>NC_139384.1:56005000-61300000 GCF_054392235.1 Sus scrofa | reverse complement strand
ATGGGATTTGTAGCCAAGTCAGACAGAAGTTGTGGGTAACCCGGGGACCTACTACTTGTGGTTGGCATCTGATGTAGGGAGCAATTTTATGGGATTGAGCCCTTAATTTGTGGGATCTGATACTATCTCTAGGTAGATAGATAGTGTTAGAATTAAGTTAAATTGTAGGACATCCAGTGGTGTTGCAGAGAGTTCCCCATCCTGCTCTGAATTTGGTGACTAGAAGTATCAGAAATGTTCTGTGTGGGTGGTAAAGGAGACACATAGGAGATAAATAGAGGAGGGGAAGACTGGTTGTTTTCCTGTTCAGCAGGAGGAAAACTGGGATTTTCCAATTTAGTAGAGTTCTCACAAAGGTATTCTGGTCCACATATTGATGTTAACTTGCATTTCCATGGGAAATGAGAACCTAGAGCTTCCTGGTCCATCATCTGTTGGTAGCACCTCCCCCATATCTATATTTTGGTAAAATTAAATACCTATTTACATTAAAAATAATTACTGGTAAGAAATTTTTGCCAAATTGCTGTTTGTTTTGTGTGTGTGTGTGTATGTTTCACAGCTTTTTTTTTTTTTTTTTTTTTTTTGCCTTTTCTAGGGCCGCTCCCTTGGCATATGGAGGTTCCCAAGCTAGAGGTCTAATCAGAGCTGTAGCCGCCGGCCTACTCCAGAGCCACAGCAACGCAGGATCTGTGCCACAGCTCACGGCAACACCGGATCCTTAACCCATTGAGCGAGGCCAGGGATAGAACCTGCAACGTCATTGTTCCTAGTCGGATTCGTTAACCACTGCACCACAACGGGAACTCCCCACAGCTTTTTTTTTTTTTTTTTTTTTTTTTCTTCCCCACAACCATGGTGTATGGTCAGGGTTTAAATCCAAGCCACAACTCTGACCTATGCCATAGCTGTGGCATTGCTGGATCCTTAACCTGATGTGCCACAGCAGGAACTCTTGTCTCACAGCTTATTTCCTGCATTACTACCTACTTTTTTTTGTATTTGTTGATTTTTATTTTATTGATTTTTATTGTAGTGACATGTCTTGATTTACTTTTATTTTTTTATTTTTATTTTTTTATTTTTTTCCACTGTACAGCATGGGGACCAAGTTACACATACATGTATACATAATTTTCCTCCCATTGTCATGTTGTGATGTAAGTATCTAGACATAGTTCTCAGTGCTACACAGCAGGATCTCATTGTAAATCCATTTCAAGAGCAATAGTTTGCATCCTTACACCCCAAGCTCCTGATCCCTCCTACTCTCTCCCCCTCCCCTGGGCAACCACAAGTCTGTTCTCCAAGTCCATGATTTTCTTTCCTGTGGAGAGGCTCATTTGTGCTGTATCTTAGATTCCAGATATAAGTGATATCATAGGTATTTGTCTTTCTCTTTCTGACTTTACTCAGGATGAGAGTCTCTAGTTCCATCCACGTTGCTGCAAATGGCATTTTTATGGCTGAGTAGTATTCCATTGTGTATATATACAATGCATCTTCCTAATCCAATTGCCTGTCAATGGACATTTGGATCGTTTCCATGTCTTGGCTATTGTGAATAGAGCTGCAATGAACATGCAGGTGCATGTGTCTTTTTTAAGGAAAGTTTTTTTCTGGATATATTCCCAGGAGTGGGATTGCTGGTAGTTCTAGGTATAGATTTCTAAGGTACCTCCATACTGTTCTCCATAGTGGCTGTACCAGCTTACATTCCCACCAACAGTGCAGGAGGCTTCCATTTTCTCCACAACCCCTAGAACTTGTTATTTGTGGACTTATTAATGATGGCCGTTCTGACTGGTGTGAGGTGATACCTTGTGGTAGTTTTGATTTGCATTTCTCTAATAATCAGGGATGTTGAGCATTTTTTCATGTGCTTGTTGGCCATCTGTATATCTTCCTTGGAGAAATGTCTATTCAGGTCTTTTGCTCATTTTTCTATTGGTTTGTTGACTTTTTTGCTGTTGAGTTGTATAAGTTGCTTGTATATTCTAGAGGTTAAGCCCTTGTCCATTGCATCATTTGAAACTATTTTCTCCCATTCTGTAAGCTGTCTTTTTGTTTTCTTTTTGGTTTCCTTTGCTGTGCAGAAGCTTGTCAGTTTGATTAGGTCCCATTGGTTTATTTTTGTTTTTCTTTCTGTTGCTTTGGGAGACTGACCTGAGAAAACATTTGGAAGGTTGATGCCAGAGACTGTTTTGCCTATGTTCTCTTCTAGGAGTTTGATGGTGTCTCATCTTATATTTAAGCCTTTCAGCCATTTTTTTTCCCACTGTACAGCAAGGGGGTCAGGTTTGAATTTATTTAGGTGCATGGTGTGAGGGTGCGCTCTAGTTTCACTGATTTGCATGCAGCTGTCCAGGTTTCCCAACAATTCTTGCTGAAAAGACTGTCTTTTTCCCATTTTATGTTCTTGCCTCCTTTGTCAAAAAGTAGTTGACCATAGGTGTCTGGGTTTATTTCTGGGTTCTCTATTCTGTTCCATTGGTCTGTCTGTCTGTTTTTGTACCAGTACCATACTGTCTTGATGGCTGTGGTTTTGTAATATTGCCTAAGGTCTGGAAGAGTTATGCCTCCTGCTTGGTTTTTGTTTCTTGGGATTGTTTTGGCAATTCTGGGTCTTTTGTGGTTCCATATAAATTTTTGGATTGTTTGTGGCAGTTCTGTGAAAAATGACCTGGGAAATTTGATACAGATTGCATTGAATCTGTAGATTGCTTTGGGTACTCTGGCCATTTTTACAATGTTAATTTTTCCAACCCAAGAGCATGGAATATCTTTCCATTTTTTTTTACATCATCTTTAATTTCATTGATTAATGTTTTCTAGCTCTTGGCATATAAGTCCTTTACCTCCTTGGTCAAGTGTATTCCCAGGTATTTGATTTTTTGGGGTGCAATTTTAAAAGGTATTGTATTTTTGTATCCCTTTGCTCATATTTCCCTGCTAGTATACAGAAAGGGGACTGATGTCTGAATGTTAATCTTATGTCCTGCTACTTTGCTGAATTTGTTAATCCATTCAAGTCGTTTTGGGGTTGAGTCCTTAGGATTTTCTATGTATAGTATCATGTTATGTGCATACAGTGACAGTTTTACCTCTCCTCTTCCTATTTGGATGCCTTTGATTTCTTTTGTTTGTCTGATTGCTGTGGCTAGGGCTTCCAATACTATGTTGAATCACAGTGGTGAGAGTGGGCATCCCTGTCTTGTTCCAGATTTTAGTGGGAAGGCTTTCAGCTTTTCTCCATTGAGTGTTAAGTTTGCTGTGGGTTTCTCATAAATGGCTTTGATTATATTCAGGAATGTTCCCTCTATACCCACTTTGGTGAGAGTTTTTATTATGAAAGGATGTTGGATTTGTCAAATGCTTTTTCTGCATCTATTGAGATGATCATATGGTTTTCGACTTTTGTTAATGTGGTGTATGGTGTTGGTTGATTGGTGTATGTTGAAGCATCCTTGTGCACTTAGGATGAATCCCACCTGGTCATGGTGTACGATTCTTTTTTTTTTTTTTTCTTCTTCTTTTTTTTTAAACAAATGGCCGCACCTACAGCATATGGAAGTTCCTAGGCTAGGGGTCAAGCCACAGCCACTGTAGAAGCAACGCCAAGTAGTTATGTTGTGAGCCACACGGGAAGTCCATGTACGATCTTTTTGATATGTTGTTGGATTCGGTTGGCTAAAATTTTGTTGAGAATTTTTGTGTCTATATTCTTCAAAGGTATTGGCCTGTAGTTTTCTTTTTTGGTGGTATATTTGTCTGGTTTTGGAATTAGGGTGATGGTGGCATCATAGAATGTCTTTGGGAGTCTTCCTTCTTCTCCAAACCTTTTGAAAAAGTTTAAGGAGGATGTGCACCAGATCCTCTTTGTATGTTTGGTAGAATTTGCCTGTGAAGCCATCTGGTGCTGGGCTTTTATTTGTAGGGATTGTTTTTATAACGTATTCAATTTCATTTCTAGTGATATACTTTTAATCTCCTTTCATGCATATTCTTTAGGTATTTTTTCCAGTTACCATGGGATGATATAGAGTATCTTTGTAACCAATTTCAGTTGATATCAACTTTAGTTGCATAGATAAACTCTTATAAAGTTCTTCCCCTCTTATATTACTGATATCAAAAATTACGTCTTTAATATATAATTTTTAAAAAATTTTTAAAATGATTTTTATGTTTTCCACTATAGTTGATGTATCGTGTTCTGTCGATTTTCTACTGTACAGCAAAGTGACCTAGTCACACATTATCCTCCTTCATGCTCCATCACAAGTTACCATATATAGTCCTCAGTGCTCTACAGCAGGGTCTCATTGCTTATCCATTACAATGAAGTAGATTGCATCTATTAACCCTAGATTGCCACTCCTTTCCCCTCCTCCTTGGCACCCACAAGTCTATTTTCCATGTCTCTGAGTTTCTTTTCTGTGGAAAGGTTCCTTTGTGCCATATATTAGATTCCAGATATAAGCGATATCATATGGCATTTGTCTTTTTCTTTCTGACTTACTTCACTTAGTATGAGATCCTCTAGTTCCATCCATGTTGCTGCAAATGGCAATATTTTGTTCTTTTATATGGCTGAGTAGTATTCCATTATGTATATACACCACATCTTAATCCATTCATCTGTCAATGGACGTTTACTTTGTTTCCACTCTTGGCTATTGTGAATAGTACTGCAATGGACATATGGGTGTGTGTGTCTTTTTAAGGAAAGTTTTGTCTGGATATATGCCCCAGAATGGGGTTGCTAAGTCGTATGATAGTTCCATATTTAGTTTTCTGAGGTACCTCTACACTGTTTTCCATAGAGGTTGTACCAATTTACATTCCCACCAGCAGTGTAGGAGGGTTCCCTTTCCTCCACACCCTCTCTAGCATTCATTTGTTGACATATGATAGCCATTCTGTTGACATATGACATATGATAGCCATTCTGACAGGTGTGAGGTGGTACCTCATAGTAGTTTTGATTTGCATTTCGCTAATAATCAGTGATATTCAGGATTTTTTCATGTGCTTGTTGTTCATCTGTATGTCTTCTTTGGAGAAATGTCTATTCAGGTTTTTTACCCATTTTTCCATTGGGTTGTTGGCTTTTTTGCTGTTGAGCTGTATAAGTTGCTTGTATGTTCTAGAGATTAAGCCCTTGTCCGTTGCATCATTTGAAACTATTTTCTCCCATTCTGTAAGTTGTCTTTTTGTTTTCTTTTTGGTTTCCTTTGCTGTGCAGAAGCTTGTCAGTTTGATTAGGTCCCATTGGTTTATTTTTGCTTTTATATCTGTTGTTTTGGAAGACTAACCTGAGAAAACTTTTGGAAGGTTGATGTCAGAGAATATTTTCCTATGTTCTCTTCTAGGAGTTTGATAGTGTCTTGTTTTATATTTAAGTCTTTATGTCATTTTGAGTTTATTTTTGTGCATGGTGTGAGGGTGTGTTCCAGTTTCATGGATTTACATATGGCTATCTAGTTTTCCCAGCACCACTTGCTGAAAAGACTGTTTTTTTCTCATTTTATGTTCTTGCCTCCTTTGTCAAAGATTAATTGACCATATGTGTCTAGGTTTATTTCTGGGTTCTCTATTCTATTCCATTGGTCTGTCTGTCTGTTTTGGTACCAGTACTACACTGTCTTGATTATTGTGGCTTTGCAATATTTCCTGAAGTCTGGGAGAGTTATGCCCCCTGCTTTGGCAATTCTAGGTCTTTTATGGTTTCACATAACTTTTCATTTTGTTTGTTTTAGTTCTGTGAAAAATGTCCTGGGTAATTTGATATGGATTGCATTGAATCTGTAGTTTGCTTTGGGTAGTATGGCCACTTTTATGATACTAATTTTTCCAACCCAGGAGCATGGAATATCTTTCTATTTTTTTGAATCCTCTTTAATTTCCTTGATTAATGTTTTCTAGTTCTCGGCATATAAGTCCTTTATCTCCTTAGTCAGGTGTATTCCCAGGTATTTGATTTTTTGGGGTGCAATTTTAAAAGGTATTGTATTTCTGTATTCCTTTTCTAATATGTCATTGTTAGTATACAGAAATGTGACCGATTTCTAGATGTTAATCTTGTATCCTGCTACTTTGCTGAATACGTTGATCAGTTCAAGTAGGTTTTGTATGGAGTCCTTAGGGTTTTCTATATATAGTATCATGTTGTCTGCATACAGTGCCAATTTTATCTCTTATATTCCAATTTGGATACCATTTATTTCTTGTAATTGTTTTTTATACTTTTATCTTAGAATTTTTTTTTCTTTTTATGGCCACTCCTGTGGCATATGGAACTTTCCAGGGCTGAGGGTTGAATTGGAGCTTCAGCTAGCAGCCTACACCACAGCCAGAGCATTGCTGGATCTGAGCTGGATCTGCAACCTATGCTGCAGCTTGTGCAACACTGGATCCTTAACCAGTTGAGCATGGCCAGGGATCGATCCTGTATCCTCGTGGGTACTATGTTGGATTTGTAACCCCCTGAGTCACAATGGGAATGCCTATCTTTAAAATTCTATAGAAAATAAAAAGGTGGAGTGAAAAACTAAATGACAATATTTTTTTAAAATATTGGTTTATATAGTTCCCTTTGCTGGTAACTTCATGTTTTTTTGAGTATGGCTTTGAATTACTGTCTAGCATCCTTTCAACATCAAGGACTCTCTTTAGTATTGGTATTTCTGTTTGTCTGGGAATATCTTAATTTCTTCCTCCTTTTTGAAGGACAGTACTGCTGAATATAGAAATCTTGGTTTGTAATTTTTTTCTTTCAGCACTTTAATAATATCATCTCACTGCTTTCTGGCCTCTGAGGTTTCCTGATAAGAAATTGACTAATGATTTTATTGCAGATCTTTTGTAATATGAGTTGCTTCTCTCTTCTTTGTTTAAAGACTCTTGCTTTGGTTTTGGCTAGTTTAATTACAGTGTGTGTTGGTGTGGGTCTCTTTAGTTTATTCTACTGCAATTTTGTTGAGCTTCTTAGATTTGTAGATATGTAACTTCTCTCAAATTTGGGAACTTTCAGGCTGTTATTTTTTTCAAGTAATGTCTGTGCCTGTTTTCTTTTGATTCTTAAAATGTGTATGTTGCCTCACTTGATGGTGACCCTCAAGTCTCTTAGGGTTTGCTCACTTTTCTTCATATATATTTTCCTGTTGTAAGATTTGATGATTTTAACAGTCCTATATTCAGTCCTTTTTTCTCCCTTCACAACTCTGCTGTTGAACTCCTTATCCAGTTCCCTCTATCAAATCTACTACCTCTGGTAACCACAAATCTGATTGTTTTGTATGAGTTTATTTATTTATTTATTTATTATTTAAGATGCTACATAAGTGGAATCATACAGTATTTGTCTTTCTCTGTTTAATGTGTTTCACTTAGCATAATGCCCTCAAGTCCATCTGTGTTGTCACAAATGATAGAATTTCATTCTTTTTTTATGATTGAATAACATTCCGTTATATACACACACACACACACACACATACATACATACATACCACATTTTCTTTATTCATTCATCTGTTAATGGACATGTCTTGGCTATTGAAAATAATGCAGCACTGAATGTAGGGATGCAGATATTTCTGCAACATAGTGATTTCATTTTCTTTGGATATATGCCCAGAAGTGGAATTGCTGGATTGTATGGTAGCTTTATTATTATTATTTTTTGAGGAACCTCTTTTCTATTTTCTGTGCTGGCTGCTCTGATTTACATTCCCATTAATAGTGTGCAAGGTTTAAATTTTCTCCACATTTGTTATCTCTTGTCTTTTTGATGACAGCCGTTTTAACAGGTGTGAGGTGATGGCTTTGATTTGCATTTTTTTGATGAGTGATGTTGAGCATCTTTCCATGTACCTGTTGACCATTTGATATTTTCTTTAGAAAAATGTCTAATCTCTTCCATATATCACCAGAACTGAGGCAACCAATCCGTAGCTTGAATGGCTCAATTCCCAGGGCAGGAGTCTGCCCTTGTAATCTCCCTTCCTCTGAGCGCCCTTTCAGGGGCACAGGTCCTGACCAGATGATCTTTTCTTTGCTTCCTACCCAGTCATGTATATATCTTTCCTACATCTGTCTTTGTACAGTAGTCCTTCTGCATACTGTACAGTTAGTTTTCAGTGAGAATTTTTCCATATATAAATATATTTTTGACATGTTTGTGGGGAAAGTTGGGCTCCATGGCTTCTCACTCTGCCATCTTGATGTCCTTAACTACTGTAGCTTTATGATATAGTTTGAAGTCCTCCCACATTGTTCTTCGTTTCAGGATTGCTTTGATTATTTGTGATCTTTTGTGGTTCCATACAAATTTTAGGATTGTTTTTCTTACTTTTATAAAAAATTCCATTGAAATCTTCTTTTTTGTTAATTATTTTTTAATTGTTATTTCCCCAATACAGTTTTTTTTTTCTACTGTACATCATGGTGACCATGTTACACATACATGTACACATTCTATTTTCTCACATTATCATGCTCCATCTTAAGTGACTAGACATAGTTCCCAGTGCTACACAGCAGGATCTCATTGCTAATCCATTCCAAAGGCAATAGTTTGCATCTATTAACCCCAAGCTCCCAATCCACCCTACTTCCTCCCCCCTCCCCCTTGGCAACCACAAGTCTATTCTCATTGAAATCTTCTTGATGGGAATTGCACTGAATCTGTAGGTGGTTTTGGGTGGTATGGGCATTGTAACAATATTAACTCTTCCAATACATAATCATGGGATATTCTTCAATTTTTTTCTATCTTCTTTCATTAGTGATTTGTAGTTCTGGTATAGAGATCTTTCACTTTCTTGGTTAAATTTATTCCTTTATATAGTTTAATGCTATGTGTGAGGTAGTATTCTCCAGTTCTTCATGATGGAATTCATTTTTTTTTTCTTTTTAGGGCCATGCTTGCAACTTATGAAAGTTCCCAGGGTAGGGGGGAGTGCAATTGCAGCTGCTGGTCTATACCACAGCCATAGCAATGAGGGATCTGAGCTGCATCTGTGACCTACACCACAGCTCATGGTAACTCTGGATCCTTAACCCTCTGAGCAAGGCCACATATTGAACCCACATCCTCATGGATACTAGTCGGGTTTGTAACCTGCTGAGCCACAATGGCAACTCTTGAGAATTCATTTTTAAAGTATAATAATACCACTGATTTACATATGTTGATTTTATACCTGCAACCTTACTGAATTTGTTAAATTTTTTTTAAGTCTTTAGGGTTTTCTGTATCATATGTCATCTGTAAATAGAGCCATTTTTTCCTTCTTCCTTTCCAATTCTGAAATCTTTTATTTCATTTTCTTACTTTATCACTCTGATTTTATTTTTATTTTACTTTATATTTTTACAGTCCAGGAAAAGCATGTTTATTTTTTTCTTTTTTTTAAATTTTTTTTTTTGAAATTTTATTTTTATTTTTTACAGAATAAAATACATACATTTAAACACAATTACATTCACACAGATTATTATATCATGGATCTTAAGAAACAGACTAAGTGACTCCCACTGGAGAAGTGGAATGAAACATATGCTGAGACAAATAGGAAATTTATTCTATACTTTATCCCATTTTTATGGCTTTCATCTTTACTACTTAGTTTTATCCATTACATTTCAATTTTTCTTTAAAAATTAGCATTATATTAAAATTGTTACATTATGCAACTAAAATTTATAAAGAAGAAAGCCTTATATACCATTAAATATTTTATATAGCATAATAAAAAGAATAACAACTGGTAAGAATAACAAAAATAATACACCCTCTGAAAATAAGTAAAATATAACATGCATAAATTGGTTAAAAAACAATGTAACTATATAAATATGTGCTCACAATTTGTTACATCTTATTGATTCTTCAATATAGGCATTACACCATTCTAGGTGATGTGATAAACAAGACATTATAGACCTTACATTGTACCATGGAGAGAAATGGTTATTAATAATACAATTGTAAAACTGTATTATTTAATTGCACAGTGGCATTGTTTAATTATAATTATCATAAATTCTTTGATGGAGAGGAAATCAGAATCAGATGTAAGACTTCAGCATTCCAAGAATGATGTCAAATGACCCCCTTCATGGTGGATTATGCACTTATTTACTATGAGATATATTTCTTCTCCAGAGATGCCTTGTTTGTGTATCAATTGTAGATTTTTGGTTTGCAGTTATTCTGAAGTTTTGATGTAAGAGTCTGTATGTATATGAGATTGATTTAAGTTGTTGTTCTTTTAATTGCAAGTTCATCTTCAGTGTCCCGCATTTGTACCCACCTCTTCTCATGATTTCTGATTTTGATGGTATAATTGTGCATGGATGATTTCGTATCTTTACTGTATATATACCTTTACTGGTGAGCCTCGTCATTTGTGCTATTTTTGTTTCCTGTTGCTGTCTTTTCTTTCCTGCCTAGAGAAGTTCCTTTAGTATTTGTGGTAAGGCTGGTTTAGTGTTGCTGAATTCTCTCAGCTTTTGCTTATCTGAGAAGGTTTTTATTTCTCCTTCAAATATGAATGAGAGCCTTGCTGGGTAGAGTAATCTTGGTTGGAGGTTTTTTCCTTTCATCACATTAAGTATATCATGCCACTCACTTCTGGCCTGCAGAGTTTCTGCTGAAAAATCTGCCAATAACCTTATTGGGGTTCCCTTGTATGTTATTTGTTTCTTTTCCCTAGCTGCTTTCAAGATTTTCTCTTTGTCTTTAATTTTGGTCAGTTTGATTAATATGTGTCTCGGTGTATTCCTCCTTGGGTTTATTTTATATGGTACTCGTTGTGCTTCCTGGATTTGAGTGAGTGACTCCTTTCCCATGTTAGGGAAATTTTCAGCTATTATCTCTTGGAATATTTTTTCTGTCCCCTTCTCTCTCTCTTCTCCTTCTGGCACCCCTATAATACAGATGTTGGTGCATTTAACATTGTTCCAGAGTTCTCTGAGACTCTCTTCATTTTTTTTCAATCTTTTTTCTCTTTTCTGTTCTGCATATGTAATTTCTTCTAATCTGTCCTCCACCTCACTTATTCGTTCTTCTGCCTCCTGTATTCTGCTGTTAGCTGCTTCTAGTGCATTTTTTATTTCCGTTATTGTATTTTGCATCTCTTCTTGTTTAAGTTTTATATCTTGTATCTCTTTGGTCAGTGTTTCCTGTAAGTTATCCATCTATGCCTCCAGTTTATTTCCAATGTCTTGCATCATCTTCAGCATCAATAGTCTAAAATCTTTTTCCTGGAGGCTGAGAATCTCCTCCTCACTTAGCTGATTTTCTAGGGTTTTTCCTTTCTCCCTCATCTGAGTTATAGTTCTCTGTCTTTTCATTTTTATAGGTTTTTGGTGTGGTGACCTTTTTATAGATAATAGAGCTGTAGCCTCTCTTTCTTCTGGTGTCTGCCCCCCTTGTGGCTGAAGTCTGTATGGGGACTTGCTGTAGGCTTCCTGATGGGAGGAGATGATGCCTGCCCACTTGTAGGTGAAGTTGATTCTAATGCCTCTGGTGGGTGGGGCTTAGTCCCTGGATGGGATTAGAGGCAGCTGTGTGCCTGAGGCTCTTTAGGTAGCCTGTTTACTGTGATCCCACCCGGATTGTTGTTTGCCCTGGGGCTTCTCAGTGCTGACTGATGGGTGGGGCCAGATTTTCCCAAAATGGCCACCTCCAGGGAAAGGCAGCTGCTGAATATTCCCGAGAGCTTTGCTTTCAATGCCCTTCCCTCACAACAAGCCACATTCACCCCTGTTTTCCCAGGATGTCCTCCAAGAACTGCAGTCAGGTTTGACCTAGGTTCCTGTGGAGACCTTGCTCTGCCCAGGGACCTAGTGCATGTGAAAGTCTGTGTGCGCCTTTTAAGAATGGGGTCTCTGTTTCCCCCAGTCCCGTGGAGCTCCTGTGCACAAGCCCTGCTGGCCTTCAATGCCAGATGCTCCAGGGGCTCTTTCTGCCAGTGCCAAATCCGAGTATGTGAGGGTTTGATGTGGGGCTCAGAACTCTCACTCCTGTAGGTGAACCAGTTAGTTTCCAGTCTGTGGAGCTTCCCACCTGGGAGGTATGGGGTTGTTTATATCACGAAATCACCCCTCCTACCTCTTGATGGGGCCTCCTCTTTTTCTTCTGGAGTAGGGTATGGGTTTCCGGTCCATTTGGGTGGAGATTGCTCAGTCTTTAGTTGTGAATTTTGTTGTTTTTAGGAGAGAAGTTGAGCTCCAGTCCTTCTATTCTGCTGTCTTAATCCCGTCTCCTTCCCCTCTCCCCTAATTATTCTTTACATTGGTAAAATTCACCTTGAATCCATCTGGTTCTTGGCTTTTCTGTATTGGGAGGTTTTTCAGTACTGATTTGGTCTCCTTACTTGTAATTGGTTTGTTCAAATTTTCTGTTTCTTTTTGATTCAGTCTTGGTGTATTTTTTGCCTCTAAGAATAATCCATTTCTTCTAGGTTGTCCACTGTCTTGGCAGTGGAAGATAAATCTTTGTAATACCCTATACGACCCTTTGTGTTCCTGTGATATTAGTTGTAATGTTGTCTCTCTCATTTATAATTTTGCTGATTTGGGTTTTTTTTTTTTAACCTCCTTGCATAGTTTAGCTAAAGGTTTGTCAATTTTGTTTATATTTTCAAAGAACAAATGCTTAGTTTTGTTCATCTTTCCTTGTTTTTCTCTTCTATTTTATTTCATTTCTCTTTTATTTCTGATCCAATTCTTTCTTTGCTTTTAGTTTGTTCTTTTTCTAGTTCCTTGAGGTGTAAAGGTAGGTTGTTTGAAATTGTTCTCTTTTCTTTATGTATGTGTTTATAGCTATAAACTGCCTTATTAGAACTGCTTTTGCTACATCCCATGTTTTCATATGTTGTGTTTCCATTTATGTTTGTCTCAGGATACTTTAAAATTGTTCTTTAAATTCTTCTTTGATCCATTGGATGTTTAGGAGAATTATTTTCTTTTCTTTTTTCTTTTTTGTCTTTTTGTCTTTCCCAGGGCTGCACCCATGGCATATAGAGGTTCCCAGGCTAAGGGTCTAATCAGAGCTGTAGCCACTGGCCTATGCCACAGCCACAGCAACTCAGGATGCGAGCCATGTCTGCAACCTACACCACAGCTCATGGCAACGCTGGATCCCCAACCCACTGGTCAAGGCCAGGGACTGAACCCACAACCTCATCGTTCTTAGATTTGTTAACCACTGAGCCATGATGCGAACTCCATGGAGAATTATTTTCTATGTGTTCTCGAGTTTTCCAGTTTTCCTCCTGTTATTATTAGCGTTATGCCATTTCAATCAGAAAAGAAAGATTCTAAGTATGGTTTCAGTTTGTTGTATTTGCTAGGACTTTTTTTGTGTGTCCTAACATGAATCCTGTTAAATGTTCTGTGTGTGCTTAAGAAGAACGTATTTTGCTGTTGTTGAATAGAATGTTCTCTGTATGTCTGTTATGTCTGTTTGATCTATAGTGGTGTTCAAGTCTGATGTTTTCATACTGAATTTTGATTGAGTCATTGTTGAGGGTGGAATATTAAAATCCCCCACTATTATTGCATTGATATTCATTTCTCCATTTTGTTCTCATTGTATTTGGTTCATATATTTAGGTGCTCTGATATTTAGTGCATAGATATTTACAATTGTTACATCTTTTGATGGATTGTTGTTTCTCATTATGTAATGACCTTAGTATAAAGATTTTTAGTATAAATCTTTTAACCATTTTTAGGATAAAGTTTATTTTGACTGACATAAGTATAGCTATCCCAAGCTTTTAATTTTTTATTACTATTTGCTTAAAATATCTTTTTCCATATTTTTACTCTCAGCCTTGATGCCCAAGATCAAGTGAGTATTTTGCTATTCACTCAGCCATTCTGTGGCTTTTGATTAGATAATTTAATCCACTAACATTTAAAGTAACTGATAGATAAGTCTATTTTTATCTTGTTCATTGTTTTCTGTTTTATGAATCCTTTGTTTTTTCTATTCCTGTTGAGTTCTTTTATGAATTGTTTAATTGTTATCCTTGACTTTGTCATATTCTTTTGTGTAACTACTATAAACTATTGTGTTTACCATGATATTTACATAAATAATCTTAAAATGATACCACCTTATTTTAAACACCTTAACTTCTATAGCTTTCTAAATTTTATTTCCCTTCTCCCTCACATTTTAGATTACTGATGTTACAATTTATATATTTTTTAGTGTGTACCTAATAGTGTAGTTAAAATTGTTTTAATATGTTAATTTAAAAAATTTTTTAGGATTTTTTAAAAAATTTATTTATTTTTCCACTGTACAGCATGGGGACCCAGTTACACATACATGTATACAATAATTTTTTCTCCCATTGTCATGCTGCGTTGTAATTATCTACACATAGTTCCCAGTGCTACACAGCAGGATCTCATGGTTAATCCATTCCAAAAGCAATAGTTTGCATCTATTAGGCAAGAATATGCAATGGAGAAAGGACAGCTTGTTCAATAAGTGGTGCTGGGAAAACTGGACAGCCACATGGAAAAGAATGAAATTAGAACACTCCCTAACACCATACACAAAAATAAATTCCAAATGGATTAAAGACCTAGATATAAGACCAGACACTATCAAACCCCTAGAGGAAAACATAGGCCAGACACTCTCTGACATAAATGACAGCAACATCTTCTCAGATTCACCTATCAGAGTATTGACAACAAAAACAAAAATAAATAAATGAGACCTACTCAAACTTCAAAGTTTCTGCACAGCAAAGGAAACACTAAACAACACAAAAAGACAACCCTCAGAATGGGAGAAAATCTTTGCAAGTGAATTGACTGACAAGGGATTAATCTCCAAAATTTATAAACACCTTCTGTAGCTCCATACCAAAAATACAAACAAGCCTATCAAAAAATGGGCAGAAGACCTTTACAGACAGTTCTCCAAAGAAGACATACAGATGGCCAAGAAACACATGAAAAGATGTTCAACATCACTCAATATTAGAGAAATGCCAATCAAAACCACTCTGAGGTACCACCTTACACCAGCCAGAATGGCCAGCATCAAAAGTCTACAAACAGTAAGTGCTGGAGAGGCTGTGGAGAAAAAGGAACCCTATTACACTATTGGTGGGATTGTAAATTGGTGCAACCACTGTGGAAAGTAGTATGGAGAGTCCTCAGAAAACTAAATATAGAACTACCATTTGATCCAGCCATTCCACTCCTGGGCATCTACCTAGAGAAAACCGTGACTCTCAAAGACACATGTACTCTGATGTTCATTGCAGCACTATTTACAATAGCCAAGACATGGAAACAACCTAAATGTCCATTGACAGAGGAGTGGATCAAGAAGATGTGGTACATATACACAATGGAATATTACTCAGCCATTAAAAAGAATGAAATACTAGCATTTTTTGCAACATGGATGGACCTAGAAACTATCATGCTAAGTGAAGTCAGCCATACAATGAGACACCAACATCCAATGCTTTCACTGACATGTGGAATCTGAAAAAAGGACAGACTGAACTTCTTTGCGGAACAGATGCTGATTCACAGACATTGAAAAACTTATGGTCTCTGGAGGAGACAGTTTGGGGGGTGGGGGGATGTGCCTGGGCTGTGGGATGGAAATCCTGTGAAATCAGATTGTTATGATCATTATACAACTGCAGATGTTATAAATTCATTTGAGTAATAAAAAATTAAAAAAAAAAGAATGAGAACACACACAAAAAATAGTTTGCATCTATTAACCCCAAGCTCCCAATCCCTCTCACTCCATCCCCCTTCCCCTGGGTAACCACAAGTCTATTTTCCAAATCCATAATTTTATATGATATCACTCATATCTGGTATGTAATATACAGCACAAATATGTTTATTTTTAACTTTAAACCTAGAGTTGTTAGTAAATTAGGCACTGCTATACCATAATAGAAAACCTGACTTTATATTTACAGTCACCAATGAGTTTTACACTGTCTTCATGTGATTTTATGATGAACCCTCTCAGCTTTTATTTGTTTGGTAAAGTCTTTAGGCTGCATTCATTTCTGAGGGACAACATGCTGGGAATAATATTCTTGGTTGATAATTTTTTTTCTTTCAAAATTTTCAATATATCATCCCATTCTCTCCTGATCTGAAAAGTTTCTGTTAAAAATCTGTGTTTATGGGGATTATGTGTTATGGGGATTCCCTTGTATGTGTTATGGGGATTCCCTTGTATGTGTTTCTTCTTGCTACTTTCCAGATTGTTTCCTTGTCTTTAATTTTTGACAATTGTCATGTGTCTTGGTTTAACCCTATTTGAGTTAAACCCATTTAGGATCCTTTGGTCTTTATGGATCTGGGTGTTCATTTCTCCTCTCTGGTTTGAGAAGTTTTCAGCCATTATTGCTTTAAATAAACTTTCTGTCCCTCTTTGCCTTCTGAGATTCTCATAATGTAGATAGTTTTTCTTCTGAATGTGTTCCACAAGTCCCAGATGCTTTTCCCACTTTTTTAAGAAAAAATTCTCTTTTTCTTTTTGCTTTTCTGAATGGATAATTTCATATATTCTGTCATCTTGATCATTGATTCTTCTTCATTGTTGAGTCTGCTATTGAAGCTCTCAGTTGAATTCCTCAGTTTGGTCATTGTGTTCCTCAGCTCTATAATTTGTGTGTGTAGTGTGTTTTAATGCTTTCTATTTGTTGAACTTCTTGCTCATGCAAATTTTGTTTGTTTGCTTATAGTTCATTAAATTTCTTTAAGCGGCATACTCTGAATTCTTTTTCTGATAATTCATACATCTCCATCTCACTTTCTTTAGGCAGTGATTGGAGCTTTATTTATTAGTTAATTTTTATAGTATCATATTTACCTAATTCTTAATGATCTTTGATTTTTATCTGACACTTTTATATGACAATTTGGATAGCAATATTTTTTAGATTTTACAGATTCGCTTTGGCATAGACAATCTTTCAATTTGCTTAGCTTGGGGTTCTGAATTTGTCAGCTGGTAACATCTTTGGGCAGGTGGGACTTGCTGTCAGGGTCTGTTTCTGGGTGAGGCTACAGCCCAACCTCTGAGGATGGTGGTAGGGAATGCCACTGGCTAAAAACAGTTGGAAACAGTTGCTGGCTTGGTTCCCCGTCCAAGAAAGACTCTAGAATGGGTTCTGTGGTTGCTTGGGTTTTCTTGTCAGCCTTCCTTAATGGTCGGGACTGGGTAGTACACTGAGAAGTAGTCAGTGCCATGAATTAGCTTTCCTGCCTGGATGAGGGAGCAGAATAAGCCCTAAGACCAGCATGGCTCATTCATTTGGAGACCTGAATCAGGTAGGACTATGCCATTAAATACCTGATGAGGTGGAGCCACTGGTTTTTGCTGTGTAGATAGAGCCATGGACTGTGTTCTCTGCTCAAATGCCATTATAAATGGGCCTGTAGGATGGGTTACCCAGCTTCTTGTTTACTGTTTTTAGGCTGGTTTCCTGGTTGGGCAATAGACTGCTGAATTTAACAGTGGGCAAGGCTAGGGATTAGTTTCCCAACTTAGTTGGGGCCAAGATGTCTTTTTTATTGATTATTGGCTTGGTTGCTATAAATCTTTAACTGCTTTCAGAGCTCCTACAGAGTTGGTTCACACAATTTCTGGTTGTTTTTTCACTGTTACTGTGGGATGAGAGTTAGAGCTTCTTTGTCCTCTGTTTTGCTGATATCACGCTTGTTTTTCACTCTTTAATTTCTTATTTATGTATCTTTATATTTGGTTCTCTCTTGTTTTTCTTTTTTGTTTTTTGTTCTTTTTGAAATGTGGTATTAGTTATTTGGTGTCTTGGTAGTTTTTGGTTATTTGGTTTTTTAATTTTTTTGGAGTATTTTTAAAAATTTTTTATTTGGTTCTTGTTTTTGCTTTTTCTGTTAAACTTTTTATTTGATTTTCTTTAACTCTAATATTTCATTTCTACATTTCTTATTTTTTATTTGTACTGTTTCTTGTAATTTATAAAACATGCTTAATTTTATATTCTTTTTTGTAGTTACAATATCTAGGTCTGAGTCTACTGTTCATTGTTTCTGCTGGTTCCCATTCATGGTACTTTGTTCCTATGTTTATTTTGTGATCATTGCTTTTTTTTTTCTCTTTCAGACTGTTCATGTTCTTTGAAACTGTTGTCAGTAGAGTTTTTTGATGTCTTTGTTGGGATATGTTCCTTCTGAGAAGTTTTGTTTGTCTTCACCATTCCCCTGGCAGGAGGCACTACCAGTGAAGGTCATTTTCAGTTAAAATTTTCAGTTGAGGTTATTGGAATCACTAAGAAATATTAATTGGCCTTATAAACCTTCATTTTTACAGATTCTTAGGAGATTCTTTCCTCTTGCAGTGGCAAGTGCGAATCAGACATGTTCAGTTTCTGACCACTTCTACACAGTGGAGCTATTTATCATTAATCCACATTTCCTGGGTATAGCACTTTGGTAGGGCCTTTATTCAGTCCTGTTGTATTAGCTCTTTGTGTAGTCCTGTTTTTAGTCTCGAAATTCCATGTAATTCTCAGAATAGAAGCCCAATATCACCTGGGCTCATGAGAGCTCCTTAGCATGAAAGCTAGCTAATGAACTAACTTACTTATTTGGGTTATATTTTTCTCAACATTTAAAAGGAATTCTTTATATATTCTGGATGCTGGCTGTTTGCTGCCCATGTACATTGTAAGTAACTTCTGACAGACTATGGCTTAGGCTTTTGTTTTTAGTGTTTTGTTGTAAGATGTTATTTTTGTTATTTATTGCTGTATCACAAATTACCCCACAACCTGGAAGCTTAAAACATTTACTGTCTCTCAGTTTTTGCTAGTTTGGAATCCAGGTGTGGCTTACCTGAGTTCTAGTTGGCTTAAGGTTTTGTTTTTGTTTTTTAGGGTTTTTTTGGGCTTTGCCTATGGCATGTCGAAGTTCCCAAGCCAGTGATCAAACCCGCACCATAGCAGCAACTTGAGCCACTGCAGTGACAATGCCAGATCCTTTACCCACTGAACCCCAGGGGAACTTCTGGTTTGGGGGTCTTTTGTGAGGTTGCTGACAAACTGTCAGCAAGGTCTGTGGTCTCATCTGAAGGCTTGACTTCCTCATGATTCAGTTCCCTGTGGGTTGGTGGGCTAAGTTCTTAGCTCCCTCTGGCTGCCAACGACCTCCCTCAGTTCCTTATCCTGTGAGCTGTTCCCTCAGATAACTCAGAACATTGTAGCTGTCTTCCCTTGGATTCAGTGAATGAAAGAGCAAGAGGGAGAATGTGTATAAGGTGGAAGTTTCAATGTATTCACAGTCTAATCTTAGAAATTTATCCTATCACTTTCACCAAATTAAAATTTTAAAAGTAAGTCACACAGTCAAGCCCACTCAAGGGGAAATTACACAATGGTGTAAATACCCAGAGGTAGGGATCTTTGGGGGTCATCTTAGAGGCTGCCTACTACAGATTTCTTGGAAGATTGATGTAGTTAAAATCATCCATCATCCTTTTTTTCCCTGTTTTTTTGTTTTGTTTTGTTTTTTTGTTTTTGTCTTTTTGCCATTTCTTGGGCTGCTCCCGTGGCATATGGAGGTTCCCAGGCTAGGGGTCGAATCAGAACTGTAGCCACCAGCCTACACCAGAGCCACAGCAACACAGGATCCGAGCTTCGTCTGCAACCTACACCACAGCTCATGGCAATGCTGGATCCTTAACCCACTGAGCAAGGCCAGGGATCGAACCCGCAACCTCATGGTTCCTACTCGGATTCGTTAACCACTGAGCCATGACGGGCACTCCTCATCCATCATCCTTTAAGAAAGGTTTCCCTATGCCGTGATCATTAATGTATTTTAAAAGTTTAAAAGTTTTGCTTTTTTTTGCAATTAGTATTTAATACAGCTAGGATGTCACTGTCTAATACAGTAGCAGTAGCTGCCATTCACATATGAATATTTAAATTATCATTAATTAAAATTACATAAGATTAAAATTCATCTTCCATCATACTAGGCACATATCCAATGCTTAAGGCTCATGGCTACGTATTGGACAGCATTGATACAAAACATTTCTATCATTGTGGCAAGTTCTATTGGCAATACTGGTATATGACAGTAGTTTTCAACCAGGGAAGATTTTGCTTCCTGCCCTCCCCATGAGGGACACTTACAATGTCTAGAAAACATTTTGTTTTTCACAACTGGGGAGGGTGGTTATTCTATTGGTATCTAGCTGATGGAGGCCTGGGGTGCAGTTAAACATCACACAATATGTAGGGCAGACCCCTAAAACAAAGACTCATTCAGTCCAAAATGCCAGTAGTTCCAACTATAGTAAACCCTGCCTAGAATGTACTTTGTTGTGAGGTGAGATGTGGGAGCTTGTTCTTTTTCCCTCTGAGTAGCTGGTCAATTGGATACCATTTCCTGTGAGTACTTAATTCATTTCCCTCAGGTTGGTAGGGAGTCTAGAGATGCTTTTCCCTTAGATGGTAGAGAAGATCCACTTGCCTTGCTAATTAAGATATGCTTCTTTAAAACTGACTTCTGTTGTGTTACAGATTCTTAGACTCTGCAAGTAAAGACAACCTTATGTTCCCAGTACATGATGGCTTCATCTTCAAGGTAGGAATAATGATTGATGAAAGGCCTTATGCGAGTACAGTTGACTCATGAACACATGGGGGTTGTGTTGCTGCCCTCTGTGCATTTGAAAATCTGTGTATAACTTTATATAGTTGAGGCCCTCCATACCCGTAGTTTTAACCAACTGATGGTCACGTAGTACTCTAGTATATATTTATTGGAAAAAAAATCTGTGTATAAGTTGACTCACATAGTTCAAACCTGTGTTATTCAAGGGACAACTCATCTACTTTTGAAAGGTCAAATCCTAACATTTTCAGCTCTTAGTACTACTGGTCACCCTAGGCAATTGGTGTCTGTGAAGTACCAAGGAAGGGGAGAAGAGAGAAAGATTGGAGAAAAGACAAAGCATTCAAAGGAGTATGTGTGTGGTACAGTACTGGTACAGCGGTACAGCTTTTGATCTAAAAACATGATTTACTTTCCTCATCTTTTAAGATGCAAGATGGTTGTCTCCAGGGCTGCCTCAGTTCCTTAAGGCTTTTATACTCCCAAGAGTTTAAACAGCCAGGTTCTGAAGATGTTTGAGAGCCTGTCAGTGAGCAGCAGCTTGAGTGGTGAGACTACTAGAGACCGCTTGGATCTACTTCTGCAGACCAGAGAGGCTGGGGGAGGCCTGAAGATGGCTGATGCCCTTTGAGAACATGTCTTAGTTCAAGGCCCATGGTAATGAAGGACTTGATGTTTGCTCTCCCTTCCTGGCTGGCCCATGGAGAGCTTGAGTTATACCTCACCTCCGCAGAGGTCAGACCTCTTGTGCCTTAGCCTCCAACATGGGGACTGGTAGTCAGTATCCTGGAAGTGAGGTTAGAATGACTCTCTAATGCAGCCTAAACTTTCAAAGTCTAAGGGCAGGTCTGCAGAGAGATAGCCTTTGTGGTAAAGCCTGCATCCTCCCTTTGGTACATAGCTTTTATCATGCAGAGGCCAGCGCATAGGGTAGCAGCAGTGCCCATCTTCCCAAGTCCAATCTATTCTCCTAGCCAGTATCTGACCCCTCACTACCCTACTCTGCTCCCTTCAGGGGCTTCCTGTGATAACCAAGCACAACTAGAAGTCCTGATGAGGACCCCTGGAGCCCTGTGGGGTCTTGGCCCTGCACCTAGCCTGCTCTGCTCTGCTCTCTTCCCCTCACTACGTCTGTAGCCTCACTGACCTCCTTGCTGTTCATAGATATCAAGTCCCTTCAAACATAGGGCCTTGTACCTACAGTTCTTTCTGCCTGGGATGCCCTCTCTCCAACTTTGCAAGGCTCACCCCTTTACTTCTCTAGGCTGTCTGGCCTTTGAGCCTTCCCTCATCATCTGTCTAAAATAGCACCCCCAGCCTTATTCCTTTGCTGTACTTTCTGTCCCTTTCTCAGGATGGCCCTTATCACTACCTGATGCTGACATGCATAGTTACTCTTTGTTTATCTGTAATTGATCTCTACCATTTTTTTTTTTTTTGTCTTTTTCAGGGCTGCCCCTGCAGGCTAGGGGTCAAATTGGAGCTATAGCTGCCAGCCTACGCCACTGCCACAGCAACAAGGGATCTGAGCTGCGTCTGCTACCTATGTACCACAGCTCACAGCAATGCCAGATCCTTAACCCACTGAGCAAGGCCAGGGATCAACCCACAACCTCATGGTTCCTAGTTGGATTTGTTAACCACTGAGCCACAACAGGAACTCCTGATCTCCACCATTTGGAAACAAATGCTGTGCAGGTTGGGGAATGGTATGTGCCCACTGGAAGCACCTGCTAGTGGTTTGTCCTCATTAAATACAAGTGTCTCTTACTATTCATTTGGTTCCCACATACACAGGGAGAGTTAGAATGGCAGGGGTTTTCATGTTGCCAAATCTGTTTGGCAGTTAGTATGGGGTAGGATATCAGATAGTGAGGGAGCTATGTGTAGATCTGTATGAATCTGTTTTGGTCCTGAATTTGGATAGTGAGAGTTCAAGTAGGGAAAATTTGAGAATTTGTAAAGTAAGGAAACTTATATTTGCCAAATGAATAAGAGAAAAGGAAGAGATAGGTAAAGCAGAAGCATGAAAGCAGAACTGCTAGGGACGCTGAGTCAGGAGACATCAGTGGGTGCCACTTTAGCGGCCCAGGCTTCCTGTTGGTGGTTACTGTTAACCAGATAATGACTGGCACCTGGATTCCTCATTGGAAGGGATCCTCTATTCAGAACATTTTATTTAAGAAGGAAAGGAAATACGGACTACCACTTTAGAATGCCTGTCATGGGAATTCCCATTGTGGTACAGTGGAAATGAATCTGACTAGTATCCATGAGGATTCAGGTTCAATCCCTGGCCTTGTTCAGTGGGTTGAGGATCCGATGTTACTGTGAGCTGTGGTGTAGGTCACAGACACAGCTGGGATCCCTCATTGCTGTGGCTGTGGCATAGGCCGGCAGCTATTACTCCAATATGACCCCTAGCCTAGGAGCCTCCATAAGCCATGGGTGGCGCTCTAAAAAAAAAAAAAAGAATGCCTGTCATCATTAATCTCTTTTGTGTTTAAAAGAAAAATCTGTTTATCTGGAAAATTCACCTTTCTGGCACTATGAGGTGCTATTGCAATGGGAAGTCTTTTAATTGGGTTTTCTGCTGAAGCGCTGGCTTTCCTGCATTGCCTCTCTTCACTCTTATTTCCTGTCATTGCAGCAGCCTCACTACTGGGAGAGGGGTTGGCTCAAAGCTAAAGTCCGTGAAGTTGCTCGAGGTTCTGAATGCTCTAGAGGAGGAGGAATCTGGCCACAGGAGGGAAGAGATCTTCATTGCACCACCCAACAATGCTGCAGGGGACTTCACTGATGAGGACTCAGGTGATGAAGACAGCCGGCGAGGAACCCATCTGCCTGGCAATGTGCTGCATGCCCTTGTTGTCCCCGAGGACTCTGGCACTGGGGAAGAGGATGATGACCTGCAGCTGCAACCAGCTGTGAAGAAGCGGAAGGGAGTAATGGAACCTCAACGTGTTTGGACCAAAAGAGATATCCACCCGGACTTCAGCAGTTGGACAGCATCTGATCCTCATATGGAAGATCTCAAAAGCCAGGAACTGAGTCCTGTAGGCCTCTTTGAATTGTTTTTTGATGAAGGAACAATTAATTTTATTGTTAATGAAACCAATCGTTATGCTTGGCAGAAAAATGTCAACCTGGGTCTCACAGCCCAGGAATTAAAGTGTGTTTTGGGCATTTTGATTTTAAGCGGGTATATCTCCTATCCAAGGAGAAGGATGTTTTGGGAAACATCTCCTGATTCACATCATCATCTTGTGGCTGATGCAATTAGAAGGGACAGATTTGAACTGATCTTCTCATACCTGCATTTTGCAGATAATAATGAGCTTGATGAAAGTGATAGATTTGCCAAGGTCAGGCCTCTCATTGTTCGCATGAACTACAATTTCCAGAAGCATGCACCCTTGGAAGAGTTCTACAGCTTTGGTGAGTCCATGTGTGAGTACTTTGGACACCGGGGGTCCAAGCAGCTGCCTGCAGGGAAGCCTATGCGGCTGGGCTATAAGATCTGGTGTGGGACGACTAGCAGGGGCTATCTGGTGTGGTTTGAGCCCTCACAGGGCACACTCTTCACTAAGCCAGACAGAGGGCTGGACCTGGGAGGCAGTATGGTGGTAAAATTTGTGGATGCACTTCAGACGCGTGGCTGTCTGCCATATCACATATTTTTTGACAAGGTTTTTACAAGTGTCAAGTTGATGTCCATTTTGAGGAAGAAAGGAGTGAAGGCCACAGGAACTGTTCGTGAATACAGAACTGAGCGATGTCCTCTTAAAGATCCCAAAGAACTGAAAAAAATGAAGAGGGGTTCGTTTGATTACAAAGTTGACGAAAGTGAGGAGATCATTGTATGCCGCTGGCATGATAGCAGCGTGGTCAACATCTGCTCCAACGCTGTGGGCATAGAGCCAGTGGGGCTGACCAGCCCTCCCTCAGGAGTGACCAAGACACAGACCCAAGTTCATCAGCCATCCCTCCTGAGGCTGTACCAGGAGAAGGTGGGAGGTGTCAGCCGGATGGACCAGAACATCGCCAAGTACAAGGTAAAGATCCGGGGTATGAAGTGGTACTCAAGTTTCATTGGCTATGTGATCGATGCTGCTCTTAACAATGCATGGCAGCTGCACCGGATATGCTGCCACGATGCCCAGGTGGACCTTCTGGCCTTCCGGAGATATGTGGCCTGTGTATACCTAGAGAGTAACGCGGACACGTCATCCCAAGGGAGGCGAAGCAGGCGGCTGGAAACTGAGAGCCGCTTTGACATGATTGGGCACTGGATCATCCATCAGGACAAGAGGACCCGGTGCGCCCTGTGCCATTCACAGACCAACACTCGCTGTGAGAAGTGCCAAAAGGGTGTCCATGCCAAGTGCTTCAGGGCATACCACATCCGGTAATACCTGATGGGCAGAGGGAGCCCTCTGGATGTTTGGTTTATGATGAGATATTTACAACTAATTATATATAGCATTTGGGGCACTTGTGTGTGTTGTGTTAAAAAGAGACCTGGATTCTTGATAATATGGCTTTGTATTTTTTCCCATCTTTATTGCAGCTCTCTTTTTTTTTTTTGTCTTCTGTTATGCTTAAATGTAATATAAATTAATATTTATATTATCAATCATAAATCTTTGTAAATGTATATTTCATGGTGTTATTTATTTCAACTTATAGGCCCCTTTTTATTCAAATAAAAAACTTGCTTTAGTGTTAAGCTGTCTTGTAAGAACAATCAAATGTAACCAGAACTTTTAGAGAAACTTTTGTGAACAGTAAAAAAAATTTTATATATAGTGCATGCTATCAGTTATAATCTAAGACAATAGGCAATAATAGTATATAAATATTGTATCAGTATGATGAACATCTTAATCGTATTTATTTCAATTTAATTGAATGCTAGCAAACTGTCCAGAGATAGATATCTGCCATGTATTTATCCAGATGACTAGATTTGTAGAGTTTGTATTTTCTTGATAAAAAATATTTTCCTAACACACATATATCCATGTGGAATCCATTTTTATAAATAATGTGAAGTAGGGAGTTTTTTCCCCCTCAAATGATTTAAATTCTACCTTCAAAAATTCCTGGATTTGGGGGAAAATATTGAAACAAAGAAAAAAGTTTATGTTGGAAAGCCTAGCAGAATATAATCCAAAAGGATAAAAAGAAATACATGTAAAATTCGGATGTATCAAGTCTAAGAGAGCATACTCAGTATCTTTATTTGGGAAAGAATTTTCTACAACAGCACACATTAAAAAAAAAAAAAAAGAACAGGAGTTCCTGCTGTGGCACAATGGGTTAAGAATCTGACTGTAGTGGCTCGGGTCACTGTGAAGGTGTGGCTCACATTCAGTCCCTGGCCTGGGCACTTCCATGTGCTGTGAGTATGGCCATTCAAAAAAAAAAAAAAAAAAGAATAGGAGTTCTCTGTTGTGATATAGAGTGTTAAGGATCTGGTGGTGTCATTGTTGTGGCTCAGGTCACAGTTTTGGCAAAGATTTGATCCCTGGCCCTGGAACTTACTCATGCTGTGTGCACAGCCAAAAAGAAAAAAAAAATCAATATATTTGACCATTTAAAACTAACATTGACACCCATTAGCAAAGGTAAAGAAATTGAGAAAATATATTTCAAATTATTACATTTGCAGTAATAGCCTCAGTGCAAAAGTGCTCATTAATGCATAGGTGGCAGGGGTAAAATATGCAATGTTAATATAAAAAAATGATGGAAGATGAAAAACAAATGAACAGTAAAGGTACATAGGAAGCTTCACTTTGGTGGGCATAAAATGCAAAGATAAGCAATGGCTATATATACTTTTTTTAAAAAATGAATTTGTTTATTTTACAAATTACTCTTGATGGAGTATAGAAAGGTGGCAGACTTGTGCAGTTCTTTGAGGATATGTAAATCTATGCAACCTTTCCGAAGGCAGTTTAACAGGTCCATGTACAATCTTAAGAATTTCTCATATTCATAGAAAAGAAAATATTTATTTGGTTCATAGTGATGTATATAAATAAAAGGAGGAAATGAAACATATTCTCCCTTCAGTAGAATCCTCATTAATAAATGTAGGAGGAAGAATGGACATAAAATACTGCTACTTGGCAAATGCCACAGCAATATTTTTTCAGGCATGAGCTGTCAGTGGATGCTAAACTTAGTAGCATAAGGCACTTATCCAAAGGGGGATAAACAGTAACTACTTAGTGAAGGAATCAAGCAGATAACCACCACGACCAAGCAGTCAAAGTTAATACAACCAGTATTGAGACATATAGATATCATGTATCCTACTCCCCTCACCCCAAGTATGATTGGAACACTTTGATATTCCTCCTCAGGATGTATAGCCTGAATTCCAAATCATGAGAAAACATGAGACAAACCCAAATTGAGGGACATTCCACAGTTGACTAGTACATTTTGAAAGTGTTGAAGCTGTAAAAGAATGAAAATGAGGCTCTGTCTAAGTTTAGATGAGACCATGGAAGTATGACAAAATGCAATGTATGACATTGGCTGGGTTCCACTAAAAAGGTTTCAAAAAAAGGATGTTAGTGGGACAATTGATGAAACTTGAATAAGGTTAATACTGTTTTATAAATATTAATTTCCTGGCTTTGACAACTGTTCTACAGTTATGCAAGATGTCAGCATCTAGGGAAGATAAGTAAAAGGACCTATTTGTATCACTAGAACTTTTTTGTAATTTTGAAACACTTTCAAAGTGAACATTAAAACATGTTTATAGTTTTGGTGCACTATTTCCAGCTTTAGAAATCTAGCTTCAACACTTTAAAGCATTTGTCTTAAGGAAAATTTGTTGAGCAGATTCTACTTTTCAGTTATCATCTCTTGCATCATGATGATCCTGATATATTAGCAGATACTTATCATGTATTTTTTTTGTCCAGATGAATTAATTGAATGGTTGTGAAACAGTTTGCAAGGCTTCCAGAAGCTACAGAATGGCCAACTGTGATCCTTACTTTAAGTGCTGAAGGAAATATTGCCACTGAAATGGATGGATAGTCTCAGGTTGTAATTGTTGTAAGAGCATGTGCAGTCTAAGGCCACTAAATGAAGCCAAAACTAACATAGTAGAAGACTGTGTAGACAATATCAAGTGTCACAACTGGGTTTCAAGGCCAGATGACATTCCTTGTTGGCATATTCCCAAAGGAAGAAATGAAACTGTAACCAGTCACTAATCCTACAAAGGGGGAAGCACTTGAATGGATTGTCTACCTTGTCTGTTCTAGTATTACAGAACCATTCATGAATCTTTTAACTGGAAAGGATGTGAAACTTGTCCCATTTATTCTGAATGACATTTCAGAATCCCTCTAGTTGCTAAGAAACTAGCCAAAATTAAAAACAAAAACAAAACAAAAAAACTTAGTATACCAGACTGTGGAAGCAAGAACAACACTGAAGCTCTTCAAATGAACATGAAAATGATTTTGTCTACAAGTTCATAGATTGCAGGCAGTTATATGTCTTTTAAAGAAATGTGGCAAAACATAACAAAATTTACCATTTTCATTTGTTTTTAAATGTATATAGTTCAGTTGTGTTATGTTCACATTGTTGTGTAAAAGATCTCTAGAAATTGCTCATCTTGCAAAACTGAAGCTCTGTACCAATTGAACAAAGCATTTTCTTCCTTCATCCTGTGACCAATAAACTTCCAGTTTTTGTTGTGGACCTCAGTTTGCATTTTGGGATGTGCCATCCACGTTCAGTTAGGCAATGTAAACTTCACTTCATCTTTAACTAGAAGTGATTAGGGCCTCCTCAGGTTATTCCTGAGAAACTGCACATCCCTGGGAGTATACACAATCCTATGAAAGCACATGGCCTTCAAGAATCCCAGGAATATGTTAGAGCTTTTTCAGAGTCTGCTATAGACTGCTTGTTCACCATTGTTTTCTATTTAAGCTTTTTGGTTAACCAATTTTTACCCGACTGTTATCTCTTGCCTTTGGCAGTCATGATGTCCAACAGTTGCCTTTGATTGTTTTTTCCAAATGCCACTGGGGCCAGTTTGTATTGGGTGAATGGTGAGGCAGATCAAATATAGTCTTGCTAGTGGGGTCTTCTGGGGAATCAACAAACAGGTTAAATGATAATTCTCTGGGAATGGGCCTTTGAAGGAGATCCAATCCTGTCTTTCCCCTCTAGTTACTGCCCTGCTCCTTTTTTTTTTTCTTTTCCACATCATTGCAGGCTGTAGGTTTTCAAGGTTAGAACAGGAGAAGGGGCAATAAAAATAGATGAGTTAGGAGTTCCCATTGTGGCTCAGCAGGTTAAGAACCTGATAGAGTCTCAGTGAGGATGTGAGCTCCATCCCTGACCTTGCTCAGTGAGTTAAGGATCTGGTGTTGCCACAAGCTGCAGCACAGGTCAGCTTGGATCGTAGCATTACCTTGGCTGTGGCATAGGCTGGCAGCTGCAGCTCTGATTCAACCCCTAGCCTGGGAAGTTCCAAATACTGTAGGTGCAGCCCCCTGCCAAAAAAAGATAAGACATGGTGCAGCAGAAATGAATTCGACTAGGCACCATGAGGTTTCAGGTTAGATTCCTGGCCTCACTCAGTGGGTTAAGTATCCGGTGTTACTGTGAGCTGTGGTGTAGGTCACATATGTGGCTCAGATCCTGTGTTGTTGTGGTGTTGGCTGGCAGTGGTAGTGCTGATGGGATCCCTAGACAGGGAAACTCCATGTGCTGTAGGTATGCCCCTCAAAAGAAAAAAAAAAAAAGAGTTAAAAGGCCATAAAACTCATTAATTTAGTAAGACTCAGTCATTTTTCTTGAATAAATTCTCCTCAGATTGCTGAAAGCCTTTAATTTTCAGAATTTGAAGAAACTGATTTTGGAAAAATTTCCAGTGTTTTCATCACTTTTATGGATATAAAATTTATTTTCACTAGTCCTTACTCTGCCACTTTTGCTAACATTACATCACCTTCATTTTTGAAAAGGTATTTTTGCTGCATATAGAACTCTAGGTTGCTAAGTTTTTCTCTCTATACTCTAAAGATATCTGTCCACTGTCTCCTTGCTTTCATTGTTTTTGATGAAAAACCTATTGTAAATCTTATTACCTTAGTTTTGTACATAATGTGTCTTTTTCTCTCTAGGCACTTTAAGGTTGTCTATCACTGATTTTCAGCTATTGTATTATTCTGTACCTTGTAGCTTTCTTCATATTTCTTTCTGTTGCTTGGGGTTATTTGAGCCTCTTCAGTATGTGGGTTCCTAGTTTTTATCAAATATTTTGTTTAAATGTGTTAATACTCTTCAGGACTATCAGCAGCTCCTTGTTTCTTGAATGATAGATGTGGGGTGTTGGTGTGGGTGATGAAAAAAATGTTTTCTCTGTAGATGGGTGGTCTCTGTTGTTGAAGATTTAATAATGGTTGGACAATAGTAGGGGCTCAGTACTTGGGGGAAGTACATGGGATGGGGGAAGGTAAGTTATGAAAGAAACACAAAACCTGAAATCTAAAAACTGTCAAGTAAGCTATCTTCAGTGGAATTTCAGGAGGGTAGTGATTTCACAGAAGAAATATGTAGAGACAGTGATGCATTGGTACATTAGCTCTCAAAAAATCCTAAAACAAAACAAAAGCCTTGGTTGGTAGTGTTTATCAGTTCCAGTGGTGTAAATACTTCTATCATGGCCAATTATAAGTTACCAATGCTTTAACAATCAACTTGAAAATTTATTTAACAGTTGGCTCTTGTGAGTCAGTATGGACCAGCTCGAGAGTACTGGTAGTGGAGTATAAAGCTCAAGGCATAACGTTTAGGAAAAATAAGCCATTTATAACCTAGCACTCAGCAGATATTTCACCCAGGCCCTTGGAAGGGTGACAGCCATAGATTAGTCAGAAAACGCAAAAGTCAAGAGGAAACATTTAGAAAATAAGATGTCAATGAAAGAAAATATGTGCCCCACAGATCTTTTGTGAGAGCTTCCTTATTCTTTAGAAGCTGGAAGCTGTCTTGGGTATGGTGGTGGATGAAGCTAGGACAAGGAAGGAGGTGCATATTACATAAAGGAGAATCAGGACTGTGTTTGCAGGGTCAGGAACCTGGAAAGAAGATGAATGGAAATGAGGTAGCAAAGAAGCCCTTAGAGAATTGTTCTGGAAAATGAAGTCCTGTGTTAACTTTTATTTCCTTGCTTCATGTTTTAGCTCCAATTGGTTTCACCTGAAAAATTTTGGGAAAACTGGAGAGTGTGTTTTTGTAAATTTTGCAAAAATTTTCTATTTTTTAAATTTAAGTATAGTTGATATACAATGTTTATTTAATATCTATTGAACAGCAAAGTGACCCAATCGCACAGTTCCCTGTGCTGTATGGTAGCTCATCCAACCCAAATGTAAAAGTTTGCATACACCAAGCCCAAAGTTCCTGTCCATTCCACTCCCTCCTCCCTTTCCCCTTGCAACCACAAGTCTGCTTTCCATATCCATGATCTTTATAGATAGGATCATCTGTACCATATTTTAGATTCCACATATAAGTGATGTCATATGGTATTTGTTTTTCTCTTTCTGAATCACCTAACTTAGTATTAGAATTTCTAGTTCCATCCACATTGCTTCAAATGGCATTATTTTGTCCTTTTTATGGCTGAATAGTATTCCATTATATATATGTACCTTAATCCATTCATCAATTGATAGACATTTAGGTTGTTTCCATATTCTTGCAGTGAATAGTGCTGCAATGAACATACAGGTACATGTGTCCTTTTCAGTGAAAGTTTTGTCTGGATATATACACAGGAGTGAGATTGCTGGGTCTTATTGTAGTTCTATATTTAGTTTTTTGAGGTATTTACATACTATTTTCCATAGTGGTTGTACCAATTAACATTCCCACCCACAGTGTAGGAGGGTACCCTTTTCTCCACATCCTCTCCAACATTTGTTATTTGTTGACTTCTTAATGATGGACACTCTAACTGATGTGAGGTGGTATCTCATTGTTTTGATTTGCATTTCTCTAACAGTTAGTGATGTTGAGCAATTTTTAATATGCCTGCTGGCCATCTCTATGTCTCCTTTGGAGAAATGTCTATTTAGGTCTCCTGCCCACTTTCAATTGGGTTGTTTGTTTATTTGTTTTTTGTTGTTGTTGAGTTGTATGAGTTGTTTGTATATTTTGGAGATTAAACCTTTGTTGATTGAGTCATTTGCAAAAATTTTCTCCCATTCTGTGGGTTTGCTTTTTTTTTTTTTAAATGGTTTCCTTTGCTGTGCCAAAGCTTTTGAGTTTAATTAGGTCCCATTGGTTTATTAGTGTCTTTATTGCCTTTATTTTGGGAGGTGGATCAAACAAGATATTGCTGTGATTTATGTCAAAGAGCATTCCACCTTATATTTAGGTCTTTAATCCATTTTGAGTTTATTTTTGTGTATAGAATTAGAAAATATTCTAATTTCATTCTCTTACATGCAGTTGTCCAGTTTTCCCAGCACAATTTATCAAAGTGACTATCTTTCCTCCACTGAATGTTATTGCCTGCTTTGTCATAGATTAATTGACCATAGGTGCTTGGGTTTTTTTCTGGGCTTTCTGTCCTGTTCCACTGATCTAGATTTCTATTTTCGTGCCAGTACCATACTGTTTTCATGACTGTAGCCTTATAGTAGAGTCTGAAGTCAGGGAGCATGATTCCTCAAGTTCCTTTTTTTTTTTTCTTTTCGATATTGCTTTGGCTATTTGAGATCTTTTGTGTTTCCATACAAATTTAAAAATATTTTGTTCTAGTTCTCTAAAGAATGTCTCTGGTAATTTGATAGGGGTTGCATTGAATCCATAGATTGCCTTAGGTAGTATTGTCATTTTGACTACATTGATTCTTACAATATAAGAGAATGGTGTATTTTTCCATCTATGTGTGGCTTCTTTGATTTATTTCATCAATATCTTGTAGTTTTCTGAGTACAAGTCTTTTGTCTCTTTAGGTAGGTTTATTCCTTTATTCTTTCTGATGCAATGGTAAATGGGATGGTTTCCCTAATTTCTCATTCCACTCTTTCATTGTTAGTTATAGAAATGCAATCAATTTCTGTGTATTAATTTTATATCCTGCAATTTTACCAAATTCATTGATGAGTTCTAGTAGTTTTCTGGTAGTGTCTTTGGGAATTTCTAGATATAGAATCATGTGATTTGCCAACAGTGATAGTTTTACTTCTTCTTTTCTAATTTGGATCCATTTTACTTCTTTTTCTTCTCTGATTGCCATGGCTAGGACTTCCAAGACTGTGTTGAATAAACTTGGTGAAGGAGGAATCCTTGTCTTATTCCTGATCTTACTGGAAATGCTTTAAATTTTTCATCATTTAGAATGATGTTAGCTGTGTGTTTGTCATAAATGACTTTTATTATATTGAGCTAGTTCCCCTCTATACCCACTCACTGCTTTTTTTTTTTTTTGTCTTTTTGTCTTTTCTAGGGCCGCTCCCACAGCATATGGAGGTTCCCAGGCTAGGGGTCTAATCAGAGCTGTAGCCGCTGGCCTATGCCACAGCCACAGCAATGCATGATCTGAGCCGCATCTGCGACCTACACCACAGCTCACAACAATGCAAGGCCAGGGATCAAACCTGCAACCTCTCGGTTCCTAGTCATTAACCACCGAGTCACAACGGGAACTCCCTGGAGAGTTATTTTTAATCAAGAATGGAGGTTGTATTTTGCCAAAAGATTTGTCTCCAACTATTGAGATGATCATATGGTTTTTATTTTTCAGTTTGTTGATGTGGTGTATCACATTGATAGATTTGTGGCTATTGAAGAAAACTTGCATCCCTGGGATAAATCCTACTTGATCATGGTGTATGATCTTTTAAATGTATATTTTTATACAGTTTGCTAATATTTTGTTGTGGATTTTTGCATCTATGTTCATCAGTATTATTGGCCTGTAATTTACTTTTCTTTTTTTTTGGTATCTTTGCTTTTGATATCATGGTAGTGGTGGCTTCATAAATGAGCTTGGGAGTGCTCCTTCCTCTGAAATTTTCTGGAAAAGTTTGAGAAAAAGAAGTGTTAATTCCTCGAATATATGGTACAACTCAGCTGTGAAGCCCTCAGTTCCTGGAGTTTTTTTTTTTTTCTGGAAGTTTTAAAATCACACTTTCAATTTCAGCACTTGTGATTGGTCTATTCGTGTTTTCTGTTTCTTCCTGATTCAGTCTGTGTAGGTTATACCTCTGTAAGTATCTGTCCATTTTTTCTAAATTGTCCATTTTATTGGCTCATGATCCTTTGTATTTCTTCAGTGTCAGTTGTAACTTCTCCTTTTTCATTTCTAATTTTATTGATTTTAACCATCTTCCTTTTTTTCCTTGATGTGTCTGGCTAATGGTTTATCAATTTTGTTGATCTTTTCAAAGAACCAACTTTCGGTGTCATTGATCTTCTCAATTGTTTTCTTTGTCTCTATGTTATTAATTTCTGCTCTAATCTTTATGTTTTCTTTCCTTCTACTAATTTTGAGCTTTGTCTTTCCTTCCTTCTCTAGATGTTTAAGGTATAAAGTTTGGTTGTTTGAGTTTTTTTCTTCTTTCCCGAGATAAGATTGTATTGCTATAAACTTCCCTCTCAGAACTGCTTTTTCTGTGTCCCATAGGTTTTGGATTGTTGTATCTTCATTGTCATTTGTCTCTATGTATCTTTTGATTTCCTCTTTGATTTCTTCAGTGATCCATTTTTTGTTTAGCAGCATATTGTTTAGCTTCCACAAGTCTGTTTTTTTTTTACTGTTTTTTTTCTTGTAGTTGATTTCTAGTCTTATAGCGTTGTGATCATAGAAGATGCTTGAAATAATTTCAATTTTTTAAAATTTACCGAGGCTTGATTTGTGGACCAAGATGTGATCTATCCTGGAGAATGTTCTGTGTGCACTTGAGAAGAAAGTATATTTTTCTGCTTTTGGGTGAAGAGTTCTATAGATATCAGTTAAGTCTCTTTGGTCCAGTGCATCATTTAAGGCCTGTGATTTTAAGTCTGGATGATCTGTCCATTGCTGTAAGTGGGGTGTTAAAGTCCTCCACTATTATTGTGCTATTGTCAATTTCCCCTTTTTTGGCTGTTAGTAGTTGCCTTATATATATTATGTTGAGTTCATATATATTCATAATTGTTATTTCCTCTTCTTGTATTTATCCTTTGATCATTATGTAATGTACTTTTCTGTCTTTTGTGACCTTCATTTTAAAATCTATTTCATCTGATATGAGTATTGCTACTCCTGCTTTTCTATAATTTCCATTTTCATGTAATATTTTCTTCCATCCACTAGCTTGAATTCTGTTTGTAAGCTTAGATATGAAGTGGGTCTTCTGTAGACAGCATATATATGGGTCTTGCTTTTGAATCCATTCAGCTGGTCTTTTGCTTTTAGTTGGAGCATTTAATCCATTTACATTCAATGTAATTATGCATAAGTATGTACTTATTTTCATTTACTTAATCTTTTTTTTTTTTTGGATTGCTCTTTTGGGTCTTTTTTCTTCCCTTCCCCTTTTTGTTGTCTTCTCTTGTGATTTGCTGACCATCTTTCATGTTATGTTTGGCTTGCTTTTTCTTTTTGATGTGTGTGACCATTATAGTTATTTGATTTGTGGTTCCCCTTATATTTTTATATATCCATCTATATGTGTGCAGAATGCTTTCTGCTTGCTGGTCTCTTAATTTCAAATGCATTTTCAATGTTCTGCATTTGTCCTCTCCTCATGCTTGCTAGTTTAGATATCATATTTGTTAATGGGTGATTTCCTACTTTTAAATTACCTCTGCCTTTACCAGTGAGCTTTTTCATTTTTAATATTCTTGTTTCTAATTGTGGCTTTCCCTTTTCTGCTTAGAGATTTTCCTCTAGTAGTAGATGTACAGTTGGTTTGGAGGTGCTGAGTTCTCTTAGCTTTTGCTTGTCTTTGAAGCTTTCAATGTTTACATCAAATCTGAATGAGAGCTTTTCTGGGTAGAGTATTCTTGGTTCTAAATTCCTCCTCTTCATCACCTCAAATATATTTTGCCACTCCCTTCTTGCTTGTAGAGTTTCTGCTAAATGATCAACTGTTATCCTTGGGAGATTCCCTTTTATGCGATTTTTTGCTTTTCCCTTGTGTCTCAATATTTTTTCTTTGAACTTAATTTTTGTCAGTTTGATTAGTATGTGTCTTGCTGTATTTCTTCTGGGGTTTATTTTGTATGGAGTTCTCTGTGCTTCTTCTACTTGAGTGAGTGTTTTCCTTTCCCATATTTGGGGAAATTTCAGTTGTAATCTATTCAAATATTCTATCTGGCCCCTTCTCCCTCTCTTCTCCTGGAAACCATATGATGCAAATGTTGGTATGTTTAATGTTGTCCCAGAGGTTTCTTAGACTCTTCTCAATTTTTTTTCATTCTTTTTTCTTTTTCTTTCCTGTAGCAATGATTTCTGCCACTCTGTCCTCCACCTCACTCATTTGTTCTTCTACATCCATTAACCTGCTATTGGTTCCTTCTGGATTATTTTTCATTTCAGCTGTCATGCTAATTCATTTTGCTCCTTAAATCCTCTAGCTTTTTGTTAAACACTTAAGTTCTCAATCTGTGTCTCCATTCTTTTTCCAATATCTTTGATCATCTTTGAAATCATCACTCTGAATTCTTTTTCATGTAAATTGCCTATCTGCTCATCATTTAGTGGTTTTTGGGTGTTTTTGTCTTGTTCCTTTGTCTGAAAGTTTCTTCTTTGTTGTCTCATAGTGTCCACCTGTCTGTTTATCATCCCCTTGACTGTTGGTATGTAGATGTTGAAGCAGGTGTCCAGCCCTGGAGTTCTCAGGGGTAGTAGCAGTTCACGTGTATCCAGAGTATGTGTGGGGAGTAAAAATATCACACTCCTTCTCCTGTAGCTGGGTGGCTGATAGGGGTAGGGATAGGGGTAGGGTGAGGCAGGTGGCAGTATTTTACCATTCACAGGATAGCTTTTGTACCTTTCAGGGTTAGCAGTGTCTCCTATGGGCCCTCCTGTTCTTAGGTAGCTTTGAAGGCTATTTTTCTTAGCTTGCAGTGTCAGCAAATTCTCATGCTGTCTCTCCCTTTGCCAGGAAGACTCTAGGGACTGTTGTCTGTGGATATAGGAGCAGGTGCCACTTTTCTGCCAGTACTCCCCCTGCTTGGCCACTCTTGGGATCTTTCTCTAAAGCCTCAGGGGCAAGGGGCTTTTACTAATTTTTGCTCACAGGCTCTCTCTGTAGCTGCATGATGTGTGTTTCTGATGGTCCCTTCTCCTGCTTTACTGCTGGTAGGAGTGCTCTCTGTAGCCTTGCAGATCAGAATATGGATTAATGGGAACGCCCTGGCTTGGTAAGGAATGGGTGTCACTGATGTGAGCCTTCGCAGGGCCACTGGTAGGGACCTTGTATCTTGTGCTTTTCTCTGGTTGGGCAACCCATGGCTCTGTCAGGGAGTGGGCACTGGCAGCTGTCTCAGGGGAATGGGAGGTGCCACCAGCAGGTCTTCTGGCTCTGATCAGTCACCACTGATGAGAGCCTCTGGGCAGAGCCAAGGTGTCTGTGTTTTCCCTGATCAACAGGGAGTTGGCCCTTTCATGGGAATGAGCACTGCTGCCAAGAGCTCTTCTGGCACTGCCCCACTTGTATGAGCCTCTGCAGATTCTCTGGGTAGAGCTGAGATACCTGTGTTTTCACTGCTTGAGTGGGTCACTGCTTTTGCAGGGAGTGGGCACTGCTGCGAGCAGATTTTCTGGTGCTGCCTACTGGTACAAGCCTCTGCAAATTCTCTGGGAAGAGCCAAGGCACCTGTGTTTTCCTTGATTGACAGGGAATGGGTGCCAGTGGCTCTATTGGAATGGGCACTGCGGTGGGCAGCTCTTCTAGTGCTGACTGGGTGCTGCTGGCGTGAGCCTCTGCATATTCTCTGGGTTGAGCCGAGATGCCTGTGTTTTCCCTCATCTCGTGGGACTGGTGCTGCTGCCACCGCAGCTCTTCTGGCTCAGGTTGGGCTCCACTTGCACGGGAGCCTCTGCCAGCAGGAACAGGGAACTTGTGTTATTCCCTCAGGTGGTTACTTCACCTGTTCCAGGAAGTCTGTACCCCCTGGGCGGGGCCACTTCCCAGCTGTTCCTAGGCAGCTGCTATGGCCAAGTCGTTCCCTGAGCTGAGGCAGGCAGTGTCCTGCAGCTTGAGAAAGTAGGCTTTGGGAACAAGGCTGGATCCTGTTCCTTCCTTCCAGTACCTCCAAACAATATCTACTCTCTAAGCCCAATGGGGTTTCCTCTACTTAGATGTGTTGCATGTGTTCGCCTAATGCTCTAGTGCCTCCAGGCTGACCCCGGTTTTTTCTCCCACATAGGCGGTCCCACCTCCCTCTCTGAGTCTTATATCTAAGACCAAACTTTTAGTTTCTGACACCTGCTACCTGCCTATCCTTGCCTGTTGCTTGTAGCACTGACTGTTGGTAGAGGACTGTCTCCTTTTTAACTGTTTCACACCATTTGTCTAGAGCTCCTGCATTTTTGCTGATCTTGTCACTGGCGGAACTTCCCCGGGTGAAAGAACTGTTCCCCTTTCCAGCTCCCTCCTGGGAAAGCAAGTCCTGGTTCATTTCCTTTCACTTCTTTTTTTCTTGTTATTTTTTCTTTCTTATGTCCTATATGGTTTTGTAAGGTTTTTCTTGTTCTATCATATCATAGAGGTCTTTTGTCAGTTTTTCACGAATTTTCTCTGTAAATAGTTTCAGATATAATTGTATTTTCAAGGTGTTTGTGGGAGTAAGTGAGCCTTATGTCATGCTACTATGCCATCTTAGACCTCCCCTTGGCTTTTCTTTTGTGTGTGTGTATGTGTCCATTATAGTTTTTGGTTTGTGATTCCCATTAGATTTGGATATAACCTTCTATAACATGTACAGGATTGTTTCAGGTTGTGGTTCTCTTATTTTCAGATGCATTTTCTTTCTTTGATTTATTTTTATTTTTCATTTAAAAACTTTTTTGTAATTACTTTATTTAAATACTTATTTCCCCAATACAGTTGTTTTCTACTGTACAACATGGTGACCCAGTTACACATATATGTACACATTCTATCTTCTCACATTATTGCGCTCCATCATAGTTCCCAGTGCTACACAGCAGGATCTCATTGCTAATCCACTCCAAAAGGCAATACTTGGATCCATTAACCCCAAGATCCCACTTCATCCCACACTCTCCCACCCCCCCTAGGCAACCACAAGTCTATTCTCCAAGTCCATGATTTTCTTTTCTGTGGAAAGGTTCATTTGTCTATATATTACATTCCAGACATGAGTGATATCATATGGTATTTGTCTTTCTCTTTCGGACTTAACTTCACTCAGGATGAGAGTCTCTAGTTCCATCCACGTTGATGCAAATGGCATGATTTCATTCTTTTTTATGGCTGAGTAGTATTCCATTGTGTATATATACCACATCTTCCTAATCCAATCATCTATCAGTGGACATTTGGGTTGTTTCCACATCTTGGCTATTGTGAATAGAGCTGCAATGAACATGTGGGTGCATGTGTCTTTTTTAAGGAAAGTTTTTTCTGGATATATGCCCAAGAGTGGGATTGCTGGGTCTTAGGGTAGTTATATGTATAATTTTCTAAGGTACCTTTATTCTGTGCTCCACAGTGGTTGTACCAGCTTACATTCCCACCAACAACGCAGGAGGGTTCCCTTTTCTCCACACCCCCTCTAGCAAATGTTACTGTGGATGTACTAATGATGGCCATTCTGACTGGTGTGAAGTGGTATCTCATGGTAGTTTTGACTTGCACATTTCTAATAATCAGTGATGCTCAGCATTTTTTCATGTGCTTGTCGGCCATCTGTACATCTTCCTCGGAAAAAAAGTCTATTCGGGTCTTTTGTCCATTTTTCCATTGGGTTGTTGACTTTTTTGCTGTTGAGTTGTATAAGTTGCTTGTATGTTCTAGAGATTAAGCCCTTGTCCGTTGCATCATTTGAAACCATTTTCTCCCATTCTATAAACTGTCTTTTTGTTTTCTTTTTGGTTTCCTTTGCTGTGCAGAAGCTTGTCAGTTTGATTAGGTCCCATTGGTTTATTTTTGTTTTTCTTTCTGTTGCCTTGGGAGACTGACCTGAGGAAATATTCATGATGTTGATGTCAGAGAATGTTTTGCTTATGTTCTCTTGCAGGAGTTTGATGGTGTCTCATCTTATATTTAAGCCTTTCAGCCATTCTGAGTTTATTTTGGTGCATGGTGTGAGGGTGTGCTCTAGTTTCACTGATTTGCATGCAGCTGTCCAGGTTTCCCAACAATTCTTGCTGAAAAGACTGTCTTTTTCCCATTTTATGTTCTTGCCTCCTTTGTCAAAAAGTAGTTGACCGTAGGTGTCTGGGTTTATTTCTGGGTTCTCTATTCTATTCCATTGGTCTGTCTGTCTGTTTTGGTACCAGTACCACACTGTTTTGATGGCTGTGGCTTTGTAATATTGCCTGAGGTCTGGAAGAGTTATGCCTCCTGCTTGGTTTTTGTTTCTTGGGATTGTTTTGGCAATTCTGGGTCTTTTGTGGTTCCATATAAATTTTTGGATTGTTTGTGGTAGTTCTGTGAAAAATGTCCTGGGTAATTTGATAGGGATTGCATTGAATCTGTAGATTGCTTTGGGTACTCTGGCCATTTTTACAATGTTAATTTTTCCAACCCAGGAGCATGGAATATCTTTCCATTTTTTTTTACATCATCTTTAATTTCATTGATTAATGTTTTCTAGCTCTTGGCATATAAGTCCTTTACCTCCTTGGTCAAGTGTATTCCCAGGTATTTGATTTTTTGGGGTGCAACTTTAAAAGGTATTGTATTTTTGTATCCCTTTGCTCATATTTCCCTGTTAGTGTACAGAAAGGGGACTGGTGTCTGAATGTTAGTCTTATATCCTGCTACTTTGCTGAATTTGTTAATCCATTCAAGTAGCTTTGGGGTTGAGTCCTTAGGGTTTTCTATATAGCATATCATGTCGTCTGCATACAGTGACAGTTTTACCTCTCCTCTTCCTATTTGGATGCTTTTGATTTCTTTTGTTTGTCTGATTGCTGTGGCTAGGGCTTCCAGTACTATGTTGAATCACAGTGGTGAGAGTGGGCATCCCTGTCTTGTTCCAGATTTTAGTGGGAAGGCTTTCAGCTTTTCTCCATTGAGTGTTAAGTTTGCTGTGGGTTTGTCATAAATGGCCTTGATTATCTAAAGGAGTGTTCCCTCTATACCCACTTTGGCGAGAGTTTTTGTCATGAATGGATGTTGGACTTTGTCAAAGGCTTTTTCTGCATCTATCGAGATGATCATGTGGTTTTTGACTTTTCTTTTGTTAATGTGGTGCATGGTGTTGGTTGATTGGCATATGTTGAACCATCCTTGTGCACCTAGGATGAATCCCACCGGGTCATGGTGTATGATCTTTTTTATATGTTGTTGGATTCAGTTGGATAAAATTTTGTTGAGAATTTTTGTGTCTATATTCTTCAAAGATATTGGCCTGTAGTTTTCTTTTTTGGTGGTATCTTTGTCTGGTTTTGGAATTAGGGTGAAGGTGGCATCGTAGAATGTCTTTGGGAGTGTTCCTGCTTCTTCAACCTTTTGAAAAAGTTTAAGGGAGATGGGTATAACTTCCTCTTTGTATGTTTGGTAGAATTCACCTGTGAAGCCATCTGGTCCTGTACTTTTATTTGTAGGGAGTATTTTTTATGACATATTCAATTTCATTTCTAGAGATCGGTCTGTTCAGTTGATCTATTTCTTCTTGATTCAGTTTTTGGCAGTCTGTACGTCTCTGGAAAGTTGTCCATTTCTTCTGGGTTGTCAAATTTGTTGGCATACAATTGTTCATAGTATTCTCTCGTGGTTCTTTGCATTTCTGTAGTATTGGTTGTGGCTTCTCCTTTTTCATTTCTGATTTTGTTTGTTTGGGTTTTTTCTCTCCTCTTTTTGGTGAGTCTGGTCAGAGGTTTGTCAATTTTGTTTACCTTCTCAAGGAACCAGCTCTTGGTTTTATTGATTTCTTCATCTCTATTTATTGATTTCCTCTTTGATCTTTATGCTTTGATCTTTATGATTTCCTTCCTTCTGCTGACTTTAGGTTTTGCTTGTTCTTCTTTTTCTAATTCGTTTAGGTGGTGGGTTAAGTTGTTGATTTGAGATTTTTCTTCTTTTTTTGAGGAAGGTGTGTATTGCTATGAATTTCCCTCTGAGCACTGCTTTTGTGGCATCCCATAGATTTTGAGTGCCTGTCTCGTCATTATCATTTGTCTCGAGGTCTTTTTTAATTTCCTTCTTGATTTCCCCATCGACCCATTGGTTTTTTAGTAGCATGTTGTTTAGTCTCCATGTAGTAGGTTTTTTCTCTTTTCTTTCCCTGTGGTTGATTTCTAGTTTCATGCCTTTGTGGTCAGAGAAGATACTTGAAATAATTTCTATACTCTTAAATTTGTTGTGGTTAGCCTTGTGCCCCAACATGTGATCAATTCTTGAGAATGTTCCATGTGCACTTGAGAAGAATGTATATTCTGATTTTTTTGGATGTAATATCCTGAAAATGTCGATTAAGCCTAAGTTTTCTATTGTTTTCTTTAGGATCTCTGTTGTTTTATTGGTTTTCTGTCTAGAGGATCTGTCCATTGATGTGAGTGGGGTGTTAAAGTCTCCTACTATGATTGTATTCCCATCCATTTCTCCTTTTGTGTCTGTTAGTATTTGTTGGAGGTATGTGGGTGTGCCTATATTAGGGGCATATATAGCAATGGTTATAATAGCCTCTTCTTGAATGGATCCTTTAACCATTAAATAGTGTCCTTCTTTGTCTTTCTCTGTGACGTACATTTTCAAGTCTATTTTGTCTGCCATGAGTATTGCAACTCCTGCTTTGGAGTTGTCCATTGGCAAGAAATATCTTTTCCCAGCCCCTCACTTTCAATCTATATTATCCTTTGCCCTAAGTGAGTTTCTTGTAGGCAGCAGATTGAAGGTTTTTGCTTTTTTATCCAATCTGCCACTCTGTGTCTTTTGATGGAGCATTCAGTCCATTGACATTTAAGGTGATTGTTGATAGATATGTATTTATAGCTATTTTAAACCTTGTTTTCCAGTTGATTCAATGTTGCTCTTATCTTCTTTTCTTTTTGGGTTGAATGGTTTCCATTTATTTTATACTTGAGTACTTTTCTTTTCAGTTTCTGTGAATATAATATTTAGTTTTGATTTGTTGTTGCCCTGGTTTTTAAGTATGTTAACCCCTTCTTATATCTGCTTGCTTTTGCCTCATAGTCATATAGGCTCAAACACATCATTAAGATAAAAAAAAAGAATCTATATTTTCTTACTTTCCTTCCCTACAGTGTATGATTTTGATGTCTTTTTTTTTTTCTAACATCTTCATGTTTAGATCTGTATGCTGGCTTATTTAAGTGATGGCTTTCCAATTGTGGTTTCTGCCATCCTAATTTTTCTTTTTCTCTTTTCTCTGTCTCTCTCTGTCTCTCTCTGTCTCTCTGTCTCTCTCTCTCTCTCTCTTTAATTTAGAGTAGCCCTTTCAATATTTACTTTAGAAAAGGTTTAGGGTTGCTGTGCTCTTTTAGTTTTTGTTCGTTGGAGAAATTCTTTTTTCCCCCTTCTAATTTAAATGATATTCTTGCTGAATAGAGTATTCTAGGTTGCAAGTTTTTTCCTTTCAGCACTTTAAATATATCTTCCCACTCCCTTCTGGCCTGTAGTGTTTCTGTAGAGAAATCAGCTGATACCCTGGAGGTTCCCTTATAATTAATGCTTTGCTTTTCTCTTGCTGCCTTTAGAATCCTCTCTTTATCTTTAACTTTTGCCATTTTTATTATAATATGTTTTGGTGTGGTCCTATTTGGGTTCAGCTTGTTTGGGCCCCTCTGTGCTTCCTGTATCTTGATATCAGTGTGCTTTAGATTTGGAAAGTTTTCAGCCATAATTTCTTCAAATGTATTTTCAATCCCCTTTTCTTTTTCTTTTCCTTCTGGAATTCCTGTGCCTGGATTGGCCCGCTTTATATTATCCTGTAGGTCTCTTATATTGCTTTCATGTTTTTTCATTTGGTTCTCCTGTTTGGGTGATTTCCGTTATTTTATCTTCCACATAACTGATTCATTCCTCTGCATTATTCATTCTACTTTTTATTGCTTTAAGCTCAGTTTGTATCTCTGCAAATGAATTTTCCAGTTTTTCTTGACTCCTCCTTATATTTTCTAGTTCCCTTCTAAAGGAATCTGCATTACTATTCATATCCTCTCTTAATTCCTTAAGTATTTTCAATATCTCCCTTTTGAACTCACTGTCTGTCAGACTGCAGAGGTCTGTTTCATTGTTCGCTGCTTTAGGTGAATTCTCCTGTTCCTTTAACTGGGATTGATTTCTGAGCTTCTTCATCTTGCTTGTGTTTCTTTTTGTGAGTTTGGGGAAACCAAACTCTAGTCTTGAAAGGCTACTTCTATGCAAGAATTCCCATTTGTATTTTTGCGAGGGATTACTCTTTATTTTTGTTGCAGGAGTTTGAATATTTTCTGTCTCTTTCTTTGGTGTGATCAGGCTGTTGTACTCAGAATGCTCATTGTGTTTTTGGGAGAAGGAGGCAATGGGTAGGGCCAATAATCATTGCCTGGTCATTGAGCTCTCAATGGCCGCAAGGACCTGCAGGAAGGTGGCACAGGCTACTCCTAGTTTCAGGGCCCTGGGAAATGGTTATAAACTCTAGGCAGATCTTCAAGGTGACCAGAGCATTTGGCAGTAGCAAGAGCAGGGTGCCTGAGTTCCCAGGGGAGTGAGGGAAACAACAGCTTCTTTTTTGATTGCAATATCCTCCTCTAAGGTGATTGGAACTGCAGGTGGTGCCTATTCAGGGATTCCTATAGGGAGCAGGCCATGACCATCTCTAGAGTCAGTGATAACTGAGGCAGTTTGCCCCTGCCACCTGTAGACCATGCATGAAGTAACCCGCCTCACTTAGCCCACATATGAGGTGTGGTAAAGGGTGCTCTTACTTGCAGGATCTTAGGAAGTGACAGAGATCAGTTGTGCGGGTACTGCCCAGAATGTTTGGTAGTGGCAACAGCAGGGTGGGTGTGTTCCCAGGGGTGTGATAGCACCAATAGGTGGTGTTTGGTCACAATGCTCTCCTCTGTGGTGCCCTTTTGGTGAATGGGGCTGCAAGTGATTTTTGTTCAGATATCTCCAATGGCATTGGGCCATGCCCACCTCTGGAATCAGGGATAACTGCCATGGTTTGCCCCTGCTGCCTGCAGACTGAACCCACCCTGTCCCACTTAGCCCACACAGAAGGTGCTGCACCAGTTGCTCCTAGTTGTAGGGTCTTGGGAAGGGACAGTGACCAAGTGTCTGGGCATTACCCAGAACGTTTGGCAGTGGCAGCTGCAGGATGGGTGTGTTCTCAGGGGAGTCAGAGCAAGTGTATGGTGCTTGGTTGCAATGCTCTTTTTTTTCTTTTTTGCCAACCCCTGAGGTTTCTGGAATGCTGGTGGAGTCCACTCACAGGCCCCCAGTGGTGGCAAGCCACACCTCCCTCTGGCCTCTGAGATGACCACCACGGTCTGTCCCTGCTACCTGTAGATCATGCAAGAGGCACCACATTGCACTTAGCCCCCTTATGCCCTTAGCCCACACAATAGGTGCCTGGGCACTGGTAGCCTGCACAAGAAATGCCTAATCTCCCCTAAATGAGCAAGAGGCTTCTCGCCACCCGTAGCCTCTGCAGAGCCGCCCCACACTCTAAGCTCATGGGCATGCACATGCTCCAGAGCGGGGAGTTTCCTATGACAGCCCTCCCTTCCTCCTCTCCCCTCCCCAACAATGGCACCTTGCCCCTCCTGCAGGTCCAGACCTTCTACTGGGTTCCCTCTGCCATGGTGTTCCCATCCTTAGCCTGTGGTGCACTGCTCCTTAGCCCCTCATGCCATCCCCAGTTCTCTCCCCAGGATAGAGCCTCTCAATGCCCAGAGCCTCTCAGTGCCCAGCCCCTGCCTGATCGTCTCAGGCTGTGGTGTCTGGGCCAGTGGGTCAGATGTCTTTTGGCTCTCACTCTGCTTTGCTGTTCTCAGTCCAGCTGCTGTGCTTTTCTCAGTGACTTTGAGGTCCTGCTGACTCAACCAATCTTTCGTCAGTTAGGTGGCTTCCCAGGAGGTGGGTTCCTTTTCTCCTTCACAGCTCCCCTCAGGAATGCTAATCCTGTCCTGATGCCTTTTCTCTCTCTCTTTTTTTCTTTTGTTCTACCCAGTTATTCAAGACTTTCTTGCCCTTTTTGGAAATTTAAGTTCTTCTGCCAGCATTCAGTTGATGTTCTGTGTGGGTAGTTTTACATGTAGATGTGTTTTTTTGATGTGTGAGTGACCTCTTACTCCTCTGCCATCTTGCTCTGCCTCCTCTTCAGATGCATCTTCAATTTTCTGCATTTGTCTCTTCTCATGCTTGCAGTTTTGATATCTTATTTGTCAACGGGAGATTTTCTACATTCATGTTATCTTTTACGAGAATTTTCTCATTTTAAATTTTCTTGCTTCTAATTATGGATTTTTCTTTTCTTCCTAAAGACGTTCCTTTAGGTTCCTTTAGTAGTAGTTGAAGAGCTGGTTTGGAGGTGTTGAATTCTCTTAGCTTTTGATTGTCTGAAAATATTTTAATCTCTATTAAATATGAATGAGAGCTTTGCTGGTTATAGTATTCCTGGTTCTCAATGCCTCCTCTTCACCACCTAAAATATGTTTTACCACTCCCTTCTAGCTTGCAGAGTTTCTGCTGAAAGATCAGCTGTTATCTTTATGGGGGTTCCCTTGTATTTGTTTCCTTTCTCTTGTGACTCTCCATATTTTTTCTTTGTATTTAATTTTTGTCAGTTTGATCAGTATGTGTCTTGCTGTGTTTCTCCTTGCATTTTTCCTGTGTGGGATTCTCTGTGCCTTCTCAACTTGAGTGAGTGTTTTGTTTCCCATATTAGGGAATTTTTTGAATATAATCTCTTTGAATATTTTCTCTGCCCCTTTCTCTCTCTCCTTCTTCTGGAACCCTTATAATGTGAATGTTAATATGTTTAATGCTGTCCCGGAGATCTCTTAGACTTGCCTCAGTTCATGCTTTTTTTCTTTATTTTTCCTCTGGCAGTGATTTCTACCACTTTGACTTCCACCTCATTTATTCATTCTTCTGCCTCTGCTATCCTGCTTTCAATTTCTTCTAGCGTATTTTTTATTTCAGGTATTGTGCTATCCATCTTAGTTTGCTTGTTCTTTATGTTTTATAGCTCTTTGTTAAACATTCTTGTAATGTCTCTGTCTGTGCCTCTATTTTTTTCCCCAAATCTTGCATCATCTTTCCTATCATCACTCTGGATTCTTTTTTAGGCAGATTACCTATCCCCTCTTCATTTAGTTGTTTTTGAGTATTTTATTCTTGTTCCTTTGTCTGAAAGCTATTTATTTGTCATCTCAGTATGTTTAACTTTATATGTTTATTGTCCCCTTGACAGCAGGTATGCAGGTGCAGCAGTGGCTGCCTAGTCTTGGAGTTCTCAGTGGTGGTGGTAGATCATGTGTACCCAGAGTACACGATGGGAGCAGTGGTATTGTGTGACCTCCCTGTCACCAGGTGGCCGCTAAGAATGGGTTCTCTGAGAGAGTTAGCAGTGGTTTTTGGTTCATGGGGTTGATTTTGTGTCCAGGGATGGGGCAGCCCCGGCTCCTAGGATCTGTCTTGCTTCCAGATAGCTCTCAGTATGATTTCCTGCAGTTGGCAATGTCAGTAGCTATTCCTGCTGTAGCTCCCTTTGTTGGGGAGGCTCTTGGGATTGCTTTCTGTAGTTTTGGGGGAAAGTACCTTTCTGTAGTCACTTCCTTACTTTGGCTGGTCTAGGGAGTTTTCTCTGTAGCCCCAAGGGTGGGAGCAGCTCCGTATATGTGGCTCAAAATCTCTCTCTTTAGCTGTAGGACCTGTACCATTCCAGTGGTCCTTTACTGGCTAATGGCAGAGTGTTCCCTATATCTGTTGCAAAGTACAGCATGCACTAGCAGGTTCCTCTTGGCTCCTTTGGATAGCCATGAGATGCTTATGCTGTCCCTTGCTTTGTTGTTGGCAAGGATCACAGAGCTTGTTCTCTTCCTGAGATCACTCCACTGAACTGCCAGGCCATTTGTGACTCCTGGGCAGTGTGTGCTGTTTCCAAATTCATTTGTCCTTTCACCAGGCCATTCATTGATTTTCACCCACTCACCAAGCCTTTTGTGACTCCCATGACCTTCTGCACTGTTTCAAAAATAATTTTGCCAATCCACCACCCAGAATTCCTCTTGTGACTCCCATGTCCATTTGCTCTGTTTCTGAAACAGCTTTTTCTGCTTTCTAGGCAAATCAAGGTGCTCTGCCGACCCAGGAGGCCTCTTGTGACTCCTGGGCCATCCATACTGTTTCCAAATTAGCTTTAGGCCTCCTAGACAAATCATAGTTTTCTGCCTACCCAGGAGGCCCCTTGCAACTCCCAGGATAATTTGCGTTGTTTCAGCAATTGCTTTAATGTTCCCCTGACTGGCTGCTGCCTGGAGTTGTGGGCTCTGTGGTATTCCTGAGTTCCCTCCTCCTGCTCCAAGGGTTCCCTTTGCTTTCTCCACGTTCTCTGTAACCTTAAGGATGGTGGACTGCTTCCCAACTGATGCTAAGCAGCCACTGCTTGAGGGTAGTACTGGAGCTGGAGAAGTTGGTGTCTTTGCAAACTGAGAGCACTTGCAGGGGGTAAAGCTATAGTGGTGGATACAGCTACTTCCTTCCAGTACCACCTAACAATGGCTCCTAGCCTCCAAGCCAAAAACTGGGTTTCCTCAGCTTACAGCCTCAAATGTGGTCCCTCCAAAATCTAGTCCCTCCAGGCAGTCTCCACATACCAATCCTAGTTTTTTCCCATGTAGTCAGCCCCAGCTCTCTCTCTGAGTCTGATCTCCAAAGATGGAGTTTCAGTTCCCAGCCCCTGGTTGCATCAGCCTAGGGTTGGGAAGTGCTGAGTGGTGAGACTGAGGGTTTGTTGAGGACTGTTTCCATTTCAACTGCTTTAACCAATTGCTGTCTTCTCCTCAAATACTTCAAACTTCCTATTTCGTCCCAGTTGGTCTCATTGGTGAGGGGGCTTCCCCAGGGTATGGAAGTTTTTCTTTTCTAGCTCCCTTCTAGGTGCAAAGGTCCCCAGGGTATGGAAGTTTTTCTTTTCTAGCTCCCTTCTAGGTGCAAAAGTCCCAGCCCACTTCATTTCTCCTTTTCTCTCCTTTTTTTTCTTCTTTCTTTTGTCCTACCCAGTTTTGTGAAATTTTATTGCTCTGTCAGAATACCAGGGTCTTTTGTCAACATTCAGAAAATTTTTTCTGTGACTAGTTCCACATATAGATGGATTTTCAATGTCTTTGTAGGAGTAGGTGAGCCTCACATACTACCCCTGTGCTACCATTTTTCTCCTCTATTTTCTTAATAAAAACTTTTTACTTTGGACTCTGTTTATTATGTGTGTTCAGAAATATTGCATTTTGAATGTGTGGAAGATTCAATTTCATTTATTAGTATTAAATAGCTACTTGGTTTGGTTTGGTTTGGTGAACCTAGGATTGTGAAACTGTATTCCTGCTTGGGTCACCCCAGGAATTTAATATTCTTATACAATGTTACACAAGAACATAGTAGCTTTGATCTTAGTGAGAATGGTCTAGGCATGACCTGGCATGTCAAGTACTCTGATAATTCAACATGGGGATGGACTGAGTAGACAGTGCAGAAAACTGCATGTGAAAATTTACATTTGGATCCCTCCTTTGTGGGTGACTGAGTGTGCAAAAGAACAAATTACAGGGAGTTCCTGTCGTGGCACAGTGGTTAACAAATCCAACTAGGAACCATGAGGTTGCGGGTTCGGTCCCTGCCCTAGCTCAGTGGGTTAACTATCCGGCATTGCCATGAGCTGTGGTGTAGGTTGCAGACACGGCTCGGATCCTGTGTTGCTGTGGCTCTGGCATATGCTGAGGGAGCGGCCCAAGAAATAGCTAAAAAGACAAAAAAAAAAAGAACAAATTGCAGCAACTTTATGGCTCTGTCATTCTAACTCAAGTGGCTTTGGTTTGCACTCTTCTTGCTGGTGCAAGATTTATGGGTTAAATCTAAGAATTTCCAGTGTCAAACCTTTAAAGTCATCTACTGTTACATTAAACTAGAGAAAATATATCTTCAACCTACCTCTCTTCCTTTCTTTAGTCTATTTCTGTTTCCCTCACTCTGACTCTTTGACATTCCTCCTAGTTTTATTTATTTATTTACTTATTTATTTTTGTCTTTTAGGGCCACAACTACAGCACATGGAGGTTCCAAGGCTAGGGATCTAATTGGAGCTACAGCTGCTGGCCTATGCCAGAGCCACAGCAACACCAGATCCAAGTCGCATCTGCAACCTACATCACAGCTCAAAGCAATGCCAGATCCTCAGTCCATAGAGCAAGGGCAGGGATCAAACCCACAACCTCATGGTTCCTAGTCAGATTTGCTTCCTCTGCACCACAAGAGGAACTCCCCTCCTAGTTCTAAATTAACTCTTTAGTTCAAATTTTTATGACATTGATGAATTTGATATCCCCATCTAAAATTGTGTCATATCTCTAGAATGGTATGAGGTCTTAAAAATTAAGGATGCTCCAAGAAAAATTAGGGAGAAAGCATAAGGGTCACTCACAAAAAGGTCCTGAAAAGGTCTTTGAGACCTATCCATACGGGCAGAGGAAGCTGTTTGTCCTCCTTCTCTGAAATGATTCTGTACTAGGTTCATCACTGGGCAGTTCTAGCTGCACAATTCTGGAATCACTCAGGCATTAGAAAGTTAAGTGTTAACATTTTTATTGCTTAGTGAGAATAGAGATATGGTCAGACAAAAGAGCTTTCTGAAACTAAGGAATGTGATTTCAGTTCTCAGATTCCAGATTACTTTTCCAGATGGAAAGCATAAATTGCTTGGATTGTCTATGTTCTTAACTATTGACATGGGAATAGATTAGTATTAGGTATGAAAAAAATGATTTTCTGTTACCAGAGAGTAGGTTCTTGTCTCCTTGTGGGAAGAAATTGGAGACAAAACACAGAAGTCAAGAAAACAAAGCAAGGATTTATTAAGCAACAGTGTGCTTTCACAGGGAGTGTGAACAGACTCAGATGAGTAGCTGCACTGTTTCTTTGCAAACTGGTTATGTGAGGTGTAGAAATGAATGGATGAAATAGTCATTGGGGAGGCAGGAGTTTGGGGTTGTAATTCCTTCTTTTTCATCCCAGCTCCATTTTCTCAAGGGGAGGAGGGATTTTTGTCCCTATTTAGCCTTGATTAGTAGTGTCATAGCACTGGCACATGGTGGGTACATCTTATCTGTCAGGACAATTTTATTGTAATGAGGGCATAATGATCAAAAGGTTACATTTATTGGTGGGAGATTTCTGGTTTTTTTTTTCCTACCTTTCTTTGTCTGTCTCTAGAACCCTTGTGACCACAATATGTATGGTTTTCTGTCAGCCTGGCATTTCCTTTTCTTTGTCTGCCCAAGGACCCACACTGTTCACAAGATTGTGCTTCACCTTCCCCCTCTCTGCCCACATCTAGCTATCTTCCTACTCTAACATAACAACTAAATGCCAGAAGATAAGCTAAAAAATGATAAAGTCCCAAACTAAAATACTCATAATTTTCCTTAAGTGAGAAATAGAAAACACTCAATTTTATTGATTCTGGAAAATGAATAAAAAGTAGAAAACTATTCAATGAATATAGGTGTTTAATGTTGTCTTTGCAACATTTTAAAACTGAGAAGAGAGACTTGGGATGGCAATGGGAAATTGACAAAAAGATTTCAAGAAAGGGATGGAAAGGATAATAAAAAACACATGACAAAAGAATTGAAAAGAGTCAGAGAAAGACAAAGAGGAAGATCGAGAGAGAGGAAGAACATGTAATGAGAGCAAATGTTGGAATTACTGAAAGACATAGGAAGCCTGAGGTGAAGAGGTAAGAACACGTAGAGACAGAAATATTGAGAGGTGGTTAAAAAGAGGAAAAAAGAGCATAGGGATGAACAAAGGAAAAGAGGTGAGGATGTATTGGGTATTCACAGAAGGCAAAATGCATACTCCTACTTTATTTGACTTTGGGCTTCACATAGATTTTCCTTTTTTGAAATCGAAAAAGCCATATAGAGGTACCAATTTCAGCTCTTCAAATTCTCTTAGCTGTAAATACTCAAGAATCCTTTTGCAAGAGTATTCAAATTATCTGGAGGCCAGAATTTTCTCAGTTTTAGACTAGGTGATTGCACAACACATTTTTTTTTTAAAGACTAGAGTGGGCTTATCCCAGTCTGAATTTAGATTTGTGTGTAATCTTACCAATTCCACATAAGCGAGCAGGGGTAGTTTCCTGACAGGCCAAAGGGGAATAATTAGGATGAAAATATATCAAGAGCCTTCAAATCCTATAGGAATAAAAATGGAAAACCAAGTCAGGAAAGTCAAATGAGTTGTTGGAGTCACATCTTTAAAAATGTGACAAAACTCTGTGGGATGGGGAAGGGAGGATGGTTAAATCATAATAAAAATGGGTATATACATGATTCATGGAGGGAAAAAAAGATTCAAATTAAGGAGGTGAAATTGTTGTGTGAGATAAAAGATTTAGAATTTAGGAATGACTTTACCATATTCAGCGATGCAATTTGGTTTGACAGGATGCTGGTCATATAATTGTTCATTTTAGAGGAAGAAGGATAGGGACAATTGACGATTTCAGTCATGTACAGAGTAATTTTTGTTTCAGAGAGGTTGATGTTTATGTTAGAGACAGTTAACATCTTCCCCTCCTAAAATTCCAATCTAAGAATAGAGAAAAGTGGGTTTCACATTCTCCTTTACCCCTACTCTGTCATAGGTCTTTACTTAGTCTTTTTTTTTTAATTTTTGAAGTATCTCATTTCTTTTCAGAGCTTTAAGGAATGAGACTGCCCTAGATAACTTGATATTCTCTCTTTAGACATTTCTAGATAAATGTTTCCAATTAGATCAGAAAGAAGTGGTTATGGTTGCATGGCTTTATTCTCCATGGGGAGGTTTTGGAAGGGCAATGGACTTTTCAGGGGCACTGGGGATGCTTTTCTTTTGTCGAACTCTTGAATTTAATTGGTTATGCATCCCTTTACCATAAGCCTGGTAATAAGGGGTGTGACATTGGCAATGGTGAACAAATGGATGAATGAAACCTTTGCCTAGGGATTTTCTTTTCCCACTCTTCTAACTTATTATCTTAAAAACAAGTCGATATACTAAAATTTCATTTTATTCTTTCATAAAGGAAGAGGATACTTATATAACTCTGTGTGGGCATTTATAAAATATTCCCTCTCTTGTTCCAGTTAGTGTTAATAGAATGTTAGTATATCAGAAAGAATACTGAAGTGCAAGGTATTCAGCTTAATATCAGAAATAGATATGCTCAAACCTACAATTGACACCTGAATAAATGCTTATGGGCTGAAGCACATGTCCTTGCACAGTCACTGTCAAAAATTTCTGGTATAATTAATCTTTCTTCATCCTCCCTGCTCTGTATCTTGATCGGCATATATATTTCTTCCTTGTACAGATAACTTTCATTAATCACTTATAAGAAGAATGTCCCAAAACTTTGTTACTTATCCATTTTTTCCATTTAACCCTCAACATATTTTGAATTCAAAAATAAATCACCTTCTTTCCCCCCACCCCCAGAGATTTATGGGTAGATTATGGATACATCTTCTAATTTCCAGACACTGGATTTTTTTTAGTCCAGGTGCATTTCCTTTTCTATTTGTCTCTTTCTCTCTGCCTTTTTTTTGGGGGGGGTGCACACCTGTGGCATGTGGAAGATCCCAGGCTAGAGGTCAAACCCAGGCTACAGCTGTTGGCCTACACCATAACCACAGCAATGCCAGATCTGAGCCACATCTATGGCCTACACCACAGCTCATGGCAACACCAGATCCTTAACCCAAGAGCAAGGCCGGGGATCGAACCCAAAACCTCATGGTTCCTAGTCAGATTTATTTCTGCTGAGCCACGATGGGAATTCACAGGTGCATTTTTTTATTCCTTATATTTCCTTCTGGATTTTATTTATTTATTTACTTACTTACTTACTGTCTTTTTGCCTTTTTCTAGGGCTGCTCCCACGGCATATGGAGGTTCCCAGGCTAGGGGTCTAATCTGAGCTGTAGCCACCGGCCTATGCCAGAACCACAGCATTGTGGGATCCGAGCCAAGTCTGTTACCTACACCACAGCTCACAGCAACACCAGATCCTCAACCCATTGAGCAAGGCCAGGGATTGAACCCTCAACCTCATGGTTCCTGATCAGATTTGCTAACCACTGAACCATGATGGAAACACTCAGGTGCATTTTTTATTCCTTATGTTCCTTCTGGATATTATTTTTGTTTTTTGTTTTTGTCTTTTTGCCTTTTCTAGGGCTGCTTCTGTGACATATGGAAGTTCCCAAGCTAGGGGTCCTTCTGGACTTTAAATGACATGTGTCTATAAATAGTTTACAATTGTGCTAATTCATTTAACCAAGTTAATTAAAACTTTGTGGATGTACAAGTAAATTATTAACTATCTTACATTCAATTGCAGTCATATATGTTCATACTGTCAGATGTTAGTTCTGTAATATTTACACATATATAGATAGATTCACATACTTTTCTATTTTTTCCCCTCTGTGGAAATGTGAATATTTATCCTTATTACATGACAGAAAGTCACTAGAAAGGCAAAAACTCAAATTCACTTTATAATATAAATTTGTAGATAACTGTCCATTTCCATTAAGTCCAATATAATTATGTGAAAAAGAATGTATATATGTATGTGTAACTGGGTCACCATGCTGTGCAGTAGAAAAAAAATAATCTATTGGGGAAATAAAATAAAATAAAAAAATAAAGAGTTTGAGACTAAAAAAGTCCTAATATAGATTAGTTTTGCTAATGGGGACAATTTCTGGAAATAAGTAAAATTTTATATAGAATAAAAGTATGTAAGGAGACAGGATTGACATGGAGGTGTAGAAGGACTGGCGTTCACCTTCTCTCATAAAAGCAGCAACAACCTTCAACCAAATAGACTGCAAACTAACAAAAAAAAATCCTATTCCAGAAGACAAAGAGGAGGCCCCTTCAAGATTGTAGAAGGGGAAATTATGTGGTATAAGCAACTGCATACCCACCAGGTGAGTGACCCACAGACTGGAAAGTAACCATATCACAGAGGCTCACCCACAGGAGCAAGAGTTCTGAGCCCTATGTCAGGTTTCCACACCTGGGGATCTGGTTTTGGGAGGAGGAGTCCCTAGAGCATTTGGCCTTGAGGGTCAGTGGAGCTTGTGTGCAGGAGCCTCATAGGACTGGGAAATTACTGATGTGGAAAGAGAAAAAAGATTGAAAAGAAATGAAGATAGTCTAAGAGAACTCTGGTACAACATTAAAGGCACCAATATATGTATTGTAGGGGTGCCAGAAAGAGAAGAGAGAAAGGGCCAGAAAAAAATATTTTAAGTGATAACAATGCAGGAAGCACAAGTACCATATAAAATAAACCCAAGGAGGGCTATCCCAAGACATATATTAATCAAACTGACCAAAATTAAAGACAAATGGAAAAAATTAAAAACCGCTAGGGAAAAGAAACAAATACCATGCAAAGGAACTCCAATACGGTTATTGGCAGCTTTTTCAGCAGAAAGTCTGAAGGCTAGAGGGGAGGGTGTGATATACTTAAAGTGATGAATGGAAAAAACCTCCAACCAAGATTACTCTACCCAGCAAGTTTTTCATTCAGATTTGAAGGAGAAATCAAAAGCTTTACAGGCAAGCAAAAGCTAAGAGACTTGAGCACAACTTAACCAGCTTTACAACAAATGCTAAAGAAATTTATCTAGTAGAAAGGAAAAGGATATAACTAGAAACAAAAAACATTACAAATGGCAATGCTCCCTAGTAAAAAATACCTACAGTAAAGGTAGGAAATCAACCACATACAGATATGCTACTAAAACCAGAAATTGTAAGAGGGGGTACAAATGCAGGACACTGGAGATGCATTTGCAATTTAGAGACCAGCAACTTAAAATAATCATACACACACACACACACACACACACACACACATGACTCCTATATCAAAATTTCATGGTAAATGCAAACCAAAAGTACAAAATAAACAAACACAAAGTAAGAAAGAGCAATCCAAATAACAACACCAAAGATAGTCATCAAAACACAAGAGAAGAAAACAAGACAAGCAAAGAAAAAAGAGCAACAAAACAAAATCCAAAACAGTTCATAATAAAATGGCAGTAAGAATATACATGTCAGTAATTACCGTAAATGTAAATGGACTAAATGCCCCAACCAAAAGGCATAAACTGGCTGAATGGATACAAAAACAAGACTCATACATATGCTGTCTTTGAGAGACCCACTTCAGTTCTAGGGACACATATAAATTGAAAGTTAGTGGATGGAATAAAATATTCCATTCAAATAGGAATCAAAGGAAAGCTGGAGTAGCAATACTCATATCAGATAAAATAGACCTTAAGACAAAGAATAGTATAAGAGACAAAGAAGGACATTACATAATGAGCAAAAGATAAATTCAAGAAGATATATCAATTATAAATATATATACACCCAGCATAGGATCACCTCAATATATAAGACAACTACTAACAAACTTAAAAGGATAAATTGACAATAACACAATAATCCAGGAGAATTTAACACCCCAGTTACAGCAATGGACAGATCATCCAGACAGAAAATCAACAAGGAAACACAAGCCTTAAATGATGCATTAGACCAGATGCTTAATAGATATTTATAGAACATTCCATCCCAAAGCAGCAGAATACACATTCTTCTCACATGCACACAGAACATTCTCTAGGATAGGTCACATTCTGGGCCACAAATCAAGCCTTGGTAAATTTAAGAAAATTGAAATCATATCAAGCATCTTTTCTGACCAGAATGCTATACAACTGGAAATCAACAAGAAAAAAAAACCTGCAAAAAATACAAACATGTGGAGACTAAACAACATGATACCAAACAACTAATGGATCACTGAAGAAATCAAAGAGGAAATTTAAAAATACATATAAGCAAATAACAATGAAGAAACTACAATCCAAAGCCTATGGGATGCAGCAAAAACATTTCTAAGGTTTATAGAAATAAAACCCTACCCAAGGAAACAAGAAAAAGCTCAAATAAGCAACCTAACTTTACACCATAAGAAACTAGAGAGTGGTGATGGAACAGTTCTGTGTCTTGATTACGGTGGTAGTTACACAAATCTACATGTGATAAAATAGCATATAACCATATGCATCCACTGTACCTATGTTGGTTTCTTGGATTTCATATTGTTCTATATTTACGTAAGATGAAGCCACCGGATGGAGGATATATGGAACTTCTCTTTGCTCTTTTTTTCTTATACTTTTTTTTAATTGAGATGTGAGTAATACACCATAATATTCAACCTTTAAAAAAAAAGAAACTAGAGAGTTAAGAGACAAACCCAAAGTTAGCAGAAGGAAAAAAGATCAGAGCAAAAATAAATGAAATAGAAATGAAGAAAACCATAGAAAAGATCAATGAAACTAAAAGCTGGTTCTTTGAAAAGATCAACAAAATTGATAAACCCTTGGATTCATCAAGAAAAAGAAAGGACTCAAATAAATAAAATTAGAAATCAAAAAGAAGTTACAACAGACAACACAGAAATACAAAGGATCATAAGAGAATACTACAAGCAACTATGCCAACAAATTGGACAACTTAGAAGAAATGGACAAATTCTTAGAAAAGTACAATCTTCCAAGACTAAACCAAGACAGAATAGAAAAGATGAATGGACCAATCACAAGTACTGAAATTGAAACTCTGAAGAAAAAACCTCCAACAAACAAAAGTCTGGGACCAGATGGCTTCACAGGTGAATTCCATCAAACATTTAGAGAAGAGCTCACACCTATCCTTCTGAAAATGTTCCAAAATTTGCAGAAGAGGGAATACTCCTAAGCACATTCTATAAGGCCACCGTCGCTCTGATACCAAAACCAGACAAAGATATCACAATAAGAGAATTATGGGCTGGAGTTCCTGTCATGGCTCAGGGGAAACAAATCTAACTAGTATCCATGAGGACACAGGTTTGATCCCTGACCTCACTCAGTAGGTTAAGGATCCAGCATTGTCATAAGCTGTGGTATAGTTTGGCAGCTATAGCTCAGTTTCAACCCCTAGCATGGGAACCTCCATGTGCTATGGGTGCAGCACTAAAAATAAAAAAAAAAATTAAAAAACTTTTAAAAAAAGAAAATTACCAAGAAAGTTGCCAATATCACTGATGAATATAGGTGCAAAAATCCTCAACAAAATACTAGCAAACTGAATCCAGCAATACATTAAAAGGATTGGATAACATGATTAAGTGGTATTTATCCCAGGGATGCAAGGATTTTCAATACCCACAAATCAATCAGTGTGATACACCTTGTTAACAAACTGAAGAATAAAAACTATACAATCCTCTCAATAGATGCAGCAAAAGCTTTTGACAAAATCCAACACCTATTTCTGATAAAAACCCTCCAGAAAATGGGCATAGAGGGAACCTACTTCCACATGATAAAGGCCATATATGACAAACCCATAAATAACATCATTCTCAATGGGGAAAAGCTGAAAGAATTCCTGTTGAGATCAGGAACAAGACAAGGATGTCTACTCTTGCCACTATTCTTCAACATAGTTTTGGAAGTCCTAGCCATGGAAACCATAGAAGAAAAAGAAATAAAAGGAATCCAAATTGAAATGGAAGAAATTAAATTATCACTATTCACAGATGAAATGATACTATACTTAGAAAATCCTAAAGACACTACCAGAAAAGTGTTAGAGCTCATCAATGAATTTAGCAAGTTTCAGGGTACAGAATACATAGAATACACATAAATAGATTGCACTTCTATATACCTAAGATTGAAAGATCATAAAGGGAAATTAGGGAAACAATCCCATTTACCATCACATCAAAAGAATAAAATAAACCTACCTAAAGAGACAAAAGATCTATACTCTGAAAACTATAAGATGGTGATGAAAGAAATCAAAGATGACACAAACAGATGGAAAGATATACCACACTCTTGGATTGGAAGAATCAATATTATCAAAATGACTAAACTACTCAAGGCAATCTACAGAGTCAATGCAATCCCTATCAAATTACCATTACATTTTCCCCAGAACTAGAACAAAATATTTTAAAGTTTGTTTGGAAGTACAAAAGACTCAGAATAGCCAAAGCCATTCTGAGAAAGAAAAATGGAGCTGGAGGAATCAGACTCCCTGACTTCAGACTATACTATAAAGCTACAGTCATCAATTGAGTATGATATTGACACAAGAACAGAAATACAGATCAGTGGAGCAGGATAGAAAGCCCAGAATTAAACCACGCATCTGCAGTCAACTAATCTATGACAAAGGAGGCAAGAATATACAATGGAGAAAAGACAGTCCCTTCAATAAGTGGTACTGAGAAAACTGGACAGCTACTTGTAAAAGAATGAAATTAGAACACTTCCTTTGAGTTCCCATTGTGACTCAGTGGTTAATGAATCCGACTAGGAACAATTAGATTGCAGGTATGTTCTCTGGCCTTGCTCAGTGAGGTAAGGATCCAGGATTGCCATGAGCTGCGGTGTAGGTCACAGACGTGGCTTGGATCTAGTGTTGCTGTGGCTCTGGTGTAGGCTGACAGCTACAGCTCCAATTAGACCCCTGGCCTGGGAACCTCCATATGCTGAAGGTGTGGCCCTAGAAGAGACAAAAGGACAAAAAAAAAAAAAAAACCCACTCCTAATACCATACACAAAAATAAACTCAAAATGGATTAAAGAACTAAATATAAGATTGGATACTTAAATCTTAGAGGAACACATAGGCAAACACACTTCAACATAAACCACAGCAGTATCTTCTCAGATCCACCGCATAGACTAATGAAAATAAAAACAAAAATAGACAAATGGAACCTAATTAAATTTAAAAGCTTCTGCGGGGGGGAGGGGCAAGATGGTGGAAGAGTGAGAGGTCGCACACACCTTCTCCCACAAACACATCAAAAAAACACATCTACATGTAAAACAACTTGCACAGAACATTGACTGAATGCTGGCAGAATTTAAACCTCCAAAAAGGGCAAGAAACTCTTGAAATAATGAGATAGAAGAAAAGAAAAAGAGAGAGGGAAAAGGAATCAGGATGGGACTAGCACTGCTGTGAGGCGTCTGTGAAGGAGAAAGGGAACCCACACTCTGAGAAGCCACCTGACCTACAGAAAGATCAGCCAAGTAGGAGGGATATCCAAAATGCTGAGAAAAGTGCAGCAGCAGGTCTGAGAACCAAAAAGCAGAGTGACAGATTCACAGATCATCTGAACCACTGGCACAGACACCACAGTCTGAGATGCTTGGGTGGGGGCTGGGCAGCAAGACTTAGGCTCTGGAGGTCAGTCCCTGGGAGTGGGCTGGTGTTGGGGGTGTGGAGACAGCCTAAGGGACTAGGGAGCAATGCACTGTGGGAGGGGGAAGCTGTAAGATAAGGGCTAGAGAAGGGAAAGGAACAGGAAAGAGAACCCAGGAGAAGGTCTGGAACTGCAGAAGAGACATGATGCCATTGTTGGGGATGGGAGAGGAGGAGGGGAGGGCTGCCATAGAAAATCCACTTGCCTGCCAGCTGGGAGAGAGCAGAGCATTCCCAGCACAATCCACCAGGCTTGACGTGCTCCAGGCAACTATGCCCACCCGGGCAGAACCACCCCTCTAGGACTGCCATTGAAACGAATGCCCATGCAAAGCTGCCCTGCCAGACCCACCACATTCTATATGCCCATGCTGGACTGCATAGAGCTGTCCTGCCAGGACTGCCATGCTCTAGGTGCCTATGCCCAACCATGCAGATCCACAATGCCAGGTCCACCACGCTCGACACAACCCACAATGCCCACATGGAGTCATCCCTCCAGGCCTGCCATGACCAACATGCCCATTGTCCACATATGTGGAGCCACCCCACCATACCCGCTGTACTCTGGGCACCCATGCCCACATGCACAGAGATGCCCCACTATGCCCCCATGTTCCGGGTGCCCACATGCATGGAGCCACCCTGACATGCCCACCATGCTCTAAGTGCCAGCACCCAACTGTGTGGAAATGCCACACCAGCCTTGCTGGGCTCTATGAGCCGACACCCACCTGCACAGAGGTACCCTGCTGGGGCCACTGCGCTCTGGGCTCCTATGCCCAAGTGTGGAGCCACGCCCCCATTCTACCAGGCTCAACAGGCCCATGCTCGCCAATGTATAACTGCCCCACTATGCCTGCCACAATCTACTTGCCTGCCTGTGCGAAGCCACCCCACCAGACATGCAGTGCACTATGTGCCTGCTCCTGCCCACATGGACCTGTGCCATCAGGCCCACCATGGTCTAAGTGCCCATGCTGTCCCACGTAGAACAGCCCTGCCAGGCCCGCCATTCTCCCCGCACCATGCCAGGGTGGCTGCACTCTGAGTGCCAATGCCCATGTGGTGCCACCCAGCCAGGCTGCCCTGGACTGTGCCAAACTGAAGGTTGGCTCACCCAAATTCATAGAAAAAGAAAAAGAGAGGGGTGATGAAGAAGCTCAGAAATCAATCCCAGTTAAAGGAACAGGAGAATTCACCTAAAGCAGCCAACAATGAAACAGACCTCTGCAGTCTGACAGACAGTGAGTTCAAAAGGGAGATATTGAAAATACTTAAGGAATTAAGAGAGGATATGAATAGTAATGCAGATTCCTTTAGAAGGGAACTAGAAAATATAAGGAGGAGTCAAGAAAAACTGGAAAATTCATTTGCAGAGATACAAACTGAGCTTAAAGCAATAAAAAGTAGAATGAATAATGCAGAGGAATGAATCAGTTATGTGGAAGATAAAATAACGGAAATCACCCAAACAGGAGAACCAAATGAAAAAACATGAAAGCAATATAAGAGACCTACAGGATAATATAAAGCGGGCCAATCCAGGCACAGGAATTCCAGAAGGAAAAGAAAAAGAAAAGGGGATTGAAAATACATTTGAAGAAATTATGGCTGAAAACTTTCCAAATCTAAAGCACACTGATATCAAGATACAGGAAGCACAGAGGGGCCCAAACAAGCTGAACCCAAATAGGACCACACCAAAACATATTATAATAAAAATGGCAAAAGTTAAAGATAAAGAGAGGATTCTAAAGGCAGCAAGAGAAAAGCAAAGCATTAATTATAAGGGAACCTCCAGGGTATCAGCTGATTTCTCTACAGAAACACTACAGGCCAGAAGGGAGTGGGAAGATATATTTAAAGTGCTGAAAGGAAAAAACTTGCAACCTAGAATACTCTATTCAGCAAGAATATCATTTAAATTAGAAGGGGGAAAAAAGAATTTCTCCAACGAACAAAAACTAAAAGAGCACAGCAACCCTAAACCTTTTCTAAAGTAAATATTGAAAGGGCTACTCTAAATTAAAGAGAGAGAGAGAGAGAGACAGAGAGACAGAGAGAGACAGAGAGAGACAGAGAAAAGAGAAAAAGAAAAATTAGGATGGCAGAAACCACAACTGGAAAGCCATCACTTAAATAAGCCAGCATACAGATCTAAACATGAAGATGTTAGAAAAAAAAAAAGACATCAAAATCATACACTGTAGGGAAGGAAAGTAAGAAAATATAGATTCTTTTTTTTATCTTAATGATGTGTTTGAGCCTATATGACTATGAGGCAAAAGCAAGCAGATATAAGAAGGGGTTAACATACTTAAAAACCAGGGCAACAACAAATCAAAACTAAATATTATATTCACAGAAACTGAAAAGAAAAGTACTCAAGTATAAAATAAATGGAAACCATTCAACCCAAAAAGAAAAGAAGATAAGAGCAACATTGAATCAACTGGAAAACAAGGTTTAAAATAGCTATAAATACATATCTATCAACAATCACCTTAAATGTCAATGGACTGAATGCTCCATCAAAAGACACAGAGTGGCAGATTGGATAAAAAAGCAAAAACCTCAATCTGCTGCCTACAAGAAACTCACTTAGGGCAAAGGATACATATAGATTGAAAGTGAGGGGCTGGGAAAAGATATTTCTTGCCAATGGACAACTCCAAAGCAGGCGTTGCAATACTCATGGCAGACAAAATAGACTTGAAAATGTACGTCACAGAGAAAGACAAAGAAGGACACTATTTAATGGTTAAAAGATCCATTCAAGAAGAGGCTATTATAACCATTGCTATATATGCCCCTAATATAGGCACACCCACATACCTCCAACAAATACTAACAGACACAAAAGGAGAAATGGATGGGAATACAATCATAGTAGGAGACTTTAACACCCCACTCACATCAATGGACAGATCCTCTAGACAGAAAACCAATAAAACAACAGAGATCCTAAAGAAAACAATAGAAAACTTAGGCTTAATCGACATTTTCAGGATATTACATCCAAAAAAATCAGAATATACATTCTTCTCAAGTGCACATGGAACATTCTCAAGAATTGATCACATGTTGGGGCACAAGGCTAACCACAACAAATTTAAGAGTATAGAAATTATTTCAAGTATCTTCTCTGACCACAAAGGCATGAAACTAGAAATCAACCACAGGGAAAGAAAAGAGAAAAAACCTACTACATGGAGACTAAACAACATGCTACTAAAAAACCAATGGGTCGATGGGGAAATCAAGAAGGAAATTAAAAAAGACCTCGAGACAAATGATAATGACGAGACAGGCACTCAAAATCTATGGGACGCCACAAAAGCAGTGCTCAGAGGGAAATTCATAGCAATACACACCTTCCTCAAAAAAGAAGAAAAATCTCAAATCGACAACTTAACCCACCACCTAAACGAATTAGAAAAAGAAGAACAAGCAAAACCTAAAGTCAGCAGAAGGAAGGAAATCATAAAGATCAAAGCATAAAGATCAAAGAGGAAATCAATAAATAGAGATGAAGAAATCAATAAAACCAAGAGCTGGTTCCTTGAGAAGGTAAACAAAATTGACAAACCTCTGGCCAGACTCACCAAAAAGAGGAGAGAAAAAACCCAAACAAACAAAATCAGAAATGAAAAAGGAGAAGCCACAACCAATACTACAGAAATGCAAAGAACCACGAGAGAATACTATGAACAATTGTATGCCAACAAATTTGACAACCCAGAAGAAATGGACAACTTTCCAGAGACGTACAGACTGCCAAAAACTGAATCAAGAAGAAATAGATCAACTGAACAGACCGATCTCTAGAAATGAAATTGAATATGTCATAAAAAATACTCCCTACAAATAAAAGTACAGGACCAGATGGCTTCACAGGTGAATTCTACCAAACATACAAAGAGGAAGTTATACCCATCCCCCTTAAACTTTTTCAAAAGGTTGAAGAAGCAGGAACACTCCCAAAGACATTCTACGATGCCACCATCACCCTAATTCCAAAACCAGACAAAGATACCACCAAAAAAGAAAACTACAGGCCAATATCTTTGAAGAATATAGACACAAAAATTCTCAACAAAATTTTATCCAACTGAATCCAACAACATATAAAAAAGATCATACACCATGACCCGGTGGGATTCATCCTAGGTGCACAAGGATGGTTCAACATACGCCAATCAACCAACACCATGCACCACATTAACAAAAGAAAAGTCAAAAACCACATGATCATCTCGATAGATGCAGAAAAAGCCTTTGACAAAGTCCAACATCCATTCATGACAAAAACTCTCGCCAAAGTGGGTATAGAGGGAACACTCCTTTAGATAATCAAGGCCATTTATGACAAACCCACAGCAAACTTAACACTCAATGGAGAAAAGCTGAAAGCCTTCCCACTAAAATCTGGAACAAGACAGGGATGCCCACTCTCACCACTGTGATTCAACATAGTACTGGAAGCCCTAGCCACAGCAATCAGACAAACAAAAGAAATCAAAAGCATCCAAATAGGAAGAGGAGAGGTAAAACTGTCACTGTATGCAGACGACATGATATGCTATATAGAAAACCCTAAGGACTCAACCCCAAAGCTACTTGAATGGATTAACAAATTCAGCAAAGTAGCAGGATATAAGACTAACATTCAGACACCAGTCCCCTTTCTGTACACTAACAGGGAAATATGAGCAAAGGGATACAAAAATACAATACCTTTTAAAGTTGCACCCCAAAAAATCAAATACCTGGGAATACACTTGACCAAGGAGGTAAAGGACTTATATGCCAAGAGCTAGAAAACATTAATCAATGAAATTAAAGATGATGTAAAAAAAAATGGAAAGATATTCCATGCTCCTGGGTTGGAAAAATTAACATTGTAAAAATGGCCAGAGTACCCAAAGCAATCTACAGATTCAATGCAATCCCTATCAAATTACCCAGGACATTTTTCACAGAACTACCACAAACAATCCAAAAATTTATATGGAACCACAAAAGACCCAGAATTGCCAAAACAATCCCAAGAAACAAAAACCAAGCAGGAGGCATAACTCTTCCAGACCTCAGGCAATATTACAAAGCCACAGCCATCAAAACAGTGTGGTACTGGTACCAAAACAGACAGACAGACCAATGGAATAGAATAGAGAACCCAGAAATAAACCCAGACACCTACGGTCAACTACTTTTTGACAAAGGAGGCAAGAACATAAAATGGGAAAAAGACAGTCTTTTCAGCAAGAATTGTTGGGAAACCTGGACAGCTGCATGCAAATCAGTGAAACTAGAGCACACCCTCACACCATGCACCAAAATAAACTCAGAATGGCTGAAAGGCTTAAATATAAGATGAGACACCATCAAACTCCTGCAAGAGAACATAAGCAAAACATTCTCTGACATCAACATCATGAATATTTCCTCAGGTCAGTCTCCCAAGGCAACAGAAAGAAAAACAAAAATAAACCAATGGGACCTAATCAAACTGACAAGCTTCTGCACAGCAAAGGAAACCAAAAAGAAAACAAAAAGACAGTTTATAGAATGGGAGAAAATGGTTTCAAATGATGCAACGGACAAGGGCTTAATCTCTAGAACATACAAGCAACTTATACAACTCAACAGCAAAAAAGTCAACAACCCAATGGAAAAATGGACAAAAGACCCGAATAGACTTTTTTTCCGAGGAAGATGTACAGATGGCCGACAAGCACATGAAAAAATGCTGAGCATCACTGATTATTAGAAATGTGCAAGTCAAAACTACCATGAGATACCACTTCACACCAGTCAGAATGGCCATCATTAATACATCCACAGTAACATTTGCTAGAGGGGGTGTGGAGAAAAGGGAACCCTCCTGCGTTGTTGGTGGGAATGTAAGCTGGTACAACCACTGTGGAGCACAGAATAAAGGTACCTTAGAAAATTATACATATAACTATCCTAAGACCCAGCAATCCCACTCTTGGGCATATATCCAGAAAAAACTTTCCTTAAAAAAGACACATGCACCCACATGTTCATTGCAGCTCTATTCACAATAGCCAAGATGTGGAAACAACCCAAATGTCCACTGATAGATGATTGGATTAGGAAGATGTGGTATATATACACAATGGAATACTACTCAGCCATAAAAAAGAATGAAATCATGCCATTTGCATCAACGTGGATGGAACTAGAGACTCTCATCCTGAGTGAAGTTAAGTCTGAAAGAGAAAGACAAATACCATATGATATCACTCATGTCTGGAATGTAATATATAGACAAATGAACCTTTCCACAGAAAAGAAAATCATGGACTTGGAGAATAGACTTGTGGTTGCCTAGGGGGAGTGGGAGAGTGTGGGATGAAGTGGGATCTTGGGGTTAATGGATTCAAGTATTGCCTTTTGGAGTGGATTAGCAATGAGATCCTGCTGTGTAGCACTGGGAACTATGTCTACTCACTTGTGATGGAGCATGATAATAAAGAAAAAAAAGTTTCTGCACAACAAAGGAAAACCTAATCAAAACAAAAATACTGACCACAGAATGGGATAAAATGTTTGCAAATGAATCAATTGACAAGGTATTAATCTCCAAAATTTATAAACACCTCCTGCAGCTCAGTATAAAAACAAAAACAAAAACAAAAACAAAAAACAAAACAACCCCATGGAAAAATGGGCATAGGATCTGAACAGACAATTCTCCAAAGAAGACATGCAGATGGCCAAAAAACACATCAAAACGTTGTTCAACATCACTAATTACTAGAAATTGCAAATCAGAACTACTACACCAGCCAGAATTGCATCATCCAATAGTCTACAAACAATAAATTATGGAGAGTGTGTGGAGAAAAGGGAACCCTTTTACACTGTTGCTGGGGGTATAAATTGGTGCAACCACTATGGAAAATGGTATGGAGATTCCTCAAAAAGTAAAAATAGAATTACAATTTGATCCAGCTGTCCCTCTCATATGCATCTATCCGGAGAAATCCATGACTCAAAATGACACATGTACTCCAATGTTCATTGCAGCACTATATACAATAGCTAAGACATGGAAAAAAACTAAAGGTCCACCAACAGAGGAATAGATAAGGAAGACATGGTACATATACACAGTGGAATATTACTCAGCCATATAAAGGAAGGAAATAATGGCATTTGCAGTAACATGTTTGGTCTTAGAAATAATCATGCTAAGTGAAGTTAGTCAAACACTGAGACACAAACATCATATGCGATCACTTACATGTGAAATTTATAAAAAGATACAATTAACTTCTTTGTAGAGCTGCCAGGGTCCAGCCGCAGCAGCCAGGAGACAACAAACAGGAGGAGGGGCTACAAATGGTGAAACGGTGCAGAAAGAATTGGAGCCAACTCCCTCAGCAAATGCTGCAGATGACCCATTTTTTGAAAGGAGAGCATCAACTTTTATACATTTTACTCTTGTGCATGATTATAGAAAACAACATGTGCTAATTTATTATTCCGAACTCTTCTTTTAGTTTTAAATTTTAAATGAAGATTACATAGGAAATACATGTAAACTATATTTTATTCTTAGAAAATAAATGATTAGCAAGCAGAATAATAGGTAACTAATTTTTGCTTCAGCATGATTTGGCATAAGGTGATAGATATTCTTGCCTCAAGTTACCTATTGTGCTCCTATAGCAGGCAAGAGCAGCCATTAATGGGGAGTGGGGTATTCACACGTGGCTTGCTTTTGTGGTCAGGCTGACCTCAGACCATTAGTAGGTCGTGGGAACATAAACTGTCTTATATAAACTTTGTCTATAGTTATATAAACCTTTATTAATTATCAAGTCTATGTATTAAAGAATCCTGCCAATTATAAAAATAATAATTTCCACCTGCTGGGTCCCAACAGGTAGCATTTTTTGTGGAAAAATATCTCACCTTATAGTAGCCACAATTGTTGGGCCATGGGCAAAACCCAAACCACCCCCTAATCTGTCTCCATGGGAATGGACCAAAGTCCAACAAAATCCCCACGCTTACGTGGAAGTTCTGCATAATATTCACCATCTACTATTATTCCACTGCAGGGAAACTTCCCATTCTTAGGAAAGTTCTTTATACATTGTTCAATTGTTTTCAACCTATTTTGTAAGGGCTAGATTTATAAGTAGGTAATGGCCCATACTTGTGTGGAAGCTAAGGAATTTGAGAAGGTTCCCATTTTATGAGCCAAGAATGACTTACAACACACATTAATGTCAGACAGCAAAAAAGTGCAAGAATAGAAGAGGAAATCATTTTTCAGGAATTTTTACTTAACAGGATCAGCTGGGGAGTTCTTCGAAGCTGCTTTGCAGTTTCAGTCTCTTCAGCCTCTGCTGTAGCTTTGCTTACAGTTAGGCCTGACACAGGATTATTCTTCTTAGCTACTTTGTGGCTCCCAGCACAGAAAAAATAATGACTCTCAGACTTTGAACAACTTATGGTTACTAAAAGAGACAGGTTGCAGGGGGAGGTATGGGCTGGGGGTTTTGGATGGAAATGCTATAAAATTGGGTTGTGATGATTATTGTACAATGAAAAGTATGAAAAAAAATCATTTAGTTAAAAGCCAAAAAAGTATTTAAAATAGAATAATTTAAAATTTTTACTTATTTTTATTGAACCCTAGTTGATTTACAATATCCTGTTAGTTTTAGACATACAGTAAAGTGATTCAGATGTATATATAAATAAATATTAATTTAAAATTTTTGGCACCAAGAACTCAATTTGTTTTTTTTTTTTCTTCACTTAAGGTTATCTTTGGAAGCTGGAGAATTTCTGGACTTTCAGTCATGTGTGACCTTTTTCAGGAACTGAAATTGGGAGTTCCCATTGTGGCACAGTGGTTAACGAATCTGACTAGGAACCATGAGGTCATGGGTTCGATCCCTGGCCTCACTCATTGGTTTAAGGATCTGACATTGCCATGAGCTATGGGGTAGGTTGCAGATGCTGCTCAGATCCCACTTTGCTGTGGCTCTGGCGTAGGCTGGCGGCTACAGTTCTGATTAGACCCCTAGCCTGGGAACCTCCATATGTGGTGGGTGCTGCCCTAGAAAAAGCAAAAAAAAAAAAAAAAAAGAACTGAAATTGATTTTCATTTCCCCAGTTCTCTTGGTGAAACTTCATCATTATCATCACCAGTTCTGCCACTTCAACTTCCACCACTGCAAATACACCATTTACTACCACCCGTCTCAGCACCATCACCACCATTGCCAAAATCACCACCATCCTCATCACCACCAAAATCACTGCCACCACTACCCTCATCATCATTATCATAAAATCATTTACCCTGGAGGCTAACAATTTGACAACTTGGGCCCAAAATTCTCATGATGAAGATAAACACATTTCACTAGCTTTATGTATTTATGAACTGAATCCACATAGTGGTCCCTATGCAATTTCAGTATGCAAATACTAGAACTGAAATGGAATCTAAGTAGGGCTGTTTTAGAGTGAAATAAAGCTAGTGTTTACCATCCATCATATATTTATATCTAATTTGAGGTTAGGCAGCCTCCCAATACCCTCTTCAAAGCATATACCACCTCCTTATTCCTCAGACTGCATATGAGGGGGTTCATCATAGGAATGAGGATAGCACCACACATAAATAGAACCTGGTCCAGCTTGGGACTGTGGTAAGAACTAGGCCTCATATAGACCAGTTATGGCTGGACCAAAATAGAGAATCGCCACAGTCAGGTGGGAGGAACAGGTAGCCAGGGCTTTGTTCCTGCCCTCAGGGGAATGCATGTGAAGGATAGCCAGGAAGATGAGAGCATAAGAGGACAGGATGCAGGACAGGGGGAGAAGGAGCACCATGACCACACCATGACCATCACTACAGCCTTCTCATAGGCAGAGATGTCTTCACAGACCAATTTTAGGATGGCCATGACCTCACAGAGGAAATGGGAAATCTCACTGAACCCACAGATAGGGAAATGCATGGCATAGGCTGTATGTATGAGTGATATAAGGGCTCCTCCAGCCCAGGAAATGGCAGCCATCTGCAGACAAATACTTTGGCTCATGATGAGGGTGTATCTCAGAGGGTTACAAATGGCCACATACTGGTCATAGGACATGAGGGTGATAAGGATGCACTCAGCAATTGCTAGAGTCAGGAAGAAGAAGATCTGAGTCCTACAGGCCACCTGTGAAATGTTTCTCCTCCCTGAGAAGAAGTCAGTTGCCACCTTGGGTACAGTGCTAGAGATTAACATCACGTCCATGAGAGCCAGTTGGCTGAGAAGGAAGTACATGGGTGTGTGAGAATCCACCCAGAGCAGGAGAATAAGGGTAGTGTTTGTGGGGAGAGCTATGGTGTAGATCAGGAGGATGGGCAGAAACAAGAAAGTGGACATGTTTCATACCAGGGAAGAGGCCCAAGAGGATGAAGTCAGTATTTTAAGACTCATTCCTTTTATCCATGTCTCTGCCTTGTTAAAATAATTCAACCCTAGGGAAAAGTGAGAGTTGAAGAACTTACAAAGATTTATTAAATTCTATTTCCCAAGCTCTTTCCTTTTTAACACTTATTAGTGTCAGCAGGATGTGATACTTACACAGATGAGAGCATTTTAACCAGTTTCTCAGCTATGTAACTCTCTCAAGTTCCCACTATCTCCTTTACTCACAGAACATACTTGCACCACATGGAACAGTTAATGTTCAGCCTACATTTAGTACATAGCAGTAGCACAGACTCAACCATCACCTCCCCTTCTTCTCACCTAATTCCTCAGAGACTCCTTTCTCTTTTCTTATTTATGAGGTCTCACTCCCCTGCTTGAATCTTTGAAATGTATATGACATTTGTTCCACCCATACTCAATCACACATTTTTCCATCCTACTCTGTTCCAGGCACTATGCTAAGTCTTAGGCAGAGATGAATAAAGTATTTTTGGTGCTAGAGACAATAAGCTTTATTGAAGAATGTATATATGAAATATATGTGAAAGATGTTATATGGAAGAATATAGATAATACATTGTACAATGGAGATGTGAAGTATTCTTCATTTTCAAAAACTAAAGGAATTGCATGATGGCAAAGACTAACCTCACACAGTCTTTAAAAGAAGACCTGAACCATCAAATTGAGATTTAGCATCATGGATTTGGAGGCATTTAGAAATTATCAGAGATTATTCAGAGCTTATCTAGCCCAGAAAAGTTAAGTGGTTTGTCCAGTGCCACATCATTACTCGATGCTGAAGATAAATGGCTAAAACTCATGTCTCAGCATTTTTTTCAATTACAGCCCACTTTCAGATCTTCATCAAGTATATTAAGGTAGCATCTTTATTACATATATCCTTGAATTGTTTTGTGCTATATTTAATAGGGTAATGCTAGCTTTCATAATAGATAATCTTCCAAATCTCAGTGGCTTAAGATAATAGAAGTATCTTTGTCATTAGATGAAATCCAAAATAGTTTTTGTTGAAAGGCAGATGGCTCTCTGAGTGACATTCCTGCCATTTTGTCGCTTACCATCTTCCACACTGACTTGACTTCTAAGGTCATTACGTTCATGCTCATCTGTATAAAGCAGGCAGCAGGCAAGATGTGGAAGGATTAATGGGCCAAGCCTAAAAGTACTGCATAAGCCCCCCATCGCCACCTGCCATCCCCATGTTAGGATCTCATCACATAGCCATATCTTACTCTAGGGGAGGCTGGAAAGTATTTCTAGCTTGGTGAACAGAAATATATTTGGTAAACAGCTGCCAGTCCCTGTCGCTTCTAAACTCTCATGTGTTTTCACAAGGCCTATAAGCTGGTTCATAGCAGGATTACTGTTTTGCATTCCTTTTTCAGTTGACCATAATAGTGGTGCCATTGGCAGTTTTTGAATTCAATGTGACTTTCCAGCCACTCAGGAGAGAAATTCTTCTTTCCCTTCTATGATTCTTGGCCCTTTCAAAAAGGATGCAGTTTTTTTCTGGAGCCTGTATTAGTTATCTATTGCTGAATAATAATTATCCCAAGATAAAACAACACACATGTTATTACCTTACAGCTCTTTCAAATAGGAATCTGAGCGAGGCTTGGCTGGCTGTCTCTGCCTAAAGATCTCTGACAAGATTATAATCAAATTGTTGGCTGGTGCTATAGTTTCATCTGAATTCTTAACTTGGGGCAGGACTGCTTTCAGGTTCACCTAGGTGTTGTTGGCAGCCCTCCTAGTCTTTTGGACGGAGGGCTTCAACTCCTTGGCAGTTAGCTGAGAGCCTCCCTCAGTTCCTTGCCTTTCCATGTGGGGCAGCTCATATTCATGGTGTGTTCCTTCAAGAAAGGGGAGAGATAAAATATCTTTTCCCACCCCCTTACTTTCAATCTATATGTGTCCTTTGGCCTAAGGTGGGTTTCTTGTAGGCAGCGTATTGAAGGTTTTTGCTTTTTTATCCAATCAGCCACTCTGTGGCTTTTGACTGGACCATTCAGTCCATTGACATTTAAGGTGAAAATTGACAGATGTTTATTTATTGCCATTTTAAACCTTGTTTTCCAGTTGATTCTATGATTCTCCATTCTTCCTTTCTTATTTTGGTTGGATGGTCTCCAATTATTTTCTACTTAAGTACTTTTCATTTTTTGTGAATGTAATATTTGGTTTTGATTTGTGCTTGCCCTGTTTTTTAAGTATGTTAACTCTTTCCTATTATTGTGTGTTTTAGCCTGATAGTTCTGTAGGTTCAGACGCTTCATTACCATAATAAAATTTAAAAAAGAGAAAAGAAAAAAAGAATCTATTCATTTGCTTACTTCCCTTGCCCATGTTTTATGATTTTGATGTCTTTTTAAAAATTATTTTATTTTAAACATCTTCATGATTAGATCTGTATGCTGGCTTATTTAAGTTACTATTCTCTGATTATGGTTTCCTCCATCCTAGTTCCTCCTCTTTTTTTTTTTTTAATTTAGAGAAGCCCTTTCAGTATTTCTTTTAGAATGGGCTCGTATTGCTGTATTCTTTTAGCTTTATTTTTTCGGTTGGAGAAATTTTTTATTTCCCCTTCTATTCTAAGTGATATTCTTGCTGAATAGAGTATTCTAGGTTGCATATTTTTTTCCTTTCAGTGCTTTAAATATCTCTTGCCATTCCCTCCTGGCCTGTAGAGTTTCTGTAGAGAAATCAGCTGATAGCCTTGGAGATTCCCTTATAATTAATGCTTTGCTTTTCTCTTGCTGCCTTTAGAATCCTCTCTTTATCTTTAACTTTTGCCATTTTTATTATAATATGTCTTGGTGTGGGTCTATTTGGGCAAGCACATGAAAAAAAAACTCAATATCCCTGATTATTAGAGAAATGCAAATCAAAACTACCATGAGATACCACCTCACACCAGTCAGAATGGCCATCATTAATACATCCACAGTAACATTTGCTAGAGGGGGGTGGAGAAAAGGGAACCCTCCTGCATTGTTGGTGGGAATGTAAGCTGGTACAGCCAAACAGTATGGAGGTACCTTATAAATCTATACATATAACTACCCTAAGACCCAGCAATCCCACTCTTGGGCATATATCCAGAAAAAACTTTCCTTAAAAAAGACACATGCACCCACATGTTCATTGCAGCTCTATTCACAATAGCCAAAATGTGGAAACAACCCAAATGTCCACTGATAGATGATTGGATTAGGAAGATGTGGTATATATACACAATGGAATACTACTCAGCCATAAAAAAGAATGAAATCATGCCATTTGCAGCAACATGGATGGAACTAGAGACTCTCATCCTGAGTGAAGTTAAGTCCGAAAGAGAAAGACAAATACCATATGATATCACTCATGTCTGGTATCTAATATAGAGTACAAACGAACTTTCCACAGAAAAGAAAATCATGGACTTGAAGAGTAGACTTGTGGTTTCCTGGGAGGAAGGGCCAGGAGGGGGAGGGACTGGAAGCTTGGGGTCAACAGATGCAAACTATTGCTCATGGAATGGATTTACAATGAGATCCTGCTGTGTAGCACTGAAAACTATGTCTAGATACTTAGAATGGAGCATGACAATGGGATAAAAAATTATGTATACATGTATGTGTAACTGGGTCCCCATGCTGTTCAGTGGAATAAAAAAGTGTGTTGGGGGAAATAATAAAAAATAAATTTAAAAAAGGGAGGGAGGGGAAGGAAAAGACAGAGGGATGGGGAATGAGAGCAAGATGGAAGTCACAGTCTTTCTGTAAGCAAATATCAGAAGTAATAAATGATATTGTCTGGCCCTTCATCAATATGATGGGTGATAAGAGTGAAGTAGAATTTTCTATGGCACCTTCTAAATCTAAGCTTTTGAATTGTAGATTTAGAAGGTGCTGTAGAAAATTCTACTTCATTCTTATTCCCCGTCATTTTTATCTCTCTTTTATTTTAGTGATGAAGAAGTTACAGTTCAGAAAATTTAAATGGTTAGTTCTATATCGTCCAGCTAGTTAACAAGGAAGGAACTATACCAAAGTCTACTATTATCTTGACTTTCTTGAATAACAGGACTTTACTATAAATTATTTTTTAAGTTATTTTCAACTAATTTACCTTAATTCTTTTACTTCTAGAACCCTTAAGGAACAACCAAAGTTGCTTTAAATCAGTGTAAAACTCACTCTTCTGGATAACAACTGTTAAGAATATTTAGAAAGTTGTGAAAAATCTAATTTTAACTTTCAAATGATAAGTCTTTTATAGTTTATATTTGAATGTTTATCATCTAGAACACACTCAAAATATTAACATACTTAAATTTTATGTATTTATAAATGTATTTATGGATACACTTTTAAACTGCCTACCCATTTAAAATATATCCGTATTCAGCCCTTAAGTCTTGAATGGAGATCTATAAATAGATGTATCAGTATATTTTGGAGTATTTTCCTATCTTGACCAATTGAGTGTTTTGATAACTGGACCACTTAAAAGTATTAGGTAAATGAATCATTTCAGTTGCACTGCAAAGTGGTGTGACCAGCAGAGCCATATTAGAAGAATCAGTCATATAGTTGCATTTATGGTAGATTCTGCTACTTGATTTAAACCTGAGTTATTAGGTTATGCAGACTTGCTCTGCAACATTTCTTTTTTGGATCTTAATACTTGTGTTGTCACATGTATAGACTCAGACTTTGCTTCCCACAGCTTACAGCCCTGAACAAAGTAGTTAAATTACTCAGACTGTATTGTGCTTAACCTTAACATATCTGATGAGTAAATTCTTTGGTTGATGATATAACAGTGGACATTCATCCTGAGATCTGTCCTGTTTCCGACATTTTGTTGTTGGTGAATTACTTTCTTTTTATCCTGGAAGGACTTGTTTCCTCTTTTTATGACACTCTTTCTTTGATTAAACATGTCTCAGCAAAAGATCTGGTCAACATATATGCTATGATCTAAGAAACTCTCCTCTATGAATATGCACTGAGTTACACAGGGAATAAATTCAGGACTCCAAGACATGGACCTTTGGAAGAGTCATTCTGGCCTTAAGAACCAACTGGCAGAGAGGCAGAGCATGGGGACATTCCTGGCACCCATCCACACATGGATGCAGCAAAATCAACATCTCTTCTCTCATCCATTGATGCTCTTTTTTTTTCCATTTTTTAATTACTCAAATGAATTTATCACATCTGTAGTTGTATAATGATCGTAACAATCTGATTTCACAGGATTTCCATCCCACAGCCCAAGCACATCCCCCAACCCCCCCAAACTGTCTCCTCTGGAGACCATAAGTTTTTCAATGTCTGTGAGGCAGCATCTGTTCTGCAAAGAAGTTCCATCTGTCCTTTTTTCAGATTCCACATGTCAGTGAAAGCATTTGATGTTGGTGTCTCATTTTATGGCTGACTTCACTTAGCATGATAGTTTCTAGGTCCATCCATGTTGCTAAAAATTCTGGTATTTTGTTCTTTTTAATGGCTGAGTAATATTCCATTGTGTACATGTACCACATCTGGATCCACTCCTCTGTCAATGGACATTTAGGTTGTTTCCATGTCTTGGCTATTGTAAATAGTGCTTCAATGAACATTGGAGTACATGTGTCTTTGCGAGTCATGGTTTTCTCTGGATAGATGCCCAGGAGTGGGATTGCTGGATCAAATGGTAGTTCTGTGTTTAGTTTTCTGAGAACTCTCCATACTGCTTTCCACAGTCACTGATGCTCTTTATCCACACACCTATTGACTTCAAGTCCACACAATACTTAAAGTCACAGTTTTAGTCTCCCAGCAACATTTCAATCTTCCTTTCTCTCATTTAAAATTTTACTCTTCCACTCTCTGTTCCTCTCTACTTCCTTTTCTTAGTTAACTATCAGCACTGTTAATTATTTTTTTCCTGTGCTTCCCTATAAGGCCATGCTTCAAACCATTTTACATTCTCTTTTTTTTCATGTTCCCCTTAAGAACAAAATCAAATTCTAATTATTCTGATGGTTGCCAGAAGGAGAAGAAAATATAATTCAACATAACATATGTTAGTGGTGTACCAAGATGGGCCTTGTTATTTCCTTTTTTATTATTATAAGACTAACTAATCATGGATGGAATGTCCTTTCTTTTACAGAACATTACATGGTTAGAGGAACCTATAATTCAGAGCTACATCTGAGAGTTTTATTTTTTACATTTAGTATTATAAATTTTATCACTTATGGTAAAATTTTAAGTATCTTTTCCAAGCCAATTAATTGGTAGAAAAAATACACAGCTGGCTTCTTTTTTTCTGGTTTTAAGGCAGTGTTTTTAAACAGGAAACTCCCAATGATACAAAACATTTTGTTGAACCCATCTGAAACTGGATTTCTTTGTGAACATTTTATGTCTTAGTCAAAAGAACAGATTTCTGAATCACCTGAGATAAAACTGCTCATGACATACATTAAATATAAGCAGGTAAATGTTATGCCATAATGTAGACCATTTCCCTTCCCCACCTCATCTTACCTTAGTTCTCCAGTTGTACCTATGAATACATAGTTTGACAAACTACATATTTCTTTGCTTTGTCCATTTTCTTGGGTTAATCTAACCGGGCAGACAGAACTGACATTTTATTGTTGTTGTTGCCATCCATACAGGAGAATTCAGAATTTTTTTCTTTTTTTCTTTCTGTCTTTTTCGGGGCCGCACCCACAGCATATGGAGGTTCCCAGGCTAGGGGTTTAATCTGAGATGTAGCTGCTGGCCTACACCACAGCCACAGCAATGCAGGATCTGAGCTATGTCTGTGACCTACACCACAGCACACAGCAATGCTGGATCCCCAACCCACTGAGCAAGGCCAGGGATCGAACCTGAAACCTCATGGTTCCTAGTCGGATTTGTTAACCACTGAGCCATGATGGGCACACATTTGTTTTATATTTTATTGTATTTTTATTATAGTTCATTTACAGTGTTGTGTCAGTTTCTTCTGTAGAGTATAGTGACCCATTCATACATACATACATATACATTCTTTATTTTATTTTTAAGTAGGTAACCCCAGGCATATGACACAAATGTGTTTACACTGCTCCATCTATCCCACACATTCTCCAAAGCAACCCAGTTCATATTCTGGAATGTATAAATGTTGTCAGTTTCTTATGTATTCTGCTAAATATGGATTTTCATTTTTTACACAAAAGTTAGTATAATATATATGCAATAGTTATCTACTCCTTGGTTTTTTCACTTAGCAGTATAACTTGGGGAACTTTGTATGTGCAGTCATTCAATCCCAATCTTAAGAACTAACTCACATAATTTTTTTAAACAATGATAGAATATTTCACTGATGTTCCTTTTTTAATATAATTACCTTCTTACTGATGGGCACATGAGCTCTTTCTGATCTTTCACTATTTATTACAGAGAACACTGCAGTGGATATTCATGCATATTTTTTCCTTCCACATGTGTAACTATATTTACAGCATAAGTTCCTGGAAGTAATATTGATAGCTGTTGTCATTTTCTTCCTGAAGAATTTGAAGAGTACCCTCTGTGGTGTGACTGAGCCCTGGAAACTCTGCTTCAGACCAAAACCTCTACTATACTGTGTGTAAAATGTAAGGCTTCCTGGAAAACAGATTCTAAGATGGAGGCTTGAATGTAGAAAATTTACTGAAGAGTCTCACAGGAATAATGCTTGTAAAGAAGTAAAGGAACCATGATGGTGTAGAAGGAGAAATTTGTTGTGATTTAGCTGTAAAAAAAAACCCTAGCTGATCCCATGGTTATTCTGAAACTAGAATGGCCATTCATAATTTAACTAAATTGAGATAATGAGGCTTGGTTGCCTTCATACCATCACATTGATAATTCATTGGAAGCAGGCCTACCCAGAGAAGAGGCATAACTGAGGGCGAAGTAATTTCTGGAAATATTCTTTATTGTAAATCATTACCAGCCAATTCTACTAGGAGGTAGGAAATGAATGCCTTGGTCCTGAAAGGGGTATCTAGACAAACCTACATAAGAGCATCTGCTAAAGTCCACCTCTTATGCTACTTGAATCCATTTGCTTCTCTGAAGAAACTTACGGAAAATTTAGTGGGATGAGTATAGCTGTTACTGAGATAGCTGATCTTTGGGCCAAAACCATTATGCATTGTCTTCTTCCTCTACCACCGGTCTTAGAGTACACTAATCATTTAGCTAGTACCTCTGTAAGGTATTGTAGCTTACTTAGTGGGATGACTACACCCACTAAAAGGATGACACCCTGAAAGGTCTGAGCCCACAGTCCTCAGGCCCTTGTAAAGTTACTTACTTACTATCCCACTTACTATCAACATTGGTAGAACCAGAGGGAAAATGGTAGAGTTGGAAGTGCTAAGAATCTATCCTCCAAAGTGGCTAAACATCCCCCTCTTCCACACCAGTATGGCCCATTCAAAAGGAAAAAAAAATACATCAGTAGAAACTGTTCACAAGAAAGATCAGATGGAAAACTTAAACCAAGAAAAAACTTGTCTTACCTCAAAGAAGTAAAAGAATACATGGACATAATCAAGAAAACAATGAATGAACAAAATGGAAATATCATTAAGGTGGGAACCAAAGAGAAAAAATGGAGCTGAAAAATACAATAACCAAAAGGAAAATTAACTAGAAAAATTTAAAAGCACATTTGAGCAGGTGGAAGAAAAAAAATCAGTGAAATTGAAGATAGGACAATTGAAATTATCAAGTCTGAGGAACAACAAAGACAAAAGAGAAACATGGACAGAACACAATGTACCTGGGCCACACCAAGGAAGACCAACATATATATTGAGTGGGTCCCAGAAAAAGAAGAGATAATGGGGCATAGAGATTATTTGAAGAAATTATGGTTCCAAAGGTCCAAAATTTTATGAAAGAAATTAAGAAAATATCCAAGCAGGAGTTCCCGTCATGGCGCAGTGGTTAACGAATCCGACTAGGAACCATGAGGTTGCGGGTTCGGTCCCTGCCCTTGCTCAGTGGGTTAACGATCCGGCGTTGCCGTGAGCTGTGGTGTAGGTTGCAGATGCAGCTCGGATCCTGCGTTGCTGTGGCTCTGGCGTAGGCTGGTGGCTACAGCTCCGATTCAACCCCTAGCCTGGCAACCTCCATATGCCGCAGGAGCGGCCCAAGAAATAGCAGCAGCAGCAACAACAACAACAACAACAACAACAACAACAACAAAAGAAAATATCCAAGCAGCTCAATGAGCATCAAGTAGGATGAACTCAAAGAACGAACTGCAGTCTATTTTAATAAGACTTTGAAAACCAAAAAAAAAAAAAAAAAAAAAAAATAGAGAATCTTGAAACAAGCAAGAGAAAAATGACTTGTCACATTCAAGGGTCCTCAAAATTATCAAAAAATTTCTCATCAGAAACTACGGCAACTAGAAGAGTTTATATATTCAAAATGCTGAGGGAAAAAAACTTTGCCAAACAAGAAGTATATACCTGAGAAAATATTTAGAGATTGTAAATGCAAGAGTTCCCGTCGTGGTGCAGTGGTTAACGAATCCGATTAGGAACCATGAAGTTATGGGTTCGATCCCTGGCCTTGCTCAGTGGGTTAAGTATCTGGCATTGCCGTGAGCTGTGGTGTAGCTTTGAGACGTGGCTTGGATCCCAAGTTGCTATGGCTCTGGTGTAGGCTGGTGGCGACAGCTCCGATTCGACCCCTAGCCTGGGAAACTCCATATGCCACGGGAGCGGCCTAGAAATGGCAAAAAAGACAAAAAAAAAAAAAACCCGCAGAGAAATTAAATTTCTACTCTTAAAATCATGGACTTGGAGAATAGACTTGTGGTTGCCAAGGGGGAGGGGGAGGGAGTGGGGTGGATTGGGAGCTTGGGGTTAAAGGATGCAAACTATTGCCTTTGGAATGGATTAGCGATAAGATCCTGCTGTGTAGCACTGAGAACTATGTCTAGTCACTTATGATGGAGCATGATAATGTGAGAAAATAGAATGTATCCATGTATGTGTAACTGGTCACCATGCTGAACAGTAGAAAAAAAATTATATTGGGGAAATAATTAAAAATAAAATAAAATAAAATTTCAAAACCAAAATGAAGACAATTTAAATCTTTTGGGTCCAAGAAATGCTTATTCAGAGGCTAGTTGCAAGAAACCTATGTATTATTCAAATATGGCTAATTTTGAGCCTAAGAAGCTTACATGCTATTTGTGGATGAGAAAGTGTGAACCAAGAATAATACAGGGCAGAATTAAAACGGGCCATATCAGGGTTAAAGGAAACTATGGAGCCAGTAATAAAGGAGCTGGTAAACCAAAGTGAGAGTTTGAATACTGTAGAATAATGGCCTTTCCATAGATGAACACAGAGGTAGAGGAAACTCCATGTTGAGGATCAAAAATGATGACTCATGGAATCATATGTAAAGTCCAAAGCTGAATAAACCAATAGGGCTGCATAACAGAATGTATTGATGATATGAGTAGGCTATGTAGTTGGAAATGTACATTAAGACCATGTTATGCATGAGGGTATCTTGAATAGCATAAAACTTTTGAATAAATATGTCTATGACAGTTTCTAAAAGAATTTGACTCATGAACTCTAGGGAAATTAGATATTTATTTTATCATCAATCAGACAAGTCTGGTAACACTGTTAAATGTGAACTTCCTTTAAGACCATGTACAAGCCTCTGTGTCCTTGTGCTTTGAGGTGAAAGTCTTTTCCTTTAGCTTCCCAAGCCTCCCCTCAGTCTCAAAAGGCTAATTCAGGAGTTAATGAAATATTGTTACAGCTAAAAACCAGTTAAAGCAGTCTCCATTGTGCTATGCCCTGCCTTGGCCCACTCACTTATTCTAACTGGCTTTTCACAAATGATTTCTTCCTTATAAGCTTTCTTTTTAGTAATGATTAACTTCTAGCTAGAGTTATATCTCCTGCCTGATATTTTCTTTTTATTTGAAATGCTCCCTAAAACTCCCTTTTGTAAGCAATATTCACTGCAGAGAGAAGGTCAAGATGACTACCAGAAACTCAGCAGACCATGTTACACCAAAATGACAACTTTGAAATGGTCTATGGAGGGAGAAGAATGCAGGCAACTTAATTCTTATCAACAGCCCTGTTTTTTGAGCTAAACCTATGAAACCCCTTTTTATTCCCTCTCAAGGGAGGATACAGTTTTGATGGCATTGGCCTGCTGTGCCCTCCTTTTCCTGGCAAAGCAATAAAGCTATTCTCTCTGCTTAACCCAAGACTCTGTCTCCAAGACTTAATTGGTGCTGGTGTACAGAGGCCAGGTTTTAGGTACACTCTGTCCCCATCGTAGTATGGTTCATATATTAGAAATCTGAAAGAAAAGAATGCCATTTCTTTAATATTATTGAAGAACTGAAATCCAAAGTTTAGTTTTTCCTAATAGCACTTCCATTAAATGGGAAACAATAGAAAATAAGGGCGTTTTAAGGAAAAAAATGACGTTGTCTTTTCTCTTTAAGCCTTTTCCAGAGAACCTTCCTCAGAGTCTCCAATACATCCTTGTTCTTCAGACTACAGATGAGGTGGTTCAATATGGGAGTGATAATTACATCAAACACAAAGGAATGCTGGTCCAAATCTGGGGAGAGAGGAAGCTGGAGTCATGTAGATGATCATAGCTGGACCAAAGCATAGGCTCACCACACTGAGGTGAGAAGAGCAGGTGGCTAGAGCTTTATTTCTGCCCTCAAGGGAGTTCATGTGGAGCACAGTGAGAAATAAGAGGATATAGGAGATCAGGAGGAGAAAGGGAGGAGAAAGAAAACAATGCCAGATGCCAATACCACCTTCTCATATGTTGAAGTATCCTCACAAGAGAGCTTCAAAAAGGCCACCACTTCACAGAAGAAATGGTGAATTTTCCTGTAGTCACAAGTAGAGAAATACATGACATAAATTATGTACATAAGGGAGATGAGCATACCTCCAGCCCATGGACCAGTGACCATTTTCCAACAGACTCTTGGGGGCATGATGACTAGGTATCTGAGGGGGCTACAGATGGCCAAGCAGCAGTCAAAGGCCATGAGTGTCAGGAGAACACATTCAGCTACTCTTAGCATCAAGTAAAGAAACATTTGAACTCCACAGCCAATGCGAGAGATGAAACTACATCCGGAGAATAAATCAGTAATCATTTTGGGAATACTAGTAGAGATTAGCATGAGGTCCATGAGGGAAAGCTGGTTGAGCAGGAAGTACATGGGGGTGTGGAGGTGGGTATAACCCCAGATCAGTAGGTCCAAGACTGAGTTTCCAGTGATGGCTTCCATGAGAGTGAAGAGGATGATAGCAATGGGGAGGTCAGGATGCCTGGAGCCTAAGAAGAGGCCCAGGAGAATGAAATCAGTAGTGGAAGATTCATTTCCTCACTGCATGTCTTAGTTGACTGGTTAAATCTGGAGGATAATGGGAGAGAAACATAATGAGACCATTCTTCCCATATAAATATACCATTGATTTGAATCTTTCCTGGAAATCAGATATTTATGGAGTGAATCCAAATATATTGCAGTGTATTTAAATATGAGAAAGATTATCTGGTAGCTATTGTTATTTACAAATATTATTTAACTATCTGGTAGGATAGACAGCACTAATGAAAAATATTGATTTTGGTCATATTATACTATGTTCTTTGGCACATTGTTGCTATAATTCCATAAGTACTACACGTGTGATTTTCAATCAGTGTGAAAATTCTCAAACACCTTGGTGGTGAAATTTAAAGATAACATCCAGATTTCTTCTAAAGTGGTTTCTTATGCACAGCCACTGATGGGATCTAAAATCTCTGCATATCTGTTTGTATATTTACTTCCAAAAATCTTGGCTTATCTTTAGGGGACTCACAGATCACTAAGCACGTCACCTAATCAGTCATGGGTGGGAAATTTTATGGCTCTAACCACTGAGACTGTTCTAGAATGCCTTGAAATTGACTTGAACTGGCTTTCTTGATCTCTTGATACATCAGCTAATGTAGACTGATTAGAGAAATATTGGACTTTTTTCTGCATTGTTTCTCTGTCATATTACTTTTGCCCATGGAATAAATATATTCATTTGAGTAAGTCCTCCCATAACTTTCTGCATCTACAATTTCATCTTTGTGCTCTGTTCTTAGAATTTTTGTCATCTCATTATGGATGAGGATGAGTCATGAAAAAAAATTAAGAGAAAGAATTGTGGCTAAGAACTGCCTTGATATAGAATCAGGAAGGAATGGATTCATAGAACCTTAGTAGAAATTTCTTATTCTTTTTTTACTGTGTCTCTTAAAAAATATGGCTCATCAGCATTTTTAACTCACAACACAATTGTAGTTCCTAGTACTAGAAAATACTCATAAAATGAATAGGACAGTTTACTCAATATTCTGATATTTTATTGACATGATACGAAATGTTTGTCATATTATGAACCCATCTTTAATTGTCCCATAGACAGAGCATTAGAGTTTCTGTTGTCAGCTTTTTCTCTGATCACTTTGGAAAATCATAACTGTAGGAATTAAGTCTGAGACAAATATTTCACATAGCACTTTGTAAGATATTTTGTGGAATAGGTTGGTGAAATATTTCATTTTCTATCTCACCCTAGGGAGTAATTATTAGCATATTGAGTGGAAGCTCTTACATTAAAATAATCTCTTAGTTTTTTTAATCCAGAAATTTCTATAGTTTGACACTGAGATTTTTTTTTCCAATCACACTTATTAATAATCCCTAGTCTCTTAGATTAGTGAACCACTATTTTGAAAAAGTTGAATTAGACTTAAAGTCTTTAGCAATAAAAGCTATTTTTTTTTCTCCTTCACCCAAAACCATCTCTCCACATTTCTATTTGTACAGAAGCCAAGTTTCAGCAACAGGACCTGAAATCTTTTTTAAAAAATTTTTTTATTTCCCCCAACACACTTTTTATTCCCACTGTACAGCATGGGGACCCAGTTACACATAGTTGTATACATAATTTTTTATCCCATTGTCATTCTGCATTCCCTATCTAGACATAGTTTTCAGTGCTACACAGCAGGATCTCATTGCTAAACAATTCCAATAGTTTGCATCTATTAACCCCAAGGTCCCAATTCATCCCCCTACCTCCCCCTTTCCCCAGGCAACCACAAGTTTATTATCCAAGTCCATGATTTTCTTTTCTGTGGAAAGGTTCATATGTACTTTATATTAGATACTAGATATGAGTGATATCATATGATATTTGTCTTTCTCTTTCGGACTTAACTTCACTCAGGATGAGAGTCTCTAGTTCCATCCATGTTGCTGCAAATGGCATGATTTCATTCTTTTTTATGGCTGAGTAGTATTCCATTGTGTATATATACCACATCTTCCTAATCCAATATGAAATCTTATTATTTGCATATTTATGTGTCTATTACTTTGCTCCCCTCAAGAAAATGTAAGTTCCTTGAGGGCAAAGAATTAGTTCACTACTATTTCCTCAGTGCCAATAAGGTACCTGGCAGGAAGCAGGCACTCAATAAAAGTTATGGGACAGAGGAATAAAATGATACACAAAAGGATGAAAAAACTTCTATGTATACAAGAGAGAGTTGAAAAAGCAGTGATAGAGACCAGAGCTCCTAGCAGAGTATTGTGTTATGTAAACTGCTTGATCACATGCCCCTGCCACTTATTTTGATGTTCTACTCTCAAGAAACTCTTTACCTATTGGCACTGCCCACTGACTTTCCAAAGACAAAGGTGGCCTCTGTCTTCAGCTCCTCAATCCATCCTTTATGCACAACTAAGGTCCTACAGCAACTCAGCAAGGAGTGGAGTGGAACTGGCCTTTGGCTTGAGGGTAGGAGGCCTGTGCAAAATCAAAATGAACAGCATGAGTTTTCCAGCTCTGGATATAGCATTCACATATATATTCTGAGTTTAAAGAATTGAAAAGATGATTTTTCAACATGACAGCATTGTTAAGTTAAGGTAAGCAAATAAACTGAGTTAATCTCACAGACAAGTGACTGGGTAGGGGATTCTGTGCAGCTGAGCCCTGGCTCATTATAGGCCTTCATGATTATATGTTGAATTTACAAATTCAAGTATGAATTTGAGCATACTTTTTTGAATTTATAAATCTGCAGCAAATTTTAAATATTTGATGTGTCTTGAATAATAACATGCTTTTTTTTTGAAGCTTGGCTTGGTTAGAACTTCTCTCTAAAGCCTAGGAAATCACAAAGATGTCCTAAACCACATTTCCAGGAAACAAGGATTTCACCTATGTTTAAAACACAAAGAACTTAACTTTTTTGCTTAGGCCAACTAGATACTAACTAACTAAGAGCCAATCAGTTTAGTACCATTATAAACTGTATACATGTAAATACAGATGATTTATGAAATTATCAACTAAAATCTGCCTCAGGGTCTGACCATTCACTGAATTCTCATGCAGCTGTTCAACTTTCCAGAACATACACCTGGGAGCTTCTTCTGAAGCACTTTGACAATGTTACCCCATATAAAGCCTCACAAATTACTTCTAACCCTTGTGTCTCCCCACATGAGCCAAAGGCAATGACTTCTTTCTCTATTGTGCACTACCTTGTTATCATGTGTGTGGTCATCTTTGTCACCTTTCTGGGGATTCTTGATTCTATATCTCTCTTTCTATTCTTCAGCTCATCAAGTCAGACATCAGACTCTATGTGTAGAATCAAACCTTATAACTGATGATTTTGGTGAAGTTGGTACTGCAAGATCTTAGCTGCTTCAGAGTGTCTCTGGTAATCCATGAAGCAGAGATTAAATATAGCACCACGGACAGCAGAGACACTTTGAGCTCTCTGGGGAATATGTCAGCTCAGTCCAGCCCCAGTAGGTAATTAGCTCAGGTGCCTGGTGGGTCAGAGCCAAACTCATCAGGGAAAAAAGTCACCTTCAGCCCTCTGCCCAGCAGGAGGTTTTTAAAGAGCAAGGTGAGCTTTAAACATCAATTCGTTGTTTACTACCTCTGTGACCTGAGCAGTTTCCATTGTCTCCCTTACTTCCATTTCCTCAATTACAAGTTGGAGATAACAGTAGACCTTTTTCATAGGTTGTTATAAAAGTTGGATGAAATAATGCATGTGAACAGTATATCCTACCTGGTCCATAATTGTGTTAAGGTGGATTTTCAAGAGTCGAATATATCACAAAATAGCTAATATTGATTTAACTGAATTAACTGATATTTAACCAGTAATAGATGATTTTGGTACATGGAAGTTAACAAAAATCACCCCAGTTCATATACTGAGACATAATCTGATCAAATTGGAAGTTCTGTGGCTTAGCTAATATGAAGGAGGAGTCTGCTCCAATATGAGGGAGGAGTCTGCATTTTGAGAGAGGAGAATCTGACTAAAAGGTAAGCTTGGTGGGTGTTTTTTTATTTTATTGGAGTATAGTTGATTTACAATGTTGTGTTAGTTTCAGATATACAGCAAAGTCAATCAGTTATGTGTATATCACATATTCTTTTTTTCCCATATAAGTTATTACAGAATATTGAGTAGATTTCCCTGTGTTATACAACAGGTCTTTGTTACTTACCTATTTTATATATAGTAGCATGTATATGTTAAACCCATCATCCTAACTTATCCCTCCCCCAACAGTTTCTCCTTAGGTAACCATTAGTTCGACTTCAAAATCTGTGAGTTTCCATTTTACAAATAAATTCTTTTGGGTGGTTTTAAATCTAGCCAAATACACTGATAATCAGTGGCTTCAGTGGATATTATGTCCCAGCTTCCACTCATCACAAACTTCTACCTGCTGCTGGAAGTCCCCTCTGATCCCACGTTGTGTGTATTTCTTTGTGTTTCTGCCAGTCCCAGAGGACATAGTTGTTTATATTTCTTCTTGTTCTTCAAAAATGCCTTGTAATTTTTTAGTACTTTATAACATTTTAAATAATGTAGACTTGGTAAATGCTCGAGAAATATGTCCTTTCAACTCAACACTAGAATGAGGGTGTTGCCAATGATTAAGAGCCCTTCTTCTACAGCTTCTATTTGAATTCTTTATTTTGTGCAGCAATTACTTGCAAGACAATTCCTATGAGCCTGAATTCTTTTTAGGACTTCACAAATAAACTCATTAAAATATGACCACAAAAATATTAAAAAAAATATAACCACAACTTAACAAAGTAGGTACTGTTATCATCTCCACTTTATAGCAGAGAAAACTGTGGTCTGGAAGTATTACTAATTTGTCTAATGCCAAAGAACTATAAGAGGAAGGGCCTAATTTGAACCCTAGAAGTCCATCTTCAGAGACTATAAGCCCCACAATTGTGGCAGGCTCCTAGCTCTCTGACAATTTCCCAAGCCTACTCACCATGTTCTAGTCCTCCAGTTATACTTGCTCTTCTCTGACCATACTCTCAGTCATCTGATTGGACTCCTAGCCTTTTGATAATGATCAATCCATTGCCTGAAGAAAGTAACTTCCTTGACAACAGGTAGAACTAGGCTTCTCATTTGGAACAATTCAGAACACTGGGAATTCTAAAGCGCTATCTAGAGCTTGGGTCCAAGTGCACTGTGCCATAATTCTTTGACATTTTGACATTTATGTATATTAGATTCCGTCCTGGGAGCTGAGCCTCAGGTTTATTATTTATTTATTGCCTTTTTAGGGCGACAGCCATGGCATATGGCAATTCCCAGGCTAGAGGTCCAATAAGAGCTGCAGCTGCAGCCCTACATCACAGCCACAGCAACATAGGATCTGAGCTGAGTCTGTGACCTATACCACAGTTCATAGCAATGCCAGATCCTTAACCCTCTGAGTGAGGCCAGTAACCCTCTTGGATACTAGTCAGATTCATTTCTGATGCACCACAATGGGAAGTCCCAGGTTTATTGTTGACCTTGGCCAGCCCAGACATGTGAAGATGTCCCTGGCAGAGAGAGTCAGGGCCAGCCACACTGCAGAGTTCTTACTATCCAGTTTGGGGTTAGAATATGGGAAATCAACAATTAATTAAAATAAAATAAAACATAGTAGAAAGCTATTTCATGTTTCCTGTCAGTAAACATGGCCACCCCTGTTGCTCTAGGAAAACATTTACAGAGAGGATCCCCACCCTGTGACAGATCACCTGGGCAGTGTGCACTGGAGGAAGCATTTTGCAGTAGTATTTCTGCACAGGCAGAAGATTTCACACAACCCACTTGGGTCAACTGGGCTTCAGGTCCTGCGCTTGATATTGTGATAACTACTAAAATGAATCTTGAGGGTTAAAAAAATGAACTGAAAAACAAGAGGTTTTTTTTCATTTGTTTGTTTGTTTTTCCCAATTTGCATGTATGGCTCAAATGAAAAGTCACTGAATTTAAAGTGGAAGACTTGTGAGGTCCCAGATCCAACTATTTCCCTGACGTTGGTCAACTCACTAAGCCCTATAAAACCTCATACATGGAAGAGAACATAACTCATGGGGGTTAGGAGGAGTTAACAAGCTTATTATATATTTACAACTCATAAGTTTATGCCCATACTATTTACTGATGCTATTCTAAGGATCACAGTATGTCAATTTATAATATGCATAAATGAAACATATAGTAATCTAGTTATTTTGGTTAAATAAATTTGAGTGGATGTCTATATAGAACTAATGCAATAATTCATTAATGATACAAAGTAAAATTTGGTGTGATTGGATGTCTTACCAAGTTGGATGCTTGTTTTAGCATGGCAAAATTATAATAATTCAATACTTTCCATTTATGGTTAACAATTCTTCATAGTTATACTTTCTCATTCTCTGAAAGATCTCATAAGACATGTTAATTCTTCACAATTTGCAGGTGAGGAAAAGTAAGGTTACTAGATCTACCAGAAAATGTCCTGAAGGTCAGGAAAGAAAGGAGTTGAATTATTACTCTCCTCACATCCTACATCAATGCTCACTATTTCTGTTGGACTCAATTATTTCCAAGCTATAGCCTGCATTAACTACTAGACAACTTGATTTGCTGCCCTGATTCTGCCATTTATTATCCCTATACCAAAGAGTAAATCGCTAACCTCTTTAAACTCAGTTACTCATCTACACAAAAGTAAATGAAGATTTCAACATTGCAATTGATCATTTCAGAGAGTGTTGGAACAGGTATGAAAACCAACAGTCCCAGGAGAAGTCTCATTTCTTCTCTAAGTTCAGTATTTGAAGGATAATAGGAACTTCTGGCTCTGCAAATCATCTTCACTAATGAATTCACTAATCGAATACATATTGTGGACATTTTGCAAGGCACAGGATGTGCAGAAGGGAGCATTAGTGCTGGAGGGAGATCTGGTATCACTGAGTTAGCCTGAGGGGAGCAGAGGAGGTTGTGCAGAGTAAGAGGTATTGAATTAAAATCTGAGGGATGGAAAGTCTAGGAAGAGTGAGGACTGGGGAGGGGGGTGGAGAGGGGCTTTGTAGACAGAGAAAACAGCCTGTGCAAAGGTGCAGCAGATGGGCGAGAACATGGCACCTGTACATGCTACAAGCTGCTGAACATTGTTAGAGCTCAAGCAGATAGTGGAACTGGTGGTAGAATTACTGGGCCATGTCATGCAAGGCCTTGCTGCCATGTAGGGGAATCTATAGTTTACCCCATGGGCCATGGGAGGCCAGTGATGCATGATGAGCCTCAGACCAAGAAAACGGGTATCTGCATATGGAAAAGTTATACTGGTGGAAGTGTGTATAAACTGTAATGAACAAAGGGGCCAGGAGTTCCTGCTGTGACTCAGCAAAAATGGATCTGACCAGTACCCATGAGGATGCAGGTTTGATCCCTGGCCTTTCTCAGTGGGTTAAGGATCTGGCATTGCCATGAGCTGTGGGGTAGACTGCAGATGTGGCTCGGATCTGGCATTGCTGTGGTTGTGGCATAGGCCAGTGGCTACAGCTCTGATTCAATCCCTAGCCTGAGGACCTCCATATACTGTGGGCGCAGCCCTAAAAAGAACAAAATGAAAGAGGGGTGGAGAGCTGGAACATTCCTAAGCTATTACTGTTAGAGGTTAGGGGAATAGAATGAAAAGGGGGCAAACATATTCATCATATTTAGGAAGTTAATAGATATGGCATGTTGTATAACTAGATATGCAAAAGTGATGATAGAAAGTGCTTGCTCTTGCTTTATTTCATGCTTGCTTAAAAACCTGTAATTAATGGGAAATTGGACTTTGATACTAATAAAATCTAATTGAATGTGTGGTCTCAGTTCTCTTTATTTTCTTCCCAAGAATGCTATAATATTCTTATGTGTTTTTGCTATATCCTCCATTCCAGGTGACACAAATGAAGCAAGATGAGGGGATTAGGTAAAAGTTGTGATTTAGACCTCATATATATTTCCTTAAAGTGGTGTCATTTTTGTGTTCCTTTGTGCTCAAAGAACTCATTGATTTAGTTACTTAAAACTGATGTTATTAGGAGGCAGAGATACAGGGAATCTAATACTTACAGAGAGGAAATAGGGACAGAGTCACACTGGATTTCCTCAGACCCTGAAGTCACCCAGAGATACCTGAAAACTCCAAACTGTCTACTCATCAGGATATGGGAACCTAATTTGAAATGGGGTATCTCCCTAGCACCTTCCTCATTGAGCCCACCACTTCCCTGTTCCTCAAGCTATAGATAAGGGGGTTCAGCATGGGGGTGAGAATTGTGTCAGACATAAAGAGAGCCTGATTCAGAATAGGGGTGTGGAAAGACCTAGGCCTCATGTATATCAGCATGGCTGGGCCATAGTAAAAGGTAACCACAGTCAGATTGGAGGAACAAGTAGCCGGGGCTTTGTTCATGTCCTCTGGGGAGTTAATTTGCAGGACCCAGAGGAAGATGAGGGTATATGAGGTCAGAATGAGGCTTGTGGGAAGAAGAACCAAAATGATGGTCATTACTACCCCTTTCTCGTGGGCAGAGATATCCTCACAGGACAGCTTCAGGATCGCTTTGACCTCACAAAAGGAGTGGTGGAGCTCTTAAGGCCACAGAGAGGAAAATTCATGGCATAGGCAGTGTGGATAAAGTATGCCAGAGCTCCTCCCACCCAGGACCCCACAGCTATCAGCTGGGAGACCCAGTGGCTTATAATGATTGGGTATTTGAGAGGATAACAGCCACATAGTGGTCATATACCATGAATGTCAGGAGGAGACACTCAGTGATTCCCAGAGTCAAGGTGAAGAAGATCTGGGCCTCACAGTCAATCAGGGAGATATTTCTCTTCCCTGAGAAAAAGCTGACCAACATTTTGGGGACTGTGCTAGAGATGAAAGCCAGGTCAATGAGGGAGAGTTGGCTAAGCAGGAAATACATGGAAGTGTGAAGGCAAGGATCTGCCCAGATGAGGAGGATCTAGGTGGTGTTTCCTGTGATGGCAATGGTGATGATAAGAAGGACAACAGAAACAAGTAGGCCAGTGTGTCTCATTACAGGGAAGAGGCCCAGGAGAATGAAGTCTGAGCTCAATGTCTCATTTTCTGTCTCCATGTTTTCTCTTATCGGCTTCACCTGAAAGATAATGGAGGCTTTTAAAACACACACATGTATATGAGACAAGAGGATTAAGCCAGGACTTTAAATTTAGTAATTGATGCCATAACATGAAAACTTTTGGGTGAACTGAAAGAATTTTATCTGTTTTATAAAGGTTGAAATCACAGGAGAGGAATTAATAACTAGAGCATTAAAGTGACACATTAGATTTTTCCCCATCAATGTTCTAGCCCTTTCTATATGCACTTTTTCTACTTCATCTTTAATTCTCTTCTTTTGATAATCTAAATAATTCTAATATTTACGCCTTTTTTCATATTTATGGTTTCAATCAATGCAATTTTGGCATTGAATAAGGTTGCTTTAATAAAATAATTCTATTATTCAAGTATAATATGGGCTAAAAATGTCCCTTGAAATAAACAACTGTATTTTAGGAAACTCTAATAACATTTATTTAACTTGATGTTTATCCTTCAGGACAGGGACCATTGCAGGCTGAACATAATGGGGCCTCAGAAATATTAGTTTGCTCGGGAATCACCAGCTGTATTCAGAGGTTCAATGAGCAACAAAAATTAAATTTAATGTCTCCAAGAAGGATGAGAAAAGACACAACTTTTAAAGTTGATGCCCATCCTTACTGTTTTTTAGAGTCAATTTAGATGGAATTTTATTTCATTTATATAGTCAGAAACAAGGAAATTACCTCAAGGATTTACAATTTCCACCCAGGTGCCCTTTGCCTTCTTAGCCAGCCTGATCCATGAGAAAAAGGAATATCCAAGTACCTGAGAGGATTATCTTCTGGCAACTTTGGGAGCATTTCATGCAGATAAAGTGTTTTTATCTGAGCCTCTGTGAACCCCAGTAGCCTCTGCCCTGAGGTCAGAAGAGTCTCTCAGCCAGCAGAGGAGAGTTGCTGCCCTGTCTCTTTCTACTCTTCCTACTTGGTTTCATGAACCCCTTTAAGCTCTGACTTTTGGCTCCTTAGACATGACTTTGCACTAGGACCACATGAACTACTTGCTAAAATGCAGATTCTGGAATCCAGTCCAAGAGATTTGTATGCTTAAGCTTAGGATGAGATCCTGAAATCTGCATCTCTAAGAGGAGCACATATGATGCTAATGTTGGCAATATAGGCTGCACTTGAGAAGGCTGATTGTGGCATGGGGCCCGGATTCCATTGATGTATTGGGGCCCAGATTCAGTTGTGATATCTGCATACTCGTTACATTCTCTTAGCCACACAGACATATATATAAATTGGCTTCCATACTTTCTCTTAACAGCATAACTAACTGAATTAACTGGTACCTTTGGATAGCTACAGAGCCTATAGAGCATTGAACCTGTAATCACAGGCCATAGTAAAACAATTATATTTGTTTTCTGTCTCATGTCAAATTGAATAACTGAAGCCTATAGATCTGATAAGATGCTGTTATACATTCTGTTGCACATACACATGGATGACCAGGTGATTAAAAATATTCTGCATTTTGTTTCAAATTAAGAACTTCTTTTTTTTTTTTTTTTGTCTTTTTGTCATTTCTTGGGCTGCTCCCGCAGCATATGGAGGTTCCCAGGCTAGGGGTCTAATCGGAGCTGTAGCTGCCACCCTACACCAGAGCCACAGCAATGCGGGATCTGAGCCGCGTCTGCGACCTACACCACAGTTCACAGCAATGCCGGATCGTTAACCCACTGAGCAAGGGCAGGAATCGAACCCGCAACCTCATGGTTCCTACTCGGATTCGTTAACCACTGTACCACGACGGGAACTCCAAATTAAGAACTTCTTACTCTCAGTACACTTTACTCCTCAAAGCCGTAAAAATGAACTATTTGCATGAACACTTAAGGAACAATTAATGTCAAAATAATATATTACTCAGTGAGTTGCTTTTTTTTCCAAACCATGAAGAACACAGTGACTTGACATAACTGTTTTCTTTTTTTAAAATCCAAAACTTTATAATAAGTAGTTCCACAGGCCCACAGTATAAATTTTACTACTCTTTCTTATGAATCTACCAAAGCCAACCACACTACGTGTGTGTGTGCTTTAAAGATCATGGGAGTAGCCAAAGATATATTGAGGTGAGAAAGTGTTAGCTCTTTTCCTATGACCCCTCTAAAACTGGGAAAAAGTAAATAAGAAAAGCAACTTGCAAGTTTTAGACTAAATTCTGCCAAATCTACAGACATTTATTGACTAAACATGTGTGAGCAGGCAGGCTCACAAGAAAATTCCTGGGGCCTATTGTATGAGTTCAAAGAAGCCTAGTCTTCCCAGGAGTTGTCACCACCTCCCATGTGAAAGATTCATTCCAGGCAGATACTAATAATGAGAGGCAGGTTTCTGTCATCTAGAAAGCTAGCACTGGACAAAGAGTATCCAAAGTTTAAGGCTTGATATGGCCTGGCTGGTGTGTTTAGCCTAGATCCTCATAACTAAAAGATGTATGTGACTTCAGATGTATGTGACTAAGCTTTATACATGAGTGGAAGATGTATCTAAAATATTTTTTATTTAATTAACATACTAGGGCTACATTGAATTTTACTTGTAGCAACCCATTTCTATTATTCACCATATTAAACAACAAGATAGTATTTTCACCAATACAATCCTATTCTGTCATTCTTTATTCTAATTAGTTATTGTCTTTATTCTAATTAGTTATTTTAATGTCTTAAAAACATTTAAGAACTTCTGGTCTAGAGCATAATATCTCATCTAGTTCAATATTCTATGATTCTAAGTACCAACCTTATTTGATTAAATACTTTCACACTGCAGTTGGTCACATTGCTAGTTTTTCCTTTTCTTCTAATTTTACCAATACTTTAGTATTCTGAGACTGCATGTCCATGTTTGTTTGGTGAAAAAAATCATTCATGTGAGTTGGTTGAAAGTGTAAATGAAACCTAATTTGTCATATCTTAATTCTTGTCCTTAGAGCACAGACTCTTGAGGAAAATTTATCTCTTTTAAATATTCTGATCTGGATTGAGTGGAACAATGAGAGACAAATTTTCCAGCATTATTTCTCATTGATTCAGGTGGCTGGGGCATGCATATCCCAAGAATGTTGGCTATCTAGAGCATATGTGACACTTCTAGGAACCAGTAAAACCATATTGCATGGTGACTCTTCCCAGGAGGCAGTAAAGAAGTAGGAATTCAGATATCTGTCCAGCTAAAGTTTTTTGTTTGTAATTTACTATATTGGCCCAATGAAGTATGGTCCAAATCATTCACTAGGGGAAGTGTTTTCACTCATTTTATTGTATTTTATCTTATTTTTATTGTAGTTGATTTACAATGTTCTGCCAGTTTCTGCTGTACAGCAAAGTGATCCGGTTATACATATATATATACCTTGTTTTCCTCACATTATTCTCCATCATGTTCCATCACAAGTGATTGGATACAGTTTCCTGTGCTATACAGCAGGATCCCATCTTTGGAGGGGTGTGTGTGTGTGTGTATTTTATGTGTAAATATGGGTACAAATTTATATTTTAGATGATTCATTTACTTATGTGTACTTCAGATGACCTCTGAGTTTTTATATTCCAGTGCATTATTTTGCTCTCCTTGTTTAACAACAACCAAAAAAAACCCCATAAAAATTCTTACATACCTTGTTCAGTTGGAGAATGTGGTTTTCATTTATCATTTAAAACCAAAGACAATTTTATAACATTTTATACATAGCTGTTAGATGTAGGGCAATCTATCTTCAAGCACAGAAGGATAACAATTACTTCTATAATTTGTAAATCTGGGAAAGCAAGTTTGATTCTCACTGGATATAGGCCTTTCTATCTCACAGGAAAGACAATTTTGCTTTTTTTGGAAGAATTGGAATGTTCCAATTTCATAAGAAGCAGATCAAAGGCTTGGCTGTTATACGGCCCAATGCAGAATAACATAGGATAATAAAACTTAACTCTTTCATACAGAAGGACCATTTCTTTTCTCCATGGGTTTGTAGATGTAATAGCATACTTAGTGATGTCAAAATAGGAAACCAGAAAGTTCTAATCTTAATGTGAGTTTTCATCAAAATATTGCTACCGGTATTCTCATTTGTGTCTAATCTCACCTGAAATTATCAAGGTTCTTTCATGATTCCATAGCTCTGTTCAGTGGAGGTTTAGGCTTGGAGGCATATGGATGCCTGGCTTCGTCTTCATGAAGATTATTCATTTGACTTCTCCTTGAGCCTAATCATCCACAGGGGTTAAATAATAAGGTGCTGTATCTCACAAAGACCTTGTGACACAAAATCTTCATCAGTATCTGACAAAAGCACCTACCTTCTTAGAGGAAAGCTGTAACAGAGCCATTAAGAACTTTAATTATCTTAGCCCACAATTAAGAGTTGGTATATGTCCCTCCCACAGCTGATATCTCTGAGTAAAAATAGACCAGATTACTCCTGTAGTGTCTTTTGTGGACCAGTGTCTCCCCAAATTGCCCAATTGTAAAAATCACCTGAGGACTGAGGAAACAGGAATTCCAGGGTTCCTGAATCTAAAATGCCAGGGATAGTCCAGGAATATGTATGTTTAACAAGGTCTTAGGTTATCATCCTTACCACCAGACAAATGTGGCAAAAACTGATTAAGAGAAAATTTAATTGGTAGCCAAATGCCAGTTGGCTGATGACACGGTTCCTGGTGGTGAATTTTAATGTTGGCTGTACATAGAAAATTATCTGCATCATTAAAGGATAGGGTGGTGTATCCTTGGAATCAGTAATTTAACCTTTCTCCCTACCCTTGTTCTAATATGTAGGTAACATGGAGGAACAAATAAGAAAATTGGATTACATGATTTCAAGATGGAGAGAGGAATAAATAAATCATGATCACTCTGGGTTTTTTTTTGTTTGTTTTTGTCTTTTTGTCTTTTCTAGGGCCACACCCACAGCATGTGGAAGTTTCCAGGCTAGGGGTTTAATTGGAGCTGTAGCTGCTGGCCTGTGCCAGAGCCACAGCAACATGGGTTCTGAGCTGCATCTGTGACCTACACCACAGCTCACCACAATGCTGGATCCTTAACACACTGAGAAAGACCAGGGATTGAACCTACAAACTCATGGTTCCTAGTCGGATTTGTTAACCACTGAGCCATGATGGGAACTCCATGATCACTCTGATTCTTAATTTTTTCCTCATAAATTTGAAACAAATTAGTGATGGTGAGAATTTTAATGTAGTATTGACCATGTGAATGTCTTTGGAAAAAATTCAGGTCCCTTGCCCCTTTAAAAAATTGGATTATTAGAGTTTTTGCTATTGAGTTTTATAAGACCTCAATATATTTTGGATATTAACCTTTATCAGATACAGTGTTTGCAAATATTTTCTCCCAGTCAGTAGGTTGCCTTTATATTGTGTTGATTGTTTCTATCACTGTGCAGAGGTTTTTACTTTGATATAGTCTCACCTGTTGATTTTTGCTTTTGTTGCTTGTGCTTTTGGTGTCACATCCAAAAAAAAAAAAAAAAAAAATCACTGCCGGAATCAAGGACAGCAAGATTTTCACCTAGGTTTCAATCTAGTAATTTTATGGTTTCAGGTCTTACATTTATGTCTTTCATCCTTTTTTAGTTAATTTTCATGAAAGGTATAAGATATGGGTCCAATTTCATTTTTTTGCATTTGTGTATCAAATAATTTATTAAAGAGACTATATTTACCCCATTGGGTATTCTTGGATCCTCTTTCAAATATTAGTTGACTGTGTATGCATGGGTTTATTTCTGGACTTTCAATTTTGTTCCATTTGTCTATGTGCCAGTCTTTATACCATTATCATCCTGTTTAGATTACTGTAGCTTTGTATAATAATTTGTAATCAAGAAGTATAATGTCTTCACTTTTGTTCTTTTTTAGGGTTTCATTGTATATTCAGGATCTTTTGTGGTTCCATGTGAATTTTAGAATTGTTTTTTCTATTTATGTGAGAAAAGCCATTAGAATCTTGATAAGGATTGCATTGAATCTATGGATTTGGCTTTGTATGGTGTGGATATTTTGACAATATTAATTCTTCCATTCCCTGAACATGGGGTATCTTTTCATTTACTTGTATTTTCTTCAACTTCCTTCATCAATGTCCCATAATTTTCAGTGTACAGATCTTTCATTTCCTTGATTAAATTTACTTCTAAGGATTTCATTGTTTTGATTCTAATATGAATGTGACTGTTTTCTGTATTACTTTTTCAGATAGTTCACTGTTAATGCATAGAAAAATAACAACTGTTTTTTATAAGTTGATTTTTTATCATGCAACTTTCCTGAATTGTTTGTTAACAAACAATTAACAAACAATGAGAGTTTTTTTGGTAGTCTTTATGATTTTCTATATAGAAGATAATGACATCTGCGAACAGAAAATTTTACCTCTTAGTTTCCAATTTGGAAGTCTTTTATTTCTTTTTTTTTTTTTTGCTTGATTACTCTAAGACTTCCAGTACTATGTTGAAAAGTAGAGGTGATAGTAAGCACTTTTGTCTTATTCCTGGTCTTAGAAGAAAAACTTTCAATCTTTCATCATTGAATATGATGTTAGCTGGGAGCTTATCATATATGGCCTTTATTATGGTGAGATATTTATATACCTACTTTTTGAAAGTGTTTATAATGAATGAATTGTGAATTTTGTCAAACTTTTTTTTCCTGTATCTATTGAAATGATCATACAATTTTTATCTTTAATTGTATTAATGTGATGTTATGTATATTGATTTGAGTATGTAGAACCATTCTTACATTCTAGGAATAAATCCTGCTTGATCATAACATACGTTCCTTTTATTTTATTTTTATTGTCTTTTTAGGGCTGCACCTGTAGGATATGGAGGTGCATAGACTAGGGGTCAAATCTGAGCTGTAGCCGCTGGCCTACACCACAGCCACAGCAATGCCAGATCCTTAACCCACTAAGTGAGGCCAGGGATTGAACCTGCATCCTCATGAATACTAGTCAGATTTGTTTCTACTGAGCCATGTGAGGAACTCCATATGTTCCTTTTAATGTGCTGTTGAATTTGATTTGCTAGTATTTATTTGAGGATTTCTGCATCTATATTATACAGGACATTGGCCTATAATCCTGTAGTATTTTAATGTTATTATATGATTTTGCCATCAAAGTAATGCTGGTCTCATAAGGTAAGTTTGGAAGCATTCTTTCCTCTTCAATTTTTGGAAGAGTTTGAGAACTAACATTAATTATTCTTTACATGTTTGGTAGATTTTATCATTCACTGAGGCCACATGGTTCTAGATAGTTGAGAAGCTTTTGATTATTGATTCAAGCTCTTTGCTAGTATCTGATCTGCTCAGATTTTCCGTTTCTTTATGACTAATTCTTGGCACGTTTTATGTTTCTAGGAATTTATCCATTTCTTCTAGGCTATGATTTCTTCTTGGCTAGGCTAACTTGTTGCCTATGATTGTTCATGGTAGTTCTTATGATTCTTAGTGTTTCTGTGTTATCAGTTTTAATGTCTCAGTCTTTATTTCTGATTTTATGTGAATCTTCTCTAGTTTTTCCTTAGTCTAGATTAAAGCTTATCAATTTTATTTATCTTTTCAAAAAAAGCCTCATTAGTTTTATTGATTTTACACTATTGTCTTTCTAGTCTCTAAGTTATTGATTTCTACTCTGATCTTTACTATTTCCTTTATTCTACTAACTTTGAGCTATGTTGTTAGTTATTTTTCTAGTTTCTTGAGGTTTAAAGTTAGGTATTTTTATTAGGAGTTTTTCCTTCATGTAGGCATTTATCTCTATAAGCTTATTAGAACTGCTTTTTCTGCATCCCATAAGTTTTAGTATGTTGTGTTTCAAGTTTTATCTTTCTTTGACTTTTCATTTCTCTTTTGATTTCCTTTTGGGCCACTGGTTGTTCAGGAGCATGTTGTTTAATTCCTTCATATTTTCAGATTTTGCAGGTTTCCTCTTGTAATTGATTTCTACTTTCATATCATTGTGGTTGGGAAGATGTGTAATATAATTAAATAATTCTTTAATTTATTTTAGTTATTAGATAACTAAAATAATTTAGCAGTTATTAGAACTGTTTTAGTCCCTAACATAATCTATCCTTGATAAGGTTCCAGGTGAGGATGAGAACAATGTGGTGCTATTACGCAGCATGCTCTGTACATGTTACTATATCTGGCATTAAGTTCAATGTTTTCTTTTGATATTCTGCCTACATGAATTAGCCACTGTTGAAAGTGGGGTACTGAAATAACTTTTTTAAGTTTCTATTTCTCCCTTTATATTTGTTTTATACATTTAGGTGCTCCAATATTGTGTGTGTGTATATTTATGATTCTGATATCCTTCTGATAAACCGACCCCTTTAACATTATGCAATGACCCTTCTTTTCTCTCGTTATGGTTTTTTTCTTAAGTTTAATGTGGTATAATTATAATTATATAATTGCCCTTGCTATCTTTGGGTTTCTACTTCTTTGGAATATCTTTACATCTCTTCACTTTCAGTCTATGTGTGGCCTTAAACATGAAGTAAATCTCTTGTAGATAGCATATAGTTGGGTCTGTTTTTTCCTTCCTTTAGGCTGCTCTATGTCTTTTGATTGCAGAATTTAATCTATTTACATTTGAAGTATTTAATAAGTATGGACTTTGCCATTTAAAGAAATTTTGTTGTTTTCTAGTTCTTTGGTTCATTTGTTCCTCCCTTGCTGTGTTCCTTTGTATTTTGATGACTCTGTATAAATTTTGTGTTATGCTTTGATCTCTTTCTTTTTATCTTTTGTGTATCTTCGTTTTTCGTTTTTAGCTAACATGAAACTTACATGAAGCATGTTATACTTGTAACAGTCTATTTTACGCTGGTAACAACTTCAACTTAACATTTGTACACAAAACTCTACATTTCTACTCCCTCCATGCATAAATCATTAATGTCATATTTTCTGCTTTTTATATTGTGTATCCTTTAGCAAATTATTTTAGTTAGTCTTACTTTTAATACTTTTGTATTTTAACATTTATGCTAGAGTTATTATTGATTTACCCACCAGCTTTACAATATTAGAGTATTCTGAATTTAATTATCTATTTTCCTTTACTAGCAAGTTTTATACTTTCATATATTTTAATGCTACTAATTAGTGTTCTTTCGCTTCAGGTTGAAGAACTCCCTTTACATTTCTTGAAGATCAACCTAGTGTTCATGAAGTTGTTCAGATTTAGTTTGTGTTGGAAACTCTCTCAATTCTGAAAAATAACTTTTCCAGGTAGAATATTCTTGGTTTGCTGTTTTTATTTCTTTAAGCACTTTGAATATATCATTCCACCATTTTCTGGTCTGCAAAATTTCGGCTGAAAAATCCTTGGACAGTCTTACAGGTGTTCCCTTGTACATAACAAGTCAATTTTATCTTGCTGCTTTTAAGATTCTCTCTCTGTCTTAAACTTTTGATTAAACTTAATTATTGTCTTAGTGTGGGAATCTTTATATTTATTGTTGTACTTTTGGGCCTCTTGAATCTGGGTATCTCTTTCTTTCCCCATGTTAGGTAAGTTTCTAGCTATTATTACTCTGAATACTCTTTCTGCCCATTTTTCTCTCTTTTTTCCTTCTGGAATATTTAGTAATATGAATATTGGACTACTTGATAGTATCCCATAAGTCTCTTAAGTTATCTTTACTCTTTTTCATTTTCTTTTTTTGTTTCCCTGATTGGATGATTTCCACCGTCCTGTCTTCAAAATTACTGATCCTTTTACCCACTTTATCTGGTCTGTGGTTGAACCTTCTATTGAATTTTTCAATTAAGTTATATTTTTCAGTCTATGATTTTGGTACTTTAAAATATTTTCTATCTCATTTTTAAGGTACTCACTTTGTTCATTCATTGCTTTCCTGACTTTGGTGAACACTTTTATGACTATTATTTTTAACTGTCTATTGGGTAGAGCACATGAATAATTTATAAATATCAGTTTATGGAGACTTTTATTGTTTTAAACATGTTTCTCTGTTTCTTTACTTTCCTTGGCTCTCTGTGTTGATTTCTGGTCATTAGATAAGACATCTACCTCTCAGTTTTACAAACTAGACTTGGGTAGGATATAAACCTCATCAATTAGCCCAGCCCAAGCTCCTGGTTGCCTCTCAAAACTGTGATTCTTAAAGCTTACATGTTTGGGTTGTGGAGCAGAGCCACCGTGCAGGGGTGGTGGTCCCTGAGGTCTGAACCGAGGGCCCTGGAGGTGGGAAGGGCAGAAAGTGAAATTATGTAGCCGTTTAAGTGTCCTTCTATCTGTCTCCTCCCGCGCCTCCCTTCCCTTGGCTGGCTGTGCCTCTGGGCCCAGAGGCTGGGTGGGGCCCTGGAGCGGGAAGGGAAACTCGGCTGGCTGTCCCTGGGCAGCCCCCAAGGTCCCGGCCCATTGCCAGGTGGACTGTCCCTTCCGCACTCTCCTCCTCCCTTCTGCAGCCAGGCAAGCTCTGCTTCTAGTGTGTTTTCGGGGCAAGGGGTGGGGCTGGCAAAGAATGCTCTCTCTCACCCCACCACTCCAGGACAGGAGACTGCTTCACCCCATTTGAAGTCCATATGGCTCTGTACAATGAAGACCTCCTGAAAAAAAATCCTTTCTATCTTGCTCTTCAAAAGTGGTGTCCAGACTTAAGCAACAAGGTGGCCCAAGCCCATGGCATCATCTTAGTACTCTGGAAAGGAAGCCTGTCAAGCAGCCTCCAGTCTACTTGTCAGTTTGAGTCCTATGTTTTGATTCCCATGAAAGAACATTTTCAGATCTTAAATGGAAAGGATGTCTTTATCCAAGGAAACCAGATTAAACTAAGAGCTGGTTTCTCCTGTCATCTCTCTGTGCCCATTCTCTTTGAAGAAACTTTCTACAATGAAAAAGAAGAGAGTTTCAGCATATTGTGCATAGCCCATCCTTTGGAAAAGAGAGAGAGTTCAGAAGAGCTTTTAACACCCTCAGATCCCTTTTCACTGAGAGAGTTTCTGGGAAGGGATGCAGAAATATTTGACAGGAACATTGCCTCTTTCCAGCGAACATTTGGAGAGTGTGAAAGAAAGAGTCTCCATCACCACATTGACTCTGTAAATACTCTTTATATCAGATTCCTCCAGCATGTCAGAAGGGCTATCAGAGCGTGACACTGCTGCTGCTGCACCACAAAGCCAATGCCCAAGTGCAAGACAACAACAGCAACATTCCTCTGCATCTGGCCTGCACATATGGCCACAAAGACTGTGTGAAGACTCTGGTCTACTATGACATGCAGTCCTGCAGACTGGATATTGGTAACGAGGAAAGTGACACCCCCCTGCACATCGCCACACGCTGGGGTTACCAGGGCATCATAGAGACCTTCCTGAATAATGGAGCATCCACGGAGATCCAGAACAGGCTGAAAGAAATGCCCCTCCAGTGCACATTGTCCAGGGTGTATGCTTTAAGTATTAAGGTTCCTTGGTTACAGTAAGAGGTTTCATCACCAGATTCGGACCTCCTCCTAACGAAAGGTGCTTAAACCTCTGTGATGTGTATAAACTAGCAAACTACAAGCTAAAAGAATTTCTCCCTCTGCAATCAGCTGAAGAGAAGAAATTTAAATTTCATGGTACTATGGAGGCTGGAGAAAATGTCACACTGGAGTGAAGAAATACAGGACCTGAAAAATGTTCCTTTGCAAGCAACACTTTAACACAAAGATGCCTAAATGCCATTTTGATGTTCATTTTAGTGAAAAGGATACATGTATGTCTGACACTATATATCTACATATGTGGGAAAAGCTGGGTATGATTTTTCTTAAAAGAAAGTTCAGATAATTGATCACTGTACATTGTCACCTGAAGAAGTGTCTCTAGAAACATCCCTTTCCATTAAGAGCCTCCCTTAAATGTCACACCTGATAGATGGTTACTGAACTAGAAAGTAGATTTAGCACATCAGTTAGGGGCTACATAGGGGCTTATTGTTAAAATGGCTCTTTATGCTGACCTGTGAGACTGACCACCTTGCTCAAGCAACATCCTGTTTTTAACACTGGTGTCTACTTCCCCAAGACTATGAGACACCCTCCCACCCCCCGCTGCCCGCTACCATGGGACACCACACACTTCCAACTTTCTCATGACTACGTGACCACCAGAGTCCAGCTGCAGGCAAAAGCTAACTTCCCCCCGCTTCAGGGAATCCAAATTCTCATCCATGGGGTATGAGAAGGCCCCACAAGAAGGGTGGGGGGCTAGCTCTTCTCAAGGGTCAGTCACCCTCTCCTTTTCCCTCTAATAAATTTTCTTCTCTTTGCTTGAACACCTGGCTCATTATCTTTTTCTCTGCACTCACCTTACAACATCTTTTTAGTCTTTTGATTCAGATTCAAAACTTACAGCACAAATCAGGTCAAAATTACTTTAAGTTAGAATTTATTGCCATTTGTTCCTTTTTATAAATTTATATAGATTATACTCTTATTTTTTTATGTTATTAATTGGTCTAGAGTTGCAAACATGGGTTTGTCCTGAGAAAATTTTCAAATAACTTTGTAACAGAGAAATGATTTTGTGCATGTTCTTGGAGGTACTTGTGTATGAACAGAAGGGAGGGGCTGATTATTTTTCTACAAAGTAATTTATGATTTTTAATTTTCTAATATACCTTGGATACATGCCAAATGATGGAAAAGAAACAGTAAATTCTATGATTCTTAAAAAAAAAAAGTTTACATGTTTGTTTTTCTGGGTCGCAGTGGATGAGATTGTATTAAGGCCAGTTAGTCTCCAAAAGGCAGGGGAAATACCCACATATCTATTTAGACTCCTGGAAGACTTCTGATTGACTACCCCCTTTAGTTACTCAATGTAATCTAATTGGAAGCCTGGCCTTAAGGCACCCTAGAAAAGTTAAGACATATGTACAGGCTAGCCCTTATCAGTAAGAAACTGGGAGCTGGATATTTTTGCCTATTTACTCTATGCTGAGCCAGAGGGAATAGTCCCTGGTAGTGCTTGCTTGCACAAATAAAAATCACCTCTTTGTTTTTTGTGGTCCTGGGAGACGTGTGAAAAGTGAGCCCTGTAAACTCCCAGACCTATGTGATTTGAAGACCAGGTCATTGTTTGACAGCCACAACGTTCGGGATGCTGGATGTGTGAAAAAGCTTTTTTTTTTTTCCAGGGAGAACTTGGAGAATTTTGTTTCATTGTTGGAATGAGCCAGAGGGAGAATACAGAGGAAGTACCCAATGTCTCCATTGGGCTCCCAGGAATATTCTAGTAACATCTAGATAAAGGCTGATTAAAAGCTGTACCCTCAGGCAGCACCTGGGTAATGTAGAGAAACCCCTTCCAGGGAAAAACTGGGAGATTATAACCAAGTGGGGCCCTGTGGGGTTCCTGGGCACAAAAGCCTTTCTGTCTCTCCCATTTCTTTTTACGAAGGAGGCCTCATTCAGCCTCCTTAATCTTCCTGAGTCCAAACGGCAGGTTCAAACTATTGCTATTCAGGTAAGGGAGGGTGTGCAGAGACCAGCAAGAAGCAGTCAAGAAATAATAGTCCAGCCTTGGGACAGGGTCCTTGTTTTTCCTCAAGGAATATACATAACAACATCTTTGAGTTTTTATGAACAACTAACCCCCCCCCCCAAAATGGAAGATGTTAACTTTTGATGAAGCATTCTTCATTCCATAAAGAAGGAGGACAACCAGAACCAGTCCTGGGGACAATAAACACCAGCTTTGAAAAATGATGTAAGCTTGTAAGCTTGCCACTACCCTGATCCTTATCTATGGCCCTATTTTCTACTCCCAAACTGTAAAACCACTTCTTATTTTCCCCCAAAGGGGGAAAATAAAATAAAGTCTTTAATGTATTAGCCTGCTGTGGCCTTCTTTGCCTGGCAAATCAATAAAAGCTATTTTTTCCCCTTCACTCAAAACCTTGTATCTACATTTCTATTCAGCTCTGCTGGACAGAGAGCAAGTTTCAGCAACAGTATGGTCTGCTCCTTCTCCACTGAGCACAGGGGTATATCTGTGAGGAGTGCATCCATGCCTACTTAATAATGCTTATTTGTTTCCTAGTCCTGTGGGACTTGTGAATGCAAGCCAAATTGACTCTCAGAGCTAGGTTACTAGGGGATCATGCCTCAGATGAGCCTTAAAATTTGGGGTGATAAATGTGTAGTTCAAACTGTTTGCTTCTTAGGGAGAATCTTGGAGTTGGGAATTCCCTCCTGATTGTAAGGCACCATTCCTTGGGTGAGGTTTATGGCAAGAGTGTGTTTCAACCTTTCCTACCTATTTTGATTATGGTATTTTCTCAGTATCAGTTGTATGTCACTCAACTAGTTACCGAATTTTTCTCAGAAATAATTGGATCATATGTAGCTGTATGGAGGAAAAGGAGGGGAGGAGGAAAAGTCAGGAGTTATTTTGGTAACATGATTCCTCAATTCTTTTGAATATATGAACAAAAGTGGAATCACTAGCGCATATCGATAAGGATGGAGTAGGATAGTTACACAGGTAGTTGTAGAAGTACCAAAAAGGGGCCACAGCTAGGGAAGCCTAAGGGACTTTGGGAGATCACTGTAAGTTAATAACTGCTCAAGAGGTCCATCAGAATAAGACAGGCTTGCTTGACTGGTGGAGGCATGAGATATGCCTCAGGTCATTTGGTGGGGGATGGGGTGAGGCATGCATTCAGGTTCAGACCAAGGGCAGGAGTTTAAGGACCACCCTTCTGTTGATTGAATAAGCACCATGACAGTCCTGTTTTGACCTTATAGGGTCAAATAGTCTCTTACTGGACATAAAGGATGAGGAACTACTTGAAAGAGGAGGAGGTGGTCTTTTCCCACTCCCCTTGGATTATAAAATTCTAGCCCACCTGATCCTCAGGGAAGACCCTCCTTGCCTGACCACTTGCATCTCTCACAAGCATCCTATCTTCATAAATCTATTGCTTGCCTATCACTTTGTCTCTAGCTGAATTCCTTCTGTGTGGATGCACAAAGAATCTGAACTTAGTAAGTCCAGATACTGGGAAAGTGATTCTTATTCAAAAGCTGTGGCTTCAAGTCCCAATCTGGGTTTAGGCTGGGTTCAAGTATTAGCACATGGATTCTGGCTAGGTTCACGTCATTAGTGCTGTCAATTTCAATATGGTAGTTATGTTTTTAATTTTTTTTGAGGAACCACAATACTATTTTAAATAGCAGTTACACCTTTTCAGTCTCATCACAGGTCACAAGTGTTCCAATTTCTCCATATCCTCATCAACACTTGTGATTTTCTGGTTTTCATTTTTGATAGTAAAACATCCTAATCCTAATGCATGTGAAGAGATATTGTGGTTTCATTTCTCTAATGATTAGTGATGCTGAATGGTGGGGTGTTAAAATCTCCTACTGTTATTGTGTTCCCATCAAGGGGAATCTTTTTTCTTTTTTTTTCTTTTTAGGACTACACCCAGGAAATATGGAAGTTCCCAGGTTAGGGGTCGAATCAGAGCAGCAACTGCCAGCCTACACCACAGCCACAGCAATGTGGGAGCTGAACTATGTCTGTGACTTATACCACAGCTCACAGCAATGCCGGATTCTTGACCCACTGAGCAGGGCTGGGGATCAAGCTCGCATTCTCATGATAATAGTTGGTTTCATTACCACTGAGCCACAATGGGAACTCTAAGGGGAATCTTCTAAATCATGCTTCTAATGAAATACTTATCCCAGTTTTTTATCTTTCTTTAGGAGAGTTTGTAATTATTTTGACCTTGGAGCTCATATTATCTTAGGTACATGTTCCATGCTGTCTGGTAGTTGCCCCTCATGTAGGATGCAAATCAAACTCTATCCATGTCATTCCAGAAGAATATACTAGGAGACATAGTGAAACTGTATGCCAGACCCTAAGTCCTTGTGTTTTGAAGGAAAATTCTTTTCCTTTAGCCTCCTAGGCCTCCCTTAAATCTCAAAAAGCTGACTCAACAGTTAATGATTAGGAAATTTTGTTATAGCCAAAAAAATAAAACTAGTTAAAACAGTCTTCATTAGGTGATGCCCTGCCTTGGCGCACTAACTTATTACTAATGGTTATTTTACTTTCTAGTTAGAGTATTATTGTACCTAGTGTTTTCTTTTGTAATTGGAGCACCCCCTAACACTCCTTCCCTATAAACAATCTTCATTCCAGAGAGAAGGTCAAGGAACGATAACCCCAAAGACAATCAGAAACTATTGCTGGACTGACTGACACTGGCCTTGATGACTCTGAAATGATCTATGGAGGGAAAATAATGTAGACACCTTAATTGATAACCCTGTCTTTCAAACTAAATCTATAAGACCCCTTACCGGTCCCTCTTAAAGCAGGGCACAGTTTTGAGGCCTTCTGTGGCTACCTTTGCCTGGCAAAGCAATAAAGCTGTTCTTTCTACTTCACCCGAAAAAATCTGTCACTTAATTGGTGTCTGTGTACAGAGGCTACTTTTTGGCTACAAAAGCTGACCATTCCTGTTTTCTGCCATGTTCAGAAATATTAAAAATAACAAGTGAAGGCAACCAAATTAAATCTGTTGCTAAAAATGCTCAGAAGACATTTTCTTCAAGCATGGCAAATCCACAAAAACAAAGCAATCAACACCCAAACAACAAACTTCATCGCAATCAAACAAATTTTGTTTAGGAACTAGAGAAGTAAAGATTTGCTAAAGGTTATACTCATTAGAGAGAAAGGAACATGCCAATTTTGTGCTGCTCTAGCTAAAAGTAAGCCCCATATACCCTGTTCTTCACTGACTTCAGCTAAAATTGTGTGTGTGTGTGTGTGTGTGTGTGTGTGTGTGTGTGTGTGTGTTTAATACCACAAATTTGCTGTATCATGATTGCAGGAACAGATAATGCTGAGAAATTATTGTTCTCTATAGTAATTATAATTTCCACAGGAAAAAAAATCATGGACTTGGAGAACAGACTTGTGGTTGCCAAGGGGGAAGGGGAGAGAGTGGGAGGGACTGGGAGTTTGGGGTAAATAAATGCAGGATATTGCCTTTGGGATGGATTAGCAATGGGATCCTGCTGTGTAGCACTGGGAACTCTGTCTAGTCACTTATGGTGGAACACATAATGTGAGAAAAAAGAATGTATACATGTATACATGTATAAATGTAGGTGTAACTGGATCACCATGCTGTACATTAGGAAAAAATATATAAATAAATGATAAAAAATTTTTCAAAAATTTGAACAAATTTTATTAATAAACAGCAACATTATTTATATTTTTGAATAAAATTTTAGACTTATTTTACTTTCTAGAAGAATTTTTTTTTGGTTTTGTTTCAGCCTTTACTAAAGGCTGATTTTAGTGGTCAGTCATTTCACATTCCCCCTAAAGTGAATATATTACATCTTTATTATCTAAAGCCCTATTTTCCATGCCTAGGAGAAAGGCCTTAAAGAGTTCTCTTACTTCCCTACTAAGTATAAGTACATTGCCTGACCTTCAGATGCATGGATCTATATAACAGCACTGCTTGCACTATTCTAAGGGATTTACACATTTTAGCTCATTTAATACTCTCAGCAGGGCTAGGTGGTAGGTACCATTATTTTATTCCATTATTTTATTCTAGTAGTCAGAATTCTGTAGCCTTATTTTGTGCTGTGTTTGCATTAGATATTGGATATGAACTCAGAAGGCAGAGCATGAAGAAAAATGAACATTTTTCAGAGCCAAGAGAAAGAAAGGATATTTACTCTTTGTTCCTCATAAAATAAAGGCTAACATTGGGTTGAAGTTTTGGGAAATTTTGGCAACCTAAAAGCTGCCTTTGGTAATTCAAGGAAGATCAGACTATTTTAATGCCCTGACGGTTGGATGTCTATATCAGAAGTTCTCCTTCTGAGCCCATCCTGAATTTGTGAGTTTTCTCACTGTTCTGAGGAGTAGCTCATGCCTTATTCTTCATAGATATATCTAGGCATATTAGTGAATTTGTATCTTGAGCATATATGAGCATAAAGGATTCTCTTTGTTATTTAGAAAAGCAGTGTGTTTCCAGGATTTTGTCCAAACAGCTGACTCTTCTGATGATGCTCTGAGACTATGGATAGGTTATTTTGTTTTATTTTTATTTTCTCACAAGGGGACTGAAACATATGACCTCTAACATTTCTATAATTTATAAGAATTTGTTAAATCTTAAATGCTCCCAAGACAAATTCAAGTATAAATGCTAACATAAGATTATAATCAAGTATAGCAACCTATGCATCTTTTCATCTTTCTCACGGGACATCTACTGATGACTATACCCTTCAAAGCTTCTATAATATCCTTGTTTCTCAGACTATAGATGAGGGGGTTAAGCATAAGAGTAAGGATGGCATTAAACATAAAGAGAGACTGATTTAATTTGGGGGTCTTAGAGGACCCAGGCCTCATGTAGACAAATATGGCAGGGCCGAAGTTGAGATTGGCCAACAGAGGTGGGAGGAGCAGGTGGCTGGAGTCTTGTTCCTGCTCCCAGGGAAGTTCATGTGGAGGACATCAAGGAAAATGAGGGTGTAGGAGGCCAGAATGAGATCTAGATGGATGAGGACCACCAGAAAACTTGAGACCACCACTGAGTTCACATAGGCTGAAATGTCCTTACAAGTGAGCTTCAAGAGAGCCATGACCTCACACAAAAAGTGGAGGATCTCTCAGGGATGACAAATGGGAAAATGCATGGCATAGGCTGTATGAACCAGGGAAGTTATTGCTCCTTCCATCCAGGACCCAATGACCATCTTTTTGCAGGTGGTATGGCTTATAAAACTGAGTAATGCAGTGGGTTACAGATGGAAACATATCTGTCATAGGACATGAGGATGAGTAGGAGGCACTCAGCAATTCCAAAGGCTAAGCTGAAGAAGATTTGGGTTCCAGAGCCTATCTGTGATATGGTTCTTTTCCATGAGAGGAAATTTGTGACAATTCTGGGGATAGGAGTTGAGATCAAGGCCAAGTCAATGAGGGAGAGGTGGCTGAGCAGAAAGTACATGGGAGAGTGGAGTCAGGAATCTAGCCAGATGAGAATGAGAACAACATTGCCCATAACAGCCATAAAGTAGACAAGAAGAATAAGGCAGATCTGGATGACAAGGTGGCTGAACTCAGGCCAGAGCCCCAGGAGAATAAAATCTGTGTTGATAGTGTTATTATTTCTCTCCATGACTGAACATTATTGTCCAGGAAACAACTGTAAGACCACTGGGTCATCTGATGTTGTGTTATTGTACTTCTTTTCTTACTCCCAGGACTCCTTTAAATGTATTCATGCTGAGTTTTTCCCTTGTTGTAGTTTCTTCAGTATTATGAATAACTTCTCAACAGATACAATTTCCATTAATTACCTCTCATGGATTATGTAATACACTAGCATTTACACACTATACCTACTGTCACAAACTGTAAAAACTGTTAATAACCAAATAAGAACATAGGTACATTTAATGTTCTATCAACAAAATACCAGTAAATTTGATGTAAATTTACTATGTGCATTTCTTGAAGAACTAATTTAATCATAACTTTGAAGTCCTTTGCAGACAAGACCTCTACAGAAGAGTTGTGATTTTACATCTTGAAAAGTCAATATTTTCACTCAGTCTTTTGAGGCTTCATGGAAAGTCAGAAGAGTCTCCTAAAGATGGGAAATAGAGGCTTTGATAACCTGAGTAAAGAAAAGCGTTTTCAGAATTGGTGTGGTCTGTGTTCATCTTTTCCATCTCACATTAGGAATTTTCCTGTTTGTCTGTGAGTCCTTCTTACTTTTTCCCCAACTCAAGAATCCCCAAGTCAGCTGAAATAGAACAGAACGACTAACCATCGCACCAGTATTTGGGAAAGGACCTCAAAAATATGATTTTTTTCCAATTTCACAGAATTCACCCTCTTCTGCATGAAGTTTGAATTTATTATCAAAGTAATTCCTGGTATAGATGATGCTATGCAAGGAAAAGAAACAGGTCATGATGGAGGAGATTATTAGAATTCAGGTTGCAAGAAGTGAGGTTTTTAAAAAGGAAGAATATCTTCTGTTTAGCAAAGGTTTTGTTGGACTTATAAACTCTAGAAGCGAAACACTTTTGTGGACCAGTTAAAAGAATAACCTGCAGAGGATCAGTACCAGAGTTTGAAGCTACCTCTGCCAAATCACCACTTTTACCTGCCCAGTGGCCTTTATCTAGCTTTATCAGCCTTCTGTGCCTCTCTTCTTTCCTTCATAAAGTTGTGTAAAAGCATACCTACAACACAGGGGTAATGTGTAGTTTAAAAGAATTAATATTTATAGGTTTGAGAATGTTGCCTGGCCAGTAGTGTCTCATACATATATTAGATACAATTAGAAGTTTCCTTTGCACGAGTGGCAAAATCAGTGTCTTCAGGTACCTTATTCCACACAGAGCTGTGCATATTTGCACAATCAGAGTGATTCTTCTGTTTCTTGCAGGGTCATCTGTATCTGTAAGATGCATTGGACCTAGACAGTATTATGGTAAGTGAAATAAGTTATATAAAGGCAAATACTGTATACTGTATAATTTCACTTACATGTGGGAGCTAAAAAAACAAGTGAATAAACATAACAGAAACAGTTTTTGTAGATACAGAGAACAAACAGGTGGTTACCAGAGGGAAGAGTGGTGGAGGGAAGAGAGAAATAGGTGAAGGAGATTAAGAGGTACAAACTTTCAGGTACAAAATAAATGTCACAGGTATGAGATTTACAATGTGGGGAATATAGTCTATAATTATATAATAACTTTTTATCATGACAGATGATAATTAGACTTACCCCTTTCATCATTTTGAAATGTATAGAAATATGGAATCACTAGGCTGTGTACCTGGGACTAACTTGATGTTGTAGGTCAATTGCACATCAAAAACAAAGAAACAAAAAACCAAAATCATAGAAAAAAATTACATTTGTTGTTACCAAAGATGGGGTGTGGGAGCAGGCGGGATTTGCTGAAGGTAGTCCTTTGACTAAGTTGTACAAACTTCCATTTATGGGATAAATAATACAAGGGATGTAATGTATAACATGATAAATATAATTAACATTGCTGTACATTATATATGAATGCTATGAGAGTAAATCCTAAGAGTTCTCATTACAAGGAAAAAAAATTTCTATTTCTTTAATTTTGTATCTGTATGAGATGGTGCATGTTCACTAAACTTAGTGAGGTAATCATTTAATGATGTATGTAAGTCAAATAATTATTCTGTACACCTTTAGCTTATACAGTGCTGTATGTCAGTTATATTTCAATAAAAGTGGAGGGAAAAAATGTTAAGTATAAGAATGAGTGTGAGGCAGGGGGAAGAGTTGTGAATAAGCCATAGGTTTGAGACATGTTTTTAAAAAAAAAAAACAAAACAAAACAACAGTGGATGGAGGAATAGCAATTCAGTTTTACTTTAATCGATGAATCACATTACCCACTTTTAAAGTCCCATCTCCCTAAATGCTCCCTCCTTTGTGGTGCTCCAAGCATCCACTGCTCATCCTGTCTTCTTTCATATTCATCAATCTACCACAGTGGATGTTGTAGTCTGCCTTAAACCGCAGTTATTTGTGGACAAATCTTTATTTTAACCCAGTAGATTGTTAATATTTTCAGGGGAGTTCCCATTGTGGTACAGTGGAAACGAATCTGACTAGTATCCTTGAAGATGTAGGTTCAATCCCTGGCCTCACTCAGTGGGTTAAATATTCAGTGTTGCCTTAAACTGTGATTTGGTTACAGATAGAGCTTGGATCCTGCATTGCTGTGGCTGTGGTAGAGGCCAGAAGTTACAGCTCCAATTTGACCCCTAGCCTGAGAACTTCCATATGCCTCAGGTGCAGCATGAAAAAGCAAAAAAAAAAATTTTTCTTTCAGAAGAGGTGTTCTGCCTTTTCTCTTAAATACCCTGAACTACAACCTAGGCCTGTAATTGAAGTGGTAGGTTATCAATAATTAGTTGATTAAATAAATTTCATTTGCATATTTCATGCCTTACAGCTTCTGAGAAATTAATAATACAATATTTTATTCTTATAGTTCCATCAAGTCAAGTATTCTAGAGTTGCCTAAAGTTGCCTGTTGAAAACATACCTTCTCCAGACCCATTCAATCATATTTTCCAAGTGGTTCTTATAATATGGCCAGAATAAGAAACCCAGACATTGTAAAATAGTTGTAGTATATAAACAAATAAATGAAACTCATTAAGGTTAGGTAACTTGACCAGGTTGACTTATTATTGTACAGTAATTGCTAGTTACATGGCAAGTCAAGTAAAACTTGAAATGCCATTAGATGTATTTTTTTTGGCTTTGTTTTAGAGCTTCAGGTATAGCATGTGGAAGTTCCCAGGCTGGGGGTCGAACCGGAGCTGCACTTGATGGCCTACATCACAGCCACAGCAACTCTGCATTTGAGCCATGTCTGAAACTTATACCATAGCTCATGGCAACACTGAATATTTAACCAACTGAGTAAGGCCAGGGATTGAACCTGTATCCTCATGGGTACTAGTCAAGTTTGTTACCACTGAGACACAGTTGGAACTCCCTAGATGAGTCTTTTGGCCACATCCAGTATTGAAAGTTATTCCCAGAAATTTATTGTAAGTTACTTCCATCTTTTTAAAATTTTATTACACGTTACACCTAAGCTTATACATTTTCATAAAACCATGTAGTATTCTATGAATATTTATGGTAAAGTAGGTGAATTCCAGATTTATGTATTAACAAATTTGGAAATTAATACCTCATTTTTCCCATGACTCATTTCCTTGACTTGCTCAGTCATTCTTTCACCCTATACATGTCTATTGAGTCCATTGTCTGTGCTGGAAAAACTCTAGTGTAGATTATAAAGATTCAGTAAGACCTCATCTCTGGCCTCAATAAGCTTGAGGGAAAAAGATGGACCATTATTGTAATAAAATATGAGATTGTGTGAAATCAAGATAGTTGTTCAAAAGCTACAAAGAAATAAGAGAAGACTTGGTGAGGATGTGACATTTTAACTACATCTTAAAGAATTATGAGTTGGAATGGATTGGCAGTGGGGTCCTGCTATACTGCATAGGGAACTGTCTATATGACTGGGTCACACTGGTGTACAACAGAAATTGAAGAAACATTGTAAATCAACTATACTTTAATAAAAAAAAGAATTATGAGTAAAATGTTTTCAATTTAAGAGAAAGCATTCCAGATTTCAGGAACATTACGTATAATGAAGCAGAGTAACAACAGAGAATAGGGTTATAGGTGGTTCTTTGGGTTTAGGACTAAAGACTCTCTGGAGAAAAGTGAGAGAAAGTGAGGTGTAATGTTGAAAGTAATGTGCCTATTTGTGGAAGGGAAGGGGAGCAATGAACATTGACATGAAAATGCTGGGGAGGAAATACAGTGGAAAGAGAAGAAAGCTAATAGTTTAAATAATGATTTTATGAAACGAACCTTTAGCCAACTTCTGGAACACTGCAGATATATTCAATGTATGTTTCCTGAATGTTGGTTGTTTTTGACTCTAAGTGTGAAGCACAGTAATCATGTGCTGTGCTGCTGGTGAGGATCCACAGTGCCCTTTGTGAACATGTTATACAGTAGGTAGCCTATGTAGGTTATCATAGAGTCATATTAATAATGATTCATACAGGATATGTCATTGCAGAATGGGATTAAGATGGCTGAATAGAAGGACTGGAGCTCAATTTCTCTCCTAAAAACAACAAAATTTACAGTCAAATGCTGAGCAATCTTCAACCAAATGGATTGAAAACTTTCAAAAAGATATCCTACTCCAAGAGACAAAGAGGAGACCACATCAAGAGGTAGGAGGGGCAATTATGTGTTATAAGCAGCCCCATACATCCCAGGTGGGAAGCCCCCCAGAGTGGAAAGTAACTGTATCACAGAGACTCACCTACAGGAATGAGAGTTCTGAGTCCCACATCAAACCCCCATGTGTGGGGATCTGGCACTGGAAGAAAGAGCCCCTGGGGCATCTGGCATTGAAGGCCAGTGGGGCTTGTGCACAGGAGCTCCACAGGACTGGGGAAGCAGATACCCCATTCTTGGAAGGTGCACACAGACTTTCCTGTGCTCTGGGTCCCAGGGAAAAGCAGGGTCTCCGTGGAAATCTGGGTCAGACCTGCCTGTGGTCCTTGGAGGAACTCCTGGAAAAGAAGGGTGAATGTGGCTTGTTGTGGGGAAAGGACATTGGAAGAAAAGCTCTTGGAGATATTCATCAGCGTGCATTTCTCTGGAGATGGCCATTTTGGGAAAATCTGGCCCCACCCATCAGCACTGAGAAGCCCCAGGCCAAATGATAATCCAAGGGGGATCACAGCCCCACCCATCAGTAAACAGACTGCTTAAAGATCAAGGCACACACACACCTCTAATCTCACCCAAAGACAAAGCCCCATCCACAAGAGGGATAAGAATCAACTCCACCTACCAGTGGGCATGCATTAGTCACTCCCATCAGGAAGCCTACAGCAAGCCCCCGTACCAACCTCAGCCACAAGGGGGGCATACACCAGAAGTAGGAGATGCTATGATTCTATTAATTCACCACAGCAAAAACCTAAAAAAATGAAAAGACAGAGAACTATAACTCAGATAAGGGAGAGAGAAAAAAAAAAACAGAAAAATAGCTAAGTGATCAGGAGATCCTCGACCTCCAGGAACAAGACTATAGACTGTTGATGCTGAAGATGATGCAAGACATTGGAAATAAACTGGAGGCAAAGATATATAATTTACAAGAAACACTGAGCAAAGAGGTACAAAATATGAAACTTAAACAAGAAGAGATGCAAAATACAATAACTGAAATAAAAAAATTCATTAGAAGCAGCCAATAGCAAAATATAGGAGGCAGAAGAAAGAACAAGTGAGGTGGAGGACAGCTTAGTGGAAATCATGGATGCAGAACAAAAAAGAGAACAAAGATTGAAAACAAATGAGAGTCTCAGAGAACACTGGGATAACGTTAAATGCACCAACATCCATATTATAGAGGTGCCAGAAGGAGATGAGAGAGAGAGAAAGGACAGAAAAAATATTGAAAGAGATAATAGCCAAAAACTTCCCTAACATGAGAAAGGAAGCACTCACTCAAATCCAGGAAGTGCAATGAGTACCGTATAAAATACACCCAAGGAGGAATACCCCAAGACACATATTAGTCAAACTGACCAAAATTAAAGACAAAGAAAAAATATTGAAGGCAGCTAGGGAAAAGAAACAAATAACATACAAGGGAACCCTGATAAGGTTATCGGCAGATTTTCAGCAGAAACTCTGCAGGCCAGAAGGGAGTGACATGATATACTTAATGTCTTGAAAGGAAAAAACCTCCAACCAAGATTACTTTACCCAGTAAGGCTCTCATTCAGATTTGAAGGAGAAATCAAAAGCTTCACAGATAAGCTAAAGCTAAGAGAATTCAGCCACACTAAACCAGCTTTACAACAAATACTAAAGGAACCTCTTTAGGCAGAAAAGAAAAGCCGCAGCCAGAAACAGAAATACCACAAATGACAAGATATGAAATCATCCATGCACAATTATGCCCCCTTAATCAGAAATCATGAGAAGATGAGGTTACACGTGCAGGACACTGGAGATACACTAGCAATTAAGAGGTCAACAACTTAAAACAATCTCATATGTATATAGACTCATATCAAAACTTCAGAATAACTGCAAACCAAAAATCTACAATTGATACACAAACAAGGAATCTCTGAAGAAGAAATATATCTCATAGTAAATAAGTGCATAATCCACCATGAAGGGGGTCATTTGACATCATTTTCGGAATGCTGAAGTCTTATTAGAACTGATTCTGATTTCCTCTCCATCAAAAAATTTATGATAATTATAATTTAGTAGTGCAAATGTACAATTAAAAAAATAAAAAATAAATGAAAAGCTGGTTCTTTGAAAAGATCAACAAAATTGATAAACCCCTAGCCAGACTTATCAAACAAAAAAGAGAGAGGACTCAAATCAATAAAATTAGAAATGAAAAAGGAGAAGTAACAATGGATGTCACAGAAATACAAAGGATCATAAGAGACTATTATACACCAATAAAATGGAAAACCTAGAAGAAATGGACAAATTCTTAGAAAAGTACAATCTTCCAAGACTAAACCAAGATGAAATAGAAAAGATGAATGGACCAGTCACAAGAACTGAAACTGAAACTGTGATTAAAACCTCCGACAAACCAAAGTCCAGGTCCAGATGGCTTCACAGACGAATTCTATCAAATATTTAGAGAGGAGCTAACACCTCTCCTTCTGAAACTATTTCAAAAAATTGCAGAGGAAGGGATACTCCCAAATTCATTCTATGAAGCCACCATCACCCTGATACCAAAACCAGACAAGGATACCACAAAAAAAGAAAACTACAGGCCAATTTCACTGATGAACATTGATGCAAAAAGCCTCAACAAAATACTAGCAAACCACATCCAACAATACATTAAATCCAGGGATGCAAGAATTCTTCAATATCTGCAAAACAATCAGTGTGATACACCACATTAACAAACTGAAGAATAGTAACCATATGATCCTCTCAATAGATGCAGAAAAAGCCTTTGACAAAATCCAACATCCATTTCTGATAAAAACCCTTCAGAAAGTGGGCATAGAGGGAATCTACCTCAACATAATAAAGGCCATATATGACAAACCCATAACTAACATCATTCTCAATGATGAAAAGCTGAGAGAATTCCTGCTGAGATCAGGAACAAGACAAGAATATCCATTCCCAACACTAGTCTTCAACATAGTTTTGGAAGTCCTAGCCACAGAAATCAGAAAAAAAAAAAAAGGAATCCAAATTGGAAAGGAAGAAGTAAAACTATCACTATTTGCAGATGACATGACACTATACCTAGAGAATCCTAAAGACACTACCAGAAAACTGTTAGAGCTTCAATGAATTTGGCAAAGTTGCAGGATATAAAATTAATAGACAAAAATTTACTGCATTTCTATATACTATCAATGAAAAATCAGAAAGATAAATTAGGGAAGCAATCCCATTTACCATAGAATCCAAAGGAGTAAAATATCTAGGAGTAAACCTACCCAAGGAGACAAAATACCTGTACTCTGAAAACTCCAAGACACTGATGAAAGAAATCAAAGATGACACAAATAGATGGAAAAACATACCATGCTTTTGGATTGGAAGAGTCAATATTATAAAATGACTATGCTACCCAAGGCAATCTACAGATACAATGCAATCCCTATCAAATTACCAAGGACTGGAGTTTCCATCATGGCATAGTGGAAACGAATCTGACTAGGAACTATGAGGTTTCGGGTTCAATCCCTCACCTTGCTCAGTGGATTAAGATCTGGCATTGCCATGAGCTGTAATGTAGGTCGCAGATGCAGCTTCAATCTGCTGTTTCGGTGGCTCTGGTATAGGCCAGTGGCTACAGCTCTGATTAGACCCCTAGCCTGGGAACCTCCATGTGCCACAGGTATGGCCCTAAAAAGAAAAAAAGGCTAAACCACCACCACCACCAACAACAACAAAAACAAATTACCAAGGACATTTTTCACAGAACTCAAAATAAGTATTTTAAAGTTTGTTTGGAAGCACAAAAGACCCAGAATAGTCAAACACATCCTGAAAAAGAAATATGGAGCTAGAGGAATCAGGCTCCCTGACTTCAGACCATACAACAAAGCAATAGTCATCAAAACCATATGGTACTGGCACAAAGACAGAAATATACATCAGTGGAACAGGATAGAAAGCCCAGAATTAAACCCATGCACCTACAGCCAACCAATCTATGACAAAGGAGGCAAGATTATACAATGGGAAAAGCACAGCTTGTCCAATAAGTGGTGCTGGGAAAACTACACAGTCACATGTCAAAAAATGAAATTAGAATACTCCCTAACACCATACACAAAAATAAACTCAAAATGGATTAAAGACCTAGATATAAGAGCAGATACTGTAAAACTCTTAGAGGAAAACATAGGCCAAACTCTTTCTGACATAAACGACAGCAACATCTTCTCAGATCCACCTCTTAGAGTAATGACGATAAAAACAAAAATAAACAAGCGGGACTTAGTTAAACTTGAGTTTCTGCACAGCAACAGAAATCCTAAACAAAAGGAAAATACAACCCACAGATAGGGAGAAAACATTTGCAAATGAATTGACTGACAAGGGATTGATCTCCAAAATTTATAAACACCTTGTACAGCTCCATACCAAAAAAACAAACAACCCCATCAAAAAATGGGCAGAAGGTCTAAACAGACAGTTCTCCAAAGAAGACATACAGATGGCCAATAAACACCTGAAAAGATGTTCAATGTCACTCATCACTAGATAAATGCCAATCAAAACCACTATAAATTACCACTCTACACCAGCCAGAATGGCCATCATCAAAAAGTCTATGAACAATATATGCTGGAGAGGGTGTGGAGAAAAAGGAACCCTATTACACTTTCAGCGGGATTGTAAATTGGTGCAACCACTGTGGAAAACAGAATGGAGATTCCTCAGAAACCTAAAAATATAACTACCATTTGATCCAGTCATCCTACTCCTGGGCATCTATCCAGAGTAAACCATGACTTGAAAAAGCACATGTACTCCAGTGTTCATTGCTGCACTATTTGCAGTAGCCAAGACATGGAAACAACCTAAATGTCCATCAACAGAGGAGTGGATAAAAAAGAAGTGGTACAATATACACAATGGAATATTACTCAGCCACTAAAAGGAATGAAATACCAGCATTTTTAGCAACATGGATGGACATAGAAGTCATGCCAAGTGAAGTCAGTCAGACAATGAGACACCAACATCAAATGCTATCACTGACATATAGAATCTGAAAAAAGGACACAATGAACTTCTTTGCAGAACAGATACTGACTCAGACTTGGAAAAACTTATAGTTTCCAAAGGAGACATGTTGGGGTGTGGGGGGATGCACTGGGGTTGTGGGATAGAAATCCTATAAATTGGATTTTGATGATCATTGTACAACTATAAATGCAATAAATTCATTGAGTAATAAAAAATGATTCATACAGTATTTGGGTGGAAAATATTTAGTTGGTGCCTTGTTTTCAGAACTATTACACTCTATTTATGTAGGAAAGCTGTGACACATTTACCCTGCACAAACTATAGACTGATCCTGCAGAGGAATCACAGATGACAGAGGAAGGACAAGAACAATGTTCATTGGTGATGGTGTACATAACTATGAACCATGAGAACAGTGCACATTCTTCATCATTTTCCTGACTTAGGCCAAATAATTAAGAGAATTATCAAATTCTATATTTGAATTATTCCTTTTAAGATGGCTTCTCTTGACCATGTCAGGTGCACAGCGTTCTCAGGATTTCTGTCATTTTCAAGTATGTTCCCAGTACTTGATTGGCTTCATACATTGGTCTAATATTTAATCTGATGTTTGGGGGTAAGAAGGTTAATTTTTTTAATTTAATTTTATTGGACTATAGTTAATTTATAATGGTGTATTAGATTCAGGTGTACAGCAAAGTAAAGTAAATCAGTCATACATATAAATATATCCATTAAAAATATGGAACACTTCATGAATTTGTATGTCATCCATGTGCAAGGGTTATGCTAATCCCCTCTGAATGGGTCTAATTTTAGTATATGTGCTGCTGAAAGGAGCACAAATTTAAATTTTTAGCAGAAAAAATGCCCTAAGAAAAATAAAGTCTCTCTAATGCTTGAATGCCAAGCATCAGAGTCATAGCAATGGAGAAATGTGGGGGTCCTCTTGGGCTGCTAAGTAAAAAGACAAGTAACTAGCCACACACTCCTCCTGACAATGAGTGGTAACAATATGGCACCCTTTTCTTTGCACATTCCTGACACTGCTTTCCTATTTCCCACCAATATTCTTTTATCCACATAACTTTCTGCTCAATTTCATTAGTTTCATCCACACTGTGACATATTTTCTTCTCAACCAAAAATTAACTCTTCTGATAGCTTTACTTCTGTCCTGAGGTGAGGTTATTCTCACTTCTCTTATCTATAGGCCTAGTATAGGTTAAGTCAAACGAGGAGCTTATGGGATTTTTCTGAGATGGCATCAATTAAGCAATCATTATACCCTTAGAAATACATTCTATCCTTCATAAATGCATAATATGGTGTATGAATATTGGGGACAGAGTGTTTCTGCTGATGCATCTATTTTACTCAGTTCATTTCGAGGAAGACTTGATATTTGGGTTTGCCTCTTTCTTTAAGTCAATGTAAATATTTAAATAATTAATTTATAGTGAGACAAAGACATCTTAGGAGCATTTATTAAAGAAACAGAATCTTTTTGTACGGCACAAAGTATCTTAGTTACAATGGTTAGATTTACTACTTTGAATGCACATTGACATCATTCAAAAGTATTTGGTACCATTTATCACCTTAACAATGAGAAGAACATAATATTTATTGATCACTCATCAAATGCTAGCATTTTACATTCATTATTATATAATTGAGTTCTCTCAATAATCCATGAGGTGAGAATTGTTATAAATTAATAATTGTAGGAGCTCCTATTTCAGCTAAGTAGGTTAAGAACCCAATTTAGTTTCCATGAGGATGTGGGTTCCATCCCTGATCTTGCTCGGAGGGTTAAGAATCCAGCATTGCTGCAACCTGTGGCATAGGCCATAGCTCTGATTTGACCCCTAGCCTAGAAACTTCCACATGCCACAGGTGTAGCCATAAAAAAATGTAATCTCATTTTACTGATAAGATTACTGGAGCTAAAAGAAATTGTGTACTTTTCTTGAAAAGGAGCAGGAGCCATAAAGTAACCTTGGCAACCTGATTCTACATCCTGTACTCAACCTATTCAACAATATTTCCTAAAGTTACCTGCTCATTAAAATCAAAGACTTCTGTAAAAATACAGATTTCTGTATCTCAACAAAAACCTCTGGGATAGGACCTGGGTTATTAACCAGGGTCTCAGTTGAGTCTTAAGATGAGTAAAAGTTCTGTAGGGAACAAGAATGCTTTAATGCCATATAATATACACATATTCTCAGAGAATATATTTACCTCTTCAATCACTGCAATCCGTGTATTGAATCTCTCCTTTGTATCTGTGCTTTTTTCCTAGACACTTGTCCCTATTTTTGAGAATGTCAGATCAAAAATCCAGGTAGAAAGAACAAATATCTTTCCTACAACCTGAATTGGAATGAAAAACCAACATGAACCAGCACTTTTTAGCTCAATGAAAGTGTTACATCTTTGTCTACGGTAGCCTCTCCCCCATCGACCCAGTAGAATGGAGAGTGACTGGATACTCCAGCACACTCCACAACCTTCATTGGTTGTCTGGCTGTCCAGTTATTATCTCCTTGAATGTCACTGTGCTCAGCTTCAAAGCAGTGCTGATAACCCTGAGGCAGAGGTATTATCCATGAGCACAACTCTGTTTCTCCCCCTTACATGAGGGGGATAGGCCTGCCTGTCAACACTCCTCACTCTGGATGAGTCAGGGACGGAAAAAAATCAAATCAAATCAGAGGCCCATCCATGATGGCTTTGGATTTAGCATAACCTTCCAAATATTTTCTGTCAGAAAAGAACTGTCAGAAAATACTTCTAAGAGACTAACTGGCATAATGATTCTTACATAACTATGCTTTCATAAGTCAACTTTTAAAGAACTGTGTTGGATTATATGATAATCATTTACTTTGATTTATGCCCTATTATTTATTTATTTTTATTGGATAGAATATTTAAGGAATTCCATTTTTAACATTTTCACATTACTGTGCAAAATCAGCCAAAAAATGCAACTTGGAGAAAAACTAGAAGAAGGTTATGCAGATCCCACTGCATCAATACATACTTCATTGACTAGAGAAAAGTAACAATTACAATGCCTTCCTTTATTGAGGACCAGCTCAGCTCTTCACACACGTTGTTGCGTTCAGTCGCACTGACAACCCTCAGAGATAGGTGCTTTTAATAAATCCAACTTAAAGATGTCAAAGCCAAAGTGTAGAAAGATATTAACTCTTTGCCCAAGGTTACAGGATACATAGGTGGTGGGGATGAAACTTTAACTCAAAGGGTCTGGAGCCCATGACCTTAAACACCATCATTTATATATAACTTTATATCCAGAGTACACTTAACCTTCTCTATTATATAACTTATAGGGAAAAATTGTCCTATAGATGGAAAATTAAAATAAATAAAACCATTTAAAGATGAAATAAAAACCATTAAATGGAAACTCTTATATGGAACATAAAGATGGGCATTATTAATAACTACCTATACAGTCATGGCTTTGTTGCTACATTCTCAGTGTAATTTGACAATTTTACCTGCTTGGCTCACCAGAGTTAGTACACACTGGATAATTAATACTATATTTAATAGTCCATGATTATCATCATTAATGCAAACATACTATTAATGTATGTGATTAGTTTTGTTTTAGAAACAGGACAATTTTAGGCAACTTTTTTTTTGCTATTTTATGCTAGAGTATATATTAAAGTTGGCTACCTCATGAATTGTATAACTGCCATGTAGAAACCAGTTGTCTGCAGTGCTGCTCCCTGGGTGAGCACTGGGTGAGCACTCCTATGTTCTCCTTTTCTGTGTTAGAACTAAAACGAAGAACTAGTTGAGGGTAGATAGAGGTTCATTTCATCTTCCAAGATGCTGTTACCCCAAATCTTATCATTAATATGAAGAATGCCTATAAGTTAAGCTGCTGGTCAGAGGCCAGACTAACATTTGCTAATTGAGGAACACAGGCAGGAATGTCCTAGAAGCATCTTGTCCCCAGACTTTAATTAGCATGATTTTGTACCATCAGGTCTGAAACTTTACAATTTTTCTCCAAAGAAAAATAGCCACCACTCATAATATCACCGTCTTTTCCTCAGGCTCTCACAAATCCATCCAACATTTTTATTTAACTCTGCATCTCCTCTACCCCATTCATGTACTCATCATTGTGGAAAAGGATGGAGAAAGGCTAGACTGGCTTCCTGGAATCTGTGTTTACAATGTATTTAACATAAAGAAAAAAATCCATTATATAAACCAATAAATGGAGAAGGGATAATGGAAATTATGGGAAGAATATACAGTTCAGCAAGGTTTTCCTAGGTCATGTAGCCATTTTAACCCATATTATGTGGTCTTATATATTTATATATACACACACACCCACACCCACATATATACACAGTTATAGTTTTATATATATATATATACACACACACAGATATATATATATACACACATACAGTTATCTGAATATATACATACACAGTTATATATACATAGCTGTATGTGTGTATATATCTATATATCTATATATACACACACATACAGTTATCTGAATAGTTATTATATTAATGATTGAATTGATGACCCAGGATTCCAAGGTTAAATTTTCATTTAAGACCTTATGGTGCTTATGGTGTTCATAAAGTCTTCACAGATTACAGCCTCATTTCATGATATTTATCACATTCTATTCAAGTTTCAGGGAAATATACCTTCTCATAAACTGTTGGTGTTAGAGAAAATTGTTACAACCTTTTAAGAAAGTAACCAAAAAACATGTTAGAACACACTTAGCCTTAAAACTATTCCATATAAATGAAAGCACCAAAATATAAAATATATGTTCAATAATTTTTAATATAACTATCACTATCCATGAAAGCAAAAACCTGAAATAAGTTGAACATTGTGACATACATTCATATATTCATACTTCATTTTTTCTTTTTCATCCATACCCACCACATTCCCCAATGGAATCTAAGTGGCTGCTATGACCTATGCCACAGTTGTAGCAACACCAGATCCTTAATCCTCTGTGCTGGCCTGGGAGTTGAACCCACACCATCACAGAGACAATGCTGAATCATTAATCCACTGCCTAAACTGGGAACTCCCTACATTATGTCTACATCCAAATCTGTTTACTGGGAGAGATATCCATGAGGTATGTGAAGAGAACAAGTTGCAGAATGGCATGTAGAGCAACACAAATGTAAAACTCCATACATGTGTATATAAGTTAGTATATTTTTATTTGATCATGGGGAAGCATTTAGAGTAGGGTGTCAACATCGCTTCCTGAAAAAAGAGTGAATAAAGGGAATGAAGAAGGTATGTTTGAGATGTTTCCTTTGTTATAATAAATGGTGCTACAATAAATAGCCTTTGAAATTTTGCAAGTGTAACTTAAGCATAGGTTTTCAGAAGTGGAATTGTTGGGTTGAAGAGCACTGTGAATGTAATTTTGTAAATACTTGCAAATTCCTTTGTATAAAGATTGTATCATTTTGCATTCCCACCAACAGTATATGAAAGTGCCTATTTCCCACAGCCTCACTAATAACACATATTATTAAACTTTAGGAGTTTCATCAATTTTGTAGGTGAGGTATTATGTTTTTAGTATAGTATTATTTTAATTACTATATGAGCAGCAGAATGTATATCAATTATAACGCAATAAAGCTGTTAAATTAAAAATTTAAAAATCTGATGAGGCAGGTTTTTTTGGTTTGAGTAGTTGCTCAGATGGTGGCATTAGTCTCAAAGATTATATCACACATGGAGAAAAAGAAGTAGATTTAAAAGGAGAAGCTATGCATTTATTTTTTTTTCTTTTTGTTTTAAGGGCTGCAACTGTGACAAATGAAAGTTCCAAGACTAGGGGTCAAGTGGGAGCCGCATCTGCCAGCCTATGGCAACACTGGATCCATGATGCATCTTCACAGATGCCACAGCTTGCACTGATGCAGGATCTTTAACCCACTGAGAAAGGCTAGGGATTGAACCTGCATCTACACAGAGAAAACATTGGGTCCTTAACCCAATGAACTACAAGGAGAACTCACAAAAATATCTTAATGAACTTGAGGTGAGATAATCTTTTATATCCAATTGTCCTTGGAATCATAAACATTTGAAAAGTAGAGGACTTTGTCTTGGATTACCTCTTGTCTCCTGCCTACCCCAATTCAGTGTCCCTATCCCATTTTTAGTATCTCAGTCTCTTGGCTCCTGAAATGGTAGTTACTCTGCATTTTCTTTCAGAAAACCCTATTTTCCCTACATTCTATCCACACAATGTTCTTATTTCCATTTGAAAACATAACTTAGTTGCACAATTTTAATATTGCATTTAATATTGGAGTTGTTTTTAAAAAATAATCTATTTATCAAACAGATTTGAGTTATTCTACAACAAAAGATACACACATGGGACTGTTAAAGAAAGAAAATTAAAATTGTGAAAAAGATAATTGAAAGAAATAAAAGAAGGATGTCTTCATTAGGATAGAAATTCAATTTCCATGAATGGCTATGTACTTTTTTCTTTTTTTCTTTTTTGACTGCTCCTGCTGCATATGGAAGTTCCCAGTCTAGGGGTTCAATCAGAGCTGCAGCTGCGGACCTACACCACAGCCACAGCAATGCCAGATCTGAGCCACTTCCATGACTCACACTACTGCTCACTGGCAATGCTGGAAGCTTAGCCCACTAAGCAAGGCCAGGGATAGAATGCGCATACTCATAGATAACTAGTCAAGTTCATTAACACTGAACCATGATGGGAAATATCTGTACTTAATTATTTTCATTTCTTTCCCCTTAAAGGATTAAGTCATCCTATGAAAATATCCTCCTCCAGCAAAGTAGGTCACAAGCACATGGTCCAAAATGCTCAGTGCCTTCCCTGGAAAACAACTTACTATAAATTTCACATGGTTAAAGTGTTCATTTCCATGACTTCCATATAAAAAATAGAACTCTTTACTAAAATTTTCAAACTTCACTAATATGCTCTATGTTAGCTTTTTTTTAGGGCCGCACTTGCGGCATATGGAGCTATCCAGGCTAGGGGTCCAATTGGAGCTGTAGCCACCAGCCAAGCCAGAGCCACAGCAACGCGGGATCCAAGCCGTGTCTGCGACCTACACCACATCTCACGGCAACGCCGGAGCCTTAATCCATGAGCGAGGCCAGGGATCAAACCTGCAACCTCGTGGTTCCTAGTCGGGTTTACTAACCACTGTGCCATGATGGGAACTCCTGGACTCATATTTTAAAACAGAAACTCTTCAGCCAGAACTGTATTTTCTCATTGATTATTTCTCCCTTTCTTTTTAGAGCAAAATTCTAAAGCCATAATCTTATCTGTGGGACTTCCTTGGAGTACTGGAGTATCATGGAGCCACCAATTGGGTAGTGACAACCTCATGTTAGTATTCATTAAGTGACAACTCTCATTTTTGGAGATTATTAAGAGATGATTTTCATTATTCAGGAAAATGATATATTGATACAGCCTCAAGGGAAGTTCCCAGGGTCCTTCCTTGAATCAGATTTCCTAAACCTAAGCCATTCCTCTAAATTTCTGGAGAGATTATGTTTTATATTGTCACCATGGTTTAAATTTGATACAAAGATCTTTAAGTTTTCCAAAACTCAGCTTTTATATCTCCACAATAAAATGCCATATTAATGGCTTCTGAGAAATTTAAGGGGGGATTAGGATATCAGGGCTGTTTTTTGAGTATTTCTTATTTACTGAAAAGCTAATTTCTTTTTCTGTTATTTCAGTCATTAAAAAATGCATTATTAGTTCCTGATGTTATTTCTATCTATGTGTTATATAATCAATTTTTGACATATATAAGCATTTTACAAACACCTATAATGCATCTTGCTTAAAGTTTTATTCCAGACATGAACTTTGTCTCTTTTATATTGTTTTTACTACTGATTTACTCAGTTCTATGTGTGCAAAATTTAAAATTATGGAGTATTACAAACACAGAGAAAAACTTTATTCTCTGTCATTTTTGAAAATAAAGGTGTTTGCCAGCTACTTAACACATCCTACAGTTACACTGCAAGGAAATCAAGAAACTTTGAGATGGTAAATTATTTTTCAAGGACAGTCTAGAAACCCTAGCTAGTTCAATAAATAGATCACTGGCCCCCATTCTTTGGTACATGTGAGAACACTTAGAAGTTTTGTCGGTCAGATTCCTGAGCCTGACTTAAACATTCTAATCCAGCTGGGCTGATGGACACACAGATTTAGTTTATGGGTACTGTTAATGAAGGGAGCAAATTATTTTAAAGCAGATATGAGAACTAGTCATTGGAAGTTCTGACATAGACTGAAGACTTCGCATTTAAGAGGATATAGCATTCCTGTTAGGTAGAACAAAATAACACTGGTAAATTTACTTGATCCCTAACAATCTATCTTCATTCTTGTTACTTTAACCAGTGATTGCTTCTGAGGCACCACATGTATACTTGGTAATTTTCTGCATTCTGTGGGTGGTTCTTTCATGGAACCAACATGAAACTTGACAAATATTATGGTTCACATGACTATAAGTAGGAATAATGTAAAGGATTGATGGGCATATTACCTTCTCCTTCATTAGCATATTATCTGTGACAATTGGACAGAAACCTCAAGATGGGGAAAGGAAATGAGCTCAACATTATTTTTCTGCAGGTAAAGGGGGATAGAACAACTCAATTAAAATTGATTGATTTTTCCAGGGTCCTGCAGAGATTATTTTTTAAGTGATAAAATGCCCTTTGCTGGTGCATGTCTGGATTATGTGCAGCTGATAGTGAAATTTCTGCCTTCTACCTGGAGGACTGACACTTCCCTACCAACTTTTTCAGGGCACTTAGAACTTCTTTGTTTCTTAGACTGTAGGCAAGAGGATTTAAGAGGGGGGTAAGGACAGTTCCAAACAGAAAGAGACCCTGATTCAATCTTGGAGTTTTGGCAGAGCCAGGTCTCATGTAGATGCACATACCTGGACCAAAATAGAGACTCACTACACAGAGATGGGAGGAGCAAGTGGCCAGAGCTTTGTTCCTGACTTCTGGGGAGTTCATTTGGAGAAGAGAAAGCAAGATAAGAACATAGGAGGACAAGATGAGAGATAAGGGCAGCAACAAAACAAGGATGCTGGTCACCACCACAGCCTTCTCATAGGCTAAGATGTCCTCACAGACAATCCCAAGAACAGCCATGACTTCACAGAAGAAGTGAGGGATCTCTCTGGGGCTGCAGATGTGAAAATGCAAGGTGAAAGCAGTGTGAGCAAAGGAAGTAAATGCACCTCCAGCCCAAGATATGACAATCATATGCAAGCAAACCCTAGGACTGATGATGACAGGGTACCGCAGGGGATTACAGACAGCCACATAGCGATCAAAGCACATGAGAGTTATAAGGATACATTCTGCAATGGCCACAGTCAGGGAGAAAAATATTTGAGTCCCACAAGCCAGGAATGAGATGCTCCGCCATCCAGAGAAGAAGTTGGCCACCATTTTGGGGACAATGCTGGAAGTCAATGTCAAATCCATTAAAGATAGCTGGCTGAGGAAGAAGTACATGGGGGTATGGAGCCGGGAATCCAACCAAATGAGGAGGATCAGAAGAGTGTTGCCAGTGAAGGCAGCCATGTATATCAGGAGAGTAATGTACACTATAGCTGTGATGTATCTAAATTCAGGGAAGAAGCCCAGGAGGATGAAATTTGTGGTTTCTGTGTCATTCTTTTCCATATGGTTCTCTGTGGTGACAACAGAAAGGGAAGAGATTTGCAAAATCATCATAGTAGTGAAGCAGTTTCTTAAAGTTTGTTTAAAAATAATTTATAGCAATAATGACAAAAAATTCATCTATGATCACTTGCACCAATTCTTAACATTTTTATATCCATTTTCCTTGCTGTAATGTGTTTGAGAAACTAGAATGTACATATTATAATTCATTCCATTAACTTTACTTTTTGAGAGGCATTTTTGTATATTAAAACCAACTTTTTAAAATCATAGTTTTTTAACAATTATAAAATTTAACATTGGGTTGATAATTCACAATCTACATTTGAATGTTGCCCAGTTTTTCACTGTTTTCGAAAGCAATGCTATTTCTATTTTTATCTTTTCAGTAATTTCCTTAGCAAAATTTTTGAGGAAAAATTATATTTTTTCCCAGGTCAGATATAATAGATTTCTTTTGGTAATGAAAAACTTTGCTAATTTAATTTTGAAGGATTTTTATAAGTTTTAGAATACTTCTGCCTTACCCAAATCTTCTGGTTTGGGGATTATAATTTAATGAGAAATTGATCATTAGGACTGTGCTTTTTGTTATGTACATTTATTCTTACTTAAGCTTTTAATCTAGTTGTCCCTATTTTCTTTTCAGGGAAAAAAACTTTGTATTTACATGGTCTGTAGTAAATTCACATCAAGTATCAAAAAGTGATAGGTTTTTTTTCCTACACAAATTTGGTGTCCTGCTCTTGCAAAATTCATATTACCTTAACCATTTACAGTAGTTATGTGCATAATAGGCACAGGAGAATATTTTAGGGCCTTTTTCCTATAGGCTTATCAACATTTCCTTCTAAAGCTTTTTTAGCTGTATGTAATCCTTCTCCCTGATACCTGCATAGTACTTTAAATATCTGTGCAAACTCTTGCAGAGTTTACAAAAGTATATGCACCCATCTCCTATGATACTCATAAGAATTCATTACAAAAACCTGACCACAACTGTATCAGGATGTGCAAATGCAAGCAAACTGTACTCTGGAAAATAGTTTTCAAAATTCTAAAAAAGAGCAAACTGACTCTAGAAGTATCCAAAAAACTCAAAGTTATTTAAATAATGTTAAGGGAAGATTAATAATATAATGTTTACAAAGAGATGTTTATAAGCTTTTGAACAGATTAAAGAAAAAATTACATGTATTAGTTACAAACTTGATAAAGTTTATCACTAAAGCATGATTTAAACCATCCTAACAAACTTCTTGTAGACTCAAACACTCCAAAACCCTATTCTATTATCCTTTTGACACTCTGTGACATTCTTTTGAATGGTATTGAAAATACTATTTCTAAATTATTTGTCTGTTCCTCTCTTCATATGTGTGTATGTCAACATTAACAGCAAGTTTCCTTTGCTTTTTATATGAAGATCTAAAAGTCTTTTGACCCTCTCTACCCAATAACCCCTCCTCAGAAAGAGTGAGCTCAAGTGCTAGATCATCGTTCACTTTCTAAATTGTGCAATTTCAACTTATTGCTTCCATCAAGAACCTTGATTAGATTTGTTTATAAAAAATAGTGATGTTATTAGTGCAAGAATTATGATAAAAAAATATCTAAGTCTGCTCTATTGCTCAGATTACTAAAACCCTTCACTTCTCATGAAGAACCAGCATATTTCTGTGGGTTGGCATGGCCAAAAATAGTCATCTATATTTATATATCTAACTTCTATTTGTTAATTCCCTGTTGATCATCTTCAAACCAAGAGATTGCAAATAGTTAGGGCCTGCCTCATGTTAGTGCTTGATTGACTTGAAGAGTTAGCCTGATTTTAGATGTGGAGATAGTTTAAGATTAAAACACACACACACACGCACACACACACACACACACACACAAAATGACAAAATTGGTTAGTGTGTATCTTATTCTCTCCTGCCTTAAACTGAGTCTGGGTGAAGGCACAGAGTTTTATGTGCCAAATCTAGAGTTATCAGATGGTGAGCAACCCAGATTTAGAATGGCCAGATATTTGAAATTTCTCTCACTTTGCAAACAAGAAACCAGGGCTCCATGATTTAAGTGCTATGTTACACAATCTCCCATTTCTAGCTGAATTGTTACTTCCCAACTTGGCTAGGTTCAATTATTACAAATTCTCACTCCAAATTCTATTCATCACAGCCTGAATTTAAAAATAAATTTCATTGTTTGTGGTTATATGTGTTAACATATATCTCATCCTTTGAAACATGAAATTTATGATGGAACAGGCTGTTTGCTGAGCCCAGTTTTTCTCTATAGATCAAACATGTTGTCTTCAGTGAAAATAGGTTAAATTCATAATCAACTCAGGGCTGGAATCCAGGCCTTGGGACTCTGGATTTATTTTGTGAATAGGCCAAACTAGATGCTTTTAGCACAAAAAACATTTTTCTACCTAAAGGAATTATTTTGTTTTGCCTTATGATCCTTTTTTAATGATCCTTTTTTGAATTCAAAGCACTTTCCAGCATTTTATCTAGTTGGAATATAAAGGAGGAGGCTTAGCATTGTTATATCCACCTGAGAGATGATATCCAAAAAGTGCATACAACTTTGCTGGGCACATAGTAAATAACACTTTCCTACACCTGGACAAATTGTCTGTTTACCAAGACTGAGCCTTACAAATGCAATTAATAAATTAGAATAAACATTAGGAATGGGCTTTCCAATCTGGAAAATTTGAATTACTTCTCTATAAAAATGCTTACCTTGAAATTTGTGTTCAGTTAAATTTTCTTAGAAAGTATAAAATAGTCAAAATTCTTTCTGCCCATTGACTCTGATTATCTGTTAAAAAAGGAAAGTAAGCAAATAGACAAATAAAAAGTAAACAAATAGACAGATAAGTGAGTAGATCTTGATAACCTGTCTCTCTTTAGCCCATCAGGTTGTGAGCAGGGCTAGAATCTCCCTAATTCCCCAATGTCCTGAGATTCAGTGTAGAGTACCTAGTCAGCATAAGCATCACTGCTTCTTGACTCAGTCCCACCAGCTTCTCATTAAGGGCTAAGGGGCCCAGGTGTAGTGTCCTAGAGGAATCCTCTCCCCAGGATATAATTAGAGTTTTTCAAAACTATATATTAGGTACATACTCTGAATATTTTTGTTTTCTTTGCTGATACCAATTTTGTTTCCCAGGACATCCAACTTATAATTTTCTTTGACTTTTAATCATTTTCTCATGCAACCATTAGCAAGTTATTGATTTCTCCTAACGTTTCTTCTTTCCTCCTTCTCTTCCTTCCTATTCCAAGTACCAACACACTAGACCTATTTCACCTATCTAGAATTATCAACTTTGTCCTATTGCCTTGGCTAAATTCTCCCTTTTCTTCAAGGTCAGATTTAATTCTTGCCTTCTCCAGTAAAGGAAATATTCCTTTATTTCCACAGTAAACATCAACTTTTTTTTCCTTAAGTATGACAACTCTTTCTCTCAGCTAATCATAGCTACATTATTAATAGTGTAATAGCTACACTATTAATTATTTTTTAATCACTATTTAATTTTTTTTATTTTTATTTTTTTATTTTCCCACTGTACAGCAAGGGGATCAAGTTATCCTTACATGTATACATTGCAATTACATTTTTTCCCCACCCTTTGTTCTGTTGCAACATGAGTATCTAGACAAAGTTCTCAATGCTATTCAGCAGGACCTCCTTGTAAATCTATTTTAAGTTGTTAACCACTATTTTAAATTAACAATAGAATTTTTTTTTAGGGCCATGTGTGGTATATGGAATTTCCCAGGCTAGAGGTCTAATCAGAGCTGTAGCTGCCAGCCTATGCCACAGCTCCAGTGATGTGGGATCCAAGCCATGTCTTCGACCTACACCATAGCTCATGGCAGCACTAGATCCTTAATCACCTGAGTGGGGCCAGGGATCGAACCCATATCCTCATGGATACTAGTTTGGTTCCCACTGAGCCACAGTGGGAATTCCAACAATAGAATTTTAAGCTGTGGGAGCCTAGGGTTTTGCCTCAGTCCTCCCTTTTTCCCCAGTTTTTGATAGATTGACTTATTTTTAGTAGGCACCAACTTAACACTACTAGTTAAACTAAATTTAATTACAATCAATAAATGCTGTATTATACGCTGGTAATCAAAATGGAAAAAAATTCACCAAATCCTTGTAAGATGGGGAAAACTAGTTTATGAAAAAAGTGATTGTGGGAAATGAGTACCACAATAAAATTATTCAGGCATTACAATAGCAGCATTTGGAAGGAAGGATTAAATTGCCTAAATGGAAAATTGGTGGATGATCAAAGAATGGTTTCATGGGACTCATATCTGAAACTTAAAGAATGAATAGGAATGAATTAAAAGAGGAATGAGGAAAAATTTTTAAATATTTTTCTTCTGTATGGCATGGTGACCCAGTTACACATACATGTATACACTCTTTTTTCTCACATTACGTGTTCCACCATAAGTGACTAGACACAGTTCCCAGTGCTACACAGCAGGATCCCATTGCTAATCTATCCCGAAGGCTACATTCTGCATCTATTTATCCCAAGCTCCCAGTCCTTCTCAGTCCCTCCCCTTCCCCCTTGGCAACCACAAGTCTATTCTCCAAGTCCATGATTTTCTTTTCTTTGGAACGTTTCTGTTGTGCCGTACATTGGATTCCAGATATAAGTGATATCATGTGGTATTTTTCTTCCATTTTCTGACTAACTTCACTCAGGATGAGAGTCTCTAGTTCCATCCATGTTGCTGCTGTTTTTTTTATGGCCGAATAGTATTCCATTGTGTATATATACCACATCTTCCTGATCCAATCATCTATCAGTGGACATTTGGGTTGATTCCATGTCTTGGCTATTGTGAATAGTGCTGCAATAAGCATGCGGGGGCATGTGTCTTTTTTAAGGAAAGTTTTTTTCTGGATATATGCCCAAGAGTGGGATTGCTGGATCATATGGTAGTTCTATGTATAGTTTTCTAAGGTACCTCCATACTGATCTCCATAGGGGTTGTACCAGCTTACATTCCCACCAACAATGCAGGAGGGTTCCCTTTTCTCCACATCCCCTCCAGCATTTGTTATTTGTGGACTTATTAATGATGGCCATTCTGACTGGTGTGAGGTGGTATTGGAATGAGGAAAATTTAAGCATGGGAAGATGTATCTGAGGTCAAGACAGTTGGCTAACATGTCTTTTATGGAAAAAGTCATCAATTTTTTTCAGGACATGGAGGCTTTGGGGATGGACTGGGAATGATGTTGGAATGTAGAAGGAGGCTTAAAATGTACACCCAGCTTAGAGGATGTGAATGTGATCTCATCACTAAATTATTGTATATTCAACACCTCCCAGGGAAGAAGCATCTAAAATTAGCAGGTATTATGAATTAAAGGAAAGGTATTAGATAAGCAGCATATTTAAGTGGTTTCATCATTGAAGTAAGACTCAGCGAAGGACTTGAAGTATTAAGGTAAATGTGGAAACATCTTATGTTTGGAGAGGGTTTATTGTTTTTCCATACCCTATATCCTCTTCCACCAGTCACCATTGTTGCTTCTGATAATGGTTTTGTATGAACTCCAATCAAGTACTTTTGGCCACCAGATCCCATCAAGTGGCTCTTTTGGGATGTTTTCCTCCTAAATATGAATCTAAATATGGATCCCTAATTCAAAAGAAAATTGAACTGGTTCTTTAAAATAGATGTTTTAGTTTAAAACTGAAAAACTGAGGTTTTAGATTCATATTTAGGAGGAAAACATCCCAAAAGAGCCACTTGATGGGATCTGGTGGCCAAAAGTACTTGATTGGAAATCAAAACTACCGTGAGATACCACCTCACACCAGTCAGAATGGCCATCATTCATAAATCCACAAATAACAAGTGCTGGAGGGGCTGTGGAGAAAAGGGAACCCTCCTGCACTGCTGGTGGGAATGTAAACTGGTACAGCTACTATGGAGAACAGTTTGGAGATACCTTAGAAATCTATACATAGAACTTCCATATGACCCTGCAATCCCACTCTTGGGCATCTATCCAGACAAAGCTCTACTTAAAAGAGACACATGCACCCGCATGTTCATTGCAGCACTATTCACAATAGCCAGGACATGGAAACAACCCAAATGTCCATCGACAGATGATTGGATTCGGAAGAGGTGGTATATATACACAATGGAATACTACTCAGCCATAAAAAAGGATGACATCATGCCATTTGCAGCAACATGGATGGAACTCGAGAATCTCATACTGAGTGAAATGAGCCAGAAAGACAAAGGCAAATACCATATGATATCACTTATAACTGGAATCTAATATCCAGCACAAATGAACATCTCCTCAGAAAAGAAAATCATGGACTTGGAGAAGAGACGTGTGGTTGCCTGATGGGAGGGGGAGGGAGTGGGAGGGATCGGGAGCTTGGGCTTATCAGACACAACCTAGAATAGATTTACAAGGAGATCCTGCTGAATAGCATTGAGAACTATGTCTAGATACTCATGTTGCAACAGAAGAAAGGGTGGGGGAAAAACTGTAATTGCAATGTATACATGTAAGGATAACCTGACCCCCTTGCTGTACAGTGGGAAAATAAAAAAAAAAAAAAAAAAAAGAAAACACTGGGATTTTACTTAAATAAAAAAAATAATAAAATAAATGTTTTACAAGACTAATGATATTTTAAAATAAGCTTTTAATTTTTGTAAAGTTCTGCATTGAAAGGGAAGTTGCAAAGATAGTACAGAAAATTGTCATAAATGCCTCACCTCATTTTCCCCATTGTTAACATCTTATATTGCTATGTCCTTCTCTATTCCCTAGTCTTTGAGAGCAAGTCTATTCAAGGCTTTATATTTAACTAAATACTTTACATTGTAAATAACATTTACAATGTTCTGTCAATTTCTGCTATACAGCAAAGTGACCCAGTCATTCATGTATACACACACACACACACACATATACACACACACTTTTCTCATATTATCTTCCATCATGTTCTACCAGAAGTGATTGGATATTGAACCCCATTTATATCTACTCATCCAGTCTATGTCTTTTTAAAAATTTAAATATAGTTGATTCACAATGCTCTGCTAGTTTTAGGGGTACAATAAAGTGATTCATATATATATATACACATCTATATATATATACACACACACACACTTCAGATTCTTTTCCTTTATAGGTTATTACAAAATATTAAGTTCTCTGTGCTATATAGTAGGTTCTTGTTAATTATCTGTATTTTATGTGGTAATGTGAGTATGTTAATTCTAATCTACTTTATCCCTCCTCCCTTTCCCTTTGGTAACCATAAGTTTGTTTTATATGTCAGTGGCTCTATTTCTGGTTTGTGAATAAGTTAATTTGTATCATTTAAAAAATTCCATGTATCGGAGTTCCTGTAGTGACGCAGTGGAAATGAATCTGACTAGGGACCATGAGCTTGCAGGTTTGATCCCTGGCCTTGCTCAGTGGATTAAGGATCTGGCATTGCCATGAGCTGTGGTGATGTTCACAAACATAGGCCGGCAGCATCAGCTCCAATTAGACCCCTAGCCTGGGAACCTCCATTTGCTACAAGTGCACCTTCAAAAGACAAAAAAGATGAAAAAAAAATCCATGTATAACTGGTATCATATGATATTTGCCTTTCTTTCTTTGACTTAGTTCACCTAGTATAATAATCTCTAGGTGTTACAAATGGCATTATGTCATTTTTTGTGACGAATATTCCATTGTATAAATATACCACATCTTCTTTATCCATTCCTATCCTCATAGACATTTAGATTGCTTCCGTGTCTTGGCTATTGTAAGAGTGCTGCAATGAGCATTGTATTGCATGTGTATCTTGAATTATGGTTTTCTGCAGATATATGACCAGTAGTGGGATTACAAGATCATACAGCAACTCTATTTTTAGTTTACTGAAGAACCTCTGAGCTGTCCTCCATAGTGGTTGTACCAGTTTACATCCCCACCAACAGTGGAGGAGGGGTCCTATTATCCCACACCCTCTCCAGCATTTTATCTTTCACTAGTTGTGAGGTGATATCTTATTGCAGTTTTGATTTACATTTCTCTAGTAACTAGCAATGTTGAACATCTTTTCATGTGCCTTTAGGTCATCTGTATGCCTTCTCTGGATAAATGTCTATTTAGTTCTGCCTCCCCCTTTTTGGTTTGGGCTTTTTTAAAATATATATTGAACTGCATGAGCTGTTTGTGTTATTTTGGAAATTAATCTCTTATTGTTCACCTCATTTGCAAATATTTTTTCCTATTTCATAGGTGGTGGTCTTTTTGTTTTGTTTATGGTTTCCTTTGCTATACCAAAAGCTTTTAAGTTTAATTAGTTCCTTTTTTTTTCTTTATTTATATTACTCTAGGGGACATATCCAAAAGGCTTTTAGAGTTTGTATGGAAACACAAATGCTCCAAAAAGCCAAAGAAATTGAGAAATAAATGGAGCTGAAGCAACCAAGTTCCCTGACTTTAGACTATACTACATGGCTACAGTAATCAAAACAGTGTGGTACTGGCACAAAAAACGGAAATGTAGATCAATGGAGCAGGATAGAATGTTCAGAAATAAACCGGAGTAGCTAAGGTCAATTAATCTATGAAAGGAGTCAAGAATATACAAGGGAAAAAGGACAATATCTTCAATAAGTGGTGTTTGGAAAGCTAGATGGCTACAAGTAAAAAAAAGAACAACATGAAACTAGAACCTTCTCTTACACTACACACAAAAATAAACTCAAAATGGATTAAAGATCTAAAAGTGTGGATACAATGGAACCCCTCAAGGAAAATATAATCAGAACACTTTTTGACATAAATCTCAACATCTTTTTGGATTCCTTGCTCTATAAATTTTTCTTGGGGCATTTAGTATGTTTACATTTATGGTAATTATTGATATGTATGTTCTTGTTGCAATTTTGGTACTTGTTAATTTTTGAGTTTTTTTTCCCTCTTTCCTTCTTTTTTTCTCTTTTGACTTGATAACCATCTTTATTGTTATGTATGGATTTCTTTTACTTTGTGTGTTTGTGTGTATAACTATTGTATGTTTTTACTGTGTTGGTATCATGAAGATATTTTATAGTAGCTATACAATATTGATGGCCACACGATTGGTTTAAGTTGCTGATATTGTAATTTAAAGTGTATTTTAAAATTTTTTTAATATTATTATTATTATTATTTTGCTTTTCAGGGCCACAAGTGTGGCATATGGAAGTTCCAAGGCTAGGGGTAGAATTGAAGCTACAGCTTCCAGCCTACATCACAGCCACAGCAATGCCAGATCTGAGCTATGTCTGCAAACTACACCACAGCTCATGGCAATGCCAGATCCTTAACCCACTGAGCAAGGCCAAAGATAGAACCCTCATCCTCATGGCTGCTATTTAGGTTTGTAACTGCTAAGCCACAAAGGGAACTCCCTAAAATATATTTTTAAAACTCTGCATTTGCACTCTCCTCCCCTCACAATTAACTGTTTTTGATATTATATTTTATATCTAATTGTTTTGTGTATCACTTCTTTTTAAAAAATGTTTAATTTTATATAGTTGGTTAACAATGTTGTATAAGCTCAGGTTTATAGCAAAATGAGTCAATCATACATATACATATATGTATATATATACATATATCTATTCTTTTTTCCCATATAGATTATTACAGGATATTGAGTAGACCTCCCTGTGCTATAGAGTAGGCCCTTGTTACTTATCTATTTTATATATATTAATGTGAATGTATTAACCCCATTCTCCCAATTTATCCCTCCCTCCAAAGAAAACTTTTGGTAACTCTAAGTTTGATCTTGAAATTTGGGAGTTTTTTCTGTTTTACAAATAAGTTCTTTTGGGGGCTCCCATCGTAGCACAGCAGAAGCGAGTCCAACTAGGAACCATGAGATTATAGGTTCAATCCCTGGCCTCACTCAGTGGGTTGCTGTGAGTTGTGGTGTAGGTTGCAGATGTGGCTTGTATCTGGTGTTGCTGGCTATGGCATATGCCAGCAGCTACAGCTCTGACTAGATCCCTAGCCTGGGATACTCCATATGCTAGGGGTACAGCCCTAAAAGGACAAAAGACAAAATAAACAACCAACCAAACAAACAAAAAATAAGTTCTTTTGTATCATTTTTAATTGGATTCCACATATGGTGATGTCATATAATATTTTCTTTCTGTGTCTGACTCCACTTACTATGATAATCACTAGGTTCATCCACGTCCCTAGAGATGGCATTCTTCTTATTTCTCAGTAAAATAAGAAAAAATAAAAAAGGATGAGGTAAATATGTACAATGGACTATTACTCAGAAGTCTTAGTCCATTGTACATATTTACCTCATCCTTTTTTATTATTTTACTGAGAAATAATTGATGTACATTTCTGTATAAATTTAAAACCTATCGCTTGATGGTTTGATTTATATATTGTAAAATCATTATTGTAATAGGTTCAGCTAACATCCATCATCTTATACAAATACACTATAAAGGAAGAAAATAAATTTTCTTCTCATGATGAGAACTCTTTAGATTTACTCCCTTAACAATATTCTTATACAGTATACAGAACTGTTAGCTGTATCATGTTTTATATTATATCCCTTGTACTTATAACTGGAAATTTGTACTTTTTTTTTTTTTTTGCCTTTTTTTGAGCCACTCCCAGGGCACATGGAGGTTCCCAGGCTAGTGGTCTAATCGGAGCTGTAGCCACCAGCCTACACCAGAGCCACAGCAAAGCAGGATCCGAGCCGCGTCTGCAACCCACACCACAACTCACGGCAACACCGGATCCTTAACCCACTGAGTAAGGCCAGGGATTGAACCTGCAACCTCATGGTTCCTAGTCGGATTCGTTAACCACTGCACCATGATGGGAACTCCAGAAATTTGTACATTTTGATCACCTTCTTCCAGTTCCCCTTCCCCTCCTTCCAATAATGTGTCCAATCTCTTTTTCTATGAGTTTGAGGTTTTGTTTTTATTTTTATTTTTTTAGCTTCTAAATATAAGTGAGATCATATAGTATTTGGCTTTCTGACTTATTTCAATGAAAATAATGTCTTCATGGTCCATCTGTGTTATTTCAAGTGGTAGGATTTCATAATTTTTAGGGATAATATTAAATATTTATACCATGATTTCTATATCCATTCATCCATCAATGGGCACAGATTATTTATTTTCTTTTATTTTTTTGTCTGTTGTCTTTTTAGGGCCACACCTGCAGCATGTGGAGGTTCCCAGGCTAAGGGTCTAATCTGAGCTGTAGCTGCTGGCTTATGCCACAGCCACAGCAATGCCAGATCCTTAACCCACTGAGCAAGGCCAGGGATCAAACCCACAACCTCATGGTTCCTAGTCAGATTTGTTTCTGCTGTGCCATGACAGGAACTCCAACACAGATTATTTCCATGTCTTGGTTTTATAAATGCTGCTAGTATGAACATAAGAGGCAGATATCTTTTCAAGTTAATGTTTTTGTTTCCATTGGAAGTAGCCCCAGAATTGAAATTGAAGGATCATTTGGCAGTCTCTTTTTCATTTTTTGAGGAACCCCTAAACTGTTTTCCATAGTGGCTGAACCAATTTACATTCCCACCAATAGCGCATAGACTTCCCTTTCCTGCACATCCACTCCAGCATTTCCTATCTCTTGCCTTTTGCCTTTCTGGTGATGGTGGTTCTAATAAAAGAAGTGAGACAATATCTCATTGCCGCCATATATTCTTTATCTATTCTTCTGTTGATGGACATTTAGGTTGTTTCCATGTCTTGGCTATTGTATAGTGCTACAATGAACATTGGGGTGCATTTATCTTTTTGAATTATGGTTTTCTCTGGGTGTATGCCAAGGAGTGGGATTTCTGAGTCATATGGTAATTCTATATTTAGTTTTTTAAGGAACCTCTATGTTGTTCTCTGTAGTGGTTGCACCAATTTACATTCCCATCAGTAGTGTAGGATGGTTCCCTTTTCTTCACATCTTCTCCAGCATTTATTGTCTGTAGACTTTTTGATGATGGTCATTCTGATTTGCTCAAGGTGGTACCTCATTGCAGTTATGATTTGCCTTTTTCTAAAAATTAGTGATGTTGAGAAGCTTTTCATGGGTTTTTTGGCCATCTGTATGTCTTCTTTGGGGAAATATCTCTTTAGGACTTCTGATCATTTTTTTTGCTTGGTATTTTTTAAAATATATAACTGCATGTGATGTTTGTATATTTTAGAGATTTATCCCTTGTCAGTTTCTTCATTTAAAAAATATTTTCTCAGAGTTTCAATCATGGCTCAGTGGTTAATGAACCTAATTAGCAGCCATGAGGATGTAGATTTGCTCCCTGGCCTTGCTCAGTGGGTTAAGGATCTTGCACTGCCATGAGCTGTGGGGTAGGTCACAGATGTGGCTTGTATCCTGTGTTGCTGTGGCTCTGGTGTAGGCTGGTGGCTGCAGCTCTGATTAAACTCCTAGCCTGGGACCCTCCATGTGCAGCAGGTGCAACACTAAAGACCAAAAAAAAAATTTTTATCTATTTCTGTGTCTTTTCATTTTTGCTCTTGTTTCCTTCTCTATGCAGAAAATTTTAAGTTTAATTAAGAATTAAGTCCTATTTTTTTGTTTTAATTTTATTAACTCTAGAAGGAGGATCAAACAAGATATTGCTGTGATTTAGGTCAGGGTGTTCTGCCTATATTTTTCTCTAGAGTTTAATATTATCTGGCCTTACATTTAGGTCTTTAATCCATTTTGAGTTTATTTTGTGCACAGTATAATAGAATGTTCCAATTTCATTGTTTAACATGTATCTGCCCAGTTTTGCCAGCATTACTTATTGAAACGACTATCTTTTCCCAGTGTATACAGTGTATATTCTTGCCTCCTTCTTCATAGATTAGTTGACCATAGGTGAATGGGTTTATCTATGGTCTTTCTCTCCTGTTTCACTGATCTATATTTCTGTTTCTATGCCAGTACCATAATGCTTTGATGAATGTAGCTTTGTAGTATAATCTGAGGTCAGGAAGGCTAATTCCTCAATCTCTGTTTTTCTTTTTATATATTGCTTTGGATATTCAGAGTAATTTGTTTTTACATACAAATTTGAAAAAAATTCTGTTCTAGTTCTGTGATTGATAGCCTGATTGGGATTGCACTGAATATGTAGACTGCCTTGGGTAATATAATCATTATGACAGCATTGATTCATCCAATCCAAGGCATGGTATATCATTCCATTTATTTGTGTCTTTTTTTTATTTCTTTCATCAGCATCTTTTTTTGTTGTTTTTGTCTTTTGTCTTTTTAGGGCCACACCCATGGCATATGGAGGTTCTCAGGATAGGGGTCAAATCAGAACTGTGGCTGCTGGCCACAGCCACAGCCACAGCCACAGCCACACAGGATCTGAGCTGCATCTGTGACCTACACCACAGCTCATGGCAACACCAGATCCTTAACCCAGTGAGCAAGGCCAGGGATGAAACCCGTATCCTCATGGATGCTAGCTGGGTTCGTTAACCACTGAACCACAAAGGGAATTTCCCAGCATCTTTTTTTTTTGAGTCTTTTTTTTAGGGCTTCACTCAAGGCATATGGAGGTTCCCAGGCTAGGGTCTTATTGGAGCTGTGGCCACTGGCCTACACCACAGCCACAATGATGCCAGAGCTGAGCCACATCTGTGACCTACACTACAGCTCATGGCAATGCTGGATCCTTAACCTACTGAGTGAGGCCAGGGATCAAATCTGTGTCCTCATGGATACTAGTCAGATTTGTTTCTGCTGAGCCATGATGGGAACTCCTCATCAGCATCTTATAGTTTTCAGAGTACAGGTCTTTTGCTTCTTCATGAAGGTTTATTCTGAGGCATTTTATTTATTTTTTTGATGTGGTGGTAATTGGGATTGTTTCCCTAATTTCTCCTTCTCTTTGTTCATTGTTAGCATATACAAATTCAGTTGATTTCTGTGTTTTAATTTTGTATTCTACAACTTCACCAAATTCTTTGATGAGCTTTAACAGTTTTGGTAGCGTCTTTAGGAATTTTTATATATAGTAGTATTATGTCATCGGCAAAGAATGATAGATTTACTTCTTCCTTTCCAATTTGTATTCCTTTTTTTTTTCTTTTTCTTCTCTAATTTCCCTGTCTAGGACTTCTGAAACTATACTGAATTACAGTGGTGAGAGTGGATAGTCTAGAGCTTAGCCAAAATTCTTTTGGTTTTTCTCCATTGAGAATGATGTTGGCTAATAATGTTTTCTCCATTGTTGGATGATGTAATAAAATCTATGTCATATATAGATTTTATTACATTGAGGTAGATTCCCTCTATGCCCACTTTGTGGATTGTTTTTACCAGAAATGAGTGTTACAGTTTGTCAAAAGCTTTTTCTTTATCTATTGAGATAATCATACGGTTTTTATACTTTGTTGCTGTGGTGTATCACATTGACTGATTTGCAGATATTGAAGAACCCTGTATCCCTGGGGTAAATCCCACCTGACCATGGTTTGTGATCCTTTAAATATATTATATTTGTTTTGCTAATATTTTGTTGAGGATTTTTGCATCTATGTTCATCATTGATAATGGTCTGTAATTTTCTCTTTTTTTGTGGTATCTTTAGTTTTAGTATCAGTGTGATTGCGGCCTGAGAAAATGAGCTTTGGGGTCTTCCATTGCCTGAAATTTTTGGAAGAGTTCCAATAGAATTGGTGTTAATTTCTCTAAATTTTTTATAGAATTCACCTGTGAAGCCATCTGATTTTGGATTTATTGTTATTGAAATTTTTTAAGTCACATTTTCAATTTAAGTACTTTGAGCCATTCGTATTTTCTGATTTCTTCCTGGTTCAGTCTTGGAATGTTGTACCTTTCTAAGAATTTATGCATTTCTTCTGGGTTGTCCATTTTATTGTCATATAGATGCTTGTAGTCATCTCTTATGGTCTTTTGTATTTCTGTGATACTCGTTGTAACTTATACTTTTTCATTTCTAATCATATTGATTTGAGGGCTTCCCCCCTTTTTTTTAACTTGGTGAATCGGCTAAACATTTATCGATTTTGTTGATCTTTTGGAAGAACCACTTTTGGTTTCATTAATATTCTCTATTATTTTCTTTGCCTCTATTTAATTTATTTCTGATCCAATATTTATGATTTCTTTCTTCTCCTAACTTTGGGTTTTGTTTGTTGTTATTTCTCTGGTTGCTTAACATGTAAGGCTAGCTGTTTATATGAGATTTTTCTTATTTTCTGAGATAAGACTGTAATGCTATCAAATTCCATCTTAGAGTGTTTTTGGCATGTTCCATAGATTTTGAATTGTCATGCTTTCATTGTCACTTGTCTCTAGGTATTTTTGATCCTTTCTTTCATTCTCTCAGTTTTCCATCGGTTATTTAATAGCTATTGTTCAGCCTCTAAGTGTTTGTGTTCTTTATGTTTTGTTTTTTATTTCTGTTATTTTCTAGTCTCACAATGTGTTTAGAAAAGATGCTAGATATAATTTCATTTTTCTTAAATTTTCTAAGGCTTGATTTGTGGCCCAAGGTGTGATCTATCCTGGAGAATGTTCCATGTGCACTTGAGAAGAATGTATATTTTGCTGCTTTTAGGTGGAATATTCTATAAATATAAATTAAGCCTATCTGGTATTAAATATAAGTTAAGTCTATCTAAGGCCTGTGTTTTCTGTCTGGATGATATTTCCATTGAGGTAGGTGGGGTTTTAAAGTACTCCATCATTTTTGTGTTACAGTTGATTTCTCCTTTTATGGATGTTAGCAGTTGCCTTATATATTGATATGCTCCTATTTTGAGTGGATATATATTTACAATTGTTATATCTTCTTCTTGGATTGATCCCTTGATCATTATGTAGCATCTTTTTTGTCTCTTGTGACCATATTTATTTAATGTCTATTTTGGCACATATGAGTATTGTTATTCCATCTTTATTTTAATTTACATTTGTATGTAATACCTTCTTCCATCCCTTTACTTTCAGTCTGTATTTGTCTCTAGACCTGAAATGGGTTTCTTGTAGGCAAAATATATATGGGTCTTGGTTTTATATCTGTCAGCTCTATGTTCTTTGGAAGACTAAATACATTTAAATTGAATGAAATTATAGAGATGTATATACTTATTGTTTTCTTAATTGTTTTGGGTTTGTTATTTTAGGGCTTTTTTCTTCCTTTTTTTTCCTCTTCTCTTGTGGTGTGATGATTATCTTTTAAATTTTTTTTGTTAAAATATAGTTGATTTATAATGTTCCTCCAATTTCTGCTATACAGAGAAGTGACCCAGCCATATATCCATATATAAATACATCCTTTTTTAAAAAAAATACTGCCTTCCATCATTTTCTAACCCAGAAGACAGTATAAAGGTCCCTCTGCTGTACAGGACCCCATTACTTATCCAGTCTAAAGGTAATAGTTTAATAGTTTGCGTTTACCAACCCAAAACACCTCGTCCATTACCTTTTTCCCCTTCCCCCCTGGCAAACACATATCTGCCCTCCATGTCTATGATCTCTTTCTGTTTTGTAAATAGGAAAATTTGTGCCACATTTAGATTACACATATAAGTGATATCATATGGTATTTATCTTTACCTTTTTGACATACTTCACTTACTATGAGAATTTCTAGGTCCATCCATGTTGCTGAAAAGGGAATTATTTTTTATGGCTGAGTAGTATTCCATTGTATATATGTATTACATCTTTTTAATCCATTCATCTGTCTATGGACATTTGGGTTATTTCCATGTCTTCACTATTGTGAATAGTGCTGCAATGAACATAGGGGCGCATGTATTTTTTCAATGAAGGTTTTGTCCAGATATATGCCCAAGAGTGGATTTGCTGGATCATATGATGGTTCTATATTTAGTTTTTATATTTCTTTTTTATATTTTTAATGATTTTTATTTTTTCCATTATTGTTGGTTTACAGTGTTCTGTCAATTTTCTACTATACAGCAAAGTGACCCAGTTACACACACGCACACATATATAAAATATATATATACATCTTTTTCTCACATTATCTACTGTATTGATCCATCAAAAGTAATTAGATATAGTTATTAGTGCTATATAGCAGAATCTCATTGCTTATCCATTCCAAAAGCAATAGGTGGCACCTACTGGACCCCAGATGCCCAGTCCATCCCACTCTATCCCCTTGGCAACCACAAGTCTGTTCTTCAAGTCCATGAGTTTGTTTTCTGTGGAGAGGTTCATTTGTGTTTTATATTAGATTCCAGATATAAGTGATATCATATGGTATTTGTTTTTCTCATTCTGACTTCACTTAGTATGAGAATCTCTAGTTCCATCCATGTTGCTACACATGGCATTATTTTGTTCTTTTTTATAGCAGAGTAGTATTCCTTTGTGTATATATCTTAATCCATTCATCTGTTGATGGACATTTGGGTTTTTTCCATATCTTGGCTATTGTAAATAGAGTTTCAATGAATATACAGGTGCATGTGTCTATTTCAAGGAAAGTTTTTTCTGGATGTATGCCCAAGAGAGGGATTGCTAAGTCACATGTTAGATCTATATTTTGTTTTCTGAGGTACCTCCATACTGTCTTCTATAGTGGTTATACCAATTCACATTCCTACCAACAATGTACATCCTCACCAGCATTTGTTATTTTTGGACTTATTAATGTGGACTACCGTTCTGATAGGTGTGAGGTGGTACCTCATGGTAGTTTTGATTTTCATTTCTCTAATAATCAGTGATGTTGGGCATTTTTTCATGTGCTTGTTGGCCATCTGAATATCTTCTTAGGAGAAATGTCTATTTAGGTCTTTTGCCCATTTTTCCATTGTGTTGTTGGCTTTTTGCTCTTGGGTTGTATAAGTTGTCTGTATATTTTAGAGATGAAACCCTTGACAGTTGCATCATTAGAAACTATTTTATCCCATTCCATAGTTTGTCTTTTTTTTTTTTCTTAAGGTTTCTTCTGCTGTGCAAAATCTTGTCATTTTGATTAGGTCCCATTTGTTTATTTTTGCTTTTAATTCTGTTGCCTTGGGAGACTGACCTGAGAAAACATGTGTAAGGTTGATGTCAGAGAATGTTTTGCCTATGTTCCCTTCCAGGAGTTTGATGGTGTTTTATCTTACATTTAAGTCTTTCAACCATTTTGAGTTTATTTTTGTGCATGGTGTGAGGGTGTGTTCTAGTTTCATTGATTTACATGCAACTGTCCAGATTTCCCAGCAATTCTTGTTGAAAAGGCTGTCTTTTTCCCATTTTATGTTCTTGCCTCCTTTGTCGAAGATCAATTGACCATAGGTGTCTGGGTTTATTTCTGCATTCTCTATTCTGTTCCATTGGTCTCTTTGTCCATTTGGTACCAGTACCACACTGTCTTGATGACTGTGGCTTTGTAATATTGCCTGAAGTCTGGAAGAGTTATGCCTCCTGCTTGGTTTTTGTTTCACAGTATTGCTTGAGCAATACTGGATGGTTTGTGGCCTCGTAAAAATTTTTGGGTTGTTTGTTGTAGTTCTGTGAAAAATGTCCTGGGTAATTTGGTAGGGATTGTATTGAATCTGTAGATTCCTTAGGGTAGTATGGCCATTTTTGTGATATTATTCTTTTCCAACCCATAAGGATGGAGTACCTTTCATTTCTTCAAATCCTCTTTAATTTCCTTGATGAATGCTTTATAGTTCTCAGCATGTAAGTCTTTCGCCTCCTTGGTCTGGTGTATTCCCAGGTATTTGATTTTGTGGGGTGTGATTTTAGAAGGTATTGTATTTTTATCTTCCTTTTCTAATATTTCATTGTTAGTATACAGAAATGCGACTGATTTGAATGTTTGTCATGTATCCTGGTACTTTGCTGAATTTGTTGTTCAGTTTGGGTAGTTTTTGTGTGAAGTCTTAGGGTTTTCTATATATAGTATCATGTTATCTGCATAATGTGACAATTTTACCTTTTCTCTTCCACTTTGGATACATTTTATTTCTTTTATTTTTCTTATTTCTGTGGCTAGGACTTCCAATGTTATTTTGAATAAAAGCAAATGAGAGTGGGCATTCCTGTCTTGTTCCAGATTTTAGCAGTAAGGATTTCAACTTTTCTCCATTGAATATTATATTTGCTGTGTGTTTGTCATAAATGGCTTTTATTATGCTAAGGTATATTCCCTCTATATCCACTTCAGTAAGAGTTTTTATCTTGAATGGATGTGGACTTTATTAAATGCTTTTTATGCATCTATTGAAATGATCATGTGGTTTTTGACTTTTCTTTTGTTAATGTAGTATATGGCATTGATTGATTTGCATATGTTGAACCATCCTTATGAACCTGGAATGAATCCCACTTGGTCATGGTGAATGATCTTTTTTCTACGTTGTTGGATTTTTTTGGCTAAAATTGTGTTAAGAAGTTTTGTGTCTATACTCATGAAAGGTCAATTGGCCTATAATTTTCTTTTTTGGTAGTATATGTCTGGTTTTGGTATTAGGGTGATGGTGGCATCATAAAATGTCTTTGGCAGTGTTCCTTCTTCAACCTTTTGGAAAAGTTTAAGGAGGATGGGTATAAGTTCTTCCCTCTGTTTTTGGTAGAGTTTGCCTTTGAAGCCATCTTGTCCTGGACTTTTGTTTATAGGGAGTGTTTTTATGACATATTCAATTTCATTTCTAGTGATTGGTGTTTTCAGTTGATCTGTTTCTTCTTGACTCTGTTTTGGTGGGCTGTATTTCTCTAGAAATTTGTCCATTTCTTCTAGGTTATCAAATTTGTTGGCATATAGTTGTTCATAGTATTCTCTAGTTTTTTTTTCTTTTGTATTTCTGCAGCATCCATTGAGATTTCTCCTTTTTATTTCTTATTTTGTTTGTTTGTGCTTTTTCTCTCCTCTTCCTGGTGAGCTTGGCCAGAGGTTGGTCCATTATTTTTACCTTTTCAAAGAATAATATCTTGGTTTCCTTGATTTTTTCTCTATTGTTTTCTTAATCTCTACTTTATTGATTTCCTCTCTGATTTTTATGATTTCCTTTCTTCTGCTGTCTTTAGGTTTTGTTTGTTCTTCTTTTTCTTTTTTTTTAATATTTGCTCTTCTTTTTCTAATTCACTTAGCTTGTGGGTTAAGTTGTCAATTTGAGATCTTTTTTGGGGAAGGCCTGTATCATGATGAATTTCCCTCTAAGCACTGTTTTTGCTGCATCCCATGGATTTTGCGTGGTTGTGTCTTCATTATCATTAGTCTCAAATTTTTTTAATTTCCTTCTTGTTTTCCTCATTGACCCATTTGTTTCTTAGTAGCATGTTGTTTAGTTTCCATGGAGCCAGCTTTTTCTTATTTCTTTTCCTGTGGTTGATTTATACTTTCATGCCATCATGATCGGAGAAGATACTTGAAATAATTTCTATACTCTTAAATTTGTTGAGGTTGGTTTTGTGCCCCAGTATGTGGTCAATCCTTGAGAATGTTCCATGTGCACTCTAGAAGAATGTGTATTCTGATTTTTTTGGATATAATGTCCTGAAAATGTCGATTAAGGCTAAATTTTCTATTGTGCCGCTTATGATCTCTGTGGCCTTACTGATTTTCTTTCTAGAGGATCCATCCATTGATGTGAGTGGGGTGTTAATTTCTTCTACTGTTATTGTATTCCCACCAATTTCTCCTTTTATGCCTATTAGTATTTGTCATATGTATCTGGGCAGTCCTATAAGGGGCATATATATTTATGATTGTAATATCCTCTTCTTGAATGAATACTTTCATGATTAAATTGTGTCATTCTTTGTCTGTCTTTATAGTTTTCATTTTAAATTCTATTTTGGTTGATTTGAGTATTAACTCCTGCTTTCCTCTCTTTTCAAAAGGGATATAGTGAAAATACTGTAGGAATTAATGGTGAATATGAAGGAATTAAGAGTGGATATTAACAGTAATGCAGATTACTTTAGAAAGGAACTAGAATATATAAGGAGGAGCCAAGAAAAATTAGAAATTAGAAATGTTTCTGCCACTCTGTGTCTTTTGATTGGGCATTAAATCTATTGACATTTATGGTAAATATTTATAAATATCTATTTACTGCATCTTAATTTTTAGATTTTCTTACTTTCCTTGACCACATCCTATGGTTTTGAATTCCTTTTTTAACATCTTCATGTTTACCTTTTTGCTGTTACTTATGTTTACTGTCACTTTTACAGTAGGTTTTTTTCCCCACCTTTTAGGTCTGTATACTGCCTTGTTTAAGTGAGTGCTTTCCAATTGTGATTTCTTCCATCCTATTTCATTTTACTTCTTTTTTACCTAAGAAGCTCTTTCACTATTTCTTTTAGAATGGGTTTAGTATTTCTGTGCTCTTTTAGCTTTTGTTTCTTGGACAAATTCTTTATTTCTTCTTTTCTTTTCTTTTATTTTATATTTTATTTTATTTTATTATTTTTGCCTTTTCTAAGGCTGCTCCCAAGGCATATGGAGATTCCCAGGCCAGGGATCTAATCAGAGCTGTAGCTGCCAGCCTACCCCAGAGCCACAACAACTCAGGATCTGAGCTGTGTCTGTGACCTACACCACAGCTCATGGCAATGCCAGATCCTTAACCCACTGAGCAAGGCCAGGGATTGAACTCTCAACCTCGTGGTTCCTAGTTGGATTCGTTAACCACTGAGCCACGACGGGAACTCCTCTTCTATTTTAAAATGATATTCTTGCTGGGTAGAGTATTCAAGGCTTCAAATTTTTCTCTTTTAGAACTTTGAATATATCTTGCCACTCTCTTCTGGCCTGTGGTGTTTCTGAATAGAAATCAGCTGATAGCCTTATAGGACTTCCCTTTAATTAACACTTTGATTTTCTCTTGCTGCCTTTAGAATCCTCTCTTAATCTTTAACTTTTGCCACTGTATTATAATATGTCTTGATGTGGACTTGTTTTGATTCAACTTGTTTGGGTCTCTCTGTGCTTCCTATATCTTGATATCTGTTTCCTTGAGATTTTTAAAGTTTTCAGCCATAATTTCTTCAGATATGTTTTTAATCCACTTTTCTTTTTCTTCTCCTTCTAGAATTCATATTATGTGTAGATTGGCCTGCTTTATATTATCCCATATGTCTCTTATACTGCTTTCATGTTTTTTTCACTCGGTTTTCTGTCTGCTGTCCTGATTGGGTGATTTCCATTATTCCATCGTCCAAGTCACTAATTCGTTCCTCTGAATTATTCATTATGGTCTTTATTGCCTTTAGCTCAGTTTGTATCTCTTCAAATGAACTTTCTAGTTTTTCTTGGCTCCTCCTTATGTTTTCTAGTTCCTTTTTGAGGGAATCTGCATTACCATTCATATCTTCTCTTAATTCTTTCTGTATTTTCTCTATCTGACTTTAGAACTCAAAGTCTGTCAGACTGCAGAGGTCTGTTTCTTTATTGATTGCTTTAGGTGAATTCTCATGTTTCTTTAACTTGGAGCTTCTTTATCTTGCTCATGTTTTTATTTTTCTGTGAATTTGTGGAAACCAAACTGTAGTTTGGCACAGTCCAGGGTAGGCTGGAGTTGGCCTCCTGTGGGCAGACGGGGGTTCCCTGAACCCACGGACCAGTAGGTGGCTTCCTACAGGCAGGCATATGTGCATGGAGTGCAGTGGTCCAGTGAGTGGCTTCCCATGGTCAGGGTGTTGGTCCACAGCAGATGGCAAGTGGCTTTCAGCTGTGATGGGGGGTTGCACTGGGAATGCTCCCCTCCCTTTGAGCCAGCAGGCAAGTGCACATGCTGGGGGCACAAGGAGTTTTCTATGGTGGCCTGCCCCTCCTCTTCTGCCCTTCATAAAAATGGTGCCATGTCTCTCCTGTGGGTTCAGACCTTCTCCAGGGTTCTCTCTGCTGTGGCTTTAAATTCCCCAGCTGTTAACATACCAACCCCCCTGCCAGCAGTGCACTGCCCCCAAGTCCCTTAGGCTGTCTCTACACCACCAATCCCACCCCACTCCCAGGGACTGACCTTGGTACCTAAGTGTCAGTGCCCAGACCCCACCCGAGTGTCTCAGGCTGTGGTGTCTGTGCCAGTGGTTAAGACGATCTGAGTGTCTCTCACTCTGCTTTTAGGTTCTCATACCTGCTGCTGCCTGTTTCTCAGCATCTTGGAGATCCCTCCAACTCTGCTGATCTTTCTATCAGTTAGGTGGCTTCCCAGGGTGTGGATTCCCTCTCTCCTTCACAGCTTCCTCTCAGGAATGCTTGTCCTGTCCTGATTCCTTTTCTCTCTCTTTTTTTTCTGTTGTACTACCCAGTTATGTCGAGTTTCTTGCCCTTTTTGGAGGTTTAAGTTCTTCTGACAGCATTCAGTTGATGTTCTGTGTGAGTATTTTACATGTAGATGTGGTTTTTTGATGTGTTTGTGGTAGATGGGGTGAGCACGTCCTCTTACTCTTCCTCCATCTTGCTTGCTTCCAGAAGTTCCTTTAACAATTATTTTAAATCTGATTTGTTAGCACTGAATTCTCTTATCTTTTTGTGCCTGAAAATCTTTTGATTTGTCCATAAAATATGAATGAGATCCTTGTTGGGTTAACATTGAATCAGAGCTACACTGTGATCTAAGCTGAAGCTATACCAATGCACTTGTCAAGAGATTAAATGCATTTCTTTGCAGTGAACAGAGTCACTGCATTCAGATTCTTAACTACTTTGCCAGAGCAGGAGGACTGAGACTTCTCATTCTTGTAGAGAACTTCTTTCTTTTTTGTCTTTTTGCCTTTTCTAGGGCCACTCCTGTGGCATATGGAGTTTCCCAGACTAGGGGTTTAATTGGAGCTGTAGCTGCTGGCCTCCACCACAGCCACAGCAATGCTGGATCCAAGCCTTGTCTGTGACCTACACTATAGCTCACAGAAATGCCAGATCCCTAACCTGCTGAGCAAGGCCAGGGATTGAACCCACAACCTCATGGTTCCTGGTCGATTTTGTTAACCACTGAGCCATGACAGGAACTCCTCATTCTTGTACGGAACTTATACAGTTTACATTATACTCCTCTTTTTGAGTATATATCCTGTAAGTATAGATCCTGACTATACTGCATCTCTGTCCCTCCTACTAATATCATTGTGGCTCCTTCTTTATATCCTTAATTGTTGAATATATTTTCTGCTACTCTTTAGGTCATTCACATCAATACCTCCTCTGTAAATAGGTTAATTTTTGTATGCTCACATAGCAAAGAAAAACTACCAAATTTCATTTCATTTATAAAAATGGAGGAAAAGATTACTGTTGTATCCATTGTGACTTCTTTTTCATTTCTGATTTTATTTCAGTTTTTTCCATCCTCCTCTAGGTGAATAAGCCAGATGTTTGTCAATTTTTTTATACCTTTTCAAAGAATGAGCTCTTGGTTTTATTGATTTTTTCTATTGTTTTTTTAATCTCTAGTTTATTGATTTCTGTTTTAATATTTATGATTTCCTTCCTTCTGCTGATGTTAGGTTTTGTTTGTTCTTCTTTCTCTAATTCATTTATGTGGTGGGTTAATTTGTCAATTTGAGATTCAATGGATAAAAGCTGACAGCCTTCCCAGTAAAATCTGGAACAAGACAAGGATGGTCACTCTCACCACTGTTACTGAACATAGTATTGGAAGTCCTATCCACAGCAATCAGACAAACAAAAGAAATAAAAGGCTTCCAAATAGGAATAGAAGAGGTAAAACTGTCACTGTATGCAGATGACATGATACTATATATAGAGAACACCCTAAGGACTCAACCCCAAAACAACGTGAACTGATCAAGTTCATCAAAATAGCAGGATATAAGATTAACCTTTGGACATCAGTCGCATTTCTGTATACTAACAATGAAATATTAGAAAAGGAATACAAAAATACAATGCAAAAATACAATACCTTTTAAAACTGCACCCCAAAAAACCAAATACCTGGGAATGTACTTGACCAAGGAGGTGAAATTCTTATATGCTGAGAACTATAAAACATTAATCAAGGAAATTAAAGAAGATGTAAAGAAATAGAAATATATTCCATGCTCCTGGGTTGCAAAAATTAATATTGTAAAAATGGCCATCCTACCCAAAGCAATCTACAGATTCAGTGCAATCCCCATCAAATTACCTGGAACATTTTTCACAGAACTAGAACAAACAATCCAAAAATTTACATGGAACCACAAAAGACCCAGAAGTGCCAAAGAAAACCTGAGGAACAAAAACCAAGCAGGAGGCATAACTCTCCCAGACTTCAAGCAGTATTACAAAGCCACAGTCATCAAGACAGTGTGGTAGTGGTAACAAAACAGACATACAGACCAATGGAATAGAATAGAGAATGCAGAAATAAACCCAGACACCTATGGTCGATTGATCTTTGACGGAGGAGGAAAGAATATAAAATGGGGAAAAGACAGTCTTTGCAGCAAGAATTGCTGGGAAACCTGGACAGCAACATGTAAATCAATGAAACTAGAACACACCCTCACACCATGCACAAAATAAACTCAACATGGTTGACTTAAATACACGACAAGACACCATGAAACTCCTGGAAGAGAACATAGGCAAAACATTCTCTTTTTTTTTCCTTATGTCTTTTTGCCATTTCTTGGGCCACTCCCATGGCATATGGAGGTTCCCAGGCTAGGGGTCGAATCAGAGCCATAGCTGCTGGCCTCTGCCAGAACCACAGCAACCCAGGATCTGAGCCAAATCTGCAATCTGCACCACAGCTCACGGCAATGCCAGATCCTTAACCCACTGAGCAAGGTCAGGGATTGAACCCGCAACTTCATGGTTCCTAGTCAGATTCATTAACCACTGAGCCATGATGGGAACTCCTGGCAAAACATTCTCTGACACCAACCTTACACATGTTTTCTCAGGTCAGTCTCCAAAAGCAACATAAATAAAATCAAAAATAAACAAATGGGACCTAATCAAAATGAAAAGCTTTTGCACAGCAAAGGAAACCAAAAAGATAACTTACAGAATGGGAGAGAATAGTTTCAAATGATGCAACTGACAAGGGCCTAATCTCTAAAATATATAAGCAACTTATACAACTCAACAGCAGAAAAGCCAGCAACCCAATGGAAAAATGGGCAAAAGACCTGAATAGACTGTTCTCTAGAGAAGATATACAGATGGCCCATAAGCACACAAAACAATGCTCAACATCCCTGGTTATTAGAGAAATTCAAATCAAAATTTCCATGAGATACCACCTCACACCATTCAGAATGGCCATCATTAACAAGTCAACAAATCACAATGCCAGAGAGGGTGTGGAGAAAAGGGAATCCTCCTTCACTGTTGGTGGGAATGTAAACTGGTACAACCACTATGGAGACCATTGTGAAGATACCTTAGAATTCTATACATAGAACTCGAATATGACTTATCAATCCGACTCTTGGGCATATATCCAGACAAATCTTTCCTAAAAAATACACATGCACCCATATGTTCATTGCAGCACTATTTACAATAGCCAAGACATGGAAATAACCCAAATGTCCATTAATAGATGTTTGGATCAGGATGATGTTGTATGTATACACAATGGAATACTACTCAGCCATAAGAAAGAACAAAATAATGTCATTTGCAGCAACATGGATGGACTAGAGACTCTCATCCTGAGTGGAAGTAAGTCATAAAGAGAAAGACAAATACCATATGATATCACATATCTGGAATTGGAAAGAGAAAGACAAATACCATATAATATCCATATCACTAATCTGGAATATGAATCTTCCAACAGAAAAGAAAATCATGGACGTGGAGAATAGATGTGTGGTTAAGTGGGAGATGGATGGAGTGGGTGGTTTGGGAGCTTGTGGTTAATAGATGCAGACTGTTGCCTTTGGAATGGATTAGCAATGCGATACTGCTCTTTAGCCCTGGGAACTAGGTCTAGTCATCCATGATGGAACATGGTAGTGTGAGAAAAACTAATGTATACATGTATGTGTTATTGGGTCACCACGCTGTACAGTAGAAAAAAAAATGGTTAAAAAATAAAAAATAAAAATAAATAAAAAGGAAATAAAATAAAGAAACCCAGAAGTTCAGATTTCTAACTGAACTGAAATGAAAACCTGAACTGAAAGTTCAAGTAATTTACTTTCTTAAATTCAAAAACCCTATACTTATTTTTCCTGAAAATTCTTTGATTTCTCTGAACACTTTCCTAATTGGTTGGTTTTTTTAAAAAATAGATCTTCAACCTTGTCAATATCCTTAATGACACTGAAGCAGAATTTAGTGCATACACTTTATTATGCTTTTGAGTGGTGCTTGGGTTCTGATAACAGTGTGGCCCAGTGAGCAATGAGTCATGCTTGCACTGTGCATAACACTCTAGCCCTGGAGGCATGGGTTATTCTGAGTAGGTAGAGCAGAAAGTGGAGAAACCATCATTAACTTGTAGGACAAAGAAGCCATGGGTCTACCTCAATCTTAAATGTAGAATTAGAGATTTAAACCTCTGGGAATAAGGGTAGAGGAAAAGGTAGGGAAGAAGAGTCTAACCTTACTGGGGGCCCAAGAATAATGTTCGTAGAGCATATTATATTTGAATCAGGAAGTGAATAAAAAGAGAAAAATTTAACAACTGCTACTGGCTAGGTATTGACATGTAATTTCCTGAAGTCCCTGACAGGTTCTGATAATTCCAGTTATCAGAAGGAAACAGAGGCATAAGTATGTTGTACAGTGCTCCATGTCTGGTAAGCTAAAATTAAACCCAAAATTGTTTGGCTCCAAGCTCTGTGTTGACACTGTGAATAAATGATTAGGGCAGAGGGGAAGGCCATTCTAGGCAAGAAATTGGACTTTCTCAATAGCAGAATTACTGTGAAGAGGAAAAAAAAAGATAATTCTATGAAGTATGAGTATATGAAAGGAAAGGAAGAAAATAGGTTAAGTCTGGATTTAAGTTAGATTATTTACCATGATAAAGAGTTTGAATATAGGACAGGAATTATCATTATTCTTTACAAATATGGAAAAAGAAGGAATATTTTAATATAAAACCCACTTCTGGCAACTGCATCAATTGTTTATGGAGTGGGAAAAGACTGAGACATTGAGGCCAGTAAGGAAAATATTGAAATAGTAAAGGGAGAGATGATGAAATTCTGAACAAAGATAATGGAATTGGAGATAGAGAAGATTGGGATTAAATCAGTGATTTTCCAAATTTGGGGGGCATATGAATCCCATGGGATCTTGGTAACTGCAGAATTTGATTATTTGATTCAGCATGTCTTCAGAAAGATTTTGCCACCAAAATACAGAACTGGACCTTTTAGACTGTTTCATTTTGATAAGTACTGGTTTAGCGGCATGTTTAAAGTTGTGGCAGGGGAAATGCCTTTGCACACACATTTCTGTTCTTGATATCATGTAATGCCTTTACTAGGGTGCTGAGGATTAAACATTTTTGACATACAAGAATTGATTTATAAGTCATAGCTCAGAGACTGCAATGATTTGGTCTTTCTCTACCAAAAGATCTTTTGTATAGTCCATCCATTCATCATTAAAGAGACTGATATTTTTATACCATCAAATACCCTCAGTCATTAATCTGATTTGGCAGATTACACTTCTCTTTTGTTCAATTATTAACTTTCATAACCTTAAGGTTTCAAATGTTACTTTGCTTATCCACTCGATATATCAAGGAGTTTCATCCATGTATTCTCAATATATTTCTTACTTTCAATTAGTTCTTGTTTCTAGACTTGAGTTAAACAGACACCTTTTAAATCATTAGGCCAATGCCAATTCTTATTTAAATTTCATTTCCTTTTCTTTTTTAAATTGATTTTATGGCTCTCTAAATATTGTAGTATTGAGATTCATCATATTATTATTATTTTATTTATTTATACAAGTTAATGGCATTCAAATTAACTATTTGATCAAGCTAATATGGAAAACATTATATCTACCTGTTAATACTCAGTTGCCTTGTAATTATGATCAAAATATGCAATCTTTTGTTTTGTTTTTTGTCTTTTTTGCCATTTCTTGGGCCGCTCCCATGGCATACTGAGGTTCCCAGGCTAGGGGTTGAATCGGAGCTGTAGCCACAGGCCTACACCAGAGCCGCAACGTGGGATCCGAACCATGTCGGCAACCTACACCACAGCTCACAGCAATGCCGGATCCTTAATCCACTGAGCAAGGCCAGGGATTGAACCTGCAACCTCATGGTTCCTAGTCAGATTTTTTTAACCTCTGAACCATGACGGGAACTCCCAAAATATGTTATCTTGACTATCTTTATTCTACTCTTTTTTCTCTTGCAATGTTACAATTCAACTCTTGAAAACTTTAAAGTTTTTGGAAATGCAAAGTGTGTACTGCAGCAGGAATAGTTTGTATATGACCAGTTTTAGATCAAGGACTCAGGCATCTCTGTATTTATGTCAAGGTGTGTTCCTTTCAGGAGTTGAATTAGACTTATATGATTCTCAGAGGTAAAAGTGTTATCTTCGATCCAATAGTCCAGCAATTTTCTGTGGAGTTTTGTCATCAATTTCCCACCACCATCATACCTGTGGAAGTTCATAGATTAAGGATAGAAACTCAATATTTTAAGGATGTTTCAAAGGAGGGAAGTACAGGTGATGCCAATTAAAAATAGAGAAACTTAGAATTATGGAGCCTGAGAAATCCCACCATGATTCTAAAGCAATTCTAAAGTGGAGATCAAAAATAACTAAAATGGTATGTTACACAGAGGAGACCACTATTAAACATTTTTAGTGAATGAATAACTCTAAAATTAGGACCTCTTGACTTATGAGTCATTTATTAAGCTGAATTAAAGTTAGTGGTTACAGATAGACATATTGTCTTTTAAATTGACATCAGTATCATCAGTACAGCACCTTCTTTAGGGCCTCCACCACTTCTTTGTTCCTAAGACTATAAATCAGAGGATTTAGCAAAGGTGTGAGAACAGGACCAAGTACAAAGAGCATCTGATCCATCTTGGGATTATGATAGAAACTAGGCCTCATGTAGACCACCACAGCAGGACAATAATGCACACTACAGTCAAGTGGAAAGAGCAAGTGGCTAGGGCTTTGTCCCTTCCCTCTGGGGATTTCATGTGGAAGATGGCAAAGAAGAAGAGAGCCTAAGAGTACATGATGAGAGACAAGGGAATGAGAAGCACCACAATGCTTGTCACTACCATAGCCTTCTCATAGGCAGAGAGGTACTCATAGGCCAATTTTATGATGACCATGATTTCACAGAGGAAATGGGAAATCTATCTGGAACCACAAATGGGGAAATGCATGGCATAGGTTGTGTGTGTGAGCAGTAAAAGGGTACCCCCAGCCCAGAAGATGGCAGCCATCTCTAGGCAGACCTTCTGGCCCATGATTAGGATGTATCTTAGAGGGTTGCAGATGGCCATACGCCAGTCATAGGACATGAGAGTGATGAGGATCCACTCAGCAATTCCTAGAGTCAGGAAGAAGAATATCTGAGTCCCACAGGCCACATGTTAAATATTTTTCCTCCCTGAGAAGGAGCCATTGCCACCTTGGGTACAGTGCTAGAGATTAACATCAAGTCCATGAGAGCCAGTTGGCTGAGAAGGAAGTACATGGGTGTGTGGAGGTGAGAATTCACCCAGAGCAGAAGAATGAAGACAAAGTTCAAAATCAGAGCCACAGTATAAATAACAAGCATAGTACCAGTAAAAATGCTGATGTATTTCATATCCAGGAAAAGGCCTAGGAGGATGAAATCAGCTTCTGAGGTTTCATTTCTTTTATCCATGCCTATGTTTTGTTGTAAATAATAAATAATAGATAAAAAAGGAAATGAGATACATTGCTACAAACAATGGATTTAATCCTTCAAACTCCTTCCTCTCTCATCTTGGATTCATTGGTCAAAGCAAACATGTTGAAGAAGGCATTTGCAGTTTACATAGGCTTTAACCTGATTTTTGTCTACCTTCACTCCTGTTCTCAGAAGAGAATCACTAGCCACAGAAGTCACTGCTTATTGGTATGGCCAAGTGTTCTAAGTCCTGTGGGGCAGGTGACACAAATAAGATACATTCTCTTGCAACATTCCCCCCCAAGTTTTGATCTCTGTGTTCAAGTAGAACTTATTTTAACTTAGCACCTCAGATGATAATGATGTTTTTAATCAGAAAGATTGTGTTTGGAAACAAGTTTATTTCAATCAAAGTTCCAGGAGTCTTGTTGTTCTGCATTATATTCCTATTTCACAATGGAAAAAGAACTTGTTTAACTCATACATGGCCTTTCTTACTGGTTATTTCTATTAAAAATTTATCCTATTTATGCCATGCTGTTTTCTACCAAATTAATTCATAATATTCTACTCAATAAAACTTGAAATAATTTATCCAAAATAATTATTGTTTCTTTACATTCAAATTCTGTGGTTTTAGCTTATGAATTTCACTAAGCACACACATATGTAAAACTGTGGGCACTAACATCTTGTGATGTGTAAGATGTATTTCAAACTAACATATTTTAAAAATAACTCTAGATTTCTTCATCTCAAGCTTTCTTTCTCCTAGTCTCTTTATTTTAGTCAAAGTCAGGACCATTCACCCATTGCACAAGACCAGTTCTTAGGGGTTACCTTTGACTCTTCCCCCACCCCACTTCCCCTCTCTCCATCTAGCCTATTCATGTGTCCTATTGATGTACATTGAAACATATCATCTTAATGTGTAAAAATTTCTGTCATTGTCACCCTATATCCAGCCACTGATCCACTGGACTGGCTCTATTCCAAAAATGAAATCTGTTTATTCTTTATTTATTTTTTTTATATCTTATTATATTTTCCCACTGTACAGCAAAGGGATCAAGTTATCCTTACATTTGTTTATTTTTAATGGAAATATGGACTTTTAGTGATCTTGGGATCATCTGGTCTGCCTTTATTGTTTTATGTATGAAGAAAGCAAGGCTAATAGAGACCCAGAGACTTGTTTCAAGTCACCCAAAATGGTGGTCTAGAAGACATGGTATCCAGCACACAGCTGTTAATGATTTTCTAATTCGCTTTCCACATAGTCATTTTAGTTATTCAAACATATGTATCCATAATGATGAAAACCTCTAAATTGATAGGCAGTGGCAGTCTCATGAAGATAGGATATAAATGAAAGGGTACACAGGACTGAATATGACAAATATACTGACCACCCAGTATATAGATTATATAACTATACACTCTATATTACTGTTTCATAGTGTTTGTAATGTCTGAATTTATGTACTTTTAAATAATTTATTTAGAAAGTTTTGTCCATGGCACATTTCCAAAATCATTCTTTGTGTACATTAAAAAAAATTCAAATTCATTTGTATAGGGGAGAATAAGAAAAAAAGATTCTATAAATTTACATATTATTTACTATTTCAGGATATTCTCTGTATTGAGATGCTAAGCATTTTCATAATTATTCAATATTACCCTTCATTAAATGAGAAGAGCAGAGCAGTAAATGGGCAAAGGGAATTGAACCCTTTGCAGAGTCAAAGCATTTGAGCACATCATCTGGAAAGAGATGGATATCTAGTAATAATGGTACAGGTTCCTACTCTCACTAAAGCCCTTCTTTGACTTAGGACAATTTCATTTTTGTGATTGTGACTACAGACCATTACTTCCCACCTCAGAAAACATTGAACATGAAGAACAGTCAAAGCCCTGAATATGCTGTTTAATTTTAAGGCATAGGGAATATATCCTTTAATGGTTGCCTCACTGGCTGGTACATAAACATTTGACTTTCACAACATTGTAAAATAGGTACAGTTTATCATGCTATCCTCCTCCAACAATAGCGTCTCTTTGTTTGGCGCCTTGTGGACTCTGACATTATGGCACCATTCTCCCTATGACACTTTGCTTGTCATGGGTAGGGCTTTCTAAACACCTTCCCCCAACCTCTGCAGAATTAGATCTGCCCATTGATCTGAAATACTCAGAGCCATAAATGTGCTACTTCTGCTGTGATAAGAGCTGACTCTTGGGCAAAGAATTTTGGGCAGACCATGACATCTCCCCAGTCACAGCACAATCACCTTCTTAACCCTCCAAATCTTTCATTCTTTAATGCCTATTTGCTCCTTTAATCTTTGTTCCATTATCTACTTGCTCACTTCCTTTCCCTCAGCAGCAGAGTCTCCCCCGCACACTATTTACTTTTCTCTTACTCCTCTACACTTGTGTTCCCTGACGCTATCTCAGGTTATCACCAGCCATGTCTGCTGTCTTTAAGCTTACAGAAGAAGGCTTTCTTTGATGTTTGCTTTCCTTTTGTTCCTCATATTCTTTCTTTCTGCCTTGCCTTATTTCATAATGCAAAAAAAAACCTTCATTTTACTTATCCCCTGGTGTCTTAAATAAGAGAATAGGATGTAGGAAAAGTCAAATAATTAGTTTAGCTCCTTTTACTTTAGATGCAATGGTCTCTCTTTTGTAGACATGGAATCTTAAGAGAGGAATCTACAATTTCCCTCTCTTAAAGAATTTAGCATGTTTGATTTTGTTGAGTGATTTACATATCACTGCTTTGGAAAAATAAATGAAAACAGATTAATTGCTAGCCAACTCATTGGTATGACTATGAAGGAAAATAATTTATTATCCTTTATGTCTGATTCCAGTATAGGTATCAAGACAATCCACTGGGATCTCCTTCTGATCCTTTCTGATTTCCTTTACAAAATTAGGTTTATGACTGGAGTACACAAAAACTCTTATGGTGTACTATAAATATCTTTACACTGAAGGCTTTTCTTTGAAGAAAATATTTCCTCATTTCTCTTCTCACTTACCTCTGTCCTTTGAGTCCTTTCTATTATCTGATCTTTTCTGGATCAAGTTCATTTTGCAAATCTGGATAATTAAGGTAAGCAGGAATAAAAATTGCATGATATCTGGTGCTCTAGAAAATATGTGATTGGTGTTGCTTTTCTCAGGTACCTCTTTCTTTCTTTAAAGTATGACATTCATTTTGTCCCAGGGAAAAATATATATCATTTAATTTTTTTAACTTTTAATGACCTGAAGGAAGAGAATCACTAAGTAGTCGCTCAGTGAAAAAATATTTGTTCCAATCCAAGTTTGCTTAAATATGTCAACAGATGTACTGGAAGGCAGGGGGTTCTTATTTGACATAAATATTTCTGAATCTTACCCCAAAACAACTTGTGATATTTTCTGGACATGGGGCCATAATAGAAGTACTTTAAATAAACACAAAATTCTTATGCAATAGATTATTTTTTGACTCACAGACATTTTTTCTCTTCTGTTTACCTCTACTATCTCAGCTCTAGAACAAATGTTATATTTTATAAGAGAGTTATAAATGAGAGGCTGTTACTTTTTAAAATACTGTTTGTGTAGCTTTTCATTTACCAAGGGTTTTCATGTATAAGTTCATGTCATTCTCATGGCAGCCCTGTGAAGAATGTGGTAGGACAGGGGTGTTCAAATTTTAAATACACAGAAAAGCAGATACAACAATGGTGATGTATCTAAGCCTACAACAGGTAAAAGACATGCTGCTACTGAATTGCAATAAATACAACATATTAGTGGATTGTTTATAGATTATTAGATTTCTTAGATAAACTCCACTGTCTTTTCTTTTAAACTTGGAGCCAAAAGCCATAATCTTACTTCAAACTGTCCTTGATGGCTTTTGGGGGAAGGCATCTCAGATTGTGATAATTCTTAATTCTATATTTATATCTTATTTCCCCCTACATCCCCGCATACTTAACTATATTTACTGCTAGTTTTAATTTTTTTTAAATCACAGACAATGTCCTGGAATTGTAGGGGCATTTACCCTTTGTCCCATCATCCCAAGTGTTCTAGCTTCTCAGCATTAGTAATGAAGTGATAAAGCCTATGTTCATTGCTGTCAGTACCTATAAAGCAGAGATGAAGACACATTAAAGCTGAGATCCAAGCAGACATATAGTCAGGTTTTCCTGCTACCAAATGGAGAATGCTTTTGCCTGATGGTGAGAAAATCACTCCATCATGTTCCAAGAGTGGATAGGAGAGATAACTGGTAGCTTCTCAAATTCAGGTCTGCCAATATCCTTTCATATTCTCTTGTGATCATTTCTTTTGTATGACCCATGAGGCTTTCTCTTTGTAGGTAATTTTGCCTATAATTAGTTAAGGAGGATTTTTGCCCAGTGGGAATTATTTCTAATAATTATAGTTAATTGTCATATCTTGAAAAGTGAACACATGATATCTCTCTAGGATGGGTTCAGTGTTATAAGTAAAGGGTCCCAAGTGTTTGGCGAGTGAGGTAAAACTTAGATTATTTTTTCATTGTTGAGCAAATGTGGACTTACATCAGTTTTCTGGAGGAAATATTCCCCTAGGCTTTAATTAACAAGTCCTTGGTGAATTAGAATTCAATGCTTATAAAACATTAGCCATTCTTAGAAATACTTTCTTCCCTCAAACGCCTTTGAATTACATTTCTCAGGTTTTACGGGTCTTGAATTTTTGCACAATTCAGAATTCATTTTATTTTCATTTACATTATTAAATATACCTTTGATGGGCTTATTTGGTAAGTTAATTCTATCAATTAGAGAAAGGGACAGCAATGGCTTTGAAAACTTAGCCATAATATAAAATAATTAAATTTATTCTGTAGAATACCAATGCACAAAATATATGTGTTACCCAACAGTAAACCTATTAAATGTGAGATATTTCAAGGGTCTGATGACAGTCAACTCAACACAAACACTGAGAATTGTATTCTTTTTTTTTTTTTTTACTTTTATTCACAATCTATTTTCAAAGATCTTTCGTATGTTATTTTCAGCAACTATATTCTTTTTGTTGTTGTTGTTGTTGTTGTTGCTATTTCTTGGGCCGCTCCCGCGGCATATGGGGGTTCCCCGGCTAGGGGTCGAATCGGAGCTGGAGCCACCGGCCTACGCCAGAGCCACAGCAACGCGGGATCGGAGCCGCGTCTGCAACCTACACCACAGCTCACGGCAACGCCAGATCGTTAACCCACTGAGCAAGGGCAGGGACCGAACCCGCAACCTCATGGTTCCTAGTCGGATTCGTTAACCACTGCGCCACGACGGGAACTCCCCGAGAATTGTATTCTAATATCATGAATCATACTGTTCTAATTCACACAATAACTTTTCCATGCTAGATTTCTCTTTCTTTTACTTTCAAATAAGTATATTAATAACTCAAAATAAGCAAATATTCAAAGGTTACTTTGATAGATTAATATATGAGATTGGTAGTGGAACATGTTGGGGGCAAAAAGACCAACTAAAGAGATTCTTAAGAAAATATATTCTCATAAGTGAAACATATAAATTTTTTTTCATCTTCCTTGGGATAAATTATAAGAAACAATTCAAAGAGACATGATATTCAGATTTAGAAAATTGAATTAATGCTGAGTATGTATCAAGTCTTATCTTTACTCGAGCAAGAGAGGGCCCTGTTCTATGATCCATAAAAGGGGTTCACTTATCATAGTCATTAAGATAAAAATGATGTTTTTCTAGTCTCATGAGGAAGTTGTTGAAAATTTGATAATGGATTGAACAAAATAAACTCATGGATAGGGCTTAGAATGGCATATGGAAGTTCCCAGGCTAGGAGTTGAATTGGAGCTGCAGCTGCTGGCCTATTACCACAGCCACAGCAACTTGGGATCTGAGCCACTTCTGCAACTGACACCACAGCTCATGACAATGCCATATTCTTAACCCACTGAGCAAGGACAGGGATTGAACCTGCATCCTCATGGATACTAGTCAGATTTGTTACCACTGAGCCACAATGGGAACTCCTAATTTTTGTATTAAACAGATTGGACATTAAATAAATGTACTTCAATGCAATCTCAAGATTGATACAGGTCATATCCCTGATTATAGGAAACATATTCTGTTCTCTGCCTACAGCAATATGGTGCTGTAAAAGTAAGAGATTTGTTTATGGTGAATATTTCTTAAGTCATATGAGAACTAGAAGTTCCCATACAAATACTCCCAAATAATTTAATTTTTGTATAAGCAAATCATTAGTTCAGTAACTCATTTATTAAAGCAAAATTTGTTATGATCTACTCTGTGTCAAGCCTTGTGATACAGAATTGATATAAAGTAATAAGTGGTTAAAAACATTAACATATAAGAATATTAAATGAATCTAGACTAGGAATAATAAGAGGTATATTAATAATTATAATAAAATATGATGTTCTAGTGATAGAGCCAGGGACTCACAGCATTTGCTATGAAAGTCGAAAAAATATTCAGCAATATTATCTAAGTTATAATTAAGGTAAGATGCAATATAGGTAGGGTTTCCATGGGAAGATCCCAAGGAGTCTTTGCTGTGTTAAGGGATGGGAACATATTCTAGGTGAAGTAGAGGAAGGTTAAAGACACAAGGACCCTAGAGAATATCAAGTCAGGTGTTATTTTGGTGTGTCTACCCTCACTAGAAATCCAATTAGTGAATGAATATGGTACACCTTCAATCAATGGAGAACTTATCAAACTTTAGGCTTCACACTTGTATCGTTCAAAATCCTAGCAGGAAAAAATGGCACACTGGAGTTAAAATAATTCCAGGGGAAGATGATATAGGAAATAATTATAAATATGGAAAAGTGAGTGCAGGCTATAGTTAAACTACTACAATGAATGGTGTAGTATATCAAGGTCCAAAATAAAAAAGAGAAGAAAGAGCTCCTGGAATCAGAAAATGAGAGTCTGTTGAAATAATCTCTCAAAAGGAGCATTGGTCTCTGGGGAGATGAAAGTTGAAGTGGAGAAGTTTTGTATGAAATTGAAGCTAAGTTGTTATCAGCTGTAAATATACTGTTATAGAAAAATAAGTTTTAGGTAAACTATAAAGTAATCACAAAAGAAAGTCTCTAGTAGGTACCCCAAAAATTACAAAAAATAAAAAATGGTGTGGTTGGAAAAGGCGCTTGATATGATTTTGATTTTCTTAAATTTACCAAGCCTACATTTGTGACCCAGAATGTGATCGATCTTAGAGAATGTTTTTGTACAATTGAGAATAATGTGTATTCTGCTGCTTTCAGATGGATTGTTCTATAAATATCAATTAAGGCAATCTGTTTTAATGCATCTGTTAAGGCCTTGTTTCCTTTTGATTTTATGTCTAGATTATCTGTGCTTTGCTGTAACTGGGGGTGTTAAAGTCCTCCAATATTATGATATTCTTGTTGATTTCTCCTTTTATGGCTTTAGCATTTGCCTTATGTATTGAGGTTCTCCTATGTTGGGTGCATAAAATCTTGGATTGATCTTTTGGTCATTATGTAACATCTTTCAAGGGGTTGAATCAGAGCACAGCTGCTGGCCTACACAACAGCCACAGCAATATCATATATGAGCCATGTCTGCAACCCACACCACAGCTCACAGCAATGCCAGATCTTTAACCCACTGAAAAAAGCCAGGGATCAAACACATATCCCCATGGATATTAGTCAGGTTCAAAACCTACTGATCCACAAAGAGAACTCCTACTCCAGCTTTCTTTTGATTTCTATTTGCACAGAATATATAGAGATTAACATACTAAGTGAACTAAGTCAGAGAAAAAGAAACATCATATGGTATCACTTACACATGAAATCTAAAAAAAAAGGATAAAAATAAACATCTTTTCAGAACAGAGACAGGCTCACAGATTTTAAAAATAAACTTATAGTTAACAAAGGGGAGAGGTAGGGGGAAAGGAGGCACTGGGGTTTGGGATTGCCATATGCACACTGTGGTATATAAAATGGTTTGCCATGAGGGACCTGCAATATAGTATAGGGCATTATCAATATTCTCTGATGATCTATATTGGAAAAGAATATAAAAAAGAATGGATATGTGTACATGCATAACTGAATCACTTTGTTATAAACCAACTATACCTCACTAAAACTTTAAAAGAAATAAAATTTAAAAATTAATTACAAAAAATAAATAGGTCACAAAGGAAAACAGAGAGACAAGAAGGAACTATAAAACTGTCGGAAAAGATTAATGAAATGTTAAAAGTTCTTGCCTATCGGTAATGACTTTAAATACAAATAAATTAAAATTGCCCCCAAAAAGACATAGAGTGGGGAATTCCCTTTGAGGTTCAGTAGTTAATGAACCTGACTACGATCCATGAGGATGTGGGTTTGATCCCTGACCTTGCTTAGTGGGTTAAGGATGTGGTATTGCCTTGAGTTGTGGTGTAGTTTGCAGATGTTACTTGATCCCATGTTGCTGTAGCTGTGATGTAGGCCAGTGGCTGTACCTCCAATTTAACCCATGGCCTGGGAACTTCCGCATGCCCAGGAGCCCAGTAGGAGGCCTGACTATTTGTGACTCCAGAGGCAGGTCTATATATTAATATATACTCACTACTATATATAAAAATAGATAAGTAACAAGTACCTAATATAATACAGGGGAAATAAATATTCTAATAATGTATATGGGAAAAGAATCTGAAAAAAATGGATATATGTATATGTAAAACTGGTTCACTTTGCTGTACTAAAACTAACACAACATTGTAAGTAACTATAATAAAATCTTTGAAAAGTTAAAAAAGTAAAGATAATAAAAGGATATTTCTTATATATTGATGTGAAAAAAAAAAGACCAGAGGCAACAAATATGGAGATGATGTGAAGAAAAGTCACACCGGAGACAAGAAAATTACAAATGAGAAATCTCACTGGTAAAGGCAAAGATAATATAAAAATAGGAAATCACCATTTCAAAAATATATCAATACTAGCAATCATGAGAAGAGGAGAGGACAAATGAACACTGAAAATGCATTTGAAATTAAGAGACCAGCAACCAGAAGGAATTCTGTACACACATAGATGGTTATATTGAAATCTTATGGGAACCACAGGAAAAAAAACTATAATGGAATCCACTCAAAAAAGAATAGGAAATCCAGACACAATACTAAATATAGAGAAGAAAACAAAAGAGGAAGGGAAGAAAAAATACCCAGATTAACAATCCCCCCAAAATAAGACAGGATTAAGATGGCAGAATAGAAGGACTGGAGCTCAACTTCTCTCATAAAAACAAAACCAAAAAAAAAATACAACCAAATGCTGAACAAACTTCAACCAAATGGACTGGAAACTTTCAAAAAGATATCCTAATACAGAGGACAAAGAAGAGGCCACATCAAGAGGTAGGAGGGGTGATTATGCAAAATAAGCAACCCCATACCTCCCAGATGGGCAGCCCACAGACTAGAGAGTATCACAGAGACTCATCTACAGGAGAGAGATTTCTGAGCCCCATGTCAAATGCCCATGCCAGGAGATCTGGCATTGAAAGAAATAGCCCCCAGAGCATCTGGCATTGAAGGCCACTGGGGCTTGTGTGCAGAAGCTCCATGGGACTGAGGGAAACAAGACCTCATTCTTGAAAGGTGCTCACTGATTTTCATGTGCACTTGGTCTCAGAGCAAAGCAAAGTCTCCATAGGAATTTGGGTCAGACCTTATTTCAGTTCTTGGAGGATCTACAGGGAAAACAGGGGGTGACTGTGGCTCATGTGGGGGAAGGACTTTGGGCAAACTCTCAGGAATAATCATCAATGTGTATTTCTCTGGAGGTGGCCATTTTGAGAAAATCTGGCCCCACCCATGAGTTATGAGAAGCCCCAGGCCAAACAATAATTCAGGTGGGATCGCAGCCCCACCCATCAGTAAACAGACTGCCTAAAGACCCCCAGGCACACAGCCACCTTTGATCTCACCCAGAGACAAAGCCCCACTCACCAGAGGGATAGGAATCAGCTCCACCTACCTGTGGGCGGGCACCAGTCCCTCCCATAAGAAAGCCTACAGCAAGCCCCTGTACCAACTTCAGTCACAAGGGAGGCAGATACCAGAAGTAAGAGAGGCTACAAGACTACTGTCTGCAAAAAGGACACCACACCAAAAACCTATAAAAATGAAAAGGCAGAGAACTATAACTCAGATAATGGAGAAGGAAAAAAACCTCACAAAAACAACTAAGTGATCTAGAGATTATCAGCCTCCAGGAAAAAGACAATAGACCATTGATACTGAAAATGATGCAAGACATTAGAAATAGAGATAATAGCCAAAAACTTTCCTAACATGGGAAAGGAACCACTCACTCAAATCCAGGAACCATGAGTACCATATAAAATAAACCCACGGAGGAACACCATGAGCACATATGAATCAAACTGACCAAAATTAAAGACAAAGAAAAAACATTGGAAAGAGCTAGAGAAAAGAAACAAATAACATACACGGGAGCCCTATTAAGGTTATTGGAAGATTTTTCAGCAGAAACTCTGCAGGCCAGAAGGGAGTGGCATGATATACTTAATGTGATGGAAGGAAAAAACCTCCAACTAAGATTATTTTACCCAGCAAGGATCTCATTCAGATTTGAAGGAGAAATCAAAAGCTTTACAGATAAGCAAAAGCTAAGAGAATTCAGTAACAGTACACCAGCTTTAAAATAAATACTAAAGGAACTTCTTCAGGCAGAAAAGAAAAGGCCACAACCAGAAACAAAAATACCTCAAATGAAAAGGCTCACCAGTAAAGACATATATACAGTAAATATATGAAATCATCCATACACAATTATGCTACCATAATCAGAAATCATGAGGAGGGTACATATGCATGACACTGGAGTTGCACTTATATGTGTGTGTGTGTGTGTGTGTGTGTGTGTGTGCGTGTGTGTGTGTATCTATATCAAAACTTCAGGGTAACTGCAATTGAAAAATCTACAATTGATACAAAAACAAACAAGAAAAATCAACTCAAATACAACGCTAAAGATAGTCATCAAACCACAAGAGGAGAGAACAAGAGAAGAAGGGAAGAAAAAAGAGCAACAGAAACAAATCCAAAGCAATTAATAAAATGGCAATAAGAACATACATATCAATAATTACCTTAAATGTTAATGAATAAACACCCCAACCAAAAGACTTTGACTGACTGAATGGATACAAAAACAAGACTCATATATATGCTGTCTTCAAGAGACCCACTTCAATTCTAGGGACACATACAAATTGAAAGTGAGAGGATAGAAGAAAATAGTCCATGCAGATGGGAATCAAAAGAAAGCTGGAGTAGCAATACTCATATCAGACAAAATAGACTTCAAAATGAAGAATATTTTAAGGGACAAGGAAGGTCGCTACATAAAAATCAAAGGATCAATCCAAGAAGAAGATATAACAATTTTAAACATTTACACATCTGACATAGGTTCATCGGAAAATATAAGGCAATTGCTAACATCCTTAAAAGGAGAAATTGACAACAACACAATAATATTGGGGGACTTTAACACCCCACTTACAGCAATGGACAGATCATCCAGACAGAAAGTCAATAAGGAAACACAGGCCTTGAATGAAGCATTAAACCAGATGGTCTTAATAGATATTTATAGGACATTCCATCCAAAATAAACAGAATACACATGCTTCTCAAGTACACATGGAACATTCTGTAAGATGGATCACATCCTGGGCTACAAATAAAGCCTTGATAACGTGAAGAAAATTGAAATCATATCAAGCATCTTTTCTGATCACAATGATATATGACTGGAAATCAACAAAAAGAAAAAACTTCAAAAAACAAAAACACTTGGAGACTACACAACATGCTACTAAACAACCAATGGATCAGTGAAGAAATCAGAGAGGAAATTAAAAAATACCTAAAAGTGGAGTACCTGTTGTGGTTCTGTGGTTAATGAACCAGACTAGCATCCATGAGAATGTGGGTTTGATCCTTGGCCTAGCCTGGTGGGTTAAGGATCTGGCATTGCCATGAGCTGTGATGTAGGTCACAGAGGAAGCTTGGATCCTGCGTTGCTGTGGCTATGGCATAGGCCAGTGGCTGCAGCTCCAACTGGACCCCCAGCCTGTGAACCTCCATATGCCACAGGTGTTGTCCTAAAGAAAAGAAAGAGAAAAAGACAAAAAAAAACCTAGAAGCAAATGACAATAATGATATGACACACCAAAACCTATGGGATGAAGCAAAAGCAGTTCTAAGAGGGAAACTTATAGCAATACAAGCCTACCTCAGGAAACAAAAAAAAAACAAAAAGCTCAGGTGAGCAACTTCAATTTATATCTAAAGCAGCTTGAGAGAGAACAGACAAGACCTAAAGTTCACAGAAGTGAAAAAAATCATGAAGATTAGAGCAGAAATCAATGAAATAGTAACAAAGAAAACCATAGAAAAGTTCAATGAAAGTAAAAGCTGGTTCTTTGAAAAGATCAACAAAATTGATAAACCCTTAGTCATACTTCTTAAGGAAAAAAGAGAGAGGACTCAAATCAATAAAATTAGAAAAGAAAATGGAGAAGTAACAATGTACATCACAGTAATATAAAGGATCATAAGAGACTACTATATTCAACTATAAGCCAAAAAAAAGGAAAACTTAGAAGAAATGGACAAATCTTAGAGTAGTGCAATCTTCCAAGACTAAACCAAGATGAAAGAGAAAAGATGAATGCATCAATAAAAAGTACTGAAATTGAAACTGTGATTTAAAAATTTCCAACAAACAAAAGTCCAGGACCAGATGGCTTCACAGGCAAGTTCTATCAAACATTTAGAGAAGAGCTAACACCTATCCTTCTGAAACTATTCCAAAAAAATTGCAGAGGAAGGAACACTCCCAAACTCATTCTATGAGGCCACCATCAATCTGATACCAAACCAAAGATACCACAAAAAAAAGAAAACTACAGGCCAATTTCACTGATGAACATAGATGCAAAAATCTTCAACAAAATAATAGCAAACCAAATCCAACAATATATTAAAAGGATTGTACAACATGATCAAGTTGGATTTATCCCAGGGATGCAAGGATTCATCAATATCCAGAAATCAATCAGTGTGATACACCACATTAACAAACTGAAGAATAGTAACAATATGATCCTCTCAATAGATGCATAAAAAGACTTTGACAAAATCCAACACCCATTTCTGATAAAAACCCTCCAGAAAGTGGGCATAACAGGAATCTACCTCAACATAATAAAGGCCATATATGACAAACCCACAGCTAACATCATTCTCAATGGTGAAAAGTTGAAAGAATTCCTGCTGAGATCATGAACAAGACAAGGATGTCCACTCTCGACATCATAATTTTGAAGTCCTAGCCACAGAAATGAGAAGTAAAAGAAATAAAAGGAATTCAAATTGGAAAGGAAGAAGTAAAACTATCACTATTTGAAGGTGGCATGATACTATACCTAGAGAATCCTAAAGACTCTACCAGAAAACAGTTAGCTCTCATCAATGAATTTGGCAAAGTCGTAGGATACACAGAAATTGACTGCATTTCTATATACTATCTATAAAATATCAGAAAGAGAAATTAGGGAAGCAATCCCATTTACTGTTGCATCAAAAAAATAAAATACTTAGGAATAAACCTATCTAAGGAGACAAAAGACCTGCACTTTGAAAATTATAAGACAGTGATGAAAGCAATCAAAGATGACACAAACAGATGGAAAGACATACTATGCTCTTGGATTGGAAGAGTCAATATTATCAAAATGACTATATTACTCAAGGGAATCTAGAGATTCAACCAAATCCCTATCAAAATACCAAGGACATTTTTCAAAGAACTATAACATAATATATTAAAGTTTGTTTGGAAGCACAAAAGACCCAGAATAGCCAGAGACATCCTGAAAAAAAAACGGATCTGGAGGAATCAGGTTCCCAGACTTCAGACTATACCACAAAGCTACAATCATCAAGACCATATGGTTCTGGCACAACGACAGAAATATAGATCAGTGGAACAGGATAGAAAGCCCAGAATTAAACCCACACACCTACAGCCAACTAATCTATGGCAAAGGAGGCAAGAATATACAATGGAGAAAAGAAAGCCCCTTCAATAATTGGTGCTGGGAAAACTGGACAGCAACATGTAAAAGAATGAAATCAGAGCACTTCCAAACAGCATACACAAAAATAAACTCAAAATGGATTAAAGACCTAGATATAAGATCAGATACTGTAAAACTCTTAGAGGAAAACACAGGCCAAACTTTTTCTGACATAAACGACAGCAACATCTTCTCGGACCACTTAGAGTAATGACAATAAGAACAGAAATAAACAAATTGGACTTAATTACACTTAAAAGTTTCTGCACAGCAAAGAAAACCCTAAACAAAAGGAAAGACAACCCACAGAGTGGGAGAAAATATTTGCAAATGAATCAGCTGACAAAGGATTAATCTCCAAAATTTATATACACCTTCTACAGCTCAATACCAAAAACACAAACAACCCTACAAAAAAATGGGCAGAGGATCTAAACAAAGAGAATTGTCTGTTTTGGTCTTCCAATGAAGACCAAAAAACACATGAAAATTGTTCAATATCACAAATTGTTTTAGAAATGTAAATCAAAACCACTATGAGGTACCACCTTACACCAGCCAGAATGGCCATCATCAAATAGTCTACAACGAATATATGCTGGAGAGGGTATGGAGAAAAAGGAACCCTATTACACTGTTGGTGGGAATGTAAATTGGTGCAACTACTGTGGAAAATAGTATAGAGATTCCTCAGAAAACTAAACGTAGAACTACCATTTGATCCAGCAATCCCACTCCTGGGTATCTATCCAGAGAAAATGATGACTCAAAAAGACACATGTACCCTATACAATAGCCAAGCACTCTATACAATAGCCAAGCCATGGAAACAACCTAAATGTCCACTGACAGAGGATGGATCAAGGTGTGGTTCATACACACAATGGAATATTACTCAGACATTAAAAGGAAAGAAATAACAATATTTGCAGCAACATGGATGTAACTACAGAAATTATCATGCTAAGTGAAGTCAGTCAGTCAATGAGACACCAACATCAAATGCTATCACTGACATGTGGAATCTGAAAAAAGAACAGAATGAACTTCTTTGCAAAACAGATACTGACTCACAGACTGACAAACTGATGGTTTCCAAATGAGATAGGTTGGGATGTGCAGGGATGCACTGAGGTTTTGGGATTGAAATATTATAAAATTTGGTTGTGATGATTGTTGTACAACTCTGAATGTAATAAAATTCATTCAGTAATTTAAAAAATCCTGAAATTTAAGAAAATGGCAATGAATATATTCTTACCCATAATTACATTGGATATAATAGATTAAATGCTCTAACTAAAAGACACAGACTGGCTGAATGTATACAAAAACAAGATCTATATATATACTGTCTACAAAAGACACACTTCAGATATAAGGACACATACAGACTTAAATTGAGGGTATGGAAGAAGGTATTGAGTGCAATTGGAAACCATAGAAAAGTGGTAGCAATATTCTTATCAGACAAAATAAAATTTAAAATAAAGAAGGTAATAAGATGTAAACAAGGAGTCTTCATATAGATCAAAGGATCAATACAAGAAGAGATAAAAACTGTAAACATAGATGCACCCAAATTAGGAGTGCCAAAATATATAAGGCAACTGTTAACATCCATAAAAGGAGAAATCAAGAGCAACACAATAATTGTGGGGTATTTTAACACCCCACTTAAATCAATGGATGGGTCATGCAGAAAGAAAATCAACATGGAACCCTAGGCCTAAAGTAACATCCTGGACCAGAGAGACTGAACTGATATTTATAGAATGATCTATCCCAAAGCAGCATAATATACATTATTCAAAGTGCACATGGAACATTCTCAAGATAGATCACATCTTGGGCCACAGATTAAGCCTTGGTAATTTTTTTTAAATGATGTTATTTCAAGCATTTTCTCTCTTTTTTCTTTTCTTTTTTAATGGCCACATCCTTGGTATATGGAGATTCCCAGATCCAGAGTTGAATTGACCTACAGCTGCTTGCCTATACCTCAGCAATGCCAGATCCAAGGCGTGTCTGTGACCTACACTATAGATCACAGCAATGCAAGATCCTTAATCCACTGAGTGAGACCAGGAATCGAACCTGCACCCTCAGGGATACTAATCAGATTCATTTCTTGCTGAGCCATGACGGGATCTCCTCAAGCATTTTCTCTAACCACAATGCTCTGAGGCTAGAAATCAATGACCAAAAAAACCAAAAACCAAAACGAAACCTGCAAACAACAACAACAACAAAACCTCTCCTGGAAGCTAAACAATATGCTATTAAACAACCAACGGATCTGTGAAGAAATCAAAGGGGAAATTTAAAAGATACTTAAAGACAAATAACAATGAATATATGACAATGTAGAACCTATGAGACACAGCAAAAGCAGTGTGAAAGGGAAGTTTATAGCAATACAATCCTATCTCAGGAAAGAAGACAAAGCTCAAATAAGCAACCTAATCTTAACACCTAGACATCTAGAGAAGAAAGAAGAGACAAAGGCCAACATCAGTAAAAGGAAAGAAATCATAAAGGTTAGGGAAGAAATTAATGACATAGAGACAAAGAAAACAATAGAGATCAATGACACCAAATTTATTTCTTTGAAAAGAACAACGATATTGATAAATATTTAGCCAGACTCACCAAGAAAAAAGGGAGAGGGTTCAAATCAATAAAATTAGAAATGATAAAGAAAAAATACCATATGATTATCACACATATTTGGTATCTAATATACAGCACAAGTAAATCTTTCCACAGAAAAGAAAATCATGGACTTGGAGAATAGACTTGTGGTTGCGTGGGGGAATGGGGAGGGAGTGGGAGGGACTGGGAGCTTTGGGTTAACAGATGCAAACTATTGCTTTTGGAATGGATTAACAATGAGATCCTGCTGTGTATCACTGAGAACTATGTCTAGATACTTACAATGGAAGAAAAAAATTATGTATACATGTATGTGTAACTGGGTTCCCATGCTGTACGGTGGGAAAAAATAGTGTGTTGGGGGAAATAACAATAAAAAATAAATTAAAAAAGAAGAAATGATACAGGAGATGTTACAACTGACACCAAAATAAATAAATAAATAAAAAGGATCATAAGTGACTATTAAGAACAACTGTATGCCAATAAAATGAAAAACAGAGGACAGATGGTTACAAAGGTACACCCTACCAAGGCTGAACCAGGAAGAAATACAAAATATGAATAGACACAAGTACTGAAATTGAAAGTGTCATTTAATAACTTCTATAAACAAAAGTCCAGGACCTGATGGCTCCACAGGTGAATTCCATTAAACATTCATAGAAGAATTAACACTTACTCTTCTGAAACCCTTCCAAAAAAGAAGAAGGAATATTCCCAAACTCATTCTATGAGGTCACCATTACCCTGATACCAAAACCAGACAAAGATACCACAGAAAAGTAAATTATAGGCCAATATCATTGATGAACATAGATGCAAAAAATCTCAATGAAATACTAGCAAGCTAAATCCAACTATATATTAAAAGGATCACACATCATGACCAAGTGCAATTTTTCCAAGGGATGCAAGGATTCTTCAATATTCGCAAATGAAACAGTGTGATAAACCACATGAAAAACTGAAAATTAAAAGCAATATGATTATCTAAATAGATGCAGAAAAAGCTTTTGACAAAATTCAATACCCATTTTTGATTAAAATTCACTGGATGGTAGGCACAGAGTGGACCTACCTCAACATAATAAATGTCATATATGACAAACCCACAGCTAACATCATTCTCAATGGTAAAAAACCAAAAGCATTTCCACTAAGATCAGTAATAAGACAAGGATGTCCACTTTCACCACTGTTATTCAACATAGATTTGGAAGTCCTAGCCACAGAAATCAGAGAATAAAAAGAAATAAATGGAATTCAAATTGGAAAAGAAATAAAACCATCACTGTTTCAGATGACATAATACTATTAGAGTATCCTAAAGACAATCCTAGAAAATTGTTAGAGCTCATCAAGAATTTGGTAAAGTTGCAAGATAAAAAAATTAATACACAGAAATTCATAGCATTTCTATATACTAACAATGAAAGAGAGACCATCCCATTTACCACCACATCAAAATAATAAAATACTTAGGAATATATCTACATAAACAGACATAATATCTGTACTCTGAAACTGTAAGATGTTGATGAAAGAAATCAAATGAAACAGAAACATATAGCATGCTCTTGGATTGGATGAATAAATATTGTCAAAATGGCTATATTATCCACAGCAATCAACATATTTAATGCAATATCTATTAAATTACCAAAGACATTTTTCACAGAACTAGGAAAAATATTTTAAAATTTGAATGGAAGCACAGAAGAACATGAACGGCCAAAGCAATGTTAAAAAAATGCAGCTGGAGGAATCAGGATCCCTGACTTCAGACTCAACTACAAAGCTACAGTCTTCAAAACATTAAGGTACTGGCATAAAAAGAGAAATATAGATCAATGGAACAAGATAGAAATCCAGAAATAAACCCAAACACCTATGGTCAACTAATCTGTGACAAAGGAAGCAAGAACATACAGTGGAGGATAGATAGTCTCTTCAATATATGATACGGGGAAAACTGGACAGCTACATGTAAAAGAATGAAATTGGAACGTTCTCCTAACACCATAAACAAAAATAAATACAAAATTGATTAAATACCTAAAGGTAAGTCCAAATACTTAGGTGGGATAAAACTCCTAGAGGAAAACATAGAATGCTCTTTGAAATACATCACAGCAACATCTTGTTTGATCCACCTCCTAGAACACTGACAATTAAGACATAATAACCAAAGTTCCATTGTGGTGTGGCAGAAACAGATCTGACTAGGAACCATCAGGTTGTGGGTTTGATCCCTGGTCTCCTTCAGTGGGTTAAGGATCTGGCATTGCTGTGATCTGTGGTGTAGATCTCAGACATGGCTTGGATCTTGCATTGCTGTGGCTGTGGTGTAGGCCGGCAGCTATAGTTCCAATTTGACCCTAGCCTGGGAACCTCCATATGCCATACCCCATGGGTGCTGCCCCAAAAAGCAAAAAAAAAAAAAAAAAAAAAAAAAAGACATAATAAACCAATGGGACATTATAAACCTCAAAACTTTGCATAGCAAAGGAAACCATTCAAAAAACGAAAATACAACAAACTGAATGGGAGAAAATATTTGCAAATGATGCAATTGACAAGGCCAAAATCTGCAAAATATACAAACAATGCATACAACTCAACAACAAAAATATTCTATCCAAAATGGTCAAAAGTGAGTTCTAATTGTGGTTCAGCAGTAACTAGTATCCATGAGGACATGAATTCAATTACCTGGCCCTTCTCAGTAGGTAGATCCAACGTTGCCATGAGCTATGGTTTACTACATAGACATGACTCAGATATGGCACTCAGTCACTGCAAGGCAGAGGAATGCTTCATGAAGCATGGATCTCTGAAGAATGGGTGGGAAGTATCCAGAAGAAAAATGGAAAGAGTAGAGAAAAGTGTCCCTAGAAAAGGGACAAAGTTAGATAGTAAGAGAGAATTCGTCTGAGAAAGAATCAGCTTGAGAAGATAGCTATAACTATCATGTGGCAAAACCCAATTTGTTCCTATGCTTAATGAAGGCAAAATAATCAGAATTGTCTGATTCCGTTATGCCTTTCTATTACGTATAACAGAAATACGTTTAGTTCACATCAACCAGAAACTTCATAAGTCGGACAAATGCCTTCAGATGAGTAAAATCAGTTATGTCTACCATTGCAGCTACAGTAAACTAAATTGATTATATATTGACAAAGTGACAACAATCAATGAGAAGACAGAGAGCTAAATATTTACACCTTATATTATAGTATAATATCCATGATGAATGTCTGGATCCATTCCATTGCTAAACATAAACTGTTACACTCAAAATGGCTGGGCAAGAGGGTAAGAAAATGTGTAAATCTATGAACTCATGGACAATCAAAAATGGAGGGCTATAGTTTTTTTCTCATGTTCAATTGTTTAGTAACTATAGTAATTTCAGTTTAAGCCCTTTGTGTACTAGCAACATAAGTGTTATCAGTAGACCAGAAACTGATTAATTTGATACTGATATCAAATATCTAAATGTGGGATTTAGCTTGGCCACATATTATTTGAAATTGCATTTATCTGGAAAACAACAGGCAAAACAAGAAGATCTCCAGAATTTTTTTTCCTGTTTTAACGATATGACCTCATGTTAGCAGATGAAAAGAAGCTATGATTATATTTTCACAGATAACTGTTGGGTCCTGAATTGCAGGTGTGCTAAATTCCCCATCTGTGAGAAAAGGGAAATCAATCACTTTTTCTGTGAGATGCCAGCTGTCTTATTCTCTCTTATGAGGACAGCTCAAGCTATCTAGTGGTGATGGTGATCAGCACTGTATTTACTATTCTTCTACCACTCTCATTATAGCTTACTACCTTAGCATTTTCCTCACCATTATGAGAATAAACTCTCTGAAGGGGAGGAACAAAGCCATAGTCACATGTTCTTCTCATCTGATTGTGGTGAGTCTCTACCTGGATCCAGGCATAGTGGTGTATATGACACCTGACTCCTTCCACACCCCAGCATTGGATCAAGGTCTCTCCATGTCCTATACAATTCTCACCCCCATGCTGAACACCTTTATATAGCCCGAGGAACAAAGAGGTGGTGGGTGTACTGAGGAAAGTACTGAGTTGCAGTTGGATTGTGAAATAAAATTAAAAGCTCTGGAGGTTTTGGAAAAAATGGCTATTTATGCAGCTTAACGTGGTCTTGAACACAGCAGGGCATCTCAGCATTATTGGTTATGTTTGCAACATCTTAAATCAAAAATAAGCCTTTCTTCACTGTGCTCTTTATGGCTCTTGTTAGTAAGTTTCATATTAAACACAAAGAAAGAAAGAAATGATGAACAGCCAGATCAGCATTTATACTTATATTTACAATATCTGAAAACTAAACTAGACTTTTCCTCACCACCAGCTCAAGCCCAGTGAATGTTCCAGCCCTGATCAATCCATACCAAGTTGTGCCACTGGATCTGAATGGCCACTGGGGAAAACATTCAACCATGCTCTGGGTGTAAGCGAAGCTGCAGATGCTCCTACAGGCAAAGTGTTGTACTTCTGTATGCACATGGACCCCACTTACTTTAACATACCCTTCCATTGGAGCAAATGCCCCAATGTGGGGAGAGTCAAAAACATACATAAAGAAAACAGAACCAGCTTAAGCCCTAACCCCAGGGTTTCTGCTCCAGCAATTTAGGATTAGACCCTCCCTCCCCTGACACAGCATCTCCTTTACTTTCTTTGTTATGTGTGCACTTTCCTATTTGATTGTGTGATTTGATGATGGCCCCTGAGCAGAGAGATGTCCTGCTTCACATGCTTCACTGACTCTAACCTCTCCCATATCCAGTCACACCCATTACCAAGGTGATAGGTACAAGCATGCCCAAAGACATGATTAGGTATGCATCAAAATGAACCCTCCCACCAAAGGCATTGAATACACAGAGCCTGTATAAGGATGCTCATATAGGAACACTCTTTTGAGACCACAATAGGGAACAGTTTCACCTAACTTCATAGAGCCAATGAAAAGTAAAGCAAAAAGAAAAGGCAGAGGAACTACTTGCATATGGAAAAGAAAAAGCAAACCCCTGAAAAAATAATAAAAAAAAGAGGAGAAGGGAATGGGATGGAAAGAATTTGGGGTTAATAGATGGAAACTACTGCCTTTAGAATGGATAAGCAATGAGATCTGTATAGCACTGGGAACTACAACTAGCCACTTATGGAGCATGATATTGTGAGAAAAAAGAATGTGTGACTAGGTCGCCTTGCTGTACAGTAGAAAATTGACAGAACACTGTAAACCAGCTGTAATAAAAAAAATAAAAAATAATTTAAAATTCCAACAAAAAATAAATACCAAATGTTTTCAAAACACTGGTAATAAAAATGTCAAGTTGGTATATTTTACCATAGAATCCTATCTCAGCAATAAAGGAATTAATTAGACATATTCAAAAACAAAGACAAATCTAAAAATAACTATGCTAAGTGAAAAAAATCAAACAAAAAGAGTACATATTTTATTATTCCATTTATTTAAATTTTTTTGAAAAAGAAAATAATTTTTAATTACAGAAATGAATTAGCATTTGCTGAACAGGTAGACAGAAAGCAGAGGGAGGAAGTGATGATGATGGAAGAGGATGGAACTTTTGGGAGTGGTTTATATGTTCATATTCTTTTTTAAAATTGTTTTATTACAGTTGATTTACAATGTTCTGTCAATTTCTGCTGTACAGTAAAGTGATCCAATCATACATATTAATATACATTCTTTTTTCATAATATCCTCCATCATGTTCCATCACAAGTAATTAGAAATAGTTCCCTATGCTATACAGCAGGACTTCATTTCTTATCCATTCCAAATACAACAGTTTGAATATACTAACCACAAAATCCCTGTCCATCCCACTCCCTCCCCCTCCACCCCGGCAACAACAAATCTGTCCTCCATGCCCATGAATTTGTTTTTTTTTTTCTGTAGATAAGTTAATTTATGCCATGTTTTATTTCCTGATATAAACAATATCATAAAGTATTTGTCTTTCTCTTCCTTACTGAATTCACTAGTTCCCTCCATGTTGCTGCAAATGGCATTATTTTATTCTCTCTTACGGCTGAGTAGTATTCCATAGTGTATATGTACCACATCTTCTTAATCCACTCATCTGTCATTGAACAATTAGGTTGTTTTCATGTCTTGGATATTGTGAATAGGGCTTCAATGAACATAGGGGTGCATGTATCTTTTTTGAATGAAAGTTTTGTCTGGATATATGCCCAGAAGTGGGATTGCTGAATCATATGGTAGTTCTATATTTAGTTTTCTGGGCTACCTCCATACTGTTCTCCATAGTGGTTGTACCAAATGTAAATTGTAGGAGGGTTCCCTTTTCTTCACACCCTCTCCAGCACTTGTTATTTATAAACTTATTAATGATGGCCATTGTGGAGTGATGTGAGGTGGTACCGCATTTTGGTTTTGAATTGCATTTCTCAGATAATTAGAAATTGGAGCATTTTTCAGGCGCTTGTTGGCCATCAATATGCCTTCTTTGGAGAAATGTCTATTTAGGACTTTGGCCCATTTTTTTCAATTGATTGGTTGGTTTTGTTTCTGATGAGTTGTATGAGACATTTGTGTATTTTGGAGATTAAGCCCTTATTAGTTGTGTCATTTGAACTGTTTCCTCCCATTCTATAGGTTGTCTTTTTTTTTAATGGTTTCCTTTTCTGTGAAAAATCTTGTAAGTTTGATTAGGTCCCATTCTTTTACTTTTGATTTTATTTCTATTTCTTTGGAAGATTGACCTAAAAAAACATTTGTACAGTGGAAGTTGGAAAATGTTTTGCCTGTATTTTCTTCTAGGAGTTTTATGGTGTCTTGTCTTATGTTCAATCTTTAAACCATTTTGAGTTCCTCAGGATTTCTTTGGCAATTCTGGGTCATTTATGGTTCCATATAAATTTTTGGACTGTTTGTTCTAGTTGTGTGAAAAATGTCATGTAAGAAAAAAGAATGCATACATGTAATGTGTACCTGGGTCACCATTCTGTACAGTAGAAAATTGACAGAACACTGTAAACCAGCTATGATGAAAAAAATCATTAAAAAATCATGAGTGATTTGATAGACATCACATTGACTCTGTAGATTTCTTGTGTAATATGGACATTTAAAAATATTAATTCTTCCAATCTAGGAGCATGGATATCTTTCCATTTTTTTGAATCCTCTTTAATTTCCTTGATTAATGTTTTACAGTTCTCAGTATATAAGTTTTCACCTCCTTGGTCAGATTTATTCCTAGGTATTTAGTTTTGGGGGTATGATTTTAAAATGTTTTGTACTTTTATATTCCTTTTCTAATATTGCATTATTAGTATACAGAAATGCAACCAATTTCTGAATTATAATCTTGTATCCTGCTACTTTGCTGAATTCATTCATCAGTTTGAGTAATTTTTGTGTGGAGACTTAGGGTTTTCTAGACATAGTATCATATCTGTGTAAAGTGACAATTTTACCTCTTTTATTCCAATTTGAATATATTTTATATATTTGGTTCATCTGGTTGCTGTGGCTAGGAGTTCCAATGCTGTTTTGAATAAATGTGGTGAGTGTGGGGATCTTTGTCTTGTTGCAGATTTTAGTGAGAAATTTTTCATCTTTTCTCTATTGAGTATTTTATTGGCTGTGGGTTTGTCATAAATGGCTTTTATTATGTTATGTTCCCTCTTTACCCACTTTGGTAAGAGTTTTCTTAAAATCACGAATGGATGTTGGATTTTGTCAAATGATTTTTCTGCATCCATTGAGGTGATCATGTGGTTTTTGACCTTTCTTTTGTTAATGTGCTGTATGATGTTGATTTATTTGCATATGTTGAACAACCCTTGTGAACATGGGATGAATCCCACTTGGTTATGGTGTATCAATTTTTTATATGTTGTTGGATTTGGTTGGCTAAAATTTGGTTGAGAATTTTTGTGTCTATATTCATAATGGATATTGGTATATAATTTTCCTTTTTGGTAGTGTCTTTGTTTGGTTTTGGTATTAGGGTGATGGTGGCTTCATAGACTGTCTCTGGGATTTTTCCTGATTCTCCAACCTTTTGCAAAATTTAAGAAGGATGAATATAAATTCTTCTTTGTATGTTTGGTAGAATTCACCTGTGAAGCTATCTGGTCCAGGACTTTTGTTTGTAGGGAGTATTTTAATTATATATTCAGTTTAATTTTCAGGGATCAGTCTGTTCAATTGATCTATTTCTTTTTGATTCAGTTTTGGAAGACTGTATGTCTCTAGAAATTGGCCAATTTCTTCTAGGTTGTCAAATTTGTTGGCATATAACTGCTCATAGTATTTTCTCTCTCTCTCTCTCTCTCTCTCTCTCTCTCTTTTGTATTTCTGAAGTATCCATTAAGATTTTGCCTTTAATTTCTTTTTTTGTTTATATGTGTTCTTTCTCTCCTCTTCCTGTTGAATCTGGCCAGAGGTTTTTCAATTTTTTTCCCCTTTCTAATAACCAGCTCTTGTTTTTTAATTTTTTTTTACTTTTTTGACTTGCTATTTCATTGGTTTCCTCTCTGATCTTTATGATTTTCTTCCTTCTGCTGACTTTAGATTTCATTTGTTCTTCTTATTCTTTTAAGTGGTCAGTTAAATTGTCAATTGGAGATTTTTTTTCTTTCTTTTTTTTTTTGAGGAAGGCCTGTGTCACTATGAATTTCCCACTAAGCACTGCTTTTGTGGAATTCCATAGATTTTTGAATGGTTGTATTTTCATTGTCATTTTTCTCAGGTTATTTTTTAATTTATCTTTTGATTTCCTCATTGACCGATTGGTGTTTTTTTAGTACATGTTGTTTTGTCAGTTTTTTTCCTCATTTCTTTCCCTGTGGTTGATTTCTAGTTTCATGCTACCATTGTCAGAGAGGATACTTGAAATAATTTCTATACTCTTAAATTTTTTGAGGCTAGTTTTGTGCCCGAGTATGTGGTTTATTGTTGAGAATATTCCAATGGCCTTTGAAAAGAATGTATATTCTGATTTTTTTTTGTATGTAATGTCTTGAAAATGTCAATGAAGTATAACTTTTCTATTAGGTCATTTAGTATATCTGTTAACTTATTGATGTTCTGTTTAGAGGATCTGTCCATTGATATGAGTTGGGTATTAAATCTTCTAATATTGTTGTATTATGATTAATTTCTCCTTTTATATCTGTTGGTATTTGTTGTAAGTATTTGGGTGCTCCTATATTAGGGGCATTTATATTTATGAATGTAATATACTCATCTCAAATGGATAATTTTATCATTAAATAGTGTCATTTTTGTCTTACTTTATGGCCTTCATTTGAAAATCTATTTTGCCTGATATGAGTACTGCAACTCCTGCATTCCTGTCTTTCTATTCACATGAAATATCTCTTTCCATCCCCTCACTTTTCAATATATTGTAGGGTCCATTTTTGTAATCCAGTCTGCCACTCTATATCTTTTGATTGGAGGATTCAGTCCATTGACTTAAATTTAAGGTAACTATTGATAAATATGTTTTTATTGCCTTTTTTGAACCTTGTTTTCCAGGTGATTCTATGTTCCTCTTTTGTTTTTTTCATTTTTGGTTGGATGATTTCCCTTTATTTCATGCTTATATCTCTTTTTTTTTTTAGTTTTTGTGAATGTGTTGTTTCAATTTGATATGTGGTTGCCATGTTTTTCAGGTATGTTATCGCCTTCCTATAGTCATCAATACCATATGGTATTGGCACAATAGACATATATATAGATCAGTGGAACAGGATAGAAAGCCCAGAATTAAAGCCAAACACCTACATCCAACTAATCTATGGCGAAGGAGGCAAGAATATACAATAGAGAAAGGACAGCTTGTTCAATAAGTGGTGCTGGGAAAACTGGACAGCCACATGGAAAAGAATGAAATCAAACTCAAAATGGATTAAAAACCTAGATATAAGAACAGACACTATAAAACTCTTAGAGGAAAACATAGACCAAACACTCTCTGACATAAAGGACAGCAACTTCTTCTCAGATCCACTTCTTAGAGTATTGACAATAAAAACGAAAATAAACAAATGGGACCTAATCAAACTTAAAAGTTTCTGCACAGCAAAGGAAACCCTAAATAAAATGAAAAGATAACCCACAGAGTGCGAGAAAATATTTGCAAGTTAATCAACTGACAAGGGATTAATCTCCAAAATTTATAAACACTTTCTGTAGCTCCATACCAAAAATACAAACCACCCCATAAAAAATGGGCAGAAGATCTAAACAGACAATTCCCCAAAGAAGACATACAGATGGCCAAAAAACACATGAAAAGATGTTCAACATCACTCATTATTAGAGAAATGCAAATCAAAACCACTATGAGGTACCCCCTTACACTAGCCAGAATGGCCAGCATCAAAAAAGTCTACAAACAACTTGTGCTGGAGAGGGTGTGGAGAAAAAGGAACACTAGTACACTGTTGGTGGGATTGTAAATTGGTGCAACCACTGTGGAAAACAGTCTGGAGATTCCTCAGAAAACTAAACATAGAACTACCATTTGATCCAGCCATCCCACTCCTGGGCACCTATCCAGAGAAAACCATGACTCGCAAAGACACATGTACTCTGATGTTCATTGCAGCACTCTTTTCAATAGCCAAGACATATAAACAACCTAAACATCCGTCGACAGAGGAGTGGATCAAGAAGGTGTGGTACATATACACAATGGAATATTACTCAGCCGTTAAAAGGAATGAAATACCAGCATTTTTAGCAACATGTATGGACCTAGAAATTATCATAATAAGACACCAACATCAAATGCTTTCACTGACATGTGGAATCTGCAAAAAGGACAGACGAAACTTCTTTGCGGAACAGATGCTGACTCACAGACATTGAAAACTTATGGTCTCTGGAGGAGACAGTTTGGGGGATGGGGAGATGTGCTTGGGTTGCGGGATGGAAATCCTATGAAACTGGATTGTTATGATCGTTATACAACTACAGATATGATAAATTCATTGAGTAATAAAGAAAATTTAAAAATAATTAAATCTCTAAAAGATGATCATTTACTTTGTCTCTTTTTGTAGCAGAGCAACAAATGAGTTATGTGAGATCTTGCCAGCACAAACAAACTTTGGGCCACACTCCTGGTGTTCTCATTACCTGTTCAATGTTCTGGACATACAGATGAAACATAACAGACTAGGGACTCAGTGTATGTCACATTCTTGTTGAAAACTTGGACAAATCTCTGAATCTTTCAACATCAGTTTCCTTGTCTGAAAAGTAGAGATAATAATGTTATTTTCTTTATAGAGTTGTGGTTTATTCATTCTTCAGTCATTTGATAGCACATTATATGCTCCAGGAGTAATACTAAGTATCAAGATAAATGAAACATTGTAGCAGCACTCAAGGAACTCATGGTCTAGTGGTGGAGACAGATACATAAATAGAAATTAAATTTTTAAAAGGTGAGAATAATAATATATCAAGAAGGACTGCTTAAATGGTGTTAATTTCCTTATGAATATTATGTAACTAATGATTCCTTACATTATCAGATGCAATCACTCCTTTTTTCAACCATCTATCAAGGCCCCTTATCAACATTTCTGCAGCCTCTCCAATATTTTCCTGTTGGGTCCATTGGCACCATTCTTTCTGCTCTGCCAACAAGACTATTGATATCTATGCTATTTCTAACCAATCTGTAGCACACTTCACCTTTCCAGCACCTCAATTTCTTATCCTCTTGTTTGCAGCACTCAGGTGTCCCTACTCATTGCATGCCCTTGTGAAATCAATTAATAAGAAGGAAAACATCCCTGAGCTCTGGGGTATTTGAGATGCAGTAGATCCTGGCTGTAAAGCTGCCCAGGGTCCTGCTTTGAAACTTGACTCTGCTCCTTGATAGCTGTATGGAAACTTGTTTTACTTTAGCAAAAATGGAAATAGTATTAATATTATGATCATATCTCTTTATTTTAAAATTATTAAAGTATATTTGATTTACAATGTTGTGTTAATTTCTGCCACACACCAAATTGATTCAGATATACATATATACTGTCTCAGTATATATATTCTTTTAAAAATATTCTTTTCCATTATGGTTTACCATAGGATACTGAATATAGCTTCCTGTTCTATACAGTAGAAGCTTGTTGTTTATCTGAAGCTATTTCTTGTATGAATATTTGTGGCATATTTAGTAGGTTCTACTTAATGTTTGATAAGTGATTTTTTTTTTTGCTTTTTTGGACCATGCCCATGGCACATAGAAGTTCCCAGGTTACGGTCAAATTGGAGCTTTAGATGCTGGCCTACACCATAGCCCCAGCAATGCCAGATCTGAACTGCATCTGCGACCACCACAACTCATGGCAATACCGGATCCTTAGCCCACTGAATGAGGCCAGGAATTGAACCCACATCCTCATGGATCCTAGTCAGGTTCATTACTATCTGAGCCATAACAGGAACTCCCAGAGAAAAATCTTAGATTCCTGAAAACTAATTTGCTATAATATATATTAGAATAAACACATTTCTCACAAACTACACTTTGATTATGACAAAGACACATAAGGACAGATGGTTAAAATAAAAAAAAATGTTTATTGATTCAAATAAATTATTACTGGTGAGTGATTAGAAAGACCCAGGTCCTTAGAGGTCTTTGATGTAGTTCACAGGGTTTTCATAATACTAATCTCTACAGTAAGTGCTGATAATCTCAAAAGAATACAATTGGACATTTTAGTTGACTTTTTTCTCTTCTTTCTCCTTTACTTTCTCTATTATTTTTTCCTCCTCCTCTTCCTCTTGTTTTATTTCTTTTACATTCATTTGCATCTCCTACTTTTCTTCTCCCAATCCTTATTCAACTCTTTTTTTCATGAATTATTTTAACTCTAGATTTGGATAATCTTCAACAGTAGGCAGATATAACACTTGACCATTGAATTTGTCAAAGTAATCTTTCATTTTTATGTGTTTGCAAAAGTGAATAATAGCAGGGATATAATGTCCACATTCCAACACTTTTTAGTACACTCATTCATTTTATGATCCATTCTATAAAATTGTACTGAAGGAGCACTATTTAGGGGATAATTAAATACATATATCAAAGTTACTTCTCTATTACAAGTGTTCCAATTCAAAGGAAATGACATATTTAAAAGAGAGGTAAATCTGTTATGTATCCTGGTAGAACAGAGTAATATGTGCTGGCAAAATTTGGATGAAGAAGAGATCACTTTTTGATCTGGTAGGGGATGAAGAGAGTTCTGAGAAAACTTTGGAAAGGGGCTGACATGTGATCACTAATAGAATGATGGGAAGTGTTTGATACAGATTGTACCAGAGGGAGCTTGGTCTAAATAAAAGGAAAATTATACAAGTAAATTCATGGAAATGGAAAGACAGACATGACTTATCATAAGACTATGGTTTAAATTATTATGAGGAAAGACATTAATTGAAATATAAAAACAATTAACCAGGTAAATTAGTGAGTAATTTGTTGAATATTTAAACACTACTATAAGTGGTATTGAGCTTGACTCACTAATTTATAAAAAGAATTTCAAAATTTGCCCTGGAGAGTGACTTAATGAGATCTATGCTTTAGGATGATTTTAATTTTAAGGGGAAAGAGACCAGAGAGTCGGGAGAAGGGACACTGAAAACTTAGAATTGAATGAAATAATAGATTTGTAAAGGCGGAGGCTGAGAAATACTGATAGTTTAATATGGCTGGGCTAAGTACCTAATTAACTATATAAGGTAACAATCAAAGTTTGTCTCAAGGTTATAAGCCTGAATGTTTGTGTTAAAGGCAAGATGAAGGCAGGAATAATCAGTTAGTAAGAGATGGGAGTTGAGTTCAATTTTGGTCTGATGCATTGGAAGAGTTGTCAGGACATGTGGTGAAGGTGTTTAAGAATCTGTTAGAAATACAGAAATGAGCTTAGAAGAGACAGGTTAATATGTTGTCCTGAGAGTTTGAACCCACGGAATCAGGACCATTTTATTAATTCATGCCCCCATACAGTGTCCTAGACTTAGGAGTATCCCATGTATGATTTAATGCTCTGATATTGCTATCTTGAAATTTTTAATAATTTTGAATAAAGGGCACCACATTTTAATTTTGCCGTGTATAACATGTATTTGGTTCTGCAGGGAATGTAAAAGATTGACAAAGGAAATGATATAGACAGAAGAGAGGATCTCCTTGAGATACTTGGGGAAATGACCCCATTGATAAGTCAAAAACAAAGGGGACCCGAATATGGAGACTCATTTTCTCAGGAAATTTCAAATAATGGGTTTTTAAGTCTATAACCATTTAGATATGAAGAAGTTTTTAAATAATGGAGTAAAATTATCAGCATTTAGTATTTATAAAACAACAAGTTTAAGACTTTGTATCTTTTTCACTAGATTACAGGGTTATCATAAAATGATATAATAAAAGATACAAATGAATATCCATATGGAAGAAATGTGTAGGGCATGGTATATTAGGTGAGGCATGGAGGTTCCATGCCCTGAGTGCACCACTCTCCCCATTTCTCCACATGTTCACCAACTTATAAGCTCCCCAAGATGTTTTAAATACCATTTTGTTTTGCTACGATATAGAAAGAATGGATGTGGAAAAAAGCTAGTCTAAAATAAAGGCTCAAAACTGTCCATAGGACTTAACAGATGGCTTATGTTTTTCTCTCATCACACATCAGCTGCCACAGAAGAGGCTGAGATATGGCAAAGAGAAATAACATATCTACTACACATTTCATCCTCTTGGGCCTCTTCCCTGAGTTTCAATATGCCAGCCTCCTAGTCTACCTCATCCTTCTGATCTACCTCATTGCCCTCACAGGGAACTCCACTCTTATTTCCCTGATCTGGGTGGATGTCCACATCCATACCCCCATGTATTTCTTACTCAGCCAGCTCTCCCTTATCTACTTGTTCTACATCTCCAGCTCAGTTCCTAACATGGTCATCAACCATTATTATTATTATTTTTGTCTTTTCTAGGGCTGCTTCCTGTGGCATATGGAGGTTCCCAGGCCAGGAGTTGAATCAGAGCTGTAGCTTCCGGCCTACGCCAGAGCCACAGCAATGCAGGATCCAAGCCACCTGCAACCTACATCACAGCTCACGGCAATGCCAGATCCTTAACCCACTGAGCAAGGGCAGGGATGGAACTCACCACCTCATGGTTCCTAGTCGGATTCATTAACCACTGTGCCACGACGGGAACTCCTCATCAACCATTCTTTAGGGAAGCATAGAATCTCTTCCACTGGCTGTGGAATCCAAATGTTCTTCTGCCTGAATCTAGGTGGTGCTGAGTGTATCCTTCTAACCCTTAGGTCTTATGACTGATTTGTAGCTGTTTGTAATCCCCTACTCTACACAATCATCATGAATTCTAAGGTTTACTGGCTGATGGCAGTGGCATAATGGACTGGGGGTGCTCTAAATTCACTCATTCAAACCATCTACACCATGAGTTTCCCTGTCTGTGGTCTGAAAGAGATAAATCACTTCTGTGAGATTCCAGCCATTCTGAAGCTATCCTATGAAGACACTTCAGATTATGAGATGGTAATGTTTGCATTTATTCTCATCCCCTTTAGCCTCATAATGGCCTCCTACATTCAAATCTTCTTCAACGTTCTCAAAATGCACTCTCCTGTGGCGAGGAACAAAGCACTTGCAACATGCTCTTCTCACCTGACTGTGGTGAGTCTCTACCTGGGGCCAGGTATAGTAGTGTACATGGCACCTGTTTCCTTCCACACCCCAGCATTGGATCAAAGTATTTCCGTGTTCTACACTATACTTACTCCCATGCTGAACCCCCTTATATATAGCCTGAGGAACAAAGAGGTGGTTGGGGTTCTGAGAAAGGTCCTGAGGAAGAAGCTCATATCAAAGTTTAAAAAATATAACTGCCATAAATCTAGTTTCAGTGTGGAAATCAAAGTTCCTAGCTTGCATCTTTCTTCATCTACACATAATTTCTGTTCAGGAACATAGATTTTTTTAGGAATGAGTCATTGAATCTCTAGTCACCTTATTGTGTTTAAAACAAAATAATTGAGTTTAGTAAAGAATTTATTTCATAGAAGCCTTTGGAGAGAAGGGCTTTTGTAGTAAATAGATGGAAGTGTATACACTCTTTTTCCTAATCCACTCATAAAAGTGACTCTTTTTTATCATCATATAGTCAGAGAAAGCTATGACTGCTTATTGTAATTTTGGACAGAGTATGCTTGTTCTGAGAATAAAACAAAGGAGTGGGCATACATTTTCTCCCGGAAGAACTGTTTTCTCCATGTTAATGATGTTTTTTTTGTTGAGTCAAAGACACATTTATTTCTGACACTGCTAAGTAATAATTATATATTGATTTTATTTCATATTTTTACTCAACTGAATTTTTTTGATTTATTAGCATCCAATCCACATCTTGTTAGTCCTCTAATGTCATCTCCTATTATTCCTCTCTCCTTTGCTCCACTTCAGCTACAGCGAACACAAAACTAATTAAACATATAACACCAACCTACTGCTTCCTTCCTTGTTTCCTTAGGCTAGAATGCTCTTCCCATCACTTACTCTTATGCTATGTATTTATTCAAAAGATCACCATTTTAAAAATTTTAGTCCTGGCACATATACACAATGGACTATTAGCCATTAAAAGGAATGAAATACCAGCATTTTTAGAAACATGGATGGACCTAGAAATTATCATGCTAAGCGAAGTCAGCCATACAATGAGACACCAACATCAAATGCTTTCACTGACATGTGGAATCTGAAAAAAGGACAGACTGAACTTCTTTGCAGAACAGATACTGACTCACAGACTTTGAAAAAGTTATGGTCTCCAAAGGAGACAGTTTGGGGGATGGGATGTGCTTGGGCTGTGGGATGGAAATCCTGTGAAATAAGATTGTTATGATCATTACAAAATAAATAAATAAATAAATGCAGTATGACATTAAAAAAATTTTAGTCCTTTTCCATTATTTTACATCTCTCTTTCCCATCAATTTTTCCTTCTTGCTAATTATTACCATCTGATACAGCATTGTTTTTTTTATTAATCATGTATATCACCACAAAGTAAGCCCCATCAGGGCAGGGATTTTTCTTTTTTGTTCACTTCTGTATCCCCAAAAGAATCTGATACATAGAACATAGTAAGCACTGTATAAATATCTATTAAATGAATTAAGGAATACCTATTATAGATTCATCAGCTTCCAGATATACTAGAACTTGACTTTAAAAGGGTGATTTTTTTCCTTCAGTGCATATTTATGAGTGTCCCAGGCAGTAAGAAATCATGTGACAGTTTCCAAACTAACAAGAAGCAAAGCGTATTCTTGCTGGGTAGACTGCTTCCACTACCCTCCTCACATTGATAGAGCATGGAATAATGGAGGTATAAATTGGCCAAAACATAATAGGAATCCTCAGGCATAGGATAAATGTAGCCAATATATTTTTGAAAAAAGAAGTTTCAAGGAGACAGGACACATGGTGTCCTGTGTCATTGATTAGGAGAGGATATTTGGCCTCTTTCAATTTTTTTTGTCTGTTTTAAATTTATTTCCCCAATAGTTTATTTTTTTTCCTACTGTACAGCATGGTGACCCAGTTACACATACATGTATACATTATTTTCTCTCACATTGTCATGCTCCATCATAAGTGACTAGACATAGTTCCCAGTGCTACATAGCAGGATCTCATTGCTAATCCATTCCAAAGACAATATTAACCCCAAGCACCCCACCCATCCCATTCCCTCCCCCTCCCCCTTGGCAACCACAAGTCTATTCTCCAAGTCCATGATTTTCTTTAAATGAGCACAAAAACTGATACTGATAAATTCTTTATCAGCTCTTGGCTGGTTTTGGCCAATTGCTATTGGATTATCATTTGATCTCTTAAACTGGTAACTATATGGAGTAGGTAGGCTTTCTAGGCTAGCTATAGAAGTTTGTAACAGTTCTATTTTGACATGTAGTCTCGCTATTAATCCTTTCGTATATTCATCTCTCACGTGTAGCAACAACTGGTGAGTTATAACATTACCCTATGAACTATTAAAAATTAACATGTGCTTCTCCATACTGCCCACATAGTAATTGAACAGTTTTTGACCTTCCTTATTGATAGGGATTAAAAATAACACTTCTGTGCTGTATATTAGATTACACATATAAGTGATATCATATGGTATTTGTCTTTCTTTTTCTGACTTTCTTCACTCAGTATGAGTCTCTAGTTCCATCCATGTTGCTGCAAATGGCATTATTTTGTTAATTTTTAGGGCTGAGTAGTATTCCACTGTGTACATACACCACATCTTTTTTTTGAGATGTTAGAATATCTCTTTTTTATTTTCTTTTTTTATTACTCAATGAATTTATTACATTTATAGTTGTACAATGATCATCACAATCCAATTTTATAGGATTTCCATCACACAACCTCAGTGCTTCCCCCCACCCCCCAACCTGTCTCCTTTGGAAACCATAAGTTTTTAAAAGTCTGTGAGTCAGTATCTGTTCTGCAAAAAAGTTCATTGTGTCCTTTTTCAGATTCCACATGTCAGTGAAAGCATTTGATGTTGGTGTCTCATTGTCTGACTGACTTCACTTAGCATGATAATTTCTAGGTCCATCCATGTTGCTAAAAATGCCAGTATTTCCTTCCTTTTAATGGCTGTGTAATAATCCATCATGTATATGTACCACATCTTCCTCTTTTTAAAATTTATTTTTTATTGTTATTTCCCCCAATACACTTTTTTCTTACTGTACAGCATGGGGACCCAGTTACACATACATGTATATGTAATTTTTTCTCTCATTGTTGTGCTGTGTTGTAAGTATCTAGACATAGTTTTCAGTGCTACACAGCAGGATCTCATTGTAAATCCATTTCATGAGCAATAGTTTGCCTCCATTGACCCCAAGTTCCCAATTCCTCCCACTCCCTCCCCCTCTCCCTGTCTATTCTCCAAGTCCATGGTTTTCTTTTCTGTGGAAAGGTCCATTTGTGCTGTATATTAGATACCAGATATGAGTGATATCTTTCTACTGTACAGCATGATGGCCCAGTTACACATATATGTATACATTCTTTTTCTACACATTATCATGCTCTGTCCTAAGTGACTAGACATAGTTCCTAGTGGTACACAGCAGGAAATTAGGAAGATGTGATCACTGAGAACTATGTCTAGTCACTTATGATGGAGCATGATAATGTGAGAAAAAAGAATATATGCATATGTGTGTAACTGGGTTACCATGCTGTACAGTAGAAAAAAAATAATGTATTGGGGTAATAAAAAAAGAACACTTTTGCAAGATTAATGCTACATGCAAATACTAGCTTGTTATTTCATCCATAAAAAGATATCACACTCAGAATGAGAGTGTTCCAGGAAATACCGCTAGCCTACTTATCCTTTTAACTTTGAAAGAATAAAATTAAATATAATATTCTATCATGTTTCATATCCATAAAACCATTATTTAAAACTTGTAAAGTATAAAATAGCAAAGACCAGAAATAGATCAAATTTTGGGGGGGCAGGTATTTAGTATTTTAGGCTTTGTGGACCATATGGTCTCTGAGGGGGACAGACAGGGAGTTTGGGGTTTGTAGATACAGACTTTTACACTTAGAATGGATGAGTGATGGGGGTTATGGTGTACAGCACAGGAAACTGTCTGGTCTCTTGTGTTAGAACATTATGGAAAATGAAAAAAAAGGAACATATGTGTATGGGTGGCTGGGTCACTTTGCCTACAGCAGAAATTGAAAGAAGTTTGTAAATCAACTATGCTTTAATAATTAAAAAAAAGAAAAGAAAAGAAAATATACCAGTATGAAGAAACTAATTGACTCTGGATAGATGTATACTTAGCTTTATAAGGTATTATTTTCTATCCAAATCCACTCCCAGCTATATACTCAAGAAAAAGGAAAATATGTCCACCAAAAGACTTGCAGAAAATGTTAATAGCTTTAATGAAAACAGCTGAAGGTAAGAAATGATCAAAATGACCATCCACAAGTATATTACATTTATACTATGGGATACTACTCAGTAATAAAAAGGAACAAAGTATTGATACATACAAATGACTGAATCCAAAAAAAAATGTTGAAAACCAAAAGCCAGACATCAGACACTATATTATCCCTATAAAGTTGAAGTGATAGAAATCAGAAGAGTGGTTACTTATGAGGGATGATGATTAACTGGACACAAGGCAATGATTGTCAGATGAGGGGAATGTTCTATATATTAACTGCAGTGCTAGTTATATAACTATATCTAATTATAAAATGAATCTAATTGCAAACTAAAAACTAGTCAACTCTGCAGGTATAGAACCAGCTATAGCTGTAAATTAATAAAAAATGTTTTCTAATAAAACCTAGCTATGGACACTGAAATTTGAATTTCACATAATTTTCTTAGCTCATGGGCCACACAAACATAGCCAGCAGGCCATATTTGCTGGTAGTTTTTTGATTGTAAATGTAGATGATATAAAAATGAATCAATGTTATCTTTGTTCAAAAAGCTGCATTATGACATGAAAGTATAAGCATGTACACAGGGAAGTAATACAATATAACAAGGCAGAAATCTTGCTCGAAAATCCAATGAGCAGTTTATGGTATGTCTGTTCACACAGCATATACAAATCAAACACTTATTAATTTATACATTTATATACAAATAGTTGATTTTCCAAAAATTTGCTTTGTTATTGCATTTTCATTAATAAAAAATAAAATGATAAATTATTTCCAACTCTTTTGATAATTGTGTGTGTGATGAAGGAGCTGAAAATATTTAGAACAAAGGTACTTCTTTTTACTAAGGTACATCACTATTTCTGATTTTTTTCTTTTTCTTTCTTTTTTTTTTTGTCTTTTTAGGGCTTAACCTGGGACATATGGAAGTTCCTAGGTTAGGGATCAAATTAATGCTGCAGCTGCATGCCATAGCCACAGCCACAACAAAGCGGGATCTGAATCATGTCTGCAACCCACACCACAACACACAGCAATGTCAGATCCTTTACACTACTGAAGCCAGGGATGGAACTGTCATCCTTATGGGTTTGTTCCTCTGAGCCATGATGAGAATGCCTCTCTGAATTTTTTTCTGCAATATAATTGCCTGATTTTTTAAAATTTACTTTGACAATTCTCTGTTAATTTTTAAGGGATTGACTGAATAGATTTATTTAAAAACAACTGGGTTTTCATGATTATTTTACAAATAGTTTTTGGCATACAAAATATTCAGTCATGGTCCATCAGACTGCTTTTAGATAAAGGGAGCATTTGTTCTCCTGAGCTATCTCTTGGTCTAAAAGTATACAAAGGAAACCTTCCCTCAGAACCAGGTAATGACTAACCAAGAGAGTATATCATATTGACTCACTGAGGAACATTACAAAGGACTTCAAAAATTTTTAATTCAAATGTATTATATAAAGCACAACCCAGTAAGACAGAATTACCATGCCTATATTTACAGACAACATAATTAAAACTCAGAAATCTGAGTGATTTCAATGAAACTTACAGTCAAAAAGTTGGAGAGATGAGCTTAATTTAGATCTATCTGACCTCAAATTTAATTACGTCAGTATGTTAAAAATAAAGCTATATTTATTTAAAATAAAGCTATATTTATGAGGAAGGTGCTATAAAATTCTTTATAAGACATATTGGCAGAATAGAATCATACACAAATTAAATAAAATTTTTGATGGGGAGTTAAAAGTGATGATATTGCATATTTAACATCTTTCTATTTTTTGAAGTCTAGTATAGGGCAGATTGCATGTCCCTGATGGAACTTTGTCATTTACGCTGTGGCTTATTATCTGAAAACATTTGCAAAAATATCTACATCTTTTCCACAGTAAGTATTTAATTTTTACCAATTAATTTCTAAATTTCACTTTGGTTGGCTATCAAAGTTAATTAAAGTCTGGGGATTGTGTTCCCCTAGGTCATTCACTACAGAAGTCTCTAGACCCTCAATGGCAAATTACTAAGCAACCTATCAAGTTAGATCTTAGCTGATATACCAACCAGATTACTATAACTAGTATTATAGAATTATAGCCACTGGGCTCATTTCTAAAATATATGACTCTCCATCAACATTGAGCCAATAGCACTTATTTTCTATGCAAAAAAAAAAGACCTAATGCTGCATAGTGAGAAGGTGTGCCTGATCACAGAAAGTCTGGGAGTTATCAGCAATTTCATGAGGTAGAGGTAACTGGATATAAATAGAATTTAAGGTAGATACCATACTTGTAAAAAAGAATCTTGAACATTTCCTGGTAATGGAAATTCTGTGGAGAATCAGTATGGTTATTGCTAAATCTCACAAATGTCAGACTTTGGTGACTGTCATTGTAAAAGGAAAATAAAAATCTGAAAGCCTTAGATCTGTATTCTGTTGGCCTCCCAGGATTCAGGTCTAGGGGAGTGTTATTAGAATTATCTTCCTATTAGACTATCTTCACAAATCATATAAATAATGTGTCTGATCAGACCCAGAATCATATGGAGTAAGTGCCAATTATGATATTAAGTAAAATATTTGAGAATGAAAATTACTATACTTTTAGACTCAAAGCTTTTATATCCAAGGATGTGCCTAAACTCAGTAAACAAGATAGTCTCTTGAATTTATCCTGCTGTTTTTAGAAAAGCTGTTTAGTGATTGAATTATGATTTTATTTCTGTCTGCCTTTTATGCAATAAATTATGCTAACAATAGGGCATGCTGTTTTCCTAAAATGTCTGTACATAATATAAGTATGTATACATACATTTTGAGGTTCATATCTGCAGAAATTATATCCATCATTGTTACATGATTCTCTAAATAAAAATAAAATAAAGAAAAAGAAAGAAAAGGAAGGAAGAAAAAAGAGAAGAAGGAAGGGAGAAATAAGAAAAAGGAAGAAAGGAAAGAAAGAAGGAAGGATGGGAAGAAGGGGAAAGGGAATGCGAGATGATCTCAATACAGGCTAAGAGGCACTGAGGGTGATCATTTTTTTAAAACTATAAATACAGTTTAAATAACACACACTGAGGTAATTGTTCAACAATATGTATCAAAGTACCTCTGATGAGTTGATAACAAATATTATGAGAGTCCAAATTTGGAGTAAAATATATAAAATTTTAGAACTACATTTCAATATGATGCTGAACATCAACTGTTCTAATCCATTTGATTTTTTTTCCAGCCTTGTTACATTTCTTTTAGAAGCATGGGGGGTGGAAATGAGTCAGCGACAACTGATTTCATCCTTGCAGGACTTTTTCCTGAGTTTAAGCATTCCATTGTGCTCAACTCCATAATCATCTTGATCTACATCCTAGCTTTCATGGGGAACATACTTCTGATTGTCCTGATTTGGGGTGACTCTAGACTCCATACACCCATGTACATTCTCCTCAGTCAACTCTCCCTCATTGACTTGACATTAACTTCTACCATTGTCCCAAAGATGGCCTCTAACTTTTTCACAGGGAAAAAGACCATATCATGGATTGGCTGTGGAACACAGAGTTTCTTTTTCCTGATGCTGGGAATGTCAGAGTGTCTCATCCTGACCCTCATGGCTTATGACCGCTATGTGGCTGTCTGCAACCCACTGCATTATCCTATCATCATGAACCCCAAGTTTTGTCTGCATATGATTGCTGTATGTTGGATTGGAGGCTCCATAGGTTCATTTATCCATACTGTCTACCCTATGCACTTTCCCATCTGTGGGTCAAGGGAAATCCACCACTTTTTCTGTGAGGTTCCAGTCCTCATTAAGCTTTCCTGTGAAGACACATCTGTGTATCAGTCAGTGGTGGTGGTTACAAGCATTGTACTTCTTGTTTTGCCATTCTGTCTCATCATAGTTTCCTATACACTCATCTTCCTTGCTGTCCTCCATATGAACTCTGTTAAGGGCAGAAAAAAAACCCTGGCCACCTGTTCTTCCCATCTAACTGTGGTGAGTCTCTTTTTTGGCCCAAATATATTCATTTACATGACTTTCACTTCCTCCCATAGTCCAGAGCAGGACCAGGCTCTCTCTGTTTTCAGCAACATCCTCACCCCTTTACTGAACCCCCTTATCTATAGCCTGAGGAACAAGGAGGTGGTGGCAGCACTTGTGAAGCTGAAGGGGAGATGTGGGGTGTCTTAGCAGATGAACAATACTTTTCAGGCATTAAAAGAACATGCTTGTGACCATGGGCAAAACTACAGGTCAAAGTTTAAATACAAAGATGGTCTTTTGCAGTTTCAGGACACCAAGGTGATTATGATTCTATGTAAATTAAACTTTTCACATATGATTTTCCAGGCCTCCAGTAGAGGTTCCTTTACTTCCTACTGAGGCGTCATAACTTACGAAAAAAATTAAGAAAATTATTTTATATTTTTAATTAAATTTAGCCTGAAATCTCTGTGTTTAATTAGAAATTTACCATAAATAAAATTGAAATTCTTGTCTGGATCCAATGAACTCAGGTTCCTTGTGTCACCTTGGTATTAAAAGTAGCAAGATGAAGAATTCTCTTGTCTCAGTGGGTTAAGGGTCTGGTGTTGTCACTGCAGTAGCTTAGATCATTGCTGTGGCATAGATTTGATCCCTAGCCAGGGAACTCCCATATGTGGCAAGAGTGGCCAAAAAAAAGTACCGAGATAAGATGAAATTCATAAATAAAAATTGTTTCAATGAATGAGGGTTAGATGAATTCTGAAGTCTAATGTTAAAATAAACTCATGTCTTTTGTAATGCAAAATAAGATCATACTGGGTAAATAAGTCAAAGGCCTATGATTTCACTTAAATGTGGGATCTAGTGAAAACTGTAGAAAATAACTTATTTATAAGACAGAAACAAGTCACAGATATCAAAAGCAACTTTAACATAGAGGAAACAGTGGTGGGGAGTGAGGAATAGGATGGAATTGGGAGGATGGGATTACACACACATTACTGTATAAAATAGATGATTAACAAGAACCTTCTCTACAGTTCAGGGATATCTACTCAATAATTTGTAATAACCTATATGGGAAAAAGAATGGAGCTATATATATTATACACACACACATATACATATCTCCTATATAGTTATATAACCTATAATATTTAACCTATAACACAATAGGTTATAACACTTTATATGTGTGTTTGTGTGTGTGTGTGTGTTATATGTAACCTATATATAGAGAGGAAACAGTTATATGTAACCTATATAGAGAGAGGAAACAGTTATATGTAACCTATATAGAGAGAGGTTATATCAGTTATATAGTTATGTATAGGTTATATATCCATATAAACATACACATGTGTGTGTTATATGTGTATGTATAAACTATATGTATGTATATGTATAAACATACGCATGTGTGTATGTGTTATTTGTAACCTATATAGAGAGAGGTTATATCAGTTATACAGTTATATATAGGTTATATATCCATTCTTTTTTTCCCATAGAGGCTATTACAGACTAAACTATATGTATGTATATGTAAACAATGCACAGCAATGTCACTTTGCTGTACATCTGAAACTAATACAACATTGTAAGTCAACTACTCCAATAAAACTTAAAACAAAACAAAAATGATGTTAAGGAAATGGGCATGTTAAACTACCAAATGAGGTAAACATGAATAAATATATATTAGATATTATAGGCTCACAATCTACTGTGCAAATATATTATTGTGTATGACTCCCGTAATTAGTTATTACAATTACTGCAACTAAACATATACAAATATCATACTCTAACTTAAATGGTAAGAATAAGACAGATATCACTAGTATTCTCAACAACTGGATTTTGGTGGATTCAATCAGGAAACTAAATGATACTCTTCTTCCATCTATTATCTCCCACTGCATTTTCCTCTTGGCCCTGGATGAAATCTCAGGAAGTCTCCACAGAAAAATTTTTCCCCCTCAGAGAGTGAAAATTCCTTGTTCATTTTAAGCTACAAGAATAGTCTCATTTTAACTACTGTAGTAAACTGTCTTGCCTCTTACTTTTTAAACAATGGTTCTTTCCTTATGATTTTTAAAAAATTTATTTTATTATTTAAGCATAGATAATTTTTATATGTGTTAGTTTCAGATGTACAACAGAGTGATTCAATTTACATATACATGTATATTATTTTTCAGGTTCTTTTCCATTATAGGTTATTACAAAATATTGATTATAATTCTACAACACATACAGTAGGTTCTTGTTGGTTATCAGCTGTATATATGTTAGTATGTATATGTTAATTCCAGATTCTTAATTACCCTTCCCTTTGGTAACCATAATTTTGTTTTCTGTAAGTGTGGCTCTATTTCTGTTTTGTATTCATTTGATTCATTAGCATCATTTTTATTTAACATATTAGTAATATATGATACTTGTCTTTCTATGTCTGTCTTACTTCTCCTAGTATGAAAATCCCTAGGTCTATTCATGTTGCTGAAGTTGGCATTATTCTGTTCTTTTGATAGCTGAGTAATATTCCATTGTATATTAATCCCACATCTTTATCCATTCCTGTGTTGGTGGACATTTAGTTTGCTCCCACGTCTTGGCTGTTGTAAATAGTACTGCTATGAACATTGGGGTGCATGGATCTTTTCAAATTACAGCTTTTCTGGATATATGCCCAGAAGTGGGATTTCTGGATCATATGGTAGTTCTATATTTAGTTTTTAGGAACCTCCATACTTTTCTCCATAGTGACCATGTACCAATTTACATTCTTATCAATAGTGCAGGAGGGTTTCTTTTCTTCCACAGTGTCTCGAGCATTTATGGTTTGTAGACTTCAATGATGGCCGTTTTAACAAATGCGATGTGAAAATTCATTTTAGTTTTGATTTGCATTGCTCAAAATGCAAATTTTGATTTATATTCCCCTGTGCCTTTTGGCTATTTGTATGTTTGGAGAAATGAATTTTCTATTGAGATCTTCTGCCTATTCTTTTCATTGGGTTGTTTATTTGATATTGAGCTATATGAACTGTGTGTATATTTTGGAGATTAATCCCTTGTTGGTAGCATCATTTGCAAATACTTTTCTCATTCTATGAATTGCCTTTTGGTTTTGTTTATGATTTCCTTTGCTGTACAAAATCTTTTAAGATTAATTAGATCCCATTTCTTTATTTTTGTTTTTATTTCCATTATTCTAGGAGACAGATCAAAAAGATATTGCAGAAATTTATGTAAAAGAGTGTTCTGTATGTTTTCCTCTAAGAGTTCAATACTATCTGGCTTTAGATTTAGTTCTTTAATCCATTTTGGGTTTTTTTGTGTATAATGTTAGAGAATATTTTAATTTCATTCCTTTAGATGTGGTTGTCCAGTTTTCCCACTACCACTTTTTTCATTTGCTTATTTTTAGGGCCACACCCATGGCATATAGAGGTTCCCAGGCTAGGGGTCTAATTGGAGCTACAGCTTTTAGCCTACACCACAGCCACAGCAATGCTGGATCCGAGCTGTGTCTGTGACCTACACCAGAGCTCCCAGCAAAGTCATATCCTTAACCCACTGAGCAAGGCCAGGGATCGAACCTGCAACCTCATGGTTCCTGGTAGGATTCATTTCCACTGTGCCATGATGGAACTCCCCACCACCACTTATTGAAGAGACTGTTTCTCCATTGTATAGCCTTGCCTTCTTTTTCATAGATTAATTAATCATTGGTGTATGGGTTTATTTCTGGGATTTCTATCCTGGTGCATTGATCTATATTTCTGTTTTTCTATCAGTAGAGTACTGTTTTGGTTAATGTAGCTTTGCACTATAGTCTGAAGCTAATGAGCCTGATTCTTCCAGCTATATTTTTCTTTCTCTAGGTTGTTTTGGCTATTTGGGTCCTTTGTGTTTCCACACAAATTTAATTTTTTTTGTCCTTGTTTTGTGAAAAATGCCATTGGTAATTTGATATGGATTGCTTGAATCTGTAAGTTGTCTTGGGTAGTATAGACATTTTGACATTATTGAGTCTTCCAACCCAAGAACACGGTGTATCTTCCATCTGTTTGTGTCATCTATGATTTCTTTCATCAATGTCTTATAGTTTGCTGAGTACAGATCTTTTGCCTCTTTAGGTATGTTTGTTGCTAGGATTTTATTCTTTTTGATGTAAGGGTGAATGGGATTGTTTTCTTAATTTTACTTTCTGAACTTTCATTTTTATCGTATAGAAATTCAAGAGATTTCTGTTTATTAATTTTATATCCTGCAATCCTACCAAATTGATTGATAATTTAGGGTTTTTTTATAGTAGCATCTTTAGGATTTTCTGTGTATAGTAACATGTCATCTATAAACAATGACAATTTTACTTCTGTTTTCCAACTTGGATTTCTTTTATTTCTTTTCTTCTCTGATCACCATGGCTAGGGATTCCAAAATTATGTTAAGTAAAAATGGCAAGAGTGAACATTCTTGTCTTGTTCCTGATCTTAGCAGAAATGCTTTCAGCTTTTCACAGTTGAGAAAAAAGTTAGCTGTGGGTTTGTCATTTATGGCCTCTATTATGCAGAGACGGATTTCCACTATGCACACTGTCTGGGAGTTTTTATTTAAAAAAATGAGTGTTGAGGACTTCCCATGTGGCTAAGAGGGTTAAGGTTCTGACATTGTAAGCTGTGGCTCAAGTTACTGCTGTGATCTTCATTCAATTCATGCCCCAGGGATTTCCACGTGCTGTGGAAGTGGCAAAAATAAAAAGGGTGTTGAAATTTGTCAGAAGCTTTTTCTGCTCTATTGGGATGAGCATCTGGTTTTTATTCTTCAGTTTGTTAATCTGGTGTATTATAGAGATTTATTTATGGATATTGAAGAAATATTGCATTTCTGGAATAAATCCCACTTGATCATGGTGTATGATCCCTTTTAAAGTACAGTTGGATTCGGTTTGCTAGTATTTTGTTGAGAATTTTTCTGTCTATGTTCATCAATGATATTGACCTGTAATGTTTTTGTGTGGTATCTTTTTCCAGTTTTGGTTTTCGAGTGATTGTGTCCTCATAAAATGAGTTTGGCAATTTTTTGAAACACTTTCATAAGGATAATTTTATCTCTACTCTAAATGTTTGATAGAATTCACCTGTGAAGCCACCTGGCCCTCTACTTTTGTTTGGAGTTAAAAGTCTTTAATTTTAAAAAGTTTTATTGAAATATACTTGATTTACAACGTTGTGATAATTTCTTTTTTACACTTCACTTATCTGTTTTTCTGGGGTTTTGTCTTATTCCTTAATCTGGCTCATATTTCTCCGCTGTTTCATTTTGCCCAGCTTTCTGTGTGGTCTCCTTTTTGCAGGTACAGAGTTGTAACCTTTCTTGCTTCTTGTTTCTGCTGCCTTGTGAGTGAAATTTATACAGGGGCTTGTAGCAGGCTTCCTGGTGGGATGGACTGGTGCCAGCCCACTGGTAGTTAGAGCTGAGTCTTGTCCCTCTGGTGGGTGGGAATTTGTCTCAGGATTTGATTAGAGGCAGCTGTGTGCTTGGTAGGACTTTAAGCAGCCTGTTTGCTGATAGATGGGGCTGTGTTCCAACTTGTGTGTTGTTTGGCCTGGAGTTTCTCAGCCCTGATGTGTGGGGCCAAATTTTTCCAAAATGGCAGACACCAGGGAGCTCATACCAATTATTATTCTCTGGAACCTCCACCTCCAATGTCTTCCCCCACAGTGAGCCACAGATGACCCTCATTTTCCCAGGAACTCCTACAAGATCCACTGGTAGGTCTTACCTAGATTCTTATGAAGTTCCTGGTTCCCAGTGAACTTGAAAACCTGTGTGTGCCCTCCAAGAGTATAGTCTCTGTTTCCTCCAGTCCTGTAGAGCTCTTGCATATAAGTCCCACTGGCCTTCGATGCCAAATGCTAGACTCAAAGGCTAGGGAACATGACAAGGGTTTCAGAACTCTCACTTCTGTGGAAGAGCCTCTGCAATATAGTTATTTTCCAGTCTGTAAGTCACTGACACAGTGTGTATAGGATTGCTTTTATTGTGAATGTATCCCTCCTGCCGTCTTGATATGGCTTCTTCTTTGTCTTTTGGTGTAGGATATCTTTTTTTGGTGGTGGTGGCAGCTTCCAGTCTATTTTATTGATGGTTGTTAGGCAATTAGTTGTAATTTTTGTGTTTTTATGAGAGGAAGTGTTTTTATGAGAGGAGGTCCTTCTCTGATGTCTTGTCTCTCCATATTATTCATACTTTCTATATAAACCTGGCTCAATCTTGGGATATTGTACCTTTCTAAGAACTTGTCCATTTCTTCCAGTTTGTCCATTTTATTGGCATATAGTTACATAAATAGTGGCATACAATCCTTCGTATTTCTGTGGAGTCCGTTGCAACTTCTTTTTCATTTCTGATTTTAATGATTTCATCCCACTCCTTTTTTTTATGAGTTTGGCTAAAGATTTATCAATTTTGCTATTTTTAAATAACAAGATTTTAATTTCAGTGATATTTTCTATTGTTTTCCTCATCTCTATCTAATTTTTTCTGCTCTGATCTTTATGTTTTCCTTTCTTCTACCCACTTTGGGTTTTGCTTGTTCTTATTTCTCCAGCTTAATTAGTTGTAAGTTTAGGTCATTTATTTGATATTTTTCTTGTTTCCTGAGGTCATATTTTTCTTTATAGACTTCTATCTTTGAACTCCTGTTGCTATAACTCATAAATTTTTGATCAACAGGTTTTTATTTTTTCTAGGTTTTTTTAAAATTTCCTCTTTAATTTCTTCAGTGATCCACTGGTTGTTGAGTAGCATATTGTTTAACTTCCACATGTGTTTTCTGCAGTTTTTTTTTCTTGTAGTAGGTTTTAATTTTCAGAATACTGTGGTATGAAAAGATGTTTGATATTACCTCAGTTTTCTTAAATTTACCAAGGCTTGCTTTGTAGCCTAGTCTGGGATCTATCTTGTAGAATGTTCCATGTGCACTGAAAAAAATTGTATTTGGCTGCTTTGGATGGAATGTTCTATAAATATCAACTAAATCCATTAGATCTAATGTGTTATTTAAGGCCATTGTTTTCTCATTTATTTTCCATCTGGATGACCTTTCCATTGATGTAAGTTGTGTTAAAGTCCCACACCATTTTTGTGTTACTGTTGATTTCTCCTTTTATGGCTGTTAACAGTTGCGTTATATATTTAGTTGCTCCTATATTGGGTACAAAGATATTTACATTTGTTATATCATCTTGGATTGATCCTTTGATCATCATGCAATGTCCTTCTTTAACTCTTATACCTGTCTTTATTTTAAAGTCTATTTTGTCTTCTACATGTATGGCTAATTTAGCTCTTTTGATTTCTGTTTGCATGGAGTATCTTCTTCCATTTCCTCACTTTCAGTCTACCCATGACCCTGGATCTGATGTGGGTCTCTTCTTTACATCAAATATATTGGCCTTGTTTTATGTCCATTCAGCATGTCTGTGTCTTTTTTTGAACATTTAATCCATTTTCATTTATTATAATTATCAATATGTATGTTTTTATTGCCATATTCTTAATTGTTTTGGATTTGATTTTATTGGTCTTTTTTCTTCACTTCCTCTTTTCTTCTGGTGATTTGATGATGTTTAGTCCAATTGTGTTTGGACTGCTTTTTCTTATTTTGTTTATAGCTATTATAGATTTATGGTGTCTGGTTATCATGAGCTTTTGATATAGCATTTTATTTGTATACATAACTGTTTTAAGTTGCTGATCTCTTAATTTCAAATCTATTTCAGATATCCTGTATTTATAATCTCTTCCTCTCATGATTGCTGGTTTAGATATCATATTTGTGTTTCAATGGTTTCCTATCATTGCTGCATGTTTACCTTTACCAGTGAAACTTTCCATTTCATAATTTTCTTTATTCTAGGTGTGGCCTTTTCTTTTCCACACAGAGAAGTTCTTTTGGTAGTTTGGTAGTACTGAATTCTCTTTGCTGAAGCATCGTTAGAGCTTTTGATTTTTCCCTCAAATCTGAATGAGAGCTTTTCTGGGTGGAATATTTTGGGTTGTAGGTTTTTCCCTTTCATTGCTTTAAATATACGGTACCACTCTCTTCTGGTTAGTAGAGTTTCTGCTGAAAAATCAGATAATAACCTTATGGCTGTTCCCTTGTATGGTATTTGTTGCTTTTTTGTTGATTTTAATATTGTATTTTTATCTTTAATTTTTTGTCAGCTTGATTAGTGTGTGTCTCACCATGTTCCTTCTTTGGCTAACCCTGTATGGGACTCATTGTAATTCCTGGACATGGGAGACTGTTTCATTTCCCCATGTTAGGGAAATGTTCAGCTCTTATCTCTTCAAATATCTTCTCAGGCCCTTTCTCTGTCTTCTTCTTCTTCTTGGACCTATAATGCTACTGTTGTTGCTTTTGACTTTGTCTCAGAAGTCTTTTAAAATGTTCTCATTTTTTTCATTCTTTTTTATTTATTGATTTCCATGGAAGTGATTTTCACCGCTTTGACTTCCAGCCCACTTCTCTGTTCTTCTGTCTCTTTTATTCTGCGATTGATTCCTTCTAGTGTATTATCCATTTCAGTTATTTGTTCTTTAGCTCTGGTTGTTTCTTTATATATTCTAACCGTTTTTAAAAACTTCTTTTAATTTCTTTCTCTGGGCTTTCATATTTTTCATGAGTTCTTGAATTACCTTTACAATATTATGCTGAACACTTCTTTGGGGCTAGTTCCTATCTCCATGTCACTTAGTTGTTCTTCTGGGGTTTTTTATATATACATATATATTTTTTGTCTTCTTATGACTGCACTGATGGCATATGGAGATTCCTAGGCTGGGGGTTGAATTGGAGCTCAAGATGCCAGCCTAAACCACAGCCACAGCAATGCTAGATCTGAGCCACATCTGTGACCTTCACCACAGTTCATGGAAAAGCTTGATCCTTAATCACTGAGCAAGGCCAAGGATTAAACCTGTGTCCTTATGGTTATTAGATTCATTTCCACTGAGCTGCAATGGGAACTCTGGGGGTTTTATCTTGTTCATTCATCTGGAAAATATTCCTCTGCCATCCTATTCTGTCTAAAATTCTGTTTGTATTTTTTTCCCATGTGGAAAATTAGTTATGTTTCTTGACCTTGGAGAAGTGGCCTTCTACAGGGGATGTCTTATGTTTGACAGTACACCCTTTTCTTGTAACCCTAGGGACAGAGATTTGTTGGTCCCAATGTAGGTTGTGATCTGCATTTTCAGATTCAGTTCTGCAAGCCACTGCATAGTAGTTTTCTTATTTGTGGTGTCTGCACTTTTGCGGGTGAGGCTGGTATAGAGGATTTTGCAGGTGTCTTGTTGGGAGGGGCCATTGCCTGTTCACTGGTATTGGTTCTCTGGTGGGCAAAGCCATGTCAAGGGGTCTGTCCAGAGGTGGCCGTTGATTTAGGAAAGCTTTAGATAGCTTTTCTGATGCTGTGTGGAGGATTTGTTCTCAACCCATTGGTTGTTTGGTCTGAGGTGTCCCAGCATTGGTGCCTATAGGCCATTGGGTAGCCTAAGTCTTGGTGCTAATTACCCAAGCAAAATGTCTGCCTCTATCAAGAGTTCAGATAGATGAATGATTTATGATATTTGTGCCACCAGCTTTTATGACTTCAGAGAGATCCACTGCCCCATCTTTCCAGAAGCCCTCTATGTCTCACATTTTAGATAGATGATAGATAGATAGATAGATAGATAGATAGATAGATAGATAGATGATAGATAGATAGATGATAGATAGACATATAGATTCACATGAAGCTCACTTCCCTCAAGATAAGATGAAGTTTTAAAACAATGGGATTCATGATAAACATAAAGAAAACACCTTTATTTTCCTTTTTCTGGCATATCTGTGTCAGCAAGTTGGGTTCTTTTGTCCTGATTAGGCTTGATCCCAGATGACAATTTCCTTCATATAAGGGACTGCTGCTGGACCTGTTTGACTTGGTGAATCTGACAGAACCTTGGTTTTAATAGAATCTTCCAGAAATAATGTAACTTGGTGCTCCATAATCATGTGTCCCATCTCTACTAGGTCTCAGTAACATGTCAGGAATTTTCTTTATTTTGTTTTTAAAAATTTTAAATTCACATGTAATTGCCATATAGCATAATGCAAGTTCCAAGTATACAGATAATTATTTAATATACATATATATTATGAAATGATCTCTACCATATATCTAGTTAACACTCATTAAACACATATCAGAAATTTTTCATTATGATAACTTTTAAGATTTAGTCTCCTAGCAACTTTCAAGTATATGTTACAGTATAATTAACTATTTTTCATTATGCTGTATATTACATCACTATGAATTTTTTTGATAACTGTAAGTTTATACCTCTTGACCACCTTCACACATTCTGCTCAACACCAGACTCCTGCCTCTGGTAATGACTATCTGTTTTCTGTATTAGTTTTCTTTTTTTCTTCTTTAGACCTCACATAAATGTGAGTTCATACTGTCCTTCTGTCCTTGTATTTCTCTGTCTTGTTTCACATACCATAATGCCATCTTTGTCCACCTATGTTGTTACAAATGGCAAGGTTTTCTTTTTATCACTGAATGATATATATTATTTTCTTCTTTTTATCATTGAATATATATATTTGAACAAATATATATATATTATATATTTATTTGAGCAAACACTTAGGTTGTTTCCAAATCCTGGCTATCGTACAGAATGATATATATTATAAATACATATATATTATATATACAATAATATATATATATATTCTGTATACATATTATTCTTATATATATTATTTTCTTTTTATCATTGAATATATATATTTGATATATAAATCTATAAATTTATATTGTTATACAAATGTATAACACTATATGTGTATATATCACTTAGGTGGTTTCTAGGTCTTGGCAATGGTACAAAATACTGCAGTGAAAGTTAAGGTGCAGATATATTTTGAGCAATTCCCCAAAAGGGAAGTGGAAGCCATATGGTAGTTCTACTTTTAATTTTTTGAGGAAACTCCATACTGTTTTCCATAGTGAATACATTAATTTACATCCCCACCAACAGTCCACACTAATCCTTATCCACACTTGCCCCATATCCTAATACCTGTTATTTCTTTTTTTCTAAATTTTATTTTTCTTTATTAGAGTATAGTTGATTTACAGTGTTGTGTCAATTTTTTCGTACAGCACAGTATATATATATTCTTTTTCTCATACTGTTTTCCATAATGTTCAGTTATTCTAACAGTTAGGAGTTGATGTCTTGTGGTTTTGGTTTGCATTTTTTGGTTGATGATTGTGAAGTTGAGCATGTTTTTATGCACTTATTTGCTATCTGTATGTATTTCTTGGAAAATATCTATTCAGGTCCTCTGTCCATTTTAAATAGAGTTGTCTGTGTTTTTGCTATTGAGTTATATGAGTTTTTTTAAATAAAATATTTGAGATATTAACTGATTACCAAATACATGATTTTCAAATTATTTCTTTCATGTAGTAGATTGCCTTTGTGTTTTGTTAGTGTTTTCTTTGTTGTGCAGAAAGTTTTTAAAATTTTAAGTAGTCTCACTTGTTTATTTTTGCTTTTGTTGCCTTTGCCTTTGGTGTGTTACTGCCTGTGTTTTCTTCTAGGATTCTTATGTTTTCTCATTTTGATGTTCAATCTTTAATCTATTTTGAGTTAATTTTGGTGTATTATGTAAGATATTTGTCCAGCTTCTTTATTTCCTTTGCTTGTGGCTGCACAGTGTTCCCAACACCAGTCATTGAAGACACTGTCCTTTCCCTATTTCGTATTTGTGGCTGCAATTTAGTATATTCATTGACCATATACATGTGGGTTTATTTCCTAGATCTCTATTTCATTCCATTTATCCATGTCTCTGTTTTTATGACAGTAGTATACTGTTGATTTGGCTTACCTTTTTAATGCTGTTTGAAATTAGGGAGTGTCATGCCTCCAGCTGTGTTCCTTCTCAAGAGTGCTTTGGTTATTTGGGGTGTTTTGTAGTAACACACAAATTTTAGGATAGTTAATTTTATTTCTGGAAATGAGTTGACCATAAGTGCATGTGTTTCTATTCTCTTCCATTGATCTATGTGTTGTTTTGTGCCAGTACCATCCTCTTTTGACTACTGTAGCTTATAGTATAGTCTCAAGTCATGGAATGCATATTCCAGCTCTATTACTTTTTCTCAAGATTGTTTTGGCTATTTTGATTATTTTGTGTTTCCATTTAAATTTTAAAATTATTTGTTCTATTTTTGTGAGAAATACTCTTGATATTTTGATAGGAGCTGCATCAAATCTGAAAAAAGCATTGGGTAGTATGGTCATTTTAACAATATTCATTTTTCCAATTCAAGAACATGGTGTATATTTCCATCTTTTTTTTTGTCTTAAATTTCTTTCATCTGTCTCTTTTAGTTTTCCAAATACAGGTATTTTGCCTCCTTAGGTAGGATTTTTACTAGATATTTTATTATTTTTGGTGTGATGGAAAATGGGATTGCTTCTTTACTTTTTATTCTAATAGTTTATTGTTAATATAGATATGAACTGATTTACTGATATTAATTTTGTATCCTGCAACTTTACCAAATTCAGTTTTGAGCTCTAGGAGTTTTCCGATTATATTTTTTAGTGCTTTATTTGTATAGCATCATGTTATCTGCAAACAGTGACAGTTTTACTTCTTCTTTCCAATTTGGATTGCTTTTATTTCTTTTTGTTCTCTAATTGCTGTGGCTAGGACTTCCAAAACTATATTGAATGAAAGGGCCAAGAGTGTGCATCCTTGATTTTTCCTGATCTTAGAGGAAATAACTTTCAATTGTTCATCTTACTTGGAACTATTTGAGATTTTGTGATCAGGTGTTTTATTTGTCTGTGTAAAATAAAAGTCATGTTTTATATCAAGATAAGAAAAATTTAAACATAAAAATTTGTCTTTGACCTTTGTCTTCCTCTCTCCCCCCACTGTATATTAAGTATCTGCATTATCCATCAGCCAAAACTCTTCTATCATCAGAAATACCAGCTAAATAATAAAGAGTAACATTCTCCTATCATCAGCAAAACAACCACTTAAAAGATTAACATCCCTTCTTGATCTCATAAGGGATTAATGACCCACTAGATCTGTATTATGTAAAATATTCTCAGAGCGTTTTCAGATGTTCTTCCAAGTTTATAACCCTCAGATTTGGCTTAAGTAAAATTTCCATTTCTTTCTTAGATTGTTGTTGACAGACATGTACTTGGCATAGTCAAGGCAGGATATCAGAGGCACTTGCCAGAGGACACCTGGAGTCTACCTGAAACTGGTGCATTGTATAAGCAAGGGTTCATTGAACTCCATTGACTTCTTCTTACTCCTCAGGTATTTTGGTGAGTTCTTGGATCTCATTGTTTGTGTGATGATCCTAAAAAGCCAGTTTTCACTTAAGATTTGGCATCTTGGAGTTTCTGTTGTGGCTCAGCATGTTACCAACCTGACTACTATCCATGCGGATATGGTTCGATCCCTGGCCTTGCTCATTGAGTTAAGAATGCAGTGCTGCCATGAGCTGTGGTGCAGGTCGCAGGCACATTTTGGATCCTGTGTTGCTGTGGCTATGGTGTAGGCTAGAAGATGCAGCCCTGATTTGTGCCCTAGCTTGAGAATTTCTATGTGCCATGTGTGCAGCCCTAAAAAGAAAAAAAAAGATTTGGCATCTTAAGGGGCACCAGTGCATTTCCTAGGCAGGGCAGGTCCTAGAGAGTCTGAGCAAGAGGCCCTGGCAAACATAGGTGGCTGGTTTATGTTGAATTTGAAAAAAAAAAAAGAGTTTATATACTCTTTGAAAAAATCTTCAGTAGTAAAATGAGAGACATAGTTATTCAGCTCCAAAAAATAAAGGGACATTTGATTTTTCTGGCAATATGTTTTTCTCAGGTAACTGAGGATCTTGTTAAAGTACCTGTGGATCAATTCTCACAATGTGCAGTGGTCCAACATGGGAATCCCCTGTGACCATGAAGAAGTACATGGGGGGAGGGCATGAAGGAGGCTAGCACCCAGAGCACCCATGATGACTTTAGGCTGTCATTGGGTGAAATCAAACCACATAAAAGAAGTCAAGCTGACCCAAGAGTAACACCTTGAGGAGCTAGGCTCAGAAGCAGTGCATGTGTAATCTACCACACTGTCCTCAGAAAGTTGTTTAGATCATACCTCACATCTGGATTAGGGTACAAATTAATACTGGGAAACTCTGCCTCAAAGGTCAAATAGCTGCCATTCAGACAGCTATTTATTGGAATGCCAGATGGATTTATGTATACTTGCAAGTACTTAATTGGGAACAAAAGGAAATCAGGCTCTTAAATGACAAATTTGGGGTCCTTTTGACACTCTAAAGCAATTTTGAGCATTCAGTTAAAAACAGCAGGGTCTGTGCCATCAGGGTCTACTGGAAAAAAGAGTTTTCTACAATTATATTAGCAGGAAAAATATTTGTAGGGATAGTTCCATAGATCTTTTAAATTGGAGAAACTTGCTAAACTTTCAGAGAGCTCTCATCTTAAACTATTTCAACTCTTTTAATTGGTATGCAGAAACCCCCCAAAGCTTTCAGAAATTCCAAAACAGCTCCTTTAAAAGATTTTTTGTAGAATGCTAATGAAAGTAGTGATATAAAATATACCTAACATTTTAACTATTGCCCCACCTCTATTTTTTTTGAGTACTTATTCTAGTAATCTTAATTGCCTTCAGTTAGAAGGCAATATTAAATTTTTACCTTTAGAAATTAGATCACTTGGGGCTGTAGGCTATAGGCAAGACTCCAGGTCAAAAGCTGGAACTGAGGGCCATAGTTAGAGAATATTTTAAATCTGGGGAGGATTCTTGAAATTATTTGTAAATAATACCAAAATGAGAGGCCATAAGTATAACTATAGCTGGTATTTGGAGCCTTATAGGAATTTGGGAATGGGGGATCTTCTCACCCAAGATAAATGAAGGAAAGTAAACCATTCTAACATAGTTGAATGGGTGTATCAGTCTTTTGATATCATTGAGGTGGCCGCTCAATTCTTTGAGGAAAAAATAACTTCCTTTTTTTACAAATACAGACTATACAGAACCAGAGGTATGGCTCCAGAAATAATCAAAAACCCACCAATCCTTTAACCACTTCCCAAACCTCCCCTATTTATCTTAAGAGGCTTTTAATTATTAAGAAAAAACTTTTTGACCTTAAGGGATAAAAGTCATCTTAGGAAGAAATTACCCTTCTCATGCCTTATGGGATACAAATGTTCTATCTGGTCTTCTCAAGCAACCTTACCTCTGCCATTTTTTAAGATGAAAATTTCAGGAAAAGGGTAGGTAATTTGGAACTTGTCAAGGACAAAGAGAAATAGAAGTATCTTTTGCAAAAATATTAGTAAAAAGGGTTTGGCCATCTGACAGGTGACCTCACTTTGTCTTATCTGTCAGAAACATAATTTTCATCCAATCTCTTTGGTAACCAATGGGTTTTATATTGTTGTACCTGATTCATGCCTGAAATGTTGGGATGGAAAATATGAAATCTGCATTTGTGTGTTTGCACATATCTATATATTTGTTGTAGTTGTGTGGCATTGCCAAAATTAATTTATAAAGTAGTTCTAAATGGCTGAAAGGAAATTAAGCACTTACATAAATACCAAGAAGTATAAAAGAATCTGGCCAGAATTAATTTTGGATTTACGTGATCTGGAAAATATTCAGTATTGAATTAATATCTGAAATTAAAATTAGCTTAAGTTTGTTGGTTTGATTAATGTAGACATGTCTTTAGAGTCATAAACATTAAGTATAACACTTTTATTTCGCCTAGGTTTTCTTGAAAAGAAAATAGGACTTTATTATATCTGTTGTAAATATGTCAGAACAGAAAACAACTTTATTTTTTTTTAAATAATTTTTTTATTTTCCCACTGTACAGCAAGGGGGTCAGGTTATCCTTACATGTAGAAAACAACTTTATGATGTAACTTTAAGTAAATACGAATGGGATGAATTTTAGATAAACTCTAGGAATAATTATGTTTTGGGAATATCTATATAAAATAGTCTGCAGAATTTTGTAACTTGAAACTAAACTAAGTTAAATGAAGATAATTCATTGAGTATCTGGGACATTTCAAATAGAATAAAATATTGGGGCAACAATTGCTGAGCAGGTTTAAGTTTACCTACCTTTGCCTTCTTAGGAGAGGAAGATTAAGCATAAGTTTGTCAATCAGGAAATTTTTCAGTATAATAGTTTATAACTACTTGCTTCTTGATTTTCATTAGACAATAGGGATTTAAAGCTACTAGTGATAACAGAAACATTTCAATATGCAAAGCAAAATGGTGTGTTTGGCAAAAAAAGGTGTGGGGGGAAAACACTTTCGTTAAAACAGGAGAAAAATGTGGTTTTAATCCTACAGCTGGTTATTTCTGAACAGAAAAGAAAGTGGACAGATTAGTATGGATATACAAAATTGCAGGAATTTTGTGGATGAGGAACACAGAGTTTTGTGCATGGTCAGAATTGGCTATAAAAGATTGAATTTAATTAAGAAAATGAAATTTACTTTTTATTTCATATTTCTTCCTTTTAAAAACTTTTGTTGGAATATAGTTGACTTACAAAGTTATGTTAATTTTAGGCATACAGCAAAGTATGCTGATTTAGGCTTTGTTCTTATTTTTCTCATTATTTTAGGTGGTGGGTTGAGTTGTCAGTTTGAGATTTTTCTTCTTTTTTGAGGAAGACATGTATTGCTATGAACTTCCTTCTAAACAAGGCTTTTGTGGCATCCAATAGATTTTGAATGGTTGTGTTTTCATTATAATTTGTCTAAAGGTAATTTTTTAAATTGTTTTATTTTTTTATTTTATTTTTTTATTTTTTTATTTTTAATTTTTTTTTTTTTTTTTTTTTTTTGCTTTTTAGGTCCTCACCCATGGCATATGAAGGTTTCCAGTCTAGGTGTTCAATCAGATCTGGAGCTGCTGGTCTATGCCACAGCCAGAGCAACACATGATCAGAGACTCATCTGTGACCTATATCACAGCTCATGGCAATGCCAGATCCTTAACCCACAGAGCAAGGCCTGGGATCGAACCTGTGTCCTCATGGATGCTAGTCACATTCGTTAACTGCTGAGCCATGATGGGAACTCCTTGAGGTGATTTTTAATTTCCATTTTGGTTTCTTCATTGACCCAATGGTTTTTTCGTAACATGTTGTTTAGTCTCTATGGAGTCAGTTTTATCTCATTTCTTTTCCTGTGATTGGTTTCTTTTTTCTTTTTTTGGGGGGGGTGTATTAGTGATATAATTTCATTAGGTAATTTTAATTTCCCAAAGATCAGAAATAACTTATTCAAATTTTTTTTTATTTTCCCACTGTACAGCAAGGGGACCAAGTTATCCTTACATGTATACATTACAATTACATTTTTTCCCCACCTTTTCTTCTGTTGCAACATGAGTATCTAGACAAAGTTCTCAATGCTACTCAGCAGGATCTCCTTGTAAATCTGTTCTAAATTGTGTCTGATAACCCCAAGCTCCCGTCCCTCCCACTCCCTCCCCCTCCCATCAGGCAGCCACAAGTCTATTTTCCAAGTCCATGATTTTCTTTTCTGTGGAGATGTTCATTTGTGCTGGATATTATACTCCAGTTATAAGTGATATCATATGGTATTTGTCTTTCTCTTTCTCACTCATTTCACTCAGTATGAGATTCTCTAGTTCCATCCATGTTGCTGCAAATGGCATTATGTCATTCTTTTTTATGGCTGAGGAGTATTCCATTGTGTATATATACCACTTCTTCTGAATCCAATCATCTGTCGATGGACATTTGGGTTGTTTCCATGTCCTGGCTATTGTGAATAGTGCTGCAATGAACATGCGGGTGCATGTGTCTTTTAAGGAGAGTTTTGTCCGGATATATGCCCAAGAGTGGGATTGTGGGGTCATATGGAAGTTCTATGTATATATTTCTAAGGTATCTCCAAACTGTTCTCCATAGTGGCTGTACCAGTTTACATTCCCACCAAGCATGCAGGAGGGTTCCCTTTTCTCCACAGCTCCTCCAGCACTTGTTATTTATGGACTTATTAATGATGGTCATTCTGACTGGTGTGAGGTGGTATCTCATGGTAATTTTGATTTGCATTTCTCTTATAATCAGCGATGTTGAGCATTTTTTCATGTGTTTGCTGGCCATCTGTATATCTTTCTTTGGAGAAATGCCCATTTGCCCATTTTTCCATTAGGTGATTGGCTTTTTTTGCTGTCGGGTTGTATAAGTTGTTTATATAGTCTAGAGATTAAGCCCTTGTCGGTTGCATCATTTGAAATGGTTTTCTCCCATTCTGAAAGTTGTCGTTTTGTTTTCTTTTTGGTTTCCTTTGCTGTGCAAAAGCTTTTCAGTTTGATGAGGTCCCATGGGTTTATTTTTGCTCTAATTTCTATTGCTTTGGGAGACTGACCTGAGAAAATATTCATGATGTAGATGCCAGAGACTGTTTTGCCTATGTCTTCTTCTAGGAGTTTGATGGTGTCCTGTCGTATATTTAAGTCTATCCATTTTGAGTTTATTTTTGTGCATGGTGTGAGGGTGTGTTCTAGTTTCATTGCTTTGCATGCAGCTGTCCAGGTTTCCCAGCAATGCTTGCTGAATAGACTTTCTTTTTCCCATTTTATGTTCTTGCCTCCCTTGTCAAAGATTAATTGACCATAGGTGTCAGGGTTTATTTCTGGGTTCTCTATTCTGTTCCATTGGTCTGTCTGTCTGTTTTGATACCAGTACCTCCTGTGGTTTCTACTTTCATGCCATTGTGGTCAGAGAAGATACTTGAAATAATTTCTATATTATTAAATTTGTTGAGATTAGCTTTGTGCTCCAGTATTTGGTCAATCCTTTGGAATGTTCCGTGTGCACTTGAAAAGAATGTATATTCTGATTTTTTTGTTTGTAATGTCCTGAAAATATCAAGTAACTCTAACTTTTATATTGTGTCATTTAGGATCTCTGTTGCTTTACTGAGTTTCTGTCTAGAGGATCTGTCCATTGATGTGAGTCTGGTGTTAAATTCTCCTACTATTCTTATATTCCCATAAATTTCTCCTTTTATGTCTGTTAATATTTGTTGTACGTATCTGGGTGCTCCTATATTAAGGGCATATGTATTGATGATTGTAATATCCTGTTCTTGAATGGATCCTTTTATCATTAAATAGTGTCCTTCTTTGTCTTTCTTTATGGGCTTCATCTTAAAGTCTATTTTGTCTGAGAGGATTATAGCAACTCTTGCTTTTCTTTCTTTTCCATTAACATGAAATATCTTTTTCCATCCCCTCACTTTCAATTTATATATGTGTCTTTGCCCCAAAGTGAATCTCTTGTAGGCAGAACATTGTAGGCTCTTGTTTTTTTATGCAATCTGCCACTCTATGCCTTTTGATTAGAGCATTCAATCCATTGTCATTTAAGGTAATTATTGGTAAATATGCATTTACTTCCATTTAAAGCTTGTTTTTTCTATTGATTCTTAGTTTCCATTTGTTCCTTTCTCTCTTTTTTTTTAATTTGGTTGGATGATTTCCTTTTATTTCATGCTTGTATTCTCTTCTTTTTAGTTTTTGTGAATGTAGTGTTTGGTTTTGATTTGTGGTTGCTCTTTTTTTAAAGTATGTTAACCCCTTCCATTATCTACTTGCTTTAGACTAATATTCATATAGTCTCAAACATATTCTTGAAAAGAGTCAAGATTTATTTACTTTTATCCCTCATATTTTATGATTTCAAAATCCATTTTAACATCTTTATGTTTATTCTTTTGCTGTTCTTTTTTTTATCATCACTTTTACAATAGTTTTTTTTTTTTTTTTTGGTTTTTAGATCTCTCTACTGGCTTAAGTGATTTCTTTCCAGTTGTGATTTCCTCCATCATATTTCTTCTCACTTTTTTATTTAGAAGATCCTTACAGTATTTCTTTTAGAGTGGGTTTAGTATTGCTGTACTCTTTTTAGTTTTGTTTTTGTTGGAGAAAATCTTTATTTCTTCTTCTATTTTAAATGATAATCTTGCTGGGTAGAGTATTCTAGGCTGCGATTTTTTTCCCTTTTAGAATTTTGAACATATGTTGCCAGTCTCTTCTGGCCTGTTATATTTATGTAGAGAAATCAGCTGATAGACTTATGGGGGTTCCTTTAAAATTAACTCTTTTTTTTCTTGCTGCCTTTAGAATCTTCTCTTTATCTTTATCTTTTGCCATTTTTATCACAATATGTTTTGGTGTGGGCCTGTTTGGGTTCAGCATGTTTGGGTCCCTCTGTGCTTCCTGTGTCTTGATATCTTTTTCCTTTAGATTTGGAAAGTTTTCGGACATAATTTATTCAAATATATTTTCAATCCCCTCTTTTTTTTTCCCTCTCCTCCTCGAATTCCTATCATGCATAGATTGGCTCACTTTGCATTATTCCATAGATCCCTTATATTTATTTCATGTTATTTCATTTGTTTTTTCTGTCTGCTGTCCTTATTGGCTGATTTCCATTATTCTATCCTCCAAGTACCAGTTTGTTCCTCTGCATTATTTCTTCTGCTCTTCAGTGCCTTTAACTCAGCTTGTGTCTCTGCAAATAAATTTTGTAATTTTTCTTGGCTTCTTCTTATATTTTCTAGTTCCTTTCTATGTTAATCATCATTACTCTTTATATCCACTCTTAATTCCTTTATATTCACTCTTAATTCCTTCAGTATTTTTACTATATCCTTTTAGAACTCTGTGTCTGTTAGAATGCAGGGGTCTGTTTCATTGTTTTCTCCTCCAAGTGAATTGTCCTGTTCTTTTAACTGGGAATGGTCTCTGAGCTTCTTCATTTTGCTTATATTTTTCTTTTTCTGTGAGTTTAGAGAAAAAAAAACTGCTGTAGTCTTGTAGAGCTATTTATATGTATGAGCACCCTGGGGCATTTTGTGAGAGCTTACTTTTTTCTTGCTGTGCCTGCTTTCAGGGAGATGGAGGAAAGGGGCAGGGCTAGTAGCTAGTGCCTCGTTCCTGGCCCCTTTATGGTGGCAAGGACCCATGAGAAGGTTACACAGGCTGCTCTTGTGGCTAATAGGTGGATAGGTGCCCCTAGTTGCAGGGTCCTGGGAAGTGACAGCTATCAGGCAGGTGTAGATAGCACCCAGAGCATTTGGCAGTAGCAGCATGACGTGTGCCTTCCCAGGCGAGTGAGAGCAACAATGTGGTAATTGGTTGCAGTGCCCTCTTCTTTACCAACCTCTGAAGTGGTGGGGGTGCAGGAGGTGCCAGTTCCCAGACCCCTAGTTGTAGCAGGCTGTGTCTACCTCCAGTGTCTGATATGACTGCTATGGTTTGTCCCCTCTGCCTGTAGATCACACAGGAGGTGCCACATCAGGCTTAGTCCCCTGCTGCCCTTAGCCCACACAAGAGGTGCCTGGATAACTTTAGCCTCCACAAGAAGTGCCCTGTCACCCATAGCCCATGCAAAGGCATCTAGCCACCTAGCCTACACCAGAGGCACCCAGCCCTCTGAGAGTCTTCTCCTGTACAGGGAAAGATATTCCTATAGTGGTTCACCTCTCCTCCTCTTGCCCTGCTCAGCAATGGCTCCTTGATTCTCCTTTGAGTCCAGAATTCCTCCCAGGTTTCCTCAGCTGTGACCCTCAGCTCCCCAGCCTGTAGCACACTACTCCCTTGCCCCTCAGTCTGTCTCCACACAGCCAACCTTAATCCTCTCCCTGGAACTGACTTCTAGAACCTGAGTCTCAGTTCCCAGCCTCTCTCTGGACAAGCATCTCATTTTTTGGTGTCTGGTGGTAGTGGTATAGATGATCTATGTGGCCTCACTCTGCTTTTCCCTCCTCAGTCCAGCTGCTGTGATTTTCTCCATGAGTTTGATGACCCTCTGTCCTGGCTGATCTCCCAGTCAGTTCGGTGTCTTCCCAGAGTGTGGGCTCCTTTCCTCTTTAACAGCTCTCTCTCTCTCTCAGGAGTTCTAGTTCTGTCCTGATTCTTTTCTCTCTCTCTCTCTCTTTTTTTCCCCCTTTTGTTCTATGCAGTTATGTGGAGGGTCTCTTGCACTTTCTGGAGGGTTAAAGTCTTCTGATAGCATTTAGTAGATGTTCTGTGAGAATTGTTCTACACGTAGATTTTTTTTTATGTGTTTGTGGTAGAAGGTGAGTGCCACATCTTACTCCTCTACCATCTTTGTTCCTCCCCTCAATTTTATATATAGTAGTGTGTATATATTAATCCCAACCCCATTATTTCTCCCTCTCTCCATAAAAAAGCATGACATAATACTATTTGCTGCAACACGGATGTACATAGAAATTATCATACTCAGTAAAGTAAGTCAGACAGAGAAAGACAAATATCACATGAGGTTACTAATATGTGCAATCTAATGATACAATAGAACTTAAAAAATAGAAATGATACAATAGAACTTAAAAAATAGAAAGAGCCAAATATTTCAAAAGAAAATTAAGTTTAAATATTAAAGTGGTTAAAAAAACTGAACCGAATTTCCTCTCTAAGAAGACAAAATTGTCTTAAAATAATGAATTGATTTTGGCAATAGATTGTGAGTTTCTTTGCATTTAAGTGACCTGTATTTGCCAGTGAGGTCTTTTATTATCACTGGTTAAGAGAATAGGTATTTTTTTCACAGGAACCTGTGATTCTATTTGACCAATAATCTTCCCAAATATCAAATTCTAAATAAAGTTAATTTGACCTCTAGCTAACTTTGATATTTTCCAAAGGGCTCCTCGAACACGTCACATTGTTTCCTCTCCATCTTAAAGAGAGGAAGAGTAAACTAATTAGGTTTATTTGGTATGTTAAATTATGTGGGAAGCATTGTCAATTAAGCGGTGATAAAACTTTTCAGATTGTATCATATGGGTAACATAATTAATACACACATTCTAGAAATTATATGGCACTCCTAAAATTCTGATATATCCAGATAAGTATCAGTAATAATTTTACTAATTTTCTTAAATTATTGTAAGTCACAGTAGTGACTGTGTTTCTTTTCAGTTACATTTAATGAGGTCTTTAATATTTACTTTTGTATTAAAATATTGATTTATAGTTCTGTGTCCATTTCTGCTGTACAGCACGGTGACATTATGTATTTATATATATATACACACATTCACATTGTGTGTGTGTGTATATGTATGTGTGTATATATATATATATACATTGTGTATATATAATTGTGATATTATATGTATATATATAATACAATCATTATTACATTATTTTCCTTATGCTAGCTTCCATCATGTTCTGTCCCAAGAGATTAGATATAGCTCCCTCTGCTGTACACTAGGATGTCATTGCTTATCCAGTACCTTGACTTTTTAAACCAAAGTCTTGTCATTTATAGACAATGATTGTTGTACTCTCATATTTTGCAAAAGAGCTTCATCTTCAAGAAGATTCATAGGAAGGACTCGACACGTGCAGATCATACTGCTGAACTATATGAGAAATTAAAAAGAAAAAATTGTAATGGGACTGGCCCATGGCTTCAAAAAGGTAACAAATGTATTTGTTACTGTTTGAACTGGTGAATATGGTTATATTTATAGTTTTCATCTGAAATATTACTGGTTTTTAATCTGTGTTTTCTAAATATAAGGAAACCTTTAAATAACACTTGTAAGTAAAATTGAAACATTTATCTCTTCTTTCTACCTTATCCCTCCAGAATTTGAAAACTCGTATGTTCCCAGCAGTTTTCTCAGGACACCTCCTAACAGGAGGAGAAATCTCAAGGTATTTTGGGGTCCTTGAAAAGAGGAATTCCCCCAAATGTATAGATAATCAAAATCTATTACATGTCCTTTGTCTTTTCTGTCCTTTTAAAGTTCAATCAGCGATTAACAATAAAAAATAAAAAAGAAAAGAAAAAGAAAAACAGCCAATTTCAAAGAGCCTATGTGGTCAAGTAACCAGATATTTAGTAGAAATAGTAATTTTAGAGAGAAAAGTGTTGCTTCAGTGAATATTAAATTCTATTTTTTAATGGCCACACTGATGGTATACGGATGTTGCCAGGCTGCAGCTACAGCAATGCCAGATACTTTTTTTTTTTTTTTTATCTTTTTGCCATTTCTTGGGCTGCTCCCGCAGCATATGGAGGTTCCCAGGCTAGGGGTCTAATCGGAGCTCTAGCTGCTGGCCTACACCAGAGCCACAGCAATGTGGGATCCGAGCCACATCTGCAACCTACACCACAGCTCATGGCAATGCCGGATCCTTAATCCACTGAGCAAGGCCAGGGATCGAACCTGGAACCTCATCATTCCTAGTCGGATTTGTTAACCACTGAGCCACGACGGGAAATCCAGCAATGCCAAATCCTTTAATGCACAAGGCCAAGGATTTAACTTGAACTTCTGTAGCAACCCAATCTGCTACAGTTGGATTCTTAACCCATTGTGTCACAGAGGGAATTCCTTAAATTCCAGTTTTGATAATTGATGTTTGTATTTCCTGGCTAAGACATCTCAGATAGCTTCTTATAAAATTTAGTTATTGAAAAGACAATGTAAGTTTGTTTCTAAAGTTTACTACAGTAATATGACTTTCAATGAAGAATGGACTTGTCATGACCAGCAACCAGGATTTTATTCATAGTGGCAAAGACATCAGATCAAGGACTGTCAGCCACATTGGAACACACCATATCAGGCCTCTCCTGAATGAACTGAAACTCCTATTTACTTGACTTTGACTATAATGAGAATACAATATCTCAAGTAGACAGCTACCCCAAGATCCCAGACCAGGCCTGTATACAGATTATTTTGACAATAGCCCACACTTTTACTTGTAAGCCAAATGTATTTCCTGGGCTTGATCATATATAAGTTTGAAAAACAAATCCTTGAGTTCCCATTGTGGTGCAGCAGAAAGAAATCCGACTAGAAACCATGAGGTAGTGGGTTCAATTCCTGAACTCACTCAGTGGGTTGGGGATCCAGCGTTGCTGTGAGCTGTGGTGTAGGTTGCAGGTATGACCAAGATCTGGCATTGCTATGGCTGTGGTGTAGGCTGGCAGCTGCAGCTCCAATTGGACCCCTGGCCTGGGAACTTCCATATGCCATGGGTGTGGCCCTGAAAAGACAAAAAAAAATCAATCCAATTTTTGGGTTTCTGGCCAATTACTTATGTCCAGTACACTCAGGTTGCCTTGGTGTATTTAACCTCTTCAAAGCCCTAATTGAATGGTTATTAGAAATTTTATTTTAAAGGAAAGAACTCTAGAATAATGTAAGATAATGTTACCACTAATATCACTAACTGAGACTCATTTTACCTGCCCAGTTAATGATGTCTATTCTGACCATGAATCATCCTTTATATTAGGTGTTGCATACTGGCTAGCTTTTAACAGGACACATTTACGGAACAAGTGGATTTATGGAACATTATTATGACCTGTGCTCTTCCTAGGTTGTTTGATAAGATGCACAATTGGTTTCCCTTGGGCTCATATCACTAATAGGTAGCAGTGGAAATACTCTCTGCCAGTATATCAATCTGCCTGTAATGTGGGCATGCTGGTTTCTATCATATTTCTAATTGTAAGACCATTTGGAAATTATATTTACTAACTCACCTTATGATCCATGAAGTTCAGATTTCTGCTCTGGACAATCATCCTCCCAGTTTAGGGAAAATACTAGGAAAAATGTTTTTATTCAAGTAATTTTGGCCTAAATCTTCGCTAAGGACATTCTTGCTCCTACTGCCAATTTTAATTATAATTTGTGGAATATATAAAGTGATAGTTTCTTACCTTTCATTCTGTGTGTCCTCTGCTTTAACTAGGAAAATGATCTTTAAATTACTTGAAGTTATAGATCATTATACTTCTCTGTAAAATAATGGGCATATGGCAATGCATGTGCAGGGATATTGGCTTAAGTCTCTTACTGGAAACTTAAAATACGTCATCAGTCCTTGCTGAACATTCCATTGGCACAACTCCCCAAAAGAGAAAACTAGACTATTAGGATCAAGCATTGTGGTACATGATGGACACTAGGGTAAGAAAGCAGCCACCCTATCTTTGAGGGATCAAATATTTGATCACCTAATTCTTTCTATCAAAAGTGTAATGATCAAAAGGGGATATTGTAAAATACAATTCATATTTTATGGCAAGACAAGAAAAAATTAAACATAAAAATTCTCTGCCCTTTGGCCTCCTCTCTCTACCACTGCATTGTAAATCTGCACTAGAATGCTTCAAGCAAACCTCTGCCATCAGCAGGAATACCTACTCAACCTTAGAGAGCAACATTCTCCTAGCATCAACTCCTTAAAAGATAACATTCTTTTTTAATCTCATAAGGGGTCACATGACCCACCAAAATGGTGCTTAGATATGGATTATGTAAAATGTTAGTAATAAATTATTTGATGTATAGCCCTCTATCTCAAAAAAAAATTATACAAACCTTGTCTTGAGTTCTAATGGGTGAAACAGTTCTCAGAGCTTTATGAGAAGCTCTTCCTTGGTTATAATCCTCAAATTTGGCTTATATAAAAATTTCCAATTATTTTTTATGTTGACTGAGTAATTTTTCATTAACACCAAGTTATGAAAATTTTCTGTCATTATTTCTTCTGCCACTTCCTCTCTCTTCTAATTCTGAAAGCCCTAAAAGGCAAAAGTTCATCCATTTGATGTTGTTCCATAAGTTCCTTCAGCTCTTTTCATCCTTTTTTTGTTTTGTATACTCTGGGTATGCTCCACTACTTGATTTTCAAATTCGCTGATCCTTTCTGTTCATCTAGGCTTCTGTTTAATCTCTTTATTGTGCTTTTCAATTCTATTATTGTGTTTGTCTACTGTGACTTCTTTTTCATACTTTTTCATACTTTCTCTTTTTTGAAATTCTTGCTTTATTCATGAATTGTTCTGCTGAGCTCAGGAAGACTCTCTTTGACCATTATTTTGAACCCTATCACTTAAATCCCAAATCTCCATTTTATTAAGTTTTTCTGAGGTTTTATTTTGTTCTTTTGTTTGATACACATTACTCTGTTTCTCTAATTTATCTGACTCTCTGTGTTGATTTATATGCATAGATGAAACAGCATCTATTACAGACTTGAAATAGTGGCCTAATGTATGAGTTAAAAGTTATCACTTAACCTTTCTTTCATTCTTGATTTTTTTCTCAAAACCTTTTTAATTGCCCAAGAAGATTGCTCTATACTTAGTGGCTCCCAGTAGTTGAGAGTGTGCCAAGACCTGTCAGTGTCCCAAAGATGAGGATTGAAGACGGTACCTGGATTCATCCTGAATGGAATCCGGGTCCTCAAGTGGCAATTTTTAAAGTAAGCAAATGTACCTCTTTCAGAGAACCACTGGGAGATGGAATTTTCTTTCTGCTTACTCTTCACTGAGCCATGGTGTGATAGTTAAGAACCATTTTTTTTCTTTTTTTAGGTTTATATATATTTTTTGTAATAAATAAGTAGTTAATATTATTTTCATTGATACAGAATCATTTTGCAATCTTCAGCCAGATACTAATAGATGTTTTACTATAGTAAACTAAGAAGGAAAACAAAAAGGAAACTATTCATAATTGTTTTCCATTAATCTGTCTTATCACAATTGGAGGATCTGAAAACACAACAGAACCAGCCCATCCTACAAGCCAAGGCTGGAGAAACAGGTTTTTTTTTTCCATCTAGATGGTAGAGAACGGCTAACTACTGAGACTGTGTTTTCTTTATCTGAACAAATATTTATATAGAAAAAGATGATGATTCTTAGCTTTTAATAATTCAAAAACACTTCTAAAAACAGATCAACAAGGTGAGTGGTGAGAACCAAGCCCCTGGCATGTAGCATGGCAGGGCACTGGGTTAAGAGACCACTAGTTTTTCCCAAGTCTTGGATATCTGTGGTCCAGCAGAAATCAACAATTGGGGGACAAGAGGAAGCTGTTTGGGGGAGCTTGTTCTTCTACATGAACACTGGTTGTGGCCCCATCTGTCTACTAACATAGGGACCCCACCCCATTCATCAGCCTGTTAGTTCAAGTACTAAGACATCTCAGGCCAAGAAACTAAAAGGGAAGGGACACTGCCTCACACACTAGCAGAAGTTTGTCTTAAGACTTCCTGAGACCACAGCCACCCATGGAGCTAGCACTGTCCACCAGACAGTGTACATACTAGACCCAGGACCCAGCTGTACATACCAGATATATAGGCACCTAGCCCCTGGATTCTGATTATCCTGCCTCAGAGATCATGGAACCCAACCCCACCAACCTACTGGAAAACATTAAGTCCAGGAACAAATTATCCTTAGCTCCTCCAACCAGTGAGTTGACTCTAGATCTGGGACTAGCCTCCCCTACCAGTGGCCTGACACAACAAATCTGAGACACCCTGGGCCCTAGAGCCCAGAGACCTATAGATACAGTATTGCCAACCAGCAAGCCAACATTAACCCTGGAAATATATAGGCCTTAGCACCATGATCAGATGACCTTCCTCTCCCCTGGGACCAGCCTTACACACCAGTAGACAAGTGCCAGCCCTAGGATACCCTGGGCCCTGGACACACCTTCCAAGGACAGATACCAACCCAAAGACCACCACAGCCAGGCAGCCTTCTGTTGCAGGACACAGCTGATCTACCAACAGTGTGACCTCATCTCTGAGTTACCTTGGGCACCTCAACCTGCTGACCCAGAATCTAGTCCCACCAACCAATGAATCAGCACAAGCTGTGTTACACTGTGGATCCTGCAGCCAACTGTGTCAGGAACTAGGACCCACCACCAGCAGACCAACACAGCTCCAGGACCCCAGGTCCCTACAGCCAGAGACCCCAAGACCTAGCTCTAGCCACTGTAAGGCAAGCACTAGTCCCAGGACCCAGTTTCACCTACCATTGAGCAGGCATCAGCCAGAGAATCCACTGAGCCCTGACTCCAAAAATAAGGAGGCAGGCATAAGCCCAAGGAACACCAAATCCCCAGATCTCTCTTGTCAGGATGCAGCCAATACACCAGCAAGACAATACTAATTTCAAATTCTTCAGGCAACTGTCCTGGGATCTAGTGCCACTAACCAGGGGGTAAACACAAGATTTGGGACCACATCAAGCCATGTCAGGAGTAAACCAAATCAACATCAGACTTAACAATAGACCTAGGCATCCTGACCCTGCAACTACCCGTGCCAGAATAAAGTTGTGCCCACCAGTGAGCCAGCACTAGACCCAGTGCCTTGCTGTGTTCCAAAGTCAACTACCTCATAACCTAGACTCACCAACCAGAGGCTGGTAGTCACCACCCAAGACAGGGCTTGGAAACCAGCAGGACTGGGGGTCAGTCACAGTGGCCAGACTACCTACAGTGATCAGCCACAACAGAAGTACTCAGGAAACCCACATATAGGGTAAAACTAGAGCATAGAGGTTTGGTGACCAGCAGGGAGTGTGCTGCTAGAACATAAGGGACATCATCTACTTGGCTACTTCTCCAAGGTAAGAAGACATAACTAACTGCCCAGATACAGAGAATTTAAAAAGAGCAAATTAGGGAAGTTAGGTGACAGAAGAATATGTTCAAAATGGAGGATCAAGACAAAACACCAAAAAAACTAAATGAAGATGAGATAGGTAAGGTACCCAAGAAGAGTTCAAACTAATGATTTTAAAGATGGTCAAAGAACTCAGAAGAAAATGAGTGAACAGAGTGAGAAGTAAGAAGTTTTGAATAAAGTGTTAAAAATACAAAGAACAAAACAAAGACAAAGAATACAATAGCTAAACTGAAAAACACTAGAAAGAGTCAACAGTAGATTAAATGATACAATATAATGTATCTGCAAGCTGGAAGATGAAGTAGTGAAAATCAGTGAAACTTAACAGAAAAAAAAAGAATAAATAGAAATAAGGACACTTGCAAAAACAGACATAGATCAGTGGAACAGATAGAGAGCCCAGAAATAAACGCATGATCAATTAATCTACAACAAGGAAGACAAGAATGTACAATTTGGATTCTCTAGGTGGTGCTGGCAAAATATACATGCAAAATAATTACATTAGAACATTTTCACACACTATACACAAAAATAAACTCAAAATTGATTAAAAACCTACATTTAACACTCAAAATCATAAAAGCCTGAGAAGAGAAAAAAGGCAGAACATTCTTTGGCATGAATCTTAGCAACATATTTTTGGATCTGTCTCATACAGCAAAATAAATAAAAGCAAAAATAAACAAATGGGGCCTAATTAAAATTAAAAGATTTAAAACATCATTTAACCATTGAAAAAAAAATGAAAAGACAACTTACTTAATAGGTGAAAATGTTTGCAAATGATATGATCTACAATGGGTCAATGGACAATGCATGTAAATAGCACATATGAAACACCTGGATACACATGCTTCCAAAGAAGACATCCAGATGGTTAACAGGCATATGTAATTACTCAACATAACTAATTATGAATGAAATGCAAATTGGAATGACAATGAGATATCATCTCACACATGTCAGAATGGTTATCATCAAAACTCTGCAAATAACAACTGTTGGCAAGGATGTGGAGAAAAGAGAACCCTATTACACAGGTGGTGGGAATATAAATTGTTGTGGCCACTGTGGAATCAAGTATGGAAGTTCCCCACCCCCCAAAAAAAATTAAGTACCATATGATCTGCTCTTGGATACATATCCAAAGAAAACATAAACACTAATTTGAAATGATGCATGCCCCTAATGTTCATAGCAGCATTATTTACATTAGCTAATATATAGAAGCAACCTATATGTCTATCAATAGAGGAATAGATAAAGATGATTAGGAGTGTCTCTGTGTATGCAACTATACATGCCTATAAACTATGGGACCTGGAAGAGGACCATTGAATGGGCTCATGGACATACTGGGCCCCACAAAGTTGTATTTTAACCAGGACTCCATTTATCTAGGTACTTGTTCCCCCCACCTATGTACCTCTACTCCGAAGGTATGACTTGGTAATGTTTTGGGTCTTGGTATTAATGTCATCTCAAACCTTGCACACACTATTTCTCAAAATGTCTGTGTACTTCATTTTATAGAGTTTAGTCCCCTTAGTAAAGGGGTGTAGGGCCATTAAGGAAAGGCATATTTCATTACAATCTACTTGTCGTAGTGTTGCAGGATTCTCAATACTAGCGTCTGAATACTTATTTTGTCATTGTATTCTGGATGTAAAAGTTGTTTAAGATCTGGAAACATAGTGAGGGTCATGCCTTTTGTCCAGGGCAATGACTCTGATCTCCACTTCTTCCATGTACATTTTTGAGCTTATATAATATTAAGTAGCATTCATGTTGGCTTCCTGTCTACATTGCCCCAAAGATTGCATGCTGTTAACCTCCAAAACTACCTATGGTAGTCCCATTGGTGCTGCTTTTGACCTCATTGGCTGTTAAGATAGAGACAGGCTCCTTTCTTATACAGTTAAATTCTGCAACTTGATCTCTGCTACCTCTGGCATTTGTCATCCTTACAGACATTATATATACTAGCTGTATATATAATATCTCTCTTGAGCAGCAGGTCACCTCTGAATTTCCTAGTGATGCTGAAGCCTCTATCAGTAATGCATTGCTAATGAATATAGGAAATGATGTGTCCTTTGGGCCCTTCCACCAGACAATCATTCAGTGTAATTCTCATCTTACATATTTACAACCAAACTTCTCTTAACATCTTTAATCCTTTTTCTAATAGCTTCCAGGAAAAATCAAGTTGTTTCCACTGCACTGAGAATTGGCCATACCTTTTCCCAGGTTTCAAAGACTCACTTAGAAGTGAATTTGACCAAGATTTCTTGCATGGGTACTATATCTCATATCTTTTAGAAATTAATCAGCCCTTTGTTCTGCTTATCAGAATTCTCTCTAATCCACTCTTATATCCAGAACCTATTTATAAGCCCGGGGATAATCCTCTGGCTTCTGGAACACACAAGCTAATTCTTGAAACATGTTTTCTTTCTTATTAAGCCAGTGTGCTTCTAGTTGTGCTATGCTAGGATTCATTCCTAGTATGTGGCTCAGCAGCAAGAAAAAAAAAACATAGTGCATGACTTCAGGAGGTTTTCTATTGCCTTGTAGGCAAGAGATTTCTCCCCAGGGAATATGTGCTGGCTCTTACTAGGAAAGGGTGGACTACATCTGCAAGTTCTGAGAGTCTGAAAGGACCACAGAGTTAAAATAATTGGAGTTAAAATAATCTTGGGTCTTTTCCCAGTGAAGTCCTTACTTTAGAATAACAGAACTACCTCGGCTGATCATTAAACATTTCTAGAACTCTATGACTTTAAATGTCATGTCATCAGTCTCCTATTTATTCTAATCTCTTCTTGCTTATAGAAACAGAGGACTTTGTAAACCATCAGAGATATGGCTCTCACCTTTACCCATCAACTGTTTATCAGCAATATTCATCCTCTCATTATTTCTTCACAGAACATCAACCCAACTTGGCAGTAACCAACTAATTTTGCCGTCTCTCTTTGATTTCCTCATATAATTCAAATGTCTGAATTATTGCATCAAAATGATGTTTTCCTTCTGCTAGGACATTTTCTCAGGTTATCACCAGTAAAATTCATTAGCAGTTCTCCCACTACTTGGTGCCAGGATCCATCTGTGCCCCACATGCCAATCAGCATGGCATGCTCTTCACCTACCCAGCCAGCTCCAGACTCACAAAGCTTACCACATTTGGGGGGGGGGGGATTTTTCTATTAATATCACTTGTTTCAATTCAGGTTCTTTGAAAAGAAGACATCAAGAGGATATTAGCAGTAGAAGATATTTACTAGGGGAAATTCATGTAAGGAAAATGAAGGAGCGGTCCAAAAGTGTCAGGGAAAGCCTTCCATCTATGATGTATCTTTGACACCAGTGACTGAGAAAAAGAAGAAAGGTAGAGTCTCATGCCAAAGTCCTGGGAAAGACTAGGCAGTTGAGAATCCTTGGAACCAGTTCACATGTCAGAGTGGGTCTTATTTCTCAAGGATAAAGTCCTGAGAACAGGTCTGTCTTAGAATTGGCTGTACTCCCTCATTGTATTAGAGCAACCCATGGGAAATATGGTCTCCTCTAAATGTGACGATGGATACAGAGTTGGGGCAATGTGTTCCCATAGCCCCAGGTCAAGGTCTTGCATCTTCACAGATATCAGAATTTCATCTTATGAGTCCAGCTTAGAAATGGCCACAGAGAATATACATGGGACATGGAAGGTAGAATTAAAGCATTTGTCTTTACTCTCTCTAGTCTGCTGCCAGATGGGGTGATATTAGTGGGTTCCCAGATGTACATGCTCTTCTCTACCTGACCCATGCCCAGATCATCTTGATTGGTGACTTTTCCTCTAGAAGTGGCCCTAGGTTCCCTTCCAAGTGCTTGATGGTGACCAACAGAGGTTGTATCAATTTTTTAACATCCAAAGCACTGCATAAATAGGTTTATGTTTTCTTGTGTGACATGTTCATCACACATTAGCCAACAAATGTGTTCCAAGCCATCTTCACCACAGGACCATGACAAATGGAGTTAACACAATCTTGAAAATTACCAGCTACTATGGAAGAGAACTGATTGGCTTTGTATCAGTAATCCAAGTTCAATGTAACCATGGGAAAAACAGGGCCTAGCAATTCCAGATATAGAAATGCTTTAATTCTAACTGTGCATCAACATCTTTATTTTGCTCACACATATTTTTCCTCTCATCTTGGATTCTATTTGTGTCCTAATCTTAATACATTCTACTACAGTTAGAACTTTCCCATTTGAGGTGGAATATATCTGCTGAAAATTCTGAACTAACGTCTTCATGATGTATGATCAAAGGTGAAAAGGAAAGACCCACCATTCTTAGTCAGTTGAAATAATTCCAGGGAAACTGATAGGCTCACTCTCTGTATTGGATGACAAATATTGAACCATACAGATTTGGAAAGGGAATATCCTCCAAAGAAGAGGACTCTGGGAAACCATATGGGTCAGAGGAATAATGAGTTCCTACACACAAAAAATAAATGAACAGTGAATAGTCATCCCTAACACAGGATATCTGAACACAAATTGTTGTTCATTGAAATTAGTGGTCTAAGCTACATATTTTGTTTAACATAATAGTGTATGCATTATTCTATGTGCCTAAATAATATTTATTTAATATATCAAACTAGGTGATTTTTAAATTTCTTTTAAATTTGACTCCTATAAACACTGCTGAAATTAAAATTATCTACTGAAATGATATATCTTTGGATCTTAATTCACAAGGTAATTAAGATTATTACTGTTTTGTGAAGAAATTTTTACATGCCTAGGTCTAATGTAAATTCCAAGAAAGACACAATGTAAGAGAAAACATTACATCTGCACCCCAAAACTTTGTCATTCATTATTGAAAGCCTTATTAGAAGTAGGGAAAACAAAAACAGTGGGATACTAATTTTAGAAAATAAATTATGACTAAATTTTATGAACATTAATGTCATACAGTAAAATTTATGTGATACTTTTGTTCCTCAGAATTCCCAGTAATCAAAGTAGACCTTAAATGTTGAGGCAGATAACATAAAGATCATAAATATTGTGTTCTTCAATACTCTAAAGTTTCTCTGATGTCCTGGGGATATTTTCAGGGCTTTTCCTCTTTTCAGCTTCCTCCTAGGGGTACAGGTCCCATCTCATTTCTTTTATCTTCTCTTTCTTTCTTTTTTCTTTTGTCCTCAAATTTTTTGTTTGAATAGTTCCATGTGTAGATGCATTCTCAATGTATATATGGGAGAAGGTGAGCCTCATGTCCTACTACTCTGCCATCTTCCTCCAGCCCCGCTTTTATTCTGTATGGAATCTATTGTACATCCTTAAGGGAGTAATTCCTTTCCCATATTAGGGAAGTTTTGGGCTATTTTGTCTTAAAATATTTTCTTCAACCTTTTCTCTCTCCTCCTTCTTGAGCCTCCATAATGTGAATGCTGGTATGTTTAAAGCTTTCTTTGTGTTCTCTTAGATTGTCCTTGTTTCTTTTCATTCTTTTTTTTCTATATTCTGTTCCATGTCAGTGATTTCCACCAGTCTGTCTTCCACCTCACTTATTCATTCTTCTGTCCCCTGTATTCTGCTATTTGTTCTTTCTAATACAACTTTCATTTCTATTACTGTGTTATTCATTCCTGATTTTTTATTCTTTAACTCTTCTAATTCTTTCTTAAATATTATTGTAATTTATTGGCCTTTGCCTTCAGGTTTTTTCTGAGATCTTGGATCATCCTTACTATCATTACCCAAGTCTTTTTCATGTATGCTGCTAATCTCCAGTTCACTTAGCTGTTTGTCCTGTTCCTTCATCTGGCTCATATTTCTCTTTTGTTTCATTTTGTCTAGTTTTCTGTGTGGTCTTCTTTTTGCAGGCTACAAGATTGTAGCCTTTTTTGCTTCTAGTGCCTGCCCCTTGTGGGTGAAGTTTAATACAGGGCCTTGTGGACAGCTTCCTGATAGGAGAGACTAGTGCCTGCCCACTAATAGCTGGAGCTGAATCTTGTCCCTCTGGTGGGTGAGGTTTTGTCTCTTGGTGTGATTAGAAATGGCAGTGTACCTTGGAGGACTTTAGGCAGCCTGTTTGCTGATGGATGGGGCTGTGTTCTCACCTTGTTTGTTGTTTGGCCTGCAGCTTCTCAGTCCAGATTTTTGCAAAATAGCGGCCTCCAGGAGAGCTCATGCAGATTATTTTTCCCTAGGATCACTGCCTCCAACATTCTGTCCCCATAGTGAGACATAGCCAACCCCTGATTTTTCTGGAGACCCTTAAGACCCATGGGTAAGTCTGACCCATATTCTTATGGAGTATCTGCTTTGCCCTTGGGACCCAGTGCACATGAAAGCCTGTGTGTACCATCCAAAATTCTATGTTTCCTACAGTCTTATGGCACTCCTGCACTCAAGCCCTGCCTAATTTCAATGCCAAAATACTCCTCCTCTCATTGCCAGACTCCTAGTCTGGGAACATGACAGGTGGTTTGGCACTCTCATTTTTGTGGGGGAGGCACTGTTACATATTTTCCAGTGTGTGGTAGCCTACATAGTGGGTATGGGTGTTCTTATAAGGTTAAAGTTCCCTTCCTATCATCTCAATGTGGCTGCTTCTTTGTCTTTTGGAGTAGGATGCCTTTTTTTGGTAGATTCCAGGCCATTTTGTTGATGGTTATTCATCAGTTAGTTGTGATTTTGGTCTTTTTGTGAGATGATATTAGTTTGAGTTCTTCTACTCCGCCATCTTTCTCTCTTCATATACATTTTCAATCTCATTTCTTTGTCTTCTCCTTCTAGGATCCCGATTATGCACATATTGGCCTTCTTAATGTTATCCAATATGTCTTCTATGTTGTCTTCTTTTTCTTTGTTTTTCTGTCTCCTGTTCTGATTAGGTTATTTCCATTATTCTATCTCCCATATCGCTTACTTATCTCTCTGAATTATTGTTTGCTATTTATTGCCTTAAGATTGGTCTTCATCTTGGCAATTGAGTTTTCTAATTTTGATCAGCTGTTCATTATACTTCCTGGTTCCATGTTATACTGTTATACATTTCTATTGACATCCTTTCTTAATTTCCTCAGCATTTTTATTATTTCCTTTTGAACTTGGTTTCTGATAGGCTGGAGAGATTTGTTTTATTATTTGTTCTTTCAGAGTGTTTCTCTTGCTCTTGCAATTAGGAGTGATTCCTCTCCTTTTTCATTTTACATATTTTCCTCTGACTCTATGAATTTAGAGGAAACAGTTAATTACTGTGGCCTTGAAGGGCTATTTTTGTGTGCTAATGTCCTGTGTAGTCCTTGTGTGTCCATTGAGTCCATTCATTTCTCAGGATGCGCTGGCCCCTACTTATTTCCTTGATAGTGGTTGTGATTGGTGTTTCACTGACCAGAACCTGAACTGGATGTTATACAGACACTTCTCTCTACTCTGTGGTTATCACATCCTTGCCAGGGACAATATCCCCAGCTTTTGGAGTATGAGCCACCAGATCCAGTTCTAAGCCATGGTGGGAGGAAGGTGGGACTAGAGTGCTCCAGTTGAGAAAGGAGTCACTTCATATTGTTTCCCAGAAGTTATCACTGGGATATAAGTTCTGCAAAATCACTTGTAATTGTATGTGTGCTCACAAAGCACACTGTTGTTGACACTGCCCTTGGCTTTGGGTGAGGATACTGGTAATGGGCTCAGATTTCAGCCCCACCTCTGTGTGTGGGCAATCCCCTGTCACTTGTGTGTTCCCAGAGATAATAGCAGTGGAACACACTGAGAATGAAACTTCTATGACAAGACCTTGAACTTCCCTTCTTATGCGTGTTAACAAAGGGCCTCCTATGGTTGATCCAGGGTCCTCCCTGCTCATACCCCCTACAAGCTTTGGGGCAGTCTCTGCACATCCAAACTGAGTTCTCTCCCTGGATCTGTCTGCTGAAGCTCGAGCTGGAAGTACAATTATGTGGCAAGGGCCCTCTGTGCTGGTCTCTGTCTATTCTGCTTGCTGCAAGTCAGCTGCTGAATTCTCCTCTGAGCCCCTGAAGCCACCTATCTGTCTAAGCTGACCTCCTAGCCAGTAAAAGGACTTCTAAGGGTGAGGTAACTTTTTTTACCAATCCCTCATGAATCCATCTTGATTCATTTTTTCCCCTTTGATCCTGTCTACTTGTTGATCTTTTTTGCAGCAGCTTTGGTTGTATGAGGTCTTCCATCAGGATTCAATATATACTTTCTGAGAATGTATATTTTTTAAAAATGTATTTGTAGTGAGATCCATGTCCTTCTATTCTGTTATCTGGATCTCTGCTCCTTATTTAATATTTTATGTAAGAATTTCAAGCCAAAAAGAATTCAGTAACTGAGAGACTCTTTTAATAAATATGTTAATAATAGGTGTTATTAAGTAATGGTTTTATTCTGGATTCTAATAACCAGATCATATATATCAGATACAAAATTATAAACAAGGAGATTATACTGATTACCATTTTTCACTTCTAAGATGAATTCTAGATTCAACCATTTGTTGAGAGATTCTAAATAATAGAGGCAAATACTAATATATGTATCAACCTATTCTGGTTCCAAAAATGCCAGACCCAGGAAATTGGGGGTATGGATTTTTTTTTTAGTTTTGAAAAGAGGCCTTATTTGCTAATAAGAAAAGACACATATTTGTTCTAGGCTCTTAATGTACATCAGCTCATTTAACTTGCAGCAAAATTAGGAAGTAGGCACCTATTATTTTTATTTATTTATTTATTTATTTATTTGCTTTTTTTTTTTTTAGCACTGCACCCATGGCGTATGGAGGTTCCCAGGCTAAAGGTTGAATTGGAGCTAGAGCTGCTGTCCTATGCCTCAGCCACAGCAACCCAAGATTCAAACTGCATCTGAAAACTACACCACAGCTCACAGAAACACCAGATTATTAATCCACTGAGCAAGGTCAGGGATCAAATCCACAACCTCATGGTTACAAGTTGGATTCATTTCCACTGCACCACAATGGGAACTCTCATTATTCTTTTTTTTTTTTTTTTTTTTTTGTCTTTTGTCTTTTGTTGTTGTTGTTGCTATTTCTTGGGCCGCTCCCGCGGCATATGGAGGTTCCCAGGCTAGGGGTTGAATTGGAGCTGCAGCCACCAGCCTACGCCAGAGCCACAGCAATGCGGGATCCGAGCCACGTCTGCAACCTACACCACAGCTCACGGCAACGCCGGATCGTTAACCCACCGAGCAAGGGCAGGGACCAAACCCGCAACCTCATGGTTCCTAGTCGGATTCGTCAACCACTGCGCCACGACGGGAACTCCTCATTATTCTTATTTTTTTTAAATCAGGGAACTGAGGCTTATACAGATTAAATAACTTGCCCAAGACTACACAGATAGGAAATGGTGGTGTTAAGGAGTACCATTGTCCCATACTCCCCCTCTTTCAAGTCTAATCTCATAATTAAAATTACTCTTTTTTATTTCTTTTGTTAAATTTTTTTTTCAAAATGACCCTGTATTTGTGACAGAATTAATTAGCCATGATCTTTATATTTGGACACTGCCCACATATATGGGAAAGAGACTTATAAATGCAATATTCAAGTTGAGAAAATATGACTATGTTCTGAATTTTCATTCCCCCTTGAAAACTAATATCATCTGGATACATTTTTCAAAATCATGGTTCTTCCCATTGGGAGAAATTAAACACTTTCCTTGAAAAAGTCATTGGTGTTTATCTACACTGACAACTCTCAGTCTCAGTCTTTCCTAGACCACCTGGATCCCCACAGGTCTCTGTACACATTGTTACCCTCAGTGACTGATGAAGAATCATGGACTAAAATAATAGAATGTATAGCAAGTTGAAGTACTTATGGGTGATGTCTTTAGAGAATTCCATCCTTAGACATTAATTATATTGAATATCTATAATTGGCACAGACACCTCTCCTCTCCATACACTTCTAGATAATAATTAAGAATTCCTCATAGGATGTATTGAGAAAAAAAATGTATCCCTCTGGAGTTACAACAATAAGTCATGCCAAACTCCTTATGTAGGTCTAGAATTTATAACTGGAGGTCAACTTAACAAGGGTTATCCCCCAATTTAGAAATTTTGTAGATCAAACTAAATTCCATGAAATTTATGAAAAAAAATTATATTAATCTTGAATATAACTTAAAAATCTATTGTGATACAATATATTAATAATTATATTTTAGCCATTTAAGTGTCTAATTCAATGGCATTCACACTGCTATAAAACAATTGTTACTATTTCAAAAATTAATTATCCATTTAAACAAAAGCTCTGTACCTGGCAAGAAACAACCACTATTCCCCAGTCCATTATAAACTCTAATCTACTTTCTATCTCTATGAATTTACTTATTCCAGATTTTTTTTTGTCTTTTTAGGCTTGCACCCATGGCATATGGATGTTCCCAGGCTAGGTGTCCAATTGAAGCTGTAGCCACCAGCCTACACCACAGCCACAGCAATGCTGGATCCAAGCTGCGTCTGTTACCTACACTGCAGGTTCTGGCAATGCTGGATCCTTAACCCAATGAGTGAGGCCAGGGATTGAACCCACATCCTCATGGATGCTATTCGGGTTTTTAACTGTTGAGCCATGATGGGAACTACTTTTTTTTTGGATTTCAGAGGTTTTTATATAAATGGAATTATAATATTCACTTTTTAATGGTTTACTTACTTCATGTAGCATAACGCTTTCTTTATCTATGATGTAGGATCTGTCAGAATTTTCTTCCTTCTTAAGGTTGAAGAGTATTTCATTATTTGTATATACCACATTTTGCTTATCTATTTGTATTTTTGGTAATGACACTGACTTAACATTATTGAAATGCCATTTTTGTGCCAAACAGTTTGCATGTTTGGATGGATCAAATGACACTTTTCTTCCCCTCTGAGAAATTAGAGTGATTTTTGTTGGGGACCTTCCATTATCTGTCAGTGGAAAAAAAATATTCCAGAGATGAAGGGTGGTGTTTTTGTCTGGTTTCAACAAAATAAATCTTATACTAGACTTAGCAGTTCTCAATAAATGATTTCTGTGAAATAGACCCTGTTAAATATTTAAATGAAACCAGCTAGGTGGAAGGACTCTGCCAGTTATATTGAACTATAAATCTTTTCCAGAAATTAGGAGCAGGTGTCAGAAGAAAATGAATTCTTCAGGATAATAAGTGTTTTGATTTTAGGTATTTTAGTACAGAAAATGACTTGAGTAGACCCCTCCCACTCCTATACATATTCTCCACTACCCGCTGGGTGCATCGTTCCTTCTATATCCTCTGAAAATCTGAGGCAATAGGAACTTGATCCTTTGAGCACCAAGAATAAAAGGGGTAGTTATACCAGGTTCAACCCCAATACCACCCCACTTCCTGTCTGCCCTCCTCACATGGACCTTAGATTGTGGATATTCCCAATGCTTCTTTCAAGATGTTGCTTCTTCAATGCCTCCTTGGGCCTTTATCTTCAGCTCTGGGCTATTCCAGTTTTTCCTTCTTGTTTTTGTATACAGCCCTTGAAGTAAAGTATTTCAACTTGGGACCTGTCAACATTCTGAATTCCTTGTTTTTCACACTGCTTGTAAGCCCAAATATAAAAAGAGTGACTGGCAGCCACCTCAGAGAGTATTAAATATAATACTAACTCAAACTCAGAGTTAGTATTAAATTGAATACTAACTCAACATCCAAAAAAGCTTAAAAATGAATATTATTGTCTCAAGCCTCTTGAGATAGACCCACATCTTCTCTAGTTTTGGAAGATGCTTTAAAAGATTTCGATAACATTGACCTATAACCTTATATTAGTTTTGGATGTACAATATAATAATTCTATGTTTGCATACATCATGAAATTATAGGCACAAATCTAATTAATTTCAGTCACCTTGTTTAGATTTTTTTTCATGTGATGAAAACTTTAAGATCTACTGTCTTTTCACTTTCAGATATGTAATCCTGGAGTTCCCATCGTGGCTAGATGGTTAACAAACATGATGAATATCCATGAGGATGGAGGTTCAATCCCTGGCCTTGCTCAGTGGGTTAAGGATACGGCCTTACCATGACCTGTGGTGTAGGTCACAGACACAGCTTGGATCCTGCATTGCTGTGGCTGTGGTGTATGCCAGCAGCTACAGCTCCAATTTGACCCCTAGCCTAAGGACATCCATACACCCTGGGTGCAGTCCTAGAAAGACCAAAACAAACAAACAAACAAACAAACAAAACCAGTATGCAATCCTGTTATTAACTACAGTCACATGTCCCTGTATTACATCCCCATGACTTACTTATTTTAAATTTGGAAAATTACCCACTCCTTCCACTTTTGAGCTACTGTCTCTGGCAATACCAATCTGTTCTCTGGACCTATGAGCTTTGTTTTTATTTTTATTTTGTTTTTGTCTTTTGGATTGCACATATAAATGAGATAAGACAGTATTTTTTCCTGTCTATTTCACTTAGCATAATGCACTCCAAGTCCATCTATGCTGTTGCAAATTATGACAAGTTTTCCTTCTTTTTATGACTAAATTTTCTTTATCCATTTATTCATCAATGGACAGTTATATCATTTCCATGTCTTGGCTACTATAAATAATGCTGCAATGGATATGAGGGTGCATATATGATTTTTGAATTAGTGTTTTTGTTTCCATTAGATAAATACCCAGAGGTGAAATTGCTGGATGATATGGTAGTTCTATTTTTAATTTTTTTGAGAAACCTTCATATTGTTTTCCTTGCTATCTGTACCAAGTTACATTTCTTTTTCTTTTCAGGGGGGAGGGGTTGCACCCATGGCATATGGGCATTCCCAGACTAGGGGTCAAATTGGAGCTACAGCTGCCAACCTACACCACAGTCATAGCAACGCCAGATCCAAGCCATATCTGCAACCTCCATCATAGCCACAGTAAAGCCAGATCCAGGCCTTGTCTGCGACCTACACCATAGCTCATGGCAACTCTGTATCCTTTAACCCACTGAGAAAGGCCAGGGATTGAACATATAACCTCATGGTTCCTCGTCAGATTAACTTCTGCTGCACCATGATGGGAACTCCCAAGTTACATTTCTAACAAGAACACACTGGAGGTTACCTTTTCTCCACATCCTCACCAAAGCCTTTTTTTCTCTTTTTGATGAAAACCACTTTAATAGATGTGAAGTGATATCTCACTGTGGCTTTGATTTATATTCCTCTAATGATTTTGATCACATTTTTCCTGTGCCTGTTGACCATATGTTTGTTGTCTTTAGAAAAAGGCCTATTCAGTTCCTCTGGACATTTCTAAATTACCCCTTTACCTTCTCCTTACTGGAAGAATAAGAATCTGGGTCACAGTTGTGGATTGGATTCAATCCCTGGCTTGGGAATTTCCATACATCATGAGTATGACCATTAAAAAAAAAAGATGAGATGGAAATTACTCAATCAGTAAAAAAAAAGAAATACTCCCACCCCACTGGAAATCACTAATTTTCTATACCTGTAAGACTGTTTCTGTTTTATTTATTTGTTTTATTTTTTAGATTCCACTTGTAGGAGATAACATACATTATTTATTTCTCTTTATCAAAACATTTCACTAAGTATAACTGCTCTAAGTCCATCTATGTTATTGCAAATGTCATAATTTCATGCTTTTAAGAAATATTTGAAGTATGGTTAATTTACAATCTTGTGTTAGTTTCAGGTGTAAAACAAAGTGATTCAGTTATATAAGCATTGTTTTCCAGATTCTTTCCCATTATAACTTACTATGAGAAATTGAATATAGTTTCCTGTGCTATAATTAATTCCTCATTGTTTACCTATTTTATATATAATATGTATTTATTTATATTTTTTATATATTTATATATAGTACTATGTATCTGTTAATACCAAAGTCTTAATTTATCCCTCCCCTTACCTTGGTAGCCATAAATTTGTTTCCTATGTCCATATGTCTATTTTTGTTTTATATATAAGTACATTTGTATCAACTCTTTAGATCCCACATATAAGTAATTTCATGCTTTTGTTTATTGGTGTATACTTGATTTAAAATATTGAATAAATTTTAGATGTAGGGTAAAGTGGTTCATATTTTTGTTTTCTTTTAAAGTTTTTTTTTCCACTGTACAGCAAGGGGACCAAGTTATTCATACATGTATATATTGCAATTACATTTTTCCCCCACCTTTTCTTCTTTTGCAACATGAGTATCTAGACAAAGTTCTCAATGCTACTCAGCAGGATCTCCTTGTAAATCTATTCTAAATTGTGTCTGATAACCCCAAGCTCCCAATCCCTCCCACTCCCTCCCTCTCCCTTCAGGCAGCCACAAGTCTTTTCTCCAAGTCTATGATTTTCTTTTCTGAGGAGATGTTCATTTGTGCTGGATATTAGATTCCAGTTATAAGTGATATCATATGGTATTTGTCTTTGTCTTTCTGGCTCATTTCACTCAGTATGAGATTCTCTAGTTCCATCCATGTTGCTGCAAATGGCATTATGTCATTCTTTTTTATGGCTGAGGAGTATTCCATTGTGTATATATACCACTTCTTCTGAATCCAATCATCTGCTGATGGACATTTGGGTTGTTTCCATGTCCTGGCTATTGTGAATAGTGCTGCAATGAACATGCGGGTGCATGTGTCTTTTAAGGAGAGTTTTGTCCGGATATATGCCCAAGAGTGGGATTGTGGGGTCATATGGAAGTTCTATGTATATATTTCTAAGGTATCTCCAAACTGTTCTCCATAGTGGCTGTACCAGTTTACATTCCCACCAACAGTGCAGGAGGGTTCCCTTTTCTCCACAGCTCCTCCAGCACTTGTTATTTATGGACTTATTAATGGTGGCTATTCTGACTGGTGTGAGGTGGTATCTCATGGTAGTTTTGATTTGCATTTCTCTTATAATCAGCGATGTGGAGCATTTTTTCATGTGTTTGTTGGCCATCTGTATATCTTCTTTGGAGAAATGTCTATTCAGGTCTTTTGCCCATTTTTCCATTGATTGATTGGTTTTTTGCTGTTGAGTTGTATAAGTTGCTTGTATATTCTAGAGATTAAGCCCTTGTCAGTTGCATCATTTGAAACTATTTTCTCCCATTCTGTAAGTTGTCTTTTTTTTTTTTTTGGTTTCCTTTGCTGTGCAAAAGCTTTTCAGTTTGATTAGGTCCCATGGGTTTATTTTTGCTCTTATTTCTGTTGCTTTGGGAGACTGATGTGAGAAAATACTCATGATGTAGATGCCAGAGACTGTTTTGCCTATGTTCTCTTCTAGGAGTTTGATGTTGTCCTCTCATAATTTAAGTCTTTCAGCCATGTTGAGTTTATTTTTGTGCATGGTGTGAGGGTGTGTTCTAGTTTCATTGCTTTGCATGCAGCTGTCCAGGTTTCCCAGCAATGCTTGCTGAATAGACTTTCCTTTTCCCATTTTATGTTCTTGCCTCCCTTGTCAAAGATTAATTGACCAAAGGTGTCAGGGTTTATTTCCAGGTTCTCTCTATTCTGTTCCATTGGTCTGTCTGTCTGTTTTGATACCAGTACCACACTCTTTTGATGACAGTGGCTTTGTAGTATTTCTTGAAGTCTGGGAGAGTTTTGCCTCCTGCTTGGTTTTTGTTTCTCAGGATTGCTTTGGCGATTCTGGGTCTTTTGCTGTTCCATATAAATGTTTGGATTGTTTGTTCTAGTTCTGTGAAAAATGTTCCAGGTAATTTGATGGGGATTGCATTGAATCTGTAGATTGCTTTGGGCAGCATGGCCATTTTTACAATATTGATTTTTCCAATCCAGGAACATGGAATATCTTTCCATTTCTTTACATCTTCTTTGATTTCTTTGATTAAAGTTTTATAGTTCTGGGCATATAGGTCCTTTACCTCCTTGGTCAGGTGTATTCCAAGGTATTTGATTTTGTGAGGTGCAATTTTAAAAGGTATCGTATTTTTGTATTCCTTTTCTAATATTTCATAGCTGGTATACAGAAATGCGACTGACTTCTGAATGTTAATCTTCTATCCTGCTACTTTGCTGAATTTATTAATCAGTTCAAGGAGTTTTGGGGTTGAGTCCTTAGGGTTTTCTAGGTATAGAATCATGTCATCTGCATACAGTGACAGTTTGATCTCTTCTCTTCCTATATGGATGCCTTTGATTTCTTTTGTTTGTCTGATTGCTGTGGCTAGGACTTCCAAAACGATGTTGAAGAGCAGTGGTGAGAGTGGGCCTCCCTGTCTTGTTTCAGATTTGAGTGAGAAGGCTTTCAGTTTTTCCCCATTGAGGATTATATTTGCTGTGGGTTTATCATAAATGGCTTTGATTATATTCAGGAATGTTCCCTCTATACCCACTTTGGCGAGGGTCTTGATCATGAATGGATGTTGGACTTTGTCAAATGCTTTTTCTGCGTCTATTGAGATGATCATATGGTTTTTGACCTTTTTTTGTTAATGTGGTGTATGATGCTGATTGATTTGCGTATGTTGAACCATCCTTATGAACCTGGGATGAACCCTACCTGGTCATGGTGTATAATTTTTTTGATATGTTGTTGGATTCGGTTGGCTAAGATTTTGTTGAGAATTTTTGCCTCTATATTCATCAATGATATTGGGCGACAGTTTTCTTTTTTGGTGGTATCTCTGTCTGGTTTTGGAATGAGGGTGATGGTGGCCTCATAGAATGTCTTTGGGAGTATTCCTTCTTCTTCAACCTTTTGAAAGAGTTGAAGGAGGATGGGCAGCAGATCCTCTTTATATGTTTGATAGAATTCACCTGTGAAGCCATCTGGTCCTGGACTTTTATTTGTAGGGAGTGTTTTTATGACCTCTTCAATTTCATTTCTAGTGATCGGTCTGTTCAGTTGGTCTGTTTTTTCTGATTCAGTTTTGGCAGGCTATAAGATTCTAGAAAATTGTCCATTTCTTCCAGATTGTCAAACTTGTTGGCATCTAGTTGTTCATAGTATTCTCTTATGGTTTTTTGTATTTCTGCAGTATCCGTTGTGATCTCTCCTTTTTCATTTATAATTTTGTTTATTTGGGTTCTTTCTCTCCTCTTTTTATTGAGTCTGGCCAGGGGTTTGTCAATTTTGTTCACCTTTTCAAAGAACCAGCTCTTGGTTTTATTAATTTTCTCTATTGTTTTTTGAATCTCTATTGTATGGATTTCTTCATTGATCTTTATAATTTCCTTCCTTCTGCTGACTTTAGGGCTTTTTTGTTCTTCTTTTTCTAGTTCGTTTAGGTGAAGGGTTAAGTTGTCAATTTGGGATCTTCTTTTTTGAGAAAGGCCTTTATCACTATAAATTTCCCTCTGAGCACTGCATTCGCAGCATCCCATAGATTTTGAGAGGTTGTGTCTTCATTATCATTTGTTTCACGGTATTTTTTAATTTCCTTCTTGATTTCCTCATTGACCCATTGGTTTTTTTAGTAGCATGTTGTTGAGTCTCCATGTAGTAGGTTTTTTCTCTTTCCCTTTCCCTTGGTTGATTTCTAATTTCATGGTGCTGTGGTCAAAGATACTTGAGATAATTTCTGTGCTCCTAAATTTGTTGAGGTTAGCTTTGTGTCCCAATATGTGGTCGATTCTTGAGAATGCTCCATGAGCATTTGAGAAGAATGTGTATTCTGATTTTTTTGGATGTAGTGTCCTGAAGATATCAATTAAGTCTAACTTTTCTATTGTTTCCTTTAGGATCTCTGTTGCTTTATTGGTTTTCTGTCTAGAGGATCTGTCCATTGATGTGAGTGGGGTATTAAAGTCTCCTACTATGATTGTATTCCCATCAACTTCTCCCTTTATGTCTGCTAATATTTGTTGTATGTATCTGGGTGCTCCTGTATTTGGGGCATATATGTTGATGATAGTAACATCCTCTCCTTGGATGGATCCTTTAATCATTAAGTAGTGTCCTTCTTTGTCTTTCTTTATGACTTTTGTTTTAAAGTCTATTTTGTCTGATATGATGTTAGTGTTGCAACTCCTGCTTTCCTGTCATGTCTATTGGCATGAAATATTTTTTCCCACCCCTTCACATTCAATCTATATGTATCCTTTGTCCTAAGGTGAGTATCTTGTAGGCAGAAGATTGAACGTTTTTGCCTTTTTATCCACTCAGCCACTCTGTCTTTTAATTGGGGCATTGAGTCCATTGACACTTAAGGTGATAATTGATAGATGATTCTTTAATGCCATTTTGAACCTCATGTTCCAGTTGATTCTATGGTTCTCCATTCTTCCTTTCTCTTTTTGGTTGGATGGTCTCCTTTTATTATCTACTTGAGTGTTTTGTTTTTTTTTTTTTTCATTTTTTGCTAATGCAGTGTTTGGTTTTGGCTTGTGGTTGCCCTGTTTTTTAAGTATACTAACCCCTTCCTATAATTGTGTGTTTTAGCCTGATGGACCTGTAGGTTCAAACACTTCATTACTATACTAAATTTAAGAAGAGTAACAAACAAACAAAAAGCATCTATTTATTTCCTAACATCCCTTGCCCACATTTTATGATTTTGATGACTCTTTTTTTCTTTTTAATTTAATTTTGTTTTAAACATGTTCATGATTAAATCTGTGTGCTGGCTTATTTGAGTGACTGCTCTCTGATAGCAGTTTCCTCAGTCCTAGTTCTTCCTCTTCTTTTTTTTTTTCTTTTTCCCCCCTTTCTTTCCTTCCTTTCTCTTTGGTTTAGAGAAGCCCTTTCAATATTTCTTTTAGCCTGGGTTGTGTATTGCTGTATTCTTTTAGCTTTTGTTTGTTGGAAAAAATTTTTATTTCCCCTTCTATTTTAAATGATATTCTTGCTGGGTAGAGTATTCTAGGTTGCAGATTTTTTCCTTTTAGCACTTTAAATATCTCTTGCCTTTCCCTCCTGGCCTGTAAATTTCTGTAGAGAAATCAGCTGATAACCTTATGGGGGTTCCCTTATAATTGACACTTTGCTTTTCTCTTGCTGCCTTTAGGATCCTCTCTTTATCATTAATTTTTGCCATTTTTATTATAATGTGTCTTGGTGTGGGTCTCTTTGGGTTCAACTTGTTTGGGGCCCTCTATGCTTCCTGTATCTTGAACTCAGTATCCTTTCGATTTGGGAAGTTTCCAGTGATAATTTCTTCAAATATATTTTCCATCCCCTTATCTTTTTCTGCTCCTTCTGGAATTCCTATTATGCGTAGATTGGCCTGCTTTATATTATCCCATAGGTCTCTTACATTGCTTTCCTGTTTTTTCATTTGGTTTTGTGTCTGATGTCCTATTCGGGTGATTTCCATTATTCCATCTGCCACCTCACTGATTCATTCTTCTGTATTATTCATTCTGGTTTTTACTGTCCTTAGTTCTGTTTGTATCTCTGCAAATGAATGTTCTAGTTTTTCTTGGCTCCTCCTTATATTTTCTAGTTCCTTTCTGTGGGTGTCTGCATTACTGTTTATAGCTTCTCTTAATTCCTTCAGTATTTTCTCTATTTCTCTTTTGAACTCCAGGTCTGTCAGACTGCAGAGCTCTGTTTCATTGTTGACTGCTTTAGGTGAGTTCTCCTGTTGGTTTGACTGGGGGTGGTTTCTCAGCTTCTTCATCTTGCTTGTTGTTTTCTTTCTCCTGAGGGAGTTGTACTCTCCGTGATCGTGTAGTGTTTGCCTTGTCACTGCTATGGAATGTTTCCTGAGGGCTGGTGTTGTTGGTCAGTCTTCTTTGAGGTAGTGTGTCTTTTCTGGAGTGTTGATGGGGCTAACATGGTCTCTCTTAAGCAAAGGAAGACTTCCCTAGGGCAGAAAGGTCTGAGAGGTCCACACCACGATGGTAGCAGATTTCACTCAGTCAGGCAGAGCTTGCTCTTGTGTTTTTAGGCTGTAGGGTTCTTGCAGGGGGCTGGCAGTGCTGGGCAGCTGTTCCACAGGAGTGCAGCACCCTCCAAGGGCTGGAGCAGCTATCTGGGTCACTGCAAACCCAAGAGGCTCTTCCCCAGGGCAGCCTGACTCAGAAGGACTGTCTGAGAATGTAGGCAGATCTTTTCATGGCCCGGCCAAACTTGTTCTAGTTTTCTGGGCTGCAGGGGCTCTTGCAGGGGGATGGAGGTGCTGGGCAGCTGTTCTGCGGGAGTGCAGCAACTCCCAAGGGCTGGAGTGGCTAGCTGGGCCACTGCAAACCCAAGAGATTTTTCCCCAGGGCAGGCCTACTCGGAAGGGTTGTCTGAGAATTAGGCAGATCTTTTCATGGCCCAACCAAGCTTGTTCTAGCTTTTTCTGGGCTGCCAGGGCCCCTCCAGGGGGCTTGCGGTTCTGGGCAGCTGTTCCATGGGAGTGCGACACCCCCTGAGGGCTGGAGCAGCTAGCTGGGCCATTGAGAACCCAAGAGGCTCTTCCCCAGGGCAGCCCGATTCAGAAGGACTTTACAAGAATTAGACAGATCTTTTCATGGCCTGGCCAAGCTTTTTCTAGCTTTTCTGGGCTGCAGACCTTTTCCCGAGGACTGGTGGTGTTTGGTGCTGCTCCGCAGGGATGTAGCCCCTCCAAAGTGCAAGTAGGCCAGGGCAGGGACAGCCCCTGTGGTGGTAGGCTTCTGGCAATTGTTGAGGCCAGCCCTCCTGGATGGCAGGAAGCCCCAGGTCCAGTGTGTGTGTAAGGGGTGGTGGCGGTGGAGGGGGTTGCACTGGGAAGCACAGCTTTCTCATAGCTAGCAGGCCAGTAACCTCGCTGTGGTGTGGGGAGTATTCTGTGGGGGCCCACCCCTTCTTCTCTTCCCTCCCCAACATTTGCCCAGACCCAGCTGTTCTCCCAGGTTCCCTCTGATGTGGCTTTCCCCTTACCCACCCTTAGCATATTGCTCCCTCCCCTTGTGACGCCCTGCTTTCTAGCCTCCCAGGCAGTCTCTGCCTAGACTAGTCTCTGTCTAGACTGGTTTCTAGACTTCCCAAGCAGTCTCCACTCCACCCCCCCAGACCTTTCCCAGGAACTAACCTCCAGAGCTGAGGTCTCAGTGCCCAGCCCCCACCCAGGCATCTCAATTTTTGGTGACTGTACCCTTAGTTCAGATGATCTATTCAGTTCTCGCTCTGCTTTTCAGAACTCCAACTTACTGCTACAATCTTCTCTGCATCTGGAGATTCCTCCAGTTCAGGTGATCTTTCAGTCAAGTAGGTGACTTTCCAGCGTGTGGGATCCCTTTTTCCTCCACAGTTCCCTTTCAGGAGTGCCTGTCCAGCTTGGATTCCCCTTCTCTCGCTCTCCTCTTTTCTCTTGTTTTACCTAGTAATGTCAGAAATTCTTGCCATTATTGGAGTTTAGGTTCTTCTGCCAGCGATTGGTTGCTGTTCTGTGTGAGTCGTTTATCCTGCAGATGTGGTTTTTTTTGTTGTTGTGTTTGTGGGAGAGGGCGAGCATGTCCCCCTTCTCTTCTGCCATCTTGCCTCTGCTGTCTTTTAAAGTTTTAATTTCTTTTTTTTTTTTTTTTTGTCTTTTTAGGGCTGCACCCACAACATATGGAGGTTTCCAGGCTAGGTGTCCAATGGGACCTGTAGCTGCCGGCCTACACCACAGCCACAGCAACACTGGATCCAGACCACATCTATGCCCTACACCACAGCTGGCAACACTGGATCCTTAACCCACTGAGCAAGGCCAAGGATTGAACCTGCAACCTCATGGTTCCTAGTCGGATTCATTAACCACTGAGCCATGACAGGAACTCCTACCTTTTTTTTTATTTCCCCAATTCATTATTTTTTTTTCTACTGTACAGCATAGTGACCCAGTTACACATACATGTATACATTCTATTTTCTCACATTATCATGCTCCATCATAAGTAACCAGATATAATTCCCAGTGCTACACAGCAGGATCTCATTGCTAATCCATTCCAAAGGCAATAGTCTGCATCTATTAACTTCAAGCTCCCAATCCATCCCACTCCCTCCCCCTCACCTTTGGAAACCACATGTCTATTCTCCAAATCCATGATTTTCTTTTCTGTAGAAAGGTTTGTTTTTGCCATATATTTGATATGGATACATTTTTCAAAATCATGGTTCTTCCCAATGGGAGAAATTAAACACTTCCCTTGAAAGAGTCATTGGTGTTTATCTACACTGACAACTCTCAGTCTCAGTCTTTCCTAGAACACCTGGATCCTCACAGGTCTCCATACACATATATTAGACTCCACTAATAGTATATATAGAAAACTCTAAGGATGCAACCCCAAAACCACTTGAACTGATCAACAAATTCAGCAAAGTAGCAGGATATCAGATTAACATTCAGACATCAGTCACATTTCTGTATACTAATAATGAAATATTAGAAAAAGAATACAAAAATACAATACCTTTCAAAATTGCACTCCAAAAAATCAAATACCTGGGAATAAACATGACCAAGGAGGTAAAAGACTTCTATGCTGATAACTATAAAACATTAATCAAGGAAATTAAAGAAAATGTAGAACAATGGAGAGATATTCCATGCTCCTCAGTTGGAAAAATTAATATTGTAAAAATGGCCATACCACCCAAAGCAATCTAGAGATTCAGTGCAATCCCTGTCAAATTACCCATGACATTTTTCACAGAACTAGAACAAACAATCCAAAAATTTACATGGAACCACAAAAGACCAGAATTGCCAAAGCAATTCTGAAGAACAAAAACCAAGCAGGAGGCATAAATCTCCCAGACTTCAGGAAATATTACAAAGCCACAGCAATCAAGACAGTGTGATACTGGGTTTTATTGCATTATTTGCTATTATAAATTATTACAAGTTGTCAAATATAATTTCTTGTACTATACAGTAAATCCTTGTTGCTTATCTACAATATATAGTAGTATCTGCTTGGTAATCCCATAGTCCTAATTTATCCCTCACTTCTCCATCTTCCCTTTGATAATCATAAATTTGTTTTCTATGGCCACAGATATATTTATGTTTTTATATGAATTCATCTGTATTATTTTTGAATTCCATATGTAAGTGATGTCATATAGTATTTATCCTCCTCTCTCTGATCACTTCACTAAGTATAATATCTCTACATCCACCCATGTTGCTACAAGTGACAATATTTCATTTTTACTGGTTGAGTAATAGTCCATAAGTATACTGCACTGTACCACATTTTTTTTAATGGCTACACTGATGACATATGGAAGTTCCTGGGCCAGGAACTGAATCCAAGCCAAAGCTGTGACCTACACCATAGCTGAGTCAACATGGGATTCTTTAACCCACTGTGCAGGCCTGGGATCAAGCCTGCACATCTACAGTGACCGAAGCCATTGCAGTTGGGTTCTTGACCTACTGCATCACAGCAGAAAATCCTATACCACATTTTTAAAACCAAACATTTATTCATGGTCACCTGGGTTGTTTCCATGTCTTGGCTAATGTAAATAATGCTGAGATGCATGTATGTTTTCAAATGAGGGTTTTTTGGTGTTTTGTTTTTATTTTTCAGATTATATACCCAGGAGTGGGATTGGTGAATCATGTGGTAGATCCTTCTGTTCTTTTCTTTCTTTTTTTTTTTTTTGGCCACTCCACAGCATATGGAGTTACCATGCCAGAAATCAGATCCAATCCACAGTTGTAAACCAAGCCACAGCTGTGGCAACAATTGGTCCTTAACCCACTGTGCTGGGCTAGGGATGGAACCCATGTCCTGGTGCTCCAGAGAAGTCACTAATCCCATTGCACCATAGCAGAAACTCCAGTAGCTCTATTTTAAATTTTTTTTACAGTGGATCCATATTTTTTTTTCTATAATGGCAGCACCAATTTATCTTCCCACCAAGAGTTTATGAGGTTTCCTTTTTCTCCACACTCATTATAACATTTATTCTTTATAGAATTTTGATGGTAGCCATCCTAACCTGTGGTGTGGTTTGCATTTCTCTAATAATTAATGATTTTAAACATTTGTTCATGTCCTTAATTATCATTTGTATGTCTTCTTTGGAAAAATGGCTATTTACATCTTCTGCCCATTTTTTGATTGGGTTGTTTGGGATTTTTTAATATTGAGTCATATGAGCTTTTTGTATATTTTGGAAATTAAGCCCTTGTTAGTAGCATCATTTAAAAATATTTTCTCTCATTCCATAGGATGTCTTTTGTTTTGTTGATGGTATCCTTTGTTTCACAAAAGCTTTTTAGTTTTATTAGGTCCTGTTTTTTTTTCTTTTTTATATCTTTTGTTTTGGGAGCCTGTCTAAGAAAACATTTTTATGATTTATATCAAAGAATATTTTATCAGTATTCATCTCTCACTTCTAGCAATGTTTGATTTCATGGATTATAAAATACCCTATAGTAAGACTATTAATATTTACTACTATGTACTTCCACATAATAACTGAAAAGTTGTTTATCTTCCTTATTGGTGAGCATTAAAGAGAACACTTTCCCAAGATTAATGGCCACATACCAATACTAGATATTGTGGTTATTTCATTCATCAAAGATATCACATTTGGAATGACATCATTCCAGAGAATATCACTAGCCTACTTATCATTATATTCTTGAACAGTAGAATAAAATTAAATATATTGTTGTCTCACATTCACATTCACCATTATCTAAACAAATTATGAGATAATAAACACTATAAATTGGCAAACCTTTTTATTTTAAGGCCTAGATACTTAATATTTTAGGCTTTATGGACCATATGGTCTCTGTCAAAACTAATCAACTCTGCAGGTATAGAAGAAACTGTATCTAATATGTAAATTAATGAGAATGGCTATATTCTAAAAAACATTACTTATGAACATTGAAATTTGAATTTCACATAATTTTCTCAGCTCAGGGGCCATACAAATATAGGAAGCAAGCTAGATTTGCTGGTAGTTTGTGGACTCCAAATGTAGATGACATAAAGATGAATTAGTGTTGACTTTGTCCTCAAAAACCTGCATTGTAACATGAAACTCTAAACACATATCCAAGAAAGTAATACAGTGTAATGAGGCAAGGATTTTTCTCAAAATTCTAATAAGTATTGTATGGTATGTTTGTTCACATAACTTATATAAATTAAGCACATATTAATTTATATATTTATATGAAAATAGTAGATATTGCCAAAACACTTTCTTCTTATATTTTTATTAATATAATGTAAATTATGCTGTCAATTCCAACTCTTGAGAGGCACAGGTGTGATGAATGTGTTAAAAATGTTTAGAACAATGATACTTTTTAATTAAGTTATTTTATTTCTCCAGTTTTTTTCTGAAATATATTTGCTAATTTTTGTTATTTGCCTTAGCAATTCTCTATTGTTTTTTAAGGAATTTAACTAAATAATTTTAGTTTCAAAGAATTTGTGTTTTCATACTAAATTTTTTGCAAATATTTTTGCGTGTTTGTGGAAAAATATTCAATCATGGTCAATCAGAGTGTTTTTAAGAGAAATGAAATATTTGTTCTTCAGATGCTGCCTGTTTGGTCTAAAGGTATACAAAAAAACCCAAACCTGGGAACCAGGTATAATGAACCAAGAATACACATCACATCGACTTGCTGAGGAATATCACAAGCAACTCCATACTTTTTTTTACTCAAATGCATTACATAAAACACAAGCTAGTGAGACAAAATTACTATGCCCACATTTACAGAGAATGTAAATAAAACTCCAAAATTTGTTGCTTGAATAAAACCTATAGTGAAAAAAGGATAGATGAGCTTTTAATTTAGGTCTATCTGATCTCAAAGGTAATTCTATTTATATGAATAGAATATATGTCAGTATGTTAAAAACTATAATTATCAAGCTGCTACAAAAAAAATCTTTAAAATACATATATGTAAAATAGAATCAGACACAAATTGGGGAATTTTTTTTTTTGCAGGGAAGCTGGGAGTTAAATGTGAAAAGATATTGCATATTGACTATCCTTTTATTTTTAAAGTCTAGTATAAGGCAGATTGCATGTCCCTGGTGCCACTTGGTTGTTTACCTGTGGTTTATAATTTGAAAACATCTGAATATTTTCCATGCTGGGAAATACTTTTTCATACAAGTTTGATTTTTTTTCTAATTAATATCTAAGATTCATTGTTATAGTCTGAGATCAAAGTTAATTAAAGTCTGGGGATTTTGTTCTCTTAGGTCATTCACTACAAAGCTCTCCAGATACTTGATGGCAAATTACTAACCAATCTAACAAGTTAGATCTTAGCTGATATATCAACCAGTATTTAATACACTTAATAATATGGAATCATAGTCACTGGGCATTCAGTCAATTGCATTTATTTTTCTATGCAAAATAAAAATGTACTGCTACATAATGAGAAGAGGTGACTGATCACAGAAATTCTGGAAGTTATCAGCAATTGCAAGAGGTAGAGGTGACTGGAGATAAATAGAATTTAAGGTAGATACCCAACTGGGAGAAATGAAGAATCTTGAACCTCTCCTGGTAATGGAAATTCTGTAGAGACTCTGTATGGTTATTACTAAGTCTCACAAATGTCAGGTTTGGTGATTATAACTATAAAAAGAAAATAAAAATCTGAGCCTTAGATGTGTGTTTTGTAGGCTTCCCAGGATTCAGGTCTAGGGGAGTTCTATTAGAATGATATTTCTATTAGACTATCTGCACAATTCATATCAATTAAACAATGGGTCATCAATAGGCTTGCCTGATTAGACTGAGTATAACATGGAGAAAGTGCCAATTAAGTAAAACATTAGAGAATGAGAATACTACACTTTTAGACTCAAAGCTGATATATCCAATGATGTTCCTAAATTCATTAAACAAGAAAATCTCTTGAATTTTTCCTGTTGCTTTCAGAAAAGCTCTTTGGTGACTGAGTTGTGATTTCATTTCCATTTGCCTTGTATGCACCCATATTGGCACAACCTCAATTTAAACTAGCAATAAGGGCAAGCTGTTTTCCTAAAACAATATAGCAGTTTTAATTTGAAAAATGTTTTAAAAGGTCAATAAAACTCTATATGCTAATATAACATTACATTTTTAATAGATATATCTTCTGTACTAAAGAAATAATAGGAATCTGTTCAGAGCTCACTTGCAAAAAATTCCATTGCATTAAAGTGAGTAATGAAATTGTTTTATTTTTGTGGCGTTCCTGTCGTGGCGCAGTGGTTAACGAATCCAACTAGGAACCGTGAGGTTGTGGGTTCGATCCCTGCCCTTGCTCAGTGAGTTAAGGATCCAGCATTGCCATGAGCTGTGGTGTAGGTTGCAGACAAGGCTCAGATCCCACGTTGCTGTGGCTCTGGCGTAGGCTGGCAGCTACAGCTCCTACTCAACCCCTAGCCTGGGAACCTCCAGGTGCCGTGGGAGCGGCCCAAGAAGTGGCAAAAAAGACAAAAAAAAAAAGAAATAGTTTTATTTTTGTGGAAATAATTTAATAAATAATTCAGAAATCTTTACTAAGAGGCAATTGACTTTTCTATTCAAAAAATACTGTCTGGTTGTGTACTTCCTAAACTGCAACCCACAATTTGTTTTCAGGCAGTTGATTATTAGTTAATGTGTATTTACAAAATGTTAAGTAAAAATATTGAGTAAAAATATATAAACGCATGTGAAGGATTTTTCTTTAATATATGCTTGCAAAAATTTTGAGCACTGACTTCTTTTCTCTGTCATTTGCATTAAATTTTTGCCAGCAGTATTCTCACATTTATAAAGTTAAACACTCAAACCCCTGATGAATATTACCAAATGGGTAATCAAAGATTGGAGGACAGACCTAGAACAAATTGTGGAACAGTGTGGCTATGATGACACTGATGATTTCTAAGCATTTAGAACATTTTGGGTGTATGATGCCTCACACTCACCTTATGCTTAAAGTCCTTAGATTATCCTTATTCTGACAAAAGTTTAAGTATTTTTAGCAGATATATGAATTCAACATAAAATGTCAATAGACAATTGGTTTTCTCAGCTCAGTGAAGTAAATAGTAGGTGAAGATGTATGGAATGATATAAATATGCAAGTAAGAATTCCATAATGTCCCTCAAGAATGAGAAAACTGCAAACTTTCAGCGTTACATTGTTCAAATTAGTTGAATAAAAATTTGTGTAAGAATTCTAACTTGTTTCCCACTTAGGCAATGTGATTTCCACTACCAATTGATCAGTGTTTTCACCACAACAAACTCTTAGTTACCTCAATCTTTAAATTTACATGAGTTGCTGTGTCCTAAGGTAGACATAGCACAAATTAAATCTTACCTAAGTTTCCACTCTTATTTATTCGGATATTTGCTCTCTTTTCTGTGTTGGCATATCACACGTAGAAGCCTTAGCTATAGCATTTATTTCACTCTTTTGTGATTAGTTAATATAAATAATTTCACATATAAACTCATAGGTTTTTTTTTTTAACATGTAGACCACATCCTAACTCATGGTTGCCCCCTCTTCAGCACCTGGTAGAATATGTGTAAAATATACTGAACATTCAAATTCGGGAGTTCTCATAATGGCTCAGTGGTGACAAACCTGACCAGTTCCACGGGAATGTAGGCTTTATCCCTGACCTCACTCAGTGGGTTAAGGATCTGGCTTTGCTCTGAGCTGTAATTTAGTTTGCAGACACTCCTCAGATCCCCCATTATCATGGCTGTGGTGTAGGCTGGCAGTTGCAGCTCTGATTCAACCCCTACTCTGAGAACTTCCATATACCATGGGTGCAGTCCTAAAAAGACAAAAAAAAAAAAAAGAAAATGTAGAATGAAAAATAAATGGATGGTAAAATTAATTTAAGCAATATTTTGTCACTTTCCCAGAAATAATATGAATATAACTTAAGCAAAATTTTTACTTCCTGTTCATTAGTAACAAAACAAGATTAATAAGCAGCTGATTTTTTTTATTTTAGCAGATTTGTGACTAAAGGAACAACAGCTTTTCTTACTTGATAATTTTTTTTTACAAAAATAATCTGGATAAACACATTCAGAAACAAACCATCGTCTTAAACTAGAGGATAGTTTCATATCATGAAATTCCTTCTACAATGGTAGGAGACAGAATTTCAGGTGTTTTGAAGTCTGTACTATATCAATGCCATTGTGCTAGGAAATACCAGCGAATAAGGGAACTTCCACGTGCACAGCAATTGTCTTATTTAGCAGCAGTGACTCCACTTTTCACTAAGATGACTTGGAGGGAAACAGCTTTAGCTCTCACCAACTGTGTGGTTCCAGTGAGTGTATTTGTCATATAGTTTATTTGAAAATGAGTGTTGCTGAATTCCACGGAGTTTGGTCAGTCTTCTGGTTAATTAATAAATCTTCATTGGCTATATACTCTTCTGAGACCATTGTGCTGATTTTACTGAAATAAGTAAACATAATCCTAGCACTTAAAATCTTAAAATTTATTTGAGGAGAATTATTTATACATTGAAAATAATAAATTATGTGGTATTAATGCCTGGCTACACCCTCAAGATCATTTGATTAACTTCCTTATATTAAAGATGAGGAAAGGGAAGCAAAGACAGTAAAAGATCCAAATAGGTTTTGAATTCAGGTGGAATAGCCCCTGATATATTCTCTTAGACTCCAAGCTGCACTTTCTCTCAACTATGATGACAAATATAATATGTGTGATGGAATTAGAACTCTAGGAGAGTAAATAGGGAAATATTCTATTCTTCAGCCTGCAGGAAGTTGTATTTCAATAAGGTTTAAAAAGTTCCAACAATGCAGGAGAGAGGGATATTCCTGAGCAGAAATAAAAGTGAAAGTGCAGATATGTGATATGCAAATAATGTGGAGAAACCATGAGTTAGTTATGCATTTTAAAATAACAGAACCTAAGATTTGTAAGGTATTCTGAGTCAAAGTCAAGGGAGATCTAAAATTCTAGACTAAAAATATAAGTTTTGTTTGGTAAACGTTAGTTAGCATTCATGGCTTGGAGCACTGCAATTATGTTAGTATGAAAATTTCTATTACTGTATTGATATCATAGCACTTTCCCAAAAAAGAAGATCAATAGGATGTTTCATTTAAGATTTGCTGAATAATTAATTTGAAACTTTAAAAACTAAATTTAGTGAATTAGGTTGATATTTCTATATTATTTTTTTCAAATATAAAAGAGTTAAAAATTAGATCCCATGGCTATCAGAAATAATATATACTTTGAGGTTCATATTTGTAGAAAGTATATCCATCATTATTACAAGATTCTCTAACAAAAAAAAAAGAGAATGAAGAAAGAACGTAAAAGAAGAAAGAACGGAATGAAAGAAGAGAAAGAGGAAAGGGAAAGATGAACTTAGACTGTAAGAGGCACTAAAGTTGATCTTTTCAATATTCTGTATTTAGCAAATATTCAGGCAGTTGCTCAACAATAGGTAGTAAGATATCTTGGATAAGTTAATAGTACATATTATGAGAGCCCAAAGATGGGGGGAGGGGAAGATATAAAATTTTAAATCCACATGTTGATATAAGACCTGTACAGAATATCAACTGTTCTAATCTATTCGATTTATTTCCCAGCCCTGTTACATTTCTTTTAAAGGCATGGTGGGTTGGAATGAATCATCAGTAACCAATTTCATCCTTGTGGGACTCTTTCCTGAGTTTAAGCATTCCATTTACCTCAACTCGATCATCATCTTCCTCTACATCCTGGCTTTTTTGGGGAACATACTTCTGATTGTCCTGATTTGGGGTGACTCTAGACTCCATACACCCATGTACATTCTCCTCAGTCAACTCTCCCTCATTGACTTGACATTAACTTCTACCATTGTCCCAAAGATGGCCTCTAACTTTTTCACAGGGAAAAAGACCATATCATGGATTGGCTGTGGAATGCAGAGTTTCTTCTATTTGATGTTGGGAATGTCAGAGTGTCTCATCCTGACTCTCATGGCTTATGACCGCTATGTGGCTGTCTGCAACCCACTGCATTATCCCATCATCATGAACCCCAAGTTCTGTCTGCATATGATTGCTGTATGTTGGATTGGAGGCTCCATAGGTTCATTTATCCATACTGTCTACCCTATGCACTTTCCCATCTGTGGGTCAAGGGAAATCCACCACTTTTTCTGTGAGGTTCCAGCCCTCATTAAGCTTTCCTGTGAAGACACATCTGTGTATCAGTCAGTGGTGGTGGTTACAAGCATTGTGCTTCTTGTTTTGCCATTCATTCTCATCATAGCTTCCTATACACTCATCTTCCTTGCTGTCCTCCATATGAACTCTGTTAAGGGCAGAAAAAAAACCCTGGCCACCTGTTCTTCCCATCTAACTGTGGTGAGTCTCTTTTTTGGCCCAAATATATTCATCTACATGACTTTCACTTCCTCCCATAGTCCAGAGCAGGACCAGGCTCTCTCTGTTTTCAGCAACATCCTCACCCCCTTACTGAACCCTCTTATCTATAGCTTGAGGAACAAGGATGTTGTGGCAGCTCTCACGAAGTTAATGGGGAGATATGGGGTGTCTTAGTAGATGAGCAATATTTCCCAGCTGTAAAAAGAACATGCTTGTGACCATGAGCAAAGCTATATGTAAATAAAGTTCAAATACCAAGGGGGTAGTGTGGTTTCAGGAAACCAATTTATTTGTGACTCTGTGTAACTAAAATTTTTCATATGTGATTTCCCAAGTCTCCAGTGGAGGTTCCTTTACTTTTCTTTGGGGTATTATTACGTTATGAAAAAATTAAGAAAATTATTTTATATTTTTAATTAAATTTAGCCTGACATCTCTGAGGTCATTAGAAACTTTCTGTAAGTAAAATAAGAGTTCACATCTGGATCTCAGAATGAACTCAGATTACTTGAGTTGGCTTGATATTAAAAGCAGTGATATTATTTGAAATACATAAAAATTATTTAAAATCAACCAGCATTGGGTGATAATTTTAAAATAAACATGTCTTTTTTAATACAAGATTTTAAGAGGTGTGTTAAACTATCAGATGATTAGGTAAACATATTTAGATATATGTTAGATGTTATAAGGTCATACTCTTCAGTACAAGTATCATTTTATTGTGTATTTGGCTCCTATAATTAGTGCAATCACCACAGTTAAATATATACAAATACTATGTTCTAACTTAAAAGGGAAGAATACGATCTATATCACTATTATACTCAATAACTGTGGTTTTGTGGATTCATTTGGGAAACTACATGGTAGTCCTCTCTAACTATTCTCCCACCTACAGTTTTCTCCTGCCCCTTGGTGAAATCTCAGGAAGTCTCCACAGCTGATTTTCTCCATCTTGGACAATAAAAATACCCTCTTCATTTTAAGATATAAGCATAGTCTCAATTTAATAACTTTAAAAATTACCTTCCATCTTACAGCAATATATATATATATATATATACATATATATATATATATATATTTACATGAAACTCTCCTCACCCAAGATTATTACCAAGATTAGATATTAAACCAGTGAGATTCATGAAATACAGAAAGAGAACAGCTTTATTCTCCTTCTTTCTCTGTGCTACCTTTGCCTACAAGTTGGACCCTCTGGTCTTGCTTTGCCTAATCCCAGATGACAATTTCCATCATATGAGGAACTTATGCTGGACCTGTTTGACTTGGTGGGTTTGACAGAACTCAGGTAGGTTTTAATGGAGTCTTTCAGAAACAATGCCACTTGGTGCTCTATAGTCATGTGTCCCCACTCTACTAGGACTCAGTAACATGCCATGAATTTTCTTTATTTTATTTTTAAATTTTAAAATTGAGATCTAATTGACATAAAACATTATGTTAGTTCCAGGTATACAAGGTAATGATTTCATACATGTACATATTATGCAATGATCTCCAGAATATGTCAGTTAACATTCATTAAAACCAAAAATTTTTCATGTGGTTAGAACTTTTAATATTCATTCTTTTAGCAACTTTCAAATATATGTTATGGTATTTTTAACTATAGATATCATGCTGTGCACTACATCCCCATGACTTACTTGTTTGATAACTGGAAGTTTATACCTCTTGACCACCTTCACTAATTTTGCCCACCCTGCCAACTCCTGCCTCTGGTAATCACCAATTTGTTCTCAGCATTTGTTTTCTATGCTTTTTCATTTTTTAGATTTCACATAAAGTGAAATCATACAGTACTTGTTGTTCTCTAATTTCATTTACCATAATGCTGTCACCATCCACCCATGTTGTCACTAATGGTAGGATTTTATTCTCTTTATGGCTGAATAATATATTATCCATCAGTGGACAATTATGTTATTTCCAAGTCTTGGCTCTTGTAAATAACGTTGCAATGAAAATGGGGGTGTAGATATCTTTTTCAGTTAGGGTTTTTTTTAATTCTTTCAGATAAATACTCAGAAGTGAGATTGCTGGGTCATATGGTAGTTCTACTTTTACTTTTTGAGGAAAATCCATATTGTTTTCCATAGTGGATGCACCAATTTACATTGCCACCAACTAGGCCACAAGTATTCCCTTTGCTGCTTATCCTAACCATCAGTTGTTATTTCTTATCTTTGATGATAGCCATTCTATAATAGACATGAGGTTATATCTCACTGTGATTTTGATTTCATCTCTTGGATAATCATTGATGTCAAGCACCTTTTTATACATCTGTTGGCTGTTTGTGTGAATACTTTGGAAAATATCTATTCAAATCTTCTACCCATTTTATTTTATTTTTATAATGATTTTTATTTTTCCATTATAGCTGGTTTAGAGTGTTCTGTCAATTTTCTACTGCACAGAAGGGAGACCCAGTCACACATACAGGTACCATTCTATTTCTCACATTATCATGCTCCAACACAAGTGGCCAGACATAGTTCTAGTGCTATACAGCAGGATTCCATTGATTATCCATTCCAAAGGCAATAGTTTGCATCTATAAAACACAACTTCCAAGTCCATCTCACTCCCTTCTCCTCCTACACGGCAACTACAAGACTGTTATCCATGTCTATGATTTTCTTTTCTGTGGAAAGGTTCATTTATGTGATACATTAGATTCCAGTTATAAGTGGTATCATATGGTATTTGTCTTTCTCTTTCTGACTTACTTCACTTAGTATGGAAGTTACTAGTTCCATCCATATTGCTGCAAATGTCATTGTTTAGTTCTTTTTTATAGCTGAGTAGTAATCCAATCATCTGTCAGTGGACATTTGGGTTGCTTCCATGTCTTAGCTATTGTGGATAGTGTTGCAATGAATATACGGGTGCTTGTGTCTTTTTTAAGGAAAGATTTGTCTGGATATATTTCTCACCCCAGAGTGAGATTGCTGTACAGTTTTCTAAGACACCTCCATACTGTTTTCCATAGTGGTTGTACCAATTTACATTCCCACCTACAGTGTATGAGGGAGAGTTCCCTTATCTTGAACCCCTCAAGCATTTGTTATTGTTGGACTTATGAGTGATGGCCATTCTGATAGGTGTTAGGTGGAACCTCATAGTAGTTTTGATTTGCATTTCACTAATAATCAGTGATGTTGAGCATTTTTTCATGTGCTTTTTGGCCATCTGTATATCTTCTTTGGAGAAAGAAGGAAGTGTCTATTCAGGACTTTTGCCCATTTTTCCGTTGGGTTATTGGCTTTTTTGCTGTTGAGTTTTATATGTTGTTTATATGTTGTAGAGATTAAGCCGTCAGTTTCAATATAATGAAACAATTTTCTCCCATTCTATAAGGTTTTTTTAGTGGTTTACTTTTCTGTGAAAAACTTGTCAGATTGATTAGGCCCCACTGGTTTATTTTTGCTTTTATTTCTGTTTAACCTAAGAACCTATTGGTAATGTTAGTGTCAGAGAGTGTTTTGCCTATGTTCTCTTCCAGGAGTTTGATGGTGTCTTGTCTTACATTTAAGTCTTTAAGCCATTTGGAGGTTACGTTTGTGCATGGTGTGAGAGTGTGTTTAAATTTCATTGATTTGCATGTTGCTGTCCAGTTTTCCCAGCACCAATTGCTGAAAACACTGTCTTTTTCCTACTTTATATTCTCGCCCCTTTGTCAAAGATTAATTGACCTTAAGTGTCTGGGTTTATTTCTGGGTCCTCTATTCTGTTCCATTGGTCTGTATGTCTGTTTTGGTACCAGTACCACACTGTCTTGATGACTGCAGCTTTGTAATGCTGCCTGAAGTCTGGGAGAGTAATGCCTCCTGCTTGGTTTTTGTTCCTCAGAATCGCTTTGGCAATGCTGGGTCTTTTGTGGTTCCATATAAATTTTTGAATTGTTTGTTGTAGTTCTGTGAAAAACATCATGGGTAATTTGATAGAGACTGCATGGAATCTGTAGATTGCTTTGGGTAGTATGGCCATTTTTATAAAATTAATTTTTCCAGCCAAGGAGCATGGAATATCTTTCCATTTCTTTGAAACCTCTTTAATTTCCTTGATTAATTTTTTATGCTTCTCAGCATATGGGTCTTTTGAATGCATGGTCAGGTTTATTCCCATGTATTTGATTTTTTGACCACAATTTTAAAAGGTAATGTATTTTTTTTAATTTTTAAAAATTATTATTTCCCCAATATAATTTTTTTCTACTGTACAGCATGGCGACCCAGTTACATATACATGTATACATTCTTTTTTTCTCCCAAAAAGGTATTGTATTTTTATATTCCTTTTCTAATATTTCATTGTAAGTATACAGAAATTTGACTGTTTTCTGAATGTTAATCTGATATCCTGCTACTTTGCTGAATTCGTTGATCAGTTCAAGTAGTTTTGGGGTTGAGTCCTTAGGGTTTTCTATATATAGTATCATGCCATCTGCATACAGTGAAAATTTTACCTCTTCTCTTCCAATTTGGATCCCTTATTTTTCTTTTGTTTGATTGCCGTGGCTAGGTCTTCCAATACTATGTTCAGTAACAGATGTGAGATTGGGTATCTTTGTCTTATTCCAGATTTTAGTGGGAAGGTTTTCACCTTTTCTCCATTGAGTATTGTATTTGCTGTGGGTTTGTTGTAAATGGCTTTTATTATGTTAATGTATGTTCCCCTATGCCCACTTTGGTAAGTTGTTATCATGAATGGATGTTGTACTTTGCCAAATGCTTTTTCTGCATCTATTGAGATGATCATGTGGTTTTTTACTTTTCTTTTGTTCATGTGGTGTATGGCATTGATTTATTTGCATATGTTGAACTATCCTTGTGAACCTGGGATGAATCCCTCTTGGTTTTAGTGTATGATCTTTTTTATATGTTGTTAGATTCAGTTGGCTAAAATTTTGTTGAGAATTTTTGCATCTATTTTCATCAAAGTTTTCTTTTTTGATGGTATCTTTGCCTGGTTTTGGAATTAGGGTGATGGTGGTGCCATAGAATATCTTTGGTAGTGTTCCTTCTTCAACATTTTGGAAAATTTTAAGGAGTATCGGTATAAATCCCTCTTTATATGTTTGCCAGAATTCACCTGTGAAGCCATCTGGTCCTGTATTTTATTTGTAGTAAGTGGTTTTGTTACATATTCAATTTGGTTTCTAGTGATCAGCCTGTTCAGTTGACCTATATTTTCTTGATTAAATTTTGGCAGGCTGTAAGTCTCTAGAAAGTTGTCCATTTCTTCTAGGTTGTCAAATTCGTTGGCACACAATTGTTAATAATATTCTCTCATGGTTTTCTGTATTTCTGCATTATCTGCTTTTCCTCATTTCTTTTCCTGTGGTTGATTTCTAGTTTCATGCCTTTGTGGTCAGAGCAGATATTTGAAATAATTTCAATACTCTTAGATTTGTTGAGGTTAGTTTTGTGCCCCAGTGTGTGATTGATCCTTGAGAATATTCCTTAGTCTCCTACTATGATTGTATTCCCATCAATTTCTCCTTTTTCGTCTGTTAGGATTTGTTGTAGGTATCTGGGTGCTCCTATATTAGGGGCATAAATATTGACAATTGTATTATCCTCTTCTTGAATGGATCCTTTTAACATTAAATAGTGTCCTTCTTTGTCTTTATTTATGGCCTTCACTTTAAAGTCTATTTTGTCTGATATGAGTATTGTAACTCCTGCTTTCCTGTCTTGTCCATTGGCATGAAATATCTTTTCCCATACCATCACTTTCAACCTATATGTATCTTTGCCCTAAGATGAGTCTCTTGTAGACAGTGGATTGTAGGTTTTTGCTTTTTTCTTCCAATCTGCCACTCTATGTTTTTGATTGGAGCATTCAGTCCATTGACATTTAAGGTAATTATTGATATATATGTATTCATTGCCACATTAAACCTTGTTTTCCAGTTGATTCTATGTTTCTACTTCTTTCTCTTCTTTTGTCCTTTTGTACTGGCTTATTTATTTTTAATTTATTTTTTATTACTCAATGAATGCATTACATTTACAGCTGTACATTGATCATCACAATCCAGTTTTATAGCATTTCCATCCCACAACCCCAGTGCTTCCCCCCACACCCCAACCTGTCTCCTTTGGAAACTATAAGTTTTTCCAAGTCTGTGAGTCAGTATCTGTTCTGCAAAGAAGTTCATTGTGCCCTTTTTTCAGATTCCGCATGTCACTGATAGAATTTGATGTTGGCATCTCATTGTCTGACTGACTTCATGATAGTTTCTAGCTCCATCCATGTTGCTGAAAATGCCATTATTTTGTTCCTTTTTATGGCTGAGTAATATTCCATTGTGTATATGTACCACATCTTCTTTATCCTCTCCTCTGTTGATGGACATTTGCCGATGTTTCCATGTCTTGGCTAGTGCAAATAGTGCTGCAATGAATATTGGAGTACATGTGCCTTTTTGAGTTATGGTTTTCTCTGGATAGGTGCCCAGGAGTAGGATGGCTGGATCAAATGGTCGTTCTATATTTAGTTTTCTGAGGACTCTCCATACTGTTTTCCACAGTGGTTGCACCAATTTACAATCCAACCAACAGTGTACCAGTGTTCCTTTTTCTCCACAGCCTCTCCAGCATATATTGTTTGTAGACTTTCTGATGCTGGCCATTCTGGCTAGTGTAAGGTGGTACCTCATAGTGCTTTTGATCAGCATTTCTCTAATGATGAGTGATGTTGAACATCTTTTCATGTGTTTTTTGGCCATCTGTATGTCTTCTTTGGAGAATTGTCTGTTTAGATCTTCTGCCCATTTTTTGATGGGGTTGTTTGTTTTGGTATTGAGTGGTAGGAGGTATTTATAAATTTTGGAGATGAATCCCTTGTCAGTTGATTCATTTGCAAATATTATCTCCCACTCTGTGGGTTGTCTTTTTGTTTTGTTTACGGTTTCCTTTGCTATGAAGAAACTTTTAAGTTTAATTAGGTCCCATTTGTTTATTTTTGTTTTTTCTGTCATTACTCTAAGAGATGGATCTGAGAAAATGTTACTGTTGTTTACATCAGAGAGAATTAGGCCTATGTTTTCCTCTAAGAGTTTTATAGTATCTGGTCTAATATCTAGGTCTTTAATCCATTTGGAGTTTATTTTTGTGTATGGTGTTAGGGAGTGTTCTAATTTCATTCTTTTCCATGTGGCTGGCCAGTTTTCCCAGCACCACTTATTGAACAAGCTGTCTTTTCTCCATTGTATATTCTTGCCTCCTTTGTCATAGATTGGTTGACTGTAGGTGTGTGGGTTTAATTCTGGGCTTTCTATCCTGTTTCACTGATCTGTAGTTCTGTCTTTGTGCCAGTACTATATGGTTTTGATGACTGTTGCTTTGTAGTATAGTCTGAAGTCTGGGATCCTGATTGCTCCAGCTCCATTTTTCTTTTTCAGGATGTCTTTGGCTATTCTGGGTCTTTTGTGCTTCCAAACAAACTTTAAAATATCTTTTTAGTTTTGTGAAAAATATCCTTGGTTATTTGATAGGGATTGCATTGAATCTGTACATTGCCTTGGGTAGTATAGTTATTTTAATAATATTGACCCTTCCAATCCAAGAGAAGTGTATGTCTTTACAACTGTTTGTGCCATCTTTGATTATTTCACCAGTGTCTTAGTTTTAAGAGTATAGTGCTTTTGTCACTTTAGGTGGGTTTACTCCTAGGTATTTTATTCTTTTGGATGCAATGGTAAACAGAATTGCTTCCTTAATTTCTTTTTCTGATCTGTCATTGTTAGTATATAGAAATGCAGTCAATTTCTGTGTATTAATTTTGTATCCTGCGACTTTGCCATATTCATGAATGAGCTCTAGCAGTTTTCTGGTACCCTCTTTAGGATTCTCTAGTTATACTATCATGTCATCTGCAAATAGTGATAATTTTATTTATTTATTTATTCTCTTTTTGCCTTTTCTAGGGCTGCTCCCACAGCATATGAATGTTCCCAGGCTAGGGGTCTAATATGAGCTGTTGCTGCCAGCCTATGCCAGAACCACAGCAATGCAGGATCCGAACCACATGTGCAACCTACACCACAGCTCCTGGCAACACCAAATCCATAACCCACTGAGCAAGGCCAGGGATTGAACTCACAACCTCATGGTGCCTTGTCAGATTCATTAACCACTGTGCCATGATGGGAACTCCCAAATAGTGATAGTTTTACTTCTTCCTTATCAATTTGGATTCCTTTTATTTCTTTTACTTCTCAGATTGCTATAGCCAGGACTTCCAAAACTCTGTGGAATAGTAATGGCCAGAGTGGATATCCTTATCTTGTTCCTGATCTCAGCAGGAATTCTTTGAGATTTTCACCATTGAGAGTGGTGTTAGCTCTGGGTCTGTCATATATGGCCTTTATTATAATGAGGTAGGTTCCCGCTATGCCCACTTTCTGAAGGGTTTTTATCAGAAATGGGTGTTGGATTTTGTCAAAGGTTTTTCTGCATCTATTGAGAGGATCATACGGTTTTTATTTTTCAGTTTGTTAATGTGGTGTATCACACTGATGGACTTGTGGATATTGAAGAAAGCTTGCACCCCTGGGATAAATCCCACTTGATCATGATGTACAATCCTTTTAATGTTTTGTTGGATTTGATTTGCTAGTATTTTTTTTGCGGATGTTTGCATCTATGTTCATTAGTGGAATTGGCCCCTTGTTTTCTTTTTTTTTTTTTGTGGTATCTGTGTCTGGTTTTGGTATCAGGATGATGGTGGCCTCATAGAATGATTTTGGGAGTGTCCTTTCCTCTGAAAATTTTTTGAAATAGTTTCAGAAGGAAAGGTGTTAGCTCTTTTCTAAATGTTTGATAGAATTTTCCCATGAAGCCATCTGGTCCTGGACTTTGGATTGTTGGAGGTGTTTTAATGACAGTTTCAATTTCAGTTCTTGTGATTGGTCCATTCATCTTTTCTATTTCATGATGCTTTAGTCTTAGAAGATTGTCATTTTCTAAGAGTTTGTCCATTTCTTCTAGGTTTTAAGTTTTATTGGTGTATAGTTGCATATAGCAGTCTCTTATGATCCTTTGTATTTTTGTGATGTCTGTGGTTACTTCTCCTTTTTCATTTCTCATGTTATTGATTTGAGTCCTCTCTCTATTTTTTTTATAAGTCTGGCTAAGTGTTTATCAATTTTGTTGATCTTTCCAAAGAACCAACTTTTACTTTCATTGATATTTTCTATGGTTTTCTTTGTTTCCATTTCATTGATTTCTGCTCTGATCTTTATGATTTCTTTCCTTCTACTAATTGTAGGTCTTGTCTGTTCTTGTCTCTCGAGCTGCTTTAGATGTAATGTTAGGTTGTTTATTTGAGCTTTTTCTTGTTTCCTGAGGTGGGCTTTTATTGCTATAAACTTTCCTCCTAGAACGGCTTTTGCTGCATTCCATAGGTTTTGGAGTGTCATATTTTTTTTTTTTTCCCACTGTACAGCAAGGGGGTCAGGTTATCCTTAGATGTATACATTGCAGTTACAGGTTTTTCCCCACCCTTTCTTCTGTTGCGACATGAGTATCTAGACATAGTTCTTAATGCTATTCAGCAGGATCTCCTTGTAAATCTATTCTAGGTTGTGTCTGATAAGCCCAAGCTCCCGATCCCTCCCACTCCCTCTCTCTCCCTTCAGGCAACCACAAGTCTCTTCTCCAAGTCCATGATTTTCTTTTCTGAGGAGATGTTCATTTGTGCTAGATATTAGATTCCAGTTATAAGTGATATCATATGGTATTTGTCTTTGTCTTTCTGGCTCATTTCACTCAGTATGAGATTCTCTAGTTCCATCCATGTTGCTGCAAATGGCATGATGTCATCCTTTTTTATGGCTGAGTAGTATTCCATTGTGTATATATACCACCTCTTCCGAATCCAATCCTCTGTCGATGGACATTTGGGTTGTTTCCATGTCTTGGCTATTGTGAATAGTGCTGCAATGAACATGCGGGTGCATGTGTCTCTTTTAAGTAGAGCTTTGTCCGGATAGATGCCCAAGAGTGGGATTGTGGGGTCATATGGAAGTTCTATGTATAGATTTCTAAGGTATCTCCAAACTGTTCTCCATAGTGGCTGTACCAGTTTACATTCCCACCAGCAGTGCAGGAGGGTTCCCTTTTCTCCACAACCCCTCCAGCACTTGTTATTTGTGGATTTATTAATGATGGCCATTCTGACTGGTGTGAGGTGGTATCTCATGGTAGTTTTGATTTGCATTTCTCTTATAATCAGCGATGTTGAGCATTTTTTCATGTGTTTGTTGGCCATCAGTACATCTTCTTTGGAGAAATGTCTATTCAGGTCCTTTGCCCATTTTTCCATTGATTGATTGGTTTTTTTGCTCTTGGGTTGTATAAGTTGTTTATATATTCTGGAGATTAAGCCCTTGTATGTTGCATCGTTTGAAACGATTTTCTCCCATTCTGTAAGTTGTCTTCTTGTTTTCTTTTGGGTTTCCTTTGCTGTGCAGAAGCTTTTCAGTTTGATGAGGTCCCATGGGTTTATTTTTGCTCTTATTTCTATTGCTTTGGGAGACTGACCTGAGAAAATATTCATCATGTTGATGTCAGAGAGTGTTTTGCCTATGTTCTCTTCTAGGAATTTGACGGTGTCCTGTCGTATATTTAAGTCTTTCAGCCATGTTGAGTTTATTTTTGTGCATGGTGTGAGGGTGTGTTCTAGTTTCATTGCTTTGCATGCAGCTGTCCAGGTTTCCCAGCAATGCTTGCTGAATAGACTTTCCTTTTCCCATTTTATGTTCTTGCCTTCCTTGTCAAAGATTAATTGACCAAAGGTGTCAGGGTTTATTTCCGGATTCTCTATTCTGTTCCATTGTCTGTCTGTCTGTTTTGATACCAGTACCACACTCTTTTGATGACAGTGGCTTTGTAGTATTTCTTGAAGTCTGGGAGAGTTCTGCCTCCTGCTTGGTTTTTGTTTCTCAGGATTGCTTTGGCGATTCTGGGTCTTTTGCTGTTCCATATAAATGTTTGGATTGTTTGTTCTAGTTCTGTGAAAACTGTCATAGGTAATTTGATAGGGATTGCATTGAATCTGTAGATTGCTTTGGGTAGTATGGCCATTTTCACAATATTGATTTTTCCAATCCAGGAACATGGAATATCTTTCCATTTCTTTACATCTTCTTTGATTTCTTTACTATAGTTTTATAGTTCTGGGCATATAGGTCCTTTACCTCCTTGGTCAGGTGTATTCCGAGGTATTTGATTTTGTGAGGTGCAATTTTAAAAGGTATCGTATTTTTGTATTCCTTTTCTAATGTTTCATTGCTGGTATACAGAAATGCGACTGACTTCTGAATGTTAATCTTATATCCTGCCACTTTGCTGAATTTATTAATCAGTTCAAGGAGTTTTGGGGTTGAGTCCTTAGGGTTTTCTATGTATAGTATCATATCATCTGCATACAGTGACAGTTTTATCTCTTCTCTTCCTATATGGATGCCTTTGATTTCTTTTGTTTGTCTAATTGCTGTGGCTAGGACTTCCAAAACGATGTTGAAGAACAGTGGTGAGAGTGGGCCTCCCTGTCTTGTTCCAGATTTGAGTGAGAAGGCTTTCAGTTTTTCCCCATTGAGGATTATATTTGCTGTGGGTTTATCATAAATGGCTTTGATTATATTCAGGAATGTTCCCTCTATACCCACTTTGGCGAGGGTCTTGATCATAATGGATGTTGGACTTTGTCAAATGCTTTTTCTGCGTCTATTGAGATGATCATATGGTTTTTGACTTTTTTTTTTGTTAATGTGGTGTATGATGTTGACTGATTTGTGTATGTTGAACCATCCTTGTGAACCTGGGGTGAACCCAACCTGGTCATGGTGTATAATTTTTTTGATATGTTGTTGGATTCGGTTGGCTAAGATTTTGTTGAGAATTTTTGCATCTATATTCATCAATGATATTGGCCGATAGTTTTCTTTTTTGGTGGTATCTCTGTCTGGTTTTGGAATGAGGGTGGTGGTGGCCTCATAGAATGTCTTTGGGAGTATTCCTTCTTCTTCAACCTTTTGAAAGAGTTTAAGGAGGATGGGCACCAATTCCTCTTTATATGTTTGATAGAATTCACCTGTGAAGCCATCTGGTCCTGGACTTTTATTTGTAGGGAGTGATTTTATGACCTCTTCAATTTCATTTCTAGTGATCGGTCTGTTCAGTTGGTCTGTTTCTGCTTGATTCAGTTTTGGCAGGCCGTAAGATTCTAGAAAATTGTCCATTTCTTCCAGATTGTCCAACTTGTTGGCATCTAGTTGTTCATAGTATTCTCTTATGGTTTTTTGTATTTCTGCAGTATCCGTTGTGATCTCTCCTTTTTCATTTATAATTTTGGTTATTTGGGTTTTTTCTCTTCTCTTTTTAGTGAGTCTGTCCAGGGGTTTGTCAATTTTTTTCACCTTTTCAAAGAACCAGCTCTTGGTTTTATTAATTTTCTCTATTGTTTTTTGAGTCTCTATTTTATTGATTTCTTCTTTGATCTTTATAATTTCCTTCCTTCTGCTGACTTTAGGGGTTTTTTGTTCTTCTTTTTCTAATTCGTTTAGGTGGAGGGTTAAGTTGTCAATTTGGGATCTTTCTTCTTTTTTGAGAAAGGCCTGGATTGCTATAAATTTCCCTCTGAGCACTGCATTCGCAGCATCCCATAGATTTTGAGAAGTTGTGTCTTCATTATCATTTGTTTCAAGGTAGTTTTTAATTTCCTTCTTGATTTCCTCATTGATCCATTGGTTTTTTAGTAGCATGTTGTTGAGTCTCCATGTAGTAGGTTTTTTCTCTCTGCTTTTCCCATGGTTGATTTCTAATTTCATGGCATTGTGGTCAGAGAAGATACTTGAGATAATTTCTACGCTCCTAAATGTATTGAGATTCGCTTTCTGTCCCAATATGTGGTCAATTCTTGAGAATGTTCCATGAGCATTTGAGAAGAATGTGTATTCTGATTTTTTGGGATGTAGTGTCCTGAAGATATCAATTAAGTCTAACTTTTCTATTGTTTCCTTTAGGATCTCTGTTGCTTTATTGGTTTTCTGTCTAGAGGATCTGTCCATTGATGTGAGGGGGGTATTAAGGTCTCCTACTACAATTGTATTCTCATCAATATCTCCCTTTATGTCTGTTAATATTTGTTGTATGTATCTGGGTGCTCCTATGTTTGGGGCATATATGTTGATGATAGTAACATCCTCTCCTTGGATGGATCCCTTAATCATTAAATAGTGTCCTTCTTTGTCTTTCTTTATGTCTTTTGTTTTAAAGTCTATTTTGTCTGATATGAGCATTGCGACTCCTGCTTTTCTGTCATGTCTATTGGCGTGAAATATTTTTCCCCACCCTTTCACTTTCAATCTATATGTATCTTTTGTCCTAAGGTGAGTTTCTTGTAGGCAGCATATTGAAGGTTTTTGCCTTTTTATCCACTCAGCCACTCTGTGTCTTTTGATAGGGGCATTCAGTCCATTGACGTTTAAGGTGATAATTGATAGATGATTATTTATTGCCATTTGAACCTCGTGTTCCAGTTGAGTCTATGGTTCTCCATTCTTCCTTTCTTTTTTTTTTTTTTTTTTTTTTGGTTAGATGGTCTCCTGTTATTATTTGCTTGAGTGTATTTTTTTTTCATTTTTTGCAAATGCAATATTTGGTTTTGGCTTGTGGTTTCCCTGTTTTTTAAGTATGCTAACCCCTTCCCATAATTGTGTGTTTTAGCCTGATGGTCCTGTAAGTTCAAACACTTCATTACTATATTAAAATTAAGAAGAGAGACATACAAACAAACAAAAAGGGTTATTTACTTCCTAATATCCCTTGCCCACATTTTATGGTTTTGATGACTCTTTTTAATTTTTTTCTTTTTAATTTTATTTTGTTTGAAGCATGTTCGTGATTAAATCATTATGCTGGCTTATTTGAGTGACTGCTCTCTGATTGCGGTTTCCTCAGTCCTAGTTCTTCCTCTTCTTCCTTTTTTTTTTTTTTCTTTTCTTTTTTCTTCCCTTTCCTTCCTTTCTTTTCGGTTTAGAGAAGCCCTTTCAATATTTCCTTTAACCTGGGTTTTGTGTTGCTGTATTCTTTAAGTTTTTGTTTGTTGGGAAAAATTTTTATTTCCCCTTCTATTTTAAATGATATTCTTGCTGGATAGAGTATTCTAGGTTACATATTTTTTCCTTTTAGCACTTTAAATATCTCTTGCCATTCCCTCCTGGCCTGTAGTGTTTCTGTAGAGAAATCAGCTGATATTCTTATGGGGGTTCCCTTGTAGGTAACATTCTGGTTTTCTCTTGCTGCCTTTAGGATCCTCTCTTTATCACTAACTTTTGCCATTTTTATTATGATGTGTCTTGGTGTGGGTCTGTTTGGGTTCAGTTTGTTTGGGGCCCTCTGTGCTTCTTGTATCTTGAATCCAGTATCCTTTAGATTTGGGAAGTTTCCAGTGATAATTTCTTCAAATATATTTTCCATCGCCTTATCTTTTTCTATTCCTTCTGGAATTCCTATTATGCGTAAATTGGCCCGCTTTATATTATCCCATAGGTCTCTTATATTGCTTTCCAGTTTTTTGATTCGGTTTTCTGTCTGTTGACCAGATTGAGTGATTTCCATTATTCTATCTTCCATATCACTGATTCGTTCTTCGGCATTATTCATTCTGGTTTTTACTGCCCCTAGTTCAGTTTGCATCTCTGCAAATGAATGTTCTAGTTTTTCTTGGCTCCTCCTTATATTTTCTAGTTCCTTTCTGAGGGTATCTGCATTACTGTTCATATCTTCTCTGAATTCCTTCAGTATTTTCACTATTTCTCTTTTGAACTCCAGGTCTGTCAGACTGCAGAGATCTGTTTCATTGTTGACTGTTTTAGGTGAGTTCTCCTGTTGGTTTGACTGGGGTTGGTTTCTCAGCTTCTTCATCTTGCTTGTTGTTTTCTTTTTCCTGAGGGAGTTGTACTCTCCGTTATCGGGCAGTGTTTGCCTTGTCACTGCCGTGGAATATTTCCTGAGGGCTGGTGTTGTTGGTCAATCTTTTTTGTGGCAGTGTGGCTTTTCTGGAGTGTTGATGGGGCTAACAGTGTTTCTTTGAAGCAAAGGAGGACTTCCTGAGGGCAGACAGGACTGGGAGGTCCACCCCACGATGGTAGCAGATTTCACTTGGTCATGCAGAGCTTGCTCTTATGTTTTTAGGCTGTGGGGTTGTTGCCGGAGGTTGGTGGTGTTGGGCAGCTGCTCTTCAGGGGTGCATCAACCCCTGGGGGCTGGAGCAGCTATCTGGGTCACTGAGAACCTAAGAGGCTCTTCCCTAGGGCAGCCCAACTCAGAAGGACAGCCTGAGAATGTAGGCGGATCTTTTCACAGTCTGGCCGAGCTTGTTGCAGCTTTTCTGGGCTGCAGGGGCTCTTCCAGGGGGCTGGTGGTGCTGAGCAGTTATTTCTCGGGAGTGGGGCACCCCCTGGGGGCTTGGGCGGGTAGCTAGGCCGTTGGAAACTGAAGAGGCTCCTTCCCGGGGCAACCCGACTCAGAAAAACTGTCCGAGAATTAGGCTGATCTATTCACAGCCTGGCTAAGCTTGTTCTAGCTTTTCTGGGCTGCCGGCCTTTTCTCGGGGGCTGGTGGTGTTTGGTGCTGCTCTGTGGAAGTGTAGCCCCTCCAAAGGGCAAGCAGGCCTGTGCAGGGACAGCCCCTGCGGTGATAGGCTTCAGGCAATTGTTGAGGCCAGCCCTCCTGGATGGCAGGCAGCCCCAGGTCCGTGAGAGCGTAGGGCATGGCGGGGGTGGGGGGAGGGGATGCACTGGGAAGCACAGCTTTCTGCTAGCTAGCGGGCCTGTAAGCTTGCTGTGGCGTGGGGGGTATTCTATGGGGATCCACCCCTTCTTTTCTCCCCTCCCCAGCACGGGCGCAGACCAGGGTCTTCTCCCAGGTTCCCTCTGATGTGGCTTTCCATTTCCCCGCCCCTGTAGTATTGCTCCCTTCCTCTACAACAGCTTTGTTTTCTAGTCTCCCAGGCAGTCTCTGCCCCGTCAAATGGTTTAGAGACCTCCCAAGCAGTTTCTGCTCTGCCCCGCCCCCCTAGCCCGGGGACTAATCTCTGGAGCCGAGTTCTCGGTGCCCAGCCCCCCCCCCAGGCTTCCCCCGGCCCTTTCTCAGGGATTAACCTTCGGAGGCGAGGTCTCAGTGTTCAGCCCCCACCCAGGCGTCCCCCGGCCCTTTCCCAGGGACTAACCTTCGGAGGCAAGGACTCGGTGCCCAGCCCCCACCCAGGTGTCTCAATTTTTGGTGACTGTGCCCGTAGTTCAGATGGTCCGTTGGGTTATTGATCGGCTTTTCCGTACTCCAACTTACTGCTACACTCTTCTCTGCATCTGGAGATTCCTCCGGTTCGTTTGATCTTTTGCCCGGTAGGTGACTTTCCAGGGTGCGGGATCCCTTTCTCCTCTGCAGTTCCCTTTCGGGAGCGCCCGTCCCGCTCGGATTCACCTTCTCTCATTCTCCTCTTTTCTCCCGTTCTGCCCAATAATGTCACGAATTTCTTGCCGTTATTGGAGTTTAGGTTCCTCTGCCAGCGATTGGTTGCTGTTCTGTGCGAGTCATTTATTCTGTAGATGTGCTTTTTTTGTTGTGTTTGTGGGAGAGGGCGAGCGTGTCCTCCTACTCCTCCACCATCTTGTCCTCCTCCCCCAAAATTTTTTTCTGGAGTGTCATATCTTTGTTGTCATTTGCTTCTAGGTATTTTTAAATTTCCTCTTTGATTTCTTCAGTGATCCATTGGTTGTTTAGTAGCATGTTGTTTAGTCTCCACATGTTTGTGTTTTTTGCAGTTTTTTTCTTGTTGTTGATTTCCAGTCATATAGCATTGTGATTGGAAAAGATGCGTGACATGATTTCAATTTTCTTAAACTTACCAAGGTTTGATTTGTAGTCCAGGATGTGATCCATCCTAGAGGATGTTCCATGTGCACTTGAGAATAATATGTATTCTGATGCTTTTGGATGGAATGTCCTATAAATATCTATTAAGTCCATCTGGTTTAATGCATCATTCAGGGCCTGTGTTTCCTTATTGATTTTCTATCTGGATGATCTCTCCATTGCTGTAAGTGGGGTGTTCATGTCCTGCACTATTTTTTTTTTTTTTGGTCAATTTGTCCTTTTAAGGTTGTTAGCAGTTGCCTTATATATTGTGGTGAACCTATGTTGGGTACGTAGATGTTTATAATTGCTATATCCTCTTCTTGAATTGGTCTTTTGATCATTATGTAGTGACCTTCCTTGTCCCTTAAAATATTCTTCATTTTGAAGTCTATTTTGTCTGATATGAGTATTGCTACTCCAGCTTTCTTTCGATTCCCATTTGCATGGACTATTTTCTTCCATCCTCTCACTTTCAATTTGTATGTGCCCCTAGAATTGAAGTGGGTCTCTTGAAGACAGCATATATATGAGTCTTGTTTTTGTATCCATTCAGTCAGTCAAAGTGTTTTGGTTGGGGCGTTTATTCCATTAACAATTAAGGTAATTATCAATATGTATGTTCTTATTGCCATTTTATTAATTGCTTTGGATTTGTTTCTGTTGCTCTTTTTTCTTCCCTTCTTCTCTTGTTCTCTCCTCTTGTGGTTTGATGACTATCTTTAGCGTTGTGTTTGAGTTGATTTTTCTTGTTTGTGTATCAATTGCAAATTTTTGGTTTGCAGTTATTCTGGTTTTGATATGAGTCTGTATATATATATATATATATGGGATTGTTTTAAGTTGTTGGTCTCTTAATTGCAAGTTCATTTTCAGTGTCCTGCATTTATATGCTCTTCTTCTCATGATTTCTGATTTAGGTGGCATAATTGTGCATGGATGATTTCATATCTTTACTGTGTATGTACGTTTACTCGTGAACCTTGTCATTTTTTTTTCTGGTTGTGGCCCTTTCTTTTCTGTCTAGAGAGGTTCCTTTAGTATTTGTCATAAAGCTGGTTTAGTGTGGCTGAATTCTCTTAGCTTTAGCTTATCTGTGAAGGTTTTGATTTTTCCTTCAAATTTGAATGAGAGCCTTAGTTGGAGGTTTTTTCCTTTCATCACATTAAGTATACCATGCCACTCCCTACTTGCCTGCACAGTTTCTGCTGAAAAACCTGCCGATTAACTTATCGGGGTTCCCTTGTATGTTATTTGTTTCTTTTCCCTAGCTGCTTTCAGTATTTTTTCTTTCTCTTTAATTTTGGTCAGTTTGATTAATATGTGTCTTGGGGTGTTCCTCCTTGGGTTTATTTTATATGGTACTCGTTGTGCTTTCTGGATTTGAGTGAGTGATTCCTTTTTCATGTTAGGGAAGTTTTTGTCTATTATGTCTTTGAATGTTTTTTCTGTCCCTTTCTCTCTCTCTTCTCCTTCTGGCACCCCTATAATAAGGATGTTGGTGCATTTAATTTTGTCCCAGAGTTCTCTGAGACTCTTTTCATTTGTTTTCAATCTTTTTCTCTTTTCTATTCCACATCCATGATTTCCACTAATCTGTCCTCCACCTCACTTATTTGTTCTTCTGCCTCATGTATTCTGCTGTTCGTTGATTCTAATGATTTTTTTATTTCAATTATTGTATTTTGCATCTTTTCTTGTTTACGTTTTCTATCTTGTATCTGCTCTGTGTTTCCTGTAAGTTATCCATCTTTGCCTCCAGTTTATTTCCAATGTCTTGTGTCATCTTCAGCATCAACAGTCTAAAGTCTTTTTCCTGGAGGCTGAGGATCTCCTCATCACTTAGCTGATTTTTTGGGGTTTTTCCTTTCTCCCTCATCTGAGTTATAGTTCTCTGTCTTTTCATTTTTATAGGTTTTTGGTGTGGTGACGTTTTTACAGATAATACAGTTGAAGCCTCTCTTACTTCTGGCATCTCTCTCCCTTGTGACAGATGTTAGTATGGTGGCTTGCTGTAGACTTCATAATGGAAGAGACTGATGCTTGCCTACTCTTAGGTGGAGCTGATTCCTATCCCTCTGGTGGGTGGGGCTTTGTTTCTTGATGAGATTAGGGGTGGCTGTGTGCCTGGGAGGGGGGTCTTTAGGCAGCCTGTTTACTGATGGGCATGGGTTGTGATCCCACCTGGATTGTTGTTTGGCCTAGGGATTCTCAGCACTGATGGGTGGGGCTAGATTTTCCCAAAATGGCCTCCTCCGGAGAAAGGCACACTGCTGAATATTCCCAAGAGTTTTGCTTCCAATGTCCTTCCCTCACAACAAGCCACAATCACCCCTGTTTTCTCAGGAGGTCCTCCAAGACCTACAGCCTGGTTTGACACAGATTCCTGTGGAGACTTTGTTTTACCCTGGGACCCAGTGCACATGAAAGTCTGTGTGTGCATTTTAAGAATTGGATCTCTATTACCCCAGTCCCATGGAGCTCCTGCACACAATCCTCAGTGGCCTTCAATGCCAGATGCTCCAGGAGCTCTTTCTCCCGGTGCCACATACTCACACGTGGGAGTTTGATGTGGGGCTCAGAATTCTCACTCCTGTAGGTGAGTCTCTGTGAAACAGTAACTTTCTTTCTTCCTTTTTTTGATTGGATACTTTCCATTTATTTTATCTTGTGTACTTTTCTTCTTAGTTTGTGTGAATGTAATGTTTGGTTTTGATTTGTGGTCACCCTGTTTTCTAAATATGTTAACCCCTTCCTGTATCTCCTTGCTTTAGCCTGATAGTCATATAGGCTCAAATGCATTATTTTAAAAAATAGTAACTATATTTTCTTATATTCCTTCCCCATATTCTATGATTTTGAAGTCCTTTTTTAACATCTTCAAGTTTGTCTTTTTGCTGTTCCTCGTGTTTATCATCGCTTTTACATAGTTTTTTTCCCTCCTCTTTTAGATCTGTATGCTAGCTCATTTAAGTGACTTTTTTCCAGTGTTGTTTCCTCCATCCTATTTCTTCTTCATCTTCTTCTTCTTTTTTTTTTTTTAGAGATGCCCTTTCATTATTTCTTTCAGAATGTGTTTCATATTGCTGTACTCTTTTAGCTTTTGTTTATTGGAGAAATTCTTTATTTCCTCTTCTATTTTAAATGTTATTCTTCCGGGATAGAGTTTTATAGGCTGCAATTTTTTTCCTTTCAGAACTTTGTATGTATCTTGACACTCTCTTCTGGCTTCAGTGTTTCTGTGGAGAAATGAGCCTTATGGGGATTCCCTGATAATTAATGATTTGCTTTTCTCTTGCTGCCTTTAGAATCCTCTCTTTATCTTAAACTTTTGCCATTTTTATTATAATATGTCTTTGTGTGGTCCTATTTGGGTTCAACTTGTCTGGGGCCCTCTGTGCTTCCTGTACTTTGATAACACTTTCCTTTAGATTTGGAAGGCTTTCAGCCATAATTTCTTCAAATATATTTTCAATCCCCCTTTTTTTTTCTTCTCCTTCTTTTGGAATTCCTTTTATGCATATATTGGCCTGCTTTATATAATCCCATAGATCTCTTATATTGCTCTCGTTTTTTTTTCATTTGGTTTTCTGTCTGCTGTCGTGATTGGATGATTTCCATTATTTTATCTTCCAAATCACTAATTTGTTCCTCTGCATTATTCATTCTGTTCTTTAGTGCCTTCAGCTCAGTTTGTGTCTTTGCAAATGCATTTTCTAATTTTTCTACGTTCCTCCTTATATTTAATAGTTCCTTTCTAAAGTAATCTGCATTACTGTTTATATCCACTCTTAGTTTCTTGATATTCAGCCTTAATTCCTTCAGTATTTTCACTATCTCTCTTTTGAATTCAGTGTCTATCAAACTGCAGATGTGTTTCATTGTTTGCTTCTTCATATGAATTCTCCTGTTCCCTTAACTGGGATTGGTTTCTGAGCTTCTTTACTTAAGTTTTTCTTTTTCTGTGAGTTTAGGGAAGCCAAACTGTGGTCTTGGAGGGCTATTTCTGTGTATGAGCACCCCTTTATATTTTTTGGAGCTTTACTATTTATTTTTGGTGTGAGAGTTTGAATATTAGCTGTCTTTTTCTTTGGTGTAAGCAGGCTGTTATCCTCAGGATGCTAAGTATGTTTCCAGGGAGAAAGACGCAATGGGTAAGGCTGGTAACCAGTGCCTGGTTTCTGGGTTCTTAACAGCAGGAAGGACCTGCAGGAAGGTGGCACAGGCTACTCCTTGTTGCAGGGCCCTGGAAAGTGATAATAAGCCTAGGCATACTGACAAGGTGCCCAGAGCATTTGGCACTGATGATAGCAGGATGTGTGAGTTCTCAGGGGAGTGAGAGCAACAACAGTTTGTGTTTGATTGCAATGCCCTCCTCTGAGGTGATTGGAGCTGCAAGTGGTACTTGTTCAGGTACCCCTAGTGGTAGCAGACCATGCCCATATCTGAAGTCAGTGGTAACTGTAGTGGTTGGCCCCCACCACCTGCAGACCATGTAAAAAGCACCCGTCTCACTTAGCCCACACAAGAGGTGCTGCACAATCTGTTCCTATTTGCATGATCCTGGGAATGACAGAGATCAAGCATGTGGGCTCTGCCCAGAACATTTGGCAGTGTCAGCAACAGGACTTGTGTGCTGGTGTAATCTCAGAGGTGCGAGAGCAACAACAGGTTGTGCTCAGTCACCATGGCCCCCTCTATAGTGCCCTTGAGGTGACTGGGGCCACAATGGTGCTTGTTTATGGATCCCTAGTGGTGGCAGGCCATGCCCACCTCTGGACTCAGAGATTACTGCAGTGGTTTGCCCCTGCCACCTATAGACCATGCAAGAAGCTCTTTGACCCACTTAGCCCCAAGAGGAGCCTCTGCCCATTTTTCAATAGGGTTGCTTGTGTTTTTGCTATTAAGTCACATGTGTTTTTATAAAATATTTGTGATATTATATGATTTGCCAATATTTTCTCTCATTTGATAGGTTTTCTTTTCATTTTCTTGATAGTTTCCTTTACCATGTGGAGACATTTTTAGTTTTCATGGTCCCACTTTTTTATTTTTACTATCCTTGCCTTTGCTTTTGGGGACTATATTTTCTTCCAGGACTTTTATTATTTCATTTCTTATGCTTTATTCTATTTTGAGTTAATTTTTGTGTATGATGTAAGATATTGGCCCAATTTTACTCTTTTTTTTTTAATTTGTCTTTTTAGGATTGAACCTGTGTCTTCATGAATACTCGTTGGGTTTGTTACCACTGAGCCATGATGGGAACTCTCCTGTTTTATTCTTTTAAATGTAGCTGCACAGTATTTCCAACACCTGTCATTGAAGACACTGTCCTTTACCCACTGTATATTCTTGGGTCTACTGTAGTATATTTATTCACTATATATGTATAAGTTTATTTCTTGGATCTTTTTTTTTCCTTTATCTATGTCTGTGTTATGCATACTTTACTGATTAGTATACCTTTCCAATACAGTTTGAAATCAGGGTGTGTAATGCCTCCAACTTCGTTCTTTCTTGACATTGCTTTGGCTATTTGGAGTCTTTCGTTGTTCTGTGCAAATTTTAGTATAGTTTATTTTATATACCTGTAAAAAGTGCCATTGGAATTCTGATTAGGATTGCATGGAATCTGGGCAGTCTGGACATTTTAACGCTATTAATTCTTCCAATCCATGAGCATGAGATATCTTTCTATTTATTTGTGTCTTCAATGTCTCTTATTAATGTCTTATAGTTTTCAGTGTACAAATCTTTTACCTCTTTGGTTACATTTATTCCTGTGTTATTTTCACTGTACTAATTGTGAATAGGATTGTTTTCTTAATTTCTCTTTCTCATGGTCACAAGTGTTTTCTATATTGATTTTGTACCCTGCAATGTTACTTGATTAGTTTATGAGATCTAACAGATTTTTGGTGGTCTTTAGAGCTATCTATATATAATATTATGCCATTTTCAAATAGTGATAGTGTTACATCTTCTTTTCTGATTTGGATGCCTTTGATATATTTTTCCTTCTTAATTGCTCTGGCTATGACTTCCAATACTGTGTTGAATAAAACTGGCAAGAGTAGTGAATCCTTGTATTGTTCCTGAACTTTAGACGAAACAACTTTCAGCCTTTCATCTTATTTAGAACCCTCTGGAATTGCTGAATTGAAAGTGTGTTCTTCAAATAAGTGTTCTTTCTTTTTCTCTTTTCTAATTCTGAAGGTCCAAAAATGTAAAAGTTCATCCATTGATGTGTCCCATAAGTTCCTTCATCTCTCTTCATCTCTTTACATTTTTTTCCTTCTTCAGCTCTGATTGGATGAGTACAACTGCCTGGTTTTAATGTTCACTGATCCTTCCTTTCACTTCATCTTTCACCTCATCTAGACCGCTGTTGAACACCTCTATTGTGTTTCTCAATCATATTATTTTATTTGTCAGCTCTGTGACTTATATTTAGTGCTTTTTTATATTGTTTCTCTTTGTTGAAAGTCTCACTTTCTTCCTTCATTGTTCTAACGACCATTATTTGAACTATTTAATCACTTAAATCACTTATCTCCATTTTATTAAGTCATTTTTCTAAAGTTACATATTCTTCATTTGTTTGGAAAATATTTCTCTGTTTCTTTATTTTATTTGACTTTCCATTTTGATTTCTATGCAGTAGATAAAATAGTTACCAATTCCAGCTTTATGGAGTGGCCCATAAATGAAATGAAACATCATTTAATCTTGTTCTTATTCTTGTTTGTTTATCACACTTTTGTGATTGTCCAAGCAGATTGATTTATTTTTGGTGGCTCCCAGTAGTGAAGAGTGTGCCAAAATCTGTCACTGTCCTGTAGAGGATGATCTCATTCAGCACCTGTTTTCCAGCTGATTGGAATATAGATCCTCAGGAAGCAGTGTTAAAGCATGAAATACATCTCCTACAGAGAAAGACTGGAGGATGGAAGTTCCTTTCTGCTTACTCCGTTAGGCCCTGAGAAGATAATGAAACTCAATGGAACCCACCTCCAATCCAAGGCTTGGAAAAGAGTGTTTTTCTCTGACTGGGGAGCACCAGTCAGAGGTTCTCTGGTGGAGAACTTTCAACTTCTAATACTGTGCCTTCTTTTTCTTAACAACATTTACACAAGGATGGATAATGATTTGGGGCATTGAATATTTTAACACACTCCTGAAAACAGAGGTCAACAGTGTGAGTAGGGAGAACCAAGCTCCTCCTCCATACCAAGGCAAGGGTCTGTGTTAAGAGGCCATTAGTTTTCCCCAGGCCATGGACGAATATCGTCCAGCATACTCCACTTAGGAACTCCACTTACACTTGGCTTAGAACAATAGAACTCAATAGTTGGGGGTTAAGAGGCAGACATTTTATGGAGTGTATGCTACAGCATGGACAATGGTGCTAGCCAGGGCCATAATGTGATCCTCTATCTATTAGTGCTCAGTCTCAACTTCAAATTTTCAGTGCCAGTATTGTATCAGGCCAAGCAAGTAGCTGGGTGAAGCCACAGCCCCATCCACAAGCATGAAGGCTGCCTTAAGACCTCCTGAGCCCGCACACACCCAGGGACACAGCCCTGTCCACCAGAAGGCCCAGGACCCAATGTCACATACCAGTGTACAGCCACTAGCCACTGGATTCTGAGTGCCCTGCAACTAGAGACTATGAGACACAGCTTCATGAACCAGAAGGCAGACACTAGCCCCAGGAACATCTGGGTCTCAGATCCACCATTAGTAAGCTGGTTCTAACTTTGGGACAAGCCTCACTTACCAGTGGGCAAGCACCAGCCTCAGGATCCCCTTGGCCATATCCCTGCCCACCTACAGCCTGACACAACATCTCTGGGACCCCCCGGACCCTGCAGCAAGGAACCGCAGTACACAGTGATGCCCACCAGTGAGCCAGCCTGGTAACCTCTGAGTTTTAGCTCCATGAACCAGATGTTTTTCACTTGCCCCAGGAGAAGATTAACACACAAGGGGACAGGAATTAGTCCTAGGTCACCCTGGTCCCTGGCCACACTCACCAGTGGATGGACACTGGTCTAGAACAAATACAGCCAGGCACCATGCCATTGCAGTACACAACTGACCCACCAGTAGGCTGGCACCACCTTTGAGCCACTTTGGTACCTTAGCTAGCTGTTTCTTGATCTAGTCCCACTAACCCATGGGCTGACACAAGCTTCATTATACTACGGAACCCCTGGAATCAGGAACCAACACCAATCATCAGCAGGATGACACCAGCTTCAGGACCCCCAAAGCCAGAGACCTCAGGACCCAGATCTGCCCACCCAAAGGCCGGCACTAGGCCCAGAACTCAGCTTCACCTGTGAAATGGTGGGCACTAACCCCAGAATCCTGTGGACCCTGAACCCAAACACAAGAAGGCAGACACAAGTTCCAGGACCACTACAGTCTAGGCCTATTTTTTCAGGACTTATCCAGTTCACTAGGAGATCAACACCAGACCTGTGATCCTCTGGGCCACAACCCTATTCACCAGTATGTGGATACGAGCCCAAGAAGCCCCACAGCCTGCCTTGTCATGACATAGCCAATATATTAATAGGATAACTCCAGCTCCAAGTTACTTTGGATTCCTCAGCTAGCATCCTTGGTATTTAGCAATAACTAGAGGTTCAGCACAAGATTTGGAACAACACCAAACACAGAACCAGACAAATCAGGGACCAAGTGCAGCCCACCACCAGGCTGACACTAGATCTAAGAATACCATCCCTGAAACTACCCACCCAAGAATAAAGTCCACCTACCAGTGAACCAGCAGTAGACCAAAGGTATTTCCCAGTTTTCCAAAGAAAGCCACCTCATGATCTATCCCTACTAACCAGCATGGCAGCCACTATACAAGGCAAGGTCTGGAAACTAATGGGATCAGGGGCCATCCACACCTACCAGACCAGCCACAACAATCACCAGGCATAACAGAAGGATCTGCATAACCAATATAGGCTATATACCTATATATATATGGTGACTAGAGGAAAGTGAACTGCTTGGGTACAAAGGGTGAGACATCTTACAATAGGCCAGTTCTCCAAGGTCAGGAAACTTAACCAACCTAAGGGATACAGAAAAATTGAAAAGAGAAAATTAGCCAAAATAAGGTGACAATATATTCCAAATGAAGGAATATGACAAAAACCCAGAGGAAGAACTAAGTAGAGAAAGCCAATATACTCAATAAGAATTTAAAGTAATGGTCAGAAAGATGATGAAAAAACTTGAGAGAAAATGGATGAACAAAGTTATAATTTATAGGCTTTTAACAAAGTGTTAAAAATAAAAGGAATAACCAGACTGAAATGAAGAATACAATAACTGAAATGAAAAATACAGTAGAAGGAATCAATAGTAAATGAAACAATAATGGTAGGATAGATCTGTGAGCCGGAAAATGGAGTAGTGGAAATCAGTGAAGTTTAACAACAACAAAAACAGAATAAAAGAATAAATAGAAATGAAGACAGGCAAAAAAAAAAGAAAAAAGAAGAAAAGCAGATACATAGATCAATGGAACAGAAAAGAAAGCCCATAAATAAACCCATGCATCTATGGTCAATTAATCTACAACAAAGGAGGTGAGACTATACAGTGGAGAAAAGACAGCCTCTTAAATATGTGGTGCTTGGAAAACTGGACAGCCATATGTAAAAGAATGAAATTAGAATATTTTCTCACACCATATATAAAAATAAACTCAAATGCATTAAAGATCTACATATAAGATCAGGAACCACAAAACTTTGATAAGAGGACATGGGTGGAACATTATTTGACATAAATCTTAACATTTTGGGGGGTCTGTCTCGTAAAGCAAAGGATATAAAAATGAAATGAAACAAATGGTGACCTAATTAAATGTAAAATCTTTATAGAGCAAAGAACATAATCAGAAAATTGAAGATGAGTTACCAAATAAGAGAAAATATTTTCAAATGGCATGACTAATTAAAAGTTAATATCCAAAATGTATAAACAACTCATAAACTCAATATCAAAAAACAAATGACCCAGAATTCCCTTGTGGCTCAGCAGGTTGAGGATATATAATTGCCACTCCTGTGGCCTGGGTTCAATCCCTGGCCTGAGGACATCCACATACCATAGGCACAGCCAAAAAACAAACAAAAAATAACAATGCAATTAAAAAATAGTCATAAGACCAGGATAGATGTTTTTCCCAAAGAAGACATACAGATGGCTAACAAGCACATGAAAAGATGCTCAACATCTCTAATTATTAAAGAATTGTGAATCAAAACAATTATGAGATATCACCCTACATATGTCAGAATGGCCATCATTCAAATGTCTACAAGTAACAAATGTTGACAAGTATATGGAGAAAAGGGAACCCTACAATACTGTCAAAGGGAATGTGCCTTGACAGGCTCCTGTGTTCCAGCCACCTTGGGAGCAAATGATGTGGGGCTGAAATCAGCTGGGACCCAGGGGCTGTGCAACTTAGGAAAAAGAACTATGTCTCCTTGCAGCTGTGCCAACAGAGGATTTACACCTCCCCTGCCAACCTAGTAAATTCAGTGCTAGTGGATCAACTGGATGGATGACAAGTACAGCCTCAGATGGGAAGGGTCTGGATTTTGCAGCTGTGGGTTTTGTAGGTGCATTATGCAGGAGCTGGGCCAAACCAAGTCTGAGCTGTCTCCATAGCTCCCAGAGTGGGTCTAGGTGCATGACTACTGCAGTAATTGGACCTAAATTCAGTGGTTCTGTGCTGGTGGCCTGGTGAAAACAATACCTGAGGAAACACAAGAGCTGATTGTCAGCATACCCACAGCTGAGGTGGGGCTGAGAATAGTGCCAACAACAGTATACTTTGTGAACCCACACTACAGGTGAAATATGATACAACAGAGCACATTCACAGGTGAACAGATGAATCAGAGGAATATTCAGTGGCTCCTCTCCTAGTGGGAGTGCTACAATCTTGCATACCTCACACTGCAGATCAGAAACACAGCTCAGAAACATATCTGGGGACTTACACTTCACAATGAGAGATCAGACCCTCCCCCTCACAGGGCAATTATAACCACAAAGCAAAGAAGAAGCCCAACTCAATCTCCAGTGAGAAGTTCCTGTTGTGGCTCAGTGGATTAAAAATACAAGTATCCACTGAGGATGTGTGTTCAATCCCTGGCCTCGCTCAGTGGGTTAAGAATCTGGTGTTGCCATGGGCTGTGGTGTAGGTCACAGATGCATCTTGGATATCACATTGCTGTGGCTGTGGCATAGGCTAGCAGCTGCAGCTCCAATTTGACCCCTAGCCTGGAAAATTCCATATGCCACAATTGCAACTGTAAAAAGAAAAAAAAAATCCAGTACAGGCTCTGGCTATCACATCATTAGTCACACCTACTATCCAGAGGATAACTGGGGAAAGAGGTGACAGACATTGATACTAAAAATGATATTCACACACACAAAAAAATTCAATCTGCACAGGGTACACAGGAACTTTCCCACATAAAAATAGCCCTCCAAGAGCATCTGAGGGTCTGGCAACCAGAGGAGGAATCCCGAGTATTAGTCTTTGAAGACCAGTGAGGCTTGAGTGCAGGAGCTCCACAGGACTAGGAGAAACAGAAACTCCATTCTTGGAGAGTTCACACAGGCTTCACATGCAGTGAAAACCAGCACAAAACAAACTCTACTGAAATTGAGTTATTCCAAACTATGGATCTTGGAGGGTCTTTTGGGGAGTCAGGGGTTGGCTGTGGTTTACTGTGATCGCACAGACATTGGTGGCAGAGGCTCAAGAAAATAACTGATTGGTGTGAGCTCTTCTGAAGGCTGACATTTCAGTACCAAGACCTGGCCCCACCTAAGACTCTGTGGGCTCCATTGCTGGAATGTGTCTGGCCAAAAAACCAACAAGAAAGGCATACAGCACCATGCATTAGCAGACAGGTTGCCTAAAGTCATACTGAGCTCACAGTCACTTTTAAACACAACTCCTTTTTTTTTTTTTTTTTTTTTTTTTTTTTTTGGTCTTTCCTAGGGCTGCTCCCACAGCATATGGAGGTTCTCAGGCTAGGGGTCTAATTGGAGCTGTAGACGCCAGCCTTTGCCACAGCCACAATGCAGGATCCTTAACCCACTGAGAAGGCCAGGGATCAAACTCGCAACCTCATCGTTCTTAGTTGGATTGGTTAATCACTGAGCACAACAGAAACTCCTAAACACAACTCTTGACATGGTCATATCATATGAGATCACTAATATGTGAAATATAGTAGAAAATGATACAAAAGAACGTATTCATAAAGCAAAAACAGACTCAAGGATTTTGAAACCAAACATTCTTATGGAGGAAGGCAAGATGGCAGAAGAGTAAGGGGACACGCTCATCCTCTCCCACAAACACACATAAAAAAAATACATCTACAGATTAAATGACTCACACAGAACAGCAATTCATCCCTGGCAGAAGAACCTAAACTCCAAAATGACTCACAAGGAACAGCAATTAATCCCTGGTAGAAGAACCTAAACTCCACTAATGGCAAGAATCTCGTGACATAACTGGGTAAAACGAGAGAAAAGAGGAGAGTGAGAGAAGGGGAATCTGGGCTGGATGGGCATTTCAGGAACTGTGGAGGTGAAAGGGATCTCACATCCTGGAAAGTCACCTACTCAATGGAAAGAGCAACCAAATCAGAGGGATCTCCAGATGCAGAGAAAAGCGCAGCAGTAAGTCTGAGATCTGAAGAGCAGAGTGAGAACTGAACGGATCATCTGAACTACTGGCACAGTCACCAAAAACTGACATGCTTGGATGGGGGATAGGCACTGAGACCTTGGCTCTGGAGGTTAGTTCCTGGGAGTGGGCTGGGGTGGGCAGTGCAGAGACTGCTTGGGGGACTAGGAACCAGTCAGTCGGGTTAGCAGGACAGAGACCGCCCAGGGGGACTAGGAAGTGGTCTGTTGTGTTGGTGGCAGAGACTGCATGGGGGACTAGGAATTGGTTGGGTTGGTGGGGCAGAGACTGCCTGGGAGACTAGAAAGTGGAGCATCATTGCAGGTGGAGGGAGTAACACACTAAGGGCTGGGGAGTGCAAAGCCACATCAGAGGGAACCTGGGAGAAGAGCTGGATCTGCAGGAGAGACAAGGTGCCAGTGTTTGGAAGGGGAGAGAAGGGGTGGGCTGCTGTAGAAAACTCCCCATGCCACGGCTATCAGAAAACTGTGCTTCCCAATGCATCCCCCCTCCCCCTACTGTGGCACATGTGTGCCAGATCTGAGGCTGCCTGCCATCCGGGAGGGCTGGCCTCACCATTTGCGGGAAGCCGACCACCACAAGGGCTTTCCCTGCCCTGGCCCACCTGCCCTCTGGAGGGACTACAACCCCGCAGAGCAGTACCCAGCAGCACCAGCCCCTTGGAAAAGGCCTGCAGCCCAGAAAAGATAAAACAAGCTTGGCCCGGCTATGCAAAATTTGCCTCCATTGCAGGGTGGTCCTGCCAATTCTGGTTGGCCTGGGGAAGAGCCCCTTGAGTTCTCTGTGGCTCAGCTAGCTGCCCCTGCCCTTGGGGGCTGCAGCACTCCCATGGAACAGCTGCCCAGTACTGGAAGCCCCCTGCAAGAGCCCCCACAGCCTAGAAAATCTAGAACAAGCTTGGCCCAGCCATGCAAAATCTGCCTCCATTGAGGAGCAGTCCTGCCAATTCTGGCTGCCCTGGGGAAAAGCCCATTGTGTTCTCAGCAGCCCAGCTAACCACTCCTGCCCTTGAAGGTTGCAGCACTCCCATGGAACAGCTGTCCAGCACCTCCAGGTCACTGGAAGAGCCCCACAGTCCAGAAACACCAGAGAAAGCTCTGGCCAGCTACGTGAAATCTGCTTCCATCATGGTGCAGACCTTGCAGTCCTGTCTGCCCTAAGGAAGTCCTCCTTTGCTTCAGAGAGACCCTGTCAGCCCCGCTCACTCTCAGTAAAAGCCATGCTGCCTCAAAAAGACTGACCAACAATGCTGGCCCTCGAGAAACATTCCACAGCAGTACCAAGGCACACCCTGCCCAGCCATGGGAAGTACAACTCCACCAAGAAAAAGAAAACAACAAGCAAGATGAAGAAGCTCAGAAACCACCCCCAGGTAACCAACAGGAGAATTCGCCTAAAGCAGTCAACAATGAAACAGAGCTCTGCAGTCTGACAGAATTGGAGTTCAAAAGGGAAATAGTGAAAATACTGAAGGAATTAAGAGAAGATATGACTAGTAATGCAGACTCCCTCAGAAAGGAACTAGAAAATATAAGGAGGACCCAAGAAAAACTAGAACATTCATTTGCAGAGATCCAAACAGAACTAAGGACAGTAAAAACCAGAATGAATAATGCAGAAGAACGAATCAGTGAGGTGGAAGATAGAATAATGGAAATCACCCAAATAGGACAGCAGACACAAAACCAAATGAAAAAACAGGAAAGCAGTGTAAGAGATCTATGGAATAACATAAAGTAGGACAATCTACGCATAATAGGAATTCCAGAGGAGCAGAAAAAGATAAGGGGATGGAAAAAGATAAGAAATTATCGCTGGAAACTTCCCAAATCGAAAGGATACTGAGTTCAAGATACAGGAAGCATAGAGGGCCCCAAACAAGTTGAACCCAAAGAGACCCACACCAAGACACATTATAATAAAAATGGCAAAAGTTAATGATAAAGAGAGGATCCTAAAGGCAGCAAGAGAAAAGCAAAGTGTCAATTATAAGGGAACCCCCATAAGAATATCAGCTGATTTCTCTACAGAAACTTACAGGCCAGGAGGGAAAGGCAAGAGATATTTAAAGTGCTAAAAGGAAAAAATCTGCAACCTAGAATACTCCATCCAGCAAGAATATTATTTAAAATAGAAGGGGAAATAAAAATTTTTTCCAACAAACAAAAGCTAAAAGAATACAGCAATACACAACCCAGGCTAAAAGAAATATTGAAAGGGCTTCTCTAAACCAAAAAGAAAGGAAGGAAAGAAAGGGAGGAAAAAGGAAAAAAAAAAGAGGAAGAACTAGGACTGAGGAAACTGCTAACAGAGAGCAGTCACTCAAATAAGCCAGCACACAGATTTAATCATGAACATGTTTAAAACAAAATTAAATTAAAAAGAAAAAAAGAGGCATCAAAATCATAAAATGCGGGCAAGGGAAGTAAGGAAATAAATAGACTCATTAAAACTTTTCTTCTATTTCTCTCTTTTTTTTGGTTTCTCTTCTTAATTTTAATATAGTAATGAAGTGTTTGAACCATCAGGCGAAAACACATAATAATCAGAAGGGGTTAGCATACTTAAAAAACACTGCAATCACAAATCAAAACCAAACATTGCATTTGCAAACAATGAAAAAAAAAGAACACTTAAACAGAAAATAAATGGAGACAATTCAACCAAAATAAATATAATAAAAAAGGAAGAAGAGAGAACCATAGAATCAACAGGAACACGAGGTTTAAAAGGGCAATAAATAATCATCTATCAATTATCACCTTAAATGTCATTGGACAGAATACTCCAACCAAAAGACACAGAGTAGCTGAGTGGATAAAAAGGCAAGAACCTTCAATATGCTGCCTACAAGAAACTCACCTTAGGACAAAAGATACATATAGATTGAAAGTGAAAGGGTGGGGAAAAATATTTCATGCCAATAGACATGACAGGAAAGCAGGAGTAGCAATAATTATATCAGGCAAAATTGACTTTAAAACAAAAGACATAAAGAAAGACAAAGAAGGACACTACTTAATGATTAAGGGATCCATCCAAGGAGAGGATGTTACTATCGTCAACATATATGCCCCAAATACAGGAGCACCCAGAAACATACAACAAATATTAACAGACATAAAGGGAGAAATTGATGAGAATACAATTGTAGTAGGAGACTTTAATACCCCCCTCACACCAATGGACAGATCCTCTAGACAGAAAACCAATAAAGCAACAGAGATCCTAAAGGAAACAATGGAAAAGTTAGACTTAATTGATATCTTCAGGACACTACATCCAAAAAAAATCAGAATACACATTCTTCTCAAATGCTCATGGAACATTCTCAAGAATCGACCACATATTGGGAAACAAAGCTAACGTCAACAAAGTTAGGAGCACAGAAATTATCTCAAGTATCTTCTCTGACCACAGCACCATGAAATTAGAAATCAACCAAGGGAAAAGGAAAGAGAAAAAACCTACTACATGGAGACTAAACAACATGCTACTAAAAAACCAATGGGTCAAAAAGGAAATAAAGAATGAAATTAAAAAATACCTTGAAAAAATGATAATGAAGACAAAACCCCTCAAAATCTATGAGATGCCACAAAAGCAGTGCTCAGAGGGAAATTTATAGTGATAAAGGCCTTTCTCAAAAAAGAAGAAAGATCTCAAATTGACTACTTAACACTCCACCTAAATGAATTAGAAAAAGAACAAAAAAGACCTAAAGTCAGCAGAAGGAAGGAAATTATAAAGATCAAGGAAGAAATCAATACAATAGAGATTCAAAAAACAATAGAGAAGGTAAACAAAATTGACAAACCCCTGGCCAGACTCAATAAAAAGAGGAGAGAAAGAACCCAAATAAACAAAATTAGAAATGAAAAAGGAGAAATCACAACGGATACTGCAGAAGTACAAAAATCCATAAGAGAATACTATGAACAACTAGATGCCAACAAGTTGGACAATCTGGAAGAAATGGACAATTTTCTAGAATCTTATAGCCTGCCAAAACTGCATCAGAAAAAACAGACCAACTGAACAGACCGATCACTAGAAATGAAATTGAAGATGTCATAAAAACACTCCCTACAAATAAAAGTCCAGGACCAGATGGCTTCACAGGCGAATTCTATCAAACATATAAAGAGGATCTGATGCCCATCCTCCTTAAACTCTTTCAAAAGGGTGAAGAAGAAGGAATACTCCCAAAGACATTCTATGAGGCCACCATCACCCTCATTCCAAAACCAGACAGAGATACCACCAAAGAAGAAAACTATCGGCCAATATCATTGATGAATATAGATGCAAAAATTCTCAACAAAATCTTAGCCAACCGAATCCAACAACATATCAAAAAAATTATACAACATGACCAGGTAGGGTTCATCCCAGGTTCACAAGGATGGTTCAACATACACAAATCAGTCAACATCATACACCACATTAACAAAAAAAAAAGTCAAAAATCATATGATCATCTCAATAGACGCAGAAAAAGCATTTGACAAAGTCCAACATCCATTCATGATCAAGACCCTCGCCAAAGTGGGTATAGAGGGAACATTCCTGAATATAATCAAAGCCATTTATGATAAACCCACAGCAAATATAATCCTCAATGGGGAAAAACTGAAAGCCTTCTCACTCAAATCTGGAACAAGACAGGGAGGCCCACTCTCACCACTGCTCTTCAACATCGTTTTGGAAGTCCTAGCCACAGCAATCAGACAAACAAAAGAAATCAAAGGCATCCATATAGGAAGAGAAGAGATCAAACTGTCACTGTATGCAGATGACATGATACTATACATAGAAAACCCTAAGGACTCAACCCAAAAACTCCTTGAACTGATTAATAAATTCAGCAAAGTAGAAGGATAGAAGATTAACATTCAGAAGTCAGTCGCATTTCTGTATACCAGCTATGAAATATTAGAAAAGGAATACAAAAATACGATACCTTTTAAAATTGCACCTCACAAAATCAAATACCTCGGAATACACCTGACCAAGGAGGTAAAGGACCTATATGCCCAGAACTATAAAACTATAGTAAAGAAATCAAAGAAGATGTAAAGAAATGGAAAGATATTCCATGTTCCTGGATTGGAAAAATCAATATTGTAAAAATGGCCATGCTGCCCAAAGCAATCTACAGATTCAATGCAATCCCCATCAAATTACCCAGGACATTTTTCACAGAACTAGAACAAACAATCCAAACATTTATATGGAACAGCAAAAGACCCAGAATCGCCAAAGCAATCCTGAGAAACAAAAACCAAGCAGGAGGCAAAACTCTCCCAGACTTCAAGAAATACTACAAAGCCACTGTCATCAAAAGAGTGTGGTACTGGTATCAAAACAGACAGACAGACCAATGGAACAGAATAGAGAGAACCTGGAAATAAACCCTGACACCTTTGGTCAATTAATCTTTGACAAGGGAGGCAAGAACATAAAATGGGAAAAGGAAAGTCTATTCAGCAAGCATTGCTGGGAAACCTGGACAGCTGCATGCAAAGCAATGAAACTAGAACACACCCTCACACCATGCACAAAAATAAACTCAACATGGCTGAAAGACTTAAATTATGAGAGGACAACATCAAACTCCTAGAAGAGAACATAGGCAAAACAGTCTCTGGCATCTACATCATGAGTATTTTCTCACATCAGTCTCCCAAAGCAACAGAAATAAGAGCAAAAATAAACCCATGGGACCTAATCAAACTGAAAAGCTTTTGCACAGCAACGGAAACCAAAAAAAAAAAAAAAAAAAAAAAAAAGACAACTTACAGAATGGGAGAAAATAGTTTCAAATGATGCAACATACAAGGGCTTAATCTCTAGAATATATAAACAACTTATACAACCCAAGAGCAAAAAAACCAATCAATCAATGGAAAAATGGGCAAAGGACCTGAACAGACTGTTCTCCAAGGAAGATATACAGATGGCCAGCAAACACATGAAAAAATGCTGAACATCGCTGATTATAAGAGAAATACAAATCAAAACTACCATGAGATACCACCTCACACCAGTCAGAATGGCCATCATTAATAAATCCACAAATAACAAGTGCTGGAGGGGTTGTGGAGAAAAGGGACCCCTCCTGCACTGTTGGTGGGAATGTAAACTGTTACAACCACTATGGAGAACAGTTTGGAGATACCTTAGAAATATATGCATAGAACTTCCATATGACCCCACAATCCCACTCTTGGGCATATATCCGGACAAAACTCTCCTTAAAAGACACATGCACCCGCATGTTCATTGCAGCACTATTCACAATAGCCAAGACATGGAAACAACCCAAATGTCCATCAGCAGATGATTGGATTCAGAAGAGGTGATATATATACACAATGCTCCTCAGCCATAAAAAAGAATGACATAATGCCATTTGCAGCAACATGGATGGAACTAGAGAATCTCATACTGAGTAAAATGAGTCAGAAAGAGAAAGACAAATACCATATGATATCACTTATAACTGGAATCTAATATCCAGCACAAATGAACATCTCCTCAGAAAAGAAAATCCTAGACTTAGAGAAAAGACTCCTGGCCACTGGGGCGGGGGCGGGGGAGAAAGGGAGTGGGAGGGATTGGGAGCTTGGGGTTATCAGACACAATTTAGAATAGATTTACAAGGAGATCCTACTGAGTAGCATTGAGAACTATGTCTAGATACTCATGTTGCTAAAGAAGAAAAGGTGGTGAAAAAATGTAATTGTAATGTATACATGTAAGAATAACTTGATCCCCTTGCTGTACAGTGAGAAAATAAAAAAGATATTAAAAATTAGAAAAAAAAATCTAAAGTGAATTGTTGTTAACATGAGGGCATATTCTTTGTGACATTTATATGAGCAAATATAACTGAAGATCCAAATAATTAAATATTCAAAAAAGTCATTTTAGATATCTGAGAATAAATATTATTATTTTTACTTTTCAAATATGAGTAATTATGGATATTTGTTGATGGTTTTTCTTAAGTTTTGAATAACATTCTTTGGATAAGTTTTTCATTTACCTATAACCACTTTTTAATTTCTTTTTAGTTATCAATATACTAAATTTACTGTAATATAATTTTTACTGTTCCCCAGTATAATTTCTTCCTACTGTACAGCATGTGACCCAGTTACACATACATGTATACATTCTTTTTTCTCCTATTATCATGCCCCATTATAAGTAACTAGACATAGTTCTCATTGCTACACAGCAGGATCTCATTGCTAATCCATTCCAAAAGTAATAGTTTACATCCATTAACCCCAAGCTCCCAAAAGATCACACTCCCTCTCCCTCCCTCTCCCCTAGGCAACCAAAAGTCTATTGTCCAGGTCCATGTTTTTCATTTCTGTGGAACAGTTCATTTGTGCTGTATATTAGATTCCACATATAAGTGATATTATATGGTGTTTGTCTTTCTCTTTCTGACTAACTTCACTCAAGATGAGCATCTCTAGTTCCATCCATGTTGCTGCAAATGGCATTATGTTATTCTTTTTTATGGCTGGGTAGAATTCCACTGTGTATATATACCACATCTTCCTAATCCAATCATCTGTCAGTGGACATTTGGGTTGATTCCATGTCTTGGCTATTGTGAATAGTGCTGCAATGAACATGCGTGGGGATGTGTCTTTTTTAAGGAGAGTTTTGTCCGGATATATGCCCAAGAGTGGGATTGTGGGGTCATGTGGAAGTTCTATGTGTATTTTTCTAAGGTAGTTCCATACTGTTCTCCACAGTGGTTGTAACAGTTTACATTACCACCAACAGTTCAGGAGGTTTCCCTTTTCTCCACACCCCCTCCAGCAGTTGTTATTTGTGAACTTACTAATGATGGCCATTCTGACTGGTGTGAGGTGGTACGTCACAGTAATTTTGAGTTGTATTTCTCTAATAATAAGGGATGTTGAGCATTGTTTCAAGTGTTTGTTGGCCATCTGTACATCTTCCTTGGAAAAAAATGTCTGTTTAGGTTTTTTGCCCATTTTTCAATTGGGTCCTTGGGTCTTTTGCTGTTGAGCTGTATTAATTGTTTGTATATCTTAGAGATTAGGCCCTTGTCAGTTGCATCATTTGAAACTATTTTCTCCCATTCTGTAAGTTGTCTTTTTGTTTTCTTTTTGGTTTCCTTTGTCGTGCAAAAGCTTGTCAGTTTGATTAGGTCCCATTGGTTTATTTTTGCTCTTATTTCTGTTGCTTTGGGAGACTGACCGGAGAAAACATGTGTAAGACTGATGTCAGAGAATGTTTTGCCTATGTTCTCGTCCAGGAATTTGACGGTGTCTTGTCTTATATTTAACTTTTTCAGCCATGTTGAGTTTATTTTTGTGCATGGTGTGAGGGTGTGTTCTAGTTTCACTGATTTGCATGCAGCTGTCCAGGTTTCCCAGCAATACTTGCTGCAAAGACTGTCTTTTCCCCATTTTATGTTCTTGCCTCCTTTGGCAAAAATCAATTGACCATAGGTGTCTGGGTTTATTTCTGCATTCTCTATTCTGTTCCGTTGGTCTGTATGTCTGTTTTGGTACCAGTACCACACTGCCTTGATGACTGTGGTGGCTTTGTAATATTGCCTGAGGTCTGGGAGAGTTATGCCTCCTGCTTGGTTTTTGTTCCTCAGGCTTGCTTTGGCACTTCTGGGTCTTTTGTGGCTCCATAAAAATTTTTGGGTTGTTTGTTCTAGTTCTGTGAAGACTGTCCTGGGTAATTTGATAGGGACTGCACTGAATCTGTAGATTGCTTTGGGTAGGGTGGCCATTTTTACAGTATTAATTTTTCCAACCCAGGAGCATGGAATATCTTTCCATTTCTTTACATCTTCTTTAATTTCCTTGATTAATGTTTTCTAGCTCTCAGCATATAAGTCTTTCACCTCCTTGGTCAGGCATATTCCTAGGTATTTGGTTTTTTGGGGTGCAATTTTAAAAGGTATTGTGTTTTTGTATTCCTTTTCTAATGTTTCATGGTTAGTATACAGAAATGCGACTGATGTCTGGACATTAATCTTATATCCTGCTACTTTGCTGAATTTGTTGATCAGTTCAAGTGGTTTTGGGTTTGAATCCTTAGGGTTTTCTATATATTGTATCGTGTCATCTGCATACAGTGACAGTTTTACCTCTCCTCTTGCTATTTGGATGCCTTTGATTTCTTTTGTTTGTCTGATTGCTGTGGCTAGGCCTTCCAACACTATGTTGAATAACAGTGGTAAGAGTGGGCATCCTTGTCTTGTTCCAGATTTTAATGGGAAGACTTTCAGTTTTTCTCCATTGAGTATTATGTTTGCTGTGGGTTTGTCATAAATGGCTTTGATTATCTAAAGGAATGTTCCCTCTATACCCACTTTGGTGAGAGTTTTTATCATAAATGGATGTTGGACTTTGTTAAATCTTTTTCTGCATCTATTGAGATGATCATGTGGTTTTTAACTTTTCTTTTGTTAATGTGGTTCATGAGGTGGATTGATTTGCATATGTTGAACCATCCTTGTGAAACTGGCATGAATCCCACTTGGCCATGGTGTATGATCTTGTTGATATGTTGTTGGATTCGGTTGACTAAAATTTGTTGAGAATGTTTGCGTCTATATTCATCAAAGATATTGGCTGATAGTTTTCTGTTTTGGTGGTATCTTTGTCTAGTTTTGGAATTAGGGTGATGGTGGCATCATAGAATGTCTTTGGGAGTGTTCCTTCTTCTTTGACCTTATCTGGAAACTAATACATGGAACAAATGAACCTTCCCAGAGAAAAGAAAATCACGGACTTGGAAAATAAACTTATGGCTGTCAAGGGGGAGGGGAAGGGACTGGGATGGATTGGGAGCTTGGGGTTAATAGATTCAGACTATTGCCTTTGTAATGGATTATCAATGAGATCCTGCTCTTTAGCAATGGTAACTGTGTCTAATCACTTATGATGGAGCATGATAATGTGAGAGAAAAGAAAGTACACATGCATGTGTAATTGCATCACCATGCTGTACAGTATAAAATTGACAGAACATTGTAAACCAGGTATAATGGAAAAAAATAAATAACATTATACATATCAAAAAAAAAGGATACATTGAAGCACTATATACAATAGGCAAGACATGGAAACAACTTAAATGTCTGTCAACAGAAGAGTGGATAAAGGAGAGGTGGCACATATACACAATGGAATATTACTCAGCCACTAAAATGAAAGAAATAATGGAATTTGCAGCAACATGGATGGACCTAGAAATTATCATGCTAAGTGAATTTAGTCAGACAGTGAGACAACAACATCATATGCTATCATTTATACATAGAATCTAAAAAAAAAAGGACACAATGAACTTCTTTGCAGAACAGATACTGACTCACAGACTATGAAAAACGTATGGTTTCCAAAGGAGACAGGTTGGGGTGGGGGTGATGCGCTGGGTGTTTGGGATGGAAATGCTATAAAATTGGGTTGTGATGATCATTGTGCAACTATAAATGAAATAAAATTGAGTTTAAAAATAAATTAATTACGATTTCCTGTCATGGCGCAGCAGAAATGAATCTCACTAAGAAGCATGAGGTTGCAGGTTCAATTCCTGGCCTCCCTCAGTAGGTTAAGGATCCGGCACTGCCATGAGCTGTGGTTTAGCTCACAGACGCAGCTCAGATCCCACGTTCCTGTGGCTATGGAATAGGCCGGTGGCTACAGCTTCAATTGGACCCCTAGCCTGGGAACCTCCATATGTCACAGGTGTAGCCCTAAAAAGCAAAATTAATTAATTAATTAAAAGTATGTGGGGCATTCTTGCTTCTGTGCATGATAGAGGTATAGTGACAGACAACAGATTCTATATAACAAAATATATGTTGTGAACAATATATACAACATATATGTATGCATCAAAGAAAAATTCAATATTCCATTGAGTCTACAATGCCATTACATGTAGGATACATTATTACCATTATTACCATTAAGAAAAAAATTCTGCCAAATAAACTGACACAATGATGTGACACTTCAAATTTTTTATACTTACTAAATTGGATCTTTCAGAGTTTAAGTTTTGGCATATATCACTTGTAAATATATATAAATTACAGTGAAACAAAAATAAATGAATATATTCCTATGAAGATGATAAGTATATTACCTAACTATTTTTTTTTGTCTTTTTTGCTATTTCTTGGGCCGCTCCTGCGGCATATGGAGGTTCCCAGCCTAGGGGTCGAATCGGAGCTGTGGCCGCCAGCCTACGCCAGAGCCAAAGCAACGCGGGATCCAAGCCACGTCTGCAACCTATACCACAGCTCACGGCAACGCCGGATCGTTAACCCACTTAGCAAGGGCAGGGACCGAACCCACAACCTCATGGTTCCTAGTCGGATTCGTTAACCACTGCGCCATGACGGGAACTCCTACCTATTTTGGATTCATAAATATTAAAATATTCAAAAATATCTGTGTACCTGTCATGTTTTTACAAAATAAAACAATTCCAAAAACTAATTAAGTTCTTATATATATATTCCCCGATAACATCTTCCCTCTTGCCACCACAGAGGTACATGTTCCTCTCAAACTAGAGAAACTACTAAATGTGAATGGTAAAAATTTAGTTCAGTCTGTTTTTACCTGTCTTTTTACTCTACAGTAGTTTGGATTTATCCCTGCCAGTGAGTATAGCTGTCACTGTTATAATATTTCACTGTGTACACACACCTGTTTAATCTATGGATCTGACTTTCCACAGGAAGAGAATGAGGAGAGACAGTGGTAGTGCTTCCCAACCACAGAAAGTGACTTTCAGCCAAAGCCTGGAAATTCAAAGACAAACAGTGGCCAAGGCAAGGAGCAGCATACCCTATTGGCTATGTTGAGCTAAAGTGTAATGTGGGGCTGTGTTAGGAAGGAGACTGGGGTCTCAGGCTTCAGCTTGATGTCACAGAATCTGCTGTAGAATCACTACCATGCTATTAAACATGTAAATTCTAAAGGAAGACAGCATTTCATTATAAAAAGGTAAGTTTTATTCATTAATTCAAAAAAAAGCTAGCTACAGCCTGTTCCCCATGACTGGGTGCCTTTTATGATGAGCCTCCAAAGTACTGTCCCTCCCTTGGTTGCATGTATCATAGTACCAGTGACTTCCAGCCCCTCACCACACTCTTCTGGCTGCATTGTGGCCCCTTTGCTACCCTCCTCCACCTCTATCTTAACTATCTGAACTACAGTGTCTTTAATATTTTTTGTGTAATAAAGACCTATATCCCTCCAGATCTTTTACTTTAAGATTCTTTCTGCTGCCATGCAGAGAGGCAGAAGACTAAAGGTGTGAAAGGGCCAAAGAGCCCATTTTGCTTGGGTTTTTATTTGAAAGTCCTGGGAGGAAGGTCAGGATGATAAACAAGGCATGCAGAATAAGGCATCCCAGGGGAAATAAGGAAACTATTCTTATTTTGACTCTCAATTCACTCACAGATTCTTGATTCCTCAGCTTAAAAACATAAGTTCAAGCTTATAAGCACAACATTTGAGGCCCATATAAATCCAGATCCATCCTACTTGTACCCTCCTATATCCAACTACTCCCCTCTAAGCATATTGTACTTCAGCTACATTCAACCTGTGACTGTTTCTTGAACATGTTCCCTTGCATTCTCTAGTACATTGTACTGTGAAGTTGTTGTTCAAATTCTGCCTCATGCCATATTTATACATAAAGACTGGGAGCTCCCTAAGGGAGCATGCCTCACACTTCCCTATACAGAACAGAGAATCTGGCACACACTAAGCACAGTCAGTGTCCACTTAAACATTGCTGAATCACCAGATCTCGTCCTATTAAACTGGAACATTTTGAAACACAAAGATCAAATTCACATCTGTTAAAACCAGGCTCATTAATTCTGTACCTGATCACCTTCTTCTATCTTCCCACCTCTGCAAACAGCCCTACTATTCACCCAAACAACTGAGCAGGAAATCTGGGACTCATGTTATATTCTCCCCCAACCTCATTCCCTTGTTTAATCACTCACTGTGTCCTAGGAAGTCCATGCCCAAGACCCCTCTACATGTTCATTGTTCAGGTCGTTTATCATCTCTCCCTTCATGGTCATGACCCCACTTGGCTCCTCTGATTATAGTCTTCTCCAAATGAGAGAAAAAGATGAAAAAAGGAGATGAGTTAGCAGTCACTTCTACTGGACTGTGAGCTCGAGGGGAGGGTTAGCATGTCATTTACTCTGACTTGCCACACATACCTGAGTATACAGCCTTTGAAAATAGCTGAAGTCAATAGAAAGGAAGAAGTTTAGAAAATCTGGCCACCTATTTAAACCCCCTTGAGTGTAATTGAAACGGGTGTATTCCTGGGAGAAGGAACTGTGTCATTGGCCCCTTGTGCTGTTGTGTTTTTTATCTCCCCGAGTGGCTTGATAGGATGTTACAATTGACTTATGTCCTCTTGTCCTTTTAGTGGGAGTTCTCTTTTAGTTCCCTTTTACTGGGAGTTCCCTTTTTCTATTCCTCAGGGCTTCAGCATGGGGTTGGGAGACTCTGACCTCCACCCTGATCATTTGTGTTGCTTTATTCTGCAAGAATGAGATAAAGGTTCCTGTTCCTGCACATTCAGAGATTTTTGTGTTTGGTCTGCTGATCACCTCCACTCCTGCAACCACACACATGCTGCCCATAGGTGTTACTGATGCTGCCCCTTGGTCAGGCCCTGTATGTGCTGTGTTTAGGAGAGAATGAATGTTCCTAAGTATACAGTATGTGTGGGAAGCATAGTGTTGGATTCCTTTCCCACCATCACAAGCAGGAGAGGTGGCCTCAGACCCCTTAGTGAACACAGTAAGGCTCCTAATGCTGATCTGATCTTGTCCCCCTTCTCCATGGAGCTCCATGGTCTGTGCCAAGAGAATATAACGAAGTAGAGTAAAATGAATGAAATTACAAAGAGCTGTCTCCATTCTACCTGAAGCTGAATCACTCAAGAACTTATAATTAGAAGAAACTTTGGAATCATCAAGTCTAGTCTACAAGTGGATGCAGTAATCCCCTCTATAGCACCCTCACATAGTTACTCCAGTTTTGCTAGGATAGTTCCAATGCCAGTGAGAGCAACACTGCAATTCCCAGTGAGTAGTCTCACATGTTTTTATTTTATACACTTGTCTAAATATTTTTGCAAAATAGATTCCTAAAAAATGAGACTGCTGGTCAAGGGCTATGTTCATTTTACATTCTGATAGCTATTAACAACTTGCACCTGTGTGCAAATACATTGCACCTGTATCCAAAGCATGTTGCAATGCCACAGATGTATACAAAAATCAGTGCATGGTTCAAATAAAGGAAAGACTTTGTCACAGTTAAAAATGTCTCATAACAGATCAGACTGTCTGAGTTGCAGTAGTAAGTATTCCAGAATAGACCAGACAGTCAGAATGCTGTTGAAAGCATTACAACATTGAGCATATGATTAAAGGAGCTAAAATCTAAAGGACCGCAAATGTTCAGAAACACTTGGAATTTACACAAAGTGGCAAGGTCTATACGCAGTGACTTATTTGACTTGAGCCCTTCCAAATGTAATGAATTTCCCTAGTGATCCTCTGAGAGCAATCTGAAATAAACTTTAACCACTCTCCCAAAGCACCCTAGCCCCATTTCTGATAGTCAATGGAAATTTTTGCTGCTGAGCTCTTATTCTCTGCCTCTGACAGGCATGACTTCCTGTCACCAGCTGGTTCAGCTTGGGTACCACTAAGCCAGGTGGTCCTGGGGGGTACAAAGGTCTTCCCAGTGTAGAAATAGATCTTCTTTTGCACCTGAAGTGAGGTACAGTTGTGGGTAAAAAAAAGTGGCCTATGGCAAGCTTCCAGTGGAGATGTTTTTCTCATGAATGTAGATGGATAACTTTACAAACTTTAAGGGAAGCCATCTGTCAGAACCAAAAGAGTGGGAGGTTAGGTGGGTTTAAACAGGAAAAGGCAGTGAGTCTCCTGGCCCAGCCAAAGTCCACTCCTTCTGTTAAAGGATTTACTACATCCTGTCTGCTTGACCCCAGCTCTCAAATCTACCTCCTTACCACTGACAGGTAGAGCCCTAGTTTGCAGTACATCACTATCTCATCACACCTCAGTTCAACATCTTTATGGTTCTTGACCACCTACCGAAAGTGGTCAGTCACTTGCTCTGCTATGCAAGACCTTCTCACTGTATGTCCCCAGCTAACTTTCTGGTCTTACTCCCACCCTTCTTACACAACTGATAGCCATTTCCCCCACAAGGCCTTAGTGAATCTCTGTGGCAGTGTCTGACCTCTCTTCTGATTCCACACCACAGATACTGGTCATGATGCTGAGGCCCCTCTTGCTTTGGGTACCATGTTATGGTGAATTATGTGACCCATGGTCTTGTCCCCTCAGTATCCTTTTTGCAGAGAGGGACTAAAACTCCTTGACTCACCTTGTCAGCGGCAAGCTCTTTGTGGACTTGAGGCCCCTTCTCTGTGTGTCTTTGTCATGTCTAGCATTGGCTGCACATCCCACAGCTGGTTGTGCCAGCAGCATAACATCAGGCATTGTGAGGTTGGAGTCAGTGTATGCAGTGCCCATGTGCACATCAACCACTTCTCCTTTGCTAATCTGTTATTTGAAGAAAGAGGAAAGAAGCATTGTCCTACATCCTGTTCTATATGTCCTCCTCTGCTCGACTCCTAAATAAAGTGCCTAGCACAGTTCCTGAGGTGCATTAAAAACTCAAAGGGATGTTTTTCCATACATGTAGTTCAAGTTCTGGACCACAGCAATAGTTCTGACTCACATCTCTCTCTCCAATCTGACCTCTCACAGGAGCCAAACTCCACTTCCTCAGCACACCTGTGATCATGTACTTCCCTGTTCAGAAGTGCCTCTGATCACTGTCAAAATAACAAATATATACACAGCCTGTAACCCAATTCCACCTATGAAAATTTATTCTACATTTACCTGTACCCACACAAAGTTGTTCATTACAATATTGTAGCAAGAGAATGATCACAATCCAATAAACTTTCAGTGGGGAACTATGTCCAGTCTCTTCGGGTAGAACACGATGGATGAGAAAAAAGTCACATATATATACATGACTCAGTCACTATGTTGTACAGCAGAAATTAACACAACACTGTAAATTAACTATACTCCAAATTAAAAAAACCTATTTTTATAACATGGATATTTTATTAAACTAACCTGTCCACCTCAAAAATTCCAAAGCAAAAGAAAATTAAATGCAAAGGGACTAAAGCAGTAAAGAACTGTGACAATTAAATGTATATGAACTGGAAAAATCACTTCAAAAAATTTCGAATATGCATTAAACATTGCATAAGCAATGTGTCAGTGTCAAACTTTATGAAATTATGTCATGGTTACACAAATAAATGTCCAAGCTTTCAGAAGTTTCCTGAAGAATTTAGAGGTAAATGAATGTAATGCTAGCCACTTGCATCTAATTCTAAAATGGTTCAGAAAGAATACTTATCTGTATTATGTCTCTGTGTGTGCTTAACTGCGTGTGTGTATGTGTATGTGTGCTCAATTCTGTCTACACATTACAATAAAATGGAATCTCTGAAACTTCCTGCTGTTCAGATTGACACAAGTCACTACACTAGAATCTAGGGACATAGAACTAAGATATCAGGGATTCCTAAACCTTCCAGGTAACTCTGTGGAGAAACCAGGGTTGAGTGTTGGTGACAGATGTAGTCATGGAGCTCCCTAGCTAACTCTCATGTCTCTCTCATTCTTTTCTTTCTAATACTCAGAAAAGAATTGCATATGGGGTTGTTTACACCCAAAGTCTTGTTTCTATTCCTAATCCATGACCCATAGTATCATCCATAAAAGCAATTCAGAGTATAAACTCCCTGAGCTGAGACTCAGAAAGTCTGGGCTTCAGTCACTTTGTGGTCTGGGAAAGTCACTTCACTCTCTTGGAAATCCTGAGTAGTTTGCTACTGAGCATAACAGGGATATTTGTTCTGCCTACATAACTGGGTTGTGAGCCTCACCATAAACAGACAGCAAAGTATTTGGGGCAGTAGAAGGCATCATATAAAATATAAGGGATAGCATTTGGCTGGGGATGGGATTAAGATGGTGGAATAGAAGGAGTGGAGCTCAACTTCTCTCCTAAAAACAACAAAATTCTCAACTAAAGACTGAGCACTCTACACCCAAATGGACTGAAAACCTTAAAAAAGATATCCTACTCCAGAAGAAAAAGAGGAGGCCACATCAAGAGGTAGGAGGGGTGATTTCACGATATAAACAACACCACACCTCCTGGGTGGGAAGCTCCACAGACTGGAAACTAACTGGTTTACAAAGACTCACCTACAGGAGTGAGAGTTCTGAGCCACACATCAAACTCTCACGTGTGGGGATCTGGCACAGGGAGAAAGAGCCCCGGAGCAACTGGCATTGAAGGCCAGTGGGGCTTGTGTGCAGGAGCTCCATGGGACTGGGGGAAACAGAGACCCCATTCTTAAAAGGCGCACACAGACTTTCACATGCACTGAGTTCCAGGGCAAAGCAAAGTCTCCAAGGGAATCTGGGTCAAACCTGACCACAGTTCTTGGAGGACATCCTGGGAAAACAGGGATGAAAGTGGCTTGTTGTGAGGGAATGACATTGAAAACAAAGCTCTCCAGAATATTCAGCAGCAGTGCCTTTCTCTGGAGGTGGCCATTTAGGGAAAATCTGGCCCCACCCATCAGCCAGCTGTTGAGAAGCCCCAGGGCAAACAACAACCCAGGTGAGATCACAGCACCGCCCTCAGTAAACAGGCTACCTAAAGACCCCTCAGGCACACAGCTGCCTCTAATCCCATCCAGAGACTAAGCGCAACCCACCAGAGGGATTAGAATCAGCTCCACCTACCAGGGGGCAGGCATCAGTCACTCCCATCAAGAAGCCTATAGCAAGTCCCCATACTGACTTCAGCCACAGGGGGGCAGACATCAGAAGTAAGAGAGGCTACAACTCTATTATCTGTAAGAAGGTCACCACACCAAAAACCTATAAAAATGAAAAGACAGAGGACTATAACTCAGATGAGAGATAAAGAAAAAAAGAAAAAAAAAACAGAAAAAACAGCTAAGTGAGGAGGAGATTCTTAGCCTCTAGGAAAAAGATTTTAGACTGTTGATGCTGAAGATGATGCAAGACATTGGAAATAAACTGGAGGCAAAGATGGATAACTTACAGGAAACACTGACCTAAGACATACAAGATATAAAACTTGAACAAGGAGAGATGCAAAATACAATAACGGAAATAAAAAATTCACTAGAAGCAGTTAACAGCAGAATACACGAGGCAGAAGAATAAATAAGTGAGGTGGAGGACAGATTAATGGAAATTACAGATGTAGAACATAAAAGAGAAAAAAGATTGAAAAGAAATTAAGAGAGTCTCAGAGAACTCTGGGACAACGTTAAATACACCAACATCCATATTATAGGGGTGCCAGAAGGAGAAGAGAGAGAGAAGGAGATAGAAAAAATATTCCAAGAGATAATAGCCGAAAATTTCCCTAACATGGGAAAGGAGTCACTCACTCAAATCCAGGAAGCACAATGAGTACCATATAAAATAAACCCAAGGAGGAACACCCCAAGACACACATTAATCAAACTGACCAAAATTAAAAATAAAGAGAAAATCTTGAAAGCAGCTAGGGAAAAGAAACAAATAACATACAAGGGAACCCCAATAAGGCTATCAGCAGATTTTTCAGCAAAAACTCTGCAGGCCAGAAAGGAGTGGCATGATATACTTAATTTGATGAAAGGAAAAAACCTCCAACCAAGATTACTCTACCCAACAAGGCTCTCATTCAGATTTGAAGGAGAAATCAGAACCTTCACAGATAAGCAAAAGCTGAGAGAATTCAGCAACACTAAACTAGCCTTACAACAAATACTAAAGGAACTTCTCTAGGCAGAAAAGAACAAGAGAAGAAGGAAAGAAAAAAAGAGCAACAAAAACAAATCCAAAGTAATTAATAAAATGGCAATAAGAACATACACATCAACAATTACCTTAATTGTTAATGGAATAAACGCCCCAACCAAAAGACATAGACTGGCTGAATATATACAAAAACAAGACCAACATATATGCTGTCTTCAAGAGACCCACTTCACTTCTAGGGACACATACAAATTGAAAGTGAGAGGATGGAAGAAAATAGTTCATGCAAACGGAGATCAAAAGAAAGCTGGAGTAGCAATACTCATATCAGAAAAAATAGACTTTAAAATGAAAAATATTTTAAGGGACAAAGAAGGACATTACATAATGATCAAAGGATCAATCCAAGAAGATGATATAACAATTTTAAATATCTACGCACCAACACAGGTTCACCACAATATATAAGGCAACTGCTAACAACCTTAAAGGAGAAATCAACAACAACACAATCATAGTGGGGGACTTTAACACCCCACTAACAGAAATAGACAGATCAACCAGACAGAAAATCAATAAGGAAGCATTAAACCAGATGGACTTAATAGATATTTACAGGACATTTCATCCAAAAGCAACAGAATACATATTCTTCTCAAGTGCACATGGAACATCCTCTAGGATGGATCACATCCTGGACTACAAATCAAACCTTGGTAAGTTTAAGAAAATTGAAATCATGTCACGCATCTTTTCTGACCACAACGCTATATGACTGGAAATCAACAACAAGAAAAAAAGTGCAAAAAACACAAACACGTGGAGACTAAATGACACGCTACTAAACAACCAATGGATCACTGAAGAAATCAAAGAGGAAATTTAAAAATACCAGGCAGCAAATGACAAAGAAGATACGACACTCCAAAACCTATGGGATGCAGCAAAAGCCATTCTGAGAGGAAAGTTTATAGCAATACAAGCCCACCTCAGGAAACAAGAAAAAGCTCAAATAAACAAGCTAACTTTACATCTAAAGCAGCTTGAAAGAGAAGAACAGACAAGACCTAAAATTAGTGGAAGGAAAGTAATCATGAAGATCAGAGCAGAAATCAATGAACTAGAAACAAAGAAAACCATAGAAAAGATCAATGAAACCAAAAGCTGGTTCTTTGAAAATATCAACAAAATTGATCAACCCCTACCCAGACTTATCAAGCAAAAAAGAGAGAGGACTCAAATCAATAACATGAGAAATGAAAAAGGAGAAGTAACCACAGACATCACAAAAATACAAAGGATCATAAGAGACTACTATATGCAACTATACACCAATAAAATGGAAAACCTAGAAGAAATGGACAAATTCTTAGAAAAGTACAATCTTCCTAGACTAAACCAAGATGAAATAGAAAAGATGAATGGACCAATCACATGAACTGAAATTGAAACTGTGATTAAATACCTTCCAAAAAACAAAAGTCCAGGACCAGATGGCTTCACAGGTGAATTTTATCAAACATTTAGAGAAGAGCTAACACCTATCCTTCAGAAACTATTTCAAAAAATTGCAGAGGAAGGGATACTCCCAAACTCATTCTATGAGGCCACCATCACCCTGATAACAAAACCAGACAAAGATTCCACAAAGTAAGAAAATTAAAGGCTAATTTCACTGATGAACATTGATGCAAAAATCCTCAACAAAATACTGGCAAACCACATCCAACAATACATTAAAAGGATTGTACATCATGACGAAGTGGGATTTATCCCAGGGATGCAAGGGTTCTTCAATATCTGCAAATCAATCAGTGTGATGCACCACATTAGCAAACTGAAGAATAAAAACCATATGATCCTCTCAGTAGACACGGAAAAAGCCTTTGACAAAATCCAAAACCCATTTCTGATAAAAACCCTTCAGAAAGTGGGCATAACGGGAACCTACCTCAACATAGGAAAGGCCATATACAACAAACCCACAGCCCACATCATTCTCAATGGTGAAAAGCTGAAAGAATTCCTGCTGAGATCAGGAACAAGACAAGGATGTCTGCTCTCGCCACTACTCTTCAACATAGTTCTGGAAGTCCTAGCCACAGCAATCAGAGAAGTAAAAGAAATAAAAGGAATCCAAATTGGAAAAGAAGTAAAACTATCCCTATTTGCAGATGACAGGATATTATACCTAGAGAATCCTAAAGACTCTACCAGAAAACTTTTAGAGCTCATTCATAAATTTGGCAAAGTCGCAGGATACAAAATCAATACACAGAAATCGACAGCATTTCTATATAATAATAAAGAAAGATCAGAACAGAATATTAGGGAAGTAATCCCGTTTACCATCACATCCAAAAGAATAGAATACCTAGGAGTAAACCTACCTAAAGAAACAAAGGTCCTGTACTCTGAAAACTATAAGATGCTGATGAAAGAAATCAAAGATGACAAAAACAGATGGAAAGATATACCATGCTTGAGGATTGGAAGAGTTAATATTATCAAAATGACTATACTACCCAAGGCAATCTACAGAGTCAATGCAATCCCTATCAAAATACCAAGGACATTTTTCTCAGAACTGGAACAAAATATTTTAAAGTTTGTTTGGAAGCACAAAAGACCCAGAATAGCCAAACACATCCTGAAAAAGAAAAATGGAGCTGGAGCAATCAGGATCCCAGACTTCAGACTATACTACAAAGCAACAATCATCAAAACCACATGGTACTGGCACAAAGACAGAAATATACATCAGTGGAACAGGATAGAAAGCCCAGAATTAAACCCATGCACCTACAGCCAACTCATCTATGACAAAGGAGGCAAGAATATACAATGGAGAAAGGACAGCTTGTTCAATAAGTGGTGCTGGGAAAACTGGCCAGCCACATGGAAAAGAATGAAACTAGAACACTCCCTAACACCATACACAAAAATAAACTCCAAATGGATTAAAGACCTAGGTATAAGACCAGACACTATCAAACTCCTAGAGGAAAACATAGGCCAAACACTCTCTGACATAAAGGACAGCAACATCTTCTCAGATCCACCTATCAGAGTACTGACAACAAAACAAAAATAAACAAATGGGACCTAATCAAACTTCAAAGTTTCTGCACAGCAAAGGAAACCCTAAACAACACAAAAAGACAACCCACAGAATGGGAGAAAATCTTTGCAAGTGAATTGACTGACAAGGGATTAATCTCCAAAATTTATAAACACCTTCTGTAGCTCCATACCAAAAAAACCAAACAACCCCATAAAAAAATGGACAGATCTAAACAGACAGTTCTCCAAAGAAGACATACAGATGGCCAAAAAGCACATGAAAAGATGTTTAACATCACTCATTATTAAAGAGATGTAAATCAAAACCACTCTGAGGTACCACCTTACACCAGCCAGAATGGCCAGCATCCAAAAGTCTACAAACAACAAGTGCTGGAGAGGGTGTGGAGAAAAAGGAACACTAGTACACTGTTGGTTGGATTGTAAATTGGTGCAAACACTGTGGAAAACAGTATGGAGAGTCCTCAGAAAACTAAATATAGAACTACCATTTGATCCAGCCATCCCACTCCTGGGCATCCATCCAGAGAAAACCATGACTCGAAAAGACACATGTACTCCGATGTTCATTGCTGCACTATTTGCAGTAGCCAAGACATGGAAACAACCTAAATATCCATCGACAGAGGAGTAGATCAAGAAGATGTGGTACATATACACAATGGAATATTACTCAGCCATTAAAAAGAATGAAATACTAGCATTTTTAGCAACATGGATGGACCTAGAAACTATCATGCTAAGTGAAGTCAGCCGTACAATGAGACACCAACTTCCAATGCTTTCACTGACAAGTGGAATCTGAAAAAGGGACAGACTGAACTTCTCTGCAGAACAGATGCTGCCTCACAGACATTGAAATACTTATGGTCTCCAGAGGAGACAGTTTGGGAGGTGGGGGGATGTGCCTGGGCTGTGTGATAGAAATCCTGTGAAATCAGATTGTTATGATCATTATACAACTACAGATGTGATAAATTCATTTGAGTAATAAAAAATTTATAAAAAAAAAATATATATATAAGGGATAACCAGATCCTCAAGTTCCTACAAAACACATCATGATAAAAAGCAAGCTTCAGTATAATAACACATATTCAATATAAGGTGACTCTGCATCTTGAAAAGTCATAAAATGTTTAGCAGATACATATATATAAAAAGACAAAACCTGGACAGAAACAACAATCATCAAATTTGGGACAGTGGAAACTGAGGAAAAAAGAAAATGCAACCAGAGAATGGTACCCAGAGAGATTAAATCACATACATGGTTTTTCTTTAAAAAATACAAATCTTTGGAGTTCCCGTTGTGCTGCAGTGGTTAATAAATCTAACTAGTAACCATGATGCAGGTTCGATCCCTGGCCTTTCTCAGTGGGTTAAGGATCTGGCGTTGCTGTGAGCTGTGGTGTAGGTCGCAGACGCAGCTTGGATCCCGCATTGCTGTGGCTGTGGCATAGGCTGGTATCTACAGCTCGAATTAGACCCCTAGCCTGGGAACCTCCATATGCCGTGGGTGCGGCCCTAGAAGAGGCAAAAAGACAAAAAAAAATTGAAAAAAAATAAAAATTAAAATTAAAAATATGTAAATCTTAAGCAAATACGGCAAAGAATGGCCTCTGCTTATACTGAATGTATAAACCAATAAGTAAAAAAAGAGCAACTGTCCATTTCATATATTACCTGACTGAGATGTTACTAAAGACATTTTTTCACACTCCACACATCATAGGTCTTCAATAAATTTTTGTGGCAGAAAGAGAATGAAAGGAAGAAAGGAGGGATGTATGAGAAAGTATGAGGGAGCAGGGGAGAGGACAAAGTCACACTCAAACATGGACACATACTTGACTATAGCATACCTTCCCTTGTACAGTTGCCACTGCATTTTCCGCGTGGATAAAATCCTGTTGCTGCCCATTGCCATCTTCTCTTAAGATAGCTGAAAAGAGCAGAGACATTATCTTTCACCCTTTATTTAGAAATTATTTTCCCTAGCACCACAGCATGGCCCCTGATACACAGTTAACCCTCAGATAGTGAGATGTTGTGATTTTAGACAAATCCTTTGGACAGATACTGTCCCTGGCCCATGCTTTGCTAGCAGACAGTGCCCTCATGGGAATTAGAGGAACACATACTTTCCTCTTGGCTGATGTGGGACATCACAAGGATGACTGTTCGTCTTAGTGAAGAGTGCAGGCCAGATTGGAGACCCTACCCTCACCTCTCAGCCAGCTGCCCTTGTGCAGTGAACAACTTGTACAACCTTGCTGGGTAGCCCTGCTGGCCCCTGACTATCTCATAGGCCTCAAACTTTCATTTATGCACCTTTCCCAGCCCAGGCCTACAACTTTCACTACTTTAAGCGTGGGTACACTGCACCCAGGAAAGTGGCCATCACTTCAATCCAGGCATAGACAAGTCACTCTGACTCCAAGCTTTTCACTTATCCTACCCTCTGAACAACTTTGCCCTATATACCAGGGGTCTCCCTACATCCCTGGTCCAGGTGAAGGAGGCACTGCCTCTCCTGTCCTCCCCCTACATAGGTCCCCCTAAATCCGGATTAGGATTTCTCCCACCCCTTCCTGCTCTCATCTCAGGGCTCTCCCAGGCCAGGTTTCTTCTGTTCCAGGTCAGGTTTCCCTGGAACAAAATTAATAAACAGAAACCACATTTAAATAGAGTTGGGAGACCAGATAGGGGAGCTCTGATGTCCCTGCCTCTGTAGCAGAGTCCAATAAAAAGAAAGAGTCTTCTTTACTGCGAAAGACTTTGCCAATAAGAAGCCATGCACTCTTTACCGTTGCCCTCACAACTTCCTTTCCTATTCCCCTTCCTCCACCGTGTCAGGGACTTGTACAGTGGCTCATCATGGTTGCAGAGATGGAACTGCAATTCTCTGCTGATCTGAAAAAGGCTATCTTTACTAGAGAAATAACTGGTTACCTAGTTATTTCAAGTCAATGCCCCAACTGGGTCAGGGTTCCCTCCATTCCTCTTAGCTGGAGTAATTCCTCCTCCTCTGAGTCCGGGTTTCATTCTCACCTTCTCCCTACATCACTCTTGCACTTACCACCCTCCTAGCTCTCTTACACACTCCCCCAGGGTCAGCCCCCTCCCAGATCAGATCTGGTTCTCCCTTACCCCTTTCTTGGTATCCCAGCCTTGGAGCTATCCCATGTAGCACAGACAAGCACACCATCTCACCATACATGCAGGGCACCACCCTCTTTTCCCCAGAGCCCGGTGTTTGGGACAGTTTAGCCTTGAGGCAGGGGATGGTTGGGACTGGACCTCAGTAGGATGCCATGCCCTTCCCCCCGCCCCACTGCTTTTAAGCCTTTCCTACTCATGGTGACCAGTCCAGTCGCCATCACATATTACTGTGTCCCAATCCCCAGTCACTGCTGGAGGTGACACCGTCCTTCTGCAAATTCATCCACTCTGAAAGAGCACCCACGGTACAAGATGTGCATGCCTTGTCACCTTCACCATCTCCAAAGGAAACCCATGCCCTTGCTGCCATGGGTTGGGGGCAGGGGGAGGGGAAAAGTGCTTTAGAGCAGACACCATCCCAAAGGGCATTTCACTCGAGGGACAGGGAAGGGATGATGTGCTTCAAGAGGACTCAGGGCCCTTTTCTGGTGGTGGAGGGACTCTTGCAGGAAGATGATCCTGTCTCTGTCCTTATCTCCTACCCACTTCCTTCTAATTGTGGGGATCACATGTACCTACACCTTCATGGTATGCTCTGGTATGCTCTGTGGGACAGCAGCCCATAGTGGAGTCCTAACACAAATCCTCCATATGCAAAATTAATAAGTGACAGGCAAACATGCAAAGTAAATCCAATGAAGGCCTGGCTTTTCTTACCCCACCTAAAAATAACCAATAAAATAGTGGAACTTGCCTCTTGCCCTGCTTAGGTTTATGCCTGTTGAACAGTGAAAACATCTTCACTCTTTTTCAGGCCCTTTAGGGTCTGGGCCACCAATGAGTGAAGGGTTAAAGTCTCCACACTGGGACATGCTAGTAGGCACAGCTGCAAGTACACCTAGCAAAGGGTTGAGAACACAGCCAGAAAAATAGCCATCTCCACCAATGTCCAAGGCCCTGACAGGTTGACATCCTAGGACTAGCTGGTCCCAAGTGTTCCCACTTTACACAGGGAGAAGTAAAGCATGGCTGTGACTTGCACAGGCTCCTAAGCTTGTCCATTTCCAAGGGTACAGGTTGAACCTTATTAGAGAAACTACCTTTAGAGCCTTGAAACAGAAGCATCCCTTGTCCACCAGCTTATCAGTCAGTCAAGGTCACCTTGCTGAGGCCCACTATTCCTGGAATTAGGCCCCCTGGATCTTTCAGAACTTGCCTAACCTGACCTAGGACCACTGAAGACAAATGAGGCCACCTTCTTTCAGGGTCTCTGTGGGGATCAGGAGAGACTATTGTGAAAACTAGTATGTTTTATGGTTCCCATAGGTCTAGAAGGGCCTAGCCCTAGGGAAGCCCCATCCCCAGAGACAAGCAGCTCATCCCTTCCATTTCATTCCTACCTACTGGGTGTCCTGCCTCCCATTGTGGAGTTGGGGATTTTCTCTCATGCCTCTCTTCTACCTCCCTCTCCCTATACACGTTTTTGTCTCTATATCATAAGTATACTGTCTGCTCCCACCATGCCCCTAAAAAAGGCAAAACAAATAAAACCCTCCAAAAAAACAGAACACTGGTCCTACTGGAGGCCTCAGTCAAGAAGAAAGGTTGTGGGCATAAAGCTCCCCTAGGTCTTCAGATGCCTCTAATTTTTGACTCCAGTTCCTGGGTAGACAAGTTAATTATGAGTCAGTTTTTGAAGGCCGTGAAAGGAGGTAAATATAATCAGAGCTGACAGGTGTATCATGTTCAACATTTATTGAGTCTACCACATAAAGCAGTATTATTGTCATGTCTCATACATACCTACCTCTCAGTAAGACCAGGGTTGGTTGAGGTGAACACAGAGCTGGGGGCATAAGATGAGACACCTCACTACTCTGGTAGTCTTGGGAAGAAGAGACTCAAACTTTACAGGCTGGAGAATGCACCATCCTGGAGGGTCAACAAACATTTGGTCACAGGCTTTCAAGGCAAAAGGTGTCCATATAAGAGGTAACAATGGGATGATATAAGATTAAATAAACAAAATAAATAAATTATGAATTTAATCTGGTGTCCAAAAGGAAAGATATCTTCCCCCTTCCTTTTTCTAGACCATTTCCTTGTGAAAACTTTTAATTATGAATATTGTCTCTGTGTTTTGATTAGCATGCAAAATCTTTTTTAAAGGCAACCAAGCCCCTGCCAGCTTTACAACATAGAAATGTCTTCCTTTAGGCTTTAGAGCTATGGCTTTGAAATGTACTCATCAAAGGAGATAGTACTCTTATTTATAAGACATTATCTTAAGTACCTTGTCTAAGTTGTAACTACCTGTTTTGTGTGTGTGTTTCCACGTGTATGCATGCTTGTGTGAGGATATGTGTGCATGTGTGTATGGTAAGAACATTTAACACATCTAAACACTTAAAAAATTTTTAGGTGTACAATACAGTGTAAATAACTGTAAGCACTATTTTGTACAGAAGATCTCTAAAAATTATCAAGACTTGAAAGACTGAAACTTTACAACAATTTAATAGCAACTTCCCATTGCCCCATTCCTCAGTTCCTGAAAAACACCATCATATTCTCTACTTTTATGAGTTTGACTATCTTAGATATTTCATAAAAGTGGAATCATATGGTATTTGTTCTACTGTGACTAACTTATTTTATTTATCATGTTATCCAGGTTCATCCATGTTGTCACATATGGCAGGATTACACACACACACACACACACACACACACACACACACACACACACAGGAATATTATTCAGCCTTAAAGAAGGCAATCCTGTCATAATGGAACAACATGGATAAAACTGGAGAGTATTTAGTAAAATAAATTAGACAGACATAGAAAGACTGCTACTGAGTAATCTCTTATATGTGAAATCAATAAAAGTCAAACTCAAACTTGTAAAATTAAAGAGTAAAATTGTGGTTTCCAGGGGCTTCAGGAAGGGGCTAATGGGGAGTTGCTGTCCAATGATACATTTCATCTATCCAAGATGATTAAATTCTAAAGATCAACCATATACCACTGTGCCTGTGTCACAGAATGGTATATGATAGCCACTTAAAAATTTGTTGTGATAGATCTCATGATGAGTATACTTACAATAAAAAAGATTGCACAGTAAATAATGATAGAAAGAATTCACTTATTATTCATCATTATCCCTACTAAATTTCTCATAAGAATCCCTTGAAAATGTGAGTTTTTTTGTCCTATAAAAGCTACTATTTTATATGCCTTCAAATCTGATACTTTTTAGAAAGTCAAATTTTTAAATATATATTGAAAGTACTTATATTTATACAATAATAAAGAATATGGTTATAAAAAAAGACCTGTTGACAGAATTAAAATAATAGGAAAATGAATATGATGTGGCTTAGGAAATTAATAAATGAGAAAATGTTGATATTGGCATAAAATACTGGAGGCCAGAGACATAATAATGGAGCAAATCTATCAGGTGGATATTTTAATTTTTTTCCAGGAAATAATGGGTTTATTTGGAATAAGAATATTTACAATTCAGAGTGCAAATATGGCATGCAAATTCCCACATGGAAGGGAGAGGAGAACACAAGTATAGAAGGGAAAAGGAAGTTGGGAGAACTCTAGTAAATAAATATATATAGCAATGAAGAGTTGTTGGCTTTTCATCGGCCAAGACTCTGTTGGGAAAAAAGAGGAGTCTCTCTTCTTACTCTTGGCTCTGGTATTGTCACAGGGCATGAGAGATCCCCATCTGGCCTCCTGACTCTATTTATTTATTCATTTATTTATTTATTATTTCATATGATTTTTTAAATTTTTATTATAATTGATTTACAATGTTCTATCAATTTAATTTCTGCTGTACCACACAGTGACATCTGTGTGTGTGTGTATATTCTTTTTCTCACATTGTCCTCCATCATATTCCATCACATGTGACTAGATATATATACCCTGTGCTATACATAGGGATTTCATTTCCCATCCACTCCAAATGCAACAGATTTCATCTACTAACCCCTGACTCCCAGAGTTCCCATCCTGGCTCAGCAGAAATGAATCTGACTTGTATCCATGAGGGCATAGGTTCAATCCATGGCCCTGCTCACTGGGTTAAGGATCTGGCATTGTTGTGAGCTGTGGTGCAGTTTGCAGACACAACTCAGATCTGGCATTGCAGTGGCTGCAGTGTATCCCAGTGACTACAGCTCTGATTCAACCCCTAACCTGGGACACTCCATATGCCACTGTTGGGGCCATAAAAAGACCAAAAAAAAAAAAAAAGAAAGAAAAACTAACCCAAGATTCCCAATCCATCCCACTACCTCCCAATCTTCTCTGGCAAACACAAATCTGTCCTCATTTCCATTACCTTTTGTTTTTCCAATATTTTAGACTCCAATATTTTAGTTTGTGCCATATTTTAGACTCCACGTAGAACTGATATCATATGGTGTCTGACTTTTTCTGACTTACTTCACTTAGTATGAGAGTCTCTAGTTTCATCCATGTTGCTGCAAATGGCATTATTTTGTTCTTTTTTAAGGCTAGTAGTATTCCCTTATATATAACACATCTTCTTAATCCACTCATCTGTTGACGAGCATTTAAGTTTTTTCCATATCTTGGCTATTATGAAGGGTGCTGCAATGAACATACAGAAGCATGTATCTTTTCAATGAAAGTTTTTTTTTCTGGATATACGCCCAGGGTAGGATTGTGGGGTCATATGATAGTTCTATATTTGGTTTTCTGAGGTACCGCCACACTGTTTTCTATAATGGTTGTACCAATTTACATTTCCACCAACAGTGAAGGAGGGATCACTTTTCTTCACATCCTCACCAGCATTTGTTTTTTGTTGACAAGTTAATGAAAACCACTCTAGCTAGTGTGAGGTGGTACTTCATTGTTGTTTTGATTTTCATTTCTCTAATTATTAGTGTTGTTGAGCATTTTTGCCTGTGTCTGCAGGCTATCTGTATGTTTTCTTTGGAGAAATATCAATTTAGCTCTTCTGCCCATTTTTAGCTGGGTTGTTTGTTTTGTTGTTGTTGTTGAGTTTTATGAGTTGTTTGTATATTTTGAAAATAAAACCTTTGTCAGTGGAGTCATTTGCAAAAATTTTATCACATTCTGTGGGATGTGCTTTCATTTTTTGAATGGTTTCCTTTGCTGTGCACAGGATTTTGAGTTTAATTGGATTCCATTGGTTTGTGTCTATTGTTTTTAATGAAGGAGGTGGATCTAACAAGGTTTGCTGTGATTTATGTCAAATAGCATGTAGTTGGATATTTTAAAAAGCCATTGTTTTTCCACTCCAAATGATTACACGTGTCTTTCTCAATATAAATGTTATGATAATATGCTGAAATTCTGTTTTATGAATTTAAATATAATAAATTTAATTATTTTGCAAAGGATATGCACTTTTTTGATAATCACATAGGTATTTCAATGTTAGTTTTTAAAACTATATTAAAAACACATAAGGAGGAGATGGGATTAAAACGGCAGAATAGAAGGACTGGAGCTCAACTTCTCTCATAAAATAACAAAATTACAACCAAATGCTGAGCAACCTTCAAACAAGTGTACTGGAAACTTTCAAAAAGATATCCTACACCAGAAGACAAAGAAGAGGTCCATCAAGAGGTAGGAGGGGCAATTACATGATATAAGCAACCCCATACCTCCCAGGTGGGAAACCCCACAGACTGGAAACTCACTGGTTCACAGAGACTCACCTACAGGAGTGAGAGTTCTGAGCCACACATCAAACACCCACATGTGGGGATCTGGCACTGGGAGAAAGAGCCCCCAGAGCATCTGGCATTGAAGGCCAGTGGGGCTTGGGCAAGGATCTCCATGGGACTGGGGGAAGTGGAGAACACATTCTTGAAAGGTGCACACAGACTTTCACATGCACTGGGTCCCATGGCAAAGCAAAATCTCCATAGGAATTGGGGTTGGACCTGACTGCAGTTCCTGGTGTATCTCCTGGGGAATAAGGGGGTGAATGTGGCTTGTTGTGGGGGAAGGACATTGGAAGCAAAGCTCTTGGGAATATTCAGCAGCATGCATTTCTCTGGAGGTGGCCATTTTGGGAAAATCTGGCCCCACCTATCAGTGCTGAGAAGCCCCAGGCCAAACAACAATCCAGCTGGGATCACAGCTCCCCTCATCAGTAAATAGACTACCTAAAGACCCCTAAGGCACACAGCTGCCTCTAATTTCACCCAGAGACAAAGCCCCACCCACCAGAGGGATAGGAATCAGCACCACCTGCTAGTGGGCAGGCACAAGTCCCTCTCATCAGAAAGCATACAGCAAGTCCCTGTACCAACTTCAGCCACAAGGGGCAAACACCAGAAGTTATAGAGGATACAAATCTATTACCTGTAAAAACATCACCACACCAAAAACCTATAAAAATGAAAAGACAGAGGACTATAACTCAGATGAGGAAGAAAGGAAAAAACCCAGAAAAACAGCTAAGTGATCAGGAGATCCTCAGCCTCCAGGAAAAAGATTTTAGACTGTTGATGCTGAAGACGATGCAAGACTTTGGAAATAATCTGGAGGCAAAGATGGATAATTCACAGGAAACACTGAACAAAGAAATACAAAATATGAAACTTAAGCAAGAAGAGAAGCATGGCGTTCCCATCACGGCTTAGTGGTTAACAAATCCATCTAGCAACCATGAGGTTTCAGCTTTGATCCCTGGCCTTGCGCATTGGGTTAATGGTCTGACAATGCTGTGAACTGTGATGAAGGTCACAGACGTGCTAGGATCCAGTGTTCCTATGGCTCTGGTGTAGGCTAGCAGCTAGATTCTGATTAGACCATTAGCCTGGGAAATTCTATATGTCATGGGTGCAGCCCTAAAAAAGACAAAAAGACCAAAAAAAAGATGCAAAATACAATAATTGAAATAAAAAATTCATTACAAGCAGCCAACAGCAGAATATAAGAGGCAAAAGAATGAATAAGCAAGGTAGAGCACAGATTAGTGGAAATCAAGGATGTGGAATAGAAAAGAGAAAAAGATTGAAAACAAATGAAGAGAGTCTCAGAGAACTCTGGGACAACATTAAAAGCACCAACATCCATATTATAGGGGTACCAGAAGGAGAAGAGAGAGAGAGAAATGGACAGAAAAAACATTCAAAGACATAATAGACAAAAACTTCCCTAACATGGAAAAGGAATCACTCACTCAAATCCAGGAAGCACAACGTATACCATATAAAATAAACCCAAGGAGGAACACCCTGAGACACATATTAATCAAACTGACCAAAATTAAAGAGAAAGAAAAAATACTGAAAGCAGCTAGGGAAAAGAAACAAATAACATACAAGGGAACCCCAATAAAGTAATCGGCAGGTCTTTCAGCAGAAACTCTTCAGGCCAGAAGGGAGTGGCATGATACACTTAATGTGATGAAAGGAAAAAACCGCCAACTAAGATTACCTTACCCAGCAAGGCTCTCATTCAGATTTGAAGGAGAAATCAAAAGTATCACAGATAAGCAAAACCTAAGAGAACTCAGCCACACTAAACCAGCTTTATGACAAATACTAAAGGAACTTCTCTAGGCAGAAGAGAAAAGACTGAAACAGGAAACAAAAATACCACAAATGACAAGGCTCACCAGTAAAGACATATATACAGTAAGGATACAAAATCATCCATGCACAATTATGTCACCAAAATCAGAAATCCTGAGAAAAGGAAGGTACAAATGCAGGACACCGGAGTTGAACTAGCGATTAAGAGACCAACAACTTAAAACAATCTCATATGTATGTGTATATATATATTAGAGAGAGACTCATATCAAAACTCCAGAATAATTGCAAACTTAAAATCTATAATTGATACACAAACAAACAAGAAAAATCAACTCAAACACAACACTAAAGATTGTCATCAAACCACAAGAGGAGAGAACAAGAGAAGAAGGTAAGAAAAAAAGAGCAACAAAAACAAATCCAAAGCAATTAATAAAATGGCAATAAGAACATACATATCAACAATTACCTTAATTGTTAATGGAATAAACGCCCCAACCAAAAGACTTTGACTGACTGAATGGATACAAAAACAAGACCCATATATATGCTGACTTCAAGAGACCCACTTCAATTCTAGGGACACATACAAATTGAAAGTGAGAGGATGGAAGAAAATAGTCCATGAAAATGGGAATCGAAAGAAAGCTGGAGTAGCAATACTCATATCAGACAAAATAGACTTCAAAATGAAGAAGATTTTAAGGGACAAGGAAGGTCACTACATAATGATCAAAAGATCAATCCAAGAAGAAGATATAACAATTTTAAACATCTATGCACCCAACATAGGTTCACCACAATATATAAGGCAACTGCTAACAACCTTAAAAGGACAAATCAACAATAACACAATAATAGTAGGGGACTTGAACACCCCACTTACAGCAATGGACAGATCATACACACAGAAAACCAATAAGGAAACACAGGCCCTGAATGATGCATTAGATCAGATGGACTTAATAAATATTTATAGGATATCCCATTCAAAAGCAACAGAATACACATTCTTCCCAAGTGCACATGAAACATTCTCTAAGATGGATCACATCCTGGGATACTAATCAAGCCTTGGTAACTTTAAGAAAATTGAAATCATATCAAGCATCTTTTCCGACAGAAACGCTATATGACTGGAAATCAACAACAAGAAAAAAACTGCAAAAAACACAAACACGTGGAGACTAAACAACATACTACAAAACAACCAATGGATCACTGAAGAATCAAAGAGGAAATTTAAAAAAAAAACCTAGAAGAAAATGACAACAAAGATATGACACTCCAAAACCTGTGGGATGCAGCAAAAGCCATTCTAAGAGGAAAGTTTATAGCAATACAAGCCCACCTCAGGAAACAAGAAAAAGCTCAATAAAAAATCTAACTTTACATCTAAAGCAGCTTGAGAGAGAACAGACAGGACCTAAAGGTCGTAGAAGAAAAATCATCATAAAAATCAGAGCAAAAATCAATGAAATAGAAATGAAGAAAACTGTAGAAAAAAAATCAATGAAACTAAGAGGTGGTTCTTTGAAATGATCAACAAAGTTGATAACCAGCCTTATAAAGAAAAAAGAGAGAGGACTCAAATCAATAAGTTAGAAATGAAAAAGGAGAAGTAACAAATGACATCCCAGAAATACAAAGGATCATAAGAGACTGCTAGTATATGCAACCATAAGCCAAAAATGGAAAACCTAGAAAAAATGGACAAACTCTTAGAAAAGTACAATCTTCCAAGACTAAACCATCATGAAATAGAAGAGGTGAATGGACCAATCACAAGAACTGAAGTTGAAACTGTGATTAAAAACTTAGAACAGGAGTTCCCGTCGTGGCACAGTGGTTAACGAATCCGACTAGGAACCATGAGGTTGCAGGTTTGGTCCCTGCCCTTGCTCAGTGGGTTAACGATCTGGCGTTGCCGTGAGCTGTGGTGTAGGTTGCAGACGCGGCTCGGATCCCGCGTTGCTGTGGCTCTGGCGTAGGCCGGTGGCTACAGCTCCGATTCAACCCCTAGCCTGGGAACCTCCATATGCCGTGGGAGCAGCCCAAGAAACAGCAACAACAACAACAACAACAACAACAAAAGACAAAAAAAAAAAAAACTTAGAACAAACAAAAGTCCAGGACCAGATGGCATCACAAGTGAATTCTATCAAATACTTAGAGAAGAGCTAACACCTATCCTTCTGAAACTATTTCAAAAAATCATAGAGGAAGTGAAACTCCCAAACTCATTCTATGAGGCCACCATCACCCTGATAACAAAACCAGACAATGATACCACCAAAAAAAAGGAAAATACAGGCCAATTTCACAGATGAACATTGATGCAAAAATCCTCAACAAAATACTGGCAAACCGCATCCAACAATACATTAAAAGGATTGTACATCATGACGAAGTGGGATTTATCCCAGGGATGCAAGGGTTCTTCAATATCTGCAAATCAATCAGTGTGATGCACCACATTAACAAACTGAAGAATAAAGAACATATGATCCTCTCAGTAGATGCAGAAAAAGCCTTTGACAAAATCCAACATCCATTTCTGATAAAAACCCTTCAGAAAGTGGGCATAACGGGAACCTACCTCAACATAGGAAAGGCCATATACAACAAACCCACAGCCAACATCATTCTCAATGGTGAAAAGCTGAAAGAATTCCTGCTGAGATCAGGAACAAGACAAGGATGTTCACTCTTGCCACTACTCTTCAACATAGTTCTGGAAGTCCTAGCCACAGCAATCAGAGAAGTAAAAGAAATAAAAGGAATCCAAATTGGAAAAGAAGAAGTAAAACTATCCCTATTTGCAGATGACAGGATATTATACCTAGAGAATCCTAAAGACTCTACCAGAACACTGCTAGAGCTCATCCATGAATTTCGAAAAGCCGCAGGATACAAAATTAATACACAGAAATTTACTGCATTTCTATATAAGAAAATTCAAAGATAAGAAAGGGAAATTAGGGAAGCAATCCTATTTACCAGTGAAACAAAAAGAATAAAATATTTAGGAATAAACCTACCTAAGGAGACAAAAACTTGTACTTTGAAAACTATAAGACACTGATGGAAGAAATCAAAGATGACACAAATAGATGGAAAGACATACCATGCTCCTGGATTGGAAGAGTCAATATTATCAAAATGACTATACTACCCAAGGCAATCTAGAGATTCAATGCAATCCCTATCAAATTACCAAGGACATTTTTCACAGAACTTGAACAAAATAGTTTAAAGTTTGTTTGGAAGCACAAAAGACCCAGGATAGCCAAAGACATCCTGAAAAAGAAAAATGGAGCTGGAGGAATCAGGCTCCCTGACTTCAGACTATACTACAAAGAAATAGTCATCAAAACTGTATGGTACTGGCACAAAGACAGAAACATAGATCCGTGGAACAGCAAAGAAAGCCCAGAATTAAACCCACACAACTACAGTCAATTATACTATGACAAAGGAGGCAAAAATATGCAATGGAGAAAAGACAGCCTGTTAAATTAGTGGTGTGGGGAAACTGGACAGCCACATGTAAAAGAATGAAATTAGAACACTTCCTAATACCATACATAAAAATAAACTCAGAACAGATTAAAGACCTAAATATAAGAGCAGATACTTTAAAACTCTTAGAAGAAAACATAGGCCAAACACTCTCTGACATAAAGGACAGCAACATCTTCTCAGATCCACCTCTTAAAGAAATGACAGTAAAAAACAAGAATAAAAGAATGGGACTTAATTAAACTTAAAAGTTTCTGCACAGCAAATGAAACCCTAAACAAAACAAAAAGACAAAAACCCACAGAATGGGAGTAAATATTTGTAAATGAATCAACTGACAAGGGATTAATCTCCAAAAATTATTTATTTCTCTATTTTTTATGATTTTGATAACTTTTATTTCTTAAGCTGAGTGGGTTTATTCTTTATATCTTTTTATGTGAAATATTTTGTACCTCACTTTTTAACATTTTAATTGAAGTATATTTTATTTACAATGTGTTAATTTTTGCAGTAGAGCAAAGTGGTATATATGATATATAATACCACTGGTATTATATATACATATATACCAGTGGTATATATGTATATATTATATATTTATATTATATATACACACACACACACACACTTTTTTTCCATTATCTTGCCTCTTTTATTATTTTTTAATAGTTATTTCCCCAATACAATTTTATATTCTACTATACAGCATGGTGATCCAGTCGTACATACAAGTACACATTCTATTTTCTCACATTATCATGCTCCATCATAAAAGACTAGACATAGTTCCCAGTGCTACAGAGCAACATCTCATACAATCATCAATATATATGCCCCTAAATAAGAGCAGCCAGATACATAAAACAAATAATAACAGACATAAAAGGAGAAATTTATGGGAATGCAATGATAGGAGGAGATTTTAACACCCTACTCACATCAATGGACAGATCCTCTAGACAGAAAACCAGTAAAGCAACAGAGACCCTAAAGAAAACAATAGAAAAGTTAGATTTCATTGACATCTTCAGGACACTACATCCAAAAAAATCAGAATATGCATTCTTCTCAAGTGCACATGGAACATTCTCAAGAATTGATCACATACTGGGGCACAAAGTTAACCTCAACAAATTTAAGAGTACAGAAATTCTTTCAAGTATCTTCTCTGACCACAGTTATATGAAACTAGAAATTAACCACAGGGAAAGAAATGAGAAAAAACTGACTACATGGAGACTAAACAACATGCTACTAAAAAATCAATGGGTCAATGAGGAAATCAAGAAGGAAATTTAAAAATACCTCAAGACAAATGAAAATGAAGACACAACCTTTCAAAATCTATAGGATGCACAAAAGCAGTGCTCAGAGGAAAATTCATAGCAATATAGGCCTTCTCAAAAAAGAAGAAAAAACCTCAAATTGACAACTTAACCCACCACCTAAATGAATTAGAAAAAGAAGAAAAAACCTGAAAGTCAGCAGAAGGAAGGAAATCGTAAAGATCACAGAGGAAATCAATAAAATAGAAATTCAAAAACCAATAGAAAAAAAATCAATGAAACCAAGAGCTGGTTCTTTGAAAAGGTGAATAAAATTGACAAATCTCTGGATAGACTCACCAAGAGAAGAGAAAGAACCCAAATAAACAAAATCAGACATGAAAAAGTCACAATGGATACTGCAGAAATACAAAAAAGCATTTGAGAATACAATGAAACAATATATGCCAACAAATTTGACAACCTAGAAGAAATGGACAATTTTCCAAAGGCTACAACCTGCCAAAACTGAATCAAGAAGAAATAGATCAACTGAAAAGACCAATCACTAGAAATGAAATTGAGTATGTCATAAAAACACTCCCTACAAATGAAAGTCCAGGACCAGATGGCCTCACAGACAAATTTGACCAAACATACAAAGAACTTGTACCCATTCTCCTTAAATTTTTTCAAAAGTTCGAAGAAGGAACACTCCCGAAGACATTCTATGATGCCACCATCACCCTAATTCCAAAACTAGACAAAGATACCACCAAAACAGAAAACTATCAGCCAATATCTTTGATGAATATAGACGCAAACATTCTCAACAAATTTTAGTCAACCGAATCCAACAACATTATCAAAAAGATCATACACCATGGCCAAGTGGGATTCATGCCAGTTTCACAAGGATGGTTCAACATATGCAAATCAATCCACCTCATGAACCACATTAACAAAAGAAAAGTTAAAAACCACATGATCATCTCAATAGATGCAGAAAAAGATTTAACAAAGTCCAACATCCATTTATGATAAAAACTCTCACCAAAGTGGGTATAGAGGGAACATTCCTTTAGATAATCAAAGCCATTTATGACAAACCCACAGCAAACATAATACTCAATGGAGAAAAACTGAAAGTCTTCCCATTAAAATCTGGAACAAGACAAGGATGCCCACTCTTACCACTGTTATTCAACATAGTGTTGGAAGGCCTAGCCACAGCAATCAGACAAACAAAAGAAATCAAAGGCATCCAAATAGCAAGAGGAGAGGTAAAACTGTCACTGTATGCAGATGACACGATACAATATATAGAAAACCCTAAGGACTCAACCCCAAAACCACTTGAACTGATCAACAAATTCAGCAAAGTAGCAGGATATAAGATTAATGTTCAGACAGCAGTCGCATTTCTGTATACTAACCATGAAACATTAGAAAAGGAATACAAAAACACAATACCTTTTAAAATTGCACCCCAAAAAACCAAATACCTAGGAATACGCCTGACTAAGGAGGTGAAAGACTTATATGCTGAGAGCTAGAAAACATTAATCAAGGAAATTAAAGAAGATGTAAAGAAATGGAAAGATATCCCATGCTCCTGGGTTGGAAAAATTAATACTGTAAAAATGGCCACCCTACCCAAAGCAATATACAGATTCAGTGCAGTCCCTATCAAATTACCCAGGACAGTTTTCACAGAACTAGAACAAACAACCCAAAAATTTTTATGGAGCCACAAAAGACCCAGAAGTGCCAAAGCAAGCCTGAGGAACAAAAACCAAGCAGGAGGCATAACTCTCCCAGACCTCAGGCAATATTACAAAGCCACCACAGTCATCAAGGCAGTGTGGTACCGGTACCAAAACAGACATACAGACCAATGGAACAGAATAGAGAATGCAGAAATAAACCCAGACACCTATGGTCAATTGATTTTTGCCAAAGGAGGCAAGAACATAAAATGGGGAAAAGACAGTCTTTGCAGCAAGTATTGCTGGGAAACCTGGACAGCTGCATGTAAATCAGTGAAACTAGAACACACCCTCACACCATGCACAAAAATAAACTCAACATGGCTGAAACAGTTAAATATAAGACCAGACACCATCAAAGTCCTGGAAGAGAACATAAGTAAAACATTCTCTGACATCAACCTTACACATGTTTTCTCCTGTCAGTCTCCCAAAGCAACAGAAATAAGAGCAAAAATAAACCAATGGGACCTAATCAAACTGACAAGCTTTTGCACAACAAAGGAAACCAAAAAGAAAACAAAAAGACGACTTACAGAATGGGAGAAAATAGTTTCAAATGATGCAACTGACAAGGGCCTAATCTCTAAAATATAGAAGCAACTTAAACAACTCAACAGCAAAAAAACCAACCACCCAATTGAAAAATGGGTGAGAGACCTGAGTAGACATTTTCCCAAGGAAGATGTACAGATAGCCAACAAGCACATGAAAAAATGCTCAATATTCCTATTTATTAGAGAAATGCAAATCAAAACTACCATGAGATACCACCTCACCCCAGTCAGAAGTCCACAAATAACAACTGCAGGAGGGGGTGTGGAGATAAAGGAACCCTCTTGGTGGGTATGTAGGCTGTTACAACCACTGGGGAGAACAGTATGGAACTACCTTAGAAAAATATACATAGAACTACCATATGACCCAGCAATCCCACCCTTGGGCATATGTCCGGACAAAACCTTCCTTAAAAATACACATGCTCCCACATGTTCATTGCAGCTCTATTCACGGTAGCTAAGACATGGAAACAACCCAAATGTCTATCAACAGATGATTGGATTAGGAAGATGTGGTATATATACACAGTGGAATTCTACCCAGCCATAAAAAAGAATGACATAATGCCATTTGCAGCAACCTGGATGGAACTAGAGACTCTCGTCCTGAGTCAAGTATATCAGAAAGAGAAAGATAAATACCATATGCTATCACATATCTGGTATCTAATATATACAGCACAAATGAACTGTTCCACAGAAACGAAAATCATGGACTTGGAGAATAGACTTGTGGTTCCCTGGGGAAAGGGGGAGGTAGTGGGATGGATTGGGAGCTTGGGGTTAATAGATGCAAACTATTGGAATCATTTAGCAATGAGATCCTGCTGTGTAGCACTGAAAACTATGTCTAGTTACTTATGACAGAGCATGATAATGGGAGAAAACAAAATGCATACATGTATATATAACTCTGTCACTATGCTGTACAGTAGGAAAAAAATTGTATTGAGGAAATAAAAAAAAACAATGGAATATACTTGGCCATAAAAAGAATGAAATAACACCACTCACAACAGCATGGGTAGACCTAGAGTTCATCATACTAAGTGTAATAAGTCAGACAGAGAAAGACAAACTTCATGTGAAATCACTAATATGTGTAATCCAATAAAAATGATACAAAAGAACTTATTCACAAAACAGAAACAGATGCAAAGATTTTGAAACCAAACTTTTGGTTACCAAAGGGGAAAGCTTGATTGGGAGGGATAAATTGGGAAGTTGGGATTAGCACGTACACACTACTACATGCAAAATCAGTAAGCAACAAGGACCTACTGTATAGCACAGGGAAATACTTAGTACTTTGTGATAGGGAAAAGAATCTGGAAAACAATGCTGTATGTACAAATATATTTTATATACATATATGATATATATGTAATTATAACTAATTCACTTTTCTGTAGGCTGTTACAACTAATACAACATTATAGGTCATCTATACTCCAATTAATTTTTTTAAATCCTCAATTAAACTGGGTACATTAAAAGGATTATATACTATAATCCAAATGGATTTATTCCAGGGTTACTATAATGGTTCAACACTGACAAATCAATCAATGCAAATTAATAAAAGGAAAAATAAAAACCACATGATCATTTCAACAAATGCAAAAAAGAATTTGACAAAATTCATGAGAAAAATTCTCATCAAAATGAGTATAGAAGTAACATACCAATGTAATAAAGGCCATTTATGCCAAACACAGCTAGCATAATACTCACTGATGAAAAACTGAAACTTTCCTGGTAAATTCAGAAACAAAACAAGGATGAACATGCTGCTGCTTCTATTTATAAAAGTATTGGAAGTCTTAGCCATGGCAATCAGAAAAGATAAAGAAGTAAAAGATATTTGAATTAGAAGGGAAGGGGTAAAACTAGCACTATTTTAAGATAACATGATACTCTATATAGAGAACCCTTAAGTATCCACCCAAAAACTAATTAACAAATCCCACAAAGTTGCAGGGCACAAGACTAATATACAGAAATCTGTTGTATTTCTATAGACTAATAATGAAACACCAGAAAGAGAAACTTTAAAAAAAAAAACTATCCCATTTAAAAATCACATAAAGGAGTTCCCATTGTGGCACAGTAGAAACAAATCCAACTAATATCCATGAGGACATAGGTTCGATCCCTGGCCTCATTTAGTGGGTTGGGGATCCAGCATTGCCATGAGCTGTGGTGTAGGTCACAGACATGGCTCTGATCTTGCATTGCTGTGGCTGTGGTGTAGGCCAGAGGCTGCAGCTCTGATTCAGCCCCTAGCCTGGGAACCTCTATATGCTGTGGGTGCAGCCCTAAAAAGCAAAGAGAAAAAAAAAAACAGGGAAAAAATCTAAAAATAAACTTAACCGAGAAAGTAAATTATCTATACTTTGAAAACAATAAAACACTGATGAAGAAAATTTACGAATATTCAAAGAAATGGAAAGATATCCTATGCTCCTGTGTTAGAAGAATTAATACTGTTAAAAGGCTATACTACCCAAAGCAATTTATAGATTTAATGCCATCTCTATGAAAATACCCATAAAGTTTTTCACAGAACTGGAATAAATATTCCTAAATTTTATAGGGAACGAAAAAAGACCTTGAATTTCCAAAGCAATCCTGAGATAAAAGAACAAAGCTAGAGGTATATCCCTCTTGAACTTCAAACTATACTACAAGGCTACATTAATCAAAACAGCATGTTAGCACAAATACACATAGCTCAAAAGAACAGATTAAACAAATACATACACATAGATCAAAAGAACAGAAATAAACCCAAGCACTTATGGGCAATTACTCTACAAAGAAGGAGGCAAAAATATACAATAGAGAAAAGACAGTCTCTTCACCTAGTGATGCTGGAAAAACTGAACAGTCATAGGTAAAACAATGAAATTGGAACATTCCCTCACACCTTATACATACAAAAAAATTCAAAATGATTTAAATACCTAAATGTAGGTATTTAAATACCATATAACTGAAACCATAAAACTCCTAGCAGAGAACATAGGCAGACATAAACTGCAGCAATATTTTTAGATCAGCCTCCTAAGGCAAAAGATACAAAAGCAGAAATAAAGAAATGGAACCTAATTAAACTTTAAAGATTTTGCACAGCAAATGAAAACATTGACAAAACAAAAAACTACAGAATGGGAGAATATTTGCAAATGATGCAACTTACATGGGGTTAATATCAAAAATATACAAATAGTTCATATGACAATATAAAAATCAAATAATCCAGTCAAAAAACATACAGATGATTTGAACTGACATTTTTCCAATGAGACATGCCAATGGCTAACAGGCACATGAAAAAGTACTCAAAATTCCTAATTATGAGAGAAATGTGAAGCAATACCACCATGAGATATCACTTCATTCCTTTTGGTATGTCTATGATCAAAAAGAACATAAATTTTGGATATGATGTGGAGAAAAAGTAACCCTCATTCATTGTTGGTGATTATATAAATTTATACAGCCACTATGGAAGACAGCTTAAAGAATTCTTAGAAAACTAAAAATAGAACTAATATATTCCAGAAATTCCACTCCTGGGTATATGCATGGGAAGAAAATGAAAACACTACTTCAAAAAGAAATATACACCCCAATGTTCATAGCAGCACTATTTCCAATAGCCAAGATATCAAAGAAATCCAAGTAACTATCAACATATAATTAGATTAAGAAGATGTGATAAATATACAATGGAATATTACTCAGCCATAAAAAATTAAATACTGCCTGTTGCAGCATGAATGGACCTAGAGAATGTTACGCTTAGTGACATAAGTCATATAGAGAAAGATAAATACAGTGTGATATCACAAAAAATAATATGAATGAATGTATATGCAAAACGTAAATAGACACATAGATATAGAAAACGAACTGTGTTTACCAAAGACGAAAGGGAAGTGGGGGTACAAATTAGAGGTTTGGGATTAACAAATACAAACTACTATATATAAAATACAGGGAGTTCCCGTCGTGGTGCAGTGGTTAACGAATCCGATTAGGAACCATGAGGTTGCAGGTTCGGTCCCTGCCCTTGCTCAGTGGGTTAACGATCCGGCGTTGCCGTGAGCTGTGGTGTAGGTTGCAGACGCAGCTCGGATCCCCGTGTGGCTGTGGCCCTGGTGTAGGCTGGCGACTACAGCTCCGATTAGACCCCTAGCCTGGGAATCTCCACATGCCACAGGAGCGGCCCAAGAAATGGCAAAAAAAATAAATTAAATAAAATACAGTAGTTTTATATATAATTACTGTATATAAAAAGCAACAAGGATATAACATATATCACAAGAAATTTTACTCATTATCTTGTAATAACTTATAATGGCATATAATCTGCAAAAATAATGAAACACTATTCTGTACACCTGACACACAATATGTGAACAACTGTACTTCAATAAAAACACAAAAATTAGAGAAATTATAAGACAAAAATAGAAACAAAAAAAGGAGCAACAAATAGAAAACCAACAGATGCATTAGAGTTTGTTTGTTTTAGGGCTGCAATTGCAGCATATGGAAGTTAGCAGGCTAGGAGTTGAATTGGAGCTGCAGCTGCTGGCCTAAGCCACATCCACAGTAATGCCAAATCCAAGCCCTGTGTGCGACCTACACCACAGCGCACAGCAATGTCAGATCCTTAACCCCCCAGAGTGAGGCCAGGGATCCTGCATTCTCATGGATACTAGTCAGTTTCTTAACCTGCTGAGCCACAGCAGGGACTCTGATGTGATAGATTTTAATCCAATATATTAGTAATCACTTAAACATTAATGGCCTAGGTTCTGGTTCAAGACTGCAATGCAGGAAGATCCTGAACTTACCTCCTCTCACAGACACAGTCTACCCCTGTGTTTTGAACAACTTCCTCTGAAAAAAAAAGATCTAAAAACTAGTGGAGTAACTTCTTCACATTGGGCAAATGAGAGGAAAGCCACATCGCATCAGGTAGGAAATTCTGAAACATAATCTCACCATAAATCCCACCAGTAGTATACTGACCCACAATGAGAAGACTCATAATTGGATGGAAACTTAAAACTCTCTGAGGAATGGACTCATACTCCACTTCTGGCACCCAAACTTTTAATACCAGCACCAGAGAGATGAGACCCCAAAACACCTGGCCTTCCAAGGTCAGTGGGGCTCATGTTCTCAAGAGTCACTGGGCTGTGATGGACTGAGGAATGACTCTTAAAGAGCTCATACACAGAGTCACTCATCTCAGAGCTCAGCCCTTTGAAAGATATCCATACTTTATATGAAAGAGATTCATTTGCTAATTTTAAAGTTTTGATCAAAAGGACAGGAACCTGCTGTGACACTCCTTGGGGATGAAAGCTGGTGAGCACTATCTCTCTGCTCTCTCTCTGCCTTGCTAAAACCAGAAGGCACACCATTTTTTCCCTCTGTCTTCCATAAACGTCATCTTTATGCTCCACTTATGGGTGTCATCTTTTCTTTTTCTTTTTTTTTTTAATTTTTTTACTTTTTAATTTTTTTCTTCTTTTTTTCTATTTTTTTCTTTTCAATTTATTTTTTGTCTTTTTTTATTCCTTTTTTGGTGGATACCATCTTTGAACATACTTTCTGCCTTGCCACAGCCGATGTGTGCCATCTTTGTGCTCTCAATCTGCTGCACTCCACATTACAGAAGCAAGCTTCTATACCCATCCGGTGCCCCAAACTTATGTCTGGTGGCCCAGTTTTTGTGGATTCCACCCTGGAGATGCCCCTTTATCACCTTGCTCTGGAGGCCAGGGGTCTTTAGTTCCTGGGTCCCATGATACCATAACAGTTAGAGAGTTTTTGGCAGATTACAAATTCTAGGACCCTGCAGACTGAAAAATAGGACACATCCCCAGCCTTTCTGAGAGAGAGTGCTAGTTGATTGTCAGGAGTTTTGGTCTAAGGGGAAATCTTCTGGTTTTGCACACTTATAGGTGCTTATGGATTTGCACTCAGGGAACAAAGTTTGGCAGGTAAAATCTTTGCGTCCTCCCTCTGCCTCACTTCAGCTAACTGGTTACCTTCAAGGAAGAAGCTTATAAACTCCCTGACTGGTCCCCTGATTTGGGAGCCCCTGCTATGAAATGCTTCTACATCATCAGGACTTGGTGGCCAATGGGGCTTGTGCTTGCAGGTCTCACAAGATAGTACCTAATGGAAAAGCATTCTTAAGCAGCTATCACCCCCTGGACATAGAAAGAAGCAACTGATTCAAGAGCTTATCCTTTCTGTGAAAGAGGCACTTTAGCTTATCATCTTAGCTGTAGCTTGAATCAGGCTTTCAATTAAGCACATATCTAAGGGCTGATTGTAAACCTTTCCTAATACCTTGGAGAATAAGTACTATCTTTACACACTAGTGTACTCAAGAGTACCAGGATCCTCCACAGGAAAATCTTATATGTTTCTAATGCTCCGGTTTTTACATGTATCTGGTTTTTATGGCTGAAATCCAGAAATATCCATTGATCACCTGGCCCTGGTGGGACTTATTTTTGGGGGTTCCATGAGACAGTAACAAATACACAGCTTTTTTAAATATTATAGTTGATTTACATTATTCTATAAAATTCTGCTATACAGGAAAGTGACCCAGTCATTCATATATACATACATATATATATAATTTTTCTCACATTATCCTCCATTGCATTCCATCACAAATGACTAGATATAGTTCCCTGTCATATACAACAGGATTTCATTGCTTGTCTGCTACAAATGCTAATCCCAAACTCCCCATGCATCACAATCCCTACCCCTCTGTCTCAGCAACCACAAGTCTGTTCTCCAGGTCTATGAGTTTTGTTTTCCTGTAGAAAGGTTCATTTGTGCCATATATTAGATTCCAGATATAAGTGATATCATATGGTATTTGTCTTTCTCTTTCTGATGTACTTCACTTAGTATGAGAGTCCCTAGTTCCATCCATGTTGCTGCAAATGGCATTATTTTGTTCTTTTTTATGGCTGAGTAGTATTCCATTGTGTATAGGTACCACAACGTCTTAATCCATTCATCTGTCAATGGACATTTAGGTTGTTTCCATGTCTTGGCTATTGTGAATAGTACTGCAATGAACATATAGGTGCATGCGTCTTTTTCAAAGAAAGTTTTGTCTGGATATATGTCCAGAAGTGGAATTGCTGGGTCATATAGTAGTTCTATATTTAGTTTTCTGAGGTACCTCCATACTATTTTCCATAATGGTTATATCAATTTACATTCCTACCAACAGTGTAGGAGGATTTCCTTTTCTCCACACTCTATCCAGCATTTATTATTTGTTGATTGTTAAGGATGGCCATTCTGACAGGTAGAGGTGGTAACTCATTGCAGTTTTTATTTACATTTCTCTAATAATTGGTGATGTTGAGCATTTTTCATGTGCCTGTTGGCCATCTGTCTGTCTTCTTTGGAGAAATGTCTGTTCAGGTCTTCTGCCCATTTTTCAATTGGGTTATTTACATTGTTTTTGTTGCTGAGTTATAAAAAGTTGTATATTTTAGAGATCAAGCCCTTGTCAGTTGAATCATTTGAAACTCTTTTCCCCCATTCCATAGGTTATCTTTTTGTTTTGTTTTTTATGGTTTCTTTGATGTGCAAGACTTGTAAGTTTGATTAGGTCTCATTGGTTTATTTTTGCTTTTATTTCCGTTACCTTGGGAGACTGACTTAAGAAAACATTTGTGCAATTGATGTCAGGGAATGTTTTGCTTATGTTCTCCTCTAGGAGTTTTATGGTGTCTTGTCTTACATTTAAGTCTTTCAAACATTTTGAGTTTATTTTTGTGCATGGTATGAGGGTGTGTGTTCTAGTTTCATTGATTTACATGTGGCTATCTGGTCTTCCCAGCACCAATTGCTGAAAAGACTGTCTTTTTCCCATTTTATATTCTTGCCTCTTTTGTCAAAGATCAATTGACCATAGGTTTATGGGTTTATTTCTGAGTTATCTATTCTGTTCCATTGGTCTGTATGTCTGTTTTGGTACCACTACCACACTATCTCGATTATTGTAGCTTTGTAATATTGCCTGAAGTCTAGGAGAGTTATGCCTCCTGCTTGATTTTTGTTCCTCAGCATTGCTTTGGCAATTCTTGGTCTTTTATGGGTCCATATACATTTTCGGATTTTTTAATTCTAGTTCTGTGAAAAATGTCCTGGGTAATTTGATAGGGATTGCATTGAATCTGTAGGTTGCTTTGGGCAGTATGGCCATTTTTACAATATTAATTTTTCCAGCTGAGGAGCATGTAATATCTTTCCACTTCTTTGCATCTTTAATTTCCTTTAGTTTTATAGTTCTCAGCATGTAAGTCTCTCACCTCCTTAGTCGGGTTTATTCCTAGGTGTTTAATTTGGGAGGGTTCTATTTTTAAAGACATTGTGTTTTTATTTTCCTTCTCTCATAATTCATTGTTAGTATACAGAAATGCAACTGATTTCTAAATGTTAATCTTGTATCCTACTACTTTGCTTGATCCATTGATCAGTTTGTAATCAGTAGTTTTTTTGTGGCATCCTTAGGATTTTCAATATATAGTGTCATGTCATCTGCCGAGAGTGACAATTTCACCTCTTCTCTTACAATTTGGATACTTTTTATTTCTTTTTTTTTTTTTTTGTCAGAGACAAAAGTATTAGAGATCCAATACAATGTTGAATAAAAGTGGTGAGAGTTGGCATTCTTGGCTTGTTCCAGATTTTAGTGGGAAGGCTTTCAGCTTTTCTCCATTGAGTATTTTATTGGCCATGGGTTTGCCATAAATGGTTTTGATTTTATGTTATGGTATGTTCCCTCTGTACCCACTTTGGTAAGAGTTTTTAATCATGAATGGATGTTGAACTTTATCAAATGCTTGTTCTGCATCTATTGAGATGATCATGTGGTTTTTTTATTTTTCTTTTGTTAATGTGGTTTATGACATTGTTTGATTTGCATGTGTTGAAATCCTTGTGAATATAGGATGAATCCTACTTGGTTGTGGTGTATGATCTTTTTGATATGTTGATGGATTCAGTTAGCTAAATTTTGCTGAGAATTTTCTTGTCTATATCATCAAATATATTGGTCTATAATTTTCTTTGTTGGTAGTATCTTTATCTGGTTTTGGTATTAGAATGAGGATGGCATCATAGAATATCTTTGGAAGTGTTCCTTCTTCAAACTCTTGGAAGAGTTTTAAAAGGATGGGTATGTGTTCCTCTTTGTATGTTTGGTAGAATTTGCCTGTGAAGCCATCTGGTCCTTGACCTTTATTTGTAGGGAATGTTTTTATTACCTATTCAATTTCATTTCTAGTGATTTGTCTGTTCAGTTGATCTGTTTCTTCTTGATTCAGTTTTGGAGGGCTGTGTCTCTAGAAAGTTGTCCATTTCTTCTAGGTTGTCAAATTTGTTGGCATGTAATTGCTCATAGAATTCACTTTTGGGTTTTTTGTATTTCTGTAGTTTCCATTAATACTACTCCTTTTTCATTTCTTATTTTGTTTATTGGAATTCTTTCTGGTGAGTGTAGTCAGAGGTTTGTCAATTTTGTTTATCCTTTCAAAGAACCAGCTCTTGGTTTTATTGGGTTTTTTTTTTTTTTTTTGGTCTTTTTTGCCATGTCTTGAGCCACTCCTGTGGCATATGAAGGTTCCCAGGCTAGGAGTCTAATCAGAGCTGTAGCCTCCAGCCTATGCCAGAGCCACAGCAGCATGGAATCTGAGCTACGTCTGCAACCTACACCAGAGCTCATGGCAACACCAGATCCTTAACCCACTGAGCGAGGCCAAGGATCAAACCCGCAACCTTATGTTTTCTAGTCGGATTTGTTAACCACTTCCCCATGACAGGAACTCCCTCTATTGTTTTTTGAATCTCTAGTTTATTGATTTCCTCTATGATCTTTATGATTTCCTTCCTTCTGCTGGCTTTAGATTTTGTTTGTTCTTATTTTTCTAATTCTTTTAGGTGGTGGGTTAAGCTGTTGATTTGAGATTTTTCTTTTTTGAGGAAGGATTCATTCATCACTATGAATTTCCCTCTAAGCACTGCTTTCCTGGCATCCCATAGATTTGAATCGTTGTGTCTTCATTATCATTTGTCTTATGGTATTTTTTAATTTCCATTTTTATTTCCTTATTGACCCATTGGTTTTTTAGTAGCATGTTGTTTAGTCTCCATGTAGTAAGTTTTTTCTCATTTATTTCCTGCAATTGATTTCTAGTTTCAGGCTTTGTGGTCAAAGACACTTGAAAGAATTTCTATACTCTTAAATTTGTTGAGGTTAGTTTTGTGCTCCAGTATGTGGTCAATCCTTGAGAATGTTCCATGTGCACTTGAAAAGAATGTATATTCTGATTTCTTTTTTTTTTTCCTTTTCTAGGGCTGCAACCACAGCATATGGAAGTTCCCAGGCTAGGGGCTGAATCAGAGCTGCAGCCACTGGCCTTTGCCAGAACCACAGCAACACCAGATCCAAGACATACCTGTGACCTACACCACAGGTCATGGCAATGCTGGATCCTTAACCCACTGGGTGAGGTCACAGATCAAACCCACAACCCCATGGTTCCTAGTTGGATTTGTTAACCACTGGGCCATGACAGGAACTCCCTGATTTTTTTTAATGTAATTCCCTGAAAATGTCAATGAAGTCTAACTTTTCTATTGTGTCATTTAGGGTCTCTTTTGCTTTTTTGATTTTCTGTTCAGAGGATTGTCCATTGATGTGAGTGGGGTGTTAAAGTTCCTACTATGATTGTATTCCCATCAATTTCTCCTTTAATATCTGTTAGTATTTGTTGTGTGTATCTGGGTGCTCCTATATTAGGGGTATATATATTGATGATTGTAATGTCCTCTTCTTGAATGGATCCTTTTATCATTAAATAGTGTCCTTCTTTGTCTTTCTTTATGACCTTTATTCTAAAGTTGATTTTGTCTAATATGAGTATTGCACCTCCTGCTTTCCTGTCTGGTCCATTGGCAAGAAATATCTTTGCCCAGCCCCTCACCTTCAATCTATAAGTGTCCTTTGCCCTAAGATGAGTCTATTTTAGGCAGCTTATTGTAGGCTCTTGTTTTTTTGTTTGTTTGTTTGTTTTATCAAATCTGCCACTCCATGTCTTTTGCTTGGAGCATTGGCATTTAAGGTAATTATTGATAAATATGTATTTATTGCCATTTTAAACTTTGTTTCCCAGTTGATTCTATGTTTCTCCTTTGTCCCTTTCCTTTTTTGGTTGGATGATTTCCTTTTATTTTATGCTTGTGTCCTTTCTTTTTTAGTTTTTGTGAAGGTAGTATTTGGTTTTGATTTGCGGCTGCCCTGTTTTTCAAGTATGTTAACACCTACTTATATCTGCTTGCTTTAGCCTGATAGTCATACAGGCTCAAACACATTCTAAAAAAAAAAGAGTCTAGATTTTCTTACTTTCTTTCCCTACTCTTTATGATTTTGAAGTCTTTTTATAACATCTTCATGTTTCTCCTTTTGCTTTTACTTGTGTTTATTGTTGCTTTTACAATAAGTTTTTTATTTCCTTTTACATCTGTATACTTGCTTAATTAAGCAATTGCTTTCCAATCATGATTTCCTCCATCCTATTTCTTCTTACTCCTTTTTTATTTAGAGGAGCCCTTTCAGTATTTGTTTTAGAATGAATTTAGTATCACTGTATTTTTTTAGTTTCTGTTTGTTGGAGAATTTATTTCTCCTTCTATTTTAAATGGTATTCTTGCTGGGTAGAGTATTCTAAGTTGCAAATTTTTCCCTTTCAGAGCTTTGAATATATCTTGCTGCTGTCTTCTAGCCTGTAGTGTTTCTGTATAGAAATCAGAACACAGCCTTATGGGGGATCCCTTATAATTAAGGCTTTGCTTTTCTCTTGCTGCCTTTAGAATCCTCTATTTAACTTTTGCCATTTTTATTATAATATGACTTCATGTAGGCCTGTTTGGGTTCAACATGTTTGCGTCCCTCTGTGCTTCCTGTATCTTGATATCTGTTTCCTTTAGATTTGGAAAGTTTTTTTCCATAATTTTTTCAAATATACTTTCAATCCTCTTTTCTTTTTCTTCTCCTTCTGGAATCCCTATTATGCATAGATTGGCCTGGTTTACATTATACCATAACTCTCTTATATCGCTTTCATGTTTTTTCATTTGGTTTTCTGTCTGCTGTGCTGATTGAGTGATTTTCATTATTCTATCTTCCAATACACAGATTCATTCCTCTGCATTATTCCTGCTGCTCTTCAATGCCTTTCACTCAGCTTGCACCTCTGCAAATGAATTTTCTAATTTTTCTTGGCTCCTCCTTATATTTTCTAGTTCCTTTCTAAAGTAATCTGCATTACGATTTATATCTGCTCTTAATTCCTTTATATTTTCTCCTAATTCCTTCATTATTTTCATTATCTTCTTTTTGAACTCTATGTCTGTTAGATTTCAGAGGTCTGTTTCATTATTTCCTCCCTCAGGTGAATTCTCCTGTTCCTTTAACTGGGAGTGGTTCCTGACCTTCTTCACTTTGCTTATTTTTGTCCTATTCTGAGAGTTTAGGGAAAACAACTACTGTAGTCTTGGAGGGCTATTTATATGTGCAAACACCCCAGGTATTTTTTTAGGGCTTTTTATTTTTAGTATTCTGTGTGTGCTTCCATGGAGATGGAGGCAATGGACAGGGCTAGTATCCAGTGCCTGGTTGCTGGACCCTTGACAGTGGCAATAACCTACAGGAAGGTGGTACAGACTGCTCCTAGTTTCAGGGCCCTGTGAAGTGACTATGATCAGGCATGTTTAGGAAGCTCATGGAGTGGTTGGCAGTGGGAGCAGCAGGGCAGGTGTGTTTCTAGGGGAGTGAAAGCAACAACGGGTTGTGCTTGGTTTCAGTCCCCTCTTCTTTGCCAGTCTCTGAGGAGACTGGGGCTGCAGATGTTTCCTTTTCACAGACCCCTATTGGTGGCAGGCCATGCCCACCTCTGCTGTCTGAGACAACTGCTGTGATTTGCCCTTGCCACCTGTAGATGGCACAGAGATGCTGCATCATGATTAGACTTCCCACTGGCCATAGGCCACACGAGAAGTGCCCAGCCACCTGTAGCCCACATAAGAGGTGCCTGGTCAACAGTAGCCTGAGCACATTGTGCCTCTCTACTCATAGCCTATGCCAAAGGAGCCCCACCTTCTAAGAGTCCACACATGCACAGGGAAAGAGATTCCTATGGTGCCCTCCTCAACAGTGGTGACTTGCTTCTCTTGTGGTTCCCTTGGCTGTGGTGTTCCACTTCCCAGCTCATGGCACATTACTCCCTAGCCCCTTAGGCTGTCTCCACATAGCCAAACCTAGTCCTCTACCTGGATCTGACCTCTGGAGCCTGAGTCTCCCTGCCCAGCCCCTGACTGAGCATCTCAGGTGTGATGTGCAGGGGAATTGGTGCAGTTGATCTATGCAGCTCTTACTCTGCTTTTCACTCCTCTGTCCAGTGGTTGCACTTTTCTCCATGACTTTGAAATCCCTCTGTCTCAGCTGATCTCCCCATCAGTTAGGTGGCTTCCCAGGGTGTGGGTTCCTTTCCTCTTTCACAGCTCCCTCTCAGGACTGCTCGTCCATCCTGACTCCTTTTCTCTCGTTCTATCTCCTTTTTTTTTCTTTTGTTCTACCCAGTTATGTGGAGGGTTTCTTGCCCCTTTTGGAGGTTTAGGGTCTTCTGCCAGCAACATTCAGTAGATGTTCTGTGTGAATCATTCTACACATAGGTTTTTTTTTTTTTTTTGATGTGTTGTGGGAGAAGGTGAGCACTACTTTTACTCCTCTGCCATCTTGAACCTTACCCTCACTATCACTTTCAAAGCACATTCTGAAGTGCTTGGCTGGGAGCTCTATCACTGACTATGCTAAAGGAAGACATTCAGCTGTTTTTCTCCCAGAGTATTTGTTCCCCTGTAGAGTCCAACCCTGTTCACACTTAATCTCTGATTGCTCCAAACTCTGATTCTGTATAACGGCTGTGTTGAAGGCTGTTATGTCTGCCCAGTCTGGGAAAGATGGTTAGTGAGGAAGAACTCTGAAAAGAAGGTGTTTTCCACATCCATTGCCTGGAGCCCACTGAGTTTGAATTGTCCAATCATGATTATTGGAACTCTCTGATGTCATCACTCATTTAACATGGCAGCCAGGTCAGTTTGAAAGAAAACATGTGTTACCGTCAGAGTGGTGTATTTTCTTTCTTGGAAATTGTTAATAATAATATCTCAGGTTATTGACTCAACCTCTTCTAAATCTCCATCACTGTTTTCATCTGAAAATCTATTTTTATCCTTTGTCTCACCAGAAACCACATTCTCCATTCAAAATCTGAATATGTTAGACACGTACACTCTCTTTTGTATTACCATCTTAGTATTTGCACTGGTGAAGGTTGAAGCAAATAAGTAAACATAGGGTAAGAAGAAACTGTTATTGAGCACAAGTTGACGTGGCCGATGTGCAGTGAGGCTGAAAAATACCAAAAATGTTAGAGTTTGTATTTGCAGGGCCATACAAGGAGATGCATGCCCCATGATTTAAAAAAGCCCAAGGCTTTCAGCAAAGCCCTTTAAAAGGTAAGGTGAGGGAAGGGCATAGTTAGTTGTTGCAAACTTCTTGGTGACAGATCCTTTGTTCTTGTAGCTGTCCACAGAGGTCAGGTCACAGTCAGGTCACTATGTTCCTATAAACCTCCAAGATAAATGTTATTCTCTGTTCACAAAGAGAATCCTGTATATTTCAAGCTATAGGCAACATTCTTTTACAAATTTCCCAGGACCAGCATGCCTAAGAACAGGCAGCAGGACACAAAGTTTAAAATAAGGATAAATAAAAGGAATTGATCTAATATGGAGTCAGATATTTTATTCACTGTTATAGAAATGATAATAACTTGAAAAGCCAGTTCAGAAATACAAAGATGATTTATTGTATGAAAAAAAATCAGTGAAAATACAATTTTTCAAAACTATTCCTATCACCATTTACTGACATGTACTATGTGAAGGACCCTGAGGTGGTAAGAACCATGCACAACCACATTTATCAGGCACCTATAGACTAAGCCACATTTGAGAATCAAACAAAAACCCCCTTTTGAATCAAATATAAAGACAAAAATCTACATATGTACTACATACATTTCAAATGGTATGTAAAATTTCAGGGAGTCTGTAGTTTCTCTAAAGCTTATCCCTCAATTCCAAGTAAGCCACTCTCCTTATCAAATTTGGATACATTATATTTGAACTAAAATTTTCAGTACTGTTTATGTATAATTAAGACATAATGCCTGTATCTATAAAAAAATGTACTTTAGGGAAAATATGATGCTTTCTTTAAAGCTAGGAGAGAATGCCATGTGTGTACAAATGAGTAAAAAATACAACCATCTCACAGTATCCAATAACTTCCTCCAAGCTCCTAATTTGACTCTTTTTTTAAACTCTGAATACATTATCCTTATCCTTTATCTACTGTTTGAATTTTAACAAGAAATATATTTGTCATTTCTGAGAATGTCAAAATTTATCTTGCTTTTTTTTTTTTCTTTTAGGGCCACAGATGTGGCATATGGAAGTTCCCAGGTTATGGGTCAAATCAGATCTACAGCTGAATTGGAGCTATAGCTGCCAGCCTATGCCACAACAACAGCAACACCAGACCCAAGCTGTGTCTACAACCTACACCATAGCTTGCAGCAACACCAGATACTTAACCCACTGAGCAAGGCCACAGATCAAAACTGCGTGGTCATGGATACAAGTCAGGTTAGTTTCTGATGAGCCACAATAGGAATTCCTGATATCTTGCATTTTTTAAGAATTAAATATTCCTAACTAACTGCAAATATACATGAAAAAATGGAAATAAATTATATCCAAAATACATTGATACTAAGTGTATATTTTTAATATAAAAATAACTTCATTGGCTGAGACCTCAGGTATCATCTAAACAATTCTGCCTTCTTTGACCACACTGCAAACGGGCTTTGCATCTACTAGAATATTTTCACTGGTGGAAAATTCCCTAATCTCTGTGAAAGAATATCCACTGTTATATAGAGTTCTGGGGTTTAGGAAGATTTTAATGTTTAACTGTATGTATTATATATATATAATATAATTTATATATAATTCATGTATTCAATATTTTTGTATTTCACATACAGGTGAGATCATACAGTATTTTTCTTTCTCTGTCTGGCTTATCTGGCTTAGCATAATGCCCTCTAGGTTTATCACTGTTGTCACAAATGGCAGATCTTTCCTTTATAAAGCTGATTAATATCTAGCTATATACAGCTAATATATATCTGAAATCAACCAGACACAGAATGAAAAATACTACATAATTTCACTTATATATAGAATCTAAAAAAGTCAACTATAGGAAAGCAGAGAGTAGAACAGTAGTTACCAGGGGCAAGGAGATGGGAGAATTGAGGTATTGGTCAAAGGGTACAAATTTGTAGTTATATAGGATGAATAAGTCTAGAAATCTAATGTATGGCATGATCACTGTCAGTAATAATACTGTACTGAATACTGGAAAGTTGCTAACAGAGTAGATTTCAAGTGCTCTCCACACATACACATGCACAAACAATGGTAACCATGTGATAAGAAGTATATGTTAATTAGCTTGTCTGTGGTAATCATTTCACTATGTACATGCATATAAAATCATAACATTGTACACCTTAAATACACACAATTTTTATTTCAAAAATCATGTGGGAAGAAAAGATCCTGTTGAATATTAGACCAATTGGTTAAACAAGGTTTTGATGTTAATGTAGAAAATCAGAACATGACATCAGCATCATGGCTGAGTGAGACACTCCTTGTTTCACTCCTTCAGTCTGCAACCAATAAAACATCCACAACTCAACAAAGGTGCCTTTGTCCCACACGCCAGGGGGACATCTAAAGGTGGGTAGTACATCTAAAGTTGGGTAGATTGGAACAGAGAGAGGAGGCAGAATTGGGGTAACAGCAGAGGCAATGTCTGGAATCCTGGCCCACCAGCCAGGGAAGCTGAAGCTGTAGAGCCCAAAAGAATTCAATAGTTGCGGGGGAGGTAGTGCACACAAATCCTGAATCCAGGTGGCCATGATGCTTGCAGCCACAGCATCAGCAGCAGTGGAGCCTGGGACCCCATCCTTCCAGCTGCACAGGTGCCCACACCCCCTCTCATAGCAACAGAGCCTACAAACCTTACAACACTGAAAATAGCAGAAGTGCCCATGCAACTCTGTCTCTAAGCCCGCATAATTACCCCTTCCCCTGAGGTGGCAGAGCCCGCAACTCAGAAGATCCCAGATGTCACAGAAAAGCCCATCATCCCAGTGCCCCAGATAGTAACACCAACAACATTGGCAGCACCAAAGCATCAAAGACCCTAGAAGCACAAGAAGCAATAAGAAAGGCATGAGGTAACTCCTCTGAAGACTTTGGAGAGTGAGAAGTGCTGATTCTCAAATATAATCAAAGGCAGCTCAGGGAAGAGAAACGAAAAACTTGTGCTATGGCACCACCTACTGGAAAATTAAAAAGAAAACCTTCTAATTTTTAAAACTGTTGAATTTTAAGAATCCAGGAGGAAGGTATTTGCTACTTCAAGAGCACCAGCAGAGGAACAACTCATAAAGCACCATAAAGAATCACCGTATCACTGTATTACAAAAAGAAACTAATTCTCCTGCAACCAAACTTAAAGTCACAGTATATTGTGACCCAACTGAGAGAGAATTCAAATGGTTGTCCCAAAGAAATTCAATAAGCTACAAGAAAATTCAGAAAGGCAGTTCAATGAGCTCCAGAATAAAATAATGAACAGAAGGAATACTTTAACAAAGATATTGAAACTCTTAAAAAGAATCAAACATAAATTCTAGATTTGAAGGACTGAATAAATGAAATGAAGAATGCATTAGAAAGCATTGAATCTACGGAAGAGAGAATTAGTGAGCTTTAAGGTAGAAATTCAGAAATGATAAAAGTGTAAAAAAGAGAAATAATGTATTTTTAAAGTTAAGTTCTATGAGACCTATATGACTCCCTTAGGAAGGGCAATATTAGGGTAATGGGCATCACAGAAGAGGAGAGGGAGAAGGGAGCAGAAATTTTCTTAGGGAAATAATAGCTGAGAACTTCCCAAACCTGGGGAAGGAATTGGAAACACACATCCATGAACACTTAATTATCTCAACACACACACACACACAAAAAAAAAAAAAAAAAAAAAACAAAAACAAAAAAAACCTACTCCAAGACATATTATATTAAAACTGTCAAATGTCAATGACAAAGAAAGAATTTGAAGGGCAGCCAGGGATTAAAAAAAGGATAGTAACTTACAAATAAATCCCCCATTAGGCTGTCAGCAGACAGCAGACTCTATAGACCAAGAGGCAATGGAATGATATACTCAAAATACTGGAAGGTAAAAACTGTCATCCCAAAATATGTCCAGCAAAATTATTATTCCGGAACAGGAAAAAAATAAAAACATTCCCAGACAAATAAAAGCTGAGGGAGTTCAGCAACACTAGACCTGCCTTATAAGAAATGATGAAAGGAGCTCTTATACCAAAAACAAAAAGGAGAAAGTAAATAAAACTTTAATAAATAAGATGAAAATACCAGCCTCAGCTCTACCCCCAGTGGAGTATAGTTAGGAGGCCAGATTTGAAATAATTTTCTTATTTTCAACTGACTTTGGTTTATCATTTCTGTGAAAAGTCACATACTTAGGTCTGTGTGGAGAATCAGGAAAATGGAACACTAACCCTCTACCCAGGAGTTTGCAGTCAAGCAGAGGGAATTATAACCTTCCTCCCTTCCTCATTTTTTGGGCTGCTCCTGAGAATTGTTCGTGCTACACCACGTGTAGTGCAAGCTTGACTGAAGCTCCATAAGAAAGAAGTAGTGTAAATTTGATATAGTCTATCTGCTTTCCTCTCTGGGCTTGTGCAGTGAGTGCATGGCTTTGGAAAGACAAATTGAAGGTCTTTTTACCTACTCCATGCCAAGTGCTATGCCTGGTACTGTATGCACACATCTGATTCTCACAAACATTGATAACAAAATCCTTGTCATCTCAGTTTTACAGACAAAGCAAATGAGGGTCCAGAGGACATTAGTAACTTGAATAACAAACTAAGGCCACACAAACTAAGAGATAGTAGAGCCCGGGTTTTAACCTAAGTCTGTCTGATGACTGACCTGTGCTTTTTTTGCCAGCAATGAGAATTCTTTTAAATGGTAATTTAATAGAACAAATGGATTTTATTTATTTATTTATTTATTTATTTATTTATTTATTGGTCTTTTTACCTTTTCTAGGGCCGCTCCCATGGCATATGGAGGTTCCCAGGCTAGGGGTCAAATTGGACGGAGCCATAGCCACCGGTCTACACCAGAGTCACAGCAATGCGGGATCCGAGCTGCGTCTGCGACATACACCACAGGTCACGGCAACGCCAGATCCTTAACCCACTGAGCGAGGCCAGGGATCAAACCCGAAACTTCATGGTTCCTAGTCGGATTTGTTAACCACTGCACCAAGACGGGAGCTCCTTACTTTTTTTTTTTTTTTTTTTTGACATATATATTTTTAAACAAATGGAAATGTGGCAAAAATAGAATTTTTTTATATTATTCACCTAGCTCCTTCACTGTAATCATAGCACATTAATCAAAAACAAGAAACTGGAGTTCCCGTCGTGGCGCAGTGGTTAACGAATCCGACTGGGAACCATGAGGTTGCGGGTTCAGTCCCTGCCCTTGCTCGGTGGGTTAACGATCTGGCGTTGCCGTGAGCTGTGGTGTGGGTTGCAGACGCGGCTCGGATCCCGTGTTGCTGTGGCTCTGGCGTAGGCCGGTGGCTACAGCTCCGATTCAACCCCTAGCCTGGGAAACTCCATATGCCGCGGGAGCGGCCCAAGAAATAACAACAACAACAAAAGATAAAAAAGGCAAAAGACAAAAAAAAAAAAAAAAAAAAAAAAAAAAAAAAAAAAAGAAAGAAACTAACATTGGTATAATATTATCTAAGATATTTTTCACAGAACTAGAACAAATAATCCAAAAATTTATATGGAACCGTAAAAGACCAAGAATTGCCAAAGCAATGCTGAGGGGGAAAAAAGCAGGAGGCATAACTCTCCCAGACTTCAGGCAATATTACAAAGCTACAATAATCAAGACAGTGTGGTAATGGTCATACAGACCAATGGAACAGAATAGAGGACCCAGAAATAAACCCAGACACCTATGGTCAATTAGTCTTTGACAAAAGAGGCAAGAATATAAAATGGGAAAAAGGCAGCCTTTTCAGCAATTGGCGCTGGGAAAACCAGACAGCCACATGTAAATCAGTGAATCTGGAAGACACCTTCACACCATGCACAAAAATAAACTCAAAATGGCTTAAAGACTTAAACATAAGATAAGACACCATAAAACTCCTAGAAGAGAACATAAGCAAAACAAACTCTGACATCAATTGCATAGATGTTTTCTTAGGTCAGTCTCCCAAGGCAACAGAAATAAAAGCAAAAATAAACCAGTGAGACCTAATCAAGCTTTTGCACATCAAAGGAAACCATTAAAAAAAAAAGACAACCTGCGGAATAGGAGAAAAGAGTTTCAAATGATGCAACTGACAAAGGCTTAATCTCTAAAATATACAAACAACTTATAGAACTCAACAATAAAAACCAACAACCCAATTGAAAAATGGGCTAAAGACCTGAATAGACATTTCTCCAAAGATATACAGATGGCCAATAAGCATGTGAAAAATGCTTAATATCTAAATAAAATATTTGAATTTAATCAGTTTTTCTGTTCCAGGATCCCATACTGCATTGAGGTATTTCTCCCAAGTCCCCTCCTCTTCATAACACTGCCTCAGATTTTCCTTGTGCTGTATGGTCTTGCCACTTTTGAAGAGTCTGTTTTCCCTCTTAAGACAACAAATCATGTTAAATTAACCTGATTTCTTTGACAAGATTACAAATGTACTGCATAAAATAATGTGATATTGTGTTTATGCGTTGTATATAATTGAAAAGAAGTGCAATTCTCATCTTTTAATGTAGATTTCAGCCAAGTATCTAAACTCAGTCCTGGATAGATATTGTATTCAGAATCCTTTTTCTGTTGATAACTGTTAACAAACATTTACTCGAGTTCTGTGAAAAAATTACACTTCCCTCAGAACCGGAAACTTCTTGTTAAAGCTAATAGCCATTCAGAGGAAGAGCTTGGGATACCTGCCATACATTGTTGACCTTTAAATCATAATGTATTTTTGCCAGCTTTATAACCAACATACTATTATGTAAGTTTAAGGTGTGCAACCTGTTGATTTGATGCACTTATATGTTGCAATATGATTACCACAATAGAATTAGCTAATATCTCCATCATATCACATATTACATGTATGTTTTTGAGGACAGAACACTTAAGATTTTCTCTCTCAACAACTTCGAAGTATATAATGTATTGTTATTAACTATAGTAATGCTGTGCATTAGAAACCCAGAATTTGTCTTCTAACTGCAAGTTTGTACTCTTTGACCAACAACTCCCTATTGTCTTCTGTAGTATTAGCCTTGATGTCACCTATCTATCATGTGGGTTAGGGTAAGCTTTTGATTTCATAAAGAGAGAAACAATTATGAATTAATACAATATTACAAGCAAATAAACTTAAAAAAACTGGTTTAAAAAAAAGCAAGAGACGTGTGAAATGAAGGCACACAGACTGAGTCACCCCAGAGACAATGAAGGAAGGATTTTTATTTAGACCCTTACCTAAGACATTTTTGATTCTGATTTTAAAAGATACCCTGATATCATACCTCTGCTAATAGACAAATACAATTTGATAACACTTATATCTGGAATCTAAAATATGGCACAGATTATCCTACCTAAAAAAGAGATACAGATCACAGACATGGAGGGAAAACTTGTGGTTACCAGGAGGGAAGGTGGAGGAAGTGAGATGGACAGGGAGTTTGGGGTTGGTGGATGCAAACTGTAACATTTAGAATGGATGGGCATTGAGACCCTACTGTACAGCACAGGGAACTGTGTGTGATTGGGTCAGTTTGCTGTACAACAAAAATTGAAGAAACTTGTAAATCAAGTATACTTTAATAAAAAATAAAATAGAATAAAAACTGAAAAGGCTCCACTTTGCCCAGTGAATCAAATGAAAACTTCAAAGCAGTTTATTTGAGACCTATGACCTGGATCTTATCTATTTTCACCATCTCCAACAACTTTGACCTCGTGGGTACCTTATGCTTCAGCCAAATTTGAATAATCAATGTTGCTTGAACACATTGTTCCCTCTGATCATCTAGTACGTTGAACTGTGAAGGGATTGCTCCCATCCTACACACATTGAAGTGCTTAATACTTCGTATCTCCCTCAGGAGACTCTAAGCTCTCTAAAAGGAATTCCTCTTTACTCAAATTTCACCGTGCCCATTCTAGGGCAGAAAGCCCTGCATAGTCAATGTCTCCTTACAAATACTGAATCAGAAGATCTTGTCCTATCAAACTGTAACATATTGCATATCAAAGATCAAATCTGATTTGTCCAAATTGAGTTCATTAACTGTACTCTTGTATCCTCCCCCCACCCAATAGCACTAGACTCTTGACCAAAAACTTGTAAGTCATTTCATATATCCCCTCCCTCACTCCCTATGTGTAATTATTCATCATGTCCTTTAGATTCTATGTCATTGACATCTCTTCATGCTCACATTACCCAGGCAACTTTTTATCATCTCTTATGCTCATGGCCATACCATCCTAATTGGCTTCTGTGTAAGCTGTATGCCACTTCTCAGAATTCACTCCATATTCTGTCTTATCTTTATACATTTCAGTTTCCAGCACAGATGAAGTAGACATTTATTGTTTCAGGATATGGATGACTTGACCCATTACAGGAATACATGCCTCCTCATCCATGAAATGTATGTGTGGATCATGATGTCATCTGAATCTGTTCCACATGATCCCCATCATCCATGTGTAGGTAAAGTTTCTTACTAGACTAAGAAGAGCTTCAGAATAGGCGAAGAAAAAAGGATAACAATCTTTGGATTGTATCACCCTAACTAAGGCGATATACTCTCCCCAATTATTTTTTCATTTTTATAAAATTTTATTGGAGTTCCCGTCATGGCACAGTGGTTAACGAATCTGACTAGGAACCATGAGATTGCAGGTTCGGTCCCTGGCCTTGCTTGGTGGGTTAAGGATCTGGTGTTGCCGTGAGCTGTGGGGTAGGTTGCAGATGCAGCTCGGATCCCGCGTTGCTGTGGCTCTGGCATAGGCTGGCTGCTACAGCTCTGATTCAACCCCTAGCCTGGGAACCTCCATATGCCGCGGAATCGGCCCTAGAAAAGGCAAAAAGACAAAAAAAAAAAAAAAGAAAGAAATTATCGAAGCATATTTAACTTACACTTTTGTGATCATTTCTTTTCTTTCTTTTTTTTTTTTTTTTTTTTTTTTTGTCTTTTTATGGCCTTACCTGCAGCATATGGAAGTCCCCAGGCTAGGGGTCAAATTGGAGATGCAAATACCCACCTACACCACAGCCACAGCAATGCCAGATTCAAGCCATATCTGCAACCTACACTAGAGCTTGCAGCAATGCTGGATCCTCTAATCCACCCCGTGAGGCCAGGAATTCAACTCAACATCCTCATGGATACTAGTCCGATTTTTAACCTGCTGATCCACAACAGGATCTCCTGATATGATAATTTCAGCTGTACAGCAAAGTGATTCAGTTATACAAATAAACATATCCATTATTTTTCAGATTCTTTTTGAAAATAGTTATCACAGAATATTGAGAGAGTTACTTGTACTATACAACAGGTTCCCACTGACCATATACAATATATTCCATATACAATCATTTGCATATGCCAATCCCAAAATCTCAATCCATCCCTCCCCCCAAATTTTCCCCCTTGGTGACCATAGTTTATTTATTTTAAAAAATTTTTATAGAAGAATAGTTGATTTACAATGTGGTGTCACAGAAAAGTGATTAAGTTTTACATACATATATATTTACTTTGTTCAGATTCATATCCCTTATAAGTTATCACAAAATATTAAGGTTTGTTCTATGTGCTATACAGTAGGTTGTTGGTTATCTAGGTTTATGAAGTATGTGTAAATATTTTTATTAAAGTATAGCTTATTTACTATGTTGTTCCACTTTCTGCAATACAGCATATTGAACCAGTCATACATATATATATATATAGAATTCTTTTTCTAATACTATCTGCCATCATGTTTTCTGTTCCAAGAGATTGGATATGTAGTTCCCTGTGCTGTAGAGTAGGACCTCATTGCTCATCATTCTAAATGTAATAGTTTGTATCTACTAACCCCAATCTCCCCATCGATCCCACTTCCTCTCCCCTCCACCCTGGCAACTACAAGTCTGTTGTTTATGCCCATGAGTTTGTTTCTGTTTTGTAGATAGGTCCATTTGTGCCATATCTTAGATTCTACATATAAGTGATATATTTGTCTTTATTTCTCTTACTTTACTTAGCATGAGACACTCTAGTTCACCCATCTTCCTACAGAGCATTATTTCGTTCTTTTTTATGGCTTAGTAGTATTCCATTGTATTTATGTACCATATCTTCTTAATCCATTCATCTGTTAGTGAACATTTATGTTTTTTACATGTCATGGCTATTGTGAATAGTGCTGCATTAAACATAGGGGTGCATGTATCTTTTTGAATTTTAGTTTGACTGGATAGATGCCCAAGAATGGGATTGCTGGATCATATGTTAATTCTATATTCTGTTTTCTGAGGAAACTCCATAAGGTTTTCCACAGTGGTTTTGCCCATTTACATTCCCACCAAGAGTGAAGGAGGATTCCCTTTTCTCCACACCCTTTCTGGCATTTGTTTTTTGTATATTTATTAATGATGGCCATTCTGACTTACATGAAGTGGTTGCATTTCTCTAATAATTAGTGATGTTGTGTTTCTCTAATAGTGATGTTGCCCATCTTTTATGTGTCTATTGGCTATCCTTATGTCTTCTTTAGAGGAATGTCTATGTCCTCTGCCCATTTTTCAATTGGGTTGTTTTTGTTACTGTTGTTTATGAGTTGTTTGTATATTTGGGAGGTTAGGCCCTTGTTATTTGCATTGTTTGCAAAGATTTTTTCCCATTCCGTGGATTATATTTTCATTTTTTAAGGTTTCCTTTGCTGTGTAAAAGATTTTGAGTGTAACTATGTCCCATTGGTTTATTTTTGCTTTTATTGTCATTATTCTAAAAGATGGGTTAAACAAGATATTGCTTTGATTTATGTCAAAGAGTAATCCTTCCTATGTTTTCCTCTAGGAGTTTTATAGTGTCTAGCCTTATATTTAAGTCCTTAATCCATTTTGAGTTTATTTTTGCTTATGTCATTAAATAATGTTCCAGTTTCATTCTTTTAAATGTAACTGTCCAATTTTCCCAGCACCATTAATTGAAGAGACTATCTTTCTTCCACAAAGTTCTTGCAAACTTTGTCATAGATTAGTTGACCATAAGTGCTTTTGTTTATTTCTGGGCTTTCTATCCTGTTCCATTGAGCTATATTTCTGGTTTTGTGCCAATACCATACAGTTTTAATTACGGCAACTTTATAATATAGTCTGAAGTAAGTGACCCTGATTCCTCCAGTTCCATATTTATTTTTTTGATATTGCTTTGGCTATTTGGAGTTATTTGTGTTTCCATACAAATTTTAAAATATTTTGTTCTGTTCTGAGAAGAATGTCATTGGTAATTTGATAGGGATTACATTGAATATGTAGATTGCCTTGTGTAGTATGGTCAGATTTTTTCAGTCCAAGGGCATGGTTTGTCTTTCCATCCAGTTGTGTCATCTTTGATTTCTTTTATTGTCTTATAATTTTCAGAGTACAGGTCTTTTGTCTCTTTAGGGAGGTTTACTCTTATGTATATTATTCTTTTTGATGTAATGGCAAATGGGATGATTTTCCTAATTTCTCTTTCTGATCTTTCATTATTTGTATACAGAAATATAATCAATTTCTGTATATTAATTTTGTATCCTGCAACTTGACCAAATTCATTGATAAGCTCTAACAGTTTTTGGTGGTATATTTCTAGGTATACTATCATGCCATCTGCAAAGTGATAGTTTTATGTCTTCTTTTCCAATTTGGATTCTTTTTATTTCTTTTTCTGATAGCCATGTCTAGGAATCCAAAAGTATGTTGAATAATAGTGGTGAAAGTGAACAGCCTTGTCTTGGTCCTGATCTTAGTGGAAATGCTTTCAGTCTTTCACCATTGAGAATGATGTCAGCTGTGAGTTTATAATATACGGCTTTTATTATGTTGAATTAGGCTCCCTCTATGCCCACTTTCTTTTTTTTTTTTCTTTCTAGAGCCACACCTGTGGCATATGGAATTTCCCATGCTAGAGGTTAAATTGGAGCCATGGCTGCCAGCCTATGCTACAGCCACAACAACGTCAGATTTGAACCATGTCTGTGACCTACAACATAGCTCGTGGCAACACCAGATCCTTAACCCACTGAGTGAAGCCAGGGATCAAACCCCTATCCTCATGGATACTAGTCATGCACATCACCACTGGGCCATGAAGGATACACTCTATGCCCAATTTCTGGATAGTTTTATCAGAAATGGTGCTGAATTTTGTCAAAAGCTTATTCTGCATCTATTGAGATTATCATATGTTTTTATTCTTCAGTTTGTTGACATGGTGTATCACACTAACTGATTTATGGATATGGAAGAATCCTTTCATTCCTAGGATAAATCTCATTTGATCATGATCTGTGAGACTTTTAATATATAGTTGGATTTGGTTTGCTAATATTATGTTGAGGATTATTACATTGTTAGTAATATTGGCCTGTAATTTTATTTTTTTGTGGTATCTTTGTTTGGTTGGTGTAAGGGTGATGGTGGGCTTGTGAGTGTTCCTTCCTCTGCAATTTTCTGGAAGAGTTTCAGAAGAATAGGTGTTAATTTTCTCAATGTTTGATAGAATTCATCTATGAAGGTCCTGGAATTTGGTTTTTAAAAGTTTTTTTAATCACATTTTCAATTTCAGTACTTGTGATTGGTCTATTCATATTTTCCATTTCTTTCTGGTTCAGTCTTGGTAGGTTGCACCTTTGTAAGAATCTGTCCATTTCTTCTAGGTTGTCCATTTTATTGGCCTGTAGTTGTTCATAGTAGTCTCATAATCCTTTGTATTTCTGTGATGTTAGTTGTAACTTCTTTTTCACTTATAATTTTATTCATTTGAACCCTCTTTCTTTTTTTCTTGATGAGTCTGGCTAAAGTTTATCAATTTTGCTGGTGTTTTCTAAGAACCAAGCTTTGGTGTCATTCATCTTCACTATTGCCTTCCATGTCTCCATTTTATTTATTTTTTATTAAAGTACAGTTGATTTACAATGTTTCTTCAATTTGTTGTGCAGCAAAGTGACCAAATGTTCTGATCTTTATGATTTCTTCTACTAATTTTGGGCTTTGTTTTTTCTTCCTTCTCTCAATGCTAGGCATAAGATTAGACTATTAATTTGAGATTTTTCTTGTTTCATAAGATCATATTGCTGTAAACTTCTCTCTGAGAACTGCTTTTGCTGTGTCCCATAGGTTTTGGATTATCACATCTTCATTGTCATTTGCCTCTAAGTATGTTTCTATTTCCTCTTTGATTTCTTCAATGATTAATTGGTTGTTTAGTAGTAAATTTTTTAGCTTCCAGGAATTTGTCTTTTTTGCTGTTTTTTTTTCTTATAGATAAATTCTTGTATCATAACCTTGTCATTAGAGAAAATATTTGATTAAAATTTTAAATTTTTATTTTTTTTAATTTGTCAAGGCTTGATCTGTGGTCCATGATGTGATCTATCCTGGAGAATGTTCTATGTGCACTTGAAAAGAATGTATGTTGTGCTGCTTTGGGTTGAATTGTTCTATGTGTATCTGTGTATGTGTAAGTCTATCTGGTCTAGGGTGTCGTTTAAGACCTCTGTTTCCTTGTTGATTTTCAGTCTTAAAGATCTGTCCATTGATGTAAGTGAGGTGCTAAAGTCCCCCACAATTATTGTGTTGCCATCTATTTTTCCTTTATGGCTGTTAGTAGTTGCCTTATATATTGTGGTAGTCCTATGTTGGGTGCATATGTATGTACAATTTTTTATCTTCCTCTTGTATTGATCCTTTGATCATTATGTATTGTCCTTCTTTGTCTCAGTGACCTTCTTTATCTATTTTGTCTGATATGAATATTGCCACTCCTGCTTCCTTTGATTTCCATTTGCATGTACTATCTCTTCCATCACCTCACTTTCAGACAGTATGTGTCCTTAGGTGTGAAGTGGGTCTTTCGTAAACAGCATATATACAGGTCTTGCTTTTGTATCAATTCAGCCTGTTGGTATTGTTTGACTGAAACATTAAATCCATTTACATTTACATTCAATGTAATTAACCACAATTTTCTTAATCGTTTTTGACTTGTTAAGTCTTTTTTTCCCCTTCCTTTTTTGCTGTCTTCTCTTGTGACTTATTGACTATCTTTAGTGTTGTGTTTGGTTTGCATTTCTTTTTTATGTGTGTATCCATTGTAGTTTTTTGGCTTGTGATTCCCATTAGGTTTTGATATAGTGATCTTTATGTGTACAGAATTTGTTTTGGTTGTTTGTCTCTTAATTTCAAATGAATTTTCAATGTTCTTCCTTTATCCTCTCCTCTTCTCATCCTTGCTAGTTTTGATAACATATTTGTCAATGGGTGATTTCCTACTTTTATATTATCTTCCCATTTACCAGTAAGTTTTCTCATTTGTAATTTTCTTGTTTCTGATTGTGGCCTTTTCTGCCAAGAGAAGTTCCTTTAGTAGTTGTTAAAGCTGGTTTGGAAGTGCTGAATTCTCTTAGATTTTGCTTGTCTGAAAAGCTTTGGTCTCTCCATAAAATCTGAATAAGAGCCTTTCTGGATAGAGTATTCTTGGTTCTAGGTTCCTCACCTTCATCACCTTAAATATATCTTGCCATCCCTTTCTGGTTTGTAAAGTTTCTGCTGAAAGATCAGCTCTTATCCTTATGGGGGTTTCATAGTATGTTATATGTTGCTTTTCCCTTGTAGCTTTTAATATTTTTTCTTTGTATTTAATTTTTGTCAGTTTGATTAGTATATGTCTTGCTATGTTTCTCATTGGGCTTATCCTGTATGGGACTATCTGTGCTTCCTCAACTTGAGTAGGTGATATCTTTCTCATATTAGGGAAGTCTTTGGATGTAATCTCTTCAAATAATTCCTCTGATCTTTTCTCTCTCTCTTCTCCTTCTGGAACCCCTATGATGCTCATGTTGATACATTTAATGTTGTCCTAGAAGTCTCTTAGACTCCCTCAGTTCTTTCCATTCTTTTTTCATTTTTTCTGTGGCAATGATTCCCACCACTCTGTCTTCCACCTCCCTTATTCATTCTTCTGCGTCCATTATCAGGCTACTATTCACTCTAGTGTATATTTCATTTTAGATATTGTGCTGTTCATCTTAGTTTGCTTGTTCCTTAAATCTTCTTGCTCTTTGTTAAATGTTTCTTGTAACTTCTTGATCTGTGTCTTAATTCTTTTTCTAAGATCTTGGATCGTTTTTACTATCATCATTCTGAGTTCCTTTTTAGGCTGATTGCCTATCTCCTATTCATTTAGTTGTCTTTTGTGTGTGTGCTTGTGTGTGTGTGTGTGTGTGTGTGTGTGTGTGTGTGTGTGTGTGTGTAGATTTTATCTTGTTCCTTTGAAAAAAAAAATTGTTATCTCATATTCTATGTTTGTGGTCTCCTTGACACCAGGTGTATAGATGCAGCAGCTAGTGCCCAGTCCTGAAGTTCTTGGGGGTGGTGGCAGCTCACGTGTCCCTGGAGTATGTGATGGAAGCAACTATATCATGCTACTTCTCCTGGAGCTGGGTGGGTGCTAAGGATGAAGTTCCCAAGGGAGGTGGCAAACAGTTATATTTAATGTATGAAAAAAAAGAGGTACAAAATCAAAAGGAAAATAATAAAATATGCCATTTGGTTTTGGATTTTATAACAACATCAAGAGTCTTCCTCATCTTTCTCATCAATATTTAGATAAGACAGTGTTATAGACTAAATTATATGTCCCCAAATCCATATGTTGAAGCGCTATCCACTCAAACTCTGTTAACAAGCCAAACTTGGGTTTGTCTACTGTAGTCCAGCAAAATCAATCTATTGACACAGGATTATGGTAAAGGAAAGTGCAGTGTTTATTTCAAAGCCAAGAAAGAAGAATGGGGCTCCAAGATTTCAAACTCCCTGATGGATTTCAGGGAAAGGTTTTTAAAAACAGGGTGAGGGAGAAGTTTGTGAGGTGCAGGATCAGCTTGTAGACATTCTTCTGATTGACTGGCAGTAAAATAATCAAGAGTCAACACCATCATCCTTCTGGTTCCAACCTGTCTTGGGTCTACCAACTTGTGGTAACAAGCAATTAACTTCTTTTACCTTGTGGGAGTTTCAGCATTGGCAAAAGAGCTCAAGAATATGGCTCAGAATACTGTCTTGAGGATGAACTAAAGGCCCTTTGTTTTTTTAGTAGCTTAATTACTATTATATTTTACTTCACCATTTTCCTTTATTTATACATTTTCTCACTTCTCTGATTAAATTTGTTCTTTGGAATTTGGGCAAGGCCTATAAGGCTAAAAGCTTTCTACAAACAAGAGGCAGATAGAGGACATAGGATGGGGTGGTCTGTCCTAGAAGGCTCCATGGGGCCCTGCTGAATTACAACTATTATGAATAGAGATCCTTTAGAGAGGTAATTAAGATTAAATGAGGTCATAGGTGTGAAGTCCTAATCCAATAGGTCTTGTGTCCATATAATAAGATGAATAAATCATGTGAGAGAATGTAGAGAAAAGGCTACATGAGGATATAGTGAAAAGTTGGTCATTTGCGAGCTAAGGGTGTTATAGGAGAAATGAATAATAAGACTCTCTTTCACTGATCATTAACAGGGAAAACAAAGAAAAAAGTAAATAGCTATGGGAACAGCAAAACAGACTTTAAATAGTCAAGCAACCCTAGTTTTATTTTAACTGGTTTTAGCTATTGATAATTAGTAATGCATGATTTGTCCTTCACAGAGCTAATTCCTTCATCACTCTCTGACCCTATATGAATTATATCCAGCACATAGCATGTCTTTTCTTCCCCCCACACTCTCTTATAACATTTTTCATTTCAGAGAAGAAGGTCACAGGCCTATAACCTCAGAGATGACCAGAACCAATTACCAGGCTGCTTGACACCAGGTATAACCATTTGGAAATTTTTCAGGAGAAAGAAGAAAGCAAGGCTGACGCAGCTTGATCCTTATCACCTACCCCAGGCCATGAGCCTTAGGACCTCTCCCTGTTCCATAGGCTTTGAGGCATTAGCCTGCTCTGTTCTCTCTTTGCCTGGAAAGAAATAAAACTACTCCTTCTATTTCCTCTAAAATTCTTCCTATTTCCTCCAAAACTCTGTACTATCTGGCACCAATATACAGAGGCAGCCAAGATTTTGGAAATGAGAGGATAGAGCTTAGGAGAAACCAGACCTGCCAACACCTTGAAATTGTATTTCTAGGATTTCCTAACATGGCTTAGTGGAAACGAATCTGACAAGCATCCATGAAGATGCGAGATCAATCCCTGGCCTCACTCAGTGGGTTGGGGATCCGGCCTTTCTGTGAGCTGTGGTGTAGATTGCAGACACAGCTTGGATCTGCCATTGCTGTGGTTGTGGGATAGGTCTGATTCAACCCCTAGCCTGGAACCTCCATATGCCTCAGGTGCAGCCATAAAAATAAATAAATAAATAAGTAAGTAAATAAATAAATAAATAAATAAGAAAGAAAGTGTACTTCCAGCCTTCAGAAATGTGACAAAATAAAATTTCTGTTGTTTAAACCTCCCAGCCTGTGGTCAGTTTTTGTTTGTTTGTTTGTTTTGTTTTGTTTTGTTTTGTTTTTATGGTGGCTATAGCACAGTAATACATATTTTGACACTGCAAAGTGGGGTGCTGCTGTAATAAATACCTAAATACATGAAGTGTTATTGACTCTTTCAAGTCAGGCCGGGTTCTCCTGCCCAGTGGTAATAGAATGAGATTGAATTCAGTTCAGAAGTATGGGTAAGTTTTATCCTTTGATCAAAGAATGGAGAGGTGCGAACTCATGGTCTAAAGTATATGCTTTCCCCAACAGCCTTTTGGCAGGATTGTTTTGTGGGGTTCTTATTAGTGGAGGTGGGGGCAGAGTTATTGTGGGTCAGGCATACGCATGTTGCTCAGGGACAGGTGCAGCATTTCTGCCTGTGGTACACTGTCACCATCTTGAATTTAATGTCATGTGCAGCTCTTCAGACAGCACTCCATGTTGGAGTGTCAGGTGCAGTTGTTCTGTGCTGGGGACTCTAATCCAATGTGTTATGTACAAGACCTCTGCGCACCACCCCCTATAGGCAAGTGAAACTAGACTAAGTATAAAAGAAGAGGGTAGACTTTACCACCTAAACTCCATCTTATTTTTCCTGGGGACCCCAGTGGGCTTTCCCAGTGACAGAAGTATTTTTGAAAATAAATAAAGAGCAGAGTCTGGAAAACTTCTGAAATGGTTATTAGAAAAAGTCTAGGTTGTCTTAAAGAGATTGTTATTAGGAATTTAGATGTTAAAGGTAATTGTGGTGAGGTCTCATATGGATACAAGGAACAAGTTATTGTACACTATAGGAAAGACAATCCTTATGATAAAATGGAAAATAATTTGGCTGAATTCTGTTCTACTGTTTTGTGGAAAGTAGAAATTGCAAGGAGTAAACTTGGGTATTTAAATAAGGAGATTTCTAAGCAAAGTCTGGTTTCTCCTTGCTGCTTATAGAGGAATGCAAGTAAAGAGAGAGAAATTAAAGGCAGCATTAAGCTACAAGGAACCAGAAATTGAAGATTTGGAAAATTCTCAGCCTATCCACATGACCAAAAAAAAATGTGAAACTGTGTTCTGGAAAGAACCTCAAAGTTGTGACTAGAAGATCATTTGAGGGGAAAAAAAAATAAGAGTATGATTCATGCATCTAATTTGCCAACTCAGCAGAAGCCAGGAACAAACATAGGATTAAACCAGGAGAACCACTACTAAGTTGTACTAAAGGGGACAGAGATGGGACAAAATGAAAGAAGACCATAGAATTTCCAGGATTTTACAGGGTGATACAAAAGAGCTCTTTAGCTGTGAACTAACAATACCCTTAGACAAAAGAGAAGAATGACCTCAAGTGAAATATGCAAATCAGCAAAACCGCCCTCGAGACCCCAGAGGGCACAGCCTTGTAGGGTAGGGAGTCTTTTCTTCACTTTCAGAGAGTAAGGCCACCTTCCTCAACAGGCCAGACTTCCACTCCTAGGGCTAAGGAGGAAAGGCTGCCACTACAGATATCAGAACATCGTGCCAAAGAAGATTTTACTATAGGCTTAAAATTTAATGAAATTTGTCTCGCTACATTTTGACATGCTTGGGACTTGTCACTCCTTTCTTCTTTCTGATTTCTTCCTTTTGGAATGGGAATATATATATCCAATGCTTGTTGTACCTCTTTTATTTTGGAAGCATGTAACTAGTCTGATTCCATGGGTTGACAGCTGGAAGTAAATAAAAATAATTTTGCCTCAGGTAAATAATATCTCAAGTCTCAGAAGTACTTAAATTAGATTAAATTAAGATAAGACTTAGAATTGTTGCTGGAAAGGGTTAAACCTTGGGATTGCTGGGATGGAGCTGAGTGTATTTTACATATGAGAAGGACATGGATGGAGGCAGAAGGTAGAAGGGTGCAGATTTAATAGTATCTCTGCCAAATTCATATTTTGATGCTCTAACCCCCAAAGTGACTAAAGAAGTATTTAAGGTTAAATGTTGCCATGATGTTTGAACATTAATCCAATAGACTTGGGTCTTTATAAAAACTGGGACAGCATGGATGCATGCACACTGAAAAAAAAAAAAAAAAAGCCATGTGAGGGATTCCCATTGGGGCTCAGCAGGTTAAAAACCTGACTAGTATCCATGAGGATGCAGGTTCCATTCCTGGCCTTGCTCAGTGAGTAAAAGATCCAACAAGCTGCAGTGTAGGCTGCAGACATGGCTCAGATCTGGTGTTGCTGGGCTATGGCATAGGCCAGCAGCTGCAACTCCAATTTCACCCCTAGCGTGGGAGCTTCCATATGCCACAGGTGTGCCTCCCCCCAAAAAAAGTCATGTGAGGACTCGTCATGAGGATGGCCATCTGCTAGCCAGCAGGCAAGGGCAAGAGAAACCAAAATGCCAGCACCTTGATCTTAGACTTCAAGATTCCAGAAAAGTGAGAAAATAAATTTTTGCTATTTAAACTCCCTTGTCTGTGGTATTTTGTTATGGCAGTTCTAGCAAGTTAATAAAAACAGTAAATAAATTTTTAACTACCAAAATACAAAATAACACAGTACATGAAGAATGGTTTGATGATGTCAAGATTTAATGCATGAAAATGATTAAACTTACTTAGCCCATACATTATGCTAGATATAGACTTAATATTTAAGTCTATATGGATATAGAATTAATACCTGAGTCTATCATATATAACAGAAAAACTCAATGGAAAATTATAAATGGACACATTAACAACTATTTTAGTTGACATTAAACCATCAAGAAATCACCTGTTTTGATGTACAAAAAACAAATAAAATAATGTTAGATGTATCAGAAACTACTTTATTATAACCTTGACTAATTAAACATAGAGACAAATGGATAGAATATTTGATGAGAGGATACACATGATTTTCAAGTGCCTAAGATTTATTTAAAATGGTAAAGTGATAGGCCCCAAAAGTACAAAAATCATAATTTCTATGCTCTCTAAATTAATAAGAACTATGAGTTAAAGTGTAATCAATGAGTAATATCTAGACATATGCAAATTTAATTTGGCTCTTTTCATTAACTTCTAGATTAAATTAAGAATCACACAGATATTTTTCTAGTGTCAGAGGTGCTAAGGAGGAAGCAGGGTCTTTGGAGTTCCAAGTTGTAGCTCACTGCTATAGAAAAACAGTAATATTGGATATATACCTGTACTATTCAGTGCAGTGAAGTATTACCATTTCAGAAACGGTTACAAAACATAAACTTTCAATTGTTAAAAATATTATCAAGATCTATAAATTATTACCATATTTTAATTGGGGATGGGTATTCAAATGAAGAAACTTAAGATTTCTGTAGAGATAATGTTGCTTGCCACAAAACATCTCCATGAAATATTTTGCTCACTCTTACACTGGATATGCATACTTTTAAAAAATATATTGTATATTCTAAAGATTTTTAATGGAGACAACTTATACTCCCCAGGATTTTTCATATTTTTAAAAAATTCTGAATAGAGTTGAAACTATGAGAATTTCCTAGGAGCAGATACAAATCAAGAGAAGGCTCTAGAGGAGCAATCAATATAGGAATAAGGTGCTCCCTCAGGTACTGGTTAATTGCAAAGACATCAAATGTTTGTGGGTCATCCAGCTTCCTCCAGAAGAATTGTAATAGCAAAAAAATAAATAGACTGGTTTATCCCAAATGATATATCTTCCAAAGTTAAGAACCAAGTTATGTATTATGCAGTGCACAAATAAATAAGGTATCAGGATGAAGTGTCAGACAATATCTGATGCCCTATAAACTTCAGATATTGGAATTATAATTAAAACAATAAAATTAACATGAAGACAAAAAAAGGAATCAAAGTGTTCTGGAAAGGGCAAGAAATGATAAGGCATATTAGGAAAATGTACAAATAGAAAATAGGCAATTAAAAATTGACTTAGGGGGTCCTGTTGTGGTTCAGCAGGTTAAGAACCCAACTAGTACCCATGAGGTTGTGAGTTTGATCCCTAGCCTCTCTCAGTGGGTTAAGGATCTGGTATCGCCTCAAGCTGTGGTGTAGGTCACAGATGTGGCTCAGATTCCAGGTTGCTGTGGCTGTGGCATAGGCTGGCAGCTGTAGCTCTGATTCGACTCCTAGCCTGGGAACTTCCATAGGTTTCAGGTGTAGTCCTAAAAAGAAAAAAAAAAAAAAAACAGAAAAAAAATTAAAAATAAAAATTGACTTAATACACCTTGCATAGTTTAAACATTAAATTACACTAAGATGAAGAAAGAATTAGTGAACTGAAATATTTAGCAGAAAGAATATAGACAAATACAGTAAAGGGAGATAAACTAATAGAAAATACAAAATATAAAAAGAATAATCAAGGTAATTTGGATATCTAAATTTGTAAAATAACAACAAGACTTGAATCTTTGAATTTGGACATTGAACTGTGTCAAAAAGATAAATAAAGAAAAATAGCTAAGTGAATAATGATCAAACTACATAATACCAGAAAGAAGGAACGAACTTAAAAGCAGTGAGAAAGAGATAACCTATAAAGTTGAGATAAAAATGCCCATGGCCTATATAGAGCCAAATCACAGAAAAATAATTACAGAGTGCTAGAACAAATTAGTGTTTAAGCTAAAAATATATGCTTAGCTAAAATATCATTAATGAATAAGGGTAAAATAAAATATTTTCAGAGGTAAACAGTGGGATATTTGTTTGCAAGTAAGAGATTGTTAGGAATATAATTCAAGAAGGAAGAAAAGTTTTCCTGTATGAAGTTCTGAAAAACAAAATGTAAGATACAGTATAAAATCAAAAAGTAAAATACTTAATATTGGAATATCAAATAATGGTGGACATTGAACAAAAAGAACCAAATAATCCTTGGCAGGAGTCATTTCAAAACTCTTTAAATATATAAAAATTGTAATACCAGAGTTTCTGTCATGACAGCAGTAACACACCTGACTAGCATCCATGAGGACACGGGTTCAATCCCTGACCTTTCTCTGTGGGTTGCTGTGAGCTGTGGTGTAGGTAGCAGATGCTGCTCGGATACCACATTGCTGGGGCTGTGGCATAGGCCTGCAGGTACAGCTCCGGTTTGACCCCTAGCCTGGGAACTTCCATAAGCCACAGGTGCGGGCTGAAAAAAAAAAAAAGGGAAATCCCAAATATTTTAAATAAATCAATAGTGAATTCAGTACAAATTTATTTAAACTGAAAGGGAAAATCATCTATTTTTCGGAAAAAAAATTATCACTAATTTGTTAAATTGATGACACTTACTTTGAATATTTAGTAGAATATTTGTTATCCTTTTATTAGAACTGATCAGCACCAAAGGACTGACAGTGGCATAAACACTGAGCACAAGCATCTGGACATGAAGGAGGTCTGGGTCATATGTCCATAACAGGATCAAGGAGAATGAGATGATTAGATTAATCCAATATATGACCACAAAGAAAACCGCCAGTATCGGGGTGGTCTGGATGTCCCTTTTCTCTGGGGAGCTTCTTGGGGAGAGGCTGATGCTGTGAAGATGCTGGGATCTCCTCTGATGTCTGAACAATAGAATCACCATGTATACACTTGAAAGCAGCATGATTCCTACAAAGGAAACATCCCTGAAAAATGTCAGAGTGAAAAACAATCTCCTGATGATGAAGTTCCTGGGGGAAAGTGAGAAGTATTTATTGAGAATCAGTGGGTTGGTCTGGATTACATTGGAGGAAGAAATCGTGTGGAAGATGAGGTTACTACTGAAAGACAAATTGAGAGACCATAAGAAGAAGAAAATATGGATGATGCAATTTGTGAATTTCTGTTTAAATCTTGCCAGTTAAGAGGTACTGGGGCTGATGGTGATGGCCTGGAGCACGCTCAGGAGGCAGGTGGTGGAGATGGAGAGGCCCCTCACGACCCCGTTTACGAAGAAAAATGCCCTACGTGTGAAGTCATTCTGAAAATGCAGTGACTCAAACAGGTGTGGAGAAAACGCAGAATGAAGTGAGGAGCATCAATCAGCATGTGGATGAGAGCCAAGTGACAGGAGATCAGGTCACTGGGCTTAGGCCTGTGATCCAGGATGAAGGTGAAGATGTGAAAGAGAAGGAGATAAGCATTGGCTGAGACTCCAACACCAGATAGCAGGAAAAAAAAAAAAAGTATTTTTAATGATAACATAGGTAGAAACTGATGTTCTTAGTGGCGGAGAGGAAATGTATTTCGTGTATCTGCAAATAATGATAAAATAATAATAATAATAAACTTCACATTATCAATATTCTTGTTCAGTAGTCTAAATCACCACCATCAGTTTTATTTCCCCTAACTTTTATTTTTATTTTTTTTTATTTTATTTTATTTTATTTTATTTTATTTTATTTTATTTTATTTTATTTTCAACCATACCTTCAGCATATGGAAGTTCCTGGGCTAGGGGTCAAATCAGAGCTGCAACTGTGACCTACACCACAGCCACAGCAACAATGGATCTGAGCCACATCTGCAACATACACCACAGCTTGCAGCAATGCTGGATGCTTAATCCACTGAGTGAGGCAGGGAATCAACCTGCATCCTCGGGAATTCCCATCATGGCCCAGTGGAAACAAATCTGACTAGAATCCATGAGGACACAGGTTCCATCCCTGGCCTCCCTCAGCGGGTTAAGGATCCAGCATTGCCATGAGCTGTGGTGTAGATCTCTGATGTGGCTCAGATCTGGCGTTGCTGTGGCTGTGGTGCAGGCCAGTGGCTACAGCTCCAATTTGACCCCTAACCTAGAAACTTCCATGTGCTGCAGGTGCAGCCCTAAAAGGATTAAAAACAAAACAAAACAAAACGGAGTCTCCCTCATGGCTCAGCAGTTAACAAACCTCACTAGGATCCATAAGGATGTGGGTTTGATCCCTGGCTTTGCTCAGTGGGTTAAGGATGAGGCGTTGCTGTGAGCTGTGGTGTGGGTCATAGACACAGCTTGGATCTTGTGTTGCTGTGGCTGTGGTGTAGGCCAGCAGCTGTAACTTCGATTCAGCCCCTAGCCTGGGAACTTACATATGCCAAGGGCGCAGCCCTGAAAATATTAAAAAAAAAAACTGCATTCTCAGAGAGACAACATTGGGTCCTTAACTTGCTGACCCAAAATGGGAGTCCCACCCCTAAATTTTCTTGATTAAGCCTATCTCATATAATTTTTTTGAAATAAATCTGCAGCCTTAGTTTTTATAACAAATTATATATGAAATATACATAATGAAATTTTATATATTATTTTTAAATATTTATACTAAAGATATAATTTATTATTTATACATATTATATGTAACTTTTTAGAGTAATACAAAATTATAGTATTTCATATATACACACATATATATTATCCCAACATGTATAATCATATCCGTACTGGGTATACATTATCTATACTCCTGTTATATAACAAAAACTCATTCCTTACAAGATTTTACTTTCTGTTCCACATTCCATGATTTAATAATGACGTTACAAAGCTAAACTGAGTAAAATTTCATGAATTCAGAAAGAATGATCAGAAATAAAATCAGAAAAAATATTACCCAGTTTAGTCTTTCTCATATCACATCATTTGACAGTTTCTATTATTCATCACTCTCTGTGTTTAGGAGCACAATATTATATCAGACTTCCAAAAATATGGGAAAAAAAACTCCATATAGTAAATCATTGGATTAGAATACTTTATTCCACATATGACCTTATTTTCCTATTGCCATGATGTCTAAAACACTCCCAGAATCTGAGAATTATAATGTGGCTATCTTTGGGGTGTTATTCTGCTTGCTACAACTCCTACTAAATAAATGCGCCATCTCAAAATGGTTCTAGCTCTCCCTCAGCTGTGAGTTTCTATCCCAGAGATCCCTCATGTAAATGGCACTGATCTCAAGAAGTATTGCTAAAATCCAGCTTTCAATTACCAAATGCATAAAAACTCCATTTATTCTCTTTATGACATTCATGATACTGAATTAAACTGGATCACTTAATGATTCTTCACTTGAGATTTCATAACTATAAATATACTCTCCCATGCCTTGGAAAATACTTAGGCTTTCAATAGTAGAGAAACGTTTCCTACAGTTTTAATCAAGACACCTCCAATATCAAAACACCTTGTAAAACTTAATGAATATTTTGCAATTATTTTTTCATGTTATTTTCCCTGGATGTATACATCTTTCCTTTCAGAAATTACTTTAATCCAGTAATCAGTTGTATGACACTGACAAAATTCTCAGGAATATAATTGATATGGAATAGTGCCCAATTATATATTCAAGGTCACTTATAAATTGATGCCAATAAATGTAAATATGTAAGACAATTCAGAAATCTTGACAGTGTTCTTGGTTTATGCTCAGAAATTCATGGCTGAGATAGAATACTGTTCTACAATGACCTAATATACATATATTTATAAAGATAAAATTGTATAGTTGATCATGATTGCTACTTTATTTCCAAAAGCTTAATATAATAAAGAGATGCATATATCTTAAAAGCTAGGACCAAACAGCTGATAATCCCCACCAGCATACACATCAATGCTGATTACAGCTGAATTTTGCTATCCTTGGACTCAGGAGAAACACCAGGATAATATCAACTTAAAGGTTTAACAGTTTCCACAGTTCAAGGATCACAATTCACTAACAGTAAAAGAATGTTTAGGCATAGACTAACACTGATACGTGTATAATTATTTAAATACATACATGAACTTTTATTAATATACCACATGTATCATAATCATCCACTAAAAATTAACATAATTAAAGTAATACACATAATAATTTTAATACTTTCTCTTTTCATCCCAGAGATATCCAGCTCACATCTAACTTATATCCCTCACTCAACAAATGAGTACCATGTCCTAAAAATGAGTTGATCTCCTGAATCATTAAAGGGCATCTTTCTGCAAGGAGACTCTTGAGGAGAGGGGTGGTCAACCTGGATAGGAAAGTTACATGGTTCTCATGGATTTGGGGTTCACTACTAAAGTATAATTAATCTACTACATATTTTGAATTTTTATCTCAACTGTAAAAACTGAAAAATTAACTGATAGTTGCCAGTAACATACTTCAGCATCTAAAAATAGGCCATTTGAGGAGTTCCCAGTGTGGCACAGTGGAAATGAATCCGACTAGAAACCATGAGGTTGCAGGTTCGATCGCTTGTTCAGTAGGTTAAGGATCCAGAGTTACTGTGAGCTGTGGTGTAGGTCACAGATGCAGCTTTGATCTGGTGTTGCTGTGGCTCTGGGATAGGCCAGCAACTGTAGCTCTGATTAGACCCCTAACCTGGGAACCTCCATATGCCATGGGTGCAGCCCTAAAAAGGCAAAAAAAAAAAAACCAAACACCATTTGATATTACCTGAATTCTAAATTTAATTGTGTTTTGTATATTTATATGATGAATCTGGAAATTCCAAAATGGAAGAATAATGGAATATGTAATAATACAGTGCTGAATTAGGACAAACAAAATAGCAGAAATGTCCACAGGGCTCACCTAGATATTGAGTGTAAAGGGGGATTGGATCCTATCTGATACAATAAAAACTTTAAAATCTGAATGCACATCTGAGCACTCACTATGAAAAGTGACAACTAAGGTTGTGAAGGCTAAGGATGAAGCTGAGGAGCACTCAGATAAGGTTATCTGAGTTATCTGATAATGTAAGTCAGATAACGACCATCCTCATTATATTTGCTTTAAGTTTAGGTTAATCTCAATATTATACACATGATCACAGATAATGCTGGGGAAAAGATGGCATTGAATGGACAAGGAACCACAGATTGACCATAAATCTGAACCTAGATCAATCATTTGGATTAAAGAAAAGTGTAATGAAATGAAGAAAGCTTTTGTAAGAACCCAAGTGCTCCCTGGCACAAGATGAATGAGTTCTTTTAAGAAAGTGAAGTTTAATCAAATATTTTCCTTATCTTTATAATAATGTGGAATTGTTAGAGTGCATTATTTACTAAATATTTATGTTTATGTAGAGATCTTTGTACTCACTCTGGTGTATATTCAACATATGTATATTCAACATAATAAAATTATATTCTGTGTATTGTCTTACTATTATGTTAGTGAAAGTGTCATTTTCCTCATCAGATTTGCCATATTCTAAGAATGATTTTTAAAATATCTATGACTGGATTTTGATGGAATAAAGCAATTATGAGAATTTCGGGTGACAGCAGCAGGGAGGTTGATTTTTTGGCAATAGTTAGTAACATGAAAAACAAAACAGGCAATGTCATTAAAGAAAATTCCCTTTCACATCATGATTAGTGCTTAAGACCTTTATGAAGGGTCAGATTCCAAAAAACACAAAGATAAGTCTTTGATGTTACTTAATAAGTAAAAGGTGTCTGCTATCACATGGCAAATGAGCTTAGCATTGGGTGCACCTGAAAGCACAATGCTTACTGAAAAATATGTTTATAATTTCAAGATATTAATTCTCAACTCTCCTAGGGAAAGTCATAGAAAGTGCCACTACATAAGATATAGAAAATCACTGGAAGATCTCGACCACAAACCAAGACAAATTTGGTAAACCCTAAAAGTCCTGTCAGAGAGTGTTTTTTCCTGACAATAACATCTCATGTTTTACATCATCAATTACATATGATTAAATCATATAAATTAGTTTAGATAACATTTCAAAGATAAAGTTTCACCTAAATACATACAAATACTAATAAAAATTAAATTTAAAAATACAATTTAAAAATATAATCAAATACAATTCCAGTTAAAACACAATGTCACAAAACTATTCAAATCAAATGCAATTCCCATTAAACCACAATGTCACAAAATTATAAATGCATTGCCTGGTTAGATTCATGAAATTGATCTTCTCATCAGGAAACAACTACTGTATTTATTTATGATTAAGATATGAGACTAAAATTACGACACTTTCTTATTTAGTAAATCCTATCTCATTCCACCACTCTTAGTCTTGAGCTCTCTGGACTAATCTGAGGAAAAGACATTCACCAAGCAGTCTTTTGAATAAGTCCATGTATGAGAAGAGGCACCCAAGTTCTGATTAATAAGGAAAAGGTGTCTTCAGTCCACCTCCCTATTGGCCCATAATTGTCATGTCACTGTAGACAAAGAGAAATCCCTGGCCTTGGGATAGTTAGACACAGAAGCCACCAAAGGGAAAACTGAACTAACCTTATTGCTGGAAAAGGAGCAGCTGGGTTCCAAACTTTTCCATACCTGAGCTCATTTCCCCAGGTCACCTTGCCTGATGAGTTGTAGTGTCTCAATTCTTGTCAGCACAAAAGAAGTCAAAAAACAACCCTAACTTTAAAACAGGAAGAACACTATATCAGATTTTCCAATATACCTCTCTGGTTCAAGTGATTTCTGGTCATCTTCACACGTGTTCTCTATTGGCTTCTATTTTAGATCATCACTAAACCAGAAGCTTCTTTGTGAAAATTAAGAAAAATGTCCTCTCAGCCTGACCTACAAGATGAAGAATTTGTTCTCCAGACCACACAGCTCTGAGCAACAGCACCCGAAAAGGGGAGAAGGAGGCAAACTGCTTTTCACCACCACCACCCCAATTTCTTTTCCATGTGTTTTCAGAGAGAGTGGAAAGGACACTCACCTTCCATTCTAAGAAACACTGAGTTTTAGGACATAAAATGTCTGTCCTAAGATATCTTACTTTGATATGCAGTGTCAGGTTCCTGTGGTAGCATGTTCCACCCCTCACATTCCTCAGATCTCTGCTCCTTGTTTAATTTCACTTGCTCAGTTTTACTTAGGGCACCCACAGTTTAGCCACAGCTAATTTTTTTTTTCTGTAACACCCATCAACTTCATCTTTGTTATAACTAACCTTGCTAACTTTGTCCTTTTTAAAAAAAAAATTAAACATCATTCTATATTAATTTGGTGACTTTTATTTCTTTAAAATTATGACTGTTACCCCAAGGCACCAGCTCTCAGCCTGTTTGAATTCAACCTGGTGAATATCTCACAAGTCATTTTTGCTTCTCTAACACACAAGTTCTCCATTTGGCCTCAGTCAGGAACAGCTACCTCACAGGCTTCAACAATCTAAAATTACACTTATTTCTGTCATCAACAACCAAGCCCAATCTGTCATTAGCCACCATCGCTATGACTTCATTGTTCAATCCACATGGGTTTTTTCAGTCTGAAATTCCTGTAATCTTAGAAGATTTTTAACTTCTGCTTTTTAAACTTTTGTGTAATACTAAAGAAAAAATTTTCAGTCAAGTATCCTGTACCCTGAAAATTATGAAAAATAAAGACATTTCAGATAAACAAAAAAAAGAGATAATTTGTTGTTAGCCACTTTACATACTACAGGAAGATTTTCAGTCTAAAAGCAGTTACCTCAGACAGAATACAGAATATAGAGCACCAACAAAGGTAATTCTGTAGTTATAAAAAAAAACAATGTGAATGCATATTTTTCTCCTTTCTTATCTTAATTAAGTTTAAAGCCATTGCATAAAATATGTATATAATTACACTGTTGGCCCTATCAGTATAGAAATTCAATGTACCCCCCAACAAATGCAGAAAGAAGATGGATGGGAAAAATGTTGTTTCAGGCTCCTTAAATTGCTCCAGATAATAACTTGAATCCATAGGAAAAAAAGATGCAAATAAGTTATGTGAAATAAGATGAACATAAAAATTGTAAATATATGGGTTGTTATATGTAAGCTTCACAGTAAACCCAAAGCAAAAATTTACAGTGGAGACAAAAGAAAAAGAGAAAGCAATTCAAGTATATAGCTGAAAAAAATTATCAAATCAAAAAAGTCAATTAATCCAGAACAAAGATGCCAAAAATTTGCAATTAGTAAAGTAGTTTCTTCAATAAGTGGAGATGGAAAAACTGGATTTCCACATCAAAAAATAAAACTGGACCCCTTCTTTTATACCATATATGAAGTTAACTAAAAATGGATTAAAGGCTTGAATGTAAGACCTAAAACAGTTTAACTCCTAGAAGAAAATTTAGACAGTAAGCTTATACACATTGGCCCTGGCAATTATTTTTTGTATCTGACACCAAAAGCAAAGCAACAAAATCAAAAGTAAACTAGTAGGACTACATCAAACAAAAAAGTTTCTGAACAGCAAAGGAAACCATCAACAAAATGAAAATGTATTTTCAAAATACAAAAATAAGAAAATATTTGCAAACCACATATTGTATAAAAGTATAAAAAGAAAACCCTGATTTAAAAGGGGGGGGACAGAGGCTCTGAATAGAAATTTTTCCAAAGGTCTATAAATGGCCAATAGGTATATGAAAAGATGTACAGTAACACTAATCACCAGACAAATGTAAATCAAAACTACACACCTTACCTCACACCTGCTGGAATGGCTATTACAAAGAAACGCAAGAAATAACAAGTGTTGGTGACTTGTGGAGAAAAAACATACCCCTGTGAACTGTTTGTGGGAATGCAAACTGGTACAACTAATTAAAACTGTATAGACGTCCCTCAAAAAATTAAAAATAGAACTAACATACAATCCAGAAATTCCACTTCTGGGTATTTATCCAAAGAAAACAAAACACTAACTGAAAAGTTATTTGCATATTCATGTTTATAGCCAAGATATGGAAACAACACAAAAGATCATTAATGGATGAATGGATAAAGAAAATGTAGTATATATAGAAGTTACAAGCTCAAATGCCAGTAGGAGCCAGACTAGGCACAGTTTAACACAAGAAGTGGTGAGGCCTATGGCAAACAAGAAAGCATATGACCAGTAAAGAAAATCAAATACATCACCCCTGAGCTATATTTTTTCATTGGCTGTGATTCCTCACTTAGTTCAATTAAAAAATTAGTAAGTCAATAAAAAAAATGAAGGATGGTATGTATAAGCAATGGAATATTTTAAATGAAATAAATAAAAAGAAGGAAATCCTGCCATGTGATAACATGGATGAAACTTGAGGACATTGTTCTAAGTGAAATAAGTCAGACAGAACAAGACAACAAATACCATGAGATCTTACTTATATGTGGGGGGAAAAAAAAACTCATACATGCAGAATTTGGTGGTTGTCAGAGAGGCAGGGGCAAAATGTGGGTTGAACAAAATGAGTGAAAGGAGTCAAAAGGTACAAACTTCCATTTATAAAATGAAGAAGCCATAGGAATATAATGTACAGCATGGTAATTATATTTAATAATACTGTATTGCTTATTTGAAAGTTGCTAAGAGAGCAGGTTTTAAATGCTCTTGTCACATAAAAAAATATAGCAATGTGTGTTGATAAATAATAACTAGACTTATTGTGGTGATCATTTCACAGTATATACAATTATCAAATCATTATGCTATGCAACTTAAACTAATATAATGTTACATATAAACTATATCTCTATTAAAATTAAAATAATAAATATTTATGAACAATATATGCCAGAAAATAGGATTATCTAGGAAGAAAGTACAAATCCATAGAAACATACAAACTACGGAGACTGAATTAAAAATAAACCAAAAGTCTAAATAGATGAATAGCAAATAAAGACATTGGAAGAGTAATCTAAAACCTCACAACAAGAAAAATCCTGGGAGCAAATGGCTTTGATAAAGAATTCTACCAAATATATTTTCAGGAAAGAATTGATATTAGGCCTCATTAACCTATTTTCTTTCATCTTTGTATTGCTATGCATATTATTTCTGGTTGCCTTTTTTTCTTTCAATATTTTGAATATTTCATCCCACTTTTTTCTGGCTTGTAATGTTTCTGATAAGAAAACCATCAATTGTCTTATGAGGATTCCTTTGTATGTGACATACCCCTTTTCTCTTGTGCTACCCAAATTTTCTGTCTTCAACAGACAGAATATTTGATTATAATGTAAGTTTGTGTGGATCTCCTTGGATTTATCTTATTAGAAACTATTGAGAATTCTAGATCTGGATGTCTATTCCAATTATAGACATTACTATTTAAAATAAGTTTGGTGTAGACTAAACCAAGATGAAATAGAAAAGATGAACTGACCAATCACAAGTACTGAAATTGAAATTGTGATTTAAAAAAAAAAAAAAACTTACAACAAACAAAAGTCCAGACCAGATGGCTTCACAGGAAAATTCTATCAAACATTTAGAGAAAAGCTAACACCTCTCCTTCTGAAACTATTCCAGAAAATCACAGAGGAAGGGACACTCCTAAACACATTCTATGAGGCCACCATCACCCTGATTCCAAAACCAGACAAAGATACCACAAAGTAAGAAAATTAAAGGCCAATTTCACTGATAAACATCAATGCAAAAATCCTCAACAAAATACTAGCAAATTACATCCAACAATACATTAAAAGGATTGTACATCATGATCAAGTGTTATCTCAGAAATGTAAGGATTCTTCGATATTCGCAAAACAATCAGTGTGATACACCACATTAACAAACTGAAGAATAAAAATCATATGGTCCTCTCAATAGACACAGAAAAAGCCTTTGACAAAATCCAACACCCATTTCTGATTAAAAAAACCCTTCAGAAAGTGAGCATAGAGGGAAACTAGCTCAGCATAATAAAGGCCATATATGGCAAATCCAGAGCTAACATCATTCTCAGTGGTGAAAATCTGAAAGAATTCCTGCTGAGATCAGGAACAAGATAAGGATGTCTGCTCTCACCACTACTCTTCAACATAGTTCTGGAAGTTCTAGCCACAGCAATCAGAGAAGTAAAAGAGATAAAAGGAATCCAAATTGGAAAGGAAGAAGTAAAACTATTACTATTCGTAGATGACATGATACTACAACTAGAGAATCCTAAAGAGTCTACCAGAAAACTGTTAGAGCTCATCCATGAATTTGGCAAAGCTGCAGGATACAAAATTAATGCGCAGAAATTTACTTCATTTTTATACACCAACAATGAAAGTTCAGAAAAAGAAATTAGGGAAGCAATCCCATTTACCATCACATCCAAAAGAATAAAATACCTAGGAGTATACCTACCCAAAGAGACAAAAGACCTGTACTCTGAAAACTATAAGACACTGAGGAAAGAAATCAAAGATGACACAAATAGATGGAAAGACATACCATGCTCTTGGATTGGAAGAGTCAATATTATCAAAATGACTATACTACCCAAGGCAATCTACAGAGTCAATGCAGCACCTATCCATCAAATCACCAAGGACTTTTTTCTCAGAACTGGAACAAAAGAGTTTAAAGTTTGTTTGGAAGCACAAAAGACCCAGAATAGCCAAAGACATCCTGAAAAAGAAAAATGGAGCTGGAGGAATCAGGCTCCCTGACTTCAGACCATACTACAAAGCAACAATCATCAAAACCATATGGTACTGGCACAAAGACAGAAATATAGATCAGTGGAACAAGATAGAAAGCCAGAATTAAACCCACGCACCTACAGCCAACTAATCTATGACAAACGAGGCAAGAATATACAATGGAGAAAAGACAGCTTGTTCAATAAGTGGTGCTGGGAAAACTGGACAGCCACATGGAAAAGAATGAAATTAGAACACTCCCTAACACCATACACAAAAATAAATTCCAAATGGATTAAAGACCTAGATATTACACCAGACACCCATAAAACTCTTAGAGGAAAACATAGGCCAAACACTCTCTGACATAAATGATAGCAACATCTTCTCAGATCCACCTCTTAGAGTAATGACAGTAAAAACAAAAATAAACAAATGGGACCTAATCAAACTTCAAAGTTTCTGCATAGCAATGGAAACGCTAAACAAAACAAAAAAGACAACCCACAGAATGAGAGAAAATCTTTGCAAATGAATCAGCTGACAAGGGATTAATCTCCAAAATTTATGAACACCTCCTACAGCTCAATACCAAAAAAAACAAACAACCCCATCACAAAATGGGCAGAAGATCTAAACAGACAATTCTCCAAAGAAAACATACAGATGGCCAAAACACATGAAAAGATGTTCAACATCACTCATTATTAGAGAAATGCCTATGAGATCTCAAAACCACTCTGAGGTACCACCTTACACCAGCCAGAATGGCCAGCATCAAAAAGTCTACAAACAATATATGCTGGAGAGGGTGTAGAGAAAAAGGAACCCTATTACACTGTTGGTTCAACCACTGTGGAGAACAGTATGGAGAGTCCTCAGAAAACTAAACATAGAACTACCATTTGATCCAGCCATCCCACTCTTGGGCATCCATCCAGAGAAAACCATGACTCGAAAAGACACATGTACCCCAATGTTCATGGTAGCACTATTTTCAATAGCCAAGACATGGAAAAAATGTAAATGTCCATTGACAGAGGAGTGGACAAAGAAGATGTGGTACATATACACAATGGAATATAACATCCATTAAAAGGAATGAAATATTGGCATTTTTAGCAACATGGATGGACCTAGAAATTATCATGCTAAATGAAGTCAGTCAGACAATGAGACACCAACATCAAATGCTTTCACTGACATGTGGAATCTGAAAAAAGGACAGAATGAACTTCTTTGCAGAACATATACTGACTCATAGACTTTGAAAAACTTATGGTTTCCAACGGAGACAGTTTGGGTGGTGGGGTGATGCACTGGGGTTGTGGGATGGAAATCCTATAAAATTGGATTGTGATGATCATTGTACAACTATAAATGTAATAAATTCATTGAGTAATAAAAAAATAGAATAAAGTGTTAGAGACGGCAAAAGGAAAAAAAGAAAAATTTAATGTCTCAGTTGTCTTTTAACGCACTTCGTACTTGCACTGCAATTTATTTAATCCTTGCCTTTTACTGTCTTCAAATTTATTCCGTTTTTCTCTCATATGTATAATCCCCCCATGAACCAAAAAATTCCATATAATTGGGGACCCGGCACCTGTTATCTGCCTTCCTAAGGTCAACAACCTGCCTGGCAGTCTTCCTGATGCCTGGTTCAGATGTGCTGATTAACACACAGAAAAGGAAAAACAACTTCTGAAATGGAAGATGGCTGAGAGCTTGAACCCAATGTCCATATGTTTTCTTTAGTTTCTCTTTCTCCCCAACCCCTTATTTGTAAAATTTTCTTGTTCCTATTCACCATTATTCTCTTAATTTGCCCTGAGAGACAAGATTCTCATCCACTGGTAGCTCTAGATACACATTATTAATTCTCTTAAACCACCCAAGCAGTCAACAATCACTTTTCTTAATCTCCAGATCTGAAACAGAGAGTGAAGGTCCTTTTGTTCAGTTTGGAAGCTCACATGTACTTTAGCCCTGGCAGTGGCCAGAGGATGTGGGGAATCTCTTATTGGCTGAGCCGTGGAATCTTTGGGCAAGTTGCTCTGATTGGTCCATTCAAGCATCCCTGTGATTTGTCTAAACTTCAGACAAGTCATGAAGCACTTGTCTGCTAGAAATGGCATAATAGTGAAAGAAAGGGGGCAAGGGGCCATTTAGTTAAAGGAGGAAAAGAGGAGAAAAGTAATGGAATAGGGTGGGGGGAGGAGAGAAAGGAAATTAATGAAACACATTTTTAAAAAACACAAAACCATCTCATAAGGTTAAAATCTTCAGCATTTTGCTGTTTTCCATGTCTGTATTTTTATGCATTGGCTTCAGTTATAATTTTAAAAAAGAAAAAACAAAAACCCATAAAAAATGAACTTCATATAGATGCACCTGCTGTAAGGAAGGTTTTTTTAAAGCACTCTTGGAAGAGCCTGTTCAACCTTTTTTTTTTTTTTAATGATTGGTTGATGCCTAGAAGGAGGACTACCCCATCAGAGTGGATCCTTCCTTCTTGTCCAATCAGAACAAGGCTTCCAGGAGTCCTCATTTGAATACATTGTCTATAAATAGGCTACTCCTATGCTTCTGCCACTTTATCTTCTCCAGGGTTATGGGCCTCTGTGCTTGTATCCTGGGGTTTCGCTACTTCCCAAAGGTGTTCAGTGTGCCATTCAAATCCTGAGGAGATAAACTTTAGGAGCACTCTGGTAACAGCAGGAAGGAGGACAGTGGTAGCAGCAGGGCCAACCTGTAGGTCCAAGAGGGCAGGAGCAGGCCTACCACATTGAGAACTTTCCTGGTCCATGTGTTTCCTGGTCCCCCAAATTCTGGTACCTTGGGAGTTCCCTTGTCATTGTCTGTGAGCACATTTCATGGGGGCCACAGGCAGCCATAGGCCCTAGACCCTGTGCTCTGGAGGGTAGGAGGCAAGAAGAATACACTGTGGGGTGTGTGTGTGTGTGTGTGTGTGTGTGTGTTTATTCCTGGAATGGCTTCTGTTTGTGGGGTCCTTCTTACAGGTGCTGCCTGGATGTGGGTGTCCCAATTTCAGGTTCTGCCTGATGTCTCAGAAACTTCTGATGAGGAGAGGGGTCCTGATCACAGAGATAGCAATGAGTGATGGCTTGAAGCAAGATCTTAATTCTTGTCTCAGGAATTGAACCTGGGCAGCCTGGATGAAAACTAGGAATCCCAGGCACTAGACTAGCTAGAGATTGAAAGCAAAATCCCTTGATTCTTGCAATCAGTTGAAAGTAAGAGTATGTCAAAGAGGCAAAGCCTGTAAAAATGGGTACAATTTGGGGGGGGGGGCTGCACCCATGGCATATGGAGGTTCCCAGACTAGAGGTCTAATCAGAGCTGTAGCCACTGGCCTCACTGGCCTATGCTAGAGGCACAGCAATGCAGGATCTGAGCCTTGTCTGTGTCCTACACCACAACTCAGAGCAATGCCAGGTTCTTAACCCACTGAGTGAGGCCAGAGATTGAACCCATGTCCTCATGGATGCTAGTCAGGTTCATTAATGGCTGAGCCACAATGGAAACTCCTAAATTTTATTATTTAGGACACAGTACAACATGTGGGAGAGCACATAAAGAAGTAGTTTATTTAAGACAGAAGCAAGGCAGTAATACCCAAAAGAGGAGTGAGGGTGAGGGAATATTCCTCAGTGGGGAGCAACCCAGAAAGGAGATTTAAATCATTATATAGAACAGTTCTTCCAAGTCTTTGTTTTCCTTTGGCCAATTATCTTGCTTTATTTCTCACACCTGACCAGCCCCAGGGCCCTCCCTGATATGCATGCGCACCTTTTGGCAAAGATGGATTCCAGAGCAAAGAGTTCTAGGACAGTATCAAGACTATTATGGCCTGTAACCCCTCCCTTTTTGACCCCAGAAGCCTTTTTGTGCATGGGTAATTCAGAGTATCTCCTTGACCCCAGGAGTGATTGAAGTGGTCATCTTATTTTTATACTCAAGCAGAGCACCTGCCACTAACTTTTTCCTTGAGGTTTGGTCAAAGAGAAGCAAGGCCCAATTTACTCCGCCTAAAAAGTCCCAGCTGTTCTCAACCCAGGGGCCCATCTATCTCCTACCTCACTCCCAGTCCTGGCTGAGAGGAAAGTGGCTTACTGGTTCCTTGTTTTTCTAGGGGCAGTAGGAGTTTCTGTCATAGTTCAGCATATTAAGTACTAAACTAGTATCCATGAGGATGACCCAGTGGGTTAAGGATCTGGTGTTGCTGTGGCTGTGGCATAGGCTGGCAGCTGAAGCTCCAGTTTGACCCCTAGCCCAGGAACTTACATATGCCACAAGTATGGCCCTAAAAAGAAAAAAAATGAAAATAAATTATAAACTTCTAGGGGCATTAGATCCATCCCTGTCAGGTCCTGCTGAGCCTGGGAATCACCCTGTTGTGTGAGAGAGTCTATGGTTAATCTGGGAAGAATGAGCCTAACTGGTTGTCTTTCATTCCTAGAGTTGGGGAAAACAGCAGACGGATCTCTTTCTTCAGTTGGATGGGGGTACTAAGATGCCTCTGTGTTGTTCCTTCTAATTGCCTTTCGGAGTTTTGCTTTGGGTGATTCTTGTGTTATTTCTAGGATTTGTAGTTGTGCTTAGTAGAGAGCAGCAGGAAAAATGTATCTACTCTGACTTGTCCAGACTGGACAAGTGGCAAAGATGGAAGTTCCCACTCACTGTGCTTTTGGTTGCCTCAGGATTCTTCTGATATCCTGAACTAATTTATCTAAGTTGGACTTGAAATTTCCTCCAACAAAGTAATAATAAAATTTACTTCCTATAATTTTTGGTTGCATGATCCAAACTCACCATCCTTGATCATTCACTGCTACATGACCACCAGGCAACAAAACCATCCAAGTTACAGGATCTTAGAAATAAAGAAACCAATTGCCGTCTTCCATTCAAATAAAGTAACATTAACACATTGCTGACAAGCCCCATCACTTTTCATCTGACATAAAAATTAGAGCTCCTCAAATAAATCTCCATTCTTTTTTGCTGCTACTAAAATTTTCATTCCCAATTCATATCTTCTGATTCTCTTCCAGCCATTTAGATTTCCCGTGGATTCTAGATTGGAGCTGGCTTCTTTCATCAGCAACTGTGCTCTCCCCACTTATTGTTAGACCCAATGGGTTTTTTGTTTTTGTTTTTTCCTGCAACTGCCAACCTCCTTATTGGCTGAGACTGTGGACATATTCAGGTGGGTTGCTCTGATTGGTCCTTCCAAGCATCTCTGTGATTTGTTTAAACTTCAGGTCATGAAGTACTTGTCTCCTAGAAATAAAGTGAAATAAAGTGGGCAAGCAGACAGGGGAGAGAGGGGAAGAGAAAGAATGGAATTGAGAGAGGGAGGGAAGAAGATAAAGGAAATTCATTAAATAAAGAAAAAACCCATGAAAACAACTCATAAGGTTAAAACTCTGTATTTTGCTATTTTATGCATGTCTGTATTTTTATTAATTGAATTCAGTCATGGTTTTAAAAAAAGAAAAACTCATAAAAAATGGACTTTATAAAGAGGCAACTTTATGAAGATGTAGGAAAGGTCTTTTTAAAGAACTCTGGTAAAGCCTACTCGATCTTTAGATTTATGATTTGTTCATGATCCAACCATCACTGACAACACACATCACTTGTTATCTGACATAAAAATTAGGGTTTCCCAAATAAAACTCCACTCAGTTTGCTGCCATTTATGAACTATATAAAAAGTTTATTCTCCACTTCCTATCTTCTGATTCTCTTTCACCCATTCAGATTTCACCTGGATTCCATGTTGGAGCCTAGCTTCCTTCATCGGCATCTGTGTTTTCTCCACCAATTTTAGATCTGAGGTGTTTTTTTCCTACAACTTCCACACTGAATTTTTTATTCAAATGCATGATATGATATCTATTACATTCACAAATTTCAAAGGAATTTTAGGAAATTTTTAAATGTCACAACATTTAGTTTAACCTTCTAAAATTTTAGAAAGTATTGAAATTTATGCCTGTATTTTTTTTTAGAAAGCAATCGTAGAGATATTTTAGATTGTTAGAAAGTTATGGAAACAAAAAGAAAATATAAAAAAATTATAAATTAAAAACATAAAAAAAATAAAAATAAAAACAGCTGGATTTATCTGTTTCTGTCCTCCCCATCTGTTTTCCACAGTTTCTGTTTGTTTTTACTTGCAGTCATTGTTGATTTTTACATTTATATACCTGACACCAATGCAGCCTTAGAAGGAAGGTCAAGGGTCAGCTGATCCAGGAGGAAAGATGTGCTATATTGCTGGTTCAGGGAAAGTAAAGAAGGCACTGGGCTGGAGCAAGACAGGATGTTGGAACTGAAATTCTTAGATAAAGCCAGAAACTGCATGGGGGCATGCAACCATTAAAAATATATACTGGAGTTGGGGGAAATGTCCATTCACTCAGGAGGTAAAAAAATGGCTTAATATGCCGTGGTTTCCACATGAGGTCTCCCCAAAGATAAGAGAACATTACATTGCATATGTTTTGTTTTATGACTAAAATTACCCTCACTCAGTTCCTCTGAGAAGTCAGAAGATAAGGCTGCTATCCTCATGCTGGTTTGGGAATAAAGGTTACTTTGTGTCTTGTGAATGCTACACAGAGAGGAGATGGTGCTTTGCTAAAAACATATATATTTGAACTCACAATATTTGAAAGCTTCCTAAGTGTGGCCCTCTTTATTGCTGTTTTTTCTTTGCTTTTCATCACCTTTTTAAAGGATTTGAAGCAGGTTTTCTAGTCAACCTTTGTGAAGTAGCAGAATCCAGAAGGAGGAGAAAAGGAGCCTGTTAGGAAAAAAGGAAACTGCAAGTGTGATATGTGTGCTTATTTATATAAACTCTTATTTAGATTGAATAAAGGCAATTTGACTGAATAATCTTCCTACCTGGCATCAATCAATCAAAAAACAAAAGATTGTGCTAACTCTACCTTGAGTACTTTGAAAAGACTGCTTCTTACAGCACATACATTTCTATGTATTTCAATTTCCACTGTTCAGTTTTTTGGTTGCTTGTTTATCATGACTTAGAACAAGGTATAGATAGACACAAGCAGAAAAACAGTTGAGAAAGGTATGAAAACAGTATAAATCTTTTGACATGTTATAAACTCTGAAATTACTGTTGAAAATCATTCTACATATTTTAGTGGAGTCTTCTCTTTTTCTCCTATTTATTTATTTTTTCCTCTCTTCTGGCCTTTGTCTCTCCTTATTTTCCTTTTTAATACACTGTTCCTACACAGCAAGTGCTTCATTACCCCAATTTGGACAAAACACAGGGACCCTGGGAGCAACAAATCAGAGCAGCCCACGCAGAGCTGTACACAGGCTCTGTCAATAAAAGAACCCCTCCTTTCCCCAAACACAAGGACTTGTCAAAAAGACAAGTGAGCACCATGAATTAAATTTATAGGACTTTCTCATGATTACTTGTGATGCAGGATATTAATGCCCAAAGACTGAATATGCCACAAGTACCAAAAATGACAAATCATGTATGTACAATATATATCTACCTCATTATAATAAATATCTGACAGAATCTTACAGGCTGAGTGTACTATTTTACCCAATCATTCTCCTATCAATGAACATCATGTTACTTCTAATTCTTTGCTATTACAAATAACGAATAAGCTTTTCCACCATTACCTATTTTACTATATGAGTCATTTGTATTTCACTTTTTATGAATTATCTTTTTGTATCCCTGGGCAATTTTAAAATTTCTCTTCTTTTTAATAAGTAGGTTCCTTACATTCATGAGGAAATGAATTCTTCATCTATCAAATATGTTCTTCCAGTTTCTTACATTGTCTGCTACTTACATTTGATGAATTTTCTTATAGAGAATTCTAAAATATTGAAGGCATTATAGTTTTAATAATTTATTACAGCTGGAGGGAGGCAAGATGGCAGAAGAGTAGGGGGACATGCTCACCCTCTCCCACAAACACACACACAAAAAAACACATCTACATGTTAAACGACTAGCACAGAACAGCAACTGAATGCTGGCAGAAGAACTAAAACCTCCAAAAATGGCAAGAATCTCATGATATTACTCTGTAAAACAAGAGAAAAGAGGAGAGTGAGAGAAGGGGAATCAGGACTGGACTGGCGCTCCTGAAAGGGAATGGTGAAGGAGAAAGGGAACACACACCCTGGAAAGTCTCCTAATCGAGGGAAAGATCAACCAAGTCAGAGGGATCTCCAGACACTGAGAAAAGCACAGCAGTAGGTCTGATAACTGAAAAGCAGAGTGAGAGCCAAACAGATCATCTGAACTATTGGCACAGTCACAAAAACTGAGAAGTTCAGGAGGGGGCTGGAAACTGAGACCTAGGCTCTGGAGGTTAGTCCCCAGGAGCGGGCTGGGGATGGTGGTGTGGAGACAGCCTGAGGGACTAGGAAGTAGTGTGTCATGGGTGGAGGGAGCAATACGCTAAGGGCTGGGGAATGGAAAGCCACAACAGAGGGAACCTGGGAAAGGATCTGCACCAGCAGAAGAGACAAGGTGCCAGTGTTGGGGAGGGGAGAGGATGAGGCTTAGGCCACCATAGAATACTCCTTGAGCCCCAGTGAGCAGGCTTGCCTGCCAGCTAGCAGAGAGCAGTGCTTCCCAGTGCATCCCCCCTCCCTTACCCTGTGTGCACCTGACCTGAGGCCACCTGCCATCCTGGAGGGCTGGCCTCACCACTCATGGGAAGCCAACCACCTCTGGGACTTTCCCCAGCCTGGCCTGCCCTCCATCTGGAGGGGCTACACTCCCACAGAGCAGCTCCCAGCACTGCCAGCCCCCTGGAAGAGCTCCAGAAACACCAGGGCAAGCTCTGCCTGGACATGGGACATCTACCTCCATCATGGTGCAGTCCTGCCAGTTCTGGCTGCCCTGGGGAAGTGCTTCCTTTGCCTCCCAGTGGCTCAGCTAGTGGCTCCCACCCTTGGGAGGCACTGCACTCCTGCAGAGCAGCTGCCCAGCACCCCCACCCCCTGGAAGAGCTCCACAGCCCAGAAACACCAGTGCAAGCCCTGCCTGGCCATGGGAAGTCTGTCTCCATTGCAGGGTGGTCCTGCCAGTCCTGTCTACCCTGGGGAAGTGATCCTTTGCCTCCCAGCAGCCTGGCTAGCCGCTCCCACCCTCAGGAGGTGCTGCACTCCCACAGAGCATCTGCCCAGCACCACCCACCCCCTGGAAGAGCTCCACAGCCCAGAAATGCAGGGGGAAGCCTTCCCAGCCATGGGAAATCTGCCTCCATTGCAGTGCAGTCCTGCCAGTCCCATCTGTCCTGGGGAAGTGCTTCTTTGCCCCCCAGTGGCCCAGCTAGCTGCTCCCAACCTCAGGAGGTGCTGAACTCCCACCAAGCAGCTGCCCAGCACTGCCCACCCTCTGGAAGAAATCTTTTGACCAGAAGTGCTGGGGCAAGCCCTGCCTAGCCAGTGGAAGTCTGCCTCCATTGTGGTGTGGACCTGCCAGTCCCGCCTGCCCTTAGGAAGTCCTCCTTTGCTTCAAAGTGACCCTGCTAGACCCACCCACCCTCAGGAAATGCCCTACTACCTCAAAGAAGACCAGCCAACACTGCTGGCCCTCGGGAAACACTCCAGGGCAGTGCCAGAGAAAACCCTGCCCAGCCACGGGGAGTGCACCTTCACCATGAAAAAGAAAATAACAAGCAAAATGAAGAAGCTCAGAAACCATTCCCAGTTAAACCAAAAGGAGAACTCGCCTAAAGCAGTCAACAATGAAACAGAGCTCTGCAGTCTGACAGACTTCGAGTTCAAGAGAAGTAGTGAAAATACTGAAGGAATTTAAGAGAAGAGATGAACAGTAATGCAGACTCCCTCAGAAGGGAACTAGAAAATATAAGGAGGAGCCAAGAAAAACTAGAAAATTCATTTGCAGTGATACAAACTGAGCTAAGGGCAATAAAGAACAGAATGAATAATGCAGAAGAACGAATGAGTGAGGTGGAAGATAGAATAATGGAAATCACCCAAACAGGACAGCAGACACAAAACCAAATGAAGAAACATGAAAGCAATGTAAGAGACCTATGGGATAATATAAAGCAGGCCAATCTACCTATAATAGGAATTCCAGAAGGAGAAGAAAAAGATAAGGGGATGGAAAATATATTTGAAGAATTTATCACTGGAAAATTCCCAAATCTAAAGGATACTGAGTTCAAGATACAGGAAGCACAGAGGGCCCCAAACAAGTTGAACACCAAGACACATTATAATAACAATGACAAAAGTTAGTGATAAAGAGAGGATCCTACAGGCAGCAAGAGAAAAGCAAAGTGTCAATTATAAGGGAACCCCCATAAGGCTATCAGCCGATTTCTCTACAGAAACTCTACAGGCCAGAAGGGAATGGCAAGACATATTTAAAGTGCTAAAAGCAAAAAAAAAATCTGCAACCTGGAATACTCTACCCAGCAAGAATATCATTTAAAATAGAAGGGGAAATAAAAATGTTTTCCAACAAACAAAAGCTAAAAGAATATAGCAATACAAAACCCACTCTAAAGGAAATATTGAAAGGCCTCTCTAAATCAAAAAAAGGGAAGAACTAGGATGGAGGAAATGACAATCAGATAGCAGTCACTCAAATAAGCCAGCATAGAGATCTAATCATGGAGATGTTTAAAACAAAATAAAATTAAAAAGAAAAAAAAAAAGAGACATCAAAATCGTAACACGTGGGCAAGGGAAGTAAGGAAAAAATAGATTCTTTTTTTAATTTCCTTTTTTTAAATTTTAGTATGATAATGAAGTGTTTGAACCTACAGGAATAACAGGCTAAAATGCACAATTATAGGAAGGGGTTAACATCCTTAAAAAACAGGGTAGGCACAAATCAAAACCAAAGAATACATTCACAAAAAAATGAAACTAAAAATACTCAAGCAGAAAATAATTGGATGGAGTTCCTGTTGTAGCGCACACTGGTTAACGAATCTGACTAGGAACCATGAGGTTTCAGGTTCAATCCCTGGCCCTGCTTAGTGGGTTAAGGGATCTGGCATTGCTGTGAGCTGTGGTGTGGGTTGAAGACATGGCTCGGATCCCGAGTTGCTGTGGCTCTGGTACAGGACAGCAGCTATAGCTCTGATTATCCCCCTAGCCTGGGAACCTACATATGCAGCAGGAGTGGCTCTAGAAAAGGCAAAAAGACCAAAAAAAAAAAGAAAAGAAAGAAAGAAAGAAAATAATTGGAGACCATTCAACCAAAAAAAGAAAGGAAGAATGGAGAATCATAAAATCAACTGGAAAATGAGGTTTAAAATGGCAATACATAATCATCTATCAATTATCACCTTAAATGTCAATGGACTGAATATTCCAATCAAAAGACACAGAGCAGCAGATTGGATAAAAAAGAAAAAAGCTTCAATCTGCTGCCTACAAGAAACTCACCTTAGGACAAATGACACATATAGATTGAAAGTGAGGAGGTGGGAAAAAAATATTTCATGCCAATGGACAAGACAGGAAACAGGAGTTGCAATATTCATATCAGACAAAATAGACTTTAAAACGAAGGCCATAAAGAAAGACAAAGGACACTATTTAATGATTAAAGGATCCATTCAAAAAGAGGATATTACTATCGTCAACATATATGCCCCCAAATTCAGGAGCACCCAGATACATACAACAAATATTAGCAGACATAAAGGGAGAAATTGAGGGGAATACAATCAGAGTAGGAGACTTTAACACCCCACTCACATCAATGGACAGATCCTCTAGACAGAAAACCAATAAAGCAACAGAGATCCTAAAGGAAACAATACAAAAGTTAGACTTATTTGACATCTTCAGGACACTGCATCCAAAAATCAGAATATACATTCTTCTCAAGTGGACATGGAACATTCTCAAGAACTGATCACATACTGGGGCACAGAGCTAACCTCAACAAATTTAAAAGTATAGAAATTATTTCAAGTATCTTCTCTGACCACAATGGTATGAAACCAGAAATCAACCACAGGAAAAGAAATGAGAAAAAAAAACTGAATACATGGAGACTAAACAATATGCTACTAAAAAATCAATGGGTCAATGAGGAAATCAAGAAGGAAATTAAAAAAGACCTCGAGACAAATGATAATGAAGACACAAGCACTCAAAATCTATAGGATGCCACAAAAGCAGTGCTCAGAGGGAAGTTCATAGCAATACAGGCTTTCCTCAAAAAAGAAGAAAAATCTCAAATCGACAACTTAACCCACCACCTAAATGAATTAGAAAAAGAAGAAAAAAAACCCTAAAGTCAGCAGAAGGAAGGAAATAATAAAGATCAAAGAGGAAATCAATAAAATAGAGATTCAAAAAACAATAGAGAAAATTAATAAAACCAAGAGCTGGTTCTTTGAAAAGGTAAACAAAATTGACAAACCTCTGGCTTGACTCACAAAGAAGAGGAGAGAAAAAACCCAAATAAACAAAATCAGAAATGAAAAAGGAGAAGTCACAGTGGATACTGCAGAAATACACAAAAGCATATGAGAATACAATGAACCATTATATGCCAACAAATTAGACAACCTAGAAGAAATGGACAACTTTCCATGGACTTACAGCCTGCCAAAACTGAATCAAGGAAAAATAGATCAACTGAACAGACTTATCACTAGAAATGAAATTTAATATGTCATAAAAACATTCCCTACAAATAAAAGCCCAGGACCAGATGACTTCACAGGCAAATTTGACCAAACATACAAAGAGGATCTGGTGCCCATCCTCCTTCAACTTTTTCAAATGGTTGAAGGGGAAGGAACACTCCCAAAGACTTTCTAAGATGCCACCACCATGCTAATTCCAAAACCAGACAAAGATACCACCAAAACAGAAAACTATCAGCCAATATCTTTGATGAATATAGGCACAAAAATTCTCAGCAAAATTCTAGCCAACTGAATCCAACAACATACCAAAAATATCATACACCATGGCCAAGTGGGATTCACCCCAGGTTCACAAAAAGGATGTTTTGACATATGCAAATAAATCAACGTCATACACCACATTAACAAAAGTAAAAAATCATATGATCATCTCAATAGGTACAGAAAATGCATTTGATAAAGTCCAACATCCATTTATGATAAAAACTCTCACCAAAGTGGGTATAGAGGGAACATTCCTTAACATAATCAAAGCCATTTATGGCAAACCCACAGCAAACATAATACTCAATGGGGAAAGGATGAAAGCCTTCCCACTAAAATCTGGAACAAGGATGCCCACTCTCAACACTGCTATTCCACATAGTTTTGTAAGTCCAACCCCAGCAATAAGACAAAAGAAATAAAAGGAATCCAAATAGGAGAGAAGAGATAAAACTGTCACTGTACGCAGATGACATGATACTATACATAGAAAACCCTAAGGACTCAACCCAAAAACTACTTGAACTGATCAACAAATTCAGCAAAGTAGCAGGATATAAGATTAACATTCAGAAATCAGTCACATTTCTGTATACCAACAATGAAATATTAGAAAAGGGATAGAAAAATACAGTACCTTTTAAAACTGTACCCCAAAAAAATCAAATACCTCAGAATACACCTGACCAAGGAGGTAAAAGACTTATATGAGAACTAGAAAACATTAATCAAGGAAATTAAAGAAGACATAAAGAAATGGAAAGATACTCCATGCTCCTGGGTTGGAAAAATTAATATTGTAAAAATGGACATACCACTCAAACTAATCTACAGATTCAAGAAATCCCTATCAAATTACCCACGACATTTTTTCACAGAACTACAACAAACAATCCAAAAATTTATATGGAACCATAAAAGACCCAGAATTGCCAAAGCAATCCTGAGAAACAAAAACCAAGCAGGAGGCATAACTCTTCCAGACTTCAAGCAATATTACAAAGCCACTGTCATCAAAAGAGGGTGGTACTGGTACCAAAACAGGCAGACAGACCAATGGAGCAGAATAGAGAACCCAGAAATAAACCCAGACACATATGGTCAATTAATCTTTGACGAGGGAGGCAAGAGCATAAAATGGGAAAAAGAAAGTCTATTCAGCAAGCATTGCTGGGAAACCTGGACAGCTGCATGCAAATCAATGAAACTGGAACACACCCTCACACCATGCACAAAAATAAACTCAAAATGGCTGAAAGACTTAAATATAAGACCAGAAACCATCAAACTCCTGGAAGAGAACATAGGCACAATATTCTCTGACATCAACCTTATGAATATTTTCTCAGGTCATTCTCCCAAGGCAACAGAAATGAGAGCAAAATCAACCAATGGGTCTTAATCAAACTGACAAGCTTTTGCACAGCAAAGGAAAACAGAAAGAAAACAAAAAACAACTTACAGAAAGGGAGAAAATAGTTTCAAATGATACAACTGACAAGGGCCTAATCGCTAAAATATATAATCAACTTATACAACTCAACAGCAAAAAAAGCCAATCACCCAATGGGAAAAAGATCTGAATAGACAATTTTCCAAGGAAGATGGCCAACAAGCACATGAAAAAAGGCTCAACATCCCTGATTATTAGAGAAATGCAAATCCAAACTACCATGAGATACCACCTCACACCAGTCAGAATGACCATCATTAATATGTCCACAAATAACAAGTGCTGGAGGGGATGTGGAGGAACGGGAACCCTCTTGCACTGTTGGTGGGAATGTAAGCTGGTACAGCCACTATGAAGAACAGTATGAAAGTGCCTTAGAAATCTATACATAGAACTACCATATGACCCAGCAGTCCCACTCTTGGGCATATATCCAGACAAAACTTTCCTTAAAAAAGACACATGCCCCCGCATGTTCATTGCAGCACTATTCACAATAGTCAAGACATGGAAACAACACAAATGTCCATCAACAGATGATTGGACTAGGAAGATGTGTTATATATACACAACGGAATACTACTCATCCTTCAAAAACAACAAACTAATGCCATTTGCAGCAACATGGATGGAACTAGAGACTCACATACTGAGTGAAATCAGTCAGGAAGAGAAAGACAAATACCATATGATATCACTTATATCTGGAATCTAATATATAGCACAAATGAAAGTTTCCACAGAAAAGAAAATCATAGACTTGGAGAATAGACTTGTGGCTGCCTGGGGCGGGAGAGGGAGGGAGTGGGATGGATCAGGAGCTTGGGTTTAACGGATGCAAACTATTGCTTTTGGAATGGATTTACATGAGATCCTACTGTGTAGCACTGAGAACTATGTCTAGAAACTTACAATGCAACACAACAATGGAAGGAAAAAGTATGTATACATGTATGTTTAACTTGGTCCTCGTGCTGTACAGTGGAATAAATAAATAAATAAATAAATAATTTCTTACACTTGCCTGAGAACAGCACAGTGGATAAGAGCATGAATGCATAAAACTGGGGGTTGGTTAATTTGGTGCACCAATGAATACTTCTTGGGGCCAGATTTTTTCCATCTTCATCTTCTACCACCTTTGGCATCATGGTTTGGCCTAAGTATATCTTCTCAAGGTCACAAAATGACTGCAGGGATTGTATGCATCAACCTTAACCAATTCTCCTAAGCTAGAAGAAAAAAATAAATCTACATTTGTTTCCCTTTTTTTAAATCAGTGGGTAATTTTAGTATGGAATACCAATATACAAATCTTAAGTGTACATTTGGGGACATTTTAGCAGTTTTATTGAGGTATAATTTACATAGCATAAAACCCACCAACTATAAATTAAAATATAGTAGGAGTTCCCTGGTGGCTCAGTGGGTTAAGGATCTAACATTGTCACTGCTATGATTTGAGTTGCTGCTGTGGCACAGGTTCAATCCCTGGCCCAGGAACTTACGCATACCATGGGCATAGCTGGATGGATAAATAAATAAATAAATAAACAAATAAATAAATAAATGGTGGATTTTAGTAAATGCTCATGGTCTTGCAATTATACCAAAATCTAGATTTAGAACAAAAAAAAAAGTTTACTTATGTGCATTTCTAAGTCAATACCCAATTTCAGGCAACCAAAGTTCTGTTCTGTCTCCATGGTTTTGTCTTTTCCACAAATTCCATGTAAATACAATTACACAATATGCACTTGTAATGAATTTATTTCACTTAATATGTTGCAACTTATTTAGTTTTTCTTTTCAATGCTTAACAGTGGATATATCACATTTTGTTTAACCATCTGCCCATTAATGTATACTTGGGCTGTTTCCACATTTTTGCTATTATGAAAAGTGGTGCTATGAACATTTATGTACAAATATTTGCATACATTTATTTTGATTGGGTAGATACGTAGGAGTGGAATTTCCAGGTTCTGCGCAAGTATATTCTTAATTTTTTTTAAAGAAACTCTCAAAATGTTTTCCAAAGTGGTTTTGCCATTTTTCACTCCCACTAGAAATGTATGAGTTTCACTTTCTTCATTCTTGCCAACACTATCTATAGTTAATCCTTTGAATTTTAGACACTCAATTATATCATGGTATCTCATTGTGGTGTTAATTTGTATTCCCTAATCATTAAAGATATAACTTCTCATTTATAGTTTTACTTTTGTCTGTATTAAAATTTTTGTGCCTTTAAAAAAATTATTATTGAGTCCTAAGGGTTTTTAGATATTCAAAATACATAATACACACATGCACACATACACATGTATATAGCTCCTGGTCTTCACAAAGCCTTTTGAAGAGTAAAAGTTTTTCATTTTGATAAAGTCTGATTTCATTAATTTTTTCTTTTATGAATAGTGCCTTTGTTGTCAATCTGAGAAATTTTTTACCATCAAGGTCACAAAGATTTCTTCTGATGTTTTATTCTAGAAGTTTTATAGTTTTAAATCTTACTTTATGTGCTGATTACATTTCAACATATTTTTAATCAAGTGATTCTTTCTTTCTCTTTCTTTTCTTTTTTCTTTCTTCTTTCCCCCATTTCCTTCTTTTCCTTTTCTTTCATCTTCTTCTTTCCTTTAGTATAAGGATGCTCAGTTGTTCCAGTACCATTTCTTGAAAAGACCACCCTTTTCCATGAGTGTGTGGTTCTCTATCTGGGACCTGCCCCTCAACACTCCCCTTCTTCCCCCTACTGTTATATTTACCCTTATGTCTATCCTAGTGCCAATACCTCAGTGTCTTTACTGTAGCTTTAAGTGAGTCTTGAAATCAGGGAGTATAAGTCATCTAATTGACTTTGTTTTTTAGAATCACTTTCACTATTCAAATATATTTGCTATTCTTATTAATTTTAGTAACACCCTGTCAATTTGTACCAAAAAAAAAATCCTTTAGAATTTTGATAGGGCTTATATTGAATACATAGATTAATTTGAGAAGAAATGCCATCCTATCAATATTGAGTCTTCCAATCCAGAAGCATACTTGGGTCTTAATTTTTCTAAGTAATATTTTGTAGCTTTCTGCTTATAGATCTTGCCCTTACCTCACTAAGAATATTCATAACTATTTTGTTTTTTTAATGATGCTATGACTGGGATTGTTTCCTTCATTTCATTTTTTTTTTTTTTGCCCTTTTTTTAGGGCCATACATGTGGCATATGGAAGTTCCTTGGCTAAAGATCTAATTGGAGCTACAGCTCCCAGCCTATGCCACAGCCACAGCAACATGGGATCCCAGCCACATCTGTTACCAACACCACACTCACTGCAGTGCTGGATCCTTAACCACTGAGTGAGGCCAGGGATCAAACCTGCATTCTCATGGACACTAGTCAGCGTCATTACCACTGAGCTACAATGGGAACTTCTGATTTCAATTTTTGAAATAAAATTGATTTTCATAAATTGAACCTTGATAAACTTGTTTATTAGTTCAAGGAACTTTTTGCAGATTCTTTGTATTTTTATGTGCATGATTATGTCATCTGCAAATAAAGACAGTTCTATTTTTCTCTTTCCAATTGGAATACTTTTTATTTCTTTTTTGCTTTATCAGACAGTCTAGAACTTTCAACATAATGTTCAATAGGAGGATGAGACAAGACATCCTTGTTTTGTTCCTTGTCTTAATGGTAAAGTATTCAGTTTTGTATTATCAAATGTTATGGAAACTATAGGATTTCCATCGATGTCCTTTTGCCGAGGTCCAGCCCCAGCAGCCAGGGAGTGCCAAAGGAGAGTATGGGCTACAAACGGCGCAGAAAGAATTGGAGCCAACTCCTCAGCTGCATGCTGCAGATGACCCAATTTATTAAATGAAAAGCATCAGTTTTTATACCATATCACAATCAGGTTTCGTGTAAGATTTGACATTAACATTTGATTTAAAGCCCTTTCTGTTCCCTCCACCTGAGATACAAAAAAAAGGTTAGTTAAAACATGTTCCTTTCAACTTCAGATTTTCCTTCAAGATTACAAACTTAAAGTTTCACACTGTATTTTTCTTAAAAGGTCAACAACAGTAGCTATTCTATTTTATATTAAGAACAAAGCTTTAATAAGTAATAAACTATGATACCTAACATACTTTAACTAAAGGTGTATGTAGTTAACAAAACGCATGAAAGCCTTGGGCTCATGGCATTCTTAAAACTACGATTTATTTGGTGCCAGCAAGCTAAGCATTTAACCTATTGTACTGATTTACGTAAGTTCCAAACCACCAATTTCAATAGAAAGGAGAATTATACCCAAAAATTAACAAATGCCCTCACAAGGGATGAAAGTTACAGGTGACACTGTTATTTGATAAAAAATATATCTATTATAGAAAATAGCAATTTATAGGCCAAACAACATTTTTCCCAGCCCCAAACTTCTTTTTAAGTAAAGGGACTGAAATCATAAGTTTCCCCTGTATACTCTCACAAAATAGGTGCCATAAATTGTTACTCCAAAACAAAGGCTTTTTCCATTACATTGTTTAAATAACTTCACTCTGTTTTGGTTCAAGTGTTTTACGTACCCAGGGCAAATCTTTAGCAGTAAGAAAGCTGTGAATAGGAGATAGAAAAAGAAGGATAAACACAGAAAAATAGATTAACATATTTTTTAGGGGATATCATTTTTATTTTCCTGGAGCCGATGTCTTTCAAGGGATTGCTCTGCAATCCTTCTTCTTTCTTCAGCTTGTCTGTAGCTCTGCTAACCAGACAAGCCTCATGCAGGTGCCGACTGTGGCTTTGCTTTCTTTGCTGGAGCAGCCTTATGGCTCCCAACATTCTTTACCAGGAGAATTGTGTTCTATTCTTTTTCTAGTTTATGAGAATATCAACATGGATGTTGTTGGAATTTAACAAATATTTTTCTTGGTATCTTGATGCATTTATGTTCTTTCCTTTATTCTACTTATCTGTTATTTAGAGGGTGTTAAATCAATCATGTATTCCTGCGATAAACCCCACTCACGTGTATGCATCCATCACCCCACTCAAAATAAAGAACATTTCCATAGTTGCCATTGTGGGTCAACAGGATCAGTGGAATCTCTACAGCAGTAGACTCAGGTTTAATTGCAAGCCTGGCACAGTGGGTTAAAGGATTCAGCATTGCCAGACTGTAGGTTGCAATTGTGCTCAGATCTGATCCCTGGCCCAAGAATTCCATATGCTATGGAGTAGACAAAAAACAGAAAAGAAAAAAAAAAAAAAGAACATTTCCATCACCCCCAATTTTTCCTCATGCCCCTTGAATCCATATACCCCATGAACCAACTTTGTTCAGATTTCTCCACCAGTTTAGTTTAGCCATTTTAAATTTCATACAAATTAAACCATTCATTATATTTTCCTTTGTATCTGGCTTCTTTCAGTAAACTGTGCTTTTGAGATCAATCTATGTTTTTATGCATATCATTATCTTGTTGTTGTTGTGACAAATATTCTGCGGTAAAACAATCCACAATACATTAATTCATTCATTCTCCTGGTTATAGATACTGGGTCCATGTACCATTTTAGCCTTCCATGAACATTCTTTCATAAGTGTTTTTCTTGACATATGTTGTTATTTTCTTTTGAATACACACCTAAGAGTTAAGTTGTCGGGCTATGTGGAACCATACTAATACATTTATCATACACTTAGATGATGGATGGTAACTAAACATTCTTGTAACTACTTCGTAACATATACATACATCAATTCATTATTCTGTACACTTTTAACTTGTACAATGTTATATATCACATATCACAATAAAATTGGAAAAAATTTCAAACAATTTCCAAAAGCAGTTAATCAATTTTCAATCCCACTAGCAATGCATGAGTGTTCCAATTGCTCCACAACCCTGCCAATATTTCATATTGTCCATCTTAATTTTAGCCACCCTTTGGTTGACAGGAGGAAGTAAGAGGTGGCAGGGTTTGTAATAGTTGTGTGTCCATTGCTAAGAATGAAGAATACTATTTCATGAAATGCTTTCTCTCCTTTTGGACTTCTCCTTACAACTAAATAACCAGATTGTACCAGATGCTGGTTCCTTACTCAGATACTTGCAGAGGGAATAGAGTGATGGCTGGCATAATCTGAAGACTTGTTTGCGCTAAGGTGACAGAATAACCTTTGTTAATATCTGGCCTTTTCTGACACCATTGACTGGTTAAAGGACACTGTAAATGGATGGGTATAACTTGTACAAAGTCAACTTCACCCCAGAGCATTGACTTACCAGGATAATACAGATGGATCATAGTTCACAGAGCGGCACTTGGGGATGCAATGAAAGGTTGAACTGTCACAAAACACTCAGAGGCAGGTATTATTTTCCCATTTCACAGCAGAGGAAGTTGAAAATTGGAGTGAGTTTTCTTCTGCATGAGGATAATAATCAGACCCTCAGAGGCCAAGTCAAGTGCCCTTTGTATGAACTAGGAGAATAGAAATACACACACAGAGGGTCCCATATATTTCCAGATGGACCACTAGGTGAGTCTTCTAAGGCTGCCAGAACCCAATACTACTGACCCAGAGTTTTAAACCAGAGGACTGTGATTTCTTAAAGTTGTGGACACAAGAGGTCTGAGATCAATGTATCAATAGGACTGGTTTCTCCTGAGGCCTCTCTTCTTGGATTGTAGACAGCCCTTTTCTCCCTGTGTCCTCGCATGGTCATCCCTCTGTTTCTGAATTTGTCCTACTCTCCTTTTGTAGGTGTTGATGAAAATAATCAATAATCAGTCTATAACAGGAATAGAACAGACTTTTATTTGTGCCAAACTGAGGATAGCCTGAAACACAACCTCTTAGATAATTCTGAGGAACTACTTCAGAGAAGCCTGATTTTTCAGCACAGTTTTATGTATTGTCAGAGCAAAAAATATTAAACTAGTCAAGGATACATCCCTGCAAGTTTTCAAAAAAACAAACAAAACAAAACAAAACAAAAACCCCACCAAATCAGCACATCAAAGCAAGTCAGTATGACCCTGATGGAGTCTTGCCATCAAAGTAATCCCCTGGGAGTTCCCGTGGTGGCGCAGTGGTTAACGAATCCGACTAGGAACCATGAGGTTGCGGGTTCGGTCCCTGCCCTTGCTCAGTGGGTTAACGATCCGGCGTTGCCGTGAGCTGTGGTGTAGGTTGCAGACGCGGCTCGGATCCCGCGTTGCTGTGGCTCTGGCGTAGGCCGGTGGCTACAGCACCGATTCAACCCCTAGCCTGGGAACCTCCATATGCCGCGGGAGCGGCCCAAGAAATAGCAACAACAACAACAACAAAAAAAAAAAAAAAAAACAAGTAATCCCCTGCCTTGGCATCCCAGGAAGGAAGGCCATTAATCTTTATTTTTTGTAACATAGATATTCTTTTTTTACTACGAAAATATACTTGACTTATAATGTTGTGCCAATTTCTGCTGTACAACAAAATGACTCACTCATATATATACGTTCATTTTTTATATTTAACAGATATTCTTGACTTCTGATCAATTTGTGCTTTTCTTTAATGATTAAAGCAGATCAACAATGCATGTTTGAGATGCCACAAACAACCTGTTCTAATTAGAATATAATTCAAATTAATCCATGTATAAGCCAGAATGCCTTCTGTGAACTGAAGTTTGGCACTGGCCATCAGCCTCTACATGGAGTAAAACAGGAGCCACTGCAGCTGCTGACCTGCAGCACACCCTGAGTGGAGCTCAGGGTAGAGACCAGGAGTGAGGCACTCTGTGTTCTGGGAAAACTGGAAGAATGGGCTTTCAGATAGTTAGATATCTTCAGGAGAAGATTTTATGAGCCCAATTCTTGCATCTTATCATATCTAGAAAAACACTAAAATCCACCAATGTTGTCTGTGACCAGTAGTAACCTTCATGAGACTACCAGCAAACTTTGTAAAATGTTTTCATGGCTGCATGCAACCCTCCTTTCACATTTATGCCTTATATCTTGATATTTCCCCTCAGCTGTAGTTAGTGGGCAAAACAAAAGATGTCATGGTCACTTGTGAGAACAGCCACTCCCAAGGGTAGGCCAATGAGCCCTGAGGGAACTCAGGAAGCCCAGACCTTTACATCTTTCCATAGAAATGGTTTTCTGTATATGTGTTCTATAAATCTGGTTGTCTGTAAATCTTTTGTTCCTACCACCTCCCCTTGTTGCAAAAACTCATATATCCTATCTTCCCCCTCACCTCCTGGGAGAGGTTTCTTGGGGCCATCTGAGATGCTGTCTCCCAGGCTTAAGTCCTAAATTCACCCCAAATAAAACTTAACTCTCAACTTTCAGGTTGTATTTTTTTTTTTAATCAACATTTCCCACACCTCAGTATGTGAAAATTTCTTTTATCATAAAAGTATTTCTCGGAGTTCCCGTTGTGGTGCAGTGGTTAACGAATCTGACTAGGAACCACGAGGTTGTGGGTTCAGTCCCTGGCCTTGCTCAGTGGGTTAAGGATCCAGCGTTGCCATGAGCTGTGGTGTAGGTTGCAGATGCAGCTCGGATTCCATGTTGCTGTGGCTCTGCCATAGGCTGGTGGCTACAGCTCTGATTAGACCCCTAGCCTGGGAAACTCCATATGCCATGGGAGTGGCCCAAGAGATGGCAAAAAGACAAAAAAAAAAAAAAAAAAAAAAAGAATATCTCTCATATTGGATTATGGCCCATTAAAGAAATTATCTTAATCATTTGTTTATGACCAAATCTCCAAATTTGACTGTTCACATTCTAAGGTTCTGGGGGTTAAAGCTGCATTGTTTGAATTTTTAAGGAAACATAATTTATCTGTAACAAAGTTACTGGGCACCAGCTAGTGAAGGAGGAAATGAGGGACAGTACTATAGAAGTGAGTGTTGGAATGAAGAAAAGAATGGACTAGAGAGAAAAGTAAGAGAGTTAATAGGGCTGTCTGGGTAACTAGTTGTGAAGACTAAGAAAGAGTTCCGTGCTTAAAAAAATCCAGATTTCTGTCTGGAGCAAACAAGAAGGTTGTGACACTGTGATTTATGAGAAATACATTTCTGGCCTTTGTCACATTCCTGGTACAGATCTCCTAAAACCCTCGGAATTTCCTAGTTAATGAGAGCAGTAAAAAGTGTCTTGTTATGTTAATGATATTTTTTGAAATCCCTTAAGGACAAGGAGCCAGTTGCCAGGGGAACAAACCCTGTGATTAGAGGGTTGGAATTTTCTTTTCTTTTTTATTTTCATAATGATTTTTATTTCTTCCATTATAGTTGATTTATAGTGTTCTGTGGATTTCTACTGTACAGCAAAGTGACCCAGATATATATAATTCTGACCCAGATATTATATTTTTTTTTCTCACATTATTCTCCATCATGTTCCATCTCAAGTGATTGGATGTAGTTCCCTGTGCAGGATCTCACTGTTTATCCATTCCAAATGCAATAGTTTGCATCTATTAGCCCCAGACTGCCAATCTATCCCACTCCCTTCCCCTCCCTCTTGGCAACCTCAAGACTTTTCTCCAAGTACATGAGTTTCTTTTCTGTGGAAAAGTTGCTTTGTGCTCTATATTAGATATCACATGGTCTTTGCATTTCTCTTTCTGACAGATTTCACTTAGTATGAGAGTCTCTAGTTCCATCCAAGTTGCTACAAATGGCATTATTTTGTTCTTTTTATGGTTGAGTAGTATTCCATTGTGTATATATACCACATCTTCTTAATCCACTCATCTGTCAACAGACATTTAAGTTGTTTCCATGTCTGGGCTATTTTGAATAGTGCTAAAATGAACATGCACTACATGTGTTTTTTTCAAGGAAAGTTTTGTCTAGATTTATGCCCAAGAGTGGGATTGTTGGGTCATATGGTAGTTCTACATTTACATTTTCTGAGGTACTTTCACACTGTTGTCCAGAGTGGTTGTACCAATTTACATTCCCACCAACAGTGTAGGAGGGTTCCCTTTTCTCCACACCATCTCCAGCATTTGTCATTTCTTGACTTGTTAATTATGGCCATTCTGACCATGATTCATGACACCTTATAGTAGTTTCAATTTTCACTTCTCTAATATTCAGTGATGTTGAGCATTTTTTCATGTGCTTGTTGGCCTTCTGTGTATCTTTTTTGGAGAAATGTCTATTCAGATCTTCTGCCCATTTTTCAACTGACTTGGGTTTTTTTGCTGTTGAGTTGTCTAAGTTGTTTGCATATTTTAGATATTAAGACTCCATCAGTTGCATCATTTGAAACTATTTTCTCCCATTTTGTAGGTTATCTTCTTTTTTTTTAATGGTTTCCTTTGATGTGCAAAACTTGATTAGGTCCCACTGGTTTATTTTTGCTTTTATTTCTGTTACCTTGCGAGAGTGACCTAAGAAAACATTTGTATGGTTGATGTCAGAGAATGTTTTGCCTATGTTCTCTTCTGGGAGTTTTATGGTGTCTTGTCTTACATTTAAGTCTTTAATCCATTTTGAGTTTATTTTTGGACATGGTGTGAGGTTGTGTTCTAGTTCCACTGATTTACATGCAGCTGTCCAGTTTTCCCAGCAGCATTGTTGAAAAGACTGCCTTTTTCCCATTTATATTCTTGCCTCCCTTGTCAAAGATTAATTGACCATAGGTGTCTGGGTTTATTTCTGGGTTCTCTATTCTGTTCCATTGGTCTGTATGTCTGTTTTGGTATCAGTGCCACACTGTCTTTATTATTACTATAGATTTGTAATATTGCCTGAGGTCTGAGAGAGTTATGCCTCCTGCTTGGTTTTTGTTCCTCAGGATTGCTTTGGCAATTCTGGGTCTTTTTTATAGTTCCAAATAAATTTTTGGATTGTTTGTTGTAGTTCTGTGAAAAAATGATATGGGTAATTTGATAGGGATTGCATTGAATCTGTAGATTTCATTGGGTTGTATAGCCATTTTTATGATATTAATTCTTCCAGTAGAGGGTTGGAATTTTCAATCCCATTTCTCTGGGAGGAGAGAGGGGCCAGAAATTTAAGTAATCACCAATGGACAATGATTTAATAAATCATGTTTCTGTAATGAAGCCTTCCCCCTAAGTTCCCACACAAACAAAAAAAAGATGGGGCTAAGAGAGCTTCCAGGTTGGGGGACACATAGAGGTACTGGGAAGGAAGCATGCCTGGAAAGGGCATGGATTCTCTGTGTCCCTTCCTCATTCCTTACCCTAAGCATCTTTTCCATCTGACTGTTCTAGAGTTAACTCCTTTAATAATAAACTCATAATCTAGTAGGTAAAGTGTTTCTCTCAATTTTGTGAACTGCTCTAATCAACCCAAGGAAGAGGTTGTGGGATCTTCTATGTGACTTAGAAGCCCAGGTAACAACCTGGACTTTCAGTGATGTCTTAAGTAGGAGTGGGGTCATCTTGTGGGACTGAGACCTTAAGCTGTGTGATCTGATACTATATCCAGGTACATAGTGTCAGAATAGAGTTGAGTTGTCCAGTACCATGGAGAAATGAATTAATTGCTTGGTTGTATGGGGAAAACCCTACATATTAGAAACAGGTGCAGAATCATAATACTATATAACTACTTTTCATCTTGAATTTCCTCTTAATTTTTTAAAAATTTTTTATTATGATTGATTCCTCTTAATTTTTACAGTTAATCCTCCATATTCTGATTCTTCTCATTCTTAGCTCCATTCTGTTTTCTCATGAATGCATAATATTTACATAATCAGTCTCCTGTTTATGCCCATTTAGATGGTTGAAAGGAATGCACCATAAAGGTTAATAGCACAGACTGGAAAACCTTGGCTGGATGTTGGTTTGTATCTTATTTTTCTTTTACATTTTCAATTTGTAGCATATATATTTATACTTTTTCTTCCTTTAATTACATATATTCTGGCTATTAGCTCTCATTCTATGATATATGTTTTGGATTCTCTTCCATTTTATTATTTTCTAACCAGTTAGGAGTCATAGAAGAGACCACTTTATGCTTCTCAGTCTTTTTTTTTCTTTAACATTAACTTCATTTAATTGTCACTTAGAATAATCTTTAATGAATTTTGCATTTAGAGGATGGGATCCAAATTTACTTTTTTCAAATGACTAACCAATTATGATTACATGAGTTATGAATTTATTCATCTTTCCCCTCAAAATATATAATGTTAATTTTGTATACTAAACAACTAAATGCACTTGAGTCAATTTCTGGACTCTTATTATTGACATATCCCTTTGCTAGTACCACATTTATAAAAATTGCATCATTATAGTGTGTTTTACTATGAATAGACCACATTTATTTCATTTTTAGAACTTCCCTGGATGTACTTTGTTTGCTTTTTTCATACAGCTTTGAAAATCAGCATTTCTAATTATTGGAGAGTTACTATTTGTCTTTGGATTCCATTAAATGTATGGTTAATTCAGGAAGAATTGACATTTTTATTATGTCAGATAATCCATGATATAGAATTTTTGCCCTTTGCTTTCTAACACATAGCTTCCATGACAATCTCTTATTGGACTCTATAGTTATTTAATGATCATCTGTTGTTGTTGTTGCCTGTTCTTTTTGCATTTTTTAAATTATAGTTGATTTATAATGTTTCTAAAAGTTCTACTGTTTAGCAAAGTGACCCAATCACACATATTTCCCTGGGCTGTACAGTAAGATCCCATTGCCCATCCATTCCAAATATGGTTTGTATCCAAACCATCCCACTCCCTCCCCCTTCCCCCCAGGAACCCCAAGTTTTCTCTCCTTGGCCATGATCTGTTTCTGTTGTTTTGTTTTTTTTTTTAGGTGGGATCATCTGTACTATATCACAAATAAGTGATATCATGTGGCATTTGTCTTTTTTCTTTCTGTATTTTTAAAATTGAACAGACTGCTTCATTTTTTAAGCAATTTCTATCTTTATTATGCTGGATTGGTATATTCATTTTCTATTGCTGCACAAAAAATTAACACAAACAATAATTTGTAATAATACCATCTCTGAACACACAGTTCTTTATGTCAGGAATCTGGCACAGAATGACTACGTTCTCAGCCCAGGGTCTCAAACACTGAAATGAAAGTGTTGATCAGGCTTTGTCCTCATCTGGGCTCTTCCTAGCTCATTCAGGGTGTTGGCAGGATTCAGTTCCTTGCAGCAGTAGGTATGAGGTACCCATTCCTTTTCTGGATGTCAGCCAAGGCTTTACTACTCTGAGCTCCATTTTTCTTGACCTGTGGCCCCCTCTGTCTTCACAGCAGCAGAAGAAGCAGGTCAAATCCTTCTCAAGCTGCAATCTCAGACTCCCCTTCTGCAGCAGCTGGAGAAAACTCCTTTTAATGGGCTTCATGTGATTAGGTCAAGCTTACCTGGGTAGCTCCCTATCTTAAGGCCCACTGAACTGTGACGATGAGTCCATCTGCAGAATTCCTTTGCAGCATCAGCTAGTTAGTGTTGGAATACCTGGCAGAAGATATGTGTATATGATGGGAAGGAATCTTGGGGGTATTTTAAGGTCTTCTTCCAACAGTCAGAGAATATGGTCTCTGCAGTGCACAATTATTGGCCTCTTTTGAAAACTTATTCTCGGCCTTCTTCCGAGAGAGAGATTTTTCAATATTGCATATGTACTCCACACTAACTGTCAGGGGCAAGGTTTTACATATGTTCATTCTATCAAGTGTGCTATTTGTAACAGTTAAATCTTTCTTTGTTTGGTTGATAGAAAAATTATTAAGAAAAGTATTTTAATATCTCACATGAGAAGTTTGAGTATGTAATTTCCTCCTTTTATTTCCAGAAAAGTTTTGTTTTATGTGGTTTGAGACCTTGTTTTATGCATTTACACATTTGAGAATATTACACATAACTGGATAATCATTTCTATTTTCATTAAATAATAAACTTATTTAAAACCAGGTTTTTAGACTTAAAGATTGTTTTCACAAATATACATATTGTGGTGTCAGCTATCTTTTGGTTCATTTTTACCTGAAATATATCATTTCTGCCCCATTTTGTTTCAAAGTTTTAGTTTCATTAAGTTATAGGAGTGACTCACATTAATCAGCATCTGAATTGATTTTATTTCCTGATTGGAGTATCTCTTACAAGCCTAATCCACTGCATTTATTGTAATTAATATCTGGACCAATTTCTAAATGTATATTTAAAAATTTTTGCCACACTCCTTTTTTTGATACAAATTTTTTGATCTTCAATTTTCTTGTGATTTTTTTCCTTTTCCTTTTTATTTTTCTACTAATAATTTAGAAGATGTTCATTCTATTTCTGTTTTTTAATTAGTACATTTAAATTTATAATATACAGAAATATTTTTGCTTTCCTCCAGATGAATTCTAAATTAGTTCTTGACATTATCTTCCAGCTCACAAATTCTTCTTTACTCCATGTTTAAATTTGTTGCTTAAACTTTCAAGTTTTAACACAGTGATAATTGTTTTCATTCCCCAAAGTTCTATTTCATATTCATATTTTTTAAATATTTCTAATATTTATTGTTTTGCTATCTTGTTTCAATTCTTTTGTTATATTTGTTTTATTTTTTAATTATGTCTTTGTACTGTACTTTTGAGAGTATTTATTATCAGCCCTGTTTTTGCCAATTATGTTTGGGGTGGTTATTGTCCTTATTTTTTTCATGTCTTATTGAGATATACATTGACATGAACATTGTATTGGTTTTAGAAGTACAGCATAATGATTTATATATGTATATATTGTGAAAAGATCACCACAATAAATTTAGTTAACATGAATCACTACATATATTTATAATTTTTTTTCTTGTGAATAGAATTTTTAAGATCTACTATTTAGAGAATTTCAAATATACAATACTGTTAACTATAGTCACCCTATTGTACATTACATTCATAGGACTTATGACTGGAGGTTTGTATATCTTGACCACCTCATATTTTCTTTAATGAATCTTTACCAGGTCATATTTCATCTACTCTGTTGAACTACAATGAGTTCTGGAATATGGATGTGTTCATTCTAGAAGTTTTTGTTTGCTTGTGTTTGGGGCCACTAAGTTATCCCTAGCCCAGGATTTTGGATGATGATAGATAGATAGATAGATAGATAGACAGATAGATAGATAGGGATAGAAAGAGATGAAGATAGATTATTGATATCTGATTCAGACTTCTAGTGAGTATAAATTCTAAGTCTTTACCTACAGTTTGGGTACAGTAAAAATCCCAAAAAAACTGAAGTTTTTATTTCTCATGAGAGACTTTCTTATTTTCTACCCGAAGACCTAAATTAATACCAAATTTCCTTCCAACTTCTCAAATGAATAGGAAAAACTTTTTTCTGGTCACCTTTTTACAGAATGAACAGTCCATTCTTAGGACTAAGATTTATGTACAGTCTGATTTCCAGCTTTCTGCCTTTTCTTCATTTCCTTTCATTCACTGCCCCCCATAAAGATTAAAATATATACATTAAATTGACTTCATATTTTTTAATTATATCTGTGTCTGGAATAATGGTAAAATTATTGTTTTCGTCTCTTAAAAAATCTTAAATATGTTTTGTTTTCAAATATGTGAGGACATATATCTTGAATGAAAGAAGCAAAAGTACTTGAAATTCAATTGGAATTTGCCATTTGGTGACTCAGTTTGAGTTACAAGTTGCCATATCTTTGCATGCAAAGCTCTGTGTGAGACACCAGGGATTTGCAATGTTAATGCTGCTCACACCATAGGGGATTCACAGGGGCTCCGTTGAATTAAACAAATTATTTTAAGTGCATGCCAAATGGTTCCAATAATGGAAGACCTAATGCAGAGTGGACCAAAGAAGTTTACTTCTCTCTCCTATGACAATCCAGGGTGAATAATCCAGGTCTGGTGGTCTTGTTTCTAATATGAGATCAACTCTGGGTCCCAGGCAGGTAGTCTGGTTTGTGGATCTAATGGGGCAGGAGGGAAAATGTCAGGATTCATCAAAAACATCAGTGGAAGCCAGAAGACAATGGAAAAATACCTTCAATATGCTAAGAACAAATTAATAATAATGTGGCAGGTGAGGATTTGAGATGGAAATGTTCTAAAATTAGGTTGTGATGATGGTTGTACAACTATACATACAATAAAATTCATTGAATTATTTTTTAAAAATAATAATGTGGCAGAGATTGGCCCATTTTGTCTCTGATCTAATTATACAGTCAGGCAAGCTGCCTTGCATTCAAAGGTGTGCTGTCTGAGATAAGCCAACGGATGTGATCTAAGGCTAAAATGTATGTCCCAAGCATCTCTCAGCCTTGGCCCTCCACATGTCCCATGAATGATCCTCCAAGCCCTTCCTCTTCTGAAACTAACTGTGGTCAAAAACCTCTGAATTGTACACACTGAGTGAATTGTGTGGCACGTGAATTGCATATCAATAAAGATATTAAAAGCAAGTGGAGAAGTGGGGGAGGAGAATAGGAAGGAGAAGAAGGTCAGCTCCTGAGGCAAGAGATATTTTCTTCACTAGTGCACTCTGAGGGTATCAAAGCCTGACACAAAGATGATTTCAGTGAATAACTACTGATAATTTATTTCACTGATAATTCTTTTTCTATCCCAAACATGTCACTTCCTCCATCCTGTTATGCCATGAAGCACCTGGCCCTCTATCTCCCTCATCCTAAAGGACCAGGTGAACCAATGAACACCTCTCCACCCCACCATGCTAAAGGACCAGGCTTGACAGGTCTGGTTCTCAGGAGGAACTTCCAGCTACATTACATAATGCTTTCCCCAATACTGAGGAAAAAGGACATTTCCCAGCAAAGAATGGGAGAATTAGGGAAACTGAGGAGGTGACCGATCCTGCAAACTACCCCTTGCAGCCTGAACAGAGTGATATAGCTATGAAAACTGTAAAAGCCCCAGGGACTTGGTTTACAGTCAGAGACTTGAACCAAATTATCCTTGATTTGGGTGGATGCCATTTTGAAGGCTTAGGGGACCTAAAAACACGGTGTGCACAGCCCCAGGGCCTGGGAAGCAGGAGGCTTGCTTGGGGAGGGTGGGGAAAGGGTGGTGAGATGGAAGAATGATCTGTCCCCCACGTTTCCAGGGACTTGGTCCATCTGTAGGACAGACTCAGGGACTGTAGGTGGTCTAAGAGAAGAGAGAATACTCAAGCCTCCTCAGGACCCAGGGGTGAATTGCAACCAGGCCCAGTGCCGATGGAGGTGGGAGAAGCCAAGCCAACTTGGTCCACACAGAAACTCTTTTCCTGGTTTGGGGACCACAGGGGAAAATGGGGGCGGGGAGGCGGGGGAGTGGTGCTGGTGGAATGACACATATATTCCTGCAGGGGGCACCAAAGGGCAGGAAAAAAGCCATTTATAATAAAGCTAATAGGACTATATAGGTCTAGCTATTCTTAGATTTCATTCCATCTCCAAAAAGGTAGGTGCAGCTCTCCTTTACCTTTCATTTTCTTATTTTTTCTTTTTTTAATTTTCTTTTCCTTTTTAAAAATTATTTCCTTTTATTTTTCTTTTTTGATTTTTCTTTTTACCAAATGAGGTAAAAATAATAATAATATATAATTAACCATTTTAAAGTGAACAACTCAATGACATTTAGGAAATTCAGTGTTGTCAAACCACCACCTCTATCTAGTTCCAAAATGTTTTCATCACCCTAAAACAAAACCCCCCAAACAATAAGAAGTTACACGCATTTGCCACCATTTTCTCAGTGCATCTACACCACCAATCTGTTTTCTCTCTCTCTGGATTTACCTCCTCTGGACATTTTATAGACAGGAATCCCACACTAGGTGGCCTCTCACATCTGCTTCCCGTATCCACCTCTCCACACTTTCAGGGAGCCCATCCCCACCACAGTTTAAATGCTGCACCTGAGGAGGTTGGGTGAATGCCTTTTGTAGTTATTGCTGCCCAGATTAAAGGCTCCAGGTCATGCTGAGCTCATGCCCAGTACAGAGTCCTCATCCAGGTGGCCGCCAGCTGACCTGGAAGACAGGTTTCTCCCTGCAGGTGGAGCCCCACACCTCCTCCATGTCAACTTTCTAATCATGGTTAAATGCTGTTGCTTCTCAAAATCTCACAGCACTTTGTCCTTCTTCTATGCAAGCACCTCATCCTGCTTCTGTCACGGTTGGCTCATCTTAGGGGCGCTCTCTAGACTGTGAAGACCTCAGTCCTCCTTTGCAATTCAAAAGTACACCAAACTGAGTTTTAGGAGATGTCATCATCTGGTTAAGAATGCACAGGAGGATGAAGACGAAGAACTGGTACAATCCTTCTTGTTGATATATATTAGGAGGAACAACTTGCTTATGGAAATTTCACTGCCAGAGGAGGAATGCAGAGGAGGCTTTGGGGTGGGTGTTGCCAGCATCAGGTGAGCACTGTATTGGGAAGGAGAAGACACAAACGTTCAGTCTGGCACATTCTGCCAAGTTAAATTTGACACCTCGCCTCCAAGAACACCATGCAGCCCTTCCCTATAGCTCTTTCCCCACCAAAACCCTTCTGGAAAATATCTAGACTTTTGAGTCAACAATCAAGAAGAACAGACGGGAACACAACTGGACCAAGCACCTTCCTCAGGTATAGGGGAATCCACATGAGTGCTCTAAGCCTGGCCTGAGTCAAGATCGCAATGAGGACAGGCTACCCTGGCCAAAGGGGTACAGAAGGGGTTGTCTGAACTTCTGCACAGGAGTCTAGAGGGAAAAGACAGAATCTGGCAAATTTCAACCTGATGGCAAAAAAAAAAATTTTCCTGAAGGAACCAGGCCCAGCTTGGCCAGGACTGGAGGTCTTTTGATAATGGAGAAACTTTATCTGAATCCCGCAGGTTCTGCCTGGCCTGGATCCCTGCATCTCATTTCCACAGCACCTCCTTGGGGCTCCTGGCACTGGCCCTGACAGCCATCATTCCATCGGCCCTTAATTGGCCCTTTGTTTCCATCTCTCCCCTTATCTCCTGCTACCAGAATTTTGCTCTTCAGCCTTCAATGTGTTCAGTTCTGTTGACCTCTCCCCTTAGGAAGCCCTTGAGTGTGTGTGTGTGTGTGTGTGTGTGTGTGTGTGTGTGTGCGCGCGTGTGTGTGTGTTTCTATTGCAACTGCCAAAAAGACAGGTGGTTATTTTCGCAAAAAGGAATAGGAGGATTCTACAGAAACTGGGACACTCAGCTGCTTTCACTGGATTCCTAGGCTCCCTTCTCATATCACCACCTGCAGTCAGCGTGGTTCACTTGTTTCACACCCTGCCTGGAATTTGTACCACCAGAATTTACGTGGGAAGCCTGCAGCGGGACTGGGACCTGGTGAGTATTTTCTGACTTAAGGATACTCACCTGCTTTCTGCTTTCTCCACCCCCTTGTCATCCTCAAGTATCAGGAAGACCCTGGGGCCTTTCCAGGAAGAGAAATACCACAGGATGATAGTCTAAATAACTCCTTATTTGTTCATATAAATGCCAATCCTGAGAGCTCAGCAGATGTGTTCAGAGCCCTTGCTCTCTACACTGAGTGCACAAATAATAGTAAAGCTTACAGAGTGTCTTGGCCTCAGGCATTGCTCTCAAAGAGCCCTGGGGGTTGACTCCTCCCTCTTCCAATTGTAGAAGTTGTCATGGAGACAAGAGGAAAAGAAAGAGCTTTAAGGGGGTCCACAGATGCAGTTCTGGCCTTGGATTCACGTAAAGAGAGTTTGGGTTTTTTCCCCTAGCATGCTTATGGACAGCACATGGTCAGAGCTTAGGCAAAAATTCTATGTGAGTAGGTGAGGAAATAAAACCCCTTCACGCTGGGGGATTTTCTCCTCAGAGTTTGGAGGATGGATGATGACAGAGGAACTCTATCCACATGTAGACGGACACAAGAATAGATCGTAGTTGTTGTCTCTCTATTTCTAGGATTAAAAACATATTAGGGGTTGGGAGTGGCTGAGATGGTTAAAACTAACTATTCTCTTCTGGTCATTTTTCCTTTGCTCCTGTTGGTCTCCTGGTGTTGCCTTGCCTCCTACCAAGACAAAAAGAGAGAGACACACACACACACAGAGAAATTAAATCAGTCCCCACCTTGTCCCTGATGTCTTATGGGTCTTTCTGTCCCTGGCAAGGATGTCAAAGACTCATGGTCGAGATGTCTTTCTAGCCAGCTTCCGCATCATCCTCGTTCTTCTGCAGTCCTGTCCAGCACCATCCCTGGAAATGGTAGGAGAGCTTTCCCTTCAACATGTTAAAAAATGCCCCAGAGGTCCCTGATGGCTCAGTGGGTTAAGGATCCAGTATTGTCACTGCTGCGGCTCAGGTTGCTGCTGTGACTGGAGTTCGATCCCTGGCCCAGGAACTTCAGAATGCCTAGGGCTCACCCAAAAGAATAAATGCCTTAGTAGAAGGAGAGGAGCTCCAGAGGGGAGCAGAGCTGGCACCTTTCCCTGTTAGCTCAGGATCCAAGGATTCCCCCCAAGAGGAATAGAGGTGTGAATAGGAGAGCCAATGGTCTCCTTGCACTGGCCTAACCAGTTCTGTTGGATCTGTCCTCATAAGAGAAAGCTGATTTCAAGGTATTTGGGCCTACTGATCCTGTCCAGGTCAAGGTTGGGGAAGATGTGGACCTATGGTGCAACCTGTCTCTCAACATCAACCTCGAGGACATGGAACTTCGGTGGTACAGGGACCAGCTTTCCCCAGCTGTGCATGTGTGTAGAAATGGATCAGACGTGCAGGAAGAGCAGGTGGAGTTGTATCGGGGAAGGACAACCTTTGTGAAGGACTATGTGGCCCAGGGTCAAGCAGCTGTGAGGATACACAATGCCAATGGTCTTGATAATGGGACATTCCACTGCCAATTCAGTGATAAGGGCTTCAGTGAGGCTACACTGTGGCTAAGGGTGGTAGGTAAGTTTCAACTGGTAGGGCCCCTGGCCTTCCCAAGAGCTTCATCCCCCAAATTTGGTTCAGGCTGCAGCTCATCCCCCTGGTAGCCCAAAGTGCATAAGCCTGAGAACTTCCCACAAAGTGCGCTTCCAAGCAAATCCATTTATCAGATGCTTTGTACAAGGGCAGTTTATCTCAGAAAATATAATTCTGATTATGTATGTGGCTTTATTCATAATTTTCCTTTCCTTAATCACCCCACTAACATGGAATAGGGGCAGGAGGGAGGGATGGAGAGAGACAGAGACACAGACATGAAGAGAGACAGAGATACAGAAAGAAACATTGAGAGACAGACAGAGAGACAGATAAAGAGACAGATAGAGACAGAGAGACAGACAGAAAGAGACAGGGAGATAGAATCAAAAGAGAGAAATAGAAACAGACACAGTAACAACTGAGACATAGAGAGGGTCAGAGAGAGAAAAGGAGGAAGAGAAAGAGGTGCTAATTTTGCAATATTAGAAAGGTATTTAATTGTCCTGAAATTTTTGTTTTCTTTGCTGTTTTTTTCTGGAAATAAGGGTAACATATTTGGAGTGTAATATTACACATGGTAGGTGGTTTGGTAAGAACACCTAACATCTATTGGAAATTCTCAAGATTTTAGTTTTTCTAATGGAAGCAGCAGCAGCTGCAGAGATTGGAACAGGCATCTTTTCCAAAAGGGCTGGCTCAGAGCTCAGAATTCAAGTGGAAGTTGACCAGGAGGAAGTCATCAGGGCAGAGTGCCTCTTGGAGGGCTGGTACCTGGAGCCTGGAGTGGAGAGACTTCAAGAAACATTTCTTACCTTTTGTGCTCAGTCTCTCAGCCTCACCAACAACTGGCCTCTGGACTGTGGTGTCCAATGTGACCCTCCAGGGCAGCAATGTGACAAGCCTCTCCTGCTCCATCTCCAAGCCCCTCCTTGGAGAGAAGAAGGTAACTGAGATTGACCTGTCAGGTAAGAGTTCTGTTCAGTTCTGGCCTTTAAAGTTCTGAGTGCAGGTGCTTATGGCCCCAGATGCTAGGACATTAGGAGGGAGCCTAGAGGCTTGCAGCAAGAGTGGACAGGGCAGCAGATCTCTGTCCATGGCCTGCTGGAGTGGGAGTCAAGGGGAAAAGCAGAGTTTTGCATGCTTATTACTGAGGTAGAACAGAGATGGGGTATAGAGGGAGACCCAGGGAAAGCTTTGCCTTTTAGAAGAAAGAGAAGCATTCACCCCATATTAACATTTTTTTTTTTTTAGTTTGTTAATACACTATTTTTTAGAACCGTTTTATGTTCATGGCAAAATTGAGAGAGAAGATAACAAAGATTTCTCCATATACTCCTTGCCCCCATACACACAGCCTCCCCCATTATCAACATCCCCCATCAGAGTGGTACATGTGTTATAACCGATGAACCTATATTGACACATCATCACCCAGAGTCCACAGTTTACATCAGGGGTCACCTTGGTCTTGTGCATTCCATGGGCTGGAACAAAGGTGTAAGGATGTGGATCCACCACTGCAGTATCATGCAGAGTAGTTTCACTGCCCTAAAGTGTCCACCTATTTATCCACACCCACCCTGCTCCTAGCAATCACTGATCTTTTTCTTTATATGTAGTTTTTCCTTTTCCAGAATGTCACAGAGCTAGAATCATACAGTATGTAGCCTATTTGGATGGCTTCTTTCACTGAGGAATATGCATTTATGGTTCTCCCATGTCTTTTCATGGCTTGAAAGTCTCTATCTCTTAGGGGCTGAATAACATGCCATAGTTTTTATGAAGCATAGTTTATTTATACACATCACCCTCTGAAGGACATCTCAGTGACTTTCAACTTTACCTGTGTATACAATTTTTATTCTAAGTGACTTCAAGCTTAGAGAACATTTGAAAGAATCCTACAAAGAATTCTGTACCCTCTTTACCCAGATTCACCCAATGTTTAACATTCTGTCTCACCTTTGTTTCACCATTTCTCTCCCTGTGTCTACTATCTATCTCCTGTGCATCTGACTAGCTCTAGCTAAACAAATGCACAATATGCTGCGTCTAGACATCTCAGAGTACTTTGTAAACATGAACCCTCTAGCATCAGTATGTTAAGAACAAAGAAGCTCTCTCACCCTGATATTCTTGACTCCCCGGAAACCCCTTCAACTCCCTCCACAGGGTTCCTGAGCACAGTGTTGACAGTAACTTTGCCTCTGATCCTCACTGCAATGGGGCTTGCAACGAGTGGAATCATCTACTTCTTATGTCGTTAAAGGGAAAGGTAAGACAGTGGCTGGAAGGACAGAGAGCATGTGAAACAGAGGAGCAGGGATGGAGAGCCAGGAGGAGAGGGGCCCTCCAATCCAGTGTGCAGTGACCCCCAGTGGATGCAAACCAAGGGCATTCACACAAAGCTCTGTGCTAAGGCATTCCTTTGCAAGTCCTCATATACAGTAGGAATGGAGTGACCTGCAGTAGCCCCAGCTCTGGGATTGCCCAGTTACCATACATACAATGAAAATCTTGTCTCTGAGACCCCAGCTTATTCTTTACCAGGTGATTTGGGGAAGGTTTTTTGGTCTCCCTCTGGGAAATAGTCACATCTGAACTTGAAGGGGACTGTTGGTTGGTTGGGGGTGATGTTACCATCCTGAAAGCCTCCTGAAGTGATCTTATGCTTGGTACATGCAGGGAGTTGGTGCTTATTGTTAGGAATATGTCCCATATTGATTGTTCCACTCATCCATTCATTCCATTCCCTGCCTTCTATGTCACTTCAGGAGCTGAGGACTTACCCATCGATATCAGGCCCCTATTTGGGGAGCAGAGTAGAGACCCCATGCTGCTGGTTTCACAGAGTGCTAAGAATGCAAACTGAGGTACAGCACTGTGACAACTAAGAGAGACAGAATTGGGACTGTCCCCCAGGCTGTGTGCTGCTCCCTTGATACCCATTTTCTAACCTAGTTGGAAACAGCTGATAAGAGCCGCATAGAGTCAGTATCCCCACAGCAGAGTGGAGCACAAGGAGTCTTGTAGTAGTGCCTGGCTCTGCCCTAACCAAGCACCACCCACTAGGGGACTTAAAACTACAGGACTGTCTCTCACAGTTCTGGAGACTAGACATCCGAAGTCAACGTTTTAGCTGTGTTGGTTGCCTCTGGAGCCTGAGAGGAAGAATCCATTCCATGCCTCTCTCATGTTGTCTGGTGCTCCAGGCTTCCCTGAGCATGTGGCCACATCACACCAGTCTCTGCCTCTGTCACCATGTGGTCACCTCTTCATGACACTGTGTCTCAAACCTCCCTCTCCTTTCTCTTACAGGGACACCGGATTCAGGGCCACCTTAACCCAGGATGATCTACCCTCAAGATCCATACCTTAATCAGCAAAACACTATTTGCAAAGAAGTTTCCATTCACAGTTGCAGAGATTAGGAGTTGAACACTTGTTTTTGGGATCCCCCTTCAGCCCACAACAGGGGGTGTGGAGTTGCAACACAAGGGCTGAAGGACAAGCACACCTTCTTGCATGGCAGGGCCACCTCAGCGTATGATGAACATAGAAAACAAGGACACTATAGGAGTCTGAAAATGTTTTGTGCAGTCAAGATCTTCATGCAAAGACAGGGTGAATTTTATAAAAACTATCTCCACATCCACCATTTCAGAGTTTAGAATCAGGAGCGCTATGGTAGTCAGTGACTGGAGTGGCCAGGAAATGCCTCTTGTATTAAGGTACTATTTACATACAATGAAACAAAAAGATTTTTAAGGCGAAACGGGAAAAAATTTAAACGTAAAATTCTGTCATGTGGGTGACTATCTCCTCCCCTTTAGTATGCATTGTGCATCTGCATTATACCTTAACGAGACTTCCTTAGAAGAAACAGGAATGTCTGCTTGATCCGGAGAGCAGTTTTCTCCTGGCAACAGCACAGTACATCTCTAGGAATTGTTGCCCCCCCCCCAAAAAAAAAATCCACAACCTAAAAGTTGAGCATTCCACTTCATTTGGTGGACAAAACTGAGAAATTAAGCCTGGGAGGAAATATCTGAAGTAACCCTGAGAAAACTGCTCTGAGGAGGCAAAGGGGGAGCTAAGATACATAGGCGTTTTATAACAAAAGACAGGTAACAGGAGCTTAAGATTACTGCTAATAAAAGAAAGCCAGACATCCCAAATTCAGGAATTTAGTGCATTTCTATGTATGGGAAGGTCTGAGGGTCTGGGCTCACTGAAATCATTTCTTTGATGTGCACCTCAGCCATGGGGGCCAGTATCCTGTTTTCACATCCTGAGTTCCTCAGGCCTCACCATCAGGAGTGGCTGCAGCCTGATGGCTGCTAGATGGTAGTTATTCTTTGTTTCCTTCCTGAGTTCCCTCAGGGCTCACCACCAAAGCTGGCTGCGATCACTGATGACTGTGACATCCTTTGTTTACGGATATGGCAGGCAATGTTTCATTTCTCACAGATAGCATGCCTGTCTTAATCTTGCAAGTGGCCGCATGCGGGTCTGGACTAACTATCAATATGTCATTTCATATGTAATCTTTGCCTCAGAAACTATATAATTAATTATGCTTTGATTTCTACTGTTCAAAGCAGTACTCCAAGTTTTCTGAAAGACTGTCCTCCACATAATAATTGTCAAGCCAGTGCAAATAAAATTTTCCATTTCTTTCTTAATTGACTATTGGTGAATTTTTTCACTGACAGACATTTTGGCAGGGACACAATTCAACCCACTACAGCATCTATTTATGAACTTTATTCCATGACCCATTCAATAAACTCTTAGGATGGCTAAAATTGTGCATCAGTGGGGAGGAAGAGATTTCCCCCCACCCTCTTAGGTTTTTCTGGCTGATCTAAGAATTAAATAGACATGAGAAAGAGTAACAGGAGAAAATCAACAAAAGTTTAATGACACGTATACATGGGAGAGACCCGGGAAAACTGAGTAACTCACCGAAATGGCTGAAACCCTCACCTTAAATACCATCTTCAGCTGAAGAAAAAAGAGGATGTCAGGACAGTGGTTTGGGAATTTCAAAGGGGAGGAAGACAATTTACAGGGAGATAGGAAAGCAAATGGTTGGTAAATAAATGTTTGCTACGTCCTGCAGAAACAGTGGGGCACAGAGAGTAATTTTAAAAAACAGACTTTGTTAGTTTCCCCCTGTCAACCACACCTCCCTCATACTATCGTCATCGATGGTAATAGTTCCCTCCCTGTAATGGCCCCTCAATCAAAATTCCTTCAGCAGTTTGAGGAAGGTCATTATTTCTTCCTGAGTCTTTGGGTCTTAATTAGCTTCCAACTCAACATCATCCACATGCCAGAGAGACATTTTGGGGTGGCAAACTTTGTGCCCCTTCAAATGCCATTTCCACCTCCTGGGTGAGGTTGAGGAGACCATGCCCATCCGAGGGCTGAACAGTGACCTCTCCATACATCTGTAGTTATTATGTGGTTAATAGAGAGATGAGATCAAGTTTCATTGTTCCAGACTGCTTCCCTTGAAGACACACTATCCTGCACCACTTTCTGTGTATCAGCAGGAAAGAAAAGATGATGCTGTCAGTTTGAAATAAGAGTTTTAACTAAGGAACAACCCCCACCCCCTTGGCTAAAAAGGCAGCTGCAGGCCTTTCCAGCTATGCTCACCTCATATCACCCTTCTTGTAATAATGTAGCAACCGTGAGCACTATGTCCAAGCCAGCAGCCCTGCTAATCATGTACCCAGCATTGCTTATCAGTTCCACTTCTGTAACCTTACTTGCTCAGTTTCTTAGGGAGGAACACTGTCTGCTTGGGGAAGGGGGGAGGTCTGGGATGCTTACAGGGAAACTCAAGACCTTATAATGTATGAAAGTTGCTGAGAACAAAGACCTGGTGCTCAGACTCTGGAGGTGACTCCTCTGAGCCCACACCAGTGCTGAATAAAGCTTGCTTTTCCATATCTCTGGGTGCCATTTTTCTGCTTCAGCTGCCATGGTTTTTGCAGTTTCCACAACAAATTCACCATGCCACTTTTATCTCAATACTTATGGAAAGAGCAGTTTTAGGCTTGACATTGGTTTGCATTATAAAGTCAAAGGCTAACTAACTCTCTGGCCAGTCCCACAACCAGGGATGTTTGCTTCAAGGGCCATTCTTCAAGGAGCCATTTCTTTGAAATGTAGCAAGGAAGACAGTGCCTGTAGGGAAGGGGGAAATTCTTTACCTATCTTGGGATGTCCTCCAGCTGGGGCCCTATAAATTCAACTAGCCAGAGACAGATTAACAAGGGGAAAACAAACAGAAGTTAATTAACTTGCACAACATGAATAAGGGAGCACTCAGAGGTGTTGTTAGAATCCGGGATCCTTACACCCAACTTAGGAGAGAAAAGGGAAGGGAGGTATGGAGCTTATGGAAAAGCAGAAGACTTTTTGGAAAGATAAATGTGCGCTTAGGAGAACAGAAGTGTGATGGATAGTTTTTGACAAATTCTGTCTGGGAGTGGTGTTGACTTCTCTAAAAAGGGAAGATTAAGGTTGCTCTGGGAAAGCAATTTATGACACTTGAATTCTTTGGGGAGGCTCTGCTTTATATACATAAGGGATTTCCAATCCTCAGATGCCTTTAGCTCAAAATAATTCTTATGCCAAAGTGGCATATTTTGTGGTGATATGGAATGATCTCCTTTGTGCCCCCTCTCCCCACATTGAGGGAGGACACATAGCTAAATTCAGCTGTTATCTGAATCCAAATTTTAAACCCTACCACCAGTCATAGAAAAAATTAGCATTTTTATCTTGAAAACACAGATATAATAGTGAAACTTTTGTAAGAAATATAAATATTTGGTCAGTCAGATCACCAAAATGTATTTCAAATACATATTTGGTCTTTGTCCACAATTTCTGGCATATAGCCCCCACAAACTTCTGGCAGTGACAGAAAGGAAATCATCTTTTCTTATTAAAATTTAGTCTCTCTTAGTGTCCAGTGTGGAAGAGTGGGTTAAAAATCCAACTGCAGTAACTACCCATTGTGGCTCAGCAGTAACAAGCCCAACTAGTTTTTGTGAGGATGTGTGCTCAATCCCTGGCCTCACTCAGTAGGTTAAAGGATCCTGGAGTTGCTGTGAGCTGTGGTATATGTCACAGATGCAGCTCAGATCCTGCATTGCTGTGGCTGTGGTGTATGCTTGCAACTGTAGTTCTGATTCCACCTCTAGCCAGAGAACTTCCATATGCCACAAGTGTGGCCCTAAAAAAGCAAAAAAAAATTTTTTTTAAAAGAAAAAAAGGATTCAATTGCAGCAACTCAGTTCTCTGTGGTGGAGGAGGCACAGGAGGTTCAATTTCCACCCTGGCACAGTGGATTAAAGGATCTGGTGTTGTCACAGCTGTGGATTATGTCCCAGTTGTGGCACAGATTCAATCCCTGGCCCAGAAACTTCCATATGCCATGGGTGTGGTCATAAAATTAAAAAAAAAAATAATTGTTTTCTTATCCCCAGTTCTTGAAAATACTTCAGAGCCATAATGATAACATAGGTGTTTAATTATTCATAACAAGTCCCTTTCCACCCAGCTGGGTTTATGTTAATGAAGTGACTTTTGGGAATCTCTTAAAGATGGAGGCTGGTTGTCTGGGAAACCAACCTAGAAAGTGCTAGAATTTCCAATCCCACCTCCTGATTTCCAAGGTGGGAAGTTTGGCTAGAGGTTAAATCAATTACCAATTGACAATAAGCTAATCAACCACGCTTACATAATGAAACCTTCATAAAAACCAAAAAGGACCAGTTTAGACAGAAGATCCTTTGTTTGTGTCCTCACCATACATATCTCTTTATCTGACTGTTGATTCATATTCTTTAATATCCATTGTAATAAACTGGTAATCTAGTGAGTGTACGGGTTTCCTGAGATCTTTCAGCTGCTCTAGGAAATTAATCAAGCCCAAGGAGGGGACAATGGAAACTTTAATATATAGCCAGTTTTTCAGAAGTACAAGTAACAACCTAAACTTTCAACTCATGTCTGAAGCCAAGGGAGGGGGTCATGGAAACCTCTGATCTATAATTCTTTGGTCAGAAGCACAGGTGACAACCTGGACTTAAGACTGGCATCTGAAGCAGGAGAAGGGTGCAGTCTTATAGGGCCAGACTAACCTGTAGGATTTGATACTATCTCTAGGCAATTAGTGTGAGAATTAGGTTGAATTTAGGACAACCAACTGGTGTTAGAGCATTGCTTGGTGCTGTGGAGAAACTTCCTCAACAAACTGAAAATTGGAGTCAGAACTTTAAGAGTTTTGTCTACCTAGGTCTACAAAAGGACAAGATTTCTTTCTGCCTTTGCAATTTCTTTTGTGGGTTGCCTGTGGTGCACATCACATTCTGATTTAGCATGTACTCAATAATGGAACTATTTCCTTTCTCTTTCACCTTTGTGTAGGAATTTTCTGGGTCAGAAGAAGATTTTGTTTATAATTCCCTACCATCTTATGGGCTGAAGCTGCAGGAACTGGATTCAGCCAACTACCTGTGTGATTTTAGAGCAGATTCTCTCCAGTGCCTTCAGGAAAGAGCTAGCAAACCAAGACACCTTGTTTTTTGACCTTGTGGGACCTAAGCAGAGCTCACCTGAGTTTCTGATGCACAGAACTATGAGATAATAAATGGATGTTCTGTTTTTTTCTTTTTCTTTTTTGTGGCTCAGCAGTAATTAAACCAACTAGTATCCATGAGCATATGGTTTGATCCGTGGCCTTGCTCAGTGAGTTGAGTGTATGCCATTGCTCTGAGTTGTGGTGTAGTTCACAGATGCCGCTCAGATCAGGTGTTCTTATGGTTGTGGTATGGGCTGGCAGCTAAAGCTCTGATTCAACCCCTAGCCTGGGAACTTCCATGTGCCACGCATGCGGCCCTAAAAAAAAAAAGCAAAAAAAAATTAAATTGACATGAAACAGATTAAAAAGAGAAAGTCAAGTTTAATTATCTATGTTTAGGGGGCCATATAAGAAAAACAAAGCCCAAGGACAAATAAATCAGGCAATTGAGGCTTATATGCCATCTGAGAGAAGGAGAAGGGGGTAGGGGGTTAGAGGTTTGAGAGGTCACAGGGGTGGAATGCTATCCTATTGTGACGGAAAAACAAATGTTTGGTAAACAAATGTTTGCCATGCCATGCAGAGAACTAGAGAGGACTTTGGTCTCCAGGCCCTGTTGAATTCCCTCTACAACACTGGATCCATATTTTTAGTAGATATTTCTGGCAGTGATGCTCTTCCTAGAGCAGGCCCCTTCCCTAAATTATTTTAGGTAGTTAAGGGGAAGGTAGAAATAAAACTTCTATTTCTTCTTCTTCTTCTTCTTCTTCTTCTTCTTCTTCTTCTTCTTGTTCTTCTTCTTCTTCTTCTTCTTCTTCTTCTTCTTCTTCTTCTTCTTCTTCTCCTCCTTCTCCTTCTCCTTCTCCTTCTCCTTCTCCTTCTCCTTCTCCTTCTTCTCCTTCTTCTCCTTCTTCTCCTTCTCCTCCTTCTCCTCCTTCTCCTCCTTCTCCTCCTTCTCCTCCTCCTTCTTCTTCTTCTTCTTCTTCTTCTTCTTCTTCTTCTTCTTCTTTTTCTTTTTTTTTCTCATGCCCACAGCATATGAAAGGTCCCAGGCCAGGGATCAAACCCACACCACAGTAGTAACCCAAGCCACAGCTATGACAAATGACTACACTGAATTCCCAAACTTCTAGGCCTCCTGAGTCTTCTATTTCTTAAAAATAATTAGCCTAGGAGTTCCTGTCACAGTGCAGTGGAAAAGAATCTGACTAGGAAACATGAGGCTGCAGTTCAATCTCTGGCCTTGCTCAGTGGGTTAAGGATCCAGCATTGCCATGAGTTATAGTGTAGGTCTCAGACGTGGCTCAGATCTGATGTTGTTGTGGCTGTGGCATAGGCCTGCAGCTGTAGCTCCAATTCAATGCTTAGCCTGGGAACCTATATATGCTGCAGGTGCATCTCTAAAAAGCAAAAACAATAATAATAATAATTAGCCTAAAATAATCCTGATGCCAAAGAGACACATTTTGAGTTAGCGAATTCTGCTCCCCCATAAACAGTTGTAATGAGATAATGATGAGGTCACCATAGATAAGGATGTTGCTGAACAGCCTCTGTTCACTGGTGCCAAATAGAAACTTGGAGATACAGTTTTGGGTGAAGGAGAAAAAAGGGAGCTTTATTGCTTTGCCAGGCAAAGGAGGCCACAGCAGACTAATGCCTTAAAGATTGTGCCCTCCTAATGGATGTTCTTTTAAACCACTAAGGTGATGATATTTTATGACAGGACAATAGAGAGTTAATTCATAATAGAACAAAACTCTGCAATTAAAGGGTGGGGATTGACAGGTTATGCTTAAAAAAGAAAAGATGTAACTCTATGCTGCTTATAATAAACACATTTTAAATATAAAGACACAGGTAAGTTAAAAGTAAAAGGATAAAGACATGTCATGTTCACTGGTTTTCTATACTAACGGAAAGAAAACTGAAGTGACTACATGAATACCATAAGTAGATAAAGAGCAAATATAATATCATAACTAGAGACTATTTTATGATAATTCATCATAAAGATATAGCAATCCTAAATATCTATGCATCTAAAAATGAAACTTCAAACTGATATTTGGTGATTAGAAATACAGGTATTTGGTCTATAGAAATGACAATTTAACAGCAAAAGACACATATTTTTCATACGCACATATAACATTTACTGAAATAGACCATGTTTTGAGCCATAAAACAACTCTAATTGAATGTAAAAGAACTCAGGTCATGCAAAGTATGCTTTCTGATTACAATTGAATTCAATTAGATATAATGTCAGAGATATTTCTGGAAGTTTTCCAGATTATTTTTATTTGCATATGGTTTATTTGAATATTAAGTAATATATTTCTAAATAACCCTTGTGTTAAGTAGGAAATCAAAATGAAAATTATAAAGAATTTTGAAAGCTATAATTAGAAAAATAAAACATGTAAAATTTGTGAGAAATTACTAAAAATTATCTAGGAAAAAATTTATAATACAAAAAGGCCCATATTAGAAAAGAAGGAAGGTTTCAAATCAGTGACCTTAACTTTTACTTTAAGAAACCAGAAAAAGAACAAATTAACCAAAGGTAGGCAGAAAAAGAAAATAATAGCTATCTGAGTGAAAACTGATGTAATATAAAACAAAAAGGCAATAGAAAAAAATCAGTAAAACCAAAAGTTAATTCTTTGACAATATCAATACATTTGAGAAAAATATAGCCAGACTGGTCAAGAGAGCAATAAGACTTACATTACTAATATCAAGAGTAAGAGAGATGACACCAGAGAAGAGTCTGCAGACATTAAAAGAATAATAGTAGAATATTACGATAAATATTCTTATATTGAAAAAGAAAACTACCCAAACTCACTCCAAAAAGGTGTAAAAAACATGAAGAGATACCATTCATTTATTAAATAAATTGAATTTGTAATTTAAAATTTTCTCACAAAGAAGACCCAGGCCCAATTGGCTTCCCTAGTAAATTCTACCAAATATTTAAGGATGAAATAATACCAATTTTGCACAAATTATTTATGAAAAATCTTGGGCATGTATCCAGACAAAACTTTCCTTAAAAAAGACACATGCACCCACATGTTCACTACAGCACTAGTCACAATAGCCAAGACATGGAAACAAGCCAAATGTCCATTGACAGATGATTGGATTAGGAAAATGTGGCATATGTACATAATGGAATACTACTCAGCCATAAAAAAGAACAAAATAATGCCATTTGCAGAAATATGGATGGAACTAGAGACTCTCATACCAAGTGAAGTAAGTCAGAAACAGAAAGACAAATATCATATGATATCACTTATATCTGGAATCTACTATAAGGCACAAATGAACCTTTCCATTGAAAAAAAAATGATGAACTTGGAAAACAGATTTGTGGTTGCCAAGGGGGAGAGGGAGGGAGTGGGCTGAATTTGGAGCTTGGGTTTAACGGATGCAAACTATTGCCTTTGGTATGGATTAGCAATGAGATCCTGCTGGGTAGCACTGGGAACTATGTCTAGTCACTTATGATGGATCATGACAATGTGAGAAAAAAGAACGTATACATGTATGGGTAACTGGGACACTATGCTGTACAGTAGAAAAAAAATTATATTGGGGAAATAACAATATAAAAATAATTTTAAGAAAAGAAACAAATAAGAGGCAATGTGTACAAATTATTCTTTGAGGCCAGCATTACTTTGATACAAAAATGAAGCAAAGATATGTGAGAAAAGAAAACTATAGACCAATATCCCTAACAAGGATAAACACAAATGTTCTTTAAAATAAATTAGCAAGTTACATCCAATAATATACAAAAATTAAAATACATCATGACCCAGTGAGATTTATGCTGGGAATAAAAGGTGACCTTAACTTCCAAAGTTAATAATTCATCACATTAACAGATGAGAGATACAGGGAGTTCCCGTCGTGGCGCAGTGGTTAACAAATCTGACTAGGAACCATGAGGTTGCGGGTTCGATCCCTGCCCTTGCTCAATGGGTTAATGATCCGGCGTTGCCGTGAACTGTGGTGTAGGTCATAGACGCGGCTCGGATCCAGCATTGCTGTGGCCCTGGTGTAGGCCAGCGGCTTCAGCTCTGATTAGACCCCTAGCCTGGGAACTTCCATATGCCGCAGGAGCGGCCCAAGAAATGGGAAAAAAAAAAAAAAAAAAAAACAGATGAGACATACAAAAAAAAAAAAAGAAAAAGAAAAGTTATATAATCACTCCATTCTCACTGTCGCACAGAGAAAAAAATCCAACTAGGAACCATGAGGTTGAGGGTTTGATCAGTGGCCTCATTCAGTGGGTTAAGAATCCAGCATTGTTGTGAGCTGTGGTGTAGGTTTCAGATATTGTATATGCTGGCAGCTAGAGCTCCAATTTGACGCCTGGCCTGGGAACTTCCATATACTGCAGGTGCATCCCTAAAAAGACTAAAAAAAAAAAAAAAAATCAGAATAGAGAGCCCAGAAATAAACCCACATAACTGATCTTTGACAAAGGAAAAAAGGTGCTAGAATAATTGTATACTTCCAAAAAACTTTGAATTTATAATTAACATCGTATACAAAATTTAAATCAAAACAGATCATAAAACTAATGTCACACTTAGAACTATAAAACTCCCAAAAGAAAACACAGAAGAACTCTCAAAACTCAATAAGAAAACAAACACGGAGAGAGAGGACAAGATGGTGGAGGAGTAGGGGGACACACTCGCCCTCTCCCACAAACACAACAAAAAAAGCACATCTACAGAATAAATGACTCGCACAGAACAGCAACCAATCGCTGGCAGAAGAACCTAAACTCCAATAATGGCAAGAAATTTGTGACATTACTGGGCAGAACGGGAGAAAAGAGGAGAGTGAGAGAAGGTGAATCCAAGCGGGACAGGCGCTCCCGAAAGGGAACTGCAGAGGAGAAAGGGATCCCGCACCCTGGAAAGTCACCTACACAGGAGAAAGATCAAACAAATCGGAGCAATCTCCAGATGCAGAGAAGAGTGTAGCAGTAAGTTGGAGTACGGAAAAGCCGATCAAGAACCGAACGGACCGTCTGAACTACGGGCACAGTCACCAAAAATTGAGACGCCTTGGTGGGGGCTGGGCACTGAATCCTCGGCTCCAGAGGTTAGTCCCTGAGAAAGGGCTGGGGGACGCCTGGGTGGGGGCTGGGCAGAGAGATCTAGGCTCCAGAGGTTAGTCCCCAGGCTGGGAGGGCGGGGCAGACCAAAAACTGCTTGGGAGGTCTAGAAACCATTTGACGGGGCAGAGACTGCCTGGGAGACTAGAAAACAAAGCTGTCGCAGAGGAAGGGAGCAATACTCTAGGGGCGGGGAAGTGGAACCTGGGAGAAGAGCCTGGTCTGCGCCCGTGCTGGGGAGGAGAGAGAAGAAGGGGTGAGTCCCCATAGAATACCCCCCATGCCACAGCAAGCTTACAGGCCCACTAGCTAGCTGAAAGCTGTGCTTCCCAGTGCATCCCCTCCCCCCACCCTCGCCACCCCCTACGCTCTCGCTGAACCTGGGGCTGCCTGCCATCCAGGAGGGCTGGCCTCAAAAATTGCCTGAAGCCTACCACCGCAGGGGCTGTCCCTGCACAGGCCTGCTTGCCCTTTGGAGGGGCTACACTTCCGCAGAGCAGCACCAAACACCACCAGCCCCCAAGAAAAGGCCTGCAGCCCAGAAAAGCTAGAACAAGCCTAGCCAGACCGTGAATAGATTGGCCTAATTCTCCGACGGTTTTTCTGAGTAGGGCTGTCCCGGGGAGGAGCCTCTTCAGTTTCCAACGGCCCTGCTACCCGCCCAAGCCCCCAGGGGGTGCCCTAGTGAATCAGCTGCATAGGACTGCCAGCTCCAGGCAGGACCCCCTGCAGCCCAGAAAAGCTGCAACAAGCTTGGCTGAGTCGGGAAAAGATCTCAGATGGTCTTTCTGAGTCGGGCTGCCCTGGGGAGGAGCCTCTTGGGTTTCCAGTGGCCCTGCTACCTGCCCAAGCCCCTAGGGGGTGCCCCACTCCCGCGGAATAGCTGCTCAGCACCACCAGCCCCCCAGAAGAGCCCCTGCAGCCCAGAAAAGCTGCAACAAGCTTGGCCAGACTGTGAAAATATCCGCCTACATTCTCAGGCCCTCCTTCTGAGTTGGGCTGCCCTAGGGAAGAGCCTCTTAGGCTCTTAGTGACCCAGATAGCTGCTCCAGCCCCAAGGGGGTGCTGCACTCCTGAGGAACAGCTGCCCAACACCGCCAACCCCCTGCAAGAACCCCACAGCCTAAAAACACCAGAGCAAGCTCTGCATGACCAAGTGAAATCTGCTACCATCGTGGTGTGGACCTCCCAGTCCTGTCTGCCCTCAGGAAGTCCTCCTTTGCTTCAAGGAAACACTGTTAGTACCATCAACACTCCAGAAAAGCCACACTGCCTCAAAAAAGATTGACCAACAACGCCAGCCCTCAGGAAATATTCCACAGCAGTGACAAGGCAAACACTGCCTGATAACGGAGAGTACAACTCCCTCAGGAAAAAGAAAACAACAAGCAAGATGAAGAAGCTGAGAAACCAACCCCAGTCAAACCAACAGGAGAACTCACCTAAAACAGTCAACAATGAAACAGATCTCTGCAGTCTGACAGACCTGGAGTTCAAAAGAGAAATAGTGAAAATACTGAAGGAATTAAGAGAAGATATGAACAGTAATGCAGATACCCTCAGAAAGGAACTAGAAAATATAAGGAGGAGCCAAGAAAAACTAGAACATTCATTTGCAGAGATGCAAACTGAACTACGGGCAGTAAAAACCAGAATGAATAATGCAGAAGAACGAATCAGTGATATGGAAGATAGAATAATGGAAATCACTCAATCCGGTCAACAGACAGAAAACCAAATCAAAAAACAGGAAAGCAATATAAGAGACCTATGGGATAATATAAAGCGGACCAATCTACGCATAATAGGAATTCCAGAAGGAGTAGAAAAAGATAAGGGGATGGAAAATATATTTGAAGAAATTATCGCTGGAAACTTCCCAAATCTAAAGGATACTGGGTTCAAGATACAAGAAGCACAGAGGGCCCCAAACAAGCTGAACCCAAACAGACCCACACCAAGACACATCATAATAAAAATGGCAAAAGTTAGTGATAAAGAGAGGATCCTAAAGGCAGCAAGAGAAAAACAGAATGTTACCTACAAGGGAACCCCCATAAGAATATCAGCTGATTTCTCTACAGAAACACTACAGGCCAGGAGGGAATGGCAAGAGATATTTAAAGTGCTAAAAGGAAAAAATATGCAACCTAGAATACTCTATCCAGCAAGAATATCATTTAAAATAGAAGGGGAAATAAAAATTTTTTCCAACAAACAAAAACTTAAAATACAGCAACACAAAACCCAGGTTAAAGGAAATATTGAAAGGGCTTCTCTAAACCGAAAAGAAAGGAAGGAAAGGGAAGAAAAAAGAAAAGAAATAAAAAAAAAGGAAGAAGAGGAAGAACTAGGACTGAGGAAACCGCAATCAGAGAGCAGTCACTCAAATAAGCCAGCATAACGATTTAATCACGAACATGCTTCAAACAAAATAAAATTAAAAAGAAAAAAATTAAAAAGAGTCATCAAAACCATAAAATGTGGGCAAGGGATATTAGGAAGTAAATAACCGTTTTTGTTTGTTTGTATGTCTCTCTTCTTAATTTTAATATAGTAATGAAGTGTTTGAACTTACAGGACCATCAGGATAAAACACACAATTATGGGAAGGGGTTAGCGTACTTAAAAAACAGGGCAACCACAAGCCAAAACCAAATATTGCATTTGCAAAAAAATGAAAAAAAATACACTCAAGCAGATAATAACAGGAGACCATCCAACCAAAAAAAAAAAAAAAAGAAAAAAGAAAGGAAGAATAGAGAACCATAGAATCAACTGGAACACCAGGTTCAAATGGCAATAAATAATCACCTATCAATTATCACCTTAAATGTCAATGGACTGAACGCCCCAATCAAAAGACACAGAGTGGCTGAGTGGATAAAAAGGCAAAAACCTTCAATATGCTGCCTACAAGAAACTCACCTTAGGACAAAAGATACATATAGATTGAAAGTGAAAGGGTGGGGAAAAGTATTTCACGCCAATAGACATGACAGAAAAGCAGGAGTCGCAACGCTCATATCAGACAAAATAGACTTTAAAACAAAAGACATAAAGAAAGACAAAGAAGGACACTACTTAATGATTAAGGGATCCATCCAAGGAGAGGATGTTACTATCATCAACATATATGCCGACAAATACAGGAGCACCCAGATACATACAACAAATATTAACAGACATAAAGGGAGATATTGATGAGAATACAATCATAGTAGGAGACCTTAATACCCCCCTCACATCAGTGGACAGATCCTGTAAACAGAAAACCAATAAAGCAACAGAGATCCTAAAGGAAACAATAGAAAAGGTAGACTTAATTGACATCTTCAGGACACTACATCCAAAAAAAGCAGAATACACATTCTTCTCAAATGCTCATGGAACATTCTCAAGAATCGACCACATATTGGGACACAAAGCTAACCTCAACAAATTTAGGAGCACAGAAATTATCTCAAGTATCTTCTCTGACCACAATGCCATGAAATTAGAAATCAACCATGGGAAAAGCAAAGAGGAAAAACCTACTACATGGAGAATAAACAACATGCTACTAAAAAACCAATGGGTCAATGAGGAAATCAAGAAGGAAATTAAAAATTACCTTGAAACAAATGATAATGAAGACACAACCTCTCAAAATCTATGGGATGCTGCGAAAGCAGTGCTCAGACGGAAATTTATAGCAATACAGGCCTTTCTCAAAAAAGAAGAAAGATCCCAAATTGACAACTTAACCCTCCACCTAAACGAATTAGAAAAAGAAGAACAAAAAAGTCCTAAAGTCAGCAGAAGGAAGGAAATTATAAAGATCAAAGAAGAAATCAATAAAATAGAGACTCAAAAAACAATAGAGAAAATTAATAAAACCAACAGCTGGTTCTTTGAAAAGGTAAACAAAATTGACAAACCCTTGGCCAGACTCACTAAGAAGAGGAGAGAAAGAACCCAAATAAACAAAATCATAAATGAAAAAGGAGAAATCACAACAGATACAGCAGAAATACAAAAAACCATAAGAGAATACTATGAACAACTGTATGGCAACAAGTTTGACAATCTGGAAGAAATGGACAATTTTCTAGAATCTTACAGCCTGCCAAAACTGAATCAAGCAGAAACAGACCAACTGAACAGACCGATCACTAGAAATGAAATTGAAGAGGTCATAAAATCACTCCCTACAAACCAAAGTCCAGCACCAGATAGCTTCACAGGTGAATTCTATCAAATATATAAAAAGGAGTTGGTGCCCATCCTCCTTAAACTCTTTCAAAAGGTTGAAGAAGAAGGAATACTCCCAAAGACATTTTATGATGCTACCATCACTCTCATTCCAAAACCAGACAGAGATACCACCAAAAAAGAAAACTATTACCCAATATCATTGATGAATATAGATGCAAAAATTCTCAACAAAATCTTAGCCAACCGAATCCAACAACATATCAAAAAAATTATACACCATGACCAGGTTGGGTTCATCCCAGGTTCACAAGGATGGTTCAACATACGCAAATCAATCAGCATCATACACCACATTAACAAAAAAAAGTCAAAAATCATAGGATCATCTCAATAGACGCAGAAAAAGCATTTGACAAATTCCAACATCCATTCATGATCAAGACCCTGACCAAAGTGGGTATAGAGGGAACATTCCTGAATATAATCAAAGCCATTTATGATAAACCCACAGCAAATATAATACTTCATGGGGAAAAACTGAAAGCCTTCTCACTCCAATCTGGAACAAGACAGGGATGCCCACTCTCACCACTGCTCTTCAACATAGTTTTGGAAGTCCTAGACACAGCAATTAGACAAACAAAAGAAATCAAAGGCATCCATATAGGAAGAGAAGAGATAAAACTGTCACTGTATGCAGATGACATGATACTATACATAGAAAACCCTAAGGACTCAACCCAAAAACTCCTTGAACTGATTAATAAATTCAGCAAAGTAGCAGGATATAAGATTAACATTTAGAAGTCAGTTGCATTTCTGTATACCAGCAATGAAATATTAGAAAAGGAATACAAAAATACGATACCTTTTAAAATTGCACCTCACAAAATCAAATACCTCGGAATACACCTGACCAAGGAGGCAAAGGACCTATATGCCCAGAACTATAAAACTTTAATCAAAGAAATCAAAGAAGATGTAAAGAAATGGAAAGATATTCCATGTTCCTGGATTGGGAAAATCAATATTGTAAAAATGGCCATCCTACCCAAAGCAATCTACAGATTCAATGCAATCCCTATCAAATTACCCATGACATTTTTCACAGAACTAGAACAAACAATCCAAACATTTATATGGAACCACAAAAGACCCAGAATCGCCAAAGCAATCCTGAGAAACAAAAACAAAGCAGGAGGCATAACTCTCCCAGACTTCAAGAAATACTACAAAGCCACAGTCATCAAAACAGTGTGGTACTGGTATCAAAACAGACAGACAGACCAATGGAACAGAATAGAGAACCCGGAAATAAACCCTGACACCTATGGTCAATTAATCTTTGACAAGGGAGGCAAGAACATAAAATGGGAAAAAGAAAGTCTATTCAGCAAGCATTGCTGGGAAACCTGGACAGTTTCATGCAAAGCAATGAAACTAGAACACACCCTCACACCATGCACAAAAATAAACTCAAAATGGTTGAAAGACTTAAATATACGACAGGACACCATCAAACTCCTGGAAGAAAACATAGGCAAAACACTCTCTGACATCAACATGATGAATATTTTCTCAGGTCAGTCTCCCAAAGCAACAGAAAGTAAAACAGAAATAAACCAATGGGACCAAATCAAACTGACAAGCTTCTGCACAGCAAAGGAAACCAAAAAGACAACTTACAGAATGGGAGAAAATAGTTTCAAATGATACAACTGACAAGGGCCTAATCTCTAGAACATACAAGAAATTTATACAACTCAGCAGAACAAAAGCCAACCACCCAGTTGAAAGATGGGCAAAGGACCTGAATAGACATTTTTCCAAGGAAGATGTAGAGATGGCAAACAAGCACATGAAAAAATGCTCAACATCCCTGATGATTAGAGAAATGCAAATCCAAACTACCATGAGATGCCACCTCACACCAGTCAGAATGGCCATCATTTAGAAGTCCACAAATAACAAATGCTGGAGGGGGTGTGGAGAAAAGGGAACCCTCCTGCACTGTTGGTGGGAATGTAGGCTGGTACAGCCACTTTGGAGCAGTATGGAGGTATCTTAGAAAACTATACATGGAACTACTATACAACACAGCAGTCCCACACTTGGGCATATGTCCAGACAAAACTCTACTTAAAAGAGACACATCCTCCCACATGTTCATGGCAGCACTATTCACAATAGCCAAAACATGGAATCAACCCAAATGTCCACTGACAGATGATTGGATCAGGAAGAAGTGATATATATATACGCAACAGAATACTACTCGGCCATAAAAGAGAACAAACTAATGCCATTTGCAGCAACATGGATGGAACTAGAGACTCACATACTGAGTGAAATCAGTCAGAAAGAGAAAGGCAAATACCATATGATATCACTTATAGCTGGAATCTAATACACAGCACAAATGAACCTTTCCACAGAAAAGAAAATTATGGACTTGGAGAAGAGATTTGGGGTTGCCAAGGGGGAAGGGGAGGGAGCCGGAGGGATCGGAATTTGGGGTTAACAGATGCAAACTCTTGCTCTTTGAATAGATTAACAATGAGATCCTGCTGCGTAGCACTGAGAACTATGTCTAGATACTTACATCTCAACACAAGAGTGGGAGGAAAAATTGTGCATAAATTATGTGTAACTTGGTCCCCATGCTGTACAGTGGAAATAAATAAATAAAAGAAATAAAATAAAAACTTATCCAAAGAGATGAAAGTCTTGTACGCTAAAATTGCAAGTCTTTTTTTTTTTTTTTTTTTTTTTTTTTTTTTTGTCTTTTTGCCTTTTCCTCGGCCGCACCTTTAGCATATGGAGGTTCCAGTCTAGGGGTCAAATTGGACCTGTAGCTGGTGGGCACAGCTACAGCCACAGCAAACATAGGATCTGAGCTTCATCTGCAAACTACACCACAGCTCATGGCAATGCCAGATCCCCAACCCACTGAGCGAGGGCAGGGATTGAACCCAAAACCTCATGGTTCCTAGTCGGATTTGTTAACCAGTGAGCCACGACAGGAACTCCTAAAACTGCAAGTCTTATATGAAAAAAACTTATTAACAACAAATTACCTGAGAAAGAAAGAAAATGATCCTATTTTAATAGCATCAAAACCAATAAAAAAAAAAAACCCAGGAGCTAATTTAACAAAGGAGGAGGTGAAAGAGCTGTATGCTGGAAAACTTGGAGATGTATCCAGTATTCATAGATTGAAAAAATTAATATTGTCAAAATGTCCATACTACCCAAAGCCATTCCTTTCAAGATTCCAATGGCTTTTTTTCCTGAAATGGGTAAGAAAAAAAAAATTCTGAAATATATAGATCCACAGAAGACCCCCCGCAAAGAGCAAAAGAATTTCTGAGAAAGGAAAACAAAGCTGAATGCATCACATGTTCTAGTTTCTAACTGCATTATAAAGTTATAGTAATAAAATAGTATGGTACTGAATAAATACATTAATGAACGGAATAAAGACTCCAGAAATAGGGAGTTCCCACTGTGGCTCAGCAGTAACAAACCTGACTAGTATCCATGAAGACATGTGTTTGATTCTTGGCCCACTTAGTTATTTAAGAATCTGGCATTGCTGTGAGCTGTAGTGTAGACTGCAGATGTGGCTCAGATCTGGCATTGCTGTGGCTGTGGCATAGGCCAGCACCTGCAGGTCTGATTTGACCTCTAACCTGGAAACTTCCATAGGCTGCAAGTGCGGCCCTAAAAAAGACTTCAGAAATAAAGCCATGAAAGTATGGCTTACAAATATTTGACAAGGGAGTCAAAAAAACTCAGTGGAGAAAAGACAGTCTCTTCAATAGCTTGTGCTGGGAAAAGTGGATATGTATGTATAAAAGAATGAAATTAGACCACATGTTACAATTCTCACAAAAATTAACTCAAAATTGATTAAAGACTTAAATGTAAGACCTGAAATCATAAAACATCTAGAAGAAAACCTAAGGGAAAAGCTTCTCGACATGGGTCTTGGTAATGATTTTTTAAAGAACACCTAAAGGAGAAGCAACAAAACAAACAAACAAAAAACAAACAAAAAAAAAGTGATACTACATCAAACTAAAAAAAACTTCTGCACAGCAAAAGAAAAAAATCAACGTAGTGAAAAGACAACTAATAGAATGAGAAAAATATTTGCAAAACTATATATCTGATAAAGGATTAATATCGAAAACATATATTAGTATGAGTTATACAGAATTTAGCAACAATAAATAATCCAATTTAAAAATGGGCAAAGACCTGAATGGACATTTTTCCAAAGAAGATGTTCTAATGGCGAAACAAATACATGAAAATGTGCTCAACCTCATTAATCATTAGGAAAATGAAAATAAAAATTCCAATAAGATATAACCTCACTCTGTTAAGTTGTCTATTATCAAAAAGATGAGATAACCAGTGCTAGCAAGGTGTAGAAAAAGAAACACTTGTACACTATTTGTGGGAATGTAAATTGGTACAGCTGTTTTGGAAAACAACATAAAATTTCCTCAAAAATTAAAAATAGAACTACCGTATGATCTAGTTATTCCACTTTGGTGTGTGTATCTAAAGAAAACAACATCACTATGTTGAAGAGATATCTGCACCTCAATATTCATTGCATTATTTATGGTAGCCAAGACATGGAAACAACCTAAGTGGTTTTTGACAGATGAATGGATAAAAAGATGGTGATATGTACACACACACACACACACACACACACTATAAAATACTAATTAGTCATAATAAAGAAATTCCTTCCGTTTGCAACATGGGTGAATCTTGAGGGCATCATGCTAAGTGAAATAAGTCAAATAAAGAAAGACAAATACTATATGATCTCACATGTGGAATCTAAAAAAGCCAAAATCATAGAAAAAGAGATCGGGCTTGTGGTTACCAGTGGTGGTAGGGTGCATGGGGAGTGGAGGTGGAGAAATTAAGCAAAGGTGCTTTAGAGGTACAAACTTCCAGTTATGCGTGGTGGTGATGTAATGTACAACATAGTTACTATAGTTAAATTAACACTGCTATATACTATATTTGAAAGTTTCTAAGAGAGTAGATCCTAAATTTCTTACCACAAGTAAAGAAAAAATTTTTTACTATATGAGGAGTGGTTATAGATGTTAACTAAATACATTGTTGTAATCATTTTGTAATATTTATGTCAAGTAATTTTGTTGTACATCTTATACAGCGGTGTAAGTCAATTACAATTTGTTAAAATTGAAAAAGAAAACGATAAAACATTGCTGAAGGTATTTTAAAATGACACAAATAAGTGAAAAACATCCTATGTTCATTAATTGGAAGACTTAAAATTTTTAAAATATCCATACTACCCAAAGTAATCTGTAGAGTCAACAAAATTCTTATTAAAATCCCAATGAATCCTAAATATCCAAAACAATCTTGAGAAAGAGAAACAAAGCTGGAGGGCTCATATTTCCTAACTTCATAACATATTACAGTAATCAAAACAGTATAGTACCAGCATAATGCTGGACATAGGCCAAAGGAAAAGAATAGAGAGCCCAGAAATAAGTCCTTGCTTATGTGGTCAAATGATGGGTGCCAGGTCAAAGGGGAAAGTATGATCCCTTCACCAAATAGTAGTGGGAACACTGGACCCTTACCTTAAAGGATCTACAAAAAATAACTCAAAATGGAAAAAAGGAATAAACTATATAACTTTTAGAAGGAAACATAGGAAAAAAACTTCATGACAATAAATTTGGAAAAGAATTTATTGGACATGACACCAAAAGCACAGGAAAAAAAAAGTGAAAGTATACAAATGAGACTACATCAAAATTCAAAACTTCTACATAGGAAAGGAAACACATAACAGAGTGAAAAGGCAACCTATATAATGAGAGAAAATATTTGCAAAGAAAAGGGGTTAATATTTAGAATATATAAAGAATTTCTGTGGAGTTCCCATTGTGCCTCAGTGGGTTATGAATCCAACTAGAATCCATGAGGATGTGGATTCCATCCCTGGCCTCACCCAGTGGGTTAAGGATCTGATGTTACTGTGAGCTGTGGTGTCGGCTGCAGATGTGGCTCGGATCTGGTATTGCTGTGGCTGTGACATAGGCTCACAGCTGCAGCCCCAATTACACCTCTAGCCTGGGAACTTCCTTATGCTGTGGGTACAGCCCTGGAAAAGAAAAAATAACTTCTACAACTCAACAACAAATGGTAACCAGAAAAAAAATGGGAAAAAAACTTGAATAGACATTTTTCCAAAGAAGGTATACAAATGATCAGAAAGCATGTGAAAAGATTTTGAACATTACTAAACATCAGGGCAATGCATCAAAACCAGAGTGAGATATCACTTCACACTCACTAGGATGGCCATTATTTAAAACACACACACATAGTATTGGCAAGGATGTGAAGAAATTTGAACCCTTCTGCTTGGCTGGTGGGAATGTAAAATGGTATGGCTCTTATATAAAATGATATGGAGATTCCTCAAAAAATTAAAAATAGAATCACTATATGATCCACATATCCTACTCCTAGGTATATATACAAAATATTTCAACACGGGATTTCAAAGAGACATTTGCACAACCATGTTCACTATAGCATTATTCACAATAGCCAAAAGGTAGAAGAAACCTAAATGTCAATTGATAGGTAAATGGATAAAGAAAATGTTGATATACATTCAATGAAATGTCATTTATCTGTAAAAAGGAAGCAAATCTTGTCATACGCTACAAGGATGAACCTTGAGGACATTATATAAGTGAAATAATGCAGTCAAAAAAGACAAATACTGAGTGAATATTCTTCTATGGTATCTAAAACAGCCAAACTCTGGGAGTTCCTTTTGTGGCTCTTGCTTAACGAATCCGATTAGGAATCATGAGGTTGTGGGTTTGATCCCTGGCCTTGCTCAGTTGGGTTGAGGATCCGGCATTGCCGTGGCTCTGGTGTAGGCCGGCGGCTACAGTTCCGATTAGACCCCTAGCCTGGGAACCTCCATATGCCACAGAAGTGGCCCTAGAAATGGCAAAAAGACAAAATAAATAAATAAATAAATAAACAAAATAAAATAGTCAAACTCTTAGAAACAGAAAGTAAAATGATGGTTGCCAATGGCAGCAGGGAGGAGGAAAAGCAGAATTGTTGTTCTCTTTGTATAGAATTTCAGCTTTGCCAGATGAAAAAAGTTCTAGAGTTCTATTGAATAACAACATTAATAGAGTTAACACTAATAAACTGTACACTTAAAAAGTTTAAGATGGTTAATTATATGTTATATGATTTTACTCCTATTTTTAAAAAAGTTAGTTGGTCCGTTAATACAAAAATAAAAAGATTTTTTTAAAAAAGTATGATGCCAATGATCCATCAAATAATGAATATTAGTAATAAGATAGAAATTATAAACAAGAAACAAATGGAATTTCTGGAGCTAAAAAGTACCTAAACTGAAGTAATAAATTCATTAGAGTGGCTCAATACAGACTCAAGCTGGAAATAGATATAACTAGTGAACTTGAAGATATATTAATGCAGATGATCCAAACTGAAAAAGAAAAAGAAAAAAAATGGTGAACACTGAACAGAGCTTCAGAGACCTGTGAGACACTGTCAAATATCCAACATATATTAAAATGAGAGTCCCAGAAAGTGAAAAGAGAGAAAAATGTTGGAAAATAATGGCCAAAAACTTTCCAGACTTGATGAAAAACATTAATATTCATATCCAGTAATATGAATGAACTCCAAGAAGGATAAACATAAAAATATTCACACCTATGTGCATTATAGTAAAATTGAAAAAGGCCAAAAACAAAGAGAAAATCTTGAAAACAATAAAGGAAAAACTACTCATCACATACAAAGACCCTCAATAAGATTAACAGCTGACTTATCATCAAAACAGTGGAGGGCAGGTGATATTAGATAACATACTTAAAACACCAAAAGAAACAAAAACTGGCTAAGAAATCTATAAATAGCAAAACTATTCTTTAAAAATAAATGTGAAATAATGACATTCCCAGATATATAAAAATTGAGAAAATCTTTTGCTAGCAGACTTGTCTAAAATAAATACTAAAGAAAATTCTTCAGACTGAAAGAAATTTAAAAGAGATGAAAACTCAAATCTATGTAAAGAAATAAACAGCACTGGTAAAGATAATTATAAGTAGGTGTAAAAGACTGTATCAATACATTTTAACTGATTAAAAGACAGTCACATACAGTAAAAATAATAATAAAATTTCATTGTTGGGATTATAAATAATTATAAAATTTAATTTTTGAATTGTAATTATAGCATAATAACTACATATATATATGCAGAGGAATAGAGCTATAACAGAGAAAGGAATTGATACCAGAGAGTAATGTAAGTCAACAGGAATAAAAAAGTACTCAAAATGACAAATATGTAAGTTAATATAAATATTTCTGAATATGTCTCTTTTTTCTTCTGTTCTTTAAAAGCCCTAAGATTTGAGAGTTCCCATTGTGGCTCAGTGGGTTACAAACCCAACCAGTATCCATGAGTATGCAGGTTTGATCCCTGGCTTTGCTCAGTGGGTTAAGGATCTGACATTGCTGTGGCTGTGGCGTAGGCTGGCAGCTGCAACTCTGATTTGACCACTAGCCTGGGAACTTCCATATGCTGCAGGTGGGGTCCCAAAAAAGGAAAAAAAAAAATCCCTAAGATTGTATAAAGCAATGATGATAACATTATATTGCAGCGTTTAAAATTATAGAAGTCATCTATCTGTCTACACACACACACCAGAGGGGAGAGAAAATGAGTAAATGGAACTCCAATAAACAAATGTTTCCATGTCTTACCAGAAAAAAGTAAGTATGATCTGAAGTAAATTGTGATAAATTAAGATGCATATTGTAATCCCCTAAGCAACCACTAAGTACTCCAATTAAAAAAAAAAAAAAGAATTAAAGTGAACCACTGGAAAACATTTATTTCATATAAAAGAAAGTGGTAAAGGAGCTGTAGAATAACACAGTGAATAGAAAATAAATAGCAAAGTGATGGACCTACATCAAACCATATAAAATAATATTAGAGTACATCACATACTCCAATCAAAAGGCAGAGCTTGTCATTGGGAGAAAAAAACAAACAAAACAAATAGATAAGTGGTGTTTACGAGAGACACACTTTGAAATTGAAATGGATTGATTGAAATTAATAGAATGAGAAATGATAAACCTTCTAAACAGTAATAAGAAAGCTGAAGTCATTATACTAATATAGTATAGAATAAAAAGATACTACTCAGCCATAAAAAAGAAAAAATAGTGCCATTTACAGTAACATGGGTGGAACTAGAGACTCATACTAAGTGAAGTAAGTCAGGAAGAGAAAGGCAAACATCAAATATCTGGACTCTAATAAATGGCACAAATGAACCTATCTACAGAAAAGAAACAAACTCATGGACTTAGAGAACAGTCCAAGGCAGGGGAGGAGGGAGTGGGATGGACTGGGAGTTTGGGGTTAGTAGAAGCAAACTATTGCATTTTGAGTGGATAAATGAGATCTGCTTTATAGAACAGGGAACTATATATAGTCGCTTGTGATGGAACACGATGGAAGATAATGTGAGAAAAAGAACGTATATATGTATGTGTGACTTCACTTTGCTGTACAGCAGAAATTGACAGAACAGGAGTTCCCGTCGTGGCGCAGTGGTTAACGAATCCGACTAAGAACCATGAGGTTGCAGGTTCGGTCCCTGGCCTTGCTCAGTGGGTTAAAGGATCCAGCGTTGCCGTGAGCTGTGGTGTAGGTTGCAGACGTGGCTCGGATCCCCCGTTGCTGTGGCTCTGGCATAGGCTGGTGGCTACAGCTCCGATTGGACCCCTAGCCTGGGAACCTCTATATGCCGCAGGAGCAGCCCAAGAAATGGCAAAAAGACAAAAAAAAAAAAAAAAAAGAAATTGACAGAACATTGTAATTCAACTGTAATAGAAAAAATAAAAATCTTACAAAAATTATAAACAAAGAGGGTTATTTCATAATTAAAGGTCAATTAATTCATCAGAAAGGTATAATAAGTATAAATTAAAATCAGAGCCTCAAAACCCATGTAGTAAAAATTGCCAGGATTAAAGGGAGAAATAGACACTTCGACAAAAATAAAGATTTCAATAGCTTCCTTTCAACAAGGAGCAGAATAATTGGCTACAAATTGGAAGTTCCCATGTGGAGGAACACAGCTCACAGAATTCAGGGAAACTATTTACAAGTTTATTATAAAAGGACTTAATGTACAGATGAGTAGGGCTAGGTATGTCGGAAGAGGCACAGAGTTATCATGTCCTCTCTTGGTGCACCACTCTCTATCACCTCCATGTGCTTACTAACCCAGAAGTTCCTCAAACTTCATTTTTTTGGAGATTTTTTTATGGAGGTTTCATCATGTAGCCATGATCAATTATTAAATCCATATCCAGACCCTCTCCCCTCTCTGGAGATTTGGGAATGGGGCTGAACATTCTCTGCTTTTATTTATGTTTGGTCTTTCTGGTGACCAGCCCCCATCCATAGCCCAACAAGACCCACTTACTTAGGACAAAAAATATTGCTATCACCTAGGAACTTCCAAGGGATTTAGGGACTCTGTGTCAGGAACTAGGATCAAAGACCAAGCATTAGAACAAAAAAATGTTATGGTGCTCTTATTACTTAGGAATTTGCAAGGGTTTCTAAGGAGCTGCATGTAGGAACTGGTTTAGAGACCAATATGTATTTTTTTTCCATTAGCTCAAAGCATCTATTCATCACAGTGCCAAATTGTAGTGACTATTTTCTTGTTTCCTGTAATTTTAATGTTCTGGCATTTGCATCTTTACTGACTGGGGAGAAACTGCCCCTTCCAGGGCTAGCCAAGTTTGAGAGATAGCAAGGGCTCACTTGGAAGCACATCTTTCATATGCAAACTAACCAATCCAGAGCCACATCCCCCAATGACCCCTTTTATCTAACTCTCACACACTAAGCCAATATTCCTCTGCCCAAATCAACCCAGGGCCAGGTATCAGACAATTAGAGATAGCCTCTATGCCCCAAAGCCTACTAGAATTATTCAAACTAGCCAATCTAAAACATTTATCCTCTTCTGCTTCACTTTTCCAATAGAAACCCAAATAAAAACTCTAGCTCTCTCCTCCTGCTCCTTTCTGCCTCCTTATCAAAACTGTTACTTCCCCATGTGGTCCTAAGTGGCCTCCTTCTCGTGAGAACTATAAAAGTAGTAAATTCTTTCAATGGTGTTGTCAGTCACCTCCACAAATTAAGATCCTGTTAGTACAATTATTGATACAATAGAACATTCCACTGAATAGCTGCAGAATACACATTTTTTTCAAGTGGACCTGGAACATTCTCCAGGACAGGCAATATGCTGGGACAAAAAAAAAAAAAAAAAAATGAACATCATACTAAGTATATATTCTGACTATAATAGTTTATTCAAAAGTCAACAACAGAAGGAAATTTGAGAAAGTCACAAATATTTGGAAAGTAAACCACATAATTCCAAATAATCCATCAAAGAATTCACAAAGATAATTAGAAAGTGTTTTGAGATGGGAAGAATAACAGATGTAACGGCATGCAGCTACAGCAGTGTGTAAAGGGAAATTTATAGCCAAAAAATGCCTTTGTTGGAACAGAATAATCTGAAGTCAATAATCTAAGCTTCGAAGTTCCCATCCTGGTGCAGTGGAAACAAATTCAACTAGGAATCATGAGGTTGCAGGTTCTATCCCTGGCCTCACTCAGTGGGTTAAGGATCCAGCATTGCCATGAGCTGTGGTGTGGGTGGCAAACGCAGCTAGGATCTGGCATTGCTGTGGCTGTGGAGTAGGCCAGCAGCTATAGCTCCGATTAGATACCTAGCCTGGGAATCTCCATATGCCTTGGGAGTGACCCTAAAAAAAAAAATCTAAGCTTCAATTTTAAGAAAAATAGAAAAAGAGCAACCTGAAGCCAAAGTAAGAAAAGAGAAGGAAATAATAAAGATGAGGGTGGAAATCAATTATAGAGAATATCAAATGAAATAAAAAAATGAAAAAAATAAAAATAATTTTTGACAAAATGTTAGTTTTACTAACCAAGAAAAAAATACACAAATTGCCAAAATAAAAAATGAAAGAGGAAATATTATCAACGTTTTAATAACTAAAAGGATAATAAGGAATACTTTGAACAACTTCATACTAGAGATTTAGATAAAATGGGTAAATTCCTAGAAGGATAAAAATTTCTTACGAAATTAAAAATCTGAACAGGCCCTAACAAATGAAGAAATCGAAATAGTAATTTAAAATCTTTCCTCAAAGATAAGCCTAGAATCAGAGGGCTACAATGGAAAATTCCACAAAACATTGTACAAGGAAACAACAGTAACCTTTCACAAATTCTTTCAGAAAATAATGAAGGAAGGAGTAAAGACACCACAAGAAAACCACATACGAATTCCTTCCTAAGTATGAATGTAAAAATCCTGAACAATTATCAAATAGAATCCAGAAATTTATTTAAAAGGATCAAATGGTATTTATCTCAGAAATGTAAGGTTGGTTTGACATCTGAAAATCAGATATATAATACTTAGAATAGAATAGGTGGGAGGGGTCTCTTTGAGGTGATGGAAATGTTCTAATATTGGATTGTGGTGGCGGATTTAGCAGAAATCACTGAACTGCATACTCGGAGCTGCTGGATTTTATCGTGTGAAAATTATAACACAATAAAGTAGTTACAAAAAAATGAGTGATAGGGAGAGGAAGGTCTGGACTGAGCAGGGCAGTTTCCAGTGCAGGTGCCCCGGGCAGGGAAGTGAGAGAAGGGGTGCCGGGAAAGGCAGGGGGATGTGCAGAACCACCGGGAGCGAGTGATGAGAAGCACACAGACCGCGGGATTCAGAAGGGTATGGAAGTGCAGCACCTGGGACATGAGGCCGCAGCGGGGATGTGAGGACCACCATGGGCCTATGGGGCATGGAGAGGCAGAGGGCCCAGGGGATGTGGTGACGTGCTTGTGGGACGCTAAGGGAGAGCCTGGAGGGAAGTGGGATGGAAGTAGAAAAGTGCTAGGCAGGAGTGGCGCAAGGGAGGAGGTGAGGAGGAGGCGGGGGTGGGGGATGGGCACAGAGGGCCATGCGAGCACAGGAGTTTGGGGATTAGCGGGTTTCCGAGGGCATGAGCAGGGTGTGGGGCGTTGGAAGGCGCCTGGCAATCGCACAGCACAGATAGAACTAGGTGGGACCTAGACCCTTGCAGCTCCAGCAGCATCCTCAGAACTGCCCACTGAGACAGTTCTCAGGGCTTTTAGATACTGGGGGTACAGCTGCGGTAGGGCAGGCGAGGCAGGTGCAGCCAAAGACATCAGTGCAGGGCAGGAGGCCTGGCCCTGCAGGCAGCCGGCCAGGCTCCATTCTGGGAATGATTCCAACATAAGCATTGCTTATTGCTCAATGGAGAAGTTAATGAAAATCACAGAATTGCATGTTTGCAACGAGTGAAGCTAGGGTAGGAAAATTAGACCCCACTAAAGTGCTCCAGGAGATTTAGCTCCTCTCTCCTTTTGTCTCAGGTGTGAAATGGGATGTAACTGCACAGACTTGTTAGATGCGGTAAGTTAATGTGGAGGAAACATGTGAAAAGAGATTCTTTGTCTTTTAACCCAATCTTGTGGATACATTACATGCTCAGGAGAGGCACAGATTGGAAAGCAAAAGGAACTGACCAGCCACATAGACCCAGGAGGGCTGTTTTTATTTTTCAAATATTCTTTTTACCATACTTACCAATACCTTAAGTATTGTAGTAGCCACAACCTGCTCCTTCTGAGTTCTCCATCATGCCATCCTGAGTATTTTTTTTAGCACTGATCAACCCAGAATGCTTTTTATCTTCACTTCTTTCCTGCCTCCTCATTGATCTGCTGAGTCACCTGAGGGGAGGGGTTCTGGGCATTTTAAAACTTGGTAGGCAATACTTGTTTTGGAAACCCCAACAATAGCTGACCACATCCTGCACTGTCCTGGCTTATTCTACTTCCATCCAGCTTTATTTTTCTCCAGAAGGCATAAATAAGAGCTTACCAACTGATGGTGTATGAACCCAACTATTGCTAGTGCAGGAGGTCAACTGCTAGTGTAAATCATCCATTGCTAATGTAGGAGTCACCAACAGGCAGCACTGTCAGCCCAAGAGCTCCTCTAGTGCCAGTGTAGGAGTTAACTAGAGTAGACCACATACTGCTAGTGCAGGGGCTCACCCACTGCTAGTGTAGGATATATCATAGATTGTTACCCATCACTCACAAAGACATCAGAGCATGAGCAGGAGTCTGTGTGTTCATGGTGGTTTCTCAGTGCCTAGAATATTGAGTGGTACCCCTGGGGATGCAGGAGGTAACTAGTGTAAAGTTGAAATTCAGGCTGTGTGCCAACAGGTGTCACTGAAGCTCATTTTCCCTTCAACTGGTGGTGGGTAGCAGAATGTCACCCCAAAACATCATAGTTGGCATAAAGATTATATAACCAAGGAAGACCCTGCAAGGCCTCCCAGGACAGACCCCACCCCCATATCCTCAGCTATAGTTCCTCTCTGATGTAATTAGATAACAGTATATGATACACACTTGCTGAGTTATTTTGCAGATGCTTAAATCCCCACCAGGAATTCCCACTGTGGCTCAGCGGCTAAGAATCCCAGTAGTATCCATGAGGATGCAGGTTTGATCCCTGGTTTTGCTTAGTGGGTTAAGGAATTGGCGTTGCCAAAAGGTGCTACATAGGCTACAGATGCAGCTTAGATCTGGCGTTGCTATGGCTGTGGCATAGGCTGGCAGCTGCAGCTCTGATTCAACCCCTAGCCTGGAAATTTCCATATGCCTCAGGTGTGGCAAAAAATAAACAAACAAACACCCCACAGGATGGAAGAAATTAACTACTAGATGACCATGAGCCCCCAAACCTACTGGCACCTAAAGACTTATGTTAACCACACTGTCACCTCACCATTAACCAATCCAAGGCAGATCCCATTCTTTGACAGCCATCCCTCCCCTCCCCCAATAAATATGGCTTTTAAAAATCACTTGCTAAAACTCTGAGGAGTTTGGGGATTTAGAGACACCCATCCTCCTTGTATTGGCGCCTTTATAAAAAATGCTGCCATTTTTCCTCACCATAACCTGGTGTTGGTAGATTGGCTTTACTGAGCTCAGGCATACAGATCCAAGTTTAGTTCCATTAACAATTAATTTGAGCTGGAGGCAGTTAAGAAGCAAATACAAGCTCCTTGCCTTTTCCCCTCTGTCTAAAAGCAGCACACACATTTACAGAAGTATCCTTTCCTCTCTCCAGAGGAAAGGTTTGGGGACAACTCAATACCCAATCAGTCTGGAGATAGCACAGGGGGATATACATATAACAAACCTTACCAACTAGTCTTAGCTACCATTTGTTTACCTGCATGTTCTGCCACCCTTGGAAGTCTAAAACTGCTTTCCCTGTCCTGTCATTTCTCCATAAACATTGTTCTGTGTTGAAGATGCTATGTAAGCCAGAGATCTAGGCTGCTCCTCTGAGTTACTCATTTTCCCAGGGTTTCTCCTATGCATACCTGAGATATATGTGTCAATACACTTTTTTGTTTTCCTCTTGTCTTTTATCACAGGGTCTCAGCCAAGAAGTCAGAAGGGTTAAGGTTAATTTATTTTTCCTACCCTATACAAAACTGGGTGTCCAGTTTTGTTCTAAAACTGCAGCCAGAGGCATCCCGGTGTCCTGGACACAGGTGTGTACTCACTCAACCCACAAGGCTGTCCCACAGCCTAGTTTCCAATGGCCATTGTGGAAGTTCCAAACCTTAAAGTCCAACTCTTCCTCCAGGCAGGAACCAAGCAGTATGCTCAGATTCTCAAGTGGGCCCAGTTCCTAGGGAAATCATGTGGGAATAATTCCCCAGCCGAAAAAACAGCCAGACCCTGACTTGATTGAAAAAATACTTTCCCCATGTACATAATTTGGAGGAAGTGTTGTTAAAGATATTCAGACATGGTATATATGTAGTAACAATAAGAAAGAAGTCCAAGAATCGAAGAATGAGTCAATAAGTAACCAAGTAAATGTAAAAGCCTGGCTATTGAACACACTGGAACACGGGAAATGTTTATCAGGTAATTTGAAAAAAAGAAAAAAAATTCCCACAGGGCCTGCATGAAATTAACACACATGTTGAGCAAAGAACATGAGGACCACACCTGGGAGTTGCTGCATTTGTGTGGGCAGCAGCTACATCCCTGAACTTGCCTGTGAGCATCTTGCCTTTGTATCCCCTCCCCCAGGGTGGGCCTTCTGGAGAATTTCCCAACCCATCACCTTAAACATAACAGGACTCAGACAACTGTTAGTTTATTTACTATGAGAATGGTCCTTACAATTAATAAAATCTGGGGGTACAGAGACACTGGATCACACCTTCTTAAGAGGGATGAAGAAGGGCCAAACTTACAGCAAAATAAATCCTGGGTCCTGTAAGCCAGAGCTCTCTGTGGCCTTACCCTCTGCCCCAGGAAGGGGTGAGACTCTGGGTCCTGAGCTCAGGGACAGCCCCATGGGCTAGTGAAGAGATGTTTATGAGGGCAACATCAGCCAACTGTTCTCAGCACAGCCCAGACAGAAACTGTGAAGTTGTGTTATTTCTGAGCTTTGCAGTCACCTCCAGGATCCCAGAACCAAATCTCTACACTGGGTACCAGGGAAGGAACTTTATTCAGAAGCCCCAGTTGACCACCCTTGGGGGCAATTGAGGGTGCCTGTGTGTCCTAGTTAGTCAACGCCTTTATTTAGTGACTTGCTCCCAGTTGTCTTCCTTTGGCCTTTCCCCTATCACCTGTCTCCTGAGGACTCTGTTGCCCTCCCACCACTGCCACCCCCCATGAGGCAACCACATTAAGAACCCCTACCAGTTTTATACGACCAGATTCCAAGACAGGCTGGTGGGCTTGGAACCACCTCTTGGACAGAATTTCACAGGATGGCAGCTTTCTTGAGGTTTGCCCCCACACCCAGGGTTTGGGGTCGGGGTGGGGGGCTCAGACTGCAGCCTGAGAAAATTCTGTAGGCCCTGGTGTCTCATTCCAGACTGAGGCTGGATGGAGCTAGAGTACCAGGGCCCTGGGCTCAGGGTTCTGCAAATGGCTTGGGTAAACACATTGGTGAATGGGGTCTAGGGACCTGATGACCTTGGAGGGCCCCCAGGGAGGACACAGCCCAACCCCCACACACTTGCACATGGCTTCCTGGGAGTGGCAGTGACAAGAGTTCAGTTTTGCTATGCATAATCTGAGTGGTACTGCAAGTGCTTTCCACAGCTCAGAGGACAAGCACCCTCCTCTCAGTTTCCAAGTGGCTCGAAGGCTCAGAAGGCAGGACAAGGGGCTAAGAGAGGCCTGCTCACTGGGGAGCCAGCATGTCCCCAGGCCCACCTTTCAGCCTGCAGATGGTCATAGGGGTCGGGCTGCTGGACAGAGGTGAGAAGAGGGCCCTCAGGGTCCCAGAGAAGGGTGTCTCAGGAAAGGTATACAAGAGCGATCCATCATTAGCACTGTAGAAGGACAGATGTCCAGCCTCGTAGTCCAGAAAGATGCCCACACGCCGGGGTGGGTCTCGGAGAGGGGCAAAGGCCCGCTCAGAGGAGTTGTAGTAGCTTCCCAGGAACACGAGGATCCAGAACCCGTTACCAGCAAATAGCTCGCCCTTCTCCTTACGGTTGGCGTTCTCTCTGCAGACGCCCAGGGCCCAGCTGGCCCGCTCCCCAACCTCCACCTCCCAGTAGTGGCGGCCAGAGGTTAGGGGCTCCCGGCCCAGCACACAAGGCCCAGGGTCAAACCGCTCGGGGCTGTCAGGCAGGGCCTGCCGCAGGTCCCCCCGCCGCACGCTCCTCCTGTCCTCTGATAGGACCAGTTCAGGGTTGGCGGTGTCAGGATCCAGGGTCATGTCGCCTGCAGAGAGAGCAGTGGTCAACCCTCGAAGCTATCTTCCCTAGATATGCACACCCTTGCAGTTTGTGAATGATCACAAACTAAACATGCCACCCTCCACTTGAAAAGATTACTTAACCACTTTTAGCTGCACCTTGGAACATTTCAGAAAGCAGTCCACGCTTCCTTGTGATTCATCCTCCTTCAGAGGACAGAAAGAAACCCCAGAAGCTTTCCATGTCCTTTCTTTTAGTCCCCAGGGGGGAATCGTGTGTGTTCCAGTCCAGCTTACATCCCAGGCTCCCCATGCCTGGGGGCCACATGAGTGCTTTCGCACCTGACACCAGAAGGGTGGTCCCACCTCCGCTTTTCCTAAATGCATCAGTGAACAGCTAAGACCTGACCTTTCCCTAGCTGCTTCTCCTGCCCAATGGCCCTGACCCCTCCTGGTTTTTCATCATAAACCTACCACAGACCCCAGTCCACCAGGAGCTCAGGACTAGCACTTCCTATGGACTGGAGACAGAGGGTGGGATCCCCCTAGCCTCAGCATACTACATGGCACTCACCTCGGAACCTCCGCAAGGCCTCCACCAGCCCTGGGACCCTGCACACTGTCCTCATCTCCATAGGCACTATCTCAGGAGGCTGCAGCTTCACATCCTGGACCCTGGAGAGGCAGCACAAGTGTCACCCCTGCAGTGGGCCCACCTGGAACACTGCCCACCTCCCTTAGAGAGGGACCGAAGCTCCTACCTGCGCAGGGTGTCCCTGATGTCCTGTGGGAGAGACACACACAACATTTAGCACCCATCCCCTGGTCCTGGGCCTGCCCTCATCCCAGCCTGACCCTACACCAGAGTGCCCCTAAGCCTCCTAGATGGACATGCACACACACTCATGAAGTCAGAAACAACTATGGAGCTATCCTGTGTGTGGCTCAAATATGGGGATACTGGAGGGAAGCTCTGGGAGCAACCAGCCCTGCAGACCTGGCCCCATTCCCTCTGCATACCTGGAGGGCACAAGGTATCTGGCTGCTAGCTCTCTCACCCACTAGAACCCTAAGCGCCTCAAGTGCCAGGACAGGTAGGGCAGGTCCCAGCCTCCAGGGACTGAAAGCTGTCTCTACCTGAGCCAGAAGCCACAGCTACATCAGCCTAGCACTTCCTGACCCCCAGGCTCTGGGCACCTGGTTGTCTGGTGCCCTCGGCCTCACCTGCTTTTATCTGCCCACCTGTCCTGCAGGTGCTCCCACCCGGCCTGTGCCGGCTGCCCTCCCTCAGGTCCTGATTCACAGCCTAACTTCCTGATGAGGCCTCTCTGACTAGATCTTCCTCTCTCCCATGATGATATGAGAAAGCATTTTTCTCAAATTTCATAGGATGTCTGTGTCCTCCCAAATCCATATGTTCGAGCCGAAGTCCCATGACCTCAGAATGGGGCTGTATTTGGAGATAAGAGTCTTTAGAGTGGTGACCCTAGACATTAAAATGAGGTCACCAGGATGGTGTCCTTTTATTGTAAAAAGATCAGAACATAGAAACATACAGAGGGAAAACTATGTGAGGATTCAGAGAGAAGATGACCATCTACATGCCAAGCAGAGAGGCCTCAGGAGAAAATGATCCTGCCAACACCCTGATTTTGGACTTCCAGCCTCTGGGACTGTGAGACTACAAAAAAATACTTGTTGTTTGAGCCTCCCAGTCCTGTGGTATGTGTTACACAGCCTGAGCTGACTGAGACTCAAACTTTGGAACACTGGATCCTGGCAGCAAGTGGCCGGATCTCTTGTCTTTTTAGAGTAGCACCTGGTGAACAGCAGGGGCCTGGCCCACACTGTCAAGCAAATGAACCTCACATGTGGTCCTTCCAAAGAACTGTTCACCAGCTACTGGACCAGAGCTGAGACACAGAAATAGACAAGACATTGTGCCCAACGAAGATTTCCCTTGAAGCAAGGGATCTTCACACACAGCAGCTGATTCTGGCGGGAAGGGAACACACTAGGCTTCAAAGAAAAATGGAGACATGGGTTTCTAAAGCTTAAAGAGGGTTCATCAGGAGATAGAGGGGACACGGTACAGGCCTGGGAGAGGCACATGCAAAGGACCTGGGGCACCAGAAGCCTGGGGTGGGTTGGGTGCAAAGCAGTTAGCTATTTTACCTAACAGGAAGGGGTGGCCCACTGCTGGCATTGGGAAATGGGAGAGGTGGTTTTGGTTGCCACAATGGCTTGCCTGCTCAGAAACAGCCTGTGTGGGAGTTCCCGTTGTGGCTCAGCAGAAACGGATCCGACTAGTATCCATGAGGATGCAGGTTCAATCCCTGGTCTTGCTCAGTAGGTTAAGGATCTGGCATTGCCATAAGCTGTGGTGTGGATCACAGACGCAGCTTGGATTCCGCACTGCTGTGGCTGTGGTGAAGGCCGGCAGCTGCAGCTCTGACTGGACCCCTAGCTTGGGAATATGTTGCATGTGGGTGTGGCCCTAAAAAAGCAAAAAAAAAAAAAAAAAAAGAAAAAAGAAAAGAAACAGCCTGTGTGCAGACACACTATATGCGAGAAAGGACAGCAGAAGAGGGACAGAGCAGGTCTCTGCCTGTCTTGAGGGTGGGGTGGGGGGGCGAAGGCCTCATGGAAGCCTCTGGCTTCTCTAGGCAGTAGGGACTCAGACCCATGCCTTTAGGAAGATGCTCTATGGTCATGAATGACAGCAACTGGGGGAAGCCTGGAGGGCAGCCAGAATCCCATTCTCTGCCCCAGCTGAGACCTGTAGGGGTGGGCTCCTGAACTCTCCCAAACTCCAGGGGATGCATGCACAACACCCACCTCCAGGCACCAGGAACCAGGAACCAAGGCTGGGTGCTCCCTGAGTAGGCTTCATGATGGACACTGTGGGCTGAAGGTACAAGCCCACCTGACCTCCCCAACTTGTCCCAGTGAACATGGGCAGTTCAGGGCTGCTCTCCCGCATCCTCTGTGCAGCAGACCCTATCTCCACCCTAACACAGGCAAGAGGAGCTCTGGAGCTGGGGTGGGAGGAAGAAGATAGGGGCCATCCTTCCTGCAGCCAGCTAGCCAGCCAGGGAAACTGAAAGGACAAGGGGGTCAGGAGATATTAGCAGGTGGGGAGAGAAGAGAGGGGAGTAGAGGACAGGTGAGAATTAGTAGGGGGCAGCCAAGGTCAGTGAGGTGTAGATGGGAGCAGTGGTGGACAGTAAGGACAGGTAGCAGGGCAGGCGGGGGCAGGTAGTGAGGTAGTGGCAAGCAGTTGGGGGCAGATGAGGTAGTGAGGAGCAGGTAGGGGGCAGTGGAGGGCACTGGTATAAAACATAGCCAGGCCAGCTGAGATTAACCCCGTCCCCATGCAGGGACATTTCTGCTCAGACTCCAAATCGTATTTCATGTAAATCTGTGGTTCTCATCTCACTTCTGGGGCCAAGCCCTCCTCCTCCCAGAGCCTCTGCTTCCTGCAGCTTCTCCAGTATCCTTCACTCACCCTTGAGGGCTGCTCCCTATCACCTCCCAGCTGCCAGCCTAGCCCCCCATTTTACTGACCACAGACCACTTCTGCTCATTTCCCTCAATGTCTGCTATACACTTGCCTGGGATTCTTCCTGCTTACTGGGCTTAAAAATCACTCAATGGCTCAGCAAAGGCCAAAGAACTCAATTTACAGCAGCCAGGAGCCTCTCACTGGTCCTCGAAAGTCCACTCAGCTCTTAGGCTTCAAGGAAGGTCACCTCCCACAGGAAGCCCCCTGGGTCGCAAAGGCTGTGTTCTGGCTCCCACTTAATGGCACACACTGTTGGCGCCAGGAGCCAAGAAGATTCCCCAAGGGCAGCACTGGGCTCTGGCAAGAATCCCTATGAAAGACCTGCTGGCCTTTCCTCTCAGCCCAGTGGGCCTAAACCTTCAGAGAGCTGGGTAGAGACCCATTGGCCCTGGATCCTGGAATGCCACCTACCCTGTGGCCTGGCCAGCCCCCAGTGGGCTCCTAGACAGGAGCTAACAGCAGTTTGTGCAGTTCAGCATCAGTGTCCAACCCTCATATTTCAAAAGAAGGAGACTAGCTGGTGAGGACCTGGGAGGTCTAGGAAAGCTCCAAAGTCACTTCAGCCTGCTCTGCTCAATGCCTCCTCTCCTTTGCTACTTATCTTTTCCTACTCCTGGCCTTCCCCTGAGCTCCCCACAAACCCACCCCCAGGAATGGGTGTCAGCTCACCTGCAGTAACCCCAGCGCTGGTAGCTGGCAGCGCCCCTCCAACTCAGTGATAAGCTCGGCCAGCTGGGCGCTCTGCTGTCCGAGGCGGGCTGCACTCTCCCGCAATGGGGGCAGTACCTCCAGTTCCTCCTCCTCCAGCCTCTGCAGTAGCCGTTGCTCTTCCTCCACAAGCAGTCGGCGCAGCCTCTCGAACTCTGTCAGCACATTCTGCCGCTGGGTCTCCACCATTTTCTGTGGGGGCCGGGGAGGACAGCTGAGGGCCTGGGACCTGGAGCCACCATGACCCCCAATCCAGGTTCCCCTACATCTATCCCTTCCTGATCCCAAATCCACCACCTAGGGCCCCCATGCCATCCCTCCCTAATCCCCAAATCAACCACTCAGGGGCCTGCAATCCCCAAATCCACCACCTAGGGCCGTCTAACACCAAGTACCTCCCCAAATTATTTTTAAATTTTTGCTTTTTAGGGCTATACTTGTGACATATGGAAGTTCTCAGGCTAGGAGTTGAATTGGAGCTACAGCTTCTGGCCTACGCCATAGCCACAGCAACACCAGATCTGAGCCACGTCAGCAACCTACAACACAGCTCGTGGCAACACCAGATCCTTAACCCACTGAGGGAGGCCAGGGATGGAACCCACATTCTCATGGATCCTAGTTGGGATCATTAACCGCTGAGCCACAAAGGGAACTTCCTACCTCCCCAGCTTCTACTCTCATCACCCAAGCTCCTCAAGCTCCCATTCCCTGTAACTCCCAAATCCCAAACCCACCCTCTAAAGTGGATTCTACATGGGGTCTGGAGCAGGGGTGCTGCCTTATAAGAAGCATGAAGTTGAGTATGAACAGTAGCCTTGTGAGGTAGGGGCCCTCACATTCCCTGCCCCCGACCACACCGGGTGACTGGCCACCTGCCTGCCACAAGGAGCATGTCTCCTCTGCCTGGGCTTGGAACAGTAGCGCATCCTCCATTTGCTTCCGCAGACGCTCCAGAGACTGCTCCAGCTTTCCCTGTAGGGAGGTGAGACCAGATGACCCCAGCCAGTCCAGGCCTTCTCCCTGGTCCATGCCCAACCATAGCTAAGCCTCAACTCAGATGGCGGGGTCACAGAAAACTGGGTCTGGGGCATGACAGGTGGAACAAACTCAAGTTTTCTGGGAAATGCCCTTTAACCATAATGGCCTTCCTACCACTGCCCAAGTCAGCCACCAGCCACTGCCCCTTGTCTGAATTTCTTTCCCTTTTTTTTTTTTTTTCTTTTTTTGCGATTTCTTGGGCCGCTTCCGCAGCATATGGAGGTTCCCAGGCTAGGGGTCAAATCAGAGCTGTAGCCACAGGCCTACGCCAGAGCCACAGCAATGTGGGATCCAAGCCACATCTGCAACCTACACCAAGCTCACGGCAACACCAGATCCTTAACCCACTGAGCAAGGCCAGGGATCAAACCCACAACCTCATGGTTCCTAGTCGGATTCATTAACCACTGAGCTACAACAGGAACTCCTGAATTTCTTTTCTCTGTTGCTCCCACCCCTCTCTCATCTCAGGGCAATCTTCCCACAACCCAACTTGCTAGCACAAAACCACATTTTCTTCTTCCAAACCCCTTTGCCTCTCTGTGCCCTGGGCTTTCTGAGTTTCAGCTAATTGGAACAAGCTGCAGTATTGACAGAAGGGCACATTTTTATCTGGCTGCCAGGTCCAGATTTCAAGCCTATGCCTGATGTTTACTTCAACACAGTTTGACACACTTGGCACCTGGGAGAGCCAGGAGGCCTAGGATGTAGGAGGGTCTGAAGGACCATCACAGAAATTGATAGCAGTGGTGCTTGTGGGGACTCATCCTTGTTCTAGATGCACCAGGCCCCTAGGAGGTTGCACTTTCTAAAGCCAGTACTGCCAGGCTGTGCAAATACCAGCCACAGCCCAGATAAGAGCAGTTTGCAGGGGCATCCCCAGCATTAAGACAAAGTGAGCACTTTGTATAGTGATGGGACTGGGACATGCCATCTCAAAATATGCCACTATGGCATCAAAATTTAGAGCTAAAGGTGACTGAAAAACAGTAGCTGCAGGAAGAGCTCTGCCCTCCTCCTTTCTCCCTAAAGGCAAGGCACAAATTTTCCATGAAAAGGGTGCCCACCCTGTACCAAGAAGGGGAGAGCACTCATCACCCAGAAAAGAGTTGTTGATACTAAGGTGAATCTATCTAAACAAATCTTACTCAAATAACCCCAATCTTAGTCCCCACAATTCATTGGCCCTAGAAGCCCAAATCCCCTTTCCTCTGCCTAGCTGCTTCTCCACAATTTATCATCCTTCCATTAAGTGGTTAATGGAATATTAACCACTTCCTCAGTCTAACCAGTTCTTTCCTATGAAACCCTTGTGCCATATATAATGTAAAACATGAATAAAATTATGTTTTTACTTGTTAACCTCTTTTGTCACTTTGACTTGCAAGCCTCAGTTATAGAACATAACACAGTAGAGAAAAGGTTTTTTCTCCCCTATGCTAGAGAGGGCTAAGTGCTATCCCATGAGACTCTATCAGGTCAGCTGGTAGAGGCCTCTAGAAAGCTGCTGGTTATTCTCTGCTCTTTTGGTCACTTTCTGCCTTCTAACTGGGTACTCAGTGATGGGAGTGCATATATGCTAGACTGACACAAGGAATGAATGTTCCTGTATACATAACTCAGAATGAGAAGAAAACTGTGGATTGTGTCAGGAGAAATCCAGTGATATAGGTTGGGCTATGGGTTTATCCTGTTGTCCCAGAAGCTTTTCTTATGATAGCGACATAGTATTGATTCTAATGTTGACTAAACTGTGTACTTGATATACTTCAGCAAACACTACTGGCTATTTAGCAAAACACAAGCCATAATCAAAAAGTGTGAAAGATACCACCCATGTACTCAATATCTTGCATTTCTGCAGCAAACTCACCAGGAGACCAGTGAGGAATTTGGTAGGCAACTAGCTAGGGTGGGCCAGGTGAGTGTTTGCCCTGAGGCTCTTAGCGGAGTTCTGGTGTTGGTTTGGATTTTAAGGAAATGCATTTCCAGAACAGAGAAATAAGGTATCTCAGCCTGGAGTCAAAGAAGGGCAAAGTATGCCACTGGGAAAGCCTGGGGAGCCCTGGCATCTGCCTCCCAGGGCAATGGCTCATTGTTCCCAGCCTAGAGCTCTGCAGTGGCTTTCTGACTGCCTTCCCCTCTCTTCTCACCAGGACATTAGCACTGGCGTCTGCGCCATGGCCCTGCCTGGCCCACACCAATCTAAGGGCTGAGTGCTCATCCGTGCACGTCCATCTGTGACCAGTCGTCTCTGAAATTGTCTTCCCACTTTTTCCTGTTCCTGGCTCCATCGCTGCCAATGGTCAGTCAAACCCGCCCAGTCCCTGCCTCCGCCCCTGCCCCCCACCTCCCCGGCCAGACAGCCCTCTCACTGTCACTGTGGGACCTAGACCACAGAAAACACACCCACCCCCGCCCCGCCCAGGCCTGCTCCTCACTGGTAGGCGGGGCTCCAGTCCTGCTTGGGTGCCGGTTAGGGACAGGCTGGGACCTGGGCCCATACCCTGAGCCAGGACGCGCCCCCACAACCGCTCCCCGGCCAGGCCCTGGATTTGCTCACACCTTGAGATCCTCTGCAGCGTCTTGCAGGGGCCGCACGCGGTGCGCCCAGTGCTCCCCCGAGCGCTCGCAGGCCGCGCACAGCAGGCGCAGCTCATCACTGCAGAAGGCAGCCAGTGGCTCGCGGTGTGCGGCACACACGCCCTGGGGGACGGGCGACGGCGGGTGCAGGCGCCGCGCCATCTCGGCCATCTTGGCGAGCGGGCGGTTGGGTCGCAAGTTCCTCTGCGGGGACAGTTCGCGACACTCGGGACACGCGTACGGGCCCTCGGGCTGGCCCCAGCAGCGCCGGATGCACTCGCGGCAGAAGTTGTGGCCGCAGTCGGTCATCACCGGGTCCGTGAAGTAGTCGAGGCAGATTGCGCAGGTGGCCTCCTCTTGGAGGTTGGTGGACAAGTCGGGGGCGGCCATAACACCGATGTAACGGAGGAAGGCACCGTTCTCCGCCGAGTCGGGCGGTGGCGGGCCGCTGCCGGGACTTTGGGGAGCGCGCAGGGACGCGGGGTTCCAGGAACGCGACGTGCAGATACCAGGGGACTCGGGGAGCTTCGGGCCGCAGAAGCTCTGGGGTCCGAAGCTGTGTGACTACAGGGATGCGGAGTGTACAGTTGCGGAACTGCGGTGGCTTCGGGGACCCAGGGCCTAGAGCTTCCGTACGAGGACCGGAAGAGGAACCGAAGGGGCGGAAGTAGGAAGCAGCTGTTTCTCCCCGCCCCGCCGCTTGGAACAACCTGTTTTAGCTCTGGATTGGCTGTAGCCTGTCACGCGGCCCGCTGGCGAGACAGAACTGGAGACTCCTCGCCCGGTGACCTAGCCGTGGTCGCCTAGCTACAGGGGCTGCTCCAGTGTCCCGCTGCCCTATGTCTTCCCTCGCACTTGGCGAAAGGTCGGGGTGCAGAGGCCCGGCCAGGGGAGTACCTTGCACCATCACTAGGCTCTCTGCAAAGCGTAGAGACCTCAAAAACAAAAGGAGGCCGAGGCTGTGGTGGGGAGCCTTAATTCGTCCCCAGTGTTCCAGGGTGTCCTCGTGTGCCCCCAGGCCAGGAGATAATCAGAACATATGGGGTGAGGAACTTGGCCTGCAGGGACTTTGGTCTTGTTGGGGTAGGAGTACATTGATCAGAATTCTGGGGTTGCAGGCAACTGTTACCTGGCTTTTAGTGTTTTTGAAACTGCGGGGTGGGGACCACTGAGAGGGAGTGAAAGGAAAGGACCCTCCTTTGATCCTATTCTTTGAATTTTGTCCCTGCAAGTTCCAAGGGTAGAGGGTGCGCAGCTCTGAGGCTTTTAGAAGTTACGCTTGAAAAATCTCTTCACTTTCATTTTCCCTATGTGAAGGACCCAAATACAGAATTTGGAGGAGGCAAAGAAAGTGAACACCTGAGGCCTTGGCTGTACATATAAGCAAACCCTTAAACCTTGGAGGAGCCAATGAATGGCAACATCCCTAAGAGGAGAGTCGGGGACATAGCTAAAGAAAACTGCACCACACTGTGCCTTGTACATATGTGTTTAGAAAGGGACCCACTATGAAACTTATGAAAGTTTTCTATGAAGCATCTCCATATAGAAAATATAGTTGCTAAGTGTTTAACTGCTTTAATCAAGATTATATTTCCGTTTTGTGAAACAACTCTGCACAGCCAATGGCCGGCAGATGCTCCATGTGAGGTAAGGAGGGCAGATGGGCCTTGCTGAGCTGGACCACCTCACCTTCTGGAAAAAACAAGGCTGCCCAAGCTCCCCCTGCTTGACCCTCTATCCCTTCACCCACAGGGTCACTGTAGAGATGACCATCTGGCCCGATTTGGGGGCCCCAAGGCAGAAGAAGGGCTGCAGGGGGCCAGGAAAGGCAGGCTGGGAGTAGGTATGCAGGTGAGACCCATTGTTCACATTGTAAAAGGACACCTCTCCCGCCTCGAAGTCCAGGAAGATGCCCATGTGGCTGGGGGGCTCGGTAAGCGTAATGGGAATCAGGGCAGACATGGTAGGTGCATATCTCTTTCCCTTGCATAGCTGCACCACCCAGAACCCATTTTCAGGGGACTTGAGGACCCTGCCCCTCCGGCTCACGTTGTCCCTGCACACACCCAGGGCCCACAGTGCATCACCAGTGAGGTTCATGCCCACCTCCCAGTAGTGCCTCCCTGAGGAGAAAGTCTCTTGGCCTACCACACAGGGGTAGGCTAGGAACCTGTCCTTGCCACAGGCTGTGCCATCCACTGGGGTGCTCAGGTAGCGTCTCTGGCGGCTCTCATACAAGAGGAGGTAGGGGTATGCAGTGGTGGGATCAGGCATCACATCCTCTGGAGACAGGCCCAGGGTGGAGGGGAGAGGGAACTTTCAGGGTCTAAGAGGGGAGGGCAAGGCCCTAACAGGGGCTGAATAATCCCCCATTCACCCTAACCCCCACCCAGGCTTCCCTTTGGCTGAGTTCAGCTTTGAAACTGGAGTTACTGCATGATCCCATACCCCAACTGTGGATATTACTGGTGCCAAGGAGATGGGCAGGGGAACCATTTGGGCATTGGGCGGTGTGTTTGAGACCTCCCTCATTGGTGTCTCTTGCCTTCAGTGGCTAGGAGCAGGGCGGGGCATTGCCAAGAGCACCTGGGCCCCCACTTACCTTGGAAATTCTTGAGCACCTCTATCTGCCCTGGGACCCTACAGACTGTCTTCAGCTTGGTGGTTGTGGCCTCTGGGTACTGCACACTCAGGTTGTTCTTCCTCCGGTGGGGACAGGTCTCACTCTCCCCTCTTGTCCCACTCGCAGTCCTCCCTGCACCCATCACCACCTCCACCAATGGTGGCCACGTACCTGCTGAGGAGGTCCTTCATATCCTTCAAAAGACATGAACAGGGGAAGAGAGATTGGTGAGGTCCCATTAGGAATCTGGGGCGTTCTGGAGCACCCCGTGTTGACTGGCAGGTAGAGCCTCCTATAGGAGGGGTTTATGATGTTTTCCCATGGCCCCGTTTCTAGTTTCCAGAGTGAAACCCTATCTTTTGGCTGTACACAGCGATCATGCATCTGACTCTCCCAGGCCTTCTGCTCTTCCCCATCACAATGAGTGAGGACACAGGGAAGCTGCCCCACTTGTTATATGCCATGGAGGCATAGAAGACCAAACTTTCACCCTGTGGGCCTTCAGCCTGAGTGGGTTAGGAGTCAGTTAGTTGGAAACAGGATGCTTTTTGATAGAAGACAAAATATTTCCCAAAGTCAGGGTGAGAGTTTAGCCTGTTGTCTATACCAGGACACTTATGGGGGGACAAAACCCATAGAATGCCAGGATAACAGGCATAAAACTGGGTCTGACCCAGGCACACTGGGAGATATAGATACCCTACATGTGGTATTTACTTCAGTTGTAAAAATATGTTCCTATGAATGTGTATGTAATGCAGTGCGAAACGTATTTTTTGCTATGGATTCCACCACTCCACACACTTGATAGCCAGTTACCCACTTTTTGGCTAACATAACTGCCCTTTTCAGAGCCTTGGTGTGCAGGTGTATTCATGGCAGCCTTTTCCCTACTTCCATAGCTAGCAGGTGCAATCATGTATCTTGCTTCTGCATGTGAAGTCAGAAGGTTGTCTGTTTGGGCCATTGTGCCCCATGTCACTGTGTGGAAGATAGCTGCCCTCAGGCCTCATCCCTGGGCTATGAAGGGTATGGATACAGGTCTCTAGGATTAGAGCCTGTCATGGGCTGAATTGAGTAACCCCCCCACCACCACCACACACACACACCATTCATCTTCGTAAAGCCCTAACCCCCTAACTCAAGACTGTAGACTGACTGTACTTGGAGATGGGGTCTTAAAGATGTGATTAAGATAAAATTAAGTCATTAGGGTGGGCCCTAATCCAATCTGACTGATGTCCTTGTAAGAAGAGATCAGGGCACAGACATACAGAGGAATGGCCATGTTAGGACACTGGGAGAAGATGACTGTTTACAAGCAAAGGAGACAAGCCTCAGGAGAGATGATTCTGATTTCTGCCCACAACTTGATCTCAGGCTTCCAGGGTGAGAAATGTCTGTTGTTTAAACCATCTGGTCTATGGTATTTGTTATGCAGCTTGAACTGACTGAGAGAGCGATCCCTGTTGACCAGTATCTGTTGCCACAGGTCAGGTCGCCTTGACTACCACTGAGCCAGAGCTCATGCCCACATCCCCACCCCTAGCCAGGTAAGCAGGTCTGCCCACCTCACCTGCAGCTTCTGAAGTGGTGTGCGCTCATTCTTGTCCTCCAGCTGCAGTAACAGCATCTCCAAGGAGTGACTCTGCTGCTCCAGCAAGGCTATGCTCTTCTGCAGCTTTGCTACCATCTCTTCCTCCTCCTTCTTCAGGGCCTGGAGGAGGCGCTGCTTCTCCTCCATCAGGAAGAGGTCCATCTTCTCAAACTCAACCATAATGTGCTCCCTTCTCTCCTTCACCTTCTCCTGCAGTGGTTGGGGGAAGGATCCTGGAAGTGAGGGACCCACCACCCCTAGCACCTGCTTCCAAGAACTTCACCCATCAACTGAACCCACCAGCTTGGAAAGGCTGCTCTGGCAACAATGGCACCTCTCCCCTGGACCCCAGTGACCCACAGAAAACCAGCAAACTTGGCAGGGGCGGGAGCTGGGCCATGTAGAGGCCCCCTGCCCTGTCAATTTTACTCAGCTCCAAATGGCAAGTCCAAGCATCTGTGCCCTTGCTCCTTGTGTTTCTGAAATGGCCAGTCTGTGCTGAGGGCACTGTTCTCAATCTTGACTCTGCAGGAATTCTGTGACCTGGGAAATGACTGCTTTTCTGGGGTCCCATGTTCTTATCCACACAGGACAGGGATTCCCACCTCCAGAGTTTCCACAGGCTCAGGAGCTCCTGTTGGTGCTCTGGGGGCTGGCTGGGGCTTCCCAACCCTGTTCAGCTCCCATATGTGGTTCCCAGCACCTGCCTGCCACTCTGCCAAGGTCTGTTCCTCCTTGGCCTGCAAGTTCCCGGTTTTCATCATCTCTTCTCGCAGGTATTCCATGTCCTTCTCCAACTTCAACTGTGGGACACATGGGCCATGGGATTTGGGGTCAGTAGGCCCCACATCTAGATGGTGCCCTCTGAAGCTGCGTCCACCCCAAAGACCATTCCAGTGGGGTGCAGGGGATGGAACTATGCCACCTCAAATATGCCAAAGGATTACTTTGAGATGGAGGCAATTGAGAGTCAAAGATGTAGAAAGATGCCTTCCCACGGCTCCCATTATATGATGAAAGCATCTCTCTGGGGATATTTTGTGCTCATGAAGAAGATGCAAAATTGGTGCTAATGGAGTTCCCATTGTGGCTCAGCAGTAACAAACTCGATTAGTATCCATGAGGATGTGGGTTCGCTCCCTAGCCTTGCACAGTGGATTAAGGATCCAGTGTTGTGAGCTGTGATGTAGGTCACAGACACGGCTTGGATCTGGCATTGCTGTGGCTGTGGTGTAGGCCAGCAGCTGCAGCTCCAATTTGACCCCTAGCCTGGGACTTCCATACGATGCAGGTGCAGCCCTAACAAAACAAAACAAAAAATTGGTGCCAAGATAGACTTGTACTAATAACCCTTCCTTTAGTTTCTCCCTATATATTTACTTTTACTGTGGTCTGAATGTTTGTGTCCCTCCCCCGCAAATTCATATGTTGAACCTCAATGTGATGGCAGATGGGGCCTTGGGATTAGTGCCCTTATAAGAGAGATTCCAGAGAGCTCCCTCTCCCCTTCTTCTATGTGAAGACACAGTGAGAAGTTGGCTCTCTATGAACCAGAAATGGGCTCTCACCTGCCTGTGCTGGCACCCTGATCTTAGACTTTCAGCCTCCAACCATGAGTAATCCATTTCTATTTATAAACTACCCAATCTGTTGTATTGTTACAGCAGCCCAAGTGGACTGAGACCCTTTGGCTGAAACCCTTTCCTACAGTCTGCCACCTTTGGGAGCCTGAAACTTCTGCCTTTGTCCTGTTGCTTTGGAATCTACTTGCAATTGTATTCTTAAGATGCTAGATAAGCCAAAGTTCTGACCTTTTTTTTTTTTTTTAACACCTGCTGTTTCTCCCAAGTGACTCTTACCTCATGCACATGTTAATAAATGGTTTCCCTTTCTCATTGATTTGTCTTCATTCAGTCTAATTTATGGGCCCCTGGCCAATTTTTGGGTGGATGGAAGAAAAAGACTTCCCTCCCCTGCCTAATATAAGGTTGCCTGGCCTGCCCACACAGATGAACGCATAAAGACCAGGGAATGTGGATGGGCTTGAGTAGGGGCTCTGTCAGTCTGGACTCCTGAATAATCATAGAGGTGACACTGTGATGGCCTGGCCACCAGCCTGCTTTGTCATGGGAGTGTGGGGACACATCCACTGTATGGTCTTGCATGTGGGGCTGTTTGTTACAACAGCTATTCTCCTGCCTAATACACTCCTTGACACGTGCACACACTTGGACCGGACTTATCCCCCTGCCCTTGCCCGCAGCCCAGGCCCACCTTGTATTCCTGCACAGCTTCCTCAATAGGGACCACCCTGTGGGGCCGGTGTTCCTGAGACTCCCTGCAGATGACGCAGATGGGGCTCTGGTCATCCTCACAAAAAAGTTTGAGCAGCTCCTTGTGCACCTGGCACAAGTCCCTGCTGTGTAGGCTGGGATGCTGCCGTGCCATCTCAGCCACCTTGGTCAGCAGACGGTTGGGTCGCAAGTTCCTCTGCGGAGAGAGCTCACGGCATTCAGGGCAGGGAAAGGAGCCCTTCTGCTTCCTCCTCCTTTTCTGGCCTTTGGCCTTCTCCCAGGTCAGCTGGATGCACTCTCGGCAGAAGTTGTGGCCGCAGGCAGTCATCACGGGGTCTGTGAAGTAGTCGAGGCAAATGGAGCATGTGGCCTCCTCCTGCAGTTTTCTGGCTAGTTCCACAGCATCCATGGCTCCTATGGAAGGAAAAGTGTCCCGCCACACCCTCTGCCTGGAGCTCTGGGCTCTCTGCAGCATTCTCTCGGCATCCTTTTGCAGATGGAGTGAGAACATGAGGTCATTAGGGCACCTCGGCTTATCTTCAATAAGAGGCACAAATGTTTCCCTAAAACTGACCAAGACTCTCTCTTTCACCAACCCCAGTCAGGTTTCCTGGAGCAGTAGGCCAGTCTTTGGCCAGCTCCAGAGTTTTAGAATGGGAGTACTGAGAATTTCACAGTACTCCCATTCCTCATCCCCCAACTTTAATGAATATATGCCCTTGACCCTATATTAGGCCAGTTTAGCAAGAAGCCCCCTCCTCTGGTGCCTCTCAGTGATTTTCCATCACTGACCCCATCATCCTGCTCCTTGGATACAGATTCCCAGCTGTCTCAGCTGCATTCAGAGATGACCCCTGTTTCCCTCTGCTGTTGCTATTGTCTTTCATAAAGTCTTGCTTACCATTTTAACAAGCACATCATAGTAAGTTTCTCTTTAACAGAACACCCACAGGACAAAGGAAAAAGGGAGTTTAAGAGGGAAAAAAAAATATCTCTTCCGTCAGGGAGCAGGTTTGATAAATGTTCTCTCTTTGACCTAACGGCTCAGGCTCCCTGACCTTTCCAACCAGGACTTTGGCTTCCATTTTTATCTCTGCATTATTCAAGTTTAGCAAGAATCCTGCTGGTTGGTTTTAACCATACCTTCTGTCCCCTGCTACTAAGGTGTTTCCTCTTAGTAATTTCCCATCACTCACTCCCTACCACCACTCTACTCTTTGGCTATAAATCCCCACTGGCCCATACTGTTTTCAGAGCTCTACTTTACATGGGGTTCTGCACAGAACCCCAGGTTCCATGCTGATCACTTTCCCCCTATTTCAATAGTCCTTAATAAAATCTGTTTTTACCCCTCTACCTACCATCCAGCTCTGGTTTTCCTTGATAAAGTGCAGTGCACAAAAGACAAAGGACAGTCATTTCAGGCACACATGCACACAAATACACATGCTGGCACATAAACATACTGACACATGCACGCATATGTTTACACACATGCATACATACACAAGGGCATATGCAGAGGCACCTACACACATACACACACACACACACACACATTCAAACACACACACATTCACACTTTGGGGTTGGAATACCCATGGCCTCAGGCAATGGCGATCCAAGTCTTCCTTGGCACACTTCACAGGGTGGTCATTGGGGCCAGAGTTAAAGATTGGATTTGAATATCATTTCTGAATTACAAGCACCGTGGTCCAGGTTCCATTTTCTGCTGGATTTTCTGCTGGATTTCACAGATTCCTGAGCTCCTAACATTGGTTCACTTTGGAGCTATCTCTGTGAAGAGCCTTTGGGGTCAGTCTCTCCCTCTGCTCTCAGCTGCCCTTATTTAGGCTCAACTGCTACTCACCCAACAGAAGGTGGATCAGAGTGGGGCAGTCTGGTGGGGTGGGGATCTGGCTTAGGTTCTGCAGGAAGCCATCCAAGGGTTCTGGGTCAGTAACGGTGCATGGTTCTCCCTTTGACCTGGAATATTCCTCTATAAACGCAGGGCCAAAATAGTTGGCTCCTCAGGTTCCAATTTATAACCACCTTCAAAGCTGGGAAGGACAGTCTACAAGGACAAGAGGTGCATGAAGTCCCAACTTGAGCCTCAGCACCCACAGAGTGACCACCTGCCTGTCCCTTCAAGGGCTGTACTCACAGGAGGCAAAGGGGTGCATGCGGCAACTCCCCAAGTGCCCCCATCCATGCCTGCAAACGAGGCCCAGGAAAGCTTGCGTTTGCGCGCTGGAGACCATCCCGGCCTGGCGCCAAGGCGCCAGGGCTGCAGGGCTTTATGGCGTCAGCAGCAGCCTGGGGGCCCAGGGGGTGGGGGTTGGAGTCTCTTATCAGAGTTGGGGCAGGAGGTTTTCTTGGTGGGAGATTGTTAGCAGCCTGAGATCCTCCTGATGGGCAAGGAGCCACACGGAGGTCCAACTTCGCTAGAGGGTTGGGAGTGGAGGAAAGTGGGGAGAGCAGAGGGTTTTGGTAGCTAAGCGGGGAAGGGAATGGGGGATGGGAGCCTTGTCATTCGTGGAGGGGGCGAAGGCATGTGGGGAGGCAGGGGATGGACTCCATGTTGGGAGGCGACGTGAGGACAGAATAGGCGGCAGGGGTCGGGCATCTCTTTGGGGAAAATAAAGGGCCCCAGGTCTCCAGCAACCCCTCCTCCCCTCCCTCCCGCACCCCCATCCCCCGCCCCCGCGAGTGCATGGTTTAAGTATATTTCTTGTGAAGTCTCTAGGATTGAGCATGGTGGTTCATGTTGCAGTGAATGTGAATGTGTGTGTGCCTGGGCAGTGAATGGGCGTGGGGGTCAGAAAGGTTGTTGAATAAGGGAATATTTGTTGCTAATTCGAACCCCCTTGAAGCTCCTGAGCCTCCTCTGCATGTAAGGTGATTCTGGGCTGAGGGTTTCTTTCAATTTAGAAAATAGAACCACAGGATTTTAAAAACATTTCTCTATCTGTCCTTTTCAAAAGTTTAAATCTTTTTAGTGGTTAAATAAGCCTCTGGTCCATCTCACTGTCAGGAACAATTCAAGGACCTGGGAGCCTCTCCTCTCATTTTCCAGAGTCCAGAGAGGAGATGGACCTAACTTGCCATCTGACTTCAAATCACCTCTAGTCATAATCATAGGAGAAAATTAGCAACTTTATCATGAAGACATGAAAGTAATAGGTTGTATCCACTTAGCCATAGAAAAGGATGAGGTTCCCTTCCATCTTTGCAATCCCTTTAACTGTTGCTTGTGGTCAGCATCACATTCTAGTTGAACACTCATTCAATAATAAAATTGTTCTCTGTCTCTTCTCTCTTTGTGGAGAGGTTTTCTGAGTTGGAAGCAAATTTTGTTGTACACTATATTTTCCCAACATCAGTGTGCAGCAGATGTTGGGAAGAGTAATAGGTTGTATCCACTTAGCCATAGAAAAGGATGAGGGTGTCTATCTGGAGAAAACCTTAATGGGAAAAGATACATGCACCCCAATGATCATTGCAGCACTATTTACAATAGCCAAGACGTGGAAGCAACCTAAATGTCCATCAACAGAGGGATGGATAAAGAAGTGGTACATATGGGTTACCATAATGGGTTATACTCAGCCATAAAAAGAAGGAAATAATGCCATTTGCAGCAACCTAGAAACTATCATACTAAATGAAGTTAGTCAGGCAATGAAAGACAAACATCATGTGATACCACCTATTTGTGGAATCTAAAAAAAAAAGAATACAAATGAACTTATTTGCAGAATAGAAATGGACTCACAGACTATGAAAACTTATGGTTACCATAGGGGACAGTTGGGGGAGGGTGAGAGGAATGGAATAGGGGTTTAGGATTGACATATGCATACTGACATATATGCAATGATTGGCCAATGGGGACCTGCTGTATAGCACAGAACTCTACCCGGTATTCTGTGATAATCTATGTGGGAAAAGAATGAGAGAAGGTGGATATGTGTATATTGATGACTGGGTCACTTTGTTATACAACAGAAATTATCACGGCCTTGTAAATTAACTATACTTTAATAAAACTTAAAAAAAAAAAAACATGGGAGTTCCCATCGTGGCTCAGTGGATAGCGAATCTGACTAGGGACCATGAGGTTTCAGCTTTGATCCCTGGCCTTGCTCAGTGGGTTAAGGATCCGGCGTTGCCTTGAGCTGTGGTGTAGGTCGCAGACACAGCTCAGATCCCAAGTTGCTGTTGTTGTGGCTCTGGCATAGGACGGTGGCTACAGTTCTGATTAGATCCCTAGCCTGGGAACCTCCATATGACGTGGGTGCGGCTCTAAAAAATAATAATAATAATAAAGACAAAACAAACATAGAAATGAGAAAAAAAAATTCTGTTATGTTGAAACCTAACCCCTGGGAAGTGGGGCCTTTAGGAGGTGATTAGGTTGGAGGTGGAGCCTTCATGAATGGGATTGGTGCCCTTACCAAGGAGACTCCACAGAGCTCCTTTGCCCCTCCTACCAGGTGAGGACACAGCAAGAAGATGGCTATCTGTAAACCAGGAAGCAGGCCCTCACCAGATACCAGATCTGTTGGTGCCTTGATCTGAGACGTCCATTTTCTAGAACTATGAGAAATAAAGTTCTGTTGTTTATAAGCCACACTGTCTATGATATTTCGTTACAGCAATCTGAGCAAATTGAGACATGGCTGCTGCAAGCTGTGGGTCAGAGTTCTCTTTTTATATATGGTCTGTCCATTTGAAGCTGCAGGGAGCTTGTCTGACCCTGGGAAAGCTCATCTTATCACTGTGGCAGTTTCCAGAATGTTGTTAAAATATCAACTGCCTCTGTACACTGATGCTAAATGGAAATGCAGAGACAGAGTTGGAGGAAACAGAAAAAGTAGCTTTAATTGCCAGGCAAAGAGGGGAACACATCAGGCTAGTGCCTCAAGGACTGTGCCCCCCTTGGAGGGGATAGTGAGGAGTCTTATAGTGTTTGAGGAGCAGGGTGTAATCAGTTCATGGACATTTTCCTGATTGGTGGGTGGTGAGGTAACTGGGAGTTAGTGTCATCAACCTTCTGGTCCCATCCAGTCTGGGGTCTATGTGCTTGTGGGCAACATACAGTTGGCTTCTTCTACCTGGTGGAGGTTTCAGTACCTGTAAAACAGCTCCAAGGACATGGTTTAGACTATTTCCTATAGTCTTTGAAGAAGAACTAACTAAAAGTCCTTGACTTAGTCGAATGGCTAAACTATTATTCTGTCTTGCTCGACTGTTTTCCTTTTCCTCTGTATTTTCTCACTTTTCTGATTAAATTCATCCTTTTACTAAAGTTCTTCTATAGATAAAAAGGCAGGTGGCAGACACAAGTAGGGGTCCACTCTGGGAAGGCCTCCTAGTGTCCTGCTTAGTTACAAGAGGAACACTTTGAGACCACATGATGGGGAATGGTCTTCTGCTCATCTCAAACTGTCCTGGGTGGTTCCCTCCACCCTGCCTGGCGAGGTGGGGAGCTCAACCTGGTGGGGCAGCTGCACAGAATCAGCTCAGGCTGCGGTGCCTGTAGATAGTAGAGGAAGGCTGTGTACCCCAGAAGAAGTTGGATGGAAACCCAGGTGGTAAGGCTAAGGAGTACTTGGTGCTGAGCCTGTGGCCTTCAGATCCTCACCTCAACTCATGCCTGATGACATGGGTGCACAACTGAATTTCTAGCTCTTTTTTCTACCTAGTTACTTCTGTAAAAATTGAATCATTTTATTTTGAGTTTTTGTTTCCATCCATATTTGCCACTCTTAGAGGGCCAGAAACAAAAAATTTAAATTGAACAATCTTCTTTCAAAATCTATAAAACTAAGCATAAAAAGAAATATAAATAAACTTTAGAATAGTAATTTGTATGTGTTTGTAGCATTTATTCTTCTGAGGTGTAGAGGGGGAAAAATATTTTCCTTTACCCTCTTAGATTATGTACCTGGGGAATATGAACTAATCTGATAAAAGACAGAATAACAAGAAAAGCATACACATTTTTCCTGATGTTAATTTTTAAAAAATTTATGTGCATGGGGGCTTCAAAGAAAATAGCTGGAGAACCCAGAGAAAGGCACTGAGGGGCTTGTGTCACCTTTTACAAAGGGTGATAAATTGTGAAGTAACAACAACAATGACAAAAAGGGAACTTGGGCTTCTTGGTGTGGTGAATTGTGGGAAGGTAAATATATGAGAAAATTAATGATAGGTAGGGGTTATTTGGCAAGTTTTGCTTATGCCGGCTCATCTCTGTTGTCTCCCTCTTAGGTGGTCAGGGTTATTTTCTCTTTTCTGATACACGGATTGTTGGGGGGGACACCTACACTAGTGGGATTTATATGCCCTGCTTTTAGGCATATAGAGGGCAGGAAGCTCATCCTGTGTCTACTTTATCTCGGTAGATTTCAGTTCAAAATTATCCTATGGCAAGTAGGATTGTGGTGTAAAACCTGACAGTTACCTTTTCTTTTTGTAGTGCAAGTGCCTGACTTAAAGTTTTATTGCTGAGGCATCCACTTAAAAGTGACATTCTGAAGGCTATCTCAAATAAATACTGCCAGCCACATGACTAGATAAAGAGCCAAGACTTAAGTATTCCCAAAACCCCTCTCCAAGAGGCTTCTTTGTTTTAGAGATCCTGGTTGTTTAGTTAACTGGCCATTTGGGCTGCTTGGTTTTTGTTTTTATGTTTGTTTTCTCTTTTCTTTCCTTTTTCTCTTTCTGCAACTAAATTCTTACTCTTACATTGTACATTTACACACACAAAAGTGAGATAATAAAAACCTAACCCCCTATCCTTGACTCCAATAAAAGCAGAACAAGGCCACTAGGCCATTCATTGCCCCCTACACCAGAGACCTTGCTGTGTGCCCCCTAGCATGACTTCTATGCTCCAGGAACTGTAATTAAAATAACAAATTCTTTTTTTTTTCTTTAAAGTTTCCTAATGGCTATTGATGAAGAACATCTTGCAAAATCGTAAGAACCACAAGGGTTGATTTGGTTGTAACATGACATGGAAAGGGATGATGTATACGAAGCTCACAGGGCTCAGGTGAGTGCCCCCAGGCATTTCTAACCAATAGCATTACTATTAACAGGCTGAGAACTGGCATGAAATAGTTGTATTTTGAATGATGTATTCAAATCCATTTCAGAGGTCATTGTCAAAGACAGAGCTAGACACAAGTTAAAGGCGGTAAAGACAGATTTCCTTCTGTTCTATTGCAAGAGGGGAAAGAGACTTCAGTATAAAATTGACCTCAACTCTGAATACAGCAAAGACAGCTGGGAGTTGTGGCCTGTGAGTGGAGAGAGGGTGTCAGTGAATGGAAAATTACTAAGAAGAAACATCAGCAAGAAGGGGGGACATTGATAGAAATAATCAAGAAACAATCTATAACAGGAATAAAAAAAAAAGAGTTTTATTTCAGTCAAACTGAGGGCTATATCCTGGGAGACAGCCTTTCAAATAACTCTGAGAAAGTGTTCTGGGGAAGCATATTTTTCAGCAGAGTTTTACATCTTGTCAGAACAAAGAACATCAAACAAGTCAGAGGTAACTTCATTCAAGGCTTGGGAAAAAAAAAAAGATCAGCACCTTCACAGTGAGTCAGTATGTCCTTGGTGCCTAGGAAGGGCATTTTAGCATTCAAGGAGTACTAGCACTGTTGTCTCAGGAAGAGAGGCATTTTGTCTTTATCTTTTAATTAGACTTCCTTTACTTCTGGTCAATATACTCTTTAATGATTGAAGCAGATGTACAATGTACGTTTGATAAGCCACAAACATAAAATTAGCATAAAATTCAAGTTAAATCATGTATAAGCCAGAATGACTCCTCCATAACTCAGTATGTGAAAATTCCATCCACCAGGGGGATTCTTGTTGCTTAACTTGTTATTCTTAGTCAATCCAGTCGGCTACAATAGGATGTCATAGATGAATGGCTTATAAACAACAGACAGTTATTTCCCACAATTCTGGAGCGTGGAAGTCCAAGATCAAGATGCCATCAGATTTAGTGTCTGATGAGAACCTATCTCATGTTTCATGGACTGTACATTCTCACTGTGTCCCCAAATGGGAGCTCTCTGGGATCTTTTATAAGGTCAGTAATCCCATTCATGAGGTCTCCACCCTCTTGAACTATTTGCCTTCAAAAGGCCCCACTTCTTCATACCAGCACCTTGTGGATTACATTTCAATATATGAATTTTAGGGAACCATCAGGTGATTGGCAGCACTGACCTAACGGGATTCTTGCTCAAGGCAGGTCAAGGTTACACATATACACCAAAGTTGGGGGAAGAAGAACTAGACCAGATATCATTGTAATAGAAGAAAAAGCATACACATTTTATCTTATGTTTTTTATGAGTATGTGAGCTTCCCAGAAAATCACTGAAAACACAAATTGATGGCCAGAGTCTGGGGCCATCATGCCATCTTAACAAAGGACAATAAATTGTGGAAAAGTGACTAGATAAAGGAAAGGGGGTCTGGAGTTCTGGGGTAGAGGTGGGAATTGTGGGAAGGTAAATAAGGAAATGTATGGGAACTAGTGATAGAAAACTATTGTTTATGCAGATTCATCTCAGTCCCATCTCTTGATGAGTCCCTCTCTTTCTGGTGGGGGGGGCATCTTTACAAACGGAAATTTTCTTTACAAATGGGAAACTTCTGCCCTGCTTAAGATGTTAAGAATCAGGTAGTTCTTACATGTCCTAATAAATTGTTAGATTTCACAAAAGGCAAGTTGTAGCACAATATGCCATCATTTAGATAAAGATAATAATTAGATTATTGAATATGTACCTATTGAAGTATAGATAAGAAATACAAGTAGGAGCTGAGGAAACCCCAATTGAAGAAGACTCAAATTTCCTGTAAACCTTTTAGAATTCTAAAATTATATACCATTTTCTCAGTTGCCTTTCTGAAAAATAAATATTTAAGGAACAACAGCAATGTAAATTCTGAAACATGTCTTATTTCTACTTTTACAAGTAAGTATCACTTGAAATTACTGTACTCTTTACTTGAATAAAGCCAACACGGGTACATGTTTAAACAAAAGGCCAATGTCTGCTTTTTCAGGTGTTCCTTCTTTTCCTTGTTTTATGTCTAACAGACTAACACCGTGAAGTTACTTAAAAACCAACATTCCCCTTACTGTCATCTGTAGTCACTGAGCCAGCTTGTCTTTTTGAGTTCTCACAGACTGGTTATCCCCCATGGCATCTTCACAACACTTGTGCCTTAAAGCTGCAGAAAACCAGCATGATTTACACCACTAACCATGTTTGCGGCCAAAATGTGAGGTTCTTCTCCTCTGGAGTGACATGCTGCCCAGTGCAAAGAGCTGTTGCTTCCTTTTTACTCCAAAGAGACTCCAAAGAACCTTCTTTTATATTTATTTATTTGTTTGTTTATTTATTTTGCATTACAGGGCCACACTGCAGCATATGGAAGTTCCCAGGTTAGGAGTTGAATTGGAGCTGCCGCTGCTGGCCTATGCCACAGCCACAGCAACATGGGATCAGAGCTGAGTTTGTGAACTACACCAAAGCTCATGGCAATGCTGGATCCCCAACCCACTGAACAAGGCCAGGGATCGAACCCATATCCTCATGGATACTAGTCGAATTTGTTTCTAATGCACCACAATGGGAACTCCCTAAATTTATTTTTATTGACATATAGCAATGCATAAGTGTAAGGTGTACAATGACTTAATTTGATATATTTATATATTGCAACATGATTACCACCATAGCGTTACCTTAACACTTTTATCACATTTTATTCTTTCTTATATGTGGAAGGAACACTTAAGTAGTCCTTTAGCAACTTTATAATACAGAATTTGACCATAATTGCTGTGCTGTGCTTTAGACCTCTAGAACTTTTTATCTACTGGTTACAAGTTTATACTTTAAACAGCATCTCCCCTTATAGAACCTTATGGGCAACTCCCCTGCCCTCTCCACAGGAGCTGGGCCCAGGAAGCTGGGAACTGGAATTTCATGCAAAACAGAATTTTTCCAATGGGTCACTGCCTGCAAGTTCCCCCTCCTTATGAGGACATGCTAGCTGCCTATCTGATGGACCCCACCCAAGGACTCTCTCTGATGGCATACCTGCCCTGTCCTTAAAACGGAGTACAGATAAAAACTAGACTGGAATAAGGAGCCCTGTCTCATGTTCATCACTTCCTAGGTAGAAAGAGTACAAACTGGACCAAGAGGCACAGTGGATTTTGGTTGTGAAGAAGGGTCTCCAGAAATGAGTAGCAACAGATCCTGTTTAGACAGGAAAATCTCCTATGTCTAATAAAAACAACTCTGGACCATCATTGACTAAAGGTTCTTCTATCATCATGCTGTCTTTTTCCTAGGAGACCCTGCACAGCCCCTCTGCTGTTGCAATGAGCCCACAAATCCAATGGGAAGTCCAGGCAAATCTCCATGTTCTCAGTCTGCTTGGTCTGGGAGGTCCACTGGGCTGCTGCCACTTCCTAAGGTATCTGAGGCCCAAACAGATGCTGCAAGCCTTCACTAAAGAGCCCTGTGGCTCAGGGCCCAATGGCTCTAAATAATTGAGAAATTTGTTAAGCCAGTGACCTACTGGCATTGTCTGGAATAACTGGCTTTGAAAGCTGTTGACCTCCATTCTGGAAATTGGCAATATTCCAGCTGGAAGAGGCCATGAACTGGCCTCCTGAGGAAGGACACCCTGCAGAAAAATTCCCAAGAGGCTGAAAGGGATCAGGACATGCTACCCAAAAATATGCTACTTTGGTACATTGATGGTTTTGAGCTGAAGGCAACTAAGAAATGGCAAATATAGGAGGAGCTCTCTCTTCTCTTCCTCTCTTAACATCTTCATAGTTTCCCCTTTTGAAGCTAATAAGATTGTTTCCAGTTTACCATGAAGGTGATATATTTCTCAGCCCAATAACCTGGGACATCCAAATAGGGTATTAATAATGAATATCTGGGATTGAGGCAGCATTTTTACAGCTACTTCTTGAATATCCCACATCACACTGGTGTGAGGTTGAAAGGCAGAGACCTATGTATAAGGGAAAATACAAATTAAAAATAAGAGGCTTATTAACCCTTTTGACATTAAGGGAACACTTCCTTCCTTCTCCCTTTTCTTTCATAAATTCTTCCTCTATCCTTTTGAAATGTATGTAAATCTTTTCAGTGGCTAAACTTGCCAGTCTCACATCTTAGGAGTATTTTCCCAGGGACCAGGAAGCCATCTCTGAAATGTAATTTTAGGGGAGGAAAAAGTTTTTCCTCTATCCTCTTAGATTCTGTGTATGTGGCCTGCAAATTAACAGGACCAGTCAGATGAACAGGAAAAAAAGGCATACACATTTTATTGGTGTTAGTATTTTTGACATGTTTGGGGGACTCACAGAAAAGAAGTAAAAATCCAAGAAATGGTTAGTCTCAGAAGGTTATTTTTTTTTTTTTTGTCTTTTTTTTTTGCTATTTCTTGGGCCGCTCCTGCGGCATATGGAGGTTCCCAGGCTAGGGCTATAATCGGAGCCGTAGCCACCGGCCTACACCAGAGCCACAGCAACGCGTGATCCAAGCCGCGTCTGCAACCTGCACCACAGCTCACGGCAATGCCAGATTCTTAACCCACTGAGCAAGGGCAGGGACCAAACCCGTAACCTCATGGTTCCTAGTCGGATTCGTTAACCACTGCGCCACAATGGGAACTTTTTTTTTTTTTGCTTTTTAGGGCTGCACCCAAGGCATACGGAAGTTCCCAGGCTAGGGGATGAATCAGAGCTGCCACCTCCAGCCTGCCCCACAGCCACAGCAACATCAGATCCAAACCACATATGTGACCTACACCACAGCTCAATGATTGATCTTCAACCCTCATCCTCATGGATACTAGTCGGGTTCATTACCGCTGAGCCACAATGGGAACTCCAGTCTCAGAAGTTTAGATACCATTTTACCAAAAGGTGTTAAGTGGTGAGATGGTGAGTAGGTAATATGTGGTAGAAAAGTGTTTAGTAATTGTTTTATACTTACCTTGATGCTAACTATCCATTTTCTTCATGGCCATAAAACTCTCCCAGAGAAGATAGTCCTAATTTCTCAGAAGATTTTACTTTTGGTTATATAAGAAAAGCTCTGAGAAGATTTCTTCCTGCAACTGTTGGATGGGTTGCATCCACTCAGCCCTGTGAAAGAGTGAGATTTATTTCTGTCTTTGCAATCTCTTTGCAGGTTGCCTGTGATGCACATCATGTTCTTGTTTTGTGCTTACTGAATAATAAAATTGTTTTTCTTTTTTTACTTTAATTTTGTTTTTTTATTATATTTCTCCAAATGCAGAGTGGAATACTGGCACCACCACTACCCTTTCTTTTGGGGGGTCCTCTAGGCACTGGCCACCAGAGCTCACTGTACTAAAGTTAGAATGCATTTTAAGTCCTTTATCTTTTGTAGTTGTGAATCATTAGAGGAAATCAGTCCAGTCACCATATATTACCATATGTCACAATAAGGACAGTGTTATATTTCTTAGGACTCTTGGTTGCAAATAATAAACCCCAATTTAAACTGGTTTAAAAGTATGGCATGTTTGTTAAAGACTATTAGGGCTTTCACCAAATAGGCCCCTGGAAACAAGAAGAGCATAGTTCCTAGTACCAGCCTTCTCTGTCCGTCGTCTCCCATCTCTGGTATTTCAGTGCCTACTGATCCATTCTGATTTTTTCCACATGACAATAAATGCTTTGACCAACAACTCCAGAGTCTCATGCTTTTGAGCTTTATCCACTATAGCAAGAGTAAAGAAAATACCTTTTGTTCCCAAAGTCAAAGCCCCACCACTGGATAGGATGGAGAGAAATAACTAATACTAATGCTAATTTTAATTATAATTTGCTAGCCACCTCAAGCTGGGTAACAAATACTACACACAGTGCAGCTCAAACAACGGACATTCATTGTCTCCCTGTCTTGGGGGCTGCAAGTCTGAAATAAAAGTGTAACAGCCCCAGTTTCTCCTGAAGAATCCCTCCTTTGTGTGTAGATGGTGGTTGCTATGGAAAAACACACTACTGTATGGTTTCCTTTACTCTCAATTTTCTAGTTCACTTCTGGTACTTCTGAATACTAAATGTGTGTGTGTATGGGTATGTGTGTGTGTGTGTGTGTGTGTGTTGGAGGTGGTGGTTCCCAAACTATCAAGCAATCCTCCACACCAACTAATGTCCTACAATTCAACTCAGTTCTGATGCTATCCACCTGGAGAAAGATCTTGATCAAAAAGGAGTAAGGTAAAACTCCTTATCTCCTCCTAAGGAGGTCTCCTTATCAGACCTCCCCCACTCCCCACAACCAGTTAAGGGCTCAGTCCTAAAGACTCCTCCCCTTCAGATGCCAAGTGAAAGTCTAAGTTGTCTCCTGTGCTTCTGACCAACTGGCTACAGATCAGAAATTCCCATGAGCCCTCCTTGGATTCAATTAATTTGTTAGAGTTGCTCATAGAACTCAGGAAACCCCAAGTTTACTCACTAGATTATAGGTTTATTATAAAAGATATGATAAAAGGTATGGATATAAATCAACAGCCACATAAAGAGATATGTAGAGTTAGGTCCCTGAACTCAGGATCTTCTGTTCCCATGGAGTTGTGGTCCCCCTCCCCTTTGCACATGTATGAAATCTTGTTAACCAACCTGGAAACTGTCTAATTGTACTATAGGGATTGATTATCATGGAAGTTTTATTAGGCAGATTGATTCAATCATTGACTAAGGTGACTGAACTCAACCTCCAGTTACTGTCTTTCCTGGAGGTAGGAATGCAAGTCTAATCACAGGGTTGTTTCCTCTGTGCAACCAAGCTCCCCTTGTCCTTTCCAAAATCACATAACATAAACTCATTAACATAAACTCTGAGGAGTGGAAATGAATCTGACTAGGAACCATGAAGTTGCAGGTTTGATTCCTGGCATCGCTCGGTGGGTTAAGGATCTGGCATTGCCATGAGCTGTGGTGTAGTTCATAGACACGGCTCAGATCCCGCGTTGCTGTGGTTGTAGCATAGGCTGGGGAGCTGTAGCTCTGATTAAACTCCTAGCCTGGGAACCTCCATATGCCAGGGGAGTGGCCCTAAAAGCAAAAAAAAAAAAAAAAAAAAAAGAAAAGAAAAGAAAAAACATTAAACTCTGCTGTGATTGAAAGGGGTTTGTTATGAGTAACAAAAGACACCATCATCACTCTAATCACTTAAGAGATTCCAAAGGTTTTAGGATCTCTGTACCAGGAAAGGGGAGGAAGAACAAATATTTATTTCTAATTGTAAATCATAACATTACAGCTGTTTTCTCCCTGTGTGTCACCTGGCCTTCTGTGTGTCATAATCTCCTCTTCTTATAAGCATGCTAGTGATATGATATTAGGACTCACCATAGTGACCTCATTTTTACTTGCTGACCTGAAACAAATAAACTAGTTTTCTCCAGCAAAAATGAGTTTATTCCAGATTGGTAGAGAATTTTAGTTCTGGGTCTGCAACCATGGTAAGCCATGTGCAAGTCTCCCAGAGGCAAAGGAAAGACAATGCTTTTATAGAGAGGGAAAGGAAGTTGGAAGGGCTATAGTTTGAAAAACAAACAAACAAAAAAAAAAGTCCATGTATTTTCATTGCCTGAGCCCTTGTTGCAAAAGGAGTCTTTCTTTTCCCCCCGGAGTCTCTGCTGTCATCTCAGGGCATGAAAGCTCCCCATTCTGTTTTCCTAAATATTTAATTGACGTTTCTGTTAATTTTTTACCTTACTCCTTTTTGATCAAGATCTTTCTCTGAAAGCATTGCTGATCATGAGTCAGGTTTTCTAGTTTCAGTGACTTTTGTCTCAGTATCAGGAAGTACTCTTCCTAGGTGTATATTCTCACATCAGAAAGAGAGTGAATAGACTGAAACCTATTAAGGTCATATTTGAGTAACAGGGATGGAGAGCAGGGAGACCTCTCAGGAACTTTTAATCTAAACTCCATATCAATAGGTTCTCAGGAGAATGGATGAAGCCTGGAATGTGGCCTCGAGAATTGAACAGCAAAAGGCAACTGTCTATGGGAAATAACTGCATATAAAGATTAACCACCTATAAAGATTAACTGCCTCCTATACATTAATTCCTGTTGTTGCACATATCTGGTCGTGAGGCTGAGACCACAACCATATTCTCACATTGTGTAATTTTTCCTTTCCCTTATAATTTTCCCTGCCACAATCACTTGGTCATGGGACTTGACCCCTCCCCCCACTCCTTCCCCAAATTGTGTTACCTTTCTTTCATTGTCCTTGCCACAAATTCCCACCATGACCCCTTATAAGACTAACTTCTCTTCACAGTCGGGACTAATGCTACCTTCAGCTAAGCCCATCTGCCATTTATGGGTGCCTTAATAAATCTCTCTTGCTTTATTGACTTGGCCTTATGCATTCCTCTTTGGGTGAACCCAACACATATGCTACCAAGATCATAGACATGGGAGATAATCTGCAGTATGTCACCAAAGGCTTGGTGACAAATTTCCAACAGGCCTGGTCTGGATATCTTGGGAAAGCTTCAGTTCTAAATGTTGCCTGTTTCACTGCAGGAAATCTTTACTTTCACGTCACCAGGTGTTTTCTTTAGATATGTCAAGTGAATTCAAGAGTTCATTCCTTGCAAGATAAAGACTTCATAAAGCAAAGAAAAGGCACAAAGTACAGATTTAGACTTACTTAAAAGGAGTCTAGTGACATTAGGCCAGAACATAGCTGTCCCTGGACATTCTTGACTTTTTAGATGGCCCTTCAAGGACTTGTCACCCATTAACTTATATATAACCTAAAATTTAAAAGATACTATTTTCAACCTTCTAAACAGTTCTGTGTGCACTACTTTAATTGATGAAGATTTTGAATCTTAAGTGTGCTGGCTAACAAACTGGGCTCTAATAAAAAAAATCCACCCTTGCATATTGACAACATTGTGCTATGGAGTTCCCATTGTGGCTCAGTGGAAATGAATCTGACTAGCATCCATGAGGATGCAGGTTCGATCCCTTGCCTTGCTCAGTGGGTTAAGGATCTGGCGTTGCCATGAGCTGTGATGTAGGTAGCAGACAAGGCTTGGATCTCACTTTGCTGTGGCTGTGGTGTAGGCCAGCATCCACAGCTCCGATTCAACCCCTAGCCTGGGAACCTCCATATGCTGCAGGTTTGGCCCTTAAAAAAAAAAAAAAAAGACAAAAGCAAAAACATTGTGCTACCACCAAAACACACTGCATAGTAACTGCTTCTACATACATGTTTCCTTCACTCAGCTGTTAAGCATCCCCAAAGTGAAGACCAAACAGGGACAGGAGGGAACAGATTTTATCCCCTTTCGGCAACCTGGCAGTGTTTAGATTTTTATCAAGTTAAAACCTCAACTAATAAAAGCTTCCAACCATCACCAATGGAGGAACAAGTCCTTACACTCTTCCTGAAAACCATGCTCAGGTTGTTTACACACAGCTCTGCTTTGGGGAGTATGAGTGACTGCTCTCATAGAGTTTTCCAGCAAGTTCAGACAGTCTTATGGGTTGAGAAACTTTTTGCTAAGTACATGCGCATTGATCAGCTGTTGCCACGGATGCTCACTTCCAAGGCAACATACCCTCTTCAAACATTAAGACTAGGGGCTACGCAGCGACTTGACATAGTTAAGTCTCAAAGGCCGTGTTACCACGCAACACAGTTAGGTTTCTGGTAGGCTGGAGATAAGGGGCAACCTAAATGTTTTGTGTACAGTGCACTTTGTGAAGAAGTAGTGGCTCTGAAGAGTCTTTGGGGTAAGAGCAGCGGCTGTGTGCTGAGAATCTAGACACGCTCCCCACGAATACGCCGAGCCAGCTGGACATCTTTAGGCGTAATAGTGACACGCTTGGCAATGAATAGCACACAGGCTGGCATCTTCAAAAAAACCCACCAGATATGCCTCGCATGCTTCCCGCAGTGCCATCACAGCCGAACTCTGGAAACTCAGATCCGCCTTGAAATCCTGTGCAATCTCACGTACCAGCCGCTGGGAACAGCAGCTTGTGAACCAAAAGCTCTGTAGACTTCTGTCTGGTACAGACGGATCTCGTGCAAGGCTACAGTATCAGGCCGAAATCTGTGTGGCTTCTTTACACCACCTGTAGCTGGAGCACCCTTTCGAGCTACTTTGGTAGTCAGCTGCTTTCGTGGTGCCTTGCCGCCGGTGCACTTGTGCGCCATCTGCTTTGTGTGGGCCAAGGCCCTTCAGCTGCTATTACAATTCTTCCTCTTAGTCGCCTGAGTCGCGCCCATTTTTATAGAGGTTGCTACCTTCCTATTGGCCAGTTTTCGGGTGGCGTGATGGCAGGCTGAGCACTGATTGGTGTGTGAGGTATTCCGCTCAGCCTCCTGCCCCTTATCTTCATATTGCTTGGTCTTGGTCTCACAGTCAGCCTGGCATCCTGGACTTCGCAGATCTGCTTGCAGACTTCTAGGGTCTAGTTGGGAGTTCTCTCCTTGTGGGTGTCATGGACGGTGTTGCATCTCCGTGCACAGCTCCCTTGTTTTTCTTGAGCACTACCCTTCTCCTCCTCCATGAGCTAAGGAGGGCAGAAACTACTAGAAGCTTGCACTCTGCATTTGGCCTGTAGGTTGGTGTCAATTTGAATTTTCTCCACCTATGATTAAAAGAATTCTCTCACCCTTTGTGTCTTGCAGAGAACCTTTTTCCCCATATGACTCAGATGCGATTGATGATGGCTGCTTGTTGACCCATGGTGAGGCCAGGCACAGACCCTGCAAATCCCCATCCTTACTTCATGCATGATTATCTGAACTGCTTGTCCCCACTGCATTTTAATAACGTTAAAAAGCAAAACTCGGGAGTTCCATGTTGATCTAATGGTTAGGACTTGGCACTTTCACCACTGCAGCCCCTGCAGTTCAATCCCTGGTCTGGGAACTGAGATCCCACACCAAGCCACTGCATGGAGATTTAACTGAATAAATTTGATCTAATTGGTGTAGATTCATGTATCAGGAAGTATTCCATCTTAGCAGATAAACAGGAACTCCCAGGAGCTGGAGCTGTACAAAATGGAAGGCTTTTACAGGCAGAAGGAGTCAGGGCAAGGAAGTTATTCTAGCAAAGTGCTGATTGTTTCAGGTAAGGTCACCTTCCTTTGGGGAAAGGTGGGGGTCTATCATGCAGATTACCTCACTATTGCTGACCAGGTAATTTTAGATTGATTGGTTAAAGGTCACAATCTTTGGAGGGGCTGAAACTGCAATAAAGTTAGGTAGTAAGTCTTGGTTTGGTTTATTGAAATGGAACTAAGCACAAGTGACTCTATTTGTGGCCTGGTATTTCTTTTTTGATGATAATCTATCAACATCACAAGTCATATTTATAGATTTCCCCATGTTGAAAAGTCCCTGCATTCCTGTGAGTAAACCCAGCATCATTCTAGTGACAAAAATGAAGGGGTGCCCTTTAAAGGGCCTCTGGAAGTATCTTTGTTCTAATTGGCTGATGTCCCTAGCTGTTTTATCCAATTAGAGAGCTGAAATGCTGATGTTCATTTAAATGTGCTCTTTAATTCAGTCAGGTGTTCAGTTTCTCCAAGTCCTCATTTCAATGCAAACCATTTAAGTAGGCGCTTTTGTACCATCCACTCTTTCAAGGACTGTGCTGTCTCCACTGGAAGTATGTTTCTGCACCTAGGAAGGCTTAATTGTGAGATGTGACTGATGATCAAAAGAATGAATGAGCAGTGCCCAGTGACTTTGTATCCCACTCAGATCTCTTCCAGTTTCACCAGCTGCAAGAAGGCTCTTATTTCTAAAGCAAAGTAAATTCCAAGGCCCTGACTGTGAACCCAACTCTCCTACCTATCTATAAAACAGACTGCATGGAGTTCCTGTCGTGGCTCAGTGGTTAACAAACCCGACTAGTATCCATGAGGACGTGGCTTCAATCTCTGGCCTTGCTCAGTGGGTTAAGGATCTGGTGTTGCTGCGGTGTAGGTCGAAGATGCGGCTCAGATCCAGCATTGCTGTGGCTGTGGCATAAGCCGGCAGCTACAGCTCGGATTTGACCCCCAGCCTGGGAGCCTCCATATGCCATGGGATGCGGCCCTAAAAACACAAAAGACAAAAAAAAATTTCCTTAAGACCTATATGGTTGTCTTTTATTCAAATCACTGGGGATACCTAGTAAAAATGAAACTCATTCCTTTACAATGGTAGAGTTCACATTCTCATCAAAGACGTTTAGTGATGCCTCAACAATGAAGTTGAACATTTCTTTTCGGAAAAAAAAATAAAATCACATGTTGATATTGGGGTGTGCCAGAGAATCCTACCGCAGAAGCAGAAGGTACTGTTATTTCTCTGAGTTTTTTGAGGGTAGAGAATTTTTGCTTGCTTGTGTGGAAGAATATGACCATTACTAGAGACCTATGGGAAGTTGGGGTAAGAAGCTATTATGGTTATATGTGGATATAAAATGTATTCAAAGCAGAGCTCATCTGCTCTCAATGGAAAGTGAAGATGACAACAATAAAAGTACACCCTCCTAGAACGTATGCTAAACATGACTTTGGTTATTACCATATGTATGATCAGGGTCATGGCAAATAAGGTTATTTCAGTAAGTCTTTGTGATTCAGACTCAAGAAGAACCAAAATATTGTGTTAAATGGGTTATTTTCTTTAAAGAAATAAGAAATTTAAAACATACAAAAGTAGACAAAATAGTAAAATAAACTGGACTTCAGCAATTATCAGCCTAAGACTGATATTGACTCATTTATACCTCTGCCCTTCTCTTGCTCAGATTATTTTGAAAAAAAAAATTAATCCAAAATACTATATCATTTCACATGTAAATATTTCTCTGCATTCTTAGGCCATCCAATTCAGCTGAAATGATTTGGTTTAATATTTCGGGGATATAATTAATCATGCTCATCAACAAATCACAGGTCCTATCTTCCATGTGTTTATCACTCACAAAATTTCGTAAGAGTATACTGCACAGAGCGCATATAAGCCTGAGTGTTTTCAAAGCAATGAGGAGAAGAGTGTTTACCCAGAGTTCTGGAATATTAATTTACTAGGACTGACAAAACAAAGTACCACACTCTGGGTAGTTTAAACAGTAGGAATTTTTAGTCCCACAGTTTTGGAGGCCAGAAGTCTAGGATCAAGGTGTGGGCACGGCTTGTTTCTCCTGAGAAATCTCTCCTTGATGTGTGGACTCCATCTTCTCCCTGTGTCCTCATGGTCATCCATCGGTGGAGGTCTGTGCCCTAATTTGCCCTTTTTTATAAGGATACTCGATTAGCTCACTCCAAAGACCTTGGACGTCCTTGAGACTGGACCTGCAACACCAACTCTTCCTTGGTCTCCAGACTTCCCTGCATATTTCAGACTTGCCAGCCTCACAGTCGTGTGAGCCAATTCCTTAAAATAAATCTCTTTTTTTAAAATATATGCCAGTGGTTCTGTTTCTTTGGAGAATCCTGACTGATAAAACCTGGAATCAGTATTCTCTCTTTTCACTTTCACCTCTAATTGTAAACAAGCCAAGTTATTTTCTAAGCCTATCTTTTTTTTCTTTCTTTGTCTCTTTCTTTCTTTTTCTTTGTTTCTTTGTTTCTTCTTTTTCTTTTCTTTTTTTTAATAACATCAAGTGCAGCTAACAACATTCTCTCGTGCACTAACACTCTATATCAAACAGTGGTTTCACTACACAAGGAGAAGTGTAGGTTTCCGGACTCTCGTTTCCTGTCATATGATGCAGGGACCACCTTCCCAGCTCACCATTTCTTCTACGATAATGCTGCATAATGACAGACTTGGTGACCTTCAGCAGGAAGCCCCAGGGCTACTGGTCACCATGGCTGCTGGCTCTAGCTTGCAGCTCCTACACACTAGATCTCTCTCTAGGCTCAGGAAGCAGTTCCTCTCCAGGGTGTGCAGTCTTGGAGTGCAGGATAGGAGTGCAAGGCTGGTGACGACTCATTGCACCAGAAGCCCTTGCTCTGGAAATAGGCATAGTCGCTTTTACCTAACTGCCATCAGCCAATGAGGGCCCAAGATGTGCAAGCTTCCTGGGGCTGCCCTAATTACCACAAATGGAGGGGCTTACTACACAAATTTACTCTCCCAGTTCTGGAGGCCAGAGTCTGAGGTCAAGATTTTGGCATGGCCTTACCCCTTCCAGAAAATCTAGGGGTAGATTTTTTTCTGCCTCTTCCAGTTTCTAGTGGCTCTAGGCATCCCTTGACTGTGGCTATATCACCTGAGTCTCTGCCTCCACCGTCAACTTATTCTTGCATGTGGCAATGCTCCCTCTGCGTCTTGCCTATAAAAAGATATTTAGGGCTCACTTCAGTAATCCAGGGTAAGCTCCTCCTCTGAAGATCCTTGATTTAGTCACAACATTTTCACACAAAGCAATAAAACAGATTCTGGGGTGAAAATGTGACCATTTCATTGTGTGGCCATTTTTTGAGCCACATGCAGCTGCACCCAAGGTTATGGGGGGGTACCCCTGGAAGTGAGGAGTGGGGCACATGATTGGGGAACATTTGCTGAACTCAAATTAGCACAGGCAGATTTAGTGCAGGGCAAACCCTCCTACTATCATAACTGAAAACTAAATTAGGGAAACAACACAGTGGTGACCTTTCTAAAACTGTGTTGCCAAATGGAGTAATTTGCATGGAAAAATATGTATATAACTTAGCTGGCTATGCCAAAGGGAAAAGCCATTTAAGAGTTAATGTGGATGAAAGGAATGTTCTTAGCATGAGTGGTGACATCAAAACCCAGTTTTACCCAGTGTCAATTTGTGCTGGGTAAAACTGCATGGATGACAGAAAAACTGCCAAATTTGCAGTGGTTTTCATGAAATAACACTAACATATTCTTTCTCTTGAATCTTTTGTTATTCACATATGGAACACTCGCCAAAACCGCTAGGCGGAGTCAAACTCCTGCTTTTAGAAATACTTTGTACAGTGCCCTACAGAGACAAAGTCCTGTGAAATTTTGGAGGACAGCTAGTGATTGCAGTGACTATGAAGATCAGTCTCCACAGGATGGATACCATTGAAAGACAGAACAATGAACAAGAGAAGCAAGATGGAGAGTCTCAGCTCTCCACACACCAACAAATATGGACAGAATAGAAGCAGCATTTGTTCCCCTTCCTCTATAGCCAACATCATGTATGTGTCTAGCTTTTCAATTCTATCTGAAATACTAATTTCCATAAAAAGAGAAACAAGTTATCTACAGCTTCAGTACAAAGAACAACAACAAAAATAGTTGAATCCATCCATGTCTTTTTAAAAAAATTTTTATTTTTTAATGGCGCCACCTAGGGCATATGGAAGTTCCAGGCCAGGGCTTGAATCCAAGTTGCAGCTGCAGATTTTTTAATCCACTGTGCCAGGCCAGGGATCAAATCCCCACCTCCACAGTGGCCCCAGCTATTGCAGTCAGAGTTTTAATCCACTGCACCACAGCAGGAACGCCAGATGAATCCATGTCTTCAAAAACCAAAATCTGATGTGTGTTTGTCAAGGTTTCCATGCAATTCTCCAGTTCTTAGTAGACACTGAGTGTCCCACAGATTTAATTCAATTTTGACACCATGTACCTGGAGATAATGTCAGACTCCACAGGTTAAGGGCTCAGTCCTACAAGACTAAATTAATTAAAAAATTAATAAAAGTCCCACAATTAATTTAAAAAATTAACCGATAGTCAAATCTAAGAAAGAAATAGAAAATTTTATTTGAACCAACTTGAGGATTATAACCCAGCAGACAGTCTCTTAGAAAGCTTTGAGGACTGCTCCATCCATTAGAGGTCAAAGCACAATTACATAAATTTTTGAGGCAAAGCGTTATACACCAAAGTGTTATATATCAAGGTAGTACACTGGCAGGTTTTTTATGTTAAATCTTTCTTTTCCTGTCCTAAAATAATTTTGTTTCATCACTGCCTTCACTTCAGAAGCCAGTCACAAGTCCAGGATGTCACCTGTGCTTTTGACTGACTGGCTATAGATCAGAGGTTCCAATGTACCTTGTGTTTGATTAACTTGTAAGAGAGGCTCACAGAACTCAGTGATAACACCTTCCTTATTAGACTGCTGGTTTATTATTAAAGGATATAGTTCAGCAACAGCCAGATGGAAGAGGTGCACAGGGCAACAAGGTATGGGGAAGAGTCACAGAGCTTCCATGTGCTCTCTGGGCATGCCACTCTTACCAACCTGGAAGCTCTCTGAACTCATCCTCTTCCGTTTTTATGGAGGTTCCATTATTAGGCATGATTGACTAATTCGGCCATTGGAAATTGTGTTAACCTCCAGCACCTCTCCCCTCCCCGGGGGTGGGTGAGGGGAACTAAAAATTCCAACATTCTAATTACTTGCTTTTTTCTCCTGGTAATCAGCATCCAACTTCAAGGACTTTCCAAAAGTCACCTCATTAGTGTAACCAAAGACACATTTATGGTGCTCATCACAGGAAATTCTAAGCGTTTAGGAGTTCTGTGCCAGGAATAAGACCAACTATGTAACTTCGTATTATAAGTCACAACATCACACAAAACAAAACAAAACAAAAAACAAATCAAAATTCCTTGATGGAGCTGAAGTAACTTGTTGCTGTCAGAAAGTAAGAATGCTTTCAACCATCTCAGGGCTGTGCTTAAAGGAGAAAAGAGCCATTTTATTTTGAAGGGTCTCCTTTCGGCCAAATTTAAGAATTTGAGAATCATGTAACAGTCATAATGGTTAATTAGAATGTGTTTATAAAAAAAGAAAAGTTAACGTATACAATAACAAACAGGACAATTAAAGATGTAAATAATTCTGTGTTGCATTTTTACAGATTTCAGTAAAATAGAAAGCAAGCCTTTGACATATATGGGTATTTGGTCTTAAGCCTATGTCTGCTTCTAACGTTCAGATGTGGAAGTGTGTGTATTCCTTTAAGCGGGAAAGAACGAACAAAAATGAGACATAGCGCAGAAGAGAGATCGAGGAGATGCCAGGCAGAGAGGAGGCGGAGATAAATGCACTTGGAGAGAGCCAGGGGAGAGCACGTTTTGCTGGTGTTGCTAAGTAGGGTATTTGGGGTGTTCCATTCCCGAGCGCACAGGAACAACGGTGACAACCAAACCGTCATCATACAGAGGAGAAAAGGCTTCCCTTTCAGGAAGAATACGCCATAGCATTTATGTATAGGGAATGGGTTACCCTGTGAGAAATCGATGACACCAAGTGTGCAAAACCTGGAGAACTTCCAAGATTCTGAGCCGGGGAAGGAGCAGCAAGGCGGAGTTCACCGGGCTCAAGACAGTGGCCGCAGCGGGAGGCCAAGAAGGCGGATGCGTGACCAATGCGGTCAGGCCGACAGCCTTTGAATTGAACAACCAGGAAACGTTCCCAAGTCCAAGCAACAACAACGGCTTTGTTTTACGCAGCGAGCCTAGACCACAGCCCACTGGAGCCAGAGCCTCCAAACCTGCGACCTTCGCTTGCGCTCTACGCTGTCCACACCGCTGTTATCTCCACACCCGCCCCCACCCCGACACTTGCACCCCTGCATCTCTGGCCCTGTAGCCCTTACGCCTCCATCCCCGAGCCCCTAAATCCCCTCCTCCGTACCCTCCCAACCCCTAGCCCCTACATCCCTGCATTCCTCCTGCTCATATACTCCCGCCCCCTGAACAGCCACATTCCCTCAAGGTCCTGTATCCCCCACTTACTCACTTCGGTATCTCTGCAATTCTGCGCCTCTCTATCCTGGCGCCCCCTGTATTCCCACAGTCCTGCATCCCATAACTCTGCACTCTTGAGCCCATGCGCCCCTGAGTCCCCAAGGATCCTCCTCAGAACCCACCACCCACCAAGGACTGCTGAGCCTCCCTCTCACTCGCTACCCCCCCAGCGCACACAGCGTCCCGCCACCTAGGACCCAAAGACCAAGCCTCGCTGGGTCGGCACCATGGGAGGGTCTCTGCAGTCACTACGCGTGTGTACCACCCCGCCCAGCGCGTCCCAGTCACGCCCAAGGACCACGAGCTAACGCGCGGCATCCTGGGGAGGTAGCGGGAAATGGCGACCTGAGCTCTCAGTAACATTAAGCCCTTGGCCCTTTTTATGTTGCAACAAAAACAGCTCTCTCCTGGGCCGGTCTCTGAAGAGGCTGCGCCTTCAGAGTCTCTGCGGGAGGTATCCCTCATCCTTGGTTCCCTAATTTTCTTTTCAGGGTTAATATCCTGTCAACCGAACCTGGAGTCCGGCTCAAGAACTGTTACGGAAAAGGATCCAGTGAGGGAGCGGGCGGCGCCCAGCGGTGGCGTGGCGCACTTCCTCCCCACTCTGGCTGTGTAGCCTTCGAAGTTCAATTTCATCATCTGCTTCCACTGACTAGAGGGAGAAGCATTCCTTTGGTTTTCCTTTTTCCTTTTATTCATCATATATTCACTTGGTACCTATTGTGTGTGCCCTGTAGAGCTCTGAGCACTTGGGAGAAAAGTGCCTTCATGGAGCTTACATCTAGTGGAGGTTATGACCAGTAAACGGAAGATAGAGCCGTAGAGGTTTACACACTAGGCGGAAATAGAGCACCATTGGTTTGGGGCATGTTGCCCAGGACCATGAGGACGTGAGCGGAAACTTGAAGGTCTTCGGAGTGGGGATGGGATGCGGTGGGCTGGGTTGCAGCTCTGGGGACAGTGGGACCCCTGGTTTGGAGGGACAGAGACAAACAAAGGGTAGGAGGAGCCAGGGCGGGTAAGGAAGCCTGGTTCAGGTAAATGGAAGAGGGACTCCTGCTGTGCACGGAAAGATTGGGGCTGTTACTTGGAGAGCAAGAAGCAGCAGGCACTATTGGGCCTGCTAGAAGTGACCACCTTCAAGGGCTTTGAGGCCCTGCACCTCTGCAAAGTTCTCTCAGACCACTCATGTGACATTTGGGGGGGGGGTTATAAATAGGAGGGTGATGGGGATTTTACACACAGCGTTCATGTTCACTCATTATCAGACTCAAGGAGCCCTGTGTACAGCACAGCTGTGGTGCTGGCTGGGCTGTGCCATTCCAAATGTGCAAGTGTCCTTGGAATTCTTGGACATGTCCTTGGTTGGCTACAGTTTCTCCCGCCCTCTAGGAGTTCAGCTTGAAAGTCATTCCCAGTGCCCATTGGTGAGGGGAAGAAACAGAGCTGTTCCATGGAAAGTATCCTGTCTGGGTCACCTGCCTGAGTGGTGTCCTGCAGCTCTCAGCTGGAAACATTAGGGGCAAACCTGCCTTCCAAGTTCACTACTATGTTGTGGAAAGGCTCACAGACCACATGAGAAGACTCAAACTACACCATTGATTAAATTGATTTAAAACAGGCCACAAGAAGTAAGGGAGAAGAGAAGGGGTGAGCTGACAAACTTGGGACAGGCTTCAGTGAGGAGGAAAGCTGCATCACCTGGTCCTGGGCACACATGGACATGTGTGTGTCTTGTAGTTCCCTGCCACCTTGCCTCCTCACTTATTGTCCAAGTGACACCAGGGGCCCTGAGCAAAGGTGTACAGGTGCAGCCACACAGGGAAATGCTCTTCTGTTGAGAGTCCCAGCAGTGACTGCTTAAGATTTATGAAAACTGAGTGCCTCAGGGGTTCTGAATGCTTAGTACCTACTACATACTTAGTGATCCTGAATATTTAATGTCCCTCATGCATTTACGATCATGAAAATTTTGAGGCTTTTGTGTAGTGATCAAGGATATTTAATGCCTCTTGTATACTTAATGATCACAAATATTTAGTGACCAGATGCCTCACATTTACTTAACCTGTGTCTGCATCCTCCTATCCTATCCATCAATTTGGGGAGAATTAGAATATTTGCTACATTATGTCTTCCAAGGCACAAACACTGTATGGTCCCCTATTTATTTAGATCCTTTTTTCTTTCTTTCAGCATCATTATGTACTTCAGCAGCAAGTCCTGTCCATGTTTTGTTAGATTTATATGTTTCGTTTTCTTTGGAGTGATTTTACATGGTATTGTGTGTTTTTGCTTCTTTGCTTGTTCGTTTGCTTTTTTTTTTTGGCCACACTCACGGCATATGGAAGTCCTCATGTCACGTCAGGAATTGAATCTGAGTCAGAACTGCAAACTATGCCACAGCTATGGCAACGATGGAACTTAACCCACTGCACTGGGTTGGGGATCGAACCTGAGCCACCACAGGGACAACTCAGGATCCTTGACCTGCTTGCCACAGTGGGAACTCCCATGGCATTGTTTTTACTTTTTTCACATGCTCACTGCTTATATACAGAAATGCAATTTTTTTGTGTGTTTATGTTGTATCGAGATTTTATTGAACTTAGTTATCAGTTTTAGTTAATTGTTTCATAGATTTCTTGGGATTTTCTGTGTAAACAATAATTTCATCTGCAAATAGTTTTTTTTTTTCTGTTTCAATCTATATGCTTCATTCATCTTTTTTCCTTCCCTTCCCTCCCCCTTCTCCATTTCTTTTCTTTTCTCTCTTTCTTTTCCTTCCTTCCACTGCCTCCTCTCTCTCTCTTTTCTTTATGGCTTATTGCACCAGTTAGAACTTCCAACACTTCACTGAATGAGTGGTTAGACAGACATCCTTTCCTTGTTCCTGATCTTAGAGGGAAAGCATTTGGTCCTTCACCATTAATCATATTGTTAGCTATCAAATGCATTTTTTATACTTTTTCTGCACCAGCAGAGATGATTACATGATTTTTCTCCTCCTCCTTCTTCTTTTTTCCCTGCCTGTTGATGTGGTGGATTCCAAGTGTGGCCATTGGGAGATCAGTATGGAGTCAACTAAAGTAGTTCAGGTATGAAATGATGTTTATGAGTTTCCTGTGGCTTCTGTAACCAACTATCGCAACCTAGGATGGGGGTAGGGAGGCTAAAACAAGAAATGTTTTTTCCTCCCAGTTCTGGAGACTAGAGGTCAGGGTGTCGGCAAGGCTGTGCTCCCTCTGGAATAAGCAGGGAGGGAAGGATCCTTCCTGCTTCTTCCGGTTTCTGGCACTCCAGGCATCCCTTCCCTTGTGGTACTTCACTCCCGTCTCTACCTCTGTCATCATGTGACCATCTCCCCATGTCTCTGTGCCTTCTCCTCTTCTGTCTCTTATAAGAAGAGTTGTCATTTAATTTAGGGTCCACTTCCATCCCAAATTACCCCCTCATCTCAAGATCCTCAGTTTAATTACACCTGCAAAGACAAATAAGATCACAGTCACAGGTTCCAGGGAGGGAGCACCCTTCAGTCACTGCAGGTGGAATCCTGGACTAGGGTGGTAGCAGCTGACATGGAGAAAAATCTGCTGTCTTGATGTTTACTAACTTGCTGTTGATCTCCATGTGAGCAACCATGGAAAGGAATGAGTCAAAGACAGCTTTTAGGAGTTCCTGTTATGGCACAGCAGAAACGAATCCAACTAGGAACCATGAGGTTTCAGGTTCAATCCCTGGCCTCGCTCAGTGGGTTAAGGATCCGGCATTGCTGTGAGCTGTGGTGTAGGTCGCAGATGCAGCTCAGATCTGGCATTGCTGTATCTCTGGTATAGGCCGGAAGCAACAACTCTGATTAGATCCCTATCCTGGGAACCTCCGTATGCCATGGGTACAGCCCTAGAAAAGACAAAAAAAAAAAAAAAAAAAAAAAAAAGACAGGTTTTATTTGTCTGTTTATTTTACTTGAGTCACTAGAGTATCACAGGACCATCTACCCTACTGGGGAATAAATAACTGGGGAGGTGTTTGTGTGTGTGTGGGTGGGTATGGGTGTGTGTGTCTTCCAGTGTTGGGGGTAGTGTGGTGGTGGTGTCACCCAGAGTGAGGTCCAGGCACCACAAGTTTATGGAAATCCCAAGCAGGGGTGTTGAGCCTGGCACTCTGGAAAGATATCTGCCATCAGTGATGCCTGGGTCCACTGAAGCCCGGCCTGGATGAAATTATGAGCAAAGAGGAAGCTTCTGGTCCAACCACAGAAACTGTGGTGGATGGCAATGTGACTATTGCTGCTCCTAGCATTGAGAGTAGAGGCTGTCGGTGCACACATGGGGTACAGAGGGCCTTGTGATTTGCTGTTGACTCCCAGCTTGGGGCCAAAGTGACAGTGTGCAGGCCAGGCCTTTAGGGGTCCTGAGCATTTGTCTTCTTGGGACTGTGTAAGGAATTTTGAATTAGCCACACAGAGATACTGTGAGAAGCACCAAAATGTCCAGACAAGTAAAAGAGGCTGCCAGATCAGTACCTTTCCAGGGACCCCTCCCACTGACCCATAACTGATCAATCAACTGAATGCCCCAGCCCCCAGCACCAGAAGGCTCCAAATGCCTATGAGCCAGCCTTCAGCATGTTTAGTTTAGTTTAGCCTGGCTCAAACTGCTGACCCACAGACCCATTATGACATTTAGGGGTGATCTGCCTTTCTGCAGGAGAAACCTGGAGGGACATGACCCAAATAAGGCTGCACATGGCTGGGAGTGAACTGAAGGCAGGGCAGCAGGAGACAGAAGTGGCTGAGAGGCCCAAGGGCAGCATTTGCTGGGTCTAAAGTTGAGAGGGAAGATAGAAGTGCCCTGGTGTCCCCAGAGACCTGTGTAGTAGGCAGCAGGACCGAGTTGCCCAGGAGGGAGGGAGGGAGGGGAGTGGATGGAGAAAGATGCGGTTTAAGAGCTTTGGCTGGGCATGAACTGGAGAAAAGCAAAGCCTTCAATGAGGCTTCGTGAGCAACGCATGGAAACAAAGCCCTGGTGAGGGTGCAGGGTGGGGGCTGGGGGCAGATTGTGATGACCAGGGCTGGGACAGCCATGTAACAGGGTGACAGTATGAGCAAAAGAGCTCAGCTCAGCCCAGATCCAATAGCACTGGATGTCAGATGCTATGGGACTCGGGCCAGCCTGAGAATTCTGGAAACGGGATATTTTATCTGCAGTGGGCATGGATGTTTCTGAGGCTACCCAGGCTATATTCTTCCTCTGGGACCTCCCACCTCCATAACTCATCTTTCTTTAAATAAAGTACCTACCCTTAAGGATGTGTGCAGAATGACCAAGATAATTCAGGTGAAGGGAATGTGTGACATGGCAGCTGGCTGGGGAAAGGTCTTGAAGCTCCACTGAGGCAGACAGAGGGAGAGGCTGCTGCTACTCAGAGGGACTCCATGGCCCTCTTTCCATGAGGTCCCATGAGGTCTTCAAGGGATACAACAGTCCATTTCACACTTCACCTACCGATAGAAGGGACGGAGACACCCGGTCTCCTCCTTTTCTTCTTTTTGGTGCATATCTATGTATTAGGTTCATGTTTCTTTTTAAATTGAGGTGAAATACACATAAACATAAAACCATTCTAAAGCGAACAATTCAATAACACTTAGTGTATTCAACAGTCACCTCTTCCTAGCTCCAAAATATTTTCATCACTCTAAAAGGAAATAGTCACTCCATATTCCTCCTTCTACCTCCCAGCCTTGCAACCACTAATCTACTTTCTGTCTTTCTGGATTTGCCTCTTTCAGATGTTTCACATAATGGGAGCCTACAATATGTGACTTTTTGTGTCTGGTTTCTTTAACTTAGCACAATGTTTTTGATGTTTGTTCATGTTGTAGCATGTGTCATGCCTTTTTATGGTTGAATAGTATTCCACTATATGGATAGACCACATTTTGTTTATCTTTTTGTCTGTTATGGATATTGGGACTGTTTCCACCTTTGGAATATGAATAATACTGCTGTGACTGGGACGTGGGTGTTATGGACATCTGAGTCCTTGTATATATCTGGGGGTGGCATTGCTGTGCCATACAGTGCTTTCTTTTTTTACCATGAGTCTGATGAGTTTTCTCTAGCAAGGCAGGCAGCTCTGCATGTTTTATCAAGTTTCTGAACCTGATAACCCTGATAAATGATCAGATTTTGGATCTGAGTTGCCTAATAGAACTTTCTGTAATGATGGAGACCTAAATCTGTTCTGTCCAATGTGGTAGCTACTGGCCGTGTGTGGCGAGGGTGATTGAGAAATTGTGTCTTTGTATTTACTTTTAATTAATCAAAAATTAAATAGGCCCTGGGGCTGTATATACTCAACATTAGAGATGACAAATGACCCCTTTAAGCACCTCGCACATCACGGCTCCTCTTAACAGGAATTAAAAATCTGGAGCTCCATGATGACACTTGGAACACTCAAGCCCCCTGTTCTTGAAAAACCTTTTTTTCTTAATTAAATACCACTGAAGAGGATGAAGACATATAATAACCTACAGGAGAATCAATGCAAAAATCGAATTTAGGCTAGAATGAAGGCTGTCACTAGAAAGATAAGGTATTGGTCTCCAGAAGGCTCTATAATTTCTTGCCTCATCCTTGGTCCTTGCACTGAAATAGGTTCCACCTGGCAATGTGGGTCCTGCTATCTACCTACACTGCAGGTGAGTCAGGTGTTTTCCACCCACACTGATTGCAGTTCCTATCAATTTTTGGTGAAAGTCTCATAGCGCTAGGATATTTTCTAAAGACTAACAGATATGTGATTAACTCAATGTCTAGGGAGCCCTGGTTTGAGAACATCTAATTTTAGTAAGATACATATTTATTAAATATCCCTGAATTATCTCACCGGCTTGTATTTATTGTTGTAATAAAAAATAACGACAGCAAGAATAACTAACATTCACTGAACTCTTATATTGTGCTAGAGATTTTTGAACAAGGGGATTATTATGGATTAATTCATCTAATCCCTTCATCTCACGAAGTAAGTGCTAATTTTCATCTCTCAGTTGACTTTGCAGGAGCATCTCTAAAATAATCAAACCCTCTTTATAACAGAAGGTACAATTCATGAAAAATCATCTTCTGAAATATCCACATGTATATTACTTAATCTAGTCCTCTAACAATGTTCATTTTAAATATACTAAACCCATCAATGTAGTTTTCCTTATCAAACTCAATGTGCAAATTATTTTATTCTGATTTTAGCTGTCGATTTAAGGTGATCTCTGATTAATGTCTGGCAAATCCAAATTTAACAGTTTAAATTCCTTTAAATAACTGTTCTTTTTTTTTCCCTTTTTTGGCCACGCCCACAGCATATGGAAGTTCCTGGGTCAGGAATCGAACCAGCGCCACAGCGACCCAAGTCACTGCAGTGACAAAGCTGGACCCTTAACCCTGTGCACAAGGGAACTCCAATAATTACTCTATTTTTCTAATTTACACCTCTTTTCAAAATAATTTAATACTTCTCAAATACTGTACATGCTTCTAGCAAGACAAACCTTTTCTAAGACCTTAGAATTTTCAGTGCAGTAAATTAGACAATTGTAGTAGACAGCATGTTCTTTAAAATACTAGTTCATACATTATACACTTAGAGATCATGTCTGCCTATCAGAACCTGAGACTACGATTTTTCTCTTAAGTTTAAATATTTTCAATACCAGATCACTCTACACGTTTTTCCTGGTATAAGAAAAGTCTGTATTGGGCATCTAAATGTCACACAGTGACACTTTACGGAGCTAAAGCTGCTTGTCACTGGTAATAACATACACATCTTCAGGATGAATAGGACTGAAACCTCATGAGGGCTTGGGAGAAAGATTCAAGGAAACGAGTTGCATTTTCGGCGACATTCCTCGCAGTAAATGAACTCTCAGCCCTCTGTGCCACTAGGCGCACCCCAATCGTACCTCAGGTTCGATTTCCCGCGAGCCCTGCCTTGAGCAGGTGAGCTGTGGAACGCCATCACTAGTAAGCAGCCCTCAGCCAGTGCTGCTCTTTTCTTGAGACTGTGGGTGGCTCTGAAAAGAGCCTTTGGTGTCACGGGGCCCCCAGGGGGCGCACGGCCGTTTCCGACCCGCCTCCGCGGCCTCACTTGCCCTTGGCCTTGTGGTGGCTTTCGGTCTTCTTCGGCAGAAGCACGGCCTGGATGTTGGGCAGGACGCCGCCCTGAGCGATGGTCACGCGGCCCAGAAGCTTGTTAAGCTCCTCGTCGTTTCGGATGGCCAACTGCAGGTGGCGCGGTATAATGCGAGTCTTCTTGTTGTCGCGCGCCGCGTTGCCTGCCAACTCCAGGATCTCAGCCGTCAGGTACTCCAGCACCGCAGCTAAATACACAGGCGCGCCCGCACCCACGCGCTCAGAATAGTTACCCTTGCGAAGAAGCCGATGCACTCGACCCACAGGAAACTGCAGGCCTGCGCGCGAGGAGCGCGACTTCGCTTTTGCGCGCGCCTTACCTCCCTGCTTGCCTCGGCCAGACATCTCTCAGTCAGGCGCGGGGAGAGAAGAAAGTCGAGAAATAACACCCCAAGTAACGATGAAGCAAGCGTCAGTGAGCCCTTATATATGGTCTAGAGGTAGGTGAGTCGGAGCCTTCCCATTGGGTGGTGATAGAAGCCAATCAGAAAAGGAACCCGCTATCCCCTAATTTGCATGTGCCTTTTGCTGTGATGACGTATGGGGCGCTGGATCCTATCAGAAACTAGGAGCTCTTGATCCTTCATTTGAATACAGGATGTATAAGTTGAGTGGTTTAGGAGGTTTGGAGTTTTTTGTGTGTGTGTGTGTGTGTGTGTGTGTGCGCGAAGATCTGCCAACATGCCTGATCCGTCCAAATCGGCTCCGGCACCCAAGAAGGGTTCTAAGAAGGCTGTTACCAAAGCGCAGAAAAAAGATGGCAAAAAGCGCAAGCGCAGCCGGAAAGAAAGCTATTCCATCTACGTGTACAAAGTGTTGAAGCAAGTACATCCCGACACGGGCATCTCTTCTAAGGCCATGGGCATAATGAATTCCTTCGTCAACGACATCTTTGAGCGCATCGCCAGCGAGGCTTCCCGCTTGGCGCACTACAACAAGCGCTCTACCATCACGTCTCGGGAGGTGCAGACAGCTGTGCGTCTGCTGTTGCCTGGCGAGCTGGCCAAACACGCCGTGTCTGAAGGTACCAAAGCCGTCACCAAGTACACGAGCTCCAAGTGAGGCGCGCCGAGGCGCCCGGGAACCCAAAGGCTCTTTTCAGAGCCACCCACAAGATCGAGAAAGGGTTTTGAACACGTGAAGTGTTATGTAAACGCATCCTTTTCTGCTCCATAGCGGTTCTTGTGTTCCTTAAGAGCACTAGACCCGTTTATCTCTTTCCCCCACAAACGTGTGAGCCCGTGTGAGCAGAATGCGAGAATGCCCCTGCTTCTTACAGTGGTCGGATATGGGAACGAAACAGCTGGATTGTGGGGGAGGTGATCAAAGAACCGATGTTGACTCTCGCCTCCGCCCAGAGCTATTAACGCTTCTCTAAGCAAAGTAGGAACCTTGACCTCAAGTGCGCTTTTGTGTTTTGAGTGTGCCACTTCCAGGGATTAAGCGCAAGAACCCCACCTAGGTCCAGTCCTTTACTCCCCTGGCGTTCACCTGTGGCTGAGGGGCGCGGGTCGACTCCCATCTCCCGCCCAAGGGGCCTCCGCCAGTTGCCCTCACTTCCGTTTCCCTGATGGGTGAGTCTGAAGGTGCACTATAAAGGACCACTTGATGAGGCTCTGGGTATTGTGGCGCAGCTCTGGCGGTGGCGCCTGGCGATGCATCCCACCTAAACCAGACATCTTTGTCCTAAGGCAATGAACACTTACAGGAAGATGTTTGCATGTCTGGATCCTTCAAGGGCAGGATGTTTGAAACCGAAAGAAAAATGGACGCTTGGTGGAACGCAGCGCCCTGTGCACGGGAGGCGGATATAATAAGCCGACCCCCTGATGCAGGTAGCTTTAATCTTTATGGGGGACGGGGGCGAGCGGCAATTTAAGAGGAAAATAACCTTTTCCCCAGCAAATGTAGCTCTCTCCCACTTCACCTACATTATTTTCTGTGATGTGGTTAATGATGCAGAATTTTCTTTTTTTTTTTCCTTTGAATTCATGGCATTCATTTGGTCAAATGTCATCTTAGCTCGGGGATGCTTTGGCGTGAAGAGACTTCAGTCTGAGAACATCGCCTACCTGTTTTCTTGCTTTGGTTTTTATCATTTGTAAGAATGAGATTCCAAATAATCACTTTCCTGAGCTGTTTTTGAGAATTACATGTATTGAAAGATTATGTCATCATCTCAGGCAAGGAGCAGAGCTCATTAAAATGTAACAATTGTGTTTTTTTGCACACCACCTCCAAAGGAAGGGGGTTGCATGCTCGGGCGGGCAGGGAGGGCTGGGCTGGGCTGGGGAAGAAGTGTTGCCAACCACCACTCAGCCAAAGCGGCTGGCTGGAAGCCCTTCTCCCCCCATTCCTTTTCTTAAGTGGGTCCTCTCAAGTAATTTATGAAACCCTACACATTTTAAAGTTGCCATCCAAAATATTTTTATGATTAGTTCAAATAGTTGCAAGGATGCAAATCCCAAGATACAACTTAAACAAAACAAAACAAAACAAAATGGTTTCACATCAGTTTTTTGAAGGTATCTGTTAAAATAGCAATTCGATATAATAATTCATAAAATACACTGTTAAATTCTTTGGTAACACTGAGCTATTTTAGATGAGCTTTTTCATCCTGAACTCCTATTTCCATTCCACTTCTGCCTAGAATTTCATCCTAATGTAAGAGATATGCACACACACACACACACACACACACACACACACACACACACACACACACACACACATTTTAAACTATTTTATCTACCTACTTTCTATACAAAAATGGAAAGTGAAATTTAGAAATACTCTCAGGTGACCAAAAGTCAATGTTTAAAAATTGTCTGGACACTACACAATTATTTAAAACCTAAATAAGTTTTTATAGGTTAATATAAAACAAAAAAGAAAACTTTAGTGAAACCTGTCCCGTTTAATGAGATGGATTGTTGTCCCCCCACCACCACCTTTTCTTTCTGCCTCAGTTAGTTCATGTATCCATGGACATATATAGTATTGTTATGGTTACGATGATAGCAGTGTGCAGCATCATTTCTTTTCCTTTGTTCTCTTTCAAAGATAAGGGCTCTGAAACAGTATTTACAAAAATAAGTATATAGGAAAGGAAATTACATCATAGCTTTACTCACATCTTTGCCTTCCTAGTTTTAATGCAAAAATTAAAGTCATGTGTCATCAAAAGTCCATACCTTTAATCTTCTCAATCAATAGCTGATTCATATTAATAACTACAAAATCGAGTCCTCCACTTTTAAATGAGGGCCTGCTGACTAGGTCCAAGCCCTCAGCCTCCTACCAAAGTAGATAAGTCAGTATCTTAGCGAGCATTTATGATCACATCTAACTAGTCTCATAGATCCACATGATTTGTTACTTTAATGACCTTAAAACATAAGTTTAATAAATGAAAATTGTCTCCAGCAGAGAATGTGATAGATTGTCCTAGCACTGCTAAATACCAAAAATAAAATCAGGAAGTAAAATGAACATTTTACAATAATTTGCAAATATGGTTTTATAAAAAACATTTTTCTGGGAATAATGTAAAATATCAAATTATTTCTTAGTACTTTTGACCCTTCTGGCACGTAGAAATACCTTGAAGTAAAAAAGACTGCCTCTATTTGCTGAACAGTCCAGGGGAGACTATATAGATAGTACAAACACAGAATGGGCTGACTTGACCCTCTCCTAGGAGAGGAATCAGTTAAGAAAGGAGCAAGCTGCTATGGAGTCCCTGCTGTTGAGATTTTATGATTAAGAAAAATCGAGAGAAACTGTATTCACAAACTATGTCTATAATATTGTTAGAACAGAGAAAGACCCAGAATATCCAAGCCATGTTGAGAAGAAAGCTACAGTAATCAAAATTAGCATGGTACTGGCACAAAAAAATATATATATATCTATGGAACTGAATGAATAGAGAGCCCAGAAATGAACTCACATTTATATGGGTAATTAATCTATGACAAAGGAGGCAAGAATATACAGTGCGAAAAAGACAGCCTCTTCAATAAATGGCATTGTAGAAACTGGTGAGCTACATGTGAAAGAATCAAATGAGACTACTTTCTCACACCATACAAAATAAACTCAAACATAAACTCAAAATTGATTAAGGGAGTTCCTGCCATGGCTCAGCAGAAAAGAATTCGACTAGGAACCATGAGGTTGTGGGTTCGATCCCTGGCCTCAGCTTAGTGGATTAAGGATCCAATGTTGCCGTGAGCTGTGGTGTAGGTCACAGATGTGGCTTGGATCTCATGTTGCTGTGGCTGTGGCATAGGCTGGTGGCAACAGCTCCTATTAGACCCCTAGCCTGGGACTCTCCATGTGCTGTGGGTGCAGCCCTAAAAAGACAGAAAAGACACACACACACACACACACACACAGAAAATTAAGGACTTAAATGTTAAGACCTGAAACCATAAAACATCTAGAAGAAAACATAGGTAATATGCTCTTTGACATCAATCTTAGCAATGTTTTTCTGAATATGTCTCCTTAAACAAGGGTGGCAAAAGCAAAAATAAACAAATAGGACTATATCAAACTAAAAAGCTATTTTGCACAATGAAGGGAAACTATCAACAAAATGAAAAGACTGCTTACTGATTGGGAGAAGATGTTTACAAATGGTATATCTGCAAAGGATTATTATCCAAAGTATACCAAAAACTCATACAAATCAACATTTAAAAAAAATACCCAATGAAAAATGGGCAAAAGGCATGAATAAGTTTTTTTTTTTTCAAAAAGACTTACAGATGGCTAACAGGCACATGAAAATATCTTCAAAATCACTGATCATCAGAGATATGCAAATCAAACCCACAATGAGATAATACCTCTCAGCTGTCAGGATTGCTATTATCAAAAAGACAATAACTAGCAAGTGTTGGTGAGGATGTAGAAAAGGTAATCCTCATACACTGTTGGTGGGAATGTAAATTGGTGCAGCCACTATGCAAAATAGTATGGAATGTTCTCAAAAATTTTAAGACAAAACTACCATGAGATCCAGCAATTCCATTTCTGGGTATTTATCTGAAGAAAATGAAAACACGAATTTGAAAACACTCCTGTGTTCATTGCAGCATTATTTATAACAGCCAAGATAAGGAGGAACCCTAAGTGTCTATCAATAGATGAATGAGTAAAAAGATGTGGTTTATATATTCGATGGAATATTATTTAACCATAACAAATAAAATCTTGCCATTTGCGACAACGGGGATGGACCTAGAGGGTATCATGCTAAGTGAAATGTCAGACAAAGACAAATTTTGCATGATTTCACTTATATGTGGCATCTAAAAAACAAACCAAATGAACTAACATAACCAAACAGAAACAGAGTCATAGGTACAGAGAATAAACAGCTGATTACCAGGGAGGAGGAAGGTTGGAGGAAGAGAGAAATAGGTAAGGGAGATTAAGCAGAACAAACTTTTCATTAAGAAATAAATGAGTCACAGATATGAAACATATAGTATGAGGAGTATAATCAATAAATTATGTAATTTTTTGTATACTGACAGATGATGCCTAGATTATCATGCGGATCATTTTCAAATGTATAGCAGTGTCAAATCACTATGTTGTGTACCAGGAATTAACATAGTCTATGTCAATTACATTTAAAAAACAAGCAAACAAACTCATAGAAAAAGAGATGAGATTTGTGGCTACCAGAGGCAGAGGTGGGGATGGGATAGGGTATTGAATGAAAACAGTCAAAAAGTACAAACTTCCAGTTATAAGATGTAGTATACAACATTATGAAAATAATTAACTATGCTTTATAAATGAAAGTTACTGAGTAAATCCTGAGTTCTCATTGAAAGAAAAAATTTTTTTCTCATTTTTTTAGGCTAACTTCAGTTGTTATCAGAATCTCTCTCTCTCTCTCTACACACACACACACACACACACACACACACACACACACACACACACACATTTTTTCCTTCTTTTTATGGCCGTGCCTGTGGCCTATGGCAGTTCCCGGGCTAAGGGTCAAATCGGAGCTGCAACTGCCAGCCTACGCCACAGCAACATAAGATCCCAGCCACATCTATAACCTATAACCTTGTGGCAATGAAGGATCCTTAACCCACTGAGTGAGGTCATGGCTCTAACCTGCATCCTCATGGAGACTACATCCAGTCCTCAGAATGGGAAATCATTTTCTATTTATTTAATGTTGTAGCTACACAAGATGATGGAAGTTCACTAAACCTATTGTGGTAATCATTTCATATATGTAAGTCAAGTCATTATGTTGTACATCTTGAACTTGTACAGTACTATGTCAATTATATTTCAATAAAACTGAGGAGAAAAAAAACTTAACTATTTAAGAGGCTTATGTTTTTTCAAAAAAGTATACATGCATTTCAGATAAAAGAACACTAATATCCTAGTTTGAAGGATTTTAGCTGAATATGAGGGTTTAGGTTAGTGTCTGTGCTCCTATCTTTTTGATATTTGGAGCAGGACAACCTTAGTGCTCATAAAGAGCTGCTCAAACTCAGTGCTGCTTAAATGTTCTGGTCAAGAAGCTCATGCTGCTCTGCTGTTGTAAAGGCGAAATGGATGACCCCAAAAATCACCACCTGGCTTGCCTTACATCACCCTGGATCTCATCAAGTGTGATGTTCAGCACACCCGGGGCTGACCCGCGAAGGGGCATACGTAGAGAAAGAGGCTGGCACTAAGCCTTCTTAGAAGTGACCGGCGCCCCTCACCTGCAGGGCGCCTGTCACACGCAGACAAAAGGTGCTTGGACAGAGTCCAAGCATTCAAACATCAGGACTACATCCTGCTAATCCTTTCAGGCTTGTGGCTAGGGCCAAGGTCCTTTTGGTGACTATGCCGTTAAGAAGCTAGGCTTAGTTTTATTTCAGGATTTACACTCCCACCAGCTCACTTCAGCTCCCCTATAACCTGGACTGAACAGCCCTTCATGACTACCCCATATGGCATGCCCTTTTTTGAGCATGGGGGTGGCTGTGATAAGATACTTTGGTTTCCCGGGTGCCAATGCGCACCTCACTTGCATCTGGTGTACTTGGTGACCGTCTTGGTACCTTCTGACACAGCAAACTGCTCGAGTGGCAGCAGCAGGCGCACATCCCTCTGCACCTTCAGGAACGTGACAGTAGAGTGATAGTTGCCCTGTGCTAGGCAAGAGGTCTAGCTGGCTCCAGAGCTTGAAAATGTCCTTGAACAACGAGTTCGTGATACCCATGGCCTTGAGAGATGTCAGTATTATGCTGCATCTGTTTCAACATTTTATATGCGTGCGGATAGATACGCTCTCCTTCTGGCCGCCCCTTACTATTTCTGTCAGCCGCGTCTTTTCGGAGCGTGTTTTGGGATGAGCCCCCTCATACATAAAGGCTGAGGAGCAGGCAGTAGGTTGAGGGCACCGCTATTTATTTTCTCCTTATTCAAATGAAGGTTCCAAATTTCTACAATATGATTGGACAGATCATCCAGCCTGCTTTTCTTTTCTATTGGACAATAGCCTAGCCAATCCGAAACGGCGTCTGTTCTGCGCTTGGAGTCAGGTGGAGCAGTTGTTCGAACCCTTTGTTGTAACTCGAGAGGCGTCTTTCTTTGTTACTGTCTGGACCCAGGACAAAGAAAATGAAGAAGGTAATAAAAACCGATTTTAATCCCACTTCTCCACATTTTCTGGATAGGAGACAAACACAAGGAGACATTTATTCTTTAGCCCAAGAGCTTGGGATGGGATGCTCGTGCTTATTCAGCAGGCGGAAGGGCGTCTTAAATCTCATCTACATCATACAGTGACAGTTGTATGCTATGTTTGCTATGTATGATCTCATGTACTCTCCTAATAACTCCAAGAATGAGATACTGTTATTGTTCTCTAATTAGCCATCGGACGCAGGTTATGAAACCGTTAAGGAATGAATTGAGGTCTATTACATTTTTTAAGTTTATTTGAGCAAATACCGGTTTGAATCTGGCAGCATCTAATCTAGCTGTTAGAAATTAGCTTGGAGGTGCCATACAAAACGAAAGACTTTTATAGCCAGGAGGGAGCGGGAACAAGGAAGGAACCAGGCAAAAGAGCAGGTTGGTGACTCCAAGATTACTTCTCTTTAGAGAATGGCAGGAGTCTGTCAGGCAGATTACATAACTCGTGCTGTCAGACTCTTCCTGATTGGCTGGTTTAAGATTCTATTTCTAGGAAAGCCAAAACTATAATTATAAGTCAAGTCTTGGTTTGATGAGGTGGGGCTTAGTATGAAGAGATTTTATTGGGGGTCTCTCGTCTTCTTCTTAACTGAAGTCACCAGTACCCAAGTTGACTTCTTATTAAATTAATTCCTATATACACAATGTTAAGTTCCACTATTATATTAACTCCTAAGAAAGAAACATAATTACTTATGAATTCACATTCCTCTCTAGCTTCAGCACAGCAGTACCTGGGGAGCCAGTTAGAAATGCAGACTCTTGGCCCCACCCCAAAGGTATTGCGTCTGAATCTACATTTTAAATAGATTCCTGGAGTTCCCGTCGTGGCGCAGTGGTTAACGAATCCGACTGGGAACCATGAGGTTGCGGGTTCAGTCCCTGCCCTTGCTCGGCGGGTTAACGATCCGGCGTTGCCGTGAGCTGTGGTGTAGGTTGCAGACGCGGCTCGGATCCTGCGTTGCTGTGGCTCTGGTGTAGGCCGGTGGCCACGGCTCCGATTCGACCCCTAGCCTGGGAACCTCCATGTGCCGCGGGAGCGGCCCAAGAAATAGCAAAAAGACAAAAAAATAAAAATAAATAAATAAATAAATAAATAGATTCCTGTGCACATCATAGTTTTCACAGTTATGGTCTGGAGGTCAATTACTTGCCAATTTTGACCATCCAGAGCATTATCCAAACAGGTCAGGTATTGTAATTGCACACACAAAAGAGCAGCTCACTGCATTCAGAGCAGTTGACAAAGTGTTTCAAGATACCTACAGAAGCACAAGTTTGAAGAAATCCAAACAGGATACTTTTTGCCCTAGTTTTGGGAATGAAGAAAGTGGAGGAAGAGAGATGCCTGGGGGCCACACTTAAGAGAGTCTGTGATAGGCCCCCTACCTGGGGCTAATAATTATCTTCTTTGCCCCTCTACTTCCAACCATGGGATTTCTGTGAGTGAATGTTGTGTTAGGCAGATGGCAGGATGTGGGCATGTATTTAATGCTCAAGTCCTGTTGGCTCCATTTTATCCTTTCCTTTTCAGAACAGGTGGGGCTGCCTCAGCTGAGCTCTCTCTGTGCCATGGACAGCTCCATCCCCTCAGTATGGAGCCTTTCTCTTGCCCACCAGAACACGAACTCTAATCTCCAGGGTAAAGGATGTGTCTTTCACTCTACATCTCTGTGAGGGAATGCAGAGCTTGGCACATAGCAGAGATTCAACCAGCATTCCTTGAATGAATAAGTTCATGAGCCGAGGCAGCACTTTCTACTTGCAAGTCTGTCCTCTGAGGTGCATCAGGTGTCTTGAAATCTTAGGTCCCCTGAGCTGCTCTGGACATGCTCAGTATTAACCATTTTTTCTGTTTATTTTAAAAATAGGTAGCTGATTTAACAAACCCTTCTAGAGAGCTCATCATGAGCTAGGTAACCACTTAATAAATATTTAACTCATTTTAATGTTCATAACATCCCTTCTTCCATGTATGCACTATTATTAACTCCATTTTTGCAGATGAGTAGCTAAAGGCAGGACAAAAATACATCTTAAGTGAAACAGCTGATGAAGTGGGGAGCTGGCCTGGGAAATCAGGCCAGAGGTGCTAAGCTCTGCACTAACCACAACTTAATTTTTTAAGTTTTCGGATATTGAATTTCATTTTGAAGAGAGAATAATACTTATGATGTGGTGGGAAGAAAAAAAATATTAAGGAGTTCCCGTTGTGGCTCAGTGGGTTACAAACCTGACTAAGTATCCATGAAGACGTGTGTTCAATCCCTAGCCTCACTCAGTGGGTTAAGGGTCCCGTGTTGCTGTGGCTGGGGCTGTGGTGTAGGCTGGCAGCTGCAGCTCTGATTTGACCCTTAGCCTGGGAACTTACATATGCTGCAGGTTTGGCTCTAAAAAGCAAAAAGCAAAAAAAGAAAAAAAAATTATTGAAATCAAAATGCACTGCTTTGTGTTTAAGTTTCTAGGAGGAAAAAAAAAAAGATATCCTAAAATTTCTACTGCTGTAGAAAGCTGAAAGTACTGCAGATGAAATTTCACTAAATTCTACAATCTCCAATTCAGCTTTCAAAAATAGTCTTTTAATACAAAGCACTTTAATAAAATAGACAAATGCTTACTTCTGGATCATTTATTCAAACCGTTTTTGTAACCATCATTATGTTTTAGTAACAGAGACTTAATGATCAATGCATACAAATGTTTGACTACCCCTTTCTTTCCACCCCACCCCCCGCCCGACCCCAGGGCCTTTGGAAGCAATCTGAAGCTAGATCTTGCTTAGGAGTTAGGTACTCAAAGCAAAAATCTCTTTCTTTTCACCTGTAGATGGGGTTAGCACAGACTTCTCTGACGGCAAACTGCCTTCTGTTCTTAACAACCCACCGTTCTGAAATTCTGCTGTGGCACAGCAGGTTAAGAATCCAGCGCTGTCTCTGCAGCCTAACGTGGGTTCAATTCCTAGCCCTGCACAGTGGGTCAAGGATCCAACCTTGCGCCCAGGAACCTCCATATGCCACAGGTGTGGCCATAAAAGGAAAACAAAACAAAACCAAACAAATTCACCCCATTCTAAGCAGGTCTTTTTGTCCCAGTTAAAGCTCATTGGTTGTAGTTATTGAAGCTGTTAACAAATCTGTAACGTCATGGGAAAAAAACTTTCCTTCCACCTTCTTGGATTCAATAGATGGGTCTATGAAGTAAACTGACAACAGGCAGAATAACAGGATAAAAGTTAGACAATATTTTTTTAAAATGTATGTTCATGGGGGCATTGCCAGGGGGAAAAAGTGAATACCTCCCCAAAGCAATGAAATTTGAGAGCTTATATATTGTCTTAATAGGAGAAGAGGAGAAGTAGTCTTCTTAGCAGAGAGTAAGTGATATTAGGAAAGCTGACTGAGCTCTTAGGAGACTAGACAGGAGTTATGACAGTTTGTGACACAGTTTGTCTGGATGTGGCATTGACTTCTAAGTTCCTTTCCTGTGATGACTCAATCTTCCTCTGCTAATGAAACTTGTAGGAGGGAATTGATAGCAGTTGAGTTCATTCTAAAGGATAGATTTTTAGGCAGATAAGGGGAGTTCAGAGAAAGTTTCTCCCAGCATTGGCTGTTTCTCAAGTGGCTTAAGCCTCAAATAATCAATATACCAAGTGTGGCATATTTTGGCGTGGTAAGTCCCAATTTCCTTCAGTAGCAAAAGTACTGATCCGAGGCATCTGGTATAGAAAATCTGTGACTTGAGGTTTGGGTGGGATATGATTTGAGTATGTTACAGGACCAGTAACATGATTTCCAGGACCCAGAGCAAAATGAAAAAAATAGGTGTCATGTCAAAAAACTATTAAGAAATTTTGTTTTCAAGTGGCCAAAAAAAGCATTGAACCAAGCACAGAATGCTTCTGAGAGCTACCCAGGTGTCAGCCCAGGTCACTAGACCATGAAGCTGTCCTGAGATGGCCCTTGGCCTGCAAGCCATGTGGGAGGAGGGGTTCCCAGCAATTTGAACCACCCATAGTCCCCTCCCTTCACCTGGTTCCTGCTAGTTTCTGGAAAGGTAGTTGTCCCATTGGGGTCCCAGTGGCTTCCTTGTGGCATGAGAAGTCTTGGAAGAAAACCTGGAGTGGGGTAGGAAATGAACATTTCTAGGAAGAGGTTTGGGTAAGAAGTTGTCTTCCCATGTAGGTGCTAAGATTTGGGAACTGTTCTGCACCTGCCACTTTCATATAGAGGTTGGTTAATCCCATGAAATCAGAACCAGAGTGTCATGGACTGAATGTTTGTGTTCCCCCCCAAATTCATATTTTGAAAACCCTAATCCCCAATGTGATGGTATTTGGAGATGGGTTCTTTGGAAGAAGATTGGGGCATGAGAGTGGAGCCCCCGTGAATGGGATTAGTGCCCTTACAAGAGACCAGAAAGAGCTTTCTTCCCCTCCTACTCTTCCTCTTTCCTCTTCTTCCTCCTTCTCTCCTTTTTCTCTTCCTCTGTCACCTCTTCCTCCTCCTACTTCTTCTTTCTCTGTTCCAAGTCAGGACACAAAAAGAAGGTGGCCATCTACAATCTGGAAGAGGGTCTTCATCGGAACCCTCCCATGCTGGCATCCTGATCTTGGACTTCCCAACCTCTAGAACTATGAGAAATAAACGCCTATTATTTAAGCACCCCAGTCATAGCAACCAGAATAAACCAAGGACAGTCCTCAAGATGAAGAGCAACAGTTTATATTACAGACAAAACACTATAGGGCAAATCTGAGGTTTTCCAGAAAGAGAGGAAGAGGAAAGGAAGGGTGAAAGGAGGAAGGAGAGGGAGAGAGAAAGGCAAAGAAATAACAGAAAAAGAAAGAAAAGCAAAAGAAATAGAGTCTTCATCTTAGCTACCAGGGACAGACAGTGCTTGGAAATAGTAGCCTGGAAGAGTAATTTATAAAGGGGTTTGGATGATTTAAAAAAAAAAACCTTACAACACACTTTTTTCTCTTATTATTATTTCTAGAGCACGTGGCTTAGATTCCATAAATACATTGAATAAATGGTTTTATACATGATATGAGCACATTTTATCATCCTGGATTTTTGTTCAGCACGGATGAAGCCACCTTTTTATCCTAGAGGAATGTGTGGTAAGCTCTCTCCTCACTCAGCCAAGAAGCCAAATGTCTTTAAAATTCTCATAAACAAGCATATCATATAACTGAAACATTGCAATGGCAAACACATAGGGTTTTTTGGTTTGTTTGTTTTTTTCTTCCTCAACAGAATACTGATTCTCCCCATATCAGAATTGCTTAAAATACAAATTGCTGGGAGGCAGGCAGGGAAGGATCTGCCTGAAGACAGCACCCTGTAAGTTCAGAAAAGACACTGTGAAGGCTTACTGAGGAAGAATTTTAATTCTTTAGGGTTGAGTGCCACAGGAAGGTGGGTATTTGAAATCTTAGGGCATGCTGTGGAGCTCTGCAGTGAAAAGATACACTTTACAGAATGCTTGCAGGATTGTGAGGATAAGAAAAAGATGGCTTAGGCAGCCTTTGTCCTTACACACAACTTCCTGCCAACACCCTTCGGGCAAAAGCCATCTTCCCGACGGATGCATGGCAAGGGGCTGGAGACCCCTGTCTCCAGAGCCCCGTCCTTTTCCGTGCTGGCATCTGAAGACCCTTGGACCACACACTCATGCAAAATGCAAGATAGTCAGTTGCTGGGCCACCTCCTGCGCAAGATGACTGATTTGTTTCCCTGGTGGTCTTTTCTAAATGCTGGTGTTGGCCAAAGCGACTTCTGTGGCGATTTGATTTCAGCAAATTACAAAAGAGTAGGGCTGCAGTCTAATACCAGAGCCAGGTGTAAATGAAAGGTGACTACAGGTGAAGAAATAAGACAGGACCTCGAAACAGAATCTGAGAGCACCGCATATACCATGATGAAAGCACAGTTTGTAGAATGTGTCCTCATTCCAATCTCAGGGCCCACACAGACATACATACAGAGGCAGAACACGCTCACCTATCTGTTCTTGAGCTGGGACAGTCACACCCAGACGGACTGTGGGGGTGCAGAAGGTGACAGAAGCCAGGCTGGTGTCAGTGGGGCACAGAATACTCCCCCCCACCACACAGAACCCTCCCCACCACCATTGCTTCTTCATACTAAGGGTGGTTCTGGCTATTTGTTCTTCCTTGGGAGTGTCACACCTCCCCATGCATATACTGTGTTTTTCTCTTACTTCCTCTCTGATTATAGTAATTCAAAGATCTTAAGAGGTGTTGAAAGTAAATCTAGTATCTTCCAGTAGTATTGAAGGAGATACAGAAAGCAGAAAACACATAGATCTGAAAACACAGGACTTAAGATTTTATGATAATGATTTTCTATATTTTATTTCTATATTTTTAATATGTTTCAGGAGGTGTGATCTGGACCTGGGAAAAGAGAGTTGGAGGATGGGTGGGGAGGACTGTGGAGGAGGGCATGGGGATCTTGGAGAGGAAGGACAGAAGAGGAGCTAGGAGCTGGGCTGGAGGAAGGATTGGAATGGGGAATACATAGCAAGGGATGCTCTGGGCGATGTGAGGGGTAGTAGGGAGGGTTTTGGGAGATGGAAAGGGGGATGAATGGAAGATGAGAGATGGGTGGGCAGATGGTCTCACTCTGAATATATCCAGGGGATACCCCAGTTTTCCAGGGTGATTTTGCCTAAATCCCCCACCAGCAGCAGCATTCCTGTGTTACATGCATGCCAGGAAATCATGATAATATCCCAAAACGGTGTGAAAACATTAAGGCAAAAATATGCATAAAATACAAGAAATTCCAAATTCAGACAAGAAATTGAAGAATGCCACAGAGGTGGTGGAATAATGGAAAGCTTTGGAAATCTTGAGAAAGCTCCTTAGCAGATCGGTTTTGTGGAATGTTGGCAGGATTGAGTCTGAACAATGGAGATGGGCCTTTTCAGGTAAATAACGGAGGCTGCTGCTTGTCCTGATCCCGCGTGGGCAGTTGTCAGACTGTGCGCGGGAGCTGGCCACCGCGGGGAACGTTACCCTTCACCCCCAGTCCTTCTGCGCCTTTGCACTGCCTGCGCTGCTTGTCACCCCATTGCTTCCCGCTGTACTACTGCGTTCTTGCACTCCTCTATCCAGCACCCTTGTACGTCAACACCGATGTACTGCTGCAGCTCCAGAGCACCAACGCGCTCCTGCGCTACTCTTGTGTCCTGAAAGCCTGGTTGCTCAGGACTCCAAGCTCCAGGCCGACCTGGAGGGGCTCTGCGGTATCCACTTCACCCGCACCCTCCCCACTCGGCGATTCCCGGTCAAGCGCCAGAACTCAGCGCGCCCGCCGTATTTTTGAGAAGCTGGTGGAAAATGGAGACGCTGGCAACGCGACTGGCTGTTGCCTAGACACCCCCTCACCCCCCCGTCCCGTGTTTAGTGACTAGTGGGCTTTTTCCAGGTGCCCTTTGTCTTCTTTCGTTGTCTTGGGGGGTGGGGCACAATTTTGGGAGGGGTGGAGTTTTTCCGACATCTTTAGGAGGGGGAAGAGCAGGCGAGGGGTGGGGGGGATGATGGGTTCGTGTTTGGCACTCTACGATCTCAGACCAGTTAACAGACCTGGACAGGGCAATGAGCTCACCTTCAGGTCTGCCTAAGAAATTTCGTCAAGTTTGACTTCCTTGAGTTGAGAGCCCCAGCTTCGTCTTCCTTTGGTATTGCCTGCAGCCATAGACTCTGTGCCCAGTATACTTCCCAGAGTCCTATACTGGAACACCAGATAAATCCTCATATGTAAGCGCAAAGCCCTTTCTAGAGAAGTTACAAACAAACACCCCCAAGATTCTCCGGGCAGACTGGGAGTAAAATGCCTGGTGGCTGTGTTGGGTGGTGCCATTGATTGACTATTTATTTATTTATTTATTTATATTTAGTGTTTTAGGACCGCACCTGAGCATATGGAAGGTCCCAGGTTAGAGGTTGAATCAGCTGCTAGATCCCAGCTGCAACTGCCACCTATCCCACAGGTCACTGGCTAGGTAGGATCCTTAGCCCACTGAGCAAGGCCAGGGATAAAATGGACATCCTAATGGATACTAGTCGTGTTGATTGCTGCTGAGCCACAATAGGAACTCCACGTTGGCTATTTAAACTCCTATTCCAAGTATCTTCACCTGCATGCGTTTATCAAAGGGCATATGCTACTATCTGCCTGTCCCCCTGCTCCTCACTGCACTATCCCTACCCATCTAGAATAACAACTTTCTACGAATTCTTTCTTATTATTTATACTGGTAGGGGTGTTTGTGTGGGTGTGTGTTTTACAATATGGGATTCTGATATGCACAGATTTACCCAATTTTTCTTAGAGCCTCCCTTCAGATTTTCTGGGAAAGTTCCAATTCTCTTCTATGGCTGCATAGCTCCCAGCTGCCCAGCATACACAACTATTGAATTCAACCTTGCCCCTATGGATTGATATTCACTTTATTTCCAGGGCTTTGTTTCTCCGCAATCAACTGGTTTTACCCTTAGAAATAAGAAGTTTTAATGCTTTTTGCAATTTTCTCAGAGTCTATAAAGGGGCTGGGTTCTATTGCTCCTGGGAAAAGGGCAGATAAACTTGCTCTTGGCCTTTCTTACAACCCTGTACTTGGGCACTGGGACATTGGGACATTATGGAACCTGGTCACATTTCCCTTCAGTGTAAGCCCTTGCTCTGCAGGAAGTCACTGGATGTCCATCCATATTTGGCAGCTTGCCTCCCAGACACATCCCTTGTTATGTCTTGCTCTCAGCTTTGTCTCTGTTTTAAAATACAGCAAAAATTCACTATACTCTAAATTTCTACTTCAGGGAATATTCAATTCTAACTTGAGATTCCTGATAAAGTAAGCATTATTTTTCCAGTTTAGCAAAAATCATTGCTTAAAGCAAAGGAATTGTTAGAAGCAAGGGAATCCAGTATCAAAATTTCTTGGGTGGGTTTCTAAAAAAAAACCTCCGGATTGTTTTTGGGAAATTAACCATATGGGTAGCACATCATACATTATTTGCCCATAAAATCATTTCTAAGTTAAGTGCCTAGGTATTTATTATTTAAAACTACTAAATAAAAGTTTCAAATTTATTAAAAAATAAAGTACAGCCAGTTTAAAAAATTATTGTTTTTATTCAGGTATGGTAAAGCCAACAGATCAAGACATGACTGCCATTGAAAAGACAGACGGTTTCCAAGAGGAGGGGCACATTCATATGGCACAGGGGCACACTGGGAAGCACCAGGGTCTGTCAGGAAGCAGAGGGAGTGAGGAGAAAACTTGGACAGGGCCTTTGTTGTGGTTTCTGCAGGAAAGATGAGGTAAGGTAGAGCAAGCAGACTCAGGATTGGCTGGTTTGAGTAATTTCAGCTGGCCCTGGCGCATAGGTCCTGTCCCTGTTTCTCTGGTACCTGCCTTGGGGTGATGAGAGCAGGTAGACCATGGCTTCCTCATGAATGTGAGAGGAGATGGTTGGGGTGTGGCCTCTGGACTGGTGAGCTTGCACACAAAAGATTTGCTCCTGGGTCTTTTGTTTCTGCCCTATCATTCATTTCCTTCAGATACCAATCCCAAGTCCAGGAGCGGCTCACAGAACATGAGAAACATTTTGCTTACTAGATTACTGGCTTATTATTAGAGGGTGTAATTCAGGAAACTCCAGGCAGAAGAGATGCATAAAGCAAGTCCTGGGGAAAGGGCTTCAAATTCCTTGCCCTTTCTGGGTGCCCTACTTTCCCCCAATATCCACCAACCCAGAAACTCTCTGAAACCAGTCCTTTTGGGTGTTTTGGAGCCTCCACTTAACAGGCATAATTGATTAAATCATTGGCCATTAGTGGTTGACTCAACTTCCAGATCCTCTCCATTCCCTGGAAGTCAGGGGTGGCACTGAAAATTCCAACTCCCTGATTACGTGATTGATTTCCTTGGCAACCAGCCCCAATCCTTAGGGGATTTTCAAAAATTACCTCATTAATGTAACCAAAAAACCCAACATCTTAATTTCTTTTTTTTTTTTTTTTTTCGTCTTTATCTTTTTAGGGCTGCAACCATGGCATATGGAGGTTCCTAGGCTAGGGATCTAACTGGAGCTGTTGCTGCCCCGCCTATGCCAGAGCCACAGCAACGCCAGATCCAAGCCGCGTCTGTGACCTACACCACAGCTCACGGCAACGCCGGATCCTTAACCCACTGAGTGAGGCCAGGGATCAAAACAGCAATCTCATGGTTCCTAGTCAGATTCGTTTCTGCTGTGCCAAGATGGGAACTCCTTAATTGTTCTTATCGTAAGAAATTCCGGAGTTCCCGTCGTGGCGCAGTGGTTAACGAACCCGACTAGGAACCATGAGGTTGCAGGTTCCATCCCTGCTCTTGCTCAGTGGGTTAACGATCCGATCCGGCGTTGTCCTGAGCTGTGGTGTAGGTTGCAGATGCGGCTCGGATCCCGCGTTGCTGTGGCTCTGGTGTAGGCTGGTGGCTACAGCTCCGATTCGACCCCTAGCCTGGGAACCTCCATATGCCACGAGAGTGGCCCAAGAAAATGGCAAAAAGACAAAAAAAAAAAAAAAAAAAAAAAAAAAAAAATCCAAAAGTGTTGAGGAGCTCTGTGTCAGGAAAAGGAGGAAAACCAAATATATATTTCTTATAAATCACAACAGCACAATTTACTAAGCTCAGATTTCTTTTGGTAGAGGCTGAAAGCTGCCAATAGGAGACATTTACCTGGGGGGTATCCCACAAGAAGGAACAGTTTGGAGAGAAGAGATGGCATATATCCTGAAGACATTTGGCCCCTTGAGCTCTGCTAGACAAGAGCTAGATGGCACAACACCTTTTGGGATTGCTGTGATCTGAATAGCACTCTTCCACAAATTCATGTTGAAGTCCTAAGCTGATGATGTTAAGAGGTGGGGCCTTTGGGAGGCAATTAGCTCATGAGGGTGGTGCCCTCTGGAGTGGGATTAGTGCCCTGTAAAAGAAAGCTTCCTCACCTCTTCTGCCATCTGAGGACACAGTGAGGTCATCCATCAGAGAACCAGGATACGGGCTCTCTCCAGAACCCAAATTTGCCAGTACCTTGCCATTGGACTCCTAGCCTCCAGAATTATAAGAAATAAATGTCTGTTGCTTTTCAGCCACCCAGTCTCTGGTATTTGTTATAGCAACCCAAATGGACTGAGATGAGGTACAAAGGAAATGTGCTTCCTCTTTTTTCAGTTCTATAGTACAAATTTATTTCTGTTGCTTTTGGTCCTGACACATCAAGTTGAAATGATTTCACTTCCTAGAAAATTTACTTCTGTCATTTTATTAAAGTATTACAATGGTATTTACTTGAGCTGATGCAAAGTAGCCCATTTATTTTTCATCTTAGATATGAGAACTCTGTGGGGTAAGACAGTAGTCGTTCATTTGACTCAGAGAAGCAAGAACAGGATTAAATAATGCAGTTTAGATTTTAAAAAAATCTTAAATAATGCAATTGAGATTTTAAAAAACTCAGGGAGAAATTTCAAATTTTTATTTATTTCACTTTGTTAAAAAACATGAGATTTACCCTCTTAACAGATTTTTAAGTGTACAGCACAATATACAATTATTATATGGATTTTGCTCTTTGTAGAATGATTGAGTTACCAATCATACTTCTCAGCTCAAGGCTCATTACCATCATTTGTCTGTGTAAGGATCATCTCTTATTCAAAATTATCTCTTATTCAAAATTCAAATGTATGTCAATTTTCCTTGCTTGCCTGTTTTCAGTGCCCTTTTTAAAAAAGTAATGAAGATATTTTGAAGATGTGATATTATGATTTATAAGGAACATATATTTGGTCTTCCTCCCTATTCCTGACACAGAGCTCCTTCTAAGACCCTTGGAATTTCCTAAGTGAGAAGAATCATAAAAGTGCCTTGATATTCAAAATGAAACTCTATCAAGGACACCAAAGTTTGTGTTAATGACAGGATTTTTATAAAGTCCTTGAGGATGGGGACAGTTTGCCTGAGGAACCAATCTAGTAAGAATGGGTTGGAAGTTTCAGTCCCACCCTGACCTCTAGGGAGGGGAGAGGGACTGGAGGTTGAATGCCAATAGCCAATGACTTAATCATTTCTGCCTGTGTAATAAAGATTCAACTTCCAGTAGATCTTGAGCCTCATTATATGCTCATCGTAATAATTAGCATCTAAATGCCATACCACAATCCCTTATGACAGTTCTGAGGCTGACCAGAAAAGGCCAACAAGTAAGCCATGGCCCAATTCCTCAAAATCCTTGCACCTTCTCCAAGATAATTGGAATACTCCTCCCACTTGTTAGCCTATAAAATTATCCAGTCCATAAAACACCTGGAGCCTGCTCTTCCCTTCTGAGACTGCCTGCATTCTGTCTATGGAAAGTGTATCTCTGCTTTTCCTTTATTACTGCTTGCTCTTGAATTCTTTCCTGCATGGAGGCTAGGATACTCACATGGCAGCCTGTCCCAGGAACCCTGGGACCTGAGACATGACCATTCTCCTGCATCCCGTTTTCCTGCAACCTCTTTACCAAGGATATTAATCTACTCATCTATCACTTTGCCTCTTGCTGAATTTCTTCTGTGCTGAGACATAAAGAACCTGAGCTTCATTAAGTCCTGAGAACAGGTGGGTGGTGTGTCAAGTCCCATCTGAGGCATGACTGGGTTCAAGTCCCATTGAGGTATGTGGTTTCAGATTGGCTTTGATGCAAGGTGGGTGAGTGAACCCAAGTTTGGTTCATTAACACTATGTGCTAACAGTGAAAAAAAGTCTCATTTTATGGTTTTTTCTTTTTTGGGGGCCGAACCCATAGCATATGGACATTCTCAGGCTAGGGGTTGAATCAGAGTTGTAGCTGCTGGCCTCCGCCACAGCCACAGCAACACCAGATCCAAGTCAAATCTGAGACCTACACCACAGCTCACAGCAAGACAGATCCTTGACCCGCTTAGTGAGGCCAAGGCTCCAACCTGCATCCTTATGGACAATGCCAGTGTAAACAAAGAGAATAGAGTCTTTCTCATCATCCTGTTATAGAAAGGTTTAAGTTGCAATCCTGTTGTTCCCATCATGGCTCAGTGGTTAATGAATCCGAGTAGGAACCACCATATGCCATGGGAGCAGCCCAAGAAATGGCAAAAAGACAAAAAAAAAAAGTTGCAATCCACTGCAGTCACCTACTGATGGTGTGTGCGGAGGGAAATTCAACATGGGAAAAAAATGGATGAAACATTCTGCGCTTTGGATTTACCAGGCCCCCAGAGGGGCAAAATGCATATCTAAGGAATAGTTTTAATGACCCCCCATTTGTGTATCTTCCCATAAATAAAAAAGCATTAAAATAATTAACTTGAGATATCTGTTCTTTGCCATTAGCAGTAAGCTTTAGATGTAAGCTTGACTACACGAATTTTGTTTCTCAGCCAAAACAATTCTTGTATATACTGGCTCCTCCTCTACTTCTTTGGAGCAGTGACTTCAGAGCTACTGAGAGGCTAGGAAGACTGTGGCCTGTCTTATAAGTAAAAAAAGGGTATTGTAGCTCTGCAGCTGTCCTTCTCCTCAGGAAGGAGAAAAACAGGATCCTAGCCCTAGATAGTTTCAGTGAATAGCAAAGGAATGATTCAAATAAGTCCAGAATGTTTCATCTTCCCAAACATAGAAAAGCACGAAATTCATTAACTTAAGATGTCTGTCTTCCTCTAATTAAATATAATCTTTTGATGTTCTGACTACCTGGTTTTGTTACAAAAGCTATCTCGCCTCCTCCCTTACCTCTGCAGAGCACTTCCTCAGACCTGACTGAAAGGCAGCTAAGCACTCAGCAAATCTGAATAAAACATAATTCTCAAGTTTTACGTTATGCATTTTTTTCAGTTGATACCTGTTTCTCAGGTTATAGGCTTCAGTAAGTTCCCTGAATAAAACTTCTACATTGTGCATTTTTCTTTAAGTCAACACCAAGTTTTTTGTTTGTTTGTTTTTAAAATCTACAAACCCAAAAAGCAATACCTAGGAATCCAGTTTTGTACTTAACACGGAATAACAGATTCACTTAAAAAATTAAAAATTACATTAAAAAATTTAAAACCACATTCTTGTTTAAAAAAAAAATACCCCCAAAAAAAACCAACAGAAAACCCCACCACAACGTTCTTCCCCCAAACCATTTTTTGTCTTTTCTAAAGAAATAACTAAAAGCTTCCTAGTGTGGGCCTGGAGACTGGTAGCTCTGGGTCTTCGGTGTTTCCCTGCCTCCAGATTCCTCCGTTTCTGGGCTTGATGGGCAAACAGCCGCCGCAAGGTCCGTCTCCGGGAAGGATGTGGGATCTCCGCGCAGGGTGGCCCTCACAAGACGGTTTCCCCTGCAGAATCCATGCAGGACCCATGCAGGCCGGGCAGGCCTACGCGGTTGGGTGCCTGCAGAACGACTTCACACCAGTAGGTGGACTGGAGGGCGCCCACGTCTTTTCTAGCCACACTCCCACCCGGTGTGGGCATTGAGCCAAGAGGAGGTACTTGCAGCTCAGGTCCTAGCAGGTTACAAAAAATAAAATAATTTTTAAGTGGACTCCAAATAAAACTTGACTTCCCTGTCGCACACACAAGTCATTTATGGGAGAAGTGACAATCACTGTAAGATTTCACTGTGCGAGGACTTGGTCGGCCTGCGGGTGGTAGAATGCAGCGAACCACTGTCAGCTGGGCGAGGGAGTGGGATGTACACCGCTCCCAAGACCTAAACGACGTTGAGCGTCCCGCTGCCAGAAACCGGGAGTGTAGAGTACACCGCTGCCGGGACCTTACGTGGAGCACAACCCTGCCAGGACCCTGCGCCGGGCGCCCAGCCATCCCCGCCGCCATTCTTGTCTTCTATTCCTGATCTGTACCCCCGTCCGCGCGCTCCCGTCCCCAGCTCTCTGGCCGCTCTCTTCGTGCCTCCGGTTCCCCGGGTCTCCGCCTTGCTCCGGCCTCGCCCTTCCAGCCACCCTTACTCCCCGGTGCACGCCTCTGTCTGAGCCCTCCTTGAGGGCCCCATCACCGCCGCCCTGGCGCTTCCCGGGGGCCCTGCTGAGGCCGCCTGCGCCCTATGCCAGCGCGCGCCCCGCGAGCCAGTGCGTGCCGATTGCGGCCATCGCTTCTGCCGGGCGTGCGTGGTGCGATTCTGGGCCGAGGAGGACGGGCCCTTCCCGTGTCCCGAGTGCGCCGACGACTGCTGGCAGCGCGCGGTGGAGCCCGGCCGTCCGCCGCTCAGCCGCCGCCTCCTGGCACTGGAGGAGGCGGCCGCGGCGCCCGCGCGCGACGGTCCGGCCTCTGAGGCGGCGCTGCAGCTCCTGTGCCGTGCCGACGGGGGCCCTCTGTGCGCCGCTTGCCGCATGGCCGCGGGGCCCGAGCCGCCCGAGTGGGAGCCCCGCTGGAGGAAGGCGCTGCGCGGCAAGGTGTGCACGGACGGCGTCCGATGCGCTGCCCTTCCCCTGGAGGGTGCCCTGTTCCCCTCCCCACCCATTCTCCAGATGGCGCCCTAGCCCCCATTTCCATCTTTTGGATCATGCTCTGTTGGCCCTTTTCATACCTTAGTTGGTGCCCTGTACCCTTGCCATCCTCTGTGCGGTGCTCAGCACCCTTTTTCCCACCTCTAGACGGTGCCTAGTTCCCCCATTCCCTTACCCCAGACGTTGCCCTCTCCCCTCCCGCCGCCTCCGGAAATCATCCTTTTCCCTTTCCCCATCCCTGGACTGTGTATGTTCTCTCCACCTCCCCCACCCCCCCACTCATGTTGCCCCTTCCACATTCCCGGAAATGTAATGTTCTGCCCCACCCCCCACCCGCAGACTGTCCTACGGGCCCTGCCCGCACCCCCAAGCTTTGCCGGTTTGTGTCACTGCCCTGCCCCCAGCATGACATCACCCTATAGTAGCCCTCCTGCTCCTACAGGCAATGAAAGTGTACCAGACCTTAGGCCATCGGCCTCTCTGAGCCCCGTGCACCCCTCTCCCATTCTGACTTATCACCTGCTCTGGGCCCTCTGGAGTCCCTTCATTCTGTTCTGGAAACTTTGCTATGCTCTCAGCCATTATATATGGCACCTGATTCTGGGTCGGAACCCGCCTTTGTAGAGTCTGGTCACAGCTGGGGCCTGGGGACCCACCGGTGTGTGTAGGGCACAGCGTTATTTCTGAGAGAATAGACAGCCTGGCTCCTGGAACAGAACCAGAGGGGAGAGAATAGCACGTTTGGGGGTGCTTGTGTCAAGGGTTGGGTCTTAGGGTCCCCTTGGTGAGCAGTTGGGTGTGGAGTCCAGGGGCTGCATCTGGACTCCAGCCCAGGACTGGAGTTGGGCTCTCTTGCTGAAGGACTCCAAGTACCCAGTCAGTGCACTGGAGCAGGGGGCAGGCCCTGGGTGTGGCCATGCTCACCCCAAAGGGCCACCCTTCATCTCTGCTAGGGACAGTAACTCTGGGACCCAAATGGATGGTCTTGTATACAGTTACCCTGTTAGAGTCTTAACATGAGTATTTCTATTAGACTTTCTCCTGGAGAGAGCATAGTGGATCACTAAGACCCCCTCTGGTGCCTCTGGGGTTTTGAGGTGTCTGCTGGGCCTAGACTATGAGCTGGGGCCTTTTGGACAGTCAGATGGTCAGCTAACTCTGGTGGTACTATGTCCCCCCCTGGACTGGGCTAAGATGGGCCCCAGACCTTCAGATGTGGCCACTCATCCTATAACTAGTCTCTCTTTCCAGGAGAACAAGGGGTCTGTGGAGATCATGAAGAAAGATCTGAATGATGCTCGTGACCTGCATGGCCAGGCTGAGTCTGCAGCTGCTGTGTGGAAGGCAAGTCGGGGGTAGGGTTGGAGTCCATGTTAACAAGGGAACTGATCCTATTTGGCTGGGCCTTGGAATGCAGCTGAGTGCCATACAGTCAGATGGTCAGGGGACTCTCTTCTTCCTGAGGTGGTCACTGGTAAGGTGGGAATCTCAGGGTGTTGCCCGAGGACACGGGTGTCCCTCCCTGCCGCCCACCCCATCCTGTAGGGACACGTGATGGACCGGAGGAAGAAGGCCTTGACTGACTACAAGAAGCTTCGGGCCTTCTTTGCCGAGGAGGAAGGGCGCTTCCTGAAGGAAGCAGAGAAAGAAGAAGGATCCCCAGAGGATGAGGATGAGGACCCGGCGGAGAGGTTCAGGTCTCTGCTGCAGGCTGTGTCGGAGCTGGAAAGGAGGCACCGCAACCTGGGCCTCAGCATGCTGCTTCAGGTGGGCACCCTATCCTGATGGTTGGGGAGGGCATATATTACACAGATTAGAGAATTGGTAAGGTGGTAGTTTACCAAGAGAGAACCCTCAAGACCACTGCCTGGTTTCCATTTGGAGCTGAAGTTCATGAATGAGTAATCCAAGAGACTTTCCAGCTTCCACGTGGAAGTGGACATTCACAGAGAGGAAGGACTTGCATCCCAATATTGAAGCACTGATCCCCTAACCTGCCATGGGGCTCTACAGGTAGGAGCTGGCAGTGAGGTCAGGAGAGACAGGGATCCCGGGGAGGGTGGTGGTTGCTATGCCTTCCTCCTGAATATCCTTATACTCTGCCCTGAATTTTTGCCTAAATCTGGAGATTCTGGGCTCTTTGTGCCCCCAAGTCTCTGATCATTGAGCCAGCAGCCTTCATCTCTTCATCTGAGTTGGGAAGTGTCATTTCACCTCTGGCAATACTGGTTAACCAGCTCCAAGAGGTTGGTGATTGCCAGTGATGAGACTTTGGCCTTGGGGAATTGTGTGGGTCTGGTGGGGCTGGATTCTCCAGTCACCAGGGTTCTAGGATAGAAGCTCCCTCTCTCCTTCACTCTCCTTTTCTCTCTCCCCACACAGTGATATGCTGCTTGTCCAGGTACCAGGCAGAGGAAGCTTGCTTTATCCCTGGCCTGAAGCAGCTCCTCCGTTCACCTCCTTCTGGACCCCTTTGTCATCCTTCAAGACATCCCCTAACCCTGAGCGTCTTCACCTGGGTGTAGATATGGGCTGCGAACCGTAGGTGCCCAGCTTGGGTTGTTTAAGACAGTGCTCCTCAGAAGAGTGTTTGTGTTTCCTTTTCCTCTGGATGTTCATGTTTATAGACTGTAACCATTTCACTATAGAGATCTGTACTGGGGATAAGTTAATCCAAGTGTATACTGACTCCATAAAGCTCTTCGCTGCCCCAAGCCTTGTCACATTTGCCCGGGTCTTCATGGGCGTGGTTGTCATCATCTCTAGGTGGCTCGGGTTGTCCAGACCTGGTACCTGCCCTGTTTAAATGCAGCCCATATTCAGGCTGCTCCACCGGACATACACACCCAGGCACACGGACCCCTACCCATGCATCGGGCATGCCAATTAAATTTGGGGTGAGCAGTGAGGGAGAGGAATGTTCAGGGTGCCTGGGTGGGTAAGGTGGGCAGGTGAGACCTGTCACCTCTGTTTCAGGTCCTCTGACTGTGTACGTTGCACAAACCTACACCCATAGCTTGAGGTCTGTGTTGGAACAGTGTGGCCCCTGGCTGGCCATGTTCTTGAGACTCTGTCCCCATTCTGCCTCCTGGTGTGTCCACTCAACCTACTCTCATTCTTGTTTTTCATCTTCTGTCCCTTGGATGCCTGTGGTTTCCCAAGAATCTGCCTTAGCATCACTGTTCATCTGACCTGTCTGCCCACTCGCCTTTCACTGATCCAAGTTTTTCCTGGGACAGGAGAAGCAAAGCCAGGCTCAGGCCATCACCTGGCCTCACTGTATGTTTCATTTCCCTGTATTTCTCACTTCCCTTCATATTTCCTCAGCTACAGATTTAGCAAAAACCCCTGACTTGGTAGTAATTTCATTGTATAGTTTAGTTCAAGTGAGAAAAAGCACAGGGCAAGGTGACAAGGGGTCCAAGGGATCCTAGAATTGACACAGACAGATGTTTAGGATAGTGGTTGTGTCTGTGAGTTAACCCTAAAAGTGTAGCTTTGTGGTCAACGGCCCATTTATGAACAAAGCCTTCCAGACTTGGGAGTCATTGGTCTTTGGTGCTGCTGAGCTTTTGTGTTTCTGCGAACTTGGCGGTGGCCTGCCTGGCCTGGTAGCTAGCATTCACAGAAGACAGTAAATCACCCAGTTTGCTTGATTTCCCTCCTCCCACCTGTCTCCTCCCTATGCCCTGCCCAGTCTCTGAGGAGGCACTGTGACTGCATGGCCAGACTTCTGTGGGTGGGACATCTCTCTGAGGAGACCCCCCCCACCTCTTTCTTCCACGCGGTGAAATTGGGGAGCTGCCTCAGTTTCCTGTGGCTCAGATATAGCTGCCCACTTTGCTCCTTTGCAGAAATCTTTGAAGAGGCCTGCCCATTCTCCTCTCAGTTGACTGCTTGGAGACTGATGTGCTAGACAGAGCTGGAGTGCAGCCCAGAAAGGTGGTACCCCGGGTTCTCAGTGGTGGGGAGGTATGGGAGGTTGTTACACCAGCATGGACTGGCTTCTTACTGAAGGTATATGGATAGAATTCTCTGCTCATGGGCTGTTTCTCTTTTTCATATACTGTCTACATAGGAATGAAGCAGAGGAAAGGAAAAGTTGCTTGGTCTGTATCAGAAAGAGAAGGGTTTCATCGTCTTGGCAAACCTATAGGACCTTGGCCAACTAATTCTAATAAATAATCCTGACTCCTTAGGTCAGGGGTTAACTAGGGGTGCATCTGGACCCCTCCCCAGTTCCAGTTCGAGATGCAGCAGGGACATAGGAGGGAGCTGCCTGGCCTGTGTCTGGCAGGTCTGGAATGTCCCTAGCATGTATGGCTTTTGATTCCAGTAAGGTTTGGATTCCTGCAGCTCTTCTGAATGTCCAGTGGTGAAAGCTTCACACTGGCCTGCCAAGTTGTACAACCTATGCCTGTCATTTCCTCACTCAAGTCACCTCCCACTTTCTGCTCCCTACGGACTGGTCATAGTGGCCTATCCATCATGGGTCCCTATCCTCTGTAGAATAATGTTCCTCTTCCAGATGTATGCATGACTGGTTCCCTCATCTTCAAATCAAATTTTATAGAAATCCTATGCAATGGAGGATCTGTGCAAGCTCCTGCCCTTGACGTGGATGAGCAGGGTTCCAGTGAATGTGTGACTTCACAATTCAGATTCATTTGGCTGGCCAGGATCACATCAATCTCTGCATGTCTGAGGTCAGCGCAGAAGGATGAGTGAAGGGAAACCTAAGCTAGGCTTTTCATGATGTACAAGAAGTAGTTTTGTCTGCCAGAAGGTAGGGAGCACGTTTTAAAGAAATTGGTTTATTCAGTACTTAGATCCCTTTTCCTTCTAATTCTTATTATCAGAGCCTAGTAGGGAAGTGATGGATAGTTGGGGCCTATGGCCTGTTTTCAGTGTCAGGATCCTTTGTCTGAGGGGAGCAGAGACACATGCCAAGGGTTGTTTTCATACTCTTGGTTGAGTAATTTCATCAAGTTGATGATAACAAAATAAGAGGATATACTTTCACTCTTTGATACTCAGACTTACATATGGAAAGGCCAGTGAAGTATTGCTCCAGCTCTTAGGCTGATGGAAATTAGAGACCTGAGTGAAGTCAGGCTTGAGTCAGGAAGCCCTGAGGGGATATGCACTGGTGCTGCCCTTTGGGAGAGCAGCCTGAGAGGGTCAGACTAAAAAAATAAACTTAGGAAAGTCAAGCTATCTGATTGCTTAGAGGGAACCAGTGCCCAAGACCTGCTTCATGCTGGATAATTTTCTAGAAAAGCTCCCAGAGCTCACTGAAGGCCCTTAGGGTGAAGGTTTATCACTGAGAGAAGAGATAGGTTAATATAAGCCAAGTGGAAAGTCACATCAGGGAAAGTGCCGATTCTGTTGTCCTTTCCTCATGGAGTCAGGTCAGTGTTTTGGTGTCTGTGTGTGATCAGTCAAGTGAAGCATGGCCTATGGGGGGATGTGGGAGGCTTCCTGAGTCCCTAGCCTCCCTTGGGTCCATTGCATCTGCATGCTGACTCCCCACAGGGCTGGTCTTATCCTGCAGCCACTCAGGAGATAGAGCTATAGAACCCAAAGCCCCTGCCCCACATCAAAAGGTCAGACCACCCAGTGTGGCCCATGACCCTAGGCACAGACACTCCTATCAGGCAGAGTGCCCAAGGGTTCAGAGGTCACCTCCTGGTAGTTGACTAGACAATACAGTATGTGCTACTCTATGATGTGGTAATTCCAACCCTGGGTTGGAGTGCCAAAGAAATGACAGCATGGTTCTACGAAGTGGCATGTTCAGGACAGTTACTGAAACTTGTTTGTAGCATCAAGAGGTTGGAGGTGACTCAGATCCCTGTTACTGAGGTAGCAGAAAGGTGGCCATGGGGGATGCCAGTATGGGAGCAGTGCAGTGGAATTGGTTCTGCTACACAACATAGGACAGGGGTGCCCCGACATGCTCTGCATGACCAAGAGGTGTGGAGAACTCCAGAGAAGGTGGTCTGCTGATAGTGTTCTCCCTGCAGATGCAGCTTTTTCAAAGAGTATGACCTGCTGGGAAGGGTGGGACAGGCCTCAGGGCTATTGCCAGTGCTGAGGTAGGCCAGAGCTCTGTGCACACCTGTGGACTGATGCCCATCCTCCTGTCATTTTTAATAGGATATCCGCCTAGCTCAGCCCTGCCGCAGGTTGGGGGGTAAAGGGGGGGGGTCATGGAACACAAGAACTACCCACAGCTTTTTGACAAGAATACTGTTGTCACTTTTCTGCCACCAGTGGACAGGCTGGGGACCACCTGGTGCTGGGAATGGTTTTCTCAGGTGAGATGGTGGGGCTTATAAAAAAAAAAAATCCTCCTCCACTGAACCAAGTGTCTCATGGCCACAGTCAATACAGACAGGTGGAGTGGTAGATGTTTGCAGTGTTCAGACCAATGTGGTTCATACCGACAATGCAAGAAACTCCCACAAATCATGAAGAGCCAAAAGTGGCTGGAGTAAGATAACATGGCAGAGATATGGACAAACAAGTGCATAAGAGGAGCCAGAGGGCTCAGAAACCCAGAAGGAGAAGCTTAAACTCTAGTTTTTGGAGCAGAAAAATTACACGCCCAGGGAGTAATGACTCACTGTTGAGATGGAGATGGGAAAGCTGCCACCCTTTGTCCCTTGCCCTTCTGCTGGGTTCTGCGCCACTGCTACCAGATGTTATGAGATTTAGGGCATAATGACTCTGGACCCAGTGGTCCCACTCCCATGTGTTTGTTCCTTAGTCTTCACCAGGCCCACAGGAGGATCCTCAGGCCAACTTGGGCATCTTTTGCACTACTGTCTTGGGGTGGGCAGGGCAAGTGCCAGTGGTCCTTACTGGGGGAGGTGGAAGGTCAAGTGGGTGATGGAGGCTACAGAGCATGCAGAAGCCCTGAGATAGAGAGGAGCTGGACAGACATGGTAAAACTTAAGTCATGGAGCTGTGGCGTCATGCTGCAAAGTATAAGATGCAATACTGTTTACCTAAACTTAATGTGTGCACGTGGAACACTTCAAGATGATAAATGGAACCCATTAGTGTGATTTCCTATGGAACAGGGAATAGCACCAAACAAAAAGTAAAGAACCAAGGTAACAGGACTGTGGGGTGGAAAATGGGAAAGGGAGATTGTTTGGTTGTCCTGGGACCACCCTAACTTAGGACTTCACATTGGAGAAGAAAGTTGGGTTCCAGAGTACTTAAGGCCACTCTGGGGTTTCTGTGGTGGCTACCTAGTTCTGTAACTAGTTCCATATCAAATTTGGGTGTCTGGGTGTGTGTGAAAGGATCCTTAGAAGTTTTGGAATGTTAAGGTGGTATGCATCCTAGAAAAAGGGGTGCCCCTGCAATAAATAAACCATTAAACCTGCACAAATTAATGTGCAGGCTCACTGATTTGATCTTGGGGAATCAGTAGTTCTCTCTAGCCACACTCATTCAGATTTCAAGAGACCTTCCTCCAGACTGTTTTTGAGATCTTTGGGAGCTGTGCCCTCCCACCTTGGAGTGTCTTCATTTCTTTTTGCTCTCTCCATTGAGCCCCAGTAATGGCAGCTTCAAAGCCCTCTGCCCTGGACGTCCTTGCTTTGTCCTCCCCCAGGTGTGGGAAGAGTGGAGGCAACTGTTCTTACATCAGGTCCAAAAATGGCCCCAGGGCACAATTAGTGCTTTCTCAAGGGAAGACTATTGCCTGTGAGGGGATGAAAGGCTACAACTTAGCTAACAGTTGAAATTACTCAGAGAGACTCCCACAGGTTCATGCTGGGGGCAGAGAAGCAGTAAAACACTGCAGGTGCTCCAGAGGCATCCCCTACTGTTCCCACAGGTCAGGTGGTACAAAGTTATGGTGCTTCATTTCCTAACAGAATTTTAGTCCATTGAGAGGCAGGTAATTTAAATGGGACCAAGATCTTGAAGTCTTTTTTTTCTATTGAGAGCTGCACCTGTGGCATAATGGAAGCTACCTAGCTAAGGGGGTCGAATTGGAGTTAAGATGCTGACCTACACTGCAGTTTGTGTGGCAACTCGGGGTCCTTAACCCAGGGATGGAACCTGCATCCTCACAGACACTGTCGGGTTCTTAACATGCTGAACCACAACAGGAGCTTTTTTTTGGGGGGGGGGCTCAGAATTTTAAAAATTTATTCATATCTTTAAATTTTTAAAATTCTTCGTTCCTGAAGAAGGATGTGCTTGTCACTTCTACTTGACAAGTCTTTGAAATATTTATAAAACTAGAAATGCCAGTTAAACACTGTCATCAATACAACAAATGATGGGGTAAAACAGGATTAAATTCACAAGCTAGAGTAACAATTGAAAGGCGTCTTTGGCAAAGGAGAGGTTGCTTGTGTCATTTGTGAAAAACGAGACAAATTTGAAGAAACCCAACTATTGTAAAAGTTCTCAATCCCACTGAATTCATTCAGTGACAGATAGTGTCTCTTCCTCTGCGGGAGCAACTACTCCAGGTTGCCTTTGCCACAGACTCCTTTCTTGGTTAACTGTGAAGATTGTCTCCACTGTTAGGCTCCAGGACATCACTTTTCCGCTTCCTGAAGCATATCAGTCTGTGGGAGCGTCCCCAGCTATCTCAATCCGGGACTAGGCTGAGCTCAATGCCAACTGTGCCTGAGAACTGGCCACCAGCGCGTCCTGCCTTCCAGGGTTTGGCGCCCAGCAGTAAGATGATACTCTTGGGCAAGGCCCGCCTGGAGCCCTCTAGGCCACCTCCCGTTAGGGATATCTCGCGCTACAACCCCGCCCCCCGTCCCCCGCCCCGCCTCTGTGCCACCAGCATCGTGGGAAAGCTGAAGGTAAATTAGGACTGAGGAGTGTGGCCGAGCCAAAATGCCCCTTCCCCTGCCTTCCAGCTGGCAGAGGCTACCGAGCAGACCCTGTGAGTCTGGGGAGGCGACCATCAGTGAAGACGTACATGTCCCGGCGCTTGGAATACGAAGCTGCACTTCCGCCCCAAAGTTATATGTAAATGAAGTGACTTTCTAGGTCTCGTCTGATTGGACAAACTGAAGGGCATAGCAGCCAATGGGGCTGCGAGGTTGCAGAGCGCCTTTATCCCATTGGCGGTTGCAGCATGCGGCAGTGCTCACCCGGGTATAAAACCTCGCCCGCCATTGGCACAGAGGAGTCTGGCTGCCAAAGCAGGGTGGTGAGGCGCGCGCGTCCTACTTTTAGCCATCCGCAGCGACCTAGAGCTCAACAAGCTGCTAGGCTACCGCGCAGTATAGAGTCCTGCCCAGTAATCAGGATTTGCTGCTGCGACACCAAAGGGCCCTGCAATATCAAAGGCTGTTTTCAGAGCCACTCGGATGGTCAGAAGAGCTATGATATAGCATTCTCTCTTTGCTCTGTCCTTATCTTCGCTTGCCACTATGCAGCTGAAGTCTGAGGTGAGATAAGTGCACAAGCTGGCAATGGTCCTGGCCCTTAAGTAGGGAAGGTGTGCCTATCACTGTTGGCCACAGCAGGCACTCTGGACCTGGGCCATGCGGCGAGTTGTGCGCCTTAGTTCTCTGCAAGAACGCTGTATGGGGTTGGAGACATGTATGGGCTTCTTATAGCAGGGGTGTGAAATGGTTTTCCAGGGTGCTACCCAAGGGATACCCTCTGGAGTCTGGGCCCCTTTGGTGTGCAGAAGGCCCCCTGCTGGGTACATAAGTCATCCCTAGGAAAGAGCTTGGCTCAGTGCAGACTTAGCCTGGGTTCTACCCTCCTAACTGCTTCACGCAGACTTTTATCTCCAAAGCTTTTAATGCCCTTATCTAGAACATAAAACTTTCTGGGGAGTTCCCGTCGTGGCGCAGTGGAAACGAATCCGACTAGGAACTATGAGGTTGTGGGTTCAATCCCTGGCCTTGCTCAGTGGGTTAAGGACCCGGTGTTGCTGTGAGCTGTGGTGTAGGTCAGCTGCCGTAGCTCTGGGGTAGCAGAAGTGGCTTGGATCCCGCATTGCTGTGGCTGTGGTTTAGGCCAGCTGTCGTAGCTCTGAGTATACCCCTAGCCTGGAAACCTCCATATGCCGCGGGTGCAGCCCTAAAAAGACAAAACAAAAAAACTTTGTTAGATTGTTCAGGACACACTACCAACAAACATGGCACCTTTGCAAGTTGAATATCTTAAGCTTGAGAAATGACAAAGTTAGAGAAAATGGCAGAATCAGGAAGGTCACTCTCACTTGCCCCTGCCTCATCCTTCTATTCTGAAACAAGACATAAACCCTCGAGAGGTGCCCTACTTATACTGGGAGGAAAGGAGCATCCTTATTTCCAAAGGCAAAGGGACTCTGACACGAATCTGAACAAACAGTCCTTGCTTAGTTTTTTGCAGTTCACAACACTTAACCTCCTTACCTGTCATATTTCTCCACAAATATCTGTTCTTCATACCCAGCAATAAGTACTCAAGTCTGAGGAAAACCTTTCCTTCCCCTTTGATTGACTTACCTTTATTTCTCCACTGTGTTGTAAACTACACTACCGAGAACTAGGAAGAGCAGCTCCTGGTTCTTCAAATTGCCATGCCCTGAAGGAAATCTGGCACAAAAGACTCCTTTCTCCAAGCTTGAGCCCCTCTCTTCCTAAAGGGGAAGGAGTGGAGATGAAATTGCAACCCTCTAATCCCTTGATTGGTTTCCCTGGCAACCAACCTCTATTCTTAGGTGCTTTCTAAAAGGCACCTTATTAATTATTCTACCCCTGTCATTACAGAAAATTCTCAGGGCTTTAGGAGCTCTGCCAAAAACTGAGGGGCAGAGACTAACATATTATTTCTTATTGTGTCACACTTTGCTTTGCAACTTTTGTGCACACTTTCAGGAAAAAAAATTAAAAGCTTTAACATAAACAGTTCTACTGCATCAATTCTATCATGATTCTGCCCTCCTGTAGACACAGTTGGGGCCTGCAGCCCTTCTCCCCCGGCCCCCTAGAAGAGGCTCTTGACTCTCCTGTTCCTTTCATCCACTGGCTCCACTGGGATGCCAGTGGAGCATCCCACTCCCTGCCAGCCCTTCTGTAGTCTCTCACTGCCTCAGGAGAATCTTCAAAGGCCTTTCTGGGCCTCCTCTTACCACCTTCTCCACCACATCCTTCCTCCCCGCTGCCCAGGGATCCTCAGCTCCAGGTTCCTATTGTCCTCCCTGTTCTGGGAGAGTCCACAGCACACACACTTCTCCTACCTTCCCTCAGTCTGGAACACTGCCTCTTCTCCCTCTTCTCTATAAGGACTCACAGGCTGACAAAACATCAAGAGTCCCCAGCTCATTTTTCACCTGGCACTTGAATTGTCCTTTGGAGTCACTCAGACCTTGAGGGCACCTGAACATTTCATCCACTGAAGTTCATTCGTGGACATACCTGTTCCCCTTGCTGACCTGAGGGGCCAGTGGTGGTCTCCCACAGCACCTGGCCATTACTTGGTGGACTTGATTTGGATAAGGAAGGGGCCCAGGCTTTTTCACACAGTTTGCTATTACTCATCCTTAAAAAGGAAGGAGATTCTGACACATGTCACAAACCAGAGGAAACTTGAAAACAGTATGTTGAGTGAAATAAACCAGTCAGTAAAGGACAAATATATGATTCCATTTTTATGAATGAGATGTCTAGAATAGTCAAAGTCATAGGCACAGAAAGATTGCATGGGCTCAGCGAGGGGGGAGCCATTGTTTAATGGGTTCAGAGTTTCATTTTTGGAGGATGAAAACATTCTAGAGTAATGGTTGTATGACAATGTGAACGTACTTAGTGCCACTGAATTGTGTACTTAAAAATGTTTAAAATGGTTAAGTGTTATGCATATTTTACCACAATAAAATAAAAGTGGCACAATGTATTTTTTCCACAAGACTGGCTTTTCAAGATTCTTCACCTTGACCCATGTCTTGGGTTGGGATCCCTGGGAAGCTGAATCTGAGGTGTGTGCAGGTGTTTCTTAGGGACACTGGGCATAGTGTGTAATGATGGGCATTAGGCTGGAAGTATCACCACATCTCTGAGCTCTGGCACTGGGCAGCCCTGCAGAGCTGTCCTAAATGGAGGAAGCTACTATGGTCCAGTCCATGCATGACAAGTTCCGGTAGCATCATATCATTTTATGTTTGAAACATTATGCTTTCTATTCTATTTCATTTTAAAAATGTATTTTTATTATAGTTGATTTAAGTGTTGTGCCAATTTCTGCTGTATAGCAAAGTGACCCAGTCATATATGTATATATGTGTGTGTATGTGTATATACATTCTTTTTATTATATTATTTTCCATCATTATATATCCCAAGCAATTGAATATAGTTCCCTGTGCTATTTAAAAAATGTTGATCACTACCCACTAAATGGAGAAGACACTAATGAGTTGTCATCGACAGTCTGGAAAGTTCTACATGAGGGAAGTAGACAAGGAGAGACACTTTGGGAGGCCCAGAATACTCAGTCTCATTTCATCGTTTCTGTGGTCAGTTTTGCTGACTTATGTGCCAGAAGCAGCCTTCAAATTCAGCTAAAGAGGACAGGAAGGAGATTGGAAGGGAGTGTGTTATGAAGAGAGACAGCCTCAAAGGCTGCAGGGGAGGGGCTTTCCTGACTCTTCCAGCATTCTGATGGCTAAGTCACCCCAATCTCTGATTCTGTCATCACATTGTCATCTCCATTTGTCTCTGGGTCTCAAATCTCCTCCATTGTCTTCTGAGGACACTTGTCATTGGATTCAGGGCACACCCTAGTTCAAGGTTATCTCTTCTAAGATCCTAACTTAATTATATCTGCAAAGATGCTTATTCCAAATAAAGTCACATTCCTAGGCTCATGAATGTGTCATTTTGGGGAGTTACCATTCAACTGCTACACAGGGTGTATTAGTACCAATTCTTTTGGCCATATTTTGAGGACGACATATGTACTTAACCTCCCCATTTCACTGCTGGTGAGGAGATCAAGACAACATTGAGACACATAGCTACTATGGTCCTGCATGTTTGTTTCTTCATCTGACTTCTCTGACTTTGTGTACCCATTGCTCCCAAATCAAGCCTTAGGACCTTATGCCATAAGTAAATACCATGGAGGCCATGATTAGGTAAAGAAGGCTGATTAACCACAAGTAGCAAGCTGCACCATAAATTCCTCAGCCATCAGAGCTGCCAGGGTTGTGCCCTCCCCGAGGAAGTTTTCTGTACAAAGGGGCCTCCACTCCTGCCTCTGAGACACACCTCACATTACTGAGATGGCCCTTGTTCTCTGATGCTATCGGCTCACTGAGGGTGTTTCCAGTCCAGGTGTCATTTCCATAATTCATTCATGTGTATTCCACATTGCGGTGAGTCAGGGGGTGTCAGGAAACACTGAGGAATGAGCTGGTGACCACACATGCTCATCCTGGCAGATGATGGCATCTTTCTCCTCACCCTTCAGAGCAGGTTTTAAACTTTCAGATGCATGAGAAGCAGTTTGAAAACAGTTGTGGCTGGATTGTGTCCTCTCAAATCTATACATTGAAGCCCCTACCCCCAGCACTTCAGAATATGGCTATATTTGGATATGGGGCCTTTAACGAGGTGATCAAGGTAAAAGAGGTAATGTGAGTAGGCCCTAATCTGATAAGACTCCTGTCCTTATAAGAAAAGGCAATCAGGACACGGATTCACACAGAGGGACAACTACTGGAAGACAGGGAGAAGATGGCTGTCTACAGCCAAGGAAAGAGTCCTCAGGAGAAACCTGCCCTTTTACACTGAGATTTCAAACTTCCAGCCTCCAGGACTATGAGAAAATAAATATCTCTTTTTTAAACTTCTCTATCTTTGGTATTTGTTTTTCAGCCCAAGTTGACTGATACAAGAGCTTATGGAAAAATGTAAATTCCTGCCTCTTCCCATGGAACTAGTCTTGTAAGTTTGTGGTGGGGTCCAGATTCCAAATTGCCTCACACATGCTCCTAAGTCCCTGGAATTTATTCTAAGTAACTCTGCATTCCAGTGTAGACTCACAGGGGGGAAGAAATCACGGGATAAGTTGGTGCTTCTCAGCCTTTATTTCATCTTTGTCCCCACTAAGACTTTCTAAGACATTTTTTTCTGTCCCCATCTCCATGAAATTTTCACACCACAGATACACAGGGTATCTGTTTTTGTCCTGGGTCTTTGGAGGGCTACAAACCACTGTGTACATGCTTTTAGCCCCAAGAACCAATTTTTTTCCCCATAGGAAGGATATTACCCTCATCAAGAACGCATGGGACAGAAAAAGAATTGCCATATTTTTGCATAAGGAAAAATACTGCTTGAAAACATCTCACCCGTGAGGTTGGGAGCTCCATCTCATACCACCTATGCATTTGCAGAAAGCCCCAGGATCCATTCTGGGATCACATGGAGCAGCACAGTCAGTGGCAGGTGGATACTCATGGGTGAAGTAGGTAGATTTGGGGTTGAGTGTTCTGTCTCTGAGCTAGACTCTCATTAAGTCTGGCTCTTTGGGGTTCATTATCTGTGCAAGTGAGACCCTGAAGCCTACCTGTGAGGTTGTCAAGAGGTTAGAATGAGTGTTACAGAAGGCTCAGTGACCCATCTGTGTTCTCCAGGTGGTAGTATTTCCCCCATTCTCATTTCATCCTAATCAGGAGAGAGATGGGTTCGACTTGGTCTCAGGCACTTACCGAGTGTGCTGAGGTGGTGTTTTCATTAAATCAGAGGCGAATCCATTAACCTTACTTGTTAGGCCATTGAGGAGCCCTGGATTCCTTTGCTCATACAGTAATGAAAATCTGCTTTGGATTTGTGTGATGAGAATTTTGCTTCCTTCTGGCTCACAGGAAGGAGATCAGTGTCTGCTTGGGAAACAGTTCTTCCCATCGGACATCCATGGGAACAAGAATCCTTTGGGCTGCTGAATCCTCAAGGCCTCATAAGTTAAAGCATTTTCTCACAAGACTGCTTCTATTTCAGGTGCCATTCACAAATAATAGGGCCCACATTACCCAAAACTTCTGTCTGACTTTGCTGCAAATTGGAGATCCCCACTTAAACATTTGCTAGAACAGTTTACAGAACTCAGGAAACGCTTACTAATATTTCCTGTTTATTATAGAATAAAGGATGTGATGAAGGATGCAGAAGAAGAGGCACATGAGGCGAGGTCTGGAAGGGTTCCAAGCACATGAGCTTGTGTTGCCATAGAATTTGGGCGCACCAACTGCTGGGCACATGGATGTGTTCACTGATCCAGAAGCTCACACACTACTATTGGGATTTTAATGGAGGCTTTGTCATATAGGCATGATAGATCATTAACTTCATTTTCAGCCTCTCTCCTCTGGAGAATGCAGGATGGGACTGAAAGTTCCAAGCTTCTAAGGATAATTTTGTTTTTCTGGTGACCAGCCCCTCTAGAAGCCTACCCAGAGTGGCCTCATTAGAACAAAAGATACTTTGAGCACCCAGGAAATTCCAAGGTGTTTAGGAGATCTGTGTCAGGAACTGAGGTCAAAGACTAAATGTGGAGTTCCTGTCGTGGCGCAGTGGTTAACGAATCCGACTAGGAACCATGAGGTTGCGGGTTCGATCCCTGACCTTGCTCAGTAGGTTAATGATCCAGCGTTGCTGTGAGCTGTGGAGTAGGTCGCAGACGTGGCTCGGCTCCCGCTTTGCTGTGGCTCTGGTGTAGGCTGGCAGCTACAGCTCCGATTAGACCCCTAGCCTGGGAAGGGAGCAGCCCATATGCTGTGGGAGCAGCCCAAGAAATGGCAAAAAGACTTTATGTTAGAATAAAAAATTCTCTTGTCATCTCTTGTTATGGGGGTTTCAATTGCTCTGTGTCAGGAATGGGGACCCAAGACCAATATATGTATTTCTTATTTCACAGCAGGGAAGAAAGGAAGAGGGAAGTTCCCAGAAGTAATGCCATTGCAGGAAAATCCAGTCTGCTTGTGGATCTCCAGGACAAGTCCCTGAACTTGGCATAAAAATCCTGAAGTGTTGCACCAGGCCAAAAGTTAGTTGCCCTAGGGAAAGATGCACAGGCTGGAATTATAAGGAAATTAGACATTTTAATTTTATTTGTGTGACTATTGCATGTAGGGCACTGTGCCAAAACTTCTCTAGGCTTCATAGAGCTTAGAATTAGAGCAATGGGCAGACGCAGAAGAAAAGGACCCTGGGGACCAGACTTAACACTGTAGTCTCAGGTAACATGAGACCGTAGGAGCAGAGGGGGAACATTGCCCAGCGCACCTAAGTGACTGCAGGACTAACACTTTAATTATACATTTCTCAGTCAAGCATTTGGACATATATCCTGGCTACAAATGGGCTTATAGTTTCCAAATACAGTTGGACCTAAAACTCTGCTTTGATGGCTAAGTGATGTGAACCTGACCAGAAAAGAATGACCAAGAGTGTAACAGAGCTCTCCTGAGAAACAGAATGAAGAGGATATATGTGTGTATGTGTGTGTGTATGTATGATATATATGATATACATATTACCTGAGAGAGAGACTGAGACAAAAACAAAAATAGTTATTTCAAGAGAATGACTCATTTGATTGTGGGGCTGTTAAGTCAAATCTGCGGGGTAGACCAATAGGCTGGAGACCCAGGGAAGAGTCCATGTTGAAGCTCATGTCCAAAGGCCATCTGGAGGCAGAATTCTCCCTTCTTCAGGGAATGTTAGTCTTTATCACTAAGGCCTTCAGCTGATTGGATGCATCCCACCCACATTATGCATTCTCATCTGCTTTACTCAGAGTCTATTGATTAAAATGTAAATTGTATTTTTAAAGAAATACCTTAATAGCAAATCTAGACTGATGTTTGACCAAATACTTGGGGACTTTGGCCTGGCCAAATTGACACATAAAATAACCATCACAAGGAGTAAAATGTCAGCAGGTTAAAAGGCTTCATTATCAGAAAGTTGGCAAAGAAGTTACCATTGAGGCTCAGCGGAAATGAATCTGACTAGTATCCTTGAGGATTCATGTTCATCCTTGGCCTCGCTCAGTGGGTTAAGGACCCCGAATTGCAGTGAGCTCTGGCGTAGGTCAGAGACAGGGCTCAGATCTGGCGTTGCTGTGTCTGTAGTATAGACCAGTGGCTACAGTTCTGATTCAACCCTTAGCCTGGGAACCTCCATAAGCAGCAGGTGTGGCCCTAAAAAGACCAAAAAAAAAAAAAGAAGCTGGGAAAAGGAGTGGATGGAGAAGCTAGACTCAGGTCTCTTTGTCAAAGCTTTCATTGTTGCCATGTTCCATTGTTTCTTCATTAAAACAAAACAAAACAAAACCCTTTAAATAAATAAATAAATAAACAAGAAAACAGAAAGAATTAGAATCTGAGAGATTCTACATGACACTCATTCTGGAGCAGAAGCCCAGAGACTGGGCTGGATGCGGGCTCTATCATTTGGTTGCCAGTCCCTTGAGATTTCCTGGAAGGGGCTGGGCCAAGGAGAGAGGTGAAGAGGCCTTTTCCAGGCTCCTATCTCATGAACTCAGGTCCACCAGATCCTGTGGTGCCCAGCCAGGGAGACAGGGCCAGATCCTAAGCCAGAATTCAGAGATGGTCGGCCAAGCTTCCACAGAGGAGCCCTGAGGTCCACAATAAGTTTGGAATACCTTTTTCCTGGAGATGGCTCTCTGCTTCCCCTACTCTACAAGAGCATGACAAGATCATCCTTGTCTATGGATTCATGTGGACACAGATCATGAAATACAAAGACTATCTAGTCTCTAGCCTAGTCCACACCTCTTCCATCCCAGCACCTGATCCTTATTCCTTCATCCTAAGCCTCATCCCACCTCACCCCAGTGATTTCAACAGAAACCCATCTGTGCCCAGGCCCTTGCCACTCATGATTATGCCCCTTGGCTCCTTCACCCACTGGTCACTGGACCTGGTCCCCAGGGAGAGGTCAGCACCCCACCCCAAGCCCTGGCCTCTGAAACCCAGTGACCACACATCATGCTGTCTTTGCCATCCACCCAGCCATTGGTTTTCAGCACAAATTGCAGCTTCTCCTGTCCTGTTAGCCCTGTCTGCCCTTGGACCTCCCATCTCCCGGATCAGAGATGCCAGCAAAAGCAGGGAGTGATGAGGCAGACGCTGCACACCTGTAAAAGTATAGGAAGACTAAGGGTTGGGGGATGGGGAGGGGCTGATAGGCAGGTGTACAGCCTCCTTGGAGACCTTACTCTACCAAGATTCCCTGCCTAGCTGGGGGGGACAGCCATGATAAGGGGTCTTCCCAATCTGAGACTTAGGTTTACAGTGGAGTATTTGGTTTCTTCATCCACAAAACCTGCACAATTTGCCAGCAACAGCAAGAAAGTCAGGCAAGTCTGTAAGATTCAACAAAGTTAATTAAGTCTAATAAGCTGCCAAGGTAGTGGGGACAAGTGAGGCTTCATCATAGCCTTGGGCACCTGGGGCAGCTCCTTTTGGCCTGGCCCGATATTCTGTCAAATCCCAAGTTTTCCAAAGTTCCCTTCTGCTCTAGCTCCTTCTAGTAGATTTCAGGGTCATCTTCAGATTGTGCCAGGTGCCATCAGCAAGCCTGTCCCGCTGAAAACCCTTCCTTGTTCTCTACCTCTTTATATTTTGCGCATTTTTATAGCACTTAAAAATTCACCACCTGCTATTTTACTTGTGAACAAATTTAATTCAATCATTAAAATTTTCATCTATAGAATAGAGAAGGCTTTTAAAAAGATATTTTTCGGCATGTTTTGTTTGCTGCCCTGTCCCTGTTGCCTGCTACCTGGAAGAGGTTTAATGAATGAATACATGAAACGTCAGAGCCTTAAGGTGATATTTGCAAAATCCACTTAGTTTATAGATGAGAAAGTGAAGGCCCAGAAAAATGGAGGGATTTTCTTGAAGTCACATAGTCAGTGTTGACTTGGGATCTTTGATGGACTCTTAGCTGCCATGAGGAAATAGGGAGCTCCAGTCATGTGCAGGGGAGAGCCGTCCTCTACAGGATGAGACCCAGGCTTCATTTCTTTGATCATACACAGGGCCTGGAAGACAGGTCTTCAAGATTGGGTTCTCTCTGCTCACGGCCACTCACCCTCTTCCCCTCTCTTCCAAACTTCTGTCTTGGTAAAAGTGGGGGAAAGCTTACTAACTTCATGGGACCATTGTATGTGAAGTTGCCTTGTAATGTTCTGAATAATTTTGCAGGATGTGACTTGGGACCAGGGTCCTCTGGGGCATCTTAACATCCAAGGGCTAGAACACTAGAGGTTGGAAGCTGAACATCTTCTGTTTATAGGGGGGACTGGAGATGGAGTGAAAGGCTGAAATATTGCAAAGGAAAACCACAAAGCTTGTTAGTTTCCAGGCTACCTGCATATACTGGATTCACAACAAAGATGAGCTACCTTTCTGGCACACTGTCAAGGAGTTTCATGAATAATACTTAGTGTCAAGGAAAACAAGATTTCCCCCAAATTATGAAGTAGACAAATTGTCTTTTCTGACTTGGTTTAAAGAAGAATCAGAGGCAGCAGCTTGGTAGCCAAGATTTCACCTCTTGGCTTAGCTACTCCTGTCTGTACAAGGGCTCCTGCCTGCTCAGCTGCTTGTACATAAACAGCCTGGATTTTCCTGCGGCTTACCGAGTGGAAAACCAGCAGAGGGAGGGTGAGTTGACAGCCTCAGAAGTAGCCTGATTTCTCTCTCCCTCTCACACACTCACACACACACACACACACACACACACACACACACACACACACATTTTTTTTATATTTAATTACTTTTTTGGTTAAAAGCCAACATTCCTGGCTTCTCAGAACATCTTGCTCCACATTACCTCCTAATAATTGATAGGAAGAAGCTATTTTTAATCTTGCCTTAGACAACAAAACTTCCATCTTGATCTGATTTGCTACTTCCCTTTTCTTTTTCAATGGGCCACTGTTTCCCAACTCTATCATCCTTTTTTTTCATGCCCTCTCTGTACTTGCACACATATTTCAACTTTTCTGTTTGCCTTGCTAGTACAACATTCTCTTTTCCATGGACTAAAGTTTGATTTGTCTAAGAAATTTTATTTTTAACATCAGCAAACTATCAGTGCTACATATTCATTGGAAATGTAGTATTATTTAACATTACAACTCTTTTCTTGTGTGTGTACAATTTGCATTATGATTATGCAAATAACAATCATAATCTGCATCATGCTAATCTCACAGTCCAATGGGAGGGTGGGGTGTGAATTGTCACTCAGCAGAATGAAGATTTTAAAAGCAATTACCCTTCCATTGCATGGTCCCCAGTAAAGAATGGAACTTCTGCTCTTCAGAAGAGGCTGCTGCTGTTAGCGCAAGTCCCTGTGCCTGACACACAGTGAGGCCAAACAAATAAAAATGTTGGAGTTTGTAACATAGAAAGGTTTATTGCAGGGTATGAAAGGGGAGGGGTGGCCTATGCCCCCCAAAATCCCCTAATCCCTGAACCCAAATTGCAAAGCATTTTTAAAGGCAAAGTGAGGGAAGGGCATGGTTGGTTGTTGCAAAATTCTTGGTACAGAAATCGTTTGTTCTTGTAGATGTCCACAGAGGTCAGGTCAAGATATTTCTGTAAACCATCAGCCAAGATACATGTGATACTTTAGAGAGAAGCTAAAGCAAAGGTTATGGAGGAAGAGTCTGCTCCAGGAAAGGCCCATAGGGTCCTGCTCGGTTACACTGCCTCGTGTCTCTATCATGTCTATAAACAACAGGAAACATTTCAGTGCAGAATGAAAAGAAATGTGTGTTGATAAAAGGGAAAGGAAAGGGAACAGTGTTCCAGGGATAAAGAATAGCATAGGCACATTTCCTAGTATTTGTTTAACAAATAATATTAACCCAATTGAGTCCACTCTCTAGGCACTACAGAGTCCTACTTGAGCTGTGAATCTCTCTCTAGTAACACAAACCCTCTGATTACCCTCATTCCTGGTGGCCTAGAAATGTCTGCATACCTCATTTGCCAAGTCCTATCAAGGTTGTGCATTACTGTTTTCCCTATGATTTCTTCTTGGTTTCTCACCCGGAGCATGGCGGTATCCTTAAATATGTTAGGAAAGCTTAGTATAAAATAGCCTTTGTTCCCCACCCCTTCTGTGGCAGTCTTCCAGACTTCCTAGGAAGGGCTCCTTGTAATCAGGGAAATGACCAGGTACTCAGGTCAGAGAGGGCAAACGTGTACCAGCAGAAGGAAGCGTCACCTAAACTCTCTTTCCTTTCCCATGCTTGGTTAAGTTTAGATACAGCCAGGGCCAAGCCCAGCCATCCAGCTTGCAGGTTGCTCTGCAGGTAGCTTCTTCTCCCTTCCTGCCTGCTGGCAGCTGGAGGAGAATCCACAGTGTTTGCTTTGATAGGCCAATAAATCACATGCCTCGGCAGCTGGGTCTCACATCTTCCTGGCTGCAGAACCTATACATCTGATCTAGAGAAAGACATTCGTTTTGAATGGAGTCAGAGTTAGCCCAAGCTACATTGTCAGTTTCACAATACATCTGGAGTTCTCTTAGGTCTGTATCTGGGGGACAATTTTCCCAAAGTCTGCAATATGTTCTGATTATTTGTGGCTTTTCTTTACTATCATTAATGATTTGCCAACCCAAGTGACTTGATTTCCTTGATTTGTATGAAAACACCTAGTTATTGGAATGTAAAATGTGCCATAGTGTTGATTTACAAAAATCTGTTACTAATTGGCTCTCTTATTATTTTCTTTCTCATAAAACATAATTGCTATATGGTTGTCCAACCATATGCAAACTTCATCAGAGTCATGCCCCCTCAAATCCCCTCCCTCACACATGCATTAGATACTACTGACATTGTGACAAATTCCTCACTAGTGCATTTTAAGGGGCTGGATTTCAACATGATGTTTAAATAATAAATTCCCCTACTTAGAAGTATAAAACCCATTATAGGTGATTTTGTGAGCAAATTTCTAATTCAAAATGTGAAAATAGCTGTAAACATTGTCCTTGGGTATGACTTTGGCTTCTGTTTTGCTTTATTGGCTGAACTATAGCTTTGGTGGCACCTCCTGTTTTCCAGAGCAGCACTGCTTGGGTGCTGGTCACCTTGGCCTTGAGAGTGAATGGTGAAAGGTGAACAGACCCCGAAGTCTGCCACCCCATGATCCCATTTTGGACTCCCCTTCTTTCAGTCCACAGGTGGAATAGGCTGCTTTTGCCTTTAGTGGATAAACACCATTTTTAAACTTCGTTTCTACTCCCATCAATTTCATTAGGATTGTAAAAACCCTAAATTTTGATCTAACCAAGTTCAGATTTGCCACCATGACCCGTTCTGGCCTGTACATTCACACTGGCATGCCAGGGGACTGAGACAGGAGATGGGCACCACGATAGAAATTTACAACTAGTCACTTTTATGTTTATATTTCAAGATAGAAATAACAACAGGAACAAGGTAAATAACTGGAATTTGTCTCGAACACTTTAAAAAATGGTAATGGCAGGGGTAGAGAGGGGCTAAGCCCTGTTTGGGCAAAAGATCAAGAGGTCACATACTTCCCATCCTCAGGATCAGGGACACCCTAACTCTATATGTGCAGAAAGATGCCTCAGGGTCATAAAGGGAGCAGGGATCAGGCCATAATAAGTCCTGATAGCCACCCCCAAACCCTTTGGTCTGGAATCCATTTTGGCCAAAAGATCCGCATGCATATTGGGGAGGGCCCTGGGTCAGGTCGGGTGTGAGAAATAAAACAAGATAATTGGCCAAAGAAAAACAAAGGCCCAGAAGAACTGTCATATGTAAGTGATTCAAATCACCTCTCTGGCAAGCTCCTCATTCAAAATGGAATCCACATTACCAACAGAGCTCTCAAAAATGGAGCCAGAAAGCCACTGAAGAAATCAAAGGGGATATTAAAAAATACCTAGAGACAAATGACCACAAAGACGCAATGATCCAAAACTTGTGGGATACAGCAAAAAGTGTTCTAAGGAAAGTTGATAACAATACAAGTCTACCTCAGAAAATAAGAAAAAATCTTAAAGAAAAAACCTAAACTTACATCTAAAGCAACTAGAGAAAGAAGAACAATGTCCCAAGTTAGTATAAAGAAAGAAATCATAAAGATCAGAGCAGGAAAAAAAAAAATAGAAAAGATCAATGAAACCAAATTCTTTATAGATGCACCTGGACAAATGAGGGCCAGCATAAGTTTTTTTTTTTCCCCCAGCTCTGGTCAGACCTTTGCTTCCAAGAAAGGGGGAGCCAAATGCTTTTACCTCAATCAAATCTTGCTTGTGATGATTGACCTCCACAAAATTGGGACGTAAAAAGTCGCCATAAATATCTTCCATCTTGTGCAAGAAAAAAAAATAAAATTGCAAAAAAAAAAAAAAGTCTTACTTTGGGTCCTAAAAATTGCAAAATTTGGGAGACACAGATTTAGTAAAACCAATAGAGTGTTCTGGGGAAGAGAAAGGGTCAGGGGCTTATAATTACAAAAGCCACAGGTTGTTAATATTGCTTTTCAAGAATTGTGATGGACTCTGATGCATGTCAGGAAATATTTATCCTTAAGGAATATTTTAGGGTAAGGATCTGTTAAGTCTCTTGTTTCTGGCTGTGTTCTAGATGCCTTTGTTAGGACAGTAAGCAGTCAAAAGATCAGATTCTGTCCAGGCTGAGATGTGCATAAGTCACAGGTCCTTAGTGGCTTTCTGGCTCCGTTTTTGAGAGCTCTGTTGGTAATATGGATTCCATTTTGATTTTCCTTCCACAACCTCCTGGAGAACTCTGCAAGAAATCTTCCCAGTAGAATGCTCCTGAGGGGAAAGTAGCTCACTGCCTCATAAATCAGCCCTTTCATCATCTGTAGTCCCACGAGTTAGGAAGATCTGGATCTGAGTCTTAGGTCCCAGATACTCACTCATCCCACCAAAGGTAGATTTGCACATTGGCATTTCTAAGTGCCAGGTGCTCTTTTCAACCTTGGTCCTTAGATGAGCTCACTTCTCCCTCTCTTATAATTATAGCTCTTTTACAGATGAGGAATCCAAATCACACAAGAAATTAAAGATTAGTCCCAAGCCACAAAGTTTACAAGTGACACCAGGGCAGTCTGGCTTCAGGCACATTTCCTGGTCAGCACTGGGGTGAATATCTAGGCAATGGGAGGACTTGTGACTGCCTCTGTATCCCAGTCCCAATCACAGTGTTTTTCTTCCTTCCAGTCAGACCATCTTGGAATACTTTCCTCCTTTGAGTTAAAAGCGAGAGTGACAGTCCTAACCAGTGTCTGTTAAACATGAGAAGGTGTGTCAGTTTTCACTATGAAAATGCATTTGGCCTTGGGAACCATACATGGGCTGGTAGAGAAAAGTCACTTTTTCTCAGGATGTTTTGTCATTTTGTCCTTTTTTCAGCAAACTCTGAGCACGTACAATATGACAGGTTCGGCTTGATCTAGGTGTTGAATGTTCAAGGATGAAGAAGAAAGAACAGCTTGTCCCAGCCCTCAAGTCTGTCCTGATATAAAGGACAAAGTTGATAAAGTGATCATTAGAAAACATTGTTTTCTGTGCTACAGCAGAGGGTATGTGACAGGATTTCATGGGAATGGAGAAGTAGTGCCCTGTTCCATGTTGGGATAAGGGTCCAGGAACATTCTCTACAATTGAAATTTCCTATTCTAGAGAGAACCAGGTGAGTGAAAGTGCAGGATTATGACTACCAGGTGGAGCTTCACAGGGCTCCTATTCATCTCTGTGACCTTTGGCATTCAGGTGAAGCCTATCCAGAAAAGCATGTTTAAGTGTCTAAAATAAAGAGAACATAGGCAAAACATTCTCTGACAGCAACTGTACAAGTGTTTTCTTAGGTTAGTCTCCCAAGGCAACAGAAATAAAAATAAAAATAAACTAATGGGACTTAATAAAACTTATATGCTTGTGCATAGCAAAGGAAACCACATACACACACACACACACACACACAAAGACGACTTGTAGAATGAGAGAAAATAGTTGCAAATGACACAACTGACAAGGGCTTAGTCTCCAAAACATACAAACAGCTCATACAACTCAACAGGAAACAAACAAAAAACCCAACTGAAACATGGGGAGAAAATCTAAATAGACATTTCTCCAAAGAAGACATAATGATGGCCAACAGGCACATGAAGAAATCCTTGGCACCACTAATTATTAGAAAAATGCAAATCAAAACTACAATGAGGTACTACCTCACACTGGTCAGAATGGCTATCATTAATAGGTCTACAAATAACAAATGCTGGAGAGGGTGTGGAGAAAAGAGAACTCTCCTATACCGTTGGTGGGAATGTAAATTGATACAACCACTGTGGAAAACAATTTGGAGGCACCTCAGAAAACTAAATATAGAACTACCATATGCCCCATCAATCCCACTCCTGGGCATATATCCTGACAAACCTTTCTTTCAAAAATATACATGTCCTAAAAAAAAAAAAAATATATATATATATATACATACATACACACACATATATATATCCTTGTGATGATAATTGTACAGCTATAAATGTAATAAATTCATTGAGAAAATATATATATACATGTTCTCCTATGTTTATAGCAGCACTAGTCACAATAGCCAAGACATGGGAACAACCTACATGTCCATTGACAAATGAGTGGATTAGGAAGATGTGGTACACATACCAATGGAATACTACTCAACCATAAAAAGCACAAAATAATGCCATTTGCGGCAACATGGATGGAACTGGAGACTCATACTAAGTGAGGTAAGTCACAAAGAGAAAGAAAATACCACTTATATGCGGAAACTAAAATATGGCACAAATGAACCTATCTACAGAACAGAAACAAACTTGAGGACATAGTGAACTGACTTGTGCTTGACGTGGGGGAAGTGGAGGGAGTGGGATGGACTGGGAGTTTGGGGTTAGTAGATGCAAACTATTGCATTTGGAGTGGATGAGCAATGAATTACTGCTGTATAGCACAGGGAACTATATCCAATCACTTGTGATGTAACAAGATGGAGGATAATGTGAGAAAAGGAATGTATATACATGTATAACTGGGTCACTTTGCTGTACAGCAGAAATTGACAGAGAATTGTAAATCAACTATAATAAAAAATCTGCTTCCTAAAAAATAAAAATAAAATACATGATATTTTAAGAGAAACCCAACTGTATTGAAATACACCCTCACCAGCAGTATATTTTAAAATCTTTTGTAATATTATAATATATGAACTTTTGGCTAACTCATTAAATAACAAGGTAATATATTTAAAATACAAGCAATTTAAAATTCATATTTTAATAGTGTGAAAACTATTACAGCTTAGCTTGAATAAGAATAATATTAAGCTGTGGGGGGGCCATCTTGATAGTCAATGCTTAAGTCACAGGGACTATCCATCATTTTCATATTTTGAGTTGATAATTATAAATGTTGAACTCCAGCAGCAGTAAGAATTCTGACCTGAGAATGAGGAGTTCATCTCTGACTCCATCATAATCTATACCAGGTGATAAAGAAAAGCATTGCAATTCATGGCATAGTGTTGATGCCTTCAAGACAGAAATAATTTTTTTCAGAAGTTCTGAGGTGTTTCCAAGTATTTACAAAACTTTTCTTTCAAGTATGTGGACAAAGAACATTGTAGAAAGGGAGAATTGGAAAGTGGGTCATGCCATGTGGATGAGAACATATAATTTCACATCTGGTGGGCACAGCTCTGCTCACAGCTGAACTATTGTGTTTCCTGTGTTCCCAAAGACAGAAAGATTTCAGTCACATGCAATCCATTGCAGGCTGTGATTTGCAGCAGAAATATATGAATAATATTTTTAGATATTTCTAAGAACTATGTATTAAATCATGTATGAAAATGCCTGTGGTTTCTGTGGGTGACAAAGTCATAGGTACTGCTAACCTTATCACAGTTTGTTGCTTACAATCATAGCAAAAGAAATGCTAATTTTATTTTATTTTTTTTGCTTTTTCCTTTTAGGTCCACACACATGGCATATGTAGGTTCCCAAGCTAGGGGTCAAATTGGAGCTGTAGCTGCAGGCTGACACCACAGCCACAGCAACTCAGGATCCAAGCCATGTCTGTGACGTACACCACAGCTCACGGCCATGCTGGATCCTTAACCCACTGAGCAAAGCCAGGGATCAAACATGCATCTTCATGGATCCTAGTCAGATTCATTAAGCACTGAGCCACGAAGAGAACTCCAGAAGAAATGCTAAATTTTATTGCAGGTTAATGAAATTGAAAAGTTTAGTTTTTTTCTCCTGAAATTCATTGATCCATGGAATTGAGAGCCCAGCAATGAATAGTGAAGATGGAAGTGTCTGGGAATGTTCCCACTCTTGCAAGGAAAGTTCCTACCTAGGGCCACATCCAGGGTATTTAATTCCTTTGTGTTCAGTGGGACATGACTGAAATGTATCAAGTGAGAAAATGATGGCTCATATTTGTGTTTTACATTCTGTGTAAGGGGGACTTAACCGGGATACAATTGGAAACAGGTGAGCAGGAAGATAATTTAAGAAGTTCAGTTGAGAAAATATGGGAATTGAACTGGGGTAGTGACAGGGGAAGTAGAATTTGAATATATCATTTATATATTTAAGCATTGTTTACATGTATCTATATTGATTTATATATTTTTATATATACCCATATAATTTAAAGATGAAGTAAGTGGGATTGGTCATTTATTTGATATGGTGAATGAATGGAGAGAAAGGTGGCAAGAGTGAGTTCCACCTTTCTAGCTTGAGTGATTGGGTTGATGTGATGGCCCCAAATAGAAGATAAAAAATGAAGCAGTTGATTTGAAGCAAGTTGGGCTTGGTGGGGGAACCTACTATATACTCTCAAAGCATGAAAACAACCCAAATGTCCATCAACCCAAATGTCCATCAAAAGATGATTGGATTAGGAAGATGTGGTATATATACACAATGGAATACTACTCAGCCATAAAAAAGAATGACATAATGCCATTTGCAGCAACATGGATGGAACTAGAGACTCGCATACTGAGTGAAATGAGTCAGAAATACAAAGACAAATACCATATGATATCACTTACAACTGGAATCTAACATCCAGCACAAATGAACATCTCCACAGAAAAGAAAATCATGGACTTGGAGAAGAGACTTGTGGCTGCCCGACAGGAGAGGGTGGGAGTGGGAGGGATCAGGAGCTTGGGGTTATCAGATACAACTTGGAATAGATTTACAAGGAGATCCTGCTGAGTAGCATTGAGAACTATGTCTAGATACTCATATTGCAACAGAACAAAGGGTGGGGAAAAAATGTATACATGTAAGAGTAACTTGATCCCCATGCTGTACAGTGGGAAAAAAAATAAAATATATCAGGTGATGAAGAAATGATAGATCAAATTAAATAATGGATGAAATGAAGTTGCTTAGAAGAATCCATAAGTTAATAAAAGTCATAAACCAGGTGGCAAAATACCTAATGCATGAACAGAATGTGGAGAAAGCTGGCAGTTTGACAGTAATATGGGGTTGAAAACAGAAAGTAGGAAAATAGAATATAATGGACCTTAAAAAAATAGGTTTCCTTGCCCAGGCATATGTATTAGATTATTTCATGGGGATGAGTGCCATATTGGAACTTGGAATGAGAGGGACACCATTGCCATGTGATTGATAGTCATGGACTGACACAAAGAGTATAAACAAGAATAAGGTACATCCATAGAATTTACAAAATTTTAACTCATATGACCTCTGAATATCAGATTTACATACCCAATATTGAGGATTCTTCTCGTGGGTGATTATAATTATTGTGACTGAGTTCTTAATAAGTTTCAGGCACAATTTTACTCATATTATTTGATCCACACCTGCCCATGGAGTAATTTCTAATTTTCCTCACTTTTTATGAATGAAGCTGCTAAGGCTCAGAGAGATTCCATCACTTGCCTAGCACCACACAGTTAGTTAGTAAGGCAGTTGGCCTTAGAGTCTCTCCTGTTGGCCATCATAATCAAAATATCCCAAATAGATCTTATCCTTCCTTTTTTCCTGTCTTCAACATCAGCACCAGACTGACTCTCCATTCTCAGCTCACTGCACTAGATTTTTAGTAATTCCGACAAGATATATATTCTTCAAGAACTGTGCTTAAGTTTTCTGTTCAAGAAATTAAAAGACCTCTTTGCTGACTAAGGCCATGCTTCTCATGAGAAGATTCTGAGAAAACCAGGTTCAGGAGATATTTATTAGGTATTACATGAAGAAAGATTCCTGTGGTCAAATACATTCCACCTCCTAGCTTTACTGAGGTATAGCTGATATCCAAAAAACTGCACATAATTAATGTATACAATTTGGTGAGTTTGGACATATGCAAGCACTCCTGAAAGCATCACCCCAATCAAGGTAATAGACATATCCATCACTTCAAAAATTTCCTTCTATCCCTTTGTTGTGTCTCTGTGTTTAAAATATTGGCGAGAATTCTTAACACAAGATATACCCTCTTAACAGATTTCTAGCTGCACAATTAACTATTTGATTGTACTGTTATTTCTAGGCACTATGTTGGACCAAGTTTCATCCTGTATAACTGAAACTTTATAACTATTGAAGAGCAACTCCCCATTTCATCCTCCCTCTATCACCTGGTAACCATCATTCTATTGTTTACAGCTTTATGTTTGACTGTTTTAGATGCCCCGTATAAGAAGAATCATGGAATATTTGTCCTGTGTCTGGTTTATTTCACTTAACATATTTTCTTCAGGTTCATCATCTATATTGTCACAAATGGCAGGATTTACTGCTTTTTATAAGGCTGGAAAACAACTCAATAGCAAAAAACCAACTCACTTAAAAATGAACAGAGGAACTGAATAGACATTTTTATAAAGATAGTGCGATGGCCAACAGAAAAATGGAAAGAAATAGCATCACTAATCATCAGGGAAATGTAAATCAAAGCCACAATGAGAAATCACCTCACACCTGTTAGAATGACTATCATTAAAAAAAAAAAGAAATAACAAGTGTTGGTGAGAATGTGAAGAAAAAGGAGCAAATGTGTGTTGGTGGGGTTGTAAATAGGTGCAGTCACGATGGAAAACAGTATAGAGTTTTCTCAAAATATTAAAAATAGAAACACCATGCCATCTAGCAATTCCACTTTTGGGAATTATGCTATGGAAATGAAAACACTGTGTTGGAGAGACATTTGTATTCCCATATTCATAACAGCATTATTTACAATAGAAAAGACATGGAAACCACCTAAGTGTCTGTCAGTGGGTGAATGGATAAAGGAGTAGTGTATATATTTACAAAGGTGTATCCCTCTCTTCATCCACATTTTGCCTGACACAAGAGCTTTGATAGATGCTGTAGACCTCATTTGTTGCTGAATTCATGGAATTGAATTCAAGGAATTGAATTCATTAGCACTGCCCCCCTCCCCCAATGCTCCTCTAGTGGCTGCAATTTTTCCTCTTTATCAATAAGATCGACCTGGGGGCATGCAAGTGACTGCAGTCTCAGGGTGACAGGGAAGAGGTACAAACCTGGAGAAGGGTCTGGGTGCTTAGACAGGACCCCTCACCCAGGCACCTCACCCATATGGGGAGTGCCCAAATGGGCTTGATTCTATTGGCCTTTACCTCCCCCACCCCCAGAGCCCACTCACTGTATTTGACCAAGAGAGGTTTGCCTTTCTCTCCTTTTTGAATAAAATCCCTATGGCACAAAGAAGTAGAAAGTGCTGAGCTATCCATCTGGAGGCAGGAATGGCCCCTGCCATGGTCATTTCTAGCACCTGACCAGTTCTTGCCCAAATATCAGATCCCAACCTGCTGGTCACTATCTGGTAGGCCTCCTGCAAGGTATTTAATAGGCCTGGACAGTTTTCTCACCTACAACATGGCAGTTGTCATTAACTGAATTGTGTCTCCTTAAATTCATATGTTAGAGTCCCAACACCCAAGACCTCAGAATGTGTCTATATGGAAATAGGGTCTTTAAAGAAGTGATTAAGTTGAAATAAAGTCATTGGGGTGGGCTTTAATCCTATATGACCAGTGTCCTCATGGGAAGAGGAGATTAGGACATTGACACACATAGAAGTTTGATTGTGGGAAGACATCATTTACAGGCCAAGGAGAGAGGCCCCGGGAGAAGCTAGCCCTGAGCACACCTTGATCGTAGACTTTTAGTCTTCAGGATTATGAGAGAATAATAGTCTGTTGTTTAAAGTGCCCAGACTGTGGTATTTGTTGTGCAGCCTGAACTGACACAAAAGCCATGATAGTTCTTACCTGAGAGCAGAGTAGGTGGGTTGAACATGTGAGTATGATGTATAAAACTGTCATGGCAGGTCTTTTGTGTTTGCCATTACCATCTCTCCATTATTAGTAGATTTAAACATTTATTGGAAACCTGATGACTTTCCTCTTGCCTGCTCTGTCTGATGATCACAGCTGACCCAGAAGATGTGAGTCTCCATTTTCATGCATCCTTATGCATGGAGAAACTGAGGCATAAGGAGACTGCATGAGTTGTCCAAGCTCAAGAGCAAGAAGCTGGAGAATCCCATGTCTGGTTCAAAGCTTTCTCCGTTTTCCCCTATTGTGAACTGGCTTCTCTGCCGAGCCTCAGTACACATGCTCACTGTGTTTCTATATATAATATGTGGGATTTCACTACTATTTTCCCCACTTTATTGTGGTGTGACTGACTACAATATACTACATATTTGAAATGTACTTTCCTACAACTTTCGACATATATATATATCAGTGAAACTATCACCACAATTAAGATAGTGAGTGTTAACCCACCTAACATTCAAAATGGGGTTACTCTTAAAAAGATTTCTTTCAACATCCTGTTGCCTAACATTATTCAAAATGGAGTCACTTTTGACAAGATTTATTTCAGACATCCTGAGACCTGAAAAACACAGAGACTGAAACTCTGAGGAAAGAAAGAAACCATGACATAATGGCCAGTACAGTAAACAAGCCCATCCTGGAACTCCCAGATGAGGCTACACGCCATCTTCGGATAAAAATCTTGCTTGAGTGAGCCACCCTCTGAGTTGACACTGAACACAGCCACTTCTAACTCTTTTTAAAGTCAATAAAATCCCTGCTACCCTATTCTTCAGGGTCAGTTCCTCTATGCATCTGGCCCCTTTCTTCCCTTAGAAAGTGAATAAATCTTTATTTGCTCTTACTCTTTGTTCTCTGCAAATTCTTTCACAACCTGCGTTGGCTCACCTAATAGTGAATATATTACCATTCCCAAGTTCCTGCTTGCCCTTTCATCATCCCTCTTTTCAGACTCCTACAATGTATGTGTTTTCCAACACCACCAAGCAATTTACTCATTTCTGACACTGTCTACTTGGAGGTAGCATTGGATTTCACAGGTTAAGAGCTCAGTGCTGCAACACTGCCCCCCCAACTTCAGATGGCAGTCATGAGCCCTGGTTGTCACCTGTGCCTCTAACAGCTTGGCTGTAGATCAGAGGTTCCCACAACCCACTCCCTGGGTTTGATTAATTTGCTAGAGTGGTTCAAAGAACTCATAGAAACATTCTACTTAGTAGAATACTCTTATTGTTAAAGGATGTAACTCAGGAGCAGCCAGATGGAAGAGATGCATAGGGCAAGTTTTGTGGGAAGGGACAAGGAGCTTCCATGACCTTTGTAGGTGTGTTACTCTCCCCAAATATCCATGTTTACTGACTTGGAAGTCTCAAAATGAGTACTTTTGGGTTTTTATGGAGGCTTTTTTACATAGATATGATTAAATCATTGACCACTGATAATTAATTCAACTTCCAGTCCCTCTCTGGATATCAGGGGAGGGAACCCAAAGCTTCAACCATAGGGCTGGTTCCTCTGGCAACCAGCCCCCATCTTTAGGCTTTTCCAAAAGTTACCTCATTAACATAAACTCAGGTGTTGATTGACAGGGACTTGTTGTGAATAACAAAATATGCTTTTATGGCTCTTATTACAGAAAATTCTAAGCATTTCAGGAGCTCTGTGTAAGGAATGAGGATGAAGCCTAAATTTATATTTATTATAAACCACAATATCACCTCTCATCTCCAGGCCTCCTTATGAAACCACTGATCTGCCTTTTTTCCCCATTTTAATTAGTTTTCATTTTCTAGAGTTTTTTTTTAAATAAATGGAATCCTTCAGTGTGTACAGGTTCTATTCTTCTTTCCATCATTCAGCATGATTATTCCAAGATTCATCCATGTTGCAGCATCTGTCAGAAGCTTGATCCATTTTCCTGCTAGTCTGGATACTAGGATTTGTTTATCCATTCACCTATGGCTGGATATTTGGGTTATTTTCAAATGTTAGGCTATTACCGTTAAAGCTGCTATGATTGTGAGTCTTTGTGTATATTTATGCTTTCATTTCTTCTAGAATGAATGTGTAATACCCAGGTCTTCTGTAGGCATAGGTTTAACTTTTAAAGAAACTATCAGTGTTTTTAAAAGTGGCCGAACCATTTTACATTCTGACCTGCAGTGTATGAGATTTTCAGTCAATTTCACATCATGCCACCACTGGTAGGGCCTGCATGCTAATTTTAGGCATCCTAATAGATGGGGCATGGTGCTGCATTTTGATTTTATTTTCCACTTCCTGAATGACTTACTGTGAGCATCTTTCCCTCTGTTTATTTGCCTCTGTATGTCATCCTTGGAGAGTTCCACACCAAATCTTTCATTAATTTAAAAAATTGTGTGTTTGTTTTCTTTTTTTTTTATTTTTATTTTTTATATTCCCACTGTACAGCAAGGGCGTCAGGTTATCCTTACATGTATACATTACAATTACATTTTTTCCCCCAGCCTTTCTTCTGTTGCAACATGAGTATCTAGACAAAGTTCTCAATGCTATTCAGCAGGATCTCCTTGTAAATCTATTCTAAGTTGTGTCTGATAACCCCAAGCTCCCGATCCCTCCCACTCCCTCCCCCTCCCATCAGGCAGCCACAAGTCTCTTCTCCAAGTCCATGATTTTCTTTTCTGTGGAGATGTTCATTTGTGCTGGATATTAGATTCCAGTTATAAGTGATATCATATGGTATTTGTCTTTGTCTTTCTGGCTCATTTCACTCAGTATGAGATTCTCTAGCTCCATCCATGTTGCTGCAAATGGCATCATGTCATTCTTTTTTATGGCTGAGTAGTATTCCATTGTGTATATATACCACTTCTTCCGAATCCAATCATCTGTCGATGGACATTTGGGTTGTTTCCATGTCTTGGCTATTGTGAATAGTGCTGCAATGAACATGCGGGTGCATGTGTCTCTTTTAAGTAGAGTTTTGTCCGGATAGATGCCCAAGAGTGGGATTGCGGGGTCATATAGAAGTTCTATGGATAGATTTCTAAGGTATGTCCAAACTGTTCTCCATAGTGGCTGTACCAGTTTACATTCCCACCAACAGTGCAGGAGGGTTCCCTTTTCTCCACACCCCCTCCAGCACTTGCTATTTGTGGATTTATTAATGATGGCCATTCTGACTGGTGTGAGGTGGTATCTCATGGTAGTTTTGATTTGCATTTCTCTTATAATCAGCGATGTTGAGCATTTTTTCATGTGTTTGTTGGCCATCTGTGTATCTTCTTTGGAGAAATGTCTATTCAGGTCTTTTGCCCATTTTTCCATTGATTGATTGGCTTTTTTGCTGTTGGGTTGTATAAGTTGTTTATATATTCTAGAGATTAAGCCCTTGTCGGTTGCATCATTTGAAACTATTTTCTCCCCTTCTGTAAGCTGTCTTTTTGTTTTCTTTTTGGTTTCCTTTGCTGTGCAAAAGCTTTTCAGTTTGATGAGGTCCCATGGGTTTATTTTTGCTCTAATTTCTATTGCTTTGGGAGACTGACCTGAGAAAATATTCATCATGTTGATGTCAGAGAGTGTTTTGCCTATGTTTTCTTCCAGGAGTTTGATGGTGTCCTGTCGTATATTTAAGTCTTTCAGCCGTTTTGAGTTTATTTTTGTGCATGGTGTGAGGGTGTGTTCTAGTTTCATTGCTTTGCATGCAGCTGTCCAGGTTTCCCAGCAATGCTTGCTGAATAGACTTTCTTTTTCCCATTTTATGTTCTTGCCTCCCTTGTCAAAGATTAATTGACCATAGGTGTCAGGGTTTATTTCCGGGTTCTCTATTCTGCTCCATTGGTCTGTCTGTCTGTTTTGATACCAGTACCACACTGTTTTGATGACTGTGGCTTTGTAGTATTTCTTGAAGTCTGGGAGAGTTATGCCTCCTGCTTGGTTTTTGTTTCTCAGGATTGCTTTGGCGATTCTGGGTCTTTTGCTGTTCCATATAAATGTTTGGATTGTTTGTTCTAGTTCTGTGAAAACTGTCATGGGTAATTTGATAGGGATTGCATTGAATCTGTAGATTGCTTTGGGTAGTATGGCCATTTTTACAATATTTATTTTCCCAATCCATGAACATGGAATATCTTTCCATTTCTTTACATCTTCTTTGATTTCTTTGATTAAAGTCTTATAGTTCTCGGCATATAGGTCCTTTACCTCCTTGGTCAGGTATATTCCGAGGTATTTGATTTTGTGAGGTGCAATTTTAAAAGGTATCGTATTTTTGTATTCCTTTTCTAATATTTCATTTCTGGTATACAGAAATGCAACTGACTTCTGAATGTTAATCTTATATCCTGCTACTTTGCTGAATTTATTAATCAGTTCAAGGAGTTTTTGGGTTGAGTCCTTAGGGTTTTCTAGGTATAGTATCATGTCATCTGCATACAGTGACAGTGTTATCTCTTCTCTTCCTATATGGATGCCTTTGATTTCTTTTGTTTGTCTAATTGCTGTGGCTAGGACTTCCAAAACTATGTTGAAGAGCAGTGGTGAGAGTGGGCATCCCTGTCTTGTTCCAGATTTGAGTGAGAAGGCTTTCAGTTTTTCCCCATTGAGGATTATATTTGCTGTGGGTTTATCATAAATGGCTTTGATTATATTCAGGAATGTTCCCTCTATACCCACTTTGGCGAGGGTCTTGATCATGAATGGATGTTGGACTTTGTCAAATGTGTTTTCTGCGTCTATTGAGATGATCATATGATTTTTGACTTTTTTTTTGTTAATGTGGTGTATGATGTTGATTGATTTGCGTATGTTGAACCATCCTTGTGAACCTGGGATGAACCCAACCTGGTCATTGTGTATAATTTTTTTGATAAGTTGTTGGATTCGGTTGGCTAAGATTTTGTTGAGAATTTTTGCATCTATATTCATCAATGATATTGGGCGATAGTTTTCTTTTTTGGTGGTATCTCTGTCTGGTTTTGGAATGAGAGTGATGGTAGCATCATAGAATGTCTTTGGGAGTATTCCTTCTTCTTCAACCTTTTGAAAGAGTTTAAGGAGGATGGGCACCAATTCCTCTTTATATGTTTGATAGAATTCACCTGTGAAGCCATCTGGTGCTGGACTTTGGTTTGTAGGGAGTGATTTTATGACCTCTTCAATTTCATTTCTATTGATCTGTCTGTTCAGTTGGTCTGTTTCTGCTTGATTCAGTTTTGGCAGGCTGTAAGATTCTAGAAAATTGTCCATTTCTTCCAGATTGTCAAACTTGTTGCCATATAGTTGTTCATAGTATTCTCTTATGGTTTTTTGTATTTCTGATGTATCCGTTGTGATTTCTCCTTTTTCATTTATGATTTTGTTTATTTGGGTTCTTTCTCTCGTCTTCTTAGTGAGTCTGGCCAAGGGTTTGTCAATTTTGTTTACCTTTTCAAAGAACCAGCTCTTGGTTTTATTAATTTTCTCTATTGTTTTTTGAGTCTCTATTTTATTGATTTCTTCTTTGATCTTTATAATTTCCTTCCTTCTGCTGACTTTAGGACTTTTTTGTTCTTCTTTTTCTAATTCATTTAGGTGGAGGGTTAAGTTGTCAATTTGGGATCTTTCTTCTTTTTTGAGAAAGGCCTGGATTGCTATAAATTTCCCTCTGAGCACTGCTTTTGTAGCATCCCATAGATTTTGAGAGGTTGTGTCTTCATTATCATTTGTTTCAAGGTAGTTTTTAATTTCCTTCTTGATTTCCTCATTGACCCATTGGTTTTTTAGTAGCATGTTGTTTAGTCTCCATGGAGTAGGTTTTTTCTCTTTCTTTTTCCCATGGTTGGTTTCTAATTTCATGGCATTGTGGTCAGAGAAGATACTTGAGATAATTTCTGTGCTCCTAAATTTGTTGAGGTTAGCTTTGTGTCCCAATATGTGGTCGATTCTTGAGAATGTTCCATGAGCATTTGAGAAGAATGTGTATTCTGCTTTTTTTGGATGTAGTGTCCTGAAGATATCAATTAAGTCTACCTTTTCTATTGTTTCCTTTAGGATCTCTGTTGCTTTATTGGTTTTCTGTCTAGAGGATCTGTCCATTGATGTGAGGGGGGTATTAAGGTCTCCTACTATGATTGTATTCTCATCAATCTCTCCCTTTATGTCTGTTAATATTTGTTGTATGTATCTGGGTGCTCCTGTATTTGTCGGCATATATGTTGATGATAGTAACATCCTCTCCTTGGATGGATCCCTTAATCATTAAGTAGTGTCCTTCTTTGTCTTTCTTTATGTCTTTTGTTTTAAAGTCTATTTTGTCTGATATGAGCGTTGTGACTCCTGCTTTTCTGTCATGTCTATTGGCGTGAAATATTTTTCCCCACCCTTTCACTTTCAATCTATATGTATCTTTTGTCCTAAGGTGAGTTTCTTGTAGGCAGCATATTGAAGGTTTTTGCCTTTTTATCCACTCAGCCACTCTGTGTCTTTTGATTGGGGCGTTCAGTCCATTGACATTTAAGGTGATAATTGATAGGTGATTATTTATTGACATTTGAACCTGGTGTTCCAGTTGATTCTATGGTTCTCCATTCTTCCTTTCTTTCTTTTTTTTTTTTTTTTTTTTTTTTTGGTTGGATGGTCTCCTGTTATTATCTGCTTGAGTGTATTTTTTTTTCATTTTTTGCAAATGCAATATTTGGTTTTGGCTTGTGGTTGCCCTGTTTTTTAAGTATGCTAACCCCTTCCCATAATTGTGTGTTTTAGCCTGATGGTCCTGTAAGTTCAAACACTTCATTACTATATTAAAATTAAGAAGAGAGACATACAAACAAACAAAAAGGGTTATTTACTTCCTAACATCCCTTGCCCACATTTTATGGTTTTGATGACTCTTTTTAATTTTTTTCTTTTTAATTTTATTTTGTTTGAAGCATGTTCATGATTAAATCGTTATGCTGGCTTATTTGAGTGACTGCTCTCTGATTGCGGTTTCCTCAGTCCTAGTTCTTCCTCTTCTTCTTCTTTTTTTTTTTTTTCTTTTCTTTTTTCTTCCCTTTCCTTCCTTTCTTTTTGGTTTAGAGAAGCCCTTTCAATATTTCCTTTAACCTGGGTTTTGTGTTGCTGTATTCTTTAAGTTTTTGTTTGTTGGGAAAAATTTTTATTTCCCCTTCCATTTTAAATGATATTCTTTCTGGATAGAGTATTCTAGGTTGCATATTTTTTCCTTTGAGCACTTTAAATATCTCTTGCCATTCCCTCCTGGCCTGTAGTGTTTCTGTAGAGAAATCAGCTGATATTCTTATGGGGTTCCCTTGTAGGTAACATTCTGTTTTTCTCTTGCTGCCTTTAGGATCCTCTCTTTATCACTAACTTTTGCCATTTTTATTATGATGTGCCTTGCTGTGGGTCTATTTGGGTTCAACTTGTTTGGGGCCCTCTGTGCTTCCTGTATCTTGAACTCAGTATCCTTTAGATTTGAGAAGTTTCCAGTGATAATTTATTCAAATATATTTTCCATCCCCTTATCTTTTTCTACTCCTTCTGGAATTCCTATTATGTGTAGAGTGGCCTGCTTTCTATTATGCCATAGGTCTCGTATATTGCTTTCATGTTTTTTGATTTGGATTTCTGTCTGCTGACCTGATTGAGTGATTTCCATTATTCTATCTTCCATATCACTGATTCGTTCTTCTGCATTATTCATTCTGGTTTTTGCTGCCCCTAGTTCAGTTTGCATCTCTGCAAATGAATGTTCTAGTTTTTCTTGGCTCCTCCTTATATTTTATAGTTCCTTCCTGAGGGTATCTGCATTACTGTTCATATCTTCTCTTAATTCCTTCAGTATTTTCACTATTTCTCTTTTGAACTCCAGGTCTGTCAGACTGCAGAGATCTGTTTCATTGTTGACTGTTTTAGGTGAGTTCTCCTGTTGGTTTGACTGGGGGTGGTTTCTCAGCTTCTTCATCTTGCTTGTTGTTTTCTTTTTCCTGAGGGAGTTGTACTCTCCGTTATCAGGCAGTGTTTGCCTTGTCACTGCTGTGGAATATTTCCTGAGGGCTGGCGTTGTTGGTCAATCTTTTTTGAGGCTGTGTGGCTTTTCTGGAGTGTTGATGGGGCTAACAGTGTTTCTTTGAAGCAGAGGAGGACTTCCTGAGGGCAGACAGGACTGGGAGGTCCACACCACGATAGTAGCAGATTTCACTTGGTCATGCAGAGCTTGCTCTGGTGTTTTTAGGCTCTGGGGTTCCTGCAGGGGGTTGGTGGTGTTGGGCAGCTGTTCCTCAGGAGTGAAGCACCCCCTGGGGGCTGGAGCAGCTATCTGGGTCACTAAGAGCCTAAGAGGCTCTTCCCTAGGGCATCCCAACTCAGAAGGAGGGCCTGAGAATGTAGGCGGATATTTTCACAGTCTGGCCAAGCTTGTTGCAGCTTTTCTGGGCTGCAGGGGCTCTTCTAGGGGGCTGGTGGTGCTGAACAGCTATTCCACGGGAGTGGGGCACCCCCTAGGGGCTTTGGCAGGTAGCAGGGCCACTGGAAACCCAAGAGGCTCCTCCCCAGGGCAGCCTGACTCAGAAAAACCATCTAAGATCTTTTCCCGACTCGGCCAGGCTTGCTGCAGCTTTTCTGGGCTGTAGTGGGTCCTGCCTGGAGCTGGCAGTCCTATGCAGCTGATCCACTAGGGCACCCTCTGGGGGCTTGGGCGGGTAGCAGGGCCGTTGGAAACTGAAGAGGCTCCTCCCTGGGGCAGCCCTACTCAGAAAAACCATCCGAGAATTAGGCCAATCTATTCACAGCCTGGCTAGGCTTGTTCTAGCTTTTCTGGGCTGCAGGCCTTTTCTCGGGGGCTGGTGGTGTTTGGTGCTGCTCTGCGGAAGTGTAGCCCCTCCAAAGGGCAAGCAGGCCTGTGCAGGGACAGCCCCTGCGGTGGTAGGCTTCAGGCAATTTTTGAGGCCAGCCCTCCTGGATGGCAGGCATCCCCAGGTTCAGCGAGAGCGTAGGGGATGGCGGGGGTGGGGGGAGGGGATGCACTGGGAAGCACAGCTTTCAGCTAGCTAGTGGGCCTGTAAGCTTGCTGTGGCATGGGGGGTATTCTATGGGGACTCACCCCTTCTTCTCTCCCCTCCCCAGCACGGGCGCAGACCAGGCTCTTCTCCCAGGTTCCACTTCCCCGCCCCTAGAGTATTGCTCCCTTCCTCTGCGACAGCTTTGTTTTCTAGTCTTCCAGGCAGTCTCTGCCCCGTCAAATGGTTTCTAGACCTCCCAAGCAGTTTTTGGTCTGCCCCGCCCTCCCAGCCTGGGGACTAACCTCTGGAGCCTAGGTCTCTCTCTGCCCAGCCCCCACCCAGGCGTCCCCTGGTCCTTTCTCAGGGACTAACCTCTGGAGCCGAGGATTCAGTGCCCAGCCCCCACCCAGGCGTCTCAATTTTTGGTGACTGTGCCCGTAGTTCAGACGGTCCGTTCGGTTCTTGATTGGCTTTTCCGTACTCCAACTTACTGCTACACTCTTCTCTGCATCTGGAGATTGCTCCGATTTGTTTGATCTTTCTCCTGTGTAGGTGACTTTCCAGGGTGCGGGATCCCTTTCTCCTCCGCAGTTCCCTTTCAGGAGCTCCCGTCCTGCTTGGATTCACCTTCTCTCACTCTCCTCTTTTCTCCCGTTCTGCCCAGTAATGTCACAAACTTCTTGCTGTTATTGGAGTTTAGGTTCTTCTGCCAGCGATTGGTTGCTGTTCTGTGCGAGTCATTTATTCTGTAGATGTGCTTTTTTTGTTGTGTTTGTGGGAGAGGGCGAGTGTGTCCCCCTACTCCTCCGCCATCTTGTCCTCTCTCTCCGTGTTTGTTTTCTTATTGAGTTTTGAGAGTTCTTCTGTGTTTTCTTTTGGGAGTTTTATGGTTCTAAGTGTGACATTAGTTTTATGATCTGTTTTGATTTAAATTTTGTATATGATGTTAATTATAAATTCAAAGTTTTTTGGATGTATACAATTATTCTAGCACCTTTTTTCCTTTGTCAAAGATCAGTTATGTGGGTTTATTTCTGGGCTCTCTATTCTGATTTTTTTTTTTTTTTGGTCTTTTTAGGGATGCATCTGCAGTATATGGAAGTTCCCAGGCCAGGGGTCAAATTGGAGCTCTAGCTGCCAGCATATACAATATCTGCAATCTACACCACAGCTCACAACAATGCTGGATTCTTAACCCACTGAATGAGGCCACTGATCAAACCCTCAACCTCATGGTTCCTAGATGGATTTTTTTCTCTGTGCCACAGTGGGAATGGGGTGATTATATAATTTTTCTTTTTCTTTTTGTTTTTGTATCTCTCATCTGTTTGTTTGTTTGTTTGTTTGTTTTTTGTCTTTTTGCCATTTCTTGGGCCGCTCCTGCGGCATATGGAAGTTCCCAGGCTAGGGGTCTAATCAGAGCTGAAGCCGCTGGCCTACACCAGGGCCACAGCAATGCTGGATCCGAGCCGCGTCTGCGACCTACACCACAGCTCACGGCAACGCCGGATCATTAACCCATTGAGCAAGGGCAGGGATCGAACCCGCAACCTCATGGTTCCTAGTCAGATTTGTTAACCATTATGCCATGACGGGAACTCCCTGTATCTCTCATCTGTTAATGTGATGAATTATTAACTTTGGAAGTTAAGGTCACCTTTTATTCCCAGCATAAATCTCACTGGGTCATGATGTATTTTAATTTTTGTATATTATTGGATGTAACTTGCTAATTTATTTTAAAGAACATTTGCGTTTATCCTTGTTAGGGATATTGGTCTATAGTTTTCTTTTCTCACATATCTTTGCTTCATTTTTGTATCAAAGTAATGCTGGCCTCAAAGAATAATTTGTACACATTGCCTCTTATTTGTTTCTTTTCTTAAAATTATTTTTAAATTGTTATTTCCCCAATATAATTTTTTTTCTACTATACAGCATAGTGTCCCAGTTACCCATACATGTATACGTTCTTTTTTCTCACATTGTCATGATCCATCATAAGTGACTAGACAGTTCCCAGTGCTACCCAGCAGGATCTCATTGCTAATCCATACCAAAGGCAATAGTTTGCATCCGTTAAACCCAAGCTCCAAATTCAGCCCACTCCTTCCCCCTCCCCCTTGGCAACCACAAATCTGTTTTCCAAGTTCATGATTTTTTTTTCAATAGAAAGGTTCATTTGTGCCTTATAGTAGATTCCAGATATAAGTGATATCATATGATATTTGTCTTTCTGTTTCTGACTTACTTCACTTGGTATGAGAGTCTCTAGTTCCATCCATATTTCTGCAAATGGCATTATTTTGTTCTTTTTTATGGCTGAGTAGTATTCCATTATGTACATATGCCACATTTTCCTAATCCAATCATCTGTCAATGGACATTTGGCTTGTTTCCATGTCTTGGCTATTGTGACTAGTGCTGTAGTGAACATGTGGGTGCATGTGTCTTTTTTAAGGAAAGTTTTGTCTGGATACATGCCCAAGATTTTTCATAAATAATTTGTGCAAAATTGGTATTATTTCATCCTTAAATATTTGGTAGAATTTACTAGGGAAGCCAATTGGGCCTGGGTCTTCTTTGTGAGAAAATTTTAAATTACAAATTCAATTTATTTAATAAATGAATGGTATCTCTTCATGTTTTTTACACCTTTTTGGAGTAAGTTTGGGTAGTTTTCTTTTTCAATATAAGAATATTTATCATAATAGTCTACTATTATTCTTTTAATGTCTGCAGACTCTTCTCTGGTGTCATCTCTCTTACTCTTGATATTAGTAATGTAAGTCTTATTGCTCTCTTGACCAGTCTGGCTATATTTTTCTCAAATGTATTGATATTGTCAAAGAATTAACTTTTGGTTTTACTGATTTTTTTCTATTGCCTTTTTGTTTTATATTACATCAGTTTTCACTCAGATAGTTATTATTTTCTTTTTCTGCCTACCTTTGGTTAATTTGTTTTTTTTCTGGTTTCTTAAAGTAAAAGTTAAGGTCACTGATTTGAAACCTTCCTTCTTTTCTAATATGGGCCTTTTTGTATTATAAATTTTTTCCTAGATAATTTTTAGTTATTTCTCACAAATTTTACATGTTTTATTTTTCTAATTATATCTTTCAAAATTCTTTATAATTTTCATTTTGATTTCCTACTTAACACAAGGGTTATTTAGAAATATATTACTTAATATTCAAATAAACCATATCCAAATAAAAATAATCTGGAAAATTTCCAGAAATATCTCTGACATTATATCTAATTGAATTCAATTGTAATCAGAAAGCATACTTTGCATGACCTGAGTTCTTTTACATTCAATTAGAGTTGTTTTATGGCTCAAAACATGGTCTATTTCAGTAAATGTTATATGTGCATATGAAAAATATGTGTCTTTTGCTGTTAAATTGTCATTTCTATAGACCAAATACCTATATTTCTAATCACCAAATATCAGTTTGAAGTTTCATTTTTAGATGCATAGATATTTAAGATTGCTATATCTTTATGATGAATTATCATAAAATAGTCTCTAGTTATGATATTATATTTGCTCTTTATCTACTTATGGTATTCATGTAGTCACTTCAGTTTTCTTTCCGTTAGTATAACATGATATGTCTTTATCCTTTTACTTTTAACTTACCTGTGTCTTTATATTTAAAATGTGTTTATTATAAGCAGCATAGAGTTACATCTTTTCTTTTTTAAGCATAATCTGTCAATCCCCACCCTTTAATTGCAGAGTTTTGTTCTATTATGAATTAACTCTCTATTGTCCTGTCATAAAATATCATCACCTTAGTGGTTTAAAAGAACATCCATTAGGAGGGCACAATCTTTAAGGCATTAGTCTGCTGTGGCCTCCTTTGCCTGGCAAAGCAATAAAGCTCCCTTTTTTCTCCTTCACCCAAAACTGTATCTCCAAGTTTCTATTTGGCACCAGTGAACAGAGGCTGTTCAGCAACATCCTTATCTATGGTGACCTCATCATTATCTCATTACAACTGTTTATGGGGGAGCAGAATTCGCTAACTCAAAATGTGTCTCTTTGGCATCAGGATTATTTTAGGCTAATTATTATTATTATTGTTTTTGCTTTTTAGAGATGCACCTGCAGCATATATAGGTTCCCAGGCTAAGCATCGAATTGGAGCTACAGCTGCAGGCCTATGCCACAACTACAACAACATCAGATCTGAGCCACGTCTGAGACCTACACTATAACTCATGGCAATGCTGGATCCTTAACCCACTGAGCAAGGCCAGAGATTGAACTGCAGCCTCATGTTTCCTAGTCAGATTCTTTTCCACTGCACTGTGACAGGAACTCCTAGGCTAATTATTTTTAAGAAATAGAAGACTCAGGAGGCCTAGAAGTTTGGGAATTCAGCGTAGTCATTTGTCATAGCTGTGGCTTGGGTTACTACTGTGGTGTGGGTTTGATCCCTGGCCTGGGACCTTTCATTTGCTGTGGGCATGAGAAAAAAAAAGAAAAAGAAAAAGAAGAAGAAGAAGAAGAAATAGAAGTTTTATTAAGAAGAAGAAGAAGAAGAAGAAGAAGTTTTATTTCTACCTTCCCCTTAACTACCTAAAATAATTTAGGGAAGGGGCCTGCTCTAGGAAGAGCATCACTGCCAGAAATATCTACTAAAAATATGGATCCAGTGTTGTAGAGGGAATTCAACAGGGCCTGGAGACCAAAGTCCTCTCTAGTTCTCTGCATGGCATGGCAAACATTTGTTTACCAAACATTTGTTTTTCCATCACAATAGGATAGCATTCCATCCCTGTGACCTCTCAAACCTCTATCCCCCTACCCCCTTCTCCTTCTCTCAGATGGCATATAAGCCTCAATTGCCTGATTTATTTGTCCTTGGGCTTTGTTTTTCTTATATGGCCCCCTAAACATAGATAATTAAACTTGACTTTCTCTTTTTAATCTGTTTCATGTCAATTTAATTTTTTTTTTGCTTTTTTTTTTTTAGGGCCGCATGCGTGGCACATGGAAGTTCCCAGGCTAGGGGTTGAATCAGAGCTTTAGCTGCCAGCCCATACCACAACCATAACAACACCTGATCTGAGCGGCATCTGTGAACTACACCACAACTCAGAGCAATGCCATACACTCAACTCACTGAGCAAGGCCACGGATCAAACCATATGCTCATGGATACTAGTTGGTTTAATTACTGCTGAGTCACAAAAAAGAAAAAGAAAAAAACAGAACATCCATTTATTATCTCATAGTTCTGTGCATCAGAAACTCAGGTGAGCTCTGCTTAGGTCCCACAAGGTCAAAAAACAAGGTGTCTTGGTTTGCTAGCTCTTTCCTGAAGGCACTGGAGAGAATCTGCTCTAAAATCACACAGGTAGTTGGCTGAATCCAGTTCCTGCAGCTTCAGCCCATGAGATGGTAGGGAATTATAAACAAAATCTTCTTCTGACCCAGAAAATTCCTACACAAAGGTGAAAGAGAAAGGAAATAGTTCCATTACTGAGTACATGCTAAATCAGAATGTGATGTGCACCACAGGCAACCCACAAAAGAAATTGCAAAGGCAGAAAGAAATCTCGTCCTTTTGTAGACCTAGGTAGACAAAACTCTTAAAAGTTCTGACTCCAATTTTCAGTTTGTTGAGGAAGTTTCTCCACAGCACCAAGCAATGCTCTAACACCAGTTCGTTGTCCTAAATTCAACCTAATTCTCACACTAATTGCCTAGAGATAGTATCAAATCCTACAGGTTAGTCTGGCCCTATAAGACTGCACCCTTCTCCTGCTTCAGATGCCAGTCTTAAGTCCAGGTTGTCACCTGTGCTTCTGACCAAAGAATTATAGATCAGAGGTTTCCATGACCCCCTCCCTTGGCTTCAGACATGAGTTGAAAGTTTAGGTTGTTACTTGTACTTCTGAAAAACTGGCTATATATTAAAGTTTCCATTGTCCCCTCCTTGGGCTTGATTAATTTCCTAGAGCAGCTGAAAGATCTCAGGAAACCCGTACACTCACTAGATTACCAGTTTATTACAATGGATATTAAAGAATATGAATCAACAGTCAGATAAAGAGATATGTATGGTGAGGACACAAACAAAGGATCTTCTGTCTAAACTGGTCCTTTTTGGTTTTTATGAAGGTTTCATTATGTAAGCGTGGTTGATTAGCTTATTGTCAATTGGTAATTGATTTAACCTCTAGCCAAACTTCCCACCTTGGAAATCAGGAGGTGGGATTGGAAATTCTAACCCTTTCTAGGTTGGTTTCCCAGACAACCAGCCTCCATCTTTAAGAGATTCCCAAAAGTCAGTTCATTAACATAAACCCAGCTGGGTGGAAAGGGACTTGTTATGAATAATTAAACACCTATGTTATCATTATGGCTCTGAAGTATTTTCAAGAACTGGGGATAAGAAAACAATTATTTTTTTTTTTAATTTTATGACCACACCCATGGCATATGGAAGTTTCTGGGCCAGGGATTGAATCTGTGCCACAACTGGAACATAATCCACAGCTGTGACAACACCAGATCCTTTAATCCACTGTGCCAGGGTGGAAATTGAACCTCCTGTGCCTCCTCCACCACAGAGAACTGAGCTGCTGCAATTGAATCCTTTTTTTCTTTTAAAAAAATTTTTTTTTGCTTTTTTAGGGCCACACTTGTGGCATATGGAAGTTCTCTGGCTAGAGGTGGAATCAGAACTACAGTTGCAAGCATACACCACAGCCACAGCAATGCAGGATCTGAGCTGCATCTGTGACATATACCACAGCTCACAGCAACTCCAGGATCCTTTAACCCACTGAGTGAGGCCAGGGATTGAGCACACATCCTCACAAAAACTAGTTGGGCTTGTTACTGCTGAGCCACAATGGGTAGTTACTGCAGTTGGATTTTTAACCCACTCTTCCACACTGGACACTAAGAGAGACTAAATTTTAATAAGAAAAGATGATTTCCTTGCTGTCACTGCCAGAAGTTTGTGGGGGCTATATGCCAGAAATTGTGGACAAAGACCACAATTTGAAATACATTTTGGTGATCTGACTGACCAAATATTTATATTTCTTACAAAATTTTCACTATTATATCTGTGTTTTCAAGATAAAAATGCTAATTTTTTCTATGACTGGTGGTAGGGTTTAAAATTTGGATTCAGATAACAGCTGAATTTAGCTCTGTGTCCTCCCTCAATGTGGGGAGAGGGGGCACAAAGGAGATCATTCCATATCACCACACAATATGCCACTTTGGCATAAGAATTATTTTGAGCTAAAGGCATCTGAGGATTGGAAATCCCTTATGTATCTAAAGCAGAGCCTCCCCAAAGCATTCAAGTGTCATAAATTGCTTTCCCAGAGCAACCTTAATCTTCCCTTCTTAGAGAAGTCAACACCACTCCCAGACAGAATTTGTCACAAACTATCCATCACACTTCTGTTCTTCTAAGCGCACATTTATCTTTCCAAAAAGTCTTCTGCTTTTCCATAAGCTCCATACCTCCCTTCCCTTTTCTCTCCTAAGTTAGGTGTAAGGATCCCGAATTCTAACAACACTTCTGAGTGCTCCCTTATTCATGTTGTGCAAGTTAATCAACTTCTGTTTGTTTTCCCCTTGTTAATCTGTCTCTGGCTAGTTGAATTTATAGGGCTCCAGCTGGAAGACAGCCCAAGATAGGTAAAGAATTTCCCCCTTCCCTACAGGCACTGTCTTCCTTGCTACATTTCAAAGAAATGGCTCCTTGAAGAATGGCCCTTGAAGCAAACATCCCTGGTTGTGGGACTGGCCAGAGAGTTAGTTAGCCTTTGACTTTATAATGCAAATCAATGTCAAGCCTAAAACTGCTCTTTCCATAAGTATTGAGATAAAAGTGGCATGGTGAATTTGTTGTGGAAACTGCAAAAACCATGGCAGCTGAAGCAGAAAAATGGCACCCAGAGATATGGAAAAGCAAGCTTTATTCAGCACTGGTGTGGGCTCAGAGGAGTCACCTCCAGAATCTGAGCACCAGGTCTTTGTTCTCAGCAACTTTCATACATTACAAGGTCTTGATTTTCCCATGTAAGTATCCCAGACCTCCCCCCTTCCCCAAGCAGACAGTGTTCCTCCCTAAGAAACTGAGCAAGTAAGGTTACAGAAGTGGAACTGATAAGCACTGCTGGGTACATGATTAGCAGGGCTGCTGGCTTGGACATAGCACTCACGGTTGCTACATTATTACAAGAAGGGTGATATGAGGTGAGCATAGCTGGAAAGGCCTGCAGCTGCCTTTTTAGCCAAGGGGGTGGGGGTTGTTCCTTAGTTAAAACTCTTATTTCATTGTCCCCTCTTGATGTTCAGGGTGCATCTGCACACTTCAGAGATCATCAGTCATTACCCATTGGTAACCTCTGATAAGTAGCAGGTGGGAGGCTGTTTTTCTTTCAACTATGGTTCTTATAAAACCTTAGGCCTAAACATGTTAGGCTTCCAACAGAAACACTGAACCATCCTCCCCTCTTCACCAGAGTTTCTCCCTATAATAGCAGTTCTGAGGAGCCATACCCCACTGGTGAGTTGGGGGTATGCAGTTTCATTATGAGGCTCTAATGGGTTCAGTTCCATGGATTGCCAAGGCCAGTGGTCTCCTGTGTTCATTCCCCCACATACATAAAAATAGAAGACCTTGAGAGTTTGTGCAATAGTTTCTGCTAGGGCAAAGAACAAGTTCTTAGCTGAGGTGTGCTGTTTTTTTCATCTTTTCATAAATGGAATGAAAGACCCTGTGAGAGGCAGCTTGGAGTGCAAGCATTATTCTCTGGAAATGTGGCACAGCTCCAGGGCCAAGTCCTCTTTCATTAATGCAAATGCTTATTTTGAACCCCTCCTTCCATTTGGGCTCACTGGAATTGAAAATAGTGAATTTAACTGGGTTACAAGTTTTAGTCTGACAGTCTGGAGGGGCTGTACCCTTTTGAAGGACAGCTGTTCTGTCTCCCTTATCCCAGGTTGCCCAGGCTATGCAGCTCCAGTAAGTGCATACCTGGCAACCACTCCAGGTGGTCCTACAGCACATATATTTATCCTGGAGCCTATATTCTCTTTCCCAAGATGGGCTTCCACATGGTCTAGTAGAAGTCCATGACCCATTCATAGCTTCATAGGCATCAAAAAGTATTTATACTGGCAACTCAGGGTTGGTAATTTGGGTCCAATTAATTAGTTGCCCTGATTTATGAGAGTGCTGGACCTCTAACCATTCCTCAGTTGGTGAGTATCGTGGATCAAAGCAAGTATATTGGTCCCCCTGTTGACAGATAGAATAAGTGGTCCTGTTGTGAGTACAGTTTCCTTGAATTTCTCCCAAACAGGGGAAATGAGTTGAGTAAACCAAGTCCATGTAACCCCTTGATCTGATCAGGTCACTCGAATGCATGGGTCACATGAGGAAATGGATCCTGGCAGTGCCAAAGGGGACCAGATTAACAGCAACAGGCAGCAAACATACATGTTGGATATAAGATAACAGTATATAACAGTAAGAAAGTCTCTTGTGGAAGATAAGGTAGTTTATTTTACTGGGCAGACAATTCCTCAAGCTTCAGCTGTGCATTGACGGACCAGCTTCCAGTGTGGTCAGAGCAGGGCTTTGAGATCGTTGTCTCCTCCTCTGTATGGTCAGGCATAGAGGTCTCTCTGTATCAAGGGTAGTCTACCACTCTCCACGGTTGTCAGCCGGACCAGCCAGTTTGATTCTGGAATGATGGAACCAAGCATCTAACTCTGTTACTTTAAGAACAGTGGGGGTGGTTAGAATTACAACCTGGGGCCCTTCCATACCAGCCTCAAAGCCTCCTTTTTCCAGTCCTTTATCCACACCTTGTCCCCCAGCTTGTGGGGGTGAACTGTTATGTCTAAGGACACAGGTATTCTATCTGTGACCCTTCTATATATCTGAGAGATAGCCCCAGTCCCTGTAATTGTTTATGTAATTTCAAGTCTCCCAACTCTCTGGTGTTTCCTTTTAAATTGATCAGCGGAGGTGGCCTCCCATATAAGATTTCAGATGGTGAGAACCCTATTCCCACTCGGGGTGAGCGTCTCATTTTAGGAGGGCCACTGGCAACATGTCTACCCAGGGCAAGCCAGTTTCCTGACATACCTTTTCCAGTGTCTGTTTAAGGGTCCAGTTCATGCGTTCTACTTTCCCTGAACTTTGAGTGCAATAAGCAGAATGTAATTTCCATCAGATCTGTAAGGCTTTTGCCACCGGCCGCAAATGCTGGTCCATTATCTGACCCAATGGTCAGAGGCATTCCATATCTGGGAATAATGTCTCTTAGGAGTGCCTTGGCTACTTCCCTTGCCTTTTCAGTTCAGGTAGGGAAGGCGTCTACCCATCTTGAAAAAGCACAGATAAAAACTGGTAAGTATTTGTACCCCTTACTAGGGGTGACTTCAGTAAAGTCCACTTCCATATCCTCAAAAGGGGACAGTCCACAGTGTTGTGTCCCAGCTGGTCTGCTGGGCCCCTGGCGAGCATTATTCTGCAAAAAGCTTATGCATCTTTGGGAGACAGAGGAGCAGAGTGCGAGAAGATGTGTAATGAGATAGTACCCGCCCAGTAAGGTCTCTAAGGCAGTTTTGCCCATGTGGGGTAGCTCATGTTGTTGGTGGACTAGTTTGTAGGCTAGCTGTTCTGGAACATAAACCCGGTAGTCCCATGTGACCCAACATCCCATCTTAGTTTTGGTTCCTCCTTCCTCCCCTATCCATTTTTCTTCCTCTGGAGAATAATTTGGGGACAGCTGGCACTTCTGGGGCCAGCAAGACCTTAGGTTTGTCTGGCTGTTGTCCCTGGGCTGCCTGTCTGGCAGCTGCATCAGCACTATGGTTTGTTTCCTTTTGTCGCTGGGTCATCTCCCTTTTGGTGGCCTTTACAGTGGATAACTGCAACTTCTTTAGGCTCCCATACTGCCTCTATGAGCTTTAAGATTTCAGCCTGGTTTTTAATCCCTTTTCCTTTCTTTATATAAGGCTCCATGGACATATAAATTTGCAAAGGCACACCGTGAGTATGGTCTCAGCTGAGCGCCAGTGCTCTTATTAAGGCTGATAATTCTGCTCTCTGTGTTGACCAGCCTCAAGGAAGCACCTCTATCACTTCTAAGTCAGATACCACAGCATATTGTGCCATCCTTTTCCCATCCCCCATAAAGCTGCTGCCATCAGTATATAAAACCAGGTCAGGATTTTGGAGTGGTTTATCAGTCAAGTCAGACCTGAAAACACCTCATCTAGTACCTCTAAGCAGTTACGGTCTGGGGGCCCTGCTTCATATGGCAGAAAAGTGGCTGGGTTCAGAGTTCGTACAACCTCCAGTTTTACCCATGAATTTTCACATAGTAACCCTTGATATTGAGTCATTAGTGCATGCGTGAGCCAGTGGTGGCCCCTAGTGTCCATTAGGGTTACAACTGAGTGCAGGACTTTAAAGTTGAGGTTTTGTCCCAGAGACAACTTGTCAGCCTCTCTCCCTAACAAGGTGGTAGCTGCCAGCGCTCTGAGGCAGGGAGGCCATCCAGCAGCAACTGAGTCAATTTGTTTAGACAGCTATGTCCCTGGCCTCTGCCAAGGCCCAAATTCTTGGGTTAGGCCTCCCAATGCCATCCCATTTTTCTCATGAACAAAAAGGTTAAATTCTCTGGTTACATCAGGAAGTCCCAAGGCTGGATCCTCATTGAGTTTGGTTTTGATTGTCGGAAATGCTGCCTCCTGGCTTGGTCCCCATTCAAGGGGAGTCTTTTCTTTCCCTTTTAGAGCCTCATACAGAGGCCTGGCCAAGTCTGAAAACCTGGGGATCCATATCCGACAGAATTCTGCTGCCCCTAGGAACTCACGAAGTTTCCTGTGGGTGGTAGGGAGAGGAATGGCACAAACTGCCTGCTTTCTTTCAGTTCCCAGCATTCATTGGCCCTGCATGATGTTAAAGCCCAGATACTTGACTTGCTTCTTACAGATTTGTGCCTTTTTGTTTGATACCTGATACCCTGCCTCCATTATTAGGGAAAGGAGAGCTCTTGTTCCCTCTAGGCATTGAGCCTGTGTGGTGCTAGCTAGTAAGAAGTCATCAATGTACTGTAGCAAAACACAGCCCAGTTTTTGTCCAGGAAATTCAGCCAGGTCAGCGGCTAGGGTGCTGCTAAAAAGAGTGGGAGAGAGAGAGAATTTTTGAATCCTTGTGAGCTGTTCCTTTGTATGTGGATTTTCTCATTCAAAGGCAAACAACAGCTGACTGGCAGGTGCCACCCAGAGGCAGAAAAAGGAATCTTTTAAGTCCAGGCAAGTAAACCAATCAGCAATGGAGGGGATCAGCCCTAGCAGGGTATATGGGTTAGGGATGGATGTGTGTAATGTGACTGTTGCTTCATTTATGGCTCTCAAGTCTTGTGTTCCCAGTTTTCTTATGGACAGTAAAGGGGTGTTCCAGGGCGACTGACATTTTATTAACAGTCCAGCCCATCCAGGTGAACTTGGATTCCCAGGCAAGCTTCTCTGGGAATTGAGTATTGCTGTAGCTTTACCAGTTGAGCTTCGGGTTTTAGATCAATCAAGGTAGGAGCATGGTATTTTGCCAGTCCTGATGGGTTTCCTTCAGCCCAAACCAATGGGTATTTAGTCCTTAGTTCTGGGGGAATGGTCCCCATTTCTGAAGGGGAAGAGTTCAAGCACCATTCCTCTTCCCTTCTTACAGCAAGAGCCATGATTAAAGGACAGGGGGATTCTGTTAATTTGAATTGGCCTGATCCATCAGTGGAAAAAGGAAATTGGTGCCCCCATTTTAGCCAGCAGGTGTCTTCTTTTCAAGGGGACTGGGCAGTCAGGCAGGTAAAGAAATTCATGTATTACTTCATGGCCTCCTCATCGGTATTGCTGGGGACCACAGAAGGGACTGTGGGCTTAGGCACCTGTAGCCCCAGTGATGGTGGTTTCTTTCCCCAAGAGGGAAGATACAGGTTGCATGACCACAGAAAGTTCGGCAGCTGTGTCTACCATAAATTCTATGGGATGGCCCCCTACTTGAATTCTGACCATAGACTCTTGGGGGCCCAGTTGGAGACAGCCTGGTCCCCCCAGTCAGACTCGGCTAGGTCGATCAGGTTGGTGCTGAATAGCTCAGATCAGTACCGGCTAGGTGGGGCCTTGGTCCTTTTCTCAGGATGGTTGGTCCTTTTCTCATTTTTCCAATGTCCCTTTTCTTTGCAGTAAGCACATTGATTATGTTCCAGGGGACTACTTTTCCCTGGCCTTGGGCCTTGTCCCCTATGGTGGTCCCACTGGGGGCACAGGTTTTGACAGGGTGACCACCAGAAGTGTCACTTTTTGTTTCATTCTCTTTTCTTCATCATGGTGGGCCACCTGATCTTGGTTAATAAAAACCTTGTTGGCTCTTTCCAACAATTGGTAGCATTCTTTGCTGCAAATCCTTCTAATTTCTGTAGCTTTTTACGGATATCTGATTGGGCTTGTCCCACAAAGGCAGCATTTATCATCCATTGGTTTTCAGGTGCCTTGGGATCAAAAGGGGTGTAGATTTGAAAAGCCTCACATAGTTTCTCATAGAATTTGGCTGGGCTTTCATTCAGCTCTTGTAGTATCTCACTGGTCTTAGCTATATTAGGATGCCTTTTAGCCCCAGCTTTTGCCCACTGTAGGAAGGCCTGCTAGTACCTCTCTAGGTTATGTTTCCCTTCTTCAGTGTCATAGTCCCAGTGGGGGTTTTCTTCTGGGAAGTCTTCCCTTCCCCAGTTTGCCAAGTCTTCTTGACCCCCTGCATTGGCGTGAAGCCATTTTTGGGCTTCTGTCACAATTCACCAGCACTCTTCAGTGTCAAACAGAGTAAAAAGTAGTTGCTGGCAGTCTATCCAGGTGGGGCAGTGTGTCTGGAAATTGAATTCTAAGAGATCAATCAGAGCCTGAGGCTTTTCAGAATATGAGGGAGTATGGTGTTTCCAGTTGAGGAGATTGGCAGTGGAGAAGGGCTGGTAATAAAAAAAACCATCCCCCCTCTTGTATGGCCCCATCGAGGGTGATTTGTCTTGGTCCCCGTGTCTCCCATAAGGGCATTTTCAATGCTGGAGCGGCTGCTCCCTGGGCTGACTGGAGATGTCTGCTCATTGGTTCTGGTGAATTTGGCTGTGGGGGTGATATTGCCTTGGGAACTTCAGGAGCAGGAAGAGGAGGAAAAACAGAAGGCGGTGGGCTATCTGTCATCTGGGGACCTTTGGCTCCCAGAGGTGGGGCTGGCAGCACATAAGGTAGTGGCATAGAGGGCAAGTCCTCAGTTTCCCCTTGAAAAATAGGTGGAACCTTTTCTCAAGACAAGGTTTTCTTGGACTGGGCTACTAGCAACCTACACTGTCCCTGGCCTGTGGCACAGAACCAAACCCATAGGAGCCTCAAATAGGCAATTTCCAACCATTGATCAATATATGGAAATTGGTATGGGTGTCCAGGGTCTCCTGTTATAACATTATATACTGCTCCAATCATAAACACATCTAAGGTCCTTTCCAGAGGCCATACAACACCAAAGGTGGGCCATTCTAGGGTACAGAAGGTACACAGTTTTCCAGGACTCAGTTTAACACCATAATCTCTAGAAAACCCTTTCTTAAAATTCTTAACCATAAACTCTAAGACAGTGGGCTTGGAAGCCAATTTACCCATTGTGTAAAGTCCCACCCTGTGATGGTGACACAAGACAAACAGTGAGGACAAGGCCTCAGGTAATAGTCACTTTGTCCACCTGACAGTTCCCATGGAGGAGATATTTCAGGTACCTCTTTGCTTTGGTGGGACTGTATAAACCCCAATGTCAGGATCCCTCTGAAGAAGGCCACCATAAGCCGTATGAGGGTTGCCACAGAACTGCAGTTTAGGACTCACTCTGGTTTCATAGTCTGAAGATGGTGGAGCATGGTCTCTCATTCTCTACACACACACACACACACACACACACACACACACACACAAACAAACACCAGAATTGACAAGCGTCCCAATTCCAAGGGAAAAAATCCTGACCTGAATGACTCTTTGGTCACTGAGAGGTGATCAGTCTCTCCTTCCGCCATATGGTGGGACCTGACTTGGGCAGATGTCCCAGGGGTACTTACCAATCCAATGTCCTGTTCTGGAACCTGTTTCCACTCTCCTTCTGAGTCCATTGGGGAAGAGGTATGAGCCAAGGCCAGCACTGCTCAAATGAGTGTCTGGATCTGGCAAAATGGCCAGTGTGCACTATCTCTCTGTCATCAGGCTGGTGACCCTGGCCTCCCCTGGTTCTCTGACAATGTTGGCACAAGAGTCCAGCTCAGTTGTCGGCTTCCTGGCCAATGCACCAAAATGTTGTGGGAACTGCAAAAACCATGGCAGCTGAAGCAGAAAAATGACACTCAGAGATATGGAAAAGCAAAGTTTACTCAGCACCAGTGCGGGCTCAGAGGAGTCACCTCCAGAATCTGAGCACCAGGTCTTTGTTCTCAGCAACTTTCATACATTACAAGGTCTTGATTTTCCCATGTAAGTATCCCAGACCTCCCCCCTTCCCCAAGCAGACAGTGTTCCTCCCTAAGAAACTGAGCAAGTAAGGTTACAGAAGTGGAACTGATAAGCACTGCTGGGTACATGATTAGCAGGGCTGCTGGCTTGGACATAGCACTCACGGTTGCTACATTATTACAAGAAGGGTGATATGAGGTGAGCATAGCTGGAAAGGCCTGCAGCTGCCTTTTTAGCCAAGGGGGTGGGGGTTGTTCCTTAGTTAAAACTCTTATTTCAAACTGACAGCATCATCTTTTCTTTCCTGCTGATACACAGAAAGTGGTGCAGGATAGTGTGTCTTCAAGGGAAGCAGTCTGGAACAATGAAACTTGATCTCATCTCTCTATTAACCACATAATAACTACAGATGTATGGAGAGGTCACTGTTCAGCCCTCGGATGGGCATGGTCTCCTCAACCTCACCCAGGAGGTGGAAATGGCATTTGAAGGGGCACAAAGTTTGCCACCCCAAAATGTCTCTCTGGCATGTGGATGATGTTGAGTTGGAAGCTAATTAAGACCCAAAGACTCAGGAAGAAATAATGACCTTCCTCAAACTGCTGAAGGAATTTTGATTGAGGGGCCATTACAGGGAGGGAACTATTACCATCGATGACGATAGTATGAGGGAGGTGTGGTTGACAGGGGGAAACTAACAAAGTCTGTCTTTTAAAATTACTCTCTGTGCCCCACTGTTTCTGCAGGACATAGCAAACATTTATTTACCAACCATTTGCTTTCCTATCTCCCTGTAAATTGTCTTCCTCCCCTTTGAAATTCCCAAACCACTGTCCTGACATCCTCTTTTTTCTTCAGCTGAAGATGGTATTTAAGGTGAGGGTTTCAGCCATTTCGGTGAGTTACTCAGTTTTCCCGGGTCTCTCCCATGTATACGTGTCATTAAACTTTTGTTGATTTTCTCCTGTTACTCTTTCTCATGTCTATTTAATTCTTAGATCAGCCAGAAAAACCTAAGAGGGTGGGGGGAAATCTCTTCCTCCCCACTGATGCACAATTTTAGCCATCCTAAGAGTTTATTGAATGGGTCATGGAATAAAGTTCATAAATAGATGCTGTAGTGGGTTGAATTGTGTCCCTGCCAAAATGCCTGTCAGTGAAAAAATTCACCAATAGTCAATTAAGAAAGAAATGGAAAATTTTATTTGCACTGGCTTGACAATTATTATGTGGAGGACAGTCTTTCAGAAAACTTGGAGTACTGTTTTGAACAGTAGAAGTCAAAGCATAATTAATTATATAGTTTCTGAGGCAAAGGATTACATATGAAATGACATATTGATAGTTAGTCCAGACCTGCATGCGGCCACTTGCAAGATTAAGACAGGCATGCTATCTGTGAGAAATGAAACATTGCCTGCCATATCCGTAAACAAAGGATGTCACAGTCATCAGTGATCGCAGCCACCTTTGGTGGTGAGCCCTGAGGGAACTCAGGAAGGAAACAGAGAATAACTACCATCTAGCAGCCATCAGACTGCAGCCACTCCTGATGGTGAGGCCTGAGGAACTCAGGATGTGAAAACAGGATACTGGCCCCCATAGCTGAGGTGCACATCAAAGAAATGATTTCAGTGAGCCCAGACCCTCAGACCTTCCCATACATAGAAATGCACTAAATTCCTTAATTTGGGATGTCTGGCTTTCTTTTATTAGCAGTAATCTTAAGCTCCTGTTACCTGTCTTTTGTTATAAAACTTCTATATATCTTAGCTCCCCCTTTGCCTCCTCAGAGCAGTTTTCTCAGGGTTACTTCAGATATTTCCTCCCAGGCTTAATTTCTCAGTTTTGTCCACCAAATGAAATGGAATGCTCAACTTTTAGGTTGTGGATTTTTTTTGGGGGGGGGCAACAATTCCTAGAGATGTACTGTGCTGTTGCCAGGAGAAAACTGCTCTCCGGATCAAGCAGGCATTCCTGTTTCTTCTAAGGAAGTCTCATTAAGGTATAATGCAGATGCACAATGCATACTAAAGGGGAGGAGATAGTCACCCACATGACAGAATTTTACGTTTAAATTTTTTCCCCGTTTTGCCTTAAAAATCTTTTTGTTTCATTGTATGTAAATAGTACCTTAATACAAGAGGCATTTCCTGGCCACTCCAGTCACTGACTACCATAGTGCTCCTGATTCTAAACTCTGAAATGGTGGATGTGGAGATAGTTTTTATAAAACTCACCCTGTCTTTGCATGAAGATCTTGACTGCACAAAACATTTTCAGACTCCTATAGTGTCCTTGTTTTCTATGTTCATCATACGCTGAGGTGGCCCTGCCATGCAAGAAGGTGTGCTTGTCCTTCAGCCCTTGTGTTGCAACTCCACACCCCCTGTTGTGGGCTGAAGGGGGACCCCAAAAACAAGTGTTCAACTCCTAATCTCTGCAACTGTGAATGGAAACTTCTTTGCAAATAGTGTTTTGCTGATTAAGGTATGGATCTTGAGGGTAGATCATCCTGGGTTAAGGTGGCCCTGAATCCGGTGTCCCTGTAAGAGAAAGGAGAGGGAGGTTTGAGACACAGTGTCATGAAGAGGTGACCACATGGTGACAGAGGCAGAGACTGGTGTGATGTGGCCACATGCTCAGGGAAGCCTGGAGCACCAGACAACATGAGAGAGGCATGGAATGGATTCTTCCTCTCAGGCTCCAGAGGCAACCAACACAGCTAAAACGTTGACTTCGGATGTCCAGTCTCCAGAACTGTGAGAGACAGTCCTGTAGTTTTAAGTCCCCTAGTGGGTGGTGCTTGGTTAGGGCAGAGCCAGGCACTACTACAAGACTCCTTGTGCTCCACTCTGCTGTGGGGATACTGACTCTATGCGGCTCTTATCAGCTGTTTCCCACTAGGTTAGAAAATGGGTATCAAGGGAGCAGCACACAGCCTGGGGGACAGTCCCAATTCTGTCCCTCTTAGTTGTCACAGTGCTGTACCTCAGTTTGCATTCTTAGCACTCTGTGGAACCAGCAGCATGGGGTCTCTACTCTGCTCCCCAAATAGGGGCCTGACATCTATGGGTAAGTCCTCAGCTCCTGAAGTGACATAGAAGGCAGGGAATGGAATGAATGGATGAGTGGAACAATCAATATGGGACATATTCCTAACAATAAGCACCAACTCCCTGCATGTACCAAGCATAAGATCACTTCAGGAGGCTTTCAGGATGGTAACATCACCCCCAACCAACCAACAGTCCCCTTCAAGTTCAGATGTGACTATTTCCCAGAGGGAGACCAAAAAACCTTCCCCAAATCACCTGGTAAAGAATAAGCTGGGGTCTCAGAGACAAGATTTTCATTGTACGTATGGTAACTGGGCAATCCCAGAGCTGGGGCTACTGCAGGTCACTCCATTCCTACTGTATATGAGGACTTGCAAAGGAATGCCTTAGCACAGAGCTTTGTGTGAATGCCCTTGGTTTGCATCCACTGGGGGTCACTGCACACTGTGGATTGGAGGGCCCCTCTCCTCCTGGCTCTCCATCCCTGCTCCTCTGTTTCACATGCTCTCTGTCCTTCCAGCCACTGTCTTACCTTTCCCTTTAACGACATAAGAAGTAGATGATTCCACTCGTTGCAAGCCCCATTGCAGTGAGGATCAGAGGCAAAGTTACTGTCAACACTGTGCTCAGGAACCCTGTGGAGGGAGTTGAAGGGGTTTCCGGGGAGTCAAGAATATCAGGGTGAGAGAGCTTCTTTGTTCTTAACATACTGATGCTAGAGGGTTCATGTTTACAAAGTACTCTGAGATGTCTAGACGCAGCATATTGTGCATTTGTTTAGCTAGAGCTAGTCAGATGCACAGGAGATAGATAGTAGACACAGGGAGAGAAATGGTGAAACAAAGGTGAGACAGAATGTTAAACATTGGGTGAACCTGGGTAAAGAGGGTGCAGAATTCTTTGTAGGATTCTTTCAAATGTTCTCTAAGCTTGAAGTCACTTAGAATAAAAATTGTATACACAGGTAAAGTTGAAAGTCACCGAGATGTCCTTCAGAGGGTGATGTGTATAAATAAACTATGCTTCATAAAAACTATGGCATGTTATTCAGCCCCTAAGAGATAGAGACTTTCAAGCCATGAAAAGACATGGGAGAACCATAAATGCATATTCTTCAGTGAAAGAAGCCATCCAAATAGGCTACATACTGTATGATTCTAGCTCTGTGACATTCTGGAAAAGGAAAAACTACATATAAAGAAAAAGATCAGTGATTGCTAGGAGCTGGGTGGGTGGGGATAAATAGGTGGACACTTTAGGGCAGTGAAACTACTCTGCATGATACTGCAGTGGTGGATCCACATCCTTACACCTTTGTTCCAGCCCATGGAATGCACAAGACCAAGGTGACCCCTGATGTAAACTGTGGACTCTGGGTGATGATGTGTCAATATAGGTTCATCGGTTATAACACATGTACCACTCTGATGGGGGATGTTGATAATGGGGGAGGCTGTGTGTATGGGGGCAAGGAGTATATGGAGAAATCTTTGTTATCTTCTCTCTCAATTTTGCCATGAACATAAAACTGTTCTAAAAAATAGTGAATTAACAAACTAAAAAAAAAATGTTAATATGGGGTGAATGCTTCTCTTTCTTCTAAAAGGCAAAGCTTTCCCTGGGTCTCCCTCTATACCCCATCTCTGTTCTACTTCAGTAATAAGCATGCAAAACTCTGCTTTTCCCCTTGACTCCCACTCCAGCAGGCCATGGACAGAGATCTGCTGCCCTGTCCACTCTTGCTGCAAGCCTCTAGGCTCCCTCCTAATGTCCTGGCATCTGGGGCCATAAGCACCTGCACTCAGAACTTTAAAGGCCAGAACTGAACAGAACTCTTACCTGACAGGTCAATCTCAGTTACCTTCTTCTCTCCAAGGAGGGGATTGGAGATGGAGCAGGAGAGGCCTGTCACATTGCTGCCCTGGAGGGTCACATTGGACACCACAGTCCAGAGGCCAGTTGTTGGTGAGGCTGAGAGACTGAGCACAAAAGGTAAGACATGTTTCTTGAAGTCTCTCCACTCCACCTGTGGCTCCAGGTACCAGCCCTCCAAGAGGCACTCTGCCCTGATGACTTCCTCCTGGTCAACTTCCACTTGAATTCTGGGCTCTGAGCCAGCCCTTTGGGAAAAGACGCCTGTTCCAATCTCTGCAGCTGCTGCTGCTTCCATTAGAAAAACTAAAATCTTGAGAATTTCCAATAGATGTTAGGTGTTCTTACCAAACCACCTACCATGTGTAATATTACACTCCAAATATGTTACCCTTATTTCCAGAAAAAAACAGCAAAGAAAACAAAAATTTCAGGACAATTAAATACCTTTCTAATATTGCAAAATTAGCACCTCTTTCTCTTCCTCCTTTTCTCTCTCTGACCCTCTCTATGTCTCAGTTGTTACTGTGTCTGTTTCTATTTCTCTCTTTTTGATTCTATCTCCCTGTCTCTCTGTCTCTATCTGTCTCTTTATCTGTCTCTCTGTCTGTCTCTCAATGTTTCTTTCTGTATCTCTGTCTCTCTTCATGTCTATGTCTCTGTCTCTCTCCATCCCTCCCTCCTGCCCCTATTCCATTTTAGTGGGGTGATTAAGGAAAGGAAAATTATGAATAAAGCCACATACATAATCAGAATTATATTTTCTGAGATAAACTGCCCTTGTGCAAAGCATCTGATAAATGGATTTGCTTGGAAGCGCATTTTGTGGGAAGTTCTCAGGCTTATGCACTTTGGGCTACCAGGGGGATGAGCTGCAGCCTGAACCAAATTTGGGGGATGAAGCTCTTGGGAAGGCCAGGGGCCCTACCAGTTGAAACTTACCTACCACCCTTAGCCACAGTGTAGCCTCACTGAAGCCCTTATCACTGAATTGGCAGTGGAATGTCCCATTATCAAGACCATTGGCATTGTGTATCCTCACAGCTGCTTGACCCTGGGCCACATAGTCCTTCACAAAGGTTGTCCTTCCCCGATACAACTCCACCTGCTCTTCCTGCACGTCTGATCCATTTCTACACACATGCACAGCTGGGGAAAGCTGGTCCCTGTACCACCAAAGTTCCATGTCCTCAATGTTGATGTTGAGAGACAGGTTGCACCATAGGTCCACATCTTCCCCAACCTTGACCTGGACAGGATCAGTAGGCCCAAATACCTTGAAATCAGCTTTCTCTTATGAGGACAGATCCAACAGAACTGGTTAGGCCAGTGCAAGGAGACCATTGGCTCTCCTATCCACACCTCTATTCCTCTTGGGGGGAATCCTTGGATCCTGAGCTAACAGGGAAAGGTGCCAGCTCTGCTCCCCTCTGGAGCGCCTCTCCTTCTACTAAGGCATTTATTCTTTTGGGTGAGCCCTAGGCATGCTGAAGTTCCTGGGCCAGGGATCGAACTCCAGTCACAGCAGCAACCTGAGCCACAGCAGTGACAATACTGGATCCTTAACCCACTGAGCCATCAGGGACCTCTGGGGCATTTTTTAACATGTTGAAGGGAAAGCTCTCCTACCATTTCCAGGGATGGTGCTGGACAGGACTGCAGAAGAACGAGGATGATGCAAAAGCTGGGTAGAAAGACATCTCGACCATGAGTCTTTGACATCCTTGCCAGGGACAGAAAGACCCATGAGACATCAGAGACAAGGTGGGGACTGATTTAATTTCTCTGTGTGTGTGTGTGTGTCTCTCTCTTTTTGTCTTGGTAGGAGGCAAGGCAACACCAGGAGACCAACAGGAGCAAAGGAAAAATGACCAGAAGAGAATAGTTAGTTTTAACCATCTCAGCCACTCCCAACCCCTAATATGTTTTTAATCCTAGAAATAGAGAGACAACAACTACGATCTATTCTTGTGTCCGTCTACATGTGGATAGAGTTCCTCTGTCATCATCCATCCTCCAAACTCTGAGGAGAAAATCCCCCAGCGTGAATGGGTTTTATTTCCTCACCTACTCACATAGAATTTTTGCCTAAGCTCTGACCATGTGCTGTCCATAAGCATGCTAGGGGAAAAAACCCAAACTCTCTTTACGTGAATCCAAGGCCAGAACTGCATCTGTGGACCCTCTTAAAGCCCTCTTTTTTCCTCTTGTCTCCATGACAACTTCTACAATTGGAAGAGGAAGGATTCAACCCCCAGGGCTCTTTGAGAGCAATGCCTGAGGCCAAGACACTCTGTAAGCTTTACTATTAATTGTGCACTCAGTGTAGAGAGCAAGGGCTCTGAACACATCTGCTGAGCTCTCAGGATTGGCATTTATATGAACAAATAAGGAGTTATTTAGGCCAGGGCTATCATTCTGTGGTATTTCTCTTCCTGGAAAGGCCCCAGGGTCTTCCTGACACTTGAGGATGACAAGGGGGTGGAGAAAGCAGAAAGCAGGTGAGTATCCTTAAGTCAGAAAATACTCACCAGGTCCCAGTCCCGCTGCAGGCTTCCCACATAAATTCTGGTGGTACAAATTCCAGGCAGGGTGTGAAACAAGTGAACCACGCTGACTGCAGGTGGTGATATGAGAAGGGAGCCTAGGAATCCAGTGAAAGCAGCTGAGTGTCCCAGTTTCTGTAGAATCCTCCTATTCCTTTTTGCAAAAATAACCACCTGTCTTTTTGGCAGTTGCAATAGAAACACACACACACACACACACACACACTCAAGGGCTTCCTAAGGGGAGTGGTCAACAGAACTGAATACATTGAAGGCTGAAGAGCAAAATTCTGGTAGCAGGAGATAAGGGGAGAGATGGAAACAAAGGGCCAATTAAGGGCTGATGGAAGGATGGCTGTCAGGGCCAGTGCCAGAAGCCCCAAGGAGGTGCTGTGGAAATGAGAGGCAGGGATCCAGGCCAGGCAGAACCTGAGGGATTCAGATAAAGTTTCTCCATTATCAAAAGACCTCCAGTCCTGGCCAAGCTGGGCCTGGTTCCTTCAGGAAATTTTTTTTTTTTTTTTTTTGCCATCAGGTTGAAATTTGCCAGATTCTGTCTTTTCCCTCTAGACTCCTGTGCAGAAGTTCAGACAACCCCTTCTGTACCCCTTTGGCCAGGGTAGCCTGTCCTCATTGCGATCTTGACTCAGGCCAGGCTTAGAGCACTCATGTGGATTCCCCTATACCTGAGGAAGGTGCTTGGTCCAGTTGTGTTCCCGTCTGTTCTTCTTGATTGTTGACTCAAAAGTCTAGATATTTTCCAGAAGGGTTTTGGTGGGGAAAGAGCTATAGGGAAGGGCTGCATGGTGTTCTTGGAGGCGAGGTGTCAAATTTAACTTGGCAGAATGTGCCAGACTGAACGTTTGTGTCTTCTCCTTCCCAATACAGTGCTCACCTGATGCTGGCAACACCCACCCCAAAGCCTCCTCTGCATTCCTCCTCTGGCAGTGAAATTTCCATAAGCAAGTTGTTCCTCCTAATATATATCAACAAGAAGGATTGTACCAGTTCTTCGTCTTCATCCTCCTGTGCATTCTTAACCAGATGATGACATCTCCTAAAACTCAGTTTGGTGTACTTTTGAATTGCAAAGGAGGACTGAGGTCTTCACAGTCTAGAGAGCGCCCCTAAGATGAGCCAACCGTGACAGAAGCAGGATGAGGTGCTTGCATAGAAGAAGGACAAAGTGCTGTGAGATTTTGAGGAGCAACAGCATTTAACCATGATTAGAAAGTTGACATGGAGGAGGTGTGGGGCTCCACCTGCAGGGAGAAACCTGTCTTCCAGGTCAGCTGGCGGCCACCTGGATGAGGACTCTGTACTGGGCATGAGCTCAGCATGACCTGGAGCCTTTAATCTGGGCAGCAATAACTACAAAAGGCATTCACCCAACCTCCTCAGGTGCAGCATTTAAACTGAGGTGGGGATGGGCTCCCTGAAAGTGTGGAGAGGTGGATACGGGAAGCAGATGTGAGAGGCCACCTAGTGTGGGATTCCTGTCTATAAAATGTCCAGAGGAGGTAAATCCAGAGAGAGAGAAAACAGATTGGTGGTGTAGATGCACTGAGAAAATGGTGGCAAATGCGTGTAACTTCTTATTGTTTGGGGGGTTTTGTTTTAGGGTGATGAAAACATTTTGGAACTAGATAGAGGTGGTGGTTTGACAACACTGAATTTCCTAAATGTCATTGAGTTGTTCACTTTAAAATGGTTAATTATATTATTATCATTATTATTATTTTTACCTCATTTGGTTAAAAAGAAAAATAAAAAAAGAAAAATAAAAGGAAATAATTTTTAAAAGGAAAAGAAAATTGAAAAAAAAAGAAAAAAAAATAAGAAAATGGAGGGAGGCGGCAAGATGGCAGAAGAGTAAGAGGACATGGCTCACCCTGTCCCAGAAACACATAAAAAAAACCACATCTACATGTAAAACAACTCACACAGGACATCAACTGCATGCTGGCAGAAGAACTTAAACCTCCAAAAAGCGCTAGAAACTCTTGACATAACTGGGTAGAACAAAAGGAAAAAAAGAGAGAGAGAAAAGGAATTAGGACGCGACAAGCATTCCTGAGAGGGATCTGTGAAGGAGAAAGGCAACCCACACCCTCGGAAGCCACCTAACCTATGGAAAGATCAGTGGAGTTGGAGCGATCTCCAAGACACCGAGGAAAGTGCAGCAGCAAGTCTGAGAACTGAAAAATAGAGTGAGAGAAGCACAGATCTAACCACTGGCACAGGCACCACAACCTGAGAAGCTTGGGTGGGGGCTGGGCGTTCAGACCTAGACTCCAGAGGTCAGTCCCTGAGAGCAGGCTGGCATTGGTGGGGTGGAGACAGCCTAAGAATCTAGGGAGCCGTGCACCATGGGCAGGGGAAGCGGTACCCTAAGGGCTGGGGAGTGGAAAGCCACAGCAGAGGGGGCCCGGGAGAAGGTCCAGACCCACAGGAGAGATAAGGCGCCATCGTTAGGGAGGGGAGAGGAGATGGGACAGGCCACCACCACAGAAAACTCCTTATGGCCCAGCTTATGCATGCTTGCCCCCCCCACCCGCCCCCATCACAGAGGGCTGAGAGTGAGGTGCAGCACCCTGCCCAGTGGGAAGCGGAGAATGTGCGCCCCCAACCTGCGAGAAGTCGGTGCCGCTTTGCAGTTCTCCAGACCCGACAGGACCCAGGAGAAGCTGGCAGAGACCCGGACCCGCCTCGCCCTGGGGAAAGCCCTGTGTGGCTCTGCAGAGCTCAGGGCCACATCTCCGGCGCCCCGCAGAAAGCCGTGCACAACTTTGCAGCGCTCGGGGCCTTTCCTTGACCCGCGAGAAGCCCCGCGGCACTTTGCAGTGCGCTGGGCATGCTCTGGCCCTGCTTCCACCTGTAAGAAGCCAAGAAGCTTTGCAGCGTTCAGGGACCACTGGGGGCGGGGCAGGGGAGGGGGGGCGTTTGCGGCTCTCCATAGCTTCCAGCAACCTTGACGGGCGGGTCAGAAGCTGCGTGGTGCTTTGCATTGCTCCAGGCCACCTTGCCCCACAAGAAGCCGTGCTACCCACCCTGGATTGTGCCTCTCAGGCGCAACCCCTCTCTACCAGAAGTCACTTGCCAGCCCACCCTAGACCTGGTGTCTCCAGCAGTGGGAAGCCCCTTGCTAGCCCACAGTGGACGGGACCTGCAGGTGGTGGGAGCAAACCATGGCAAGTATCCCCGACTCCAGAAGTGGGCATAGTCTACCACAGCTAGGGACATCTGAACAAAAAACATTTGCAGCCTCAACCATTTCAGAAGGCATCACAGAGAAGGACATTACAACGGAGTACCACCTGATGTTGTTCTTGCTCCCCTGGGAGCACACAAACACACTGCAGCTGCCACTGCCAAAAGTTCTGGGAGGGGCCCAAATGCTTGATCACTGGTCCCTCCCTAGGAACCTGCAACTAAGAGCACCTGGTTCAGCACATCCTGTGGGGTCTAAGCAGGACCAGATGCTTCTTACATGATTTACAGGTGGCAGGGACAAACCACCACAGTTATCTCTAGCTCCAGAGGTGGCAGTGGCCCAACACCACTAGGAATTGGTGAACAGGCATCACTTGCAGCCCCATTCACCCCAAGGGCATCACAGAGGAAGGCATTGTGACTGAATCAACTATTCTATTGGTGCTTGTGCACCCTTGTGATCACACTGGCCCTGCTGCCACCACTGAATGTTCAGGACAGTACCCATATGTCAGAAATCTGTCACTTCCCAGGATCCTACAACTAGGAACAGCCTGTGGAGCACCTCTTATGTAGGCTAAGTAAGACGAATCACCTCATACATGGTCTACAGGTGGCAGAGGCAAACCACCGCAGTTATCACAGAAGCTAGAGACGATCATGACCCACTCCCACTAGGGGTCCCTGCACAGGCACCACCTGTGGTTCCAATCACCTCAAAGGAGGGCATTGCAATCAAACACAAGTCTTTATTGCTCTCACCCCCCTGGGAACTCACGCACCCTACTGCAGCTACAGCCAAATGCTCTGGTCACCTTGCAGATGCTTCTAGAGCTCATTACCACTGCCCAGGGTCCTGCAAATAGGAGTAACCTGTGCCTCCTTCCTGCAGGTCCCTGCTTCTGTTGAGAGCCCAATGAACAGTCAACGAATGCTGGCCCTACCCATTGCCCCCTTCTCCCTGAAAACACGCTAAGCATCCTGGGGATAACACTGCTCACACCAAAGAAAGAGACAGCAAAGATTCAACTTCCCACACCGAAAAAAAAAAAAATAGTAACTCGCCCCCAAAATTCAAAGGGGTATTCTTGCATAGAAATAGACTTATAAAACTACAGTTTGGCTTCCCCAAATTCACAGGAAAAAAAAAAAAAAGCAAGAAGAAGCTCAGAAACCATCCCCAGTTAATCCAACAGGAGAACTCACCTAAAGCAGTCAACAATGAAACAGAGCTCTGCAGTCTGACAGACTTCGAGTTCAAAAGGGAAATAGTGAAAATACTGAAGGAATTAAGAGAAGATATGACCAGTAATGCAGACTTCCTCAGAAAGGAACTAGAAAATATAAGGAGGAGTCAAGAAAAACTAGAAAATTCATTTGCAGAGATACAAACTGAGCTAAGGGCAATAAAGACCAGGATGAATAATGCAGAAGAATGAATGAGTGAGGTGGAAGATAGAATAATGGAAATCACCCAAATAGGACAGCAGACACAAAACCAAATGAAGAAACATGAAAGCAATATAAGAGACCTATGGGATAATATAAAGCAGGCCAATCTACCTATAATAGGAATTCCAGAAGGAAAAGGGAAAGAAAAGGGGACTGAAAATATATTTGAAGAAATTATAGCTGAAAGTTTTCCAAATCTAAAGGATACTGATATCAAGATTCAGGAAGCACAGAGGACCCCAAACAAGTTGAACCCAAACAGGCCCACACCAAGACATATTATAACAAAAATGGCAAAATTTAAAGATAAAGAGAGGATTCTAAAGGCAGCGAGAGAAAAGCAAAAGTGCTAATTATAAGGGAACCCCAATAAGGCTACCAGCTGATTTCTCTATAGAAATACTACAGGCCAGGAGAGAGTGGCAAGATATATTTAAAGCACTTAAAGGAAAAAAATGTACAACCTAGAATACTCTATCCAGCAAGAATATCATTTAAAATAGAAGGGGAAATAAACAATTTCTCCAACAAACAAAAGCTGAAAGAGCACAGCAATACAAAACCCAGTCTAAAAGAAATACTAAAAGGGCTTCTCTAAATTAAAAAAGAAAAACAGAAAAAGGAAAATCTAGGATGAAGGAAACCACAACTGGAAAGCAGTCACTTAAATGAGCCAGCATACTGATCTAAACAAAGATGTTAAAAGAAAAAGAAAAAAAAAAAAAAGACATCAAATTCATACAATTTGGGCAAGGGAAGTAAGACAAATTAGATTCTTTTCCTTTTTTTTTAAGGATGTGTTTGAGCCTATATGATTATCACGCTAAAGGAAACAGATATAGGAAGGGTTTAACATATTTAAAAAACAGGGCAACCGCAAATCAAAACTGAACATTACATTCACAAAAACTGAAAAGAAAAATATTCAAACATAAAATAAATGGAAATCATCCAACCAAAAAAGAAAGATAGAAAAGAGAAACATAGAATCAACTGGAAAACAAGGTTTAAAATGGCAATAAATACATATCTATCAATAATCACCTTAAATGTCAATGGAATGAATGCTCTAATCAAAAGATACAGAGTGGCAGATTGGATAAAAAAGCAAAAACCTTAAATCTGCTGCATACAAGAGACTCACCTTAGAGCAAAGGACACTTAAAGATTGAAAGTGAGGGGATGGGAAAAGATGTTTCATGACAATGGACTAGACAGGAAATCAGGAGTTACAGTGCTTATATCAGACAAAATAGACTTTAAAACGAAGGCCATAGAGAAAGACAAAGAAAGACACTATTTAATGGTTAAAGGATCCATTCAAGAAGAGGATATTACAATCAACAATATATATGCCCCTAATATAGAAGCACACAGATACCTACAACAAATACTAACAGGCATAAAAGGAGAAATTGATGGGAATATAATCATAGTAGGAGACTTTAACACCCCACTCACATCAACGGACAGATCCTCTAGGCAGAAAATCGATAAAGCAACAGAGGTTCTAAAGGAAACAATAAAAAAGTTAGACTTAATCGACATTTTCAGGACATTACATCCAAAAAATATCAGAATATACATTCTTCTCAAGTGCACATGGAACATTCTCAAGAATTGATCACATACTGGGGCACAAAGCTAACCTCAACAAATTTAAGAGTATAGAAATTATTTCAAGTATCTTCTTGATTTTTCTTCTTTTTTGAGGAAGACCTGTATTGCTATGAACTTCCCTCTGAGCACTGCTTTGGTGGCATCCCATAGATTTTGAGGGGTTGTGTCTTCATTATCATTTGTCTCGAGGTATTTTTTAATTTCCTTCTTGATTTCCTCATTCACCCACTGGTTTTTTAGTAGCATGTTGTTTAGTCATGCTAAACAACATGCTTATAAGAGTATAGAAATTATTTCATGTATCTTCTCTGACCACAGTTATATGAAACTAGAAATCAACCACAGGAAAAGAAAAGAGAAAAAACCTACTACATGGAGACTAAACAACATGCTACTAAAAAACCAATGGGTCAGTGAGGAAATCAAGAAGGAAATTAAAAAATACCTCGAGACAAATGATAATGAAAACACAACCCCTCAAAACCTATGGGATGCCGCAAAAGCAGTGCTCAGAGGGAAGTTCATAGCAATACAGGCCTTCCTCAAAAAAGAAGAAAAATCTCAAATCAACAACTTTACCCACCACCTAAATGAATTAGAAAAAGAAGAAGAACAACAACAAAAAAAACCCTAAAGTCAGCAGAAGGAAGGAAATAACAACAATCAAAGAGGAAATCAATAAACTAGAGATTCAAAAAACAATAGAGAAAATTAATAAAACCAAGAGATGTTTCTTTGAAAAGGTAAACAAAATTGACAAACCTCTGGCTTGACGCACAAAGAAGAGGAGAGGAAAAACCCAAATAAACAAAATCAGAAATGAAAAAGGAGAAATCACAATGGATACTGCAGAAATACAAAAAACCTTGAGAATACTATCAACAACCATATGCCAACAAATTTGACAATCTGGAAGAAATGGACAACTTTCTAGAATCTTACAGCATGCCAAAACTGAATCAAGAAGAAATAGACCGACTGAACAGACCAATCACTAGAAATGAAATTGAGAACGTCATAAAAAACTCCCTGCAAATAAAAGTCCAGGACCAGATGGCTTCACAGGAGAATTCGACCAAACATACAAAGAGGAACTCATACCCATCCTCCTTAAACTTTTTCAAAATGTTGAAGAAGGAACACTCCCGAAGACATTCTATGATGCCACCATTACCCTAATTCCAAAACCAGACAAAGATACCGTGAAAAAAGAAAACTGTTAGCCAATATCTTTGATGAATTTAGGTGCAAAAATTTGCAACAAAATTTTAGCCAACCAAATTGAACAACATATCAACAAGATCATACACCATGGCCAAGTGGGATTCATCCCAGGTTCACAACAAGGATGGTTCAACATACACAAATCAGTCAATGTCATACACCACATTAACAAAAGAAAAGTAAAAAATCATATGATCATCTCAATAGATGCAGAAAACGCATTTGACAAAGTCCAACATCCCTTCATGATCAAAACTCTCACCAAAGTGGGTATAGAGGGAACATTCCTTAACATAATCAAAGCCATTTATGACAAACCCACAGCAAATATAATACTCAGTGGAGAAAGGATGAAAGCCTTCCCACTAAAATCTGGAACAAGACAGGGATGCCCACTCCCAACACTGCTCTTCAACATAGTTTTGGAAGTCCTAGCCACAGCAATCAGACAAACAGAAGAAATAAAAGGCATCCAAATAGGAAGAGAAGAGGTAAAACTGTCAGTGTATGCAGATGACATGATACTATACATAGAAAACCCTAAGGACTCAACCCAAAAGCTACCTGAACTGATCAACAAATTCAGCAAAGTAGCAGGACATAGGATTAACATTCAGAAATCAGTCGCATTTCTGTATACTAACAATGAAATATTAGAAAAGGAATGCAAAAATACAGTACCTTTTAAAATTGCACCCCCAAAAATCAAATACCTCAGAATACACCTGACCAAGGAGCTAAAGGACTTATATGCCGAGAACTATGAACCATTAATTGAGGAAATTAAAGAAGATGTAAAGAAATGGAAAGACATTCCATGCTCCTGGATTGGAGAAATTAATATTGTAAAAATGGACATACTACCCAAAGCAATCTACAGATCCAATGCAATCCCTATCAAATTACCCATGACATTTTTCCCAGAACTAGAACAAACAATCCAAACATTTATATGGAACCACAAAAGACCCAGAATTGCCAAAGCAATTCTGAAGAACAAAAACCAAGCAGGAGGCATACCTGTCCCAGACTTCAAGCAATATTACAAAGCCACTCTCATCAAAACAGTGTGGTATTGGTACCAAAACAGACAGACAGACCAATGGAGCAGAATAGAGAACCCAGAAATAAACCCAGACACATATGGTCAATTAATCCTTGACAAAGGAGGCAAGAGCATAAAATGGGAAAAAGAAAGTCTATTCAGCAAGCATTGCTGGGAAACCTGGACAGCTGCATGCAAAGCAATGAAACTGGAACACACCCTCACACCATGCACAAAAATAAACTCAAAACGGCTGAAAGACTTAAATATAAGACAAGACACCATCAAACTCCTGGAAGAGAACATAGGCAAAACATTCTCTGACATCAACCTTAGGAATATTTTCTCAGGTCAGTCTCCCAAAGCAACAGAAAGTAAAACAGAAATAAACCAATGGGACCAAATCAAACTGACAAGCTTCTGCACAGCAAAGGAAACCAAAAAGACAACGTACAGAATGGGAGAAAATAGTTTCAAATGATACAACTGACAAGGGCCTAATCTCTAGAATATACAAGAAATTTATACAACTCAACAGAACAAAAGCCAACCACCCAGTTGAAAGATGGGCAAAGGACCTGAATAGACATTTTTCCAAGGAAGATGTACAGATGGCAAACAAGCACATGAAAAAATGCTCAACATCCCTGATGATTAGAGAAATGCAAATCCAAACTACCATGAGATACCACCTCACACCAGTCAGAATGGCCATCATTTAGAAGTCCACAAATAACAAATGCTGGAGGGGGTGTGGAGAAAAGGGAACCCTCCTGCACTGTTGGTGGGAATGTAGGCTGGTACAGCCACTATGGAGAACAGTATGGAGGTATCTTAGAAAACTATACATGGAACTACTATACAACCCAGAAGTCCCACACTTGGGCATATGTCCAGACAAAACTCTTCTTAAAAGAGACACATCCTCCCGCATGTTCATGGCAGCACTATTCACAATAGCCAAAACATGGAATCAACCCAAATGTCCACTGACAGATGATTGGATCAGGAAGAAGTGATATATATATATACGCAACATAATACTACTCGGCCATAAAAGAGAACAAACTAATGCCATTTGCAGCAACATGGATGGAACTAGAGACTCGCATACTGAGTGAAATCAGTCAGAAAGAGAAAGGCAAATACCATATGATATCACTTATAGCTGGAATCTAATACACAGCACAAATGAACCGTTCCACAGAAAAGAAAATTATGGACTTGGAGAATAGACTTGGGGTTGCCAAGGGGGAAGGGGAGGGAGCCGGAGGGACTGGGAGCTCGGGGTAAATAGATGCAGACTGTTGCCTTCGGGATGGATTAGCAATGGGATCCTGCTGTGTAACACTGTGAACTCTTGTCTAATCAATTATGATGGAAGACGTAATGTGAGAAAAAACAATGTATACATGTGTGTGTAACTGGGTCACCATGCTGTACAATAGAAATATATATATATATATATATATATATATATATATATATATATATATATATAAATGATTAAAAAAAACTGGAAGAAAAAAGAAAATGAAAGGTAAAGGAGAGCTGCACCTACCTTCTTGGAGATGGAATGAAGTTTAATAATAGCTAGACCTATAGTCCCATTAGCTTTATTATAAATGGCTTTTTTCCTGCCCTTTCGCGCCCTCTGCAGGAATATACATGTCATTCCACCAGCACCACTCCCCCGCCTCCCCGCCCCCATTTTCCCCTGTGATCCCCAAACCAGGAAAAGAGTTTCTGTGTGGACCAAGTTGGCTTGGCTTCTCCCACCTCCATCGGCACTGGGCCTGGTTACAATTAACCCCTGGGTCCTGAGGAGGCTTGAGTATTCTCTCTTCTCTTAGACCACCTACAGTCCCTGAGTCTGTCCCACAGATGGACCAAGTCCCTGGAAACGTGGGGGACAGATCATTCTTCCATCTCACCACCCTTTCCCCACCCTCCCCAAGCAAGCCTCCTGCTTCCCAGGCCCTGGGGCTGTGCACACCGTGTTTTTAGGTCCCCTAAGCCTTCAAAATGGCATGCACCCAAATCAAGGATAATTTGGTTCAAGTCTCTGACTGTAAACCAAGTCCCTGGGGCTTTTACAGTTTTCATAGCTATATCACCCTGTTCAGGCTGCAAGGGGTAGTTTGCAGGATCAGTCACCTCCTCACAGTTTCCCTAATTCTCCCATTCTTTGCTAGGAAATGTCCTTTTTCCTCAGTATTGGGGAAAGCATTATGTAATGTAGCTGGAAGTTCCTCCTGAGAACCAGACCTGTCAAGCCTGGTCCTTTAGGATGGTGGGGCGGGGTTCAGCAGTTCACCTGGTCCTTTGGGATGAGGGAGATAGAAAGCCAGGTGCTTCATGGTACGACAGGGGAAGAAGGAAGTGACATGTTTGGGACAGAAAAAGACTTAAAATCAGTGAAATAGATGGGGTTGGGTCTTTTTTTTTTTTTTTTTTTTTCTTTTCTAGAGCCGCACCCGCAGCATATATAGGTTCCCAGCAGGCTAGGGGTCTAGTTGGAACTATAGCCGACGGTCTATACCAGAACCACAGCAACGCCAGATCTGAGCTGCATCTGTGACCTTCACAGCTCATGGCAATGTCAGATCCTTAACCCACTGAGCAAGGTCAGGGATTGAACCTGCAACCTCATAGTTCCTAGTGAGATTCGTTAACCACTGAGCCATGACAGGAACTCCTGGATTGGGTCATTTCACACGCAGTAGTTATTCACTGAAATCATCTTTTTGCAGGCTTTGATATTCTCAGAGTGCACTAGTGAAGAAAATATCTCTTGCCTCAGGAACTGACCGTCTTCTCCTTCCCATTCTCCTCCCCCACTCTCCACTTGCTTTTAACATTTTTATTGATATACAATTCACATGCCACACAATTCACTCACTTAGTGTGTACAGTTCAGAGGTTTTGGGCCACAGTCAATTTCAGAAGAGGAAGGACTTGGAGGATCATTCATGGGACATGTGGAGGGCCAAGGCTGAGAGATGCTTGGGACATACATTTTAGCCTTAGATCACATCCGTTGGCTTATCTCAGACAGCACACCTTTGAATGCAAGGCAGCTTGCTTGACTGTATAATTAGATCAGAGACAAAATGGGCCAATCTCTGCCACATTGTTATTTTTAAAAAATAATTCAATGAATTTTATTGTATGTATAGTTGTACAACCATCATCACAACCTAATTTTAGAACATTTCCATCTCAAATCCTCACCTGCCACATTATTACTAATTTGTTCTCAGCATATTGAAGGTATTTTTCCATAGTCTTCTGGCTTCCACTGATGTTTTTGATGAATCCTAACATTTTCCCTCCTGCCCCATGAGATCCACAATCCAGACTAGCTGCCTTGGACTCAGAGGAAACAAGAGCACCAGGCCTGAATTACTCACCCTGGATTATCATAGGGGAGTGAAATAAACTTCTTTCTTCTTTAATCCACTCTGCATTAGATCTTGTTAGTGGAACCATTTGGCATGAACACAGAATAACTTGTCTAATTCAGTGGAGCCCCTGTGAATCCCCTATGGTGTGAGCAGCATTAACATTGCAAATCCCTGCTGTCTCACACAGAGCTTTGCATGCAAATATATGGCAACTAGTAACTCAAACTGAGTCACCAAATAGCAAATTCCAATTGAATTTCAAGTACTTTTGCTTCTTTCAGTCAAGATATGTGCCTTTAACTTATTTGAAAACAAAACATATTTAAGACTTTTTTTAGAGACAAAAACAATGATGATTTTACCATTAATCCAGATTCAGGTAAAATAACAAAATGAAGGCAATTTAATACATACATTTTAATATTTATGGGGGCAATGAACAAAAGAAAATATGAAATAGAACTTTGAGGAATGAAAACTCTTATCACTGAGTTAAAAACTTAATATAATTTTAAGCAAAAACTTTAAACATAGAGGAAAGAATTTGTGAACTGGAAGAAAAATTCAATGAACTAATTTATAATTCATCCAGAAGAAAGAAAATATATTTCTGTAAAATATAAATTTAAATGTACTCATTAAAATATAGAAATAGAATGAACATCTAAATTATTAGTAGAAAAATAAAAGGGAAAAGGAAAAAAGAATCACTGAAGAAAATTGAAGATCAAAAAGAATTATACCAAAAAAGGAGTGCGAAAATTTTTAAATACATATTTAGAAATTAGTCTGATTATCAATGATTGCAAAAAATGCAAATGGATTAGGGTTGTAAGAAATACTCCAATCAGGAAATAAAATCAATTAAGATGCTGATTAATGTGAGTCACTCCTACAAATTTATGCTACAAAAACTTGAAAACAAGACGGTGTAGAAATTACATATTTCAGGTAAAAATGAACCAAAGATTGCTGAAAACACAATATACATGCTAGTAAAAACAATATTTAAGACTAAAAGGCCAGTTTTAAATAAGTTTATTATTTAAACTAAAATAGAAATGATTCTCCAGTTATAGGTAATATTCTCAAATGTGTAAATGCATATAAGAAAGTCTCAAACAACATAAAACAAAATTTTAACAGAAATAAAAAGAGGAAATTACATACTCATACTTCTGTGAGATAGTAAAACACATTTCTTAGTAATTCATCTGTCAACCAAAGAAAGATTTAACTGCTACAAGTCACACACTTGATAGAATGAACACATGCAAAACCTTGCCCTGACAGTTAGTGTAGAGTACCTATGCAATATGGAGAAATCTTGCTCAGAAGGGGCCTGGGAATAACTTTTCAAAGGGGCCAATAATCATGCACTGCAGAGACCATATTTTCCGACTGTAGTTGGAAGAATTTAAGATGCCCCCAAGACTCCTGCCTCATCATATACACATAGCATCTCCCAGGTTTTCCAACACTAACTAGGTGGTGCTGCAAAGGGATTCTGCAGATAGACTCAAGGTCCCAGTTCAGTAGGCCTTAATATAGTTACCCAGGTAAGCCTGACCTAATCTCATGAAGCGCATTAAAAAGAGTTTTCTCCAGTTGTTACAGAAGGGGAGTCTGAGATTTGCAGCTTGATAAGGATTTGACCTGCCACTTCTGCTGTGAAGATAGAGGGGGCCACAGGTCAAGGAACACGGGTGACATCTAGGAGCTCAGAGTCTAGACCTGGCTAACAGTCAGAAAGGAAATGGAGGCCTCATTCCTACTGCTGCAAGGAACTGAATCCTGCCAATACTCTGGATGAGCTAGGAAGAGCACAGATGAGGACAAAGCCTGACAAACACCTTCATTTCAGTGTTTGAGACCTTAAGCAGAGAACCCAGTCACACTGTGCCAGATTCCTGACCTACAGAACTGCGTACTCACAGATGGTATTGTTATAAATCGTTAAGTTTGTGCTAATTTTTTGTGTGGCAATACAAAAAGAATACACCAAGATAGAAATTACTTAAAAAATAAAAAATAATGAAACATTCTGTTCAATTTTAAAGATACATCATTAGATAACCACAGAGTCCAATAAGAGATTGTCATGGAAACTATATTAGAAAGTAAAGGGCAAAAATTCTATATCATGGATCATCTGACATCATAAAGATGCTAATTTTCCCTGAATTAAGCCATAAATTTAATGAGATCCCAGCACAAACAATAACCCTTCAATAATTAGAGATGCTGATTTTGAAAGCCATGTGAAAAAAGCAAAGGGAAGTTCTGAAAATGGTGAATAAATAATAAATGGGAGCTAACCCTGTTCAATAGCAAAACACACTACAATAATGCAATTTTTATAAATGTGGTATTGGTGTAGCCAGCACCAATTAAGTCTCAGAGATAAAGTTTTGAGGAAGAGAAAGAACAGCTTTATATCTTTGCCAGGCAAAGGAGGACATAGCAGGTTAATTCCTCAAAATCTAGTCCTCTCCTGAAAGGGAATAATAAGGGGTTTTACAGGTTTAGCTCAGAAGACAGGGTTATTGATTAAATGTCTATATTATTCTTCATCCATAGATCATTTCAGAGTTGTCAAATCTGGCGTCAGTCAGTCCAGTGATGGTTTTTTGTTGTCTTTGGGGTTATCATTCCTTGACCTTCTCTCTGGAAAGAAGACTGCTCATGGAGAATGGATGTTATAATTGAAACGGAGTGTTTCAATTACAAAAGAAAACACTAGGTGCAATATAACTCTAACTAGAAAGTAAACATTAATAATAAGTTAATAGGACAAGGTAGGGCATGACATAAAAAAACTGTTTTAACCAGTTTTTATCTGTAACAATATTTCCTAATCATTAATTCTTGAGTCAGCCTTTTGAGGCTGAGGGTAGGCCTGGGAGGCTAAAGGAAAAGTCTTTTACTTTAAAACACAAGGACTTAGGGTCTGGTACATGGTTTTACTAGCAAAGGAATAGACATCAATAATAAAAGAGTCTAGAAATTGATTCAAGTGCATTAGTTGCTTAGTATATGATAAAATTAGCATTATATATTTTGAAAGAAAGATGAATAATTTCATAACTCACGCTGGCATAATTTGTTAGTCATTTGAAAAAAGTAAATTTGGATTACGGCCTCGAAACTCAAAACTCATTAAAGATTATCCTAAATAGCAATAAAATGAACTGCCTGTTTTTAAAAAAAAAATCTGAGAAGCATAAAGTGGTCTCTTCAATGACTCCTAACTAGTTAGAAGACAATAAAATGGAAAAAAAAAAACTCACCACATATATCACAGTATAAGAGCTAATAAGCAGAATATGTGTAATAAAAGGAAGAAAAAGTACAAACATTTATCTCTAACCTGCACATTAAAAATCTAAAAGAAAAATAAGATGCAAACTAACACCTAACTGGCAAGTTGGACTTGGAATCCAGCCAAGGGTTTCCAGTCTGTGCTATTAACCATTATGGTACATTCTTTTTCAACCACCTAAATGAGCATAAACAGGAGATTGATTAAGTAATTATTATGCATTCATTCAAGAGAACACAATAGAGCTAAGAATGTAAAGAATCAGTATACCAAACTGACATAAAGGATTAACTTCAAAAATTAAGAGGAAATTTAAGATGCAAAGCAGTTATATAGCATTATGATTCTTTACCCAGTTCAAATATGTGGTGTTTTTTTTCCCTAACATTGGAAATTAAGAAAACTCTCGGAGTTCCCATCGTGGTGCAGTGGTTAACGAATCCGACTAGGAACCATGAGGTTGCGGGTTCGGTCCCTGCCCTTGCTCAGTGGGTTAACGATCCGGCGTTGCCCTGAGCTGTGGTGTAGGTTGCAGACGCGGCTCGGATCCCGCGTTGCTGTGGCTCTGGCGTAGGCCGGTGGCTGCAGCTCCAATTCGACCCCTAGCCTGGGAACCTCCATATGCCGCCAGAGCAGCCCAAGAAATAGCAAAAAGACAAAAAAAAAAAAAAAAAAAAAAGATAACTCTCACCTGGGTCGTCAGTGTCAGAAAGTGAGATACGTGGACAAGGAGAAATCTCAACAAGGATCTTTACTTCTGCAGAAGGGCATGGGTACTCCAAAAAGCGTGTGCACCAAAAAAAGGACCCTCCCCTATTTATCCCTAATGCTTGTAATTTACCTGTCCCCTTCCCATTGGTCAGGTCAGGGTGCACATTCTTCCTGATTGGCTAATTGAAACAAATTGTTGCTGGAAAAAGAGGTAAAAAGGAAGGGGATCCCAGGGGTGTTTCAGCCAAAACTGGAGCAAAAGGGAGTAACTAAGATTTCCTTTGGTAGAAAAGACATTATGTTATTTTCCACACCAACCACAAAGCAATTAATGCAATTCTCCATGGACGTTCAACAACTCAACTCAGTTCTGACACTGTGTACCTGGACATAGCATCAAACCACACAGCTTAATGTCTCAGTCCTACAAGAACCCCACTCCCACTTCAGACATCGTTGAAAATCCAGGTTGTTACCTGGACTTCTAATCTGCAAGAAGGTTGCACAACCTCTTCCTGGGCTTGATTAGAGCAGTTCACAGAACTCAGACAAATACTTTACTTGATAGATTATGGGTTCATTATTAAAGGTCTTAACTCTGGAACAGCCAGATGGGAGAGATGCTTATGGCAAGAAATAGGGAAGGGACACTGAATCCATACCCCCTCCAGGCATGCTACCTTCCCCACACCTCTATGTGTTCCCTGACCTGGAAGCTTTCTAGCCCTGTCTTTTTTGGGGGGGTGGGGGGGAGCCTTCATTACAGAAACATTTGATTAAATCACTGGCCATTGATGATTGTTTAAACCTCCAGGTCCTCTCTCCTCCCAGAGAAATGGGATTGAAAATTCCAATCCTCTAATTCCAGGGTCGTTTCCCCTAGCAACCAGCCCTGGTCCTTAAGGGGAATCTCCAAAAGCCATCTAATTAACATAACAAAAGACACTTTTTACCGCTCTCTCACTAATTAGTAAATTCCAAGGGTTTTAGGAGTTCTGTGCCAGGAATGTGACAAAGGGCAGAAATGTAGTTCTCATTATAAATCAGTGTCACAACATCTATCTTGTTTGCTTCAGACAGAAACCTGGAGACTTTCAAGCACTGGACTCTTTCTCATTCTTCACAACTAGTCACCCTGTTAACTCTCCTACCTGTCTCTCTAGTCCATCATTTTCTTCATTCCAACACTCACTTCCATAGTAATGTCCCTCTTTCCTCCTTCACTGGCCAGCGTTACAGATGAATTATGTTTCCTCAAAAATTCATACATTGGAGCCTTAACCCCCCAGAACCTAAGAATGTGAACATTCACATTTGGAGATTTGGTCATAAAGAAATGATTAAGATAAAATGCAATCTCTATGGTGGACCATAATCCAATATGAAAAATGTTCCTAGGATAAAAGAAATTTTCAAATACTGAGGTATGGGGAAGTCATTTTGGCTTACACATGAATTAATTTGAATTTTGTTCTAACTAGAACAGCCTGTTGTGGCCCCTCAAACATATATTGCAGATCTGCTTTATTATTAAAGAAAAGTGCACATTGACCAAAAGTAATATTATCTTTGTTAAATATAAAAAAGAATGTGTGGTATAGATAGATATAGATATAGATAGATATGTATACATACACACACACACACACACACACACATATAATCACTTTGAGATTAAATGCCTCCCTTCCTGGGATACCAGTTCTGGGATTCCTCCAATGCTAAGATTCCCTCCCCAGGTGCCAAGGCCATACTGACTTGCCGTGTATGTGCAGATCTTGTTTTCTTCAAACCTTGAAGGAATGTATCCCCAATTTGTTTGATCTTTGTTCTGATAATGCATAAAACTACTTCTCTGTAGCAGTTCCTCTGAGTTATATAAGAGGCTGTCTTTCAGGCTATCCTCAGTTTGGCACAAATAAAAGTCTGTTCTATTCCTGTTATAGATTGATTATTGATTATTTTCATCAACACCTACAAAAGGAGAGTAGGACAAATTCAGAGGGATGACCATGCGAGGACACAGGGAGAAGAGAATTGTCTACAATCCAAGAAGAGAGGCCTCAGGAGAAACCAGTCCTATTGATACATTGATCTCAGACCTCTTGTGTCCACAACTTTAATAAATCATATTCCTCTGGTATAAAACTCTGGGTCAGTGGTATTGGGTTCTGGCAGCCTTAGAAAACTCACCTAGTGGTCCATCTGGAAATATATGTGACCCTCTGTGTGTGTATTTCTATTCTCCTAGTTCATACAAAGGGCACTTGACTTGGCCTCTGAGGGTCTGATTATTATCCTCATGCAGAAAAAAACTCACTCCAATTTTCAACTTTCTCTGCTGTGAAATGGGAAAATGATACCTGCCTCTGTGTGTTTTATGACAGTTCAACCTTTCATTACATCCCCAAGTGCTGCTCTGTGAACTATGATCCCTCTGTGTTATCCTGGTGAGTCAATGCTCTGGGGTGAAGTTGATTTTGTACAAGTTATACCCATCCATTTACAGTGTCCTTTAACCAGTCAATGGTGTCAGAAAAGGCCAGATATTAACAAAGGTTATTCTGTCACCTTAGCGCAAACAAGTCTTCAGATTATGCCAGTCATCATTCTATTCCCTCCCAGTGTCTAAGTAAGGAATTGGCATCTGATACAATCTGGCTATTGATTTGTAAGGGGAAATCTGAAGGGAGTCAGCACTTTTTGAAATAGTATTCCTCACTCTTATCAATGGACATACCACCTTTACAAACACTGCCACCTCTCACTTCCTCCTGCTAACAACGGGGTGGCTAAAATTAAGGTGGACGATGTGAAATATTGGCAGGGATGTGGAGTAACTGGAATGTTCATGCATTGCTGGTGGGATTGAAAATTGATTAACCACTTTTGGAAATTGTTTGAATTTTTTTCTCAGTTTTATTGTGATATAATTGACATATAACATTGTATAAGTTTAAGGTGTACAACAATGACTTGATATATATATACATATATGTTACAAAGTAATTACAAGAATGTTTAGTTACCATCCATCATCTAAGTGTATGATAAATGTATTAGTATGGTTCCACATAGTCCAACAACTTTATTCCTAGGTGTGTATTCAAAAAAAAATTACAATATATGTCAAGAAAAACACTTATGAAAGAAAGTTTATAGAAGGCTAAAATGGTACATGGACCCAGTGTCTATAACCAGGAGAATGAATGAATGAGTGTATTGTGGCTTGTCTTTACTACAGAATGTTTGTTGGCAATAATAACAAAATACTGATATGCATAATAACATATTGATCTCAGAGGCACAGTTGACTGAAAGAAACCAGATACAAAGGAAAACATAACAAATGGTTTCATTTACATGAATTTTAAAGATGGTATAACTAAACTTGATGAAGAAATCTGAACAGAGTTGGTCCATGGGGTATAGAGATTCAAGGGGGGTGAGGAAAAATTGGGGGTAATAGAAATGTTTTTTTGTTTTGTTTGTCACTTGGCAGCATATGGAGTTCTGGGCCAGGGATCAGATCTGAGCCATAGTTGCAACCTATGCTACAGCTCCAGCAACACTGGTTCTTTAACCCACTATGCAGGGCCAGGGATTGAACCCATGTCCTGGTGCTTCAGAGATTGCTGCTGATGCTGTTGAACCACAGCAGGAACTCCAGAAATGCTCTTCATTTTGAGTAGGGTGATGGATGGATGCACGTAAGTGGGGTTTATCTCAGGAATACACAATTGATTTAACATCCCCATACCAATTAATAATACACAATATAAGTAGAATAAAGGAAAAAGAAAATAAATGCAACAAGGTACTACGAAAAATATTTGTCAAAATCCAACAACATTCATGATAAAACTCTCCCAAACTAGAAAATGAATAGAACTGGACATCTACAGAAATTCTATAGATCCCATGTAATGATATAAAACTGAATAATTTACCACTCTGACAAGGAACAAAACAAGATGTCTGGTCTCATCCTCCTATTGAACATTATGTTGAAAGTTCTAGGCTGTCTTATAAAGCAAAAAAGAAATAAAAAGCATTCAGATTGGAAAGTGAAAAAGAGTGCTGTCTTTATTTTCAGATAACATAATCATGCACATAAGAATCCTAAGGAATCTGCAAAAAACAATAAACAATAAACAAGTTTAGCTAGGGATCAATTTATGACAATCACTTTTTTTTTCAAAATTTGAAATTAAACAATCTCATTCATAGTACCATTAAAAAAGAACAAAATACTTATGAATATGCTCGGTGAGGGAAGGGCAAGATTTGTAAGCAGAAAATCTATAAAACATTACTTAGAGAAACTAAATAAGACCTAAATTATGCTTCTGGATTGGAAGACTCAAATTTTTTTTTTGTCTTTTGTCCTTTTTAGGACTGCACCCATGGCATATGGAGGTTCCCAGGGTAGGGGCTGACTAGGAGCTGTAGCTGTCAGTCTATACCACAACCATAGCAACACCAGATCCAAGCCGTGTCTGAAACTACCCCACAGCTCACGGCAACACCGGATCCTTAACCCAGTGAGTGAGGCCAGGGATTGAACCCGCAACCTCATGGTTCCTAGTTGGATTCATTTCCACTGCACCATGATGCGAACTCCGAAAACTCAATATTGATGAGACGTCATTTGTTCTCAGATTAATCTGTGGATTCAGTTTAAGCCCTATCAAAATCCCAAACTGTTTAGTCAACAAGTTGATATTAAAATTAATAAAAATAACATGTATCTTTGAATATTCAAAGTGATTCTAAAAAAAGAATGTCAGATGACTTATATTTCCTGATTTCAAGACTTACTTAAAACTGCAGTAGAGACAGCAAGGTATTGGTACCAGCTTAGACATACAGGTAAACAGAACAGCAAGGTGGAAGTGGGCGGTGAGGGCAAGGTCCCAGACAGAGAACCATACATTCATGGAAAAGGGTAGTCTTTTCAAGAAATGGTACTGGAACAACTGAGCATCCTTAGAGTAAAGGAAAGAAGAAGATGAAAGAAAGGGAAAAGAAGAGAGGAAAGAAGAAAGAAAAAAGAAAAGAGAGAAACACACCATATTTAAAATACATTAAAATATAATTAGTACATAGAGATAAAACTATAAAACTATAAAAATTCCAGAATAAAACATCAGAAGAAATATTTGTGACCTTGATGGTAAAAAATTTCTCAGATTAACAACAAAAGCACTATTCATAAAAGAAAAAATTAACAAAACAAATCAGACTATCAAAATGAAAAACTATTACTCTTCAAAATGGTCTGTGAAGACTTGGAGCTGTGTGTGTGTGTGTGTGTTTGTGTGTGTGTGTGTGTGTATTATGTGTTCTGAATATATAAAAACCCTTAGGACTCAATAATAATAATTTAAGTGGGCAAAATTTTTGAATACAGACATACAGACAAAAGACACCTGGCTAGCAAAGATATACATGAGAATATACATCATTAGCGATGAGGGAATGCAAATTAACACCACAGAAAGACACCATGATACACCTGAGTGTCTAAAATTGAAGCGACTAAATATAGCTAGTGCTGGCAAGGAGTGAAGAAAGTGAAACTCTCATAGACTTCTAGTGGCAGTGAAAAATGGCACCATCACTTTGGAAAACATTTTGACAGTCTCTTAAAATACTAAAGATATACTTGCATAGAACCCAGCAATTCCACTCCTGGGTATATACCCAATTAAAATGTATGTTCATGCAAAGATCTGTACATAAATATTTGTAGCAGCATTTTATATAATAGCAAAAATATGGAAACAGCCCAAACGTACATAAATGGGCATATGGTTAAACAAAATGTGGTATATCCACTGTTTAGCTTTGAAAAGAAACACACTAAACAAGGTGCAGCATAGATAAATCTAAAAACACTATACTAAGTGAGAAAAGTTCATTATAAATATCACATGTTGTATAATTCTATTTATATGGAATTTATGGAAAAGACAAAACCATGGAGACAGAAAACAGAACTTTGGTTGCCTGAAGTAGGGTATTAACTTGGAAATGGACATAAGGAAAACTTTAGGAATTCAGTAAACATTCTAAATCTGGATTTTGGTATAACTGCACAACAATGTACATTTACTAAAATTCACCAAACTTATTTATTTATTTAGCTGTGCTCATGGTATGCAGAAATTCCTGAGCCAGGGATCAAATATGCACCATGGCAGCAACCTAAATCACAGCAGTGACAGTGCCAGATTCTTAACCCACTGAGCCACCAGGGAACTCCTACCAAATTTTAACTTGCATTTGGTGGGTTTTATGCTATGTAAACTGTACCTCAATAAAACTGTTAAAATGTCACCAAACTGTACACTTAAGATTTGTGCATTGGTAGTCTATGCTAAAATTATGCATAGATTTACAAAAAAAAGGGGGGGGAGGGATGAAGGTAGATGTTTTCTCTTCCATCCAGCTTTGGAGATTGAGGATGATACATACATTCCCTGCAGCCATTTTGTGACCTTGAGAAGATATACTGAGGACAAACCATGATGCTGAGGATGGCAGAAGATAAAGATGGAAAAAATTTGGCCCCAAGAATTATTCATTGGTGCATCAATTTATGCATTCATGTGCTTATCCACTGTGCTGTTCTCAGGTATGTGTGGGAAATTATTAAAACTATAATGCCTTCAGAATTTTAGAATTCATGATAAGAAAATCTATCAAATATAATTAGCAGTCTTTTTTACATTAAAAATCTGGAGGAACATATTTGCTAGATAAATAGTTAATATACGCATAAAAGTAAAAAACATACTTACTAAAAAGAGAAAAGCAGCTGAAATTTTTAAAAATTGCCCAGGGATACAAAAAGATAATTCATAAAAAGTGAAATATAAATGGCACATATAATAAAAGGTAACTATGGAAAAGCTCATTCAACATTATTTGTAATAGCCAAAAATTAGAACTAACATGATGTTCACTGGTAGGAGAATGGCAGTTAAAATATTATACTCGCCCTGTAAGATTTCTCAAATATCTATTATAATGAGGTAGGTATACATTGTAAATGCATGATTTATCATTTTGCGTACTTGTGGCATATTCAATTACTTGGAATTAGTATCTTGCATCACAAGCAGTTTTGAGAAAGTCCTATAAATTTAATTCATGTTGCTCACCATCAATTGGACTAGTCCCTGTGTCCTGGGGAAGGAGGGGTTCCTTTATTGAAAAGATCCTATGGACAGATCTGGGAGGGCTGCTCCTAGTGTCCCTATGTTTTGTCCAATTGTTGTCATGAACAATTTGGACAAAACATTTGGGACAAAAAATTTGCTGGGTAGGACCAGTGATTTAAAAGGAAAGAATGAGAGAGGAAGGCCAGAAGAAAGGAAAAATTAAATAAATAGGAGAAAGAAAAAAGACTTCACTGAAATATGTAGAATAATTTGCAACAGTAATCTCAGAATTGATAACCCTTCAAAAGATTTATATTGTTTTCAAAGCTTGCTCAATTGCTTTTCTGCCTGTGTCTATTTCTACGCCTTGTTCTAAGACATGGTAAACCACAAAAACAAAAACTGAATAGCTGAAATTGAAATCTATAGAAATGAATGTGCTATAAGAGGTAGTCTTTTCAAAGTACTCAAGGTAGAGTCAGGACAATCTTTGTTTTTTGATTGATTGATGCCAGGTAGGAAGATTATTTCTTAAGGGTTGGCATACAGAGGAGAGTCCTTTCTTATTCAGCCAAAATTAGGGTTCTAGGAGTCCTCTTCTAAATGCAGGTTATATAAATAGGCACTCATGTCACACTTGCAATTTCCTTTTTTCCTAAATCAGGCTTAATTTCTCTTCCTTCTGGATTCTGCTACTTCTCAAAAGTTGACTAGAAAGTCTGCTTCAAATCCTCTATGAAAGAGATGAATAGTAAAGAAACAGCAGGTAAAGAAAAAAGAAAAAGTAAAAAAAAAAAAAAGAAAAAAAAAGTAAAAAAGTAAAGAAACAACAAGCACCATGTTTGGGAAGTTTTCAGATATTGTTGAAAAACACCATCTCCTCTTCTTCTAGGACTCCTAAGACACAAACAACTTCTACTCCTGAACCAGCACGAGAATAGCAGCTCTCTCCTGTGACATTTTAGAGAAACTGAATGAGGGTAATTTTAGCCATAAAACAAAATATGTGCAGTGTAATGTTCTTTTATCTTTGGAGAGACCCTGTGCAGAAATCAGGGCAAATTAAGCCATCTTTCTTTCTTTTTTTAATAATGATTTTTATTTTTTCCATTTATATAGTCCATTTTCTACTGCACAGTAAGGTGACCCAGTCACACATACACATATATATTCTTTTTTCTCACATTATCATGCACCGTCACAAGTGACCAGACATAGTTCCCAGTGCTATATGGCAAGATCTCATTGCTTACCCATTCCAAAGGCAATAGTTTGCATCTATTAACCCCAAATTCCCAGTCTCTCCCACTCCTTCCCCCTCCCTCTTGGCAGCCACAAGTCTGTTCTCCATGTCCATGATTTTCTTTTCGGTGGGAAGTTTCAATTGTGCCATATATTAGACTCCAGATATAAGTGAAATCATAAATTAAGCCATCATTCTGTATCCTAAGTGAATTGGCATTTTTTTTTCTGTGAATCTATAATTTTAATGGTTGCATGGCCCCTTGCAGTTTCTGGCTTTATCCAAGAATCTCAGTTCTAAAATCCTGCCTTGCCCCAGCACAGTGCCTTCTTTACTTTCCTTGAACCAGCAATAACAGCACATCTTTCCTCCCTGATTAGTCAACCCTTGACCTTCCTCCTAAGGCTGCACTGGTGTCAGGTCTAGGAGTGTAGAAATCAACAAGGACTGTAAAATAAAAACAAACAGAAACTGCTGATAGCAGATGGAGAGGATAAACACTGATAAATCCAGTTGCAAGGATAATGAGAAACACTATTTCACCTAAAGTTATGAAGCAGCTGTGAAATGCCAAAATACCCACCACTTTACCTTTTAATAACTTCTATTTCATATCAGTGATGTCTCAGATCCCTTTTGCTATACTGTGCATTTCCTGGCATATCCAATTGATAAACCACCTTTGCCTCATAACCTAAATTTTGGTTAGTTCTTGCTTCTCTTAATATTGCCCCAGGCACAGCATTAATCCAGAACATCCTTGGCTCTCAGGACTGTTCTCAGAATCCTTCAGTGGGAATATACGTTGCCCTCCCTCATGGTATGGAACCATAAAATCTGACTTTAGCCTTCGTGGTCTTTCCTAACTGGGCATTCACTGATCATTCCTAGAATGCTGGTTTTGGTTTTTGTCTTTTCTTGTCCACACCATACTTACTGTACATGAAGTTATGCCTGGGAAATATATGATCAACATATCATTCAGGTTTTGTCCTCCACTATAATATGAAAATTTAAGGTCCTTATAAAACTGTTATTTTTTAAATAAACTGCTTGATATGTTTTGTTCTGGGGTTTTAAAATGGCTTTTTGCATAATAAATATCTACATCATCCCTCAGTTTTCCTTGTCTCCCTTTGAAATGTCTCTCCTGTGCCTTTTGGTGGTCTTCAGAAAAACAATGACCTGATTTTTGTCACTAGAGTTTAGAAAATACAATCTACTATATAACAGGCAGCAGATAATGGTTACCTCCTGACTTTTATACTGATGTGGAAATCAAGATCCAGGCACAGACTGACCAGCAGTATGGAGAAACTGAGGGCAACATTTTTAAAATTTTTGTTTTAATTTTATTTTTTTTTCCTATTTCTCCTTCTGTCTCTCTACCTTATTCATACCTTTCCAATAATCTAAAATCTAAGATTGTTTCTGTAAAAAATAATGCAAGACTAAATTTTAATCCTTTCTAAAATTTTAGGAAGTTAACTAAGTGTTGTGACATTTAAATATTTTGTAATTCCCTTGAAGCATGTGAAAATAATACATATCACATTACGCATAGGAATAAGGGAATTCAGTGTTGGATGCTGTGGGGAAAAAAATCCATCAGGTCTAATAATACGTGGAAAGAACACAGTTGCTGTTAAAGGAAGCCAGGCTCCATCCTAGAATACAGGTGAAATCTGAATGGCTGAAAGAGAATCAGAAGATAGGAATTGGGAATGAAAATTTTTATATAATACATAAGTAGCAGCAAAGAGAATGGAGATCTATCTGAGGAGCTCTAATTTTTATTTCAGATAAAATGTGATGGGGTTATCAGTGATGTGTTAATGTTACTTTATTTGGATGGAAGGCAGCAACTTGGCTTTTTCTTTTTTATTTTATTTTATTTTATTTTATTTTTTGGTCTTTTTAGTGCTGCACCCAAGGCATATGGAAGTTCCCAGACTAGGGGTCAAAGTGGTGTTGCAGGCGCCAGCCTACACTACAGCCACAACAAGATCATATCCGAATCACATCTGCAAACTACACCACAGCTCATGGCATCACTGAATCCTTAACCCACCGAACAAGGCCAGGGATCTAACCTGTGTCCTCATGACTACTAGTCAGATTCGTTTCCGCTGAGCCACAATGGGAACTCCGCAACTTGGCTTCTTATTTCTAGGATCCTTAGCTTGTGTGAATCTGTTGCTTGGTGGTCATGCAGCAGTGATGATCAAGGACTGTGAGTTTGTTTGGATCATGTAACCAAAAATTATAGGAAGTAAATTTTTTTCCCCACTGTACAGCAAGGGGATCAAGTTATCCTTACATGTATACATTACAATTACATTTTCCCCCCACCCTTTGTTCTGTTGCAACATGAGTATCTAGACAAAGTTCTCAGTGCTATTCAGCAGGATCTCCTTGTAAATCTATTCTAAGTTGTGTCTGATAAGCCCAAGCTCCCGATCCCTCCCACTCCCTCCCCCTCCCTTCCACTCCCTTCCCCTCCCATCCACTCCCTCCCCCTCCCATCAAGCAGCCACAAGTCTTTTCTCCAAGTCCATGATTTTCTTTTCTGTGGAGATGTTCATTTGTGCTGGATATTAGATTCCAGTTATAAGTGATATCATATGGTATTTGCCTTTGTCTTTCTGGCTCATTTCACTCAGTATGAGATTCTCTAGTTCCATCCATGTTGCTGCAAATGGCATTATGTCATTCTTTTTTATGGATGAGTAGTATTCCATTGTGTATATATACCACCTCTTCCGAATCCAATCATCTGTTGATGGACATTTGGGTTGTTTCCATGTCCTGGCTATTGTGAATAGCGGGTGCATGTGTCTCTTTTAAGTAGAGTTTTGTCCGGATAGATGCCCAAGAGTGGGATTGCAGGGTCATATGGAAGTTCTATGTATAGATTTCTAAGGTATCTCCAAACCGTTCTCCATAGTGGCTGTACCAGTTTACATTCCCACCAGCAGTGCAGGAGGGTTCCCTTTTCTCCACAGCCCCTCCAGCACTTGTTATTTGTGGATTTATGAATGATGGCCATTCTGACTGGTGTGAGGTGGTATCTCATGGTAGTTTTGATTTGCATTTCTCTTATAATCAGCGATGTTGAGCATTTTTTCATGTGTTTGTTGGCCATCTATATATCTTCTTCGGAGAAATGTCTATTCAGGTCTTTTGCCCATTTTTCCATTGATTGATTGGCTTTTTGGCTGTTGTGTTGTATAAGTTGTTTATATATTCTAGAGATTAAGCCCTTGTCAGTTGCATCATTTGAAACTATTTTCTCCCATTCTGGAAGTAAATTTTATTACTACCTTGTTGGAGGAAACTTCAAATCTAACTTAGATAAATTCGTTCAGGATATGAGAAGAATCCTGAGGCAACCAAAAACACAGTGAGTGGGAACTTCCAGTTTGGACAAGTCTGGAAGTAGACACATTTTTCCTGCTGCTCTCTACTGAGCACAACTACAAATCCTAGAAATAACACAAGAATCACCCAAAGCAAAACTCTGGAAGGCAATGAGGAGGAACAACACAGAGGCAGGCTGTCTTAGTTCTCCTACCCAACTGAAAAAAGAGACCCATAAGCTGTTTTCCCTAACCTAGGAACACAAGGCAGCCAGGTAGGCTCATTCTAGAGCCTACAACAGACACTCTGACACAACAGGGTGAGTCCCAGGCCCAGAAGGATATGAGAGAAATGGATCTAGAGCCCCTAGAACAGCGAGAAACCAATAAACCTCTTTCCTTCAGACTGGATTGGGAGCCCTCTCCCCATCAGAAATTGCTGACACCAGGCAGAACCTGCAAGTGGGACACCCACAGCGAGGCAGCACCTGTAAGAAGGACCCCACAGCCAGCAGCCATTCCAGGAAAACACACACACACAGTCACAATGTATTCTTCCTGCCTCTTGCATTCCAAAGGACAGAGTCCAGGGCCTGTGGCCCCCATGCAATGGGCTCTCAGGCACTGAAGAGGGAATTCCCAAGGTACCAGACCAGCTAGCGACTGGGGAAACACGTGGACTCAAGAAAGTTCTCAATGTGGTGGACTTGCTTCTACACCTCATGGACCTGCAGGACAGCCCTGCTGCTACCACTGTGCTTCTAAAGTTCCTCTCCTCAGTGTTGGAAATACATGCTGACCACCTTTGGGAAGTAACAGAACCCCAAAATAAAAGCTCAGATAAGCATAGCCCTGGAAAATGGAGTGGGGGGAGCAGACGGGGTAACTTATTTATAGTGGCTGTATTCAAATGAGGACTCCTGGTAGCCTCCTTCTGATTGGACAAGAAAGAAGGCTCCACTCTGATTGGATAACCCCTCTACTGGGCATCAACCAATCATAAAGGTTGAGGAGGCTCTACCAAGAGCTTTGAAAAGACCACCCTTACAGGAAGTGCATCTGTATAGAGTTCATTTTTATGGGTTTCCTTTTTTTCTTTTTAAAAATTATTATTGAAGCCAATACATAAACATACAGACATGGAGAAAATGGCAAAATACTGAAAGTTTTAACTTTATGAGATGTGTTTTGTGGGGTTTTTTGGGTCATTGTTGTATTTCATTAATTTCCTTTTTCTCCCTCCCTTACTTTCCTTCCCTTTCCCTTCCTCCTCTATCCCCTTGCTACCTTTCTTTCATTAGTACACTGTTTCTAGCAGACAAGTGCTTCATGACTTGTCTGAAGTTTGGACAAATCACAGGGATGCTTGAATGGACTAATCAGAGCAACCCACCCAAAGATTCCACAGGCTCAACCAATAAGGATCCCCCCTTCTCCTGGCCACTGCAATTGGTCCAAAGGGCATGTGCTTCCCCAAACTGAACAAAGGGGACCTTCACTCTCTGTTTCAGATCTGGAGATTGAGAAAAGTGATTGATTGTTGATTGGTTGGGTGGCTTATGGAGAATTAATAATGTGTATCTAGAGCTACCAGTGGACGAGATCCTCATGTCTCAAAGCAAATTAAGAGAATAATGTGGATGAGTAGAAGCAAGAAAATTTTGTAAATCGGGGTTGGGGAGAAAGAGAAACTGAAGAAAGCGTGTGGACCTTAGGTACAAGCTCTCAGGTGACTTCCATTTCAGCAGTTCTGTTTCCTTTTCTGTGTGTTAAATCACCACATCTGATACCAGAGGTCTGGAAGACTGCTAGGCAGGTGGTTGACCTCAGGAAGGCAGACAACAGGTGCGAGGTTCCCAATTATAGGGATTCTATGTGTCCATGGGAAGATTCCTTATGTGAGAAAAAAAAAAGGAACAACTTTGAAGACAGTGAAGGGACTAATTAATAAATTGTAGTGCAAGTATGAAGTCTGTTAAAAGACAAACAGGCATATTTAATTTTTCAAGCATTTATTTGACCATACATCAATTCCAGTTGGTCTGTGTTAGCTACAAGTGGTTAGAGCATTCTACCAACTGAAGGTAGGGGAGAGAGATTTTTTATTTTTTATTATAGTTGATTTACGTTTTGTCAATTTCTGCTATACAGCAAATTGACCCAGTTATACATATATATGCATTCTTTTTCTCGTATTATCTTCCATCATGTTCCATCACAAGTGACTGGATATAGTTCCCTGTGTTTATCCACTCCAAATACAATAGTTTGCATCCACTAAACCCAAACTCCCAGTCCACCCCACTCCCTCAAGAGGGGATTTTTATAGAGATTTGGAAGCAAAATATTGTGTCTTTGTTAAATTGACATTTGTTAAGTAGAGCCCCTGGAGTATCGGATGACCAGCCAGTGTTCAACAAAAGACCACCAGGGAACTGAAACAGTGAAGTTTATTTCTCACAGGTCCTGGTGGTACTACATGGCTCACCTTGAGTGTCCATGCAGGGGGTTTAAGGCAGGGTGCAGGCAGAGAGAGCATGGCAGGACCTGGGGTACATGCCTTTATTAGGATCCCCAGGTGGACTGCTTTGAAGTTCCAGGGCTAAGGCCAGAGTGGTCAATGCTAACCAAGAAGTGTGGGGTTCTGATAAACATTTTGGGGAATCTTATCTAAAGGGCCCACAAGGGGAAGGCCCTTGGTGGTGGGGGAGAATGTTTGTTAGAAAGGCCATTGAGGGAATCACATGAGGACCTTAATCTTACTTGTGACTCTCTGGGCTTTCTTTAGATTGTGTACTTGTAAGAGGAGCTGGTGTCATTTAGATGCCCCTCAGGATCCTGTCTACACAGATAGATGCTGAGGACAGTTTAAATAAACCCTCAAAACAAAGCAAGGGAATGATTTGATTGGCAGTAGCTTAAGCTGTTGCCTCATTTAGGAAAGTCTAGCTGGTTGATTGTAATTAGTTGTTCCTAAATTTCTTTTTCTCAGATTCAAGTGCATGACTCTGGTTTTGGTTTGCTCACATAGGTACCAAGGCATTAGAACACTTCAGTCTCATGGCCTCCTTGTTTAATTACTTTGCCAGCACACCCAAGGTCCACAAGGTGTGAAATTTTATAAAACTAATCTTTTTCAGAGAATCCAAACCTGAACTGCCTTTGAAATTCTTCTTGCTGTTCCTTTCATGGCTCAGATGCTCCAACTGCTCTGGGTCCTAGTGTGTGAGGGGGTGTGTTCCTGGACCAGATGATATTCTGGGTTGATAGAAATAATTGGGCGTGGGAGGAGGTGCCAGGAGGACACAACTGGAAACTGCCCCTGCTGGTGACTTGCTCTGTGCTCAGGATCCTATGTAGCCCCTTCAGTCAGGGCTGGTCTCTCATCCTGATTCCTGGAAACACCAAATTAGTGGTTTTTATGGACTTTTTTATTGGTTACTTTTCACACATGTTCCATGTCCAATAGTGAAGATATTTGCCATCTTCAAAATATGCGGTGTAAAAAATTAGTACTTTGTCAATATCTCTTGGCCATAACATACTGTAAGAAATGTGTTTGGCATTGTAATTCACTATAAATTCACCTAACTTTCATGAAACAAGCATGCCAATATTCCTAGACATGTACCATGATACTTTCTAATCTATTATATTTTTATAAAATGTTACTTTCCATTTCCCAAATTTATTTTATTCTTACTCACTGGTGTCAGCCAAATATTAGGGGAAAAAATTGTAATTCGTCCTTAATGTCTTAACTAAGAGATTCTGTGTTCCTGCAGCATGAGTCAGAGAAGCAAAGATCACGGCTCTCATTTTCATGTGAGAGAGCTGTAGTTACATAGCTCATTTCATGGCTAATTTGCATGGATTTAATCCCACTCCTCTTGTGGTTTGATGTGACATCATAAGCCCCCTACTGTTATAGTCTGAGCACCTCTTTCCATAAGAGGGTCTAAGCTTTAAATATTTAACAAATATTTTGTTGCAGTTTTAAGTCATCTTGTTTCTATAAATTGCTATTTCCTTCCTTTCCTCCATTAGGTTGTGTCTTCTTCTCATTAATCTAGGGATTTTTGTTTCATTTGTATGTTTTTGCTTTTTAGGGCCACACTCACAGCATATGGGTATTCCCAAACTAGGGGTTGGATCAGAGCTACAGCTGCCAGCCTATGCCACAGCCACAGCAATGCAGGATCCGAGCCACTTTTGCCACCTACACCACAACTCACAGCAATGCCAGATCCTTAACCCACTGAGTGAGGCCAGGGATCAAACACACAACCTCATAGTTCCCAGTTGAATTTGTTTCTGCTGCACCACAATGGGAACTCCAGGGATTTTTTTGTTAAGGAAAAACATATTTTAACCATAATATCATGGAGTACAATTTTCTACTTCCTGAGATTTTTTTTTTTTCTATTCTGAAGTTTTCTCTACCTACAGGACTCTTACTACATATGCGACTTTCTCTCTCTCTCCCTCTTTATACCTTTGCTACTCCATATTCATGGAGGCAAAACTTTGATTAGATGCTGAAAGCTCTGTTTTTCTCTGAAAACTGAATAATATTTTCATCTGGACCTTTTATTGGTTACCTTTAAAACTGAATATAACTTTTCTTCCTCTCTTGTGTTTGTTTCCACAATTTGGGAATATCTATTAATTTATTTCACATTTTCCAAATATTGTCTATGGCTATTTATACGTCATTAAATATATTCATTTATTGTTGCTGTTGAATCTCTAGGTAAATATTAGAACCAAAATATTATTTTATACAAAGTATTTGCTGGTTGTAAAACCCTAGAGTTTCAAGCATAAAACATTACATAACTGGGTTTTACATGATGTTTAAAAATATTTATATTTTATTAGGTGTGATAATTATATTTTACTTCTTTTCCTTATCCATAAGATATAAGTACTAACGTTCTTACAAACAAAAGCATTTTATATCTTATATTTATTTTAATATGCTGCCAGGATAACCAGAGTTGATAGTTGAAAATGAAAGGCAAAATAATTAAAATTACTGAAGCCTCATAATGGATTCTTTTTTTTTTTTTTTTGTCTTTTTGCCTTTTCTAGGACCACTTCCCACAGCACATGGAGGTTCCCAGGCTAGGGGTCTAATCGGAGCTGTAGCCACTGGCCTATTCCAGAGCCACAGCAATGTGGGATCCGAGCCACATCTGCAACCTACACCAAGCTCACGGCAACACCAGATCCTTAACCCACTTAGCAAGGCCAGGGATCGAACCCACAACCTCATGGTTCCTAGTCGGATTCGTTAACCAGTGCGCCATGACGGGAACTCCCTCATAGTGGATTCTTATGATAGGGTATAATTTTATAATTTTATTTATCATTGTTAGGATTTAAAATTTTCCATGATATCTTTAAATAAAGAATTTAAGAAATTTGGAGTTCTTGTTGTGGCTCAGCAGTAATGAACCCAACTAGTATCCATGAGGATGTGATTCAATCCCTGGCTTTGCTCAGTGGGTTAAGGATCCGGCAACTGTGGTGTAGGTGACAGATGCAGCTAGGATTCTGTGTTGTTGTGGCTGTGGTATAGTCTGGCAGCTATAGCTCTGATTCAACCCCTAGCCTGGGAACTTCAGTGTGCCATTGGCGTGGCCCTAAAAAGAGAGAAAAAAAATTTAAGGAATTTCACATGAGCAAGATACCAGAATGTGAATCACTAGACATCTTTACCCCACAAACACACCAATTTATCAATACACAAATCAATACATATAATTGAATAACTTCATTAAACAGAAGAAATTATCACATTATCAATCAACTATACTTCAACAAAACATTTCTTTTTATTAGAGTACAGTTGATTTACACTATTGTGTTAATTTCTGTTATACAGTATAATGACCCAGTCATGCATATATATACATTCTTTTTCTCATATGATCATCCATTTTGTTCTATCACAAGTGATTGGACATAGTTCCCTATGCTATACGGTAGGACCTCATTGTCCATCCATTCTAAATGCAATAGTTTGCATCTACCAACCCCAAATGCCCCATCCTTCCCACTTCCTCTCCCCTCCCCCTTGGCAACCACAACTCTGTTCTCTATGTCCATGTGTCTGTTTCTGTTTTGTAGATAGGTTCATTTGTGCCATATTTTAGTTTCCATGTATAAGTGATATCATATGGTATTTGTCTTTCTCTTTCTGACTTACTTCACTTAGTATGAGAATCTCTAGTTTCATCCATGTTGCTGCAAATGGCATTATTTTGTTTTTTATGGCCGAGTAGTATTCCATTGTATATTTAACCACATCTTCTTAATCCATTCATCTGTCAGTGGACATTTAGGTTGTTGTTTCCATGTCTTGGCTATTGTGAATAGTGCTGCAGTGGACATAGGGCTGCATGTATCTTTTTGAATAAAGGTTTTGTCTGGATATATGCCCAGGACTGGAAGTGCTAGATCATGTGGTAGTTTTATATTTAGTTTTTTGGGAAACCTCCATACTGTTTTCCATAATGGTTGCACCGATTTACATTCCTAGCAGAAGTGAAGGAGGGTTCCCTTTTCTCAACACCTCTCCAGCATTTGTTATTTGTAGATTTATTGATGATAACCATTCTGACTGGTGTGAGGTAGTACCTCATTGTAGTTTTAATTTGCATTTCTCTAATAATTACTGATCTTGATCATTTTTGCATGTGCCTGTTGGCTATCTGCCTGTCTTCTTTGAAGACATATCTATTTAGATCTTCTTCCCATTTTTTCATTGAGTTATTTGACTTTTCCAAAGTTTCTGGTAAGAATGATTGATGAGGGATTTCTCATTTTTTAAAGACTGGGAGAGATGGCTGTTTTGAAAATGAAGAGGAAAGAAAATATATTCCAAATAAAGGGATAAGATAATCTCCAGGAATCAAACCTAATAAGGCAAACAGACATGATATACAAGACAGAGAAAACGAATTAAGTGCCATAAAGATTTTCAGTGGTATCAGGAAAACAGACCATGAACAACATGGGAATTTCAATAAAGAAATAGCAAATATACACTATAAAGCTACCAAATAGAAACCAGGAAGCTGAAAAATACAATAACTGAACTGAAAAATGGAAATAGAGTGGTAGAGGGGTTCAAGAGTAGACTACATCAAGCAGATCAAAGGATCAGGGAACTAGAAGAGAGGTCAATGGAAATCATCTTGCCAGAGGAGCAAAAAGAAAAAAAAGTGAAAAAAGCTTAAACTGATATAGACTCCAAAATAGCAGACAAATATATGCATTATGAGTGTTGCAGAAATTTAAAAACAAAAAACAAAAAACACCTCTGGGAAAAGTTACAGTAGGCCAATTACATGTGTGTTTAGAAGCCTGCTCCTCAGCTGCAGCTATGAAGCTATGAACCTATGAAGTTGGTAGGTCCCTTTCACAGAAAGACTTGACACCTGAGTCTGTTGCCTCTTGTTTTGCCCTTGAGTGGTAGCCAACTAAGAATTTTCCTCCTTTGGAGTTCCCGTCATGGCTCAGCGGTTAACAAATCTGACTAGGAATCATGAGGTTGCGGGTTCCATCCCTGGCATTGCTCAGTGGGTTAAGGATCCGGGATTGCCGTGAGCTGTGGTATAGGTTGCAGATGTGGCTCAGATCCTGCATTGCTGTGGCTCTAGCATAAGCCGGCGTCTACAGCTCTGATTAGACCCCTAGCCTGGGAACTTTCATATGCTGCGGGAGCGGCCCTAGGAAAAGGCAAAAAGACACACACACACACACACACACACACACACACACACACACACACACACACACACAGAATTTTCTCCTTTGGTGACCATCCTGCAGGATACTCAAGCATAATCCCCACTGGCCACCAGAGACTGACAATCTAAAGGTGTCCCCTGGGAAGAAGCCACAAAAATCAAGATGCTGAAGAAGAGTACAACCTCCGTTCTGGGCGGTAACATAATGCTGGAGTGGGGCAAAGTTGAGTGGAAGATTATGTCTACCAGCCTGTTTCCTGAGAGCAAATTTTTTTGGTATGATAACTCTTTAGTTACTTTATTAAAATGCCATTTTTACTAATTCTTTTTAAACCATTTTTTTAAAAAATTATGTATATTTAAGGTGTACAACACATTGGATATATATACATAGTGAAATTGTTACCACAGTCATGCTAATTAACATATCAGTCCTCACATGGTTGTCAATTTTTTTTGTGATAGAGTGCATATTTACAGTATTCAGTATAATATTACTGAATATAATCATTATGCTGTACTTATTCATCCTGCCTATATAACTGCAACTTTGCACATTTTGACCAACACCTTCCTATTTTCCACACCCTACCCCTGAGCTCTTTGTAACTATCATTCTACATCTCTGAGTTCAACTTTTTACATTCCACTTATAAGAAATACCATGCAGTATTTGTCTTTCTGTGCTTGGCTTATTTCATTTAGCATAATGTCCTCTAAGCTCATCCATGTTCTTTTTTCCAAGGCTGAATATATCCATGTATGTATAGACCATATGTTCTTTATCCATTCATCTGTCCACAAACTCTTGAGTTGATTCCCTATTTTGGTTATTGCAAATAATGTTTCGCTGAACATGATATATCTCTTTGAGATTGTTATCATTTCCTTGGGATATAGAACTAGGAGTGGGATGGCTGGATCATATAGCAGTTCTATTTTTAATTTTTTGAGGCACCTCCATACTGTTTCCATAATGGCTGTACCAATTTAAAATTCTACCAACAGTGCACAAGGGTTTCTTTTTTCCATATTCCTGCCAACACTTGTTTTTTTTTTTTTTGTCTTTTTGATAACCCTTTTAACAGGCATGAAGTGATTTCATTATTTTTTAATATGAATTTCCCTGATAAAAAGTGATGCTGAGCATTTTTTTATATACCTGTTGGCCATTTATATGTCTTGTTTTGAAAAATGTTTATTCAGGTCCTCTGCCCATTTTTTAATCAGTTTTTTCTTACTATTGAGTTACATGAGTTCCTTATATATTTTGGATATGAGCCTTCTAATCAGATGTATGGTTTGTAAATATTTCCTACCATTTTGTAGGTTTTCTCTTCACTCTGTTGATTGTTTTCTTTGCTGTGAAGAAGTGGTTTTAGCTTAATGCAAACCCATTTGTTTATTTCACGTTTGTTACTTGTGCTTTTAGGGTCACATCTGAAAAATTATTGCCAAGACCAATGTTATAAGATTTTTCCCTATGTTTTCTTATAGTAGTTTTACAGTTTGAGGTCTGAAACTTAAGTATTTAATCATTTTTAGTTTATGTTTATGTATGGAGGGCAATGAGTGTCCATAATATATGGATTTTTATATATGGAGTGAGATAAGTGAGATTTTTTATAAATGGAGTAAAAAAAATTCCATTCTTCTATATGAAGATAACCAGTTTTCTCAACATTATTTACTGAAGAGGCTCTCCTTTCCTCATTTGTTGTTTTGGTACCTTTGTCAAAGATTGTCGGGAGCCGTTCATGAAGGTCTGCCTGCTGACAAAGTCCAGGAGACTAAGGACCCCAGACTGCACAGCATGTCTGGGAAAGTGACGGTCCTGCTTATTCTTCTCTGCCTGTTTATGCTGTTAATAAAAACTGTGGGAGCTGGGAATTGCTGCCAAATAAAAGTTTCCCAAAAAAAGAACGCAAGGAGGGTAAATGTCAGGGCTTAGTACTTACCTACAAATTCCTACTGTCCCCTTGTTCTATGATCATCATCTATTTCTGAGTCCCCCCCCCCCGCCCTGTTTTTCTAAAAAAGTCCCCAATAGAATGCTTACAGACCCGGTGTACAATTTGTATGACTCATGGAAGTTTGATAATAGGCCAAGGCATAAGTCATTCAATTTACAAAGAGAACCTCATTTTCCTTGCCAAGGAATGGTTGATAATTACAAATTGTTACTGGGCATTGACAGGAGGAAAGTTGGTCTGGTTTGTACCTAACAACTGAAAACAAGTTAGGGAAATATGGGACTGCTGCAGAAGGCCAACCAATTGTGAGCTGATATGTCAGGCCAATTGGCCCAACTCTAAGGAGTGTCAATGCTATGGTTTCTAGTTCTATAAGTATCAAATAACCTTTGATAAATATAGCTAACCTTTACTGATGAAAAATAATTAGAAAAATATTTTCTTCAGCTTTAGAAAATATTTTTAATCATACAGTTAATAGGTTTATGACTGTGACCTATAAAATTAGATTAGCATGAATACATCTAATTCTAAAAAGTCAATTAAAAGTACAAAAAAAGAACATTGATTGTGTTCCTAAGTATAAAAGGTCATAGAGAAATGTTTAACGGAATGGAAAGTTCAAAGAATATCACCAGATGTATGACGTATGTTAAAAGGAAAATAAAAATTGTATATAAGCTTGGTCGTTTCAAACAATAAATTAGCAGTCCTGCAGAAGCATCAGGTCTGTGTCCATTCTTTCGCCGACACCGTCCATCCTTTGGGAAACCCTGGACTGGCTGGAGCTGGACTCCAGCAAAAGATCAAATAATTATAAACACATGGATTTATTTCTGGGCTCTCTACTTTGTTCCATTGGTCTGTATGTCTTGCTTTATTTATGATCATACTATTTTGGTTACTATAAATTTGTAGTCTATTTTGAGAGCAGGTACTATGATGCATTCAGCCTTGTTCTTTATGTTCAAAATTGCTTCGGTTATTTTGTTCCTTTTGTAGTTCTATACAAATTTTATGGTTATTTGTTCTACTTCTGCAAAAAATGCCAGTGCACTTTTATAGGGATTGCATTGAAACTGTAGATAACTTTGCAGAATTTGGACATTTTAGCAAGATTAGTTCTAATCCAAGAACACGAAATATCTTTCCATTTATTTGTGACTTCAATTTCTCTCATCTATGTTTTATAGTTTTCAGTGTACAAATCTTTCACTCCTTTGGTTAAACTTATTTCTAAGTACTTTTTATGATATCATAAATTGAATTGTTTTCTTAATATCTTATTTGGATAGTTTGTTATTAGTGTTTAGAAATGCAACTAATTTTTGTATGCTGATTTTGTATCTTGTGTCATTACTAAAAACATTAGTTTTAATAGTTTTGGTGAAGTTTTTATTTTTTATTTTATTTTTTAAAATTACTCAATGAATTTATTACATTTATAGTTGTACAATGATCACCACAATCCAATTTTATAGGATTTCCATCCCACAACCTCAGCTTGGTGAAGTTTTTAGGGGGGTGTGTATATAATATGTCATCTTCAATTAGAAAATTTTTCATCCTCCTTTCCAATTTGGATGTCCTTTATTTCTTGTTCTTACCTAACTGATTTGTCTAGGACTTCCAATATTATAGTGAATAGAAGTGGTGAGAATGGGTATTCTTGTCTTGTTACTGATTTTAGAAGAAAAGTTTTCAGCTTTTCACTATTGAGTATGATGTTAGCTGTGGGGTTGTCATATGGCTTTTATTATGTTGAAGTATAGCCATTCCATACTTAATTTGCTGATACTTTTTATCATGAAGGCATGCTGAATTTTTGTCAAATACTTTTCCTGCATCCATTGAGATGATCTTAAAATTTTTATTCTTCATTATATAAAGTGGTTTATCATGGCTAATGATTTGCAAAATGTATATAAACCATCTTTTCATCACAGGGCTGAATCCCATTTGCTAATGGTGTATGGTCCTTTTTAGGTGCTATTGAATTTGGTTTGCTAGTTTATTCTTTTTTTTCTTTTTAGAAATTTTATATCTATATTCAGAGGGATACTGACTGGCAATTTTCTTGTGTTCTTTTTTTTATTACTCAAATGAATTTATCACATCTGTAGTTGTATAATGATCATCAAAATCTGATTTCACAAAATTTCCATCCCACAGCCCAAGCACATCCCCCCACCCCCCAAACTGCCTCCTCTGGAGACCATAAGTCTTTCAAGGTCTGTGAGTCAGCGTCTGTTCTGCAAAGAAGTTCTGTCTGTCCTTTCTTCAGATTCCACATGTCAGTGAAAGCATTTGATGTTGGTGTCTCATTGTATGGCTGACTTCACTTAGCATGATAGTTTCTAGGTCCATCCATGTTGCTAAAAATGCCAGTATTTTGTTCCTTTTAATGGCTGAGTAATATTCCATTGTGTATATGTACCACATCTTCTTGATCCACTCCTCTGTCGATGGACATTTAGGTTGTTTCCACGTCTTGGCTGTTGCACAGAGTGCTGCCATAAACATTGGAGTACATTTGTCTTTGCAAGTCGTGGTTTTCTCTGGATGGATGCCCAGGAGTGGGATGGCTGGATCAAATGGTAGTTCTATGTTTAGCTTTCTGAGGAATCTCCATACTGCTTTCCACAGTAGTTGCACCAATTTTCATTCCCAATAACAGTGTAACAGGGTTCCCTTTTCTCCACACCCTCTCCAGCACTTACTGTTTGTGGACTTTTTGATGCTGGCCATTGTGGCCGGTGTAAGGTACCTCATAGTGGTTTTGAGTGGCATTTCTCTAATAATGAGTGATGTTGAACATCTTTTCGTGTGTTTTTTGGCCATCTGTATGTCGTCTTTGGAGAATTGTCTGTTTAGATCTTCTGCCCATTTTGTGATGGGGTCGTTTGTTTTTTTGGTATTTAGTTGTAGGAGGTGCTCATAAATTTTGGAGATGAATCCCTTGTCAGTTGATTCATTTACAAAGATTTTCTCCCATTCTGTGGATTGTCTTTCTGTTTTGTTTAGGGTTTCCTTTGCTGTGCAGAAACTTATAAGTTTAATTAGGTCCCATTTGTTTATTTTCGTTTCCACCATCATTACTCTAAGAGGTGGATCTGAGAAGATGTTGGTGTCAGAGAGTGTTTGGCCTATGTTTTCCTCTAAGAATTTTATAGTGTCTTGTCTTATATCTAGGTCTTTAATCCATCCTGAGTTTATTTTTATATGAAGTTTTAGGTGTTAGGGAGTGTTCTAATTTCATTCTTTTCCATGTGGCTGTCCAGGTTTCCCAGCACCACTTACTTATTGAAGGGACTGTCTTTTCTCCATTGTACATTCTTGCCTCCTTTGTCATAGATTAGTTGGCTGTAGGTGCGTGGGTTTAATTCTGGGCTTTCTATCCTGTTCCACTGATCTATATTTCTGCATTTGTGCCAGTACCATGCGGTTTTGATGATCGTTGCTTTGTAGTATAGTTTGAAGTCAGGGAGCCTGATTCCTCCAGCTCCATTTGTCTTTTTCAGGATGTCTTTGGCTATTCTGGGTCTTTCGTGCTTCCAAACAAACTTTAAACTATTTTGTTTGAGTTCTGTGAAAAATGTCCTTGGTAATTTGATAGGGATGGCACTGAATCTGTAGATTGCCTTGGGTAGTATAGTCATTATGATAACATTGACTCTTCCAATCCAGGAGCATGTTATGTCTTTCCATCTATTTGTGTCATCTTTGATTTCTTCCACCAGTGGCTTGTAGTTTTCAGAGTACAGGTCTTTTGTCTCTTTGGGTAGGTTTACTCCTAGATATTTTATTCTTTTGGGTGAGATGGTAATCGGGATTGCTTCTCTAATTTCTCTTTCTGATCTTTCATTGTTAGTATATAGAAATGCCATTGATTTCTATGTATTAATTTTGTATCCTGCGGCTTTGCCAAATTCAAGGATGAGCTCTAACAGTTTTCTGGTAGCCTCTTTAGGATTCTCTACATATAATATCCTGTCATCTGCAAATAGTGATAGTTTTACTTCTTCCCTTCCCATTTGGGTTCCTTTTATTTCTTTTACTTCTCTGATTGCTGTGGCTAGGACTTCCAAAACTATGTTGAAGTTTAGGGTTTTCAGCTATTATCTCTTGGAATATTTTTTCTGTCCCCTTCTTTCTCTCTTTTCCTTCTGGCACCCCTATAATACGGATGTTTGTGCGTTTAATATTGTCCCAGAGGTCTCTGAGACTCTCTTCATTTGTTTTCAATCTTTTTTCTCTTTTCTGTTCCACATCCATGATTTCCATTAATCTGTCCTCCACCTCGCTTATTTGTTCTTCTGCCTTCTGTATTCTGCTATTGGCTGCTTCTAGTGAATTTTTTATTTGTTATTGTATTTTGCATTTCTTCTTGCTTAAATTTTATATCTTGTACCTCTTTGCTCAGTGTTTCCTGCAAATTATCCATCTTTACCTCCAGCTTATTTCCAATGTCTTGCATCATCTTCAGCATCAACAGTCTAAAGTCTTTTTCCTGGAGGCTGAGGATCTCCCTTGTCTGAGTTTTTTCTTTCTCCCTCATCAGAGTTATAATTCTCTGTCTTTTCATTTTTATAGGTTTTTGGTGTGGTGAACTTTTGACAGATAATAGAGTTGTAGCCTCTCTTACTTCTGGTGTCTGCCCCCCTTGTGGCTGAAGTTGGTACGGGGGCTTGCTCTAGGCTTCCTAAAGAGAGGGACTGATGCTTGCCCACTGGTAGGTGGAGCTGATTCCTATCCCTCTGGTGGGTGGGGCTTTTTCTCTGGGTGAAATTGGAGTTTACTATGTGCCTTCGGGGTCTTAGGCAGCCTGTTTCCTGATGGGTGGGACTGCAACCCCACCTGGATTGTTCTTTGGCCTGGGGCTTCTCAGCACTGATGGGCGAGGCCAGATTTTCCCAAAATGGCCACATTCAGAGAAACACACGGTACTGCACATTCCCAAGAGATTTGCCTCCAATGCCCTTCCCCCACAATAAGCCACATTCACCCCCTGTTTTCCCAGGGGGTCCTCCAGGAACTCCAGTCAGGTCTGACCCAGATTCCTATGGAGACTTTGCTTTGCCCTAGGACCCAGTGCACGTGAAAGTTTTTGTGCACCTTCCAAGAGTGTGGTCTCTGTTTCCCCCAGTCCCAAGGAGCTCCTGCACACAAGCCCCACTGGCCTTCAATGCCAGATGCTCCGGGAGCTCTTTCTCCCAGTGCCAGATCTCCATGTGTGGGAGTTTGACGTGGGGCTCAGAACTCTCACTCCTGTAGGTGAGTCTCTGTGGTATGGCTACTTTCCAGTCTGTGGGGCTTCCTACCCGGGAGATGTGGGGTTTGCTTATATCACATAATCACCCCTCCAACCTCTTAATGTGGACTTCTCTTTGTCTTCTGGAGTAGGATATCTTTTTGAAAGTTTCTGGTCCATTTGGTTGAAGATTGCTCAGTATTTGGTTGTAAATTTTGTTGTTTTTAGGAGAGAAATTGAGCTCCAGTCCTTCTATTCTACCATCTTAATCCCATCTCCTCTATTTTGTTTTGAAGCCTGCAAAATCTGTAGAGATATCTTCCGTCTTATATCTGATGTTGGTAATTTTTTTTCTTTTTATTTTGGTTACCCTTGTTAGTGGTTTGCAGCTTACTGATCTTTTGTGTATTTTTTCACAGATTTTCAATATTGTTTGACTGTCTGCATTTTCATTGGTTTCTGCTTTTATCTTATATTTCTTTTCCTTCCTGCCTTTGGGCTTATTTTCTCTTCTGTTTTTTAGATTCTTAAGGTGGGAGCTCAAATTATTGATTTGAGTCTTTCTCTTATTTCTGTTCTTTGTTTCTCTTTACTGCATCCTGTAGCTACTAAAGCAATTTTAGAATTTAGTTTTGATTTATTTAGCATTCTTAAGTGTACATCTTTGTATAGCTTTTTAGTGGTTCCTCTAGGCTATACATTACATACAGATATTACATTGTGTTTGTATTGTCATTTTACCAGTTCAAGTGAGGTATAGAAACTTTATCTCCCATTAGCCCCTTCTACCTCCTCTGTTTATAACCTAATTCCTTCAAATATTTTATCTACATACATTTAGAACTATATCAGACAGTGTTATAACTTTTACATCAATCATCAAAGATAATTTAGAAAATTCAAAAGGAGTAGGAAATTTTATTGTATTTATCCATATTTTTGGTCCATTTTCTTTCTTCTTTCCTGATCATCCAAGTGTCTTCCTCATACCTTTTTTTCTGTGTAAAGAATTTCCTTAGCTACTCTTTTTTTTTTTAATTTATTTTCATGTCTGCACCTCTGCCACATGGAAGTTCCAAGGCTATGGGTTGAAACAGAGCTGCAGCTGCTGGCCTATGCTACAGCCACAGCAGGATTTGAGCCCCATCTGTGACCCACACTGCAGCTTGTGGCAATGCCAGATCCTTAACCCACTGAGTGAGGCCAGGATCAAACTCACATCCTCCTGGATACTGGTTGAGTACTTAACCCATTGAGCCACTGCAGGAACTCCTCAGCCTTTCTTTTAAAGTAGATCTGCTAGTGACCCAGTTGTTTCAGTTTTATCTGAGAATAATTTTCCCCATAATTTCTAAAGAATATTTCCTCTGAGTATAGGATTCTTGTATAACAGGTCTTTACTTTTAACATGTGAAAATATTTTTCAATTTCTTCTGGATTCCATGGTTTCTTTTTCTTTTCTTTTCTTTTCTTTTCTTTTCTTTTTTTTTTTGTGGCCACACCCACAGCATGTGGAAGTTCCTGGGCCATTGATCAAAACCTGCACCTAAGTTAAAGCCTGCATCACAGCTGCCACATTGCCAGATCCTTAACCTGCTATGCTATGAAGGAACTTCCTGGTTTCCATGGTTTCTGATGAGAAATTCGCTGTCCTTTGAATTGTCTTTTCTGTATAGATCAGGTATCATTTTTTTTCTGCTTGATCTCAAGTGTTTTTCTTAATTTTCAAAAGTTTGATTATATGTCTTGGTGTTATTTCCTTAGGTTTGTCCTGTTTGGAATTTGCTTAGAATCTTAATTTTGCAGGTTTATGTCTCTTGCAAAATTGCAAAGTTTTCAGTCATTATTTCTTTAAGAACTTTTCAGCCTACTGTTTTCCTCTTTTCCTTCTAAGACTCTGATGACAGTAATGCTAGATTTTTGTAATAGTCATATAGGTCCCTGAGGCTCTGTTCATGTTTTATTCATATCATTTTTCCATATACTTTTTACAGATTTAAAATTTTCTAGTGTTATATCTTAAGGTTCACAGATTTTTTTCTGTCCCCACCATCATTCTGCCATTGAGTCTATATTCTAAGCTTTTTATTTGGGTTATTGTACTATTCAGTTCTAAAATTTGCATTTGATAATTACTATATTCCTTTGCTAAGACTTTCAATGTCTTTACTAGAAAGGTGGTATGCCCAGAGAGAGCATAAACTCTCCATCCCTCCCACCCATACCTTGCCCCATGCATCTCTTCCACCTGGCTGTTTTTGAGTTATATCTTTTGTGATAAACCAGTAAACATAAGCAAAGTGTTTTTGGAGTTCTGTTAGTGATTATAACAATTTATTAAACCTGAGGATGGGGTCATGGGAACATTACATAGGTACATAGGGAGGAGAAGGGAGTGGAGACAGTTTAATCATGAGTCCAGAGATTTAATCAATTGTACCTATGTAATGAAACAAATTCTAATAAAAAATACTGGATCCCATGGCTTGAGGGAGCCTCCTGGTTGGTGACACACTGATATACTGGGATGCTAGGAGAGGGATGTGCCTGACTCCACATAAGGGCATCGAAGTTCTCCATCTTCCCACACCCTGTCCTCTATCATGTCCTAGGCATCTATTTAATTTGGCTGTTGAGTTATATCCTTTATGATATGTATCATAAATATAGCACTCTCTCTCCTGAATTCTGGGAGTCATTTTAACAAATTCTTGAACTTGATGGTGTCATGGGAGCCCACAAGTTTATAGCCAGTTGGTTGGAAGTGCAGGTGACTCACAAGATTTGTGACTGGTGCCTGAAGTGGGGGTCATCTAGTGGGATTGAGCCCCTTAACCAGTGGGGTCTGCACTAACTATGCATAGTGAGGGTCAGATTTTAATTAGGTTGCAGGATGTCCAGTTGATATGAAAGATAACTCCCACCAGAAGTCCATAGCTTCGAGACTACAGAAAGCTAAGCCTCCAGCATTAGCTCCCCAAATTTCCTGATTGCCACTGGCATTGCTCACCACATATATAACAATAATCTTGTAAACATGCATTTTCCAGTTCTGGATGTCTTTATGCTTGAAAGTTAGGGCATGGTTGGTTACTTTGTTGAATCCTAAATGGAGATCTTTCTGAAGCTTGAGGTGATGAATGATAGAGCCATAGGTGGGCCTCCATTGCCGAGCATACTTGCCCTGCAATCTCTTTATGTCAAAGCCTTAAGTGTTTCTCTTCTCCTCCTGCATCCACAGAGGGAGGTTTCTAGCTTTGCATTTAGTCCTTAGTGATATTCTCCATACTGGTGGTTGTTTCACTTGACTACTAGAGCAGAAGGAAATACGTATCTGAACCACAGCAGAGACCATAGGAATGACAGTGATCAGCTATAGGAGTTGCTGTTGAAATACGTCAGATCTGAACCTGAGGGATCTCAGTGTCTGTAGCATTTGATAAGTGGTGAGAATGGGCTAGGTCTGGACTCCTGTCCTCAGTAAATTTTCAGTAAGAATCAGTGTAACATGGTCTGGCCACCCATGGATCAAAATGATGATGAATGATAACAAATAACATTAAAGATAGTGATTAACACCTTTACAGCATCTCATATGGTTTAGGTATTACTGCAAGCAAATTACTCATCTAAACATGATACCTAATAACTTAATATAGAGGAAGCAGGAAATTATGGAGATCAAAGCAAAATTGATGCATTAGCAATCATAGTAGGAGTTTTTAATACACTGTGTATAGAAACTGCAGCAAAGAAACCAAAGAATAGGAAATACAAGTATAATTATATGCAGGTGATGACTACAAGGAGAAAAAAAAATTTATTGGATTTCCAAGAACAGAAAAGAGATTTTTTTTAAAAAAAGCAATCATTAATAAAATAATGAATTATCAATTTTATGAAGGTGAAAATATATCTCAGACTCATAAAACAGAAAAAGATGCCAAACTAGCTACACATGTAAACCTAGTGAAATGTTGTTAATGAATAAGGACAAAATAAAAATACTTTTGAAAGCACAAAAGCTGAGAACTTTTACAAACATTAGGAATTCTGGAGGCCATATTGTTAAAAGAATGAAAAGAATCATAGTTCTAAGAGAACTGTAGTAATTCCTAAAGGACTGAGTAGCCAACAGGAATAGTAGGAAATTGTCAAGCACAAAAAATATTGATACAATGCAAACAATGGGAAAAATGATCCACAAACCCACTGACTTAAGGCAGATGGCACTGTCATGCTACATGAATAATTTATCTGAACTGGGAGATTCTATTTAAAATAAATACCACATTAATTTTTTTGAAATGGATAGTTCTTCCCCAATATACTTTGTAAAACCTTAGTTATCTTTTTATCAGCTCTGATAAGCACCATAGGACTGACAGTGTCTTAGCTACTGACCACAAGTGTTTGGTCACCCAGGATGACTGAGTTGTTTATCCATAATATGGTTGAGAAGGATGAGATGAGGTATTCCTTCCAGTGCGTGACCACAAGGAAACTAAGCAGCAGGGTGGTCTGTGTGGCCCTTTTCTCTGGGAAGATTCGTAGAAGCTGGTGCCATGAAGATGCTAGGATTGCCTCTGATGCCTGCATAAGAGAATCACCATATATGCCCTTGAGAGCAGAGTGATTCCCACAAACGAGACATCCCTGAACATATTTGATGATGTAGCTCATGGGGGAAAATGAGCAATATTCACTGATAACTGGCTCAGTGAAGACAGTTGGGGTGAAAGCACAGTGTAAATGACCAGGTTGCTACAGAAGGGCACATTTAGGAACAACAAAGAAGAGGAAGAAATGGAAAATATAATGTATGGAGAGGAATTTGAACCTGGCCAACCAGGTGATGGCCAGGAGGCAGGCAGTACAGATGAAGTGGCCCTTCATCAACCACTTCAGATAGACATAGGCCTTGCATGTGAAGTCATTTTTGAAATTTTATATCCCAAATATGTCCATCAACATTGCGAGTGCCACAGTGAGGAGCATCACTATGTGGATGAGGGCCAGGTTACAGTCAGGTTGGTGAAGTTAGGCCTGAAATGCAGAAGAAGCATTCCAATGTGGAAGGTTCTGGCAGAGTCCAATGCCAGCTTGAGAAAGGGGGCATTTTTTGATGGTAATATAAGTAGAAAATGTGCTCATCTTGAGGAGAACATAATGTGTCTATCTGAGAAAAAAGAAAGAGTGCTCAGCTTTAGCTTGCTTTTCAAGACTGACTTGACCTGGGTCATTTCTTGCTTATGCCTTTGGAAATAATAAGAAAAATTTGAGCTGTTTCCCAAGGTTGATATGAAGTAACCACTAACCAATCCCCTATCATTTAAGAAAATTCAAGTATATTATAACCAATTATTGCTTTCTCACTATATCAACTATTTTGTAAAAATATACTCCTGTGCTTCATTCCATGATTTGGTTTGAGTGCTCCCAGTTTGCAATCTGCACATAAACTTTTACTAATTACTACTTCAGTTATTTGTCGGTTTTATTTCAGCTATTTCTGAATTTCTGACAGATGCTTCACCTTTCAGGTATCTTCTCAGACTCTGACACAGATTCTGACGTAATTTATTCCACACCACTATGCAGTTAACTCAATTCTGACACCATCTACCTTGAGATAGTGTCAGATCCCATAGGTTAAGGGCTCCATCCCACAAGACTGCCTTCTGCTCCACTTCAGAGGCCAATTGCAAGTCCAGGTTGTCACCTGTGTTTCTGACCAACCAGCTATGGATCAGAGGTTCCAATGACCCCCAACTTGGGTTTGATTAATTTGCTAGAGTGGCTCACAGAACTCAGAGAAACATTTTAATCACTAGATTACTAGTTTATTGCAAAAGGATGAAACTCAGGCACAGCCTGATAGGAGAGGTGCATAGAGCAAGGTATGGGGGAAGAGTCTTGAGGCTTTCATGCTCTCTCTGAGCACACCACAATCTCAGCATCTCTATGTGGAAGCTCTCTGAACCCTGTCCTTTGGGGTTTTATGGAGGTTTCATCAGATAGGCTCAGCTGACTAAATCATTGGCTATTTGTTGTTGATTCAGCCCCTAACCCTTCTTCTCTCCCTGGAGATCAGGGGATAAGACTCAAAGTTCCAACCTTCTAATCAAATGATTAGTTCTTCTGGCAAGCAGTCCCCATCCTTCGGCTATCCGTAAGTCATTCATTAACATAAATTCTGGTATTGTTATGAATATGAAGACATATTTATCACTCTTATCACTTAGGAAATGCCAAAGGTTTTAGGGGCTCTGTGAAGAAATGGGACAAAGATAAAAAATATATTTCTTATTATAGACCACAACATCACACCTTCAAAATATCTCCAGTATTTCATTAGACTCATGGACATCTTTGTAAAAGCCATCCCAGAGAGCAAACAATTGTTTCTGCACTTGCACTGGGCTGCAGACATTCTTGTTGAATGTGCTTGATAAAATACAAATCGTAGCAATTGATTATATCATCCCCCAAAACTAGCCAACTGGAAAAATTCAAAGAATACAAAATGAAGGGTATCAGATAGCACCATGTTCAGGGCCTATACAGCACTGTAAATCCATAAATATTTATTTCTAAGGAAATCTCCTCATGTGAATTTACAAGTGTGGCATAATACCCAGTGTTCATGGCCTAGAGAAATCATTGGTCTAAAACCCATTGAAATGTTCTAAGAAAAAAGAAAGCTGCTTGCTTCTCTTTATCCATGAGGAGGAAAATAGAAGACTTCACAACAACATGGAATTCACATAGAGAGAGGCAAAATATAAATCAGAAGTAGATGTTTTACTGACACATTAAAGACCACAAGAACAGAGACACATGTAGGCACTCACCACAAGAATAAGAACTTGGCATTCCTGGGGCTGATAGGGGGCCCTGACCATATTTAGAAGAGAGATGCTACAGGTCAATGTCAGTCATGCTTGTGTATGTCAAAAACATCTGTTTTTCAGAAAACTATACATAGAACTACAATATGATCCAGAAATCCCACTCTTGGGCATATATCCAGACAAAACTTTCCTTGAAATAAACACATGCACCTTCATGTTCATTGCAGCACTATTCACAATAATCAAGACATGGAAAAAATCTAAATTTCCATTGACAGATGAATGCATTAAGAAGATGTATATATACACAATGGAATACTACTCAGCCATAAAAAAGAACAAAATAATGCCATTTGCAGCAACGTGGATGGAACTAGAGACTCTCATACCAAGTGAAGTAAGTCATAAAGAAGTAAGTCATAAAGAAGACAAATTCCATAAGATATTACTTATATCTGGAATCCAGTATATGGCACAACTGAACCTTTCCACAGAAAATCATGGACTTGTAGAACAGACTTGTGGTTGCCAAGGGTAAGGGAGTGGGATGGACTGGGAATTTGGGGTTAATAGATGCAAACTATTGCCTTTGGAATGGATAAGCAATGGGATCCTGCTGTACAGCACCGGTAACTATATCTAGTCACTTATGATGGAGCATGATAATGTGAGAAAAAGGAATACATATATGTGTATGTGTAACTGGGTCACCTTGCTGTGCAGTAGAAAATTGACAGAACACTGTAAACCAGCTATAATGGAAAAAAAAAAAAAAACCACGTGCTTTTCACCATTGATCCTCTCAATATATCTAAGCCCAGAGCACAGATGTAGCCCTGGCTGCCTGGGCATATATCTAAGAAATAAACATAATTTGAAAAGATACATGTACCCTAATGTTCATTGCAGCACTATTTACAGTAGCCAAGACACGGAAGTAACCTAAGTGTCAATAGAGATGAATGTACAAAGATGTGGTACATTGGAATACTACTCAGCCATAAAAAGAACAAAACAGTGCCACTTGTCACAACATGAAGAGACCTCGAGATTATCATACTAAGTTAGACAATGAAAGGCAAACGTCATATGATATCACTTACATGTAGAATCTAAAAAAGGGATACAAATGAACATATTTGCAGAACAGAAACAGACTTACAGACTTCAAAAACAAACTTACAGTTACCAAAGTGGATCGGTTGGAGGAGGAATGGACAGGGGGTTTGGGATTGGCATATGCACACCGAAGTATATAGAATGACTGGTCAATGGGGACCTGCTTATAGCACAGGGAGTTCTACCCAATGTCCTATGATAGTCTATAAGGGAAAAGAATCTGAAAAAGAATGAATTGTGTATATGTTCAAAAAAGAGAATCATTTAAAAAATAAAAGCCTTAAGTTTTGTTTTAAAAAACAAACAAATAAGTAAATAATAAATATTTTGTTGGTGTCCTTACTACAGGGGAGGTCTGGTTTTATGCTCAAAAACCATAGTCCTGCCCCAGGCACATTTCTAGCTAATGGACCAACTTAACCAGAGGCAGTTTAGAACACTGATGGTCATTATGTTCCTCAAACTTCCTTTTTAAATCCTCAAACTTCCTTTTTAAAAAATTGAATTGGATAACCACAGCTCTAAAATTTCCTAAACTGAATAGAATGCTTATTTCAATTGATGCTTTGAGGATTCCAAACATTACCAGGAGCCTAAAACTGATTCTCTGCAAAATAAGATTTTAAGATTAACTAGGTAAACAAAAAATTAAAGAAAAACAAGATGGCTTCCAAAGCTTCATGTTCCTCTTCCCCCAGCTTCTTTGTCTTAGGCTCTATCTCTGGTGCCACGTTGTTCTTCTTTCCTCGGCTCCTCATGATCAGGCCCTGCCTCTGGCTCCGTCTTCCTCCTTCCCTTCTATACCACCTGTACCTCTTCTATACCCTCAGTTCCCTCGTACTAATTGTCTCACAGAATTTCCCTTTTTCCTTGAAGTTTCCCCACCCACTTTTCTTTAATCTAGTAGAACGGTTCCTTTAAAATTAAGCTTTGTCGGGATCCAGATTCTACATTTTTAATTTCTTATATTCCCCAGACTAAAGCTAGACCATGAACCATAGTCAAAGATTTTCCTAAAGTAAACAAAGATCTTTGAAGATTTGCTGAGGAATTTAATATTAATATTAAAACATATCAACCTGATTTCTCTGACTTATATCAACTAATTCATATGCTTGCTGGTGAAGGCCAGGCCAAGTATCAATTGAAAACCACTAATTGGGAAAATCCTAAAAGGGCTCTAGATTACAACAGGGAAACCAGATCCCTAACTTAAATAATCAGGCTTGAGCAATTGCTAGGTGGCTTTATTGGGCAATTCCCAGTGCTTTTCCAAAATCTGTTGATTGAAACAAAATTCAGGCTTTCATACAAAAATCTGATAAATCTATATATGATTATTACAATCAACTTCAAATTATTTTTAAAGAAAATTCTGGTTTTCCTTCAGATGTTGATTCTGCCTGGGTAGGTTTTAACTATTTATTAATAGGCTGAACATAAACATTTCTCCTCTAGTAAAATGGACAAATATGGAGTGGAAAACTATGTCCATTCCATATTTAATCCAGTTAACAAGCTCTCTCAAATTCTAGATGAGTTACCTAAAATTAAGACCACTAAAATGATTAATCTTCAATTCTAGCAAATGAAGGCCTCTAAATGAAACCCAAACTCTCTTGGTTCCTGCTATTATTCCAAAGATTCAGACACTGGAAAAGATATTGTTACAAAATTTAGTGTTTTAGGTACCTTCAGGCCTCTGACCAGTCTTTTCAATGTCCTCCTAATTCTCAGTCCTGGGGCTCTGAGAAAATACAGGGGCTCTTCCCAATCTTCCCTCTTAATTGGTTTAGAGAAACATTTGTCCAGATTGGGGCTGAATCTCTTCCCAGTCCCAAATGACATCACAATGCAGTTTTAGAATATTTCCACCACCCCATAAAGAAACTCCTACCCACCTCCAGCCAATCCCATATTCCCAACCCAACTCCAGGCAAACATTAAACTACTTTCTGTCTCTATAGATTTTATAGCTGGTTTAAAAAAAACTCCATGATTTTAACTTTTTCACAACCATTTCACATTGAGTAAAACAAATAAATAAATAAATCTCAATGAAGACAGCAAAAAAGCATTAAAATAATTACCAACCCAAGCTTCTGCCTTGAAGCCCTAATTTGTTCAAATAGTGAGAATCGCTAATGAATCTCAAAAGGTTCTGTGAACCTATCCCCATTTGTTTATGCCCTTTGAGAGATACACACCCTTTTCCCTTAGTTTCTCTGCCTCTAGCCAATTATTAGGCTGGAATGTCTTAGAGAAATATGCCAGAATTTCTTTTTCCCAGAAGGGGCTAATAATTCTAGAATTTTTTTTTTTTTTTTTGCTTTTTCTGGGGTCGTTACGGTGGCATATGGAGGTTCCCAGGCTAGGGGTTGAATCGGAGCTGTAGCCGCCGGCCTATGCCAGAGCCACAGCAACATGAGATCTGAGCCACGTCTGCGACCTACACCACAGCTCACGGCAATGCCAGATCCTTAACCCCCTGAGCGAGGCCAGGGATCAAACCCACAACCTCATGGTTCCTAGTCAGATTCGTTAACCACTGAGCCACAACGGGAACTCCTAATTCTAGAATTTGACAGTAGTCATCAAAACAGCTGACCAAGTGAACTAAATTACCCTTTGACATCTTTTATTTGCTCCATCTCTGATTGTATTACAACTGATTCTGGAAACTGATCATTTTTCCCTGTTGAATGGACTATCACTCTCCTTATGTCTCCAAATGATATTGGCAAAATTCATAGCACACCTTCCATTAAGATTCACATAGACCACTCAAAACCTCTCCCCAGAATTAATCAAAACTTTATAAGTAAAGAAGCCCTTCAAGGTATAAAGCCCATTGTAGAAGATTACAAGTCTTGCGGCCTTATTATCCGTTGTGCAAGTCCCTATAATAGTCCTATTTTACTACGAGAAAACCCATGGGCAGCGGAGGAGGTTAATTCAGGATCTTCAAGCAATGAGCAACAATGTTATCTCTTGAAACCCTTTTGTTTCTAACCCTCACAACACTGCTGACATCCATTCCCACTAGAAGCAAATTCCTTACTGTAATCTATTCATGCAGTGCATTCTTTATTACTCCAGTTGATGATGCTAGTCAATGCCTCACAAAGGCTTAATGCTGACAGATCACCTCCTGATTCCTCCTGATGATGTACAGGAAATGCTTCTGAGTGATACTGACTTCTCATGGTTCTGATGGTAATTATTTAAAAGGAGACAATAGCAAATATTGTTAGGTGCGCTATTAAAATTCCTTTCAATATTGTTGAAGAAAAATCTTTACCTATGTTTACATCAGCTCAACAAGCTGAACTATAGACTTTCACATGTGCTTGCATCCAGTCAGAATGGCCAATAGTAATAGTAATAGTAATACATGTTTCAGAGTAGCTCATGATTTTGGAACGTTGTGGAAGTAACGTGGCTTCCCAACTTCTAGAGCAAATAAAATTTAAAATAACCTCTACATTCAGGAATTACTGGATGCAATAATTTTATCACCATTTTAACTATTATTAAGATTCTAGAACATCCTATATGATACTTGAGCTTCCTGGATTTGAGTGAAATATTCCTTTCTATGTTAGGAAAGTTTTTGGCTATTATCTCTTCATATATTTTTTTCTGGCCCTTTCTCTCTCTTCTCCTTCTGGTACCCCTATAATATGGATGTTGGTGTGTTTAACATTGTCCCAGAGTTCCCTTAGACTGTCTCCATTTCTTTTCAATCTTTTTTCTCTTTTCTGTTCCACATCAGTGATTTGTACTTGTCTGTCCTCCACCTTGCTTTTTGTTCTTCTGCTTCCTGTATTCTGCTGTTGGTTGTTTCTAATGAATTTTTTATTTCTGTTATTGTATTTTGCAGCTCTGCTTGCTTAATCCTTAACTCTTATATTTCTTTGCTCAATGTTTCTTTTATTTATCAATCTTTGCATTGAGTTTATTTCCAATGTCTTGAATTATTTTCACTGTCATCAGTCTGAAGTCTTTTTCATGGAGGCTGATAATCTACAGATCACTTAGCTGTTTTTCTGGGGATTTTTCTTGTTTCCTTATCTAAGTCATAATTCTCTGCCTTTTCATTTTGTATAGATTTTTGGTGTTATCTCCTTTTTGCAGATGATATAGTTGAATCCTCTCTTGCTTCTGATTTCTGGCCCCCTTGTGGCTGAAGTTGGTATGGGGGCTTGCTGTAGGCTTCCTGATGGGAGGGACTGGTGCCTGCCCACTGGTAGGTGGAGTTGATTCTTATCCCTCTTGTGGGTGGGGCTTTGTCTGGGTGAGATTTGAGGCAGCTGTGTGCCTGGGGGGTCTTTAGGCAACCTGTTTGCTGATGGGTGGGGCTGCAATCCCACCTGGATTACTGTTTAGCCTGGAATTTCTCAGAACTGGTAGGTGGGCTAGATTTTTTCAAAATGGCCACCTCCAGAGAAATACATGCTGATGATTATTCCTAACACCTTTGCCTCCAATGTCCTTCCCCCACAATGAGACACAGTCACACCCTGTTTCCCTGAGATTCTCCAAGAACTGCAGACAGGTCTGACCCAGATTCTTATGGAGTCTCTGATTTACCTGGGACCCAGTACACATGAAAGCTTGTGTGTGCCTTTCAAGAATGGGGTCTCTGTTCCCCCAGTCCTATGGAGCTCCTGTGCCCAAGCCCCACTGTCCTTCAATGCCAAATGTCCTTGGGGCTGCTTCCAATGCCAGATCCCCAGACATGGGGACCTGATGTGGGGCTCAGAACTCTCACTCCTGTAGGTGATTCTCATAATACAATTACTTTCCAGTCTGTGGGCTGCCCACCTGGTGGGTATGGGGTTGCTTACATTGCATAATCACCTCTCCTACCATCTTGATGTGGCCTCCTCTTTGTCTTCTGGAGTAGGATATCTTTTTTGATAGTTTGCAGTCTATTTGGTTGAAGGTCGTACAGCAGTTGGTTGTAATTTTGTTGCTTTTATGAGAGAAGGTGAGCTCCAGTCCCTCTACTCTGCCATCTTAATCCCCTCTCCTAGAACATTCTAAACTTGACTCTTTGGAAGTTAAAGGAAACCACCTTGCTGATATTTTTTCAAGGATTGCTGCCTTCAAAGTACCAACAGCAGTCAAACCTCTGTCATGGTCCAAAGGGATATCCCCCAAAATGATAACTTAGAAAAACTGGTTAGAGTAGCCCAAAAATTGACCTCAGAAAAGGAAAAACAAGTGTGGGCTTTAAAATGTTGACTTGATAAAAAGAGAAAGCCCTGTTTTAGACCAAATAGCAACCCAGTCCTACCAGAAACTCTAAAAAATTCTCACTCCTAACCACTGTACATTCATCAAACCACTGGTCTACTGACAAAATGATAGCATTCATGAATCAATATTAGGAGGGAAATATTAACAAGGCTACAAAAGTACCTACTTCATTTGCCCATTTGTTGGATATACAATCTAGAGAGGCTTTTACAAATTGCTCCTGGACATTTTAAGCTGCCTAATAGATCATAAATTTCATTTAACTTCATCTAATGTTGTTAAATATGTTTTAGTTATGGTCTATATGTCTTCAGAGGAGACTGAAGCCTTCCCTGGCAGACAGGCTACTGTCTCTCTTGTGCTAAACTCCCTTTGGAAAAGATTACCTCTACTCCTCTCTTACCTGTGGGTTGCTGGGGGACTGACAAAAAATAGGCATAAAACGTTTATGCATATATATGTATAACTGGGTCACTTTGCTGTACAGCAGAAATTGGCAGAACATTGTTAATCAACTATAATAAAAAAAATTTTTAATGTAAAAAAAAAAAAAAAGAATTCCTGGAACTGAAGCAGACAAATTCTGATGAGACAATTTTTCCTAGATTTCTGAACCCAGCCTGTTGGAAGTTTGTCTGTCAAACCTTTGATGATGGCGTAACACTTCAGATCATCTCCGATGTCTGTGATCTTGATAACAGCTGTACTTTATGGATAAGAAGTGCCTGAGATTTCTCCCTCTTACTCCTCCTTGTTACTCAACTGTGACCTTAATAGGTTTTCAATCTGTGCACTTTCCCTCCAACATAGGACATTATACCCAAGAATGTTCCCTTCCAGAATCAAGGGACAAAAAGCCACTAAGACCTGAAAACCTGATTCTTGATTGGTAATGCTTAAAGATCTTGATCAAAAGAGGTAAATGTTAAAAAAAAATGATAAACAGAAACTTCAATTAAAATAGTCAGGAGATCAGAAGGGGGAGCTCTCCTGCCCTACAATGATAGCAGAATGCAATGGAAAGAAGAAAGACTTCCTCTTCTTGCTTGACAAGAGCTTAGCCAATGAAAAGCCACTACATTTCAAACTCTCAGGTCCACAGATGGGCCCTTTGTTTGCTCTAACCCCCTCAACTTCCTTCTTTCCCTCTATATAAGAGTTTTCCTCTCCTTGTGGAAGACTTGCATGAGGCTTTCCATGGTTGCAGGCCCCAAATTGCCATTCTTTACTGATCCCAAGTAAACCCATTTTTGCTGGAAAAATAACTGGCACTCTATTTTTTTAAAGTCAATAAAATCTAGTTTCTTGGGTGGTACCTTTGGGGAGAATTTCATTAACTGGACAGCTGCATGTAAATCAATGAAACTAGAACACACCATCACACCATGCACAAGAATAAACTCAAAATGATTAAAGACTTAAACATAAGACAAGGCACCATAAAACTCCTAGAAGAGACATAGGCAAAAACATTTTCTCAAACTTAGACATTAACCTTACAAATGTTTTCTTAGGCCAGTCTCCCAAAGCAACAGAAATAAAAATAAAGCAATGGGACCTAATCAAACTTACAAGCTTTTGCACAGCAAACTTAAAAAAAAAAAAAAAAAAAAAAAGGCCACATATGGAAAGGGAGAAAATAGTTTCGAACAACGCAAACAGCAAGGACTTAATCTCCAAAATATATAAGCAACTCAACAGTAACAAAAAACCAACAACCCAATTGAAAAATGGGCAGAAGAGCTAAATAAACATTTCTCCAAAGAAGACATACGGATGGCCAACGAGCACATGGAAAAGTGCTCAAAATCACTAATTATTAGAGAAATGCAAATCAAAACTAAATTGAAATGCAAATCAAAACTACTAAACTTCACATGGGTCAGGATGGCTATCATTAGTAAGTCTACAAATAACAAACACTGGAGAAAGTGTGGAGAAAATACCCACCTACACTGTTAATGGGAATGTAAATTGGTACAACCACTATGGAAAGCAGTATGGAGGTAAATCAGAAAATTATATATGGAACTACCATATGATCCAGGAATCCTACTCCTAGGCAAATATTGAGACAAAGCATTCACTGAAAAATGATTCATGCACCTTTAGGTGCTAGAGAGGCTGTGGAGAAAAAGGAACACTATTACACTGTTGGTGGGATTGTAAATTGGTGCGATCACTGTGGAAAGCAGTATGGAGAAAACTAAACATAGAACTACCGTTTGATCCAGCAATCCCACTCCTGGGCATCCATCCAGGGAAACCATGACTCACAAAGACACATGTACTCCAATGTTCATGGCAGCACTATGTGCAATAGCCAAGACGTGGAAACAACCTAAATGTCCATCGACAGAGGAGTGGATCAAGAAGATGTGGTACATATACACAAAGTAATATTACTCAGCCAATAAGAGGAACAAAATACTGGCATTTTTAGCAACAATGGATGGACCTACAAACTATCATGCTAAGTGAAGTCAGTCAGACAATGAGACACCAACATCAAATGCTTTCACTGACATGTGGAGTCTGAAAAAAGGACGCAATGAACTTCTTTGCAGAATAGATACTGACTCACAGACTTTGAAAAACTAATGGTTTCCAAAGGAGACAGTTTGGGGTTGGGGGAATGCGCTGGAGGTGTGGGATGGAAATCCTAAAAAATTGGATTGTGATGATCATTGTACAACTATAAATGTAATAAATTCATTGAGTAATATAAAAAGAAAACCATAATAGAATACTAGGAATATCACTACACACAAATTTGCAACTTAGATGAAATGTCCTACTTTTTTTTATGTTTCAATCATCTCTTTATTTTTTTAATTCAATGAATTTTATTGCATTTATAGTTGTACAAACATCATCACATCCCAATTTTATAGCATTTCCATCCCAAACCCCCAACCCACCCCCCCACACCCAACCTGTCTCCTTTGGAAAACAAGTTTTTCAAAATCTGTAAATCAGTATCTCTTCTGCAAAGAAGTTCACTGTGTCCTTTTTTCAGATTCCACATGTCAGTGATAGCATATGATGTTGATGTCTCACTCTCTCATAGACCTCACTTAGCCTAATAATTTCTAGGTCCATCCATGTTGCTGCAAACCCTCTTATTTCTTTCCTCTTATTGGCTGAGTAATATTTCATTGTGTATATGTACCACTTCTCCTTTATCCACTCCTCTGTTGCTGGACATTTAGGTTGTTTTCATGTCTTGGCTACTGCACAGAGTGCTGTCATGAACATTGGAGTACATGTGTCTTTTTGAGTCATGGTTTTCTCTGGATAGTTGTCCAGGAGTGGATTGCTGGATAAAATTGTAATTTGATTTTCAGTTTTCTGAGGATTCTCCAAACTGTTTTCCACAGTGGTTGCATGAAATGTCCTACTTCTTTACAGAAACATAAATTACCTGTCCATTATGAAATTATGAAAATTACAGAAATTATATTTGCATTTTAAAACTCCACCAAAAGAAATCCCCCCAGGCCCAGATGCTTTTACTGAGGAATGCTACCAGATATTTTAAAGAATTGCCACTAATTCTACACAATCTCTTCCAGAAAACAGAATAGGAAGGAATAATTCCCTATTCATTTTATGAAGCTAATATTGTCTTGATACCAACACCCAAAGATAATATGAGAAAAGTATAACAAAGATCTTTCATGAATATAGACACAAATCCTTAATAAATATTAGTAAATGGAATTCAGTAACATACAAAAAGAATTACATAGCATGATCAAGTGTGATTTAGTCCAGAGATGCAATGCTGGCTCAATATTCAAAAACCAGTTAATATAATTCACCATGTTAACAGGAATAAAAGTGACAAGATCATATAATTTGATGCAGAAAGAGCATTTGACAAATTCAACACCCATTTGTGATAAAAAACACTAAGAAAAACAGCAACAAAGGGAAACTCATTCAACATGATATAGAGCATCTGCAAAAAACCTACAATTAACATCATACTTAACGGTGAAAGATTGAATAATTTCCCCCTAAGATTGGGAAGCAGTTTTCTCTTTTTATCACTTTTTTAAAAATGGCCACACCCATGGACTATGAAAGTCCCCAGGCCAGGGACTGAATCTAAGCTGAAGCTGTTACCTACACTGTAGCTGCGGCAATGCCATATCCTTTAACCCACCACTCCAGGCCAGGGATCAAACCTGTGCCTCTTCAGCCACCTGAGCCACTGCAAATGGATTCTTAACTCACTGCACCATGGCAGGAACTCCATATGTTTATCACTTTTATTTAAACATAATATCGAATGTCTAGCCAGTACAATAAGTCAAGAAAGGAAATAAAAATTGTATAGATAAGAAAAAATAAAACAGGCCCTCTTTACAAATGTCATGATTTTCTATGTAGAAAATCCCAAGAAATCCACAAAAAGAAATTTTATGGCATTTTGCTCACCCTTGCCCCTTCACCTTCCTGGCACAGTACAGTACAATCAAGTGGAAACTGCTCAATTGCCAGCTCCTGAGGATAAAAAAAAAAGCACTGAAATGGCTTGCAACATTTTGACTTGTCTGGGAGCTGCCCAAGATAGTGGTTTCTGTCTAGACTATCTTGAAGTACTGATGGAAACAGTGGCAAAGTGGTTACCTGTTTGGAGGCTGCTGAAAGAAGTAATTGGCACCATGGTGCATTAGAGCTGCAAAAGGGCTATTGTTGCATGGGTGCATTAGGGCAAGAGAGTACAGGTAGAGGAACACAATATAAATTCTGAGAAAAATCAGGGGAGATTAGGTAAATAATTAGATAATTAAAGGCATTTAAAAGCAAATGTATTTACCAGAAACTGGAATAAAAACAGACAGCAACCTTAGAAAAGATTTAAAGGCACTTGGTCTCTATGCTAGGCTAGTAGGTAAAGGTCTACCCTTTTATGAAGCTTACCCACAAAGGCTCAGAGAAGCAGCTGTTTTTTCATGCCCAATTCTCAACAGTAGATCACAAAGCATACAAATAAAAGGGAAATATGGCCCATTCAAGAAAACAAAAATTAATCTCCAGAAACTGACCTTAAAGAAACATATACCTCTGATTTATTAGATAAAGAATGTAAACTGACTGTCTTAAAGATACTTCAATGAATTAAAAGAGAGCACAGATAGATAACTAAACAAAGTCAGGAAAATGATGCATGAACAAAATGAGAATACCAATGAAGAGATAGAAATTACAAAAAGAACCTAACAAAAATTCTGGATGTAGGGAGTTCCTATTGTGGCTCAGTGGGTTACAAACATGATCAGCATCCATGGAGGATGCAAGTTCAATCCCTGGCCCTGCTCAGTGGATTAAGGATCCAGCATTGCTGTGAACTGTGGTGTAGGCTGCAGACATGGCTTGGATCTGGCATTGCTATGGCTGTGGCATAGGCTGGCACCTGCAGCTCTGATTCAACCCCTAGCCTGGGAACTTCCGCAGGTGCAATCCTAAAACTAAACAAACAAACAAACAAAAAACCAAAAACAAAAAAAAAAACTGGATGTTAACGGTACAATAAATGAATTGAAAAAATTTACTGGAGGGGTTAAATTGCATACTTGAACAGGCAGAAGAGAGAATCAATGAAGTTGAAGACAAATCATTTAAAATGATCTAATCAGGAGAAACAAGGTGTGGGGGGAGAATAAAGAAAATGAACAAAGCCTAAGGGACTTACGGGATACCATCAGGTGGACCAACATTTACATTATTAGAGTTCCAAAAGAGAAAAGAAAGAGAAAGGGATAGAAATGTTATTTAAAGAAATAACAACAACAATATCAAAAGTTTGAGGGAAGAAATAAACATGCAAGTTCCAGAAGCTCAAAAAATCCAAGCTCAGGTTGAAGCCAGAGACTCCCACCAAGACACATTATATTCAAACTTCCAAATGTCAAAGAAAAAGAGTCTTGATAGCCATAAGAGAAAAGCAACACATCGTGTACAAGGGAGCCTTTATAAGAATAGGGGCAAATTTCTCAGCAGAAACTTTGCAGTCCAGAAACAGTGGTATGATATATTCAAACTACTGAAGGAAAAAAACTGTATCCAAGAATACTCTATCCCAAAAAACTGTCAGTTAAAAATGGAGAAATTTTGTATTTTCAGATAAACAAAGGCTGACGGAGTTTATTAAAGCTATGCTACAAGAATGCTAAATGAAGTTCTTCAAGTTAAAATTAAAGGACACTAGTCAGTAACTTGAAGCCACACAAAAGTGAATTCTCTGGTAAAGATAAATATGTGGACTAATATTAAAAGCTGTATCATTGCACTTTTGGTTAGAGGAAAAGCTTTCAGTTGGTAGTTGAAAAACTACCTCAACCTAATAAATTGAACTAGGAAAAACCCATAGTGAACATCATACTCAATGGGGAAAAACTGAACGCTTTCCCTCTAATATCAGGAAAAAGACAAGGAGTCTCACTTTCTCCACTTCTATTCAACATGGTACTGAAAGCTGTACCCAGAGCAGTTAGGCAAGGAAAAGAAATGAAAGTAATCCAACTTGGAAAGGAAGAAATAAAATTATCTCTGTCCACAAATAATTAAGATCTCATAAGTAAAGAGCCCTACTGATAAGATCTTATATGTAAAGAACCCTAAAAACTCCACACATGAAAATCTATTAGAATAAATACATGAGGAGTTCCTGTCATGGCTCAGTGGTTAACAAACCCGACTAGGAACCATGAGGTTGTGGGTTCGATCCCTGGCCTCACTCAGTGGGTTAAGGATCTTGTGTTGCCGCGAGATGTGGTGTAGGTTGCAGACGCGGCTTGTATCCCACATTGCTGTGGCTCTTGCATAGGCCAGTGGCTACAGCTTCGATTAGACCCCTGGCCTGGGAACCTCCATATGCCGTGGGTGTGGCCCTGGAAAAAGACAAAAAGACCAAAAAATAAATAAATAAATAACAAATACATGAATTCAGCAAAGTAGTAGGATAAAAAGTTAACACACAAAAATCAATTGCATTTCTATACAGTAACAATGACCAATCTGAAAAGGAAATTATGGAAACAGTTCAATTTATAATAGCCTCAAAAAGAATAAAACACTTAGGAATAAACATAACCAAGGAGGTAAAAGTCTGTACAGTGAAAACTAAAAAACAGTGATGAAATAAATTAAAGAAGACATGAATAAATGGAAATATATCCCATGTTCATCAGTTAAAAGACCTAATACTGTTAAAATATTGATACTACCCAAAGCAATCTACAGATTCAGTTCAGTCCCTATCAGTATCCCAATGACAACTTTTTTATGGTCTTACCTGCAGCATATGGAAATTCCTGGGCCAGGGATTGAATCTGAGCTTCAGCTGTGACCCAGGTCACAACTGCAGCAATCTTTTAACCCACTGTGCCAGACTGAGAATTAAACCTGCACCTCCACAGCACCTAGAGCCATTGCAGTCAGGTTCTTGACCACTGTGCCACAATGGAAACTCCCCAATGACTTTTTTTGCAGAAATAGAATAGCCTATCCTAAAATTCAATGGAATCTTAAGAGATTCCCAATAAGTAAAGAAATCTTGAAAAAGAACAAAATGGGAGGCCTCACACTTCCTGATTTCAAAATTTACTGGCAATGTATATTCTACAAATCTGCAATAATCAAAATAGCGTGGTACTGGCATAAAGACATACAAATATGACAATGGAATGGAATAGAGAGCCCAGAAATTAGCTCATATATAGTCAAATGATCTCTGACAAGGGTGGGGTAAGAATAGCCTTTTCAACAAGTGATGCTGAGAAAATTGGATATCTACACGCAAAAGAATTAAGCTGGACCCTTACCTAAAAACATATACAGAAATTAACTAAGATATAAGTCTGAGACCTAAAACTATAAAACTCTTAGGAGAAAACACAGGGTAAAATCTTCATGTCATTGGACTTGGTAATGATTTACTGAATGTGATACAAGAGGCATAAGCAACAAAAGAAAATATAGATAAGTTGGACTTGATAAAAATCCTTAAAAATTTGCTTACCAAATGACAATATCAACAAAGTAAACTGGCAACCCACAGAATGAAAGAACATATTTGCAAATTATATATCTAAAGGATTACTATTCAAAATTTATAAAGAATTCCTAAAACTGAACAACATGATTCAAATATAGGCAAAGGGTTTGAATAAACATTTCCCCAAAGAAGAAATACAAATGGCTCATAAGTTCACAAAATGGTGCTCGATATCATTGGTCACTAGAAAAATGCAAGTCAAAGATATATCACCTCATACCCATTAAAATGGCTGGATAAGCAATGGGGTCCTACTGTGCAGAACAGGAAACTATGTCTAATCTCTTGGATTGAAACATGATGGAAGATAGTATAAAAAAAAGAATGTACATATATGTATGACTGGGTCAATTTGCTATACAGCAGAAGTTGAAGAAGCATTGTAAACAAACTACACTTAAGTAAAATAAAAGTTTTTTAAAATGACTGCTATCAAAAAAGCCACGAATAAGAACAGATGTTAATGAGGATGTAAAGAAGTTGAAAATCCTGTGCACTGTTGGAGAGAAGGTAAAATGGTACAGCCAATATAGGAAATCATAGGGGGTTTCCTCAAAATATTAAAAATATAATTACCATATGATCCAGAAATTCCACTTCTGGCTATATACTTAAAAAGATTGAAAGCAGGATTTGGAAGAAATATTTGTACGCCATATGCCAGTGTTCATAGCAGCAACATTCACACTAGCTAAAACATGAACTCAGCCCCAGTGCATATTGATGGATGAATGGATAAGTGAAATATGGTACATATACATACAAAGGGGATGCGGATCAAGACGGCTGAGGAGTAAAACGTCTCACTCACCTTCTCCCACAGACACATCAAAAAACATATCTATGTGTAAAGTGGCTCAAGCAGAACATCTCTTGAATGCTGGTAGAAGAACATAAGCCTCCAAAAAGGGCAAGAAACTCTTGAAATAATGGGGTAGAACAAAAGAAAAAAAAGAGAGAGATGGAAAAGGAATCAGGACGGGACTAGCATTCCTGAGAGGGAGCTGTGAAAGAGCTTGCCGGCGCTCTGCAAGCCCATGCCTACTAGTGAAGAGCCTCATCACCAGACCCACCCTGGTCTGTGCCAAACTACAGTTTGGCTCCCCCAAATTCATCAAAAAAGAAAAACACGGGGCAATGAAGAAACTCAGAGGCCAATAACAGTTAAAGCAACAGAAGAATTCACCTAAAGCAGTCAACAATTAAAAAGACCTCTGCAGTCTGACAGACTTTGAGTTCAAAAGGGAGATAGTGAAAATACTGAAGGAATTAAGAGAGGATATAAACATTAATGCAGATTCCCTCAGAAAGGAACTAGAAAATATAAGGAGGAGCCAGGAAAAATTAGAAAATTCATTTGCAGAGACACAACCTGAGCTAAAGGCAATAATATATTTAAAGGAAATATATCTAAAGCACTGAAAGGGAAAAATCTGTGACCTAGAATACTCTATCCAGCGAGAATATAATTTAAAATAAAAAGGGAAATAAAGAATTTCTCCAACAAAAGGAACCCTCCTGCACTGTTGGTGGGAATGTAAACTGATACAGCCACTATGGAGAACAATTTGGACATACCTTAGAAATCTATACATAGAACTTCCATATGACCCCACAATCCCACTCTTGGGCATCTATCTGGACAAAACTCTACTTAAAAGAGACACATGCACCCGCATGTTCATTGCAGCACTATTCACAATAGCCAGGACATGAAAACAACCCAAAGGTCCATCGACAGATGATTGGATTCAGAAGATGTGGTATATATACACAATGGAATACTACTCATCCATAAAAAAGAATGACATAATGCCATTTGCAGCAACATGGATGGAACTAGAGAATCTCATACTGAGTGAAATGAGCCAGAAAGACAAAGACAAATACCATATGATATCACTTATAACTGGAATCTAATATCCAGCACAAATGAACATCTCCACAGAAAAGAAAATCATGGACTTGGAGAAGAGACTTGTGGCTGCCTGATGGGAGGGGGAGGGAGTGGGAGGGATCGGGAGCTTGGGGTTATCAGACACAACTTAGAATAGATTTACAAGGAGATCCTGCTGAATAGCATTGAGAACTTTGTCTAGATACTCATGTTGCAACAGAACAAAGGGTGGGGGAAAAAATGTAATTGTAATGTATACATGTAAGGATAACCTGACCCCCTTGCTGTACAGTGGGAAAATTAAAAAAATTATAAAAAAAAAAGAATTTCTCCAACAAACAAAAGCAGAAAGAGTAGAGCAATACAAAACCCATTCTGCTGAAGAGGGTGTAGAGAAAAAGGAACCCTATTACACTGTTGGTGGGATTGTAAATTGGTGTGACCACTGTGGAAAGCAGTATAAAGAGTCCTCAGAAAACTAAACATAGAACTACCGTTTGATCCAGCAATCCCACTCCTGGGCATCTACCTAAGGAAAACCATGACTCGCAAAGACACATGTACTCCAATGTTCATGGCAACACTGTTTTCAATAGCCAAGACATGGAAACAACCTAAATGTCCAGCAACAGAGGAGTGGATCAAGATGTGGTACATATACACAAAGGAATATTACTCAGCCATTGAAAGAACGAAACGCCTGCATTTTTAGCATCATGGACGGACCTAGAAACTATCATGCTGAGTGAAATCAGTCAGACACTGAGACACCAACATCAAATGTTTTCACTGACATGTGGAGTCTGAAAAAAGGACACAATGAACTTCTTTGCAAAACAGATAATGACTCACAGACTTTGAAAAACTAATGGTTTCCAAAGGAGACAGTTCAGGGGGTGGGGGAATGCACTGGGGTGTGAGATGGAAATCCTATAAAATTGGATTGTGATGATCATTGTACAACTATAAATGTAATAAATTCATTGAGCAATAATTTTTTTTTTAATTTTTTAAAAAGAACTTCTGGGGGGGGGTGAAGAAATACTGAAAGGGCTTCTCTAAATTAAAAATAAAAAAAGAGGAAGAACTAGGATGGAGGACACTGCAATTGGAAAGAAGTCACTTAAATAAGCCAGCATACAGATCTAAACATGAATACGTTAATTTAAAAAAAGACAAAAAAATCATACAATGTAGGCAAGGTAAGTAAGAAAAAATAGATTCTTTTTTTATTTTAAGGATGTCTTTGAGTCTATATGATTATAAGGCTAAAGTAAGCAGATATAGGAAGGGGTTCACCTACTTAAACAGGGCATCCACAAATCAAAACCGAACATTACATTCACAAAAACTGGAACAAAAATCACTCAAGCATAAAATAAATGGAAATCATTCAACCAAAAAAAGAAGGTAAGAGAAACATAGAATCAACTGGAAAACAAGGTTTAAAATGGCAATAAATACATATCTATCAATAATCACCTTAAATGTCAATGGAATGAATGCTCCAATCAAAAGACACAGAGTGGCAGATGGGATAAAAAAAAAAAAAAGTACACATATAGATTGAAAGTAAGAGGATAGGAAGATATTTCATGCCAATGGACAGGACAGGAAAGCAGGAGTTGCAATACTCATATCAGACAAAATAGACTTTAAAATGCAGGCCATAAAGAAAGACAAAGAAGGACACTATTTAATGGTTAAAGGATCCATTCAAGAAGAGGATATTACAATCATCAATATATATGCCCCTAATATAGAAGCACACAGATACCTACAACAAATACTAACAGACATAAAAGGAGAAATTGATGGGAATACAATCATAGTAGGAGACTTTAACACCCCACTCACATCAACGGACAGATCCTCTAGACAGAAAATCGATAAAGCAACAGAGGTTCTAAAGGAAACAATAGGCTACTAAGACTTAATCAACATTTTCAGGACATTACATCCAAAAAAATCAGAATACACATTCTTCTCAAGTGCACATGGAACATTCTCAAGGATTGATCATACATTGGGGCACAAAGCTAACCTTAACAAATTTAAGAGTATAGAAATTATTTCAACTGTCTTCTCTGACCACAAAGGAATGAAACTAGAAATCAACCACAGGAAAAGAAATGAGAAAAAAACCTACCACATGGAGACTAAACAACATGCTACTAAAAAAACCGATAGGTCAATGAGGAAATCAAGAAGGAAATTAAAAAATATCTTGAGACAAATGATAATGAAGACACAAGCACTCAAAATCTATGGCATGCCGCAAAAGCAGTGCTCAGAGGGAAGTTCATAGCAATACAGGCCTTCCTCAAAAAAGAAGAAAAATCTCAAATTGACGACTTAACCCACCACCTAAACAAAACCTAAAGTCAGGAGAAGGAAGGAAATCATGAAGACCAAAGAAGAAATCAACAAAATGGAGATTAAAAAAACAGCAGAAGAAATCAATAAAACCAAGAGCTGGTTCTTTGAAAAGGTAAACAAAATAGACAAACTTCTGGCCAGACTCACCAAGAAGAGGAGAGAAAAAGCTAAATAAACAAAATAAGAAATGAAAAAGGAGAAGTCACAACTGATACTATGGAAATAGAAAAAAAACATAAAAGAATACTATGAACAATTGTATGCCAACAAATTTGACAACCTAGAAGAAATGGAGAACTTTTTAGAAACACCCTGCCAAAACTGAATCAAAAAGAAATAGATTAACTGAACAGACCGATCACTAGAAATGAAATTGAATACATCATAAAAACTCCCTACGAATAAAAGTCTAGGACAAGATGGCTTCACAGGTGCATTCTACCAAACACACAAAGAGGATCTGGTGCCCATCTTCCTTAAACTTTTTCAAAAGGTTGAAGAAGAAGGAACACTCCCAAAGACGTTCTATGATGCCACCATTACCCTAATTCCAAAACAAGACAAAGAGATACCATGAAAAAAGAAAACTATAGACCAATATCTTTGATGAGTATAGACGCAAAAAATTCTCAACAAAATTTTAGCCACCTGAATCCAACAACATATAAAAAAGATCATACACCATGACCAGGTGGGATTCATCCCAGGTTCACAAGCGTGGTTCAACGTATGCAAATCAATCAATGTCATACACAACATTAACAAAAGTCAAAAATCACATGATCATCTCAATACGTGCAAAAAAGCATTTGACAAAGTCCGACATCCATTCATGATCAAAACTCTTACCAAAGTGGGTCTAGAGGGAACATTCCTTAACTTAATAAAAACCACTTATGACAAACCCACATAAAACATAATACTCATTGGAGAAAAACTGAAAGCCTTCCCACTAAAATCTGGACCAGGACAAGAATGCCCACTCTCCCCACTGTTATTTAACATAGTACTGGACGTTCTAGCCACAGCAATCAGACAAACAAAAGAAATAAAATGTATCCAAATTGGAAGAGAAGAGATAAAATTGTCACTGTATGTAGATGACATGGTACTATATATAGAAAACCCTAAGGACTCAACCCAAAAACTACTCAAACTGATCAACAAATTCAGCAAAGCAGCAGGATATAAGATTAACATTCAGAAATCTCTCACATTTCTGTACACTAACAATGAAATATTAGAAAAGGAATATGAAAATACAATACCTTTTAAAATTGTACCCCCCAAAAATCAAAAACCTGGGAATGAACCTGACAAAGGAGGTGAAAGACATGCTGAGAACTATAAAACATTAATCAAGGAAATTAAAGAGTATGTAAAGAAATGGAAAGATATTCCATGCTCCTGGGTTGGAAAAATTAATATTGTAAAAATGGCCATCCTACCCAAAGCAATCTACAGATTCAGTGCAATCCCTATCAAATTACCCATGACATTTTTCACAGAACTAGAACAAACAATCCAAAAATTTATATGGAACCATAAAAGACCCAGAATTGCCAAAGCAATCCTGAGGAACAAAAACCAAGCAGGAAGCATGCATGTCCCAGACTTCAGGCAATATTACAAAGCCACAGTCATCATGACAGTGTGGTACTGGTACCAAAACAGACAGACAAAACAATGGAACATAATAGAGAGCCCAGAAATAAACCCAGACACCTATGGTCAATTAATCTTTGACAAAGGAGGCAAGAATATAAAATGGGAAAAAGACAGTCTTTTCAGCAAGTTGTGCTGGGAAAACTGGGCAGCCACATGTAAATCAATGAAACTGGAACACATCCTCACACCATGCACCAAATAAATTCAAAATGGCTTAAAGACTTAAATGTAAGACAATACACCATCAACTTCCTAGACGAGAACACAGGCAAAACTTTCTCCGATATCAACCTTACAAATATTTTCTCAGGTCAGTCTCCCAAAGCAACAGAAAGAAAAGCAAAAAGAAACCAATGGGACCTAATCACAATGACAAGATTTTGCATGGCAAAGGAAACCATAAAAAAACAAAAATGCAACTTACAGAAGGAGAAAATTGTTTCAAATGACCCAACTGACAAGGGCTTAATCTCTAAAATATCAAACAACTTATACAATTCAACATCAAAAAAGCCAACAACCCAATGGAAAAATGGGCAAAAGACCTGAATAGACTATTCTCCAAGGAAGATATGCAGATGGCCAACAAACACATGAAAAAATACTCAACATCACTGATTATTAGAAACATGCAAATCAAAACTACACTGAGGTGCCACCTCACAGCAGTCAGAATGGCCATCATTAACAAGTCCACAAATAAAAAATGCTGTAGAGGGTGTGGAGAAAAGGGAACCCTCCTGCACTGTTGGTGGAAATGTATATTGGTGCAACTACTATGGAAAACAGTATGGAGGTATCTTAGAAAACTAAATATAGAACTACCATATGACCCAGCAATCCCACTCCTGGGCATATATCCAGACAAAACTTTTCTTGAAAAAGACACATGCACCCGCATGTTCATTGCAGCACTATTCACAATAGCCAAGACATGGAAACAACCTAAATATCCATTGACAGATGATTGGATTAAGATGTGGTATATATACACAATTGAATACTACTAGCCATAAAAAGAACGAAATAATGCCATTTGCAGCAACACAGATAGAACTAGAGACTCATACTAAGTGAAGTAAGTCAGAAAGAGAAAGACAAATACCATATGATTTCACTTATATCTGGAATCTAATATATGGCACAGTTGAAACTTTCCACAGAAAAGAAAATCATGGACTTGGAGAACAGACTTGTGGCTGACAAGAGGGAGGGGGAGAAAGTGGGAACTTGGGGTTAGTGGATGCAAAATATTACCTTTGCAATGGATAAGCAATGGGATCCCGCTGTGTAGCACTGGGAACTATGTCTCGTCCCTTGTGATGGAGCATGATAATGTGAGAAAAAAGAACATATACATGTATGTGTGACTGGGTCACTTTGCTGTGCAGTAGAAAATTGACAGAACACTGTAAATCAGCTATAATGGAAAAAATAAAAATCATTATAAAAATACATACATTGGAATAATATTCAGTCCTCAAAAAGAAGGAAACTCTGCAATATGCTATAATATGGATGGATCTTGAGGATATTATGCTAAGTGAATAGCCAGTCACAAAATAACAATTCCACTTACATGAGGTACCTAGAGTAGTCAAATTCATTGGGACAGAAAATAGAATGGTGGGTATCAGGTCCTGGGTGGAGGGAAAACTCGGGAGTTAGTGTTTAATGGGTATAAAGTTTCAATTTTACAAATGAAAAGAGTTCAGGGGATGAATAGTGGTGATGGCTACAAATATTATGAGTATATAACTACCAAACTGTACATTTAAAAATACTTGCAGGAGTTCCCGTCGTGGCGCAGTGGTTAACGAATCCGACTAGGAACCATGAGGTTGCGGGTTCGGTCCCTGCCCTTGCTCAGTGGGTTAACGATCCGGCATTGCCGTGAGCTGTGGTGTAGGTTGCAGACGCGGCTCAGATCCCGCGTTGCTGTGGCTCTGGCATAGGCAAGTGGCTACAGCTCCGATTCAACCCCTAGCCTGGGAACCTCCATATGCCGCGGGAGCGGCCCAAGACATAGCAACAACAACAACAAAAGACAAAAAAAAAATAAAAATAAAAAAATAAAAATACTTGCAATAAGTTTTGTAGTAATAACAAACTTGTAAAATTTGTTATTACTATAAAAATAAAATTGAAGAAAAAATTATCAAGACTTGGAGGAAATTTAAATGATTACTAAAGAAGCCAATCTGAAAAGTCTATAAAATGTATTGTTCCAACACTATGACACTCTGAAGAAGGCAAAACTATGGAAGCAGTAAAAATACCCTTTCAGTGGTTGCCAGAGAGGGATAGATAAATAGGTAGCGTGGAGGATTTTTAGGGCAGTGAAACTACTTTGCCTGTAGAAGAGTGGTATGGGGCCAGTGAGGTGCCAGTTTGAGGCAGACTCGGGGGATTGGGATGGGAAGAGCTAAGGGAGAAGCCTCTACCCACTGCAGATCCCTACCAGCCCAAGAGAGCACAGAGCCTGTGCCCACCTTAGCCCCCTTCCCACCTCCCTTCCTGCCTTGCCAGGTCAGACAATAAGAAGGTGGGGAGAGCAGCTGAGGGGGCAATGTAAGGGTGCAGTGCCCAGGACCCAGATGGCCAGGCTTAGGGATTGGTTGAATGGCCAAGGGTTATCTGAGCTTGCACAGCAGGAGGGAGGGAAAGTTAGTATTCCTGTCTGTAGGGGAGGAGGCAGTCAGTTCTTAGACATGTTTGGAGATGATGTGTATTGGGTTCAAGTAAGATCTAAGAGGTAGATGTCTGTCTAGTGTGCAGACACATGGTCTGGAGTTGGGAAATCGAGGAAGGCTGGATTCGCCAGCATGTCTAGATCACCAGGACCATAAAACTTGCTGAGAACCAAGAGGGCAGTATCTGCTGCCCACCGGCTCCAGTCTGAGGACCCCCCAGGAATGGTGCTGTGGTGGAATGAGTTGGAGTCTTTGATAGGGAAACCAGCTCCGTGCCCACAATCAGGTTTTCCTTGCAAACCACCTGGGTGTGTGTCCATGTCTGAAGTAGCACTGGCACAGAAGAAACTCATATACCCCCGGAATAGGGGGTTGCCACCACAGTCAGCTAGTTTAGAGGGTTCTAGTCCTAATGATACTTTTAGCAGGCACGCAGCCCTAGTCAGAGAGGGGCAGTTCTGCTCTCCGCCAAACACCAGGAAGGTGGCAGGGCCCTCACCCCCTCCCCAAAACAAAAGAACAAAACAGAGGCTGCCTCATTCGGTTCTGCTTTTTATTGACATGTTTGTGCATATGCAGCAAGGTCTGGAAGACTAAGAGATATGTCCCAGGAGTGCCAGGAGTTCAGCGCACTTGGGTCAGGTTGTGCTTTTTGTACAGCAGTGCCCGCCTCTTCTCACGCTCTTGCACAAAGGTGCGCAGACGTGCTGTGGGAAAGGTCACAGTCGTTGGGTGGGAGCTGGCTGGGCCCTCCTCTGTCAGCCACGGGCACTGCAGACAGTTGGACGCACATGGTCGGCCCCTGAGTGTGGAAGGGTGGTGTTAGCTACGCTCCTGGAGCCAGGGAGGCCAGGTCAGGGCATAGGGGAATGAGCCAGGCAGAGTTGGTGAGGCTGCTTACCAGGGGTGTGCACACAGGGTGCTGCGGAGGAAGGCCACGGCACCCCCGGAGAGCCCCGCGTAGCAGCGGCTCAGCTGGATGAGCCCCTTGCGCAGGCCTTTCTGCAAGTCTCTCGTCCCCTCGCTGCTCACTGGGTACTCAGCACTCAGCCTGTGTGGGTGGGGGTCGTGTGACTAAGACCCTCAATAGATGGGGGTCACCCTCAATGGAAGAAGCAGACGTGAGAGTCTTTGGGGTCACCCTCAGTGGATCCCATGCTTGCCCTTTCACCCAGGCCTCCCACCCCACAGGGCACGTGGAGACTCACATGATGAAGGCAGTGACACCTATGGCCCAGATATCAGTCTGTGGGACAGCACCCTGGCCCTCTAGGAGCTCTGGAGCTGGGAATGACACAGGTGAGGGGCATTGGTGAGGTGCTGGATGTTTTTAGTGGTGCAGACAGAGAGACAGGACTGAGGCAGAGTCTTGCTCCCAGCACACCCACACCCCAGATCAGGCCCAATTCTGTTCCCTACACACCCATAGTCTCCACATAGTCCTTGAACCGCTCTGAGGGCAGGACACTCTCCTGGGTGAAACTCCGGGCATTTCCCAAGTCGATGATCTTGAGCAGGTTGTACTCGGTGACAATCATGTTCTCGGACCTGAGGTCTAGATGCAGGATACGCTGGGCGTGCAGGTACTGAGTGGCACTCAGCATCTGCCACAGATAGTCCTTCACCTCTGTCTCTGAGTAGGAGGCCCTGGGGGCAGAGAACAGCTTAGGGGGTACATGAGGAGGGGCACCCAGGCTCTGTTCACAGCAGAGGGGCAATGGGGTAGAGGGAGCACCAGCCTTCCCTGCAGGCTTAGAAGGAAGCCCCAGCTCTACTGAGCCACCTTGGTTGGCTGGCCAGTGTAGGTGGGGTCAGGAGGTAGGCAGGAGGCCAGCCACAGTGCTGCCCACCAGGCCCTGAGCCCTAAATGCAGGCAAGGTCCCCTCTCACCTCTCGGCCAGGCAGGGGAGCAGCTCAGGCCCAGAGCACAACTCCAAGATGAGGACCAGGTGCCGGGGGCTGAGGTAGGCAGCCTGCAACTGTGCCAGGTGAGGGTGGCGCAAGCCCTTGAGGGCCTCATATTCTCGAAGCACGGCAGTCCTGTTCTCAGGGTGGTAGGGCACGATCTTGGCAGCCAGCACGCGCCCACTGGCCTTCTCCCGGCACTGCCTCACCACACTGAAGCGGCCCCTAGGGAGGAAGGACTGGCCAGGCTGGTAAGGAGCCCTTCTGCATGGTGGCCCAGGCTGACCCCCAATCTCCTTCCCAACCTCAAAGAAGCAAGGGAGGTCTCCCAGCAGAGAGGTCCAGGAGGGGGTAGCAGATGCCCTGAGGCAAGTGTGGGTGGAACTGATTGGTGGGGAGAGAGGCTGGGGGTCAGGTGAGAGCATGAAGAGCTAGTGGAGTGAAGAATGTCATGACACTGCCACCTGCCATCCCCAGAGTCCCCGCACCTTCTGATTTGTGTCTGGAAGGCAAAGGTCTGCATGCTGGGGAGGGGCTGGGCCGGTCCTGAGGCACCACTCTCCTCTTCAGAGGCTGTGGGAAGGGGAAACCAATGACTGAGGGAGGGCACCCCTACAGCCCTATCTCCCTCCACCCTTTCTCCATCACCTCTCCCCGGGCTACCTAACAGGGTGCCCAAACATTCTGACCCCTCATTCCTCAGGCCATCTGTGGGTGGGGGGCCTAGCAGGCAGAACAAACCATCCCACGTGTGTGACTCGTTGAAGTGGCCGTGCTGCATGTTGGCTCACCCAGGTGCCTGGGTCCTCCCAAGAGGATCTGCTCCGAGGGGCTGCTGTAGGGGCCTATGCCCGCCTTGCTGACACAGGCCGTCCGGAAGGTGTATACCCCACCCCGAGAAAGCTTGCCAGTGAGGTAGCAGCAGTCAAAGATGTCCGAGGCCAATGTGCTCCAGCTGCCGCCTAGACCACACAGGAGCGGGTGAGAGGCAGCCTAACACTCCATGTCCGAGTGGAGAGGCCCCTCCCTGAGAGAGGTCACTCAGGGACACAAAGCAGCCAGGCACTTCCCCAGCTACCCCCACACAACAGTGACCCTGGAGCAGCCCCAGAGGTGAGCGTTTAGGAGTGGTCCCATACCTTCCAGGCTGCACTGCACAATATAGGTCACAGGGCCACATGACTCCACAGGCTTCCAGACCAGCAGCACCCCATCAGCATAGACTTCACCAATGTCCGGGCGTGGGGAGGAGGAGGGACGCTCTGCAGGCCCAGGGTCAGCAATCTGAGGCAGGCTCCTAGAGGCTCTCGGATGAACTGAGCCCCAGCCAGCCCCGCCTCACCCATCTGCACCCTGCTGCTAGGCCCCTAAGCCCCACCTCACCTGGTCCAGTTCTTTCGGGGAGCCCTTCCAATGCCAACTAGTAGGAAGGGCCCAGTGCTTTTACTTCCAGAGGCCTCGGGAGGTGTCTGCCCTGCCCAACCCTGGCAGGCTCCCCTCACACTGGTGCCTACCCAAGAACCCCATGGAATGGCCCTTGCTCACAGCCCCCCACCCACCCAGGCTATAGTCAGAGAGGCCTCAGCTTTACTGGGCTGTGGTGCAGGGTACATGAGGGTTGGTGGGGATTAGGCCAGAGGTTCAAGAGGCAGACCTGCAGCTCCTGTCTTGGCTTCCCTAGAAACACACCCCAGCACTGTGTTTTGAGATCATGGCTTGATAGGAATAGAGATATGAAATGGGGGGCAGCCTCCTGCATTTACTAGAGAGACAGGAGAGAGGTACCATAGGAAATGCAAGGAGAGGAGGCCTCGAAGAGGGGTCAGGGAGAGGGCCTGGCCAGCTGCGTCACCTGCCTCCTGTGTCCCCTCCTGGGGGTCCTAGTCTGCAGAGCCGGCTCATGCCTTCTGTGGCCCCTCCAGGCTGGCAACGCCTGCGTGGTGAGCATCACAGTCCCTGGGCCCTGCACGATGGCTTACCCACCTGCCTTCTGGAGGATGGCTGTGGTGGTCGCTGTCCCCAGTGCGTTGCTCACACTGCAGGTGTACACGCCCAGGTCCTCAGCAGTCACCACCAGGAGAGTCAGAAGCTGGAAGTTCTTGAGCGTGGAAGAGATGAGCAGGCGACTGCTGCTCTCAAGAGGAGTCCCATCTGCAGCAGGACCAAGTGGGCCTCAAGATGAGCTCCCAACACTTACCTGCCTCTTGGTCGCACCCAGGGCCCACACGCTCTCTGGGCCTCGGTTTCCCTCTGTACAATAAGAGCAGTGCCCTCAAGGAGCACCCCCTGCCTCCCCTCCCCCCTCAGCTTCAGGACGGCTCTTCACCTTTACTCCAGGTGGCCTGCGCAGCTGGCTGGGCTGATACCTGGCAGGCCAGAGTCACAGATTGGCCCAGGACCACCATCTCATCTGAGAGCTCCCTTAGGAATGATGGAGCTGGGAAAGAAAGGTGAGGTGAGGCTTCAGAGGTGACCCCAAGACTGACCCCACAGTGAGGATATGGGAGATGAGACCCACTCCCACTCAGCTCATCTCTAACACCAGCTTCAGGAAGGCTTCCAGGATTGCTGGCCCTGACTGCTGGGGTGCTAGAGTCCCCCTGTGTGTATTCAGGTCCCTCTGGATATTATCCCCACCACCACCTGCTCTGGTCTTGGCCAGGGTTCCCTTTCCTCACAGTCAGGTCCCTTGGGCTTCAGTGGGGGCCCAGCCCCTGGGCAGTGCACCCACCTCGGTCCTTGCTTTTCAGGCCTGATAGCCGGAAAGAAGTTAGGCCTGCCTTCTTCCTTGGGGGGCTCTCCTTCTCTGGACCTGCAGAAAGGAAGTGGCCATGGGAGGTCACACCTGAGGGGCCTGACTCCTCTGGGAGCACGGAATAAAGGCTCTGGGGCCACTTGCCACTAACTGCCAGACTCCCACGTGCCAGAAAAGCCCAGATCCCAGGAAGTCTTATTAGAAACAAACTAAATCTGCTACAGAGGACACCCCTTCCCTACTCCATCAGTATTGGCCTTTTCTGGGCAGGGGCACCACGAGCAGGTAAGGCAAACAGATCAGGGGTCACAGGTGCCTGGGGAGGCCTGGTTGAGGGCTCTTGGCTCGGGGGTGGGAGGGATGGCCCAGTTCCTATTCTTTCTACAGAGGGGTATGACCAACACTGGGCCTCAGATGCACATGGAGGGATCAAAGCCACAAAGGTGACCTCAAAAACAAGCCACTGTGTCCTGGGATGTTTGGGAAGCACCAAGACAGAGGAGGAAGGACGTGGGGATTCCTTCTCACCCAGGCAGTCTCCTGAGCTGTCCTTTGGGGTATGGAGCAAGAAGCCCCAAGGAGCAGAGGGGGGAACATGGATGTGCCCAGACCCAGGGCAGGGCGGGATTAGTAACCTTCAGTCCTGCCCCTCAGGAGGCGGGAGATGTGGGCCACCGAGGCCCTCACTCTCTGGCGCAGACCCAGCTCTACCGGCTCTTCCAGCAGCGAGTGCCTCCCTGGGAAGTGGAAAAGGCTGCTGGTAGGGGGTGACCACTTGCGCTTCCTGCCACCAGCAGCCTCTCCGAGCAGGGCCTCCATGTCCTCTGGCTCCTCTGTGATCTCTAGGCTGGCTGGCGGAACCTGCATGCCTGGCCAGGGCCACGCGGCCTCTGGGAGCTTAGCCAGATCCTCCTCAGCCTCAGATGCAGAGGAGGGTGGCAACTCTGGCTCCACAGGCTTGGGGACCTTCCTGAAGATCATGAATTCAAATGGCAGGTATTTGATGTCATACAGGTCAGACAGGTTGAGGTAGGCAGGATCCACCTCTGAGATATCCAGGGATACAGTGTCAGCTGCTTCCGGGTCCATGGACAGGTCCCGGATCTGTACAAGCGACACCTGGGAGCCTCCACTTAAGTCCTCCCATGAGCTCAATTCCTGGGAGCCCCTCAGAGGGGCCTTGCCACCCTCAGGTAGGGGCACTGTGCTGGCCTGGGGTGGTGGGCTCTGGGCCCCTTGGTCCTCCTGCTCCTCTGAGGACTGAGAGGTGGCCCAGGCCATCTTGGCCCACAGAGGTCCCTGCCCCAGCATGCCGCCAGCATCCCCACCAAAGGCAAAGGTGCCGTAGCCCGCCACCCCTGCATAGCCCCCACGGTATCCCAAGGAGAACTTCCGTGTGGTCGCCTGTTCCTGAGGCCGCTGTGGACCAGGTGAAGACTGAGACAGGTCTTCCGTCTCCTGGGTAAGGCCTTCAGCATCCAGGGAGGGGCTGGGCTCCCTGCCTATTTGGGGGGCTGGCCCTGGGGTGCTGGGGGGATCAGGCCTCCCAGGGAGAGGGATGTCCTTCAGCCCACTCTTAGAGTCTTCCTGGGAGCTTGCTTGGGCTGTGGAGAGTGGGGCCTGCGGCTCTCCTGAAAAGAAAGGGCTCGGGAGTGTCAACTGGGCCTCTGTGCAGTGCCCTGGAGGAAAGGAGCCAGGAGGTTGTGGGGCAACAGCAGCAGGGGGGCCACAGCCTTCCTGGGGGGTAGAACTCCACTGGGGTTGAAAGACAGGGGCGCCCTGCCCTCCATAGCTGTCCTGGAATGACCCCTTTTGCTGAGTGGAGCACCCATCACCACCAGTCAATGGGAACAGTCTCAGGCCCTGCAAGGACCCCTCCGGATGCTCCATCTCCCTGGCATGTGCATCCCCACCAGGCATTCTCTCTCTTTGGGCCCCCTGAAGGCTCAAGGGGGTCAGAGCTGGACACTGCCCCTTGCTGCAGGCCTGGGCAGAGGAGCTGGAAGTGTTTGGCCAGTCAAGATCCAGGGAGCGGCTGTGGCCAGAGGCCCCATGGGTGCCTGTGCTGGGCATCTGCAGGGTGGTCTCAAAGGAGGGTGCTCTGGTCATCAAGTCAGCCTGCTCCTCCCTGGCAGCCTCCTCCTCCAGTGCGCGGTGCTCCAACAGGGGCTCTCGAAGGCCAGGCAGGGCACTCGAGAAGTAGCCACCCTTAAGCAGATGCCGCCGCCGAGCAGGGTGCCGCCTGCTTACTGACGCCGGGCCCCCAAGCTCTGGGCCTTCGCCCACCTGCTGGTAGAACAGGCTACGGATAACACTCTGCCGGGGCACACAGCCTGGGGCAGCTGGTGGCTGTGTGCCCTGGGGCAATGCAGGCAGAGGTGCAGCTGCAGTGGGTGGGCAGGCCTCAGCCTCCTCAGGCAGGCTGGCTGAAGGCCGCAAGAAGCCCCGGGGATGCAGCAGCGGTGAGTGGGTCACTGGGGAGGGTGGCAGTGACTTTGCCCGGGCGAACAGTGCCAGCTCGTTGTCGGAGGAGGAAGAGCTGCTGGAGGAGGCGCTGACATCGCCATGCAGGTGCCGGGCCACCCCGAGGGATGGGCTGTCAGGTGGGCCCTGGAGCAGTTCTGGTATGGAGCGCATCACCAGGATAGACTTGTAGCTCATCAGGGAACGCTGGAGGCATAGAGGACAGGGCAGGGTCAGCCAGTTGCTGATGCCTTCCCAGTTCTTGGAGGGCCCAGAAGGTACTCAGTAAATGGAGGCATTAAAAGACCTGGTCCCCAGTGCTCTGTCATTTGTCCCCACTTTAGCAGGGATACACCACAGTCGCTCAAGGAGCAAAAACCCAAACTGAAGGATGCCTGGTCTTACTTCCCCGCTCTTCCAGACCCAGAAGGAGCATGCAGCCAGCCCTCTGGGCCTCATTCCCTTTTCTGGCTCCCCACCCCGTCACCCTTTCTGCTAGGCAGCACAGCTCACCTGCCAGCGGCTGCGGGCCAGGAGGAACTTCAGCTGCTTGGTGTTGATGAAGTGGGCCTCCTCTGCGGGCACAGACTTCTAGGGGGAGCCCAGATGAGAAAGCCACATTGCAAGGAGAACCTGGCACACTCTGGCCCAGGCAAGCCCCCACTCCCCTTGGCCTCAGCTTCCCAAGCCAGCCCGGGGTTCAGACAGCTCACCTGGAACCAAGGGTGGGCAAGGCACTTAGCAGCACTGGGCCGGGCCCTTGGGGGAGAAGAAGGCCAGAGTCAGACCAGGCGGTCAGTTGGACCATGGTGCAAGCATGAGGACCTTGGGCAGGGGGACAGGCATGTGCACTTACTCCACAGCCCTCTGCAGAGCAGCCTTGATAAAGTCCTGGGCATCCTCACTGAGGTGGGCAGCCATGGGGCTGCTCCAGGACACTCGCCCTTCCAGGACATTCAGGAGGGTTGCTCGGTCACTCTCACCAGCAAATGGGGATGAGCAGGTCAGGCTGAAAGCAGAGACATGACTAGCCTTCAGTCATGGCCTGAATTTCTGGGTCTATTCTGGGTCTACGGGAGGTAGGTTGCCAGGACAAGGAGTGCCGGTATCTCACGGGGATGGTGAGGGCACCCAACCCTAAACTAGAGATGCCTCTTAACACCACTCTTATCCAGCCCTAAGAATCCTAGCATATGTCTCAGATTTGCCTAGAGATCCAGGCTCACTCAGCCTGTAGCTGGCATCCAGGCTAAGCCTAGAGTGGGTATCTGGTCTCAGGCTGGGGTGAGTATTTGAACTTGGCCTAGGATAGGGATCAAGGGTCAGCCTGGGGTGGGGATCCAGGCTCAGCCTGGGTCAAGGATCAAGGGTCATTCTCAAGTGAGCACCTGGCCTTAGCCTGATGTGGGGGTCAGGGCTCCACTATAGAGGAGATCCATGTTCTATCTATACCACCAGTGTCCTCAGGGTAGCAATAACTGTTATGAGGGGCCTTTGGATAAAGACCTAGACCCTTTAGGGAAATAGCTGAGTGCTCTGCCCCGTGACCCAGCAGAGCTCTCCTGTGACAGGGTGTGTGTGAAAAGCACGTGGCAGAAACCCCTTATCAGGGTTAGGTGACTGCATGTTCCCAAGATAGCTGTCCCTTGGGTCTCGGATCTCTGATTTGAGGAGCAGCCAGCAGTTCAACAGCTTCCTGGGGCCCTGCTGAGGAGGGGTCTGGGTTGGCTTTGGAGGACGGCTGACAGAAGCAGAGGTCTGCTCACCTGAGGTAAGAGATGACCCCCATGGCCCTGTAGGAACAAACCACAGCCGTGAGTCACCCCAGGCCTGGCCCAAGGGAGAGGGGGAGGAGGACAAGGCAGAGAGTGGGTGGGTAGGCAGACCCACTCACCAGATGTCAGAGGCCTCGCTCACTGGGGTCTGCTTGATGATCTCGGGGGCCACAAACTCAGGGGAGCCATACTGGCTGTACTGTGGCTCTGCTGGGGTGATTTTTTGGGCAAAGCCAAAATCGCAGATTTTAATGTCTTCCCGAGCAGGATGCACCATCAGGATGTTGGGGGGCTGTCAGACAGAGTCAGGAGTGGGTGAGGCTAAAGAAGTGACTCCCAGGGCTACCAGGCTTGGGAACGACACTCAGGGGTCTTTGAGGGGTTGCCCCACAGGGATGGTGAGGCCAGCATGGGAGAGTGGGCAGCCTCAGGGACAGGTTTCAGTGCCATTTGGGGACAACTTCTGCTCCATCAGAGCTGTTCCGCACTTGAAGAAGCTGTAGTGAGCTCCCTATCCCCAGAGGTAAGGAAGTCCTAACAGGGAAGTTGTAAGTGTTTGGCCTTCACCCTTTCAGCATCCAGGCCCCAGGCTCCCACCTGCCCCTCACTGGGCTCTGAGGGCACCAGGGAGCCACATACCTTTATGTCCAGGTGGAGGACGCCATGGCTGTGCAGGTAGTGCAGCCCCTCCACCAGCTGCTGGATGTAGACCTTGACCTGCAGCAAAGGCTGGTGCTCAAGGGAGAGACTTACTTCTCCCCCTCCACTTACTTCCCTGCCCTGCTCCCACCTACAGAACTTCCCTCCAATTCTGAGCCTGAGACAGTGGTCCCTCAGGGCAGGTTACATGCAAAGCCTCACAGACCCCTGTGGCTTGGAGATTTCTCTGGGCCCGAAGTAGGGTGAGTTTGGGTGTGTGAAGGAGCAAGCAAGGACTAGTCCATTGTAGCATGGTCTCTGAGCAGGGGAGTGCTATGCTAGGGAGCTGGTCTGGGCAAGAGGTGCAGGAGGCCTGGCTGGGCATGCATGCAGCCCTGCAGCTGGGTGGAGAGCCCAAGCAGCACAGTCACCTCGGCCTCTGTCACTACACTCTTCTTGAACAGGCGGTCCAGCAGCTCCTCTGACGAGCACCTGGGACTCTGTCAAGGAAAGCTCTAGGGTCTGGAACACTTGCGGGGGTAGGGGGCCATGCTGGGGAGGCTGGTGCTTGCAGTTGAGGATGGAAGGGACAAGACACATAGAGGGGCTGAGGCCGGTGGGCAGCAGGAGCAGAAAGGGACTGGAGGTATCCTCTGCCCTCTGCACACAGATCATGCACCACCCGACCAGTGACTGGGGAGGTAGGGGTGTGGCTAGGACAGGTGACATTCAGAGACCCTCAACTAGGCCAAGTGGGGCAGACCCATTGGATAGGGTGTGTGCCCCTCCCTGGGGGCTCAGTAGGCATCCGAAGGAGCCCCAGCACTTGGAGTCTGCAGAAGCCAGGTCAAGTCTAACCTTCCTGCTGGAAAGGCCACATGGAGAGTGGGAGGAGCCCATGGAGGCAGTCTTGCACCTTCTGGACACAGTGCTGCCCAGATTCCTGGCCCACAGGCCTGGGAGCTATGAGGTCTGCACATTGTGTGGTGGGGGTGCAAGGGAGGTTGGTCATGAAGCATTGGAAACCAGGCTCACTACGCTCATGTAGCAGTCAGGCCTGGGATCACCAGAAACACAAGCCCCAGGCAGTTCTACAGACCCCCATCCTAGGGAACACCATCCCCTCTCCCCACTGCCTTGCACCCATGGGGTAAGATGGGATATAGCTCCATGACTAGTATCAGGGTCTTGCGGGTCTCAAACTGATCCAGCAGCGTGGTGACCAGTGGGTGGCTTAGCTCTGCCAGGATGTCTCGCTCCCGATAAGCCTGGGTGCGTGTCTTGCTCCTCAGGGGAATGAACTTGGCTGCGCAGGACATCTGGTTGCCCTTGTGCTGCACCCTCTTCACAAAGCCGAATACACCCCTGGGAGGAGGGGAGCCCACTAAACATGTGTGTTGGGACTCCAGGACGGGGAGGGGGCCTGGGGGGGCAGAGGTCCCTGGGGGATAGGGTTGGGAAGGGGCAGGGTTGCTGAGAGGGAGAATTCCAGGAGAGCAGGGGCTGGGGAGAGCCAGTGCTGGAGGGGACGGAGCTCCCAGAAGGCAGTGGGTTCTGGAGAGAGGTGGGGTTCACTGGAGGCAGGGGCTCCAGAGAGTGAGGGCTGGAGGCGGCAGGCACTCCATGTGGTGTGAGGTTCTAGAGATGAAAGTTGGGGAGGCTGGGGCTTCAGCCAGTGCTGATGTGGGGACTGAAGGTGTGCAGGACGTGGGAGGGCTGGGAGCTCCTGGTCTAGGACTAAGGGGTAGGAACTCCAAAAGGCTAACAGGTGGGGGGCTCAAGGTGCAGGGCTCCAGAGGGTGTTGGGAGCTCCTGGGGCTGGGATTGGTGAGGGAGGAAATACCTTCCAATTTCTTCCTTGACTTCATAGAAGGAGTGTAGTTTCCTCCTAGAGCTTTGCTCACTGTCCCCTGTAGCCAGGGAAGGGGAAGCTGTGAGTATCAGCAAAAATGACCACCCTATCCTTCTGTCCCCCAACTTTATAGTGTCCACTGGGATAGTTTCCTGCGCCCAAACCTATGGGAGCTCATGGCATCCCCATACACCTGTGTGGAGCAAAAAATAGGACTTGGGAGTGGGTCCTCCACTCACCCCCATGAACCAGCAGCTCTGCCTTGCATAGCACCTGACCACCAGCATTTTGGGCCAGGCATGTGTAGACACCAGCATCACGCTGAGCCACATCCCTTAGCACCAGGGAGTATGTGGTCCCTTCCTGCTGCTGGCTGAGCTGGGGTCCATCCACCAGCTGGGTGCCATCCTGGAAACACAGAGGGCAGGGAGGCCATCAGCCCACCCTGGAGAACCCCAGCACCACCACCCAGCCTGATCTTTACTGAATACTGTGCCCAGCCCAGTGGAGGTTTCACACACCGCCCCCCTCCAGCAGGCAGGTCCCCACTCAGGCCTCTCCCTACCTTGTACCAAGTCACTGTGGGTTGCGGATTGCCCTCAATGACTGCCTGGAACTGCGCCATGCCACCCCTCTGGGCCTGCACATCCTCAATGGTGACCTGCATGGATGGGGGCCCTGGGGGTGGAGGAGAGAGCCTGTGGGAGGGGTCTAAGCTGTGTCCTACCACAGCCTATCCTGCATTGAAATCTTTGATCTTCAAGCTGTAATCACAGAGACCCAGACCCAGGTGGGCTGGCAATGACCCAAGGTATGTCCTGTTGCCTTAAGTGGGCAGGAAGGCCCTAAAGTTTGCCCAAGAGTGAAAAAGGCTACCTGCTTCCCAAGTGAAGGCAACTCCTTCCTGACTCCCTCTAAACCCCTGACAGTCAGGAAGTGCATCTCTCCTGTTCAATCTTAGCTCTCTGAGGGCAGGCCACAAAAAACATGCTAATTCTGAGTGGAGGAAAATAGGCCCTGAAATCAAGGTCACTGATGCCTGCCTTTCCACTCCCAGTGATGCCTTCTGAGGGGACACAGGAAGAGGGGCAGCAGGAGCCCTGGCAATAGCAAGGCTGGGACATGCCAGGTGGCTTTTTAGGCCCCTCCATGCAAATATCCCTCTACCCCCTGGCATGGCAGCTATATGGAACCTGCTGGGCCCCCACTTACTTGTGGCACCCATGTCGCTGGCCTGGTACACATATGTCCTGTGAGTGGTCTCTGTGAACACATGGCTGTGGATGTCCCAGAGCTCTGTTGCACCTGCCTCGGGCCAGGCAGCACCCTCCATCCTGGGCCCATGAAACTGAGTTAGCTGTCAGCTGTTGTCCCCGCCCTTCCACTTTGGGGCCATGAGAGGCAGAGCCTCATAAGATGGGCGTCTTGCCCCACCCCCACCCAAGGGGCTGCAGCAGACTGTTTAGGAGGGGATATACAGATAGGAGCCCCAGCCCCAGGTGAGGAGGGAGCTCCCCCACTTCCCTTGTTCCAAGAGTGGCCTCTCCTCCCTGCCCTGTCCTTGTTCTTAGGGTGGGACTGGCAAGGAGCATGCAGGGGTGCTATGATCCCTCTCCTACCTCATTCCTGTGGCCCACCCTGTCCCCAGGATGTCCTCTCACCCCCCAGCAAGCCGGGGAGTTTACCGGATGGGCACAATGCGTTCCTGGGCCTCAGCATGTGTCTGTGTGTCCTGCTCCAGGCCCTTATGGGAGAGAGCTTGGGGTACCTTCTGGGGCTCGCCTGTTGGGAGGCAAAGGGCCCAGTGAGAATGAGGCTTGGATAGGACTGGTAACAGTTCCCCATGACATGCCTCCACAGCCACCTCCAGGGCCCAGAAGGTGGGAACTTAAGCAAAACAAGGGCCCCAAGGGCACAGAGCCTGTGCCCCTAAACCCAGGGCTCCAGCCATGCATATGCACCTCAGCCCCTGGGTGGGAGGAGGGGCCCACAGCAGCATCCCCAGGGGTCTTGTCTGCCTGGAGCTCTGCTCACCTCCTTCCTACTCCCCTCCTATTCTCATCCCTTCTCCTCCCCCGCCTCCTCTTCTCACCCTCTTTCCTTCTCTCCCCCTTCTCCTCTTCTCATTTCCACCCTCATACTTCTCATCTCCCCAGTCTCCTCCTCCTCCCTCTCCCTCTGTCCCTTTTCCTACTCTTCCTCTTCTTCATTGCCTTCCCAGGAGCAGAGAGTACCCAAGCTATCTGCTGAGGGCTGACCACAAGAGGCCTCTGGCTCAGGGTAGGAAAGACCTCTCAGAACCCATTCCTCTACCTAGTTTCACAAGCTGAGTGAGGGGTGGGCCTTATCCAGGGCCCCCAACATGTGGAGCCATCAGAATTCTGGGAGTTCTCAGGGCTCTTTCAATTCACCCCCATGGGATGGGAACTCAAGGTGACCAAAGTTGATGACAGAACAGAGCGGGCAGGTGGTCCCAGAAATAAGCAATACTTTGCCTTCTTCAGTCTGCTGCCGGGCCTCACCAGATGCATCTGCAGCCTCCACACCCGGGGGTTTCAGGCCAGCCTCCTGGAGTCCAGGTGGCCCCCCAGGTCTGGGGCCCAGGCTAGTATGGTCACCTATAGAGAGTCCCAGAGCTTCAGGGTACAACAGTGTCCTCTGGGTGGGTGTGAATGCTTGATCCACTTGCCCCAGGGCAGCTGGAGATGGAATGGCAGCATCTGTGGGAAAGGCAAGTCAACACAAAGCAGTGAGGGTTGGCCTGAGCCCAGGTGGTGGGAGACATCTAGGTAAAAACAATTCCAGGCCACCCTTTCCCTCTTCCTGCTCCAGTCACCCAGTGGGGTCAGGAAGTGCTAAAGGTGGAAGTCCCTGAGAGAAAAAGGGGTCTAGAGACCGTGCCAGGGGAGACAGCAGTGTAGGCAGAAACTCAGGACTGGATCTTTCCAAGGGTGGCAACCAGATGCCCTCTCAAGAATGTCGGTTCTTCTAGGGATAGCTGGGCCTGGACACCTGCCCTCCACTCTAGGCTTCCCCTCAGTCTCAGCTAGCCCCATCCCTTCATCCTGGAGCTGGCCTTGCCCTGAAGCCCACTCTTGATCCCAGGGTGCTGTGCCACACAAGCCCAGATGAACCCAGGCCCATGGTCTAGGGAAGCTGTGGACAGCCTGATGCCAAATCAGGGGCCAGCAGATCCTCATAGGGGGCCCCCTTCTTACTCTCCCAGAGCAGCCCCTGTCCCCCAGCCAGCACCTTGCTCCTTTTCCCCTGCAGCCTGGTCTGACCCAAGCCATGAATTCTTACCTGGTCCCTGCTCCAAGCCCACATGTAAACCCCCAAGGGAATCTTCAGATCATTCTGTGTCTTGGCTTCCTGCACTCATCCCCCAATGCAGCTCTCTCCTTCACCTGGAAGCCAGCCTCTATGTGGCCATTCAGGGATGCCCACCAATCTATTTTCAGGAGGCCCCCCTTTCTGGAGCCCTTCCCTATCCCCAGAGCCTTCCTGCTATTGATTTTCTATACCTCTCAAGGCTGGAGAGGCAACTGGTCAGGCTGCCATCTGTTTGCCCTCTATGGCTTTTGGGCCACTCCAAGGAGGTCACTAGGACCCTGAACACACCATAGCCCCACGTCAGTTCTGACAAAGGACCCAGCTGCACAGGAGGCAGGAAGATGTACCCAGTCCCCAGCAGACTGGGAGCAACCATAGCAGGTTGTCCCAGCCACACTGTGTGCACTTGTAACACCTGTGTGCACCAGCCCCATAGCCCATGTGCAAACAAACTGGACTGGTGAAACATCATGCCTTCATCCAGGATCTCCAGGATGGCCAAGACCCACAAGTCAATACTAGGTGTCCTCCCAGGGCTTCCAGTGGAGGTGGCCTGAGCTGTTCACCGGTTGGCCTTCAGGGCCAGGCCTGGAGGGTCCCTCCCTCCCAAATATCAGGATCCACCAGGCAGAAAAGGACAAAAGAGCAGATCAGAGGCAATGTAAAGAACTAGTTTATTATTATCATCAGGGTCGATTGATAGGGGTTGCTTCCCACAAACAGACCCTGGTCCATCCTGCAAAAAAGGCCCAGGAGGTCCACAGAGCTGGGCCCCACATGAACCTCCTGGAGGCCAAGAAAAATATTTATGGGTAAGATGTGGCTTGGGGGAAGCTTCCCCACTAAGTCGGAGACCGGGACCCCTAGCCTGGGTGAGGTGCAGGGCTATGTCAGTCCTGGCCACTGGGATTGGGGCCTAAGCTGGGGTAACAGAGCCCATGGGACAGCCACCACCTCATGAACATAGCAGGGCAGATGCCAAATGCTTCCATGTGTCTGCAGCCCTGAATCCAGAGCTGCAGTCTGCAAGTCGCTCTGGCCTGTGCTCTCAGAGAAGCTTCGGTGCACTCCAAGATCATAGGTATATGCAATGTCTTCTGCTAAAGAGCAAGTCCTGGGAGGTAGGAAGTGCCCAGGGAGGGAGGGGAGGTTGGGCTCAAGCCCTGAGTTGTTGGAGAGCCAGGGGAGGGGCAGAGCACATGTGTCCAAGGGATGCCAACTTTGGGACTCTTCTGAGTTAAAAAGAGAGGGCAGCTGTGAAGTGAGTTGCTGTAGGTGCCAGGTAGGGGTCCTAGGCCTCAAAGCCACTTCCCTCTTTCTTCTGCCCCTGTGCAACCATGGCAGTTAAGTCAGGGGTGTCCCAGACCCAAGAGTCTCTCTTTTCAGCCCCAGCCGCCCAGCCCCTGATGGTCTTAGGCTTCAGTCCTGGGAGGGGCTCGGGGCTTTGTCTCCATCCGGGCAAATGTGCAGTGTGACAGTCTCCCCCACTGTCCCAAAACTGACCGTCTGGGTGGAAACCTCCGTTTTGAAGCTGCTCTGGCCACTGTCCACAGAGTGCTGGACCTGAGTGCAGAAGGATGGTTTCCAGGACGTGGCACCTCCAGCCCGGGCCTCCCGCAAGCGGAAGGAGATACCTGCAGTGCCAAGGTCCTGTGGCCCCAAGGAAGAGGCCTCCGGAGGCCTGGACCTGGAGCTGAAAAATCCAGGCGAGCCCCGGGAACCTGGTGGGAGCCCCACATTGAGCAGAATGGGCTGCCCCACGGTGGGCTCACTAATCTCTCTCTGAAGCACTGAGATTTCACAGGGTGGGTCATCAGAAGCACTGGGAGTGGGGCCACTGCAGCCAAAGGTCTCCCCTTCTTGAGGCACATAATCCTCCAGGTCAGCCAGTGTGAGTACACGGCCGTTGTGTGTGAGGATCTTAGGGTCACGGCCCTGAAGGCCATCGGCCCCCAGGAGCTCTTCCACCTGGCAGGTACCTCTTTCTTCCTTCTCCTCCAGGGGGCCCTCCTCTTCAGCAGCCCACAGAGGGGAAAGCTCTTGAGTCTCTGGCCCCGTATCCACATGAAAGACTACTGGCTCGCCAACACTGATTATGGCTGGGGGCTCCTGGGCCAACAGCTTGTTGTTGGAGTTGTTCGTATTGGGGTCTTCTCCAGACATGCTGCCAGGCAGTGTGAAGAGAAGCCCCTCTGAGCTGCCAGGCATCTCTCTGCCCACAGACGTGTCCCTTGAGCCTGTCTTCTTCACCCGGACTTCAATGGTCTCCTCGACTTCCACCCATTTGGGCTGGGACCCAGCGCCCTCAGGCAGGGCCGACACGTGGGCCTCAGGCTCCGTCACGTACAGCGTGGGCACAGTGGGACTCCAGCCTGGCTCTGCCTCAGGCCTGCATGGTTTGCTGGCCCCTGGCGAGTGCAGTAGCTCGGGGGACAACAGGCCTGGCCTGGGCAGGCTGGCAGGGTGACAGGAGCGGGAGGGAGACTTGCTGGGGGACTGACGTCGGCCACGGGGGCTCTTCACCACAGTGGTAATGGTCTCCTCTCTGTGGGGAGAGGGCCGAGAGGAGATGGGCACAGGGCCCCAGAGCCTCACCCAGAGCCCTTCCATCAGCACATTCGGGAGCCAGTGTGAGAGATCAGGTTAGTGTAGCAGCAAGCAAGTGGTGACATTGCATAAACAAAATCCTACACATGCACTTGAGATCCCCATTCAGAGAACCAAAGAAGCAAAGCACAAAGTCTCACCTGGCCAACCTCAGATTCTAGTGTACAGATCTCAAAATGAGAGTTGAGTCATGAGGAGAGGGCCACACAGGTACCTCCAAACCCCGACTGGTCTATAATATCATGCGCCAGTCTCCCTTTCCTGTTTTATGGCTCTCTCATTTTGGAGACACCAGCCCTCCTTACAGAGCTAATGGAGAGGGGTGCAGGGACAGAGCCACACGGCCTCCTTGTCAATCCTACCAGTACTTTGTGCTTTGTATCATGGCAGAAGGGTGGTGGGTAATTGCCCCCATGGAGATCTCAGAGGGCAGCCATCTCAGTGATCCTCAGTTAGGGACAGGCTGGACAGCTGATGCCACAGGGGCAGGTGCAGGAGGAATGTCATAACTGTGGCTTGTGCTCCTGGATTCTTGGTCTAAGGATTTGAGGCCTGGCAAGGACAGTTGGCTCTGGGCATGGCTCAGCTGTCAAGGACTGTGTGACCTCAGACAAGCCCTTCTCCTTCCTGGGCCCCATTTCCCAAAACAGGAGGGGGATGGAAAGGAAAGAGGAGACAGAAGTCAAGGCCATTTGCATGTGCGCGTTCATGGGGCACTGGCCAGAGACCTGGCAGCAGTCCTGGACGAATGGGTCTGACCCCCTTCTAAAGGTGCAGACAAGGCTGAAAAGGGCTCAAAACTTGCCCAGAGCCAATAGTCAGAGCCCATCAGTCAGCCCATTTCCTCTTGGTCTTGGGCAGGGGGCCTGGCATACTTATAGTCACAACTCAGTGCTGTCACAAGCTTCTTGCAATGACTAGCACTTGTCTCTCTCATTGAGCCCTGCTTTTGTCTAATTCATGGCTCCATCCAGGAGCAGTTACTCCCAGGCATGGGCCCAGAGACTTGTGGCCACACCTTAGGGTACATAGCAATTACAGATCCTGCCCTCACATGGTAAAGGGGAAATGCCCTGCCCCCTTAACTGATGGAGATGCTGAAGCTCAGAGACAGGGCCTACTAAGGCCCTACAGGCCTGTCTTCCTGCTTCACACAAGGCTCAATGGCACTAGGCTTGTCCCTGGGTTGGAGACTGCTTGACTGTCAGGAAACCTGAGTAAGGCCTCATATGTCAGCCTCATGCTGCCTAATTTGCTGAGACAAAACAGTGTGAGTCCAGCAGCAGGTAGATCCCTCCTCCTATATGCACCCCCATGATAGGCACACTGCTGCCCCCATAAGGGCATGTTAGCATCCTGCACTGGGGTACTGGTACAGCACTCGAGGCTGCCAGATGGCAGAGTTTCTCTCCCAGCCATTTCCTTCTGGTACCTCTTGGCTCTCCTGAGCCCCTCACTGTGTGATGTGCTCCGGCAGTTGCCTCTCTCCTTTCCTCAAGATGAGGGGATACATTCTTCCTTGCAGGGTGAGGGTTGCTACCTCCCTAAACCTGGAAGAGACTGGACTTCAGGATGCCCTGTGAGTGACCTAGTCCAGCCTCCTACACCCCTTTGAGTCCTCTCCAATGCCTCCCTAGGGGGGCTGCCTGGCCCCATCTTTGCTCTCCATTTTGTCATCCATAACACACAGATAACAATTCTCCCCTCACAGATGAAATGTAGAGTTGATCTGTGTAAAGCACACCTGCAGGGATGGGACTTGCGATCTGCTCTAGGGGAGAAGGGAGATAGTCACAGAAAGGTTAACCTGGGATCTTAATAAATGTCTGAAGCTGGGATTCTCTAGCAACATCACCAACTACGGGCCCCTAAGGTGGGCTTAAGCCTCCTAATGAAGAGGTTGCTCTTCCTGGAGCTTTCCAGTCATCTGGCTTTAGGAAATCATGGTCTTTCTTATCTCCTAGCTTTTGCAACCTCTTCCACCCATCCACCTGTACACATCTCCTACTGGAAGTCCTTCCAGATCATCCAGATCAAAACCAATCCTGCCTTCTGTGAGTTCATTTAGCTCTGGACCTCTTTTATTATTTAATTATGGAGAACATGCATGGCTTTTCCTCAGCCTTGAAGGCACTGAAGGATGAAGAATGGGATGGTGGGGATGGCACCATGGAAATGAAATCTTGGCTGGTTTCCAATAATTAGCCACCCTGAGAAAGCCTCCTCTCTTCTCTGAACCTCAGTTTTCCCAACTTCCTAGTGTGAGGGCTGGGCTTGGAGCTCTAAAGGCCCTAGAACTATGCTGTTCACTGTGGTTACACTAAATTAATGAAAATTAAATAAATTTTAAAGTTCAGTTTCGCAGTCACACTAGACACATTTCAGATGCTTAACAGCCACATGCGGCTAGTGGCTGCTGTAGTGGGCCTTGAAAATGTGGATTACTTCTATCATCACAGAAAGTTCTGTTAGACAATGCCCTAGATCCTAGGGTACTAAAGGGTAGCATTCTGCCCCTAGCACACTGAAGGAAACAGCTTTCAGTCCCAGCTCCCCTTTAGCTGGTGTGACTCTGGATCCAAGCTCTGGGTGAGCCACTATGGGCCATGGACAGGGTACCCAGACCCTGGAAGAGACAGCTTTGAAGTATGAATGTAGCCAGTGTGCTAAGGGAAGAATGCTACCCTTTATCCACCAGAGGGAGGTGGATCCCCTGGGAGAATCTGCAAGATGTTGGCAGTCTGCGTGGTGAGCAAAGGCCAGGTGGGCAGTCAGATAAGCAAGAGGACAAGCGACACGGGCAAGATCCCAGGAAGTTAGTGAGCATGCAAGGAGCACTGCAGTCAGAAGGAAGGTTAGGAACACGCCTGCACTTACATGATGATGGTTTTCTTGGGGACTTTAGTCTCCTGCTCAGTGACTACAAAGAAAACAGTTGGAATAGCGAGGGTTACAGATCAGCCAGTGCTCAGGGGTTGAGCTCTCTGAGTGGCATGGCAGTGTAGTAACCTGCTCGGCTCAGGCCACTGGATCCAAAGCCTCCTGACCATGTGTCCCCAGAGGAATGTCTCAGTTTAGAGTCCCAGATCCCTCATCTTTGAAAAGGAGGTGACAATACCTACGTTGAGTGGTTAGAGGATGAGGGCTTCTGACAACAACGCATCCCACATACAGGTAGAACCCCTGTACCTCTTGAGGATCTTTCAGGAGCTTCAGGGAGAGTAAGGGCTGCCTACACTGCCCACACAGAAATCCCAGCTCTTACTTCAGCCCATGTTCCCAGGGAGCCCTGTAAATTTGTCAGGCCTAAAGTTCCACTTCTCATAGAAACTGAGGCCTACAGAGGAAAAAAGAATGGCCTGTGGCTACATGGTGAGCTGGCAGCCAAATTGGAACCAGGATGGCTGGTGCCTATTTCACACACAAAAAAATAAAATCCTAAAGAGCAAAGGGTGTCTCTTCTGGGGAAAATGAATCTGGAGTCTTAAAGGCAGCACATCCAAGTTCTGTGGCATGAGGTCACAGAAGTCCCTCTAGGAGCAAACTGAGGATGACTGAGCTGGGTCCTGAGCTCTGAGGGAGCAGGAAAACCTAAGTCTTCCCAAAGGAGCACTCCACAAACTCAATTGTCTCTAGATTTTTCTAGTTTTCTTCCTCCCTGGAGCCAGCTGGTTACGGCCTATGGCTCCCATTTTGCTGCTAGGGGACCCAAGTTCCAGAGATAGGACAGGACTCATTAGGACCTGGCAGCACCTGCTCTCCACCATCTCGAGACCCTTTCCTCTGTAGCTTCGGGGCAGGTCAGACTTGGCACAGAGATATCTCTCCCAGTCTTGCCCAGCTGGATAGCAGGCAGCCAACCAGCTACCAGCACAGCAACCATACACCTCAATAGCCCCTCTTGCCATCCTGTGGGGAAAATCGAGGGTGTGGGATTTTCTGCTCTGCTGAAGTGCCATGTAGAGAAAGAATTTGCCTTAGATGACCATGTGTATTTTAACCTTGTCTGCAATTAGGTGCACATAAATTAAATGTACTAGCTGTGTCTGTATGGCACTGGGGAGCCACATTTACTGTGCATGTGCATGTGCGTGTGCGTGTGCGTGTGCGTGTGTGTGTGTGTGTGCATCTGTGTACCCACATGAATGTGTGTGTGCATGCGTACACATATACGTGCTGTGCAAGCTGCCTCCTGGAGAGAGGGGAGCCCATGAGGAGAGAGAATGGGATCCAGACAAAATGTTCTGTGTGTTGACTACTCTGGCCCCAGAGAGCACCAACCCGTTTTGGCCCATTGACCAAATCCTGTATACAGAGCAGTGAGAAAACCAGGGCTTCTTTCCCTCATCTTCCCTGAGAGAAGCCTCATTTTGTTGCTTTCAGGGGTGGTAGTCAGGGCATCTGTGGGCTGCTACACTCCTGGCATCTTTAGAGTTCCTGACCTAACTGCCATCTGATGGGCCCTGGGTCCCAGTGAGTACTGGCAGCTATTGAAAGGATGCAGCTGTGCAAAGCGAGGCTCCTGGCTCTACGCAGTTTCACAAGCAAGGGGGCAGCGCCCCCACCCCACAGGGCCAGCCAGGGCCCATTCTGGCTGCAGAGCCACTGGGTTAAAGATGAAGCAGCAGGACAGGGTTAAGAAGCATGAGGCGGCAGGCTCTGATTCCAGGATCTGTGAAAACTGGTCTCGCCTCATGTGGTACAAAGGCCATTTCCAACACAGGTGGGCCGCCCCTCCTCCAGACCCTGCGGCCACAGGACGTTGATAGAGACCCCTCGTGACAATGAAATGAATAGCTCTGTAGAACATGCTTGTGACCGGCCGAGAGGGTAGGCTGAGGTGCCTGCTGAGCTCTACTGTGCCCAATGTAAGACACCCATGGCAAAAAGTAGAGGCGTGGGGGTGGGGATATGCCATGGGAGCCTCAGGTGGGAACCAGCTCAACCACACCAGTACCCTCTACCCATGACCCCTACCCATGAGGGAAGGAGGGGGTCTCTGTGAGAGCCCTGAAGGGCATCAAAGGCCCCAAGGCCAAACTCCTGGCACCAGGCAGCCAACTCTTCAACAGTCCAGATGGCAGCCCCCAGACATTGGGCCCTGAGAGGGATTGGATCCACTGGCTCAAGGCATCAGAGAAGCCAACTTTCAGGCCTTGGGAGGACACATATCCCACCCAATCCATCCTACTGTGAGAGCTGCAGCTCCAACAGGAGTTGGTGCAACTTCTGTTTGCGTGCCCCCAGGGATGGTAGGCTCAACCTCTGTCCTGGCAGCCACTTCCAGGTGAGACAGTTCAGACTGGGAGAAACTCCCTGGGGCCACTGCCTGTCCTGCCAGCCCAGTAAGGAAACTCTCTGAATTGAATAGGCCCAGTACAGACACGAGTTGCCCTCCTCCCCCAGTTCCAGCCATCCTGGGCTGCACCCAGCTGAGACCCTGAAGCCAAGTGTGAATGGAGACGTGAGGCGTCTTGCCACCCTTCACCTTCTGCCCGGGAGCATGCTGCTCCCTAATGAGGCCCATTCTGCAGCCCAGACCCCTCCAAGCCTGGCTCAGGCCAGGCCAGGGAGTCCTTTCCACGGCCCTCCCTACCCTGCGCAATGTGAATGGATCAGGCCCCTGACACCTGTTCCCTCTCACAGAAGCAGAGTTGAGATCCAGCAGTCTGCTTCTATGGAGCCATCCCTCCTGCCATCCCTGCCACCCCTCCCATGAGACCTTCTGACCCTCACTCTGGGCCCAGATGTGGCCCTTATATGCACTTGTTCCCCCAGGGATGGTGAGCAGGCCTTAGGGGTCCCCAGACCCTTGGGCTGCTCCTCCAGCCTTTCCCAGGTTCTGGGTTTTTAGCCCATCCTCCACTGCTCCTATCTCCACACCGCTCCAGTCAGGGACTGGAATCAATGCTTGTCCCTTGCCCTCTGATGCCCCTTGCCAGCCCTTGCTTCCCCTCCTCCAAGAAGTGTGCCCTGATTAGAAGGGCTGATGGTTTCACCCTGCCTGGTCCAGTCCAGGTGAAGACTGGCAGTGGTGGCACTCACCTTCCACAGCAGCAAGCTGCTCCTTGCGGTGCTGTTGTCGAGCCTGCAGTGCTGGGCTCTGCATGAACAGTTCTGCACCACCCCGCTTTGAGCCCAGCCAGTTCACCAACTGTGGGGCAGATGACAGATGCTTCCTCAGAGGCTGTGGCTCCCCAAGGGGCCTGGGCTGTCTAGGCCAGCTGTAGCATGGGGGGTCCAACACGGCTGTTCCTAGAGCCACAGAGCCTAGCCACAGGGGAATGGGTTCCAGGCCAGCCACTGTGTCCCCAGCACTGACCTGGAGCTTCCTATGATGGTGAGGACACTCTCTATCCCCTCTGTCCAGTGTAGTGGCCATGTGAGCCCTGAGCACTTGAAGTGAATCTTTACCTAAAGTTAACTTTAACTGATTTAAATTTAAATCACTGTGTGTGGACAGTAGTGACCAAAATGGACAGAGCAAGTCCTGAGCTGACACAGATCCACTTGCTTCCCTGAGAGCTGCCATAGGGAGCAGGCACCATATGGGCTCCCTGCAGGCCTCCAGCAGCAGCAGCATCATAGAGGAGGCCGACAGCCAGGAAGAGTCACAGCCAGGATACAGCTTCCCAGACCACTGCTGGTCCCTCAAGGCCACAGAGAATGATCAGGCTCCACCCAGCACCCCCTCCTAAGTCCCTGTCCTCTCATCAGAGACAATGGATGACAGTGGCCTGGTGCCACCTCTCTCATCATGGGTCACAGATGGTGGTGACCAGGCAGGATCCCCAAAACAGATCCCCTGAACCCCCTCCTGCTGCCCCAGCCACCTCACCTCACACTCATAGAGGCCTAGGTCCTCCTTGCCAGCTGCCTGAATCTCCAGCACCAGTAGGCCACTGCGGGGCTCACTCAGGATCTGGTATTTTCCCCCAGAGGTCAACAGGGTTCCATCCTTGTACCACCTGAAGCCAATCCCAGGGATGGTCAGACAGGGACTCCCCATACTCAGGATCCTCCCCTCACTCGCACCACAGACCCAGATATCCTTACAGAGCCCACCATCTTGGATAGCACTCATCCAAGGTCCAGCCAGGCTTATGTCCTCCTCCCTGCACCCACAGCCATGTCTAGTATGTGCTAGCCCCAATCACACCTACTTTTCATTGCAAAGACAGGTTCTGTATCCACCCACCCTAACCCAGTGAACAGGCTACCCACTCTCATTTTTAAGGCAGGACAGCCCCAGGACAGGCCATCTGCCCACCTCCACCCCAGCCCCAAGCTGCCTGGCCCACCTGATCCGAGGGTATGGGGCACCTTCAATGGTGCAGGTGATCTGGGCATCTTCTCCCTCCACAAAGGGCACTGCTCGGACCTTTTTCACAAACCGAGGGGGCACTGCAGGGTCGGGGGAATGCAGGGAGAGGAAGAAGGAGAAAGAGAAATAGAGAAAAAAAGAGATAGATAGAGACACAAATGTAGACAGAGAGAGACAGAAAGAAACAGACAAAGACAGAAAGATGGAGACAGAGGGGTAGAGACACAGAGAGATAAAAAGAGAAAGACAGAGACAGAAAGAGAAAGACAGAGATAGAGAGAGAGATGCAGAGAAAGAGACAGAGAAAGAGACAGAAAAAGAGACAGAGAGACAACATGATGGAGCAGGACTCTACTACCACCAGTGAGGGCCCAGGCCTCAGTCAGATATTCCCATCCACCCCCTGCCAGCTCCACCCACAGACCTGTGCCCACCAAGGGCTGAAACCCTTAGGGTGGGGCTTAGGCACACAAACCCTGGCCTCCCTCCCAGGGCTCACCTTGCACTAGGATCTTGCCGAGGGTGCTGGCATTGCCAGCAGCACTGGCTGCAAAGCACATATACTGACCGGAGTCAATACCGGTCAGGTTGTCCAGGATGAGGGCACACGAGCCATCAGGATCTTCAATGAGGATATGGTGAGGGTCCACCTCCACTGGCTTCCCATCTGGAAAGGAGGGGAGGGTCATCACAGAGGGAACCCCATTGGGAACAAGGGGTTGCGCCTGCCTGGGGGTTATGGTCACTGGGGTTGGTGGGGGAGGGGGCTTCCCCTGGAGCACAAGAAACAGGGTGGGCTCCCTGCCAGAGGTCCAGATGGCCAAGCTAACCTGGAGGCCTATAGAGAGGTGGAACTGACCCACCCCATCCACTTTATCAGACCTCATTGCCCATGGTGTGGCCTCTGAAAAGCAGGCTTTCAGCTGGAGGCAGGGGCCAAGTTGGGAGATCCAAACCCCATAGAAGACATCTCCTTCCAATAAACAGACCCTCAATTACCAGGGACCTCCAAGGTCCAGACACAGCCATCTTCCAATCACCCTCATCCAAATGCCCACCTGACCTAACATCTCCAGCTGGAACACATTTCCTTCCTGGATAAGGGATGGGGAAATGTGCATCTTTCAAGATGAAGAATTCTTTCCTCCATAAATATGTAAACTTTGATAGATGAACACTTCCCAATAGCTCTATACATTCTGGACAAATTATAATTACTCATAAGCAGCATCTTGACTTTTGATGAAATGATTTTAAAATACAACCAATAAAAGCTTCCCACTGCCACCCCATTTCTCTGTGCCCCTGTATAGTAATTCCAGGAAAAGGTTGTTCTCACTTTGTCTCCAGGTGATTCCTTTTCCACCCTTTCCCAAACCTACACCTCTTGGCTTTCATCTTGTCCACAAAACAGCTCTTGACAAGGCTACCTGAGACACTGTCGAGCTATAGTCAATTCTCAGTCTTCATCTTGCTGTCAGAAAACAATTCTCAATGGACTTATGACATTCCTGCTCAGTCAGATTCTCTGGGCAAAGACACCTCCAGCCAGCACTGACACCACAGGAGCATCCAGGGCAGCAGAGACAAAGCCCTCTCCTTCCTTCCATGAGACATTTGCTTGCCTTCCAGGGCCATAAGTCACTTCTCTTTCTTGAGAGAAGGATGGGCAGATGTGGCAGGAGCCCCATAAAAGCGCAGCATCTCCTAAAACTCAGGATTTCTCTTTTGTGGTATAACCCACTCCACACAATTGACATCTAGCCCCTGGATGTGGAGATTGAGGCATGGGCAGCCCATCCAAGATGCTGTTGCTTTTGCTGTGACAAATAGCCTGTCTCTGACTGGGGTCTTGTGTCTTTTGTGTGTATATGGTGGCAGGCTGGCTTGCTGATTTGCAAGCCAGAAAACATCTCAGCCCCTTCACAGTTTCTGATTTGCAATTTTGGCAACAAGGAAGGGACATTGTTAGAGACACAGCATTCCAAAAGAGAAAGAAGGTGGCCTGTGGGCCAGTTAATAGGGCCTGAGGGAGGTACGCAGGAATCGGTGGTGAACATGCTGACTGAACTTCACGGTCAGCTCGGCAGAAAAGAGCTACTTGCTTTGTTGCCTGTGAGTGAGAAATTGGGCAGGTGGCTGCAATCTAAGCATCGAGAACTAGGTTCAAAGACCATCTGGATGATGCCTTGGTTGATGTACTCTTTCCTTGGCACTGGGAAGTTGCTGACTAAGCCACAGGTCAGCCCCACTTCCAACAAGCACTAGAACCCATGATGAGTCCCAGGAAGTCACAGGAACACATATCTACATTGGGTACAAAGGGAGGCAGAAGTAGGGACAGAACTCAGGGATGAGAGGCACAGGCACCAGACACAGGCAGCATTCTTTCAGAGATAATAGTAAAGAATCCCAGTGTTTGCCGTGAACCCTGATTCAGGACAACTCCCTGACACAGACAAACCTCCATAGGAAATGTCGTTGGCTGACCTGTGGGCTTCGTGGCACCAGGATGGTGTCTAGAATAATGGTGACAGACACACTGCAGAAGTGGACACAGAGGGAAGCAACTGCTTTCTGAGAGGTAGCCCTGACTCCTTGGAAACCTCACTCAGCCCTTATTGGAAGACCTGGAAAGAGGTCTGGGCCAGTGGATACCTCTGCTAAGTTGACCCCATCCAAAAGGTCACCATCACACAAGTTAAACCCCAGCCAGGCAAGGAGCACAGAGCCCCTGAGAACAATGTGATGGGGCTACTTTAATAGCCTTTATGAAAGGGTCCCTAAAGGTGAAACAGACTAGATCAGTAGTGAAAACCTTGTTGCCTTGTTTAGGGCTTTGAGTGAGCACCAAATAATAGATGTTACTGAGCTGTCGAAGTGTGTCTTACTCCATCCCTGGCCCCTTCCTCCTCCTCCATCCTTACTATTTTCAGAGAAAAAATAATCACAAGTGAGCCTTGATCTTCTTGTGCCCAGAGGGACCAGGGGCCCTACATGCCCATCTGCTATGCCAGGGACCTCAGGCAGGGGGAGAACTTAGACTTCGGTGGCTCTGCTGGATACAGGCATCTGGATTGCACTGATGGAATTTGGGAAGGTTCCCAGAGAGTGGGAAAGATAATGTCACTTGGGGCCAAGTCAGAGGCCAATGTCACTTGGGGCTGTGACTGTAGCTTCTACCTCTAGGATCTGATGTTTGTTAGGTTTGGAATTCCCTGCCCAACACAAGGGGAGGGGACACTCCTGGTGGGAACGCCCTACACACAGATGCGTGGCTATGGAGCATGTAACCAGCTCCAGCCTAGCAACCTGTCACTTCCCAAGATGGCCGACAGACCCCAAGAGGAGAAAGGAAGTACCAGGCCTCCTGGTGATGTGAAAGAAGCCAGCGTAATGAGGGAGGTTGAGTCCAAAATAACCAGCCTCAAACAGCCAGGGAGCGATATCTGGCAGGAGACAGTCACCAGCCCAGTCCAATCTCTGCTCCTATGGCTCCAGCTGGCATGGACAGAGTAGATGTAAGGGGGTCTGCTGTACAGACTAACAGCTCCTGGCAGGAGCTATGGGCATTTCAGCCACCTGCTTTTCCTTCCTGCTGGCATATAGGGACCAAGACCACTCTGCATCCACATGGCATGGTCTTTAAGTAGACATTGCTGGTGCTCTCTGCTCCCTGGAGTGGATCAGAACTTGGCCCTCTATATGACCACACTGAAGCTTCCACCATGTGAATGACATGCTGCTGGCTAGTGAGTCTGACTTCTGCCAGATGCTACTCTTCCTGGCAAAGGCTATTAGGCACTCACTGACCTTGAGATGTTGTGAACTGAACACCATGGCTATTTGGTTTGACACCTAACAGGCTTTAAATAGGCAGGCTGAAGACACCCCTCCTTGGAGCCATGAACTATGGAAACAAAATGGGGCCACTGATAGGAACTCGCATTCGGACCACCAGGGTGCCTGTGTAGAGCCACTGAGCTGAGGGTACTGTCAAGAGTTGAGGGGACACACATCACATGAGGTGTTTCCCCCATCTGGAAGATACAGTTCCTCTTAGGGTCATCTATGGTGTTTCCAACTTGATGCTGCTTTGGGTCAGTGAACCACAAGCTCTGGCCACACCATATGGCTGTGTATGCTACCTGGACCACCTGCAGTTTGAGAACCTGTATTGTCCATCTCAGGAGCTGCTCAGTATTAGCTGACCATCTGGCTGTCCCTTGTCTCCTGACTCACTGGACACAACTGCTCCCAGAGGGATCAAAGCGTGCAGGCTGCTCATCAGGTAACTGTCAAGATGAATGGGATGGTGGGTGGTCTGGATACAGCTGGGAACCTGGGATCCCACCCTGAGTTCCTGGGCATGGTGCAGCCCTGGGCATGGTGTCTCCTATCCCTCAAACACAGACCATCTGGCACACCCTCCTGAGGGCAGCCTGGCTGAAAAGGGGAGGTTGAGGGGTTCATCCTTACTTCTGAATAATTTTCATGGAATGGCTTTGTCTCTCAGAACCTGCCCTCACAGGTGAAAGGTCTGTGTGTGAAGAGGAATGGCAGGCACTGCATGGGTTCTGTGAGGCAGCTGGGAAGGGACTCCCAGAATCCTGCAGACTTCAGAAGGAAGAGTCCCCAGAGTGCTGCAGCAACCAGCTGCCACATCCACTGACTCTGTCCTGAGGCTCTGACCATGGGAGACAGGGTTGGCTTTTTTTTTCATATGCCAGTAAAATAACCCTCCAGCCCCATTCTTAGCCATTTGTGGGTGAACAAATGCCCCCAGCTGGTCATGGACAAGCAAGGCAGGAGGACTGACTTCCCTGGGACAGCTTCTCCAAAACCAGGACTGGACTTGGCTATGGGGACTGAACTAGGGACTAGAATATCTTGTTTTACGTGGGAACTTGGACCACACCAGATGGTCGATGCTGCATTGTGATTTAGGGTAGGGGCTTTAGGCCACATGGCATCAGCTTGGCCTCTGAGGGACCAGAGATTGTGGTCAGTCATGGAAGCAGTCAGCCTATGTGAACGACCCTAACAGAAACTGTGGACAACAGACTCAACAAGTTGAGGGTCCCTGGTTGGCCACACTCCATGTGCTGGCACACATCAGTGCTGAGAGAAACAACCAAGCCAACACAACTCCACTGGGGGGACATCTGGACTATTCCTGGACCCCTAACTGGACTCCATCCCATGTGCCTCTTCCCTTTAAGTAAGCCAGAACTCTGAGCAGAATGGCTTTGTTGAGTTCTGTGGGTCCCTTTAGTGAATCACTGAACCTGAAGGTGGTCATGGGACCCCCTAACCTTGCAGTTGGTACCCAGTGTGAACGGTCTTGGGATCCTGAACTTGGTATCCAAAGTGAAGGTATTTCTGGGGACCCTCAAACTCTGTAGCTCTCATCACACACAGAGTCAAATCTGAGACCCACACAGCGGCCCTCAAGGCCCAGCATTCCCCAGCCTCATTCCCCACTACACCCGCCCAGTGCCTCCTCTCTCTCCTGCCCTCCTGCAGCCTCACTGCCCATGGGGAGTTCCTCTAACATGTCTGCATAGTGCCTACTCTCTGCCCCTTGCTCTGCCTTATTTCTCTGGCAGGCCGCATCACTCTGACTTCATGTTACACATTTGTCTGCTTGTCATCTGGACAAGGTCTGCTCCCATAGACAGGGTCAGCCTGCCTGTTCACTGCTGTTTCTCCTGTACCTGGAATGGTACCTGGGCACTCACTGCAAACATGTCAAATGAGAGGGCTAATGAGCAAGATTCCATGGTGGGCAGGGTCACTGCATTGGAAACATGATGCACAGCTGAGCAGCCTCTGCCTCTGTCCCACCTCATCCACCTGTGCACATTGGCCAGGCTGTCTTTGATTCAGGAGCAGGCAACTGGAACAAGAGGTCTGTCTCTTGCGCCCATCCTCTCAACAAAACTCTAACCTGGGTCCCTGGCCCCTGCCCAGCCTGATTCCCTCTGGACAGCTCTTGGTTGTTACAGGATCAGTAACCGCTGGCCCCAGGGGCCTACCTTTGTACCAGCTGACAATGGGCTTGGGTGTGCCCGTCACACGGCAGGCCAGCTTGACTGTCTCACCCAATTTGGCCGTGCAGTCTGCCAGCTCCTCTTCAAAATCGGGGGGACCTGGGGATACATACATAGGGCCCCACACTCATTTGTGCCCTCCAGTGCACCACCAGCAGGGTCAGAAGCCCCATAACCAAGGATGTGGTTGCAACAGATATCACCCCTGTGAGCCTTTATCCATGGTACCACACTCAGGCCTGGATGGGACTTAGGGTGAGGGACATAGCTGGGTGTATATTGAAGAGTGGTAGGGACTATGGAAAAGGAAGCCATGTTGAAATGGGATCCTCTCTCCCACTCCAAGTGAGGAAGCAGAACCAAAACTGCTGGGTCCTTCACATCCCTAACACAGTCTGGGCACTTGCCCTGTACTGGGGAGCCCCAACTGAACCCCAACACTCCCCTCAATTCTGGTCAGGGCTAGCTCCACACTCTAGCTCAGGGATCCTGAGAGGCTAACCTGACCAAGGGTAGAGAGAGCCACCTGCCCCAGAATCACACCCCTTCCCTTGAGCCTGCCCAGATAGGGTCAGGGGGCCAGGACTCAGGACCTGCTGACCTGGGTGCTCCCAAGCCAGATATCCAGGCTGAAAGGTCACCCCCCACCCCCACCTCCAGCCCTGCCCCATGAGCCCAGGCACTCACGCCAGACTGGCAGGGCCAAGCGCTGCTGGATGCCGCAGATCTCCTTCACCCAGGAGCTCTTAATGATGACTGTCCGCGCCTGTAGCAGGTACTTGCGTACCGAGTCCTCCCGCTCATGCCAAACCTCGAAGGCACGGTCATCACCTTCCACCTGGTCGTTCACGTCAATGCTGCTCAGCTGTGTAGGGAAGAACACAAGCTCACTGCCCAGATGCAGGCCAAGCCATGGTCACCCAGGACAGGGCTGTAGGGCCAGTCATCAGCCTTCATCTTTCTGCCCATTTTGTAAGACCCCCACCCCCACCCCCTCTGCCCACCCAGGCTCCACTGGCACCCTGCAAACCTTCATCATGTTCCGGAAGACGTAGCTGAAGGTGTCAGTGCGCGAGTCCCTCCTGGGTTTGCAGACCACCAGGTGGTGGCGGAACAGGAAGACATGCCGGTGGTGGCCCTTCCATGGCATCCGTGCACCTGGTGCCCCTTCCCACACAATGAAGTGGCCCTGGGGGAGCAGTCAGCCTGCAGTCAGACATGCCCAGCCCAGTGCTCCACAAGCCCCCACTGCTCATCCACCTGCCAAGGCCCTCCACTGCACCCTCACCACCAGACCTGGCGGATGGGTTCACCCAGGGCCTCCAGGGTGCCCGGGTAGTTCTCCATGAGTGACACGTGCAGCTGGTTCTCAGCACGCTGTGGCAGCGCCGATACCACCGCATAGGCCTGCTCTAGCAGTGCGCAGTTCTGCCCATTCCGAGCCTTATTGCGGATCAGCTCCTGTGGGACAGTGCAGGTCAGGGGTGAGGCCTGGGGTGGCTGGGCAAAGAGATGGCCCCGTAGTCCCAGGCCAGCCCCACCTACCTTGAGCAGGGCCTGGTACTGCTGGACCCGCTCCACTGGCTGCTCCAGGAAGTGCTGCAGTGGTGGTGGGGGTGGCTGTGAGGGGTCTTCGGCTGATAGCACCTCCTCAGTGTACTTCTGTGGGAACCAAAGGGCTGGATTTAGGGCAGGAGCGAGGCAGCCTCCAGAAGGCCTGTGCCCCAGAACCTGAAAGCTGGTGGTTTGGGGTCCCAGGAGTACATTCACGTGCACACACAGACATTTCTCCCCAGGTAAGCCTCACCCCCCTATACCCCAAAGATGGCCAGTGTCACTGACTGACAGGTGAGTAGAGCTTGGGGTTGGAGGGGACCCTACCTGAATTTCTAAGCTGGTGGCCAGGGGCCTGGGAAGGCAGAAGGGAGGGCTGAATAGGGTCAGGGAAGATGATCTAAGAGCTGGGATCCAGCACCAAGACTGGGGAGCACAAGCAGGGCTGACGGGCAGGGGGGCACCTTGTAGAACTCCTGCACGGCTGTGCTAACCATCACCGACTCAGCCTGCACTCGGCCCACCAGGAACTCCAGATACTTCTCAAAGGCCGCCTGGTTCTTGATGAAGCACATGGCCACATCATCATCCGTGTCACAGCTATGCAGCTCTTTTAAGAAGCTGTCATGGAGGGGGTCAGTAGTCAGGTGAGGACTGACATCAGAACCCCCACCCACGACCCAAACACAGCCCAAAGCCCTCCAGTTTGGGAAGAAACAGCCTTCTGCCCCAGGCCAGGTTCCTATGGACTAGAGTGAGTGTTCTGGGCTATGGGGACCATCCATGTGTGATATTTGAGGGTGTGTACTTATGTACTTGTGTGCTGCATGTGTATGTGTGCAAGTGTGTACATGTATTAGTGTGTACCATGTACATGCATACCCACAAGTGAAATGTATGCTCTGTACAGGTATGTACATGTATTGGTTGTGTGCCATTTATATGAATACTCACAAATGAAAGGGCATGCATGTGTGTGCAGACATGCACATGTACTTGCGTGTGTGCATTTCTGGGGTATGCCTGTATACTTGGGTTGTAGTAAACAGATATGCTGCAGGCACTTCCGTGGGTAAGCCAGGTGCACATGCTGGTGCTCCCAGGGACATGTGTGTCCTTGTATAGGCATGTGGTACACTGATGGGTAAATTAAGTCATCAAAGATTCTCTCCTTTCTCAGCTCCTGCCCACTCTCCTGAGGCACAGCCGTGTTACACACACACACGGTATGTGTTCATGCATATGTCTCATGCACGTATGATTGATATGTGCGCTCATGTATCTAGACGTGTGAATGTGTGTCCAAGCATGTGCATGTGTACATGTGTGTACATACACACACAGACCAGGGAGAAGCCTTGAGGCCCACCCTGAATGCCCACCTGCTGTGAAAGTGGCTGATGTCTTGCACATTTCGGAAGATGACTGCCTTCTGACTGGCCACAGCTGTCGGCACGTGGGGGCAGTGGTCCAGGTATTGCATATGGTGGCTCTGCAGGAACTGCAGTTTGCCCACAAAGGCCTGCTCTGAGCTCAGCAGCTCCCGGATGATGGAGCTGGGTGGGGAGACAGCCACAAAGGGGAGACCCAGGAGCTTAGGTGTTGAATGGGGTACTGCCAAGTCACATGCATCCTGCCACACACTTTCAGAACAGGCTAAGGAAGATAGTGGAGGAAGGGCACCCCCATACACACAAAGTGGCCCCAACACATGAAGTTGCCAGGTAAGCTGCCACTTGCTAGAGGGCAGCCCCAAGGGACTTATGTGGATTTAGCATCTAGGAGGCCCCTAACTTCGCCACAACTCTTGCCCTGTGGCCCCTCACCTCAGCCTCATCTTGTACTCATCCTCTGATAGAGCCTCCCCAGGAAACTCTGGGGCCTCAGCTGGCCCCCACTCAGGTGACAGCTGGTGGAAACAAGAAAGGGTCATTGGTAGCATGAGTGCTGGCCTGCCCTTCAGGGGTCAGGCTCCCACTCTCACGGGGGGTACAACCCCAGGACCACCATCCCACCCCACTCCCGCCATTGAGGTACCTTCAGCCTCTTGTCCAGGTAGGCAGGGGACACCCAGCCTTGCCGGGAGGGGCTGGACTTGGTGGGTTTGGTACGCACGAGCCAACGCAGTGGATGGGCCGAATCCAGCACCTCCACATACTGGCCTTCCCGCAGCAAGATGGCATCCTGCTCAGCCCCCAGGGGCAGGTAGTCAGCTGTGACCACATAGATGTCAAAGATCTGGTGGAAATGTCACTGAGTCAGACCCAGAGAGGGGCCAGCCAGGCCTCTCAAGGCTGCAAGAGCCACCTAAATACCCAGAGAGAGGCCACTGGGCCTCCCAAGGCCCCGGGTTACAAGGCCCCTGGTAGGAGAGAGGAAGAAGCCATCCTGGTATTCCATGAAGTTCTAGAGAGGCCCAGCCCACCTCTGCTGATGGAAATCCTATCATGGGTGCTAGATGGCCCACCCCTAAGAGACAAAGGGGAACCTCCAGGGTACTGGTGGTCATGGTCCAATGTCATGGTGATGATGTTGGCCACTCAGGGGTGTGCCCCATACCTTCTCTGCCCCAGCTCCCACTGCTCCACCCCCACTAGCCCTCCTTCACCCTGCCCTCCCTCACGCCCTCACACCCCCTTGCCCACCCTGCCCTACCCATCGCCTGTCCATGTACCTCGCCCCGGGAGTCTCCATCCTCTGACTCTGAGGACGACTCCTGGACGCTGGAGGAGGGGCGTGAGCGGCCATGCCGGGGGGATGCAGACGGCGTCTTGGACTCCTCATCACTGTCAGCTCCAGGCACCTGCAGCTTGGCTAGGGGACACAGAGCGCATGATGCCCCCAGAAGGGCTTGCCTCCCATGCCCCCTCCTCATGGGTCTGCAGGGTGTGTAGGTGTGGAGGGTCCCCAGCCCTATGGGCTTGGTCACAGCCACCCCTGGACCTTGCTCCACAGCCAGCTGCCCTCACCCTGAGTGATCTTGGCTGACACCATCTCTGTGATCTGAGAAGTGAGCTTCTTCAGGAACTCCTCTGTTCCCACTTCAGCCAATGACAGGTGGCTACGGGCCTCTGCCGCCGAGGGTTCTCCTGGGGGCCAGAACCTAGCTCAGCCAGCCATACACTCCATAGAGATGCCCAAACACCCACCTCCAGGCCCATTCTGGGCAGGGGTCAGAGGAGCCAAGGGAGGCATGGACTTGGGCCAGTGCTGCCGGAAGCAGGGAACACTGACCACAGCTAGAGGTCTTTCTGGCTCAAGGGCAACTGAGCCAAGGTGTGACTGAGGGGACCATGAACTCAGGGCAGTGGGGTCTGGGCAACAGGGGCAGCAGGTGGCTAGGGAGACAGCAGGCAGCCAACATGGCTACAGGTTAGTGGGTGAGGGCAGCTGAGGACAAATCTGGGTAGAGGCCAGACCCAGGGGTCAGGCTGGGGTTGGAGCTGGGAACTGTGGGCCCCCAATGGAGCCACCTCCATTCCTGTTGGCCATTTAGCCGCTGGTCTGGGAAAGGCCTCAGAAGAGATGAAGGTCATGAGCAGCTCAGCCAGGCAGTAGAAGACAAAGGCAGGTTCTGAACACTAAAGGCAGGGGGCAGGGCTGAGGGGGCCAGACCCCTGGAAGCTATGATTTGATGGCTTCTAGTGTATCTTAAAAGTGAGATCCTTTGCAGGATGTGGGGAGGTGTTGGGGTTAAGGGTGAATGAAGGTAGCCTAGGGTGAGGGCAGTACAGGGAAAGGAGGGATGGGTAAATTAACAAAGCAGGTCAGTGGAGAAGTGACCCTAAAGGTGGGCAATGGGCACATAGGGTGCATAGTTCCCTTCTCTCTACTTCTGTACAGACACAATATTTTCCATTTTTAAAAAAGTTTAAAATATGCCAAGGTGCTGGGGCCCTGTGCATGTGGCCAGGAAGTAGCTGGACATGTTGAGGGATGTTCACACTTTGAGACTGGGAGGTGGGGATCTAGCTGGGGGGCAGGAGGAGAACCCCGGACAAAGCTGGGGCCCTGCTGGCAGCACATCAGCACCCACCTGCCCGGAATGGCCTTACTCCAACCCTAACACAGCAGCTGCCTGCACTCTAAATGTCCATACAGCCCCCTGGACATGAGCTCTGAGCCAAGGGCTGGCCTAGCCCAGAGGCCCCCACAAGCTTCCACATCCTGGAGAGTCAGAAATGGCCCAGAGATCAACCAAAGCTCAGAACCAGCCCACCAGAAGCCAAGGAGCCCTGGCCCAGAGCACCATGGGCCACACAGTCCAGAGGAGCCTCACAGGCCTGGGGCCCACCAGCTGGGCAGCCTCCTCTGCACCTCCCAACCCCCACTCTGCACAGACGTGTCTACCCAGCCCATACCTTTCCTCTGCCCAGCAAGCTCAGTGAAACCTGAAGATTCCGACATCTGGGTGGAAACAGCTTGGGTCCTAAAGGGGGAGGAGGAATCCTGAGGACCTGACAGGAAAGAGGGTCTGGGGCAATGGGCCATGATGCTGGTCAGGGCCCTGGGAAAGTCCTCCTTTTAAATAGGAAAATTGAATCATGGAGAGGGACAGAGGGCCCAAACCACTTGGCTCAAGACAGGAAGAGCTGGCCTGCAGTCCAGGATGGGGCTCCCTCCCCAGCAGCAGTGTTACCCTCCCCCCAAGACCAGGACCCCACTCCCAGGACCCCACTCCCAGAGCCTCTCTTCTGGTCCCTCTCGCTCTTGAGCAGCCCTTCACTCACCCATGCAGGAAGGTGGAGATGAGGGCCTCCTTAACCCCGGCCTGCTCCTCTGCTGTCCCCACCTCCTTAGGTACTATCAAGAGAACAGGATGAGCCACTAGAATGATGCTTTACACTGCCAAGCTCTGATTCTGGTTGAGACCCCTGCCATGGGTATCTGGAGCCCCTACCCAGGGGGCCTTGACCCTGTCATCCAGAGCCCTGATGAGAGCTGTGCTTATGTCCCAAATTGACCTACAGTCACCCCGATAGTAGCAGGGATGGGAATGGGGTCCACATTTGACCCACCAGCCCTTGGAGTCGCTAAGGGGGACCCAGGAAGAAATTACTCAAAGTGGCGAGGGCTTCTAGGAGGATCTCAGCCAGCTGAGCGTGGCTCACAGGGTAGGGAGTGGGAGCTGGCCTGTGTGCTCTGAGGCTCCACACTATCCACACTGCCCCCTTCCTACTCCTGGCTGAGTCACCCATGCCCACTCACAGCCAGAGACATGCAGGCCTGCAGAACAGAGGGCCTGGCCAGCAGCATTGGTGGCGATGCAGGTATAGGTGCCCTGGTGCTGTCGGCCCACATCCAGCAGGACCAGGCTGTGCTGCTGGGCAGAGCTGGCCACTGTGTAACCCGGAGTGTGGCGGTCGATCCACAGCACACCCTGCTCGGCCTCTTCTCGCAACCAATGCACAGCTGGAGGTGGGTTTCCTGCAAGTAGGAATATATGGTGGACAATCCTTCCCAACACCAGGATGGTGACTCTGGGAGGTAAGGGTCACCATCTGGCATCCCTAGGAGGGTCCTAAGTAGGGACAGGGAGGAGACCTCCCTGGGGTTGGGGAGGGTGTCCTCATTGGGACAGGGAAGCAAGACACCCTACCTTCAACCTTCACTGAGAAGGTGATACTGGAGCCCTTCTTCACCTTCTTGAAGGTGAACTTCTCCAGGAATCGGGGTGGCACCAGCTGTTGGTGTATATCTGGAGAGACATGGGGCAGCTGGTGATAAACAATGCAGGGTTCCAATTCCACATGGTTGTCCCCCTCACACACCCTCACTGAATCTGTCCCCAGTGCCCACCCCACCTTCCCTCCCCTGCCCTCTGGAGCTGGCTCACCTGATGTTGGCTTCTCTTCTGGCTTGCCAGGGTCTGAAAAAGGCACAGAAGTCAGATCTACAGCACCAAGGCGCCTCCTTTCCTGGTTGGGCTCGACTGGCAGAGCAGGAATCCCAAAGGGAGCCCTGCTCATTCCTACAAACAGTGCCTTTCCTAATCCTGGCCATGCAGTCTACGGGGGCCCCACACTTGAGTCTACTCCACTAGCCAGCTGGCCCACTTGCTGGTCAGTGTTCATGGCGCCCACACCCCTCAAGGGTACATGCTCTCTGGGGATCAGCTCTGGCCACCTGTGACTTCTGCACATAGGTAGTGACCACCAGGCCCTAGCTCAAAGGCTTGACACAGCATGGCTTGCAGATGGACAATCAACCCAGGTATGGATGCCAGGCTCTGCTGGGTCCCCCAGCACCCACCTCGGACCAGCAGCCGAGCAGATGAATAAGCAGCACCCACAGTGTTGCTGATGTAGGCCGAGTACTGGCCAGCATCCTTGCTAGTGACTGAGACAATCTCTAGGGTGTGCAGTGTCTTCCTGTCGGCCATGCGGATATGTTCAGATGCAGTCAGGGGCTGCCCATCTTTGAACCAGTACAGTCGGGGTGTGGGGTAACCTGGGGCAACAGCAGAAATGGTTAGCACAAGGCCACTTCCCAGTGGTCACCCTGCCCTCCACAGGCCCTCGAAGACCCCCAAAATCACAGGTGATCGCCCACCTCTGCTGGCAGCTCCTTGTCCTTCATCCCTCTCCCCCTCACCTTTCACCTTGACCTGGAACTTGGCCAGGCTCGTGCCAGGGGCCACCTGGAGGTCTTTCAACTCCTGCACCACCTGGGGCAGCTGCCCCTCCTCTGAGGTAGACTCAGTGCCCTCTTGCTCCCGGCTGGCAGGGAAAACAAAGAAAGGGCAGCAATGAGGTGGACAAACAAGGGATCCAGGACAAGAGGGGACTGAGGTCAGTCATGGCTGGCTTCTGAGGTCTCCTCTTTGCTGGACAGAGACTGCTGTGGCCTGGTCAAAGGCTCCAGGATTCACGTTCTGTCAGTCTAAGCCAGAACTGCCAGCATCCACCCCCACCCAAAGGACTTGGGACCACCAGCCCACTGGGCTCTGCCCGCCTCTGTATGGTCCTCTACCTGGACAGGTAGCCCTGGGCGCTGAAATAGGATGAAGTCTCCGTAGCATCTGCAGCAGTTTCATAGTCAGTGCTGGTCACTGAGGATGAAGGGTAGAGCTGAAGCAAGGCCTATACACCATCTTCCTTGGCACAAGCCCCACCCCAGTGGCTACCTGATTCTCACTGTTCAGCCATTCCTGGGAGCTTTTCACACTCCTGAGTCAGAAATAATGGGGGGGGGGAGGGGTACACAGCCACCCTGTGGCCCTTCCCTGTCACCAGGCTGTTACCAGCCCATGTTCCCAGGCTTATAACTAACTACCAGATGCAACAAACTATATATACTGGGCTTCATAAATAGCAGACGGTGTGAATGATAGCATCTTTCAGTTCCACCCAACTAAGGAACAGGGGATGACATAAATAGGCCTCAAAACTAACAGCTGGGCCTCCCACTTCTAGCCACAATGGAGAAGAGGGACTGGATTTACCCTCTGCTATGATCTGAATGTTGTGTCCCCCAAAATTCATATTTGAAATCCTAACCCTCAATAAGGGAAGTTTTGGGAGGTGACTGGGCTTAAATGGAGCCTCATGAATGCGATTAGTGCCCTCTTCTTGAAGAAGAGACCCCTTGCCCCTTCCCCAAGTGAGAACACAGGGAAAAGACAGCCCTCTGCAACTCGGAAGAGGGCTCTCACCAGAACCCGACCATATTGGCACCCTGATTTCAGATTTCCAGTCTCCATAACTTCAAGCAGTAAATTTCTATTATTTAAACTGCCCAGTCTAAGGTACTTTGTTATAACAGCCTAAGACCTCCCAAGTGAAACGACCAAAGAAAAAGAAACATAATACATAAAACAATGATTGTGATGCCCGTGATTTATAATAAGATGTGTTTGGTCTTCCTCCTGTTCCTGACCCTGGCCTCCAAAACCCTTGCAATTTCCTGAGTGGAGGCACAGAGGGGTTTTTTGTTATGTTAATGTGATTTTCCATAGGCCCTTTTGGTTGGGGCTGGTTGCCAGGGTAACCAACCCTGTGATTAGAAGCTTGTGACCTCTCTACCTCCAGGGAAGGGAGAGGGCCTGAAAACTGAGTACAATTACCAATGGTCAATGATTTAATCAGAAAAAACCAAAAGGATGGGGCTCAGAGAGCTTCTTTTGTAGCTGGTGAACACGTGGGAGATGTGGGGAGAGTAGCATGCTTGGCCCTGCCCCTCCCACATCTTTTGCCTATATGGCTCTTCCACGTGGCTGTTAAATCCTTTTATAATAAAACACTGATCTAGTAAGTAAAATGTTTCCCAGAGTTCTGAGAGCCACTCTAGTAAATTAATCAAACTCGAGGAAGGGGTCATTGTGTTACTGTCCAGAGCCTCTTTAAGCAATAGAAATTAATAGGAGGCCAAGTAAGAAATTCTGGCAAGGCTTCATTGGGGGCCCCTGCTGCAGCAGGGGGGCGCAAAGCAAGCAACAGTTTCCCTTGCTTGTTTGCTCCCTGAGCGGGGCAAGCTGGTCCTTTACATGGGGTGATAGTAGGGGCAGGTTCCAGGTTCTAGCCACCGAGGGGCTGTCAATCCCTTTGGTAGTATTGGGTGCAGGGGCATGTATAGTACCCTGATTTTGCTTTTGACTCTAGAACTGGCAACTGGGTTTTTAAATTTTTGTATCTTCTTGCCCACAATTTGCCCCAGCTGCACATGTACACAGTTATTATTAGTCCCTTATAGTTTCTTTGTATTTTGTTGCTCGAGGAGATGTTTGTCCAGGTGCAAGCACTGCATCCCCTGCAGCAAAGGGTCCCACGTCCCCACAGCCTGTCTCTAATTTATAGCTTTTTGGCCAGAAGTACAGGTGACAACTTGGACTTGTAGCTAATTATCTGAGGTGGTGGAGAAGACAGCCTTGAAGGACTGAGCCCTTAACCTACTGGATCTGATGCCTTCTCCAGGTAGATGGTATCTGAATTGAGCTGAACTGTAGGACATTCAGCTGATATCACAGACAATTTCTTTTTGTGGGAAAAAAACTCACACACATTGGAACTGGGTACAGAATCACCGGAATGGTTTTAAAGTCACTAGGCATTAAGCAAGTGAAGGACAGTTATCTGTTGGAGATAGGAAACAACCATGAGCCCTATAACTGCCCCAGCTTCCTGCCTTATGTTTCTGTGGTGGGGAGACTGGGGCAGAACCAGGCAGACCTTGAGTTGAGGAGACAGAGCTGATGTCCTGACAGACAAAAGCAGCTTGTGACCATGGAGCACAAAAGCAGAGATGAGAAAGTTGCAGAGAGAGGGCTCCCTCCCTTGAAGATTCAGAAGAGCACAACTGGCACACGCACACAAGGAATGAACCATCTGAAAGGACTAAAGGAAATAGCATCTGAAGACAGATAAGGGTTAGAATACTGTCGGTTTCTAGTCAGACTGGAAATTTTCACAATTCACAGGGCATCAGGTAGAGTACTCAGGAATGCTCTCACTTCAGTAGAGGGAGATGATTAGCCCTGGACTCAGCACTCTCTTGGTGCCACCTAACAAATTGAGACAAATGGGGACTTGGGACCCCTTGCTGCAGTGGCTGCAATGCTTACACCTGAACAAACATCAAAAGCAACAAAATACAAAGAAATTATAACAGTCCAAAAAATAACTGTGTTCATGCGCAGCTGAGGCAAATTCTGGGTGAGAAGACACACACACACAAAAAACTAAAAACCCAACTGCCACTTCTAAAGAGCTAAGAGCAAAAGCAGGGTACTATGCATCATCGCCCCTGCATACAACACCACCAAAGGGGTAGCAGATCACCTAAGCTACCTCTCTGGCCCAAACCCTGGACCTGCCCCTACCCTCACCCATTTAAGGAACCAGCTCACCCTCCACAGCAAGTAAGCAAGCAAGCAAGGGAACCTGTTGTTTGTTTTCGTTCCCCCTGCTATAGCAGGGGCCCCAATAAAGCCTTGTCTGAATTTTCCTGTCTGGCCAGCAACAAAATCACACAAGCCGGACCTGAAACCATCAAGCTGCTTGTAAGTAATTCACTGTACTCTAGACCAAAACTCAAGAAGACCTGAAGAAATGCAAAATATCCAGCTCCCAACAAAGTGAAATCCACAGTCAGGCATCCAGCCAAGAATGTCAGATGTGCAAGGCATCAGGAAACATGTAGAATAATCAATCAAAACTCAGAATTGACATAGATGTTAGAACTGTATTCCATGTGTTCAAAAAGTTGAGACACAGAACATAAAGATTCAAGTAGAACTTACAGCGATTAAAAAAAAATTACAATAGATGGGATTGTTAGCAGCTTAGATACTACAGAAGAAAATAATGAGTGTAAAAGCATAGCAATAAAAACCATTTAAAATGAAATGCAAAGAGAAAAAAATTTTAAAAATTGGAAAGGAATATTAGTAAACTGTAATACAACTTCAAATAGCTCAATATATGTGTAACTAAAGTCCCCAAAAGAACGGGGAAGAAAATATTTAAAGAAATAACATCCCTCCAATTTCAAACTTAATGAAAACTATGAACCCAAAAGTCCAAGAAGCTCAACTGCAAGCACAAGGAACATAAAGAAATGTGACCAAAGAATATAATCAAATTACTCAAAACCAGTGATAAAAAGAAGAGCTTTAAAATATCCAGAGATCATTTTTGCGGAAATTGACAAGCTAATCCTAAAATTCAAGAAAATGCAAGAGACTCAGGATGGTCAACACATCTTGAACAAGAACCAAGTTAGAAGACTCGCATTTAGAGATTTCAAAACTTAGTACCAAGTACAATAGTCAAAACAGTGTGGTAATGGCATAATGACAGACATTTGGGTCAGTGGAATAGAATTGAGAGTCAGAAATAAATCTACATATTTAATGGAAATTCATTTCTTTTTTTTTTTCTTTTTTTTTTTTTTGTCTTTTTGTCTTTTTTGTTGTTGTTGTTGTTGTTGCTATTTCTTGGGCCGCTCCCGCGGCATATGGAGGTTCCCAGGCTAGGGGCTGAATCGGAGCTGGAGCCACCGGCCTACGCCAGAGCCACAGCAACGCGGGATCCGAGCCGCGTCTGCAACCTACACCACAGCTCACGGCAACGCCGGATCGTTAACCCACTGAGCAAGGGCAGGGACCGAACCCGCAACCTCATGGTTCCTAGTCGGATTCGTTAACCACTGCGCCACCACGGGAACTCCAGGAAATTCATTTCTGACAAGAGTTCCAAGACAATTTTATGAGGGGAAAGAGTCTTTTCAACAAATCATGCTGGAACAATTGGATTTCCACATGAAGAGAATGAATGAACTGAGGCCCTTATCTCATACCATATACAAAAATAAACTCAAAGTATACCAAAGAGCTAAATATAAAAAAACATAAGTGTAAATCTCTGTAACCTTGGATTAGACTGTGGTTTCTTAGATATGACAAGTAAAGCACAAAAACCAAAGAAAAAGTAGATAAACTGTATTTCATCAAAATTTAAAAATTTTATGCATAAATAAAGAACAATAACAAGAAACTGACAAGACAACCCACAGAATGGGAGAAAAGATTTGAAAGTCACATATCTGATAAGGATCTAGTACCCAGAAAATATAAAGAACTCTTAGGGAGTTCCCATCGTAGCTCAGTGGTAACAAAACCGACTAGTATCCAAGAGGACGAGGTTTCAATCCCTGGCCTTGATCAGTGGGTTAAGGATCTGGTGCTGCCATGAGCTATGGGGTAGGTCACAGACAAAGCTCTGATCTGGTGTTACTGTAGCTGTGGCTGTGGCTGGCAGCTACAGCTTTGATTCTATCCCTAGCCTGGCAATTTCCATATGCTGCGGATGTGGCCCTAAGAGACAAAAAAAAAAAAAAAAAAAAAGAAGAAGAAGAAGAAAAGAGAGAATTCTTAGAACTCAAAATTAAAAATGCAAATAACCCAATTTTAAAATGGATAAATGATTTGAATAGGCATATCTCAAAAAAAGATATACTAAGTGAAGTAAGTCAGGAAGAGAAAGACAAATACCATATGATATCACTTATGTCTGGAATCTAATATATGGCACAAATGAACCTTTCCACAGAAAAGAAAATCATGGACATGGAGAACAGACTTGTGGTTGCCAAGGGGAAGGGGGAGGGAATGGGATAGACTGGGAATTTGGGGTTAACAGATGCAAACTATTGCCTTTGGAATGGATAAGTAATGAGACCCTGCTATATAGCACTGGTATATCTAGTCACTTATGATGGAGCATGATAATGTGAGAAAAAGAATGTATATATGCTATGTGTGATTGGGTCACCATGCTATACAGTAGGAAATTGACAGAACACTGTAAACCAGTTATGATGGAAAAAATAAAAATCATTTTAAAAAAAGATAAACGTATGGCCAATAAGCACATGAAAAGATGCTCATTATTAGCTAGTAGAGAAACACACGTCAAAACCAATATACCACTTCACATGCATTAATATACCACTTCACATGCATTAATATGGCTATTATTGAAATGATTATTATTGAAATGATGAACACTAATAAGCATTGGCAAAGATGCAGGGAAATTGGAACATTTGCACATTGCTGGCAAGAATGTAAAATGATGTAGTCACTGTGATAAATAGTTTAGCATTCCTTTAAAAGTTAAACATAGAGTTACTATATGACTTAGCAATTCCACATCTAGGTATAGATTCAAGAAAAGTGAAAATGCATGTACACAAAAAACTTTCACATGAATACTCATAACAGCACTATTCATAATAGCCATAAATGGATGGATAAACATTATCCAATGAATGGATAAATAGTCCATACACAATGAAATATTTTTTAGCCATAAAAAGGAATGAAGTACTGGTATTTACTACATGGATAGACCTTAGAAACAATCTCAGCAATAGCAACTAGACACAAAGGCCACATATTATATGATTCCACTTATATGAAAAGTACAGAATAAGCAAACCCAAGGAGTCAGAAAATAGATTAATTGTTGCCAGTTGCTGAGGAAGGAGGAATGAGGAATGACAGTCAACAGGTATGGGGTTTCTTTCTGGGATGATGAAAATGTTTTGGAATTAGATGCTGTCACAAACTTGTAAGTATATAAAAAGCCACTGAATTAAATATTTTAAAACAGTGAATTTTATTGTGTGCAAATATCTAAAAACTTTTCAATCTCATTAGAAAAGACAAGTTATGAACAAAAAAAGAAAGATAAGAATGACACCACATTTCTCAGAAAGAATGCAAGCTAGTAGACAAGGGAGCAACATCTATAAAGTATGGAAAGGAAAAATAGTTCTAGCAAAAATATTCTAAAGAAAGTCAAAATAAAGACATTATTCAGATATACTCAAACTATTAAAAAATGCTAAAAGATGTCCTTCAGGCAGAAATAAAGTGTTACCAGATATGTAAGATCTCATCCTAAGATAACCTGACTTGTTGCTATTGTGTTTTTTAATGGTTTTGTTTTTAGAGAATTATAGATTCTCATGCTGTTCTAAGAAACAATACAGTGATCCCGTTTACTCTTCACCCAGCTTCCAGCAATGTTAACATTTCTCATAACTACAAAAGATGATAATTATGTGATCCCTTGGCCTTGTTCAGATGTCACAAGTTTCACATGAACTCCACTGAGTGTGTGCTTGTCTAATTTTATGCAATAAAATGAAATTTTATCATAATTGTTGCCCATGTCAATGTGTTCTTTTTCCTTGCTGAGCAGTATTCCACAGAATAGCCACCACAGTTTAACAACTGGGTCATTACCAGTTTAGGACTATTGAGAATAAAGCTGGTATGAGTATTTGGGTACAGGTTTCATTAGGAATTTGAATTTTTATTTCTCTGGGGTAAATAACAAAAAAGGCAATTGTTGGATCATATGGTAACTATGTTGTTTTGTAGGCAACTGCAAACTTTTTAGGAGTGGCCGCACCACTTTACATTCTCACCAGCAATGTAAAGAAACGGATGAGAGATCCCATTTCTCTGCATGCTTACCTGCACAACCATTTTTTATTTTAGCCATCCTGGTAAGTATTCCGTGATATCTCACTGGGGTTTTTATTTCCATTTCCCTGATTTTTAATGATGTTGAACATGTTCCCTGTGCTTATTTTGCCTTCTGTATGCCCTCTCTCATGGAATGTACGGACTTATCTTCTGCTCATATTCTAAGTGAAAACTTTTTTAAAAATACTGTTTAATTTTGAGCTTTATATTTCTTTAGTCCTTTATAAGATATGCAATTTTGCAGACATTTTCACCCAGCCTATACAGCATTTCATCCTCAATACTTGGTCTTTGGAGTTCCCATCGTGGCTCAGTGGCTAACGAATCCAACTAGGAACCATGAGGTTGTGGGTTCAATCCCTGGCCTCGCTCAGTGGGTTAAGGACCCGGCGCTGCTGTGAGTTGTAGTGAAGATCACAGATGCGGCTCAGATCCTGCGTTGCTGTGGCTCCGGCGTAGGCTGGTGGCCACAGCTCCAATTAGACCCCTGGCCTGGCAACCATCATATGCCGTGAGTGCGGCCCTAGAAAAGAAAGAAGAAAGAAAGAAAGAAAGAAAGAAAGAAAGAAAGAAAGAAAGAAAGAAAGAAAGAAAGAAAGAAAGAAAGAAAGAAAGAAAGAAAGAAAGAAAGAAAGAAAGAAAGAAAGAAAGATTAAAAAAAAAAAAAAAAACCTGGTCTTTCTCATCTTTCTCAGAGCAAAGATTTTAACTCTGAGGAGGTCCAGTTTACCAATTTTTCCTTTTATGGGTCAAGTCTAAGCAGTCTTTTCCTAGATCTAGTCCTGAAGGTTTCCTATTTTTTTCTAAAAGTTTTATAGCTTCACATTTTACATTTAAGTACCTAATTCACTTTGAGATAGTTTTCATATAAGGTCAAGGTTCATATTTTTGCCTATAAATGTCCAAATTACTCTAGCACCATTTGAAGTTCCACCCTTGAATTTGAAATTCTACTCTTCCTCCATTTAATTGTTTTTTTTTTTTCCTAGAAATGTCTTTTTTTTTTTTTTTTTTTTCCCCACTGTACAGCAAGGGGGTCAGGTTACCCTTACATGTATACATTGCAATTACAGTTTTTCCCCCACTCTTTCTTCTGTTGCAACATGAGTATCTAGACATAGTTCTCAATGCTATTCAGCAGGATCTCCTTGTAAATCTATTCTAAGTTGTGTCTGATAAGCCCAAGCTCCCAATCCCTCCCACTCCCTCCCCCTCCTATCAGGCAACCACAAGTCTCTTCTCCAAGTCCATGTTTTTCTTTTCTGAGGAGATGTTCATTTGTGCTGGATATTAGATTCCAGTTATAAGTGATATCATATGGTATTTGCCTTTGTCTTTCTGGCTCATTTCACTCAGTATGAGAGTCTCTAGTTCCATCCATATTGCTGCAAATGGCATTATGTCATTCTTTTTTATGGCTATTTGCATTTTCATCAAAAATAAGATGGATATATTTGTACTAAGGGCCCACCAGGAACCAGGGATGAAGACCAAATATATATTTCTATTTGTGTTAACCAACCACTGTGGCTGTTAACCAACCGCTGTGCCCATGGGGCACCTCCAAACCTTCTGAGGCTCCCCCTAAGCCCAGCCACCTCTCAAGGAAATAAGGCCCCCACCCTCATCCCGGGGGGCTCCCAGAGGACTCTCCATCTGCCACAAGACACTGCAGTCTCAAATCCTGCCTAGCCAGAGCCCAATGTTCTCCAGGTCATCCTCCAACCCAGCACTGCCTCTCCCAACCAGGACCCCACCCTGGACTATCAAACCCAATTATACACTCACGGTCCACACGGAGCTCTGCTTTGGTGGAGGACACACCCACGCTGTTCTCAGCCAGGCAGCGGTAGACACCCATGTCTGCCGGCACCACAGCTGTGATGATGAGCTGATGGCCGCCCTGCTGGTCCTCACTGATCATATAGTGGTCATCTTCCTCCAGCACCCTCCCATCCTTGAACCAGCGCACACTGGGCACAGGCTGGCCTGTCACCACACAGTCAAAGCTCACAGGGTACCCATCCAGCACCTCCTGATTCTGAAGCTCAGTCAGGAACACCGGGGCTGGGAGGGACAGGAAGGACATAAAGCATGTTAGTTCCAGGCTCCCCCTAGTCACTCCAGATGCCAGCGGTTTGATGTGCATGCTCTGAATGGAACCCATTCAGGCAAGTGCTCACAGGTCGGGCAGCTAAACATAATTCTGTCTCTGCCAGCTGAGCTCTGAATCCTTTTTGCTTACCTGGTTTCCAAGCTACCATAAGGCCACAGAAGTAGCAGGGAAGAAATAGGGGAAAGGGAAATAAAAGGAAGAACAAGGGTGGCAGTCTGGGATTGGAGGTACCTGAGTAGCTCAGAATTGAAGGGGAGGAATGATGATGTGGGTTATTAATGATACCCACTTTCTTGTTCCTAGACAGGTGCAAGTAAACACTGAAATGGCTTTTTTTTTTTTAATTAATTTTAGTTGCTGGAGTGGGAAATGGTTTCAGACTGGACTAAGTGGAACACCATTCAAATCCCCATGATGTGGAAAAACCCTAAACTCTAGGAAAGTCAGTATTCCTGAAACCATTTCACAGAGTAGGACTCTGAGACTCAAAGAGGCTGGTAACAGGTAGAGGTGGGATTTAAATTGAGCTCTGTCTAACCTCAAAGTCAGGGCTCTTCCCAGCTCAGCTGCTGCATCTACAAACACTCAGAATCTAAAGCCCAGCAAATTCCCTGAGTTTTCAGCTGACCTTGGTCACTGCCACTGGCTTTGATCCTCCTCTCATCCCACTCCTGATCCAGGCAGCTTGCAGACTCACCAGCCTCTGTGGTCAGCACTGGCTCTGGAGGTGCTACGGAGGTGGGGGCCACCTTGCCAATGCGCATCTCCACCCCACGCGGCCCCTGCTCTGACAGGCTGATGTCCACTCCAATGCCCATGGTGCCAAACATCTCCCGGAAGCAGGTGACTGCACGGCGGGCCTCGACAAGTGTCTCGAAGCGGATGCAGACAAAGTGCTCGTCTTCATGGTATGTCTGCCAGTCCCCAGGCTCCTCAGGCTCTTCCTTGCCCTCATCAGCACTGAAGAAGAGCTCCTCATCTGAAACCTCTGCTGGGCCCTTGGTGCGGAAGAGGCGGTGTAGCCTCCGGGCTGCCCGGCGGAAAGTGTCATCCAGTTCACCACCAGAAGAACTCTCAGTCTCACTTTCTGTCCCACTGACCACCACACAGGCACTGTGGGCCACACGGCCAAACTTGTTGCTCACCTGACAGGTATAGCGGCCAGCGTCGGCCTGGCCCAAGCTAGTGACCAGCAAAGAGCAGGTGCCATCCCCAAGCTGGTCAATGTGATGGTGCCGGCCATCAGTCAGCTCCACACCGTCTTTTAGCCAGTGGGCACGCACATCTGTCTTGCTGGATACTACACACTCCAGATGCAAGACATCTCCCACCTGTGCTACAGTGTCCCCAAATGTGCGGCAGAACACAGGCCCCTCCTGCTGCTGCATCTCCTTCCGGACCTTATAACCCTTGAAGGCAGCCTGGATCTTCACTGCTGCCTTGTCCATGGATGGGTCACTCAGGTCTCCAATGCTCAAGGCTCCTGGTGGTGGGTGCACTGCAGCTGGCTTCTCCTGCTGTTTCTGTGGCTTCCCAGAGGGTGCTGCTGGGACGCCAACCTGTGTGCACAGGTAAGGTAGGGCACCTGAGGCCTGAGACAGGGAAAGCATGGTGCAGGGACATACACGGGGCAAGGGGAAGCAGAGCCCAGATCTCTTGCCAGAGTACCACGTCTCACTCCAGCATGCCTCTTGCCTGCTGCCTGCTGTCAACTGTGCTACCTTCCCTTAGGCCAGATGCCTGATGGCTTCTGCTGCTGCTAAAAAGCAAGCCTACCCTCCCTGAAACTGCTTTCCCCAGAGTGGGACAGAGTTGTGTGGAATCACAGAGAGACTGGTTCCAGCTCTTCAGAAAAAGGTTTTAACAACCAGATGGATGGATAGATGGATGGGTAGATGGATGACCAATGAATGGGCGGGTGGTGGGTGGATAGATGGATGAATCAATGCATGAATGGATAAATAGATGGTAGATGGATTGGAGGACAGATAGTGGATGGATGGTGTTTGGATAAAATGATGGAGTGCCAAAGATTTGAGAGTCCCAGGCCTCTCCTTGTAGGTCAAGCTTAAGACTCACCTTGCTGGTCAGTGGTGAGGCACTGGGCCGCCCAGCCTTCTTGAGGTAGGTAACCAAGGAAGGAGTGCCTGCACGGGACTCATCATCAGAACTGGTGTGTGAGAGGTCAGCCTCTCCAGTGCGTGCCAGTTCGTCAGCCGTGGAATAGTCTTCAGAGAGGTCAGGAGCCACCTCCTCCACCTCCTGCTGCAGGCACTGAGGGCGTCCATCCTCCTCAGGCAGCTCGCTGATGGAGTCCAGCGTAGGCTCACGGCTCATACGGCGCTTCCGGGCTAGGGCCTCCCACAGCAGGTGCAGGTCACCTTCCTGAGCTGCCTCAGGGGGCAGGCTGGGCTGTGTGGGGACCTCATCCCCAGATCCTGGGGTCAGCACCACTGAGGAGGGCAGGAGAGTAGTCAGCCAGGCAGGAACAGAACCATAACCCCACGCTGGTCTTGGCTGCTGACTGTGCTTCCCCTTGATAGGTCTCTGATGCCTGCCTGGGCCCCCAGAGAGCTCTGATACAAAATCTTTACAAGGATTTAGAGGCTATGAAGGGCCCTCTCTGGGCCTCATTCTCCCTCCTGCATGGGATGGGATGAACACAAGGAGTACCAGGCCAGGGTCAGTGCAGGTGCAGGGAGTCTCAGAGTGCAGGAGTCTCAAAGAGAAAGGATTTAAGGAAACAGCAGTGGGTACCAAGTGTTGCATTGGCCAGGATCCCATTCAGGGAGCAACATGGCCTCAAATGCCAGTGATACAGGTTCTGACAGGAGGCTGAGACACACTAAGGTTGTGCATCTCCCCACCCCAGCCTCAGTCTTTCTTGGTGTAAGAAAGGGGCTCCTCAAGAGGACCTTCTGTGGTTCCCAGACAGAGAGCCAGTGAGGAAGAGGGCTGGTCCACTCCATCCACCAGGGTTCCCCCAACCTTGCATACTGGGCCCTGGGGGACATACCCTGGAAGGAAGTTGCTGCCACAGAGGCCGAGTCCCGGGCAGGGCTGCAGCAGTACTCGCCCTGGTCCTCTGGTGAGAAGCCCCGGATCAACAGCATCTGCCGCTGCCCCTGGCAGAGAACCTGGACACGCCCGCTGGGCTGGATGCGCTCTGTTCCCTTCAGCCAGACAACCTCACCAGCCTCAGCCACCTCGCACTCCAGACACAAATCCTCCCCAGCTGCCACCTGCCGGGTCTTGGGGGCAGGGGGCACAGTCATGGGTTCCAGGGGCTCTGCTGGGAACAGCGATCAGAAAAAGGAGGGACACATCAGCAAGGATGTGGGTGGAGCCCCCAGCTTAGAGAGGTCTTGAGGGCTCCAGGGTGGACCCCCACCCTCACAAACTAGGACTAAGGCATCAACTCACCAAGCCTCACTGTCTGGGGCAGGTACACAGGCTCCCCAGAGCCTGCTGGGCTCACTGCAGCCACACGGAAGCGGTAGGTCTCCCCGGGGGCCAGACCATCCACCACACACTCAGGCCCTGGCACCAGCTCATGGCACAGCCGCCACTCTCCTGTGGCCGCTGACTTCATCTCCACCCTATAGCCACAAAGACCGCCTCCTCCATCGCTCGCAGGAGCCACCCAAGACAATGTCACAGAGCTACTGCTGCGCCCCACCACCTCTGCGTCCTCTGGGGGGTCAGGGAGGCCTGCGGGGGTGGGGAGGAGGCAGTGTGGTTGGAGGAGCAGCTCACAGCACCCCCTACCCCGGGGTCTGCTCTTGGGGTGCAGTGTGACCCACCCCTCAAAGTCCTGTGAGCAGCTGTGCCCCACAGCCTGGCCTTTATAAGGGGGTGAGGAAGGCACATTTGAGTCACAAGGAGACTGTGCCCAGAGCCTACCCGCCATGCGGGGGGTAGGCAGTGATCAGCCCCCAATAGCCTCCGGGCTGGAATGTCCTATCCCCCAACTCATCTCCCAGAGACCCCTGGACCCAAGCTGCAGCAGGCAGGCCCAAGCCACTCACCCAGCACAGTGAGCCGTGCGGAGGCCACAGCATCACGGGCAGCAAAGGTGACCTCACCAGCATGGTGTGGCTGGGCCTGGTGCAGCAGCAGGGCATGCTGGCTGCCATCAGCGGTGACCGTCCAGTCCCTGTCATCTGGCTGCACTACAGCTCCATTGATGTACCAGGTCGCCTCGCCCACAGGAACTGCCTCGCTGAGCATGCAGCTGAAGCTGGCCTGCCCACCAGCTCGCACGGCCACGTCCTGGGGGGCCTCCAGAACCTCCAAGCGCCAGCCTACAGGGCAGGGTCGGGTGGGGTGGCAGTGTGAGTGCAGAAGCCCAGGGGCTGCTGGGGTGCTTAGAGATACCCATACTGCCCTCTCCTGTCAGCCCAAAACAGAGGGGGGATCTAGCCTCAGGTGGGATGGGTCTTGAAGACCTATGCCCTGTCCAGCCACACCATACCCCCCATAGCCTGGCATCAGGTGAGAGTGGTCTCAGAGCTCAATGAGACCACTACCACCCCACGAAGAGTGGGTGTCTTTCAGGTTCCTGTAGAGAAGTCTCAGAAGTCCACCCTTTTCCACAAGGCCCTGCCTCCTGCCCCCCAACCCCAAGCAGCCAGGTACCCAGTGGGAGGAGTCTCAGAGACCCATTCCCCCTGCTGTCCCAGCCTTCTCCTACTACCTCCAGTCAAATATCTGGTGAGAGGGATCTCAGTAACCTATGCCCCCCCATGACCTCAACCCCCACCAGCACACACACAAACGTGATATCTCATGGGAGGGGTCTGAGAGCCTCACTGCCCCTGCGTCCCCAACACCCCTTCCTCCACTAATCCCTGCAGTGGAGTATCAAGTAGGAGGACTCCTGGAGACCTAGGCCCCACACCTGCAGCCTCAGGCCCTTCCCCTGCACCCAAACAGTACAGTATCTGGTGGGAGAGGTTGAAGAGGCCCAAGTCCCCATACAGTGGTCACTCCCCACTCCCACCCCTGGAAGCATACTGTATTTGGTGGGATGGGTCTGAGAGACTCACACACCCTCTTCAGTCCCAGCTCTACCCAGCACCCCTGGAGTGGGTTACCTCTTAGGAGAGGTCTCAGAGACCAGCCCTCCCACATCCCCACCCTCCCATGCTCTGAGTGGGGTATCAGTGTGAAGGGGTGCAGAGAACTATACCTCCCTCCCTGTGGCCCCAGAATTCCCCACTTTGCATTGCAGTATTTAGTGGGAGGAGTTGCCCTCACCCTTTGGCTCCAGCTCACCCTCCCACACCCCACACCTCTAACCTCTCACTGTGAGGAACGCAGATGTCACCATGTCCCCTGCCAGGAAGGTCACTCGACAGCTATCCTGGGGCCGCAGGTTTTTGAGCAGCAGCAGGTGCCGCAAGCCATTCTCGAAGTAGACCACCTCAGCATTCTCAGAGGTGTGAACCGGTTCATCATCCAGCAGCCAGGTGTGGGCGGCCACCTCTGGCCGGGACAACAAGCACTCAAACAGCGCCTCACCACCCTCAGGTGCCTCCACGTTCTCCAGGCCCCTCACCACAGAGTTCTTGGCTGCAGAAAGAAGGTGGTTCAGGGGAGCTGGGGGATCCTCCTGCCCAGCATCCCAAACAGTCATGTGAAAGAGCCTCTCATTCAGGACAAAGGGCCTAACAGAATACAGCTAGGTGGAGGGCAGCTAGGTAGCCACCTGGAGTAGCCATGCAGGGACCTCCTAAGGCTCTGCCCATCCCCACATCACATGGCCTGTGCTGGGAAGGGGGTGGTCCTTCCCACCTCACAGATAAGAATCCTCATAGATGTTCACAGACTGAAAACTTGCTGGGGCTCAAGCCCAGATGGGGCTCAAGCTTTGCTGCAGTATGAGGCTCTGGAAAAGGGTTCCCTTCCTTTCCTCCCCTAGCCAGAGCTAGTAGACCTGCTTGGCTGCTACCCTCACTCACTTGGACCAGACAGACCTCTCCCAATTCTCAGCCTGCCCTAATTGTCTTGTACATACTTTACATCCCAGGAGTCAGTAATTAGCAGCTACACATTTTTCATGGAAGCCATGAGATCAGGACTGGGCATGCCAGGCCCCAGATCCAGCTCACTGCCTGGCCTCCATGGGCTGGCCACTTCTGAGGGCCCATCTCCATGTCAGGCCACCTGTACCAAAAGTCAATGCCAGTGGGCTTCAAACGCCGGAGGGCTTCTGGATTCGGTGGATCTCTGAGGATGGGGATGACTGAGGGCAGGGGTGGTGTCCAGGCAGGAGAACCAGAAACAGGGGATGCAATGATAGGAATAAAGGAGAGGTGTAAGGGGCAGAGGGGAGCCAAGCCAGTGAGGTAAAGGATGCCTAGCCACGTGGGGAGCAGTAGGTAGGGATAAAGACAGGTAGGAAAGGAGTGCCATGTGACCCAGGGCTGTCCAGGATGCTGGAGAGGTCTGGCCTTGACCCACATGACAGGAAGGAGTCTCTGTAGTCACTGACAGAGGTAGCAGCCTGGCCCAAGTTCCAGACCCACAGGCCCAACTGCTGTTTGGGGTGTGCACCCCACACAGAACTGGCACAAAACCCTGACGTTCCCTCTTAGTTCATCCACAGAGTCCACACACTCCTCTGAACAGGGGTCTCCAGGGAGTTAAGGGAAGAGGGCACCTCAGAGTGGAGGATCCATGGAGCCCATCCACATCCCTGTCCTTGCACCCTCCTGGCCCTGGTCTGCTCACATCATAGACCAGACACCCCATACTCCTGCTCCTTTCCTCCCCGAGTCAGAACTGACAGAGCCAACAGCAACGCAAGAGTATATCCCACATCTCTGTGCTTGGATGGCTATGACCAGCTCTGTGGGGCTGCAGCTGTTCTTGGCCATGATGGGACAGGTGGGGCAGGGGGAGGTCTACAGTCACCGTTGGAGCTCACCCTCCTTAGCTCCAATCCAAGGATCAAGGCTGCTTTGTCTCCATAAAAGCTCAGATTTTAAAGCAGCAGTGATGAACCCCTGAGGTCTCCCTTATGCTGTCTCTGCTTCTTTGCATCTTGTTCTCTACTCCCTGCCCAAGGCCTGAAGGCTCTGCCCCAGATATCCACAAGCCCCCCAACCCCCACTGCCTCCTTTAGGACCAGGCTCACACTTTAGCCCCTTTCCACCTCTCATAGGAATATCACCCCTGAATGGAGGGAGTTTCATCTGTTCCCTGCTATGCTCCAAGGGGCCAAAAAAAGTGTTTAAAAACTTAGTTGTTGAACTAGTGTGTGAATGGGGTGTGTGAATGGGGTGAGTGACCTTGGGCAGTCAGTGGCCCAAACCACACCCACCCCTATTCTTCCCAGCTTGGACGCTCCCCTGACAGCTGTAAGCTCACTCACCACTGGGAACACCTCAGTTTTCCCAACTAGAAAGTGGCTGCAGGCAAATGACACCTCCTCCCCTGCAGCCCTTTGTCTCCCTTCCTTGTCTTTCCACAGCATATCCTTGCTGTGTTGCAGATGGGGATATGGGGCTCAGACCATCCTGAGTAACCAGCCCAGAAAGGGGCAGAGCTGGGGTCTGAATCCAGTATTCAGGGAGCTCAGCCCAGTGGCCCTTCTCTGTTCTAGGACACAGCCCTGCCTAAGGCCCCACAACCCCCAGGCCTGCCCACCCACCTGCCTGCCTGGAAGCTGCTTCTCAGCCTGCCTCTACCTCCACCCCTTCCCCACCAGGTGTTTTGGATGCAGATTCTCCATGCGGCCTCTGCCCTTGTGTTTTCCAGCCGTCCGGTCCTATCAAACTGCTTGGGTCTGGGTGGGTGGGCTCAGGGCCCAGAATCCGCCTGCTGGGATCCCATCTTTTCAGCACACTGTCACTGCACTGCCTGCTATTCCACTGTTACGGCTCTAGTGAGCCGTATGGCAACCACACTGAGCCCAGGGCTGCCTGCCAGGCGGCCTCACCTTGCACTTGCAGCAGGGCCACCACGCGGGTGCCTGCGGCCTCACAAGAATAGATGCCACTGTCGCAGGGCAAGGCCGGCCTGAAGGACAGCCTGGCCACGGTCCAGTCCTGCTCTATGATGACACGGCACCCATCAGCGCACACCTCCTGCTCGTCCATCTTCCAGGTGGCCTGCACGGGCCGCGAGTACTGGCAGAGGAACTCAGCTGGGCCACCCTCCTCCACTGCCAGGTCCTGCATGGCACTGACCACCTCCACTGTGGGATCTGTTGGCCAACAGGCCAGGCACACGTCAGCTGGAGCAACGTGGCCACGGCCCACCCACCCTCTGCAGTCAGCATCAGGGACTCAGAAGCACGCAAAAGCAAGGCTGTGGTAGAAGGGGGACCATCCATGGTGGTCCAGGGCCCTCCATGTGGGGCAAAACTGCCCCCACACATCCCCACCCACAACAGATGGGACTGTTGGCTCAGCATCCTATCCACTGCTCTCCCTGAGCCCCCACTTCCCCACTTCCCCTAGCCCAGGGCATGTGTTGCCTAGTGGGACAAAACAACCACTCCTGAAAGCCCTTGGGCCTGCTCAGGGTCCACAGCTCCACTGGGCACTTGACACCTGCAGCCCAGCTTATCCCTTCTCTGGGGCCTTGTCGCCTGCCCACTCAGGTGTCCCATCCCATCTCTACTTGCTGAAATTCTGTTCAACAAATGGTTTGCCCTCAGACCTGGGCAAACATCCATATTTATTCTGCAAGAGCATGGAGGAGGCCCGTTGGTAAACATGCCAGTCGAAACCACATTGGGCTGCTGTGCCAAGCATTCCCAATACCCCCACTGGGAGTGGGTTGAAGGGGTTTCCTTGTAGCCCACTACCTTGCACAATGGCTACCTCTTCCCCAGAAGGACACAAGACCTCACCCAAGCCCACAGCAGGAAAAGCAGCTACAAGCAAGGGCAGTGCAGGCCACACCCAGGGCTGAGAAGGCTGCCTTCACCTCCAGGCTGCTCTCTGGGTGTGTGCCTGAAGGAGGTGTGGCTGCAAAGTGGTGGCCAGATGGGCAGCAGTGCCCAGGGCCCTATAAGCAGGTGAGCGTGGGGTCAACCTCCAGCTTCACTTCTCTGAATTGGCCTTCTTTTTCATCCACTAGGCAGGACTGCAGCCTGCCCACCGTGTCTACTCACGGCACATATCAACAGATGCCCAGTCTGCACCTGGGAGGCCAGTCCCCGAACCCCTGCCCTGGGAGCCCGCAGGAAGCATGCAGGGGCAGCAGAGGCAAAAGCGCCAGCGCAGGGCAAAGTTCTATTGGCTGGTACCTTTGACCAACAACTTGGCCCTGGAGACCAGGGGCCCTGCACGGTAGGTGATGGTGCCCGAGTCGGCGACCCCCAGGCCTGAGAGCATGAGGGAATGGAAGGTCCCATCACGCACGGAGATGGCACTTTGGGGACCGTCCTGCAGCAGGGTCCCATCCAGCCACCAATGGGCCTCTGGCCCACCCGCACGGGACACCTCACAGGAGAACGTGGCCACCTCCCCCGCAAAGACGTCCACATTCTGTAAGCCACGTATCAGGTACAGCGCTGCTTCTGTACAAGGGGGTGAAAGGAGGGGAGCTGGGTGCCCTGGGTCTGTGGGGCCATCTTGGGGTCCACAATTTGGGGGCACCCTGGGGTCCACTATGCTTGAGGCAGTCTGGGCCTGGGGTCTAGAGATCCGCCCAGGCCAGCTTGCCTCCCCTGCTCACGGAATGAGACATGGAGACCACCCTTAGTGAGTCTATGGAAAGCCCTCAGCCCCTGTGTACCCCACAGCTCCATCAGAACATATTTGGTTTCACCAAAGGAGACTTGTATCTACACCCTATTCAGAAAGCAGAACTTAAAGGCACCAGGTCCATGGCTGGGATCTTTGTGAGGTTGGGTGTGGGACAGAAAAGAGAGGCCGTGATGTCCACCTCTCTGAAAGGGAGGGGTCTGCTTGGGCAGTGAGCCCTCTTTCCCTGAGGGTGTGGAAGCAGATGTTTCTCCCATTTCCAGAGGGCCATTTGTCCAGACGTCCCCTGAGATCCCTCTGGCCCTAAGACACTGGAGCCTTAATGCAGAATGGCAACTTCCCCCAACTCTGTTACACAGCAGGGTCTGAGCCCAGAGGGCTTCCCAGATGCCTGCTCTGTGCTCCCACACCCACCCCAGCCAGGTTCTTCCTCAGAGCCTTCCATGTCCCAGGCCCCCACCATTCCTCCATGCTCTCCGAAAATGCACGCCTGACTTCACCCTCAACCTGCTTCCCATTCTCATCTCCAGCATGGCTCCCAAGTTTGCCTGTATACACCTACCACCCATGTTCACAACCCAATGCTCATGGACCTCATCCTGAAGCCACTTGCCCAAACTGAGAACACCTGCTGAGAGAGGCCAAGGCACAACCCTTAGTGGGATTTGTAGAGCCCAACCCAGCTCTGTGCTGCCTCCCCACAGAAAAGCCAACTCTGACACACACGTGAGGCCCTTCCTGGCCTGGCTCGGCTCAGGACACCTACAACACTGCCCCCTACCATCATTCAACTTGGGAACATTGCACCATGGAGACTTTCTTAGCCCCTCAGGCCCCAGAGCTGACCACATGAAGGCTTGGAGGAAGGCAGGACACCATGTACAATTCCCCCAGCATATTGGAGACTCCCTGAGGGCAGAGCTGCATCTGGCTGCTCTCAAGGTAGATAGTAAACAGATGGTGAGTGGATGGATGGGTGAATGGATGGTAGGTGAACAGATGGAGGGATGGATGGATGGATGGATGGATTGATGGGTGGGTGGATGGTTAGTGAATGGATGGTGAATGGATAAGTGGATGAACATATGGATAGATGGTAGCAGAATGATGGTGAGATGGATGGATAGTAGATGGTTGGTGGATGAATAGATGGTGGATGGATAAATGTGTAGATGGTGGGAAATGATGGCTGGATGGATGACAGATGGATGGATAGTGAATGAATGGATAATTCAATAGATGGATGATGGATGAATGAATGCATGTGTGCATAGCTAGATGGATGGTTAAATGGTCGATGGATGAATAGTAGATGGATATCAGTATGAGAATGAGGAGTAGGACAGCAGGGGAGGGTCTCTCAGGGCCAGGCACCCAGAAATGACCAACTCTGGGGACAAGGGAAGATTCAAGTTGAAGGTCCTTAAGTCCTGTTTGCATGTCTGGGACCATGTACACTATGCTCTAAACCATTCATGTGTCACAGGATATTATATTATATTAACATCTGGGAGCCTGTCGAGTATGCAGGTATGTATAAATGTTGATGAGAGCACATGAACCTGTGTGATAGGAGTAGCTATATGGAAGGCAGAAGTCCAGAAGGCCCTGCTTCCCCCTCGGGGTACAAATCCCCAGAAGCCAGATTCCTCATCTCCCTCCTACAGACAGCACTGATCCCACACAGGGACCCCCGCCACACACACACCAGAATTTCTCATGCTAATCTTCACTGGCCCACCTCCAGTGAGTTTAGTGGTCAAGGGTAGATAATTTCCACCCCAAGACAAGATCGCTGCTGGAAGCTCAGGTTTCTAGCCTCACTACCTGCCAACAGCTCCCTGAGTAGGAAAACATGGACATCCACAAGCAGGGGTGCTGGGTGTAGGAAGGGGCTGCCCACCTGTGACCTTCAGCTGGGCCTCTGAGCGACATGAGCCCACTTGGAAACTGATGGTTCCAGCATCCTCAAGGGTCACCTGTAGGAGCAGGGATGGGTGTGTTAGCCTGGCAATGCCCTTTCAACCATCTCTGCTTTGCAAGTCCTCAGCCAAATTTGGCTGGAGTTGGAACCTTCCCTTTTATGAACCCTTCAGGGGCAGGAGGGCCCCTATAAGCATAGTGGAGCCCAGGCAGGTACAGGGAACCCCCACCTTGTGCAGGGTGAGCAAGTGGAGTGTGCCATGCTCCACCGTGATATCGTTCATCTCATTGGCCTGAAGGGGCACTCCTCCCAGGGCCCAGTGGGCCTCCTGGCCCAAGGCCCTGGACAGCCGGCAACGGAAGTGGGCATCCTGGCCCTCGCTGAGATGCACGTCCTTCAGGGGCTCCAGGATGGTCACCTCAGGGGCTGCATGGAGTGGGGGTGGGATAGAGGCAAGGCATCAGCCTATGTCTGGGATGCCTTTGCCCCAACCATCAGGAGCACCTCCCAGTCCCCAAGGTCTGCCCCCAGCACCCCTGATCCAGTTCCTAAAGACAAGCGTACTAAGCACCACTTTACCCCAACATCTGGGGCCACCCCAGAAATACTTGTTCTCTGCCAGTTCCATACCCCCAAAGGCAGGAAACCTTGCCATCTATCACTGTTCCTCAACAGCCCAAGGAGGGGCTGGATATTCTGGCCCCAAGCAGAGCGAGTGGCAAGGCTCAGTTTCCACTACCTCGGACAGTGAGCTGGGCAGTGGATGTGTGGAGGCCCACATGGAAGGAGACCGTGCCTGCATCCTCGGGAGTCACACTCTTCAGCTTCAGTGTATGGATGCAGCCACCCTGCACAGCCACCTCTGTCACCTCATTGGTCTGCAGTGGCAAGCCCTGGAGGCGCCACTCCACATCCATGGCCCCAGCCCGCGACACCTCACAGCTGAACTCTGCTTCCTCATCAGCCTGCACCTCAGTGTCAACCAGGCCCCTCACAATGGTCACATCAGGCTCTGGAATGTGGGCAAAGGGGGTCTTTACTAGACAGGTCAGAGCATTTGGGCCAAGGACCCATGACTCCCACCCCCACCTCACCTGCAGGAAGCCCTCCCAGGTACTCTCATGCTCTTCTGTTACACCCTCTATCTCTTCCACATGACATTCATCATCCAATATGCTCACAAACACAGCTCCTTCCCATGACACTGAGCTACTGGGGACAGATACCAGGCAAGGGGAAACTGTTTGGAGAAAGCAGGCTAGGAATTGTGTGTGTGTGTGCAGGGGGGTGCTGCTTTCCGTTCCTTCCCACCCTATGGCTGGAGTGAGACATTAGGAAGGCAAGACCTTTGAGACAGACAAGCAGCAGCTCAGAGAGGGTTGCCTGGGCCAGGCTGTCCCACCTGTTGGCAGGGGGTGGGAGGCAGGGCAGTGTTCAGAGGCCACAGCTTCAGTTTCCTCTCTGTCAACACTTTTCTAGAGGCACTGGCACCATAGTGGTGCAGAAATGAGCAGAGAAAGCTTGTAACCCTAGGGGTCTTAGAGCTACCCTTGGTACAGCACCTGGCGAGAGGGGGTGCTGAGGTGGGCCAGGTGTGCCCCCAGGTAGCCATAAGGGGATTGGGTGTGGCAGGGAAGGCTCACCTTTGACTTTGAGGGAAGCCAAGGTTTTCTGGCTGCCCACCATGCAGGTATACTCCCCCGTGTCCTTGGCCTCGAGCCCATGGATCAGCAGCTCGCAGGTGGCCCCCTTGCGCCTCATCTCATACTTGGAACTCACTTGCAGTTCCACACCCTCTTTGAGCCACAGCACGGGGGCCCCAAGCTCTGAGTTGTTCAGCTGGCAGCACAGCCGGGCTACACCACCTGCCTCCTGCTCTGCATTCTGCAGCTCTGTCTTAAACACAGGCTGGAGGGCTGGGGAGCCAGAGAGGGATGCTTAGGGCTGCTGAGCAAGGTGCCTGCCAGTCCTTGTGAACTGAGGGACTCAGGGAGGGCAGGGGCCAGTGGGAAGCTCACCGCGGACAGAGAGGCTGGCAGTGCTCTGCATATGACCTGTGTCACAGGTGTAGTGGCCAGCGTCCTCCTGCTCAGCTCCGTGCACCAGCAACTCGGCAGTTGTGCCCTCCAGAACCATCTGGTACTTGGCACAGGGGAAGAGCTGCAGGGAGCCCTTGCGCCACTCCACACTGGCACCTGCCCGGCTCAGCTCACAGCGCAGGTGTGCCGTTGCACCCTCATCTACCTCCTGGGCCTGCAGCTCCTGAAGGAACCTTACGGGTGCAGCTACAATGGAAGAGTGAGAAAGTGAGGGCACATGCACCAGTAGTTATGGAGATGGGGGAACCACAGGTGTGCAGCTAACAGGGGCTGGGTAGTGGGAGGGGAACAGCTTCAGGCCAGGTCTGCCCTGCCTTGCACCAGCCAGTTCCAGCAGTTCCATCTCCAGGGTGGAGCTGCAGCCCTGAGGAACCCCTACAGCATGTGCGGCTGGCCTAGGGGCCCACCTGTGACAGTGAGGGTTGCACTGGTGGCCTGGGAGCCACAGGTGCAAGTATATTCTCCAGCATCCTCCCGGCGCAAGTCTCGAAGCACCAGCTCTGCAATGTGGCCCCGCTGCTGTGGCTCCCGGCGTCTGTCTGCCTGCAGCTCCAGGCCACCCTTACTCCAAACCACAATGGAGCTGGGCTCAGACAGCTCACATCTCAGGCTGGCTGAGTTGCCCTCCTCAGCCTGCAGGCTCTGCAGTGGCTTCCTGAACACCTCTGGGACTACAGGATGGGAGTTGGGGGTGAAGGGAAGAGAAAAGGTCATCCCCAAGACTCGTATCCACAAACCCAGCAAGGAGACTGGCACCCAAAACCCAGTCAGCCCCACCAAGGGCCAAGGCCAGATGTGGATCATGGCTTCACCCCAGCTGCCTGACCTGCTCAAAGGACCCACTGCCTCAAGCTCCTGGCGGCTGGGGGTGGGAGTGGGATCATGGGGCTAAGTCTACTCTAAGGGAAGGGGGATTGAAATGGGGGCTGTAAGAGGAGCCCTGGATCTGACTCAGGCTATTCTCATGCCTACCTCTACCCAGGAGACCCACAGACGGGCCAATACCCCTTCAGATCATCAGGGCTGGGGAAGGGGCAACCTCTACTCCTAGGGCAGGACCCTCAGATCCTGACTAGAGGCTATGGAGTATGGGGGGAAAGTTGAGTGCATTAGGATGGGTAGGGGGAGAGGAATATTGTGGGAATTCCATCCCTATTTGGAAGCAGGCCATGTTAGGTCATTTGGGTGGAGATCAGTACCCAGACACCAGGATACTGAACAGTGAGAAAGGTGAGCAGACAAGTAACAGAGAGAAACCACACAGGGCAAAGAGGAGGCGAGCAGTGTGGGCACAAGAGATAAGAGCACAGGCATAGGTCCCCAAGTGAGTCCATGTGGCCATCTTTACCCTTGACAGTCAGCATGCCCGAGGTCTTCTCCTGCCCGCACACACACGAGTACTCGCCAGTGTCCGCCACAGTCAAGTCACAGATCTCCAGCTTGCACACGACTCCATCCTGCCTCAGGCTCACTCTGTCCCCAGGTCTGAGGATCTCAGGCCCCTTTCTCCATTCCACAGGGGATGCCTTGCTCAGTTCACAGTGCAGTGTGGCCGTAGCACCTTCCATGGCCTCTTCCATCCTCAGACCCTTTGTGAACTTGGAGGGCAGGGCTGAGGAGGGTCAGAGTAACACAGAGAACATAAGACTGTGTGGGGAATTCTGTGTCCAACATGGGAACATCCACCAGAACCACACAAACTACAAAGGACTGAGAAATGAACAAATATGAATGCACGGAAAATGAGGGAAGTAAATGGCCTAGAGGGACAGAAACAGACTGGATGTGAATATCGTGACAAATTCTGAAGGAGGAGATGGACGCCAAGAGATGCTCAGGGAATGACAATAGGAGAGACCACAGAGACCGACAGAGTCTGATGGGAGAAGGAGATGACATGGAGACAAAATGCATACACCAAGCAATGGGTCCATGTGGCTGCACACAGTCTTTACCCTGGACGGTCAGTGTGGCCGATGTTCTCTCCTGCCCACATACGCATGAGTACTCCCCAGCATCTGCCACCATCAGGCCACGGATCTCCAGCTCACACATGACTCCATCCTGCCTCAGGCTCACTCTGTCCCCAGCTCTCAGGGTCTCGGGTCCCTTCCTCCACTCCACGGGGGCCTCCTTGCTCAGCTCACAGTGCAGCGTGGCTGTGGTCCCTTCCATGAACTCCTTGCTTCTCAGTCTTCTTATGAACTCAGCAGGCAGGGCTAGGGAGGGACACACAGACACAGAACATCAGAGTCACAGGAGAAATGTGGAGACAGGATATGACGCAACAGAGGGAAAGACACAGACCCCAACAGGACAAGAGGACAAGAGGATAGAACCTGCAGTGACATGAGAGGTAGGAAGTTATCTCAGATGCTGGTTTCTCATGGTTCACACAACAGCCCAGGAAGGAAAAAGAAATTCCGTGGAGTTATGGCAAGAGAGTAACACTGAGACTAGTAGGGAAAAGGTGATGGGCGCAGGAAAATACCATGAAGTCAATAATTAAATTCTAAAACACAGCTCTGCTTCACTAAACATGGTCTTTACCCGTGACGGTGAGTGTGGCCGATGTTCTCTCCTGCCCACACACACACGAGTACTCCCCAGCATCTGCCATAACTAGGGCACAGATCTCCAGCTCACACATAGCTCCATGCTGCCGCAAGCTCAATCTGTCCCCAGCTCTCAGGGTCTTGGGCCCCTTCCTCCACTCCACAGAGGCTTCCTTGCTCAGCTCACAGCACAGCATGGCTGTGGCCCCTTCTGTGGCTTCCTGATTCCTCAGACTCTTTGTGAACTTGGCAGGCAGGACTGGAGATGGTCAGAAGGATACAAACACCATTATGCTTTCCAAACACACAGAAGAAACAGAATATGGACAGCACATAGAAGACATAAAATCCAAAAGGACATGGGCTACATGCTATGGACTGTGTCTCCATTTGGCCTAGTCTGCTCAGTGTGGTTGTGGTCCATTCCTTGGACTACTCAGTCTCCCCTTTATTATGAATCTGAGGAGGGATGGAAGCATGGAGAACATCAGATTCTTCAAATTCATTGGGGACAGGACACGACAGGACAGACGAGAAGACACAGACACAAACTGGACAACAGGATAGAACCTACAGTAAAACTGTGAGGAGTGGGAAGACTGAGATGCCAGTTTCTCATGGTGCACACAATAGCCCAGGAAGGAGGAAGAAATTTCATGGTATTATGAGAGGAGGATGAAACTGAGATGAGGCGGGAAGGTGAGATGGGTGTAGGAAGACACCATGAGGTTGATAATTAGATAGAAAAACAAAAATCTGCTGGTCTGCATGTGGCCCTTACCGCGGACGGTGAGTGCGGCTGAGGTTTTTTCCTGCCCACACACGCACGAGTACTCTCCAGCGTCCGCCACGGTCAGGCCACGGATCTCCAGCTCACACGTGGCTCCATCCTGCCTCAGGATCACTCTGTCCCCAGCTCTCAGGGTCTCAGAACCTTTCCTCCACTCCACGGGGGCCGCCTTGCTCAGCTCACAGTGCAGCGTGGCTGAGGCCCCCTCTGTGGCCTCTTCCTTCCTCAGACCCTTTGTGAACTTGGCGGGCAGGGCTGGAGATCGTCAGAAACATAAAAATCCATCACGCCCTCTGAACACGGGAGAAACAGCACACGCACTGCACAGAGAAGACACCAAACCCAACTGGACACGGGCCACATGCTGGGTGTGCCATGCACACACTGTGGACTGTGGCCTCCCTCGGCCCAGTCTTACAAAGTGGGGTTAGGCACCTCCCACAGACTCCTCAGGCCTCGTATTGGTATTAACCTAGGACCAGGGCTGGAAAGTGTTAGAAGGCATAGGAAACATCCGAATCTCCAGAGATCATCGGGGACGGAAATGACAAGACAGAGGAAAAGACATAGACCCCAACAGGACAAGAGGACAGAACCCACAGCGACACAAAGAGGGGTGGGAAGTGGCTGAGATGCTGGTTTCTCATGGTGCACACAATAGCCCAGGAAGGAGGACGAAGTTCCAGGGAGTTCTCGCAAGCGGGTGATACTGAGATGACCAGGGAAGGTAGGACGGGTGTAGGAAGACACCATGAGGTTGATAACTGGACACCAAAACACAACTCCGCCAGTCTGCACACAGTCTTTACCCCTGACGGTGAGTGTGGCTGAGGTTTTTTCCTGCCCACACACGCACGAGTACTCTCCAGCGTCCGCCACGGTCAGGCCACGGATCTCCAGCTCACACGTGGCTCCATCCTGCCTCAGGATCACTCTGTCCCCAGCTCTCAGGGTCTCAGAACCTTTCCTCCACTCCACGGGGGCCGCCTTGCTCAGCTCACAGTGCAGCGTGGCTGAGGCCCCCTCTGTGGCCTCTTCCTTCCTCAGACCCTTTGTGAACTTGGCGGGCAGGGCTGGAGATCGTCAGAAACATAAAAATCCATCACGCCCTCTGAACACGGGAGAAACAGCACACGCACTGCACAGAGAAGACACCAAACCCAACTGGACACGGGCCACATGCTGGGTGTGCCATGCACACACTGTGGACTGTGGCCTCCCTCGGCCCAGTCTTACAAAGTGGGGTTAGGCACCTCCCACAGACTCCTCAGGCCTCGTATTGGTATTAACCTAGGACCAGGGCTGGAAAGTGTTAGAAGGCATAGGAAACATCCGAATCTCCAGAGATCATCGGGGACGGAAATGACAAGACAGAGGAAAAGACATAGACCCCAACAGGACAAGAGGACAGAACCCACAGCGACACAAAGAGGGGTGGGAAGTGGCTGAGATGCTGGTTTCTCATGGTGCACACAATAGCCCAGGAAGGAGGACGAAGTTCCAGGGAGTTCTCGCAAGCGGGTGATACTGAGATGACCAGGGAAGGTAGGACGGGTGTAGGAAGACACCATGAGGTTGATAACTGGACACCAAAACACAACTCCGCCAGTCTGCACACAGTCTTTACCCCTGACGGTGAGTGTGGCTGAGGTTTTTTCCTGCCCACACACGCACGAGTACTCTCCAGCGTCCGCCACGGTCAGGCCACGGATCTCCAGCTCACACGTGGCTCCATCCTGCCTCAGGATCACTCTGTCCCCAGCTCTCAGGGTCTCAGAACCTTTCCTCCACTCCACGGGGGCCGCCTTGCTCAGCTCACAGTGCAGCGTGGCTGAGGCCCCCTCTGTGGCCTCTTCCTTCCTCAGACCCTTTGTGAACTTGGCGGGCAGGGCTGGAGATCGTCAGAAACATAAAAATCCATCACGCCCTCTGAACACGGGAGAAACAGCACACGCACTGCACAGAGAAGACACCAAACCCAACTGGACACGGGCCACATGCTGGGTGTGCCATGCACACACTGTGGACTGTGGCCTCCCTCGGCCCAGTCTTACAAAGTGGGGTTAGGCACCTCCCACAGACTCCTCAGGCCTCGTATTGGTATTAACCTAGGACCAGGGCTGGAAAGTGTTAGAAGGCATAGGAAACATCCGAATCTCCAGAGATCATCGGGGACGGAAATGACAAGACAGAGGAAAAGACATAGACCCCAACAGGACAAGAGGACAGAACCCACAGCGACACAAAGAGGGGTGGGAAGTGGCTGAGATGCTGGTTTCTCATGGTGCACACAATAGCCCAGGAAGGAGGACGAAGTTCCAGGGAGTTCTCGCAAGCGGGTGATACTGAGATGACCAGGGAAGGTAGGACGGGTGTAGGAAGACACCATGAGGTTGATAACTGGACACCAAAACACAACTCCGCCAGTCTGCACACAGTCTTTACCCCTGACGGTGAGTGTGGCTGAGGTTTTTTCCTGCCCACACACGCACGAGTACTCTCCAGCGTCCGCCACGGTCAGGCCACGGATCTCCAGCTCACACGTGGCTCCATCCTGCCTCAGGATCACTCTGTCCCCAGCTCTCAGGGTCTCAGAACCTTTCCTCCACTCCACGGGGGCCGCCTTGCTCAGCTCACAGTGCAGTGTGGCTGAGGCCCCCTCTGTGGCCTCTTCCTTCCTCAGACCCTTTGTGAACTTGGCGGGCAGGGCTGGAGATCGTCAGAAACATAAAAATCCATCACGCCCTCTGAACACGGGAGAAACAGCACACGCACTGCACAGAGAAGACACCAAACCCAACTGGACACGGGCCACATGCTGGGTGTGCCATGCACACACTGTGGACTGTGGCCTCCCTCGGCCCAGTCTTACAAAGTGGGGTTAGGCACCTCCCACAGACTCCTCAGGCCTCGTATTGGTATTAACCTAGGACCAGGGCTGGAAAGTGTTAGAAGGCATAGGAAACATCCGAATCTCCAGAGATCATCGGGGACGGAAATGACAAGACAGAGGAAAAGACATAGACCCCAACAGGACAAGAGGACAGAACCCACAGCGACACAAAGAGGGGTGGGAAGTGGCTGAGATGCTGGTTTCTCATGGTGCACACAATAGCCCAGGAAGGAGGACGAAGTTCCAGGGAGTTCTCGCAAGCGGGTGATACTGAGATGACCAGGGAAGGTAGGACGGGTGTAGGAAGACACCATGAGGTTGATAACTGGACACCAAAACACAACTCCGCCAGTCTGCACACAGTCTTTACCCCTGACGGTGAGTGTGGCTGAGGTTTTTTCCTGCCCACACACGCACGAGTACTCTCCAGCGTCCGCCACGGTCAGGCCACGGATCTCCAGCTCACACGTGGCTCCATCCTGCCTCAGGATCACTCTGTCCCCAGCTCTCAGGGTCTCAGAACCTTTCCTCCACTCCACGGGGGCCGCCTTGCTCAGCTCACAGTGCAGCGTGGCTGAGGCCCCCTCTGTGGCCTCTTCCTTCCTCAGACCCTTTGTGAACTTGGCGGGCAGGGCTGGAGATCGTCAGAAACATAAAAATCCATCACGCCCTCTGAACACGGGAGAAACAGCACACGCACTGCACAGAGAAGACACCAAACCCAACTGGACACGGGCCACATGCTGGGTGTGCCATGCACACACTGTGGACTGTGGCCTCCCTCGGCCCAGTCTTACAAAGTGGGGTTAGGCACCTCCCACAGACTCCTCAGGCCTCGTATTGGTATTAACCTAGGACCAGGGCTGGAAAGTGTTAGAAGGCATAGGAAACATCCGAATCTCCAGAGATCATCGGGGACGGAAATGACAAGACAGAGGAAAAGACATAGACCCCAACAGGACAAGAGGACAGAACCCACAGCGACACAAAGAGGGGTGGGAAGTGGCTGAGATGCTGGTTTCTCATGGTGCACACAATAGCCCAGGAAGGAGGACGAAGTTCCAGGGAGTTCTCGCAAGCGGGTGATACTGAGATGACCAGGGAAGGTAGGACGGGTGTAGGAAGACACCATGAGGTTGATAACTGGACACCAAAACACAACTCCGCCAGTCTGCACACAGTCTTTACCCCTGACGGTGAGTGTGGCTGAGGTTTTTTCCTGCCCACACACGCACGAGTACTCTCCAGCGTCCGCCACGGTCAGGCCACGGATCTCCAGCTCACACGTGGCTCCATCCTGCCTCAGGATCACTCTGTCCCCAGCTCTCAGGGTCTCAGAACCTTTCCTCCACTCCACGGGGGCCGCCTTGCTCAGCTCACAGTGCAGCGTGGCTGAGGCCCCCTCTGTGGCCTCTTCCTTCCTCAGACCCTTTGTGAACTTGGCGGGCAGGGCTGGAGATCGTCAGAAACATAAAAATCCATCACGCCCTCTGAACACGGGAGAAACAGCACACGCACTGCACAGAGAAGACACCAAACCCAACTGGACACGGGCCACATGCTGGGTGTGCCATGCACACACTGTGGACTGTGGCCTCCCTCGGCCCAGTCTTACAAAGTGGGGTTAGGCACCTCCCACAGACTCCTCAGGCCTCGTATTGGTATTAACCTAGGACCAGGGCTGGAAAGTGTTAGAAGGCATAGGAAACATCCGAATCTCCAGAGATCATCGGGGACGGAAATGACAAGACAGAGGAAAAGACATAGACCCCAACAGGACAAGAGGACAGAACCCACAGCGACACAAAGAGGGGTGGGAAGTGGCTGAGATGCTGGTTTCTCATGGTGCACACAATAGCCCAGGAAGGAGGACGAAGTTCCAGGGAGTTCTCGCAAGCGGGTGATACTGAGATGACCAGGGAAGGTAGGACGGGTGTAGGAAGACACCATGAGGTTGATAACTGGACACCAAAACACAACTCCGCCAGTCTGCACACAGTCTTTACCCCTGACGGTGAGTGTGGCTGAGGTTTTTTCCTGCCCACACACGCACGAGTACTCTCCAGCGTCCGCCACGGTCAGGCCACGGATCTCCAGCTCACACGTGGCTCCATCCTGCCTCAGGATCACTCTGTCCCCAGCTCTCAGGGTCTCAGAACCTTTCCTCCACTCCACGGGGGCCGCCTTGCTCAGCTCACAGTGCAGCGTGGCTGAGGCCCCCTCTGTGGCCTCTTCCTTCCTCAGACCCTTTGTGAACTTGGCGGGCAGGGCTGGAGATCGTCAGAAACATAAAAATCCATCACGCCCTCTGAACACGGGAGAAACAGCACACGCACTGCACAGAGAAGACACCAAACCCAACTGGACACGGGCCACATGCTGGGTGTGCCATGCACACACTGTGGACTGTGGCCTCCCTCGGCCCAGTCTTACAAAGTGGGGTTAGGCACCTCCCACAGACTCCTCAGGCCTCGTATTGGTATTAACCTAGGACCAGGGCTGGAAAGTGTTAGAAGGCATAGGAAACATCCGAATCTCCAGAGATCATCGGGGACGGAAATGACAAGACAGAGGAAAAGACATAGACCCCAACAGGACAAGAGGACAGAACCCACAGCGACACAAAGAGGGGTGGGAAGTGGCTGAGATGCTGGTTTCTCATGGTGCACACAATAGCCCAGGAAGGAGGACGAAGTTCCAGGGAGTTCTCGCAAGCGGGTGATACTGAGATGACCAGGGAAGGTAGGACGGGTGTAGGAAGACACCATGAGGTTGATAACTGGACACCAAAACACAACTCCGCCAGTCTGCACACAGTCTTTACCCCTGACGGTGAGTGTGGCTGAGGTTTTTTCCTGCCCACACACGCACGAGTACTCTCCAGCGTCCGCCACGGTCAGGCCACGGATCTCCAGCTCACACGTGGCTCCATCCTGCCTCAGGATCACTCTGTCCCCAGCTCTCAGGGTCTCAGAACCTTTCCTCCACTCCACGGGGGCCGCCTTGCTCAGCTCACAGTGCAGCGTGGCTGAGGCCCCCTCTGTGGCCTCTTCCTTCCTCAGACCCTTTGTGAACTTGGCGGGCAGGGCTGGAGATCGTCAGAAACATAAAAATCCATCACGCCCTCTGAACACGGGAGAAACAGCACACGCACTGCACAGAGAAGACACCAAACCCAACTGGACACGGGCCACATGCTGGGTGTGCCATGCACACACTGTGGACTGTGGCCTCCCTCGGCCCAGTCTTACAAAGTGGGGTTAGGCACCTCCCACAGACTCCTCAGGCCTCGTATTGGTATTAACCTAGGACCAGGGCTGGAAAGTGTTAGAAGGCATAGGAAACATCCGAATCTCCAGAGATCATCGGGGACGGAAATGACAAGACAGAGGAAAAGACATAGACCCCAACAGGACAAGAGGACAGAACCCACAGCGACACAAAGAGGGGTGGGAAGTGGCTGAGATGCTGGTTTCTCATGGTGCACACAATAGCCCAGGAAGGAGGACGAAGTTCCAGGGAGTTCTCGCAAGCGGGTGATACTGAGATGACCAGGGAAGGTAGGACGGGTGTAGGAAGACACCATGAGGTTGATAACTGGACACCAAAACACAACTCCGCCAGTCTGCACACAGTCTTTACCCCTGACGGTGAGTGTGGCTGAGGTTTTTTCCTGCCCACACACGCACGAGTACTCTCCAGCGTCCGCCACGGTCAGGCCACGGATCTCCAGCTCACACGTGGCTCCATCCTGCCTCAGGATCACTCTGTCCCCAGCTCTCAGGGTCTCAGAACCTTTCCTCCACTCCACGGGGGCCGCCTTGCTCAGCTCACAGTGCAGCGTGGCTGAGGCCCCCTCTGTGGCCTCTTCCTTCCTCAGACCCTTTGTGAACTTGGCGGGCAGGGCTGGAGATCGTCAGAAACATAAAAATCCATCACGCCCTCTGAACACGGGAGAAACAGCACACGCACTGCACAGAGAAGACACCAAACCCAACTGGACACGGGCCACATGCTGGGTGTGCCATGCACACACTGTGGACTGTGGCCTCCCTCGGCCCAGTCTTACAAAGTGGGGTTAGGCACCTCCCACAGACTCCTCAGGCCTCGTATTGGTATTAACCTAGGACCAGGGCTGGAAAGTGTTAGAAGGCATAGGAAACATCCGAATCTCCAGAGATCATCGGGGACGGAAATGACAAGACAGAGGAAAAGACATAGACCCCAACAGGACAAGAGGACAGAACCCACAGCGACACAAAGAGGGGTGGGAAGTGGCTGAGATGCTGGTTTCTCATGGTGCACACAATAGCCCAGGAAGGAGGACGAAGTTCCAGGGAGTTCTCGCAAGCGGGTGATACTGAGATGACCAGGGAAGGTAGGACGGGTGTAGGAAGACACCATGAGGTTGATAACTGGACACCAAAACACAACTCCGCCAGTCTGCACACAGTCTTTACCCCTGACGGTGAGTGTGGCTGAGGTTTTTTCCTGCCCACACACGCACGAGTACTCTCCAGCGTCCGCCACGGTCAGGCCACGGATCTCCAGCTCACACGTGGCTCCATCCTGCCTCAGGATCACTCTGTCCCCAGCTCTCAGGGTCTCAGAACCTTTCCTCCACTCCACGGGGGCCGCCTTGCTCAGCTCACAGTGCAGCGTGGCTGAGGCCCCCTCTGTGGCCTCTTCCTTCCTCAGACCCTTTGTGAACTTGGCGGGCAGGGCTGGAGATCGTCAGAAACATAAAAATCCATCACGCCCTCTGAACACGGGAGAAACAGCACACGCACTGCACAGAGAAGACACCAAACCCAACTGGACACGGGCCACATGCTGGGTGTGCCATGCACACACTGTGGACTGTGGCCTCCCTCGGCCCAGTCTTACAAAGTGGGGTTAGGCACCTCCCACAGACTCCTCAGGCCTCGTATTGGTATTAACCTAGGACCAGGGCTGGAAAGTGTTAGAAGGCATAGGAAACATCCGAATCTCCAGAGATCATCGGGGACGGAAATGACAAGACAGAGGAAAAGACATAGACCCCAACAGGACAAGAGGACAGAACCCACAGCGACACAAAGAGGGGTGGGAAGTGGCTGAGATGCTGGTTTCTCATGGTGCACACAATAGCCCAGGAAGGAGGACGAAGTTCCAGGGAGTTCTCGCAAGCGGGTGATACTGAGATGACCAGGGAAGGTAGGACGGGTGTAGGAAGACACCATGAGGTTGATAACTGGACACCAAAACACAACTCCGCCAGTCTGCACACAGTCTTTACCCCTGACGGTGAGTGTGGCTGAGGTTTTTTCCTGCCCACACACGCACGAGTACTCTCCAGCGTCCGCCACGGTCAGGCCACGGATCTCCAGCTCACACGTGGCTCCATCCTGCCTCAGGATCACTCTGTCCCCAGCTCTCAGGGTCTCAGAACCTTTCCTCCACTCCACGGGGGCCGCCTTGCTCAGCTCACAGTGCAGCGTGGCTGAGGCCCCCTCTGTGGCCTCTTCCTTCCTCAGACCCTTTGTGAACTTGGCGGGCAGGGCTGGAGATCGTCAGAAACATAAAAATCCATCACGCCCTCTGAACACGGGAGAAACAGCACACGCACTGCACAGAGAAGACACCAAACCCAACTGGACACGGGCCACATGCTGGGTGTGCCATGCACACACTGTGGACTGTGGCCTCCCTCGGCCCAGTCTTACAAAGTGGGGTTAGGCACCTCCCACAGACTCCTCAGGCCTCGTATTGGTATTAATCTAGGACCAGGGCTGGAAAGTGTTAGAAGGCATAGGAAACATCCGAATCTCCAGAGATCATCGGGGACGGAAATGACAAGACAGAGGAAAAGACATAGACCCCAACAGGACAAGAGGACAGAACCCACAGCGACACAAAGAGGGGTGGGAAGTGGCTGAGATGCTGGTTTCTCATGGTGCACACAATAGCCCAGGAAGGAGGACGAAGTTCCAGGGAGTTCTCGCAAGCGGGTGATACTGAGATGACCAGGGAAGGTAGGACGGGTGTAGGAAGACACCATGAGGTTGATAACTGGACACCAAAACACAACTCCGCCAGTCTGCACACAGTCTTTACCCCTGACGGTGAGTGTGGCTGAGGTTTTTTCCTGCCCACACACGCACGAGTACTCTCCAGCGTCCGCCACGGTCAGGCCACGGATCTCCAGCTCACACGTGGCTCCATCCTGCCTCAGGATCACTCTGTCCCCAGCTCTCAGGGTCTCAGAACCTTTCCTCCACTCCACGGGGGCCGCCTTGCTCAGCTCACAGTGCAGCGTGGCTGAGGCCCCCTCTGTGGCCTCTTCCTTCCTCAGACCCTTTGTGAACTTGGCGGGCAGGGCTGGAGATCGTCAGAAACATAAAAATCCATCACGCCCTCTGAACACGGGAGAAACAGCACACGCACTGCACAGAGAAGACACCAAACCCAACTGGACACGGGCCACATGCTGGGTGTGCCATGCACACACTGTGGACTGTGGCCTCCCTCGGCCCAGTCTTACAAAGTGGGGTTAGGCACCTCCCACAGACTCCTCAGGCCTCGTATTGGTATTAACCTAGGACCAGGGCTGGAAAGTGTTAGAAGGCATAGGAAACATCCGAATCTCCAGAGATCATCGGGGACGGAAATGACAAGACAGAGGAAAAGACATAGACCCCAACAGGACAAGAGGACAGAACCCACAGCGACACAAAGAGGGGTGGGAAGTGGCTGAGATGCTGGTTTCTCATGGTGCACACAATAGCCCAGGAAGGAGGATGAAGTTCCAGGGAGTTCTCGCAAGCGGGTGATACTGAGATGACCAGGGAAGGTAGGACGGGTGTAGGAAGACACCATGAGGTTGATAACTGGACACCAAAACACAACTCCGCCAGTCTGCACACAGTCTTTACCCCTGACGGTGAGTGTGGCTGAGGTTTTTTCCTGCCCACACACGCACGAGTACTCTCCAGCGTCCGCCACGGTCAGGCCACGGATCTCCAGCTCACACGTGGCTCCATCCTGCCTCAGGATCACTCTGTCCCCAGCTCTCAGGGTCTCAGAACCTTTCCTCCACTCCACGGGGGCCGCCTTGCTCAGCTCACAGTGCAGCGTGGCTGAGGCCCCCTCTGTGGCCTCTTCCTTCCTCAGACCCTTTGTGAACTTGGCGGGCAGGGCTGGAGATCGTCAGAAACATAAAAATCCATCACGCCCTCTGAACACGGGAGAAACAGCACACGCACTGCACAGAGAAGACACCAAACCCAACTGGACACGGGCCACATGCTGGGTGTGCCATGCACACACTGTGGACTGTGGCCTCCCTCGGCCCAGTCTTACAAAGTGGGGTTAGGCACCTCCCACAGACTCCTCAGGCCTCGTATTGGTATTAACCTAGGACCAGGGCTGGAAAGTGTTAGAAGGCATAGGAAACATCCGAATCTCCAGAGATCATCGGGGACGGAAATGACAAGACAGAGGAAAAGACATAGACCCCAACAGGACAAGAGGACAGAACCCACAGCGACACAAAGAGGGGTGGGAAGTGGCTGAGATGCTGGTTTCTCATGGTGCACACAATAGCCCAGGAAGGAGGATGAAGTTCCAGGGAGTTCTCGCAAGCGGGTGATACTGAGATGACCAGGGAAGGTAGGACGGGTGTAGGAAGACACCATGAGGTTGATAACTGGACACCAAAACACAACTCCGCCAGTCTGCACACAGTCTTTACCCCTGACGGTGAGTGTGGCTGAGGTTTTTTCCTGCCCACACACGCACGAGTACTCTCCAGCGTCCGCCACGGTCAGGCCACGGATCTCCAGCTCACACGTGGCTCCATCCTGCCTCAGGATCACTCTGTCCCCAGCTCTCAGGGTCTCAGAACCTTTCCTCCACTCCACGGGGGCCGCCTTGCTCAGCTCACAGTGCAGCGTGGCTGAGGCCCCCTCTGTGGCCTCTTCCTTCCTCAGACCCTTTGTGAACTTGGCAGGTAGGGCTGGGAAGTTCAGAAAAACACAATTACCATCATGCCCTCTGAACACACAGCGCATCAGGAAATGGACAATACAAAGGCATAAATCCCAACTGGTATGGGTCACTTTTTGGGTGTTTTCTGTACACGTTGCACCATGGCTTTAAAAGTTCCAATGTGTACATGCGCCATAATACAGACTGTGAACAAAGACAATGAAATAATTATGGAAGGGGAAGGACAAGGACAGTGAGAGAGCATGGTAGATAAGGAAACGGAGAGCAGAGAGGTGATTGGAGGCCACCAAATTCCAGTCCACGTGGCCACATGTGGTCTTCCCCCCCTGATGGTGCGTGTGGCCGAGGTTTTCTCCTGCCCACAGACACATGAGTACTCTCTAGTGTCTGCCACAGTCAGGCCATGGATCTCCAGCTCACACGTGGCTCCATCCTGCCTCATGCTTCCTCTGTCCCCGGCTCTGAGGGTCTCAGTTCCCTTGTTCCACTCCACAGGGGTCTCCTTGCTCAGCTCACAGTGCAGCATGGCCATGGCCCCTTCTGTGGCCTCCTTTGTCTTCAGACCTTGGGTGAATTGAGCAGCCAGGGCTTCCAAATGTAGATGCAAGGAGCCCATCAACCCCTCTAAAGGATTAGGTGTATAACCTAAACACTCAGGATGGGAATAGAAGCAGGAAGGGTGGAGGACATAGAAGAGGCAGACCAATATATGCGTGACAGTGAGATCTTCCTGCCTCTTGCCACTGAGGTGCAGGGTGGCAGGGAATTGGCTCCATCCAAGCTTCTTGTCTTCTCAGAAGGCATCTGTCCTACATATATCCTTCCATACCATCTAAGTCCTAACCACATCTACACTGAAGATCCAAGCCAGGCTCCTCCATCCAGCTCACAACTCACACATGCAACATTACAACAGACATCTTTTCTGCGAAAACCCCTAGGAGGCTCCAATCATGATACCCAGTGCCAAAATTACATCCTTCACTTGTGCACCTCATTCCAGATAGGGTACCAGTGCAGCACTGCCGACACCTGGGCTCACTGCATGCCCTCTCCACCCACCCCAGGTACCACCTCATCCACCTCACACATTCCTTCCCTGACCCTACTGACCCCTATTCTGGCTCAGACCTCTTAGACCCCATCAGGTTCCATATGTGGCCCCCTAAACATGCCGCTGGCCCTTCAAGCTGCTGTCTTCTTCTCCACCCCAACTCCAGGCAGAGTATGAGCTTCTCAAGTTACAGATGACCACAGTTACATCCTGTTGTGGGCTGAATCATGTCCCTCAAGATTCATATGCTTGAGTCCTAACCCCTAGGACCACAGAATAGAAATGTATTTGGAGATGTGGTCTTTAAAGAGGTGATTGAGATAAAATGAGATCACTGGGATGAACAGAGCCTAACTCAAAATGACTGGTGTCCATATAAGATGAGGATATGAGGACACAGACATACACAGACAGATAACCACGTGAGGACATGAGGAGAAGATGGCCATACACAAGCCAAGGAGAGAGGCCTCAGGAGAAACCAGCCCTGCCCACGCCTTTATCTCAAACTTTCAGCTTCCAGGACCAGGAGGAAAAGAATTTCTGATGCTTAAAGTCACTATTAGGTTGTTAAGCCATTCAGATTTTGGTACCAGGAATGGATTGCTACTGTAAAAAATACATAAAGTTATTAAACTGGCTTTGGAACTGGGTGATGGTGGAAACTGGAAGAGTTCTAAGGTGCATGTTAGATAACTGTAGACTGCCTTAAAGAGATTATTGGTAGAACAGTGGGTGCTAGAGGAGCCTCTGGTGAGGCCTTGATGAAAATGAGGAATGTGTTGTTGGAAACTGGAAGAAAAGCAACCCTTTTATAAGGCAGCAAATAATTTGGCTGAATTGTGTCCCAGAATTTTGCGGAAAATAGAACTAGAGGTGATCTTGGATACTTAGCTGAGGCCATTCCTAAGCCAAGGACTGAAAGCACAGACTAAATGCTCTTTGGTGCTTATGGTAGAATGTGAGAGAAAAGTTATTTCAATCAAGGAAGTATTTAAGGAAAGGGAAACCAAAAGTTCAAGATTAAGAAATTCTTCAGCCCATCAAAATTACAAACAAGGAGAAAGCCTGTTCTGGAAGGAATACCAAGGGCATACTGGAAAATCATGTGGTAAAGAGATTTTGAGTGAGTCCTGGATCCAATCAACCATCTCAGCAAAGCCATGAACATATCTGGAATTATCCAGGTAGGATGTGTGATAGGCCCTCTAGTCTGAAGGTTTGGACCCCTGTGAATTGTATGGGGGACCAATAAGCATTTTGAGAATTTTATACCAGCAGAAACACTACCAGCCATGACTTAATCAAACATAGAAAGGACAAAATGATGGATGCTTTCAGACTCTGGGATTTCTTTAGGAAGGGCCAATAGAGCTATCCAGCTGGGAACATGTTCCATCCTTCAAAGTTAGGAAGAATAACCTCAAAGGAAATTCAGAGGTCATCAAGGGTGCCATTGTATCCATGGTCCCAGAGGGACAGGCCACCTCTACCCACAATCAAAGGGGTAAGGTCACCACTCTGGTCAGGCCAGAAGACAGAGCACTCAGCCAGAAGGTCATTCTCCAGCCTACAGAATTTGTTCTACAGGTACTGGGTTTCCATGGGGCCAGCAGCCTTCTTCTTCTTCCCTATTTCTTTCATTTGGAATGGGACTATCTCCACCATGCATGTCCCACTGAAGTATTCTAGAAGTAAATAACTTGTCAAATTTTATAGGAATTTTGCCTCAGGACGAATCATACCTCCAGTCTCACCCACACTTTATATAGCTGAGATATAGATTAGACTTTGGACTTAGCTTGACAGTGAAGTGAGGTGAGACTTTTGGGTTTGGGTGACGAGGTAAATGTACTCAGCATGTGAAAAGAATATGCATTTGGAGGGGGGACGTGGAGGACAGAGTATTATAGATTGAATCACGTCTCTCCTCAAATTCACACTCTATAGTTTTACCCACCAGGAATTCAGAATGTGAACTTATTTGGAAATAAGGTCTTTATGGAGGTAATTAAGGTAAAATGAGGTCACTGGAAAGTGGGCCTTAATCCAATCTGATTTATAAATGTCCTTATTAAGAAGATGAGATTAGAACACATACACAGAAGGATTATGAGGTGAGGTCAAAGGGAGAAGGTGACTGTCCACAAGCCAAGGAAAGACTTCAAAAGAAACCAACCCTGCAGATACCTTGATCTTGGACTACCAGACTCCAGGACTATGAAACAATAAGTGTGTGTTTGTAAGTCACCTGTCTGGTATTTGGTATGCAGCCCAAGCTCTCTGAGGCCTAGCTCTTCAGAGACTCCACACAATCTCCAGGGTCAATAAAATGCTGTCACCACACATAGGAAAGCCTGTCTAGCCACCACCTCTCTGAACCCCCTCTGATGCTACACTTCGGTCATCTCATGCACATCTGTCAATAACATGAATGCTCCCAACTTTACAACCGGGGTCCAGATCCTAGGCTTATCCACAGCCCCAGCCATTCCAGATGCCAGGGAAGCTCTCCTGGACCATGATGCCTGTATACTGGTGCCTTGCAGGAGGTGGATTCTGTATGTACAGGGTCTAGACAGAGTTGGCCAATGTGACTGTGGAATGGACCAGACAGATGTGATTATAGTCTGAGATGACAGTGACCATTGACATTGGAAAAGCACAGAACAGGTGGCAGAGAGAAGTCACTCAGGCGGCCACATTCAGTCTTTAGGCCTGATGGCCAGCTTGGCCAGTGTCCTCTCCTGGCCAGACACACATGTCCAGCATCCGCCACAACCAAACCATGGATATCCAGCTCATATGTGGCCCCATACTGTCCCAGGCTCACTCTGTCCCCAGATATGAGGATCTCAGGCCCCTTCCTCCACATCACAGGGGCCACCTTTCTCAGATCACAACACAAGGTGGCTGTGGCCCTTTCCATGGCTTCTTCATTCCTCAGGCCCTTTGTGAAATTAGTGGGCAGGGCTAGGAGGTCAGAAAGACACATGCACAATCATCTTCTATGTGCATGTATAAGAAACAGGTTGTGAACAGCACAGAGGAAACGCAAAACTCAAGTGGCCATGGGCCATGTGCTGGGCATGCCAAAGACATACTGTAGATGACGGCTTCCCTCAGCCCAGCCCCCATCTGTGAACTCCTCAGGCCTCATACTTTGTATGAATCTGGCAGGCAGGGCTGGGAAGGGTCAGAAGAATACAAGCCCGTCAGATGTTCTGGAGAACTTTGGAGGCAGAACATAAGACACAGACTCCAATAGGACAACAGGACAATATTGACGATGTCACAAGAAATGGGAAGTTGCTTAATTATTGATTTCTTCTGGCTCATAAAACAGCTCTGGAAGGTGGAAGGGATTCCATGGAGTTATGGAAAGAGGATGACACTGAAACAGAGAGACAGTGTGGAATGAATGCATACAGATGTCATAAAGTCAATAACTGGACACAAAAACATGGCTCTGCTTGTCCATACATGGTTGTTACCTCAACAGTAAGCATGGCCCCAAGGTGCTCTCCTGCCCGCACATGCATAAGTACTCCCTGGCATCCACCACAGCCCCTTCCTGCCTCAGGCTCACTCTGCTTCCATCCCAGAGGGTCTCAGGCCACTTCTTCAACTCCACAGGGCCTGTCCTGCTCTGCTCACAGCACAGTATGGCCATGGCCCCTCCTGTGGCCTCTTCATTCCTCAGACCCTTTGTGAACTTGGCAGTCAGGGCTGAGGAGGGCTAAGAAGTTGCTGAGAACATCAGGCTGAAAGAGGGACTCTGTCCAGAATGGGAACACCACAAAAACCACACAAACTGCACAAGGCCACAATACGAACAAGTGCACAAATGCACTGACAGCAATGGAGGCAAATATCCCAGAGAGAACAGAGGACACAGGACTGAACATGGCATCTACTGAATGAGAGGACAGGTGCTATGAGACACACGGGGAAACCTATCTGTGAAAAGACACAGGTAGCCACGGAATCCTACAGGGGAGGAGGTGACATAGAGACAACATGCAGACATGAAGCCACAGGTCCATGTGGCCTCATGGGTCTTTACCCCTGACAATGAGCATGGCTGAGGTCCTCTCGTGCCCGCACACGCATGAGTACTCTCCGGTGTCTGCCATGGTCAGGCCACGGATCTCCAGCTCACACAGGGCTCCATCCTGCCTCAGGCCCACTCTGTTCCCAGATCTGAGGGTCTCAGACCCTTTCCTCCACTCCACAGGGGCCGCCCTGCTCAGCTCACAGTGCAGTGTGACCGTGGTCCCTTCTGTGGCCTCTTCCTTCCTCAGGCCCTTTACGAACTTGGTGGGCAAAGCTGCACAGGGTCAGAGTGACACAGAAAACATCAAACTCTCTGGAGAATTTGAGAGAATCGGGGTGTGGACACTTGACAATGAAAGGCTCACACTTCGGAGTAAATAAGGAATTAAAACACAGATTCATGGACACATGGTAAGCAGCAGTGCTGTGTGGACAGAGAACAGACTAGGCTGAGCCCATCCAAGTACAGACCAGCAAGAAATGGAGGATCTGGAATCCTCATGAAAGAGATAGTAACCAGGAGGGATGTCCTCCCAGCATCTTCTATGGCCCATCCTGCCTCAGAGCAAAAGGAAGATATGAGGGCCCAGACCACTTCCCCAACTCTACATGCCAGGCTGCCCAGCTTACACCGCACCATGGGCATGGCCCTCTCCAGGCTGCCTATTTCGTAGCAATTTTATAATCCCATGGGATACAGTTGTAGACAGAGACACAAAAAAAGCTACCTAAACTCTCCTACAAGTCTGCACCAGCACTCCCTGTCACCTCCTGCTGTTCCTGGAGCCAGAGCCAGGACTGACTGGGCCTGAACAGGACTGACAGGGCAAGAAACATCACAGCCAGAAGAGAAGCAGAAGCCACCCTCCTCCTGGCCTGTCATCCTGAAGCAGGTGTCCTTGAGACCCACATACTCCTAGAAACAGTTGGTCAACTTGGGTCCTCTGCCCCTTGGTCATTGGTGGTGCCTCCTAGGGTGGAGGTTGCTCTCAAGTGCATGACAGGCCTCCAACCCCACACACCCTGCCATCTCTTGGTGGGTCTCAGTAGTGTGAGTGCTCAGTGTCTCTGTGCTGGAGATGCTGTGCTCCATTCATGCAGTTCAAGGTGGCATGGTGGCCTGGCTTCTTCTTTAAAGCTCTGAATATTTGTACACAGAACAACCCTGCCCAGCTTCCAGAATCTTCTTCTTCACCATCCACTTTGTCTTGTGAATGGGGCCCAATATGGCCTAGGATGTGAGGCCCCATCATACCTGCAGAGCTGTGCTTCCTTCTGCCCTGAGATGCTCCTGTGCCCCTTCATCAGTGTTGCTCCCAGGACCCTGCCAGGACCGAGTGGATGGCTCATCCTCTGTCCCATACCCTATCTCTGCAGGAAGTGACCAGGCCATCACTAAAGCTTCTGAGGACCTGGACTCCTGGCACAGGGAGATGACCTACTTCCAAGCCATCAGCCACACTATGGCCAGGCCTGGTCCTGAGTCCCCATATCTGAGGGCCTCAGGCTCCTTCCACCCCACACAGGGATGCCTTGCTCAGCTCACAGCACAGCATGAACATGGATGCAGCCCCTCTCATGGACTGCTCAGGACTCATAACTTTTGTGAATTGGTGGTCAGAGCTGGGAGGGATCAGATGTTCACACAGACCATTCTACTCTGGAGTGTGCAGGTGCCACAGACACCATGCTGGAAACACAAGCACCCGCTGGAAGTGGACCCCCGGGGACATCAGGCAAGATGCTCACAATAGGCTGTTATGATGAAAGAGGACCCCCACTCCTCCCCTTCAGGGCAACCTACCCACCTGGCCATCATCCACCCCACACAGGAAGTAGCCTTGTCAGCCCCTAACCCTGTAGCCAGCCCTTCTGCTTCAGCTAACTGCACCCACTACCCTCAGACTGTGTCCTCCCATCCTGTGTCTTAGCCACAGGCCACCCTGCCATGCCTATAGACCCCCTTCTATAGTTGCTACCAAGAGCCAGCGCACCTGCCAGAGACACCAGACATGGAACCCCCACCCCCAGCATGAGTGCCCATCTGCCCCTCCAGGCTCTGGCTCTGCTCCTAAATGCAGCTCTTCCTGTCCCTTCTCTCCTTCCACAGTCAACAACTGTCCATACCCACTTCACCCTCCACACCCACCTTATCTCCTACCCCACCTTCACCTCGTCCCCACACCCAGACCCTACCTCCCTCAACACCCTGATACTGGACCGCAGACCCTAGGACCTACCGCCATAGCTCTCCCATGGCCCAGCATGTATGTCCCAGCCTCCCTCCTTTGACACCCCTTCCAACATCCTGCCCTCAAGGGCCAGGCTTTTAGCTACTTCCCAATGTCTCTCCTGGCATGGCCCCTCAAGAGGACCATAATTCCATCGTTTATATTGTGCAGTTGCCCTCCTCCACTCCCCCAGATGTGAGCCCCTGAGGGCAGGGAGGACCTTATTCTCTGCTCTTCATCTGAGATGCACCTCACAGAAGCAGGTGCTGGGAGACCTGTGCTGTAGGACTGCAGGAAATGCACAGAGAAGCAAAAGATTGAACTGTACACAGAAAGGGAAGACTAGAGGACATGAGCAATCCCTCAGACACGAAGCTTCCGCTCTGTATGGCTGCACACAGTCTTTACCCTGGACGGTCAGTGAGGCCGATGTTCTCTCCTGCCCACATACGCATGAGTACTCCCCAGCATCTGCCACCATCAGGCCACGGATCTCCAGCTCACACATGACTCCATCCTGCCTCAGGCTCACTCTGTCCCCAGCTCTCAGGGTCTCGGGTCCCTTCCTCCACTCCACGGGGGCCTCCTTGCTCAGCTCACAGTGCAGCGTGGCTGTGGTCCCTTCCATGAACTCCTTGCTTCTCAGTCTTCTTATGAACTCAGCAGGCAGGGCTAGGGAGGGACACACAGACACAGAACATCAGAGTCACAGGAGAAATGTGGAGACAGGACATGACAGGACAGGAGAAAAGAGACTCCAACAGGACAAGAGGACAGAACCTACAGTGACACAATGAGGGGTGGGAAGTGGCTCAGATGCTGGTTTCTCACAGTTCATACAATAGCCCAGGAATGAGGAAGAAATTCCATGGAGTTATGGCAAGAGGGTGACACTGAGATGGGGCAGAAAGGTGGGATGAGTACAGGAAGACACCATGAAGTCATTAACTGGACACCAAAACACAGCTCTGTTTGGCTACATGCAGTCTTTACCCGTGACGGTGAGTGTGGCCGAGGTTCTCTCCTGCCCACACACGCATGAGTACTCCCCGGCATCTGCCACGGTCAGGTCCTGAATCTCCAGTTCACACACAGCTCCTTCCTGCTTCAGACTCACTCTGCCCCCAGCTCTGAGGGTCTCAGGCCCCTTCTTCCACTCCACTGGGGCCTCCTTACTCAGCTCACAGCGCAGCGTGGCTGTGACCCCTTCTTTGGCCTCCTTGCTTCTCAGTCTTCCTATGAACTCAGCAGGCAGGGCTGTAACAAAGTCCAATGGACACAGAACATCATCTTCATCCTCCCACTAAGGATGAAAGGGGCTGCAGAGGACCACTTGGGGTCACCTCAGCAGTGTGGGTGAGGATACTCACCCTTCACGGTGAGTTTGGCTGATGTCATCTGGTCCCCAAAGCAGCAACAGTACTGCCCAGTGTCCTGAGGCCGCAGGTCCCGGACCACCAGCTCCAGCATGGTACCTTCCTGTCTCAGACTGTACTTGCCCCCAGGCTTCAGAACCTCATCTCCACAACGCCACTCCACAGGCATGGCCACTGATGACAGCATGCAGCGTAGTGTGGCAGCTCCACCCTCCAGTATCTCCATGTCCTTCAGCCCCTCTCGGAACCACACTGGCCGAGCTGTGGAAAGGCAGGGGCTCAGCTCAGCCCTCACCCCACACTGCCTCCTACAGGGTCCCTCCTACAGTTGAGGATGGCTGAGGGTGCAGACAGGCCCACATCACTGTCTGCATAGGAGACTAGTGACAAGTACCCCAAGTCCTCTGCCTCTCCAGGAGGGAGAGCCAAACAGCAGGAAACAGAGAATGGTGGAATGTTATTGGCTACATTGTGTCCCTCAAATTCATCTCTTGGAGGATGACTCCTCAGGACCTCAGAATGGAGCCTTATTTGGAGATGGGGGTCTTTAAAGAGATGATCAAAGTAAAATTAGGTCACAAAGGTGGGTCTTAATGCCATAGTATTGGTGTCCTTTCAAGAAAAGGGGATCAGGACACAGACAGACATGAAGTGATGATCATGTGAGGACACAGGAAGATGGCCATTTGCACACCAAGTGGAGAGGCCTCATGAGAAACCAGGGCTCCCAGCACGGTGATCTGAGATTTCTAGTCTCCAGGACTGGGAGATGATAAATGTCTGTTGTTTAAGCCCCTTGGTCTGTGGTATTTGTTACCCAGGCAAAGCTGACTCAGACAAACAGAGATAAGCCAAGGCAGGAGAAGGGAGACACAGATGTCAGAACACAAGACAAGGTCTGGAATGAAGTGGAAAAGAGACAGCAGGTCAGGAGACCAAGAGAGGGTGAGGGAGGCTATGAGGAGCACAGAGACCCAGAAATGGGCGTTAGTGAGCAGAGTGAGATGGATGTACTGCTGAAAAGACACAGGTGGTTCAGAGGGAGCCTCAGAACAAAGCCCCCCCCCCCCACACACACACATAACACACATAAAGAGGGCAGAGATGGAGACAGAAAGAGTGGGACAGAGTTCTGGAGGTGCCAGAGAATGGTTGGAGGCTGCCCAGCTCCCCCCCAGGGGCTCACCATGGACCCTGACAATGGAGCTGCTCCAGGCACCCCCAGTCTCACATTTGTAGCGCCCGCTGTCCTGCAGGGTGGTGTCAGTGATGACCAACTGGGCCCGGCGGCCCTCATAGGTCTGCCGGCACCGGGCCGATGGCCGCAGGGCCTTCCCATCCTTGGTCCAGCACACAGGGTTGTCTAAGGCAGCAGTCTCACAGACCAGGGTCAGATCCTCCCCCTCTGTGACTGTGACATCTGTAAGCTCCTGGGAGAAAACACTTGGCTTCTCTGGAGACAGAGAGGAATGCATAAGATGCTTGAGGACTCCTACAGGAGGAGCCCCAGGTCTCGCTACAGACCAGCCTGCACTCCTGGTCACTGCCCATCTGCCCCTTCAGTCTGAGCTGCTGGAGGAAGAGGACAGGCTCTACGAGACTCCACCCACCAGAGGGGCTTGGCCCAGCTCAAGGTACACTGACCCTAAGTTTACCTCTGCAGACCATGTGAAACAACACATCCTGAAACAGTGCCACTCGGCCTCCCACTCCCTGGGATCCAAGGCCCCAGTCCACAGGAAACCTATGGTGCCTTCTCTGTGAGTCCCAGGGCCACACTTTGGGTGTAACCAAGCCACTGTCTTAAGGGTGCACCTTTAGCCACATGGACTGACCCCCACCATGGCACTGGGCACTGGCCATGCAGCCTACCTGTGACCCTCAAGGCAGCTGAGGCCCGCTGGTCGCCTGCCTCAAAGTGGACAGTGCCTGAATCCTTGAGTGCCAGCTGCCGCAGGGTCAGTACATGGTAGCCACCAGGCTGGGCCTCAATTTCATTGAGTTCGTTGGCATACAGGGGGGTTTTGTCCAAGAACCAGTGGACGGGCTTATAGTCGGCAGGGGAGATGCGGCAGCAGAAGGTGGCCGAGGAGCCCTCTTGCACCTCCGTGTCCTCCAGGTCCTCCATAATGAACACTTTCTGGCCTGCAGAGACACATGTCAGGGACCCTCTGGAGAGCTCCCAATGGAAACAGTGTGCTCCTCAAGACCTGGGGTCAGCCCACAGCAGTCTGCAAGCAAATGACTTGAACAGACACAGGATGACAAAAGAGAAAACAGTAAGGGGGTCTGAGCTGTCCAAAGGTATTTGTTTTAGGTCCATCATAAAGTTCCCAGTCCACCTCTGGGGTCCCTCTGCAGATCACACACAGGTGACCCACAACAGCAACCCCCTCCTTAACCTGTCTATGCCAATTCTTCCTGTCACAGAAATCACTCAATGCAATTAAATTTTGTATTAACAGAAGAAATAGGAATGTGAAAAAAAAAACCATGTGCTAAAATTTAAATTGAATGCTTCAGAGGACTGACAACACGAATTACTAGATGAAAAAAATTTTGCTGCTGTCTTAAGTATAGTGAAAGCTTAGAATGAAGTCATAAATACAGAGATGGATTGCCTCCAGATTCCTTCTGCATTTACAGGTATCTTGAAGATACTGCACACTAGAAAGCAGAGATGGCACATTAGAAGGGCAGTGTATGCAAAGGGAAGAAAGGAATTCTGGTTCATGAACTGAGGCAAAAAGAAAAAAAGCTCTAGTCAACACCATTAGACTGCCACAAGTCCATGTGTTTTAAATTTTTTAAAGAGCATGTTTTGTCATTGTGTGATGCTTGCTTTAACTGATTTTCTGAAAGTATTAATATCCACTTTACTAGATAGTGGTGCCTCCACTGCACCAAAAAATGTTTTCATTGAGCTCAGTGGATGCAATGTATTTTACCGAAAAAGAGAAAAAAATCAGGAGTCAGGCTTCCTTGTTATTCTTTCGGTTTTCTCCTGTGGACAAACTCCAGGAAGGACTGCCAGCTGACTTCACCCTGGACACCAGCCTTGGCATCAGGAGCACTGAGTTCAACCCTGCCATGACGCCTACCTGCCCTACAACTCTGGGCCAGGTAACAACCCCAAGTAAAGCCAGTTTCCTTATCTGTGAAATGAGAGAATGATAACCCTCACCCTTCCTCCCAGGTACAAACCTGGAGACTTCCCTGAGCCAGTCTCCTTCCACAGTGGCAGAGGTGGTACATTCATGTGTAAGTATGTGCAGAGCTCATGCATGGGCACATGCTAGAAGGGCTCCAGAAATACTCACCAAGCAAATGAATGCACAAATGAATGAAGGCTGCTGACTCATTTACACAAGGCCCAGCTGGCTGAGCCAGAGACAAGACCACCCAGGCCAAGCCCTCCTTGGAGATGGGAAAACCAAGGCTAGGTTTGTACAGGGCCAGCAAAGCTCTGATCTCTGCCCACCTCTGAGTCTATTTTATTTCATTTATTTATTTATTTATTTATTTATTTATTTCTCTTTTTTTAATTTATATACGCTTAAACACCTGAGCATACTACAGCTGCAACATCTGGTATGCAAATGAGAGGCACAGCACAGTGCCCAGGCCTTACCTTGCACCAGAAGCCGGGCCTGGGACTGGGCCTGGCCAATGTTACAGGTATAGGTGTCACTGTCTGCCTTCTCCAGGGCACTGATGGTGAGCCTCAAGGTCAGGCCCTCCTGGCTGGGCATGTGCTTCCCTGAGGCTCGCAGCTCTGTGAGGCCCTTGCACCAGGTCACTGAGGCTGCAGGACGCTCCGTCTTGCAGGCAAACACAGCTGTGCCCTTCTCCTCCACCTGCAGGTCAGCCAGCTCCTCTGTGAACCGATTTGGCTTTTCTGGGGTGGGGGGAGAATGGGTGGGAGGGTGAGAATGGGTGGGAGGGTGAGGCCCCTGGGCAGACCCCATGCAGGTCCCTCGAAAGAGGAAATCACTCCCCATGACAGGGAGTTTCCTGGCCCACCCACAGAGCCTCAGGGACCTGGGTGAGCCCCTTCTCTACCAGGCACCCCTCAGTTCCTGCCTGGGACAGAACAGCTTGGGCAGCCCCAAGCCACACTGAGGAAGAGAAGCCACAGGGCCCCAGGGTCTCTCGTGGGGGTTACCTTCCAAGTGGAGGCTGGCTGTGCTTTTGGAAGACTCTGTCTCACACGTGTACTCCCCACAATCTTTGAGTGAGGCTGCATGGACAACTAGCATGGCCCAGGTGCCTTCAGTGAGCACCTCATACTTCTTACTCTTGCGAATGGCCTTCCCGTCCTTCAGCCAGTGCACTGGGATTCCCTCCCGGGAAAGCTCACACCTCAGCACCACATCCTCACCCAGCATGGCCTGCTGGTCTTCCAGTGGCTTCACGATGTCTACCAGCCTCTCTGAAAAATAAAAAAAACACAGAGATGGAAGCCCATGAGGTAGGACTACAGCTCTACCCACGGCCACTGCCCTAGCCATGCCTGCGGAGATGCCAGGAAAGGCACTCAAGAAACTTTAGCTCTGGAGAACGAGACTACAGCCTATAACTCCAAGAATTTGAACTCTGGAGCCTCAGAGGCCTGGAATGTCAGGGGAGGACCCTAGGAGGGAGAGATATTAGACCACAAAATCTTATGTTCTCAGAATTTTTCAGAGCCCTGTAACCCAAAGCATGGACAGAGACCAGGACTGGGTTGAGCTTCGACCATCGGCACCAAGTATTTATGCTGGAAGTGAAAGTCCAAAATTCCAATGGCAATTTCACTGGCGCCATGAGCCATGCAACTAGCACAGCAGTTGAACAATGGATCAGAAAGCAGAAGGCTTGCTCCTGCCCAGAGACTCCAAAACCTCACCCTAGAGAGTAAGCCCCATGAATAACCAGAACCCCCAGCACCCCAACAGATGTCTCAGGCCCCAACCAGGGGCTGGGGAGACATTCCCCAGAAGCACCCCCTTGCAGCTGCCAAGCCCAAGACCCTGCTCCAGGCTGCCTGGAGAGGGTGCAGGCTCAGCAGCTCCCAACCCAGCCCCTGGAGACAGACCCCTGACCTGTCAGTTCCCACTACCACCATCACCCACCTCTGACGATGAGCGAGGCCTTGGAGGTAAGGTCCCGCACAGAGAAGACCACCTCCCCAGCGTCACTTGGCACAGCGTCTCGGACAACCAGAGTGTACTTGCGGCCCTGGCGAGTGGCCTGGAAACGGTCAGAGCTGGCCACCGTTTTCCCACCAACTGTCCACACAGCCACATCGCCAGTGTTCTCGTGGGACAGGACACATTCAAAGCTGCAGCTCTCACCCACCAGCACCTCCACTGTCTTCAGTCTTTTGGTGATGCCCACATGCAGATCTGTGGGCCATGGGAGACAGCTGTCATGCCAGCCAGGCCCATGGAAGCCTGCCCTGAGACAGGCGCCATCAAGCCTGTAGCAGCCCCAGGCCAGACCATCCACAGAGCATACCCTCCCCAGCCCCATTTCCAGAGGGCCTGGTGTCCTTCTCAGAAAATGTCTCCTTTGCCCTCCAGCTGTCCACACTCTGATGTTTGGATGGCTGATAGCTACGAGTTGTGACCAGGGCAGCTGCCTTCATATTGGCTATAGAGCAATGTGGAAAGAAGAGGTACTACACAGTTGTTGCCAGGTCATATGCTCCAGAAGAAAAACAGGTACCCAAAATGAAGGGGCAATCTAGCTCTAAGACAAACTCAGCACCCCACCTCCCCTATCCCGTCTTATCACAAACTGGCCAGATCATCAGAGACCAACCACGGGGTTCCCGGGGAGCAGGCCTGCCATGCACATGGGAGAGAACAGGAGACAGTGATGCATACAAGATGTCAGGCATCTGTCCTATAGTTGGGGAACCAGGCCCGTGTGAAAGGAATGTGGCTGTGCCATAGCCTGGAAACCCTTCTGGGCCACCCTCTTCCTGACATCTCAGCCCTCTCCCACTCACCAACTCCAGGAGGCTCTCCTGACTGCCCCTTCTGTGGACTTAGTACCTGTCCGTACACATCCCCAGCTGCAGAGTGGATGTCTCAGCCTCTGTGGAATCTCTCATACTCTGGGACTCTATCAAGCAGGGCCAGTCCCTTCTCCCAAGCTTGCTCTGTTGCCCATCATCCTGACCTACCTGACTGTACCTGTGCCTCCTAAGACCCTATCAAGCCCACTCCTGAAGGAGCCTGCCCTGAGCTCTCCAGGCTCAGCAGAGCAGCCCCTGGCCTCAGACAGTGGGTAGGTCCCTTAGGCGGAAGCACCACACTCCCAGCGCCCTGGCCCCAATATCTGGAGCCAGCTGGAGCACGCACCGTGCACGCTGACACGGGCATGGGTCTCATCAGTGCCCACGTCGCAGGTGTACAGGCCAGCATCGTCCCGGCTCAGGTCATGCACCACAAGTCCCCGAGTGCCCGCTGTATGCAGGAAGTCATACTTGTCACTGGGGCCCAGCTCCACACCATCCTTTCGCCACACCACATGGGCCTGGTGGTCAGAGACCTCACACTGCAAGGCCAGTGTGCCCTGCTCCTCCACAGACATATCATCCAGCGCCTTCAGGAACACCACCGGCTTCCCTGCAGAGAAGGTGTGAGTGACTAAGGGATCCAGCTGCCACCTCTGGCCCAAGGGGAGCCAGTTGCACATCTCAGAGGTCCCCACAGACTCCACAAGGCACCTCACCTTTGACCTCCAGGTGGGCTGAGGCTGTAACCTTAGGGGAGGAGGCACATACAGTGCCCCTATCAGCCTGCCGGACCCGCTTCAGCACCAGCGTGTGGCGGCGGCCCTCGTGGGTAATCTCATGGAAGCTGTCGTTATACAGTGGCGTCCCATTGAGTGACCATTCCACCTCCTCATCCTCGTGGGAAAGCTCGCAGGAGAAGCAGGCAGAGCCCTCCTCTGTGACCTCCAAATCTTGCAGTGGCTGTGTCACCATCACTTCCCGCACTGCCAGAGCACAGCAGGCAGCTCAGGAGACTATCATTGCCAACTCCCCTAGAGACCCTCTGGTGACCCTGTGCCCCCTTGCTCAGTACCTTCCACGGTGACCTCAGCGCTGCTCTGGGCGCTGCCAGCCTGGCACCGGTAAACACCAGCATCTGCGGGTGTGAGCCTCAGGACTCGCAGCTCTGCCATGTGACCCTCCAGCCTCATCTTGAACTTGCCAGATGGCGCCAAGGGTGTCTCCTCCTTGTACCACTGCACTGCCTTGGGGGGCGGCTTGAAGTCACAAGACAGAACTACCGACTGCAGCTCACGTCCCACCTTGGGCTCCAGTGGCCGCGTGAGCACCGTGGGAATGTCTGCAGTGAGAGGAAAGAGGAGGCACTGCATAAAGTGGGCCAGCCACAGGGCCGAAACACCTGCTCCTGCCCTGCCCTGCCCTGCACCCTCTCCATGGCAGCCCACCCGTCGGGGAGCGCACGTTCACCTGAGACAACCAGGGAGGCCGTGGAGCGTGATTTGCCAATGGTGAAGTGCACTGGCCCCGTCATGGTGGAGAAGGTCCGCCGCAGAGTCAGTCGGTGCACTGTGCCCTCCTGCTCTATTCCCACATCAGCCCCTGCCTGCAGAACCGTCTTCCCCAGGAGCCACTTAGGAGGCCGCACTGAGGGGATGGAGAGCTCACACTCGAACCAAGCAGGGGCAGGCTCCATCACCGTCACATCCTGCAGGCCCCGCACGATAGTGATGGATTGCTCTGTGGGTGAGGGGCCAGTCACTGGGAGGATCCCACAGGAAGATCACCAGCCACCCCTCTGCAGGCTCGGCATTCCTTCCTAGGCATAAACCCTCTCGGGCATGCTCACATTCTCCCTGGGGCACCCCGACGCCCCCAATCAGGTTCTTCTCAGACCTGGTCGCCTCCAAGTGCCAAAGGCTTTAGCCCCTCCCCTGGGGGAAAAAGGAACAGCTGCCCACTCAGCCCTGCCCGAACCTTCCACAAAGAACTGGGCACTGGTCTTAACATCGCCAGCATCACAGGTATACGTGTCCTCATCCTCAGGCTGGACAGCATTGATGACTAGCTTGCGGTAAAGGCCATCACTGATCATCTCATATTTGGCTCCCGGCTGCAGTTCCACACTGCCCTTGAACCACCGCACCTGGGCGCTGGCCCTCGACATCTGGCACTCGAGCACACCTCGGTGCTTCTCCATTGCGATCTTATCCCTCAGCGGGCGTAGGATGGCCACTGGCAGCTCTGTGGACACACATAGCAGAGTCAGGGCAGGCACACAACAATCCCAAGTCCCTGGGGCTGGGCGCTCTGGCTGTGCAGCTTCCCACCAGCCAGCCAAGGCTATCATGCTCAGGCTCTACAACCTGCGCCAGCCTGCCCACCAGAGCCAACAGTTAGCTAGGTTGAGGTGTTGCCCTCGGGTTGCTCTAGGACTTGCTGAGCAGCAAGTGCACATCTGACCATGAGGAAAGTGGGCGCATCCACATGCCAGCTATCATCCAGTGGGCCCTTGCCACGCACATGCCTGCCCTGTCCCCCAACCGTGCCCATCCTCTCGCCACACACCCTCACCCCGCACACCCTGCAGTCCCTTGCACCCTGCCCTTGCCCTATGCATCCACGTGCGCTGCCCTCCCTGGCCCCATAGGTTCCCAGACCCTTTCTCCCTTATGCCTCACTGCCACTTTGCCTGTCATCAAGGCCACCAGGTGAAAAGCTTTGTGGGCTCACCTCCTGCCCAGGCCTCAAACCCTTTCTCTTCAGCCCTTGCCACAGTCACAGGAAGAAGAATTCACTGGCACCTCCATTTTAAACAACGAAGGAGACCCCAAGCCTACCTCTCTGAGACCACTTTCTTCCTGCCGAAGAGGGAATGCCCCCTTTCCCTCCTGCTGGGTCTCCCTGGAGGGACCCCAGAACAGGGACAGCTGGCCTTTCGGACCTATAAGGCCCAGTATATGGGCCTGTTCACACACACACATTGTCCAGCCCATGCCCTGCCCCAAGCTGCCATTACCTTTGACTCGGAGCTGGGCTCGTGATTCTGCATTTTCAGCTACAAATTTGATTTCCCCTGCATCACCCACCAGGACCCTCCGATAAATGAGAGTGTATGTCCTTCCTGGGAAAAGAGACCACTTGGCAGTAAAGGGAGAGGTGGCCTGGGAGTGGGAAGGGGGAGAAGTCCTCCTAAAGTCCATCTCACCTTCCTGGCGGATGCGCACATTATCAGTGGGTCGAAGCTTAATGCCCTCCCGGAACCAGTGGGCAGGCACCTCATCATGGGAGACCTCACAGGAGAAGGTGGCACCCTCCTTCTCCATCACTTCCACGTCTTCCAGGGGCCTCACGATCTGGACATTTCGGCCTGTGGCAACAAGCAGGCCCTGCCATACCCTGACACACAGAGCCGTCTGACATCTACCCCCTGCCCCCAGCTCGCTGAGAGGGTGCAGGACGGGTGGCGTAGGCAGAGCCAGAAGGCAAGGGCATAGCACTTGCTGGGGAACTCAGGGGGGCCAAGAGACTCTTGCACCCACCTACCCAGCCCTCACCTTGCACCTTCAGAGAGGCTGAGGTCTGAGCATCGTGGGCATCACACATATATACACCCTGGTCCCCAAGTTCACACCGGTAAATGATGAGACTCCTGCAAGATCCTTGGGCCACCATGCCCACCGTCTTGCTCAGCCGCAGCTCCACACCATCCTGCAGAGGAATGAAGCCAGGTGAGTGCTGGGACTGCCAAGCAAACTGGTCCCACTCCTGCCCACCCATGGTGTGAGACAAGAGGGAGCAGAGGAGTCCGGGTTCAGAGGCACCTTCAACCAGCGCACATCCACATTGGGGCGTGAGAGCTCACAGTCCAGGATGACTTTGTCCTTTTCTGTAGCCACCACATCCTGCAGAGGACGGCTGAACTTCACAGGCAGCTCTGGGGAGACAGGAGGGGAATGGTGAGAAGCAGGGCCTCTTGAAGGAGAAAAGGTCTGAGCTAATTGAGATGATTCAGCTGGTTCTAGGAATGAGCCCCACCTCCCCTTGGATTCTACATCCTACCCACACCTGCCTCCCTGGGCCACCTTGGTGATAGGGACAGGTGCTCTGGAGTGAGTCCCACGCCACCTATGCCCACCCACCAGTGACCACCAGTTGCGCTGATGTGTGCACGCCCTCTGCCCTGAAGGTGACAAGGCCTCCATCCTGCCGCTGCAGCTGTGACAGTGTGAGGCTATGGGTGGGGCCATGCACTGCCAGCTGGCACGTGGGTCCTGGCTGGAGTCGAAGGCCGTCTCGAGTCCAGCTGCCCTCCACATCGGCATGAGACAGTTCTACTTCCATTGTGGCGACACCCTGCTCCTGTGCCTCCACTGCTTGCAAGCCCCGCACAAGCCGGACCTGGCGCACTATGAGACAGAGAGAGAGAGAGAGGATGAGCTATTGCAACAAGACCCTGGCTAACCCCAGTCACTTCCACAAGGAGCCTCTAGGTGCCCTGGAGGGGGAGGCCTGCCCTTCCAGGAGGAGGCCTCCCCCTCAATCCCTTCTCCACCTCCCTGGCCCCTGCAAATGGTGATCCGACCCCTCCCCCCTTCCTCCTCTTTCTCTTTTTTTAGCTGGGTCTTTCCCCCTTTACCAGGAGGAGATCCACTCCCTTCCTCCCCTCCCCACCTCCTCTATGCCCAACCCCTAGGCATAAGCCGCTCACTTTCCACTGTCAGTTTGGCCTGTGTCTTGTCATCTGGTGTCTCACAGCCATAGAAACCACGGTCAGCAAAACCCACACTGTGGAGAACCAAGCGGTGACTCTCGCCCTCTGCGTGGATCTCCACATTCTCGCCAGGTACCAGGGCCGCAGCATTGCGTGTCCACTTGACCTCTGGCCACTGCCGTGTCAGCTCTACTGCCATGGTCACCGAGCTCCGCTCCTCCACGGTCTGTGGCTCCAGCTTCTTTTTGAACAGCACTGGAGCCTCTGGAGTCACAGGAGAGGGAGGTCATCACAGCCACTGACACTCTTAGGAAAACAAAGCAGAGGGACCCTGCCCCAACCCCTAACCAGCAGAGCTGCCCTCCACCACGTTCCTACTCCAAGCAAGGCAAGGCTTTGTCCATAGTCAGGGCCAAGCTGCACACGTGCACAGGTACGATTTGATAGGAGAAAATTGTGCCTCAGGGGTTTTCTCTTTTCCCGTGCCCCTCCCACCCCCTGCTCCCCTTCTCTGAACAACGTCCTGCTAGGCCGCCTGGAATTCCTAAGCGTGACAGGTGACCAGCAGCATGGGGACACAGGGAGCTGTTGAGGCAGGCAGACTCTGAGCCCCCAGACCAGCTGCACCCGAGTTTTTTCTTTAACTAGGCCCTAGATGCACCACGTTAAGAAAGAGAAATGATCGAGTGGGCCCCCCAGTCTCATGCTGTGCCACGATCTCCCCAGAAGTGACTCTGCCCACATCGCTCCCTTACTCAAGAACCTGCACTGGCTCAGTTCCCACTTACCTAGATAAAGTTCTGGCTCCCCCCCACCCCCCACAATCTAGTCTCAGCGAGCCAAGTGCATCCTCACTTTCTGCATCTGCTTGCTCTGGCTGCCAGCTTCACTCTCTTCCCCCTTGCTCTCCTTTGGGCTCAGCAAGGGTCATTTCTCCTAGGAAGACTCCCTGGAGCATCTGAACCTCCACCCACACCTGGACCAAGCTATGCTGCTGGAGTTTACCACCTTCCCTTAGAAGCAGGTGTCTCCCCTCTGCGCCACCCTCCTCTTATCTTTGCAGTTGACAAACCCTGTGTTCTCTAAAGCAGATGAGATGGACATATGCAGCAGCAGGATGCCGCATTGGAAGCAGTGCACTAGGAGAAGCCTGCTGCAAAGAGCCAGTGTGCACCCTCCCTGTGCCCCACACCCTCACCTCGGACCCTGAGCGCAGCTGTAGACTTGACACCCTCAGCCTCCGCGGTGATCTGGCCGGAGTCCTCCAAGGCCAGGCTCGAGATGGTCAGGCTGTGGCTGGCACCCCTCTGCGATATGAGAAACTTCTCGCTGAGCTGTAGCTGAAGGCCATCCCGGAACCACGTGACTGCCACATCGCTGGGGGTCACCACGCACTGGAAGTTAGCCTCGCAGCCCTCCTCTGCAACCACTGCGCTCAGCGGGGACGTGAACTTGACCATGCGAGGCACTGCAGACAGGAGCTCCACTTGAGAGGTGGGCAGGAGGGGCAATAGCCCGCGACCTTGCACACCGCGGAAGAAAACCTCTTCCAGGAAGCCTCCCAGGAATGCTCCGCCCAGCCGCTCACCAAGCACTCAGGCGGAGGCATACCTCTAACGGTGAGTGTGGCGCTGGTGCGGTCGTCGCGACTCTGGCACACGTACTCCCCAGCATCCTCCGCTCGCAGGCCGGTCACAGTGAGAGAGCGCTGAAGTCCCGCAGCCGCCATCTGGAAACGTTTGCCAGCCCGGAGTTGCGTGTTTCCGCAGCGCCACACCGCTTCGGCCTGAGCAGGGCTCAGCTCGCAGGTCAGCGTCACCGTGCCGCCTAGCTCCCCGCTCACAGACTCCAAAGGACGACAGAACTTGGCAGCCACCTCTGAGGGAGGGGAGGGGACGTCAGTCTGCAGGGCTTGGACCGCAGCACCAGCTTTGAACCGCTGGGTCTTGCGCCCTGAGCCTATGTGGGCTCCACTCTAGGATGCCACAAACAAGGGATTCCCAGAGAACCACCCCATGACCCCATTCACCTTCCACCTGCACCGGAAAGTCCTGCCCCTCGGCGCCAACGCGGCAGCTGTAGACTGCACTGTCCAGGGTCTGCGCGCCATGCACAGTCAAGGTGTGGGTTTCCCCCAGGCTGGCCATCTCATGCCGCTTGCTGCGGCGAATCTCCACGCCATCCTTGAGCCATGTCACCGCAGCCACAGAGGGTGTGGCCAGTGTGGCTGTCAGGACGATGTCCTCATGTTCCTTGACCACCAGAGGTTCCCTCCGTCTTGGTCTTTCCAGGGCTGCAAGCTCAGGCTCAGGCTCTGGCGGATGGTGATCAATAGGCATTAGAGAGGGGAAACTCAAATCCCTGGCCTGGGCCCTGTCCCCTCTCTGGGCCATGGGTGGGAGAAGACTTAAATGAAACTGCCCAGGGTTGTCCAGCTCTCCACCACTGCTCTTCACTGAACAAACCAGAGAGTAAATGCAGCAGGGCCACACTCCACCTGCCAGCCACCATTCAGGCTCACAGGGCCTGTGTAGGGTGGCTAGGAGAAGCCACCTGGACCGTAGTCCTGGGGGCCACAAGCTCTGTCTGACCAAGAGCTGAGAATCTAGGATCCATGTCCATGCCCCAAGGGAAGATGGACACCCTGAGCATATAATGCAGGGAAAGCGGTGGACACAGTGAGCCTGCTGCAGCCAGGAGTCTAGGTCAGCATTCCAGAAGAGCAGTGGGGAACAAGGCCAGGAATGGAGGGGGAGGAGGACAGTCTGGGCAGAGGAACCCTTGCGGGGGGTAGACTCTCAAAGCTGACTGTTGTGAAACAGCTTGAGTACTTCCAGCATTCAAGCATGGGGGGCAAAGCCAAGGCAGAGAAGGAAGGTCTTGGAGGGGGTCCAAGAGGGTCCCTGAGAGTGGGGAACAAGGCCAGGAAGGGAGGGGGAGGAGGACAGTCTGGGCAGAGGAACCCTTGCGGGGGGTAGACTCTCAAAGCTGACTGTTGTGAAACAGCTTGAGTACTTCCAGCATTCAAGCATGGGGGGCAAAGCCAAGGCAGAGAGGAAGGTCTTGGAGGGGGTCCAAGAGGGTCCGTGAGAGAGTTGACCCAAGAGACACCTGGAAAGACCATACTACCTGCAGGATTGGGGACAGGGAGGCAAGGGACAGTGTCAGCAAGCTCAGGACACTGAAACCCAATGATGTCAGCAGCAGCCAGGAGGGATGGGAGGGACAGGAGCAGGCAACACACTGACCAGGCTGGGACAGGCATCTAAGCAGAGGCCAACACAACAGGCTGACCTAAAGATAGCTGAATGGTAAGGACCCCAAGGACAGAAACAGGGACTCCAGACCCAACAGTATTCCAAGGCCAGGAGCTCCATAGAGCAGAGCTGGGCTCTCAAGATACCCAGGAAGAACTAAAATGGGTATGGTGTCCTCCCCACCCCTTGCCAGCCATAGACAGAGAATGGCCATTTCTACAGACTATAGGCCATAGCTGCCTGCAGATGACTGAGAAAACTTCCGTGGTGGGTTTCATGCTGAGAAAGGTAGGGATGTGGTGGAGAGGTTAGGAACCTGGGGACACAGATGCCAAGAATGTCCTGGACCAAGGACAGTGGCAAGCATCCTACAATTCAAGCACCTTCTGAGTGGACAGAGTCCTACCGCTTACTGCATCAGAGGAGAACCCAGCACAGGCCCAACACATTGACATATGACCCCCACCCTACTGGAGATGTGCTAATTTCCCCCAATTTTTCAGGCACTCATCCCCCCCCCAACTCAACCCTGGCACCCACCTGTGACATCTAGGTGGAAAGAGACCTTCTGGCCCCCGGCTTCGCAGCTGTACTCCCCAGCATCTGCCTTGCCCACCTGCTGCACCACCAGCCTCCGGGTGCAGCCCTTGGCCTCCACGTGCACTTTCGAGCTTGCACTCAACTTCTTCCCGTCCTTGTACCATGTCACCTCCGTCTGGGCCTGGGCCACCTCGCAGCTCAGTGTGGTGCTGGCTCCTGCCTTGGCCTGTACCTCCCTGCGCATTAACTGCTCCTTGGCAAACACCACCATAGGCTCTGGGGACAAGGAGGAATGCACAGGGTCAAAGACACCATCTAAGTCAGGAAGGTAGCACTAGGGAAAGAAGACCTGGACAGATGGGAAGGGAGACTGGAAACTTCTCCAGGCTTTGCTCTAGTTATACAACAAGTACCCACAATTTATTTATACATTCTACCACTGATCCATGTATTTTGTTCCTAATGGGGATTTTGTGAAAGGTTTCTTTAGGAAAAGAACTGTGGGATCATGAGGCATGCACACCTCAACCTTCCTAGAGTTGCAGTCTTTCCCACATGGTTGTGCAGAGAACATTCCCACCCACCATGAATGAGTTCCTAAGGTTCCATGCTCTTGACTACTCTCAGCACTGTCAATTGTTGGCAACCTGGTGGAAGTGTAGTTGTATTTCCTAGGCTTTCTTTTGCATGGTCATGATGACTTAGAAAGTAGAGCACCATTTCTGATTTTTTTTTTTTTTTTTTTTTGGCTTTTGGTCTTTGCTCTCCTGCAGTGTTATTGCAAGGTTTTTGCCCAATTATCAGTAGAATTGTCTGTCTTTTCCGTATTCATTTTGGGGACCTCTTTTGTATTTATATCAGAGCTTTGACAATTATGGGTGTATAAATATTTTCTCTATCTTTGTCACTTGCTTTTTAACCTTTTATGTGTATTGTGTTGCTATAAAATTCTTAATTTCTTTTTTTTTTTTTGTCTTTTTGTCCTTTTGTCTTTTTGTTGTTGTTGTTGTTGCTATTTCTTGGGCCGCTCCCGCGGCATATGGAGGTTCCCAGGCTAGTTGAATCGGAGCTGTAGCCACCGGCCTACGCCAGAGCCACAGCAATGCAGGATCCGAGCCGCGTCTGCAACCTACACCACAGCTCACGGCAACGCCGGATCGTTAACCCACTGAGCAAGGGCAGGGACCGAACCCGCAACCTCATGGTTCCTAGTCAGATTCGTTAACCACTGCGCCACGACGGGAACTCCCTAAAATTCTTAATTTCAATACAGGCAAGCATGGCAGTTTGTCCTTTGCAGTTAATGTATTTATATCCATTTATATCATTTAAGAAATCTTTTATTACCCTGAGGTCATTAAATAATCAATATTATCTGCTCAGAGCCTGCTTTTATCTTTCACATTAGAGTCGTCAACCCACTTGGAGTTGGTGTTTTTGTGTTCTGTGAGAGAGACCACTACACGGTAAAAAACAGAAAAGGGATAGGGGAGTCTGGTTACGTGTAGGTCTGTTTCAAAGCTCACTATTCTATTCCTTTGTTCTGCGTATTTTTCCCTGCATTGAAACCCAGCTGTCTTCACAAATGTAGCTTTATAATAAGTTTGATATGCATTTGGAATGGATAAGCAATGAGATCTGCTATATAGCACAGGAAACCAGATCTAGTCACTTGTGATGGAAATGATGGAGGATAATGTGAAAAAAAATAAAAATATATATATATGACTGGGCCACTTTGCTGTACAGCAGAAATTGACAGAATATTGTAGGTCAACTATAATAGAAAAAATAAAAATCTTAAAAAAAAGTTTGATATCTTACAGATCAAATGCTCTACTTTGTTCTTCTTTACAAGTGGTTTGGTTCCACTTCACCCTTGGAATCAACTTGTCAATTTTGACACACCCACAAAGAACTTTTCTTTGGATTTTGATTAGGAGCAATGGATATCTTCGTGCCTTCCATGTATATCTCACCATTCATTTAGATCTCCTCCACTGTCTCCCTCAAATATTTAATAATATCCTCCCTCAGAAACATTAAACATATTTTATTAGACATGAAATTAGAAGAATAATACTTTTGATGCTATTGTATTGTCTTTAACTGCAGTAAAATATCAATTTCTGACTCTCTGTTGCTAGTACTTCAACACAGAAGTGTTTTCTGTGTATTTTTCATATAGTGATCTTTCTCAACTTTCTCACTAACTCTAAAAATTTACCTTTCCTACTTTATGCATTAATAATTTTATCATTTGTGAGATCCACTTTTCTTTATCTAAATATCATGACTTTATTTTATATTCCTCCTTACAGGCTGCATAATGTGGACACAAGTTCTGATGTTGAGCCACTTAAAATGCTCCAATTAAAAGGAAAAGCTTTCCAGCTTTCCCTATAAACCTTGTTTTGATTGTTGCTGTTGTTGGTTTTTTTAGTACCCTGTATCAAATTAAGGAACTGGAGTTCCCGTCGTGGCTCAGTGGTTAACGAATCCGACTAAGAACCATGAGGTTGCAGGTTTCATCCCTGGCCTTGCTCAGTAGGTTGACTATCCGGCTTTGCTGTGAGCTGTGGTGTAGGTTGCAGACGCAGCTCGGATCCTGCATTGCTGTGGCTCTGGTGTAGGCCGGCGGCTACAACTCCGATTGGACCCCTAGCCTGGGAACCTCCATATGCCGTGGAAGCAGCCCAAGAAATGGCAAAAAGACAAAAAAAAAAAAAAATCAAATTAAGAAACTATCGTATTATTACTAGTTTACTAAGAATTTTATTAACACAACTATATGCTACATTTTATAAAATCCTGATTCTGGATATGATGTAAAAATTTTACTAAGCACTTTCATTCAACATTTTTAGGTAAAAACATCCTTCTTCTCTTTTAGCTCCTTAATGTTATAGATTGTATTGATTTTCTAATGTTCTGATGTTGAACCAACCTTGCATTCCTGGATTAAGATTTGACTGTGTTATGCTCTTCATATACTGCTCCACTCATTTTGCCAATATTTAGTATAGGATTTTGATACGGACATCCATAAAAGATTGGCTTATGATTTCAGTTCTTTATACTTTTTTTGTCAGATTTTGGTATCAATGCTGTGCTAGCTATATAAAATGAATTAAAGAATATATATACACCCCTTTTCTATTTTCTTAAAGAATCTCCATAAATGTGGAATAATTTATTTCCATAATATTTCCAGAATAATTTACCAGCAGAGGCACTGAGCTTAATCTTGTTTTATAAGAAAATTTTTTATTACGGTTCCATGTATGGTTTCATATTCAAATTGTTTATTTCTTCTTGCGTAAGTTTTCTAGGAGTTGGCCGATATTTCAAAACTTTTCTAATGTACTTGTGTGAAATAATATCATATTATATTATAATAATATCGAAATGATTCCTAGTGGGTTTCTTGGTATTTATAAACACCTATGAATCATTATATACTGATAACAGTATCAAATTGTTTGGCGGCACTTAGGAGTCAATGTGAGACACAGCCCATCTCTGTTTGAGGTTAACCTCTCTTTAAAAAAGGAAACTGAAGTTAGTTCACTCTCTGTGAACCAGCCTGAGAAGTACAGACCACACAGGAGTCCTTAGGAAAAGCTATGAAATGAATACTGCTTTACCAGTCAGTGGTTGCTACTATAGTACCTCACCTTTAATAAAGCATGCTGGTATAGGGAAAGCTCCTTATTACTCTCTACTTCTAAATCTATAAATTAAACTCCAACAGAAATTCTGACACAGAATGTAATAAAGACAAAAAGAAACCAAAATTTGCTTTTAAAAGAATATCCCATATCTCAGAGGTGCACATTAAAGGCACATATCTACCAACCCTCTTCTCTTGGTTTACTTTACACAGACAATACAACGGAACATGAACCTAGGTTTTGTGAAATTTAGGGACACAGGTAACTTCTACAGCCACGTGGAAGGAAGGAAAAGTACCTCAAAACAACTAAAACTTCACAAAATTCAGACTTGAGGTAATGCCAAGTATGATTATATGGTTGCAGTTTATCAGGTTCAAAGAAATACAAACATCTATGATTATAGAGAATCCTCATATGGTGCTAGATGAGGGAATTTAGATGCTGCTGGAACATCCAAAGGTTTATTCTCATATCCCTAAATTAGAGACATTTGGTCTACTTGAGGCTCCAAGAGCCAAATGGAGCCAGGGTCCTGGACACAAAGATCACCTGGAGCATTACAACATGGAAACACCACTCATGGTGTCCTCTTCTTTCCATACACAACCTTCCCATCCAGTCTACCTTGGATTAGGCACAGGCATTAAAGTGGGAGCTGGGAAGATAGGAGATGTGAAGAGATAAAATGTAATGGAAAGACTACTTGGTCTGCCATGGCTATAAGCTAGTCACATCATCTCCAAACAGGGCTAATTTAGCATCTCACCCAAATAACTGACCTGTGACATCCAGGTGGAAGGAGACCTTCTGGCCCCCAGCTTTGCAGGTGTATTCCCCAGCATCTGCCTTGCCCGCCTGATGCACCATCAGCCTCCGGGTGCAGCCCTTGGCCTCCACATGCACTTTTGAGCTCGAAGTTAGCTTCTTCCCATCCTTGTACCATGTCACCTCTGTCTGGGCCTGGGCCACCTCACAGCTCAGAGTGGCACTGGCCCCTGCCATGGCCTGCACTTCACTGCATGCCGGCTGCTCCTTGGCAAACACTTCCATGGGCTCTGGGGACAAGCAGGGATACACAGGGTCAAAGATACTGAATAAGTCTAAGATGAAGCACTGGGGAAGAAAGATTAAATGGTGAAGCAGAGGACTGGAAATTTCTCTAGACCCTGGCTACTTGTCTGGCTTGGAAAAAGCCACCTCCTCAGCAAGTAACCATAATTTATCTATACGTTCTATCACTGATCCATGTGTGTTGTTACAGGTGAGGACACTGCAAAAGACTTCTGTGCACACATCACTCTGCAAGAGGCATTTCAGGGTCGTAAGACATGAGTTCTTCAACCTTCCTAGGTGATGCAGTGTTTTTCCACGGGACTGTGCAGAGAGGATTCTCAACCCACGGTGCAGGAGAGATCTTGAGACTCCATGCTCTCACCTACTCTCAGTGTTGTCAACTGCTAGTAATTCGGTGAGAATGAAGTTGTACACCTGTAGCTATCTTTTGTGTGGTCCTTATGACTCACAAAGTTGAGCAACTTTTTCAATCTTTTGGCCATTACTGTTTGCTCTTCTGTGGTGTCACACTTCAAGTGTTTTGCTCAGTTTTCAATAGAACTATCTGTCTCCTCCTTGTTCATTTTTAGGATCTCTCTATATGCTTAAGTACCAGAGATGTGACAATTACATAATCTGTAAATATTGTATCCATCTGTATAACTTGCCTTTTCACTCGTGCAGTATCACCTATGGGTGAATCAAAGTTTTAGTTTTAATAAAGCCAAATCTGGGATCATGTTCCATTGTTCTGTTTAAGAAATTTGTCCTTACACTAAAGTCATTAAATAATCTATGAGATCATCGGAGGTTTTACGGTTTTATCTTCACAGATAGATGTGGTCTCTAACTCACCTGGAGCTCCTTTTTAAATGTTGTTTGAGTTACCTATGCAATTTTTATATGATTAAATGTTGAAAACACCATATTAAAAAGTCCATCCTTTCTCCATTGCCTACACAGGCTCAATGGTTTAAAAAAAAAAAAGGCAGGGGAGTGGGAAGTTAATTTATTCATTGGTCTGATCCTCATTATTCTGTTCCTTTGATCTCATAACTGTCCCTGTATTGTGACTCCATTATTTTTACTACTATAGCTATATAATAATTCTCTTCTTCAAGAATATGTTGGTTCTACTTGGCCTTTAGAATCTGCTACTCAATTTTCAAACTTCCAAAGAACATTTGTTGGATTTTGGTTGGATGTGAATATATTTGAGTCTTCCATAGATTTCCATCCATTTATTTAGGTATTTTTTTACTCTCTCTCAAAAATGTTTAATAATTTTCCTCCACAGAGGTCTTAAACATCTTTATTACACTTGGAAACATGACACTTTTCACACTATTGTAAATCTTTTAAATTTCATTTTCCAACTATGCTGCTACTGTAAGAAGATAAAAATGCTTTCTGCATATTAACTCTTTTTACATGGTAATCTTTCTCAACTCTTGCACTAAGTCTAATCTTTTAGATTTTCTTAATTAACATTCATATACGTGATTTCCACTTAAGTTTTTCCCAAGTTTTACAACTTTTATTTTCCTCCTTACTCTGCTGTAAAAATAGGTGGATAGAAGTGGTAATAGTGACTTTTTGTGTTGTTCTCACTCTTTTTTTTTTTTAATTTTATTTTCCCACTGTACAGCAAGGGGGTCAGGTTATCCTTACATGTATACATTACAATTACAGTTTTTCCCCCACCATTTCTTCTGTTGCAACATGAGTATCTAGACATAGTTCTCAATGCTATTCAGCAGGATCTCCTTGTAAATCTATTCTAGGTTGTGACTGATAAGCCCAAGCTCCCAATCCCTCCCACTCCCTCCCCCTCCCATCAGGCAACCACAAGTCTCTTCTCCAAGTCCATGATTTTCTTTTCTGAGGAGATGTTCATTTGTGCTGGATATTAGATTCCAGTTATAAGTGATATCATATGGTATTTGTCTTTGTCTTTCTGGCTCATTTCGCTCAGTATGAGATTCTCTAGTTCCATCCATGTTGCTGCAAATGGCATGATGTCATCCTTTTTTATGGCTGAGTAGTATTCCATCGTGTATATATACCACATCTTCCGAATCCAATCCTCTGTCGATGGACATTTGGATTGTTTCCATGTCCTGGCTATTGTGAATAGTGCTGCAATGAACATGCGGGTGCATGTGTCTCTTTTAAGTAGAGCTTTGTCCGGATAGATGCCCAAGAGTGGGATTGCAGGGTCATATGGAAGGTCTATGTATAGATTTCTAAGGTATCTCCAAACTGTTCTCCATAGTGGCTGTACCAGTTTACATTCCCACCAACAGTGCAGGAGGGTTCCCTTTTCTCCACAGCCCCTCCAGCACTTGTTATTTGTGGACTTATTAATGATGGTCATTCTGACTGGTGTGAGGTGGTATCTCATGGTAGTTTTGATTTGCATTTCTCTTATAATCAGCGATGTGGAGCATTTTTTCATGTGTTTGTTGGCCATCTGTATATCTTCTTTGGAGAAATGTCTATTCAGGTCTTTTGCCCATTTTTCCATTGATTGATTGGTTTTTTTGCTGTTGAGTTGTATAAGTTGCTTATATATTCTAGAGATTAAGCCCTTGTCGGTTGCATCATTTGAAACTATTTTCTCCCATTCTGTAAGTTGTCTTTTTGTTTTCTTTTTGGTTTCCTTTGCTGTGCAAAAGCTTTTCAGTTTGATGAGGTCCCATGGGTTTATTTTTGCTCTAATTTCTATTGCTTTGGGAGACTGACCTGAGAAAATATTCATGATGTTGATGTCAGAGAGTGTTTTGCCTATGTTTTCTTCTAGGAGTTTGATGGTGTCCTGTCGTATATTTAAGTCTTTCAGCCATTTGGAGTTTATTTTTGTGCATGGTGTGAGGGTGTGTTCTAGTTTCATTGCTTTGCATGCAGCTGTCCAGGTTTCCCAGCAATGCTTGCTGAATAGACTTTCTTTTTCCCATTTTATGTTCTTGCCTCCCTTGTCAAAGATTAATTGACCATAGGTGTCAGGGTTAATTTCCAGATTCTCTATTCTGTTCCATTGGTCTGTCTGTTTGTTTTGATACCAGTACCACACTGTTTTGATGACTGTGGCTTTGTAGTATTTCTTGAAGTCTGGGAGAGTTATGCCTCCTGCTTGGTTTTTGTTTCTCAGGATTGCTTTGGCGATTCTGGGTCTTTTGTTGTTCCATATAAATGTTTGGATTGTTTGTTCTAGTTCTGTGAACAATGTCATGGGTAATTTGATAGGGATTGCATTGAATCTGTAGATTGCTTTGGGTAGGATGGCCATTTTCACAATATTGATTTTTCCAATCCAGGAACATGGAATATCTTTCCATTTCTTTACATCTTCTTTGATTTCTTTGATTAAGGTTTTATAGTTCTCGGCATATAGGTCCTTTACCTCTTTGGTCAGGTGTATTCCGAGGTATTTGATTTTGTGTGGTACAATTTTAAAAGGTATCGTATTTTTGTATTCCTTTTCTAATGTTTCATTGCTGGTATACAGAAATGCAACTGACTTCTGAATGTTAATCTTATATCCTGCCACTTTGCTGAATTTATTAATCAGTTCAAGGAGTTTTGGGGTTGAGTCCCTAGAGTTTTCTAGGTATAGAATCATGTCATCTGCATACAGTGACAGTTTGATCTCTTCTCTTCCTATATGGATGCCTTTGATTTCTTTTGTTTGTCTAATTGCTGTGGCTAAGACTTCCAAAACGATGTTGAAGAGCAGTGGTGAGAGTGGGCATCCCTGTCTTGTTCCAGATTTGAGTGAGAAGGCTTTCAGTTTTTCCCCATTGAGGATTATATTTGCTGTGGGTTTATCATAAATGGCTTTGATTATATTCAGGAATGTTCCCTCTATACCCACTTTGGCAAGGGTGTTGATCATGAATGGATGTTGAACTTTGTCAAATGCTTTTTCTGCATCTATTGAGATGATCATATGATTTTTGACTTTTTTTTTGTTAATGTGGTGTATGATGTTGATTGATTTGCGTATGTTGAACCATCCTTGTGAACCTGGGATGAACCCAACCTGGTCATGGTGTATAATTTTTTTGATATGTTGTTGGATTCGGTTGGCTAAGATTTTGTTGAGAATTTTTGCATCTATATTCATCAATGATATTGGGCGATAGTTTTCTTTTTTGGTGGTATCTCTGCCTGGTTTTGGAATGAGGGTGATGGTGGCCTCATAGAATGTCTTTGGGAGTATTCCTTCTTCTTCAACCTTTTGAAAGAGTTTAAGGAGGATGGGCACCAATTCCTCTTTATATGTTTGATAGAATTCACCTGTGAAGCCATCTGGTCCTGGACTTTTATTTGTAGGGAGTGATTTTATGACCTCTTCAATTTAATTTCTAGTGATCGGTCTGTTCAGTTGGTCTGTTTCTGCTTGATTCAGTTTTGGCAGGCTGTAAGATTCTAGAAAATTGTCCATTTCTTCCAGATTGTCAAACTTATTGCCATATAGTTGTTCATAGTATTCTCTTATGGTTTTTTGTATTTCTGCTGTATCTGTTGTGATTTCTCCTTTTTCATTTCTAATTTTGGTGATTTGGGTTCTTTCTCTCCTCTTTTTAGTGAGTCTGGCCAGGGGTTTATCAATTTTGTTCACCTTTTCAAAGAACCAGCTCTTGGTTTTATTAATTTTCTCTATTGTTTTTTGAGTCTCTATTTTATTGATTTCTTCTTTGATCTTTATAATTTCCTTCCTTCTGCTGACTTTAGGACTTTTTTGTTCTTCTTTTTCTAATTCATTTAGGTGGAGGGTTAAGTTGTCAATTTGGGATCTTTCTTCTTTTTTGAGAAAGGCCTGGATTGCTATAAATTTCCCTCTGAGCACTGTTTTCGCAGCATCCCATAGATTTTGAGAGGTTGTGTCTTCATTATCATTTGTTTCAAGGTAGTTTTTAATTTCCTTCTTGATTTCCTCATTGACCCATTGGTTTTTTAGTAGCATGTTGTTTAGTCTCCATGGAGTAGGTTTTTTCTCTTTGCTTTTCCCATGGTTTATTTCTAATTTCATGGCATTGTGGTCAGAGAAGATACTTGAGATAATTTCTATGCTCCTAAATTTATTGAGATTCGCTTTGTGTCCCAATATGTGGTCGATTCTTGAGAATGTTCCATGAGCATTTGAGAAGAATGTGTATTCTTCTTTTTTTGGATGTAGTGTCCTGAAGATATCAATTAAGTCTAACTTTTCTATTGTTTCCTTTAGGATCTCTGTTGCTTTATTGGTTTTCTGTTTGGAGGATCTGTCCATTGATGTGAGGGGGGTATTTAGGTCTCCTACTATGATTGTATTCTCATCAATATCTCCCTTTATGTCTGTTAATATTTGTTGTATGTATCTGGGTGCTCCTATGTTTGGGGCATATATGTTGATGATAGTAACATCCTCTCCTTGGATGGATCCCTTAATCATTAAATAGTGTCCTTCTTTGTCTTTCTTTATGTCTTTTGTTTTAAAGTCTATTTTGTCTGATATGAGCGTTGCAACTCCTGCTTTTCTGTCATGTCTATTGGCGTGAAATACTTTTCCCCAGCCTTTCACTTTCAATCTATCTTTTGTCCTAAGGTGAGTTTCTTGTAGGCAGCATATTGAAGGTTTTTGCCTTTTTATCCACTCAGCCATTCTGTGTCTTTTGATTGGGGCATTCAGTCCATTGACATTTAAGGTGATAATTGATAGATGATTATTTATTGCCATTTGATCCTCGTGTTCCAGTTGATTCTATGGTTCTCCATTCTTCTTTTTTTTTTTCTTTTTTTTTTTTTTTTTTTTTTGGTTGGATGGTCTCCTGTTATTATCTGCTTGAGTGTATTTTTTTTTTCATTTTTTGCAAATGCAATATTTGGTTTTGGCTTGTGGTTGCCCTGTTTTTTAAGTATGCTAACCCCTTCCCATAATTGTGTGTTTTAGCCTGATGGTCCTGTAAGTTCAAACACTTCATTATTATATTAAAATTAAGAAGAGAGACATACATACAAACAAAAAGGATTATTTACCTCCTAACATCCCTTGCCCACATTTTATGGTTTTGATGACTCTTTTATTTTTTTCTTTTTACTTTTATTTTGTTTGAAGCATGTTCATGATTAAATCTGTATGCTGGCTTATTTGAGTGACTGCTCTCTGATTACGGTTTCCTCAGTCCTAGTTCTTCCTCTTCTTCTTCTTCTTTTTTTTTTTCTTTTCTTTTTTCTTCCCTTTCCTTCCTTTCTTTTTGGTTTAGAGAAGCCCTTTCAATATTTCCTTTAACCTGGGTTTTGTGTTGCTGTATTCTTTAAGTTTTTGTTTGTTGGAAAAAATTTTTATTTCCCCTTCTATTTTAAATGATATTCTTGCTGGATAAAGTATTCTAGGTTGCATATTTTTTCCTTTGAGCACTTTAAATATCTCTTGCCATTCCCTCCTGGCCTGTAGTGTTTCTGTAGAGAAATCAGCTGATATTCTTATGGGGGTTCCCTTGTAGGTAACATTCTGTTTTTCTCTTGCTGCCTTTAGGATCCTCTCTTTATCACTAACTTTTGCCATTTTTATTATGATGTGTCTTGGTGTGGGTCTGTTTGGGTTCAGTTTGTTTGGGGCCCTCTGTGCTTCTTGTATCTTGAATCCAGTATCCTTTAGATTTGGGAAGTTTCCAGTGATAATTTCTTCAAATATATTTTCCATTCCCTTATCTTTTTCTACTCCTTCTGGAATTCCTATTATGTGTAGATTGGCCCGCTTTATATTATCCCATAGGTCTCTTATATTGCTTTCCAGTTTTTTGATTCGGTTTTCTGTCTGTTGACCAGATTGAGTGATTTCCATATTCTATCTTCCACATCACTGATTCGTTCTTCTGCATTATTCATTCTGGTTTTTACTGCCCCTAGTTCAGTTTGCATCTCTGCAAATGAATGTTCTAGTTTTTCTTGGCTCCTCCTTATATTTTCTAGCTCCTTTCTGAGGGTATCTGCATTACTGTTCATATCTTCTCTTAATTCCTTCAGTATTTTCAGTATTTCTCTTTTGAATTCTAGGTCTGTCTGACTGCAGAGATCTGTTTCATTGTTGACTGTTTTAGGTGAGTTCTCCTGTTGGTTTGACTGGGGGTGGTTTCTCAGCTTCTTCATCTTGCTTGTTGTCTTCTTTCTCCTGAGGGAGTTGTACTCTCCGTTATCGGGTAGTGTTTGCCTTGTCACTGCCATGGAATATTTCCTGAGGGCTGTCGTTGTTGGTCAATCTTTACTGAGGCAGTGTGGCTTTCTGGAGTGTTGATGGAACTAACAGTGTTTCTTTGAAGCAAAGGAGGACTTCCTGAGGGCAGACAGGACTGGGAGGTCCACCCCACGATGGTAGCAGATTTCACTTGGTTCTCAGCACCCCCTGGGGTCTTGGGCAGGTAGCAGGGCCCTTGGAGACTCAAGAGGCTCCTCCCCAGGGCAGCCCGACTCAGAAAGACCGTCTGAGATCTTTTCCCGACTCGGCCAGGCTTGTTGCAGCTTTTCTGGGCTGCAGGGGGTCCTGCCTGGAGCTGGCAGTCCTATGCAGCTGGTCCACTAGGTCTCAGCACCCCTTGGGGTCTTGGGCGGGTAGCAGGGCCCTTGGAGACTCAAGAGGCTCCTCCCCAGGGCAGCCCGATTCAGAAAGACCGTCTGAGATCTTTTCCCGATTCGGCCAGGCTTGTTGCAGCTTTTCTGGGCTGCAGGGGGCCTGCCTGGAGCTGGCAGTCCTATGCAGCTGGTCCACTAGGTCTCAGCACCCCTTGGGGTCTTGGGCGGGTAGCAGGGCCCTTGGAGACTCAAGAGGCTCCTCCCCAGGGCAGCCCGACTCAGAAAGACCGTCGGAGATCCTTTCCTAAGTCGGCCAGGCTTGTTGCAGCTTTTCTGGGCTGCAGGGGGTCCTGCCTGGAGCTGGCAGTCCTATGCAGCTGGTCCACTAGGTCTTAGCACCCCCTGGGGTCCTGGGCGGGTAGCAAGGCCCTTGGAGACCCAAGAGGCTCCTCCCCGGGGGAGCCCGTCTCAGAAAAACCGTCGGAGAATTAGGTCGATCTATTCACGGCCTGGCTAGGCTTGTTCTAGCTTTTCTGGGCTGCAGGCCTTTTCTAGGGGGCTGGTGGTGTTTGGTGCTGCTCTGTGGAAGTGTAGCCCCTCCAAAGGGCAAGCAGACCTGTGCAGGGAGAGCCCCTGCGGTGGTAGGCTTCAGGCAATTGTTGAGGCCAGCCCTCCTGGATGGCAGGCAGCCCCAGGTTCCGCGTGTTCTCACTCTTAAAAGTAAAGCTTTCAAACTTCTCATTAAGTGTGCAGTTACCTGGTACTTTCTATTGTACAGTTTATTGAATTAAAGAAGGATACTTTTATTTACAGTTTGTTAAGAATTTTATGGCATGAATTAATGCTAAATTTTATCAAACATTACTCTGGATTTACACCATCACATTTTATAAAACTTTTATTCTCCATTTATTGAAATAATCACATCATTTTTTCATTCAATCTGTTAATTTCATGCTTTATATTGATCTGCTTATGTTTCTAAAACTAAACCAGCCTTGCATTCTGGGACTACAACCTTCATGATAGTGTATTATCTTCTTGATATACTGCTGAATTCAGTTTTTTAATATTTTGTCTAAGGTTTTTGCGCTGATATCTATTGACCTATAATTTTTTTTTTTTTTTTTTTTTTTTTTTTTTTTTTTTTTGCTTTTTAGGGCCACACCCACAGCATATGGAAGTTCCCAGGCTAGGGGTCAAATCAGAACTATAGCTGCTGGCCTACGTCACAGCCACGCAGGATCCAAGTCATGTTTGCAACCTACGCCACAGCTCACAGAAATGCTGGATCCTTAACCCAACTGAGCAAGGCCAGGGATTGAACCTGCATCCTCATGGATCCTAGTCGTGTTTGTTAACCGCTGAGCCACAAAGGAAACTCCCGAAATGTAATTTTAATTCTTATTATCTTTCTGGTCCGATTTTGGTGTCCATATTATGCTATCTACAGAAAACCATTTGCAGAATGTATCTCCTTCTATTTTCTAGAAGAATCTCCATGATCCTTCTATTCTCCAGAAGAATCTCTTTTAGAATATTTCATATAATTTACCAGCAGAGCCACTGGGCTCAGATCTTTGTCTCTGAGAAAATTATTTTAAAAGTTTAGGACTGTTGAAATTGTCTAAATCTTCTTGGGACAGTTTTGATATAGTTCTCTAGGAACTGGTCAAATTGTCAAAAACTTCAAATTGACAACCATAAAATAACTTGTCATATTCTCTTAAATAACATTTGACAAAGATAGAGAGTGAGGTTTTTGGTATCTACACGTATCCACAAACTGTGTGTATATACAGGTACAATATACCACACTATTATGTGTTGGCACCTACAGGTCAGTGTAGGATTGCAGACATTGTTATTTCACAATAACACACTCTTAATGAAAGGAAAAGAAATTTAGTTCTCAGACTTCTCTATGAACCAGCCAAGGAGGCACAAACACACTATCTATTTTTAATTCTATAAAATAAATACTGTTTTATGAGACCATGGCTAAAGCTACTACAGGAACTCATCTTTAACAAAGTGTGGTGGTATGGTATAAGCTACTTATTCATTTCCATTTCTAAGTTTACAAATCAAACTCCAAAAAGAATACTTAAACAAAATGTTCTTTTTTTCTCCTCATTTTTTAAAATTAATTAATTTATTTTTTATTGTTATTTTCCCCAACACACTTTTTTTTCCACTGTACAGCATGGGGACCCAGTTACACATACATATATAAATAATTTTTTCTCCCATTGTCGCGCTCTGTTGTAAGTATCTAGACGTAGTTCTCAGTGCTGCTCAGCAGGATCTCACTGTTAATCCATTCCAAAAGTGATAGTTTGCATCCATAAACCCCAAGCTCCCAAACCCTCCCACTCCCTCCCCCTCCCCCTGGGCAGTTTCTAACTGAAGACAAAGGGAAAAAAGATTTTGTTTGAAAAGAGCATTCTAAATCTCAAGTGTATATCATAGGTACATACTTACCAATACCTGGCTCTTGATTTTGACTATCTACATACACTGTAACAAATCAGGGATCTAGATTTTGGTACATGAAGTAAAAGAGTCTCCCAGAACACCTAAAACTATTACAAACCAAATTTTGGTTTCACGGTTAAGTCCAAGTATGATTAGGTGGCCAAAATTTCCCCTTATTTTTGTTCAATGAGATTTAAACAGATCTCATTAGAAAGAACCCAAATACAGTATTAGGTGAGGGAATGTGGGAATAGCCAAAATATACAACAGAAGGATATTCACATAGTCCCAGGAAAGAGATGTCCAGTCTACCTTAAACCCCAAGTACCAGATGGAATCCAGAGTCTCAATACTACAGAAGATTCTGTGCAGCTATTGGGACATATGATTAAGTGTTACTACATCATTTCTCTCTTTCAATCAGTGAATGTCATGTATTATACTGATTTTCTAATGTTTTGAACATTGAACCAATATTGCATTCCTGGACTATGATTTTCATCCTGGACTATGTATTCTCATCTAGACTTGTATTCTCAGATGACTCTGCTAATATTTGTTGAAGATACTGGCTTTGATATCTATAAGAGATTGGCCTGTAATTTTTTTTTTTTCTTTTTAAGGCCGAAAGTTCCCAGGCTAGGCAGCAAATCAGAGCTTTAGCTGCCAGTCTACGCCACAGCCACAGCAATTGGGATCTGAGCCACATCTGCCACCTATGTCACAGCTTGCAGCAACGCCCGATACTTAACCCATGAGGCCAGAGCTCAAACCTGCATCCTCATGGACACTATGCCGGGTCCTTAACCCACTGAGCCACAACGGGAACTCTTATTGGCCTATAATTTTAATTCTCCCTACTTTTCTTGTCAGATTTTGTTATCTATGTTATGCTATCTATAAATCAAATCAGAGAGAGTATCTTCTTTTATGCTCTAGAAGAATTTCCATGAACATGGACTACTTTCCAGAATATCTGATAAAACTTATCAACAGAGCCAATAATACACTAATTCAAAGAAATTCAAATGTCTCTCACCTAGTGAGACCCACAACATGGTGCTGAGAGAGGGCATCTGGGAGCTACCAGGACATCCAAAAAAGCACAGTAACATAACACAGGAGCAAGATATTTAGTCTACTTCAGAACTCAAGCACCCAACAGAGCCACGGTCCTTGATGCCAAGGAACCTGACAAGGATTCTTGGTAGGTGCTCAGAATGCATAACTAAGCATTAATATGTGGACACACCACTCAAGGTGTACAAGAATATCCTCTCCCTTTCATACACATCAATCCCATCCTGTCTCCCCTGGCCCAGTCATAGGTATGAAAATAAGAGGTGGGAGGATGGGAGGCCTGAAGAGATGAAGTATAATGAGAAAGCACCAGGGTCTATGACATCTATAATGGAATTCACCCATTATCTCCAAACAAGACTAAGTTAGTACCGGGAGTTCCCCTCGTGGCTCAGCGGAAACTAATCTTACTAGCATCCATGAGGACGCAGGTTCGATCCCTGGCCTCGTTCAGTGGGTTAAGGATCCGGCGTTGCCATGAGCTGTGTTGTAGGTCGCAGACACGGCTCGGATCCCGAGTTGCTGTGGTTCTGGCGTAGGCCGGCAGCTACAGCTCCGATTTGACCCCTAGCCTGGGAATCTTTATGTGCCGCTAGTGCGGCCCTAAAAAGACCAAAAAAAAAAAAGACTAAGTTAGTACCACAAAGAACTGACCTGTGACATCCAGGTGGAAGGAGACCTTCTGACCCCCAGCCTCGCAGCTGTACTCCCCGGCATCTGCCTTGCCCGCCTGCTGCACCACCAGCCTCCGGGTACAGCCCTTGGCCTCCACACGCACTTTTGAGCCTGAAGTCAGCTTCTTCCCATCCTTGTACCATGTCACCTCTGTCTGGGCCTGGGCCACATCACAGGTCAGCGTGGCACTGGCCCCTGTCACAGCCTGCACTTCAGTGCGTGCTGGCTGCTCCTTGGCAAATGCCACCAAGGGCTCTGGGGACAGAGAAGGATAAACAGAATCAAAGACATCATCTCAGGCAGGAAGCCAGCACCAGGGAAAGAAGACCTGCATGAGAGAGAGACACTGAAACAGCCCTGGGGCCTGCAGAAGTACTCTGTCTTTCTCGGCAACAAGTAACAATTTATACATTCTCCCTCAGATCCATGTGGGAGGTTCCAAGAAGGGACTTTGGAAAGGACTTTGCCAATGCTCATGGAATCTGCAGGATCCTGAGGCCTGTGTTCCTTAACCCCCACAGATGATGCCACTGTCTCTTCCATGAGGAAGGAACTTTTCACCTACATCCATGGGAATCGCTGAGGCTTGGTGCCCTTCCCTGCTCTTAGTACTGTCAACTTCTGCCAGTTTGGTATGAGTGCCTCTACCTCCCTGTAGCCTTCTGATTCATTGTCTGAGGAATCATGAAGCTGAGCATCTTTCCCAATATTATTGAGATGGCCATTACTGTTCGTTCTACCTAGTGAACTTAGTCAACTCTTACTGACTTACTAATAATAGGGTCTTTTTTTCCCTCTATTCATTTTAAGGCACTCTGTATATACTCAAATACTAGAGAAAGACAACTATGGACCTTTTATGTACATTCTCACAGGTGAGACTCACATTTTCACTCTCTCAGCGAGTCATGAATCAATGTTTTTAGTTTTAACATACACAAATATGTTTATAAATTGTGTCTAGGGCATGTGTCCTATGTAAGAAATCTTTTCTTGCTTTAAGTATTAGCTGAGGATTTTGTAGTTTTAGCTTTCACACCATGGTTTCAGAGACATTGGGAATGGACTTTCCCATTTGGTCAGAATTACTAGGATAATTTGATTTTTTCCATAAGGTTAAGCGATCCAAGCACTCTTTATGTGACCTACACGCTCCCTCCACTTCTCCTAGACACCACAGGAACACATGCGGGGGGGTAACAACAGTCCTTTTATGCAAGTATCTGCTTATGAGATCCTTATTCTATTGCTTTGGTCTCATAACTATCTTCCACTGCATTGACATCCCTTGTCTTATTACTCTAGCTTTGTCATAATTCTTGATAACTGGTACAGCAAAAGCTCACACTTGGCTTTCCTTTAAATTAAAAAAAAAATCATATTGGCTCTTTTAGAATCTGCAAGTTTTCAGTTCCACTGCCTTGCCCTCCTTCCCCGCCACAAAAGTCCCCTTTCATTTTTGTTTGTTTGTTTGTCTTTTCAGGGCTGCACTCACAGCATATGGAGGTTCCCAGGCTAGGGGTCAACTCAGAACTATAGCTGCTGGCCTACACCACAGCCACAGCAACAAGGGATCCTTAATCCACTGAGCAAGGCCAGGGATCAAATCCGTGTCCTCAGGAAATCCCCCCCACCTCCATTTTTTTTGTTAATCTACATCTCTGTGTTTTTATGGATTTCTCTCCATCTATTTCAAACTCTTGACTGTCTGTCGAGAATATTTAATAATTTCCCTCACACACAACCTTCTAGCAACTTTTATCAGAAATAGAATTAGAAACATGGTATTTCTGATGCTATTGTAACTCTTTTACATTTGCCACACTATAGACATAGAATTTTTTGATATTGATTCTTTTTCTAATGGTTATCCTACTCAAGAATCTTAACTCAGTCTAATAATTTACCTCTGGGATTTTCTGAGTGGGTAGTCATATCATCAGCAAATTCCACCTTTAGTTTTTCAAAATTCTTTGTGGTTTATTTTACTTTCCCTCTTACTCTACTAGGTGGTTAGAGTGGGCTACATGTATTATTCTTACTGCCAAAGCTTTCAAGGTACAACTTAAGTGACAATTGCTTTTCTCCAACACCTTTTATTAAATTAAGGAAAAACATACTTATATTATTATAAGAATTTTATGGCATAAATTGAAGCTCAAGGTTATCACTTTTTTTCTAAATTTATGATATTCAATTAATTCAACCATTTTAATCTGTACTCATTGAACTAATCACATCTTTTTGCATTCAGTCTATTAAGACAAGCTTTATGCTGATTAATATTGCCATTTAAACCACATGTGCAGTCCTAGAATATGACATGCATCATGGTCTCTTACTCTTGATATACTGATGAATTCATGTTGCTAACATTTTATGATTTTGGCCTTAAAATCCATAATAGATTGGTCTGTAATTTCATTCTCCTTGCCATTTTCTGTGATTTTGGTATCTATGTTATGCTTTATACATAAAGAGAGTTATGAAGTGTATCTCCTTTTACCATTCCTAGGGCTATTCCCATGAGCAAGGAATCATATTTTTCCAGGCTACTTTTTATTGTGTACCACAGAAATAATGGGCTGAGAAGACTTTTCATTATTGCTTCTATTAATTTAAAAGTCAGAATTATTTGAGCTTCTATAATTTCTTGTGTCAGTTTTCATATAGTTTACCTGGTAGAGCCAAATTGAACAATTTTTCAATTATTATTTAAAGTGTTCTGTAATGAATATTACAGAACCACATTTAAAGGAACCACATTTAAACCACATTTAAAGGAATACATGAAGAGATGGGGGGACAGCTACACACAGCCACAAATCATGCCATAGCACACTCCCAAACTGTTCTTTGCTGGCACCTAGAACGTGGGATGGAAGCCCACCCATATATGGCATCAAGGAATTCCCATCGTGGCGCAGGGAAAATGAATCTGATTAGGAACCATGAGGCTGCGGGTTCGGTCCTTGGCCTCGCAGTGGGTTAAGGATCCAGCATTGCTGTGAGCTGTCGTATAGGTCGCAGATGTGACTCAAATCTGGTGTTGCTGAGGCTGTGGTGTAGACCGGCTGCAACAGCTCCAATTAGACCCCTAGACTGGGAACCTCCATATGCCACGGGTGTGGCCCTAAAAAAAAAGGACAAAAAGACAAAAAAAAAAAAAAAAAAAAGATTGTCTTCAAGAAGAAAAATACCTGACTTCTTAGAATTTTCTATAGTCCAGCTAAAAGGCAAAGACACACACTAACCGTTATGAAAATGCCATAAATAAACACTATTTTGCTAGTCAGAGGCTGCTGGTACAGTAACCCATGGTGAGAAAATTATACCGATGGGACAGAATTGCTTTTTCCTTTCCATTCCTAAATTTATAAAGGTAAATCCAAGGAGGATTCTGATAGTGCACATCTAAACTGAGACAAAGCAAAATCATAATGCTTTAAAATGATCACCCTAAACATTACAGGTGATAACAAAATACGCCTATTTTTTGCTACATACAGGTAACAGAGAGCTTTTATGCCCATGAAAAGAAAGGAAGGAAATCCCAGAAACCTTACATTGGATCATTCAAAATTCACTCTTAAGATAAATCCAAGTAAGGCTGTATGGACAATATTTCCACTAATCAGGGAACGATGTAATCGAAACATTTCTTGTAAACCAAGAACCAGCATGAGATGCTGGATGAGGGCATGTGGTAGGCTTCAGGACATATAAAAGCAGGAAAGTCACACATGCCAAGGTCTATCTCACACACGAAGCATCAGGCAGGGCCAAGGCCTCAACACCAAGGAGCAACAGGAAGGTTTTGGGCAAGTGCTAAGAGATTAGGATTGAGCCTTACTGTTAGAAACAGGTGGACAGAAATGACCCCTCTCCTTTCCATGCACACCTTCCCCATCCATCCTGTCCAGGGCTAACATGGGTATCAAGACAGGACACGGAAGATTAGAAGGCATGAAGAGATGAAGTCGAAAGGCAAGTGCACAAGAATGTGTTGAGGCCAGAAGCCAGTCCCATCATAAGCTCCAAATTGGTAAGCTTAGTATCCTCCCCAAGAACTGACCTGTGACATCCAGATGGAAGGAGACCTTCTGGCCCCCAGCCTCACAGCTGTACTCCCCGGCATCTGCCTTGCCCGCCTGCTGCACCACCAGCCTCCGGGTACAGCCCTTGGCCTCCACACGCACTTTTGAGCTCGAACTCAGCTTCTTCCCATCCTTGTACCATGTCACCTCCGTCTGGGCCTGGGCCACCTCACAGTTCAGTGTGGCACTGGCCCCTGTCACAGCCTGCACCTCACTGCATGCCGGCTGCTCCTTGGCGAACACCACTGAGGGCTCTGAGGACAGGGGAGGATACAGAGGGTCAAAGACATCATCTCAGGCAGGAAGCCAGCACCAGGGAAAGAAGACCTGGATGGGGAGGAAGGGTGATTGAGGAGGTGGCTGGAGACTTCTCCATGCTCTGCACCAGCTGTGGGGCCTGCAAGAGCAACACCACCATCACCACTGGCCTTTTTCAACAAGTAACCCAATTTACCTTCTCCCACAGGCAATGGAGGCTGTTCCGGTTGGGGGTACTGTGAAAGTCTTCCATGCACAATGGAAAGCAGAGGTTATGATGCATGCACACCTCCACTTTCCTAGATTAATCCGGTGATTTTTACCCTCAGTGCATGAGAGTTCCTCTCACCTACTCTCAGTGTTAGAAATTGTTCTCAGTCTGGTGGAACTGAATGAAGTTCTGCCTTCTTTGGCTCTTTCTTTTTTTCCAGTGACTGACAAACTGATGCACATCTGATATTTTTGTGGGGGTTTTTTGTTGGGTTGTTTTTTTTTTGTTTTTTTTTTTTGTCTTTTTGCCATTTCTTGGGTCACTCCCACAGCATATGGAGTTTCCCAGGCTAGGGGTCTAATTGGAGCTGTAGTCACCAGCCTATGCCAGAGCCACAGCAACATGGGATCCAAGCTGTGTCGGCAACCTACACCACAGCTCACGGCAACGCCAGATCCTTAACTCACTGAGCAAGGCCAGGGGCCGAACCCGTAACCTCTGACTGGTTCCCAGTCAGATTCGTTAACCAATGCGCCATGACGAGAACTCCTGATATTTTTGGTCTTTAATGTTCTGTTTCTGTGATATCATTGTCAACATTAGTTCCATTTTCAACAGAACTGTCTTTTTCATATTCATTTTTAGAAACTCTTTATTAAGTTGATAACTCTTTATTGATAGTTGTTTGTGTGTTGTAAAATTCCTCCCTGTGTATTTGCCTTGCCTTTTCCTTTCACCTTTATGGTGTCTTCCCATCCAATAAAGTCATTAATCTTCATATGGACATTATAATCAATCTGTCCTTTGTGATTAGTGCATTTCTATTCCATTTACAATATATTTCATACATGGAGGTCACTAAATTATATGCACTACCTGCTCTTAGAGCTTGTTTTACATTTCACATTAAGGTCTCTAAACTATGTGCAGATGATCTTTGTATGTGGTGTGAGAGACAATTTTTTTTTTTTTTTTTTTGGTCTTTTGGCTGTTTCTTGGGCCGCTCCCGCGGCATATGGAGATTCCCAGGCTAGGGGTCCAATCGGAGCTGTAGCCACTGGCCTACGCCAGGGCCACAGCAACACGGGATCCGAGCCGCGTCTGCAACCTACACCACAGCTCACGGCAACGCGGGATCGTTAACCCACTGAGCAAGGGCAGGGATCGAACCCGCAACCTCATGGTTCCCAGTCGGATTCGTTAACCACTGCGCCACGACGGGAACTCCAGAGAGACAATTTTATTTCATTTTTTCTCTATGGTTAATGATTTTAGCACCCCAAAGACTATCCTTTCTCTACACCTCACATTGGCAACATGGTTTTAAAAAAAAAAAGGCTAGGGTAGGTTCTAGCCCAGTTATGCAGAGTTTGTCTATCTATGCACTTAGACCATGTTGTCTTAATTACTGAAGCTCTGTAAGAGGTTTTGATATCTGGTATAGAAAATGCTCTCACTTCATTTTTTTAAGAGCCTTTGGCCTTTGTATTCAACTTGGCAATTTTCATCCCAGTCAAAAACATATACATCTGGATTTTGACTAAGAATGAATATCTTTGAGTCTTTCATGCTTTCCATTTCTTTCAGATCTTCTCTCTCAAAATGTTTAAAAACTTTATACACCTAATATCAAACTTAAACTCCATTTATTAGACTTGGAATTAGAAAATAATACTAACTATTTGAAGCTACTGTAGCTCTTAAAATTTCATATTCCAAGTGTTTCTTGCTAGCACAGAGATACAGAAGTATTTTCTGTATATTGATTTCTTAATTTAAACTTATTTTATTAAGGTATAGTTGATTTACATTGTTGTATCAATTTCTTCTGTACAGCACAGTGACCCAGTCATACATATATATATACACTTTCTCTTTCTCATAGTATCTTTCATCATGTTCTATCCCAAGAGACTGGATGTGGTTTCCTGTGCTGTACAGTAGGACCTCATTGCTTATCCATTCTAAATCTAATACTTTGCATCTACCAACCCAAATCTTCCTGTCCAACCCACTTCCTCTCCCTCCCCCTTGGCAACCACAAGTCTATTCTCTGTGGCTGTGAGTCTGTGTCTGTTTTGTAGATAGGGGCATTTGTACCATATTTTAGAATCCACATATAGGTGATATCATATGATATTTGTTTTTGTCTTTCCAACTTAACTGCACTTAGTTTGGGAATCTGTAGTTGCATCCATGTTGCTGTAAATGGAATTAATTCACTCTTTTTTGTGGCTGAGTAGTATTCCACATATGTACATATTCCTAATCCATTCATCTATCAATGACATTTAGGTTATTTCCAAGTCTTAACTATTGTGAATATCCGTGCTATGAACATAGGAGTGCCTATATCTTTTTGAATTATAGTTTTGTCTGGATAGATACCCAGGAGTGAGATTCCTGGATCATATGGTAGTTCTATATTTAGTTTTCTGAGGAACCTCTATACTGTTTTCCACAGTTGGTGTACCAATTTACAATCCCACCAACAGTGTAGTAACGTTCCCTTTTATCCATACCTTCAACAGCATTTGCTATTTTTAGACATATTAATGAAGACCATTCTGACCAGTGTGAGGTGTACTTTTTATTGTACTTTTGATTTGCATTTCTCTAATAATCAGTGATGTTGAGCATTTTTTCATGTGCTTACTGACCATCTGTATGTCCTCCATGGAGAAAAAAATCTATTTACATCTTCTGCCCATTTTTCTATTGTATTATTTGGTTTTTTTGTTGTTGTTTAGTTGTATGAATTTGTATATTCTGGAGATTAAGCCCTTGTCAGTTGCATTATTTGCAAATATTCTCTCCCATTCTGTAGGCTCTCTTTTCAGTTTTTTAAGGCTTTCCTGTTCTGTCCAAAAACTTGTAAGTTTAATTAGGTCCCATTAGTTTATTTTTGTTTTTATTTCTATTGCTTTGGAAGACATATGTTTTTTATGTCAGAAAATATTTTCCCTATGAACTCTTCTAGGAGTTTTATGGTATCTTCTGTTTAAGTTTAAGTTCTTTTCTAAGCCTAATCATTTATATGCTGACTTTTCTGAATTGACAACAATATTATCTGTTAAAAAAAAAACTTCTTTTTCTTTTTCCATTTTACAACTTTTTCTTATTTTCCTCTTTATTGTGCTTTCCTATGTTAGAAGTGGTGACAGAAAGGCCTCTTTATCTTGGCTCATCCTCAAGCTAAATCTTTCACTTTAAGTGTGACACTAACTGGGGTTATCTGTAGCACTATTTTCCAAAAAAAAGAAGGATGCTTTTATTTATAGTTTGTTGTGAATTTAATAACATGAAATGCCAAGTTTCATCAAATATTTTCTCAAGTTATATGATGTTAAATTTTATCACACACTTTAATTCTACATTTATTGAGATGACAAAAATATTTTGGTCTTTCCATCTGTTAATATTAACCATCATGTTTATTTTCTAATGTTTTTAATGTTCAACAAATCATACATTCTTGGACTATGGCTTTCATTATAGTGTACTGTCCTATTTATAGATTGCACAGTTGACTAATTTCTTCTTTAAGCTGTTGGCTTCGGCATCCATATGATATTGCCTGTAATTTTAATTCTGCATATTTTCCACTAAAGATTTCAGTATCAGGAGTTCCTGTCATGGCACAGCAGAAACAAATCTGACTAGGAACCATGAAGTTGTGGGTTTGATCCCTGGCCTTGCTCAGTGGGTTAAGGATCCGGCATTGCCATGAGCTGTGATGTAGGTCACAGACGTGGCTCGGATGTGGTGTTGCTGTGGCTATGGTGTAGGCCGGTGGCTACAGCTCCGATTGGACCCCTAGCCTGGGAACCTCCATATGCCATGGGTGCAACCCTAAAAAGACAAAATAAAAATAAAAATAAAAACATAGAGATTTCAGTACCAATATTATGCTATCTTCACAATGTGAGCTGGAGGGTATATTTTCTTTTTCTATTCTGTAAAAGAATCTCCATGAACACGGAAAGTTTTCTTCCCAAATTACTTGGTATAATTTGTCAGTACAGCCACTTGATTTAGGCCTTTATCTAATGAAAATATTTTTTTAAACTGATACCGTTTCGTTAACAGTTATAGGGATGTTTGAGAAACAGAAAATATTTCCTCTTGTGTCATTTTTTTTTAATGGATGCACCTTTGGCACATGGAAATTCCTGGGTCAAAAATGGAATGTGAGCCACAGCTGTGACCTACACCGCAGGTGCTCAACACCAGATCCGTTAACCCACTGCCTTCTCAGCAACCCTACCCACTAGAGTCAGATTCTTTATCCACTGTGCTACAGTGGGAACTCTGTTATTGTATCAGTTTTGATATAGATTTCTAAGAGCTCAATAAATAGTTACAACTTTAAAATTTTTTACCATGAAATCATTTCTCATTATTTCCTCAAATAATATTTCACAAACAAACATAGCATGGTTTTGGTATCTATACACACCCACAAACCACTGAATACAGATACATTATCACACTGTTTTGTGGTGACACATAGGAGTCAAATGTGGGATTGCAGTACTGACTCCTAACACATCAAGACTTTCCTAACATGAGAAAATATATTTATTTCTCATCCTTCTCTATGAACCAGTCTGGGAGGCACACTAATCATTAGAAAATGCTTGAAATAAATGTTACTATATGGTTTGACTGCTGTTAAAGCAAGTCAACTTTAACAAGGCATGCTGATGTACCATAAGCTCCTTGTACCTCCCCACCTCTAAATTTCTATATCAGGCTCCAGGCTGATGATGATATTCTTCTTGAAGAAGAGGATTCCATACTTCAGAGGTGCATGTCATAGGCATACACCTACTAACCCTTGCTCTCTCTGTACTTTGCACAGACAATGCAACAAGGCATTGATCAGGATGCTATTACATACAGCTGCAGAGAGAGCTTCTCTATCCAGATGCAAGGAAGGAAGATTCATAGAACATCTAGAGCTTTGATAATCCAATGGTCAGTCTGAGATATCTGCAAGTATGGTTGGGTAGCCAAAATTTCTCCTTACTGTTGATCAATGGAATTGAAGTATCGCACTAGTGAGAAGTTACACATTGTCTTTCATGAGCAAATCAGATATCTGACAAAATAACATATAGGAGGAAATTTACACATGTCCAAGTGAGAGTTCTCTGATCTACTTCAGATCCAAAAGCCAAGTAGACTCAGAGTCTCAAACAACAAAGAAAGCCAGGCAGGTGCTGAGAACACATAAGCAAAGACCACTGCATAGAAACACTATTCAAGGTGGATAGATGGCCCCTCTCCTCCCTACATACTCATCTAATATGCCACACTTGGCCCAGCCAGGGGGAAAAATAGGAAGGTGGGAGGATAGGGGATGCGTATGATAAAGAGAGCACTATGGACAACATGGGCTCTATATCAGCGCCATCAAATCCAAGCATCAAATCCAAGGAACTGACCTGTGACATCCAGGTGGAAGGAGACCTTCTGGCCCCCAGCCTCGCAGCTGTACTCTCCTGCATCTGCCTTGACCGCCTGCTGCACCACCAGCCTCCGGGTGCAGCCCTTGGCCTCCACACGCACTTTTGAGCTCGAACTCAGCTTCTTCCCATCCTTGTACCATGTCACCTCCGTCTGGGCCTGGGCCACCTCACAGCTCAGTGTGGCACTGGCCCCTGCGACAGCCTGCACTTCACTGTATGACTTCTGCTCCTTGGCAAACACCACTGAGGGCTCTGTGGACAGGGATGGATACAGAGGGTCAAAGACATCATCTCAGGCAGGAAGCCAGCACCAGGGAAAGAAGACCTGGATGGGGAGGCAGGGGCCGGGGCTGGAAACCTATCCAGGCTCTGCGTTAACCCTATGACCTGCAGAAAGCCCCCTGCTTTTCCCAGCAAGTAATGCAAATTATACACTCACCCTCAGATTGTTCAAGTGAGGACGCTGGAAAGGACTTCTCCTCTGCTCATGGGATCTGGAGGGTCCTGAGGCCTGTGTTCCTCAACCTGCCTAGATGATGCCACGTCTCTTCAATGAGGTTATGCAGGGACTTTCACCTGCCTCCATGGGAATTGCTAAAGTTCGCCTGCTTTTAGTACAGTCAACTTGCAGCAATCTGGTTGGAGTGCCCCTACCTTCCCATGGCTTTCTTTTTCATTGTCTGATGAGTAATAAACGGATCACCTTTCCCAATATTATTGAGTTGGCCATCATTCTTTTTTCTACCTGGTGACATTAATCCAATCTTTTACCAACTGAATAACAATTGGGTCTCTTTTTTCCTCTAAAAATTTTAAGGCACTAACATATTAAAATACTACATAAAATACTACATATACAACATAATACATAAAATACTACATACATAAAATACTACATATATATATAATAGCAGTATGTTCAAATACTAGAGAAATACAACTAAGAACATTTTACGTACATTCCCATATGTGTGACTCACATTTTCACTCCCTCAGGGAGTTAACTAAGGAATCAACGTTTTTAGTTTTAACATACACAAATATGCCTATAAATTGTGTCCAGGGCATTTAGTTCTATTTAAGAAATCTTTCCTAACTTTAAGACTTGAAATAATCCAAATTATCAGTTGAGGGTTCTATAGCTTTAGCATTCACAAAGGGGTGTCCAAGACACCAGGAGTAGACCTTCCCATTTGGTCAGAATTATTAGGCCAATTTAACTTTTTCCATAAGTTAAGTGATCCAAGCACTCTTTATGAGAACAACATCCTCCCTCCACTTCTCCTATGCAACACAGAAAAACATGGGGAGGAGGGGAGCAGCAGAAGTCCTTATTCACAATTCTCTGTTTCTGAGCTCCTTTTTCTGTTCCTTTGTCTTAACTACCCATCACTGCAGTGACATCCCTTTGTCTTAATTCCTCTAGCTTTGTCATTATTCTTGATATCAAATGCTCACACTTGGCTTTTCTTCAAGAAAAAAGCATATTAGCTTTACCTTGCTTTTGGAATCTGCCTATCATTTTTCAATCCCACTGACAGCTTAAAAAAATTGTCTTAGGTTTTGATTATTATTAAATATCTCTGATTTTTTTCATGGATTTCTATCCATCTATTTCAACTTTTTTATAGTCTCCCAAGAATATCTAATAATTTCCATTATTAAAATTGGGTTGTGGTGATTGCTGTACAATTATAAATGTAATAAAATTCCTTAAAAAAAGAATATCTGATAATTTTCTACACACACAGCCTCCTAGCAAATTTTATAAGAAACATTATTAGAAACATGATACTTCTGATGCTATTTAACTTTTTTATAATTTCGTTGGCTAAGCTTTTCTTGCTGGTCTATAGATAGAACTATTTTCTACATATTGATTGTTTTTTTTTCATGATTATCCTAGTCGAGACTCTTACTTAGTCTAATAATTGATCTTTTGGATTTTCACATCATCAGCAAATCCCACCTTTAGTTTTTAAAAATTCTTTCTGGCTTACTTTATTTTCCTTCTTACTCTACTTGGTTGTTAGAGTGGCCTACCTGTCTTATCCCTACCATCAAAGCTTTCAAGGTATATCTTAGGTAGATTTATTTTTCTGCAACGCCTTTTATTAAGTTAAGCAAGAACACTTTTATACATTATTGCAAGAATTTGATGGCATGAATTGATACTCAATTTTATAAAGTGTTTTCCTATATTTATGATGTTCAATCAATTCCACTATTTTAGTCTGCACTCATTGAGATAATCACATCTTTTTGCATTCAATCTTTAATACAAGTTTTAATTGATTACTATTGCCATTTAAACCACACATGCAATCCTGGACTATGACTTTCATCACAGTCCTTTACACTCTTTTTTCTTTTTAGGGCCACACCTGTGGCATGTGGAAGTTCCCAGGATAGGGGTCGAATCAGAACTGTAGTTGCTGGCCTGTGCCACAGCCACAGCAACACCAGATCTGAGCCGCATCTAAGACCTACACCACAGCTCACGTCAACACCAGATCCTTAACCCACTTAGTGAGGCTGGGGATCGAACCTGCATCCTCATGGATAAAAGTCAGATTCCTTTCCATTGAGCTAGGACTGGAACTCCTATACTCTTGATATACTGTTGAATACATGTGGCTAACATTTTATGGTTTGGGCCTTAACCTCCACAATAGATTGCTCTGTAATTTCATTCTTTCTGATTTTTTTTTTTGGTACAATTTGGTACAATGTTATGTTCTGTACATGAGGAGAGTTATGAAGTATATCTCCTTTTACCTTTTCTTGGGCCATTTCCATGAGCAAGGAATCAGTTTTCCAGGATATTTTTTATTGTGTACCAGAGAACTAATGAGCTGAAGAGACTTCTCGTTATTGTGTCTATTGACTTAAAAGTCAGAATTATTTGAGTTTCTATAATTCTTGCGTCAGTTTTCATATAGGTTAACTGGTATGGCCAAATTCAAAACTTCTCAGTTTCATTATCTTACAGCATTCTGTCAGTCTCTTAAACCACATTTTAAAGGAAAAAGTGAGAGATCTGGGGTATCTATACATACCCACAAATCATGCTATAGCACACTCCAGAACTGTTCCTTGCTGGCACCTAGAAGTCAGTGTGGGATGGCAGCCCACTCTTGCATGGCATTAAGACTCTCTTTGAGAAGGAAAATACCTGACTTCTTAGACTTCTCTATATTCCAGCCACAAGGCAAAGACACTCACCTACCATTAAGAAAATACAATAAATAAATACTTCTTTGCCAGTCAGAGGTTGCTGGTACAGTAAACCCTGATGAGAAAATCATACAGAATCAACTTTTTCCTTTCCTAAATTCATAATTATAAATCCAAGTCAAATTCTGACACCAAACATCCAAACTGAAGGCAAAGGCAAATTCATATTAACTTTAAAATGATCATCCTAAATATCACAGGTGAATCTCTACCAATCATCCCTTCTCTCCTCCTTTCACACGGCTATGACAACAAAGATAGGTTATGCCTATCTTTTGCTGCACAGGTATCAGAGAAAAGGAAGGAAGGGCACCCCAGAAAACCCACATCCTAAATCACTCTTGGGAGAATTACAAGTAAGATTATGTGGTCAAAATTTCTCCTAATTCAGGATCAAAGAAAATGAAACATCTCTTGCTGACCAAGAGGTGCTGGATGATGGCAATGTGGTAGGTGTCAAGACATATAATGGTGTCACACATGCCAAGGCCTACCTCAGACCCCAAGCATCAGGTATAGCCAAGTAACCAACACCAAGGAGCAAAAAATAAGTTCTGGGCATATATTAAGAGAAGGTGATTGAGCCTTACTGTTAGATACAGATGGACAGAAATAGTCCCTCTCCTTTCCATGTACATCCTCACCCTCCATCCTCCAATGGCCCAAATGGGTATCAGGGCGGGACCTTAAAGACTAGGAGGCATGAAGAAATAAGGTCTAAAGGCAAGCATGCAAAATTCCATTGAGGATTGAGGCCAAAAGCCAGTCCACCATCAGCTCTGAATGGGAGATCTTAGTATCCTCCCCAAGAACTGACCTGTGACATCCAGGTGGAAGGAGACCTTCTGACCCCCAGCCTTGCAGCTGTACTCCCCGGCATCTGCCTTGCCCGCCTGCTGCACCACCAGCCTCCGGGTGCAGCCCTTGGCCTCCACATGCACTTTTGAGCTTGAACTCAGCTTCTTCCCATCCTTGTACCATGTCACCTCCGTCTGGGCCTGGGCCACCTCACAGTTCAGTGTGGCACTGGCCCCCGCCATGGCCTGCACTTCAGTGCATGCTGGCTGCTCCTTGGCAAACACCACTGAGGGATCTGGGAACAGAGAGGGATACAGAGGGTTAAAGACACCATCTCAGTCAGGAAGGCAGTACCAGGCAAAAAAGGCATATAAGGAAAGGCAGGGGGTGTGGGGCGGCTGGGGACTTCTCCTAGTTCTGCACCAGCTGTGAGGCCTGCAGAAGTCCCCCTGCCTTTCTCATAAGCAAATCACAACAATTCCACCCCCAACCCTCGCCTTCCAGGTGGGCGGTTCCAGCTGGGGGTGTAGGCTAAGAGGTTCTCTGCAAGGTGGAAAACAGGGGTCATGATGCATGACAACTCAACATTCCTTGATGAATCTTGGATTTTTTTACCCTACTCCCAGTGTTGTCAACTGTTTGAAATTTGGTGAGACTGAAGTTCTTCTGCCTGTGGCTCCATTTTTGTTTATCAGTGACTGACAAGCTGATGCAATCGGATGTTTTAGTTCTTTAACATTTTGTATTTATGACATCACTTTTCAGAAGTTGCTTCATTTTCAGTAGAATTAGTTGACCTTTTCATATTCATTTTAGCAGCTCTTTAATTACAATTAATTGATGCAAACTATTACATTTATAATGGATAAGCAATGATTCCCTACTGTATAGCACAGGAACTATGTGCTATCCAATCTCTTGGGATAGACCATGATGGAAGATAATATGAGAAAAAGAATGCATGTGTGTGTGTGTGTGTGTGTGTGTGTGTGTGTTTGTGTATGTATGTATGTATGCATGACTGGGTCACTTTGCTGTACAGCAGAAATTGGCACAACATTGTAAATCAACTCTAATTAAAAAATATACAAAATTCTTTGAAATTTAAAGTGCTATGCAAATATAAGGTACTATGACCTATAACACTTTACGTGGCAAAGGCAGGAAAAAAATTAATGTATTATGAAAAAAATTTTATTCTTTTATGGGATTGTGAATATAAATTTGTGGAACAAATAAAAGTATTATTCTTCCTGCTTGAAAAATAAAATAAAATAAAATGCCTCAGGCACTTTGGAAAATACTTTGGCAGTTCCTCAAAATTTTAACCTAGGGTTTCTATATAATCTAGCAATTCGATGCCTATATACTTAAGGCTGAAAATGTGTGTCCAAACAAAAACTTGTACACAAATGTTCACGGCAGCATTATTCTTAATAGTCAAACAGTGGAAACAGCTCAGATGTCTCTCAAGTGATGTGAATGGACATCTAAAATGTGGCATATACATAAAATTAATATTAACTTAAAAAAAGAATAAAATACTATTATATGCTGCAACATGGATAAACCTTGAAAACATTAAGAAAAACAATCCAGCCACAAAGGACACATATTGTACTATTAAAGTTATATGAGAGATGGGATTAAGATGGAGTAATAGAGGGACTGGGGCTCAACTTCTCTCCTACAAACAACAAAATTTACAACCAAATACTGAGCAATCTTCAACCAAATGGACCGGAAACATTCAAAAAGATATCCTACCCCAGAAGACAAAGAAGAGGCCACATTAAGAGGTCAGAGGGGAGATTATGTGATATAAGCAACCCCATACCTCCCAGGTGGGAAGTCCCACAGACTGCAAAGTAACGGATACACAGAGACTCACCTACAGGAGTGAGAGTTCTGAGCCCCATGTCAAACTCCCAAATGTCAGGGTCTGGCACTGGGAGAAAGAGCCCCCGGAGCATCTGGCATTGAAGGCCAGTGGGGCTTCTGTACAGGAGCTCCATGGGACTGGGGGAAATGGAGACCCCATTCTTAAAAGGTGCACACAGACTTTCACATGCACTGCGTCCTAGGGTAAAGCAAAGTCTCCATAGGAATCTGGGTCGGACCTGACTGGAGTTCTTGGAAGACCTTCTGGGAAAACAGGGGTGAATGTGGCTTGTTGTGGGGGAAGGACATTGGAAGCAAAGCTCTTGGGAATATTCAGCAGCATGCATTTCTCTAGAGGTGGCCATTTTGGGAAAATCTGGCCCTACCCATCAGTGCTGAGAAGCCCCAGGACAAACAACAATCCAGGTGGGATCACAGCCCCATCCATCAGTAAACAGTCTGCCTAAAGACCCCCCCAGGCACACATCCACCTCTAATCTCACCCAGAGACAAAGCCCCACCAAAGAGAGGGATAGGAATCAGTTCCACCTACCAGTGGACAGGCATCAGGCCCTTAATGAAACATTAGACCAGATGGATTTAATAGATATTTATAGGACATTCCATCCAAAAGCAACAGAATACACATTCCTCTCAAGTGCACACAGAACATTCTCTAAGACAGATCACATCCTGGGCTACAAATCAAGCCTCAGTAACTTTAAGAAAATTGAAATCATATCAAGCATCTTTTCCAACCACAATGCTATACGACTAGAAAACAACAACAAGGAAAAAAACCTGTAAAAAACACAAACACATGGAGACTAAACAACATGCTAATAAACAACCAATGTATCAGAAGAGTTCAAAGAGGAAATTAAAAAATATCTAGAAGCAGAAGTTCCCATCGTGGTGCAGTGGTTAACAAATCCGACTAGGAACCATGAGGTTGTGGGTTCCATCCCTGGCCTTGTTCAGTGGGTTAACGATCCGGCATTGCCATGAGCTGTGGTGTAGGTTGCAGACGCAGCTCGGATCCCAAGTTGCTGTGGCTCTGGCATAGGCCAGCAGCTACAGCTCCAATTAGACCCCTAGCCTGGGAACCTCCACATGCTGCGGGAGCGGCCCAAGAAAAGGCGAAAAGACAAAAAATTAATAAAATAATAACAAAAGGATAACATTAAAAAAAATTACCTAGAAGCAAATGACAACAAAGATACAACACTCCAAAAGCAGTTCTAAGAGGAAAGTTTATAGCAGTACAAGCCCACCTCAGGAGACAAGAAAAAGCTCAAATAAACAAGCTAACTTTACATCTAAAGCAGCTAGAGAGAGAACAGACAAGACCTAAAGTTAGTAGAAGGAAAGAAATCATAAAGATCAGAGCAGAAATAAATGAAATAGAAATGAAGAAAACCATAGAAAAGATCAATGAAACGAAAAGCTGGTTCTTTGAAAAGATGAACAAAATCGATAAACCCTTAGCCAGACTTATCAAGAAAAAAAGAGAGAGGACTCAAATCAGTAAAATTAGAAATGAAAAAGGAGAAGTAACAACGGACATCACAGAAATACAAAGGATCATAAGAGACTACTGTATGCAACTACCCACCAATAAAATGGAAAACCTAGAAGGAATGGACAAATTCTTGGAAAACTACAACCTCCCAAGACTAAACCAAGATGAAATAGAAAAGATGAACAGACCAGTCACAAGAACTGAAATTGAAACTGTGATTAAAATACTTCCATCAAACAAAAGTCCAGGACCAGATGGCTACGCAGGCGAATTCTATCAAACTTTTAGAGGAGAGCAAACACCTATTCTTCTGAAACTATTCCAAAAATTGCAGAGGAAGGAGTACTCCAAAACTCATTCTATGAGGCCACCATCACCCTGATACCAAAACCAGATAAAGATACCACAAAAAAAGAAAACGACAGGCCAATTTCACTGATGAAGATAGATGCAAACATCCTCAACAAAATACTAGCAAACCACATCCAACAATACATTAAAAGGACTGTATATCATGATCAAGGGGGATTTATCCCAAGGATGCAAGGGTCCTTCAATATCTGCAAATCAATCCGTGTGATATACCACATTAACAAACTGAAGAATAGAAACCATATGATCCTCTCAATAGAGGCAGAAAAAGCCTTTGACAAAATCCAACACCCATTTCTGATTAAAAAAAAAAAAAAAAAACCTTAAGAAAGTGGGCATAGAGGGAACCTACCTCAACACAATAAAGGCCATATATGACAAACCCACAGCGAACATCATTCTCAATGGTGAAAAGCTGAAAGAATTCCGGCTGAGATCAGGAACAAGACAAGGATGTCCGCTCTCACCACTACTATTCAACGTTAGTTTTGGAAGTCCTAGCCACAGCAATCAGAGAAGTTAAAGAAATAAAAGCAATCCAAATGGGAAAAGAAGAAGTAAAACTATCATTATTTGCAGATGACAAGATACTATACCTAGAGAATCCTAAAGATTCTACCAGAAAACTTAGAGCTTATCAATGAATTTGGCGAAGTCACAGGATACAAAATTAACACACAGAAATTGACTGCATTTCTATATACTAACAATGGAAGATCAGAAAGAGAAATCAGGGAAGCAATCCCATTTACCACTGCATCCAAAAGAATAAAATACCTAGGAGTAAACCTATCCAAAGAGACAAAAGACCTGTACTTTGAAAACTCTAAAACACTGATAAAAGAAATCAAAGATAACAAGAACAGATGGAAAGACCATCAAACAGATGGAAAGACCATGCTCTTGGACTGGAGGAGTTAATATTATCAAAATGACTAGACTATCCAAGGCAATCTACAGATTCAGTGCCATCCCTATCAAATTACCAAGGACATTTTTCACAGAACTCAAACAAAAGATTTTAAAGTTTGTTTGGAAGCACAAAAGACCCAGAATAGCCAAAGACATCCTGAGATAGAAAAATGGAGCTAGAGGAATCAGGATACCTGACTTCAGTCTATCCTACAAAGCAACAATCATCAAAACTGTATGGTACTGGCACAAAGACAGAAACATAGATCAGTGGGACAGGATAGCACGCCCAGAATTAAACCCACGTACCTACAGCCAACTAATCTATGACAAAGGAGGCAAGAATCTACAATGGAGAAAAGACAGTCTGTTCAATAAGTGGTGCTGGGAAAACTGGACAGCCACATGGAAAAGAAGGATATTAGACCACTCCCTAATACCATACACAAAAATCAACTCCAAATGGATTAAAGACCTAGATATAAGGCAAGACACTATAAAACTCTTAGAGGAAAACATAGGCCAAACACTCTCCAACATAAATGACAGCAACATCTTCTCAGATCCACCTCTTAGAGTAATGACAGTAAAAACAAAAATAAACAAATGGGACCTAATTAAACTTATAAATTTCTGCACAGCAAGGAAACCCTAAACAAAACAAAAAGACAACCCACAGAATGGGAGAAAATCTTTGTAAATGAATCAACTGACAAGGGATTCATCTCCAAAATTTACGAACACCTCCTACAGCTCAATACCAAAAAAACAAACGACCCCATCACAAAATGGGCAGAAGATCTAAACAGACAATTCTCCAAAGACGACATACAGATGGCCAAAAAACACACGAAAAGATGTTCAACATCACTCATTATTAGAGAAATGCCACTCAAAACCACTATGAGGTACCACCTTACACCGGCCACAATGGCCAGCATCCAAAAGTCCACAAACAATAAGTGCTGGAGAGGCTATGGAGAAACAGGAACCCTAGTACACTGGTGGTGGGATTGTAAATTGGTGCAACCACTGTGGAAAGCAGTCTGGAGATTCTTCAGAAAACTAAACATAGAACCACCATTTGATCCAGCAATCCCACTCCTGGGCATCCATCCAGAGAAAACCAAGACTCGCAAAGACACATGTACTCCAATGTTCATGGCAGCACTCTGTGCAATAGCCAAGACGTGGAAACAACCTAAATGTCCATTGACAGAGGAGTGGATCAAGAAGATGTGGTACATATACACAAAGGAATATTACTCGGCCAATAAGAGGAACAAAATACTGGCATTTTTAGCAACATGGATGGACCTAGAAACTATCATGCTAAGTGAAGTCAGTCAGACAATGAGACACCAACAACAAATGCTATCACTGACATGTGGAATCTGAAAAAAGGACGCAATGAACTTCTTTGCAGAATAGATACTGACTCACAGACTTTGAAAAACTTATGGTTTCCAACGGAGACAGTTCAGGGGGTAGGGGAATGCGCTGGGGGTGTGGGATGGAAATCCTAAAAAATTGGATTGTGAGGATCATTGTACAACTACAAAAGTAATAAATTCATTGAGTAATTTTAAAAAGGGAAAAAAAGAAAAATTGTTATACGAAACTCAGAATAGGCAAATCTATAGAAGGAGAAAGTAGGTTATGTTGCTAGCAGCTGGGGGAAGGTCGAATGGAACATGACTCATAATAGGTACCTGGTTGCTCTATGGAGTGATAAAAGTGTTCTGAATTTAAGTAGCAGTCATGGTTGCACAACTCTGTGAATCTACTAAAACCTAGTTAATTGCACACAGTAAAATAGCTACTTTGGGGAGTTTCCATCATGGCTCAGCAGTGGAATCGAATCCAACTAGTATCCGTAAGGACTCAGGTCCGATCTCTGGCCTCCCTAGGTGGGTTAAGGATCCAGCATTGCTGTGAGCTGTGGTATAGGTCGCAGATGTGGCTCGGAGTCTGCGTTACTGTGGTTGTGTCACAGGCTGACAGCTACAGCTCTGATTCCACCCCTAGCCTGGGCACCTCCATATGCTGCAGGGACAGCCCTAAAAAGACAAAATAATTAATAAACAAATAAGTAGCTAATTTTTGTTATGTCAATTATATCCCAATAAGATTGTTATGAAAATAATAAATCAAAAAATAAAAATAAAAAATAAAATTAATTGATAAATTAAAATAAGTGCTAAAGTGTTGATAGTTTATATGCTGTATAATTCTTCCCCATTGATGTGCCTTGCCTTTTCTTTTCACATTTTTATAGTATCTTCCCATCCAATAAAGTCACTAATCTTCATATCGACATTTTATTAATTTGTCCTTGGTAGTTAGTACATTTCTATTTCTTTTACAAATACTTAACAGTGGAGATCGGTAATAAGCTGCACTGCCTGATTTGAGTTTCTTTTATCTTTCACAGTAAGGTCCTTAAGCTATGTGAGAGAGATGGCCAATTTCATTTTACTTTTTCCATATGGTTAATGATTTTAGCATCCTTCATGGAAAGACCATCCATTCTCCACACCACAAGTAGCAACATGGAAAAAAACAAAAGGCAAAGGTGTAGTCCAGTAACGTTGAGTTGTTTCTAAGGCAATATTCCATTCCTTTGATCTGTTCATTCTATCTATGCATGAGAAAGAAAGAGGCCATGTTATCTTAATCACTGTAGCTCCATAAGAGGTCTTGACATCTGGTATAGAAAATCCTCTCTACTTTGTTCTTTTTGGGTTTTCTTTTTTTTTTTTAATCATTCTTTCTTTTTTTTTTTTTTTTTCCTTTTTTCTTGTCTTTGTGGGGCAGCACCTGTGGCATATAGAAGTTCCCAGGCTAGGGGTCTAATTGGAGCTGCAGCTGCTGGCCTCTGCCACAGCCACAGCTATACAGGATCCGAGCCAAATCTAAGACCTACACCACAGGTCATGGCAACACTGGATCCTTAACCCAGTGACCAGGGCCAGGGATTGAACCCACGTCCTCATAGATACCAATCAGGTTTGTTAGCTCTGAGCCACCATAGAAACTTCTCACTTTGTTCTTTTTCAAGAGTATTTGGCTTTTATAACCAATGTGTCAATTTTCATCCCATACAAAGAATTATATGTTTGGATTTTAACCAGGAATGAACATCTTTGAGTCTTCCACAGTTTCTATTTCTTTTAGATCTTCTTTTATCTCTCAAAATGTTTAATAATTTTACACACTTAGTATCACCAAACACCATTCATTAGACTTGGAAATAGAAAATAATAATTTTAAAGCTATTGTAACTCTTAAAATTTCATATTCCAAGTGTTCCTTCTTAGTGTAGAGATACAGAAGTGTTTTCTGTAAATTGATTTTTTTAATGCAGTAATTTTCCCAAGTCTCTTCCTATGTCTAATCACTAATATGTTGAATTTTCTGAATTGATAAAAGTCTTATCTATTTTAAAAACACTTTTTTTTCTCATTTTATACCTTTGTCTTATTTTCCTCCTTACTGTGCTCTAAATATTAAGACTGATGACAGAAAGGCCTCCTTCTCTTGTCTCATCTCCAAGCCAAGTCTTCACTTTAAGTGTGATACTAGCTGGTGTTATCTATAGTACCATTTTCCAGAATAAGAACCATTTGTTACAAATTTTATATCATGAAATGATGGCAAATTTTATCAAATATTATTACAAGATATATGATGTTAAATTTTATCACACTTTTCTGCATTTATTGAGATAATCAAAACCGTTTTGTTTTTCAACTGTTAATATTACCCATTATATTGACATTCTAATGTTAAACTATCATACATTCTCGGACTATGACTTCCGTCATAGTGTACTGACCCCTTCATAGGTTGCACAGTTGGTTAATATCTTTTTTAAGCTGTTGGCTTTGGTATTCATAGGATGTTGCTTATAATTTTAATTCTGCATATTTTCCTTTAAAGATTTCAGTATCCGTATTATGCTATTTCCATAAAATGAGCTGGAGGGTATATTTCCCCTTTTTCTATTCTGTAAAAGAATCTCCATGAACATGGAAATTTCTTCTTCCCAAAACATTCAGTATAATTTATCAGTACAGCCACTTGATTGAGGTCTTTCTTTAACGAAAAGATTTTTTAAATTTCTTGAACGGTCATAAGACTTTTTGAGTTTTCTATTTCTTCATGAGTCTTTTTTTTTTTTTTTAACGTGTGCACCCGCAGCATATGGAAGTTCCTGGGCCAGAAACTGAATCTGAGCCACAGCTGCAACCTACACCCAGATCCTTTAACCCACTGCACCAGGCTTGGCACTGATTCTACACCTTACAGTAACTCGGGCTGCTGCAGTCAGATTCTTTACCTATCACACCACAACAGGAACTCTGTTCTTCTGTCAGTTTTTATATAGTTTTCTAGGTGCTCAACAAATAGTTAAAATTTTTACCATGAAATCATTTCTCATGATTGCCTCAAATAACATTTCACAAATAAACAGAGCAGGGTTTTGGTACCTATACACACCCACAAGCCATTGAATACAAACCCGATATCACACCACGCTCCTGTGGTGACACCTAGGGGTCAAATGTGGAACTGCAGCAGCCCACCCCTAACTCACGTCAAGACACTCTTAACAGGAGTTCCCATCATGGCTCAGTGGTTAACGAACACGACCAGTATCCATGAGGACACGGGTTGAATCCATGGCCTTGCTCAGTGGGTTAAGGATCCAGCGTTGACATGAGCTGTGTGGTGTAGGTCACAGACGCGGTTCAGATCCCACGTTGCTGTGGCTGTGGGGTAGGACGGCAGCTATAACTCTGATTCAAACCTGAGCCTGGGAACCTCCATATGCCATGAGTGTGGTCCTAAAAAGACCAAAAAAAGGGGGGGGGCACTCTTAGCAAAAGAATATACATTTATTTTTCACCAGCCTGGGAGGCACACAGCACATGCTAATCATTAGGAAATGCTTCAGATAAATGTGGTAAATACCAGTCAGATAGTAATTATGCTGTCAACTTTAATAAGGCATGCTGATGTACCATAAGTTCCTCATTCTTCCCCATTTTTAAATTTATCTATCAGCCTCCAGAGAAATTCTGACAAAGAATGTCCTAACTAAAGACAAAAGGAAATCGAGATTTGATTTAAGAAAGAAAACTACCGACCTCAAAGGTGCATGACACAGGCACACATCCAACCCCTGCTCTCCCTATACTTTGCACAGACAGTGCAACCAGGCATTGATCAGGATGCTGCTATATACAGCATCTCTCTATATATAGCATCTCTCCATAGCTTCTCTATCCAGATGCAAGGAAGCAAGATTCACAGAACTAAAGCTTTGATAATCAAAAATTCAGTCTGAGATACCTACTAGTGTGACTAGGTAGCCAAAATTTGGTATCCAAATATCTCACTAGTGAGAAGCTACATGTTGCCCTGCGCGACAAATCTGGTAGCTGACAGAACATCAGGTAGGAGGAAGTTTTCACATGCCCAAGTGAGAGTTCCCTGATCTAATTCAGATTAAGCACGAGATCTACTTCAGTTCCCAGCACCAGGCAGGTGCTGGGAACACATAAGCAAGGACCACTGCATGGAAACATCACTCAAGATGGACAGAAGGCCCTCTCTTTCCTACATGCCCATCTAATCCAGCCAACCTTGGCTCAGTCATAGGAGGAAAAATAGGAAGATGGGAGGATGGGAGAGCTGTGCAATGAGGAGAACACTAGGGGCAACATTGGCTCAACATCGGTCCCATCAAATCCAAGCAAGGCAAACTGACCACTCCAAGGAACTGACCTGTGACATCCAGGTGGAAGGAGACCTTCTGACCCCCAGCCTCGCAGCTGTACTCCCCGGCATCTGCCTTGCCCGCCTGCTGCACCACCAGCCTCCGGGTGCAGCCCTTGGCCTCCACACGCACTTTTGAGCTCGAACTCAGCTTCTTCCCATCCTTGTACCATGTCACCTCCGTCTGGGCCTGGGCCACCTCACAGTTCAGTGTGGCACTGGCCCCCGTCACAGCCTGCACTGCACTGCTTGATGGCTGCTCCTTGGCAAACACCACTGAGGGCTCTGGGGACAGAGAGGAAAACACAGAGTCAAAGACACCATGTCAAGCAGCAAAGCCAACACCAGGGAAAGAAGACCTAAATGGGGAGGTGTGGAACTGGTAACTTCTCCAGCCTCTGCATCACACGCCCACTGCCTTTCTCAGCAACAAGCAATGCAACTTATGCACTTGCCCTCAATTCATGCAGGCTGTTCAAGGTGGAGATGCTACAAAAGACTTCTGTGTTTGTGGCATCCTGAGGGCTCTGTTCCTCAACCTACCTACGTCTCTTCCAGGCGGTTATGCAGGAAACTTTTCACCTGTCTCCACAAGAAGAACTGAGACTCAGTGCCCTTGTGTGCATTTAAAACTGTCAACATGTGTCAGGCTTGTACCTCCACCTGGTTTTCTGTTTCCTTGTCTGAGAATAATAAAGCCTTTTCCAATGTTCCTGGGCTTGCCATTATTGTAGGTGCTTCTTGATTCACTATCCAAGTCTGTTGCCCATTCACTAAAGGTAGGCTCTCTTTTCTCAATTAAATTGAAGGCATTCTTCATACATTTAAATATTAGAGCAAGGACACTCTACATGTCATAAGGATATTCCCACCTGTGTGACTCACATTTTCACTCTCTTAGGGAGTCTTCTGATGAAATGAGTGTTTAATTTTAACATACTCAAATGTGTCTATAAATCATGTTAGGGCATTTGTGTTCTATCAAAGGTAAGGAAAGCCTTACCTTAAGTCTTTAAATAATCCATAGTACCAGATGAGGGTTTTATGAATTTTAGCTTTTACACTGAGGAGTCTAACCCAGCAGGAGTTGGCTTTTGTCTAATATGACTATTTAATTTTTTCCACACATTTACGTGGTCCCATCACTATTCATGACTGCAACGGCTTTCCTCCACTTCTCCTATAGTCACCACAGTAAAAACGAGATGGAGAAGTAGCAGGAATCCATGTATGCGAGATCTGTTTCTATGCTCTTTCTGTTTTTTGGAGCAGATAAATAACTATCCCTGCCTTGAGAATCCTTGCTTTAATTATTGTAGTTTGTGATAATCCTGACATCAATCATAGAAAACACTCTCGCCATTTTGCTTTTATTCAAGAAAAAGCATCTTGGTTCTAACTTGCCTTTGTAATCTGCCTATTATTCTTCAATCTGCCCCCCACATCCTAAAAAAAAAAAAAATCCCTTCAATTCTGATCATTCATCAACATCTCTGATTTTTCTACAGATTTCTATCCATCTATTTCAAACTCTTACTGTCTCATAAAATGTAATAATCTCTTCACACACCCAGCTTCGTAGCACTTTTACCAGAGCTGGAATTAGAAACATGGTACTTCTAGCACTGTTATTACCATTTTACAAATTCATGGGCCAAGCTTTTCTTGCTAGCTTATAGATAAAGAAATGTTTTCTGCAGACTAATTTTTTTTTACATGGCATTTCTTCTCAAGAATTCCACTCGGCCTGATAATTTATCTTGGAGATTTTCTGAGTTGATAATCTCATTATCAGAAAATTCCACCTTTAGCTTTTACATTGTTGTCTGGTGATACTATTTTCCTCCTTATTTAACTCAGTGGTTAGAGTGGCTTACATGTATTGCCCCTGATGTTACACCATTCAAGGTATACTTTAAGTGCAATGGTTTGTTCCTCAGGACCATTTATAAAAGTTAAGGACACTTTTGTTCAGTATGTAAAGAATTGTGTGGCATGAACAGATGCTCAATTTTATCAAACTCATTTCTCAAATTATGCCGTTCAATTTTTATCCGACTTTGATTCTGTACTCTTCCATATAATCACATCTTTTTACACTGTCTCTTAATGTCAAGCTTTCTGTCAGTTAACACTCTCAATTTTAAACACATCTGTTATCCTGGACTATAACTTTCATCACAATGTTTTTTCCTCTTCATATATCCCCGAATTCCTTTTGTTAACTTTTTTTTTTTTTTTTTTTTTTTTTTTTTTTTTTTTGCCTTAACATCCACAAGAGGAGTTCCCGTCATGGCGCAGTGGTTAACGAATCCGACTAGGAACCATGAGGTTGCGGGTTCGGTCCCTGCCCTTGCTCAGTGGGTTAACGATCCCGCGTTGCCGTGAGCTGTGGTGTAGGTTGCAGACGCGGCTCGGATCCCGCGTTGCTGTGGCTCTGGCGTAGGCCGGTGGCTACAGCTCCGATTCAACCCCTAGCCTGGGAACCTCCATATGCCGCTGGAGTGGCCCAAGAAATAGCAACAACAACAACAACAAAAAAAGACAAAAGACAAAAGACAAAAAAAAAAAAAAAAAAAAAAAAAAAAACATCCACAAGAGATTGGTCTCTAATTTCATTCTTCCTTCCTCTCCTGTGTGATTTTGGTATCATGTTCTGTACCCACAGAGAATTATGGAGTGTATCTCCTTCTTCTATCTCTGGGACCATCTCCGGAATCATCAGATAAGAGTTTTCCAGGATATTTTTATAGCGTACCAGAGCACCACTGGGCTGAGGAAATTTTTCTTTATTGGTCCTACTGGTTGAATGCTCACAAAAATATTGAATTTTCCCTATCTCCCTTTCTCAGTTTTCACACAGTTTACTACAACTTAGTAAAATCTCACAACTTTTTAATTTTTTTCACCTTACATTATCCAGCAATATTCTGTTAATTCAGGCTTTACAAATACATATTGTTGGATCTGGGCTATCTATACACACCCAATAATCATACTGAATGGTTAGCACATTCCCAAAATGTTATGTGTTTACACCTAGGAGTCAAGGTGGGATGACAGCCCATGCTTATTCCACATTAAGACCCTCTTCACAATGGGAAAATAACCTCAGTTCTTAGACTTCTCTATATTCCAGCAACGAGGCAAAGGCACTCACTAACCACTAAGAAAATGCAAAAAAAAAACAAAAAACAAAAAAAAAAAAAAAACACTTTGCTTGTCAGAGGCTGCTGGTACAGTAACCCCTGATGAGCATATCATACTGATGGGCAGAACTGACTTTTTCCTTTCCATTCTTAAATTCATAAATGTAAATCTAAGGGGAATTCTGACCATGAATATCCAAACTAAAGACAGAAGCAAAATGATATTTTCTTTAAATGATCTCCTTAAACATCACAGGTGAATCTCCACCATTCATCCCTTCTCTCCTTCAAGGACAGGTCCACAAAATATTAGCCTATTTTTACACCCAGGAATCAGAGAGTTTCTATGCCCATATAAAGGAAGGAAGGGGATCAAAGAAACCTCACATCTGATCATCCAAAGTTCACTCTTGGAGAATTCCAAGTGTGACTGGAATATTTCCTCTAATTTGGGATCAGTGAAAAGGAAACACCTCATTCCAACACCAAGAACCAGTAGGAAGTGCTGGAAGAGGGCAGTTGGTGGCTATCAGGACATATAATGGAAGGAAAGTCACATATGCCCAGGTCTATCTCTAACTCCAAGTATCAGGTAGAGCCAGGATCCCAACACCAAGGAGCAAGTAGAAGGATCTGGGCAGGTGCTAAGATATTGGGACTGAGCCTTACTGTTGGAACAGGTGGACAGAAACGACACCTCTCACTCTCCCCATTCATCCTTCCCTGGCCCCAAAATGAGTATTGAGATGGGACGTGGAAGATTGGGAAGCATAAAGAGATGAAGTCCAAAGTCAAGTGCATAAGAGACTTGATGCCAAAAGCCAGTCCCATCAGCAGCTCTGAATGGAAGAGCTTAGTATCCTCCCCAAGAACTGACCTGTGATGTCCAGGTGGAAGGAGACCTTCTGACCCCCAGCCTCGCAGCTGTACTCCCCAGCATCTGCCTTGCCCGCCTGCTGCACCACCAGCCTCCGGTTGCAGCCCTTGGCCTCCACACGCACTTTTGAGCTTGAAGTCAGCTTCTTCCCATCCTTGTACCATGTCACCTCTGTCTGGGCCTGGGCCACCTCACAGCTCAGTGTGGCACTGGCTCCGGCCATGGCTTGCACTTCAGTGCGTGCTGGCTGCTCCTTGGCAAACACCACTGAGGGCTCTGCATACAGAAGGGATACACAGAGTCAAAGACACCATCTCATGCAGAAAGCCAGCACCAGGGAAAGAAGACCTAGATGGGGAGGCAGGAGTTGAGCTGGAAGCCTCTTTAGGCTTTGCACAAGCTGTGAGCCTGCAGAAGGCCCCCTGCCTTTCTCAGCAACAAGTAACACAATTTATACATTCTCTCTCAGTTCCATGTGGGCTGTTCTGGGTGAGGACAATGGAAAAGATTTCTCCTTTGCTCATGGAATCTACAGGGTCCTGAGGCCTGTGTTTCTGCACTGCCTACATGAAGCTACCATCTCTTCCATGATATGATGCAGGGAATTTTTCACCTTCCTCCATGGGAATCATGGAGGCTCAGTGTCTGCTTGCTCTTAGTACTGTCAACTTCTGGCAGTCTGGTAGGAGGGCTTATTCCTCCCTGGGGCTCTCATTTTCATTGTTTGATAAGTAATGAAACAGCACCTTTCCCAATATTATTGAGATGGCCATTACTGTTTGTTCTACCCAGTGAACTTAATCAATATGTTTATCAAATTAATAATAAATAAAAGGGTCTCTCTTTTCCTGTACTCATTTTTAAGGCACTCTTTATATACTCAAATACTCGAGAAAGAAAACTATGGATCTTTTATATAAATTCCCTCCTGTGTTACTCACATTTTCACTCTCTCAGAAAGTCTGATGAATCAACCTTTTTAGTGTTAACGTACTCAACTAGGTCTATATTTCCTCTCGAGCATGTGTTCTATTTAAGAAATCCTTCCTAACTTTAAGACTTTATATAATCCAAGCTTGTCAGCTGAGGATTTTACACTTTTAGCTTTCACACTGAGGTTTCCAAGACCCAGAAGTTTACTCTACAATTTGGTCAGCATTATTAGGACAATTTAATTTTTTCCATAAGGTTAAGTGATCCAAGCACACTTTATGAGAATAACACCCTCCCTCCACGTCTCTACCACACAGGAAAACTCAGGGAGTGGGGGGCAGCAGAAGTCCTTATTTACAATTCTCTGTTTCTGAGCTCCTTATTCTGTTCTTTTGGTTTCATAACTAACCATCAGTCCATTGACATCCCCTTGTCTTATTACTCTAGCTTTGTCATAATTTTTTATATCTGGTACAGCAAATGCTCACACTTGGCTTTTCTTCAAGAAGAAAGCATATTGGCGGTATCTTGCTTTTGGAATCTGTTTGCTATTTTTCGATTCCACTGTTACCCCCAAAAAAATTCCCTTCCAATTTGATTGCTTATAAAATTTTTGATTTTTTCACAGATTTCTATCCAACAATTTCCAACTCTTGACTGTCTGTCAAGAATACTTGATGATTTTCCACACACACAGCCTCCTAGCAAGTTTCATCAGAAACAGAATTAGAAACATGATACTTCTGATGCCATCATAACACTTTCATAATTTCATTGGCTAAGCTTTTCTTGCCACCCTATAGATACAGAATTTATTGTTTTTGTATTGATTCTTTTTCACAGTTATCCTATTCAAGAATCTTACTCAGTCTAATAATTTATCTCTGCAATTTTCTGATTGGATATTCATATCATCAGCAAATTCCACCTTTAGTTTTTCAAAATTCTTTGTGGCTTATTTTATTTTCCTTCTTACTCTGCTTGGTAGTAGTATTGCCCCTACTGTCAAAGCTTTTGAGATACATTTTAAGTGAGAGTTATTTTTCTAAAACACCCTTTATTAAGTTAAGCAAGAACACTTTTATATATTATTGTAAGAAGTTTATGGCATAAATTGATGCTCAATGTTATCAAAATTTTTTCCAGATTTACAAAGTTCATTGAATTGAACCATTTTAGTGTGTACTCATTTAGATAATCATCTTTTTTGCACTCAATCTCTTTTTTTAGCTCTTTCAATCTATTTTTTATTTTATAATGATTTTTATTTTTTCCATTATACTTGGTTTACAGTGTTCTGTCAATTTTCTGCTGTACAGCAAGGTGACCCAGTTATATATACATGTATACCTTCTTTTTCCTCACATTATCATGCTCCATCATAAGTGATTAGATATAGTTCCCAGAGCTATACAGCAGGATCTCGGTGCTTATCCGTTCCAAAGACAGTAGTTTGCATCTATTAACCTCAAATTCCCAGTCTATCCCATTCCCTCCCCCTCCCCTTCCCCCTTGGCAACCACAAGTCTGTTCTCCATGTCCATGATTTTCTTTTCTGTGGAAAGGTTCATGTGTGCCATATATTAGATTCCAGATGTAATTGAAATCATATGGTATTTGTCTTTCTTTCTGACTGATTTCACTCAGTATGAGAGTCTCTAGTTCCATCCATGTTGCTGCAAATGGCATTATGCTGTTCTTTTTTATGGATGAGTAGTATTCCACTGTGTATACATACCACATCTTCATAATCCAATCATCTGTCAGTGGACATTTGGGTTGTTTCCATGTCTTGGCTATTGTGAATAGTGCTTCCGTGAACATGCGGGTGAATGTGTCTTTTTCAAGGAAAGTTTTGTCCAGATATATGCCCAAGAGTGGGATTGCTGGGTCATGTGGTAATTCTATGCATAGTTTTCTAAGGTACCTCCATGTTGTTTCCCATAGTGGTTGTACCAATTTACACTCCCACCAACAGTGCAGGAGGGTTCCCTTTCCCCCACACCCTCTCCAGCACTTGTTATTTGTGGACTTATTAATGATGGCCATTCTGACTGGCGTGAGGTGGTAGCTCACAGTAGTTTTGATTTGCATTTCTTTAATGATCAGTGATGTTGAGCATTTTTTCATGTGCTTGTTGGCCAGCATTCAATCTCTTAATATAAGTTTTATATTGATTAATATCACCATTTAAATTATGCATGCAATCCTGTTTATACTCTTGATGGATTGCTGAATTTAACATAAATGCTAACATTTTATTATTTGGGCCTTAAAATCCATAATAGATGGGCCCATAATTTCATTCTCCTTGCCTTTTTTTGTGCAATTTTGGTATTGATGTTATATTCTGTACATGAAAAGCATTATGAAGTGTATCTTCCTTTACTCATGAGCAAAGAATAATAGCTGTCCAGGATATTTTTTATTGTACACCAGGGAACTACATGGCTGAGATGACTATTCATATTGCTTCTATTGATTTAAAAGCCATAGAATTGTTTGAGTCTGTTTCTGTTTTGTAGATAGGTTCATTTGTGCCATATTTTAGATTCCACATGTATGTGATACAGAACATGATGGAAGATAGTATGAGAAAAAGAATGTATATATATATATATGTATATATATGCACACATACATATATATATGACTGGGTCACTATGCTATATAGCAGAAATTGACAACTGTAAATCAACTATACTCTAATAAAAAATTCCAAAAAAAAGAAAAGTCATAGAATTATTTTAGTTTCTATTACTTCTTCTGTCAGTTTTCATACAGTTAACTGATATAGCCAAATTTAACAACTTCTCAGTTTTATTACCTTAAAGTATTCTGTAATATTCTCTGAAAACCACATTTTAAAATAATATGTGGAAGCAACTGGGGTATCTATACATACACACAAATAATGCTATAGCACACTCCCAGTTATTTGTCCCCACCTGGAAGTTAATGTGGGATGGCAGCCCTCTCTTACATGGCATTAAGACTTTATTCACAAAAAGAAAAATAACCTCATTTCTAGACTCTCTGTATCCCAGCCATGAGGCAAAGACACTCAATAACAATTTTTAAAATACAATAAATAAATCCTGCTTTGCTGGTAAGAGACTGCTGCTACAGTAACCCCCGGTGAGCAATTCATACTTATGGGACAGAATCGAATTTTCCTTTCCATTCCTAAATTCACAAATTTAAACCCAAGGGGAATTCTGACACTGAACTTCAAAACTAGTCAACTGCAAAATCATATTTGCTTTAAATGATCACCCTAAATATCACAGCTGAATATCTACAAGGCATGCTTTCTCTCCTCCCTTTATAAGGGCACGACAACAAAATATGGCCCTACTTTTTGCTACATACAGATATCAGACAGCTTCTACATCTATGAAAAGTAAGGGCCTCCCAGAAACCAAGCATGAAGCATAACTCTCCCAGACTTCAGACAATATTACAAAGCTACACTAATCAAGACAGTGTGGTACTGGTAGCAAAACAGACATATAGACCAACGGAACAGAATAGAGTACCCAGAAATAAACCCAGACACCTACGGTCAATTAATCTTTGACAAAGGAGGCAAGAATATAAAATGGGAAAAATACAGTCTTTTCAGTAAGTAATGTTGGGAAAACTGAAGAATTGCATGTAAATCAATGAAACTAGAACACATTCTCACACAACGTGCACAAAAATAAATTCAAAATGGCTTAAAGACTTGGAGTTCCCTTTGTAGCTCAGTGGTTAGTGAATCCAACTAGGAACCATGAGGATGTGGGTTCGATCCCTGGCCTCAATCAGTAGGTTAAGGATCCAGTGTTGCTGTGAGCTGTGGTGTAGGTTGCAGACGCAGCTCAGATCTGGCATTGCTGTGGCTCTGCTATAGGCCAGTGGCTACAGCTTTGAGTAGACCTCTAGCCTGGGAAGCTGCATATGCCATGGGTGCGGCCCTAGAGAAGAAAGACAAAAAGACCTCACATTTGATCCTCCAAAGTTCACTGTTGAGATAAATCCAAGAACAACTGTGCATCCAACTTTTCCTCTAATACGGATTCAATGAAATTGAAATATCTCTTGCTGACCTAGAACCAGCAGGAGGTGCTGAATGAGGGCACGAGGTAGCTGTGAGGGCACATAATGGGAGGAACATCACACATGCTCAGGTTTATCTCACACCCCAAGCCTCAGGTAGAGCCAGGGTCCCAAACCAAGGAGCAACATGAAAGTTCTGGGCAGGTGACAGAGTGGCTGATTGGATAAAATCAGGGTTAGGGTTAGGGTTAGGGTAAAAAAAGCAAAAACCTTCAATATGCTGCCTACAAGAAACTCACCTTAGGACAAATGACACATATAGATTGAAAGTGAGGGGGTCAGAAAAAATATTTCATTCCAGTGGACATGACAAGAAATCAGGAGTTGGAATACTCATATCAGACAAAATAGACTTTAAAATGAAGGCCATAAAGAAAGACAAAGAAGGACACTATTTAATGATTAAAGGATCCATTCAAGAAGATGTTATTACTATTGTCAACATATATGCCCCAAATATAAAAGCACTCAGATACATACAACAAATATTAACAGACATAAAGGGAGAAATTGATGGGAATACAATCATAGTAGGAGACTTTAACACCCCACTCATATCAATGGACAGATCCTCTAGAGAGAAAACCAATAAAGCAACAGAGATCCTAAAGGAAACAATAGGAAAGTTAGACTTAATTGACATCTTCAGGACACTACATCCAAAAAAAATCAGAATACACACTCTTCTCAAGTGTGCATGGAAAATTCTCAAGAATTGATCACATACTGGGGCACAAAGCTAACCTTAACAAATTTAGGAGCATAGAAATTATTTCAAGTATCTTCTCTGACCACAATGGTATGAAACTAGAAATCAACCAGAGGCAAAGAAATGAGAAAAAAAACCTACTACATGGAGACTAAACAATATGCTACTAAAAAACCAATGGGTCAGTGAGGAAATCAAGAAGGAAATTAAAAAATACCTCGAGACAAATGATAATGAAGACACAACCACTCAAAATCTATGGGATGCCATGAAAGCAGTGCTCAGAGGAAAATTCATAGCGATACAGGCCTTCCTCAAAAAAGAAGAAAGATCTCAAATTGACAACTTAACCCAACACATAAATGAATTAGAAAAAGAAGAACAAAAAAGACCTAAAGTCAGCAGAAGGAAGGAAATTATAAAAATCAAAGAGGAAATCAATAAAATAGAGATTCAAAAAACAATAGAGAAAATTAATAAAACCAAGAGCTGTTTCTTTGAAAAGCTAAACAAAATTGACAAATCCCTGGCTAGACTCACTAAGAAGAGGAGAGAAAGAATCCAAGTAGAAATGAAAAAGGAGAAATAACAAGAGGCACTGAAGAAATACAAAAAAAAAAAAAAAAAAAAAGTAAGAGAATACTATGAACAACTATATGCCAACAAATTTGACAATCTGGAAGAAATGGACAACATTCTAGAGACTTACAGCCTCCCAAAACTGAATCAAGAAGAAATAGACCAACTGAACAGACCGATCACTAGAAATGAAATTGAAAACTTCATAAAAAATACTCTCTACAAACAAAAGCCCAGGACCAGATGGCTTCACAGGTGAATTCTACCAAACATACAAACAGGATCTGGTGCCCATCTTCCTTAAACTTTTTCAAAAGGTTGAAGAAGAAGGAACACTCCCAAAGACATTCTATGATGCCACCATCACCCTCATTCCAAAATCAAATACACCACCAAAAAAGAAAACTATCAGCCAATATCTTTGATGAATATAGACACAAAAATTCGCAACAAAATTTTAGCCAACTGAATCCAACGACTTATCAAAAAGATCCTACACCACGACCAGGTGGGGTTCATCCCAGGTTCATAAGGATGGATCTACATATGCAAATCAATCAACATTAACAAAAGAAAAGTCAAAAACTACATGATCATCTCAATAGATGCAGACAACATCCGTTCATGATAAAAATTCTCACCAAAGTGGGTATAGAGGGAATATTCCTTAACATAATCAAAGCCATTTATGACAAACCCACAGCAAATATAATACTCAATGGAGAAAAAATGAAAGCCATTTCACTCAAATCAGGAACAAGACAGAGATGCCCACTCTCATCACTGCTATTCAACATAGTTTTGGAAGTCCTAGCCACAGCAATCAGACAAACAAAAGAAATAAAAGGCATCCACATAGGAAGAGAAGAGATAAATCTCTCACTGTGTGCAGATGACATGATACTATACATAGAAAACCCTAAGGACTCAACCCAAAAACTACTCAAACTGATCAACAAATTCAGAAAAGTAGCAGGATATAAGATTAACATTCATAAATGTCGCATTTCTGTTTACTAACAATGAAATATTAGAAAAGGAATACAAAAATATGATACCTTTTAAAATTGCATCCTGAAAAATCAAAAACTGGGACTACACCTGACCAAGGAGGTAAAGTACTTATATACTGAGAACTATTAATCAAGGAATAATCAAGGAAAGGCTATTAATCAAGGAAATTAAAGATGTAAAGAAATGGAAAGATATCCCATGTTCCTAGGTTGGAAAAATTAATATTGTAAAAATGGCCATACTACCCAAAGCAATCTACAGATTCAATGCCATCCCTATCAAATTACCCATGACATTTTTCACAGAACTAGAACAAACAATCCAAACATTTATATGGAACCACAAAAGACCAAGAATTGCCAAAGCAATCCTGAGAAACAAAAACCAAGCTGGAGGCATAAGTCTCCCAGACTTCAAGCAATATTACAAAGCCACAGTCATCAAAACAGTGTGGTATTGGTACCAAAACAGACAGACAGACCAATGGAGCAGAATAGAGAGCCCAGAAATAAACCCTGACACCTATAGTCAATTAATCTTTGACAAAGGAGGCAAGAACATAAAATGGGAAAAAGAAAGTCTATTCGGCAAGCATTGCTGGGAAACCTGGACAGCTCCATGCAAAGCAATGAAACTAGAACACACCCTCACACCATGCACAAAAATAAACTCAAAATGACTGAAAGACCTAAACATAAAACAAGACACCATCAAACTCCTGGAAGAGAACATAGGTAAAACATTCTCTGACATCATCCTCATGAATATCTTAGGTCATTTTCCCAAGGCAACAGAAATAAGAGAAAAAATAAACCCATGGGACCTAATCAAACTGAAAAGCTTTTGCACAACAAAGGAAACCAAAAAGAAAACAAAAAGATGGCTTACAGAATGGGAGAAAATATTTTCAAACAATGCAACAGACAAGGGCTTAATCTCTAAAATATACAAACAATTTATACAACTCAACAGCAAAAAAGCCAACAACCCAATGGGAAAATGGGCAAAAGACCTGAATAGACTGTTTTCCAAGGAAGATATACAGATGGCCAACAAGCTCATGAAAAAATGCTCAACATCCCTGATGATTAGAGAAATGCAAATCAAAACTACTGTGAGCTACCACCTCACACCAGTCAGAATGGCCATCATTAATAAGTCCACAAATAACAAGTGCTGGAGGGGTTGTGGAGAAAAGGGACCCCTCCTTCACTGTTGGTGGGAATGTAAGCTGGTACAGCCACTATGGAGAACAGTATGGTGGTACCTTAGGAATCTATATATAGAACTACCACATGACCCAGCAATCCCACTCTTGGGCATATATCTGGACAAAACTTTCCTTGAAAAAGACACATTCACCCGCATGTTCACGGAAGCACTATTCACAATAGCCAAGACATGGAAACAACCCAAATGTCCACTGACAGATGATTGGATTATGAAGATGTGGTATGTATACACAGTGGAATACTACTCAGCCGTAAAAAAGAACAGCATAATGCCATTTGCAGCAACATGGATGGAACTAGAGACTCTCATACTGAGTGAAATCAGTCAGAAAAAGAAAGACAAATACTATATGTTATCACTTATAACTGGAATCTCTTATACAGCACAAATGAACTTTTCCACAGAAAATAAAATCATGGACTTGGAGAATGGACTTGTGGCTGCCAGGGTCAGAGGGAGGGAGTGGGAGGGATTGGGAGCTTGGGATTAACAGATGCAAAGTATTGATCTCGGAATGGATTTACAAGGAGATCCCGCTGTGTAGCATTGAGAGCTATCTAGATACATACATCACAACACCACAATGGGAGGAAAAAATATGTATACATGTATGTGTAACTTGGTCCCCATGTTGTAGAGCAGGAAAAAATAAATTAAAAAAAAAGAAATGGGGAACTCTGTCTAGTCATTTATGATGGAACACATAGTGTGAAAAAAAAGAATGTATACATGTATGTGTAACTGGGTCACCATGCTGTACAGTCGATATATATATATATAGAAAGTTCTGGGCAGGTGCTAAGAGAGAGGAACATAGCCTTACTGTTTGAAACAGATGGACAGAAATGACTCCTCACCTTTCCAGACACACACTGCCCATCCACCCCACACCCCAGGCCCCAAAATGAGTATCGAGACAGGATATGGAAGATTGGGAGCATGAAGAGAAAAAGTCTAAAGTTAAGTACAAAAGAGTGTGTTGAGGTCAGAAGCCAGCCCCATTATCAACTCCTAATGGGAGAACTTAGTATCATCCCCAAGAACTGACCTGTGACATCCAGGTGGAAGGAGACCTTCTGACCCCCAGCCTCGCAGCTGTACTCCCCAGCATCTGCCTTGCCCACTTGCTGCACCACCAGCCTCCGGTTGCAGCCCTTGGCCTCCACACGCACTTTTGAGCTCGAACTCAGCTTCTTCCCATCCTTGTACCAAGTCACCTCCGTCTGGGCCTGGGCCACCTCACAGCTCAGCGTGGCACTGGCCCCTGCCATGGCTTGCACTTCACTGCAGGCCAGCTGTTCCTTGGCAAACACCACTGAGGGCTCTGGGGACAGAGAGGGATACAAGGGGTCAAAGACACCATCTCAGGAGTTCCCACTGTGCCACAGTGGGTTAAGGACCCAGCATTGTCACAGCTCTGACGTAGATCCCAGCTGAATCTCAGATTCCATCCCTAGCCCAGAAACTTTCACATGCCATATGTGCAGCCAAAAAAAAGAAAATGATATTATCTCAGGCAAGAAGGTAGCACTAGGGAAAGAAGACCTGGATGGGGAAGTGGGAGTCGGTACTGGAGACTCTACAGATTCTGGACTAGCTGTGGGGCCTGCAGAAGCTCCCCTGCATTTCTCGGCAACAAGTAACACAATTTATACACTCTCCCTCAGATCCATGTGGGAGGTTCCAAGAGGGGACTTTGGGAAGGACTTCTGCAATGCTCATGGAATCTGCAGGATCCTGAGGCCTGTGTTCCTCGACCCCCAGAGATGATGCCACTGTCTCTTCCATGAGGTGATGCAGGGAAATTTTCACCTTTCTGCTTCATTGTCTGAGTAATCATGAAGCTGAGCATCTTTCCCAATATTATTGAGATCGCCATTATTGTTTGTTCAACCTAGTGAACTTAGTCAACTCTTACTGACTTACTAATAATAGGGTCTTTTTTTCCCTCTATTCATTTTAAGGTTCTCTGTATATATATTCAAACACTAGAGAAAGACATCTATGGACCTTTTATGTACATTCTCACAGGTGAGACTCACATTTTCACTCTCGGGGAGTCATCTGATGCAATCAACGTTTTTATTTTTTTAACTTACACAAATATGTTTATAAATTGTGTCTAGGGAATGTGTCCTATGTAAAAAATCTTTCCTTACTTTAAGTCTTCAAAAGATCTATGTCATTAGCCGAGGATTTTGTGGTTTTAGCTTTCACACCATGGTTTCAGAGACATTGGGAGTGGACTTTCCCATTTGGTCAGAATTACTAGGATAATTTGATTTTTTCCATAAGGTTAAGTGATCCAAGCACTCTTTATAAGAACATCCTCCCTCCACTTCTCACAGAGACACCATGGAAACACATGGTAATGGGGGTGTGTGAACAACAGTCCTTTTATGCAAGTATCTGCTTCTGAGATCCTTACTCTATTTCTCTGATCTCATAACTAACTATCCCTGCATTGACATTTCCTTGTCTTAATTACTCTAGATTTAACATAATTTTTAATATCTGGTATAACAAATGCTCCCACTTGGCTTTTCATCAAGAAAAAAGCATGTTGGTTCTCCCTTGCTTGTAGAATCTGCTTGTTGGTTTTAAATTCCACTGACAACTCAAAAAAAATTCTCTTCAGTTTTGATTATTAATAAATACCTCAGATTTTTTTCATGTATTTCTATCCATCTATTTCAACTTCTTGACTCTCAAGATTTAATAATTTCCTACACACACAGCCTCCTAGCAACTTTTATTAAGAAAAAAAAACAGAATTAGAAACATCAACAAAAGACAAAAAAAAAAAAAAAACAGAAACATGATACTTCTGATGCTACTGTAACTCTTTTACAATTTCATTGGCCAAGCTTTTCTTGTCAGCCTGCTTTCTACTTTCTTTTTTTCATGGTTATCCTACTCAAGAATCTGACTCAGTAGGGATTCAAAGAAAGGGAAAGAAAGCCCATGCTCCTGGATTGGAATAATTATATTGTAAAAATGGTCCAACTACCCAAAATGATCCACAGATTTAATGTGATCTGTATCAAATAACCCAAAATATTTTTCACAGAACTAGAACAAACAATCCAAAAATTTATATGGAACCATAAAAGACCTAGAATTGCCAAAGCAATCTTGAGGAAAAATAAACCATGAGGCATAACTCTCCCAGACTTCAGACAATATTACAAAGCTACACTAATCAAGACAATGTGGTACTGGTACCAAAACAGACAGACAGACCAATGGAACAGAATAGAGAACCCAGAAATAAATCCAGACACCTATGGTCAATTAATCTTTGACAAAGGAGGCAAGAATATAAAATGGGAAAAAGACAGTCTTTTCAGCATGTGGTGCTGGGAAAACTGTACAGCCGCATGTAAATCAATGAAACTAGAACACACCCTCACACAATGTGCACAAAAATAAGCTCAAAATGGCTTAAAGACAATAAGAAAATACTCCTAGAAGAGAACATAGGCAAAACATTCTCTGACATCAACCTTACAAATGTTTTCTCGGTCAGTCTCCCAAGGCAATAGAAATAAAAACAAAAATAAAGGAATGGGACCTAATCAAACTGATAAGCTTTTGCACAGCAAAGGAAACCACAAAAAAAAAAAAACTAAGGAATGGGAGAAAATAGTTTCAAATGATGCAACTGACAAGGGCTTAATCTCCAAAATATACAAACAACTTAAACAACTCAACAGCAAAAAAACCAACAACCCAATTGAAAAATGGGCAAAAGACCTAAATAGACATTTCTTCAGATAAGACATACTGATGGCCAATAGGCACATGAAAACATGCTTAACATCACTAATTATCAGAGAGATGCAAATCAAAACTACAATGAGGTACCACCTCACACTGGTCAGAATGGCTATCATTAATAAGTTCACAAATAACAATTGCTGGAGAGGGTGTGGAGAAAAGGGAACCTTTCTACACTGTTGGTGTAAATGTAAATTGATACAACCTCTGTGTAAAACAGTATGGAGGTACCTTAGAAAACTAAACATAGGACTACCACATGATTCAGCAGTCTCACTTCTGGACATGTATCTGGAAAAACTACAATATAAAAGACACATGCACCTGTATGTTCATAGCAGCACTGTTCACAATAGCCAAGACATGGAAACAACCTAAATGTGCATCAACAGATGGATGGATGAAGATGTAGTACATATACACAATGGAATACTATGAAATAATGACACTTGCAGCAACATGGATGCAACTAGAGATTCTCTTATTAAGTGAACTAAGTCATAAAAAGAAAGACAAGTACCATATGATATCACTTATACATGGAATCTAAAATATGGCACAAATGAACCTATCTACAAAAACAGAAACAGACTCACAGATGTGGAAAACATACTTGTGGATGCCAAGGGGAAGGGCAGAGTCAGATGGACTGGGAGTTTGAGGTTAGTAAATACAAACTATTACATTTAGAATGGATAAGCAGGTCCTACTGTATAGCACAGGGAACTGTGTCCACTCTCTTGAGAGAACATGATGGGGAAAGATATGAGAAAAAGAATGTGTGTGTGTGTGTGTGTGTGTGTGTGTGTGTGTGTAACTAGATCAATTTGTAATACAGCAGAAAATGGCACAACATTGTAAATCAACTATAACTAAAAATACAAAAAAGAAAAAATATTAGTCTAATAATTTATCTCTGGGATTTTTGGGGTAGATATTCACATCATCAGCAAAATCCATCTTTAGTTTTTCAAAATTCTTTATGGTTTATTTTATTCACCTTCTTACTCCACGTGGTAGTCAGAATAGCCTACTGTCAAAGCTTTGAAGGTACATCTTAAGTATGAGTTGTTTTTCTGCAAAGCCTTCTATTAAGTTCAATAAGAACAATTTTATACATTAATTAAAGAATTTGGAGTTCCCGTCGTGGCACAACGGAAACGAATCTGACTAGGAACCATGAGGTTGTGGGTTCAATCCCTAGCCTCACTCAGTGGGTTAAGGATCTGGCATTTCCATGAGCTGTGGTATAGGTAGCAGACACGGCTCGGATCTGGCATCACTGTGGCTCTGGCATAGGCCTGCAACAACAACTCCGATTAGACCCCTAGTCTGGGAACCTCCATATGCCATGGGTGCAGCCCTAAAAGGACAAAAGACAAAAAAAAAAAAAAAAAGAATTTTAGGAGTTCCCATCGTGGCTCAGTGGTTAACAAATCTGACTAGGAACCATGAGGTTTCGGGTTTGATCCCTGGCCTCGAAGTGGGTTAAGGATCCGGCATTGCTGTGAGCTGCAGTGTAGGTCGCAGACATGGCTCAGATCCTATGTTGCTGTGGCTCTGGCATAGGCTGGTGGTTACAGCTCCACTTGGACCCGTAGCCTGGAAACCTCCATATGCTGCGGGTGTGGCCCTAGAAAAGACAAGAAGACAAAAAAAAAAAAGAATTTTATAGCATAGATTAATGCTCAATTTTATAAATTTTTTTCAAGATGATGTTCAGTTAACTTGATCATTTTAGTCTGTACTCACTGAGATAATCACATATTTTTTTGCATTCAGTCTCAATATGATTAAGCTTTATATTGATTAATATTGCCATTTAAACCACACATGCAATCCTGGACTATGACTTTCATTACACTGTTTTATACTCTTGATGTATTGCTGAATTCATGTTGCTAACATTTTACTATTTTGGCCTTAATATCCACAGTAGACTGTTCTGTAATAACATTCTCCCTGTTTTTTTGTGCGATTTTGGTATCAATGCTATATTCTGTATATGAGGAGAATTATGAAATGTACCTCCTTTTACCTTTTCTAGGGCCATTTCCATGATCATGGAATAATAGTTTCCCAGGACATTTTTTATCGTGTACTAGAAAAGTACTTGGCTGAGAAGACTTTTCATTATTGCTTCTATTGATTTAAAAGTAATAGAGTATTCTGAGTTTCTATAACTTCTTGATTAGTTTTCATATAGTTTACTGGTATGGTCAAATTTAATAACACTTCAATTTTATGAACTTAAAGTATTCTAATATTCTCCTATAACGACATTTTAAAAGAATATGTGTGATATTTGGGGTGTCTATACATACACACTAATCATGCTATAGCACACTCCCAAACAGTTATTTGTTGATACTTAGAAGTTAATGCTGGATGGGATCCCTCTCTTATATGGCATTAAGACCTTCAAAACACATCCATTCAAAATCTATGGGATGCCACAAAAGCAGTGCTTGGAGGGAAGTTCATAGCAATACAAACATTCCTCAAAAAAGAAGAGAAATCTCAAATTAACAACTTAACCCACCATCTAAATGAAGTAGAAAAAGAAGAACAAAAAAAAAATCTAGTCAGCAGAAGGAAGGAAATAATAAAGATCAGAGAGGAAATCAATAAAATAGAGATTCAAAAAACAATAGAAAAAAATCAATAAAACCAAGAGCTGGTTCTTTGAAAGGCTAAACAAAATTGACAAACCTCTGTCCAGATTCACGAAGAAGAGGAGAGAAAGAACCAAATAAACAAAATAAATGAAAAAGGAGAAATCTTAACAGATAATGCAGAAATACAAAAAAACATAAGAGAATACTATGAACAATTATGTCAACAAACTTGACAACCTAGAAGAAATGGACAACTTTCTAGAGACTTACAGCCCAGCCCGCCAAGACTGAATCATGAAGAAATAGATCTAACTGAACAGACTGATCACTAGAAATAAAATTGGAATATGTAATGAAAACACTTCCTACAAACAAAAGTCCGGACCAGATGGCTTCACAGGAGAATCTGTCAAACTTACAAAGTAGAACTTATACCCACCCTCCTTAAACTTTTCCAAAAGGTATAAGAAGGAACACTCCCAGACATTCTATGAAGCCACCATCACCCTAATACCAAAACCAGACAAAGATACTACCAAAAAAAAGAAAACTGTAGGCCAATATCTTTGATCAATATAAACACAAAAATTCTAAACAAAATTTTCACCAACTGAATCCAACAACATATGAAAAAGATCATACACCACGAAGAAGTGGGATTCATCCCAGTTCATAAGGATGGTTCAACATATGCAAATCAATGTCATACACCACATTAACAAAAGAAAGGTCAAAAACCACATAATCATCCCAATAGATGCAGAAAAAGTATTTGACAAAGTCCAACATCCATTTATGATCAAAACTCTTACCAAAGTGGGTATACCTTAACATAATAAAAGCCATTTATGACAGGAGTTCCCGTAGTGGCCCAGTGGTTAACAAATCCGACTGGGAACCATGAGGTTGTGGGTTTGGTCCCTGCCCTTGCTCAATGGGTTAAGGATCTGGTGTTGCCGTGAGCTGCAGTGTAGGTTGCAGACACGGCTTGGATCCCGCGTTGCTGTGGCTCTGGCGTAGTCCAGTGGCTACAGCTCTGATTCGACCCCTAGCCTGGTAACCTCCATATGCCACGGGAGCAGCCCAAGAAATGGCAAAAAACAAACAAAAAAAGCCATTTATGACAAACCCACAGTCAATATACTACTTAATGGAGAAAAGCTGAAAGCCTTCCTGCTAAAATCGGGAATAAGACAAGGATGCCCACTCTCACCACCTTTATTCCACATAGTATTAGAAGTACTAGCCACAGCAATCAGAAAAACAAAAGAAAAAAAGTTATCTAAATTGAAAGAGAAGAGGTAAAATTGTCACTATATCCAGATGACATGATACTATATATAGAAAACCCTAAGGACTCAACCCAAAACTACTACGACTGATAAGCGAATTCAGCAAAGTAGCAGAATACAAGATTAACATTCAGAAATTGGTTGCATTTCTGTATACTAATAATAAAATATTATAAAAGGAATATAAAAATACAATACCTCTTGGGTTTCCTGTCGTGGCTCAGTGGTTAACGAATCTGACTAGGAACCATGAGGTTGCGGGTTCAATCCCTGGCCTTGTTCAGTGGGTTAAGGATCCAGCATTGCTGTGAGCTGTGGTATAGGTTGCAGATGCGGCTCAGATCCCAAGTTGCTGCGGCTGTGGCGTAGGCCGGCAGCTACAGCTCCAATTAGACCCCTGGCCTAGGAACCTCCATATGCCCCAGAAGTGGCCCAAGAAATGGCAAAAAGACAAAAAAAAATACAATACCTTTTAAAAATCACACCCACAAAAATTAAATACCTAGGAATAAACCTGACCAAGGAGGTGAAAGACTTATTTGCTGAGAACTATAAAACATTAATCGAGGAAATTAAAAAGGATTAATTAAAGAAATGGAAAGATAGTCCGTGCTCCTGGATTAAAATAATTAATACTGTTAAAATGGCCTTATTACCCAAAATGATCCACAGATTTAATGTGATCTGTATCAAATAACCCAAAATATTTTTCACAGAACTAGAACAAACAATCCAAAAATTTATATGGAACCATAAAAGACCTAGAATTGCCAAAGCAATCTTGAGGAAAAATAAACCATGAGGCATAACTCTCCCAGACTTCAGACAATATTACAAAGCTACACTAATCAAGACAATGTGGTACTGGTACCAAAACAGACAGACAGACCAATGGAACAGAATAGAGAACCCAGAAATAAATCCAGACACCTATGGTCAATTAATCTTTGACAAAGGAGGCAAGAATATAAAATGGGAAAAAGACAGTCTTTTCAGCATGTGGTGCTGGGAAAACTGTACAGCTGCATGTAAATCAATGAAACTAGAACACACCCTCATACAACGTGCACAAAAATAAATTCAAAATGGCTTGAAGACCTAAACATAAAACAAAACACTATAAAACTCCTAGAAGAGAACATAAGCAAAACATTCCCTGACGTCAACCTTACAAATGTTTTTTCAGGTCAGTCTCCCAAGGCAACAGAAATAAAAGCAAAAATAAAGCAACGGGACCTAATCAAGCTGACAAACTTTTGCATAGCAAAGGAAACCATAAAAAAAAAAAAAACCTAAGGAATGGGAGAAAATAGTTTCAAATGATGCAACTGACAAGGGCTTAATCTCCAAAATATACAAACAACTTAAACAACTCAACAGCAAAAAAACCAACAACCCAATTGAAAAATGGGCAAAAGACCTGAATAGACATTTCTCTAGGAAGATATACAGATGGCCAACACGCATATGAAAAAATGCACATCACTAATTATTAGAGAAATGCAAATCAAAACTACAATGAGGTACCACCTCACACCAGTTAGAATGGCCATCATTAACAAGTCAACAGATAACAAATGCTGGAGAGGGTGTGGAAAAAAGGGTACCCTTCTACACTATTAGTGGGAATGTAAATTGGTATAACAACTATTGAAAACAGTATGGAGGTACCTCAGAACATTAGGTATAGAACTACCATATGACCCGGCAATTCCACTCTTGGGCATATATCCAGACAAAACTTTCAGCCAAAAAGATGCACGCCTCTATATGTATAATTTCATCACTATTCACAATAGCCAAGACATGGAAACAAACCCACATGTCCATCAACAGATGAATGGATTATGAAGATGTGGTATATACATATATAATGGAACACAACCCAGCCATAAAAAAGAACAAAATAATGCCATTTGCAATAACATGGATAGAACTAGGGACTCTTATACTAAGTGAAGTAAGTAAGAAAGACAAAAACAAACACTATATGATACCATGTATCTGGAATCTAATGTATGGCACAAATGAACTTTTTTACGGAAAAGAAACAAACTCATGGACTTGAAGAACACAGTTGTGGTTGCCAAGTGGGAGGGTTCGGGATGGACGGGGAGCTTGGGATTATGATATGCAAACTACTGCATCTGGAGTAGATAAGCAATGAGATTCTGCTCTATAGCACAGGGAACTATATCTAGTCACTTGTGATCAAACATGATGGAGGATAATGTGGGTTATATGGGTATGACTAGGTCACTTTGATGTACAGTAGAAATTGACAGTACAGTGTAAATCAACTATAATGGAAAAATAAATATCACATTTAAAAAATAAAAAGACAAAATTTTCTCACTGAACTCTTTCCAGACATAAAATATCTACTGAATTGGCTCACCCAATTGAATAGTTTACCAATTAAAATTTTAAGGCAAATAAAGGAATTTTTGTAATAAAAAAAGATCTCAAAAAGGAAAGTAACCTATTTCTTAGACTTCTCTAAATTTCAACCAAGAGGCAAAAACACTCACTAACCATTAAGAAAATGCAATAAATACACTTCTTTGCTAGTCAGAGGCTGCTGGTATAGTAACCCCTGTTGAGCATATCATACCTATGGGACAGAACCTACTTTTTTCCTTCCAATCCTAACTTCATAAATGTAAATCCAAGGGGAATTCTGACACAGAACCTCCAAACTGAAAACAAAAGCAAAATCATATTTGCTTTAAAATGATCACCCTAGGAGTTCCCGTCGTGGTACAGTGGTTAATGAATCGACTAGGAACCATGAGGTTGCGGGTTCGGTCCCTGTCCTTGCTCAGTGGGTTAACGATCCGGCGTTGCCATGAGCTGTGGTGTAGGTCGCAGATGCAGCTCAGATCCTGCGTTGTTGTGGCTCTGGTGTAGGCTGGCAGCTACAGCTCCGATTAGACCCCTAGCCTGGGAACCTCCATATGCCGCGGGAGCAGCCCTAGAAAAGGCTAAAAGACAAAAATAAATAAATAAATAAATAAATAAATAAATAATAAAATGATCACCCTAAATATCACAAGTGAATTGTTAACAATCACCCCTTCTCTCTTCCCTTTGCAAAGACATAAAAAATATATGGCCAATTTTTTGCTACATACAGGTAACAAAGAGCTTCTACATCCATGGAAAAGAAGGAAGGGCACCCAAGAAACCCCACATCTGATCATCCAAATATTGTGCGGACAATATTTCCACTAATCAGGAATCAATGAAATCTGTTACCAACCAAATACTGGCAATAGGTGTTGAACAAGGGCTGTCAGGACAAGCAATAAGAGGAGAGTCACACCCCAAGCATCACCACAAGAGACAGGGGCCCAACACCAAGGAGCAACAGGAAGGTTCTGGGCAAGTGCTAAGACACCAGGACTGAGCTTTATTGTTAGAAACAGGTGGACAGAAATGACCCCTCTCCTTTCCATGCCCACCTTTCCTATCCATCCTGCCCAGGGCCAACATGGGTATAAAGATAGAACATGGAAGACTAGAAGGCAGGGAGATGAAGTCTAAAAGCAAATGCACAAGAGTGTGTTGAGGCCAGCGGCTAGTTCCACCATCAGCTCCAAATGGGCAAGCATAGTACCCTCCCTAAGAACTGACCTGTGACATCCAGGTGGAAGGAGACCTTTTGGCCCCCAGCCTCGCAGCTGTACTCTCCTGCATCTGCCTTGACCGCCTTCTGTACCACCAGCTTCCGAGTGCAGTCCTTGGCTTCCACACGCACTTTTGAGCTTGAAGTCAGCTTCTTCCCATCCTTGTACCATGTCACCTCCGTCTGGGCCTGGGCCACCTCACAGCTCAGTGCAGCACTGGCCCCCACCACAGCCTGCATTTCACTGTGTGAAGGCTGCTCCTTGGCAAACACCACTGAGGGCTCTGGAGACAGAGAGGGATACACAAGGTCAAAGACACCATCTCATGCAGGAAGCCAGCACCAGGAAAAGAAAACCTGGATGGGAGGCAGGGGTGACCAAAGAGGTGACTGGAGACTTCTCCATGCTCTGCACCAGCTGTGGGGCCTGCAGAAGCCCCTCTGCCTTTTTCAACAAGTAACCCAATTTACCTTCTCCCACAGGCAATGGAGATTGCTCAAGTTGGGCATATCGTGAAAGTCTTCCATGCACGATGGAAAGCAAAGGTTATGATGCTGCACACCTCCACTTTGCTAGATTAATCCAGTGTTTTATACCCCCAGTGCATGAGAGTTCCTCTCACCTACTTCAGTGTTATCAACTGTTCTCAGTTTGGTGGAACTAAAGTTCTATCGCCTTTGGCTCTTTCTGTTTTTCCAGTGACTGACAAACTGATGCACATCTGATGTTTTTTGGTCTTTAAGATTCTGTGTTTGTGATATCGTTTTCAACATTAACTCCATTTTCAACAGAATTGTCTTTTTCATAAACATTTTTAGAAACTCTTTAATAAATGTTAAAACACTGACGGCTGTGTGCAAAATTCTTCCTCATTTATGTGCCTTGCCTTTTCACTTTCATAGTGTCTTCTTATCCAAAAAAAGTCATTAATCTTCATACAGACATTATAACCAATGTCCTTTGTGATTAGTGCATTTCTATTCTGTTTACAATATATTTCACACATGGAGGTCACTAAATAATCTGCACTGTCTGCTTAGAGCTTGTTTTACATTTCACATTAATGTCTCTAAACTATGTGCAGTTGATCTTTGTATGTGATATGAAAGAGACAGCCAATTTTATTTCATTTTTTTTCTCTATGGTTAATGACTTCAGCATCCTAAAGACTATCCTTTCTCTATAGTTCACATTGGCAACATGGTGAAAAAAAAAAAAAAGGCTAGGTAGGTTCTAGCCCAGTTAGGCAGAATTTATCTATCTATGCACTTAGACTGTGTTGTCTTAATTACTGAAGTTCTATAAGAGGTTTTGCAAATGAATCGACTGACAAGGGATTCATCTCCAAAATTTATGAACACCTCCTACAGCTCAATACCAAAAAAACAAACGACCCCATCACAAAATGGGCAGAAGATCTAAACAGACAATTCTCCAAAGACGACATACAGATGGCCAAAAAACACACGAAAAGATGTTCAACATCACTCATTATTAGAGAAATGCCACTCAAAACCACTATGAGGTACCACCTTACACCGGCCACAATGGCCAGCATCCAAAAGTCCACAAACAATAAGTGCTGGAGAGGCTATGGAGAAACAGGAACCCTAGTACACTGGTGGTGGGATTGTAAATTGGTGCAACCACTGTGGAAAGCAGTCTGGAGATTCTTCAGAAAACTAAACATAGAACCACCATTTGATCCAGCAATCCCACTCCTGGGCATCCATCCAGAGAAAACCAAGACTCGCAAAGACACATGTACTCCAATGTTCATGGCAGCACTCTGTGCAATAGCCAAGACGTGGAAACAACCTAAATGTCCATTGACAGAGGAGTGGATCAAGAAGATGTGGTACATATACACAAAGGAATATTACTCGGCCAATAAGAGGAACAAAATACTGGCATTTTTAGCAACATGGATGGACCTAGAAACTATCATGCTAAGTGAAGTCAGTCAGACAATGAGACACCAACAACAAATGCTATCACTGACATGTGGAATCTGAAAAAAGGACGCAATGAACTTCTTTGCAGAATAGATACTGACTCACAGACTTTGAAAAACTTATGGTTTCCAACGGAGACAGTTCAGGGGGTAGGGGAATGCGCTGGGGGTGTGGGATGGAAATCCTAAAAAATTGGATTGTGAGGATCATTGTACAACTACAAAAGTAATAAATTCATTGAGTAATAAAAAAAAGGGGGGGTTGACATCTGGTATAGAAAATGCTATGATTTCCTGCACTATACAGTAGGGCCTTATTATCTTTGTTCTTTTTAAGAGTCTTTGGCCTTTGTAACCAACCTGTCAATTTTCATCCCACTCAAAAGGATATACATCTTGATTTTGACCAAGAATAAACATCTTGGGAGTTCCCGTCATGGCGCAGTGGTTAATGAATCTAACTAGGAACCATGAGGTTGCGGGTTCGGTCCCTGCCCTTGCTCAGTGGGTTAACGATCTGGCATTGCCGTGAGCTGTGGTGTAGGTTGCAGACGCAGCTCGGATCCTGCGTTGCTGTGGCTCTGGCGTAGGCTGGCGGCTACAGCTCCGATTCGACCCCTAGCCTGGGAACCTCCATATGCCGCAGGAGTAGCCCAAGAAATAGCAAAAAAAAAAAAAAAAAAAGAAGAAACATCTTTTAGTCCTTCGTGCTTTCTATTTTTTTAGATATTCTTTTATCTCTCACGATGACGTATAATTTTACCCACTTAACATCATTAAACTTAAACATCATTTATTAGACTTCAATTAAAAATTAATGCTTTTAAAGCCATTGTTGATTCTTTTAAAACTTCATATTCCAAGTGTTTGTTGCCTGCATAGTGTTTTGTGTACATTGATTTTTGTTTAGTAATTCTTATAAGTCCCTTTCCTTTTTTAATTTTTAATATACTTTTATTAAAGTCTAGTTGATTTACATTGTTGTGCCAATTTCTGCTATACAGCAAAGCGATCCAGTCATATATATAAATACACGTGTATATATATGTATGTGTATATATATATATACACACACATTCATACATGTGTATATATACATATACACACATTCATTCATGTATGTGTGTGTGTGTGTGTGTGCACGCGCATGCACGCACGCACGCACATTCTTTTTTAATATTACTTTCCATCATGGTCTCTCCCAAGAGATTGGATACAGTTCCCTGTGCTATACAGTAGGACCTACACAATAGGACCTTATTGTCTATCCATTCTAAATGTAATAGTTTACATCTACTAACCCCAAACTCCCAGTCCATCCCTCCCTCCTCCCTCCCCTTGACAACCACAAGTCTGTGAGTCTCTTCCTGTTTTGTACATGGGTTTAGTTGTGCCACATTTTAGATTCCACATGTGATATCATACGGTATTTGTTTTTCTCTTTTTTTTTTTTTTTTTTTTTTTTTTGTCTTTTTGCTATTTCTTGGGCCGCTCCTGCGGCATATGGAGGTTCCCAGGCTAGGGGTCGAATCGGAGCCGTGGCCACCGGCCTACACCAGAGCCACAGCAACGCAGGATCCGAGCCGCGTCTGCAACCTACACCACAGCTCACGGCAACGCCGGATCGTTAACCCACTGAGCAAGGGCAGGGACCGAACCCGCAACCTCATGGTTCCTAGTCGGATTCGTTAACCACTGCGCCACGACGGGAACTCCCTGTTTTTCTCTTTCTGATTTAATTCACTTAGTATTAGAATCTCTAGTTGCACCCATGTTGCTGCAAGTGCCATTATTTCATTATTTTTTATGGCTGAGTAGTATTCCATCATATACTGTACCACATTTTAATCCATTCATCTGTCAATGGACATTTGGGTTGTTTCCACGCCTTGGCTATTGTGAATAGTGCTGCTATGAACATACAGGTACAAGAATCTTTTTGACTTATAGTTTTGTCCAGATATAGACCCAGGAGTGAGACTGCTGAATCATATGGTAGTTCTATTTTTAGTTTTCAGAGGAACCTCCATACTGTTTTCCATAGTGGTTGTATCAATTTACATTCCCACCAACACTTAGGAGGGTTCCATTTTCTCCACACCCTCTCCAGCATTTGCTATTTGTAGACTTATTAATTATGGCCATTCTACCAGTGTGAGGTGGTACCTCATTGTTCTGATTTGCATTTCTCTAATAATTAGTGATGCTGAACATCTTTTCATGTGCCTACTGGCCATCTGTTATGTTTTCTATGGAGAAATGTCTATTTAGGTCTTCTGCCCATTTTTAAATTGGGTTGTTTTTTGTTGCTGTTGAGTCATATGAGTTGTTTATATTGTGGAGATTAAGTCCTTGTCAGTTGCATCATTTACAAATATTTTCCTCCATTCTATAGGCTGTCTTTTCCTTATTTTTATGGTTTCCTTTGCTGTGAGAAAGCTTGTAAGTTTGATTAGGTCCAATTTGTTTATTTTGTTTTTATTTTTATTGCCTTGGGAGACTGACCTAGTAAAACATTTGTATGGTTTATATCAGAGAATGTTTTGCTTACAATCTCTTCTAGGAGTTTTATGGTGTCATGTCTTATGTTTTAAGTTATAAGTCCTTTTATAAGTCTAATCATTAATATATTGAATTTCCTGGAATGATAAAAATACTATCTATTTAAAGGAACTTTTGTTATTTTCCATCTTATACTTTTGTCTTATTTTCCTCCTTACTATGTTTTCCAATATTAAAAGTGATGATAGAAAGGCCTTCTTATCTTATTTCATTCCCAACCTAAATCTTTCACTTTGAGTGTGATGTTAGCTGGTATTATCTGTAGTACCATTTTTCAAAAAAAAAAGAAGCACCATTTTACTTATAGCTTGTTGTGGTTTCATATCATGAAACAATGGCAAATTTCATCAAATATTTTCTCAGGTTATATGACATTAAATTTTATTACACATTTTAATTCTGCATTTATTGAAATAATCAAAACATTTCTGTCTTTCCTTCTGTTAATATTATTCACTATGTAGACTTTCTTTTTTTTATAGGGCTGCACCCACAGCATTTGGAGTTCCCAAGCTAGGGGTCAAATTGGAGCTGCAGCTGCCAGCATACACCACAACCACAACACAGGATCCAAGCTGCATCTGTGACCTACACCACAGCTCATGGCAACACCAGTCCTTAACCCACTGAGCAAGGCCAGGGATCTAACCAGCGTCCTCATGGACACTAGTTGGGTTTGTTACCACTAAGCCATGATGGGAACTCCATTTATGTAGATATTCTAATGTCTAATGTTCAATCATACATTCTTAGTCTATGACTTCCATCATAGTGTACTGGTCTCTTCATAGGTTGCACTGTTGATTAATACGTTGTTTAAGCTATTGGCTTTGACAGTCATATGAGATTGTATATAACTTTAATTCTGCATATTTTCTTAGTAACATTTCATTATCAATTTTATGCTACCTCCATAAAGTGAGTCGGGGGTATATTTCCTTTTTCTATTCTGTAAAAGAATCTCCATGAACATGGAAAATTTTCTTCCCAAAATATTTGGTATAATTTATCCACAGACACTTGGTTTATGCTTTTCTCTATGAAAAGATTTTTTTAAATTACTGTTTCCATTTCTTCAATGGTTATAGGACTGTTTGAGTTTTCTATTTCTTCTTTGTGTCTGTTTTGATATAGTTTTCTAGGAACTCAAGAAATTGTTACAGCTTTTTAATTTCTTTTTTTGTCTTTTGTCTTTTTAAGGCGGCACCCACGGCATATGGAGGTTCCCGGGCTAGGGATTGAATCAGAGCTATTGCTGCTGGCCTTTGCCAGAGCCACAGCAATGCCAGATCTGAGCCTCATCTGCAACCTACACCACAGCTCATGGCAACGCCAGATCCTTAACCCACTGAGCGAGGCCAGGGATCGAACCTGCACCCTAATGGTTCCTAGTTGGATTTGTTTCTGCTGCACCAACACAGGAACTCCAGCTTTTTAATTTTTTACCATGAAATCATTTGTCATGACTTCCTCAAATAATGTATCACAAATAAACATAGCTGGTTTTTGGTATCTATACACACTGAATACAGACACAATACCACACTGTTTGGGGTAGCACCTAGGAGTAATTGGGGGACTGCAGCAGCTGACCCCTAACTCACATCAAGACTCTTTTGACAAAAGAAAACACATTTATTTCTCATCCTTCTCTATGAACTGGTCTCAGAGGCACAGACACACACTAATCATTAGTAACTGCTTGAAATAAATGTTAGTATACCAGTCAGACAGCAATTATGTTGTCAACTTAAACAAGGCATGCTGATATACTATAAGCTCCTTATCCTCATCATTTCTTTCTTTCTTTCTTTTTTTTTTTTTTTTTTTTTTTTTTTTGCTTTGGCTTTGACTTTTTAGGGCCACACTTGTGGCATATAGAAGTTCCCAGGCTAGGGGTCAAATCGGAGCTGCAGCTGCCAGCCACAACAACATGGGATCCAAGCCACGTCTGCAACCTACATCACAGCTCACAGTAATGCCAGATCCCCTACCCACTAAGCATGGCCAGGATCGAACCCGAATCCTCATGGATACTAGTCAGACACGTTTCTGCTGTGCCACAATGGGAACTTCCTTTATTCCTTATCATTTCTAAATTTATACATCAGCCTCCAGGGAAATATTCACAAAGAATGCCCTAACTGAAAACAAAAGTTAAAAAAAAAAAAATTTGTTTTAAGAAGACCGAAGCTGAGTCTTAAAAGCTATCTACAAATATTCTGAAGCAGCCAAAATTCCTCCTTACTATTGGTCAATAGGACCCAAATATCTCACTACATATGGTTCTGCATGAGTGAATCTCTGGCAGTTACCAGAACATCAACTTACATATCTCCAGATGAGATTTCCCTCATCTACTTCAGAGGCAAAACCCAAGTAGATTCGGAGTCCCAGACAACAAAGAAAACCAGGGGTGCAGGCAACATATAACTGAGGATCACTGTATAAAAAACATCACTCAGGGTGGATAGACAGCCCCACTCCTTCCTACACACTTATCTAATACAGTCACACTTGGCCCAGCCATAGGAGGAAAAATAGGAAGGTGGGAGGATAGGGGGATGTGTGTGATGAAGAGAACACTATGAGCAACATGGGCTCTGCATCAGTGCCATCAAATCCAAGCAAGACAAACTGATCACTCCAAGGAACTGACCTGTGACATCCAGGTGGAAGGAGACTTTCTGACCCCCAGCCTCGCAGCTGTACTCCCCGGCATCTGCCTTGCCCGCCTGCTGCACCACCAGCCTCCGGGTGCAGCCCTTGGCCTCCACATGCACTTTTGAGCTTGAACTCAGTTTCTTCCCATCCTTGTACCATGTCACCTCCGTCTGGGCCTGGGCCACCTCACAGCTCAGTGTGGCACTGGCCCCCGCCATGGCCTGCACTTCACTGTGTGCCGGCTGCTCCTTGGCAAACACCACTGAGGGCTCTGGGGACAGAGAGGGATACACAGGATCAAAGACACCATCTCAGGCAGGAAGGGGAAAGAAGGCCTAATGTGGACAGGCAGGGGTTAGGAATAGAGACCTCTATAGGTTCTGCTCCAGCTGTGTGGCCTCAGAAATCCCCTTCCCTTTCTCATGAAAAACTAAAAAAATTTAAACATTTTCCCTCAGATACATGTGGGCTGTTCCAGGTTGGGGCCTTTGGGAAAGACCTCCCCTGCTCATGGGATCTGCAGCCTACTGAGGCCTGTGTTCCTCAACCTGCCTAGATGATGCTTCCATCTTTTCCATGAGGTGATGCAGGGAACTTTTCACCTGTTTCCATCAGAAGCATGGAGGCTCAGTGCCCTTGCCTGCTCTTCATACTGTCAACTTCTGTCAGTCTGGTGGGAGGGCTTATACTTCCTACTGGCTTTCTTTTTCATTGTTTGAGGAATAATGAAGCTAAGCACCTTTCCCAGTGTCATTGGGTTCTCCATTGCTGTTAGTTCTTCTTGATGACACTAGTCAAGTCTTCCCCACTCACTAATAATAGGCTCTCTCTCCTCTTGATTTGTTTTAAGGCACTCTTTATATATTCAAATATTAGAGAAAGGCCAATATTCTCAGTTTTTTGTATATTCTCACCTGTGTGACTAATATTTTTCACTCTCCTAAAGAGTATTATGAATCAAAATTTTTAATTTTAACATATTCAAATATGTCTATTGTTCAGGGCATTGTGTTCTTTAAGAAGTCTTTCCTTACCATTAAATCTTTAGAAAATACAGATTATCAGCTGAGGTTTTATGGGTTTAAGCTTTAACACTGAGGTTTCTAACCCAACAGGAATCGACTTTTGTCTGGTGTGAATTTCTATGACAATTTAATTTTTTCCACAGCTTAAGCAATCCAAGCACTATTTATGAAAACAACACCCTTCCTATAATTCCTATACACACAATAGTTTAAAAAAAAAAATGGGGGAGTTCCCGTTGTGGCTCAGTGGTTAACGAATCCGACTAGGAACCATGAGGTTGTGGGTTCCATCCCTGGCCTTGTTCAGTGGGTTAAGGATCCGGCGTTGCCGTGGCTGTGGTATAAGTCGCAGGTGCGGCTCAGATCTCACGTTGCTGTGGCTCTGGCATAGCCTGGCGGCTACAGCTCCAATTCAACCTCTAGCACGGGAACCTCCATGTGCCGCAGGAGCGGCCCTAGAAAAGGCAAAAAGACAAAAAAAAAAAAAAATCAGACATTTAAGTCTGTACTCATCCAGATAATCACATCTTTTTGCATTCAATATCTTAATGTAAAGCTTTCTATTAATTAGCATTGTCAATGTCAAACCCAAGGTGTAATCCTACACTATGACTTTCATCTAGGTATTTGATCCCCTTGACATATTGCTGAACTCATGTTGGTAACATTGATATTTATGATTTTGGCCTTGGCATCCACAATGGATTAGTCTGTAATTTCATTCTCGCTGCCTTTCTTGTGCAATTTTGGTATTGATGTTATGTACTATACACGAAAAGAGTTATAGAGTATTTCTCCTTTATCTGTTTCTAGGACCATCTGCATAGGCAAGGAATAACAGTTTTCCAAGATACTTTTACAGTGAACCAGAGAACACTGGGCTGAGGAAATTGTTTATTATTGATCCTACTCATTGAAAACTCAGAACTATCTTCTTGTCTCAGCTTTTAATATAGTTTACTTGGGCTTAGCCAAATTTCATAACTTTTTTTTTTTTTTTTGGCGTTTTAGGGCCACGCCTGCGGCATGTGGAGGTTCCCAGCCTAGGGGTCAAATCAGAGCTACACCTGCCAGCCTACACCACAGCCACAGCAACACAGGATTTGAACCACGTCTGTGACTTATACCATAGCTCATGGCAATGCCAGATCCTTAACCCACTGAGCGAGGCCAGGGGTCGAACCCACAACCTCATGGTTCCTAGTTGGATTCGTTTCTGCTGCATCACAACAGGAACTCCACTTCTCCTTTCTTTTTTTTTTTTTTTTTTTTTTTTTTTGTTGTTGTTGTTGTTGTTGTCTTTTTGCTATTTCTTGGGCCGCTTCCGCAGCATATGGAGGTTCCCAGGCTAGGGGTCAAATCGGAGCTGTAGCCACCGGCCTACACCAGAGCCACAGCAACATGGGATCCGAGCCGCGTCTGCAACCCACACCACAGCTCACGGCAACGCCGGATTGTTAACCCACTGAGCAAGGGCAGGGACCGAACCCACAACCTCATGGTTCGCAGTCGGATTCGTTAACCACTGCGCCACGACGGGAACTCCTCTCCTTTCTTTTTAATCTTAAAAAATTCTGTAATATCCTCCTAAAACCACACTTGACAGACATAAGCAGTGGGACCTGGAGAATCTATACACACCCACAAATCATTCTATACTGGCATACTCCCAAATTATTACACATTGACACCTAGGACTCAATGGGTGAAGGCAGCTCATTCAATATTAAGACTATCTTCAGAGAAGGAGAATAACCTGATTTCTTAGATTCCTCTATGTTCCAGCCATGAGACAGAGACACTCTCTAACCATTAGGAAAATAAAATGAAATAAATCCTACTTTGCCAGTCAGAGGCTGCTAGAAGAGGAAATACTCCTGATGAAATTATATTAATGTGACAGAGTCAACTTTGTTATTGTCAGGGAAATTGACGATAACACAATAATAGTGGGGGACTTTAACACACCACTTACAGCAATGGAGAGATCATCCAGACAGAAAATCAACAAGGAAACACAGGCCCTAAATGATGCATTAGACCAGATGGACTTAACAGATATTTATAGGACATTCCATCCAAAAGCAACAGAATACACATTCCTCTCAAGTGCACACAGAACATTCTCTAAGACAGATCACATCCTGGGCTACAAATCAAGCCTCAGTAACTTTAAGAAAATTGAAATCATATCAAGCATCTTTTCCAACCACAATGCTATACGACTAGAAAACAACAACAAGGAAAAAAACCTGTAAAAAACACAAACACATGGAGACTAAACAACATGCTAATAAACAACCAATGTATCAGAAGAGTTCAAAGAGGAAATTAAAAAATATCTAGAAGCAGAAGTTCCCATCGTGGTGCAGTGGTTAACAAATCCGACTAGGAACCATGAGGTTGTGGGTTCCATCCCTGGCCTTGTTCAGTGGGTTAACGATCCGGCATTGCCATGAGCTGTGGTGTAGGTTGCAGACGCAGCTCGGATCCCAAGTTGCTGTGGCTCTGGCATAGGCCAGCAGCTACAGCTCCAATTAGACCCCTAGCCTGGGAACCTCCACATGCTGCGGGAGCGGCCCAAGAAAAGGCGAAAAGACAAAAAATTAATAAAATAATAACAAAAGGATAACATTAAAAAAAATTACCTAGAAGCAAATGACAACAAAGATACAACACTCCAAAAGCAGTTCTAAGAGGAAAGTTTATAGCAGTACAAGCCCACCTCAGGAGACAAGAAAAAGCTCAAATAAACAAGCTAACTTTACATCTAAAGCAGCTAGAGAGAGAACAGACAAGACCTAAAGTTAGTAGAAGGAAAGAAATCATAAAGATCAGAGCAGAAATAAATGAAATAGAAATGAAGAAAACCATAGAAAAGATCAATGAAACGAAAAGCTGGTTCTTTGAAAAGATGAACAAAATCGATAAACCCTTAGCCAGACTTATCAAGAAAAAAAGAGAGAGGACTCAAATCAGTAAAATTAGAAATGAAAAAGGAGAAGTAACAACGGACATCACAGAAATACAAAGGATCATAAGAGACTACTGTATGCAACTACCCACCAATAAAATGGAAAACCTAGAAGGAATGGACAAATTCTTGGAAAACTACAACCTCCCAAGACTAAACCAAGATGAAATAGAAAAGATGAACAGACCAGTCACAAGAACTGAAATTGAAACTGTGATTAAAATACTTCCATCAAACAAAAGTCCAGGACCAGATGGCTACGCAGGCGAATTCTATCAAACTTTTAGAGGAGAGCAAACACCTATTCTTCTGAAACTATTCCAAAAATTGCAGAGGAAGGAGTACTCCAAAACTCATTCTATGAGGCCACCATCACCCTGATACCAAAACCAGATAAAGATACCACAAAAAAAGAAAACGACAGGCCAATTTCACTGATGAAGATAGATGCAAACATCCTCAACAAAATACTAGCAAACCACATCCAACAATACATTAAAAGGACTGTATATCATGATCAAGGGGGATTTATCCCAAGGATGCAAGGGTCCTTCAATATCTGCAAATCAATCCGTGTGATATACCACATTAACAAACTGAAGAATAGAAACCATATGATCCTCTCAATAGAGGCAGAAAAAGCCTTTGACAAAATCCAACACCCATTTCTGATTAAAAAAAAAAAAAAAAACCTTAAGAAAGTGGGCATAGAGGGAACCTACCTCAACACAATAAAGGCCATATATGACAAACCCACAGCGAACATCATTCTCAATGGTGAAAAGCTGAAAGAATTCCGGCTGAGATCAGGAACAAGACAAGGATGTCCGCTCTCACCACTACTATTCAACGTTAGTTTTGGAAGTCCTAGCCACAGCAATCAGAGAAGTTAAAGAAATAAAAGCAATCCAAATGGGAAAAGAAGAAGTAAAACTATCATTATTTGCAGATGACAAGATACTATACCTAGAGAATCCTAAAGATTCTACCAGAAAACTTAGAGCTTATCAATGAATTTGGCGAAGTCACAGGATACAAAATTAACACACAGAAATTGACTGCATTTCTATATACTAACAATGGAAGATCAGAAAGAGAAATCAGGGAAGCAATCCCATTTACCACTGCATCCAAAAGAATAAAATACCTAGGAGTAAACCTATCCAAAGAGACAAAAGACCTGTACTTTGAAAACTCTAAAACACTGATAAAAGAAATCAAAGATAACAAGAACAGATGGAAAGACCATCAAACAGATGGAAAGACCATGCTCTTGGACTGGAGGAGTTAATATTATCAAAATGACTAGACTATCCAAGGCAATCTACAGATTCAGTGCCATCCCTATCAAATTACCAAGGACATTTTTCACAGAACTCAAACAAAAGATTTTAAAGTTTGTTTGGAAGCACAAAAGACCCAGAATAGCCAAAGACATCCTGAGATAGAAAAATGGAGCTAGAGGAATCAGGATACCTGACTTCAGTCTATCCTACAAAGCAACAATCATCAAAACTGTATGGTACTGGCACAAAGACAGAAACATAGATCAGTGGGACAGGATAGCACGCCCAGAATTAAACCCACGTACCTACAGCCAACTAATCTATGACAAAGGAGGCAAGAATCTACAATGGAGAAAAGACAGTCTGTTCAATAAGTGGTGCTGGGAAAACTGGACAGCCACATGGAAAAGAAGGATATTAGACCACTCCCTAATACCATACACAAAAATCAACTCCAAATGGATTAAAGACCTAGATATAAGGCAAGACACTATAAAACTCTTAGAGGAAAACATAGGCCAAACACTCTCCAACATAAATGACAGCAACATCTTCTCAGATCCACCTCTTAGAGTAATGACAGTAAAAACAAAAATAAACAAATGGGACCTAATTAAACTTATAAATTTCTGCACAGCAAGGAAACCCTAAACAAAACAAAAAGACAACCCACAGAATGGGAGAAAATCTTTGTAAATGAATCAACTGACAAGGGATTCATCTCCAAAATTTACGAACACCTCCTACAGCTCAATACCAAAAAAACAAACGACCCCATCACAAAATGGGCAGAAGATCTAAACAGACAATTCTCCAAAGACGACATACAGATGGCCAAAAAACACACGAAAAGATGTTCAACATCACTCATTATTAGAGAAATGCCACTCAAAACCACTATGAGGTATCACCTTATACTGGCCACAATGGCGAACCTCAAAAAGTCCACAAATAGGAGTTCCCATCATGGCTCAGTGGTTAACGAATCTGACTAGGAACAATGAGGTTGCAGGTACGATCCCTGGCCTTGCTCAGTGGGTTAGGGATCCGGAGTTGCCATGAGCTGTGGTGTAGGCTGCAGAAGCGGCTCAGATCCTCACTTTGCTGTGGCTGTGGTGTAGGCCGGTGGCTACAGCTCCAATTGGACCCCTAGCCTGGGAACCTCCATATGTCATGGGAGCAGCCCAAGAAATGGCAAAAAGACAAATTAAAAAAAAGTCTACAAATAAGCACTGGGGAAGGTGTGGAGAAAAGGGAACCCTATTACACTTTTGGTGGGAATGTAAGTTGGTGCAACCACTGTGGAAAACAGTCTGGAGATTCCTCAGAAAACTAAACATAGAACTACCATTTGATCCAGCAATCCCACTCCTGGGCATCCATCCAGAGAAAACCATAACTCGCAAAGACACATGTATTCCAATGTTCACTGAAGTACTATAAACAATAGCCAATACATGGAAACAACCTAAATGTCCATCAACAGAGGAGTAGATGAAGAAGAGGTGGTACATATACACCATTAAAAGGAAAGAAATAACGGCATTTTTAGCAACATGGATGGACCTAGAAATTATCATGCTAAGTGAAGTCAGACAGTGAGATACCAACATAAAATGCTATCACTTACATGTGGAGTCTAAAAAAATGGACACAATAAACTTCTTTGCAGAACAGACAGATACTGACTCACAGACTTTGAAAAACTTTTGGTTTCCAAATGAGACAGGTAGGGAGTGGGCTGGGTGTTTGGGATGGAAATGCTGTAAAATTGGGTTGTGATGATCATTGTACAACTATAAATGTAATAAAATTCTTTTAAAAGTTAAAAAAAAATAAATCCTGCTTTGCTAGTCAGAGGCTGCTAGAAGAGTAACTACTCCTGATAAGATCATATTAATGTGACACAGTCAGCTTTTGCCCTCCCATTCCTAAATTCATAAATGAAAATCCAAGGGGAAATCTGACATGGAACATCCAAACTAAAGACAAAGCAAAATAAGATTAGCTCTAAAATGATCATCCCAAATATCTCAGGCAAATCACTACCAATCATCCTTTCTCTCTTCCTTTTGAAAGGACATGAAAACAAAATGTGGGCCTATTTTTTGCTACATTCAGATATCAGAGAGCTTCTATGTCCATTGAAAAGAAAGAATGGGCACACCATAAACCCCACATCTAACCATCCAAACTTAACTTTTTTCTCTGTCCTTTTGTCTTTTCAGGGCCTCACCTGCAGCACATGGAGGTTCCCAGGCTAGGGGTTGAATAGGAGCCATAGCCGCCAGCCTATGCCACAGCCATAGCAACTCAGGACCCAAGCCATGTCTGCAACCTACACCACAGCTCATGGCAACACCAGATCCTTAACCCACTGAGTGAGGCCAGGGATCGAACCTGCATCCTCATGGATGCTAGTCGGGTACGTTAACCACTAAGACACAAAGGGAACTCCCAAAGTTACCTCTTAAGAGAACTTCAGTATGATTAGAATATTTCTTCTAAGTTGGGGTCAATGAAACTGAAACATCTCTTGCTGACCAAGAACCAGCAGGAGGTGCTGGATGAGAACATGCAGTGAGTGTAAGGACATATAATGGCAGGAGAGTCACAAATGCCCAGGTTTACTTCACACCCCAAGTATCAGGAAGAGCCAGGGTCCTGACACCATGCAGCAAATGGAAGGTTCTGGGCTGGTGCTAAAAGATTGGGACTGAGGCTTACTGTTGGAACAGGTGGACAGAAATGACCCCTCTCTCTTTCATGTGCACCTTCCCCATTCATCCTCTCCTGGCCCCAAAGTGAATATGAAGATTTGGAGCATGAAGAGATGAAGGATGAAGACAAGTGAACAGGAACATGCTGCTGGCAGAAGCCAGTCCCATCATCAGCTCCAAATGGAAGAGCTTAGTGTCCTCCCCAAGAACTAACCTGTGACATCCAGGTGGAAGGAGACCTTCTGACCCCCAGCCTCACAGCTGTACTCCCCGGCATCTGCCTTGCCCGCCTGCTGCACCACCAGCCTCCGGGTGCAGCCCTTGGCCTCCACATGCACTTTTGAGCTCGAACTCAGCTTCTTCCCATCCTTGTACCATGTCACCTCCGTCTGGGCCTGGGCCACCTCACAGTTCAGTGTGGCACTGGCCCCTGCCATGGCCTGCACTTCACTGCGTGCTGGCTGCTCCTTGGCAAACACCACCGAGGGCTCTGAGAACAGAAAGGGATACACAGGGTCAAAGACACCCTCTCATCAGGGAAAGAAGACCTGGATGGGGAGGCAGGGGTTGGGGCTGGAAACCTCTCCAGGCTCTGCACCAGCTGTAGGCCTGCAGAAGACCCTGCCCTTCTCAGCAACAAGTAACACAATTTTTACACTCCCTCTCAGATCCATGTGGGTTGTTCTGGTGTGAGGATACTGGAAAGACTTCTGTGCTCATGGAATCTGTAGGATCCTGAGGCCTGTGTTCCTCAACTGCCTAGATGATGCCACCATCTCTTCCATGATGTGATGCAGGGAACTTTTCACCTGCCTCCATGGGAATCACTGAGGCTTGGTGCCCTTTGTGCTGTCAACTTCTGTCAGTCTGGTGGGTGAGCTTCTACCTCCCCCCCAGCTTTCTGTTTCATTATCTGAGCACTTTTCCCAGTATTATTGTGTTCACCACTACTGTTAGTTCTTCTTGATGACACTATTCAAGTCCCACTCACTATTCCCTCTCTCTTCTGGATTCACTTTAAGGCACTCACATATTTAAATATTAGAGAAAGGCTGCTATGTAGGTTTTACATATATTCTCAGCTGTGTGACTCACATATTTCACTCTTTTAGGGAGACTTCTGATGAATCAATGTTTTTATTTTTTAACACACTCAAATGTGTATATAAATTGTGTTGGGGCATTTGTGTTCTATTTAAGATACATTTCCTTACCTTAAATCTTTAGAAAATTCACATTATCAGCTGAGGGTTTTATGGATTTAAGCACTGAGGTTACTAATCCAGCAGGAGTTGACTTTTGTCTGGTGTGAATAACTATAACTATTTAATTTTTCCATATGACTGACTGGCCCAAGCATTATTTATGAAAACAACATTCTTCCTTCTCTTCTCCTGTGGACATCAAGGGTAAAACATGGGGGATGGAGGGGTCGCAGGAGTCCACTATTCAAGGATCTATTATGAGCTCGGTCTTCTGTTCCTTTGATCTGATACTAACTATCCTTGCAGGGAGATTCCCTTGTCTTAATTACTGTAGCTTTGCCATAATTCTTGATATCTGGTCACAGCAAAGGCCCTCACCACTTTGCTTCCTTCATAAAAAATATATTGCCTCTACTTTGCCTTTGGAATCTATTCTTCAAATGTGCCACATCTTGCAAAAATTTTTGATTTGGATTTTGTTAATAAACATCATTTATTTTTCCATGGATTTTTATCCATCTATTACAAACTCTTGAATGTTTAATAATTTCCCACACACACAGCCTCCTAGCCTTTCACCAGACTTGGAATAAGAAATATGATACTTCTGATGCTATTGTAACTCTTTTATAATTTTAGTGGCCAAGCCTTTCTTGCTAGAATATAGATACAGAAATTATTTCTGCAAACAGATTTTTTTTTAACTTGGTAATCCTTCTAAAGAATTTTCCTCAGTCTAATAATTTATCTCTGGGATTTTCTGAGTTGATAACCACATCATCAGCATATTCCACCTTTAGTTTTTAATGAAATAGTCTGTTATACTTTTTCCTCCTTACTTGTCACAGTGGTTAGAGTGGCCTATGTGCATTATCCCTAATATCAAAGCTTTCATGATAAACTTTGTGTGATATTTTTGGGTTTTTTCCTGCAGGACCTTTTTTAAAGTTAAGGAAGGTCACAGACGTGGCTCAGATACTGCGGTGCTGTGGCTGTGGTGTAGGCTGGCAGCTGTAGCTCCAATTCGACCCCTAGCCTGGGAACCTCCATAGGCTATGAGTGCAGTCCTACAAAGCAAAAAAAAATTTATAAAGTTAAGGAAGAACACTTTTATCCAGTGTGTTGAGGATTTTACAGCAGAAATCGATGCTCAATTTTATCAAACTTGCTTCTCAATTTATGCTGTTTAATTTTAATCAAACATTTTAGTCTGTACTCATCCAGATAATCACATCGTTTTGCCCCTTCATGTCAAGTTTTCCATTGATTAATGTTGCCATGTTAAAACATACATGCAACCATGGACTATGACTTTCATCTAGGCATTTGATCCTCTTGACATATTGCTGAACTCATGTTAATAACATTGTATTTATAATTTTGGCCTTGATATCCACAATGGATTGGTCTGTAATTTTAACCTTCCTGCCATTCTTGTCTGATTCTGGTATCCACACTATGTGTTGTGCAGTAAGAGAGTTACAGAGTGTTTCCCTTTTTTCTGTTTCTAGGACATCTCCAGAAGCATGGATTAATAGTTTTCCAGGATATGCAGTTCCTGTTGTAACTCAGCAGGTTACAAACCTGACTATTATCCCTGAGGATGCAGGTTTGATCCCTGGCCTTACTCAATGGGTTAAGGATCCGGTGTTTCCTTAAGCCATTGGCATAGGTCACAGGTGCGGCTTGGATCCCACTTTGCTATAGCTGTGGCATAGGCTGGCAGCTACAGCTCCGATTTGACCCTTAGCCTGAGAAATTCCATATGCCGAATATGCAGCCCTAAAAAGCAAACAAACAAACAAAAAACTTTTCCAGGATATTTTTTTATAGTGTACCACAGAATTACCAGGCTGAGAAGACTTTTCATTATTGGTCCTACTGATTGAAAACCCATAGAAAAACTTGAATGCTCTATCTTCATGTGTCAGTTTTCATATAGTTTACCAGGATCTTGCCAAATTCACAAATTCTCAATTTTTTCACTTGAACTATTATGTAGTATTCTCCTAAAACTACATTTTACAAAGATATATGGTAGATCTGGGGTATCTATACACACCCACAAATCATTCTCTACTGGCACAGTCTCAAACTGTTATGTGTTAGCACCTAATCCAACCCATTTGGCATTAAGACTCTCTTCATAGAAGGAGAATAACCTCATTTCTTAGACTTCTCTATGTTCCAGCCATGAGACAGAAACACTCACTAACCAAGAGGAAGATGCAAGGAAATAAACTTTGCTTTTCTAGTCACAGGCTGCTGGGACAGTAACTCCTTGAAAGCAAATCATATTGATGGAACAAAACTGGTTTTTTCCTCTCCATTCCTAAATTCATAAACGTAAATCCAAGGGGAATTCTGGCATAGAACATCCAAACTGAAGACAAAGGCAAATCGTAGTTTCTTTAAAATGATCACCCTAAATATCACAGGTGAATTGCTAACAACCATCCCTTCTCTCTTTCCTTTACAAGGGAAGAAAGAGAGTCCTATATTTCGCTACATAGAGCTATCAGAGAGCTTCTATGTCCATGAAAAGGAAGGAAGGGAATCCCAGAAACTTCAAACTTGATCATCCAAATTTCACAGTTGAGATAAACACAAGGACAATTATACACCCAATATTTCCTCTAATTTAGGATCAATGAAATTTAAACATCTCTTGCCGACCAAGAACCACCAGGAGGTGCTGGATGAGGGCATGTGGTAGATATAAGGACATATAATGGCAAGAAAGTCACATGTGCCCAGCTACTTCACTTCCCATGTATCGCGTACAGCCAGAGTCCTGACGCCATGGAACAACAGGGAGGTTCTGGGCAGAGGCTAAGAGATTGGGACTGAGACTTACTGTTGAAACAGGTGGACAGAAATGGCCCCTTTCCCTTCCATGTAAACCCCCCATTCATCCTCCCCTGGTCCCAAAATGGTATCAAGATGGGACATAGGAGCTGAGAACATGAAGAGATGAAGGCAAGTGCACAGGAACATGTTGCCGGCAGAAGCCAGTCCCATTATTAGCTCCAAATGTGTGGACTTAGTATCCTCCCCCAGAACTAACCTGTGACATCCAGATGGAAGGAGACCTTCTGGCCCCCAGCCTCACAGCTATATTCCCCGGCATCTGCCTTGCCTGCCTGCTGCACCACCAGCCTCCGGTTGCAGCCTTTGGCCTCTACACGCACTTTTGAGCTTGAACTCAGCTTCTTCCCATCCTTGTACCAAGTCACCTCCGTCTGGGCCTGGGCCACCTCACAGCTCATCACGGCACTGGCCCCTGCCACAGACTGCACTTCACTGCGAGCTGGCTGCTCCTTGGCGAACACCACTGAGGGCTCTGGGGATAGGGAGAGATATTCAAGGTCAAAGACAGCATCTCAGGTAGGAAAAGAAGGCTTGGGACATAAAAATGGGAGGTCAAGAAACATCTCTCCAACTTATGTACTAGAAGTGTGGCCTAGAAAAGTGACAGTGCCTTTACAGCAATGTATCTTATGCAATGTATCTATGCATTCTACCACTGCCTATTTAAAGTGGGAACTCTAAAAAACTTCCTCTGTGCACAAATCCTCTCGGAGAGGAACTGTGGAGTCAAGTATGGGTGCATTCCTCAACCTTCCTAGATGAGGCCAGAACCTTCCCACACGATTTGGCAGGACATTCTCATCTGCAGTGAATGAGAGTTGCTGAGGCTCCACACCCTGGTTTACTCTCACTGTTGACAATCTGGTAGGAGTGAAGTTGTACCTCCCATGGCTGTCTTTTACATTTTTCTAGTGACTCACAAAGTAAAGGACCCTTTCTGATGGTTTTGGTTATCAGTGTTTGCTCTCCTGCAGTGTCACCATTCAATATTTTTGCCCAAATTTCAATAACACTGTCTGCCATTTATTTGTTCATTTTCAGGATCTTTCGATATATCTAAATGCCAGAGCAGTGACAATTAGGTGTCTTCTAAATATCTTTCATATGGATATGCTTTGCTTATGCTATCTTCAGAGGAATCTACATTTTTAGTTTTAATGCAGTCAAATATGTCAAGTTTGTTTCATTATGGTTAGTGCACTTGTATTCTAAGAAATATCATTCTTTATCCTGAGGTAATTAAAAACACTGTTATCATCTAAGAGTTTTATGGTCTTCCCTTCCACTCTGAGGTCTCTAACCCAACAGAAGTTGACTGTGTGTGATATGAGCGACTGGTCCAATCTTTTTTTCTACATGGGTAAATGGTCCAAGCAGTATTTACTAAAACCACGTTGTTCCCATTCCTTGCAGAAATTCACGTTATAAAAAAAAAAAAAAAGGAGGGCATTTGGTCATCCATTCAGGTGCAAGTCTCTGTCAGAGCTCTCTATTCTGATCCTTGGTCTGTGTGTCTATCCTTGCAGATGCTCACCATTGTACCCATTACAGAAGCTTCATAACAGTATTGCTATGTAGTACAGCAAATAACTCACCCTTTGCTCTTCTTCAAGAGTGTACTGACTGTGATCTTTGCAATTTGCTTGTCAAGTTTCAAAATCCCCACCAAAGAAACATTTGTTTGTAATTGCTATTAAACATTTTTGATTCTTTCATGGATTCCTACCCAACAATTTAGAACTTCTTGACTGTCTCTCAAAACTTTTTAATAATTTTTCACAAAGAGCCTCTAATCACTGTTTATTAGACTTTGAATTAGAAAATTACTATTTTGACACTAATGTACCTCTTTTAAATTTTCATTTTCCAGATGTTTGTTGCTACTGTGTAGACATAGAGATGTCTTCTTCATATTGACTTTTTACATCATAATTTTTCTCAACTGTCTTATTAAGTCTCATAATTTATATTTTGAATAAATCATATTATCTGTGAATTCCACCTTTTTTCACATTTTCATATCTTTTACTTTATTTTCTTCCTAACTGTGCTGTACAATGTTGGCTAAAGGCAGTAACAGTTGGCCTCTTTTCTGGTTCCCTATCTCACAGGCAAAGCTTTCAAGAAAGCTTTCACTTTTTGTGTGCAATTAGCTGGTTTGTCTGCAGCATCTTTTATCAAACTAATAAAGAACTGTTTTATTAATAATTTGTTTTAAAAAATTTATGGCATGTGGAGTTCCCGTCATGGCTCAATGGTTAACGAATCCAACTAGGAACCATAAGGTTGTGGGTTCGATCCCTGGCCTCGCTCAGTGGGTTAAGGATCTGGTGTTGCCATGAGCTGTGGTGTAGGTCGCAGACATGGCTTGAATCTGGCGTTGCTGTGGCTCTGGTGTAGGCCGGCGGTTACAGCTCCGATTAGACCCCTAGCCTGGGAACCTCCATATGCTGCAGATGCGGCCCTAGAAAAGACAAAAACAAAAGCAAAAAAAAAAAAAAATTATGGCATGGGAATTACCATTGTGGCACAACAGAAACAAATACGACTAGTTTCCATGAGGATGCAGGTTCAATCCCTGGCCTCATTCAGTGGGTTAAGGATCTGGCGTTGCCTTGAGCTGTGGTGTAGGTCACGGACACGGATCAGATCCCGCGTTGCTGTGGTCGTGGCGTAGGCTAAGCAATCATAGCTCCGATTCATCCCTTAGCCTGGGAACTTCCATATGCTGCAGGTGTGGCCCTAAAAAGAAAAAAATAATAATTATTTTTTTTTAATTTATGGCACGAATTGATGTTTACTTTATTGAACATTTTTCTGTATTTATAATCCCAAATTTTATCGAACTTTATTCTGCACTTACTAAGGTAATTGCTTTGTTTTTTCTTTTAGTCTGTCTATACCATGTGTTATACTGCTTTGCTAATGTTCCTAGTGTTTAAACAGCCTTGCATTTTTGGACTATGACTTTCATCACAATGTATTACTAATTTACCTCTTAACACATTGCTAAATTTATTTTGATAATATTTTGTTTCAGATTCTGGCCTGTAATAAATCCATAATGGATTCACCTGTAAATTTTGATTCTTACTATTTTCCTTGTCAGATATTAGTGTCAATGTTACACTATCTACATGAAACAAATCAGAGTATGTATCTCTTTTTTCTATTCTCTAGAAGAATCTCCATGAACATGGATTTTCTTTCCAAAGTATCTCATACAATTACCAGTAGAGCCTATGGGCTTAGATCTTTCTCTATCAGAAGATTTATTATTATTGTTCCAATTACTTAAAAGGTTATGGGACTATCTGAGCTGTCAAGTGTTTCTTGTGTCACCTTTTATATTGTTTTCTAAGAATGTGATCAATTTGTCAAAGTTTTCATATTTATTGCCATGGAAAAATTTGTCATAACCTCCTAAAATACCATTTTTAAATATATATAGTATATTTTTAGTATCTATGTACATCCACAAACCACTGAACACAGATACAATACCAAACTGTCACGTGGTGGCATCTAGAAATCAATGAGGGACCATAACCCACATTTGATATCAAGACTCTCCTAACAAAAAGAAATACATTTATTTCTCATATTTTTTTATGAAGATGTCTAAATCTATAAATAAGACTTCAAGAGAAAGTCTGACATAAACTGTTCTAACAGAAGACAAAAGGCAATTCATATTCACTTTAAAAAGAGAGGTCCAGACCTCACATGTGCATATCTCAGGCATATATTGACAAGTTTTCGATAAAGTAAAGATCTGTTTACTTTACACACACATTGCAAGAAAAATAGATCTAGATTTTGCTATATGTAGATGCACAGATAACTTCTACATCCATGTGCAAGGAGGAAAGAATATTCAGAATATCTAAAACTTTAATAATCAATAGTTCGGTCTTGAGATAAATGCAAGTACGACTATGTGGCAGAAATTTTCCCTTATCCTAGTTTAGCAAAATTCAAACATCTCTCCCTAGTGTAAATCCACATGAGTTGCTAGATGAGGACATCTGGGAACTGCCAGGACAACCAGTAGGAGCAAATTCACACACCCACAGTGGAAAGACATCTGGTCTACCTAAGAATCCAAGTGCAAGACATAAACAGAGTCACAGATACCAAGGAATACCCAGAAAGTTCTGAGCAGATGTTGAGAACTTAAGATTGTGCATTAGGGAGTTCCCGTCATGGCCTAGCAGTTAACGAACCTGATTAGCATCCATGAGGACGCAGGTTTGATCCCTGGCCTTGCTTAGTGGGTTAAGGATCTGGCATTGCCATGAACTGTAGTGTAGGGTGCAGATGCGGCTCAGATCTGGCGTTGCTGTGGCTGTGGCACAGGCCAGCGACTACAGTTCCGATTTGACCTCTGGTCTGGGAACCTCCATACGCCGCAGGTACAGCTCTAAAAGACAAAAAAAAAAAGACTTCATTACTGTGTGGAAACACCACTCAGGGTGTACAGGACCACCTTTCTCCCTTCTGTTCACACTCTGCCCATCCAGCCTCCCTTGGCCCAGTCATGAGTATGAAAACGGGAAGTAGGAAGATGGAAAGCTAGAAGAGATGAAGTCTAGCAGAAAGAGCACTGGGTCTGTTGGAGGTGCAGGCCAGTCCCATCACTTTCACACAAGGCTAAGCTACTACCTCTAAGAACTGACCTGTGACATTCAGGTGGAAGGACACCTTCTGGCCCCCGGCCTCACAGCTGTACTCCCCGGCATCCGCCTTGCCCGCCTGCTGCACCACCAGCCTCCGGGTGCAGCCCTTGGCCTCCACACGCACATTTGAGCTCGAACTCAGCTTCTTCTTATTCTTGTACCATGTGACCTCCGTCTGGGCCTGGGTCACCTCGCAGCTCAGTGTGGTGCTGGCCCCCGCGACAGCCTGCACCTCCTTATGCGCTGGCTGCCCCTTGATAAATACTGCAGAGGGTTCTGGGCACAGAAAGGAATATAGTGTGAGACACAAAACTAGAATAAGCTTATGAGACTAAAACTTCAGAGTTCAGTAAATTTTTTCCTTGGAGCCGGTGATGTCATGTGCCCAGAAGAGTGTAGAGTTATTTACCTTTTGGTGATGTTCTGACTCAAGAGCAATTCCTAAGGCTGAAGGAAGGTGGCCAAGGCCATTCTCTCATCTGTCACAGGTACTTCACAGTTTGTCCCCTGTGACAGTCACCTCTTGTGGGCAGGTTGGATTGTTTGCTATTATATCCCCAGAGCCAGGCATGTGGTATGTCCTCCACAAACTATTCTACATTTTTCTCATTACAATTCACATGTAAAGTGCACTAACTCGTTTACACAGCTCAATGAAGTTTATGTACATATCCCTATGTAACCAAAACACATCAATAAACAGAACATTTCCAGCTCCCCACTCATTACTGACCATGCCCCCAAAATAACCACTATTCTGACCTCTATCACCATCAATTTGCTTTTTTCTTTTTTTTTTCTTTTTAGGAATGCATCTGTGGCATATGGAAGTTCCAGGGCAAGGGGTCTAATCAGAGCTACAATTATCAGCCTACAGCACAGCCAAAGCAATGCAGGATCTGAGCCACATCTATGACCTTTGCCACAGCTTGTGGCAACACCAGATCCTTGACCCAGTGAGCGAGGCCAGGGATGGAACCCGCATTCTCATGGACACTAGTCAGGTTCTTAGGGACCAAACCTGTGCCACATCAGCAACCCAAGCCACAGCAGTGACAGTGCTGTAACATTAACCTGCTGCACAACCAGGGGAACTCTACCATCAATTGCTTTTGCCTCTTCCTTGATTTCACATAAATGTTATTATACATTATGTGTTCTTTGGATCTGTTTTCTTTCACTCAACATAACATCTGTAAGAGCTACCCATGTTGCTGTATGTAGCAGCAGTCAGTTCCTTCATATTGCTATACAGGATTCTGTTGTATGAGCACCACAATTTATTTTTCCTTTTTTTTCTTGTGGTTCATTTAGGTTGTTTCCAAGTTGGATATATGAAGTGTAAAGTTGCTATGAACATTTTTTAACACATCTTTTAAGGCACATAGAACTGTTGAAACATAGAACATCTGCTTTTGGCTTTAGCATATATTTCCAGTTTACCATTGTCCTTGTACCAAATTACACACCCACCAGCAGTGTGCTGAAGTTCCAGTTCTCCGCCCCCTTACCAACATTTGTAACTATCAATTTTTAATAATTGTACAAATGTAATTAAATTCAAATGAATACAGATAGGATCTCAGAGCCTCCGTGTTGCAAATGCAGTCATTCATTCATTCATTCAAATGTTGATGCAGCTAATGTCAGTGGAGGGCCCACTATGTGCAAGCACTATGGTGATAGCTTAGCATGCTACATCATAGCTTGAAATGTGACTAACAAAACCTCTGTTCTCATATATCTTACCTTCTATTGAGGAAAGACAGACAGACAACATATAAACATGACAACAATGATGTAATGCTATGGTGAGTGCTGTGATGTAATAAGATGGAATGCTGTGCTAGGGAGAAGGGACCAATGAATATCTTAGATTTGGTAGTCAGAGAAAAACTTGTTAAGGGGTGACGTTTAGGTGAAGCGCTAAATGATAAAAGGAAGGCAGTTTTGATGAAAGCTGAGGGGAATTATTCTAAGATGAGAGCTAAGGCCAGGGCTCTCCTAAAGGGATAGATGTGAAGTGAGTGAGGAAGATAAAGGGGAATTGCTCCAAGGTGTGGAACCACACTTGGCATTTGGTTTTTCCCCACTGTACACTGTTGCTCCTCAGTATGACATGACAATAAAAATCTGGGTATAGGGCTGCTATGATGAAACAGGAAAATTGGTCATGCTGGGGACCCCTTATGTGGACAGAGGGATGAGTTTAGAAATTGAGGAACCAAATCTATAAGGAAAAGAGAACTTGCAGAATTGAGCCCCACACTCAGCTATATTCCCTTCAAGATGTTTAATGAGTTCCAAAGCTGCATGGGGCAGGAGACTAAGAAGCCAAGCAGAAACCTCTGAAAACTAGAACAGTATTTTTAGCATCTTGCATTATCAGAGAAACAAAGATTAGAGTTGAGTGTCTGCCTGAAAAGAGACTCTCATACATACCCCAAGTCTCTGATGAATCCTTGGAGGATGATGCCCAGGATTGAGCACAAACCAGAGACAGATGACCCTGATCAAAACTGCACTGCAGGAGTTCACGTCGTGGCACAGTGGTTAACAAATCCGACTAGGAACCATGAGGTTGCGGGTTCGATCCCTGGCCTTGCTCAGTGGGTTAAGGATCCAGCGTTGCCGTGAGCTGTGGTGTAGGTCACAGACGCGGCTCGGATCCTGCGTTGCTGTGGCTCTGGCGTAAACTGGCAGCTACAGCTCCAATTCGACCCCTAGCCTGGGAACCTCCATATGCCGCGGGAGCAGCCCAAGAAATGGCAAAAAGACCAAAAAAAAAAAAAAATTGCAATGCAGCTTGAGTCAGTGTAGTTGTGGAACAGGCTAAATTTCTTAGTTGTTCTCTCTCTCCCCAGCAAAGGATATACTGATACTCTTTCTGAAGTAATATAACATCACTCATATTCAAAGTTTTCTCACACAATGTCTGAGAGTCACCTGAGAATTCTCTGGCATGCCAAGGACAAAAGAAAAGAGAAATCCAAAAAAAGGGCAATATCATATGATTGGTTTTATGGCATTCAGATATAACCACAATAATACTTTTTAATATTAAAGAAAATAGATCAAATATAAAAATTTTACTACAGAGTCTAAAATCTATAGAATATATAAGAAATTAAACAAATGGAAATTGTAAAACTGAAAACACAATAACTGAAAGTAAACACACAATCAGTTGTCAAACCCACAGATGTAGAAGAATAGAAGATTATTGAATAGGAAGATGGGCCAAGAGAAAATATCCAGACTAAAGCACAGAAAGCAGAAGAATTAAGAGGTAGAAAGAGAGATAAATGTAAGAAACCATACTCTATAGTTGAAGAAAAAAAATCCACGAACTCAAAATGCTCTGTAACCCTAACCAGTATAAATACAGAGAAAATCATACTTAGGTTCATCAATGTAAATTGCTAAAAATCTAAATTGAAAATAATATCTTAAAAACAATAGGAAAATTAAAAATTACCCTTGAAGGACCATAATAAATATGACAGTCAATGTTCCAAAAATACATGCAATCCAAAAGACAATGGAATGGTCCTTTTTTAAAAAATTGCTTAATATAGGAAGGGGGAATTGCTAAACTGTAATTCAATACCCAGAGAAAATAGCCCTCAGAATTAAAGGCAAAATATATGTTCTCATACAAGCAAAAAAAAAATAGAGCACAAGCAGATATGCTAAAATAAATATTAATGACAGAATTCTTCAAGCAAGAAAAGTTAATCCTGGAATATGGGGTCCAGGTGCTGACTCTGTAATTCTCTGGCTATGTGAACTTTGGCAAGTTATGGAATTTCCTTGTGCCTTCTCTTAAATTGGAAATAATCAGAATTCTTCTTCTCAAGGTGGCTGTGAAGTTTACACAAGTGAAAAGGAGACCTTCAGGCCCCAGGCCTCACAGCTGTAGTCCCCAGCATCTGTTTTGCCCACCTGCTGCACCACCAGCCTCCACCCACAGCCTGTGGCCTACACATACACTTTTGAGCTTGAACTCAGCTTCTTTCCTTTCTTGAACCATGTCACCTCTGTCTGGACCTGGGCTACCTCACAGCTTAGCATGCCACTGGCCCTCACCTCAGCCTACACTTCCTTGCATGATGCAAGTGGAAGTGAGACAACTGCACAAATCTGGGGACCTTGTAGAACCACATTAAGGAAAAGATGGACCAGAAAAGCAACCTACTCACAGTCCATGGAGGTGATAAGGTGTTTGTCTCTGCTTTGGCTCAGATATGAAAAGAAAAATGGAAACCTGTTTCTCACTTGGGATTTAAGTTTGAATGTATGATATTTGGGACCCCCCAGATTAAGTTAACCTAAAAAAGGGGTTCCAGGTCACTGATATTCCTGGAGTACCTGGAAGAAATAAATGTAAAACACTCAGTAGGGATATTCTCACCACCCATGCCATACTTAATTATCATTGTTTAAAGAAGCCCTGATAAAGATATTCTTATGATTAAAAATATAAGCACCAGAGGAACAATTCAATACAAATGAGAGTTGAAATTTGTGAACAAAAGTGAGATTAGACCATCCAGGAACTTCAGATTAAAAAAAAAAAAATCCAAAAGAGTGTGCAAGATTAGTCTACTTAAAATGATTAAAGAAATGTATGGAAGACATGAAAACAAGAAAAGGTGAAATACAAGAAAAAAGAACAGGTAGATTTAAATAGCCAAATGAAATTTCTTGAATAGGGAACAAAACATTGTAATAAACAATTTAGTGGAAGAATAAACAGCAACTTAGACATAACTGAAGATAAAATTACTGAATTGGAAGATAGATCTGAGGAAATTACTCAGGATGAATTACAAAGAAGTAAGAAATAATGACAGACAAGAGAAGCAGAAGCTCACACAAGGGTCTAAAAGGATTTCTAGGAGAAACTATAAATAGTGAAAAGGATGAAATAATTAAAGAAATCCAGTGGATAAATTTTAGAAATGGTAAAAGACATGAATCCTAAGCTTCGAGATTTTTAATAAATAATGGGAAATGAAAAATATCACAGAAAGACACAACATAGTGAATAGAAGAAGGCCAAAAACCAAAAAGGAGATTATATTTAAAAAGCCTCCAGCTTTTAAACTGGGGCTCCTACTTGAACCTAAGCTCCTACTGCCTATTTGCAAATCAGACCCACCCAGATCCCTAAAACCAAAAACCCGCTATAGAATCTGTACACCAACTTATCACTCACTGAATTAGTCTCCCAGTCCATATTCACTTCCAGCACCTGGTAATTTCCCTTTTTTCCCCTTGCCAGTTCATATATTAACTTGACTTTGTTACTTTCTGCCCACAGAGGCAAGGCCATGTGATGATACAGCCATCTACAAGCCAAGAAGAGAGCCCTCACAAGAAACTGACCATGCTGGCACCTTGATTTTGGACTTTCAGTCTCCAGAACTGCAAGAAAATAAATGTCCATTGTTCCTGCCACACAGTCTGTGGTATTTTGTTATACAGCCTAAGCAGACTAATACAGGGGGTAAATAAAATAAACTTTATCTCTCCTTTTGAATTCTTTAAAATATGTTTGTTAGTTAAAAACAAGAATCAGGAGTTTCCGTCATGACTCAGTGGTTAATGAACCTGACTAGTATCCATGAGGATGCAGGTTCAATCCCTGGCCTTACTCATTGGGTTAAGGATCTGGCATTGCAGTAAGCTGTGGTATAGGTCAAAGACATGGCTTAGATCCTACATTTCTGTGGCTGTGGCATAGACTAGCAGCTACAGCTCCAATTTGACCCCTAGCCTGGGAATCTCCATATGCCATGGGTGTGGCCCTAAAAAGACAAAAAAAAAAAAAAAAAAAACAAAGCAAAAATCATCATATTGTCTAATGAGGTTTTCAATGTACACAGAAATAACACATAAGATAACCAATAACATGAAGGTGGGAGGGTAAAAGGACCTAAGTTCCACATGCCAACAAAAGCAGTGATTCTAAGCTGATGTTGAGGAATTGAATATGTTTAGTGCAATCCGTAGAGTGACTACACAAAAGTATGTACGAAGTCACAACAGATTAAACAGAATACTAAAAGCATCATAAATAACCCAAAAGACAGGAAAGGTAAAAAAAGAAAAAACAGAAATAAATAATAAGATGGTAGACCAGAATTAAAACAAACCTACTATTGCATTAATAATGAATACAGTCTAAACATATTGATTATAAAAGAGATTGTCAGAAAGGGTAAAAAATAACACAACTTTATGATGCCTACAAGAAACTCACTTCACATACATGTAAGTAAATGTAAAAGGATGAAAAATACACACAATGCAAACAGTAATCAAGATAAACCCAGAATACCTATATTAATATCAAATAAAGTATACTTCTGAGCAAAGAAGTTTACCAAGGATAAAGAGGGGTATTACATAAAGATAAATGGGTTAAGTTACAAAGAAAAAATAATAATTCTAAATGAATACCTACTAACAGAGCTTCAAAAGACATGAAGAAGAAACTGACAGAACTGAAAGTAAAACCAGGAAGTCCATAATTATAGCTGGAAACTTCAATACTCTTTACTCAATGATTGATAAAAGTAGCAGGAAAATCATCAGGGGCTGAACCAATAATCAGCATGACCTAAAATTTCTAAGACATTCCACCCAATAACAGCAAACTACACTTCCTTTTAAGTGTACAGGTAACATTCACCAACATACACCATATTGTGGTTCGAAATAAACTTCTAAAAATTTCTAAAACTTGAAAAAAATACAAAAAAATGTTCTCTGACCAAAATGGAATTGGACTAGAAGTCAATAACAGAGGGCTAATGGTAAGGTCTCTAAATACCTGGAAATTAACACACCTCTGAACAATACAGAAGTTGAAAACGTCTCAAGGGAAATTAGTAGAACTTTTAAACTGAACAACAGTGAAAATACAACATATCAAAATATCTAGGAAAAAGTTAAAGTAGCACTTAAATTTATGGTATTAAGTATTTATATTAGAAAAGAAAAAAAATCTCAATCAGAAATTTAAAGTCCCACCTTAAGAAATTTGAAAAAGAAGAGTAAAATAAGCCTAGAGCAAGGAGAAAAAAGTAAATACTAAAGATAAGAACAGAAATCAATTAGGTTTTTTACAAATAAATAAAATCAATGAAACCTGTATCTGGTTCTTTGAAAAGATCAATTAAATTGATAAACTTCTAGAAAGAAAAAGAGAGAAGACATTAACAATATCAAGAATGAAACAAGGGATAATGCCACATATCCTGCAGACATTAAATGGTATAATAAAGGAATACTACAAAAAACTCTATGAACAAGAAGGAAACAAATATGATGAAGCAAACCAGTTCTTCCTCAGAATCTAAAAACTATCAAAAATTTCCCAGAGGAAACAAATAACCTATATACTTTCATAACTATAAATAAAATGTTTTTATCATTTAGACTTTCCAAGAGAAGTTTCTGAGCCAGGATGACTTCATTGGTTTAGTCAGTGAAATAACTAAAAGAGAAATTAAAGAAGGAATAGAATAGTATAGATTCTACATGATCTCTTACAATAAACAGAGGTAAAGGGAATATTTTTTTCAACCCATTTTGTGGGGCCAGTATTATCCTGATACCAAAGCCATACAAAGACAGTATAAGACAGATACAAACCAAAATTCCCCACGTATGAACATAAATACATAAATAGCAAAATATTGTCAAACTGAATCCAGTAACATATAAAAAGAATAACACACCACAATCAAATGGGCTTAATCCAAGAAATGCAAAGCTGGTTCAATATTTTTAAATCACTCAAAGAGATATCAGCAAAAATGGCAAAAAAAAACTTTTTAAAAATTGTTCTTCCATAAAACCAATTAAAACAAAAATTGTTGTAATCGACTTTCTCAGAGCTCTGGAAATTAATCAAAGGCTTATAGCAATCTAGGGAGCATATATTCAAGAAAAACAGCCAAATCTTGGTAAGAACAATAAGATCAGTGGTGTTTTAACTTGCCCAATTTTCATACCCTCCTGCTTGGTTCTGAGGTAACCTCAAAACCAACAGTCTATTACCACAGTGAAAACCAGCAACCTGGAAGCCACTTGGTAGGGGAAGAATGGAATAAGAGCTCTTTCAAAATCCCATCCCAGAGAACTGTCATTTTTTAAGCTGATTGGTGGTTCCCTGGAAAACCCGACTCACAAGGCTGTCTTTATTTATTCATTATTCAGGCCTAAACAGAAGCTCACCAAGTACAAACAGCTATTCCCCACATGCACTTGTTGAAAATAATCACAGCCATGTGAAGCATGAAATAAAGGCAAAGTAGACTGAATGTTATATGCATGCACCACACAAAGTCCCCTGGGAAAGACTGAGAGACTTACTGGTTAGAGACATCTAAGGAAATCGTTACCAAATCATTAGCTGATCAATAAGCTAACTGAAGAGGGACTTCAACGTCTTACGCAATAAAAAAAAAAAATACAGATTTCAGAGAATTAACTCAGAAAAGTCACTGAACATGCAAACAACAGCAACAAAACAAATAGCAACAACAATACACAGTGGGGAGAACGGAAGAGTCTGAACTCCAGAGTTTCCACATTATATCACTTAATATTCCAGTTATCAATAAAGAGTTACACAACATGCAAGAAAACAAGAAAGCATGGTCCACTCACAAGCAGAAGAAGCAGCAACAGAAAATGTATTTGAGAAAGCTCAGCTATTAAACTTCCTAGGAGAAGTCTCTCTCTCTCTTTTTTTTTTTTTTTTTTTTTTTTTTTTTTTTTTTTTTGTCTTTTTGCCATTTCTTGGGCCGTTCCTGTGGCACATGGAGGTTCCCGGGCTAAGGGTCTAATTAGAGCTGTAGCCGGCGGGCTATGCCAGAGCCACAGCAATGAGGGATCTGAGCCATGTCTGCAACCTACACCACAGCTCACGGCAACACCAGATCCTTAACCCGAGCAAGGCCAGGGATCAAACCTAAAACCTCATGGTTCCTTGTCGGATTCGTTAACCACTGAGCCATGACAGGAACTCCAGGAAAAGTCTTTACATTAGCTATTTTTAATATGTTCAAAAAACTAAAGGAAACTATTTATAATGAAACAAAGGAATACATGAGGACAAAGTCTCATCAAATAAAGAATACCCATTAAAAAGATAGATTTTTAAAATAAAAATTCTAGATTTAAGAAGTATAATAACTGAAATGAGACTTTCACTAGAGGTATTCAACAGCCAATTTAAGCAGGCAAAAGAATCAATAAACTTAAAAACGGGTCTCTTAAAATTAGCCAATCTGAGAAGCAGGAAGAAAAAAGAAAGAACAAAATGAACATAGCCTCAAATACCTATTGGACCACATGGATTGTACCAATATATACATAATAGGAGTCTGTGGGAGAGGGGAAAAGGTGCACAGTGACTATTTGAAGAAATAATGGTCAAAAACTTCCAAAATTGTATGAAAAACATGAATCTACACATCCAAGAAGCTCAACAAACTCCAAGCAAGATAAACTAAAAGAGATCCACACTGTGACAATATGTGTCAAATTATCAAAAGTGGAGAGAAAGGGAGAGAGAATCTTGAAAGGAGCAAATGAGAAGTGAGGCCACATTCAAGAGCTCATCAATAAGATTAACAGCTGATTTCTCTTCAGAAACCACAGAGGCCATAAGGCAATGGGATGATGTATTCAAACTGCTAAAAGAAAAAACCATCAACAAAGAATTTTAGATCTGGCAAAACTGTTCTTCAAAAATTAAGGAGAGGTCGCTGCCACCACAAGCACTGCTGTGCAGGACCGGAGGAGACCTGGCTGCTGCCCTGCCACACCTCTGCCACCAGCTCCTGTGTCCTCAGACTCATTCCAACAGGCTGTTAAAACATGGTAGATTACTATGAAGTTCTAGCTGTGCAGAGACATGCCTCAGCCAAGTATATTAAAAAGACATATCAGAAACTGGCACTGAAGTGGCATCCAGATAAAAATCATCCCAAGAAGAAAGAATAAGTGGAGAGAAAATTCAAGCAAGTTGCTGAGGCATATGAGGTGTTATCAGATGCTAAAAAATGGGACGTCTATGACAAATATGGCAAAGGATTAAACTGTGACAGTGGAGGTGAAAGTCATTTTGACAGTCTGTTTGAGTTTGGCTTCACATTCCAAAACCCAGATGACATCTTAAGGAAATTTTTTGGTGGAAGGCACTCATTTTCTTTCAACTTCTACCCATTTAAGGATTTCTTTGGGAAGAGGTCCTCACAAAAGCCAGATGCAAGGCACAGGGTGGTTTTTTTCTGATTTCAGTGGATTTCCCTTTTTGGAGGGAGATTTTCTCATTTTGATACAGGATTCGCTTCCTTTGGTTCACTAGGTCCCAGGCGCCTCATTTCTTTCTCTTCCACAAGATTTGGTGGCAGAGGGATGGGCAACTACAAACCTCTATTAGCTTCTACTAAAATGTTTAATGGCAGAAAAATCACTATGAAGAGGTTTGTCAAGAATGGTCAAAAAAGAATGGAAGTTGAAGAAGACAGCCAGTTAAAGTCCTTGACAATAAATGGTTAAGAAGCAGCTGCTGCACTTGGATAACAAGTAGCTCAATGCACACTTGTGTAACAGAAATGTTAACTCCATTTAAGGAACATAGTTTGAAGATTTCAGACAAACTGGACTTTCAGTATAACTGCACCTAGAGAATTTATATACAGCTCATTGGACACCTATTTGTCATAGACATTTGAGTTTATTGTTGGACCACAAAAAAAGGACCACTTTTTGTCTTTAAAATTGTTGTAAATCTCTTTAGGCACTTTGTTTTTTATTAAACATAATCCAGGGTGGACACGACTCTTTCCTACACTAACACCAGCACAGACCTGCTTTTCCACTGCATTTGAAACATGAGCCAAGGGAGTTCCTGTCATGGCTCAGCAGGAACAAATCTGAATACAATCCATGAGGATGCAGGTTCAGTCCCTGGCCTCACTCAGTGGGTTAAGAATCAGGTGTTGCTGTGTAGATCTAAGACGCAGCTTGGATCCAGTGCTGCTGAGGCTGTGGCGTAAGCCAGTGGCTACAGCTCTGATTTGACCCCTAGCCTAGGAACTTTGATATGCTGTGGGTGTGGCCCTAAAAAGCAAAAGAAAGAAAGAAAGAAAGAAAGAAAGAAAGAAAGAAAGAAAGAAAGAAAGAAAGAAAGAAAGAAAGAAACATGAGCCAAGTAGTGTCAACCTGCTGTGAAGTTAACATTGCCAGATGAATCTTTCACACATGTAATTTCAATTTTTTTCAGTATTAAGTAGTGAAAGACATTAATGCATAAATGGTAATACATTTCCAATTTAATATAAATTGAAGATGCTTTCTAGTTGAGGAGCTTGTTGCTATTGTGCATGGATGCTGCTGGCAATTTCGTAAGTTTTCACAATTGTTTAAATACATATGTTAAGCTTAGGTTTAAAAAAATAAAGCTGGTAAACTGGTCTTTGTCATTTGCTTAAAAAAATGAAGAAAAGGGAGTTCCCATCATGGCGCAGTGGTTAATGAATCCCACTAGGAACCATGAGGTTTTGGGTTCGATCCCTGCCCTTGCTCAGTGGGTTACCAATCCGGTGTTGCCATGAGCTGTGGTGAAGGTTGCAGACGCGGCTCGGATCCCGCGTTGCTGTGGCTCTGGCATAGGCTGGCAGCTATAGCTCCGATTAGACCCCTAGCCTGGGAACCTCCACATGCCGCGGGAGCAGCCCAAGAAATGGCAAAAAAAAGAAAAAAAAAAAAGAAGAAAAGAAATACAAAAAAAATTAAGAAGAACTTGGAATTTCCGTGTGGCACAGTGGGTTAAGACTCCAACTGCAGCAGCTTGAGTCACTGCAGAGGCACAGGTTCAATCCTCAACTGGATGCTGTAAGTTAAAGGATCCTGCATTGCTGCACTTGCAGCAGAGGTCACATCTGCAGCTCAGATTCAATCCCTGGCCAGGAAACTTCCATATGGCACGAGTGAGGCCATAAATTTTTTTAAAAAACTAAGGGAAACAGTACATGCCCATATAAACAAATACTGAGGAGTTTGTTGCTACTGGAATTGTCCCACACAAAAATGCTGAAGGAGATCTTCAAGACAAAATGAAAAAACACAAGACAATAACTTGAAGCCACATGTAAAAATGAAGAACAACAGTAAATGTAGCTACACATGTAAATATAAAAGCCAGTATTACAGGATTTTTATTTTGTAACTCCTCTTTGTTTCTATATAACTTTCAATGCAAATGCCTAAACAACAATCATAAAAATATAAACTTAATGGACATACAATGTATAAAGACATAGCTTGTGCCAATAACAACATAAAGGGATGGGCATAAGCTATAAAAGAGCAGAGTTTTATTGAAATTAATTGGTATAACTTCAGACTTGATTATTACAAAGTTAAGATGTTAATGGTTACCTCCAGGGTAAACACTAAGAAAAAAAATAAATGTATATATACTTAAACAAAAGAAGGGAACAAAAATGGTATGCTAGAAAAAATCAATCATAAGTGAAAGCAATGGGGAAACTGATGGCAAAAGATATGACATATAAAAAACAAAGAGCAGGGGAATTCCCACTGTGGCACAGAGGACACAGATCTGACTAGGAACCATAAGGTTGTGGGTTTGATCCCTGGCCTCGCTCAGTGGGATCTGCTCCAGTTTTGCCACTGCTGTGCTGCAGGTTCAGCACCTGGCCTGGGAACTTCTGTATGCTGCAAGCGCATCCCCCACCAAAAAAAAAAAAAAAAAAAAAAAAAAGGAGACTTACAAAGAAAATGAGAAAATATTTTAAGATAAATGAAAAGTGAAAATACAACACACCAAAACTTATGAGGTGGAGTGAAAGCAGTGTTCAGAGAGAAATCCATAGCTATAAATTACAGGCCTACCTAGGCCCGTAAAAAGAAGATCATAAGTCAATAATCTAACTTCATACCTTAAGAAACAAGAAAAAAATATTTAGTTAAACCCAAATTTAGAAGAATGAAGAAAATAAGGATGAGAAGAGAGAAATGAAATAAAGAATAGAAAACAATAGAAAGAACCAAGGAAACAAAAACGTGGTTCTTTGAAAAGATTAACAAAATTGACAAACCACTGACCAACTAACAAAGAAAAAAGCTATGACTCAAATTATTTTAAAAAATTTTAAATGGGGATATCAATACAGACCTTATGAAAATTAAAAGGATTATGAGACTACTATTAACAACTGCCTCCCAACAAACTAGATAACCTAGATGAAATGGAGAAATGCCTAGCAACATACAAACTATCAAAACTAGAACAATTATAGGAGTTCTCCTTGTGGCACAGCGGAAGTGAATCCCACTAGGAACCATGAGGTTGCAGGTTTGATCCCCGGCCTCGCTTGTTGGGTTAAGGATCTGGCATTGCCATGAGCTGTAAGGTGCAGCTTGCAGATGCATCTCAGATCCCCTGTTGCTATGGCCCTGGTGTAGGCCAACAGCTGCAGCTCTGATTCAACCCCTAGCCTGGGAACCTCCGTATGCTGCAGGGGCAGGCCTAATAAATAAATAAACAAACAAAACAAGCATAAATAGAAAAGCTAAACAGATCTATAACAAGTAAAGAGAATAATCAGTAATCAAAAACAAAATAAGATCCAGATTAGAAATGAAGTAAAATATCTTCCAGTGACAGCATTTGTTTCTAGAAAATTCTAAGACATCCACAAAAGAACTAATAGAGTGAACAAATGAATCTAGAAGAGTTGCAGGATACTAAGCCAATATACAAAAATCAATTATATTTTGTACTCTAGGAATGAACAAATTGAAAAAAAGAAATTAAGAAAACAATTCTTTTCATAGTAGCATCAAAAAGAATAAAATACTTAGCAACAAACTTAAAGTGAACACCAGTCCTGTACACTGAAAATTATAAAATATTGAAAGAAATTTAAAAGACAAATAAAATAGAAAGTCATCTCATATTTTTGGATAAGAAGACCAATACTGCTAAGAATGACAATACTCCCCAAAGTCATCTACACATTCAATGGAATCCTAATCAAAATACTAGCTGCCTTTTTTGCAAAATTTGAAAAGATGATCCTAAAATTCATGTGGAAATGTAAGGGATCTCAAATACCTAAATCAACATTGAAAAGAAACTTAAAAGATTCACACTTTCCAATTTCAAATCTTACCACAAATCTACAGTAATCAAGACTGCATGGTACTGGCATAAGGACAGACAGGTAGACATACACATCAATGGAATAAAATTGAGAGTACAGAAATAAATTTTTAATTAATTGTTCATTGAATTTCAATGAAGATGACAAGAAAATAAATTCAATGAAGAAAAAAATCTTTTCAACATATGGTTCTGGGACAAGTGGATATCCATAGGAAAAGGATGAAGTTGGACCATATACAAAATTAACACTAAATGGATCAAAGATCTAAATATAAGAGCTAAAACTAGAAAACTCTTAGAAGAAAACATAGATGTCAATCTATTTGACCTTGGATTAGGCAATGGTTTCTTAGATGTGACACCTAACACACAAGCAAACAAAGAGGATAAACTGGACTTCATCACAATTTTAAAACTTTTGTGCATCAAAAGACACTATTAAGAAAATAAATGGGAGAAAATATTTGCAAATCATAAACCTGATAAGACTCTAGCACCCAGAATATATGAAGAACTCTTACAACTCAATAATAAAAAGATGAATAACAATTAAAAAGCAGGCAAAGGATTTGAATAGACACTTCTTCAAAGAATGTAAACAAAGAGCCAAATGCGCATGAAAAGATGCTCAACATCATTAGTCATCAAGAAAATGCAAATCAAAACCACAGTAAGAAACATCCCCCAGGATGGCTATAATCAAAATAAATAAATAAACTGAGAGTAACAAGTGTTGGTAAGAATGTGGTGAAGCATTGTTCTTGGGGATGCAAAATGGTGCAGCCACTCTGGAACAGTCTGGCGGCTCCTCATGAAGTTAACATGGAATCATTGCATGAACCAACAATCCCAAGAGAAGTGAAAATACATATTCACACAAAACCTTATATAAGAATATTCATAATAGTACTATTCACAAGAGTCAAAAAGTGCAAACAACTTTTGTCCATGAACTAACAAATAAATAGACAAAATGTGATCTATCCATACAATGGAATATTATTAGGTTATAAAAAGGAATGAAATACTAACATATATGCTCAGCAAGGATGAACCTCATAAACATTACACTCAGTGAAAAAAAGCAGATACAAACAGTCACATATCCCATGAGTCCATGGATCAAAGATCTAAATATAAGAGCTAAAACTAGAAAACTCTGAGAAGAAAACATAGATGTTGATGAAATGAAATGTTAAATGAAATGTTTAGAACAGTCAAGTCCACAGAGACCAGAAAGTGGATGTGTGGTTGCCAAGGACTAGGGAGAGACAAAATGGGAGTTACCAATAATGGATTCAAGGCTGCCTGGGCCTCTGGCCCACCAAGCAAGCTCTTCCCTTTTCCCTTGACCTAGCTTTCTCCCAGAATCTCAGTCCAGCAGCCAAAACATACAGTGCTTTGAGAGGAGACAGCCCACATCACTCCTAGAGTGGCAGGAATGGGTTTGGGGGGCAGAGTCCTCAACACAGCCCTAGCAACTCTATTACTGCCCACTGCTCCTATGAGGAAAGTGGGCGGGGGGCGACTGTATGAGGTCCTGGGGCAGCCATAACATATGACCACAAACAGGAACCCTAAGACAACAGGAATCTGTTCTCTCCAGTCTGGCCACCAGAAGTCTGAGATCAAGGTATGGGCAGACAGAGCTCACTCTGGGGGCTGTGAGGGCAGACCCTTCCTGCTTCTTCCAGCTCCTGGTGGCTCCAGGCAGCTCTGGGCTTATAACTACAACACCCTAGTCTCTGCCCCCATTGTCGCTGGTCATCTCCCTATGTCTCTGTATCTCATATATCCTTCTCTGTTCTCTAAAAGGACCCCTGTCTTTAGATTCCAGGCCCACCCTACTCCAAGGTCATGATCCCTATGACCCTCACTTTGATGTCATCTGCAAAGACCCCATTTCTAGTTCAGGCCACATTCTGAGTTCCCAAACAGACAGGAATTTCAGGGGGACATGACTTCAACAACTTGTCTAAGGTTACCTGGCTAAGAGGCAGGAGTGAGGTCTGACCCTCTCCACACTCTGATCCCTCTACAGCCTGCCTCAAAGTGGGTGCCCAAAATTAGGGCAAAGCCACACTGGTGTGGGTATTGGCCAGTCCTATAGAACAGGTCCCTCAACAGAGCCAGGCCAGCCATATCACCACAGGCCTACCCCCACAACCCTCAACGTCCCACCACTGAGGTTTGAAGGTTAGAGGCTCACTTTCCCAGGCTGCCTGAGCAAGGCATGGCCATTAGACCCACACAACGCTGAGACACATGAGGGGAAATCTACTGTGGGCTCCTCAGAAAGCATCAGTTCTCTGAATAGAAGAGCTGGTGACACTCTCTGCTAGGGAGGACTGCCTCAAGATCCCTGCTCCACAGTGTGCATGTACCTTCCCCAGACTACTTTGCCGAACACTAATCCAGGTACTTTTGTGAAGGAATTCTGCAGAAGGAATTTAAGTCTCAGATCAGTTGACTCTGAGTTAATTAACAAGGAGATTATCCTGTGTGGACTTGACCTAAGCAGGTGAGACCGCAAAAGGGAGGGGACTTTTCCTGGCCAAAGAGATTCAAAACATAACAGTGAACAGACAGGAGGGGCCAGTGATAAAGGACCTGAGAGTAGCCCCTGGCTGCCAGCCAGCCAGGCAACAGCCTTAGTCCCAGAACCACAAGGAAATAAATTCTTCTAGTAATTTAGATAAGCTGTATAGTTGACATAACTCAACTATACAGCACATGGATTCATCCCTTGAGACCCTGAGAAGAGAATCTAGCCATACCGCTTCCTAAATTCTGACCTACAGAACTACAAACTAATAAAGGAGCATTGGTTTAAGCCTCTGAGTTTGTGATATTTTGCTACAGAGCAGTGAAAAAGAAAGAACACACAATCACACAATCCTTAAATATCCTTTCCATGATGGATGGAGTTGTGGAAGCCATCTTGTAACCATGAGGCAATAAGCATTAGAAAGATTTTTCATGGGAGTTCCCGTCGTGGCGCAGTGGTTAACGAATCCGACTAGGAACCATGAGGTTGCGGGTTCGATCCCTGCCCTTGCTCAGTGGGTTAACGATCCGGCGTTGCCGTGAGCTGTGGTGTAGGTTGCAGACGCGGCTCGGATCCCGCGTTGTTGTGGCTCTGGCGTAGGCCGGTGGCTACAGCTCTGATTAGACCCCTAGCCTGGGAACCTCCATATGCCGCGGGAGCGGCCCAAGAAATAGCAACAATAACAACAACAACAACAACAACAAACAACAAAGACAAAAAAAAAGAAAGATTTTTCATGCTCAGGACAGCAAAGAATTAGAGAGATAGAGCCTATGTCCCCATGACGTATTGTTAGAAATTGTCCCCAATGATCCAGGGGTTCCCTCAACAACAGTGGGATCTATTTCTTAACCCCCTAGAACTAGACTGGCCTTGTGCCTGATTTGTGCAATAGAACATCTGGAAAGTAACATTCTGGGACTGATGAAAACAAACCTTAACAAATTCTGTGGAATCTACTATTCCCTGAAAAGAATCCAGTCACCAAATGAAGGAGCTCAGGCTACCTACAAGGAGAAAGGGTCCCTAAGAAAGAGATGTCATAAGAAGAGCATGTCCCCAGAAGTGAGAACAACATGGTCCCAGATGGAGGAATGAGTCCAGCCAACATCATCTCATCGGAAGAGAGAGGTCTACAATCTTAGCCAGCCCCCTGACTGGGCCATCAGACACACAAATGAGGCCAGGCTGGATCTTCCCGTCCCAGCCAACATCATGTGGAACAGAGATGAGCACTGCTCGAGTTCCTACCCATGGATCATTCTGTCAGACCATTAAGTTCTGGGGCTATCTGTATTAACTGCGAGTCTGCTGAGCACAGCCATCACCTACACTGAACTGGTTCCTACAGGCCTGTACCTGTGAAATGGTCAAATGTCTGCTTTATCAACTGACCTGTGATACCCAGGTAGAAGGAGATCCTCTGGTCCCTGGCCTCACAGCTGTACTCCCCAGCATCTGCCTTTCCCGCCTGCTGCACCACCAGCCTCTGGGAACAGCCTTTGGCCTCCATGCACACTTTTGCGTTTGCACTAAACTTCTTCCCATCCTTGTACCATGTCACCTCTGTCTGGGCCTGGGCCACCTCACAGTTCAGTGTGGCACTGTCCCCTACTATGGCCTGCACTTCACTGCGTGCTGGCTGCTCCCTGGCAAACACCGCTGAGGGCTCTGGGGACAGGGAGGGATATGTGGTCAGAGGCCTGCCAAGGTGAGGTTCCCTGAGTCCTGGTGCCATGATAGAGCTATGCTCTAGACCTCAGGCAGCCTCAAGTCCCATCATGGGGATTCTTTGTGATCAGGTGCTACACATGGAACCCTCCATGGACACCAGTGGGTCAAATGCCCCAACTCCTCCTGGGTGTGGTGGGAAGCAGCCTCACAGCTCCAGAATGGGCAGTCCTGGCCCCAGTGCTCATGCTCAGATGGAAGAAGACATGAGAGTCATGGTAGACACCCTCCTGAAGGCCAAGATGGGGCAGAACTGGACTTAGAGAATATGCCAAAAGACCCAAGGAGCTTCTAGAAAGAGCCAAGGCCTCAGATTCACCAAGATCTAAATCTAACCTTCCAAGAAAACTTCTAGCACTTTCTTGGTCTGCTCTGCCTCTTTTTCTCATCTTTAAAAAGAGGACAAGAACTTCAAATTTCTTTATCTTCTTTTCTCCAGACCTGTGGTCTTCATCCATATATATATACTAGTTTTGTGAGCAGTTTATTTAGCCAAATCCAAAAGCAACTTCCCCCACTCCCAAGTATTCTCAGAAAAAAAAAAAAATGAAGGGAGAGACAGCATGGCCTTGCAAGTGCTGGATGCAGCCAGACCAGCTCCCCACCCCGCCAAGCCTGGAAGGTAGTGTACTAACCACAGACATGCAGCCAGAAGGTCACAGAGTCCTCATCCATTCGGCATGAGTAGGTGCCCGCGTCCTGCATGGTGACCAAGGCAGCCACCAGCTGGTGCCGCGTGCCACATTCTCCTGGGAGAAGTGCTGGCAGGAGCAACCGAGCTTCACATAATCCTTATACCAGTGCACATGCATGTGGGCCTCTGAGGCCTCAAACTCAAAGCAAGCTGGACCTCCTGCCACAGCATCCACATGGCCATCAGCCATGTCCTTGTGCAAAAAAAGGTGTGAGGCCTACAAGGGCATGTGGGCAGGTCAATGGGCCAAAAGAGCCCTAACCAGGCACATGCTCATGCAGCTAGCAGAGAAAGGTGCTCAGTGCTTCAGGATTATGTGAGACCCTGGCCCTCACCCAGATCACGGCCCCTTTAGAGACAGGGCCAGCCTCAGCTGTTGACTTCCAACTACACAAAAACCACACACTCATAGGAAACTCTTCTCCTACAGAGCAGAGTCCCTGACCTCCACCCTCCCAACAGTTGGCAGGGCCCCTGGTTCCCCACCCTACTCTCAGGGGTCACCTGAGCCTGCTCTGAATCTCTACCCTTCTCACAAGGTCAGCAGAGCTGCCCAGTTCCCTCACCTCCCCACAGGGTCATTCCCCCACTATCTCCATGGAGTAGACAGAGCCCCCACCTCATTCCCCCACTGTCTCCATGGAGTAGGCAGAGCCCCCACACATACACGCCTGCCCCTTCCATAGGGTCATCAGAGACCATCTATTCCCCACCCTTCCCAGGGACTCAGCGGAGCCCCTGGTTCCCCACCCTCCTCAGGGGGGATGGAGAACAGCAGCTCCTGCTGCCCAGACCCACCAGAGCGCACCCAGAGCTGGGGGACAGAATGAGCATCCCTGGCCATGGTGGCCCAGGGAGGACATGGATACACACATACACACACACATACATACACACACACAGACACCAGTGTCACCTTGCACCAACAACTGGTAGGCGATGCGGTCCCCATGGCTGATGCACTCGTACAGGCCTGCATCTTCTCTCTTCACATCCCGCACCAGCAGTGCCCGCTGCCCGGCTGATGCCTGCACCTCATACTTGGGGCCTGGGGGTAGTGCATGTCCATCCTTGAGCCATGTCACGGCTGCAGCCTGGTCTGAGAGCTCGGCCAGGAGCTGGGCCTCCTCATGCAGACGAGCCAACACCTCCCGTGCTGCCACTGCCGCAGCTGGATGCTTGGTTGTCAGCCCAAGGGCTGCTGCAAGTCACAGTCAGGTAGACAAAGGGGTATGGATGCAGGGGAAAGTGGAAAGAGGGAGGGTGGTCAAAGGAGAGTAGATAGAGGGAGGCATGAACAAATGGGAAAGGTGAAGTGGACAAAGAGAGGTGTGGACAAAAGGAAGACAGGACAGAGGGTGCATAGATAGAAGGGAAGGGACAGAAAAGGTGTGGACAAGGGGGTGTGGACAAAGAGGTGTAGATTGGGGAGGTGGAGACAGAAGGTAAAGAGGACAGAGGGGAAAGAGCCAGATATGGTGGAAGGGAGTCAGAGAGGCAAGGAAGGGAAAAACAGAACAAGGAGTGGAGTAGAAGAAGGAATGGACAAAGAAAGAGGAAAGAAGGAAAAGGGGAAGGAGGCATTCAAAGGAAGAGTTGAGGCTTGGCGCTATTAGGAAATCTTTAGCCCCTCTTCCACTCACACCTGATGGCTTTACACACCCCACCTTCATCCAGTGGCCCGCCTGCCCTAGGAGCAACAATAGCTCTCCCAAGAGCCCTGAGACCCCAGAGACCCTTATCATGCCCCCACCCTCTGATGAAACAAGGCTCAGAGAGGCCCTGGGTTCAGAGAACAGGGTCCCCTACCTCGGACCTCCATGCGGATGCTGCTCTCAATGCCATTGGCCACGAACTTGAGTTCAACACCATGCAGGCTGACAGGTACTGAGCGGATGGTGAGAGTGTGCCGGGTGCCATCACAGTGGATCACATACATATTGCTGGCCTTCAGGGCCTGCCCATCCAGGAACCACTCCCCTGCTGAGGCCACAGTGAGGTCCACAGAAAAGGTCACCTCGCCGCCTTCTACCGCCTCCACTGCCTTCAGAGGTGTCTTCACAGCCAGCTGGGGGACTGTGGGATGGGGGCTTCAGGGAGGAGCTGGACCCCTGCCTTCCTCTCCTCCAATGCCTGAACCCAAATGACCCTTCCTCTAGGAAGTCCATTGGACAAGTGCATGGAGACGATGTGTGAAAGTCAGACCCAAGATGGATAAGATGAGATCCCCTTTAGATCCAACAAACCCAGTGGGGTGGGCCAGCTATGCAGCCCAGCGCCATGGGGATGGTGAACACAGATAAGTTCCTGGGGGCTAAAGTCCCCAGGGGTCCCCTAGCCTCCCCACAGAGGTGTCTTCAATAGCATGAGACCCTGGTCCTGCCCCCCGCCATAAAGAGGACCCATGAATCACTCTGGCCTCTTCAAAGCTTGGCCAGACTCTGGGTCTGAGTGATTCAGGGGCAAATGGCCCTGTTACCAGGCTGTTACCAGGGTGCCGTGGAGAACAGAACCTTCCACACTTACCCAGGTGTACAGTCCCTGGGAACTCGAGGTAGGGGCTCTGGCCAAAGCTGTTCACAGCTGACACCCGGAACTGGAATTCACCCTCTTCAGCCACACCGGCCACAGTCAGCTCAGGCATGGCCACCCACTCGTCTTCATGGCACCGGGTCCAGGTGTAGGCACCCAGTCGCCTCTTCTCTACCAGGTAGCCATTGATAGCCACAGGGCGGTCCCCATGGGCCGGTGGGGACCAGCCAAGGGTCACAGAGCTCTCCGTTCTGGCCTTCACCACTGGGGCCTCAGGAGCATGCAGAGGCGGCCTTCTGGGGGCTGAGCAGGGTATGGGACCATGTCACCAACTGGGAGCCCCCTCCCCAAAACCTCAGTCCAAGATCACAGGAGGGGAGGAGGACTGTCACAGAATTCCTAGCCTTCCCCCCGGGGGGAGAGGGTAGGGTCAATGCCCTGGTGGTCTGTAATGGCCACAGCCCAAAGGGACCACAAGCCCAGAAGAAGGCTGTGGGCCCATAACTCCAATACTGGTTCTGTGGTCATTTTTCTGTTTGCAGCAGAAAAACCGCCCAAGACCTCAGGAGCCACACTTGGCCCAGGGCCACCATGAAATGTCCACATGATCTCCAAACAAACACTTTCCAGTTCTCACCTGCAACTGGGGTCTTGGGTGGGACAATGGTTGAGCCAGGGAGCAATAACCCTTCCAAGGGTGCTGAGACCCATGTGTGGGGGTACATCTCTGTTCCCAGCAAAGGGCTGACACTATGGGGGCCGATCTCAACACCAAAAGCCAAAGAACATACTCACACAGCGTCACCCATTATATGCTGTGCTTCTAGAACAACCTGCACTTTCTAATTTGGTTTCAGGGTGGGGGCCACCAAGACTCCCATTTTCAGATGCCTAGTATGACCACAGTGAAGGAGGGCATCAAAGAAACCATGGGCCCCGGAGAACCAAAGCTACAACCTAGGTGGTCCCTGCCCCTCATGGCACTCCCTACAGCAAGCTAAAAGCTCCCCTCCCAATGTGCTGTGGCCAGGGAAGGGGCACCCTCATCTGATAGGCACTCCCTAGGCCCTTACCCGACACACAGAACTGGGTGGACGTCCGGCAGTCCCCAGCCACAAAGGCCACCTCACCCACATCCTCCAGGCTGCACTGGGAGATGATGAGCGTGTGGCATGTGCCTTCAGCAGTGATGGCCACTCGGCCCCCAGCCACCACCTCCTTCTGGTTCCGCAGCCAGTGGATGGGGCCTTCTGGCCTGGCCAGCTCCACACAGAACATGGCTGTGTCTCCCACTCGCACAGCTGTCTTCCTTGGGAGCTTTCGGAGAAGGTTGCCTAGAGTGGACAAAGCCACAGTGAAGGGTAGGGGTTTGGGGGGAGCTGGTCAGAGCAGACCCTGCAGACCTGCCCCACCCCCACCTCCCACCTCCTTCCTCACCCTGTGCCCTGCGCGCCTATGCCCCGCTTCCTGACCCTCTTCTTGTCTCCAGACACTGCCTGCCCCATCTGCCCAGTACCTATGCAGCTGCTTCCCCAGCTCCCAGGAGGCCCGGACTCAAACCCCCTCCCGCACCCGGCTCTCCCCTGCCCGCCCACCTTGCACCGCCAGCTCAGCCACCGTGCGACTGCCCTCCGCTGTCTCACAGATGTACACGGCATCGTCGTCGGAAGAGACGTTGAGCACAGTCAGCCGGCGCTCGGTGCCTGCTTCCTCGATGCGATACTTGTCGCTGGCCCACAGCCGCGTCTCCTCCTTGTACCACGCAGACTCGGTGGCCGGCAGCAGCACCTCACACTGGAACGTGGCGGACGCTTTCTCTGGCACTTCCAGGTCCTGCAACCGCTTCTTGAAAGGCACCGCAGGCTCTGCGGAAAAAGCACAGGGGAGTGAGTTAGGAAAAGGGAGGAGGGGTGATCTAGAGCGGGGGGTGGGGCCGGAAGGGGAGAGTGGGAGGGGCGAGGAGAAGGGCGAGGAGAAGGAGGAGGAAGGGTCATGGAAGTGTAAGGCTGGGATGGGGGCAGGGAGCCAGGACAGGGGTTGGATGGGCTTTGAGGGAAAAGGGTGGGTGGGAGGGCAGAGGAGCTGCAGGGAGGGGAACAGAGGGAGGAAGGGTTACAGGGGAGAGGGAGCAGAACTTAAAGGAAAAAGCCCCTCCCCCAAATATAAGGAGAAGTCTGGAAGAGAAAAGGAGAAATGAGTTAGGTGAAGCCACAGCAAGCAGCCCCACTGAGCAGGCCCTTAAGCTGATCCTGGGCAGGCAGGATGAGGGTGGGCGCACACAGCGGTGACCAGTATTGGCCTGTGAAATCACTCAAATCCAGAAGCACACTTCCCTGCAAAAAAAAGGAAACTGAGGCAAGCACAAGAAGGTTGAAGCACCCTGCTGAGATCCTACAGCTGGTAAAAAGTGAAGGTGGGACTCCAACTACTTCGAGGCTGGTCTTAGGAAGCAAGAATAAACAGCTCCCCAGCAAATTTTGGTGGTGTTGCCTACAGAGAGATGGCGTCACCCTGGTGCCATGGGGGAGCCTACAAACTGACCCAGAACCATCTGCAGGCTGCACCCTGTTGTAGCCCCAGCCTGAGGCCTCCAACAACACAAGATTTGCTCCTGCCGGCCTTCCAGCTCTGCCAGGGAGACCACCTTAGCATCCTGTAGGAGGGGTGGAGATCCTTGGTCACCCTCAGCCTGGACAGAGCAAGCTCAGCCACTGGGCACCCTGACTGTCTCCCAGATGGAGGGGGTGTTTGTGACAAAGCTTGTTGTATACTCATGTTAGTCTTACAAAGACAATGGGACAGAACAGTGAAAGTCGCCAAGATCTCCACCCACAGATTCTTCTACCAGACAGACACTGGGAGGGCAGATGGCGGCAGGAGCCACAGCAGGCACTGGGAGGAAAGGATAGGAGGCTTGGGGAGGAGCCTTTGCCTGTGTTCACTGCGCGGAGACCTTGCGGCCCGCAGCCAGGAGCTCACCTCGCACAACAACCAACACGGAACTGTAGGTCTGGCCCACGAGGTTGGACGCAGTGCAAGTATAGAGGCCGCAGTCTGACTGCTTGCAGAAGAGGATCTTGAGCACGAAGTTCTCCTGCGCGTCCTCATACACTAAGTGTCGCCGGCCCTCGGCCACCAGCTGCCCATCCTTCTTCCACACTATCTCAGGCTTGGGCTCTCCTGTCACGAAGCAGCTGAGGCGCGCGTGCTTGCCCTCAGTCACCGTACAGGTGCGTGTCCCGATGCTGGGAGGCGAGCCCGGGGCACCCTCCGCGCGCATAGCCTCGCGCCGCCGCTGCAAGTGCGCCAAGAGCATGGCTGTGGAGGCCCCGGGTGGGCTTGCCGCGTCTGCATCCGCGTCTACTGTGAGCCCCGCCGCGGCGCTAGCTGCGCCCAGCGGGTTCTCTGCGTGCACTATGTAGGTGCCACTGTCGCGCGGTCTCGCGTCCTGGATGCGCAGCGCGGCCTCCTCGCCGCTCGCCTCCACGCGCACTCGAGGGGCGTCTGGCGAGCCCAGGCGCCTCCCATCCTTGGCCCAGCTCACCGACATAGGTGGCGAACCGCGCACTCGGCAGTGGAAAGTGGCTTCAGCGCCCTCGCGCACGCGGATGGATGTGGGTCGCAGCAGGAAGTGGGGTGCCTGCTCGGCGCACGCTGCCTCAGCGTCCACCTGCAGGCCGACTGCCGCGAAGGCCTCGCCGATGGCATTGCGCGCACGGCATACATACTGCCCGCTATCGCCCAGCGCCAGGTCCAGGATGGTGAGGCGGTACAGGTCCCCGTCCTGGGCCAGGCGGAAGCGAGCGCCTGCCTTCACTGGCTGCCGGTCCTTCTCCCAGCTGACTTGTGGCGTGGGGTTGCCTATGATCTGGCAGCTCAGCGTGGCATCCTTCCCCACCGACACCATGAAGGCCTTGGGCCGAGTTAGGAAGCGGGGGGCACCACTGAAGGAGTGATCCATGATTGTGGGGGGAGGTGGGGGGAACCTGTAGGTTGGGTGGGGGGAAGGGCATAGTGCAAGTGAGATCCAGGTGCCTCGCATGACCACCTCGCTCATCCAGTGCCACCTGGAAAACCCAGCCTAACCCGGGGGAATGCCTCATCTGGGTCTCATCCCCGAACACACACTCCATCCCAGCAAGTAGGATCACCAGATGGTACAGTGGTCCTGAAGTGCAGGTTTGCCTCTTGCTTGGCATTTAGGGTTTGCCCCCACCCTGAAATGGGCTCTTTCTAGCTGACAGGAGCATCTCCTCCCTCCCAGCCCAGCTCTGGGCCTGCTACCCCAACTTGAAGTCCAGCTAAGCACCTGTCCCGAAACACCACACCAAACTTGCCCTCCTCCCTGTGGGGCATCTGCCACACTATACCTCACCACAAAGGCCTTCCCTGTCCCTCCTGGCCCACTCCAACTGCCATCAGGTGTCCTGTCCCTTCCCTACACACTTTTACTTCCCGGACTCCAAAACTCCAATCTACCTAGTCTCCCCCAGTCAGAGAGACATCTCTGCATCCTGCCAGAGCCTGGCCATGGAGGCTCACAATAAGTGCCCACTGCCGGCCTGCCCCCTCTCTCTAAGATACACCAGAGGCCACCAGTTCTCCACCCCAGCAGGCTTTCCTCCATGCTCTGCTCAGGTGCCCCCTTTGCCCCTCATCATCCCCCACTTTGTGACTTCCCATACTCAAGTATTTGGACTCCACTGCTAACCATGTGCACAGCTGGGTATTCTCACTGGGTATTCCACAGCAGAAGGCCCTGTACCCAGGCCTGTCCTGCCTGCAGCTGCCTGGGACCAGGTCACTTCTCACCTCTCCTTGGATCCCACCACCTCCCCTTGACCCCCGAGGAGGTATGCTCATAAATGAACAAAGAATGAAAACCCTGCAGCTGGTGGAGTGGAGGCTCCTCCAGCACACAGGGCTGCCCACACCCCCTCTCTGTGAGTGCCTGCCTCCTTCCCTCAGAGGTCAGAATGGGGAGGGTCGGGGTAGTGCAATGGATGGTGTGTCAGTGGAAGACAATCAGAGAATCCCCCAGAAAGGACAGGGACCTCCAGGCTGGGAATGGCCAGGCCCAACTGAGGGGCTAGCAGGCAGCCTAGTCACCCTGCAGCTTTTGGCTCTGGCTCTGTTGACTGGGCACTTTGCAGGGATGGGGCTAACACCATCAATCCTAAAGGCCCCAGGCAGACTCTGGCCTCTGCCCACTTCAAGTTGGACCCTGCTGGCCCCCAGCACAGGTGGGTGAGGTGAAACTGGGCCTTGTCTACACAGGGGCTTCTGTAAGGACAGCCAGCAAAAATGGACTCCACTGGGCCCTGACTGTCCCCAAGTGCCTTAACTCTATTCACCCCAGGATCTGGGCCTTCAACATGGGCTGCCCACCATGGGATGAACAGGGTAATGTTCTCGGGTCCTCCAGCTCCTTGTCCTATGATTCAGAACCTAATCCTCTTAATCTCCCTCAAGAAGGTAAGCTGGAACCAGCCTGCTGACTCACTGTGCAGTCAGCACCTCTGTCTCCCAGCACACCCCGCCCTGCCACCAGCTCCCCCATGGCCTGGCTGGGCTCTTGGCCTGGGAAAGACCTTGGCCAGCGGCCACCTGCCTGCATGGACACCCTCCTGGACCTCAGCGTCCCTCTGTGGAAGGATTATTTTGACACAAGTTCCCTGGGGGCCTGTGTTCTGAGTTCTGAGTTCTTCCTAGCACAACCTTCTGAATCATACAGTTGATCTGTGGGTTCCCCAAGGCAGGAAATGCATTCTCCCCCAGCCACACCCAGAGCAGGTATTGGAGACAGCTGCTCTGAGTTTATCAGCAAATATGAGCGGAGGTCAGGGGGTCAATTCCACATCTGGCAGTCTCTGGGGGCCAGGAGGACAGAGATGGGGAAGGAGGTCTTATCTCTGCACATGTTTAGAGAGAGCCAGCTCTCAGCAGATGTACAAGGGTGGGCAGAGACCCCAGGATCCTCTAAAGTCACCGAGGATGTGCTCCCTGTCTAGGGCCTTCATGCCACACCCTCAAGGCAGCAGACTCATAGAGGTCTAAAGGGGCTCACCAAGACACCCCATGGCAGTCCTGCCAGACAGTCATCCCAACTGGTCATGAGTGTGTCCGAGGACTCTGGAGCTGCCCTCCTTCAGGTTGAGTCGGGTCAGGGACCACAAGGCCCCTCTGGCCACACGGTCACCTGCAGTGTCTCCTCCTCCCCCTGCCATGTTAGGGGCTGGAGCTGCTACAGCTACAGCCACAAGGGCAGAAACAAGAGCTTCAGGAGCAGAGACGAAGCCAGGACCTTAACCCTAATTCTCAGGGAAGTCCCTCCTCTTTCAGATGCCCACCTGGGAGGGCAGTACCTTGTGGACCCCCCACTGGAGCTTCTCAGCCCTGGGTGGCTCCAGCTTGGCCCTGGCAGAATCTTCACTCTGAAGCCAAGGCCCTGCCCCTTTGCAAGCCTGCCAGGGAGCTTTGTGGCTGACCTGAGCCATACCCACAACCCCTCTACCCTTGTTTTTATTGAACTTGGCTACTTATTATTATTATTATTATTATTATTATTATTGGTCCTTGTGGGGCTTGGGCCATTTTTCAGATGAGCCCAGAGTGGGAAGTGGCTAGCAGCCTCATAGCAGAGCCTTGGCTAGCTCCCTCCCAGAAGCCCTGTCTCCCCAACTTGCTCCCTCTCCCCCCCAACCCTGTTGCCCCCATGCCCTTCCAGAAAATACTTCCAAGGGCAGCTCCTGCCGTCTGTGCCTTCCCCTAGACCCCTGGGCCTTCCAGCTTCCCGAACTCCAAGGGAAATTCTTTCCTGGAGTCAGGTGTCACTGCCCCTCTGGCTGTCCCCTCCGCTGAGCCAACAGGCCCAAAATAGCCCCAGCTGTCAGCGGGCATCCATCTCAACAGAGTTGGGGGCAGGGCAAGCTAGACCCTCAGGGCAGTGGGCAAAGGAGGAGGTAGGTGCTTCTGACGCCCCCCCACCCCCACCTCCTGCCCCAGCTGCTCTCTCCCCACATGAGGGTCTGGCTCAGGTCACAATGGGGCAGGGGCTAGAATCCATAGCCCCAACCCCAGGAGCAGCACAGCCTGGCTGAAACCCTATCCCAGGTCCCTCTATCCCCCAGAGCTATGACCTTCAGCAGAGCTGTCCTCAGGGGCACTGGATAGCCCCCCACCCCTGCCTGCTCTATGCCTCCTCACCTGTCTCTACCGAGGGCACTGGGCAGCACCCAGGCGAGGGGCTCAGATGGTGGGGCAGGGGCTGCTGGGTCTCACCTCCCTCCACGGGTCCAGGACCGACAAGGCTCCCACCCAGCAGCCCGCACTCCTGCCGGTCCTCAGACTGGACAGGGACGAAAGGACAGGCGGATGCTATCAGCTGAAGAAGGCTGGGCCCGCCCCCACCCCACCCCCACCACCGCCAGCCCGCCCAGCCCAGCTCCAAAATAGCCCGGGTGTCACTGCCCCAGATTTGTTTTCACCCCTGGCCCCAAGGAGGCAAAGGGCAGAGGCTTGGGTGGCTGGGAGAGGAGGAGGCCTGTGTGTTCCAGTGATGGTGCAGGTGGGGCAGGAGCCCCAACTGGTGGGCCTCGTGCTTAGACCAGCATCCTGGAGTGCAGGGCAGGAAGGAGAAGGGGGGAAAACAGTACCACCCACAGGAGCACTCAGGATCATCCCCCAAGAGAACAAGACCACCAGTCACCTCCTGAGAGTCCTGCAGCCTCTTGATGGTGGTGAGCAGCCAGGAGACTAGCCAGGTGCCCAAGGTCAGCCCCCCACCACCCTGACCACATAGGTGACTGGGGTGCACCCTTTATCCCTGGTCGCTCCTGGCAGCACCTGGCCTGGCTGGATGTCCATCTTTACACGGGAGTGAGGGGCCCAGGTATCTCAACCTGAGGTCTGTACTTCCCAGGGTCTAGGGACCTAGCCACAGGGATGGGCAGACAAGACAGGGGCAGGTGATATGGGTGCTGCTTCACACCTCAGGATGGCTGCCCACTAGCCCCCTGGCCCCAATTCAGGGACAAGGGTGGGCAGGATTCTGGAACCACTCAGGGGAGAAGGTGGGTCTTTCTTAGTAGGGACCTATCAGGGAGCCAGAGAAGGCCATCTGGTATGAGTACTGGGGCCTCTCCTGGAAAGAGGCTGACCCACCAGGGGTAAAGGGTAGTGGTGTTGCCCTGTGTCCCATTATCAGTGTTGCCCCTGAGCCCACTCCAGGGCACTAAGTTCATGGCCAGCACCCCATCCTGTGGTCTGAGCCATGCCCTCAACCTATCTATGCCCTTTGTGCCCAGACCTATATCCTGTGGGAAAATCAAAACTCTTTTGAGTATAGACCAGTCACCAGAGTTACCTAAAATCTCAATCAGCTCAAATACCACAGATGGGGAGCTTAAACACAGACATTTATCTGACAGTATTGGAGGCTGCAAGTTTGACAGGAAGGTGTTGGCAGATTCCATGTTAACTTAGAGCCTCTTTCTCTGATAAACAGATGGTGCCTTCTCTCCACCAAGTTAGATGGTCCTGCTTTGGTGGAGAAAATGTCTTATCTTTGTCTCATAAGGGCAAAAATCTTATCTTGGGAGCCTACCCAAACCTCATCTAATGCATCCTCCCTCTCTGTCCTTCCTCCCTGCCTGCGATCCTCCATAGCTCACCTCCCTCCCTCTCTCTATTCCTTCGCTGTCTTGTGATCCTCCTCTGTGCCTTAGCTGCTCTTAGGACCAGTCCAACTCCACTCTGCTTGCAGACAGATCCTTGGTCACCAGCTACAGTCAATGGACCCATGTTACCACTGGGCACTTGAAAAATGCCAGCTTTCCTGGGTCTTCTCCATCCCTGCAGGGAAGGTGCCTAGTGCTTGACCAATGTATTTTCAACAATCCACATACTTGCTGCATTATCTCCCTTCATCATCTTTGGCAGGGTAGTTGTCATTATCACCCACCAGGTACTCTTGGACAATGAATCACCCACTTGTCAATCTGGGGTGGACTGTATGCCTCAAGGGTCCTAGGCCCTGTCTTCTCCACCCGACCTGTGATTCTTAGACTAATGTTGCCGTGACCAAAGGAATAGATGCTTAACCAACTGGGATGTCTCAAATGTGATCATGTACAAGTCCCATATGATCATGTCAAAAGTCTGTTTTCAGTGCAGTTGTGAAGATGAAGTTGCATATTCTGGTCAGGGGGAAGTGTTGGTTTTTTCTTTTCTTTTTTTTTTTTTTTTTTTTAGTCTTTTCAGGGTGGCACCCACAGCATATGGATGTTCCCAGGGTAGGGGTCAAATCAGAGATATAGCCGCCAGCCTATACCCTCAGCCACAGCAATACCAGATCTGAGTTGCACCTGCAAACTACACCACAGCTTACGGCAATGCCAGATCCTTTACCCCACTGAGCGAGGCCAGGGATCGAACCTGTGTCCTCATGGATACTACTTGCATTTACTACTGCTGAAGCACAACAGGAACTCTGGAAAGAGGCTTTTAATTCCCTTCTGATGCTTGACCAACTTGTGAATGACACAGATGAAGCAAATGTGAGTTACCATATGGAAAAACAAAGACATGTAACACTTTCTAGTGTTTTATATTAACATTTTATTGGATCTTCTCCAAAATTATGGGGTTTTTTTTTCATTTTATAGCAGAGATACCTGAGGCTCAGAGAAGTTAGAATGATTTGCTTAAGTTTATACAACTGACAGTGCTTAAAAGAGTTTTTCATGAAAATAAATGACAAACAGCCTATAAGACCAGGGAGATATAACAACTCAATGCATCTTCACAGCCTGCATGACATCCTGGAACAAAAGGGGGACATTAATGGGAAAACTAGTGAAATCCAAATAAAGTCTGGAGATTCGTTTTGAAAAAAATGTGTAAGGGGTTAAAAATTCCTCAGGGGGACACAAAGGCAAAAAGTTTGAAGACAGTTGACCAGTGAAAACCCTGCATGTATATAAGTAGATAAGGATTTTTATATCATATTATTGCTTGTAATAGAGAAACTTTGGAATATAATACCCGCTTATATTATAATGCATAAAGAAATTATTGTGTCATTGAACAGTAGTGCTACACATCCATTTATTTTTATTTATTTATTTATTTATTTTTTATTATTTTCCCACTGTACAGCAAGGGGGTCAGGTCATCCTTAGATGTATACATTGCAGTTACAGTTTTTCCCCCACCCTTTCTTCTGTTGCGACATGAGTATCTAGACATAGTTCTCAATGCTATTCAGCAGGATCTCCTTATAAATCTATTCTAGGTTGTGTCTGATAAGCCCAAGCTCCCGATCCCTCCCACTCCCTCCCCCTCCCATCAGGCAGCCACGAGTCTCTTCTCCAAGTCCATGATTTTCTTTTCTGAGGAAAAAGTGAACCAGAATTGTATCCACTGAGCTAGAAAACATAATGTTAATAAATAATCAAATAAAAAAAAAAAACCCAGCCCAAAGCAGGGGGCTCCCATTCCCCTGCACCTCTGGTTGGTTCCTGAGGTGCCCACCACATCCCCTTGGCCACAAAAAGCTAAACCTATAACTGGAAGCTGAGGGAGGGTGAGGAGGGGCAGCAATGGGTCAGAGAGGAGCTGAGGGCTGAGCTAAGCAAGGTAGAAGAATGTGCCAGAAAGACAAGGGAAGGAGGCCCCTGCCAGGCAGGACAGCCCATGTGAGGACGGCAAGACCTGCAGAGGTCCCCCGAAGCCTTCAACCACCCACAGGGCCTTCAGGACCCCCTCCTCAGAAGTGCAGACCCCAGAAACAACTCTAGAATGTCCTCCCCATGGCAGGACTAGAAGGGAGCCCAGGGGTGGGGAGCCATGAGGAAGACAGGGACAAAAGGGATAACTTGGGCTGACTGTGGACCATCAGTGGGAAAGGCTAGTGACCTGGCCTGGCTCTACGCAGGTGACAGCCTCATTCATCAGGTGCAGGCACCGTGGAAGGGGAGCTAGTCTGGGCATACTGAGCTGGACAGGCCTCTGGGAGAAGATGTCCTTCCAAAGAGAGCTGGCACTTCAAAAGGAAAGCCAGAGTCTCAGGGGCACCCAATCCAGAGGAGAGAGACTGAAGGGGTGAGGGGCTTCCCAGCACCCTGTTTGTCTTCCCATCCATGTGGTGGGCTGTCTGCTTTTGGATCTGAGTGTATGCCCCACATCAAGGCCTGACTCGTCCTGGTCCCCTCCTTGGGACCTTGTTCCAGGATGTATGCCAGTCACCTCCAGGCATGAGCTCAGTATCCCCTCCAGGACCACAGTGAGGCTAAAGATGGGGGACTGCTTTCTTCGGTCCAAAGACCCCAACTCCCCAGGGGCCAGGCCCACCACAAGGTAGCTGAAAAATCCAAGGAACAAGAAAAGTGCTACTGGAAGTTTCCTGCAAAATTGCACCATATGCCACGCAAGAAAGAGTGAAGCCCAAATTTGGCTTCAAGAAAACGCCACATAGGAAACCAGAGTTATTTGGAAGATGAAGCATTTGATTTCCAGAGCCACAGCCACAAAAGGCTGTCTCAGTGATAGCCTCATGAGATGTTAGAAGAATTGATGGTAGAGAAAAAAATAAAATGGACCATCGACATTGGTTACTGTGATGGTCTGTGTAGCTAACACTGGCTTTTAGTGGAGAAGCCTGGAGAATCACCAGGGAGTAAATACCTGCCCAGAGCAGGAACAAAGCCCACCATTGCCTGTCAAGATCAGAAACCAGAAAACTCTTGGTAAACTGCTAACTGTTGTTATCATTAGAAGTGGGGGTATTTTAACTTAACATACTTGTATATTATTTAAGTTTTGAACACTGAGCACGTATTTCTTTGCAAGAAAAAGAAGTGAAAGACAACATTAGTTTCAGGGAAATAGAATGGCTGTGGGAGTTCCCTGGGCTATGGGTCCCACCACCTGACCCTTACGGACAACTCCCCACAAAGGTCACCAAGAGTGGAGCAGAATGGAAAGTCCATCAAGACCATGTAAGAGACAAAGGCCAGCTGTCCCAGGGAAATGGGAAATGCAGATTCTAAATAAATGCTTCTATAAAGTGCCGCTGTGGTGTTTTAAAGGAAACACCTGCTCTCATTTCAATTGGATTTAATAAATATATCTCATTTCAAATGATACGTTCTCCAGCAATGTTTCAGGAGCAAAATAAAATCTATTTGATTCTACCCCAGTAAAGTACTGACAATAGACACTACACTTAGTAGTACTGAGAGACAGTAAAGTATTGACAACAGATAACCAAAAAAAATAAAATAAAAACCATTTCCCTTACAGAAGTAAACAACCTCAGTTTTCAAAATAGAATCTTATTCACAATGTTATTAATGTGTATTACGTTGCACTATAAAGATAAGAGCTCTGTCTTTTTCTGACTGCACCTCTCTGCAGTAATACATATCAGGCTATTTCATAATGTTCATCTAATGACATTAAAATGTTATTACGGAGAAAAAGATCTCTGATTCCAATACTCTCATTCTTCTAAAGGTGATTCAAAACTGGGTTATCCTTTTTGTTTCCATTTCAAGACTGAAGTATGGAGGCCCCTTATTTTTATTTGGGGAGGGGGCACTTTAAAAAAAAAACAAAAAACCATTCATGACAAAACTAGGCCAATTCATGCCAAAAATGAGAAATCTAAAGGAAATGCTACTTTCTCAAGGTAAATTGTGCAGAGGAAAATTACTAAATGAAATACAAGCTCAGCTGTCAACTGTTAGAATTGAATTAAAGGTGTTTGTAACAATGGGAGCTCCGTGCCTGTCAGGCAATACAGGGGCCATGCCATTCACATGCTTACATCTGGGTCTATGTGCTTCTGGCTGAGGTTAGAATGGCATTACCTTCGCAGAGGTTATTCTGTGGTCAGAATTCTGCAAAGCTTTTATATGAAAGAAAATACAGGGAACAGATGTGGTACAGATAACTGAGGGCAGAGGCACTGGGGACCCTGATGCCTCAGGATAGACCCTCCTTAAGGAAGTGTGCCTCAGTTTTGTGTCTGCTTCTCAGATGAAGACTGTAAGCTCTTCTGCCTCTCCAAGGCGATGCACACACATTCCTTTGTAATACCAGCTGGATACTGGCTTAGCTGAGGGCATCAATGACAGCCTTTTAAAATCAGGCATACTGCAAACCAAAACTACAATGAGGTATCACCTCACACCAATCAGAATGGCCATCATCAAAAAGTCTAAAAACAGGAGTTCCTGCTGTAACTCAGTAGGTTGAGGACCCAACTTTATGAGGATGTGGGCTTGACCCCTGGCCTTACTCAGTGGGTTAAGGATCCAGCATTGCCAGAAGGCTCAGATCCAGGGTTGCTGTGACCGTGGCATAGGCCAGCAGCTGCAGCTCTAAGTCAATTCCTGGCTGGGGAACTTCCATGTACTGCAAGTGCAGCCATAAAAAGAAAAAGAAAAGAAAATTCTGCTAACAAATGCTGGAAAGGAGTTCCCATTGTGATGCAGTGAAAACAAATCCAAGGTTGCGGGTTCAATCCCTGGCCTCGCTCAGTGGATTAAGGATCTGGCGTTGCTGTGAGCTGTGGTGCAGGCTGCAGACTCAACTGGGATCCCACACGGCTGTGGCTGTGGCGTAGGCCAGCAGCTATAGCTCCGATTCAACTCCTAGCCTGGGAATTTTCATATGCTGCAGGTGCAGCCCTAAAAAGCAAATCATATATATATATATATATATATATATATATATATATATATATATATATTTTTTTTTTTTTTTTTTTTTTTTTTTTTTTTTTTTTTGCTTTGCAAAATATTAGTCACCTGCAGAAATTACCTGGCACAAAAAGGTTCCAACTGCCCCTGGGCTCTAGTTTCTCTGGAAGAATTATTCTACGCCCTTTAAAAGATTTTGTAACCAAAGAGTTCCCGCCATGGAGCAGCAGGTTAATCCAACTGCATGGAGTTCCTCTGTGGCTCAGCAGGTTAAGGACTCAGCTTGGGTCATTGCTTTGCCACGGGTTCGATCCCTAGCCCAGGAACTTACACATGCCTCAGGTGAGGCCATAAATAAACTAATTAATTAACTTAATAAACTATTATGGGGATTGGTATATGGAATGATAGGTTAATGGAGACCTGCTATAGCACAGAGAACTTTACTCAATATTCTGTGATAATCTGTGTGGGAAAAGAATCTGAGAATGCTATGTATATATGTATAACTGAATCACTCTGTTGTAGAGCAAAAATTATCACAACCTTGTAAATCAACTATACTTCAATAAAACTCAAAAAAAAAAAAAAAAAGAAGCTGACTGCAGTGGCTCAGGTCCCTGTGAAGGTGCAGGTTCAATTCCCAGCTCCACACAGTGGGTTAAAGGATCCTGCATTGTGGCAGCTGTTGCGCTGTTGGTAGATGCAGCTTGGACTCAATCCCTGGCCCGGGGAACTTCCCTATGTCTTGGGTGTGGCCATAAAATTAAAAAAAAAAAAAAAGATTTTGTAACCAAGACTAAAGAACCATCACATATTTCTGCAAATAATGCTGGAAGGTGCTCTGGCATCCACAGCTGTGTCAAATGTCCAACAGATGTTGGAATGAGGCTGGTGTTTCTCTAGAACAAGTCTCCAAACCTTGTGGCGCTTCATAGAGAGAAGGCTCCCTTGTCTTCTCTCATTTCTTATTTTATGCTATTCACATCAATGCAAACACAATCCAATTATTAGGCAGCAGGGTTAATATTATGGCCCCTCTATCACCTTCAGTTTTGAGAGGGCATCAGCCTTAGTTCAGAAACAAGGTTGAATGGGTCCACTTCTGGGACAGCACCATGAGGAGCTCTGCAGACCCACTCTACTCCTAGTGAACACTAATAATACAAACATTTTATAATCTCTAGAAATTGTCCTCAGTGCACATAGCAAATGAAGAGATATTGATTCAAGAAAATCTACTAAAACTCGGTAATAATGGTAAGAATCTGAGGTGATTTAGCCAACTGCCCCCCAGTTTTACTTGACAGAATTCCACCTGAGATGGGTATGGCCAAGGGATGGGGCTCCCTCATCCTTCAGCTCCCAGTCAAGCGGTTTGGCATCTTACCAAAGCAGCAGGTCACCATTTCTCATCCCCTCCAACTCCAAGCTGAGGCAGTTACACTCCTGTTGAGTATGGCCAAGAGTTTGGGGGCACCTTTCCTCTATGTAGTACCTACCATCTGAGTGGAGGCTGCACCCCATCTTCTGCCACCAAAACAGCATATCAAACAAAACAGCATCTTGAAAAATGCTAAATCCCAGAAAACTGAAATAAATTCAACATGTTTGAAATTGTATTACTATTATTCAAATTAATAACTATCATTAAAACTAATTTAAAATTTGGGCAATGCTTTAAACCACCTGCTATTTGGGACTGAAAAGCTATTGGTTAAATTCTAGAAATTCTCTAATCAGTCCTTGAGGTCTTCTCAACTGTTCAAGATGTATTCAAGTGTGATGACTAACTCAGGTGAAAATCCTAAAATGATCCTGTAATTTGATAGAATATTTCAGGAAGCAACAATGATATAAGAATTTAAACAACTAAAGTAAACACAAGAATTTTAATAATATATCCTGCATCCACCAAAATAAATGTCAGGGAATGCATATGAAAAATGGCAGTTTGGTTTTGTTTTTGTTTTGTTTTGTTTTGTTTTGTTTTTGCCCAAAAGTATTTGCCAAACCTTTGAAAAGGCTTGAGGCAAATCTTTTTGACGTGTCCAAGGAAAATGAACTTCTGGGTGCCTTTGTACTGGTGTCAGTACAGTCGTGAGCCCTCCCTCCCCTTCTCATGGTTTATAATTAGAGCCCATGGGGCCTGGGAGTCACCATGGAACATGGAACTACCTCCTGCCTCCAACAGCTGCCTTCCCTCCCTGGAAATGCTAATATTAGGGCTGTACAAATTCCTAGAGTAGAATTTAAGGGCCACAATTAACCAGGTGATTTAACTTGGAGATCTTGCTCTTTTACCATGGTTAGAAACTGGCCCTTCTCATGGCTATGGCTTTGCTAAAGTAACTCAGTTGCTTCAGCTCAACCCCTGCATCTTTGGCCTTTCTGAACAGCTTCAAGCCCCAGCTCCTTTTCTCCTGGGCATTGGTTCATGCAACATTCTGTCCTTGGCATCTTGTCCCAGGGCTGTGCTGAAGATGCTCTGGACAAAATCCTTTGTAGGACACACAACAGAGCTACCCCAGGGCCTCTAGGTGGCCAATGCTGGATCTTCAATGGCTAGAGCCAGGGTTAGCACTTGTAAAAAGTCACAAGGACATAGAAAGCTATCCAAGCAAGAAAGAGACTATATTTTTCTGGCCACTGACTCTTATATGTACTGAACTCACTTAAGAAGCTGCAGTAATGAAAAGAGCAGCCCAGGAATAGAAGAGAAGAATAGAGGGCTTGGAAACTGGCCTGCACACATTCAGACACTGAGATGTTCCTACAGAGGAGTATGAAGAATTTTCTAGACAAACAGCTTTCCTCTGAAAAAATGAAAACCAGATCACTACTCTGCACCTGTCATGAGATGAATGGAATCTCCAGAAAAAGACATGTTGAAGTCCTCACTCCCAGCATCTGTGCAGAGGACCTTATTTATTTATTTATTTATTTATTTTTGTCTTTTTAGGGCTGCACCTGTGGCACATGGAGGTTCCCAGGCTAGGAGTCAAATCAGAGCTGTAGCTGCCACCCTACACCACAGCCACAGCAATGCAGGATCCTTAACCCACTGAGCAAGGCCAGGGATCCAACCCAAGTCCTCATGGATACTAGTCGGGTTCGTTAACCATGGAGCCACAACAGGAACTCCAACGTGGGACCTTAATTTGAGGGAGAGTCTTTGCAGATGCAATCAGGTTAAGATGAGGTCGTTAGGATAGGCCTCCATCCAATAACTGGTGTCCTTATAAGGGGAAATGTAGACACATATGCAGATGTGCACAGAGAGAAGATGATGTACACAGAGAGAAGATGACATGCAAAGGAAGAAGCCCATGTGAAGATGAAGGCAGAGAATGGAGAGATTCAGCCACAAGTTAGGACTTCCTGGGGCTCTAGGCAAACAGAGGAGGCAGGAAGAATCTTCCCCTAGGGCTTCTGGAGGGAGCTTGGCCTGCAGACACTTTGATTTTGTCCTTCTGTGGGAAAATATGTTTCTCCTGTTTAAAGCTACCCAATTAGTGGTCATTTATTACAGCAGCCCTAGGAAACTAAAACAATGTCATACAAAAAATTCAAGATGATTAAACATGGAATTACTATATCTCCCATCAATTCCACACCTAGAATATACTCAAGAGATTTGAAACATGGCTACACAAAAACTTTCACAGCAGCGCTATTCACAACAGTCAAAAAGGGGAAAAAAATCCAAATGTCCATTAACTGAAGAATGCATAAACAAAATGTACGCTATCTTTATAAGTGACATATTCAGTCATAAAAAGAAAAATAAAATACTGACACATAGGAGTTCCCACTGTGGTGCAGTGGGTTAAGAATCTGACTACAGAGGCTTGGGTAGCTGCATAGGCACATGTTAAATCCCCAGCCTAGCACAGTAGGTTAAAGGATTCAGTGTTGCTACCGCTTGAACTCAATCCCTGGGCTGGGAACTTCCATATGCCATGGGTGCAGCCAAAAAGAACAACAACAACAACAAAAAAAATACTAACACCTGCTACGAAATGGTTGAATTTTGAAAATATTATGTTCAGTTAGAGAAGGGAGACACAAAAGGCAATATATAGATGATTCTTTCACATGAAATGTCCAGAGCAGACAAATCCAAAAACAAAAAGTGGATTAATGGGAGTTCCCGTCACGGCACAGTGGTTAACGAATCCAACTAGGAACCATGAAGTTGCGGGTTCGATCCATGGCCTTGCTCAGTGGGTGAAGGATCCAGTGTTGCCATGAGCTGTGGTGTAGGTCGCAGACGCAGCTCGGATCCCACGTTGCTATGGCTCTGGCGTAGGCCGGTGGCTACAGCTCCAATTCGACCCCTAGCCTGGGAACCTCCATATGCCACAGGAGCGGCCCTAGAAAAGGCAAAAAAAAAAAAAAAAAAAAGTGGATTAATGGTTACCAGGGTCTGGGGAAGGGGGAGAATGAGAATTGATTGCTTAATGGGTACAGGGTATCCTTTTGAGGTGATGGAAATGTTTTGAAACTACACAAAGGTGATGGTTGTACAACATTATGAATGTATTAAATGCCACTAAAAGGTATGATTTAAAATAGCTAATTATGTGGTGTTCCCATTGTGGCTCAGTGGGTTAAGGACCCAACTAGTTTCCATGTGGATGCAGGCTCAATCCCTTGCGTTGCTAAGTGGGTTAAGGATCAGGCGTTGCCATGAGCTGTGGTGTAGGTCACAGACATGGCTCAGATCCAGCATTGCTATGCCTGTGGTGTAAGCCAAGAGCTGCAGCTCCAATTCGACCTGTAGCCTGGGAACTTCCATATGCCACAGATGCAGCCCTAAAAAGAAAATAAATAAATAAAAATAAAAATAGCTAATTCTGATATATGATTCTTCAATTTAAAAAATAATCAGGAGTTCTCCTCATGGCACAGTGGTTAACGAATCCGACTAGGAACCATGAGGTTGAGGGTACGATCCCTGGCCTTGTTCAGTGGGTTAACGATCCGGCGTTGCCGTGAGCTGTGGTGTAGGTTGCAGACGCGGCTCGGATCCCGCTTTGCAGTGGCTCTGGCGTAGGCTGGCAGCTACAGCTCCAATTAGACCCCTAGCCTGGAAACCTCCATATGCCGCGGGAGTGGCCCAAGAAATGGCAAAAACACAAAATAAATAAATAAATAAATAAATAAATAAATAAATAAATAATCAAGCTGAGATGATTTTAAAACTTAACTAAAAGGGAGTTCCTTTGTGGTACAGTGTGTTAAGGGTCTGACATTGTCACTGCAATGGCTTAGGTCACTGCCGTGGCATGGGTTTGATTCCTGACCTGGGAATTTGCACATGCCATGGGCATGATCCCTGTGCGCCCCCCCCCCAAAAAAAACCAACATAAAATCTTTCAGAAAAAAATTGAGAACATATATATGCAAAAGTTTCTTAAACAAGACACAAGACAGGAGTTCCCATCATGGCTCAGGGGTTTATGAACCCGACTAGTATCCATGAAGATGGAAGTTCAATCCCTGGCCTTGCTCAGTGGGTTAAGGATCTGACGTTGCCATGAGCTGTTGTGTAGGTCACAGATGTGGCTTGGATCCCGAGTTGCTATGGCTGTGGCTCAGGTCAGCAGTTATAGCTCCAATTCGACCCCTAGCCTGAAACTCCATATGCTGTGGATGCAGCCCTAAAAAGACAAAAGACCAAAAAAAAAAAAAAAAAGAAAAAAAAAAGAAAGAAAGAAAAAAGAAAGACACAAGACAATAGAATCCTAAAAGGAAAATAGTTAATTTGACCACATTAAAATTCACAAAGGTCACCAAAAAGTATACCAAAAACAAACTTCAGAAATGATACCTGCCACATGTGTGATTTCAGGAATTCTTACACATATGTGGTAAAATACTGATACAAGGATTTCAAGGTGGTACATGGCAGCAACAAACTCAATCTCCAGGAGGAGAATCAATAAATTGTAGGACCCACCTGATGAAGGCAAGGTGCAGTCACAGAAAGAATGCAAAATGTCCTTATCCTTTAACATAGGAAGACACCAGTATTAGGGTTCTCTCAAAAGACAAACCAACACGCACATATATATGCATCTGATTCATCAAACTGGAGACCCAGGAGAGTCAATGTTCCAGTCCAAGTCCAAGGACAGAAGATTTCCCAGGTCAAATGGTCAGATAAGAAGAGTCCCTTCTTCTTATACCTGTTTGTTTGATTCAGGTCTTCAACTGATTGGACGAGGCCAACCCACACCGGAAAGGGACATTTGCTTTATACAGTCTACCAAATCAATGTTAACCTCATCCAGAAACACCCTTACAGACACTCCCAGAATCATGTTGGGCCAAATGTTTGGACTCTCTAATTAATTGGCTAATCGAGTTGACACATAAAATTAACCATCATGGACCCAATGTAGAAATGTGAGTTGCAGACCATGGAGGACACAATCCCATTTAAGCTTGGAAAAGCACACAACACAAAACACTACGTGTGCACACAAACCTATAAATATGTTTATGGCTATAAGAGGACAGACCTGTCTGAAGTGAGCACAGACAGCTGATTGGGGTGATTTTCAGGAGAGTGGAAAGGAGGACACAGGCTTTACACTCTGTGTGCTTCTGTGCCAATTAAATTGTATTAAACAGGCACACACCCCCTTTGCAGTTAAAAAAATAATAATATACATTTTAAAAGAGGAAAGCAAAGCCAATGAGGTTGACCTCAACACTGGACTCCACCAAGGAGAGCTTGCAGGCTATGCAACCCGGGTAGAGAGAGCCAGGCATGACAAAGCAAGAGGACCCAGCAGGCACATATGCCAGCAGAAACCTGGAGAACTCAGTCAGCCAGAGACGCTAGTAGGCTCAAAGAGAGGGGAAGGCCCAGAGGTGCCTAAATTGATGTTTTGTGTCCTAACTCTGAGCAGTTGAGGATGGCTTGCAGCCTGGCTCACAAGAACAAAGAAAGTCTGTAACAACAGGAGAAAGAGTCCCCAGAGGGTGCTGTGCAGGAGGCCAAGCCTGGGCGGCCCATCTGGGCTGAGCACACTAGTAGCCTCATTGCAGCAGTGAGTGCCAAGCCTGGAGTTCATGCTTACCCTGTCATCCTGCAATTTTCAACCTGTCTTCAGAGTTGTTCTTTCAATGAAGTCTTAATAAAAGCTCAAATATAACAAAGTGATCAAGGCAGAAATGTTTCAATTCCATGGTTCTCAAAGTGTGGTCCCACCACCCTCTGGGTCCCTGAGACCCACAGACCTAGCAATATGGGCATGTTCCATGCTGATGTTGAGATGCCTTTTGCCTCTTTTATTCGTACTCTCTCACAGGCATGGCATTGTCCCAGAGCAGAGAACTCAGCTATCCTACATGAAGCTGGATGTTAAAGAGATTTGCACACTAACAAATGCCACTCTTGTCCCTACGTTTTGTTTGTTGTTGACTTTAGAAATGCTGTTTTTTTCATTAACGAAATGTTACTTATATTAACATATAATGGGTGTGTTATTATTTTAAATGAATTAATAATAAACTGTTAAGGAGTTCCTGTCATGGCTCAGTGGTTAACGAATCCGACTAGGAATCAGGAGGTTGCAGGTTAGATCCCTGGCCTCGATCAGCGGGTTAAGGCTCCTACATTGCTGTGAGCTGTGGTGTAGGTCGCAGACATGGCTTGGATCCCACGTTGCTATGGCTCTGGCATAGGCTGGCGACTACAGCTCCAATTGGACCCCTAGCCTGGGAACCTCCATATGCCACAGGTGTGGCCCTAGAAAAAGACCAAAAAAGACCCCCCCCAAAAAAATAAATAATAATAATAATAAGCAGTTAAAACTTTCTGTTTTTATATCAATGGTTTTATCACACAGGAACTAAAGCTCTTCGGAGTCTGTGGGAAAGTTTTTAGGAGTTGAAGTAATTCTGAGGACAAAAAGCTCCCAAGGAATCTAAAGAAACAGCACTGGTTGCTTCTCATCTTGGGGGCCATGACCAGCCCAGTGCAGGGCACTGAGCCCCAGGCTCTGGACCTGCTGAAGGCCCTGCCCTGTGTCAGCCCGGCCAACCTGAAGCCAATCCAGGCTCAGGAGAACCAGAAAGACAACCAAGAGGTCAAGAGAAGAGGTAGAAAATGTGGCAGAGGCCACAAAGGAGACCGGCAGAGAGGAACCCAGCCCTGATTGGGCTTTGAGGGAGGCAAGACTCCATTTCACCTTCGAATCCCAACATACGGGTTTAATGAAAGAGATAGCTTCCAACACCAGTATCAGCCTTTGAGTCTCAGTAGTTTGCAGTTAGCTTATTGACTTTTGTTGAACTGATCCTTCACAACCTATCGACCCAGCTTGCCAATGGGAGAGGTGTGACCATTCAGCCATTTAAAAGCAATTATGGAATCCAGCTGGTAGAGGAGGGTACTGGCACCTTTGAGGCTAAAGATAATATTGAAGTACAGCTGGCTTCAGAGCTGGCCATTGCTGCGATCAGGAAGAATGGGGGTATTGTCACAATGGTCTTCTATGATCCGAGAAGCCTGGAAATTCTGTGCAAACCTATTCCATTCTTTCTCCGTGGACAACCCATCCCAAAGTGAATGTTTTCCCCCAAGGCAATGGAACCATATTACACTGATGCAAAGAATCACGGGTATTTGTCAGATCCTGCCAAATTTCCTGAGCTCACCAAGAACCATGGTTCTATTTTACCTGATATCACTAAAGATGAACTCTTCGAAATGCTCAGTACTTAAAAGGACCCAAGGCAGATTTTCTTTGATCTTGCACCTGGATGGGAGGTGAAGATAGCAGATAAGAAATTCCTAAAACATGCAGATGAGAATCTCCTCAAGTACTACAGCTCATGAGTTCCGTCCAGAAGAGCAGACTGTAAGAGCACAAGAAAGGGGCTGAAACATACATTAATTCCTGTTTCATTTGCTTAATCTGTAATTCTAGAGATGATGAAATGTTTTGTGTAATATCTTTTTTTAACCTAAAGTAAAATTAAAAAAAAAAATATATATATATATATATATATAAAGGGCGTTCCCTTCATGGCTCAGTGGTTAACAAACCAGACTAGGATCCATGAGGATGCGGATTCCATCTCTGGTCTCACTCAGTGGGTTAAAGATCCGGCATTGCCGTGAGCTGTGGTGTAAGTTGCAGACGTGACTTGGATCACATATTGCTGTGGCTGTGGTGTAAGCCAGCAGCTGTAGCTCCAATTTGACCCCTGACCTGGGAATTTCCACATAAAATAAAATAAAATAAAGCACAAGTCAAAGCAATCCTAAGAAACTAAAAAATGGAGCTGGAGGAATCAGACTCCCTGAGTTCAGACTCTACTACAAAGTTACAGTCATCAAAACAGTATGGTACTGGCACAAAAACAGAAACACAGATCAGTGGAACAGAATAGAATGCCCAGCAATAAACCCACACACCCATGATCAACTAATCTACCATAATGGAGGTAAGAATATACAGTGGAGAAAAGACAGTCTCTTCAATAAGTGGTGCTGGGAAAACTGGACAGCTACATGCAAAAGAAATTAGAACACTCTCTAATGAGTTCCCATTGTAGCTCAGCAGTGACGAAGATAACCAGTATCCATGAGGATGCAGGTACAATCTCTGGCATTTCTCAGTGGGTTAAGGATCCAGTGTTGCTGTGAGCTGTGGTGTAGGTCGCATTCACACCTCAGACCTGGCATTGTAAAAAAAACATTCTCTAACACCACACACAAAAATAAACTCAAAATGGATTAAAGACCCAAATATAAGACTAGATACTATAAAACTCTCAGAGGAAAACACAGGCAAAACACTCTCTTACATAAACCACAGCAAAATCTCCTCAGATCTACCTCCTATAGTAATGAAAATAAAAACAAAAATAAACATATGGGATCTAGTTAAACATAAGTTTGTGCACAGCAAAGGAAACCATAAACAAAGTGACAAGACAATCCATAGAATGGGAGAAAATATTTGCAAATGAAGCGACTGACAAGGGATTAATCTCCAAAATATACAAACACCTCCTGCAGCTCAATATCATAAAAACAAACAACCCAATCAAAAATAGACATTTCTTAGGGAAAACCCTAAGGACTCCACACAAAAACTGCTCAAACTGATCAACGAATTCAGCCAACTAGCAAGATACAAGTTTAACATTCAGAAATTTGGTGGCATTTCTGTATACTAACAATGAAATATTAGAAAAGAAATATAAAAATACAATACCTTTAAAAATCTTGCCCCAGGTTTTCCAGTCGTGGTGCAGCAGAAACGAATCAACTAGGAACTATGAGGTTTCAGGTTCAATCCCTGTCCTCACTCAATAGGTTAAGGATCTGGCATTGCTGTGAGCTGTGGTGTAGGTCACAGATGCGACTCAGATCTGGCATTGCTGTGGCTCTGGCATGGGCCGGCAGCAACAGCTCCGATTAGACCCCTAGCCTGGGAACCTCCATATGCCACAGGGTGGCCCTAAAAAGACAAAAAATACCAAAAATTTTTTTTAATTTTAAAAATAAAATCACATCCCAAAAATTAAATACCTCAGAATAAACCTGACCAAGAAGATGAAAGACTTATATGCTGAGAACTATAAAACATTAATCAAGGAAATTAAAAAGGATTAAAGAAACAGAAAGATATTCCATGTTCCTGAATTAGAATAATTAATATTGTTAAAATGGCCTTATTACCCAAAGCAATCTACAGATTCAGTATAATCCCCATCAAATTACCCATGACATTTTTCATAAAACTAGAACAAACAATCCAAAAAATTATATGGAACCATAAAAGACCCAGAATTGCCAAAGCAATCTTGAGGGAAAAAACCAAGCAGGAGGTATAACTCTCCCAGACTTCAGACAATATTAAAGAGCTACACAGTGAGCAAGACAGTGTAGTACTGGTACAAAGCAGACATACAGACCAAAGGAACAGAATAAAGAACCCAGATAAAGCCCAGACACCTGTGGTCAATTAATCTTTGACAAAGGAGGCAAGAATAAAAAATGGGGAAAAGACAGTCTTTTCAGCAAGTTGTGCTGGGAAAACCAGACAGCTGCACGAAAGTCAATGAAACTAGAACATACTTTCACACCACGCACAAAAATAAATTCAAAATGCTTAAAGACTTAAAAATGAGAGAAGACACCATAAAACTCCTAGAAGAGAACATAGGCAAAACATTATCCGACATCATCAATATAAATGTTTTCTTACATCAGACTCCCAAAGCAAAAGAAATAGAAACAAAAATAAACCAATGGAACCTAGACAAACTCACAAGCTTTTGTGCAGCAAAGGAAACCATAAAAAAAAAAAAAAGGCAACCTATGGAATGGGAAAAAATACCTGCAACCTATGGAATGGGAGGAAATATTTGCAAACCATTAAAAAAAAGACAACCTATGGAATGGGAGAAAATATTTGACAAGCCCTTAATCTCCAAAATATACAAACAATTCATATACTTAACAGAAAACAACCCAATTGAAAAATGGGCAGAAGACCTAAAGAGACATTTTTCTAAAGAAGACAAACAAATGGGCAACAGGCATATGAAAAAATGCTCAACATCATTAATCATTAGAGAAATGTAATCAAAACTACAATGAGGTACCACCTCCCACTGGGCAGAATGGCTATCATTAGTAAGTCTACAAATAACAATGCTGGAGAGGATATTTTAAAAAAGGGACCCTCCTATACCACTGGCGGGAATGTAAACTGATACAACCATTACGGAAATGAGTATGGAGGTTTCTCATAAAACTAAATATAGAACTACCACATGACCCAGCAATCCCACTCTTGGGCATATATCCAGACAAAACTTTCAGCCAAAAAGATACACGCACCCATATGTTCATTTCATCATTATTCACAATAGCCAAGACAGGGAAATAACTTACATGTCCATTGATGGAATAATGGATTAAGAAGATGTGGTACATATACACCATGGAATACTACTCAGCCATAAAAAAGAAAAAATAATGCCATTTGCAGCAACATGGATGAAACTAGAGACTCTCATACTAAGTGAAGTAAGTCAGAAAGAGAAAAACAAAGTCCACATGATATCACTTATATCTGGAATCTAATATATGACACAAATGAACCTATCTACAGAAAAGAAACAAACTCATGGACATGGAGATTAGACTTGCTGTTGACAAGGGGGAGGGGGAGGGATAGACTGGGATTTTGGGGTTAGTTGATGCAAACTATTGCATTTGGAGTGGATATGCAATGAGATCCTTCACAGGGAACTATATCCAATCACTTGTGATGGAACATGATGGAGGATAATGTGAGCAAAAGAATGTATATGAATGTATAACTGGGTCACTTTGCTGTGCAGCAAAAGTTGACAGAACATTGTAAACAAACTATGACAAAATTTTTTTGAAAAGAGGATATTTAGGTAGCAAATACGCACATGAAAAGAGGTTCAACACCATTGACCATCAAGGAGATTCAAAGTAAAATCATCATGACACACCCCTGTACACCTGTCAAAATGGTCAAAGTTAAAAAGAGTAAAAACACTAAATGCTGACAAGGATGTAAAGAAACTAGATTTCTCATATGTTGCTGGTAGGAGTGTAAAATAACACAGCTTCTCTGGAAGAGTTTGCTGTTCCTTATAAAAATAAACATGAAACAAATACGTGGTCCAGCTATTGCTCTCTTGGGTATTTATCCCAGAGAAATAAAACTTGTGCTCACATGAAACCTGTATATGAATGTGATAGCAGTTTTATTTGTAACCACTCTAAATTGAAGATAATGCAAATGTCCTTGAACAGGTGAATGGTTGAACAGGCTGTGGTAGTCCATACCACAGAACTGAACTAAGCCACAAAAGGGAATCCACTGTTGACATAGCAGCAACCTGGACATATCTCCAGGCATTAAGCTGAGTGGCAAAAGCCAACATATGGAGGTTACTGTGATTTCATTTATGTAACATTTGTAAAATTACAGAATTTTAGAAATGTAAGACAGCTTGGTGGTGGCCAGGGGATAGAGATAGGCCAACATGGGTGTGGCTATAAAAGGCCAATAGGATCCTGTGGAATGGAGATGTTCTGTTGACACTAGCAGAGACACAATAATCTCCCCAAATGATAAAATTACAGAACTCGGAGTTCCCCTTTTGGCTCAGCAGGTTAACAACCCAAATAGAATCCATGAGGATACAGGTTCGATCCCTGGCCTCACTAAGTAGGTTAAGGATCGAGCATTGCCACAAGCTGTGGCATAGGCTGCAGATGCGGTTCAGAACCCATGCTGCTGTGGCTGTGGTGTAGGCTGGCACCTGCAGCTCTGATTCGACCTCTAGCCTGGGAACTTATGCCGCAGGTGTGGCCCTAAAAAGAAAAAAAAAAAAAAAACAATGAAATCTTTGGAGTTCCCATAGTGGCTCAGCAGGTTAAAAATCCAGTTAGTATCCATGAAGATACTGGTTCAATCCCTGCCCTCACTCAGTGGATTAAGGATCCACCAATGCCACGAACTGCAGTGTAAGTCACAGATGAGGCTCAGATCTGGCTGTGGCTGTGGCTGCGGTATAGCCTGGCAGCTGCAGCTCTAATTTCAACCCCTAGCCTGGTAAATTCCATATGCCACACACACAGCCATAAAAAAAGAAAAGAAAAAAACCTGCACAGAACTCAACACATGTACACAAATGAGCACAGAGAAAATGGTAAGGTCTGAATAAGGCCAGTAGATGATATCAGAATCATCTGGTGTGATACTGTAGCACATTTTCGCTAAAGGATACCATGGGGAGGAACAGGGTAAAGGGTACTGGTACCTCTCTGTATTGTACAACTGCAATGATCTTGGTGAAAATGCCCATTAAGCAAAGCAGCCCAGCATAAGGTGATGGGGTATCACAGGCAAGTGAGGAGAGGCTGCACAAATTCAAGCCCTGGACCAGGTGTCTGCAAGCAGCCCTGTCCCCCAGTGCTCCTCTGCATTGGTCTGCAGCCTCTCAGGGGCACCTCCTCTGTGCTCAGGACCTCCAGGCCACCCCCACACACACTCCTGCTGAACAATCAACTGTCCCCTGCCCCCATGAGGAAAGCTGCTGCAGTGCCCCCCAATTCCAAGCCCCATGTACTTTAAGATAAACCCAGTTCTATCTACTCTATTGGCACCCCCTCACCCCTCACTCCCAGGCAGGGACTCACCCTCAACTCCCACTCTGCTCCAGGACAGTGCCAGGCCCCCCCTCATAGGCTCTGCCCAATGTGGCCTCTCCCAACCCTGCCCCAAGCCACACTAGCCTCTCTTGTTTGAAGGATATTCTGATGTTCTTTGCTCAAGTTCTTTACTCACTGTGTCCTGTCTAGACACACTCCTCACATATACTCGCCTGACCTCTGCCCCTCATGCGCCCAGTCCGCCTAATGTTCTCCATCCTCCCCATGCACCCTACCCTGTCCTGTTCCCCAGTGTGCCCAGTCTCTGCATGTACCCTTACCTTACATGTGCCCCATCCCTCCAATTATCCTGACCTTGCTCTATCCCCCACATGCACCTAGTCGCCACACGTGCCCCAATCTCACACAAGCCCAGTCCCCACAATACACCCCACTTCTGCACACGCCCCATCCCCCCACACAACTACCTGGTATCCACCACAGACAGCCCATCCCCCAATTCACCCCATCTCCACACACACCCTGTTCCATTCTCTGCTTCATTCTTCACCGTAGAACTATGGTAATCCAGTATACTTTGTATTTTACTTTCAAGGTCGGTGGGCACTCAATAATTGGTTGAGTGAGTGGATAAATGGTGAAATGAATGAGTGAATGAAATGTATACTAGAACTCAGAAGTCTCCAGATTTTTCATCAACAGTGTCCCTGCTACCAATACTTCCCTGATAAACTTCTAATTTTGAGAGATCTGTGGCATAAAATTTATTCAGAAATAATTCATTTTTCCCACAAACACTAATGTGACCAAACAAAATCAGTATGATTTGCAAAGAGGTTGAAGACAAGGATACTGAGTTGGTGCCCAGATCACAGAGAGTGGGTGCAGAGTGGTGGTTGAGGAGTGGAATACTCCTTCTGCTCCCCGTCAGCACAGCCAGGCATCTGCTCAAGATATTTGAAATACAGGAGTTCCCACAGCGGAAAAGAATCCACATAGGAACCATGAGGTTGAGGGTTTGATCCTTGTCCTCGCTCAGTGGGTTAAGGATCTGGCATTGCCATGAGCTGTAGTACAGGTCACAGACGAGGCTTGGATCTGACGTTGCTGTGACTCTGGCGTAGGCCGGTGACAATAGCTCCGATTAGACCCCTAGTCTGGGAACTTCCATATGCCGTGGGTACAGCCCTAAAAAGACAAAAGCCAAAGGGGGGGGGAAGATATTTGGAATGTAAACACCCAATCTCCAAATGGAAATTAGAAAGATTAATAGTACCAAAAGTTGGCATGGACTAGTTGCCGGTAGGTGTAAAAAATGGACCAGTCACTGTGGGAGAATGCAGGCAGCTCCTTATACTCAAGCTTCTTTCCACTGTGGCCCCACAAGCCCACCCCCAGGTACTGATTTGATGAGCTGAAAGCCTGTGTTCACACAAGGCTTGTTTGAGTATGGAAATGGAGACTGCCAGAGAAGAAAAAGGGCAAAGGCTATCTGCTCAGAGATAACTGAGGCAAGGCAGTCAGGGGTAGTCAGGAGTAGTCAGGGGTGGCAGAGCTTCCCAGTACCAAAAGGGAAGTCCCCGGGGTCCTAGAGGCCATGGCCTGGGGAACTGGAGAGGCTGACTATAAGTGGGGTGTACTTTGGAACTGGTCAGGGAGCATATTTGGCTTCCTCTGGTTGATTCCAAGTTGGAAATGGGATTAATAAGGAAGCACCAGTTATTGATCAAGTCCTATGGTTTGGGGCTGATTGCCAATTATAGAGGTTATTGTTTGGCTGCCTAGAATGTTCCTAGAGATAGCAGGCTGACAGCCTGTAAGTCTGACTTACAGCAGGATGGTTTCCTGAACTGGCTACTGGAGATGGTGGGTTGGTTTCCTCTGGCCAAAGGTTGTAGGTCAGAGTTCTATTTTTACAGATGGTCCAGCTATTGTTTGTATGCTCACTGCTGCTTTCCTCATAACAGCCCAAACTGCAAACATGCTAGGGGTCCCTCGATAGGAGATAGAGAAGCTAACTGTGGTCTGTCCACTCAACCAGCACTACCCAGCAATAAAAGGACTATACCAGAGACATATACATTGTGAGGGAGGCTCAAAAATGTGCTGAAAACAAAGCCTCAGAGTTCCCGTCGTGGCGCAGTGGTTAACGAATCCGACTAGGAACCATGAGGTTGCGGGTTCAATCCCTGCCCTTGCTCAGTGGGTTGACGATCCGGCATTGCCGTGAGCTGTGGTGTAGGTTGCAGACGCAGCTTGGATCCCGCGTTGCTGTGGCTCTGGCGTAGGCTGGCAGCTACAGCTCTGATTAGACCCCTAGTCTGGGAACCTCCATATGCTGCGGGAGCGGCCCAAGAAATGGCAAAAAGACAAAAAAAAAAAAAAAAAAAAAAAAAAAAAAAGCCTCCCTTGAAAGCGCAGCACTGTGTGACTGCACTAACATGAAGCTTTAAGAGCAGGTTCTGTGGTGCAGGGCCTGACTGGAAAGGGGCAAGAGAGAGCTACTACAGCTGTGTTTTATGAGCAGCAGGATTTGTGCATCTCACTGTATGCTTAGTTTTCCTCTGAAGGGAAAAAAAGAAAGAAAAACAACATTGTTGAAAACATCAGGGATGAGTGCAGCGGAGGTCTGCCAACCTACTTGGAAATGCATCCAAAATTAAGAAAGGTCGGGTTCAAAAAAAAGGGGGCGGTGGGGGGTTCCCATTGTGGCTCTGTGGTAACAAACCCATGAGGATGTGGGTTTGTTCCCTGGCCTTGCTCATTAGGTTAAGGATCCGGTGTTGACGTGAGCTGCAGCGTAGGTCACAGATGCAGCTTGGATCCTGCAGTGCTATGGCATAGGCCGGTGGCTACAGCTCCAATTCGACCCCTAGCCTTGGAACTTCCAAATGGCTCGGGTGTGGCGAAAGGAAGGAAAGAAGGGAGGGAGAGAGGGAGGAAGGAAGGAGGGAGGGAGGGAAAGAAGGCAGGCTGGGGTGCAGGGGAAGGGAAGGGGAACTGATATCCCAAAGGAAAAAGCACAGAAGCTCATCACAAACTGTGCATGACCAAGGGGTGTTTACGGAAAAACTCTCACTTTCTGTGTTAGATTTTTTTTTCATTACTAAATTTTGGAGAAAGCATATCTAAACATAATGGAAGTCAGCATCCACAAGCCTCCAGGCACAAGCTCTCAGTACCAGCCTCTCAAAATGCGGTCTCCATCCCATTCAGTCTCAGCTTTTCCATTTGATAATTTTTCTCAAATTCATTTATAAATACTCCTGGAAGCAGCGTCAAGTAAAGAATACAGCACAACTGGCTGAGTGCCACCCACTAGGGAGTCAGAACCCCTGCCCCATGCCCATGGTGAACCACAAAACCTGAAATGCAGGCAAAGAGTCAAGAGGAAATCATCCCACAAGACTTATCTGGAAGGTATGTATCAAAACATTAGCATAGCCCACAACACTGTAAATCAACTACGCTTTAATAAAAAAAAATTTAATTATCATAGCTGGAAAAGAGAAAAAAGAACAAAGAAAACATACTGCATGTTTGTCAGGGTGAACCAAGCAATATCCAACTACTGGAAGCCACAAAAAAACACCCATGGTGATGACAGAGGGGTAAGTGCTCATGAAATGTGGGGGGGGGGGGAATATAGGATATGAAACTGACATATTATACACGGAATGACCTCAATTACAGAGAAATAAACCTGGAAGGACGAAGTATATATTTTTAAATGAGAGCTTTTGGAAAATCAAATTACCTGCAGCATTGGCTGGGAAAGGAAGCATGGAGAAGAAACACAGCAGTTGGGTGGGAAGATGGGTTTTCCAGAAAGGCTGGGCAGGGGGAGAGTGCAAACCCTGCCCCCTTTGCAGCCCCCAGAGTCCTCTTCCCACTCCCATTGCCCTGTTGATTCAAAATACTTGGTTTTGTTGCCCCTCTGCTTTTCAGTTTTTTACTTATTTCCTTCTTTCTACTTTCTTTGAGTCTATTATGTTATTTTTGCTAACTTCTTAAATCAGTTATAGCTGTTTAATTTTTGTTCTTTTTCTTTTCAAATGTGACTAAAACTATGAATATCCTTAATACATGTACAGCCATAGCCAAATTTTGTTGTATTTTCACTGTCATTTTATTTCTAATTAGATGATAATCTGTGATGACTTTTTTCCTTTGACCCATAAGGTATTTAGATGTAACTTTCTTCCAAGTGATGAAGGATTTTTAGTTATCTTTTTTATTACTGTAATCTTTTTAAATAGAATTGTCATCAGTCTACGAAACCAATTATTTGAAAGATGTGGAAACTTTATGGCCAAAAACAAAGTAAATTTTCATAGATGTTCTATGTGTTTTTGATAGGAATGTGTTCTCTTCTTCACTGAGTGCAATCGTTGATAGATGCTTTACATCAAGCTTACTGATACTGTTATTATCATCTTGCCTTTACTGACTTTTGTTGACTTGATTTGCTAATTAATGAGAGGGAATTCTGTGGGTTTTTTCCTCTTGACATCAAATAAGTGGTGTCTTCTCCAGCATCAACCAACTCTCCAATTCTCTGACTCCAGCCAGATGTCCACCAATTCAACTCAATTCTTTTTTTTTTTTTTTCCCCTTGTTTGGCTGAACCCACGGTATGTGCAAGTTTCCAGGCCAGGGATGGGATCTGAGTGCAGTTGCAACCCATGCCACAGCTGCAGCAATGCCAGATCCTCAGCCAGCTGCGCAGGGCCAGGGATTGAACCCACATTGTCTCAGAGAAAATGCCAGATCCTTAGCCCACTGTGCCACAGTGGGAACTCCTCAACTCAATTCTGGCACTAAGTTCCTGAGTTAGTGTCAGACCCTGCAGGTTCTCAGCCCACAAGACTGCCCCCTTCAGATGCCACTTGCCATGGGGAGCCTAGGCCACCAACACTTCTGTCCAACTTGGCTACAAATTCAGGGGTTCCCATGACTCCCTCCTCAGATCCTATAATTTGCTAGAATGACTCACAGAAGTCAGGAAACATTTTTCATGTTTACCAGTTTATTACCGGGACCTGAGTTCCAAATATATCAGGAACAGCCATATGGAAGAGATATGTAGAGCAAGGCATGGGGGTTCGACATATGAAGCACCCACAACCTCTCCAAGCGCCACCCTTCCAACACCTCCTCTTGCTCACCAACTTGGAAGTCTATCAAATCCTCCCTGTTCCAGACTATAGAGCTCAATCTCCAGACCCCCTCCCTCCCTCCCTGGAGGTTGGGATGGACTGAAAGTTCACATACTCAACACATGGTCTTCATGGTGGCTGGCCCCATTCTGAGGCTATCTAGGGGCCCAGCCTGAGCCACCACATTAGCATAAACTCACTCCCCAATTAGGCATTATAAACATCACATTTACAGTCAGCAGTTTAGATTTATCCATATATTTACCCCCCATTCATTCCAATCTTGCATTTCATATTTTCCCTTATGGAATTTCTTCTAGGGGACTTACTTTCTGCCCAGAGTCATCCTTTAGAATTTTTAAATTCTAAACTTTTTGTTTGTCTGTATAATTCTGCACCCAATTCCGGTGTGTAGGTTCTCTCCCCACACAAGACAATTCTCCAACACTACCTAGGTATCCCAAGGTTCAACCCAATGCTTACACTATCTACCTCGGGGTAGCATCAGAGCCCACAGGTTAAGGGCTCATTCCCCCAGGCTGTCCCTACCATCACTTCAGACACCAATTGCAAGTCCAGGTTGTCTTCTGTGCTCCTTACCAACTGGCTATAGATAAGTTTCCACGACCCTCCTTGGGTTCAATTAATTTGCTAGAGTTGCTCACAGGACTCAAAGAAATATTTTACTTACTACATTACGGGTTTACAATAAAAGGATATAACTCAGGACTCAGAAGAGATGCATAGGGAAATGTATGTGGGAACGGACATGGGCTTCACTGCCACTCTCCCCAAATCTCCAGGTATTCACCTACCTGGATACTCCAAACCCCATACTTTTTCAACTATCATACAGGCTTCATTATAGAGGTATTATTAAATCATTTTCCTCTGGTGACAGATTCAACATACAGCCCCTCTCCTCTTCCCAGAGGTCAGGGAATGATATTTAAAGTTGTAACCCTCTAATCACCTTGTGGATTCCCCTAGCAGCCAGCCCCATACTTAGGGGTTAAAAGTTATCTCATTAGCATAAACTCTGGTGTGCCTGACAGGGGCTTGCTGTGAATATCAATACACTTCTATCACTCTCATCACTTAGGAAATTCCAACAGTTTTAGGAGCTCTGTGCCAGGATTAGGGACAAAACCAAATACATATTTTTTACTAAAAAAATCATAATATAGGAGTTCTGTAGGTGGCACAGTTGTTAACCACTGTGGCTCTGGTTGCAGCTGTGGTGGTGGTTCAATCCCTGGCCCCAGAATTTCCGCATGCTTCAAGTGTGGTCAAAATAAAACAAAATAAAAAATAAATATCACAAATGAAAATATCTTATTTCATCTCATTCTTGAATGACAATTTTAGGTATACAATTTCAGGCTGATAGTTATTTTTCTCTCAGTACACTGAAGATACTTACTTTCCTTCTGGCTTCCACTACTTCTGAGAAACCAAATTTTTTTTTGGCTGCACCCATGCCATGCAGAAGTTCCCAGGCCAGGGATCAAACCTACACCACCACAGTGACAATGCCAGATCCTTAACCACTAGGCGATCAGGGAACTCCCAAATATTAAAAAAGATTTTCTCTTGGCCTACTTTTAAGAACTTCCCTGGAGTTCCCGTTGTGGCTCAGCAGTAATGAACCTGACTAGTATCCATGAGGACATGGGTTCAATCCCTGACCTCACTCAGTCAGTTAAGGATCCAGTGTTGCTGTGAGCTGTGGTATAGGTCACAGACGCAGCTCAGATCCAGTGTTGCTGTGGCTGGGGCATAGGCCAGAAGCTGCAGCTCCAATTCCACCACAGGTACAACCCTAAAAAAAAAAGCTTCCCTGTGTTTGGGGTTCTGGACTTAAACTAGGATGAGACAAGGTAGAGCTACAGAGCCACTGGGCTTCCTAAGCCTAAGAAGGGACAACTTCCATCAATTCTGGGAAATTAACAGCGTTATTTCTTTTCTCTGCCCCATGTCCTTTTCTCTCCTGTAATTTCACTTAGATCAACATGTTATTATATTAAATCTTCTCTCTTCTCTAGTCTTGATCTCTTTCACATTTCTCAGTTCTTCAGAAAGTATATCTATAAACTTTTTTTAAGGTTTTTGTTTGTTGGTTTGTTTGTTTGTTTTGTCTTCTTAGGGACACACCCAGGATATATGGAAGTTCCCAGGCTAGGGGTAGAATCGGAGCTGTAGCTTGCTGCCTACACCACAGCCACAGCAACTCGGGATCTGAGCCGTGTCTGCAACCTACACCACAGCTCACGGCAATGGCAGATCCTTAACCCACTGAGGCCAGGGATTTAACCTGCGTCCTCATGGATGCTAGTCAGATTCATTAACCACTGAGCCACGACAGGAACTCATACCTATAAACTTTTTAAAAAATGTATTTTTATTTCTACTTTTCTTTTGATCTTTTAAAAATCTTCCTGATCATGTTTATAGTCTCTTGCTTCTTACTAATAATTAAATGCCTTATTTCTTTAAATAAACTAAATATGCTAAGTTTATACTCTACGTCTGGTAACCCCAATATCTGAAATTTGTGGGTTACTATTTTTCTGCTGACTCTTGTTTCCTTGGGAGTTATAAAAGTGTTTCTCAGTTTTATGGTTTTGTAACAAGATATATTCCTGAGAACTCATCTGTAAAACTTAAGCTGAACAAGGATTTCCAAAAAGAGGTTTATTACACTTGCATTTGCCAGGCTTCTAGAAATACTACTACCCACGGCTACTTTTTTTTAAACTATGACAGCTAGTCTTCAGAACTTTATACTTCTTACAAAACAGCTAAAGTAGATGGGAAAACCAGCAAAGAGCTTTCCGAGCATCTGCACCAGTTCTCACAGAAATCAGTATTCATGAAATTGAAAGCAAATGTAAAAATTAAAAATGACTAGGAGTTCCCTGGTGGCCTAGTGGGCTAAGGACATGGCATTGTCACTCCTGTGGTGCAAGTTCAGTCCTTGGCCTGGGAACTTCCACATGCTGTAGGCACATCCAAAAAAAAAAACAACAACAACAACAACAACAACAAAAAAACCATTAAATACTGACTGATGCCCTCTGGGTCATGTGCACTAGACAGCTGGCTTTAGACCTCCTAAAATAGCTTTCTGCAAAAACCAGGGTTTCTGTGAAAACTGACTTGGTTTGCTCAAGAAAGGAAGTACTTTTGTGGTATGGCAGCCTCCTTTTAAAAACACCAAAGTAGAACACGGGATGTGTATTTCTTGGATGTGAACCAAATATTTTAAGATCTGTTACCTGAAGAATGCTGAAGACATTTATAGGACATCTGATCTACAAGGCAGCATTTCACACACTCAGAAGCTGCCCGCCCTTAAAACATGATGGCCCACCTCCTTTCTCATTTACTTACAGCTCCCACATCAGGTCACATGTTGGCACAGATGCTCATGCTTGTGCCAAAAGACTGATATCCTACAAACACCATTGCCCAGAGATACGAGTGGCTCTTGACTTTGGGGGTCCACAGGCGGTGAGAAACCCTGGGTGTTTTTAATCTGCAGCACAGATACCGGCAGCACCATTAGTACAGGGACTCCTGTGTCCTTTATTTATAACTATGCCATTCCTGCCCAGAGGATGTCCTCCATTCTTAATTTGTTCACCCCAGAAGATGTACCTCAGAACAGTGCTGCCCACCCAGCCTGACAACCTGCTCTCAGTTTTAAGGAACAAGAAAGGGTTAGAACTGCCTGGCTGTTTCCTTACCCGAGGGGGAGCTTCCCCTCATCAGGCTGGCCAAGTGCTCATGGCCCCCTTATGTCCCCATCACCTTCAATTTTCCAGTCCCTCCATGCCTCCTCTTCCCCTCAGGTGCCCAGCAGCTCCCCACCTCCTCCTGGAGTCTCCTAGATATACGTGGCTACAGGACCTTGGGGGGATACTGTAGCTACCCCCGACACCAGGATGGCTCCTTTGTCACTCAATCCTCCCATACCAGCTCTGTGAGCACCACTTGGACACTTCACAGGGACAGGCCTATCTGTCTGTTGCCCTGGGTCTGCAGAACACACAGCTCAGAGTCACCAGGCTAGATCTGCTCTGGACCCAGCAGCACTCCCTCACTGATCCACTGGAAGAGACCTCTGAAGCCTCTTCCCTTCTTGTCAGTCCAGCAAACCAGGAACTCTGCTAAAATACCTTACCTCGTGTGCTCAGGTGTTTGAGGGAGAGAGCATCTCAATGTATCTAGTCTACCCCAAACCAAGTCCCAGTACCTTCTACTCAAAATGAAACAAGAGTTCCACGTGGGCCGATTGTGGTCACACTTTAATAGCCACTTTGGAGCATCGGGTTGGGACACCCGATAACTAGGAGATTCACATTGCTGAGGGAAAACAAAAGTCAGTGGTTTTAAAGGTGGTAAGAGAGTCATCCCCTTAATGTGAAGACATGACTACATCAGAAAACAGTAGCAAGTAAACCAAGCAGAGGCTCCTCTCTGCACCCTGGGTCCTGTCGTGCACCTAACTCCACCCCAGGCTCATGAGGGCTACAGGAATTAAGTGGGGGCTGCCAATGCCACCATAGAGCCAGAAGTGATCTGCTACCCTGGCATGAAATTGTATTGGGGCTCCCCCAGCTGGTGCTCTTGAACACAGAGGTACACGTGGGAGGACTCAGGAGGGTTGAGTGGTGCATGTGCCTCCACTGGCAGACATCACGCCACCTGGCCCCACAAGATTCCCACCCTGAGACATGCCCTCAAGCCAACACAGTAAGACAATTCCCAGAGCCCACTCACCTCTTGAGCCCCTCGGACACTGAGATGCCTCTTTCCCAGGCCCACCTAAGCAGGCTCAGAGGGGTGTGAGCAGGCCAGAGGCATCCTAGTCATCCACTCTTTGGCTGATGGATGAACAACCTCCAGACCTATATGGTCTGGAATCTCATCCAGGGTCTGATGGAAGCTGGGGCTCCAGATGCTTCAGCCACAGAGCCTCCAGGGTGGAGGGACTCCCATGCTTTGAACCCTCCATAGGAAGCACGATGGGCTGAAGACACCTGGGTTGCAGTAGCTTGCCCCTCCATGCCTACAGCCCTGGGAAGCCCATATACACTTGGGACCCTCCAAAATGTGTCTGTTCAACTGGGTCACCCTGGGAAGTGGAGGCCAGCTTACAGAGTGCACATGGACAGAGGCCCTGTGCAGGAGTGCAGGAACACCTAGGGCTACTTGGTGGCTGTGGGCCACCAGTCTGGCACAGATGCAGTTAGAGCTACCAGGCCACTCTCAGAGGTTCTGATGTGGAGAGGACCCTTGATTTTCTCAGTCCGCAACAGAGCCAGCCCCACATCCCCCAGGCCTGCCCTATACTTGCCAGCTGCCTGCCCGGACTCAGTGAGCACAGAGGTGCCAGGAGCAATGCTGCCCACAGGGAGGCGGCCTGAGAGCTGTACTGGGAAGAGGCGTTTTCGGATGACACCTGTATGGTGGGTGCGGGCCGTCAGTTCCTGGCCAATGTAGCAACCCTTGGTGAAGCTGATGCCATTCATGAAGGCCAGGTTGGACTCCAGAGGTAGGGCCACTCCTGGGGGCAGGTCGTGGACCCCTTCGGGAACACCTGCAGGGGTAGGGAAAGGCTTAATGAGACCTGAGGTGCCCTCCAGAGCTGGGGGCTCAACCAAGGGTGGCTGAGGGTATTGGCCTGTAGGTGCCCCACCATCTGCCCCCCAGAATCCTCTGAGTCCCCTCCCAAGACTCCTCTTCTTGGTCCCTTCCCACCTTCCAGGTCCCCACTCCAGCCTCCTACTCTGGTCCCCAAGTGAGCACCTTGGTCTGGCCCTCAACACTACTCACTAGAGGAGAAGAACCTACCCCTGACCCCAGACCCCCAGTCTCCCTTCTTCCAGTGCCTAGACCCGCCACAGTTTCCCCAAGGCTCTGTGTCATGCCCATCCTGTCCCTTCCCATCCCACCCTGACCCACCACCCCCATCCAGCATCACCCTCCTATCCCTGATCCTTCCCTAGGGCCATCCCTGTGTCCACACCTTGCTGGTACCGGTGTCGGTGATAATCCTGGAGGTCCCCAGGTCGGCCCCCGGGCACCAGGGCAGAGCCCTCATCCTGGGAGAGAAGCCGCCAGCCCATGCGGGCAGTCCGGGGATCACGGGTGAGGATGGTGGTGCACTGGGCCTTCTCCTGCAGGGGCACAGACCTGCCAGCCTCCTCAGGGGCACAGGGCAGCACAGCCCACACACGTAGCTCAGGGCATGGCTCCACCGTGACTTTCCGCCGGATCCTGTGCAGCACCAGGTGCCTCTGCAGCGCATCCAGCACTGAGCTGTCACACTCCAGGAGGAAGGTAGGCTGCTCATCGGAGTGCTCAGGAAGCCTGCAGAGAGAGGTGGAGTTACATAGGAGGTGGGCAGGACACACTGTGGGAAGGGCCATGGTCAGGCACAGCTGTGCCTTCCAAATGCAGGAGTGCCCGGACCACCTGGTATTGCTGGACAGCACAGCACTCGCTGGAGACCTCATGGCCACTGCTCCTTTCCACCCAGGGAGCAGTCTGGCCAGTGGAGGAAAGGCCTTAGCCTGACAGGTGGGAACTGAGGCCCTGGGGCCACAGTGGTGTCTGGTGCTCAAAGTGAGGCAGAAAGGCACAGACAACCACACTGAGGTCCAGGATTTGCTTCCTCCAGCCCTGAGAAGCCACTGGGAAGCCAAAGGTTCTAAGGCAGGGCACACAGTGGATTTCAGGAAGGGTATGGGCTGGCAGGAAGAGCTGTGAGGTCAGCATCCAGTTGAGGCAGGCGAGATGCCTGGTAGGGCCACACCCTGCCCATGCCCACTTTGCACTTCCCGTAGAGAGGCCCTGCAACCTGATCAGGACCCCAGAACCATCCTAACCACACTCCAGGCAGCCCACACCCACTGGAATGACCCTGTATTCCAGTGTGGTGACCAGATGATGGTGGGGCCCTTATGAACAACACACAGAGGAAAGGCACCCTTTCCAGCTGGTACCCCAGGCCACTCTCCTAGAACCCATCAGCTATGCCCCCAATGCCCTTCCCAGGCAGGAAAAGGTAAGTGCTGCCCAGAGTTCAAAGGTACTACTGCAGATAACTACATGGAAAGATGTTCAAAGTCACTTACAACAAGGCAAAGGCAAATTAAAATCACCATGACCTCTACCAGAAAGGCCAAAATAAAAACACCCAAGGGGGCAAGGATGCAGAGAAAAAGCTTGTTCATTCAGTCTTCTGGTGGGAATGTAAATGGAACAAGTGTTCTGGAAAACGGTTTGCAGTTCTTCATAAAACTAAACATGCAGCAATCACATGACCCAGCCATTGCATTCCTTGGCATTCACCCCAGGAAATACCCCAAGTGTTCATAAAACCTGAATGTTAGTAAGTTTCATTCTTAACAGCCAAGAAATAAAACCAAAAGGTCCTTCAGTGGGTGAATGGTTTAAACAAACTGTGGTATATTCCCTCAGTGGAAAATAACTCAGCAGGGAAAAGGAACAAACTACTGACAAATCTGAAGGGCACTGAGGTGAATGAAACTCAATCTCAAAAGACTCTAGACTCAAAGATTTCAAAACAAACTTATGTTTACCAAAAGGGAAACAGGGTGGGGAGGATAAATGAGGGAGTTGGGATTGATATATACACACTTTATTATATATAAAATAGACAGGTAACAAGAACCTATTATATAGCACAGGGAAATCTATAATAACCTATATGTGAAAAGAATCTGAAAAGGAATGCATATATGTATAACTGATTTACTTTGTTGTATGCCTGAAATTAACACAACTTTGGAAGTCACCGATATTCCAATAAAATTAAAAAAAAAAAAAGAGCAAACTGTTTGTACCATATTCCTGAAACAACACAATCATGGAGAGTGAGGAGGCAAGTTGCTATGGGGCTGAGGGGGTGAGAAGGTGTGCCCAAAGGGTAGAAGGGAGCCTGGTGGTAATGGAAGAGCTCTGTCTTGAGGTTACACAGTTCCGCACATGATCAAACTACAGAGCTTCATGCATGTGAGCATGTGGGAATCTGGAATAAACTGAGTGCGCCCTGTGGCCGGCCCATGTCTGTCCTGATTGTGACCTTGGACTACAAGAGGCAAGATGTTGCCATTGCAGGGACTGGGTGATGGGAGCATGGGACCTCCATGTTCATTTATTTTTTGTGTGTGGCCTCCTGTAAATCTATAATTATCCCCAAATAGAAAGTTAAAAAGAAAAAGGAGCTGTTGGTGAAGAAGATGAGTCCATGCAGGTGAGAAGGGAAGCAAGACTCAGTCAGTTTTCATCACAAGCCTTTTAATATTAGTAGGTTCTTTTAACTGTGTGCAGGTATATTTTTATTTTTTAAATCTCTGATAAAGGAAGCAGACATAGTATGAAATACTGGCAAGAGGAGATATTGGGCATGGGTGGGCAGAACATGAGCTTGTAGGGGAGAGCAAACCTCAGAGGGAGGAGATCAAGCCAGGGGAAGGCCGAGCAGGGCTGGTGAAGGGACCACCAGGGTAGAGAGGCCCAGGCTGATACCCCTATCTTACTCATGGGACTAATGTTCCATGGGTTCAAGATGGGTTGGGTGGGGCAGGGCCAGGTTTGAGGCTCAGACCCTTTCTGAGCTACCTGTGCAAATGGCCGTGTGCCCTTCAGCCCCACCCCCAGGACCAACGAAGCTACAATGCACTCCTGTTCCCCATCACCCCAAAGCAGACTGCCTGCTGCCCCTGCTACAGCTAAGTAAAAGGGGACAGGTTAGCAGAAGTGGGGAGGTAGGATGAGCCTATGCCCAAGGCAGATTTCTTGGCCAGCATGGCCAACGTTTGGGCCCAGAAACTTTCTGTGGGGCTGTCCTGGGCACTGCTGGCTGCTAAGAGTACCCTCAAGCCCAGCCCACTAGATGCCAGAAGGATTCACACCTGAATGACAACCACAAATATCCCCAGATATTACAAAGTGCCCCAGGGTAGGGCTGCCAGACAAAAACAGAATGCCCAGTCAAATCTGAATTTCAGATAAACAGTGAACAATGTCTTCGGTGTAAATATTTCCCAAACACTGCATAGGTCACCCCCCAAAAAGTCATTCCTGTCTGAGATTTACCTGAGCATCCTGCAATTTTATTTGCTAAACCCCACAGCCCCTCCTAGGGGCACAACTATGGCAGCAGAAAGAAAGTTGAGGGGCAGCTGCAGCCTCACCAGCTGGCGTGGCAGGCAGGACCTGGATACAGCATGTGCAAGCCTAGGCATCCATCCTCACCCACCTTCCTGCCTAGGGCACAGGCTGTGTGAAAACCCAAAAACGGTGGGTCAAAGCCACCTAACCCCTCAAAAAGAACACCCAGAGTGCCCTTCTCCAGAAGCCCAACACCCACAGAGTACCTGCCAGCTGCCACCTGGATACCCACCACCCCCACAGGGACCTCACTCCAGGAGCCTACAGAGCAGGGCCACAGCAGGAAGGCAGGAGAGATGTGGGTTAAATGGGGGCTGAGTGGGGTCTGCACAGGAGTAGCAAGGTTCTGGGCAGAGGTGTACCAGTTCCACTCCCCACCCTCTCTCTGCTGGGGCACACATAGACCAGGAACTGGCTGAGTCAAACTCAGCATGGAGAACCAGGCATGGAGAGAAAAGGGGGCATGGTGGATCATCCAAATCCTCACCAGGCAACCCCCAGTGGGATGGCCCCCAGAGACACTGCCCAGAAACTGGAAGAAACATAACTGTGTCTCACAAAAGAAAGAGCAGGCCAGGACCAAAACTGTGAGCATGTCACAGCTCAGCAGAAAGCACTTGGGCAAGGCCTTCCTCATGAAGACAAAGGGTAAGGTCAGAATAAGGAAAGACCTTTAAAACACAAAGCCTCATCTGAGAGGATAAGGAGTCAAACCACCCACAGACTGGGAGAAAAGGTTTAAAAAGTCACATCTGACAAAGGATCATCATTCAAAATACACAAAACTACTTAAAACTCAACAAACAACCTGATTAAAAATGGGCCAAAGACCTGAAGAGACACCTCCCCAAACAGCATATGAAAAGATGCTCCACGTCATATGTCATAAGGGAAAAGCAAATTAAAAAGAAAATGAGGGAGTTCCCATCGTGGCGCAGTAGTTAACGAATCCGACTAGGAACCATGAGGTTGCAGGTTTGATTCCCACCCTTGCTCAGTGGGTGAACGATCCGGCGTTGCCGTGAGCTGTGGTGTAGGTCGCAGACGCAGCTCGGATCCTGCGTTGCTGTGGCTCTGGCGTAGGCCGGTGGCTACAGCTCCAATTCGACCCCTAGCCTGGGAACCTCCATATGCCGAGAGAGCGGCCCAAGAAATGGCAAAAAGACAAAAAAAAAAAAAAAAAAAAAAAAAACCAATGAGTGGATTTCCCGTCATGGCTGAGCGGTTAACAAACCCAACTAGCATCCATGAGGATGTGGATTTGATGCCTGGCCTTGCTCAGTGGGTTAAGGATCCTATGTTGCCATGAGCTGTGGTGTAGGTCACAGACACGGCTTAGATCCAGCATTGCTGTGGCTCTGGCATAGGCTGGTGGCTACAGCTCCAACTGGATCCCTAGCCTGGGAACCTCTGTACACCATGGGTGCAGCCCTAAAGAGACAAAAAAAAAAAAAAAAAAAAGAGTTACCATTATGCACTTATTAGAATGACCAAAATCCAGAATACTGAGGATGTGGAGCAACAGAAAGTCTTTATACACTGCTGGAGGGAATGCAAAATGGTACGGCTACTTTGGAATATAGTTTGGTGGTTTCTTATAAAACTACACACATTTTTACGTACAATCCAAAAATGACACTCCCTAGTATTTCCCTAAAGAAGCTGAAAACGTCCACATAGAAACCTGCATACAGATGTTTATAGCAGCTTTACCCATGATTGCCAAAATCTGAAAGCAGCCACAATGTCCTTCAGTACGTGAATGGATACATAAACTGTGGTACATACAACAAATTATTATTCAATACTAAAAAGAAATGAGCCATCAAGCCATGAAAAGACATGGAGGAAACTTAAATGCCTATTACTAAATGAAAGAAAGCTCGATGATTCCAACTATGTGACATTCTGAAAAAAGTGAAACTGTGGAGACAGTTCCATATCCAAAAAGACGCTTTCAGTGGTTGTGAAGTCAGGAGGAATAAGTAGAGCACAGACGATATTTAGGGGCCATGAAAATATTCTATATGATAATATAATGGCACATACACGTTATTATATGTTTGTCCAAACCCATAGATTGCACAGCACCAAGAGTGAACCATAATGTAAAACTAAGGACTTTGGGTAACACTGGTGTCAATGTGCTTATCAATTGTTAGTAATCTAGTACTTTGGATGTTGATAAGGAAGGAGACTGAATGTGTACATGCAGAGAATATAAGAAATCCCTGTACCTTCCCTTCAATTGTGCTATAAACCTAAAATTACTCTTAAAAGTTGACTTTAGGAGTTCCTGTTATGGCTCAGTGTAAACAAATCTGACTAGTATCCATGAGGATGCCAAGTTCAATTCCAGGCCTCGCTCCGTGGGTTAAGGATCCTGCACTGCTGTGAGCTGTGGTGTAGCTTGCAGACTCAGCTCGGATCCCAAGTTGCTGTGGCTATGGCGTGGGCTGGCAGCTATAGCTCCAATTCGATCCCTAGCCTGGAAATATCCATATGCTGTGGGTGCGGCCCTAAAAAGACAAAAAAAAAAGTCTACTTTGCACATTTTTTTTTTTCCTTTTTGGCCACACCCATGACATGCAGAAGTTCCTGGGCCAGGGGCTGAACCTGTGCTACAGCAGCAATCCAAACCACAGAAGTGATGCAGGATCCTTAACCACTGTGCTACCAGGGAACTCCGTAAATACTCCACTTTAAAAACAAAAAGCTGGGAGTTCTCTGATGGCTTAGCAGATTAAGGTTCCTGTGTTTTCACCACTGTGGCTCTTGTAGCTGCTGTGTGGTGCAGGTTCGATCCCTGGCCTGGGAACTTTCTCATGCTGCGGTATGTATGTGTGTATGTATGTACATATGTATATGTATATATGTATGTATATATATAGCTTTGTCCGAGAGATGGTACTACATCCAGGAGAGAAAAATAGGGTACAATGAGGAAGAACAACTCAAGTATGGGAAACTAGAAGCATAATTTAAACAAAAAATTCAGAATTCCTGTTGTGGTAGTAGTTCAGCGGAAACAAATCTGATTAATAACAATGAGGTCTCGGGTTTGATCCCTGGCCTCCCTAAGTGGGCTAAGGATCCAGCATTGCCGTGAGCTGTGGTGTAGGTCGCAGATCTGGAATTGCTGTGGCTGTAGGCCAGCAGCTATAGCTCTGATTGGACCCTAGCCTGGGAACCTTCATATGCCTTGGGTGCAGCCCTAAAAAGCAAAAAACGAAAAAAAAGAAAAAAAAAAAAAAATTCCAGAGAGAGAAAATGTCACGCAGAGAGTAAGCAGGAAGACCCCAGGCCCCAGGCGAGGTACCCCATTGCCAGCATGGCCCTCTCCCCAGAGAGCAGACTTCAGTGAGATCAGATGTAAAGGCCAGTGGCAACCAGGAGGGGAAGGAGGACAGCTCATGAACTAATAGTAGGCGTTAGGACAAAACAGAGGCATTGGAACAGGGGGCAAGGCCAGTGGGCTCGGCACCCCATGCCCCACTCCACAGAGCAGAACTGGGAGAAAGGAATGTGAATGTTGCTTATCAAGCCTTCAAGCCCGAGAACAGCCATCTGAAGGAGTGTTATCACCTTCTCCCTCTTCTAACTGTTCAGAAGTGAGGCCAGTAACTCAGGTTGTCTCTCTCTGATGGAATGAAGACCCCACTCCACTACTTAGGGCAGCACTCCCCACAAAGGACTTTGAGTTGGAATCTCAGAAGAGCGACCAGGGTCAGCGAGTGTCATCACAGTGCTCCCCAATTTCCTCAGCACACAGACGGTAAGTGACACAGTGATAACCTATTATCAGGAATTAACAGAGAAATTAACAGGAATTAACAAACTCCTATATAGGGCAAATCAGGGCACACACAATATCTGGAAAGAGCCACCAAGCACAGAACTAGTAACAAGAAAGACACTCTAGACCAGAGGCAAAGCAGGAAGAGGAAAAAGCTCTAGAAATAAAAAATATTATTTTACACTGCAGAGTGACTTATGAGGATATAAATTCATTATAACAAGAATGCAGGAGTTCCCATCATGGCGCAGCAGAAACAAATCTAACTAGGAATCATGAGGTTGCGGGTTCGATCCCTGTCCTCGCTCAGTGGGTTAAGGATCTGGCATTGCTGTGAGCTGTGGCGTAGGTCGCAGAAGCAGCTCGGATCCTGCGTTGTTCCAGTTGTGGCTGTGGCCAGCAGCTGTAGCTCTGATTGGACCCGTAGCCTGGGAACCTCCAAATGCCGCAAGTGCAGCCCTAAAAAGCAAAAAAAAAAAAAAAAAAGCAAAGGGAGAAAGATGTAAAGACAGACTAGAGGCCTAAAGAAGGATATTTGGGGACCAAAGCATCATTACAACACTGATAAATTAAAAAGTGAAATTACCAGAATAGGGGCAAGTGAAAATTACTGACACAGGGGGCTCAAGAATGCAGTTTCTAAAAGAGATTAAAGCAACTACTGGGAAGATAATTACATAAAGGAGATAATGACAATGGTATCTCTGAATCAGGGGACACAGAACAGGGATCACAAACATTTTCTGTACAGGACCAGATAGTAAATACTTTAGGTTTGAGGCCACACAGTTTCTACCACAATTATTATAGTATTAATTATACTTTTGCCATTAAAAGGCAAAAGTAACCACACAGTTACAAACAAATGGGCACGCAGCATTCCAATCGAATTTCATTATGAAAACAGGGAGCAAGTAAGGTGAATCTGTCCAAGGGTCATACTTTACTGACCCCTGTTCCAGAGTCACAGAGTCCACCAAGTGCCCAGCAACAGGACATGAAAGAAGACCCCAAATACATCACATGACCATGACACTTCAAGACATAAGGATGAAAAAGAGCCCTCAAGAGCTCCTAGAGAAAAAGTCATCACACACAATGGAAAGCAGTGCCAGCAGCAGCAAGACAGATCAGGGCTTCATAAAATTCAGAGATGATTTTCAGCCTAGAGTTCTACACCCAGCTAAGACATCAGGTAAAACCATGTGAAGGAGTCAAAGGTCCACCTGAAGTATCTTATCTCTCAACAAGCCACTAAACTACATACTCCTCCAGAAGGCAGGAGTATACTGAGGAAGATGCAGATGAGGACCCACAAATAGAACAGACATGGGAGTTTCCAGGACAGCCTCAGAGGGAATCAACAGCCTGCAATTGCATGAGAGATTTTAGAGGTACCAAGCCTGAGAAAGCTAAGCAAGTGAAAACAGAAAGCTCTACACAGCAAAGGACAAGGCCACTGACTTGGCTTGTCCTGTTGACCATCATGGCACAGTCATGATAACATCAGCACAGACTGATGTAAAACACCAAACACTGATATCACTAAAGAGAGATTTCTGAGAGAAATGTATGTGCGCTGGAGGACTCAGAAAGTAATAGCGGAAGCCAGTGGTGCAAGGCGGCTTCCTACAGGTGCCGCGACCCCTTTTCCGTGCAGTGGGTCTGAGCAGGAGCAGAGGCCACATGCAAAGTCACGCAGATCTTCCCATGGGTGAGTCACGGGCCCATCCCTGGGTGCTGGCTCTGGCCCACCTATGGCAGCCCTGTCCCTGTATGCGGGTTCCCAAATACCCTGCCCTGGGCGCCCCTCCCATCCTCAGGTGACCTCCCCTGTGGGGGCCCACTATGGCCCACCGTTTGCAAAAGCTCCCAGGTGTCCCTCCTCTGGACGCCCTGCCCTGCAGATCCTCTCCTGAATGACCATCCTGGGCCTAGGTGCCCCGCCCCTCCTCCGTACAGACCCCAACCCTGGGAGCCCTCCATAGGAGCCCATCCCCTAAGTCTTCTCCCGGCCGCTCTGGGTGATCCCACTCCCCACCTCCACGCCGGCACTGGAGCCTGCGCAGTCCCTGCCACACCCTGCCACACCCTGCGCTCACCCGTAGAGAATGACGTCATAGAGTGTGCGTCCCTGGACGTTAAGAAAGTGGGCGTAGCCCGCGCGCGCCACGGCCGAAGCGGAACCCGGAAGCGGCAACTCATTGGTCAGCAGACCCAGGAGAAAGGGCGCCGAGTCCGGCCCGCGCACGCGTACCAGGGCGCGCTCGCCCAGCAGGAAGTAGGCCCAGGCCGTACCGCCCGCGGGGTCACCACTCTGAGAGCAGGAACCTTGAGCCAGGCGGCGCCTCGGGGCCGCGCGCAGCCTCCAGTGCCAGGCTAGGCCGCTGCGCCCTGAAGCCGCGCCCCGGAGCAGCGCCGCAGCCGCCATCTTGGGGAGGAGCGAGGCGGCGGGAAGGGGCTCCGTGCGGCGGCGCGGGCAGGCGCCACAGTACCTGCTGTAGGCGGACGAGTGGAGCGCACGCGGGTGGGGGGGCATGGGGCGGGGCGTGCGCAGGCGTGCGCGGGCTGGAGCCTCTGCCGCCCTTAGAGGCGGGGCTGGGGGCACTTGCAAGAGTGGCCCGGGTGAGGGTGGGCGGAGCGTGTGGCGGAGAGAGGTCTTGGGCTGTCGGTCACCCTTACACTCCTGGGCTGGCCCTCTGCGCCTCGGTTTTTAGAGCAGTTTCTGCTTGCTTTATTGTAGCGGGGAGCCCATGACCTAAACCCTACCATCCTAACCATTTTTAAGTGCACATTTCAGGGGCATTAAGCGCATTCACACTGTTTTGCAGCCTTCTCCACCCTGCAGAACTTTCTCATCTTTCCAAACGGAAACTCCACCTTAATCAAACGCTGATCCCTGTCTCCTTCCCCAGCCCCTGGGAACTCCATTCTACTCTTTGTGAACCTGACTCTTATAGGAAATTAATAGAAGTGGAATCATGAAGTGTTTGCCTTTTTGTGACTAATGGCTTCCAGGTTCCTCCGTGGTATATTATATGTCAGCCTCCTTAAGGCTGAATATTCTACTCTATGTATATACCACATTGGATTATCCATTCACCGATTGATGGACATTGTATTGTTTCCACCCTTGGCTATTGTGAATAATGCTACAATGAACAGGGATGTGCAACTATGCTTTCAGCTCCTTTGGTTATTGTGTAAAATACACACCTGTATATCCTATGCTCTCACTTCTGACACTTCTGATCACTAAAATGTAGGGGGGGAGTTCCCCACACCATACAGTTCTCCAACACCAGCTGAGTGTCTTACATTTTTAACTCAATTATGAACCATTTATACCAGGAAATAGCATCAGGTCCTGTAAGACTGCGTGTGTACACACACACACACACACACACAATCTTCAGATGCCAAAGTCCAGGTTGTTTCCTTTCTTCTGACCAACCAGCTATAGAGCAAAGGTTCCAATAGCCCTCTCCTTGGGTTCAATTAATTTTCTAGAGTGGTTCACAGAAATCAGAAATATTTTACATACTAGATTACTGATTTATTATAAAAAGGATATAACTCAGGAACAGCCAGATGGAAGAGATGCATAGGGCAAGATATGTTGGAAAAGACATGGAACTTTATGCCCCATGGGCACCACTCTCCCCAAATTGCCGTGTGTTCCACAACCAAGAAGCTCTCCAAATCCAGTCCTTTAGGGTTTTCATGGAGACTTCATTATTGAAGCACAATTGATTAAATCATTGGCCATTGGTTACTGATTCAACTTCACTCCTCTGAGGTCAGGGTGGGACTGAAAGTTCTAACCCTCTAATCACAGGGTTGGTTCCCCTGCCAACTAGCTCCCATCCTTAGGGGCTTTCCAAAATCACTTCATTAACATAAACTTGTTGACCAGGGCTTGCTAAGAATATCGGGACAAAATATATTTTTTTAAAAAAAGAATATTGGAGTTCCCACTATGGCATAGCAGTTTAAGGATCTGGCATTGTCTCTGTGGCAGCTCGGGTTCAATCTCTGGCCCAGTGCAGTGAGTTAAGGATCCAGTATTGCTGAAGCTGTGGCATAGGTCACATCTGAGGCTCAGATTTGATCCCTGGCCTAGGAACTTCCATGTGCCTCAGGTACAGCCAAAAAACAAACCAAAAAAAAAAAAAAAAAATATATATATATATATATATATATATATATATATATCACTCTTATCCCTTAAGAAATTCCAATGGCTTTAGGAGCTCTGTGCCAGGAATAAGGGTGAAAGTCATAATACCACAGGTATACATCCAGATGTGGAATTGCTGTGTCATATGGTGATTCTATGTTTAATTTTTTTTTTTGTGGAACCTCCAAACTATTTTCCTAAGTGTATTAGTTTGAGCTTCTTGACAAATCCCATACATTGAGTGGCTTAATCATCAGACATTTATTTCTCACAGTTCCAGAGGCCAGAAGTCCAAGATCTAGGGCTGAGAGAGGCCTTTCTCCACAGTGCTGCACAAGAACAACAAGGGGTGAGGTTGTGCTAGGCAATACTGTGGGGCTCCAGGGATGTCCTTGGGCCCCTGTTCTATCTCCCCTCACTCTCACCAGCTTCATCCAGCTATATAACTTTCCATACTAGCCACATGCCAACAGCTCCAAGTTGATGTTCAGTCCATGCGTTTGCCCCAAATTCCAGACCCCATGGCCTCTTCGGCACTCCTTTCATGTCTAATAACTCAAACTGCATGTACAGGTGTGACCACATCTCCTCAGTGCCCTATGGCTTCAGTGCCTGGCACCCCATCCTGTCCCATGCCCAGCACACAACCTGGTGTTGGCCTCCACACCTCTAGCATTCCCATGTGTCACCTGGACCTGCCACCCCACTGAACTCAGCCCCACACTCTCCTCCCATCTCATTAGAGTTGGTTTTTTGCTATCTCCTGGCCTGCCTCCCCATGTTCCCAACCCCAGAAGACCCACCCCCAACCACCTTCTCAAGATTGGGCCCAGGAGTTCCTATCATGGCTCAGCAGAAACGAATCTGACTAGCATCCATGAAGATGCAGTTTCGATCCCTGGCCTCACACAGTGGGTTAAAGGATCCGGTGTTGCCGTGAGCTGTGATATAGGTCACAGACACAGCTTGGATCTGGCATTGCTGTTTCCTAGCCTGGGAAACTCCATATGCCTCAGGCCCTAAAAAGACAAAAAAAAAAAAAAAAAAAGATTGGGCCCTGATGCCACCCCCCAGTAAAGCCTCTCTGACCACCTATGTATGCATTTCTCCAACTTTCTATTTGAAATTTGTAACCTACAGATGTAATAAAAGAGTAGACTCCTCAGCCCTCCCTTCTTCACACTGTGAACACTGCTTATTTGTCATGGTTATGGTCTGGAGATCCAGCAGTAGGGGTCTCTGGTCTCTATGCAGCAACCTTCTACCATCCCCGGGGCCCAGCACACATCAAAACACAGGTAATACTGGTTGAAGAAACAAGTCCAGGAAGATCTCTGTATAAATGGCCTATCTGAGCACCTCAGTCCAGCCTTACCCAATTGTCCTCCAGCCACCCATACCTCTGCTCAAGCTCCTCACCCCTCCTCTGCTTGTCTAGCTCATATTTGCCCTTCCAAACCCTCCTCAAGCCTGTGCTACCCAAATCCTGTGAGGGCCCAGATACTTCTCAGCCAGGCCTGGGAAGCCAGGGCTGATTGCATGAATGGGCCATAGAGTGGCCCAGTGGAGTTCCCTCGGGTCTTCCACCCCTCCACTGCTCCCCCAACCCCAGGCTGACCAGCCAGGCCTGGAATGCAGCTTCACTAGCCTTTCATGGAGAAGGTCTTCCTCTGTTGGGCCTGTGTGCAGAGGGTGACCCAGCACCTCCCTGCCAACCCTGTGAAGGCAGGGAGGAAACCACACAAGGACAACATGGGGTGGGCGGATGCATTCCTCCAACTTCCTGTCAGTCCATCCATCAGCCAGCAGAGGAACCTGCTTCCCACCAGCACAGCCTGCAGGAAAAGCCAGCAGGCCCACCTTAAACCTTACCCAACCTCCCCAAATCCAGTGCCAAGCCCAGCCCTCTTGGCCATTGTCCAGCAAGGCCACTACTGCCACCTGGGGCTATTTAAGTGCAAATTAACTCAAATGAATCAAATGAAATTTTAACTGCTTATTTCCTGGGCCACCCTGAAATGTCCAGAGCCACAGTCAGCTGGTGGCTGCCTCCATGAATAGAGCAGGCAGCATCTTCCACCATCCCAAGAGTCTGCCAACCAGCGCTGCTCCAGGTTCCCTCCTCTAGGAAGCCTTCCCAATCTCTGCACCAGCCTGGCCAGTCTGACAGAGGACTCCCGCATGTGGACACAACCTGGCTACTGTTCCTTCCTAGGTCCCCTCCCTACCACGTCTCATGCTCACAGGTCTGGGTGGAGGGAACTGTGGACTGACGTCAGGATGCTCTCAGAGGACCCCATTCCTTGGCCTAGGTCCAGCTGGGGGCATAGGTTGCTTGTGGATCCTATGTGCAGTCTCTTCCCTCTGAGGCCACGGGCTCTGGAACTGTCAGGAGGGGTGGGAATCTGAGAGCTGGAAAATCAGCGGGCGTGGGGGTCCCAGGCCATGTTTCCCAGCTGCTGCCAGGCCCGGGGTTGTTTCCTGTTATTCTCTTCTCGTGGCCTCCTCCCTTCCCAAAGTCAGAAGAAGGAAGCTTTCCCCATTCTGGGAGGGTTGTGGCAACCACCCTCCCTGCAGCCTTCCACGATATCCCTGAACAGCCGGTGAGTTGGCTCCAGTCGTGGAAACGGATGAGAATGAGACAAGGCTATTTTGTCTGATCCTACTCCAGTCACTCCCCTGGCCCAGCCCTGCCCCTTACAGACCTAGGTGGGCCCCACACAGCCCAAGGACCCCACAAGGCAGTGAAGCGGGGAGGCCTGGGCTGAGCCCACCAGCCTGTCCTAGAGCACAGAAGATGGGGGACAGCTTTGTACCCCAGTTCAGCGCTCCATTCTCATGGCCCTCCAGGGTTTTTTAAGTAGCTAAGTGAGCATTAACTGCCAGGTTTAGTGGTTGGTGTCACCTTTGAGAGTTAACAGACTGGAGCATCTTAGATGGGAGATGGACACCCCTTTAGGGTTTTGGGGTTCAGGCATGAGACCATGGTTATGATGGTGCAAAACATTAAGAAATTGGTGTTAGAGGTAGTAACATGTATGACACAGAGTTTGGCTCCCCTGGTCCAGGGTGGCCAGTGACATCAGTTGGGAAGACATGACACAAATCCTAAGTTACCACCATTGAAAGCTCACAAAATATACAGGACCCTAGTGGTGCACCCAGGCCCCTAAGTTCCTGAGACAAGAGGCCTATGCCTTAGAGGCACCTTCTCCTGTGGTGACTGAGCTTTTAGTTGGGCATCTATCTTCTAACATGGGCTGCAATTCACCACCACCCCCAAATTCACATTTTTTTTTTCCTTTTTTGACCAACTTGTGGCATATAGAGTTCCCAAGCCAGGGATCAGATCTGAGCCACAGTTGTGACCTATGCCGAAGCTACAGCAATACTGGATCCTTTAACCCACTGGGTAAGGCCAGGGATTGAACCTGCATCCTGGTGCTGCAGGGATGCCACCAATCCCTTTGGGCCACGCAAGAATTCCCACATTTTACAGCCCTAATGCCCAGGGAACTCAGAACCAGGCTGTATTTGGAGATGGGGTATTCAAAGAGGTGATTAAGGTAAAATGAGGTCACTAAGGTGGGCCCTAATCCATTAGGACTGGTATCCTTATAAGAGATGAAGACACAGACCATATCACAGGAGAAGACAGCGATCTACATGCCAAAAGAGAGAGGCCATATGTGCAGACATTTTGGTCTCAGACTTCCAGCTTCCAGGACTGTGAAAATGTCTGTTGTTTTAGCCCCTAGTCTGTGGTATTTGTTACAGAGGCCAAGCTAACTGAGATATCTTCTAGTATAGAGCCTCTATTTCAACATTCCTCAGAGCCGGGATGCTCTTTTAACAAGCTTTGGTTGATGGGCTGTGTATTAGTTGGAATTCTCCAGAGAAACAGAAACAATTCAATATACACAGAGGAAGATATTTATTATAAGAAATTGGCTCACTCAATCATGGAGGCTGAGAAGTCCCAAAGTGTGCCATCTTACAAGCTAGAGACTTGGGAGAGCCAGTGGTGTAGTTCCAGCCTGAGTCTGAGGACAGAAGACCAATGTGCCAACTCAAGCTGTCAGGCAGGAAGAATTCTCTCTTACTCCACATTTTTATTCCACTAAGGCCCTCACCCGATTGGGTGAGGCCCACCCACACTGAGGAGGGCCATTTCCTTTACTCAGTGTGCAAACTCTGTGTGAATCTCATCTAGAATCATCCTCACAGATCACCCAGAATCATGCTTGCTCTAGGCACCCCAGGGCCCAGTCAAGCTGACAGATAATTTTAATCATCACGGCAGTCTGGAGGCAGAATTGCTTCTTCTTTGGAAACCTCAGTCTTTACTCTTAAGATGGCATTAAAGCCATCACTTGATTCGATGAGGACGAGCCCCACTAGGGAGGATGGTCTGCCTTATCAAAGTCCATATATTTCCAATGTTAATCTCATCTAAAAACATACATTCACCACATCAAGATTGGTGTTGGACCAAACTTCTGCACACAAGACTCACAGCCTGACCCACATTGACTTCCTTATCTCAGATACACAACAAACAGATTTCCCCAGAAGCCCCGGGGCAGAGTCATCCCATTGACCCAACTGCCTCAAATTTTATCTAAACCAGTTAGGAGTTGGGGGACTGAGATAAGAGAAACTAGACAGGCTACATGGTGTGGGGTGAATTACGGACTGGTATTGGGACTGTGGTAAAAGAAGGGGGCAGTGGCTGTAGAGGCCCTGAGACCTCATGTCCCTCTGTGGTGGGAGGTAGAAGATCTGAAGGGCTTCACATGTATGTTGGGGATGGGGGTAGCAGACTAAGGCCTGTAGAGACTCTATCCCACATGACCTTAAAATGTTTCACTGATTCATTAAGTGGGATCCTATAGGTCTTGACGACTGTGATGTGAAGTGATGTGACTTCTGGGCTGATTGTAGTCAGTTGACCTTTCCTGGGTCCTCTTGGGCTGCCATGCTATAAGGAGGTCCAAACCACATCAAGAGACCCCAGCATGGACCTCCAGGTCGGTGAGTGGGGAAATCTTTGAGCCAGACCCACCAGACACTCTCAAGCTGCAGCTATACCAGGGGCCCAGGCCAGATTAGAGAAGGTGTGATCCTGATGTTGCTGTGTTCAAAAGGGTCCAGAGAATGAGGTCTTGACCCCTTGAGCTTGACCTAAAGCACTCTCTCTCTGCAGCTGGCAGGAGCCTTCCCGTGGACACTGTCACAGTGAAATCCAGAATGTTCTTCCCCAAACACAAACCTACCCAAGGTCTCTCTGTCTGCTGGCTTCAAGGCTATTTCTCAGGCAGATGCTGAGGGCCGATGCCCTACCTCCCACACTTTGTGGGACTTTCACCATCAAGGCTGCCTCATGGCTCCACAATGTGGTGGCACTGACCTTCAAGATTAAGACCAACCTCCTGCGCCCTTCTGGGAATGGACACCTGCCTTCATTACCAGTGGCTTCCTCTCCAGCCACTAGAGCAATTCTGGATCCTAAAGTTTCCCACTATGCCCAGCCTGGGATGTCTGGTTGTCTCCCTGTTGTCCTGATGTACTCCAAGGCCTCCACTGAGAGGACATCTGGCTGAAGGAGAAAGACAATAGGGACATGCTGGGTCAGGGAGACTGGAGGGGCTGCAGCAAGGGTGTCAGCCAACAGTGGTGCCTTGCAGATGTCCTCCATCAGCTCTGCTTGCTCACTGTGCTCAGTCACACTGATGGGAGCCAGGCATGGCTGGACAGCCTCTTTCCCACCACAGACTGGGTGGTCAGTCTTCCTCATGATGACACTGCCAGCAGCACAGCCCCAATCCAGAGCTCCCAGTTGCATGTACTCTCCTCTCTTGGAGTGGTGGGTGGTAAGTCCCTGTTCTGGATCTGAACTGGCTTTCCCTCTGAGGCTCTACCTCCAGCATTGATATCCAGGACTTTGTGGGGGTCAGGGTTACCTGAGGGCAGGGTTCACCTTGGTCTGGGGCTTGCCTAGGGGTGGGACTTGCCTGGAACATGGGATCAGCCAGTCAGACCCTACAAAGGAAAAGGACTCAGCCTCCATTTGGCATCTGAGCAGAGGCAGTCTGGGTTGCAGTTTACTCAGCCTTGGCGCTTGGCCCTGGGGCCCCAAGGAGAGAGGGTTTGCAGTTTGGGAGAGGCTGTCAGGGTCTACCTTGGGCCTGAGGGAGGCTGGGAAACAGCTGGGGACACTGAAGTCTAGACTGGGTAGCTCCTTGCTGGCAGCAGCTTTTTCCCCTACTGTGCTCACCTCTGCTCCTTACCAAAGCTACCATTGTAGGCTCTAGCCAGCATCTGTATAATGCTGGATTTAAGACAGAACTGCCCCCTCTATGCTTTGAGCTCTTTGGAGTCTAAGCATATAGGCTTGGCCATGTTCTTTGTTCTTGCCATCTGTGGGCTCAGCTGTGCCTCGTCTCTCTAGGCTGAGCCTGTTGCCTGGCACAGAATGGCACCCGAGTGTCTCCAAGGAGCTACAGGGGCTCAACCTGGGCCTTGCTTCCTGGCTCATCCCTTCAGAGTGGTTTCCTCTCCCAGCCATCCTAGAGCTGAGCCATGTGTTCCCAGAGCCCAGCAGTGGACACATACACACATAGATGTATGCATACCCGCACATGTTTGCATACACCACATGCACGCATATATACACAAGCACACACATGCATGTGCACACATTCACACATATGCACACATGGTTGTAAACAAAAGTTAGTTTTATTTTACTGCCTTTGTTTTGGAGACTGTGTCTTAATTGGAGAGGAGGTTATAAGGCAGAGAGGCTGTGGTGGGAGCCTCAGAGTCCCTTTCCCCAGCATGGTCAAAGACACAGCCCCTGACCACCTCCTGTTGGTCCAAGTAGCAGGGAAGGGGGGTGTAATGTTCTTTCAGAACTTCAAGTATGTCCCAGAGGAAGGCATAGTCCCATTTACCCCAGGCACATCCAGGACCTCACCCCAGATCTGTGTAGGCAGGGAACAGGAAGCAGGATGCAGGCCCACCTGTCATTCAAGGCAGCTCATGCTATGGGGTCTAGTGGGGGTGAGGCAGGAGGTGGTGCAAGTCAGGGCTGGGTGCAGGGGCCTCTACCTACCCTGGTCTCTGTTTTCCCTTCTGCACAAGGAAGATCTGGCATTGCCTCCAGCTCTGCAAGAAGCAGAATGTGGGCAAGGGGAGTGTGGGTGCTAGGAAAGGAGCCCCATTTGCTGGGTAAGGAGTGGTGACAAGCATCATACTCCCCAACACCCAGGCCAGGTACTCCCTAGCCAGTCAGTCACACAGGGACTGCTGCAGGGAAAGAGGGGGTGGAGCTCCTGCCTTATCAGGCATCTTGCCCTGAGGTGACCAGCAGGGTGGCTCTGGGAGTGGGGACCATGCCCCAGACACATTCCCACCCACACATCAGGGTACATGGATCAGAGCCTGGGACTCTTCTTGGTGTCTAGGCCTGCCTTCCCCATCCTACCCTGGACAGAGATGGTATTCAGGCAGAGAGGGGCAGTGATGCAGAGCCAGCTGATACCCTCCACTGGGTGAGGCAGCCAACTGAGGAGGAGAGTAGGGTGCCTTCTGCACTTTAATGGGTCCAGCCCCCAGCCTTCCTCCAGAGCCTCCCTCCTTGGTGATCTGATGTGGGGGGGGGGGGGCACGAGCAGACAGGGCAGGGCCTCAGATCCAAACTGTGGTCTTACCCTCCCTGCTGCTGCTCGCACTGCCTTTCTCTGAGCCCACCCTGGGTTTGGTGCCCAACCGGCCCTGGCCTCCAGCTGTGCCTCCCGACGTGGCACTACCCGACCCGGATGCAGGGGCGCCGGCCCTTGGGGGCCCCCCCTGGGCGGTCACTGGGTGCCCAGGGCCAGGTGGGCTGTCCAGGTCCCCAAGCGCGCGCCGGTCTTGCAGTGCCTGCAGCGCCAGGCTGGCCAGGTCCTGGTCGTGGGCGCGTGCCCGCTCAGCCGCGCGCACCACGAGGCTGTAGTCTGGCGGGCAGGCTAGGCCAGAGGGTGCGGCGGGGAGTGCGCAAGGTGGCTGGCGAGGCGCGGGGCCAGGCCCGGGAGCTGTGGGAAGGGGACGGCGGCTGCGCACTGCGTCCTGCGCGCTGCCTAGGCCCAGGTGCGCCATCTCACAGAGGTTGAGCAACAGGCAGAGGCAGCTGACCACGTACATGACCAGCAAGAAGATCGTTTTCTCCGTGGGACGCGAGACGAAGCAGTCGACTACGTGTGGGCAGGGCTGACGGCTGCACGGGAAGAAGGGCCGCACCTCGAAGCCGTACAGCAGGTATTGGCCCACTAAGAAGGCCACCTCAAAGGCGGCCCGCGCCACCAGCTGGGCAACGTACACACGCATCAGGCCCTCGCGCTGGATGCGCCGACGCCCGTCGTGCTGCCCTGCAGGGCCCAGGGTCCCCGCCGCCTTTGTGTCCCCTCCAGGGCCCTTGGCTACACCCGCATCTTCAGCCGCATCATCCTCGCCCAGGCCCTCAGCCACTCCCGGCTCCTCGTCCTCTTCACCCAGGCCCAGCATGGGTTCCTCTTCTCCCAGGTCGGCGGGCTCCGGCCAGCCGGGGTGGGGTGGGGGAGGCAACGGCAGGGGTGCGCGGGGCGGGTGACGGCCTGGGCGGCGGCGAGAAGCACGGCGGCGTTCATCCTGCGAGGCGCGGGCCAGGCGGTGCACTGCATAACCCAGGTACATGACGGAGGGCGTGGAGATGACCACAATCTGGAAAACCCAGAAGCGCACGTGGGACAAGGGTGCGAAGGCATCGTAGCAGACGTTGTCACAGCCGGGCTGCCGCGTGTTGCATGTGAATTTGGTCTGCTCGTCAGAGTAGATGGACTCACCGCCCACGGCCGTGAGCACGATGCGGAAGACCACCAGCACCGTGAGCCACACCTTACCCACGAACGTGGAGTGGTTGTGGATCTCTTCCAGCAGCCGCGTCAGGAAGCTCCAGCTCATGTTGGTCATAGGGGCGGGGGGCGAGACCTGCAGGCCACCAGCAGGAGCTCAACCAGGGGCAAGGGGCATTGGGCATGGGGTGGGGAGGGAGGGATCCATGGGCTGTGAGGGGTTCATCCCTGGTGGGGAGGCAGGGCGATGGAGGTAGCTGGAGCCAGGACCCCTGCGGTGAACACACCACCTTCCAGGGAAAGAGCAGCCCCTCCAGGTGCACTGCCCTCAGCCCAGGTCCTGACCCTGCCATGATGGACAGAGAGAGGCCCTAGCCTCTGCTGGCAGAAGACAGACCCTTCAAGGACAGAGGACATGTTGCCTTGCTCAGGCTGAACACACCCCCTGACTCCCCCACAACACCTGTCCCCAGGTCCCTGAGGCTTGGAGTGTGCCAGTCCTTCCTGCCCTCCAGCCTCTAGGACAGGCTAGCCCTGTGCAAGGTACACCCCTCCCCCAGCTCCTGGGGACCCTACCCCAGGTCCTGAGAGCCACAAGGAGTCCATTTGTTGGAGCTGCCTTCATAGGAAACTGAGACCTACCCCACTTAGTCTAGAGGCTTCTCTGCCTCAGCTTAGATGTCTGCTCCCACTTTATAGCACCTAGGTCACTGGAGAGGGTCCCATGGAGTCCTGTTTCCAGCATGGCAGGGGCCCTACCAGGGGCTTAGACTCCAGCCTGTCCCCCTAGCTCTTCAGACACTCCAGTCCCCCATCAGCCCACAGTTCCCCAAGACCCTCATCCCAGTGGCCCTAGCCCCCAGCCTCCTACTCCCTGGAGGCCCATCAACCCTCAGCCCTATGAGTCCTCAGATCCAGTGGCCCTGTCGGCCCCCTTCCCCTGTAGCCCCCAGCCCCCTCAGTTCCAGGCTTCCCAGCAGAAAGTCCCTCTACCTCCCCTTCCTCTATACCCTCAATAGGGGCTCTGGTCCCTTTGCCTTCACAAAAGACCACTGCCATTCTTCTTTGCAGTCCCCTTGCAGGTCCTGCTGTACCAGGGGCTAAGGGGCTACCCTCCAGGTTGCTCCTCCCTCTTGTCCCAGCACTCCTGTATCCTCTGCACATCCTAACTGAGGGGTAGGATGAGCCTAGACGTCTCTCCAGTCCTCACCATGTCCAGTGAGGGCCACAGACACCATAAGGCATATACACAACCACAAAGGCACCTGTGACACTCAGAGACAGCCACATGGCCCCTTGCTACAACCCAGGCCAGTGCTCCTTCTGGAGAAGCTACGCTTGAGTGAGCCAGTGCCTAGAAGGCGCTCTGTGGGCAGGACCACACACTCCCCTTTAACCTCGTGTCTCTAGGAAGGGGGCTGCAAGCCTCCCAAAGCCCATCCTCCCTCCTCCATAGCTAACACCAGTACCTGATGCTTTGGGGCCCCTCCTTCTGGAACAGGCTTGGGAAGCAGTATGGGCAGGTGTGGGATGGAATGGCAGGGGCATTGAGGGCTCCAGGCCCTCTTTATGCAGCTGGGGCTTCTGGGGGGGGGGGAGGTGGGAGGGGGTAGGGGGTGGAGAGGGGAGGAAGAGGGTGCAGCCAGGGTTCCTGGGGAAGTGACCCTATTTCCTCGCATCTGTGTGCAGCACACCTCTCAGAGCCACACATGTGCAAATGCTCACAAATGCACACACACATACATTCACTCAGACACATAGTTACATACATGTGTACACACACACATGCACTCATGCACATGCACACACATTCACAGGTACACAGAATGGCACAATGCCATCTTTCATATCCCTCTGCCTCAAGGAGAGATGAGCGTGAGAGTCCTGATGTCCTGGCTGGCTGTTCATTCTCAGCTACATCCTCAGCTACATCCTCAGCTCTCTTCCAGGACCTGTCCCCATCCCTGATCTCCACAGTGCCACATCACAGGAAGCTAAGGCCTATGGTTCCACCGCATAAGAACCCAGAAAAGGGACAGCAGAGCAGCCCTCCATTTCTCTCCCCTCCAAGATGGACTCAGTGGAGAAATGGGTGGGATGGGTGGAGGGAAAAGGGCAATCTTAACAACAACTAGATCTTGGTGGGAAAGACTTAGTGTAGTTTTTACTGATTCCCATAGTGTAAAGAGCCAGAACCTCTGTCTCACAGCCAGAGGTTGCCTGAGCTCTCCCACTGGCACTGGGGGAAGGATGAGAGGAGGGTTTCTCCCTCCCCCTTCCTGCTGCTCAGGCTATCCCCCTCAGCTCACAGTGTGCAGGGCTTGCAACCTGTTTTCTTCACACATTTCATCTGGGGGGGATCTGACTGCACCCAGGCCACCCCAGCAAGGCAAAGTGCCATCCCTCACACCCCAGGGCAGGGTCTGCCCAGTGCCATGCTAGAGCTGGTCTTAAGATCCCCTCCTTGTGCATGCCTCCTTGAGTTAGTCAAGGGTTTGGCCCTCATCTGAGTGCCATTCATGGGGATCCCCCAAATCCAGACCTCTAGTGCTAACCGCCACCTCCACACTGGCACATGGATGCCAGCAGGTACAGCAACCCCCAGAAGAACAGACCTCGAAATCCCCCTCCAAAGTGACTTCCATCTCAGGTGAGCTTGCTGAGGACGGCTCTCTGCTAAGCACCCCCTTCACTTCATCAGCAAAAACCCTGAACTCACCCTGGTGGGCCTTTCCACTCCCTGGGCCTGCCTCACTTCAGCCAGGCACCTTAGGAAGAGACTGAGACTGCCCCAGCCCCAACTTTGGAGTAAAATGCCAACTTCACCAAGTCCCAGTGTATCAGCACCCCCATCCTGCTCCCTCACAGGCAGAACCCACCCCTGCTGGGGCTTCTGTTCCTTGCCAGGTGTGCCTTGCTCTGCCCTCATGCCCACCCTATCCCCTCCATGATAAGGGTCCCTCCCTTCATCCAGTCCCTCCACTAGATTGATTCTGAGGCCAAACCACCGCTCCTCTCTGCTCCCCTCCACTCAGACCCAGGTTCTCACTATGCAGGTGTTATAGGCAAGCAAGAGGAGGGGGCTGGAGTATCCCACGTAGTCATAAGTTAACGATGGAGATGCACATCTGAACTCAGCTCAGTAGGACAGATGGTTTCCCAGAGAATGTTACAGACACATGCATTTATACAGGGCTGCGGCCCCTTGCCTGTCAGCTGAAAGGGCCTAAATGGCAAACAAAAAGCCCCATAGCAACAAACACATCTTCATCCCATTCTCCAATAAAAAGACCTGGGCTTGTGGGAGAAAAACTGGTTCAAGGGCAGCAGCAGGAAACCCGCATGGAGCCAGAGAGGAAGTGCTAACACATGCACGTGTATCACACACACTCACTGACGAAGACATGTCAAAGGGACGTAACACAGGAGCTGAGAGGAGCTCCTTGTGTCTGAAGAAGGATCAATTTAGGCAATAGAGTAGGTAAAGTACTATTATAGATTGCTTTATAGATTATAGCCCAAGGTAAAAAGTATATGAGTCCCTACTGATAAAGCGATAGAATAACTAGCTAAATGGGGGAGAAAGGAATTCTATATAATTCATGTAGCCAGTGTGACCTTTAGGAGAGTGTTCTTCCAGAAAGCATGGCAAAGGGTGGGTGGGGGGGTGAAACCTGACAAAACAGTCAACTGGCCGAGTTTCCCACCTTAAGTGACAAGCCAAGATGAGAGGAAAGGGCTTCTTCCCAAATCTTCACTCCAGACAATCATGAGGCACCTTGAGACAAGTTCCAAGGTTTTTACAAACCACCTGACTCTCAAAATGCCAAGGGCATCATAAACAAGGGAAGTCTGAGGGAGTCACCCCTAAGAGGGGCCAAGGTGACATGAGGACAGTCACTGTCCCTCCAGGGGATCCAGGAATGCAAAAGGACATAGGTGAAAAGTGAGGAATCTGAGGGAAGAGTGGGCCTTTGTTAACTGCAACATATCAATATTAGTGCACTGATTGTGACAAGCATGCCACAGGGGAACTGGATGTGGGGCAATCGACTCTCCCCGGTAAACCACAGGTATTGTTTTTTTTTTTTTTAATGATTATTTTTTCCATTATAGCTGGTTTATAGTGTTCTGACAGTTTTCTACTGTACAGTGAAGTGACTCGGTCACACATTCATACATACATCCTTTTTCTCACATTATCCTCCATTATGCTCTTTCATAAGTGACTAGATATGGTTTCCAGTGCTTATGGAAACCAGGATCTCATTGCTTATGTAAACCACAGGTATTGTGAAATAAAAACTTTAAAATGGCTTCCTATCCTATCACTCCAAGTTCCCTCTCCCTCTCTTGTTCCCTCTGGAACATATTGCTCTGTGTCTGGAGGCTTCAAGCATGGAGCAGGGACTTTTGGTTTGTGACCTGTCCAGAGGCTGTGGGGTGCAAGAATGACCCCAACACAGAGATAGGGCAGTGGGAAGTAAAGGCCAGTGGGGGCCTTAGCCCTTGGCTGGTCCAGCAGATGAGGGGATGTGCATAAGGGGGCACTGGCCTCTCAGAGAACAAGGCCCTGGCATTTGCAGAGTACTTTGTTCAAAGGGAATCTCACCCAAAGCTACATGTTAGAGCAAGTGTGAGTAGGGGCCATTCAAGTGGGATCCAGGATGAGGTTTGGGGGAAGGGCCCAGGTGCCCTTGGGTGTCAAGGTCTTGGAGGGGGCAGGCCTGGAAGCGGTTACTAAAGGGTGTGGGGCTGGGGGAGGGGTGACTGGGTAGTGGCAGGGCACACATGGGGTCTTCCCATGTCAGGGGCTAGGGTCATCTTCACTGAGACTTGTCCTAGGAATCACCCCATTGGGCGAAGGGTGGTAGGCAAACACTGTGGGCTTCAGTATGACCTGTGCTGGGGTGAGCAGCTGGGCTCTCCCCTCATCAAGCCCCTTTCAGCCTTGGCTCTGAACAAAGATCCTGGGGGGATGGTCTGAGGCTAAGAACCAGAGATGGCCCAGTGCCTTCTCCTGTGTATATGGTCAGGCCAGGGCCTGCCCAGCTATTTCCTTCCCATCCCTGGCCTGGCTTCCTCCCATGTGCCCCTTCTCAGGGTGGGTGGACTTCCTTCAGCTGAGGTGGGGCTGTTGGGCTGCACTCCCACTGCCCTAGCGTGCTTAGCTCATTAAGCAGGCATCTCAGGCAGCCTCTTCCCTTTCCTGAGGACTCAAGGACTCCTGTAGGTGGCCTGGCACTGGGTGGTCCCTCCTCTAAATGTGAGCACCCACAAGTAGCCCCAGGCAAACTCAGCTCCAGGAGATTGCCTTAGCTTAACCAGCCTTGCTCCTTCACCCCACCTACCTCCCTGGCTCCCAGGCTAAGGTCTCCCTCCTGCTTCTAGCCTATCCATCAACCAAATTGGCCTGTGGGGGATAGTCTTACTCAGAGCGCGGGGCTGCAGCACTTGCCCTCTTCAGGCCCCAGTGCTCAACTCCAGTGTCCCCGAGACCTTGACCTCCCTCACAGTCTAGCCGCAGGATGCCCACAAGGTCTCCCCCTTGTCAGCTCTGCAGTGGTCCTATAGGGTCATTTTCCATGTCCCTCCCTTCCTGGATGCCCGGTTGTGTTCTGCCTGGACCCCCTGGCTAATGAGAGGTATGCATTTTGCCTTGCCACCACCCTGGTGGGGCTTGGGGACCCTCTGTCACATCCATCTGCCCCAGGCAACTCCAGTGTACACCATGGCCTCCTACGCAGTGTAGACACCAGATAGTGGCCAGGTTCCCCTTCCAGTCCTTTACCCCCATTTCCCCTCCTGCAGGCTGCACAAGGTGGGATTGGGTCCCAGGGAGTTCAGGTGTCTGTGAACAAAATTCCCATTTTCAGAACTTCTTGACCTGCTCCTGCCCACTTCAGAACCAGCCTCATCCATGCCTGAACGCACTCCTTCCCACACTCGGACAAACACAGACACACTTACACACGTTTGCAGACCCATCCACTTCATCCTTACACTGAAGTGCAAACACATACACTCCTTCCTGCCTTGGGCCCCTCCAAAGCCCTTCCTCTGGGACACTCCCTCCATATCCAGGAGGATAAGGTCCCCCACTGCATGCTCAGTGCCCACCCCCAATCACATAAGTGCTCAGCAAATACAAGAGGAATGACTGATGTTTGAGGGAATGGGATCCTGCCTGGGAGCTCTGGGGAGGGTGGGTGTAAACCTGAGGTGGGAGGCCCCTGCTCCCCCCCAGGGCCCCTGGAAGTGAAGGTGGCTAGTCTGGTAACTACTTTCCATGGCACCTGGTGCTTTGGATGTGTTGAAGAAACAGGGCCCCCTCTCGGCTTCATTCCAGCCTGGAAACTGGGAAGTAAGGGCCCTCCTGCAGGGGTGGAGGGTGCGGTGGGGCCAGGCCTAGGGAGTGAATCGTGGTGGCACAGCCTCAGCAAGAAGCCCTGAGCCACAGAGCCCTGGGTTTGGTGTTTGGAGGAGTAAAGGCGTGAGGCCAAACCAAGACCTTTTCCCCAGCTTCGTGCCCCCTCTGGGACCTCCTCAGGCATTGCTGGCAGAGGGCAGGACGCTATGCCTCTCGGACCCCAAAGGGTGCTCACAGTCTTGACCCCTCCTAAGTCCTCCACCCCAATGCTGTCCCAAAGCCTCATGATAAAAGCTGCAGCAGCTTGTGCCGTTGCCTGAGTGTGGCAGCGTCACTTTCTCTGCCCTGCATACCTGCTGTGTCCACCTGTTCCCCCAACAGCTGAGTGCAACAAAGGACCAACTGCTGCCCTCCAGTTGTGGTGCACTTTTTTGGGCCCCCTGCCCAGCCCCCTCCCCAGCCCCGCTGCATGCAATCCCCATCCAGACTCACTCACATCTGTGGCGCAATGGGGGCCGCTCCTGGAGGACAGGAGTCTGTTCTGCTCTCTAACCTCCAGGACCCAGGACCTAGCAAGCACCCACAAGGATCTAAGGAAAGATGCCCCTGGCCACACAAAGGCCAGACCAGCAGTGTAGACAGCAGGCAAATGTACCAACCAGAGCCTGTCAGCCCATGTGGAAGGGGTGGGGCTCCCCAGCCTCCCCCCCAGGGCTAAACAGCTCAAGGCCCCAACCTCTGGATACACTGCAGCTGCCTCGCTGGCAGGGGCTGGCCAGTCCCACATGGCCTGAGGGGTCCCAGCTGCTCCAGGCCCACTCCACTTCCCTCCTTGCTCATCAGCTGGCCTCAGCAGCCTTTTTGGCTGGGGTGGACAGACTTCTACCTCTACCTCCTCCTACCCTTGAGTCTTGTTGCACAAGAACCACCACCCAGAGGGCAGTGGGCCTGAGGAGAGACCCCCAAAATGAAGGACTATCCAGCCAGACCCAGCACTTGTCTCCTGGGTCAGCTGTTTCAAGAGAGCTGAGTCCAGGCTCCTGAGACCTTGGGCCCAGAGTATGGTGGGTGCTGCTCAGCCCCAAAAGGCACCCTACACCGTTACCCTTGGTGGCACCCTACCTTTTCCAGGCCAGGAAACAAGTCCTTCTGAGCCCTTCCACCTGCTGTCTGGCTGGACACCGGTTCTCCTGAGGGTATTCAGCCAGCTAAGCCCAGGGCCCGACCCAGGGCCACCTCTCGCCACCAAGCACAATGCGGGGGGAGGGCCTTCAAGGGCTCTATTGTTCCCTCCGAGGCTTGGGGCCTGAATCCCTGATTGTCCCTGGGCTGGACTGATCCCAGAGAGGGAATTGGCCTCTCCCGAGCTGTATAGCAGATCAGGAGGCAGCCCAGTACCCCTCTGTCCAGCATCCAGGCCCACATCTCACCTGCCCTCCATTGTCTCTAGGCTTTTGGATGGAGCCCATCTTTTCTATTTCTACCTAGGCTCCCTGCCTTCTCCAGGACTGTATTCACCACTTCTACAGCAGGAGTGTGGCCTGGGCATGGACCAGGGCTCAGCAAGCGCTTCCTGCCCCTAGTATACCTCAGCTGCCCTACTTGAGACTCACAGCTTTTGGGGGTGACTTCTGAGACTCTGGAGAGCCTGGAACCCCAAAAGAGGCCCCCAGGTATCCTCCCTAGGTTGGCCTCTCCACGAACATTAGAGCCAGCCAGGCTCAGTGGGCAGTGCACAAGCCCTGCAGATGAAGGCATCCATCATCTGTAGTCTTCCCTGGGGAAGTAACATGCAGCTTGGGAGCAGCCTTTGCTGGGGGCTGACAACCCAGAACAGCAGGTGTGGAATGAATTCTGCTACCCAAAGCCCTCCTAGAGTTGGTCAATTAGGGTACAGCTGCCAAAAGTGGGGGTCTAGAGTGGTGGTGGGATGTATTATGCAGCCCCACCTTCCCAGGGCCATGATCCATGGGTTCAAGGACACTCTAAACCAATAGTTCTTTATTTGGGGGGAAAGGGGTGGGGTGGGGGAAGGAGCCTAGAAATGGGCATGGGGGTAGGGGTGAGAGACAAGGTCCTCCAACCATGGTGGGGGAGCAAGGGAAGATGGGCAGCAGCCCAATTCCTGGGTTCTGGCTGAGGTGAGCAGAGCCACTGCTGGGAAACCGTGGCCCATGGGGGGTGGGTGCCAGACCCTAAGCCCCTCCTGGGAGGATTTAGCCAGTGGGGCTCCTCAGGAGTGACCCGTTGCTTGAGCCTTCTTTATTTCCTGCCAGAGAGAGAAGAATGGCTGGGTAAAGGAACAGGTCTTGCACAGGACCTGGGGCCACCATATCACCTGTCCCAGCCTGCTTTCCCCATTGCCAAAGGTCTGAAGCCCTAGCCCCACCCCCAGCCCACCTCAGAGAGCGCCTCCTTCAGGGCCCAGTAGGCCTTGTCCAGACTGTCGTTGATGATGATCAGGTCAAACAAGCCGGGCTCCTTGCCTGAGGGTGGGGGTAGGGTCAGTGGAGGCTCTGGTGATGTGGCTGGGGGAGGGTGTTTGGGGACCCTTCAAGGGGATCATGGCCTAGGTGACAGCTCAAGCCCTCCTCTACCCCTTTGTGGGTGGGACTGGTCTACTCTGGGGGTTGAAGATGGTCCAGGGGACACCAGGTGGTAGGTGGCCACACTCACTACTTTCCATGTCAGCCTTGGCGGCAGCCAGACGCTTAGCCAGGCTCTCCTCTGTCTCTGTGTTCCGCTGCCGCAACCGCTGCTCCTGAAATGAAGTGTGAAGGTCAGAAGGTCATAGGCTCTGAGGCTGCCCCCAACCTCCACCCTCCTCCCTAGGTCCCCACCAGGACATCCAGTGAGGGTGGCTGCACGAAGATGTAGATGGGCTGCAGGTCAGTCTTCTTGATGTTGCGCACACCCTGCAGGTCCACATCCAGCACACAGATGCGGTTCATGGCCTGCACGGCCCGCACAGCTGCTTTGCTGGGGGATGATGGGGTGGGAGGAGGCTGCTTAGTTGGGGACTCCTCAGGCCCTAGCAGCCCCAGTGGCCTTAAAGAACCTCTGTGGGTCTATCATGGCCCATCCCCTGCTCTGGGCTTGACTGGGGGTGCCCAAAGGTGCTCACCCTAACCCTTTTTTAGCATCTACTCCCTTTTTCTGGAAGCAATCCCTAAGCAACTCTTGCACGCGGGGGCCCTCTGCTGGTCTTATGGTGGTGTTACAGAGGAGCACCTTCAGACCCTGGCCCTGGGCCTCTCCTCCTGGCACCTGCCCCCAGGTCCCATACCACTCTATCACCTCAATCAGTCTCACCCACCAATCATGTCTCCAGAAGAAGCTTCTGGCATCATTCCCCTGGATCGTGTCCTAGGGCTAGTGATGGTGACCACCCTCCCAAGTCTTCCATGCTGGGGCCCTGCTGGGGGAAAGACGCCCTGGCCTGGACCCCACAGCACTAGGCAACACACCCTGGGGCTTCCTCATCCCCTGGCCACCTTTACCCTCACCCTGGGGTCACCATGTACCATGCGCTTCTCTTCAACTGGAGGGACTGCCCCACATTTCGTGTCCCAGCAGTGGCCAAACACCTTCCGGGGCCCATATTGTTCCTATCTGCATCTGGGGCAGAGCACAATGGGTCCTGTCGGGTCCCTGCCTCACCTAGCCAGGTGGCTCAAGGACCAGCTGTGCACAGAGGTGTGCCTGGGCCCAGATGTGTCAAGACACTCCCAAGCTTGAAAGCCAGGTGAGAGGAGCCTGCAAAGACCGAGCTGGTAGCTGAAGAAAGGGGTTAGGTGGCAGCCACTGTTGTACCAGGGATCCTCCCAGCCTGTCCCACTGGTCGGAGGGAAGTGGCCCACAGTGCAACCTGTAGACCTATGAAACCCAGGTCTCCTGAGTCCTCACCACTTAACAGCCCCTTGTATGACTCACCGTTGCCATAGAAGCCTGGCCAGGTAAACCCAGGCAGGACTGAGCTGGGGGTGGGGGGTGGGAGTGTGTGGCCTGGAAAGCCCTGAGTGCTACCTCATTTTGACCCCTGGGGGGCTGGGTCCTTTGCCCCAACTGTCCAGATAGACCATAAAGAGAACACACCCCTACCTGGGGCCCAGTTATGGGGAGACCCCCTTCCTGGGGTACCCACTCTAGCTCCCTAAGAGAACTGGAGGGAGGGCCCTAAGCATGGCCCACCTGGTCCCATACAAGTTCCCTGAGAACTCAGCATGCTCGATGAAGTCTCCAGCAGCAATGTCCCGCTGCATCACCTCCCTGGTCACAAAGTAGTAGTCTGCAAAGGATGAGGAGCTGCCTGAGTATTCTCACAGCCAGGCTACCAGGGCACTTGGGGACCAAGAGCAGGAGCTGCCTGAGTAGTCTCACAGCCAGGCTACCAGGGTGCTTGGGGACCAAGAACAGCCAGAACCTGTTTCTTTCCTCATAATCCTGTCTGTTCAATTACAACGAAGGCAGCTCAGGCCACTGGGCTGGGAGATGTCTGAGGAAACAGAGGAGGGACTGGAGATCACTGGAGTCAGCAGGGTAGGCTGGCACAGGGAGACTGGAGACTCCCAGCATCAGCAGGGGAAGTTGGGAGAAATGAAGACTGTTGGCTCTGAAAGGGGAGGCTGGGATGACTTTCATGCTATGAAGTCAGGCAGGCACAAAAGCCCTACTAAGGAAAATGCTTGTGATGACAGGAGAACCCTAATGGTACATGGCTATGAACTTGGCCACACAGCATGGAGGGCAGCACACATGCTGAGGAAAGGTGCCTCTCAGCTGCCTCGTGCTGGGATCAGAGCCCCAACTCAGGCTCTCATGTGGACATTGAGCACAAGCACGCATCTTGATGCTTAGTTCCTAATTAGGCCCACCCACTCTGGAGGAGGGATTCATGCAGTCTCATGCATCACTCTGATAGGGGGAGGGCTCTGAGGCTGGCTGGCCAAGCTCACCTTTGCCGTTCTCTTCTCCTGGTCTCGGATCTCTTGTAGTGTCTAGGAACAAAAAGCTGTGACTTACTTGGAACACCTGAAGCCCCACAAGTCCCATCCCCAGGGCCTTGGCTCAGCCCATCTGGAGATGGTGGGGGTGGGGCTCCATGTCAGGGTCAGCAGTGTGGGGTCAACTCTCTATGTGGGGAGCTCCAGGGCATGCCAGCAAGGGTCCCCAGCCCCAGTATCCCTGAGACCCTCCCCAACCTCCCCTGGGGCCTCACGGGACACGCTGAAGCCGAAGATGCTGCTATGTTCCTGAAGGAGTTTCTTCAGCAGGGTGCTCTTCCCAGCCCCTGAGGGTCCGCTCAGGACAACAGGTCTTGGTCCTGACATCCCTGTGTGTTTGGGGGGGGGGGCAAATATTAGTAGGTCCTTGCTCTCTACAGTGCTATAGTGCCCTCCCTCCCTGCCCCAAGTGAATTCACACTAGAAACTGGGCAGAGCTGTGGGCAATCACTCAAGTGCCATGCTCAGACCCCGGCTGTGCTTCCCTTTGGGGTGTACTACCTGGCATGCACTGACCACAAACAGGTGGCCTCAGCTGTCCACTCCTACCTCACCCCTCAGGGAGCCTGGACTTCGGCTCCTGGGAGGGGCATGTCTGGGTCCCCGTTCCTGGGTCTCCTTGGCACCATGCCTCAGAGGTACCCTAGGTCAAGGTCAGTGGAACCCAAGCCCTATTCTGGGAACTTCTATTGAAAAGTTAGGGGTCATCACCCAGGGACTACAGCTTTCTGACTCCTTTCTCTGACATCTAAATTTCATGAAGCCAGTAGGAAAGCAGTACAGGGCTCAGACACCTGCCACAGGTGAGAACATTGAGAGGAACAGGGGAGGAGCTCTGGGGGCATCAGCTTAGCCTGCTCTGTGCTCACTGGACCACCCCAGTACCCCTACACAGGACTTACCTTCTGGGTGGGGTGCAGCCTCTGTCCTCAGCTTGGGGCTGCTCTGGATAAGCTGGGAGGAGAGGTAATCTTTGCCTGCTCCCCACCCTCTGAGCACTAAATCCCTCCCACTGCAGCCAGCACCACCCGCTCAGCAGAGGGAAAAGGCTATTCCTCACCCTAGGAGCCTCAGAGGATGGGAATCAGGAATGGAGGCAGGCACTGAGCTAGGGGGCTGGGAGGTAGGCACCACCCCAGAGGGGGACCTTGGGAAGGCATGAGGTGAGCTGGCTTACCCCTGTAGGGCTCTGTTTGTGGGCTACCTGGTAAGGTTTGGAGGTCCCCAAGGAGCAGCTGGTGCCCAAAAGACTGGCGGTAAGGCCCAGGAAGGACAGGCCACTCTGCTTGAGGCCACCCAGTCCTCTAGCCCAGGGCAGCTCTCCAGCAGGGCCCCAGGTGGGCACTGCTTTCCTAATCTGCAATGTAGGCCAACCAGAGTAATCTGGCTAAAGCACCGCTATTCTGGGACCATCACACCATATGCAAAAGCCCTGGAGAAGGATTTAGGAAACAGACATCTTTCCCCTGCTGAAGAGAGATAAGAGAAAGGGACCCAGAGGAGCTCATTGATGCTGCCATCTCTTAAATGACCAGTTCCTAGCTCCTTTGCCTCTTCCAAGTTTCCTACTAGTAGTATATGTTTTTATCTAGCAAGTCCCACAAGACTCCTAATTAGTATACTTCCAAGTTTCCTAATAGTATATGTTTTTATCTAGCAAGTCCCACAAGACTCCCTGTTCTTTTCTGGTCCTGACTTTCCTACCCAGACATACGTGCCACCACACACTTGCCCACATGTGTATCTGACTCCAAGCCCACTGCTGTTGTCTGCCCAGCAAAGTGCAGTGCCCTCCCGCCTCTATGGCCTGGTGCACAGGGAGGTCTCATCTTTGCCTCACTGCTGCCCCTCACAAAGTCCCTTCCTTTGCAGAATGGACATTCCATGAGCAGCCTAGCCCATTCCCCTAGGTCCGTCCTGATTTTCTAGACAATGAATGACCAGGATGGAGGGAGAGCTATGTGGGGGTAGAGGGACACAAGAGAAGAGAGGAGATACTGGGGGCCCCCACGTGGGGTCACCCATCACATTGCCTGGCCTCTGGACTGTGCCTAGTCATTACTGCACACATGTCCTTCCCCACCCTGCATGTGGGGGCAGTTGTGGCTGTTCAACAGCTATGTCTTCCCAGGACCCTGCAGCATGTTGGTGCCACAAAAATTTGGTTCTCTAGGGCAGGGGCAATACCAAGTGGACACATGGCAATGCTCACAGAAACGGACCAGAAAGCCTACCTGGGCCTTGCTCACAGCAATGAACCCTCAACTAACTGGATGCAGCTGGCTCCTTCAAGACCCAATTTGGGGCATCCATCTTCAGGGAGGGTAGGACTCATTCTGACTGACCACGAAGCCCCTCAGAAATGTTCTGCTCCATGGCCATGTACCCAACTCAAGTAAGGTATCCCACTCTCACCTCCCACACTCCTGTGGGCACCACAAAGCCCCCAAGTGTAAACCTACCAGCAAGACCCAGAGGCTGCATGGACTTGACCTGCCCTGTTCCCCATGCTTGCAGTCATGGCCAGGTGTCAAAGTTATAAGCTCTAACAGTGAGACACTGCAAACCTACACAGGAAAGACATACTTTTTTTAAAAAAATAAATTTTATTTTTTAATTTAATTTAATTTTATTTTATTTTTTCTCTTTCATCTTTTGAAGGCCGCATCCGTGGCATACGGAGGTTCCCAGGCTAGGGGTCTAATCGGAGCTGCAGCTGCCAGCCTACGCCACGGCCACATCAATGACAGATCCGAGCCATGTCTGCGGACTATACCACAGCTCAGGACAATGCCAGATTCTTAACCCACTGAGCGAAGCCGGGGATTGAACCCACAACCTCATGGTTCCTAATCGGATTCGTTTCTGCTGTGCCCCAATGGGAACTCCGGAAAGACATATCTTCAATCAGGACCAAAAACCACACAAGGAAGTCCCAAAGCCTGACATCCTCATGGGGCATGCTGTATACAAGTCTTAATTACCATCTTACCTCAAAACTTGTTTCCACCTGGTTTTCTATCCCATGTCAGGAACCATGGGGGCAGGGGTACGGGAACCTGCATTCCACTTCGACCTCCCAACAACCACTGGCAGTGAGCAGCAGGTGTGTATGCATGCATTAGGGCTGGCTGATGGTTGCAAAGTTTACTCCCTGCCTGGGTCCAAAGAATCACCACACCCTTCCAGCCTACTCCTCACAGAGTGTCCTCCTGAGCCCCAACCTGCCCCTCAAGCCCAGACCCCAGGCCTACCCAGTACTGGCCATCTATTTTGCCCTCCCTCAAAGTTACACTACTGATGACATGTGGAGGGGACACCTGCCAGGCAGTGATGCCTTGAGCTAGGTGGGATCCAGCTGCCTTGGGCCTGGCCAAGCACATTTGTGCATCCATGCAAGGTCCTTCCTCTGTGGGCCCCACAGAGGGGAGTTCCTTCCCTGAGGTTGGCCCCTCTTAGTGCAAGGGCCCGAAGTGCAAGCACAACATTGGAGTGGCCTAGCCCTGCAGAAGGCACCTGGGGATTTGCTGGGTACTGGGTTCCATCCAGTAACCACAGTGATAGAGTGCTCACTAAAGCCACCTTTGACAGGAGAACACTCAGCTCAGGACAGAGCTCTAGGCCTCTTTGTCATGATCAAGTGTTCCAGCCAGACACCCCTGAGTTGGACCTGGCAGAACTGATCAGAATGCACAGGTGAGCAGGGTCATGTCTTAGGGGACAGCTCTCCAGCTAGAAATATTCTATATCTTCTATTCCTTAACTCATACACAATTCCAAACTCCAGCTTCCTAGCAAGAAACTGAAAGATTCACAAGGACAGCAATAAAGATCTGGGATGTAATTTCTGTAGGAGTCGCTGGTGTAAGGCTGTACATCCTGGAATGCTCTCTGCTGGGACCATTCAGGAGGAGCTCTCCAGGCAGCCTTGGGAGGCTTGCCTCAAGAAGCATTTCCTGCTGTCCTTCCTGCTTCCACCTGCCTTCTCACCCTGTTCCAAGGGCTGGGCATAGCCACCACCCGCTTCCCTCCCCACTCCTCCATGAGAAACTGAGAATAGGTGCAACCCTCTGAGGACACAGAAAAAGGAAAGTCAAATCCCACCAGCCCCCTTGTAAAACACAAGCCATGATACATGAAGGGATCTGGGTCAGGATGGCTGGTCATGCCCCATCCCCACAAACAAGAAGAACCAACCTGGCCGTGGCCCCAAGTACTCCGCGTGTGGGACATGCCCTGGCCCAGTGACCTTAAGAAGTCACGTAACCTTCAAGAACCTGACTAGAAATGGGACAGCCACAAAGCAGCCACTGATTTCCTCCTCGCTTCCTCTCCCCTCATTGAGGTGAGATCATGCCTTCCCTGAAAAGCTTGGCCCTCAGAAGTGTTGGCAAGATGCCACACTGTGAAGGACTCAAGGCCTGTCAGGGCATTACACAGTTGCATCTGGGTGTCTTTCCATTAAAGAGAAGAACTGGGATTCAGTCCTACATGAAATCCTCAGCTCCAGCCCCACGAGAAGGCAGAAGGATCACGAGAAAGAAAGGGGTCCAATAAACCATGGAGCAAGAAGTCCAAGCCCTTCTGAGTGGGGCAAGGTTCACTCTCATAGAAGGGTGATCAGGCCAGGCACACCTAGGGTCAGCCAGGGTCCAGGAAAAACCAAAACCTGGAACACACAGGATCAGAGAGGGACCCAGGGGGAATTGAGTCTTAGTACACACAAGGTCAGAGAGGGACCAGGGGAAACAAAGGCCAGGTACACAGGTTCAGCCAGGAGCTAGAGCCCTGTTTCTATACCAGTGCCCCCCCCCCCAGAGCTCACCCTCTATGCTTCCTGTTCCTCCTTGGGGACTGGGGGGGGTCATTCGCCACCCCCCAACCACACCATAATACCCGCTTTCTTTCTGCTCTTCCTCAAATCCTTTGAATATGTTTCTTGGGCTATGCTAAATGTGACATGAAAGGTTGAGATTAACAGTCTAGGAGTTTTTTTTAAAAAAAGGCTGGGTGCAGCTTAAAACTCCTAGAATCTGCTACCCAAAGAAACCGTTGATCTTACCAGTTCTAGATGAAGATCAAAGGCTGGATCAAAGTACTCCTAGAATCTAAAAGAAAGCTCAGGCAAACTGCATCTATCACAGGTGTGCACCAACCCGGATGGTGAGCTGGCCTGGTGTATGAAAGTGTGTACAATTCTTACAAGAGGGCAGAGTAGGGCTCACGTGGCAGGAAATTCAGCTTGTCAGTGATAAGACAGGAAGCCACACCCACCCTAGATCTCTCCTGGGGTGAAAGTGAAGGTATTCACGGTATAGAAAGTCTAAGAGTGACAGAAAAGTCCAGAAAACCCACATTTGGGAAAGTATGATGTCAAGGGGCACTGACAGGGGGCTCACGCAAGGCTGACCATGAGAAGCACATCACAGCCTCCCTTCTCCTGTCCCCGTAGGCTCCATCCTACATTGGCCAATCACCACCTCAGCTTCCACCTCCCCGACCCCTATTGAAACAGGTGAGGCACACCTCAATGCTCCTCCCCAAACCAGCACTTGGATGAAGGAGGCTCACTCTCTCTCACAGCTCCCAAGACAATGTCTAAGAATTGCAGATGGGGAGCTCCAATAACCTACACTTGGGGTGTCTTGTCCTGAGGAAAAATGAACCCCAACTACCATGCCCAGGAGTCAGGAAGGCCAACAACCTGCTCCTGTATGGAGTACTCATAACTGCAATGTCCAGCAGTGGGGCAGGCCAGGAACCTGCAGCAGTCTTGGGGGCCCTCCTGGCTGGGAGTCCTTGAAGCAATCAGTTCTGCCTACCCAGAATCTCCCCAAACCCCCACCCCGGGTTTGCAATATGCGGTGGGAAGGGAACACAGCACCAGAGCTGGACTATCTGGAGAATTTCCCAACTGTTTCTGCTGCTCCCCTTTAACTCAAGGTAGACCACACATTTCCAAAAGCCAGGTGAGAGAGTCGGAACTTCGGGGACTGTGCCATACCAAGAGTCACCTCAAGGCCTTCAAAACCCTTATCTCCCAGGGTATTCTGTTCTGCTGTGTGGCCCACCTTGGGGAGGGGGGTCAGGTTGCTTCCCCTCTCCGCCCCTCCGCATCCTGCACAATGGCTTCCAGCAAGAAGTCCTGAGGCTGCGGGGGTTTTACAAACTGTCTGGAGCTTCCCGTGCCAGAAGAATTTCTTCCTACATTTTGAGGACTGACAGAGGAACCAGCTTTTAATTTGTGTAAATAAAAATAATAACTACCAAAAGCAACTCTAACACACAGAATACAACTTGAAAATAAAGGGAAGCCCTTTAAAAGGAGTAAATCTGCCCCCATAAAAAGATGCGCTCCCTGAAGACCGTGTCTCCTGCCTTGCTCGCTCGCTCTAGGATGGAGCGCTGCAACCCTGAGGGAAGCCGAGGGCAGTTCGGGTGGCTGGTGAATAACAATGCACGAGCACAGCTATGAGTCCCTGAGGAAGGTCCACGGCACTGGCGCTCAGCAGGCGCGGGGGCGGGGGGGCGACTCACACGTGAGCTGCTGTGTTCCCCCCCTCTCCGCGGCGGATTCGGACCGCGAAACGCCAGCCCGGGGCCCGACACCCCAGGAAAACCCTCGCGGGGCTTGCAAGCGCCCAGACCTCTGCCCGCTGTGAGGGGCCGCCACTCACCGTCCGAGGTGGCCCGGCCCAGGGCTGCAGCCGCCAGCCCGGCCAGCGGGCGCCGCAGCATCAGGGGCCGCAGCTGCCGCCTGCGGGAACATACGTCACAGCGCCGCGCCGCTCCCGCCCCTCGCCTTCCATCAAAATACGTCAGCGGGGCGCCGGATGCGCCTCGGCCAGCCGTAAGTCAGAGCGGCGCTGGTCTCGCCCCGCCTCTCAAGGCCGTAAGTCGGCGCTGCGAGTCACTTCGCGGCGGAGCCGCACGAGGACTGGAAGCTTGGTGTGCAGTGCGGGTGTCCCCGGCTTCGGTCAGTCCCGCACCTGATTCGTCAGTGGTAGCCAGGCCGCTGGTCCTCGAGGCCGCCTCGGAGCCGGTGAGAGTGGCAAGTCGGTGTCACGTGGGCTTGGATGTCTTCCTCCAAGGGAGGGTCTGGGCCCCGCCATGAGCCTCGGGAACGCGAGGGCGAGAGGATGAGCGGGCATTTTTTGAGATGTTTATAGCATTTCATTTGCCTGCCAAATCACTTCTTAAGGCGGAGAGAGGCCTGCAGATGCCCTGCCCTGACAAGGTATAGCCAGGCAAGCTTGCCTATCTTGGCCGGGAGGATTCTTTTCTGGGTCTTCATGTCCACGATCTCAGTGGTGAGGCCTTTGAAACAACTGGTTTGTCACCGCGGAAACCCAAGCTTAGCAAGCTTGAGCTCCCCTTTTATAATCCTTATCTCGTTGGATTTTGTGAAATGAAATGACCTTGGAAAACATGGTAAAAGCTAGTCTTCACCATTTACGTTGCATTACATCTTCAGAATGGCTTCCCCGACTCAGCAACCTACCAGAATGGGCCCGGGCCCTGCTGCAGATTGAGTCAGAGTCTTTGGGAGTAGGACTGGGTCATCTGCAGATCAGAAATCTTCCATTTGATTCTGTTGCCAATTTCAAGGCTGAAAACCTGATAGGATATTGGGAGAGACTGGCACTGATCTTGTAATATCTGTCAGAAACTGCTTTTTGTTCCTGTCTGGAATTGGGTAAGGATCAATTCTATGAAAAAGCATGCCTTGGAGTTCCCGTCGTGGCGCAGTGGTTAACGAATCCGACTAGGAACCATGAGGTTGCGGGTTCGGTCCCTGCCCTTGCTCATTGGGTTAACGATCCGGCGTTGCCCAGAGCTGTGGTGTAGGTTGCAGACGCGGCTCGGATCCCGCGTTGCTGTGGCTCTGGCATAGGCTGGTGGCTACAGCTCCGATTCAACTCCTGGCCTGGGAACCTCCATATGCCGCGGGAGCGGCCCAAGAAATAGCAACAACAACAACAAAAAACAAAAAACAAAAAAAAAAGAAAAAGCATGCCTTTTAGAAAGATCTCTTATTTCCTTGCCTAGCAGGTCATCCCACTGGCCGTGTGACTGACCCTGGGGCTTCACCTGCTGCAGGGGCTCTCAGGAGGAATGGCAGCCAAGGGCAGCCTGCTTCGGTAAGCATGGACTTCCAGGCCTCTTGGGACTGCCATAATGGGGCCACACAAAGAATGCCAACTCAAGACCCTTAGGCTGTCCTCAGTAAAGCCTCCAGAACCAGTATGTTTATGTGAAGTATACATACAAATACATATTGAGGGTTGAGGGAGGAGTGGAAGTGACTGGCGAGTACCTAGAATGGAACAGTTATGATGGTGGGCACTCCTAATCAGAGCCTGCTGCATAGCTTGGCTCTGAGTCCCTTACCGCCACAACTACCTCCCTGTCTGCCTGTTCCTCTCTCTCCCTGGCCTTCCCCAAATGAGAAGTATTGCCAGAGGAGAGAACAAATACAAGTTTTGAGTTTTTCTGTGGAATCTAGGGAGAGGGCTGTGGCACTTAAAGCTGTGGGTTAGTATGAATTTAGGGAAGGGACTCGTTGCAACATTTCCTGGAGGGCCCTTGTGCTGGGAAAGGTTCATGTTGGAACTGTGACTACTGTTATGGTGGGAAAATACTCACCAACCCCAAGTTCTCTGGAATGACTATGCTTAGCAGGCTATGCCCACCTAACTGCAGGTTCTTCTGGCACTGGCATCTCCTTTCTCTAGTCTTGCATGTCTGAAGGCAGGAATTTGATTCATTTGCTAAAATTTACTGAGCACTCAGCTAAGGTCTGGGACTTTATAGCAAATAAGATAGAGTTCTTGCCCTAGGCCATCAGACTAGTGGAGGAGATGGCTTCTCAGCCTGAGGTGTCAGCCGAGAAGTACAGGGGGTGGTGGGAACCACAACCAAGGCTGAGGTTGCCATACTGTGGCTGAGCATGGCCTATGTGCTCATGCTGGCTGCTTTGTGCAGAGAGAAGTCCTGAAAGCATGGTGGGAGCTACTGAAGTGGTGTGAATATCAGGTTTTTAGAACCACTACCTGCAGAGCAGGGGAATCTAATTGGAATTGAAATGGGGATCTGATGTGACTGCCCATGCAGTGAAAGAGTTGTGAGAGGGCACGTGGCAAAGTATCCAGGGTGCCTGTCCACTGTGAGTGTTGGAAAAAATGCCAGGAGAAGAGGACCACTTCTAGAGGACCTGACAGTTCCAGGAAGTTCTGGCACTCATTCAAACACTTTCTTCCTCAAACCTGTGGGGGGAGTGGGATGGACTGAGGCAAAGCCTGGAGTTCTGAATTAAAGTTTGCATGAAAACCAGGCTGGAAGGGACTTTTTTAAGGGGGAGGGGGGAGGCTGGGACAGGGTATCAAGGTCCTGAGTGGGTGAGACAAATGTAGGCTCACATGGTTGGGTAGAGTAAGGCGTGTATAGGGCCTAGCTCTTTCCTGTCACCTTGGAGCATATGCTTTGCTGTGTGCAGGAGGCCTGAGTGCCCACCACATTCAGAAGCCAAGCAGACCAGGTGTCTTGGGCTGTCTGTAGCAGAATGCCACAGACCAGGTAGCTTATTTCTCAGTTCTGAAAGCTGGAGGTCTGATATTAGGGTGTCAGCAGGGTTCCGTTGAAACCACCTTCTTGGTTCACAGGTGGCTGTCTCTCCTTATAGGAAGGAGAGAGTTTGCTCTCTGTTCTCTTTCTCTTATAAGGGTAACAGTCCTATAGTGGGGACCCCACCCTCATTACCTCATCTAATCCTCATCATCATCCAGAGTCCCACCCCTTGACACCATCTCACCGGGGGTTTGGGCTTCAGCATGTTAAAGGTGGGGGTGATAGACATAGATGTTCAGTCTACAGCACCAGATTTGCAGTCCCCTGGAAGTCAGCTTCCCACATGATGATATAGTCCAGCCCCCTAGCATGGGACCAGGCCTCACCAGAGATACCCACCAAGGTCCCATCTGAGAGCCTTATGGGCTCACCTCTGCAGTCTCTTCCTGGATGTGGGGTGGAGCTGGTCTGATCACGTCCTGCCCTGGTAAGGGTTGCTGTTGTTCTGGTCCCAGCACTAGCCGCTGACCATGTATTTCTGCAGCCTGCTGTGGCAGCGTGTGGTGACAGGGGCTGCCCCTGAGAGCTGCCGCCACCTGTATACATCCTCTTGGCGGGCTGACTGCAACAGAGCCTTGCTCACTCGCTTGCACCGGCAGACCTACGCACGCCTCTATCCTGTGCTCCTGGTCAAGCAGGATGGTTCCACCATCCACATTCGCTACCGGGAGCCTCGAAGGATGCTCACAGTAAGCTTCTTTCCCTCACAGTCCCTGTAGTGTGGGTCCCGGCAGACCGAGCCTGTAGAAACTGCTCCTCCAGGGACTCATGGGTTCTGAACTCAACTTCGATGGACAGGGGAGGGAGGGCAGTCATGGACCAGAATTGTTTGAGGAGAGGGAGGAGGGTGACCTGGAGCTCATTCCACATGCACCAAGATAAAAAAGCAAGGGATTTCCTGTCGCAGCTCAGTGATTAATGAACCCAGCAAGCATCCACGAGGATGCAGGTTTGATCCCTGGCCTTGCTCTGTGGATTAAGGATCCGACCTTGCTGTGAGCTATGGTGTAGGTCACAGACACTACTTGGATGTGGTGTTGCTGTGGCTGTGGTATAGGCCCGTGGCTAGGCTCCGATTGGACCCCTAGCCTGGGAACCTTCATATGCCGCCGCGGATGTAGCCCCAAAAAGACCAAAAAAGAAAAAAAGCAATAGTGAGCTCTGTGTTTGAAAAACTATCAGGCCTTGGGAAAACAAACAGAAAAAGGTTTTCTTTAAAAAAAAAAAAAAATGAAAGCTTTGAAGTAAGAGAAAACGCAATAGAACATAAAACACCTAAACTGTGTGGTAAACAAGGTGGAAACCCAGAAGCGCATCCTGGCTCCCTTCACCTGAGCCATGTACACACCCCTTCTTCCCTTCAGATGCCCGTGGACCTGGACTCCCTGTCCCCAGAGGAAAGACGAGCTCGATTCAGGAAACGAGAGGCCAAGTTCAAAGAGAAGAAAGAAGAGCCAGAGCTGAGTGATGACTTTGATGTGGAACAGTACAAGCGGTTTTGGACCAAAAAGTGATGGTGCCTGGAAGAGGTGCTGGCCTGAGATGCTGTGAAGGGGAAAGAGGAATCTTCTTAAATCATGTGTTCATGAAGCTGTCTCCTTCTTGTCTTCCCTTTTCATGTGCCTCAGCCTAGAGGGTCCCTCTGCAACTGAACTGACTACAGGGCTTAAAGTCAGGTCACGTTATGGTTTTAGGATGAGGCCCAAAGGCATGTGAGCCTTCAACATTACCAAAGTCATGGGTGGTCCTTTTCCTGCAGGTAAGCCTAGCTACTGCTGAGTCTGCCCCTCTGGGTCCTAGAGCCCCCTTGGTCCTAGCACTGCCTTCAGCCTCAGGGCAGCAGGACTCTTGGGGGAACACAGTGACCTCCAAGAATGGGTGAGAGGAGCAGGGTGTCTGGGATCCAAGGACATCGGCCCCATGCCTATAGCTGGCCTACTTTGCCCCTCGCCAGGGTTCCCACAGCCCTACCGTCATGCTCTGCATCAAAGGGGCCAAGGGTTGGGGCCATCCTCCTTTGTTAACTCCGGGGTAGTGGGATGATGGTGGGGTGCGTTGCAGCTGCAATCTGTTAGGCCTTCCAATTGACTGCTGCCTTTCTGTAAAACCTGAAGGGGCAATTTCCAGCCTTTTTAAGGCAGCTGACCTGGCCCAGGCCTGGAGCTCCTGGGGTTTGATTATAGGAATTTGGCTGTCAGGCTCTTTCCCATAAACCTGAGTTCCAGTCATGGTAGATGGTGGGGACTGGAATTTGGCTGTCAGGCTCTTTCTTATATACCTGAAGTTCAGTCATAGTATATGGTGGGGAAGGTGTTCTGGGCCTGACCCAGTAGGTAGGAGCCAACAGCCTGTGGGAGATGAACCTCCCCCACTCCTGACCCCTTCTGGTCCACTCACCATTCTGTGCGGCTGCACAGGGACATCCTCCCACCCCAATCCATCCCAGCAATGTGTGGCTATGCACTTCCAGGCCCTGCTGACCTCCTCATCTTTGCTCAAGAACGCCCTTAAGCAGTGAGGCAGGTGAGGGAGAGCAAGGTGAAAGACCTCACCCCCCCCCCCCCATTATCAGATGAACTCACTGAGCAACCTGCAGGAGGGCCATGTCTTGTGAGAGGACCAGTACTGAAGGGATACAGATAACATGTGTGGCACCGTGTAAATTCCTCAGTACATTCATCTTATGGTTTCAGTTCAGTAGGAGTTGGCCAATGGAGTGGCACTCCTCTCTGCTCATTAGGACCTCTTATGACTGAATCTATTCTGGTCTGCAGTGATGACAAACCGAACACCCTTGCCCAACAACTAGCTTACTATAGATACTGAGCAGCAAAGACCAAAACTGTTGAATGAGGATCGTCTGCCAGTGAACACCTTGAGGGTGACTGAGGCATTTTCTGTGCTCTTTGAGGTATGAGTGCAATGAGGTGTGCTTCCATACTTTTTTGGGAGCCACACAGCTGGTATCCCCAAGGGTGGAGAACAGGCCAGTGCAGGTGCAACCTGACCTTGGTGGCTCCCGGTTTATAAGGTAGGGAAGCTATAGTAGGGAAACAGTTTCAGACATAGTCTCCCCCAGTGCCTACCCCTCTCCCCAGCACAGGGCCAGAAACAGCACACACTAGCAACGATGACTCGGGGGTGTCACCCACACAACGTGACTCGAATTTATTTTTTAGGGCCGGACCCACAGCATACGGAAGTTCCCAGGCTAGGCGTCTAGCAGGAGCTGCAGCTGCCGGGTCTATGCCACAGCCACAGCCTCACCCACACCAGATCCGAGCCGGTTCTGCGAGCAGCTCATGGCCACACCGGATCCTTAACCCACAGATCCGGTCCAAGGATCAAACCCATGGCCTCATGGATACTAGTCCCTTTCATTACCTGTGACCCACGACAGTGGCTTCCAATAATGCGGCGGTATCTGCCGCAGCCTCCGACTTTGGCCAGGGCCACAGCAGTGCGCAGGCGTTAGAGGCAGGCGGGGGCGGTGCAAGCGCGCATGACGTCACTGCGTGCGACGCGGGGTGGAAACGGGGGCCGGTGGGGCCTGGGTAGCGGGAAGCCGGCACCATGTTCGGCTCCAGCCGGGGTGGAGTGCGCGGTGGGCAGGATCAGTTTAGCTGGGAGGATGTGAAGACTGACAAACAGAGGGAGAACTACCTGGGTGAGCGGGGTGCCGGGACCCAGGGTGGCGGCGGGGGTGTCTCTCGGGCTGGAGGTACGCCAACCTGCAGCGCCGTACCGAGGACTCGGCGCTCGGTATCCCGCAGGCAACTCGCTGATGGCCCCGGTGGGCCGCTGGCAGAAGGGCCGTGACCTCACCTGGTACGCCAAGGGCCGGGCGCACGGCGCGGGGTTGAGCCGGGAACAGGAGCTGGAGGCCGTGAGGCAGGCGGAGCAGGAAGCGCTTATGGCAGCGTTGTGAGTGAGCCTCGGGAGCTTGGGGGCGGGGGGGAATTACCTCCTGGTTGGGGGTAGGGCGGAGACCGGGGCTGGGCGGGGGCGGGGGCGCGGGCCGAGGAGAGGCCCGCCACTCTCTGAAGCTCACGCGCGGCCCCCGCAGAGGCTACAAGAACGTAAGGAAGCAGCCCACGGGCCTGAGCAAGGAGGTGAGAGGTGGGCCCTCTTGGAGGACGGGGGCGGGATGGGGCGGGGGGGCAGACCCCACGCTGTGGTGAGCGCTTGCACTCCCCCCCACCCACAGGACTTTGTCGAAGTCTGTAAGCGGGAAGGAAGTGACCCCGAGAAGGGAGTGGACCGGCTCCTGGGCCTGGGCAGCTCCAGGTGCGGGGCTGGGGAGGTGGTCCTCGGGGACCCCAGAAATCGCGAGGGTGCAATTCCCCGGGGTTCGGCGCTGTCAGCCGCCCAGGTGGAAGCCGTTATGGGTCGTCTGAACTCATCACTTCTCTAGGGAGGCCTACGGGTGGGGATGGGGTGGTCCTCGCTGTCGGGAGAGGGTGTCTCACTGTGGGGGGGGGTCCCCACCCGCGTCCCCGCAGTGGCTCTGCAGGGCGAGTGGCGCTGTCACGGGAAGACAAAGAGGCCGCTAAACTGGGGCTTTCGGTGTTCACGGTAATTCCTCCCGACATCCTGGTTATCCCATGTTGGGGTGGGGGTGGGGATGAGTGTCCCTTCCTGTTGAAAGCCGTGGGGCAAATCGTCTCCCCTCGAAGGGACCCTACTGGCTTTCTGGATGGTTCTCAGGCCCGCACACCCCCAGAGTGGCTTTTCTTGGCAGCACCACCGCGTGGAGAGCAGTCGGCCAGGGGTCTCCCTGGCTTCGGCCAAGAGGAAGCCTCGGTCAGAGGAGAAGGTGGAGCCAGGGTAAGGGCTGGATAAGTGGACCCTACCCGTGCTACTAGGACACAGAACTCGGTTCGCTCTGCATGTTGTTTGCTCCACCAGACAGTAAAATTCCTAGCTCCAGCCTTTTTTTGGGGGGGAGCCGCTGGAGGTTGTGAGCCCTGGGGCGGTTCCACTTGCCCCCTGACTCCTCAGTGGGATCAGGGGCCCAAGAGAATGTTCAGACATGAGTCACTTTCCGGGGTCTGGGGCGGGTGGGGTGGTGAACCACTTCCCCTTCCCGTTGCTTTAGCTGCCCAGCGAGGGGTGTGAGTGGCACAGGAGGGGATCACAATTTGGCCCCAAGAGTGCAGGGTGGAGTGGGAGTGGGGAAAATCGCAGTGGGAGGGTTGGAAAGGGGCCATGAGATCGTCAGATTTTCTGCCACGATTGGAATGCAAGTAAGGGTCTGTGCCCCCGACCGTGGTAGTTGCTGGCTACAGGTGGTACTGAGGAGTTGCCCTTAGTGACTTCAGGTTGAAATGGCTACACATGGTTAGTGGCTACTGCAGCAGCCCCATCCCTGGCTAGATTCCAAAGCCCCAGAGGCACTGGCACTTTGTGTCCCCTTGCAGCCCTGAGAGCCACAGGAAGAGCAAGAAAGAGAAGAAAAAGAAGAAAAAACACAAGAAAGAGAAGAGAAAGAAAGAAAAGGAGCATGGGAGGGGGTCACATTCCTCACTGTCCCCTTCTTCCATCCAGTAGGTGCAGCTGCCTGGGGGTAAAGAGGCGGGGAGTACTGGGCAGGCAGGGGCCCTCAAGCCAGGTGTCCCCCGGTCTCCCTAGGCATGATCCCAACTCCTCGCCTTGTTGCAAGAGGAAGCGCCGGCAGGACAGCAACTGAGATCCAGAGATCTGAAGGGCTAGCCTATGGGGATCACCCCAGGCCTCGAAAGAGGCTTAACTGTGGCCTACTACGGCTGCTTTTATTTTTCTTTGTATTGACTCACTCTTTGTACGTAAATAAACTTATTTTAAGTGGAAAGTGTTTCATACTAAAGGGAAGGTTGCTATCATATGTCATAATAGAAAGTGATGTGTGGGAGTTCCCGTCGTGGCGCAGTGGTTAACAAATCCAACTAGGAACCATGAGGTTGCGGGTTCGGTCCCTGCCCTTGCTCAGTGGGTTAACGATCTGGCGTTGCCGTGAGCTGTGGTGTAGGTTGCAGATGCGGTTTGGATCCCGCGTTGCTGTGGCTCTGGCTTAGGCCAGTGGCTACAACTCCGGATTCGACCCCTAGCCTGGGAACCTCCATATGCTGCAGGAGCGGCCCAAAGAGATAGCAAAAAAAAAAAAAGACAAAAAAAAAAAAAAAAAAGTGATGTGTGAAGATGTGATCTCTTGGGTTCTAGCAAGGCTACCTGTGATCCCACTGGGAAGGGCACTGTCCTTTTGGTGGTCAGCATCTCGGAGTCTCATATTGACCAAGAGCCCTGGGTCATGTGTGGCCAGAAGGAGGCCACACGGGTCAAAGGGGCTCAGCTGCAGAGGGGTGAGCATGCTAGGAGGGGCAACCTGAGCTGGGCACTTAGATCATGAAGAGGTGGACTTGGACTTGTACCTGAGGCCATGCTTGTCTCCCCAGGTCACTAAGGGACTTCCTAACCACTGACTGTCCTACCTACCTCCATGTGTCTGCTGCAAAGGCACTGGGCTCCCTCCCCCTGGCTGGGAGGTGCATACAACCAGGCTGTCCACAGAAAAAAATGAAAACATTTTATAGACACAATAGAATAAAGACAAAACCCAGGCTGGAGTCATTATTATGAGATTCTTATTTCTGATTTTAAAAGAAATGAGGGAATTCTGTCTTCAGAACGGACAACTGGTTTTCAACCTGTCAGACTATTATCTAGGTGGCCTGCCTCCTGGGGGAAGGACACCTGGGCTTTGGCCTGCCAATTGCCCCACCCAGTGTGCCAAGAAGGGCTCCAGGTCAAGAGGGAGGGGGTCTATGGCACAAAGCACCTAGCCAGGCACAATCATTGTAGTAGCAACATGGGAATGTGGCCGGGGGCACTTAGGAAGGGTGAAGGGCCTCCTCCATAAACCACCCCTGGCCCTAGCCTCTTGGGCATACCCCATGTGGTGACCCTGCTGTCCCTTAGAAGCTGGCATTGCAAAGACTGGGACCAAGGGCTGGACTGCCAACAATGAGGCAATGAGGAAGTCACCACAAGGGCACTGGGACATACCCACACCTGGCCACAGGGAAATGAAGATGGGAAGGAGTGGACAGAAAGGGAATGGAACAGGTCAGGGCAATGCTGGCCTCCCTAGGTGAAGACCAAGCTGCTGTCCCTGCCCACCTCTTAGGAGTCAGGCTGTCAATCAGGAGCACCCAAACATGGGAGAGCCACGAAATAGTTAAGAGATTTTATTCTAATAGCTGTAATTACAGTGCTTGTTTGTCGAAATGAAAACTGAAAACAAGTATACAAAACAGTTGATTACTAATCGTGTATTGAAAGCAGTAAGAGGTTCCACGACACCAAATAAACCAGTTCTGAGGTTTTCCCCAAGATAAAGTTTAACAGCTCCAGCTTCTTCAGTGTTTATCAAAATACAAAAGAAAAAAGTAGAGGTTATCATTTTCGATGGCAAATCTGACCCCTGCAGGCTAAGGGCGTGAAAGCACATGTAGACAGGGGCTCCAAGGGGCTGGGGCTCTAGGATGACCACCCATGCTCCTGCTGGTGAGACCCCAGAGAGCCCGGAGCAGGCAAGCAAGGGGACTGCAGGGCTCCCGCTCCAGCCAGAGTGTTCCAACCAAGGTGCCCATGTTGACTCAAGAAAAGGCTGGGGTTCCTCCAAGGGGTCTGGGAGCAGTGGCTGCAGCTCCAGTCCATCTCCTGGGCGGCCATGTGAGCACAAATACAAGCAAAAACGCAATGGGGTGTGGGATGACCCAAGACAGAGCCAATCAGAGGGATCCTATTGTGACCATGCAGAATGGATCATGGCTGGTTCTGCTCCATTTCATTTCATGTTCCCAATGGGAAACAGACCACCAGTGGACTGGACTCAGGTGATTACTGCAGAACCTACACTAGGCACATTTCTCCCTTCTGTGTGTTCAAGTGTTCTCCTTATCTTGTATTTGTAACTATTTTTAAAAAATGCACTGAGTTTGGGTTAAAAACCAACCACCAAAATGGATCTCAACACAGATCTAAAGCCCAGAGGAGGAGGATTGGGCCTGTCTGACACGTGACTTCTAGAGGACCCGTGTGCCTAAAATCCTTTCTCAGTACTAAACAGTGGGTTGATTTTCTTTTTACAATAAAAAAAGCTGAGTAATATTGCATAGGAGTACCAGAAACTGCCTCATTGGAAACAAAAACTATTTACATTAAATAAAAACCCAGTTGCAGGCTGCGTCTGCACATTTACAGCATGGTGAAGCACACTGTGACTGACCATGGAGACAGCTTCTGGCACTCACACCACAGGGGCACGTTTGCCACATGAGAGTAAAGCAAGGGTAGAAGAGGGAGTGAGAGGGGAGGAGAGAGGTGTACAGCTCACTTCTGGTTCCGGAGCTGATTGGACAGCCAGTCCAGTCCCTCATAGAGCCCATCACCACTGGTGGCACAGGTGGCCTGAATGTACCAGTTCCTGTGGCGCAGAGAGTGTAGGCCCAGCTTGTCGGTGATCTCGGCTGCATTCATGGCATTGGGAAGGTCCTGGTGGGAGAGGCAGCACAATAGGCATGGGTCAAGGAAACTGCATGGAACCCTTTCCACCCGTCCTGTTACTCCCTCATCAGACCCTCAGACCTGAGAGGCCAACCACCTGACATGTGCCCACCACCCAGCAAACAGGGTAGCTCAGTCATGCATACCTGTTTGTTAGCAAACACAAGCAGAACAGCGTCCCTGAGCTCGTCTTCTGCCAGCATCCTCATGAGCTCCTCTCGGGCCTCATTCACACGCTCTCTGTCATTACTATCTACCACAAAGATGAGACCTGCAAAGGGAGGAGTGAGCATTAGTGTAGGCACCGAGGACATCCCCGACCTCTCCTACAGGCCATGGCCCTCCTTGAGGGGTACAACTGGGTTCCACCCTCACCCTGCGTGTTCTGGAAGTAGTGGCGCCACAGTGGCCGGATCTTGTCCTGGCCGCCCACGTCCCACACGGTGAAGCTGATGTTCTTGTACTCCACGGTTTCCACGTTGAAGCCTGGAGGAGTAAGACCCAAGGTGAGCATCTCCCTAGAGCCACTGCTACCCCTTAGCCTCCGAGGCCCGGCCTCCTCACCTATAGTGGGAATGGTGGTCACGATTTCACCCAGCTTCAGTTTGTACAGGATGGTGGTCTTTCCCGCAGCATCTAGACCCACCATGAGAATGCGCATTTCTTTCTTGCCAAAAAGGCCCTTGAAGAGGTTTGCAAAGATATTCCCCATGCTGTAGACTGGTGGGAGCAACACTGGCCAGAGAAACCTGTCGAAACAAGAAGCCCCTGGGTCTCTTTCTGTGCTGCCCAGGGTCAGCAGAACAGGAGCAGCTTGAGAGACCACCCCTACCCACTCACCCACAGGCAGACAGAGGCTCTGCTATCTCTCCTGGAAACTCAAGGCATAAGCCGATAAATAACTTGGTTTCCAAACAAGACAAACCCGTCCACCTGCTTCTTGAGCCCCCAAATTACCCTTAGAACGGAGAGTATGGGAATCTTAGAATAAGGATGACCGGAATTTGAAACAGCTGCTGCCATTATCTCTGGAAATGATGCCCAAGGTCACAGGGCAACTTACCTTTAAGACCTTCAACCTGCCACTGTGGGAGGTAATGTCCAACATGCATGAAGAGGTGTGGCTTTCAAATGAATGCTAGATTCTCCACCATCTAACAGAGCTCTTCAAGGAGCCAGAAACAACCACTGCCAGGTCCTACCATTCCTCCCAACTGCCCCAAGTCTCAGTGAAACACAGTCCATGTTAAGATGACCAAAGCACAAGGAGCTAGAAGGGCCCATGGCAGAGACCAAAAGCCAACCTTTATTAACATGCTGAGAGCTTAGCACATCCTGCAGGTAGGACCAGGGGGTGAAAACACTTGGGCTCTAGGGTAGCACATGAAGGCATGCAGTCCAAAGGTGAACTCACAGCAACGGTCCTGGAGAGCCTGTCAGGGGAAACTTTGCCGAAAGCTATGGTCAGTGCTATCCTTGAGAGAAGGCCTATTCCGTGTAGCAACATGCTCACACAAGAACATGTTCCTCCCAGGCTTTCCTTACCCAGTAGAGCAGAAACACTGGGATACCATCAAGCTGGCTGGGACACAAGGTCAGAGCCCAGCCAGCCCCAGACACCCAGATCTGCAGGAAGGCACAAGTGACCGTAATTTGTCATTTGTGGGAGAGTGCTGCTCATGGGAAGAGGAGATCTCCCATCCTGAAATGTCCCCAGGGCACCAAGGCTGCCTAGGCCTGGCCCCTCCACATTCAGCACTTTCACTCTTTAACAGTTTTAGTTGCAAACAAGAAGGGAGAAAGTTCAAATGCTGAAAGCTAAGGAATCTGGATTTTTAGCATCTAAGTGAAGCCACACTGTGGTAGCTTTCAACTGTAAAGAACTCTGTGTGAGTGTTGACAGAAAACCAAATGAACCAGAGAACTTGTTCCAAGCAGGTGGGGAGCTACTTGCACGTGGATCACTGAGAGGGTGTTGGTGGATGGAAGCCACTGTCAAGGCTAGGAAGGGGCTTTGCCCTACATTCCTAATCCCCCATCCCTGGAAGTAACCATGAGCTCCCAGTCTTTGGGCTTTGGATGGATGTTGCTGGGGTAACCAGGCATGCACCACTGTACTCCACCTGGGGGGTGTGCCCCAGATCCCCACTGTTCCATGTCACCTCTGATGACAGGCTCAGGTGGAGTTGCCAGATCTCCACTTAAGTTTGCCAAGTCTCCACTGTAAGATACTTTTTGCCTAGTCATCAGTGAGGACTGGGTGACTATGTACATGTCCTGCTCCTCATCCAACTTCCACCCTCTAGTTTCAGCACTCTGACATTTCCTGGCTGAATTACTGCTATGAAAACTGTCAAAACGGTGATTTTCTATTTAGTCATTCTCAAAGCTGTTAGTATTCTACTGCAAGGAACCACCATTCCCTTCTTTGTGTACTGATATGGCATGAACTCATGCATTCTAGTTTATTCAGTGGATCAGAACAACCACCCCAGTGGGTCTAAGTGTGCCCAGTAGAGCCCCTTCCAGCAGGCTTCAGTGCACTTGATACTTTTTTCTTTTCGATTTTGAATACTACCTATATATAAAATGAAAACTTAAAAAAAGATCTTTAATATATACTTCCTTTGTTGCAGCCAGCCAATTTTCCTAAACATAGAGGATGATAAATTATGGAGGACAGAAGGAACTGAACTCACACATTTATCTCAACTTACTCCTAAAATCACTACCAATAAAGAAAAGTGATGACTGACTCAAAAGGACAGAGAGAAGTGTTGGGGGTGTGGAGGGTGGGAAGACAACAAATTTTGGTGAGATCTAAATCTGACCAAGTGGGACCTTTTTGGAGTAAGTAAACCAGGAGCTCTGATTCTACTATCCAGGCAGAAGGCATGGGGTGCAGTGGGATACAGTGCAGAGGGATACAGTGAAGTCAACAGGGAGGCACAGTGCCCAGGTGGACCTGCTCATGAGACCTGGAGGCCTCAAACCAAGGACCTATGGATTCTTGCATCTGGAGGCCCCCAAACAGCTCCTAACTCCCTTTAAGAAGACCCTAATGGAAATGACTGAAACAGACAGAAATCTTAAGAGAAGCAAAACAGAAAATATACTATTTAAAAAGAAAAAACAATAAAAACAAAACCCATAACACCCCCCCCCACACACACACACACAGGCTCAGTATCAACATGATGAGGGGATCTGATGCCCACAAATAACAGGGCATTAGGATACAGAGACATGGCAGATTTCACAGCCTAAGTGAAACACACAATTTTAAAAAGAGGAAACTAGGAGCAATTTAAACCAACATCTAACTTGGACATGGTAGATAACAACACCAAAGACAGGATCCCAAGAAAGAAATAACTGATAAGCTAGACTTCATTAAAATTATAAAATTCTTCTCTGTGAGAGACAAAACCTGACTAGGAGAAATTATCTCCAAGATATACATCTGATAAAGGACTATCATCTAAAATATACAAAGACCACTTAAAACTCAACAATAACAACTTTATATTAAATTAAAAAGGGAGAGTTCCCTCGTGGTTCAGCATGTTAAGGATCTAGTGTTGTCACCATTGTGGCTCTGGTTACTGCTATGGCTCAGGTTTGATCCCTGGTCTGGGAACTTCCACATGCTGTAGGCGTGGCCAGAAAAACATTTTTTAAAATGGATCAAAGATATTGGGAGTTCCCATCGTGGCGCAGTGGTTAACGAATCCGACTAGGAACCATGAGGTTGCGGGTTCGGTCCCTGCCCTTGCTCAGTGGGTTAACGATCCGGCGTTGCCGTGAGCTATGGTGCAGGTTGCAGACGCGGCTCGGATCCTGTGTTGCTGTGGCTCTGGCGTAGGCCGGTGGCTACAGCTCTGATTTCGACCCCTAGCCTGGGAACCTCCATATGCCGCTGGAGCAGCCCAAGAAGTAGCTAAAAAGACAAAACAAACAAACAAACAAACAAAAAACATATTAAAGATGCTCATCATAAGTCCCCAGGAAAATGCAAATTAAAATAATGAACTACTACTGCACACCTATTAGTATGACCAAAGGCCAAAATCCACAACACAACCTGGCAATGGCAAGGATGCAGAACAATGGAATTCTTCCTCATTGCTAGTGGGAATGCAAAACTAGTACAGCCAATAGGAAAACAGTGTGGAGGTTTTTCACAAAACATACTCTAACCATATAATTCAGCAACCACACTCCTTGGTATTTACCCAATGGATCTGAAAACTAATATTCACAGACACCTGCAACACTGATGTTTACAAAAGTTTTATTCATAATTGCCACAACTTGGAAGCAACCACAAAGTCCTTCAGTAGATGAGTAGATGCAAACAACAGAATATTATTCAATAGTTAAAAGAGCTATCAAGACATGAAAAGACACAGAGGAGCCTAAATGTGCATTATTAAGTGAAAAGAAGCCAATCTAAGAATACTATACACTGTATGATTCCAACTATGTGACATTCTGGAAAAGGCAAAACGGTGGAGATAGTAAAAAGATCTTTTCGGTGGTTTTGCAGGGTTACAAAGAATACAAAATGATTTTTAGGGCAGTGAAACTATTCTGTATGATACTGCAACGGTAGAAATGTCATTAATACACTTTTCCAAACCTACAGAATGCACAATACCAAGAGTGAAATTTAATGTAAACAAACTGTGGGCTCTGGATGATGTGTTAATGTAGGTTCATCAACTGTAACAAATGCACTGCTCCACTGAGGGATGCTGATAGTAAGGAAGGCTATGCGTTTATCAGAAATCTCTGTGCCTTTCTCTTAATTATGTGGTGAACCTAAAACTGCTCCCCCAAGAGAAACATTAGCAGTGTTTTCAACCTATAATTCTGTATCAGCCAAAGCAAAATTCAGTGTCAAGCAGAACCAAGGGGTCAAAAGTGCAAGGCATCACATATGCAGCCTTCTAGAGGTTGCCACAGGCATGCAGAGCCCCCCACCAAAGCAACAGGGAGATACAGCGGCAGGACTGCACAGCAACCGGCCCAAGCTGAAGCCAGAAGGAGCTGTTTTAGGAAAAGAGGAATGTGTACCTATACTGGTTTAAACGTGGGGTTTGGCAATTCTAGGGGAACTGGGGAAAACCAATGACAGGTACACCGAAAAAGCCAAGGATGAAAATGAAAAAAAGGAAGTCATTTTAAGATTTCCTGAGAGAAAACATAAGCCAGTCACGTGACTCAGCAGTGAACAATATTTATTCAGTCATGATACTGTGACTGTCACTGCTGGGTATTGGGAAGCTAAGGCCAGAACTTGTTTGTGGTCTCAAGGGCCAACCCTCACTGTCCAAAGCTGACACAGAGAGAAACAGTATTAGTATGCTCATTTAGAACAAGGCAGAGAAGGCGCTATGGAGGCAGGATGGAAGACTGCTATTTATACTTTGTGTACAAATTGACACAAAACCTGGGCCTATGGGATGAAAAAGTTATCAGTATTCTCCCCAATCCCAATGTGAAACTATTGGAACATTCTAGGAAAATGGGCCTGAAAGCAGACCAACGACATGCACGTCAGTCTCAGAATACAGTCAAGTCACAGCCGTGACACTGAGCAGTCCAAGAACCTCCTCCTCCTCCTGTCATGCTCTTGGCAGTTCCCTCAGAGCCCAATGTGTTTGCCCACTCACTGTCCCTGGCCTGTCTTGGCCCTGCAGTCTGGTTACCAACGTGGTCCTTGCCCTCCACACATGTTTTTTAAACTTGTCCAAGTCCTGGAGCCCCAAAGAGGGAGTGGGCCACACATTTGGTGGCTGAACCTGGACGGGGATGAGTATGAACTCTAGGGTTTAAGATGCTACACATAACACTTGGTCTCTCCCACTATACAGGAAATCTATACCTGCCCCGCACCTGGTCCAGGGACCCTGGTGGCTCCTGACCTAACACAGAATTTGTCACAGTAAAAATGTTCAACAGTGACCACCAGAGTTGTTTCCTGGCCTCTCTGCACAGGTTGTAACTTGCAGGACACCCAGCCTAGGCCTATTTAGTATTTCACCCTTTCCTCCACCAGGATCCCTCCCACTCAGGTCAAAACCTGTTTTTCCAGTTCACTGTACTAATCGTGAGTATCTGTTAGCTGTGAAGACACTGACTTTCTCAAAAGAGCCCTTGTTTGAGCCCACCTTTGTGCGTGAAAAGATGTAAAAGTAACAACAGCATGTCTCTTTCCTGAGCAGATGCAGTCCCTTTAGAACAGTTTTTTTTTTTCGGAGTTCCCGTTGTGGTTCAGTGGTTAACGAATCTGACTAGGAACCATGAGGTTGCGTTCAATACCTGGCCTCACTCACTGGGTTATGGATCCAGTGCTGCCATGAGCTGTGGTGTAGGTTGCAGACACGGCTCGGATCTGGCACTGCTGTGGCCCTGGTGTAGGCAGGTGACTGCGGCTGGATAAGACCCCTAGCCTGGGAACCTCCATATGCTGTGGGTGCGGCCCTAGAAAAGACCAAAAAAAAAAAAAAAAAAAAAAAAAGAACATTTTGTTTTGGAGTTCCTGTTGTGGCTCAGTGGTTAACGAATCCAATAGGAACCATGAGGTTGTAGGTTCGATCCCTGGCCTCACTCAGTGGGTTTGGGATCTGGCATTGCCATGAGCTGTGGTATAGGTTGCAGACACGGCTAGGATCTGGAGCTGCTGTGGCTGTGGTATAGGCCAGCAGCTGTAGCTCCGATTAGACCCCTAGCCTGGGAACCTCCATATGCCATGGGTGTGGCCCTAAAAAAGACAAAAAACTCCCCAAAAAACAGTTTTTTCTTTTTCTTGTTAGGACCAGAAACAATGACAGGGTGGCATTTCAACATTACAGCAAAAAACAGGACACAACTGGTTGGCAAAGATCTACTAGGCTACAGGCCAAGGCCAACAAAGGGCCTCCCTCAGAAAGCCAGTGCAGGGAGGAAAAAACTTGAGTTTACAACCGTTCCACTCCAGTAAATGAATCCGGAGTGACTGGTTTAGCTGTTGAAGAGAAATAAATGTACCCATAACTTCTACCTATATCTGCTGCACCTCCTAACAAGCCTCAAAGGACTAAGGAATAAGCAAGGAAGAGCCCTACCCTACATTCAGAGTTGTGCAGCTTGCCTCAGGCAGAAGGAAAGTTTGTCGCATTTTGTGAAACTGTTAGAGCTGGTTTATTTAACAGAATCTCTGTAACGATAGATATCAAGATGACCCAAACTGCTGGGAATCATTAGGAAGAAGAAATCACTAATCTAGAGCATGGCTTGGGAAGCAAAACATGGAGGCAAAAAACAAGAGTGTGGATTCTATTCTCCGCTTTAGACGTGGTGGGCTGCTCTGTTCCCTCTGTAAATAAGGGATCACAGAGATGAATCCCCCACTCAAATGAAGAGTTAGGTGACATCAGAACTTTTGTTCTCTTTGCTTTTTATAAAAGTCAAGTTTATTGAGGTGTAAGGTACATAGAGTAAAATGTATATAGCTCTATGGTTCCTAATGTCAGTTTTAGTATCTAATTTAAGAAAAATTAACAAAGTGAATATTTTCCTGAGGAATTGATATACATTATAAAACATTTTCTTTAAAGATTTAATCCATTCTTCTAGCAGTCACATATGTGCTTAGATTATCAACCACTAAGAAGCCTAATTAATGACATGTATAGGATTTAATTTTAAAGGGGGGGTGTCCTGCACTTTAATAGGTAATATTGCATACTGTAATCTGCTACAAACTGCTTTCTGTACATCAACCTGGGACTTGAGCACATCAGATTAAATACAGCCTTAAGTCATTATCCTATTAGTCCAACATTTCATTTCTGTAGCTGACATTTTTCTGTAATTGAGCAATTGAGTACAGCATTACATTTTGTCACCATTTTATGAAAATTAGTTTAAGAAGAAAATTAAACGTGCCAATACTAGTGATAGATACACCTTACGGGCCTAACACGACTGTGATGAAGATAGTAACATCCTCAGAAGGAAGAATATTCCGCCTGAGACACTCGAAGGATGTGATTAAGTTGATTGAACTTTTTTCCCTTCAGTTTTATTCTAATATAACTGACATACACACTATTATTTTCAGATGTACAACATAATGATTTGATATGTGTATATACTGTGAACAGATCACCACAAAAATAACTCCCATCACCTCACACAGTCACCCCTTTTTCCCCTGCAAAAATTTTTTAAGATTTACTCTCTTAGCAACTTTCAAATATACAATACAAATGGTGAACTACAGTCACCATACTGTACCTTACATTCCAGGATTTATTTATCTTATGACCAGAGGTTTGCACCTTTTGACCAACTTTACCCATTTCACTTACCCTGACTCTGAACTTTCAATACAAAGAAAAAGAATAAACGAAAGAACATGCAAAAACATTCTAGAACTGTGTAATTCTGGTCTGCATCTAAAGGTGAGTTCCAGTAAGAGACTTTTTTTGTTTTTTTTTACAACAAAACTTTCAGGATGTTTTGCAGGAATCAATTAGGTATTAGACCTGCCCTCTTTGCAGCAATCCCACACACCTACCCCCAAGGAAGGAGGCTGAGTGCCAGAAACCCAGAAGCCAGCCAGAAACCCGGAGGCCAGTATGCTAACAATGGAAGGCTGAAGGCTGGTCCTTAACCTGCAAGTTGCATCCCAAAATTTCCTGTCAAGTATGATTCTTAGGAGGAGCAACCCAACCAGTCGATTTCAATTTAGATCACTCTTTGTCAGCTTAAGATTCAAGGTGAAATCCTTAAAATAACAATAAGAAATCAGGTTCATTCACGAATCTAATGAATCTAGCTCTTGGTCTATACGAACATGAACACCCAAGAGCCACTGTCTACTGTCTAATGGAACAAGCACACCAACCACAAGGCAAATGTGGAAAATGACTGCAATTAACCCTACTTACCACTAACCACAAAAACCAAAGCATTTAACTGATGAACGTATTTACTTATGTTTTCTAATTCTCCCTTATTCATAGTCTTAAAGGTTTTATTTACTATTTTTAACATAACTGCCCTCAAAGCACATTACCAACACACTTACATTGCCCTGAAATCTACGATGGGAGCATATAACCAGACTGGCCAGCCCAAATGAAAGCAATATCCATGTAGGACCTATGAACCCAAAAGTCACATGGCCTCCAACAAGTGGCTGATGATACCCACAAGCTGAGGCCTCACTGGGATGCTGCATCAGGAGCATCTCTCACAGATCTGTACATTCATCTTGGTGGCAAAACTGGCTGCTCATTGGTATTTTCTCTCAGATTTGTCTCTGGGCACAAGGCCTTTTTCTGGCCTCTTGCAGCTGTGCAGGATCTCTGAGTATACTAGCTGTGGATAGGGCAGCAGTGATAGAATAGCTTGGTCCTACAGACCTGGTGGTGGGTGCCTGGGCCCCTTACTGTGGAATGGTCAGCGCCCTGGACCCTGATGAGCACTTCCAATGTGGCATTAAGGGCACATACACCCTCTATCTGACTCCAAACGAGTTAAGTCTAAAGAAGTTGTTACTGAGTGGGGTAAAAATCAAAAGACCAAAACCACAAATATGTATTGACCTTACAACATTAAAATGTATAACAAATTAAGATGAAAATGAAGGAAATTAAAGTAATTTAGATTGAAAGGTATCATAGCAGGATTTGAGAAACTACGGGGAACTCTAAACCACCCAGACACCCAGAAAAGTGTCCTGCCACCAAATGCTTACTAATTTTTTTTTTTTTACGGCTTAGTTTTTGTGTTAGGGTTCACAGTGGTTTTTGGGTTCTGGTTAGTGTTAGATTTTATTTTATTTTATTTTATTTTTTGTCTGTCTTTTCTAGGGCCACACCTGCGAGGCATGTGGAGGTTCCCAGGCTAGGGGTCTAATGGAGCTACAGCTGCCGGCAATGCCAGATCAGAAACATGTCTGCAACCTACACCACAGCTCATGGCAATGCTGGATCCCTAACCCACTGATCGAGGCCAGGGATCAAACCTGCAACCTCATGGTTCATAGTCAGATTCATTTCCGTTGTGCCATGACAGGAACTCCCTGCTTACTAATTCTGCACATCAGTGGTCCTTTGGAAGTCAATTAGAATTGTGTTTCAATCCAATCCAGTGGATGAGGATCACTGGTTTGGAACTCCTCAACAAGATGCTCAGGCCCATGTTCCAACCTCGGGTGTGCTCCCAGTCTCCTCTCACACTGATTCATGCCATGCCCAATGAGCCCTTAATACAACCTCTGAAGCAAAGCTCAGATGCCACCTTCCACAGAGGGTGGGGGTGAGGGTGGGTGTCTTTCCCCCTTATTTTTCCCAGTGCACCTTCAACACACCATGGGGCTAACAGTCACCGAAGTTGTATAAGAGTAGCTGTGTGATAAGAACAGCTCTAAGCACAAAAAGCTCAACAATACTCAGTGAATCCAACTGACAGATGGTGAAACTGAAGCGGAACAACAGTGTTTACCCTTCCACCTCACCTCAATGGTAAAATTAGTTCATAGAGGCTTCTGAACCAAGCAATGCCAAAGGCTGATCCGCAGTTATAGTCAGTCCTCTCAATGCAGCTAGAAGCTTCAGCTGCAGAAACTCACACATTCACACAACTCCATCTACTGAAGTCTCAACCCCCATGATCCTTGACAGAAAGGGCATGCACGCCTGTCAAATAAGAGCCCCATGTTTCAATTCTAGTAGTGAGAACAAGGAAGGGAAAGGTGATTCGGGATTCTGATTCCTGCTGTGAAGTAAATAACATTAGTTTGTTTTTAATCACTCCACTTCAATTATGTGATTACCACAAATGTGCTGAAGTCTGTGGTTTCTGTTCTTGTGTCTTCTCAAAGAGGCCACCTGCATAGGACCCTCTCCCTGCACCAGGGTGGGGCTCTGGAGAAGTCAGGGTTACTGAGATCCCTTTCCACACACCCTTGAAGAAAAAGGGAACTGTGACTAACCATGAGCTGCCAGTGCCCAGTTCTTCTTCCTCAAACTTCTCAAGAGTTGCAGGGTTTTTCAGCACAAGGGGACTTTGTGAGTGATTAAACTAATCTCCAAAACTTGATTTCTGCCTGTAGGAACTTTCACTTTGAAAACAAAATTTAAAAACTCCAGCCCCATCTCTTTTTCTGACATGGGCTTCCTGGAGGACTCAGAAAACTAAAGTGCAGCAATAGCTGGGAGCCTCTGTTAGATCCCCCAAATGCTGAAGCAAGCCCCCTGCTAGACCTGCCCTTCTTGCAACCCTTGATAGGAGCATGAGAGGTGCACCAACTTAGAGCACTTGGAATGCCCTCTGCCTCACTCTCCAAGAAGCTGGTATTGCCCAGGAAGAAGTTCTTGTGAGAACTTCTCTAACAGAAAATAGCTCCCTTTCTGGATCATAGAGGTGGTGATAAGAAATGCCATGGGATGTTAATTTTAATCTTTTTTTTTTTTTTTGGGGGGGGGACCACATCCATGGCACATGGAGGTTCCCAGGCTGGGGTCCAATCTGAACTATAGCACCAGCCACAGCAATGCAGGATCCGAGCTGCATCTGGATCCTGCACCATAGCTCACACCAACACCAGATTCATAACCCACTGAGCGAGGCCAGGGAAGCGAACCAACATATATATCAGACAAAAAACCCATGCTGCCCCAAATAATTTAACAGGGAAATGAAAAACAGTGACAGACTGCCACAAATGCACTGCCATCTGATACTCAGGGCCTGTGGTGTCCCTGAAGGAGTCTCAATCCATCCCCCACCCCACTCCCTGGAAACAGAGAAAAATTCTTGGTAAGGTTCTGCAAAGAACAAAATACAATCACCTTTCATTTTGTAAGGCAGTCTTATTCCTGGAAAATCCAGAAATTAAAGCCATACACACACCAATCCCAAAGTTGACTCTGTACATGAACAGAAAGAGAATTACGTGTAAGACATAAACAGATTTTTTTCACCTATATGAAAGACATAAAAAGAATTAATTCTTGCTACTAAATGTACTAAATACCAGGACCGCCTCGTTTGACAGAGTCTAAGATTCTCCCACAAATTCCCAATATACCCTTTCCATGGAGCTACTACTCCAAGGACCAATTGGCTTTTCTCTCCTCCTCTGCTCCTGGCAAGTCTCCAAAACCACTAAGTGCACTCCCACCTAAGGGCCTTTGTACCTACTGCTCCCCTGCCTGGGAGAAGCTTCCTGTTTCTCCCAAAGACCTATAGGACCCCACACTCCTTTATATCTCTGCTCAAATGGCACCTTCTCCCAAGCCTCCAGATAGGTACTCAGGGTCCACTTCTTTTTCTGTGTCCTGTTGCCTTATACTCTGCCAGCGGAGCCTCTTCTGCCCAGAACTCACCCATCTTCCTATCTCTACCTTTCTCCACTGGCCACCTCTTTGGGCACACAAGGGATTCACTGTCACGGAGAGAAGAATCATAAAAGAACATTTATCAGGGCCTTAAGAATTAAAAAGTAAAAAGATTAATCATACACATTTACACATTCGTTTCCTAAAAATTAGTTTGCCAGAAAAAAAAAAAAAAAACTAAAGTCAACAATGAATTTCATACTAGTTTAAAAGTGTACATGAGTGTGGTGGAATCTGAACATTCCTTTAACATTCCAGTGAGGGGGAAATCTGGGTTATAGAGATACAGTTAACTACTCAGGGCAAATGTGCATCTCAGCAAATGTTCAATACCACAGGAGGAATGTGCACATAATCTGCTTCCTAAACCTGCCCTCAGGTACCTGCGACTAGTGACAAAGAATAGATTTTCACTGATCTCCTCAGGAATTTGCAAGGTCTCATATCACTTTGATGGAAGAGAAATGCTAAAACTAACAAAAAAAATATAGTTATTTTAAATATAAAGTAATAATTAATTCAATCAGTTAGCAACTGCATGCTCATCTACAGATGATAGGAAAATGCACTGTGAACAGCAATGGCGGGGGGGGGGGCACCTGTGCCTACAGCATATAAAAGTTCCTAAGCTAGGGACAGGACCTGTCCTGTACCAATGACTTGAGCCACAGCAGTGACAACACTGCACCCTTATCTACTAGGCTACCAAGGAACTCCAACGGCAGTATTTTAAAGACACCCTTTATTCTGAATCCTGTGATCAAAATGCTGGCACATCTAACTTTGCCTTCATTCCTACTCTTCACAAGTGAGTCTAGACAAAAGCCTGAAATTGTTTTCTTGCCCATTTTCCCCTAAGTCAAACTGACTAGATACTTAAAAAACTTCACGTTAAAAACTACCAGGATCTCAGAGACCTAGAACTAAGCTTTCCGTTTAAGCTTTCTGTTTGGCTCCCACATACAGCATTGTAATATGTGGGTGGGATGCCCAATACAAACTGAAAGATGTTAGCTATTTTACATATGACTTGCTCTTTGGAAGCAAACTTTTCTGGCTTATAGGCATCCCTCTGAGGAACTTAACTTACTAAATTCTGATTAAACATTAATGTTTCTAACATGTACTATACATTTCTAATTTCTGAAAATGTACATGGATCACAACAAGGGCTTCTATTCATTTATGTTGTGTACTAACAGTGACCCCTGTGGCCTTAGGTGTGTAAAAATGTTTGCCTCCTCCAGAACCACTCCCAATTACTATGTCTGTAAAATGTGCCTGCCTTGTATGCTTTTTTCTGTCTCTTCCTTTTAGTCAGAGACAATCCCACTCTTCAATGATAGGCTGCCAAGCTCTTGTCTTCAATGTGTGCAAAAACAAGGAAACATGGATTTGTTAGGAATATAGAGGTTAGGCCTTGCAACATGCAGCTACACTATTCCTTTCCACCCACATGAAGAAAATGGGGTGAAAGGACTGGGTGAGGGACTAACAGACTCTTCTAGGAATAAGGAGCTTTGATGTTTTGGTACTAAATTTTGCCACATTTTTTTCCAGCTAATCAGGCCATCTGATACATCCAAGAATGCTGAACTACCTTCCAGAATAACAATACAGCTGTATAGCGGTAACAGATACAGTACAACCATACTTTAAAGAATTTATTTATAGCAATCATAAGAGGATAAGACCCTGATGAAGCACCTCTCCCTTCAACCTGGCTCACACTTAATTACTCTGAAATCACCCCCCCCCACACACACATTCTCACACATTCCCAAGCCCCCCTTTACTTGCCAATAGAAAGGTTACACCCAACCCACTATTAGGTCAAAATGTTTCCAAAAGACCACTTCACTTCAGATCGTGCTAGGAGGATATCTCCAGCACCATCCACAACAATGAGGAGTAGAGGGATGGCAAAAGAGCTAAGTTCCTATTTAAGATCCCAACTGAAAAGAATCTTTCACATTTCTTTCCCAACCACCTCTGACAGATGTGCATTTTATTTCCTTCATTCTAATTCTACAAAGGTTGGAAGCTCAAAGGGTATGTATGGGACAACATGCACAGAGACAGTCATAAATGGTATGGCAAGCACAGACTAGCTGGATCTGAACACCAGTTCAGCAACTGATCATAACCCTCAGGAAGGCTGCAGAAACGATTGGTGAGCCTGACCTATGATCAAGAAGAACAGATTTAAATTCACATAGCAAAGCAACATTCAATTTGAAGAATCTGAAGAAAATTGATTCAACTCTCTCAAACCAAGCTAATACACCATTTATGAACTTACATGAAGGTTTTTCCCCTTTGTTAGGTTTATTCCTACGGCCATTTGATTCTGGGATCACCTCAGTAGCTGATAGTCCACACTGAATTTTACTAAAGTAAAAAGTCAAGACGCACCTTATTGTAGTTTGAAGCCTGTCTGTTCTTTGGTAGAGGTGGCTTAGCTGGTCTGAATGTCCTCTTCACATTGTGCAAGAGGCAAAGCAAATAGCTAGGCCACATGATTTAAAAACCAGAACTGTGAGGAGCACAGAACCAGTTTTTGCTTTCTACTAACTTTCTTGTAGCGATGAGCAGACAGCGTGTGAGTCAGCTATTATCCAAACCAACTATCTTAAATTTTTCTGAAGTAGCAACTTTGAATACCTGTATCAGAAGTTAGCGCTCATGGGAAATAGGTTTCTAATGCCCAGGCCACATGGATTTATCTTCAACAGAGCATTCCGACTGAAAAGGCACACTATGTTCCACTCATTAACCAGAGAAAACCTTTGAGAAGAAGACAGCACACTCAAAGTGGCCAGATTTGTGATATACACATACACACATTCAATTCCTCTTAATTTTGGACCTAGCTAGCAACACCAGGCATTCAAAGTTCTTACAGTTTTGGCTACTCAAGACGGCTGCTGAAAACCCTTAAGGACACCACACACAGCATGCGCCATGGCATCTCATACTCCTTTAGACACACACACAGTCAGAAAAGAAGGAGCAACCACGCAAACAGCTAGCAGGAAAAAAAAAATGCTGAGCACTTGTTCTGAAACAAGAACTAGTGCTGACCACTCCAACACCAATTACATCAACTACATCTCCTGCCAATGACTTCTTGTGCAATTTTGCTTGATTCATTTTAAAAAAAGCAACTTGGTGTTCTGAGAAGCTCAGAAGTGCTTAGTTGATTAATATTTTAAGTACTTTCTAATTAATTGCCAAGTCTTATTAACAAAGCTACCATTTTACTCCCTCCGCTTGCACTGGGCAACAAGAAACCTTTAGAGCGCTCTGCTAGGGAGGCCGCCATCAACCCCGGACAGGTCTTTCTAGAGGCAGGTTAAAAATTCACCAGCTCAGAAGAATGTTCTTATCCATGTCAAAGAAACCCAGTAAGCAATTCCAGGGTTGCACACCAAGCTTGGATAAAGGGGCCCTACACGGCCAGCGCGTACATCTGGGGGCTTCCTGGGGCCACAAGCGCTCGCACTCAGACCCCCGGCCCAGAGCACCCGCCCAGGAACCCGGGTCCCGCCCCGCCTCACCGGCCCCGTCCCCAGAGCAAAGAGGAACTGGGCTCAAACCCGGGCCATCGTGTGACCTTGGCCGCGTCCCGGGCCGCCGGCCTCAGTTTCCTGGTCCTAACGAATCTAAGGCAGGAGGTCTCGCAGGCGGAGCAGGAAGCACGGCTTCCTGGAGAGCCTGCGTTGCGGGCCGTACTTCCGGGCGTCCGCCCTGACTGCTCTGGGGGCCTTGAGGAGTGAGCCGGCGGCACGACTGACCCCCGCCCCAATCTCGACACGGCCTCCGACCCGGCTCGGCCCCGACTAGACCCCCATCCCAGCCTCGACCCCTGGCTCGGCGCTCCGCACCCACCCGCCCGGCCTCGGGTCCCAATCTGGACTCAATCCTCTGCCTCGCCCCGTCTCGCCTCGCCCCGGCCTCTATTAGACCCTGGCCCCCCGCCCGGCCTCGGCTCCCCGCCTCGACCCCTGGCCTGGCCTCACCTCGGCCCTAACCCGGTCCGGCCTCACCTCAACCCCGGCCTCGGCCCCCACTGCCCCGGCCCAGACTCACGCCAGACCTCACCTTGGCCCTCGCCCCCGCCTCGGCCCCTGCCCAGCCTCACCCTCGACGGCCGCAGCGCTGCTGCTGGTCAGAGGCAGGCGTTGGTTTCGCTCCCACAAGATGGCGGCTCTGACGGCAGCCACGTCAGTGCCTGCTGCCGCGGGGGACGCTGGGGAACGGGGCGGTCCCGCCCACTTCCCGCCCGGCGCGCACGCGCAAACTCCCGGCCAGAGGCGGGGACAAACCGCAGGCAGGCGCGGGGCCAGGGGAACATCGCCAGGCTCACTACTGCGCTTGCGCGTACCCTGCTTTCCACCACCCCCCCGCCCCCGCCTCCGCCTCCGCCTCCCACCGCCCACCTCCCCGCTTCAGAAGAGTCAGGTTGTGCTTCTGCGGATTTAGCTGTTGTCTGCACGGGGTTGAGCACAAATACCCATTTCACAGATGTGGAGACTGAGGCCCCAGTGGGCCCTGTGCGACCGGGACAGCAGCAACCGGGTGCCAGCTTTCCTCCCCAGCTTCAGTCCTGGTGACCGCAGTGACCTACGCAGCCCTCTGCTCGCGGGAGGAGCTGACGTGGGGAAGCAGACGCAAGATCAAATGAAGAAGGAGGGCATCTAGTAGCACAGCTGAGCAGGGAGCCAAAACTAGGCAGGGAACAGACCTGGGGTGGCCGCTGCGGCTAGGTCCAGGTGACAGGGGAGCTCCCTCCTCTAGGAAGCCTCCCTGGGCTGATCAGAAGGGAGATGAGGCCTGTCGCTGCCCCTCTCCACGTTGTCCAGGCTCAGAGCCTGACTGTGGTCCCTACTGTAGCCTTCCACAGAACCCGGGTCCCATACCGTCCCCGGCATCCCCTTGCCTCTGTGGTACTTGAGCTCACTCACCCACCACCCTCCTGCTGCTGTGAAGGGTACTCCAATCAAGAGGCATTGGGAGACTCTTTACCCAATACTGTGCATGTTGTGGAGGGCACGGAGCAAAGCCATTACCTGGGCCCTATGCTAGGGCCTGCTGGCAGAGAAGAGCCTTCAGGTATTGTGTGGCAGCCCTCCTGTCCCAAACATTGGTCACCTCTTCTTCTGAGAGGCTAAGGGCCTTTGGCCCTGTGAGCCAGACTCCTGGCTCCACCACACCTTACCACCTGCTGAAGAACTAGCCTGTGTTCTGCACCTCAGTCTTTGCTCCCCACCTTCACCCTTCCAATGCTGTAAACACCGAAAATGCTCAAAGTGCCCCTCATGGGTTTGCATCTCCGGAAAATGGCACAGAACCTTCCGATGGTGCTGGCTGTCTACCCCCAGAAAACTGACCCACAGATAGATGTCTGCAAATGATTATTTTGTCCTCTGGATCTTCCTTTAAAATAAAAAAAATGGGAGTTCCCATCGTGGCACAACGGAAACGAACCCGACTAGGAACCACGAGGTTATGAGTTTGATTCCTGGCCTCACTCAGTGGGTTAAGGATCCGGCCATAACCTGTGGTGTAGATCGCAGATGTGACTCAGATCTGGCGTTGCTGTGGCTGTGGTGTAGGCCAGTGACTACGTCTCAGATTGGACCCCTAGCCTGGGAACCTCCATATGCCACGGGTGCGGCCCTAAAAAGATAAATTAAATAAATAAATAAATAAATAAAATGTAAAAATATAGACAGGAAGGAGCAAGTGAAAGATACACATACAGTTTATTATTTTTTTTTAGGGCTGCACCCCATGCATGTGGAAGTTCCCAGTCTAGGGGTCTAATTGGAGCTGTAGCTGCCAATCTATGCCACAGCCACAGCAACTCAGGATCTGAGCCGCACCTGTGACCTACACCACAGCTCAGGGCAATGCTGGATCTTTAACCCACTGATCGAGGCTAGGGATTGAACCCACGTCCTCATGGATACTAGTTGGGTTTGTTACCACTGAGCTGCGACAGGAACTCCTACATGTACAGTTTAAAAGATAGATGGATCCCAGCTAATAGAATTTACCTTCATCCTAATTCTGTTCTGGTTTGCTTCACACCTTGGGAAAAGGAGGTATGGGGGCCCAGGGTGGGCACATTGCAGGAATGGGCCCTGCCCCGGCAGGAGACCTGTTAGGGAGTTGGGAAGTGCAAAGCAGTTACCTAGGGAGAATGAGCCCCTGGTGCCCATCTAAGGGAGCCAGTACCTCCAGGACCTTCTTCCCCGGGGTTCTGAGAATGGATATGCTAGGGACGAACTGAGCAGGGTGTCTACCCAGCTTTGGCCAGGAGGGGGCGATGTGAGCCGCCTAGAGGGCCTGCCAGCATTGGCTGCCAGCATTAGCCGCCTCCATTGCGTCAGGCTTAAAGCCCCCATACCAGACCTCACTTCAGCCTGACCAAGAATGGAAGCCTGACTGGGGTCTGGGGTCAAGTTCCTCCCCTCTGGAAGGTTCCTGAGTCCAAGACAAGGTCAGACACAAGGATGTGTACCAGAAAGCCTTCTGGGGAAGGTGGCCAGAGGGACAGAAGGATATGGGAGAGCAAAGGCAGAGACGGGAGGGAAGAGGCATAGGGATGTTTACCCAATCCAGGATCCCCGGCCTGGAAGGTACTTCATGCAGCTTCTGTGTGCGGCGCCTATGAGGTGAGCAGCATTTGTGCCAGACTGTTGGTGGTCAGAGAGGTTGCAAGCCCACCCAAGGTCCCATAGCTAGGATTGTTGCCAGCATGCCTGTCATTCTTCCCCCTGTCCCACTTTGCCTCTGGGGACACTGGCGATTCAGTGCATCTGCAAGCTGCAATATTATTTTGGACTCATCCGGTGATGGGGAGCTCACTACTTGGTTAAGGCACTCAACATCCAGAAACTACTGCAAAACTTTATCTTCTTGAAGACTTCCTCGGATGGTAGTGAAGAATGGGGGCCCTATTTCTACCCGCACTCCCCCACCTGATCCTCGCTCTGTTGGGCTGGCCTCTATAGACCCCCGGAGCCTAGAGGGGGCCCTGAGACAGGTTTCTGTCCAGACAGGAGTAGGATGTGGAGAGAGCCCACACACTTCCCTATGCTCAACTCAGATCTCTTCTTCTCTAGGCCCAGCCTCCAAGCCTACCCTCCTGTATGTCCCTCCTGGTACAGGCTGCAGGAATTATTACAGCTGTTCTGATGGTATGGGTCCTGGGCGGAGGCCTGCACAGCCTCCATGCTCATGCCCATTTTCCCACCCCACCCCTGGGCAGCTCTGCCCCTTGTCCTGGGCCTGGGCTAGAGTCTGGGGCCAGCTAGGTCATGTAGGAAGCCTGTGGTGGGCATGGGGATGGGCTGGCCCAGCGCCACACAGCAGTCAAGGGGCAATGTAAGGATCTGTTCCTGCCTCAGTTTCCCAATCATGCAGGCCCCTCCCTTCCCTGTATCCCCAGTATAGCCCCCTCACCCCAGCCTAACTTACAGGGCTCCTTCCCATTCCCAGGACAAGCCAGGACCATTCCCAACAAAGACCTTTCTCTCTCTGCCTGGGACACTATCTGGGAATGGGTGGTTCCTGCATGCTCCCCTCAGCTCTCCTGAGCACTGTGGTACTCCCCAGAATGCCAGCTCCACTGGGCAAAATGTTTCTCGCCTGGTTCTTGGCTTCACTCCATGCCTGGGCAGACAGCAAGTAAGGCAATTATAGGGACCCCATTTAGTGGGTCTCCTATAAGGGTGCCAAAGAGCATATCTTTGGTTTTAGGACCCTCTGGCTGACATTTAGCATTTCCTCCCATTTTGAGTTAGGTGACATTCCCAAAGAGCAGTATATGCTGGATCTATGATCTTGTCAGCAACATAAACCTCAAGACATTTTCATGTTTTGTTATAGCTGTTGCAGGAACTGTGAAATCTTGTTTCTGCTCCCTGCTCAACTGAAATTACAGAAGTTGTCACCCTGCAGCCACCCCTGTCATCTCCAGGGCTGGTAACTAAGGCTGACATATGTGACAGTACTACATCCCATGCCTCCTCTTGTGTGATGCTTCATTTCCATGTCTTCTGGCCTTATACAGGTAAACAAAGTCAGAAGGGCACGCTGGAAATTTGCAGCCTGGAAAGTTCTAACCATACTTAGTACATATGCAAAGCCATTGCCCCTGTCAAGGTAATAGAAACTGTTACTCCTGAAGTCACAAGCCAGAAAAGTCTTAAATCTTTTAACAGCTGGATCTGTTTCTTTTGTAACGGTGCATCATTTATTCTAGGTAGTAGTGAAACCTTGTTCTGAGAAGGGATCCAGAGGCTTCATCAGCATGTTCAGGAGGTCCCTGTGCCTGTGTAGTCTCCCCACTCTAGCCTCTGGATAAGGCCAGTAGGAGTAGGAGAAAGATTCTACTTGGGAATGTGGTAAGGGCAGGCTGCAGGGCAGCCGGGCTAACAGAGAAGTCTGGGCTGGAATTTGAGGCACAGGAGGAGTCCCAGTGACTCAGGGGCTTTCCCTGATGGTCCGTGCAGTGTGGCTGGGGAGGGGCTGGAGGCCAGGCTGCCAGCAGGAGGAGGCCACCAGGACCAGGCTGACCAGGGTGTGGCGCCATGGCACCCAGCAAAGTGGTGGATCAGGAAGGAACGAGAGGTTGGGCCTCTCATGAGTCTTGGGTTGGGGGAAACACAGAATGTGAGGTGGGGGTGGAGCCTTAGGATGCACCTGGACCAAGCTCTTCTCTTAGGACTCACTCCCAGGTTTGAAGGGGCTGGTGTCTATGCCCCTCTCTGGGGGCCTTTCCCCTCCTTTTCAGCCCCCAGACAGAGGACAGCAGGAGGGAGAGACCCCACCTGAGCTGGGAGACATCTAAGAAATTCAGGGTTCTAAAAACGCTGGAAAAGTAAAAGTTGGTCCCCCCATATTCTGTGGCCTGGTAACAAGTTCTGCAATCTTCACTGACTTAAAATGACAATCCTAAGGGTATTCCCTTGTGGTTCAGTGGGTTAAGGATACAGCATTGTCACTGCTGTTGTGCAGGTATTCAGCATGCTGCAGGCACGGCAAAAAAAAAAAAAAAAAAAAAAAAAAGACAGTTCTTTTATGTGCCATCTCTTGGTTCTTGGGGGCTAGGACCTAGGGACATGTTGGTGACATGTACTAGCATGAAGTCTTGCATGAGGTGCAGCCAGATAGCAGCAATGCCTGGGTTTTAGCCCCCTAGGCTTTGCAGGCAATTGAATTGTGTATCCCCAAATTCACATCTGCCCAGAACCTCAGAATGGGATCTTGTCTGGAAATGGTGCCTTTGCAGTTGTAATTAGTTAAGGATTTTGACATGAGATGGCTCTGGATCAGTCCAATGACAAGTGTCGTTAGAAGAGAAAGAAAGGGAGTTCCCGTTGTGGCGAGGTGGAAAAGAATCCGACTAGGAACCATGAGGTTGTGGGTTTGATCCCTGGCCTTGCTCAGTGGGTTAGGGATCCAGCGTTGCCGTGAGCTGTGGTGTAGGTCACAGACGAGGCTCGGATCTGGTGTGGCCGTGGCCGTGGCTGTGGTATAGACCAGCAGCTGTAGCTCTGATTAGACCCCTAGCCTTGAAAACATATGCTGCTGCTGCAGCCCTAAAAACCAAAAAAAAAAAAAAAAAAAAAAAGAGAGAGAGAGAGAGAGAGAAAGGGAGATTTGAGACACAGACACAGGGGAGATGGACATGTGACATCAGAGGCAGAGATTGGGGTGATGCAGCCACAAGCCAAAGAATGCCTGGGGCACCAGGGGCTGGAAGAAGCAGGAAGAGTCTTCCCCTAAAGTCTCTGGAGGGAACACACCTTGCCCATACCTTGATCTCAGACTTCTGGCCTCCAAACCTGAGAGAGGACAAATTCCTATTGTTTTAACTACCACATTTGTAGACTTTTCTCTGCCTCCCCAGGGCCTCATGCAAGCTGGTTCCTGGGGCTGGAAGGATGGGGGCCCCTTGGACATCCCTCTGTCCTTTCACCTGCCTGTCCAGGTGATGTCTGCACACATCGGCCTGAGGGTAGTAAACTTCTTGTAAGTGGCCACCTAGTCTACCCAAGCTGGCTGCTGTGGCTGCCACACCTTGTAGTGGTTCTTGCTTTTGGGGTCAGACCAGTCTCCTCTTGGGTGCCCCCTGCTTTTGCAGCCCCTGGCAGGACCAGGGGAAGGACTGGAGGCAGCCCAACTGACACTGGAGGACACCCCCTCACCCTGATTTCATTGCTCATTGCTCCAAAGCTCTGTGTCTGGAGGAAGCCAGATATGGAGAACATCAGCCCTGCAGCTGCAGTTATTGCAAAACTGCTCTGAGGAAAGACAGGCAGCTGAGGGACAGGACTCATAAGTCCATCTGCCACTGCCTCCCCAAGCTGGCCCCAGGCCCAGGCCAGGGTGTGGACCATCCTCCAAAGCAGGAGTCAGGATTCACAGCATCTCTTAAGGACTCGTGAATGTTTTGCTTGCCATCATATTGAGCAAGACTATGGAACCTGGACAACAAGAAGAGTAGGATCTAGGTCCTAGGGGATCAGGCACTCTGGTTCCTGGCACCTAGCAAGTAGCCCTACTCAGGAGCCCCATGTAGCCCCTGCCCCCTGAGTGAAGCTGAAAGCCCCCAATACCCCACAGCCTTCTGCCTCACACACCCTCTCATTTTAGTTCTCAGGCATCAAGCCACTCATCTGTGCCCAGGATCCTGTCCCCTTCCAGGAGAGTTTGCTCCCTCTCTCCTCCCTCTCAGGGCCTGTGCTCCTCTGCACCCTCCCCATCTAAAACAGTCTACCCTGCTTCTCTCAGCCCCTCGCTCCACTCTCCTCATTGCACATGAACATATTTTAACATGTTTATTTGTTTCATCATTTTTGCTTATTCCCTGCCACTCAGCAGGGCCTTTGTGAATGGACACACCATAGACGTTCACTAAATGCTTGTTGATTATTCTAGTGCAGATGATGAGAGAGAGAGCAGGGCAGCAGCCAGCAGGGAACAGTGGCTCAGAGAGGACCTGCCTGATCTTGGGCCACACAGATTGGATGCAAGGTCATAGGCCCTGTGGGGGTCATGCAGTGTTCTCCTTCGCCAAGGGCAGGCAGTGCTCACTCTTGCAGTCTGAGGTGTGGCATCACCCTTTGGAGCAAGACTGGGGCAAAGGTGGTCAGATGGGGGCGCTCCTGCACAGGCCACCGCTGTCCTTCCTGGGAACCCTCTGTTCTTTAATTAAAACCCATCCTTCTGTCTGACCCCACTCTGCCATCACATTCTCCACTTAATTGGGGCCCTTCAGAGTGGCCGAGCTAAAGCCTAGCTAAAGGCATTGCAGCGTCCAAGCATCTGCTGCCAGGGCCTGGCCGGCTGCGTGCAACCTGCCTCATACCCCAGAGGACTGCCCTCCACTGTGGGGTCCATGCTCCCTGCTCTGGTCTCTCCAAGACTGTGAAAATCTCTCAGGAAGCCTGAGGATCTGAAGTGGCTGCTGTCCCCACCAAGTGAAGGCAAACTGGCTCTAGGGTCACCAGGTCCTGACTCCAGCCTGGGGACTGGGTGCTGCTTCTGGCTCCCAGGTCATGGTGGGCTGGCCCTGCCCTTTTCAGCACTCCACCTTCCACTTGCAAGCCCAGTTGGGGAGCCCCTTTCTTAGGAGGTGTCTCAATCCTCTTCCTAAGCAGGCTGCCACCTCCTACCACCCCCTGTTAGAACTGTCTGTGAGGGAGAGGCCAGGGCCACCCTAGAGGGCACCCAGCTCCTCAGATGTGTTCAGATGGATGGGTGCCCCATAAGGAAGGCTAACAGGTAGGCAGAGGCCCACCAGGTGAGACACCTACCAGATGAGAAACCAGGGACATCAGTATCTGTGATCTGAACCTTCAAAGCCTCATTTCCCCAGGCCTGGCCATAAAGAGGGAGACATAGACAAATCAAGGAAGGCTGAGTCCCTGACAAAGCAAGTCTTGTTCTGCCATAGATAGGAAGAGAGAAGACCAGAGTGTCACGCCTCAGCCCAGACGGAGAGCTGCCTGCCTTCCCAGAGCCTGGGCATTAGGGCCACATGCAGAGTCCAGGCGTAGAGGTCCCAGCAGAACCAGGCTGAGGGCTGGGGGAACCTGAGAAGGCAAGCTGGGTGGTGTGAGGAAGCCCAGCGTTGCTTCTGGTCCTGGAGAGAAATTATTCCTCATTAACCGGGCAAGGAAAATCTGAAAAGAACACCTGACACTGGAACAGACCCAGAACTGGAGATTGCTGGCCATGCCGGGGGCTTCTCTGGGTTGGGTATTGGCTGGGCTGGTCCTGCTGCCTGCCAGCATGTTGGGCCAAGCTAAGTTCGAGCTGTCCCTGGAGAGCTTCAGAAGGAGCCCTGGAGAGACCCCTGGTCCTATTCCAGGGCTCAAGCATGTCTTCATGCCCTTCAACCCAGGGGCCTGCTCCAGGACCCCATGCCCCTCGACAGGGGGAACAGGAAGTAGTCACACCTGCTCCTGAACCTGCTAGGTGAGGGAGCACATCAGAGTGGATGGCGGCCTGTCCCACTTCATATATCAGCACTGGACTGAGATTCAGGAGCTGTGATCCTGGACTGACTCAGCTCACTGTTAAAGGTCAGCTCAGAAGAGGGACTAAATCTGGGGTCAGAAAAAAAACTCCTCTCTTTTTGTCCACTGCAGGGTAGGCTGTGTGACAGAGAGAGGCAGGAGCGGGTCTGAACCACCTGTGAGTGTTTCTTAGCCTGAGATCTCCCACCTGTTCTGTGTGCAATTCTACCTGTACTCTGTTCTCTTGTATTGTTCCCCACCTGCAGAATCCACACCAGAAGTGTCTTCAACTGTATTCTCCCCACCTGTATCCTCTCTTTTCCACCTGCATCATTCTCACTTGCAGCATCCTCTTCATCTGCATTGTCCCTACCTGCAGCACCCCCACCTGAGTCCCCACTATCTGTTATCCTCACAGCCATCCTGTAGCTGAGCTATACCCCTGTTGTTCAGAGGGAAGCAGAGGCTACCCTGTGGTGAGCTGTCTCCCAGAAGAGGTCTCATTGTCCTCAGAGTCCAGTTGGGCAGATGCTGAGTGCGAGCCCCACCAACTTTCCCACATCAGCTGTGAGTCTGAGCCCCACCCCCATCTAGGGGGCTAGAACTCTCCAACCTCCATATCCCTCAGGAATAGTTGTCAAATAAGTGGTGGCAGAGCTGTGGTTCACTGGGCAGTGCCAGGATAGCTCCCTGATGGCCCAATGGGTGTTCTGCTTGGTGGGTAGTTTAGATATGAGGCACTCAGGCATGGGTTGGTGGCCAGGAGCTGATGCTGCACCTGCAGGGATGTCCAGGAGCCTAGATGAGGCCACCCATCCCCAACACCATGGGGCACATCCACATAGATCAACCCTCTGGAGACAGGCAAAGGTAAGGCTGACCTTCCATCCTGCTCTAGCCCTGTCTCTGACTACCAGGCTGACCCCTGACTTCAGGCTGACCCTGATCCTATACTAGAAATCACCTGTCCTACCTGGCATTTGCCCAGCTGGAGCCTCCTGGACTGGATACAGCCCTTTCCCGGTGGGCTTTCCCAGTGTATGGATCCCACTTATCCTCAATATGCTATTGACCCTAAAAAGCTGGCCTGCTTCTCTCAGCTTTAGTTTCCCTGTTTGCAGTGTAACCAGCTGCTGTGTTGTCATCCTGAGACCCGGGACACTTCCTCATGGTGCCTCCTAGAAACACTGATGTGGGAGCTGGGGTGAGGCTCCATGGTGGGCATGCACGTGAGGACTCCCCAGCTTCACTACATGATAGCGAGGCCACACATTGTAGGGGTGGCCCATTGCAAGTGTCCCAACTACTCCCAAATCTACTCTCAGATAAGGGGACATTCCTCTGAAGCATTCTGGGAGTGCTAATTTGATTGACTGAGATTGGCCTGCCCAAAGGCTAGAGCTATGGAGGGTTGATCTATTAGGAGCTGAGTCTGGAACTGGGAAGAGAGCTGAGTCCTTGGGACTGGTCAGGGCCCCTGCAGAGGCCCTATAGCTTGGCACCAGGGCCCCTCATACACATGTAACTCATATACAGCTTCTTCTCTGTGTTGCATGAGCTCCTGAGGTGCAGCTGGCACTGACCTCCCAGGGCACTCAGGGAACAGTGATACAGGAATCATCAAAGGTTATGTGGTGGTGAGAAGGCTACAACAGAGGCCAGGGGATGTCTGAGACTGGAGGGATAGGGACAAAGGTGAAGGAAGGTGAGAGTGAACTGCAGGTGGACAAGAAAATATGGTGTGAGGTCTCAGCTTTCTTAATGCTGCCCTGACAAACATGCTAGTGCCCTTAGGCAAGTCATGTCTTGCCCAGGTTTGTTTCCCCATCGATGGATTAGAGATCCCCCTTTAGTTCAGAGTAGGACCAGTATGTGAGAGGGTGCAGGCTGAGGCACTCCAACTCCAACCTCTGGGCACTGGGGAACCATGGAAGACTCTTCAGCAGAAGAGGGTGCTGCCTTGGGGATGTGTGACCCATGTCCTTTGCTCCTGAGGTTTCTATTTTCTAGCCCAGAGCTAGGAACTAAAAGCACACTTGGGGAAGAAGCACATGTCATCTATGGGGCTTCTTCCAAAAACCTATTTTTTCTTTTCTTTCTTTTCTGCTTTTTTAGGGCCATATCTGCAGCTTAAGGAAGTCCCCAGGCTAGGGGTCAAATTAGAGCTGCAGCTGACTACACACAGACACAGCAATGCTAGATCTGAGCCACATCTGTGGCCTACACCACAGCTCATAGCAATGCAGGATACTTGATCCACTAGACAAGGGCAGGGATTGAACCTGCATCCTCACGGATACTAGTTGGATTCTTAACCCACTGAGCCACAATAGGAACTCCTGGGGCTTCTTCCAAAATCTAAACATCAAACAGCCTTACCCAGGGCTCCTGGCTTTGCATCTCTGTAGTTTGCAGGCTGACAGGCTGGGTAAGCCAGGTGAGGTGGAATGAACCCTTTTAACCTGTAGGCAGCGGAAGAAGCTAAGGAGACTGGGGGTGCTGTTGAGCCCTGCTGGAGGTTCTGCTTGGGCCTGCCCGCCTCTCTGCAGTCCAGTTGTCAGGCAAGGGGCAGACAGGTGGGGAAGTCCCCTTCTTCCCTAAGACCTCCCCACTGCTGTCTTGGAATTCCACCATTCACCCTCTGGTATTAATACCTGGGCCTCCCTACATTCCTGTCTTTGGTTCTGCAGATGGCTGCTGGGGTTGGGAGGGGAGGGTGTTTGCAGAGAGTCCTGATACCTGCAATCGGGACTTGGAGGACATTAGAGATAGAAGCCTTGGAGGAGCTTGAGCAGGAGCTGTGGTTGGACACAGAGCCCTGGGGAGTCTGAGGGCACTGGTAAACCTTCTGGGCTCCTTTTGGAGGGTACTCTCTGCCACAGAAACTCATTTCTTCCTAGAAGCCCTCCTGGATTAACTGCAGTGCCTCAAGTATTGACCACTTCCAATCACACAAGCACCTCACCCACAGGATTCTGGCCAGTGCTGGCCCATTGCTGGTGGGTGAACCAGCTGGCTTCTTGCCTCAGGCCAGGCTTCGGGCATCACAAGTTGTGGGGAGCAGGTCTGTCTCCCCCTGAGAGTCGAGGGAAGGCCCTCCCAGAGCTGGGCCTCCATGGGTAAGAGGGGGTGCCATCCCTACCAGCCCAGCGCCTCCCTCCCAGCCGGCTGTGTTTGGGTGGACGAGTCCTGGTCCTTACACCATAAACACCAATTTGCAGGGCCCTGAGAGCCAAATGACTGTTTACTGTGTGCTCCAGAGACTCAAATAAAAAAGAGAGAGAGGGAGAGAAAGACGTGATTGAGGAGCCAGGCTGGATCTAAATATCAATTAGCACCTTCTGACTAGCTCCTGTCCCAGCTGCCAGGCCAGGCCGGTGGCGGCTCCAAGGCTGGGGCCCTCCCCAGGGCTTCCCCAGTGCCCTGGGCACCCTGCATTGTCCTGGCATCTGTAGGGACAGACCTCTCAGAAGTATGGGATGCCTAAAGGGCCCAAACTAAGGACGTCAGAGCCAAAGAAACTGTACCCTGTGTTCACCTCTTCTTGGAAGCCCTCCCAGATGACTCAGAAGGTAGCAAAAGGGGCCATCACTCAAGTCTCTGGGGCCAGGATCACCAGGGGGTGGGGGGTGGGGCAGGTGGAATGTCCTTTGTTAGCTGCCCTCCCTCCCCCCACCCCCCCACCTTATTGTGGGACAGGGAGAGAGGAAATGGGGTGGTCTTGCCTTCATGAACTCACACAAGGGAGCGAGGCCTCATCTAGTAGTTCTCGGTGTACCTATCAGTACCTGTGAACGGAAGGGCTGGCAGCACTCCCATCCATGTGGATGGCAGGGGCACATCCCATTCCTCCAGGCCTTGGATATCACCCTGGGAGGTCATCCACTGTCCAGACTGAGGCTGGACTGGAGCTGGAGGGCAGTGTGGGTGGGTAAGTTACCCTGTTCCTGCTCAAGCCATGAGGCCAAGGGGCTCCTGGAGGGGAAGCTGCTGACTTCCAGGATGCCCTGTCCTTGGGTGTCCTGACCAGAGGGTTTCATGAATGGACACAGGGTTCCAACAGGGAAATGAGTGGCAGGCAAGAGGGCCAAGTGGCTTGGGAAGGACCAGGGACCTATGGGGGAGGGGGCCCCTAAAGGGGAGAGCTGAGGGAGTGGGACCACCCCAGGCCATCAGGCCAGACCCCAGGATAAGCTATGTTATGTCCATCAGACCAGACCCCCAGAATAGGGCAAAGTCCTGGCTAGTGGAGACTTGAAGCCCACCCAGTCCATCACTGTGCAGGACCAGGAAACCTTGCTGGGAGTGCTTAGCCGTCTCTACCAGGCCTGGTGACCTAGAGCTGGTTCTGCACCTGTTGCTTTGGGGGTCCCAGCTCTGAAGATTCTGGCCCAGAACAGAGGTTGGGGGATGGGGTGGTTCAGAGCATCCCTGAAGGGTGGAAACTGAAGGCCCAGTACCTAGAAAGTGGAAGTATCTGAGAAAGGGGGGAGGGCCAGTGGGGGCCCCAGGAGGAGGGGGCTGACCACACCCCCTCCAGCACTTCAAAGCTGCTGCCCCAGGAGTGTGAGATTTGCAGGGGGCTGGGCCAAGGGGGGCCCTGGTGGGGTGAGGCCCCACTACCTCCGGGCCTTTAATATGGTTATTCCTCTCCTGTCTCAACTACCTGTGAACAGGCCTACCAGGCCCATTTCCTCCTTCTTCAGGGCTGGCGGGAGGGGCTGTAAACTCCCTGGAGAGGTGGCTTCTGAGGCCCAGGCAGACTACCCTGTGCTCTGCTCTCCCTCTAAGTTGAGGGTAAAGGGCAGAGGGGCTGGGGGGCTGGGCCAGGGTTCATGGGGACATGACGATCTTGGCAGGTGAGGGGGGGCCAGCTGGGCTCCAGAGATGCTCCAGATGGAACATTTCACATCAGCAAAAGGCAGGAACAGAGGCCCCAGTGAGCCCCCTTATCCCGATTCCTCTTGCACTGGAGGGAAACTGAGGCTCCTAGAGGGACTGGGCTTGCTTCTGACCAGCAGAGAGTAGAGGTTTTTCTTCCTTATTCACACAGGCTCTTGCTAGCTCCTTTCACCCATTTACCAGGGCCATTTACCATTGGCCGATGGGCTTCTTCTGGAGGAGTTCTGCCTCTCTCTGTTCTGGAGTCAGGGCGATGGGGAATGGGGGGGCCTGGTGCCTCCTCGTGGAAAGCTCATACCAGAACTTCTGCCCAGATCCTAACATTGAGCCTTTTGTGCTGTCTGTTCACTGTGGATGTGTCCCATAGACTGCTTGATGAAGGCACCTGTCACCCCCCATCTCTAGGGCCTGACCCCTCTGTGGAGCATCTAATCTGGCTCTATTGCCTAGTGGGCTGTGTGGGCTTGGGGTCCTTTCTGCTGGTGACTCATACTGTTGGTGAGATTGGCCATCTGTATTCTAGCCTCAAACACTGTCCTATGGGATTAATCACTGGCTCTCTCTTTATAGGGTGTCTGTTTGAAGCCCATCTGGCCCCAGCTGACCCCTTGGGACCTAAGTTGAGAATCCCTGGTGGTCAGCTACAGCCCCTAAACAGTGGGTGACCTGGCCTGAAGTGGGCCTGGTAGGGAAACAGTAAGCCCCAAGCCAATAAGGCCATAGGCTTGGGGCAGGATGTTGGTGTGCCAGCCTGGGAAGCTGAGGGTGTGAAGGTAGAGGCCTTGGGAGTTCAGAGACCTGGGTCTGTCTCCAGTCCCTTAGTCTTGCTGGGCCTCATCTGGCTGTATCTTCAATGGCTTGCAGCCTTGAGTAAAGACCAGTGTGGCCGGGAGGTGTTCTTCCAGGTCTTCTCTTGAGGGATGAAGCCATAGCCTCCCATCATTATGCTTCCTCTCTTCTACCTCCCTCCCTTGATGAGTTCCCACTGCATCTACCAGGCAGCTCCCCATACTCTATCACAGCCCCATGCTGTGTCTGCACAACTCTGTCCTGGTCCCCTATCCAGCCAGCTGTGTCTCTGCTGCAGAGGGTGGCCCTTCCTTCCTTTGTTCTCAAGGACACCGTATGGCCCTGATATCTAGCCATGGAGCCAGCTGAATTGGGCTTCCCTCCCTCTGCTCCCAGTAGGCATAGCCCTCCCAGTTATGAGGATCTTGTTTACCCCCAGCCCCCTCCATTCCAGCAAATGGCCCTTGCAGAGTGGCTGTGCTGGGCCTGACCTTTGAGAGGGTGGGGGCTAAACCTCCTGTCCTCACCTCCAGCACAATCTCCTCCCATCCCCCGACCTGTCCCCGTCTATCCCTCAACCTCCCCCACCTCCTCAGCTTTCTCCCTCCCTGTGGGTCTGGCTAGATATCAGGCAGGGCTGAGATGGTGGTAGTAGTTGGGTCAGGGGCATGGAAGAGAGGAGCAAGGATCCTGATCCTGGCTTGAAGAGGTGAAGGTAGGGCCTTGAGAAAGCCATCCCTTCTTCCCCTGGCTCCTACAACCTCAGTTTTAAGAGGCCCATGCAGCTCCACATATCTTGCATACCATGAGGGTGGATCTAGGCAATAGCCATGGAGGGACAATGTGAGGCTCTTACCAGCAGGATGCCTTGCTTGTCCTGGGGGAACTCCCTGTCTTGCCTGGAAAAGTAGGTGGGGGGCTCCTGAAAACAGGGCAACCCCATCCCCATCCCAAGGTTTTGAGCATGGTACCAGGATGAATGTAGTGATAGGATTTGGCTGACCATACATTTAGAGACAGCTAACTCCTGCCAAGTCTTGCACACCTGAGCTATGCCCTGCAATGGATGGAAGGTTGGGGGTCCAGGGTCAGTTCTTGCCCCTGTCCTGAGGATGAATATGAGCAGGAGGAAGCCCCAGGCAGTTCTTGGCTTCAAGCAGTGGCTCTCTGCTAGTAAGGGATGTCCTTCACGACCTGCCACATGACTTTCAGCTGCGTGAGCAGTGACTTCTAAAGTGGATTTTGCAGGAGGTAGGAGGATGCCAGGCCCAGAAAAAAGCACCTGCTTGATTTCTAGGCTTTAGGCTGGTGAACTTCAGATTGAGGGAACATGTCTTTCCTCCCAGCCAGAACAGGCTCCTAGAATACCCTGCAGCACGCTGAGGGAGGGACCCCACATGAGGGTCATGTCCCCAATCCCAGAGAGCATGGCCACATAGCTGGTGCTCAGATGTCAACTGAGTGAGGTATGAGGTATATGTTTGGGGAAGTGGCTTTCAGCTGACTTGGTAGATGTCCTGCTACACCACTGACATGCATGGGGTGTCTGCCATTGGGGCTGCCATGGTGCATGTCCCCTGCAGCAGTCAGGCCTCCTTGCCCCTTTCTCTGCACCTCCACTGGGGTCTTCTGTCGAGGTCTCTAGTCTACCTGGCCCCAGACTTTGAGACAACTGACTGTTTCCTCCTTTCTTTGGTGTGACCATCCCTCTTCCTTCCCCTGGAATTCCAGCTCTGGAGTACATTGCAAAGGGCCCTGGAGTCTCTGAAGTACCATGTCAACTGCCCCCTCCCAGAGGGCCATGACTGATTTAGGCCCCACACTTTGCTGATCCACCACCAAAAATCCAGCACAATCCACAGGCTTGTTTGGTTGTTTCTTCTTCTTTTTTTTTTTTTTGTTTTTTTGTTTTTACTTTCCCCATTATTTGAAACTGACAAGCTATGACTGAAATAATTTCTTTCATAGAAAGAAAAGGAAAACAACAACAACACATCTGTTTGTCTAGCTTCTGTGTATGGTGGATATAGCAGCATCAGAAATAAAAATAAAATGAAAGATGCAAAATTCAAGGCAGAGAAAGGTCATGTCCCTAGTAGGGCACGCAGGTTGTTTTCCCCCCACCCTCCTTCCACACACACTGTGTCTTTTCCCCCTGCCTGGAGGGTGGGCCCCTGGGGCCAGGGCGCTGGGCAACATTTCACAGTGGCACAGGCTGAGTGAGGAGAAGTCTGGCTGGAAGTCCCTTTGGGAACTGGCTGAAGGGTCCATCAGCCTCATTCATGTTCATTCTCAGACTGGATGGATGAGTCAGATGTGAGGAGGGCCAAGCAGCTAAGCAGCCAACCACAGGCTTCATGACAATGACCACTGGCAGGCAGGTCTGGTGCACCATTGCCACAGCAGCAGGACCTGCGGGGTCAATCCTGGCCATGAGGGGTTGGGGCAGAGACCACTCCTCTTGGGGATATGGGTCCTCTGCAGCAGCAGTGTGGGCTCATCCCCTATTCAAATCTCCCAAACAATTTAACCCAACCCAACCCAACCCAACGCAAAGGGAGCCTCCAAGGCAGGCTATGAAGCTGAGTAGGGCTCTGGGCAGCCTTGGCGTCTGGGCCCCTTGCTTGTCTTTCCCTTACAAGGGGCTGTCAATGACAGAGGGGGAGCGAGGTGCTGAGGCCAGGAGGGAGGCGACAGCAGGGCTGGAAAAGGAGGCTTTGCTCCTCTACCGTGGGTGGGGTGGAGTGCAAGTAGGAATATGTGAAGACAGGGAGAAGGGAGAGCCAGATGCACGATTTCTATCAGCTGCAAAGTAGAGGGCTGACCACCCAGACTGGCACTTTTCTGGAACCTGGAAGAGCCACTGGGAGAGGGCAGAGGTGTCTGAGGTCCAGCACAGGGCAGCCAGGACAGAGCTATGCCTTCAGCCTACGGCCACCAGGCCCCCTCTCCTTCACCCAACTCCAGGTGGTTCTTGGGGCTTTGTAGGGCAAAGGCTTTCCCCACTAGGGCTCCTGGTAGGGAGCATTGGCAGGTATCAGGTTGAAGGAGGAGTGCTACAGGCCTCCAGGTACCTGAATCATTGGAAGGTGTGCCCCAGACCTCAGTGGAAGGGGTAAGGGACAGTATGCCCCACCCCCACCCCCACCACACATTCTCCACAGCTGGTCCTGCCAGGAGATAACTGCTCTACACAATGTCCAGTGTATGGAACCATGTGATCTTTGGAGGACGGTAATGGCAGGCTAAATCCCCACCCCCTGGAGTCCAGTCCCCAGAGAGGACACTGCTATCCTCCAGGAGCCCCATTCCTGGAGCTTCACCCCAAAGAGGGGCCGTGCACCTGTCAGGAAGAACTCCAGCAAGATCAGGAGCCTCATGCCTGACCTATCACAGAGGCCCCACCTCCCTTCAGGAGCTCCACCTATAGCCCTGGCCCCAGTGAGGACACTGCCCCACGCTGGGAGGAGCCCCACTCCACTGGTGCCGGGTGTGGTGCCTCCTACTTGCAGGTGTGCACGTCGTAGATGCGCGTGCACTCCTGGCAGCTCACGTAACAGCACCAGTGGAAGACACAGTGGCACTTCTCCCTCCGCCTCTCAGTGCGTGCGTTGTGGCCTCGGCCGCAGCACAGCAGGTCACAGCCATCAATGCCATGTGAGCTCACGTTGCAGGTGCGGTCACGTGTACCGAAGGATCCCGTCTCGGGGTTGGGTTCACAGAAGTTGGGTGAGGCCTCATAGTAGACCAAGTCGCGCTCTGTGGGCACCTTAAAGTAGGTGTAGCGTGGCCGCAGGGTCTCCACCCAGCCACGTGACTCGCGGTGCTTCTCCACCACCATCTCAGAGGCGCTGTCGTACTTGTCCTTGAGGAAGTCGCCAATGGCACGGAAGTCAGGCTGCGACCACCAGCAGGTCTTCACCTCACAGCTGCCTGACAGCCCATGGCACTTGCACTTGAGGTGCATGTGGCTGGCGATGGCCTGCAGGAATGTGGGAGTGGGGGTGTCAGGGCTGATCCTCAGTCTCCCTAACTTCTGGATCAATGGCTGTGCTTCTTGCCTGTAGTCCCCTCTCCACTCACCTGATAAACCCAAGCTCTCCCACTTGCCCCATAAAACTCTGGGACTCCCAGGAGGAAAAGATGTCCTCCCAGCACCACCCTTCTGGGTGGCTCCTTGGTAGACCCCAAATCCCTGGAGGACAGGGCCTGGGAGGTTCTCCCTCCCTCTCCTGGGCTGAGTCCATCTCTATACTACCTATGTTGAGTGAAGGAAGGGGCTGTAACATGTGACATGTACTTGCTGGGGTGGAGGTAGGAAGACTATCATTCTGATTGGGAGAACCCAAGACTTTGGCTCAGAGATATACATAAGCTGGGTGGCAAGGTTGGGGGTTGACCTCTGACCTGAGCATGGGTAATGGGAGTGGCTTGAGCAGGGAACATTCAGGGCCCAGGAAGCTGGGTTTGCCTGACTATAGGGAAGTGGCTGAGAACTGTGTGTATTTCTCCTGTGAGCATCCTGGTGGAAGGTTCTCAGCCCTTCTCTATTTGGGGGAAGGAGTAGGAGTGAGGTGAAGGGTCCTGTGACTTAATCAGAACTAAGTCTGCACTGGCTACTATGGTGGACACCAGGCCCCTGTGAGGCCCTGAGATGTGGCTGGTGTTCCAAACTGAGAAATGCTGTTATGTGTAAACCATATATGCTGGGTCACATTGAGTCCCCAGACTTAGTACAAGAAGAGGATATAAAAATATCACATTCAAATCTTAATATTGCTTGTATTACTGGATAACATGTTGGCTGTATTGGGTTAAAATATTATTAAAACAAAATTCACCTTTTTTTTTAAAATGTGGCTAATAGAAACTTTAAAATACATATATGGATCCTATTACACTTTCGTTATTCTACTGGACAGTGCTGGTTTAAGGCTTTAGGTAGGTTCTGCATCCAGATGCTGCCTCTACCCTGTCTCACTCTCCCTGCTGTTTCTTTAACCCTTCCCGTTCACACTGGCCCTTTTTCAGGGGCATCCCCTCTACCCCAGTCCAGTTCTATCTAATCTCTTTTGTTTTTGGGGGGGCACACCTGAGGCATATGGAAGTTCCTGGGCCAGGGATGGAATTCAAGCCACACCTGCGGCAACACTGGGCTCTTTACACCCTGCACCACAGCAGGAACTCCAGTTCTGTCTAATCTCTATTCTCTTCTCTTATGTGGCCAAGCTTTTCCAAAAAGGAGTCGTCACTTCCCATCTCTGCCTCCTCAGTTCCTTGTTTTATTATTATTATTATTAGCTTTTTAGGGCTGCACCTGTGGCATATGGAGGTTCCCAGGTCAAGTCGGAGCTGTAGCTGCCGGCCTACACCACAATCACAGCAACACCAGATCCTTAACCCACTGAATGAGGCCAGGAATAGGACCTGCAACTTCATGGTTCCTAGTCATATTTGTTCCTAGTTGGAGTGCCACGATGGGAACTCCAGTTTTACTTTTGATCAAAGTTATATATGCACATACTTTAAAGAGTCCAGTAGTTTCTAAGACCTGTTAAGAAAGACAGGAGTTCTGTTCCCACATTCTTATTCACAGCACTTTCCTGACCACTTGAGGCAGCACCTTGTACCTCTGCTCTTCTAATAAAATGCTTGTCATGCTACTTGATTTTTCAGTGTTTGGCATCATCCTCTGGACATCTCACCATGTAAGTTCCAGGGCACCTCACCCCACAACTCTGATGGGGGGAACTTTTATCAACCACCTTCCTACTCTAAAAACTTTAGGTTATAATTCCAAGTCAGAACAATATTTAGTGCTGAAGGTATTGGAGTTTTGTTAAATGTCATACTCACTTGATCCATGTAATATGATTGCTTTTCCTTTTATACAGAATGTTTTGTTGTTGCTGTTTTTAATGTAATTATCACAGATTTAGTCTCAAAGTCTCCTTTAGTTGTCTAAATATTCTCTTTGAGACTTTCAAACACACCAGGTGTTCTATGGATTTCATCTTCTTGGAGATATCTTTTCAAAAGCTCTTTTTCTTTTTTATTTGTCTTTTTGGGGCTACTCCCACAGCATATGGAGGTTCCCAGGCTAGGGGTCAAATTGGAGCTATAGTTGATGGTCTATGCCACAGCCACAGCAATGCCAGATCCAAGCTGTGTCTGTGACATACACTGCAGCTGATGGCAATACTGGATCCTTAACCCACTGAGTGAGGCCAGGAATCAAACCTGTGTCCTCATGGGTACTGGTCAGATTCATTTTATGCTGAGCCATGATGGGAACTCCTCAAAGGCCCTTTTCTAAGGTAAATGTTGTGAAATGTGTATATCTGAAAACAATCTTTCCTACTGGAAAAGTTGAAAAGATAATTTAGCTGGGTATAAAATTTTTGGCTTAAAATATCTGCCCCCCATCCCACCCCCCACTCAGGATTCTGAAAGCATTGCTCTATTTTATTCCAGATTTCACTGTTGTGTTTAGAAACTCTGATCCTTTGCATGAAACCAAACATTTTTTGGGGAAGCTTGGAATGCTCCTCTGTGTCATTGGCTGTGAATTTCAAACAACAAGTTTTGATGCAGATCTTCTTCTTTCCTGTGCCAAATACTTATGGGGCCTGTTTGGTCTGAACATTTGCTCTTCATCCCTGGAAACCTTTTTGTCTTAATCAACTTCCTCATCTTCATGTTCATCATTGTCTTTCTTGGGCAGATCTTCCATATTTTCTATTCTTTCCTATTTTCCATCTCTTTGTCTTTTTCTCTACTTTGTGGGAACAGTGTCTCAACTATCTTCCAATCTTTCTGCTGAGATTTTTGTTTATGCTGTCCTATTTTTAATTTCTAAGAGTCTCTTTTTTCCCTCTGAATGTTCTTTTAAGTTAACATCCTAATCCAGTTTTATGGATTTAATGTTTTATCTGTTGGGGATAATGATAGCTTTTTGACATTTTCATCTCTCTTTGTAATATCTCTTTCCCATAAGTTTGGTTTTTGTTTCTTTATTTTGGTCTTTACCTCTATGGTTGCAGGGGCCTTCCTCAGATGTCAGTGATCAATGGCTGTCTGCTCATATATAAAAGTGGGGCACCAAAAATCTTGCAACGTCCTGTGTGTGGGAGGGACTCATCAACTTGAGCCTTCACTATAGAGTGATATTGTCATGCTGCTTTTGGGGGAAACTCCACATGAGTATTTTCGAGTCTTTTTTCTTGGAATGGTCTGATTCTCAGGGGAGAATTTTCCATTCTCTAGTCAGGCTTCATTGTGGCACTAGGAGATTAGGAAAAGAAATGTGTATGTAGATGGAATGCTTTCACTTATGTAGCCTGATCCTCAGCTGTGCTTGGTGTCCTTCAGCCCAGACAATGCCTGCTTAACTGTTTTTAGGGAATCAGCCTCCAGACTTCTCTGTATGGTAATGGAGGAACGTTGTCTAGATGCAATAGGTTGGACAGAATTACTGGTAAGTTAAAAAGTACTTTTAAAATAGATGTCAACCAATATTTGTTTTCAGCCATATATCTATCTCTCTTCTCAAGATATATGATACTAGCAATTTCTTGGTGATTCTCAGAGTTCTCTACTGGCTAAGATTCAGCTTTCATGAGTGTACTAAGATATTGAGTATTCATCTATCTGCTTTTTACTTTCAAAGTTTTGTTTCCATTGTCACCTCTTCTGTTTCCATGTTCTCAATAGTTCATTTATGCATCTTAAAATTAATTCACTATCACTTAGTGGGTTTCTAGGAGAATGCAGAGGGAAATGTTTGTATTTGGTTTATCATCTTTAACTGGAAGGCCCCATTCATTTTTCAGGTCTATAATGTCTATGTGATTCTTTCCCAAATCTATTATATTACATTTTAGATTTGCGAACATAAGTAAGAATATTTTTCTCATGATCTGTGTCTAATAATTTCGATATTTGGAGTCATGTTTCTGTTTTTTTATTATTTATTTATTTGCTGGTTATCACTCACTGTGTCATCAGCTCATTTAACAGGTTATTTTTGATTAAGTGTTGAATATTGTGTTTGAAAAATTATTTGTAGAAAAAAATTTCAGACTAGGAGTTCCCATTGTGGCTCAGTGGTGAATGAACCTGACTAGTATCCATGCAGATGCAGGTTCAATCCCTTGCACAGCTCAGTGGGTTAAGGGTCTGGCATTGCCGTGAGCTGTGGTGTAGGTCGCCGACGAAGCTCGGACCCTGCGTTGCTGTGGCTGTGGTGTAGGCCAGCAGCTACAGCTCCAATTCAACCCCTGACCTGGAAACCTCCCTATGCTGTGGGTACAACCCTAAAAGACAAGAGACAAAAAAAAAAAAAAAAAAGAAGAATTTCAGTCTAGTATAAGGTTATCATTATCCAAAAATGATTTGTCTGCTTTTCCAGGTGCATGGGTATACCAGCAATTTGGGATCACCTTAATCCATTCAGTCTTGAGATTTTATTAGCCTGCACATGACCACAAGGGCTGGTCTATTTCTCATTTTTCCTTTACTCCTTAGGGTACCAACCTAGACTAAAGAGTTATTTCCTAGACATAGCACCTTCGGTGGGCCCCTTTTGGCTCTGTGAGGATGCTGAAAGTGCAGCTCAGCATATGCACATTTTTCCCAGATAAGCAAATGATCCCTGGACAAAAGCTGCCCCAGGTACCAGGCTCAGAGTCTTGTCCTTTGTACCTTTGACTGCTAATATATCTATGTATAATATGTATATATAATATAATATATATAGTGATATGTTTACTTATTTGATACTTAACATTTATTTTATGAAAGTGTAATATACATACAAAAGTTTACATGTCATGTGTGAAATATGACAAAATCTTACAAATTACCAGCCCCAAAACAGAATACCAGCTCCTCAGAAACTCCCATCATGCTCTCTTCCAGTTGTTATTCTCTCCTCTCTCCAGGGCTTATATTCTAATAGCATTTCCTTGATCACTAATGCTACTGATCATTTTTTCACATATTTATTGGTCATTTCTAGATTTTCCCTGTGATGTGGATTTTCCAATTTTTCTATTGGGTTATCAGTCTTTTTCTTATTAATTTGTAGTGTTCTTTTTATATTATAGCTTTCATATATTTGTTGGATGTATATATTGTGAACATCTCTTATGTGGATGGCCTGTTCAGTTTTATGGTGGTGCCTTTCTATGAACAGATGTTCTTTTTTCTCTTTTTTTCTTTTTGTCTTTTTAGGGCCAAACCCACAGCATATGGAGGTTCCCATGCTAGGGGTCAAATCGGAGCTATAGCTGCTTGCCTATGCCACAGCCACAATGACGCTGAATCCGAGCCACGTCTGTGACCTACACTGCAGCTCACGGCAACGCAGGATCCTTAACCCACTGAACAAGGCCAGGGATTGTCCTCATGGATACTAGTCAGGTTCGTTAACCACTAAGCCATGATGGGAACTCCAAATGAACAGATGCTCTTAATTTTAATATAGTCCTATTATATTTTTCTTTTGTTATGAGTACTTTTTTGGCCTATTTATGAAATCTGTGCCTACTCCAACACCACAGAGATGTTCTCCTATGTTTTCTTCTAAACATTTTTTGTTTAACCTTTCCTATTTGGACTTGTAATTGATTTTTAATATGGTGTGAAGTAGGAGTCAAGATTAATTTTTTTCCATATTGTTATCCAGTTGACTGAGTACCTTTTACCGAAAAGACAGTTTCCCCCTCTGCACTGCACTATATTCTGTGATCAATCAAATAACTGTATACAGTGAAGCATTCTATACTTTTAAAGAGTGCTTTTTACATTTCATCCTATATTTGTACCTGTCTTTAGCTGGAAAATTAATCTGAGTCACCTAGTTCCCTGTTGTTGGAAGTTAAATATCCCTGTTCACTCTTCAGTCCTCTGCAATGCCCTGGTTCCACAGGACAAGGCCAAGGCCAGTTCTACTGGACATCTTTCAGTCCCTAAGCACATCACTTCCTATCAGCATTTCCCCACTGACCTTCTAAGTCCTTTTCAGAAGGGCTCACAAAGCCCTTTATAGCTTGGTCCCTGCCAGCCTCTCCATTCCCCAAATCCCTTTTTTCCTCTGTTCTCCATATTCTAACCAGATTAACTCACATTCATTCTTTCACCTCTGGGCTAACCAGTGGCATTCCTAGCCTCCCTTCACATAGATAACTGCCAATTATTCTGTTTCTCCACTCACCACCTCTGCCAGCTGAAAGTTTTTTTTGAGACTCCAGCCTGGGTTTGACTACTCTACTATGCCAAGATCACCTTGTGCATGTGAATTTCCTCATCATAGAACTTAACCACACCGTGATGTAGATAGAAGTCTGTCTGTTTCCCTACATGGAAGTGCAGGAGCTCCTGTAGGGCGGGCCTTTCTCCCATCCCTCCTTCCTTGAGACCCCAGTTACACACTGGACAGCATTGTGTTTCAGACATCTCTGGGTAGGAATTGAGCAGACCTCCAGCCTGGCCACGATAATAATCCTTCCTACAGCCAACCATCCTGCCTCCACCAGGCCACACCCCTCAGAGGACCAGGCCACACCCCTCAGGGGACCAGGGTTAGGGTCCACGAGGACCTGCCCGGGTGTGATTTCAGGGCTCTCAAGTTTACACCCCAGGACCGGAAAGGGCCGCAGACGTACCTGGCGCCCAGCCTCATTGTTGTGACGGTTCATTGCGGAGCGAGCGTCTGGCCGGTTCTCCCGCGCATCTGCGAACTCCCGAGACACCATCCCGCCGAACTCAATGTCCTCGCTGCACCCGCCCCACTTCCAGCCCTCACCGGGAGAGCCCTGGTGACGGCTGCTGCAGCCGCAGATGGCAGCGGAGCCCTCCGCACACGAGCGAGTCACAGCGAAGGCAACTCCAGCGGAGGCGATAGCGTGCACGAAGGCAGACTCCCGGGTGGCTGAGGAAAGAGGCGATTTGATTGGCAGGACCTGGCGAGGCTGCTTTGACTGGGCTTGGGGTGGGGGCGTGGCTGCCTCTTTCTGGGCGGGTCCTGGACACCCACTGCAGGCTGCCTTGCTACCTCTCACAGAGGGAACCGAGGTGGTCAAGTGCAGGAAGCAGGGGTGCAGTAGGACAGTAGTCCGCGTTCCTAAACAAGGACCCAAGGAGGAGGGAGAGGTTCCCCAAAGAAAGTATACGGAGGACCAAAGAGCCCAAGAGGCAAGCTACTGGACATTACTCGTCATGGGGAACCACAGGGACGGCTGAAGTCAGAAAGTCAGATCATAACCAGAGGGAGAAATAGAACCCTCCACACTGCTGGCTGGAAGGGAACTAGTGCTGCTGCTTGGGAATCATTTGACAGCTTCTTGAACACACGTGCCTACTATAGTCATATGCCTCTGAGGTGTTTACCCTGGAGGAAACGTGTCCACGCAAAGAAGCAAATGTCACTGCTGCTTTATTTGCAATAGTCCTAAACTGGCAGCTCCAAAATGTCCATCAACAGGTGAAAGGATGAAATAAGTAATGTACAGTATGGCGATTAGTGTTAATAATATCGTATTGTATATTTGAAAGTTGCTAAGAGAGTAGATCTTAATTGTTCTCACTGGAAGAAAAAAATCTGTAACTGTGCAGGGTAATGGATGTTATCTAAACTTATTTTGGTGATCATTTCACAATATAGACAAATATTGAATCATTATGTTTTATACCTGAACTAATATGAGGTTGTAAGTCAATTATATTTCATATAAAAATTGTGGCATATCCATAAAATGGAGTTCTATCTAGCATAAGAGGAAAGAGAATATGGATGAATCTCAGAATAATCATGCTGGACTTGGAGAATAGACTTGTGGACTTGTGGTTGTCGGGGGCGGGGGGGGGGGGGGGGGAAGAGTGGGATGGATTGGGAGTTTGGGGTTAACAAATGCAAACTATTGCTTTTGGAATGGATTAACAATGAGATCCTGCTATGTAGTACTGAGAACTATGTCTAGATACTTACAACGGAGCATGACAATGGGAGAAAAAAGTATGTATACATGTATGTGTAACTGGATCCCCAAGCTGTACAGTGGAAAAAAAATTGTGTTGGGAAAATAACAATTAAAAAAAAAAAGAATAATCATGCTGATTGATTAAAAGGCAGACAAAAAAAGCTTATTGCTACTGTCCCTACAGCCCACCATGGAGCTCCCCTTCCCAGATTTCCTGGTTAGAAGCTTTCAGCATCTCAACAGCCCCTCCCAGGGTGTGGCTCCCAGCCCACATACTACCCACCTGTGGCTCTTTTACTGCCTGCACTCCCTTCTCTTCCACTTAGTGCCTTCCACCAGGCACTAAGAGGCCCAGCGGAAGGGTCATGTCTTCTGAACCTTCTAAAGGCCAGTGCCTCCATGTGCTGTGCCCTGTGCTCCTTGTTCTATGCGCTGGCCCCATGTGCTGGTAGAATGCCTGCCAGGAACTGTGATCAGGTCACCTCTGGCCCTGGGGGCTGGTATTGGAGCTGCCAGAGCCGCTGCACGCAGTCTTCTTCCATATGTGGGAAAACTGAGTCAGGGAAAGTGGCATTGGTTTTGTAGAGGCCAGTGGGAGATGGCTGGAGCTTGGGAAGAAAAAAGGTCAGTGGTCTGGATCAGACAGACATGTGAGGAAGTCAGGGAGGCCTGCTTCTGAGAGACCAGCTGCAGGGGGTTGCTGGGTGTGGGAGGCCTATTTTGATTCTGATAGACAGAAGCCTAGAGGAGTTGGTTTCAAAGGACAGGCAGGATGTTGACAGAGGAAAAGCAGGGAGCAGGAGTATTTTGCATGGGAGATTCCACAAGGGCAGAGCTCCAGGGAGGAAAGATTGGGCTGGCAGGATCAGAGGGAAGTGCAGGACATGTAGGGGATAGCCTGGACTTTACAGAAGCAAGACCCCCCAGCCAGGCTTCCTCAGATGGGGTGAATGAATGTATCATGCTTCCTGAGTGTGTGCAAACACTTTTTTTTTTTCTTTTTCTTTTTGGTCTCACGCACAGCATGTGAAATTTCCCAGGCCAGGGATCGAACCCATGACACAGCAGCCACCCAAAGCTACAGCAGTGACAATACCAGATCCTTAACCCTCTGGAACTCATGTGCAAACATTTCTTCAAGGGCACCAAGACATGATCCACCCTTGGTGGCAGACAGGATTCTGGGGATGTCCTAAATCCTGTGTGAACTGATAGAACTCACTCCTCAACTCACCATTCTATACGTGTGTGTGAGAGGACCTGCTGTTTGCCAAGCCCTGCTGGAGAAACATCAGGGAGCAAGATGACCTCATGGAGCTTACCTGCTGAGTAGCAGGAATTCTAAAATCTTGGGTTTAAAAAAAAAAGTGCCATGGGCTGTGGAGCCTGGCAGGCCTGGGGCTGAATCCTTGCTTGGCATTATACGGCCAGTGTACCCTTGGGTATCTTTGCTGCCATCATGTGGGGTCCTGTGCCCCACCTTTCCTGGCTCTGACTTATCTCTCCTTAGGCCTTCAGCTGGCAAGAGGGAGGAGGGAACATGAGAGATGTAGAAATAGGATCAACTAGGGCCTCTGTGCCTGTGTCCCAGAGTTGCTCTAGGGTAGAGGTCCCACAGCAGTTCTGAACAGTGCTGGGCTCCCAATGGCTATAGGACATGTATCATGGGAGGCTGCAGTCTCCTCACCCCCATCAATGCCTAGGAGGCTTTTTTCCTTGGGAAGAGGATGGACAGGTGGGCTCTACCTTGCAGAATGAGCAGAGGTTTCAGGTTGCTTCCCACACTTCCTCTAGCTGCATAGTCTCACCTATTCCCAAGTTTGCAGCCAAGTGTGTATGCCCCAAAACCCAGGTGGTAGAGGCAGGGAATGGTAAGACAGAGTTCTAGCCAGCAGTATGCACACACTCAGACTCATCTACACAGCTTTGTACACATCCACACACACCTGCCACTGAAAAAAGCACATTTACTCCTATACCAAGAACATGCAGAGTAGGATGCATCTGAGGAAGTGCCTTCTGCACCAGCTTCCTGAGAGCTGTCAGGTCCCACACTGCTTTTGGTGACTCTTTCCATGGATTTGCCAACACTTATGGATGGTTTTGCTGGTGCTGGCCAACTTGTGTACTCCCCATGTTTTGCCCAGAGCAAGTCCTGGACTCTTGCTGTTTTCTAGAAACTCCCAGGTGCAAGCACCCAGACACAAACCCAGAAAGGGACTCTCCATTTCTCTCCTATCAGCCTCTCACTGACAGCTTGGCTGGGGACTACTAAGTCTGAAGGCTGCTCTGACCTCCCAAAATGGCCCTGGCACCTCTGGCCCCTCGACTCTTCACCAGGAGTTCAGCTCTCAGTATCTCCCACTTGCATCAGAAGAGCCTCCTAGTTGGGAATGGCACTACCGGCCTCTAGCTTCCCCTGCCCCCTATCCACACACACACACACACACACACACACACACACACACACAAAATACACTCAGACACAAACACAGACATTCTCACTGTCTCCCTCATACTTGCATGCACACACATCCACACATGTACATACTCTCATACATTTACGCACATATATGCTCTCCCACCACACACACACACTCTCACCCACAGCACTTTGTCCAGGGCCCATCTGGCCCTGCCCAGCCTCTTCTCCACTTCTTTCCACTGTGTCCTTGCTTGACTCACACACAGGCTGACTCCTGCCCCTCCTGTTGCCCTCTCAGCCTTGTCCACCACTCCCTGGCCTCCGGCCACACTCAGCCCTCATCCTTCCCTTGGTTCTTCCCAGGTGCTCTTCTGATCATGTGTATCTGCTATGTCCCCATACCTGCTCTTTGGGGCACAATCCAAGGTCCTGGCCATGCAGTCTGGGCTTGGTCCACACATGGCTCCGGAGCCTTCTGGTCTTGGGTACTTTGGGATCACCCTCCTACACCCATTCTATCTGAAATTTCCCTGATGTGGGTACTGTGTACTGTTCATTTTTTGTTTCTCATCTGGAGCCCCAGGTCCATCCCTCAGATGGTCATTGGGGAGCAAGGGCCTTGTCAGAGGAGAGGGCAGTGGCTCTGGGCTGGGGCAGAGAATGAGTTCTGCTCGCCTGCACAGGCCTACCCCATGGCTCTCTGCCCCTCCCTACTCAGCTTGTCCTTAAACGAATTAAGGACAGCTCCCTCACTGTTCCCTTTCCCAAACATCAGCCAGGCAGCCAGGCAGGTGCTTGAAACCCCTGCCCCATTTTCCTTCTATAATAAAACTGGTCAGTTACAGGCAGGCCTGGAACCACCTCCTTCTGACCCAAGGCACCCATTGAATGAACACCAGCATGGACACCTACCCCTTTCCCTTTTATCCTTCCACTCAGCAGAGTATGTGCCCTTATTTTGTCTTCTCAAGGACTCAGGTCGTCCCCTACCTCCAACTCTTCGGAGGGTGGGCTCAGCTCCCAATTTTCACCCCTCCAGAGTCCCAGTCTGGTGCCTTCCCTCCTGCCTGTGCAATGACTCTGACTTAGGGGCTGTGAGCTGGTGGATTAGGGGCACCTCCCCCCATCCCCACACATACCCAGGGAAGGGCAAAGCCCAGGCATTCCAGGAACCCATCACATACAACCTGGTACCTCCCCCACTGCATCCTCTCCAACGGCCCCTCTCAAGGTTCAGATTCTCCAAACCCTGAATATGCTCCCCCAACTCCCTCTAAGCCTGTCCCCAGGGGGCCCAGGGCAGCTCTTATAGGAGGATCCTGTATCTGTCTCTGCCTCTACTCTGCCCCCTTCATCAGTCCCTCCTCACTTCCCCTTCTCTAGTTTCTGAGATAAGGGGAAAGAAAGCGGGCCTGGGGCTTTGCCCTGTCTTGAACAGGGCTTAGAGATCTCTGCTTATCGAGCTCAGGCAAATAGTCCAAGGCCGCCAGACACACTTGAGGAGAAGGTTGTGCAGGGGTTGGGAGGGTTGTTCCCCCTTGAACTTGGAGGTAAAAGAACTCATTCCTACCCTGCTCTGTCACCAACTAGCTGTGTGACCCTGCACACTTCTCTCTCCCTTCTGGGCCTCAATTTACTCTTCTGCCAAATGAGGAGAGAGGCTCCTCACAAATAAAGTCCTGAGGGCTCAGGACACCTTGGAGTTGGTCTTCAACTTGCTCATGAGGAAAAGAAGGCTTTACAAAGACCACGTGGGCCAGAAAAACGTGAGATGGTTCATTCTGGCAAAAACAGTCCATTTTAAAATAGAAGACACTGCTGGGGAAATAACTATTAATAATAATAATAATAATAATAATAATAAATAAAATAAAATAGAAGACACAAGTCCTTAAGCAGGTTCCTGATTTAGCAATCAACCACAAAGGGAAAAACTGAAACTCTGCTTTGGAGAAAACTGACAGACCCTGCCTTACCAGAGAAACTGGGGATTGCAGTCACCAGCAACAGGACAAGACAGACAGATGGAAGCTATTGCGCTTCCTGAGATGATATTCCAAGGACAGCCCCACCCCCTTTGAGACATTCTCATCAAACATACAGTTATCAGGAAATATCCTACACACTCAAAGACTTGACCAAGCTCCTCCCAGTCTCAAGGGCATGAAGGACAAGGGCTGGGCTGAGGAGTCTAGGGACCTGGGGTGGGATCCTGGACAGATAAATGATATTAGTAAAAAAACGGATGAATCTGGGTTAAGTCTGGAGTTTAGCTATTAATGATGGATCATAGATTTGATGGATCTAACTGGGTTTGTGTGCTGTCTGGAGGCCTAGGAAAGGATCTGGGCTCCTGCAGTGTTTCTGTAAGTCTACACTAAATTCCAAAGAAAAAGGTAAATCTCATCCTGAGGCTGTGAAGAAGAAGACCTCCAGAATTCCCAAATGACATTCCACAGTGGTGGGGCTTTTAACCCAGGAATCCATGGGTAGGCTTTAGGGGGTTACAACTCTCCCAAATCATAAGCATGTCTGAAAACCCCAGGGCATGTCTGAAAACTTGTGTGTTTTCCAGTTTCCTTCCAGGAATAGACTGCTTTTATCAGATCTCCACAGAGTTTGAAACAAGGAGGTCATGACTAGAGGTGTAGCCTCAGTTTACAGAGGAAGGGGAACAGGGTTCCTCTGAAGTTGTGGGGGCGGGAGGGCACAGCCACAACTCAGACCAGGGTCTGAAGCCCAGCAGCTGCCCCAGTCACAGCAAAAGTTTTAGCTTTGTCAGAGTTTTCTGTTTATACAACAGAGGCAGCTAGGGAGGGAGGAGAGGAAACAATCCTGCCCATAGGAAGAGAACTGCATCTTGGAGATGAGACTGGAAATATCTTTGTCACCAGCAAAATGCCTTCTTTTGAATGGGCTATGGGAGGTCAAGAGAGGAGGGGACATGGGCTATGAGAGAGGGTGCTTAAGTATCAATGTTGCCAGTTTGCCAAGTTGCTGGGATAAGCCTGCATGAGCCTTCTGAGGCAGCTCACCCCTGCTCTTATTCCCACAGTATAACCAGGAGTTGGGAAAGGAAGAAGAAAGAGAAACTCGTGATAAAATCTTTCTTTAGGATAAGCATCTTCCATCAAGAAAACCACTTCCCCAAAATCTTGATATTGTCTCATTAGTGATTATTTATTGAGTTCATGCAAAATATCAATGATCTACAATTTCCTTTCATTCATTCACCATCTATCCATCCATCTACAATCCACCCATCCATTTGTCCGTCCATTCACCCTCTATCTATCTATCTATCTATCTATCTATCTATCTATCTATCATCCATCTATCTACCCATCTGGGACCTGAGAGTCTATAATGAGCCATACCCTAGGCTCACAACTAGGAATACAAGATAAGTAAGATACAATGTTCCCATTTTTAAGAACTAAGGTAGGAAATCTGCAAGAAAATGGAAATCTCTATCTGATGAAATTTATAGTAACCAAGGCTTTCTGAAAGTTGAAGGAACCACTTGTTCTGGTGTTAGTTAAGCATAAACTGGATGACCCACTGAAAGGTGGAGGGAATCCCTGTGCTGTGAAGGAGGAGGATGAACCAGAGAAATCCTTGCATTCTTTTAGTAGGCGGCTCTGCTATTGCAAGTCAGTTTCTTTGCTTTTGGCTGTGCTGAGTCACCTATCTTCGGGAGCTTACAGTTCATGAGGAAGAGAGTAGCAGGAACAAGGACACGCAGTAGACTTGGCAACGAGCTCTGGGGGAAGGCCTGGGATGGATGGATGAATGGATGGATGAGTGAATGGATAGATGAATGGATAAATGTGGAGAGTGCATGGATGGGTGAATATATGAGTGGATGGACGGGTGGGTAGGTAAATGGTGGATGGTGGGTAAATGAGCAGATGGATGGATGGTAGAGAGTGGATAGTGGGTGGATGATGGATGGATGATAGATTGATGGATGGGTAGATGAACGGTAGATGGATGGCAGGGTAGAGGTAGAGTCTAGGACAGGCAAGGGAGTAGAGTATGGCAAGATCTGGGGACCTGGGAGATAGAGGGAGCATCGCCTGGCAAGGCTGCATCATCACTGCATCATCACTGCAGCCAGTGCAGCCTTGGGTGCAGGGGTCTAGTGTCATACATGAGAGAGGTTTTGGCAGTTACTTCTCTTTCCCTGGGTCTCAGAACATTAGAACTAGAAGGATCTTAACAAGTCCTGTTTCTAGATTTGGATTTCATAGACTTGGTAACTACTAGAGATTATGCAAGGACTGAAACAGGGTTGCAAAGTGTTGTTACTTTTTTGAGAGAATATGACTTATAAGAAATGACCTATAATTTCAGAAAAGGACCTCTTAATATCAAAAAAGGATACATTTCCAAAATCCTCTATACTGAAGAAAGTAAAAAAAAAAAAAATTCCAAGGCCTTATCTTCCACATTTTACCATGAAGCTGGTCATTGGCAACTACTTATTAAGCACTGACTGTATTCTAAGTGGACAAGGAGGTTGTAGTCTCTGTCCTAGAGATGATTTTCCCTCAGGGAAGTCACCCAGAAGGCCATTTCATCAAGGATTGATAGGAGAGCACCACCCAGGGGCATCCCTGCCCTGGGCCTTGTGAATCCTTTTATTACTGCTCAGAGAACTGGTCCGGACAGAAAGACAGGGGCTCCTCTCTGCTGAGCCACCACCATGGGGCCTGCAGAACCTCTCAGTCCCAGTGATGTGTGGAGGCTCAGAATGGTCAGCCCCAGGCTGCCCAACAGTGAATATTGAGCCTAGACAGGGGTTGGCAGAGAGGCTTCTGCTTCCCTCAGTAATGGGTTGCATGATCACCAGGCTATTCCTGTATCTGGCCTGGCTCCTGTGTGAAACAAGGCCCTTGGTTACTGGCTGCTGTCATCTGGTGGCTGGGTGGGGACAGAGCCTGGGGCAGAATGGGGTGTGACCTCCTCCTTGGGAGCTGTAGGACCTGCCTGTCAAAGCCTTCTCCCAGTTGAGTTTTGGCCTGAGGGACAGCCCTCCCTCACCTGGGTGTGCTTCCCCTGTGACTCCTTGAGACCTAGTGCTCCACCTCTCCCTGGGACATGTTGACCTTGAGGCCGGTGGCGGGGGGGGGGGGGGGGGGGGGGGGGAGGACTTGGTGCTGGGATTGGTCGCCAGCCTCCATAGAGCACCACATCCCCCCAGCCTCCTGACCCCAAGACCATGGCTGCAACCACAATCCCCTGCTCAGGGCGCAGAGTCTTGGATCCCAGCACCATCTCTCCACTACCCTTCAGGGACGTTTCTCTCTTGCCACTGTGTAGGGTGAACCCCCCATCACACAGGCTTGCCCTCACTCAGTCGGGGACTCTTTGTGAGTCCTCTCACTGTGTTCCAGGTAAGGAGTTCCTTGTGGCAACTGCCAGTACTCACGGTTGGATGGGCCTTTGGAGAGGCCAGGGCAGGGTAAATTGCTCCCAAGGGCACTGAGCCTCCAAAGGGCCTCTGTGGGGCCTTTTTCTGCTCCCACCTGCCCATAGAGCATCAGTGGCAGGACACAGAGTGAACTCAGTCCCCTCACTCATGATGCATCCCTAGCACATCCAAGGGCAGCAGCTGTGGCTCTCTTTCAGCTGTGGCTCCCTGCCTCAGCCTCCCTGAGCCAGGCCTGGGGCCTCTGACCACCTCCCAGGTGAAGGGCTATGGGAGGGGGAGGAAGCAGAGAGGCAGATCCAGAGATGGCCACCCCCCAAAACAGACAAGTGGGTCCTGCATTGCCTGCGCAGGTGCAGAGGGGTCAGCAAATGCTCTGTGACTGTCTCCCTGGACCATGAAGGCCTCAAGGGCACTTTTAGAGTGTTCAGGGGTTGGCACCTCTTCCCTACTAATGTCCCAACACGAGGGAAGGACAGATGGAAGACTGGCCAGAGCCCCCAGCCAGCAGTTTGCCCCCCTCCCACACAGCCCACCTTCCCTGCTCTCAGAGCTAGGGGGGGCGGTCAGGAGGGGGTGTTGCAATGGGCAATGGCATTTGGTAATCCCGTTGGCCCGTCCTGCACAAAGGATGGAGCCACCTGAGAGCGGAATGCAGCTTGCGCCCCACTGTAGCTGCGGCCCCTGACACCGCCCGGCCGCCAGCACGGCCGGCGTCCTGATTACCTGCTGAGGCTAATGAATCTGGCTTTGTGAGCCACTGTCACGCCGCGTTAGGCCCACAATGGCGCGCGATATTTTATATGAATTTCCCCCTCGTCGGCGATTAGGCCATAGCAAGCCAGTCATAGCAACCGGGAGGTATGCACGGCCCAGGGGCCTGGGGCGCGAGGGGAGCTCGCTATTCACACGCTTTAACACAGCACTCCCGAGGGCGTGTGAATCGCCAGCAGCATTTTCACTTTTCTCTTGTGCTTAATCTTGTCGTCGTCGTGGGGATATTGTTCTCTGAGCCGGGCGCGGCAGGGTGTCTCTGGGGTCTCTCCTGGCCCCTTTACATCAACTCCCCCAACTGGGGAGAGTTAATGATATACGGGGGGTGGGGGGAGGCTGCAGAGACAGTCGGAGCCCCCCAACCACCATGAACCGAAACACTTTCCGATGGGGGTCAGGGGTTGCAACCTGGATTTGGGGATGCTGGTTCCCTCAAGGGCCCCTTCTTCTCTTTGGCCCCTCCTGAGCCCTGTGGCTTGTGCCATCCTGGCTGTCCTGCCCCAGCCCCGTGCCTACCCGCTGGCCCTCCGCAGACTGGTCTGGGACACACAGGGAGGAAGACAGACCACCCCCTGGAGCCCGGCCAAGAGAAGGAACTCAGCTCCAGAGGGGATAGGCTGTGCCATCCCTTCCTGCTTCTCCCCAGTCCAGAACAGGGAAGAAGGTAGGCAGACATGGGTGGGTGCTTGACCCAGGGCTATCCAAGGGCATGGGTGGTAGGTTGTGAGGGAACAGGGCAGGCATCGAGCATCCAGCACACACTTGCTGAGATCTTGGCTAATGACTACAGACCTGTCCCAAGGAAACCAAAGAGGACTCTGACATGATATGCTTTGGGGGGTCAGCCAAGGCCCTCCACTCAGCTGCCCAGTGGGTAAGGTCCAGGTGCAGACCCACCTCTGCTAGCAGCAAGGTCCCCTTTCCCAATAGGGATGCCCCACTGGGGTATAGAAGTACAGGCTCTATGTCCTCCAGATCCTGAGACCCTGATGGGACCTGGAATCAGAAGAGGGGTGGGTGGCTCCCCCCAGCCATCTCATTAGGGAAGCCACTATGGCCCAGGCTTGAGGGTGCCTGGGAAAGCCACTGCCACCCAGAGCTCCTGGCTCTGCTATACTAAGGGCACTAAACTAGTGGGTGGACACAGGCTGAGGCTCAGTATCTAGGTGTCATTGATGATGAAATTGGGGACTGTACCCCATCTGTCACATTGATGTACTGGGACACCAGTGGGAGAAGCACCAAGGGCCCTGCTCCTCACTGTGGATGGCTCACTGCCTTATGGCTCCTTCCATTTCTCCAAAGTGCATATACCCAACTCAACTGAGACCAAGGTCCCAGAAAAGTCATTTGCCACACACAAACCTCCTGGCCTGGACCTTGAACAAGCTGCATCCACTGTGCTTCCCCAGGGGAATGGCCCTGGCTGGGCTTCCTCCAGGCGTGTCTACTAAGGTACCGCCATCTGGTACCTGACTTCCTTGCCTTTTGGCCTCCCCACCCCTTCACCTCATCAGGGGTCAAGAGTGGGTGTTGGCCAGCTCTCAGGGAAAGCAGGCGCTCCAGGTGTCCAGGAGCCTGCCTGGAGGGACAGATAAGCTGCAATCGTGTGCCAGCCTCCACACACTCAAAATTCTTCAAATGCTTTCTGCCCAGCGCAGGTTAAATTGTCTTGCTGCTGTGGGAAGTGAGAGTGGAGGGCACTTCCAAGCCTGGGCTCGCCTCTGTCGTCCAACTCCACGTTCCTCCCTGGCAGCTTCTCAGCCTAGCCCCCAGTCTTGGGCCAGGCAGATGCTGGTGTGTGTGTGTGTGTGTGTGTGTGTGTGTGAAAGAAAGAGAGAGAGAGAGAGAGAACTGGAAGCAGGAGGTATAGGCGCAAGCTCTTTCCCTCTTATCCTCACCCCCCACCACACACACACATGCTTGCACACGCACACGCTCACACACGTCCACACAAGGCTGGGCCCCTCTCCTCAGCTGGCTGGGCAGTGGTTAAGCTCTGTTCAACTAGGCCGCCTCAGCAGGGGTGGCCAAGCACCCCGTGGACCCTGCCACAAAGCCTGAGTGACCTCTGACATGATTAGGGTCGCCCTGACCCTAATCCAATCAGATTGATTACTGCAAGTGTGGCCCAGTGGGCAGGCGGGGGCCTCCACAATGGCCTCCCAGAGCTGGCCTCTCTCTGGGGCACCTGGCAGTCTCCTTCCTCCTGGGCCATTCAGCTCTGCACCACAATGAATCCGACCATTTCTCAGCCCTGTGGCGAGTGAGGGGGAGAGAGAGGGTTTCCTCTTTCCCACTAGACCAAGTGGTGAGGGTGTGTGGGAGCTTAGATGACTTCCATCCAGCTGAAAAAGAAGGACAGAGGGAGGGAGGGGGAGACATCAGGTGGTGTGGGGTAGTGGGGAGCAGAGGGAGCAAAGGGCAGAGGAAGGAGCATGGGCGTGGGGGAGTAGACATAGGGGGCAAACATGGGGGAGAGTGGACATGGGGGGAGAGGGGTTCAAGAGGCCTGCTGGAGTCTGGACTCCCCCTGAGAGGCTTTTGAGGGAGTGAAGGAGTACAGAGGAGGAGGGGGAACTCTCTGGGCCCCAGCCCAGAAGCTAGTGGCTTGTCTGTCCCTTGGGGCAGGTCCTAGGCACCCACAGAGCCTCCTGTCACCTAGAGAGCCCCTACAGAACCTCACAAAGGCTAGCACATTCTTCTGAGTCCTGGCCCAGCCTCTTCTTCATGCCTCAATTTCCTTAACTTGTAACCTTGGTGCCAGTTCATCCAATGGGTTTTAAGATTCAATTTGATGCTCCATGTAAAACACTTAACACATGCCCCCAGAAGTATTGTACACATATTCTAAAGAAAGAGAGAAAACTCTTTAAGGAGCAGCTCAGGCACCCCCTCCCCAGGGAAGCCCATCCACAGAGGCACCTTCAGGCATGTGTGCTCACCCTTCAGTCACTGACTTAGCACATCCTTATAAAGCACACATTCTCTGCCAGAGCACACCTTGGTACTGCCCTGTGTGCCTGCTGTGTGAACCTACTGTACACAGTAGGGAGCCCCAAACCAGACCTGAGAGCACTCCCACAGGGCTCAGCTCTTGTCCTGGGAAAGTGATGTCGAGATAGAGCTAGGAAACTCGAAGCTGCTCCAGAGGTCTGGAGCTGTCTCCCAGGTAGGCCCTGTGGGCTAAGAAGGATTTGGAGAGACTGAGGATTGCAAAGATGGGGGTCACAAAAACTGACCCTGTATCAGAATATGGGGTGCAGTGAGGGGCAGGTGCAGGCATCTTTGGATGGGCCGGGAAGGTCTGTCTATAACAGTGATGTTAGAAAAATGCAAGGAGCAGGACAAGTCACCAGCGAGAGGGCATGGCTGCTGTGGCACCCTGTGGTGGTGAACACAGAAGAAAGGAGTAGGGATAGAGGTCAAGAAGCAGGCCTCAGGGCCACCACAGCTGCCCTGACTGAGGTGCTTGTGTATCTGAACATGGCTGGTAGGTTTGGAGCTGAACGTGACAGGACCATATGTCTGAACATACAGAAAAAGGATGAAGCCTATGGGCCAGTGAGGGTGATGCTGTGCCCCAGAGGTCTCCTAGGCTGGTCTTCTATCCCTGGGGGTGAACAGAAACAGGCCAGGGCCCAGAGGATGGCATGGGTAGTTCCAAGGCATCCTCACTGGCATCTTTGCCTCTTTTCCTGCCTCCCATTCCAGGATCACCCATCTCCCACATGATCCAAGAGGAGGCTCCTAGTCTTCCTGATACTTGTCCAGACTTGGTATCATCTATAAAATCTGGGCCACCAAGTCCTGTACAAATAAGACGTTTCCAATTTCTTGTTTCCACAGAATAAAAAAGGACCCAATTAAATGATATGTTGACAGATTTTTAAAAACTTTTTGATAATAGATCACTGTGATTTTTGACACATATAACTCCGAAAAAATTCAAAGTATTGATATATACATTATATCAAAACTCTCCCTTTTATCTATTTATTTTCCTGAAAGAAGATCTTCATACTTAGATATATAAAATTTAAGAATGGGATGGATTCAATGCAGTCTCTATCAAGTTGCCAATGACATTCTTCACAGAATTGTAATGAAAAAAACTTAAAATTTGAATAGAAGCACAAAGGACCCTGAATAGCTGAAGCAATATTGAAAAAGAAAACTGGAACTGGAGAAATTAAGCTCCCTGACTTCAGTCTATACTACAAAGCTACAGTCATCAAAACAGTATGGTATTGGCACAAACACAGAAATATAGATGAGTAGAACAGGATAGAAAACCCAAAAATAAATTGAAGCATCTATGGTCAACTAATCTATGACAAAGGAGGCAAGAACATAGTGGAAGAAAGAAAGTCTCTTCAATAAGTAGTGTTAGGAAAGCTACATGGACAGCTACATGTAAAAGAACAAAATTTGGAGTTCTGAGAGTTCCTGTCATGGCTCAGTGGAAATGAATCTGACTAGTATCTACTAGGATGTGAGCTCAATCCCTGGCCTTGCTCATGGGTTAAGGATCTGGCGTTGTGAGGTGTGGTGTAGGTTGCCGACATGGCTTGGATCTGGCATTGCCATGGCTATGGCATAGGCCAGCAGCTACAGCTCTGATTCGACCCCTAGCCTGGGAACCTCCATATGCCATGGGTGTGGCCCTAAAAAGACAAAAATAAGTTGGAATTCCCATTGTGGCTCAGTGGGTTAAGAACCCAACTAGTATCCATGAGGGTGCAGGTCCAATCCCTGGTCTTGCTCCCTGGGTTAAGGATCTGGTGTTGCCACAAGCTGCTACATAGGTCACAGATGTGGCTGGGATCTGGCATTGCTGTGGCTGTGGTGTAGGCTGGCAGCTGCAGTTCCAATTCGACCCCTAGCTGGGGAAATTCCATATGTTGCAGGTGCAGCCCTAAAAAGAAAAATAAATAAATAAAATTAAAACATTCTCTAACACCATACACAAAAATAAATTCAAAATGGAATAAGGGCCTAAACATAAAGCCAGATACTATAAAACTCCTAGAGGAAAACATAGGCAGAACATTCTTTGACATAAATCACAGCAAAACCTTGTTTGATCCACCTCCTAGAGTAATGAAAATAAAATACAGAAATAAACCAATGGGACCTAATTAAATGTAAAAGCTTTTGCACAGCAAAGGAAACCATAAAAAGATGAAGACAACCCACAGAATGGGAGAAGATCTTTGCAAATGAAGTGATTGACAAGGGATTAATCTCCAAAAAATGAAAATATAGCATGGAGCTTTATAAACCCACCCAATCAAAAAATGGGCAGAAGATTTAAATAGACATTTCTCCAAAGAAGACAGACAGATGGCCAAAAACACATGAAAAGATGCTCAACATCACTAATAGAGGAATGCAAATAAAAACTATAATGAGGTATCATCTCACACCAGTCAGAATGGCTGTCATCAAAAAGTCTACAAACAATAAATGCTGGAGACGATGTTGATAGAAAAAAACCTTCTTACACTGTTGGTGGGAATGTAAACAGTACAACCACTATGGAGGACAGTATGCAAGTTCCTTCAAAAACTAAATACAGAACTACCACATGATTCACTCCTGGGAAAATCTACTCCATAGCCTATATGGGAAAAAAGAATAGATATATTTATATGTCTGACTGATTCACTTTGCTATACACCTGAAACTAATACATCATTGTAAGTAAACTATACTATGATAAAATTAAATTTAAAAAATTATGAAAAAAAAAAAACAGGATGGGCTCTGAAACTGTCTCCCCAAGATCAGGAGGAAATCAGAGGCCCCTCTTCTGCTCCCTGCTATTCAACATTGTCCCAGAGGCTACAATGAGGGCAAGAAAAAAAAAAAATAAACGGTGTCCAGATTGGAGAGAATTAAAACTGTTTCTATTAGCAAATGACATGAAAATCTTAAGGAATGCATGAAATATCTATTAGAATTGATAAACCTGCAGAAAGATTATAAAGTATGAGATCAATATTTGAAAATCAGTTGTATTGCTGTACACCAGCAATGAACAATGCAAAAATGAGATGAAAAGTCCATTTATAATAGCATCGAAAGAAAAAATGCTTAGAAATAAATCTAACAAAAGAAATATAAGATTTGGGTAGTTCCCATGGTGGCGCAGCAGAAACAAATCCGACTAGGATCCATGAGGTTTCAGGTTCAATCCCTGGCCTCACTCAGTGGGTTAAGGATCTGGCATTGTCATTAGCTGTGGTGTAGGTCACAGACATGGCTCAGATCTGGTGTTGCTGTGGCTGTGGTGTAGGCCGGCAGCTGCAGCTCCAATTAGACCCCTAGCCTTGGAATGTCTATGTGCTGCAGGTGCGGCCCTAAAAAAAGAAAAAAAATATAATTTGTACACTAAAAACTGCAAAATATCATGAGTTCCTTTGTGGTGCAGTGGGTTAAAGATCCAGCATTGTCACTGCAGTGGCTCAGGTCACTGCAGTTGCATGTTTTTGATTCCTGGCCCCAGGAATTTCCACATGCCTTGGGCTTAGCCAAAAGGGGAAAAAACAACAACAACAACAACAACAACAAAACCACGCAAAATGTCATTGAAAAACATTAAAGGCCTAAATAAATGGAAAGACATCATATGTTCATGGATCTGTAAACAAAATTGTTAAGATGGCAATATTCATCAAAGTGACCTGGAAATTCAACCCGATCCCTAAAAAACCAAGCTTTTTTTTTTTTTTTTTTGCAGAAATTGACAAGCTGATCCTAAAGTCCATATGGAAGAATAATGGGCCCCAAATAGCTAAAACAAACTTGGAAAAGTGGAACAAAATTGGAGTACTCACATTTGTCTGTTTTAAAACTTACTGCAGGGCCACAGTAATCAAGACAGTGTGACCTGGGCAAAGGACAGATGTATGAATCAATGGGATTGGAATAGAGCCCAGAAATTAAACCCATGTTTCCTTCTCTGGCTTCCAGATTGGATCTGATCCCACCAGACACAGCCTCCTCCATTACTATAATGGCAACCTTTCCAGGTGGGAAAGGCTTCTGCCTTCTTCCTGAAACCCCTGAAATTTCTTCTTACCTGGGAAAGTGGGAACCCTAATCATGCCTATAAGGCTCTGGAGCCAGGAACCCAGATGGCAACATGACCCTGTCTGGGCCCTCCTGGGCGTGAGGCAAATGATGAACATACCTCCCTGACCCACACTACCACTGACCATGGCACAGTATGGGATTTGTGTGGGTGGCAACCACACACACACACACTCTACACATTACACACATGCATATATAAGCACTTGCACACCACACATACAAATATACATGCACATGGTGAACACACAAACTTGTGCACATGCTCACAAGTGCATGCACACACATGCACATACATGCACACATACTTGTGCACATTCACACGTCTCCACATGCTCTATTTGCCACATTACCTTGTGGCCCTAACTTCCCCCCTGCATGATAGTAACCATCCCTGAAGGAGCTGCTGTGTAATTACCCTAGCCAGTATCTCTGTAAAGTTGACTGAGTGGCAATTATTCTCCCATTTTATAGATAAGGATGCTAATGCACCAGGAAGTGAACTGAATTGCTGGTTGAGGTCACATGGCATGATTGTCTCACACCCCTTCCGGTTCTTAGAGAACACAGGCCAATCTGGAGGCCTGACCATGACCACTTGATGCTGGGGAGCCCTGACTTCTTGAACAAACACCATTAGGCCCCACCTGCCCTCAATGCAATGCTCATTTGCATTCTTAGAACCTCTGCCCATATGCATGCCAGCAGTCTCAGAACCTGGTGTTTTCCTCCCAGACAGTTCTTGTTCTTTCTTCCTCTGCATTATGGCCTCTAGTTCTGAGCAAAGCTATTTGTTTCTCCCATATAAATTGACCATGTGCTGGCAGACATACATGGACTTCACAGGGCTCATGGGGAGGCTGATGGATGTAATGGTAAAGGATTCAGGACAGTGAGGAACAAGATGTGGAGGTGGGTGATGGCGAGAGAGAGAGACAGCATGGGGGATGCTATGTGATACAGGAGACAAGGTGGCATTTAGAAGGAGACTGAGGGGAGTTCCTGTCATGGCTCAGCAGAAATGAATCTTACTAGCATCCATGAGGATACAGGTTCGACCACTGGCCGCGCTCAGTAGGTTAAGGATCTGGTATTGCCCTGAGTTGTGGTGTAGGTTGCAGACACAGCTCGGATCTGGCATTTCTGTGGCTGTGGTGTAGGCCAGCAGCTACAGCTCTGATTTGACCCCTAGCCTGGGAACCTCCATATGCCATGGGTGCGGCCCTAGAAAGAAAAAGGAAAAAAAAAGGAGCCTGAGGGAAACAGGCAAGGGAACCACACAGAAGGCATAGAAAAGATCAATGACAGGGGCTCTACAAGAACAAAGATGGAGATGGAACAGTGGTCAGTGTTTTGGAAGCAGCCAAGGAGACAGTGGGGCTAGAGAGGGGCACAGGGAAGATGGAGAGGACAAGGGGAAAAGAGGCAGCAAGGACAGAGCATTTGAGAGAATAGGGTCCAAGTGAAGGAGGGGTGTGTGTGGTTGACATGGCTCTTCTGGCCCTTGGGACATTGGGAACAGCACTGAACAGTTGCAAAAGAGCTGCTTCAATCTTGGGCATCAGGGTTGCTGGGTTTGGTGGGAAGTAGATTCAGGACTCTGAAAGTATTACTGTTGGGACTTGTGATGGAGAGGAGTCATGAGTGACCCTACTTATGGGTTGCCTTTTACAACACAAGGAAGTAGGTATGTGGGAGGGATACATGGCCTTGGCCATCCTTTTGCCAGTGCCCCTTGGGACTACAGGGCCTCCAGCATATCTTTGCTAATATTATCTTCCCTACCTCTGTCCTAGTAATCTTCTTTGGCACTTCTTTCTTCTCAGGTCTTCTCTGGCCTACTCTCCCTACTGAGAGCATGACCAACTGTGCCCTCTGTGGCCATCAAATCTCTACCAGCCCATCCTGGAGTGGATGACATGTTCCTGAAGTTGCCATACCAGTGCACACCCCATCCTTCATGCTTTTTCCCAAGGTGACCTTGGCATGCCATCAAAGGGGAGGTTGATGTCCCCTACCCTAGAATCTGAGTGGCCCTTTGTAACTGCCATGACCAACAGAATGCACCATTGCAGAGCCTTTGAGGCTGGGTCTCAAAAGATGATACAATGGGGCACCAGCAAAATGGCAGAGTAGGGGGCTTTTTGCTATTGTTGTCATTCCAGCATATTAAGGAAATCTCTGCCAAAGCACTAAACTTACTATAAGCTAAAGAAACAGAGCTTCTGGAGTCACACATGACAAAGAATATAGTCATAAAAATAATTTAGAAAAGACACTAAACAAACAAGGAACAATAGCCCATAACAACAACAATAAACTCTGAAGGGGAAGAAGAATCTAATTTCCTGAGTTACCATATTATAATATTCAAAAGGTATATATTTCAACAAAAAATACTAGGCATGCAAAGAAATGAGAATATGGCTCATTCACAGGAAAAAGAAAATTAAATTAACAGAAACTATCTCTGAGAAAGCATAAATATTGGACATATTAGACAAAGACTAAATCAACTGTCTTAAATGTTCTCAGAGAGATAAGAAACCAGGATAGCAATGGCTCAGCAAAGAGAGAATATCAATAAAGGGGTAGAAATTATAAACAGCATCCAAATAAAAATTGTGGAGCTGAAAAGTACAATAACTGAAACAAAATATTCACTAGACGTTTTCAATAGCAGAGTGGAGCAGAGAGAAGAAAGAATCAGGAAAACTGAAGAGAATTCAATTGAAATTACATGCCGCAGGAACAGCCCTAGAAAAGGCAAAAAGGCAAAACCAAAAAACAGTATGAGGCACAGAAATAAAAAAGAATGAAGAAAAATGAATAGATCTGTGGGACATCATCAAATATTGCAACAAACACATTGTGGGAGTCCCAGAAGGAGAAAATAGAGAGGAAGGAGCTGAAAGAATATATTTAAAGAAATAATGGCTCAAAAGGTCAAATTTAATTTAATTAAAAAAAAACCTTGAAGATTCAAGATATTCACTAGAAGCTCAATAAACTTTAAATGGGATAAACACAAAGAGATCCACACTGAGACATTTTAATCAAACAATGAAAATATACAGAGAGAATCTTATAAGCAGAAAGATGTGATGTATAAAGGATCTTCAATAAGGCTAACAGCCAATTTCTCATTGGAAACCAATGAGGCCAGAAGGCAATTGGATGACATATTTAAAAAGCTGAAAGAAAAATGCTGTCAACCAAGAATTCTACATCTGGATAAACTATCTCAAAAATGAAGGACTAACCTAGATGAAATGAATAAACATACAAACTATCAAAACTGACTCAAGAAGAAATAGAAAATCTGAATAGACCTATAACAAGTAAAGAGATTGAGTTAGAAATTAAAAATCTCCCAATAAAGAAAAACTTCACTGGTTAGTTGTACCAAACATTTAAGGAGGAGTCAACACCCATCGTTCTTCAACTCTTATAAAAAAAATGGAAGAGGAGGAAATCCTTCCTACCTCATTCTATAAGATCAACATTATCTGATACCAAAACCATATAAAGGCATTACAAGAAAAGAAACTACAGATCCAATACCCTATTATGAATATTGATGCAAAAGTTCTCAACAAAATATTTTCAAACTAAATCCTCCAGCATATTAAAAGGATTATATGCCAATACTGAGGGGAATTTATCCCAAGAATGCAAAGATGGTTCAGTGTAAGAAAATTAGCCAATAATGTTATTCCATATTAACAGAATGAAGGCAAAATCATGTGATCATCTTATTTGATGCAAAGAGAGCATTTGATATAATCTAATACCTGTTTCATGATACAAACTCTCAACTGAACAGGAATAGAAGGGAGTTTCCTCAACCTGATAAAGGGCAGTTACAAAAACCCCACAAGTAACATCATATATTCCATGGTGAAAGACTGAAAGGTTTCTGCCTAAGATCAGGAAGAATACATGGGTACCTACTCTCACCACTCCTATTCAACATAGTACTGGAAGCCAGAGCAATTAGGCAAGAAAAAGAAATAACAGGTATCCAAATTGGAAAGGAAGAAGCAAAAATGTTTCTGTTCATAGAGGACATAATCTCATACATAAGAAATCCTAAAGAATGAACAAAAACTCTCAGAGCCATTGAAAAAATTAAGCAAAGCTGCATGATACAGGATTAAAATGCAAAAGTAAATTGTACTTCTATACATAATCAGTTAACAATCCAAAAAGGAAATTAATAAAACAATTTCATTTATAACAGCATAAAAAGAATAAAGTACTTAGGAATGCATCAATCAAAGATGTATAAGACTTGCCCACTAAAAACTACAAAACACTGCTGAAAAAAATTAAGGAAGACCTAAATAAATGGAAGCTATCTCATGTTCATAAATTCGTTCATTAATACTGTTAGGATGGCAATATTTTCCAAACTAATCTATAGATTCAGTGCCATTTCCATCAAAATCTCATCAGCCTTTTTTGCAGAAATGTAAAAAGTTATTCTAAAATTTATATGTAATTGCAAGGAAGCCCTCCAAAAAACCCAAGACAATCTTGTAAAAGAAATATAAAGCTGGAGAACTTATACTTCACAACTTTAAAATATACTACGAAACTATAGAAATCAAAATGCTGCAGTATTGGGAGAAGGATAGCATATAGACCAATGGAATGGAACTGAAAGTCCATGGAAAAATTTTTTTTCTTTTTAGGGCTGCATGCATGGCATACGGAAGTTCCCAGGCTAGGAGTCAAATTGGAGCTATGGCTGCCAGCCTACACCACAGCCACAGCAACACAGGATCCAAGTCACATCAGCGACCCACACCACAGCTCACAGCAATGCCATATCCTTGACCCACTGAGAGAGGCCAGGGATTGAACCCATGTCCTCACGGATACTAGTTGGGTTTGTTTCTGCTGTGCCACAACAAGAACTCCTCCATGGACAATTTTTGACAAGGGTACCAAGATCATTAAATGGGGGAAAGAATAGTCTTTTCAACAGATGGTGCTGAAATAAGTGGTTTCCAATTGTAAAAGAATGAAGATAGGCCCTCACAAAATTTAACTAAAAATAGATCAAAGATCTAAATGTAACAGGTAAAACTATAAAGCTCTTAGAAGAAGACACTGATGTAAATCTTTGTAATCTTAGATTAGGTAGTACTTACTTCATTATGACACCTATATAGGTAAATTGAACGTCACCAACATTTAAAACTTCTGTGCATCAAAGAACACTGTCACAGAAGTGAAAAGACAATCTATATAAGGGGGAAAATATTTGCAAATTGTATTTCTGGTAAGTGTCTATTATCTAGAATATATAAAGAACTCTGACAACTCAACAACAAAAAGACAAACAACCCAATTAAAAACTGGGCGAAGGACTTAGACATTTCTCCAACATTCACATGGCCATTAAGCCCATGAAAAGATGCTTAACATCTTTAGCCATCAGAGATGTGCACATAAAAGTCAAAATGAGACATCATTTCGCATCCACTGGGATGGTTAAAGGAAAAGACAGAGATAACAAACATTGGTAAGGATATGGAGAAATTGGAACCCTCATGTGTTGCTATTGGGAATGTAAAGTGGTGAAGCTACTGTGCAAACCAGTTTTTATGGTTACTCATAACATAGAATTACCATATGACTGGAATATTCCACTTCTAGTAGTATATCCAAAAAAAATTGAACTGAGTATAGATACTGAAATACTTGTACAAAAATGCTCACATCAGCATTATCCACAAAAGCCAAAAGGTTGGAAATAACCCAAGTGTCCATCAACAGATGGATGGATAAACAAAATTGGTCCATCTATATTATGGAATATAATTCAGCCATAAAAAGGAATAAAGTGCTGAAACATGCTATAGCTAAATCAATCTTGAAAACATGCTGTGTGAAAGAAGCCTTTCTCCCTTTTTCTTTCTCTTTTTCTTTCTCCCCATTTGCTGGAGGGCCCAGTCACTATATTTATGGGAGCCCAGGCCACATACAAGGGCCACTTGTGGGTGTTCCCACTGACAGCAGCATTAGCCATCAAACATGTAAGAGAAACAAGGACTAGCTGCAGTGGAGAGATCAGCCTGCCTACTGGGCTGCTGAACCCTGATCTGCAGGTGTTTTGTGAAAATTTGCTCTTCACTAAAAGTTAACCAACACCCAGACTTCTTCATGTTTCTCTCCTTCCCAGAATAATCCCTTGACTCCAGGATCATGGATAATTTCAGCTGTGTGCCTTTGTGGTCCCCAACCTTCTCTCTTCCTGTGTTTTTCTTTGCTTGTTTCTGTATTTTTCTCTCCAAGACGTGCCTGAAGTCCTGCAGGAAACCTGCAATGGTTAATTTCATTCCCATGGAACTGTGCAGTTGCCTTTTGGGGAAGGGGAAGCAGAAGGAATCTCTCCATGACCCTACATTCTTCCTAAGCTCCAGAAGCACCCTCCAGAATGGATGAGCATTGGAAAGGACCCACATGGGAGATGCCTATGGTAACAAGGTCTGTGCTGGATGTGTTGTTCCTATGCCTAAGCATAGGTGAGACATGGAGGCAGAAAAGGATGGAGTGGCTTGTGTCCACCCACAGTGAGGGGGAACTGGCTTAGACCCTGCTGTACCCACAGCTCTGGGCTGCCACCTCTGCCTGGAAAGTCATGACAGGTGCCATCTGTACCTTTGTCCAGCACGGGGCCAAAGATGGCCAGGCTGTTGTTGATAGTGGTGCAATTCCACCGGCGGCCACGGAACTGGTGTTGGCACTCTTGGATGCTGATCTTGATGCCCTCTGCCACGCTGGGCATGATCTCCACATAGTTCCGGCAGAAACGCAGCTGCTTGGGTACCAGGCCTGGGATACTGGCGCAGAGGATGGGCTGTGTCCCCAGGGATGAGTACTGGGGCCCAACAGCCAGGGACCTAGGGGAGGAGGACAAGGAAGGCTGGTTAGTAGGGGAGGTGCACTGCTAGAAAGCCTGTCTCTACCCTGTACCTGAGACTTTGCACAAAGCATCATGATATGCACGTGGATTGACAGAAAATAAATCAAGGAAGTGGTGGAGGCCTGCTTTCTTCTATGCAAAACTGCAGAACCCCTCCCCCCAACACTGTTGTTGAGACAGCAGCACCCTAAAACTTTTTAGGAATACAGAGAGTAGAACTCAGGAATACAGTGTTATGCTGGGTCAGCTGAGAAGGAGCTGCTGGGTTTGCGGTAGGAGGGAGGAGGACCACTTCTGGAGCAAGGTTGAGATGGGGCACAGCGTGGCTAAATCATAAGGCTGAAAATCATACCTACCATGCCAGTCAGCTTTTGGCTATTTACCCAACAGATATAAAAGAATATGTCCACAATAAGATGTGTTCAAGAATATTCACAGGGCTGTGATCATCAGAGAAAAACTTGGAAACCACCCAAGTATGCATCCATTGAAGCATGGATGAACAGTGTTTACTCATGCAGTGGAATGCTACTTGGAAATAGAGAGGTGTGGACTGCTGATGCAAGGGTAGGGATCTCCCTGGGGGAGTGCTGAGGAGAAGCATGACACAGTGTGCGTAACCACAATTCCTCTGAGACCCAGGCCAGGTACAGAGTGGATGGGGACAGAAATCAGGGCAGTTGTTTCCTCATTCATACAAGAAGATCAGCTTGACCAGAAGGTGGCATGAGACAATGTTTCTCAGGATTCACTTTGCAAAATGGCTCCCATTTGCCAAGGTGCCTATGCAATTTAAATTAAGCAAAATGACAAAATATGAAAGAAAAAGTCAGTTCCTTGGTCATACCAGTTACACATGGCCTGTGGGTACCATGTTGGATGGTTAGATATGGGACATTTCAGTCTGTCCCATATAGACAGCGGAACTGTGGAAAGTTCTACTGGATCACACTGGTTCAGGGTGATGGAGGTGTTGGTTACCCACGTATTTAATGTGTTGAAATGGATTGAATTGTGGTCATTTGACTATAAGTGATTACATCTCAACTTAAGAGGAAGAACCACCAGGTCTTCTGTGGGGCAGAGGGGAATGAGCTTTTCCAATCCCATGGTGACCTGTTGTTACATTGTCCTGCCGCTGGTCTATGTGTCTGTCTCTGTGGTGGGCTTTTGGGCTCTGCTCAATCCCTTTGTGTCTCAGTTCTTCCTTCATCCCTCCGTGGATACTCCTCATGAATGACTGTGTGGCTGCTGCTGCTTTTCAGGGCCAGCTGTGGAAGCTTGCCTCCCATCACCCATCGATATTACAAAGGCTCTTTGGGGTTTTTGGGAAGGGACTGTGAAGACCCTCAGGGTGGTAGGAGAAGACCAAGGCATGAGAGGCCCTGTGGAGCCAGGGGGACCACTGTGGGGGTGGGGTGACTCCAGGGAAACAGCATCCCGTGGCTTCTTTTTGGTCCCTAGGGATTTGCTGACCCTCTTGGAACAGAGAAGTGTAGATGCTGCCCACGTTCCCTTAGACCTTTGGCCTCATGCACGCTCTCCTCTTCCTCAGGGAGCCCCGTCTTCCTCCTTCCTCTGGGCTGTCTGGTGTGGTGTGTCCCAGGCCTAGAGTGGGACACTTCAGAGTGGTCCTTCTGCCTGGCAGGATAGTCTCTGCTTATCTGGTAGCTTGCTCTGGTGGGATCCAGGTGGAAATGTCTGTTTCCCCTTTCTTTGTTTGGTGGGGAGACCAACACACTGGCAGCTTTGTAAATGTTTCAACTGGACCCCCAGAGTTTCTTTTGTTTGGCTCTTCCTCTTCCCTGGGAAGGCTAAGCACCCCTGAGAATGTGGGACAAAGATTTCTGTGTCCCTCGGTAAGCCACATTCCTGCATTATGATGCTGACTTTTAGTAAGTCCTACTCTGAGTCTAACTCAGTTCCATCCAGCTGTGGTGAGAACAATAGGAAACAGGAACCATTGTCTCTCAGAGAAATAAACCTACCCTCTGGAAATACAAATCAGATCCTAACATCTTTCCCTGTTCATCTCCAAAATCTTCAAAGGCTGCCTAGCCTGGAGACAAAAACCCAAGCCTTTCAGCACCTGGAGATGCCTTATTGGACAACCCAGGGAGAACATTTCTTCATTGCACAGTCCTGCTAGAATCTGGATCTGTCTAGCTTATCCTCTCACCCCCTGCAGGCCTCCTGCTCCTGCCACAAGAGCCTCCCCACACACTTCCTCTGTCTCCACCCATCTATCAGCCCATGTAGGGCTTTGTCCCACACATCTCCACAGCCGCACAGAGTGCCCTCTCTCCCCCTGTAATACCCCTGGCCTCCTGTGTGATGGTCACCCTCTCCGCCTCCCCTCTGAAGCATATATGTAGTTCTGTATTTAGTTAGCTGGCTGGGAAGAGGGCAAATACTCCTTGAAGTTCTGAGCATATGGTTTCCCACTCTCATCTCATGCCCTCCTGCCCACCATTTCTGGGCATACTGTGCAGTCTTTGTTGTCTGTTTGCTCTCTTTTCCTAATCAAGTATATCTCTCAAGAGTTAAAAGTCTTTCTGGGAGTGACGATGGCACCTTGCAGTTAGGTGTTCAAGTGAAGCTAAGCCTCCTTTTCATGGTTGGCCATCCCTAGAGTCCCCATTCCTAGGAAAGGCCCAAAGCTTCCAGACCAGATTCCTGGCCTCCTAGACCCCTCCCAAGTCCATGCCCCAATATCTGACCCCACCTCCCTGGGCACACTCCCCATCATATCTGTCCTCTGCTTGAACGCCTTGATGAGCCAAAAACCAGCCATGACCTCATGTCAGATCTCATAGATGCCTCCATGCCCCTACTTGAGTCTGTATTTACAGAAGGGCATGCAGCTGAGGGGCCGGTTCATTCCCTTGCTTGTTCCTTCACTACCTGCAGAGACTGTTGAGTGCTGGGTACCTGTCCAGGCCTGACCCTCTCTAGCTTTCTCCCACATCCACCTTACAGTCTGGGACCCTGAAGTTTTCAGAAAAGTTAGCCCTCTGCTTTCACCCAGCTGTGAGGTTCTTCCTCTCTAAGAAGTATTCTGTCATTTGGGCCTTCCCCTCCTGCATCCTGTCCTGTATAAACAGCTCTGTGCTAACCTAAGTGCTTAGCTTCCTGATGGACCAGCACAGGCTGAGTAGATGGATGGGAGAATGGGAGGGAAGGTGACACTTGGACTGAGAGATGGTGTGCAGGCCAAAGTCAGCAGTCTCTGCTCTTGGGGAACACCCAGAGGCAGGGTGGGGCCTTCAGTGTGGAGAAGATCTGCCAGCTCTGCCCTTTCCAGGCTGAGGTCCAGATGTCCAGGACACAGGTGGTAGGGGGTATCCAGGGAGGTAGGCTGTGTCTAACCTGTGTGTGCCCCCTGCCACTCTCAGCCCAAAGTTTCATGGAGAAACTTCCACTTGTAAAACAGATGAAGAAACTCCCCTGGACCCCAATTCTCCTTCAGAACATTGTCACATTCACATCCTATCCAATCCATTTCAGCAATTCTATATGTCTGTACCTCCTCTCACCCTATCCTGTCCCCAGTGGCCACTCTGCCTATATTGATGCATGTGCTGATGTGGATGACTTCACCTGCCCTGGCTGGGGTCAGCTATCTGTTTCCACCATGTGGTACCTCTCACAGTGACCCCAAATGTACCCACCTCCCACCCTTGCCTGACATCATACCCTTACATCATTTGGCACTAGCAGGATGTGACCTGGAACTGGCAGCATGAGAGTTTGGGAAGACACCCTCTGTAATGAGTGGAGGGACTCGTGGGGAGGGGGCCTGAGAATTATAGCCAGGTGGTCTCGTGAAGGCAGCAGCTGGAACACAGGGCAGGAGCTGGGCTTGGAGAGAAGCAGGACTGTAGTTAAGGTCCTTCAGCAGCTTCTATGGTACCTCCCATAGCTCGGAGTCAATCTCTTACCTCCCTTGGGCTGGTCTGGCTGGTCATTCGCCAGGTTCCTTTTGCCTCAGGCCAAAAAATGGCTGCAGTGGCGAGTCCTGGAGGCCTCAGTGTGTGCCAGGCCAGAGAGGTGGCTATGATGGTCAGGCTGGTGGCTATTAATCTATATACCTTGGAGAACATAGGAGCCCTAGCAGAAGTGCCTGAGAGGCTGGCAGGTGAGGTGAAGCTGAGACCGACTGTCCTAGGTTGCCTGGGACTGAGCAGACTTCCATTTGTAAGCAGGGATAAGCTGTCACTCCTGGTGAGGCTGCTCTGATAGTCTCTGGCTCCGCTATTCCACGAGCCAGGATGTTTCACATTCACTTATTCCACTTATCCCATATAGATGGGATGTGATTTGCAAAAATAAATAAATAAATAAATAAAAAATAAATAAAATAAAAAGCTGAACTCTAGTTAATGATGAGCCCACCAAAGTGTTCAGGGGAGAGTGTACTGAGGGTGTATACAAACATGAGATGAATAATTGGTGGACAGAAGGGATGGTTAGGGATGAGATAAACATGAGTTGATTTTCTCTGTCCAAGTGCTGGATTTTTTCTGGATGTTTGAACATTTCCTAAGGGAACATTAGGGAAAGGTTTGACCTTCATAGCTCTGGTCTTGGAATCTTTTCTGGGGGGATGCTGAGTCCTGAGGTTCATGGAGTTCCCTCCTCTTCTGTTGCTAGAAGCCTTGCTCAAACTGGAGAAGGGCAAAGAGGTCCATCAGAAAGAAAATCCTCTCAGCTGATTTATTTTTATGGGATGAATGTACTTGGAGACTCAGAACAAGTGGGAAAAGAAGAGGCCACTTAATTCAGACAGAAAAACAGGATTTAGTCTCTCTTTGTCCTCACCAGTCCCATCTCTACCAGATGCCAGAGGCCAAGATTCATTCTGTATGGGGGTTGAGGTGCTCTTCCCTAGAACCCCATAGACTTCCACAGAAAGCATAAAACCTGCACCAACCTTGGCCCCTCCCCACCTCCTTTCATGTAGCCAGGCCACAGCACCAGGGAAAGTAGAGTGGGATTCCCAAGTTCACAGCTTCTCCACAGGCTTCAAGGGAGGCTGCTGAGTCAGCTCCCCCACCCCTGCCTCCTTTTGGCCCTCCTCCCAGTCAGGTCCCAGATCACCACCTCCCCAAGCAAGGCTGGAGTACCAGTGGCCAGTTTAGATGCTACTCCAGCTATTCCAGCCTCCACTAAGCTTGACTGGATCCCTCTCCCACTCCTTCTGGCTGGAATAGCTGGACTCTGGGCCCCAGGCCCCAGGGTCAACCATGTACAATCCTGTCTAAAGGTCTTGCCAGGAACCAGTGGCAGATTAGTGGGAGAGGGGTGCTGTAAACTGAAAAGTGCTGCAACTGTAGGACATATCACCTTAGTGCTCTATGCCTCCCCAAGTTCTCAGAGCACGTAAAATGCAATACACCAAATGCAACCTGGGCTCTGGTGTCAGATCTTGGAACAGAGGAAGGATGTCCATGGAGAGACTGATGAAGTCAGTCTGTGTTTGGCTGATGGCAGTGCACTAGTGTGATCTCTCATCCTGATAAGTGAGCTAGTTATGTTAGATGCAAGTGCCAGGGAAGTGGGTTGGGGCTGCAGAAACTCTCTGTAGTACAGTCAGGTCATCATCCCAGACCAAGTGTAGAAGAAAGAAACAGTTACAAGGAAACAAGCAGACTGATAAAAAGTTACAATAGGGAACAAGCTTGTGGTTCTGAACTGTGTTTTAGGTTATTTTTTATTTTTATTTTGTCTTGGCTGCAGGTACAGCATGTGGAAGTTCCCTGGCCAGAGTTTGATCTCTTGCAGCAGTTGTGACTGTGCCACAGCTGCCACAATACTGGATCTTTTAACCTGCTGCACCACAGGAGAACTTCTTGCGTGTTTCTTTATTGAGCCTACAAGGTGGGCTGAGAGCACAATGGTATTTTGTAATCTCTGCACCAACTGTCACCTGAGATAAAAGTATCTGCTTTCTCCTGGCGATAGGATCTCAGAAACTGTGAATTCTGCTGCAGTTCGTCGCCTCTATTCATAACTGAAGGTGAGTTCAACTGCAGTTAGTCTTGGGTACAAATAAAGATGTCATTTCCTTGTCCCAGGGGACTGGCATGTAGAGGGAGAGGGCTTGGGAGCATTTGTGAGGGGACACGTGATTTGAGGGGGGGCACAGAGGGCGGTTGTGCATACTTGGAAGGAGGTAGCTGCTCTCCTGTGCTCCAACCCACCACACCCAGATTCTGACATGGCCCCAAGAGTCCCCACCCTTCCATCTGAGACTGTGAACACAGACAGATCACACTAGCTATATCTATAGGACCTGTAGTGAGCAGTAGACATAAATCAGGGCCATCAACCTGAGTTAATCTAAGCACATGTTAATCTAAGCACAAAGCAGAGACTCCAGGTAGTAGCAGAAGACAGAGATAGCATCTGAGGTTGTTGCTAGTCTTGAAATGAAGGGGCCTAATTCCAGGACCAGAAAGTGGTCTTGAGGAGCTAAGAACCACCCTGGCAGACAGCACAAATACACGAGAACTGCAAGGACCAGAATTTGACAATTGGGTGAGGGTGGGAGCATATTCTTCCCTAGATTGGCCAACACTTAGGTTTTGGCCTCTAGAAACCCTGATCAGGGAAACCAGACTTCCAACCTGCACAGCTGTGAACTAAAGTACAGGTGCTGTTTGAAGCCATAAGTCTCATCATTTGTCACTGGGTGTAGACTAAATATAACCCATCTCTCTCTTCTGTCCATGCTGGCTCTTTCCACTCCAATTTGCTCAATATGGAAGGAACAGAACCTCACAGGATGGTGGTCCCTCCATGTATAGTCCAAGGGTCTGAGCCACTGACACCTTCAAGGGCTGTCATGAGGCCTTTAGACAGCTCTTCCCTTCCCTCCCCCTCCTCTGCCTGTATCCTCAGGACCACCCCTCCCCTTGTACCAGTGCCTTGCTCTTAGAGGTTGGTTACTCCTTCCTTCCAAGTCCCTGGCATCACTTCTGCCTCCATCTGCCATTAGCCACCACCTAGCTGCTTATCTGGCCCACCTGCCCCATCACCATTGCCCATGTGGCTTTGTGCCCAGGTAATGGTGATGAGTCTCTTCAAACTATACAACCTCAAGAAACACCTTGGACTCAGAAGCTGGGGCTAGAGGAAGAAACCAGACTAACATCAACAAGTTAACATGGCAGGAAGGGGTTTTGGCATCCCACTTTCCAACATGATGCTCTTAAAATGCATTAAGTACAAGCACATAAAAGGTAATATTTATGGGAGTTTTCTGGTGGCCTAGCAGTTAAGGACTCAGTGTTGTCACTGCTGTGGCTCAGGTTTGATCTGAGCCTGGGAACTTCTGCATGTCATGGGCAAAACAACAATAAGAACAACAACAACAACAACAAAATGATAACATTTATGAGTAATTATCTTGGTCAGTGTGGGCCACAACAACAAAGAGCACATATTGGGTGGCTGAAACAAAATACATTCATTTCTACAGTCTTAGAGGCTGGAAGTCTGAGATGAGGGTGCTGGCATGGTGAGGTTCTGGTTATGGGTTCGTGGTTCACATGTAGCTACCTTCTTGCTGTGTCCTCGCATGGCAGACAGAGAGCTCTAAGGTCTCTTCCTTTTATTTTAAGGACACTCTTCCCATCATGCGGGCTCTACCCTCATGACCTCATCTAACCCTAATCACCTACCTCCTAACATCATTACATTGGTGGTCAGCGCTTCAACACATAAACCTGGAGGAACATAAAGAAGAAATCCATGACAGAGAGTAAGATAAACATCTTATTAATAAACAAAACCCATATAGCCACCTCTAAATCCAAAGACACAGAACACTACAGGTCTCCTGGGTTCAATATGACCCTGTTTTCATCACAGAACTGTCATTGAGGCGTGATGTGTGTGCTGACCCATTTGTCCCCTTGATTTCTTCAGCCAACATACCAGGTGACTGGGTAAGAGCTGGGTCCTCTTAGGGTGGTCCCTGGGCCAGCAGCATGTGCACCACAGAACCTTGGAAGTAACTTAACTTACCTTTCAAGTAACTTAACTCGCACCACATAAATGCAAGTTTCCAGGCAGTGTGCCCCCTCACCCAGACCTGCTAAGTCAGAAACTCGGGGCTAGTGCACTGTTTTGACAGGCCCTGAGGGGGGTTCTCATGCTGGTGTTTGACATTCTGGGATCACTGAAAGAAAGTCCAGCTTCAATTCCTGGGACTTGGAGTCCAGAGAACCTCCTGAGGCTTCAAGTCCAAACCTTTTGGTCTGGCAGTCAGGGTTTTCCTTTGGTTTCCTACCCCAAGACTTCCAGAAGCTTCTGGTGCTGCCCTTTGAGAACACGAGTTCTGTTGCAGAAGCAAGGGAAGGTGGGCTCGCCCAGGCTCAGGAGTGGGGCCAGGATGTGAGCCCTCACCCTCCACGACCCCTTCTGTCTCTGAGGCTGGCCACTCCCCTCCCTCCCACCCTGTGTTCTAGAGCCAGCAATGAATAAGTTTACCACGGGCTGGACCCCACATCTCTGCTCCAGAGGTGGGGAGGATCCCCAAAAAAGAGTAAGGTGGGTCAGATAAGTAGAAGATGGAAGTAGCAACTTGAAAGTTCCAGAAGCATTGTGGTTCAGATGAGTGCTGGGGGTGAAAGCCCCATCATCAGGCACCCCTCATTTACCCTAGGTCCTATCTATCTGGGTCACTGTGAGGTCCTGATCTTGCCTCAGGGACACCAGGCACTTTTACCCCTCATGGATACTGCTACCACAGGATGTTCCAGCCAATGGTGAGTGACCGCAAGGGTCAGCCAGCCCTGCCCTGATGGGCAAAATCCATGTCATATGACCCCAGGGAAAGCTGAGCAGGAGAGTGTGATGCCATCCTCTGGGGGTAGTGATCATGGGGGCCTGGGAACCACAGGGGCATGAGGGGGCCCTGCCTAGCCTGCAGGGAGAGGCTTAGAGCCCAGCTTGCCTTTACTGCCCCCATTTCCTTCACTCTGCACCTGGCCACCATGATTCACCCTATGAGGAATTTATTCCATTTCCCTTCTTGCTGCCAAACCTGAGAGTGCAGGCTGGCAACCCAGGAAGCGCTCACACCCCCACCTTCAGCTGACACCTGGCTGGGAAGCTAATATTTTAACCACTTAGCTGAATGTCACATTCAGTGTCCTGAAGGCCCCTCAAAACCAGAGTGTCCCAGACTGAATGCAGCCATTCCCCCCAGATATGGTGCTCCTTATCCCTCAGGTAAAAGACCTGAGATTTTACCCTAAATTTCACCTCTGGAGAGATCCTCCTGGCAGGGCCATTCATATAGCAGAAAAGGTCATTGGCCAGGCAAGCAGATCATAGCATGCCCACACCATAGCCCTGAGTAACTGCTATGCCATCGTGGAGAAGTTTCCACAAATGCAAAATGTTTAACCAAGACAGTAAGTCTTAAAAAGTAGAACACAGTTTATTTTGTACACTGTTTTTATGATCTTGAAAAATGTGTCAGTAAAATGAGAAGAACTTTTAGTGAGGGAAATGCCTGTATTAAATTGGTAAGATGAACTTTTTTTCCCCCCAGGTTTTTGTGGCTACTATTGCCAGTTAATTTTTCAGTAATAATTTGTTTTTCTTTTTTTTGGGGGGGGGGTCATCATTTTCAACATAGAACGCAAAGGTGTGTGGTTTGCAAAGTGGCCCCTAGACTCTGGTTCCAGCCTGTGGCTTGGGCCACGTGAGCCACGCCTGCTGCCTGAAAGCACTAATGGTTTTTCTCCCTCCTCCCTCTTTTGCTCCTGTTGAGGACTGCGTTGTTGCACCATTGAAAGGCCAGGCGCCTTGCCAGACAGTCTTACTCAGGATAGAGCAGAGGCGCTGGCTGTGACACGCAGGGGAAGAAGGCTGCCCAGGACCCAGCCTGGGCCAGCTTTGGCACCCCCCGCCCCACTGCCCTGGGCTGATGGACTTCACCCAAGTGGATTTTACTGTAACTGTGTGGCGAAGCCAGAGGACAGAAGCCACTCCTTATGGACTGGGGACAAAGGCAGCACCCCTGGCCCCCCCCGCCCAGCTCCACTGGGGGTAGATCCGCAATCAGAGAGGCTAAATGCCTGTGCACCGTTACCAGGCAGGTCTTAATGGGGTGGCAGGCTCTTAGTTTTCCTGGAGTCGTAGTTTGATTTTTTTTTTTTTCTTTCCAAGAAAATTCAGCAAACATGGGGTACCTGTGCACTGTGGGCATAGCTCTGCCCTTGCTGGTGGCTGTGTGCATTGTGAAAAGAGAGTTGGGACCTCACAGCTGTTTTCAAAGAGAGAGGGGTTCTGCGGGGGCAGGGCTGCGCTAGCCCTGGAGGGCAGGATATGAGCACTAGCTCTATCATTCACTGATTTAACAGTTTCTGCCTTTCCCTCCTGGGCCTCAGTTTCCTTGTCTGTCCAAGGTGGATCACATTCTATCAGAGGCTCCTGGAAGGGAGGTAAACAATGGGCACAGCAGGTTTATTTACAACTTGTTGGAGCCAGGGCGCATTCTGCCCAGGTCATCTAGAACCATCTCTCTAGGAAGTGCTCTGTGCTCCCACCCCTGCTAGCTGTCCTCTCTTTAGAGCCTACTAAAGCTTGCTACTTCCTCCTGCTCATCCTCCTCTGTCTCAGCCATGAGGGGGCACTCCTGGAGAGCAGGGCCATATCCCTTCTATCCTTCAAGGGCACAGATCTCTTCCCAGTTCTCATCTGGGGGCCCTTATTGCCCACTCTACCTGCAGGGTCTTTGCTTAGGAGGGCTCCGATTGGTCCCATGGATCTTCCATTTGGTGATACATAAGGACTCCAGGGTACCTGTCTTATCCCAAATTACTGTCTTCTAAGGTCAGGACCAGGTTCTTGTCCTCAGACTAGAGGCCTTGAGTGTGAGGCTGGTTGCCCTGTGGGTTGATGATTGCCCAGCTTGATGGATAGGCTCTGTCTTTTCCTGGATGGAGCTGTGTAGGAGGCTCATAGGATCAAGACCACCCCCCAGCCCACCCCCCGCCAAGGGTGCTGACCTGTTCAAGGCCCTCCAGGTTCTGCTTTCTCTTTCTTACCCATTGTGGGGTCTCCAAGAAGGGCTCACACATCTCCATGATCTCGCTCTCTCCTGCCTGGAAAATCCCTCCCCAAGAGTTGGAGCACCTTCCACAATAGGAAAGGCTGTGAGGAGGGGGTCCCAAGACCTGGATCCCTGGTGTTGGGGGCCACTTCTTCCCAGGCCCTGGGGCACACAGTCCTGCCTGCAGCCCTCCCAGCACCCCCTCCTGCCCCACCGGGCCGAGCCGGGATTACTGACACATACTTTGCGCAAGTCCCAGCAGGCGGGCAGAGGCTCCCGTGCCCGCGGCCATGCATTTGCCCGCTTCCCTGGGCGGCAGCGGCACGTTTTGTTGGGGAAGGAATGTGGAAGCACCAAAGTGTGAGACACCTCCAGGGTGTCACCTGGAAAGGCTGGGAGGGAGACCGAGGCAGAGTTGCCCTGGTGCATCGTGGGAACCCAGCCCCAGAGCTGGCGGCTCTGTCAGGGGTTTTGTTAAAATAGTCAACTGGGTTCTGTCCCCAAGCATAGGCCACCAGATACAGTTTCTATTTTTCATAGGAAAGATTCCATCCATTCATTCCTTCATTTGTTTGTTCAACTAAATCTTTTCTAGCAGGCACAGGGGTCAAGCAGGGAGGAAGGAAAATGAATACCCTATGAGATTTCACAAGCTGGTGACATGGGTGCCTTCCTTTTGACAATTCTACAAAGGAAGGTATAGGTAGCACTGGGAGCAGGCAGCCTGACTGGAGTCAGAGCCTTATTCTCTGCCTCTCCATGTCACCTCACAGCATCCAGCCCAGCCTGGCAAGGAGTGAGGATTGAGAAGTAGGGCACAGCCAGGTCTGGACCAGTTGAGCAAGGCTAGGGGGTTAGTACAATGGGATTCAGGGGCTCAAGGTGGGGAGGGCATGCTGCTGTGGGAGTGGAGGGCACAGGCAAACAGGGATGGGGCCACCATTCCCTGTGCAACTAGAACCAAACTACCCCAACTGTGCCTAGTGGAGTTTAGGGGACTTACCAGGAGGACTGTTAACCACAGTGCTGACCATGGTGGGAGTAGGGGGAGAAGCTGGGCCTTATAAATCTTGGGTTCAAGGTGAAGTGTACATGGGAACCCTGGACCAGAGGCAGGCTATTCCTTCCTTCCTCAGACTCTGCTTCTACCCCTCCAGGGATGAGCAGTTCACCACCTCCCGAGAACCAGTATTGGCACTTCTCTCAGGTCTAGGAAGCCTTTCCCGTACTGAGCCAAAATCTGCCTTCTGGCCACTTGTAGCCTCTGTTCCCAGCCTTCCCTGGATTCACACAGAAGTCCAGTCCTCTTTCCCCAACAGCCTCTCCCACACTGAACAGCAGTGGGGTCTTCTCCTGACACATCCCAATAACCAGCAGGACAAGAACAAACTCTAGCATTTGGTTCAAAAATGGAAATGGCAAGTGCTGGGTGTCAAAGTGATGAGGGGTGGTGGTCCACACAGATGATCCCTGACTTGAGTATAGCAAGGGCTGCATGCTGCAGAGGACTTCAGCTTGTCAAACTACCTGGAGAACTTGGGTTTAGGGGCTTTTAAAATGTCCAATCCATTATTTAAAAACACATAAAGATGCTTCATGGAAAAAAGTACACAATACATTAAAAGAAACTACCATGATTTTCCCCAAACACCTACTTTCTATTTCTGTTCTTATTTAGTGGACAACCATTCATGATGGGCTCTGGTCTGTGGACTAGGCTGAGTATAACTGATACTTTCATGGATAGGAGGTGCATCCAGGCTGTGCTTTCCATGTCCTGTGCCACACCTGCAGGACAGTAGCAGAGCCCTTCTGGGACAGTGCAATTCCTGTCCCTGTAGACTGGAGATTTGTACTGGAGACCCATTGTAGAAAGTGTGATTTTTTACAGCCCCTCCAGAATGTACTCTTTCTCAATTGTATTTACTCACCTTCTCTCCTGCCAGAAAGAATTCTAGCAGGTTTGTGCAAATAAAACAAAATCATTTAAAAAATGACAACAAGCCCAGTGAAACACAGGGTTAACCAGTGTGGGAGAAGCTGCTGCACCTGAGCCCCAGAGTCCTGAGTGTTTAGGTGGCCAAGTCAGAGAGCTAGATGTGAGAGGTAAGTGATGCTTTTGTGCTCTGGAAGGAATGTGTGCTGTGGTGGGCTTTCAAGGGATCAAGATGATGGGTATTTGACTTGGTGGTACAAAATAAGTTTTCTGACCATACATATTTTACATATGGTCATTTATAACATTGCTCCTCAAAAAAGGATGTCCATTGGTGGTTCTGTAGAGGAACATCGTTCCCAGCATCCTGAGATCCTACAATATTGAGGGTGTTGAACTGGTGTCTGGACTTCTCTAGCTTTGAAAGTTAGCCACTACCATCACCAGCCTCAGGTTTGCAGAGAGAGAGAGAGAGAGGCAGAGACAGACACAGAGGACAGAAAGAGAGAGATAGAGACAGAGATATGGAGGAACAAAGACAGAGAGACAGAGACAGACAGGGTCAGACAGACAGACACACAGAGAGACAGAGACTAGACATGGCGTCACACTGAACCTTCCTGGGCCAGCTAAGGTGATGCCTGCCCTTGGGATCGCTCAGTGCTGGGGAGCCCTAGGTCCAGCAAGGGCTGGTGAAGGGTTGGAAGTGGGGGTTCTAACAGGGAAAGTGGGGGCAGGATCTCTGTTCAGGTAAAGGCAGGGCAGGAGCTGACCACTGCTGCTATAACTCTGGCAGCAATGTGGAGTGGAGGGTGCCAAGAACAGAGGCAGAAGATGGTGGGAATGGGGCAGTGCAGCCTGGTGGTGGAAATGGAGGGGCCTAGCCCAGTGGTGAGGGGGCAGGGGAGAAAACAGGGCCCTTGCTAGGCCATAGGGGGATTATAAAATGTCATCAGCCCAGACATGGGAAGTGAAAGGAAGGTACCCAAAGCACATCATGGAGCACTGCTGCCTACTCGGTATTGTTCTTCAGGGATTCCATATGTTCCCCTTGACCATGATCCTTGTTCTGTGTTCTGAAGACTTTTCTGATAAATCCTAATTAAACAAGAATTCATCCTGGACAAGAGGAGTGAGGAGATGAGGGCTGGTGTCTCCTTGTACATCTGCAGTACAGAGCCCTCTGGTACACTGCTGTGTCTCTGGGGTTAGGTGCCAAGGATTCTAACCTGTCACCTCTCAGATCCCTTTTCTGGATTCCCCCCACCCCCTGACGATCACACGAGGAGCCCAGAACTCATGCTCTTGGAGGTCTCCATAGCCTTCAATGTTCTGGTCTCAGGGCTGTCTCTGTGCCTCTGCTGGGACTGCCTTTGGACCTTGAGCATCTAGGGTGAAGGACACTTCCAAGAGGGTTGGCTCTTTAAATTCCCACAGGATGCAACAATACTTCCTCCTCTCCCTCTACCCTCCCACCAAGACAACACCAACTTCAAAGCCTAATTACTCCCAATTTGGGCTGTTTCCTTGTTTCTCCAGGTGAGGAAGTCCCTGTCACTTTCACTTTCATATGCAAGGTGCTAAGGGTGGTGGGGGGAAGTGATGGGAGCAGTGGCTTCATTTCAGAGAGGTTATTTTGGTGACGCAAAATACCACTTAGGGAGGCTGAGTGTGAAAGCGGTAAGTTATAGAGGGTTCCCCAAAGCCTCACTGGCGGGGGGGCGGGGGATGGCAAGAGACAGAAGGAGTCACCTGTGGGAAACTCCACCAGGTAAAGCAGGAAGATAGAAAGGCTTCTTCCCCTTGCTGTTAAACTCCATTTGTTCATCTAGGAGCCCTCCTCTTACAGGAGCCTCCATGCTTCTGTAGAGACTGCCTCTTTCCACATCTAGCTGGCCTGGAGTCAGAGGGAGGAAGAAGAGGGAACTGCTCTATCCCTAGTGAGCCCTGAGATTGTGTCCACAAGGGATACTTCTCAGGAAACAGAATCCCAGGGAAAGTAAAGTGGGGGCTCCATGGCACCATCTTCTCTCTAGGACCAAAAGGTTGCTTTGGACTCTTCAACTGGGTAGGTCACTGAGAGGGAGCGGGTGGGGAGTGGACACCCTTCCTCACTCACCTGTTGAATACCCGAGCCACCAGAGCATGTCTCAGGATCTTTTCAGATGGAACACATACTGCCCAGGTGGAAAGGGTGGCATACATGTGTCGAGGGGAGCAAGACCAGGGACCCTCAGGGCCAACAAGACAAAGATTCCACGGTGTAGGGTGCCCAGAGGCTGGTGACAGGGCTTTCTTTATAGAAGAAGCGCGGGGGCGAAGGCGCTTCCACTAGCGCCCAGGAATGCGGCGGCGGCGGGTCCTAATTAGAAGCCTGCGCGAGAGCGGGCGGCCGCGGGGCTCTCTCCGACGCGCTCCCCTAGTTCTCCCGGCGTCAGTGTCCCGGCGTCCGAAGGCACGGCAGCTGCAGCCGGTGCTCTAGAAGGCGACCCGACGCTGCCTGCGACCCCTCTCCCAGGCCCTAGTACCCGCTGGTACCACCTTCTCGCCTCGCCAGGCTACTCCTGGACCCGCGCCCTACATCTAGGGTGCCCCAGCTCCTGAACCATCTCGAAGAGAAAAATTATTATCGGATTAGTTGTACTTCGGCTTACTCAATTCTGCCCCCCTTCCCCTTGGCGTAATTATTATAATTCCAGGCAAGCCGTCGGAGAGAGTTCCTGCTGTGTGTGTGTGTGTGTGTGTGTGTGTGTGTGTGTGCGCGCGCGCGCGCGCGAGTCTGTGTATGTGTAGGCTTGTCTCCCATCTGGGTCTCCTCCAGCGGCACGCCCAGTCCCCTCGGCTCCCACATTCCCCCTAGTTGGGTTCGTCAAATCTTGGGCACCTCAAAGCGCCCCTCCATTCTCTCCCGGGAAGCACGGGTAGCTCTTGCCTATGGGGGCTCTGTCAACTTAGCTTCCCGGAGGGAAGGTAACCCTGACTTCCCTCCTCCTTTATGGTGGGTGCTATAGACCTTCTGGACCCTTCCTTGGGTTTATCTGCATTTCCATCGCCAGATTTAGGAGGGTCGGGAGGGAGTATGTCTTGCCTGGAGTGGAAAATGGAGCGCTCCAGCCCTCTCAGATATGGGGTCGCAGAGCCTCTCACTCGGGAGCCCTCAGACGTGATGCTTTCTCTCCCTCTTTACCTCTCCAGAAGTCCCCTCCTTACCAACGCGGTGAGGACAGCAGCGGGAAGGCGCAGAAGGGCCAGGTGCTGGCCCCAGTGCGCCCGCCACTCCCGGCCCTGTCCCCGAAGTCTTTACGTAACTGCGCTACTCCGAGCTGTTCAGTCTTGTCTCACTGACTTTGTTTTAAGGTGTGTGTGTGTGTGTGTGTGTGTGTGTGTGTGTGTGTGTGTGTGTGTGTAAGACATGTCTTTAGAGAAAGTCTCCGGCGGATCTCCCTCTCCCCATCTCGCCCTCCCGGCTTCTCTTAGTCTCGGGCTGCTAGAGCCTTCGTGCCATCTGTGGGTTCCCACTTTCCACCTCTCTCCAACCCTTTACTAACCCGTCCGACGCCGGGGGCCCCCCACTATGTCCGAGGGGACAATGTCTCCGGAAACCCCAACACCCGCGTCCCAAACCCAGCCCGAACAGGTCGAAAGTGGCCGCCAAGAAAAACAAACTATCCGCAGCCCGCGCGCGGAACCAGGAGGGCAGGGCAGAGAGCCGGCTCCGGGCCACAGCAGAGTCAGCCCGAGGGGACGGCGGCTGGGGGACGCACAGAAGCCGGGGAGAACGTAAGGAAGGCTCACTCACCACCAGATCGGGTAGCTGCCCAGAGCTTGCTTCAGGCCGTAGAGGAATATGAAATATCCAAGAGGGGCCATCGCCGGGCTGGAGGTCTCAGAGGGCCAGGAGTCCGCCCCGAGAGCGCGGGCGCCGGGGCAGGTGGGCCCCTGGGAGCTCGCGGGCAGCGGCGCTGGGCCCTCCTGCGGCCGCGGGGTACGCGGGTGTGCGCGGGTGCGCGGGCTCCGAGGGCGGCGCTGCGCCAGGTGGGCCGGCGGCCGGGCGGCGGGCCGGGGCCCGGGGCGGCGCGGGACGGCGGGGGCGGGGCAGCGCCGCGGGGGGCGCCCGCCAGGGCCCGGGCCGGGGCCGGGGCCGGGGCCGGGGCGGGGCGGGGCGGGGCGGGCAGGGGGCAGGCGGGGCCCTGGGAGCCAGCGCAGCGGCGGTTGAGGCGGCGGCTGCGCTGGCCCCTCCCGTGGCCGCGGGGTGCGCGGGGTATGCAGGGGTGCGCGAACTCCAAGGGCTGAGCTGTGCCAGATGAGCAGCTGGCCTGCGGACGGGTACCCGGGACTGCAAGGTCGGCAAGTATCTCTTCTGAGCTCCCGGGCCGCGCCCCCTCAGGACTCACCGGCAGCTCCCGAGGTTTGGAGCCCAGCGCGCCCTGCGCTCACAGTGGGACGCACCGCTCTGCTCTCGTTCCTGCTTCTGCTCTGTCGCGCACTCTGTCCCTTGCCCTCAGGGTGGTTGGTCTCCCTTTCGTCCATCTCCTGCCTGGGGTCCGTTCGTCAGACATTGGCTCCTCCAGCTGCGCCTTGCTAGTCTGCTGGAGCTGACCGTGAGCGGTCAGGACGAGGATGGCCTGTCTGGGGACAGGTGCTGGTGGGTGTCTAGGGTGCCTGGTGGGTGTCTGAAGGTCACTACTGGGAAACAGTCTGCTCTGTTTAGGGCCCAGGTGCTGATGCCTTCCCTTTCTCCCTCTACACCCCACCAGGGAATTCCAGCAACCCTGGCTTTGGGAGTGCAAAGACAGTGTAGCTGGTTCAAACCCTCACTTTGGGACCACTGACCCTGGAGTCTGTCCAGGGCTGCTAGCCCCTTCATCCAGAGGGATTTCTGACAACTTAGGTAAGCCTTATGATTTTTGCTGATGGGGAAAGGGAAGACCAGAGAGTGTCTTTATTCAAAGTCATGAAGAGTGGCTATCCGGTTTTTCAGCCCTCAGTCCACAGCAAAGCTCTGTTTGTATAATCATCTGTAGCCCAGGGAGACAGGGCTAGGGTTATTTGGGGAGGGGAAGATCCAAGTGGAGAAGCCTCCTGAGCTTCCCCCCCTCCAACCTCCAACACCTTGTGGTGGCCCTGCATTAGCGGGACACCCAGTCAGTCTCAATGACTGTGAGGAAAGTGTAGCAGGAATCCATGTCACCGTTTTGCAGTTGAGGAGAGCAGAACTGAATTAAAATCCCAACTCCATGCTCTTCTATGAGGTCTCTTTTCATGTGGACCATCTGCTCCTCCACAGCCCCTGAGTCTTGCCTCACCATGTGACCTGCAGAGTGTAAGGGCCCCTGCAAAGAGGCCACTGGCTGGCATGTGGCCAGTTTTTGGGGCAGGGAGTGACTCAACGACACTTCAGGTTTAGCACTGGCTGGGGAACTAGAGACAGGCTGTACCCCCACGGCGTGCTACCCCATCCAGCTTGATTTCTCCATTTGCGAAGGAAGCCCACGGGGTTCTGTAGGCTCTGGACCAGGGGTCACCTCGGTGACTGCATCAGGAACCTCTTCCTGGATATGGAGAGAGAGTTGTTCTCTTTCAAGGAATGTTCCTTCTCCTCTGCACTGCTAGTGGGATTCAGCTGAGTCTATGCATGCCCGGTCCTTCTACCTCTCCTGAGTCACTGTGCCCCCTCAGCCACAGAGGGAAGGAGAGAAGAATTCTGGAATGAGGCGGGGTAGGCAGGTTGGGAGCTGGCTCATCCTCCTCTGGACTTCCCCTCTCTCGCAGTGAAAATCCCATCCAATTATCGCATTACTGGGGACCTGGGCTGTGGGAGTGGGGTGGGGGCCAATCCTAAGGCAGCAGTCCCCCATCCCCGCCTCTCCAACTGTGGGGCCCTGGGATTAGAATTGTTATGAGGAGCCCCCCAGAGGCTGCTGGCTCCTCACACACAGAAGGATGACTGCGCTACAGAAGGACAAAAGATGGCTGTTCCACTGTGATGGGCTCTGCAGAGAATGAAACAGGTAGGTGCTGTTCCCTCAGTCCTCCCTCCTGCCACCTCATCTGCCAGGGCCTCTTGCTCCCTTTGCTGCTTGCTTCTTCCTCATTAGGCCCGGACCTCTGCCTATGCTAGAGGGTGGGGAGGGAGAGTGAGCTGAGCACCCTGAGCTTGGGTGTGCAGGCAGAGGGAGAGCTGAGAACTGCCTCAATTCTGCTCCCAGGTGAGGACTCCCACTTCTTTAAAGTTCCCTGAAAATGTGCATCACAACATGCCTCTGGTAGAGCTGCAGCCAGGGCAAGCTGCATGGTAATACTGGGCTGGGGGCCTCCAGAAACGGTCCATTCCACATGTTGATCTTGCATGGGGCTCTTCCTTTGCCCCCCTATCATCTTTTTGAAAGCCTTGATCCCAAATAACCCTAAGAGTGCAGACAGCATGGGAAGCAGTGATCCCCAGCAGGTGGAAGGACCTTGGTGGGAAGGCTGGAGTGATGTGACCTGAGTCTGGATAGCAGGGCCCACCATCCCTCCACAGACTCTGTGAGGCTCATGTAGAAGTTGTGGCAATGTGGCAAGTCCAAACCCATTTTCTGGGCATCATAGAAGCCCTCTTGAGTCTGTTTCCTGGAAGCCCAGGAACATGAGCATGGGGGCCATCTCCAGGTAGGTGTAGAGAGGAATGCAGGTGCAGGGAGGGGATATTTCTATCTTAGTTGAATGAGTGGGTTTCTTTCCTGTTCCTTGACATTCAGCTGGAAATTCAGCCACCTGGCTTGAGGATAGAGTCAACCCTGTAGTGTGGTGTGTCTGCTTCACACTATTGCTGGAACTGACACCGAAGGTGGAGAGGGTGCCTTCCTGACAGCGCCCTCTGCTGTCACACAGAGGGAGTTTTCATGACTGACCCATGGGCGCAGGTCTGATTCAACATTCCACATTTGTGGTTGAACCTGGTAAAATGGTGTTTTTTCTTCTTTTCTTTTCTTTCTTTTTTTTTTTTTTTTTTTGGTGTGTGTGCCTATAGGCTTACAGAGGCTCCTTGGGGCTGTGTTCCTTCCAGAATGGTCCCAGTGGGGAAGGAAAGTACAATACCAGGAGCTTTGGAAGAACCTTTTGGGAGGTAGGGGTGGGGTGCGTAGGGTGGATGAAGGACTTGGTGTGGGCGTGGGAGGCCAGATGAGAGAGGGCATTTTGCCTTCCCAGGTAATAACACTCATCTGTGTTGGTGTTTGAATCCCTGCCTGGTAGGTACCAGGTAGTGGTCCTTCCTGCATTGGGGAGAAGGGACCTAATATTCATTCTTTTCCTTCTTTTGCAAAAAGTTGAGGGGAGGCAGGAAAGATTCTGGGTAGCCAGGGGCTGGAGGCTGAGGAGCCCTGCAGCTGTGACCTCAGAGGGGCCACAAGCAGACAGAACGATGAAGTTCTAGGTCAGAAGGGGGGTGCTTTTCCTGTTCCCAGGGCCCATTTGGTTATAAACCCCTTCTGGAAGCTTCCTGCCATATGTGGGGAGTCACTCCTGGGACACCTGCTCCTCAGGGATGGGGTGCTTGCTCTCAGAGACAAACTTTCTGTCCATGTTCTGTCATTTTTTCACAGTGCCCCGGTCCAAAAGAAATGCCTAACAGTTTTTTTTTTTGCTTCTAGCTGCACCTGCAGCATATGGAAGTTCCTGGGCCAAGTATTGAATCCAAGCTGCCGCTTTGCAGTTGTATCAATGACAGAACCTTTAACCCACTGGGCCAGGCTGGGGATCAAACCTGCATCTCTGCAGTGACCGAGCCACTGTGGTCAGATTCTTAACCCACTGTGCCACAGTGAGAACTCCTAACCATTTTGTTTAGCAAGTAGTTAGGTCCAAACAATTTATTAACTAGTAGCTCTTAGAAAAAAATTATTTAAGTTAAAAGAAAAAAATACTATTTTTATTTCATTCTCATATAGCTACAGTTACTTACAATTGGAAGTGTGTACCTGTGACCCTAGGGAGAATACCTTACTTCTTGTTCTTCGTCAATTTTCACTTGGTACTTGCTTTTTATCACAGTGCAAACCAGAAACTCAGTGTCACAAAAGAATGTGTCACCATCCAATCTGAAATGGAACTACCTGGAGGCAGTACGTGTCTGTCCTACAGGTAACAATTTTGTCATGTGACCATTTAAAATACCCTGCAGTACCCTGGAAATTTGCTGTGACACCCCAGGTACCTTGGCACACAGTGTGGGAACCACGATTTTTAAGTGAGCAGCTAAGGGTGGGCCTGAGATGCATGGGTCATCTTGGCTTTTGTGCCTCTCCCATCCCTCTCCTTAATGCAGGTGCCCCTCTCCAAGTGTCCGGTATACCATGTGTCTAATCCTGCTGTGTGTTCATCAGCTCTTACCATTGGCCCTCATCTTTTCATCTTAGTCTGTAGATTTGTTGGTGTTCTAAGAGCCTCTCCTCTTCAGTTTGGATCCCTGGTGAAATTTTCACCTCCTCTTGTCTTTGTGGAAGTTTTTCCTTGTAAAGGCAGACTCCTGGATCAGATGACTTCCCCAGTGCTCTTTGAGATGGGGACAACATCACATGCTTTGGCTGCCCAGCGTTCTGTCCAGTGCTGTGGGGTCTTGATCTTATCCAGTGCCCTCTGGAAGCATCTGTCTCTGCATTCTGGGCAAGGAATCCCAGAGAGGCTTACAATGCAACTTTCCTGAGGGTCCCCAGAGAGATTAAAGGTAGGACTGGGGTCTTAGTCTTCCTGAGACTTAGGTATATTTCACAAGAGTAAGTCCCTGCAAGGTTTGAATACTGATGATGGGTCTTATGATTCTGAAGACTGAGTGGCAGAAGCCTGAAAAGTTTATAGCTGGCATGGGGAGGGCATGCATGGGGGCATGTGTCCTCAGAAGAGAGAGCTTTGTCTGCGGGTGCTCAACTTCCTGATCTGGCACCAGTGGACCAATGGAGGGCAAGGCACCTGGTGGGCTGGGTTCTCTGCCTTCTGAAGTCCCTAGAGAGAGCATTTTCAGAGGTTTGGGGAAGTCCTTCTGAGAAAAAATCTGTTTCAAGAAACCATTGCACAGCTGGCTCTCCCCTCATGTGGTTGCCTCTTCTAAGTTCCCCTGAGAATTCCAATTTGATTTTGATCAGAGGCTGTGATTCGTGGAAGTGACTGGAACCTTAGGTCATCCCCTCTTTTGTTCAGAGAAAGTAGGCTCAGGGTTAGTGACAGTGAGTGAGAGCTAATGGATGAGACCCTGGTCTCTAGACCCCACATGCCAGGGATTCTTCATGTTTTTCGGGTCATCTGCTCTGGGATCACCATGCTCCCAGCCTGTGCCTCTGAATGTCATATAAGAAGCTATCATCAAAGGCTTGGGGAGTAAACATCCTCCATAACATAGACTCCTGTGTGCATTCTTGGCTATGCAGCCCTAGCTCGTGTGTCTTTCTTTGTTGACACCCTAACCTTCAATTCCCACCTTTCCTAGTTCCAGGGCCCTTGTCTCTCCATTTAGGACTTGTCATGCAGGTGGCATGGTTGATCCAATTCTGTTCATAAGTTGCATTATTATTGAGTCTGCTCTTCTCAGATAGACAGAGGTGGCTTGGTGCTGTGGGAATTGTGGATTGTGGGAGGGGGAGGATAGAGTCCAAGAATCTTGGAAGTAGGGCTTCCTAGTTCTAACTACCTAAGTGGCCATGTGGTAAATTCTGCTTAAAATGAATGAATGAGCTCTCAAAATGTTAAGTATCACTCAGTCACAGAGTCGTGGGGCTCAGAGAAGCTGAGGAAGTAGAGCCATCAGATCTTGACATCATATGATTCTCAAAGCAGGGAGCCACAGATAGAGTCTTAGAACCATAAGAAAAAAAATAATTTTTAAATCAACATCATGGAATTTCTGGAATCCTAGACTCTCATCACTACCATTACGATCAGTAGATTAGTTGTCCTGGAATATTGACTCTGAGGCATTGCTCACCTGTAAAATGAGGGTGTTACTCCAGGCTTTATAACATGCTGAGTTTTGTTGTGACAGCCTCCCTGTGGTGCCATTAATGTTTGAGTGGCCACCTGCCAAAATTCCACTTCTGGAACAACACTGCCACCATGTGGAGATGTTGAGTGAGGTGGCATGATGATAGACATAGGGCCACTCCTAGGTTGGCCACTTAGGAGTGACTGGATGCCGGCATTGCCTGGCTGGGCTCAGCTGTGGTTCAGCAAGCCTCAGCCTGTCCCTGGCCTTTGGCATTCCCAAGGCTTAAGCACATATGATCCTCCTCCTGGTGATGGCAGTGACCTCAGTTCGGACCAGTCTACATTAGGCACCTTAGGTGATTCGCTGGATTCCTAAACCACTTAAGACATGGTATTACCATCCTCAGGACACAAGTCAGAGCTGAGCTTGGAGGAGAGCAAGATTGTTGGGGCTGGCATTCAGAGGATTAGGGTTAGGGCTAGAGTCTGGGTGGCTCCTATGTGGCATCCTTCCTGCCTTCCTGTCTCCCAGGCTCAAAGTCTCTAACACCCTCTGTACTCTAGACTATGCTTTCCTTTAGTGCACTAAACCCTCAGCATCACCTTTGGAACACCCATCAGGGATGGTGGGGAAGCATTGGCTCCCATCTCCCTGGACCAATGGAGACTCAGGTGTCACCTCCCCACACCTCCTAAAGGGGTCACTGGGTCAGGAAGGGTGAAGCATGATCATGAGAGGGTGCGAGCAGAGAGGGGCAGCGGGGGCTGAGGCTGTCAACGGTCTTCACTGGCCACTCCTTTCCTCTCTTGTAGTTCTCTGGCTCCAATAAGACTTGATGATTTGTTTTCTATGAGGCCATCAACATATTGGTTGGCTTCATCCCTTCCTCCTTGCTGTGAAGAGCCTTTCCACTGAGCATCCTCACCTTCCCTTGCTCTCAATAGGACTCCCTCCTCTCTCATGTTGCACAGCAGGTTATACTGGGAAATAGAAGCCATCATCTTTCCTGGTACAACCTGCTGTGGGGCCTCCATCTCTCCTGCCTCAAAGGATGAAATTTCTACCAGCCTAGTTGGTCCAGAAGATTCAACAAAGCATTTGTCCTCATTATCTCTAGGCTAAGCAACCATTCCCCCCTCTCTCCTGAATCTTCCATTTGCCCTCCAGACTAATTCTTTTCTATTACTCTAGAAGTTAGGTGCTATTTTAAATGATAGTTTCTTCCAATTTCCATTTCCATTTTTTGTTGGTAGTATGTAGAAATAGCACTGATTTTAGTACATTGATCTTGTATCCTTTCTAAACACACTTGTTAGTTGTAGTGAGTTTTTTTTAAAACATAGATTCTGTAGATTTTCCCCCATAGACAATGATGTCATCTGTGAATAAAGACACCTTTATATCTTCCTTTCAATTCTGGGTTTCTTTTTTTATCTTGCCTTGTTGCACTGGCTAGAAAATCTAGGACAATATTGAATAAAAGTGGTGAGAGTGGATATCCTTGCTTTGTTCTTAATAATGAAGAACATAAGCACAGCGTTCCATTAAGTTTGATGTCAATGGTAGGTTTTTCATAGATGCCCTTTATCATGTTGAAGAAGTTTCCTTGTATTTCTAGTTTACTGGAAGTTTTTATCCAAATGTCAGAATGTGTCAATTTATTTTTCTGCATCTATTGAGATAATTATATGGTTTTTATCTTTTAGTCTGTAAATATATTGAATTATATTAGTAGATGTTCAAATGTCAAACCAACCTTGCATCACCGGGATAAATTCCACTTGGTCGTGATGTATTGTCCTCTTTACATATTGTCAAATTGGGTATGCTAAAAGTTAAGAATTTTTGCATCCATGTTCATGAGGGATATTGTCTGGTATTTTTTTTAAATATCTTCTTCTAATTTTTGGCACCAGGATAATGCTAGCTTCATGGACTACTCATGAATGTTCCCAACTATAATTTTCTAGAAGAGTTTGTGAAGTATTGCTATTATTTCTTTCTTGAATGTTTGGTAGACTTCACCAATGAAGCCAATCTGTGCCTAAATGTACTTAGGAAGAAAAGTTTTCTATAAGTTTGTAACAGTAATTTGATTTCTTTGATAAATGTAGGGCTATTTTGGTTATGTATTTCTTGTTGAGTGAGTTTTGATAGTCCATGTCTTTTAAGGAACTTGTTCATTTCATAGAAGTTAAATTTATTGGCATATAGATGTTAATGATTTTTTAATTTTTAAATATCTATTGTATCTGTAGAGATGTAACCATTCTAATTCTTGATATCATTACTATCTCTCTCTTTTTCATGATTAGTCTGGCTAAAGTAATCTTTTCAAAGTGCCCATGGTTTGAACCTGCCTGTGATCTCTTCCTGAATTTTTGTGGATTTCGGATTTGCTTAGCCTCCAAAAATGTATATGGCAAGTTCTAATAATAAATCAGTGTCCTACCTTCAGGGACTCCAATTACACAAGTATCAGGTTGCCTGAAGTTCTCCCATGGCTCACTGACTCTCTGTACATATTTTTAGTCTTTTCTTCTGGTTCACTAATTTTCTTTTCTGTCATGTTTGATCTGCTGTCAATCCTATTCAGTGTATATATGTCAGCTCAATATTGCAGTCTTCAACTTTAGAAGTATGATTACCTTAATATATTCCTTGACTCTACATAACCTATTCAGTTTTTCCTCTACCTTCACAAATATAGTCACTGTGTTGACTTGCTTGACTACTAATTTTTTCATCTGTGTCACCTGTGTGTATTTCTATTGCTTGATTGCCTTTTCATTATGGGTAATTTTTCTGCTTACTTGAAGGCCTAGTAATTTTTGATTGAGTATCAGACATTGTGAATTTTACCTTATTTGGCTGAATACTTTTGTATTCTTATAAACATTCTTCACTTTTATTCTGAATACAGTTAAGTTACTTGAAAGCTATTTCATTTGTCTAAGGCTTTCTTTTTTTTTTTTTCCTTTTTGCCATTTCTTGGGCCGCTCCCGCGGCATATGGAGGTTCCCAGGCTAGGGGTCTAATCAGAGCTGTAGCTGCCAGTCTATGCCAGAGCCACAGCAATGCAGGATCCGAGCCGTGTCTGCAACGCTGGATCGTTAACCCACTGAGCAAGGGCAGGGATCGAACCCGCAACCTCATGGTTCCTTGTCGGATTCATTAACCACTGCGCCACGATGGGAACTCCTGTCTAAGGTTTTCTTTTAGGCTTTTTTTTTTTTTTTTTTTTTTTTTTTGGCAGGACCTGAGCAGCATTTAGTCTAGGGCTAACTTTTCCCCAGCACCGAGACCATATACTGATGATGCTATTTGATGTCCTCTGAGTTGTGAGGGTTTTCCAGTCTGGCTGTTGGGAATATAAACAACTGCCGACCTGTGTGGGCTATGGAGATTATTTCTCAAATTCTTTTAGGTGGTTCTTTCCTTGGCTTTAAGTAGTTTCATCACATGTATCACCACTCATGGATGACTTGAGGGAGCCCTTTGCAAGTCTTGGGGGCACTCTCCACACACTTCTCTCCTCTCCAGTGCTCTGCTTATGAGCTCCATCCAATCTGGATTCCTAGACTCCTGACTGTCTCCTCAGCTCAGGAAGTCCCCAGGGTCCTCCTGGGTCCTCCTCCCTGCCTCAACGTAGACTCTCCCCAAACAGTAAACTGGGCAATTGTAAAGCTGCCCTTGCTTGTTTTCCCTTTTTTAGGGATCACTATTCGGCTCTGTTTGACACTATCTGTTGTTTTATGTATTTTGTCCATTTCTTTTCTTTTCTATTCTTTATTACTGTTGTTTTATTTAGGAATGTAAATCTATTCCCTGTTATTCCATGAGAGCAAATATCCTGATGTCATTCATTCATTTAAATGTTTGTTTTGCTAGTGGATATGGAGTGGTAGTTCACTGTTTAATTTGCATTTTTCTAGTAACATTTTTATATCTTCTTAATTTGAAGTATCTGAGTGTTTTACATATTATTTTATTGAGATACTGCCTTTTTACTTTAGATTTGTAGAAGTTCTTTACACAACCTGGATGCAAGACCTGTGTTCCATATGCGTATTGTGAACATTTTTTCTCTTGGTCTGATGCTTTGCATTTTATTTTCTCAACATTGTCTTTAGTTGAACAGAAGTTTTTAATTTTGATGATGTATGTGTTTTTTTCTTTTATATTTAGAGTTTTTTGTGTCCTCTCTGAGAAATTTTTGCCTACTCCAACATCATGAGGATATTCCCCTAGAAGACTTTTTAAAGGAGAATTCTAGATATTTCTTCTAGAGGAATTTCTAGTGCTTTTGTGTTTAGATCTGTGATCCATCTTGAATTAATTTTGTGTGTGCTTTAAGGTGGGGGTAAGCCTCATTTTCCATCTGTTTATCTAGTTGTTCCAGAATCATTTATTGAAAAGATTTTTTCTTTCTTGTTGCTTTACCTTGATGCCTGAGTTACACATAGCAGACTCTATTTCCAGACTAAAGTCTTTGTTGATCTATATCTCTATGCTTGTTCCTTGTTCATGCAGCCTGTAGTAAGCTTGCCAACTTTGTTCTTTCTCAAATTGTTTGAGCTATTTTAGGCCCTTTGCTATTTCGTATGAATTTATTATCAACTTGTTCATCCCCAACCCGCACCAAAGCCTATTGAAAATTCATTTGTAAATTTAATTTTCAAATTAACATACAGTTCAATTCCATGAATTTTAACAAATGGGGTTAACGCATGGTATAACCACCAGCACAGTCAGGATACCTAATCATTCCATCATCCCAAAATGCTCCCTGTGCTTTACCTTGGTGATCACACCCTCCCCTCTCTCAGCCCCTGGCGACCCCTGGGCTGTTCTTTGTGACTTTAATTTTGTCTCCATGTGAATGTCATATAAATGGAATCATGAAACATGTAACTTTAAAAAATGAGAACTAGTAAGTGGGCACTTATTTTTTGTAAACTTATATTTGAAATAATTTTAGAACCAAAAGAAGTTGCAGACATAGCACACAGAGTTCTCACATATCTTTCACCAACCTCCTTTAGTGATTATCTGTTATATAAATATAGAACATTATCAAACCCAGAACACTGACATTGGCACAATGTCAGACTTTGGATTCTACAAGTTTTTATGGGTGCTCATTTTTTTTTTGTGTGTGTGTGTGTTTCTCCCATCCCTTAGGTTGTCTTTTTTTTTTTTTTAATGGTTTCCTTTGCTGTGCAAAATCTCATAAGTTTGATTAGTCCCATTGGTTTCTTTTTGTTTTTATTTCTATTGCCTTGGGAAGCTGACCTAAGAAAACATTTGTATTGTTGTTGTCAGAGAATGTTTTGCCTACTTTCTCTTCTAGGAGTTTCTTCTAGAATTTTTACCACATGTGTAGAACTGCCACCATAATCATACAGAATTACTCCATCAACGCAAAAAACTCCTTATGCATCTTTTTTTGGGACTTTAAAATTTTTTATTATAGTTGATTTACAGTGTTCTGTCATATTCTGCTGTACAGCAAAGTGACGCAGCTATACATTTATATACATTCTTTTTCTCATATTACCCTCCATCATGTTCCATCACAAGTGATTAGATATAGTTTCCTGTTTTATACAGAAAGACCTCATTGCTTATTCACTCCAAATGCTATATTTTGCATCTACTAACCCCAAACTCCCAATCCATCCCACTCTCTCCTCTGTCCCATTGGCAACCACAAATCTGTTCTCCATGTCCATGAGTTTTTCTTTTCTGTGGAAAGGTTCATTTGTGCCATGTATTAGATTCCAGATATGTGATATCATGTGGTATTTGTCTTTCTCTTTCTGACTTATTTCACTTAGTATAAGAGTCTCTAGTTCCATCCATGTTGCTGCAAATGGCATTATTTTGTTCTTTTTAATGTGTACCACATCTTCTTAATCCATTTATCTGTCGATAGAAATGTAGGTTGTTTCCATGTCTTAGCTATTGTGAACAGTGCTGCAGTGAACATGCGGGTGCATGTATCTTTTTGGCTGAAATTTTTGTCCAGATATATGCCCAGGAGTGGGATTGTTGGATCATATGGTAGTTCTGTATTTAGTTTTCTGAGGTACCTCCATACTGTTTTCCGTAGTGGTTGTACCAATTTACATTTCCACCAACAGTATAGGAGGGTTCCCTTTTCTCCATATCCTCTCCAACATTTGCTATTTGTGTACTTACTAATGATTGCCATTCTGATCGGTGTGAAGTGATATTTCATTGTAGTTGTAGTTTTGATTTGTATTTCTCTAATAATCAGTGGTGTCGAGCATTTTTTCATATGCTTGTTGGCCATCTGTATGTCTTCATTGGAGAAATGTCTATTCAGGTCTTCTGCCCATTTTTCAATTGGGTTGTTGTTTTTTTTGCTGTTGAATTGTACTGGTTGTTTGTATATTTTGAAGATTAAGCCCTTGTCGGTTGCATCATTTGAAACTATTTTCTCCCATTCCTTATGTTGTCTTTTTTTTTTTTTTATGGTTTCATTTGCTGTGCAAAAGCTTGTAAGTTTGACTAGATCCCATTGGTTTCCTTTTGTTTTTATTTTTGTCTTTTTAGGACCACACCCATGGCATGTGGGGATTCCCAGGCTAGGGGTTGGAATTGGAGCTGCAGCTGCCAGCCTACCACAGCCACAGCAAAGCAGGATCCGAGCCGTGTCTGTGACCTACACCACAGCTCACAGTAAAGCCAGGGATTGAACCTGTGTCATCATGGATGCTAGTCAAATTTGTTTCCACTACGCCATGATGGGAACTCTGGGGGTGCAATTTTAAAAGGTATTGTATTTTTATATTCCTTTTATAATATTTCATTTTTAGTATACAGGAATGCAACTGATTTCTGAATGTTAATCTTATAATCTTGTATTATGCTACTTTGCTGAATTGGGTTGATCGGTTGTAGCAGGTTTGTGTGGAGTCCTTAGGGTTTTCTATATATAGTATCATGCCATCTGGATACAGTGAAATTTTACCTCTTCTCTTCCAATTTGGATGCATTTTATTTCTTTTGTTTGTCTGATTGCTGTGGCTAGGACTTCCAATACTGTGTTTCATGATTTAACTCCCCTTTTAAGGTAGATCTATTGAAGACAAATTCTCTTCATTTTCCTTTCTCTAAGAATGTCTTTATTTCCTCAATTATTGAAGGATTTTTCTCCTCCCTCCCTTCTTTCTTTCTGTCTTCCTTCCTTCCCTCCCTCCTTCCTCCCTCCCTTCCTTCCCTCCCTCCTTCCTCCCTCCCTCCCTCCCTTCTCTTTCTTTCTTTCTTTCTTTCTTCCTTCCTTCCTTCCTTCCTTCCTTCCTTCCTTCCTTCCTTCCTTCCTTCCTTCCTTCCTTTCTTTCTTTCTTTCTTTCTTTCTTTCTTTCTTTCTTTCTTTCTTTCTTTCTTTCTTTCTTTCTTTCTATCTTTCTTTTTTTTCTGGATATAGGTTCTGGGTTGACAGTTCTTTTCTCTCAATACTTGAAAGATGTTGTGCCACTTCCTTCTGGAATTCATGTTTTTGATGAGAAATTTGTTAGAATTGTTTTTCCTTATAAGTAAGTTTTCATTTTTCTCATGCTGCTTTCAAGAATTTTCATTCATATTTTTTCCCCCATAAGATTGGCTGTGATGTGTCCTGGAATGCATTCTTTGGATTGATCTTGCTTGGGATTTGCTCAGCTTCTCAAATCTGTAGGTTTATGTCTTTTACCAGCTTCGGGAAAATTTTCTCAGCTTTGCCCTCTTTCTCCTCTTGTTCCAGGAGCTCAACGACACATGTAGGTCTTTTGTTGTAGTCCCACATAGTCCTTGGGTCTACCTATTTTTTTTTTAGTAGTTTATTTTCTTTCTGTTGTGCAAATTGGGTGGTTTGTAATATTCTAACTTAAAGTTCACTGATTCTTTTCTCTTGGAGTTGTTGTTGAGTCCATCCACTGAGTTTTGTTTGTTTTGTTTTGTTTAGCTGAGCCCGAAGTATGTGGAAATTCCCCATCTAGGGATCAAACCTATACCACAGCAGTAATCCAAGCCAATCCAAGCGGTGACAACACCAGATCCTTAACTTGCTGTGCTGCAAGAGAACTGCCACTGAATTTTTTAAAATTTCATTTTTTGCTCTTAAAATTCCATTTGGTTATCTTAAATATTTTCTATTTCTTTCCTGAAAATTTCTATTTTTCCACTTATTGCAAGTGCATTTGTAATTGCTTATTGAAGCATTTCCTGATAGCATCTCTAGATTTCTCATCAGATAAATTTAACATCTGTGTCATCTTGTTGTCAGTATCTGTCAATTGTCTGTCATTTAGGATGAAGTTTTACTGATTTTTGCTACCATGAGTGTGGAGTAATACATTTAAGTCTGTTTTGGCAGACATCCTCTGATACAAGCCCGTGGAGAAAGAGATGCACTGCTTCATTACTGCCAGCATGTGGCTCCTCGTCAGGTTTCCACTGACACTGCAGGGATGAGGTTGGGGTTTGTAATCCCTGGGAGGTGTTTGTCTGGCTTCCCATCAGGAGCCTTCTGTCACATCATGTTGGTGAATGAGAAAGGGAGTGTCATTACTTCGGGGTGAGGAGAAGGTCAGGGCTCCCACCCTGATAACAGGGGTGTGGTGGGCATGTTTTCTCCCATGGTGTCTTGACTGGGATCAGGCAATTACCATCTAAAATGTCTAGTCTTTTAGGGTATCTTTCTTGGTGCAAGAGATAAGCACATTTTATTGGTGATTTTTGAGTTTCAGCCCTTATTGTGTCTGGGTTTCTGGCTTCTCCAACACCCAGGTCAGGATCTTTGAGGCAAAAAGAAAACCAAGACGTTCACTTATGCATCTTTCATCAGATCCCAAGGTCCAAGGTGGGCTACCTTCTCTCCACCTCTCAGGTCTTCTTGTCTTACTTGGATCTTTTGGAACCGATTTATTATTTATGTTTTGTGTTATCTCCGCAAGTAATGGCATTATACTACTTCTACTTCTGCTTCAGATGATAGATGGTGTCCAACGGCCTTTATTCTGACATGGCTGATGTTTTCAGCTCCTTGTCCTCTTGGGCTTCCAACTTTCTGTTGGGTAGTGTGCATTGAGGATGGCCAGAGGCAATCTTGATTTGGGTCAACTCATGATTTTAAGAAGATGGCATAGGATGAACTCCAGAACATAGGACCCAGAGGCCCCAAAGCCACTATGAAACATTTACATTTGCTGTCTTTCCTCTGGTGGTGTGGAAGGCACCTGATACTCAGGGAGATATAGGACTGAGAGAAGCTGCCTCTGTTTTCCTATAGATGTAATCTGGGTTTAGGTCCTTTCCCTGCAGGGCTTTTGCCTGACCCTGAGATTAGTTTATTTAAGGACATGAGAACCAGGGGTCAGGATCCATGACTGATCTCTGTGTCCAAGGGACAGGTTTAGGTGGTGGGAGAAGACAAGATCAGAACATTGGAAATGTTCCTCCTAGCTACTGATAAAGCCTGGTAGATAAAGATCACCAGAGGTGCCCTTGAAAGTGCTGCTGGGGAGGCCTGGTGTCAAGGTGAGCCTCAAAGTATCCTAGAGAGGAGGAAGGGCCGTTTAAAGGGCCTGGTGTTGTGCCGAGTGATTCTGAGAGGGCCTAGGAATTCAGAGTCAGCTCTGGGCTGTGTGCTGCCAGCAATTGGGGCTCTCATTGCTCTTTGTGGGGGTGGGGCAGGATGGGGGGCTGGACGGAAGGAGTGGTCAGCAAGTAACTGTCACTTGGGAATTGATGGTGCTTTCTGGGGAGAAATGTAGCTCCTGTGGCCTTCACTTGCTGGAACCCATAAGCTGAGGTTGATGTGGAAAGTTATGTGTAAAGAAACCCCTTGATATAAGCTTTGTATCAGGTCAGTTAGTTTTCTGCTGCCACATAACAAATTAGTACAAAGTTAGCACTTAAAACTCGTGTATCGTCTCATCTGTACAGTAAGTCCGGATGCAGTGTGGCCAGGTCCTCTGATCAGGGTCTTGCCAAGCTGAAACCAAGTGGGTAGGCAGTCTTTGTTCCCATTTAGGGGCTAGCCTAGGGAAAGAGCTACAGTATTCCCCATGGGTCATTGGCAGAACTTGTGCCTTTTTCATTCTAGAGCTGAGATCCCTGTTGTCTCACTGCTGTTGGCTAGGAACTGCTTGCAGCAGCTAAAGACCATTCTCATGTTCTGGCCATCCCTGGGCCCCCTCACACTTCCAATCTCTGTGACCCCAGAGAGGATCAGTCCCATCTGATTAGGTCAAGCCCACTTAGATACTCAGCCTTTTCAAAACCAATTGGTCAGTAAACTGACCTCATCATAATCACAGGTTCACTCCCACCCAAGGGTTGGAGCTTATGCAAGGTGTGTACATCTGTGAGTGGGACTTTCAGGGGGGCACTGTAGAGTCTTGCATGCATGCAAGATTTGGAAACCAATGATGCTTGTCCATGTCAGAGTGATCCAGGGGCTCCTATCTGTAAGGCAAGAATGGGCTGCACAACTCTCACCAGTGTAGTTTCAGAAAGCAAAGCCCTCATTGTCTATGAGTTTGGGGACAAGGCTTTTCAAAGCAGGTCTTTATGCTGCTGGACATGTAAGATCCATAGGCTCACAATGGCCTTTCCCTGCCACCTTGGGCCTGCTCCCCCCAAGTGCCAGGCCAAAGCTGTTTTCAGGCATCCAGGGTGCTGGTGGGGGTTATGTGGCTGCTATGCAGTTTGTTGTTGATTGTTTTGTTGCAGGGGTTCTTGGTCCCTGGAATCTAGGGCTGGTTTTGTAAGATGGGGGCTGCAGCTTGTTCTAATTTTCCAATGTGGCAGGAATCTCAGATCTGCTCTCTTAAATGCCTTTTAAGTGGTGATGACCATTTTCCCTCATTTACAAACTTGATGTTGATAATCAACTCAACACCTGACACTTACTGTGTCCCTGAAACTGTTGGTCTCTTAGTCCTCCCTTTCTGAGCTGACAGCAGCCCACCTTCGGAATTGCCTCACTCTTCCCATCTACCCACACCCACAGGAGCCTTGAGAGGTCTGTCAGCTCTCTCTGCAAGGAAGGCTAGAGCCAGCCTCCCCACTACCGGCTCTCTGATCCAAGCATGTGCTTTTCTCACTTGGTTCCTCCTTCTGTGCTTGCCCTACAGTCTGATCTTAGTGCAGCCCAAGGGACTTGCCTTGGGCCCCAGACCTATGTGACCACTTGCTCAGTGCAAGAGCCTGCATGATCTGCTTCCCTAGTGTCCATCTGACTCCCCTTCCCTGGCCCTCACTCACTCTGGCCTCCCCATTGACCTCTAGGACCTGACATCCACACTCAGCCTGCTTTTGTCAGACAGGAAAGCCACAGTAGGGAACTCAGCTACCCAGGATGGGACTCATTTTGACCTTGTTGAGGAACACCATGAAGTTAACAGAAGGTCCACTGCACTAGAGCAAGTCAGCTGGGTCCTGGTCCTCCAGGGTCACTATTCTGTCAGAGGATTGACTCAGGCAGCAGTAGTCCCCACCCACTGCTGATTCTGGTAAGAAAAAAAATCATCGTGATATAGGGATAATAGATATCAGTTCTACACATCTCACCTTAGGTTTTACCCTCCTAGGCCTAGAGAATCACAGAATGTCAGTTCAAACACATGGCCATCATACCTTATAGGTGTAAAACAGGGATGGTGAGACTAGGACTTATTTTGTTCTTTTTAATGGTTGTTAGTAGATGTAGCAGAGTGGTATGACCTGGATCAGACCCTCCATCCCGCCCTGTACCCACCTCCTTTCTCATCCAATGTGGGCCCTGATCTCATCCCTACTTCCTCCCTTGGATTAGGGGTACTCTGATTTATTTTCATCACTTCTTTAAAGGTCTTGTCTCCAAATAAGTCACTCTGAGGTCCTGGGGGTTGGGGAAACCACATTTGAATTTGTGGGGGACACAATTTAGCCCATAACAGCTTCTGTGGACTTTCGGTGTCTTCTCAATCAGGGGTCTGCTGGACTCCACCTTGTGCTATAGTCTAAAACCCCAGATTTATCCATCTGTTTTCTTTCTTTAAAAGATCTGTTATCGGAGTTCCCGTCGTGGCACAGTGGAAATGAATCTGAATGGGAACCATGAAGTTGTGGGTTCGATACCTGGCCTCACTCAGTGGATTAAGGATCTGGCGTTGCCATGAGCTGTGGTGTAGGTTGCAGATGTGGCTTGCATCTGGCATTGCTGTGGCTGTGGTGTAGAATGGCAGCTACAGCTATGATTCAGCCTGTAGCCTGGGAACCTCCATGTGCTGTTGGTGCGGCCCTTAAATGACAAAAAAAAAAAAAAAGACAAAAAAATTTTTTTTCTTATTTATTTATTTATTTTAACTTTTTAAAAACTATTTTATTACTCAAATGAATTTATCACATCTGTAGTTGTATAATGATCATAACAATCTGATTTCACAGGATTTCCATCCCACAGCCCAAGCACATTCCTCTACCCCCCAAACTGTCTCCTCTGGAGACCATAAGTTTTTCAAGGTCTGTGAGTCAGCATCTCTTCTGCAAAGAAGTTCAGTCTGTCCTTTTTTCAGATTCCACATGTCAGTGAAAGCATTTGATGTTGGTGTCTCATTGTTTGGCTGACTTCACTTAGCATGACAGTTTCTAGGTCCATCCATGTTGCTAAAAATGTCAGTATTTCGTTCTTTTTAATGGCTGAGTCATATTCCTTTGTGTATATGTACCACATCTTCTTGATCCACTCCTCTGTCAATGGACATTTAGGTTGTTTCCATGTCTTGGCTATTGCAAGTAGTGCTGCCATGAACATTGGAGTACATGTGTCTTTGCAAGTCGTGGTTTTCTCTGGATAGATGCCCAGGAGTGGGATGGCTGGATCAAATGGTAGTTCTAGTTTCAGTTTTCTGAGGAAAACTGGACAGCCACATGGAAAAGAATGAAATTAGAACACTCCCTAACACCATACACAAAAATAGACTCAAAATGGATTAAAGACCTAGATATAAGACCAGACACTATAAAACTCTTAGAGGAAAACATAGGCCAAATACTCGCTGACATAAATGATGGCAACATCTTCTCAATCCACCTCTTAGAGTATTGACAATAAAAACAAAAATAAACAAATGGGACCTAATCAAACTGAAAAGTTTCTGCACAGCAAAGGAAACTCTAAACAAAACGAAAAGACAACCCACAGAATGGGAGAAAATCTTTGCAAGTGAATCAACTGACAAGGGATTGATCTCCAAAATTTACAAACAACTTCTGCAGCTCCATACCAAAAAAACAAACAACCCCATCAAAAAATGGGCAGAAGATCGAGACAGACAGTTCTCCAAAGAAGACATATGGATGGCCGAGAAACACATGAAAAGATGTTCAACATCACTCATTATTAGAGAAATGCAAATCAAAACCACTGTGAGGTACCACCTTATACCAGCCAGAATGGCCATCATCCAAAAGTCTACAAACAGTAAGTGCTGGAGAGGGTGTGGAGAAAAACGAACCCTAGTACGCTGTTGGTGGGATTGTAAATTGGTGCAACCACTGTGGAAAACAGTCTGGAGATTCCTCAGAAAACTGAAACTAGAACTACCATTTGATCCAGCCATCCCACTCCTGGGCATCTATCCAGAGAAAACCACGACTCGCAAAGACACGTGTACTCCAATGTTCATGGCAGCACTACTTGCAATAGCCAAGACATGGAGTGATCCAGAGGAATGGATCAAGAAGATGTGGTACATATACACAAAGGAATATGACTCAGCCATTAAAAAGAACGAAATACTGACATTTTTAGCAACATGGATGGACCTAGAAACTGTCATGCTAAGTGAAGTCAGCCAAACAATGAGACATCAAATGCTTTCACTGACATGTGGAATCTGAAAAAAGGACAGACTGAACTTCTTTGCAGAACAGATGCTGACTCACAGACATTGAAGACATTGTCTTATTTTTTTTTTTTGTATTTCTGCAGTATCCATTGTGATTGTTCCTTTTTCATTTCTTATTTTGTTTATTTGGGTTATTTCTCTCCTCTTCTTGGTGAGTCTAGCCAGAAGTGTGTCAATTTTGCCTACCTTTTCAAAGAACCAGCTCTTGGTTTTATTGATTTTGTCTATTGTTTTTTGAATCTCTATTTTATTGATTTCCTTCTGCTGACTTTAGCTTTCATTTGTTCTTCTTTTTCTAATTCATTTAGGTGGTGGGTTGTCAATTTGAGATTTCTCTTCCTTTTTGAGGTAGGCCTGTATTGGTATGAACTTCCCTCTGAGCACTGCTTTTGCAGCATCCCATAGATTTTGAGTGGTTGTGTCTTAATTATCATTTGTCTTGAGGTATTTTTTAATTTCCTTCTTGATTTCCTCATTGACCCATTGGTTTTTTTGTAGCATGTTGTTTATTCTCCATGTAGTAGGTTTTTTTTCTTATTTCTTTTCCTGTGGTTGATTTCTAGTTTCATGCCATTGTGGTCAGAGAAGATACTTGGAATAATTTCTATACTCATAAATTTGTTAAGGTTAGCTTTGTGCCCCAGTATGTGATCAATTCTTGAGAATATTCTGTGTACACTTGAGAAGAATGTGTATTCTGATTTTTTTTGGATGTAATGTCCTGAAAATGTCAAATAAGTCTAACTTTCCTATTGTTTCCTTTAGGATCTCTGTTGCTTTACTGATTTTCTCTCTAGAGGATCTGTCCATTGATGTGAGTGGGGTTTTATAGTCTCCTACTATAATTGTATTCCCATCAATTTCTCCTTTTATGTCTGTTAGTATTTATTGTATGTATCTGGGTGCTCCTATATTTGGGGCATATATGTTGATGATAGTAATATCCTCTTCTTGAATGGATCCTTTAATCATTAAATAGTGTCCATCTTTGTCTTTCTTTATGGGCTTCGTTTTTTTCTCCCCACTGAGCGAGGCCAGGGATTGAACCCACAACCTCATGGTTTCTAGTTAGATTCGTTTCTGATGTGCCGTAATGGGAACTCCATCTTTTCTTTTTTTTTTTTTATGGTTTCCTTTACTACGCCAAAGCCTATAAGTTTGATTAGGTCCCATTGGTTTATTTTTTGTCAAAACAAAAGTGTGAAAACTTTGAATGAACATGTTAAAATGTTTATTATACATCCAAGTCTTCAACATACATCTCACAGAGGATGAAGTGGTGTGAACAGATAGTGTCCCACTATGAAGAATCAAGCTCAGGAGACCTGTTGTGGCTCAGTGTTAATGAACCCGACTAGTATCCATGAGGATCCCTGGCCTCACTCAGTGGGTTAAGGATCTTGCATTGCCACCAGCTGTGGTGTAGGTCACAGATGCGGCTTGGATCCTGTGTTGCTGTGGCTGTGGTATAGACTCCAGCTGCAGCTCTGATTTGACCCCTAGCCTAGGAACTACTGTATAGCCCTTGTGTGGCCCCAAAAAGAAAAAAGAAAAAGAATTACGCTCTAAGCATCTGTCTGAGTATAGGTCCTGTGCTGGGCACTGCAGAGAGGGTCTATTTATGCAGGCCAGGATGCAGAACTGGATGCTGGCCAGGGTGCGTTACTGGACAAGGATGTTGCCTGAGATACTGAGCCCTTTCCACAGCTACCTGCAGGGGGCAGACTGACCATGCAGTGATGGGGCTACAGTGTCAGCTCTTTTGAGCTCAGAGTCCTGGCCCTGTAGAGTACCAGTTTCTCTTCTCTCTTCTCTTCTCTACTCTCCTCCCCTCCCCTCCCTTCTCCTTCACAGGTGTGCATGAGCCCATGAGCTGATTTGGTGGCCCATTCATGGCTGGCAGGCTGGATGGGATCATTTCTCCTTGAGCTCTTTGTCTAGCTCAGTTTCAAATGATTCATGAGTGGCTTTCACCATCTTCCCCAGAAAGTGCCCCTGCCTGGCTCTGTAAACCTTTCCAATTAGGCTCCAATTAAGCAATGTTTTCTGATAAGTGGCTGCTCACCCATTCCTTCCAGACCACCTGAGAGAACTCTTCCTGTTTTGGGCAGCATCTGGGCAGTGCAGCCTCCCTATCCTGGCTCTTGCGCCTCTTCACCAAACCTCATTCTCATCATTCTGTTGACTGAGGCCTGAAGAGTAGCTGAGGAGTGAGTAGGTGTCAGCTGGGAAGATGGGGCTCCTCTTGTCCTTTATCCCTTCTATCTCTCTGTCTCTGTCTCTCTTTATCTCTGGCCCTGAGAGGAGGTGACTGAGGAAGTCACTGAATCGACAATTGAGGCCTTGTAGCTGCATCCAAACTAGGTTCGAAGATGTCAAAGTGGGCCAGCCCAGGGAGGTGAGCTGCCTTTGCCCAGCTTGGGGTCCAGCTGTGCAGGACACTTTGCGGTTCTGCTGAGACCTGGGCAGCTCCCTCTGCTTGGTTGTTAATATGCTCAGGACCCATTGTTGTTCATGATTCTGGCAATGCATAGGGCCAGGGTATCCATGAATTTGGATGTTTGCAAAAGTGCCAGTAAGCCTTGACAGCCTACTGCCTTTGTTATTCCCCTCTTGGGAGTGGGCTTTGTTTGGGAGCTATGCCCATCAGCCTGGACCACTCCTTATTCTTCATGCTGCACAGGGTGGCTGCAGCCCCTGCACTAGTGGTAGCTTGTTCTATGAATGTCCTTTCCCAGGAAGCTTGCCCATGCCAGGCAGGACTGAGTGGCTATGGTAAGGGAACTAAGAAAGCCCCAAGCCCAGGCTTCTCTAAGAGAAACATGGGGGCACTTTGCTATTGGCCAGAGCATGCTATGCTGAAAGAGAAAGGTCGGACCTCTTTGGAAGAGACCCCCTTCCCATGCTGTGCAGAGGCCAGAAAGATGATCTATAAGGTGGCTTAACATGAGATGTTTGCCCTTCTAGCTTGCTTTGTGTCTTTGGTGGGCTAATTTGCTGAGTTCTCTGGGCCTCAGTTTATCATCCATGGTCAACTGAGGCAGATGCTGGTCTGTCAATGGCTGTTCCATGTTAATTTACCTTTCTTCCCCACCCTGGGCACACACAGAGAGGCCAGGTTGATGTGGGATGGCCAGGTGTTGTGGGTGACCAGAATCTACAAAGGTGGCCAGGGCTTGATATAGATAAGGCAGGGGTTGTGGGCACAGAGGTGGGAAGCATCTGGCCCATCTGGGGAAGTACAGACTGCATGTATGCCTCTGGGTATGAAAGCAGGAGGGCCACTTTGCCTCTCCCCTGCAGTTTAGGAAGGCCCACCAGTGGCCATGGGGGAGGTGGGATTGCAGGCAGGGGTGTGGTGAGGCAGTCAGACCTGATGGGGAGATGTGTTGTCTAGGAGATGGAGCCTGTGACCTTAGGTCCAGCTGGGGTGGGGGTAGCTGGTAGCTGGGAGCATCATCTCAGTTGCTGCCCTAGATGCAAGGGGCAGGGACAGCCCCTCCTAGGCCCCCAGATACTCCAATGTCACCCTGCACCAGGCACTCCCCCCCCCCCAACTCCCATGCTGCATGGCCCACCAAAAGCTGGTCCCTAAAGGCCTTGGTCCTCACTGTCTAGACTGAATGGGTCTCTCAGAATCCCTCCCCTCCTGATACCTGGGGGAGGCTCAGCACTCAAAAACGTGCTATAGAGCTGCTTAGGCTGGCTAAGTGAGCCCCCCAAGCTGCTATGAGCTGACAACTCCTGATGAAAGCAGAACCCCAGCCATCCTTCACGTTCCCCAGATGGCGCTCACCTTTCCAGCTCCCTTTGTGCCACCTGTAGCCCAGCCAGTCACAGGCTGGAACCTGAGCTGGCCACCTCTTTCTTTGGGACTTGCTGGGTGGCCAGACAAGAAACCTCTACTCCCCATGGAAGTGAGCCCTCTAAGGCTTGCAGTGCCTTCCAAACACATATTTACAATCTCACACTTCATTTTTCTTGGACACAATCTCTGTGCCTATAAACACGTCATCACTCACACCTCCTCACCCCATGCCTCATACTTCCCGGGTGTAAGAGCCATGTCTTCAGGTGGAGGCCCTGATAGTGTGCTGAGGCCTTTGGAGGTGGGGATGACAGGGTGTCCCCAAGCTCTGCAGCCTGGGTGGGCTGAAGCTGCTTTGGTTGGTGTTCTCTTTTGCCATGCCAGCCCTGTTGGTGAGATGGCTGAGTGTGGTATGAGCAGATGAGGGCATCAGATATCCCCCTCCCAGAGAAGGAATCCCTGGAGTAGGAAATGACGTGAGGCTGGTCACACCCACAGAGAGGCAGAACGATGGGTGGAGGTTTCCACAGTGTGACACCACAACTTAGAAAAAGACATGGCTCCCTGGAGTTGGATGGGTCACAGATGGGAACACTGAGGCCCAGAGAGGAAGTGATTTGCTTAGTCCCCATCTCCTTCCCACCCTCTTCTCACCCAGTCAAGCACCAAAAATTCCCCAGGCAGGATGAGGTATGTCCACCAGGATGGCCTTCTAAGAGGGGCGTCCTGCTTCACATGTCTTTGTCAGGTATATTTTTTGTCCTTTTGTTTTGCCTCAGAGCACTGCCCTGAGATAGGTCACCAGGTGGTAGATCCTCAGAGACCACTAGCCCAGCCTTTGAAGGTGCTCAGGCCCCCAGACCCTGGGTCACTGTGGCGGGAAACAGAACTCTGACTTCAGGTGTCTGATATACAGCTGGACTCTCCCTCTCAGGCTCCTCCCTTCCCACACCTCTGGCAGCACTGGCCATGGAAGTGAAAGCTAGTCGTCTGAAGGCTAGCATTTAGGGGACTCCTACCCCACAGCCTGTACCCTACAGCGGTGCTCTTCTCCGTGGTTTGTGGCTGTTGACATGGAGAACCCCTGGCCCAGGGGCTTCTAAGCGTTCTCCTTGATCCCATCCTCTATCTGGTAATTTGTCTTATCTGTTTTAATTACAGCTTGGGGCTTTGCCTTGCTTCAGCTGTGGCTCTGCGTTCTCTGTGTGCCCAGCGGCTCATCTTGCCTCTACCGGCAGCCTTCGTCCAGTTCTCACAGTTTCTGAGACAGAGGTCGCCCCAGGATCAGCGCGGGCAGTGATCTCAGCCTCTAGTTCACCTCTCTCAATTTAAATGTAGGGAGACAGCTCCCAAAAGGTCGAGTGACTCGACCTGCCTGCACCATCCCTAGTCAGGTTGTCTCACTCTCAGGCCTACAAACCAGGGAGCAGCGCTCCTCTGGCCTCCCTTTTTAAAAGTCATGCTTCGCAAAGTGCAGGGGCATCACCTGCTGGCTAGTCTCCTCTTTCAGGAAAACTCCCCCTTCTTGAAAACTCCCTCCGGAGCGCTCCAGCTCTGGGCTGACACCCGAGTCCCCTGCGGCACCACCCCCTGGCTTCCCAGCCAAGAGCTCCGCCCTGGCCCCGCCTCGGGCCACACCCCGCCACCTCTGCGGCCCCAGGTTCCCCCATCCCCAGATCCCCTAACGCTCCCACCCCTTGCTCCCACTCCAACGGCTGTACAAGGACCGCCCCGCCCTCTAGCCCCAGGCCACCAATGCTCCGCCTCGGCTCCGCCCCCACGGCCGCGCCGGGGGCTTGTTCCCTTCCCCCGGCCCTCACCGCGCTCCGGCCCCTCCCGCCTCTTCCGGCCGACCGGGTTCCCACCCGCCTCCTCGCGTGCCTTCCTCCCCACGCGCGGGGCGCGGCCGGAGACCCGAGTGGCCGGGTTGCAACAAGGCTGGGCGGTGCACTGGCTCGGGTTTCGGCCCGCCCCCGGCGCCGGCGTGACTCCTCCCCGGGCGCGGGCGGGGCCGGGCCAGCTGGCCGGCGCCCCGCCCCCGGCCTGGCGCTCCGGGCGCTATAAGAGGGCGGCGGCCGCGGGGCGCCCTGCGCGGGGCCGGGAGCGCGATGGTCAGCCGCCGCGGCGCGGCAAGATGCTGGATGGGCCCCTGCTGGCGCGCTGGCTGGCCGCGGCCTTCGCGCTGACTCTGCTGCTTGCCGCGCTGCGCCCCTCGGCCGCCTACTTCGGGTAGGTGCCTCGGCGGCCCGGCGGGCGGGGCAGGGCGGGCGGGCCCGGCCGGAGGCCGGCGGGACGCGAGGGCGGGGGCGACCCAGGTGCGTGGGGCGCGGTGCCCAGCCTAGTGAGGGCCGTCGGGTTGCCTGGAGCGGTTTGTTTGCGACGCTCGCGTCGCCGGATCCCGAGTCGGTGTCCCTTTGGCGCGGCGTGAGGAAAGGGGCTGGCGTACCCGACGGGCTGGCGCGAGGCCCCGGTCCTCCGTGACCCCGGAGCCGTAATCACTGGGGCCGCGCCCGCGACCGTGCGCGGGGCTCCCTGGAGCTCTGAGACCAACCTTTGGTCCCCGCTCTCTTAGGCCGGGATTTCTTGCCAAAAGTCTGGAGCCTCCCCGGCCCCTGCACACCTCCCCCCCCCTTGCAGTTTCCCCCTCCTTTCTCTCATCGAGAAGTTAATTTAACAACAACAAAAAAATACGTACAAAATCCAGATGTTCCTTGCACTGAGCCCCAAAGGGGGGAAAAAAACTACAGTCTGGAGGAATTTTATTTTTCTTGCGCTTTTCTTCTGACGCTTGTTCGGGCCCGGCCTGAGGGAGCGCGTCTGTGGGACCCTGTCCAGTGCACAGGGGCCAGCTGGGCTGTGAATGCTGCCTCCCGGCCGTCTCCAGGGTCGCTGCCACATGTGCTTCTCCAAAGCAGCAGTTTGCGTGGTTTTGGCGTGTCTCTCTTCGACGTTCCTTCCTGCCCTTCCTCATTCCTCCCTCCTAGTTCTTGGATGTCCAGCCGGGCAAGCATTGGGGACTCTTTCTGTGTTCAGGTCTGGGTGGCATCTTGCGGGCAGCCATATGGTTCTCCTCAGACTACTCACCTTCTGCTCCCTCACCACTCCTGCTTAGCTCCTGTCCTGTGTGCCCTGCGGCCGCTCCCGGGCTGTCGTCCTCCTCCCGTTGTCACCTGTTCTCTCTCCTCTGGCCCGGGCGCCGCCGCGCAGCGGCCTGGCCAGCAGAGGGCCCCGTTGGTCCAGAAATGTGCCACTGATAGGGTGGGGAGAGGCCGACTGGGCGAGGAGCCCTGCAGGTGTATCCTGTTCTCAAAGAAAATAAAATATTTTCATGGGAAACTTTCCCTTTGTGTTTTTCTCCCCCACCTTCTCCTGTTCCTTTCTCCTGAGTTGTCTTCCAGGGTCAGCTCCCTGTCTCCTTCTCCTGGAGACCCCACCCCTCAGCCAGGGCTGTGGCTTTGGGTTTGGCCCGCCTGGGGCCCAGGCCATGTAGAGGCTGGCACGCCCCTGCATGCCATCTGTGCAGCCTTTGCCTCACCCTCTCGGGCACAGGGAGGGTCAGAGGATGGCTGTCTGGCTGCAGGTCCACGGTGAGTCACGATGGCCTGTCAGCCAGCTGTGCCTTCTCGCTTTCCCGGCCCAGCCATGGGTCTGCTCACCAGGCTTCAGACACACCCTGGGCTTGTCTGCGCCACACTGTGCTTTGGTTGGAGTCTCCTTGCTGCTGGCTTTCCTTCTGGGGAAGATCAGATCCACAGGGTGGCAGTCCAGGTCCTGGCTCCCACCCCCATCCCCACCCCCACAGCATCCTTCTCTTTCTCCATGCTTTCTCTGTGCTTTGTACCTCCAGGAAAGTCTGTTTAGCTCCCTTGAAGGGAATAAGTCCCTTCCTACAGTGGATGTATGGCAAGTAGGGAGGGCTTAGAGCCCCTGTGTCTCCTCTGGCCAGCCCCTTTGACCCTACTCTTTGACCCCAAAATCCCCATCAAGTGAGGCTTCTCAAGTCCTGCCCCATGGGTAGCATAGGAAGCAGTTGTGCTGCCCTGGGGACAGCTGGCTCTGCTGGGGGTATCCCCTCACCCCTGCCCCCTGCACTAGACTGCTAGAGAGACAGGACTCAACTTGGTGGAATGGAGGTCCTGGAGAGGGACAGACTCTGTTCCAGCCAAAAAGGCAGAGGAGGGAAGGGGCCTGGTCCTGGAGGAGTCTGCTCCTGGTGTGCTCTGCAGGATAGCACAGGCATGGAGGCCCCGCCTCTGGCTAGTAGTGACCAGATGAACTTGGGTTTGGGGCCCTTTCTCCTGGCCCAGTAAAGGGGCAGGAGCCAGGGGGGAGGTGGGGAGGAGATGGTCCAAGGCAGGCAGGGCAGGGCAGGGCTGGGCCAGAGCCAGGGGGCCTCCCTGTGCCTTGTACTAGGGCTTCCCTCCCCACCCTAGTACAGAGGGAGCGCACGGGCCAGCCTGGGGTGGGGTGGGGGTGGCGGGGAGCTGGGATCCAGGCCCTCCTCTCCCTTCTCCCTTCCCCCACTCCCCCGCTCTGAAAGCTCTGCCTGGCACAGAGGCTCACAGGCAAGGCAGCTCCAGTTACAGCCCAGAAACCCAGAGAGGCTGGCCTGGGGGAGGATCACGTGGGCAGTGGGAGCCCTCCCTGCCCCACCTACACCCCCCCCCCCCGCCCCCAGGCTGCAACCCTACCTGCCTTACTCCTCCTGTCCTTCTCAGGCTGTGGCCACTAGGAAGACCCCTCTAGGTCACCTGCCTGCCATGGGGAAGGAGCTCTCCTCTCTCCCTCCCTGGCCTGACCCTGCTTCTGGTGTGATTGGCAGGTGGTGTTTCCATCTGGTTCTCCTGGGGCTACAGAGATGTATGTGCTTTGGGGTCCTATACAGCTTGGCCTGAAGCCCTCTTGGAAGGAAGTGGAGCCTGGCTCTGAGCAGAAAGAGGCTGTCTCAAGGTCTTGTGGCGAGTTTGAGATACAAACTCAGACACCTCTCCTGCTGCCAACCACCACCCACCTCTGCCCTGGCTGTGGATCTGGGTGGGCTCACCCATACTCTGTTCCTATCTTGATGTTATCCTCAGGTGAGAAGATGGAGCTAAGGAGTGGGCCAAAACCTGCTCAGGAAGGGTTGCCCCAAGGCCTTAGAGCAAGCCATCTTTGTGCTTCTCTGAGTATGGAGCCAGGGTCTGGGTCTGGGGATTTTGGGGATCTGTGCCTGCCAGAGCTGGGACTGGGCTCCCTGGCACCTCACTGCCTTTTTCTTAGAGATCCTGTGTGTGTTTACGTGCTGAGCCATCTCCCAGCAGAGGCCCCTGGGGATGCAAGCATCCAGGGACTGACCAGGCAAAGGGAGGCCCAAGGCTTCCTACATGATTAATCTCCAAAAGAAGTAAGAAGGGGCACAATGAGCCTTGAGGCTCTTTCAATACTCCATGTTGGCTTAAATACTCCATGTTACATAGGAAACATTTGCAGGCTGGCTTAGGGGGTGTGGGGCCTTTCTGTGAGGTCTATGGGCTGGCCCTAGCTCTCTGGTCCAGGCAGCCTGGAGGCCTGCATGGAGGAGGCAGCATGAGGCTTGGCACCCAAGGGCCTCCCTTGTCCATGAGGGGTCTTCGGAGCCAGTTTGAAAGGCAGCTAAGGTGCTCTGGATCATTGTGAATGATCCAATGGACCATTGTGAATGGTCAAGTGGGTGTTAGGGCCGAAGGTCTTTATGTAATTGAAATGTAATTCACATCCTGTAAGTTCACTTGGCTGAAGTATGCAGTTTGGTGGTTTTTAGTATATCCATGAAGCCCTGCAGCCAGCACTGCTGTCTAATTCCAGAACATTTTCATCACCCCAGAAACCTCATATTCTGTCTACCCCCCCCTCCCGCAGCTTCTGGCAACCACTAATCCACTTTCTGTTTCTGTGGATTTGCCTGTTCTGGACATTTCATATAAATGGAATCATACAATATGTGGCCTTTTGTGTCTGCCTTTTTTTCACTGAACATACTGTTTTCAAGATTTATTCACCTTTGTAGCATGAATCAGTGTATCATCCTTTCTTGTGACTAAATAATATTCGACTGGATGGATGAATGGCAGTCTTTTATCATCTATTCATCTGTTGATAGACACTTGGGTTGTTTCAACCTTTTGACTATTGTGAATAACGCTTCTGTGAACATTGTATCCAAGTTTTTTTGTGGAGTTTTCAGTTTTTCGGGGTATATACTTAAAACTGGAATTGTCAGATCTTATAGTAATGCTGTGTAGGGGCTGCACCCAAGGGTCTTCACAACAGATCTTCCTCCTGCTTGGCCCCCCGTGGACTGTATGGGGGGTCAGGGTGCAGTTGGCTGTTCATTTTCTGGCGCTGGTTCAGGGAGTGGGCAAACTAAGGGCCCTGGCACTGTGCTTGTGTGCTGCCCTTGGAGCGGGGGGCTACTATCATGGGGTAGTGTTGGGGCTGTGCATGTGGGGTTGGGAGAATAGACTACTTATTGCCAGGAGGTGAGGGTACCTCTTCTGCTTCTCTGAATATTGAGCCTGGGGCCCCGCAGGGATTCCTGTGTGGCCACAGCACAGGTCCTACTGGCTGCTTGCAGCTGGTCCCTAGAGTAGAAAGAAGGAGGGAGAATTTCAGGGTAGGAGGATGGAGCCTGATGGTGGAAGGATGAGGCTGTAAGGTGAGCCTGTGAGTGGGCAAGGGAAAAGATGGACTGCTGCCAAGAGAATGAGGCAGGCCTGATGGGCATGGGGGCTTGAGCTCACCTGTAGTGGAGGTTAGCCTTACACAGTGAGACTGGGGTGACCTAGAGTCCACTAGGCAGTGGGGCTAGGGAGGGGCTGCAGAGCGTGAAATGTCCCAGCAGATTCCCTGGCCAGGGTGGTGTTGCTGTGAGTCAGTCCCCATGTTGGGGAGTCACATGGGTTTGGGTGGCACTTAGGGCAGGTGCTATGCATGGAGACCCATCTCAGGACAGATGTGCCCAAAGCAGTCCTGAGAGACCTTGGATCTGGTCTTTGGGGGAGTGGCCATGGAGAGCAGTGTGTGTTTAAGGGGTTCAGAAGAGGATAGGCCTGCATTAGGAGCTGAGGGGGAGGGAGGGCCCAGTGTCCAGGGCAGCTGAGGAGCTGGCAGGGATATTACTGAAACCCCTTGGAATTGGCCCTGTGGGTAATAGCACCTCAGAGCAGCGGGTAATGAGAGATGCAGGGTGGGGCAGCAGGCTGGGGATAGGGGAGGGCTTCACATCAGGGGAGGGAGCCCTAGAGACAGGAGAGAACAGAGGAGTGGTATGTGGAGGGGACTGGACTTCCTGTCTGCAAAGGAGGAAGGATTCTTCCTTGGACTCATAGTCTGGAGCCTCTGTGGCCTGCAGAGGGACCAAGGTATCTCAGTTTCCCAGTCGTGGATCCAGGGAAGACATGGAGACAGGTGGAAAGAGCAGGTGGGGGAGGCAGAGGGGATCCCTTGGGAGGGGTGCTGACTACCCTTTGCATCTCTGATCTCCAGAGTACCCCCTGCCTCTCCCTGTCTCATGGGCAGTCTTCTCTAGGGGGCTATGGACTCTCAAACCCTTGGCTCCTTCCACAGGCTCCTGGTGGGGGGGGGGCTGCCCTGGCCCCTTAGTACGGAGACCAGATAGAGACAGGTGGGAGTGTCAGGCCAGGACCTCTGCTCTGGGAACCTTGTGCATGCAAACAGTGGATTCCAGAGGCCTCACGGTGGGGCCTGAGGTGAGGAGGAAGCCGCCGCCATCTGGCTCCCCTCAGCTGTGTGAGCAGATGTTCTGCCACAGCCGGCGGCCGTCTGGACGGGAGGACAGCTGGCCTAATCTCACCCCTGTCCTTGCCACTGTGGTCCAGGACCTGACTCCAGAGCCATAGGCACTAGTGTGATCCTGCCCAGGCTTCCAGGGTGGCCCTAGACCGAGGGTGGCACCCATTACCCACCCCAGGGGCTTTGTGATATCAAGGACAATAGAAGTGTGTGGCTATTTTTTCTCCTGGAAAAGAATGCACACACCATTCCTCCTGGGCAGGGGCGGGGGGCGGGGCGCTGTGGGCCCTGATTTCAGGGAGGAGTGATGAGCTGATAAGGGGACTGGCTTGGCTTTCCTAGCTGCAGAAAAATGACACCTGTCAGCAGGGCCGGCACTGAGCACCCTTAATCTCAGCCTGGGGGACACCAGGCTCCCTTTGTGTATTGTCCCAGTAGTGAGGGTGCCCCTTGGTGACCACTCTGGCTCAGTAGGCTGAGGCTCAGTAGGTTTTAGATGAGGCACAGTTGTCTGGGAAGTTGGCAAGGTCAAGTCCCTGCTTAGAGGTCAGCTTCTGGTGGGTGGGGAGCAGGCCCACTGTCCTAATGGGCCTTCACATCCTCTAGGGCCTGCCTTAGCAGTTGCCTCTTCCAAGAAGACAGAGGACAGTTCAATGGTATTGCTCTTTACCCGTAGCTTACCTCTTGGGAGGCCAGGGGGGTTCCTCGTGGGATTTCCTCCAAATTGCACTGGGCTGGCACTCCTGAGGCCTGTAGGGAAAGTCCCCTCTCCCATCTACTTCCTGGCTCTGCACTCAGGAGCCTGATGTGGATTCCAAGGTTCTCATTTACCAAGTGGGCCAGCCCTCTGCCCACCTCTGGCTCTGACCTCCACCACCCTGTACCCACATTGCTGGCTGGACCACTTCACCTTCTGGTCATGGCCTGGATGTTGGACAGAGACTTGGTGGGCAGTGCTGGAGTTCCAGGGGGCAGGTGGGAGGTAGAGACTAAGGATCCCATTGAGTGAAGTTTGGGGAGGTGGGGGCAGATGGAAAGGCTTGTGCTGCATACCAGGTCTGCAGGCATCTGCAGGAGGGCTTGGTGGCATGGGCTGGGTGATGACCAGCCTGTTTTCCTGCAGGGACTAATCATTAAGGGATATCCATGGGCTGGGCCTTGTGGCAGGTGGCTATGCCAGGGCCTCCAGTGGAGGGCAGCCCCACTCTGCTCAGTGTCAACCTGGGTGGTGTGTGCTGGCGGCCTGGCTCCGTGACCCACGGCCATGGCTCTCTATCCTTCCCTGCCCCTCCCAGTGAGGTTCCTGGCTGGCCTGGTGCCTCTGGCCACAAGAGGAAACCCAGCCGCCCAGCTGGCAGGCCCTGCACCTCGAGACCGGCAGCCGGACGAGGGAATGGAAAAAGGCAAGCCTCAAGCTGCGTTTGTTTTTCTTAGCGATACCTGAGGTAGACGTGGCCAGGGAAGTGGTCTGGCTCAAGAGTAGAGGGTGCCAGGGGCTCCCAGCCCAGAGCACATCAGGGCTGGCTCCCTCCCAGGCAGAGAGAGCAGCAGTGGCTGTTCAGGCCACCCCAGGGTAGGATGTTGATCAAGGCTGTCCCAGTGTCTTCCATCTATGTCTGGCATGGTGCTGCGCACCTGGGAGGCCAGCTCTAGGAAGGAAATCAGTCATCGAGGTGATTCTGGTCGTGATGAGAGGGGGGTCCTGTGGGTCTCTAGGCACCTGCTCTGCATCTTGCATGTCCTTCTTTGTGGCAGCTGTCAGTGAGGCCTGGGGGTGTGGTGACCAGGGCACAGAAGTGTCCTGGTCACTTTAGTTTCTCCACAAAGCCACTGATGCCTATCTTCTCATGGCAATCAGTGAACATTGTGTGTATGTGTGGGGGGTCCCACAAAGCCTCGGCTACCTGCCTGGGGACCTGTAGGCCTGCTCTTCTCTAATCTGGGCTCCACCATCTTATTCTGGAAAGGATGCAGTTGGCTGGTGGCCCTCAGAATCTGAGGGTCCCACAGGTTCTGTTTGCTTTGGCGGCCAAGTGTGGAAGGGGCATTTCTGTTAGGCTTGTGGATGCCAGGCTTGGTGGGCAGTGCTGTGGGTCCCAGTGTAGTGGAGTTTTCTGAGTCCTGTGTCTGCCAGCTGACTCCCAGGGTGGCCAGGCCTTAGCTAAGTAATCCCCTGGAGTAGCCAGTCAGTGATGTGGAGCTGGCGCTGATCAAGAGCTCTTCGTGCCCTGGAATGTTGGGGCCCTGTGAGGTGGGAAAGTCGAGGCCTGGTGGTTCTCACAGCTGATGGCAGTGACAGCTGTCATAGACACAAAGTCCCTGCCGCAGTGTGACCTGTTCGTGGGGCAATGCCCTGCTGCCCTTCCTATTCCCGTCCCTTGGCCCTCATTTTCTCCTTGGCACAGCAGGGCACCCAATGATGGTGGAGATTAAAGGGAGCCCCAGGCTCTGGTGGTGGTATCTGTGCCCACCCTACACCTGCATGCCTGAGTGAGAGGCTGCAGGCCACAGGAGGATGGAGGGTTAATCTCAGAACCAGTTCTCAGCATTGGAATTTGTTTTGAATTTGATTCACACAGAAATTAAATGCCGTCTGGTGGGGCTGAGGTTTCCTTGGCAGAGTGCTGTGGCTTCTGGAAACTCTGGCCTCTTCTCTTTCCGCCCAGCCTAGGGTCTGAGCTTCCCATGTGCAGGGAGCTTGGTTTGTGGGCAGGGTAGCCCTTGCGGTGGCTGGGCCTGTTGGTAGGAGGAAGGGCAGTCAGAATCTGTCCCCTACCCAACCACAAGTGAGAAGGAGTGAGGCATTCTAGGGGCTGAGGGGTATGGGACAAAGACGGCCCCAGTGCTGGCACCCACCCTGATCTGACAGTGCTCATCCTGTTACCTGGCTGTCCTTCAAAGTAGGTATGAGGATATGAGACTGGCTGAATGCTCATAGGAGCTGCCCTGGTAATCTCTAAGCAGTCAGGCATGACAGCCTCAGGCCTGGCCCACAAAAGGGGTTGGGCATCTCCAGACATGGCTCTGTCTGTCCTAGGTTCGTTCCTGCTCTCCTCAGGGGTGCATGTGGTCTCTGAAGAGCTGTTGCAGTCTAGTTGGGGCAGGGCGAGCCCTCAGCAATGTGGGACCTAATCCAAGGTGAATTAGTCTCCAGATCCTTACCTTGATTACATCTGCATGTTCTGAGGTTCCAGGTGGATATGAGTTTGGGGGACCTTTACCCTCTGCTTCAGATTATTCCTGCAAACAGTCTCTCAAATATAGCAACAGCATATGGTCAGAGATAACTTGGTGTGTGTGGAAGTGCAGCCAAGGACTTGAAGAAATGATGGCAGCAGACCAGTAAACAGAGCATCCCACACTGAATAAAACAGTTCTCGGTGTGCCTTCAAGAGCAAGATAAGCTTGGGATATCTGTAAGGAATGAGAAGCCACAAAAACTGACCCAGCAAGTTTGGAAAAACCAAATAGAATTGGGAAAAAAATTCAAGTAATAGACTGATTTGAAAGCAGATTAGAAATAGTTGAAGAGAATTGGTGAACTTTAAGATAGGTCAAGAGAAATTACCCATGGGAAGGCAAATGCATGGAAAACAGAGAGGATGAGAAACCTGGGAACACTGAGGAGGCCGCCTGTGTCACCAGAGGCCCAGAGGTAGAAAAGAGGGGGAATTGATGGGGTGAGGTGTGGAGAGAAAGGCTGAAAAATTTCTGAAATTGATCAGAACAATCAAGAAGACTCAAGAGGCCCAGTGTCTTCCTAAGCAGAAAAAATAAATGTTCATGCTGGAGCATTGCAACTGTAAAACACCAAAGACAAAGAATTATAAAAGCAATCCAAGAAAAAAAAAGTACAGATCACCTCCCAAGGATCATTAGGTTGACAGCTAACTTCAGAACTGAGAGCAAAGCCAGAAGATGGTGGGACCATCCACTTGGTAAGTGAAAGAAAATAACTCCTGGCCACGAACTCTATGCTTAGTGAAGCCTACTCTAAAATGAAGGTGAGGAGTTCCCGTTGTGGCTCAGTGGTTAACGAATCCGACTAGGAACCATGAGGTTGCGGGTTCCATCCCTGGTTTCGCAATTAGACCCCTAGCCTGGGACCCTCTATATGCCGTGGGTGCGGACCTAGAAAAGACAGAAAATAAATAAAATGAAGGTGAAATAAAGATATTTTCAGACAGGTTGAGAGTTTCTCTGAAGGAAACTTTGATGCTGCAGCTCTGGCATGGGAAATGGCCCTGCTGTGTTTCAGATGCAGAAAGGAATGAAGAGCAACGAGAATGTTACAGGGGAGGAGGAGGATAAGCGAGTATTGAACAACTTCCTATAGGGTCCTAAATGTAGAACTAAAACACACAACAGCGTATAATTCTGGGGAGTCAATGAGGTTGTGTTCTCAGGCCTCATATTACCCAGAAGGGGGTGGTATTCCCAATGCTGGACATGAGTAACTTATATTGTAATTTTGAGGGAATCATGAAAATAATGGAAATGAGATTTCCAATTAACAGGAGGAAAAGCATAATAAGAAAAATAACCCAAAAGAAGTCAGGAGAGGAAAAAAAAAAAAAAAAGGAAATAGAAGAAGCATGGCCAGCAGAAAAGATAAACTGAGACCCTAGGAGCTCAGTGGAAGAAATGCCCCAGGCATCAGGCTGGAGTGATTGGGGTTGTAGTCAGGTCCTTAGTTTAATTATAGGCTCTGTGTGAGACCCATACAATGTAAGGATAGAGAACATAAGAAGATGGAGAGAGAACACACCCATTCAATGGACCATAAAGCAAAGAAGGAAGCAAAAGTAGAGCAAGAAGCATGTGCTGTGATTCAGACTCAGGACAATGATCTGAGCTGTGACCTGGTTTTAGTACAGTGACCTGGGGCTGTGTCAGGCCCAATATAGTGACCTGAGTTATGGCTCAGGCTCTGTGCAATGACCTGAGGCTGCAGTGCTGGAGAGACTGAAGCAGCCACAGTGGTAGCTTAAATGCATGTTTTAGAATATGCATTTATTGGAGAGACACTTGTGAGCTCTCAGAAAGTATCCATCACAGAAGGGGGAGAAAGAATAGTGAGGTAAGCCCAAAGAAGGCAGAATGTAGAAAGTAGAAGTACTGCAGAAATTGACACAAAAATGTGCATTAGAGATGAGAATGGATCCCTTGCTGGGAAAAAGGTCTTGGAAACATCTTAGGAGACTAACCTAGTGAAGAGGAGGCTCAGAGTGCTAGTGTCCCACTGCAGGGAATATCAACACAGATTCTGCAAACAAAAGCAAGGGAATGTAATGAACAATTCCATGCTGATAAATCTGAAAATTCAGAGGAAAAATGGAGAAAGCCAGAAAAGTAACAGAAACAGATCCAAGATATAGAAATATTGACTAATACTGTAGTAAGCAAAGAAATTGGGTCATTGGTATAGCCACTATGGAAAACAATCTGACAGTCACTCAAACAAACATAGAATTCCTTTATGATTCCAGTATGATATATCCACTCCTGGGTATATATCCACAAGAAATAAAAATTTATGTTCATGAAAAAATGTGTGCATGAATGGCAGTAGTGGCATAATGTATAATAGCTAGAGTGAACAACTCAAATGTCCATTATCTGAGGAGTAGAAAAACAGAATGTGGTCTCTCCATACAGTGGAATCTTATTTGGATTAAGAGGTGAAGCGCTGATTCATGTTATGACATGGAGGGCCTTGAAAACATTGTGCTAAGTGAAAGAAGCCAGTCACAAAAGTCCACATGTTGTGTGGTTCCATTTATATGAAATGTCTAGATCAGGCAGAGCCATAGAAACAGGATTTATTAGTGGTTGCCAGGAGTTGGGGGAGGGGAATAGGGAGTTGATAGCTAAGGAATACATTATAGGGTTTCTTTTTGAAGTGATGCAAATATCCTAAAAATTGACTGTGGTGGTATTTGCACAATCTGAAAATATACTACAAAATGCTGAACTGCATACTTTAAATGGGCAATTTTTAAATTTTTTTGTTTATTAGGGCCACAACTGTGGCATATAGAAGTTCCCAGGCTAGGGGCTGAATTGGAGCTACAGCTGTTGGCCTACACCATAGCTACAGAAATGCTGGATCAAAGCTGCGTCTGTGACCTACACTGCAGCCAGATCCTAAACTTACTGAGTGGGACCGGGACTGAACCTGTGTCCTCATGGATACTGGTCGGGTTTGTTACCACTGAGCCACAATGGAAACTCCTAAATGGGCAGATTTTTTTTTCTTTTTTTTTGTCTTTTTGCCATTTCTTGGGCTGCTCCCGCGGCATATGGAGGTTCCCAGGCTAGGGATCGAATTGGAGCTGTAGCCACTGGCCTACGCTAGAGCCACAGCAATACGGGATCCAAGCCGCATCTGCAACCTACACCATAGCTCACTGCAACGCCGGATCGTCAACCTACTGAGCAAGGCCAGGGATCGAACCCGCAACCTCATGGTTCTTAGTCGGATTCGTTAACCACTGCGCCACAACGGGAACTCCCCTAAATGGGCAGATTTTATGGTAGGTCAATTATATCTTAATGGAGTTGTTTTTTTTAAAAAGAGGAAAAATAGAATTTGGATCAGAAAGGAAATCTTTCCACCAAGAAAAGGTCAGCCTGCATGGCTTCATGGCATGCATTGTTCCAGCAAGCAGTCAAGAAGACACAATTCTAATCCAACACAACTCTTCTAGAAAATTAAAAAAAGAAATCAAAAACAAAACCAAAACTCTCGCTAAGTCACTGAAAGTCGGCAGGAAGAGCATGGGAGAAGAAAATTACAAGCATGGATGCAAACATCTTAGACAAAACATCATCAAGTTATATCAAGCAAAACAGGGAAAGGATAAAAATCCATCATGGCCAATTGGGTTTATTCTAAGAATGCTTAATGTCTAACATTAGAAAAATCAATTAGTGAAATTCCTCAATTTAGCAGATTAGAGGAAAAAAATGACACATCAATATATACAGCGATGACACTGATCTTTATCAACATCCTTTTGAAAAATTTTTTTCTTTTTGGCTGTGCCCATGGCATGTGGAAGTTCCTGGGCCAGGGATCAAACCTGTGCCACAGCAGTGACCCGAGCCACATCAGTGAAAGCACCAGATCCTTAACCTGCTGTACCACAGGGGAACTCTTAATTTGTGATTTTTAATACACTCATAGTAATCTAAAATCAGAAGGGAAATTCTTTAAGGTGGTACAGGGTATCCAGAAAAACACCCAATGAACCTCATTCTTAAAGTGAAATGGCAAAAATCTTCCCTTTTAAGACTGAGAGTCAGACAGGGATCCCTGTTGTCACACTTCTCTGTATCTGGGTGATGTCACCTGTCTTAACAGACCCTCAAGCATGATGGGGGTTGTTTCTCTCATGTAGCAATACAGTTCTGGCTCTATGAGTGCATTGACTCCTGGTCTCTGGCCTTGTAGTGCCAGCCTTTAGGGTGCTGTGCCCTTGTCTCCAGAGGGCTGCATCTGGATGGCAGAGATGTGAGTTTGGACTTGTGGAGGAGAGATGAGCAAGAATGAGAGTGCCCACTTTCTGGTGGCTTTCTCCCTCACTTCATGGCCACACATGCTGGCAAGCGCACTGGGCAGCCCAGTGCTGGCCAATGATGCAGAGCTGGGGGTCAGGAGGCTGGGCCCCAGAGAGTAGCTGGCAGCTTCTGCATGACTGATGGCCCTAGCCAGTGTCAGAAATCAGCAAGACTGTGTAGCTTTGAAACTAAGAAAGCAGACTGGTGTCTCTGCAGGTGGCATGATTGTATAGAGAGCATCTGAAAATAATCAGAGATTTTGTATTTTGGTGACATAGCAAGGTCACTAAATACACAAAATCAACACAGAGTCAATTGGACTTTTGTAGATCAGCAGCAGAGGGGAGACTGGCTTTGTGAAGATGTTTTATTTTTATGCACTATCACTCTGGAAAAAAGGGTTGACTCTAAATACAGTGCAGCCCTATCAGGGGCTGTAAGATTTCAGACTTCAGTGGGGAACCAGTAAGACTTCAGAGAGAGGTAAGAAGGGAATTCCATTTAGAGAGAGATGCCACTCTCACCAGTGGAGAGACTCAATTCTGCACCCCCAGAAGTCATGACTGCCACAGCAGACCCTGTCCCATGTGTACAAATGCAGAGCCAACACATGCCTCTGAATCTGTTGGAAGGAACTCCTGATGGAATCTCAGTAAAACTTCAGTTCAGTGGTCGCTATCCCAGGGTGGAGCCTGGGAGTGACCCATATGTGAGGCCACTATGATGTCATAGAGCAGTGAGGAGAGGGGACTTTTGGAATCTTGGGGGAGGGATGCTAGCCCCACCAAAACTCATAGGCAGATGCCAGCTGGATGCAAAGCTGGAGGTGCACAGCAAAATGGGCCGCTTTTGAAGGGAGGATGTTTAGGAGACTGCTTATGACGTTAGGGGTGGGAGTTGGGAGTGTCCCAGGCACAAGGCTGTTTTTGAGCTGTGTTCCATAGTTGTGCTACTCATTTCCACGTATCTTTTGAAAATACCTGAATGTTCCAAAGTGCCAGGCTGACATTTAGATCTTGTCATTTCTTCCAGGGAAGAGGGTCCAGTGCTGGGAGAGGCCAGTTAGATGGAGCAAGGACAGGCATCCTTGGCTTATATCCTCCATGGGCCACCTAGGCAGGCTTGTGTGCCTGTCTGTCTCAAATCAGATGCCCATGGTGAGGGAGGGACAGCTGTGTTCAGTATGGTGACAGGTGCACTGGTATGTGCAGCTGGGTGGTCGGTGGGGGGCTGTTCTGTGCCAGGCACTTTCTGGGCTGGAAGGTGCAGTCCCTGTAGGCTGTGTGGGCAGATGCTCATTGCTCTAGGCTGGCATGTAGCAGTGAGAACTTTTGGGGGGCTCTCACAGGCCACTAGTTGTATTTTGAACTTTGTCATTTTGAATGGGCCACCTATGCATGGGACAATGTGTGAGTGGCTCACAGGCCCTAGGGAGAAGAATGTTTCCTCTGTCCCATGCTACCTTTGTCCTGGGTTACCCTGTGCACCCACACATGTGCGTGCAGGTCCTCTTCAGAGTGAGGGCTACACCTATGCACTGATTGTACATAGCAGGTGGGCAGTGGCTTTTCTGATGCTTGCTGGATACTTCATGGAAGGGATGGATCCCATTTATTCAGCCAATCTCCAGTCTTTTTGAGTAACAAAATGCTTCCATTGTTTTTGTATGACAGCATTGTGTTGGGTAACATGTGAGTGACATATGCTTGTACATTTTAAGAATATATCTGTAGTCTGTATTTCTAGAAAGAGAATTGGTGGTTGAGTTTTATACATATAATCAGTCCAAAATCCTATCCATGGAGGAACACTTGTTTCCCTGTGTCCTTAGCAGTAATCTTTTCAGACATTGATTTGTACTCATCTGATGAATGAAAAATAACCTATCAGCGTAGTTTTATTTTGCATTTTTGAATGAAATGCAAATAAGTTTTTAACAGACAGCTAATTCCTTCCCTTGAACTATATGTTCATATCCTATGTCTACTTAACAGTTGATTCCTTTGTTATTGATCCAGAGGAGAAAATACACCTGTGTTGACACATGTACATGCACATGTGCCCACATGCACAGGCCCACACATAAGCAAACAAACTTGGCCCTTGGCCCAGGATCCGAAATGCAGCATTTCCCATGATTTTTGTCTATTGGTCTTTTGACCCTCTGCTACTTTTTCACTTTGCAGAGATTCTTGTGCTTTTAGATAGTCAAATAAATTTTCAAGGCATTTTGGTTTCTAAGTCACTGTGATAAAAGCTTTCCTGATTCTAAGAATGCTTTATGAACCTCTTCTCTTTCCTCCAGCACTTCTGTGGTTTCTTCCTCATGTTAGGGTTTCTGTTGTGGGAGACCTATCCCTTGTCCCTGGGGCCTTCTCCACTGAGTCCAAGCCCATCTTATGCCTTCCCTCTACCCTGTGTATTATCTCACCACTGACACCTCTGCAAGGGTCTGTCTTTTGTCACTTCACTCCAGGCCATAAGCCTGCAGAGTCTACCTTGATTGTTAAGGGGCTGGGGCAGGGGGCAGCTGGCAGCTGGCAGCTAGGCCCTCATAAAAGAGAGGTGGGGGAAGGGCTGCCTTTGTGGGAGGGATGCCAAGGGACAGAGCAGTGCGTTCCCCTCGGGTTCCCCCTTGTGCCTACCATGGGAGCTAGGTGATGGCTCAGAGGAAAGGCTTAGCCCTTGGGCCCTGGGCCTCAGGCCATGTGGCCACATGGCTGTCAGCTGGCCATTCCTGGACTGGGGCTGAACTTTCCTCCATGTCCTTCTGCTGAGAACAGATGTAGACCCCACCTGGCTAGAGGACAGGGTCAGCTTGCCTGGATCAGCTTGTCCTGTGTAGTTTGTGCACAGGCTGGCCCTAGATGGGTGGGGCCCCTGTTCTCAGTCCTCATATGCAGAATTTGGGTGCAGTTGGCCCTAGTGCCTTCAGGTAGGCTGGAAGGCAATCACCTGCCATTTGTCCCCTGCTCCTTGTGCACACCCACATTGCCCTTTCCAGCTTGGCCCTAGGTCCTCCTAGGATAGTCTTGCAGTAGGGGGTCCTTTTGGATGCTGGGCCTGAAGCTCAGTTAATCTGGAAGAATCTAGCTTGGGGGTGTGTGCCGTTTGGAGGCTACAGTGCTTTAGCTGCATGGCAGGCAGTTCTCGGCACAGCTGTTGACATTCCTGTCTGGGGACAAGACTCCACCGTGTGTGCTGCCTTTGTGTGGGAAGTGTGGCTCTTCCGGCTCCCAGCCCAGGGACCTTGGGCCCCTGCCTGCTCCCTGTTCCAGCTCGGCAGCTGTCCTCAGGCAGGAGGCCTAGAAATCCACAAGGCTGCCCTGATGTCAGCCCCTGCCCTGTCCCCATGCCCTTAGGCATGAGGTTCTACCCTTAGGTAAGGGGTGTGGGTGGCTGAGGTCTGGAGCCAGCATGCATTGCCACTTCCCCAATGCATTGTCCTATCTCCAAGCTCATGTGTCTTCTCCCCATAGGACTTTCTACCTCTGCATCCCCACTGCTCAGCGTCCCACAAGGGATGTGTCCATGCCTCAGAGGATTTGGGGATTCTCCTCTAGCCTGCATCCATGCTGGCCTCCCTCTGTGCACCCAGGGAGCCTTCTGGTTCAGAGTATCACTTAGGCAGAGGGGAATGGGCCCTGCAGCAACATCTGCATGGACTTGAGCTGGCAGGGATGCTACTTTGTGCTCTGCTCACCCATACCCTTGGTGTCAGGGTTGGGAGCAGTTGCCACCTCTGCTTCCCTACAGCTCACTGGTGCACCAGCTCTGAGCATTTTGGGGAGCAGGGCCAAGGCCTGGGGTGAGTCTTCTCAGGGTGCCCACCATGGCCTTTCTCATGCTATACCTAAGTATGGAGAGGTGGGAGGATGGTCCTTTCTTCTCTGCACCCCTAGGCCTGGCCAGCCTGCTCTAGACAGAGAGGCGTTCCAGTGGCCTCTTTGTCTAGCAACTGCCTGGGCCTCCTGTTGGCCTGGTTCCTGAGCCTCAGTGCCCTGCTTTCCTGTCCTCAGGGAGCTGATCAGTGAGGGTTAGACAGGGGTGACTCCTTTAGGGACTGAGATCTGGGGGCCTCAGGACAGGGCTGATTTGCTCTGCATAGGCCCCATGCTTGCCAGGATAGATGTGATGACCTCATCCCCTCAGCAGGGCAGAGCATGCTGGGGTATGTGTGCATGCTGCTTCAAAATGCAGCATCCCTATTGGTCCCCAGAAGAGCCTCAGTCTGCAGCATTACTGCTTGAGTCTGCTAGAGGATAGGCTTCTAGAAGGCCTCACCCACATCCCTTTCCCTGCAGAAAGCTGCAACTCTCTATGTCAGCCCAGTGCCCGCTATGCCCTTTAGGGGCTTTGGAAGGACACTGAGAAGGGGGATGGGGCATGGAGTGGGCCTTCAGTATCTGTGGGCACCTAGCACCCCTGGTTTTTGTGGGTTGGCTGGGGTGGGGACTGGGGGTGCTTGTTTCCAATAATACATGTTGTTTCTAGCGGTGGACTCTGAGCCCCACCCATGTCCAGGTGGATACCTCTTGCTTTGAGAACTGAAGTTCTGGGTAGGGCTGGGCATGGACATGCCTGGAGCCTAGATGTCTGTCCAGGGATGCTGAGGCCCTTGGTTCTGAGCACAGAGTCAGCAGAAGGCCAGAGCCAGTCAGTCCCTGGACGGAGCGAATGCTAAGGCAGGCCGGACAGCTGATGACCGACTCAGGCCAGGGCCTTGGGTCAGCCAAGAGAGGGATTAGAGAGCCACAAGAACCAGGGCCCACTTCCTAAGGGGCACCTGGGTTCCGGGCTGGGAGGTTTTTTCTGGTGCAAGTGTTCCTGGAGACCCCAGCGGGACAGTAGGGTGCCCAAGGACAAGGAGTGAGCTAGGGTCTTCCCCAAGGGACCACAGAGCTGTTGGGGGGTGGCAGAGGATGGGGTCCTAGAGAAAGCTGGGTAAGCAGTTATGGGAGTGAGTGGGGAGGGTATGGTAGATGTACATCTCATACATGTACCTCCCTGCCCTGGTTATCTCTGCCTTCAGCCAGCACCCTGGGCTGCAGTCCCCCTGGATATGTTCATGTGGGTTTCTAGCTATCTGTTCCTTTCCTTGTCATCAGAAATTGGGCGGTGAGGCTGGTGTCAGCTGGGGTGTGACTCTCTGAAGGGAGTTGTTGGGGAGGAATCAGCAGCCATGTGGGTGCCTGAGGCATGCTCTCTGAGAGAACCCAGTGTGAGAACCCAGGGCATGCAGGGGGCCAGGCAGAGGTCCACAAGCAGTTGGCAGGGCAGGGGGTGAGGTGGCCAGGTGGGTATGGGGCCAAGCAGCTGCAGAGAGGATGCTTGGTGGGCAAGGGTCCTGTGACCTTCTTGCTACCCCTTCCCCACCAGATTCTCTGTGGCCTTTCTGTACCTGTCCCTAGGCTTGCTACCCCTCCTGCGCACCCCCACCAGGTGGGCCCACTGAGGCTCTGATCCAGTTACCACCATACTTTCTGGCTGGGCTGGTTCTTCTGCTCATCTGGCACTCACCTCCTGCCTTCTGGGACAGGGCTCACTTTGGCCTCTCTGTGTCCAGGCTGACGGGCAGTGAGCCCCTGACCATCCTCCCACTGACCCTGGAGCCAGAAGCAGCTGCCCAGGCACACTACAAGGCTTGTGACCGGCTGAAGCTGGAGCGCAAGCAGCGGCGCATGTGCCGCCGGGACCCTGGTGTGGCTGAGACGCTGGTGGAGGCAGTCAGCATGAGTGCTCTTGAGTGCCAGTACCAGTTCCGGTTTGAACGCTGGAACTGCACCTTGGAGGGCCGCTACCGGGCCAGCCTGCTTAAGCGAGGTAAGTGGGTGGAACATTGGGCAGGAGCAGAGAGGCAGGACCTCCTAGCTGTGGTCTGTGTCCCTAGCACACCACCTCAGCTGAGTTCCAGGTGACTGGGGCAGTGGATGGGATTTGACCCCCAGCTCCCCTGTTCCCTCCCTGCCATTCCCTCCCCTCCCTCTTGACCTCTGCCCCATGCTCAGTCACTCCTCACACCTGCATGGAACAGTTGCTGCTGGCACAAGTCACATATGGGCAGCTTTGGCAGGGCCCAAGGCAGCTCTGATGGCTCTTGCCACATGGCAGTGGCTGAGGCGCAGTGCCTGGGCACAGGAGCAGGGATCCAGCTGGCATCCCATCCCTGAGGACAGAGCCTCCTCTCTTGTGCTTCTTTCGCATGAGGGTGTTGAGAGGGACTCTCAGTGAGTCCCTCAATAGACTTGTTTAAAAACTGGGGACCTGAGGCCCAGGTCATGGCAAGGCCCATACAATGCCCTGGCCAGTCCAGTAGGTTGGAACCATAGAGGTATGGGGTCTCTGATCACTGGGCACAGCTGTGATTGCAGTACACTTTGGGTTCTCTCCTGTCCCTGTGATCACATGCACTGGCCAAGAGAGCACTTCCAGGTGCACATGTCAGCCCAGGCAGGTATGTCCCTCCCTGTGTGGAACACCAGGAAGGATCCTTCCCACAGACCCTGCTCTATCTGGAATGTGTGCTTGGGGAGGCCATGGCTTGACTACACCCAAGTGATATGGGGGCTGCTCTGGCCTACTGACCTGCCCCTTCCCCCTCCCACCCTCAGGCTTCAAGGAGACAGCCTTCCTCTACGCCATCTCCTCAGCTGGCCTGACACATGCACTGGCCAAGGCATGCAGTGCAGGCCGCATGGAACGCTGCACTTGCGATGAGGCCCCTGACCTGGAGAACCGAGAGGCCTGGCAGTGGGGTGGCTGTGGGGATAATCTCAAGTACAGCAGCAAGTTTGTAAAGGAGTTCCTGGGTCGGCGGTCTAGCAAGGATCTGCGAGCCCGTGTGGACTTCCATAACAACCTCGTGGGTGTGAAGGCAAGCGGGGCGGGGTCTGGGGTGGGAAAGGGTGCAGGGTGGGAGGTACGTGGGGTATAGGGCAAGGCATGGGGCCGGGGGTAGAGGCAGTATGGATTGGGGCGTAGTGCAGGGAAGTGCAGAAGGGTGGGCAGGGGCACTGGTGAGTGAGAGGGCTGAGGGCTGGGAGGAGGTAGAGGCAGCTGCCTCTGTGTCTCTGTTTCAGCCATTGGTGCCAGCCAGGGCCTCCAGTCCTCAGGGATGCTAGTTGAGGGTGGGGAGCCCCATGGAGGGCTGCTCATTGTCTCTCATGGTCAGGTAGAACCAGAAAGCCTATTTGCTGCTGGCTGGGGAGGAGGCAAGTGGGTCTGGGATGGTCTGTGTCTGATCCTGAGTGGCCAAGGCCACAACAAGGGTCTCCTGCTGGCAGCATCTAACCAGGAGGACAGTGGACTATGCCCTACCAGCCAGGGCTGAGGGGTGGATGGTCCTGTCACTAGGGACCTAGATGGCCAGTGGCCAGGGAAGTGTATGGCTCAGGAGTCCTGGGAAAATGCTGGGGGTGTGGCTGGCCCGAGTTAGGGAGGCTGCTTCTCCCTCAGGGACTCGGTCTATGGCCAGGAATCTGTTTTGAGGAAACCTGAAACAAAAGGCTCAAGGTGAAAAGGACTGTTTCAGCTCTCTTTCTGGGCCCTTCTGGATGCTGCTGGCTGTAGGCATGGCTGGGCCTGGAGGAACCTGGCTTTGTAGCCATTCTCTACGTACCCCCAGCCCCTTGGCTCTGTACCACTGGAAGAGGCATCAGGCCCCATCACCTTCACTGTGGACAGAGCACCCCACCCTCTTAGTGCCTGTACAACCTGGACAATCAGATGCCTCACAAGGCTTAGCCTGAGCTGTGGGACAGTCAGGGCCTGGGAGGGGCATCTGTGTGCTTACTGGGCAGTCCTGGGATATGGAGCCCCGGCCTGGAGGCTGGAGGAGGGGCGAGGTAATTAACACCAGCCTGGCTCTGAGCCCCCTTTATTGAGAAGCCAGAGTTCTGAGGTGTAGGCTTATTAAAGAATCAATTTCTTCTTTTTCCATAGGCTCTGCCCCTCCTTCCACCCTTTGGGGAGGGGTGCAGGCTGATTAAATCCCCCAGGCGAGGCCCTTTCTTTTCCTCTGCACTCACCCTTTTGTAAGCTATTAATGAAAAGTCAGAATATGAAAGTGCTCTATTAGCTCCACTGGGCCTGGGTAAGCTGCGTTTTAATTAAATTTGTCCGGGTTTCTCAGCAAAGTATCATTAAATGTGACTCTTCTGTTGCCTGACTGGAGGGCAGCTACGTTTCTTAATCCCCCTTGAGCCTCTCCCTGGGGCAGTGTGGGAGCTCAGGCTTGGCTGAGGGCCCACTGGGAGAGAGACCTCCCCTTCCCCCGCTGTTCTTCCCTGTGTCCCTCTAGGGACCCCAGTGCAGGAAGTCAGGCAGGAGGCCCCCCGGGGGAGCTGGCCTGACTCCATGGCTTTGCAGGTAGGACCCAAGTCCTGTCAGGGGAAGGATTTTGCCTTAATCTCTGGCAGCTTCCCACGTTCAGAGCAGAATGTTGGTGCCAGGCCATGCCTGCCCCTGCCTGTGTGTAGGGGGTGAGGGGGTGTGGCCCCCTCCCATTTGGGCTTCTCTGAAGGCTTTCTCCTTCCTTTCAAGATCCTCTTAGGGGGTAGAGGGCAGTAGCATCTGATCACTATGCTTAGATAGGGACATGGTCAGCTCAGATGCAGACTCTGGTGGCCAGTTCTGCCCATTAGGCAAGATAACAGACTTGTCCTCACCTTTTCAAGGAGCAAACTGCTGAGAACAAACACTGAGATCTTGCTGGGGTGCTGACAGCAGGGCTAGTGGGGTGTGCCCTGCCCTTGTGGAGGTCAGCCTGGGATGCAGGGATGGGAAGGAGGGTCTTTACAGTGCAGGAGATGGGTTCAGGGTGCTGTGATGTCTCCTCTGGAGGCTAGGTGCTGCCTGTGGATTTTTCTGATCCTGGTGGTCCATGGCTTGAGCATGTGGGAGCCAGGGAGCCTGGGTGATAAGCAGGGGTGACCTCCTGGCCTGAGCCCCAGTTTGGGGGGCCATGAGGTCTGGCCCTGATGTAAATGGCAGTTCCAGCCGCTCTGAGAATTGTCCTCGGGGACTGGTCTCCGGTCTGCTCAGAATGTCCCTCATGCCCACCTCCCTTCCTTTCACCAGGTGATCAAGGCTGGGGTGGAGACCACGTGCAAGTGTCATGGTGTGTCGGGCTCATGCACCGTGAGGACGTGCTGGCGGCAGCTGGCACCTTTCCACGAGGTGGGCAAGCGCCTGAAGCACAAGTATGAGACAGCGCTCAAGGTGGGCAGCACCACCAATGAGGCCACTGGGGAGGCTGGTGCCATCTCACCACCACGGGGCCGGGCCATGGGGACAGGTGGTGGTGACCCACTGCCCCGCACCCCAGACCTAGTGCACCTGGATGACTCACCCAGCTTCTGCCTGGCTGGCCGCTTCTCCCCAGGCACTGCTGGCCGCAGGTGCCACCGGGAGAAGAACTGCGAGAGCATCTGCTGTGGGCGCGGTCACAACACACAGAGCAGGGTGGTGACCCGCCCTTGCCAGTGCCAGGTGCGCTGGTGCTGCTACGTGGAGTGCAGGCAGTGCACCCAGCGTGAGGAGGTCTATACCTGTAAGGGCTGAACCCCTGTGCCTGGCCAGGCTGCTGTAGGGGTGCAGGCAGTGTGTGCAATGTGAGGGGTGTACACCTGTAGGGGCTGAGACCCTAGGCTTGGCCAGGCTATTGTGGGGGTACAGGTGGTATGTGCAGCGTGAGGGGTCCAGACCTGAAGGGGCTGAGTCGCTGGCTTGGGTGCCCCCAGCATACTTGACAGGGGCAGAAGCCTAGGGGTTGGCTGGGTTTGTCGTCCCTGCCCCTTTGTCTCCCCATCACAGAGGTCCACTCTGACCTCTGTCCCCTCTGCTTGTCCCTCCCATGACCTGAGAGCTTTGCACAGATGCTTTCCAAGCTGTGTACCCCTTAAGTCACCAGTTCCCACAGAGTGGTGCCCCTTCTGCTCTTGGTACCCTCTGAGGAGCAGCAGGCACATCTTTGTGACCTACAAGGCCTCTGTGTGGGCTGCCTGTGGGCTGTCCTGCACCAGCACTGGCTTAGAGAGTCAAACCACTAGGAGAGAGAGCAGATGCCCGGCTACCCAGATGCGGGGTTTTACTGCTGGCCCCCTCTGCATTGAGTACTTCTTTTTGGAGTGATATCAGTGACTTTTAAGTTATTTTTATTTAACTAATATATAATTATTATTTTCTCCATCCCTGCAGTCTCCCAGGCTGTGGCTTCTCTCCTTGTCAGAGCCTGGTCTGGAGGGACCCCTTTCCCCTTCCCCTCCAGGCTCCTTCCTAACCCATTTGCCTGATCTGCTTTGTTGTTTGAAACCACTAAATCAAGAGAGACATTGCTGTTCATTGTTTTTTAAAGAAGTAAAGCAGGCTTTTTCTGGCCACTACCCTCATGGTTTCTGAAAGCCAGGTCCCATGGTCCAGGTCAGCTGCCCACAGCAAGGCTGGCTTGGGAAGTGGATGGGTCCTGTTCTGTACTCAGTGGGCACATGGCTCCACACTTCAGACTGTTCAATGCAGATTCTGGGGCTGGGGGTGTCAGAAGGTGGCCTATTTTCCCCCAGAGGTGGGCATGGGCAGAGGGGCAGGGGCAGCCCCTTGAAGGTTCATTCCATAAGAAAGGCATGGCTTGCTCTCTGTCACTATGGGGGAGGCAGAGTAGGAACAGACATGGGTGGAGAGAGTCTGGGGATAGGATTGACAAATGGAAGGCTGGTCTTCTTGGCCATGCTATTGATTTTGCAGGGAAGGGAAAAGGATGGCCAGCACTGACCTGAATTAGTTTGACTTTGTGTGCACACATGTGTGCATGTGTGTATTCATGCATGAGTGTGTGACGTGTGTGTGCATGAGCATGTGTGCATGCATGAGTGTACATGTGTATGTGATGGTATGCATGAGTGCACATGCTTGCTTGTGTGTGAGCTTTTGTGTGTTTATGCATAGGAATATGATCATATCTGTGCATGGGTATGCATGTATACACATGAATACATTCAGTTGTGTGGCTGTCCATGTGCACATGCATGTGTAGTGTATGTGCATATGCGAGCATACATTATGTGTGTGCATCATGCATGTGCATAAGCACTTCTGTGCATGTGTATGGTGTGTGTGCCTATGCATGCTGTGTTGGTATGGTCAGTGATGGCTGGTGTATGGCCTCTGCCCTCTGCCCATCCTAGGTCTGGGGCTTTCCTTCCCATGTTGACAGGGCCTCCAGCCCTACGCCCATCCTGCTCAGCTCCATGGCTGTGCTCTGAAGGTGTGGGCTTGGATTTGGGCAGGTACAGAGCTGGGTGGCAGCATGGACATGGGAACTACTGAATGAAGGGGTTCCTTGGAGTCCAGGGGGGCTTCAGGAACCCTGGAGACTGTGTTTTAAAAAGAAAACCTATTTATGTGGATATGGGTCTCTTTGTACCTGTTTCATAGTGTAAATAGTAAAGTTTATTTTCCTGTGGTTCAGAGAACATCCCCGGGAATAACTGCATGCTGACAGAGTGGTGCAGCCAAGGCATGTCCCCTGGGAGGGAGCCAGGGCGGGCTTTATGGCAGTGGGTGATATGGGTCTGCTCCTCAGTCTCCTTCACAATTGGCTAGAGAGGGTGGGGATGGGCTGGGGTGCATTCCAGTTGTCCCCAGGCATCCCCACCTGCTGGGACCTGGAGCAGGCAAAGTTGGCCATGCTTCCATGACAAGACTGTAGCTCAGTCACTAGTGGGTCTGGCGAGGTGGTAAATCAGAGGAAGGATTTCTTTTTTAATCAAATACCACATTTAGCTCTATGTCATAAATATTAAGAAAAGTGTTTTTTTAAAACAAGGCAGATTGAAAATGTCTGCTGTCTGGTTTGTTTATACACAAATATACAATAGAATGTCTTGCTAAGTGAAGAAGCCACTCCCGCTTATGGAGCCTCTTGTTAACATGCTTCTCTTTTGTGCAGCAGAGGCTCTCTAAAAGGAAACATGTTCTGTGGTGGGACTCAGACACTCCCCACCCCTGGGCTGCAGGGGCAGAGACATGCTGAGGGACAGGCAGGTCCTGGCCCCCTGCTCTCTGCCCATGTGCACAGACAGGACTCTGAGCTTGGTTAGGCCAGGTCTAGGCTGGCGGGAGGAGAGGGGCATTCACACATGAGAACTCTCTCTGTTCGGAGTCTCATGTGAGCCTATTGATTTCTCTACCTCATCTGTATAGCGAGTAGGTGTGTACTCGAGTGACTTGGAGAATGTATTTATTTAATGGCCTTGTGTAACAGAACAGAAACAAATGGAAACACTAAATAAATGTATTTTTAAATTATAGCACCATCTTCATTGGCTGCCTTCAGAAGGATATTGGTGGTCCTGGGGAGAAAGGCCTAGGGGAGGAGGGTGTGTGGGAGGAGTGCCTGAGGGAGGAGGATCTGAGGGCAGAGGATCTGAGGGAGGAGGGTCTGTGGGAGGAGGATCTGAGGGCAGAGGATCTGAGGGCAGAGGATCTGAGGGTGGAGGGTCTGAGGGAGGAGGGTCTGAGGGAGGAGGATCTGAGGGAGGAGGGTCTGTGGGAGGAGGGTCTGTGGGAGGAGGATCTGAGGGAGGAGGGTCTGTGGGAGGAGGATCTGAGGGCGGAGGATCTGAGGGTGGAGGGTCTGAGGGAGGAGGGCCTGAGGGAGGAGGGTGTGTGGGAGGAGGGTCTGTGGGAGGAGGGTCTGAGGGAGGAGGGCCTGAGGGAGGAGGATCTGAGGGAGGAGGGTCTGATGGAGGAGGATCTGAGGGAGGAGGGTGTGTGGGAGGAGTGCCTGAGGGAGGAGGACCTGGGGGAGGAGGGCCTGAGGGGGGAGGGTCTGTGGGAGGAGTGTCTGTGGGAGGAGGATCTGAGGGAGGAGGGCCTGAGGGAGGAGGGTCTGTGGGAGGAGGGTCTGTGGGAGGAGGGTCTGTGGGAGGAGGATCTGAGGGCGGAGGATCTGAGGGTGGAGGGTCTGAGGGAGGAGGGTCTGAGGGAGGAGGGTCTGAGGGAGGAGGGTCTGTGGGAGGAGGATCTGAAGGAGGAGGGCCTGAGGGAGGAGGATCTGAGGGAGGAGGGTGTGTGGGAGGAGTGCCTGAGGGAGGAGGACCTGAGGAAGGAGGGCCTGAGGGCAGAGGATCTGAGGGAGGAGGGTCTGTGGGAGGAGGGCCTGAGGGAGGCAGGCCTGAGGGAGGAGGGCCTGAGGGAGGAGGGTCTGTGGGAGGAGGATCTGAGGGCGGAGGATCTGAGGGCGGAGGATCTGAGGGTGGAGGGTCTGAGGGAGGAGGGTCTGAGGGAGAAGGATCTGAGGGAGGAGGGCCTGAGGGAGGAGGGTCTGTGGGAGGAGGATCTGAGGGAGGAGGATCTGAGGGCGGAGGATCTGAGGGTGGAGGGTCTGAGGGAGGAGGGTCTGAGGGAGGAGGGTCTGTGGGAGGAGGATCTGAAGGAGGAGGGTCTGAGGGAGGAGGGTCTGAGGGAGGAGGGTCTGAGGGAGGAGGGTCTGTGGGAGGAGGATCTGAAGGAGGAGGGCCTGAGGGAGGAGGATCTGAGGGAGGAGGGTGTGTGGGAGGAGTGCCTGAGGGAGGAGGACCTGAGGGAGGAGGGCCTGAGGGCAGAGGATCTGAGGGAGGAGGGTCTGTGGGAGGAGGGCCTGAGGGAGGCAGGCCTGAGGGAGGAGGGCCTGAGGGAGGAGGGTCTGTGGGAGGAGGATCTGAGGGCAGAGGATCTGAGGGCGGAGGATCTGAGGGTGGAGGGTCTGAGGGAGGAGGGTCTGAGGGAGAAGGATCTGAGGGAGGAGGGCCTGAGGGAGGAGGATCTGAGGGAGGAGGGTCTGTGGGAGGAGGGCCTGAGGGAGGAGGGTCTGTGGGAGGAGGGCCTGAGGGAGGAGGGTCTGTGGGGGGAGGAGGCCCAAGGAGGTGAGAGAGTTTACGGAATAGAGTAGTCTCCCACAGACCAAATCCAGTCCAGGCTTCCCTAGAGATGGGAAGGGTAGGAGCTCCCTGTTAACACATGAAAAAGTAGAAGCTCTTGTGTGCAGACATCATATCCCAGGTCCCAGTCTTGAAATGGCCCTGTGGATCCTCTCATGAGGCTGGCACTGGGCCCACGTGCCCAGCTCCATCTAGCTTGGCCTCTGTCCCCACACAGCCTCAAACAGTGGCTCCCTTGGGAGGCTCTGATCTGTCCTGCCTTTTCCAGCTGCTGGTGACCCAGGCATTCCTGGCTTTTGGCCACCTTACTCCTGTCTCTGCCTCCATCTTCATGTGGCCATCTCCATGGCTTCATTGTTTTCTCCCCTTCGCTCCCCTATGAGGACACCTGTCAGGGGCCATAGGGCTCACTAGGCAGGCCAGGTTGCTCTGGTCTTGAGATCATTAAGTAACTAAATATATCTGCAGAGACCCTTTCCCAAATAAAGTCATACCCTGAAATTTAGATGGATGTGAACTTTGAGGGACAGAGCCCCAACCACTGCAGTCTAGGGCACCTGAGACAAAGGGTAGGCCCTGGGGAGTGTGCATTCTCTGTTGGAATGGAGCAGGGGTGGGTCTGGGGGCTGTGGTATGCAGGATGAGCACACCCTTCTCTTGATCAATTAGGAAAGAAAGCTTTCTCTTTCTTGGGCAATTCTTCCCTCATCACCTCAAAGCCCATGTCCTTCTGGGGGAAGTTGGGGGAAGCCTCGAGGCTGCCAGAGGTGCTGCCCATCTTGCAGTGCATGTGTTAGGCACCTGCCTTGGTTGCCCTCTCCCTGCCCCAGGAGGAGGAGCCTTGGCTAGCTGGAGGGCACCCTCTGCCTCCTCTCAGGATGCCTGCTGGACCCACAGCTTTCTCTCACTCTGAGCCTGCAACCTCTTCCAGAAGCTCTTACCTTGTGATTCATTTCAATGCTGAGTCCCCAATACATCTCATCCATCTGTCTGTCCACCTGCTCTGAGACTGGTGTCAGGACATGCCCCAATACTCACCAAGTTTGTCCCTGCCCTTCCACTCTCCTTGCTGACCTCTGTTTTCTCTTGAGCCCATCTTGTGCATTCACCTACAGCTATGATATGCCCTACCAGACCCCTAGTGGCCCTCTCCTGGGAGGTCACATTCCCTACCACCTTGGGTCTTGTCCAAGTCCTCTTGGACACCCAAGAGAGGGGCTGCCACCTGAGGAATGTGGGTTTATCCACCTAATCACCATGATTAGGCTGACGGGTCACAGTGCCCCCTCTCTGGCCTCCTGAACACTGCCATCAGTGACTGAAGGACACTTCCTGATGCCAGTCCCTCAGCCAGGCTGAAGAGGCCCTTCAGCTGGGCACTGGGATCCACAGGTGAGGGATGGGGGTGGGTGGCTGGCAACAGGACATGGGGGGCTCAGGGACATTTTGACATGTGAGGGACCCTTAGGGGTAGCGCCTCCTCTTTGCACATTGTGAAAACTGAGGCCTCCTCCCCCAACGCTGCTGCAGAGGGGCAGGCAGGGGGCTCAGGCCTCTTTGTCCTGGGTGGAGAGGGTTGCAAGCTGCCTGGACTAGGGAGCAAGCAGTCTGAATAGGGCCATTCTTCCTGGGTGGTGGTGGCCGAAAATGTAGTTGAAACCAACCCAGGTGCGGGCTGTGGGCCGCAAGTGAAAGGGGGCTGAAGAGGGGAGAGAGGGCCAGCCAGGTGGGACAGGCTGGACAGGTCGCTATGCACAGCCTCCTGCCAGGGCCAATTTTCTCCTGCCTGGGCATGCAGCCCCTTACTGACGATCCGTCTCTGGGCACCCAGGTCCTTCTCAGTCCTGAGTTCCATGTGTGGTGGATATACTATGTGCACCTAGTTAATCTTGCATGTGTTTCTGCGAGTGTGCATTTGTGCAAGCATGTAAGGGGCTGGGTCCACATGTTTGTACATGTGTATATGCATGCTGTGTGTTTGTCTGCATATGCACACTGTGAGCACAAAGTGCTGGGTTGTCTCCTTCTTTTCAGCCACCGCTTTGCCCAGTGACTGTGGTCTCTCCTGCCCTTGTCTCTGGCCTCGTCCAGCTGACAACCTGAGGCAGGGGCTGCCTACCCTGTCCAACCACATCCTGGAGAGGCAGCCCAGGACCACAGGTGGCCAGAGGCAAGTCTGGGCTTGAGCCCAGCCTAGACCTGCTGGGGTGGGGGCAGGAGTAGGAGGCGGGAGATGGCTGGGGGATTAGGTAAGAAGGTGCAGTTAGGTAACGTCTCAGACGGGCCTGCACATTGGGAAGGTATTCAGCTGGATCCCACCTGCTGTCCAGGATGACTTCAGAGACAGAATGAGGTGAGAGGCAGATGAAGGAGGAGGGGAAGAGGAGTGGTACAAGGTCGCGGGGGGAGGAGAAAAGGAAAGGGGAGGAGGGGAGGAGGAAAAAGAGGGGGTGAGGAATAGGAGAGGAGGGAGAAGGAGGAGGAAGGGGAAGATGAGGGGGAGAGAAAAGGTGGAAAAAATGAGTCCAACTCACCATGGCCAGATAGCCTGGACAGGCTATATTGGGGCCCTGTTTCACCTTGCTATGACACCTTGGGGACCCTGGGACCATTGAGGTCACAGGAAGCATACTTGCTGTCCTTTTGGGGCCTGACTGGGCTAAACACAGAAGGTGCTCAGGAAACAGCCCCTGAAGGAGAGTGTGAGAAGGAGGCTGCCCAGGAGGGCTGAAGGCCCAAGGCATTGAGGTGCTGACAGATGGGAGGCTGTGGGTGGGTCAGGACCATTGGGTCCCCAGCATAGAGAGCACACAGCCCCCATTCCTGCCTCTGCTCTGGAGGTCTTGATGCCATTGGCCTGAGCCTACCTTAACCCCTCCTGGAACTTCCTTCATATAAGGAGGCTCTGGACAGATGGGACAGTGGCAATAGCTTATAGTGGGCTTATGTGCTGGTGCCCTGGACATACAGCCTGGACTTCACCTGCCCTCATCCTTCTCAGATCCTCCAGCTTTCTATCTCCACTCCCTTCTTCTTAGAGCCACTCCAACCTGTGACTGCACCTCCCTGCCTCCTCCCTCCCTACCTGGGCTGCCCATGGTCCTCTTCCTGCCATTGTGCTCCTTTCAGAAGCAGCCCTGCTCTCTGAGTTCCTCCCTGCTCACTGCCCGGGGACTCCTGTCTTGGGACAAGACCCTTCCATCCCATTGTCCAGCACATAGGTCAGGGGCTTGATTGGTACCTAGGCAGGACAGATGCTGGGCAGAGCCAGGACCCCTGCCCCAGGTGATGGGATGTGTGCCTGGGGCCACCTTGTCTACCCAACTGAGCTCTCAGGCAGGGGGAGACCCAGGCCAGGAGATAAGTGCCCTGGCCCTGCATGGTCTTGCCTCCGCCTGGCTCTTGGGCCTCAGTTTCCCTCTGTATACCCTGGAGGTGAAGCTGGGGGCTCAAGAACAATTTCATCCCTTTCAACAGCAAATACCCCCATGGATGGATTTAAGGAGGGGTCTAGCAGGTTGCCACAGAAACAAGGCCAAACAAATAGTACCCCCCCCAACAGGCCCATGGGGCTCCTGTGGCAATGACCTCATCTGCCACCAACCCTGTGCTGTGGGGGGTCCTGGGCTGGCAGGGGGAGCTGCAGCATCCTGTGTTTGTGTGGGCCCTCGTCCATGGAAACGGCTGGAGCTGGGGAGCAGAGCTGGGAGGCTCCTGCTGTGGTTATTAGCTGGGCAGCCAGAGGCCCACCTCCCAGAGCTGGAAGAGGAGGGAAGGGGAGTAAGGAGGAGGGAGGTGAGGAGAGAGAAGAAAAAGGAGAGGAAGGGATAGGAGAAGCTGAGAGGGGAAAGGGAGGTGGGTGGGAAGCAAGGGGAAGGAGAAGAAGGGGGGAGAAGGGGGAAGGGAGAAGGGGGAGGAGGGTAGAGGGGGAGGAATTTGGAAGAGGGGAGGGGGAGGAGAAAGTTGGGGAGGGAAGAGGATGGGGCCAGAGAGAAGAATGGGGAGAGAAGGGATGGAGGAGGGCAGAAGAGGGAGTACACAGAGGGAGGCTGGGGTTTGATGTTACTGGAGTGGACAGCAGGAGGCCCAAATGCCATGGAGGATGAGAAGTAGGGACCAGCACACCAGGCAGGTGGGACAGCATGCAGGGCCTGTGTGGGAAGTACCGGGATGTCCTGAATCTGGACTGGCCAGGTCAAGGCTTAGGGTGGGGTGAAGGTCTGGGGTAGGCCTGGCTAGGACCAGCCAGCAGGGCCTCAGTATGGATTTTTTTCACAGGGGCAACTGTGCACTATCCACATGATTCTCTGCCTAAATTTGAAAGAGAGTTTGTAACCATCCTACAATGAACACCAGTCATCTATTGCTGCATAACAAACTGCCAGGAGTACCAACAAGGCCAGGAGTACCCCCAAGGGCCAGGGATCACTGAGACATCTAGTGACCTGCCACATGCCCATGTATTCTGTACTGATTCACTAATTGATAATTTAGTCACATTTGGTTTGTTTACTCTCCAAAACCATAATGTTTATGGTTATAATGGTGATATCCTGACACTTCACCCTTGTATCTTCCAGTAACATGGGCACTCACCTATATAACTCCTGACTGTCTTCACACTGACAATTCAACATCAGTGGAATACCATCACCAGCTCTGTTTGGCTTTTGTTTTCTGGTCCAGGACACATCAAGGATGTACCCATTTGCCCCTTCAGGGATACCAAGGTGGGTCATGGGCAAAGCAGTAACTGCCCTTTCTCGGTGCTGTGCAGGCAGATGGTCTCCCTATGATTGGTGAGCAAACCACTCCATCAGTGGTCCTGGCACTCATGGATGCTCTGCTCCAAGCAGTGATTGCACTGCTGCCTGTGAAAGGGCAATTTCCTAATTCTATAATTCCTGCTACATTTATTTAATACACATTATTATTCTGTGAAGAAAACTTCCTTCAACTTTTGTTTGCTTTTTCCTGTTGCCAAGAACACACAGATTCTTTTTTTTTTAATTCAAAATATTAAAATTGTATGTCATTGTTACTCACTGAATGCTCACATTTCCAAATTTGGCAAGGAGGGACACCCCCCACCCCAAGTTGGTTTCTCTGTCCTATCAATCTATTCAGACATCCTTTCTGTTTGGATTCCAGAGGTTTTTGATAGACATGAAAGTGTTCAGAGTCACTCTGGAGACTCTAGAGAGATATTACCAAAAAATGACATTGGAAGAAATAGAAATAATTCAGGGCACAGAGGGGGGTTTTAAATAAATTCATTGGTATCATTAGAAAGATTTGTGAAGGAATTACATAAAACAAGAATAGACTCTATGGTAAAGGAACAATAAAAACAAAAAATGAACTATTGGAAAGGAAAATATGGTTAGTAGAATAAAAATTCTTTTAAAATAAATTTTTGAAAGGTAAGGCCCAAGAAATCTAGTAAGGGAAAAATATAGGTCAACTTCTTGAGGTCACATAACAGTATTGGCCAAGGAGATATGGTGATAAATTCCTGTGAAGAGGGTTCTTTCTCTAATAAAAAGGAAAATCTTGCTAAGAGAATGCCCACTTTGCTTGATACATGTATACTCTTCCATCCTTCTCCTGCCTTGAATATAGACAGTGATGGAGGAGTTGCAGCAGCCATTCTCGGATCATGAGTACCCGAAGCCACACATGAAGAATGAATGAGCAAAAACAGAAAAGGCTTAAGTCTCCATACAGCTCTTGCTCTAACCCCACACTGCCTCTTCTCCTTCTGTTGTACGTATGTAATTTAAAACAAATGAACATCTGTTTGCTTAGGCTCCCATTTTGTTATCTGCCACACAGATCATTCTTAACTAATGTACAAATAGAGCCCTGAGGAATGAACAGATGTAGGACATCATCAGCAATGGAGGGTGCTATACTAAAATGGAGCCATGCCTTCAAAGCTCCAGGGGATAGTCATTTCCAACATATCAGTCTGTGCTAGCCAGGATCTCATAAAAAAATGGAACAGAGGTATTTGGGCAGGCAAGTTCTCAGAAAGTTCACTTCTGTTACACAGCCTTTCTAGTAAATTATTTAAAGTGCTGCACAGAGCAATTCAGGGGATGCAGAAAACAAGGCTCCACCCAAAGAGTAGGGAGGGAAACTTGGATGGCTGGGGTAGAGGAGGAGAGACCCAACAGGGGTGACTAGGGTGGGGGTGCAAGGAAGATAGTGTATGCCCTAGGACTGATGAAATTCAGGATGTGTGGGTCCTAATGAAAAACAATACAAATACAAAACTGGTCTTCTCCTGGGGATTAGATCCAGCCACTGGAAGGGTGAATCAAAGTACAGAGCTCAGAATGGGGAAATTTTCCATAGAAGACATGGATTGGAAGGAAGGAGTGAGTTTTGGGCCCAGTGAAATGTAGATAAGGAATTGCATCGAACTGTAGAAAGCTCGCCAAGACAAGGAGGCTGTGGAGGGCACAACTGGAGTTGGGGAGGAGAGGGCCTGGAGGAAGAAAAGGTCTGATCTCAGACACCAGTGCTGGCTGAATGGAAACCTTACCCACTTCTCAAACTGATATCCTCATTTCTCAAACTCTCTTTCTTAATCCAAGAAGGATTGTATAGAGACATGTGTGTATCTCATGTGTTGAAGAGACATCTATCCCAAATTCAGCAAGTAAATCTTTGAGTCTCATTGCCTCACTTGGCTCCCACTCCTCTTTCCCTCTCTCCTCCCACCTCTCCTTCCTCCCTATTTCCCTTTTGTTCCTTCTCTCCTGCTTTCTCCTTTCTCCCTCCTGCCTTCCTTCATTTACAAAGAAAATAATTTTCATAGTTGATACTATTGATTTAAAGCAGCATTGCAATTAGACTATAGATAGTTCTGTGTGTTGATCCCTGGATCATGTATGATGCCTGGAAATGGCCTGGATTAAAACTCACTTCTCGGAGTTCCCATTGTGGCTCAGTGGAAACGAACCTGATCAGTACCCATGAGAATGCAGGTTGTTCAATCCCTGGCCTCCCTCAGTGGTTAAGCATCTGGTGTGTCCATGAGCTGTGGTGTAGGTCGCAGGTGTGCCTTGGATCTGTGCGTTGCTGTGGCTGTGGTGTAGGCCGTCAGCTGCAGCTCTGCTTCGACCCCTAGCCTGGGAACATCCATATGCCGCAGGTGCAGCACTAAAAAGCAAAAGAAAAAAAATTCACTTCTCGTTAGCAAGGTTTACTTATTTTTTCTTTTCTTTTCTTTTCTTTTTTTTTTTTTTTTTTTTTGACTGCCCTGAAGCATATGGAGTTCCTGGGCCAGGAATCAGATCCCAGCCGTAGTCATGACCTAAGCCATATCTGTGGCAATACCAAATCCTTAAGCCACTGTACTGTGGATCAAGACACCAGCACTCCCCAGACCCAATGATCCTGTTTTGTCAAAGCAGAATTCCAACAAGGTTTACTTCTGAGTGAAGGAGTCTAGGGTAATGATTTGCTCTCATGGTACATTTTGGTTTTACTTGATTTAAAAGGATAACATGCATTAATCAATTTCATCTCTTTAAAAAGTCATTCTGAAAGTGAAGGAGATGCAGACAATCTCACCAATGTCCTGAGGTGACCAAGAGAAGGAAGGAGGGATAGGCAAGTGGATTTGGCTCCAGAGGTCGGTGGCCAGGCCACAGAGTGCTTCCCAGAAGATGTCGAAGGCCAGTGTGTCAGGAGTGCAGACCACTTGAAAAGCAAGATGGGGAAGGGGCAGATAGGGAAGAGGGTTGTGCAGTCCAGAGGGCTTTTCTTTAAAGAGTCATTCATTCATTCACTCACTCACTCATTCCACCAACACCTACTGAGCATCTAATATATGCAGATGCTAGATTAAGGGTGTAAAACATTAGAATGGAAACTATCAGCTAAACAGAAGAAAATATGTATGTGGAAAACTTTACGAACAAACCATAGGAGCACAAACCATAAGGAAATAACAGACTGCTGATGTTGATTATATTGGGGAAAGTATTTCTCCCAGCCACTGGGAAGAAAAGTAAGGGGAGAAGACGTCTCCAATTTCTGCCCACAAAGGAGTCCCAATGCTTGAGGAAACATACCACTCAACAGGAAACGGGCTGGCTGTGTGGGTTGTGAAGATGCCCAGAGTGCCTCTCCATTACTGTTCACCATGAGGCAGGACTCACACCTGAATACTAGTCACAACTTGGGCAGGCAAAGGGTTGCCGGGGCAGAGAGCGTATGGTGTTGTTGCCTCTCTTCCCTGTGCTCTGCCGAGCAGGTCCTCAAAGAGCCCACTCCACGAACCCTGAGAGCCAGGACTTGGGGAAAAGTTCAGGTGTAGAGTAAGATCTAAAAGGTGATACCACTAAGGTAAATTTAAAATACACAAATGGACATGGGCTGTCCATATCCATAATCATACAGTGGGGCAAATTTAGCATAGCAGCAGCCTAGAGACAGGAGCACAGGTAGAGGATACACTCACTACCTTCACAGTGTTCTGGATGAGAAGGAACAGGAGAGCAAGAGAGAACCACTGATGGTGCAGGAGAGAGGGCATTCCTGCAGACAGAACCTGGGGCTAGGAGTGTAGAGGTGAACAGGCAGTGTGGTTTGCAGGCCATGGAGAGCCAGTCGTTGTGAGGTCTGAGTAGGCTGGCTGGCTGCAGTGGTGGTTTCTACCCGAGAGCCTAGCTGTCCAGGTGCAGACAGATGAGGTGAGATTTGGTCCAGTGGGACTGTTATGGGCAGGGAGTTGGGGGTCTCTATGGAACGACCGTAGAAGTGGACATGAAGGGTGCATGGGGTAAGGGGCTGGGGAACAGTGAGAACAGGGGCTGCTGGGGTGGGGCAGTTCTAGTTGTGTCCAGGTGTGAGGTGGCTGTGGAGGTGGAGGGCTGAGGTAGACCAGTAGGGGGCAGGGTTTGGGAAGGAGCTTCTTTCTCATTGCTGGAGTCACTTTCCCACTACTGGCAGTGTCCTTCTTTGGAGCAGGCTCACACTCTGAGACCTCCTCTGCATCTGGAATTAGAAGCAGAGACAGGTAGGGGATGTCTCTGAGATGACCGGGAGGGTGTCCCTGAGCCTGAGCACAAGGCCCAGTGATCTCATGGCTGAGCCCTGCAGGTGTGACCCATTCCCTGTGGGTACCGCCCCCTGCAAGGCAGAAGTGGGCACTCAGCTTTCCAGATTAGACATAAGGGAAGTATGGTCTGCTCTCAGCCTGGCTGGGGGCATAGGTGCCAGGCAGCCTGGGATGGGCCTCCTCTGGCTAGTGAGCTGGTCCAGGTGGCCAAGGACTGTCTGAAGGGAAGCTGGTGGAAAGACAAGGTGTATAGCAGGACATTTGGACAGACTCAGCTGTGAGGAGAGGGGGGTGTGGGAGAGGAGGAGGGGGAAGGGCAGAGGGAAAGAGGAGAAGGTAAGAAGGAGGGGAGGTGAAGCAGGCTTGTGAATGTGCATGAGTATGTAAGTGTGTAAGAACGTATGTGATTATGGGCATGCGTGTGTGTGTGAGTGAGCTGACATTGCTAAGAGGGTCCTGGGACACAAAGATATGGGGTCATGGGGCTGAGAGGGACACAGGACATAGGGCCAAGGCTACTGTTAGGTCAGTGCTTCCTACCAGGACACTAGCGTTCTGGGCCTGGAAGCTTCCAATATGTGGAGCTGGGGAAGCTGCGTTCCCTCCTGTGGGTCACACACTCAGGTTCACCAAGGGACTGGATGGTGTGGAGCAGCAGGAAAAACAATACAGACCTAACCCCCCCAACCCCCAACCCCCTGCCACACCAGCCCAGAATCCTGGTGCTCAACCCTTGAAGCCTCTGAAGAGTCCGCTCCCAGGCGAGGGGCTGAGTTCCTGGAGTGGCGAGGCCTTGAGTTCACCCTGAATGTTTTCTCTTTGTGCCCATAATTCAGCATTAGATCCACAATCCCGGTGCTCCTATGGTGTTTGGACCCACTCCGTGTGTGTCTCAAAGCTCACTTCTGAGGTGTGGGCAGAGGGTGAGAGCTCCCCAAATGTCACAAAGCAAATGGGAAGAGGGGGAAAGCCTCTGCTCTAGACAGGAGGGACATTGGTCACTGTTATTGGTGCTGGTGGCACCAGTGACATTTCTCTGGCCCTGAAGGGAGGGGTGGTTTCCATACCAAATAGTTCTCCAAGGCCACACGTGATGAACATATGACACCAAGGACGATACAGAGGCTGTAAAGGTTTTATTACCGGGAGCCAGGGCCCACGTGGTCCTCCGCAGCAGCCTGGGTCTGATTTCTGCCAAGTATGTGATTTGTCTTGCCGGGGAATGTCTCAGTGGCTGAGGTTGGGCTGGATTCCCGCATCTCCTCTGGGCCAGGAGGGGGCTGGGGCCACACCTCCGCTCTCTCCCTGACCTTGCTGAGGAGGGGCTGACAAAGTGGCAATGAGTGCCTGCTCAAACTTTGAATAGACTCAGAGAAGACAGGCGGGCCCCATGGAAACTGGCTCTCCTGTTGGGAGGCAGATGTGAGAGTGCCCCAGAACCCCACGCCATGAATGTTCCTGAAGGGAGAACTGAATGCAGCTGAAATGCTCCATGAGGGATGCCTTTTCAGGGCCTCCTGAAGTGCCTGTCCTGTCCTGCACACATGGCTGAGTGGAAGCTTGGGGCCACATCTGGTAGCAGGGATGCACCTTCCTAGGCTGGGCCTATGAAGGCAGGAATGGCATGCTGGCAGGGACCGTCCCCCACAACACCCTGCCCATCCCTGCCTGCTGCATCCTGCTATAGGCCTAGGTGGCAGTGCCCTCCAGAACAGCACGTCAGGTGAGGGCTCAGCCCTGCAGACTCTGGGGTCTAGGATGTTGGGAGGGTGAGTCTCAGCCTTGAGCAAAATGTTCTTGAATAACTGACATTTGGACTGAAGTGGGACATGCTCCAGTGGGTGCTGGGAATGCACAGCCTGCAGACCAGCCATCTGTATACTGGCTGAATCCTGCCCCTCCCCAGGCCCTGAGGGTGGGAGCCCCTCAGGTCACAGCCTGGAAAGGGCTTTGTCTTCTGGCTCAGCTAGGTATCTGGACCAGTCTGTCCTTATGATCATAGATGGGGCCCCAGTCTAGATCCCAAGGCAGGGAGGACTGTGTCTCCCAGATCCAGGACAGGGTTATGACCTTAGACCCCAGGTCAGGTCAGGGCTGTCTCCCCCAGGCCAGTCTCCAAGGCAGAGCTAAGTCTCCCAGACCTAGGGCAGGGCCACATCCCCAGACCTAAAGACAGATTCTATATTCTCTGAGGCTAGCTTTTCCTGAAACTTCAGTTCTCCCAGGTGGTGTCAGAGACCCCTGAGGCCTTAAGAAGGTAGAGGGTGAGTGAGATAGAATGGACCTCTCCTCACTCCACAATGCCTCAGGTCTCCTAGGCCCCTAGTTTTAGCCTGGTGTGGCTGTGGGATATGGGTAAGGCTCTTCTTGCTCATGTGGGGTAGCCCCAGGCCCCTCTGGGTGCCCACACATCCCTAGGGATGGCATCTCTGTCTTGGCTCAGGTAGCTGTAGCAGGGAGTTCTGGGTGTGGACAGCCTCTCCTGCCGGTGGCCTCTACTGCATGGGAATAGATTGGCAGCAAGCACCTGAGGCCTTCTGAGCCCCCTTGCTCCTCTCTATGCTTTGTCCCACCTTATCTCCATCCAGTGACCACAGCTGCCCTGATTTCTCAGGGCCCTGGGTGGGGGGTACTCCTGCCCCCTGAGGTTGGATGGGGCAGGGGCTGCAATGATGGTCTCCCTTCTGTGTTGGCCCAAGACACAGGTCTTGGAGAAGTTCTGTGGCTTCCAGGACAAACAGAGCCCTCTGTCTCCATCCTTGGCTTTGGACCCTCAAGAGGGTCCTTCCCAACCTTCTCAATGCTTGGGTAGAGAACTGAAGCCCAGCTGGCTGGAGCCCCTCCCTCCCAGGCCTAAGACAGGCGATTACTCAGTCATCTGGGCCCCAGGCCCAGACTGGCCCTCATCTCCCCAACCCTGTGCAAGCCGTGTCAGTAAGGAACAGGGCTGTCCTCTCCAACAACCACACAAAAGTCATGGCAACCAAGGAGCAGAGGAACCAGCTTGGAAATGATGGGAAACATGTTATAACATTGGAGAGGGGTCCTGATTCGAATGGTGGCTGGGACGAGTCTGCAGAGGGGAGCAGCTGCAGAACAGGATTTTCCTCCCACCATGACTCTCTTCTTCCTTTTCTTGGGGTTGCTGGAATGAGGGGTCAGTCAGCTAGGACCAGAGGCAGTGAAGCGCCCTCATTTGTTGCTTTTTCCTGGGCAACTCCTTCCGCACCACCACGTCCCAGGCCATCCACACTGAGAGGCTAGTTTCTGCCATCTCCTCCCCTCCCCTCACCCCCCAACCCAAGTCTTCTCCCCAAGGCCCAAAATGCATAAAACTAGAGGCTGCCACTTCCTCTGTGGGCCTGGGGACACATCTGGCAGGAGCCTAAGGCTTGCCCTGATACTCTGGTCTTAATGGCCAGTGTCCCTTCCTTTCCTAAGGCCTGCACCCCTTCCAGGCCTCTGAACTCCGCCTGAACCTTCATCATCCTTTGATCTGCTTGGAAAAAAATCCCATCATTTAAGACTCAAGGCTGCTGCTGCCTCCTACGGAAAGTCTTCCTGGATTGCCTGTCCCAGGCTAAAGTGTCCCTCTGTGTGAGAATGTTTCTTTTCTTTGTGGGATGGGTCTGTTGTTCAAGGACAGCCCACAGGGAGAAGGGACCTTTCTGGAGTCAGGGTGAGCTCGCCTTGGAGGAGGGGGCGAGCAGTGAGAATCATAGTTTTGTGTTCATTGGGGTACCGCTCCAGCTCCAGCTGGGCCTGTGTGGGGGAAGGGAGAAGGCTAGTTGGCCCCATTTGCAGCCTGAGAAGCAGCTTCAGAGAGGGACAGTGGTTTGGGCTGGCTGCCTGGGCTCTGAGTGGGTCGGGGGCTGAGCAGGCCCACAGATTACCCGCCTGCCTTTATGCACTCCAATTCCAGGGGCAGGGGAATGTTTATGTAAATACTGCATTCTGCCGAATTCTGGCAGGATGAAGTCATCCTCCTCTAGCAGGGGGGAGCAGAGCTGGCCAGGAGGGATAGGGAGGAGCCAGGATTGGATCCAGCCCACCCTGAGTGAGGTCCAGCAAGGGAAGTATTCATTGGTGCACCTGGATTACAAGAGGTAGAACCTGGAAAAGAAAACTCAGAGGTAGCCTGCAACGGGTGCGTCAAGACAGAAAGGGACCAAGAAAGTGGGTATCTTTACCTGCCCCTTCCTTGGCCCCAGACCTTCTCCCAGGGCCTGTAGGAGGGAGGGTCACTCACCAGGGTACCCTGGACTGTACTCCTGCCCCATGCATGGCCAGGCTCCTGTGTGACTTGGTTCCTTTCCAGGAGATTGTGAGCCCAGAGGGAGGGGGTCTGCACATTGTTGGTGCTCCATAACTGCACAAGAATGAATGGGTGAATGGAACTCCTGGCCTAAGTCCCAGAGTCTGCTGGTGAGGGGCTATGATGTTGAACAAGAGTTTTGAGTAACTGTGGCCAGAGTGAGAAGGCTGGAGATATGAGTGAGGAGGTTCTGGTGCTGGGGAGGGGCCAGGAGGGACCTGAGGCCTGAGGGCACCCACGATGTGGCCACACCAGGCAGGGTACACATTTCTTACTGCCCAGCTATGATGGGCCCTTTTAAGGCTGCAGATTAGAGGTTTCTGTTCCCATTTTGTGGAGGTGAAAACTAAGACCCAAGGCCACAGATGCAAAAACCATAATGATTGGCCTAGGGCAGCTCAGTGAAGGAAAGACCAGACCACCAACCTTGTGCCAGATCCAGCCACGAATACCAGCCAACCTCAGGGGAGAATGTTCTAGAGAGTGACTGAGACCAGGAGCAAAGGAATAAGTAACTTAAAAAAAATGTCAAGAATGGAGAAAGCTGATCACCCTGCATGAGGACATGTGGTCATCCCATGTTCATTGCATGTAAACATGGAGTCCATGATGGGCAGGGTGGCCTCAGTGTGGCTGAACTCCAGAGGGGCTCTCCTCTCCACAGCCATGGCAGGATTGTTGCCCCTCCCTACCAGGGTGGAATTTGGGCTCCTCGTGTTCAGGGTGCTCAGGGCATGATGACTAGCAAATTGCGCCCTCCTGCTGTGCTGAATGCCTGGGGTCTGGGCCCAGCACAAAGGGGAGTCTGCAACAAAAGAGCATCACGTGGCAGCTGCTGGCTACCACCCTTCAGCCTTCCCCACTGTCCCTTGGAAGGGAGAAGAATTTCAGGAGACAGAGACAGAGAGACAAAGAGAAATAAAGATAAAGAGAAAGAGAGAGGGAGGGAGAGAGAGAGGAGAGAGAGAGGGAGAGTCAGACAGATACAGCAAAAAAGCAATGTGTTAGGTGTTGCTGCCCCAAGGAAGCATAACCAGGGAAAGTTGAGGTGACAGGGTGGTGACGATGGCCTGGTGCTAATCAGGATGTGGGAAGAGGCCCCTGAGGAGATAGGCTGGGGAGAATAGAATCAGGCTAGGGTCTGTCTGTCCCTCATGGGCCTAGTGGGAGCCACTGTCTGTCCCTCATGGACCTAGTGGGAGCCCCAGGGCATCTTGGAGACCTGGGGCTCTGTGCTCCTGCCTCCCACCAAGGACTGGGTCTTTTTATCTTGCAACCTGTCTCCCCAGCAGCTCAGGCAGGGGCAGGACCCTCCAGCTGTTCATGCAGCATGTGGGAGTGGAAGACCAGCGGCCTCCTTTGCCTGGTCCCTCCCCTGTGGGTCTCTGTGTCCCCTTCTCTCTCTCTCCCACCCCTACCCCAGCTGGAGTCAGTGATATGAGACATGGCATCAAAGTTAGTATGAGAGATGCTCATAGAGTTTGCTGGTCTGGGGCCTCAAGGCAGGTAGAGGGGGCAACAGGAGAAGAGGCTGGCTCTGTGAGAAGTATGGTGAGCCAAGATGGACTGGGAGCATATGCCTGTGTATGCTTGCATGCACATGAGCGTGTGTGCATGTGAGCATGTGCACATGTTACAGGAGCCTAAGTGCACACATTCATATGTGTGTACATGCTGCATAGCAGCGTGTGTGCATGTCTGTGGAGGAGCACCTGCACTGTGAGTCAGATGCCGATATGGGACCAAAAGCTGTGAAGGAAGCTGGAGGCAAACAAGGTGGGAGATGGAAGGCATGTCTGTGCCCCTCAGGGAAGACAAGGATGGCCTCCGTGTGCCCGCCTACCTACCAGCCTCCCATGGAAGCTTTGATGCTCTGTGGTCTCCCAGATAGTGGGAGCCTCCAATAGACCCTATCTGTCTGTTACCCAGTGATTCATTCATTTGTCCACCCACCTACCCGATTCCCATCCTCATCCCACAGCCCTATCCAGCTCCCACTACTACAGCCACCTCACCTCATACCCCCACACCACCCTACTCATCACTCACCCCCTGCCCATCCTCACCAGTCCATAATTTCACCCATCCTACTCATCTACCCTTGGCCATACAGAAACAAAGCCCTCATCACCCACTATTCCATCTGACTGTTCATCTATCTTCTGCTCAGTGCCCAGGCCTGGCTTGCTGTGTGGGCCCTAGGATGGTTAGCTGACTTGGGCTGACTGCAGACAGAGGAGCTTCTGTCACAGGCTCCCTACAGGTTCCTTACAGGCTGGTTATCCTTGCTGCTCCTTAACTCCATGCTGGAGGGGTCTTGCTCATACTCCCCTCACTGGGCCCACCTCCTCCTGCTCAAGGACACTTCTGCCAAGCCCCCAACATATGTGGCAGCTTCAGTGTCTGCTGTGACCTCAGGGCCCTCTCTGCCTCAGAAGATAGGCCCCAGATAAGTTGGGCCTCTGCTCAGCTGGTGTCCCCCTTGGCCTAGTGGCCTCCTATGATGCTTCTGGAGGAAGATACTAGAGAGAGGAGAGGTTCTAGCAAAGGCTAGAACCTGGAATGCTCTGTCTTCCAGGCTGTGGGCCCAGAGGTTATGGAGGGCTCTTTGAGTTTTAATTTTTTGGCTGTGCCGCCCCCCAGAAGTTCTAGAGCCAGGGATCAAATCCATGCCACAGCAGTGACAATGCTGGATTCTTAACCTGCTGAGCCACTAGGGAACTCACTGTGAAGGGGTCTTTGGGAGGATTCAGATTCCAAGATTCTGTCAGTCAGGCCATGATGCTGAGATTCCAGTCTGCCTCAGAGAGTGAGTGGCCACATCCTGCCTGGTTCAGAATCCTGGCCCCTGGGAACTCTCCTGGCCCACTTTGTATGAGAGAACAGGGCAATTCTGCCTACCTGGGGCAGGGCCACAGGGCTCTGAGTAGTGGGGAATCTTAGTGCATGCCTGCAAACCTATTGTTTACACTGGCCCTGGGAGCTCAGAGGTGCTTGCTCACTGCCCCAGTCCCTTGTTAGTTAGTTACTGCCGCCTTCTACATCTAAGGGGACCGGATCTCACTTCTTGGGCAATCAGAGAGGGCTTCCTGGAGGAGGGATCTGAGTTCAGAGACAGCTGAACTGCTTCTCAGAGGGGCAAGCCCCAGAAAGATGTGGTGGAGGGAACTGGCTGGGTCGGGCTGGATTTGAGGACTGACCATGGGGAGGCCCGACCACACTCTTTGGGACTATGTTTGGTCCCTAACCTGGGAGCTTCAGAAGAAAGCTCCCAGGTTTTTTGATGTGTGTGCATGTGAGTGTGTTTGTGTGCAAAGTTCTTGTGACTGACAAATGAAGTAGTTGTGCATGGTTCTGTATGTGGTTCTGTATGTGGTTTTCCAGCTTTATGTGTGGTTTTGTGGTTCTATGTGTGTCTTCATGGTTCCACGTGTGGCTTTGTAGTTCTGTGTATAGTTTCATGAATCTATATGTGGCTGCATGGCTGCATGTGTGTACCATCCTGTTTAGGCACTACAGTGACCCCCAGAGGAGGAAAATTACTCGGACCCCCTTCATAGGTGGGAAAATTAAGGCACTGGGAGTTTGTGATATGTAAATTCTCACAGGTGGTGACACCTCTTGCCATCCTACTTCAGGTTTAATAGGTGAGGAAGAAGACCCATGGGCATGCATGGGGATTCCAGGGTGGGCTGGGTTGCAGGTGGGTCCTTGGATCTCCCGCATGATAGGTCCCTGGGTACTCCTCAGAAAAGAAGCTGGGCTTTTAGCTGCTTCCCTCCTGTTAGCCACCCTGATGCATTGTGCCAGGAGTATTTGCCATGGAACAGATGTTTCACCCCCAACAGAGCAGGTTCCTCATTTATTCATTCATTTTTTCATTCATTCACTCATTTGTTTATTAATTTGTCCATTCACTCATTCATCTACTCATTTGTTCACCCATCCATGGCTCCATTCATTCATTTATTCATTCACTTACTCATTCATCCTTTAGTTTACTATGACACTGACATTGAGCCCATGGGAATAGCCAGGATGAGGCCACTCAGCTTGGAAGAAGGACATGGCCCTCTTTTCACTTGAGGTTCGCCCCATGTGAGTCTAGTCCTGGTAGAGTTGAAATGGGGCATGTTTCCACCAGAACTGTGGGCTGCTCTGGGAGGTGGGGAGTGTCCCACAGCTGGGGACACCACAGGGGTCTCTGGGTAGGGTCAGCTGGACACAGAGTTCTGGGCTGAGCCCCATTACCCAAACCATCTGTGTGTCTCCACTTGAGGGTCCCAATTGCTCTCCCTGTTCTCAACCCCTCACTTCTGAGCCCAGGAAGTAAGGGATTCCCCACTGCATGACAGATGGTTTGGAACCTATCAATAGCTGGCAGGCCCTCATTCCCAGCATATGGCTGGCCCTGAGCAGCAGAATGGGTACATGTCAGGGCAGGCCTGTATTGTCCTTGGCCTCTGAGCCTGAAGGGCTAAAACCTGCAGAGGGGGTATGCATGGCCAGGGCTCCCTCCTCAAACTACAGTGCTGTATGCTCAGAGCAGGGTCCAGCACTCTGACCCTCTCCCTTGCACATTGTGATGAGGGCCCATTGATGCTCTAAATCTGGTAGCAACCCCAGTGCCTTGCTGCTCCAGCCTTGGACCCCTGAGCCTGTAGAAGGGTGTCTGCACTAGCCTTGGCCCTGCAGAATCAGGCCCTGGCCTGTTTCCCTCACTCTTCTGAAGTCCTGGCTCCAATCCTGAGCTTCAGCAGGTGCCTCTGGGCCTGGACAAGACTCCACTTCTTGCTGATGTGTGTTCCACTGGAGCCTGGGGGTCCAGCTTCCTGTGCACCACGATGGCAAATAAATTGCATGGTGCCATCAGTGGTCTCTGCTATGGTCAAGGAACCCAACAGTGGTTTCTCCAAATTCTTGTTCAAGTGGCCCCTACCTGCCCGCCTTGGAATATCCCTTCTTCTTGGCCACTTGAGGAAGCCCCCTACCCTCTACTCCTGCACTATTCAAATCCAGGTCACCATGCCCTCCCACAACTCCTGCCTGGGACTCTGCAGCACTCTGCCAGGCCTGTGGCCCCAAAGACTCTCTATGACAAGGCCTGGTTCTATGCCCCCTCAGCACCCACTTTGATCCTTTGCTCAGGTGTCATCTTCTCAGGGACATTTTCCTGATCCTCCGTGTCATTCCGAGTCCTGGCCCTGGCCTGCTCTGGACCTCACTGAGGGTGGCACTGTCTCGTCCACCCCACCTTGGGGTCAAGAGGCCACTGGTAGAGTTCTGTGGCCAAAGAAATGAAGTCAGGTGTTGGGAGAGGGCCTGCTCACCTGCCTGGGTGAAACTTCCATGAGAGAAGGAAGGCTCTGTGGCCCATTCTGACCTTTATAGACTCAGTGGGCAGTAGCTATCTTTGCACCATGAGAGGGCTAAACTGCTGCATTATCACCCTGCTGTGGCCCCTGCTGATTAGAGTGTGGGCTGCACATCAACCTCACCAGGTGCTGGGCCCCCACATGCCTGTTGGGTCAGAATCTGCTTTTTGACTAGGGCCTGGGGCGGGGTCACAGAGAGTGCTGTATTCTGTCTTTTGCATCCTTCCTAGACCATGGAAGGTGGCTGCTCTGCTGAAGACCCTCCATAGGGGTTGCACTGCCCCTGTGTCATCAGGATTTTATGCCTCCTTCTAGTCCCACTGTGTCAGGGAGATTTTAAAAACCAAAATTCCAGGACTTTTTAAGGAAAAAAATAATGTAGTTCATTAATACTTGAGAATTGGAGTTGTGCTAATTAGGGAAAGGATTCTGAAGGGAATAAATGAAATGAGTATGAGCTTGCAGCTGGATCAGCTTCTTCTTGACTTTTAAGTAGTTTCAGGCCTCTGCCTGTGCATACACCCTCCTAAGAGGGCTTGGGACCCTGTGTGGAGGGTGGGGAGGGATGGGCATGGACGTGACACCCAGCGTCTCATGTGGCCCTTGCTGTAGCCCTGTGTGGTGGTCTTCACTTTCCTATTTCCTGGGTGAGGACTTTGAAGCTTTTGGCGTGAGATTCCAGGGGACTAGCTGTACAGTGGGTCTCAGAACTCTGCTTGGCTTGCCTTGGGTGCAGTGGGGGGCTCTGTGAGCAGCTGGGATCTCTGAAGCTGCTCCCAAAGGTCAAGAAGGACCACCTGGATTCCCAATGATTCCTAGAAGGCCCACCCTTGAGCAGAAGGCGTCCTTCTCTTGAGGTAATGGGGTGGGACCCCTACTCCCTGGACAGGCTTCATGGGCAGGGCCAGGAGACCAGGCAGCATCTCTGTGTACTCTGAGGGCTGTGGTGTGGCCTAGCCCATGCCTGGGTTGTGAGTGGGTGAGCCAGGAGCCAGAGCTTTGAAGGAAGAGGAGGGATTTGTTCTAACTGAGCCTTCAAGGGCAGACTTCTGTTCTCACCACACTCAGGAGCTTCTGGGGCCCCTCTGACACTCACTCTGCCCTGATCATTTCTCCCAGACTTAAATTTCAGCCATAGGACCCTAGAGCACCACCCTTTTTCAAGTTCACCACTGCCCAGAGCACCCTTCTAGCTTTGTGAACTCTTATGTGCACTGCAAAGTCCATCTCAAATGCCTTTTGCCTGGGCCTCCTGTCTTGACTACATTACTCAGAGGGAGGGCAGACTTTTGTTCCTAGATGCTGATATGTTCCTAGGTGCTGCTCTATCCTGGCCTTCCCTCACTGCTCCCTGCTCGTCTGCCCAACTGAGAGTCCTCCAGGGCAGACTAGGTTCTATGCCCCTGGGCTCTGGCATGGGGTTGAGTGAATAAACGATTTAGTGAATGAATGACTGAGCAGATGGATGGCAAAAGGATATCCAGATGGGGAAACAGAGGCTTGGAGAAGGGAAAGAGCAGGCTGAGGCTACACAGAACCCTTTCATGCTCTTCCTCTCACCTTAGGCCATAGACAAATGTACTTTGTCATCTCCTTTGTGCGAGTTGACAACTCAGAAACTGTTACTGGATAAGGGGGCAGCTAGACACTGAGTTCCTTTGCTTGGCGAGACTCCTAGTGGGGACTGGTGTGGGGTGACTGGCCCAGGCACACTCAATGAGAAGAATCCTGCCTATCGGATTTGGCTCTTAGATGGAATGTAAAAAATGAAGCCTCAGGGACCTGACTGGACAGTGCCCTCCTGGTTACCCACACTCCAGAGTTGAGACTGCACTGGGGCCAGAGGATTCAATTCTAAACTGGTTCTCCTTATAGGCCCCATGTGCCCACAGCTGCCCACAGAGCCCTGGGAACGGCAGCTGAGACTGGAGGAAACTGATACCCAGGAATCCAGGGTGCCATGGAAGTGAGCCTCAGGCCCTGCCTGGGGTATTAGGAGCCTGATCTACTGCCCAGATCATGGTCCCTGGAGCTGAGGGTGGTCGCACCAAGTCCACCTAGGTTTGGGAGAGAGGAGGCAGGTCCAGGGTACTGCCTGTGTCCCCATGCTGCAGTCCATCTAAGGGAAATGAAGACCCCACTGTTGCACAGAATGACAGGTAAAGGAGAAGTGGCTGCTGTGTGAATGTCTCACACTGGTCACCTGGCTTCTGGGCCTCTGGGCTGTGGGTGCTCCAGGGGACACCATACATGAAAAGCCTGGCCAAGTGCTTCGCCCCTGCACCTCCTCTTCCTGCCAGGCCTCCCCTCCCTTCTCGGGGCTCTAAGGTTCTCCTGCCCTCTAGGCTCCTGACGGTCCCCATGTGGCTGGCATGTGCTCCTAGATGAGCCTGAATGTGCTCTCATACACGTGTATCATGAGCATGGAATGTACCCCGCTTCCAATATGTTAGCAGAGAGAAGGGGCCCATATGCGTGCACATGGCTGCAGCCCCTGCAACTTGAGAGCACAAAGTGTGAGTGTTGGGTGTGGTGTGTCCTGAGTGGGTCATGTGCGGGATCATGGACACTGTGCACCCTGGATGCATCATGGGTGTTGGCACCGGTGTCTGTGCTCCCAGGCTCTCTAGCTCATTCTCTGTCCCAAGACTATAGGCCGTAGCTGCCCTGCCCCACTTTCTCTCCCTCTTACACAGAAAAATTTCACTCCCTTGTTTTAAAAGGCAATTTTTTTTTTAATGTCCAGGAGAAACATGTCCAGGATGCTCTAGGGGATAAGTAGTTTCTTTTGCCTTGTTTTTGTGTTTTTGTCTTTGTTGTTTCCGGATTGAGAATGCTTGAGACCTGGGGTGGGTGTGAGGAGAGGCTAGAAGGGACCAGCCCCAGCAGCCCTGATGCTGAAGGACACCGGGACTGTGTCTGGATGAGTGGGCATTTGGGGACCCCAAACATGATCTGGATCCTAGGTGAGCCTCACCTCCTCCCTATGACTCCATATTTTAGACTCTCTCCATATTTTAGACTCTGGTCTTCCCCCACCTCTGTGTGACTGCTCCAAGGAAGAAATGGTCAGGGAGGTGTTGGATGGACAGGAACAGTTCCCCCTGGGTTTGTGGAGGTCAGCATGGCCAAGAGAAGGGATCCTTGGAAAGCCCCAAATGCCAAAATGGGACACTCAGCCCCCCACTGCACCTGCATTACTCTCCGGGAACTTATTATACATTGTCCTCAGGGCTTCCTTGGTGGCAGCATGTCCTATTCTTTGTGAGGCTGTGGCTGAGGTCAGAATATTTGCTCTGGCCAGGGTCACCTCTACATAGGCTTTTACCCTGAGCCTACGTGTGCTTGGGGGGCCTTACCTGGGGGAGGGGGAGCAGAGCCAGAATATGATCTTCTCCTTTCTCCAAGCTTTAAGGGCTCACCACCTGACAGGGCCAAAGCCAAACCATCGCCCACCAGTCTGGAAGGAAAGGACCACTGGGAGGTAGCTCATGGCCTTTGGGGTGGGATGCAATGTGACTTTCTTTCTCCCATGTCTGAGAGCACACCCTGACATGGGTGTGCTCAAACCCCAGAGGGGCCTGGTCTCACTTGCAATGGTACAAGCATGCTGAGTGAGGTCAGGGAGGGAAACCCCCACCTCACAGCCATTCCCTGCTGTGTGTCTCCTGGACATTACTCTCTCCTTCCTGGGCCCGAAGGGTCCTGATGCTGTAAAGCTATCTAGAAGCTATGCTCAGGAGTTAAGAGTCACAGAGATCCTTCCTTTGTTCCAGGCATATAGCCCTGAGATCCCTGATGGCCCTTGGGCCCACTGCCCCTTCCAGACCCCACAGACTTTTCCTGGGACTTTGAGATGTAGATTAGGTCGGCCTGTTCCTTTTCACTTTTGCCCCTGGATGATGGCTATATATGCCTGATATTTGAGCCTCACGTCTTTTAGGGCAAGATTTCTCATTCCCTAGGCATTTGTGAGGGTCATACCCCATCCTCTTACCTTCCCCAGACCTGGTGGGGCAAACTGCTTGGAGGCCAGTGTGGGGAGGCCTCAGGGAGTAGGGACAAGACCTGGGCAAGGACAGAGAGGAAGCCTGGGGGCAGAGGCAGCTATAGTGCTTTAGGAGCCAGACCTGGAGTCTAGCCTTAGCCTGAGTGCCATTAAGGGGTTAATAATTTTTTTTCTGGTCATAAGTGTGATGCAAGCTCTTGTGGACTTCAGAAAAGCAGAAAAAAAGATAAAAATGTGCTGCGCTGCCCCCTTGGAGAATTTGGAATACCCAGAGAACTCATGCCGGAGTCCTTTGGTGCCCTCTGCCTCCTTCCTTCCCTCCTTTCAGTTTATTCCATCTCCTCATGAATTCCCAGAATTCCTTCTCAATCTCTTTTCTGGCTGGGTATGATCCAGAACCACAGCACTTCTCTCTGAGTCCTTGCCCTGGGCCTCCAGGCATAGGTCCAGGCCAGCTCTCTGAGCAGTGCCCATGGTCTTCTCAGAGCCCAGCACCTGTTGCTGGCCATCCACTACAGGGTGAGGTCTACGTGACCCCCATCCGGGAGACACAGCTGCTCCAAACAACAGCATTTGTCCTACTCTGGGTTCTCGACTGGGCAGGAGTTGGTGGACAGCTAATCCTTCTTCCATTCAGTCGCAGGAACTGGAAAGGCCAGGCTGGGACCTTTGGGGCTCATCTACGTCTGGGCTTCCTCACAGCATGGTAGGGGTAGGGGTGGGGGAGCGTGAGAGAGCACAGGCTCTAGGTGGAGGCTGTGTCCCCTTCAGTGTCTGATTTTGGATGTCAACCCAAGCACCTCCCCTTCATGTCCAAATGATCACACAGCCCCCAGCTCTGATGGGAGAGTCCCCATTTCCCGGCAGGGATGTGCAAGGGTCTCACACAGTGTGTCAAGTTTGAAATATGGTGGTGGTATTTGTGGAAAACACAGTGGGCCACATGGGTGCAAAGGCACACTGGCACCTGGCCTCTCAGTTTCCACACCACTAAAGCCCTTTACCTGCACCTGCTCTTGCAGTAGAGGCACTGCTCCTCAGGTAAGCTCTGTCACATCTCCTTGGCCTTTGTGCTCTTTGTATTTGCCTTTCCTCTCTCTTTCTGTAGCCAGGTACCTCATAGGCAGTTCTGATCTCCTGTTCTTGGAGGGTTCTGTCCCAGTATCTTCTTTTTGGGGTCCCATTTTTTTCTTTTTTGTATTTATTAGATGCCTTCTTTCTTCCTCCCTTTCTTTTCTTTTATTCTTTTCTCTTCTCTTCTTTTCTCTCTCTCTATTCTTTCCTTCCTTCCTTCCTTCCTTCCTTCCTTCCTTCCTTCCTTCCTTCCTTTCTTCCCTCCTTCCTTCCTTCCTTCAGGGCTGCAGGTATGGCACATGGAAGTTCCCAGGCTAGGGGTTGAAATGGAGCTATTGCTGCCTGCCTACACCACAGTGACAGCAACACAGATCCAGGCATCTGCCATCTATACCACAGCTTGTGGCAATGCTGGATCCTCAATCCACTGAGCAAGGCCAGGGAATGAACCCTCATGCTCATGGGTACTAGTTGGGTTTGTTTCTGCTGAACCACAATGGGAACTCCTCTTAGATGTCTTAATTCCACATCTGTCTAATGTTAGGCCCCTCATCTGATCTGGCCCCAACCCACCTTGGCTGGAAGTTCCATTTGGCTTTATCACCACTGCAGTCCCAGGACCTAAAAAAGGCCCGGCATGCAGGAGGGGTTTGTGAGTACCTGTGGGGCCTACAGCAGCCCAGGTTGCCTAAGTGGAGTCGCTCCCAGGAGGGTGGCACTTGCTGCCTCCTGCAGGGCAATGTGTGTTTCTATGGACTCCCTCAAAAGTCCTCACATGGCCACTTTTATGGACCCAGCCCTGGGGTTCAGGCTTTTGGATTATGCCTGCCTTGCCTTTAGGTCCTTCCACTATTGGTCCCCTTGGGCCCTGGGGTGGTAGGAAGTCCCACTGAAGCCCCCTCACAAAGCCTGATATGACCTGGTGCAGGAAAACCTCACCTCCCACCCCAGTCTCCTTAATGGTACTTAACACTCAGAGATGCTTCCCACCCTGAGGCCTCTCAATAGGTTGAGGGCCACCAGGGTTGGAGGACAACCAGGCAGTTCCGGGGCCTTGTCATGAATGACCCTAGGCTGCCATGGCCCCAGGGACTGGATTCTTGACAGAGGCATCTCTTGGAGGGTTCTATGGGTCTCTGGCTCCCAGCACCACGCCAAGCCAGGGCCCTCCAGCTGGAAGCCCAAGCCTGGGTTTTGGCCATCTGCAACCAACCCCAGTGGGGAGGCCTGGGGAGCTTGGGTTCCTAGGGCAAATTCTCCTGCCCTGCCTGGCCCCTTCTTCTGTGCCCAGGGAATGGGACCACTCACATTCGTCCCTTCACCCCAGAGACTTCTGCTGTACTCTGTTCAGTCACTGCCAGTCCTGCTTGCCCACTGCTCCAGACACGCATCATCTGGCTGGATATGGCCTTGGGGTACATGGCACTCTCTTGTCCCTCCCTGCACCCCTGCACCCCAACCCCTGCCCCAGTCCAGGTGGATCCTGGCTGAATATCTAGCCTCTGTCCCAGACTTACCTCTGCCTGATCCAGGCCGACTCTCTCTCTCTCGCTCTCTTTTATTTATTTATTTTTTTTTTGCTTTTCCAGGGCTGCACCCATGGCATATGGAAATTCCCAGGCTAGGTGTCAAATTTGAGCTACAGCTGCCAGCCTATGCCACAGCCACAGCAATCCTGGATCCAAGCTGAGTCTGCAACGTATACCACAGCTCACCAGCAAGGCTGGATCCCTGACCCACTGAGCAAGGCCAGTAATTGAACCTGTGTCCTCATGGATACTAGTTGGATTCATTTCCACTGCGCCACACCGGGAACTCCTCCAGGCCAACTCTTTAACTTTGCTGGGACCCTTGTGGTGTGAGAGACCCCAATGTGGGCAACACTCCCAAATTCAGTTTCTGCTGGCCATCAGGAGCTTGGGACAACTAACTGGAAATGATCAGACTCTGTGGCTGCAGAGGCTGAAGGCTGGCATCTATTTGGCCAACTCAGGAAGTCTGAATTGAAAGAAGGGGGCTGTGCATGTGGGTGAGTGGGCACAGAAGCATGGGCTGTGGGCACATGGACTGGCAACCTGTAAAGTGCCAGTCCAGTTCTTCAGATTCCCCTGGGCTTGAAGGGAAAGGGCATCTCCTGTTGGCTCTAGGACCTGGATTGGCCTGAAGATCAAGACAGATGATGCTCTGAGATGAGTGCAGGACCAGGAGCTTTATAGGGCTTTGCTTACAGACTCTGCACCTTCCTGCCTCACAGACAAGGAAACTGTACCTATGGGGATGCCCCTCGCTGTGGGGACGTCCCAGGGATGCTTGTCTCATAACCATAGCTGACTATATATCTTCGCTGTCCCCATGCGGAGGATGACTGCAGCTGCCCCATCACCCACATCACCCTCCCTCCCTGCTGCAGCCAGAAGTCATCAACAATACAAGGGTCATGCTTCCTTGTGACAAGCCTACCTGCATCAGTTCAGTCTCCTCTGGTTCCCACAGTGGCTACCAGTCCTTACCAGTTCTTTTAGTGCAGGCTTCCTCTTGTAGCTCACCCACAGTAAATACAGAGGGGGAAGGGCAGCCCCTCCCACAGCATGCCCCTGCACCACCGTGGTACAAGCTGTGGGTTTAGGGCCGTGCCTGACAAATCCTGGTTCTGCCTTCCCAGGAGGACTAAGGCCAAAATTCAGCATCCTGGCTGCCCGGGCTCCCCACCAACTCAGCTCAGTCTAGCTGCTGACATGTGTGTTATTTCACCTGCTGGATCCCAGCATTCCAGGGCAGGGCCAGGGAAGGTCATAAAAACGTTGCGGTAATCTATATATTATTTTTATGCTGGTGCTTAACACAGTGCCTTTGACACATGTGCGGGAGCCCTGTCATAAATCAGGCCCCTGGGTCCACCGTGTACACATGTAGGGGGCCACCCACACCTCTCACATGTGTGCTGACCCAATGGCTGCCTCCAGGGAGCCAGGCCTTCAGGCTGGCACTTGAGATCCTTGAGCCTAGTCTAGGGTCCAGCTGCTGGCTGCCCTCACTTTGCCTCCTACAAAGCTTCCCTGAGTACAGGAGCAGGGAGGGGGGCCAGCTGGTGACAGCCTCCACCAGCTTCAGGCCAGAAACTGAGGAAACACCCATGCTGCATTTGGCAGCCATGTATGCATGTGTGTGCAGTGTGCATTCTCTTGGATGTGTGTGAGTGTGTGTGTGAGTGTGTGAGTTCTCCCGGGGGGTGGTGGTTATTCTCCTGGGTGTTTGTGCACACATGTACAAGTATACACTCTTAGGTATGTGTGTGTTTGTGTGTGTGAGTGGATGTGTGTGCATTCTACCCAGTGTGTGTGTGCATATGTGAGCATAAGTGTGTGAGTGTGTGTATTGAGTATGGCTGAGCAAAGGCCTGGCTCCTCTGTTCACTATAGGCCAGCTTTCACAGCCCTACAGATTTTGTCCTCTGCCTGGATGGGCCAGGACAGACCTTCTCCACTTGGCCTACTTGAACAAGGCTCTTAGACCCTCAGGGCATCTGCCAGCTCCCAGGGTTATGGCAGCAGGCTTTTCTCTGGATGGCAGTCCCCCATAACTCCAGGATGTATTCTGGTCCTAGGGTACTATATTGAGTCCGGCTCTCCTCATTAGCCCTCTGGGCCTTGGTTTGCCCATCTCCACACAGGTTGGGTTAGGTAAGGGGGATTTGAGAGTGAGTAACACCTTGTTTGTGAACTGCAAGCCTGGAGATGCCATCCTGGAGAGGTGGACTGAGATGGATGTGTAGCTTTGTCAGGGGAGGGGCCCTGAGAGCAATTGGGCCTTCACCATGTATCTTGCACATGGCAAATCAGGGCCCCAGGTCTTCCTTACCTGCCCCCCAGCTGTGGACTTTTTCGATTGCTCTGGGACCCATTGCATTGGGTTGAGGTCCCAAGGCAGGGCAGCTGAGTGCCATGGCTCTTCTTGCATCTGCACCTTCTGTGGACTCCTAGGGGTCAGAAGCCACAGTGTCCAAGGCTGGGTCCTGAGCCTCCTGCCTCAGTGGGTACGTCCTCATCCTCCTTTCCCTGCTGCCTGTGGAACAGCTCTCTTGCCCCCTTCGGGAGCTTTCACGTCACACCCTGGCTGTGACACAGGTGGATGGATGTCCCTACCACCACTCTGGGTGTTGATTTGGTACAACACTGGGATCTCTGGGACCTAACAGCTCTTTGTGCTCACATGTGCCACACATATTTGTGGACCTTGTGCTATTCACCTTCAGGATTGCAGATTATACCAGTGGACACCTGGAAAATCACCTGTCAGTCACTTTGGGAGGATGTGTTCTGGTTGCATAAGAAATAGTCCTAAACTGAGTGACCAACATAATAATCAACAATCATCTACTGACTGTTTTTGGAGTCTGGCTAACAGTTCTGGCTTGAGGCCTCACACCAGCAGCTGTCCTCTAAGAGGGCTCCCTCGTGACTGCACTGGAGAGGGCTGGTGGCCAGGGCCTCAGGGTCTCTCACGAGGATCTTTCCACAGTGCTGATTGAGTGACCCAGTGGTGCGTGTCCCCAGAGCAGGCAGTACAGAGGTCTTGGCAATTCTCACCTCAATTAGCAATTGGTTGGTTGTGTGGCCACCCCTGGCTCACAGTTAAAAGAGCCCCCAAGGGCATGAAGGCAGTAGGTCCATCTTGGAGAACAACTGCTTTAATAGGAAAAAAACTTGTTATAGATTGCTTAGTGAAAATAGCAAGCAACAGATACCAAGGGGTTGCTGAGCACAGTCTGTGACTGAGCAGGACCACGTAAGATGTAGTCTTCTAGACAAGGTTTCATTTCTTCCCAGTCCTGACCTTGACCCCAAGCAAGACAGTTGGGAGCCTCTTCTCAATCAAAGTGTAGAAGCCTCAGGCCCAGGACAGACTAACTGAGAGACATGAAGGGACTAGGGCCCAGGGAGGGGAATGTTGAAGATACCTTCCTGTGGCGAAAGCCCCAGCTATATTGTAGGTTGTGGGGTCCAGCTGCATCCCTCTGTGCCCTCACCCACTGTGGGCCCTTCGTTTCCTACACTCCCTCCCTCCTGAGTGTACTGACTTTTATCTGGAACCCAAGGGAGGCACTTTGGAGCCTTTGGCCTTGTGAACCAGGCCAGTGATTAGGGTGTCCTAGGATGATTCTTGCTAAGAGTCCCTAACAAATGCCTCTGAGAGACACTGAGGGGCTTGAGGGAGGGCCTGGGAAGATTCCACTCCCAAACCCTCTGTCCCCTGGCTCCCTCCTCCAGAAGGTAGGGGTAGGGTCAGAGATCTTTTCTAAGAATGAGTTGGAAGTAGACTGAAGCCACTCTGGTTAGCAGAAATAGCCAGCTCTCTCCACCTCCACCCAGTGAGCAGCAGAATGGTTGGGATGACATTTCTAGGAAAATTTAGGTGAGTGTGGCTGAGTGTGGAAATTTGCCTTCCCTCTGTCACCTCCAAACTCAGCCCCACAGTGAACAGTTGATTGTGGAGTCCTGGTCTGAGGCCAGTGGACTCACCAGTGCTAATCCAACCCCTGTGCCACCCTGTGGAGGTTCAGAGCCAACATCATCAGTGGGGCCATGTATGCTGAGCGCAGCCTGTGCCCCTTCCCCCAGCTACCCCATGCCACTTCCCTCCAGTGCTTTTGGGGAGGGGTGTTTGGAGGCAAACAGCACAGAATGAAGATGGGGACTCTGAGGCCTAGATGGCAGGCCCAGGTGGGGACTGCAGGGTGCTTGGCAACTGGGAGGCGGGTAGACAGTTCTGACTTGGGAGCTGGCAGTTGGAAGGGCCTCTTCCTGGGTAGGGGTCCTGAGAGGGGCCTATCTGGCAGATGCTGGCTCAGGAGAAAGTGTTGAGAGAAACGGCTTCTGGCCCCACTGGCAGGAGAGTGGCCAGGACACAGTTGGCCTTGTGGGCAGCTTGGCGTGGCCTCAGGGAGAGTGAGTATAGAGGGGAGGAGATGCGAGCAGCTCCCCCATGTGAGGTGCTGAGTACAGTTCTCACCTTCCCCAGGCATGTGTGGGGACATGCAGGTTAGTGGGGGCCACTGGGCTGACCGATAAGCCATATATGCCAAGTGCTAGAGAGGCAGTCCTATCAGTGCTGGTGGAAGGACAGGCTCCTGAGGAGATAGGGGCAGGAAGCTGAAGGTGACACCTGATAACACAACCCTGCTACTGGGTTGAGGTGGAGATGGGGAGCTGGCCCCAGCCTCTCCACTCACTGGGCCATCCTGTTCTTTGGGCTGTGGACATCTGGGGCTTGGGACATCTGGGCCTAAAGCCATCTCATTAGGTCACCTAGTCCAGCACCACCATGGCTTGGTGGGGATGGCATGTCTCCTGGGCCCAGGCTGGGAGAGCTAGGCTGGGTCTGTTCACATAGGATTGGCTAAGGATGTATGGGAAGTGGGTGTGGAGGGGCAGCAGAGATTAACTCTGCAGGAAAAGCATAAAACATTATGAAACACATTGACTGTAATTCAGAGCAAATGTTCGGTGCTGAGACTTAGATCGGGAGTGGCTGCCCCAATCTGAGGGAGGCCTTGCACCCTCACTATGTCCCACACCACCCCTGCAGCATCCAAGTATCCTCACACAGGCCTGCACATGCTGCTTTATTCCACATGGCAAGTCCAGCAGTAGGAAATGGAAAACAGGCCCTGGTTCCACCTAGTCACTCCAGTGGGAGGCAGTAATAATCCCCTGAGTCCCAGGGCCAAAGTGTGGCCCTATGTTTCCAGGCCCCAGGGGCACCTTTTTAGCTTCCAGGGCCATCCTTCAACCTGGCCAAAGTGGAGGAGGATGTTACTATCCAGGCCCTCCTAGTCAGACCTGCTTTCCAGCTGACCCAGTCTTCATGCACAAGTGTCCGTGGGGCTTTAAAGCCAGCACTGAGATCCACTGCATTTTATTAATCATAAAGAGGAAGAAAAACAAACAGTGGCTCCTATAATGGCCACACAAGTGGCATGGGGTAGCTGGGGGAAGGGGCACAGGCTGTGCTCAGCATACATGGCCCCACTGATGATGTTGGCTCTGAACCTCCACAGGGTGGCACAGGGGTTGGATTAGCACTGGTGAGTCCCACTGGCCTCAGACCAGGACTCCAAAATCAACTGTTCACCTGCTGCCCTGGGATTAGGGACTAAGGCCTGGGGGACTTTGGGGGTGAGTCTTGCCTGGCCGTTACCTCCTTGGCATGGTTCTGGTTGGGTCTGACTTCTCACGAGATCTGTGTGAGGCCCCATATACCCTCAAATGAGGTCTTTGCTGGAGGATGCCTGCAGCCCTGGGGCCTGTCAAACTGTGGTGTTGGGGTGGTGCTGACCACTCCAGGAACCAGACCTCTCACATCTATGTCTACCCTAGGCTCACTCTGAACCTAGAGTCCCATTCTTTCCTGTCATTACCTCAGACAGACCCTGTTTTGATTTGTCTTATCTTGTCTGAAGCCCACCCACAGAGACCCCAGGAGCCCCATTGTGCGTGTATGTGTGTGTGAGGATAGAGGAAGTTGCAGTGGGTAAGGGCCAGAGGGGTCACAGCCTGATGTAACCTATAGAGTGGAGGCTTGGAGCCCCACCCGCTGCTGCCAGCCCTCCCCCCTGGCAGCACCTGTTGTGTACCTGTGGGCCTGATGGCATCTAGGAAGAACTCCCTTCCTGGACAGGTGAGAGGAGAGGAGGGAGGACGCAGGCAGAGATGAGTGGGAAGAGTCAGGCTTGAGTCTCCACAGGGGTGGACCTGGCTCCTGGCTCCCATTCCAGTGACTGCTCCTGGGTAAAGGGTGGGCTCAGGCCATTGTGGTGGGTGGCAACCCAGAGACCCCACTGGAGCCCAGGGAAGGAGACAGGCTGAGGACCTGGAAAAAACACTCTCACTATGAGCATAAACAGGGCTCCACCTCTGCCAGATGTTCCTGGAAAATGTTTAGGATCCGAGTCATATGAAATTCCCATCAAACTTTTATTAATCGGAGGCATTTGCTGTCAATCCCCGCCTGATCCCTCTGGACATTCCTGGGAGAGGCCTGGGCCTGGTCAGTGGGAGGGCTTGGGGCAGGGCAGGGCTGCAGCTGTCCCACGTTCAAGGCCAGGTTGGCTGAAGCTCCCCAGGCTACAGCAGCCAGAAAAAGTCCTGCTGAGTGACTGAGACCTGAGATGGAGCAACCACGGTGTTTCTGTGGGTCATGAGCCCATACTTCCCCTGCTCAAAGCAGTCCCTCACCCACTCACCCACCCTCCCACCCAACTTGGGGCTTCCAGGGGCCTGGCTGGGCCTGCAGGGCTGCCTTCAGCTATTTCCAGAGGTTCTGGACTGCATACAGCAGTGATCCTTTTATGGGGTGGGAGACTCATAAAGAACCAAGAGCCCCACTTAGGAGCTGAGAGCTGGGTTGGCTCCCTGCTCTGGAAGAGGGAGGCTAATGCAGGGCTTCTGAGGGAGGAGGTCCTAGGGGAGTCCTGGAAGAGGGGTTTCCTGGAGATTGAGGTGCTAGGGGAGGGGGTCTTGGGGAAGAGGAGTCCTGGCAAGGGAAGGTCCTAAGGGAGGGGTGTCCTAAGGAGGAGGGTTTAGGGGAAGGCTTCCTGGGGAGAAGGGTATTATGAGGGGCTCTTCTCCAGGACTAAGCCATTGAGACCCCTCAGAAGATAACAACGAGCCCCCACCCTCTTCTTCTACCCTGCACATGTTCTCTGCTGTGGCCTAACACTCCTTCCTACTCCCCTCCCTTCATAGGAGGGGAAATTCTCTCCTGTTCCTGGGGGGAGAGGGGATGGGCTTCCTGGGAGAGAATACCAGAGATCTTTGTGAGGTAGGGGGGATTGGGAGCTGATGCTGTAATTCCATACAGAAACATTGACTGCTTTCTTAAAAATTGTATGTATGTATGTATGTATGTATGTATGTATGTATGTATGTATGTATGTATTTTTGCCAGCTCTGGCCTGGGCTGGGGAAATGGTGGAACATGAGAACAGTCCTCCCACCCCCTTCAGGGCCACCCCAGCTGACTCATGGCTCTCTGAGATGGAGATGGAATGAAGGAACACTGTGTGATCTACTTTTGGGTTCTGTCCTAATCCCAGACTCCAAGAGCCTACAGCCTGGGTCTGTTTTGGGCATTAAGCTAGGTGGAGAGCATGGGGCAGTGAAGTGCTGTTTTTGCGATCAGCGGGACCTATGTGCATCTGGGCCACTATGTGAGAGGAGCCTACAAGGGGGCTCCTCTGATTGTAGGGTGGGAGCTTAAAGCAGCCCACATACCCATGCCCTCACAGTACCTGCCCACTTGGGTCTTCTTTTTGCTGTGGGGGTTGTAGGCATGACAGAAGAGTAGAGGGCAGCCAGGATCGGGGTTGAGGGTTGAGAGGACTGTTTAAAGAAGCAGAGCTTCAGATCTCTGCCCTCCTGGTAAAAGGCAGCTTACTGCCCATCCCCACTCCTTCCTGGGGTCCCAGAGGACTCTGGGACAAAGTGAGGGGCTTTCAGATATGGTGGTGGGGAGAGTTGTGACAAGAGGAGAGAGCCTGGTGAAGAGAGGGGATTTTAGAGGGGAAGTCTAAAGAAGGGGGAAGGGCAGATCTGAACAACACTAGTGGCCACAGCAGGACCAGGGCTGAGAATGGGACTGTGGTCCTGAGGGTTCAGATGTTCTCTGTGATACACTGGGATGCAGTGAAGAGGTGGGACTATAGCCTGGCCCAGCATGCCAGTTCAGCCTTGAGCTGCAGACAGAGGCCCATTGCCTTGCAGGTCAGGGGGCTCCAAAGACCTTTGGAGGGGAGGGACTTGCCGTGGGATTTGGAGGGCATCTCCAAATCCAAGACCCAATATCCTGTTTAATCCAGAGGGGAGTAGACTTTGACATCCTGGAGCCCTCCTCTTAGGGACTGCCATCCCACACCAGCCTGGCTGGGTTGGGCCCCAGAGATCTTAAGCTGGAGACCTCAGTTGAGCTGGCCTGAGAAAGATTCAAATGATACTTGTCTCAGGAGGGGCTGCCATGGTGGGATCCCAAAAACCAAATGGATGAATGGGGGTCTTTATGACCCTCTTGTCCCCACACACCCCTACCCCTCCCCTGGCCAGGGGCAGGAGCAGGCCTGATCAGGATACTTACCAGTGGGCAGGCAGGGAAGGGGTGCCTCCCACTGAGGTCTCAGCCTTAACCCTGAGGTTGGTGGGGCACAGCCAAGTACAGCTGGCAGGTATTGCCTGGAGTGTCTTCACAGGCTGTTCTGTGGAGAAGGGTTGTGCTGGGCCCAGAGTAGACCCTCCTGCTCTCATCTACTGCTCAGAATCCACACCTTCTTGTCTATCCAGACACTGGCCCTCCAGGGTGGACACACCTGCCTCAGGAACATTCCAGGCCCTACCCAGGGCACTGGATCTTAGCCAGTTCAGGAGGGAAGCATATTATGATCCAACTCACAAGTGCAGAAACAACCTCAGAGAGGTTAAAATAGCTTGTTACACCTAGGTGGAGACAAAGCCACATTCAGTCTCCATGTGGATTCTCCTCACCTGTGAGGTATGGGCAGGTAGCCTGAAGAGCCATGGCTATGAGGATGCACTGTGTGCAGGTCAGGCTGGTATGTGGGGCCATGTCATTCCTCAGGTTAAATGATGAGAAGCTCCCTAGGTCTTGGTTGGGCTGGGAGAGCTGTATGACTTGTGGGATTTGGAGGCCTGAAAGCATTTACTCTGTTGAGCTGAGAACTTCTGAGAGCAAGAGTCTTACTGATGGCCCCCTAACCTGGACACTGCTATGAGATGCAGAACCTGGGAGGGGAGCAAGGAGTCAGCTGGCATCACCACCCCAGGTTACTGACACTCAGGCGGCCTCCATATGACCCCACCAGACATGTGGTCAAGGAGGTTTCAGAGGCTTAGCTGTCATACTGGGCTGTAATGAAGGTAGAAGAGGAGAGAGAGGGAGTGGTGGACTCAGACCCCCTTCCCTTCTTCCCGCTTCATAGTACCACCTAATCCCTTCTACCCTGTTGGCTTCATGTGCAGCCTTGCAGAGGAGACTCTGACTTCCATTCTCCCACCCCATCTGTGCAGGGGAAACCTCTTTTGGTTCTGCCACCACCATGTGTCTAGCTGGAAATGGACAAGCTCCTTGCCACGTACATGTGGCTTGCCTGCTCACACATAGAAGTACCCTTGGTCTGGCCTGTGACCTAGAACATTCCCAGTGGCCATGTCTGGAAAGTGTGAGGAGGGTTGGCAAGAAACACTCTTGTTGCATTGTGACCAAGACCCTCAGCTTGCTCAGTAAATCTGAGCAGGACATAGGACTTTATCTGGTCCTTAGGTTTGTCCAGCTTCAATTTTAGGGGTTGGTGTATCCCATGAGGACTCAAATTCTTGATTTTGATTTTGATGGACCCAAGGGGAAGGGGTAGCTTGACTTAACCATCAGGGGCCAGAGAAGCCTGGAGAGATCTGTGCCATTCCACTTTGAGATGTGAGCCTAGATCCATATCCATGCTGCCCCAGTAGCTCCTAGCCCTGAACAGGTCCCTGATCTTCTTCATCTTCTTCTTCTCCTCCTCCTCCTCTTCCCCATTCTTCTTTGCCTTCTCCTTTCTTCTCCTTCTTCCTCTTCTTCCTCTTCTCTTCCTCCCCCTCCCCTCTTCTCCCCCTCCCCACCACCCCTTCTCCCTCCTCCCCCTCCTTCTTCTGCTTCATCTTTTTATGGCTGCTCCTGTGGCATACCATTCCCAGGCAAGGGGTCAATTGGAGCTGTAGCTGCTGGCCTACATCACAGCCACAGCAACTGGGATCCGAGCCACATCTGCTACGTACACCACAGCTCACGGCAATGCCGGATCCTTAACCCACTGAGCAAGGCCAGGGGTTGAATCTGCATCCTCATGGATGCTAGTCAGATTCATTTCTGCTGAGCCACGATGGGAACTCCATGTCCCTGACCTTCTGTCTCTTAACTAGATCTGAGCAGCCTCTGCTTCCCTTGGTCTCCAGAGACAGACCACACAGAGGTGGGAGCTGGTTCTGATGACCCTCCCCCATCCCCCTTTCTTTCTTCTGCCCTCCTCCTCCATACTATCCCCTGATTGCCCTACTACCTCCTCTACCCTTTGTTTCCTCCTTCCTTCCCCCTCTTCCCCACGCCCAACCCCCCATAATATCCCCCACTTTTTCCTCTCCTGCCCTCCATTTTCTTACTGGATCCCTGGCCTTCCTCCCCCATCTCACTACTTTTTTCTCCTCTTTCCTTCCCACCTCCATCCTCCTCCTGTCCTCCTATATTTCCCATGCCCTTGTCCTGCCCTGGCCCAGGGGCTCAGGACATTTTCTGGGGCTTCTGTGGTTTAGGGCTCAGACAACAGAGTCCCTCACACTCGCTGTGGAGTGCCCCCACTTACCCTAACTCTTACTGCACACCTACAGATGGGGTATACAAATGCCTGCTGCAGAGATGAGCAAACTGGTATGGGAGACTCAGGGATGTCCCGCATCCCAGAACCCCCAGGCACTGGAGGATGGCCCACTCCCAGCCTAGACACTTATGTTCCTTGGAGACTGGGGATAAATTGACTTCCATGGCTTAGTCTTGGGTGTCCCTTAGAATCACTGGCTAATGATAGAAACTACTTTATGTGTAGTACATTTTGAAAACATCCAGGAAAAGGGGGGTTTGTTAGTGTTTAAAGGCCATGTGACGTTTCTCTGTTTCAAGATCCTCCATGGATGTCTGCCCCAGGATCCTACTCCTGTGCTGCCTCCCAGAAGGGCATCGCTACCCACCCATGGTACCCACTGACAGGGGGTCTCCTAGCTCCTGGAAGCAGGCCTGTATAATCACCTCCAACTTCATGATTCGGAAGGGCCACAACTACACAAGTGCAAACAGTGGGCCCTGCTGGGACCAGGCTGGGTCCCAGCTTATTTCCACCTGGCGCTGAGAAAGTCCTGACCCAAGCCTAGCCCCACCTCCACTCAGAAGAAGCCCTGCTCACCAGAACCCCAAACTTCTTGGCCAGACCTTGCCTCTTCCCAGCCCCACCCAAGCCTGGCCCACAGAAAGCATCTCCCCCAGTCACCCCTGCCCAGCCCTGGAGACTCACTGTAGATCACAAGAAGCAGCAGTGGGTGTTGTGAGCACCAGCCCTGGGTAAGGATGGTGTTGCAGTAGGCGGCAGGTGTAGTGGCCTAAGTACTGCCCCAATGACCTTGCCCTGTGTTTGTAAGGCACTACTTATGTTGGTTTGGAGCAGTGATGGAATGGGGTGGCATCCTTCACCAGCATGTGACATTCCTGAATGTCCACTTTATAAAGAGACCTCAGCGTCCTCCACCCTTCAGGAGCTGTGGGATCTTGGTCTCATTGGAATCAGAAAGGATGCCGAGCATCTGCTCCTCTCACACTTTTTTTTTTTTTTTGTTTTTTTTTTTTTGCTTTTTAGGGGCCACATTCAGCATATGGAGGTTCCCAGGCTAGGGGTCTAATCAGAGCTATAGCTGCTGGCCTATGCCACAGCCACAGCCACAGCAATGTGGGATCTGAGCCATGTCTGTGAACTATACCACAGCTCACGGCAATTCTGGCTCCTTAACCCACTGAGCAAGGCCAGGGATTGAACCTAAAACCTCATGGTTCCTAGTCGGATTTGTTTCCACTGTGCCATGACGGGAACTCCCCTCTCATACTTTCTTATTGAGCTCAGTGGAGCCTCCAGGATGGCTGTACCCAGTGTGGGGACTCCTAGGTTGGGGTGGGGTGTCAGATGGACAGGCAGTGCATGCACAAACACCCAGCTCACCCACAACAGTTGTGCAAAGGAGCAGGTTTGCACCTTTGCACCACTAACAGTGGTTCACATCCAGGATGACCATACTGTCCTGTCCCTGGCCACCAAGTGGAGGGGTCCTTGTGGGGCTCCTGCTCCCTATAAGACTCACTCTGAGATGGTCCTCCCTCCCCCCTGCCCTCCCTGCCAGGCTCCCTAACACTCAAAATGATGGGAATGAGTCCATCCTGACTCTTTTGGCAGCATGCATGATTTGGGATGTAATTTTATGATGTGCATGTTTTGCATGTTTTCTAGATTGATTCCCAGCTTCATTTTTTTTTTTTTTTTTTTGGTGATGGTTGTTGTTGCTATTGTAAATGGTGTTTCTGTTTAAAAAGTATTTTCTAATGTTTGCTGCTGTCTGAATTCTGAATAACTTCTTATATTGGTCTCAAATCCAGCCACCTTGCTAAACTTCTTTATAAACTCTCTTTCCAAAGATATGGGTGTTCAAAAAATTATTTTGTGAGATCAACTTCTAATTGAATTGTTTCGTTAGAAACCTTGGTCTATGTAACACATGGCATTGGAAATGGGTGGAAATTTTTACAGCTTAAGAAATGGTGAATTTGGGGAGTTCCCATTATGGCTCTGCAATAATGAATCTGACTAGTATCCATGAGGTTGCCTGTTTGATCCCTGGCCCTGCTAAGTATGTTAAGGATCCAGTGTTGCCCTGAGCTGTGGTGTAGGTAAGAAGACGCAGCTCAGATCTGTCTGTGGCCTAAGCGTAGGCAGGCAGCCGCAGCTCTGATTTTCCCCTAGCCTGGGAACTTCTGTATGCTGTGGGGTGCAGCTTTATTAAAAAAAAAGAAGAAGAAATGGTGGATTTTTTTGGAGGCTGCTGGCATTGGGGAAGTTGCACAACTCTTTCTGCAGCAGGAGTGCCTGCGTCCTCTGGGCAAGCTTATGTGCTGCCTTTTCCCTGTCAGTATTGGGCCTCTCTGCCGATATTTGCCTGAAATATCTCTCCGCCTATGTTCTCCTTTTCACCTTCCCTGTGTTCCACTATTATATTGTGTTGCCAGAAAGCAGCATAGAGGTGGGAGTTGTGGCTAAAAAAAAAAAAAAAAAAAACAAAAACTGATGCTCTTTTAGGTGGTAAGAATAGCTCAGTATTTACTGTGATTATTGATATTTTGACTTGTTCCTGTCATTTTATTTTTAATTTCCACTTTTACCAGGTTTTCTTTCTTTTCCCCTACTTTCTTGCCTTTTTTTTAAATGGAGAGGGGGTTTTAATACCCCCTCCCCCTTACTGATTTTTCTCCAAATAGGCTTGAACTTTAAACATGCTGATTCTATTTTTTCAGTGCTGCTTTTTGAGCTGTTACATTATTATTTAACAGAGATTTAAATATTAAAGATTATCATTTAATATATATTATTTAATTATTAAAGACAATAAAAGCAGTTTAGGATGTTTTAGCTCCAATCATCTCTTTCGAACTTAGTATTGTTGAGTGTTTTAGTCTTTTCATTAACCTCACAAATTAGATGCTGTTTTATTATTGTACAGACAACAGTTGTTTGAATTCAGCCACATATTCCTGTTTTATTTTTTCATCATTTCTTCTCAAACACACTAGACAGTCCTTCTAGGATTATTTTCCTTCTTCCCAAAGCATATACTTGAGAATTCCTTGAAAGCAGACTCTAGTGTTAAATTCCCTCCATTTCTGTTCATCGTGAAGTGGTTTTATTTTGCCTTTGTCCTTGAGGAATAGATCTGGTCAGTATACAATTCTGTGTTGGCATTTATTTTCTCTCAAAACTTTGTAGCTGTTATTCTAATGAATCTACTGCTGCAAAACAAATTACATCAAAACCTAGTGGCTTAACATAAAAATAATTTTCCATGGTTTCTGTGGATCAGGAATTTGGGAGTGGCTTGGCTGTTCTATTCTGCATCAAGATATATCATGAGCTTGGATATTGTCTGAAGATTTGAGAGGACTGGAGATCTGCTTCCAGAGTGGGCCAGTCACACAGCTGTTGAATAGAGGCCTGAGTTTCTCTCCATCAGGACCTCTCAACAGGTCTGTTCAGTGCTCTCCTTCCATAGTGGTTAACTTTCTCCAGAACTTGCAGTCAAAGAGACTGAGGTGGAAGTGTGAATGTTGTTTGTATTTTGGCTTTGGAAATCATACATCGTCACTCTTTCAACATCCTATTGGTTACATAGGGCACACCCTATTCAGTGTGGGAAGGGACAACAGAAAGGCACATATGAGGTGAGGATTACAGGAGGCCATTTTGGATGCTACCCCAATAGCTTTGATTTCTCTTGGTTAGTCTATATGTTTTTCCTTTGCAAGGTGATTTTCCCTCTCTCTTTGGGTTCTTGCAAGATATTCTCTTTGTTGCTGATATGGTTCTATTTTACTGTAATGTGTCTAGGTGTAGTTTATATTGCGCTTCCTGAACTTGTGGCTTTATATTTTTCATCAGTCTTGAAAATTCTCTTAATACATAACTCTTTTAATGTATGTGGCTATTCTCAAGTAAATTCACCTCTTTCTTCTTCAGAGATTCCAGATAGACACAGTTAAGATCATCTCATTGTATCTCTTGGTATCTCTTAATTTTTCTTTCATATTTTCCATCTTATCTTCTCGGCTGCATTCTGGATAAATTCATTGGATATGCCTACTATGTCACTACTTTTCTCTTCAACTATGTGTAATTAACTGCTGAAGCCATCCACTATGTGCATATTTAAAAAAAATTTAGATATATATTTTACATTTTTAGAAGTTACACTAGAAGATTCTGTTAATTCCTTAAGGTTTGCTTTTATATCCTGGCTGCTTAATGGCATCGTTTCTTTTTCTTTTTGTTTTTTAGGGCCACACCTGTAGCATATGGACGTTCCCAATAGAATTAGAGCTGCAGCTTCTGGCGTATGCCACAGCCATAGCAACACAGGATCTGAGCTGCATTTGGGACCTACCAAACAGCTCATGGCAGCACCAGATCCTTAACCCACTGAGCAAGGCCAGGGGTGGAACCCGCATCCTCTTGGATACTAGCTGGGTTTGTAAGCCACTGAACCACAATGGGAACTTTTATTCTTCATTTTAAAAAATATTTCATTTGAAAAATAACATCCATACGTAAAGTTTCATAAAACAAGATTGTGTAGCTGAAAGTTAGCATAAAGATAATGCCTTTATGGTGGGAACACCACCCAGATCAAGAAATAAGTGCATTGGAGTTTCCGTTGTGACTCAGTGGAAATAAATCTGACTAGCATCCATGAGGACGCAGGTTGGATCCCTGGCCTCGCTTAGTGGGTTAAGGATCTGGCATTGCTGTGAGCTGTGGTATAGATCACAGATGCAACTCTCTGGTATTGCTGTGGCTGTGGTGTAGGCCAGCCACTACAGCTCTGACTCGACCCCTAGCTTGGGAACCTCCATGTTCCATGGGTGTGGCCCTAAAAAGACAAAAAAATAAAAAATAAAATAAATAAAGAAAAAGAAATGCAGTGCATCTTCTGGGCCAGAAAGCAAACCTGCATCCACATGGATACTAGACGGGTTCATAACCCACTAAGCCACAACAGGAACTCCCAATATTCTACTATTTTCATTTTTATTTAATTTGTCCCCGTTTTTAAAAGGTTTATTGAAGTATAGTTGATTTACAAGGTTGTGATCATTTCTGCTGTATAGCAAAATATTTCAGTTACACAAATACATACTTTCATTCTTTTTCAGATTCTTTTCCCATATAGATTTTTATAGAATATTGGGTAGAGTGCCCTGTGCTATACAACAGGTCCCCATTTTACAGTCATTATATGTACCATAGTGTGTATTTGCCAATCTCAAATCCCCAGTTCATACATCCCTCCACCCCAACCTGTCCCCTTTGATAACTGTAAGTTTGTTTACAAAGTCTGTGAGTCTGTTTCTGTTCTGCAATAAGTTCATTTTATCTTTTTTTTTAGATTCAACATATAAGTGATATCATATGATGTTTGTTTTTCACTGTCTAACTTCACTTAGTATAATAATCTTTAGGTCCATCCATGCCGCTATAAATGGCATTATTTTATTTTTTTATGGTTGAGTAATATTCCATTGTATATATGTGCTATGTCTTCCTTATATGGTGTATATATGGGTCTCATTTTTATATCCATTCAGCCAGTCTGTCTTTTGGTTGTACTATTTAATCTATTTACATTTAAAATAATTATTGATATGTATGTTCTTATTGCCATTTTGTTCATTGTTTTGGATTTGTTTTTGTTGGTCTTTTTTCATCCCTTCTTTTGTTCTCTTATGGTTTAACGACTATCTTTAGTGTTGTGTTTGAATTGCTTTTTCTTATTTATGTGTGTATATATTGTAGATTTTTGGTTTGTGGTTACCATGAGGTTTTGATGTAGGAATCTATATACATACACGATTGTTTTAAGTTGCTGGTCTGTTAATTGCAAATGCATTTCTAGGATCCTACATTTGTACCCTCCTCTTCTCACAAGTGCTGGTTTTGGTATCATATTTGTGTATGGGTGATTTCCTACCTTTATTATATATTTGCCTTTACCAGTGAGCCTTCTCATTTGTAATTGTCTTATTTCTAGTTGTGGCCTTTTCTTTCCCTCCTTTAGTACTTCTATTTTTAAACACCTTCTGTTGCTGGATATTTATTTTTTCCTGTTTGGGACAATTGTGTATAATGAGTATATGAACATAATTTACTTGTATTTCTTGGTGTACACGTGCACATATTTCTTTTAGGTACATACCTAAAAATGTATTGCTAAGCCAAAGTATGGGGGCATATTCAATTTTAGTAGATAATGCCAATTTAAACTTGAAGTGCATGAGAATTTTCATTGTTCCATATGGTCAGTTTTTTTAATATTAGGTATTATGGTGGATATGTAGTTGTATTTCATGATTTAAATTTGCATTTCCTTGATGAGTAATGACTTGGTTATTTGAATATCTTCTTTTGCGAAGTGTCCATTCAAGTCTCATCCATTTTTCTATTGGGTTATATGTCTTTCTCTTGATTTTTTGGAATTCTTCATATTTGTCAGTTTTATGAGTTATAAGTATTTTCTTTTTCTTTTCTTTTTTTTTTCATTTTGCCTTTTCTAGGGCTGCTACCACAGCATACGGAGATTCCCAGGCTAGGGGTCTAATGGGAGCTGTAGCCGCCAGCCTACACTATGAGTTATAAGTATTTTCTTAAATATTTATAATGGTTTTTCACTATTTCAGCACTGTCTTCTGAAGAAAAGAAATTTTTAATTTTAATGTCAAAATTTCATATTTCTCTAATGACTAGTGATTTTTGTGTGTGCATACCTCCTTTAAAAGAAATATTTGCCTACAATCAGTTTGTGAAGATAGTTTACATTATCTTCTAGCAGTTTCCTTTTGTCTTTCACAGTTGTATCTAAATGCATCTGGAAGTGACTAAATGAGAGGTAGGAGTTGAGTTTCATTGTTTTTCCATGTAGATACTGAAGGCACCACTCTTTCTCTACCACCCTGCAGTTTTTTTACTTGTATCAAGTGTCTACATGGAGATATGTCTACTTTTTAGCTCTCTATTCCATTCCTCTGTTTATCTGTACCATTGCCTCACTGTCTTAATTAGTGTAGCTTTATCATATCAGGGGAGGAAATCCTTCAACTGCGTTCTGCATCTTCAGGCATGGCTTGGCTATTTGTGCCTTTGTACTTCTATATAAATTTCAGAATCAGATTGTCAATGTACACAATAGAATTTTTATTTCCGAAATAGCAATGACTTTATAGTCCAGTTTGGGAAGAGTTGATACCTTACTGTATTGGGTGTTATGACTCATAACACAGATCTCATTTTATTTAGGGGTTCTTTAATTTCTTTTGTGATACCATCTGTAGTTTTTTGGGTAGCGATCTAGACTTATTCCTAGATAGATGGTATTTTTTATTTTGTTTTAAATGGTGGCCTGTCTTAGGCTGAGTTTATTGAACATATTAAATCAGACTCATGAGGGAGGGAGTGCTCTCTGCAGAAGAGGAATGGAGCAGCAGTGCAGGTGGAGGAGGAAGGTAAGCCAGGATATGGTCTACACTGAAGCCCACAGGAAAGCCCTTGAACGATAATTGGTGGCAGAGTCATTGCCACCTTAAGGCAAAGGGCTAGCCATCCTGTTAGATTACTCCTGGTCTATTGTTGAGATCTGCCCTGCAGGGGGCTGGTGCTAGCCTCCTAGACCAGACACTCCCACTTGGGCAAGGATTACCCTCCTGAGAAGAGCAGCTGTGAGCTGCCCCAGCCAACACTTAGAGCAGCTGGCCATGGGCACACCGGCTGCTTCAGAGGATCTGGGATAAAAACCAAAGGCATCCACCACATCCTCACTCGTCTTATTAAATCTACTCTTGAGATTTTATTGGTTACACTTTCTGAGAAAATGTTGAAGAGGACAGTCAGTAGGCTAGGCCATGATCTCGCTGCTGCAGTAGGTCCTGAGCCCAATTATACTTGTCATCCCCCCCTTTCCATTCTACATAGCACAGACCTTCGCCGGCCTTAATGGCTTGCTTGGGGACTGGGGGATAACCTGGGTCCTCATCCCTGAGGATTATGAGATTCTTCTCAGGCCATGGTGCATGCATTTGTCACTTACAGTCACAACAGGTCATGAAAAGAGCTGGAGACACCTCTGGGGATTTCCCGGGTCCCAAACATATCCTTTCTGCCCCTGCCTCCATTATGTGGTCCCAGGACAAGGCACATTAGTCCTGGCAATAAGAGATACTCAATCAGGTGGAATCTATCACTTGAAGTCTGTTGGGACTCTTACTACACTCCCTAATAGAGGTATCTCTTTTGGGGAATGAAGATCTCTACACTATATAGCGGGCATTGATTTAAAGTGCATACCATGTTCTGAGATATAGTGCCCCATCCTTTAAGCTGGTGCCTCATCTATACCTTCCAGAGGCCAATAAAAGGCAGCTGCCAAATGAGAGAAGTGGTGGGTCCAATGGATCCTTTGGTCATGTTTTAAAGGGACCCTTTGGTGAGATTCTGTGGGATCCCATGTAGGTAAATCAGATGTTAGTGAACTGAGATTTGCATTGACTGGACCACTGCAGATAGGAAAAGCAAGTTCAGTTCTGATCAGAATGAATCCTTGTATAATTGCAGGAAACATGGCCCCAAGTTTGTTGGTCACCAGAGGGTTATACAGGGCCTTAGCTGTGGTCTTTCATTAGCTTTCATGAACTCCCTGAATAGCATTTGGTGGTGGCTGCCTCTTCTGCAGTAGATGCTCTCAGTTTGTTTCAACATGCGGTACAAAGATCTCACACTTTGTGCTCATTCCCTAGAGCTTCTCCCTGCTCTTCCAATTTGCTCCTTCTAGGCTCCTTACTTATCTAAGCCATTTGCTGCTCACCTTTAGCTATATTTCCCTGCCTCTCTCCTCATATCCTTTATACCCTTATCTTGGGCCACAGGATGGACAGCCAAGTACCATGCCAGGAGCTCTGCCTTTTGGGAGGTCCCCCCTCACCACTATTTTCAAGGTTTCCTCTGGGTGCAGCAGCAGTCCGCTTACTGAGCTAACCCATCTGGATTTTTCCTCCACAGCAGGCCAGGAGGCTGAGGAGATACATCTCTATGACAGCAGGGAGTAACTTGAAGGACCCTGCCAACTGTTCCTGCAGAATACTGTCCTTTCTGGACCTGCACAGACCAATCCCAGTGACTTGTGATGGTGATTGGCAGGGCCCACCTCAGCTTATTACTTGGAGAGCCTGACAGTATCCAACTTGTCATGGACCGTTCTGGACATATGGCCACTCAGATTCTGTGCCTGATGCTTACTTTCTACCAGTGTCTGGTGCATGCTAGGAGGTGCAAAAATGGTGAAGAGGAATGTCTCCCACTGGAGCTGGTTGAATGCTCCTCATAGTGTCTGTATGCACCCTACATATCTCTGGTGCCATGGAATCTAATGAGTGGCACAATCTAATTTGTAAGTTTGTTTGTACTGCAACTGGGACCTGACATAAAGCCTTTATTGTCTTGACTTCATGTGATGACATAGCCCCAAGTGCAGAACTTGCTAACTTTTAGAATCAGAGGGGCACTGTTCTTCCTTCTTGGTAGGAGAAGGTGTTAGGTGCAGTGCTTTGCTCTTCACTTTGAAGGAGAAACCCCAGTAAGCCCCAGGCTACCAGACCTTAAATCCCATACCAATGGAGCAGAACTCTGAATCTTTTTTTTTTTGTCTTTTTTTTGGGCTGAGTTGAGACCAGGGATTGAACCCGTGTCCTCATGGATGCTAGTCAGGTTTGTTAACCCCTGAGCCATGATTCCAGAACTCCAGAACTCTGAATCTTTTTAGAGCTTACTGCCTACCAGGCAGAGTATCTTTTTAAGGTATCCAATGTGCTTGACTTCTGGGAACTTGAAGAGTAACTACCAGGTGGACATTGAGACAGGCCAGGACCTTCTTTATTACTGGTCCCTGTACACTTCTTCACCATCAGTAAGGCTGTAGGGCACTTTGGGCACCCAGATGTCAGAGTGAACTTGGACCCTGTGTTCAATAGCCTGTGAAAGATCTGGGGACTCTTCTTTCTCCAACATACAACTATTGTGTAAATGGCCATGGATGCTGTTGGGAAAGACTGGAGGTGTCACTGTTGTACACTTTTGCCAAGGTGGGCAGGATCCTTTCTCATTGGGCCCGGGTTCTGTGTCTGAAAACTGTCTCAGATCTGGAAGCAAAGGGAGAGATTACACTTTCCACTGGGATGACTGCCTCAGACTTCTTTCCATTCCAATATAGTTTTTTTTTAAATGTATTAGCTGCCTATCTATATTGCCCCAGAAACATCGAGTTTTTACCAAATTCATCTCCACAGACACCTGAGGGTCAGATCTTCCTGACTGCCATTCTAACCTTGCTGCCCATTATGGTAATTGCCCATCCTGCTTCTGATAGTCATGCATTACCCTGACCTCCACTATTCCAGGGCCCAACATATCCATGGTTACAAGGGAGCCTGATTTGGGAACAGCATCTCCTACATCTGGGTCTTCTCTCAGAGGACAGCTCTCTGGGAGCACACTGTATGCCCTTGATACACATAATGTTTTCAAGGTCCTGTGGCTTCTGGTTTCATATATCTGACACATCCTAGTATGCTCACTTCTCCAAAAAGGACACTGGGGTTTTAATAAGCATTTCATTTAATCTGTAGATTGCTTTTGACATGGATTGCAATTTTGACAACATTAAGTCTTCCACTCCATGAACATAGGATGTATTTCAATTTATTTAGGTCTTTACTTTTTTCAACAATGTTTTGAGTTTCCAGAGTTTCCAATCCAAGCACAATGTCTTGTGCTTCCTTGATGAGTATTCTTGGTAAGTATTTTATTCTTTTAGATGTTATCATAAAAGGAATTGATTGATTTATTTTTTCTTTTTCTTTTCTCTTTTGCTTTTCAGGGCTGCACCTGCAGCATATGGAGGTTCCCAGGTGAGGGGTCTAATTGGAGCTGTTGCCGCCAGCCTACGCCAGAGCCACAGCAACTCCAGATCCGAGCTGTTTCTGTGACCTACATCACAGCTCATGGCAACACCGGACCCTTGACCCACTGAGCGAGGCCAGGGATCAAACCTGCAACCTCATGGTTCCTAGTCAGATTCGTTTCCGCTGCACCACAATGGGAACTCCTGGAATTGATTTCTTAATTTCATTTTCAGATTGTTCATTGCTAGTGTATATGGATACATTGATTTTTGTGTATTGATTTTGTATCCTGTAATTTTGCTGAATTCATTTATTATCTCTAGCTTTTTAAAATTTGTTTTTGTTTTGTTTTCTTTGTGCTTTTTTAGGGCTATGCCTGCAGCATGTGGAAGTTCCCAGGCTAGGTATTGAATCAGAGCTTTAGCTGCAGTCTTCCACCACAGACACAGCAACCCCAGAGCCAAACCACATTTGTGACCCACACCAAGGCTCACAGCAACGCCAAATCCTTAACCCACTGAGCAAGGCCAGGGATAGAATTCACATCCTCATGGATACTAGTTGGGTTGGTTTCCGCTAAGCAACAATGGGAACTTCTAGCTCTAATTTTTTGTGGCTTCTTTAAATTTTATAAATATAAAATCATGCCATCTGAGATCCTGCCGTGTAGCACAGGGAACTATATCTAATCACTTGTGATGGAACATAATGGAAGATAATGTGAGGAAAAGAATGTATATATATATGTATAACTGGGTTACTTGGCTATACAGCAGAAATTGGCAGAACACTGTAAATCAACTATAATAAAAAATTCAAACAAACAAACAAACAAACCAACTTTCCCCCCCAAATGGAAATGTCAAAAGGGAAAGATGAAAGTTTTAAAGTAAATCAATAATAGGTTTATTATTTAACATTACTAATATTAACATTAAAGCTTTTAGTGAAAGTGAAAAAAATGCCATCTGAGAATAGAGATAGTTTTACTTCTTTCCAACTTAGATGGCTTTTATTTCATTTTCTTGTCTAATTGCCTAAGACTTCTAATACCATGTTGAATAGCAGTGGGGAAAGCAGACATCCCTGTCTTGCCTTGATCTCAGGGGAAACTAATCAGTCTTTACTGAGTATGCTGTTAGCTGTGGGTTTTTCATAGGCTGTTTATCATTTTGAGGAAGTTACCTTCTATTCCTTGTTTATTGAATGTTACTTTATATATGAAATTATGTTGGATCTTGTCAAATTTTTTTTCCATTAATTGAGATGGATGGTTGTGTGTGTTTTCTATTTATTCTATTAATGATGTTTTGCAATGATTGATTTTTGTTTGTTGAACAACTCTTATATTGCTGGAACAAATCCCACTTGGTCATGGTATAGTATACTTTTAATATTCTGTTGGATTCATTTTTACTAGTATCTTATTTAGAATTTTATACCTATATTAATAAGAAATATTGGTTTTTTTTTTTTTTTTTTTTTTTAGTTTTATTGTGCCTTTGTCAGGCTTTGGCGTAAGGATAATACTGGCCTCATAGAATGAATTAGGGAGTATTCCTTCCTCATCTAATTTTTGGAAGAATTTGAGGAGGATTGATATTAATTCTTCTTAAAATGTTTTATAGAATCCACCAATGAAGCCATCTAGTCTTGAACTTTTCTTTTGCTCATTGATTCAATCTCTTTACTTGTTATAGGTATATTTGGATTTCCTATTCTTCTTGAGACTGTTTTTGTAGTCTATGCCCTTCCAGAAAATTAGCCCATTTCACTTAGGTTATCTAATTTGTTGGCATACAATTTCTCATAGCATTCTTTTACAATCTTATTTTTGTAAGGTCATGTCCCCACTAACTAATTTTTAGCAATTTGAGTATTATCTCCTTTTTCTTAGTCAGATTTAGCTGAAGTTTTGTTAATGGTTGATCTTTTTAAAGAATCAACTTTTCATTTTATTGATTTTGTCCATTTTTCTGTTCTGTTTATTTCTGCTCTAATCTTTATTAGTTTATTACTTATGCTAGCTTGAACTTGGGTCTATAAGTCTAGTTGATCTATAGTGTTCAATGTCTCTATTTCCTTATCAATCTTCTGTCATTTCGTCTATCATTGAAAGTGGATCATTAAAGTCTTCAACTATTCTTATAGAACAATCTGTTTCTCCCTTAAATTCTATCATTTTTTTCTTCACATATTTTTAGAGATCTCTTGTTAGATGCATATGTATTTATCCAAATCCATTTCTTATTATATCTTCTTGATGGACTGGGACTTCTATCAGTATATAATGCCTTTTTTCTCTGTCTGTTGTAACATTTTTTAAAACTTAAAGCCTAATTTGCTGGTACAGCTACTTTGGTTCTTTGTTAGTTAATATTTGCATGAAATATCTTTTTTCCATTCTTTCATTTTCAACTTATTTATGTCTTTGTATCTAAAGTGAATCTCTTCTAGATAACATATAGATAGATCATAACTTTAAAAAAAAATTCACCCTGCATTCTCTGCCTTTTTCTTTTTGGCCACACCTGAAGCATGTGGAAGTTCCTAGACCAGGGATCAAATGCACGTCACAACAGTGATCCTAGCAAATGCCAGATCCTTAATCTGCTGAGCCACTAGGGAAATCTTTGTTAGAGTTTCTCTAGCAAACTTTTCTGATTCCCCACTCAGTTCCATTTCTATATATTTTTGTGTTATTTTCTTGACAGTTACCTTGAGGATTAAAACTAACACCTTAAATTTATGACAATCTAGTTTTAACTGCTACAAAGTTAGCTTTAATAGTATATAAAACCCTGCTCCATCCATCTCTGTCCTCCTTCTTTATGTTGTCATTGTCAAAAATTACATCTTCATACCTCGTGTGCCCATTAGCTTAGAGTTATAATTATTGTTTTAGGTATTTGTCTTTTAATTTTAAATTTATTTTTATTTTTTCCATTATAGCTGGTTTACAGTATTCTGTCAATTTCTACTGTATGGCAAAGTGACCCAGACACACACACACACACACACACACTTTTTTTTCTCACATTATTCTCTATCATGTTCCATCACAAGTGACTAGTTATAGTTCCCAGTGCTGTACAGCAGGATCTCATTGCTAATCCATTCCAAAAGCAATAGTTTGAATCTATTAACCCCAAGCTCCCAATCCATCCCACTCCCTTTCCCTCCCCCTTGGCAACCACAAATCTGTTCTCCAAGTACATGAATTTCATTTCTGTGGAAAGGTTTATTGGTGCCATATATAAGTGATATCATATGGTATTTCTCTCTCTTTTTCTGACTTACTTCACTCAGGATGAGTCTCTAGTTCCATCCATGTTGCTGCAAATGGCATTATTTTGTTATTTTTTATGGCTGAGTAGTATTCTATGGTGTGCATATACCACATCTTCCTAATCCAATCATTTGTCGATGGACATTTGGGTTGTTTCCAAGTCTTGGCTATTGTGAATGGAGCTGCAATGAACATGGGGGTGCATGTGTCTTTTTTAAGGAAAGTTTTGTCTGGATATATGCCCAAGAGTGGGACTGCTGGGTCATATGGTACTTCTATGTATAGATTTCTAAGGTACCTCCATACTGTTCTCCATAGTGGCTGTACCAGCTTACATTCCCACCAACAGTGCAGGAGGGTTCCCTTTCTCCACACCTCCTGCAGCATTTGTTATTTGTGGACTTATTAATGATGGCCATTCTTACTGGTGTGAGGTGGTATCTCATGGTAGTTTTGATTTGCATTTCTCAGATAATCAGCGATGTTGAGCATCTTTTCATGTGTTTGTTGGCCATCTGTATATCTTCTTTGGAGAAATGTCTATTCAGGTGTTTTGCCCATTTTTCCATTGGGTTGTTGGCTCTTTTGCTGTTGAGCTCTATAAGTTGTTTGTATATTTTAGAGATTAAGCCCTTGTCAGTTCCATCATTTGAAACTATTTTCTCCCATTCTGTAAGTTGTCTTTTTGGATTTTTTTATGGTTTCTTTTGCTGTGCAAAAGCTTTTCAGTTTGATTATGTCCCAGGGGTTTATTTTTGCTCTTATTTCTGTTGCTTTGGGAGACTGACCTGAGAAAACATTTGTAAGGTTGATGTCAGAGAAGGTTTTGCCTGTGTTCTCTTCCAGGAGTCTTGTCTTATGTTTAAGTCTTTCAGCCAAGAACTAAGAAGAGGAGAGAAAGAACCCAAATAAACAAAATTAGAAATGAAAAAGGAGAAATCACAATGGATACTGCAGAAATACAAAAAAAAAAAAAACCATAAGAGAATACTATGAACAACTATATGCCAACAAATTTGGCAATCTGGAAGAAATGGACAATTTTCTAGAATCTGCCAAAACTGAAGCAAGAAGAAACAGACCAACTGAACAGACCGATCACTAGAAATGAAATTGAAGATGTCATAAAAACACTCCCTACAAATAAAAGTCCAGGACCAGATGGCTTCACAGGCGAATTCGACCAAACATATAAAGAGGATCTGGTGCCCATCCTCCTTAAACTTTTTCAAAAGGTTGAAAAATAAGGAACACTCCCAAAGACATTCTATGATGCCACCATCACCTTAATTCCAAAACCAGACAAAGATAACACCAAAAAAGAAAACTATCGACCAATATCTTTGATGAATATAGATGCAAAAATTCTCACCAAAATCTTAGCCAACAGAATCCAACAACATATCAAAAAGATCTGACACCATGACCAGTTGGGATTCATCCCAGGTTCACAAGGATGGTTCTACATATGCAAATCAATCAACGCCATACACCACATTAACAAAAGAAAAGTAAAAAACCATATAATCATCTCAATAGATGCAGAAAAAGCATTTGACAAAGTTCAACATCCATTCATGACCAAAACTCTCACCAAAGTGGGCATAGAGGGAACATACCTTAACATAATCAAAACCATTTATGACAAACCCACAGCAAATATAATACTCATTAGAGAAAAGCTGAAAGTCTTCCCACTAAAATCTGGAATAAGACAGCAATGCCCACTCTCACCACTGCTATTCAACATAGTTTTGGAAGTCCTAGCCACAGCAATTAGACAAAGAAAAGAAATAAAAGGCATCCAAATAGGAAGAGATGAGATAAAACTGTCCCTGTATGCAGATGACATGATACTATATATAGAAAATCCCAAAGACTCAACCCAAAAACTACTTGAACTGATTAATAAATTCAGCAAAGTAGCAGGATATAAGATTAACATTCATAAATCTGTTGCATTTCTGTATACTAACAATGAATTTTTAGAAAAGGCATACAAAAACACAATACCTTTTAAAACTGCACCCAAAAAAATCAAATACCTGGGAATACACCAGACCACGGAGGCAAAGGACTTATATGCTGAGAACTATAAAACGTTATTCAAAGAAATTAAAGAAGATGTAAAGAACTGGAAAGATACTCCATGCTCCTGGATTGGAAAAAATAATATTGTAAAAATGGCCATACTACCCAAAGCAATCTAAAGATTCAATGCAACCCTATCAAATTACCCATGACATTTTTCACAGAACTAGAACAAACAATCCAAAAATTTGTATGGAGCCACAAAAGACCCAGAATTGCCAAAGCAATTCTGAAGAACAAAAACCAAGCAGGAGGCATAACTCTCCCAGACTTAAGGCAATATTACAAAGTCACTGTAATCAAGACAGTGTGGTGCAAGTACCAAAACACACATACAGATCAATGTGTTGTTGTTTTTGTTTTTTGCTGTTGAGTTGTATAAGTTGTTCAGATATTTTAGAGATGATGCCTTTGTCAGTTGCATTTTTGAGAATATTTTCTCCCATTCTGTAGGTTGTCTTTTTTTTTAAGGTTTCCTTTGCTGTGCAAATGCTTGTTAATTTGATTAGGTCCCATTTTTGGCTTATTTTTGCTTTTATTTCTGTTGCCTTGGGAGATTGACCTTAGAAAACATTTGTAAGGTTGATGTCAGAGAATGTTTTGCCTATGTTCTCTTCTAGGAGTATGATGGTGTCTTGTCCTAGATTTAAGTCTTTAAGCCACTTTGAGTTTATTTTTCTGTATGGCGTGAGGGTGTGTTTCAGTTTCATTGATTTACCTTCAGCTGTCCAGTTTACCCAGTACCACTTGCTGAAAAGACTGTCTTTTTCCCATTTTATATTCTTGCCTCCTATGTCGAAGATAAATTGACTGTAGGTGTCTGGGTTTATTTCTGGGTTCTCTATTCTGTTCTATTGGTCTGTAGTTGGTTTTGGTACCAGTACCACACTCTCTTGATTACTGAGGCTTTGTAACATTGCCTGAAGTCTGTCCTTTAAATCATATAAGGAAAGAAGTTAAAAACCAATAATATAATTCAGTAAGTCATTTTGCTTATCAATATAGGTACCTGTACCACTGCTATTTCTTTGTATAGCTACAAGCTACTGTTAAGTGTCTTTCATTGCAGCCTGAAGGATGCCTTGGCCTTTCTTACAGGGTAGGTCTTGTTGGGCAGGTTTGTTATATTTCATTTTCATTATTAGTCAGTTTGAACTATTTTCTAGTATTCTCTTTGTCTCAAAAGTTATTTAGAATTGTATTTCTTAATTTTTAAACACATTGGGCTTTTCATTTAGGAAATCTTTCTGTTACCAATTTCCAGTCTAACATCACTATAATCAAAATCATACATGTGCACTCATTACCTCCATCAGGTCTTCATCTCTATCTGGCTCCCCTCTGCCTGCATGGATTCTCCTGGGAATATTTTCTTAATAGACTGCCTGCACAACCATCTTTGTCTTAGAGTCTTCTCCTGGAGAGCCTGGCCCAAGACAAGCTGTTATACTGATTTCATCTATTTGTTTTAATTAAGGTAGAATTCACATAAGCTAAAGCTAATCAGTAACCACTTTAAAGTATACAATTCAGCAGTTTCCCACTTTGGCTCATTGGTAACGAACCTGACTAGTATCCATGAGGATGAGAGTTTGATCCCTGGCCTTGATCAGTGGGTTAAGGATCTGACGTTGCCGTGAGCTGTGCTGTAGGTCACAGACATGGCTCAGATCCTGCATAGCTGTGGCTGTGGTGTAGGCTGGCAGCTGCAGCTCTGATTCAACTCCTAGCCTGGGAAATTTCAAATGCCATGTATGTGGCCCTAAAAAAAGCAAAAAAAAAAAAAAGGTATACAATTCAGTGGCATTTAGTCCATTCATATGAACTACATACATTAAACATTTGTGTGCCCACTATTATTTTATGTGTATTTCTTTTAAATCATATAGAAAAATAAGGGGACAAACCATAGCAACATAATTCTGGCCTTTATATTCACCTATGCAGTTATGAAGACCAGTGCTCTTTATTTTTTTAATTTTTATTATTTTTTGTCTTTTTGCCATTTCTTGGGCTGCTCTTGCAGTGTATGGAGGTTCCCAGGCTAGGGGTTGAATTGGAGCTGTAGCCGCCAGGCCTACGCCAGAGCCACAGCAAAGTGGGATCTGAGCCGTGTCTGCAACCTACACCACAGCTCACGGTAACACTGGATCCTTAATCCACTGAGCAAGGCCAGGGATCGAACCCGCAACCTCATGGTTCTTAGTCGGATTCGTTAACCACTGAGCCACGACGGGAACTCCCAAGACCAGTACTCTTTATTTCTTGCACAAACTATAGTCCAGTGTCCTTCCATTGCAGCCTGAAGGTTTCCTCTTGGCACTTATAGGGCAAGTCTACTCATAACACATTTCCTCAGACTTGGCTAATCTGGAAATGTCTTAATTTCTCCCTCATTTTGAAGGACAGTTTGGCTGCTATAGAACATTTTGTTGATACTACTGATTTTTAAATTTCAGTGATTGTATATATTTAATTCCCCATACTATTATTTTCAGCCATCTGTGTTTACTTCAGAACACCCTGTCCTTAAACCCTGGGTGCTACTCCATCCTCTATATATAATGTATTAAATATTTATGTTAATTAAAATCCATCTAGAGGCTGCTCTATTATTCTATTTCTTTGGACCCAAATTCTTCTATTAGATTTATCTCTATTATTCTATTTCCCCACTGACTTTTGGCTGTGTATGCTACACCAAAAAAAATGTTGTCTGTTATGTATGTGTGTACTGAATAGTAAGGAGTAGTTTTAACCTATCTCTAGCTACTATCTCTAGGCAGAGGGTTCTTGACTTTCTAGGAAGCCACACTCTGAGGAGTTTAACATATCTTGTTTTCCTCAAGTCTACAGGGAAGAACACAGGGGTGTAGAACCCATACAGGCCTTAAGTAGCAAGACCAGGGAACCCAGACTGGTGAACAAAGAAAGGGCTTGGCTCTGCAGCTCCTGCTCTGAGACATTGTGTGTACAAAGGGGGCAGGGGGCCTGATGTTAGGGCAACAAATGCAGGAATTCTGGGCCTTTCTTTTTGTAAAACTTCGATGACCTTATAAAATCTCACACAATTACTGCTCAGAGCAGCCCATTGACTCCAGCATATAACACTTGTTTGCCCATCAGCCAGTTAAGGACCCTTCTATTCTTGCTCTGAGCTCTGGCACTCTAAGCCTTACTTCTTGGACTCAGTCCCTCCACAGTCCATTTACTCAGATGGTGACTGTCATGGCAATTACGATTGGACAGAAGTTAAAATGATTTGGGAAGGAGAATATGCTGCCTGAATGGCTAGAGATAACAAGGCCTCGTGGGCAGGGTGAGCCCTTTGTATCTTGAGAGACAAAGAGGAAGTTTGGGGTAGTAGCAGTGTCAGGGGAGCAGAGTGGCCTGTGTGGCCTGGAACACCCCTGAGTAGGTGGCAGTATATTTAGTGATGTGAAATCCATAGATCCTGTACAGTATGAGAATTGGCATGAATGCCTGGGAACACAGGGAAGGTAGCCTCGTCACCTCTCTAGGAGGCATCCAGATGTGGTTCAATTTACAGACCAGCAGTCCCCCAGAGTTCCCCTGGAGAGAAGAATTCTTTGTGAGATAGGAAGCCTTAGGCCCTCCTATTTCCTGAACTCTCACCTTGATCACCAGGCACCACAATCCACCAGAATATTGGGGTCAGGAATCCCTTGGGAGCTGACCAAGGGCTGGAATGGGCAGAGCAGGCTGATGGGGAGAAGCTCCCCTGTCCACTCTGGATTTAGTTGCCTACTCACTGAATAGGTTCCGAAGGCCAGGGTAGAAATCCTTCTGCACACGGTGTGTGGTATTCCTGACACTGGCATGCAGAACAGAGGACTCCTTAGAACTTTTTGAGGCTCCCTTCCTGCAACCCCTGCTAGCATAGGTGTGTACACATTGCAGGATCCCTGCCCAAAGGGGCCAACAGGGAGTGGCCCAGGGCCCAACCTGAGATCTGCACATGCTGCAGTCCATTGGATGCCAGGCACCCAACTCACTGGTCCCTGTCTCACAAGCATTCCTGCAGCTGCTCCTGCAGGGCCTGGCGAGCCTCGAAGCTGTGTCCTTGGAGTCCCTAGGGCCAGGTCTTCTGGGCCACTGTGCTCTGTGCGCACATAGACTTCCTCTGAAGCTTCCCCTGCTCAAACAAATGAGATGACGGAAATTGCCAGATTCAACTTGACATTCTTGCCACTGTAACTCAGCACCTCTAAGCCAGCCATCACTCACTTCATAACTGCCTATAGCAGGTCCTTCTAAGTATAGAAGCCCACCCACTCAGACAAACTAGGAGGTAGGAGCTTGCTTCTGGGCTGGCTGTGAAAGGCCCCCTGGTGGTGGACAAGATCAGGAGGTCAAGGAAAGTGGCCTCATATCTTACTTTATCAGTCCTTCCTGGAGAAACCTTGAGGTGTGAGTTGGAGCTGGTGTGGGACTCAGAGTCAGGCTGGCCTGACACCTGACCTCTGCATCCAGGCCTGCCTTTGTGCACAGTGTGGTTTAGGTAGATGTGCCTGTGATAATCTGAATTACGATTACTTGTTGACATTTATCAAAAGCATTTGAAATGCTCATTTTATTTATTCTTTTGATTTAATTATAGTTATGTGTTTTCTACTGTAAAACCATTATGGCCTTCCTAAATGTAAAGGAAGCAGAGGAAATAAAGAAAGTCCTTTCGTTTTCAGAAGATTGATGAGCTAGATTGGAAACCTAAGAAGAATATCCAGACAAATATTGTAAGAGTTGGAGAGTTAATCAGGTTTAATGGATCAATATATAAAGTAATTACACTTCTTTCTCTTTCTCCTTTTTTTTTTTTTTGCTTTTTAGGGCCAATCTATGGCATATGGAAGTTCCCAGGCTAGGGGTCCAACTGGAGCTTCAGCTGCCGGCCTACACCACAGCCACAGCAATGCCAGATTCAAGCCCCATCTGCAACCTACACCACAGCTCACAGCAACGCTGGATCCTTAACCCACTAAGCAAGGCCAGGGACCTAACCCACATCCTCATGGATAGTAGTTGGGTTCACTACCACTGAGCCATGATGGTAAGTTCACACTTCTCTCCTAACAAGAAACTAGGTGAGATGTTCACAGGTGGCCATTAAGGGACTTTGTGATAGTTCAGAGGTCTCGTCAGGCCAGGAGTCAAAGCTGATTCCATAGCCCACCAAGGGATGGCCCTGCTTGAGGGCTGCCTGGAGAATTCATGGCCAGGAGCCAGTGGCAGGTGTAGCCCTATGGTGTCACTGTGCTCACATGAGGCAGGATCAGGAGAAAACTGAGTCCCATGTGCCTGCCCTCCTCACAGTCTCATTTGTAAGAAAATGACATTGTCAGAACCTCAAATGGCCTCTACAACAACTGAAAATGGTCTGGCCTGGAACAAGCTCACAGGCAAGCTGACATGAGACCAGATGCTGGGATAGCCACCCACAGGAACCACAGAAGTTCAGGGCAGATGCAGGGAGGAAGATGCTGGTCTATGCCCCCTACCATGCTAGCCTCTGTCTGTTGATGGTTAGAGGTCAGCAGAGCTCCAGATGGACATGTTGGGCTTGAGTAACACTGAGACCTGGGAAGTCTCCACACAGAGCTGGTTCTCCTTGTCAGGACTCTCAGGACTGCAGCTGTGCAGGTGGCAGAGTTAGAGGACAGGCAGAGATGCTCTGCAGATAGAATAAATGTTTTCCACAGTCCTGTGGTGAGGGGGAAACAAAGTCCAGGCAGTGAAAGGGGCACTGGAGAGAGCATTAGCGGGGTGAATTGAGGACTAGGAAGGCCTTTCCAAGGGCATTTGCCAGTTCTGGGCATCCTATCAGTCAGGTTGTGGATTAGCCTGGATGTGAATGGCTGGAAAAGAGGGACCAGCAGAGTGCTAGCAGCTTGTTGGGCTGGGTGACAAGCTGGAGTTTCTTCAAAGACAAAGACTGTTTCCCTAAAAGGAGAAATTCTGAAACTTTAGACAGCAGATTAAGGTCCAAGACAAAAATCTCAAGAGGCAAACATTTTCCAGCTATCTTTGAAGAGGGGCCAACAAGTATGGTCTGTGGAGGCCCTTGGGAAACATACAGAATTTTTCTGAAGTTCCTGGAGCTGTGATGAGATTGCACAGTTTTGGTCCTGAGTAGTCCCCTTATAACTAAGGTCATCCATCAGATCAGACCTGTTGCCTGTCTACAAAAAGACCTCCTACAGCTTCCACCATTTTTATGCAAAGCAACCAGGCATTCAAGCAAAACTTACTAGGCCTGTAAGACAAAGGATCGAGGACACCCACATCAGAGGAAAAAGAGACAGTGGATAGACTTGCCTTTGTAAAACACCCCAAGGGGTAAGGAGGAAGCATGCTAGCAGCCCCCATTCCTATTGTCCCCCAGACATAGGTATCTCTGGTCAGTGCCAGTAAATGTGCCCATTCATGGGGGGCTGTGCTTATAAGTCCAGTTGCCAAAGACTGATTTGGGGGCCTCACCAGCCATCTCCCTGACCATCAGAATGATGTCCCTTGCTTCATTCCTTTCCTCTTTGGGACCTCTGTCCTGCTTGGTGGCTACCTCTTCCCAGTTACTTGTCTATGCATTACTTTATGCTCATTTATTACCATACCAGTTCCCTTCCCCCCTTCACCTGATGCAAGGTGCATTTTTATTGCAATGTGTTCTTGCAATGTATGTATTATTTTTCTGTGTGCCTGCCTTTTTTAAAGTTGGGTGAGACACATATATGAATTTAACCATTATCCATTTAAAAGTGAAAAAAAGTGAACAGGGACATTAAGTATACTGGGACTATTGTGCAACCTTCATGTAATTCTAAACATTGTCATCATCCCAAAAGGAAAACCCATATGCATTAGTAGTCACACCCGACTCACTCCTCAACCTAATTCCTGGCAACCACTAATTTGCTTTTAGTCTCTTTGGATTTACCTCTTGTGGACATTTCATATAAATGAAGTCATACAATATGTATCCTTTTGTGATTGGCTTCTCTGACATTGCTTGTTTTCAAGGTTCATCCTCGTTGCAGTATGTATCAGAATTTTGTTCCTTTTCATGGCTGAATTCCACTGTGTGAAAGAACCGCATTTTGTTTATCCATCCATGAGTTAATGGACATTTGCACTGTTTCCACCTTTTGGTTATTACTCAATGCTGTTTTGAATATTTTTGTACAAACATTTGTTTGAATAGGTGTCTTAATTTCTCTTGAGTACATACCTAGGAGTGGAATTGTTGGGTCGTATGTTAAACACATGCTTAACTTTTGGAGGAATGACCAGACTGTTCTCCCCAGCCACTGAGCCTATGCAATTGCATTTTTAGTTTACATGAACAGTATGTGTTTAGTTTTCATTCTGTTCTATTTTATTCTCCATATGTGAGATGTATAAGGTTACCTGTGTTGTTACGTGTGCCCTTAGATCCTGCCTTCACCTGCCTCTCAGCTCTTTACAGGGTGAACTCATCACACTAATGGTGGGCAGCCACCTAAATTGCCACCCTTACTTCCCTATCCCAGCTCTCAAGTCACAGTGTTGTGAATCCTGCCCTGTTTCTTTCATGATCTGTGGGGGAAAGAGATACAGGTCAGGCAGCAACTTGTTAGGTCCTAGTATGTGTGTATATATCCATCTCAAGTAGCAGCCCCTGCATGTCCTGGAAGGCCAGAGCCAGTGGACATTCCTAGCAGCAGTGGTTGGTTATAAGGCTGAGTATCTTTGTGGGTATAAGGCAACTTGTCAGATTTCTTCATACATAAATTGAGTTTTCATGCTTTAGTCCATTTTCTATTGGAGTTGTTGCCTTTTCTGATTGATTTGTAAGATCTCATTATGTATTAGACATTATTCACTTATTGGTTTTAGACATTTCGGACTTTTTATATTCTTTCAGTTGTCCATTAACTTTGTCCATGCGGACATCTTCATTGAAAAGATGTTCTTTAACTTGTTGGAATTAAATGACTATTTTTTCCCCAGATGGTTAGTTCTTTGAAACACACAGGAGCTTTGTACAAGAAGCTCTCCACATTTGGTTGCAAAAATATTCTGCATTTTTGATTAAGGTTTATTTTTTAGATTTTTTGTTTAGGTCTTTAATTGACCTAGAGTCCACTGCCATAGGTGGAGCTGGTAAAACCCAGTTTTATTTCCCATCCTGTGGTAAGCCCCTCTTCCTGATGCAATCTACACTAAACAGCCTGGCCTCTCCTCATCCGGGTCTCTTTCAGCTCTCTGTTCTCTACCATTAGCCTATTTGTCTTTCACCAAAATCAAAATTTTGTTATGAATACCACCACGGCTTCAAAGGAGGTATTCATTTATATTCTCACACTTCTATTTCAAGTTGACTTAGCTATTTAAAAACCTTTATTCTACCATATAAAAACCTTTATTCTACCATACACATTTTAAAAATTAAATTTATGGAGTTTCTTTTACAAACAGACATTTTGGGGTTTTGAATTTATAGATTTATTTGGGATAAAATGAACATTTATTAGTGTTACATTGTCTCAATCACGAGCATGTGATGTCTTTTTATCTTTCATTTCACCTTCTATGCATTTATTAGAGTTGGGAAGTTTATAGAAGCATTCTATGTTCTTAGTTTCATTTATGTTTTCTGGTTAGTTAACACTGTTGCAAGAAATCCTATTGATTTTTGCAGGTTGCTTGTCTGGCAAACTTGGTGAATTTTTAAACATTGTTTTCATAGTTTGTTGATTCTGTTAATTTTTCTTGAAGGAGAGGCTATCCTATCATCTGAAATAATATCAGTTTTACTTCACTTTCAGTCCTTCCTCTACTACAGCCTTGGCTAAGATGCCAACATACTTTATGGCACTAAATAGAGTGCTGAACACTCTTTCAGGGTTACCATTCTGGACAAGGCTGCACAGAGATGTTTTCCAACAGTGAATGTTCTCAGGTTTGCACGGAGCCTATGCCAAAGCAGGTTGTTTCCCTAGTCTATACCCAGTTTCCCCAGGTATATTTTAATAAAAAGTAGAGTTGAGTTGAAGCTTATGAAATATCTTCTGCATTGATTGGGATAAACATATGATTTTTCTGTTAATCAATTAATAGGTTTTCTGCTTTTGTAAATGGCTAAGTATCAGACCAAAATTCCTGCAAATAACAATGTGAATAAAATGTAAAAATCACAACCACTTGAAGAACTGACTTTTTTTTTTGGCTGTGCCCAGAGCATGTGGAAATTCCCAGGCTAAGGATCAAACCGGTGACACAGCAGTGACAATGCCAGACGTACTTAAAAGTTTGACGACCAGGGAAGTCCTCAGAATACCACCTTTTGACCTTATAAATCATATTTTACCATATGTTTAGTTCCTATTGAATTAATAGAATACAATTTTTTTTTACCAGCCTAACCACTCATGATTTTCACTGGAGTGTCTGGTACACTTACATTTAGTGTAACTGCTGGTTTGTTTGGTTTAAATCTACTACTTTGTTCCATGCTTCCTACCCTTTCCCTTTCTCTGGTTCATTTTCTCTTCTTTCTTGCCTCCTTTGGATTGACTGATGAAGTTCTGCACTTCCACATAAAAAATATTTAGAATTATAACTTTTAGTCTTGATTTAATCAAGGTCTAAAATTAACCAGTCTTTTACTCATCCTGGATAATACAAGGCCTTAGAATACCTTAGCTCACCTCTTCCACCCCAATTATATATTGTTATGTAGTCCTTTAATCCTATCTTTTATAAAACACCATGAAATAGTACTAACTTTTTTTTTTTTTACCATCAGTGTTCTTTTGTATTTGCAAAGTTAACATTCTTAAGGGTACAACTGATTGGATCTTACATATGGATGTCCACTTGTAACAATCATTCAGAGTTACATACAGAACATTTTCAGTATTGAGAAGTCCCAGTTCACACCCCTCAGGTTAGCCACTCTTCTACTTTTACCACATGGATAGAAATCACAAAAAATGCAGTGATCCTAGGTTTTAGCACTGGACTGAAAGAAGGAATGGAGACCATTAAGGGAAGTATGTGGGTGAATAAGAAAGAATATCAAAGGATGAATGGATAAAAAATAAGAGAGGCATTCCCATCCTGGTTCAGTGGTAACAAAACTGACTAATATCCATGAGGACTCAGGTCTAATCCCTCACCTTGATCAGTGGGTTAAGGATCCAGCATTGCTGTGAGCTGTGGTTTGGTTGCAGATGCAGCTCAGATCCCACATCGCTGTGGCTGTGGTATAGGCCAGTAGCTACAGCTCTGATTTGACCCCTATCCATTTAATCATTGCAATTTGCAACATTGAAAATCCTCTATACTTCAATGAAAAATAAAAAAATCATTTGACCCCTAGCCATATGCAGCAGATGCTCCCTAAAAAGATAAAAAAAAGAAAGAAAGAAAAAAGAAGTAATAAATACGTACAATGGAATATTATTAATCCCTGAGAAAGAAGGATATCCTGGTATTTGTGACAACATGGATAGAACTTGAAGGCCTTATGCTAAGTCAGAAGGCAAACAAAGACAAATACATGGAATATAAAAAGCCAAACTCATAGTAGCAGAAATTAGAGTAGTAGTAGCCAAGGGCTGAGGGGAGGGGAAAATGGGAGATGTGTGTCAAAGGGTATAAACTTGCAGTTAGAACATGAATAAATTCTGGAGGTGGAACAAGATGGCAGAGGAGTAAGATGTCTTGCTCACCTTCTCCCACAAATACATCAAAAAACCACAATTACATGTAAAATGACTCACACAGAACATCTACTGAATACTGGCAGAAGAACTTAAACTTCCAAAGAGGGCAAGAAACTCTTGACATAACTGGGTAGAACAAAATAAAAGAGAGAGAGAGAGAGAGAGAGAGAGAGAGAAAGAGAGAGAAAAGGAATCAGGATGGGACTAGAATTCCTGAGAGGGAGCTGTGAAGGAGAAAAGGAGCCCACATCCTGGGAAGCCATCTAACCGAGGGAAGCATCAGCTGAGTCTGAGGGATCTCAAAGTCTCCAAGAAAAGTGCAGCAGCTGGACTGAGAATAGCAAAGCAGAGTGAGAGCCACACAGATTATTTGAATCTCCAGTCTGGACACCACAGCCTAAGAAGCTCTGGTAGGGGCTTGGTGCTGAGACTCAGGTTCCAGAGGTCAGTCTCAGAGAGAGGACTAGGGTTGTGTGGGGACAGCCTGAGATGCTAAGGAGCAGCGTTCCACAGGTGAGGGAGTGGTATGCTATGGGTTGGGGACTGGAACTCTATGGCAGAAGGAATCTGGGAGAAGTTCTGGGCCCACAGGAGAAGCAAGTCACCATTGTTGAGAGGGCAAGAGGAGGAGGGGTGGATCACCACAGGAATCTTCCTGTTCATGGTGCATAAGATCTCAGAGGGCGGGGTGGCTTTGGTGCAGGCTACCAGTGGTGAGAAGCCACTCGCTTGGGCTATGGGAGACTGGATGTTTCTTGTGCAGGCTGTGGGTGGCCGGGTACTTCTTGCGTGGGCTGGGAGCAATGGGAGGCTAAGTGTGATGTGGTGCCTCTTGTGTGATCTACAGGCAGAAGGCACAGACTGCAGCAGTCTTCTTGGGGGCTGGAGGGAGGCTCTGCCTGCCACTGGGGCCCTTTGAGTGGGCTCTGCCTGCAGCCCCAGTCATCTCAGGGGTTGGCAAAAAAAAAAAAAAAGAGGGCACCACATGAGGTTTCTTTCTTGCCCCTGGGATCACACCTGCCCTGCAGCTGCCACTGCCAAACGCTCTGGGTGGTGCCCAGACTCTTGACCACTGTCCCTTCCCAAGATCCTAAAACTAGGAGTAGGTGGTGCAGCACCTCCTGCATGGGCTAAGTGGGATGGGGTGCTTCCTTCATGGTCTGCAGTTGGTGGAGGAAAACCACTGCAGTTATCACTGACTCCAGAGGTGGGCATGGCCTACCTTCACTGGGAATCCCTGGACAAGAACCACTTACAGCCCAAACCACCTCAGAGGGCACCACAGAGGAGGACACTGCAATGGAACACCATCTGTTGTTGCTCTCACTCCCCTGGGAGCACACCTGCCCAGCTGTTGCCACTGCCAAATGCTCTGGGCAGTGCCCATACACTTAATCACTGTCCCTTCCCAGGAACCTACAGCTAGGAGCAGCTGGTGAAGTACCTCCTGTGGGGGCTAAGTGGGATGAGGTGTTTCTTGCATGGTCTGCAGTTGGTGGGGGAAAATCACCACAGTTATTACTAACTCCAGAGGTGGGCATGGCCCACCACCACAAGGGGTCCAGAAACAGGCACCACCTATGGCTGCCATTACTTCAGGGGCACCACAGAAGAGGGTATTATGACAAAACACGACCTGTTGTTGCTCTTGAACTCCTAGAAGTACACCAACCCAGTTTCTGCCACTGCTGAATGCTCCAAGCAATGTCCACATGCTTGATTTCTGTCACTTCCAAGGATCCTGTGACCAGGAGCAGACTGTGTAGCACCTCCTGTGTGGGCTAAGAGAGATGGGGTGCTTCTTGCACATGTGGTGGGGGCAAACCACCACAGTTATCACTGACTCCAGAGGTGGGTATGGCCTGCTACCACTGGGGTCCCTGAACAGGCACCACTTGCAGCTCCAATTACCTCAGAGGAGGGCATTGTAATCAAACACTCTCTGTTGTTGCTCTCACTCTCCTGGGAATTCACACACCCTGCTGCCACTGCAAAATGCTCTGGGCACCTTGTCAATCTCCATAAGGCACATTACCACTTCCCAGGGCCCTGCAACTAGTAATAGACAGCAGCACCTTCCTGCAGGCCCTTGCTGCTGTTGAGAGCCCAGCAACCAGACACTGAATACTAGCCCTACCCATTGCCTCCTTCTCCCCGGAAACACACTCAGCACCCTGGGGATAACAGCCTGCTCCCACCAAAGAAAGAGACAGAAAATATCCAAATTTCCATGCCAAAAATAAATAGTAACCCCCCACAAAATACAAAGGGATGAACTTGCATAGAAGTAGCCCCTAAAACTATAGTTTGGCTTCCCTAAACTCACAGAAAAAGAAAAACATAAGTAAGTTGAAGAAGCTCAGAAACCATTCCCAGTTAAAGGAACTGGAGAATTCACTTGAAATAGCAAACAATGAAACAGACCCCAGAAGTCTGATAGACATTGAGTTCAAAAGGGAGATAGTGAAAATACTGAAGGAATTAAGGCTGAATGAATATCAGTGAATTAAGAGCAGAGATAAAAAATAATGCACATTCCTTTGGAAAGGAACTAAAATATAAGGAGGAAAATAGAAAAATTAGAAAATTCATTTGCAGAGATGAAAACTGAACTAAAGTCAATAAAGACCAGAATGAATAATGCAGAGGAATGAATTAATGACTTGGAAGATGGAATAGTGGAACTCACCCAATCAGGACAGCAGAGAGAAAGCTAAATGAAAAAACATGAAAGCAATATAAGAGATCTATGGGATAATATATAGCAGATTAATCTATGCATCATAGGAATTCCAGAAGGTGAAGAAAAAGAAAAGGGGATTGAAAATATATTTGAAGAAATTATGGCTGACATCAGAGGGAACCTGGGAGAAGAGCCTGGTCTGCGCCCGTGCTGGGGAGGGGAGAGAAGAAGGGGTGGGTCCCCATAGAATACCCCCCACGCCACAGCAAGCTTACAGGCCCGCTAGCTAGCTGAAAACTGTGCTTCCCAGTGCATCCCCTCCCCCCACCCCCGCCATGCCCTACGCTCTCACGGACCTGGGGCTGCCTGCCATCCAGGAGGGCTGGCCTCAACAATTGCCTGAAGCCTACCACCGCAGGGGCTGTCCCTGCACAGGCCTGCTTGCCCTTTGGAGGGGCTACACTTCCGCAGAGCAGCACCAAACAGCACCAGCCCCCGAGAAAAGGCCTGCAGCCTAGAAAAGCTAGAACAAGCTTAGCCAGGCTGTGAATAGATCGGCCTAATTCTCGGACGGTTTTTCTGAGTCAGGTTGCCCCGGGGAGGAGCCTCTTCGGTTTCCAACGGCCCTGCTACCCGCCCAAGCCCCCAGGGGATGCTCTAGTGGACCAGCTGCATAGGACTGCCAGCTCCAGGCAGGACCCCCTGCAGCCCAGAAAAGCTGCAACAAGCTCAGCCAGACTGTGAAAAGATCCGCCTACATTCTCAGGCTGTCCTTCTGAGTTGGGCTGCCCTAGGGAAGAGCCTCTCAGATTCTCAGTGCCCAGATAGCTGCTCCAGCCCCCAGGGGGTGATGCACCCCTAAAAAGCAGCTGCCCAAAACCGCCAACCCCCTGCAAGAACCCCACAGCCTAAAAACACCAGAGCAAGCTCTGCATGGCCAAGTGAAATCTGCTACCATCACGGTATGGACCTCTCACTCCTGTCTGCCCTCAGGAAGTCCTCCTTCGCTTCAAAGAAACACTGTTAGCCCCATCAACACTCCAGAAAAGCCACACTGCCTCAAAAAAGATTGACCAACAATGCCAGCCCTCAGGAAATATTCCACGGCAGTGACAAGGCAAACACTGCCCGATAACGGAGAGTACAACTCCCTCAGGAGAAAGCAAACAACAAGCAAGATGAAGAAGCTGAGAAACCACTCCCAGTCAAACCAACAGGAGAACTCACCTAAAACAGTCAACAATGAAACAGATCTCGGCAGTCTGACAGACCTGGAGTTCAAAAGAGAAATAGTGAAAATACTGAAGGAATTAAGAGAAGATATGAACAGTAATGCAGATACCCTCAGAAAGGAACTAGAAAATAGAAGGAGGAGCCAAGAAAAACTAGAACATTCATTTGCAGAGATGCAAATTGAACTAGGGGCAGTAAAAACCAGAATGAATAATGCCGAAGAACGAATCAGTGATATGGAAGATAGAATAATGGAAATCACTCAATCTGGTCAACAGACAGAAAACTGAATCAAAAAACTGGAAAGCAATATAAGAGACCTATGGGATAATATAAAGCGGGCCAATGTACGCATAATAGGAATTCCAGAAGGAGTAGAAAAAGATAAGGGAATGGAAAATATACTTGAAGAAATTATTGCTGGAAACTTCCCAAATCTAAAGGATACTGGATTCAAGATACAAGAAGCACAGAGGGCCCCAAACAAACTGAACCCAAACAGACCCACACCAAGACACATCATAATAAAAATGGCAAAAGTTAGTGATAAAGAGAGGATCCTCAAGGCAGCAAGAGAAAAACAGAATGTTACCTACAAGGGAACCCCCATAAGAATATCAGCTGATTTCTCTACAGAAACACTACAGGCCAGGAGGGAATGGCAAGAGATATTTAAAGTGCTAAAAGGAAAAAATATGCAACCTAGAATACTCTATCCAGCAAGAATATCATTTAAAATAGAAGGGGAAATAAAAATTTTTCCAACACACAAAAACTTAAAGAATACAGCAACACAAAACCCAGGTTAAAGGAAATATTGAAAGGGCTTCTCTAAACCAAAAAGAAAGGAAGGAAAGGGAAGAAAAAAGAAAAGAAAAAAAAAAAAAGAAGAAGAAGAAGAGGAAGAACTAGGACTGAGGAAACTGCAATCAGAGAGAAGTCACTCAAATAAGCCAGCATACAGATTTAATCATGAACATGCTTCAAACAAAATAAAAGTAAAAAGAAAAAAATAAAAGAGTCATCAAAACCATAAAATGTGGGCAAGGGATGTCAGGAGGTAAATAATCCTTTTTGTTTATATGTATGTCTCTCTTCTTAATTTTAATATAGTAATGAAGTGTTTGAACTTACAGGACCATCAGGCTAAAACACACAATTATGGGAAGGGGTTAGCATACTTAAAAAACAGGGCAACCACAAGCCAAAACCAAATATTGCATTTGCAAAAAATGAAAAAAAAAAAAAACCACTCAAGCAGATAATAACAGGAGACCATCCAACCAAAAAAAAAAAAAAAAAAAAAAGGAGAACCATAGAATCAACTGCAACATGAGGTTCAAATGGCAATAAATAATCATCTATCAATTATCACCTTTATGTCAATGGACTGAATGCCCCAATCAAAAGACACAGAGTGGCTGAGTGGATAAAAAGGCAAAAACCTTCAATATGCTGCCTACAAGAAACTCACCTTAGGACAAAAGATACATATAGATTGAAAGTGAAAGGGTGGGGAAAAATATTTCACGCCAATAGACATGACAGAAAATCAGGAGTCGCAACGCTCATATCAGACAAAATAGACTTTAAAACAAAAGGCATAAAGAAAGACAAAGAAGGACACTATTTAATGATTAAGGGATCCATCCAAGGAGAGGATGTTACTATTGTCAACATATATGCCACAAATACAGGAGCACCCAGATACACACAACAAATATTAACAGACATAAAGGGAGATATTGATGAGAATACAATCATAGTAGGAGACCTAAATACCCCCCTCACATCAATGGACAGATCCTCTAGACAGAAAACCAATAAAGCAACAGAGATCCTAAAGGAAACAATAGAAAAGTTAGATTTCATTGATATCTTCAGGACACTACATCCAAAAAAAGCAGAATACCCATTCTTCTCAAATGCTCATGGAACATTCTCAAGAATCGACCCCATATTGGGACACAAAGCTAACCTCAATAAATTTAGGAGCATAGAAATTATCTCAAGTATCTTCTCTGACCACAATGCCATGAAATTAGAAATCAACCATGGGAAAAGCAAAGAGAAAAAACCTACTACATGGAGACTAAACAACATGCTACTAAAAAACCAATGGGTCAATGAGGAAATCAAGAAGGAAATTAAAAACTACCTTGAAACAAATGATAATGAAGACACAACCTCTCAAAAATCTATGGGATGCTGCGAAAGCAGTGCTCAGAGGGAAATTTATAGCAATCCAGGCCTTTCTCAAAAAAGAAGAAAGATCCCAAATTGACAACTTAACCCTCCACCTAAACGAATTAGAAAAAGAAGAACAAAAAAGTCCTAAAGTCAGCAGAAGGAAGGAAATTATAAAGATCAAAGAAGAAATCAATAAAATAGAGACTCAAAAAACAATAGAGAAAATGAATAAAACCAAGAGCTGGTTCTTTGAAAAGGTGAACAAAACTGACAAACCCCTGGCCAGACTCACTAAAAAGAGGAGAGAAAGAACCCAAATCACCAAAATTATAAATGAAAAAGGAGAAATCACAACGGATACAGCAGAAATACAAAAAACCATAAGAGAATACTATGAACAACTGTATGGCAACAAGTTTGACAATCTGGAAGAAATGGACAATTTTCTAGAATCTTACAGCCTCCCAAAACTGAATCAAGCAGAAACAGACCAACTGAACAGACCGATCACTAGAAATTAAATTGAAGAGGTCATAAAATCACTCCCTACAAATAAAAGTCCAGGACCAGATGGCTTCACAGGTAAATTTTATCAAACATATAAAGAGGAATTGGTGCCCATCCTCCTTCAACTCTTTGAAAAGGTTGAAGAAGAAGGAATACTCCCAAAGACATTCTATGATGCCACCATCACCCTCATTCCAAAACCAGACAGAGATACCACCAAAAAAGAAAACTATCGGCCAATATCATTGATGAATATAGATGCAAAAATCCTCAACAAAATCTTAGCCAACCAAATCCAACAACATATCAAAAAAATTATACACCATGAGCAGGTAGGGTTCATCCCAGGTTCACAAGGATGGTTCAACATACGCAAATCAATCAGCATCATACACCACATTAACAAAAAAAAGGTCAAAAATCATATGATCATCTCAATAGACGCAGAAAAAGCATTGGACAAAGTCCAACATCCATTCATGATCAAGACCCTCGCCAAAGTGGGTATAGAGGGAACATTCCTGAATATAATCAAAGCCATTTATGATAAACCCACAGCAAATATAATCCTCAATGGGGAAAAACTGAAAGCCTTCTCACTCAAATCTGGAACAAGACAGGGAGGCCCACTCTCACCACTGCTCTTCAACATCGTTTTGGAAGTCTTAGCCACAGCAATTAGACAAACAAAAGAAATCAAAGGCATCCATATAGGAAGAGAAGAGATCAAACTGTCACTGTATGCAGATGATATGATACTATACCTAGAAAACCCTAAGGACTCAACCCCAAAACTCCTTGAACTGATTAATAAATTCAGCAAAGTGGCAGGATATAAGATTAACATTCAGAAGTCAGTTGCATTTCTGTATACCAGCAATGAAACATTAGAAAAGGAATACAAAAAAATGATACCTTTTAAAATTGTACCTCACAAAATCAAATACCTCGGAATACACCTGACCAAAGAGGTAAAGGACCTATATGCCGAGAACTATAAAACTTTAATCAAAGAAATCAAAGAAGATGTAAAGAAATGGAAAGATATTCCATGTTCCTGGATTGGAAAAATCAATATTGTGAAAATGGCCATCCTACCCAAAGCAATCTACATATTCAATGCAATTCCTATCAAATTACCCATGACATTGTTCACAGAACTAGAACAAACAATCCAAACATTTATATGGAACCACAAAAGACCCAGAATCGCCAAAGCAATCCTGAGAAACAAAAACCAAGCAGGAGGCATAACTCTCCCAGACTTCAAGAAATACTACAAAGCCACAGTCGTCAAAACAGTGTGGTACTGGTATCAAAACAGACAGACAGACCAATGGAACAGAATAGAGAACCCAGAAATAAACCCTGACACCTAGGGTCAATTAATCTTTGACAAGGGAGGCAGGAACATCAAATGGGAAAAGGAAAGTCTATTCAGCAAGCATTGCTGGGAAACCTGGACAGCTCCATGCAAAGCAATGAAACTAGAACACACCCTCACACCATGCACAAAAATAAACTCCAAATGGCTGAAAGACTTAAATATATGACAGGACACCATCAAACTCCTAGAAGAAAACATAGGCAAAACACTCTCTGACATCAACATCATGAATATTTTCTCAGGTCAGTCTTCCAAAGCAATAGAAATTAGAGCAAAAATAAACCCATGGGACCTCATCAAACTGAAAAGCTTTTGCACAGCAAAGGAAACCCAAAAGAAAACAAAAAGACAACTTACAGAATGGGAGAAAATAGTTTCAAATGATGCAACTGACAAGGGCTTAATCTCTAGAATATACAAGCAACTTATACAACTCAACAGCAAAAAAGCCAATCAATCAATGGAAAAATGGGCAAAAGACCTGAATAGACATTTCTCCAAAGAAGATATACAGATGGCCAACAAACACATGAAAAAATGCTCAACATCGCTGATTATAAGAGAAATGCAAATCAAAACTACCATGAGATACCACCTCACACCAGTCAGAATGGCCATCATTAATAAGTCCACAAATAACAAGTGCTGGAGGGGCTGTGGAGAAAAGGGAACCCTCCTGCACTGCTGGTGGGAATGTCAACTGGTACAGCCACTATGGAGAACAGTTTGGAGATACCTTAGAAATCTATACATAGAACTTCCATATGACCCTGCAATCCCACTCTTGGGCATCTATCCGGACAAAGCTCTACTTAAAAGAGACACATGCACCCGCATGTTCATTGCAGCACTATTCACAATAGCCAGGACATGGAAACAATCCAAATGTCCATCGACAGATGATTGGATTCGGAAGAGGTGGTATATATACACAATGGAATACTACTCAGCCATAAAAAAGGATGACATAATGCCATTTGCAGCAACATGGATGGAACTAGAGAATCTCATACTGAGTGAAATGAGCCAGAAAGACAAAGACAAATACCATATGATATCACTTACAACTGGCATCTAATATCCAGCACAAATGAACATCTCCTCAGAAAAGAAAATCATGGACTTGGAGAAGAGACTTGTGGTTGCCTGATGGGAGGGGGAGGGAGTGGGAGGGATCGGGAGCTTGGGCTTATCAGACACAACTTAGAATAGATTTAAAAGGAGATTCTGCTGAGTAGCATTGAGAACTATGTCTAGATACTCATGTCGCAACCGAAGAAAGGGTGGGGGAAAAAACTGTAACTGCAATGTATACATCTAAGGATGACCTGACCCCCTTGCTGTACAGTGGGAAAATAAAAAAAAAAAAAAAGAAATTATGGCTGAAAACTTTCCAAAACTAAAGGAAACTGATATCAAGATACAGGAAGAACAGAGGGCCGTAAACAAGTTGAATCCAAATATGCCCACACCAAGACATATTATAATAAAAATGGCAAAAGTTAAAGAGTGGATTCTAAAGGCAGCAAGAGAAAAATTAAGCATTAATTATAAGGGAAACTCCATAAGGCTATCATCTTATTTCTCTACAGAAATACTACAGGCCATAAGGGAGTGGCAAGATATATTTAAAGTTCTGAAAGGAAAACAATCTTAAGCCTATAATACTCTATTCACAAGAATATCATTTAAAATAGAAGGGTAAATAAAGAATTTCTCCAACAAAAAAAGCTAAAAGACTATAGCAATACTAAACCCATTCTAAAAGTAGTGCTGGTAGGGGTTCTCTAAATAAAAAAGAAGTAAGAAGGAATAAGACGGAGGAAACCACAGTTGGAAAGCAATCACTTAAATAAGCCAGCATATAGATCTAAAAGGGGGGAAAAAAGCAACTACTGTTAAGGCAAAGATTAAACACATGAACAGCAAAAGGATATGCATGAAGATGTTAAAAAAGGACTACGCAATCATAGAATGTGGGGAAGGAAAGTAAGAAAATGTAGATCCATTTTTTTAAAAAAATGTGTTTGAGCCTATCTATCAGGCTAAAGCAAGCAGATACAGGAAGGGGTTCACATGCTTAAAAAACAGGGCAACCACAAATCAAAACCAAACATTACATTCACAAAAACTAAAAAGAAAAGTACTCAAGCATAAAATAAATGTAAATCATCCAACCAAAAAAAAAAAAAAAAAAGAAAGGAAGAAAGGAGAAGCATAGAATCAAATGGAAAACAAGGTTTAAAATGGCAATAAATGCATATCTATCAATATTCACCTTAAATATCAATGGACCGAATGCTTCAATCAAAAGACACAGAGTGGCAGATTGGATAAAAAAGCCAAAACCGGGCTTATCAGACACAACTTAGAATAGATTTACAAGGAGATCCTGCTGAATAGCATTGAGAACTATGTCTAGATACTCATGTTGCAACAGAACAAAGGGTGGGGGAAAAATGTAATTGTAATATATACATGTAAGGATAACTTGATCCCCTTGCTGTACAGTGGGAAAAAAAAAGCCAAAACCTACAATCTGCTGTCTACAAGAGACTCACCTTAGGTCAAAGGACACGTATAGGTTGAAAGTGGGGGGATGGGAAAAGATATTTCATGCCAATGGACAAGACAGGAAAGCAGACGTTGCAATACTCAAATCAGAAAAAAATAGACTTTAAAATGAAGGCCATGAAAAAAAGACAAAGAAGAACATTATTTAATAGTAAAAGGATCCATTCAAAAAGAGGATATTACAATCATCAATATATACATCCCAAATATAGGAGCACCCAGATACCTACAACAAATACTAACAGATGTAAAAGGAGAAATTGATGGGAATACAATAATAGTTTGATACTTCAACATTCCACTCACATCAATGCACAGCTCCTTTATACAGAAAATAAATAAAGCAACAGAGATCCTAAAGGAAACAATAGGAAAGTTAGACTTAATAGATATTTTCAGGACATTACATCAAAAAAAATCAGAATATACATTCTTCTCAAGTCCACATGGAACATTCTCAAGGATTGATCACATACTGGGGCACAAAGCTAACCTCAACAAATTTACGAGTATAGAAATTATTTCAAGTATCTTCACTGACCACAATGGCATGAAACTAGAAATCAACCACAGGAAAAGAAATGTGAAAAAACTAACTACATGGAGACTAAACAACATGCTACTAAAAACCAATGAGTCAATGAGGAAATTAAGAAGGAAATTAAAAAATACATCAAGACATATGATATTTAAGATACAACCACTCAAAATCTATGGGATGCTGCAAAAGCAGTGCTCAGAGGGAAGTTCATACCAATACAGGCCTTCCTCAGAAAAGAAGAAAAATCTCAAATTGACAACTTAACCCTCCACCTAAATGAATTAGAAAAAGAACAAATGAAAGCTAAAGTCAGCAGAAGGCAGGAAACCATAAAGATTAAAGAAGAAATCAATAAAATAGAGATCCAAAAAACAATAGGCAAAATCAATCAAACCAAGAGCTGGTTCTTTGAAAAGGTAAACAAAGAACACACTTCTGGCTAGACTCACCAAGAAGAGGAGAGAAAAAACCCAAATAAACAAAATAAGAAATGACAAGGAGAAATCACTACGGTTACTGCAGAAACACACACAAAAAAAAAGAAAGAAAAAAGAAAGAAAGAAACCATAAGAGAATACTATGAACAATTGTATGCCAACAAATTTGACAATCTAGAAGAAATGGACAACTTTCTAGAGACTTGCAGCCTTCCAAAGCTGAATCAAGAAGGAATTGATCAACTGAACAGACTGATCACTAGAAATGAAACTGAATATGTCATAAAAAAAACTCCCTACAAATAAAAGTCCAGGACCAGATGGCTTCACAGGAGAATTCTACCAAACATTCAAAGAGGAATTTATACCCATCGTCCTTAAACTTTTCCAAAAGGCGGATGAAGACGAAACATGCCCAAAGACACTCTATGATGCAACCATCACTCTAATTCTAAAACCGGAAAAAGATACCATGAAAAAAGAAAACTATAGGCTAATATCTCTGATGATAATAGGTGCAAAAATTCTCAACAAAATTTTAGACCGCTGAATCCAACAACATATAAAAAGATCATACACCACAACCAAGTGGGATTCATCCCAGGTTCACAAGGATTGTTCAATATATGCAAATCAGTCAATGTCATATACCACATTAACAAAAGAAAAGTCAAAAACCACATGATCATCTCAATAGATACAGAAAAAGCATTTGACAAAGTCTGACATCCATTCATGACCAAAACTCTTACCAAAGTGGTTATAGAGGGAACACACCAAAACATAATCAAAGCCATTCATGACAAACCCACAGCAAATATAACACTCATTAGAGAAAAGCTGAAAACCTTCCCAATAAAAGCTGGAACAAGACAAAGCCACTCTCACCACTGTTATCCAACATAGTATTGGAACTCCTAGCCACAGCAATTAGACAAACAAAAGAAATAAAAGGCATCCAAATAGGAAGAGAAGAGACAAAACTGTCACTGTATGCAGATGTCATGATACTATATACAGAAAATCCTAAGGACTCAACACTGAAACTACTCGAACTCATCAATAAATTCAGCAAAGTAGTAGGATATAAGATTAACATTCAGAAGTCAGTTGCATTTCTGAATGCTAACAATGAAATTTTAGAAAAGGAATACAAAAACACAATACCTTTTAAAATTGCACCCCAAAAAATCAAATACCTGACCAAGAAGGTGAAAGACTTATATGCTGAGAACTATAAAACATTAATCGAGGAAATTAAAGAGGATGAAAATAAAAGGAAGAATTAATATTGTAAAAATGACAAAATTACCCAAAGCAATCTACAGATTCAATGCAATCCCTATCAAATTACCCATGACATTTTTCACAGAACTAGAACAAACAATCAAAAATTTGCATGGAGCCACGAAAGACCCAGAATTGCCAAAGCAATTCTGAAGAACAAAAACCAAGCAGGAGGCATAATTCTCCCAGACTTCAGGCAATATTACAGAGCCACAGTCATCAAGACAGTGCAGTACTGGGACCACAACAGACATACAGACCAATGGAACAGAACAGAGAACCCAGAAGTAAACCCAGACAAGAATATAAAGTGGGAAAAAGACATTCTTATTTATTTGTTTATTTATTTATTTTAGGTTTTTTTGTATAATGATTTTTATTTTTTTCCATTATAGTTGGTTTACAGTATTCTGTGCATTTTCTACTATACAGCATGGTGACCCAGTTACACATACATGTATACATTCTTTTTTCTCACATTTTCATGCTCCACCATAAGTGACTAGACATAGTCCCCAGTGCTACACAGCAGGGTCTCATTGCTAATTCATTCCAAAGGCAATAGTCTATATCTATTAACCCCAAGCTCCCAATCCACCCACTCCCTCCCCCTCCATCTTGGCAACTACAAGTCTGTTCTCCAGATCCATGATTTTCTTTTCTGTGGAAAGGTTCATTTGTGCCATATATTAGATTCCATATATAAGTGATATCATATGGTATTTGTCTTTCTCTTTCTAACTTACTTCACTCAGTATGAGAGTCTCTAGTTCCATCCATGTTGTTGCAAATGGCATTATTTTTTTAGTTTTTATGACTGAGTAGTATTCAATGGTGTGTATCTTCCTAATCCAATTATCTGTCGATGGACATTTTGGTTGTTTCCATGTCTTGGCTATTGTGAATAGTAACATTCTCTGGCATCAACCTTACAAATTTTTTCTCACGTCAGTCTCCCAAAGCAACAGAAGTAAAAGCAAAAATAAACCAGTGGGACCTAACAAAACTGAAAAGATTTTGCACAACAAAGGAAACCATAAAAAAAGACAACTTATAGAATGGGAGAAAATAGTTTCAAACGATGAAACTGAAAAGGCCTTAATCTCTAAAATATACAAACAACTTATAGAACTCAACAGCAAAAGAGCCAACAACCCAATGGAAAAATGGGCAAAAGACCTGAATAGATATTTCTCCTGAGAAGATATACAGATGGCCAACAACACATGAAAAAATGCTCAACACCCCTGATTATTAGAGAAACACAAATAAAAACTACCATGAGATACCACCTCACACCAGTCAGAATGGCTATCATTAATAAGTCCACAAATAACAAATGCTGGAGGGGTTATGGAGAAAAGGGAACCCTCCTGCACTGTTGGTGGGAATGTAAGCTGGTACAACCACTATGGAGAACAGTATGGAGATACTTTAGAAAACTATACATAGAACAATATAACCCAGAAATCCCACTCTTGGGCATATATCCAGGCAAAATTTTCCTTAGAAAAAGAGCCTCTTCATCAAATGGTGGTGCTAGGAAAACTGGACAGCTGCATGTAAATCAATGAAGCTGGAATACACCCTTACACCATGCACAAAAATAAACTCAAAATGGCTTGAACACTTAAATATAAAACAAGACATCATCAATCTCCTGGAAGAGAACATAGGCAAAACATTCTCTGACATCAACCTTACAAATGTTTTCTCAGGTCAGTCTCCCAAAGCAACAGAAATAAAAGCAAAAGTAACCAATGGGACCTAACAAAACTGACAAGCTTTTGCACAGCAAAGGAAACCGTAAAAAACCCCAAAAAGACAACTTATAGAATGGGAGAAAATAGTTTCAAATGATGGAACTGACAAGGGCTTAATCTCTAAAATATACAAACAACTTATAGAACTCAACAGCAAAAAAGCTAACAACCTAATTGAAAAATGGGCAAAAGACCTGAATAGACATTTCTCCAAAGAAGATATACAGATGGCCAACAACACATGAAAAAATGCTCACCATCACTGATTATTAGAGAAATGCACATCAAAACTACTATAAGGTACCACCTCACACCAGTTAGAATGGCCGTCATTAGTAAGTCCACAATAGCAAATGTTGGAGAGAGTGTGGAGAAAAGGGAACCCTCCTGCACTATTGTTGGGAATATAAATTGATACAACTCCTATGGAAAACAGTATGGAGGTACCTCAGAAAACTAAATATAGAACTACCATATGACCCAGAAATCCCACTCTTGGACATATATCTGCACAAAACTTTGCTTGAAAAATATACATGCACCCACATGTTCATTGCAGCACTATTCACAATAGCCAAGACTTGGAAACAACCCAAAGTTCCATTGACAGATGAATGGATTAAGAAGATGTGATATATATACACAATGGAATACTATTCGGCCATAAAAAGAAAAGCTAATGCCATTTGCAGCAACATGGATGGAAGTAGAGACTCTCATACTAAGTGAGTAAGTCAGGAAGAGAAAGACAAATACCATATTATATCACACATCAGGAATCTAATATATGGCACAAATAAACCTTTCCACAGAAATGAAATTCAGTACTTGGAGAACAGACTTGTGGTTGCCAAGGGGGAGGGGAAGGGAGTGGGATGGACTGGGAACTTAGGGTTAATAGATTCAAACTATTGCATTTGGAATGGATTAGCAATGAGATCCTGCTGTACAGCACTGGGAATTAAATCTAGTCACTTATGATGGAGTATGATAATGTGAGAAAAAAGAATGTATACATGTATGTGTGTCTGGGTCACCCTGCTGTGCAGTAGAAAATTGACACAACAGTGTAAATCAGCTATAATGGAAAAAATAAAAATCATTATAAAAAAAGAAGATAAATCCTGAAATCTAATGTGCAGCATAATGGTTGCAATTAACAATATTGTATGAATAATAGAAATTCGCTAAGAAATTAAGATTTAATTTATTCACACACACATATACTTATACACATAGTAACTAAGTGAGGTGATGGATGTGTTAATTAGCTTGATTATAGGAATCATTTCACAACCCATATATATGTATAAATTTCATAATATAGCAATCAAATCATCATGTTTTACACCTTCAATATATAGGCATATCTCAAAATATTACAGTTCAGTTCCAGATAATATTGCAATAAAGCCACTCAAAGTTTTGGTTTCTCAGTACGTATAAAAGTTATGTTTATGCTATAACATAGTCTATTAAGTGTGAAATATAAAAAAGTGAAGAAATAAGCTTAATTACAGAACAGAAATGGATTCACAGACATTAAAAAACAAATATATGGTTACCAAATGAAAAAGCCGGGGAGGCATAAATTAGGAGCTTGGGATTAGCAGATACATACTGTTATATGTAAAATAAATAAACATCAAAGACTTTCTGTATAGCACAACTGTATTAAATATCTTGTATTAATGTATAATGGAAAAGAATCTGAAAAATAATAATCTATATCTACATATCTGAATTAATTTACTGTACACCTGAAACTAACACAACATTGCAAATCCTCTATACTTCAATGAAAAATAAAAAAATCTGTTGTAACTAATAATAATTGTAGGACATAAGATCAGTAGGCAGTAATCAATTGAATTTCTGTATACCAGGAACAATAATCCAAAAATGAAATCAGTAAAATAAAAACTTACAGTAATATCAAAAAGAACAACATAATTAGAATAAACAGACTCATGGCTGTCAAATGAGATAGTGGGGGTGGGGATAAGTTGCAATAACCTACAATGGAAAAGAATCTGAAGAAGTATGCACATACACATAACTGAATCATTTTGCTGTACACCTGAAACTAACACACCATTGTAAATAAACTACATTTCAATAAAAATTTGGGCTCTTATAAATTAATTCAAAATGATTAAAGTCCTAAAGTTAGGACCTTATGTTATTAAAGTCCCAGGAGAAATCATAGGAGAAAAGCTTTGTGACATTGGATGTGGCAATGATTCTTAGGATATGACACTAAAAGCACAGGCAACAAAAGCAAAAATAGACAAATGGATCTACACCAACCTTAAAATGTGTGCACCAAGGGAAATAATCAACAGGGTTAGAAGGCATGCTATAAATTTCAGACAAGATAGTGGAGTAGAAGGACTTGAGCTCAGCTCCTCTCACAAAAACACCAAATCACAATTAATTGCTGAACAACCATTAACAAAATAGACTGTAAGCTACCAAAAAGATATCCTACACCCAAAGACAAAGAAGCTACATCATGAGATCCTGCTGGGAACTATATCCAAACACTTGTGATAGAACATGGTAGAAGACAATATGAGAAAAAGACTATATATATATATATGTGTGTGTGTGTGTGTGTGTATATATATATATATATATATATATATATATATATATATATATATATATATGACTGTGTCACTTTGCTATACAGCAGAAATTGGCAGAATACTGTAAATCAACTACAATAAAAAATTTAAAAAAAGAAGCCACATAAAGAGGTCATGAGGGACACTTTCACGATGTAAGCAATCCCACACCCACCATGTGGGAAACCCACAAACTTGAAAATAACTATATCACAGAAGCTCTCTGACAGGAGTGAGAGTTCTGAACCCCATGTCAGGTTTCCCAGCCTGGGGGTCTGGCAGTGGTAAGAGGAACCCCCAGAGCATTTAGAATTAAAGGTGAGTAGGGCTTCAGCACAGGAGCTCCACAGGACTAGGGGGAAACAGACTCCACTCTTAGAGGATGCACTCAAGGTATCATGTGCTCTGGGTCCCAGGGAAAAGCAGGGTCAATAAGAATCTGGGCCAGACCTACCTGTTGGTCTTGGAGGGTCTGCTGGGAAAGCAAGGGGTTGGCTGTGGTTCATTGTGGGGTCAGGACACTGGAGTCATAGGTCTCAGGGAATAATCATAATCTCGTGGAAGCTGCCATTTTGGAAAACAGCCTATATACATGAGTGTTCAGAAGTCCCAGGCCAAAAAATAGGGTAGGAACATAGCCCCACTCATCATCAAACAGGCTGCCTAAAGTCCTCCCAAGCAAACAGTCACCTCTAATTATACCCAGAGACAAAGGCCCACCCACCAGAGGGACAAGACTCATTTTACCTCCAGTGGGCAGTCACCAGTCCTTCCCATTAGGAAGTCAGTCACAAGCCTCTGTATCAACTTCACCCACCAGTGGACAGACACTAAAAGCCAGAAGGGCTACAATCTGCAGCCTGCAGAAAGGAGACCACAAACACAGAAAGCTAGACACGATGAAATGACAGAGAAATACAATCTAGAAAAAAGAATAATACAAAACCCCAGAAGAACAGCTAAGTGAAGTGGAGATAAGCAACCTACAGAAAAAAGACTTTAGAGTGATGATAGTAAGGATGATCTAAAATCTTGGAAAAACACTGGAGGCAAAGATTGAGAAATTATGGGAAGTGTTTAACAAAGAAATAGAAGATTTAAAGATTAAAACAAGCAGAACTGAACAACACAGCAACTGAAATGAAAAATTCACTAGAAGAAATCAATAGCAGAATACAGGAAGCATAAGAACAAATAAGCAAATTGGAAGACAGATGGGTGTGAACAGAATAAAGAAAAAAGAATGAAAATAAATGAGGACAGTCTAAGAGAACACTGGAATAACATCAAATGCACCAATGTTCACATTTATAGGGGTGCCAGAAGGAGAAGAGAGGAAGCCAAAGAAAATATTTGAAAAGACAATAGCCAAAAACCTCCCTCACATGGGAAAGGAAGTACTCAAATCCAGGAAGCATGAGTCCCAATGAAGAACACTCCAAGACACATATTAATCAAACTGGCTAAAATTAAAGACAAAGAGAAAATGTTGAGAGCAGCTAGGGAAAATCAACTAATAACATTAAAGGTAACTACAGTAAGGTTATCAGCTGATTTATCAACAGAAACTCTGCAGGTGTGAAGGGAGTGACACAATATACTCTAAGTGATGAAAGAAAAAACATACAGCCAAAAATACTCTACCAAGCAAGGCCCTCATTCAGCCTTAAAGGAGAAATCAAAAGCTTTACAGACAAGCAAAAGCTAAACGAATGCAGTACCACCAAGCCAGCTTTATAATAAATGCCAAAAGAACTTCATTGAGCAGAAAAGAAAGGTCCATAACTAGAAACAAGAAAATTACAAATGAGAAGGCTCACTGGTAAAGATAAACAGATAGCAAATGTAGGAAATCATCCACACACAAATATATGACAACTAGCAACTGTGAGGAAAGTACAAAAGCAGGATATAGGAAATGCATTCGAAATTGAGACCATCAACTTAAAACAGTCTTGTGTATATATAGACTCCTATATAAAAACCTTATGGTAACTGCAAACCAAAAATCTATGATAGATATACACACAAAAAAGAAAAAGGAATCCCACACAACAGTAAAGATAGTCAATAAACCACAAAAGAGAACAAAAGAGGAAAGAAAGAAAAAAGACCAACAAAAACAAATCCAAAACAATGAACAAAATGGCAGTAAGAACATATATATCAATAACTACCTTAGGAGTTCCCGTTGTGGTGCAGTGGTTAACGAATCCGACTAGGAACCATGAGGTTCTGGGTTCGATCCCTGGCCTTGCTCAGTGGGTTAAGGCCAGCAGCTACATCTCTGATTCGACCCCTAGCCTGGGAACCTCCATATGCCGTGGAAGCGGCCCTAGAAAAGGCAAAAAAAAAAAAAAAAAAAGACAAAAAAAAAAAACTACCTTAAATGTAAATGCATTATATGCTCTAACAAAAAGGTATAGACTTGCTAAATGGATACAAAACCAAAATATACATGCTGTCTACAAGAGACATACTTTGGTTCTAGGGATACCTACAGGCTGAAAGAGAGAGGATGGAAAAAGATATTCCATGCAAATTAAAGTCAAAACAAAGCTGGAGTAGCAATACTGATAACAGACAAAATAGACTTTAAAATAAAGAGACAAACAAGATACAAAGAAAGACATTACCTAATGATCAAATGATTAATCCAAGAAGAAGATATAACAGCTGTAAATATATATGCACACAGCATAGGAGCACCTCAATATATAAGTCAAATGCTAACAGCCATAAAGGAAGATAATGACAATAAAACAATAATAGTGGAGGATTTTAACACCCAACTTTTGGCAATCATCCAGGCAAAAAAAATCAATAAGGAAAACAGGGCTTAAATGATGCATTACACAAAATGGACTTAATTGATATTTATAAACATTCCATCCAAAAACAGCAGAATATATATTCTTCTCAAGTGCACATGGACTTGGATTTTCTAGGATAGCTCATATCTTGGGCCACAAATGAATCTTTGCTAAATGTAAGATAACTGAAATCATATCAAGCATCTTTTCCAACCACAAGATGATAAGACTAGGAATCAGCTGCAAGAAAAAAAGCAAAAAACACAAACATCTGGAGATTAAAATGTATACTACTAAACAACCAGTCTATCACTGAACAAATCAAATGGGAAATAAAAAAAATAACCAGAGACAAATGAAAATAAAAGCACAATGATGCAATACCTATGAGGTACAGCCAAGAAGTTCTAAGAGGGAATTTTATAGCAAAGAAAGTTTACCTCAGGAAACAAGAAAAATCTCAAACAACTTAACATTACTCCTAGAGCAATTGGAGAAAGAACAAATAAAACCCAAAGTTAGTAGAAGGAAAGATATCATAACGATTAGAGAAGAAATAAATGAAATAGAGACAAAGAAAACAATAAAAAAGATCAATGAAACTAAAAGCTGTTTCTTTGAAAAGATCAACAAAATTGATAAATCTTTAGCCAGACTCATCATGAAAAAAGGTAGATAATTTATATCAATAAAAATAGATATGAAAAGGGATGTTACAGCAGACATCACAGAAATACAAAGGATCATAAGAGACTACTACAAGCAATGATATACCAGTAAAATGGACAAACTAGAAGAAATGGGTAAACTCTTAGAAAGGTACAATCTTCCAAGCCTAAACCAGGAAGATATAGAAAATATGAACAGACAAATTACAAGTACTGAAATTAAAACTGTGATTAGAAAATTTCCAACAAACAAAAGACCAGGACCAGGTAGCTTCATGGGTGATTTATATCAAGCATTAACATCTATTTTGCTGAAGCTCTTCCAAAAAGTTTTAGAGAAAGGACACTCTCAAGATCATTCCACAAGGCCACCATCACTCTGATACCAAAACCAGACAAAGATAACAAAAAAAGAAAATTATAGGCCAATATCACTGATGAATGTAGATGCAAAAATCTTCAAAAAATACTAGCAAACCAAGTCCAACAATACCTTAGAAGGATCATACACCATGATCAAGTGGGATTTATTCCAGGGATGCAAGGATTCTTCAATATCTGTAAATCAATCAGTGTGATACACCCCATCAACAAACTGAAGAATAAAAACCATATAATCATCTCAATAGATGTGGAAAAAGCTTTTGGCAAAATCTAACACCAATTTACATCAAAAACCCTGCAGAAAGTGGGCACAGAGAGATCCTACCTCAAAAGAATAAAGGCCATATTTGACAAACCCACAGCTAACATCATTCTCAACAGTGAAAAGTTGAAATAATTTCCAACAAGACAAGGATATTCACCTCGTCATATTTACTCAACATGGTTTTGGAAGTCCTATCCAAGACAATCAGAAAAGAAAAAGAAATAAAAGGAATCCATATTGGAAAAGGAGAGGGTAGATGTTTCTGTTTGCAGAGGCATGATACTATACATAGAAAATACTAAAGCTGCTATCAGAAAATTAATAGAGCTCATCAATGAATTTAGTAAAATTGCAGGATAAAATTAATACACAATATCGCTCACATTTTTCAGAAAGGGAAATTAAGGAAACAATTCCATTTACCACTGCATCAAAAAGAATAAGAATAAAGCTACCTAAGGTGGCAGAGGACTTATACTCTGAAAACTATAGGATGTTGGTGAAAGAAATCGAAGATGACAAGAACAGGTGCTAAGATATATCATGTTCTTGGATAGGAAGAATCAACATTGTTAAAATGATTATACTACCCAAGGCAATCTACAGATTCAATGCAATCCCTATGAAATTATCAATGGCATTTTTCCTAGAAAAAGAACAAAGAATTTTAAAATTTGTATGGAAACACACAAAAAAATCTGAATAGCTAAAATAATCTTAAGAAATAAAGACAGAGCTAAAGGAATCACTCTCTCTGACTTTAGACTATACTACAAAACTATATCAATCAAAACAGTATGGTACTGGCACAAACACAGATATATAGATCAATGGAATAGCATAGAAAGCCCAGAAATAAACCCACATATTTCTGGTCAATTAAGGCAAGAATATACAATGGATAAGACAGTCTCTTCAATAGGTGGTGCAGGCAAAACTGGACAACTACTTGCATAAGAATGAAATTAGAATATTTTGTAACATCATACATATAGATAGATTCTAAATGAATTAAAGACCTAAGTATAAGATTGGATTCTATAAAACTCTTAGAGGAAAACACAGGCAGAACACTCCCTGGCATAAACTGCTGGAAATATCTTCCCAGATCCACCTCTAAGAGTACTGAAAATAAAACCAAAAATAAACAAATTGGACCTAATTAAAGTTAAAAGTTTTTGCACAGCAATGTAAGCCATAAACAAAACAAAGGCAGCCACAGAAAGGGAGAAAAATCCTTGCAAATGAAGCAAAAGACAACAATTAATTTCCAAAATATACAAACACCTGCTGTAGCTCAATATCAAAAAACCCCCAAACAACCCAATCAAAAATTCTGCAGAAGATAAAAATAGATATTTCCCCAAAGTAGACATACAGACGACAAAAAAAAAAAAACATGTGAAAAGATGTTCAACACCACTCATATTAGAGAAGTGGAAATCAAAAAACAGTGAGGTACGCCCTTACACCAGTCAGAATGGCCATCATCAAAATGTCTACAAACAGGAGTTCCTGTCGTGGCTCAGTGGTTAACGAATCCGGCTAGGAACCATGAGGTTGCAGGCTTGATCCCTGGCCTTGCTCAGTGGGTTAAGGATCTGGTGTTTCTGTGAGCTGTGGTGTAGGCTACAGACGTGGCTCAGATCCCACATTGCTGTGGCTCTGGTGTAGGCCGGTGGCTGCATATCTGATTTGACCCCTAGCCTGGGAACCTGCCTTTGCTTCTGGAGCATCCCAAGAAATGGCAAAAAGACAAAAAAAAAAAAAAATGTCTACGAACAATAAATGCTAGAGAGGGTGCAGAGAAAAGGGAATGCTCCTACAATGTGGGTGGGAATGTAAATTGGTACAACCTCTATGGAGAACAGTATGGATGTTCTTCAAAAAACTAAAAATAGAACTGCAACATGATCGAACAATCCCACTCCAGGCATCTATCTGGAGGAAAATCATAATTTGTATAGATACATGCACCCACATGTTCTTTGCAGCACTATTTACAATAGACAAGACACGAAAGCAACCTAAATATCCATTGACAGAAGAATAGATAAAGAAATGAGGATTCATCTTACGCATATAAACAATAGAATAAAACTCAGCCACAAAAAGAATGAAGTAATGCCATTTGCAGCAACATGGATGGACCTACAGATTATCATATTAAGTGAAGTTAGTCGCACACTGAAAGACAGACATCTCATGATATTGTATTTTTAAATAATTTTTATTATTCAATGAATTTAACACATCTATAGTTGTACAATGATCATCACAATCTGATTTCACAGGATTTCCATCCCACACCCCCAGCTCATCCCCCCAAACCCTCCAAACTGTCTCCTCTGGAGACCATAAGTTTTTCAATGTCTGTGAGTCAGCATCTGTTCTGCAAAGAAGTTCAGTCTGTCCTTTTTTCAGATTCCACATGTCAGTGAAAGCATTTGATGTTGGCGACTCATTGTATGTCTGACTTCACTCAGCATGATAACTTCTAGGTCCATCCATGTTGCTAAAAATGCCGGTATTTCGTTCCTCTTAATGGCTGAGTCATATTCCATTGTGTATATGTACCACATCTTCTTGATCCACTCCTCTGTCGATGGACATTTAGGTTGTTTCCATGTCTTGGCTATTGCAAATAGTGCTGCCATGAACATTGGCGTACATGTGTCTTTGCGAGTCGTGGTTCTCCCTGGATAGATGCCCAGGAGTGGGATGGCTGGATCAAATGGTAGTTCTATGTTTAGTTTTCTGAGGACTCTCCAGACTGTTTTCCACAGTGGTTGCACAAATTTACAATCCCACCACCAGTGTACTAGGATTCCTTTTTCTCCACACCCTCTCCAGCACTTGTTGTTTGTAGACTTTTGGATGCTGGCCATTCAGGCTGGTGTAAGGTGGTACCTCACAGTGGTTTTGGTTGGCATTTCTCTAATGATGAGTGATGTTGAACATCTTTTCATGTGTTTCTCGGCCATCCATATGTCTTCTTTGGAGAACTGTCTGTTTAGATCTTTGGCCCATTTTTTGATGGGGTTGTTGGTTTTTTTTGTTATGGAGCTGCAGAAGGTGTTTGTAAATTTTGGAGATTAATCCCTTGTCAGTCGATTCATTTGCAAAGATTTTCTCCCATTCTGTGGGTTGTCTTTTCATTTTGCTTACGGTTTCTTTTGCTGTGCGTAAACTGTTAAGTTTGATTAGGTCCCATTTGTGTATTTTTGTTTTTATTGTCAATACTCTAAGGTGGATCTGAGAAGATGTTGCTGTCATTTATGTCAGAGAGGGTTTGGCCTATGTTTTCCTCTAAGAGTTTTATGGTATCTGGTCTCATATCTAGGTCTTTAATCCATTTTGAGTCTATTTTTGTGTATGGTGTTAGGCAGTGTTCTAATTTCATTCTTTTCCACGTGGCTGTCCAGTTTTCCCAGCACCACATATTGAACTGGCTGTCTTTTCTCCATTGTATATTCTTGCCTCCTTTGTCATAGATGAGGTGGCTGTAGGTGCATGGGTTTAATTCTGGGCTTTCTATCCTGTTCCACTGATCTATATTTCTGCATTTGTGCCAGTACCATGCGGTTTTGATGATCGTTGCTTTGTAGTATATAGTCTGAAGTCCGGGAGCCTGATTCCTCCAGCTCCATTTTCCTTTTTCAGGATATCTTTGGCTATTCTGGGTCTTTTGTGCTTCCAAACAAACTTTAAAATATTTTGTTCGAGTTCTGTGAAAAATGTCCTTGGTAATTTGATAGGGATTGCATTGAATGTGTAGATTGCCTTAGGTAGTATAGTCATTTTGATAATATTGACTCTTCCAATCCAAGAGCATGGTGTGTCTTTCCATCTATTTGTGTCATCTTTGATTTCTTTCCTCAGTGTCTTATAGTTTTCAGAGTACAGGTCTTTTGTCTCTTTAGGTAGGTTTACTCCTCCGTGTTTTATTCTTTTGGATGCAATGGTAAACGGGATTGCTTCCCTAATTTCTCTTTCCGATCTTTCATTGTTAGTGTATAGAAATGCCATTGATTTCTGTGTATTAATTTTGTGTCCTGGGACTTTGCCAAATTCATGGATGAGCTCTAACAGTTTTCTGGTAGAGTCTTTAGGATTTTCAAGATGTAGTATCATGTCACCTGCAAATAGTGATAGTTTTACTTCTTCCTTTCCCATTTGGATTGCTTTTATTTCTTTAACTTCTCTGATTGCTGTGGCCAGGACTTCCAAAACTATGTTGAATAGTAGTGGTGAGAGTGGGCATCCTTGTCTTGTTCCTGAGCTCAGCGGGAATTCCTTCAGCTTTCATCATTGAGAATGATGTTAGCTGTGGGTTTGTCATATATGGCCCTTATTGTGTTGAGGTAGATTCCTCCTATGCCCAGTTTCTGAAGGGTTTTTATCGGAAATGGGTGTTGGATTTTATCAAAGGCTTTTTCTGGAGAATTGACAGTTCTCCAAAGAAGACATATGGATGGCCGAGAAACACATGAAAAGATGTTCAACATCACTCATCATTAGAGAAATGCCAACCAAAACCACTGTGAGGTACCACCTTACACCAGCCTGAATGGCCAGCATCCAAAAGTCTACAAACAACAAGTGCTGGAGAGGGTGTGGAGAAAAAGGAATCCTAGTACACTGGTGGTGGGATTGTAAATTGGTGCAACCACTGTGGAAAACAGTCTGGAGAGTCCTCAGAAAACTAAACATAGAACTACCATTTGATCCAGCCATCCCACTCCTGGGCATCTATCCAGGGAGAACCACGACTCGCAAAGACACATGTACGCCAATGTTCATGGCAGCACTATTTGCAATAGCCAAGACATGGAAACAACCTAAATGTCCATCGACAGAGGAGTGGATCAAGAAGATGTGGTACATATACACAATGGAATATGACTCAGCCATTAAGAGGAACGAAATACCGGCATTTTTAGCAACATGGATGGACCTAGAAGTTATCATGCTGAGTGAAGTCAGACATACAATGAGTCGCCAACATCAAATGCTTTCACTGACATGTGGAATCTGAAAAAAGGACAGACTGAACTTCTTTGCAGAACAGATGCTGACTCACAGACATTGAAAAACTTATGGTCTCCAGAGGAGACAGTTTGGAGGGTTTGGGGGGATGAGCTGGGGGTGTGGGATGGAAATCCTATAAAACTGGATTGTGATGATCATTATACAACTACAGATGTGACAAATTCATTTCAGTAATAAAAAAATGAAAAAAAGGCTTTTTATGTGTCTATCAAGAGGATCATATGATTTTTATTCTTCAGTTTGTTAATGTGGTGCATCACACTGATTGATTTGCGGATATTGAAGAATCCTTGCATCCCTGGGATAAATCCCCCTTGATCATGATATGCAATCCTTTTAACGTATTGTTGGATGCGGTTTGCTAGTATTTTCTTGAGGATTTTTGCATCTATGTTCATCAGTGAAATGGGCCTGTAGTTTTCTTTTTTTGTGTGTGGTATCTTTGTCTGGTTTTGGTATCAGGGTGATGATGGCCTCATAGAATGAGTTTGGGAGTTTCCCTTCCTCTGCAATTTTTGGAAATAGTTTCAGAAGGAGAAGTGTTAGCTCTTTTCTAAATGTTTGATAGAATTCGCCTGTGAGAGGTTCCCATCGTGGCGCAGTGGTTAACGAATTTGACTAGGAACCATGAGGTTGCGGGTTCAATCCCTGGCCTTGCTCAGTGGGTTAAGGATCCGGCATTGCCATGAGCTGTGGTGTAGGTTGCAGAGGCGGCTCGGATCCCGTGTTGCTATGGCTCTGGTGTAGGCTGGTGACTACAGCTCTGATTACACCCCTAGCCTGGGACCCTCCATATGCCATGGGAGCGGCTCAAGAAGAGGCAGAAAGAAAGAAAAAAAAAAGAATTCGCCTGTAAAGCCATCTGGTCCTGGACTTTTGTTTGTTGGAAGTTTTTTTTTTTTTTTTCCAGTGAGGTGTGCAAAGGAAATATATATATATATATATTTTTTTTTTCCCCACTGTACAGCAAGGGGATCAAGCTATCCTTACATGTATACATTTTTCCCCCACCCTTGGTTCTGTTGCAATATAAGTATCTAGACATAGTTCTCAATGCTACTCAGCAGAATCTCCTTTTAAATCTATTCTAAGTTGTGTCTGATAACCCCAAGCTCCCGATCCCTCCCGCTTCCTCCCTCTCCCCCCAGCTGGCTACAAGTCTATTCTCCAAGTCCATGATTTCCTTTTCTGAGGAAAGGTTCATTTGTGCTGGATATTAGATTCCAGTTAAAAGTGATATCATATGGTATCTGTCTTTGTCTTCTGGCTCATTTCACTCAGTATGAGATTCTCTAGTTCCATCCATGTTGCTGCAAATGGCAATATGTCATTCTTTTTTATGGCTGAGGAGTATTCCATTGTGTATATATACCACTTCTTCTGAATCCAATCATCTGTCCATGGACATTTGGGTTGTTTCCATGTCCTGGCCATTGTGAATAGTGCTGCAGTGAACATGCCGGTGCATGTGTCCCTTCTAAGTAGAGTTTTGTCCGGATAGATGCCCAAGAGTGGGATTGCGGGGTCATATGGAAGTTCTATGTATAGATTTCTAAGGTATCTCCAAACTGTTCTCCATAGTGGCTGTACCAGTTGACATTCCCACCAGCAGTGCAGGAGGGTTCCCTTTTCTCCACACCCCCTCCAGCACTTGTTGTTTGTGGACTTATTAATGATGGCCATTCTGACTGGTGTGAGGTGGTATCTCATGGTAGTTTTGATTTGCATTTCTCAGATAATCAGCGATGTTGAGCATCTTTTCATGTGTTTGCTAGCCATCTGTACATCTTCCTTGGAGAACAGTCTATTCAGGTCTTTTGCCCATTTTTCCATTGGGTGATTGGCTCTTTTGCTGTTGAGTTGTATAAGTTGCTTATATATTCTAGAGATTAAGCCTGTGTCTATTGCATTGTTTGAAACTATTTTCTCCCATTATGTAAGTATAAGACAGGACACAATCCAACTGTTAGAATAGTACATAGGCAAAACACTCTCTGACTTCAACATCATGAATATTTTCTCAGGTCAGTCTCCCAAAGCAATAGAAATAAGAGAAAAAATAAACCAATGGGACCTCAGCAAACTGAAAAGCTTTTGCACAGCAAAGCAAATCCAAAAGAAAACAAAAAGACAACTTACAGAATGTTTTATTTAATTTTTTATACTGTTTCATTAAATCCAGTTTTTATTTATTTCCTTCCCCATCTTTATTATTTCCTTCTTTCTTTTGATTTTTTTTTTTTGCTTTTTGTTTGTTTGTTTTTGCTTTTTAGGGCTGCACCTATGACATATGGACGTTCCCAGGCTAGGAGTCAAATGTGAGCTCTAGCCTCTGGCCTATGGCACAGCCACAGCAATACCAGATCTGAGCCACATCTGCAACCTACACCACAGGTCACAGAAATTTCAGATCTTTAACCCACTGAGTGAGGCCAGGGATTGAAACTGCATCATTATGGTTACTATTCAGGTCTGTTGCTGCTGAGCCAAATGGGAACTTTGTTTTTTGTTTATTCCACTTTTTCTAATTACTTTTGGTGGTAGGTTAGGTTTGAGCTTTTTCTTGTTTTTTTGATGAAGGTCTGTATTGCTATGAGCTTCCCTATAAGAACTGATTTTGCAGCATCTCATGGATTCTGTATAGTTGTGTTTTCATCGTCATTTGTTTCAAGGTATTTTTTAACTACTTTTTGATTTCCTTGTTGACCCACTCTTTTTTTTAGTAGCATGTTGTTTTGTCTCCATATAAAAAAGTTTTCCTCATTTCTTTTCCTGTGGTTGATTTCTAGTTTAATGCCATTGTGGTCAGAGAAGATGCTTAGAATAACTTCTATACTCTTAAATTTTTTGAGGTTATTTTTGTGCCCCATAGTTTGTGGTAAATCTTAGAGAGTGCACTTGAAAAGAATGTACATTATCATTTTTTAGGGATGTAAATATCAATTAAGTCTAATTGTTCTAATGTATCATTTAAGATTTCTTTTGTGCTATTGATTTTCTGTCTAGAAGTCTGTCCATTGATGTGAGTGGGGGTGTTAAAGTCTTCTACTATTACTGCATTCTCATCAATTTCTCACTTTGTGTCTGTTAGTATTTTTTTATGCATTTGGGTGCTCCTATATTAGGTATATATATGTTGATGCGTATGATATCCTTTTCTTGAATTGATCCTTTTATCATTAGTGTCCTTCTTAATGGCTTTTGTTATAAAGTATATTTTCTCTGATACGAGTTTTGTGACTTCCACTTTCTGGTCACTTCTGTCTTCATAAAATATATTTTTCCATCCCCTCACTTTCAATCTATGTGTGTTCTTTGCCCTAAAGTGGATCCTTTAAGCAGCATATTGTAAGTTCTTTCTTTTCTTATCCTGTCTGCCACTATGTCTTTTGATTGGAGCATTCAGTCTATTGACTTTTAAATATCATTAAATAAATATCTATTTATTGTCATTTTAAACCTTATTTTCCATTTCTATGTTTTTTCTTTGTCCCCTTCTTTTCCTTTTTGTGGTTTGATGATTTACTTTTACTTTACACTCATATCCTCTCCTTTTTGGTTTTTGTGAGTCTATTGCTTATTTTTGATTTATGGTTGCCCTGTTTTTCAAGTATATTAACCCCTTGCTTTATACTGATAGTCAGGCTCAAACATTCTTAAAAAGAGTCTAGATTTTCTAACTCTCCTTCCCCATATTTTATGATTTTTATGTCCTTCTTTAGATCTTTGTGTTTGTCCTGTTGTCATTCCTTGTCTTCATCATCTCTTTCACAAATAGTATTTTTTTCTTTTTGATCTGCTTAAGTGATTTACTTTCCAATTATGATTTCTTCCACCTATGCCTTCTTACTTCCTTTCTATTTAGAGAACTTTCAATATTTCTTTTAAGATAGGTTTAGTATTGCTGTATCCTTTTATTTATTTTTTTTTACTTATCTGAGAAATTCTTTATTTCTCTTCTATTTTAAATGATAATTTTGATGGGCAAATTGTTCTAGGCTGCAGTTTTTTCCCTTTCAGAATTTTAAATATATGTTGCCACTCTCTTATGGCCTGCAACATTTCCATAAAGAAATAAGCTGGTAGCTTTATGGGGGGGGTCCCCTCATAATTAACTCTTTGTTTTTCTCTTGCTGCCTTTAAAATCCTCTTCTATATTCAACTTTTGCCACCTTTATTATATGTCTTGGTATAGATTTGTTTGGGTTTATCTTATTAGGGACCTTTTTTGCTTCCTTTATCTTTCTTTAGACTGGGGAAGTTTTCATACATAATTTCTTCAAAAACATTTTCAATTCTCTTTCTTCTTTCTTCTCCTTCTGGGACCCCTATTAAGGGTAGAATGGCATGCTGTATTTTATTCCTTTGATCTCTTACACTGATTTCATTTTTTTAAAATTTGGCTTTATGTCTGCTCTCCTGATTGGGTGATTCCCATTATTCTATCTTCCAAGTCACTTATTCCTACTTCTGAATTATTCATTCTGCTATTCATCACCTTTAGCTCAGGTTTCATTTTGGCAAATGAATTTTATAGTTTTTCCTTGCTCCTTCTTATAGTTTCTAGTTCCTTTTTTACAGCAATATGCATTTATATTGATAGCCTTTCTTAATTCCTTCAGTAATTCCTTTTATTACCTCTTTTTGAACTCAACGTCTGTTATACTGTATGTTTCTTCAAAGGAATTTTCCTGTTCTTTTAAATGGGAATGGTTCCTCTCCCTCTTCTCTTTGCTTATATTTCCCTTATTCTGTGAGTTTAGGGGAAACAATTATTTACCATAATCTTAGAGGTCTGTTTATATGTGGGAGCATACCTGGGTAGCTTGAGTGGGTTTTCCTTTTTTTTTTCTTTTTTTTTAGCATGAAGGCTGCATTTGTTTTTGATGCTTTCTCTCTCTTTCCTCAGAATGTGCAGGACATTATCCCCTTGATGGCATGCACAGGTGCACAGCCCACACATGTCACAAGGAGGCTGGTATGGTGGGAGATGCCCTCCCACAGGGCACTCTGCAGTGGTGTCAATCTCTGGGGTAGGGGTGTTGGTAGGCAATGGTGGGCTTCACCTACCTCTGAGATGGCTGTGACAGCTTGTACCAGCACCCACAGCCCACGAAGAATGTGCCATGCTGCCTGAGGGCCCACACATTCCTATGGCAGTTCCATATCCCCTCCCCTTGCACTCCCCAACAATGGAACATTGTTTCTCTTGTGCTCCCACACTTCCTCCCACATTACCTAGGCTTCTTATACCACACCCTAGTCTCCTCAGGCAGTTTCCACACAGCCAACCCTAATCCTGTCCCTGGGACTGACTTCTGAGACCTGAGCCTCAGCACCCAGACCTCACCCAAGTGTCTCAGGCCTGGGTGTGCTGGGCAGTGGTATTGGTATTCTGTGTGGCTCTATTCCACTACTCTCTACTTTGCCCTCTTCAGATGAGCTGCTTCAGGTTTCTCCAAGGCTTTGAGGCTCTCCCTCTATCCAAGACACTAGTGTTTGTGTGGCTGACCTTTCTATAAATGCTGCAGTTTGCTTTGTCCTTTTTCTCTCATCCTTCTGCCTGTCATCCCAACTAGGCGTGTGATGAATACACTATCTGCATGAGGGAGCTTGCACTCTGGATAGAAAGATGGACATAGGACTTCTGGGACACTTTTTTGGGTAAATATTTAATATTTTACCAAATATTAGGTGTCCAGAGCACTCAGACAATGTGCTCTGCTCTCTCATGTACTTCCACCCTTCTGTGATGAGACTAGCTTCTGTGCCTTTCTGGGTGTGGCCTTTGTTAGCCTCTTCCTGGACTCTGCATAAGGGCCTAGCTGGTGGCCCTCACCTTGCTCAGGTACACAAAGACCTGAGAGGCTGGAGCTGGTAGGGACAGAGGCATGCAGCCATGAATAAGCTGGGGGTGGGGAGCCTTGGCCCTTACAACATTGATGAGACAGCCAGCGAGGTAACAAGGACACTGATGGTGACCCCCAGAATAGAGGAGATGGTGGGGAGTGGCTGATGAGGTAAGGGTGTGTTTTCTATGTGATAATGAATCCATTTTGAGAAATAGGAGACTTGGGCATAAACTGCAGGATACATAGGGTATGTGCAACCACGTCCCCAGCTCACTACTCCAACTTGAATCCAGGTGTGGTTGAATTCACAGACGAGAGGGCCCCCAGAGTCACCCTGGAAAAAAAGAGGAATTTCTTATGAACTGGGAGTTTGAGGTCTTATACCCACCCTTATGGGACAAGGCCAGAATCCTTCCACTCATGTAGCCCAACCTTGCCAGAGGGAGGCCCTGCTTCAGGCAACAGTGTTCACTGCACTGTCTTGTAAGTAGAGGGTGGGTGCCTTGTGTCAACAGTTAGCAGGCAAGGCACCCAGGCAACATGGAGTCTTGGCCTGCTCTGGCCAGCACTGGGGTCCACAGAGTATGAATGAGGCCTATGGTCTCCCACACAATCTATGGCTGTATGGAGATGTACTTCCAAGCCCTTAAGGAGTGGCTCTCTGGGCCCACCTACCCACCCAGGAGAAGTGCCCCTGTCTTAAAGAAGATGAAACATCTGAAATCCCTGGGCTTAGCCTCCTACACTCAGAGTGGATTGCACCTTACACACAGTCTTCATGTTTCTGAGGTCTCCAGCACAGAGCATGTCTGGCAGAATATATGATGTGTGTCCATAAAGTAGCTGGCACAGGGGTGATGGGATCAGAGGCAGCTGTGCCTCCTGCAGCTTGTCTGAAGTGTCACCTGTCAGAAAGGAGTAGAGGCCCAGTAAAAGGTCTTCTCACAACTGTTCCCCAGGGTATACCCTGCCCCAAGGCCTAGTGGGCTCATGCTGGAACTCCTTCTCCTGCACTGGCCTTCCAAATGGCTGTTTTCTGCACTAGACACTCAAGCTTTGTTCAATGAAGTTTAAATATAAGCCTCATGTGACACTTCCTAAGAGATGTAAGAGCCAGGACTTGATTCATCCTATTTCATTCCCACTGACATGGCTCAAGTACAAACAACTCCATAAGCTGAGTCTCTAGGTGACCATGAGTGGATGATACAGAGTGAGTATAAGAAAGGAACCTCCAAATTTTGTGGGTTCACCCTATATGTCCTTATATATGCCAATGGATATAGTAATTGGTTCCAGAACCTTGTACTATCCTGACCAGTGTGCCAGTAGGCCTGCCTTGTCTGGAAAGGAGCTGTTCTCACAGGCTGAAGACTCATTTGTATCAAAGGAGGGGCATATTTGGATAAGGGTTGGCCTGTTACATGTGGGGAATCAGTTTTAGAGCTCAAAGGAAAACCATGGGAAGCAGAATATCAGCAGTACTTGTGCTTATTGCTGACTGTGTTGGAAAGGTATTATCAGAAAAGAGCCACTGAAGAATTAGATGGTTGCAAACAGGAATGCAGAGCAATGGAAGGAAGGAAAAAACTCAGAAACAGTAATGCTGGAGAAGCAACCTAGTAAAACACAGTTAGGAAACACTTTGAACTACTGAGCCAACTAAAAATTTACCGAAAGCTTCCACTGTGCCCACAATAGGCTAACTGGAGTGAACTTCCCTCTGCCACAATCTAGCAGTGAACATGTCTACACACAAGGCAAATGTTTCTCATCAGCCATGAAGTAAACCAGGGTTATGGTCCCTGAGAAAAGAGAGCAGATGAGGCAAGGTCTAGAAGTAACCCATCATCCTGTCTGGGGCACATTCCAAGTTGTGATGTGAAGAGGAACATAGGCAGCTGAAATTTGCAAAGAGGGAGGTTGTTCCAGAGAGAAGGAGCCCCAGAGGGCCTCCATTCCCACAGTCTGCTATTGGACCCTGAAGCATGTGTTCAGAGTGTATAATTCCACAAGGAGGGCAGAGTGGCCAGGTTAGACTTTGAAGTTCCTAGAGCTCACATGTGGCTAGGAGGCTGAGTTCTAACAAGTCAAGAATGGAGAGTCTTGTGGAGCACCCAAGACATTGGGTGGAAAGTGCAGAGATAGGGTAAAATATTCCTGTCATGCTCACATAGATGCCAAGGCCCACATGGAATCAGGTGGATGGGGGTCAGAATGATGAGCTCCACACAAGTAGTTTCACCTTTAGCACAGCACAAAGGAAGGGAAGAGAGAAAGTCAGCTATAGTTTCAATGAGTTTTTCAAATGTGGGATACTGTGCCAGTTCAGAATGATGTGTAATTAGATAAGATAAGGTTTGTACTCACTGGTAGGTCTTTTGCTTGGGTCATCAATAGCAGCTAATGAGATATACATGGGGCAGAACAGGGGTCCAGAGAGAGCACCTCAGTGCAGGTCTTCAGAAGATGACCATCTACTACTAGGTACTTGCAAGAACACAGCTTGTTTTCCTTCTTATACATGGAGCAGAAGCCTTCTACTGGCTATCAAGGGGGAGCATCAAATATTCCTTCCCTCAGAGCATGGCAAAGGTGCATTATTCTGCAGGGACAGTAAAAACAAGCCTTACATCCAACTGTGCAAAGCTAACACCAGGAACATCTGAGGACTGCCTCCATGGGGGCAGGGCCTAGATCCTCTCAGGAGCTATCATAGATACAAAGTAGAGCTTAGCTACCCCAAAGGAAGAACAGTGGCATACAGAGATCCATTTACAACTCAGACCCATAGCTCTGCCTAAGACTGAGGTTGAATCAGGGGACTCAAGGTTTCTCATTCCCGTTAACAGTCTAGTAATGAATGCCAAGAACAGAAGTTTTCTTCTGGAGGGCAGGCAAAAACTTGACACAGGTATACAGAAATGCTGAAGTTAAGGGTGGAGCAGGAATAGAGAAACACCCCAGGCCTCACACAGAGCCTACCATGGAGGGATCTGAAGCCTCTGGTGCACTGAAGTCAGCAGGAACAACAAAAACTACAACCCAGCTCAAGTTCACACTAGCCTGAATCAGCTGTGCCTCATCATACCAGGGGTTTGTCAGAAGAGGAATGCATGTTTTTGGGTACAGAGACTTTAGTTTTAAATATTCTTCTATAGTGACTGGTATTCAACAAAAAATGAAAATATACATACACACACATATATACACATGCACACACACATACACACACAGGAGGAGGGGATAAAACACTATATCCATTGTTAAGAAAAAAAGCATTAAACAGATTCATATCCAGAGATGACTGAAATATTGAAAATACCTGAAAGGAACTTTAAAATAATGATTATATGTTAAAGAAGGAGTTCCCATCACAGCTCAGTGGTTAACAAATCTGACTAGTATGCATGATGATGTGGGTTTGATTTTTGGCCCCACTCAGCGGGTTAAAGCTCTCACATTTCTGTGGCTGTGGCATAAGCCAGGAGCTACAGCTCCAATTCAACCCCTAGCCTGGGAGCCTCCATATGCCATGTGTGTGGCCCTAAAAAGACAAAAGAAAAAAAGAAAGCATGTTAAAGAAGTAAACAACATGCATGAAAACATGAAGAATTTAAGCAGAGATATGGAAATATAAAAAATAATCAATTAGAAATGCCAGAAACACACACTATTGGAGATTTTAAAAATTCCTTCAGTAGATGTATCAGCAGACTGGATAAAAATGAGGAAAGAATCAGTGAATATGAAGATAGGTCAATTGCTATTATGCATACTGACACAAAAGAAAAAGAGTGACAAATAAAGCAGAATAGCGCTTAAGAGCTGTGGGGCAATAGCAAACAAATAACATATGAAATTAGTTCCAGAATGAGAATTGGCTACAGGGTAGAGATATAATGGCCAAGAATGGGTCTTATACTCTGGAATCTATGTATATACTATGATTGTCTATAAAAGATTTATGGGGAGGATCCTGGGAAATGGCCTAAATGAAGGGCTAGGAATCTCTCTCTTACCAGGACAGCAAGCACACTGCCATAATTTGTCTGATATAACTATTTTGGAACCCTAGAGGCTTTTGAAGGCTGGGAAGGTAAACTGCAGTCAAATTCAGCTCTTAACACAGTAGCAGCTACCAACCTCACTCCTGGGACAGGGAGCTATACACATATTCCTGGAGAGCTTCACACAGCGTGTAGGAGCCAGGGTGAGAAAATAAGACTCTATCTTCTACATATTGCTTATTTGTGCTTAGATTTTAGATTGCTGCTTTTGATTCACAAATGTACACACAAAGGGGGGAGGCATCCATTGTTATTGTACCTCTCCATATTGTCACAAGCACCTGTGCTCCAGCTAAAGCAGCTTATAGGGAATTTATGGGGCCACAGCACTTTTCTGCCTTCATTTTTCACTCTTCCCTATTTGGTACCCGGACATTAAAGACTAGGACATTCAAAATGAACTGAATATATGGAGAAAATTAGAAAGTAACAATGTATGCTCAGGTCATAAAAGACAGATGATCTCAAGATACAACCCAGGCTGGTTCTTAGCACAGAGAGCAGACTACAAAAATCAATAACACACACCATTTTTTAAAACCCAGAAAACCCTGGGTAAGGGGGTCAATCTGATTTTCATAATTACCACATATTCAATTAAAATATCCAGTGTTCAACAACAACAACAAAAAGCCCCACAAGACATACAGAAAAACAGGGAATGGCTCAATCAAAGGAAAAATATAATGAACAGAATCTGTCCCTGGAAGAGACACAGGGCAGATATATTAGATAAGCTGAACTAAAAGATGTGGAGAAAGTCAAGAAAATAATGTGTGAGCAAAATAGAATTTGCAACCAAGATAAAAAATCTAAAAGCAGACAAAAACAAAGGAAACACTCTGGAGCTGAAAAATGCAATAACTGAAATTAAAAGTTCACTGGATGGATTCAAGGCAAGTGGAGCAGGCAGAAGAAATAAACAGTGAGCTTGAACTAGCACAATGGAAATTATGGAGGTTGAGAAACAGAAAGTAAAAAGTTTAAGAAAGGCAAACAGAGTCTAAGGGACCAGTGAGTGACACACTATCAAGTAGCTAAAGTACACATTATGGGTACTCTGGGAGAAGAGAAAGATAAATGGAAAGGGAAAGTATTTAGAGAAATTACAGCTAGAAATTTTGCAAATTTAATGAAATACATAAATATAAACATCCAAGAGGATTAACAGACTCTGGAAAAGATAAAGTCAAAAAAGATTCACACTGAAATACATTATAATCAAAGTTTCAAAAGCCAAAGCCAAAGAGCAAATCCCAAAAGCAATAAAAGATAAGAGAATTATCACATACAAGGGATTCTCAATAAGATTATCAGTATATATCTCATCAGAAATGTTTGAGACCAGAAGACAGTGGGCAGATAAAAGCAAAGGCTAAAAGAGAAAAACTCTCAACTGAGAATTCTAATCTGGAAAAACTGTCTCTGCAAAAGGAGGGGAAAATCAGCCTATTCCTAGATGAACAAGGGCTGAGAGGATTTATGACCACTACACTTGCCCTGCAAAAAATACTCAGGGGAGTACTGTAGGTGAAAAGAAAGGAAAATAGCAACTTCAAGACATGAAAAAAAATGAACATCTCAATAAGGATATAAATATATTGCCAGTTATGAGTCAGTGTTATTGTAACAATATTTTGTAACTGCACCTTTCTGTTTTCTCCGAGATTAAAAATATTGATGCAATTAAAAGAATTGTTAGTTTCAGAATTCCTGTAGTGGCTCAGTGGAAATGAATCTGACTACTATGCATGAGGATGCAGGTTCAATCCCTGGCCTTGTTCAGTGGGTTAAGTATCCAGCATTGCCATGGGCTGTGGTGTAGGTTGCAGACATGGATTGGATATGGTGTTGCTGTGGCTGTGGTGTAGGCTGGCGGCAACAGCTCTGATTTGACCCCTATCATGGGAACCTCCATGTGCCATGGGTGTGGCCCTGAAAAGACAAAAACCAAAAAAAAATTTAAGTTTATGTTTTGAGAGCACAATATGTATAAGGCACAATTTTGTGACATCAACAACTAAACTGGCTGTGGATCAACTGTAAAGAAGCAGAGCTCTAGTATGTTTAAAGTTAAGCTGTTGCACCAAAAGACATAGACTGGCTGAATGGATATGAAAGCAATATCCATACATATGCTGTCTTCAAGAGACCCACTTCACTTCTAGGGACACATACAAATTGAAAATGAGAGGATGGAAGAAAATAGTCCATGCAAACAGGAATCAAAAGAAAGCTGGAGTAGCAATACTCATAACAGACAAAATAGACTTTAAAATGAAGAATATTTTAAGGGACAAAAAAGGTCATTACATAATGATCAAAGGACCAATCTCAGAAGAAGATATAACAATTTTAAGTATCTACGCACCCAACACAGGTTCACCACAATATATAAGGCAACTGCTAACAACCTTAAAAGGACAAATTGACAATAACACAATCATAGTGGGGGACTTTAACACCCCACTCACAGCAATGGACAGATCAATCAGACAGAAAATCAATAAGGAAACACAGGCCCTGAATGAAGCAATGGACCAGATGGGCTTAATATTTATAGGACATTCCATCCAAAAGCAACAGAATACACATTCTTCTCAAGCGCACACAGAACATTCTCTAAGATGGATCACATCCTGGGCTACACATCCAACCTCGGTAACTTTAAGAAAATTGAAATCATATCAAGCATCTTTTCCGACCACAATGCTGTATGACTGGAAATTAACAACAAGAAAAAAACCTGCAAAAAACACAAATACTTGGAGACTAAATAACATGCTACTAAACAACCAATGGATCATTGAAGAAATCCAAGAGGAAATTAAAAAATACCTAGAAGCAAATGACAACAAAGATAAAACACTCCAAAACCTATGGGATTCAGCAAAAGCCATTCTAAAAGGAAAATTTAGACCAATACAAGCCCGCCTCAGGAAACAAGAAAAAGCTCAAATAAACAAGCTAACTTTACATCTAAAGCAGCTCAAGAGAGAGGAACAGACAAGATCTAAAGTTACTAGAAGGAAGGAAATCATAAAGATCAGAGCAGAAATCAATGGAATAGAAATGAAGAAAACCATAGGAAAGATCAATGAAACAAAAAGCTGGTTCTTTGAAAAGATCAACAAAATTGATAAACCCTTAGCCAGACTTATCAAGAAAAAAAGAGAGAGGACTCAAATCAATAAAATTAGAAATGAAAAAGGAGACGTCTCAATGGACACCACAGGAGTACAAAGGATCATAAGAGACTACTATATGCAACTATATGACAATAAAATGGAAAACCTAGAAGAAATGGACAAATCCTTAAAAAGGTACAACCTGCCAAGACTAAACCAAGATAAAATAGAAAAGATGAACTGACCAATCACAAGAACTGAAATTGAAACTGTGATTAAAAAACTTCCAACAGGAGGAGGCAAGATGGCGGAAGAGTAGGGGACACGCTCGCCCTCTCCCACAAACACAGCAAAGAAAACACATCTCCAGGATAAATGACTCACACAGAACAGCAACCAATTGCTGGCAGAAGAACCTAAGCTCCAATAAGGGCAAGAATTTTGTGACATTACTAGGTAAAACAAGAGAAAAGAGGAGAGTGAGAGAAGGGGAATCCGAGCTGGATGGACAATCCTGAAAGGGAACTGCAGAGGAGAAAGGGATCCCGCATCCTGGAAAGTCACCTGCTCGAGGGAAAGATCAACCAAACCGGAGGAATCTCCAGATGCAGAGAAGAGTATAGCAGTAAGTTGGAGTTCTGAAAAGCAGATCGAGAACCACACAGATCATCTGAACTATGGGCAGAGTCACCAAAAAATAAGACGCCTGGGTGGGAGCGGGGCACTGAGACCTCGGCTCTAGAGGTTAGTCCCCAGGAAAGGGCAGGGAGTGCAGGGTGGAGTGGAGACTGCTTGGGAGGTCTAGAAACCAGTCTGTCAAGTTTGATGGGGCAGAGACTGCCTGGAAGACTAGAAAGCAGAGCATTGCAGGGGGAGGGAGCAACACTCTAGGGGCGGGGAAGTGGAAAGCCACATCATAGGGAACCTAGGAGAAGATCCGGGTCTGTGCCAGTGTTGGGGAGGGGAGAGAAGAAGGGGTGGGCCCCCACAGAATACTCCACAGCGAGCTTACTGGCCTGCTAGCTAGCAGAAAGCTGTGCTTCCCAGTGCATCACTCCCCCGTCCCTGCCACCCCTTATGCACACGCTGGACCTGGGGCTGCCTGCCACCTGGGAGGGCTGGCCTCAACAATTACCAGAAGCCTGCCACTGCAGGGGCTGTCCCTGCCCTGTCTGCTTGACCTTTGGAGGGATTACACCCCCATGGAGCAGGACCAAACACCACCAGTCCCCGGGAAAAGGCCTGCAGCCCAGAAAAGCTAGAACAAGCTTGGCCGGGCTGTGAAAAGATCTGCCTAATTCTTGGAAAGTCCTTCCAAGTCAGGCTGCCCTGGGGAAGATCCTCTTGGGTTCACAGTGGCCCAGCTAGCTGCTCAAGGCCTCGGGGGTGCTGCACTCCTGCAGAACAGCTGCCCAGCACCGCCAGTCCCCTGAAAGAGCCCCTGCAGCCCAGAAAAGCTAGAAAAAGCTTGGCCAGGCTGTGAAAAGATCTGCCTACATTCTCAGACAGTCTTTCTGAGTCAGGCTGCCCTGGGGAAGAGCCTCTTGGGTTCTCAGTGGCCCAGATAGCTGCTCCCACCCTTGGGGAGTGCTGCACTCCTGAGGAACAGCTGCCCAGCACCACCAGCCCCCTGCAAAAGCCCCACAGCCCAAAAACACCAGAGCAAGCTCTGCCCAGCCGAGTGAAATCTACTCCCATCGTGGTGTGGATCTCCCAGTTCTGTCTGCCCTCAGGAAGTCCTCCTTTGCTTCAAAGAAACACTGTTAGCCCCATCAACACTCCAGAAAAGTCACACTGCCTCAAAAAAGACTGATCAACAATGCCAGCCCACAGGAAACATTCCACGGCAGTGACAAGGCAAACACTGCCTGGCCACGGAGAGTACAACTCCCTCAGGAGAAAGAAAACAACAAGCAAGATGAAGAAGCTGAGAAACCACCCCCAGTCAAACCAACAGGAGAACTCACCTAAAGCAGTCAACAATGAAACAGATCTCTGCAGTCTGACAGACCTGGAGTTCAAAAGAGAAACAGTGAAAATCCTGGAGGAATTAAGAGAAGACATGAACAGTAATGCAGACACCCTCAGAAAGGAACTAGAAAATAGAAGGAGGAGCCAAGAAAAACTAGAATTCATTTGCAGAGATACAAACTGAACTAAGGGCAATAAAAACCAGAATGAATAATGCAGAAGAACGAATCAGTGATATGGAAGATAGAAAAATGGAAATCAGCCAATCAGGTCAGCAGACAGAAAACCAAATCAGCAAAAAACCGTAAGCAAAATGAAAAGACAACCCACAGAATGGGAGAAAATCTTTGCAAATGAATCGACTGACAAGGGATTAATCTCCAAAATTTACAAACAACTTCTGCAGCTCCATAACAAAAAAAACCAACAACCCCATCAAAAAATGGGCCAAAGATCTAAACAGACAGTTCTCCAAAGAAGACATATGGATGGCCGAGAAACACATGAAAAGATGTTCAACATCACTCATCATTAGAGAAATGCCAACCAAAACCACTGTGAGGTACCACCTTACACCAGCCTGAATGGCCAGCATCCAAAAGTCTACAAACAACAAGTGCTGGAGAGGGTGTGGAGAAAAAGGAATCCTAGTACACTGGTGGTGGGATTGTAAATTGGTGCAACCACTGTGGAAAACAGTCTGGAGAGTCCTCAGAAAACTAAACATAGAACTACCATTTGATCCAGCCATCCCACTCCTGGGCATCTATCCAGGGAGAACCACGACTCGCAAAGACACATGTACGCCAATGTTCATGGCAGCACTATTTGCAATAGCCAAGACATGGAAACAACCTAAATGTCCATCGACAGAGGAGTGGATCAAGAAGATGTGGTACATATACACAATGGAATATGACTCAGCCATTAAGAGGAACGAAATACCGGCATTTTTAGCAACATGGATGGACCTAGAAGTTATCATGCTGAGTGAAGTCAGACATACAATGAGTCGCCAACATCAAATGCTTTCACTGACATGTGGAATCTGAAAAAAGGACAGACTGAACTTCTTTGCAGAACAGATGCTGACTCACAGACATTGAAAAACTTATGGTCTCCAGAGGAGACAGTTTGGAGGGTTTGGGGGGATGAGCTGGGGGTGTGGGATGGAAATCCTATAAAACTGGATTGTGATGATCATTATACAACTACAGATGTGTTAAATTCATTGAGTAATAAAAAATTATTAATATGAAATAAATTTCACCTACACATCTTCAAAAATAAAATTAAGCTGTTTTAAATTCAAATTGGAATGCTATAAATTTAGAATGTCAAATGTAATTCCCATGATAACACAAAGAAACTAGCTATAGAATATACACAAAAGGAGAGATATGAAATTTAAACATTTTAGTATGAAAAATCAAGTAAGTTCAAAAAAGGCAGGCAGGAAGGGAATGAGAAAAAAGGAACTGTGGGGCACAATAAAACTAAAAGCACATTGTCAGAAGTCCTTCTTTATCAATAATTTCTTTAAATGTAAATGAATTGAAATTATCCAATTAAAAGACAGATTTTAAGAATGGATAAAACACGTGATCTAATTGTGTGATATCTACACAACTCACCTGAAATCCAAAGACACAAACAGGTAGAAAGTGAAATGATGGGAAAAGATAGTTCATGCAACTAGTAACAAAGAGAGAGCAGAAAGAGGTATACTAATATTAGAAAAAACAGACTTTAAATCAAAAAAGTTTCTGAGAGATAAGGGATATTATATAATAACAAAAAATTCAATACAACAAGAAGATACAACAATTATAAACATTTGCATACCTCATGACATGCCATCAAAATATTTGAAGCACAAACTGACAGAATTCCATGCAGAAACAGAAAGTTCTCTATAACTGGGGACTTCTAACCTCTCTCACAATAATGGATAGAATAATCAGACAGCAGATAAACAAGGAAACCAAGGCCTCAAACAACACGTTAAACCAACTAGATATAATAGATGTTTACAGAACATTCTATGCAATAGCAGAGTAAACATTTTTCTCAAGTGTACATGAGGCATTTTCCAGAATAGGTCGTAATTTTAGGCCATGCACTAAATCTCAATATACTTTAAAATATTGATAGGATGAAAGCTTCATGACTTTGGATTTGGTAATTATTTGTTGAATAGTACACCAAAGACACAGGTAACAAACAAAAAAATAGACAAATTGGACTTCATGAAGATTTTAAAATTTTGTATATGAAAAGACACTATCCACAGATTAAAAAGGGAACCCACAGGCAAGAAATAAATATTTGCAAATTGTATAAGTTATTATTGAATAATATATGGAGAACTCCTAAAACTCAACAATCACAACAACAAAACAATTTAAAAAATGGACAAAGGACTCAAATAGACATTTCTCCAAAGGAAACAAATGAATGGTCAATAAATGCATGAAAACATGCTCAACAAGCAACTGAAAACTGAAATGGGATACCACCTCACATTCATTAGGGTGGCTATCAAAACAGAAAATCACAAGTTGGCAAGGATATGGAGAAATTGGACCCTTGTGAACTGTTGGTGCAAATGTAAAATTGTATAACAATAGAATACAGTATGGAGGTTGCTCAAAAAATAAAAAATAGAATTACCATTTGACTCAGCAATTCCATTTCTGGGCATATACCCAAAAGAATTGAAAACTGGGCCTTAAAGAGATATTTGTATACCATTTAGCTCATACTAGCATTATTCCCAATAACTAAAACATGGAAGCAACCAAGTGTCCATTGCCTGGTATACGGATTACCAAAATGGGGTATATGCATATCAAGGAACATTATTCAGCCTTCAAAAGGAGGGAAATTTAATAGACTTAAGTTGACATTTCTCCAAAGAAGAAATACAGTTGGCCAACAAGCACATGAAAAGATACTCACCATCACTAATTATTACATAAATAAAAAAAACTACAATGATATATCACCTCACACCAGGCAGAATGGCCATCATTAAAAAGTCTACTATTATAAATGGTGGAGAGGGTATGGAGAAAAAAGAACCCTCCTACACTTTGGTGGGAATGCAAACTTGTGTAGCTACTATGGGGAACAGTATGGAGGTTCCTTAAAAATTAAAAATGGAGTTAAACACATGATCTTGCAATCCCACTTGTAAGCATATATCTGGATAAAACTCTTAATTTGAAAAAATACATGCACCCCAATATTCATAGAAGAACTATTTACAATAGCCAAGACATGGAAGCAATGTAAATGTCCATTGACAGATGAGTGGACAAAGAAAATGTGAGATATATATATATATATAAAATAAATAATATATTGTATATAATATAAAATGGTATATTACTCAGCCATTAAAAAAGAAAAAATAATGCCATTTGCAGCAATATGGATGGACCTAAAAATCACATTGAGTGAAGTAAGTCAGAGACAAATTTCATATGATATAACTTATAGGTGAAATATTAAAAAATAATAGAAATTCTCTTAATTACAAAACAGAAATAGATTCATAGACATAGAAAATGAACTTAAGGTTACCAAAGAGAAAAGTGGGGGACGCATAAATTAGGAGTTTGGGATTAACAAATACACTACTATATATAAAACAGATAACCAAAAAAGCTCTGCTTAATAGCACAGGAACTATATTCAATATCTTGTAATAATCTATAATGGAAAAGAAACTGAAATAGAATATGTGTACACATACATATATACATTGTAAATCAACTATATTGCAATACAAAAAATGGTTAAAAAAGAAACTAAATAGGAGAAAAGGGAGGAAATTCTGCAATTCACTACAACAAGGATAAACATTGAGGACATCATGCTAGGTGAAATAAGCCAGTAGCAAAAGGACAATACTGAATGATTCCACTTATATGAGGTACTAGGTAGTCAAACTCATAGAGACATAAAGTGTAATGATGGTTTCCAGGGGCTAGAAGGAGGAAAGGGAAGTTACTGTTTAATAAGTATAGAGTTTCAGATTTACACGATGAAAAGAATCCTGGGGATGGATGGCATGTGATGATTGCACAACAATGTAAATTATTTAAACTAATGAAGTGTACACTTAAAAATGAATAAGATGATAAACTTTATGTTTAGTATATTTTAACCCAGTTAAAAAAGAAGAAAAGATTTTTGCTAAGTTCACTCAAATGAGAAGACCAAGAGGGTCAGGATGGGGCAGGACCATGAAGTAGATACAATGTTCCACAGACACAAGTAGATACAATGACAATGAAGCCGATACTTTCAATGTTCCAATTTCCCTATTTTAGAGATGTGTACATGAGTATGCATTATATTATTAGAAACAAACATAAATAAGACCATGTATGAATGAATGAATGTTTTTCGAACCAAGAATTAGGATGACTCCCATTGTCTGTCCCTGAGGTCCAAAGAAAGCAAGACAGAGAGATACCTGACATATGAAATGACACTGTATGTCTGAGAAGGGAGAGAGGGCTGGGATGAATTTGGGTAAGGTATCCTAGAAAAAGAATACCTTGGAGAATAGATATGATCTGGGCCTAGACAGATCATGGTTGTACATTCCATCCACCCCACTCAACCTCAGAGTTTGGGGTGCACTACATGTGTAAGATAATATTAGGGGATGAGAAATGTTGCTGGAAGGTGAGTGGTCTTGGTTTCTGAGTAAACAGTATTTGATCACTGGATCAATAATTTCCTAGATGATGTTAAAAATGAGACTATTGAAAAGTATTTTGGAGGATTACTGAAGGTTTTAAGCAACAATAATACCAGTATACTGTGCAGAAGTAAAATATAGAATCAACATCATATGCTATGACTTATATGTGGAATCTAAAAAAAGGACAAAATGAACTTCTTTACAGAGCAGATACTGACATGTAGACCTTGAAAAACTTATGTTTTCCAAATGAGACAGGTTGGGGGGGGGGTCAATGTCCTGGGGATTTGGGATGGAAATGCTATAAAATTGGATTGTGATGATCATTGTACAACTATAAATGTAACAAAATTCATTGAGTAATTAAAAAAGGAAGTAAAATATAGAACAATAGCATAAAGAATTGAAGCGGGATAACACTATGTTAGTGTTTATCTGTTAAGCAGTAAACTACAAATTTAAATGAATTGCATTAATGAATCCAGTTCTCCATACTTTTCTACATATATTCCCTTTGCCATGTGTCTTTGCAGTCACTCCCTTTGAGAGGTGTTATGTATTTTCTCAATTCCTGAATCTGAATTTTACCCCATGGTATGTTTTGCCAATGGAATTTAAACAGACTTCTTGTAAGCAGAGGCTTCAAAAAGTGTTGTGTTTCTCCACCACTGCCTTTGGACATTCCCTAGTCGGGATTCTGGACAATGAGAGATGCATGGATCAGATTCCAGCACTTCAGCTCATTCTGTCACAGGCCAGTACATAGAGAGACAGCCATCAGACACACAGACAAGCTCAGCCACAACCAGCAGTGCCACACAGCTCAAGATCTGTAATTATAAAAATGTTGCCAGTCTAGACAAAAAGGTAGCATTATGTTCAATATCTCAAAAGGGCTCTGGGTCCCCAGTAGAGGCTGGGAAAGTTATTCAATGTGGTATTTTTTTAAGGCAATTTTATGAAGTATCCAAGGAGAAAGTTGTCTCACAGTGCCAAGAGCCATGGAAAATGATGAGTCATCCAAAATCTTGGGTTTACTGTATATTGGGGTGCTAATTCTAAAATTCATATGGAAGTGCAAAAGACCTAGAATGCCCATGATGATCTTGAAAAAGAGAAACAGCCATGGATGATGTGTAGGACCGAATCCATCATAAAGCTATGGTAAATACAACACTGTTGTATTTGGTGAGATCTAAGTGGCAGAATAGTAAGACTGGAAGTAGACCTACACATGTATGGTCACATGATGTTTGAGAAAGATGCCAGTACATATCAGTAGGAAAAGGAGATATTCCTGACAAATGGTGCTAGAGCAAGTGAATATCAATACAGAAAAATGTGAACCTTGTTTTTTCCCTTCATATTATATGCAAAAAATTTTTTTTGTTGGATTTTATAACTAAATGTAAAAATTAAATTCATAATGCTTCTAGGATAAATGCAGAAAATTATTCATAAGCTTATAGTAAGCAAATAAAGAAAAAAGTGATAAATTGGATTTGGGCTAAATTTTAAAACTTTTCCAATCAGAAGACAATATTAAGAATTTTAGAAAACAAGCCACAGTCTAGCAGAGACTATTAGCATATTTATCAAAGTACACATATTTAGAATATATAAAAAACTTCTATAAATTATAAAACTTCTACTTTTATTAAACCTCAAGAAGGTATCACTACATAATGATCAGTGTAGCTAAGGTGAAAAAGACTGATAATGTCAAGTGTTGGCAAGGATGTAGAGCAACTAACATTCTCATACATTGGCTATGGAACTATAAAATGGCATGACCAGTTTGGAAAGCTGTTTGGCAATTTCTAATAAAGTTAAATATACCCCACCCTATAGCTAACATATTCTACTACCAAGTATATCCTCAAGATTAACAAGGACATATGTTCACAAAAAGTCTTGTACAATATTTGTTGTATATTTACTTATAAGACTTAAAAACTGGGGACAACCCAGAGGTCATATCTAAAGGAACATGTATGTGAGAAAAAGGAATGTATACATGTATGTGTAACTGGGTCACCATGCTATACAGTAGAAAAAAAATAATGTATTGGGGAAACAAAATAAATAAATAAATAAATTAATTAATTAATATTGACCCTAACAAGAAAATTAAAGGAACATGTATAAAAGAAATTTTCCTATGTTCATATAATGAAGACAGAATGATAGAGAAACAACATGAACTACTGATGAATCTCAAAAGCAGTAGTATGAGAAAGGAGAAAAAAAGAATCCACACTACATGACTTCAAAAACTTAAAGTTACATCAAAGAATCCACTGCCAAGCCCAAGATCATGAAGATTTACTCCTATGTTTTCATCTAAGATGTTTATGGTTTTAATTCCTAAAGTTAGGTTGTTCACCCATTTAAAATTTTGTGTATGGTGTGAGGTAAGTGTCCAACTACATTCTTTTGCATGTGGACATCCAGTTAACCTGCCACTATTGGTTGAACAAACTATTCCTTCTCCATTGAGTGGAGTAGTACCACTGTCAAAAATCAAAACAGAATATTCACAGACTTTGAAAATAATCTTATGTCTACCAAATGGGACAATGTGGGGGGGATGAATTGGGGATTTGGGATTGGGATACACATACTATTTTATATGGAACAGTCAATGGGGACATTCTGTATAGGGCAGGGAACTCTACCCAATATTCTGTGATAACCTATATGGGAAAAGAATATGAAAGAGAATGGATGTGTTTATGTGCATAAGTTAATCATTTTGCTGTACATCAGAAATGATCACAACATTGTAAATCAACTATACTTCAATAAAACTTGAAAAAATCAATTGGCTATAGATGAATGCATTTATTTCTGGACTTTCAATTCTATTCCACTGACTATTCCTTCAGCTAGTACCATATTGTTTTGATTATTATAGCTTTGTAGTAAATTTTGAAATCAAGAAGGGTGAATTTTCCATTTTTTTTTTTTGCCTTTTTTTAGGGCCACACCCACCACACATGGAAGTTCCCAGGCTAGGGGTTGAGTCCAAGCTATAGCTGCTGGCCTACACCACAGCCTTACCAATGCCAGAGCTGAGCTACATCTGTGTCCCACACCACAGCTCATGGCAATTCCAGATGAGTGAGGCCAGGTATCAAACCTGCATCTTCATGGATACTAGTTGAATTTATTTCTGCTATGCCCCTAAAGGAACTCCTGAATTTTCCAATTTTGATCATCTTTTCTGAGGCTGTTTTGATTGTTTAGTGTTCCTTCCAATTTCATTTGATTTTTGCCTTTTTTTTTTTTGTGCCACACCCATGGCATAAGGAGGTTCCCAGGCTAGGGGTCAAATTGAAGCTGTAGCTGCCAGCCTGTGCCACAGCCACAAAAATGCAGGATCTGAGCTGCATCTACAACCTACACAACAGCTCATGGCAATGCCAGATCCTCAAACCAATGAGCAAGGCCAGGGATTGAACCTACATCCTCATGGGTACTTGTTGGGTTCATTAAACACTGAGCCATGATGGGAACTCTGAATTTCATTTGATTTTGAGGACCAGTTTTTCCATTTCTGCAAAATATTGACTTTTGATAGAGAATGCATTGCATATGTAGATCACTTTGGGGAGTGCTGATATTTTAACAATATTAAGTTTTCTAATCCAGAATCATGAACTGCTTTATATTTGCTTAGGTCTTTTAAAATTTCGTTCAGCAATGTTTTATAGCTTTTGGTATACAAGTCTTTCACCTCCTTGGATAAATTTATTTATAGATAATTTTCATTTTGGATGATATGAAAATTATCTTCTTAATTTCCTTTTTCAATTGTTCATTAAAGTGTATAGGAACACAATTGATTTTTGTGTGTGTTGATCTTGTGCCCTCAAAAACTTTTGAATTTGTTTATTGTCTGTAGTAGGTTTTTGGGTTTTTTTTGAGGATTCATTCAGATTTTCTTTATATAGGATCATGTCAACTATGAAGAGAGGTTATTTTACCTCATTTCCAATTTGAATGCATTTAATTTCTTTTTCTTGCCTAATGTATGTGTCTATAGCCTGGTACAATATAGAATAACAGTGGTGAAAATAGGCACCTATCTTTTTCCTGACCCAGGGGTAAGTTCTCAGCTTTTCTTCATTGAGTAAAATGTTAACTGTGAGTTGTTCATAAATGCCCTTAATCATTTTGAAGAAATACCTTTCTATTCATAGTTTTCTGAGTGTTTCTTTAAATTATGAAGGGATGTTAGATCCTGTCAAATACTTTTTATGCACCATTTAAGATTATCACACAGGTTTTTTCCTTCATTTCTTTAATGTGTTATATTACATTGATCAATTTTAGTGTGTCTACCCCCCCCCCTTTGTATTTCTGGCATAAATCTCACTTTGTTGCAGTGTATAATCTTTTTAATGTACTTTTGGGTTCAGTTTGTTAGTATTTTGTTGATGATTTTTGTATATTTATTCATGAAGGATAGTGGTCTGTGATTTTTTTTTCTTGTGACTTGTCTGGCTTTGGTATTTGTGTAATGTTGACCCCTTAAAATGAATTATAATGTGCTCCCTCCTCTTCTATTTTTTGGAGAATTTGAAAAGGTGTTAATTCTTCTTTAAATGTTCAGTAGTATTCACCAGTGAAGAGATCTGGTCCTGGACTTATTTTTGTTAAAAGCTTTTTGAATACTGATTAAATCTTTGAATTTAACCTAAGTATTTTCTATAAATCTATTTTAATTTTCCCTGATTAAGTTTTGGTAATTTGAGTGTTTATAGTAATTTTTTCATTTTATATGTTATCTAATTATCTAATTTGTTGATACAGAATTTATTGATATTTATTCATTATCTTACAATCCTTTTTATTTCTGTAAGGTCAGTCATTGTGTTCCCTGTTTCATTTCTGGTCTTATCTATTTGTATTTTTTTCTTTCTTTCTTTTTATAGTCAGTCTAGTTAAGTTTTTCTAACTTTGTTTATCTTTTCAAATAACTAACTTGTGTTTCATTCACTCTAATCTTCTCTATTCTCTATTTCATTTTTATGCTCTAATCTTCAGTATTTCCTTCTTCTTGCTAGCTTTGGGTTTAGTTTGTTCTTATAATTCCTTAAATCATAAAGTAAATGTATTGATTTGAGGTCTTCCTTCTTTTATAGCTATAAATTTCCCATCTAAGCATTGATTTCACTGCATTCCATAAGTTTTGGTAATGTGTTTTTGTTTTTATTCATCTCAAAATATTTCTAAATTAATCTGTGATTTCTCCTTTGATCCACTGTTTAATGGTTGATTCATGTTTAAGAGTTGTAGCAAATTCTTTGGCAATAAGGAAAATAAACTAATTGAAAGAAGTATAATGCAGGAATAAAGAAATTAGATTCACATATGAATATAGCCAAAAAAGCATATCCTATATAAAACAAGAGTAAAGTTAGTAAACTTGAATGATTAAAAAGTTGAGGGGCTCTTCTCCCCCCTCCCAACAACCCTGGGAGCTATCTGCTTTCCTTCAATAAAGACTGCTTGCTTGCTGCCTGTGTGTTTGCAGAGTTCATTCTTTGGCTGCCTTGAACACGAACCCAGATTCTGGTATCATCTTTCTGGTAACATCACTTTTAGGGGCTCATCCAGGATCTGATCCAATACATTTGTGCTCATAAGGTTTAACAGATGTCAAATGAGACACTAAGACATCAGTTACTAAACAGAAACTAAAGATCTCCAGCAGCAGATTCATAAGATGTCTGATCCAGCTCCAGCTTTTGGAACTGTCCTCTGGAACTGGTTGACCTCCTCCTCCTGGAGAAAATATTTCCTCACCATAGCCATCATTGTGGTCTTAATCGTTTTATTCAAAACCTGTATAATTAATTGTATTTCTCATTTTATTACATCCCGATGAGAAGCCATCAACCCTCAAATGGTGATGGAAAGGGTACCCAATGCAGTTTTTTGAAGCCCACTTGACCATCCCATGAGTGGAGACTTAACTGCTCTCCCCTAACAACACCCCTATTCAGCAGGAGGCAGTCAGAATGGTCACTGCCCGCCCCCCCACAGTTAGAGTCGCCAACTCTAGAAGGGGGATTGAGCCAGAATATTTAATTCAGGTAGTCAGTGTAGGGGCATGGGCTTTGATGCATTCTTTGATATGGCCATTGATTAACATTTGTGGCTTAAGGGCTCCATGGAGTAACATCCCCACAGGCCTTGTTTACTATAGAGAGTGTACCTGTGCCCAGATGGACATTAATCCCTAATCCCCTATGACTCAGTTTATGGGAGGAAAAGGTCAAAGAAACTATGAGACTCCTGGGACATTTCCACCCCTGAGACCCTATTGGACAAGGGTTGATATAGGTAATTGAACAAGGCCAATGGGAGACAACCACATCTTTCTGGACCCCACATTGGTATCCCCCATCTTAAAGGAATTAAAAACCCCTATAGGACAATAGAGAAAAGGAGCTCTTATCCCGCCTCCCAGCAACCCTGGGAGCTATCTGCTTTCCTTTAATAAAGACCTAGCTTGCAAAAAAAAAAAGTTGTAATAGAAACAGTGGAATGAAAGTAACATAAAGTAGAAGTAACATATGAAATAAACATATTTTTATAAATATATAAACATACAAAAATAGAAGTAACAGGAAATAAAATATCTCCATGTATGTTTATAAATATATAAAATGGGGTCTTTTTTCCTCTGAGAAATGAGTATGTTCAGGTATGCATGTTAAAAATTTAAGAAGAGGAGTTCCCATTGTGGCACAGCAGAAACGAATCTGATTAGGAACCATGAGATTGCAGGTTTGATCCCTGGTCTTGCTCAGTGGGTAAGGATCCAGCGTTGCCATGAGTTGTGGTGTAGGTTGCAGATGAGGCTCGGATCTGGTATTGCTATGGCTGTGGTGTAGGCTGGCAGCTGTAGCTCCAATTAAACCCCTAGCCTGGGAACCTCCATATGCTGCAGGTGCAGCCCTCAAAAGACAAAAAAAATTTAAGAAGAGTCACAAGAAGATTAAAAATTGGATATTTAACTTACAGAACAGTATACAGTAAAAAGTAATATAGAAAATCAATGTATTGCAAAAGGAGAAAAGTATGAAAAATATTTAAAAGAAAGCATCAGATGGTATAAAATAATTTTTTAGAAATAAGTCTACATATGGGATTTCTGGCTAGCATAGAGTGAAGAAGTCAGCAAACTCTTTCTCCAATAAACAAGTATAAACTGTACAAAATTATTTTTTAAAATTTCAGGGCTCCAATCAAAACTCAAAGGAAATGTGAGAGGTGTTTATTCATGAAAAACTGGTGGAACTTTAGGTAATAATGTCAAAAATATGACTTATTTTCCCGGGGCTTCACTGCCCTTGACACCCCTCCACATCTGTTATGTCAATGTGGTAGTTTTATCTTGGTGGGGCTAGCTAGGAAAAAAAATCAGTTTTTCTGCCAAAGGGCAAGAACTTGATTTGGAGAAGACAACTAAAAGGTAACACTTTGTACAGTCAGTTAAACTATCTAAATTTGTAGGAAATGAGTGAGGAAGATCTAAACAGTTTTTGTCTGAGATTATAGTTCTGGGTGTGGTGAACAGTGTCTGCCAGAAATTTATGGGGAGTCTAGAAATGAGAGAGCAATAGAAAGGCTGGAAAATCTCCACTGATTTCTAGGATTACTGGGTAACTATATGTATAATCATGGAGACAGAAGTGGGCTCAGTGGAAAGCAAAAACTGAGGAATCACACAAACTCTAAATGTGCTCACAGATATAACCCACAGGCAGAGGTGGAAGCCTAGCAGTTTGACATGCCCAAATCACTGGCTAACCAATGAGCTATTTAGACATGGTGGTGACCCTAAGGAAACCAGAATAAAAGTAATAACTATAAGAATTAAGAAAAAAAAGAAAACCTAGCACAGACTGCTACAAACTACAGGAGAGATTATGCAAACTAAGTCTGGACAAATTATTAAAAACAAATCAAATTCTTCAGGAAAAATCAGAATCCTGTTTTTATAATGTATTATTTATGTCCAATTTAAACAATAAAATTATAATTTATGCAAACAACTCAGAAAGTATGACCCATGTTCAGGAAAAAAAAATCAATATAAAGAAGTTCTGTGTGGCCCTAGGTGTTTATTTTAGCTGATAAAGATTTCAAAAGAGTTGTTACATGTTTTAAAATGATATTTAATGAGTTAAAAATGTCATGATAATAAGAAGAAAAGCAACTAATTACATGGTGATAACAGTATGGTTAACAGCCAACTTCTCACCAGAAACAATGAAAGCCAGAGGAAGCAGAACAACAAAGTGCTGAAAAGAAATGCTCTTCAAGGAAGAAGTCTGTATCCAACAAAACTATCCTTCAGGGATGACGGTGAAATAAAGATATTTTAAGATAAATAAAAAGTGAGAAAAAGCGTAACTACCTTTCTTGAAATAGTAAAGGAAGTCTTTTACACTGAAAAGAAAGGATAATAGATGCTAACTTTAATTCATGGATAAAAAATAAGAGCACCAGAAATCAAGGTATTAACATTTTTTAAAATCTATTAAATTCTTTAAAATACTTAATTTTATAAAGCAATAATTATAACTGTGTTTTGGAATTTTTTTAAATTACATGTGGAACTATACTGAAACAAAACTTCTATCTTTTACTAGGACTAAGTATTAATCTGAGTGGATTATGATAAACTAAGTAATCCCTAGAGTAACCACTCAAAAACATCTTTACAAATATAGTTTAAAAATCAAGAGAAGAATTGAGAGTTCCCTTGTAGTGCAGTGGGTTAAGGATCTAGCATTATCACTGCAGTGTCCTGGGTTGCTGCTGTGGCACAGGTTTGATCCCTGGCCTGGGAACTTCCACATACCACAGGCATAGACAAAAAAAATCAAGAGAAGAATTAAAATAGTACACTAAAAAGCATTTGCTTATTACACAAAAGAAGGCAGAAGAAAATATAGGGGGATGAGAATATATATGTATATTCATAACATTTAACAAAATGACATTTGTAAATCCAAACATTTTAGAAATTAGATCAAATGTGAGTATGCTAACACTTCATTCAAGAATCAGAGATTTCCAGACTGGAAGAAAAAGGAAGACACAATTATTATATACTCTGTACAAGACACAGTTTAGATTTAAAGACACATATAGGTTGAATGTAAAGTGGTAGAAAAATATATTATGCAAATAGTAACTGTAAGAGGCTAGACAAACATCAGACAAAATAGACTTTAAAACAAGCAATATTTATAGGGACAAAGAGAAACAGTTCACAATTATAAAAAAGCCAACATATAATGAAGACATAATTATGAGCATATAGGTGCCCATCAGAGAAAATACGTGAGGCAAAACCTGAATGAACAGAAAGAAGAAATAGACAACAACATTCACAGTTAGATATTTCAATACTCGACTTTGTCTCACTGTTAGAAAAGATAGGTAAGACTACAGAAGACTTGACATTACTACCAGAAAACTTGAATGTGATTTATAAAAAAATTTAGACTCTAGAAGACTTGAAAATACTATCAGCAAACTTGACATGTGATTTATTAAAAATTCAAAAAAATTCCACACCAATTACAGCATGACACATTCTTTTCAAACACTCATAAAATATTCTTCAGGATATATCATATGTTAGGCCATAAAACAAGTCTCAGTAAATAAGTGTGAAATCATATGAAGTATGTTCTCTAAGCACAATGGAATTAAAGTTGAAATTAACAATAGAAAGAAATTTGGTAATTCCCTAAATATTTAGAGTTAAATAATACACTTTAAAGAAGAAATTATGAAGGTAATTAAAACATGTTTTGAACGGAATGAAAACAAACACAACATATCTAAACTTGTGAGATAAATTTAAGGCAGTGCTTAAAGGGAAATTTACATCTTTAAATGTGTATATTGGAAGAAGAAAATTACAAAATCTCTTTAAGCTTCCACATTAGGAAACTAGAAAAAGAAGAGAAATTTAACTCAAAGCAATAAAAAAGACAAATAAATAAATATCCATTTGGTAAATAATGAAATATAAAACAGAAATTATAGAAAACCACTCATCAAAAGTTGGATCTTTGAAAAGATGACTAAAATTGATAAACCTTTGGTTGCAATGACCAAGATGAAAAGACAAAAGACACAAATCATCAAAATGAGAAGAGAAATATGAGACATTACTGCCAATTTTTTAGAAATTAAAAGAGAATTTTATGAACAACTGAGTGTCACTAAATTAAACATTTTAGACTAACTCAAGAATAAATAAAAATCTGAATATATCTTAAAAAACAAAAAGAAATGATAAATAACAAATAAGCAAATAAATAGATAATCCTTTCACAAAGGAGGGCCCAATTCCAGATCACTTCTCTAGTGAATTATAGCAAATGTTTAAAGAAGAAACAATAGGGATACTATAAAACCAGGTATTAACATGATACCATAGACAGAAAAAAATCACATAAAAATATAGCCAATATCTCTCTTAAATATAGAGGCAACAATATTTAACAAATTATTGGCAAGCTGATTCCAGCAACCTATAAAAAGGATTATATACAATGACCAAAATCAAAGGGATGTAAGGTTCATTTCACATGCCCAAATTGATAAATGTACATACAAACTTCAACCAAGAATACTCTACCCAGCACAGCTCTTGTTCAGATTCAGAAATCAAAAGCTTTACAGACAAGAAAAAGCTAAGAGACTTCACCACCAACAAACCAACTTTACAACAAATGCTAAAGGAATTTCTCTAGATGGAAAGAAAAGGCCACAATTAGAAACAACAAAATTATAAATAAGTAAGCTCATTGGTAAAAGCAAACATAAAAAATGTAGGAAGGGAGTTCCTGCTGTGGCTCAGCAGTAACAAACCTGACTGGTATTGATAAAGATGGGGATTCAATCCCTGGCCTTGATCAGTGAGTTAAGGATCTGGCATTGCCATGAGATGTGGTGTAGGTCACAGACACAGCTTGGGTCCCATGTTGTTGTGGCTTACATCGGCAGCTGTAGCTCTGATTCGACCTTGGAACTTCCACATGCCACTAGTGTGGCCCTAAAAAGCAAAAAAAAAAAAAGGTGGGAAATTACCCCACAAATATAATATCAAAACTAGCAAGCATGAGAAGAGGAGAGAACAGTGAAGAACATTAAAAATGCATTTGAAATTAAGAGACCAGCAACCAAAAAGAATTCTGTAAATATACAGACTGTTACATTGAAATCTAATGGGAATCACAAACAAAAAACTACAATAGACACACTCATAAAAAAAGAAAAAGCAATCCAAACACAACACTAAAGATAGATGACAAGTCACAAGAGAAGAAAACAAAGGAGGAAGGGAAGAAAAAAGACCTAAAGTAACAAATCTGAAATAATTAAGAAAATGGCAGTAAGTACATACATATATACACAATAATATTGAATGTAAATGGATTAAATGTTCATACTAAAACTCATAAACTAGCTGAATGGATACAAAAACAATACCCATATATATGCTGTTTACAAGAGACCCACTTGAGACTTAAGGATGCATAAAGACTGAAAGTGAGGGGATGGAAGGAAGTATTGCATGCAAGTGGAAATCAAAAGAAAGCTAGAAGAACAATACTCATATCAGACAAAATAGACTTTAAAATAAAAAAGGTCACAAGATACAAAGAAGGACACGACATTGATCAAAGGATCAATCCAAGAAAAAGATATCACAATTGTAAATATATATTCATACAACACAGGAGCATCACAATATATAAGGCAAATACTTACAGCCATAAATGGAGAAATTGACAACAACACATTAATAGTGGGGGACTTTAACACCCTGCTTACATCAATGGACAGGTCATCCAGACAGAAAATCAACAACAAAACACAAATCCTAAATGACACCCTAGACCAGATAGACTTGATATTTATAGAATATTCCATCCCAAAGCAACAGAATATACATTCTACTCAAATGCACACGGAACATTTTCCAGGATAGATCACATCTTGGGGACACAGATAAAGCACTGGGAAATTTTTAAAAATTGAAATTATATCAAGCATTTGCTCCTATCACAAGGCTATGAGACTAGGAATCAACTACAAGAAAAAAAAAACCCATTAGAAAAAAACAAACCCCTGGAAGCTAAGTGATATAATACTAAACAACAAATGGATCACCGAAGAAATCATAAAGGAAATTAAAAAAATTCTTATAGACAAATGACAATAAAGATACAATAATCCAAAACTTATGGGACACAGAAAAAGCAGTTCTGAGAGGGAAGTTTATAACAAATTAGAACCTTATCTCAGGAATCAAGAAGCAGCTCAAATAAACAACCTAACCTTACACCTAAAATGACAAAAGAAGAACAGATAAAGCTCAAAGTTAGTAGAAAGAAAGAAATCATAAAGATCAGAGCAGAAATAAATGAAACAGAAATGAAGAAAACAATGGAAAAGATCAATGAAACCAAAAGTTGGTTCTTTAAAAACATAAAAAAATTGATAAATCCTTGGCCAGACTCATCAAGAAAAAAGGGAAAGGGCTCAAATTACAAAAAATTAAAATTATAAATGAAAAAGAAATTACAACTGACAACACAGAAATACAAAGGATCACAAGAGGCTACTATAATCTAGTATACGCCAATAAAATGGACAACCCAGAAGAAATGGATAGATTCTTACAAAGGTACTACCTTCCAAAACTGAACCAGAAATAAATAGGAAATATGAATAGACCAATCACAAGTACTGAAGTTGAAAATTTTATTTAAAAGCTTCCAAAAAATAAAAGTTCAGGGCCAGATGGCTTCACAGACCAATTCTACCAAACATTCATAGAAAAGTATTGCTGAAATGCTTCCAAAAAATTGCAGAAGGAACATTCCCAAGATCATTCTATGAGGCCACCATCACCCTGATACTAAAACTAGAAAGAGATACCACAAAAAAAGAAAATTACAGGCCAATATTACTAATGAACAAAGATGCAAAAAAACTCAATAAAATATTAGCAAGACAAATCCAAAATTACATTAAAAGGATGATATACCACCACAGTCAAGTGGGATTTATCCCAGGGATACAAAGATTCTTCAATATCCACAAGTCAATCAATGTGCTACACCACATGAATAAACTGAATAATAAAAACCATATGATCATCTCAATAGTTTCAGACAAAGCTTTTCACAAAAATCTAAGACCCATTTGTGATTTAAAAAAATCCTAGAGAAAGTGGGCATAGAGAGAATGTACTTCAATATATTAAAGCCATATATGGCCCAAATCCTTTGCTAACATCATTCGTAACAATGAAAAGCTGAAAGAATTTCTGCTAAGATCAGAAACAAGACAAGCATGTCCACCTCGCCACCTTTATTCAACATAATTTTGAAAGTTCTATCCATGGCAATCAGACAGAAAAAAAAGCTTTTGCACAGCAAAGGAAACCATTAAAAAACCCAAAAAGACAACCTACAGAATGAGAGAAAATCTAGGCCAGTGATGCAACAGACAACAGCCTAATCTACAAAATACATGAATAGCTAATGAAACTCAATAACAAAAAACCAAACAACCCAGTTGAAAAATGGGCAGCAGACCTAAATAGATTCTCCAAAGAAGACATGCGGATGGCCAATAGGCACATGAAAAAATGCTCAACATCACTGATTATTAGAGAAATGTGAATTGAAATTACAATGAGGTACCACCTTACACCAGTCAGAATGGCAATCATTAACAAGTCAACAGATAACTAATGCGGGAGAGAGTATGGAGAAAAAGGTACCCTCCTTCACTGTTGGTGGGAATGTAAATTGGTACAATCACTATGGAAAACAGTTTTGAAGTTCCTCTTAAAACTAAATATAGAACTATCATATGATCCAGAAATTCCACTGCTGAGAATATATGTGGACAAAACTTTCATTAAAAAAGATACATGCACCCATATGTTCATTGCAGCCCTATTCACAATAGTCAAGACATGGAAACAACCTAAATGTCCAATGACAGATGAATGGATTAAGAAGATGTGGTACATATATACAATGGAATATAACTCAGCCATAAAAAACAAACTAATGCCATCTGCAGCTACATGGATGGAACTAGAGATTCTCATACCAAGTAAAGTAAGTCCGAAAGAAAAAGACAAATACCATATGATATCACTTATCTGTATAATCTAAAACATACAACAGATGATCCTATATAAAAAATAAACAGAATCAGATCATGAACAAGGAGAGCAGACCTGGGGTTCCCGGGGTGGGGGAAAGGGGAGGGAGTGGAATGGACGGACATTTTGAGGGTTTTTTGGATGCAAAATGTTATATTTGGTATAGATGGGCATTGGGGCCCTACTGTATAGCACAGGGAAATGTGTGTGATTGGGTCACTTTGCTGTACATCAGAACTTGAAGAAACACTGTAAACCAATGTAAACCAACTGTACTTCAATAATAATTATAAAAGAAAAAAAATGCACTGTTTTTTTAAACCAAAAAAAAGAAAAAGAAATAAAAGGATTATACATTGGAAAAGAAGAGGTCAAACTGTTGCCATTTGAAGATGACATGTTACTATATATGCAAATCCTAAAGATGCTATCAGGAAACTGTTAGAGCTCATCAATGATTTTGGTAAAGTTGCGGGATACATAAAAATCTATTGCATTTCTATATGCTAACAATGAATGATTAGAAAGAGAAATGAGGGGAAAAACACCATTTACCATCACATCAAAAATAGTAAAATACCTAGGAGTAAACCTACCTAAAGAGACAAAAGACTGAAAACTTTAAGAAACTGATGAAATAAATCAAAGATGACAGAAACAGGTAGAAAAATATACCATGCTTTTGGTATATATAAATAATCTTCCTTAGATTGGATGAATCAATGTCAAAATGACTACACTACCTAAGGCAATATACATATTCTTTGCAATCCTTATCAAGTTATCAATGACATTCTTCACAGAACTATTTTTTTGTGGATTAAGGGGGAGGTTGATTAGTTGATTAACTTAACTAATTATTTCATTCTTTTTTTATTGTTGAATAGTATTCCATTATAGTTCTCAGTATATAAGTCTTTCACCTCCTTGGTCAGGTTTATTTCTAAGTATATTTTTTGGAGCGCTTTTTCTCTTTTTATGGCTGCATCTATGGCATATAGGGGTTCCCAGGCTAGAAGTCATACAGTCAGACTACAGCTTCTGGCCTACACCAGAGCCATAGCAGTGCTGGACCTACACCATAGCTTGTGGCAATGACAGATCCTTCATCCACTGAGTGAGGCTAAGGATCAAAACTGCATCCTCACACAGACAATGTTGGGTCCTTAACCGCTGGGCCACCATGGGAACTCCTGGTGCAATTTTATAAGGTATTTTTTTTCACTCCCTTTTTGATATTTCACTCTAGTATACAGAAACACAATTGATTTCTGATGTTAATTTGTATCCTGCTACTAAGTTGAATTTGTTTATCCAATCTCCTGTTAGAGATCAGGATGGAAAACAATATAAAAAAAGGATATATATATATATATATATATATGTCACTTTGCTGTAAACAGAAATTGGTACAACATTGTAAATCAACTTATTTTAATTAAAAAAATAGTGCTTGTCAGCAACCGTGTCCATGTGATAGAATGAGCACCCTCAAGTGGTGCCACCAGTGTCTGTGTCCCCAATGTAAGTTCCAGTTGCCTCCTGCCTCTCTGGGAGAGTCTCCAAGATAAGTAGGTGAGTCTGAATCAGGATTCTTTCAAATTACTGCTTCCAGCCTGGGTCTTGGAGCATGTGAGATTTTGCATGTGCCTTTTAAGAGTGGAGTCTCTATTTCCCACAGCTTTTTAGGTCTCCCAAAACTAAGCTCTGTTGACCTCCAAAACCAAATATTCCTGGTGCAAGGATATGGGCCATGTTTTTAATTATTCTCCTGTTAGTGGGTCACCCATCCGAGGGTATAGGTCTTGACTATACTGTGACTGCCCCTCCTGCCCATCTCTACATGGTTCCTTCTTTATATCTTTAGTTGTAGAAAATCTTTTCTTGTGATTCTAATCTTTCTCATCAATAGTTGTTCCATCAAATTGTTGTAATTTTGATGTTTCAATGAGAAGAGGTGAGGAAGAGTGAGCTCAGAGCTACTCTGTCATCTTAGCTATATCTCCCTAACTCTGTTTACATTTAAATGTAATAATTTAAAGTAATTACTGATAAAGAGGTTCTTCTGTAATTTTACTATTTATTTTCTACATGGCCTATAGCTTTTTTGTCCCTCATTTTCTTGCATTTTTGTCTTCTCGGCATTTAGTAGATTTTTAAAAGTGAATAATTTTTAATTTCTTTTTGTGGTTACAATGGGGGATTACATTTAATAGTCTAAAATTCTAACATTTTAAAATTTAACAGCTTAACTTCAATAATAATTTTTTAAATTAAGTAAACCAGACACTAAATTTTCTGAAATTTCCAAACAAAGCCACAGACTGGACTTTATAGTAAACTATTAGAAGCATGTCCACCAAAATAAAAAAAAAAAAAAACAAGAAAAGGAGACCTAGCCACAGTTCTTCTAGTGGTTCTAACCATTGGAATAAGAAAAAGAAATAACAGATAAAACGTAGGAAAGGAAGATATATGATGTTAAAAATCTAGAAAAATTAAATAATCAACTGAAAAGTCATTAAAAATGAGCCCTATATGGTAACTGGAGAAAAGATTAATGTGCAGAAATCAACAGCTGTGACTGATGAGCAAATACAATTCAAATAACCTTTTAAATAAACATAAAATTCTAAGGTATGCATATATAGACCTAGAAGGAAAGTACAAGGCCTTTGTGGAGATAACTAGAATATCTAATATGCCTTTTTTCATAGGTTAAAAAAGATTATTTCTAAGTTGAGTTTAAAATCTTAAGAACAACTATGCTTGGAAATTTGTGTTCTTGTTATACTAAAATTAATTCCACACTCGAAGTAGATGTAACTACCTCTCTGTATACAATGAAGCCAGTCATGATTAAAACAAAACTCTACATTGACAGAGAAACAGACAGTGATTTGATAAATGGAGACTCCAGTCCTCAGGTACTTGCAACCACTTAGTGGAAAGAACATGTTCACTCCTGTAATGTCATATAGTTGTCATCCCTTCCACAAGCTCCAATAAAGGAAATGACCCTGCACCTAGTTTTCTTACCTTGTTGAGAGATGGATCCCCATCCTGTAGCCCAGCAAGAAAGGTTCCAGAGATTCACATCTGGGGGTGCAATGCAGATTGGAAGCACAGAGTCGGAAAACACAATGCGGCTTTTCAACTGCACCAGAGCGATGTCACCTCCAACAGGGTGGTACACTTCGTATGTGGGGTGTATGATCACCTTATTCACCTCAAACCACTGGGTGTGATGGCCTGCAACCCCGAGATTCACAAGGCCCACATACATATCAAATGCCTCAGTATTCTTGTCCCTATGGGGACAGAGAACAAATGCACAGTGATTAAGAACCTTGCATTTGGAAAGAGGAGCCACCTTGAGCTCATAGGCCTAGGGAGTCCTGAAGCATGGCAGTCTGGGTATCCAAGCTCTCAGCCAGGATGTGGAAAAGTGAGCCCTTCTAGCATAGTGGCACCTGTTTGTCTGGCAGAATTGCCCCCAAGGAAGTCCTGATCTGAGCCTATAGAGGATTCAGGGACCCACTAGGCCCTGTTGGACAGCCCAGGATGGTGAGCCTGCCATATGTGCAGATGTGTAGCTCAAGAAGATGAGTCTTTCATCAACTCTGATCCTGTGATTTGTCTCCTCTTCTCTCCTCTCATCCTATGGTGTGGCCACTCTCCTCAACTCTCATCCTATTATTTGGTTTCACACCTATCTGGAAGAGGAGAGGACCCTAAAAGAGCCCTCATCCCTGTGCAAGAAGAAGCTGTAGTGGGTGGAGCTGTGTGCTAGGTCCCACTCTCTCCTCCACCTCTAAGAAGTCCCAGTCCTATGCAGCCTGTGTGTTCAGTCTTGCAGCCCTAGACCTCCAAGGAAATAGTATCCAGCACTGCCCACTCACCTCTCAAAGCAGTGTGCTGCAGACAGGACCCAGTACTCATCAATGATGGACCCACCACAGATGTGGAAGCCTGCATAGTGCACACTGACCTGCCATGGCCACTTTCCCTCGAGGGCATCCACACCTCCTATGATTTTCCCCTGCACATGACGCTGGCCACAGGCTTAGGGAGAAAGAGTGTGTGAGTAGCAGTGGTGCCAGGGCAGGCCTGGCCATAGGCAAAGTGGAGGGAGGGTCAAGTGGGAGGAGGGGAAGGCCAGAGAAGACTAGGTTTCCACCCTTGAAGGGAGAAAGCCCTGGATTCACCACTGGGACCACCACCACCAATCTGGGCCTGGAGGGTCCTACCCACATCACGGCTAATGGCGACCCCCTCTCTGGCAGGGTGCCTGAGGGCCGTCGCTGCAACCTGGGTGGGAGGCAGGAAGGGCAGGAGCAGGAGGAGGAGGCTCAGGATCATGGGCCAGGACTCGCCAGTCCCAGTGGGAGGTCTCATCAGGGTGGCAGCCATGAAGCAAGCGCGCCTCGCGGTTGTAGATCAGAGCACGTGACTTGTGACGGCACTAACATGCGACAGTGTCCAGGCATAGGTGGTACTAAAGCATGATAGCACAAATATTCCAGGGGTCCCGGGCATATGATGGCACCAACACACAATGGTAACCCACATATGATAGAACTTTGAACGGCTGATTTTTGCTTTTCATCTCATACTCATGACCGTGTAACCCCTGCTCTCTATTTCCTCTATCCACAGGGATACGTGAGAACGCCCCCTGGAGCTTCTGGGAGGTCATGGCTGTTTCGTTCCTCAGCTCAGAACCAGCCCTCAATGGTCTCCTTCCCTGCCACCTCTGCCCCATCCCCCCACCCCTGCCCCATCGTCCATCCCCACCATGGCTGGCTCTCTGCAGTCTCACTCTCTGGCTAGCGGTCAGTGGACCCTAGTTGGTCTCACTCCTGGATGGTGGTGGTGGTCAGTGGTGTCTCTCCCCAATCAGCTGGCTTGCTCTTGGCTGATGCAGTGGGAATAATTTGGTCTGGTGTCTCCAAACATCAGCCAGCATGCTGGGGCTTAGTCATGTCTCAGTTGCAGCATTCCAGAAATGCATAAGCACTTTCATGCCTCTTCTTGATCATATTTGCTAATGTGCTATTGAATAAAGCAAGTTATACAGCTGATGGAAAAGGGGGATTGGAAAATGCACTGTATTACTTAAGCTCTAAGGGAACTTCAGAACTCTGCTATTGTGACAATACATAAACATAAACATGTCTGTGTTCCAATAAAACTTTATTTATGGACACTGAAATCTGAATTTCTTTTAATTATCTTGTCTCATAAAATATTCTCTTGTTTTACCCCAAAACAGTAAAAAGCGTACAAACCATTCTTAGTTCATGAGATATTTAGAATCAAGTAGTTTGCCAACCTCTGCTCTAAGTGCTTCTTATATTTCTTTTTTTAAAAATAAATACTGGGAGTTCCCGTCGTGGCGCAGTGGTTAACGAATCTGACTAGGAACCATGAGGTTGCGGGTTCGATCCCTGCCCTTGCTCAGTGGGTTAATGATCCAGCGTTGCCATGAGCTGTGGTGTAGGTCGCAGACGCAGCTTGGATCCCGCGTTGCTGTGGCTCTGGTGTAGGCTGGCAGCTACAGCTCCGATTAGACCCCTAGCCTGGGAACCTCCCATATGCCGTGGGAGCGGCCCAAGAAATGGCAAAAAAAAGACAAAAAAAATACTATTTTTATAGAAGTTTTGGGTTCACAACGAAATTAAACAACAGGTACAGTGGTTGTTAATGCAGGAGGCAATGCATGTGTCAGGGCAAGAGGTATTGAAAAATTTCTGTACCTTCTATTTCTTGATATTAATCTTTGTCTTTTATATGTAATGCCAATAATTTCTCTTTCTTCACTATTCCTTGTCTTTTAATATGTTTCAAGTGTGTTCATAATTGTTCAATTGAGAATTTTTATGGTAGAAATTTTTATGAATTTTTATGAATATTTTATGATATGATTTAAAAATCCTTGTGCAAAGGAGTTCCAGTCATGGCTCAGCAGTAATGAACCCAGCTAGTATCCATGAGAATGGGGGTTTGATCTCTGGCCTTGCTCAGCAGGTTAAGGATCTGGTGTTGCCATTAATTGTGGTATAGTTTGCAGATGTGGCTTGGATCCTGCATTGCTGTGGTTGTGGTATAGCTCGGATTGGACTCCTAGCCTGGGAACTTACATGTGCCTCAGGTGTGGCACTAAAAATCTTTTTAAAAAATCCTTGTCCAATAATTCAGCTGTGTTAGCTTGATGTTGGTGTCTATTAACAGTCTCTTCTTATTGGAGCTGAAACCTTCCTAGTTCTTAATGTGACGAGTCATTTTGGACTGTGTCCTCTGCATTTTGAGTACTACTCTAGAAGACTGATTTCCATTTAAATTCTATTTTAGTAAGTTGTAAACCTGTTTAGTTTCAAAATGCACATCCTGGCTCACTCTGGTGGACTGTGGTTTAGTTTATCAAGTCTCTGCAGGACTATTCTGATCTGTCCACTTGCATGTTTCCTTCACAGTCTTAGTGCTAGCTTGAGATGGGAAAGGTGTTGCCTCCTACTGCAGATGGGGAGAGAATATGGGCTCCATAATATGTCTGGCTTGTGTGTCCCATACTTCCTACAGGAGCCTGTGGAAATCAGATAGCACTGGTTCTCAACCAGGGGTGATGTTCCTAGGGCATATTTGGTAATATCTGGATATATTTTGATTATCAAAATTGGGGGAGTGGCTACTGGTATCTGGTAGGCTATCTAAGACACTAATATATATCCTATTATACACAGACACCTTTCTGGAACAAAGAATTTCCAGCCCCACATGTCAGTAATGCTGAGATTGAAATATTTTGGCTTGTGGGTTCTAAGAGGACTACCTTATTGTGGAGGAAAAGCATTGGAACATAGCCTCTTACCAATGAACTCAGCTTCTGCAATGACTGTTAGGTAACAGAGGGGTGAAGCTCTTCTTATGTTTGCCTTAAGAACAGGTAATTTGGCTAAAAGGTTTCTGTCATAGTGGGCAAATCTTTCCTGGCCTATTGGCTTTTCTTAAGGCATGTGTGTTGTGTGTGTGTGTGTTGTGTGTGTGTGTGTGTGTGTGTGTGTGTGTGTGTGTATGGTGGTATATGTATAACTGAATCACTTTGTTGTACAGGAGAAATTATCACAACATTGTAAATCAACAATATTTCAATAAAACTTAAAAATATGAAATAAGAAAGAAAAGACAATCCATAGAATGGGAGAAAATCTTTGCAAATGAAGCAACTGACAAGGGAATAATCTCCAAAATATACAATTACCTCCTGCAGCTCAATATAAAAAAAAAAAAACAACCCAGTCAGAAAATGGGCCAAATATTTAAATAGACCATTCTCCAAAGAAGACAAACAGATGGCCAAAAAAATGAAAAAAATCTCAACATTGCTAATTATTAGAGAAATGCAAGTCAAAACTACAATGACCTTATCCCAGTGAAATAGCTATAATCAAAAAGTCTACAAACAATAAATACTGAAGAAGGTGTGGAGAAAAGGGAACACTCCTACACTGTTGGTGGGGATGTAAATTGGTAGAATCACTATAGAAAACAGTATGGAGTTTCCACAAAAAAACTTACAATAGAAAAACCATATATGATTCAGCAACCCCACTCTTGGGCATCTATCCAGAGACAACCATAATTCAAAAAGATACATGCACCCCAATGTTCATTGCATCACTATTTACAACAGCCAAGACATGGAAGCAACCTAAATGCCCACTGACAGAGGAATGGTTAAAGAAGATGTGGTACATATATACAATGAAATGTTGCTAAGCTACAAAAAAAGAATAAAATAAATCCATTTGCAGCAACATCAATAGAGCTAAAGATTACCATCCTAAATAAAATTGTTACACAAGGAAAGACAAATGTCATGTGACATCATTTACATATGGAATCTACAAATGAATTTATTTGCAGAACAGAAACAGACTCATAGCTTGAAAACAAACTAATGGTTCCCAAAGGGGAAAGGTGGGGGGAGGGATGGATTGGGGGTTTGGGATCAACATATGCACACTGAAGTATATGGAATAGTTGGCCAGTGGGGATCTGCTGTATAGCACAGAGAACTCTACCCAATAGTCTGTGATAATTTATGTGGGAAAAGAATCTGAAAAAGAATGGACGTGTGTATATATATATATATATAAATTAATCACCTTGTTGCAAAGCAGAAATTATCACAACATTGTAAATCAGCTTTACTTCAATAAAACTTTAAAAAATACTTTTCCATGCACATAAACAAAGATGACCAGAAACTTGACATAATGTACCATAACTGAGAAATAGAAGAAAAACTGACCTGAAGAGAAATCAGGATGGCAGAGTAGGAGGGCATGGAAGTCATCTTCCCTCATGAACACATGTGGAGCAATTCTTACTAAAAACCAACTGGAGACAAGCAGAAAGACTCCTGTGAAAGCAATACTGTAATAAATATGCACATAGAATCGAGAAGGAAGGGAAGAGTTGCAATAGTGCAGGACCTGTGCCCCTGGGAGTGGACTCAGAAGACAAGGTAGAACTCGTCCTTGGGAAGTGAAGTGTTCAAGCCACATATTAGTTGCCTGAGGCCCTGGTGTCCAACAAAGGCAAGAAGAGTCCCTTGGCTGATTGGAAGGCTGGTGAAACTAACAGGAGGGCTATAGGAAACCTGGGTTCTACTTGTGAGGAGTGTACCTAAGACTTACTTGCTACCAAAGCAAGGCACAGAGGGCAGATTGAAATTAAAATTGTATAAATAGCTGACTTGTTTCCTGCAACCACCCCAGTGTACACCCAGCCTGAGCCAAATGAATGTTCCATCCCTGCTTGCCTCATGTAACAGATCCATCCTGGAGTGAGGGCTATCATGACTGAGGAAAGAACTCATCCAACTGTGTGACAATGATGTGGCTGAATCCATAAACAGCATCTGAATAGGGGGGAACAACCATTGTGGTGAATTCACAGGTGGTGAATCAGAGGCATTCTGGATTTCTGAGGGTGGCTAGACCAACATAGCCTGTGTTCTGACCCTTGCCAATTACCCATATCTGCCTCTCTTGCCCCTGCGCTGCTCCCTTCTGGGGCAAAAGTGCTGGTGTTGGTAGGGAACTGGGATAGCTAGGACCCAAACTTCAGGCCTTCTGCTCCAGAAACTTGAGACCTGACCCCACCCTTGATAGGGTGGTGATAGCCACTGAACAGAGAAGAGGCCCCACCTCATATCTAACTCTGGCCATAACCCCTCCATCTCCAACCCAAACTCCTATCAATGTGAAAGTTGCTAGTACACCCTAAGGAAAGAAAAGACTTGTGTTCATGTCAAATCAAGCTCTCCCACCAAAGGCAATGGATACACATACATTGTATAGGGATCCATCAAGTCCACCATAAGTAACTGTGTCACCTATTTCACAGAGACAGAGGAAGATAAGCAAAAGAAGAAGACTGAGGAATGAATTTGTTTCAACTGAAAAAATTAGAGAAAGCCCATGAAAAATCATCTAAAGAAACAAACAAACAAACAAACAAAACCTTACCAGATAAAGATTCAAAGCATCAGTGATAAGAATGCTAACTGAATTAAGGAAGATAATAAATGAACACAGTGAGAATTTTGACAAGGAATTATATACATATACACACACACCAGGCAGAATTGAAGAACAAAAAACAAGTTGGAAAGAATGAACAGCAGATTAGGTGAGAGAAAAGAATGCGCAAGTTATATGGAAGATAGAATAATGAAAATCACCCAATTTCAGAACAGAAAAAAATTAATGCAGTTTAAGGGATCTTTGGGATTACATCAAGCATAGCAGCTTTTGTATTATTAGAGTCTAAGAAAAAAGGAAGAGAGATAATTGGTTTGAAAATGTATTTAATGAAATTATGGCTGAAAAATTTCCAAGCCTGAAGAGGAAAAAATATCCAGGTACAGGAAGCACAGAAAGTCTTTTTTTTTTTTGGTCTTTTTATGGCTGCATTTGTGGCATATGGAAATTCAGAGGCTAAAGGTTGAATCAGAACTGTAGCTGCTGGCCTATACCACTGCTACAGGAATATCAGATCCAGGCCACGTCTGTGAACCACACCACAGCTCACAGCAATGCTAGATCCTTTTTTTTTAATGATTTTTTTTTATTCCACTGTACAGCATGTGGACCAAGTTAAACTTAAATGTATACATTTTTTCCCCACCCTTTGTTCTGTTGCAATATAAGTATCTAGACATAGTTCTCAATGCTACTCAGCAGGATCTTATTGTAAATCCATTCTAAGTTGTGTTTGATAACCCCAAGCTCCCAATCCCTCCCGCTTCCTCCCTCTCCCCCCAGCTGGCTACAAGTCTATTCTCCAAGTCCATGATTTCCTTTTCTGAGGAAAGGTTCATTTGTGCTGGATATTAGATTCCAGTTATAAGTGATATCATATGGTATTTGTCTTTGTCTTTCTGGCTCATTTCACTCAGGATGAGATTCTCTAGTTCCATCCATGTTGCTGCAAATGGCAATATGTCATTCTTTTTTATGGCTGAGGAGTATTCCATTGTGTATATATACCACTTCTTCTGAATCCAATCATCTGTCCATGGACATTTGGGTTGTTTCCATGTCCTGGCCATTGTGAATAGTGCTGCAGTGAACATGCCGGTGCATGTGTCCCTTCTAAGTAGAGTTTTGTCCGGATAGATGCCCAAGAGTGGGATTGCGGGGTCATATGGAAGTTCTATGTATAGATTTCTAAGGTATCTCCAAACTGTTCTCCATAGTGGCTGTACCAGTTGACATTCCCACCAGCAGTGCAGGAGGGTTCCCTTTTCTCCACACCCCCTCCAGCACTTGTTGTTTGTGGACTTATTAATGATGGCCATTCTGACTGGTGTGAGGTGGTATCTCATGGTAGTTTTGATTTGCATTTCTCAGATAATCAGCGATGTTGAGCATCTTTTCATGTGTTTGCTAGCCATCTGTACATCTTCCTTGGAGAACAGTCTATTCAGGTCTTTTGCCCATTTTTCCATTGGGTGATTGGCTCTTTTGCTGTTGAGTTGTATAAGTTGCTTATATATTCTAGAGATTAAGCCTGTGTCTGTTGCATTGTTTGAAACTATTTTCTCCCATTCTGTAAGTTGCCTTTTTGTTTTCTTTTGGGTTTCCTTTGCTGTGCAAAAGCTTTTCAGTTTGATGAGGTCCCATGGGTTTATTTTTGCTCTTATTTCTATTGCTTTGGGAGACTGACCTGAGAAAATACTCATGAGGTTGATGTCAGAGAGTGTTTTGCCCATGTTCTCTTCCAGGCGTTTGATGGTGTCTTGTCTCATATTTAAGTCTTTCAGCCATTTTGAGTTTATTTTTGTGCATGGTGTGAGGGTGTGTTCTAGTTTCATTGCTTTGCATGCAGCTGTCCAGGTTTCCCAGTAATGCTTGCTGAATAGACTTTCTTTTTCCCCCCCAAATTTTTTTAATTAAAAAATAATGGAGTTCACAGTATGGCGCAGTGATTAATGAATCTAAGAACCATGAGGTTGCGGGTTTGATCCCTGGCCTTGCTCAGTGGGGTAAAGTTCTGGTGTTGCTGTGAGCTGTGGTGTAGGTTACAGATGTGGCTTGGATCCTGCGTTGCTGTGGCTCTGGCATAGGCCTGTGGCTACAGCTGGTGGCTGCAGATCTGATTCGACCCCTAGCCTGGGAACCTCCATATGCCACGGGAGCAGCCCAAGAAATGGCAAAAAGACAAAAAAAATAAGAATAAAGTGGGAGAAATTATTCTATCCAGTGTGAAGGATTACTACAGAATCTGCAATAACCAATACAGTGTATTATTAGTGGAGGGAAAGACACTAGAATAAAATAAACAGAAATAGACCAACACCTGATTTCTGACAAAGGCAGAAAAGCATTTAAATGTGGGATAGTGTGCCATATATTAGATTCCAGATATAATGGAAAAAATAAAAATCATTATAAAATGAAAAAAATGTGGTAATGTATAGTCTTTCAAAAAATGATGCTGGAGCAATTAGACATCTATATGGTAAAAAATGTCAACCAAAACTTTACACTTCATAAAACATTATGTCAAAGTTGATCATAGCTTTATGTATAAATTTTTAAAACTATAAAAAATTTAGAAGAAAACTTAGGAGAAAAGTCTTCAGGGCCTAAAGCTAATTGAACTGTTCTTATATGTGATACCAAAAGTAAGATTCATGAAATGAAAAATAAATTGTATATAATCAAAATGAAAAGTTTTGCTCTATGGTAGATCATGCTAAGAGGATAAAGTGGATAAAGAGAAGATATTTATAAATCATATATCTGATGCAAGAGTCAGAGCTGGAATACATAAAGAACTCCAAAAACTCAGCAATAAACAGTCATATTATTAATGGGCAGAAGCCAGGAATAGGCATTTTATCAAAGGGGGGGGGTGTAAAACTGATGGTTAACAATCAAATGAAAAGAGTTTCAATATCATTAGCCATTTCGAGAATAATATGTCCCTACATACTTCGTATAACAGCTGAAATTAAAAACAATAGTGACAATACCAAATGTTGGTGAGTATGTTGGGGATTTAGACCTCTCATAGACTGCTTTTTATTATTTATTTATTTTGCTTTTTAGGGCTGCACCGAAGCATATGGAGATTCCCAGCTAGGGGTCCAATCAGAGGTACAGAAGCTGGTCTACACCACAGGCACAGTTATGCCAGATACACGCTGTGTCTACAACCTACACCATAGCTCACACAACACTGGGACCTTAACTCACTGAGTGACGCCAGGGATCGAACCTGCAACCTCATGGTTTCTAGTCGGATTTTTTTCCACTGTACCATGATGGGAACTCCCCTAGATTGCTTTTTAAATACCAAGTTAATAAATGACATTTATGGATTCTTTAAGTTTACAGAGTACTCCAACATATTAATACCCTATCAGCTTTGAATGTAAAATAAGAATGTAAAGTGGCACAGCCTCTCTGGCAAATAATTCTGGTAATGCACTTAACATACAAACTAGCAATTGCACTCTTACACAGGCATTCCAAAGAAAGAACGTTTTTTGTTCACACAAAAATCTATATATGAATATCCACAGAAGCTTTACTCATAATAGCGAAAAACTGGAAAAAATCTAAATGTCCTTTAATGGGTGAATTATTATACAATTCCCAGTAATCTTTCCAACAGAATAATACCTAGTAATAAAAAAATGTGTGGTAAGATTTCCAGAATTGTAGTGTGAGGAGCTTGCGAAAACTTTCCCCTGGAGAGACATCCATTAGCCTGGCCAAAATTTGCAGAGATAACCATTCAAAAACTATATAATGATCAAAGGGCTTACAACAAATTAAGATGCACTTATGCAAAAAAAATTATGGAAGTAGGAGATTGAGGCATCTGAGCTAAGGACTGCATTCATTCCTTCATATCTCTGTCTTGCTGTTTTAGTTGGGCAGATGGCCAAGTTGCATTTACCATCTCCTCTAGTTCCATGGTAGGGAAGAGTTATTAAGGATGGATATGGCAGCCAGTGCACATCAGTTGGTATCTTCCTCAGCTTGGTGCTACAGAAAGTCTATCTTGAGTATGTGGTGGAAACTAGGCAGCATCCACCTTCCCACCCTCATTTTTCACCATATAGGGATGATCTGGGTGAGTGGCTGGTGAAGAGTGCAGCAACTCTCCAAATTAGCTTTGTGTTCTGGGGAAGATAATTTTGTGGTCTCAGCAGCACAGTTGCAATGCCCATCTCCACTAGCTTCTTGGGGCAAAAGAACTATCCTGGGTAGATCTGATAGCCAGTGAACATACATAGATACTATCCTCCCTGGCTCTGAGCTATGGAAGATCCATAGTTGCCAGTTTCTTCAACAACTGGGAAGTGGCACATGTTCCTGCCCACCTCCCCTACAGGCAACTCCTATTTCATTGCACAAAAGTTCTTCCTAGGGGAAGGTTGGCAACACCCTGACCAATAGGGCAAAAATTGGCAACACCTTGCCCCTACCAAAGAGTTTTACTTCAACTGGATTGGACTGTGAGGCAATTTATGTTACAGGGCTTTTTGTAAATGTTGGAGAAGTCAGCTAGCAGTTAGTGGAGACTAAGAGCTGGGTATGATGCCAATGGAATCAGACCAGCTGAAATCTTAATGGGGAGATTGGAGAAAGAGACAAAGAGCCAGCTAAAACCACAATCATCTCTGGTGGGCAGGGAGACTGTACACATTACCAAGACTGTTCATTCTGTGAGGCAACATAAGAGGCTACATTGCAGGGGAAATTCACTTCATTGAACTGGTCCAGCCAGGCCTCTAAACAAATAAGCAAACAATATAACAAGCCCAATTCTGGGAGGAGGAGGTAATATCCAAATATATTACAATACAATATATCTTAAATGGCCTGTTTTAACAAAATCTATACAAAGACACAGTAAAGTGTGACTGATACACAATAAAAAAAAAACAGATGATAGAAACTGCCTGTGAAATTGTCTGTACTAACCACTAACATTCTGGACTTGGCAGGCAAAGATGCCAAAGCAACTATTATAATATGTTCAAAGAACTGATGAAAATGTCTGGCCAAAAAGAGAATTACAACAGAAATAAAAATCATGAAAAAGAATAAAATAAAATTATGGGGCTAAAAAGAACAATAGTCAGAATGAAAAATTTACTAGAGAATTCAATAGTAGATTTAAGCTAGAAGAAGAATCAGCAAACTTGAAGAGAGATGTGAAATCTGAAGGAAGAAAGAAGAGTGAATAAAAACTGACAGAGCCTCTGAGATATGTACATCATTAACGGCACCAACATATGCATAATGGAAATGACAGTAGATAAAAAGGAAGGAACAGAACAAATTTTAGAAGAAATCATTGTTGAATATTTCCCACATTTGATTAAAAAGAGTAATTAGCTCATCTGTTGTAAACAAATGAATGATGTTCCCAAATATGCCCCCACCATAATTCTAAGGGAGCATTATCTTATATGACAAAAGAAGCTTTGTAGAAATGATTAAGTTAAGGATCTTGAGACAAGGAGATTATCCTGGATTATTTGGTTGCCCTAGAAACTCACAAAAAAATACAGTTAAATATTATTTAATTAATTAAATGTTATACCAGAAAATGTTAAATAAATGCAAAAGAAGGCAGTAAGGAGAAACAGAAGAACAAAATATGTATGAGACATATAGAAAACAAAAAGCAAAATAGAAGGCATATCCAACTATAACAATAGTAATATGAAGTATGACTGGATTAAAATATCCAATCAAAATGTAGAGATTTTTTAGACTGGATAAAAACAAAACAAAGCAAAATAAAGGTTCTCCTATTTGATATCCACAGGTGACACACTTTGCATTTCAAAGGTACAAATAGGCTGAAAGTAAAAGGATGGAAGAAAATATAACATTAAAACCATAGAAGAACTGGAGTAGTTATACAAATATCAGACAAAATGCACCTTAAGACAAAAATATTATCAGAGATAGAGAATGGCATTTAAAAATTATAAAAGGATCTATTTATTGGCTTTCTATCCTGTTCCATTGATCTATATCTCGCTTTCTGAGCCAGTACCATATTGTTTTGATAACTGTAGCTTTGTAGTATTGTCTGAAGCCAGGAAGCGTGATTCCTTCCATTTCTGTTTTTTTTTTTCTTTTCTTTTCTTTTTTTTTTTTTGTCTTTTTGCTATTTCTTGGGCCGCTCCTGCAGCATATGGAGGTTCCCAGGCCAGGGGTTGAATCAGAGCTGCAGCCACTGGCCTACAACAGAGCCACAAAAATGCTGGATCCGAGCTGCGTCTGCAACCTACACCAAAGCTCATGGCAATGCCGGATCATTAACCCACTGATCAAGGGCAGGGACTGAACCCGCAACCTCATGGTTCCTAGTCGGATTCGATAACTACTGCACCACGATGGGAACTCCTTTTTTTTTGTTTTGTTTTGTTTTTCTTTTTCAATATTGCTCTGGCTATTCAGAGTCTTTTGTGTTTCTATACAGATTTTAAAAAATTTTGTTCTAGTTATTTGGAGGATGTCCTTAACAATTTGATAGGGATTGCACTGAATCTGTAGATTGCCTTGGGTAGTATTTTGACAAGATTGATCCTTCCAATCCAAGAGCATGGTATATCTGCTCTGTTTGTGTCATACATTTGTGTTGTCTTTGATTTCTTTTGTCAGCATCTTATAGCTTTCATAGTATAGGTCTTCTGTCTCTTTAGGTGGGTTAATTCCCATGTATTTTATTCTTTTTGATATGGTGATAAGTGGTATCATTTCACTGATTTCTCTTTCTGATAGTTCATTGTTAGTGTATAAAAATGCAATTGATTTCTGTGTATTAATTTTGTGTCCTGCAACTTTGCCAAATTCATTGATGAGTTCTAACAGTTTTCTGGAAGTGTCTTTAGGGTTTTCAAAGTATAATATCATGACATCTGCAAACAGTGATAGTTTTACTTCTTTTCCAATTTGGACTTTTTATTTCTGTCTCTTCTCCGATTGTCATTGCCAGGAATTCCATAACTATGTTGAATAGAAGTAGTGAGAATGGATATCCTGTCTTGTCCTAGATCTTAGTGGAAATGTTTTTAGTTGTCTACCATTGAGAATGATGTTAGCTGTGGGTTTGTCATATATGGCTTTTTTTATATTGAGGTAGTTTCTCTCTATGCCCACATTCTGGAGAGTTTTTATCAGAAATGGGTGTTGAATTTCGTCAAAAGTTTTTGTGTATCTATTAAGATAACCACATGGTTTTTATTTTTTACCCAAGCACCTATGGTCAACTAATCTATGACAAAGGAGGAAAGAACATACAGTGGAAAAAGACAGTGTCTTCAATAAATGGTTTTGGGAAAACTGGAAAGCTACTTATAAAAATAATGAAATTAAAACACTCTCTAACACCATATACAAAAATAAACTCAAAATGGATTAAAGACCTAAATATAAGGCCAGATACTATAAAACTCCTAGAGGAAAACGTAGGCAGAATGCTCTTTGACAGCTACATCCTGTTTTGTCCACCTCCTAGAATAAAGTCAATAAAAATAAAAATATACCAATGGGACCTAATTAAACTTGAAAACTTTTGTGTAGCAAAGACAACAAAGCAAAGAAAAACAAAAAGATGACTCACAGAATGGGAGAAAATCTTTGCAAATGATGCAACAGATAAAAGCCTAATCTCCAAAATATATAAACAATTCATACAATTTAACAACATATTAAAGCAATAAGATCCTGCTGTATAGCACTGGGAACTATATCTAGTCATTTATGTTGAAGCATGATAATGTGAGAAAAAGGAATGTTTATGTGTATGTGTGACTGGGTCACCTTGTTATACAGTAGAAAACACTGTATACCAGCTATAATGGAAAAAAATAAAAAATCATTAAATTAAAAAACAGAAATTAAAAAAAATTTCAACCACAAAAACCCCAAGCAACCCAATTTAAAAAAGGACCAAAGACCTAAATAGATATTTCTACAAAGAAGACATACAGATGGCCAACAGCTACACAAAAAATGCTCAACATCACTAACTATTAGAGATATGCAGATTAAAATTACAATGAGGTACCACCTCATAGAATGGTCATCATTAAAAAGTCAACAAATAACAAATGAAGGAGAGAAAAATACCGTCCTTCACTCTTGGTGGGAATGTAAATTGGTAAAACCACTATGGAAAACAGTATGGAGGTACCTCAGAAAACTAATTAGAGAATTACCATATGATCCAGCAATCCTACTCTGGGGATATAGCTAGACAAAACATTCACTCAAAAAGACACATGCACCCCATGTTCATCACAGCCCTCACAATAGCCAAGATATGGAAACAATCTAAATGTTCATGGACAGATGAGTGGACTAAGAAGATGTAGTATATATATGCAATATATGCAATGAAATACTACTCAGCCATAAAAAAGGACAAACTAATGTAATTTATAGTAACATGGATGGAACTAGAGATTCTCATACTAAGTGAAGTATGTCAGAAAGAGAAAGACAGTTGCTATATGATAACATTTATAGGTGGAATATAAAATATGGCACAAATGATCCTATCTACAAAGCAGAAACAAATCATGGACATGGAGAGCATACTTGTGTTTGCTGGAGGGAGGGAGTGGGGTGGACAAGAGTTCGAGATTGGTGCATACAAACTATAACACTGGGAATGGATGGGCATTGAATGGGGTCCTACTGTACAGCACAGGGAACTGTGTGACTGGGTCACTTTGCTATAAAAGAGAAATTGAAGAAATATGGTAAATAAACTATACCTCAATAAAAATTGAAAAATTGTAAAAGAGTCAATTCATCATGTAGATAAAATAATTATAAACATATGCATCAAAACAGAGTCTAAATTTCATGGAGAAAGAATTGAAAAAATTGAAGGGAAAATAGACAAATAATGCCAAGATGAATAATTTAGTAACACATTTCAAAAAATGAAGGAGATTATATTAGAGGGAATCAATGAAATTTAAAAATAGAATATAGAATAAAGAAAATCAACAAAACCAAGTTTGTTGTTTGAAAAGATCAACAAAATTGACAAAACTTTAGCTAGACTGACAGTGTAAATAAGGACTCAAATTACTATAATCAGGAGTGATTTACAAAAAAAATATTTATGGAGGAATATTATAAACAATTGTATACTGACAAATGAGATAATTTTGATGAAATGGATAGATTCCTAGAATGGCACAAACAACCTAAACTGACTCAAGCAGAAGAAAATATCTGAATATACCTATTACAAAAAAATGGATAGTAATTTTTAAGAGTTTCCACAAAGAAAAGCCTACAACCAGATGGCTTCAATGGAGAATTCTACCAATCATTTAAGGGAGAAATAATACCATTCATTAAAAAACTCTTCCAAAAGTAGAAAAGGAGGGAAGACTTCTCAACCCATTCTTGGAGGCCACTATTTCCCTGATACCAAAGATAAATAACACCATTATAAGAAAACTAGACTTTCTTTCTTATGATAGAGACACAAATATCCTCAATAAAGTAGCATCAGACTGAATCCAGCAACAAGTGAAAAAAATATACACCATGACCAAGTGGGATTTTGTCCAGAAAAGCAAGGTTAGTTTAACACCCCAAAATCAATTAATGTAGTAAACCATATTAATAGAATAAGAACAAAGTATACTGATAATTTCAATAGAGGCAAAAAAGGCATTTGAAAGAATTCAACACTCTTTTATAATAAAACATTCAACAAACTAGGAGTATAAAGGACTTTCTTGATGTAATGAGTATCAGCAAAGAACCAGAGCTGGAGTTCCTGCTGTGGTGCAACTGGATTTGCAGCATTTTGGGAGAGCTGCAGGTTCAATACCTAACCTGGCATGGTGGGTTAAGGATCAGGCGTTGCCACACCTGCAGCTTAGGTCACAACCATGGCTCGGATGTGATCCCTAGCTCAGAAACTACATATGACACAGGATGGCCACAAAAGAAACAAACAAACAAAAAACAAAACCAGAAAGCAAAAAACCCAGAGCTAACATCATACTTGGTGAATGACTGGATGCTTTCTCCATAAGGTGAAGAAAAAGACAAATATGTCTGTTCTCATCATTTCATTTTAGCAACCTGCTGGAGGCTCTAGCCAAGGAAATTAATCAAGAAAAGAAATAAAAGCTATCCACTTGGGAAAAAAGAAGTACCAAACAATTTGAAATGAAATTAATGAAACAATTCCATTTACAATAGCATCAAAAAGAATAAAGAACTTAAATGGAAGATCTGGAAGCTCTGTACAATGAAAACCATAAAGCTTTCTAGAAAGAGTTTAAAGAATATCTAAATAAATAGAAAAACACTCAGTGTTCATCAGAAAACTTAATGTTGTTAAGATGGCAATAGTTCCCATACTGATCTACAGAGTCAATGTAATTCCCATCAAAATCCAAGCTGCCTATTTCTTTTTCCATAATTCAACAAACTGATCCTAAAATTTATTTGGGAAGTAAAGGATTCAGAACTGCCAAACCAATCTGGTGCGTGAAAAAAGCCCCAAGAAAATTTGGAAGACTTATACCTCCTGATTTTAAAGCTACGAAATTACACAAAGACAGTGAGGTATTGGCATGAGGATACCATACCAAAAAATTATCTCAAAATGATCATAAAAAACTAAATGTAAGAGCTAAAACTGTAAGATTTTTAGATGAAAACGTAAGAGTAACTCTTCATGATTTGGGGTTAGCCAATGTTTTCTTAAATATGATATTAAATCATATCTCACTATGGTATAAAATTTTTAAAGTATATTTTTCTTTATTAAATGCTCCTTGGGTTGTGATGAAAATTTGATTAGTTTCCAGAGTACTGAAAAAGTTTGTTTTGACAACTTTTTATGTTGCTTTATAGAGAAATGGATTTTGGGGGAGGTGAGAGTCTTAAGGGGCAGTATTAAAGCTCTGAGGTGATAGAGTGGTTCTATACCCTGATGGTGGTCATGTGAGTCTAATAATGAGTCCAATTGCAAAGAACAGAACAGTGCACACATGCATATGTTCATGCATGCACACACACACACGAATGTGCAGGGTTTTCTTAAAGGTGAAAATTGACTAACATCTGTAGTCTAGTTCTCTGTATTGTATCAATGTCAATTTTCTGGTTTTGACATTTCACTGCAATTGCAAAAGATGTCAGTCTTGGATAAAATGTTATCTGGGTCACTTTGTACTATAACTGCAGCTTCCCATAAGTCCATAATTTCACAATAAAAAGTTAAAAAAAGAAACAAACGCCTTTCATAAAAGGCATTATAAATATGAATATATTATCAGAAAACAAGAAAGTTTAAAAAGTAAGCAAAATATTTAAAGCTCATAAAATGGCACAAGTTAAAACTCACATTATTCATAGGATTAAAATAGGATTTGGTTAGACTTCAGAGTAAAAAATAATCTGCCATTCCATTACTCAAACCTGCATGTTACTTATATAAAATATACAAAATGAGCAGTTTTGACTTTGTTTTTGGTTACTTTCTGTGGATCATAAACATAGGCTAATCATTATGGGGGGAAAGAGTAACCTGAATTGTGTAAAAATGTTTGCTTAATTTCAAGAACTATTCCCATAATATTAGAAAAAAACTATTATTAGAAATGAAGTGCCAATAATAACAAAAAACATGAAATATCAGGGTATAAAGAATGTTGACCATTGCATCAAAAAGAATAAGACACCTAGGAATATATAAAGAGGCAAAATACTTGTACTCTGAAAACTATAAGATGCTGATGAAAGAAATCAAAGATGAACAAATAAATGGAAAGATATACCATGCTCCTGGATTGGAAGAATCAATATTGTCAAAATGAATATACTACCCAAGGCAATCTATAGATTCAATGCAATCCCTGTAACATTATCAATGGCATTTTTCACAGAACTAGAACAAAAAAATTTTAAATTTGTATGGAAACACAAAAGACCCCAAATAGCCAAAGAAATATTGAAAAAGAAAAATGGAACTGGGGGAATCAGGCTTACTGATTTCAAACTACTACAAAGCCATAGCCATCAAGGCAATATGGTTCTGGCAAAAAACAAAAATATAGACCTGTGGAACAGGATAGAAAGCCCAGAAATAAACCCAATTAATCTATGACATATAAACCCAACTAATTTATTATGAAGGAGGCAAGAATATACAGTGGTGGAGACAGTCTCTTCGATAAATTATTATGGAAAAACTGGACAGCTACATGTAAAAGAATGAAATTAGAATACTCTCTAAATCCATACACAAAAACAAACACAAAATGGATGAAAGATCTAAATAGATGACTGGATTCTGTGAAAGTCTTACAGAAAACCAGCAGAACACTCTCTGACATAAACCACCAGCAATATCTTCTCAGATCTACCTCCTAGAGTAATGAAAATAAAAACAAAAAACAAATGGACCTAATTACCAAAGTTAAAAGTTTTGCACAACAAAGTAAACCATAAACGAAATGAAAGGACAGCCCACAGAATGTAAGAAAACATTTGCGAATGAAGTGACTGACAAGGGATTAATCTTCAAAATATACAAACACAACCTGCAGCTCAATATCAAAAAAACAAAACAACCCAATGAAAACGTGGGCAGACGATCAAAATAGACATTTCTCCAAAGAAGACATATGGATGGTCAAAAAATATATGAAAATATGTTCAACAACACTAATTATTAGAGAAATGCAAATAAAAAATAACTTATACCAGCCAGAATGTCCATAATCAAAAAGTCTACAAACAATAAATGATGGAGAGGGTGCAGAGAAAAGAGAACACTCCTACACTTGTTGGTAAGAATGTAAATTGGTGCAGTCACTATGGGAAACAGTAAGGAGTTTCCTCCAAAAAAGCTATAAATAGAACTACCGTGTGATCTAGCAATCCCACTTCTGGGCATCTACCTGGAGAAACCAAAAATTCAAAAAGACACGTGCACCCTAATGTTCATTAGAGCACTATTTACAATGCTGCAATGGAAGCAACCTAAATAAATGTCCATCAACAGAGGAATGGATAAAGAAGATGTTGTACATTTATACAGTGGAATATTACCCAGCCTTACACAAGAACAAAATAATGCCACTTGCAGCAACATAAGTGGACCTAGAAATTATCATATTAAGAGAAAGACAGTGAAAGACAAATATCATGTGATATCCTTGTATCTGGAAACTAAAAAAAGGATACAAATGAACTTATTTTCAAAACATAAACAGACTCACAGACTTTGAAAAACTTATGGTTACCAAAGGGTACAGATATGGGGCTTTGGGGAGGGATGGACTGGGGGTTTTGGATTGGCATATGCACATTTAGGTATATAGAATGATTGGCCAATGGGAACCTGCTTATAGCATAGAGAACTCTACCCAATATTCTGTGATAATCTTTGAGGGTAAAGAAACTGAAAGAGAATGGTGTTTATACATGTATAACTGAATTACTTTGTTGTACAGCAGAAATCATTACATTATAAATCAACTACACTTCAACAAAACTTTAACAAATGAAAAGAATAAGGTTGAACCATAAGTGTCATCAGAGATGGCAAATGTTTTTAACTTTTCCTCCTCTTTAATGTTCAATATCTCAGTTTATTTTTTGCAGTTTATTTTAATATTTCACTACCACAAATAATACTTTAGTGAATTTTCTTATCACATGTCATCTTATTTTAGTAAAATATATATAACATAAATTTTACAATTTTAACCATTTTATATAAGTGTACAATTTGGTGGCATTAAGTATATTCACAATGCTGTACAGCTATTACCACCATTTATTTCCAAAACTTTTAAACCAAAGAGAAACTATGCACTTATTAAATCATCTCCTGTTACCTCCCTCCTTCCAGTCCCTGGTATCCTCTATTTTAATTCCATGTCTATGAATTTGCCTATTCTAGGAACTTCATATAGGTGGGATAATACAATATTTGTTCTTTTGTGTCTAGCTTATTTCATTTAGCACAATGTCTTTTTTTCCATGCTGCAGCAAGTATCAGAATTTCATTTCTATTCAAGGCTAAATAATATTCCATTTTAAGGATATACCACATTTTTTAAATCTATTTATCCATTGATGGACACTTGGGTTGTTTTCACCGATTGGCTTTTGTGCATAGTGCTAATATGAACATGAGTGTGCAAACATCTGTTTGTTTCCTTGCTTTCAATTCTTCCGGGTTTATACCTAGAAGTAGAATTGCTAGATCATATGATAACTCTAGGTTTAAACTTTTAAGGAACCACAAAACCATTTTCCACAGCAGCTGCACCATATTACATTCCAACAAGCAATGCATAAGTTTTCCAATTTTTCCACAGCCTCATGAGCACTTGTTTTTGTCTGCTCTTATTTTGTTTTGTTGTAATTTTTTATAACAGCCATCCTAATAGATGTGAGGTAAAGCTGTGGTTTTGATTTGCATTTCCTTAATGACTAGTGATGCTGTGCTTTTTGGCCTACCTGTATGTATTCTTTGGAAAAATGTTTATTCAAGTCCTATACCAGGTTTTGAATCCTGGTTGTTGTTGTTGAGTTTTAAGAGATCTCTCTATCTATATATTCTGGATAGTAACCTCTGATCAGATATGTGATTTACAAATATTTTCTTCTATTTTCCCCCAAAGATTCTTTTGACTCTTTTGATAGTGTCATATTTGAAGCACAAAATTTTTAACTTTGATTTAGTGTGGAAAATGATATTTTGGAGTCTTATAAAAGTTGGTTGGTGTTGCCTCCCACCTCCCAGATACATTCCTCATCCTTACCCACCCTCTTGAGCCTGGGCTCCTTTCTCTAGCCCACACTCAGGCCTGACAATATCATTTTACTCAGTCTCACCCACTACCTCTCCTCGCCTCAACTGGCCTGACTCATGTTCTCAGCCTATCCTTCCTGTCTACATCTGGGCTATGCCACTCTTGAGGGACTCCAAGCAGACCTCCACCTGCTCTGGCTATTCTTGGTCTTACCTCAGTGACTTGGACCCCAGGCCTATTCCCAAGTTCCCACCCAGAATCGTGCACTTCGATCCCTTATGTGCTGGGTTGAGTAAGCACATTCTCTCTCATGCCCCTCACCAGCTGGTTGGGTGCCTCATCTTTGTGACTAAACCCTGAGCTCTCTGAGTACAGAGACCTTGACCTGAGTCCCAGGTGCTCTGCAGGACCTCACTGTGTGCTTTGGTTTGTTCCACAGCAGAACACCAGGCAGTAATGGTGTTCTTGTCAATGGAATGGGGAGATGACTGGCAGCTTAGCACATATCGATAAAGATGACCTATCTTGACTGTGACCATGCTGCTTTGTGCGGCCTGCTTTCTCCTGTAATCTCTGGAGAATCTACAGCAACCTCCAAATCTGATTCATTAAAATTATCCAGCTAGACTTGTGGCAACTTCTACAGGACCAGCCTGCACTAGCCAGAGGACCACCCCACAGGAACTCACTAGGACCCCATGTAGGGTTAACAGAGAACTTCGGGATCGCACAGAGCAGCAAACCATCCATCAAAGTTTCTGGAGATTGAAAAACCAGTTTTGAGTCTCAGAATCTGGGGTCTGGAAGAATCACCCAGCCTTTGAATTTGAAATGAATCCACAGTCTCAACTACCAGGTAGGGAAGCCTCCCAGCTGTCCAGGCACAAGACTGTCCACTGGGTCCATCATTAGTAGCCCAGGGCATCCTTGACTGCTTCCCACCATTAGAGCAGAGCTCATCTAGTGCCTGCACCCATGATACTGCATCTTCTTATGGCTGACACAGGGCAGGAAACACTGTAGCCAAAAGGCCTGGCCCTATGCAGAAGGGCAGGAAGTTCTAAGATAGGACTGGAGGAGTCAAGGAGTTCAAGAACAGACCTGGAAGACAAGTAGTCTAGGAGAGGCCTTGGGAGGCATAGACTTCTAGAATAGGCATAGTGGAAGGTAGAAAGTTTAGAACAAGGCTGGGGGGAGCAGGGAGTTCTAGGACAGGCCTGGGAGGGGAGTCAGTGTGTCCTAGATGGTCCTGATTGAGGCAGAGAACTTTAGGATAGCTTGGGAGAGGCATGGAGTTCTAGCAAAGGACCAGGGGTGGCAGGGAGTTCTGAATTCACCTGGGAGACAGCAAGTGTCTTTGTTTGGCTCAAACTTAGAGCTAAGGTAAGGCATGGGAGAAGTACAGGCCACTCAAACATGGTAGGTCCTTCTCATACCTGCCATGCAGGAACACCTTGCAAATATCCTTTTACAGGTAAGGGGAAAATGGGTGAGCAGGACTGTGGAGGCCTGAACTCTGAATTTTAGGTTAGCACAGAGGTTGTGAGAGGGTCTGAGAGCTCAGAGGCCCTAAGTGTGGGTCAGCCAGGAGCTGAGTCAGTACACAGCATTGTGTACTTGCATCTAGCTGAGCCAGAGCTTCTCTGACCAACCTGGCACCTTAATCAAGTCTGCTGCTGAAGCCCCAGTCAGAGGTCTCCTGCAACACTTTCATGGGTCAGGGCCCTTCAATCAGAGCAGAGTCTCTGCCTCCCAGGTTAGTGTGCCAAGACCTGGGAGGTGGGAGCAGAAAGGGCAAACATACCCAGATGATCCAACTCCTTTTGAGCTCAGGAAAGTGGGAGTCAGACTCCTGTGGTCAGAAAAATGTCTGACAGTGGGATGGTGAGGGCTGATGGCTGGGCGCTTTCACCACCAGTGTTCTGCCAAACCTCTCTTAGTTCTGAGGGTTGGGACGTGGAGGGCAGGAATGACAAAACCCCACAATGACACTGTGATTGCATGGGCAGTCACTACTTTGGGGGCTGGCAGAGGGACCTGAGAAGCTGCTGTGCTTGGCAGGGCCCACAAAATTGGATTCTATATGCTGCACTGGCCTAGGACACCCATCAGCTGCTCAGGGTGCTATGAGTGACCACTGTCCCTAGGGGCATCCCGTCAACTGGAAAGGTACCTCCCAGTTCCTCGCCACTCACCTATCCCTCCAATCCCTCACTCCTGGACTGGGAGCTCCTCCTGGCATGGTTTTATTCCCCTCATGGCACTGCTCCCTCCCCGAAGGCGAGGAGATGAGCATCAGTTTGTGAGGACGGGCCTAGCCAGGTGCATGCTGATGGGAATTCCGGTCTGCTTTCCAAGGAGGAGCTGGGTCAGCCAGAGGACTCCAAAGGCGTCTGCCAGCCGGGCAAGGAAGGCTGGGCAGCGGCATCCGAGGAATGTTCTCTAATCCGCCTCCTGCCCCAGCTACGCTGGCCATGGGTGAGCCCCTGCCTCCACTGCTCCAATTCCACTGCCTCCTAACTAAGATGGTCACAGCTCCTATGAGATAGGGAGAGGCCCCAACCCTAGGGGGAAACACCTGTAGATACAGGTGGAAATGGATATGAACCCACTTAATACACAGAAAGGATGCTCAATGTAACCCTTTCACACATTAACTATCTCAATAACCCCCTAATAAAGTCACAGTTTTCTACTTTTACAATTAATGCCACCTTCTTGCATTCTCAACACATATTTCTGTAGGATGGATTTTTAAAATTTTTATTTATTTATTTATTTGTCTTTTGTCCTTTTTAGGGCTGTACCCATGGCATATGGAGGTTCCCAGGCTAGGGGTCTAATCAGAGCTGTAGCCACTGGCCTATGCCAGAGCCACAGCAATGCCAGATCCGAGCCACGTCTGCGACCTACACCACCCCTCATGGCAACACTGGATCCTTAACCCACTGAGCGAGGCCAGGGATCAAACCCTCAACCTCATGGTTCCTAGTTGAATTCGTTTCCGTTGTGCCACAATGGGAACTCTGATGGACTTTTTTTTTTTTTTTTTTTTTAATGCAATTGCTGGTTGGAAGGCCATCATATTTAAAAGTAGGTGGGCACTGTCAAATTCCCTTAAAAGACTGTAATAGCTTAAATTCCCATAAATATACCGTCAAGAAGTGTCCTAGAAGAATCTTGACAGCGTACATGGTTGCCCTTCTCCACAGTCAGCTGAGTATTGCATATTATTGTATTTGCATGTTATTTTTTTTTAAAGAGATTTGCCATTCTAGCTCAAGTCAGCACTCTGGTTTTTACCTGGTTTGGGACTGCATGCCATCTAAGAATGGTTTTATGTTTTTAAATGAATGAAAAGAAATGTAGACTATCATGATGTGAAAGTTATATGAAATTAAAATTTCAGTGTGTATTAATAAGTTTTTTATCGAAACTTATTCAGACTCAATCATTTATGGATAATCTTGGCTGCTTTTCTGAGACAGTCCTGGAAGTGAGGATTATGACTGTAGGGCCCAGGTCTCTGGCCCTTCAGAGAAAAGATTTGCTAACCCCTGACACAGCTTTTGAAAATCATGGGAATTCACTCTTGCTTGTGAGGTGGGTCCTGGTGAAAAGGCTGTTCCTTCCACCCCTCCTGTTCCCCTCATCTGTCTCCCATAGGCCTCTCCTTCTACCCCCTTGTCCTCTCTTTCCCTCCCCACTAACGATTCCCCACAGATCTACTTCCCCCCAAGTTCTCCTCCTGTATCCTTTATATTCTTGGCCACATTCCTGGCATGCTTCACATTGCCTTGTCACCCTGGGGCTGTCCTCCCAGAGGTCTGCTCCTTCCAGTGCCATGACCCAACATGTGCCTATGGGCTGTCCCCCACAGGCCCTCTCTTTCTACCTTCATGTCCCCTCCTGTATACCTGATTGTCCTCAACAGGCCTACTCCTTTCATCCTCTGTGTTCCCTCCTCTCCTACCCACTTGTCCTCCACAGACCTGCTCCTTCCACCCCAGGGTGTCCCCTACTAGTACTTCCTATACCTGTGTTTGCCTTTTTCCATGTTCATCTTGGCCTGGGAGTCCCCTGTGGCCCCACAGACTATCCTGACTGCTTGTTCCTTTTCATAGGCCTGAATGAAGAGGCCAAACTGTTTCTACAGAATCACTCTGGCCTCCAGCTGAAATGGATGATGCTCCTAAGTAGGAGGACTCGGGCCATCCTCAGGAACCTGCCCTATGGGAACTTTATCTGCCCCCAGGCCTGCATTCTGCAGGTAAGCCTCTCCAAGGAGCCATTCTGAAGATTCATGGACCTCAGTCAGGGTCAGTGGGGTGGATGAGCTGAAAGTTGGGATCGGATCAGGCTGTTTCTGATGCCTTGGAGTTTCTATCCAAGGACAGTGTAGCAGGAAAATGTCAGGAATAGTACTAGGATCCTACCTGAGGACCAGCCCACCCACAGTGTCCCCTACTCACCCTTCACCTCCATGGACTCCATGCCAGACCCACCCAGGATACACCTAGGAAGCCAGGAAGGAGAGGCCTGGCCCTGCAACAGGCACAGAGTGTCTGTAAGTTGCCATGGAGTCCTGGCATTAGTCCCAGGTGTGGTCATCATTGCCCCTCAGGCCTGTTGTAGTTCTGATCCATGCCTTCCCTGCTCAGAGCCTGGACCCAGAGGCTGGGCCAAGTAGCTTCCACCTGCCTGAAGCCCTAGCCAGGCCTAAACCCAGCCATGGGCAGTGTCACTATTCCTCTCATTCCACTCCATCTCCCATCCTTGTCCCCAGCCCTTTCTAGGAGGGCTCAAGCCCCACTGAGCTATAACTCCATTATCACCCAGGTCTCTGACTCCTGTCCTGGCTCCTGTGGCCCTCCAGGCACCTGTGTGAGACCCCATTTATTTCCAGCCAAGGCACCTAGGAGGCCCATAAAATCATGAAAAATGAAACATATTTGTTGTCCTAAGCTACCAAGTTTGGAAATGGCTTATTATGAAGCAAAAACTAACTTATACATAATAAGAGGTAGTAAGAGCGGGATTTGAAGGAATATAGGGCTAAAGTTCTGTAGTAGGGTAAGATTGGGCAACTGGGATAAACCTGGATTCTCTTACTGCCAGTGGTTACACTCCCCACACCATGGCTAGCATCCTTCTCCAAAACAATCCTAAACTGATGAAACTGTGAATTATTTCCACTGTAGAAGGACCTGGTGTGGGAAGAAATGCTCCTCACTCCTGAGTCCCCTGGCCTGAGGGAAAGCTGTGACTGTTATAAAGGGAAAGGAAGCAAAGGAGTATAAGCCAGAACATCCAGGTCTCTCTCTGGGTGCATGGAGACCAGACTGGCAGGTTCTGGGCAAGGTGGAAGGCACACAGGAGCTAGGTCAACCCTGTTGGGGAGCTTTGTCTGGGCCCAAGGACAGTCCTCCTGGGCAGTGAATTCAAGAAGAAGCCATTTAGAGGCCTGGTCCAAGGATCCCCAGCTGTAGTCTGTGTGGAGGAGCCCTGGACATAGGTCTGTGGTGGCCCACTTTCCTGGGCCTCAGTTTCCCCAGCTGTAAAAGGAGGGCTAAACTAAGTTTTCCCTGGGTGATGACTTGAGCAGGGAGTATGTGGCCTGTGCTCCTCCCAGACAGAGCTTCCCCCACCCACAGCTGGTTCCCATTAGAGCAGGGCTCAGATCCCACTGGTTAAGTGAACTTGTCAGGCAAATGAGGAAACCTGATCCTTCACTCATTCCACATTCCAGCCCTGAGAGCAGGCGGAGCAGCATGTTCCTGTCTCTTTAACCCTGCCCTCCTGGACATTTATTCTCAACCATCTCCAGAGGGCAGGCAGAGATTCCAAGGAAGAGGATCCCTGGATGTGGCCCATTCCAGCAAGAGAGCTATTTGGAGAGCCCCATTCTCATGGCCTAGCTTCTGGGGCCACTGGCTTTTGGCTGGAATCCTGTTGACCTAAAACAAATAGACTGTCAGTTATTTACCCAGCAAAGATCAGTTTATTCAGGATCAGCAGAGAATTGAAATTCAGCGTCTGCAACCATGGTAAGCCACGTGAAAGTTCCTGCACAGCAAGGGAAGGAGAACTCTTCTGTAGAGAGGAAAAGAAAGTTGGGAGGGCTCTAGTAAACAAGGAATCTATGGCTTTTCATTGGCTGAATCTTTTCCAGAAAAGAAAGTATACAGATTGGAAACTTATTGAGGTCACATTTGAGTGAAAAGGAGGAGTAGGAGGGAGCACTCTTAGGTACTTTTTAATATAAAGTCCATATGTTATCAAGATTGTAGATATTAGAGGAGTTCCCTGGTGGCCCACTGCTGTGGTTCAGGTATTGTTACTGCTGTGGTTCAGATATTGTCACCGCTGTGGTTCAGGTTTGATCTCTGGCCCAGGAACTTCCACATGCCACAGGCACTTGAGATCATCTGAAGCATTATGCCACCATCAGAGGATTGACAACGGACTTCTAACAGACCTGGTCTGGATATCTTGGGAAAGCTGTCTCATAAAATGTCATCTGCTTCAATTCCAGAAAATCTTTACTTTCAGGTCACCAGATGATGTGCAGTTCTAATCAGGGTTTGATGCTTTCTTTAGGTGTGTCATATGAGTCCAAGAATCTTCCCTGGAGTTTGATGGCATAAGAGTTGGTTTAGAAGTACCTGATAGGGCCTAAAAAGTGGTATTGAAGATAGTCTTTCTGGAGTTGTATTTTCTAACAGAAAAAGTCTCCAGTTTTCAAGTATGCTGCTTAAGGTCTTCATCTCTTGAGAATGCACTGTGAAAATATTATTCTACCAAAACATGGTTATTGTAAATAGAAGAGATTAGGTCTTTGCAAAATTGGAGTATCTTTCTTTTTATCAGCAGTGGGTAAAAGAAAGTGGGAGGCAAGTACATTGAGCATCCTGTGACTATCTAAATGGGTGAGAGTTTATGAGTTCCAAAAAGAGTGGATCTGGGATTTTAAAGGATGAACAGCAATGCCTTTGGTCAAAGTATTATGAGAGCCTCTATAAATTTTGCCAGTTGAATCTTAATAATGCTATTAGTGAATTTTATTAAACCAGAGTGTTGAAGGTGATAAGTGCAGTAAAAAGTTTTAAAACCAGCCAACAGGTACAGCTCTGTAAAAGTACCTGGACAGTAAAACGAGTCCCTTGATCACTGCGAATTTGAGAGGAGTTCCCCAGGTACAGACAGTTTTTTTCCAAAAGGGCTTTAGCTACAAAAGAGGGAAGGCTTCAGTTCCGTGTGAAAATACACAGACCACAACTAAAATGTATTTACATCCACTAGACAGAGAAAGTTGTGTGAAACCTATTTGCCAGGGCTCAAATGGTCCATTAGACAATTTAAAATATCCAGGAGCAATGCAAACAGGCTTCCTTGGAGTAGATTTTGGACAAATGGAGCAAGTTAAGTAGGCAATTTTGCAGTCTTATTAATGTTTTCCCACCATCATTGATCACGAAAGCTATCATTTTGTCAGTGGACCAATGCATTCATGTACAGTGTATCCATGTACAGTGGTGAGGAGTGGGGATTTTAGAATTTCCACTAGGATTGGGATGTATTTGCTCTCAACCACAGCTTTCTTTTTATTGAACCAACAATTGTTGGATTTCCAATCTTGTTTTTCCTTTTCTGAAGCCAGTTTTTCAGCTTCTTTAGCCAGTTTTTCTAAGCTATCATTTGGGGGAAATATTCCTTTGGACCATGACAGAGGTTGGTTTCTTTAAAGACAATATTCCTTGCAGAAATGTCAACAAGGTGATTTCCCTTAGCTTCCAGAAAGTCACGTTTAGAATGCCCCAGAATCTTAATAATAACTAAAGCATCAGGTAAAATGTTTTATCTAATAATTTCTGAACATAGGGGCCATTTTAATTTTTACTTTTTCTAGAAGTAAGGAAGCCACATTGCTTCCACAATATCCCCAAATCATGGGCTGTTCTGAAAACATCTACTATCAGCATAAATATTGGCAGTTTTGTCCTTGGCTAAAGTACAAGCCCATGTAAGAGTATGTTGGGCTGAAGTAGTCATAGATAAAGATGTTGCCTCAACAACACCAAGAGGAGTTGCAATAGCATATCCAGCACAATATTTACCATTGTCAGCTTTTAAATAAGAATCATCAGTGAACCATGAAATTCAGGACTACCCAGAGTAGGTTCAAGTAAATTATCACAAGGAGTCAGGAGGTGGTCCATCAGCATTAAGCAGTTGTGGGGGACTTCATCAGTGATGGAAGGGAGAGGAGTAGCAGGGTTAAAATTACTATGATGTAAAAGCAATACATGAGGATCAGTTAACAAAAGGACTTCAAAGGGGGGGGCAGCTGACTGAGAAATAGTGAGTATGGTGAGAATTCAGGAGGGCTTCAATTGTATGAGGTACAAAAATGATTAAAGATTTTCTCCTGTGGCCTTAACCAAAAGGGCAGTGACAGTAATGGCTCTAAGGCAAAGAGGGTTATCTCCATGCCACAGACTCTAGATTCTAGCTACAGTACTCTGTGTGTTGATGGTGGTCCCCTTGTTTGGGGGTGAGTACTCCAAGGGCATTCCTTTCCTTTTTACATACAAAAAGGAAAAAGAGAATCTGATAATTGTGGTGCCCAAGGGCAGATGGGTTCATCAAACTCTCCTTTAAGGACTTAAAACTTATATTGTTTGATCCTTCCCATAAAATTGGGTTGGAGTCGTTATCATTTAGTCAAAAATACAGAGGTTTGGCCTTAAGAGAGAAATCTGGAATCCAATTTCACCAATAACTAACTAGCCCAAGAAAAACCTTGCAGGTGGTTGTTAGTTTCCAGTTTGGGGAAACTTAGGACACCCATGAAACCTATCTGAATCTAGGTATAGCCCTTGTTCTGTTATCAGATGCCCTAAATATCAAACCGGAACCTGGGTTTGGTCAAGCTGCAATTTTCCCTTAGTGATCTTATATTCCATTAAGGCTAAAAATTTTAGCAAGTGAATGTTGCCCTCCTGTGAGGAGGCTTGAGAATGAGAGCAAAGAAGCAAATCATTCACATATTGTAACAGAGTAGAAACTTAGGAAACTTTATATCATCCAAATAAGCATTCCGGATTTGTGATAAACAAGGACTCTCAGTAAAGCCCTGAGGCATTACTGTCCAGGTAAATTGTTCTTCTTACCAAGTGAAGGCAAAAATGTATTGGCTAGCTCTATCAGCTGAAGTACTAAATAATGCAGTGCACAGATCAATTACAGTAAAGAATTTGCCTCCAGTGGGAATGGACGTTAGTTAGTACAAGGGTTAGGAACAACAGGGTGTCAAGGGATAACAATATTGTTTATCCCTCTGAAGTCCTGGATGAACCTTGGCCCTTGGTTCTTAGATTTTATTACTGATGAAACGGGAGTGCTACAGGGGCTAGTATGAGGGATAATAAGGTCTTGAAATTTGTAATCTTCCAGTATGGGCCTTGTGATTTAAAGAGCTTCTTTACCTTTATTGCTATAATTCTGGGAAGAGGTTTTTCAAAGCTATACTTGAATCTTGATTGTGAATTTGCCAAAATCAATTGGAGGTCTTGCCCAAAGGAGGATGGTAGCTGGTTCAATAGGGACAGATTATCAGTGTTTCCAGAATCAGCTCTTCTATGAGACAGAGCAAAGAAAAAGTGTCAAAAACATTTGATTCACCTGATTGGTTATTTTGATGGTTACTATCAAATTCTAGACTTATTTCCTCTTTTCGGAGAAAGAAATTCCCACACAATACTTTTTTAAAGAAGTCTTGTTCTCATAGATAAATAGGGGCAGAGAACTAAAGAGAAAAGAGTATGGATCTTCCAGAGGGCCTTTTGGAATAGGTTCAGAAATAAGAACCTGTTGAGGTTCATTAGAAATATTCACTATTTAAACTGTTTTGATACTCCAAGGCAAGGGCTACTTTATAGTAGCAGGATTGAGCACTGAAAGTGTGACTCCATTGTCAATTAGGACTAGAAAAGACCCACCCTTCATCTAGATAAGTGTTTCTCTAAGCTGATTAAGAGGCAAGATTGGGAAGAGCTTCTGTATTTTCTTGGAGTCACATTATTGAGAACTGGAGGGACACTGGAAATGTTGCTTAAAGGGCTGAAGATGCCTGAAGCACTTAGCTTTGTAACAATTCCTTTTCTGATATTGTTGCTTTGCAAAAAACATAGGATTAGGAACTTTTGGTTTTGTTTAGGGGTCCTCACTTGCTGGAGTTGAAAATTAAGAATTTTAGCAATCTTCTTTTAGGTGATTCACCTAGAGTATGAGAAAGTTTGTCAGATTAACTAAATGTGGAGTAGGCATAGTTTCCCATTCCATCCTGGTCGTTTTAAATAAAAAGGAAAGGTCCTGGTTCAGTCCATTAATAAACATAGATTTAAAAGCTAGCCCAGTGGACTCAGTATCTGAGGGAAGACCAGAACTTTCTTTAAAAATAATCTGAATAATAGTCGTGAATATATTCATCAGATTTTTGTGTGCAAGCCTGACACTTGTTCCAATCCACAGGTTCTGGAAGCCCTAGGAATTATCTGATGAAGTTGTCTAGTAATTGCTTGAGTCTAATCATATAAGTTAGTAAGCTAATCTTCTGTTTGTACTAATAGAGACCTTTCAAGGTTTACCTAGTTAGCAGTTTTCATCCAATGCTGGGACTGACTTTCAATGACAAGCATATGAACTAGCTGATATAAGTCAGAGAAACCAGGTTGATAAGTTTGAATGACTATATTAAATCCCTTAGAAAATATGATGATCTTTGGTTACTTTGGGAAATTCCTTGACTATGCCTTCCAGTTCAGCTTTTATCCAGGGAATGTAAGACATTAACTGTACAGAAGAAATTGGAACAACACTGTAAATCAAATATACTTTAATGAAAATAAATAAAATAAATTTTAGAAAAGATTTTAAAAAGAAAAAAGAAATTACAGATTTAGCCTCTGGGTCCTCAGAAGGCTTAATTTTATTTTATTTTACTAATTTTTTTAACTTAATTTACAATGTTCTATCAATTTATGCTGTACAGCACAGTGACCAAGTTATACATATATACACATATTTTTTCTTATATTATCTCCCATCACAAGTGATTGGATATAGTTCCCTGTGCTATATAGCAGGACCCCATTACTTATCCACTCCAAATGCAACAGTTTGCATCTACTAACCTCAAACTCCCAGTCAATCCCACTCCTTCCCCCACCCACTTGGCAACCACAAGTCTGTTCTCCATGTCTATGAGTTTGTTTCTTTTCTCTAGATACGTTCATTTGTGCTATATATTAGATTCTAGACATAAGTGATGTCATATGGTATTTGGCTTTCTCTTTCTGACTTACTTTACTTAGTATGAGAATCTCCAGTTCCATCTACATTGCTGCAAATGGCATTATTTTGTTCTTTTTATGTCTGAGTAGTATTCCATTATGCATATGCACCACATCTTCTTAATCTATTCATCTTCCAATGGACATTTAGATTGTTTCCATGTCTTGGTTATTGTGAATAGTGCTGCAATGAATGTAGGAGTGCATGTATCTTTTTGAAAGAAAGGTTTGTTCAGATATTTGCTCAGGAGTGGCATTGCTGGGTCATATGGTAGTTCTATATTTAGTTTTCTGAGGTCCCTCCATACTGTTTCACATAGTGGTTGAACCAATATACATTCCCAACAACAGTGTAGGAGGGTTCCCTTTTCTCCACACCCTCTCCAGCATTTGTTATTTGTACACTTATTAGTAATAGCCATCCCGACTGGTGTGAGGTGGTGCCTTATTATAGTTTTGATTTGCATTTCTCTAATAATCAGTGATGTTGAGCATTTTTTCATGTGCCTATTGGTCATCAGTATGTCTTCTTAAGAGAAACGTCTATTTAGGTTTTCTCCCCATTTTTCAATTAGGTTGTTTGTTTTTTTGCTGTTGAGTTGTATGTGTTGCTTGCATATTTTGGAGATTAAGCCCTTGTCAGTTTCATCCTTTGCAACTATTTTATCTCATTCTGAAGGTTGTCTTTTTTTATGGGTTCCTTTGCTGTGCAAAAGCTTGTAAGCTTGATTAGATCCCATTGGTTTATTTTTGTTTTTATTTCTATTGCTTTGGGAGACTGACCAAAGAAAACATTTGTGATGTTGATGTCAGAGAATGTTTTGCCTATGTTCTCTTCTAGGAGTTTTATGGTGTCTTATCTTATATTTAAGTCATTTTGAGTTTACTTCTGTGCGTGATGTGAGGGTGTGTTCTGGTTTCATTGATTTACATGCAGCTATCCAGTTTTTCCAGCACCACTTGCTGAAGAGACTGTCTTTTTCCCATTTTACATCCTTGACCATAGATGTCTGGGTTTATTTCTGGGTTCTATTTTGTTTCATTAGTCTATATGTCTGTTTTTATATCAGTACCACACTGTCTTGATTACTGTGGCTTTGTAATATTCTCTCAAGTCTGGGAGAGTTATGACTCCTGCTTGGTTTTTGTTCCCCAGAATTGCTTTGGCAATTCTGGGTCTTTCATGGTTTCATATAAATTTTTGGATTGTTTGTTCTAGTTCTGTGAAGGATGGCTGCCAACTGTTTTATAAATGAAATTTTGTTGGAACAGCCACACCCCTTTGTTTCTGTATTGTCACTCACTGCTGCTACTCTACAACAGCAGAGATAAGTACATAGTTGTAACAGAGACCATAATCAGCTAGATTAAAGTCACTGGATGCTACCGAGGAAGATGGAAAAGATTTACTCAATCTACTCCTGTCCTCATGAAAGAAAACTGCCTGGTTTATGAGACTTGGACAGAAAAACCAAGTGTGACAGCTGATCATCCTTTAAACTGTCTGTTGGGAGGTTGTGCTGTGACCCAACTCTAGCATGCTGTTGCTCACAGAGTGATGTACACAGGTGGAGGCCTTGGGCCTTCTCTCCTGGGGCCTCTGTCTCACTACCAGCTCTACCTCATCTGGGCTGCTTCGTCTCACTCAGGCTGCCAAAGGAGCCCTACATGTTCACTCATCCATCATTTTGGTGATAAGTCCCAGATCTTATGGGTTTTACACTGAAGTTGGGAAGGGACAGACAAGGATTTAAACTTACAGGAGAACCTCAGAGAGGATGGTTCCAAAGACTCTGGCAGGATCCTGATCAGATCATGCACCTGCCCAGTGAGGATGCTGGTCATTTTGGTAGGTTTTTACCTGAGTTTTTGCTTCTCTTCCACACCAGGTTTTCCAGGCTTCCAGATGGCATCTATCCGTCGAGAATTTACACCTGTCTGAGGTCCCAGCTGCAGTTTCTATTCCCGCCATGTGAGTGCAGAGGCTTGTCTGATCAGAAAGACAACCTCACTAAAGAGCCCAAGAAGCAACAGGCCCCTACTGACCAGATGGCGAAGCTGAAAAATCCTGAAGAGGGAAGTAAATGCCTGGGACCCCATGGTCGCACAGATGGGACAGGTCTCTTGGCCGTCAATCCTTCCTCTGAACAAACAAAAGGAAGATATGATGGCATGGGGGGTGCCCAAATATGAGCTCCCCTCCTTAAAATACCATCTAAAATCCCCAAACCAAATTTGGCTCCAAGAGTATATCCCACAATGATACAGCAATGGCCCTTGTAAATGCCAAAGCCACAACATTCATCTGGGGCATAAGAGACTCCAGACAGAGGCTGCTGGATCAGAGCACACTCACAGAAGCCTCAGGAGGGAAGCCTGTTCTGTCACCCAGGGAGGCACTGATGTGTGCCAGATATCGCCTTGTGCTGGTCATAAAGTTGGCTCAGAAGGGCTCTTGATGGAGGTTTCTTTAAATGGTGACATCATCAAAAGATGCCAGAATGGGTGATGGGACCTGCAGCTTCTCACCTGTGAAAGGCAGGATAATAACACATGCCTCAGTCCAGGTACATGGTGAGTGATGAGGAAGAGCTGGCTCTAGGACTTCATGCCAGAGAATGTTTTGCCTATGTTTGCATCTAAGAGTTTTATGGTGTCGTGTCTTAAGTTTAAGTCTTTAAACCATTTTGAATTTATTTTGTGTATGGTGTGAAAGTGTGTTCTAACTTCATTGGTTTACATGAGGCTGTCCAACTTTCCCAACATCCCTTGCTGAAGCAACTATCTTTTTCCCATTGTATATTCTTGCCTCCTATGTCAAAGATTAATTGACTGTATGTGTGCTGGTTTTTTTCTGGGCTCTCTATTCTGTCCCATCCATCCATATGTCTATTTTTGTGCTAATACTATGCTGTTTTTTTTTCTTTTTTAGGGCTGCACTTGCAGCATATGGAGGTTCCCAGGCTAGGGGTCCAATAGGAGCTACAGTTGCCAACCTAAGCCACAGCTGCAGCAACACCAGATCCAAGCTGCATCTGTGACCTACACCACAGTTCATGGCAATGCCAGATCCTTAACCCACTGAGCAAGGCCAGGGACCGAATTCATAACTTCATGGCTCCTAGTCAGATTCATTTCTGCTGTACCACGATGGGAACTCCAGTACCATGCTGTTTTGATCACTGTAGCTTTGCAGTATTGTCTGATGTCTGAGAGGGCTATGCTTCCTGCTTTATCTTTTTCCTTAGGATTGCTTTGGCAAGTCTGGATCTTTTATGGTTCCATATAAATTTTTGGATTATTTATTCTAGTTCTGTGAAAAATGTCATGGTTAATTTGATAGGAGTTGCATTAAATCTGAAGATTGCTGCTTGAATATTAAATTATAAATTATAAAAGTCATCAAGAAGCATCCAACACTAGCAAGGACTCTGGAACAATAATTAATTCATGCAGACATCAGTTCCAATGTTTGTGGGAAACGGAAGCACCTGGAGGCTTCCAGAATTTCAGTCTGCAGTTAGCACTTACACTGCCCCTAAGTTGAAGGAGCCCAGATGCCTCGGCATGGAAAATGGTGCATGGAAAAAGCCTGTTTCTCCCATGAACGCCTCAGCTTGCCCACATTCATCCAGAGCTATGACACAAACACATATTTACATGTCCATTTAACCTTGGCCCAGCCTCCCAAGGTGACTCCACCCAGTTTCCTTGTTTGTTTTTTCCTTCACAAGAGAGAGTGCCCTAAGCTTTTTTCCAATTGTAAGTGTTCCATATACATGTTTTTATTTTAAGCCAGCTAGACACCTTCTGAAAGAAAGTAAACACAAATCAATTAATTTGATTGGTACATTGATTATAGTGGATTCTCATTATTTGCAAACTTGATATTTGTGAATTTTTCTACTTTTTAATTTTGATTCACTTAAACCTTTTGAAATTTATTTGGCCTCTTTCAGGGAAGACCTGAAAACACAGGACTGGAGTTTGGGATAAAGGCCTGACCTGGGCAGGATGGTTCTTCCAGAGGGTGGACTCAGGGGCTCTCTCCCATATGTTCCTTTTCAGGGTAAGACTATGTTTTTGGCTCTCATCATGGGGGGTGGGGGGATGCCCTGGTGGCCTAAGGGATGGGTCACTCTTTCTCTGCAGACCCTTAGCTTTTCTTCTCATTGTCAGAGGGTGGGGATTAAACCAGGGGCCTCTCTTTCTCCTAAACCCTCCTCAGATACCTCTCCTTCACCTCTGTACAGTGTTTTCTGTCACTTGAAGAGAAGATGAGCTAGATTTTGGAAGGGAGAATGGACGGCAGCCTCCCTTTCCTCAGCATCATAAACTCTTCCTGTGTCTGTAATAAGGCACTGTGTACACTGTTGTGGAGAGTGGGTCCAACAGCAATTGCATAGGAACTGATAGCACTCAGGGAGGATGGGGGCCTAGAAATGAGGCTATGAGTATCCTCTTGCCTCTTGGTGTGGGGAGCTGGGTCCAGGCTATAGGAGCCACCATCCCTGTCTGGAGACTGGACATGAGTAAGCTGGCATAGCTGCTTCATTTGCACTTTCTCTCCTTCCGTCCTTTTCTCTTAGCTGGCCAGGAGCCAAAGCCTGGCCAGTTAGGAGTGTCACCCTGTCCTAGGGGGCAGGAGGGTGGGGCGGTACTGCAGAGAACTTGGGGCATCACAGCTCCTGACCTTCCAGGAGAAATTCCATGTCTGACCCAGTTTACTCAGCCTTGCCCGAGTCCAGAGCTCACCCCAAGTTTCCATAGGTGGCATATCCAGAACATGATCCCTGTTCTCATGTGGAGCCTGGGGTCCTTCAAAGCCAGCAGCAGATGGAGTTCCTGTCATGGCGCAGTGGTTAACGAATCCGACTAGGAACCATGAGGTTGTGGGTTTTATCCCTGGCCTTGCTTAGTGGGTTAAGGATCCAGCATTGCTATGAGCTGTGGTGTAGGTCGCAGACATGGCTTGGATCCTGCGTTGCTGTGGCTCTGGCGTAGGCTGGTGGCTACAGCTTCAATTCGACCCCTAGCTTGGGAACCTCCATATGCCACAGGAGTGGCTCAAGAAAAAGCAAAAAGACAAAAAAAAAAAAAAAAAAAAAAGCCAGAAGCAGATGGGTTGAAGGGAGCCCTATGGCTTTGTGTATCCCATGCTCTTCTCAGCCAACACTTGGAGTGCTCTGATGAGCACATGGTCCCTCTCTTATAGAGGGAGAAAGCAGCTTGAGTAGAGCTGGGAGAGCACAGGAAACTAGTGTAAGATGCCCCCACCAAGGATGTGTGTCCCTGGCTTATTTGAGAAAAATAGGTGGGAGATTTGAGTGCTGTGAAGCCTCCAGAGGGACTATATGGATTTCTTTATTTCTCCAGAGGGACTATATGGATCTGGCATTCATTAGGTTTACTCAGGGCCCAGGATTAGAAGCACCATCCTGGTGTTCATGCCAAAGTCCCACATCCTGGGAAGTTCCTCTCTCGGGTGTGAAAGGTCCAGGGTCTGTGACTGAGACAGAAGATTGGGAAAATAGTAAAAAGTTTGTGTGATGTCTCCCAAACCTGGTGAAAACAGTACTGTTTAGCATGCAGTGGATAGAGAACAGATTTCTGGACTTCCATAATTACTGGGCACTATGACCTGTGACTTATACTGGCAGGCCACTTGGATGGTGTGGTAAAGTCTAAAGATTCACTGTTGTGCTCTCTGTTGAAGTGGTGCTAGTTAATTGCCCTGGAACCTGGCCATCCCTTCCTCTTCCACCTCACAAGGCTGTTTCCACTGTGTCCTTGGACAGCCCTAGGCATGTGTCCCACAACCAAACACTGCTCTGGCATTGGGAGGGAAGTTGGCCTTGGACAGAGCTTCTGGTAATCTCTCGCGTAAATCCTAGTGACCAAGGCCTAAGGAGCCAGAGGTTATGGATTGAGGAGCCCAAAGATCTGGTCAAAAGGTAGGACCCTCAGCAAGGAGCTGGGAACCTCATGTAGTTGGTTCATGTATGCCCAAGCTACTGGCAACTTGTATGCAGACATGCTTGCCTGGGACCCTCCACAATGTGAGCAGGTACCACTGTATCATTTCAGTTATTGCTCCCAGAAAACCCTTTTGGGGCTCTATCCTGTCTCCCTGCTTAGGTTTGGTGCCCAGAGGGTATAGGTCCTGTGCTCCCCCAAGCCTAATACTTATCAAAGACCTCCCTCATGAAGAAAGACAGCTCAGATTCTACCCCCTTTCAACCTTCCTCACACTCCAGATTCCAACTGCTGGGAGATGTCACCTGATCTCTGGTACCAGCCACACCCTTCCCTCCTATTGCCTGTCCCCTTGTGCTATCTGTCCCTTCTGGCTCATCGTGGCTATCAGCTCACTCTCACACGTTCCCAGGTGTCCAGATTGTGGCTTCAGGTGTGCTCACGCTCAGAGGTGAGTGTGCTTGACAAGAACGAGCAAAATACTCTACCTGCACAAAATTTTATCTTGATGCAGCTAGCAGGGCTGTATTAAAATAGGCCTCAATCTGTATCTCATTTTTATCAGACATAAGACGTAAGACATAAGGAAAGAATTAAGCTTTGAAGGAGGTATCATTTCCAAATCTAAGCAGATTTCTGTTTTGGAAATTTCTCCCTTGAAAATTACCAAAAGCCAATACTGACATGCTTTCTTCTGAAATTGCAGAGTAATTTATTTATTTATTCAGGCCATGTGCTCACTAGGATGGCATCTGGAGATAAACATCTGCTTTTGGTGAGAGTCTGCAATTTAGTTATGCCTAACACACAGAAAATTCAGTTGTACAAATGCAAAAAATGCACAGCTCTCTTTCTAAAATAAGAGGTGAGTGCCAAGTGGGGAGTCCTTCCACAAAGACAGTTGACATCCTCCACAGGTCTGTGCTTGTGCCCTGGCAACTGGGCCCTCTTCTTTACAGGAAGAGGCTTAGGGACGCCTACCCCTCTCTCTCCACAGGACTCTGTCCCAGACCTTCTGCTTTCTGCCCTCTCATCCCACCGCTCCATGAGATACTACCCTGCTCAGAGACATACCCAAGCTGGGGGCTTAAGGTTTAGGACAATAAAAAGTAATTTTGGAGTTCCTATTGTGGCTCAGCCTGTTGAGAACCGACATGGTGTCTGCAAGGACACAGGTTCGATCTCTGGCCTTGCTCAGTGTGTTAAGGATCTGGCATTGCTGTGAGCTGTGGTAATGGCTGAAGCTGTGGCTCAAATCTGCTGTGGCTGTGGCTGTGGAGTAGGCCGGCAGCTGTAGCTCCAATTTGACTCCATTCCCTAGCCCGGGAACTTCCATATGCTGCAGGTGAGGCCATGAAAAACAAAACGAACAACCAAAAAGTAATCTCTCCTAGCAGCGCACCCTCAGGAGATTTTTCCTATGCCATTAAACTAGACCTCATGTAGTCATGACCCTAAGTGGAGTTTGGTGCCAATTGCATGCCAGGCATGCCCTTACGGCAGGCCCCACTGGAAGGGTGGAGGAACCTAGCTGCATGTGCACCTAGATCCTAATAGGACCTCAGGTATCACCTATGGGCCTGCTTGGGGCACTCTTTTGATGCCCACATGCTGCATCCATCTGCCCTTTCTACCCAGGAGCAGTGGGGGCTAGCACCAGAGAACACAAACTGAGGCCTTGTCTCTGCTTCCTCCGCCAAGCACACTCATACAAGAGACTCCCTTTCCATGAGGTTCTTGTACCCCTGGTGCAAAAGGCAGAGAAAAGACCATAATCCTGAGAGCCTGACACCTCGAGCATCTATGTCTCTGCCTCCCAGAGATTCACTACATGGCAATTTTCAGAAAGGCTCCTAGGCACTGTACAGTTTAGCTTTTCTCCATGCACTTGGTTGATGGTTGATTCATCATGAGATCTGTCAAGAGCACTGAATCCTTTTCACACTACAGAACATCAGATGCCCTAGCTTATTTTCTTCACACTGTTTCAATAAGAGAGGGCCTCCCTGTGCCCTGGGTGCTATGTGAGTATCTCCACTCTAGGCCTTGTTCCCTCTTCTAAGTGGACGCTTAGCCCTTCCAGGGCAGCAATGTCCTCTCTTCCTTCCAAGGGCTCGAGTGGTGTTTGTTGAACAAAGTGATTACCTCAGGGCTGGCCAGAAGGGCCAGACTTATCTCAGGTTCAAACATGAGCACTTTGAGTCAAAGATCCTCTTGTAACAAGCAGGTAGGAAGGTGGGTTTTTGAACCAGAGTGTATATATATATATATATGCACTGACTATAACATTACATGATTGACAGGTCCTTATGTCCATTTCTCTGAAAAATGTGAAGCCATCCCTAGCATGGTCACTGTTTGGGAGTGTCTGGTTCCTGGAATACCTCCAGTGATGGGAGGTTACTACCTGTGTGGGATAACTGTCAGAAATTCTTCATGTCTATTGCACTGAAATGCTGTGGTAAGGAACTAAATCCAGGGGATTCTGATTTCAAACAGACAAGATTCAAACCCTAGAGAACAGGGTGCTCTGGATTTGCTCTCCAATCAGGCAAAGCCAGCTCCCTAACAGAAACCTGTGGCTGGCATTAGCCTGTCTGTCTTGCCTATACATCCACAGCAGGCAGAAAACATGGAGAAAAGTGCGCTCCTTAGAGGCCTGACTTCTCAGCTTGCATCTCTTTCCACTGTTTTCTTCCTTTGCACTGCTATGCTGACAGAGAGAGCTGTGCCCATAAACTGTGGCAAAAAACTGTCTCCTGTCAGACCCTTACTTGCTCCCCTGTTCACCGGCAATTGGGCAGCGCCCTACTTCCTACACAGGAATCCTGGGCCTATAGGTTGCCACCTGTCTGTCCTTATATTACTGCCATAAACACTTTGCACTACAATAGAAACCATTAAACTAAAAACATTTGGAACAAATTGGAACATATCTTGAATAATGCTCATGTCCAGCCAGCGACTTTCATTGTAAGTCGCTGTCTGGACCTCCCTGGCTCTGGTTCTGGTCTGGCTGTCACCCTGAGAGCAACCTGCTGGAAGTGTAGCAAGAGAGTTCTTTTGAAATGGCCAAGGCAGCTGATAACCTTGCCTGCCAGGCAGAGAGGGTCAGGGGGGTTTTTCTCCATAGCTATGGCCCTCATAATGCATCATCGTGCTTATTCCATTTCTTCAAACATGTGAAGGCTAGGGGGCTTCTCCTAGGACCTCAGCACTAAGGGCTTCTGGAACAGAAGCAGGTTCACAAAGCCCTTTCTTCATCCAGCTCCTGAAGCCACTGTGAGGACATCTCACAGTCATAAGGGGTGGGGACATCTCACAGATAACAAGCATAGCTCTGCCTGGCTATGACAGTGGATCTTTAGTATTCACATGTTATAGAAGCAGAAATGAATCTTCAGAGTGGGAGTAACTTACTGAAGTCCCATAGAGAGCAAGGAGAGCCAGCACTGAGGTTCAATGCATTTTCACCCAGTGGGTGAGGAGTGAGGGCCAGACCACAGCTTTCCTGGATGCTGGAAACAGAGAGGGGCAGATCTTAACATGCCCTCAAAATTCCTGCCCTGGTATACACACAGCTTCTCCCAGGTATTTGATAAAACACTAATTAGGTGCTGATGCAAAGGGATTCTGCCCATAGAATCAAGGTCCCAGATCAGTGAACGTTAAGATAGGGAGATACCCAGGTGAGCCTGACTTAATCACATGACTCTCTTTAAAAATGGTTTTCTCCAGATGGTTGCAGAAGGGGAGTCCTAGATTCACAGCATGGGAAGGGCTTGCCTGCTGCTGCTAGTGTGAAGATGGAGGGTGCCTTGACACAGGTCAAGGATCGTGGATGACCTCTAGAGCTCAGATTGGTCTAGCTGATACAGTAAGGAAATGGGGACGTCAGTCTCACTGCTGTAAGGAGCTGAATTCTGCCAATACCCTGAAAGAGCTAGGAAGAGTCCAGATGAGCCCAGAAGAGGATATAGCCAAGCCAACATCTGATTTCAGAATTCTGGCCTCCAAAACTGAGAGAAAATTTCTGTTGTTTCAAGTCACCCAGTTTTTAGTACTTTGTTATGACAGCTTTGGGAAACAAATACAGATTGTGTTACCTGGAGTGGGGTGCCTGAAACAAACACCTAAAATGTGGAAGTGGCTTTAGATTAGGTAATGGCTTGAAAAGTTTTGAGACACTTGAAAAAATCTAAATTGCCTCAAATAGACTATTGTAGAAATATGGATGTTACAAACTCTGCCAGTAAGTGCTCAGAAGGAAATGAGTAACATGTTATTGGAAACTGGAGAAAACTTATTATAAAGCAGCGAGAACTCAGATGAACTGTGTTTTACTGTTGGGTGGAAAGCGGAACTTATAAAGGAACATGAGGAGATTTCTATGAAAAGTTTTGAAGGTGCAACCTGGTTCCTCCTTATTGATTGCAGTAACATTTGAGAGGGGAGATAAATTGAAGAAGGAACTGTAAAACAAAAATGAACACCTGATAATTTGGGAGATTAGCCTGTTCAGGTAGCAAAAGATGCTAAAATTAGGAGATTCATGGTTAGGAAAATGTGCACTAGTGAGAAAGCCTACAGTATGGATAAAGAGATTAAGGGTGTGACTCACGGATGCACAGCAACAATCTCAGCAAAGCCAGGAGTAGAGATGGGATTATCTAGAAACTATGGAGGGTCTTCTTGTCTGATGGTGTGGATCCCCATACAAATATAGGAGACCCACAAGTTTTTTGAGAATATTAATGAGCAGGAACACTGTCAGCTTAGACAGAAAGGGATGGAGTAAAAAAGGGCAGACTTCTAAAAAATTAGACTTCTGAAATTCTACAGGCAGGAAACAGGCTGATAGAGACACTAAGCTGTTTGACATGTTCTGTTCTTCAAGAAAAAAGGAAGAATTACTTCAATACTGAAGCCGTGGGCCCAGAGGGCAGGTCTTGAAACTGAATGGAATTTGTCCTGCTGGATTTTGGTGTTGCTTGGGACCAGAGATTTCATTCTTTCCTTCCTTTACCTCCATTCTTTCCTCCATCCCTTACTTCCTTTTTCTTTCTTAGAGTAGTTTTAGGCTCACAGAAAAGTTGAAAGAAAGGTACAGAGAAGGTACCCTCTTCCCCACCACACATCTCCCACTATCAAAATCCCACAACAGAGGGGTAGTATATTATAATCAATAAGTCTACACTGACACGTAATTATCACCCAGAGTCCATAGTTTACATTAGGGTTCATTCTTGATGTACATTCTATGGTTTTGAAAAATATATCCACTGTTATAGTAGTATCTGTGAACTGGAGATTGGCACTTGCCATCTGCATCTACTTTGACTGAATCATGGGCCACTGTAGCTGCTGACCCTCAACACCCCCCTGAAGGAGCTGAGGGTGGAAATTAGGAGTGAAGCACTCTGTGCTTTGGGAAAACTGGCAGAATAGATCTTCAGATATTAGATATTTTCAGGGGAGGATTTCATGAGCCCAATTCTTGCATCTCCTCATATCTATAAAAAAACTAAAATCCTTCAGGGTGACATTTGTTCCTCATGACTAGCAGTAACCTTCACAAGACTAGTAGAAACCTTCTGTAAAAATGTGTTCTTGGTTGCGTGTACTTTCCCCTTCATCAAAATCACATATATACTGACATTTCTACCTTCCTCTTTGGAGCATTTTTTCAGAGCTATCTGAAATGCTGCCTCCTAGCAGTTCTCATTTTGCCCCAGATAAAACTTAACTCTCAACTTTTAGGTTGTCCATATTTTTTTTAAGTTGATGTATCATATAAAATAGTTTCACTGACCTAAAAATCTGCCTATCCATCCCTTTATCCCCCCAGTCCTTGGAAACAATTCTTACTATCTCCATAGTCTTGCCTTTTCCATAGCATCATATAGTTGGAATCATATAGTATGTAGCCTTTTCAGATTATATAGTATGTAGGCTTCTTGGATTGTTCTCTTTCACTTAGTAATGTGTGTTTAATTTTCCTTCACGTCTTTTCATGGCTTGATAGCTCTCTTCCTTTGTCTAGATGTACAGTTTATTTGCTCATTCAGTCCTTTGGGTAACAGTCCTTTATTAGGTATGTCTTTTGGAAATATTTCCTCCCAGTCTGTGTCTTGACTCTTGACAGTATCCTTCACAGAGCAGAAAATTTAAATTTAAATTTTATCCATCTGATCAATTTTTTCATGGATTGTGATTTTGGTGTTGTATTTAAAAAGACAACACTATACCCAAGGTTATCTAGGTTTGATCCAATGTTATCTTGTAGGTAGAGTTTTTTGTTTTACATTTAGATTCTTTTTTTTTTTTTTTTTTTTTTTTTTTTTTTTTTTTTTGCTTGTGGATATCCAGTTGTTTTGGCACCACTTGTTGAGAAGTCTGTATTTACTCCACTGCATTGCCTTTGCTCTTTTGTCAAAGATCCATTGACTATATTCATGTGAATCTATTTCTGGTCTCTCTGTTGTCTTTCATTGATTTTTTTGGGTCTATTCTTTTATCAATACTACACTGTCTTGATTACTATAGCAGTAGTCTTGGAGTCAGTTTTCTGACTCTGTTCTTCTGACTCAATGTTGAGTCACCTATTCTGAGTCTTTTGCCTCTTTAGATAAACTTTAGAATCAGTTTGTTGATATGCATAGAATGACTTATTGGGATTTTGACTGGAACTACATTGAATTTATATATCAAGTTGTTTAGTACTGACATATTGACAATTGAATTTTCCTATCAGTGTACATAGAATATTTTTCTATTTAGCTCTTCTTTGATTTCTTTCATTAGGATTTTGTAGTTTTTCTGATATATATCTTGCATGTATCTTGTTAGATTTCTAAATACTTCATTTGGGGTGGGGTGCTAATGTAAATGACATTGTTTTTAATTTCAAATTCCTCATGTTCATTAATGGTACATAAGAAAGTGATTGACTCTTGTAATATTAACACTTGTATCCTGCAAACTTGCTATAATTCTTAATTACAGCAGCTTTTTTTTTTGTCAAACTACAATCAGATCTTTTTGCAAACAAAAAGAGTTTTATTTTTTCCTTCCCAATCGGTATACTTTTTATGTTATTTTCTTGTCTTATTGCCTTGTTCCTGATATTAGCAGGAAAACTTCTAATTTCTCATCAAGTATGATGTTTACTGTAGATTTTTGTAGATGTTCCTTATGTAGTTGAGAAAGTTTTCTTCTGTTCCTTTTTTGCTGGAAACCTTTTAAAAAAATCATTAATGCTCCATCATAAGTGATGTGCAACTGGGTCACCATGCTGTACAGCAGAAAATTGACAGAACACTGTAAACCAGCTATAATGGAAAAAAATAAAAATCATTATATAAAAAAATTTAAAAAATCATTAATGAGTATTGGATTTTTTCACATGCTTTTCTGCAGCTATTGATATGATCATGTGATTTTTCTTCTTTAATCTGTTGGTATGATGGATTATATTGATTGATTTTTTTGTGTGTCTTTTTGCCATTTCTTGGGCCACTCCTGCGGCATATGGAGGTTCCCAGGCTAGGGGTCTAATCGGAGCTGTAGCCACCAGCCTTAGCCAGAGCCATAGCAATGCGGGATCCAAGCAGCGTCTGCAGCCTACACAACAGCTCATGGCAATGCCGGATCCTTAACCCACTGAGCAAAGCCAGGGATCAAACCTGGAACCTCATGGTTCCTAGTCGGATTCGTTAACCACTGAGCCATGACAGGAACTCCTTGATTGATTTTTAAAAAAATGTTGAACCAGCCTTGCAAACATAGGATACATTTCACTTGGTCATTGTGTATAATCATTTTATGCATTGTTGATTTGTTAATGTTTTGTTGAGCATTTTTGCATCTATGGTCATGAGAAATGTTGATCTATAGTTTTCTTACAATGCTTTTATCTGGTTTTGTATTAAGGAAATGCTGGCCTCATAGAATGAATTAGGACATTTGTCCTATGACCACAGTTCTTTAAAGGATCTAAGAAGGGTTGCTAATTTTCAGTTTATTCAGCTTGTTATTAGGATTAAGTAGTGACTTCTCAGCTCTTTACTTACTGGACAGGAAACAAAAACTCTGGTGACCCTTCGTAATCCCTCCCCACCCCCGCACACACACTTTTGGAGTAGGAACTGTCTATTACTATTATCATATGACTGTCCCACCACTGTATTTTGGAAGTAGATAATTTGTTTTCTGGTCAGAGATGGAGATGAATTTTGTCCGAGAATGAGCCATACTAAGAGTCTCACCAACACTGGATTCATATGATTCAGGTGACGAGATTGGAGCTGGTAAAATTTAGATGAGATTTTGGATGAAATGCTGTTATATAATGGATTGAGACTTTTGTTGATGTTGGGATGGAGTGAATATATTTTGTTGTGGGATGAATGCGAATTTAGGAGGAACAGAGGCCATATTATGATAGGCTGAATTTGTTGTCCCTTGCAAAATATGTCCAAGTCTTAATACCAGGGACTTGTAAATATGATCTACTTGGAAAAAGTGCATCTACATATGCAGTTAGGTTAAGAGTTTTGAGATGAATAGATCATGTAGGATTATCTGCTGAATGCTAAATCTACTGACAATTGTTCTTATAAGAGTCAGTGGGGAGTTCCCGTTGTGTCAGGGGGCTAAGAATCCAACTGGTGTCCTTGAGGATGTGGGTTTGATCCATGGCCTCACTCAGTGGGTTAAGGATCCAGCATTGCCACAAGCTTTGGCAGAGCTTGAGGATGTGGCTTGGATCTGGCATTGCTGTGGCTGTGGGGGTGGGCCAGCAGCTGTAGCTCCAATTCAACCCCTAGTTCTGGGAACTCCATATGCCATGGGTACAGCCCTAAAAAGAAAAAGGAAAGAGAAAAAGAAACAGGAAGTGGGAATTTTGAGACAGATACACAGAAGGGGAAGGGGAAATGCAAAGAGCAGTGAAAATGGAGATGCTCGCTCAGGCCACCAGAAGGGATAGAGGCAGGAAGGATTCTCCTCTAGAGCTGCTGAGGGGAACAGGACCATGCTGACACCTTGATTTCAGAATTCTGATTTCCAGAATTGCAAAAACATAAATTCTGTTGTTTTAAGCCACCCAGTTTGTGGTATTTTGTCACAGCGGCCCCAGGAAGATCACACAACACCATTTGCTCTTTTGTACAGTTTGCAGCCAGGACAGGTGATGGTGAGACCCTACTCCTTCCTATAAGGTCTGATAAGAGTGAAGGGCTGAGTTAACAGGGAGACCCCACCCATGCTGATGTTCCCTGTGCTAGGCATTGTGATGAGGGAGAACTGAGCAAACAGGAGTGGAACTCTGAGTAGCCTAAGGCTAACACGCTTACTTCATAGGACCCAGAGGTCAGAGCTGGCTTGAACAAGATGCAATGGTATCTTTCCTCATTACCTGTATACTCCTGCAAGAACACAAAACAAGTGAGGCTCCAGGCTCAGGTACCTCCTGATTTTGAGTTAAGCTGGAGGGATTAGGAAACCAAGTATCCCAGAGAACATATCGCTGCTTCCTGAGCTATTGCTCTAGCCTGTTCTGTGGCCCTCCTGTGTTGAGGTAATGTACTACATACACAAGCCAATTGGAAAGAAAGGTGGCTTGTGAGTTTAGAGGTGGCTACTGCTTTCAAAAGAAACCTGTTTTCTATGAGACGGGACATAAATGGGTGGGTTCGGATCTGTAGTCAATATCTGCACTCTAAGTGACGCTGGCTTATCCAGATCATGCCCCATGACCTAGAACACTTTTCCTTCTCCTCACACTCTATTTCCAGAGGGCAAGCTCCTGTTGGGGAGTCAGGATCTCAGCAGCCCCTAGAGGCTTGTGTGCTGACCCTGCGTGGTTGTTAAATGTTTGTTGCTTTGCTGGTAAGAAGGGCAAACATCAATCTCATGAATATTTTCTCAGGTCAGTCTCCCAAAGCAACAGAAATAAGAGCAAAAATAAACCAATGGGATCTAATCAAACTGAAAAGCTTTTGCACAGCAAAGGAAACCGAAAAGAAACCAAAAAGACAACTTACAGAATGTGAGAAAATAGTTTCAAATGATGCAACGGACAAGGGCTTAATCTCTAGAATACACAAGCAACTTATACAACTCAACAGCAAAAAAGCCAACAACCCAATGGAAAAATGGGCAAAATACCTGAATAGACATTTCTCCAAAGAAGATATACAGATGGCCAACAAGCACATGAAAAAATGCTTAACATCCCTGATTCTTAGAGAAATGCAAATCAAAACTACCATGAGATACCACCTCACACCAGTCAGAATGGCCATCATTAATAAGTCCACAAATAACAGGTGCTGGAGGGGTTGTGGAGAAAAGGGAACCCTCCTGCACTGCTGGTGGGAATGTAAGCTGGTACAGCCACTATGGAGAACAGTATGGAGGTACCTTAGAAATCTGTACATAGAACTTCCATATGACCCAGCAATCCCACTCTTGGGCAAGTATCCAGACAAAACTTTCCTTGAAAAGGACACATACCCCTGCATGTTCATTGCAGCTCTATTCACAATAGCCAAGACATGGAAACAACTCAAATGTCCATCAACAGAAGATTGGATTAGGAAGATGTGGTATATATACACAATGGAATACTACTTAGCCATAAAAAAGAATGACATAATACCATTTGCAGCAACATGGATGGAAATAGAGACTCTCATACTGAGTGAAGTAAGTCAGGAAGAGAAAGACAAATACCATATGATATCACTTTTAACTGGAATCTAATATACAGCACAAATGAAACTTTCCACAGAAAAGAAAATCATGCACTTGGAGAATGGACTTGTGGCTGCCTGGGGGGAGAGGGAGGGAGTGGGAGGGGCTGGGAGCTTGGGTTAACGGATGCAAACTATATTGCTCTTGGAATGGATTTACAATGAGATCCTGCTGGGTAGCACTGAGAACTATGTCTAGATACTTACATTGCAACGCGACAATGAGAGGAAAAATTATGTATGCATGTATGTGTAACTTGGTCCCCATGCTGAACAGTGGGAAAGAATGAATGAATAAATAAATAAATAAGGGTAAACAGAGCTCCCCTCTGGTGAGCTTCTGTGAACACTCAGAGAAAGGCCAGCACACATGAGCAAATCCAAATGTTTGATTCCCAGTTGAACCATTAACTGGGCATTTGGGAATGGGATTCCCAAGTCTTGCCCTCTGACCCATTCCCATCATCTTCATTCCTAGTCTTCATTCCCAAGAGGTGCATCTCAATGCTGCCATCATATTAGGAAACAAATTGCCCTCTAGAGTGTCACTTCCATTGGAAATGTAGCCCAAAATCTAAACAGCTACATCCAAAGGACTTCATGAGAGTGTGCATTCTCTGCATGTCTTCACCTTCCATGGTATGGAAGCTCAATGGCTGTACCTCACCCCTTGTTCTTTCCAAGGAATGTGCCCCTGCCCACAGAGCCTCAAAAAAGGGCCAGCCTCATTAACCTCTTAGCACCAGCTCCATGGGCCAGGCATGGGAAAAGAACAGCCACCACTGGCGGGAAGGGGCATCCTAGGAGTGTTGCCCTGGAGGTCCCATGAGCAGCAGCCTTGGGATGTCTTCACATCCCGGGACACCTGTGAAGCCCTGACTCTCCGTGTATAACTGTTTTTCTGCACTCTGCCCTTTATTCCTTCTGGGGAACATGCCCCTTTCCCTAACCCTCCGACTTCAGAAGAGATAGGTGGGGGGAAATAAGTTGCCTGTTCCCTAGTTTACATTTCCATCCCCAGGGTGAAAGAAAGGGTTAGAGAAATAGGAGATGAGAGTAAAATCTAGAAATCCCTGAAGAACAAGTGCTGCTTCAGACCTGGTGGGAGAACATGCTGGACAGTTAGTGCGGCACCAGTGCACCCCAGGACAGTAGCCACTCATGAAGGGATGGCCTGCTACAGCTTCAGGACATGGCTGTCTTACCCCAGTGTGAGCCCAGGATGTGTGAGGCAGATTCACAGAGAACAGCTTTGACTCTGCTCCTGCTCATGGGTCCCCACCACTGCAGCCCAGGTATCCTCACCTGGACACTGCAGGAGGTCCCTGAATAGCTCTCTGGGCTTGGCAAATAGCTCCTGTTGTCTTTGAATCAGGCCTTCCCCACTCTGTGTCTGCTGGTCTGGTCACTGAGGAAGCTGAGGGATGAGGCTGAACAGGACCACCCTTGCCTTCAGACTAGCTGGAGGACCAACCCTGTGGTTTTTACTTTCAAAATGCATCAGGGAAATTAACCTCTTGGGAAAAGCCACCACTGTTCTCAATTTCCAGATGGGTGCCAAAAGCTTGAGATACTACGTGGGTATAGAAATCAGTTGCAAATGTGAAAACTGACTACAATTTGCATGTATTTCAAGTTTTATTCAAACACAGCTAATAATTAAACTGGAGGGAAGAGGCTCCTCACAGGTGAGGCCACTGCAGCCTTGGACGTGCCTGCTTGTGGTGTGGTCTCATGCCATGGTTGACTCCCCAACCAACACAACTGCCTTCAAGATGGCCTTTCCTCAAACCACAAATGAAACCAAAGCCCCAACGCCAACTGACTGCATATAGTTGAGAGTTCTGTGGTATTTGAAAATGCCTCAAGGCTTGATTTTTGTTTTTTCCTTTCTCCTAAAATTTGTGTGTGTGCTGATGTGGGGCCTCCAGATTTGGGGCTTGTGAAAACCAGCACCTGTCATTTCCCATCTCACCCCCGCCCCCACTGTCTCCCTTTTCTGCCTTTAAAAAGAAGAGGACTGACTTTGCACAATCAAGGCAGGCTTTGAAGCCCTGAACAGCTGAGCAGTCAGTAAATGCGGCTGGGGTCTCCCAGTCTGTGTCCAGTATTTTTGCTGTGAACATCTTTGCTGCAAGCAGTATGGTAGCAGGACTAATTGGATGTAAGGCAATTTTGCCATAAAAGATAGAGTAATTCACAAGTCTTTGAGAGCATTAACTATCAATTCTTTAGCTAATTTAGATTTGACAGCTTGTTTTCTAATGCTTTCTTCACTAAACTTATCATGTAATATTAGAAGTTTGAGGGAAAAGAATCAAAGACCTCCTATTTCCCCCCAAAAGAAATGGTTATGTGATTCTGATGAGTATAAGTTTCTTGAAAATGGTGAAAAATTTTTTGCTATTTGATAGTGGAGTAGATGATGTAGGCAGAATTTTGGTATTTGGCAAAGAATCCAGCTTAGATGATTTGGTGAAATATAAGGATTGACGGGACATGTAATGGAACATTTAAATGTAATCCATACATGTACTATCACTTATACACAATAAATAAATAGGATTCTTTATCTGTTCATCTTACTTCCAGAAAAACCTGAAGATTTAACAGATTTTTTTACATCATAAAGAACTTATACCTGATGCTGATTATATATTATATACCTGATACTGATAGACTTTGAGAAAGGAAGTATCATCACTTTCTCTAAGGTACTCAAATACAACTATAACCATGAATCTGTACACATTTTACTTGTAGTCAAATATTTTTTGTCTTTTCATTTTTCACAGTAAAATCTTTGAAGGTTTGTCATTAATTTTTCATACTTCATTATGTCTTTTACATTTTGTTCTTTTTAATCTTACAGCAAAAATACCTAGAACCCTCCTAGCTGCACCCTAGACTCACCATTGACCACCAGCAGCAGTGCCATGTGAAGGGCTCAGGACAGGCTTGAGTTTGGGAAGTGAGTTGCCCTCCAGGACAGACAGTGCTGGACAACTTTGAGGTGAAACCTCAAAAGGAACACACTCACCTGGACAGATGGCTGCAGCCTCTGCAAAGCCCTGTAGCCTGTTCTCCTATAGCCTGCAAGCTAGGGACATGTCTGAATTTTCAAATGGTTAAAAGAAGAGCTGACATACTCCATGAAGATGTGGGTTCAATCTCTCGCCTCAGTGAGTTAAGGATCTGGTGTTGCCTCACGATGTGGCGTAAGATACAGAAGTGGATCCAGTGTTGCCATGGCTGTGGTGTAGGCCTTAGCTCCAAAATGGTCCCTAGCCAGAGAACTTCCATATGCAGCAGGTATGGCCATAAAGAGAAAAAAAAAATGGTTGAAGGAAAAAAAAAAAAACAAGAGTAACATTTTGGGACACATGAAATAAATGAAATTCTGTGATTAGCACTGGTAGTTTTATTGGAATATAGCACGTCCATTTGTTCACAAGTCCAGACTGCCTTCATTTAATAGCAGACCTGAGACATTTTAACAGATACCACATGGCTGGGATGAGGATTTTCTACTTAGCCTTTTATAGAAAAAGTCTGCTGACATCTGCCCTAAACAAACAAAAGAATCAGCTATTTTTGATGAAATGTTTCATTTCAGTTCAGTATTGGTCTCACAGCTGCATTGGATATGGATCTTGTATTTTGCCCACATTTATGAGTGTAAAACTGAGTTCAAAGCATTATGTGTTTTAGGAAGTGCAAATACCTTATAGGGTGACAACAAACTAGCGTAATCTATTTCCTCAGTCACAGGTTAAAAGGAAATCAGATTTTTGTGCTAGAATAAAGCACATGCATGAGCTTGAATGCACACACAAACTCAATGTCAATGTTAGAGGACGCTCTCCACATCAGGAAAGTAGAAAACAAGACACAATATGTTGTGATCCAAAAACTAGCAATAATGATGACAATGGGCTCAGTGTATTCTTCCTGCCACTACAGAGGGTCTACTACTCACCTGATGAGATCCATTTAGTTCCCGCCATCATGGCACTTAACCTGGGCTGCCAGAGGATGGCAAGAGAGATCACTGGCCTACCTGCTCATCTCCTTCCCCTGGTACTGACTGCTTCTAGAAGCATGACAATGTTTGTTCCCCTTCATGACCTTCCTGTGTCCAAACTGTGGAAGCAGAGCCAATGTACCAAAAGTTGGGGGAGCAGTGGGAAGTGGAATGAGTGCACTTGGGGTGGAGATCAGTATGTTGCGGGAGTTAGTGCCTGGTTTTACAGGGTTTTTGGCAATTTTGTTTCGGCCTTGGTGACTAACAGTTTGGCAGATGGATTTTCTAATATTAGAAGGGGTTAGGGTGAAAAAAGTTAACTCTGGGGCCAGAGTTAAAAAAAATAGCAGAAAATGGTGCTTGATGCCCCCCTCCTCTTAATACTATAAGTCTCCACATAAACAGACCATAGTGTCTATCAAGTTAATTATTCATGGGAGAGTGAAGGCCTGGAGAATAATCTTCTAATGGTACAATGTCTCTGAACCACACACCTTCATGCCCAGAGTGTCTGAGATTTATGCATCCCCCAGTGACAGATAAAGAAAGGGTGAGGCCCAGAGACCTCAGGATTCACCAGCAGAATCCTGGCCCTCTGCTTTTCAGAGGCCTGTGAGCAGCCAAGATGTGTGCAGCCCTGAGGCCACATGAGTGCTGGGTGGTATGTGTTTTCAGGACAAGCAGATGTCAGGTGGTCAATGTAGGCTGAGCTGGGAACTCCTGAGCAGTGCCCATCTGGATTTAGAACAGCATCATGAGTGGACAGACTCACTTTCATTCCAGCTACTCAGGGCTCTCCAGCACCAGATGTAAAAGAGAGCGGGTCTGATGGTAGTACATTACCTGGCTTGTGGATCTTGCCCTGCCTACTCATTAGAAACATTTGGGGAGTGTGTATACCCACAGAAATTCTGACTGAGGGGCATGGGGTCAGGGCATGTGAGTGCATCTGTTTGTATTTTCTTAGTCCTTGGCATGATGAGCCCAGTGTGTGGCTATGATGAGAACCACGTACCCCACCTCGAGGGAACTTGCTCTTCGTGGGCTGCTTTGAGAAGCTACCAGTGTCAGGATACTGCCCACTTGCACTTGCCCTGTGCACAGGACATGAGCTGCCTTCCCTCCACCACCACTCCAAGCTCCATGAGGGCAAGATCTAGCTGCTGCTACCTCAATAACACTCCTTGTTGACACATCTTCACATCTGCTGTGCCCTCCCTGACACTCTCTATCATTGAGCACAAGAAGAAGGGGCTGCACGGGCTCAGCTCCCCTGGGATGGGCACAAACTCCAAGGAGCTCTATCATTTCATGTGCCTGGAAAGGTCAAGAGCAACTGCTCAAATGCCTTGCATTAGAGTGAGAAACCTTTAAAGAATAGGCCAACTTCTTATTCTGGAAGTTAGTAAGTACAAACCAAATAAGATAAATAGAGACCAGGAATATAATTTACTAAATTAAAAAAAGAAAAGAATTGGAAGACCTTTATGAACATTACTTTCTAGAAGTGCTACTTTCCATGTTTCTTTGTAATGGGTCAGCTTCCACAATGCTGGGCATCCAGAGGTGACTCCAAATTCATGCCCACTGGGAACCTTAGAATGTGACCTTATCTGGAGATGAGGTCTTTGTAGATATCATCAAGGTAAGGATCTTGAGATGAAATGACTCTGGATTAGGGTGGGCCCTCAATCCAATAACAGATCCTTATAAGAGAAAGCAGAGGGAGATTTGAGACACAGAGACACAGGAGAGGGCCACATGACAATGAGGGCAGAGATTAGGATGATGTGGCCATAAGCCCAGTGATACCTAGAGGCACCATCAGCTAGAAGTGGCAGGGACAATCTTCCCCTAGAGTCTACAGAAGGAGCACAGCCTTCCCATACTGTGATCCTGCAATGCTGGCATCCAGACCTGAGAGAGAGTGCATTCCTACTGTTGTAAGCCCCCTGTTTGTGGTACTTCATCAGGGCAGCCAAAAAGAACTAACACTGCACCTGTGAATTAATTCTTAAAACCATCCAGAACTCATAATATAAGTGGAGTGGTGCAACACGGCAGCATAGGGCTTGTGGGAGCCATCTCAGGAGGGCTGTAGGAAAGGCACTTCAAAATAGCATTTCTACAAGGTTTCTACGAGCCTCTCTGTGCAACGTTCTTTGGGATGCTATTTCAAAGCAGTCTGGAGGTGGCCCGTTGTGAAAAGGTGAGGAGGTAACCCAATTCTCTATTTTCTCCTTGTCTTCCCATGACGGGCTCTCCCAGGGACACACTAAGATGCCCCAAACCAAGAAAAAAGTAGCATCAATGCCTGACTTCAAAAAATATTCTAAAACTAGCATTTTTCTTTTGTTTCTGGATAGAAATGGGGCAGAAAAGCAAAAATGAACACTTTTAAAAATAGGCACAGTGTTTAGTCAAACATGAAAAATGTACTATTTTTGTGTTTGACTAAAAACTGGGCAGTTAAAGAATATTTTGGGTGTTTATAGGATGACTTCAAGGTGTACTAGACTCTTAGCTTTGGTGAGAAAATTACAATACAACCAAAAAGAAAGTGACCTGTCCACCAGAGAAAAATGGAACAAAGTGAAGGTAGTGGGGCCTGTGCTGAGCAGCCCACATAGGAGGCAGGCTCAGGCCTGAATGTAGTCGAGGCAGGAGAAGAGATTTTGCTGATAGTGTTCAGATGGGTAGAGTCAGAAATCAGTATATTTCTTTCATAGAGATTTAAATTATACTTTTATGCTTATCAAGAATGGAGATAAGATGAAAATGCAACTAGTTGTACATTCCCGGAGACCTGGGATTATGACCATGCAAAGTGGTCCCTGCATGCTGGGTGTAGCCACCCTGCTGCAAGGTGAAGAGCTACCCTACTGCTGTGGCCAATTCAATAAAACTCAGCCCATATTTGAAGGCATATGTGCTCCTGACTCCCCAAGCAGTCCAAGAGGACCCTGAGGGGAAGCAGCTCACTTTATTTGCAGGCAGAACTACTCTCCTGTAGCCACCTTCAGCTCCCTACAGGGCAATCCTCTGGTAGCAGCCACAATCTTCCCAGGCTCCACAGCCTTCACAGAATCCCTTCGTCCTGAGGCAGCTATGCACCCCCTGGGGCAGGGCCCTTGGAATAAATTCTTGGGGTCTTCATATTAAGAAAGCATGCAGGGATTGAGAACAATGTACTTTAGAGAAGTGATTCTTGTCAAAAGTGGTCACTTCTGTGCTTTTGTGTCCTTCTAAGTCAGTTTTTTCATTCGTTGATTATGCTTGTCAATGGTTAAGGCTGTCCGGTCCACAGCTGCAGTGATGCCATCCAAGGCCTCATCCTGTCTCTCTAGCTCTGTCTTGGCATCCAAGGCAAGATCCTTTAGCTTCCTCAGGATCTGCAAGAAAGCACAAATGATAGGAGGGGTTGCCTTTCCTTATACTCTCAAAAACAGACAATATTTCATCATTTTTACAATGCTCAAGAAATGGTGTGAGTTAATGGTGATGATGAACACTCTAAGCACAGAACCTGGGTTTGCGTCTCAGCTATGGCACATCCTGGCACTTTTAGCAAGATAGAGCTGTTAGATGATGTATTTGCTCTCTAGCTGTGCTCTAGGCCACAGGCAAGGAGACTGACCACACAGACCTAGGAAGATGTACCCCTAGGGCACTGTTGTTTCCAGACCACAGTTTGCTGTTTTATCAACACTGACAGCCTTGCTAGGAATGTTACCACAACCATGTGGAATTCTTGCAAACAGTAGCAGGGTGGGCTGGCACAGGGCAGAACCAGGGATCTGGAGCCTACAACTCAGATTTGAGTTCCAGCTCTCAGCCAATCACTGTTTTTATTACCTATCTGCACCAGAGTACTAACTGCAGACTAAAGCTGGAAAACCAAAATTTAAAAAGAAAAGCAAAATCCCTTTTTGTCTATATGTTTGAAATATTGCACTTACAAATGCAAAAGGCAGAACAAAACATAGCACAAATAACCCAAGGTGCTGAAACAGTTAACATAACACATAGATGGTCCTGTAAGTGCAGCCCCTGGGTCCAAACATTTGGAGGACACCAAAATGCCATTAAGTCACATGATGCCACCGGGGAGGATAGTGCCCACAAAATGGAGGGCTGTTCTAGCACAGCTAGACCAAGGAAGCTGACTAGGCTAGATGTCAGCCCCTCACCCCCATTTCCATGACTTGTTATAATTCATATAGTTTCATAAACTAAGAGCAGCCATTGTATCATAATTCTATTGAGACTAATTGCATTGTGAAATGTACTTTAACTACATACCAAAAATTTAATATCCTCAAGCTGACAACAGAAATAAATGATTTTAAGAGAAATCTTACTGACAACTACTTGCAATAAATGTTAATACCTCTCTTCTTTTAGGAAAAGTTTCAGATCATTGGTTAGGTCACAAAAAAGGAACTAAAGAATATTAATTATTAAGACAGGCCCTTGGTGTCCCTTTTACTAACTCCCAGTAGAGCAACCTGCTTACAGATCTATTCAAGGTCCTTTATCACATGAGGATGGAAATTAGCAGTGAACAGACTGAGTGACCACTTCAGAGGACTCCAGGCACAATCTATTGATCTAATTATTAATCTATCATGCTCCACACTGAAATCACCGTCACCCCTACAGATCTCACCAAATGACATAGGCAAGAAAGCTCTAGATTCCACAGGTGGCCTGGGACAATCTTGAGCAGTGCTACTACCTAGGAAAGGAGAGTAAACTGCATCCCATGTGGTGTTTCAGAAGGCATGACAGTACTTGTGTGGTCAAATAGAAGCAGCTCTGTGTTTAGAATCAAAAGGAATGCCTGACCACTTGGCCTACCACCTGGCCTCGGAGAATTGCTTTGTCTGATTAACAAGAAACAGAATAAATGCAGGAAGATGGCCAGGAGGATAATAAGATCAACTCCATCCCTAAGAATGGTGAGGCTCAAATGAGATCACAAATGTGAACAAGCTGTGAAAACTATAAAGTGCTATGTAAGGTGCTGACGCCAAGTCTTAAAACACTCAGGCTGAAGGAGCCCAGCAGTGCACCCCTGCTTTCTGGAGGGGAAATGGAGATGAGGCGAGCTGAGGTCATCCATAGTTACACACAAGTTAGTGACAGAGGCAGGATCTACCCCCACACTTCTCTTCAAATAAAGCATCATCACTGGGATCTTCATCATGAGAAAGAAGCATAAATCCTGATTCAAGCTAGCAGTCTCAGACACCGTCTTTTTGCACCCTCTGGGAGCTGGTGGAAACTCCATCAGTTGAGTCACTTGAAAAACTGGAAGGAGCTCTGGAAAGTATACTGTGGGGTCAGTCAGCTCTGGAGGGGATGGGCTGGATGACCTAATACAGGAGGTCTTTTCCATCTCTCATTTCTATGATCTCATACGGCTGAGGCCCAGACAGCATAATAAAAAAAGTCACCACTCACCACCATGTTAGGCAGGTCCTTCTATGCTGTTTTCTCTGGTCAACTATTCCTTCCTCATTACCTCCATTTTAGTATGATAATGAGGCCATTCTACCAGGAACTTGTAAAAAATGTCCCCTAGAAGATTAGCTTATGCCACACACCTGCATCTGATCTGATACCCTCGAGGTATCAGATGAATGATCAGGCAGCACAGATGCTGTGTGACTCTCTTTGCAATCTTGATGTACTTGTCAATCATATCAGAATGTGGTCAAGTTCATTTTCTTTTTCTCTAATAAGATTTTTATTTTTTCTCTTATAGCTGATTTACAATGTTCTGTCAATTTCTGCTGTACAGCAAAGTGACCCAGTTATACATACATACATATGTGTGTGTGTGTATATATATATATATTCTTTTCCTCACATTATCCTCTATCATGTTCCTTCACAAGTGACTACATATAGTTCCCTGTGCTATACAGCAGGATCTCATGGTCAAGTTTATTTTCAGCTGAAATGTCTTTCACGACCACTGTTCTCATATGAGCTGATGGTGGGAGACTGGCTTTCAGCAAGGCAGCCATGGTCCCCTTTAGTGGAGACAGTCAACTCTCTTGTTCTGTTCTGATAATAACAGTGTACATAGAAAATCAGGAAATAAAATTTAGAGAAGAAAATAAAAGTCCTTCAAAATCCAATTAATGCCTGTCAGACAAGCACTGCTGATAATACTGTATGGCCTTGTCATCTTTCTTTCTCACCCCAACTTTCGTACACTTGAAGAGAAAAGTAAAACTGGGGGTTAAATATATGTATATGAAATTTTGTTTTCTGTTTTCTCATACCCCAATTTTCCTAAATAAGGATAGGAGTTATGGGACTCCTGCAATGTGCCTTAACTATTCTCTATTAACCCTTAATCTAACTTTGTTTCACAAACAAGGCCAAGAGGAGTGGGCGACTTGCTTGAGTTCCCAGGGTCCAGCTCCAGTGCAATCCTGAAATGACTACTGCATGGACAACAGATGTCATGGCAATGACTCAGGTCACATCACTGAGACAGAAAGAAATTGCATAAGACCCTTAAAAAAATTGCATAATGGTTCTTACCAGGGATCAGCAGTCCATTCACACACCCAAGTGAAGCCAAGCCCCAGAATCTGCACCAGTTCTTATAGTCCTGAGCTACTATGGCAGGATGTCTAGTATAAGAAGAGCCACCCTTGTAATTTCAAATTTTCTAATACTCAAAATTAGTATTTTTTTAAAAAAAGTAAAAAGCACAATTAATTTTCATAACATATCTTACTTAAATCAATCAACCCCCAAATTATCATTTTAACATGAAGTCAATATAAATAATTATTAATGAGATATTTCATATTATTTTTAAAAAATGAAGTACTAGCAAGCTAGTATGAATGTTATACTATTATACATCTCATCTTGGACCAACTGCAGTTTTTTGTTTTTTGTTTTTGGCCCCACCCATGGTATGTGGAAATTTCCAGGCCAATGATCAAATCTGTACCACAGCAACAATACAAGCCACTGCAGTGACAATGCCAGATCCTTAACCCACTGAGCCACAAGGGAACTCCAGACCAACTGCTTTTTAAGTGCTCGTAGCCACATGTAGCCAGTGGCTACTGTGCCAGGTAGCATAGGACCATATTGCCACACAATAGCTCTTCCATCAAATGCCACTTTGTGTGACTGACCCTGTGTGTCCTACACTTCCATGGCCATCTTTCTCTAGAGCATGAATCAACCGCCTTTTTCTCAGTCTAAAATGAAACATTGGCAAAAGAAAGAACACCTATACTCCTAAGTCTATACTTAATAGGCACATACAACTCTTATTTTGTGAGAAAGAACAGCTTACATGCTTACAAAAATTGAACATTTTACTGAGTGTATAGTTCAAATAAAGGTTGGTTCCTATTGAATTTTATTTGGAAAAAGTTCCACTGAGATGATGGCCTTAAATATAGCACTCATTCTATGCAGCCTGTTGAGACCCTTGGTTGGTCTGCTAAAACTGCACTTGAAATTAATTAATACTTCAAAAATACAAGCAAGATCTTTACAGTTATTAAGTGTGCAAAGAAAATAACTGAGTAAACCTTCAAACCAGTAGTATCTCTGGAATATTGGTCCAGTGTCTTTTTTCATTTAGAAAGGGACTGAAGTAATTAAATGGCATCATGTGCATTCCATATAACATGAGATGGAAAGAATGGAGACTATGAAGTCTGGCCAAACCTTAAAAACAGTTGTTATTTCTGTGGCCCAGGATGACAAGCTGTCTAGTCATCAATGTATGATGCTGCCAGCCTCTGGAAAACCAACTGGCCTCTTATATGAGCCTTCACTGGGCTCTGAGTCAAAAGCTAGGGTCAAAATGGACTCTTCCTCAAGTCTCTCCTCCACTAAAATATAAACTCAGTAGCCAGCCATCTTTCTAGCCACATTAGTACCTACACAGAAATTACCTGATTATGAGTACCTTGAGTTTTATTTTTTCTTTCATTTTTTAAATTTTAATTTTTATTATTATTAAAGTATAGTTGATTAACAATGTTTCTTCAGGTTCTGCTGTACAGAAAAGTGACCCAATCATACACTTTTCCCTGTGCTGTACATACACTAGGGCCCCACTGCCCAATAATTTCAAATATAACAGTTTGCATTCAAAAAACCCCAAAATACCCATCTATCCCACTCCCTCCACTTTCCCCACTAGAAGTCCTATGGAAAACAGTATGGAGGTACCTCAAAAAACTAAATATAGAACTACCATCTGATCCAGTGATCCCACTGCTGGGCACCTATCTGGACAAACCTTTCATTCAAAAAGATACATGCATCCCTATGTTCACTGCAGCACTATTCACAATATTTACAGCATGGAAACAACCTAAATATCCATCAACAGATGAATGGATTAAGAAGATGTGGTACATATATGCAATGGAATATTACTCAGCTATAAAAAAGACAACCTAATGTGATTTGCAGGAGCATGGATGGAACTAGAGATTCTCACACTAAGTGAAGTAAGTCAGAAAGAAAAAGACCAATATCTATGATATCACTTATCTGTGGAGTCTAAAATATGGAACAGGAGTTCCTGTCATGGCGCAGTGGAAACAAATCCGACAGGGTTGTAGGTTCGATCCCTAGCCTTGCTTAGTGGGTTAAGGATTCGGCGTTGCCTTGAGCTATGGTGTAGGTCACAGATGCAGATCGGATCTGGTGTTGATGTGGCTGTGGCATAGGCCTGCAGCTGTAGCTCTGATTCAACTCCTAGCCTGGGAACCTCCATATGCCATGGGTGTGGTCCTAAAAAGCAATAATAATCATAGTAAAATAAAAAATTAAATAAAAATAAAACATGGAACAGATGATCCTATCTAAAAAAAAAAAAGAGATCATGGCCAAAGAGAGTACATTGAGTTTTAAAAGAAATTAACTTTTATAAAATCCAAAGAAACACACAGTGCATACAAGTACAAGCAAGACATAAAAACACACATGCTAGTACCCTCCAGGAACAACATCTTGAGAAAAACCACACACACACACACACACACACACAATCCGTGCTCTTCAGCTCAAGAGTCACAGGTGCTCAACAAAGCCGGTACAGGAGGCTTGGTTCCCCACAGGCAGGATGCTGGACTCACTCACCAGCATTAGTAACTTGGAAGAGGGACAGCAGAGATGACTCAGGCAGGAAGTGGGAGGCACCACATGGTCCCCAGGACACAGCAGAAGTTACTGTCCTCTTTGGAAGAGGAGGACCTGCTTTGGCTACATGCTATGGTGACCTCCATCTCTCCAATGCCACAGACCTCAGAACAGTGGCAGAGACACTGTCTGGGCTGATACAACAGCAGATATGGAGACAGTTTAGCCTTCTAACCATTTCCATGATGTTTATAAAAACAGGAAATATATTATGCAAAAACTGCTCATCCAATAGTGTAGGTTCACTTACCAAAACAGATGTATGCCTCACATCGGCTATCAAAGTGTGAAAGTCTGGGAATCAGAGCCCCCAAGCTCTGCTAGTAGCTGTGCTCCAAGCAGGCCCTGAAGTGTCTAGGCTCGTGCTTTCACTGTGTAACTGCAGCAATGGAAGTATACAGCACACACAAGTATGGGCCTTAACACTTCTAAACCATCAATAACATGCCAGTTGTTGCCTGAATTTATAGTCTGAAAAAATAAAGTTTTTTGCTCACTTCATGGTAAAACTCCAGGTTTTAGAGTATTAGTATATTAAGCACCTAAAATAAGTTTAGTATTAGCTAGACCGTCTGTCCTGATCTTTTTATTATTAAGCTGACCCACTGAAAAACTACATTTTCTTGCAGTGAGAAACTAACAACCATTTAAGAATAGTACTGGGATAAATCAAGCTGTCTGCAATTCTACCAGTTGAGGCCATTAATATGCTATGGAGAAGGTAAAGAGGGAAAAATTGGCTTCCTCTCAACCAAAGCTCTGGAGGTTGTAAAGAATATTCTAGGCTACAAACTGTCATATTTAGCATTCACAGACCACCCCCACAACCCACCCTGTCTCCTCTGTTACATTCCTTGAGGCCCTGAAGGTGATCTGTGGATGAACAGGGGCAGCACAGGGTTTTTTTTTAAAGGAGTCCTCTTATGGTGCTCCCCTCCTCATGATACCCTCTCAGTCAACGGAAAGAGGAGCTAAGCACAAACCTGCCTTATGCACCAGGGTTGTGTCGGTATAGCAAGACTCTGAGAGCTTAGACTTCAAGGATCTGTCAGCCCTAATTTGAATCTGATAACTGGCCTCTAGTTACAAATGGTCCTGATGGCACAAGATGGCCCCTCTTACTCAAGGTCTGGACAGGGAAAGCACAAGGGAGTACCTCCTGGACTAGAGAGGGGTCCTGGGAACCAACCTGCTATCAGACCATAAGCAGAGCTTCCCATGGTGAGAGCAATGGAATTCCCACCCAAGTGAAGTGCTCAATAAACCGAAGGTTCATCTTATATGTGGAAGTAAATGCCTCAGTGGGGACATTCTCATAATATGAAACAAACAAAAGAATGCATGGAGTATGGGGCTCTTCAGAGTTGACTGGGTCACATCCAGTTGGGGTCCTACTGATAGATTTATATAGAACTCGCTATGTGCCAGAACTCTGCTCCATACAGTACAGAGCTCATCTTATCCTTACTTCATCCCCAAGCAATCTTTGAGGAAGGACCTTGTTCTGTAAAATGTGACAGTAACACTTTTCCAAAAAAATGTGCAGCTTGCTGAAGGCCATATGGCTAACATGGCTATTGCCCAACAGAAGCCATGTTTCCAAGAACCAGTCCCCAACCCTCATGCTGCAAATGAGATAATCAGACCTATTCTGCTCAAGGTCATATAGCCTCCCCAACATTATGTTCATGCATTCAGTCCAATTTCACACTTAAAAATTGCACAAAACTGACTTCCTATTCTGAACAAAAAACCACCTAATACCTGTTAACTATTTTTAAAACTTAATAAAAAGATGTCAGTAATGGATAAAACATCCAGATAGATCAGTAAGGAAAGAGAAGACTTGAACAACACTATAGACCAGCTGCACCCAACAGACATACATGGAATACTCCACCTCAATCAGTAGAATACAAATTCTTTTCAAGTACACATGGGAAAACCTCCAGGAAAGACCATCTAGTAGACCACAAAACAAGCTTTAAACTTAAGATTAAGGTAATAGAAAGTACCTTTTCTGGTCACAGTGGAAAGACACTGGAAATCTGGACAGCTAAAAAAATTCACAGATATGTAGAAATCAAACAACACACTCTTCAACAACCAGTGGGTCAAAGAGGGAAATTAATAAATTCACTGAGACAAATGAAAACAAAAACACAACATACTAAAATACCAGCAAGCTGAATCCAAGTAGGATTTATCTCAGAATACAAGGGTAGTTCAGCACTGGAAAATCAATTAATGTAATATACTACATTAGAACAAAGAGGATAAACCCCACATAATCAACTCAATTGACTCAACTGATAAAGAAATGGCAATGACAAAACCCAACATCCTTTCATGATAAAAACTCAGAAAACTAGGAAAGAAAAGAACTTGAACATGATAAAAGGCACTTGTGAAAAATTCAGCTAATAGCATACAGAACGAAGAAAGATGGAAAGCTTTCTTCCTAAGATCAGGGAAAGACAAGAATGCCTACTTTCATCACTGCTACACAGTACTGCTATGCACTGGAAGTCCTAAATAAAGCAATAAGTGAAGAAAAAGAAACAAAAGGCATTCAAATTGGAAAGGAAGAAGAAAAATTATCTCTATTTGACCTGATCCTATATATAGAATATCCTGAAGAATCTACAAGAAAACTTAGAGAACTAATTAACGAATTTAACAGTTATAGGATACAAGATCGAAAATCTTCTGTTTCTATACAGCAGCAATGAAGAATCAGAAAATGAAATTTAGAAATAATCCCACTTATAATAGCACTCCCAAAAATAAAAATAGATTTAACCAAGGAGGTGAATGACTAAAAATTATAAATCACGATGAAATAAATAAAAGACCTCCTGTGTTCCTGGACTGGAAGAGTTAAAAATGACAAGAGGCCAATACCCCTCAAAGTGACATGCAGATTCAACACAATCTGTATAAATTCCCAAAACTTTCCTCCCCCACCCCAAAATGGAAAAGCTGATTCTCAAATTCATATAGAATTGCAAGGGGCTCTGAATAGTCAAAACAATCTGAAAAAGAAGAAAGAAACTGAGAAACTCACAATTTCTAATTTCAAACCTGACTCAAAACTACAATAACAAAAACAGTATGGCACTGGCATAAGAACAGACATATATAGACTAATGGAATAGAATAGAGTCTTCAGATAAACTCATATATCTATGGCTAACAGATTTTTGGTAAGTGTGCGGAGTCTATTATATGGAGAAAGAATAGTCTGTTCAGTAAGTGGTGGTAGACAACTGGACATCCACATGCAACAGAATTAAGTTGGACTCTTTCCCTACTTCATATACAAAAATACAAAAATTAACTCAAAATGGATCAATGACTTTTAGAAGAAAACATAAAGGTAAAACTTCACGACCTTGGATTTGGCAATGAATTCTCAGATATGACACCAAAAGCACAAGCAAAAGAAAAAGAGATAAATTACATTTCATCAGAATTCCAAACTTCTGTATATCTATTGCGTTATAAAGAATTTGATTGGCCTTTGTCTTTGGCTCCTGGGAGAGACAGTCTGAATCTTCGGAATTTTTCAAGTAACTTGTTACTGATGAGTCCCTGGGACAACATCTGGTTTATACTAATGAAGTAACTCATGGTAGACTTCTAGATAGTTTCAGGATGGAAGCTGGCTATGCTGGAAAGACCAACTATGTGATTAGAGAGTAGAAACTTTGACCTCAGGGGAGGGAAAGGAGGAAACTGGTGACCAAGTTCAGTCACATGACCAATGGATCCAGCAATCATTCCTACTAGATGAAACAATAAAAACTCTGGACACCCAAGGCTCAGTGGAAGCTACCTCATTGGTAAAATGTTAATGTGCCAGGAGGTAGATGGGCCAATCCTCTGGGAGAGAGCACAGAAGCTCTGCAACTGGGACCCACACAGACTTCACCCTGTATGTCTTTTCATTTGGTTATCCCTGATTTGTATACTTTGTAACCATAACTAGAGTGCTTTCCTGAATTCTGTGAGTTGCTCTGATGAATTATCAAACCTGAAAGGGGTCTTGGGAACACCCCAAGATTTGTAACTAGTTGGTCAGAACTGCAAGTGTCTTGGGGACCCCGCTGAGGCTGGCATCTCAAGGAGGAGCAGGCACACAGGGGACTAGGACCTTTAACTTGATGGGTATGCACTAACAATGAGTAGTAGTTAGTGCCAGAACTGAAGTGCATTATACCAGTTAGGTGTTAGTGTTCAAACTGCATTAAAGGACATCGGGAAAGTCAAAAGACAACCTACAAATGGGACAATCATTTGCAAATCAGATCTGATAAAGGCTTAATATCTAGAATATATAAGGAACTCCTACAACTTAACAAACAAAAACACAAACCACACAACTAATAAATGGGAAAAGAACTCTTATAGACATTTCTCCAAAGATGTACAGATGTCTAAGAAGCACATGAAAAGATGCTCAACATCATCAGCCATCAGGGAACTGCAAACAAAAACCACAAGGAGATACCACCTTATATCCACCAGGATAACTAGAACAATTTTTCAAAAAAGAAAATGTGTTGGCAAGGATATAAAAAAACCACAATCCTCATACACTGCTGGTAAGAATTTAAAATGGTGTAGCAGCTTATTAAAAAGATGGACATAAGAGTTATCCTATAATTGAGTAATTCCACTCTTAGGTATGTCCAAAAGAACTGAAAGCAGTAAGTCAAATATTGGTACATGAATGTGCATACAATATTCACAACAGTCAAAAGGTAAAAATAACCCGTGTCTACCAATAATGAAGAGATAAAAACGTTTTATACATATAATAGAATACTATTCACTTATAAAAAGGAAAAAAGTACTGCTTCATGTTACAAGATGGATCAGCCTTGAAAACATTATGCTAAGTGATAAGAGCTAGACACAAAAGGATTATACTTACAGGAGGTCCCTAGAACAGGCAAATAAATAGAGACAGAAGATTAGCAGTTACCAGGGATGGGGGATGGCAGAACGTGGAGTTACTGCTTCATGGAAATACAGTTTCTATTTCGGGTGATAAAAGAGCTTTGGAAATAGATAGTGGCAATAGTTGCACAACATTTGAATGTAATTAATGCTCCTGAATTTTATACTTAAAATAGTTAAAATGGCAAATTTTCATTATATATATTTTACCACAATAAAAAACAAGTCTATTCTCCTTGGCCATGATCTGCTTATGTTTTTTCAGATTGGATTAACTGTACCATATTTTAGGTTCCATAAGTAAGTGATATCATATGGTATTTGTCTTTTTCTTTCTGGCTTACTTCACTTAGTATGAGAATTCTCTAGTTCCATCCATGTTGCTGCAAATGGCATTAGTTTGTCTTTTTTCACAGCTGAGTAATATTCCACTGTATATATTTACCATGTTGTCTTAACCCATTAATCTGTTGATGGACATGTAGGTTGTTTCCATGCCTTGGCTACTGTCAATAGTGCTATGATGAACATACAGGTGCACGTATCCTTTTGAAATGAAAGTTTTGTCTGGATATATACCCAGGAGTGGGACTGCTGGATCATATGGCAGTTCTATATTTAGTTTTCTAAGGTACCTCTATACTGTTTTCCATAGTGGTTGTACCAATTTACATTCCCACCAACAGTGTAGGAGGGTTCCCTTTTCTCCACACCCTCTCCAGCATTTATTTGTAGACTTGTTAATGATGGCCATTCTGACTGGCATGAGGTGTTGCATCTCTCTAATAATTAGTGATGCTGAGCATTTTTTCATATGCCTGTTGGCCATTCGTATGTCTTCTTTTGAGAAATGTCTATTTAGGTCCTATGGCCATTTTTTTTTTTTTTGGTTTTTTTTTTGCTATTTCTTTGGGCCACTCCCATGGCATATGGAGGTTCCCAGGCTAGGGGTCTAATCGGAGCCGTAGCCACCAGCCTACACCAGAGCCACAGCAATGCGGGATCTGAGCCGCGTCTACAACCTACACCACAGCTCATGGCAATGCCAGATCCTTAACCCAATGAGCAAGGGCAGGGACTGAACCTGCAACCTCATGGTTCCTAGTCAGATTCGTTAACCACTGCACCACAACGGGAACTCCTGATTGGGTTTTTATTCTGGTGTTGAGTTGCATGAGTTCTTTGTATATTTTGGAGATTAGGTAGGCTCTTGTCTGTTGCATCACTGGCAAAGATTTTCTCCCATTCTATAGGTTGTCTTTTCATTTTTTTAATGGTTTCCTTTGCTGTGACAAAGCTTCTGAGTTTAATTAGGTCTCATTGGTTTATTTGTGTCTTTATTGTCATTATTCTAGGAGATGGATCAAACAAGAAATAGCTGTGATTTATGTCAAAGAGTGTTCTGCCTATGTTATCCTCTAGGGGTTTTATAGTATCTGGACTTATATTGAAGTCTTTAATCCATTTGGAGTTTATTGGTGTACGGTGTTAGGTAGTGTTCCACTTCCATTCTTTCCAGTTTTCCCAGCACCATTTATTGAAGACACTATCTTTCTTCCATTGTATGTTCTTTCCTCCTTTGTCATAGATTAGTTGACCACAGATGCTTGGGTTTATTTCTGGGCTTTTTATCCTGTTCCACTGATCTATATTTGTTTTTGTGCCGGTACCATATTGTTTTGATGACTGTAGCTTTGTAGTATTGTCTAAAGTCAGGAAGCCTGATTCCTCCATTTTCGTTTTTCTTTTCAATATTGCTTTGAATATTTGAGTTCTTCTGTGTTTCCATACAAATTTTAAAATATTCTGTTCTAGTTCTGTGAAGAATATCCTTGGTAATTTGATAGAGATTGCACTGAATCTGTACATTGTCCTTAGGCAGTATTGTCATTTTGACAATATTAATTCTTCCAATCCAAGAGCATGGTTTATCTTTCCACCTGTTTGTTGTCTTTGGTTTCTTTCATCAACATCTTATAGTTTTCAGGGTATAGGTTTTTGTCTCTTTAGCTAAGTTTATTCCTAGGTATTTTTCTTTTTGATGTGATTATAAATGGGATGGTTTCTCTGATTTCTCTGATTGCTCATTGTTAGTATATAGAAATGCAATTGATTTCTGTGTATTAATTTTGGAGGCTGCAACTTTGCCAAATTCACTGAATTCTAACTGCTTTAGGTGCTTTAGATCTTTAGGGTTTTTATCATGCCATCTGCAAACAGTGATAGTTTTGTTTATTTTCCAATTTGTATTCTTTTCATTTCCTTTTCTTCTCCGATTAATGTGGCTAGGACTTCCAAAACAATGTTGAAAATATTGCAAGTGGACATCCTTGTATTGCTGCTGATCTCAGTGGAGATGCTTTCAATTCTTCACCATTGGGAATAATCTTAGCTGTGGGTTTTGCATATACAGTTTTTATTATGTTGAGGTAGCTCCCCTCTATGCCAACTCTCTGGAGAATTTTTTTTTTTTTCCAGAAACGCTGTTGAATTTTGTTAAAACCCTTTCTTCTTATTGAGGTGATCATATGGTTTTTGTTCTTCAGTTAGTTGATATGGTATATCACACTGATAGATTTGCAGACACTGAAGAATCCTTGCATCCCTGGGATAAATCTCCCTTGATCATGGTGTATGATCCTTTTAATACATATTTGGATTCAGTTTGCTAGTATTTTGTTGAGCATTTTTGCATCTATGTTCATCAGTGATATTGGTGTATAATTTTCTTTGTGGCATCCTTGTCTGGTTTGGGTATCAGGGTGATGGTGGTCTCATAGAATGAGCTCGGAAGTGCTTCTTTCTCTGCTATTTTTTGAAAGAGTTTCTGAAGAATAGGTGTTAACTCTTCTCTGAATGTTAAATAGAATTTACCTGTGTAGCCTGGACTTTTGCTTTTTGGAAGGTTTTTAATCACATTTTCAATTTCAATACTTGTGACTGGTCTATTCATATTTTCAATTTCTTCCTGGTTCAGCCTTGAGAGATTGTACCTTTGTAAGAATCTGTCCATTTCTTCTAGATTGTCCATTTTATTGGCATATAGTTGCTTATATTAGTCTCTTATGATGCTTTGTATTTCTGTGGAGTCATTTGTAATATCTCCTTTATCATTTCTAATTTTATTGATTTGAGTCCTTTTCCTTGATGAATTTGGTTAAAGGTTTATCAATTTTGTTTATCTTTTCAAAGAACCAACTTTTGGTTTCATTGATCTTCTCCTTTGTTTTCTTTGTCTCTATTTCATTTATTTCTGCTCTAATCTTTATGATTTCTTTCCTTCTGCTAATTTTGGGTTTTTCTGTTCTTCCATCTCTAATTGTTTTAGGCGTAAGGTTAGGTTGTTTATTTGAGCTTTCTCGTCTTTCTTGAGCTAAGATTGTATTGCTGTAAACTTTCCTCTCAAAACTGCTTTTGCTGTGTCCCATAGGTTTTGGGTTGTTGTATCTCCTGCTTCCAGGTAGCTCTCAGGATGGTTTCCTGTGATTCAACGTCATCAGTTGATCCCATGGTCCTTCCCTTTGTCAGGGAGGTTCTAGGGACTGCTCTCTGTGGCTGGTGGGGGGGGGGAGGCACCTCTCTGTAATCACTCCCTTTGTTTTTCCAGTCTAGGGGACATTCTCTGCATCCCCAGGGGCAGGTGCTTTTCCCTAGCTGTTGCCAAAAGGCTTTCTCTGAGGTGAGGCTCTGCCTGCACCATTCTGGCAGTCCTTCCCCCTACAGGCTGAAGGTGGAATGCTCCCTGTAGCTGTTGCAGTATAAAAATGTGTGCCAGTGGGCTCCTCTCAGCTCCTTTGGCTAGGCATGCATCAAATGGTGCATCTGGTCCCCTGGTTGACTGTTGGCATGGATCACAGAACTTGTGCTTTTCCTGAGATCACTCTGCCAATCCTCCCGGCTCTTTGTGTTTCCCAGGCTGTGTGCATTGTTTCCAGGTTCACTTTGCCCCTTCACTAGGCCTTTTAGGGCTTTCCACCTGTACATTTGGCCTCTTGAAAATCCCAGGATCCTTTGTGTTGTTTCCAAGTTTGCTTTCTCCACCATCAAGATGCAGATTGCAGCTATTTGCCTGCCCACTATGCCTTCTGTAATTCCCAGGACCTTTTGAGCTATTTCTAAAATAACTTTACCAGTTCAGTGGGCTTTTCACAGCTCTCAACCTGCCCAGAAAGCCCTTTAAAGATTTCCAGGATCCTTTGCGATGCTTCCAAGATACTTTTCACCTCCCCTAGACAAATCACAGCTCTGCAACCACCCAGGAAGTCCCTCACAGATTCCCGGACATTCTGCGCTGTTTCCCAAATTACCCTCTCTACCCTAGGCAAACTGAGGCTCTGTGCCCACCTGGAAGGTCCTTGCAGAATCTCACCCCTCCATGCTGCTTCAGAAATAACTTTCTCTGCTCCCTTGGAAATCTGCAGGTCTCTGTCAGCTCAGGATGGCCCCTTGTAGAATTCTGGACAGTCTGCACTATTTCCAGAATCACCTTCTGTCCGCTAGGGCAGCTGCAGCTCTGCACTCACCTGAAAGGCTCCTTGAAGACTTCCAGGAGCTTTCCCTGTATCTGAGGTAACTTTCTCCACCTCAGTAGGGAGATCACAGCTCTGTGCTTGCTCCAGAGGACCCTTGCAGAATCCTGCCCCTCCATGCTGCTTCAGAAATAACTTTCTATGCTCCCTAGGAAATCTGCAGGTCTTTGTCAGCTCAGGAATCCCCCTGCAAAATTCTGAACTATCTGTGCTGTTTTCAAAATCATCTTCGGTCCCCTAGGGAAAATGGGGCTCTCCACCCACACAAGGGGCCATCTACAATCCCTGAGCCTTCTGTGCTATTATAGCAGTTCCTGTGGTGTTCCCTGCTGGCTGGGGCTGTGCAGACTGCATTATTCCCAAGTTCTCTCCATTTACTCAAAGGGTTCCTTCCACTAGCTCCACTTTCTCTGTAGTCTTAAGGCCTGTGGGCTGCTCTGCAACTGTTGCTAGGCAGTCACTGCTCAAGGGTGAACTGGAGCTGGGGTAGTTGGGGTCCTGCAATCTGAGAGTGCTTGTGGGGTGAGGGTATAGTGACGGATCCCGCCCTTCTCTCCAGCACACCCTAACAATGGCATGTAGCCTCCAATCCAGGCTGGGATTCCTCAGCTAACAACTTCAAAAGTGGTCATTTTAGACACCAGTCCCTCCAGGTTGTCTCTGTGCAATCCTAGTTTTCCCCCAGGTAGCCAGCCCCAGCTTTCTGTCCTATTCTGGCCTCTAAAGGTGGAATTTCAGTTCCTGGCCCCTATCCGCCACCACTTATGGTTGGGAAGTACAGGGCAATGACAGTGACTGTTTGTAGAGGACCATTTCCATTTTAACTGCTTTACTCCAAATGCTGTGTTCTCCAATTCTGCAAATTTCCTCCTCTGTCTTGGCTGGTCTCCTCACTGGTGTGGGGGACTTTTCATGGTACAGAGTTTTGTTTTTCCTCCTTTTCCAGCTCCCTCCCGGGGCATGGGTTTTTCCTTTTCTTTTTTTCTTCTTTCCTTTGTCCTACCCAGTTTCATGAAAATTTTCTTTCTCTATTGTAATCCTGGGTTCTTTTGTCAGCATTCAGCAAATTTTCTGGGCAATTAGTTCCTCATATAGATGGATTTTTGATGAATTTGTAGCTGAGCCTCATGTCCTACTCCTCTACTGTCATTTCTAACCCCCATTCATAGAGTTCTGAAGGCTGTTGTGAAGAAGAGCTGATTGTCCCAGGAAATTTCAGAGGGCAGCAGTAGGAGGCAGATAAAACCACAGCAGGCATGGCTGGGCTGGGGGTGGGGTCACCATTTGTCTCTCTCTTGTCAAAGCAGTGCTCAAGATTACCAGTGACCTAGTTTAGTTAACCAACAGAACAGACAGGAAAACCATGAAGGAATATTTTAAAAAGTACAGTGTGACAATACCCTACAAATCAGTGCCCTTTTGGATGGAGAGATTAAGGCCAAGGGAGAAAAGCAGCTTTCCCAGGACTATAGAGCCCACAGGCAGGTCCAAACCAGCATCTGGATGTTAGGTTCCTAGTCCAGGGCTCATCCTAGGACACATGACCTCTTCTTCAAATATGTGTACACATCAAAAGTTACTAGGCACCTTTTCTTGGTTACCAAGAATTTTCTTATTGTTTAACATTTCAAAATGACACAGGATATAATGTCAGGAACATTTATTAATAATTTACAATTAAAGTAACATATATTTAAATAAATGGCCTAGCTCATTGCTAATATCTGGACTGGTATCAAAGCCATATATGAAAACAACAACACTCTGTGTGTCATAAATAATGAAATGAACAGTCTGAAAGAGATCCAGAAGGCAGCAAAAGACAATAAGAGAACATGAGGAGAATGGGCAAAAATCTGAAATTATCCTATTACTCCTTGCCTTGAAATCTTTAATGATTCCAAAATGCTTCCAGGACAACTGCCTGGCATGCAGGTACTGATAAGTGAGAAGGCATGTCCAGTTCTCTGTCCCCATACTTCTCCACAGAGCCCACTTCAACAAAGGTATCTGTACGCCCTCCCAGCACTGGCTTGTGGTCCTACAGGCTACCATTGTTCTTACCTATTTACTTTTGAGGGCCTACCAGTTTAGTCATCCCTTCTTCCTAAGAAGTATCAGTTCTAGAATGTACATTCCTGGAGTGCAGACTAGTTCATTGCCATAGCTGATAATTCCTGACAATTATCCCAGGATACCCATATCTGTCATCTCTCCAAACAGACAGTTACCACACTGAAGCCAGGGGTAAATAATTCACTGAATCAGACATTTATTTGGGACTGAAGAACATTTGTTAAACATAATTCTTTTACACAGATTACGTATGTAAGAAATGATAATTTTTTTTCCTGATTAGGAAGGGAGATAGATGAATTAGGACGAACTTAAATACCTAGGAACAAAGTACATGGAAAAAAATGTACCATAATGGTGGAGTTACTGAAGATGAAATGTATCCTATAATTTCTAAAAAAAAAAAAAAAAAGAAAAAAAGAATATCTTCTCATAAAAAATAATGAGGGGAGTTCCCCTTGTGGCTCAAGAGGTTAAGAACCTAACTACTACCATGAAGATGTGGGTTCAATCCCTGGCCTCCCTCAGTGAGTTAAGGATCCAGTGTTGCTGCAAGCTGTAGTATAGGTCGAAGATGTGGCTCAGATCTGGTGTTGCTGTGGCTGTGGTACAGGTTGGCAGCTGCGACTCCAATTCAACTCCTAGACTGGGAACTTCCATACGCTGCAGATGCAGCCCTAAACAAAAACAAAAGAAAAAAAAAATAATGGAAAAGAATATGAAAAAGAATATATATGTATAGATGTATATATTTGTGCGTGTGTACATATATCTACATTATCTATGTGTGTGTGTGCAAATAGAAAACCGCAGAATCCTCTCTGCCCAAGAATTATTTCAAGAAAGTTCCGATAAAATGCCAGTGCAGATATACATGTGGAATTTGGTTCTACTAAGCAAATAGAGAAGGCAGAGATACAGAGACAAAAGCTCTGGGTTTCACTCATCTCCCCAGTCTAAGCGTCCACAGGGCTGTCTTTTCAGTAAATTCTTCTCTTCACAACAGCTGACTGGCTAAATTTTCTAGTAAATTAACTTGCTAATTGAACTGAATGAACTGCCTCCATTTTCCTTTTTAATTTTTGTGTTTTGCATTTATTGATTATAAAAATATCACATATAGTTGGCAGACGAAATGTCCAAATACAATCAAACAGAAGTTCAAAACTATGACCTAAAAACTTGCCATGAATCCACATTCTGTGTATCCTTTATTGGAAATAAAGATAACATCCAGTGCAAGTCTTCGTTCACTGCCTTTCCTGGTGCTAGGGCTGTTGCAGAGCTCTTATGATGCTGGCCCCCACAACCTGTTTGGAGCCTGATAAACCAGACCTGGGCCAACTGTTCATCTGATTAGCTCTTGGTGAAAGAGATAAGCAGGATAAAGAAACGCCAAATACTGGACAAGACAGAGAAGTAAAGATTAAAAAGTTATGAAGAAACTTTACATAAAACTAGAGTGTCCTCAGGGCAGAATCATGCCACTTGTTTTATCATTTCCAAATGTGTATCAAATACATGGTAGCCACAGACTTAGAAAAAAAAAAAAAAAAAGGAGCAATAGTTCTGAGGCAGGAAGAGTTAGCACATCTGACATTGGAAAAGACTCTGCCAAACCCTTCTGAGAGACTCTTGATTCCTCTTCCAGTCTCCTCCACCACGTGTCCTCCCACAGCAGATGGTGGATGGCCACAGTTACGCAGCAGATGGGGCCTAACTGCAGCTCACATGCCTGCTCTAGGGGCCCAGCACAGAGGGAGCTGGCATACTGTACTGAGCACTGCTGCCTGCTCCCTGGGGGAAATCATGGCGAATCTTCTCTCTAGCACCTCAAGTGCAGTTTAAGTCACCAAGACCCAGTCTCACATAATGACTTTAATAGCATCTGCAACAGAAACCACAGATGAACAGAGGGAGATTTTCTGGCATTTTCTTTTTCTCCAGAAATTTAACTCATTCCTACCCATGCTTGAGCTTCAAACACACAGCTCCGAATTCTTCTATAAATACGGAACTTGTGTTTTACTTCAAAAGGTTCTCCCTGCAGGGAAGGAGAGTGGGGCACTTATTAGTACAAAGCCCTGCCTCTCCAATGGGTGGGTCTTCCCAGACCAAATGCTCAGGGATCACCACTTCCTCTGCCCTGAAGCCAGCATCCTGATATTCAAAACCATGGCATCCACTGTTTCCAGCATGGATACCACAAGGCTCACTAAGACTTGATGATGACAGTCAGGACCAACCACACATACATGCTTTCATGGGGTAGAAATGGTGACCTTACTTGTCAGTGAGGAACCTTATTCTACTCATAGCTGTTGGTGCATTCATCCTGACCTCGCCCATCCTATCACTACTTTTAGTAGAAAGGCATATTGTACATAAGAGTTGAGACTGGTTATTTGAAACTGGAAGGGCCCTCTCATACTACATGGTCACTGTTAGAAAAGATAAAGTTTCTACATTTCCCATTAAAAAGCCATGTTCTTGCTTCAGCCTCAACACAAATGTGGGACACAGAAGAGCTCATCTCAGCCACAGACACTTTCGTTGGAGGGTGGGAAAGGATGGTGCCAGATTCTACCGAGTTGAGGTCTATAGGCACCCTCATCCACCCTCAGAACAGGCAAGATTGGCTTTATAGTTGAGACTTAAAGCAGACAATTACCTGCAGTACTCTGGAATCTATAAGCCTATCAGAAATGATTAGTAACCTGTAGAATTTGCTATTTGCAGCTAGAAAGGAGCTTTTCATTACTAAAAGTGATTAGTTATATCAGAAGGAAAAAAGTGACAAATCGTGTATATTTAAAATACTCCCTAGTAAAAGATGAATGCCTTTTTTCCCAAAAAGGAAAAGTTTAAAGGGGTCATAGACACACATAAAATAAAAATTAAAAACAGGTTTAAAAGTCTCTTGTATGCCTTGATGTAAGTGTGCAGTGCTGCCAATGAAATAGTCTCTTCAAAATGGAGACTGAATCTGAGGGAGCCTCTAGAGCAACGAACCATGCTACAAGAGTACCAGGGCAGAGAGCAGACAGCTCATCACCAGGAAACCCAAGTCCGAAAGAAGCAAACTACAAAAGTCTCAGCAGAGAAACAATTTAATTTTTTTTCATAAAATAAACTGCCAAGGAAAAACATGAGATGACAGAAGAAAGCTATGCACTAAAGGCACTTCACTGAATGTAACACATGGGCCTCATGAGGATACTTATCTGAACATGCAACATATATTCCTAAATGAGGTGAGGAGGAATCTAAGCACTGTCTTGATGTCTGATGATACCAAGGAATCTACTTATTACTTTTAAGGTGAGTACACTATTGCACTGATTTTTTTTAACAGTTCTTACCTTTAAAGCTACATTCTGAAACAGTTATGAATGCAACAATGCAATGTCTAGTTATTTGCTACATAATTATTAAAAATAAAAAAGAAAATCTAGAGATAAGATGATGGACTAGAAGGAGCTTGAGTTGACCTCCTCTCTTACAAGTACACCAAAATCAAAACTATCTGGCTGAACTATCAGTAAAACTATCAGTAAAAAGACTGGAACTTACCAAAAAAGATATTCGACATCCAAAGAAATAAAGAAGAAACCACAATGAGGCTGTAGGAGTGCCACACTTGTGATATAATCAAACCCCATATCACCCAGGTAGACGACCTACAAATTGGAAAATAGTTTTATAATATAAGTTCTCCTACAGCAGTGAGAGTTCTGAGCCTCAAGTTAGGATTCCCATCCTTGGGGTTTGGCACTAGGAATAAGAGCCATCAGAACATTTGGCATTTAAGGCCAGCAGAGTTTAACTGCAGGAGCTCCAAAGGACTAGGGGAAACAGATTCCACTTTTGCTGGAGGGTACAGAAATGGTCTCCTGTGCACTAGGCTCCGGGGCAAAAGCAGTGACTTCAAAGGATCCTGGGCCGGACCTATCTGCTGGTCTTGGAGGGTCCCCTAGGTAGGTGAGATGCAGCTGCGGCTCTCTCTGGGATCATAAGGGCTAGTGGCAACCATACTGGGGAGTGTTCATCTATGTGAACTCTTGCTGGAGGCAGACATCTTGATTAGGTCATCAGCATCAAAATCTGGCCCCACCCAATAGGCTCCAGTGCTGGGATGCCAAACCCATAGGATGGTAACACAGCCACATCCAACAGCAGACATACTGCCTAAAAATTTCTTGAGCACACAGCCACTTCTAGACATGCCCCTTGACACAGCCTTACCCACCAGAGGGCCAAAAGCCAGCCTCACCCACAAGGAGACAGACAACAAAAGCAAGAAAACTATGATTCTGCAGCCTGTGTAACCGAGTCTGCAAACACAGGTCAGAACCTACTTTGGTACCAGGTGGACCATGGCCCTTGGGTGACAAGAGGGGAGCAGGGAAGTGTATTGCTGAGACACATAGGAAAACCCCTGCAGCAAGCCATTTCTCCAAGGTTAACAAAACTAACCTACTACATATATAAAAATACAAATAGAAACTTAGACTCAATGAGGTTCGAAAGGAATATGTTCCAGGAAAATAAACAAGAAAAAAAAATACAGAACAACAACTAAGTGATACCCAAGAAGGAGTTCAGAGTAATTATCATAAAGATGATCCAAGGACTCAGGAAAAAGATGTAAGGACTCAGGAAAAGAATGGGTGCACAGAGCAAGAAGTTTTTTATTTTTATTTTTTATTTATTTATTTTTGCTCTTTAGGGCTGCACTCATGGCATATGGAGGTTCCCAGGCTAGGAGTCTAATTGAAGGTACAGCTGCTGGCCTACACCACAGCCACAGCAGTGCCGTATATGAGCCACATCTGTGACCTACACCACAGCTCATGGCAACGCCACATCCTTAATCCCCCAAGCGAGGCCAGGGATTGAATGCAAAACTTCATGGTTCCTAGTTGGATTCATTTCCACTGTGCCACGATGGGAACGCCAGGTTTTTTTTTTTTTTTTTTTTTAATAGAGTTAGAAAATACAAAGAACAACCGGAGCTGAATACGATAAATGAAATGATAAATAGACCAGAAGGAATCAATAGCAGAATAAATAAGGCAGAAGAAATGAATCAGTGAGCTAAAAGACAGAGTGATGGAAATCACCACCATGGGAAAGAATAAAATTAATAAAAAGAAATGAGGACAGTTTAAGAGACCTCTGGGACAATGTGAAACACACTAACATTTGCATTATAGGGGTACCAGAAGGATGAGAGAGAGAAAGGGCCTTATAAAATAAATGAAGCGAAGTAGATGAAAACTTCCCTAACATGGGAAATAAAACAGTCATCCAAGTCCAGGAAGTGCAGAGAATCCCATGCAGGATTAATCTAAGGAGGAACATGACAAAATGACCTAGTAATCAAAATGACAAAAATTCAAGACTAAGAGAAAATATTAAAATTAATAAGAGAAAAGCAACATATAACATGCAAGGAAATCCCCATACAACTACAAGCTGATTTTTCAGCAGAAACTGCAGGCCAGAAGAGAGGGGCATGATATACTAAAAGTGATAAAAGGAGAAAACCTACAACCAAGAATACCCTATCCACTAAGGCTTTTGTTCAGATTCGATTGAGAAATCAAAAGCTTTTACAGACAAGTAAAAGCTAAAAAAATTCAGAACCACCAATGCTAAGTTCCTTTAGCATTTAAAACAAATGCTAAAGGAACTTCTCTAAGAAAGAACAGGCTACAACTCGAAACAAAAAAAAATTAAAAAATGGGAAAGGTCACCAGTAAAGGCAACCATACAGTAAAGGTAGGAAATCACTCACACACAAACATGAAATCAAAACCAGTAATCATGAGGAGAGGTATAAAAGCAGGATAGGTAAAATGCATCTGAATGAAGAGATCAGCAACTTAAAACAATCATGATATACTGACAGCTATACCAAAACCTTATGGTTATGTAAATCAAAAATCTATAATAGATATACATTAAAAAAGGAATTCAGCTATCAAATCACAAAAGGAGAATGCGATAAAATAAAAACAGCCACAAAAACAAATCTAAAATAGCTAACAAAATGGCAATATTAACACATATGTTTGATAATTACCTTAAAAGTAAAGGGATTAAATGCTCCAACCAAAAGACACAGACTGGATGAAGGATACAAAAACTAGACCCATACATATGCTTCTTACAAGAGACAAACTTCAGTTCTAGGGACACATACAGACAGAAAGTGAGATGATAGTAGAAGATATTCCACGCAATTGGAAATCCTGGAGTAGCAATACTCATATCAGACAAAATAGGCTTTAAAATAAAGATGTTACAAGAGATAAATAAGGACTCTACACTATGCTCAAAGGATCAACCCAAGAAGATATAAAAAATATAACTATATATGCACCTAACATAGGAGCACTTCAATATACAAGGCAACTGCTAACAGCCATAAAAGGAGAAGTTGACAATAACATGATAATAGTGGGGGACTTTAAAACTCCACTTACAACAATGAACAGATCATCCAGGCAGAAAATCAACAAAGAAACACAGGCCTTAAATGATGCATTAGACCAGATGGACTTTTAATAGGTATTTATAGAATATTCCATCCAAAAGCAGCATAATCCATTCTTCCCAAGGCACACAGAACATTCTCTAGGACAGATCTCATTCTGGGGCGCAAACCAAGCCATGAAAATTTTAAGAAAACTGAAGTAAAAATCAAGCAGCTTTAATGACTACAACAATGTAACACAAGAAAGAAACGACCAAAAAAAACCCCATGGAGCCTAAACAATAAACTATTAAGCAATCAATGAATTATTGAAGAAATTAAAGAGGAAATAAAAAAAAATACCTAGAACAATGAAAACAAAACCAAAATGATCCAAAACCTTTGGGATGCAGCAAAACCAGGCCTAAGAGAGAAGTTTATAAAGATACAAGATCACCTCAGGAAATAAGAAAAATCTCAAATAAAAAATGTAATCTTCTTTCTAAACCAACAAGAGAAAGAACAAACATAAGCCAAAGTTAGGGGAAACCAGCTAAGATGGTGGAAGAGCAGGACGCGAGGCTCAGCTACCCCCACAAATACATGGAAAAGACACCTACGTGTGGAACAATTCACACAGAAAATTTGCTAAAAACTGAAAAATATATCAGGATTATGATAGAGCAAGAAAAACTTCATAAAATCAGATAGGACAAAAGAAAGAAGAAAGAAGAAAACAGAGAAAAAGAAGCGAGAGGGAGTAAGATAGGACCTGCTCTTTACCTGGAAATCTCACTCACCAGCGAGTAGATCAGCCAAAAAGAGATGAGGAACTCTAGACAAATGGTGCGAAGCAGTTAAAATGGAAACAATGCTGCACAATTGGTCACTGCTAGAGGCTACTGTAGGTGGGTGCCAGTAGGTGTTGGGAACTAAGACTCTGGTCTTAGAGATCAGACACAAAGAGGGAGCTGGGGATAGCTACGTGGGCAAAACCTGGGGTTGGCTGCATGGAAACAGCCTTGAGGGACTAGAGTATAGGTAGACCACAATGGAGAGCATCAAAGCTGAGGCAACCTAGTCAGGCTTAGAGGCTAGATGCCATTGCCTGGGGGTGCTAGAAGGAAGAGGCAGGATCTACTACTATAGCCTTGTTCCTTGCATGTGATGTATCAAGCTGTAGAACACTGCCTGCTTGTAGCTCAGGGAACCACTTGGCAGCAGCGGTTGCCTAACAATAGCTGGGTAACAGCCCCACCCTAGGGCTAAAGACTTCTTGGAGCAGGTGGACTAACCCTCTGGGAGAATAACACAAGCTCCCAGCTCCTGTCTATGGCCTCTGCAGTAATGCGCCTGAACTGCGCAGAAGAGCTACAGCGGCAATGCTCATTCCTTGAAAAAGCAGTAATCTGCACGACCAGGGAAAACACAGGATCTGGGATTCCATCCAGAGGCTCTGCAGGGGCTCGGGCTAGCAGCACCCGATCTGCACCAAAAAGAGCCAAGAAAGGGCTGAAGGTACATGCTCCCTGCTGGAACTGCAGATTGCCCGACTGGAGAAAAGCACAAACTACAGGACCCCTGCCAGTGGCTGGACTGGAGAAAAGAACAAGCTACAGGGACCCTGCCAGTGCCAAATCAGTGGCACTCATTCCACACCAAGAGAGCTGCAGGAGGCCAATTAATACACATTCCAATCTGCGGCAGCTACAGAGAGCTCTCCTACCAGCAGCCATGTGGGGGTAGAGACTGCCAGAGATACACATCTGTGGCTACAGAGAGAGACTTTTAGCAACAATTAGGGAGAAGCACCCTGACCCTAGGGCTTTAGAGAGAGATCCCTAGAGTGGCCAAGCAAGGGGAGTGCTTGTGGAAGAGGAGCACCTGCTCCTACAGCTCCAGAGAGAGGTCCCTAGAGCCTTCCCAGCAAAGGGAGGGGTGGCAAGAGAAACTGCTGACATTGTAAGCTTCAGGAAATAACCCCAAAGCTACTAGGTAGCAGGAGGGGTTGCAAGAGACACTGCTATATCCATGAGCTACAAAAACAATTCTTTGAATGGTGAAACACTGCCACCTGCCTCACAGAACCCATCCTTATGGGCCACCCAGCTCCAGGAGAAGTTTGATACTGCTGCTCTCAACATGAACTCTGGGTACATGTGAACTGCTACCACTCCCGAGAACTCCAGGACTGGGCACTTGATTTGGCATCTATATGCTAACCGGTCTATGGGACAATAAATAGACACTATGCTATGACAAAGAAACAAGACAGAAACACACAAAAACCACTAAATGATGAGGAGATGGGCAATTCACCTGAAAAAGAATTCAGAGTGATGATAGTAAAGATGACCCAAGATCTTGGAAAAAGAATGGAGACACAAATTGACAACTTGAAAGAGATGACTGACAAAGAGCTGGAGGATTTAAAAAGCAAGATGAAGAGCACAATAGCTGAAATGAAAAATGATCTAGAATGAACCAACAGCAGGCTAACAGAGGCAGAAGAACGAAGAAGTGACGTGGAAGACAGAGTGGTGGAAATCACTGCTACAGAAAAGGTTAAAGAAAAAAGAATTAAAAAAAAACCAAAAAACAACTGAGGAGAGTTTGAGAGACCCCTGGAACAACAATAAATGAACCAACATTTGCATCATATGGTTCCAGAGGAGAGAGAAAGGGCCAGAGAAAATATTTGAAGAGATTATAACCCAAAATTTCCCAAATATGGGAGAGAAAAAACTCACTCAAGTGGAAGAAGCACAGAGAATTCCATACAAAATAAGCCCAAGAAGAAACACAGCAAGAGGCATACTAATAAAACTGAAAAAAGAATTCAAAGAAAAAATATTAAGAGCCACAAATCAAATCAAATATAAGGAATCTTCTATTAGGACAACAGCTGATCTTTCAGAGGAAACTCTACAAGCCAGAAGGGAGTGGTAAATATATTTGAGGTGATGAAGAGGAGGAACCTAGAAACAAGAATAGCCTACCCAGCAAAGCTCTCATTCAGATTTGATGGAGAGATCAAGAGCTTTACAGATAAGTAGAAGCTAAGAGAATTCAGTACCTCCAAACCAGGTCTACATCAACGACTAAAGGAACATTAAGCAGAAAAGGAAAAGCACAATTAGAAACAAGACTATGACAAATGCAAAAGCTCACTGGTAAAGGCAAAGATAAAACAAAAGTAGGAAATCACCCATCGACAAATATATCTAAACTAGCAAGCATGAGAAGGCGAGAGAGCAACTGCAGAACACTGAAAATACATTTGAAATTAAGGGACCAGCAAGGAGAAACAAGTCTGCACACATATAGATGGACATATCAAAGTATAATGGGAACCACAAATCAAATAACTATAATGGTCACACACACAGAAAAGAAAAAGCAAGCCAAATATAACACTAGTAAGATGGTCAGCTAATCATAAGAAAAGACAACAAAAAGAGGAAGGGAAGAAAAAAGACCCAAAATAGCAATCCAAAAAAATTAAGTAAATGACAGTAAGTGCATACTTATCCATAATTACACTGAACTTGAATGCATTAAATGCTCCAACGAAAAGATAGAGTGGCTGGATGGATTCAAAAACAAGACCCATATACATGTTGCCTAGGGAGACCCACTTCAGATTTAAGGACACATTCAGACCTAAAGTGAAGGTATGGAAGAATATATTACATGCCAATGGAAATTACAGAAAAGCGGCAGTAGCAAAACTCCCATCAGACAAAACAGATTATAAAATAAAGAAGGTCACAAGAGACAAAGAAGGACATTAATAATGATTAAAGGATCAATCCAAGAAGCAGAAATAACAATTGTAAATATATATGCACCCAACATAGGAGCACCACATATATAAGGCAACTACTAACAGCCATAAAAGGAGAAATGGATAGTAAGACAATAATAGTGGGGACTTTAACACCCCACTTACAGCAATGGACAGATCATCCAGACAGGAAATCCAGGAGGAAACACAGGCCTTAAATGATACACTAGACCAAACAGACTTAGTGCTATAAGACTTTCGACCGCAAAGCAGCAGAATACACTTTCTTCTTTCTCAAGTGCACATGGAACACTCTCCAGGATAGGTCACATCTGGGGCCACAGATCAAGCCTCGGTAAATTTTTTAAAATTTGAAATTATTTCCACATTTTCTCTGACCACAACGCTATAAGACTAGAAATCAACCACAAGAACAACAACAACAAAAGAACAACAGCAAAAAAAGCACAAACTCGTGGAAACTAAACAATATGCTACTAAACAACCAATGGATCATTGAAGCAATCAAAGAGGAGATGAAAAGATACTTAGAAACAAATGACAATGAAGATACAATAATCCAAAACCCACAGGACATAGCAAAAGCAGTTCCGACAGGGAAGGTTATAGCAATACAATCTTATCTCGGGGAAAGAAGAAAAAACTCAAACAACCTAACCTCACACCTTAAACATCTAGAGAAGGAAGAACAGACAAGGCCCACCATTAGTAGAAGGAAAGAAATCACGATTAGAGCAGAAATTAATAACACAGAGACAAAACAATTGAAAAGATCGGGGAAAGCAAAAGTTGGCTCTTTGAAAGGGATCGATAAAAACTGAGAAACTTTTAGCCAGACGCATCAAGAAAAAACGGGAGAGGGTCCAAATCCATAAAATTAGAAATGAAAAAGAAGTAACAACTGGCACACAGAAATACAAGGGATCATGAGAGACTACTACCAGCAACTCCATGCCAATAAAATGGACAACGTGGAAGAAATGGACAGATTCTTACAATGGTACAACCTACCAAGACTGAACTAGGAAGAAACAGAAAACATGAATAGACCAATCACAAGTGCTGAAATTGAAAATGTGATTTAAAAACTTCCCAATAACAAGCTTGGGGTTAACAGATGCAGACTGTTGCCTTCGGGATGGATTAGCAATGGGGTCCTGCTATGTAGCACTGGGAACTCTGTATAGTCACTTATAATGGAACATGCAATGTGAGAAAAAAAGAATGTATACATATATGTGTAACTGGGTCACCATGCTGTACAGTAGGAAAAAAATAATAAAAAAAAAATAAAAACTTCCCAGTAACAAAAGTCCAGGAACTGATGGCTTCTCAGCTGAGTTCCACCCAACATTCAGAGCAGACTTAACACCTATGCTTCTGAAACTCTGCCAAAAAATTTCAGAGGAAGGAACACACCCAGTTTCATTCATCTTATCTCGGGAAAGAAGAAAAGCCACCATCACCCTGATACCAAAACCAAAGACACCACAAAAAAAAAAAAAAAAAAGGAAATTACAGGCCAGTATCATTGATAAACATGGATGCAAAAGCCCTCAACAAATTATCAGCAAACTGCATACAAATATACATTAAAAAAGATCATTCGGAGTTCCTGTTGTGGCTCAGTGGTTAATGAATCTGACTAGGAACCATGAGGTAATGGGTTCGATTCCTGACCTCGCTCAGTGGGTTAAGGATCCGGCATTGCCATGAGCTGTGTAGGCCAGAGATGCGGCTTGGATCCCGCGTTGCTGTGGTGCTGGCGTAGGCCGGTGGCTACAGCTCCGATTAGACCCCTATCCTGGGAGCCTCCATATGCCGTGGGTGCGGACCTAGAAAGACAAAAAAAAAAAAAAAAAAAAAAAAAGATGATCAAGTAGGGTTTATCCCAGGGATGCAAGGATTCTTCAACATCTACCAAACTATCAATGTGATACACCACATCAACAAACTGAAAAAAAACATAGGATCATCTCAATAGATGCAGAAAGAGCTCTTGACAAAGTTTAATACCCATTTCTGATAAAAACTCTTCACAGGGTGGGCACAGAGGGGAGCTACCTCAGTATAATAGAAGTCATTTTAGAAAAAACCCACGACTAACATCATTCTCAATGGTGACAAACTGAAAGCATTTCCACTAAGATCAGCAACAAGACAAGGATGCCCACTCTCACCAATGTTATTCAACATAGGTTTGGAAGTCCTAGCCACGGCAATCAGAGAAGAAAAAGAAATAAAACAAATCCAAATTAGAAAAGAAGAAGTAAAACTATCATTCTTTGCAGATGACACGATACTATACCTAGAAAACTCTAAAAGATGCTAACAGAAAACTATTAGAGCTCCCAATGAATTTGGTAAAGTTGCAGGATACAAAATTAATACACAGAAAGAGACTGCATTTCTACCTACTAACAATGAAAGATCAGAAAGAGAAATTAGGGAAACCATCCCATTTACCAGCATATCACAAACAATAAAATACCTAGGAATAAGCCTACCTAAATAGATAAAAGACTTGTACTCTGAAAACTATAAGATGCTGATGAAAAAAATCAAAGAAGACACAAATAGTTGGGCAGACATATCATGTTCTTGGATTGGACGAATCAATATAGTCAAAATGACAATACTACCTAAGGCAATCTATACATTCAATCAATGCAGTCCCTATCGAATTACCAATGACATTCTTCATAGAACTAAAACAAAATATTTTAAAATGAGGTACATATATAAGAATGAAAGAACACTAACACTGTATACCAAAATAACTCAAAATTTATTACAGATTTAAATGTAACTTAGATAATATAAAACTCATAGATAAAAATATAGGCAGAATGCTCTTCGGCATAAATCACAGCAACATCTTCTCTTATCCACCTCTTAGAATACTGACAATAAAGACACAAGTAAACCAATGGGACCTAATTAAACGCAATAGCTTCCAACAGCAAAGGAAACCATTAAAACAATGAAAAGACAACATATATGATAGGTGAAAATCTTTGCAAATAACTCAAATAACAAAGGTTTAATCTCCAAAATATACAGAGAATTTATGCAACTCAACAACAACAAAATAAACAACTCAATTGATAAACAGGCAAAAATCCTAAAAACATGTTTCTCTAAAGAAGACATACAGATGGCAAGGAGGCACATGAAAAAATGCTCAACACCACCAATTATTAGGGAAATAGAAATCAAAACAACAATGAGGTACCACCTCAAGCCAGTTAGAGTGGCCATCAATAACAAGTCAATGAACAACAAATGCTGGAGAGGATGTAGAGAAAAGGGAATACTCCTTCACTGTTTGTAGGAATGTAAATTGGTACAACCAATATGGAAAACAGTATGGAGGTACCTCAGAAAACTAAATATAGAACTACCATATGGAAGCAATGTGAATGTCCACTGACAGAGTAATTGATAAAGATGATGTGGTATATACATATAATGGAATATTACTCAGCCATGAAAAAGAATGAAATAATGTCATTTGCAGCAACATCGATGGAAATAGAGACTATCATACTAAGTGAAGTAAGTTAGACAGAGAAAGACAAATATCCTGATATCAATTACATGGGGAATCCAAAAAAAAGGTAAACTATTGTGCTTATTTACAAAACAGAAATAGATCTCCAGGCATAGAAAACAAACTTATGGTTACCAAAGGGGAGAGGTGGTGGGGGAAATGGATAAATTAGGAAGTTTAGATTAACAAACACACACTACTATATCTAAATTATATAACCAATCAAGGACCTGGTATACAGCATGGAGAACTATACCCAATATTTTGTAATAAGCTATAAAGGAAAAGAATATATAGGAAAGGAAAAAGTACATATATGTGTGTAACTGAATTAATTGTGCTGTATACCTGAAACTAACACGACACTAAAGAAACTGTATTTCAATTAAAAACAATTAAAAAATATGAAAAGGAAAAATCAATTGTATTGTCTAGTATTAACATAGGAAAATAAGTTGAAATTATTTATATCAAATGTTTAAATTCCAACCTCCTAGACAAATGTGGTGAGCCTCAAGAATCCAGTGTTGAGTACTTCAGAGAGATCTGAAAAAGTAAGCACCCTCAACTGTACAAGCACAGAGCACACATGCAGCATATACATTCAAGCATTGCACACATATGCACACATAATACACTGTATATGCATGTATGTACAGACCCCACATGTACACATGCATCATGTACACACACACCCTGCAGATATGTCAGAGCTCATGTACACACACACACACACACACACACACACATACAACAGGCTGCCAGAACTACTGTGCATGCATAGGAATGCTATGTGTGTCTTCATGCCACAAAACACATGGACTCAAAATGGACATGGTCCTTTGTCTTTTTTCTCCAGCCAGAGGGAGCTGAGTAAATCAGGTGGTAATCCTAGCAGCTCCTTATAGATGAGAGGCAAGCATAAACCAGTGAAGAGTTGTTTTTAGGCAAGAAAGAAAAGTAAGTTACCTGAAAGGGAGGACATGGCACAATGAATGCATGTTACCTGTCTCAGTTCCCCGACGTCCCCTTCAGAAATTACTGGCTCTCTTGACTGTAGCTGAAGTGGACTGCTTTCCAGGCTCCCTGAGGATGGTTCGTGGTGCATGGCACAGTCAATCAGCCCAGATGCTAAAATGGAAAGCCAAACAGCAGTGGCATCTTCAGGAAGGTATGAACAATGCAAGAGCATTCAGAACTTCATAGCAAGTGGTATTCAAGATTGGCAGAGCTCCCTGGGTTGACAGATTTTACAGTCATCTACCGGTTTAGAGTCTCTTACAGAAGCAATGGGTGTGGTGGGTATAACTTCCAGCCTCTGCTAAGCCGACGGAACCAGCCTGAACCTTGTCTTCTACCTCAATCCAGGGCTGATTCTTTCTTTACCACACACTGATCACAGTATGCAACACTGTAAGTACTGAGGATCTAATTCCTTTATCTAGGAGTGTTTTATTTTGTATTTAGAGTATAAAACATAAATACTACACGAAACACACTACTGGGACCACAGTATTACCTGATTACCCTGCAAAACTCTGTGGTTCCACAGCACAGAGGGTGGCTAGCTGGAGGGGTTCAGCAAGCTGAATGTGGAGCTGTGCTGAGGTGGGGGTGAGCCAGAGTGCCGTACATGGCGAGGCATTGCGTGGGGTGTTTCCACTCACACATCTGTCTTTGGGTAATCTTGCTAAGAGCAGCCTGGTGACGAACAGTGAATGCTTTATTTAAAGTGATGTCTCCAACTGCAACCCTGATACTGCAAAGCCAAGGCAGGAGCATAGAGTCTATCCTCTGCTTTTTTCCGTAATGCAGACCACTTCAGACATGCTGTTATAGCCATGTTTAATACTAGGATGCTGGAAAGCAGAAGGCACCCTGGGCTCATAATCAGCAGCACCAACTCCATTATGCAGACTTCTCTACTTCAGCAGAATGGAGGGGCAAAGATGGGACCCCCACTTCCTTCCTAGGACCCTGATGGTGGCCAGCAAAACCCTTCATCAGAGCAGTCTGGAGTAGCCAAAAAATGAGCTATTAGGAAAAGAAATCCATCTTGGGGTAAAGCTCTTGTTGGGCCTAAAGAGCAGGTGCATAGTTGGTGCCTCCAGGACAGGCCAGCTGCACCAAGTCCCTCCTTCCAGGGGACAGACAAGCTACCTCCAACATGCATGCAAACATCCCCTTGATTCTTATCTCTTAAAAAAATTTCTTACAAATTAACACTCCCTCAGAGTGTCTGGCTGGGCAAAGAAGGCCTGGCTTCATCCAGGATAAATTCAGGCTAAAATGAGGACAATAAAGCATGTTTTCTTGGGATTCTAGACAGGAAAAGGGCCTTGACCAGATAGAGTGAGTTTTGGAACCAGTTGATATGAAGCAAAGCCTGTGGAAAGACCCAGGGTCCACACTGCAAGCCTCAGGCCCATCTCCACTGAGGAGGAGGCCCTACATGAGAGTCTTTGCATCCTTTAGCTGTGTACCACTGTGAGAAGCACATCCTACAGAGAACTGCTACACCCTCACATGCACCAAGAAGGTCTGAAGAAGTTTTACAAGACAAGAACCTTAGTACTATGCCCTCAGATGTGCTTTTCTATTCTATTCTTCATATAAAAGCTGGATGCAACCAAACAAATTGATTTCATAACCTGTGCTCTAGAGTCTCCTAAGTGCCACCCTACTCCAACCATCATAAGGGCTTATTAATTAGCAGAGAACTTTCCATAGCACATAATTCAGTGTTGCCTGGTCTTACATGATCCAAATCAAATGTCATTAAGATGTTACACAGTGAAAAATATTTTTCTGAAACAGTTAGCAAGAGAACACTTAAACTGACACTACAATGACAGGGCTAAAGTAAACAATACGATAGCCAAAACGGAGGACATGTTCTACTAGTCATTATTACAACAAAGGAAAGGCCAACTAACGTACATGACATTCAAGTGTTATCAGTGATTTGTGATGGCAAAGTGCACTTCACTTGTCTACGTTAACAATGGTTCTATGACTGAACAGGTGAAAGTAAATTCCTCACTCAGCCTGTATCTCCTTCCTAAGTCTGCTCCCTGATCCTGAAGATTCCTGTTCCAGCCATCCTGTCCCCAGTATGCTGTCCCCACCTACCCAGCAGCCTCTCTGCATATGTCATGCAGACAGATGTCCCTGAGCCCAAGTATAGAGCCATGTTTTCCACTTGGCCCTTCCATTAGTGGCAATCTTTCCTCGTCTGTCCTGATATCATTCAGTCTGCACACCTTTGCAGTAGCTTACTTGGTACTGCACTGCTTCTTATTTTTTTTTTTCATCATCTTTTCAAACTGGGATCCCCCAACTAGCTTCTCAGCAAGACGCACATCTGATGCACACTTGTGCCCAGAACCGAGCTCTTGTATTGTCACTGTGGTTTCCATTTCAGTACCTATAGTTATACTACAGAAAAAGACTACACATTTTTGAGTGTTTACCAAATGGGATTACCTAAACAATCAAAAAGTCAAAATTGAAGATTTCTCTTCTTGGAATACACTAATCACGGATTTTTTTTTATAGGGTTTGTCTAGTTCAAGGGTTGGCCACCCCTAGAATTCTGTGTTGAGACCTGAGTTGATGATTCAGTTACTTCAATGCCTTGAAATATCTTCTGAAAGAATCTGATTCAGTCTAAGATGACTTTTGTCTCAAAAGTCACTAGTTATCTCAGTTAAACAAAATAAGCACAGATTGTTCAAGGTACGTGGGAGCTTACAAAAGATTCCACTTTCCAAGAACGTGGAAGCATTAAGGTGAACCCTGAGCAAGGGCTGGGCTGGAAGAGGCAGCACCAAGACTCCAGTCTCCTTTGTGCATCAGACACAGACTCCTGATCTCATGGCAAGTTCAGAGCAAAGATCACCAGGGCCTGACCTGGGAACAGAACCACAGGAAAATCTTCCTCTTTGTCCCCAGGCTCCAAACACCCCAAAGATGACAAAAGGAAAATGCCTACTTTACCTGGGGATGGATCCAGCAACTTATATAACTGGGTTGGAAGCCCTTTCAAAAAACCCCACAAATTGCCTCATGTCCTCAATACAACAAGAAGTATAACAGAAAGAAATGAAATAGAGAGAGATAGCAGTCTCAACTGATGATAATTTTAAAAACTACTTTGCGGAGTTCCCATCGTGGCTCAGTGGTTAACGAATCTGACTAAGAACCATGAGGTTGCAGGTTCGATCCCTGGCCTTGCTCAGTGGGTTAAGGATCCAGCATTGCCGTGAGCTGTGGAGTAGGTTGCAGCTCGGATCCCGTGTTGCTGTGGTTCTGGAGTAGGCTTGGCAGCTACAGCTCCAATTAGACCCCTAGCCTTGGAACCTCCATATGCCGTGGGTGCAGCCCTAGAAAAGGCAAAAAGACAAAAACAAAACAAACAAACAAACAAAAACCACTTTGCAAAACTAGATGGCGTATGGCTTGGACTCATGCATGGGGCCTTGGAAGGGATCAAGTGGATGAGTGCCAAGTAGCTCCCTGGGAGTCTGTCAGTAGTCAGGGCATCACCATGACCTAATGACCACAGGGGGGCCATCTATAGTCAGTCCAGTGCTTGCATCCTAAGTGAACACATGGAAGGGTCTTACTGGTGGTCACCATGGTGCTATGTCCCAGGGCTTCATGGCTTCAAAAGATGGTCTTAAATTAATGACCCTGTGCAGAGATTTCAATGCCCCAGAAGTTTAATCTTTTTTTTTTTTTTTTTTTTTTTTGGCTGCACCTGCAACATGTGGAAGTTCCTAGGCCAGAGATCAATATCACATTATAGCAGGGGCAACACTGGATCATTAACCCACTAGGCCACCAGGGAACTCCTAGAAGTTTATTCATCTTCACACAGAGATGCATGTGCCTTTTGGTTACCTGAACCTGTCCTGGGTGCTGGAGGTGGGGTGAGAAAAGATAGTCTCCGTCCTGATTCTGGAGCACATGTCCCAGTGTGGGAAGCCGATCAGCAAACCAGAGGGTAGTGGCGCCAGAGGGCAAGTGCTAAGGCAAGATTTCTATAGGGTAAGTGATTGGGTGATGAGAGTCCCCTTAAGTTAGGTGGTCAAAGAAGGCCCCTCTCAGAAGGTGACAGTCAGCAAACAGCAAAAACACACATCAGTACAAAATACTTTTTTTTTTTTTTTTTTTGCCTTTTAGGGCTGCACCTGCGGCATACAGAAGTTCCCAGACTAGGGGTTGAATTGGAACTATAGCCCCTGGCCTACGCCACAGCCACAGCAATGTAGGATCTGAGCTGCGCCTGTGACCTATACCACAGCTCACAGCAGCACTGGATCCCTGACACACTGAGTGAGGCCAGGGATTGAACCTGCGCCCTTATGGTTACTAGTCGGATTCATTTCCACTGTGCCATGAAGAGAACTCCGAAATCAGTACAAAACACTCTTTAAAATGCCATGCATAGACCTTGCTCTTATAAGATAAGAGCTCTGTGGTCTTCCTCCAAAAGCCCATCATCACCCCAGTGGATCATGAGACAAAGTCACACTAGGGGAGAGTCTACAAAAACCTTGACCACTACTTTTAAAAGCTGTCGAGATCACCAAAACCAGGAGAGTCTGAGAAACTGTAACTATCAAGAAGAGTCCAAGGAGATGAGATGCTGAAATGTCATATGGGATCCTGGATGGGATTCTGGGGTAGTAAAAGTAAGGAAGTCTGGGTAAAATACAGATTTTGGTGAATAAAGATGAAGCAACATAGGTTCATTAGTTGTGACAATGAATGATACTAGTGTAAAATAACAAGGTAGGGCAAACTGAGTGTGGGAGACACAGGAACAACTTTTTCCTAAGTCTGAAATTATTCTAAAATTTAAAAGATGATTTTAAAGATGCTGTGTAGAAAAATAGCAATTTTCAACTGTTTTTCCCTAAGGTGGAATCCGCCCACCTGTGCCATTTCTGGCCCTTGAGTTCCAGGAGATTCTCCTCCCCCAGCTGTTGGCCTGGCCACCCCAAGTGCTCACCTGCCTACACTCTACATTACTACAGAGATCTCTGGAAAGTTCTTCTAGACACTGATTCCTAGCAAATGCTGGTCTCTTGTTACTAGACTGCCACCTTCTGGCCATACATTTCAGCAAAATGGTTCATCAAGAAGAGAAATACATTTCTGAGATGTCAAAGTCATGGTTTCCTCAACTGTTTCTGTAGTTTCCAATGTACAACAGTAAAAACAGAGGTGCTCACAGACACAACAAGAGAGGCAACAGTGAGAAGTAAGTTCTCATCGCTGGGCTTGTATAGGACTACTGTGAAGTTCCAAGCAAACAAAATACCATCTTGCTACTGAAGTCAGCATGCTGGCTTCTTCCAAACATATCTCCTTGTCACCTGCACCTCTCCAAATCCACAGCTATAAGGTATACCTGCCTCACCTGGGCAGGGCAGCCTCACAAGGGGAGGAGGGCATTTCTTGCTCAGTTCAGTTCAGACATACACACTGCAGGGATCCTACCCAGAAGCAATGAGATGAAAATCCATCTGTCATCATGGAAGTGACTCAATTCACTCCATACACATACAATCTGCTACTGTGAAGGGCAAGGCTATAGTCCCCGGTTATTTAATTCAACTCTAATCTAAGCGTTGCTGGGAAGGTGTTTGCAGATGAAGGCTCACCATTGGTTGACTTTAGATAAAGGACCTTGTCCCACACAATCTGGTGGGCCTGGTTCAATCAGTGGAAAGACCTTAAAAGTGTGTCTGCAACTTCCCTAAGAAAGATGTTCTGGTCAGCAGCCTTAGATTGTGCTCAGGAAGTCCACTCTCCCCTTCTTGATGGGCGACCCTGCAGAATTTGCGCCCACCCAGCTTCCTGCGGACTGATCATGGCTGCACAGGCCCTGGCACTCACTTCCTGCTCCACTCTAGCCTGGATGCTCGGGGTCAGAGTTTACCATCCCATCTTCCATGGGGTCTATGCCATGATAGTAAAGCCCAGCAAGCTTGTGCTCCTCTTGCTTGTACAGTGTGACTTTCTATGTCATAATTGGCTTGCTCGCATCTGCCATCATTTTCAATATTCTGTGCCATGTTCTATTCTGAAATTACCATGTCTAACACAAAACCCACAAATGTGGTAGGGTTTCACAAGAAGGACTGTGGGCTTTATTTAGTTTTGTTTTCAGGACTATGGGTACTTGGCACTATGCCTGGCACAGCAGGATTCTCCAACAGCACCATCAGAACAAATGGCCCATGGTGCTCTGCATCTGGTCCCATTAGCCAGGGCCTCCTTCTTTTTCTCACTGCTGAGGTCCCTCCCAGAGGAAAACAGAAATGAGGGAAACCTGGGGTATCAGAGTGCCCATGGTGGGCTTACAGACCCTTCTGGTCAGGGTCTTATGCTGGCTGGTACAGTTCATTCTTCTTGGTCCTTTTATGGATCAGCTTGAGTCCTGCCTTGAGTGAGGGGCCAAAGAAAAATCTGGAAATGCCAAGAGAGTTTTGCTTTTTCTTCTTTGGCTGTGTCCACAGCATGTGGACGTTCTGGAGTCGGGGCCCAAACCTGAGGCACAGCAGTGACAACTCCAGATCCTGAACCTGTTGCGCCACCAAGGGAACTCCAAGAAAGTAAGTTTTTAAATTAAGTTTTTACATTAACATATCCAACATTTTGATACTTATGGGACCAGATCTATTATCAAGAATATTTCTTTTTGAAACTTGAGGCCATCTAAAATAACATCAAAACATTCATGTGTTAAGGAAACAGGTTACATGGTGGAATTGTAATCAATCACTTTAGAGGAAAAAAGAAAAGGAATTGGAATAACAAACATATCTCTTACTTTACACAAATTCGGCGTTCCCGTCATGGCTCAGTGGTTAACAAATTTGACTAGGAACCATGAGGTTGCAGGTTCGATCCCTGGCCTTGCTCAGTGGGTTACGGATCCAGCGTTGCTGTGAGCTGTGGTATAGGTCACAGACGTGGCTCGGATCCTGAGTTGCTGTGGCTCTGGTATAGGCCAGCGGCTATAGCTCCGATTAGACCCCTAGTCTGGGAACCTTCAAATTCTGCGGGTGCGGCCCTAGAATTGGCAAAAAGACAAAAAAAAAAAAAAAATTAAACAAACAAATATACAAATTCTAGTAATCAAAGTTAATAAGAAAGGCCTATTATCACTTGTTAGAAAAATTACCGTAACATAGAAGTAATGTCACTTATATTGCTAGTATTAGAAAAGAGAATATTTTATAAAGAGTTCGGGATATTTTAAGTAGGGCTCAAAAAAAAACTTAAGGGGGAAACTGGTAGATTTGACCATAGCAGAACTAAAGATTTCTGTAATGGAGGCTGACAGTCTGAGAGAAGTAGTATAGACTCTAAAGTCAAGGAAGGATAAATATCTAGAATGAATAATGAACTCCTGCAAATTACAAAGAAATAATAATAATAACAAAAAGGACAAACCAGAAATTCTCTGATGGCTCGGCGGGTTAGGGGATCCACATTTGTTGTGGCTCTGGTTACTGCTATGGTGCAAGTTTGAACTCTGGCCATATGAATTTCCACATGGCTATGGGAGTGGCCAAAATAAATAAATAAATAAATAAGTAAGTAAATAAATACATAGACAGCTCAGTAAAGAAAGAGAAAAAACAAAACAATAGAACAGGCAACCCATAGAGGAAAACCTGTGGTGCCAAAAAAGCAAATAAAAAGCATCAGATGCTCCATCTTACAATCAATAAAAAAATAAAAATAAATTACCATCAATATGCCACTTGACATCTGTCAGAGTGGCAAAAATGAGAAGTCATGTAACACCAATTTATCCTATGCTAGGGAGGAGGCTGGGGCCTGGGGACATACCCACACGACCCTGGGGCCATGCTCAGCTACATCCTCTGTACCTCGGACAGGCCTGCAGCCATACAAACAAGGTTTTCACAGTATCCTGTAGATGCTAAAAACACACACACACACAAACCATGCTGAAGTTTTCAAAAATTCTGATGCCCAAATGCACATCTGGAAGGTGGGCTGGGAAGACCTTGATTAAATGTCAAGAAAACAGAATAATCCTAGGTGGAGGGACTGGAGACATACCAGAGCAGGTGGGGATGATGCTAGTTAAGACCCTGAAGTATTGGTTCTCAAGTCAGAGAAAAGAACGTGAAAACATCTAACTCAGAAATTTCCTTTGTTTTGAAAGAGTTAACAAAACCGTTTCTGACACATTTGTGAAACCCATAGATCTCTCAAGCGTGTAATAAACCTGAGTGATTTGACATTCAGATGGCAAGTACTGAGGAAAAATCTGAAATTATTTTTATTTACAAACAAATCACAGTGGCTAGTGAGCTGAAATCAGCAGTTCCTCTGAGTGATGCATCGTATAAAGTATACACCACAGGTGTGTTGAGTTTTACTATGACTTTAGCAATCTTGTGCACAGACTGTTTTGATGATCACTCACCTGCATGCCAGACTGAGTCCCCTTTCTCTACTGGGGAAGAGGTTGCAGTGCTTCTGAGTACCAAAGCATCTTCTAACAACTCAATCTTCTTGCTGAACCATACTTCTAAAATGGGGATAACCTCTGGCATCTTGGCAGATATCAAATGATAAGCTATGTCTGGCTTCCCAATGAACCGCTGGCGGATGCTAATTTCATATGGTGTGTGAACCTTGATGTCATCTATGTCTTCTCTTTCAAATTTGTGCATGAGCAAAGAATCCGAGTTGTGGATTTCCAATCCAGAAACAAGCATGGTGAGACTTCCTGGTATAACATGAGATTCTGTTCTTTGCGAAATAATAGAGGGAATTCTGATCACTATCCCTTCTTTTCCAAAAGCTTTGGAACTAGTGTTTGAGGCACCCCATCTGGGCTTTGTTTCCGAGGGCATCTTCCAAAGCTTGGAGCTAAAGGGCCACCAAGAATGAGATTCCAGTTCTGTTAGCAGCCTAAAAAAGCAAACAAAACACAGAAACTAGTCAATCAGCTGTTAACTTTTTTTTTGAAAACTGCTTTGACTTACAAATAAATTATCATTTTAAACTTATTTCTTCTAAGTACTCCATAAAGCAGAAAGAGCAGGAATTATTATCCCCATGTTTTAGAAAAAAAATTGAGGCTAAGAGCAGTGGGTCATTTGCCTACAGATACAAAGCTAATCAGTAGCAGACACACAACAAAAACACACATCTTCTGACTAGAATGTTTATCTTTTCACAATTGACCTAAGATCACTCTGACCACAATAAATCCTGATCTTAATCTCTAGAGAGCTGTCTAACAGAACTTTCTGCAGTAATCTTTATTATCTAATCCAGTAATGGGGACATGTAACTGGGCACCTAAAGTACAATGATGAACTGAATTTTAAACTTATTTAAAAGTGTGGCTAATGGCTACCATATTGAATGACCAATTATAACATTAAGAGAAATATCTAAAAAGCCACAGCAATTAGACAAACAAAAGAAATAAAAGGCATCCATATAGGAAGAGAAGAGATCAAACTGTCACTGTATGCAGATGACATGATTCTATACCTAGAAAACCCTAAGGACTCAACCCCAAAACTCCTTGAACTGATTAATAAATTCAGCAAAGTGGCAGGATATAAGATTAACATTCAGAAGTCAGTTGCATTTCTGTATACCAGCAATGAAACATTAGAAAATGAACACAAAAATACAATACCTTTTAAAATTGCACCTCACAAAATCAAATACCTCGGAATACACCTGACCAAAGAGGTAAAGGACCTATATGCCGAGAACTATAAAACCTTAATCAAAGAAATCAAAGAAGATGTAAAGAAATGGAAAGATAGTCCATGTTCCTGGATTGGAAAAATCAATATTGTGAAAATGGCCATCCTACCCAAAGCAATCTACAGATTCAATGCAATCCCTATCCAATTATGCATGACATTTTTCACAGAACTAGAACAAACAATCCAAACATTTATATGGAACCACAAAAGACCCAGAATCGCCAAAGCAATCCTGAGAAACAAAAACCAAGCAGGAGGCATAACTCTCCCAGACTTCAAGAAATACTACAAAGCCACAGTCATCAAAACAGTGTGGTACTGGTATCAAAACAGACAGACAGACCAATGGAACAGAATAGAGAGAACCCAGAAATAAACCCTGACACCTATGGTCAAATAATCTTTGACAAGGGAGGCAAGAACATAAAATGGGAAAAGGAAAGTCTATTCAGCAAGCATTGCTGGGAAACCTGGACAGCTCCATGCAAAGCAATGAAACTAGAACACACCCTCACACCATGCACAAAAATAAACTCCAAATGGCTGAAAGACTTAAATATACGACAGGACACCATCAAACTCCTAGAAGAGAACATAGGCAAAACACTCACGGACATCAACATCATGAATATTTTCTCAGGTCAGTCTCCCAAAGCAACAGAAATTAGAGCAAAAATAAACCCATGGGACCTAATCAAACTGAAAAGCTTTTGCACAGCAAAGGAAACCCAAAAGAAAACAAAAAGACAACTTACAGAATGGGAGAAAATAGTTTCAAATGATGCAACGGACAAGGGCTTAATCTCTAGAATATACAAGCAACTTATACAACTCAACAGCAAAAGAGCCAATCAATCAATGGAAAAATGGGCAAAAGACCTGAATAGACTGTTCTCCAAAGAAGATATACAGATGGCCAACAAACACATGAAAAAATGCTCAACATCGCTGATTATAAGAGAAATGCAAATCAAAACTACCATGAGATATCACCTCACACCAGTCAGAATGGCCATCATTAATAAATCCACAAATAACAAGTGCTGGAGGGGCTGTGGAGAAAAGGGAACCCTCCTGCACTGCTGGTGGGAATGTAAACTGGTACAGCCACTATGGAGAACAGTTTGGAGATACCTTAGAAATCTATACATAGAACTTCCATATGACCCTGCAATCCCACTCTTGGGCATCTATCCGGACAAAGCTCTACTTAAAAGAGACACATGCACCCGCATGTTCATTGCAGCACTATTCACAATAGCCAGGACATGGAAACAATCCAAATGTCCATCGACAGATGAATGGATTAGGAAGATGTGGTATATATACACAATGGAATACTACTCAGCCATAAAAAGGATGACATAATGCCATTTGTAGCAACATGGATGGAACTAGAGAATCTCATCCTGAGTGAAGTGAGCCAGAAAGACAAAGACAAATACCATATGATATCACTTATAACTGGCATCTAATATCCAGCACAAATGAACATCTCCTCAGAAAAGAAAATCATGGACTTGGAGAAGAGACTTGTGGCTGCCTGATGGGAGGGGGAGGGAGTGGGAGGGATCAGGAGCTTGGGCTTATCAGACACAACCTAGAATAGATTTACAAGGAGATCCTGCTGAATAGCATTGAGAACTATGTTTAGATACTCATGTTGCAACAGAAGAAAGGGTGGGGGAAAAACTGTAATTGCAATGTATACATGTAAGGATAACCTGACCCCCTTGCTGTACAGTGGGAAAATAAAAAAAAAAAAAGCTAATAAAAGAGGAAAAAAATGGAAGCAGGAAAGGAAAAGCAAAAGAAGAAAGAACAAATGTAATAAACAGAAAACAACAAGATGGTGGAATTATCTCAACCATATTAGTAATTATACTAAATTCTTTAATCGTCAGCCTGGATAAAGAAACAAGACATAGTTACATCTTGTTTACAAGAAGCAATGTGAAATATAAAGATACAACTATACTGGAAGTAAAGGGATCAGAAAATAGATATGTCAAAAGTAAACTTTAAGACAAAGAGTGTTACTGGGGATAAAGAGGGACAATGCATAATAATAAGATGATCAATCCCAAGGAAAGACTTAATGGTAGTAAATATGTATGCATCTAATAACAGAAATTCAAAATTCATTAAGCAAAAATTAGTAAAACTAAAAGAATAGGCAATCATAGTTGTAGATTTTAACAAATTTCTCTCAATGTTTGATACAGCAAGAAGACAAAAGTAATTAGTAAGAATACATAAATTTTGAACAACACTAACCAATTCAATCTGATTGATATTTATAGAAACATCATCAAAATTGTGAATGTAAATTCTTTTTAAATATATTCAGAACGTAAAAATAATAACACATAGAATGTATATAACAGAGTGGTCAAGATGGCAGAGTAGGAAGACCCTGTGCTCACCTCCTCCCACAGGTACACAAAAATTATGACTATTTACAGAGGAACTGTCAATGAAAGGACCTGAAGATTAGCAAAAAAGAGTTTTCAGCTCTAAGATATCAAGAAGGAGCTAGAGTGAGATGGGTAGCACCAGTAGAGAAGCAGTATAGTTAAGACCCACATCCCCAGGTAGGTGACATACAAACAGGAGGACAATCATAATTGCAGAAGTTCTCCTCAAGGAGTGAGAAGGACAACCACAACTGCAAAGGTTCTCCCCAAGGAGTGAGGGGTCCAAGCCTCAGGCCGGGCTCCTCAGCCCAGGGGTACACTGGAGATGAGACCCCATAATATCTAACTTTGAAAGCCAGTGGGACTTGTGTAAGAGAGAGCTAGAGGCTGTAGAAAACAGAAATTCTGCCCTTAAATGACACAAGCAAAATCTCACATGCTCTGAGATCCAGCACAGAGAAGTAATTTGAAAACCTAGGTCAGATTGACTTGTTGAACTTGGAGAAGCCTACCAGAGAAGCAGGAGGCCACCTGACTTCCCCTGAAGACATAGATGCTACTGGCAGTAATTTATGGAAGTCATTTATGTTTTACCATGGGCACACTGGTACTGGCAAGTTATACTTTGGAGTCTAGACTATTTGCTCCAGGACTCAGCCTTACCCATCAGCAAGTTAGCAACAGTTTTGGGATGCCCCACCATACACAGCCTGTCATGTATGGGAAACAACTATGAATACCAGCAGGTCAAATCAGTCGTAGAACCATGGCCCTGGAGTCAGCCATGAACTGAAACCAGCCCCCATCGGACTAGAGCCAGCACCAGGATCCCAGGCCCTAAGGACAATCACACTGGGATCTGGTTGTGCCCACAAACAGGCCAGCATCCGACCCAGGAGTTTTAAGGCCCTCATCCCACATACTAGTGAGCTGACACCAGTACTGGGACTTGCCAGCACTTGCAGACAGCAGTCCCAGGACCTCCCATGTCCCAAAACCAACTGCACTAGCACTGGCTGATACCTACCAGCAAGCTGAGACAAGCTTTCAGGAAACCCCAGTGCGACTCAGTTGGCTATTCTGGGACCTAGCCTTGCCCACCAATGTCCAAAAGCCTCTGAATAATGCAAGGCATTGCAGCCAACTGGGCCAGAGACCAGTCCTGCCTGCCAGCATACCCACAGTAGTTCGCCCTGCCACAACAGAAGGACCCACTCAAAAGATAGGAGGCATCCCTAGATCATATTACCCTGGTGATGGGGGTGGTGGTGGGGGGATTATGCTACTGGGCATCATAGGACAGATATCTCCTATATAAACCTACTTCTCTAAGATCAGAAAACATAAACAGCCTACCTAATTCATAGAAATAAACACAGAGAATTAGGCAAAAGGAGATGACAAAGGAGTATGCTCCAAAGGTAGGAAAAGATAAAATCCTAGGAGAGGAACTAAGTGGTGGGGATTAGCAACCTACCCAGTAAAGAGTTTAAGATAACAACTATAAACAAGCTCAACAAGCTCAGTGACTGAAGTGAGAAGTTTAAAAACAATTAGAAAAAATAAAGATGAACCAAACAGCTAAAGATTATAATAGCGAAATTTAAAAATGACATCAGAAGAAATCAACAGGAGTTCGGATAATACATAGGAAGAGATAAGTGATCTGGAAGACACAGTAGTTGAAATCTCCCATGCTGAACAGAAAAAAGAAAGAGAAAATTTAAAAAAGTAAGGACAGTTTGGAGTGTCTGTTGTGGTGTAGCAGAAACGAATCTGACTAGTGACCATGAGGTTGCAGGTTTGATTCCTGGCCTCGCCAGTGGGTTAAGGATCCAGCATTGCTGTGAGCTGTGGTGTATGCTGCAGACGCAGTTCAGATCCTGTGTTGCTGTGGTTGTGGCGTAGGCCGGCAGCTGTAGCTCCAATTAAGACTCCTAGCCTGGGAACCTCCATATGCTGCAGTGTGGCCCTAAAAAGACAAAAGACATATATATATATATCGATACATATATATATATATGTATCGATATATATATATATATATATAGAGAGAGAGAGAGAGACAGTTTAAGACACCTCTAGTGTCTTTCTGAGACTAGAAATCACCTATGAGAAAAAAGCTGCAAAAGACACACACACACGGACAGTTTAAGACACCTCTAGTCTTATACTACAACACTCTGAGACTAGAAATCACATAAAAGAAAAAAACTGCAAAAAACACAAACGCATGGAGGCTAAACAATATTTTACTAAAAACCAACAGATCATGGAAGCAATCAAAGAGGAAATTAAAAAAATACTTGAAGACAAAAGAAAATGAAAACACAACAATATGAAACCTATGGGACATAGCAAAAGCAGTGCTAAGAGGGGAATTTATAGTGATACATGCCTACCTCAGCAAAAAAGAAAAAACTCAACCCTACACCTGAAGAAAGCAGAAAATGAAGAACAAACAAAACCCCAAATTAGAAGCAAAGAAGTCACAGAGATCAGAGCAGAAATTAATGGAATAGAGACTAAAAAACAATAGAAAAGATCAATGAAACAAAGAGCTGTTTCTTTGAAAAGATAAAGTTCATAAACCTTTAGCCAGGCTCAAGGAAAAAAGGAGATAACCCAAATAAATAAAATCAGAAATGAAAAGGGATAAGTTACAACTGAGACCACCGAAATAAAAAGGATCTTAAGAGATTACACCAGTAAGAGGGACAATCTAGGAGAAATAGACAAATTCATAGAAACATAGAATCTTCCAAGACTGAGTCAGGAAGAAATACAAAATATGAACAGACCAATTACAATCATTAATTTATAGTGGGAATTGGAGGGTGGGGGAATTGGATGAAGTTGGTCAAAAAGTACAAATTTCCAATTATAAGGAAAACTCCAAATTTCAAAACTGAGACAAGAAATTGTTTAATAATATGAATAATCTCACAAAGAAATTGAATCTGTAATTTAAAATCTTGCAACAGAGAAAGCTACAGTCCAGGTAGCTTCACTGATGAATTCTGCCAAACATATAAAGAAGAAATATATATATAGTATATATAAATACACACACACGACTGAGTCACCTTGCTAAACAGCAGAAATTGGCACAACACTGTAAATCAACTACACTTTAATAAAAAATACAAAAATTTAAACATTCAAAATAACAAAAATAAAAAGGCAGAGCAGAGAAGACAGATGTTGCACATGACAGCAGACACTCCAGAGTGTAAGGCAAGTTACTAAAATGAAAAAAACCAATAAAAACCACCATTCCCCTATCAAGGAGGGAGATTAGAATACAGAGTTGCAACAATGTATTATTTAAAATGTCAAGTCTTCATTCTCTTGTGGTACAGCAGGTTAAGGATAAACCTTGTCCAGTTAGTTGTCACTGCATCAACTTGGGTTGCTGCTGTAGCTTGGGTTTGATACCCCACCTGTCAACTTTCACATGCCAGAGGCATGGCACAAAAAAAAAAAAGAAAAAAAAATGCAAGTTTTCTAACAAAAAAAGTATGAGATAGTCAAAGAAACAGAAAATTTGACCCTTACAGAGGAGGAAATAGAAAGTTAATAGAATCCATTTCTGAGAGCACTCACATAGTGGATTTATCAGATAAAGATGTCAAAGAAGTAATTATAAATGTTGAGGAATTAAAACCATATTAAAAACAGTAAAGAAGAGTATGGTGACAATGATTCACCACATAGAGACTATCAAAAGAGACAGATTACATAAAAAAATGGAATTTCTAAAATTAGATAGTAGCAGGGAGTTCCCATTGTGGCTCAGTGGTATTGAACCCAACTAATATCCATGAGGACACAGGTTCGATCCCTGGCCTGGCTCAGTGGGTTAAGGATCTGACATTGCCATGAGCTGTGGCACAGGTCACAGACATGACTTGGATACTGCATTGCTATGGCTGTGGCACAGGCTGGCAGGTACAGCTCCAATTTGACCCCTAGCCTGGGAACTTCCATATGCTGCAGGTGTGGCCCCAAGAAGCAAAAAAAAAAAAAAAAAAAAAAAAAAAAAGATAATAACAAAACTCCACTAGAGGGCATAATAGCAGATTTGAAAAACACAAAGCTTATACAGTGTGAAGAGAAACATGAGTAAGATATAATAGCAGATTTGAAATGGTATAAGAAAGAATCAATGAATTGGATGACTCATCAATAGAAATTATATAATCTGAGGATCAGGAATAAAGAAAGAAAAACAAACAGATCCTCAGGGACTTATGGCATACCATTGAACACACCACCAACATACACATAACATGACTGTGAGAAAGAGAGGAGAGAAATAAAGGGACAAAAAATGTTTGAAGAAACAAGAGTCTAAAGTCTTTCCAAGTCTGATGAAAAAACAGTAACTTATATATCCAAAAAGCTAAAGAAATTCCAAGCAGAGTAAACACAAAACGATAACACATCCTGTTTGATCTCAGAAGCTAAGCAGGGTCAGGCTGGTTAGTACTTGGATGGGAGATATACATACTGATACATCCTAGTCAAATGTGGAAGGCCAAAGACAAGAAAATTGTGAAATCAGCAACAGAAACATGATTTACCATGAACAAGGGAACCATAAAATTAACAGTTGACTTCTACTATAAACAATGAGTACCAGAAGGTACTCATGACATAACATAAGATGACATAACCAAAGTTCTGAGAGAAATAAAACTATCAGTGGAGATTTCTACACCAGCAAAACTATCTTTCAAAGAGTAAGGCAAAATGAAAATATTACCAAACACACAGATACTGAGAGAATTCACTGCTAGCATTCTTGCTTCTGCAAAAAGACTAAAGGATGTTCTCTGGGCAGAAAGGAAAGGACACCCAAAGAAGGAAACTGAAATCAATAAAAAGGAACAAAAAGCACAGGTAATGGGATTGTGCAGGTAATTGGAGAATATAAATATTTTAATTTCCCTAACTATTAAAAAGGTAAGTGCATAAAATAATAATTTTAAATTATACTGAGGCTTATAATATATAAAGATATAATTATAAATGACAAATAATGGCACAAAAGGGGGTTTAGAGTGTGAAAATAGATGGCAAGTCCACAGTTAGAAATGGTATGTACTAAGAACAGTATTTGGATTAGAATAAATATTCTATAATATATTTTTCTTTCCTAATCTCTTTAAAACATTAAAGGTGGTATAAAGTAATAATTACAGTACTATATCCTTTGGTTTAAAACATATATAGATGTAATATACATGACAATGGCACAAAGGTGGGGAGAGTAAATTGAAATATAATGGAGTACATTAAATCAGTATTAATATGAAAGAGATCATAAGTTAGGATGTATACTGTAATATCTAAAATGATTAAGAAAATATTTTTTAAATATTAGAAAAGGAATACAAAAATGCAATACCTTTTAAAAATGCACCTTCCAAAATTAAATACCCAGGAATAAACTTGACCAAGGAGGTGAAAGACTTACATGCTGAGAACTATAAAACATTAAATCAAGGAAATTAAAGAGGATTCAAAGAAATGGAAAGATATTCCATGCTCCTAGACTGGAAGAATTAATATCATTAAAATGGCCATACTACACAAAGCAGTCTACAGATTCAATGCAATCCCTATCAAATTACCCATGACACTTTTCATAGAAGTACAACAAACAATCCAAAAATGTATATGGAACCATTAAAGACCTAGAAATGCCAAAGCAATACTGAGGAAAAAAAACAAGCAGGAGGTATAAACTCTCCCAGACTTCAGGCAATATTACAAAGCTACATTAATCAAGACAGTGTGGTACTGGTACCAAAACAGACATACAGACCAATGGACCAGACTAGAGAAACCAGAAATAAACCCAGACACCTATGGTCAATTAATCTTTGAAAAAGGAGGCTAGAATGTAATGTGGGAAAAAGATAGTCTCTTCAGCAGGTGGTGTTGGAAAAACTAGACAGCTGGATGTAAATTAATGAAACTGGAACATGCCCTCACACCATCCACAAAAATAAACTCAAAATGGCTTAAAGATTTAAATGTAAGACAAGACACCATCAAACTCCTAGAAGAGAACATAGCCAAAACTTTCTCTAACATCAACCACACAAGTGTTTTCTTAGGTCAGTCTTCCAAAGGCAACAAAAATAAAAGCAAAAATAAACCAATGGGGCCTAATCAAACTGAACAAGTTTTTGCACAGCAAAAGAAACCATAACAACAACAACAACAACAACAACAACAAAACAACAACCTACAAAATGGGAGAAAATAGTTTCAAATGATGCAACTGATAAGGGCTTAATCTCTAAAATACAAACAGCTTATACAACTCAACAGCAAAAAAACCAACAACCCAACTGAAAAATGGACAAAAGACTGGAATAGACATTTCTCCAAAGAAAATATACAGATGGCCAACAGGTACATGAAAACATGGTAAACATCACTAATTATTAGAGAAATACAAATCAAAACTACAATAAGGTACCACCTCTTACTAGTCAGAATGGCCATCAAGTCAACAAATAACAAAAGCTGGGGAGGGTGTGGAGAAGAGAGTACCCCTCTACAGTGTTGGTGGGCATGTAATTTGGTATAACCACTATGAAAACAGTATGGAGGTACCTTAGAAAACTATACATAGAACTACCATATGACCCAGAAATCCAATTCTTGGGCATATATCTGGACAAAACTTTCCTTGGAAAAGATACATGTACCCATATGTTCACTGCAGCACCATTCACAATTGCCAAGACATGGAAAACAACCTAAATGTCCATCAGCAGATGAATGGACTAAGAATATGCGGTATATATACACAATGGAATACTACTCAGCAATAAAAAATAACAAAATAATGCAACATGGATGGAATTAGAGACTCTCATACTCAGTGAAGTAAGTCAGAAAGAGAAAGCCAAATACCACATGATGTCACTTATATCTGGAATCTAATATACAGTACAAAGGAACCTTTCTACAGAAAAAAAATGCATGGACTTTGAGAACAGAGTTGTGGTTGCTCAGGGGGAGGGAGTGGGATGGACTGGGAGTCTGGGGTTAATAGATACATGCTGTTGCATTTGGAGTGGATAAGAAACAAGATCCTACTGTATAGCACAGGGCACTATATCTACTCACTTGTGATGGAACATTATGGAGGATAATGTGAGAAAAGAATTTGTGTGTGTGTGTGTGTGTGTCACTGGGTCACTTTGCGGTATAGTAGAAAATTGACAGAACACTGTAAACCAAGCATAATGGAAAAAATAAAAATCATTAATAAAAAAGATAATAAGACAGTAAATCAGAGTTTCTCTAATACTTACCTGTAAGGATGGATATGACACTGCATACATGCAGAAGCAAAGACTGTGTAAGCACAAAAAGTAAATAGCCATAAACACACACACACGAAGAAATTTTGTTTAATAATATGATACTTTTTATAGTTACTAGAAAAAATCTAAAGCCCAGAGGGAAGGTGGTAAAGGAGAAACAGGGGAACAAAAAAAGATATATAACATTCATAGCAAATTCAAAGAAGTAAATCCAACCATATCAATAATAAGAACAAATGTAAATGAATAACACTGTCATCAAAAGGCATATTTATCACTCTGGATTTAAAAAAATCAGACTATATGTTGTCTATAAGTGACACATTTTAGGTTCAAAGATACAGATTGAAAATAAAAAAAGATATACCATGCAAATATTGATCATAAGGGAGCCAGAGGGTTATACTATTATTTAACAAAATATTTTAAAATTTTTCCCACAAACACATAAAAAAAAAAAAAATCCCATCTACATGTAGAACAATTCACACAGAAAATCTACTGAACACTAGCAGAAGACCATAAACCTCCAAAAAGGGCAACATACCCTCCATATAACTGGGTAGAATAAAAGGAAAAATAATAGGGAGAGGAGGGAAAAAAGGAATCAGGACAGGACCAGCACTCCTGAGAGAAAGATGTGAAGGAGGAAAGGAACCTGCACCCAGGGAAGCTACCTAAGTGGGAGATCAGCTTAGATGGAGGGGTCTCAAAGTCTCAGAGAAAAGCATAGCAGCTGGACCGAGAAGGGCAAAGCAGAGTGAGAGCCCCACAAACCATGAGTACCACCGCCCCTAAACACCTGAGATGCTTGGGCAGGGGCTAGGCACTGAGACTCAGGCTCTGGAGGTTAGTTTTGGGGAGAGGACTAGGTTTGGCTGTGTGGAGACAGCCTCTGGGGCTAGGGAGCAGTGTGCCATGTGCTGGGAAGCAGAATGCCATAGCCAAGGGAGCCTAGGAGGAGGCCTGGGCCTTCAAGAGAAGCAAGGTGCCATCATTGGGAAGTGCAACAGGAGAAGGGGTGGAATGCCATAGGAATATCTTACTCTGCACATGCACAAGCTCTGAGGCAGCTGGGCGCCTTTGTGCGGGATACAGGGAGCAGGTGCAAACCACCACAGCAATCTCAGATTCCAGAGATGGGCATGGCCCACCACCACTGGGGATCCATGAACACACCTGTAGGATCAGTCACCTCAGGGGTCTGCACAGAGGAGGGCACCACAACTGAGTGCCACACCTAGTTGCTCTCACTCCCCTGGGAACATACAAACCCTACTACTGCCACTGCGAAAAGCTCTAGGTGCTGGCTACACCTGCCTGAGAGTCACTGCCACTTCACAGGGCCCTGTAAACGGGAGCAGGCTGTACCACCTCCCTGCAGGTCCTCACTACTTTCAAGAGCCCAGCAACCAGGCACTGTCTACAGGCCTTGCCCATTGCCTTCATCACTGTGGAAGCACGTGCATGCCATACATCAGCATGGAGGATAGCAGTCTGCACACACTGAGGAAAGAGACAGCAAGCATCCAAACCAAAAGCAGCACTCAAGTCAAAAAAAAAAAACCAAACAAACCATGGTCCCTTAAAAAATATCCAAGGTGGCTCCCACATATAAACAGCCCTTGAAGACTACAACAGTTGTCTTCCTTGAACTAACAGAATTAAATATATATATATATATATATATATATATATATATATATATATATATATATGCAAAATGAAGAAGTTCAAGAACCTTTCCTAGTTAAAAGAACAGAATTCCTCTGAAGGAGCAAAAAATGAAACTGACCTTGCAGTATAACTGACACCGAGTTCAGAGAGGAGGTAATGAAAATACTGAAGGATTAAAAGCAGATATGAACAGTAAGACAGATAACTTTAGAAAGGAACTAGACACTGGAAGGAGGAGCCAAAAAAATTTAGAAAATTCATTTGCAGAGACACAAGGTAAGTTAAACTAGCATTATGAATGAGGCAGAAGAATGAGTAAGTAACTTGGAAGATAGAGTAACGGAAATCACATAATCAGGGCAGCAGACAGAAAACAAAATGAAAAACATGAAAGCAATATAAGAGATCTAAGGAATGATATAAAGTGGGGTAATCTATGCATGATAGGGATTCCAGAGGCGAAGGAAAAGAAAAGGGGATTGAAAATATATTTGAAGAAATTATGGCTGAAAACATTCCAATCTAAAGGAAACAGATGTCAAGATACAGGAAGCACAGAGGACCCCAAATTTGCTGAACCCAAACAGATATACATCCAAGACAGGGAAAGGCTGAAGATGAGGTGAACCCAAACAAATACACATCCAAGACATATTATAATAAAAATGGCAAAGGCTGAAGATGAGGATTCTAAAGGCAGCAAGAGAAAAACAAAGAGTTAACTATAAGAGAACCCTCATAAGGCTATCAGCTGATTGCTCTATAAAACATTACAGGCCAGAAGACATATTCAAAGTTCTAATAGGGAAAAATCTGCAGGCTAGAATAATCTACTCAGCAAGATTATCATTAAAAAAAAAAAAGAGAGAAATAAAGAGTTTCACCAAGAAACAAAAACTAAAAGAATATAGCAATACTAAACGCATTTTAAAAGAAACACTGATAGATCCCCTCTAAATAGGAAAGAAGTAAGAAGATATAGGATAGAGGAAAACACAATAGGAAAGTAATCATTTAAATAAGCCAGTAATACAGATCTAAAAGGAAAAAAAAAAACTATTGTAAAAGGATGATAAACACAAGGACAGCAAAAGGATAAACATGAAGATGTTAAAAAAGGACATCAAAATCATAAAATGTGGGGAAGGAAAGTAAAAAAATCTAGACTATTTTTTTTTTTTTTAAAGAATGTGTTTGAGCCTATATGACTATCAGGCTAAAGCAAGCAGATATAGGAAGGGGTTAACAGACTTGAAAAATAGGGCAACCACAAATCAAAACCAAAGAGTACATTTGCAAAAACTACAAAGAGGATACAAGCATAAAATAAAGGGTAACCATCCAGCCAAAAAAGGAAAGGAACAAAGGAGAAACATAGAATCAACCTGAAAACATGTTTTAAAATGACAGTAATTACATATTTATTGATAATTACCTTAAATATCAATGGACTGAATGCTCCAATCAAAAGACATGGAGTACAGAATGTACTAAAAAAGAAAAGCCTACACTATGTTGCCTAAAAGAGACTCAACTTAGGGCAAAGGACACCTATAAATTGAAAGTGAGGGGATGGAAAAAGATATTTCATGCAAATGGAACAGTCAAGAAAGTGGAAACTGCAATACTCATATCAGACAAAATAGACTTTAAAAGAAAGCAAGACAAAGAAGGATACTATTTAATGATAAAAGGATCAATTCAAGGAGAAAATATTGCACTCATCAATATATATGACCTGAATATAAGAGCACCCAGATACATACATCAAATAGTAACAGACAAAAGGAGAAATTGATGGAATACAATAATAGTAGGAGACTAACACTCCACTCACATCAATGGACAGATCCTCTAGACTAAAAATCAATAAGGAAACAGAGATCCTAAATGACAGTAGAAAAGTTAGACTTAATTGACATTTTCAGGACATTATATCCAAAAAAATCAGAATACACATTCTTTTCAAGTAAACATTGAGCATTCTCACTGATTAACCACATACTGGGGCACAAAACTAACCTCAACAAATTTAAGAGTATAGAAATTACTTCAAGCATCCTCTCTGACCACAATGACATGAAACTAGAAATCAAGCACAGGAAAAGAAATGAGGAAAAACTGACTACATGGAGACTAAACAACATGCTACTAAAAAAACCAATGGGTCAATGAGCATATCAAAAGGTAAATTAAAAAATACCTCAAGACAAGTGATAATGAAAACACAACCATTTAAAATCTATGGGATGCTACAACAGCAGTTCTTAGAGGGAAGTTCACGGCAATACAGGCCTTCCTCAAAAAAGAAGAAAAACCTCTAATCAACAACTTAACCTACCACATAAAAGAAACAGAAAAAGAACAAACAAAACCTCAAGTCAGCAGAAGGAAGGAAATCATAAAGATCAGAGAGAAAACAAATAAAATAGAGATTCAAAAAACAAGTGAAAAAAAAAATCAATGAAACCAAGAACCGGTTCTTTGAAAAGGTAAACAAAATTGACAAACTTCTTGCCAGACTCACCAAAAAGAGGAGAGAAAAAAGTCAAATAAAATAAGAAATGAAGAAGGAGAACTCTCAACGGATGCTGCAGAAATACAAAAAAACATAAGAGAATACTAGGAACAATTACATGGCAACAAATTTGACAACCTAGAAGAAATGAATGACTTTCAAGAGACTTACAGGCTGCAAAAACTAAATCAAGAAGAAATAGATCAACTGAACAGACTGATCAATAGAAATGAAATTAAATATGTAATAAAATCACTCCCTGCAAACAAAAGTCCAGGACCAGATGGCTTTACAGGTGAATTCTACCAAACATACAAAGAACTTTTAAAACTCTTAAAACTTTTCCAAAAGGGCGAAGAAGATGGAATACTCCCGAAGACATTCTATGAAGCCACCGTCATCCTAATACCAAAACCAGATGAAGATCCTACCAAAAAAGACAATTATAGGCCGTATCTTTGATGAACATAGATGTGAAAACTCTCAACAAAATTCTAGACACCTGAATCCAAAACCCATAAAAAAGATACAACACAATCAAGCGTGATTCATAACAAGTTCACAAGGATGGTTCGACATATGCAAATCGATCAACATCACACACCACATTAACAAAAGAAAGGTCAAAAACCACATGATAATCTCAACAGATGCAGAAAAAGCATTTGACAGAGCTCAAAATTCATTCATAATAAAAACTCTTACCAAAATCGGTATAGAAGGAACATCCCTTAACATAATAAAAGAAATTTATGACAAGCCCACAGCCAATATACTGCTAAAATTTGGAGCAAGTCAAGGATGCCTACTCTGACCACTTTTATTCAACCTAATATTGTAAATCCTAGCCACAGCAATCACACAAGCAAAAGAAATAAAAGGTATCCAAATTGGAAGAGAAGTACAACTGTCACAATACACAGATGATATGATACTATATAAAGAAAATCTAAGGACTCCACACAAAAACTCCTTGAACTAACCAACAAATTCAACAAAGTAACAGAATACAAGATTAATGTTCAGAAATTGGTTGCATTTCTACACACTAACAGTGAAATATTAGAAAAGGAATGTAAAAACACAATGACTTTTAAAATCGCCCACCCCCAAAATTAACCCCTAGGAATAGGCCTGACCAGGGAGTAAAAGACTTACATGCTGAGAACTATAAAATCTCATCAAGAAAATTCAAGAAAATTCAAAGAAATGGAAAGAAATTCTGTGCTTCTGGATTGGAAGAATTAATATCATTAAAATGGCCATACTACCCAAAGCAATCTACAGATTTAATGCAATCCCTATCAAATTACATATGACAGTTTTCACAGAACTAGAATAAATCCAAAAATTTATATAGAACTATAAAGGACCTAAAATGCCAAAGCAATCCGGAGTAATAAAATCCAAGCAGGAGACATAATTTTCCCAGACTTCAGGCAATACTACAAAGCTACAGTAATCAAGACAGTGTGGTACTGTTACATAAACAGACATATAGACCAATGGAACAGAATAGAAAGCCCAGAAATAAACTCAGACAACTATGGTGAATTAATCTTCGACAAAGGAGGCACAAATATAAAATGGGAAACCATCTCTTCAGCAAGTGGTGCTGGAAAAACTGGACAGCTGCATGTAAATCAATGAAACTAGAAGATCTCTCACATCGCACACAAAAATAAAGTAGAAATGGCTTAAAAACCTAAACATAACACAATATATTGTAAAACTCCTAGAAGAGAACATGGGCAAAACATTCTGACATCAACTATACAAATGTTTTCTTAGGTCAGTCTCCCAAGGCAATAGAAAATAAAAACAAAAATAAACCAATGGGATCTAATCAAACTTACCAGCTTTTGCACAGCAAAGGAAACCATTAAAAAACCCAAAAAGTCAACCTACAGATGGGAGAAAATATCTGCAAACGATGCAACCATCAAGGGCTTAATCTACAAAATATACAAACAACTCATACAACTCAACACCAAAACAAAAAACAAAAAACAAAAAACAAAAAGCCAAATTGAAAAATGGGAAGAAAATCTAAACAGACATTTCTCCAAAGACATACGGATGTCCATCAGGTATGCAAAAAATGCGCAACCTCAGTAATTACTAGAAAAATGTAAATCAAAACTACACTGAGGTACCACCTCACACCAGTCACAATGGCTATCATTAATACCACAAATAACAAATGCTAGATAGGGTGTGGAGAAAAGGGAACCCTCCTACACTGTTGGTGGGAATGTAAATTGGTACAAGGGCTATGGAAAACAGTATGGAGGTACCTCAGAAAACTATAGAACTACCAAATATGATCCAGCAATCCCCTCCTAGGCTTATAGCTGGACGAAATTTAATTCAAAAAGATACTTGCACCGGTATGTTCACTGCAACACTATTCACAACAGCCAAGACAGGGAAACAACCCAAATGTCCATTGGCAGATGAGTGGATTAAGCAGATGTGGTACATATACATAATTAAATAGTACTCAGACATAAAAAGAAGAAAATAACGCCATTTTTGGCAACATGGATGGAACTAGAAATTCTCATACTAAGTGAAGTCACAAAGAGAAAAATACCACATGATATCACTTATATCTGGAATCTAACATATGGCACAAATGAATATATCTACAGAAAAGAAACAAACTCATGGACATGGACAACAAACTTGTGGTTGCCAAGTTGGTAGGAGAGCAAGTGGGTTGGACTGGGAGTTTGGGGTTAGTAGATACAATGCACTGCATTTAGAGGGGATAACCAATGAGATTCTGTTGTACAGCACAGGGAACCATCTCCGATCACTTGTGATGGAAAATTATGGAGGATAAAGTGAGGAAAAGAAAGTGTGTGTGTGTGTGTGTGTGTGTGTGTATACATATATATATGTATGTATAACTGGGTCACTTGACTGTACAGTAGAAGTTGACAAAACATTGTAAATCAACTATAATGAAAATTGTTTTAAAATGACAAAAGGGTCAATTCATTAGGAAGAAATAATAATTATGAACATCTAAACACCTAAAAACAGAGATGCAAAATACATGATGAAAAAATTGACAGATTTGAAGAATAGACAGTTCAACAATAACTGGAGACTTCAAGGCCTTACTCTCAAAATAGACCCCCCCCCAAAAAAAACCTAGAAAACCACCATCTAAGATGCAGAACAGTTGAACATTATTCGCCAATTCCATCTAACTGCTATCTAAATATGACTTCCTCTGAAAACACTGGAATGAATATTTTTCTCAAGTATAGATGGAACATTCTCCAACATAGATGCTATGCTAGACCAGGGATCAGAAAACTTTTTATGCAAAGGGACAAACAGTAAACTTTTTAGGCTTTGAGGACCAACTATCTCTACTGCAAATATCTAGCTCCTATTAGAGCATGAAAACAACCACAAATGTATGAGCACGGCTATGTCCCAATAAAAATTCATAAGTAAAAACAGGAGGTGGGATGAATTTATAGCCCATAGGCCATCATTTGCCAGCTCCTTGCTAAGTCATTAAACACGTCTCAATAAATTAAAAATATTTAAATAATGCAAAATACTTTTGTTCCCTAACAATGATGCAATGCAATAGATACCAACAGAAGGGAATGTCAGAAGAACACAAATATTTAGAAATTAAACAATCTATTTTCAAACAACCAATGGGTTAAAGAAGGAATCTCGAGGACAATAAGTAAAGGGTCTGAGCTATATAAACATTAAAATACTGGATACTAAAATTTATAGGATGTGGCTAAAGCAATAATTATAAGGAATTTTTAACTATAAATACCTGTATTACAAAAGTAGATTTGAAATAAAAAAACATAAATTTCCACATAAAGACAAAAGAAAATAGAAGAGCAAACTAAAGAAGGAAATCAATGAAACAGAAAAGAGCAATGTAAAAGTCACAAAGACCAAAATTATTTCAAAATATCAACAAAACTGATAAACTTAAAAGTTGGACTAACCGAGAAAACAGAACACACACATTACTAGAATTGGGAACGAAAGCAGAATATATGCTCACCTTATAAATTAAAAGCATTATCAGGAAACAACAAGGAGCTTTTATGCTACAATATAATTAGAAAATTTAGATAAAATGAAAAAAGACCTAGAAGAACACAAAATACTAAAATGACTCAAGAACCAGAAAAAAACTTGAACCTCAATAAAACAAACAATCAAGAAACAGATGCCAAAAACAAGATGAAATTGATAGAAAATGTTGACAAAGATTTTAAAAGAGCCATCAAGCTATGATGCCTTAACAAGAAATTATGAACATGCTGGAAACAAATGAAAAAAAACAAGAAGTTGTCACAAAGAAATTGAAGTAACAAGAAAGTAGTACTAAATGGGACTTACAGAATTGAGAAATACAATAAACTGATACAAAAAGTCTGACATGGTAAAATGAAAGGTATAATGAAGGTAAAATGAAGTATAGTATGACAGATAAAAGAATCACTGAAATTAGAGATTAAAGAATAGAAATTACACAATCTGGATAACAGAAAATACCAAGGGGAAAAAAAAAGTAGAGCCTATCTGAGTAAGATATAACATTTATATCATTGGCATTCCAGAAGAAAAAAAGAACATGGGCCTGAAAATTTTTCAAAGAAGTAATAGCTGACAATTTCCCAAATTAGGCAAAAATACATAAAATCTTAGATTCAAAAAAATGGACCCAAATAGGATAAAACCAAAGGAATTAACATAAAGATACATTAAAAAGGCAAACAAAACCCCTTGACAGCAGCAAGAGAGACAGGAGACTTTACTATAGAGGAAAAACAATTCAAATAACAGTGGACTTTTTATCAGAAACTATGGAGGTATAAGGAAGTCCTATAATCTTTTTCCAGTGCTGAAAAAAAATGTTCTTTCAAATTCTGTATCTAGGAGTTCCTTCTGTATCTCAGTGGGTTAAGAACCTGACTAATAGACATGAGGATATATATGGGTTTGATCCCCAGCCTCGCTCAGTGGGTTAAGTATCTGGTGTTGCCAAAAGATACAGTGTAGATTATAGATGAGGCTCAGATCTGGTTTGGGCCAGCAGTTATGGCTCTGATTTGATGTCTAGCCTGGGAACTTCCACAGATGCAGCCCTTAAAAAAACAAAACAAGACAAAATTCTATGTCCAATAAAACTATCCTTCAGGAATGAAAAGAAATTCCTCATTGGAAGGGAAATTACAGAGAATTTGTTGCAAGCAGGTCTGCCCCTAAAACAATGGCTCAGTGGAGTTCCTGTTGTGGTTTGGTGTGTTAAAAATACAGCTAAAACTTGTAAGGATGCAGGTTTGATCCTGGCTTCACTCAGTGGGTTAAGGATCTGGGGTTGCCACAAGCTGCGGTGTAGATCGCAGATGTGGCTCAGATCTGGCGTTGCTGTGGCTGTGGTGCAGGCCTGCCGCTGCAGTTCCAATTTAACCCCTAGCCTGAGAATTTCTATACGCTGCACGTGCAGCCTTAAAAAGAAAAATGGCTCAAAGAAGTTCTTGAATCAGAAAGCAACTGATAAAGCAAGAATCCTGGAACATCAGGGAAAAGAGCAGGAACATGGAAAAGTAAAAATAAAGGGAAATAAAATAGGCTTGCCCTTGTCTTTTGAGCTTGCTAAAATATGTGTGACGCTTGAAATAAAAAGTGTAACATTGAAGTTCTCAAAGTATGTATGAAATTAAGATGACTGTTATCTTAACATATATTTAAATGAATCAGGTAGGGTAAAGAGACATAAGGATAGGTAAGGTTTCTACACACCATTCAAACTGGTAAAATGTGAAAAATAGGTTTTTACAATATAATACCTAGAGTGACTAATGAACAATCTATATAAGGAGTTACACTCAAAACACATAGTCATAATTGGATTCTAAAATAATATTCAAGTAACCCATATGAACAACAGAGGGAATAAAGAACGCAAAAAATAAAGTAGGAGGCTTAAGTAATTTTATATCACACTTACATTGTTAAGATGGCAAAACTCCCCTCAAATGATTTACAGATTCAACCAAATTTCTATCAAAATCTCAAATGGCTTTTGTGCAGAAATTAGCTAGTTCATCCTAAAATTCCTATGAAAATGCAAGGGACTCAAAATAGTCAAAACAATCTTGAAAAAGAGATAAAAATTGATGGACTCCTACTATTTAATTGCAAAACTTACTACAAAGGGTAATTAATAAAGATGGTGTGGTACTGGCTAACAGTCATATATATGAATAAACAACACTGAATTTGTGGTTCAAAAACAAACCTTGACTTTACAGGCAATTGATTTTAAACAAGGGTGAGAAGACAATTCAATAGTGAAACAAGTCTTTTCAACAAATGTTACTGATACAACTGGCTACACATGCAAAAAAAAAAAAGAAGTTGGACCCATTCCTTACACAATTTGCATAAACAAACTCAAAATGAATCAAAATCTAAATATAAGAGCTAAAACTAAAAAATGCTTAGAAGAGAACATCTTTTCAACCTTCCATTTGGCATTGGATTCTTAGATCTGACATAAAAATGGAAGTGAAATGAAAAACAGATACATTAGACATCATCAACAATAAAATCATTCACACTCAAGAACACAATCAGAAAACGAAATGACAATCCACAGAATGTGAGGAAATATCTGCAAATCATATATCTGATAAAGGGACTTGTATCCAGAATATATAAAAAACTCTTGCAAATCTGTAACAGCAATAATAATCAGGAGTTTCCATTTTGGCTCAGCAGACTATGAACCTGACTAGTATCCATGAAGATGTGGGTTTGATCCCAGGGCTCACTCAGTGGGCTAAGGATCCAGAGATGTCACAAGCTGTAGTATAAGTTACAAATGTGGCTCAGATCTGGCATTGCTGTGGCATAGGCCAGGACCTGCAGCCTAGCCTGGGAACTTCCACATGCTATGGGTGCAGCTCTTAAAATAATAATAATAATAATAATAATAATAATAATAATAGAAAAACAATGACCAACGGATTTGAAAACAAAGTAAATGTATGAACAAAGAGCACATAAAAAGATGCTGTCATTAGCAGATGAAAATTAATACCACAATGAGATACCACTTCACATACACAAAGATGACTATAATAAAAAAAAAAGAGGCAATAATAAGTATTGGTGAGGATGTGGAGAAAATGGAACCCATATACACTATTGGCAGTTATGTAAAATGGTACAGCTATTTTGGAAAACAATTTGTTTCTAAAAATGATGGACAGAGAACCAGAAATCTCTCTCTCAAGGGAAATGAAAATATATGTCCAGAGGATTCAGAGACAAGATGGATAAATACAAAAAACTCAAGCACACCTCCACTCATGAAAACACCAAAATTACAACTAACTGCTAAACAACAATCAACAAAATAGATGGTAACTACCCAAAAAGAGATCCTACACCCAAGGACAAAGAAAAAACCACATCAGATTGTATGAGGGTGCTTTCACAATATAAGCAATCCCATAGCCACCACGTGGTGACCCACATACTGAAAAACAACTATATCACAGAGCACTGAGAGTTCCAAACCCCACATAGCTCCCCCAGTCTGGGGAACTGGCATTAAGAGGAGCCTCCAGAGGATTTGGCATTGGAAGCCAGCAAGGCATGTATGCAGGAGCTCCACAGGACTGGGGGAAACAGAGATTCTACTCTTGGACGGTGCACACAGGCTTTCATGTGCACTGGGTGCCAAGACACAGCCTGGACTCCATAACAATCTGAGTCAGACCTACCTGCAGGTCTTAGAGGGTCTTCTGGGAGAGGAGGTGGAGACTGTGGCTCTCTGGAGACAGGACACTGGAGGTAGAGGTCCCCATAATAATCATTGGTATGAGCTCCCCAGGAGGCTGCCGTTTTGGAAAAACATGACCCCCAACCCATCATGGCTGAAAAGTCCCAGGCCAAACAACAAACGAGGTGGGAACAAAGCCCCACACATCTGCAAACAGGCTTTTAAAGGTCTTCCTAGTCACAAAGCTGCCACTAATCACACCCAAAGACAAAGCCTCACCCACTAGAGGAACAAGACTCAGCTCCACCTACCAGTGGAAAAGCACCAGTCCATCCTATCAGGAAGCCTGCCACAAGCCCCCATATCAACTTCACCCACAAGGGGGTAGACACTAGAAGCAAGAGAGGCCATAACCCTGTAGTCTGTAAAAAGAAGATCACACAAAAAGCTACATAAAATGAAAAGGCAGAGATATATGAGCCAGATGATGGGACATGTTAAAGCTCCACAAAAACAGCTAAGGGAACCGGAAATAAGCGAAATCCATGAAAAAGACATTGGAGTAATGATAGTAAGATGATCTTGGAAAAAAATTTCAGGCAAATACCAATAAATTATAAGAAACATTTGGAGTTCCTATTGTGGCTAAGGTTAAGTGTCTGTGAGGATGTGGATTCGGTCCATGACCTTGCTCAGTGGGTTAAGGATCTGGTGTTTCTGCAAGCTGGAATTCTGATTGGACCCTAGCCTAAGAACTTCCATATGCCACAGTGCAGCTGTAAAAAGAAAAAAAAAAGAAACATTTAACAGAGACATAGAAGATTAAAAGATTAAACAAGCAGAAATGAAAAATACAATGACCACAATAAAAATTTCATTAGAAGGAACCAATAGCAGAATACAAGAGGCAGAAGAATTAACAAGTGAGTTGGAAGACACACCAGTGGAAATCCCTGACCTGGAACAGAATAAAGAATAAAGAATGAAAAGAAATGAGGGTAGTCTAAGAGAACTCTGGGACAACTTTAAATTCACAAACATTCGCATTATAGTGGTTCCAGAAGGAGAAGAGAGAAAAGGACAGAGAAAGAAGATAAAAAATTCCCTAACATGGGAAAAGAATGATTCACTTAAATACAGGAAGCACAATGAATACCTTATATAATAAACTCAAGAATGAATACTCTGAGAAACATATTAATCGAACCAGCAAAAATTAAAGACAAAGATAAAATGTTGAAAGTAGCTATAGAAAAGCAAAAAATAACATACAAGGGAACCCCAATAAAGTTATCAGCTGATTTTTTTAGCAGAAACTCTGCAGGCCAGAAGGGAGTGGCATGATACACTGAAAGTGATGAAAGGAATAAAACCTACAACCAAGAATACTCTACTGACTAAGCAAAGCTCTCATTCACATTTGAAGGGGAAATCAAAAGTTTTACAGACAAGCAAAGGCTAGGAGAATTCAGCATCACCAAACCACCTTTAAAACAAATACTAAAGTAACTTACCTAGGCAGAAAAGGACACAAACACAAACAAAAAATTACAAATGATATGGCACACTGGTAAAGGCAAACATATGGCAAAGGTAGGAAATCATGCACACAGAAATATGATACCAAAACCAGCAAAGGTGATAAAAGGAGGGTACAAATGCAGGATATTGGACATGGATTTGCAATTAAAAGAACAGCAGTTTAAAATAATCTTATATACATGTAGACTCCTATATCAAAATCTCATGGTAATCATAAACCAAAAATCTACAATAGATAAACACAAAACAAAAAAAGTAATCCAAACATAGAACTAAAGACCGTCATCAAAACACAAGAGAGAAGAACAGAGAAGGAAGAAAAAAGACCCACAAAAGCAAATCTAAAACAATGAACAAAATGGCAATAAGAGCATATCTATCAGTAATTACCTTAAATGAAAATGAAATAAATGAAATAAATGCACCAATCAAAATACATCGACTGGGATTTCCCATTGTGGCACGGCAGAAACGAATCCAACTATTATCCATGAGGGCATGGGTTCAATCCCTGGCCTCACTCAGTGGGTTAAGGATATGGCACTCTTGTGATCTGTGGATGGCAGACACGGCTTGGATCCCATGTTGCTGGGGCTGTGGTGTAGGCTGGCAGCTATAGCTCGAATTCAACCCATAGCCTGGAAAGTACTATAGGCTGCAGGTGTGGCCCTAAAAAGGAAAAAAAAAAATTGACTGGCTTAATGGATACAAAAACAAGACTCAGAGATATGCTGCTATAAAAGATACGCCAGTTCTAGGGACATACACAAACTGAGAGAATGGTAGAAGATATGCTATGCAAACAGAAATCAAAAGAAAGCTGGAGTAGCAATACTCATATCAGATAAAATAGGCTTTAAAGTAAAGATGTTACAAGAGATAAAGAAGGACTCTACACTATGATCAAAGGATCAATCCAAGAAGATATAGCAAATGTAACTATATATGCACCCAACATAGGAGCACCTCAATATATAAGGCAACCACTAACAGCTATAAAAGAAGTCAACAATAACGCAAAAATAGTGGGGGACTTCAACACCCCCTTACAGCAATGGCCAGATCATCCAGACAGAAAATCAACAAAGAAACACAGGCCTTAAATGATGCATTAGACCAGGTAGACTTAATAGATATTTATAGAATATGTCATACAAAAGCAGCAGAGTACACACTCTTCTCAAGCTCACACAGAACATTCTCTAGGACAGATCACATTCTGGGTCATAAATCAAGCCTTGGTAAATTTAAGAAAACTGAAGTGATATCAAGCAAAATGATGTAAGACCAGAAATCATAACAAAGAAAAAAAAAACTTCAAAACACACAAACACGTGGAAACTGAACAATGATTTGAAACAACCAATGGATCAAAAAGGGACAAATGACAAGGAAGACAAAACAATCCGAAACCTATGAGATAAAGTAAAGGCAGTTAGTTCTATGAGGGGAGTTTATAGCAATACAAGCCTACCTCAGGAAATCAAAAAAAATCTCAAATAAACAACCTAACCTTACACTTAAGAGCAACTGAAGAAAGAGCAACCAAAACCCAAAGGTAGTAAGTAGAAGGAAAGAAGTCATAAAGATCAGAGCAGAAACAAATGAAATAGAAATGAAGAAAACAATAGAAAAGACCAATGAAACCAAAACTTGGTTCTTTGAAAAGATCAACAAGATTGATACACCCTTAGCCAAATTCATCAAGAGAGAGCTCAAATCAATAGAATTAGAAATGAAAAAGAAGTTACAACAGTCATCACAAATACAAAGGATCATAACAGACTACTACAACTACATGCCAATAAACTGGACAAACTAAAGAAATGGACAAACCCTTAGAAAGATACAACCTTACAAGAATGAAACAGGAGAAATAGAAAAGATGAACAGACCGATAACAAGCGCTGAAATTGAAACCGTGATTTTGAACCTTCCAACAACAAAAAAAGTCGAGGACCAGATGGCTTCACTGGGGAATTCTATCAAACATTTTTTTGGTAAAATTTTTAAAATATAGTTAATTTACAATGTTCCTTTAATTTCTGCTATACAGCAAAGTGACCCAGACATATATATAGTCTTTCTTTCTCATACTGTCTTCCATCATGTTCTAACCCAAGAGTGTATACACAGTTCCCTGTGATGTACAGCAGGACACCATTACTTGTCCATTCTAAACGTAATAGTTTGCATCTACCAACTCCAAATTCCCTGTCCATCACCCTCCTCCTGGCAAACATAAGTCTAGTCTCCATGTCCATGATCTGTTTATATTTTGTATATAAGATTGTCTGTGTCATATCTTAGATTCTACATAAAAGTGATATCATTGTGGTATCTTTCTCTTTCTTACTTACTTCACTTAGTATTAGAATCTCTAGTTCCATCAGTGTTGCTGCAAATCACATCATTTTTCCCTTTTTATGGCTGAGCAGTATTCCATTTTATGTATGTACCACATCTTTGTAATCCATTCATCTATTGATGGTCATTTGGGTTGTTTCCATGTCTTGGCTATTGTGAACAGTGCTGCAATGAACATACAGGTGCATGTAGTTTTTTTTTTTTTTTTTTTAATTGTTTTTTTTGTCTTTTTAATGCCACATCTGTGGCGTATGGAGGATTCCAGACTAGGGTCTAATCGGAGCTGTAGCCACCAGCCTATGCCATAGCCACAGAAACACCAGATCTGAGCCTCATCTGCGACCTACACCACAGCTCACAGCAACACCAGATCCTTAACCCACTGAGCGAGGTCAGGGATTGAACCCAAAACCTCATGGTTACTAGGCGGATTTGTTTCCACTGTGCCACAATGGGAACTCCAGCATGCAACTTTTGAATAATGGTATTGTACGGATACATGCCAAGGAGTGGGATTGCTGGATCATACTGTAGTTCCATATTTAGTTTTCTGAGAAAGCTCCATACTGTTTCCTACACTGGCTGTACCAAATTACATTCCCAACAGTGAAGGAAGTTTGCCTTTTCTCCACATTCTCTCCAATATTTGTTATTTGTTGACATGTTAATGGTGGCCATTCTGACTGGTGTGAGGAGGCACCTCATTGAAAATTTGATTTGCATTTCCCTATTAATTAGTGATGTTAAGGATTTTTTCATGTGCATGCTGCCCAGTGGTTTTCATTGGAAAAATGTCTATTTAGGTCTTCTGCCCATTTTTGATTGCATAAATTGGTTTTCTGTTGTTGAGTTGTACGTACATTATGGAAATTAGGCCCTTGTTAATTGCATAGTTTGCAAAGATTTTCTCCCATTTTTTTGGGTTGCCTTTTCATTTTTTAAATGGTTTCCTTTGTTATGAAAAAGCTTTTGAGTTTAATTAGGTCCCATTGGTTTATCTGTCTTTATTGTCATTATACTAGGAGGTGGATCAAACGATATTGCTATGAGTTATGTCAAAGAGTGTTCTGCTTATGTTTACCTCTAGGAGTTTTAAAGTATCTGCACTTATATTTAGGTCTTTGATCCATTTTGAGTTTATTTTTGTGTATGGTGTTAGAGAATGTTCTAATTTCATTCTTTTACACGTAGCTGTCCAGTTTTCCAAGCACCACCTATTGAAAAGACTATCTTTCCTCCACTGTATGTTCCCTCCTCCTTTGTTATAGATTAGTTGACCATAGGTGCTTGTGTTTCTTTCTGGGCTTTCTGTCCCATTCCATTGATCAATATGTCTCTTTTTGTGCTAGTACCACACTGTTTTGATTACTGCAACTTTGTAGTATAGTCTGAAGTCAGGGTGCCAAATTCCTCCAGTTCTGTTTTTTTTTTTTTTTTCCTTTACAACATTGCTTTGGCTATTCAAGGTCTGTTGTCCTTCCACACAAATTTTAAAATATTTTGTTCTACTTCTGTGAAGAATGCCATTTGGTAATTTGATAGAAATTGCACTGAATCTGTAGATTGCCTTGGGTAGTATAGTCATTTTGACAATGTTGATTCTTCCAAACCAAGAGGATGGTATATCTTTCCATCTGTTCATATCATCTTTAATTTCTTTCATCAGTGTCTTAGAGTTTTCAGAGTACAGGTGTGTTTTGTCTCTTTAGGTAGGTTTATTCCTAGGTATTTTATTGTTTGTGATATGATGGTAAATGGAATGGTTTCCCTAATTTCTTTTTCTGATCTTTCATTGCTAGTATATAGAAATGCAGTAGATTTCTGTGCATTAATCTTGTATCCTGCAACTTTATCAAATTCATTGATGAGCCCTAATAGTTTTATGGTAGCATCTTTAGGATTTTATATGTATGATGCCATGTCATCTGCAAACAGTGACAGTGTTATTTCCTCTTTTCCAATTTTTCTTTTGTGATTGCTGTGGCTAGTCCCTCCAAACCTATGTTGAAAGTGGACATCCTTATCTTGTTTTTGATCTTAGCAGAAATGCTTTCAGTTTTTCACCACTGAGAATGAATTTAGCTGTGGGTTTGTCATATATGGCTTTTATTATGTTGAGGCAGTTCCCCTCTATGCCCATTCAGGAGACTGTTTATCAGGAATGGGTGTTGAACTTTGTCAAAAGCTTTTTCTGCATCTATTGATAATAATATGGCCTTTATTTTTCACTTTGTTCATATGGTGTATCACACCAATTGATTTGCATATATATTGAATTCTTGCATCACTGGGATAAATCCTACTTGATTTTCGTGTGTGATCCTTTTAATGTATTGTTGGATTCAGTTTGCTAGTATTTTGCTGAGGATTTTTGCATCTATGTTCATCAGTGATATTGGCCTGTAGTTTCCTTTTTTTGTGGTACCTTTGTCTGGTTTTGGTTATCAGGGTGATGGTGGCTTCAAAGGAGTGTTCCTTCCTCTGCAATTTTCTGGAAGAATTTCAGGAGAATAGGTGTTAACTCTTCTCTGAACGCATAATAGAATTCACCCGTGAAGCTATCAGGTTCTGGACTTTTATTGTTGGAAATTTTTATTATTATTATAGTTGATGTTCTGTGAATTTCTGCTATACAGCAAAGTGACCCCATGACACATATATACACATTCTTTTCCTCATATGTTGGAAGTTTTTAATCACATGTTCAATGTCAGTGTTTGTAATTGGTTTATTTACATTTTCTACATCTTTCTGTTTCAATCTTCGCAGGTTGTATCTTTGCAAGGATCTATCCATTTGTTCTAGGTTGTCCATTTCATTGGCACACAGTTGTTCTTATGATCCTTTATATTTCTGTGAGTTAAAACTTGTCCTTTTTCTTTTCTAATTTTATTGATTTGAACCCTCTTCCTTTTTTCTTGATGAATCTGGCTAAATGTTTAATTTTCTTGATTTTTTTCAAAGAACAAAGTTTTGGTTACATTGATCTTCTCTGTCATTAATTTAGGCTCTAATATTTATGTTCTTTTCTGCTACTAATGTTGGGCTTTGTCTGTTCTTCCTTTCTAGATGTTTTAGGTGTAAGGTCAGGTTGTTTAAGTTTTTTCTTCTTTCCCAAGATAAGATTTTATTGTTATAAACTTCCCTCTCAGAACTGCTTTTGCTGTGTCTGTAGATTTGGATTATTGTATCTTCACTGTCATTTGTCTCTAAGTATTTTTTGATTTCTTCAATGATCCACTGGTTTGGAAGTATATTGTTTAGCTTCTGGGAGTTTGCGTTCTTCACTTTTTTTTTTTTTTTTTTTTTTTTTGGTAGTTGATTTCTGCGACACTCCCTGCTACCAGGTAGCAGTCAGGATTATTTCCTGTAGCTAGCAATGTTGGCAGCTGCTCCTGCAGTCCCTCCCTTTGCTGGGGAGGCTCTAGGGACAGTTCTCTGCAGCCTAAGGGGCAGGCACCATCCTATAGTCATTCCCTTTTTGGCCACTCTAGGGATCTCTCAGAAGCCCCAAGAGCAGTGGCTGCTCCATAATTGTTTCTACAAGGCTCTCTCTGTAGCTACAGGATGTGTACTTCTGGCAGTCCCTCCCCAGGCTTGGCTGTTGGCAGCAGAGCTCTCTGCAGCTGCAGCAGATCGGAATGTGGACCAGTGTGCCTCTCATGGCTTCTTTGGTGCAGAAGAAGGGCCATTGGCATGGGCTCCTGCAGGGCCATTGGCAGGAGCCATGGAGCTGTGCTTTTCTCTGGACAGGCAATTTGCAACCTCCACAGGGGATGTGCACAAGTAGCCCTCTCACAACTCGTTTGGCACAGAGTGGATGCCACTAGCACAGACTCCTGCAGGGCCACTGGCTTCATCTGCAGAGCTTGTGCTATTCCCAGTTTGGCAGTTTGCATTTCCCACAGGGAATGTGCACCAGCAGGCCTCTTGAAGTTCTTAGGGCATGGAAGGAGCACTGCTAGCATGGGCCCCTGCAGAACCACTAGCAGGAGCCACAGAGCTTGTGTTATTCCCCTGGGCAGTTATTCTGAGTTCTTTATAGCCTAAAGGCAGGGCTGCTCCCCAGCTGTTGCTAGGCAGCCACCACAGCTGGGTGGCTCCCAGAGCTGAAGCAGACAGTGTTCTGCAGCCTGAAAGTGTGCATAGGGAACAAGACTGTACTAATGCATTCTGCCCCTTCCTTCCAGCACCTCCAAACAATGGCACCTAGTCTCTAAGCCCAACTGGGTTGCCTCAGCTTACACCCTCAAAGGTGGTCACAATATACTCTAGTCCCTCCAGGTTGTTTCCACATGGCCAACCCCATTTTTTTTACCATGTAGCCAGACCCACCTCTCTTTGAGTTTGATATCTAATGTAACTCTAAGTCAAGAGTTTTAGTTCCCGACAACTGCTGGCACCAGCATATAGTTTCTGGTTGCCATAGCATAGAGCATTTGTGGAGGACTGTTTCTGTTTTAATTGCTTCATACTGATTGCTGTGTTCTCCTCTAATACTCTAAAGTTTTTCCTCTGTCCCAGCTGATCTACTCACTAGTGGGGGAGCTTCCCAGGGTGCAGGAGCTTTTCCTATTTCCAGCTCTCTCCCAGGGGTGCAGGTCCCATCTTGCTTCTTTTCTGTTCTTTTTCTTCTTTCTTTTGTTCTATCCAGTTTCATGAAGTTTTTCTTGAACTATCATAATCATATCAGTGTTTAGCAAATTTTCCATATAAATAGTTCTACATGTAGATGCATTCTCAATGTATTTATGGAAGTAGGTGAGCCTCATGTCCTACTACTCTGCCATCTTGCTCCCTCCATCTATCAAACATTTGCAGATGAAGGAACATTGACAAACTCTACGAGGCCACAATCTCCCTGATAGCAAGACCAGACAAAAATACCACAAAAAAAGGAAAATTACTGATGAACATAGATGCAAAAAATACTCAACAAAATACTAGCAAACCAAATCCAATGATATATTAAAAGGATCATATACCATGATCAAGGGAATTTATCCCAAGGATGCAAGGATTCTTTAATATCTAAAAATCAATCAGTGTCATACATGACATAAACAAACTAAAGAATAAAATTCATATGATCATATAAATAGATGCAGAAAAATCTTTTGACAGAATTCAATACCCACTTCAGAAAGAAACCCTGCAGGGAGTTCCTGCCATGGCTCAGTGGTTAACAAACCCGACTAGTTCCATGAGGACGTGGGTTTGATCCCTGGCATTGCTCAGTGGGTTGAGGAGCCACCATTGCTGTGAGCTATGGATAGGCTACAGACACGGCTTGGATCCAGCATTGCTGTGGCTGTGGTGTGGGCTGGCAGCTACAGCTTTGATTCGACCCTGGGCCAGGAAATCTCCATATGCCACAGGTACAGCCCTAAAAAGACAAAAAAAGAAAAAAGAAAAAAAGAAAAAGAATAAAACCCTGCAGAAAGTTGTCACAGAGAAAACTTACCTCAAAATAATGAAGGGCATATGTGAGAAACCCAGAGCTAACATTATTCTCAATAGTGAAAAGCTGAAAGAATTCCTGCTAAGGTCAGGAAAAAGACAAGGATGCCCACTGTCACCACTTTCATACAACATGGTTTTGGAAGTCCTAGCCACAGCAATCAGGAAAGAAAAAAAAAAAAAAAAAGGAATCCAAATTGGAAAGAAAGAAGTAAAACTATCACTGTTTGAAGATGACATGATACTTAGAAAATCCTAAAGACACTATCAGAAAACTATTAGAGCTTATCAATGAATTTGATAAAGTTGCAGGATACAAAATTAATACACAGAAATCAACTGCATTTCTATGTACTAACAATGAAAGATCAGAAAGAGTAATTAGGGAAACAATCCCATTTACCATCACATAAAAAGAATAAAATACCTCAGAATAAACATACCTAAAGAGACAAAAGTCTTGAAGTCCGAAAACTATAAGACACTGATGAAAGAAATCAAAGATTACACAGATGGAAAGATATATACCATGCTCTTGGTTTGGGAGAATTGATATAAAAATGACTATACTACCCAAGGCAATGTACAGAGTCAGTGCAATCCCTATGAAATTACCAATGGCAATTTTCTCAGAAGTAGAACAAAAAATTTTAAAATTTATATGGAAACACAAAAGACCCCAAATAACCAAAGCAATCCTGAGAAAGAAAAACAGAGCTGGAGGAATGACTTCAAACTATACCACAAAGCTATAGTCATTAAAACAATACGGCACCAGCCGGTAAACAGACATATTGATCAATGGAACATAATACAAAGCTGAGAAATAAACCCACACACATATAGTCAATTAATACATGACAAAAAGACAAGAATATACAATGGAAAAAAGACAGTCTCTTCAGTAAGTAGTGCTGGAAAACTGGACAGCTATATGTCTAAAGGAATGAAATTAGAATTATTCTCTAACATCACACACAAAAATAAACTCAAGATGGATTAAAAGACCTAAATATCAGACTGGATACTACAAAACTCCTAGAAGAAAATACAGTCAGAACACTCTTTGCATTCTTTGACATAAACCACAGAAATACCTTCTCTAATCCACCTCCCAGAGTAAATAAAATAAAAACAAACAAACTACTGTTCTTTCTGTACAGTAGAAAAAAACTGTATTGGGGAAATAACAATTAAAAAAAATAAAATAAATTAGCAACATAAAAAAATGGGACCTAATTAAACTTAAAAGCTTTTGCACAGCAAAGGAAACCATAAACAAAACAAAGAGACAACCCACAGAATGGGAGAAAATATTTTCAAATGAAACTGCTGACAAGGGACTAATCTCCAAAATATGCAAACAACTCACACAGCTCAATTTAAAAAAAAAACTAATCAAAAAATGGGGATAAGACCTAAGTAGACATTTCTCCAAAGAAGACCTATGAATGGCCAAAAAACACATGAAAAGATGCTCAACATCAATAATTATTAGAGAAATGCAAATCAGAAGAACTATGAGGTACCACTTTGCACCAGGCAGAATGGCCAACATCAAAAAGTCTACAAACAATAAATGCTGAGAGGTTGGGAAGAAAGGGGAACCCTCTTACACTGTTGGTAGGAATATAAATTGGAACAACCATTATGGAAAATAGTATGGAGGTTCCTCAAAGAACTAAAAATAGAACTACCATATCATCTAGAAATCCCACTCCTGGGCATCTATCCTGACAAAACCATAATTCTAAAAGATACATGCACCCCAATGTTCATTGCAGCACTATATAGAGCCACAAGATGGAAGCAACATAAATGTCCAGCAACAGAGGAATGGATAAAGATGTGGTACATATACACAATGAAATATTACTCACCCATACTAAAGAATGAATTAATGCCATCTGCAGCAACATGGATAGACCTAAAGATTATACTAAGTGAACTTAGTAGAAGACAAACATCATATGATATCACTTATATGTGGAATCTTAAAAAAGGATACAAATGAATTTACTGGCAGAACAAAAAGACTTACAGACTTTGAAAACAAACTTATGGTTATTAAAGGGGACAGGCAGTGGGGGGAGGGATCAACTGGGGATTTGAGATTGGCATATGCACACTGTGGTATATGGAATGACTGGTCAATGGGAACCTGCTGTATAGCACAGAGAATTCCACCCAATTTTCTGTGATAATCTATGTGGAAAAGGAATCTGAAAGAGAATGGATATGTGCACATGTATAGCTGGGTTACTCTGTTGTACAACAGAAATTATCACAACATTGTAAATCATCTATACTTCAATAAAATATTTTTTAAAAGGAAAACATATGTCCATACAAACACTTCTACATGAGTGTCCATGGCAGCGCTATTCATCATAACCACAAAATAAAAAAAAAAAAAACATATCCATGAAAACTAGTCAATAGTAAACAAACAAAATGTGATAGATCCATATGATAGAGTATTATTCAGAAATATAAATTAAAAAATTACATTCTACAACAAGGATGAGTCTCAAAAACAATAATGCTAGGTGAAAGAAGCCAGGCATACATTAACTCTCCAGAAAAGACAAATCTACACAATACAGAATTAGAGTAGATTAGTGGTAATTTAGGCTAGGGCAAGAACAGAGAGTGACAGCAAGTGAGTTTGAGGCAACTTTTGGGGGTGATGGAAATATCCTGAAACTGGAATACAGTGATGTTTGCCCAACTCTAAATTTACTAAAAGCCATTGAATTGTGGTATGTAAATCACAAATTTGTTCTAAAAACTACACAGATAAATCAGAGTAAAAAAAAAAATCAGAACATCTAAGACAGGGAGAAAAAAAACATAAGCCACAAGGGAAAAATAAATTCTCTCTAGCAATAATACATGCAAAGAGGACAATGGAAAAACATCTTCAAAGTATTGAGCTAAATTTGGCTCAATTATGAAAAACCAAATTATCATTCAGAGTGTCAGTAAAATGAAGGCATTTTCCAACATATAAAGATTGAGACAATACTATCTAAACATAGACCCCAGTGAAAACAAAATTAGACCAATGATTTCACCAAGTAGATTCTAGCAAACCCTTGCAATTAAATCTGTTAACATTTTGTCATCATTTTATTAAAAGAGACATGTGAACTTGTGTGCTTAATTAGATAGAATGGACTCTATTCTGGATTCAAACTATTCCATCTTGTGCTCATCTAGCAGGAACTAAATTTTACTCTTGAACTGGGCAAAGGCAGATGGTTGACCACAAGACTGTTGTGACCATATTGCTGTGTCCAGATAAAATCTGGATATTCTAACAATAGATTTCCTAGTGACTTATGCAAAGTGCTCAGAAACCCAATGAAATATAAATTATAATATCTTCTGATCATAATTCTTGACAAACTGAGGTTCCAAAGCTCCCTTTTTTAAGACACCAATAAATTATTTTATATTAGATGTGCCTCTTTCCTTGGTTGACCTACGTAACACCAAAAAGTAGGACACATATAATCCAGGATTTTAATATGTGTAAATAAATACATATTGTTTTCTAAAAACCTGCTATGTAATCCTAATTTTACCAGAGAATGTGAGGAAATGTTAACTATGTATTGAAGAATGGCACAGCTCTCGAGTGAGCATTACAGAACCAGTACTCTTAACTCCCTCCCAAGAAGACACTGTAAATGAAGGCTGTGGAAGCCAAACTCACTGAAGAGACTTTCTCCAGGGACTTCCCTCTGTGCCTCCTCTGGCTTCTGCTCTGTAATGTGGGCTTTACTTGGAATTTATCTGTAGACCATTCCACCAACACAAGTTATATTTAAAGTATAATTAACAGTCACAGGAGCTGTCCAGGAACCCATGATATTATATAATTTAGGGTTCACATTCCTAGACTGCTCCCTGCTAAATCACAAATGCTCAAAGATAGGATAAATTTTAATAAGATACTAATTTCAATGGATTGAAACCCATCAAATATTTTTTAAAAATTCATGAATTCAAAAGAATATTAAAAATAGTAATTGGACATTTTTTTGAGAATAATAAAGAACAAACCACTAAAATCAGAAAAGCAGCAAACATCTATGAAATCTGCTCTGGAATGAAGTAGTATATGAAGGGCAGCATCTACTCATAAATGCCATCTAGCTGGTGACAGCAGGGAAGATGGCAGAATAGGAAGTGTAGGTATAACAATACTGAACTGGCAGAACCTGACATAGGCTGTGTGGGTTCTTCACCTCTTGGTAATAAAGCGTAGCAGCCCCAAGGCCCATTCTTATGAGGTCAAATGAGGGTGAAAAGACTGCATGCACAAAACTGTATTTACCAACACAAATGGACAACCAGGTGCATTACTTGCAGTTCTATTCACTGGGAGGACTTCCGTTCATTGTTCTTCAGGATGTCCCAGAGAGGAGCTGTCATGCCACTACTGTCCACATCTGGGTAGTGCCTGCATATTGTGCAAAATCCTCTGTAAATGAGGCCTCAGTGTTTGCTCCTCAGTCATTTACTGTAGGGCACCCCCCCCAAGCAGCTAATGAACTGCAGATGCAGGCTGTGAGAAAAAAGGTAGTGTAGCAGAACTAGGGATCATGGTATTTAAACCAATTCCTTATGCATAGTAACTTGCGTCTTCAGGGCCAACTTGAGCCAGATCTTACATTATATTTATATGCATGCACACACACAATATATTTTCAGCCTTAAAAAGGTGAAATCCATCTTATGATGGGATAGTGCCAAGCTTGCCCAACTTCATGGCTTGGTGGGTCACCCATGTCATTATCGGAAGCTCAGGTCATGTGGTAGCTTGGTGTCCTGTGGTAGCTTGGTGTCCTGTGGTTAAGTGTTCAGTCTCTGCTGAGACCCAATAGCAGGCCAAGAGCTGTTTCTCAAAAGGAAAATAGTTATCTGAAGAGGATGACACAACTTTGTTCCAAAACCTTAAGGGTGTGCACACTGTTTCCCTATAGAGGTCTGCAAAAAGTTCCAAAGAACACGCTTGTCTGCAACTGACACATCAAGCACCATGGGGTCTGCTGGATCATATGGCCCAAGTGGCAGATCAGCTCTATGGCAGTTTGGATCTGTTTCAGTCTTTTCTTGTTCTAGGCCCTATTCAAAACCATAACCTTTCAAGTCACTTGGTAAATGTGCAGGAGTAATACACCCAAATGAGGAATATGTTGCTTCCAAAATGCTAAGAGGTCCACTTGACAGTTTCTTCTTATCGGTTGGAGGAAGAGCCAAATGTAATAACTTCTTCCACAACTTGTTCAACAGCAGAATATATATTTCAATGAGCCACATACCATGAGATCTCTAAAGATTTAATTTAAGCAGAAGGCCCTTGAATTTCTGTCAGATTTATTTCCCATGCTGATATGCAGCCTAGAGTCTAGAGTAGGTGCTACTTCTTACTCACTCAGTCCAATCAGCATTAATATCATGCTATCTTGTGGAAGAGAATGGCATCAAGATCTTTGTGAACCAAATTATGACAAGGGCTGAAAAGTTGGTATACTCTTCAAGTAGGACAGTGAAGGTGTATTTCTGGACGTTTCAGCTAATAAAAACTGCTTCTGGCTGTCTTTATTAGTAGAGATGGAAAAAAAATTTGCCAGATCAGTTGCTGCACACTATGTACCACAGGATGTGTTAATTTGCTCAAGCAGTAAAACTACATCTGGAACAACAATTGCAATTAGTTTAAGATAATCCACTGTCCCTCAAGATCCATCTTTATTCAGCATAGCCAGAGTGAACTGAATAGATGGAGTAGGACTCACTATCCATGCTTCCTTCAAGTCCTAGAATTCCTCCAGAAATGAAAAATTGCTTTTGGCTTACTATTTTTCTAGGCAGAAGCAGTTCTAATGGCTTTCACTTGATCTTTCCTTCAAGAATACTTCTCATACCACAGGTCAGGGAACAAGTTTGGGATTCTGCCAAATGACTGGATCTATTCCAATTATATACTCCAAAACTAGGAAGAATAACAACAGGCTGGGTTCAGGGGCCCACTGTGAAATGAACCCGAGCTAAAAATTCCACTGATCATTTGACCACCATAAGCACCTAGGTGAGCCTCAATGATGTTTTGGGTCTCCTAGAATCTGTGTCAGTTCAGAGTCAGTGTCCAGTAGTCCCTAAAAAGTCTGATTATTTCCTTTTCCCCAGTGCACGGTCACCCTGGTAAAATGCCATAGGTCTCCCTGGGAAGGCTGGGAGAAAGATAAACAGTATTAAATTTGGTAGCATCTCAGAGTCCTTCCACAAAGTGACCCACCTTCCCTATCATTCAAGGGGTTCTGGGTCTATAAACAAGTTCATGTCTGGAAATCGACTGAAGCGTCATGCCTATTATTTTTTAAATTCCAAGTTATATACTTGTTCACATGACCTAGAACTCTTCTGCTTACACAGATCAAGTAAAAATTGAGTAGAATGCCCAACTATTTCCCTCCTAGTGGCACATGACCAATAGCCAATGTCATTATATGACTATTCTGATTATTGCTTGGATTCTGATGTCTGTTATAGTAAGCATCCCCACTTGTCTTTGATGATTAAGTGCTACCACTTAGCTTTGCCACCTTGGGATCCAAATATCCCTGCTGAATTTAAGGAAGCTTAGTGGTAAAAGTTCCCACTGTAATTTCCAGCCTACAGAGAAAAACAACCACAGAGCTCTTCAAGGATACTGGGGCTCTCCTTAAAAATTTTTAAACAGTCATTGTAAAAAGTGCATCCTCTTGGACCCTGCCAGGGTGAGTGAAGAGGTCTCACATAAGAAATCTATTCCAGCTACTATTCCAATCTTCCTCAGTCTTGGATCCTTCCTCAGGAGTATGGCAAGACAGTTTGACATTTCAAACTTCATCGTAGGGCACCTTTTAGTACACATGTCAGGCAACCAACCAAATTGTTAAAGCCTTTGTAACTCCTCGAGCCATAGCACCAAATATAGGATCTCTGCTTAGTGGGCCCATTTTAAAGTAAACTCAGCCTGATCCAGTTTTACACGCCTCTCACCATTACCCCACACCCTAGATATCATATCCATTCCCACAATATTCTGCAGATTTGTCGTATATTAGAAAAACAATGCAGTTCTTTCAGAGTGTAGTGCACCTCTTTGTGAGTCACAACTTGTGTCTCATCCATCTTTTGGGATTTGCTGCAACTTCTATCTAAAAAAAAAGTGTGGTGTGAGTGGATCTTAAGGAAAATCTGCATTGTCTTGCAAACCAATTACCTCAGGGGAAGCCAATACAGATTCCTCAGGCAAAGTATGGTTAATTACCTCAAATGGAAGTGGAAGGGCTGCTTCTACTGGCAAAAGAGACTTATCAGAATTTAGGGGTTTTACCTTCCCAGTTTTATTAGGATCTCTTATGTGTCCAATTTTTAGGATCCCTTTTCTTCCCTATCAATACGTCTGGTTTAACAGTAGATACCATGCAAAGTTGGGATTTCAATTTACACTGTAATTCAGCCACTCACAGGATCTGGTTTTCAGAAATCTCAGTGCTGTAGGTAAGGGAGCTAAAGTTTTCTCTCAGGGCAGGTATAGAAATATTTAGGTCATATGGGGTAACCTCAACTCATCTTTTCCTTTCTACACTTTGTCCAGTGGAGTTAGAGCAGTCAACCAATCTCATTAATTTGACAAAAATGTTATTAGGTGTCAAATATATGGATACTCAGAAACTTACCTTTTTAGGGAGTTCCCATTGTGGCAGAGCAGAAACAAATATGATTAGTATCCATGAGGACATGGGTACAATCCCTGGCCTCACTCAGTGGGTCAAGGATCTGGTGTTGCCATAAGCTGTAGTATATATAGGTCGCAGATGTGGTTTCAATCTGGTGTTGCTGAGGCTGTGGCATAGGCTAGCAATTGCAGCTCCGATCCAAACCCTAGCCTGGGAACTTCCATATGCCACATATGCGGCCCTAAAAAAATAAATTAAAAAAAATAGCAGTTTCCATGGTGGCGCAGCAGAACCGAATTGGACTAGGAACTATGAGGTTGCAGGTTTGATCTCTGGCCTCCGTCAGTGGGTTAAGGATCTGGCGTTGCCAAGAACTATGGTGTAGATCGCAGACATGGCTCAGATCTGGCGTTGCTGTGGCTCTGGTGTAGGCCAGTGGCTACAGCTCTGATTCGACCTCTAGCCTGGGAAACTCTAGCCTGTGGCCCTAAAAGGACAAAAGACCAAAGACATTAAAAAAGTTAAAAAAATTAAAAAATAAACTCACCTTTTAAAAATATTTGAATATGAGTATTAAATGCAAATTGGTATAATCATTATGGAAAACAGCACGGAGTTGCCTCAAAAATCTAAAAATAGAACTACCATATGATCTAGCAATCCCAGTCCTGGGTATCTATCTGGAGAAACCCAAAATACAAAACAATACATTCACCCCAATGTTCATTGCAGCACTATTTACAATAGCCAAGACATGGAAACAACCTAAATATCCACTGACAGAGGAATGGATAAACAAGATATGGTACATATACACAATGGAATATTACTCAGCCAATAAAAGGAATTAGTTAATGCCATTTGCAGCAACATGGATGGATCTAAAGACAGTCATACTAAGTGAAGTAAGTTAGTGATACAGATTCCTCAGGCATCATATGATATCACTTATACATGGAATCTTAAAAAAAAGGTACAAATGAACTTATATGCAAAACAGAAATACTTATGGTTACCAAAGGAAATAGGTGGGGGGAAAGGGATGGACTGGAGGTTTGGGGTTCGCACATACATGCACACTGAAGTATATGGTATGACTGGCCAATAGAGATATGCTGTATAGCACAGAGAATTCTACCCAATATTCTGTGATAATCTAAGTAGGAAAAGAAACTGAATGGACTGGATATGTGTATATGCATAACTGAATCACTGTTGTACAGCAGTAATTATCACAATCTTCCAAATGAACTATACTTCAATAAAGCTTTAAAAAATAAAATGAAGAAAAAATAAATTATAAAATATAAACAAAATATATTTGACTACGAGTATCCCATGATGATACTTTATGTATTAGCATCACCACACCATCAGTGCCTTCTATACCACTGCAAATAAATTGTTAATCAGTTTAAATCTAATCAGATTAGATTCCAAAATCTCCACTCTCAGTACCAGAATCTATGTTAGTCAGAGTTCTCCAGAGAGACAGAACCAACAAATACAAACACACACACACACACACACACACACACACACACGTATAATAAACATGGAGAGAAAGAATGGGAGGGCAATAGAAAGGGGGTTGAGGTAGTGGTAGTGAGCAAAGAAACAGCGAGAGACCACATTTTGTGAAGACTATTGAAGGTACTATGACTGCTTACATCTAGGACTATCATGGGAAGAGAGACCAGACACTCTCAGACCACAGTGCACAGCTCTCAAACACTGTGACCAAAGCACTTTTCAGCAGAAGCAAAAATTATACAGTCCACTCAGGCTTTCCCATACAAGACAATCCATAACATACTAAGAGAAGGCTATCACTAACAGCCCAAGAGATAAGAGAATAGGGCATCCATGAAGCAGTAACAGGTTGGTCTTCAAAAGAGACATTTGGGAAAACAAAAAATAATTCCTGTAAGTTAATATCATAATAAAATATGATAATAGAAATAGACAGGTAAGAAGATAAAATTCAAGAAATAAAAGTAGAACAAAAGGACACAGGGAAAGAAAAATGAGAACAATTTTAGAAGATCAGTCCATTCTGATAGTAATACATTTTAAACATTGAGGGCAGAGAAATTATCAAAGAAATAATACAGGAAATTTCCCCAGCTCTGATGGACAAATTAGAGAACTCACTGAGGGCCTATCACAACAGATTTGAAAGGATCCACATCAAGGAGCATCATGAAGCACGAGAACACCACTCCAGGAACACTAGTCAGTTGTTCTCTGGATAACTCATCACAGAGCTATGTAGGATAGTGCTCTGTATGTACCCTTCCTGTTCAGGTTTTCATATTTTAACTATTTTTCATGTAGTATTATTTTGCACATTTAAATAAAATCTTATAAATGGTATCCTGCTGCACACATCTTTGTGACTTGCTTTTTTTAAAAAAAAAAAAAACAAAACAAAACACTGCTTTGGGATTTATCCAAGTTGACACATATAGATCTAATATACCACAGTTAACATGAAAGTATTAGTCTATTTTACTACTAAATCATACCTTATGTACCCGTCTCTCTTGAGAAGTAATGGACTGCAACTCTTCACTACTGTCCACAGTACTTTAATAAATGTTAATGTCCCACATATGCTGTGCACAAGTGCCAGTGTTTCCCTAGGATACACACTTGAAAGGGAAAGGGCACAGTCATGGGGTCTGTACCCCTATGATTTCACTAGGTACTGACAATTGCTCTCCTAAGTAATGAACCAATTCACATTACTGACAGAAAGAGATTTCTTATTACCCCACATCTTCAACCAACAGCTGGTATTACCCAACTAATATACTCGTTTGTTTAATTTACCTCTCCCTAATTATTAGGGATTTTGAAATCCCTTTTGTAGTTCACTGGTCTTTTGGGATTCCTCATTTGTGAGACATTATGGCAGAGACTACTAATGATCCCGGGCATCCATTCTCCTCTTCTTCCTTTCATAATGGAACATCTGAGAGTAATCTCACAACTACCCAGCTTCTTTGTTTCTAGGTGTAGATATGTGATTAAGTCCTGCCAGCAGGATATGAACAGAAGTGATTCGTGCTACTTTGGGGTCATCTTCTTAAAGACAAGGTTGGCTTCCCTCTCTGTACCCCCCCCACTGGCTAGGAATGAGTGACACCAGCAACTTTTGATGCAATGATAGTGTCATGTGATAAGATAGGAGAACTTCCAGCCAACATGAAGCCCGAGGTGATGACCTAAAGCAGAGTTCTATCTGCCTAGGATACCTACCTTCCTTTGGACCATCATATGGAGAGAAATAAATTTCTAGCTTACTTTAATCACAAATTTTTGGATCTCTGTTACAGCAGCTTATTAGCCTCAACTCCAATAAACGGCCTTTACCAACTTCTCGGGTGAATTGTCTTTTTCTCATTTTGTCTTTAACTAGTTGGATATTAATCTCTTGTTAGGATATGGGTAGGTATCACAAATATTTTCTCTCAAACTTAGGTTCATCCTTTCACTCTTTTTCCAAAAGAAGATTTATAAATCACCTACCTGATTGTTCTCCTAAAGGGTTATACCAATTGTCATTCCTAATAAGCAGTGTATGAAAATGCTTTATCCACTATCCTCAGTTGGTATTGTGTATTCTTACTTTTTTTATTAACTTGATCATTAAAACATAGATTTCCATTATTATTAATGTGCACTTCTTTGATTTCCAGGGCAGATGAACATTCTTCTAAATCTCTGGTCTCTATGTTCTGGTATGTACTTGAAAATATTTAATAGGTGTCTCAATTTCCTACAGGAATGTTGTGTTTGTCTGCGAGGGCTGTCTGTTATAACAACTCCCCAAATCTTAAGGCCCTAATCCCAATAAAGAATGATTTTTTGTTTACATTGTAATCTAGTCCATTTGAGGGCTGGGGTCAGGGCTCTGCTCTGGGGAGCTGTTTGGGGCCCTAAACTCCATCTAACTAATGTTTCTGTACTTTGTCCCTGGGCCTTCAAGTCCTGGAGGATTCCAGCAGGTGAAAGGAAAGAGAGTACTGGACATTGGTAGGAAGGCTTTTAGAAACTAGGCCTGCAAGTGAGCTACATCATTTCTACCACAACAAATCTGCAAGGAAGGGTGGAAAAATGTCTGTTTTCCCATGAGGAAAACTCACAAAGGTCTAGTGATCTTAGGTCTCATCCACCACAAGCACCCCCTTTTAAGAATAAGATGGGAAACTTTCATATGCTGTGGGTGTGGCCCTAAAAAAATGGCAAAAAAAAAAAAAAAGAAAAAAAAAGAAAAGGAGTTCCCATTATGGCTCTGTGGTAATGACTAGTATCCATGAGGACTCAGGTCTGATCCCTGGCCTCACTCAGTAGATTAAGGATCTGGCATTGCCAAGAGGTGTAGATCGAAGATGTGGCTCAGATTCCATATTGCTATGGTATAGGCAGGCAGCTACAGCTCTGATTCAACCCCTAGCCTGGGAACTTCCATATGCCATGGGTGCGGCCCTAAAAAAAGGCAAAAAAAAAAAAAAAAAAAAAAAAAGAATAAGATGCAGGGCCCTATTCCCTGTAGCTCTAGCACAATGCCCTTCACCACATAGGTGCTTATGTGCAACAGGTGGTGACTGTAGAGTGGGCTCATTCAGGAGCAAGGGGTCTCACAAACAGCAGCCACACAGTCCTGGTCCTAGAGAAAACCTCTCAGGACCCATCACTGAGAGGCTGCCACCTCATCCTAAGCTCCCTAGCAACTCTTCTGGACATAGGAGAGAGGTTACTCCTACTAGACTCTAAGATCCCTGACATCTTGTATACTTCTTACAGTCATTGTAGAGCTTTTCAAAGTGTGGTCTTCGAGACTCTCCAAGGAAGTCTGGGAAATCAAAATTACTTCATACAACACTGCAACACTATCCAGTTATTTCCTCTATTCTCTCATGAGTGTAGAGTTTCCGGAGGCCACGTGACTTGTGGTATCACAGCAGACTGATTGTAGAAGCAGGCATGAGAATCCAGCTGTCTTCTATTAAGCCTTACATTAAAGAGATGTGCAAAAATCTCAAATGGTGCCACTTGTCTTACTAAAAATGTTTTGCTTTATAAAAATTATGTCATTAAAGTGTTATTTATGTTACTAGGTGAGGGTTTATCATTGTATTTGAAAAATGATTAATTAATTTCTTAGTTTTAAAAAAATATGGTACATATTGGTAAATAGAACCCTTACATAAATAAAAACTCTTTGGGTCCACAATTTTTTTTTTTTTTGTCTTTTTGTCTTTTTCTAGGGCCGCACTCGTGGCATATGGAGGCTCCCAGGCTAGGGGTCTAATCAGAGCTGTTGCTGCCAGCCTAAGCCAGAGCCACAACAATGCCAGATCTGAACTGTGTCTGCAACCTACACCACAGCTCAGGGCAACGCCAGATCATTAACCCCTTGAGCAAGGCCAGGGATCAAACCTGCAACCTCATGGTTCCTAGGCAGGCAGGAACCTGGATTTGTTAATCACTGAGCCAAGACAAGAACTCCTGGCAAATTTTAAAGGGGAGGAGCCCCGAGACTAAAGCTTTGAAAGTGGCTAGTATAGTGGCTGAGGAGGAAGCTTCTGAAGCCAAAAATCCCTCAGCTCAATCCTTATTATACAGCTATGTAAAAGAAACAGATAAATTTTGCTAGCAAACTTGGTGTATGTGACCTTGAACAAATTACCTGGCCTCTCAGCCTCAGTTTCCCCAAGGGTAAAATAAAGAACAACATATTACTCTTGGCTTAGTGTGGTGATTAAATGAGGTAATGCTCATTAAACACTTGAAACTGTACTTGGCATATACTGCACACTCAGCAAATGCTGGACCTTATTATCTGCATACCCACAGTAGTTGGCCCAGTGTAACTGTCCACAAGGGCATAAATTATGTTTTCAGAATACTGAATGTGTACTATATATGAGATGATGGAAAAGATACCAGATATCATACCACAGCCACCAAGTTAGGCCAGGTTAGGATTACAGTCTTTACCTGTCAGCCACATCCAGGTCAGATTCCATCTTGTCCAGGCCTCTCGAGATGCTGTCAAGCTGCTCACCCTGATGATGGAGGACTTTGGCTGTATCTTCCAGATGCTTCTGGGAACAGGCCATAAGATCAGTCAGCGCCTTCCCCTTGGTCACAGGGCGGTGTAATCCTTGAATAGCAGCTTCTGACTGGGACAATAGCAACTCTCTCCAGAAATGCTCGATAATGCTGAAAACAACATTTCGACTAGGCTGAAAGGAACTGAACCAGTGTTTGATGTGACCCTTTTCCAGGATGGTGATAGAACTGAATATAAAATGAGAAGCCTCTTTCTTGATCTCAATTATACTGGAAAGGGGAAAGTTGACAAGAATTTCTCCAGTTTTATCAGTCATAAATTTCAGTGAGAGAGAAGTTAATGAAATCTTTCCAGGGACCCATTGCTTCTTAAGTTCTAAATAATAGGAACACGGCCAGGTGTGGACACAGATGTCTCTGCTCATCTGGTTCCTAGGTTGGTTTGTACCACGGCCAAGGTCACTCTGCATCTGAAGGAAAAGGGAAAAATTAGTGGGTGGGTAAGGCTAAAATGTGTCATCACTCTTGACACTAGGACACTGATAGCACACCAGAGACTCTAGTATGTGGCCAGACCCTTGCCTGGCAAGTGCTCTCATACCACCTGTGACAGACAGGATGAAGACTCAGCAGAGAAGTGGGGGCTAGGGCCAGACTTATGCTTGTCCCAAAGCAGCAAGGTCCCCAGGGGCTCATTAGGACTAGGGGCTAGAGCTGGATGTGATCAAAGGAAGAAAATCACTGGAAGCCACCACCCCAGGATTCTTCACTGGAACACCATTTCAGTGTGATGACCTCTATCTCTACACACTCTTCACAAATTTCTAAACTAACGTTCACCTTTTGAAATTTTTATAATTTACTTAATTTCATAAAGAAAATAATCTTACAAACTTTTACCCTCTTGTAATCTCAACTAACTTTACAGAGTTCTACATAATTATACAATTATATGTACATAATTTTATATAGTTTTAAATAGTTATATGCAATAAAGTATACTATTAATATATACAGTTTGCATTTATCAATGCATTTTTTTGGCCATGCTCATGGCATGTGGAAGTTCCTAGGCTAAGGAATGAACCTGCACCACAGCACTTACTCAAGCCACAGCAATGACAATGCTGGATCCCTAAGCTGCTGGGCCATGAAAGAACTCCTATCAATGCATTTTAAAATGTCTTGAAGGTAGTGGTCTAAGATGGCAGAATAGCAGGATGAAAGGCTCACCTACTCACAAATACATTTAAAACACAAACACATGTGGAACTATTTGCACAAAATGTTTGTGAGAAACTGACAAAAGACCTCAAGATTATGTCAGAAAAAGAAAAACATAACAAAACCAGATAGGACATGAGAAAGAAGAACAAAAGAAAAATAAGTGGGAGTTCCCACTGTGGTACAGTGGAAACAAATCTGACTAGGAACCATGAGGTTGCGGGTTCGATCCCTGGCCTTGCTCAGTGGGCTAAGAATCTGGCATTGCCATGAGCTGTGGTGTAAGTCACAGACGTGGCTCAGATCTGGCATTGCTGGCAGCTACAGCTCCAATTTGACCCCTAGCCTGGGAACCTCCATATGCCACAGGTGTGGCCCTAAAAAGGACAAAAGACAAAAAAAAAAAAAAAAAAAAAGAAAGAAAAAGAAGTGGGAGTTCCTGTCATGGCACAGCGGAAATGAATCCGACTGGGAACTGTGAGGTTGTGGGTTTGATCCCTGGCCTCGCTCAGTGGGTTAAGGATCCGGCGTTGCCTTGAGCTTTGGTTTAGGTCACAGATATGTGGCTCAGATCTGGCACTGCTGTGGCTCTGGCACAGGCCAGATACTATAGCTCCGATTCAACCCCTAGCCTGGGAACTTCCATATGCCGTGGGTGCAGTCTTAAAAACAGAAAAGCCAAAAAAAAAAAAAAAAAAAAAAAAAAACAAAAAAAAAAAAAGGGAAAAAGAAAAAATGTGAAAGGAAATGAGACAGAACCTGCTCTCCCAGGAGGGAGCTAGAAAGAGGAATAGCTCCTGCACCCCAGGAACTTCCCCTATCAGCCAAAAACGGAGGAGGAACTCTAGACAAACGGTGTGAAGCAGTTAAAAAAGAGACAGTCCTCCACATATGGTCAGTGGAACAGGCAATGGGCAACTGTAGGTGGGTGCCAGCAGGTGATAGGAACTAAAACTGTGGCCTTAGAGACCAGACACAAAGGGGGACCTGGGGCCGGCTACATGGGGAAGAAACGGGTTGGCTGTGCAGAAAGAGCCTGAAGGGACTAGAGTATAGGGCAACCACAATGGAGAGCATCTAAGCAGAGGCAACCCAGTGGGGCTTAGAGACTAGATGCCATTGTTTGGAGGTGCTAGAAGGAAGAGGCAGGATCCAAGTAGCCTTGTTCCCTATGCCTACTGTATTAAGCTGCAGGACACTGCCTGCTTCAGCTTGGGGAACAACTTGGTGGTAGTGGTTGCCTAGCAACAGTTGGGAGGCAGCCCCACCCTTAGTGCTACAGATTTCTTGGAGCAGGTGGAGTAACCACCTGGGAAAATAACCAAGTTCCCAGTTACTTCCAGTGGCCCCAGCATTAGTAGAGCCTAAACTGTGCCAGAAGAGATGCTGCGGCAAGGCCCATCCTCCATGAGATCAGGGAAAACACAGGCGCCTTGGCTCTGCCCAGAGAATCTGCAGAGGCTTGCACTAGCAGAGCCCAATCAGTGCCAGAAGAACTGTCGGCAGCATTGCCCATGCCTGCCAATGCCCACTCCCTGTCAGTCAGGGAAACACATATTCCACCCAGAGAACATGCAGAGGCTCAAGCCAGCCCCATCCAATAAGTCTCAGAAGAGCTGCCAGGGGCAGCACCCATTCCTGTGAGAGGGCTGTTGTTGCCCACTCTCTGAGAGAGCTGCAGGCTGCCCAACTGGAGAAAAGCACAAGATACAGGGTCCCTGCCAGGGACCCTGCCAAGGCCCATGTCAGCGGTACTTGTTCCACACCAAGGGAGCCAGTGGAGGCACATTAACCTACATTCCTATCTGCAGGGCTAAAGAGAGCACTCCCACCAGAAGCAAGGCAGGGGGAGAGATGGCCAGAAACACACATCCTGAAGCTACAGGAGAGACTTTTAGCAACAATTAGGGAGAAGCCCCCTGCCCCTGGGGCTTTAGAGAGAGATCCCTAGAGTGGTCAAGCAAGGGAAGTGCCAGCAGAACAGTGGCATCTGCTCCTATACCTACAGAGAGCAGTCCCTAGAGCCTTCCTGGCAAAGGGAGGGGTGGCAAGAGAAACTGCTGACATTGCAAGCTACAAAAAAAAGCCCTCCGAGCTAACTGACAGCAAGAAGAGCTGTAAGAGACACTGCTATATCCATGAGCTACAAAAACAATTCTTTGAATGGTGAAACACTGCCACCTGCCTCACAGACTTATCCCTAGCAGCCACAAGCTACAGAAGTGTGATACCACTGCTCTCAACATATCCTCTGGGTACAAATCAACTTAGAACACCACTGAGAACTCCAGGACTAGGCTCCTGCTATGACAGCTACATACGAACTGTCAAGGGGACAATAAATAGAAAGGTAGACACTATGCTATGACAAAGAAACAGCTTTCAGACAAAGAAACAAGACAGAAACACACAAAAACCACTAAATGATGAGGAGATGGGCAATTCACCTGAAAAAGAATTCAGAGTGATGATAGTAAAGATGACCCAAGATCTTGGAAAAAGAATGGAGACACAAATTGACAACTTGAAAGAGATGACTGACAAAGAGCTGGAGGATTTAAAAAGCAAGATGAAGAGCACAATAGCTGAAATGAAAAATGATCTAGAATGAACCAACAGCAGGCTAACAGAGGCAGAAGAACGAAGAAGTGACGTGGAAGACAGAGTGGTGGAAATCACTGCTACAGAAAAGGTTAAAGAAAAAAGAATTAAAAAAAAACCAAAAAACAACTGAGGAGAGTTTGAGAGACCCCTGGAACAACAATAAATGAACCAACATTTGCATCATATGGTTCCAGAGGAGAGAGAAAGGGCCAGAGAAAATATTTGAAGAGATTATAACCCAAAATTTCCCAAATATGGGAGAGAAAAAACTCACTCAAGTGGAAGAAGCACAGAGAATTCCATACAAAATAAGCCCAAGAAGAAACACAGCAAGAGGCATACTAATAAAACTGAAAAAAGAATTCAAAGAAAAAATATTAAGAGCCACAAATCAAATCAAATATAAGGAATCTTCTATTAGGACAACAGCTGATCTTTCAGAGGAAACTCTACAAGCCAGAAGGGAGTGGTAAATATATTTGAGGTGATGAAGAGGAGGAACCTAGAAACAAGAATAGCCTACCCAGCAAAGCTCTCATTCAGATTTGATGGAGAGATCAAGAGCTTTACAGATAAGTAGAAGCTAAGAGAATTCAGTACCTCCAAACCAGGTCTACATCAACGACTAAAGGAACATTAAGCAGAAAAGGAAAAGCACAATTAGAAACAAGACTATGACAAATGCAAAAGCTCACTGGTAAAGGCAAAGATAAAACAAAAGTAGGAAATCACCCATCGACAAATATATCTAAACTAGCAAGCATGAGAAGGCGAGAGAGCAACTGCAGAACACTGAAAATACATTTGAAATTAAGGGACCAGCAAGGAGAAACAAGTCTGCACACATATAGATGGACATATCAAAGTATAATGGGAACCACAAATCAAATAACTATAATGGTCACACACACAGAAAAGAAAAAGCAAGCCAAATATAACACTAGTAAGATGGTCAGCTAATCATAAGAAAAGACAACAAAAAGAGGAAGGGAAGAAAAAAGACCCAAAATAGCAATCCAAAAAAATTAAGTAAATGACAGTAAGTGCATACTTATCCATAATTACACTGAACTTGAATGCATTAAATGCTCCAACGAAAAGATAGAGTGGCTGGATGGATTCAAAAACAAGACCCATATACATGTTGCCTAGGGAGACCCACTTCAGATTTAAGGACACATTCAGACCTAAAGTGAAGGTATGGAAGAATATATTACATGCCAATGGAAATTACAGAAAAGCGGCAGTAGCAAAACTCCCATCAGACAAAACAGATTATAAAATAAAGAAGGTCACAAGAGACAAAGAAGGACATTAATAATGATTAAAGGATCAATCCAAGAAGCAGAAATAACAATTGTAAATATATATGCACCCAACATAGGAGCACCACATATATAAGGCAACTACTAACAGCCATAAAAGGAGAAATGGATAGTAAGACAATAATAGTGGGGACTTTAACACCCCACTTACAGCAATGGACAGATCATCCAGACAGGAAATCCAGGAGGAAACACAGGCCTTAAATGATACACTAGACCAAACAGACTTAGTGCTATAAGACTTTCGACCGCAAAGCAGCAGAATACACTTTCTTCTTTCTCAAGTGCACATGGAACACTCTCCAGGATAGGTCACATCTGGGGCCACAGATCAAGCCTCGGTAAATTTTTTAAAATTTGAAATTATTTCCACATTTTCTCTGACCACAACGCTATAAGACTAGAAATCAACCACAAGAACAACAACAACAAAAGAACAACAGCAAAAAAAGCACAAACTCGTGGAAACTAAACAATATGCTACTAAACAACCAATGGATCATTGAAGCAATCAAAGAGGAGATGAAAAGATACTTAGAAACAAATGACAATGAAGATACAATAATCCAAAACCCACAGGACATAGCAAAAGCAGTTCCGACAGGGAAGGTTATAGCAATACAATCTTATCTCGGGGAAAGAAGAAAAAACTCAAACAACCTAACCTCACACCTTAAACATCTAGAGAAGGAAGAACAGACAAGGCCCACCATTAGTAGAAGGAAAGAAATCACGATTAGAGCAGAAATTAATAACACAGAGACAAAACAATTGAAAAGATCGGGGAAAGCAAAAGTTGGCTCTTTGAAAGGGATCGATAAAAACTGAGAAACTTTTAGCCAGACGCATCAAGAAAAAACGGGAGAGGGTCCAAATCCATAAAATTAGAAATGAAAAAGAAGTAACAACTGGCACACAGAAATACAAGGGATCATGAGAGACTACTACCAGCAACTCCATGCCAATAAAATGGACAACGTGGAAGAAATGGACAGATTCTTACAATGGTACAACCTACCAAGACTGAACTAGGAAGAAACAGAAAACATGAATAGACCAATCACAAGTGCTGAAATTGAAAATGTGATTTAAAAACTTCCCAATAACAAGCTTGGGGTTAACAGATGCAGACTGTTGCCTTCGGGATGGATTAGCAATGGGGTCCTGCTATGTAGCACTGGGAACTCTGTATAGTCACTTATAATGGAACATGCAATGTGAGAAAAAAAGAATGTATACATATATGTGTAACTGGGTCACCATGCTGTACAGTAGGAAAAAAATAATAAAAAAAAAATAAAAACTTCCCAGTAACAAAAGTCCAGGAACTGATGGCTTCTCAGCTGAGTTCCACCCAACATTCAGAGCAGACTTAACACCTATGCTTCTGAAACTCTGCCAAAAAATTTCAGAGGAAGGAACACACCCAGTTTCATTCATCTTATCTCGGGAAAGAAGAAAAGCCACCATCACCCTGATACCAAAACCAAAGACACCACAAAAAAAAAAAAAAAAAGGAAATTACAGGCCAGTATCATTGATAAACATGGATGCAAAAGCCCTCAACAAATTATCAGCAAACTGCATACAAATATACATTAAAAAAGATCATTCGGAGTTCCTGTTGTGGCTCAGTGGTTAATGAATCTGACTAGGAACCATGAGGTAATGGGTTCGATTCCTGACCTCGCTCAGTGGGTTAAGGATCCGGCATTGCCATGAGCTGTGGTGTAGGCCACAGACGCGGCTCGGATCCTGCACTGCTGTGGCGCTGGCCGGAGACCCCTATCCTGGGAGCCTCTATATGCCGTGGGTGCGGACCTAGAAAGACAAGAAAAAAAAAAAGATGATCAAGTAGGGTTTATCCCAGGGATGCAAGGATTCTTCAACATCTACCAAACTATCAATGTGATACACCACATCAACAAACTGAAAAAAAACATAGGATCATCTCAATAGATGCAGAAAGAGCTCTTGACAAAGTTTAATACCCATTTCTGATAAAAACTCTTCACAGAGTGGGCACAGAGGGGAGCTACCTCAGTATAATAAAAGTCATTTTAGAAAAAACCCACGACTAACATCATTCTCAATGGTGACAAACTGAAAGCATTTCCACTAAGATCAGCAACAAGACAAGGATGCCCACTCTCACCAATGTTATTCAACATAGGTTTGGAAGTCCTAGCCACGGCAATCAGAGAAGAAAAAGAAATAAAACAAATCCAAATTAGAAAAGAAGAAGTAAAACTATCATTCTTTGCAGATGACACGATACTATACCTAGAAAACTCTAAAAGATGCTAACAGAAAACTATTAGAGCTCCCAATGAATTTGGTGAAGTTGCAGGATACAAAATTAATACACAGAAAGAGACTGCATTTCTACCTACTAACAATGAAAGATCAGAAAGAGAAATTAGGGAAACCATCCCATTTACCAGCATATCACAAACAATAAAATACCTAGGAATAAGCCTACCTAAATAGATAAAAGACTTGTACTCTGAAAACTATAAGATGCTGATGAAAAAAATCAAAGAAGACACAAATAGTTGGGCAGATATATCATGTTCTTGGATTGGACGAATCAATATAGTCAAAATGACAATACTACCTAAGGCAATCTATTCATTCAATCAATGCAATCCTATTGAATTACCAATGACATTCTTCATAGAACTAGAACAAAATATTTTAAAATTTGTATGGAGACACAAAAGACCTCAAATAGCCAAAGCAATACTGAAAAGAAAAAAACAGAACTGGAGGAATCAGTGTCCCTGACTTGAGACTTTACTACAAAGTTACAGTCATCATCCAGTAGGGTACTGCACAAAAACAGAAATAGAGGTCAATGGAACAGCATAGAAAGCTCAGAATTAAACCCAAGCACCTATGGTCAATTAACCTCTGAAAAAGGAGGAAAGAGCATACAGTGGAGAACAGACAGCCTCTTCAATAAATGGTGTTGGGAAAACCGGACAACCATATGTAAGAGAATGAAATTAGAACATTTTCTAACACCATACACAAAAGTAACTCAAAATGGATCAAAGACCTAAATGTAAATTCAGATACTATAAAACTCCTAGAGGAAAACATAGGCAGAGCACTCTTTGACATAAATCAAAGCAACATCCTGCTTGACCTACCTCCTAGAATAATGACAATAAAAACACAAACCAATGGGATCTAATGAAACCCAAATGCTTTTGTATAGCAATGGAAACCATTAAAAAAAAATGAAAAGACAATCCACAGAATGGGTGGAAAGTCTTTGCCAATGACTCAAACAACAAAGGTTTAACCTCCAAAATATACAAATAACTCAACAACAAAAAAACAAAGAACCCAACTGAAAAATGGGCTGAAGACCTAAATAAACATTTCTCCAAAGACCTATGGATGACCCAAAGGCACATGAAAAAAATGCTCAATATCACTAATTTTTTATTACAGAAATGCAAATCAAAGCAACAGTGAATTACCACCTCATACCAGTTAAGAGTGGCCATCATTAACAAGTCAAAAAACAACAAATGCTGGAAAGGATGTGGAGAAAAGGGAACCTCCTTCACTGCTGATGAGAATGTAAATTGGTACAACCATGATGGAAATAAGCAAAATGCCCACTGGCAGATGAATGGATGAAGAAGATGTGGTACATATACACAATGGACTACTACTCAGCCATAAAAAAGGACAACATAATGCCATTTTCACCAACATGGAACTAGAGACCTTCAGAGTATGTGAAGTAAGTCAGAAAGAGAAAGATATACATCATATGATATCACTTATATGTAGAGTCTAAAATATGGCACAAATGATCTACCTACAACACAGAAATACATCATGGACATGGAGGACAGGCTTGTGTTTGCCAGGGGGAGGGGGAGGGAGAGGGAGGGGGATGGATTAGATTAGCAGATAAAGACTGCTATATTTGGAATGGATGGGCAATGGGATCCTGCTGTATAGCACAGGGAACTATATCCAATCACTTGTGATGGAACAGGATCGAGGATAATGTGAGAAACAAAAGGTATACATATGTATAACTGGGTCACACTGCTGTACAGCAGAAATTGGCAGAACACTGTAAATCAACTATAATTGAAAAAAAGCCATGAATGGCAGATTTGAAAAAATTGTTGTAGAAGACTTAGTCCAAACCTCTCATTGCACAGGTAAAGAATACAAGTCCAAGAAAGGATGAAGACCTTGTACAGGTCAAACCACAAGCTCATGACATTAACCTGGCTAGAATTAGGCCTGATAATACCTAGTTCAATGCTTCTCCAATTACAGGTCCACTTGCAATATGGCCTGCCTACCTGCCCTCCTTCTGTCCTTCTTCCCCTTCCCCCTTCCCTTCTCTCTCTCTCAAGCAGGTGGACACACACACACAATTTAAATATGATGTGATTTCAACTATAAAAACAGGCGAAAAAATAACAGCCCTGAAAATAATTGAAAAGCGTGGACTTTCACAGAATAGGTATAAGAATTCTCTGCATTTGGTTAACAAGTTTTAAGCCATGCTGGGCTGTAAGTACAAAAGAAACAATGACACAGACCTTGGCTCATGGAGCTTAGAGTCCACTGGAATTCTATAAACTTCCTCAATGAGTTATATTCTAAAGACTCAAACTCTTCAATGTAATTACTGTACCAGACACCAAATCAAGCAACACGGGGCTGGACAGCAAAAAAAAAAAAAAAAAAAAAAAAAAAATGTAGTACCTGCACCTAAACAGCTTTCATTGAATTGAGAAGGCAGGTTAAATCCCTGGTCTCACTCAGTGGGTTAAAGGTCCAGCATTGCCACAAGCTGTGATGTAGGTCTGGGATGTGGCTCAGATCTGGCATTGCTGTGGCTATGCCCTAAGCCTGAGGCTGTGGCTCTGATTTGACCCCTAGCCTGGGAACTTCCATATGCCACAGGACGACAAAAACAAAACAAAACAACCCCAAAGTTCAGGCCTGCAGGCATAAGGAATGCAAAGAAGGCTTAATAGGACAATAACAGCAGTCTAATTGGTCACCCACTACTGCTACCACAATATTCTTTCCAGAGTAAGAGAGGCCTGACCCAGCCCTCATCCTCTCCCTCGTTTGTGAAGCTAAGTACACTTACTGTACTTATTAAATAGTAGGATGACCACTTGTTATTTGACTGCAAGCTCTCAAAGGGAAATGGCTGCATTTTATTCATAATTCTAATTCAGGAAATACTTTGTGACAAAATGAATGGAACAGACACTCATAGTTTATGGTATCTGTCCAGCTGTGAACCTCGGCACAGCTGAGGTCAATGCTCAGGCAGGCCTCATCCTACTGTTGAGTCCTACCCATGGTAGCCTTAATTAAATCCTGTACCATAAATTAATCAGTGGTTGATGAAGTACTTTGGGAAAATTCACCAAAGCCAAGATGATACAGAAACAAGGTGTGGACATTAGTGGGAAGGAATTCTCTATAGTGTTTCTTCACCGCTTATATCAGTTTCTTGTAACTGTGAGCAATGTCTCCCTCCTGTTTGAGAGAAAATCTGTGGCCTGACCAGGATAATAAAGCAGTGTCCCCTTGGAGGCAAGGGTTAGGAAGGTTTACCAGTAAGCCCATCAAAAGCTATGACACAAACCCATAGTGTCTGCAGTGTCCACCTGGGCCCTCAGAACTTGGAGGGCAAGGAGAAGAGATGCACACACAAGGCCTGCTGTGCCATGCAGTATAACAGGCCTTTTCTCTCTGAGTCTCCTGTTTTCTGCCACATCTACAAAACTGTGACAGGCTCACCTTTTAGTCCATGAGTCTCAGACCCTTCATAGTTTCTGACAGTGATGTGTACTGCAAAGATCATTTTTCTTCTGGGTATGGGTTCTTCATACCAGAATCTATTTAAATATTTGGGAGGCAAACTCCGTTATCTCACTCTATCAATTCATAACACCCTTGGATGTTTTTACTTGACTTAAGGGAATTATCAAAAATTTCCCCCAAACTTTAATTCATTTTAAAAATAAGTACATGAAATGTTCAGAAATAGTAAGTCAGAATGGTGTTATAATTGAGGAGTTCCACTGAGGGGGGACTCTGTGCTGCTGATAATGTTCCATTTCTTGCCCTGGGTGTCCTCATTTTGCGATAATTCAAGATTTGTACATTTTCTATTCTTATGATTTGTTCATTTTTCTGCATTAAGACTTCAATGAAGGACTTACTAAATATTAACAATATAAAATTACATTAAAATTAATAATAAATGTACATGAAAGATATACCAAAACTATATTTCAGCTAGGTATTACAATTTCAAAACCATTTGAAATCATTGCCTTAGGCAGCTGCATAGCTAGAAGGCTACACCACAAGCCTTTCATACAGATAATGTCAGGTATTCCCACTCATCTGTGTGTGACCACTGACTACTCAGCGCTTCTGACTCTACTTCCTGATCTGTAAATGGGAATAATAATTGTATCTATCCCACACTACAGCTGAAAGGCTTAACTGAACTGGTGTGTGAAAGATGCCTAGAAGAGATTTAATACCTAATATATGCTGTATGTAATAAATGTTACGAAGTAACTATAGAACTAATATAGCTTATCTATCAGGAATGTGAAGTGTCTACAAGTTTTCTCTTGATTCCATTTCTTTAATGACTGCTAGGACATTACCACACCCAGAACCTGCCATTTGGTTTCATTAGTTTTCATCATCTGATCAGAGTTGGCTATAGATAGCAGGTGGCCACAAAAACAAACAAACAAACAGGACACTGAAAAAGTGGAAAATAAAAGGAAGAATGAGGCTGGTATACACAAAATTAAGATGCCAGGTTAAATCAAAACAACTTGATTCCATTACAAGACAAATTAACTCCTATGGTGATGGGACTGAAATACTTATCAAGTGCATTCTAGCACTTCTCTTAATCACAAGAGTAAGGGCTGGCCCAAACTTCCTAGATATGCATATATGCCAAATAACTCCTGTTGCTTGGTACTACAAATAAGTCCAGTTTACCAGCTCTGCTAATTACCAATATTTGAAATTTGGACAAGCATAAAAGAACTTTGCCATATTAAGTGTGAGAATTTTGTCACCACTACAAAATAAGATATGGGACTTAGAAGTCATAAATATAAAGATGTCAGGGCTGGAGGAACCACAGAGATCATCTATCCAAACTCACTTCAATCTACAGATGAACAAGCATAGCTCTAAAAGCTTCTAGAAGTTCCTGAAGGAGTCCATTCTCCTTCAGGAATATTAGCATCTTCAAGTGTTTTGTATGAGCATCAATTTTGAGAAAGTAATACCCTTTGGACCTACATACTTAAAGAGACACAACAATAGTGCAGAGACCAAATGGGTATAGAAAGGGACAAAATGTATTCAGTTAAAGATAAGCACTAATAAGATTGCACTTGCACTGAAGAGCAAAAATAGTAAGTGATAAGAACATTCTAGAAGAGACTGCTACAGATTAAGACTATAAGGAAGACAAGCCTCCTACTTAAAGAATGTAGTAGGACCAGAGCAAGAAAAAGCAGACTTTCTGCTCTCAGATCTGGTAGTACCTTCTTGTGCATCAGCAGGCATGACCACCCTGGGTCACAGTGAAATCTGAGGCTTCTGGGGTCAGAAACTTGCCCAAGGAGACATGAACCCAAGAATCCATCTTCTTAGCCAACATGATGATGAATTCCAGACCAAGGGGAATCTCAACACTAAAAACACATTGAACAAACAAACAACCTCATATTCCAACTTAGCAGAGCTCTGTGAAGAAGCCAGGAAATCCATGCTCTTACGTCACTGGAAAGCTAACGAAGATCTCCTCAGCTGTTTAAAACTCTTGACCTTTAGTACCGAAAACTGGTGACATCTTCCTGAGGGGCTTTATCTGTGAACTCTCTGACAAGTTCTCCTGGCACACATTGGGATCATGGGGCAGAGCAGCTGGAAGGATGCCTTTCTTCTGTAACTATGGTTTGCACTGGACAAAAGGAACTGTGTAAAGCCAAAATGTCTTCAGACCCTTCTCCCAAGTGAAAAGAACTCTCACCCAAGCACTCTTAAACAGACATAAAACAGACTGGGGCCTCTCACAGGAACGGGAGGCAAGGAAGATGCAGACCTTCAGTTTGTTGTGATTGAGACACCTACAGTCCCCCATGAGCTGTGAGGTCCCTAGTGAGTCACCAGTACAACCTGCTAGCACCGTTCTGCCACGAGGCCATTCAGCAGTCATTCAGACGTGAGTAACAAAGTTTTTTACTCTCAGAATTAGAGGGCAACTATCCCCATCAATTTAGCCATGGTTTTCAGTGTTTCCAAGACAAATGTCAAAGGCAAGGTACGTTGGGCCTCAGTCACTGCAGTGTGCCCCCAGCTCTGGTCTGCCCCTAAAACCAGGTGGAACCTCATCTTCCCAGCTGAAGCTAGCCTCCTACCACTTGGCTACACCCTGGCTGCCATAAACCATCCCCAATTCCCCCAAGAGAGTTGAGGCAGGGCCATATCTTGTTCACCACTATTCCACATGGTTTGAGAGTTTGATTTAGCATGGAAATTGAATTTACATTGACAATTGACTGACCCGAGTTGTATTCCTGAGTATGTACTCTCGGAGGTATTCCTTGAACACTGAGTGAGATTACACACAAATTCCCCAAAGAATTACTGAGTGTGGCATTGCAGCATTCAAGGAACTACACTGTAGTTCCAACTCCAGCTCTACTGCAAACTTTATGACTGTGAAAAAGTTACGTCATCTTCTGGGCCTCTATCAGTTCTAAATTATTCCAATATTCAAAAAGAGAAAAGAGGAAAGATGTTTTAAAAGAAGAATCAATACACTTCTTATTATCATACTATATACAAAAAATATAAGAAAAATAATCACTGAGTTCATGTCTTGGAGCAGCAGAAACAAATCTGACTAGGAACCATGAGGTTGCTGGTTCGATCCCTGGCCTTGCTCAGTGGGTTAAGGGTCTGGTGTTGCCATGAGCTGTGGTGTAGGTCGCAGATGTGGCTTGGAGCTGGTGTTGCTGTGGCTCTGCTGTAGGCTGGCACCAACAGCTCCGATTAGACCCCTAGCCTGGGAACCTCCATATGCTGTGGGTGCAGCCCTAAAAAGACAAAATACAGGAAAAAACAAAACAAAACAAAACAAAAACCACGAAAAATAATCAGGTCTGACAAATACCAAGGAAAATGCAAAAGGACACACCTGTGGCCACAACTTTTCCTATCACAGATTGCCATGGCAGCTTTCCCAAGAGACCAAAAATAAACAAGGATTAAGTACAAAGGCCAACGTGAGAACAACCTTCCCATGTGCATTACCCACATTACCTAACAACACTGAGGACACACATATCACACCTGTCTCTGGGTGTCCTGCCTTTCCTCTGGTCTCCACGTATAGTTTGCTGGAAGCAATAACCCTAGTCCCTCAAAGACCAAGCTCTAGTGCTCTTGATCCCAACCTACAGCAACAATGTCTCTATCCCTCTACCCTAGGAGAGGGTGTGTTTTTGTTTTGTTTTGTTTTTTGCTAAGAGTCAGGTAGTAAACATTTTAGGCTTTGTAAGCATATGGTCTCTACTAAACTATTCTGCTTTTGTAGAGTAGAAGCAGCCAGTGACAATACAGAAACAAAGGGATGCAGCTGCTCCAATAAAATTTCATTTATAAAACAGGTGGCAGCCAGACTTGGCCCATGGGCAATAGTTTACCAACCCTTGTCCTAGATCATCTCATCAATTTACACATACGCTCTAAGAACACCTTAAAACAAACACCCTTCCCACATCCTCACAGTCCTCTCTACTCACTGCTCCTCCAATAGACTCTAACTGCCTCACTGGGCTTGCCCCCCCCCCCCCGCCCCCAGCCACCACCCAAGAACCTCCCTTTCAAGACAGGGTCCCTACCACTCACTGACACTTCTCTGTTCAGGCCTCCAGATGGCCAAATCCAAAGCCCACATCTATTCAACATAACTCTTCCCCTCCTGAGAGACATCACATCTTAGCTTCCTAGATACCGTGCTCCCCTGGTCTCCCACCCCCTGAGGGCCTGTTTTCAGTCTCTTCTGCTGCTTCTTACTCTCCTATCTAACTGCTAAATCCTGGAATGACCAGGTCACAATCTGGGTCCTCTTAATACTTCTCCTAAGAGAGTCAAAACCGTTTCATGGTGCTAAATATTACCTCCACACTGCTACCTCCCAAACTTTCCCTCCAGCCCAGACTCTCTGGGACTTGGGTAGTGACTGGGTGTCTCCACCTGACCATCTATCAGGCATTCCCAACTTAGCAAGCCCCTTCATCTGCTCCTGCATCTCAGTGAAGGCACTTCTAGGTGAGTACTCCTGAGTACCTTCCTCCTCACCCCTCTCAACAATCTGTCAGCAAGTCCTGGCAATTGTATCTCATATTGGCCCTCTGCACCTCCCACCCCCACAGCTACAGCACTGTGCAATGTTGTCATTACTCTCCTGGGAAACTTCTCAAATGGCCTCCTTGTTTCACTTTGCCCCCATCACCCATTCTCTGTACATCAGCCAATGTGACAGTCAAAAAACAATATAGAAAATGTCACTCTTCTGCTAAAACTCTTTCCCACGTACCTCAAGTAAAGTCCAAAGTCCCCGCCCTAGCCATGCAGGCTTTACCAACTACAGCCTCACCACTCTGCAACCCCCTCTCTGCTCTGCTCTATTCCTGTCTCAGGGCACCCCACCTGCTGCTCCTGTGACTCTGAATGACCAATTTCACCTCACTCTCCAGTTCCACTCTAGTGTCATCCTCTCCCGTTCACTGACCACAGCACTCACCACAACTCCAAAGAACCTGTGAATGTTCTTACACGTTGACCACCTCAGTCAAAACATTGAAGAAAGTAAACACCACAAGTAATATGCCTTGTGCACAATACTGACACATCACAGGAATCCCAGAAATATGTTGAGTGAACCACAAATCATATGAAGTGAAAATATCAACTGTGTCCATTGTGGACAGTTTTTTTCTTTCTACATGCTGAACTAGGTCTCTACTCTATGCTAAGTTTCGGGACTCCTTATTTGGTCATCACCTGCTGTAACCTGGAACCCATATCTCCCAGTGAAAATGCTTGTAGACTTGTGCTGACCCTGTGGACAGAGCTGAATTAGGGAGAGGAGATCATGGCAAGGCACCTCAAGAGTGATGCTTCTGGGGAAGAAATGAGTGGTCACACTGAATTTAGTATAATGGATCTCTTTTAGCTCTTCCTCAGACCTGTGCCCTGGAGTAGACTCAGTATCAAGTAAACACCCTATTTTTAGTTAATTTCCAAAGTAACAGACCAAGCAACATTTTATACAACTTCCAACAACTCCTGATGGCAATAAGACTTAGATTCAGAACACTGGAAGCAGTGTCTCCAGGCACCAGCGGCCAGTCTTTTCCATTACCTTCACCTCCTGCTCCTCAGAGGCTCCCACTTTCAACCTGGGAGGTTCAAACGTGCTGTTTGTGGGTGTTTCATTGCAATAACACAGCCTATTCACATGGTATGCACCCCCTTTCTAAACTTTCAGGGTAGAGAACTAGGATTTTTATGTTATTCCCAATGCATTTCCTACAAAGTGCTAACTTTTAAACTCCCTTCCTGCTTTTTTTCTTTCCAGCCCTCTGTGGGGTGTGCCCCTGGGATGTGACAAGGCTTAGAGCAGTGCCCTGCTCCCAGGTTCTGATTTAGGTCTGGGTGGGGCCCAGGAAAGTGCATTTCTCATAAGTTCCCAGATGATGACAGGACTGCCATCTAGGGGCCTTGGAGGGACACACACCTGTGTTCCAGTCCCAATCCTGTTCTCACTAGTAATGCTGGAGCCTCAGGTTGTACAGTGGTGGTAATACTGCCAGTATCAGAGAGCCATCATGTGGACTAGGGAAATACAGCACAGAATGCTTGTCCCAGGGGAAATGCTCAAGAAAGGAGGTCTCCCCTCCTACTCTGAGTTCAGTTGCCCCAACAATCCTGGGGAGTGTGTAGACCTGCTGGTAAAGCCCCCGCTTTCTTATGAAACTTAGTCTCAACTACATAGCTTCAGAAGCTGAATCCTGGGGTTCCTCCCAGGATGTGACTATTTGAATTTAATACTTCCCCAATGAGGCAATCTTTAAGCCATATTTCCCGAATCTTTAGACAATTATGAACATTCCACTTCCCACAATTTTCCTATTTGCCTTCCATGATCCACACCTGCCACAACTAGAACCAAATAATTAATGAACATCTGGTCAATAATGTGGCAAAAAACTGACAATGTATTGTTAATCTTTTAAAAAAAAGTTAAAGGCATCAAAAGATGACATATATAAACTTATACATATATAACAAAGAGACTGTGTGTGTCTGTATATGTGTGTACAGGGAGGGAGAAAGACAGAGAAAGTGAATGAGTGCATGCCTGGAAGGATAACTCTTTATCAAGAAACAAGAAAATGCTCATCTCCGGATGGGATTAAGGGTGACTCTTCTCCATTTTATCTTCCCAGTGCCTTCTAACCTTCTGCCCAATACTGGCCCAGTAAAGAATTCCACAACTTGACCACAGGAGGCACAATGAGGCACACTGGGAAGGGAGCACAGCTCAAACACAATCACAAAACCCTCATACTGCTTTGCTTGCCACCAACTCTCCACCACCTGTCTCATCCTGCCCATGTTCTCAGCTCCCACTTTAGAACCCCCACCTGGACTCTCTTCCCAGTCCTCCCCTCCTCTGCCTCTCTCCACTTCTGGTCCTTGCTCTTCTCCTTCTTGTAAGTTTCATACTCCTTGAAAAGAGTACCCCCTCAAGCCCCTCTCCAAAGTTTAGAGCCCCAATATCCCCAGAATCTCCCTTATGCCACCTATAAGGCTAAATAAACAAGATTACATGTTCACTATTTAATAAAGGGGCGGTAGGTGCCTCTCCTCTTCCCTTTGGGTGTTTCCTTTGGTCAGGAAGGAAACAAATTCAAGTGTTCAGATTTCATAAGGCATTGTCACCACCTGCTGACTCAGAGCTGTAAACACGTACCTCCAGAACTGAGGCAAGAGTCTCTCATTAGGCACAGACTACACAGGTGCATCTATTTTTCCCTCAAGGAGATGAGAGAGTTCTCAACATTTCTTTCTTCCTGTGTGTGAAATGTGGGAAGACCTACCCAGCTGTGTATTCTACTGCAGATGCCTTACATATATGTAATCTGCTCATACAGCAATGAAACTGTTTTCTTCCTTTCCATATTGATACGAGTAGGACTGTATTGGCAGGACATCTATTTCTGCAACATGCTGAGACCCTGATATGGCACCCCCACCTAAGCTCCCCTTTTATGTAACCCTATTCAGATATGTTTTTGTGCACAGCCTCATATCACCACATTTGATCCCCCACACCTTCACTCAGAACCCTCCCTATTCCCCCAGCATCCCCTCCAGTCCCCACTATCCCCTTCAGGTCCTACCATCCTCTCCTGGTCACAGCATTTCCTCCAGGTCCCCAGCAGCCCCCTAGTCCCCTAGCATCCCCACCAGGTCCCATCATCCCTTCCAGGTCCCCACTATCGCCTGAGAGTTACAGCACTCCTTCCAATTCCCCTATCACCCCCCTAGGTCTCCCATCGTCCTAGTTCCCCAGCATGCCCTCCAGGGCTTCAGCATCCCCTCCAGGTCTTCAGCATCCCCTTAGACCCCCAGCTTCTCCAGGACCCCACCTTTGACCCTTGTGCCTCTCTGTTAGCCCAGCCACGTCCCACCACCTTCCTCAGTCCTTGAAGCACTGGAAAGAGGAGAGATACTCACCTGGGCAGAAGCGGCGAGAGGGACTGTGCCAAGGGACGCCTGGAAGAGCTCCGGGCACAGGCCCAGCTGCAGACTGGGGACACGACTTACCTGAGTTGCTGGGGAGGTGCGAAGACGGCGAGACTAGGGGCCAGCACCGTTCGACAATTTCTGAAACCGTGCGGACCCTGAGCTGGATCACAGTCTCAGTACACCGCTCCTGAGTCTGCCCAGGCGGGCCGCAACAAGCAGAGAGCATGCGCCCAGAGCTGGGCTGGCTGTGTTTCTGGCTCGGGCAGGAACTCTTGTCTGCAAACTCTAGGTTCCGCACGAGGGCGCCGGGCTGACGGCGGACTCTGCAAGCGGCCGCGGGTGCGTAGCGTGTACGCCGGAAGTAGTTTTCGCACATACTTCCTTTTTCACTTCCTAGTTTAAAGAACAGATAAGTGGGAATACAGAAACCACATTCTGGGTTCCTGACCTTCTGCCGGACGGCAGCCGGGAGATCTGGCCGCTGGCTCCAGCATCGCTGGCAGCCCCTCCGCGTCCAGCACCCCCTCCTACTCCCGCAGCTCTTCCGACGCTCCCAGCCCCCCTGTTCCCAGCAGACCCTCACGCAACGGACTCTGAGCCTAGCCCAGCATGGACAGACAGATGCGCGCATTTGCCGAGAGCCACTTCCGAGGCCTCCAGGGAGGTCTCTCCAGCAATGTCAGCCCGAAACTGGACCACGTGGACTTCATAGAGAATCCAGACTCCTTTTCCTACGCCGACTTCTTCAAGGGCTATCTGCTCCCCAACTTGCCCTGTGTTTTCTCCAGCGCTTTCACCGAGGGCTGGGGCAGCAGGAGGCTCTGGGTGACGCCAAGCGGAAAGCCCAATTTTGATTATCTGCTTCAGAACTATGGTAAGGACTGAGCGCGAGTGTCCCAGGCAGGAACACCTTGGAATGCAGCACAAAACTCCAGCCAGTGTCCTTTGACCCTCGCCCTACCTATATTCCCTTAGGTCAGACTGTGAGGGTGCAAATGAGGGGAGCCACAAGAGGACTTGAGGGAGGCAGGGAACATGAGTTAATCCCCAGAGGAATTCTTCTGGAGACGGTGTAGCAATGAGTTGGAGGGTGGACAGGGTGGAGGACTCTCAGAAAAGTTTGTGCCTGACCCTTTCCTTTCAGGAGATGTGGTTGTACCTGTTGCAAACTGTGGGGTGAGGGAATACAACTCCAACCCCAAAGAACACATGCCCCTCAAAGACTACATCAGCTACTGGAAAGAGTACATTCAGGGAAACTACTCATCTTCACGGGGCTGTCTCTATCTCAAAGACTGGCATCTGTGCAGGTAAAGGGGCCCAGAACACTGCTTTTCCTAGTCATGAGTGAGGAACTTGTCTTTTCTCCAGTTATGAATTTAATCAGTGTAAAAAACCCACTCTCTTCAGCCTGGTTGGAATGTCATTCTCTCCAATCATGGCCATCTCACCATGCCTGCGCGGGGTTGGCTGCGTGAGGAATGTGGGCACCTCTGGCAGAGGCTCAGATGGCCTGTGATTACCTAACTCTTTTTTGTCACTGTTTTTCCCGGAGCTGCCCTTGTCAGTCTCACTTCGATCTAACTGGCAGCACCCAGCCTTCACCAGTGCTCAGATGCCTCTGGGACCGGCCACCCCTATCCAAACCTACTTCTCCAAATCAAGCCTGTTCTCCTCTACCTTGGCTGCTGCCAATCTCCAGACTAGCTGCCCTGCCTCAAGTCCTGCACCCCACTGCTAGGCTCATTAAAGCTAGAGCTTTCCAGCGGGACTGTGTCCTGCCCATTTAAAATCTCCATCACTAACAAGCAATACCAGCTCTTAAATGAGGCCTTCTGAGGTGTGTCCTCCTACCACACACTTCTTCCACTTGGGGAGCTCAAAGGATGCTACTCTGAGAAATGTCTCACTCTAGTGGACAGCCCCACCCCTTCTGGTGTTCCCACTCTCAAGTGGCCCTTAGATTTTGTAGCCATTTCCCCTGCCAAGGGTATGTTTCCACAAACACAGAGGGAGTCATAGTCAGGCGCCCACCAACTGGCACTGAGTAGATGCTCAATTAATGAGTGAGTGAACAATCAAATTCTTGTTTTGCTGATGTAGGAGCTAAAACTCAAAAAAAAAAAAAAAAATTCAGGCCCTTGTCATTCCCAAGACCAATCCAACAGTACATGAAGGGCACTAGCATCCTGCTCAAAGTTTTCCCTTGGTACTATCTGCTACACAGCTTCTTACTTAGCAGAGAGAGCTTGCCCAGCAAACAGTGGATAAGATGCAACCATACCCTGATCCTAGACCTCAGGGACTCATATTCCATCAGCACAGACGGACTCAGACTCAGATGCTCTTGCATTGTGGATTTGGGCTTCAGATAAGCAACAAATGGTTTTTTAGGTTTTAAGTATGTCCCAGGTATTACAAGGAGCATACTCATCCTAGAAACTTCTTCATTGTTTTTTGTTTTTGTTTTGAAATTCAGCCTTGATGGAGTATCTTGCATTTTCCTTGGCAACCCTAAAGTAAAGAGAACAGAGGAAGGCTCGGATCAGGCAGGCAAGGATAGCCACAGAAGAGGTGATATCTGAGCAGTTTTGAAGGATAAGTAAGAGTCTGTCAGTGTACAAAGGCATGGCAGCAGAAGGACCTGCATGGTGCTTTGGAGAGCTACAGATGATTTGGAACTACTAAGGTTCTCCCCATCATGGCCTCTTACAAAGAGTGTTGTGTGACTATGTTGTTGGCAGAGCTGCACTCTTCTTTGGACTGTTTTAGAGTGCTCCTCTGAGAGCCCATTGGTTGGGTTGTGGGGATGGACTAGGGGAGTGAGGGGTTGAGAGATGAGGTGAAAAGAATCTTGGTGTACCTGGGGTGTCCTTGTGCCTGGTTTTGTGACCTTGAATCTGCTCAATAAAACCAAGGCCACTGGTATGGGTGAAAAAGTGAAGGAGGCCCCCAGATCTGGGAAATCACCATGATGCAAATAATGCATTTAGAATGCCAGCTTAGGCTGAAATCCTGGAATAGGTGTTGTAAGGGTCCTTAACATCTAGGTCACGCCTGTACAAATTGTCTAGGCTGTGTCACAGTACCCCCAGAGCCATTTCATCTGCTTACAACTCTGGTTCAGTCATTTGCTTAGGGCTCAGCTAGGATCATTTGGGGCTGTGATCATCAGGTGGCTGGATTATGGCTGGATATCCGAGGTAGCCCTACTCAGCCTAGCAATTGGCTCTAGCTCCAGAAGGTAGGTCAGGGTCATTCACATAATTTCAAAACTCATGGCTTCATATGCTCGGGAAAGGGCACTGGGAGGTGGGTTCGTAGCCACTTCTGCTGCAGTGGTTCGTAGCCACTTCTTCAAGCCACTTTCTAAAGGGACTCCTCGGCGGAGAGCGTGTTCACCCTGCCCATATACTTCTCGTCAGACTGGCTCAACGAGTACTGGGATGCTCTGGACGTGGATGACTACCGCTTCATCTACATGGGCCCCACCGGCACCTGGTAACTGCCTGTCCGCTCCCACCATCCTGTACCCCCGACCCTAAACCTTCCAGCTGGTGTTCCGCTCTTGGCCAGAGCCTCTCAGAAATTCCTGTTAGTCAGGTCGTGGAGTTGGCTGCCAGGTTTGGCATTTCTAAGCCTACTTACCCTCTTTCCTCTGTGGAAAGAGCCTATGCACCTTCTGTATGATGTTTTGGGGTGGGGGAGTTTTGGCCCTCCCACCTGGCTCACAGGCCAGGTATGAGAGCTGGGAACCATTGAGGCCTCTGAGCATGGCCAGTCCATTCAGAAGAAGCAAAGCTCACATCTAAGCCACAGAGCACCAACAGGAGCTCTTACACAGGTCGCCGTTCCATGCCGACATTTTCCGCTCCTTCAGCTGGTCTGTCAACATTTGTGGGAGGAAAAAGTGGTTCTTCTTCCCACCGGGGCAAGAAGAAGCCCTGCGGGATTGCCATGGTGGCCTCCCCTATGACGTGACCTCCCCTACACTCCTGGATAGCCGCCTACACCCCGTGCTCAATCGCTGTAGCCCACCACTGGAGGTCACACAGGAAGCCGGCGAGATGGTATTTGTGCCCAGTGGGTGGCACCACCAAGTCCACAACCTGGTAAGGTGGGCACTCCCCACCTCACATGTTATGGCCCAGACGGGTCAGGGAGAAATGCCACAGGGCTCCAATGGGCTGACTCTGACCCCCATTCAACTCTGCCCCTTGGCCTGCCTAGCATCCATCCTCCTCAACACCTCTTAGATGGCTTCTGGTAGAGAGAGGGCCAAGCCCACCTCTGCTGTTCCTACAGAGTGGACAGACTGTCCCTCTGGGAGAGCCTGGGTGTGGGATGGGGTGGGGCATGGGCAAGGCTGGTATTGCATGTGGCCATGTTGGTTCCTCCACACAGCACTGCTAAGGGCCCTCAGCTTCTTTCTGTCCCTCCTGTTTTGCTTTCCTGGGTAACGGATCCACACACCATGGTGTTGTCCTGCCCTTGGGGAGCCCTACTCTGGGTTAACTGAATTCAGATGATCTTATCTTGGATCCCTCTTCCCTGCTGGCTCCCATTGGGAGATAGGAGCAGCTTTTCCTAGCCGACGAAGGCTGAAAGGACCTCAGGATGAGGGGAGGGGACAGTGCCCCTTGTGGGCTCTTGGGGACAGCCTGCACCTTGCCCCTTGCAGGAGGACACCATCTCCATCAACCACAACTGGGTCAACGGCTGTAACCTGGCCAACATGTGGCACTTCCTGCAGCAGGAGCTCTGTGCTGTGCAGCAGGAGATCATTGAGTGGAGGGACACCATGCCTGATTGGCACCACCACTGCCAGGTGGGACAACTGGTTTGAGCAGGAGGGGGACATGGGGTGAAGCTCACTAGGGTTATAGTGGGGTTGAAGGGGTTGATAGGGTGTTCACCTGCTCCAGGACCACAGTCGGGCAAAAGCGTGCTCCCCAGGGCCAGTGCCTTGGTCATGGGGAGAATGTGGAGAAGCATGAGGTCTCAAGGGAGGGTGTGATCTTTAATGTCAGAGCTGCAGTCCTGAGGGCCTGGTAACCACAAGGCCTACCTATGTGAGTGAGAGTCTAGGGCTTCCAGGCTATAGGACTCAGAGCCATTTGATCACTGGCTGGCCCCTGGGTGTCTCTTCATCCTCAAGAACTGGGCCATGTCTCAAGAACTTTTGTAACCTAGACTCCATGTAGGGTCAGTAGAACTTTCCCAGAGCTGTGGGAAAACAGTAGCTCACTGTCTGTTCCTTTCTGGCCCAGGTCATCATGAGGTCCTGCTCCGGGATTAATTTTGAGGAATTCTATCACTTTCTCAAGGTCATCGCTGAAAGGAGGCTTCTCTTTCTGGCAAAGGGAGTGGGCCCTGGCAAAGTGGAGTGTGGCAAGAGCACTGGGCTAGGCCCCCAGCAGGCTGCTTTTGATGTCAGCCGCATAGCTGAGGTGCTCAAGTCTGTGTTGGCCCACCCTGACTTCCAGAGAATGGATACCAGTACATTCTCCCCACAGCCAGAGGAACTGCTGCAGCAGCTGGAGGAGGTTGTGGCCGCCACCACATCCCTTTAGTATGTGCTATGAAGATCAGATGCAACATGTCCTAAGGGGACCGAGGAGGTGCCCTGTTCCAGGCAGTCGCCCTGTTCCAGGGTCCCTTCTAGGAAAAAGTTATCTTCCTTTGTGGTCTGGGATGTGTTGTCTCTCAGCTGAACCTTGTCACCTTGGTGTCCCAGGCACAATTCCTGCTTTCCGGGGTCTGATATGTCCAGTTATCCATTGGCATCCCTAGGAACCTGATGCCTGTTTAGAGGTTCCAGGCTCCTTGTCATCATGAGGCCCAGCCAGGACTGGGAACTCTGGATCCAGTGAGGGGGTGGGTGGGAAGGTGTTAGTCAGTTGGACCCAAGGCAAGAAGGCTGAGAATGTGCTGTGGACTGAGGAGTGGGTTTTCTTGGCGCACCCTCACCTCCATACCAGCCTTCCCTCAGCAAAGTCTAGTACCCAAGCTGACAGGCCTCCCATCCTCAGTGGTGCAGTACATCTGCCTTGTCTTGCAGGGCTCCCTCTGCTGTAGCATTACATCCCTGTAAAAGTCCACACATCTGCTAGAACAAGGTCCTTGATGTAGAGTGGGGCTCAAGACCTGTGTCTCTCTCACACTAGAACCATTGTTTACATAGAACCTCCTTCCTGCCACTGGTCTATGGCCCCCTCCTCCCCAACAGGAACTTGAGGGATGCCTATTGGTCAGGTCTCCAGGCCAGGCCTCATGTGCTCTCCTTCATGTAGGTCCCCCCAGGTGTCACAGATACATTGTTCAGATGCCACTTGGGCCCTGCTGGCAAGAAGTAAGCAAAGCAAAGCACAAGTGAGTTTATCCCCCTCCTGCTTACTGTAGTACCACCTTTCCCCTCAGGGACTCTAAGCCCAGCCTTGCAGCTGCATACCCAGTGAGGTGGAGGGCCTTGCCCAAGGTCCTCCTGCAGACAAGCTGGAACCTGGGCCTCTTCCATACTTCACATACCTGCACCATCCAGCTTTCACTCATTTCACTATTTGCTGTCCAAAGTCACTTTGCAAGCAGTGTTTGATCCAACAACCACTCTTTGTTCACTCTGCCCTGTCCAACTTCCAAGGCTTACTTATAATCCCTGTGCCAAACAAAATCAGTCATTACAGACTCCTCACGCTTGTCTGCACCACAGTGAAGGTTGGGTAGGGTCCTGGGGGCTTCTTGCTGTGCCTCGCACTAGCTCTTTAGTATCCAGTACTGGGTAAAGCTGCAGGAGAGCAATTGGGTAAGCTCAAGGCAGTGTGTGTTTCCCACCCAGATTGAAAGCACTCCGGTGATTAATTGGTAGAACTATGTTTTTGCTGCCCATGAATTGTTGATCCTAGTGATACACCTCTTCCCCTGCCTATCCACTGCATCTTTCAGCCCTTCTCATGGAAAGTTTCACATCACCATGGCCTAACCAAAGTTAATTAATTCATCAGGCCCCAGCCAAAGAGGAGTGGCCATTGTGTACCTGATAGACTGGGGGCCGTCTAGGGCATTTCTGTGTTAATTGTACAGGGCATTGCAGGGATGCTGAAAATCCTTGTACATAGGCAGCAAGGGTGCTTGTAGAATGACACCCAGCTGTAGGCCTAAGTCTGCATCACAAATCTTTCCCCAGGCCAGGATCCAAGAAATAAGCAGGAAAAGGAATCCAAGAAATAAGCAGGAAAAGGAATTCTGAAGTCAGAGGAATATTCAAATTTAGATAAAGTTCTTCTTTGGAGGAGAGGGATAATAATAGAAAATCCTGCCTGCCCTCAGTGTGTTTGCTAATAATCTTCCTCTGGCTTTTTCTTTTCCACATTATATGGTTTTATCTTTTTAACAATTTTATCTACTTAGGGTTTATGGAATTCCAAAGTTTGACATACAGTTTCCCCAATATTGGTCAAAAGATACCACAGCAAAAGCTTCTCTTCCTCCAAAGTGTAGAGAGGCAGCCATTGTCCTGGGGTAGGAAACGGTCCTGGCAAGAGTTACTTTTAAAGACCCCAAAATTTCAGTGGTTGTTGCTATGCCTGTGAAAGTACCTTCAACCTCCAAATCCCCTGAGTTCTGAGGGGGTATCTCAGCTCTTTTCTAGTTTAATGAAACTGAAACAAATGTCTGTAAAAGCTAGACTTGTGCATGTCCTTAGGGGTGGCTGGCCCTTCTCACTTCTCCCATATACAATAAACTGATGGCTATGCAAGACTTATTGAATAGTGAGAGTGCCTTATTGAGGAGTGAGAATGCCTCTTTCAACATATGAAATGAAAGGTGAAAACCAGGTTATAGTAGAAACTGGATTTTAATATAATATTCAAGGACATCCTTATCTATTTACAACAATAGTAATTTATTTTTAACCTTTTATACAAAAAAAAAAAAATCACCCTCTCACCTCCTCTGAAATCTTCCCTTCCCACTGACCCATCTCTTATGGTATCATAAACTCCTTGGTGCCTGACACTTGTAGTGGCAGCAGATACCATCACTGGGACTCAGCTGCCCCTCCTCACCTGGTGGAGAGCAATGTATGTGAAGTGGAATCTCTCCTCTACTGGGGGAGGGAGGTAGCCAACTCTCACTCTCAATTGGCCTTGATAATGGAATCTGAGATTCCATCTACTCTGAGAAAGGCTGGAGTGATGTGAGATAAGGTCAGGATACCTGGGAGGGTCATAAGCAGGTGCTATAAGATGAGAGAACTGGAGTTCCCTTCGTGGCGCATTAGTTAACGAATCTGACTAGGAACCATGAGGTTGCGGGTTTGATCCCTGGCCTCACTCAGTGGGTTAAGGATCCGGCATTGCTGTGGTGTGGGTCGCGGACACAGCTCGGATCCTCTGTTGCTGTGGCTCAGGCATAGGCTGGTGGCTACAGCTCCGATTAAACCCCTAACCTGGGAACCTCCATGTGCCACGGGAGCAGCCCTAGAAAAGGTGAAAAGACAAAAAATAAAAACAAAAACAAAAAACTGTAGTTATCAGACCTGGTAGGGTGCCCCTAGACACCGATGGCAGTGACTATTACCTAGTCATTGGTGCCTACAGGCATCCTACCAGGTCTGATGACTACAGTTCATTGGTGCCTTTATGTGACCTGTAAAGAAATGAGAAGAGTTTACAGAGGGCAATAGCTAGTAGCAAGCAGGGCAGTGTTACTTTGGGCAGTGCTTCTCAGCTAGTTAGCTAGTCCTCTGGTTCCCAGAGAGCAGAAGTCACCTAAGACAGCAAGATTACCCATGGGAATCCAGATCAGCCTGTCAACTGTCAGACATCATGCCCAGCCAGTCTGGAAGTGGCCTGGGCTGGCAAATTGGGAGCACAATGCCTGGTTGGCCCAGGCACTGAAGTCAGTAAGTGTTTAGCTCACCCTAGAAAGGGTGATCCTGAGGCTAGCTATGACCAGGAATCAGCTAGAAGATGCCCTTTGTGAGCCATAAAAAGAGCAAAGTAAATCTGAAAAGTAAATATTAGAGCAGGGATAAATATAGTAGAGAACAACATAGCAATAGAGAAAAATCAGCAAACTTAAAGTTGTTTCTCTGAAAAAAAAATGACAGACCTTTAGATTGACTAAGCAAAAAGTAGAGAGGACTGAAATAACCAAAGTCAGAAACAAAGTTGGGACAACACTACTAACCCCACAGAAATAAAAGACTTTGTAAGAGACTATGAACAATTATATACCTACAAATTGCATGCTGTAGATGAAATGGGAAAATTTGTATAAGCAAATTATAAAACATTTTATTGGTGAATCCTACCAAACATTTAAAGAGTTCTTAAACTCTTCCAGCATATAGAAGAGGAGGGGGCACTTCTGATTTCTGCGAGAGCACCATTACCCTAATTCGAAAGCCAGACAAAGACCTCACAAGAAAAGAAAACTAGAGACCAGTATCCCCCATGAAGATAGATGCAGAAATCTTCAGTAAATACTAGCAAACAGGATCCAGCAGGATTATATTTCCAAATCCAAAAGATTATGCATCATGGCCAAATGGGATTTGTCCAGGGATTAAAGTACTGTTCAATATATGAAATTAAATCTTTCCACATTTATAGAATGAAGGGGGAAAATCCATATGATCATCTTCATTGATGCTGAAAAAAACACTTGACAAAAGCCAACACACTAAGAATACGAGAACTCAATAAGTAGAATAAAGGGAACATCCTCAACATGATAGACGGCATTTATAAAACCCCCACAACTAGCATCATGTTTAGTTTTGAAAGACTGAAAACTTTCTCCCTAAGATCAGGAAAAACACAAAGACATCCATCTTCACACTTCTATTTCATTAGAAGTTCTGACTAGAAAAATTAGGCAAGAAAAGTAAAAACATCCAAATTGGAAAGTAGATGGTAACACTATTTATTTACAGATGACAAAATTTATATGTAGAAAATCCTAAAGAATTCACACACATACACACAACTGTTAAAACTAGCAAACAAAGTCAGTTGAGCTGCAGGCTCAATGAAATAGAAATTGAGATTTAAAGAATAAACCCATACATGTGTGGTCAGTGGATTTTTCAACAAAGGCACTAAGACTACCCAATAAAGGAAAAACAGGTTTTCTGCAAATAGTGTTGGGAAAACTGGAAGTCCACATGCAATAGAGTGGAGTTGGAACCTTACTTCACAACATAGGCCAAAATTAATTCAGCATGGATCAAAGACCTAAAATTCTAAGCCCCTAGGGAAGAAAGAAACATAGGAGATATCTTTATGCACATGGATTTTAGCAATGTTTTCTTAAATATGACACCAAAACATAAGCAACAATATAAAATAGGCTTCATCAAAATCAGATTGCATCAATACCTTCAAGAAGTGAAAAGACAACCTACAGAAAGGTAGAAAATATTTGCAAACTAAATCTAGTAAGGTTCTTGAACCCAGAATGTATTAAAACCTTTTACAATTCAATGACAAAACCACAACCCAAATAAAAGTGGGCAAAGTACTTGAATAAACATTTCTCCTCATAGAGACACAAATGACCAATAACCATGTGAAATGATGATCAATATCATTAGATATTAGGGAAAATAAGTCAAAGTCACTTCACAATTACCAAGAAAATTAAAAAACAAAATGGGAGAAGGATCAAGATAGTGGAGTAAGATATTGTGCTCACCTTTTCCCAGAAACACATCGAAAAAACACATACATGTAGAATGATTCACACAGAACATCTACTGTACACTGGCAGAAGAACTTAAGCCTCAAAAAAGGGCAAGAAACCCTCCAAACTGAAGAGAAAAAAAGGGAAAAAAGGAATCAGCACAGGACTGGCATTCCAGAGAGGGAGCTGTGAAAGAGAAAAGGAACCCACACCCTGGGAAGCTACCTAACTGACTGGAAGATCAGCCGAGATGGAGGGATTTCAAAGTTGCCAAGAAAAGTGCAGTAGATGGACTGAGGAGGGCAAAGCAGTGTGAGAGCTGTACAGATCATCCATACCACTGCCCCGGATACCACAGTCTGGGATGCTTGGGTGGGGACTGGGCACTGAGACTCAGGCTCCAGAGGTCAGTTCCAGAGAGAGGACTAAGGTTGGCTGTGTGGAGTCTGCCTGAGGGGCTAGGGAGTGGTATGCCATGGGCTAGGGAGCAGAACTCCACAGCTGAGGGAACCTGGGAGGAGGTCTGCCCTGCAAGAAAAGCAAGGTGCCATTGTAGGGGATGGTGAGAGGAAGAGGGGCATACTACCATAGAAATCTCTTTTCCTGCACATGTGTGGGCTCTCAGAGGGTGAGTTGCCTCTGGTGCAGGCAACAGGTGGTTGATAGGCCACTATCTTGGGCTACAGGAGACCGGATGCCTCTTGTGCAGGCTACGGGTTCCTGGGAACCTCTTGTATAGGCTAAGGGCAATGGGAGACTAATCACGAAGTGGCACCTTTTCTGTGATCTACAGGCAGCACAAATGACCAAGTCATCTCAGAAACCATGGGGGTGTGTGGCCCTTCACTACTAGGGCCCTCCACCTGCGACCCCAGTCACCTCAGAAGTCAGCAAAAAAGAGGGCACTGCAACTGAGTGCCACCTGTTGCTGCTCTCACTCCCCTGGGAAGACACTTGCCCTGCTGCTGCCACTGCCAAACACTCTGGGCAGTGTCCACACATGCTTGATCACTGTCACTTCCCAGGACCCTGCAACTAGGAGATCCTTTGCAGCACCTCCTTCGTGGGCTAAGCAGGATAGGGTGCTTCTTATGTGAAAACATTCTCTGACATCAACATTACAAATGTTTTCTTAGGTCATTCTCCCAAGGCAACAGAAATAAAAGCAAAAATAACCCAGTGGGACCTAATCAAACTGACAAGTTTTTACACAGCAAAGGAAAACATAAAGCCAAACTACAGAATGGGAGAAAGTTGCAAAGGATGAAACTGACAAGGGCTTAATCTCCAAAATATACAAACAACTTACACAACTCAACAGCAAAAGAACCCCCAACAACCCAATTGAAAAATGGGCCAAAGACATGAACAGACATTTCCCCAAAGAAGATATAAAGATAGCTGACAGGCACATGAAAAAAATGCTCAACATCATTAATTATTAGAAAAATGCAAATAAAAACTACAATGAGGTACCACCTCTCATATTTTAGAATGGCCATGATTAACATGTCAACAAATAACAAATGCTGGGAAGCGTGTGAAGAAAAGGGTACCTCCCTATACTGTTGGTGGAACCACTATGGAAAACAGTATGAAGGTACCTCAGAAAATTAAATATAGAACTACCGTATGACCCAGAAATCCCACTCTTGAGCATATATCTGAACAAAACTTTCCTTGAAAAAGAAATATGCACCCATATGTTCAGTGCAGCACTATTCACAACTGCCAAGACATGGAAAACGACCTAAATGTCCATCAATAGATGAATGGATTAAGAAGATGTGGTATATATACACAATGGAATACTACTCAGGCATAAAAAAGAACAAACTAATGCCATTTGCAGCAACATAGATAGAACTAGAGCCTCTTATACTAAGCAAAGTCTGAGAAAGCCAAATATCATATGATGTCACTAATATCTGGAATCTAATATATTGCACAAATGAATCTTGCCACAGAAGATGGGCTTGGAGAACAGACTTGTGGTTGCCAAGGGGGATGGGGAGGGAAAGGGATGGACTGGGAGTCTGGGGTTAATAGATGCAAACTATTGCCTTTGGAGTAGATAATCAATGAGATCCTGCTGTATAGCACAGGGAACTATATCTAGTGACTTGTGATGGAACATAATGGATGGAGGATAATCTGAGAAAAAAATATATGACTTGGTCATTTTGCTGTACAGTAGCTAATTGACACAACTGTAAACTAAGTATAATGGAAAAAATAAAGATCATTTAAAAAAACTGCTAGTGAGGTTGGAAGCCTCATTCATTGCTGGGGAGGAGCGAGAGGTACAGTGGTGCAGCCTCTGTGAAAAAGATTGGCAGTTCTTCAAAAAGTTAAATATGGACTTAGCATTTGAGGAAGGGAAGACATCAAAAGTAAGAGGGGCTACAATTCTATTGTCTGCAAAAAGGACAGCACACCAAAAACCTATAAAAATGAAGGGAGCAAGAAAAAAACCCAGGAAAACAGCTAAGTGATTGGGAGATTATCAGACTCCAGGAAAAAGACTTTATTTTATTATTTGTTTTATTATTGTTATTTCACCAATACAATTTTTTTCCCTACTGTACAGCATAGTGACCCAGTTACATATACATGTATATATTCTTTTTTCTCCCATTATGCTCTGTCATAAGTGGCTAGACATAGTTCTCAGCATTTAACAGCAGGATCTTATTGCTAATCCACTCCAAAAGTAATAGTTTGCACCTATTAACCCCTAGCTCCCAATCCATCCCACCCCCTCCCCTCCCCCTAGGCAACCACAAGACTATTCTCCAAATCCATGATTTTCTTTTGTGTTTAAAGTTTCCTTTGTGCTCTATATATTAGATTCCAGATATCAGTGATATCATATGGTTTTTTTCTTTCACTTTCTGACTTCACTCAGGATGAGAGTCTCTAATTCCATCCATGTTGCTGCAAATGGCATTAGTTTGTTCTTTTTTATGGCTGAGTAGTATTCCACTGTGTATATATACCACATCTTCCTAATCCAATCACCTGTCAGTGGACATTTGGTTGATTCCATGTCTTGCCTATTGTGAATAGTGCTACAATGAACATGCCGGTGCATGTGTCTTTTTTAAGGAAAGTGTTGTCTGGATATATGCCCAAGAGTGGGATTGCAGAGTCATATGGTAGTTCTATGTATAGTTTTCTAAGGTACCTCCACAGTGGTTGTACCAGCTTAAATGCCCACCAACAGTGCAAGAGGGTACCCTTTTCTCCACACCCCCTCCAGCAGTTGTTATTTGTGGACTTATTAATGATGGCCAATCTGACTGGTGAGAGGTGGTATCACATGGTGGTTTTGATTTGCGTTTCTCTAATAATGAGGGATGCTGAGCATTCTTTCATGTGCGTGTTGGCCATCTGTTTAAAATACTGAAGGAATTAAAGAGGATATGAACAGTAATGCAGATTCTCTCAGAAAGGAGATAGAAAATATAAGGAGGAGCCAAGATAAACTAGAAAATTCATTTTCAGAGATACAAACCGAGCTAAAGGCAATGAAGACCAGAATGAATAACACAGAGGAACGAATTAGTGATGTGGAAGATAGAATAATGGAAATCACCCAAACAGGACATCAGGCACAAAACCAAATGAAAAAACATGAAAGCAGTATAAGAGACCAATGGGATAATATAAAGCAGGCCAATCTATGCATAATAGGAATTCCAGAAGGAAAAGAAAAAGAAAAGGGGATTTAAAATATATTTGAAGAAATTATGTCTGAAAACTTTCCAAATCTGAAGGGTACTGATATTGAGACACAGGAATCACAGAGGAGCCCAAAGAAGTTTAACTCAAACAGGCCTACAACAAGCCATATTATAATAAAAATGGCAAAAGTTAAAGATAAAGAGAGGATTCTAAAGGTAGCAAGAGAAAGACAAAGTGCTAATTATGAGGGGACCCCCATAATGCTATCACCTGATTTCTCTACAGAAACTCTACAGGCCAGGAGGGAGTGGCAAGATATATTTAAAGTGCTGAAAATAAAAAAATATGCAACCTAGAAAACTCTATCCAGCAAGAATATCATTTACAATAGAAGGGGAAATAAAGAATTTCTCCAACATGCAAAAGCTGAAAGAGTACAGCAATATGAAACCCATTCTAAAAGAAATACTGAAAGGGCTTCTCTAAATTAAAAACAAACAAACAAACAAAAACAGAGGAAGAACTAGGATGGAGGAAACCACAATTGGAAATCGGTCACTTAAATAAGCCAGCATACAGATCCAAACATTAAGATGTTAATAAAAAATAAAAAATAAAAAAGAAGACATCAAAATCATACAATGTGGGTAAGGGAAGGAAGGAAAAATAGATTCTTTGTTATCTTAATGATGTGTTTGAACCTATATGATTATCAGGCTAAAGTAACCAGATATAGGAAGGAGTTAACATACTTAAAAAACAGGGCAACCACAAATCAAAGCCAAACATTACACTCACAAAAACTTAAAAGTACTCAAGTGTAAAATAAATGGAAACCATCCAACCAAAAAAATAAAAGAAAAAAAGAAAAAAAACATAGACCCAACTGGAAAACAAGGTTTAAAATGGCAATAAATAAATATCTATCAATAAGCACCTTAAATATCAATGTACTGAACACTCCAATCAAAAGAGACAGAGTAACAGATTGGATAAAAAGGCAAAACCCTTCAATCTTCTGCCTACAAGAAGCTCATCTTAGGCCAAAGGATACATATAGATTGAAAAGGGGGTGGGAAAAGATATTTCATGACAATGGTCAAGACAGGAAAGCAGGAGTTGCAATACAAAATACAATACAAAATAGACGTTAAAGCAAAAGACATAAAGAAAGACAAAGAAGGACACTATTTAATGGTTAAAGGATCCATTCAAGAAGAGGATATTACAATCATCAATATATATGCCCCTAATAAAGGAGCACACAGATACCTACAACAAATACTTATACAAGGAGAAATTGATGGGAATACAATCATAGTGGGAGACATTAACACCTCACTCATATCAACTGACAGATCCTCTAGACAGAAAATCAATAAAGCAACAGAGATCCTAAAGGAAACAATAGAAAAGTTAATTGACTTAATTGACTTTTTCAGGACATTATATCCAGAATATCAGAATACATATTCTTCTCAAATGCACATGGAACATTCTCCATAATTGATCACATATTTGGGCAAAAAGCTAACCTTAACAAATTTAAGAGTATAGAAATTATTTCAAGTATCTTCTCTGATCACAATGGCATGAAACTAGAAATCAACCACAGGGAAAGAAATAAGACAAAATCTACTACATGGAGACTAAACAGCATACTGCTAAAAAGCCAATAGGTCAATGAGGAAATAAAGAAGGAAATTAAAAAATACATGAAGGCAAATGATAATGAAGACACAACCACTCAAAATCTATTGGATGCCGCAAAAGCAGTGCTCAGAGGGAAGTTCATAGCAATACAGGCCTTCCTCAGAAAAGAAGAAAAATCTCAAATGTACAGCTTAACCCACCAGCTAAATGAATTAGAAGAACAAAATAAAAACTCCTAAAGTCAGCAGAAGGAAGGAAATCATAAAGATCAAAGAGGAAATCAATAAAATAGAGATTCAAAAAACAATAGACAAAATCAATAAAACCAAGAGCTGGTTCTGTGAAAAGGTAAACAAAATTGACAAACCTCTGGCAAGACTCACGAAGAAAAGGAGAGAAAAAAACCCCAAATAATCAAAAGCAGAAATGAAAAAGGACAAGTCACAACAGATACTACAGAAATTCAAAAAAACCACAAGAGAATACCATCAACAATTATATGCCAAGAAATCTGACAACCTAGAAGAAATTGACAACTTTCTAGAGTCCTAAAACCTGCCAAAACTGAATCAAGAAGAAATAGATCAAGTGAACAGACTGATCACTGGAAATGAAATTGAATATGTCATAAAAACAATGCCTACAAATAAAAGTCCAGGACCAGATGGCTTCACAGGGGAATTCTACCAAACATTAAAAGAGGAAATTATACCCATCATCCTTAAACTTTTCCAAAAGGCTTATGAAGAAGAAACACTTCCAAAGACATTCTATGATGCCACCATCACCCTAATTCCAAAAGCAAAGATACCACCAAAAAAGAAAACTATTGGCCAATATCTTTGATGAATATAGACGCAAAAATGCTTAACAAAATTTTAGCTACCTGAATCTAACAACATATCAAAAAGCTCATACACCACGACCAGGTGGGATTCACACCAGGTTCACAAGGATGGTTCAACATATGCAAATAATTATGTCATACATCACATTAACAAAAGAAAAGTCAAAAACCACATGATCATCTCAATAGATAAAGAAAAAGCATTTGACAAAGTTCAACATCCATTCATGGTAAAAACTCTTACCAAAGTGGGCATACAGGGAACATTCCTTAACATAAAGCCATTTATGACAAACCCACAGAAAATATAATACTCAATGACGATAAGCTGAAAGCCTTCCCACTAAAATCTGGAACAAGACAGGGACGCCCACTCTCACCACTGCTATTCAACATCACATTGGCAGTCCTAGCCAGAGCAATCAGACAAACAAAAGAAATAAAAGGCATAAAAATAGGAAGAGAAGAAGTAAAACTGTCCCTGTATGCAGATGATATGATACTATATATAGAAAACCCTAAGGACATAACCCAAAAACTACTTGAACTCAACAAATTCAGCAAAGTAGCAGCATATAAAATTAACATTCAGAAATCAGTCACATTTCTGAATACTAACAATAAAATATTAGAAAAGGAATACAAAAATACAGTAGCATTTAAAATTGAACGTCAAAAAAATCAAATACCTCGGAATACACCTGACCAAGGAGGTAAAGGACTTATATGCAGAGAATTATAAAACATTAATCAAAGAAATTAAAGAAGATGTAAAGAAGTGGAAAGATAGTCCATGCTCCTAGGTTGGAAAAATTAATATGGTAAAAATGGCCATGCTACCCAAAGCAATCTACAAATTCAACACAATCCCTATCAAATTACCAATGACATTTTCCACACAGAACTAGGACAAACAATCCAAAAGTTTATATGGAACCACAAAAGACCCAGAATTGCCAAAGCAATTCTGATGAACAAAAACCAAGCAGGAGGCATAACTCTCCCAGACTTCAGGCAATATTACAAAGCCACAGTCATCAAGACAGTGTGGTACTGGTACCAAAACTGGAAAAAGACTTTAGATTGTTGATACTGAAGATGATACAATACATTGGAAATAAACTGGAGGCAAAGATGATAATTTATAGCAAAATGAACAAAGAAATACAAGATTTAAATTTAAGCAAGTAGAGATGCAAAAATATAACAACTGAAATAAAAGAAATTATTACAAGCAACCAAAAGCAGAATACAGGAGGCAGAAGAACGAATAAGCAAGGTGGAGGACAGACTATTGGAAATTGCTGATGCAGAACAGAAAAGAGCAAAAAGATTGAAAAGTAATGAAGATGGTCTAAGAGACTCTGGGGCAATATTAAGTGCACCAACATCCGTATTATAGGGGTTCCAGAATGAGAAGAGAGAATGAAAGGTACAGAAAAAATATTTTAAGAGATGATAGCCAAAAACTTCTCTAACATTGGAAAGGAACCAGTCACTCAAATCCAGGAAGCATAACGAGTTCCACATAAAATAACTCCAAGGAGTAAAACCACAAGACACATCTTAATCAAACTGATCAAAATTAAAGACAAATAAAATATTGAAGGCAGCTAGGGAAAAGAAACAAATAATGTACAAGGGAACCCCAATAAAGTTATCAGCAGATTTTTTAGCAGAAACTCTGCAGGACTGAGGGGAGTGGCACAATATACTTCAAGTGATGAAAGGAAGAAACCTCCAACCAACATTACTTTACCCAGCAGGTCTCTCATTCACATTTGAAGAGATCAAAAGCTTTACAGATAAGCAAAAGCTAAGAGAATTCAGCAACACTAAACCAGCTTTATGGCAAATACTAAAGGGACTTCTCTAGGCATAAAAGAAAAGGCCACAACTAGAAACAAAAATACCACAAATGATGAGGCTCACCAGTAAAAGTATATATAGAGTAAAGGTAGGAAATCATCCATGCACTAATATGCTACCAAAATTAGAAATCATGAGGTGAAGAGGGTACAATTGCAGGACACTGGAGATGCACATGCAATTAAGAGACCAACAACTTAAAACAATATATATATATATATATATATATATATATATATATATATATATATATGTAGGCTCCTATATCAGATCACCTCAATATATAAGGCAACTACTAACAACCTTAAAAGGAGAAATAATCAATAACACAATAATAGTGGGGGACTTTAACACCCCAATTAAATCAATGGAGAGAAAAACCAGACAGAAAATCACAAGGAAACACAGGCCCTAAATGAAACATTAGACCAGATGGATTTAATAGATATTTATAGGACATTCCATCCAAAAGCAGCAGAATACACGTTCTTTAGTGCACACAGAACATTCTCTAGGATTGATCACATTCTGGTCAACAATCAAACCTCTGTAACTTTAAGAAAATTGAAGTCATATCAAGCATCTTTTCCACCCACACCACTATCTGACTGTAAATCAAATACAAGGAAAAAACTGCAAGTAAAACACAGTGTGCAGAGAAAACAACCTGCTACTAAACAACAAATGGGTCACTGAAGAAATCAAAGAAAAAATTAAAAAATACCTAGAAGCAAATGACAACAAAGATATGACACTCCAAAACCTATGGGATGCAGCAAAAGCAGTTCTGAGAGGGAATTTTATAGCAATAAAAGCCTTCTTCAGGAAGCAATAAAAAGCACAAATGAACAACATAACTTTACATCTAAAGAAGCTAGAGAGAGAAGAATGGACAAGAACTAAGGTTAGCATAAGGAAAGAAATAACAAAGATTAGAGCAGAAATAAATGAAATAAAAATGATGAAGAAAATCATAGAAAAAATCAATGAAAGTAAAAGCTGGTTCTTTAAAAAGATCAACAAAATCTATAAACCCTTAGCCATACTTACAAAGAAAAAACAGAGGACTCAAATCAAAAAAATTAGAAATGAAAAAGAATTAACAATGGACATCACAGAAATGCAAGGATCATAAGAGACTACTACATGCAACTATATGCCCATAAAACAGAAAACCTAGAAGAAATAGATTATTAGAAAAGTACAATCTTCAAAGACTAAACAAAAAGGAAATAGAAAAAATGAATGGACCAATCTTAAGTACTGAATTTGAAAGTGTGATTAAAAAATTTCCAACATGCCCACTCTCACCACTGCTATTCAACATAGTTTTGGAAATCCTACCCACAGCGTTTAGACAAACAAAAGAAATAAAAGGCATCAAAATGGGAAGAGAAGAGATAAAACTGTCACTGTATGCAGATGACATGATACTATATATAGAAAACCTTAAGGACTCAACACAAAAACTACTTGAACTGATTAATAAATTCAGCAAAGTAGCAGGATAAAAGATTAACATTCAGAAATCAGTCGCATTTCTATATACCAAAAATGAAATATTAGAAAAGGAATACAAAAATACAATACATTTTAAAATTGTACCTCCAAAATTCAAATACCTCGGAATACACCTGACCAAGGAGGTAAAGGACTTATATGCAGAGAATTATAAAACATTAATCAAAGAAATTAAAGAAGATGTAAAGAAATGGAAAGATAGTCCATGCTCCTAGGTTGGAAAAATTAATATGGTAAAAATGGCCATGCTACCCAAAGCGATCTACAGATTCAATGCAATCCCTATCAAATTACCCGTGACATTTTTCACACAGAACTAGGACAAACAATCCAAACATTTATATGGAACCACAAAAGACCCAGAATCACCAAAGCAATCCTGAGAAACAAAAACCAAGCAGGAGGCATAACCCTCCCAGACTTCAAGAAATATTACAAAGCCACAGTCATCAAAACAGTGTGGTACTGGTATCAAAACAGACAGACAGACCAATGGAACAGAATAGAGAGAACCCAGAAATAAATCCTGACACCTAGGGTCAATTAATCTTTGACAAGGGAGGCAAGAACATAAAATGGGAAAAGGAAAGTCTATTCAGCAAGCATTGCTGGGAAACCTGGACAGCTGCATGCAAAGCAATGAAACTAGAACACACCCTCACACCATGCACAAGAAATAAATTCAAAATGGCTGAAAGCCTTAAATATGAGCCAAGACACCATCAAACGCCTGGAAGAGAACATAGGCAAAACACTCTCTGATATCAACCTCACGAGTATTTTCTCAGGTCAGTCTCCCAGAGCAACAGAAATAAGAGCGAAAATAAACCCATGGGACCTCATCAAATTGAAAAGCTTTTGCACAGCAAAGGAAACCCAAAAGAAAACAAAAAGGCAACTTACAGAATGGGAGAAAACAGTTTCAAATGATGCAATGGACAAGGGCTTAATCTCTAGAATATACAAGCAACTTATACAACTCAACAGCAAAAGAGCCAATCAATCAATGGAAAAATGGGCAAAAGACCTGAATAGACTGTTCTCCAAGGAAGATATACAGATGGCCAGCAAACACATGAAAAAATGCTCAACATCGTTGATTATATGAGAAATGCAATCAGAACTACCATGAGATACCACCTCACACCAGTCAGAATGGCCATCATTAATAAGTCTGTAAATAACAAGTGCTGGAGGGGTTGTGGAGAAAAGGGAACCCTCCTGCACTGTTGGTGGGAATGTAAACTGGTATAGCCACTATGGAGAACAGTTTGGAGATACCTTAGAAATCTATACATAGAACTTCCATATGACCCTGCAATCCCACTCTTGGGCATATATCCAGACAAAACTCCACTTAGGGACACATGCACTGGCATGTTCATTGCAGCACTATTCACAATAGCCAAGATATGGAAGCAACCTAAATGTCCATGGACAGATGATTGGATTCAGAAGAAGTGGTATATATACACAGTGGAATATTTCTCAACCATAAAAAAGAACGACATAATACCATTTATAGCAGCATGGGTGGATCTATAGAATCTCATCCTGAGTGAAATGAGTCAGAAAGACAAAGACAAATACCATATGATTTCACGTATACCTGGAATCTAATATACAGCACAAATGAACATTTCCACAGTAAAGAAAATCATGGACCTGGAGAATAGACTTGTGACTGCCCAGTGGGGAGAGGGAGGGAGTGGGAGGATTGGGAGCTTGAGGTTATTGGATACAACTTGGAATGGATTTACAATGAGATCATGCTGAGTAGCATTGAGAACTATGTCTAAATACTTATATCGCAACAGAACGAAGGGTGGAAAAAAAGTGTATACATGTAAGTGTATTTTTGCCCCCATGCTGTACCTTGGAAAAATAAATAAATAAATTAAACAAAAGAAAAGAAAACCAAAAAAAATCAGTTATGATAAAAAAACTTTAAAAAATTATACCACTTTAATACAACAAAATTAAGTTTAGATTTATTTGCCCTTTGTAAAAAAAAACAAAAACAAAAACAAAACAAAACAAGAAAACTCCCAACATACAAAAGTCCAGGACCAGATGGCCTCACAGGCAAATTCTATCCATCATTTAGAGAAGAGTTAACACCTATCCTTCTGAAACTATTCCAAAAAATTGCAGAGGTAGGAATACTCCCAAACTCATTCTATGAGGCCACCATCGTCCTGACACCAAAACCAGACAAAGATATCACAAAAAAAGAAAATTACAGGCCAATTTCACTGATGAACATAGATACAAAATCCTCAACAAAATACTAGCAAACCAAATCCAACAATACATTAAAAGGATTGTACATCATGATCAAGTGGGATTTATCCCAGTGATGTAAGGATTTTTCAATATCCATGAATCAATCAATGTGACACATCACATTAACAAACTGAAGAATGAAAACCATGTGATACTCTCAGTAGATGCAGAAAAAGCTTTTGACAAGATCCAACACCCATTTCTGATAAAAACCCTTCAGAAAGTGGGCATAGAGGGAACCTCCCTCAACATAATAAAGGCCAAATATGACACACCACAGTCTCAATGATGAAAAGCTGAAAAAATTCCCACTGAGATCAGGAACAAGACATGGATGTCTTCTCTTGCCACTACTATTTAACATAGTTTTGGAAGTCTAAACCACGGCAATCAGAGAAGAAAAAGAAATAAAAGGAATCCAAATTGGAAAGGAAGAAGTAAAACTATCACTCTTTGCAGATGACATGATACTATACCTAGAAAATCCTAAAGAAGCTACCAAAAAAAAAAAAAAACCTGTTAGAACTCATCAATGAATTTGGCAAAGTCACAGGATACAAAATTAATACACAGAAATTGACTGCATTTCTATACACTAACAATGAAAAATCAGAAAGAGAAATTAGGGGGAAAAATCCCATTTACCATCACATCCAAAAGAATAAAATACCTAGTAGTAAACCTACCTAAATAGACAAAAGGTCTGTACTCAGAAAACTATAAGACACGATAAGACACTGATGAAAGAAGTCAAAGATGACACAAACAGATGCTGTTAGATTGGAAAATCAATGTTATCAAAATGACTGTACTATCCAAGGCAATCTACATATTCAATGCATTCCCTATCAAATTACCAAGGACATTTTTTCACAGAACTCGAACAAAATATTTTAAAGTTTGCTTGGAAGCACAAACAAACGGAAGAGCCAAAGCCAGCCTGAATAAGAAAAATGGATCTGGAGGAATCAGGCTCCCTGATCAGACTATACTACAAAGCTATAGTCATCAAAATCATATGGTACTGGCACAAAGACAGAAACGTAGATCAGTGGATTAGGATGGAAAGCCCAGAATTAAACACACACACCTACAGTTAACTAATCTATGACAAAGGAGGCAAGAATATACAATAGAGAAAAGACAGTCCCTTCAATAACTGGTGTTGGGAAAACTGGAAAGCCACATGTAAAAGAATGAAATTAGAACTCTTCCTAACACCATACACAAAAAAACTCAAAATGGATTAAAGACCTAAATATAAGACTGGGTACAATAAAACTCTTAGAGGAAAACATAGGCCAAACAATCTCCGACATAACCCACAGCAATATCTTCTCAGATCCACCCCCTAGAGTAATGACAATAAAAATAAAAATAAACAATTGGGACATGAACTTAAAAGTTTCTGCACAGCAAAGGAAACCCTAGACAAAAAGAGAAGACAAACCACAGAATGGGAGAAAATATTTGCAAATGAAGGGACCGACAATTGATTAATCTCCAAAATTTACAAACACCTTCTGCTGCTCAATACCAAAAAAACAAAAAAAAACCCTATCAAAAAGTGTGCAGAAGTTTTAAACAGACATTTCTCTAAAGTAGACCAAAGATGGCCAAAACAAACAAACAAAAAACATGAAGAGATGTTTAAATCTCTAATTATTAGAGGAAATGCAAATCAAAACCACTATGAGGTACAAATCAAAACCAATACATTAGTCAGAATGGCCATCATTAAAACGTCTACAAATAAAAAGTTTTGGAGAGGGCTTGGAGAAAAGGGAACCCTATTACACTGTTAGTGGGAATGTAAATTGGTGTATCCACTGTGGAAAACAGTGTGCAGATTCCTAAGAAAACTAAAATTAGAATTATTTTTTGATTCAGCAAACCCACTCCTGGGCATCTATCCAAAGAAAACCATGACTCAGAAAGATACATGTACCCCAGTGTTCATCGAAGCACTATATACAATAGCCAAGACATGGAAACAACCCAAATGTCCATTGTCAGAGGAATGGATAAAGAATATGTGGTGAATATACACAAGGTACTATTACTCAGTCATTACAAGGATAGAAATAATGGCATTTGCAGCAACATGGATGGACCTAGAAGTTATCATGCTAAGTGAAATTAGTCTGACAGTGAGACACTAACATCAAATGCTATCACTGACATGTGGAGTCTGAAAAAAGGACACAATGAACTTCTTTGCAGAATAGATACTGACTCACAGACTGAAAAACTAATGGTTTCCAAAGGAGAGAGTTTGGGGGTGGGGGATGGGCTGGAGGTTTGGATGGAAAAGCTATAAAATTTGGTTGTGATGATCATTGCTCATCTATAAATGTAATAAAATTCATTGAATTATAACAAATGTAGACTTGCCATTTGACCAAACATTTCTACTTATAACCAAAAGAATTGATGACATGAGTGAATTTTTTAAAAAGCTATACATACAATGGAATATTACTCTGACTTAAAATGAGGTATTGATACATGCTACAGTGTAGATGAACCTTGAAAACATCATGCTCAGTGAAAGAGTTCAAAAACAGAGTCCACATATTGTATAATTCCACTAATATGAAAAAATCAGAATAGGTAAAACCATGGATACAGAAGTGAGGGTATTGGTTTTACAGTCTAGGGGAGATAGAGGAATGAACAGTGACTGATTAATAGGTACAGGGTTTCTGTTTGTGATGATGAAATATTCTGAAACTAGATAGTAGTGATGATTGCATAGAACTGTGAGTATTATTGGATTGTACAACTTAAAATGTTTTAAAAGCCAAATTTTTTATGAATTTTACAACAAAATATATGTAACCATGAAGTGTATATTTTTTGTTACTAAAAACAAGTGAGAGGAAGAATCTCTGCTTATGAAATTGGCACTGATTGTAGCTCAAAAGCTGGAACTGGATGTGAGGTATTTCTATCTCTAGAGCTGATGTTAGAGCTTTCTTTCTGTGTGGATCTGGCATTGGAGCTGTTGCAAGAACTGGTACAAGAGCTGGCATGGCAGTTGGTGATAGCTGCCTCTATCTCTGGATTTTGTAGTAGTGATTGTACTTGAGCTCTTTCTAACTCTGTATTGGAGCTAAAACTGCCCCTCTACTGGTTCTAGATGTGGAGTTTGGTGCTTGAGTTGGCTTTTCTTCTAAATGTGCACTGACTCTAGCTCTGGATCTGACACTGACTCTAACTCTGAAATTAGTTTTGGAGGTGGTTTTATCTCTAGAGCTGGCACAGGAATTGATAATAGAGTTCTATCCTTGTAGTTGGTGGTAAAAAAATGCTGAAGCTGGCCTATCATTGTTGGTGGTAGAGGTGATGGAGCTGTTCAACAACATGACTACTTTTCAATGTGATTTTCCACAGACAGAAAACAACCCATTGCCTTTACGAGAAGCCCAGGCCAAACATCCCAGGAAGTGTTCCTAGACTAAAGCCCATCATATGAGTGAACTGAGGCTATTCTCTGCTTCTTTTCTTTGTGACCTTGGCCTATCCCTCATTACAACTGCCACCTCCAGTGTTCCTGGCCCTCTGGCTCTGCCTCAGTGAGCTTCAGGGCTCTGGGTGTTGCTCAAGGTCTAAACCAAGCATGTTGAGCTGTGTGTAGTCCATGTGCATCTTGGAAATAAAAATATGGAAGCTGACATAAATCCTCATATGACTAGTCCGTATTGTTGCTCAATATTGAGGAGAAGGTGCTGGGGGGAAGCAGGGGGGCAGCAGAGTCAGAGGAACCCTCAGGCAGAGATCTATGAAGCAGCACCCACATACTCCTTACCCCAAATTACCCATAATGGGAAGTAGCATAAAGCCCTCCTTCTGCAGCTGGAAACTGAAACATGCTCACTTCCCTTCCCCCACCTCACATATCACTCTCTGACCTAGAAAATTACCCTTGAAAATAGTCAAAAATTGGTCTGGAAAGCTACTGCCTGATCAGGACCTGATTCCCAGCTTGTCTCTGCAAAGGCCGCCAACTTAGCTGGAATGGTATTTCCTCTCTCAGAGCACACTCCTTGTTCCATTCAGGAGTTGGAGTTTCCTGGATCCACCACAGACCCTGTGAGCTTCCAGCAGGGGTAACAGGAAGCATGATTTTGAGAGGAGAATCACCCAAACACCCCCTTACAGGCAACTGGGGCAAAAGTATGCTCCCATGTCTGCAGCCCCAGCCCCTTAGGCTCCACCACAGTGGGCTCCAGAAAATTTGCTATGCTAGCCCCAGCCACCTCCAGGTGAGAGCAGTCATGAGGGTGAGCACTCAGCTGATGCAGCTGACCAACACACTGGCACCATTGCATACCTTCATTCCCAAATCAGATCACATAACTCTTCCTTCTCTGACCTCCTCATCTCTCTCCCCACAGCCTCATCCTGAGTGAGTACTGCACCTAACAACTTGCTTCTAACTGCAGATACTGCAAAATTTCTGGGATGTCCCGCCCCAGGATGCAATTAGAAGAAGTTTGTGGTTTCCATTTTAATCACTCTCTTCTGTGTTACCCCTCTTTCACCTCTCAATATCTCAATTCTCTGTCTCTCGCCATACCTCCCTGCCCTTATCCTGCCTTCATTCCCTCACACTTTATTTTCATTACAGCACTTGCTATTTTCCTTTATAAGCATTTTTCTTGGGTTTTTCCCCATCTGCCCTCCAGACTGTGAGCTACTAGGGAGCAGAGACCACCAGGATGTGGCACCCAGGGGCTTACATGGCTTCTGAACAGGGTGAGAGTGCTCAGAGTACAGTAGCTGAATGATTAAATCAGAGGATCCAGAGCCCACTCCCCATGTATGGGCAGCTCACATTGTGGATATGGATGCTAATTATAAAAAATGAAAGTTGGGTGGGAGGCAGGCAGTTACTCAGTATGACACTTGAGTTTTTCATCCCTTCCCACATTGCTCCATTTTGTGCAGGAAGTACAGCCAACTTCCTGGTGGTCAGTGCACTAACTATAGTCCAGGCAATAAATCAGAGAACGAAAAACACAATATTTAATTCAATCAGGCACTGGTTCCTTGGGCCCTCACAGGGCAGAGAAGTGGGGCAGGCAGGCTCCAGGACTGATGAGAGGGACCTCCATTCTCCCTTATCTCCCTATTACCCTCCACTGGCCCTGGATGTCCAGTTAACTCATAAGACCTCTTTACCAAGCCTGGTCATTTACCATGGCCCCACTTACAAATGAGGGCCCTGAGGCTCTAGCAAGGATGGGCATATCTCTGAATTTTGACTGAATTTGTGGTCCAATGCTTGCCTCAGTTCTGGATTATACCAGGACCTCAGTCACCCAAGCCCTGGAGCTACTGGATGGCTTGTCAACCCAGCTACTCAGTGCCTGGGGCCACATATGGGATGCACAAGACATCCAGGATAGATAGCTGTCACTAGGATTCCAGGCCCTGAGGCCAAGTCTGGAATACCCAGGATGCTTGGGATGAAAAACTAGTCACATAAGAGTTTGGCACTAAGGCCAACACTGGAATGCCTGAGATAGAGAACTGACTGATCTGACTCTCCATCACCAAAACTATGTCCAGGACATCTGAGATGAGAGGTTGGTTGTCCCAGCATCCAGGCACCAAGACAAAGTCCAGGATGCCTGGGATTAATAGTATTCTCAGCAACACAATGTCTGATGCCAAGTCACATGGAAAGCTTGGGACAGCTAGTTCGTGACCGCAGTACCCAAGGCCATATCCAGGACACCTGAGATGACTGAGTGGAAACCTGTTTGACACAATAGCTTATTGCCTAGGTCATTCCTGGGACACCTGGGAAAAATAAAAAGCCAAGGTCAAATGACAGTTGGCAGGACAGTTGATGACCTGGTAGCACCTTGCTAAAGGCCAAATTCAGGGCACCCAGGATGCCAGAAAAACAGCTGGTAAACCTAGCAAAATGACATAAAGTCCAAGTTTGATATGCCTGGGATGAACAACCTGTAGACTTAGCAATCTAGTGTCAAGGCCAAGACAGACTGATACACCCAATCAAGGCTGCTAGTTGACCTGTCAACTTGTTCCTGAGGTAAAGTCCAGGACATCTTGAACAGCTAGTCATCCTAGTAACCTGGTACATGATGCCAAGTTCGGGATACTGAGGATACCTGGGAAAGACCATTAAATGACCCAGAAATCCCCGAGGTCAGGTCTGGGATACCTGAGATACAAGAATGAAGTTTGTTGACCTTAAACAGTGGAACACAAGTCCATATCAGAGACTACTGTGACAGCTGGTCAACTCAAATAGCACCCAGAATCTCAGTACCCAAAGCCAAGTCTAGGATAAACAGGATCCAAAGCTGACAGCACTGGCCAGCCTTGTGCCTGAAACAAAGTCCAAGATAATTTGATATGACAGCTAGTTGATCTGAAATCCAGGTGCCCAAGGCCATGTCTGGGACACCCAAGACAGATATCTGGTCAACCCATAGCCCAGTGCTGATGCCAAGTCTGGGAATATAGTAAGCCTGGGACAGACTGGAGTTCACCTGGGAGACCAGCACTCATGGAAAAATATGGATGCCCAGGCTGGACTGCTAGTTGCCCTGGCAACTTCATATGTGGGGCCAAGTTTGGGATGCCCTAGAGGACAGCTACTCAACCAAGTAACCCAGCACACAATGCCAAGTTTGGGGTGCCTGGAATGGAAGTTGGTCTACTCAGCCATCTAGTGCCCAGTGCCAGGTCCAAGACATCCTTAATGAACAGATGGTTGACCTGGAAGCCTGGCACCCAAGGCCATATCTGAGATGCTCAGGATTGACAACTGGTCAACTCAGCAGCCCAGTACCAGAGGGAAATTTTGGATGCCCAGGAGGGATGGATGTTCTTCTGGCTGCCCAGCACCCAAGGCCAAATCTAGGATGTATGGGCCAGACAACTGGTAAACCCAGCAGCTTGGCATCCAAGGCCAAGTCCAGGACTCTTGATACACCTCTGCCAGACAGCTGTCAAAATCCAAAAGCCCATCCCCAGAGCCAATTATTAAATGCCATGATACCTAGAAGATGCATGGGATGTACAACTGGTCACCTCAGGAGTTTGGCACTGAGACCAAAACTGAGACAGACAACTAGTCATTCTGACAGACTTGTGCCAAGTTTAAGTCCAGGATGTCCAGTATAGATAGTGTTTGACCTGATAGCCCAGAGCACAGGCCAAATCTGGGATGATCCAGCATGTCTGGGACAGACAGCTGATCAACTCAAGAGCTTAGTGTCAAGGCCAGGGCCAGGATGCCCAGGACCTACAACTGGTTGACCCATCAGCCTGATACCTGAGGCTGAATTCATAATGCATGAGATGTCCAAGATAGACAGCTGGTCATTTGGGAACCTAGTGCCTGAGACCAAATCTGGATTGCTCTAGACAGCCTGAGGCCAAGTCCAAAGTGCCTTGTATGGACTTCTGATAAACCTAGAAGCTAATTACAAGTCACCCAAGAGGGAGAGATTTTTGGTCTGGAAATTTGGTGCCCCACACTGAGACCAATATGCCTGAGAAGGAAAGGCGCCTGAGGCTATATGTTGCCTAAAAGAGACCCAACGTAGGACAAAGGACACATGTAAATTGAAAGTAGGACATAGTTGTCTTTTTGTTTTCTTTTGGATTTGCTTTGCTGTGCAAAAGCTTTTCAGTTTGCTGAGGTCCCATGGGTTTATTTTTTCTCTTATTTCTATTGCTTTGGGAGACTGACCTGAGAAAATATTCATGATGTTGAAGTCAGAGAGTGTTTTGCCTATGTTTTCTTCTAGGAGTTTGATGGTGTCCTGTCGTATATTTAAGTCTTTCAGCCATTTGGAGTTTATTTTAGTGCATGGTGTGAGGGTGTGTTCTAGTTTCATTGCTTTGCATGCAGCTGTCCAGGTTTCCCAGCAATGCTTGCTGAATAGACTTTCCTTTTCCCATTTTATGTTCTTGCCTCCCTTGTCAAAGATTAATTGACCCTAGGTGTCAGGATTTATTTCTGGGTTCTCTCTATTCTGTTCCATTGGTCTGTCTGTCTGTTTTGATACCAGTACCACACTGTTTTGATGACTGTGGCTTTGTAGTATTTCTTGAAGTCTGGGAGAGTTATGCCTCCTGCTTGGTTTTTGTTTCTCAGGATTGCTTTGGCGATTCTGGGTCTTTTGTTGTTCTATATAAATGTTTGGATTGTTTGTCCTAGTTCTGTGTGAAAAATGTCACGGGTAATTTGATAGGGATTGCATTGAATCTGTAGATTGCTTTGGGTAGGATGGCCATTTTCACAATATTGATTTTTCCAATCCAGGAACATGGAATATCTTTCCATTTCTTTACATCTTCTTTGATTTCTTTGATTAAGGTTTTATAGTTCTCGGCATATAGGTCCTTTACCTCTTTGGTCAGGTGTATTCCGAGGTATTTGATTTTGTGTGGTACAATTTTAAAAGGTATCGTATTTTTGTATTCCTTTTCTAATGTTTCATTGCTGGTATACAGAAATGCAACTGACTTCTGAATGTTAATCTTATATCCTGCCACTTTGCTGAATTTATTAATCAGTTCAAGGAGTTTTGGGGTTGAGTCCTTAGGGTTTTCTAGGTATAGAATCATGTCATCTGCATACAGTGACAGTTTGATCTCTTCTCTTCCTATATGGATGCCTTTGATTTCTTTTGTTTGTCTAATTGCTGTGGCTAAGACTTCCAAAACTATGTTGAAGAGCAGTGGTGAGAGTGGGCAATGGGAGAAAATAGTTTCAAATGATGCAACTGACAAGGGCTTAATCTCTAGAATATATAAGCAACTTATACAACTCAACAGCAAAAAAACCAATCAATCAATGGAAAAATGGGCAAAATACCTGAATAGACATTTCTCCAAAGAAGATACACAGATGGCCAGCAAACACATGAAAAAATGCTCAGCATCGCTGATTATAAGAGAAATGCAAATCAAAACTACCATGAGATACCACCTCACACCAGTCAGAATGGCCATCATTAATAAGTCCGTAAATAACAAGTGCTGGAGGAGTTGTGGAGAAAAGGGAACCCTCCTTCACTGTTGGTGGGAATGTAAGCTGGTACAGCCACTATGGAGAACAGTTTGGAGATACCTTAGAAATCTATACATAGAACTTCCATATGACCCTGCAATCCCACTCTTGGGCATCTATCCGGACAAAGCTCTACTTAAAAGAGACACATGCACCCGCATGTTCATTGCAGCACTATTCACAATAGCCAGGACATGGAAACAATCCAAATGTCCATCGACAGATGATTGGATTCGGAAGATGTGGTATATATACACAATGGAATACTACTCAGCCATAAAAAAGGATGACATCATGCCATTTGCAGCAACATGGATGGAACTAGAGAATCTCATCCTGAGTGAAACGAGCCAGAAAGACAAAGACAAATACCATATGATATCACTTATAACTGGAATCTAATATCCAGCACAAATGAACATCTCCTCAGAAGAGAAAATCATGGACTTGGAGAAGAGACTTGTGGTTGCCTGATGGGAGGGGGAGGGAGTGGGAGGGATCAGGAGCTTGGGCTTATCAGACACAACCTAGAATAGATTTACAAGGAGATCCTGCTGAATAGCATTGAGAACTATGTCTAGATACTCATGTTGCAACAGAAGAAATGGTGGGGGAAAAACTGTAATTGTAATGTATACATGTAAGGATAACCTGACCCCCTTGCTGTACAGTGGGAAAATAAAAAAAAAAAAAGAAAGTAGGACATAGAAAAAAATATTTCATGCCAATGGAAATGACAGGAAAGTGGGAGTTGCAATACTCATATAAGCAAAATAGACTTTAAAGCAAAAGCCATAAAGAAAGATAATAAATACATGATTTAATGATAAAAGCATCAATTCAAGAAGAGGATATTACACTTGTCAATATATATATCTAATATAGAATAATCCAAATACATAAAACAAATACTAACAGACATAATAGGAGAAACTGAAGGGGATACAAAAATAGTAGGAGACTTTAACACCTCACTCACACCAATGGACAGATCTTTGAGACAGAAAATCAGCAAGGCAACAGAGATCCTACATGACACAATAGAATAGTTAGATTTAATTGATATTTTCAGGACACCACATAAAATAAAACAATATACATTCTTTTAAAGTGCACATGGAATATCTTCTAGGATTGACCACATGCTGGGAAACAAAACTAACCTCAACAAATTTAAGGGTATATAAATTATTTCAAGCAGCTTCTCTGACCACAATGGCATAAAACTAGAAACCAACCACAGGGGGAAAATTAGAAAAAACTGACAGCATGGAGACTAAAAAACTACTAAAATACCGCTGGGTCTATGAGAAAATCAAAAAGGCAATTAAAAAGTACCTTGAGACAAATGACAATGAAAACAGAAACATACAAAACCTGTGGGATGTCACAAAAGCAGTTCTTAGTGGGAAGTTCATAGTGATACAAGCCTAGCTCAATAAAGAAGAAAAGTCTCAAGCAACAATCTTCCACTTAAAATAATTAAAAAAAGAAAAAAACCCTGAAGTCAGCAGAAGGAAAGAAATCATAAGGATCAGAGAAGAAACAAATAAACTATAGATTAAAACACAATAGAAAAAAAATCAGTAAAACTGAGAGCTGATTCTTTTAAAGGGTAAACAAAATTGACAAAACCCTGGCCAGACTCATTAAGAAGAGAGAGAGAACCCAAGTAAATGAAATGAGAAAGAAAAAGGAGAAATATCAATGGGTACTACAGAAATTTAAAAAACATAAGGAGAATGTTATGAACAACTAATTAGACACCCTAGAAGAAATGGACAAATTTCTAGAGACTTACAACCTGCCAAAACTGAATCAAGAAGAAATAGATCAATTGAACAGACCAATTACTAGTAATTAAATTGAATATAAAAAACAATTCCCACAAACAAAAGTCCAGGACCAGATGGCCTCACAGGCTAATTCTACCAAATATAAAAGGAAGAACTTACACCCATTCTTCTTAAACTTTTCCAAAAGTTTGAAAAAAAGGAACACTCCCAAAGACATTCTATGAAGCCACCATCATCCTAATACCAAAACCAAAGATACTACCCAAAAAGAAAATTATAGGCAAATATTTTTTATGAATATAGATGCAAAAATTCTCAACAAAATTTTAGCCAACTAAATCCAACAACACATAAAACATATAAAAAAGACCACAACAAAGTGGGACTCATACGAAGTTCTCAATGATGGTTCAATTCATGCAAGTCAATGTCAAATACCACATTAACAAAAGATAAGTGAAAAATCACACGATCATCTCAATAGATGCAGAAAAATCATTTGACAAAATCCAACATTCATTCATGATAAAAATTCTTACTGGAGTTCTCATTATGGCTCAGTGGTTAGCAAACCCAACTAGCATCCACGAGGATGCTGTCCCATCCCTGGCCTTGCTCAGTGGGTTAAGGATCTGGTGTTGCCATGAGCTTTGGTGTAGGTTGCAGATGTGGCTCAGATCCCACGTTGCTGTGGCTCTGGCGTAGGCTGGAGGCTACAGCTCTGACTGGACCCCTAGCCTGGGAACCTCCATATGCTGCATGTGTGGCCCTGAAAAGACATAAAGACTGAAAAACAATTCCTACCAAAGTGAGTATAGAGGGAACATATCTTAACATAATAAAGCCATTTATAACAAACCTACAGCCAATATAATACTCAATGGAGAAAAGATGAAAGCCTTCCTGCTAAAATCTGGAAAAAGACAAGGATGCTCACTCTCACCACATTTATTTGACATAGTATTGGAAGTCCTAGATGCAGCTATCAGACAAATTAAAGAAATAAATAGTTTCCAAATTGGAAGAGGTAAATTTGGCACTCTATGTAGATGACAAAAAGTATATGCAGAAAACCATTAGGACTCCACACAAAAATTACTTGAGCTGATCAAAAATTCAGCAGAGCAGCAGAATACGTTTTTTTTTTTTGGTTTTCATTTTTATTTTTTATTATAGTTGATTTACAATATTCTGCCATTTTCTGCTGTGCAGCTAAGTGACACAGTTATATATACATTCTTTTTCTCACATTATCCTTCATCCTGTTCCATTGCAACTGATTGTATATAGTTCCTTGTGCTATACAGCAGGGTCTCACTGCTTATCCACTCCAAATGCAGTATTTTGCATCTACTCATGCCAAACTCCCAGTCCATCCCACTCCCTTCCCTTCCCCCCTGGCAAATGCAAGTCTGTATTCCATGTCCATGATCTGTTTCTGTTTTGTGGGTATATCATTTGTTACATATTTTATATTCAACATATAAGTGATATCATAGGGTGTCTGTCTTTCCCTTCCTGACTTTACTCACTATGAGAATCTCTAGTTCCATTGATGTTGCTGCAAATGAAATTATTTTGTCCTTTTTTATGGCTGATAGTATCCTATTGTATACATGTACCACATCTTCTAAATCAATTCATCTCCTAGTGGGCATTTAGATCGTTTCAATGTCTTGGCTATTGTGAATAGTTCAGCAAAGAACATACATGCTCATATATGACTTCAATGAAAGTTTTGTCTGGATATATGCCCAGGAGTGGGAATTGCTAGATCATATGGTAGATTTACCTTTAGTTTTCTAAGAAATTTCCATAGTGTTTTCTCTAGTCAGCTACACACATGTCACCAATCTTAAAATTTGTCACAAACAAGAGGCTTCCAGCTTCTCAATTTCAAAGTGGATGCCAGCCAGTGAGAGCACACTGGCAACAATGTTGGTTTCCACAGGAAATCAACCATTGCATTTTATGTATCTGTGCTTCTCACATATAAATTATGTTAATGACCAGTTAGGATGCCAAGAGCTCTGTGTGCACTAGACTCTGGCAGTGGGCTCAACTAGCTTGCAACATACTAAAAAGGTGTTTTAAATACTGGAAAAGGTGCTCTCTTCACTACAGTTAAAATGCATGGCAGAGCAAACTAGGCTGCTACCCTGGGTCATCAATCCTGCAAATGACACAAAGTAAAGTGAATGCTAGTCACTAAAAGCACACAGCACTGATGTTGGTTTCTACAGGAAATAAACCGTTGACTTTTTTTCACCTGGGCTTCTCACACAAAACTAGGGTTATTGACCCCTCAGATGCCAAAAGTTTTCTGTGTTCTAGATTCTGGCCATGGACTCAAACAGCTTTTGACACACTCAAAATGTGTTCAAAATATCTGAAAAGGTTGATTTGGTATGAAAATGCTCCCTGTAAACTACAGCCAATACAATGGGCTCACTAGACTCCTACCCATATGAGAGAAATCTTACAAAGATCCTAAAAAGAGGCTTCCGGCTTCTCACTTGCAGAATAGATGCCAGTTGCTGAGAGAACACTAGAAGAAATGTTGGTTTCCACAGGAAATCAACTGTTTCCTTTTTTCCTCCTGGCACTCTCACATATAACAAGGGTTATTGACCAACTTAGGTGCCAAAATCTCTGTGTGCACTAGTTTCTAGCAGTGGGATCAACAATATTGCAACACACTTAAAAGCTGTTCTAAATACTAGAAAAATCTGATTAGTTATGAAAAGGCCCTCTCTTTACTATTGTCAAAATTCAGGGCATACCTAGGTAGGTGAAATTGTATTTCACCAATCTTACAGTTGTCACAAAGAAGAGGCTTCCTGCATCCCACTTGCAAAGTGTATGCCAGCCACTGAGAGCACAGCAGTACCAGTGTTGGTTTCCACAGGAAATCAACCTTTTTCCCACCTGGGCCTCTAGGATAACTATCAATATTGACAAAATTAAATGCCTAATGCTTTGTCTGCACTAGATTATGACAGTGTGATCAACTAGATTGCAATACACTCAACATATTCTCCAAATCTGGAAAATGCTGATTTGGAATGAAAAGGTCCTCTCTTCACTACAGTGAAAATGCAGGGCCCAGTTAGCTAGGCTGCTAACTGAATGTCAGCAATTTTACAAGTATCACAAACAGGAGTCCCTGTTATGACTCAGTGGTTAATGAATCTGACTAGTATCCATGAGGATACAGATGGATCCCTAGTCTTGCTTAGTGGGTTGAGGATCAGGCATTGCTGTGAACTGTAGTGTAGGTTGCAGATGCAGATCAGATCCCACATTGCTGTGGCCGTGGCATAGGCCATCAGCTAAAGCTTTAACTTGACTCCAATGCTGAGAACCCCCATATGACACAGGTGCAGCCCTAAGAATATTTTAAAATGTCACAAACAAGAGGTTTCCAGCTTCCACTTGCAAAGTGGGTGCCAGCCATTGAGAGAATACTAGTACCAATGTTGGTTTCCATAGGAAGTCAACCATTGCATTTTTTCCACCTAGGCCTCTCATATAAAGTTAAGGTTAGTGAAAAGCTCAGATACAAAAATTCTGTGTGACTACAATTCTGGCATTATGATCAAATAGCTTGCAACACACTCAAAATGTGTTCTAAATACTGGAAAAGGCTGATCTGATATGGAAAGGCACTGTCTTCACTGCAGTCTAAATACAGGGCCTAGTCACCTAGGCTGCTACCCACATGTCTGCAAAATTACAAATGTCACAAACAAGAAGTTTCTAGGTTCCCACTTGCAAAGTGGATGCCAATTACTGAAAGAACACTAGCACCAATGTTGGTTTCCTCTGGAAATCAACTTTTGCCTTTTTTCCACCTGGTTCTTACACATAAAGTTAGGGTTAGTGATCAGTTCAGATGCCAAAAGCTCTGTTTGCAATAGTTTCTGGCAGTGGGCTCAAATAACTTGAAGCACACTCAAAACATGTTCTCCAATGCTGGAAAATGCTGATTTGGTATGAGATGGTACTCTCTTCACTACAGTGGAAATGCAGAGCCCAGTCACTAGGCTGCTACTTGCATGTCAGCAATCTTACAAATGTCACAAATAAGAGGTTTTAGCTTCCCACTTGCAAAGGGGATGCCAGTAACTGGGAGCACGTGAACACCAGTGTCAGTTTACAAAGGAAATCAACCAATGCCTTTTTGCACCTGGGCCTCTCACATATAATTATATTTATTGAGCAGCTAAGATGCCAAAAGCTCTGTGCATGCTAGATTCTAGCAGTGCACTCAACAAGATTGCAACACACTGAAAATGCATTCTAAATACCAGAAAGTGCTGATTTGATATGAAAAGGCATTCTCTTCACTACAGCATAAATCTGGGGCTAGTTAGCTAGGCTCATAGCCTCATATAACCAATTTTACAAATGTCACAAAAAAGAGGCTTTTGGCTGCCCACTTGAAAAGTGGATGCCAGTCATTTAGGGCCCACCAGCACCAACATTGGTTTCCATAGGAAATCAACTATTTCCTTTTTTCCACCTGAGCCTCTAGATATATTGATGAGCTCAGATGCCAAAAGCTCTGTGTGTGTGCTAGATTCTAGCAGTGGGCTCAACTAGCTTGCAACAGACTTAAAAAATTTTAATACTGGGAAAATCTGCTTTGTTACAAAAAGGCAGTCTCTTCACTACAGTCAAAATTCAGGGCATAGCTACATAAGCCACTAACCTCATGTCAGCAGTCTTAGAAATATCACAAACCAGAGGCCTTCAGCTTCCCACTTGCAAAATGGATAACAGTCAGTGAGAGCACACCAACACTAAAGTTGGTTTCCATAGGAAATCAAACATTGCCTTTTCCCCACATGTTCCTCTCACATATAATTAAGTTTAAGGACCAGCTCAGATACCAAATCACTGTGTGCGCTAGATTCTGGCAGTGGGCTCAACATGCTTGCAACTCATTAAAGACATGTACTAAATACAGGGAAAGACTGATTCGTATGAAATGTGCCCTCTTCACTACAGTTGAAATGCAGGGCCTTGTCAGCTAGGCTGCTAACCTCATGTCACCAATCTTAGAAGTGTCAGAAACAAGAGGCTTCCAGATTCCCATTTGCAAAATGGATGCTAGTCAGTGAGAGTACAATAGCACCAAGGCTGGTTTCCATAGGAAATCAACCATTGCCTTTTTTGCAACTTGGCTTCTCACATATAATTAAGGTTATTGAGCAGCTCAGATGCCAAAAGCTTTATGTCTGCTAGATTCTGTCTGTGGGCTCACCTAGCTCAAAACACACTAAACACATGTTCTAAATACTGGAAAAGGATGATGTGGTATGAAAAGAACTCTCTTCACTACAGTCGAGGCAGGGCAGAGAATGCAAAACTTCTAGTCTCATGTCAGCAATCTTACTAATGTCACAAACAAGGGGCTTCATCTTTCCACTTGCAAAGTGGATGCCAGTCACTGAAAGCAAACAAGCATCAATGTAGATTTCCAGAAGAAATCAACTGTTGCCTCATTTCCTCTAGGGACTCTCACATATAATTATTGATATTGACCAACTCAGATGCCAAAAGCTCTGTGTGTGTTAGATCATGGCACTGGGCTCAACTAGCTTGCAACACACTCAAAATGTGTTCTCCAATGCTGGAAAATGCTGATTTGGTATGAAAGGTGCTCTCTTCACTACAGCAGAAATGAAGGGCCTAGTCAGCTAGGCTGCTACTTGCATATCAGGAATTTTACAAGTGTCTCAAAAAAGAGGCTTCAGGTTTTCCACCTGAAAAGTGGATGCCAGTGACTGAGAGCACATGAACCCAATGTTGTTTTCTACAGTAAATCAACTGTTGCCTTTTTTTCCACCTGAGCATTTCACATGTATCTAGGGTTAGGGACCAGCTCAGATCCCCAAATTTCTGTGTGTGCTAGATTCTGGCTGTGGGCTCCACCTGCTTGAAACACACTGAAAACATGTTCAAAACACTGGAAATGGCTGATTTGATTTGTTATGAAAATGTGCTCTCTTCACTACAGTTTAAATGCAAGACAAAGCTACCTAGGCCACTACCCTCATATCACAAATCTTACAAATGTCACAAACAAGAGGCTTCCAGCTTCCCAGTTGCAAAGTAGATGCCAGCTACTGAGAGCACCCCAGCACCAATGTTGCTTTCTACAGGAAAGAACCTATTTCCCCTTTACACCTGGGCCTTTCACATATAACTATGGTTATTGACAAGCTCGGTTGCCAAGAGTTCTATGTGTGTTAGATTCTGGCAGTCTGCTCAACTAGCCTTCCACAAACTCAAAACTTGTTTTACATGATGGACTGTTGCTCTCTCCACTACACTCTAAATGCAGGACCTAGTCAGTTAGGTGACATCCACATATAAGCAATTCTACAAATGTAACAAACAAGAGGCTTCCAGCTTCCTATTTTCAATGTGTATTTCAGTTACTGAAAGCACCCCAGCATCAATGTTTTTTGAACAGCAAAGCAATACCACCTAGGATTCTCACATATAACTAGGGTTACTGACTGGCTTAGCTGTCATTTCTCTCTGAGACTTAGATTGTTGCATTGGGCTCAACCTGCTTGCAACACACTCACATGTTTTCCAATGCTGGAAAATGCTGATTGGGTATGAAATGTGCTCTTTTTGTTACAGTGCAAATGCAGTGCATAACCAAGAAGGTTGCTACCTGATTGTCACCAATCCTACAAATGTCACAAACAAGAGGTTTCCAGCTTTGCAATTCCAAATTGGATGCCAATCACTGAGAGCACACCAGCACCAATGGTGGTTTTCACAGGAAGGCAACTGATGCCTTTTTTTTTCCAACCTGAGCCTTTAAAATATAAATAGAATTATAGAGCATCTCAGATGCCAAAAGCTCTGTGTACACTAGATTATGTCAGTGAGCTCAGCTAGGTTGCAAGACACTCAAACCATGTCTTCCATGTTGGAAAAAGCTGATTTGTTATGAAAAGTTGCTCTCCTCAATATAGTAGAAATATAGCTGGGCCAGTCAGCTATGCTACTACCCACATGTTAGCCTTCTCACAAAAGTCACAAAGAGAACACCCAGAAACAATGAGGGTTTCCAAGGGAAAGCAACCATTGTCTTTTTTACACCTAGGCCTCTCACACATAAATAGGATTGTTGAGCATATAAAATGCCAAAAATTTGTGCACTCTAGATTCTATCAGTGGCTTCAACCAATTTTCAACACACTCAAAACATGCTCTAAATACTGGAAAAGCCTGAAGTGGTATGAGTAGTGCTCTCTTCAGTATAGTAGAAAGGCAGGGCCTACTTAGCCTGGTTGTTACCAGCATGTCACCAATCTTACAAATGTCACAAACAATGGCTTTCAACTTCCCACTTGAAAATCGGAGGCAGCCACAGAGAGCACACCAGCACCAATGTTGGTCTCAACAGGAAATCAAACATTGACTTGTTCCACCTGGGCCTCTCACATATAACTACCATTATTGACATGCTCATATGCCAAAAGTTATTATGCCAAAAGCTCATTATGCCAAAGCACTAGCTTCTGGCAGTGGGCTCAACTAGCTTTCAGCACACTGAAAACATGTTATAAATATTGGAAAAGGCTGATTTGGTATGGAAAGTTGCTCTCAACTGCAGTGGAAGTACAGGGCCTAGTCAGGTAGGCTGCTACCAGTATGTCACCAATCTTATAAATGTCATAAAAAAGAGGCTTTGAGGCTCCCACTTTCAAAGTGGATGTGATTCACTGAGAGTGCACCAGCACCAACGTTGTTTTTTACATAAAGCAACTGTTGCCTTTATCCACCTAGGTCTCTCACATATAACTATGATTATTGACAAGCTCAGTTGCCATGAGCTCTGTGTGTGCTAGATCCTGGCAGTGTTTCTACTAGATTGTCACAAATTAAAAATGTGTTTTCTGTATGGGAAAGTCTGATTTGGTATGAAAAGGCGCTTTCTTCACTACAGTCCTAATGCAGGGCCTAGTCAGCTTGATGCTGTCTGCATATGAACAATTTTAATAATGACACAAACAACAGAGTTCCAGCTTCCTACTTGCAATGTGTGTGCCAGTTACTGAAAGCACCCAGCCACAATATTCTTTTGAACAGCAAAGAAACCCTTGACTCTTTTCCACCTAGGGTAATGACTGGCTCAGCTGCCCATACTCTGTGAGAATTAGATTGTTGCAGTGGGCTCAACCTACTTGCAGCACTGAAAATGTGTACTAAATACTGGAAAAGGCTAATTTGGTATGAAAAGACATCCCATCACTATATTGGAAGTGGAGATAATAGCTAGCTATGTTGCTCCATGAAGTTCAGCAATCTTATAATCATCACAAGCAAGAGGCTTCAAAATTCCCATGTGCATACTGGATGACAGTCACTGAGGTTGCACCAAAACCTTTGTTGTTTCCAAAGGAAATAAACCTTTAACTTTTTCCCATCTGACCCTCTAACATCTAAAAGTGTTTATTGAGCTCTTCAGATGGCAAAAGCTCTGTGTGTGCTGTATTCTGGCAGGGGACTCAACTAACTTGCAACACTCCCCAACCATGTTCTAAATACTGGAAAATGCTTATTTTTTATGAAAAGACACTCTCTTCACTACAGTTGAGATGCAGGGCATAGATATCTAGGCTGCAGCACACATGTCATCAATCTTACAAATGTCACAAAAAAAGAGGCTTCTGGCTTCCTACTTGCAAAATTAATGCCTGCCAATGAGAACACAACAGTACCAATCCGGGTTTCCACAGGAAATCAACCATTGCCGTTTTTTCATCTGGTAATCTCACATATAATTAGATTTATTGACCAGCTCAGATTACAAAATCTCTGTGTGCTAGATTTTGGCAGTGGGAACAAACATATTGCAACACATATGAAACATGTCCTAAATACTGGGAAAGGCTAATGTGGGATGAAATGTGCTTTCTATACTACATTCAAAATGTAGGTTATAGCTAGGAGTTGCTACCTGCATGAGAGCAATCTTACAAATGTCCCAAACAAGAGGCTCCCAATTACCCACTTGCAAAGTGGATGCCAGTTATTGAGAGAACACCAGCACCAATATTGGTTTTATCAGGAAATTAACTGTTGCCTTTTTCCAAATGGGCCGCTCATATAAAACTAGTCTTATATGGTAGCTCAGATGCCAAGGGATCTTTGTGGTCTACATTCTGCACCGGGTTATAATTGCTTGAAAAACACTCAAGACACTTTCCAAATACTGGAAAAGGCTGATTTGGTTTGAGAACCCCCTCTCTTCACTACAGTTGAAATGCAGGTTCTGGTCAGCTGGGCTGCTACTTGCATGTCACCAATCTTGAAAATGTCACAAACAAGAAGCTCCCATCTTCCCACTTGCAAAATTGATGCCAAACACTGAGCACACTCTAGCAGCAGTTTTGGTTTCTAAATGAAATCAACCATTACCTTTTGTCCATAAGGCATATAACTAGGGTTATTGACCAGCTCAAGTGCCAAAAACTCTGTGTGTGCTAGATTATGGCAGTGGGCTCAGGGAGATTGAAACACATGCAAAACGTGTTATAAATACTGGAAAGGCTGGTTTGGTATGAAAATGAGCTCTCTAAACTAAAGTTGAAATGCAGGCATAGCTAGATAGGCTGCTACAACCATGCCAGCAATCTTAGAAATGTCACATACAAAAGGCTTCCATCATCCCACCTGCAAAGTGGATGCCAGTTACTGAGAGCACACTAGCACCAATGTTGATTTCTACAGGAAATCAACTGTGGCCTTTTTTCCACCTGGGTCTCTCAGTAGGAAAATTGTTATTGACCAGCTCAGATGCCAAAAGCTCTTTGTTCACTTTCTGGCAGTGGGCTCAACTAACTTGCAAAACCTTCAAAACATGTTCTAAATACTGGAAAATACTAACTATGTATGAAAATGTGCTCTCTTCACTACTATAGAAATTCAGGGCCTAGCGAGTTAGTCAGCTACCCACATGTCAGAAATCTTACAAATGTCACAAAAAACAGGCTTCCAGGAGTTCCTGTCATGGCACAGTAGAAACAATCCGACTAGGAACCATGCGGTTGCGGGTTCGGTCCCTGCCCTTGCTCAGTGGGTTAACAATCCGGCGTTGCCGTGAGCTGTGGTGTAGGTCACAGACACTGCTTGGATCTGGAATTGTTGTGGCTGTGAACTAGGCTGGCAGCTACAGCTCTGATTAGACCCCTAGCCTGGGAACTTCCATATGCTGCAGGTGCGGTCCTAAAAAGACAAAAGACAAAAAAATAGGCTTCCAGCTTCCCAATTGCAGTGGGAATGGCAGTCATGGAGAGCACACCAACACCAATGTTGGTATCCATAGGAACTCAACAATTATTTCTTTTTCTTCACTTTGGCATCTCACATTCAACTATTGATAGTAACCAACTTTGATGCAAAAAAGCTCTGTGTGTGCTAGATTTTGGCAGTGTGCTCAAAAAACTTGCATCACACTCAAAACTTAGTCTCCGATGTTAGAAGATGCTGATTTGGCATGAAAAGTACCTCTCTTCACTACAGTGCAAAGCAGTGTCTTGTTAGCTGGGCTGCTATGTGCATGTCACCAATATTAATAATATCACAAAAAAGAGGCTTCCAGCTTCCCATCACAAACCGGAGGCCAGTTATAGAGCTGCCACCCATATGTTAGCATTATTATACATGTCAACAAAAATGTTTCCCTCTTCTGAATGAAAAGTGGATACTAGTCACTGAGAGTACACTGGCACCAATCTTGGTTTTCACAGGAAGTCAACTGTTGCCTTTTTTCTATCTGATGCTCTCACATATTTCTAGGATTATTGTCCAGCTAAGATCCCAAAATCTCTGCATGTGATAGATTCTGGCAGTGGGATCAACCTGCTTGCAACACATACAAAAGTTGTTCTAAACCTTGGTAAAGGGTAATATGGTATGAAAAACCTCTCTCTTCACTACCATGTATATGCAGGTCCTACCCAGCTAGGCTATAACCTTCATGTCACCAATTTTTCCCTTTTCACAAAGAAGATTATTTCAGCTTCCATTTGCAAATTGCATGCCTGTCACTGAGAACACACCAGCATCATTATTGGTTTCAACAGAAAATCTGCCATTGCCCTTTTAACCTCCTAGGCTCTCTCTTAAGACTAATTTTATTGATCAGACCCAATGGCAAAATTCTGTTTGAGCTAGATTCAGACAATGGGATCAACCTGCTTGCAACCAACTAAAAACATCTTCTAAATAAGAGGAAATAATGACTTGGTATTAATTTCAGCTCCATCAACTATAGTCAAAAGGCTGGGCATAGCTAGCTAAGCTGTAATCATCATGTTGCCAATATCACACATGTCCCACTCTAGAAGCTTCCAACTTCCTTCTTGCAAACTGCATGCCAGTAACTGAGAGCCAACCAGTACCAATAAAGGTTTCCACAGGAAATAAATCTTTCCATTTCTTACATCTTGGACATTCACATACAGCTAGTGTTATGGATCAGCTGGAATGATAAAAAATTCTGTGCACTAGATTATGGCAGTGGGATCAACCTGCTTGAAAAACACTCAAAATACCTTCTAAATGCTGGAAAATATGATTTGGTAGGAAAATAAGCTCTCATCATTACAGTCAAAATGCATATCCTAGCTTGCTAGGTTGCTGCTTTTAGCTGAACAGTCTTAAAATTGTCACAACCTAGAGATTTCCTGCTTTCCACTGGCAAATTTCAGGCCATTCACTGAGAGCACACCAGTAAAAATAACAGTTTCCACAGGATATCAAATGTTGCCTTTTATAAACATGCACAACTCAAATATAAAAATTGAAGCATGCCAGGGTATATATGTCGGAAAAAAGAGGCTTCCATCTTCCCACTGGCAAATTGCATGCCAGTAATAGACAGCATATCAGTACCAATAACGCTTTCAACAGGAAATCAGTCTTTCATTTTTTTTCCACCTTGGATACAAACATAACTAGTGATATGGACAAGCTTCGGTGAAAAAAAATCTGTGTGTGCAATATTCTTACAGTGGGACCAACCTACTTGCAACACATGCAAAATTTGTTCTAAGCCATGGAATAGATTGGTTTTGAATGAAAAGGTTCTCTCTTAACTAATATGGAAATGTAGGGCTTAGCCAGCTAGGCGGCTGTCTGCATCTTGCCATCATAGAAATGTTACAAAAATAAGTTTCAAGCTACCCACTTGAAAACTGCATGCCAGTCACTTTAGAGGACACCTTTATGTATAATTCCTTCTGCAGGAAATCTATTCTTCCATTTTGGACACAGATATTTATATCTTTCCATTTGGGACACAGTTATGGAAAGATATTATGAACCAGTTCCAATGATAAGAGCTCATTGTGTCATAGTTACTACCAATGGGACCAACCCACCTGCAACATGTGAAAACCTGTTCTAAAACCTGGGAAAGGCTGATTTTATATGAAAAATGCATTCTTAACAAACATGTACATGAAGGGCCTATCAGGCCAGGCTGCTAACCACATGCCACCAATATTACAAATGAACAAAAATGTTTATCAGCTTCCCACTTGCAAACTCATGCCCATAACTAAGAGCACACAAGCACCAAAGCTGGTTTCCACAGGAAATCAGCCATGCCTTTTATTCACATGTGGCCCTCATTCAAAACAAAGGTCACTTGCAGAACACAGAAGGCAAAACCTCCATGTGAATTAGATTATTGAAGTGGGGTCCCACTGACAGATGCACACTCAATACACCTTCTAAATAATGGAATATCTGACTTTCCGGGAAAATATGCTTTCATCACTACACTTGAAATACATGGCCAGGTGGCTGTGCTGCTACCCTTGAGTCACAAAAATATCAAATATCAGAAATAAGAGGCTTTGGGTACCATCTGTCAAAGAGCATGCCAGCCACTGAGACCACACCAGAACCAATAACACTTTCCACAGGAAATTAAACTTTTGGGTTTTTTTCCCAACCCTGGACACTCATATATAATGAGTGTTATGGAACAGCTGGACGACGAAAGCTAGGTGTGTGCAGAATTATGCCAGTGGGATCAACCTACTTGAAACACACTCAAAACTTGTTCTAAACCCTGGTTGAGGCTGATTTGTATGAAAAGGTTTACCCTTAACCAACTGGTGAATGTAGGGCTTAGTCAGCTAGGCTGCTACCCTCATATCAACAATCCAAGAAATGTCACAGAAAAGAGGTTTCCAGCTTCTTATTTTCAAATTGCATGCCCTATGCTGAGATCACAGCAGCACCAATGTTGGCTTCACCAGGAAATCAGTAGTAGCCCTTTCTGCCCCTGGGCCTCTCACACAGGACTATGGTTTTTGAACATCACAGATGCTGGGTGAGCAAAATTTGGGCTTGGGATCAAACTTCTTGCAATATACTCAAACCAGTTCTGTAAAAAGATTATGAGCTATGAAAAATGGCTCTTTTCACAACTGTTGAAATAATGTGCACAGCTAGCTGGGCTGCTAGCCTCCTGTCCCCAGTATTACACCTGGGCCAATCCAGAGGCTTCCAGCTACCCACTTTGAACTTTCAGGCAGGTCACTGAGAGCACAACATTCTCTGAAATGCTTGTCACTGGAAATCACCCTCTGCCTTTAATCACCTGTGCCTTTCCTACATAACAATGGTCCTAGCCCAGCTCAGATGCCAAAAGCTCAATGGATTGCTAGATTCTTGAAGTAGGATTCACATTCTTTTTTTAAATTTAATTTATTTTTTTTACAGAATAAAATGCATATATTTAAACACAGTTACATTCACGCAGATTATTATATCATGGATCTTAAGAAACAGATTAAGTGACTCCCTCTGGAGAAGTGGAATGGAAAGGATGCTGAGATAAATACGAAATTTATTCTATACTTTATCTCATTTTGTATGGCTTTCATCTTTACTATTTAGTATTATCTATTACATTTTAATTTTTCTCTAAATATTAGCATTATATTAAAATTGTGTATATTGTGCAACTAAAATTTATAAAGAAAGAATTATATACCATTAAATATTTTATATAGCATAATAAAAAGAATAACTTAACTGGTAAGAATAACAAAAATAATACACCCTCCAAAAATGAGTAGAATATAAAGTGCATAAATTGTTTAAAAAACATTGTAACTATATAAATACATCCTCACAATTTGTTACATCTTATTGATTCTTCAATATAGGCATTACACCATTCTAAGTGATGTGATAAACAAGACATTATACACCTTATATTGTACCATAGAGAGAAATGGTTATTAACAATACAATGGTAGGATTGTATTATTTAATTGTACAGTTGCATTATTTAATTATAATTATCATAAATTCTTTGATGGAGAGGAAATCAGAATCAGATCTCAGAGGACTTCAGCATTCCAAGAATGATGTCAAATTACCCTCTTCATGGTGGATTACGCACTTATTTACTATGAGATATATTTCTTCTCCAGAGATTCCTTGTTTGTGTATCAATTGTAGATTTTTGGTTTGCAGTTATTCTGAAGTTTTGATATAAGAGTCTATATGTATGTGAGATTGTTTTAAGTTGTTGTTCTCTTAATTGCAAGTTCATCTCCAGTGTCCTGCATTTGTACCCACCTCTTCTCATTATTTCTGATCTTGGTGGTATAACTGTGCATGGATTATTTTGTATCTTTACTGTACATATACCTTTACTGGTGAGCCTTGTCATTTGCGGAATTTTTGTTTCCTGTTGCTGGCTTGTCTTTTCTGCCTAGAGAAGTTCCTTTAGTATTCGTTGTAAGGCTGGTTTAGTGTGGCTGAATTCTCTCAGCTTTTGCTTATCTGTGAAGGTTTTGCTTTCTCCTTCAAATCTGAATGAGAGCCTTGCTGGGTAAAGTAATCTTGGTTGGAGGTTTTATCCTTTCATCATGTTAAGTATATCATGCCACTCCCTTCTGGCCTGCAGAGTATCTGCTGAAAAATCTGCCAATAACCTTATTGGAGTTCCCTTATATGTTACTTGTTTCTTTTCCCTAGCTGCTTTCAAGATTTTCTCTTTGTCTTTAATTTTGGTCAGTTTGATTAATATGTGTCTCGGTGTATTCCTCCTTGGGTTTATTTTATATGGTACTCCTTGTGCTTCCTGGATTTGAGTGAGTGGTTCCTTTCCCATGTTAGTGAAGTTTTCGGCTATTATCTCTTGGAATATTTTTTCCGTCCCCTCCTCTCTCTCTTCTCCTTCTGGCACCCCTATAATACGGATGTTGGTGTGTTTAATGTTGTCCCAGAGTTCTCTGAGACTCTCTTCATTTCTTTTCAATCTTTTCTCTCTTTTCTGTTCTGCATCCATAATTTCCACTAATCTGTCCTCCACCTCACTTATTCATTCTTCTGCCTCCCGTATTCTGCTGTTAGCTGCTTCTAGTGAATTTTTTATTTGTTATTGTATTTTTCATCTCTTCTTATTTAAGTTTTATATCTTGTATCTCTTTGGTCAGTATTTCCTGTAAGTTATCCATCTTTGCCTCCAGTTTATTTCCAATGTCTTGCATCATCTTCAGCATCAACAGTCTAAAGTCTTTCTCCTAGAGGCTAGAATCTCTGATCACTTAGCTGATTTTCTGGTTTTTTTCCTTTCTCCCTCATCTAAGTTATAGTTCTCTGTCTTTTCATTTTTATATGTTTTTGGTGTGGTGACTTTTTACAGATATTAGAGTTGTAGCCTCTCTTACTTCTGGTGTCTGCCCCCCTTGTGGCTGAAGTCGGTATGGGGGGCTTGCTATAGGCTTCCTGATGGGAGGGGCTGATGCCTGCCCACTGGTAGGTGGAGCTGATTCTAATCCCTCTGGTGGGTGGGGCTTAGTCTCTGGATGGGATTAGAGGCAGCTGTGGGCCTGAGGGTCTTTAGGCTGCCTGTTTACTGAGGGGTGGGGCTGTGACCCCACCTGGATTGTTGCTTGCCCAGGGGCTTCTCAGCACTGACTGAGGGTGGGGCCAGATTGTCCCAAAATTGCCCCCTCCAGAGAAAGGCAGCTGCTGAATATTTCCAAGAGCTTTGCTTTCAATGTCCTTCCCTTGCAACAAGCCACGTTCACCCCTGTTTTCCCAGGATGTCCTCCAAGAACTGTGGTCAGGTTTGACCCAGATTCTTATGGAGACCTCACTCTGCCCTGGGACCCAGTGCATGTGAAAGTCCACGTGCACCTTTTAAGAATGGGGTGTCTGTTTCCCCCAGTCCTGTGGAGTTCCTGCACAGAAGCCACACTGGCCTTCAATGCCAGATGATCCAGGGGCTTTTTCTCCCAGTGCCAGATCGCTGCACGTGAGGGTTTGATGTGGGGCTCAGACCTCTCACTCCTGTAGGTGAGTCTCTGTGAACCAGTTAGTTTTCTGTATGTGGAGCTTCCCAACCAGGAGGTATGGGGTTGTTTATATTGTGAAATTGCCCCTCCTACCTCTTGATGTGGCCTCCTCTTTTTCTTCTGGAGTAGGGTATCTTTTTTAAGGTTTCCAGTCCATTTGAGTGGGATTGCTCAGCCTATTAGTTGTGAATTTTGTTGTTTTTAGGAGAGAAGTTGAGCTCCAGCCCTTCTATTCCACCGTCTTAATCTGCTCTCATCTTAATCTGCTCTCGGATCCACATTCTTGAAACACATTCCAAATGCCTTCTAAATCCTGAAAAATCTGATTTTGTAGGAATAAAAATCTCTTATTGATACAGTTGAAGTGCATGGCTTAGTTTGCAGGGCTGCTACCCTCAGCTCAACAATCTTATAAAGGTCACAACCAAGTGACTTCTGGCTTCCCAAGGGCAATTTGGATGCAAGCTCCTGAGAGCACACCAGGACTGATAACATTTTCCAAAGGACATCAGACATTGCCTTTTATCCACCTGTGCTACTAATACATATCAAAGCATGCTTGCCAAGTGAAAATCATCACGAAAATAAGGCTCTCATCTTCCCACAGGCAAATGGTATGCTAGTCACTAAGAGCACAGCAGTGCTAATATCGCCTTCCACATGAAATCAACCTTTCCTTTTTCCAACTTTTGGACATACACATCAAAATAATGTTATGGAAGAGCTCCGATGACAAAAGCTCTATGTGTGCTAGATTCTGGCAATTGGATCCACCTACTTGAAACACATTCAAAAGTTCTAAACCCTGGAATAGGTTGGTTTTGTAAAAAGGTAGTGTCTTCACTACGAAGGAAATGTAGGGCTTAGACATCTTAGCTGTTTCCCACTTGTCACCATGTTAGAAATGTCACAAAATAGTTTTCAAGCTACCCATTTGCAAACTGAATGCCAGTCACTTGAGAGGACACCTGTATGCATAATGCCTTCCACAGGATATCAACATTTCCATTTTTCCAGTTTGGACCCAGATAAACTGATATGGATCAGTTCTGATGACAAAAGCTCTTCATGTGCTGGTTTCTGGCAATGTGATCAACCTGTTTGCCACGCATTCAAAAGTTGTCCTAAACCCTGGGAAGCCTGACTTTTTATGAAAAACACTTTCTTATTTAAATTGTACACATACGGCCTAGCCAGCTAGGCTGCTAACTGCACATCACCTATATTACCAATCACACAAAAAAGAGTTTGCCAGCTTCCAACTTGCAAACACATGCCCATCACTGAGAGCACACAAGCACCAAAGCTGGTTTCCACAGGAAATCAGACATACTTTTGATCCATACCTCTTACAAAACAACTGTCCATTGAACAGCACAGAAGGAAAAATCTCTGTGTGCACTATATTCTTGCTGTAGAATCCACTGACTGATGAACACTCAATACACATTCTAAATAATGTGATATCTGATTTGGCAGCTAATATGCTCTTATCACTACACTTGACTATCATGTCCAGGTGGCTTGGCTGCTCCCCCTCAGGTCACCAATTTTATAAATGTCCCAAATGAGGGGCTTTGGCAAACCACTGACAAATAGCATGCCAGTAAGTGAGAGCACACCAGTACTGATAATGCTTTCCACAGGAAATCAAACTTTTTTTTCCACCTTGGGTGCACTTATATAATAAGTATTATGGACCAACTCGATGACAAAATCTAGGTGTGTGCTGGATTCTTCCAGTGGGATCAATCTGCTTGAAAAACACCCAAGTTTTTTCTGAACCCTGGTTAAGGCTGATTTTGTATGAAAAAGTGCACACTTACCTTATTTGTGAAAGTAGGGCTTAGCCAGCCAGGCTACTACCCCCATGTCACCAATCTTAGTTCTGTTAGAAAAAGTTGGTTTCCAGTTTCATATTTGCAAATTGCATGCCCTTCACTGAGAACACAGCAACCTAAATTGGTTTCCCCAGGATATTAGCAGTTGCCCTTTCTCTCCCAGAGCTTCTCACATAGGAGTATTGCTCTTGAAAAGCAAAGACGGTAAAAAGCTGTGTGAGCAAGATTTCACCAGTGGGATCAACCTTCATGCAACACAATCAAAACCTGTTCTAATAACTGGACAAGATGATGTATTATGGAAAATGGCTCTTTACAAAACAGCTGAAATAATATGCATAGCAAGCTAAGTTGCTACCATCCTAGCCCCAACATTAAACATGTGTTGAACAAGAAGCTTCCAGATACCCACTTGACAATTGCATGTAGGTCACTGAGAGTGCACCAGTATCAGTAACGTTTGTCACTGGAAATCAGCCATTGTCTTTTAGCAACATGCGCATTAACTCTATAATAACATTCTTTGCCCAGCTCAGATGCCAAAATCTCTGTGTGTGCTAGAGTCTTGAAGTGGGATCCACATTCTTGAAACACATACATATGCCTTCTAAATTATGGGAAATCAGTTTTTTTATTAAAGTAAGTGCTCATCAATACAGTCAAAATGCATGTCCTAGCTGGCTGGGCTACTACCTTAGGCTCAAAAAATCTTACAAATGTCACAACCAAGAGGTTTCTGGCTTCCTACTGGCAACTTGCATTCCAGCCCCTGAAAGCACACCAGGAATGATAACATTTTCCACAGGACATCAGACACTGCCTTTTATCTGCCTGGGCTATTAATATACATCAATGAATGCTTGCCAGAAGAAAATTGTCACAAAACATAAGCTTCCATTTCCTGCAGGCAAATGTCATGCCAGTCACTGAGCACACACCAGTACTGATAATCACTTTCCACATGAAATCAAACTTTCCTTTTACCCACTTTTGGACAAACACATCTAAATATAGTTGTGGGCCAGCTCTGATGTCAAGAGCTCTGTATGCAGAGATTCTGGCAGTGGGTTCAACCTGCTTGCAACATATTTACAATTTGTTCTAAACCCTGGAATAGGTTGTTTTTATATTAAAAAAGTGCTGTCTTTACTACCATAAAAGATGGTGCCTAGCCAGCTAGGCTGCTACCTGCCCGTCACCATCTTAGAAATGTAAAAAAAATAGGTTTCTGGCTACCCACTTGCACACTGCATGCCAGTTGCCGAGAGCACACAAGTATGCATAATGCCTCCCACAGGAAATCAACCTTTATGTTTTTCCATTTTGGACACAGATATATAAAGAGTGTTATGGTCTAGTTCCAATGACACTAGCTCTTCTTGTGCCAGTTTCTGGTAATGGGATCCATCGGCTTGAAACTCATCCAAAAATTGTTCTAAACCTTGGGAAAGTCTGATTTCATATGAAGAAGATGCATTCTTAACAAACTTGTTCATGCAGGGCCAGGCCAGCTATGCTGTTTACCACACGTCACCCTTATTACAAATGACACAAAAAATAGTTTTCCAGCTTCCCACTTGCAAACACATGCCCATCACTGATAGCACACAAGCACTATTGCTGACTTCCACAGAAAATCCACCATGCTTTGATCCACATGTGCCTCTCATAACAACAAAATTGTTAACTGAACACCTTGGAAGCCAAAATCTCTGTTTACACTATTCTTGAAGTGTGATCAAATGACTGATACACACTCAAAACACCTTCTAAATAATGGAATATCTGATTTGGTGGGAAAACATGCTCTCATCACTACACTTGAAAGTCATATCTACTGGATGGCCTTGTTGCCTCATGTCACCAATCTTATGAATGTCACTACAAGATTCTTCAACTTTCTACAGTCAAATAGCTTGCCCAGTCACTGAGAGCACACCAGTATTAATAATGCTTTCCACAGGAAATCATCCTCTTTTTTTTCCACCCTGAAAACACATGTATATGAGTGTTATGGACCAACTCGATGACAAAACCTAGGTGTGTGCTGGTTTCTGCCTGTGGGATAAACTTGCTTGAAACACACCCTAAACATTATTTTTTTTTGTCTTTTTGCTATTTCTTTGGGCCGCTCCCGCGGCATATGGAGGTTCCCAGGCTAGGGGTCGAATTGGAGCTGTAGCTGCCAGCCTACACCAGAGCCACAGCAACGCAGGATCCGAGCTGCGTCTGCAACCTACACCACAGCTCACGGCAACGCCGGATCGTTAACCCACTGAGCAAGGGCAGGGACTGAACTCGCAACCTCATGGTTCCTAGTTGGATTCGTTAACCACTGCGCCACGATGGGAACTCCACCCTAAACTTATTCTAAACCCTGATTTTGTATGAACAGGTGCACACTGAACTAACTTATAAATGTATGGCTTAGCCAGCCTAGGTAGCTACTGACATGTCATCAAACTAAAAAATATCACAAAGAAGAGTTTTCCAATTTTCCATTTGCAAATTGCATGCACATCACTGAGAACATACTAACACCAGTGTTGTCTTCCCCAAAAACAGCAGTTGCCCTTTCTCCACCTGGGTCTCTTACATGGGATTATTGTTCTTGACCAGCACATATGGTAAAAAGCTGTGTGAGCAAAATTTGGGCAGTGGGATCAACCTTCTTGAAACACAATCAAAACCTGTTATAATAACTGGAAAAAGATATATTATGAAAAATAGCTCTCTTCAAAACTATAAAAAAATGTGCATAGCTAGCTAGACTTTTATCATATTGTACCCAATATTTTACACGTGCTGAGCCAGAGGCTTCCAGGTACTCACTTGCAAATTGCCAGCAGGTCACTGAGAGCAGACCAGTACCAATAAATTTTGTCCCTGGAAATCAGCTGTTGCCTTTTAGCCATCTGTTCATTGACTCCATAATATCTGTCCTTGCCCAGCTCAGATGCTAAATGCTCAGTGGTTGCTAGATTCTTGAAGTGGGATCCACAATCTTGAAACACATTCCAAACACCTTCTAAATGCTGGGAAAATCTGATTTGGTAAGAAAATAAACTCTCATCCATACAGTTTCATTCCATGGCCCAGCTGTCTGGGCAGCTACCTTCAGCTCAACAATCTTTCAATGTCTCAACTAGGAGACTTCTGGCTTCCTACTGCCAGCCACTGAGAACACACCAGGACTGATAACGTTTACCACAAGACCTCACAAATTGCCTTTTTCCACCTGTGCTACTAATATATACCAATGGATGCTGGCCAGAAGAATTGTCACAAAACAGAAGCATCCATTTTCTCACAGGTAAATGCCATGCCAGTCACTGAGAGCACACCAGTACTGATATTGAATTCCAAATGAAATCAACTTTTCCCCACTTTTGGACACACATATATATATAAATACTGTTATGGGTCAGCTCCAATGACAAAAGCTCTGTGTGTGTGAGATTCTGGCAGTGGTATCAACCTGCTTGCAACATATTCTGAAGTTTTTCCAAACCCCAGAATATGTTGGTTTTGTATGGAAAAGTGCTCTCTTTACCACCATGGAAAGGTAGAGCCTAGACAACTAGGCTGCTACTCACCTGTCACCATCTTAGAAATATCAAAAAAATTAGGTCTCAAACTACCCATTTGCACATTGCATGCCAGCCACTGAGAGCACACAAGTTTGCATAATGCCTTCCACAGGAAATCAAACTTCCCCTTTTTCCATTTTGCACAGATATGTAGAGTTATGGACTAGTTCTGATGACAATAGCTCTTCATGTGCTAGTTTCTAGCAATGGGATGAACCTGCTTGATACTCATCCAAAAGTTGTACTCAAACCTGGTAAGGCTGATTTTGTATGAAAAGACACATTCTTAACTAACTTGTACATGTAGGGCCTAGCCAGCCAGAATGCTAACTGCATGTAACCCACAATACAAATGATACAAAAAAGTGTTTTCTAGCTGCCCACCTGCAAATGCATGCCAGTTACTGAGAGCACATAAGCACCAAAGCTGGTTTCCACAGTAAATCAGCAATGCCTTTGATTTACCCATTCCCCTCATAAAAACAATGGTCAATTGAACAACATAGAAGTCAAAATCTTTGTGTGCACTAGATTCTTGAATTGGGATCCACTGACTGATACACACTCAAAATACCTTCCAAATAATGGAAGATCTGATTTGGTGGGAAAGCAGCTCTCATTACTACACTGGAATATCATATCATGCCCAGGTGGCTGTCCTTCTATCCTTGGTTCATGAAATTTATAAATGTCACAAACAAGAGGCTTTGGGTTCCTGTGGTCAAAAGAATGCCAGGCCCTGAGAGCACACCAGAACTGATAATGTGTTCCACAGGAAATCAAGATCTTGATTTTTTTCTCCACCCTGGACACACTTATGTAATGAGTGTGACGGACCAGCATGATGACAAAAGCTAGGTGTGTGCTGGATTCTGCCAGTGGGCAGCCTCCTTGAAACACACCCACAACTTGTTATACACCAAAAGTTGTTCTCAAACCTGGCTAAGGTAATTTTCCATAAAAAGGTGCACACTTAAATAACTTGTGAATGTAGGACTTAGCCAGATAGGCTGCTACTCTCACGTCATCCATCTAAGAAATGTCATGAAAAGAGGTTTCTAGCTTCCCATTTTTAAATTGCATGCCCGTTACTGAGAGCCCAGTAGCACAAATGTTGGTTTCCCCAGGAAGTCAGCAGTTTCCCTTTCTCACCATGGGCCTCTCAAGTAGAACTATTGTTCTTGAACAACACAGATGTTAAAGGCTGTGTGAGCAAGATTTGGGCGGTGGAATCAAAATTCTTGTGATACACTCAAAATCTGGTCTAGTAACTGGCAAAAAATGATATAATATGATAAAAGACTCCCTTAACAACTGTTTAAATAATGTGCATACTAACTAGGATGCTACTATCATATCCAAAATATTACACATGGGTCAAACCAGAGGGTTCCAACTACCCACTTGCAAATGGCATGCATGCCACTGAGAGCACACCAGTACCAGTAATGTTTGTCACTGGAAATCAGCTGTTGCCTTTTAGCCATTTGTGCCTTGACTCCATTAAAATGGACCTTTCCCAACAGATGAAAAAAGCTCTGTGTGTGCAAATTATTGAAAAGGATCCATGTTCTTGAAACACATTCTGAGTTCTCATAAATAAAGTCAAAATGCTTGGCCTAACTGGCCGCACAGCCAACCTCAGCTCAAAAATCTTACCTGTGATTGAACCAAGAGACATCTGGCTTCCTACTGGCAATTTTCATGACAGCCTCTGAGAGCACACTAGGACTGAAAATGTTTTCCACAGGACATCAGACATTGCCTTTTATATACATGTGCTACTAATATATATCAAAGGATGCTGGCCGGATGAAAAATACCACAAAAAATAGGCTTCCATCTTTGCACAGGCAAATGGCATGTCAGTACCTGAAAGCACACCAGTACTTATATTGCCTTCCACATGAAATCAATCTTTCCTTTTGCTGGCTTTTGGACACAAAACTCTAAATATTGTTATTCACCAGCTCCAAGGAAAAATGCTCTGTGTACACAGATTCTAGCAGTGGGATAAACCTGCATGCAACACATTTATAAGTTGTTCTAAACCATGGTTGGTTTTGAATGAAGAAGGGCTCTCTTCACTACCATGGATAAGTAGGGCTTAGCCATCTATGCTGCCATCTACCTGCCACCATCTTGGAAATGTCATAAATATAGGTTTGAAGCAATCCATTTGCACACTGCGAGCACACCAGTATGCACAATGCCTTGAAGAGGAAATCAACCATTACATTTTTCCAATTCGGACACAGATATATAAAGGGTGTTATGGAAAAGTTTCAATGACACTAGCACTGCATGTTATATTTTCTGGCAATGGGATCAACCTACTTGCAACTTGTCTAAAAGTTGTTTGAAACCCTGGAAAAGGCTGATTTTGTATGAAAAGGTGCATTCTTAACAAACTTGTACATTCATGGCCTAGCCAATTATGCTGCTCACCACTTATCACACATATTAGAAATGAAACAAAAGGAAGTTATCCAGCTTCCCACTTGCAAAACACTTCCATCACTGAGAGCACACAAGCACCACAGCTGGTTTACGTAGGACATCAGCCATGCCTTTTATCTAGATGTGTCCCTCATGAAAAACATGGTCAACTGATCAACTTGGAAAGCAAAATCTCCATGTACACTAGATTCTTGAAGTATATCCACTGATAGATACACACTCAATATCCCATATAAATAATGGAGTATCTGATTTGGTGGGAAAATATGCTCTCATCACTACACTTGAAATGTATGGTCAGGGGGCTGCTTTACTAACCTCAGGTCACCAATCTTACAAATGTCTTACCTGTGTTTCAACCAAGAGACTTCCAGCTTCTCACTGGCAATTTGCATGGCTGCCCTTGAGAGCACACCAGGACTGATAAAGTTTTTCACAGGACATCAGATATTGCCTTTTATCCACCTGCATTACTAATATATATCAATGGATTCTTGCCAGATGAAAAATATCACAAAAATTAGTCTTCCATCTTACCCCAGGAAAATGGCCTGCCAGTCACTGAGAGCACACCAGTACTGATACTGCCTTCCACATGAAATCTACCTCTCCTTTATGCCACTTTGGACATACACCTCTAAATATTGTTATGTACCAACTCCAGTGAGAAAAGCTCTCTGTGCTTTAGATATTGACAGTGGGATCAACCTGTTTTCAACATATTCAAGTTATTCTAAATCCAGAAGTAGGTTAGTTATATATGAAAAGGTGCTCTCTTCAGTACCACGGATACATAGGGCCTAGCCATCTAGGCTGATACCCACTTGTCACCATCTTAGAAATGTAAAAAAAGAGGTTTAAAACTACCCATTCACAAACTGCATGACAGTCACTGAGAGCACACCAGCATCCATAATGCCTTCCACTGGAAATCAACCTTTCTGTTTTTTCATTTTGACACAGATATATACAGAGTGTTGTGGAAAATTTTGAGTGACATTTGCTCTTTGTGTGCCAGTTTCTGGTAATGGGATCAACCTACTTGCAAATCTTCCAAAAGTTCTAAATCCTGGTAAAATCTGACCTTGTATGAAAAGATTCATTCTTAACAAACTTGTACCTGGAGAGACTAGCCAGTTAGGCTGCTCATTGCGTGTCACCCATATTACAAATGACACAAAAAGGAGTTTCCCAGTTTCCCACTTACAAATGCATGTCTGTCACTGAGAGCACACAAGCACTACAGCTGGTTTCCATGGGAAATCAGACATGTATTTAATCTACATGTGCCACTCATACAAAACAATGTTCAATTGATCAACTTGGAAGGCAAAATTTCTGTATACACTGGATTCTTGAGAAGGAATCCACTGACTGATACACACTCAGTACACCTAAATAATGGAATATCTGACTTTCTGGGAAAATATGCTCTCATCACTACACTTGAAATGCATGGCCAGTTGGTTGGGCTGCTAAGCTGAGTTCACCAATTTTAAATTTCACAAATAAGAGGCTTCAGCTTCAAATTGTCAAAGAGCATGCCAATCACTGACAACACACCAGTACCAATAATGCTTTCCACAGGAAATCAACTTTCGTTTTGTTATTTCCAACCTGGACACTCACATATAATAAGCATTATGGACAAGCTTGATGACAAAAGCTAGGTGGGTGCAAGATTCTGCTAGTGGCATCCACGTGCTTCAAACACACCCAAAACTGTTTCTAAATCCTGGTTAAGGCTGATTTTGTATCAAAAGCTGCACCCTTAACTAACCTCTGAATGTAGGACCTATGCAGCTAGGCTGCAAGGTGCATGTCCTCCAACAAAAGAATATCACAAAAATGAGGTTTTCATCTTCCCATTTGTAAATTGCGTGTCTATCACTGACAGCACAGAAGCAACAGTGTTGCTTTCCCTTGAAAATCAGCAGGTGCTCTTTCTCCCCCTGGGTCTCTCACGTAGGATTATTGTTCTTGAGCAGCACAGACGGTAAAATGATCTGTGAGGAAGATTTGGGCAATGGGGTCAACCTTATTGCAAAACATCAAAACCTTGTCTAATGTCTGTAAAAAGAGGACATAGTATGAAAAATGTCTCTCTTTACAACCATCTAAATTTTGGTCCTAGCTTGCTAGGCTGCTAGCAACTTGTCCCCAATATTACACAGAGCCTCCCAGCTACCTACTTGCAACTTGCATGCTGGTCACGGAGAGCACACCAGTACCTGCAAAGTTTGTCCCCAGAAATCAGCCATTGCCTTTTAGCCACCTGTGCCTTTTCTACATAACAACAGTCCTTGTCCGGCTCAGATGACAAAAGCTCCGTCTGTGCTAGATTCGTGAATTGGGATCCAGGTTCTTGAAACACATAGCAAATGCCTTCTAAATAATGGAAAATATAATTTGGTAGGAAAATAAGATATGAATGATATAGTAAAAATACATGGCATAACTGGCTGTGCAGCTACAAACAACTCAAAATCTTACCTATGTTTCAACCAAGAGACTTCTGGCTTCCCACTGGCAATTTGCATGCCAGCCCCTGAGATCACACTAGGATTGAAAACGTTTTCCATAGGACATTAGACACTGCCTTTTATCTACCTGAACTACTAATATGTAACAATGAATTCTGGCCAGGTGAAAAATATCACAAAAATGAGGCTTCTATCTTCCCACAGGCAAATGGCATGCCAGTCACTGAGAACACACCAGTATTAATATTGCCATCCACAAGAAAAAAACAGCTTTTCCTTTTTCCTGCTTTTAGACACACACCTCTAAATATTGTTATGCACCATCTCTGACAAAAAAAAATCTCTATATGTGGAGATTCTGCAGTGGGATCAACCTGCTTGCAACACATTTGTAAGTTGTTCTTAACCATGGAATATGTTGTTTTTGTATGAAAAAGTGCCCTCTTAACTACCATGGATATGTAGGGCCTAGCCATCTAGGCTGTGACCTACATGTCACCATCTTGTAAATGTCATACAAATACATTTCAAGCTACCCTTTTGCAAACAGCATGCCAGCCACTGAGAGCACTCCAGTATGCATAATTCCTTCCACAGGAAATCAAACTTTCCTTTTTCCATTTTGGGCACAGATATATAAAGTGTGTAATTGAAATTTTCCAATGACACAAGCTCTTCGTGTGCTAGTTTCTGGCAATGGAATAAACCTCCTTGGAAGTCATCAAAAAGTTCTTCTAAACCCTGGGAAAGGCTGATTTTTTATAAAAAGGCACATTCTTAACAAACTTGTACATGGAAGGCATAGCCAGCTAGGCTGCTCATCGCATGTCATCCGTAAGAGAAACGACACCAAAAAGAGTTTTCCAGCTTCCAACTTGCAAATGCATGCCCATAACTGAGAGCAAACAAGTAAAACAGCTGGTTTCCATAGGAAATCAGCCGTGCCTTTTATCTACATGTGCTCCTCATACAATACAAACATCAAATTATAGCCTTGGAAGGCAAAATCTCCATGAGCTCTAGATGCTTGAGATGGAATCCACTGACTGATACACACTCAAACCCCTTATAAATAATGGAATACCCTATTTGGTGGGAAAGTATCCTCTCATCACCACACTTGAAATGCATGGCCAGGTGGCGTGGCTGATACTCTTGGGTCACCAAACTCTAAATGTCACAAGAGGCTTTAGCTTCCCACTATCAAATAGCACACCAGTCACTAAGAGCATACCATTCCTGTTAATGCTTTCCACAGGAAACTAACATTTTGTTTTGTTTTTTTTTCAGCCTGGACACTCATATATAGTGAGTGTTATGGACAAGTTTGATGAAAAATCTAGGTGGGTGCTGGATTCTGCCAGTGAGATCCACCTACTTGTAACACATCTATTCCTTTGTTCTAAACCTGGATTGAAGCTGATTTTGTATGAAAAGGCACACCCCTAACTAATTATGAAAGAAGGGCTTAGCCAGCTAGGCTGCTATCCATGTGTCACCCATCTAAGAATGTAAAAAAAAAAGAGGTTTCCAGCTTCCCATTTGCAAACTGCATGCCCATCACTGAGAAACCAGTGCTGGTTTCTCCAGGAGATCAGCAGGTGCCCTTTTTCCCCCTAGGCTTCTCCACAGGACTATTGTTCTTGACCATCACAGACAGAAAAAGCTGTGTGAGTAAGATTTGGGTAGTAGGTTAAACCTTCTTACAACACACCCAAAACATGGTCTAATGCCTGGAAAAAGAGGACCTAGTATGAAAAATGGCTCTCTTCACAACCATAGAAATCATGGGCCTGACTGGTGAGGCTGCTGTCATCCTGCCCCCAATATTAGATATGGGCCAAACCAGAGGCTTCCAGCTACCCACTTGCAACTGGCATGCAGGTCAATGAGAGCATACCAGTACCAGTAATATTTGTCCCTGGAAATCAGCTGTTGACTGTCATCATCTGCAACAATCAGCACTTAGGCTGCACCTGGAGAACAGCTTAAGAAAAACACAGAGATGGCTAATGCTGTGAAAAGTAATAGTCCTGAGCAAACTTAGCATCTGTCTTTTATTAGGATCATGAACAAGAGGTACGTGGAGAAGTGTGAGAAGCAAAAATTTCATAGAGATTATAGATAAAACCTGCTAATCCAGCACAGACAGTTTCAAGGTTTACTCCTGGTGAGAAAACTACTATCAACAAAGTCCCTTGAGCATTTATCTAGGCCATAGTGTAGCTGTTTGCAGGGCAGCAAAGTTATCACATTAATCCCTTATTTTATCTCAGCTAAGTGGAGTCTGTTCTGTTCTAACACAACTCTCTTGGCATTCCACGGCTGTGTCATGGTTTTCCATGACCATGCATTCTTTCTCTACTTTATCTCAGCAAGGCAGCATCTGTTCTGTTCTAGAACAACCTTCTTAGAATTCCAAGAAGGCATCATGGTTTTCCATGACCATGCATTTTAGCTCAAGGTCTATAGCCATGATTTTTTTCCATCCAAGTTGCCTTTTAGACACCTGTGCCTTGACTCCAAAACAAGGCTCCTTGCCCAGCTCAGATGCCAAAAGCTCTGAGTGTGCCAGGTTTTTGAAATGGGATCTACTTTCTTGAAACACTTTCCAAATGCCTTCTAAATAATGGAAAATATAATTTGGTAGGAAAATAAGCTCATTAATAAACTTGAAATGCATGGCCAACTCAACTGGCTGGGCAGCTACCCTCAGCTCAAAAATCTCACTTATGTTTCAACCAAGAGACTTCTGGCTTCCCACTGGCAATTTGCATGCCAGCCCCTGAGATCACACCAGGACTGATAACGTTTTCCATAGGACATCAGATGTTGCCTTTTATCCACCTGTGCGGCCAGATGAAAAATGTCACAAAAATGAGGCTTTCATCTTCCCACAGGCAACCGGTATGCCAGTCACTGAGAGAACAGCAGTACTGATATTGCCTTCCACATGAAATCAACCTTTCATTTTTCCTGCTTTTTGAAACAAACCTCTAAACTTTGTTATGCACCAGCACTTATGAATAAAGCTCATAAGTGTTGAGTGTAGATTCTGGCCTTGGGATCAACCTGCTTGCAACACATTCATAAGTTTTTCTAAACCATGGAGTAATTTTGCTTTTTATGAAAAAGGGCTCTCTTCACTACCATGGATATGTAGGGCCTAGAATTCTAGGCTGCAACCTGCCTGTCTCAATCTTTGAAATGTCATAAAAATTTGTTCCAAACTACCCATTGGCAAACTGCATGCCAGTCACTGTATGCATAATGCCTTCTACAGGAAATCCACCTTTCCATTTTTCCATTTGGACACAGATCTATAAAGAATGTTATGGAAAATTCTGATGACATTAGCTCTTTGTGTGCTAGTTTCTGCCAATGGGTTTAACTTACTTGAAACTCATCCAAAAGGTGATCTAAACCCTGGGAAAGTCTTATTTTTGTATGAAAAGGTGTATACTTAACAACTTGTACATGTAGGGCCTAGCTAGCTTGGCTGTTCAACACATGTCACCCATATAAGAAATGACAAAAAAAGAGTTTTCAAGCTTCCCACTTGTAAACACATGCCAATCGCTGAGAACACACAAACACCACAGCTGGTTTCCATAAGAAATCAGCCATGGCTTTAATCTACAAGTGTATCTCATAAAAAACAATGGTCAAAACTTCACCTTGGAAAGAAAAAATCTCTGTGTGCTCTATATGCTTGATGTGGAATCCCTTCTGATTTGGTGGGAAAATGCTCTCATCACTTCACTTGAAATGTGTGGCCAGGAGTTCCTGTCATGGCTCAGCATTTAATGAATCTGACTAGTAACCATGAGGTTGTGGGTTTGATCCCTGGCTTACTCAGTGGTTTAAGGATCCAGGGTTGCCATGAGGTGTCATGTAGGTCGCAGACGTGGCTCAGATGCTAAGTTGTTGTAGCTCTGGCGTAGACCAGCAGCTACAGCTCTGATTTGACCCCTAACCTGGGAACCTCCATGTGGCACAGGTGCAGCCCTAGAAAAAACAAAATGACAGAAAAAATATGTGGACAGGTGACTAGGCTGCTCCCCTAGGGTAATCAATCTAATAAGATCACAAACAAGAGGCTGCAGCTTCCCACTATCAAGTATCATGCCAGTCACTGAGAGCAAACCAGTACCAGTAACACTTTCCACTGGAACACAACTTTTTTTCACCATGTACATTCACATATAATGAGTGTTATGGACAAGATTGATGACAGAACTAGGGTTGTGCTGAATTCTTCCAGTGGGATCCATCTGTTTGAAAAAAATCTCAAACTTGCTCTAAACCCAAGTTAAGGCTGATTTTGCATGAAAAGGCACACACTTAACTAACATGTGAATGTAGAGTTTAGCCAGCTAGGCTGACGCCCTAGGTCACCCATTTAAGTAATGTCACTAAAAAGAGATTTCCAGCTTCCCAATTGCAAATTGCATGTCTGTCATTGAGAGCACACAAGCACTAGTGTTGTGTTCCCAAGGAAATCAGCAATTGCCTTTTCTCCCCTGAGCTATCTCATGTAGGAATATTGATCTTGAACAGCACAGATGGCAAAACGCTGTGCAAGCAATATTTGGGTAGTGAGATCAACCTTCTTGCAATACATGCAAAACCTGGTCTAATAACCATAAAAGAGGACATAGTATGAAAAATGTCTCTTTTCACAACTGTCAAAATAATGGGCCTAGCTGGCTAGGCTGCTTCCATCCTGCCCCCAATATTCCACACATGCTGAACCAGAGACTTCCAGCTACCCACTTGCAATTTGCATGCAGGTCATGGGAATGGCTAATTTTTCATGAAAAGACACATACCTAACATATTTGTGACTGTATGGCCTAGACAGCTATACTGATCACCATGCCACCCATAATAGAAATGACACAAAAAGAGTTTTCCAGCTTCCAACTTGCAAATGCATGCCCATCAATGAGAACACACAAGCACCACAGCTGTTTTCCATAGGAAATCAACCATGTCTTTGGTCTACATGTGCCCCTCATAGAAAACAATTGTCAAATCATCACCTTGGAAGGCAAAAATCTCCGTGTGCACTAGATGCTTGACATGGAATCCACTGACTGATACACACTCAGTACATCTTCTAAATAATGGAATATCTAATTTGGTGGGGAAAATATGCTCTCGTCATTACACTTGAAATGCTTGGCCATGTGGCTGGCTGGGTCACCAAAATTTAAATGTCACACACAAGAGGCTTTGGCTTCCCACTGTCAAATAGTATGCCAATCACTGAAAGCACACAAATACAGATAATGTTTTACACAGGGAATCAACATTTTGTTTTTTCTTTCCAGCCTGGACACTGAGTGGTATATACGTATTGTTCTGGACAAGCTCGATGACAAATCTAAATGTGTGTTGGATTCTGCCAGTGGGATCCACTTGCATTAAACCCACCCAAAACTTGTTCTAAACCCTGGTTAAGGCTGAATTTTATGAAAAGGCACAGTCCTTGCTAACTTGTGAATATCAGGCTCAGCCAGCTTTCCTGCTACCTACAAGTCACCAATCTTAGTGACCAAATGTCAGTGTGACCAAATGTCACAAAAAAGAGCTTTCCAGCTTCCCATGTGCAAATTGCATGCCTGTCACTGAGAGGACACCTTCACCAGTTTTGGTTTTCCCAAGAAATCAGAGGCCTTTCTCCCACTGGGCCTTTCATGTAGGACTATTTTTCTTGACCAGCACAGATGTTAAAACACTGTGCAAGCAAGATTTAGGCAGTGGGATCAACCTTCCTGCAACACACACAAAACCTGGTCTAATAAATGGAAAAATAGGACATAGTATGAAAAATGGCTCCCTTCATAACCATCAAAATCATGGGCCTACCTGGCTAGGCTGCTACCATCCTATCCCCAATATTACATATAGGCCAAACCAGAGGCTTCCAGCTACCCATTTGCAACCTGCATGCAGGCCAAACCAAGGGCTTCCAGCTACCCCACTTGCAACTTGCATGCAGGTCACTGATAATCGTTATCCCTGGAAATCAGCTGTTGCCTTTTAGTCACTTGTGCCTTGATTGCAAAACAATAGTCCTTGCCCAGATCAGATGCCAAAAGCTCAATGGATGCTAGATTCCTGAAGTGGGATCCATGTTCTTGAAACACATTCCAAATGCCTTCTAAATCCTGGAAAACCTGATATGGTAGGAAAATAAGCTCTCTTCAATACAGTCGAAATGCATGGCCTAAGTTGCTCTGTAGCTACCATCAGTTCAAAAATCTTACCTATGTTTCAACCAAGAGACTTCTGGCTTCCCAATGGCAATTTGCATGCCAACCACTGAGAGCACACCAGGACTGATAACGTTTTCTGCAGGACATCAGACATTGCCTTTTATCCACCTGCCCTACTTATATATATCAATGGATGTTTACCGGATGAAAAATACCTCAAAAATGAAGCTTCCTTCTTCCCACAGGTAAATGTCATGCCAGTCACTGAGAGCACCCAGTACTGATATTGCCTTCCACCTGAAACCAACCTTTCCTTTTTCCAACTTTTGAAGTCATACATCTAATTATTGTTACGAACCAGTTCCTTTGATACCATCTCTCTGTGTGCGAGATTGTGGCAGTGGGATCAACCTGCTTGCAACACATTCAAAAGTTGTTCTAAACCCTGGAATAGGTTGGTTTTGTAGGAAAACGGTCTCTTTTCATTACCATGGTATTGGAGGGCCTAATCATCTCGCCTTTGACCACCATGTCTCCATCTTAGAAATTTCACAAAAATAGTTTTAAAGCTACCTATTTGCACACTGTGTTCCCGTCACTGAAGGCACACCACTGTGCTTAATGCCTTGACAGGAAATCAACATTTCCATTTTTCCATTTTGTACACAGATATATAAAGAGTGTTATGGACCAGTTCTGGTGACACAAGCTTGTTTGGGGCTAGTTTCTTGCAATTTGACCAACCTGCTTGCAACATGTCCAAAGTTGTTCTAAACCTTGGGAAAGGCTAATTTTGTATGAAAAGACATATTCTTAACTAACTTGTACATGTAGGGCGCAGCCAGCTTGGCTGCCCTCTTCATATCTCTCATATAAAAAAGAGTTCCCCATCTTCTGACTTGCAAGCACATTCCCCTCAGTGAGAGCACACAAGCACCAAAGTTGGTTTCCACAGGAAATCATCCCTGAGTTTTAACTACATGTTCCCCTCATAGAAATCAATGGTGAAGAGAAGAACTTATAAGGCAAAATCTCCGTGTGCGCTACATTCTTGAATGGGATCCACTGACTGATATACACACTGAAAACAGCTTCTAAATAATGGAAGATCTGATTTAGTGGGAAATTATGTTCTCATCACTACACTTGAAATGCATGGCCAGGTGGCTGGTCTACTCTCCTCTTGTCACCAATCTTACAAATGTCAGCAACAAGATGCTTCATCTTCCCACTGTCAAGTAACATGCCAGTCACTTAGAGCACACCAGTACACATAACACTTTCCACAAGAAATCAACATTTTTTTATCCATCCTGGACACTCATATATACTGAGGGTTATGGAACACCCTAATGACAAATCTATATGTGTGCTAGATTCTGACAGTGGGATCAATTTGTTTGAAACCTAACCAAAATTTGTTCTAAATTTTTTCTAAAATTTGTTCCCTGGTTAAGGCTTATTTTGTATGAAAATATTTAACTTGTAGGGGTTAGCCACCTCGGCCTGTCCCCAAACTTAGAATGTCACAAAAAAGAGGTCTCCAGTTTCCCATTTGCATATAGCATGCCTGTAACTGAGAGCACACCAGCACCAGTGTTGTTTTCCCTACGAAATCAGACATTACCCTTTTCCCCCTAGGTCTCTCGTCATGACCATTGTTATTGACAAACTTAAATGGCAAAACTTGTGGGGACTAGATTTCGGCTGTGGGACCACTAAAACTTTGTTTTCAACACTAGAATCAGATGAATTTCTTTGAAAAATGACTCACTTCTCTACATTCGAAATGCTAGGCACAGCTAGCAGGCGTTGACCCTCTTGTCCCCAATATTACAATTGTCACAATCTAGAGGCTTCCAGTTTCCCACTCGCAAATTGCTTGCAGTCAGTGAGAGCACCCAGTACTGATAACACTTTCCAGAGGAAATCAGCTGTTGCCTTTTAGCCACCTGTGCTTCTGATACATAATAATGGTCCTTGCCCTGCTCCTATGCCAAAAGCTCTTATGTGCTATATAGTTGAAGTGTGATCAAGCTGCTTGAAACAAACTCAAAACACCTTCTAAATATGGGAAAATCTCACCTTGTAGCAAAATGTATTCTCATTATTACACTCACAATGCTTGGCCTTGCCTGCCGTGCTTCTACCATCATGTCAGTGATCTCTTAAAGTTACACAAATTGCATGCCAGGCACTGAGAGCACACTAGTACCGACAATACTTTCCACAGGAAATCTACCTTTCATTTATTCTAGATAGGACATTCACATATAAATAGTGTTATGGACTTCCTCACATGACGAAAGCTCTGTGTGTGCCAGTCTGTCAGTGGGTTCCACCTTGTTGCAACACACTCAAAATTGCTTATGTACTTTTTCAGCCATTGCCCTGGAAAAGGCTGATTTTGTGTGAAAAGTTGCTGTCTTCAATACTATGTAAATGCAGGGCCTAGCCAGCTAGGCTACTACACGCAGATCAGAAATTTAGAAATGTCACATGAAAGAGTTTTCCAGCTTCTCATTTGCAAATTGTATGCCTGTCACTGAAAGCACACCAGCACCAATGTTGGTATCTCCAGGAATTCAGCTGTTGCCCTTTTCCCCTTGGGCTTCTCACTCATGACTAGTATTATTTAGCCGCTCATATGGCAAAAATACGTGTGAGCTACATCCCAGCAGTGGGATCAACCTGCTGGATACACAGTCAAATTTGTGTTCCTAGTCCTGGAAAATGATGACTTGGTATGAACAATGGCTTTCACTACAGTTGAAATGCTGTGTCTAGCTCACTAAGCTGTTACACTCATGTCCCCAATATTACAAATGTCACAATCTTGAGGCTTCCAGCTTCACACTTGCAAATTTTCTGCTATTCACTGAGCAGACATCAGTAATAATAATGTTTTCCAGAGGAAATCAGTCATTGTCTTTTAGCCACCTGTACCTCCTTACATAATAACAGTCCTTGACCAGCTCAAATGCCAAAAGCTCTGTTTATGTAAGTTTCCTGAAGTGGGGTGAACTGCTTGAAGCATATTCCAAACTCCTTCAAAATACAGGACAATCTGATTTGGTAGGAAAATATTCTTTCCTCATTATACTCATAATGGATGGTCTTGCTAGTCTGGCTGCTACCCCCAAGTCACCAATCTTACAAATGTAGCAAACAAGAGGCTTCTTGCTTCCCACTAGCAATTTGCATGCCAGTAATTGAGAGTACAGAAGTACCAATTATGCATTCCACAGTAAATCAAACTTTCCTTTTTTTCACCTCAGACACACACATATAAGCATTGTTATATACCAATTCACATGACCAAAGCTCTGTGTGCACTGGAATTTGGCAGTGGGATCTAGCAACTTACAACACACTCAAAAGTTGTTCTCCACCATGGAAAATTCTGATTTTGTATAAAATTATGCTCTCTTCACTACCACAAAAAGGTAGGGCCTAGTCAGCTGTGCTGCTCCCTGCATATTACCAATTTTAGATATGTCACACAGAGAGGTTTCCAGCTTCCCAATTGCCAATTGCATACATGTCACTTAGAGCACAGCAGAGCCAATGTTGGTTTTCACAAGAAATCAGCCTTTTCCCATCTCCCCCTGGGCCTCTCACACATGATTCTTGGGATTGACCAGCTCATATGGCAAATATCAGTGTGAGCTAGATTCAGGCAGTGGGATCACCCTGCTGGCAAGACCCTCAAAAGTTGGTCTCAATACTGGAAAATGGTAAAGTGTTATGAAAAAGGACTCCCTTCACTGCAGTCAAAATGCTGGGCCTAGCTCCATAGGCTTCTACATTTATGTCCCCAATAATACAAAATTAACACTCTAAAAGTTTAGCTCTTCCCTCTTGCAAATTTCATGATAGTCACTGAGAGCACACTAGTACAGTAATGTTTTCCATAGGAAATCACCAGTTGCATTTAAGCCACCTGCACTTCTTATACATAAAAACTGTCCTTGACCAGCTCAGATGCCAAAATCTCTGTGTGCAAGATTCTTGAGATGGGATTCACCTCCTCGAAACAGATGACAAACACCTTCTAAATGTGGGAAAATCTGATTTGGTAGGAAACTATATTCTCATCCTTACACTCAAAATGTGTGGCCTTGCCAGCCAAGCTTCTACCCTCATGTCATGGATCGTAAGGTCACAAAGGAGAGGCATCCAGCTTCCCACTGGCAAATTGCGCTATAGTCACTGAGAAGACACCAGTACTGATAATGCTTTCCCAAAGAAGCCAACCTTTGCATTTTTTTCCACCTTTGACACTAAGTTATAATTACTGTTATGGACCAGATAAGATGACCACACCTCTGTGTGATTGAAAACCTGTAAGTGGGATACACCTGCTTGCAACAGGTATATCAAAAGTAATTCTCCACCCTGGAAAGGGCTGATCTTGTATGAAAAGGCACTTTATTCATTATCATGTAAATGTAGAGCCTAGCCAGCTAGGCTTCAACCTGAAATACACCAATTTGAAAAATGCCACACAAAAGAGATTTCCAGCTTTCCATTTGCATACTGTGTGCTCCACACTGAGAGCACACCAGCGCCAATGTTGGTTTCTACAGAAAATCTACCTACACATCTTTTCAACCTTGGAAACACAACATAACTAGTGTTATGGACCAGCACAGATGACCAAAACTCTGTATGCACTACATTCTGGCAGGGGGATCAAACAACTTACAACACACACAAAAGTTTTTCCCCACCCTGGAAAATGCTGATTTTTTATGAAAAGTCACTCTGTTCACAATCATGTAAATGTAGTGCCTAGCCAGGTAGGCTGCTGCCCACATGTCATCAATCTTAGAACAGTCACGCCCAAGAGGTTTCCAGCTTCACTTTTGCAAATTGCATGCCCATCACTGAGATCACACCAATGCCAAAGTTAGCTTTCACAGGAAAGCAGCTGTTGCCATATTTCCCCCTAGGACTCTCATGTTTTTTATGATGATTTTATGTTTTCCATTGTAGTTGGTTTACAGAGTTCTTTCCGTCTTCTACTGTACAACAAGGTGACCCAGTCTCTCTCTCTCTCTCTCTCTTACACACACACACACACACATTCTTTTTCTCAGATTATCCTCCATCATGTTCCATTATAAGTGACTAGATATGTTTCCCTGTGCTATACAGTAGCATCTCATTGCTTATCCATTCTAAATGCAAGAATTTTCATCTATTAACCCCAGACTCCCAGTCCATCCCTCTTCCACTTGGCAACCACAAGTATGTTATCAAAGTCCATGAGTTTCTTTTCTGTGGAAAGATTTCTTTGTGCCATATATTAGATTCCAGATATAAGCGATGTCATAAGGTATTTTGTCTTTCTCTTTCTGACTTCACTTAGTACGAGTCTCTATTTCCATCTATGTTGCTGCAAATGGCATTATTGTATTCTTTTTGTGGCTGAGTAGTATTCCATTCTGTATACATACCACATTTTTCATCCATTCATCTGTTGATGGACATTTGGGTTGTTTCCAAGTCTTGGCTATTGTGAATAGTGCTGAGATGAACATATGGGCACATATATCTTTTTCAAGGAATGATTTGTCTGATTATATGCCCCAAAGTGGGATTTCTGGTACTGTAGCTCTATATTTAGTTTCTGGAGGTACCTCCATACTATTTTCTGTAGTAGTTATACCAACTTACATTCCCATCCAGAGCATAGGAGCGTTCCCTTTTTTCCACATCCTCTCCAACATTTGTTATTTGTGGACTTACTAATGATTGCCATTCTGACTGGTGTGAAATGGTACCTCATTGTAGTTTTGATTTGCATTTCTCTAATAATTAGTGAGGTTGAGCATGTTTTCAAATGCCTATTGGCCATCTGTATGTCTTCTTTGGAGAAATGTCTATTCAGGTATTCTGCCCATTTTTCAATTTTTTGCTGTTGAGTTGGATAAGTTGTTTGTATATTTTAGAGATTAAGGCCTTATCACTCATATTATTTGAAACTCTTTTCTCCCATTCCATAAGTTATCTTTTTTTTTAATGGTTTCCTTTGCTTTGCAAAATCTTGTCAGTTTTATTAGGTACCAATGGTTTATTTTTGTTTTTACTTCTGTTGCCTTTGGAGACTGACCTAAGAAAATATTTGTGTGGTTGATGTCAGAGAATGTGTTGCCTATTTTCTCTTCTAGGAGTTTGAGGGTGTTCTGTTTTACATTTAAGTCTTTAAGTCATTTTGAATTTATTTTTGTGCATGGTGTGAGGGTGTTTTCCAGTTTCATTGATTTACATGCAGCTGTCCAGTTTTCCCAGCACCACTTGCTGAAAAGACTCTCTTTTTCCCATTTATATTCTTGCCTCATTTGTTGAAGATTAATTGACTGTAGGTGTCTCAGTTTATTACTGGGTTCACTATTTTGTTCCATTGTTTATATGTTTGTTTTGGTACTAGTACCACTCTGTCTTGTTTAGTGTAGCTTTGTAATATTGCCCGATGTCAGGCAGAGTTTTGTCTCCTGCTTGTATTGTTTTCATCATGATTGCTTTAGCAATTCTGGGTCTTTTATGGTTCCATATAAATTTTTGGATTGTTTGTTATAGTTCTGTGAAAAATATCATTGGTGATTTTATAGGGATTTAATTGACTCTGTATACAGCTTTGTGTAGTATGGCCACTTTTATGATATTAAATATTCCAATTCAGGAGCAAGGAATATCTTTCCATTTCTTTGAATCCTCTTTAATTTCCTTGATTAATGTCTTATAGTTCTCAGCATATGTCTTTCACCTTCTTGGTCAGGTTTGCCTTATGTATTTAATCTCTTGGGGTTATATTTTAAAAGCTATTTTATTCCTTTACTATTTCATTGTCAGTATACAGAAATGAAAATCATTCATGAATGTTAATCTTGTATCCTGCTACTTTGCTGTTTTCATTAATCAGTTGGAGGAATTTTGTGTGTATTCCTTTGGTTTATATGTATATAGTATCTTGTCATCTGCATACAGTGACAATTTTACCTCTTCTATTCCAATTTTGATACCTTTTAATTTTTGTTTGATTGATGTGGCTAGGACTTCCAATATTATGTTGAATAACAGTGGTGAGAGTGGGCATCCTTGCTTTGTTCCAGATTTTAGCAGAAAGGCTTTCAGCTTTCTCCATTGAGTATTATATTTGCTGTGGGTTTGTTCTAAATGAGTTTTATTATATTAAAATATATTCCCTCTATACCCACTTTGGTTAGAATTTTTATCATGAATGGGTGTTGGACAGTGTCAAATGCTTTTTCTGCAACTATTGAGATGATCATTTGGTTTTTGACTTTTCTTTTGTTAATGTGGTGTATGACATTGATTTGCATATGTAGAACCATCCTTGTGAACCTGGGATGAATGCAAACTGGATGAATGTTGGTCATGGTGTATGATATTTTGTATATGTTGTTGGACTCATTGACTAAAATTTTGTTGAGGATTTTTGAGTCTATGCCTATAATTTTCTTTTTTGGTAGTATCTTTGTCTGGATTTTGTATTAGGGTGACATTGGCTGTATAGAATATTCCTTTGTAACATTTTGGACAAATTTAAGAAGGATAGGAGTAAGTTCCTTCTTAACATTTTGGACAAATTTAAGAAGGATGGGAGTAAGTTCCTCCTTGTATGTTTGGTATAATTCACCTGTGAAGCCATCTGGTCCTGGACTTTCTTTGTAGGGATAGTTTTTATTACATATTCAATTTCATTTCTAGTGATCAGTCTGTTCAGATGATATATTTCTTCTTAATTCCATTTTGTCACACTGTAAGTCTCTAGAAAGTTTTCTCCATGTCTCCTACAGCGTCAAATTGGTTGGCATACAATCGTTCATAGTATTCTGTTATGGTTTTCTGTATTTCTGCAGTATCTGTTGTAATTTCTCCTTTTTCATTTTTTAATTTTAATTTTTATTTCTTGGGGGGCTTTCTCTCCTCTTCTTGCTGAGTCTGGCCAGAGGTGTGTTAATCTTGTTTATCTTTTCAAAGAACAAGCTTCTGGTTTTATTGATTTTTTTCTATTTTTTAATCTATATTTTATCTATTTCCCCTCTGTTCTTTATGATTTCCTTCATTCATTTAACTTTAGGGTTTTTTTTTTGGTTGTTGTTGTTCTTTTTCTAATTCATTTAGGTGGTGGTTAAGTTGTTATTTTGATATTTTTCTTCTTTTTTTGAGGAACACCTATAATACCATGAATTTCCCTCTAAGCACTGCTTTCATGGCATACCAAATATTGTGGTTTTTAAAATGATTTTTATTTTCACCATTACAGCTAGTTTACAGTGTTTTATCAATTTTATACTGTATAGTTACACATACATATATATATTCTATTTTCTCACTTTATCATGCTCCATCACAAGTGACCAGACACAATTCCCATGATCTCATTGCTTATTCATTCCAAAGACAATAGTTTGCATCTAATAACCCCAAATTCCCAATCCTTCTCAGTTCCTCCCCCTCCCCCTTTGCAACCACAAGTCTGTTCTCCATGTCCATGAGTTACTTTTCTGTGGAAAGGTACATTTGTCCCATGTATTAGATTGCAGATGTAAATGATATCATGTGGTATTTGTCTTTCTCTTTCTGACTTACTTCACTTAGTATGAGAGTCTCTACTTCCGTTCATGTTGCTGCAAATGGCATTATTTTACTCTTTTTTATGGAGAAGTATTCCATTATGTATACATCCCACAACACCTGAATCCATTCATGTGTCAATTCTACATTTACGTTGTTTCCATGTCTTGGCTATTGTGAACAGAGCTGCAATGAATATGCAGGTTCATGTATCTTTTTCAAGGAAAGTTTTGTCAGGATATATGCCCAAGAGTGGGATTGCTGGGTCATATAGTGGTTCTATGCATAGTTTTCTAAGGTATCTCCACACTGATTTTCATAGTGGTTGTACAAATTTACATTCCCACCAACAGTGCAGAAATGTTCCTTTCGCCACAACACTTCCAGCACTTGTTATTTATGGACTTATTAGTGATGGCCAATCTGAATGGTGGTACCTCATCAGTTTGGATTTGCACTTATCTAATAATCAGTGATGTTGAGAATTTTTCATGTGTTTGTTGGCCATCTGTATATCTTCTTTGGAAAAATGTCTATTCAGGTCTTCTGCCCATTTTTCAATTGGGTTTTCTTCTGTTGAGTTGGTATAAGTTGTTTGTGTTTTTTAGAGATTGAGCCCTTGTCAAGTCATATTATTTGAAACTATTTTCTCCCATTCTTTAAGTTGTCCTTTTTTTTTTAATGATTTCCTTTGATGTGAAAAACTTGCCAGTTTGATTAGGTCCCATTTTTTGTTTATTTTTGCTTTTATTTCTCCTTCCTTAGAAGACCAACCTGAGAAAAAAATTTGTGAGACTGATGTCAGGGAATGTTTTGCACATTGGTGAAGGTGTGTTCCAGTTTCATTGATTTTCATGTGGCTGACCAGTTTTCCCATCACCACTTCCTGAAAAGACTGTCTTTTCCCCATTTTTTTGTTCTTGCTTCCTTTGTCAAAGATTAATTGACCATAGCTATCTGGGTTTATTTCTGCGTTCTCTATTCTGTTCCATTGGTCTGTATGTCTGTTTTGGTACCAATACCACACTGTCTTGATTACAGTGACTTTGTAATATTGCCTGAAGTCTGGGAGAGTTATGCCTCCTGCTTGGTTTTTGCTCCTCAGAATTGCTTTGGCAATTCTGGGTCTTTTGTGGTTCCCTATGAATTTTTGGATTGTTTGTTCTAGTTCTGTGAAAAATGTCATGGGTAATTTGTTAGGGATTGCATTGAATCTTTAGACTGCTTTGGGTAGTATAGCCATTTTACAATACTATTTTTTCCAACCCAGGAGCATCTCTTTGAACCCTCTTTAAATTCCTTTGTTAATGTTTTTAGTTCTTGGCATATAAGTCTTTCACCTTCTTGGTGAGGTGTATTCCCAGGAATTTGATTTTTTTGGGTGCAATTTTAAAGGGTATTGTATTGTTCAGTTGACCTATTTCTTTGTTTTATTTATTTTATTTTATTTTCCAACTGTATAGCAAGGGGATTAAGTTATCATTACATGTATACATCACATTTACATTTTTTCCCCACCCTATGTTTTTTTGCAACATGAGTATCTAGACAAAGTTCTCAATACTACTCAGCAGGACCTCCTTGTAAATCTATTCTAAGATGTGTCTGATAAGACCAAGATCCCAATCCCTCCCACTCCCTCCCTCTCCCATCACGCAGCCACAAGTCTATTGTCCAAGTCCATGATTTTCCTTTCTGAGGAGATGTTCATTTGTGCCGGATATTAGATTCCAGTTGTAAGTGATATCATATAGTATTTGTCTTTGTCTTTCTGGCTCATTTCACTCAGGATGAGAGTCTCTAGTTCCATCCATGTTGCTGCAAATGGCATTATGTCATTGTCTTTTATGGCTGAGTAGTATTCCATTGTGTATATATACCACTTCTTCCGAATCCAATCATCTGTCGATGAACATTTTGGTTGTTTCCATGTCCTGGCTATTGTGAATAGGGCTGCAATGAACATGCGGGTGCACGTGTCTCTTTTAAGTAGAGTTTTGTCCGGATAGATGCCCAAGAGTGGGATTGCTGGGTCATATGGAAGTTCTATGTATAGATTTCTAAGGTATCTCCAAACTGTTCTCCGTAGTGGCTGTACCAGTTTGCATTCCCACCAACAGTGCAGGAGGGTTCCCTTTTCTCCACAGCCCCTCCAGCACTTGTTATTTGTGGATTTATTAATGATGGCCATTCTGACTGGTGTGAGGTGGTATCTCATGGTAGTTCTGATTTGCACTTCTCATATAATCAACGATGTTGAGCATTTTTTCATGTGTTTGCTGGCCATCTGTATATCTTCCTTGGAGAACAGTCAAACGTTCTGGTTTTTCCACCTCAGACACTCACATATAAATAGTGTAATGTACCAGCTCACTTGACCAAATCATTGTATGTGCTAGACTCTGGCAGTTGGATCCACCAACTTATAATGCACTCAAAAGTTGTTCTCGGGTTGAGGACAAGATGGCAGAGGAGTAGGGGGACACACTCGCCCTCTCCCACAAACACAACAAAAAAGCACATCTACAGAATAAATGACTCGCACAGAAGAGCAACCAATCGCTGGCAGAGGAACCTAAACTCCAATAACGGCAAGAAGTTCGTGACATTACTGGGCAGAATGGGAGAAAAGAGAAGAGTGAGAGAAGGTGAATCCGAGCGGGACGGGTGCTCCCGAAAGGGAACTGCAGAGGAGAAAGGGATCTCGCACCCTGGAAAGTCACCTACAAGGGGGAAAGATCAAACAAACCGGAGGAATCTCCAGATGCAGAGAAGAGTGTAGCAGTAAGTTGGAGTACAGAAAAGCCGATCAAGAACTGAATGAACCATCTGAACTACGGGCACAGTCACCAAAAATTGAGACGCCTGGGTGGGGGCTGGGCCCCGAGATCTTGGCTCCAGAGGTTAGTCCCTGAGATCGGGCTGGGGGGGGGGGCGGGGAGGAGCGGAAACTGTTTGGGAGGTCTAGAAACCATTTGACGGGGCAGAGACTGCCTGGGAGACTAGAAAACAAAGCTGTCACAGAGAAAGGGAGCAATACTCTAGGGGTGGGGAAGTGGAAAGCCGCATCAGAGGGAACCTGGGAGAAGAGCCTGGTCTGCGCCCGTGCTGGGGAGGGGAGAGAAGAAGGGGTGGGTCCACATAGAATAACCCCCACGCCACAGTAAGCTTACAGGCCAACTAGCTAGCTGAAAGCTGTGCTTCCCAGTGCATCCCCTCCCCCCACCCCCACCACCCGCTACGCTCTTGCTGAACTTGGGGCTGCCTGCCATCCAGGAGGGCTGGCCTCAACAATTGCCTGAAGCCTATCACCACAGGGGCTGTCCATGCACAGGCCTGCTTGCCCTTTGGAGGAGCTACACTTCCGCAGAGTAGCACCAAACACGACCAGCCCCCAAGAAAAGGCCTGCAGCCCAGAAAAGCTAGAAAAAGCCTAGCCAGGCCATGAATAGATCTGCCTAATTCTTGGACGGTTTTTCTGAGTTGGGCTGTCCTGGGGAGGAGCCTTTTGGGTTTCCAGCGGTCCTGCTACCAGCCCAAGCCCCCAGGGGGTGCCCCACTCCCATGGAGTGGCTGCTCAGCACCACCAGTCCCCTGGAAGAGCCCCTGCAGCCCAGAAAAGCTGCAACAAGCTTGGCTAGACTGTGAAAAGATCCGCCTACATTCTCAGGCCATCCTTCTGAGTTGGGCTGCCCTAGGGAAGAGCCTCTTAGGTTCTCAGTGACCCAGATAGCTGCTCCAGCCCCCAGGGGGTGATGCACTCCTGAGGAACATCTGCCCAACACCGCCAACCCCTGGCAAGAACCCCACAGCCTAAAAACACCAGAGCAAGCTCTGCATGACCAAGTGAAATCTGCTACCATCGTGGTGTGGACCTCCCAGGCCTGTCTGCCCTCAGGAAGTCCTCCTTTGTTTCAAAGAAACACTGTTAGCCCCATCAACACTCCAGAAAAGCCACACTGCCTCAAAAAAGATTGACCAACAATGCCAGCCCTCAGGAAATATTCCACGGCAGTGACAAGGCAAACACTGCCCAATAACGGAGAGTACAACTTCCTCAGGAGAAAGAAAACAACAAGCAAGATGAAGAAGCTGAGAAACCACCCCCAGTCAAACCAACAGGAGAACTCACCTAAAACAGTCAACAATGAAACAGATCTCTGCAGTCAGACAGACCTGGAGTTCAAAAGAGAAATACTGAAAATACTGAAGGAATTAAGAGAAGATATGAACAGTAATGCAGATACCCTCAGAAAGGAAATAGAAAATAGAAGGAGGAGCCAAGAAAAGCTAGAACATTCATTTGCAGAGATGCAAACTGAACTAGGGGCAGTAAAAACCAGAATGAATATGTAGAAGAATGAATCAGTGATATGGAAGATAGAATAATGGAAATCACTCAATCCAGTCAACAGACAGAAAACCGAATCAAAAAACTGGAAAGCAATATGAGACCTATGGGATAATATAAAGCAGGACAATCTACGCATAATAGGAATTCCAGAAGGAGTAGAAAAAGATAAGGGAATGGAAAATATACTTGAAGAAATTATCGATGGAAACTTCCCAAATCTAAAGGATACTGGGTTCAAGATACAAGAAGCACAGAGGGCCCCAAACAAACTGAACCCAAACAGACCCACAGCAAGACACATCATAACAAAAGTGGCAAAAGTTAGTGATAAAGAGAGGATCCTAAGGAAGCAAGAGAAAAACAGAATGTTACCTACAAGTGAACCCCCATAAGAATATCAGCTGATTTCTCTACAGAAACACTACAGGCCAGGAGGGAATGGCAAGAGATATTTAAAGTGCTAAAAGGAAAAAATATGCAACCCAGAATACTCTATCCAGCAAGAATATCATTTAAAATAGAAGGGGAAATAAAAATTTTTCCCAACAAACAAAAACTTAAAGAATACAGCAACACAAAACCCAGGTTAAAGGATATATTGAAAGGGCTTCTCTAAACCAAAAAGAAAGGAAGGAAAGGGAAGAAGAAAAAAAGAAGAAGAAGAGGAGGAACTAGGACTGAGGAAACCGCAATCAGAGAGCAGTCACTCAAATAAGCCAGCATACAGATTTAATCATGAACATGCTTCAAACAAAATAAAATTAAAAAGAAAAAAATAAAAAAGAGTCATCAAAACCATAAAATGTGGGCAACGGATGTTAGGAAGTAAATAAACCTTTTTGTTTGTTTGTTTGTATGTTTCTCTTCTTAATTTTAATATAGTAATGAAGTGTTTGAACTTACAGGACCATCAGGCTAAAACACACAATTATGGGAAGGGGTTAGCACACTTAAGAAACAGGGAAACCACAAGCCAAAAGCAAATATTGCATTTGCAATAAATGAAAAAAAAAATACACTCAAGCAGATAATAACAGGAGACCGAATCAACTGGAACACGAGGTTCAAATGGCAATAAATAATCATCTATCAATTATCACCTTAAATGTCAATGGACTGAATGCCCCAATCAAAAGACACAGAGTGGCTGAGTGGATAAAAAGGCAAAAACCTTCAATCTGCTGCCTACAAGAAACTCACCTTAGGACAAAGGATACATATAGATTGAAAGTGAAAGGGTGGGGAAAAATATTTCACGCCAATAGACATGACAGAAAAGCAGGAGTCGCAATGCTCATATCAGACAAAATAGACTTTAAAACAAAAGACATAAAGAAAGACAAAGAAGGACACTACTTAATGATTAAGGGATCCATCCAAGGAGAGGATGTTACTATCATCAACATATATGCCCCAAATATAGGAGCACCCAGATACATACAACAAATATTAACAGACATAAAGGGAGAAATCGATGGGAATACAATCATAGTAGGAGAATTTAATACCCCACTCACTCCAATGGACAGATCCTCTAGACAGAAAACCAATAAAGCAACAGAGATCCTAAAGGAAACAACAGAAAAGTTAGACTTAATTGACATCTTCAGGACACTACATCCAAAAAAATCAGAATACACATTCTTCTCAAGTGTGCATGGAACATTCTCAAGAATTGACCCCATATTGGGACACAAAGCTAACCTCAATAAATTTAGGAGCATAGAAATTATCTCAAGTATCTTCTCTGACCACAATGCCATGAAATTAGAAATCAACCATGGGAAAAGCAAAGAGAAAAAACCTACTACATGGAGACTAAACAACATGCTACTAAAAAACCAATGAGGAAATCAAGAAGGAAATCAAAAACTACATTGAAACAAAGGATAATGAAGACACAACCTCTCAAAATCTATGGGATGCTGCGAATGCAGTGCTCAGAGGGAAATTTATAGCAATACAGGCCTTTCTCAAAAAAGAAGAAAGATCCCAAATGGACAACTTAACCCTCCACCTAAACGAACTAGAAAAAGAAGAACAAAAAACTCCTAAAGTCAGCAGAAGGAAGGAAATTATAAAGATCACAGAAGAAATCAATAAAATCGAGACTCCAAAAACAATAGAGAAAATGAATAAAACCAAGAGCTGGTTCTTTGAAAAGGTGAACAAAATTGACAAAGCCCTGGCCAGACTCACTAAAAAGAGGAGAGAAAAAACCCAAATAACCAAAATTAGAAATGAAAAAGGAGAAATCACAACGGATACTGCAGAAATACAAAAAACCATAAGAGAATACTATGAACAACTATATGGCAACAAGTTTGACAATCTGGAAGAAATGGACAATTTTCTAGAATCTTACAGCCTGCCAAAACTGAATCAAGAAGAAACAGACCAACTGAACAGACCGATCACTAGAAATGAAATTGAAGAGGTCATAAAAACACTCCCTACAAATAAAAGTCCAGGACCAGATGGCTTCACAGGCAAATTCTATCAAACATATAAAGAGGAATTGGTGCCCATCCTCCTTAAACTCTTTCAAAAGGTGGAAGAAGAAGGAATACTCCCAAAGACATTCTATGAGGCCACCATCACCCTCATTCCAAAACCAGACAGAGATACCACCAAAAAAGAAAACTATCGGCCAATATCATTGATGAATATAGAGGCAAAAATTCTCAACAAAATCTTAGCCAACCGAATCCAACAACATACCAAAAAAATTATACACCATGACCAGGTAGGGTTCATCCCAGGTTCACAAGGATGGTTCAACATACGCAAATCAATCAGCATCATACACCACATTAACAAAAGAACAGTCAAAAATCATATGATCATCTCAATAGATGCAGAAAAAGCCTTTGACAAAGTCCAACATCCATTCATGATCAAGACCCTCGCCAAAGTGGGTATAGAGGGAACATTCCTGAATATAATCAAAGCCATTTATGATAAACCCACAGCAAATATAATACTCAATGGGGAAAAACTGAAAGACTTCTCACTGAAATCTGGAACAAGACAGCAATGCCCACTCTCACCACTGCTCTTCAACATAGTTTCGGAATTCCTAGCCACAGCTGTTAGACAAACAAAAGAAATAAAAGGCATCCAAATAGAAAGAGGAGAGATAAATCTGTCACTGTATGCGGATGACATGATACTATACCTAGAAAACCCTAAGGACTCAACCCAAAAACTACTTGAACTGATTAATAAATTCAGCAAAGTAGCAGGGTATAAGTTAACATTCAGAAATCAGTCGCATTTCTGTATACCAGCAATGAAATATTAGAAAATGAACACAAAAATACAATACCTTTTAAAATTGCACCTCACAAAATCAAATGCCTCGGAATACACCTGACCAGAGGTAAAGGATCTGTATGCCGAGAACTATAAAACTTTAATCAAAGAAATCAAAGAAGATGTAAAGAAATGGAAAGATAGTCCATGTTCCTGGATTGGAAAAATCAATATTGTGAAAATGGCCATACTACCCAAAGCAATCTACAGATTCAATGCAATCCCTATCCAATTATGCATGACATTTTTCACACAGAACTAGGACAAACAATCCAAACATTTATATGGGACCACAAAAGACCCAGAATCGCCAAAGCAATCCTGAGAAACAAAAACCAAGCAGGAGGCATAACCCTCCCAGACTTCAAGAAATACTACAAAGCCACAGTCGTCAAAACAGTGTGGTACTGGTATCAAAACAGACAGACAGACCAATGGAACAGAATAGAGAGAACCCAGAAATAAATCCTGACACCTAGGGTCAATTAATCTTTGACAAGGGAGGCAAGAACATAAAATGGGAAAAGGAAAGTCTATTCAGCAAGCATTGCTGGGAAACCTGGACAGCTGCGTGCAAAGCAATGAAACTAGAACACACCCTCACACCATGCACAAAAATAAACTCAAAATGGCTGAGAGCCTTAAATATGAGCCAAGACACCATCCAACGCCTGGAAGAGAACATAGGCAAAACACTCTCTGATATCAACCTCACGGGTATTTTCTCAGGTCAGTCTCCCAGAGCAACAGAAATAAGAGCGAAAATAAACCCATGGGACCTCATCAAATTGAAAAGCTTTTGCACAGCAAAGGAAACCCAAAAGAAAACAAAAAGGCAACTTACAGAATGGGAGAAAACAGTTTCAAATGATGCAATGGACAAGGGCTTAATCTCTAGAATATACAAGCAACTTATACAACTCAACAGCAAAAGAGCCAATCAATCAATGGAAAAATGGGCAAAAGACCTGAATAGACTGTTCTCCAAGGAAGATATACAGATGGCCAGCAAACACATGAAAAAATGCTCAACATCGTTGATTATATGAGAAGTGCAAATCAGAACTACCATGAGATACCACCTCACACCAGTCAGAATGGCCATCATTAATAAATCCACAAATAACAAGTGCTGGAGGGGGTGTGGAGAAAAGGGAACCCTCCTGCACTGCTGGTGGGAATGTAAACTGGTACAGCCACTATGGAGAACAGTTTGGAGATACCTTAGAAATCTATACATAGAACTTCCATATGACTCTGCAATCCCACTCTTGGGCATCTATCTGGACAAAACTCTACTTAAAAGGGACACATGCACCGGCATGTTCATTGCAGCACTATTCACAATAGCCAGGACATGGAAACAACCCAAATGTCCATGGACAGATGATTGGATTCAGAAGAAGTGGTATATATACACAATGGAATACTACTCAGCCATCAGAAAGAATGACATAATGCCATTTGCAGCAACATGGATGGAACTAGAGACTCTCATCCTGAGTGAAATGAGCCAGAAAGACAAAGACAAATACCTGGAATCTAATATCCGGCACAAATGAACATCTCCTCAGAAATGAAAATCATGGACTTGGAGAACAGACTTGTGGCTGCCCAGGCTGAGAGGGAGGGAGTGGGAGGGATCAGGAGCTTGGGGTTATTGTATACAATTTGGAATGGATTTACAATGAGATCCTGTTGTGTAGCATTGAGAACTATGTCTTGATTCTTATATTGCACCAGAACAAAGGGTGGAAAAAATGTATACATGTAAGAGGAACTTGGTCCCCATGTTGTACAGTGGAAAAAAATTAAAATAATAAGAAAAAAAGACTGTTAACTCTTGTCCCATTGTCAGTTTATCAACTCCCGAGACTAATAGTGCTGTGGCTGCAAGTGCCCACAGGGTGGGTGGACACCCTTGGGCAACAGTCAAGTTGCTTGGAATGGTATTCCACTGGATGATGCCATTACCCAAGCATTTGAGTTAAGACACCACTGCACTATCAGTACACTCATGCATGTACAAGAAGAAGGTCTTGGCAATGTCTGTGAGTCCTATGCCAGGGACATTGGTGAGGACTTGTTTATTTTCTTTAAAGGCCTTTTGTTGTTCTCATTTCCTCAACAAAGTTTTCCATTATCCCCCCACTTGTGGCTTCATAAAGGGGTTTTGCCAAAATGGAGAAATTGGGTATCCAGATCCTATAGTAACCTGTGGCCCTGAGAAATTTTCTAACCTGGCATTGGGTGGAGGGAACTGGAATTGAGCAGATAGTCTGCTTTTCCTCAAGGCTGATTTGACATTGTCCCTGAGATATGTGAAAGCCAAGGTATTTAACTTTATATTGACAGTTCTGGGCCTTTAGCTTTCCCAACAGGTACACCCCATTAAAGTCACAGGACATTTGGGGAGGTATAGAAATTAACTAATGACTTCATGTCCCCCAAAAGTGTATCATCTAGGCAGAAGGAAGGTGTACCATGTCCAGTGGCCTGTGGCCCCTATGATGGCAGCTTGCCTCTGTGATAGTGGGCCCATAGGCCTAGTTACCACTGAGTGTTTTGCCCCAGTATCTACCATGAAGTCAGTGGGCCAGCCAACTACATTTATTTGGACCATAGGCTCTTGGAGGCCTAAAAGAATGGAGCCTGATCTGTTTTATTTTTCCTCATAGTTTTCCATAGCAGCCAGGCAAGCAAATCATTTTTTGGGGCCCCATGTGTCTGTTGGACCAGCTGATATCAGCACCAAATCACCTGGCCTTCTCCCCTGTGCTTGGGGCCTGTGAGTCATCTGACAATTGGGGGCATTAATTTTTTCAGAGGCCTTCCTGGTGACAGTGGGCACATTGGTTTCATCCAAGTTTTGGCTCTGAGGGAGATGGTCCTCTTTGTTGTCCCCCTTTTTGGCCCTGGCCTCAGCCTTGGCCCTGCTGGATACCATCTGTTTGCTTCACCAGTGCCAGTAGGCTCATATTTTTTGCATTTTTTGTTTTCAGCCTTTAGTGTCAATAGTCTGGTCATGGTTGACAAATATTTTAGTTGCTATCCCCAGCAACTGACTAGCTTTCATGCCTGCAAAGCCCTCTAACTTTTGGAGCTTGTGTCAGATGTTCTTGTGCCTGGGTCATGAAGGCTGCACTGGCCATCCACTGGTTTTCTGTTGCTCTGAGTCAAAGGCCTTGCATAGCCTTTCATAAAATTGGCTTGGGCTCTCTTTAGGTCATTGGAGCACCTCTAAGGCTTTGTTCATGTTTATAGCATTTTTCTTTTTCTTTTTCCCCTCAGGAAACTGGCTCTGGGCATAAGCCTGTGCATTTATTGTCCCTGCTGTGGTGTGTTTTTTTTTCAACCATTTTAAATCTGCCTGAGTAATTTGGTGCCATTCTTTAGTGTTAAACAGAGGCAGGAGAAGTGGAGGGCAATCAGTTCAGGTAGATTTGTGGGTGTGAATGATGGACTGCACTAGATCAATCAGCCTGGAGCTTTTCAGTGTAGGAGGAGGTATGATTTTTCCGTTGAGGAGGTCAGTGGTGGTGAAGGGTTGGTACACAAAAACACATTGGCCTCCTCAAATTTGGCCTTCTTGATCAAAATAGATAGCCCCTCTGGTCTCTCTCAGTGGCATTCATAGGGCCCCCTGGAACCATGGCAGAAAAGGACAGTCCCTCCTGGCCCAACTTTTTGGTTGCCTTCCAAGCAGACTATACAGGGTTAACATTGGAGGCTTGGGAGAGGCCACTACTGATAACATTATGGGTAAGTCATGGGAGGGGCTGCTCTTGGGGGAGGTGTCTGCCTCCAGTAAGGCCTTAGCTACTGGAAGTGTGGGTGGCAATGGAGGATACAACAGCACATGGAGTGGGGGAATTTCCTCTGGTTCTCAGATAAAACAATATTTTTGGGTTCTGGTCAGCATTCTGAGTCATCATTATTTTAGTGTTCTTCCAGACAGGCTTTTAGACCAGGTGGCTGAGAAAGGACAATGTCTTCCCAGGAGTCAATGCAAGGGAACTGCTCTGGGTGCTCTGGGTTGTCTGTGATGACCCTAAACATTTTGCTAACTAGTGTTTTATCTAGTGACCCCTTGGAAGGCCAACCCACCCTGAACAAAGGTCAATCTATTTCAAGAATGTCTGGAGTTTTCTTGGAGTCAACTTAATACTGTAATCTCTTGAATATTTCCTCCTGAATTTTTTTTAACCATACAATCTAAGGGGGTATGTTTACTCTGTTTGACACCCACTTCTTCCCCCTAAAAGACAGCAGTCACACACAAGGAGGGGAAAGGAAAGCAGTACTCAATTGCTTCATCCATTTCTGGCCATGGCACCTCTTAATATTGGTGGGACTGTATAAACCCCAATGTCAGAACCCCTCCAAAGAGGGCCACCATAAGCCATATGAGGATCACCATGGAACCAAAGATCAGGACTTGACAGTCACTTCAGCCCATCTGGTTGACTTGGAACTCTCCCATCATCCATCTCATTAATTCACATTCACAAAATGACTCCAATCTGCTGCCCAGCACCTTAAGAGTTGCAGTTTTGTCTCCTCTCTCCCTGTATGTGGCTCCCATGAGGTTACTAAGGCAACTATGGGAGGTGATCGGGCTCCCCTTCTTCATCTTAGGGGCAGGCCACCAAACTGAACCCAGGTTCTTACCAGTCTGATGGGTGGTGCTCACTTGGCTGGTTCCTGGGCCTCACTGGGTTCTTTTGGGATCCTGGGGTCCTCACCCCAGCATGCTGGGAGGCCTAGTCCCCTATGGATCAATCAGCCTGCTGGCACCAGGAGAAGTCACCTCTCCCTGTGTCCCAGGCGTTGTACCCTGGCAACAAAGGAGGTGTAATCACTGTCTCTGTATCCTGGAAAAATCCCCAAGAAAAGTTCTAGGCTTTATGTACAGGGGGACAAGGCACTGAGGCCTTTTGCCAGGAAAGAGTGTTTATTCATGCCAGTATTGGCTCAGCAGATTCCAAAACCTCCAAAGGCTGAGCCCCTAATGTGGTGGGGCATCAACTTATATACCCCAATTAGGTTTTTTTTTTGTTACATCTAAGTCTCTTTGTCCCCCTTATAAAGTAACACACATTCTGTAATTTCTGAGTGGACAGTTATAGATATGCTTGTGCCTATGGGTTTAAGGTTATGTTACATTATTACAGAACTGTGCATGCACACTCAGGTGCTGATGTGGCTTACCTTGGTTCTGGGAGGGCCCTTCCCCCTCCCCACTACAGCCTGATTTGGTATGAAAAGGCATTCCTTTCAAAATTGTGAAAAGCAGCACCTAGGGAGCTTGGACAATAACCACTGTGTAGCAAGCTCACAAATGACACAAAACAAGAGGCTAGAAGTTTCTACTTGCAAAGTATATTCCACTCAGTGAAAGAACAGCAGCCCCATGGGGGTTTTCATTGGAAGGTTAATCTTGCTTTTTTACCACATAAGATTCTGCTACTAGTAGGGTGAGTGAGCCATACCCTTGCCAAATGCTCACTGGCCCTAGTAGTTTGCAGGAGCCCTCAGTAGCTGGCAACACACTCAAAACATGTTCTTGTTTCTGGAGAAGACTGAATTGGTATGAAAAGGAATTTCTTTCACAAAAACTCCATATATCAATATAAAAAATGGCACAAACAAGAGGCTTGAAGCTTTCTACTTACAAGGTATATTCCATTCAGAAAAACCACACCAGTTCCACTTTGTAAGCTTTCTACTTACGAAGTGTATTCCATTCAGAAAAAGCACACCAGTGCCACTTTGTAAGCTTTCTACATAAAAAGTGTATTCAATTCAGAAAAACACACCAGTGCACTGGAAAGCAACTCTTGAATTTTTCTCACATAAACCTCTGTTATTAGAAGGGTAAACGACCATTCGCTTGCCAAATGCTCCATGGGCCCTAGTTGTTTGCAGTAGATTTCAGCTCTCCTTTCTGGAGAAACCAGATTTGGTATGAAAAGATGTTCCTTTCACAAACAGGGCAAAGTGGGACATAGTAAGTAAAGCCATTAAGCACAGTATAGCAATATCGCAAATAACACAAAACAGAGGCTTGAAGCTTGCTACCTAGAAAGTTTATTTCACTTAGTGAAATAACACCAGCCCCAATGGTGGTTTTTGCTGGAAAACAACCCTTGCCTTTTTACCACATAGGCCTCTATTAGTAGGATGACTGAGCCACACACTTGCAAATGCTCTGTTGACCCTAATAGTATGCAAAGGGCTTCAGTAGTTTTCAACACACTCAAAATGTGTTCTTATTTTAGGAGAGGCCTGATTTGGTATGAAAAGGCTTTCCTTTCACAAATGGGGAAAAGTGGCACATGGTGATCTAAACCAATAAGCACTGTTGGGCATCTCACAAATGAGACTAAGCAAGAAGCTTGAAGCTTCCTATGTTCAAAGTTTCTTCCAATCAGTGAAAGAACACCAGCCCCAGTGGTGGTTTTCACTGAAGCAACACTTGCTTTTCTCCCAAAGAGGCCTCTGCTCTTAGTAGGGCTATTGAGCCTCTCCTTTTCCAAATAACCCTTAGGCCCTAGTAGTTTCCAGGGGGCTTCCGTAGCTTGCAACACACTCAAAACATGTTCTCCTTTCAGGAGAAGCCTGATTTTGTATGAAAAAGCATTCTTTTCACAAACAGGGAAAAGCAGCATAAAGTGAGGTAAGCTGATAAATACCCTATAGAATCTTACAATAACATGCTTGAATCATCCTACTTGCAAAGCACATTCCACTCAGTGAAAGCACACTAGTCTCCCAATCATGGTCTACACTGGAAAGCATCACTTGTGTTTTTACCATATGTCTCTGATATTAGTAGGGTGCATGACCACTCACTTGCCAAATGCTCAGCGGGCCTTAGTTGTGTGCAGGGGGTTTCAGTAGCTTGCCACAGACTCACAACATATTCTGCTATCTAGAAAAACCAGTTTTGGTATGAAAAGGCATTTCTTTCACAAACAGGGAAAAGAGGCACGTAACAGGCCTAAGGGTTATTTGGAAAAGGAGAGGCTCAATAGCCCTACTAATAACAGAGGCCTCTTTGGGTGGAAAGCAAGTGTTGCTTCAGGCTGATAAGGGTGGTACAAATCTCAAAAATAACACTAAACAAGAGGCCTGATGCTTCCTACTTGCCTAGTTTATTCCACCCAGTGAAAGAACACCAGCCCCAATTGTGGTTTGCACTGGAAAGCAACCCTTGCCTTTTTACCACATAGGCCTCTGCTTTTAGTAGGGCAAGTAAGCCACTAACTTGCCACATGCTCTATTGGACCTAGTAGTTTTCAGAGGGCTTAAGTAGCTTGAAACATACCCAAGACATGTTTTAATTTCAGGAGGGGCCTGATTTGGTATAAAAAGGTGTTCCTTTCACAAACTGGGAAAAGCAGCACATAGTGAGCTAGGCTGATTTCCACCCTATAGAGATCTTACAAATTACATAAAACAAGAGGCTTGAAAACAAGAGGCCTTCTTCCAAAGTATATTTCACTCAGTTAAAGAAAACCAGCCCCATGGTGGTTGGCACTGAAGCAAAATTTGTTTTTTCCTACATAGGCCTTTGCTGTTAGTAGGGTGAGTGAGCTGCTACTTGCAAATACTCTTTAGGTCCTAGTAGTTTGCAGGGGGCTTCAGTAGATCACAACACACTCAAAAACTGTTCTCCTTTCAGGTGAAGCACAATTTGTTACAAAAGGCACTCCTTTCATAAACAGGGTAAAGCAAAACATAGCAATCTATACAGCAAAACATAGCAACCTATAGCAATCTCAAATATAACATAAAGCAAGAGGCTTTGAGGCTTTCTATTTGCAAAGTATATTCCACTCAGTGAAAGAACACCGGTACCAATGGTGGTTTGCACTGGAAAGCAATCCTGAACTTTTTCCCACTGGGGCCTTTGCTCTTAGAAGTGAGAGTGAGCCACTGCCATGCCATTTTTTTTTAGTCCTAGTAGTTTGCAGGGGGTTTCTGTATGTGGCACCAAACTCAAAAGTTCTCTACTTTCAGGAGAAGCCTGATTTGTTAATATTGGGGAAAATCAGCATATAAAAAGATAGGCAAATAACTGCCCTATAGCAATTTAAAAACATAACACAAAACGAGAGGCTTGAAGCTTCCTACTTGCAAAACTTATTCAAACCAGTGAAAGAACATCAGCCCCAATGGTGTTTGGCACTGGAATTCAACCATTGCCTTTTTTACCACATAGGCCTCCGCTATTAGTACAATGAGTTAGCCACTCTCTTGCCAAATGCTCTGTGGTCCCTATCAGTTTGCAGGAGATTCAGTAGCTTGCAACACACTCAAAACATATTCTCCTTTCAGGAGAAGCCTGGTTTGATATGAAAGGTATTCCTTTCACAAATGGGGAAAAGCAGCATAAAGGTAGCTAGGCTGAAAAACTCCCCATATCAATCTCACAAATGACACAAAACAAGAGGCTTGAAATTTCCTACTTGCAATGTATATCATACTCAGTGAGAGAACACCAGCCCCAATCATGGTTTGCAGTGAAGCAATACTTGATTTCTTTTCACATAGGCCTCTGGTATTAATAGGGCAAGTGACTTGCTCCCTGGCCAAATAATCTTTAGTCCCTAGTAGTTTGCATGGGCCTTCTATAACTTGCAACACAGTCAATACAAGTTCCCTTTCAAGGAGAAATCTGATTTGGTATGAAATAGTAGGCATGCTGCTTCCCTCCCCATTGTTCCTTTTACAAATGGGAAGAAGCAACATAAAGTGAGCTAGACTGAAATCCTACCTATAGCAATTTCACATGACACAAGAGGATTGCAGTTTCCTACTTGAAAACTATATTTCATTCAGTGAAAGAACACCAGCAACAATGGGGGTTTGCACTGGAAAGCAATACTTGCCTTTTTACCACATAGACCTCTGTTTTATTAAAGCCATGGAGATGCACACTTTCCAAAATCTCTGTAGGACCTAGTAGTTTACAGGTGGCTTTAGTAGCTGGCAACACACTCAAAATGTATTCTCCTTTAAGGAGAATCCTGATTTGGTATGAAAGGTCATTTCTTTAGTAACAGGGAAAAGCAGCATATAATGAGCTAGGTTGATAACAACCCTATAGAAATCTCACTAATGACACAAACAAGAGTCTTGAAACTTCTTACTTGCAAAGTATATTCCACCTAGTGAAAGCACACCAGTGCCAATGGGGGTTTGCACTGGAAAGCAACTTTTGACTTTTTACTTCCTAGGCCTCTGTTAATGGAAGGGTGTATGACTGCTGATTTTCCAAATGCCCCATGGGCTCTAGTTGTTTGAAGATAGTTTCAGTATCTAGCCACAGGCTCACAACATGTTCTCCTTTCTGGAGAAACTAGATCATGCTCTCTGTTCCCTGGTTGCATGCAGGGTTTTCCATCTCTGGAAGAGCACTCCACATGTGATCTCCAGTGTGGAGAAGCATGATGGGGCATGAGCATGTCTTATTTTCACAAGTGGGGAAAAGCAGCACATAGCACGCTCAGGGGAGGGATCAGCACCTGAGGGCCATCATCCAAACTGCCAAAGCAGGTGTCTGGAGGCTTTGTGCCTGCGAAGTATGTGCAACTTAGTGAATGAACACCAGTCCCAATGTGGGTTTGCTCCATAAAGCAAGCCTGGCCTTTTCCCCACCTAGGCCTCTCCAAGACCTAGGGCAAATGAGCCAAGGGCTGCCCAGTGCTCTCTGGGCACTGGTTGTGTGCAAGAGGTTTCTGTTTCTTGAAAGGCATTCCAAACATGTCTCCTCTGTGAAGAAGCCTGATTCAGCATGAAAATGCCTTCTTTGCACAAGAGGGGAACATCAGTCCCTAATGAGATAGGGCAAACTATGCCTCATGCCAATCTCACAACCTCCCCAAAAGAGGAGTCTTGAAGCTTCCTCCTTGCAAATTATATTCTCCTCAGTGAATGAACACCAACCCCAATGTGGGTTTGCTCCAGAAAGCCACCCTTGCCTTTTTCCCAGGTTGGCCTCCCATATGACCTGTCCCAATGCTCATCTCAGCGGCCCAGTGCTCTCTGTTCTCTGGTTGTGTGAAGGGTATTCCCACCACTTGAATGGCACCCCAAACACCTTCTCCACTGTGGCAGAGCCTGATTGGGCAAGAAAATGATTTCTTTCCACAAGTGGGGAAAGGAAGCACATAGCAAGCTCTGGCCTTCAGCGCCTGATGTCAATCTCATGAACTCCACAAAACAAGCATCTGAAATTTTCCTCCTTACCAGGTATATTCTACTCAGTGAAAGGACCCCCACTCCAATGTGGTTGGTTCCAGAATGTAACCATTGCCTTTGTCCCACCTAGCCCTCCCCTTGGCCTAGGCTGAAAGGATCACTCTGCTGCCCAATTTTCTCTTTACACTGGCTATGTGCTGGGGGGTTTCATCACAGAGAAGGCACTCCACATGTGGTCTCCTGTGTGGAAATGCCAGATTTGCCATGAAATTTGCCTTCTTCTCCCAAGTGGAGACAAGTGGCACATAGTAAGCTTGGGCAAATCATACCTGATGCAATCTCACAAACCCCATGAAACAAGTGTCTGGAAGCCTCTTCCTTGGAGAGTACATCTTAATCCATTATCAAAAACCATCCCCCATGCAGTTTTGCTCTGGAAAGAAACCCTTGCCTTTTGACCACCCAGGACTCTCCCAGACCCGGGGCAAAATCCAAGGGGCTGCCCCAAGCTCTCTGGGACCTGATTGTATGCAGTGGTTTTCTGTCACTTCAAAGGCACTCCAAGTGGGTTTTCCTCTGTGGAGGAGCCTGATTTGGAATGAATGTGCCTTCTTTTCCCAAGCAAGGAACAGCATGCATGGAGCCAGCTGGGGTGATCAGCACATGAGGCTCCTCACACACACTCAAAAAGACAAGAGTCTGGAAGCTTGATCCTTGCAGAAATCTTCTACTTGGGGAAGGAACCCCAAGCCAAATGCATGTGAGTTCTGGAAACAGCCCTTGCTTTTTCCCAGGAATGCCTCCCCTAGGACTAGACAGAAGGTGCCACTCTGCAGCCCAATGCTCTCTGTTCCCTGGTTGCATGCAGGTTTTTACATCTCTGGAATGGTACTCCAAATGCATCATCCAGTGTGGAGAAGCCTGATAGGTCAGGAGCTTGTCTTCTTTTCACAAGTGGGGAAAAAAAGCACATGGGGAGCTCGGGACAGTGATCTGTGCCAGAGTGCAGTCACCCAAACTGCACAAAGCAGGTGTCTGGGAGCTTTGCGCTTGCAAAGTACATTTGGCTCAGTGAATGAACACCAGGCCCAATGTGGGTTTGCTCCAGAAAGGAACCCTTGTCTTTTTCCCAAATAGGAATAATAATAATAATAATAAGCTTCCTCCTTACCAGGTATATTCTACTCAGTGAAAGAAACCCAACTCCAATGTGCTTGGCTCCAGAAAGTAACCCTTGCCTTTGTCCCACCTAGCCTTCCCCTAGGCCTAGGCTGAATGGATCAACCTGTTGCCCAATACTCTCTTTACACTGGCTGTGTGCTGAGTGGTTGTCCATCACATAGAAGGCACTCAAAATGTGGGCTCCTATGTGGAGATGCCTGGTTTGGCATGGAAATGCCTTCTCACAAGTGGAGGAAAGTGGCACCTATTGAGCTAGGGTGAGCCATGCCTGATTGCAATTTCACAAACTCCATGAAACACGGGTCTGGAAGTTTCCTCCTTGGAGAGTACATCATAATCAATGATTGAACATCAGCCCCCAAGCAGGTTTGCTCTGGAAAGAAACTCTTGCCTTTTGATCAACTAGGATTCTCCCAGACACTGGGCAAAGGAACCAAGTGTCTGCCCCAAGCATTCCAGTGACTGGTTGTGTGCAGGGTTTTTCTGTCACTTCAAAGGCACTCCAAGAAGTTTATCCTCTGTGGAGAAGCCTGATTTGTAATGAATGAGCCTTCCATTCCCAAGTGGGGAAATGCAGCAGCAAGCCAGCTAGGGTGATAAGCACAGGAGGTGACTCTCACACACTCTAAAAAACAAGGGTCTGGGATCTTTCTTCTTGCAAAAAATCTTATACTTGTGATAGGAACCCCTTGCCAAATGTGGGTGTGTTCTGGGAACAGCCCTTGCCTTTTTCCCAGGAAGGCCTCCCCTAGGACTAGACAGAAGGTGCCACTATGTGGTCCAGTGCTCTCTGTTCCCTGGTTGCATGAAGAGTTTTCCATCTCTGGAAGAGCACTCCACATGTGATATCCAGTGTGGAGAAGCCTGATGGGGCACGAGCTTGTCTTCTTTTCACAAGCAGGAAAAAGCAGCACATTGGGAGCTTGGGTAATCTGCCCCTGAGGGCAGTCTCACAAACTGCACATGGCAGGTGTTGGGGAGCTTCCTGCTTGCAAATACATCTGCCTCAGTGAATGAACACCAGGCCCAATGCAGGTGTACTCTGGAAATCAACCCTGGCCTTTTCCCCACCTAGGCCTCTCCAAGACCTAGGGCAAATGAGCTAAGAGACTGCCCAATGCTCTCTGGGCACTGGTTGTGTGCAAGAGATTTCTGTTTCTTGAAAGGCATTCCAACTTTCTCTCCTCTTTGGAGAAGCCTGATTTGGCAGGAAAATGCCTTCTTTGCACAAAGTGGGGACCATCAGTCCCTAAAAAGATAGGGCAAACAATGCTTCATGTCAATCTCAGAAACTCCCAAAAGAGGAGTCCTGAAGCTTCCTCCTTGCAAAGTATATTCTCCTCAGTGAATGAACCCCAGCCCTAATGTAAGATTGCTCCAGAAATCACCCTTGGCTTTTTGTCAGGTCAGCCTCCTCTATGATGTGGCCCAATGTGCCTCTCTGCGGCCCAATGCTCTCTAATCCCTGGTTGTAGGCAGTGTATTCCCATCACTTGAATGGCACTCCAAACACTTTCTCCAGTGTGGAGGAGCCTGATTGGCAAGAAAACTCTTTCTTTCCACATGTGGGTAAGGGAAGCATATAGCAAGATAGGGCGTCCACTGACTGATGTCAATCTCACAAACTCCACAAAACAAGCATCTGAAAGCTTCCCCCTTACCACATATATTCTATTCAGTTAAAGAATGCCCACACCATGGAGTTCCCATCGTGGCGCAGTGGTTAACGAATCCAACTAGGAACCACAAGGTTGCGGGTTGGGTCCCTGCCCTTGCTCAGTGGGTTAATGATCCAGCATTGCCATGAGCTGTGGTGTAGATTGCAGATGTGGCTCGGATCCTGCATTGCTGTGGCTCTGGGTGTAGGCCGGTGGCTACAGCTCTGATTCAACCTCTAGCCTGGGAACCTCCATATGCCATGGGAGCAGCCCAAGAAATAGCAAAAAAAAAAAAAAAAAAAATACACACACACACACACACACACACACACACACACACACACAAAGAATGCCCACACCAAATTGCTTGGCTCTGGAAAGTAACCCTTGCCTTTTTCTCACCTAGCCCTCCCCTACGCCCAGAATGAATGGCTCTGCTTCCCACTTCTCTCTTTACTCTGGCTGCATGCTGGGGGGTGTCCATCATATAGAAGGCACTCCAAATGTGGTCTCCTGTGTGGAAACATCTGATTTGGCATGAAAAAGGCTTAGTCTCAAAAGCAGAGGAAAGTGGAACCTAGCGAGCTAGGACAATCAGTGCCCGACTGAAATCTCACAAACTCCATGAAACACAGGTCTGGAAGCCTCCTCCTTGGAGAGTACATCCTATTCTGTCATTGAACACCAGCCCCCATGTGGGTTTGCTCTGGAAAGAAACCCTTGCCTTTTGACCACCTAGGACTCTCACAGACCCTGGGCAAAGGAACCAAGTGGTTATCCCAAGCTCTCTGAGAACTGGTTGTGTGCAGGGGTTTTCCATCACTTCAAAGGCAGTCCAAATTGGTTCTCCTCTGTGGGGGAGTCTGATTCAGAATGAAAGTGCCTTCTTTTCCCAATTGAGGAAAAGCTACATCAAGCCAGCTAGGGTGTTCTGCACAGGAGGTGACTCTCACACACTCCAAAAAACAAGAGTCTGGGATCTTTCTCCTTGCAAAAAATCTTATACTTGGGTAAGGAACCCCAGGCCAAATGCACGTGTGTTCTAGAAACAACCTTTGCCTTTTTCCCAGGAAGGCCTCCCCTAGGCCTAGACAGAAGGTGCCACCATGCGGCCCACTGCTCTCTGTTCCCTGGTTGCATGAAGAGTTTTCCATCTCTGGAAAAACACTCCAAATGCATTCTCCAGTGTCAAGAAGACTATTCAGGCATGAGCATGTCTTATTTTCACAAGTGGGGAAAAGCATCACATAGCATGCTCAGGGGAGAAATCTATGCCTGAGGGCAGTCTCTCAAACTGCACAAAGGATGTGTCTGGGAGCTTCCTGCTTGCAAAGTACATTCATTCAGTGAATGAACATCAGGCATAATTCATGTTTTCTCTGGAAAGCAACCCTGGCCTTTTTTCCCACATAGACCACTCCAAGAAATAGGGCAAATGAGCCAAGGGGCTGCCCAATGCTCTCTGGGCACTGGTTGTAGGCAGGGGGTTTCCATTGCTTTGAAAGGCACTCCAAACATGTTCTCCTGTGTGCAGAAGCTTGATTGGGCATGAAAATGCCTTCTTTTCCTCTGTGGGGCAAAGCAACTCCTAGTGAGTAGGGGTCATCAGCCCATTAGGTTAATTTCACACACACCCCAAAAGAAGCATCTGGAAGCTTGCCCCTGGCCAAGTAGATGCTCCTCTGTGAAGGAACACCAGCCCCAATATGGTGTTGCTCCAGGAAGCACCCCTTGCCTTGTTCCCACATAGGCCTCTCTGAGACCTAGGGCAAATGAGCCCAGGGGTTGCTGAAAGCTCTCTGTACACTGCTTATGTACAGGCGGTTTCTATGGTGTGAAACCCACTCCAAGAGGGTTCTCTTGAGTGGAGAAGTCTTATGTTACATGAAAATGCCATTTTTTCTTGAGCAGGGCAAAGCAGCCTGTAGCCAGCTGGGGGATCAGCACCAGATTGCAGCGCCACAGTCTTCATAAAACAAGCATCTGGGTGGTTGCTCCTTGCAAAGGAAATTATACTCATGGAAGGAACCCCAGTCCAAGTGCAGGTTTGCTCTGGAAAGTAACTCTTGCCTTTGGCCCAAGCAGGACTCTCCTATAGACCTAAGGCGAATATGGCTGGGAGCTCCACAAAGCACTGTGGGCATGGCTACTCTGCTGCTGAGTTTCCTAGCTTGAAACCAACTCCATACATGTCCTCCTTGGTGGTGAAATCTAATTTGGCTTGAAAATGCCTTCTTTTCACAAGCCAGGCTATGCAGCACCCAGCCAGCTAGGGGGATCAAATGCGGAGTGACTCTCCCAAACTCCACAAAACAAGCATCTGGAAGAATCCTCCTTTCCAAGTATATTGGACTCAGTGAACAAACACCAGCCCCTATGTGGGTTTGCTCTAGAAAGCACCCCTTCCCTTTTTCCCACCTAGGCCCCCCAATACCGAGGCCGAAAGGATCACTCTGCTGCCAAATGCTCTCTGGGCACTGGTTTTGGGAAGGGTTTTCCATTGCTTGAATGGCACTCCAAATGCATTCTTCTATGTGCAGAAGCCTGATTGGGTGTTAAAATGCCTTCTTTACCCCAGTGGGGCAAAGAAACTCCCAGCAAGCTAGGGTTATCAGCACATGAGATGCCTCTAACACACATCCCTAAACAAGCATCTGGAAGCTTGCTGCTGGCCAGGTAGATGTTACTCTGTGAAGGAACACCAGCCTCAATGCAGGGTGGCTCCCACAAGAACCCCTTGCCTTTTTCCCACCTAGGCCTTACCCAGACCTAGGGCAAATGAGTCAGGGAGCTACCCAATGCTCTCTGGGCACTGGTTATGTACAGGTGGTTTCTCTGGCTTGAAGCCCACTCCAAGAGGGTTTTCTTGAGTGGAGAAGTCTGATTTGACATGAAAAGGCCTTGTTTATTCAAGCGGGGCAAAGCAGCATGAGGCCAGCTAGGGGGATCAGTGCCAGAGGGCCGTGTCACAAATGGCACAAAACAAGCATCTGGGATCTTGCTCCTTGCAGAGGGAAATTCTACTCAGGGAAGGAACCCCAGCTCTAATGTGGGGTTGCTCCAGAGAGCAACCCTTACCATTTTCCCAAGTTGGCCTCTCCTCTAGACTTAGGGTGAATATGGCTGGGAGTGCTCAAAGCTCTGTGGGCACACGTGCTCTGCTGCTGAGTTCTGTAGCTTGAAACCAACTCCACACATGTTCTCCTTGTTGGCAAAGTCTATTTGGCTTGAAAATGCCTTCTTTTCCCAAGCCTGGCCAGCAGTGCCCAGCCATCTTGGGGGATAAACTGCTGAGTCAATCTCTCATAGTCCACAAAACAAGTGTCTGGAAGCATCCTCCTTGCCAAGTATATTGGACTCAGTGAAGGAACACAATCCCCTATGTTGGTTTCCTCCAGAAAGCACCCCTTGCCTTTTTCCCACCCAGCCCTCCCCTATACCTAAGCCCAAAGTGTCACTCGGCTGCCCAATGCTCTCCGGGCACAGGTTGTGTACAGGTGGTTTTTCTGGCTTGAAACCCACTCCAAGAGGGTTCTCATGAGTGAAGAAGTCTGCTTTGGAATAAAAAGGCCATGTTTACTTGAGCAGGTCAAAGCAGCATGTAGCCAGCTAGGGGGATCAGCACCTGAGGGCGGTGTCACAAATGACACAAAACAAGCATCTGGGAGCTTGCTCCTTGCAGAGGAAATTCTACTCAGGGAAGGAACCCCAACCCCAATGCGGGGTCACTCTGGAAATCAACTCTTGCCCTTTTCCCAAGTAGGCCTCTTCTCTAGACCTAGGGCGAATATGGATGGTTACCCCGCAAATCTCTGTGGGCATGGGTGCTCTGCTGCTGAGTTCCCTAGCTTGAAACCAACTCCACATGTGTTCTCCTTGGTGGCAAAGTCTGATTTGGCTTGAAAATACTTTCTTTTCCCAAGCCAGGCTACGCATCACCCAGCCAGCTAGGGGGATCAACTTCAGAGGCGATTCTCCCAAACTCCACAAAACAAGCATTTGGAACATCCTCCTTTCCAAGCATATTGGTCTCAGTGAAAAAACACCGACCCCTATGTGGGTTTGCTTCTGAAAGCACCCCTTGATTTTTTCCCGCCTAGGCTTCCCCAATACTGAGGCCAAAAGTGTCTCTCTGCTGCCCAGTGCTTTCTGGGCACTGGTTGTCAGCAGAGGGTTTCTGTTGTTTGAAAGGTACTCCAAATACATTCTCCTTTGTGCAGAAGCCTGATTGGGAATGAAAATGCCTTCTTTCCCCCAGTGGGGCAAAACAGTTCCAAGCAAGGTTGTGGGATCATCACATGAGGTGCATCTCTCACATGCCCAAACACAAGCATCTTGAAGCTGGCTCCTGGCCAATTAGATGATCCTCAGTGAAGGAACACCAGCCCCAATGTGGGGTTGCTCAGGGAAGCAACCCTTGCCTTTTTCTCACCTAGGCCTCTCCCAGACTTAGGGTGAATGAGACAGTGGGCTACCCAATGCTCTCTGGGCAGTGGTTGTGTACAAGTGGTTTCTCTGGCATGAAACCCACTCCAAGAGGATTGTCTTGAGTGGAGGAGTCTGATTTGGCATGAAAAGGCTGTTTGTATTTGAGTGGGGCAAAGCAGCATGTAGCCATCTAGGGTGTTCAACACTTGAAGTCTGTGTCACAAATGGCATAAAACCAGCATCTGGGAGCTTACTTCTTGAAAAGAAAATTCTACTCAATTAAGGAACCCCAGCCCCAATGCAAGGTTGCTCCAGAATGCAAACATTGCCAGTTGCGCATGTAGGTTTCTCATCTAGAATTATGGCGAATATGGCTGAGAAAGCTGTAAAACTCTGTGGGCATGGGTGACCTGCTGCTGCATTCTCTAGCTTGAAGCCAATTCCACCTGTATTCTCCTTGGTTACAAAATCTGATTTGACTGGAAAATGTCTTCTTTTCACAAGTGGGAAACAGTGATCATGGCCTGATGGTGATCTCACAAACTCCAAAAAACAAGCATCTGGAAGCAGAATTCTGGCCATGTATATTCTACTCAGGGATGGAACACCAGCCCCAATGTGGGTTTTCCCAGGAAAGCAACCCTAGCCTTTTTCCCACCTAGGCCTCTCCTATGCCTCTGTTGATGCAGCCCCTCAGCTGCCTAAGGCTCCCTTGGCCCTGGTTGAGTGAAGTGGGTTTCCTTTGCTTAAAAATCACTCCAAACATGTTCTTTTTTGTGCAGAAGCCTGATTTGGTTTGAAAACACCTTATTTTCACAAGCAGGAAACAAAGATTGTAGGATCTAGGGCGATCAGGGCCTGATGTTGATCTCACAATCTTCAAAAACAAGCGTCTGAAGAGACCTCCTGGCAATGTATATTCTACTCAGGTATGGAACACCAGCACCAATGTGGGTTTGCTTTGGAAAGCAATCCTAGCCTTTTTCCCACCTAGGCCTCTCCTAGCCCTAGATTAATGCAGCCCCTCGGCTGTCCAATGCTCCCTTGCACATGGTTGTGTGCAGTGCAGTCCCATTGCCTGAAAATAATTCCTAAAGTCTCTTGTGTGCAGAATCCTGATTTGTCTTGAAAACATTTCCTTTCACACGCAAGAAACAGCAGCAGATAGCGAGCTACAGCGATCATGGCATGATGGGGATCCTACAAACTCCACAAAACAAGTGTCTGGAAGCAGCCACCTGTCAGTGTATATTCTACTCAGGGATGGAACACCAGTCCTAATATGGGTTTGCTCTGGAAAGCAACCCTAGCCTCTTTCCCACACTAGGCCTCTCCTATGACTTGGGCGATACTGGCCCTCAGCAGTCCAATGCTCCCTTGTCCCTGGTTGTGTGCAGTGTTTCTCCATTGCTTGAACATCACTCCAAACATGTTCTCCTGTGTGCAGAAGCCTGATTTGGCATGAAAGTGCCTTCTTTTCACAAGTGGGAAACAGCAGCAGTTAGGGAGCTAAGGTGATCAGTTACTGATGGCTATCCCACAAAACTCCACAAAACAAGGGTCTGGAAGTGGACTTTGGCAAAGTATATTAAACTCAGGGATGGAACATCAGCCCAAATGTGGGTTTTCTCTGGACCACAACCCTACACTTTTTCCCACCTAGGCTTTTCCTATGCCTCCTGTGTAGAAGCCACTCGACTCCCCAATGCTCCCATGGCCCTGGTTGTGTGCAGTGGGTTTCCATTGCTTGAAAATCACTCAAAAAAACTTCTCTTATGTGCAGAAACCTCATTTGGCTTAACAATGCCTACCTTTCACAAGCAGGAAACAGAAACATATAGCAAGTTATGGCAATCAGTGCCTGATGGTAATCTCACTAAATCAAAAATACAAGTGTCTGGAAGCAGCCAACTGGCAATGTATAGTGTACTTGGGGATGGAACACCTGCCCCAATGTGGGCTTGCTCTGTAAAGCAACCCTAACCTTTTTCCCACCTATGCCTCTTCTATTTTTCAGTTGATGCAGCCCCTTGGCTGCCCAATACTCCCATGGCCCTGGTTGTGTGCAGTGGGTTTCCACTGCTTGAAAATCATTCTAAACATCTTTTCTTGTGTGCAGAAGCCTAAGTTGGCTTACCAATGCCTACCTATCATAACTGGGATACATACGCAGTTAGGGAGATAGGGAGATCAGTGCCTGATTTCAATCTCACAAACTCCACAAAACAAGCATCTGGAAGCTGCTTCAAGGTAGCATACATCCTACCGAGTGATGGAACACCTCCCCCAATGTGGTTTTTCTCTGGAATGCAATCCTAGCCTTTTTCCCACCTAGGCCTCTCCTATGCATCTGGCGATGCAGCCTCTCAGTTGTCCAATGCTCCATTGGCCCTGTTTGTGTGCACAGGGTTTCTGTTGCTTTAAAATCACCCCAAACATGTTCTCTTGTGTGCAGAAGCCTGATTAAGCTTGAAAATTCCTTCTTTTCAAAAGCAGAAAACAGTAGCAGTTAGTGAGCTACAGCAATCCCAGCCTGACAACGATATCACAAACTCCTCAAAACTAGCATCTGGAAGTGGCCTCCTGGCAATGTATATTCTACTCAGGGATGGAACACCAGCTCCAAAGTGGGTTTGCTCTGGAAAGCAACCCTAGCCTTTTTCCTACCTAGGCCTCTCCTACATATTGGGCAATGAATCCTCTCAGCTGCCCAAATTCCCTTGGCCCTGGTTGTGTGCAGGGGGTTTCCATTGCTTGAAAATCACTCTGAATGTGTTCTCTAGTGTTCAGAAGCCTGATTTGGCTTGAAAATGACTTCTTTTCACAAGCAGGAAACAGCAGCATATAGTGAGCTAGGACGATCAGGGTCTGATGGCGTTCTCACAAATTATACAAAGGAAGCTTCTTGAAGGGGGATCCTGGCAATGTATATTCTACTCAGGGATGGAACACCAGCCCAAAGGTGGGTTTTCTCTGGAAAGCAACACTAGCGTTATTCCCACTGAGGCCTCTCCTAGCCCTAGGGCAATGCAGCCCCTTGGCTGACCAATGCTCCATTGGCCCTGGTTGTGTGCTCTGGATTCTGTTGTGTTCAAATCACTCCAAACATGTTCTCCTTTGTGCAGAAGCCTGATTTGCACTGTGAGACAGAGCAGCATAGAGCAACCTATGGCATTCAGGGACTAATGGTGATCACACAAACTCTCCTTACCAGCATCTTGAGGCAGCCTCCGAGCAACATATATACTTCTCAGAGATGGAAGAAGAGCCCCAATGTGGGTATGCTCTGGAATGCAACCCTAGCCTTTTTCCTACCTAGGCCTTCCCTAGCCTTAAGGTGATGCATCCCCTCGGCTACCCAATGTTCCCTTGGCCCTGGTTGTGTGCCGGGGATTTCAGTTGATTGAAAATCACTCCAAATGTGTTCTCCTGTGTGAATAAGCCTGATTTGGCTTGAAACGCCTTATTTGCACAATGGAACACAGCAGCATAGAGCGAGCTAGGGCGTTCAGGGACTGAGGGTGATCTCAGAAACTCCACTAAACCAGCGTCTTGAGGCAGCCTCCAAGCAACATATATACTACTCAGAGATGAAACACCAGCCTCAATGTGGGTTTGCTCTGGAAAGCAATGCTAGCCTTTGTCCCACCTAGGCCTCTCCTATGCCTTGAGCAATTTAGCTGCTCAGATGCCCAATGCTCCCGTGGCCGTGGTTGTATGCAGGTGTTTTCTGTTGCTCTAAAATCACTCCAAAAGTGTACTCTTGTGTGCAGAAGCATATTTGGCTTGAAAATTCCTTCTTTTCACAAGCAGAAAACAGCAGCAGATAGCAAGCTAGGGCAATAAGGTCCTGAGGGTGATCTCACAAACTCCACAAAACAGGGGTCTGGAAGTGGCCTCCTGGCAACATATATTCTACTTAGAGATGGAACACCAGCCCCAATGTGGGTTTGCTCTGGAAAGCAACTTTTCTCTTTTTCCCACCTAGGCATCTCCTATGCATTGGGCATTGGAGCCCCTGGCTCCCCAATGCTCCCTTGGACCTGATTGTATGCAGGGGTTTTCAGTTGCTTGATAATCACTCAAAACATGTTCTTCTGTGTGCAGAAACCTGATCTGGCTTGAAAATGCCTTCTTTCCACAAGTGGGAAACAGCAGGAAATACCATGCAAGGGACAGCAGGGCCTGATGGAAATCACACAAAACAAGCTTCTGGAAGTGGTCTCATGACAACTATTACTCTACCCAGTGATGGAACACCAGCCCACATGTGGGTTTGCTCTGGAAAGCAAACCTAGGCTTTTCCCACCTAGGGGTCTCCTATTCCTTAGGTGATGCAGCCCCTCAATTGCCCGATGCTCCCTAGGCCCTGGTTGTGCCCAGGGGATTTTTGTTGCTGGAAAATCACTCCAAACATGTTCTACTATATGCAAAAGCCTGATTTGGCTTGAAAATTCCTTCTTTCACAAGCAGGAAATAGCTGCAAATATAAATTTAGGCAATCAGGGCCTGATGGTGATCTCACAAAATCCACAAATCAAGCATCTGGGAGGGGCCTCCTGGCAATGCATATTCAAATCATTGATGGAACATGAGCCCCACTGTGTGTGTGCTCTGGAAAGCAACCTGAGCCTTTTTCCCACCTAGGCCTCATGCAATGCAGCCCCTGGGCTGCCCAATGCTCCTTTGGCCCTGGTTGTGTGTATGGTATTCTATTGCTTTAAAGCCACTCAAAATGTCTTCTCTTGTATGCATAAGCCTGATTTGGCTTGAAAATGCCTTCTTTACACAAGCAGGAAAGAGCAGTATATAGGGAGCTAGGGCGATCAGGGCCTGATGGTGATCATACAAAATCTAAAAACAAGCATCTGGAAGAGGCCTCCTAGCAATGTGTATTCTACTCAGGGATGGAATGCCAGCCCCAATGTGGGTTTGGTCAGGAAAGCCAGCCTAGTCTTTTTCCCACCTAGGCCTCTCCTACGCCTCTGGCGATGTACCACTCAGCTGCCAAATGTTCCCTTGGCCCTGGTTGTGTGCAAGGGATTTCCCTTGCTTGTTAATCTCTCCAAACATGTTCTCCTGTGTGCAGAATCCTGATATGGCTTCAATATGCCTTCTTTTCACCAGCAGGAAACAGCAGCATACAGTGAGATTGGGCAATCAGGGCCTAATGGGGATCTCACAAAATCCACAAAACAAGTGTCTGGAAGTGGCCTCCTGGCAATGTATAATAAAGTCATTGATGAAACACAAACCCCAATGTGGGTTTGCTCTGGAAAGCATCCTGAGCCTTTTTCTCACCTAGGCCTCTCCTATGCCTCAGGCGATGCAGCCCCTCGAATGCCCAATGCTCCCTTGGTGCTGGTTGTATGTGGGGGTTTTCCCTCGCTTGTTAATCACTCCAAATGTGTTATCTTGTTTGCAGAAGCCAGATTGGCTTGAAAATGACTTCTTTTCACAAATGGAAAACAGCAGCATATAGTGCGCTTTGGCGATCAAGGACAGTGGCAATCTCACAAATTCCAAAAAACAAGCATCTTGAACTGGCCTCCTGGCACAGTATATTCCACTCTGTGATGGAACTCATGCCCCAATGTGGATTTTCTCTGGAAAGCAACCTGAGCTTTTTTCCCACCTAGACCTCTGATATGCATGGGGCGATGTAGCACCTCGGCTTCCCAAATGCTCCCTTGGCCCTGGTTGTGTCCAGGGATGTTCCATTGCTTAAAAATCACTTCAAATGTCTTCTCTTGTGTGCAGAAACCTGATTTGGCTTGAAAAAGCCTTCCTTTCACAAGCAGGAAAGAGCAGCAGATAACAAGATTTGGAGATTAGTGATGGATATCTATCTACGTCCACCCAACAAGCGTCTGGAGGTGGCCTTCTGGCAATGTATATTCTACACTGTGATGGAACACCTGTCCCAACGTGGGTTTGCTCTGGGAAGCAACCTGAGCCTTTTTCACACCTAGGCCTCTCCTAGGCCTTGGGCATTGCAGCCCCTCTGCTGCTCAATGCTCCCTTTGATCTGGTTGTGCACAAAGGGGCTCTGTTGCATGAAAATCAGTTGAAACATGTTCTCCTGTGTGCAGAACCCCAATCTGTCTTGAAAATGCCTTCTTCACAGAAGCAGGAAACAGCAGTATATAGTCAGATAGGACTATCAGGGACTGATGGAGATTTCACAAACTCCACAAAATAAGCATCTGGAGGTATCCTCCTGGCAATGTATATTCTCCTCAGTGATGGAACACCAGCCCCAATATGGGTTTGCTCTGGAAAGCAACTCTAGCCTTTTTCCTACCTAGGCTTCTCCTTGCCTTAATGCAATACATCCCCTCAGCTTCCCAATGTTCTCTTGGCCTTGGTTGCGTGCCAGGGGTTTCCATTGCTTGAAAATCAAAACATCTTCTCTTGTGTGCAGAAGGCTCATTTGGCTTGAAAATGCCTTCCTTTCAGAAGAGGGAAACAGCAGCAGATAGTGAGATTTGGAGATCAGGGACAGATGGTGATCTCACAAATTCCACAAAACAAGACTTGGGAAGATGATTCCAGGCAATGTATATTCAACACTGTGATGGAATACCTGACCCAATGTGGGTTTGCTCTGGAAACAACCCTAGCTTTTTTCCCACCTAGGAATGTCCTATGCCTCAGGCAATGCAGCCACTTTGCTACCCAAACCTCCTTTGGCCCTGGTTGTGTACAGGGGTTTTCTGGTGCTTGAAAATCTCTCAAAAGTTGTTCTCCTGTGTGCAGAAGCCTGATCTGGCTTGAATATTGCCTTCTTTCTGCAAGTGGGAAAGAACAGGAAATAGCAAGCAAGGGCCAGCAGGTCCTGATGGAGATCTCACATACTCCACAAAACAAAATTCGGAAAGTGGCCTCATGGCACCATTTGTTCTACATAGTGATGGAACACAAGCCCAAATGTGGGTTTCCTCTGGAAAACAACTCTAGCCTTTTTCCCACCTAGGGGTCTCCTATACCTTGGGTGATGCATCTACTCAACTGCACAAAGCTCCCTAGGCCCTGGCTGTGCACAGGAGGTTTCCATTGCTTGAAAATCACTCCAAACATGTTCTCCTGAGTGCAAAAGCCTGATTTGGAAATGCCTTCTTTCACAAGCAGGAAATAGCCGCAAATAGCAATCTAGGGTAATCCGGGCTTGATGGCAATCTCACAAAGTCCACAAAACAAGCATCGTAGCAAAGTATATTCAAATCATTGATGGAACACAAGCCCTACTGTGGGTTTCCTCTGAGAGCAAGCTGAGCCTTTTTCCCTCCTAGGCCTCTCCTAAGGCTCCGGTGTTTCAGCCGCTTGGCTGCCCAATGCTCCCTTGGCCCTGGTAGCGTATATGTGATTCTGTTGCTTTAAAATCACTCCAAACATCTTCTCTTTTGTGGAGAAACCTGATTTGGCTTGAAAATGCCTTCTTTTCACAAGGAAGAAATAGCAGCAAATAGAGAGCTAGGGTATAAGGGCCTGATGGCTATCTCACAAATGCCACAAAACATGCATCTGGAAGCAGCCTCCTGGCAACATATATTCTATTCAGAGATGGAACCCAATGTGGGTTTGCTCTGGAAAGCAACCCTTCTCTTTTTCCCACCTAGGCATCTCCTATGCATTGGGCAATGGAACCCCTGGCTCCCCAATGCTCCCTTGGACCTGATTGTGTGCAGGGGGTTTCAGTTGCTTGACAATCACTCCAAAGGTGTTCTCCTGTGTGCAGAAGCCAGATCTTGTTTGAAAATGCCTTCTTTCCATGAGTGGGAAACAACATGATATAGCACACAAGGGCCAGCAGGGCCTGATGGTGATCTCACAAACTCCAAAAAAAAAAAAGCATCTGGAAGAGGACTCCTGGAAACATGTATTCTACTCAGTGATGGAACACCAGCCCCAATGTGCATTTGCTATGCTAAGCAAGCGTACCCTTTTTCCCAACTAGGCCTTTCATATGCCTTGGGCAATTCAGCCGTTCAGATGCCCAATGATCCATTGGCCATGGTTGCATGCAGGTGTTTTCTGTTGCTCTAAAATCACTCCAAAAGTGTTCTCTTGTGTGCAGAAGCACATTTGGCTTGAAAAATTCCTTCTTTTCACAAGTAGGAAACAGCAGCAGATAGTGAGCTAGGGCAATCTCACAAACTCCACAAAACAGGGGTCTGGAAGTGGCCTCCTGGCAACATATATTCTACTCAGTGATGGAACACCAGCCCTAATGTGGGTTTGCTCTGGAAAGCAACCTTTCTCTTTTTCCCACCTAGGCATCTCCTATGCATTGGACAATGGAGCCCCCAGCTCCCCAATGCTTCCTTAGTGCTGGTTGTGTGCAGGGGTTTAACTTGCTTGACAGTCACTCCAAACAAGTTCTCCTGTGTGCAGAAGCCTGATTTGGCTTGAAAATGCCCTGTTTTCACCATTTGGAAACAGAAGGAGATAGTGATCTAGTGCAATAAGGGCGTGAGGGCTGTCTAACCAACTCCAGAAAACAATGGTCTGAAAGTGGCCTCCTCAAAATGTATATACTACTCCAAATATATTCTCCTGTGTGCAGAAGTATGATTTTTCTTGAATATGCCTTATTTTCACAAGCTTGAACGGCAGCAGATAATGAGCTAGAGCAATCAGGGCTTGATGGTGATATCAAAAACCCAAAACAAGCATCTGGAAGTGGCCTCCAGGTAATGTACATTCTACTCAATGATGGAACACAAGCACCAATGTGGATTTACTCTGAAAAGCCACCCTAGCATTTTTCCTGCATAGGGTTCTCCTAGCTCTAGGGAAATTAACCCCATCAGATGTCCAAATCTCCCTTGCCCTTGGTTGTCTGCAGGGGGTTTCTGTTGCATGAAAATAATTCCAAATATGTTCTCTTGTGTGCAGAAGCTGGATTTGGCTTGAAAATGCCTTCTTTTCACAAGCGGGAAAGAGCAGCATATAGTGAGCTAGGGCGATCAGGGCCTGATGTTGATCTCAACAACTCAACAAAACAAGTGTCTGGAAGTAGCCTCCGGGGAACACACACAGTACTCAGTTGTGGAACATCAGCCCCAATTTGGGTTCACTCTGGACAGGGACCATAGACTTTTTCACATGTAGGTCTCTCCTATGCCTCGGGTGATGCAAACCCTCGGATGCCCAATGACCCCTTGGCCCTGATTGTGTGCATGGGGTTTCTGTTGCTTGTAAATCATTCAAAACATGTTCTCCTATGTGCAGAAGCCTGATTTGGCTTGAATATGCCTTTTTATCACAAGCAGGAAACAGGAGCATATAGTGAGATATGTTGATCAGGGCTTGATGGCAATCTCACCAACTCCACCAAACAAACATCTGGAAGTGGCCTCCTGGAAATGTCTATTGTACTCAGTGATGGAACACCAGCCCCAACATGGTTTTGCTCTGGAGGGCAACCCTAGCATTTTTCCCACCTAGGGCTTTCCTAGGCCTTGGGCTCAGCTGCCCAATGATTCCTTTAACCTGGTTGTGTTCAGGGGGTTTTGTTTGCTTGAAAATCACTCCAAACATATTCTCTTGTGTGCAGAAGCCTGATTTGGCTTCAAAATACCTTCCTGTAACAAGCGGGAAACAGCAACATATAGAAAGCTAGGGCAATCCAGGCCTAATGTTGATATCACAAAATCAAAACAAGTCCTGGAAGCGGCCCCCGGTAATGTACATTCTACTCAGTGATGGAACACCAGCGCCAATGTGTATTTGCCCTGGAAACCCTAGCCTTTTTCCCACCTAGGCCTCTCTTATGCCTAGGGCGATGTAGCCCCTCAGTTCCCCAATGCTCCCTTGGCCCTGCATGTGTGCAGGGGTTTCCAGCTTGAACCTCACTCCAAACATGTTTTCTTGTGTGCAGAAGCCTGATTTGGCTTGAAAATGCCTTCTTTTCACAAGCAGAAAAGAGCCACAGATAGCAAGCTAGGGCCATAAAGGCCTGATATCTGTCTCACAAACTCCACAAAACAAGAGTTTTGAAGTTGCATCCTGGCAAAGTATACTCTACTCAGTGATAGAACCTTAGCCCCACTAGGGCTTGCCCTAGCAAGCCACCCTAGCCTTTATTCCACCTAGGCTTCTCCTATGTCTAGGGTGATGCCTCTCCTCAGTTTCCCAGTTCTCCCTTGGCTCTGCTTGTGTGCGGGGTGTTTCCATTGCTTGAAACATACTCCAAACATCTTCTCTTGTGTGCAGAAGCCTGATATGGCTTGAAAATGCCTGGTTTTCACAAGCAGGAAAGAGCAGCACAAAATGAGCTAGTACACTTAGGGCCTAATGGTGATCTCACAAACTCCACAAAACAACCATTTGGAAGCAGCCTCCTGGCAAAGTCTATGCTACTCAGCAATGGAAAACCAGCCCCAATGTGGGTTTGCTCTGGAAAGCAACTGTAGATTTTTTCCCAACTAGGCCTCTCCTATGCCTTGGGCAATGCAGTCCCCTCAGGTCTCTAATGCTCCCTAGGCCCTGGTTGTGTACAGAGGCTTTCAGTTGCTTGAAAATCACTCCAAATGTGTTCTCTTGTGTGCAGAAACCTGATCTATCTTAAAAATGCCTATGTTCACAAGCAGGAAACAGCAGCAGATAAAGAGCAAAAGCAATCTAGGCCTGAAGGTGATCTAACAAACCACAAAAGAAGCATCTGGAAGTGGCTTCCTGGAAATATATAATCTACTCAGTGATGGAACACTAGCCACAAAGTGGGTTTGCTCTGGAATGCAATCCTAGCCTTTTTCTCACCTAGGCCTCTCCTTTGCCTTTAGCGAAGCACCCCCTTGGCTTCCCAAAACTCCCTTGGCCCTGCTTGTGTGCCAGGGGATTCTGTTGCTTGAAAATTACTCCAAACGTGTTCTCTTGTGTGCGGATGCTGGATTTAGCTTGAAAATGCCTTCTTCTCACAATCAGTAAACCATAGCAGATAGCAAGCTAGGGAAATCCTGGACTGATGGTGATATCAAAAGCCCAAATAAGCATCTGGAAGTGGCCTCCTGTTAATGTATATTCTACTCAGGGATGGAACACCAGCCCCTATGTGGGTTTGCTCTGGAAAGCAATGCTAGCCTTTTTCTCATCTAGGCCTCTCCTATGCCTTGAGCGAGGTACCCCCTAGCTGCCCAAAGCTCCTTTGGCCCTGGTTGTGTACAGGGGGTTTTCATTGCTTGAAAATAACTCCAAATGTGTTCTCTTCTGTGCAGAAACCTTATCTGTCTTGAATATACCTTCTTTTCACAAGCAGGCAAAAGCAGCATAAAATGAGCAGAGCAATCAGGGCTTGATGGCAATCTAACAAACTCCACAAAACAAGCATCTGGAAGCAGCCTGTGGCAACTTATATTCTACTCAATGATGGAACAATGGACCCAATGTGGGTTTGCTCTAGAAAGTGACCCTATCCTTTTACCCACCTATGGCTCTCCTAGGACTCAGGTGATGCAGCCTATCAGCTGCCCAAATATCCATTGTCCCTGGTTATGTGCAGGGGATTAGGCTGCTTGAACATCACTCCAAACCTGTTCTCCTGTGTGCAGAAGCCTATTTCGCTTGAAAAGTCTTTCTTTTCACAAGAGGGAAACAGTAGCATATAGGGAGCTAGGGTGATCAGGGCCTGATGGCGATCTCACACTCTCCACAAGCAAGCACTTGGAAGCAGCCTCCTGGCAAAGTCTATTCTACTCAGCAAAGGAACACCAGCCCTAATGTGGGTTTGCTCTGGAAAGAAACCCTACATTTTTTTCCCACCTAGGCCTATCCTATGCCTCACGCAATGCAGCCCCTCATCTTTCCAATGCTCCCTAGGCCCTTGTTGTGTTAAGGGGCTTTCAGTTGCTTGAAAATCACTCAAAATGTGTTCTCTTCTGTGCAGAAGCCTGATTTGTCTTGAAAATGCCTTCTTTTCACAAGTGGGCAAAAGCAGCAGAATGCAAGCAAGAGCAATCAGGGCCTGATGGAGATCTTACAAACGCCATAAAACAAGCATCTGGAAATGGCTTCCTGGCAATGTATAATCTACTCAGTGATGGAAAACCAGCCCCAATGTTGGTTTGCTGTGGTAAGCAACCCCAGCTTTTTTCAAACCTAGGCCTCTCCTTTGCATTTGGTGATGTACTCCCTCAGCTGCCCACTGCTTCCTTGGCCCTGGTTGTGCAAAGGGTGTTTCCTTTGCTTGAAAACCTCTCCAAATGTGTTCTCTTGTGTGCAGAAGCTTGATTTGCCCTTAAAATGCCTTCTTTCAACAGGCAGGAAACAGCAGCAGAGAGCAAACTTGGGCAATAGCATCTGATGTCTATCTCAGCAGTTCCAAAAAAGAAGCATCTGATGGTGGCCTCCTGGCAATGTATATTCTACTCAGAGATAGAACACCAGCCCCAGTGTGGGTTTGCTCTGGAAAGCTAACCTAACCTTTTTCCCAACTAGGCCTCTCCTAAGCACTGTGGGGATGAATACCCTTGGATGCCCAAAGCTCTCTTGGCCCTGGTTGTGTTCAGGGGTTTCTGTTGCTTGAAAATCTCTCCAAATGTGTTCTCTTGTGTGCATAAGCTAGATTTGGCTTTAAAATGCCTTCTTTTCATGAGCAGGAAACAGCAGCAGATAGCAAAATTGGGCAGTCAGGGTCTGGTAGTGATCTCACCAATTCCACAAAAGAAGCATCTGGAAGTGGCCTCCTGGCAACATATATTTTATTCAATGATGGAACACCATCCCCAATGTGGGTTTGCTCTGGAAAGCAACCCTATCCCTTTTCCCACCTAGGCTACTCCTAAGTCTTATGCCAGTAGCTCCTCAGAGGCCCAAAGCTCCCTTGTTTTGGGTTATGTGCAGGAGGTTTCTGTTGCTTGAAAATCATTCTAAATGTATTCTCTTGTGTGTGGTAGTCTCATTTATCTTGATAATGCCTTCTTTTCACAAGCAGGAAAGAGCAGCAAATAGCATGCTAGGGCCATCGGGGCCTGATAGTGATCTCACAAAGTCCACAAAATAAGCATCTGGAGGCGGTCCCTGGCAGCATATATTCTACTCAGTGATGGAACACCAGCCCCAATGTTGGTTAGCTCTGGAATGCAGCCCTACCATTTTTCCCACCTATGGCTTTCCTAGGACTTGGGTGATGCAGCTCATTGGCTAACCAAAGCTCCCTTGGCCCTGGTTGTGTGCATGGGGTATTGGTTACTTGAAAATCCCTCAAAATGTGTTCTCTTATGTGCAGATGCCTGATTTGGCTTGAAAACACCTTCTTTTCACAAGCTCATTATCCCTTGGCCCTGGTTGTGTGCAGGGTGTTTCTGTTGCTTGACAATCTCTCCAAATGCATACTCACATGTGTGGAATCCAGATTTGCCTTGAAAATGCCTTCTTTTAACAAGCTGGAAACAGCAGCACATAGCAAGCTTGGGCAATCAGGGCCTGATGGTGATCTCACACTCCACAGAACAAGCAAATGGAAGAAGCCACCTGGCACCATATATTCTACTCAGTGATTGAACACTAGCTCCATTTTGGGTTTACTGTAAAAGCAACCCTTGTCTTTTTCCCACCTAGAGTTCTCCTAGTACTTGGATGATACTGTCCCTCAGTGGCCCAAAGCTCCCTTGGCCCTGGCTGTGTGCAGTGGGTTTCCATTGCTTGAAAAATCTCTCCATGAGTGTTTTCTTCTGTGAAGAATCCTGATTTGGCTTAAGTATGCCTTCTTTTCACAAGCAGGAAACAGCAGCAGATAGCAAGCTTGGGCAATCAGTGCATGATTGTGTCTCACAAAAACCACAAAACAAGCAAGCGGAAGCGGCCTCCTGCCAATGTATATTCAACTCATGGAAGGAATACCAGTCCAAATATGGGTTTGCTCTCGAAAGCAACCATAAACTTTTTTCCCACCTAGGCCTCCTGAAATGCAGCCACTCGGATGTGCAATGCTCCCATGAACCTGGTTGTGTGCAGGGGTTCTGTTACTTGAAATCACTCCAAACATTTTCTCTTGGGTGCAGAAGCTTGATATTGCTTGAAAAAGCCTTCTTTCCACAAGCTGGCAATAGCAGCATATAGTCAGCTAGGATGTTTGGGGTCTGATGGTGGTCTTGCTAACTCCACAAAACAATCATCTGGAGGTGGCCTCCTGGCAATGTGTATTATACTCAGTGATGGAACACCAGACCCAATGTAGGTTTGCTCTGCAAAGCAACAAAAACCTATTTCCCACCTAGGACCCTCTTAGGCTTGGTGTGATGCAGCCCATCGCCTACCCAAATATCCATTGGCTCTGGATGTGTGCAGTTGGTTTTATTGCTTGAAAATCACTAAAAACCTGTTCTCTGGTGTGCAGAATCCTGATTGTTCTGAAAATGCCTTCTTTTCACAAGTGGGAAAAAGAAGCAATTAGTGAGCTAGGGTGATTAGGGCCTGATGGTGATCTCACAAACTCCACAAAACAAGTGTCTGGAAGTGGCCTCCTGGCATTGTATATTCTACTGAGGGATGGAACACCAACCCCAATGTGTGTTTGCTCTGATAAGTGACCATAGCCTTTTTCCCACCTAGGCATCTCCTATGCCTTGAGCGAGGCACTACCTAGATGTCCAAAACTCCCTTGGATCTGGTTGTGTGCAGGGGGTTTCCACTGCTTGAAAATCACTTCAAATGTGTTCTCTTGTGTGCAGAAGCTGGATTTGACTTGAAAATGCCTTCTTTTCACAAGCAGGCAACTGCAGCAGACAGCAAGTTTGGGCAATCAGGGCCTGATGGTGATCTCACAAACTCAACAAAACAAGCATCTGGAAGCAGCCTGTGGGCAATGTATATTCTACTCAGAGATGGAACACCATCCCCAATGTGGGTTTGCTCTGGAAAGCAACCCTATATTTTTTTCACCCTAGGCCTCTCCTATGCCTCGGGGGATGCAGCCCATAGGCTCTCCAATGCTTCCTTCAAAATAGTTGTGTTCAGTGGTTTCAGTTGCTTGAATATCACCCCAAACATGTTCTCTTGTGTACGGAACCTTGATTTGGTTTGAAAATGCCTCTTTTCACAAGCGGGCAACAACAGCACATAGAGATCTAGGGCAATCAGGTCCTGATGGTGATCTCACAAACTCCACAAAGCAAGCATCTCAGAGCAGCCTCCTGGCAATGTATATTCTACTCAGTGATGGAACATCAGCCCCAATGTGGGTTTGCTCTGGAAAGTAACCCTAGACTTTTTCACACCTAGGTCTCCCCTATATCTCATGTGAAGCATCCCCTCTGCTGCCCAAAGCTCCCTTGGCCCTGGTTGTGTGTAGGAATTATTGGTTGCTTGAAAATCCCTCCAAATGTTTTTTCTTGTGTGCATAAGCAAGATTTGTCTTGAAAAGGCCTTCTTTTAACAAGCGGGAATCAGAAGCAAATAGCTAGCTAGGGCAATCAGGGCCTGATGGCGATCTCACAAACTCCACAAAAAAAGCGCCTGGAAGTGGCCTCCTGGCAATATATATTCTACTCATTGATGGAACATCAGCCCCTATGAGGGTTTCCTCTGTAAAGCAATGCTGGCCTTTTCCCCACCTAGGCCTCTCCTAGTCCTTGGGCAATGCAGCCCCTTGTCAGTGCATAGCTCCCTTGGACATGGTTGTGTTCAGGGTATTTCTGTTGATAGAAAATCACTCTTATATTCAGAAGCCTTATTTGGCTTGAAATACTTTCTTTTAACAAGTAGGAATCAGAAGCATATGGTGAGCTAGGATGTTCAGGGTCTGATGACGATCTCACTAACTACACCAAACAAGCATTTGCTGGTGGCCTCCCATCTGCATATATTCTACTCAGTGGTGGAACACCAGCCCCAATGTGGGTTTTCTCTTGAAAGCAACCCTAGCCTTTTTCCCACCTAGGACTCTCCTAGCCATCAGGCGATGCAGCCTCTTGTCTGCCAAAAGCTCCCTTGGAACTGGTTGTCTTCAGGAGATTTACTTTGCCTGAAAATCACTCCAACTGTGTTCCCTTGTGTGCAGAGCCAGATATGGCTTGGAAATGCCTTCTTTTCACAAGCGGGCAACAGGAACTCATAGTGAGCTAGGGCTATCAGGTCCTAATGGTGATCTCACAAACTCCAAAAACAGGAATCTGGAAGCAGCCTCCTGGCAATGTATAGTCTACTCAGTGATGGAACATCAGCCCAAATGTGGGTTTCCTCTTGAAAGCAACCCTAGCCTTTTTCCCACCTAGGCTTCTCATACACCTTGGGCAAATTGGGCCTTTAGATGCCCAACCTCCCATGGTCCTGGTTGTGTGCAGGGGGTATCAGCTGCTTGAAAATCCCTCCAAATGTGTTCTCTTGTTTCAGAAGCCAGATTTGGCTTGAAAATGCCTTTTTTCATAAGTGGGGGAAAAGAGCCCATGGAGATCGATGGCAATCAGGGCCTGAATGCGATCTCACAAACTCCCCAAAACAAGCATCTCAGAACAGCCTCCTAGCAACGTGTATTCTACTAAGTGATTGAACACCAGCCCCAATGTAGGTTTGCTCTGCAAAGCAGAAATAACTTGTTTCCCACCTAGGACCCTCCTAGTCTTGGTGCGATGCAGCCCATCTCCTACCCAAATATCCATTGGCTCTGGATGTGTGCAGTTGGTTTTATTGCTTGAAAATCACTAAAAACCTGTTCTCTGGTGTGCAGAATCCTGATTGTTCTAAAAATGCCTTCTTTTCACAAGTGGGAAAAAGAAGCATTTAGTGAGCTAGGGTGATTAGGGCCTGATGGTGATCTCACAAACCCCACAAAACCAGTATCTGGAAGTGACCTCCTGGCATTGTATATTCTACTGAGGGATGGAACACCAACCCCAATGAGGGTTTGCTCTGGAAAGCAACCCTAGCCTTTTTCCCACCTAAGCTTCTCCTATGACTTGTGTGAGCAGCCCCCCTCAGCTGTCCAGAGCTCCCTTGTTCCTGGTTGTGTGCAAGAGGTTTCTGTTGCTTGAAAATCACTCCAAATGTGTTCTCTTGTGCACAGAAGCCTGATTTGGCTTGATAATACCTTCTTTTCAAAAGCAGAAAAGAGCAACAGATAGCGAGCTGGGGCCATCAGCACCTGATATTAATCTACAAAATCCACAAAACAAGCATCTGGAGGCAGTCTCCTGGCAATGTATATTCTACTCAGGGATGGAACACCAGCCCCAATGTGGGTTTGCTCTGGAAAGCAACCTTACACTTTTTCCCACCTATGGCTTTCCTAGGTCTCTGACAATGCAGCTCATTGGCTGCCAAAACTCCCTTGGCCCTGGTTGTGTGCCATGAGTTTTGTTTACTTGAAAATCATTCCCAATATGTTCTGTTGTATGCAGAAGCCTAATTTCACTTCAAAAGCTTTCTTTTCAGAAGAGGGACACAGCAGCAGATAGTGATCTAGAGTGATCAGGGCCTGATGGCAACCTCACAAACTCCAGAAACAAGTGTCTGGAAGTGGCCACCTAGCAACCTATATTCTACTCAGTGTTGGAACACCAGCCCCAATGTGGGTTTTCTCTGGAAATAACCTTAGCCTTTTTCCCACCCAAGCCTCTCCTATGCCTTGGGCAATGCAGCCTCTTAGCCCTCTAATGCTCCCTTGGCCCTGGTTGTGTTCAGTGACTTTCCATTGCTTGAAAATCACTCTTAAGTTGTTTTCTTCTGTGCAGAAGCCTGATTTGGCTTGAATATGCCTCTTTTTACAAGCAGGAAAGAGCAGCCGATAGTGAGCTAGGGCAATCATGGTCTGATGGCGACCTCACAAACTCCAGAAACAAGTGTCTGGAAGTGGCATCATGGCAACCTATATTCTACTCACTGCTGGAACAAGAGCCCTATTGTGGGTTTGCTCTGGAAAGCAACCCTTCCCTTTTTCCCATTTAGGACTCTCCTTGGTTCTGGGTGATGCAGTCCATTGGCTACGCAATAATCCTTTGGCCCTGTTTGTGTGCAGTTGGTTTTTTTTCTTGATAATCACTCCAAACATGTTCTCTGGTGTATAGCATCCTGATTTGGCTTTAAAATGTCTTCTTTTAACAAGTGCGAAACAGCAGCATATAGCAAGCCAAAATGTTCAGGGCCTGAAGGCAATCTAACTGCACAAAACAAGCATTTGCTTGGGGGCTTCCATAAACATATATTCTATTCAGTGGTGTAACCTCAGCCTCACTGTGAATATGCTCTGGGATGCAACCCTAGCCTTGTTCCCATCTAGGACACTCCTAGCACTCGGGCCATGCAGAAAATTGTCTACCCAAAGCTCCCTTGGACCTGGTTGTGTGATGGGGGTTTCCTTTGCTTGAAAATCAGTCCAAATGTGTTAACTTGTGTGCAGAACCCAAATTTTGATTGAAAATGCCTTATTTTAGTAAGTGGGAAACAGCAGTATATTGCAAGCTAGATGTTAAGGGCCTGATGGAGATCTCACTAATTGCACAAAACAAGCATTTGTTGGCAGCCTTCCATCAATGTATACTCTACTCAGTGATGGAACTCCAGCCCCAATGTGGGTTTCATCTGGAAGGCAAGTCTAGACTTTTTCCCATCTATAACTCTCCTATGCCTCGGGCAATACAGACCATAGGCTCTCCAATGCCCCCATGGAGCTGGTTGTGTGCAGAGGTTTCCTTTGCTTGAAAATCACTCCAAATGTGTGTTCTTGTGTGCAGAAGCTGGATTAGGCTGGAAAATGCCTTCTTTTCACAAGTGGGAAACAGCAGCATATAGTGTGCTAGGATTTTATGGGCCTGATGGTGATTTCACTAACTGCACAAAACAAGAATTTGCTGGTGGCCTTCCATCAACATATATTTTACTCAGTGGTGGAACATCAACCCCAATATGGGTTTGCTCTTGAAAGCAACCCTAGCCTTTTTCCCACCCAGGCCTCTCCTAGCCCTTAGGTGATGCAGCCCCTAGTCTGCCCAAATATCCATTGGCTCTGGTTGTGTGCAGGGGGTTTCAATTGATTGAAAAATCACACCAAACCTGTTCTCTTGTGTGCATAAGCCAGATTTGGTTTGAAAATGCCTTCTTTTCACAAGCAGAAATAGCTGCCAATAGTGAGCTAGGGCAATCCTGACCTAATAGTGATATTAAAAATTCAAATAAGTGTCTGGAAATGGCCTCTTGGCATTGTATATTCTACACAGGAATGGAACACCAGCCCTAATGTAGTTCTGCTTTGGAAAGCAATCCTAGCCTTTTTCCCACATAGGCCTCTCCTAGCCCTACAGTGAGGAATACACTCGGGTGCCAATCTTCCATGGCCTTGGTTGTGTGCATGGTGTTTCCGTTACTTGACAATCAGTCCCAACATGTTCTCTTGTGTGAAGAAGCCTGATTTGGCTTGAAAATGCCTTCTTTTCACAAGTGGCAAACAGCAGTATATAGCAAGATAGGCCAATCAGGGCCTGATGGCAATCTTACAAAATCCAGAAAACAACCATCTGGAACTGGCCTCAAGGCAATGTGTATTCTACTCAGTGATGGAACACCAACCCCAATGTGGGTTTTCTCTGGAAAGCCACCCTGATTTTTTTCTGCCTAGACCTATCCTATGCCTTGGGCAATGCAGCCCCTTGGCTGCCCAATGCTCCCTTGAACCTGGTTGTGTTCAGGGTGTTTCCATTGCTTGAAAATCACTCCAAATGTGTTCTCTTGTGTGCAGAAGCTGGATTTGGCTTGAAAATAGCTTCCTTTCACAAACAGAAAACAGTAGCAGATAGTGAGCTAAGGCAATAAAGTTCTGATGGTGATCTCACCAATTCCACAAAACAAGTGTCTGGAAGCAACCTCCTGGCAACATATATTCTACTCAGTGATGGAACACCATGCCCAATGTGGGTTTGCTCTGGAAAGCAACCCTATATTTTTTCCCTCCTAGGCCTCTCCTATGCCTTAGGTGATGCAGACCACAGGCTCTCCAATGATCCCTTGGACCTGGTTGTGTTTGGGGGTGTCAGTTGCTTGTAAATCACTCCAAAGATGTTCTTCTGTGTACAGAATCCTGATTTGGCTTGAAAATGCCTCTTTTCACAAGCGGGCAACAATAGCACATGTAGATCTAGGGCAATCAGTTCCTGATGGCGATCTCACACACTCCACAAAACAAGCATCTCAGACTGGTTTTCTGGCAATGTATACCCTACTCAGACATGGAACATCAGCCCAAATTTGTGTATGCTCTGGAAAGCAACCCTAACCTTTTTCCCACCTAGGCCTCTCTTATATCTTGAGCAAAGCAGCCCCTCAGCTGCCCAATACTCCCTTGGCCTTCATTGTGAAGAGGGGTATTGGATGATTGAAAATCCCACCAATCATTTTCTCTTTGTTCAGAAGCCAGATTTAGCTTGAAAATGCCTTCCTTTAACAAGTGAGAAACAGTAGCAGATAGTGAGCTAGGGCAATCAGGGCCTGAGGGTGCCTCACACACTCCCCAAAACAAGCATCTGGAAGTGGCCTCCTGCAACATATATTCTACTTAGTGATGGAACACCAGCCCAATGTGAGTTTCCTCTGGAAAACAACCTTAGGCTTTTTCCCACCTAGGCCTCTCCTAAAACTTGGGGGATGCAGCCCCTTGCCTGCCCAGATCTCCCTTGGACCTGGTTGTGTGCAGGGGATTTCCATTGATTGAAAATCATTCCAACATGTTATCTATCATGCAGAAGCCTTATTTGACTTGAAAATGCTTTCATTTCACAAGCGGGAAACAGCAGCATATGGAGAGCTAGGATGTTCAGGGTCTGATGACGATCTCACTAACTGCAGAAAACAAGCATTTGCTGGTGGCCTTCCATGCACATATATTCTACCCAGGGATGTAACACCAGCCCCAATGTGGGTTTGCTCTGGAAAGCAACCCTAACCATTTTCCCACCAAGGCCACTCTTAACCATCGGTCTATGCACCCTCTTGTATGCCCAAACTCCCTTGGATCTGGTTTTTTGCAGGGGTTTCCTTTGCTTGAAAATCTCTCCAAATGTGTTCTCTTGTGTGCAGAAGCCAGATTTGGCTTAAAAAGGCTTTCTTTTCACAAGTGGGAAACAGCAGCATATAGTGAGCTAAGATGTTCAGGGCCTGATGGCAATCTCACTAACTGCACAAAACAAGCATTTGCTGGCAGCCTTTCATCAACATATATTCTACTCAGTGGTGGAACATCAGCCCCAATGTGGGTTTGCTCTGTAAAGTAACCCTAGCTTTTTTCCCACCTAGGACTCTCCTAGCCATCAGGCCATGCAACCTCTTTTCTACCCAAAGCTCCCTTGGATCTGGTTGTGTGCAGGCGGGTTCCTTTGCTTGAAAATCACTCCAAACAAGTTCTCTTGTGCATAATCCTGATTTAGCTTGAATGCCTTGTTTTCACAAGCCAGAAACAACAGACGATAGCTTGTCATGATCCTTAGGGCCTGATGGCGATCTCACACACTCCGAAAAACACATGTCTGAAACTGGCCTGGCAGCGTATATTCTACTCAGTGATGGAAAACCAGCCCCATTGTGGTTTTGATCTGGAATTAACTCTAGATTTTTTCCCTCCTAGGTCTCTCCTATGCTTCTAGTGATGCAGCCCATAGGCTCTGCAATGCTCCCTTGTACCTGGTTCTATGTAGGCAGGTTCCTTTGCTTAAGAATCATCCCAAAGGTGTTCTCTTGTGTACAGAAGCCTGATTTGGCTTTAAATGAGACCACAACAACAGCACTTAGAGATCTAGGGTGATCAAGGTCTGATTGCAATTCACACACTCCAAAAAACAAGCATCTCAGAGTGGCCTCCTAGCACCTTATATTCTACTCAGGTATGGAACATCAGCCCCAATGTGGGTTTGCTCTGGAAAGCAACACTAGCCTTTTTATCTCCTAGGCTCCTCCTATATCTCAGGCAAAGCAGACCCTCAGCTCTCCAATACTCCTTTTGACCTGGTTGTGTTCAGGGGTTATTGGTTGATCAAATATCAAACGTGTTCTCTTTTGTGCAGAAACCTTCGTTTGGTTTGAAAATGCCTTCTTTTCATAAGTGGGCAAATTCAGCAGATAATGAGCTAGTGATCAGGACCTTATTGTGATCTCACTAACTCCACAAAACAAATGTTTGCTGGTGGCCTTCCATCAATGTATATTCTACTCAGTGATGGAATACCAGCCACCATGTGGTTTTTTTCCCCACTGTACAGCAAGGGGATCAAGTTATCCTTACATGTATATATTTTTTTTCCCCACCCTTTGTTCTGTTGCAACATGAGTATCTAGACATAATTCTCAATGCTACTCAGCAGGATCTCCTTGTAAATCTATTCTAAGTTGTGTCTGATAACCCCAAGCTCCCCATCCCTCCTACTCCCTCCCTCTTCCATCAGGCAGCCACAAGTCTATTTTCCAAGTCCCTGATTTTCTTTTCTGTGCAGATGTTCATTTGTGCTGGATATTAGATTCCAGTTATAAGTGGTATCATATGGTATTTGTCTTTGTCTTTCTGGCTCATTTCACTCAGTATGAGAGTCTCTAGTTCCATCCATGTTGCTGCAAATGGCATTATGTCGTTCTTTTTTATGGCTGAGGAGTATTCCATTGTGTATATATACCACTTCTTCTGAATCCAATCATCTGTCCATGGACATTTGGGTTGTTTCCATGTCCTGGCTATTGTGAATAGTGCTGCAATGAATATGCCGGTGCATGTGTCCCTTTTAAGTAGAGTTTTGTCCAGATAGATGCCCAAGAGTGGGATTGCAGAGTCATATGGAAGTTCTATGTATAGATTTCTAAGGTATCTCCAAACTGTTCTCCATAGTGGCTGTACCAGTTTACATTGCCACCAACAGTGCAGGAGGGTTCCCTTTTCTCCACACCCCCTCCAGCACTTGTTACTTGTCGATTTATTAATGATGGCCATTCTGACTGGTGTGAGGTGGTATCTCATGGTAGTTCTGATTTGCACTTCTCATATAATCAACGATGTTGAGCATTTTTTCATGTGTTTGCTGGCCATCTGTATATCTTCCTTGGAGAACAGTCTATTCAGGTCTTTTGCCCATTTTTCCATTGATTGGTTTTTTGGCTGTTGGGTTGTATAAGTTGTTTATATATTCTAGACATTAAGCCCTTGTCCATTGCATCATTTGAAACTATTTTCTCCCATTCTGTAAGTTGTCTCTTTGTTTTCTTTTGGGTTTCCTTTGCTGTGCAAATGCTTTTCAGTTTGATGAGGTCCCATGGGTTTATTTTTGCTCTAATTTCTATTGCTTTGGGAGACTGACCTGAGAAAACATTCATGAGGTTGATGTCAGAGAGTGTTTTGCCTATGTTCTCTTTCAGGAGTTTGATGGTGTCTTGTCTCATATTTAAATTGTTCAGCTATTTTGAGTTTATTTTTGTGCATGGTGTGAGGGTGTGTTCTAGTTTCATTGCTTTGCATGCAGCTGTCCAGGTTTCCCAGCAATGCTTGCTGAATAGACTTTCTTTGTCCCAATTTATGTTCTTGCCTCCCCTGTGAAAGGTTAATTGACCTTAGGTGTCAGGATTTATTTCTGGGTTCTCTCTATTCTGTTCCATTGGTCTGTCTGTTTTGATACCAGTACCACACTGTTTTGATGACTATGGCTTTTTAATATTTTTTGACATCTGAGAGAGTTATGCCTCCTGCTTGATTTTTGTTTCTCAGGATTGCTTTGGTGATTCTGGGTCCTTTGTGGTTCCATATAAATTTTTGGATTGTTTGTTCTAGTTCTGTGGAAAATGTCATGCATAATTGGATAGGGATTGCATTGAATCTGTAGATTGCTTTGAGTAGTATGGCCATTTTTACAATATTGAATTTCCAATCCATGAACATGGACTATCTTTCCATTTCTTTACATCTTCTTTGATTTCTTTGATTAAAGTTTTATCGTTCTTGGCATATAAGTCCTTTACCTCTTTGGTCAGGTGTATTCCGAGGCATTTGATTTTGTGAGGTGCAATTTTAAAAGGTATTGTATTTTTGTATTCCTTTTCTAATGTTTCATTGCTGGTATACAGAAATGCAACTGACTTCTGAATGTTAATCTTATATCCTGCTACTTTGCTGAATTTATTAATCAGTTCAAGTAGTTTTTGGGTTGAGTCCTTAGGGTTTTCTATGTATAGTATCATGTCATCCGCATACAGTGACAGTTTGATCTCTTCTCTTCCTATTTGGATGCCTTTTATTTCTTTTGTTTGTCTAATCGCTATGGCTAGGACTTCCAAAATTATGTTGAAGAGCAGTGGTGAGAGTGGGCATCCCTGTCTTGTTCCAGATTTAAGTGAGGAGGCTTTCAGGTTTTCCCCATTGAGGATTATATTTGCTGTGGGTTTATCATAAATGGCTTTGATTCTATTTAGGAATGTTCCCTCTATACCCACTTTGGCGAGGGTCTTGATCATGAATGGATGTTGGACTTTGTCAAAGGCTTTTTCTGCATCTCACAATGCATTTTTGCTCTGGTATGCAACACTAGACTTATTCCAACCAGTGACTCTCCTAGGCCTTGGGCAATGCAGCCCCTCCACTTCCCAATTATCTCTTGAGCCTGATTTTGTGGAGGGTTTTTTCCTTGCATGAAAATCAGTCCATATGTGTTCTCTGGTGTGCAGATTCATGCTTAGGCTTGAAAATGCTTTCTTTAACAAGGGGAAAATAGCAACATATAGTGAGCTAGGTCATTCAGGGCATGATGGAGATCTCATCAACTCCACAAAAAAAGCACCTGGAATTTGCCTCCTGGCAAAGTATTTTCTACTCAGGAATGGAACACCATCCCCAATGTGGGTTTGCTCTGGAAAGTAACCCTAGCCTTTTTCCCAACTAGGCATCTCCTATGCCTTTGGCGATGCATCCCCTTGTCTGCCCAGTGCTCCTTTGGTCCTGCTTTTGTGCAGGTGTTTTATATTTATTGAAAATCACTCCAAATATATTTTCCTGTGTTCAGAAGCTGGATGTTGCTTGATATGCCTTCTTTTCACAAAAGGAAAATTACCACATATAGAGAGCGATGGCCATCAGGGCCTGTTGGCAACCTCACCAACCACACAAAACAAGCATCTGAAGCAGCCTCCTGGCAACATATATTCTATTCAGGGATGGAACACCAGAAAAATATGGGTTTGCTCTGGAGAGCTGCCCTAGCCTTTTTCCCACCTAGGCTTCTCCTAGGCCTAAGGTGATGCAGTTGCTCAGCTGCCCAAAACTCCCTTGGCCCTGGTTGTGTGCAGGGGCTTTCCTTTGCCTGAAAATCACTCCAAAAGTCTTCTCTTGTGTGCAGACACCAGATTTGGCTTGAATATGCCTTCTTTTCATAAGTGGAAAAATTGGCACATAGCAAGATATGATGTTCAGGGCCTGATTGCGATCTCACAAACTAAACAAAAGAAGCCTATGGAGGCAGCCTCCTGGCCATGTATATTCTACTCAGGGATGGCACAACAGTCCAATGGGTGGGTTTTATCTGTATAGCAACCCTAGGTTTTTCCAACCAGGGCAACACCTATGCATATGGTGAAGCAGCCCCTCAGCTGTCCAATTCTCCCTTGGCCCTGGTTGTGTACAGGGGGTTTCCATTTTTTAAAATCACTCCAAAAGTATTCTGCATTGTGTAGAAGCCTGATTTGGCTTTAAAATGCCTTCTTTTCACAAGTGGGAAACAGCAGCATACAGCGAGCTTGTAATTGGGGCCTGATGGTGATCTCACAAGCTCCACAAAACAAGCATCTGTAGCTGGCCACCTGGCAATGTATATTCTATTCAGGGATGGAACACCAGCCCAAATGTGGGTTTGCTATGGAAGGCAACCCTAGACTTTTTCCCACCTAGGTCACACTTATGCCTCAGATGATGCAGCCCCTCAGCTTCCCAATGTTCCCTTGGCCCTGGATGTGTGCAGGGGGGTTCTATTGCTTGAAAATCACACAAAATGTGTTTTCTTGTGTGCAGAAGCCTGATTTGGATTGAATTGGCCTGCTTTTCACAGGCAGGAAACAGCAGCAAGTAGCAAGCTAGGGTGATCATGGCCTGATGGTGATGTCACAAACTCCACAAAAGAAGCCTCTTTAAGTGGCCTCTTGACAAAAAATAATATACTCAGTGATGAAACACCAGCCCCATTGTGGGTGTTCTCTGGAAAGCAAACCTAGCCTTTTTCCCAACTAGGCTTCACTTGGGCCTTGTGCAATGCAGCCTCTCGGTTGCCCAGTGCTCCCATGGCCCTGGTTGTGTGCAAGGGGTTTCTGTTGCTTGGAAATCACTGCAAACATGTTCTCATGTGTGAAGAATCCTGATTCATCCTGAGTATGCCTTCTTTTCACAAGCAGGAAAGAGAAGCAGGTAGCATGCTAGGGCCATCACTGTCTGATGGTGATCTCACAAAACTCATAAACTAAGCATCTGGAAGTGGCTTCCTGGCAATGTATATTCTACTCTGTGATGGAACACCTGACCCACTGTGGGTTTGCTCTGGATATCAACCCTAGCCTTGCTCCCAAGTAGGCCTCTTCTAGGCTTAAGGGGATGCAGCCCCTCAGCTCCCAAATCTCCCTTGTACCCTGGTTGTGTGCATGGGTTTTTGGTTGCTTGAAAATCCCTGCAAATATGTTCCTTGTGTGCATAAGCCTGATTTGGCTTGAAAATGCCTTCTTTTCACTAGAAGTCTAGAGCAGCAGTTAGCAAGCTAGGGTGATCAGGGACTGATGGTGATCTGACTCAGTCCACAAAACAAGTGTCAGGGAGAGGCCTCAGCAGCATATGTTCTTCTCATGGATGGAATGTGAGCCTCAATGTGGGTTTGCTCTGGAAAGCAACCCTAGCTTTTTTCCCACCTAGGCTCTCCTATGGAGTGGGCATTGTAGTCCCTCAGCTGCACAATGCTCCCTTTGGTCTGGTTGTGCATGAAGGGTTTCTGTTGCTTGAAATTCACTCCAAATGTGGTCTCCTGTGTGCAGAAGCCTACTTTTTCTTGAATATTCCTTCTTGTCAGAAGTGCTAAACATCAGTATATAGTGAGCTAGGACAATCAGGTCCTGATGGAGATTTCACAAATTCCACAAAGCAAGAATTTGGAGGGGTCTTCCTGACAAAGTGTATTCTACTCAGGGAAGGAATACTAGCCCCAATGTGGGTTTGATCTGGATAGTAACCCTAGCCTTTTTCCCAGATAAGAATCTCCTAGCCTTAACGTGATGCATCCCCTCGGCTGCCCACTATTCTCTTGGCCCTGGTTGTGTGTAGGGGGTTCATATTGCTCAAAAATCAATCAAAACATCTTCTCTTGTATGCAGAAGCCTGATTTGAAAATGCCTTCCTTTCACAAGCAGAAAACAGCAGAAGATAATGAGTTTGGAGTTCAGGGATTGATGGGGATCTCACAAAATCCACAAAATAATGATTTGGAAGCAGCATCCTGGCAAAGTAAATTCTACTCAGTGATGGAACACCAGCTCCAATGTGGGTATGCTCTGGAAAGCAACCCTAGCCTTTTTCCCACATAGGCCTCATCTAGGCCTCTTGCAATGCAGTCACTCAGATGCCCAATGCTCTCTTGGCCCTGGTTGTGTGCAGGGGGTGTCTGTTGCTTGAAAATCATTCCAAATGTGTTCTCCTGTGTGCAGAAACCTGATTTGTCTTGAGTATGCCTTCTTTTCTCAAGCAGGAAACAGCCACATGTAGCATGCTAGGCCCATCAGAGTCTGATTGTGATCTCACAAAATCCATAAACTAAGCATCTGGAAGGGGCTTCCTGGCAACTTATATTCTACTCAGTGATGGAACACAAGCCCCAATGTGGGTTTACTCTGGAAAGCAATCCTAGCATTTTTTCCTATCCAGGCCTCTCCTAGCCTTAAGGTGATGCATCCCCTTTGCTACCTAATGTTTCATTGGCCCTGGTTGTGTGTATGGGATTATATTTTTTAAAATCACCCCATTGGGGTTCTCCTGTGTGGAGAAGTCTGATATGTCTTCTCACAAGTGGGAACCAGCAGCATATTGTAGGCTAGGGTGATCAGGGCCTCATTGTGATCTCATCAACTCCAAAAAACAAGCATGTGGAAGAGGCCTCTTGGCAATGTGTATTCTACTTAGGGATGGAACACCAGTCCCAGTGTGGGTTTGTCTGGAAAGCAAGCCTAGCCTTTACCCCACCTCAGCCTCTCCTATGGCTTGGGCAATGCAGACCCTCAGCTGCCCAATGATCCCTTGGCCCTGGTTGTGCAGGAATTTTCCCTTGCTTGATAGTCACTCCAAATGTGTTCTCTTGTTTGCAAAAGCCAGATTTGGCTTGAAAATGCCTTATTTTCACAAGAGGGAAGCAGGAACAGATAGCAAGCTAGGGCGATCCTGCCCTGATGGTGATCTCACAACCCCCACAACACAAGAGCCTGGAAGAGGCCTCCTGGCAACATATATTCTACTCCAGGATAGAACATAAGCCCCAATGTGGCTTTGCTCTGGAAAGCAACTCTAGCCTTTTTGCCACCAAGGCCTCTCCTATGCCTTGAGTGATGCAGCCCCTCAACTGCCCAGGGCTCCGTAGGCCCTGGCTGTGTGCAGGGGGTTTCAGGTGCTTGAAAATCACTCAAAACATGTTCTTCTGTGTGCAAAATCCTGATTTGGCTTGAAAATGCCTTCTTTCACAAGTAGCAAATAGCCACAAATAGTGATCTAGGGTGATCTAGGCCTGATGGAAATCTCACAAAATCCACAAAACAAGCATCTGGAAGTGGGCTCTTGGCAACGTATATTCAAATCATTGATTGAACACAAGCCCCAGTGTGGGTTTCCCCTGGAAAGAAACCTGAGCCTTTTTCCCACCTAGGCCTCTCTTATGCCTCAGGAATTGAAGCCCCTAGGCTGACCAATGCTCCCTTGGCCCTGGTGGTCTGTACATGATTCTGTTGCTTTAACATGACTCCAAACATCTCCTTTGTGCAGATTCCTGATTTGTCTTGAAAAATGCAATCTTTTCACAAGCAGGAAACAACAGCATATAGGGAGCTAGGGTGATCAGGGCCTGATAGATATTTCACAAACTCCACAAAACAAGCATCTAGAGGCACCTTCTTGGCAATGTATATTCTACTCAGTGATGGAACACAAGCCCCAATGTGGGTTTACTCTGGAAAGCAATCCTAGCCTTTTTCCTACCTAGGCCTCTCCTAGCCTTAAGTCATTGCATCCCCTCGGCTGCCTAATGTTCCCTTGGCCATGGTTGTGTGTACGGGATTTTGTTGCTTTAAAATCATCCCAAAAGGATTCTCCTGTGTGGAGAAACCTGAGATGTCTTTAATATGCATTCTTCTCACAAGTGGAAACCAGCTGCATAACACGAGCTATGGCAATCAGCACCTGATGGTGATCTTACAAAGGCCAAAAACAAGCATGTGGAAGAGGCCTACTGGCAACGTGTATTCTACTCAGGGATGGAACACCAGCCCCAGAGTGGGTTTGCTCTGGAATGCAAGCCTAGTCTTTTTCCCACCTAGGCCTCTCCTATGCCTTGGGCAATGCGGACCCTTGGCTGCCCAATCCTCCCTTGGTGCTGGTTGTGTGCAGGAGTTTTCCCTTGCTTATTAATCACTCCAAACATGTTCTCTTGGTTGCAGAAAATGGTTTTGGCTGGAGAATGTCTTCTTTTCACAAGTGGGAAGCAGCAACATATAGCAAGATAGGGGATCCTGTCCTAATGGGGATCTCACAACCTCCACAACACAAGAGCCTGGAAGAGGTTTCCTGGCAACATATATTCTACTCCAGGATAGAACACCAGCCCCAATGTGGCTTTGCTTTGGAAAGAAACCCTAGCCTCTTTCCCACACTAGGCCTCTCCTATGCCTAGGGCAATGCAGGCCCATGGCTGCCCAATGCTCCCTTGGCCCTGGTTGTGTGTGCGGGAATCCATTGCTTTAAAATCACTCCAAAAGTGTTCTCCTGTGTGGAGAAGCCTGATATGTCTTTAATATACCTTCTTTTTACAAGCAGGAACCAGCTGCATATAGCAAGTTTTGGCAATCAGGGCCTGATGGCAATCTTACAAATTCCAAAAACAAGAATGTGGAAGAGGTCTCCTGGCAATGTGTATTCTACTCTGTGATGGAAGCCCTGACCCAGTGTGGGTTTGCTCTGGATAGCAACCCTAGCCTTGCTCCCAAGTAGGCCTCTCCTAGGCTTAAGGTGATGCAGCCCCTCAGCTCCAAAATTGCCTTGTACCCTGGTTGTGTGCATGGGTTTTTGGTTGCTTGAAAACCACTCCAAATAAGTTCTCTTGTGGGAATAAACCTGATTTGGCTTGAAAATGACTGCTTTTCACAAGCGGGACAGAGCAGCAGATAGCAAGCTAGGGCAATCTGGACCTGATTTCGATCTCATTAACTCCACAAAACAAGCATCTGAAAGTAGACTCTTGGCAACATATATTCTACTCATGGATGGAACACCAGCTGCAATGTGGGTTTTCTCTGGAAAGCAACCCTAGCCTTTTTCCCACCTAGGCCTCTCCTATGCCTTGGGCAATGCAGCCAGTTGGCTGCCTAATGCTCCCTTCACCATGGATTTGTCAGGGATGTTCTGTTGCTTGAAAATAACTCCAAACATCTTCTCTTGTATGAAGAAGCCTGATATGGCATGAAAATGCCTTCTTTTCAGAAATGGGAAGGAGCAGCAAAGAGCGAGCTAGGGAGATATGGTCCTGATTGCAATCACACTAACTCCACAAAACAAGATTCTGGAAGTGTCCTCCTAGCAATGTATATGCTACTCAGGGACTGCATACCAGCCACAATGTGGGTTTGCTTTGGAAAGCAATCCTAGCCTTTTTCCCAGCTAGGACTCTTCTACACATCAGGCGATGCAGCCCCTCAGCTGCCCAAAGCTGCCTTGGCCCTGGTTGTGTACAGGGGATTTCCATTGCTTGAAAATCACTCCAAAGGTCTTCTCTAGTGTGCAGTAGCTGAATTTGGCTGGAAAATGCTTTCTTTTCACAAGTGGTCAACAGCAGCAGATAGCGAGCTTGGGGGATCCGGGCCTGATTTCCATCTCACACACTCCACAACACAAGCATCTGGAAGCACCCTCTGGAAATGTAATTGTGCTCAGGGTGGAACACCAGCCCCAAGGTGGGTTTTCTCTGGAAAGCAACCTGAGATTTTTTGCATCTAGGCCTCTCCTATGCCTGGGGCTCTCTCTCACCTTGGCTGCCCAATCAATGCTCCCTTGGCCCTGGTTGTGTCTGGGGAGGTTCTGTTGTCTGAAAATAACTCCAAATGTCTTTTGTGTGCATAATCCAGATTTGGCTTGAAAATGCCTTCTTTTCACAAGCAGAAAACAGCAGTAGGTAGCATGCTTGGGCCATTAGGGTCTGATGATGATCTCGCAAAGTCAATAAAAGAAGCATAGGGAAGTGGCTTCCTGGCAACTTATATTCTACTCAGTGATGGAACACCTGACCCAATGAGAGTTTCCTTTCGATAGCAACCCTAGCCTTTCTCCCAAGTAGGCCTCTTCTAGGTTTAAGGGGATGCTACACCTCAGCCCCCAAAGCTCCCTTGTATCCTGGTTTTGTTCATGGGGTTTTGGTTGCTTGAAAATCCCTCCAAATATGTTGTCTTTTTGGCATAAGCCTGATTTGGCTAGAAAATGACTTCTTTTTTGAAGTGTGAAACAGCAGCATATAGCGAGCTAGGGTGATATGGGCGTAATGGCAATTGCACAAACTCCCAGAAAACAAGGATCTGGAGTGGCCTCCTGGCAACATATATTCTTCTCAGGGATGGAACACCAGCCCCAATGTGGGTATGCTCTGGAAAGCACCCTAGCATTTTTCCAACCTAGGCCTCTCCTAGCCCTAGAGCGATGCACCCCCTTGGCTGCCCAATGTTCCCTTGAACCTGGTTGTGTGCAGGGGGTTTCTGTTGCTTGACAATCACTCCAGACATGTTCTCCTTTGGGTTGAATATGCCTTCTTTTAACCAACATGAAATAGAAGGAAACAGTGATCTAGTGCGGTAAGGGAGTGAGGGCTGTCCCACCAAATCCACAATACGAGGATCTGGAAGTGGCCTCCTTGAAGTGTATATTAAACTGAGGGATGGAACCCCAGCCCACATGTAGGTTTACTCTGGAAAGCAAGCCTAGCCTTTTACTTACCTAGGCCGCAGCTTGGCCTCGTGCAATGCAGCCACTTAGATGACCAGTTCTCTCTTGTGCCTGTTTGTGTTCAGGGGGTTTCTGTTGCTTGGAAATGACTCCAAACATGTTCTTGTGTGTGCAGAAGCCTTACTGTCTTGAGTAGGCCTTCTGTTCACAAGCGGGGAACAGAAGAAGGTAGCATACTTTGGCCATCAGGATCTGATGGCAATCTCACAAAACCCATAAACCAAGTGTATTCCTGGCAACGTATATTCTACTCTGTTATGGAAGCCCTGATCCAATGTGGGTTAGCTCTGGATAGCAACCCTAGCCTTTCTCTCAATTAGGCCTCTCCTATGCAGCCCCTCAGCTCCCAAAGCTCCCTTGTACCCTGGTTGTGTGCATGGGGTTTTGGTTGCTTGAAAATCCCAAATATGTTCTGTTGTGGGAACAATCCTGATTTTGCTAGAAAATGACTTATTTTCACAAGCGGGCAACAGCTGCATAAAGCAAGCTAGGGAGATATGGGCTTGATGGCAATCAAACAAACTCCACAAAATAAGGGTCTGCAGCAGCATCCTGGCAATGTATATTCTACTCAGGGATGGAACACCAGCCCCAATGTGGGTATGCTCTGGAAGCACCCTAGCCTTTTTCCAACCTAGGCCTCTCCCAGCCCTAGAGCGATGCAGCCCCTTGGCTGCCCAATATTCCCTTGGACCTGGTTGTGTGCAGGGGTTTCTGTTGCTTGACATTCACTCCAAACATGTTTTCCTGTGTTCAGATGCCTGATTTGGCTTTAATATGACTTCTTTTCAACAGCAGGAGACAGAAGGAGAGAGCAATCTAGTGCGATAGGGGAGTGAGTTCTCTCTCACCAACACCAAAATACGAGGGTCTAGAAGTGTCCTCCTTACAAAGTATATTATACTCTGTGATGGAATTCATGCCCCAATGTGGGTTTGCTCTGGAAAGTGACCCTAACCCTTTTCCCACCTAGGCCTCTCCTAGGCTTAGGGTGATGCAGCCCCTGGGCTGCCCAATGCTCCCTTGGCCCTGTTTGTGTTCAGGTTGTTTCTGTTGCTTGAAAATCACTCCAACTGTGTTCTCTTGTGTGCAGAAGCCTGACTGGCTTGAAAAAACCTTCTTTTTACATGTGGGAAACAGTAGCAGATAGGGCACTCCGTGCATGAAAGTGATCACACCAACTCCACAATACAAGCATCTGGAATCAGCCTCCTGGAAATGTTATTCTACTCAGTGGTGGAACACCATCCCCAATGTGGGTGTTTTCTGGAAAGCAACCCTAGCCTTTTTCCCACCTAGTCCTCACCTAGGCCTCATGCAATGCAGCCTCTCGGATGCCCAATGCTCCCTTGGCCCTGGTTGTGTGCAAGGGGTTTTGGTTACTTGCAAATCATTCCAAACATGTTCTCCTGTGTGCAGAAGCCTGATTTGTCTTGAAGTCCTTCTTTTCACATGTAGGAAACAGCAGCATGTAGCTTGCTTGGGCCAACATTATCTGATGGCAATCTCACAAAATTCATATATCAAGCATCTGGTAGCCACCTCCTGGCAACATATATTCTACTCTGTGATGGAACACCTGACCCAATGTGGGTTTGCTCTGAATAGCAGCCATAGTCTTGCTCCAAAGTAGGCCTCTCCTAAGGCCCCTCAGGTCCCAAAGCTCACAAAAGCTCATTAACTCCACAAAAAAAGCATCTGGAAGCAGCCACTTGGCAACATATATTCTACTCACAGATGGAACTCCATCCCCAATATGGGTTTTCTCTGGATGGCAACCCTAGCCTTTTTCCCACTTAGGCCTTTCCTAGCTCTAGATAGATGAAGCCCTTCACCTGCCCAATGTGCCTATTGTCCTGGTTGTGTGTAGGGGTTGCTGTTGCTTGACAATCACTCCAAATGTGTTCTCCTGTGTGCAGAAGCCCGAACAGGCTTGGAAATGTATTCTTTTCACAAGTGGGAAACAGCAACAGAGAGTGAGCTAGGGAACTTTGGGCAGGAAAGCAATCTCACCAACTCCACAAAACAAGCACCTGGAAGTGGCCTCCTGGCAATGTTATTCTACTCAGTTGATGGAACACCAGCCCCAGTGTGGGTTTGCTCTAGAAAGCAACCCTAGCATTTTTCCCACCTTGTCCTCACCTAGACCTCGTGCAATGCAGTGCTTCAAATGCCCAAAGGTCCCTTGGCCCTGGTTGCGTGCAGGGGGTTTCTGTTGCTTGGAAATCACATGTTCTCCTATGTGCAGAAGCCTGATTTGTCTTAAGTAGGCCTTCATTTCACAAGCAGGGGACAACAGCAGGTAGCATGCTTGGGCCATCAGTGTCTAATAGCAATCTCACAAAACCCATAAACCAAGCATCTTGAAGTGGCTTCCTGGCAATGTATTTTCTACTCAGTGATGGAACACCTGACCCAATGTGGGTTTGCTCTGGATAGAAACTCTAGCCTTGCTCCCAAGTAGGCCTCTCCTAGGCTTAAGGCAATGCAGTCCCTTAGCTCCCAAAGCTCCCTTGTACCCTGGTTGTGTCCATGGGTTTTCAGTTGCTTGAAAATCACCCAAATATGTTCTGTTGTGTTTATAAGCCTGGTTTGGCTTGAAAATGACTTCTTTCCACAAGTGGGAAATAGCAGGGTATAGCACACCATGGCAAGCAGGGTCTGATGGAGAGCTCCTAACAATCTCCACAAAGCGAGCTTCTGGAAGCAGCCTCATAGCAACTTATATACTACTCTGTGATGGAATACCTGACCCAATGTGGGTATACTCTGGAATGGAACCCGAGCCTTTTTCCCACTTAGGCCTCTCCTATGCTTATGGTGATGTAGCCCCTCTGCTGCCTAATTCTCAGTTGGCCCTGGTTGTGTGCAGGGACATTCTGTTGCTAGAAAATCACTCCAAACCTGTTCTGCTGTGTGAAGAAGCCTTATTTTTCTTGAGTATGCCAACTTTTCACAAGCAGGAGACAGTGAAATATAGCGAGCTTTGACCATCAGGTTCTGAGGGCAATCTCACAAAATTCATAAACTAAGTGTCTTGAAGTGGCTTCTTGGCAATGTATATTATAATCTGTAATTATAAACCTGACAAAATGTGGGTTTGCTCTTAAAAGCAACCCTAGCCTTTTTCCCACCTAGGCCTCTCCTATGCCTTGGGCAATGCAGCCCCTTGGCTGCCCAAAGCTCACTTGGCCCTGTTTTTTTTTCCAGGGAGGATCTGTTGCTTGAAAATAACTCCAAACATCTTCTCTTATATGAAGAAGCCTGATTTGGCTTGAAAATGCCTTCTTTTCGCAAGTGGGAAGGAGCAGCAAAAAGCGAGCTAAGATCTGGTCCTGATTGCAATCACACTAACTCCACAAAACAAGATTCTGTAAGTGTCCTCCTCACAATGTATATTCTAATTAGGGATGGAACACCCACCCCAATATGTGTTTGCTCTGGAAAGCAATCCTAGCCTTTTTCCCAGCTAGGAGACTTCTACACATTGGGTGATGCAGCCCCTCAGCTGCCCAAAGCTTCCTTGGCCCTGGTTGTGTACAGGGGGTTTTCATTGCTTGAAAATAACTCCAACCATCTTCTCTTGTGAGCAGAATCCATATTTGGCTTGAAAATGCTTTCTTTTCACAAGCGGGAGACAGCAGCATATAGCAAGGTATTGGGATCCAGGCCGGATTTCCATCTCAAAAACTTCACAAAACAAGCCTCGGGAAGTGGCCTCCAGGCAATGTATATTGTACTCAGGGATTGAACACCAGCTCAAATGTGGTTGCTCTGGAAAGCAACCTGAGCATTTTTCCCACTTTAGGCCTCTCCTGTGCCTGGGGCTCTCTCTTACCTTGGCTGCCCAATAAATGCTCCATTGAAGCTGGTTGTGTTCAGGGAGGTTTTGTTGCTTTAAAATCACTCCAAAAGTGTTATCTTGTGTGCAGAAGCCTGATATGGCTTGAATATGCCTTATTTTCACCAGCAGGAAACAGAAAGAGGTAGCCATCAAGTGCAAAAATTGAGTTTGGGCTATCTCACCAACTCCACAATACGAGGGTCTGGAAGTGGCCTCCTCACCTTGTATATTCTACTCTGTGATGGAATACCTGTCCCAACGTGGGTTTGCTCTGGAAAGAAACCCTAGCCTTTTTCCCACCTAGGCCTCTCCTAGGCTTAGGGCAATGCAGCCCCTTGGCTACCCGAACTTTGGCCCTGGTTGTGGGCATGGGGTTTTCATTGCTTGAAAATCACTCCAAATGTGTTCTCTTGCAGGCTTGCAAAAGCCTGATCTGGCTTAAAAATTCCTTCTTTTCACAAGTGGGAAACCGCAGCACATAGAGAGCCTGGGAAATGCGGGCCTGATGGAGATTTCTCCAACTACACAAAACAAACATCTGGAAGCAGCCTCCTGGCAATGTATAATCTACTCAGGGATGGATCCCCAGACCCCATATGGGTTTTCTTTGGAAAGCAACCCTAGTCTTTTTCCCCCATAGGACTCTCCTAGGCATTGGGGGATTCAGCCCCTTGGCTGCCCAATTAACCCTTGGGCCTAGTTGTGTTCAGGGGTTTCCTTTGCTTGAAAATCTCTCCAGATGTGTTCTCCTGTGTGCAGAAGGCTGATTTGGCTGGGAAATGCCTTCTTTTCACATGTAGGAAGCAGCAGTGAAGAGCAAGCTGGTGATAAGTCCCCAGTGGCCATCTCACACACTCCACAAACAAGTGTCTGGAAGCAACCTCCTGGCAGCCTATATTCTACTCAGAAATGGAACATCAGCCCCAATGTGAGTTTTCTCTAGAAAGCAACCATGGCCTTTTTCCCACCTATGCATGTCCAATGCACAGTGAGGCAGCCCCTCAGCTGCTCAAACTCCCTTGGCCCTGGTTGGGTGGAAGGTGATTTGGTTGCTTGAACATATCACTCCAAATGTGTTCTTCTGTGTGCAAAAGCCTGATTTGGCTTGAAAATGCCTTCTTTCCACAAGCAGGGAACAGCAGCAAATAGCGAGCTCTGGTGATCCATGCCTGATTGCGATTACACAATCTCCACAAGAAGGCATCTGGAAGCGGCCTCTTGGCAATGTATGTTCTGCTCTGTGATGGAATATCTGCCCCAATGTGGGTTTGCTCAGGAATGCAAGCCTAGCCTTTTTCCCACTGACGCCTCTCCTATGCCTCAGGCATGGCAGCCCCTTGGCTTCCCAAAGCTCCCCTGGCCCTGGTTGTATGTACAGGATTCCATTGCTTGAAAATCACTCCAAATGTGTTCTCCTGTGTGCAGAGGCCTGATGTGGCTTGACAATGCCTTCTTTTCCCCAGCAGGAAAGAGAAAGAGATAGCAATCTAGTGTGATAAGGGAGTGAAGCCTGTCTCACCAACTCCAAGAAATGATGGTCTGGAAGACGCCTCCTCACAATGTATACTCTACTCTGTGATGGAATACCTGCCCCAATGTGGGTTTACTCTGGAAAGCAACCCTAGTCTTTTTCCCTCCTAGACCTCTCCTAGGCTTAGGGTGATGCCGCCCCTAGGCTGCCCAATGCTCCTTTGGGCCTGGTTGTGTGCAGGGGGTTTCTGTTGCTTGAAAATCACTCAAAACAACTTGTTCTCCTGTGTGCCAAAGCCTGATTTGTTTTGAGTATGCCTTCTTTTTGCAAGCAGAAAACAGCCGCATGTAGCATGCTTGGGCCATCAGTATCTGAGGGCGACACAAAATCTGTAAAAGAAGCATATGGAAGCAGCTTCCTGGCAACTTACATTCTACTCAGTGATGGAACACCAGCCCCAATGTGGGTTTGCTCTGGAAAGCAACTCCAGCCATTTTCCCATCTAGGCCTTTCATAGGCATCAGGCGATGCAATCTCTTGTCTCCCCAATGCTCCATTGACCCTTCGTTGCTTGAACATAACTCCAAACATATTCTATGATGCAGGGAAGCCAGATATTGCTTGATGATCCCTCTTTTCACAAGTGGGAAACAGCAGCAAATAGTATGCTAGTGTGCTCAGGGCCTGAATGTGATCTCACCAACTCCACAAACGTCTGGAAGCAGTCAGCTGGAAACAAACATCTGGAAGCAGTCAGCTGGCAATGTAGATTCTTCTCAGGTTTGGAGTCACAGCCCTTATTTGGATTTGCTCTGGAAAGCCACCCTAACCTTTTTCCCATCTAGGGATGTTCTATGACTCGGGCAATGCAGGCTCTCAGCTGCCCAAATCTCCCATGGCCCTGGGTTGTGCAATGGGTTTCTGTTGCTTGAACATCATTCCATATGTTTTCCCATGTGTGTGGAAACCCGATTTGACCTGAAAATACCTTCTTTTCACAAGTGGGAATCAGCAGCAGATAGCAGGCTTGAGCAATTAGGGCCTGATGGCGAACTCACAAATTCCACAAAACAAGTGTCTGGGAGTGACCTCCTGGAAACATTTATTCTACTCAAGGATGGAACACCAGCCTCAAAGTGGGTTTCTTTTGGAAAGTGAGACTCACTTTTTTCCCACATGGGCCTCTCCTATGCCTCGGGCAAAGCACCCCACAGCTGTACAATTCTCCCTGGGCCCTGGTTGTCCTCAGGGGGGTTGGTTGATTGAAAATCACTCCAAACGTGATTGCTTGTGTGGAAAATATGGATTGGGCTTGAAGATGCCTTCTTTTCACAAGTGGGAACCAGCAGCATATAGTGAGTTAGGGAAATCAGTTCCTGATGGTGATCTCACAAAATCCACAAAACACGTGTCTGGAAGTGGCCTCCTGGCAATGTATATTCTACTCATTGATGGAACAGCAGCCCCAATGCGGGTTTGCTATGGAAAGCAACCCTAGCCTTTTTCCCTCCTAGGCCTCTCCTAAGCATTGGGCTATGCAGACCCTCTGCTGCCGAATACTCCATTGGCCCTGGTTGTGTGCAGGGGGACTCTGTTGCTTGAACTTCACTACACATATGTTCTATGGAGTGAAGAAGTCAGATTTGGCTTGAAAATGCCTTCCTTACAAAAGTGGAAAACAACAAAAAATAGTGAGGTATGGTGATCAGGGCCTGATTGCGATTTCACCAACTCCACAAAACAAATGTCTGGAAGCAGCCAGCTGGCAATGTAGATTCTTCTCAGGGATGGAACACCAGCCCCAATGTGGGTTTGCTCTGGAAAGCCACTCTAGCCTTTTTCCCATCTAGGGATGTTCTATGACTTGGGCAATGCAGGCACTCGCCTGCCCAATGCTCTCTTGGCCCTGGGTGTGTGCAATGGGTTTCTATTGCTTGAACATCACTCAATACATGTTCCCTTGTGTGATGAAACCTGATGTGGCTTGAAAATACCTTCTTTTCACAAGTGGGAATCAGCAGCAGATGGCGAGATAGAGCAACAAGGGCCTGATGGTGATCTCAAAAATTCCACAAAACAAGAGTCTGGGAGTGGCCTCTTGGCAATGTATATTCCACACAAGGATGGAAAACCAGCTCCAAAGTGGGTTTCCTTTGGAAAGCAACCCTAGCCTTTTTCACACCTAGGCTTCTGCTATGCCTCAGGCAATGCAGCCCCATGGCTGCTCCATGCTCCCTTTGCCCTGGTTGTCTTCAGGGGTTTTGGTTGATTGAAAATCACTCCAAACATGTTTGCTTGTGTGCAGAAGCTGGATTGGGTTTGAAGATGCCTTCTTTTTTCAAGTGGGAACCAGCAGCATATAGTGAGTTAGGGAGATCAGGGACTGATGGCAATCTCACAGAGTTCACAAAACAAGCATCAGGAAGTGGCCTCCTTCCAACATATATTTTATTCAGGGGTGGAACTCCAGCCCCAATATGGGTTTGCTCTGGAAAGCCACCCTAGCCTTTTTCCCACCTAGGCATCTCCTAGGGCTCAGGCAATGCAGCCCCTTGTCTTCCCAAAGCTCTCTTGGGCCTGATTGTGTGGAGAGCATTTCTGTTGCTTGAAGATCACTCCATACATTTTGTTTTGTGTGCAGAAGCCTGATTTGGCTTGCAAATGCCTTCTTTTCACAAGTGGGAAAGGCAGCATATAGCAAGATTAGGTGATGAGGGCCTGATGGTCATATCACAACCTCCACAAAACAAGCATCTGGAAGCAGCCTCCTGGCAAAATCTAATCTTCACCATGATGGAACACCAGCCCCAATGTGGGTTTGCTCTGGAATGTAACCCTAGTTGTTTTCCCTCTAGGGGTCTCCAAATCCTCGGGTGATGCAGACCCTCTGCTGCCAAATACACCCCTGGCCCTATTTGTGTGCATGTGGATTCAGCTGCTGAAAAATCACTACATAGTTTATCTCCTGTGTGCCAAAAGCTGATTTGGCTTGAAAATGCCTTCTTTTCACATGTGGAAAACAGTAGCATACAGCGAGCTAGGATATTCAGGGCCTAATTGTAATCTCATTAACTCTACCAAAGAAACATTTCCTATCCACCTTCCATCAACAAATATTCTACCCAGGGATGGAAGACCAGCCCCACTATTTTTTTGCTCTGGAATGAAACCCCAGCCTTTTTCCCACCTAGGATTCTCCTAGGACATGGGGAATATATGCCCTTGGCTACCCAATAATCCCTTGGCCCTGGTTGAGTGAAGGGAGTTTCCATTGCTTGAAAATCATGCTGTACATGTTGTTTTGTGTGCAGAAGCCTGTTGTGGCTTGAAGATGCCTTGTTTTCACAAGCAGGAAAGGCAGCATATAGAGAGTTTGGACGATGAAGGACTGATTGCAAAATCACAAACTCCACAAAACAAGCTTCTGGAAATGGACTCCTGGCAGCATGTATTCTACTCAGAGATGGAACACCAGCCCCTATGTGGGTTTGCTCTGAAATGTAACCTTAGCCTTTTTCCCATCTAGGGATATTCTATGACTTGGGAAATGTAGGCTCTCAGTTGCCCAATTCTCCCTTTGCCCTGGGTGTGTGCAATGGGTTTTCATTGCTTGAACATCACTCCATACATGTTCTCTTGTGTGCAGAATCCTGATGTGGCTTGAACATGCCTTCTTTTCTCAAATGGAAACAGCAGATTTTGAGCTAGTGTGATAAGGGCCATCTCACAACCTCAACAAAACAACATCTGGAAGTGGCCTCTTTACAATGTATTCTTCTCAGGAATGGAACACCAGCCCCATTGTGGGTTTGCTCTGGAAAACCACTCAAGCCATTTTCCACCTAGGCCACTCCTAGCCATAGGGCAATGCAGGATGTCAGCTGCCCAAAGCTCCCTTTGCCCTGGTTGTGTGCATTGGGATTCTGTTGCTTGAGACTCACTGCAAATGTGTTCTCTTGTGTGCAGAAGCCTGATTTGGCTTGAACATGCCTTCTTTTCACAAACAGAAACAGCAGATAGTGAGCTATGGTGATTAGGGCTTGATGGCCATTTCAGAACCTCGACCAACACTATCTGGAATGGTCCTCATGGCAATGTACATTATTTTCATGGATGGAACACCAGCCCCAGATTGGGTTTGCTCTGTAAAGCAACCCTAGCCTTTTCCCCACCTGGGCCTCTCCTAGTCATCTTGCCTTACAGCCCCTGGCTGCCCAAATTTCCCTTGGCTGAGGTTGTGTTCATGGTTTTTCTGTTGCTTGAGAATCACTCCACATGTGTTCTCTTGTGTGCAGAAGCTGGATTTGGCTTGAAAATGCCTGCATTTCCAAAATGGAAACAGTAGCATATAGTGAGCTAGGGTGATGAGGGCCTGTTGGTGATCTCACAAAATCCACAAAACAAGCATCAGGGAGCAGGGACCTACAATGTATATTTGACTCAGGGATGGATAGAACACCAGCCCCAATGTGGGTTTGCTCTGGAATGTGACCCTAGCCTTTTTCTACCTAGGCCACTCTTAGCCATAGGGTAATGCATGCCCTCAGCTGCCCAAAGCTCCCTTTGCCCTGGTTGTGTGCAGTGGGTTTCTGTTGTTGGAAACTCACTCCAAATGTGTTCTCTTGTGTGAAGAAGCCTGATTTGGCTTGAACACGCCTTCTTTCCACAAGCAGGAAACAGCCACATGTAGTGAGATTGGGCAATCAAGGCCAGATGGCAATTTCACAAACTCCAAAAAACATGTGTCTTGAAGTGGCCTCCTGGCAATGTATATTCTACTCAGGGATGGAACTCCAGCCCCAATATTTGTTTGCCCTGGAATGCCATGCTAGCCCTTTTCCACCTAGGCCTCTCATATGACTCAGGTGATTAAAGCCCTCAGCTGCCAAATGTTCCCTTGGCCCTGTTGTGTGCAGGGATTTCTGTTGCTTGAACATCACACCAAGTATGTTCTCTTGTGTGCAAAAACCAGATTTCACTTGAAAAGGCCTTCTTTTCACAAGTGGGAAACAGAAGCACATAGCAAGCTAGGATGTTCAGGGCCTGGTGGCGATCTCAAAATCTCAACAAAACAAGTGTCTGTAAGTAGACTCTTGGCAACGTATATTCTAATCAGGGATGGAACACCAGCCCCAGTGTGGGTTTTCTCTGGAAAGCAACCCTAAGCTTTTTCCAACCTAGGCATCTTCTAGTCTTCAGGTGAGGCAGGCCCTTGGCTACTGAATGCTCCCTTGGGCCTAGTTGTGTGTAGTGGATCTCTGTTGCTTGAAAATCAGTCCAAAAGTGTTCTCTTGTGAGCAGCTGCCTGATATGTCTTGAATGCCATTTTATCACAAGCAGAAAACAGCAGCATATAATGAGCTAGGATGTTCAGGGACTGATGGTGATCTCCAAATCTCAACAAAACAATCATCTGAAAGTAACATTCTAGGAATGTATATTCTACACAGGAATGGAACTCCAGCCCCAATATATGTTTGCCCTGGAAAGCAACCCTAGCCTTTTTCCCACCTTGGCTTCTCCTAGGACTTGGGGTATACAAGCCCTTGGCTGTGGAATGCTCCCTTGGCCCTGATTGTGTGCAGGGGATTTTCCTTGCTTCAATATCTCTCCAAGCACATTCTCTCATGTGTAGAAGCCTGAGTTGGCTTGAAAATGCTTTTTTTCCACAAGTGGAAAACAGCAGCATAAAGCAAACTGGGGCAAACATGGCCTGATGGCGATCTCACAAACACGACAAAACAAGTGGAGGTGGGCTCCCGGCAACATATATTCAACTCAGTAATGGACCCCAGCCCCAATGTGGGTTTACTCTGGAAAGCAACCCTAGCCTGTTTCCAAACTTAGGACTCTCCTAGATGATGGCTGATGCAGCCCCTCAGCTGCTGAATGCATTCTTAGCCATGCTTATGTGCAGGGTCTTACCATTGCTTGAAACTCACTCCAAACATGTTATCTTGTGTGCAGAAACCTGAGTTGGCTTGAAAATGCCTTCATTTCCCAAACAGGAAAGAGTAGCAGATAGTGAGCTCAGGTGATCAGTGCCTGATGGTGATCACACCATCTCCACAAAACCAGTGTCTGGAAGTGGCCTCCTGGCAATGTATATTAGACTCAGGGATAGAACACCAGCCCCAATGTGGATTTTCTCAGGAATAAACCCTAGCCTTTTTTTTGCACCTAGGGCTCTCCTAGAACTCATGGGGTACCTCCCATAGGCTGCCCAATATTCCCTTGGCTCTGGTTGTGTGCCAGGGATTTTGTTACTTGAAAATCACTGCAAATGTGTTCTCTTGTGCGCAGAAGCCTGATTTAGCTTGAAAATGCCCTCTTTTCACAAGAGGGAAAGAGCCACAGATAGCGAGATAGTGATTAGGGCCTGATGACTATCTCACCAACTCCACAAAACAAGCATCTGGAGCTGGCCTTCTGGCCATGTATGTTCTACTCAGGGATGGAACACCAGCCCCAATGTGGGTTTGCTCTGGAATGCAACCCTATCCTTTTTCCCACCTAGGCATCTCCGATGCCAGGGCAATGGATCCCCTCGACTAAACAATGCTCCCTTGGGCCTGAATGTGTGCAGAGGGTTTCCATTGTTTGATACTCACTCAAATGTGTTCTCTTGTGTGCAGAAGCCTGACTTGGCTTCAAAATGCCTTCATTACACAAGCAGGAAAGAGCCACAGAGAGTGAGCTAGGGTCATCAGGGCCTGAAGGTGATCTCACAAACTCCACAAAAGAAGAGTCTGCAAGCTGCCTGTTGGCAATCTGTCCACTGCTCAGTGATGGAACACTAGCTCCAGCAGGGGTTTGCTCTGGAAAGCCACACTAGCCTTTTCCACCTAGGTCTCTCTCCTTCCTAGTGCAATGCAGCCCCTTGGTTGCCCAAAGCTCCCTGGGCCCTGTTTGTGTGCATGGGCTTGTTGTTGCTTGAAACTCACTCCAAACATATTCTCTTGTGTGCAGAACCCAGATTTGGTTTTAAAATGCCTTCTATTCACAAGCAGGAATGAGATGCAGATAGCGAGCTAGGGCGATCAGGACCAGATTTCAATATCAAAAAGTCCACAAAACAAGAGTCTGGAATCTGCCTCCTGGGATATTATACTCTACTCAGTGATGTAACACTAGCCCCAATAAGGGTTTGCTCTGGAAAGTCACCCTAGCCTGTTTCCCATCTAGGCCTTGCTTGCTGCCCAATGCTCCCTTGGCCCAGATTCTGTGCAGGGGGTTTCTGTTGCTTGAAACTCATTCAAAACATCTTCACTTGTGTGCATCAGCCTGATTTGGGTTGAAAAATGCCTTCTTTTCAGAAGCTGGAAAGAGCTGCAGACAGCACGCTAAGGCCATCATGGCCTGATGGCGATCTCACAAATTCCACAAAACAAGAGTCTGGAAGCTGCCTCCTGCCAAATTATATTCTACTCAGTGATGTCTACTAGTCACAATAGGGGATTGCTCTGGTAAGCCACCCTAGCCTTTTTCCCACCTAGGCTTCTACCATGATTGGGGCAATGCTCCCTTGGTCCTGCCTGTGTGTATGGAGTTTCTGTACCTTGAAACTCTCTTCAAACATGTTCTCTTGTGTGCAGAAACCTTATTTGTCTTGAAAATGCCTTCTTTTCACAGCTGAAAATAGCCTAGTGAGTTAAGGCCCTCAGGTCCTGATGGCAATCTCACAATCTCCACAAGACTCTAAAGCTGGCCTCCTGGCAACATATAATCTACTCATTAATGGAACACTATCCCCAAAACAGGTTTGCTCTGGAAAGCCACCCTAGCCTTTTTACCACTTACACATCTCCAATGCTGGTGTTGATGTAGCCCCTGGGCTGCCCAATACTCCCTTGGCCCAGCTTCTGTGCATGGGGTTTCCCTTGTTTGAAACTCACTCCAAACATGTTCTATTATGTGAAGAAGACTGATTTAGCTTCAAAATGCCTTCTCTCACAAGTGGGAAAGAGCCACAGATTGTGATCCAGGGTGAACAGGGCCTGAAGGCAATCTCACAATCTCCAGAAAACAAGAGTCTGGAATCTGCCTCCTGGCAATGGATATTCTACTCACTGATGAAACATTAGCACCAATAAGTGTTTGCTCTGGAATGCCACCCTAGTCTTTTTCCCACCTAGGCCTATCCTATGCCTAGGGCAATGCATCCCCTTGGCTAAACAATGCTCCCTTGGGACTGACTTTGTGCAGAGTGTCTGTTGCTTGAAACTCACTCCAAATGAGTTCTCTTGTGAGCAGAACCTGATTTGGCTTGAAAATGCTTTCTTTACAAAAGCAGTAAAGAGATGCAGAAAGTGAGTTAGGGCCATCAGTGCCTGATGGCAATCTCAAAAATTCCACAAAACAAGAGTCTGGAATCTGCATCATGGCAATATATAATCTACTCAGTGATGGAACACTAGCCCAAATAGGGGTGTTCTCAGGAAAGCCACCCTAGCCTTTTTACCACCTAGACCTCTCTAATTCCTAGGATGATGCAACTCCTTGGCTGCCCAAGGTTCACTTGGCCCTGCATGTGTACAGGGGCTTTCTGTTGTGTAAAACTCCCTCCAAACATGTTCTCTTGTGTGCAGAAGCCTGATTTGGCTTGAAAATGCCTTCTTAACACAAGTGGGAAAGAGCCAAAGAGAGAAAGCTAGGGCCATAAGGGCTTGATGGCTATCTCACAAACTCCACAAAACAAGAATCTGGAAGCTGCCTGCTGGCAATGTGTACACTGCTCAGTGATGGAACACTAGCTTCAGTAGGTGTTTGCTCCATGCGCCCTGATTGTGTGAAAGGGGGTTCTGTTCTCTAGAGGTTTGCTCTGGAAAGCCTTTTTGCCACCTAAGCCTCTCCGATGCCTAAGGCGAATCAGCCCATGGCTGCCCAAAGCTGCCTTGGCCCTGATTGTGTACATGGGCTTTCTGTTGCTGAAACAAACCCCAAATGTGTTCTTTTGTGTGCAGAAGCCTGATTTGGATTGAAAATACTTCTTTTCACAAGTGGTGAAATGCCACACAAAGCGAGCTAGGGTGATCAGGGCCTGATGGCTATCTCACAAGCTCCACAACACGAGTCTGAAAGCTACCTTCTGGCAAAATATACTCGACTCAGTGATGGAATACTAGGGGTTTGCTCTGGAAAGCCACCCTAGCCTTTTTACCACCTAGGTTTCTCTTATGCCTTGAGTGATGCAGCCCATTGGCTGCCTAATGCTCCCTTGGTCCTGCTTGTGTGCTTAGGATTTTCATTGCTTGAAACTCACTCCAAAAGTGTTCTCTTGTGTGGAGAATCCTTATTTGGCTTGACAATTCCTTCTTTTCAAAGTGGGCAAGGTCTGCAGATAGCTAGATAGTGCCATCTGGGCCTGATGGTAATGTCACAACTCCACAAAACTAGAGTCTAGAACCTGCCTCCTGGCAAAGTATACTCTACTCAGTGATGGAACACTAGCCCCAATAGGGGTTTGCACTGGGAAAACACCTTAGCCTATTTCCCACCTAAGCCTCTTATGCCAAGTGTGATGCACACTCTCGGCTGCCCAATGTTCCCTTGGCCTTGCTAGTGTACAGGGTCATTACTTTGCTTGAAATTCAATAAAATAAAGTTCTCTTGTGTGCACCAGCCTGATATGGCTTGAAAATACCTTCTTTTTACAAGCCAGAAAAAGTTGCACATAACAAGCTAGGGCGATCATGTCCTGACTGTGATCGCAGTAACTCCACAAAACAAGACTCTGGAACCTGCCTCCTGGAATTGTATACTCTGATCAGTTATGTAACACTAGCCCCAATAGAGGTTTGCTGTGGAAAGCTAACCTAGGCTTTTTCCCACCTACGTCTCTCCCATGCCTAAGGTGATGCAAACCCTTGGCTGCCCAATGGTCCCTTGGCCATGCTTATGTGCAAGGTCTTTCCAGTGCTTGAATCTCACTCCAAATGTGTTCTCTTGTGTGCAGAAAACTGATTTTATTGGGAAATGCCTTCCTTTCACAAGCTGGAAATAGCTTAGATAGCGAGCTAGGGCCCTCAAAGACTGATGGCAATCTCACACTTCCACTAACAAGAGTCTGGAAGCTGTCTCCTGGGAAAGTATAATCTACTCAGTGATGGAACACTAGCTCCAATAGCAGTTTGCTCTGGAAAGCAACACTAGCCTTTATCCCACCTTGGCATCTCCTATGCTGATGGTGATGTAGCCCCTGGGCTGCCCAATACTCCCTTGGCCCAGCTTCTGTGCATGGGGTTTTGCTTGCTTGATACTCACACCAAACATGTTCTCTTGGGTACAGAACCTGATTTGGCTAGAAAATGCTTTCTTTCAAAAGCAGGAAAGAGCCGCAGGTTCCGAGCTAGGGTGAACAGAGCCTGATGGCTAGTCACAATCTCCACAAAACAAGAGTCTGGAAGCTGCCTCTTGGGAATGTATACTCTACACAGTGATGGAACACTAGCCCTCATAGGGGTTTGCTCTGGAAAGCCACCCTAGCCTTTTTCCAACCTAAGCCTTGCTTAGGCAAAGGCAATTAACCCCCTCGGCTACCCAATGCTCCCTAAGCCCTGATTGTGTGCAAGATCTTTCAGGTGTTTGAAACTCACTCAAAATGTGTTCTCTTGTGTGCAGTAGCCTGAATTATCTTCAAAATGTCTTCTTTTCTCAAGCATGAAGAGACTCATGTAGCAAGCTAGGTAATAAGGTACTGATGGTTAGCTCACAAACTCCACATAACAAGAGTCTGGAAGCTTCCCCCTGGCAAACTATATACTACTCAGTGATGGAACACTAGGCCCAATACAGTTTTGCTCTGAAAAGCCATCCTATCCTTTTTCCCACCTAGGCCTCTCCCATGACTGAGGCTATACACCCATGGCTGCCCAATGTTACCTTGGCCCTGATTCTGTGCATGGGCTTTCAATTGCTTCAAACTCACTCCAAAAGTGTTCTCTTATGTGCAGGAGCCTGATTTGGCTTGAAAATGCCTTAACTTCACAAGCGGGAAAGAGACACAAATAGCGAGCAAGGGTTGTCAGGGCCTGATGTGTATCTCACAAACTCCACAAAACAACAGTCTGGAAGCTGCCTGATGACACTGGACACTCTATTCAGTGATGGAACACTAGCATCAATAGGGGTTTGGAAAGCCATCCTAGACTTTTTTGCACCTAGGCCTCTCCCATGTCTGGTGCCACACACCCCTTGGCTGCCCAATGCTCCCTTGGTCTTGATTGTGTGCAGGAGCTTTCCACTGCTTGAACCTCACTCTAAATGTGTTCTCTTATGAGCAGAAGCCTTATTTGGCTTGAAAATGCCTTATCTTCACAAGTGAGAAAGTACTGCAAAGAGCGAGCTATGGCCAACAGGGCCTGATGGTGATCTCACAAACTCCACAAAACAAGAGTCTAGAAGCTGCATTCTGGAAAATGTCACTCTACTCAGTGATGGAACATGAGCCCCAATAGGGGCTTGCTCTGGAAAGCCACCCTAGCCTTTTCCCCATCTAGTCCTCTCTTACACATAGGGTGATGCAGCCCTTCAGCTTCCCAATGTTCCCTTGGCCTTGCTTGTGTACAGGGGGTTTCTGATGCAACACTAGACCCAATTGGTTTTGGCTCTGGAAAGCCACCATAGCCTTTTCCCACCTAGGCCTCTCTTATGCCTAGGGTGAGGCAGCCCCTTGGCTGCCCAATGCTCCCTTGGCTCTGCTTGTGTGCAGGGATATCCGTGGCTTGAAACTCATTCCAAATATCTTCTCTTGTGTGCATAAGCCTTATTTGGCTTGAAAATGCCTTCTTTTCACAAGTGGTAAATAGCTGCAGAGAGTGAGCAAGGGCCAACAGGGCCTGATGGCTGTCTCACAAAATGCAAAAACAAGAGTCTAGAAGCTGTCTCCTGGCAAAAGATAGTCTTCTCAGAGATAGAACACTATCCCCAATAGGGGTTTGCACTAGAAAACCACCCTAGCCTTTATCCCACCTAGGACATTCTTACGCCCAGTGCAATACAGCACCTCGCCTGCCAGAAGCTCCCTGGGCATGGCTTGTGTGCAGGTGTTTTCCATTGCTTGTAACCCACAGCAAACATCTTCTCATGTGCAGAAGCATGATATGGCTTGAAAATGCCTTTTTTTCAGAAGCTGGAGAGAGCCATGCATAGCGAGCTAGGGCCATCATGGCCTGTTGGCTATCTCCCAAACTCCACAAAACAAAAGTCTGGAAGTTGCCACCTGACAAAGGATACTCCACTCAGTGATGGAACACTACCCCATTAAGGGTTTCCTCTGGAAAGCCACCCTAGCCTTTCTCCCACCTAGGCCTATGGTGATGCAGCTCCTAGGCAGCCCAAAGATCCCTTGGCCCTGTTTCTGTTCTGGAGGTTTCTGTTGCTTGAAACTCACACCAAACATGTTCTTTTGTGTGCATAAGTATGACTTGGCTTGAAAATGCCTTCTTTTCACAAGTGGGAAAGAGCTGAACATAGCGAGCTAGTGCAAAGAATGTTTGATTGCTACTTTACAAAGTCCACAATAGAAGAGCCTGGAAGCTGCATCCTGGCAAAGGATACTCTACTCAGTGATGTAACACTAGCCCCATGATGGGATTCATCTGGAAATCCACACTAGCCTTTTTCCCATCTAGGGATCACTTATGCCTAGTGCAAAGAGGACCCTTGGCTTCCCAATGAACCCTGTGCCAGTTGTGTACAGGTTGTTCTTATTCCTTGAAACTCATTCCAAGCATGTTCTCTTGTGTGCAGAAGCCAGACTTCACTTGAAAATGCCCTCTATTCACAAGTGGGGACCAGCCAAATACATCAACCTAGGGTCTGATGGTCTGATGTCGATGTCCCAAACTCCACAAAACAAGAGTCTGGAAGCTGCACCCTGGCAAAAGATAAGTTATTCAGTGAATAAACACCAGCCCCAATGGGATTTTCCTGGGAATGCCACCCTAGCCTTTTCTCCACCTATGCCTCTCATGCCTAGGGCGATGCAGCCCCTAGGCAACAGAATACTCTTTGGCCCTGCTTGTGTACTAGGGGTTCTATTGCTTGAAACTCACTCAAAATGTGTTCTCTTGTGTGAAGCAGCCTTCTTTTCACAAGTGGGAAAGAGCTGCATATAGCAAGCTAGGGCCATCAGGGCTTGATGGTGATCTCACAAATTCCACAAAACAAGAGTCTGGAAGCTGCCTCATGGCAAAATGTACTCTACTCAGTGATGGAACATGAGCTGCAATAGGGGTTTGCTCTGGAGATCCACCTTAGCCTTTTTCCCACCTAGGCTTTTCTTACACCTAGGGTGAAGCAGCCCCCGAACTGTCCAATGCTCCATGATCATGCTTGTATGTATGAATTACCTATTGCTGCAAGCAAACTTCAAACATATTCTCTTGTTTGCAGAAACCTGATTTGGCTTGAAAATGCCTTCTTTTCAAAAACAGGAATGAGCCGCAAAAAGTGAGCTCGGCCAAACAGGGTCTGATGGAGATCTCACAAACTCCACAAAACAAGTCTGGAAGCTGGCTGCTGGCAAAGTATAGTCTACTCATTGATGGAACACTAGCCCCAATAGGGGTTTGCTCTGGGAAGTCACCCTAGCCTTTAGCCCACCTAGTCCTCTTTTATGTCTAGGGTGATGCAGCCCCTAGGTGGCCCAATGCTCCCATAAACCTGCTTGTGTGCAGGGGGTTTCTGTTGCTTGAAACTTAATACAAACATGTTCTCTTGTGTGCAGAAGTCTGACTAGTCTCTAAAGGTCATCTTTTCACAAGCAGGAAAGAGCTGAACATAGTGAGCCAGTGCCATCAGGGCTTGATTGTTATTTTACAAACTCCACAAGAGAAGAGGCTGGAAGGTGCCTCCTGGCAAAGGATAGTCTACACAGTAATGGAACACTAGCCCCAATACGGGTTTGCTCTGGAAAGCCACCCTAGCCTTTTTCCCACCTAGTCCTCTCTATGCCTAGGGCAAAGCAGCCTCTCGCCTGCCCAATGATCCCTGGACACTGCTTGTGTGCAGGTGATATCCATTGCTTGAAACTCACTCCAAACATGTTCCCTTGTGTTCAGAGGCTGATTTGGCTTGAAAAATCCTTCTTTTCATAGGTGAGAAATGGCTGAACATGAGAGCTAGGGCCATCAGAGGCGGATACCTCACTCAAACAATGCAGAACACAATAGCCTGGAAGCTGCCTCCTGGCAAAAAATACTCTCCTCAGAGATGGAACACTAGCCCCACTAGGGGTCTGCACTGGAAAACCACCCTAGCTTTTTCCCCGCCTAGGCCTCTCTGATGCCTAGGGTGATGCAGCCCCTTGGTGACAGAATGCTCACTTGGGCCTGCTTGTGTGCTAGGGGTTCTATTGCTTGAAACTCACTCCAATCATGTTCTGTTGTGTGCAGAAGCCTGATTTGGCTTGACAATGCCTTCTTTTCACAAGTGGGAAAGAGCTGCATATAGCGAGCTAGGGCCTTCAGGGCTTGATAGCAATCTCTCAAATTCCACCAAACAAGAGTCTGGAAGCTGCCTCATGGCAAAATGTACTCTACTCAGTGACAGAACACTAGTCCCAATAGGGGTTTGCTCTGGAGATCCACCCTAGCCTTTTTCCCACCTAGGCCTTTCATGCCTGGTTTGATGCAGCCCCGGAACTGTCCAATGCTCCCTGATCATCCTTGTGTGGAGAATTATCTGTTGCTTCAAACACTCCTCAAACATGTTCCCTTGTGTGTAGAAGCCCGATTTGGCATGAAAATGCCTCATTTTCAGAAATAGGAATGAGCCGCAAAAAATGAGCAATGGTGACATATCCTGATGGAGATCCCACAAACTTCACAAAACAAGAGTCTGGAAGCTGGCTGCTGGCAAAGTTTAGTCTACTCAGTGATGAAACACTAGCCCCAATAGGGGTTTTCTCTGGAAAGCCACCTAGCCTTTGGCCACCTAGTCCTCTTTTATGCATAGGGTGATGCATCACCTAGGCAACACAAAGCTCCTTTGGCCTTGCTTGTGTGCAGGGGGTTTCTGTTGTTTGAAAATCACACCAAACATGTAACCTTCTGTGGAAAAGTCTGATTTGGTGTCAAAATGCCTCCTATTCACAACAGGGAATGAGCTGAACATAGTGAGCTTGTGCCAACAGGGCTTGATTTCTATGTTACAAACTCCACAATAGAAGAGACTGGAAGATACCTCCTGGCAAAGGATAGTCTACTCAGTGATGGAACACTAGCCCCAATAGGTGTTTTCTGTGGAAAGCCACCCTAGCCTTTTCTCCACCTAGTCCTCTCTTATGCCAAGGGTGAAGCAGCCCCTCGCCTGCCAATGCTCCCTGGACACAGCTTGTGTGCATGTGATATCCGGTGCTTGAAACTCACTCCAAAAGTGTTCTCTTGTGTGCAGAAGCCTGTTTTGGCTTGAAAATGCCTCTTTTCTCTAGCGGGAGAGAGCCACAGAGAGCGAGTTAGGGCCATCAGGGCCTGTTGGCTATCTTACAACTCCACAAAACAAGAGTCTGCAAGCTGCCTCCTGGAAAAGTATACTCTACTCAGTGATGCAACACTAGCCCCAATTGGTTTTGGCTCTGGAGTGTCACCATAGCCTTTTCCCACCTAGGCCTCTCTTATGCCTAGGGTGAGGCAGCCCAATTCTCCCTTGGCCAATTCTCCCTTGGCCCTGCTTGTGCGTAGGGGTTTTCTATGCTTTAAACTCACTACAAACATCTTTTCTTGTGTGCAGAAGCCTGATTTGGCTTGAAAATGCCCTCTTTCACAATCGAGAAAAAGGTGGAGATAGCGTGCAATGGCCAAAAGTGGCTGATTGCTGTTCCTCAAACTCCAAAAACAAGAGCCTAGAAGCTGCATCCTGGCAAATGTTACTCTAATCAGTGATGGAACATGATCCCCAATCAGGGCTTGCTCTGGAAAGCCACACTAGCCTTTTTCCCACCTAGGCATCTCTTATGCCTAGGGGGAATAGCCCCTCAGGGACCCAATGTTCCCTGGGCAGACTTGTGTGCAGGTGGTTCCTGTTCCTTGAAACTCACTCCAAACATGTTTTCTTTTGTGCAGAAGCATGATTTGGCTTGAAAATGCCTCTTTTCTCTAGCGGGAGAGAGCCACAGAGAGCGAGTTAGGGCCATCAGGGCCTGTTGGCTATCTTACAACTCCACAAAACAAGAGTCTGCAAGCTGCCTCCTGGAAAAGTATACTCTACTCAGTGATGCAACACTAGCCCCAATTGGTTTTGGCTCTGGAGTGTCACCATAGCCTTTTCCCACCTAGGCCTCTCTTATGCCTAGGGTGAGGCAGCCCAATTCTCCCTTGGCCAATTCTCCCTTGGCCCTGCTTGTGCGTAGGGGTTTTCTATGCTTTAAACTCACTACAAACATCTTTTCTTGTGTGCAGAAGCCTGATTTGGCTTGAAAATGCCCTCTTTCACAATCGAGAAAAAGGTGGAGATAGCGTGCAATGGCCAAAAGTGGCTGATTGCTGTTCCTCAAACTCCAAAAACAAGAGCCTAGAAGCTGCATCCTGGCAAATGTTACTCTAATCAGTGATGGAACATGATCCCCAATCAGGGCTTGCTCTGGAAAGCCACACTAGCCTTTTTCCCACCTAGGCATCTCTTATGCCTAGGGGGAATAGCCCCTCAGGGACCCAATGTTCCCTGGGCAGACTTGTGTGCAGGTGGTTCCTGTTCCTTGAAACTCACTCCAAACATGTTTTCTTTTGTGCAGAAGCATGATTTGGCTTGAAAATACACTCTTTTCACAAATGGGGAACAGCCAAATACTGAGACCTAGGGCCCTCAGGGCCTGATGGCGATCTCACAAATTCCACAAAACAAGAGTCAGGAATCTGTCCCCAGGCAAAGTATGCTCTACTCAATGAATAAAGCCCAGCCCCAATGGGGTTTTCCTGGGAACACCACCCTAGTCTTCTCTCCACCTAGGCCTCTCCTTATGCCTAGCGTGATGCAGCCCCTTGGCAACAGAATGCTCCTTTGGCCCTACTTGTGTGCTAGGAGTTCCATTGCTTGAAACTCACTCCAGGAATGTTCTGTTGTGTGCAGAAGCCTGGTTTGGCTTGACAATGTCTTCTTTTCACAAGTGGGAAAGAGCAGCATATAGCAAACTAGGGCCATCAGGGCTTGATAGCAATCTCTCAAATTCCACCAAACAAGAGTCTGGAAGCTGCCTCATGGCAAAATGTACTCTACTCAGTGATGGAACATGAGCCCCAATAGGGGTTTGCTCTGGAGATCCACCCTAGCCTTTTTCCTACCTAGGCTTCTCTTATGCCTAGGACGATGCAGCCACAGAATGGTCCAATGCTCCCTGATCCTGCTTGTGTGTAAGAATTATCCCTTTCTTCAAACACACCTCAAACCTGTTCTTTTGTGTACAGATGCCTGATTTGGCTTGAAAATGCCTTCTTTTCAGAAACAGGAATGAGCCTCAAAAAGCACGCAATGGTGACATATCCTGATGGAGATCTCACAAACTCCACAAAACAAGAGTCTAGAAGCTGCATCATGGCAAAGTATACTGTATTCAGTGATGGAACACTGGCCCCATTAGGGGTTTGCTGTGGAAAGCCACCCTAGCCTTTTTCTGACCTAATCCTCTATTATGCCTTGGACAAAACAACAATCCTCCTTTTGCCCTGCTTGTGTGCAGTCCATGTCCATTGCTTGGTCTTGATCCAAATGTATTCTCTTGTGTGCAGAAGCCTGATTTAACTTGAAAAATCCTTCTTTTCACAGGTTGGAAAGAGTTGAAGATGCAAGATATGGCCCTCAGTGCATGATGTCTATCTCAAACAATGCAAAAAACAATAGGCTGAAAGCAGCCTCCTGGCAAAGGATAATTGCCTCAGAGATGGACCACTTGCCCCAATAGTAGTTTGCACTGGAAAACCACCCTAGCCTTTTTCCCACCTGGGCCTCTCTTATGCCTAGGGTGTTTTAGCCCATTGGCAGCCCAATGCTCCTTTGGCCGTGCTTGTGTGCAGGGGGTTTCTGTTGCTTGAAACTCACTCCAAACATATTCTCTTGTGTGAATAAGCCTTATTTGGCTTGAAAATTCCTTTTTCACAAGCAAGAAAGAGCCACAGATAACCAGCTAGGGCCCTCAGGGCCTGATGGTGATCTCCCACACTCCACAAACAAGAGTCTGGAAACTGCCTCCTGGCAAAGCATACTCTTCTCAATGAATGAACACCAGCCCCAATGGGGATTTGTTTTGGAAAGCTACCCTAGCCTTTTTCCTGTTAGGCCTCTCTTATGCCTAGTGCCATGAAGCCCCTCAGCTACCCAATGCTCCCTTGCCCCTGCTATTGTGCAGGGGGTTTCTGTTGCTTGAAACTCACTCCAAACATGTTCTCTTGTGTGCAGAAGTTTGAAATGGCTTGAAAATGCCTTCTTTTCACAAACAGGAGAGAGCCACAAATAGCAAGCTAGGGCCATAAGTGGCTGATGGCTCTTCCATAATATCCACAAACAAGAGTCTGGAAGCTGCCTCCTGGAAAAGCATACACTAATAAGTGATTGAGACTTGTCCCATTTGGTGTTTGCTCTGAAAAACCACCCTAACATTTTTTCCACCTCATTCTCTCTTAGCCTAGGGCAAAACAGACCTTCAACTACCCAATGCTCCCTGGGCCCTGCGTGTGAGCAGGGGGTTTCCATTGCTTGAAACTCACTCAAAACATGTTCTCTTATATGCAGAAGCCTGATGGGATTGAAAATGCCTTCATTTCATAAGTGGGAAAAAGCCACAGACAGCGAGCTCAGGTCAACAGGGCCTGATGGCTATCTCAGAAATTCCACAAACAAGATTCTGGAAGATGCCTCCTGGCAAAGTATAATCTACTCAGTGATGGAACACTAGCCCAAATAGGGGGTTGCTCTAGAAATCCACCCTAGCCTTTTTCCAACCTAGGTCTCTCTCAAGTCTAGTGAGACTCAGCCTCTCGGCTACCCAGTGCTCCCTTGGATATGCTTGTGTTCTTGGGTTTCCATTGCTTGAAATGCACTCCAAATGTGTTCTCTTCTGTGCAGAAGCCTGATTTGGCTTGAACAACCTTCTTTTCACAATAAAAAAGGAGACTTCGGCCATCAGGTCCTGCTGGTGTTCACAGAAACTCCACAAAACAAGAGTCTGAAAAGCTACCTCCTGGCAAAGTATACCTACTCAGTGAGAGAACACTAACCCCAATGGGGATTTGCTCTGGAAAACCACCCTATCCTATTTCCCACCTAGGCCTCTCCTATGCCTCTGTTGAGGTAGACCCTCAGCTGCCCAATAATCCCTTGGCCCTTCTTGAGTACAGGGTGTTTATGTCACTTGAAACTCCCTTTAAACCTGTTCTCTTATGTGCAGACACTTTATTTGGCTTGAAAATGCCTTATTTTCACAAGTGGGAAAGAGCCACAGAGAGCAAGCTAGGGCCATCAAGGCCTGATGGTGATCTCACAAAATCCACAAAACAAGAGTCTGGAAGCTGTCTACTGGCAAAGGATACTCTATTCAGTGATGGAACTCTTGCCCCATAGGGGTTTGCTGTGGAAAGCCACCCTAGGATTTTTCTTACCTAAGACACTCTTATGCCTAGGGCAAGGAAAAACCTCAATTTCCCAATGCTCCCTGGGCCCTGCTTGTGTGCTAGGGGTTTCCATTGCTTGAAGTCACTCCAAAAGTGTTCTCTTGTGTGTAGAAGCCTGATTTGTCTTGAACATGCCTGCTTTTCACAAGCATGAAAGAGCCACAGATAGCAAGCTAGGGCCTTCTGGGCCTGATGGTGATCTCCCAAACTCCTCAGAACAAGTGTCTGGAAGATACCTCCTGGAACATATACTCTAATGAATGAGTGAACACCAGGCCAAATGAGGGTTTGCCTTGGAGAGCCACCCTAGCCTTTTCCCCACCTAGGCCTCGCTTATGTTTAGTGTGATGCAGCCACTTGTCTGCCCAATGATCCCTTGGCCCTGCTTGTGTGCAAGGGGTTTCCATTGCTTTAAACTCACCCCAAAAAATGTTCTCTTGTGTGCAGAAGACTTATTTGGCTTGAAAAATCCTTCTTTTCAAAGTGAGAAAGAGTAAAGTATGGAGAGTTCTGCCATAATATCCTACTGGTGGTCACACAAACTCCACAAAACGAGAGTCTGGGAGCTACCTCCTGGCAAAGGATACTCTACTCAGTGATGGAACACTAGCCCCAATGGGGGTTTGCTCTGGGAAGCCACCCAATCCTTTTTCCAACATAGCCCACTCTCTGCCCTCATATAATGCAGCCCCATGCCTGCCCAAAGCTCCCTGGGCCCTTCTTGTGTGCAGGGGATTTCCATTGCATGAAACTCACTGCAAACATATTCTCTTGTGTGCAGAAGCCTGATTTGTCCTGAAAATGTTTCTTTTCACAAGTGGGAAAGAGCCACAGAGAGCAAACTAGGGCAATCAGGGCTTGATATTAATGCAACAAATTCCATAGAACAAGAGTCTGGAAGCTGCCTCCTGGCAAAGTATAATCTACTCATTGAAGGAACCTGAGCCCCAATGGGGGTTTGCCTTGGAAATCTACCCTACCATTTTCCCCACCTAGGTCTCTTATGCCTATGGTAAAAGAGGCCCTCACCTACCCAATGCTCCCTGGGCCCTGCTTGTGTGAAGGGGGTTTCTGTTACTTGAAACTCACTCCAAACATGTTCTCCTGTGTGCAGAAGCCTTATTTGGCTTGGAAATTCCCTCTTTTCACAAGCAGGAAAGAGCCACGGTGAGCAAGTTAGGGCCATCAGGACCTGAAGATGATCTCACAAATTCCACAAATCAAGAGTCTGGAAGCCGCCTCCTGGCAAAAGAGAGAAAGCTAGGGCCATAAGGGCTTGATGGCTATCTCACAAACTCCACAAAACAAGAATCTGGAAGCTGCCTCCTGGCAAAGGACACTCTACTCAGTGATGGAACACTAGCCACTATAGAGGTTTACTCTGGATAGCCACCCTACCTTTTTGAAAGTAGGCCTCTGTTAAGATTATGGTGATGCAGCCCTTCTCCTGCCTAAAGCTCCTTGGACCCTACTTGTGTGCAGGGTGTTTCCATTTCTTGAAACTCATTCCAAACATCTTCTCTTGTGTGCAGAAGCCTGATTTGGATTTAAAATGCTTTCTTTTCACAAGTGAGAATGAGGCAGAAATGGAGAGCTAATCCATCATGTCCTGTTGCAGGGAGTCACACAAAGTCCATAAAAGAAGATTCTGGAAGCTGCATACTGGCAAAGTATAATCTACTCAGTGATGGAACACTAGCTCCAATAGGGATTTTCTCTGGAAAGCCACCCTAGCCTTTTTCCCACCTAGGCCTCTCTGATGCCTAAGGTGAAACAGTCCTTGGCTGCCAATGCTCCCTGGGCCATACTTGTGTGCAGGGGTTTTCATTGCTTGAAACTCACTCCAAACCTGTTCTCTGGGGTGTAGAAGCCTGATTTGCCTTGAAAATGCCTTCTTTTCACAAGGGGGAAAGATTTGTTTAGCAAGCTAAGGAAATCAGGGCCTAATGGCTATCTCACAAACTCCTCAAAACAAGAGTCTGGAAGCTGCCTGAAGGCAAAGTATAGTCTACACAGTGATGGAACACTAACCCCTATAGGGGTTTGTTCTGGAAAGCCACCCTAGCCTTGTTCCAACATAGGCCACTCTCTTACCTCATGTGATGCAGCCCCGGCCCAAAACTCCCTGGGCCCTGTTTGTGTGCAGGTGGTTTCCATTTCTTGAAACATACTCCAAAAGTCTCCTCCTGTGTGCACAAGCCTGATTTGGCTTGAAAATGCTTTCTTTTCAAAAGCGGGAAAGAACTGCACATAGCGAGCAAGGGCCTTCTGGACCAGATGTCAATATCAAAAATGTCACAAAACAAGAGTCTGGAAGCTGCCTCCTCACAAAGTATAATCTACTCAGTGATGGAACACTAGCACCAATAAGGGTTTCCTCTGGAAATCCACCCTAACATTTTCCCACCTGGGCCTCTCCCAAGCCTAGTGCAATGCAGCCCCTTGGCTACCCAATACTCCCTTGTCCCCGCTCATGTGCAGGGGTTTCTGTTGCTTAAAACTCACTCCAGGAGTTCCTGTCGTGGCGCAGTGGTTAACGAATCCGACTAGGAACCATGAGGTTGTGGGTTCAGTCCCTGCCCTTGCTCAGTGGGTTAACGATCCGGCGTTGCTGTGAGCTGTGGTGTAGGTTGCAGACGCGGCTCAGATCTGGCATTGCTGTGGCTCTGGCGTAGGCCGGTGGCTACAGCTCCGATTGGACCCCTAGCCTGGGAACCTCCATATGCCGCGGGAGCAGCCCAAGAAATAGCAACAACAACAACAACAAAAAAGACAAAAAGACAAAAAACAAAACAAAACAAAACAAAAAAACTCACTCCAAATGTGTTCTCTTGTGTGCATAAGCCTGATTTTGTGTGAAAATGCCTTCTTTTCACAAGTGGGAAAGAGACGCATTATAGCGAGCTAGGGCTTTCAGGGCCTGTTGGTGATCTCAGAAACTCCACAAAAGAAGAGTCTGGAAGTTTCCTCATGGCAAAGTATACTCTACTCAGTGAATGAACACCAGCCCCAATGGGGGTTTGCCTTGGAAAGCCACCCAAGCATTTGCCCCACCTAGGACTCTCTTAAGCCCAGAGCAATGCATCCCTTCAGCTACTCAATGCTCCTGTGGCCCTGCTTGTGTGCATGGGGTTTCTGTTTCTTGAAACTCAGTCCAAATGTGTTCTCTTATGTGCACAAGCCAGCCTGATTTGGCTTGAAATGCCTTCTTTTCACAAGCAGTAAGAGTTGCATATATGAAGCTAAGGCCATAAAGACCTGATGGTGATATAACAAACTCCACAAAACAAGAGTCTGGAATCCTCATCCTGGCCAAGTATACTCTACTCAATGAATGAACACCAGCACCAATGGGGGTTTGCTTGGAAAGCCACCCAAGCATATTTCCACTATGGCTCTCTTAAACCTAAGGTGATGCAGTGCCTTGCCTGCCCAATGTTCCCTGGGCCATACTTGTGTGCAGGGGTTTTTGTTACTTGAAACTCACTCCAAACCTGTTCTCTTGTGTGCAGGAGCCTTATTTGGCTTGAAAATACCTTCTTTTCACAAGCAGAAAAGAGCTGCAGATCACGAGCTAGGGCCATCCGGGTCTGATGGTGATCTCACACACTCCACAAAACAAGAGTCTGGAAGCTTCCTCCTAACAAAGTATACACTGCTCAGTGATAGAACCCTAGCCCCTGTAGGGTTTGCACTGGAAAGCCACCCTAGCCTTTTTCCTACCTAGGCATGACTTATTACTAGGGCGATGACGCTCCTCAGATGCCCATTGCTCCCTTATCCATGCTTGTGTGCAGGGGGTTTTCATTGCTTGAAACCCACTCAAAACATGTTCTCTTGTGTGCAGAAGCCTGATTTGACTTGAAAATGCCTTCTTTTCATAAGTGGGATAGAGCTGCACAGAGCAAGTTAGGGCCATCAGGTCCGGATTGCTATCTCACACTCTCCACAAAATAAGAGTCTGAAGGCTGCCTCATGGCAAAGTATATTATACTCAATGAATGCACACCAGCCCCAATAGGAGTTTGCTCTGGAAAGCTACCCTAGCCTTTTTCCCACCTAGGCCTCTCCTATGCCTAAGGTGATGCAGCTGCTCGGCTGTCCAGTGTTCCCTTGTCCCTGCTTGTGTGTTTGGGTTTCCATTGCTTGAACTCACTCCAAATGTGTTCTTTTGTGTGCATGAGCCTATTTAGCTTGAAAATGCCTTCTTTTCACAAGCAGGACAGAGCCGAAGATAGCGAGCTAGGGCCACCTGGGCCTATTGGGGATCTCACACACTCCACAAAACAAGAATCTGAAAGCTGTCTCCAAGCAAAATATACTTTACTCAGTGATAGACCACTAGCCCAAATAGCAGGTGGCTCTGGAAAGCCACCTGAGCCTTTTTTCCACCTAGGCCTCTCCTATCCCTGGGGTGATGCATCCCAGTGGCTTCCTGACGCTCCCTTTGCCATGATTGTGTTCAGGGGTTTCTGTTGCTTAAAACTCACACCAAACATGTTATCTTGTGCTCAGAAGCCCAATTTAGATTGAAAACGCCTTATTTTCACAAGCAGGAAGGAGCGGCAGATAGTGAGATAGGGCCTTTAGGGCCTTATGGTTCTTTCAAAAACATCGCAAAACAAGAGTCTCATAGGTACTCCTGGCAATGTATATTGTACTCAGTGATGTAACACTAGCCTCATTGGGATTTTATCAGGAAATCCACCTTAGCCTTTATCCCACCTGGCCTCTCCTATGCCTAAGGCGAGGCAGCCCCTCAGCTGGCCAATGTTCCCTTGGCCCTGCTTCTGTGCAGTGAGTATGAGTTGCTTGAATCTCACTCCAAACATTTTCTCTTGTGTGGAGAAGTCAGATGTGGCTTGAAAATTCCTTCTTTTCTCAAGTGGGAAAGAGCCACATATACTGATCTAGGGTCATCAGGGCCTGATGGCTATCTCACACACTCCAAAAAACAAGAGTCTGGAATCTGCCTCCTGGCAAAGTATATTGTACTCAGTGATGGAACACTACCCCAATGGGGGTTTGCTCTGGAACACCACCCTCGCTTTTTACCCACCTAGGCCTCTCTATGCCAAAGGTGAAGCAGCGTCTCAGCTGCCCAAGACTCCCTTGGCCCTGCTTGTGTGCAGGGGATTTCATTGCTTGGAACTCACTCCAATCCTGTTATCTTGTGTGCACCAGCCTGATTTGGCTTGAAAAAGCCTTCTTTACACAAGTGGAAAAAGTTGCAGATAGCAAGCTATGGCCATTAGGTACTGATGGCAAACCCCAAACTACCCTCTTGGCAATGTATACTCAACTCAGTGAATTAACAATAGCCCCAATGTGGTCTTGCTCTGGAAAGCCACCCTAGCCTTTTTAGCACCTAGGTCTCTCTTATGCCTATGGCGATTCAGCCCCTCAGCTGCCCAATGCACCCTTGGCTCTGCTTGTGTGCAGGGCATTTCTGTTGCTTGAAAGTCACTCCAAACATATTCTCTTGTGTGCAGAAACCCGATTTTGCTTGAAAATGCCTTATTTTCACAATCAGGAAATAGCCAAACATAGCCCACTATGGGGTTCAGTGCCTGATGTCTATCTCACAAACTCCACAAAACATGAGCCTGGAAGCTGCCTCCTAGCAAAGTATACTCTACTCAGTGAGTGCACCAGCCCTAATGGGGATTTTCTCTGGAATGCCACCCTAGCCTTTTCCCCACACAGGCCTCTGTTATGCCAAGGGTGATGCAGCCCCTCAGCTCCACAAGGCTCTTTTGGCCCTGCTTGTGTTCAGGGGCTTGTCATTGCTTCAGACTCACTCCAAACATGTGCTCTTCTGTACAGAAGCCTGATTTGGCTTGAAAATGCCTTCTCTTCACAAACAGGTTAGAGCCACAGAGAGCGAGCTTGGGCCACCTGGGCCTATTGGGGTCACATTCCACAAATCAAGAATCAAAATCTGCCTCCTGGCAAAATATACTCTACTCAGTGATAGAACACCAGCCCCAATAGGGGTTTGCTCCAGAAAGCCACCTAGACTTTTTCCACCTATGCCTCTCTTATTCCTAAGTTGATGAAGCCCCTTGCCTGCACAATGCTCCTTTGGCCCTGCTTGTGTGCAGGGGATTTCCATTGCTTGAAACTCACTCCAAACATGTTCTCTTGTGTTCAGGAGCCTGATTTGGCTTGAAAGTGCCTTCATTTCACAAGCGGGAAGGAGTCACACATAGCAAGCTAGGGCCTTCAGGGCCTAATGGTTCTTTCACCAACACCACAAAACAGGTGTCTCGAAGTAACTACTGACAAAGTATGTTGGAAACAGTGATGTTACACTAGCCCCAGTTGGGGTTTGCTCAGGAAAGCCATCCTAGCCTTTATCACACTTGGCCTCTCATATGGCTAGTGTGAGGCAGCACCTCTGCTGCCCTATGCTCCCTCAGCCCTACTTGTGTGCAGTGAGTATTCCTTGCTTGAATCCCACTCCAAACGTGTTCTCTTGTGTGGAGATGTCTGATGTGGCTATAAAATGCCTTCTTTTCACAAGCAGGAAAGATCTGAAGATAGCAAGCTAGGGACATCATGGCCTGATGTCAATCTCACAAACCCCACAAAACTAAAGATTGTAAGAGGCCTCCTGGCAATGTATATTCTAATCAGTTGGGGAACACAAGTCACAATATGGGTTTGCTCTGGCAAACAACCATATTCTTTTTTTCACCTAGGCCTCTCATTTGCCTAGGATGAGGCAGCAACTTGGATGCCCAATGGTCCCTTGTCCCTGGGGTATGGAGGGGAGTACGTTGAATGAAAATGACACAAACATGTAATCTCTGGTGCAAAAGCCTGATATGGCATGAAAATGCCTTGTTTTCACATATGGAAGACAGCAGCATATTGCAAGCTAGGATGATCAGGGCCTGATTGTGATCTCAGAAACTCCATGAAACAAGAGTCTTGAAGCTGCACCCTGGCAAACTATACTCCATTTATTGGTAGTTGGGGTGTGAAAACAAGATATTTTCATGACATATCAGAATTCTGCACTAAGGAAAACATATTTGGTGTTGGTTTCAAGTAAGGGAAACCACCAGGAAACCACCATGCACACAGAGCAAGAGGCTTTCCAGAACATCACTTGCTCTATGTATAGCAGATGTGAAGTTGACAAAAAGTCAAGGGTTGCTTTCTGGAAAAACCTCACCTTAGTGCTGCTATTTGGTCCCCAAGTAGAGTTTAACTTTCAAGAATGCAGCTCCCAGAGGCTAGTTGTGTGCCATTTGTGAGATTGGCTCTAGGTGCTAATGGCCCTAGCTGGCTAAGGGGTGATTGTTGTGGCATGTGAAAACAAGGCATTTTCATGCCAAATCAGACTTCTCCACTAAGGAGAACACATTAGGAGTGGGTTTCAAGTGAGGGAGGCCACCAGCAAACCACCAGCACACACGGAGCAGGCAGAAGTCCAGGCAATTTTTGCCCTAGATATAGCAAAGTCATAGTTAAGAAAAAGGCAAGCGTTGCTTTCTTGAGCAAACTCACCTTAGTGTTGCTCTTGGAACCATGAGTAGAATTTATCTTTCAATAATGAAGCTCTCAGAATCTGGTTTTGTACTGTTTCTGAGATTGCAACTAGGTGCTAAAGGCCCTGCCTGGCTAAGTGTGGAATCAATGGGCTTGTGAAAACAATGCATAATCATGACAAATTAGACTTCTCCACTAAGGAGAACACATTTGGAGTGGGTTTAAAGTGAGGGAGATGACTGGCAAACCATAAGTGCACTCAGAGAAAGAGGCAGCCCAGACCATCTGTTGCCCTAGGAAGAGCACAGGGCAAGTTGAGAAAAAGGCAAGAGTTGCATTCTGGAACATACTCACCTTAGTGCTGCTGTTTGGTCCCCAAGCAGGATTTATACCTATCCCAAATGCAGTTTTGTGCTCTTTCTGAGATTGCCACTAGGTGCTAATCGCCCATGATCTCTAAGAATGGAATGTTCGCTGGGATGAAAACAAAGCAATTTCATTTCAAATCAGATTTCTCCACTAAGGAGAAAATGTTAGGATTGGGTTTCAAGCAAGGGAGACCACCAGCAAAACACCAGTGCAAAATGAGCAAGAGGAAGCCCAGACAATCTGGTGACCTAGGTAGAGCATAGGGCTAGTTGAGAAAAAGAAAGGGTTGTTATCAGGAACAAACTTGCTTTAGTGCTGCTCTTTGTTCCCTGAGTAGAGCTCACCTTTCAAGAATAAAGCTCCCACATGCTAGTTTGTGCCGTTTCTGAGTTTGGCCATATGTGTCAAGGGCCTTAGTTGGCTAAGTGGTGACTGCTGGCCTATGTGAAAACAAGGCATTTTCATGTCAAATCAGATGTCTCCACTAAAGAGAATATGTTTGGAATGGTTTTCAGGCAAGGGAGACTACCTGCAAACCACCAGTGCACACAGAGCAAGAGGCAGCCAGGACCCTCTTCTAACCTAGATAGAGCAAAGGGCAAGTTGAGAAAAAGGAAAGGGTTGCTTTCTAGAACAAACTCACTTTCGTGCTGATGTTTGTTCCCCAAGTACAGTTTAGCTTTCTCAAATGCAGTTCCCAGAGACTAGTTTTTTGCCGTTTTTGATTTTTTCTCTAGGTGCTGATGTCCCTAGCTGGCTAAGGGGTTATTATTAGGGCATGGAAAACAAGGCATTTTCATGCCAAATCAGACTTCTCCACTAAGGAGAACACTATTGTAGTGTGTTTCAATTGAGAGACTGCCAGCAAACCACCAGTGCACATGGAGAAAGAGACAGCCCAGACCATCTGTGGCCCTAGGTTTAGCAGAGGGCTAGTTGAGAAAAAGGAAAGGCTTGCTTTATGGAACAAACTCACCTTAGTGCTGCTGTTTGATCCCCAAGTAGAGTTCACCTTTCAAAAATGCAGATCCCAGAGAATAGTTTTGTGCCATTTCTGAGTTTGGCCCAGGTGCTCAGGGCCATAACTGGCTAAAGGGTGATTGTTGGGGCATGTGAAAACAAGGCTTTTTCATGCCAAATCAGACTTCTCCTCTAAGGAGAACACATTTGATGTGGGGTTAAAGCTAAGGAGACCACCAGCAAACCACCGGTGCACATGGAGCAAGAGGCAGCCCAGAGCATATTTTGCCATAGATAGAGTTTAGGGCTAGTTGAGAAAAAGGCAAGGATGGCTTTCTGGACCAAACTCACTTTAGTGCTGCTCTTTGTTCCCCAAGTACAGTTTACCTTCAAGAATGCAGCTCCCAGAGGCAGTTTTGTGCCATTTCTGAGTTTGGTCAAAGGGTCTAAAGGCCCTCGGTGGCAAAGGGGTCAGTGCTGGCCCAAGTGAAATAAAGGCATTTTCAACCAAATAAATCTTCTGCACTAAGTAGAACACATTTGGAGTGGGTTTTAAGTGAGGGAGACCACCAGCAAACCACCAGTGCACATGGAGCAAGGGGCAGCCCAGAGCATCCTTTGCCATAGGGAGAGCAGAGGATAGTTGAAAAAAAGGCAAGGATTGCTATCTGGAACAAACTCACTTTAGTGCTGCTGTTTCTTCCCCAAATAAAGTATTCCTTTCACGAATGCAGCACCCAGAGGCTAGTTTTGTGCAGTTTCTGTGTTTGGCCTAGGTGTTGATGGCCATAGCAGGCTAAAGGGTGATTGTTGGGGTGTGTGAAAACAAGGCATTTTCATGCCAAATCAAACTACTCCACTATCAGAACATGTTTGGAGTGGGTTTTAATCATGGGAGACCACCAGAAAAGCACCAGTGCACTCTGAGAAAGAGGCAGCCCAGAGCCTCTTTTGCCCTAGGTAGAGCATTAGGCAAGTCGAGAAAAAGGCAAGGATTGCTTTCTGGAACAAACTCGCCTTAGTGCTGCTGTTTTTTCCAAAAGTACAGTTTACCTTTCAAGAATTCAGGTCCCAAAGGCTAGTTTTGTGCAGTTTCTGAGATTGCCCCTAGGTGATAAGGGCCCTCTCTGGCAAAGGGGTGAATTATGGGGCATGTTACAACAAGGAATTTTCATGTCAAATCAGACTACTCCAATAAGGAGAACACATTTGGTGTGGGTTTCAGACAAAGGAGACCACCAGCAAACCACGAGTGCACTTGGAGCAAGAGGCTGCCAAGTCCATCTTTTGACATAGGTAGAACATAGGGCTAGTTGAGAAAAAGGCAAGGGTTGCTTTCTGGAACAAAGTCACCTTAGTGCTGCTGTATGTTCCCTGAGTACAGTTTACCTTTAAAGAATGCAGTTCCCAGAGGCTAGGTGGGTGTTGTTTCTGAATTTGTCCTTATGTGCTGATGGCCCTAGCTGGCTAAGGTGTTATTTTTTGGGTGTGTGAAAACAAGGACATTTCATACCAAATTTGGCTTTTCCCCTAAGGGGAACATATTTGGTGTGGTTTTCAGGCAAGGAAGACCTCCAGAAAACCACCAGTGCACAAGGAGGAAGAGGTAGCCCCTAGCCTCTTTTGCCCAGGTAGAGAATAGGGGTATGAGAGAAAAAGGCAAGGGTTGCTTTCTGGAAAAAAATCACTTTAGTGCTGCTATTTCTTCCCTGAGTACAGATCTTCATTCAAGAATGCAGCTCCCATAGTCTAGTATTGTACTGTTTCTGAGTTTGGCCTTAGGGGTTCTTGGCACTAGCTGGCTAAAGGGTAATTGTTGGCCTGTGTGAAAACAAGGCATTTTCATGCCAAATCAGATTTCCTCACTAAGGAGAACACATTTGAAGTGGTTTCAGACAAGGGAGACCAGCAGCAAACCATTAGTGCCCACAGAGCAAGAGGCAGCCAAGATCTTCTTTTGCCCTAGATAGAGCAAAGGGCTAGTTGAGAAAAAGGCAAGTGTTGCTTTCTGGAACAAACTTGCTTTAGTGCTGCTATTTTTCCCCAAGTTGAATTTACCTTTCCAGAATGCAGCTCCCAGAGGCTAGTTTTGTGCCATTTCTGAGTTTGCCTTAGAGGCTGCTGGCCATAGGGGGGAATGTGGCCCATGTGCAAACAAGAATATTCATGCCAAATCAGACTTCTCCTCTAAGGAGTACATGTTTGGAGTGGGTTTCAAGTGAGGGAGACCACCATCAAATGACCAGTGCTCTCTAAGCAAGCCACAGCCCCGATCCTCTGTTACCCCAGGTGGAGCATACGGCTAGTTGAGAAAAAGGCAAGGGTTGCTTTATGGATAAAACTCACATTAGTGCTGCTGTTTGTTCCTCAATAGAGTTCACACTTCAAGAATGCAGCTCCCAAAGGCTAGTTTTGTGCAATTTCTGAGTTTCGAACTAGTGCTGATGGACCTAGCTGGCTAAGGGGTGATTGTTGGGGCATGTGAAAACAAGCCATTTTGATAACAAATAAGACCACTCCACTAAGGAAACACATTAGGAGTGGGTTTCAAGCTAAGGAGACCACTAGCAGACCACTTGCACTCAGAGAAAGAGGCAGTCCAGGCCCTCTTTTGCCCACGTTAGAGCATAGGGCTAGTTGAGACAAAGACAAGGGTTGCTTTCTGGAACAAACTCACCTTAGTGCCACTGTTTGTTCCCTGAGTAGAGTTTAATGTTTAAGAATGCAGTTTCCAGAGGCTAGTTATATGCTCTGTCTGAGATTGACTGTAGGTGCTGATGGCCAAAGCTGGCTAAGGGGTGATTGTTGGTGTGTGTGAAAACAAGGCATTTTCATGCCAAATCAGACTTCTCCACCAAGGAGAACATGCTTGGAGGGTGTTTCAGGTGAGGGAGACCACCCACAAACAACCTGTGCACACAGAACAAGAGGCAGCCCAGACCTTCTATTGCCCTAGGTAGAGCATAGGGATCTTTGAGAAAGTGGCAAGGATTGTGTTCTGGAGCAAACTCACTTTAGTGCTGGTGTTTGTTCCCCAAGTGCAGTTTAACATTAAAGAATGCAGCTCCCAAAGGCTAGTATTGTGCCATTTCTGAGTTTTGCCCCAGGTGCTGATGGCCCTAGCTTGCTGAGGGGTGATCATTGGGTCAAGGAAAATAAGGCTTTTTCATGCCAAATCAGACTTCTCCCCTAAGGAGAACACGTTTGCTGTGGGTTTCAGGCCACAGAGGCAACAAGGAAACCACCAGTGCACACGGAGCAAGAGGCAGCCTAGAGCCTCTTTTGCCATAATTTGAGAAAATGGCTAGTTGAGAAAAGTGAAAGGGTTGCTTTCAGAAAAAACTCTCTTTAGTGCTGCACTTTGTTCCCCAAGTACAGTTTACCTTTCATGAAATCAGCTTCCAGAGGCTAGTTTTGTGCCACTTCTGAGTTTGGGCTTAGGGGTTGATCGCCCTACCTGGCTCAGGTGTAATTGTTGACCTGTGTGAAAACAAGGCATTTTCATGCCAAATCAAACTTCTCCACTATGGAGAACACGTTTGGAGTGGGTTTCAAGTGAGGGAGACCACCAGTAAACCACCAGTGCACACAGACCAAGAAGAAGCCCAGACATTTTTGGCCTAGGTAGAGCATAGGGCTAGTTGAGAAAAAGGAAAGGGTTGCTTTCTGGAACAAACTTGCCTTAATGATTCTGTTTCTTCCCCAAGTACAGTTTACATTTCAAGAATGCAGCACCCAGAGGCTAGTTGTGTGCTGTTTCTGAGATTAGCCCTAGGTGTTGAGGGCTCTAGCTGGCTAAGGCATGATTGTTGGGGCATGTGAAAACAAGGCATTTTCATTTCAAATCAGTCTTCTCAACTAAGAACACGTTTGGTGTTGGTTTCAGGCAAGGGAGGCCACCAGCAAACAACCAGTTCACTTGGAGCAAGAGGAAGCCCAGAGCCTCTTTGGTGCTAGGGCAGATTATATGGTGAATTGAGAAAAAGGCAAGGATTGCTTTCTGGAAGGAACTTGATTTATTGCTGCATTCCTGAAGTTCAATTTACCTGAAGTACAGTTTACCTTTCAAGAATGAAGCTCCCAGTGTCTAGTTTTGCCTTTCCTCAGTTTGGCCCTAGGTGTTGAAGGCCGTAGCTGGGTAAGGGGTGATTGTTGGGGTGTGTGGAAACAAGGCATTTTCATGTCAAATCAGATGTCTCCATTAAGGAGAATACTTTTGGAGTGGGTTTCAAGCAAGCGATACCATCAGCAAACCACAGTGCACTCGGAGAAAGAGGCAGCCCAGAGCTTCTTTTACCCTAGATAGAGCATAGGGCTATTTTGGAGAAAATGGCAAAGGTTGCTTTCTGGAACAAAGTTGAGTTAGTGCTGCTGTTTGTTCCCTGAGTACTTTTGACCTTTCAAGAGTGCAGATCCCAGAGGCTAGTTTTTTGCCTTTTCTGTGGTTGCCCCTAGGTACAGATGGTGATTGTTAGGGCGTGTGAAAACAAGGTGTTTTCATGCCAAATCAGACTGCTCCACTAAGGACAACATGTTTTCAGTGGGTTTCAGGCAAGGGAGACCACCAGCAAACCATCAGTGTACTCGGGGCACGAGGCAGCCCAGACCATCTGTTGCTCTAGGTAGAGCATAGGGTTAGTTGAGACAAAGACAAGGGTTGCTTTCTGGAACAAACTCACCTTAGTGCTGCTGTTTGTTCCCCAAGTAGAGTTTACCTTTCAAGAATGCAGCTCACTTGAGAGAGGATTAAGATGGCGGAATAGAAGGACTGGAGCTCAACTTCTCTCCTAAAAACAACAAAATTCACAACTAATAGGCTGAGCAATCCCCACCTGAATGGACCTGAGATCTTAAAAAAGATACCCTACCCCAGAAGAAAAAGAGGAGGACACATAAAGAGGTAGTAGGTGTGATTTCATAATATAAAAAAACCCATACCTCCTGGGTGGGAAGCTCCACAGACAGAAAACTAACTGGTTCACAGAGACTCACCTACAGGAGTGAGAGTTCTGAGCTCCACATCAAACCCTCACATGTAGTGATCTGGCACCAGGAGAAAGAGCCCCTGGAACATCTGGCATTGAAGGCCAGTGGGGCTTGTGTGCAGGGGCTCCACAGGACTGGGGGAAATGGAGACCCCATTCTTAAAAGGCACACATGGACATTCACATGCACTGGATCCTAGGGCAGAGCAAGGTCTCCATAAGAATCTGGGTCAAACCTGACCACAGTTCTTGGAGGACATAAACAGGGGTGAATGTGGCTTGTGGTGAGGGAGGGACATTGAAGGCAAAGCTCTCAGGAATATTCAGCATCTGCCTTTCTCTGGAGGGGGCAATTTTGGGAAAATCTGGCCCCACCCTCAGTGCTGAGAAGCCCCTGGGCAAACAACAATCCAGGTGGGATCACAGCCCCACCCCTCAGTAAACAGGCTGCCTAAAGGCCCCTCAGGCCCACAGCTGCCTCTAATCCTATTCAGAGGCTAAGCCCCACCCACCAGAGGGATTAGAATTGGCTCCACCTACCAGTGGGCAGGCATCAGCCCCTCCCATCAGGAAGCCTATAGCAAGCCCCCCATACCGACTTCAGCCACAAGGGGGGCAGACACCAGAAGTAAGAGAGGCTACAACTCTAATATCTGTAAAAAGTCACCACACCAAAAACATATAAAAATGAAAAGACAGAGAACTATAACTTAGATGAGGGAGAAAGGAAAAAAACCAGAAAATCAGCTAAGTGATCAGGAGATTCTAGCCTCTAGGAGAAAGACTTTAGACTGTTGATGCTGAAGATGATGCAAGACATTGGAAATAAACTGGAGGCAAAGATGGATAACTTACAGGAAACACTGACCAAAGAGATACAAGATATAAAGCTTAAATAAGAAGAGATGAAAAATACAATAACAAATAAAAAATTCACTAGAAGCAGCTAACAGCAGAATACAGGAGGCAGAAGAACCAATAAGCGAGGTGGAGGACAGATTAGTGGAAATTATGGATGCAGAACAGAAAAGAGAGAAAAGATTGAAAAGAAATGAAGAGAGTCTCAGAGAACTCTGGGACAACATTAAACACACCAACATCCGTATTATAGGGGTGCCAGAAGGAGAAGAGAGAGAGGAGGGGACGGAAAAAATATTCCAAGAGATAATAGCCGAAAACTTCACTAACATGGGAAAGGAACCACTCACTCAAATCCAGGAAGCACAAGGAGTACCATATAAAATAAACCCAAGGAGGAATACACCGAGACACATATTAATCAAACTGACCAAAATTAAAGACAAAGAGAAAATCTTGAAAGCAGCTAGGGAAAAGAAACAAGTAACATACCAGGGAACCCTGATAAGGTTATTGGCAGATTTTTCAGCAGATACTCTGCAGGCCAGAAGGGAGTGGCATGATGTACTTAACATGATGAAAGAACAAAACCTCCAACCAAGATTACTTTACCCAGCAAGGCTCTCATTCAGATTTGAAGGAGAAAGCAAAACCTTCATAGATAAGCAAAAGTTTAGAGAATTCAGCCACACTAAACCAGCCTTACAACGAATACTAAAGGAACTTCTCTAGGCAGAAAAGACAAGCCAGCAACAGGAAACAATAATTCCTCAAATGACAAGGCTCCCCAGTAAAGGTATATACACAGTAAAGATATGAAATCATCCATGTACAATTATACCACCAAAATCAGAAATCAGGAGAAGAGGTGGGTACAAATGTAGAATACTGGAGATGAACATACAATTAAGAGAAAACTTAAAAAATCTCATATACATATAGACTCTTATATCAAACCAAAAATCTACAACTGATACACAAACAAGGAATCTCTGGAGAAGAAATATATCTCATAGTAAATAAATGCGTAATCCACCATGAAGGGGGTCATTTGACATCATTCTCGGAATGCTGAAGTCTTCTTAGATCTGATTCTGGTTTCCTCTCCATCAAAGAATTTATGATAATTATAATTAAATAATGCAACTGTACAATTAAATAATACAGTTCTACAACTGTGTTATTAATAACCATTTCTCTCTATGGTACAATGTAAGGTGTATAATGCCTTGTTTATCACATCACCTAGAATGGTGTAATGCCTATATTGAAGAATCAATAAGATGTAGCAAATTGTGAGGATGTATTTATATAGTTACAATGTTTTTTAAACAATTTATGCATTTTATATTTTACTTATTTTCAGAGGGTGTATTATTTTTGTTATTCTTACCAGTTAAGTTATTCTTTTTATTATGCTATATAAAATATTTAATGGTATATAAGGTTTTCTTCTTTATAAATTTTAGTTGCATAATATACACAATTTTAATGTAATGCTAATTTTTAAAGAAAAATTGAAATGTAATAGATAATACTAGATAGTAAAGATGAAAGCCATACAAAATTGGATAAAGCATAGAATAAATTTCCTATTTGTCTCATAATATTTTCCATTCCACTTCTCCAGAGGGAGATATTTAATCTGGTTCTTAAGATCCATGAAATAATAATCTATGTGAATGTAATTGTTTTTAAATATATGAATTTTTTTCTGTAAAAAAATATTCTGTGATAATCTATGTGGGAATAGAAAGTGAAAGGGAATGGATATATGTACAGGTATAACTGAATCTCTTTGCTGTACAGCAGAAACTATCAACCGTGTAAATCAACTATACTTCAATAATTTTTTTAAATGAAAAAAAAAGGAATGCAGCACCCAGAGGCTAGTTATGTGCCATGTCTGCAATTGATCAAGCTGGCTAAGCGGTGATTGCTGGGGCATGTGGAAACAAGGTATTTTCATGCCAAATCAGACTTCTCCACTAAGGAGCACACATTTGTAGTGGGTTTCAGGCAAGGGAGACCACCAGCAAACCACAAGTGCACTTGGAGCAGGAGGTAGCTGAGACCCTGTTTTGCACTAGGTAGACCATAGGCTAGTCGAAAAAATGCAAGGGTTGCTTTCTGGAACAAACTTGCCTTAGTTCTGCTGGTTTTTCCCTGAGTGCAGTTTACCTTTCAAGAATTCAGCTCCCAGAGGCTAGTTTTGTGACATGTCTGAGATTACCCCTAGGTGCTGATGGCCCTAGCAGGCTAAGTGGTGATTGTTTGGCTGTGTGGAAACAATGCATTTTCATGCCAAATCAGAGTTCTCCACTAGGAGAACATGTTTGGAGTTCATTTCATGCAAGGAAGACCTCCAGTAAAGCACCAGTGCACTCGGAGCAAGAGGCAGTCCAGGCCCTCTTTTGCATAGGACTAGTTGAGAAAAAGGCAAGGGTTGTTTTCTGGGACAAAATCGCCTTAGTGCTGCTGTTTTTGCCCTGAATACAGTTTACCTTTCAGGAATTCAGCTCCCAGAAACTAGTTTTGTGCCTTTTCTGAGAATGCCCCTTGGAGCTGATGACACTGGCTAGCTAAGGAGTGATGTATGGGGTGGTGAAAACAAGGCTTTTTCATGCCAAATTAGACTTCTACACTAAGGGGATCATGCTTGAAGTGGGTTTCAGTCAAGGGAGACAACCAGCAAACCAGCAGTGCACTCAGAGGAAGAGGCAGCCCAGAACGTCTTTAGCCCCAGGTAGAGCATAAGAAGAGATGAGAAAAAGGCAAGAGTTGCTTTCTGGAACAAACTTGCTTTAGTTCTGCTCTTTATTGCCAAAGTGCAGTTTAGCATTCAGAATCCAGCTCCCAGAGGCTAGTTTTGTGCCTTTTGTGAGATCACTCCTAGGTGTTGAGGGCCCAAGCTGGCTAAGTTGTGATTGTTGAGGCTTCTCGAAAAAAGGCATTTTCATGCCAAATCAGTCTTCTCCACTAGTGAGAACATTATTGGATGTGTTTCATGCAAGGGAGACCACCAGCAAACCACCAGTGCACTCGGAGTAGAGATAGCCCAGACCCTCTTTGCCCTTGGTAGAACATATGGCGAGTTGAGAAAAAGGAAAGGGTTGCTTTCTGAACAAACTCACTCTAGTGCTGCTCTTTGTTCCCCAAGTACAGTTTGCCTTTCATGAAATCTGCTCCCAGTGGCTAGTTTTGTGCCATTTCTGGGCTTGGGCTCAGGAGTTGATCGTCCCAGCTGGCTAAGGGGTGATTGTCGACCCATGTGAAAACAAGGCATTTTCATGCCAAATCAGTCTTTTGCACTAAGGAGAACATGTTTGGAGTGGGTTTCAGGCAAGGAATCACCAGTGCACACAGAGCAAGAGGCAACACAGACCCTCTTTTTCCCTAAGTAGAGCAATGGGCTAGTTGAGAAAAAGGCAAGGGTTCCTTTCTGGAAGAAACTTGCCTTTGTGCTGCTTTGTGTTCCTTGAGTACAGTTTTCCTTTCAAGAATTCAGCTCCTAGACTAGTTTTGTGCCATTTCTAAGTTTGATCCTAGGTGCTGATGGGTAAGGGATGATAGTTGGGGTGTGTGAAAACAAGGCATCTTCATGCCAAATCAGAGTTCTCCACTAAGGATAAAGGTATGGAGTGGGTTTCAAGCAAGGGAGACCACCAGCAAACCACCAGTGCACACGGAACAAGAGGCAGCCCAGAGCCTCTTTTGCCATAGGTAGAGCAAAAGGTGAGTAGAGAAAAGGTCAAGGGTTGCTTTCTGGAACAAACTCGCCTTAGTGCTGCTGTTTGTTCCCAGAGTACAATTTACTTTTCAAGAATTCAGCCCCCAGAGTCTGCTTTGAGCCGATTCTGAGGTTGCCCCTAGGTGCTGATGGCCCTAAATTGCTAAGGAGTGATGGTTGGGGTATGTGGAAACAAGGCATTTTATGCCAAATCAGACTTCTCCACTAAGGAGAACATGTTTGGAGTGGGTTTCAGGCAAGAGAAGCCACCAGCAAACCACCAGTGCACTCTGAGCAAGAGGGTAGCCGAGATCATCTTTTGCCCTAGGTAGACCTTAGGCAAGTTGAGGAAAATGCAAGGGTTGCTTTCTGGAACAAACTCACCTTAGTTCTTCTCTTTGTTCCCTGAATATAGTTTACCTTTCAATAATGCAGCTCCCAGAGACTAGTTTTGTGCTATTTCTGAGATTGCCCCTAGGTGCTGAGGGCCCTAGCTGGCTATGGGGTGATTTTGGGGGCATGTGAAAGCTAGGCATTTTCATGCCAAAGGTTAACAATGCTGGAGTGGGTTTCTAGTGAGGGAGAAAAACAGAAAACCAACAGTGCACACGGAGAAGAAGGCAGCCCAGAGCCTCTTTTGCCCTAGGGCGAGTTGAGAAAAAGGCAAGGATTGCTTCCATGAAGAAACTTGCTTTAGTGCTGCTGTTTTTTCCCCAAGCAGAAATTACCTTTCAAGAATACAGCTCCCAGAGGCTAGTTTTGTGCCATTTTTGAGTTTGGCAGTGGACCTGAGGGCCCTAGGTGGCTAAGGGGTGATTGTTGTGGTGTGTGGAAACAAGGCATTTTCATGCCAAATCAGATTTCTCCATTAAGGAGAACACATTTGGAGTGGGTTTCAGGAAAGGGAGACCACCAGCAAATCAGCAGTGCACTCAGAACAACAGATAGCTGAGATTCTCTATTGCCATAGGTAGAGCATAGTCTACTTAAGAAAAAGGCAAGGGTTGTTTTCTCAAACAAACTCAAAATAGTGCCGCTGTTTGTTCCCTGAGTACAGTTTACATATAAATAATGCAGATCCCAGAGACTAGTTTTGTGCCATTTCTGAGAATACCTCTAGCTGCTGATGGCCCCAGCTGGCTCAAGGGAGACTACTGGGGCATGTGAAAACAAGACATTTTCATGCCAAATCAAAGTTCTCCACTAAGGAGAACAGGTATGGAGTTAGTCTCAAGAAAGGGAGACCACCAGCAAACCACCAGTGCAAGCGGCCCCGAGCCTCTTTTGCAATAGGTAGAGCATAGGACGAGTTAAGAAAAAGGCAAGGGTTGCTTTCTGGATCAAACTTGCCTTAGTGATGCTGTTTTTTCCCCAGAGTACACTTTAACTTTCCAGAATGAAGCTCCAAGAGGCTAGTTTTGTGCTATTTCTGAGTTTGGTCCTAGGTCCTGAGGGTCCTTGCTGACTAAAGGGTGATTGTTGGGGACTGTGGAAACAAGGCATTTTCATGTCAAAGCAAACTTCTCCACTAAGGAGAACACATTTGGAGGAAACATGTCCTACTGTTCCTCAGGAAAGGGAGAGAGCAGGAAACCTCCAGTGAACTCGGAGCAAGATGTAGCAGGGAAACTCTTTTGCCATAGATAGAGAAAAGGATAGTTGAGGAAAAGGCAAGGGTTGCATTATGGAACAAACTCACTACAGTGCTACAATTTGTGCCCTGAAAACAGTTTACCTTTCAAGAATTCTGCTCTTAGGGGCTACTTTTGACCACTTTTGTGATTGCCTATAGGAGAATATAGCCATACCTGGCAAAGGAGTGGTTATTACAGCATTGGAAAACAAGGCATTTTCATGCCATATCAGACATTTCAATTATGGAGAACATGTTTGCACTAGATTTCAAGTGTTGGAGACCACCAGGAAACCACCAGTGCATATGGAGCAAGAGGCAGCCCAGACCATCTTTTGCCCTATGGATAGCATAGGGCTAGGTGAGAAAAAGGCAAGTGTTGCTTTTCTGAGCTGACATGCCTTGAGGATGCTGTTTGTTCCCAGAGTAGAGTTTAACTTTCCAGAATGCAGTTCCCAGAAGCTACTTTTGTGCCGTATCTGAGATTGCATCTAGCTGGCTAAGGGTGGATTGCTGGGGCATGTGGAAACGAGGCATTTCCATGCCAAATCATCCTTGTGAAGTAAGGAGAACATGTTTGGAGTGGGTTTCAAACTACTCAGATGACCAGCAAACCACCAGTGCACATGGAGCAAGAGGAAGACCAGACAAACATTTGCCCTATGGATAGCACACTGCTAGGAGAGAAAAAAGAAAGCATTGCTTTCCTCAGCAAAGAAGCATTGGGGCTGTTGTTTGTTAACCAAGTAGAGTTTAAATTTTCAGAATGCAGCTCCCAGAAGCTAGTTTTGTGCAGCTTCTGAAGATGGCCCTAGTTGCTGATCCCTTTAGCTGGCTAAGGTCAAATTGCTGGGGCATGTGAAAACAAGGCATTTTCACACGCAATCAGAATTGTCCACTAAGGAAAACATGTTTGGAGTGGGTTTCAAGATAAGGAGACCACCAGCACACCAGCAATGCACAGGGAGCAAGAGGCAGCCCAGACTCTCCTTTGCCCTATGTATACCGAAGAGATAGGTGAGAAAAAGGCAAGCGTTGCTTTCCTCAGCAAAGATGCATTGGAACTGGGGTTTGTTCCCCAGGAGAGTTTAACATTGCAGAAATCAGCTCCCAGAAGCTAGTTTTGTGCCATGTTTGAGATTGGCCCCAGGTACTGATCTCCTAGCAAGCTAAGGGTTGATTGATGGGACAAGCGAAAAGAAGTCATATTCACACCAAATCAGATTTGTCCACCAGGGAGAACAGCTTTGGAGTGGGTTTCAAGCTAAGGAGAACACCAGCAAACCAGCAGTGCACAGGGATCAAGAGGCAGCCCAGACACTCCTTTGCCCTAATAATAGCATAGGGCTAGGTGAGAAAAAGGCAAGGGTTGCATTCCTCAGCAAAGATGCATTGGGGCCATTGCTTCCTCATAGAGAAGAGTTTGTATGTCCAGAATTCAGCTCAAAGAAGCTAGTTTTGTGCAGTTACTGAGATTCTTCTTAGGTGCTAATCTCCCTAGCTGGCTAATTTTGGACTGCTGGGATGGTAAAAACCAAGGCATGCTCATGATAAATAAGACCTGTCCACTAAGACAACACCTTTGGAGTGTTTTTCAAGCTAAGTAGACCACCAGCAAAGCACCAGGGCCCAGGGAAATAGAGGCAGCCCAGACCCTCTGTTGCACTATGGATATCATAAGACTATGTTAGAAAAAGGCAAGCATTGCTTTCCTGAGAAAACAGGAATTGGGGCTGTTTTTTAATCCCTGTATACAGTTTAACTTTCCAGAATTCAGCTCCAAGAAGCAGGTTTGGTACAGCTTAAGAGATTGCCCCTAGGTATAAAATTCCCTAGCTGCCTAAGGGTGCATTGCTTGGGCATGTGAAAACAAGGCATTTTCATGCCAAATCAGAATTTTCCACTAAGGAGAACATGTTAGGAGTCAGTTTCAAGCTAAGGAGACTACAAGCCATTCACCAGTGCACAGGGATAAAGAGGCAGCCCAGACCCTCCTTTGCTCAATAGATAGAAGAGGACAAAGGTAAGAAAAAGGCAGACATTGCTTTCCTCAGCAAAGACACATTGTAGAACTGTTGTTTGTTCCCAAGTAGGGTTTAACCTTCCAGAATGCAGCTCCCAGAAGCTAGTTTTGTGCCTTGTGTGAGATTGGCTCTAGGTGCTATTCTCCATAGCTGGCTAAGGGTGGAATGATGGGCCATGAGAGAACAAGGCATTTTCATTCAAAATCAGACTTGTCCACTAAGGAGAAAATGTTTGGAATGGGTTACAAGCTAAGGAGACCACCAGCAAACCAGTAGAGCACAGGGAGCAAGAGGCAACCCCGTACATCCTTGGCCATTTGGATAGAATAGGGCAATGTGAGAAAAAGGCAAGCATTGCTTTCCTGAGAAAACACCCATTGGGGTTGTGGTTTTCTTTCAGAGTAGAGTTTACCTTTCCAGAATGCAGCTCCCAGAAGCTAGTTTTTACCGTTTCTGAGATGAGGTGTAAGTGCTTATCTCCCTAGCTGGCGAAGGGTAGATTGTTGGGGCATGTGCAAACCAAGGCATTCTCACGCCAAATCAGACTTGTCCACTAGAGAAAAGACATTTGGAGTGGGTTTCAAGTGAAGGAGACCACCAGCAAACCAGCAGTGCACAGGGAGGAAGAGGCAGCCCAGACCCTCCTTGGCCCTATGCATAGCATAGGGCTAGGTGAGAAACAGGCAAGCCTTGCTTTCCTGATCAAACATACATTGGGGGTGTTGTTTGCTCCCAGAGTAGAGTTTTACTTTCCAGAATGCTGCTCCCAGAATCTAGTTTTGTGCTGTTTGTGAGATTGGTCCTTGGTGTTGATCTCACTAGCTGGCTAAGTGTGGATTGCTAGTGCATGTGAAAAAAGGCATTATAATGCCGTATCAGTCTTATCCCCTAAGGAGAACACATTTTGAGTGTGTTTCAAGCTAAGGAGACCACGAGCAAACCAGCAGTGCACAGGGAGCAAGAGGCAGCCTAAACCCTCCTAGGCTCTATGGATAGCTTAGGGTTAGATGGGAAAAAGACAAGCATTGTTTTCCTCAGCAAAAACAAATTGGGGCTGTAGTTTGTTCTCTGAGTAGAGTTTACCATTCCAGAATGCAGCTCCCAGAAGCTAGTTTTGTGCCATTTTGGAGATTGGCCCTAGGTGATTATCTCCCTGGCTGTCTCTGGGTGGACAGATTGGGCATGTGAAAACAAGGCACTTTCATGACACATCACACTTGTAGACTAAGGAGAACACATTTGGAGTCATTTTCAAGCTACCTAGATCATCAGCAAGTCACTAGTGCACTGGGAGCAAGAGGCAGCCCAGATCAAACTTTTTCCATATCTATGGTATTGGGCTAGGTGAGAAAAAGGTAAGTATTACGTTTCTCAGCAAAAAAGCATTGGGACCATCATTTCTCTGAGAGTAGAGTTTAAATTTCCAGAATGCAGCCCAAAGAAGCTGGTTTCATGCAGTTTCTGAGATTCTTCCTAGGTTCTGTTGTCCCTAGCTGGCTAAAGTTGGACAGTGGGATGATAGAAACCAAGGAAATCTAATGACAAATCAGACCTGTCCACTATGAGAACAACTTTGGAGTGGGTTTCAGGCTCAGGGGACCACCAGCAAGCCAGCAGTGCACAGGGAGCAAGAGGCAGCCCAGAAGCTCCTTTGCCCTATGGATAGCAGAGACCTATGGGAGAAATGGCAAATGTTGCCTTCCTCAGCATAGACGCATCATGGCTGTGGTTTGTTCCAGAGTAGAAGATAATTTTCCAGAATTCAGTTGGCAAAGGCTAGTTTTGTGATGTTTGTGAGATGAGCCCTAGGATTTGATCTCCCTAGCTGACTAAGGGTCAATTGCTGGGGCATGTGAAAACAAGGCATTTTCATGACAAATCATACTTTTGTGCACTAAGGAGAAAATCTTAGGAATGGGTTTCAAGCTAAGGAGACCACCAGGAGACAAGCAGTGCACAAGGAGCAAGAGGCAGCCAGATCATCCTTTGCCCTAAGGATAGCATATAGCTAGGGGAGACATAGGCAAGTGTTGCTTTCCTCAGCAAAGATGCATTGGAGCTGAGGTTTGTTCCCTGAGGAGAGTTTAACTTTCCAGAATGCAGATATCAGAAACTAGTTTTTTGCATTTCTGAGAATGGCCCTTTGTGGTAACCTCCCAAGCTGGCTAAGTTTGAGGTGCTGGGCATGGAAAACTAGGAATTTTCTTGACAAATCATACTTGTACACTAAGGAGAACATGTTTGGAGTGGGTTTCAAGCTAAGGAGACCACAGCAAATCAAGAGTGCACAGGGAACAAGAGGCAGCCCAGACCATACATGGCCCAATGGATAGCATAGGGCTAGGTAAGAAAATGGTAAGCATTGCTTTCTTCAGCAAAGATGCATTGGGGGTATGGTTTGTTCCCCGATTAAAGTTTAACTTTCAAGAATGCAGCTCCCAGAAGCTAGTTTTTGCATCTGTGACATCGGCCCTTGGTGGTGACCTCGCAAGCTGGCTATGTTAGGAGTGCTGGGGCATGGAAAACAAGGCATTTTCTTGACAAATCATTCTTGTACACTAAGGAGAACATGTTTGGAGTGATTTTCAAGCTAAGGAGACTACCAGCAAACCAGTAGTGCACAGGGAGCAAGAAGAAGCCCAGACCCACCATGGCCCAAGGGATAGCATATGGCTAGGTGAGAAAAAAGCAAGCGTTGCTTTGCTGAGCAAACATGCATTGGGACTGTGGATTGTTCCCCGAGTAGAGTGTAACTTTCCAGAATGCAGGTCCCAAAAGCAAGTTTTGTGCTGTTTCGGAGCTTGGCAATAAGTAGTGATCTCCATAGCTGGATAAATGTGGATGCCTGGGGAAAGGAAAACAAGGCATTTTCAGGCTCCCAGAAGCTAGCTTTCTGCCCTTGGTGAGATGGGCCATAGGAGCTGATCTCCCTAGCTGGCTAAGTACAGATTGCTGGGCAAGTGAAAACAAGGCATGTTGATGACAAATCAGACTTGTCCACTAAGGAGAACATGTTTGGAGTGGGAAAAAAGCTAAGGAGACCACCAGTAAACCAGCAGTACACCAGGAGCATGAGGCAGCCCAGACCCTCCTTGTTCCAATGTATAGTATAGGGCTAGGTGAGAAAAAGGCAAGCATTGCTTTCCTGAGCAAAGATGCACAGGGCTGTTGTTTGTTCCCTGAGGAGAGTTTTACTTTCCAGAATGCAGCTTCCAGAAGCTAGTTTTGTGCCATTTTTGAGATGGGCCCTAGGTGTTACTCTCCCTAGCTGGCAAAGTTTGGATGGATGGGGCATGTGTAAACAAGCAATACTCATGACAAATCACAATTGTCCATTAGGGACAATATGTTTGGAGTAGGTTTCAAGGTAAGGAGACAACCAGCAAACCAGTAGTGCCCAGGGAGCTAGAGGCAGCCCAGACCTTCCTTGGCCCTATGCGTAGCAAAGGGCTAGGTGAGAAAGAGTAAAGCATTGCTTTCCTCAGCAACACACATTGGGCTGTGGTTTGTTCCCCAAGGAGAGTTTAACTTTCCAGAATGCAGCTTCTAGAAGCTAATTTTTTGAGGTTTGTGAGAATGGGCCTCGGTCTAACATCCCAGGCTGGCTAAGGGTGGATGGCTGGGGCATGAGAAAACAAGGCATGTTCATGTCAAATCAGACTTGTCCACTAAGGAGAACACGTTTCAAGTGGGATTCAAGCTAAGGAGACCACAGGAAAACAAGCAGTGCACATGGAGCAAGAGGCAGGCCAGACCCTATGTTAGAAAGAGGCAAGCATTGCTTTCCTCATCAAAGACTCATTGCAGTTGTGGTTTGCTCCCCCAGCAGAGTTTAACTTTCCAGAATGCAGCTCCCAAAAGCTATTTTTGTCTCATTCAGAGATGGGCCCTAGGAGCTGATCTCCCTTGCTGGCTAAATGTAGATTGTTGGCACATGTGAAAACAGGGCCTGTTCACGCCAAATCAGACATCTCCACTATGGAGAACACATTTAGATTTTGTTTCAAGATATTTAGAAAACCAGAAAACTATCAGTGCACAGGGAGCAAGAGGCAGCCCAGACCTCCCGTGGCCCAATGCATAGCATAGGGCTAGGGGAGAAAGAGGCAAGCATTGATTTCTACAGAAAAGATGCATTGGGGCTGTGGTTTGTTCCACAAGGAGAGTTTAACTTTCCAGAATGCACCTCCCAGAAGATACAAAAAGGGAAAAAGGGAAGCTTTGCTTTCTTCAGCAAAGATGCATTAGGGCTGTGTTTTGTTCCCTGATGAGAGTTTAACTTTCCAGAATGCAGCTCCCAGAAGCAATTTTTGTGCCGTTTGTGAGATGGGCCCTAGGAACTGATCTCTCTAGCTGGCTATCAGTGGATGTCTGGGGCATGTGGAAACAAGCAATATTCATGCCAAATCAGACTTGTTACCTAAGGATAACATGTTTGGAGTGGGTTTCAAGTGATAGACCATGAGAAAATCTTCAGTGCACATGAGCAAGAGGCATCCCAGACCCTCCTTTGCTCTAAGTGCAGCTGAGGGCTAGGTGAGAAGAAGGCAAGCGTTGCTTTCCTGAGCAATCATGCAGTTGGGATGTGGTTTGTTCCCTGAGCAGAGTTTCACTTTCCAGAATGTGGATCCAAGAAGTTAGTTTTGTGCCATTTGTGAGATGGGCCTTCAGTGCTGGCTAAGTGTGGATGGTTGGGGCAGAGGAATGCAATGCATGTTCATGCCAAATTAGACTTTTTCACTAAGGAGAACACGTTTGGAGTTGGTTTCAAGCTCAGGAGACCACCAGCCAAGCAGCAGTACACATGGAGCCAGAAGCAGCCCAGATCCTCCTTGGCCCTATGGGCTAGCATAGGGCTAGGTGAGCAAAAGGCAATCTTTTTTTCCTGAGCAAAGACGCAATCTTTTTTTCCTGGTTTGTTCCCCGAGCAGAGTTTACCTTTGCATAATTCACCTTCCAGACACGAGTTTTGTGCCGTTTGTGAGATGGGCCCTATGTGGGTCCCTCCCTAGCTGGCTAAGGGTGGGTTCCTGGGGCCAGTGCAAACAAGGCATTTTCATGCCAAATCCTGCTTATCCATGAAGGAGAACATGTTTGGAGTGGGTATCAAGCTAAGGAGACCACCAGCCAAGCAGCAGTGCACACGGAGCCAGAGGCAGCCCAGACTCTCCTTGGCCCTATGGGTAGCATAGGGCTAGGTGAGAAAAAGGCCAGCATTGCATTCCTCAGCAAAGATGCATTGGCACTGTGGTTTCTTCCACGAGGAGAAATTAACTTTCCAAAATGCAGCTCCAGAAGCTAATTGGGTGCTGTTTGTGAAATGGGAACTAGGAGAATATCTCCATATCTGGCTAAGGGTGGATTGCTGGCCCATGTGAAAACAATGTATGTTCATGCCAAATCAGAATTCTCCACTAAGGAGAACATGTTTGGAGTGGGTTTCCAGTGAAGGAAACCACCCATAAAACAGAAGTGCACATGGAGCAAGAGGCAGCCCACACCTTCCTTGGCCCTATAGATAGCATAGGGCTATGTGAGAAAGAGGCAAACGTTGCTTTCCTCAGCAAAGACACATTGGGGCTGTGGTTGTCTCCCTGAGGAGAGTTTCACTTTCCAGAATGCAGCTCCAAGGAGCCAGTTTTGTGCCATTTGAGAGATGGGACCTAGGTGCTGATCTCCCTAGCTGGCTATGAGTGGATTGCTGAGGCATGTGAAAAAAAGGCATGTTCATGCCAAATCAGCCTTCTCCCCTAAGGAGAACATGTTTGGAGTTGGTTTCAAGATTAGGAGACCACCAGCACACCAGCAGTGCCCAGGGATCAAGAAGCAGCCCAGAGTAACCTTCGCCATGTGGATAGCAAGGGCTAGGTGAGGAAAATGTCAAGTGTTGCTTTCCTCAGAAATGATGCACTGGGGCTCTGGTTTGCTCCTTGAGGAGAGTTTAACTTTTAACTTTGCAGAATGCAGCTCCCAGAGCTTAGTTTTGTGCCATTTGTGAGATGGGACATAGGTGCTGATCTCCCTACCTGACTAAGGGTGGATTGCTGGGGTATGTGAAAACAAGGCATGCTCATGACAAATCAGAGTTGTCCACTAAGGACAAAAACTTTGGGTTGAGTTTCAGGCTACAGAAACCATCAGCAAACCAGTAGTACACAGGGAGCAAGAGGCAGCCAAGATGCTCCTTGGCCCCCAGGGATAGCATCCGGCTAGGTGAGAAAAAGGTAGGCATTGCATTCCTCAGCAAACACACACTGGGGCTGTCGTTTCTTCCCTTAAAAGTGTTTAACTTTCCAAAATGCAGCTCCCAGAAGCTATTTTTGTGCTGTTTGTGAAATGGGCCATAGGTGCTGATCTCCAGAACTGGTTAAGGGTGGATTGCTGGGGCATGTGAAAACAAGGCATTTTCATGCCTAATCAGACTTGTCCACTAAGGAGAACATGTTTGGTGTAGGTTTTAAGTGAAGGCAACAACCAGCAAACCAACAGTACACAGGGAGCATGAGGCAGCCCAGAAAATCCTTAGCCCTATAGATAGAGGAGGGTAGGTGAGCAAAATGCAAGCATTGCTTTCCTCAGCAAAGATGCACTGGGGCTGTAGTTTATTCCCCAAGGAGAGTTTCATTGTCCAGAATGCAGCTCCCAGAAGCTAGTTTTGGGCCATTTCTGAGATAGGCATAGGTGCTTATCTTCCTAGCTGGCTAAGTGTGGATGGCTGGCACCTGTGCAAAAAAGGCATGTTCATGCCCAATCAGACTTGTTCCCAAAGGAGAACACATTTGAAGTGGGTTTCAAGTGAAGGAGACCGACAGCAAAGCAGCAGTGCACAGGGAACAAGAGGCAGCACAAACCCTCCTTTGCTCTAAGTACAGCAGAGTGCTAGGTGATAAAAAGGCAAGCAACGCATTCCTCAGCAAAGATGCATTTGGGCTCTGGTTTTTTCCCTGAGGAGAGTTTAACTTCCCAGAATGCAGCTCCCTGAAGCTAGTTTTGTACCTTTTTTAGATGGGCCCTTTGTGCTGATCTCCCTAGCTCGCTAAGTGTGGAATGCTGGAGCACGTGAAAACAAGGCATGTTCATGCCAAAGCAGACTTGTCCACTAAGGAGAACACGTTTGGAGTGTGTTTCAAGGTATGGAGATCACCAGCAAACCAGCAGTGCACAGGGAGCCATAGGCAGCCCATAACCTCCCTGGCCCTATGGATTAATAGGGCTACGTGAGAAATAGGAAAGTGTTGCTTTCCTCAGCAGAGACTCATTGGAACTGTGGTTTGTTCCATGAGCAGAGTTTAATTTTCCAGAATGCAACTCCTAGAAGCTATCTTTGTGCCATTTCTGAGATGGGCCCTAGATTAATCTCCCTAGCTGGCTAAGGGTGGATTGCTGGGGCATGTGAAAACAAGGCATGTTCACACCAAATCAGACTTGTTCCCTAAGGAGAATATGTTTGCAGTGGGTTTCAAGCTCTGGAGATGACTAGCAGACCAGCAGTACACTGGGAGCAAGAGGCAGCCCAGGCCCTCCTTGGCCCCAAGGATAGCACAGGTCAAGGTGAGAATGATGCAAGCATTGCTTTCCGCTGCAAACCAGCATTGGGGATGTGGTTTGTTCCCCAAGGAGAGTTTAACGTTCCAGAATGAAGCTCCCAAAGATAGTTTTTTGTAGCTTGAGAGATGGGCCCTAGGAGCTGATCTCCCAAGCTGCAAAGGTTGGATGGCTGGGGCAAGTGAAAAGACTGAATATTCATGCCAAATTAGACTTCTTCCCTAAGAAGAACATGTTTGTATTAAGTTCAAGCAAAGGGGAACACTAGCAAACCAGCAGTGCATAGGGAGCTAATGGCAGTGCAGACCCTCCTTGACCCCATGCAGAGCATATGGCTAGGTGGGAAAAAGGCAAGCATCGCTTTCCTGAGCAAAGACACATTAGGGCTGTGTTTTGTTCCCTGAGGAGAGTTTCATTTTCCAGAATGCAGCTCCCAGAAGCTACTTTTGTGCCATTTGAGAGATGGGCCCTAGGTGCTGATCTAAGAATATAGCTAAGGGTGGATTGCTGAAGCCTGTGCAAAGAAGGGATTTTCATGCAAAATCCTGTTTCTCCATGAAACAGAACACTTTGGAGTGAGCTTAAAGCAAAAGAGACCACGAGCAAACCAGCAGGGCACAGGGAGCAAGAGGCAGCCCAGAACCTCCTTTGCCCAATGGAGAGCATAGGACTGGTTGACAAAAAGGAACACGTTGCTTTCCTGAGCAAAGATGCATTGGGGCTGTTATTTGTTCCCAGAGGAGAGTTTCACTCTCCAGAATGCAGTTCCCAGAAGCTAGTTTTGGGGCTTTTCTGAGATGGGAACCAGGGGCTAATCTCCATAACTGGCTCAGGTTTAATTAATGTGGCCTGTGCAAAAAAGGCAGTTGGATGCCAAATCCTGCTTCTCCCCAAGTAGAACATGTTTGGCATGGGTTTGAAGATCAGGAGACCACCAGCAAACCACCACTGCCCATGGAGCACGAGTCCACCCAGACCATCCTTTGCCCTATAGAGAACAGAGGATTAGGGGAAACAAAGGCACGTGTTGCTCTCTTGAGCAAAGATGCATGGGGGATGTAATTGTTCCCTGAGGAGAGTTTCACTTTCCAGAAGGCAGCTACCAGAGCCTCGTTTTGGGCCATTTTTGAGATGGGCCGTAGGTGTTGATCTCCATGTCTGGCTAAGGGTGGATTGCTGAGGCCTGTGCAAAGAAGGCCTTTTCATGGCAAATCCTGCTTCTCCATGAAGGAGAACACGTTTGGAGTGGGTTTCCAGCTCAGGAGTCCACCAGCAATCCAGCAGTACCCAGGGAGTAAGAGGCAGCCCAGACCCTCTTTAACCAATGGAGAACATAGGGATAGGTGAGAAAAAGGCAAGAAAAGAGCTGCTTTCCTGAGCAAAGATGCATTGGTGCTTTTGTTTACTCACTGAGGAGAGTTTCACTTTCCAGAAGGCTGCTCCCAGAACCTGGTTTTGTACAATTTGTGAGATGGGCCCCAGGTTGTGATCTCCCCAGCTAAGGGTGGATTGGTGGGGCCTGTGCAAACAAAGCATTTTCATGCCAAATCCTGCTTCTCCATGATGGAGAACACGTTTGGAGTGGGTTTCAAGCTAAGGAGACCACCAGCAAACCAGCAGTGCCCAGGGAGCAAGAGGCAGCCCCGACCCTCCATGGCCCTATGGGTAGCATAGGGCTAGGTGAGAAAAAGGCATGTGTTGCTTTCCTGACCAAAGATACCAGGAGCTGTGTTCCCTGACGAGAGCCTCACTTTCCAGAATGTAACTCCCAGAAGATAGTTTTGTGCCGTTTTTGAGATGGGCCCTTGGTGCTGATCTTCATGTATGGATAAGGGTGGATTGTTGAAGCCTGTGCAAAGAAGGCCTTTTCATGCCAAATCCATCTTCTCCAAAAAGTGAACACATTTGGAGTAGCTTTCCAGCTCAGGAGACCACCAGCATACCAGCAGTGCCCAGGGAGCAAGAGGCAGACCAGACCCTCCTTGGCCCTATGGAGAACAGAGGGATAGGGGAGAAATAGGCACGCGTTACTTGCCTGAGCAAAGATGCCTTGGGGCTGTGGTTTGCTCCCTGAGGAGAGTTTCACTTTCCAGAAGGCAGCTCCCAGAAGCTAGTTTGGGGCTGTTTGTGAGATGGGCCCAGGTGCTAATATCCCTATCTGGCTAAGGGTGGATTGCTGAAGCCTGTGCAAAGAAGGCCTTTTCATGCCAAATCCCACTTCTCCATGATGGAGAACACATTTGGAGTGGGTTTCTAGCTCAGGAGACCACCAGCAACCAGCAGTGCCCAGGGAGTAAGAGGCAGCCCAGACCATCCCTTGCCCTATGGAGAACAGACGGATAGGGGAGGAAAAGGCACACGTTACTTGCCTGAGCAAAGATGCCTTGGGGCTGTGGTTTTTTCCCTGAGGAGAGTTTCACTTTCCAGAAGGCAGCTCCCAGAAGCTAGTTTGGGGCTGTTTGTGAGATGGGCCCAGGTGCTAATCTCCCTAGCAGGCTCAGGTTTAATTGATGGGGCCTGTGCAAACAAGGCATTTCGATGCCAAATCCTGCTTCTCCATGATGGAGAACACGTTTGGAGTGGGTTTGAAGCTACGGAGACCACCAGCAAACCACAACTGCCCACGGAGCAAGAGGCAGCCCAGACTCTCCTTTGCCCTTGGAGAGCAGAGGGATTGGTGAGACAAAGGCATGCGTTGCTTCCTCAGCAAAGAAGCACGAGGGCTGGGGTTTCTTCCTGGAAGAGAGTTTCACTTTCTGGAATGCCACTCCCAGAAGCTAATTTGGTGCCATTTGTGCAATGGGCCCTAGGTGTTGATCTCCATGTCTGGCTAAGGGTGGGTTGCTGAAGCCTGTGGAAAGAAGGCATTTTCAGGCCAAATCCTGCTTCTCCATGAAAGAGAACATGTTTGGAGTGGATTTCCAACTCAGGAGACCACCAGCATACCAGCAGTGCCCAGGGAGTAAGAGGCAGCCCACACCATCCTTTGCCCTATGGAGAACAGAGGGCTAGGTGAGAAAAAGGCACGTGTTGCTTCCTGAAGAAAGATGCCTTGGGGCTGTGGTTTGTTCCCTGAGGAGAGTTTCCCTTTCAAGAATGCCACTCCCAGAAGCAAGTTTGGGGCCGTTTGTGAGATGGGCCCAGGTGCTAATCTCCCTAGCAGGCTCAGGTTTAATTGATTTACGCCAAATCCTGCTTCTCCATGAAGGAAAACATGTTTGGAGTGGGTTTTGAGCTTAGGAGACTCCCAGCAAACCAGCAGTGCCCAGGGAGCATGAGGCAGCCCAGACCATTTTTGATCTATTGAGAAGAGAGTGGCAGGGGAGGAAAAGGCAAACGTTGCTTTCCTGAGCAAAGACACATTGGGTCTGTGGTTTCTTCCCTGAGGAGAGGTTCACTTTCCATTATGCAGCTATCAGGACCTGGTTTGTATCGTCTGTGACATTTGTCTTAGGTGTTGATCTCCATGTCTGGCTAACGGTGGATTGTTGAGGCCTGTGCACACAAAGCCTTTTCATTTCAAATCCTGCTTCTCCATGAAGGAGAACATGATGGAGTGGGTTTACAGCTCAGGAGACCACCATCAAACAAGGAGTGCCCAAGGAGCAAGAGTTAGCCCAGGTCATCCTTTGCCCTATGGAGAACAGAGGGCTAAGGGAGAAAAAGGCACCTGTTGCTTCCTGAGCAGAGATGCCTTGGGACTTTGGTTTGTTCCCTGAGGAGAGTTTCACTTTCCAGAATGCCAATCCCAGAAGCTAGTTTTGTGTCATCTTTGAGATGGGCCCTAGGTGCTGATCTCTCCATCTTGCTATGGGTGGATTACTGAGGCCTGTGCAAACAAGGACTTTTGATGCCAAATCCTGCTTGCCCACGAAGGAGAACACGTTTGGAGAGGGTTTCCAGCTCAGGAGACCACCAGCTAACCAGCAGTGCCCAGGGAGCAAGAGGCAACCCAGACACTCTTTGCCCTATTGAGAAGAGAAGGATAGGGGAGAGAGGTAAGCATGGCTTTCCTGAACAAACATGAACTGTGTCTGTTGTTTGTTCCCTGAGGAGAGTTTCACTTTCCAGAATGCAGCTATCAGGACCTGGTTTCGTGTCCTCTGTGAGATGGGTCCTATGTGTTGATCTCCCTATCTGGCTAAGGTTACATAGGTGGGGCCTGTGGACATAAGGGATTTTCATGCCAAATCTTGGCTTCCCATGGAGGCCAAACATTTGGAGTGGGTTTGAAGCTCAGGAGACCACCAGCAAACTAGCAGTGCCCAGGGAGCAAGAGGCAGACCAGACCCTCCTTGGCCCTATGGAGAACAGAGGGATAGGGGAGAAATAGGCACGCGTTACTTGCCTGAGCAAAGATGCCTTGGGGCTGTGGTTTGCTCCCTGAGGAGAGTTTCACTTTCCAGAAGGCAGCTCCCAGAAGCTAGTTTGGGGCTGTTTGTGAGATGGGCCCAGGTGCTAATATCCCTATCTGGCTAAGGGTGGATTGCTGAAGCCTGTGCAAAGAAGGCCTTTTCATGCCAAATCCCACTTCTCCATGATGGAGAACACATTTGGAGTGGGTTTCTAGCTCAGGAGACCACCAGCAACCAGCAGTGCCCAGGGAGTAAGAGGCAGCCCAGACCATCCCTTGCCCTATGGAGAACAGACGGATAGGGGAGGAAAAGGCACACGTTACTTGCCTGAGCAAAGATGCCTTGGGGCTGTGGTTTTTTCCCTGAGGAGAGTTTCACTTTCCAGAATGCCACTCCCAGAAGCAAGTTTGGGGCCGTTTGTGAGATGGGCCCAGGTGCTAATCTCCCTAGCAGGCTCAGGTTTAATTGATGGGGCCTGTGCAAACAAGGCATTTCGATGCCAAATCCTGCTTCTCCATGATGGAGAACACGTTTGGAGTGGGTTTGAAGCTACGGAGACCACCAGCAAACCACAACTGCCCACGGAGCAAGAGGCAGCCCAGACTCTCCTTTGCCCTTGGAGAGCAGAGGGATTGGTGAGACAAAGGCATGCGTTGCTTCCTCAGCAAAGAAGCACGAGGGCTGGGGTTTCTTCCTGGAAGAGAGTTTCACTTTCTGGAATGCCACTCCCAGAAGCTAATTTGGTGCCATTTGTGCAATGGGCCCTAGGTGTTGATCTCCATGTCTGGCTAAGGGTGGGTTGCTGAAGCCTGTGGAAAGAAGGCATTTTCAGGCCAAATCCTGCTTCTCCATGAAAGAGAACATGTTTGGAGTGGATTTCCAACTCAGGAGACCACCAGCATACCAGCAGTGCCCAGGGAGTAAGAGGCAGCCCACACCATCCTTTGCCCTATGGAGAACAGAGGGCTAGGTGAGAAAAAGGCACGTGTTGCTTCCTGAAGAAAGATGCCTTGGGGCTGTGGTTTGTTCCCTGAGGAGAGTTTCCCTTTCAAGAATGCCACTCCCAGAAGCAAGTTTGGGGCCGTTTGTGAGATGGGCCCAGGTGCTAATCTCCCTAGCAGGCTCAGGTTTAATTGATTTACGCCAAACCCTGCTTCTCCATGAAGGAAAACATGTTTGGAGTGGGTTTTGAGCTTAGGAGACTCCCAGCAAACCAGCAGTGCCCAGGGAGCATGAGGCAGCCCAGACCATTTTTGATCTATTGAGAAGAGAGTGGCAGGGGAGGAAAAGGCAAACGTTGCTTTCCTGAGCAAAGACACATTGGGTCTGTGGTTTCTTCCCTGAGGAGAGGTTCACTTTCCATTATGCAGCTATCAGGACCTGGTTTGTATCGTCTGTGACATTTGTCTTAGGTGTTGATCTCCATGTCTGGCTAACGGTGGATTGTTGAGGCCTGTGCACACAAAGCCTTTTCATTTCAAATCCTGCTTCTCCATGAAGGAGAACATGATGGAGTGGGTTTACAGCTCAGGAGACCACCATCAAACAAGGAGTGCCCAAGGAGCAAGAGTTAGCCCAGGTCATCCTTTGCCCTATGGAGAACAGAGGGCTAAGGGAGAAAAAGGCACCTGTTGCTTCCTGAGCAGAGATGCCTTGGGACTTTGGTTTGTTCCCTGAGGAGAGTTTCACTTTCCAGAATGCCAATCCCAGAAGCTAGTTTTGTGTCATTTTTGAGATGGGCCCTAGGTGCTGATCTCTCCATCTTGCTATGGGTGGATTACTGAGGCCTGTGCAAACAAGGACTTTTGATGCCAAATCCTGCTTGCCCACGAAGGAGAACACGTTTGGAGAGGGTTTCCAGCTCAGGAGACCACCAGCTAACCAGCAGTGCCCAGGGAGCAAGAGGCAACCCAGACACTCTTTGCCCTATTGAGAAGAGAGGGATAGGGGAGAGAGGTAAGCATGGCTTTCCTGAACAAACATGAACTGTGTCTGTTGTTTGTTCCCTGAGGAGAGTTTCACTTTCCAGAATGCAGCTATCAGGACCTGGTTTCGTGTCCTCTGTGAGATGGGTCCTATGTGTTGATCTCCCTATCTGGCTAAGGTTACATAGGTGGGGCCTGTGGACATAAGGGATTTTCATGCCAAATCTTGGCTTCCCATGGAGGCCAAACATTTGGAGTGGGTTTGAAGCTCAGGAGACCACCAGCAAACTAGCAGTGCCCAGGGAGCAAGAGGCAGACCAGACCCTCCTTGGCCCTATGGAGAACAGAGGGATAGGGGAGAAATAGGCACGCGTTACTTGCCTGAGCAAAGATGCCTTGGGGCTGTGGTTTGTTCCCTGAGGAGAGTTTCACTTTCCAGAAGGCAGCTCCCAGAAGCTAGTTTTGTGCCTTTTCTGAGATGGGCCCTAAGTGCATATCTTCCTCTCTGAGTAAGGGTGGATTGCTTGGGCGTGTGCAAAGAAGGCCTTTTCATGCCAAATCCATCTTCTCCAAAAAGTGAACACATTTGGAGTAGCTTTCCAGCTCAGGAGACCACCAGCATACCAGCAGTGCCCAGGGAGCAAGAGGCAGACCAGACCCTCCTTGGCCCTATGGAGAACAGAGGGATAGGGGAGAAATAGGCACACGTTACTTGCCTGAGCAAAGATGCCTTGGGGCTGTGGTTTTTTCCCTGAGGAGAGTTTCACTTTCCAGAATGCCACTCCCAGAAGCAAGTTTGGGGCCGTTTGTGAGATGGGCCCAGGTGCTAATCTCCCTAGCAGGCTCAGGTTTAATTGATGGGGCCTTTGCAAACAAGGCATTTCGATGCCAAATCCTGCTTCTCCATGATGGAGAACACGTTTGGAGTGGGTTTGAAGCTACGGAGACCACCAGCAAACCACAACTGCCCACGGAGCAAGAGGCAGCCCAGACTCTCCTTTGCCCTTGGAGAGCAGAGGGATTGGTGAGACAAAGGCATGCGTTGCTTCCTCAGCAAAGAAGCACGAGGGCTGGGGTTTCTTCCTGGAAGAGAGTTTCACTTTCTGGAATGCCACTCCCAGAAGCTAATTTGGTGCCATTTGTGCAATGGGCCCTAGGTGTTGATCTCCATGTCTGGCTAAGGGTGGGTTGCTGAAGCCTGTGGAAAGAAGGCATTTTCAGGCCAAATCCTGCTTCTCCATGAAAGAGAACATGTTTGGAGTGGATTTCCAACTCAGGAGACCACCAGCATACCAGCAGTGCCCAGGGAGTAAGAGGCAGCCCACACCATCCTTTGCCCTATGGAGAACAGAGGGCTAGGTGAGAAAAAGGCACGTGTTGCTTCCTGAAGAAAGATGCCTTGGGGCTGTGGTTTGTTCCCTGAGGAGAGTTTCCCTTTCAAGAATGCCACTCCCAGAAGCAAGTTTGGGGCCGTTTGTGAGATGGGCCCAGGTGCTAATCTCCCTAGCAGGCTCAGGTTTAATTGATTTACGCCAAACCCTGCTTCTCCATGAAGGAAAACATGTTTGGAGTGGGTTTTGAGCTTAGGAGACTCCCAGCAAACCAGCAGTGCCCAGGGAGCATGAGGCAGCCCAGACCATTTTTGATCTATTGAGAAGAGAGTGGCAGGGGAGGAAAAGGCAAACGTTGCTTTCCTGAGCAAAGACACATTGGGTCTGTGGTTTCTTCCCTGAGGAGAGGTTCACTTTCCATTATGCAGCTATCAGGACCTGGTTTGTATCGTCTGTGACATTTGTCTTAGGTGTTGATCTCCATGTCTGGCTAACGGTGGATTGTTGAGGCCTGTGCACACAAAGCCTTTTCATTTCAAATCCTGCTTCTCCATGAAGGAGAACATGATGGAGTGGGTTTACAGCTCAGGAGACCACCATCAAACAAGGAGTGCCCAAGGAGCAAGAGTTAGCCCAGGTCATCCTTTGCCCTATGGAGAACAGAGGGCTAAGGGAGAAAAAGGCACCTGTTGCTTCCTGAGCAGAGATGCCTTGGGACTTTGGTTTGTTCCCTGAGGAGAGTTTCACTTTCCAGAATGCCAATCCCAGAAGCTAGTTTTGTGTCATTTTTGAGATGGGCCCTAGGTGCTGATCTCTCCATCTTGCTATGGGTGGATTACTGAGGCCTGTGCAAACAAGGACTTTTGATGCCAAATCCTGCTTGCCCACGAAGGAGAACACGTTTGGAGAGGGTTTCCAGCTCAGGAGACCACCAGCTAACCAGCAGTGCCCAGGGAGCAAGAGGCAACCCAGACACTCTTTGCCCTATTGAGAAGAGAGGGATAGGGGAGAGAGGTAAGCATGGCTTTCCTGAACAAACATGAACTGTGTCTGTTGTTTGTTCCCTGAGGAGAGTTTCACTTTCCAGAATGCAGCTATCAGGACCTGGTTTTGTGTCCTCTGTGAGATGGGTCCTATGTGTTGATCTCCCTATCTGGCTAAGGTTACATAGGTGGGGCCTGTGGACATAAGGGATTTTCATGCCAAATCTTGGCTTCCCATGGAGGCCAAACATTTGGAGTGGGTTTGAAGCTCAGGAGACCACCAGCAAACCAGCAGTGCCCAGGGAGCAAGAGTTAGCCCAGACCCTCCGTTGCCCTATGGAGAACAGAGAGCTAGGGGAGACAAAGGCACGTGTTGCTTCCTGAGCAAAGATGCCTTGGGGCTGTGGTTTGTTCCCTGAGGAGAGTTTCACTTTCCAGAATGCCACTCCCAGAAGCTAGTTTTGTGCCTTTTCTGAGATGGGCCCTAAGTGCATATCTTCCTCTCTGAGTAAGGGTGGATTGCTTGGGCGTGTGCAAAGAAGGCCTTTTCATGCCAAATCCATCTTCTCCAAAAAGTGAACACGTTTGGAGTGGGGTTCCAGCTCAGGAGACCAGCAGCAATCCAGCAGTGCCCAGGGAGCAAGAGGCAGACCAGACCCTCCTTGGCCCTATGGAGAACAGAGGGATAGGGGAGAAATAGGCACGCGTTACTTGCCTGAGCAAAGATGCCTTGGGGCTGTGGTTTGCTCCCTGAGGAGAGTTTCACTTTCCAGAAGGCAGCTCCCAGAAGCTAGTTTGGGGCTGTTTGTGAGATGGGCCCAGGTGCTAATATCCCTATCTGGCTAAGGGTGGATTGCTGAAGCCTGTGCAAAGAAGGCCTTTTCATGCCAAATCCCACTTCTCCATGATGGAGAACACATTTGGAGTGGGTTTCTAGCTCAGGAGACCACCAGCAACCAGCAGTGCCCAGGGAGTAAGAGGCAGCCCAGACCATCCCTTGCCCTATGGAGAACAGACGGATAGGGGAGGAAAAGGCACACGTTACTTGCCTGAGCAAAGATGCCTTGGGGCTGTGGTTTTTTCCCTGAGGAGAGTTTCACTTTCCAGAATGCCACTCCCAGAAGCAAGTTTGGGGCCGTTTGTGAGATGGGCCCAGGTGCTAATCTCCCTAGCAGGCTCAGGTTTAATTGATGGGGCCTGTGCAAACAAGGCATTTCGATGCCAAATCCTGCTTCTCCATGATGGAGAACACGTTTGGAGTGGGTTTGAAGCTACGGAGACCACCAGCAAACCACAACTGCCCACGGAGCAAGAGGCAGCCCAGACTCTCCTTTGCCCTTGGAGAGCAGAGGGATTGGTGAGACAAAGGCATGCGTTGCTTCCTCAGCAAAGAAGCACGAGGGCTGGGGTTTCTTCCTGGAAGAGAGTTTCACTTTCTGGAATGCCACTCCCAGAAGCTAATTTGGTGCCATTTGTGCAATGGGCCCTAGGTGTTGATCTCCATGTCTGGCTAAGGGTGGGTTGCTGAAGCCTGTGGAAAGAAGGCATTTTCAGGCCAAATCCTGCTTCTCCATGAAAGAGAACATGTTTGGAGTGGATTTCCAACTCAGGAGACCACCAGCATACCAGCAGTGCCCAGGGAGTAAGAGGCAGCCCACACCATCCTTTGCCCTATGGAGAACAGAGGGCTAGGTGAGAAAAAGGCACGTGTTGCTTCCTGAAGAAAGATGCCTTGGGGCTGTGGTTTGTTCCCTGAGGAGAGTTTCCCTTTCAAGAATGCCACTCCCAGAAGCAAGTTTGGGGCCGTTTGTGAGATGGGCCCAGGTGCTAATCTCCCTAGCAGGCTCAGGTTTAATTGATTTACGCCAAACCCTGCTTCTCCATGAAGGAAAACATGTTTGGAGTGGGTTTTGAGCTTAGGAGACTCCCAGCAAACCAGCAGTGCCCAGGGAGCATGAGGCAGCCCAGACCATTTTTGATCTATTGAGAAGAGAGTGGCAGGGGAGGAAAAGGCAAACGTTGCTTTCCTGAGCAAAGACACATTGGGTCTGTGGTTTCTTCCCTGAGGAGAGGTTCACTTTCCATTATGCAGCTATCAGGACCTGGTTTGTATCGTCTGTGACATTTGTCTTAGGTGTTGATCTCCATGTCTGGCTAACGGTGGATTGTTGAGGCCTGTGCACACAAAGCCTTTTCATTTCAAATCCTGCTTCTCCATGAAGGAGAACATGATGGAGTGGGTTTACAGCTCAGGAGACCACCATCAAACAAGGAGTGCCCAAGGAGCAAGAGTTAGCCCAGGTCATCCTTTGCCCTATGGAGAACAGAGGGCTAAGGGAGAAAAAGGCACCTGTTGCTTCCTGAGCAGAGATGCCTTGGGACTTTGGTTTGTTCCCTGAGGAGAGTTTCACTTTCCAGAATGCCAATCCCAGAAGCTAGTTTTGTGTCATTTTTGAGATGGGCCCTAGGTGCTGATCTCTCCATCTTGCTATGGGTGGATTACTGAGGCCTGTGCAAACAAGGACTTTTGATGCCAAATCCTGCTTGCCCACGAAGGAGAACACGTTTGGAGAGGGTTTCCAGCTCAGGAGACCACCAGCTAACCAGCAGTGCCCAGGGAGCAAGAGGCAACCCAGACACTCTTTGCCCTATTGAGAAGAGAGGGATAGGGGAGAGAGGTAAGCATGGCTTTCCTGAACAAACATGAACTGTGTCTGTTGTTTGTTCCCTGAGGAGAGTTTCACTTTCCAGAATGCAGCTATCAGGACCTGGTTTTGTGTCCTCTGTGAGATGGGTCCTATGTGTTGATCTCCCTATCTGGCTAAGGTTACATAGGTGGGGCCTGTGGACATAAGGGATTTTCATGCCAAATCTTGGCTTCCCATGGAGGCCAAACATTTGGAGTGGGTTTGAAGCTCAGGAGACCACCAGCAAACCAGCAGTGCCCAGGGAGCAAGAGTTAGCCCAGACCCTCCGTTGCCCTATGGAGAACAGAGAGCTAGGGGAGACAAAGGCACGTGTTGCTTCCTGAGCAAAGATGCCTTGGGGCTGTGGTTTGTTCCCTGAGGAGAGTTTCACTTTCCAGAATGCCACTCCCAGAAGCTAGTTTTGTGCCTTTTCTGAGATGGGCCCTAAGTGCATATCTTCCTCTCTGAGTAAGGGTGGATTGCTTGGGCGTGTGCAAAGAAGGCCTTTTCATGCCAAATCCATCTTCTCCAAAAAGTGAACACATTTGGAGTAGCTTTCCAGCTCAGGAGACCACCAGCATACCAGCAGTGCCCAGGGAGCAAGAGGCAGACCAGACCCTCCTTGGCCCTATGGAGAACAGAGGGATAGGGGAGAAATAGGCACGCGTTACTTGCCTGAGCAAAGATGCCTTGGGGCTGTGGTTTGCTCCCTGAGGAGAGTTTCACTTTCCAGAAGGCAGCTCCCAGAAGCTAGTTTGGGGCTGTTTGTGAGATGGGCCCAGGTGCTAATATCCCTATCTGGCTAAGGGTGGATTGCTGAAGCCTGTGCAAAGAAGGCCTTTTCATGCCAAATCCCACTTCTCCATGATGGAGAACACATTTGGAGTGGGTTTCTAGCTCAGGAGACCACCAGCAACCAGCAGTGCCCAGGGAGTAAGAGGCAGCCCAGACCATCCCTTGCCCTATGGAGAACAGACGGATAGGGGAGGAAAAGGCACACGTTACTTGCCTGAGCAAAGATGCCTTGGGGCTGTGGTTTTTTCCCTGAGGAGAGTTTCACTTTCCAGAATGCCACTCCCAGAAGCAAGTTTGGGGCCGTTTGTGAGATGGGCCCAGGTGCTAATCTCCCTAGCAGGCTCAGGTTTAATTGATGGGGCCTGTGCAAACAAGGCATTTCGATGCCAAATCCTGCTTCTCCATGATGGAGAACACGTTTGGAGTGGGTTTGAAGCTACGGAGACCACCAGCAAACCACAACTGCCCACGGAGCAAGAGGCAGCCCAGACTCTCCTTTGCCCTTGGAGAGCAGAGGGATTGGTGAGACAAAGGCATGCGTTGCTTCCTCAGCAAAGAAGCACGAGGGCTGGGGTTTCTTCCTGGAAGAGAGTTTCACTTTCTGGAATGCCACTCCCAGAAGCTAATTTGGTGCCATTTGTGCAATGGGCCCTAGGTGTTGATCTCCATGTCTGGCTAAGGGTGGGTTGCTGAAGCCTGTGGAAAGAAGGCATTTTCAGGCCAAATCCTGCTTCTCCATGAAAGAGAACATGTTTGGAGTGGATTTCCAGCTCAGGAGACCACCAGCATACCAGCAGTGCCCAGGGAGTAAGAGGCAGCCCACACCATCCTTTGCCCTATGGAGAACAGAGGGCTAGGTGAGAAAAAGGCACGTGTTGCTTCCTGAAGAAAGATGCCTTGGGGCTGTGGTTTGTTCCCTGAGGAGAGTTTCCCTTTCAAGAATGCCACTCCCAGAAGCAAGTTTGGGGCCGTTTGTGAGATGGGCCCAGGTGCTAATCTCCCTAGCAGGCTCAGGTTTAATTGATTTACGCCAAACCCTGCTTCTCCATGAAGGAAAACATGTTTGGAGTGGGTTTTGAGCTTAGGAGACTCCCAGCAAACCAGCAGTGCCCAGGGAGCATGAGGCAGCCCAGACCATTTTTGATCTATTGAGAAGAGAGTGGCAGGGGAGGAAAAGGCAAACGTTGCTTTCCTGAGCAAAGACACATTGGGTCTGTGGTTTCTTCCCTGAGGAGAGGTTCACTTTCCATTATGCAGCTATCAGGACCTGGTTTGTATCGTCTGTGACATTTGTCTTAGGTGTTGATCTCCATGTCTGGCTAACGGTGGATTGTTGAGGCCTGTGCACACAAAGCCTTTTCATTTCAAATCCTGCTTCTCCATGAAGGAGAACATGATGGAGTGGGTTTACAGCTCAGGAGACCACCATCAAACAAGGAGTGCCCAAGGAGCAAGAGTTAGCCCAGGTCATCCTTTGCCCTATGGAGAACAGAGGGCTAAGGGAGAAAAAGGCACCTGTTGCTTCCTGAGCAGAGATGCCTTGGGACTTTGGTTTGTTCCCTGAGGAGAGTTTCACTTTCCAGAATGCCAATCCCAGAAGCTAGTTTTGTGTCATTTTTGAGATGGGCCCTAGGTGCTGATCTCTCCATCTTGCTATGGGTGGATTACTGAGGCCTGTGCAAACAAGGACTTTTGATGCCAAATCCTGCTTGCCCACGAAGGAGAACACGTTTGGAGAGGGTTTCCAGCTCAGGAGACCACCAGCTAACCAGCAGTGCCCAGGGAGCAAGAGGCAACCCAGACACTCTTTGCCCTATTGAGAAGAGAGGGATAGGGGAGAGAGGTAAGCATGGCTTTCCTGAACAAACATGAACTGTGTCTGTTGTTTGTTCCCTGAGGAGAGTTTCACTTTCCAGAATGCAGCTATCAGGACCTGGTTTTGTGTCCTCTGTGAGATGGGTCCTATGTGTTGATCTCCCTATCTGGCTAAGGTTACATAGGTGGGGCCTGTGGACATAAGGGATTTTCATGCCAAATCTTGGCTTCCCATGGAGGCCAAACATTTGGAGTGGGTTTGAAGCTCAGGAGACCACCAGCAAACCAGCAGTGCCCAGGGAGCAAGAGTTAGCCCAGACCCTCCGTTGCCCTATGGAGAACAGAGAGCTAGGGGAGACAAAGGCACGTGTTGCTTCCTGAGCAAAGATGCCTTGGGGCTGTGGTTTGTTCCCTGAGGAGAGTTTCACTTTCCAGAATGCCACTCCCAGAAGCTAGTTTTGTGCCTTTTCTGAGATGGGCCCTAAGTGCATATCTTCCTCTCTGAGTAAGGGTGGATTGCTTGGGCGTGTGCAAAGAAGGCCTTTTCATGCCAAATCCATCTTCTCCAAAAAGTGAACACATTTGGAGTAGCTTTCCAGCTCAGGAGACCACCAGCATACCAGCAGTGCCCAGGGAGCAAGAGGCAGACCAGACCCTCCTTGGCCCTATGGAGAACAGAGGGATAGGGGAGAAATAGGCACGCGTTACTTGCCTGAGCAAAGATGCCTTGGGGCTGTGGTTTGCTCCCTGAGGAGAGTTTCACTTTCCAGAAGGCAGCTCCCAGAAGCTAGTTTGGGGCTGTTTGTGAGATGGGCCCAGGTGCTAATATCCCTATCTGGCTAAGGGTGGATTGCTGAAGCCTGTGCAAAGAAGGCCTTTTCATGCCAAATCCCACTTCTCCATGATGGAGAACACATTTGGAGTGGGTTTCTAGCTCAGGAGACCACCAGCAACCAGCAGTGCCCAGGGAGTAAGAGGCAGCCCAGACCATCCCTTGCCCTATGGAGAACAGACGGATAGGGGAGGAAAAGGCACACGTTACTTGCCTGAGCAAAGATGCCTTGGGGCTGTGGTTTTTTCCCTGAGGAGAGTTTCACTTTCCAGAATGCCACTCCCAGAAGCAAGTTTGGGGCCGTTTGTGAGATGGGCCCAGGTGCTAATCTCCCTAGCAGGCTCAGGTTTAATTGATGGGGCCTGTGCAAACAAGGCATTTCGATGCCAAATCCTGCTTCTCCATGATGGAGAACACGTTTGGAGTGGGTTTGAAGCTACGGAGACCACCAGCAAACCACAACTGCCCACGGAGCAAGAGGCAGCCCAGACTCTCCTTTGCCCTTGGAGAGCAGAGGGATTGGTGAGACAAAGGCATGCGTTGCTTCCTCAGCAAAGAAGCACGAGGGCTGGGGTTTCTTCCTGGAAGAGAGTTTCACTTTCTGGAATGCCACTCCCAGAAGCTAATTTGGTGCCATTTGTGCAATGGGCCCTAGGTGTTGATCTCCATGTCTGGCTAAGGGTGGGTTGCTGAAGCCTGTGGAAAGAAGGCATTTTCAGGCCAAATCCTGCTTCTCCATGAAAGAGAACATGTTTGGAGTGGATTTCCAGCTCAGGAGACCACCAGCATACCAGCAGTGCCCAGGGAGTAAGAGGCAGCCCACACCATCCTTTGCCCTATGGAGAACAGAGGGCTAGGTGAGAAAAAGGCACGTGTTGCTTCCTGAAGAAAGATGCCTTGGGGCTGTGGTTTGTTCCCTGAGGAGAGTTTCCCTTTCAAGAATGCCACTCCCAGAAGCAAGTTTGGGGCCGTTTGTGAGATGGGCCCAGGTGCTAATCTCCCTAGCAGGCTCAGGTTTAATTGATTTACGCCAAATCCTGCTTCTCCATGAAGGAAAACATGTTTGGAGTGGGTTTTGAGCTTAGGAGACTCCCAGCAAACCAGCAGTGCCCAGGGAGCATGAGGCAGCCCAGACCATTTTTGATCTATTGAGAAGAGAGTGGCAGGGGAGGAAAAGGCAAACGTTGCTTTCCTGAGCAAAGACACATTGGGTCTGTGGTTTCTTCCCTGAGGAGAGGTTCACTTTCCATTATGCAGCTATCAGGACCTGGTTTGTATCGTCTGTGACATTTGTCTTAGGTGTTGATCTCCATGTCTGGCTAACGGTGGATTGTTGAGGCCTGTGCACACAAAGCCTTTTCATTTCAAATCCTGCTTCTCCATGAAGGAGAACATGATGGAGTGGGTTTACAGCTCAGGAGACCACCATCAAACAAGGAGTGCCCAAGGAGCAAGAGTTAGCCCAGGTCATCCTTTGCCCTATGGAGAACAGAGGGCTAAGGGAGAAAAAGGCACCTGTTGCTTCCTGAGCAGAGATGCCTTGGGACTTTGGTTTGTTCCCTGAGGAGAGTTTCACTTTCCAGAATGCCAATCCCAGAAGCTAGTTTTGTGTCATTTTTGAGATGGGCCCTAGGTGCTGATCTCTCCATCTTGCTATGGGTGGATTACTGAGGCCTGTGCAAACAAGGACTTTTGATGCCAAATCCTGCTTGCCCACGAAGGAGAACACGTTTGGAGAGGGTTTCCAGCTCAGGAGACCACCAGCTAACCAGCAGTGCCCAGGGAGCAAGAGGCAACCCAGACACTCTTTGCCCTATTGAGAAGAGAGGGATAGGGGAGAGAGGTAAGCATGGCTTTCCTGAACAAACATGAACTGTGTCTGTTGTTTGTTCCCTGAGGAGAGTTTCACTTTCCAGAATGCAGCTATCAGGACCTGGTTTTGTGTCCTCTGTGAGATGGGTCCTATGTGTTGATCTCCCTATCTGGCTAAGGTTACATAGGTGGGGCCTGTGGACATAAGGGATTTTCATGCCAAATCTTGGCTTCCCATGGAGGCCAAACATTTGGAGTGGGTTTGAAGCTCAGGAGACCACCAGCAAACCAGCAGTGCCCAGGGAGCAAGAGTTAGCCCAGACCCTCCGTTGCCCTATGGAGAACAGAGAGCTAGGGGAGACAAAGGCACGTGTTGCTTCCTGAGCAAAGATGCCTTGGGGCTGTGGTTTGTTCCCTGAGGAGAGTTTCACTTTCCAGAATGCCACTCCCAGAAGCTAGTTTTGTGCCTTTTCTGAGATGGGCCCTAAGTGCATATCTTCCTCTCTGAGTAAGGGTGGATTGCTTGGGCGTGTGCAAAGAAGGCCTTTTCATGCCAAATCCATCTTCTCCAAAAAGTGAACACATTTGGAGTAGCTTTCCAGCTCAGGAGACCACCAGCATACCAGCAGTGCCCAGGGAGCAAGAGGCAGACCAGACCCTCCTTGGCCCTATGGAGAACAGAGGGATAGGGGAGAAATAGGCACACGTTACTTGCCTGAGCAAAGATGCCTTGGGGCTGTGGTTTGCTCCCTGAGGAGAGTTTCACTTTCCAGAAGGCAGCTCCCAGAAGCTAGTTTGGGGCTGTTTGTGAGATGGGCCCAGGTGCCAATCTCCCTAGCAGGCTCAGGTTTAATTGATGGGGCCTGTGCAAACAAGGCATTTCGATGCCAAATCCTGCTTCTCCATGATGGAGAACACGTTTGGAGTGGGTTTGAAGCTACGGAGACCACCAGCAAACCACAACTGCCCACGGAGCAAGAGGCAGCCCAGACTCTCCTTTGCCCTTGGAGAGCAGAGGGATTGGTGAGACAAAGGCATGCGTTGCTTCCTCAGCAAAGAAGCACGAGGGCTGGGGTTTCTTCCTGGAAGAGAGTTTCACTTTCTGGAATGCCACTCCCAGAAGCTAATTTGGTGCCATTTGTGCAATGGGCCCTAGGTGTTGATCTCCATGTCTGGCTAAGGGTGGGTTGCTGAAGCCTGTGGAAAGAAGGCATTTTCAGGCCAAATCCTGCTTCTCCATGAAAGAGAACATGTTTGGAGTGGATTTCCAACTCAGGAGACCACCAGCATACCAGCAGTGCCCAGGGAGTAAGAGGCAGCCCACACCATCCTTTGCCCTATGGAGAACAGAGGGCTAGGTGAGAAAAAGGCACGTGTTGCTTCCTGAAGAAAGATGCCTTGGGGCTGTGGTTTGTTCCCTGAGGAGAGTTTCCCTTTCAAGAATGCCACTCCCAGAAGCAAGTTTGGGGCCGTTTGTGAGATGGGCCCAGGTGCTAATCTCCCTAGCAGGCTCAGGTTTAATTGATTTACGCCAAATCCTGCTTCTCCATGAAGGAAAACATGTTTGGAGTGGGTTTTGAGCTTAGGAGACTCCCAGCAAACCAGCAGTGCCCAGGGAGCATGAGGCAGCCCAGACCATTTTTGATCTATTGAGAAGAGAGTGGCAGGGGAGGAAAAGGCAAACGTTGCTTTCCTGAGCAAAGACACATTGGGTCTGTGGTTTCTTCCCTGAGGAGAGGTTCACTTTCCATTATGCAGCTATCAGGACCTGGTTTGTATCGTCTGTGACATTTGTCTTAGGTGTTGATCTCCATGTCTGGCTAACGGTGGATTGTTGAGGCCTGTGCACACAAAGCCTTTTCATTTCAAATCCTGCTTCTCCATGAAGGAGAACATGATGGAGTGGGTTTACAGCTCAGGAGACCACCATCAAACAAGGAGTGCCCAAGGAGCAAGAGTTAGCCCAGGTCATCCTTTGCCCTATGGAGAACAGAGGGCTAAGGGAGAAAAAGGCACCTGTTGCTTCCTGAGCAGAGATGCCTTGGGACTTTGGTTTGTTCCCTGAGGAGAGTTTCACTTTCCAGAATGCCAATCCCAGAAGCTAGTTTTGTGTCATTTTTGAGATGGGCCCTAGGTGCTGATCTCTCCATCTTGCTATGGGTGGATTACTGAGGCCTGTGCAAACAAGGACTTTTGATGCCAAATCCTGCTTGCCCACGAAGGAGAACACGTTTGGAGAGGGTTTCCAGCTCAGGAGACCACCAGCTAACCAGCAGTGCCCAGGGAGCAAGAGGCAACCCAGACACTCTTTGCCCTATTGAGAAGAGAGGGATAGGGGAGAGAGGTAAGCATGGCTTTCCTGAACAAACATGAACTGTGTCTGTTGTTTGTTCCCTGAGGAGAGTTTCACTTTCCAGAATGCAGCTATCAGGACCTGGTTTTGTGTCCTCTGTGAGATGGGTCCTATGTGTTGATCTCCCTATCTGGCTAAGGTTACATAGGTGGGGCCTGTGGACATAAGGGATTTTCATGCCAAATCTTGGCTTCCCATGGAGGCCAAACATTTGGAGTGGGTTTGAAGCTCAGGAGACCACCAGCAAACCAGCAGTGCCCAGGGAGCAAGAGTTAGCCCAGACCCTCCGTTGCCCTATGGAGAACAGAGAGCTAGGGGAGACAAAGGCACGTGTTGCTTCCTGAGCAAAGATGCCTTGGGGCTGTGGTTTGTTCCCTGAGGAGAGTTTCACTTTCCAGAATGCCACTCCCAGAAGCTAGTTTTGTGCCTTTTCTGAGATGGGCCCTAAGTGCATATCTTCCTCTCTGAGTAAGGGTGGATTGCTTGGGCGTGTGCAAAGGAGGCCTTTTCATGCCAAATCCATCTTCTCCAAAAAGTGAACACGTTTGGAGTGGGGTTCCAGCTCAGGAGACCAGCAGCAATCCAGCAGTGCCCAGGGAGCAAGAGGCAGACCAGACCCTCCTTGGCCCTATGGAGAACAGAGGGATAGGGGAGAAATAGGCACGCGTTACTTGCCTGAGCAAAGATGCCTTGGGGCTGTGGTTTGCTCCCTGAGGAGAGTTTCACTTTCCAGAAGGCAGCTCCCAGAAGCTAGTTTGGGGCTGTTTGTGAGATGGGCCCAGGTGCTAATATCCCTATCTGGCTAAGGGTGGATTGCTGAAGCCTGTGCAAAGAAGGCCTTTTCATGCCAAATCCCACTTCTCCATGATGGAGAACACATTTGGAGTGGGTTTCTAGCTCAGGAGACCACCAGCAACCACCAGTGCCCAGGGAGTAAGAGGCAGCCCAGACCATCCCTTGCCCTATGGAGAACAGACGGATAGGGGAGGAAAAGGCACACGTTACTTGCCTGAGCAAAGATGCCTTGGGGCTGTGGTTTTTTCCCTGAGGAGAGTTTCACTTTCCAGAATGCCACTCCCAGAAGCAAGTTTGGGGCCGTTTGTGAGATGGGCCCAGGTGCTAATCTCCCTAGCAGGCTCAGGTTTAATTGATGGGGCCTGTGCAAACAAGGCATTTCGATGCCAAATCCTGCTTCTCCATGATGGAGAACACGTTTGGAGTGGGTTTGAAGCTACGGAGACCACCAGCAAACCACAACTGCCCACGGAGCAAGAGGCAGCCCAGACTCTCCTTTGCCCTTGGAGAGCAGAGGGATTGGTGAGACAAAGGCATGCGTTGCTTCCTCAGCAAAGAAGCACGAGGGCTGGGGTTTCTTCCTGGAAGAGAGTTTCACTTTCTGGAATGCCACTCCCAGAAGCTAATTTGGTGCCATTTGTGCAATGGGCCCTAGGTGTTGATCTCCATGTCTGGCTAAGGGTGGGTTGCTGAAGCCTGTGGAAAGAAGGCATTTTCAGGCCAAATCCTGCTTCTCCATGAAAGAGAACATGTTTGGAGTGGATTTCCAACTCAGGAGACCACCAGCATACCAGCAGTGCCCAGGGAGTAAGAGGCAGCCCACACCATCCTTTGCCCTATGGAGAACAGAGGGCTAGGTGAGAAAAAGGCACGTGTTGCTTCCTGAAGAAAGATGCCTTGGGGCTGTGGTTTGTTCCCTGAGGAGAGTTTCCCTTTCAAGAATGCCACTCCCAGAAGCAAGTTTGGGGCCGTTTGTGAGATGGGCCCAGGTGCTAATCTCCCTAGCAGGCTCAGGTTTAATTGATTTACGCCAAACCCTGCTTCTCCATGAAGGAAAACATGTTTGGAGTGGGTTTTGAGCTTAGGAGACTCCCAGCAAACCAGCAGTGCCCAGGGAGCATGAGGCAGCCCAGACCATTTTTGATCTATTGAGAAGAGAGTGGCAGGGGAGGAAAAGGCAAACGTTGCTTTCCTGAGCAAAGACACATTGGGTCTGTGGTTTCTTCCCTGAGGAGAGGTTCACTTTCCATTATGCAGCTATCAGGACCTGGTTTGTATCGTCTGTGACATTTGTCTTAGGTGTTGATCTCCATGTCTGGCTAACGGTGGATTGTTGAGGCCTGTGCACACAAAGCCTTTTCATTTCAAATCCTGCTTCTCCATGAAGGAGAACATGATGGAGTGGGTTTACAGCTCAGGAGACCACCATCAAACAAGGAGTGCCCAAGGAGCAAGAGTTAGCCCAGGTCATCCTTTGCCCTATGGAGAACAGAGGGCTAAGGGAGAAAAAGGCACCTGTTGCTTCCTGAGCAGAGATGCCTTGGGACTTTGGTTTGTTCCCTGAGGAGAGTTTCACTTTCCAGAATGCCAATCCCAGAAGCTAGTTTTGTGTCATTTTTGAGATGGGCCCTAGGTGCTGATCTCTCCATCTTGCTATGGGTGGATTACTGAGGCCTGTGCAAACAAGGACTTTTGATGCCAAATCCTGCTTGCCCACGAAGGAGAACACGTTTGGAGAGGGTTTCCAGCTCAGGAGACCACCAGCTAACCAGCAGTGCCCAGGGAGCAAGAGGCAACCCAGACACTCTTTGCCCTATTGAGAAGAGAGGGATAGGGGAGAGAGGTAAGCATGGCTTTCCTGAACAAACATGAACTGTGTCTGTTGTTTGTTCCCTGAGGAGAGTTTCACTTTCCAGAATGCAGCTATCAGGACCTGGTTTTGTGTCCTCTGTGAGATGGGTCCTATGTGTTGATCTCCCTATCTGGCTAAGGTTACATAGGTGGGGCCTGTGGACATAAGGGATTTTCATGCCAAATCTTGGCTTCCCATGGAGGCCAAACATTTGGAGTGGGTTTGAAGCTCAGGAGACCACCAGCAAACCAGCAGTGCCCAGGGAGCAAGAGTTAGCCCAGACCCTCCGTTGCCCTATGGAGAACAGAGAGCTAGGGGAGACAAAGGCACGTGTTGCTTCCTGAGCAAAGATGCCTTGGGGCTGTGGTTTGTTCCCTGAGGAGAGTTTCACTTTCCAGAATGCCACTCCCAGAAGCTAGTTTTGTGCCTTTTCTGAGATGGGCCCTAAGTGCATATCTTCCTCTCTGAGTAAGGGTGGATTGCTTGGGCGTGTGCAAAGAAGGCTTTTCATGCCAAATCCTGCCTCTCCAAGAAGGAGAACACGTTTGGAGTGGGGTTCCAGCTCAGGAGACCACCAGCTAACCAGCAGTGCTCAGGGAGCAAGAGCCAACCCAGAACCACTTTGCCCTATTTGAGAAGAGAGGGATAGGGGAGAGAAAGGCACGTGTTGCTTTCCTGAACAAACATGCACTGTGTCTGTTGTTTGTTCCCTGAGGAGAGTTTCACTTTCCGGAATGCAGCTATCAGGACCTGATTTTGTGTCGTCTGTGAGATGGGTCCTATATGTTTATCTCCATGTCTGGCTAAGTGTTGATTGTTGAGGCCTGTGCAAAGAAGGCCTTTTCATGCCAAATCCTGCTCAGGAGACCACCAGCAAACCAGCAAAGCCCAGGGAGCAAGAGGCAGCCCAGACCCTCTTTTCCGAATTTAGAAAAAATGGATAGGGGGAAAAAGGCAAGCGTTGCTTTCCTGAACAAAGAGACACTTGGTCTGTGCTTTGTTCCTTGAGGAGAGATTCACTTTCCAGAAGCCAGCTCCCAGAGCCTAGTTTTGGGCCGTTTTTGAGATGGACATTTGTGCTTATCTCCCTCTCCGTCTAATGGTGGATTGCTGAAGAGTGTGCAAAGAAGGCCTTTTCATGGCAAATTCTGCTTCTCCACGGAGGAGAACACATTTGGAGTGGGTTTCCAGCTCAGGAGACCACCAGCAAACCAGCAGTGCCCAGGGAGCAAGAGGCATCTCAGACCCTCTTTGCCCTATTGAGAACAGAGGGAGAGGGGAGAAAAAGGCAAGCGTTGCTATTCTGAAGTAAGACGCATTGGGTCTGTTGTTTGCACTCTTATGAAAATTCACATTCCCGAATGCAGCTACCAGGACCTGGTTTGTGTCGTCTGTGAGATGGGACCTAGGTGTTGATCTCCATGTCTGGCTAAGGGTGGATTGTTGAGGCCTGTGCACACAAGGCCTTTCCATTTCAAATCCTGCTTTTGCATGAAGGACAATATGACTGGAGTGGGTTTCCAGCTCAGGAGACCACCAGCAAACCAGCAGTGCCCAGGGAGCAAGAGGCAGCCCAGACTCTCCTTTGCCCCATGGAAAACAGAGAGCTAGGGAAGAAAAAGGGAAGTGTTGCTTAATGAGCAAAGATGCCTTGGGGCTGTGGTTTGTCCCTGAGGAGAGTTTCACTTTCCCGAAGGCAGCTCCCAGAGCTTAGTTTTGGGCCGTTTTTGAGATGGGCCCTAGGTGCTGATCACCCTCTCCGGCTAAGGGTGGATTGCTGAAGCCTGTGCAAAGAAGGCCTTTTCATGGCAAATCCTGCTTCTCCATGAAGGAGAACACATTTGGAGTGGGTTTCAAGCTCAGGAGACCACCAGCAAGCCAGCAGTGCCCAGGGAGCAAGAGGAAGCCCTGACCCTCTTTGCCCTATTGAGAACAGAGGGATAGGGGACAAAAAGGCAAGCGTTGCTTTCCTGAGCAAAGATGCCTTGGGGCTGTGGTTTGTTCCCTGAGGAGAGTTTCACCTTACAGGTACCAGGACCTGGTTTTGTGTCGCTTGTGGTTGCGTCCTGAGTGTTGGTCTCCCTATCTGTCTAAGGTTACATAGGTGGGGCCTGTGGAAACATGGCATTTTCATGCCAAATCTTGGGTGCCCATGGAGGCAAACACATTTGGACTGGGTTTGAAGTGAAGGAGACCACCAGCAAACCACAACTGCCCACGGAGCAAGAGGCAGCCCAGACCGTCCTTTACCCTTGGAGAGCAGAGGGATTGGTGAGACAAAGGCACGTGTTGCTTTCCTCAGCAAAGAAGCATGAGGGCTGTGGCTTGTTCCTGGAAGAGAGTTGCACTTTCCAGAATGCCACTCCCAGAAGCTAGTTTTCTGCCATTTTTGAGATGGGCCGTAGGTGTTGATCTCCATGTCTGGCTAAGGGTGGATTGCTGAGGCCTGTGCAAAGAAGGCCTTTTCATGGCAAATCCTGCTTCTCCACGAAGGAGAACACGTTTGGAGTGGGTTTCCAGCTCAGGAGACCACCAGCAAACCAGCAGTGCCCAGGGAGTAGGAGGCAGTCCAGACCCTCCTTTGCCCTATGGAGAACAGAGAGCAAGGGGAGAAAAAGGCACGTGTTGCTTCCTGAGCAATGACGCCTTGGGGCTGTGGTTTGTTCCCTGAGGAGAGTCTCACTTTCCAGAATGCCGCTCCCAGAGCCTCGTTTTAGGCCATTTTTGAGATGGGCCCTAGGTTCTCATGTCCATGTCTCGTTAAGTTTGGATTGCTGAGGCCTGTGCAAACATCAAGGCAAATCCTGCTTCTCCACGAAGGAGAACATGTTTGGAGTGGGATTCCAGCTCAGGAGACCACCAGCAAAGCAGCAGTGCCCAGGGAGCAAGAGGCAGCCCAGACCCTCTTTGCCCTATTTGTGAAGAGAGGGATAGGGGAGAAAAAGGCAAGCGTTGCTTTCCTGAGCAAAGACGCATTGGGTCTGTGGTTTGTTCCATGAGGAGAGTTTTGCTTTCCAGAATGCAGTTACCAGGACCTGGTTTTGTTTCATCTGTGAGATGGGTCCTAGGTGTTGATCTCCATATCTGGCTAAGGTTACATAGGTGGGTCTGTGGACACAAGGCATTTTCATGCCAAATCTTTGGTGCCCATGGAGGCAAACCCATTTGGACTGGGTTTGAAGCGAAGGAGACCACCAGCAAAACACCACTGCCCACCGAGCAATAGGCAGCCCCGATTATCCTTTGCCCTTGGAGAGCAGAGGGATTGGTGAGACAAAGGCAGACGTTGCTTTCCTCAGCAAAGAAGCATGAGGGCTATGGTTTGTTCCTGGAAGAGTGTTTCACTTTCTAGAGTGCCGCTCCCTGAAGCTAGTTTTGAGCCGTTTGTGCAATTGGCCTTCGGTGTTGATCTCCCTAGCCAGCTAAGTGTGGATTGCTGAGGCCTGTGCAAACAAGGACTTTTGATGGCAAATCCTGCTTCTCCACGAAGGAGAACACGTTTGGAGTGGGTTTCCAGCTCAGGAGACCACCAGCAAACCAGCAGTGCCCAGGGAGCAAGAGGCAGCCCAGACCCTCCGTTGCCCTATGGAGAAGAGAGAGCTAGGGGAGAAAAAGGCAGGTGTTGCTTCCTGAGCAACGATGCCTTGGGGCTGTGGCTTGTTCCCTGAGGCGAGTTTCCCTTTCCAGAATGCCGCTCCCAGAGCCTAGTTTTGTGCTATTGTTGAGATGGGCCCTAGGTGCTGATCACCCACTCTGGCTAAGTTTGGATTCCTGAAGCCTGTGCAAAGAAGGCCTTTTCATGGCAAATCCTGCTTCACCACGAAGGAGAACACGTTTGGAGTGGGGTTCCAGCTCAGGAGACCAGCAGCAATCCAGCAGTGCCCAGGGAGCAAGAGGCAGCCCAGACCCTCCTTTGCCCTATGGAGAACAGAGAGCTAGGGGAGAAAAAGGCACGTGTTGCTTCCTGAGCAAAGACGCCTTGGGGCTGAGGTTTGTTCCCTGAGGCTTGTTTCACTTTCCAGAATGCCACTCCCAGAAGCCAGTTTTGGGCCATTTTTGAGATGGGCCCTAGGTGCTGATCTCCCTCTCTGGCTAAGGGTGGAATGCTGAGGCCTGGGCAAACAAGGCCTTGTCATGCCAAATCCTGCCTCTCCAAGAAGGAAAACACGTTTGCAGTGGGTTTCCAGTTCAGGAGACCACCAGCTAACCAGCAGTGCTCAGGGAGCAAGAGCCAACCCAGAACCACTTTGCCCTATTTGAGAAGAGAGGGATAGGGGAGAGAAAGGCACGTGTTGCTTTCCTGAACAAACATGCACTGTGTCTGTTGTTTGTTCCCTGAGGAGAGTTTCACTTTCCGGAATGCAGCTATCAGGACCTGATTTTGTGTCGTCTGTGAGATGGGTCCTATATGTTTATCTCCATGTCTGGCTAAGTGTTGATTGTTGAGGCCTGTGCAAAGAAGGCCTTTTCATGCGAAATCCTGCTCAGGAGACCACCAGCAAACCAGCAAAGCCCAGGGAGCAAGAGGCAGCCCAGACCCTCTTTTCCGAATTTAGAAAAAATGGATAGGGGGAAAAAGGCAAGCGTTGCTTTCCTGAACAAAGAGACACTTGGTCTGTGCTTTGTTCCTTGAGGAGAGATTCACTTTCCAGAAGCCAGCTCCCAGAGCCTAGTTTTGGGCCGTTTTTGAGATGGATATTTGTGCTTATCTCCCTCTCCGTCTAATGGTGGATTGCTGAAGAGTGTGCAAAGAAGGCCTTTTCATGGCAAATCCTGCTTCTCCACTGGGAGAACACGTTTGGAGTGGGTTTCCAGCTCAGGAGACCACCAGCAAACCAGCAGTGCCTAGGGAGCAAGAGGCAGCCCGGACCCTCTTTGCCGAATTTGGAAAAAATGGATAGGGGGAAAAAGGCAAGCGTTGCTTTCCTGAACAAAGAGACACTTGGTCTGTGCTTTGTTCCTTGAGGAGAGATTCACTTTCCAGAAGCCATCTCCCACAGCCTAGTTTTGGGCCGTTTTTGAGATGGACATTTGTGCTTAATACCTCTCCGGCTAATGGTGGATTGCTGAAGAGTGTGCAAAGAAGGCCTTTTCATGGCAAATCCTGCTTCTCCACGAAGGAGAACACGTTTGGAGTGGGTTTCCAGCTCAGGAGACCACCAGCAAACCAGCAGTGCCCAGGGAGCAAGAGGCATCCCAGACACTCTTTGCCCTATTGAGAACAGAGGGAGAGGGGAGAAAAAGGCAAGCGTTGCTATTCTGAAGTAAGACGCATTGGGTCTGTTGTTTGCTCCCTTAGGAAAGATTCACATTCCCGAATGCAGCTACCAGGACCTGGGTTGTGTCGTCTGTGAGATGGGACCTAGGTGTTGATCTCCATGTCTTGCTAAGGGTGGATTGTTGAGGCCTTTGCACACAAGGCCTTTCCATTTCAAATCCTGCTTCTCCACGAAGGAGAACACGTTTGGAGTGGGTTTCCAGCTCAGGAGACCACGAGCAATCCAGCAGTGCCCAGGGAGCAAGAGGCAGCCCTGACCCTCTTTGCCCTATTTGAGAAGAGTGGGATAGGGGAGAAAAAGGCAAGCGTTGCTTTCCTGAGCAAAGATGCCTTGGGGCTGTGGTTTGTTCCCTGAGGAGAGTTTCACCTTACAGGTACCAGGACCTGGTTTTGTGTCGCTTGTGGTTGCATCCTGGGTGTTGGTCTCCCTATCTGTCTAAGGTTACATAGGTGGGGCCTGTGGAAACATGGCATTTTCATGCCAAATCTTGGGTGCCCATGGAGGCAAACACATTTGGACTGGGTTTGAAGTGAAGGAGACCACCAGCAAACCACAACTGCCCACGGAGCAAGAGGCAGCCCAGACCGTCCTTTACCCTTGGAGAGCAGAGGGATTGGTGAGACAAAGGCACGTGTTGCTTTCCTCAGCAAAGAAGCATGAGGGCTGTGGCTTGTTCCTGGAAGAGAGTTGCACTTTCCAGAATGCCACTCCCAGAAGCTAGATTTGTGCCATTTTTGAGATGGGCCCTAGGTGTTGATCTCCATGTCTGGCTAAGGGTGGATTGTTGAGGCCTGTGCAAAGAAGGCCTTTTCATGGCAAATCCTGCTTCTCCACGAAGGAGAACACGTTTGGAGTGGGTTTCCAGCTCAGGAGACCACCAGCAAACCAGCAGTGCCCAGGGAGCAGGAGGCATCCCAGACACTCTTTGCCCTATTGAGAACAGAGGGAGAGGGGAGAAAAAGGCAAGCGTTGCTATTCTGAAGTAAGACGCATTGGGTCTGTTGTTTGCTCCCTTAGGAAAGATTCACATTCCCGAATGCAGCTACCAGGACCTGGGTTGTGTCGTCTGTGAGATGGGACCTAGGTGTTGATCTCCATGTCTGGCTAAGGGTGGATTGTTGAGGCCTTTGCACACAAGGCCTTTCCATTTCAAATCCTGCTTCTCCACGAAGGAGAACACGTTTGGAGTGGGTTTCCAGCTCAGGAGACCACGAGCAATCCAGCAGTGCCCAGGGAGCAAGAGGCAGCCCTGACCCTCTTTGCCCTATTTGAGAAGAGTGGGATAGGGGAGAAAAAGGCAAGCGTTGCTTTCCTGAGCAAAGATGCCTTGGGGCTGTGGTTTGTTCCCTGAGGAGAGTTTCACCTTACAGGTACCAGGACCTGGTTTTGTGTCGCTTGTGGTTGCATCCTGGGTGTTGGTCTCCCTATCTGTCTAAGGTTACATAGGTGGGGCCTGTGGAAACATGGCATTTTCATGCCAAATCTTGGGTGCCCATGGAGGCAAACACATTTGGACTGGGTTTGAAGTGAAGGAGACCACCAGCAAACCACAACTGCCCACGGAGCAAGAGGCAGCCCAGACCGTCCTTTACCCTTGGAGAGCAGAGGGATTGGTGAGACAAAGGCACGTGTTGCTTTCCTCAGCAAAGAAGCATGAGGGCTGTGGCTTGTTCCTGGAAGAGAGTTGCACTTTCCAGAATGCCACTCCCAGAAGCTAGTTTTGTGCCATTTTTGAGATGGGCCCTAGGTGTTGATCTCCATGTCTGGCTAAGGGTGGATTGTTGAGGCCTGTGCAAAGAAGGCCTTTTCATGGCAAATCCTGCTTCTCCACGAAGGAGAACACGTTTGGAGTGGGTTTCCAGTTCAGGAGACCACCAGCTAACCAGCAGTGCTCAGGGAGCAAGAGCCAACCCAGAACCACTTTGCCCTATTTGAGAAGAGAGGGATAGGGGAGAGAAAGGCACGTGTTGCTTTCCTGAACAAACATGCACTGTGTCTGTTGTTTGTTCCCTGAGGAGAGTTTCACTTTCCGGAATGCAGCTATCAGGACCTGATTTTGTGTCGTCTGTGAGATGGGTCCTATATGTTTATCTCCATGTCTGGCTAAGTGTTGATTGTTGAGGCCCGTGCAAAGAAGGCCTTTTCATGCCAAATCCTGCTCAGGAGACCACCAGCAAACCAGCAGTGCCCAGGGAGCAAGAGGCAGCCCAGACCGTCCTTGCCCTTGGAGAGCAGAGGGATTGGTGAGACAAAGGCACGTGTTGCTTTCCTCAGCAAAGAAGCATGAGGGCTGTGGTTTGTTCATGGAAGAGAGTTTCACTTTCCAGAATGATTCTCCCAGAGCCTATTTTGGGCCGTTTTTGAGACGGGCTCTAGGTGCTGATCACCCTCTCCGGCTAAGGGTGGATTGCTGAAGCCTGTGCAAAGAAGGCCTTTTCATGGCAAATCCTGCTTCTCCACTGGGAGAACACGTTTGGAGTGGGTTTCCAGCTCAGGAGACCACCAGCAAACCAGCAGTGCCCAGGGAGCAAGAGGCAGCCCTGACCCTCTTTGCCCTACTTGAGAAGAGTGGGATAGGGGGAAAAAGGCAAGCGTTGCTTTCCTGAGCAAAGATGCCTTGGGGCTGTGGTTTGTTCCCTGAGGAGAGTTTCACCTAACAGGTACCAGGACCTGGTTTTGTGTCGCTTGTGGTTGCGTCCTGGGTGTTGGTCTCCCTATCTGTCTAAGGTTACATAGGTGGGGCCTGTGGAAACATGGCATTTTCATGCCAAATCTTGGGTGCCCATGGAGGCAAACACATTTGGACTGGGTTTGAAGTGAAGGAGACCACCAGCAAACCACAACTGCCCACGGAGCAAGAGGCAGCCCAGACCGTCCTTTACCCTTGGAGAGCAGAGGGATTGGTGAGACAAAGGCACGTGTTGCTTTCCTCAGCAAAGAAGCATGAGGGCTGTGGCTTGTTCCTGGAAGAGAGTTGCACTTTCCAGAATGCCACTCCCAGAAGCTAGTTTTGTGCCATTTTTGATATGGGCCCTAGGTGTTGATCTCCATGTCTGGCTAAGGGTGGATTGTTGAGGCCTGTGCAAAGAAGGCCTTTTCATGGCAAATCCTGCTTCTCCACGAAGGAGAACACGTTTGGAGTGGGTTTCCAGCTCAGGAGACCACCAGCAAACCAGCAGTGCCCAGGGAGCAGGAGGCAGTCCAGACCCTCCGTTGCCCCATGGAGAACAGAGAGCTAGGGGAGAAAAAGGCACGTGTTGCTTCCTGAGCAACGACGCCTTGGGGCTGTGGTTTGTTCCCTGAGGAGAGTCTCACTTTCCAGAATGCCGCTCCCAGAGCCTCGTTTTGGGCCGTTTTTGAGATGGGCCCTAGGTTCTCATGTCCATGTCTCGTTAAGTTTGGATTGCTGAGGCCTGTGCAAACATCAAGGCAAATCCTGCTTCTCCACGAAGGAGAACATGTTTGGAGTGGGATTCCAGCTCAGGAGACCACCAGCAAAGCAGCAGTGCCCAGGGAGCAAGAGGCAGCCCAGACCCTCTTTGCCCTATTTGTGAAGAGAGGGATAGGGGAGAAAAAGGCAAGCGTTGCTTTCCTGAGCAAAGACGCATTGGGTCTGTGGTTTGTTCCATGAGGAGAGTTTTGCTTTCCAGAATGCAGTTACCAGGACCTGGTTTTGTTTCATCTGTGAGATGGGTCCTAGGTGTTGATCTCCATATCTGGCTAAGGTTACATAGGTGGGTCTGTGGACACAAGGCATTTTCATGCCAAATCTTTGGTGCCCATGGAGGCAAACCCATTTGGACTGGGTTTGAAGCGAAGGAGACCACCAGCAAAACACCACTGCCCACCGAGCAATAGGCAGCCCCGATTATCCTTTGCCCTTGGAGAGCAGAGGGATTGGTGAGACAAAGGCAGACGTTGCTTTCCTCAGCAAAGAAGCATGAGGGCTATGGTTTGTTCCTGGAAGAGTGTTTCACTTTCTAGAGTGCCGCTCCCTGAAGCTAGTTTTGAGCCGTTTGTGCAATTGGCCTTCGGTGTTGATCTCCCTAGCCAGCTAAGTGTGGATTGCTGAGGCCTGTGCAAACAAGGACTTTTGATGGCAAATCCTGCTTCTCCACAAAGGAGAACACGTTTGGAGTGGGTTTCCAGCTCAGGAGACCACCAGCAAACCAGCAGTGCCCAGGGAGCAAGAGGCAGCCCAGACCCTCCGTTGCCCTATGGAGAACAGAGAGCTAGGGGAGAAAAAGGCAGGTGTTGCTTCCTGAGCAACGATGCCTTGGGGCTGTGGTTTGTTCCCTGAGGAGAGTTTCACTTTCCAGAATGCAACTATCAGGACCTGGTTTTGTGCTATTTTTGAGATGGGCCCTAGGTGCTGATCACCCACTCTGGCTAAGTTTGGATTCTTGAAGCCTGTGCAAAGAAGGCCTTTTTATGGCAAATCCTGCTTCTCCACGAAGGAGAACACGTTTGGAGTGGGTTTCTAGCTCAGGAGACCACCATCAAACCAGCAGTGCCCAGGGAGCAAGAGTTAGCCCAGACCCTCCGTTGCCCTATGGAGAACAGAGAGCTAGGGGAGACAAAGGCACGTGTTGCTTCCTGAGCAAAGATGCCTTGGGGCTGTGGTTTGTTCCCTGAGGAGAGTTTCACTTTCCAGAATGCCACTCCCAGAAGCTAGTTTTGTGCCTTTTCTGAGATGGGCCCTAAGTGCATATCTTCCTCTCTGAGTAAGGGTGGATTGCTTGGGCGTGTGCAAAGAAGGCCTTTCCATGCCAAATCCATCTTCTCCAAAAAGTGAACACGTTTGGAGTGGGGTTCCAGCTCAGGAGACCAGCAGCAATCCAGCAGTGCCCAGGGAGCAAGAGGCAGACCAGACCCTCCTTGGCCCTATGGAGAACAGAGGGATAGGGGAGAAATAGGCACGCGTTACTTGCCTGAGCAAAGATGCCTTGGGGCTGTGGTTTGCTCCCTGAGGAGAGTTTCACTTTCCAGAAGGCAGCTCCCAGAAGCTAGTTTGGGACTGTTTGTGAGATGGGCCCAGGTGCTAATATCCCTATCTGGCTAAGGGTGGATTGCTGAAGCCTGTGCAAAGAAGGCCTTTTCATGGCAAATCCTGCTTCACCACGAAGGAGAACATGTTTGGAGTGGGGTTCCAGCTCAGGAGACCAGCAGCAATCCAGCAGTGCCCAGGGAGCAAGAGGCAGCCCAGATCCTCCTTTGCCCTATGGAGAACAGAGAGCTAGGGTAGAAAAAGGCACGTGTTGCTTCCTGAGCAAAGATGTCTTGGGGCTGAGGTTTGTTCCCTGAGGCTTGTTTCACTTTCCAGAATGCCACTCCCAGAAGCCAGTTTTGGGCCATTTTTGAGATGGGCCCTAGGTGCTGATCTCCCTCTCTGGCTAAGGGTGGAATGCTGAGGCCTGGGCAAACAAGGCCTTGTCATGCCAAATCCTGCCTCTCCAAGAAGGAAAACACGTTTGCAGTGGGTTTCCAGTTCAGGAGACCACCAGCTAACCAGCAGTGCTCAGGGAGCAAGAGCCAACCCAGAACCACTTTGCCCTATTTGAGAAGAGAGGGATAGGGGAGAGAAAGGCACGTGTTGCTTTCCTGAACAAACATGCACTGTGTCTGTTGTTTGTTCCCTGAGGAGAGTTTCACTTTCCGGAATGCAGCTATCAGGACCTGATTTTGTGTCGTCTGTGAGATGGGTCCTATATGTTTATCTCCATGTCTGGCTAAGTGTTGATTGTTGAGGCCCGTGCAAAGAAGGCCTTTTCATGCCAAATCCTGCTCAGGAGACCACCAGCAAACCAGCAGTGCCCAGGGAGCAAGAGGCAGCCCAGACCGTCCTTGCCCTTGGAGAGCAGAGGGATTGGTGAGACAAAGGCACGTGTTGCTTTCCTCAGCAAAGAAGCATGAGGGCTGTGGTTTGTTCATGGAAGAGAGTTTCACTTTCCAGAATGATTCTCCCAGAGCCTATTTTGGGCCGTTTTTGAGACGGGCTCTAGGTGCTGATCACCCTCTCCGGCTAAGGGTGGATTGCTGAAGCCTGTGCAAAGAAGGCCTTTTCATGGCAAATCCTGCTTCTCCACTGGGAGAACACGTTTGGAGTGGGTTTCCAGCTCAGGAGACCACCAGCAAACCAGCAGTGCCCAGGGAGCAAGAGGCAGCCCTGACCCTCTTTGCCCTACTTGAGAAGAGTGGGATAGGGGGAAAAAGGCAAGCGTTGCTTTCCTGAGCAAAGATGCCTTGGGGCTGTGGTTTGTTCCCTGAGGAGAGTTTCACCTAACAGGTACCAGGACCTGGTTTTGTGTCGCTTGTGGTTGCGTCCTGGGTGTTGGTCTCCCTATCTGTCTAAGGTTACATAGGTGGGGCCTGTGGAAACATGGCATTTTCATGCCAAATCTTGGGTGCCCATGGAGGCAAACACATTTGGACTGGGTTTGAAGTGAAGGAGACCACCAGCAAACCACAACTGCCCACGGAGCAAGAGGCAGCCCAGACCGTCCTTTACCCTTGGAGAGCAGAGGGATTGGTGAGACAAAGGCACGTGTTGCTTTCCTCAGCAAAGAAGCATGAGGGCTGTGGCTTGTTCCTGGAAGAGAGTTGCACTTTCCAGAATGCCACTCCCAGAAGCTAGTTTTGTGCCATTTTTGATATGGGCCCTAGGTGTTGATCTCCATGTCTGGCTAAGGGTGGATTGTTGAGGCCTGTGCAAAGAAGGCCTTTTCATGGCAAATCCTGCTTCTCCACGAAGGAGAACACGTTTGGAGTGGGTTTCCAGCTCAGGAGACCACCAGCAAACCAGCAGTGCCCAGGGAGCAGGAGGCAGTCCAGACCCTCCGTTGCCCCATGGAGAACAGAGAGCTAGGGGAGAAAAAGGCACGTGTTGCTTCCTGAGCAACGACGCCTTGGGGCTGTGGTTTGTTCCCTGAGGAGAGTCTCACTTTCCAGAATGCCGCTCCCAGAGCCTCGTTTTGGGCCGTTTTTGAGATGGGCCCTAGGTTCTCATGTCCATGTCTCGTTAAGTTTGGATTGCTGAGGCCTGTGCAAACATCAAGGCAAATCCTGCTTCTCCACGAAGGAGAACATGTTTGGAGTGGGATTCCAGCTCAGGAGACCACCAGCAAAGCAGCAGTGCCCAGGGAGCAAGAGGCAGCCCAGACCCTCTTTGCCCTATTTGTGAAGAGAGGGATAGGGGAGAAAAAGGCAAGCGTTGCTTTCCTGAGCAAAGACGCATTGGGTCTGTGGTTTGTTCCATGAGGAGAGTTTTGCTTTCCAGAATGCAGTTACCAGGACCTGGTTTTGTTTCATCTGTGAGATGGGTCCTAGGTGTTGATCTCCATATCTGGCTAAGGTTACATAGGTGGGTCTGTGGACACAAGGCATTTTCATGCCAAATCTTTGGTGCCCATGGAGGCAAACCCATTTGGACTGGGTTTGAAGCGAAGGAGACCACCAGCAAAACACCACTGCCCACCGAGCAATAGGCAGCCCCGATTATCCTTTGCCCTTGGAGAGCAGAGGGATTGGTGAGACAAAGGCAGACGTTGCTTTCCTCAGCAAAGAAGCATGAGGGCTATGGTTTGTTCCTGGAAGAGTGTTTCACTTTCTAGAGTGCCGCTCCCTGAAGCTAGTTTTGAGCCGTTTGTGCAATTGGCCTTCGGTGTTGATCTCCCTAGCCAGCTAAGTGTGGATTGCTGAGGCCTGTGCAAACAAGGACTTTTGATGGCAAATCCTGCTTCTGCACGAAGGAGAACACGTTTGGAGTGGGTTTCCAGCTCAGGAGACCACCAGCAAACCAGCAGTGCCCAGGGAGCAAGAGGCAGCCCAGACCCTCCGTTGCCCTATGGAGAACAGAGAGCTAGGGGAGAAAAAGGCAGGTGTTGCTTCCTGAGCAACGATGCCTTGGGGCTGTGGCTTGTTCCCTGAGGAGAGTTTCCCTTTCCAAAATGCCGCTCCCAGAGCCTAGTTTTGTGCTATTTTTGAGATGGGCCCTAGGTGCTGATCACCCACTCTGGCTAAGTTTGGATTCCTGAAGCCTGTGCAAAGAAGGCCTTTTCATGGCAAATCCTGCTTCTCCACGAAGGAGAACACGTTTGGAGTGGGTTTCCAGCTCAGGAGACCACCATCAAACCAGCAGTGCCCAGGGAGCAAGAGTTAGCCCAGACCCTCCGTTGCCCTATGGAGAACAGAGAGCTAGGGGAGACAAAGGCACGTGTTGCTTCCTGAGCAAAGATGCCTTGGGGCTGTGGTTTGTTCCCTGAGGAGAGTTTCACTTTCCAGAATGCCACTCCCAGAAGCTAGTTTTGTGCCTTTTCTGAGATGGGCCCTAAGTGCATATCTTCCTCTCTGAGTAAGGGTGGATTGCTTGGGCGTGTGCAAAGAAGGCCTTTTCATGGCAAATCCTGCTTCACCACGAAGGAGAACACGTTTGGAGTGGGGTTCCAGCTCAGGAGACCAGCAGCAATCCAGCAGTGCCCAGGGAGCAAGAGGCAGCCCAGATCCTCCTTTGCCCTATGGAGAACAGAGAGCTAGGGGAGAAAAAGGCACGTGTTGCTTCCTGAGCAAAGATGCCTTGGGGCTGAGGTTTGTTCCCTGAGGCTTGTTTCACTTTCCAGAATGCCACTCCCAGAAGCCAGTTTTGGGCCATTTTTGAGATGGGCCCTAGGTGCTGATCTCCCTCTCTGGCTAAGGGTGGAATGCTGAGGCCTGGGCAAACAAGACCTTGTCATGCCAAATCCTGCCTCTCCAAGAAGGAAAACACGTTTGCAGTGGGTTTCCAGTTCAGGAGACCACCAGCTAACCAGCAGTGCTCAGGGAGCAAGAGCCAACCCAGAACCACTTTGCCCTATTTGAGAAGAGAGGGATAGGGGAGAGAAAGGCACGTGTTGCTTTCCTGAACAAACATGCACTGTGTCTGTTGTTTGTTCCCTGAGGAGAGTTTCACTTTCCGGAATGCAGCTATCAGGACCTGATTTTGTGTCGTCTGTGAGATGGGTCCTATATGTTTATCTCCATGTCTGGCTAAGTGTTGATTGTTGAGGCCTGTGCAAAGAAGGCCTTTTCATGCGAAATCCTGCTCAGGAGACCACCAGCAAACCAGCAAAGCCCAGGGAGCAAGAGGCAGCCCAGACCCTCTTTTCCGAATTTAGAAAAAATGGATAGGGGGAAAAAGGCAAGCGTTGCTTTCCTGAACAAAGAGACACTTGGTCTGTGCTTTGTTCCTTGAGGAGAGATTCACTTTCCAGAAGCCAGCTCCCAGAGCCTAGTTTTGGGCCGTTTTTGAGATGGACATTTGTGCTTATCTCCCTCTCCTTCTAATGGTGGATTGCTGAAGAGTGTGCAAAGAAGGCCTTTTCATGGCAAATCCTGCTTCTCCACTGGGAGAACACGTTTGGAGTGGGTTTCCAGCTCAGGAGACCACCAGCAAACCAGCAGTGCCTAGGGAGCAAGAGGCAGCCCAGACCCTCTTTGCCGAATTTAGAAAAAATTGATAGGGGGAAAAAGGCAAGCGTTGCTTTCCTGAACAAAGAGACACTTGGTCTGTGCTTTGTTCCTTGAGGAGAGATTCACTTTCCAGAAGCCAGCTCCCAGAGCCTAGTTTTGGGCCGTTTTTGAGATGGACATTTGTGCTTATCTCCCTCTCCGGCTAATGGTGGATTGCTGAAGAGTGTGCAAAGAAGGACTTTTCATGGCAAATCCTGCTTCTCCACGAAGGAGAACACGTTTGGAGTGGGTTTCCAGCTCAGGAGACCACCAGCAAACCAGCAGTGCCCAGGGAGCAAGAGGCATCCCAGACCCTCTTTGCCCTATTGAGAACAGAGGGAGAGGGGAGAAAAAGGCAAGCGTTGCTATTCTGAAGTAAGACGCATTGGGTCTGTTGTTTGCTCCCTTAGGAAAGATTCACATTCCCGAATGCAGCTACCAGGACCTGGGTTGTGTCGTCTGTGAGATGGGACCTAGGTGTTGATCTCCATGTCTGGCTAAGGGTGGATTGTTGAGGCCTGTGCACACAAGGCCTTTTCATTTCAAATCCTGCTTTTGCATGAAGGACAATATGACTGGAGTGGGTTTCCAGCTCAGGAGACCACCAGCAAACCAGCAGTGCCCAGGGAGCAAGAGGCAGCCCAGACTCTCCTTTGCCCCATGGAAAACAGAGAGCTAGGGAAGAAAAAGGGAAGTGATGCTTCCTGAGCAAAGATGCCTTGGGGCTGTGGTTTGTCCCTGAGGAGAGTTTCACTTTCCAGAAGGCAGCTCCCAGAGCCTCGTTTTGGGCCGTTTTAGAGATGGGCCCTAGGTGCTGATCACCCTCTCCGGCTAATGGTGGATTGCTGAAGCCTGTGCAAAGAAGGCCTTTTCATGGCAAATCCTGCTTCTCCACAAAGGAGAACACATTTGGAGTGGGTTTTGAGCTCAGGAGACCACCAGCAAACCAGCAGTGCCCAGGGAGCAAGAGGAAGCCCAGGCCGTCTTTGCCCTATTGAGAACAGAGGGATAGGGGACAAAAAGGCAAGCGTTGCTATTCTGAAGTAAGACGCATTGGGTTTGTTGTTTGTTCCTTGAAGTTAGTTTCACTTTCCAGAATGCAGCTATCATGACCTGGTTTTGTGTCGTCTGTGAGATGGGACCTAGGTGTTGATCTCCATGTCTGGCTAAGGGTGGATTGTTGAGGCCTGTGCACACAAGGCCTTTTCATTTCAAATCCTGCTTTTCCATGAAGGACAATATGACTGGAGTGGGTTTCCAGCTCAGGAGACCACCATCAAACCAGCAGTGCCCAGGGAGCAAGAGTTAGCCCAGATCGTCCTTTGCCCTATGGGGAACAGAGGGCTAGGGGAGAAAACGGCACGTGTTGCTTCCTGAGCAAAGATGCCTTGGGGCTGTGGTTTGTTCCCTGAGGAGAGTTTCACTTTCCAGAATGCCACTCCCAGAAGCTAGTTTTGTGCCTATTCTGAGATGGGCCCTATGTGCCGATATCCCTATCTGGCGAAGGGTGGATTGCTTGGGCGTGTGCAAAGAAGGCCTTTTCATGGCAAATCCTGCTTCTCCACTGGGAGAACACGCTTGGAGTGGGTTTCCAGCTCAGGAGACCACGAGCAATCCAGCAGTGCCCAGGGAGCAAGAGGCAGCCCTGACCCTCTTTGCCCTACTTGAGAAGAGTGGGATAGGGGAGAAAAAGGCAAGCGTTGCTTTCCTGAGCAAAGATGCCTTGGGGCTGTGGTTTGTTCCCTGAGGAGAGTTTCACCTTACAGGTACCAGGACCTGGTTTTGTGTCGCTTGTGGTTGCATCCTGGGTGTTCGTCTCCCTATCTGTCTAAGGTTACATAGGTGGGGCCTGTGGAAACATGGCATTTTCATGCCAAATCTTGGGTGCCCATGGAGGCAAACCCATTTGGACTGGGTTTGAAGTGAAGGAGACCACCAGCAAACCACAACTGCCCACGGAGCAAGAGGCAGCCCAGACCGTCCTTTACCCTTGGAGAGCAGAGGGATTGGTGAGACAAAGGCACGTGTTGCTTTCCTCAGCAAAGAAGCATGAGGGCTGTGGCTTGTTCCTGGAAGAGAGTTGCACTTTCCAGAATGCCACTCCCAGAAGCTAGTTTTGTGCCATTTTTGAGATGGGCCCTAGGTGTTGATCTCCATGTCTGGCTAAGGGTGGATTGTTGAGGCCTGTGCAAAGAAGGCCTTTTCATGGCAAATCCTGCTTCTCCACGAAGGAGAACACGTTTGGAGTGGGTTTCCAGCTCAGGAGACCACCAGCAAACCAGCAGTGCCCAGGGAGCAGGAGGCAGTCCAGACCCTCCGTTGCCCTATGGAGAACAGAGAGCTAGGGGAGAAAAAGGCACGTGTTGCTTCCTGAGCAACGACGCCTTGGGGCTGTGGTTTGTTCCCTGAGGAGAGTCTCACTTTCCAGAATGCCGCTCCCAGAGCCTCGTTTTGGGCCGTTTTTGAGATGGGCCCTAGGTTCTCATGTCCATGTCTCGTTAAGTTTGGATTGCTGAGGCCTGTGCAAACATCAAGGCAAATCCTGCTTCTCCACGAAGGAGAACATGTTTGGAGTGGGATTCCAGCTCAGGAGACCACCAGCAAAGCAGCAGTGCCCAGGGAGCAAGAGGCAGCCCAGACCCTCTTTGCCCTATTTGAGAAGAGAAGGATAGGGGAGAAAAAGGCAAGCGTTGCTTTCCTGAGCAAAGACGCATTGGGTCTGTGGTTTGTTCCATGAGGAGAGTTTTGCTTTCCAGAATGCAGTTACCAGGACCTGGTTTTGTTTCATCTGTGAGATGGGTCCTAGGTGTTGATCTCCATATCTGGCTAAGGTTACATAGGTGGGTCTGTGGACACAAGGCATTTTCATGCCAAATCTTTGGTGCCCATGGAGGCAAACCCATTTGGACTGGGTTTGAAGCGAAGGAGACCACCAGCAAAACACCACTGCCCACCGAGCAATAGGCAGCCCCGATTATCCTTTGCCCTTGGAGAGCAGAGGGATTGGTGAGACAAAGGCAGACGTTGCTTTCCTCAGCAAAGAAGCATGAGGGCTATGGTTTGTTCCTGGAAGAGTGTTTCACTTTCTAGAGTGCCGCTCCCTGAAGCTAGTTTTGAGCCGTTTGTGCAATTGGCCTTCGGTGTTGATCTCCCTAGCCAGCTAAGTGTGGATTGCTGAGGCCTGTGCAAACAAGGACTTTTGATGGCAAATCCTGCTTCTCCACGAAGGAGAACACGTTTGGAGTGGGTTTCCAGCTCAGGAGACCACCAGCAAACCAGCAGTGCCCAGGGAGCAAGAGGCAGCCCAGACCCTCCGTTGCCCTATGGAGAAGAGAGAGCTAGGGGAGAAAAAGGCAGGTGTTGCTTCCTGAGCAACGATGCCTTGGGGCTGTGGCTTGTTCCCTGAGGAGAGTTTCCCTTTCCAGAATGCCGCTCCCAGAGCCTAGTTTTGTGCTATTTTTGAGATGGGCCCTAGGTGCTGATCACCCACTCTGGCTAAGTTTGGATTCCTGAAGCCTGTGCAAAGAAGGCCTTTTCATGGCAAATCCTGCTTCTCCACGAAGGAGAACACGTTTGGAGTGGGTTTCCAGCTCAGGAGACCACCAGCAAACCAGCAGTGCCCAGGGAGCAAGAGGCAGCCCAGACCCTCCGTTGCCCTATGGAGAACAGAGAGCTAGGGGAGACAAAGGCACGTGTTGCTTCCTGAGCAAAGATGCCTTGGGGCTGTGGTTTGTTCCCTGAGGAGAGTTTCACTTTCCAGAATGCCACTCCCAGAAGCTAGTTTTGTGCCTTTTCTGAGATGGGCCCTAAGTGCATATCTTCCTCTCTGAGTAAGGGTGGATTGCTTGGGCGTGTGCAAAGAAGGCCTTTTCATGGCAAATCCTGCTTCACCACGAAGGAGAACACGTTTGGAGTGGGGTTCCAGCTCAGGAGACCAGCAGCAATCCAGCAGTGCCCAGGGAGCAAGAGGCAGCCCAGATCCTCCTTTGCCCTATGGAGAACAGAGAGCTAGGGGAGAAAAAGGCACGTGTTGCTTCCTGAGCAAAGATGCCTTGGGGCTGAGGTTTGTTCCCTGAGGCTTGTTTCACTTTCCAGAATGCCACTCCCAGAAGCCAGTTTTGGGCCATTTTTGAGATGGGCCCTAGGTGCTGATCTCCCTCTCTGGCTAAGGGTGGAATGCTGAGGCCTGGGCAAACAAGGCCTTGTCATGCCAAATCCTGCCTCTCCAAGAAGGAAAACACGTTTGCAGTGGGTTTCCAGTTCAGGAGACCACCAGCTAACCAGCAGTGCTCAGGGAGCAAGAGCCAACCCAGAACCACTTTGCCCTATTTGAGAAGAGAGGGATAGGGGAGAGAAAGGCACGTGTTGCTTTCCTGAACAAACATGCACTGTGTCTGTTGTTTGTTCCCTGAGGAGAGTTTCACTTTCCGGAATGCAGCTATCAGGACCTGATTTTGTGTCGTCTGTGAGATGGGTCCTATATGTTTATCTCCATGTCTGGCTAAGTGTTGATTGTTGAGGCCCGTGCAAAGAAGGCCTTTTCATGCCAAATCCTGCTCAGGAGACCACCAGCAAACCAGCAAAGCCCAGGGAGCAAGAGGCAGCCCTGACCCTCTTTGCCCTATTGAGAACAGAGGGATAGGGGAGAAGAAGGCAAGCGTTGCTTTCCTGAACAAAGATGCATTGGGTCTGTGGTTTATTCCCTTAGGAGAGTTTCGCTTTCCAGAATGCAGATAACAGGACTTGGTTTGGTGTCTTCTCTAAGATGGGTCCTAGGTGTTGATATCCATGTCTGGCTAAGGGTGGATTGCAGAGTGTGGCTAAGGGTACATATGTGGGGCCTGTGGACACAAGGTATTTTCATGCCAAATCTTGGGTGCCCAAGGAGGCAAACCCATCTGGAGTGGGTTTGAAGCTCAGGAGACCACCAGCAAACCAGCAGTGCCCAGGGAGCAAGAGGCAGCCCAGACCGTCCTTGCCCTTGGAGAGCAGAGGGATTGGTGAGACAAAGGCACGTGTTGCTTTCCTCAGCAAAGAAGCATGAGGGCTGTGGTTTGTTCATGGAAGAGAGTTTCACTTTCCAGAATGATTCTCCCAGAGCCTATTTTGGGCCGTTTTTGAGACGGGCTCTAGGTGCTGTTCACCCTCTCCGGCTAATGGTGGATTGCTGAGGCCTGTGCAAAGAAGGCCTTTTCATGGCAAATCCTGCTTCTCCACTGGGAGAACACGTTTGGAGTGGGTTTCCAGCTCAGGAGACCACCAGTAAACCAGCAGTGCCCAGGGAGCAAGAGGCAGCCCAGACCCTCTTTGCCCTATTGAGAACAGAGGGAGAGGGGAGAAAAAGGCAAGCGTTGCTATTCTGAAGTAAGACGCATTGGGTCTGTTGTTTGCTCCCTTAGGAAAGATTCACATTCCCGAATGCAGCTACCAGGAGCTGGTTTGTGTCGTCTGTGAGATGGGACCTAGGTGTTGATCTCCATGTCTGGCTAAGGGTGGATTGTTGAGGCCTGTGCACACAAGGCCTTTTCATTTCAAATACTGCTTTTGCATGAAGGACAATATGACTGGAGTGGGTTTCCAGCTCAGGAGACCACCAGCAAACCAGCAGTGCCCAGGGAGCAAGAGGCAGCCCAGACTCTCCTTTGCCCCATGGAAAACAGAGAGCTAGGGAAGAAAAAGGGAAGTGTTGCTTCCTGAGCAAAGATGCCTTGGGGCTGTGGTTTGTCCCTGAGGAGAGTTTCACTTTCCCGAAGGCAGCTCCCAGAGCCTCGTTTTGGGCCGTTTTTGAGATGGGCCCTAGGTGCTGATCACCCTCTCCGGCTAATGGTGGATTGCGAAAGCCTGTACAAAGAAGGCCTTTTCATGGCAAATCCTGCTTCTGCACGAAGGAAAACACGTTTGGAGTGGGTTTCCATCTCAGGAGACCACCAGCAAACCAGCAGTGCCCAGGGAGCAAGAGGCATCCCAGACCCTCTTTGCCCTATTGAGAACAGAGGGAGAGGGGAGAAAAAGGCAAGCGTTGCTATTCTGAAGTAAGACGCATTGGGTCTGTTGTTTGCTCCCTTAGGAAAGATTCACATTCCCGAATGCAGCTACCAGGAGCTGGTTAGTGTCGTCTGTGAGATGGGACCTAGGTGTTGATCTCCATGTCTGGCTAAGGGTGGATTGTTGAGGCCTGTGCACACAAGGCCTTTTCATTTCAAATCCTGCTTTTCCATGAAGGAAATATGACTGGAGTGGGTTTCCAGCTCAGGAGACCACCAGGAAACCAGCAGTGCCCAGGGAGCAAGAGTTAGCCCAGATCGTCCTTTGCCCTATGGGGAACAGAGGGCTAGGGGAGAAAAAGGCACGTGTTGCTTCCTGAGCAAAGATGCCTTGGGGCTGTGGTTTGTTCCCTGAGGAGAGTTTCACTTTCCAGAATGCCACTCCCAGAAGCTAGTTTTGTGCCTTTTCTGAGATGGGCCCTATGTGCCAATATCCCTATCTGGCGAAGGCTGGATTGCTTGGGCGTGTGCAAAGAAGGCCTTTTCATGGCAAATCCTGCTTCTCCACGAAGGAAAACACGTTTGGAGTGGGTTTCCAGCTCAGGAGACCACGAGCAATCCAGCAGTGCCCAGGGAGCAAGAGGCAGCCCTGACCCTCTTTGCCCTACTTGAGAAGAGTGGGATAGGGGAGAAAAAGGCAAGCGTTGCTTTCCTGAGCAAAGATGCCTTGGGGCTGTGGTTTGTTCCCTGAGGAGAGTTTCACCTTACAGGTACCAGGACCTGGTTTTGTGTCGCTTGTGGATGCGTCCTGGGTGTTGGTCTCCCTATCTGTCTAAGGTTACATAGGTGGGGCCTGTGGAAACATGGCATTTTCATGCCAAATCTTGGGTGCCCATGGAGGCAAACCCATTTGGACTGGGTTTGAAGTGAAGGAGACCACCAGCAAACCACAACTGCCCACGGAGCAAGAGGCAGCCCAGACCGTCCTTTACCCTTGGAGAGCAGAGGGATTGGTGAGACAAAGGCACGTGTTGCTTTCCTCAGCAAAGAAGCATGAGGGCTGTGGCTTGTTCCTGGAAGAGAGTTGCACTTTCCAGAATGCCACTCCCAGAAGCTAGTTTTGTGCCATTTTTGAGATGGGCCCTAGGTGTTGATCTCCATGTCTGGCTAAGGGTGGATTGTTGAGGCCTGTGCAAAGAAGGCCTTTTCATGGCAAATCCTGCTTCTCCACGAAGGAGAACACGTTTGGAGTGGGTTTCCAGCTCAGGAGACCACCAGCAAACCAGGAGTGCCCAGGGAGCAGGAGGCAGTCCAGACCCTCCGTTGCCCCATGGAGAACAGAGAGCTAGGGGAGAAAAAGGCACGTGTTGCTTCCTGAGCAACGACGCCTTGGGGCTGTGGTTTGTTCCCTGAGGAGAGTCTCACTTTCCAGAATGCCGCTCCCAGAGCCTCGTTTTGGGCCGTTTTTGAGATGGGCCCTAGGTTCTCATGTCCATGTCTCGTTAAGTTTGGATTGCTGAGGCCTGTGCAAACATCAAGGCAAATCCTGCTTCTCCACGAAGGAGAACATGTTTGGAGTGGGATTCCAGCTCAGGAGACCACCAGCAAAGCAGCAGTGCCCAGGGAGCAAGAGGCAGCCCAGACCCTCTTTGCCCTATTTGAGAAGAGAGGGATAGGGGAGAAAAAGGCAAGCGTTGCTTTCCTGAGCAAAGACGCATTGGGTCTGTGGTTTGTTCCATGAGGAGAGTTTTGCTTTCCAGAATGCAGTTACCAGGACCTGGTTTTGTTTCATCTGTGAGATGGGTCCTAGGTGTTGATCTCCATATCTGGCTAAGGTTACATAGGTGGGTCTGTGGACACAAGGCATTTTCATGCCAAATCTTTGGTGCCCATGGAGGCAAACCCATTTGGACTGGGTTTGAAGTGAAGGAGACCACCAGCAAAACACCACTGCCCACCGAGCAATAGGCAGCCCCGATTATCCTTTGCCCTTGGAGAGCAGAGGGATTGGTGAGACAAAGGCAGACGTTGCTTTCCTCAGCAAAGAAGCATGAGGGCTATGGTTTGTTCCTGGAAGAGTGTTTCACTTTCTAGAGTGCCGCTCCCTGAAGCTAGTTTTGAGCCGTTTGTGCAATTGGCCTTCGGTGTTGATCTCCCTAGCCAGCTAAGTGTGGATTGCTGAGGCCTGTGCAAACAAGGACTTTTGATGGCAAATCCTGCTTCTCCACGAAGGAGAACACGTTTGGAGTGGGTTTCCAGCTCAGGAGACCACCAGCAAACCAGCAGTGCCCAGGGAGCAAGAGGCAGCCCAGACTCTCCTTTGCCCCATGGAAAACAGAGAGCTAGGGGAGAAAAAGGGAAGTGTTGCTTCCTGAGCAAAGATGCCTTGGGGCTGTGGTTTGTCCCTGAGGAGAGTTTCACTTTCCCGAAGGCAGCTCCCAGAGCCTCGTTTTGGGCCGTTTTTGAGATGGGCCCTAGGTGCTGATCACCCTCTCCGGCTAATGGTGGATTCCGGAAGCCTGTCCAAAGAAGGCCTTTTCATGGCAAATCCTGCTTCTCCCCGAAGGAGAACACGTTTGGAGTGGGTTTCCATCTCAGGAGACCACCAGCAAACCAGCAGTGCCCAGGGAGCAAGAGGCAGCCCAGACCGTCCTTTACCCTTGGAGAGCAGAGGGATTGGTGAGACAAAGGCACGTGTTGCTTTCCTCAGCAAAGAAGCATGAGGGCTGTGGCTTGTTCCTGGAAGAGAGTTGCACTTTCCAGAATGCCACTCCCAGAAGCTAGTTTTGTGCCATTTTTGTGCCCTAGGTGTTGATCTCCATGTCTGGCTAAGGGTGGACTGCTGAGGCCTGTGCAAAGAAGGCCTTTTCATGGCAAATCCTGCTTCTCCACGAAGGAGAACACGTTTGGAGTGGGTTTCTAGCTCAGGAGACCACCAGCAAACCAGCAGTGCCCAGGGAGCAGGAGGCAGTCCAGACCCTCCGTTGCCCTATGGAGAACAGAGAGCTAGGGGAGAAAAAGGCACGTGTTGCTTCCTGAGCAACGACGCCTTGGGGCTGTGGTTTGTTCCCTGAGGAGAGTTTCACTTTCCAGAATGCCGCTCCCAGAGCCTCGTTTTGGGCCGTTTTTGAGATGGGCCCTAGGTTCTCATGTCCATGTCTCGTTAAGTTTGGATTGCTGAGGCCTGTGCAAACATCAAGGCAAATCCTGCTTCTCCACGAAGGAGAACATGTTTGGAGTGGGATTCCAGCTCAGGAGACCACCAGCAAAGCAGCAGTGCCCAGGGAGCAAGAGGCAGCCCAGACCCTCTTTGCCCTATTTGAGAAGAGAGGGATAGGGGAGAAAAAGGCAAGCGTTGCTTTCCTGAGCAAAGACGCATTGGGTCTGTGGTTTGTTCCATGAGGAGAGTTTTGCTTTCCAGAATGCAGTTACCAGGACCTGGTTTTGTTTCATCTGTGAGATGGGTCCTAGGTGTTGATCTCCATATCTGGCTAAGGTTACATAGGTGGGTCTGTGGACACAAGGCATTTTCATGCCAAATCTTTGGTGCCCATGGAGGCAAACCCATTTGGACTGGGTTTGAAGCGAAGGAGACCACCAGCAAAACACCACTGCCCACCGAGCAATAGGCAGCCCCGATTATCCTTTGCCCTTGGAGAGCAGAGGGATTGGTGAGACAAAGGCAGACGTTGCTTTCCTCAGCAAAGAAGCATGAGGGCTATGGTTTGTTCCTGGAAGAGTGTTTCACTTTCTAGAGTGCCGCTCCCTGAAGCTAGTTTTGAGCCGTTTGTGCAATTGGCCTTCGGTGTTGATCTCCCTAGCCAGCTAAGTGTGGATTGCTGAGGCCTGTGCAAACAAGGACTTTTGATGGCAAATCCTGCTTCTCCACGAAGGAGAACACGTTTGGAGTGGGTTTCCAGCTCAGGAGACCACCAGCAAACCAGCAGTGCCCAGGGAGCAAGAGGCAGCCCAGACCCTCCGTTGCCCTATGGAGAAGAGAGAGCTAGGGGAGAAAAAGGCAGGTGTTGCTTCCTGAGCAACGATGCCTTGGGGCTGTGGCTTGTTCCCTGAGGAGAGTTTCCCTTTCCAGAATGCCGCTCCCAGAGCCTAGTTTTGTGCTATTGTTGAGATGGGCCCTAGGTGCTGATCACCCACTCTGGCTAAGTTTGGATTCCTGAAGCCTGTGCAAAGAAGGCCTTTTCATGGCAAATCCTGCTTCTCCACGAAGGAGAACACGTTTGGAGTGGGTTTCCAGCTCAGGAGACCACCAGCAAACCAGCAGTGCCCAGGGAGCAAGAGGCAGCCCAGACCCTCCGTTGCCCTATGGAGAACAGAGAGCTAGGGGAGACAAAGGCACGTGTTGCTTCCTGAGCAAAGATGCCTTGGGGCTGTGGTTTGTTCCCTGAGGAGAGTTTCACTTTCCAGAATGCCACTCCCAGAAGCTAGTTTTGTGCCTTTTCTGAGATGGGCCCTAAGTGCATATCTTCCTCTCTGAGTAAGGGTGGATTACTTGGGAGTGTGCAAAGAAGGCCTTATCATGGCAAATCCTGCTTCACCACGAAGGAGAACACGTTTGGAGTGGGGTTCCAGCTCAGGAGACCAGCAGCAATCCAGCAGTGCCCAGGGAGCAAGAGGCAGCCCAGATCCTCCTTTGCCCTATGGAGAACAGAGAGCTAGGGGAGAAAAAGGCACGTGTTGCTTCCTGAGCAAAGATGCCTTGGGGCTGAGGTTTGTTCCCTGAGGCTTGTTTCACTTTCCAGAATGCCACTCCCAGAAGCCAGTTTTGGGCCATTTTTGAGATGGGCCCTAGGTGCTGATCTCCCTCTCTGGCTAAGGGTGGAATGCTGAGGCCTGGGCAAACAAGGCCTTGTCATGCCAAATCCTGCCTCTCCAAGAAGGAAAACACGTTTGCAGTGGGTTTCCAGTTCAGGAGACCACCAGCTAACCAGCAGTGCTCAGGGAGCAAGAGCCAACCCAGAACCACTTTGCCCTATTTGAGAAGAGAGGGATAGGGGAGAGAAAGGCACGTGTTGCTTTCCTGAACAAACATGCACTGTGTCTGTTGTTTGTTCCCTGAGGAGAGTTTCACTTTCCGGAATGCAGCTATCAGGACCTGATTTTGTGTCGTCTGTGAGATGGGTCCTATATGTTTATCTCCATGTCTGGCTAAGTGTTGATTGTTGAGGCCCGTGCAAAGAAGGCCTTTTCATGCCAAATCCTGCTCAGGAGACCACCAGCAAACCAGCAAAGCCCAGGGAGCAAGAGGCAGCCCTGACCCTCTTTGCCCTATTGAGAACAGAGGGATAGGGGAGAAAAAGGCAAGCGTTGCTTTCCTGAACAAAGATGCATTGGGTCTGTGGTTTATTCCCTTAGGAGAGTTTCGCTTTCCAGAATGCAGATAACAGGACTTGGTTTGGTGTCTTCTCTGAGATGGGTCCTAGGTGTTGATATCCATGTCTGGCTAAGGGTGGATTGCAGAGTGTGGCTAAGGGTACATATGTGGGGCCTGTGGACACAAGGCATTTTCATGCCAAATCTTGGGTGCCCATGGAGGCAAACCCATCTGGAGTGGGTTTGAAGCTCAGGAGACCACCAGCAAACCAGCAGTGCCCAGGGAGCAAGAGGCAGCCCAGACCGTCCTTGCCCTTGGAGAGCAGAGGGATTGGTGAGACAAAGGCACGTGTTGCTTTCCTCAGCAAAGAAGCATGAGGGCTGTGGTTTGTTCATGGAAGAGAGTTTCACTTTCCAGAATGATTCTCCCAGAGCCTATTTTGGGCCGTTTTTGAGACGGGCTCTAGGTGCTGATCGCCCTCTCTGGCTAAGGGTGGATTGCTGAGGCCTGTGCAAAGAAGGCCTTTTCATGGCAAATCCTGCTTCTCCACTGGGAGAACACGTTTGGAGTGGGTTTCCAGCTCAGGAGACCACCAGCAAACCAGCAGTGCCCAGGGAGCAGGAGGCAGTCCAGACACTCCGTTGCCCCATGGAGAACAGAGAGCTAGGGGAGAAAAAGGCACGTGTTGCTTCCTGAGCAACGACGCCTTGGGGCTGTGGTTTGTTCCCTGAGGAGAGTCTCACTTTCCAGAATGCCGCTCCCAGAGCCTCGTTTTGGGCCGTTTTTGAGATGGGCCCTAGGTTCTCATGTCCATGTCTCGTTAAGTTTGGATTGCTGAGGCCTGTGCAAACATCAAGGCAAATCCTGCTTCTCCACGAAGGAGAACATGTTTGGAGTGGGATTCCAGCTCAGGAGACCACCAGCAAAGCAGCAGTGCCCAGGGAGCAAGAGGCAGCCCAGACCCTCTTTGCCCTATTTGAGAAGAGAGGGATAGGGGAGAAAAAGGCAAGCGTTGCTTTCCTGAGCAAAGACGCATTGGGTCTCTGGTTTGTTCCATGAGGAGAGTTTTGCTTTCCAGAATGCAGTTACCAGGACCTGGTTTTGTTTCATCTGTGAGATGGGTCCTAGGTGTTGATCTCCATATCTGGCTAAGGTTACATAGGTGGGTCTGTGGACACAAGGCATTTTCATGCCAAATCTTTGGTGCCCATGGAGGCAAACCCATTTGGACTGGGTTTGAAGCGAAGGAGACCACCAGCAAAACACCACTGCCCACCGAGCAATAGGCAGCCCCGATTATCCTTTGCCCTTGGAGAGCAGAGGGATTGGTGAGACAAAGGCAGACGTTGCTTTCCTCAGCAAAGAAGCATGAGGGCTATGGTTTGTTCCTGGAAGAGTGTTTCACTTTCTAGAGTGCCGCTCCCTGAAGCTAGTTTTGAGCCGTTTGTGCAATTGGCCTTCGGTGTTGATCTCCCTAGCCAGCTAAGTGTGGATTGCTGAGGCCTGTGCAAACAAGGACTTTTGATGGCAAATCCTGCTTCTCCACGAAGGAGAACACGTTTGGAGTGGGTTTCCAGCTCAGGAGACCACCAGCAAACCAGCAGTGCCCAGGGAGCAAGAGGCAGCCCAGACTCTCCTTTGCCCCATGGAAAACAGAGAGCTAGGGAAGAAAAAGGGAAGTGTTGCTTCCTGAGCAACGATGCCTTGGGGCTGTGGTTTGTCCCTGAGGAGAGTTTCACTTTCCCGAAGGCAGCTCCCAGAGCCTCGTTTTGGGCCGTTTTTGAGATGGGCCCTAGGTGCTGATCACCCTCTCCGGCTAATGGTGGATTCCGGAAGCCTGTCCAAAGAAGGCCTTTTCATGGCAAATCCTGCTTCTCCCCGAAGGAGAACACGTTTGGAGTGGGTTTCCATCTCAGGAGACCACCAGCAAACCAGCAGTGCCCAGGGAGCAAGAGGCAGCCCAGACCGTCCTTTACCCTTGGAGAGCAGAGGGATTGGTGAGACAAAGGCACGTGTTGCTTTCCTCAGCAAAGAAGCATGAGGGCTGTGGCTTTTTCCTGGAAGAGAGTTGCACTTTCCAGAATGCCACTCCCAGAAGCTAGTTTTGTGCCATTTTTGTGCCCTAGGTGTTGATCTCCATGTCTGGCTAAGGGTGGACTGCTGAGGCCTGTGCAAAGAAGGCCTTTTCATGGCAAATCCTGCTTCTCCACGAAGGAGAACACGTTTGGAGTGGGTTTCTAGCTCAGGAGACCACCAGCAAACCAGCAGTGCCCAGGGAGCAGGAGGCAGTCCAGACCCTCCGTTGCCCTATGGAGAACAGAGAGCTAGGGGAGAAAAAGGCACGTGTTGCTTCCTGAGCAACGACGCCTTGGGGCTGTGGTTTGTTCCCTGAGGAGAGTCTCACTTTCCAGAATGCCGCTCCCAGAGCCTCGTTTTGGGCCGTTTTTGAGATGGGCCCTAGGTTCTCATGTCCATGTCTCGTTAAGTTTGGATTGCTGAGGCCTGTGCAAACATCAAGGCAAATCCTGCTTCTCCACGAAGGAGAACATGTTTGGAGTGGGATTCCAGCTCAGGAGACCACCAGCAAAGCAGCAGTGCCCAGGGAGCAAGAGGCAGCCCAGACCCTCTTTGCCCTATTTGAGAAGAGAGGGATAGGGGAGAAAAAGGCAAGCGTTGCTTTCCTGAGCAAAGACGCATTGGGTCTCTGGTTTGTTCCATGAGGAGAGTTTTGCTTTCCAGAATGCAGTTACCAGGACCTGGTTTTGTTTCATCTGTGAGATGGGTCCTAGGTGTTGATCTCCATATCTGGCTAAGGTTACATAGGTGGGTCTGTGGACACAAGGCATTTTCATGCCAAATCTTTGGTGCCCATGGAGGCAAACCCATTTGGACTGGGTTTGAAGTGAAGGAGACCACCAGCAAAACACCACTGCCCACCGAGCAATAGGCAGCCCCGATTATCCTTTGCCCTTGGAGAGCAGAGGGATTGGTGAGACAAAGGCAGACGTTGCTTTCCTCAGCAAAGAAGCATGAGGGCTATGGTTTGTTCCTGGAAGAGTGTTTCACTTTCTAGAGTGCCGCTCCCTGAAGCTAGTTTTGAGCCGTTTGTGCAATTGGCCTTCGGTGTTGATCTCCCTAGCCAGCTAAGTGTGGATTGCTGAGGCCTGTGCAAACAAGGACTTTTGATGGCAAATCCTGCTTCTCCACGAAGGAGAACACGTTTGGAGTGGGTTTCCAGCTCAGGAGACCACCAGCAAACCAGCAGTGCCCAGGGAGCAAGAGGCAGCCCAGACTCTCCTTTGCCCCATGGAAAACAGAGAGCTAGGGGAGAAAAAGGGAAGTGTTGCTTCCTGAGCAAAGATGCCTTGGGGCTGTGGTTTGTCCCTGAGGAGAGTTTCACTTTCCCGAAGGCAGCTCCCAGAGCCTCGTTTTGGGCCGTTTTTGAGATGGGCCCTAGGTGCTGATCACCCTCTCCGGCTAATGGTGGATTCCGGAAGCCTGTCCAAAGAAGGCCTTTTCATGGCAAATCCTGCTTCTCCCCGAAGGAGAACACGTTTGGAGTGGGTTTCCATCTCAGGAGACCACCAGCAAACCAGCAGTGCCCAGGGAGCAAGAGGCAGCCCAGACCGTCCTTTACCCTTGGAGAGCAGAGGGATTGGTGAGACAAAGGCACGTGTTGCTTTCCTCAGCAAAGAAGCATGAGGGCTGTGGCTTGTTCCTGGAAGAGAGTTGCACTTTCCAGAATGCCACTCCCAGAAGCTAGTTTTGTGCCATTTTTGTGCCCTAGGTGTTGATCTCCATGTCTGGCTAAGGGTGGACTGCTGAGGCCTGTGCAAAGAAGGCCTTTTCATGGCAAATCCTGCTTCTCCACGAAGGAGAACACGTTTGGAGTGGGTTTCTAGCTCAGGAGACCACCAGCAAACCAGCAGTGCCCAGGGAGCAGGAGGCAGTCCAGACCCTCCATTGCCCTATGGAGAACAGAGAGCTAGGGGAGAAAAAGGCACGTGTTGCTTCCTGAGCAACGACGCCTTGGGGCTGTGGTTTGTTCCCTGAGGAGAGTTTCACTTTCCAGAATGCCGCTCCCAGAGCCTCGTTTTGGGCCGTTTTTGAGATGGGCCCTAGGTTCTCATGTCCATGTCTCGTTAAGTTTGGATTGCTGAGGCCTGTGCAAACATCAAGGCAAATCCTGCTTCTCCACGAAGGAGAACATGTTTGGAGTGGGATTCCAGCTCAGGAGACCACCAGCAAAGCAGCAGTGCCCAGGGAGCAAGAGGCAGCCCAGACCCTCTTTGCCCTATTTGAGAAGAGAGGGATAGGGGAGAAAAAGGCAAGCGTTGCTTTCCTGAGCAAAGACGCATTGGGTCTCTGGTTTGTTCCATGAGGAGAGTTTTGCTTTCCAGAATGCAGTTACCAGGACCTGGTTTTGTTTCATCTGTGAGATGGGTCCTAGGTGTTGATCTCCATATCTGGCTAAGGTTACATAGGTGGGTCTGTGGACACAAGGCATTTTCATGCCAAATCTTTGGTGCCCATGGAGGCAAACCCATTTGGACTGGGTTTGAAGCGAAGGAGACCACCAGCAAAACACCACTGCCCACCGAGCAATAGGCAGCCCCGATTATCCTTTGCCCTTGGAGAGCAGAGGGATTGGTGAGACAAAGGCAGACGTTGCTTTCCTCAGCAAAGAAGCATGAGGGCTATGGTTTGTTCCTGGAAGAGTGTTTCACTTTCTAGAGTGCCGCTCCCTGAAGCTAGTTTTGAGCCGTTTGTGCAATTGGCCTTCGGTGTTGATCTCCCTAGCCAGCTAAGTGTGGATTGCTGAGGCCTGTGCAAACAAGGACTTTTGATGGCAAATCCTGCTTCTCCACGAAGGAGAACACGTTTGGAGTGGGTTTCCAGCTCAGGAGACCACCAGCAAACCAGCAGTGCCCAGGGAGCAAGAGGCAGCCCAGACCCTCCGTTGCCCTATGGAGAACAGAGAGCTAGGGGAGAAAAAGGCAGGTGTTGCTTCCTGAGCAACGATGCCTTGGGGCTGTGGTTTGTTCCCTGAGGAGAGTTTCACTTTCCAGAATGCAGCTCCCAGAGCCTAGTTTTGTGCTATTTTTGAGATGGGCCCTAGGTGCTGATCACCCACTCTGGCTAAGTTTGGATTCCTGAAGCCTGTGCAAAGAAGGCCTTTTCATGGCAAATCCTGCTTCTCCACGAAGGAGAACACGTTTGGAGTGGGTTTCCAGCTCAGGAGACCACCAGCAAACCAGCAGTGCCCAGGGAGCAAGAGGCAGCCCAGACCCTCCGTTGCCCTATGGAGAACAGAGAGCTAGGGGAGACAAAGGCACGTGTTGCTTCCTGAGCAAAGATGCCTTGGGGCTGTGGTTTGTTCCCTGAGGAGAGTTTCACTTTCCAGAATGCCACTCCCAGAAGCTAGTTTTGTGCCTTTTCTGAGATGGGCCCTAAGTGCATATCTTCCTCTCTGAGTAAGGGTGGATTGCTTGGGCGTGTGCAAAGAAGGCCTTTTCATGGCAAATCCTGCTTCACCACGAAGGAGAACACGTTTGGAGTGGGGTTCCAGCTCAGGAGACCAGCAGCAATCCAGCAGTGCCCAGGGAGCAAGAGGCAGCCCAGATCCTCCTTTGCCCTATGGAGAACAGAGAGCTAGGGGAGAAAAAGGCACGTGTTGCTTCCTGAGCAAAGATGCCTTGGGGCTGAGGTTTGTTCCCTGAGGCTTGTTTCACTTTCCAGAATGCCACTCCCAGAAGCCAGTTTTGGGCCATTTTTGAGATGGGCCCTAGGTGCTGATCTCCCTCTCTGGCTAAGGGTGGAATGCTGAGGCCTGGGCAAACAAGGCCTTGTCATGCCAAATCCTGCCTCTCCAAGAAGGAAAACACGTTTGCAGTGGGTTTCCAGTTCAGGAGACCACCAGCTAACCAGCAGTGCTCAGGGAGCAAGAGCCAACCCAGAACCACTTTGCCCTATTTGAGAAGAGAGGGATAGGGGAGAGAAAGGCACGTGTTGCTTTCCTGAACAAACATGCACTGTGTCTGTTGTTTGTTCCCTGAGGAGAGTTTCACTTTCCGGAATGCAGCTATCAGGACCTGATTTTGTGTCGTCTGTGAGATGGGTCCTATATGTTTATCTCCATGTCTGGCTAAGTGTTGATTGTTGAGGCCCGTGCAAAGAAGGCCTTTTCATGCCAAATCCTGCTCAGGAGACCACCAGCAAACCAGCAAAGCCCAGGGAGCAAGAGGCAGCCCTGACCCTCTTTGCCCTATTGAGAACAGAGGGATAGGGGAGAAAAAGGCAAGCGTTGCTTTCCTGAACAAAGATGCGTTGGGTCTGTGGTTTATTCCCTTAGGAGAGTTTCGCTTTCCAGAATGCAGATAACAGGACTTGGTTTGGTGTCTTCTCTGAGATGGGTCCTAGGTGTTGATATCCATGTCTGGCTAAGGGTGGATTGCAGAGTGTGGCTAAGGGTACATATGTGGGGCCTGTGGACACAAGGCATTTTCATGCCAAATCTTGGGTGCCCATGGAGGCAAACCCATCTGGAGTGGGTTTGAAGCTCAGGAGACCACCAGCAAACCAGCAGTGCCCAGGGAGCAAGAGGCAGCCCAGACCGTCCTTGCCCTTGGAGAGCAGAGGGATTGGTGAGACAAAGGCACGTGTTGCTTTCCTCAGCAAAGAAGCATGAGGGCTGTGGTTTGTTCATGGAAGAGAGTTTCACTTTCCAGAATGATTCTCCCAGAGCCTATTTTGGGCCGTTTTTGAGACGGGCTCTAGGTGCTGATCGCCCTCTCTGGCTAAGGGTGGATTGCTGAAGCCTGTGCAAAGAAGGCCTTTTCATGGCAAATCCTGCTTCTCCACTGGGAGAACACGTTTGGAGTGGGTTTCCAGCTCAGGAGACCACCAGCAAACCAGCAGTGCCCAGGGAGCAAGAGGCATCCCAGACCCTCTTTGCCCTATTGAGAACAGAGGGAGAGGGGAGAAAAAGGCAAGCGTTGCTATTCTGAAGTAAGACGCATTGGGTCTGTTGTTTGCTCCCTTAGGAAAGATTCACATTCCCGAATGCAGCTACCAGGAGCTGGTTAGTGTCGTCTGTGAGATGGGACCTAGGTGTTGATCTCCATGTCTAGCTAAGGGTGGATTGTTGAGGCCTGTGCACACAAGGCCTTTTCATTTCAAATCCTGCTTTTCCATGAAGGACAATATGACTGGAGTGGGTTTCCAGCTCAGGAGACCACCAGCAAACCAGCAGTGCCCAGGGAGCAAGAGGCAGCCCAGTCTCTCCTTTGCCCCATGGAAAACAGAGAGCTAGGGAAGAAAAAGGGAAGTGTTGCTTCCTGAGCAAAGATGCCTTGGGGCTGTGGTTTGTCGCTGAGTAGAGTTTCACTTTCCAGAAGGCAGCTCCCAGAGGCTAGTTTTGGGCCGTTTTTGAGATGGGCCCTAGGTGCTTATCACACTCTCCGGGTAAGGGTGGATTGCTGAAGCCTGTGCAAAGAAGGCCTTTTCATGGCAAATCCTGCTTCTCCACTGGGAGAACACGTTTGGAGTGGGTTTCCAGCTCAGGAGACCAGGAACAATCCAGCAGTGCCCAGGGAGCAAGAGACAGCCCTGACCCTCTTTGCCCTACTTGAGAAGAGTGGGATAGGGGAGAAAAAGGCAAGCGTTGCTTTCCTGAGCAAAGATGCCTTGGGGCTGTGGTTTGTTCCCTGAGGAGAGTTTCACCTTACAGGTACCAGGACCTGGTTTTGTGTCGCTTGTGGTTGCGTCCTGGGTGTTGGTCTCCCTATCTGTCTAAGGTTACATAGGTGGGGCCTGTGGAAACATGGCATTTTCATGCCAAATCTTGGGTGCCCATGGGGGCAAACACATTTGGACTGGGTTTGAAGCGAAGGAGACCACCAGCAAACCACAACTGCCCACGGAGCAAGAGGCAGCCCAGACCGTCCTTTACCCTTGGAGAGCAGAGGGATTGGTGAGACAAAGGCACGTGTTGCTTTCCTCAGCAAAGAAGCATGAGGGCTGTGGCTTGTTCCTGGAAGAGAGTTGCACTTTCCAGAATGCCACTCCCAGAAGCTAGTTTTGTGCCATTTTTGAGATGGGCCCTAGGTGTTGATCTCCATGTCTGGCTAAGGGTGGACTGCTGAGGCCTGTGCAAAGAAGGCCTTTTCATGGCAAATCCTGCTTCTGCACGAAGGAGAACACGTTTGGAGTGGGTTTCCAGCTCAGGAGACCACCAGCAAACCAGCAGTGCCCAGGGAGCAGGAGGCAGTCCAGACCCTCCATTGCCCTATGGAGAACAGAGAGCTAGGGGAGAAAAAGGCAGGTGTTGCTTCCTGAGCAACGATGCCTTGGGGCTGTGGTTTGTTCCCTGAGGAGAGTCTCACTTTCCAGAATGCCGCTCCCAGAGCCTCGTTTTGGGCCGTTTTTGAGATGGGCCCTAGGTTCTCATGTCCATGTCTCGTTAAGTTTGGATTGCTGAGGCCTGTGCAAACATCAAGGCAAATCCTGCTTCTCCACGAAGGAGAACATGTTTGGAGTGGGATTCCAGCTCAGGAGACCACCAGCAAAGCAGCAGTGCCCAGGGAGCAAGAGGCAGCCCAGACCCTCTTTGCCCTATTTGAGAAGAGAGGGATAGGGGAGAAAAAGGCAAGCGTTGCTTTCCTGAGCAAAGACGCATTGGGTCTCTGGTTTGTTCCATGAGGAGAGTTTTGCTTTCCAGAATGCAGTTACCAGGACCTGGTTTTGTTTCATCTGTGAGATGGGTCCTAGGTGTTGATCTCCATATCTGGCTAAGGTTACATAGGTGGGTCTGTGGACACAAGGCATTTTCATGCCAAATCTTTGGTGCCCATGGAGGCAAACCCATTTGGACTGGGTTTGAAGCGAAGGAGACCACCAGCAAAACACCACTGCCCACCGAGCAATAGGCAGCCCCGATTATCCTTTGCCCTTGGAGAGCAGAGGGATTGGTGAGACAAAGGCAGACGTTGCTTTCCTCAGCAAAGAAGCATGAGGGCTATGGTTTGTTCCTGGAAGAGTGTTTCACTTTCTAGAGTGCCGCTCCCTGAAGCTAGTTTTGAGCCGTTTGTGCAATTGGCCTTCGGTGTTGATCTCCCTAGCCAGCTAAGTGTGGATTGCTGAGGCCTGTGCAAACAAGGACTTTTGATGGCAAATCCTGCTTCTCCACGAAGGAGAACACGTTTGGAGTTGGTTTCCAGCTCAGGAGACCACCAGCAAACCAGCAGTGCCCAGGGAGCAAGAGGCAGCCCAGACCCTCCGTTGCCCTATGGAGAACAGAGAGCTAGGGGAGAAAAAGGCAGGTGTTGCTTCCTGAGCAACGATGCCTTGGGGCTGTGGTTTGTTCCCTGAGGAGAGTTTCACTTTCCAGAATGCAGCTCCCAGAGCCTAGTTTTGTGCTATTTTTGAGATGGGCCCTAGGTGCTGATCACCCACTCTGGCTAAGTTTGGATTCCTGAAGCCTGTGCAAAGAAGGCCTTTTCATGGCAAATCCTGCTTCTCCACGAAGGAGAACACGTTTGGAGTGGGTTTCCAGCTCAGGAGACCACCAGCAAACCAGCAGTGCCCAGGGAGCAAGAGGCAGCCCAGACCCTCCGTTGCCCTATGGAGAACAGAGAGCTAGGGGAGACAAAGGCACGTGTTGCTTCCTGAGCAAAGATGCCTTGGGGCTGTGGTTTGTTCCCTGAGGAGAGTTTCACTTTCCAGAATGCCACTCCCAGAAGCTAGTTTTGTGCCTATTCTGAGATGGGCCCTAAGTGCATATCTTCCTCTCTGAGTAAGGGTGGATTGCTTGGGCGTGTGCAAAGAAGGCCTTTTCATGGCAAATCCTGCTTCACCACGAAGGAGAACACGTTTGGAGTGGGGTTCCAGCTCAGGAGACCAGCAGCAATCCAGCAGTGCCCAGGGAGCAAGAGGCAGCCCAGATCCTCCTTTGCCCTATGGAGAACAGAGAGCTAGGGGAGAAAAAGGCACGTGTTGCTTCCTGAGCAAAGATGCCTTGGGGCTGAGGTTTGTTCCCTGAGGCTTGTTTCACTTTCCAGAATGCCACTCCCAGAAGCCAGTTTTGGGCCATTTTTGAGATGGGCCCTAGGTGCTGATCTCCCTCTCTGGCTAAGGGTGGAATGCTGAGGCCTGGGCAAACAAGGCCTTGTCATGCCAAATCCTGCCTCTCCAAGAAGGAAAACACGTTTGCAGTGGGTTTCCAGTTCAGGAGACCACCAGCTAACCAGCAGTGCTCAGGGAGCAAGAGCCAACCCAGAACCACTTTGCCCTATTTGAGAAGAGAGGGATAGGGGAGAGAAAGGCACGTGTTGCTTTCCTGAACAAACATGCACTGTGTCTGTTGTTTGTTCCCTGAGGAGAGTTTCACTTTCCGGAATGCAGCTATCAGGACCTGATTTTGTGTCGTCTGTGAGATGGGTCCTATATGTTTATCTCCATGTCTGGCTAAGTGTTGATTGTTGAGGCCCGTGCAAAGAAGGACTTTTCATGCCAAATCCTGCTCAGGAGACCACCAGCAAACCAGCAAAGCCCAGGGAGCAAGAGGCAGCCCTGACCCTCTTTGCCCTATTGAGAACAGAGGGATAGGGGAGAAAAAGGCAAGCGTTGCTTTCCTGAACAAAGATGCATTGGGTCTGTGGTTTATTCCCTTAGGAGAGTTTCGCTTTCCAGAATGCAGATAACAGGACTTGGTTTGGTGTCTTCTCTGAGATGGGTCCTAGGTGTTGATATCCATGTCTGGCTAAGGGTGGATTGCAGAGTGTGGCTAAGGGTACATATGTGGGGCCTGTGGACACAAGGCATTTTCATGCCAAATCTTGGGTGCCCATGGAGGCAAACCCATCTGGAGTGGGTTTGAAGCTCAGGAGACCACCAGCAAACCAGCAGTGCCCAGGGAGCAAGAGGCAGCCCAGACCGTCCTTGCCCTTGGCGAGCAGAGGGATTGGTGAGACAAAGGCACGTGTTGCTTTCCTCAGCAAAGAAGCATGAGGGCTGTGGTTTGTTCATGGAAGAGAGTTTCACTTTCCAGAATGATTCTCCCAGAGCCTATTTTGGGCCGTTTTTGAGACGGGCTCTAGGTGCTGATCGCCCTCTCTGGCTAAGGGTGGATTGCTGAAGCCTGTGCAAAGAAGGCCTTTTCATGGCAAATCCTGCTTCTCCACTGGGAGAACACGTTTGGAGTGGGTTTCCAGCTCAGGAGACCACCAGCAAACCAGCAGTGCCTAGGGAGCAAGAGGCAGCCCAGACCCTCTTTGCCGAATTTAGAAAAAATGGATAGGGGGAAAAAGGCAAGCGTTGCTTTCCTGAACAAAGAGACACTTGGTCTGTGCTTTGTTCCTTGAGGAGAGATTCACTTTCCAGAAGCCAGCTCCCAGAGCCTAGTTTTGGGCCGTTTTTGAGATGGACATTTGTGCTTATCTCCCTCTCCGGCTAATGGTGGATTGCTGAAGAGTGTGCAAAGAAGGCCTTTTCATGGCAAATCCTGCTTCTCCACGAAGGAGAACACGTTTGGAGTGGGTTTCCAGCTCAGGAGACCACCAGCAAACCAGCAGTGCCCAGGGAGCAAGAGGCAGCCCAGACCCTCCGTTGCCCTATGGAGAACAGAGGGAGAGGGGAGAAAAAGGCAAGCGTTGCTATTCTGAAGTAAGACGCATTGGGTCTGTTGTTTGCTCCCTTAGGAAAGATTCACATTCCCGAATGCAGCTACCAGGACCTGGGTTGTGTCGTCTGTGAGATGGGACCTAGGTGTTGATGTCCATGTCTGGCTAAGGGTTCATTTTTGAGGCCTGTGCAAAGAAGGCCTTTTCATGGCAAATCCTGCTTCTCCACGAAGGAGAACACGTTTGGAGTGGGTTTCCAGCTCAGGAGACCACCAGCAAACCAGCAGTGCCCAGGGAGCAGGAGGCAGTCCAGACCCTCCGTTGCCCTATGGAGAACAGAGAGCTAGGGGAGAAAAAGGCACGTGTTGCTTCCTGAGCAACGACGCCTTGGGGCTGTGGTTTGTTCCCTGAGGAGAGTCTCACTTTCCAGAATGCCGCTCCCAGAGCCTCGTTTTGGGCCGTTTTTGAGATCGGCCCTAGGTTCTCATGTCCATGTCTCGTTAAGTTTGGATTGCTGAGGCCTGTGCAAACATCAAGGCAAATCCTGCTTCTCCACGAAGGAGAACATGTTTGGAGTGGGATTCCAGCTCAGGAGACCACCAGCAAAGCAGCAGTGCCCAGGGAACAAGAGGCAGCCCAGACCCTCTTTGCCCTATTTGAGAAGAGAGGGATAGGGGAGAAAAAGGCAAGCGTTGCTTTCCTGAGCAAAGACGCATTGGGTCTCTGGTTTGTTCCATGAGGAGAGTTTTGCTTTCCAGAATGCAGTTACCAGGACCTGGTTTTGTTTCATCTGTGAGATGGGTCCTAGGTGTTGATCTCCATATCTGGCTAAGGTTACATAGGTGGGTCTGTGGACACAAGGCATTTTCATGCCAAATCTTTGGTGCCCATGGAGGCAAACCCATTTGGACTGGGTTTGAAGCGAAGGAGACCACCAGCAAAACACCACTGCCCACCGAGCAATAGGCAGCCCCGATTATCCTTTGCCCTTGGAGAGCAGAGGGATTGGTGAGACAAAGGCAGACGTTGCTTTCCTCAGCAAAGAAGCATGAGGGCTATGGTTTGTTCCTGGAAGAGTGTTTCACTTTCTAGAGTGCCGCTCCCTGAAGCTAGTTTTGAGCCGTTTGTGCAATTGGCCTTCGGTGTTGATCTCCCTAGCCAGCTAAGTGTGGATTGCTGAGGCCTGTGCAAACAAGGACTTTTGATGGCAAATCCTGCTTCTCCACGAAGGAGAACACGTTTGGAGTTGGTTTCCAGCTCAGGAGACCACCAGCAAACCAGCAGTGCCCAGGGAGCAAGAGGCAGCCCAGACCCTCCGTTGCCCTATGGAGAACAGAGAGCTAGGGGAGAAAAAGGCAGGTGTTGCTTCCTGAGCAACGATGCCTTGGGGCTGTGGTTTGTTCCCTGAGGAGAGTTTCACTTTCCAGAATGCAGCTCCCAGAGCCTAGTTTTGTGCTATTTTTGAGATGGGCCCTAGGTGCTGATCACCCACTCTGGCTAAGTTTGGATTCCTGAAGCCTGTGCAAAGAAGGCCTTTTCATGGCAAATCCTGCTTCTCCACGAAGGAGAACACGTTTGGAGTGGGTTTCCAGCTCAGGAGACCACCAGCAAACCAGCAGTGCCCAGGGAGCAAGAGGCAGCCCAGACCCTCCGTTGCCCTATGGAGAACAGAGAGCTAGGGGAGACAAAGGCACGTGTTGCTTCCTGAGCAAAGATGCCTTGGGGCTGTGGTTTGTTCCCTGAGGAGAGTTTCACTTTCCAGAATGCCACTCCCAGAAGCTAGTTTTGTGCCTATTCTGAGATGGGCCCTAAGTGCATATCTTCCTCTCTGAGTAAGGGTGGATTGCTTGGGCGTGTGCAAAGAAGGCCTTATCATGGCAAATCCTGCTTCACCACGAAGGAGAACACGTTTGGAGTGGGGTTCCAGCTCAGGAGACCAGCAGCAATCCAGCAGTGCCCAGGGAGCAAGAGGCAGCCCAGATCCTCCTTTGCCCTATGGAGAACAGAGAGCTAGGGGAGAAAAAGGCACGTGTTGCTTCCTGAGCAAAGATGCCTTGGGGCTGAGGTTTGTTCCCTGAGGCTTGTTTCACTTTCCAGAATGCCACTCCCAGAAGCCAGTTTTGGGCCATTTTTGAGATGGGCCCTAGGTGCTGATCTCCCTCTCTGGCTAAGGGTGGAATGCTGAGGCCTGGGCAAACAAGGCCTTGTCATGCCAAATCCTGCCTCTCCAAGAAGGAAAACACGTTTGCAGTGGGTTTCCAGTTCAGGAGACCACCAGCTAACCAGCAGTGCTCAGGGAGCAAGAGCCAACCCAGAACCACTTTGCCCTATTTGAGAAGAGAGGGATAGGGGAGAGAAAGGCACGTGTTGCTTTCCTGAACAAACATGCACTGTGTCTGTTGTTTGTTCCCTGAGGAGAGTTTCACTTTCCGGAATGCAGCTATCAGGACCTGATTTTGTGTCGTCTGTGAGATGGGTCCTATATGTTTATCTCCATGTCTGGCTAAGTGTTGATTGTTGAGGCCCGTGCAAAGAAGGCCTTTTAATGCCAAATCCTGCTCAGGAGACCACCAGCAAACCAGCAAAGCCCAGGGAGCAAGAGGCAGCCCTGACCCTCTTTGCCCTATTGAGAACAGAGGGATAGGGGAGAAAAAGGCAAGCGTTGCTTTCCTGAACAAAGATGCATTGGGTCTGTGGTTTATTCCCTTAGGAGAGTTTCGCTTTCCAGAATGCAGATAACAGGACTTGGTTTGGTGTCTTCTCTGAGATGGGTCCTAGGTGTTGATATCCATGTCTGGCTAAGGGTGGATTGCAGAGTGTGGCTAAGGGTACATATGTGGGCCTGTGGACACAAGGCATTTTCATGCCAAATCTTGGGTGCCCATGGAGGCAAACCCATCTGGAGTGGGTTTGAAGCTCAGGAGACCACCACCAAACCAGCAGTGCCCAGGGAGCAAGAGGCAGCCCAGACCGTCCTTGCCCTTGGAGAGCAGAGGGATTGGTGAGACAAAGGCACGTGTTGCTTTCCTCAGCAAAGAAGCATGAGGGCTGTGGTTTGTTCATGGAAGAGAGTTTCACTTTCCAGAATGATTCTCCCAGAGCCTATTTTGGGCCGTTTTTGAGACGGGCTCTAGGTGCTGATCGCCCTCTCTGGCTAAGGGTGGATTGCTGAAGCCTGTGCAAAGAAGGCCTTTTCATGGCAAATCCTGCTTCTCCACTGGGAGAACACGTTTGGAGTGGGTTTCCAGCTCAGGAGACCACCAGCAAACCAGCAGTGCCTAGGGAGCAAGAGGCAGCCCAGACCCTCTTTGCCGAATTTAGAAAAAATGGATAGGGGGAAAAAGGCAAGCGTTGCTTTCCTGAACAAAGAGACACTTGGTCTGTGCTTTGTTCCTTGAGGAGAGATTCACTTTCCAGAAGCCAGCTCCCAGAGCCTAGTTTTGGGCCGTTTTTGAGATGGACATTTGTGCTTATCTCCCTCTCCGGCTAATGGTGGATTGCTGAAGAGTGTGCAAAGAAGGCCTTTTCATGGCAAATCCTGCTTCTCCACGAAGGAGAACACGTTTGGAGTGGGTTTCCAGCTCAGGAGACCACCAGCAAACCAGCAGTGCCCAGGGAGCAAGAGGCATCCCAGACCCTCTTTGCCCTATGGAGAACAGAGGGAGAGGGGAGAAAAAGGCAAGCGTTGCTATTCTGAAGTAAGACGCATTGGGTCTGTTGTTTGCTCCCTTAGGAAAGATTCACATTCCCGAATGCAGCTACCAGGACCTGGGTTGTGTCGTCTGTGAGATGGGACCTAGGTGTTGATGTCCATGTCTGGCTAAGGGTTCATTTTTGAGGCCTGTGCAAAGAAGGCCTTTTCATGGCAAATCCTGCTTCTCCACGAAGGAGAACACGTTTGGAGTGGGTTTCCAGCTCAGGAGACCACCAGCAAACCAGCAGTGCCCAGGGAGCAGGAGGCAGTCCAGACCCTCCGTTGCCCTATGGAGAACAGAGAGCTAGGGGAGAAAAAGGCACGTGTTGCTTCCTGAGCAACGACGCCTTGGGGCTGTGGTTTGTTCCCTGAGGAGAGTCTCACTTTCCAGAATGCCGCTCCCAGAGCCTCGTTTTGGGCCGTTTTTGAGATGGGCCCTAGGTTCTCATGTCCATGTCTCGTTAAGTTTGGATTGCTGAGGCCTGTGCAAACATCAAGGCAAATCCTGCTTCTCCACGAAGGAGAACATGTTTGGAGTGGGATTCCAGCTCAGGAGACCACCAGCAAAGCAGCAGTGCCCAGGGAGCAAGAGGCAGCCCAGACCCTCTTTGCCCTATTTGAGAAGAGAGGGATAGGGGAGAAAAAGGCAAGCGTTGCTTTCCTGAGCAAAGACGCATTGGGTCTCTGGTTTGTTCCATGAGGAGAGTTTTGCTTTCCAGAATGCAGTTACCAGGACCTGGTTTTGTTTCATCTGTGAGATGGGTCCTAGGTGTTGATCTCCATATCTGGCTAAGGTTACATAGGTGGGTCTGTGGACACAAGGCATTTTCATGCCAAATCTTTGGTGCCCATGGAGGCAAACCCATTTGGACTGGGTTTGAAGCGAAGGAGACCACCAGCAAAACACCACTGCCCACCGAGCAATAGGCAGCCCCGATTATCCTTTGCCCTTGGAGAGCAGAGGGATTGGTGAGACAAAGGCAGACGTTGCTTTCCTCAGCAAAGAAGCATGAGGGCTATGGTTTGTTCCTGGAAGAGTGTTTCACTTTCTAGAGTGCCGCTCCCTGAAGCTAGTTTTGAGCCGTTTGTGCAATTGGCCTTCGGTGTTGATCTCCCTAGCCAGCTAAGTGTGGATTGCTGAGGCCTGTGCAAACAAGGACTTTTGATGGCAAATCCTGCTTCTGGGTTTCCAGCTCAGGAGACCACCAGCAAACCAGCAGTGCCCAGGGAGCAAGAGGCAGCCCAGACCCTCCGTTGCCCTATGGAGAAGAGAGAGCTAGGGGAGAAAAAGGCAGGTGTTGCTTCCTGAGCAACGATGCCTTGGGGCTGTGGTTTGTTCCCTGAGGAGAGTTTCACTTTCCAGAATGCAGCTCCCAGAGCCTAGTTTTGTGCTATTTTTGAGATGGGCCCTAGGTGCTGATCACCCACTCTGGCTAAGTTTGGATTCCTGAAGCCTGTGCAAAGAAGGCCTTTTCATGGCAAATCCTGCTTCTCCACGAAGGAGAACACGTTTGGAGTGGGTTTCCAGCTCAGGAGACCACCAGCCAAGCAGCAGTGCCCAGGGAGCAAGAGGCAGCCCAGACCCTCCGTTGCCCTATGGAGAACAGAGAGCTAGGGGAGACAAAGGCAGGTGTTGCTTCCTGAGCAAAGATGCCTTGGGGCTGTGGTTTGTTCCCTGAGGAGAGTTTCACTTTCCAGAATGCCACTCCCAGAAGCTAGTTTTGTGCCTTTTCTGAGATGGGCCCTAAGTGCATATCTTCCTCTCTGAGTAAGGGTGGATTGCTTGGGCGTGTGCAAAGAAGGCCTTTTCATGGCAAATCCTGCTTCACCACGAAGGAGAACACGTTTGGAGTGGGGTTCCAGCTCAGGAGACCACAAGCTAACCAGCAGTGCTCAGGGAGCAAGAGCCAACCCAGAACCACTTTGCCCTATTTGAGAAGAGAGGGATAGGGGAGAGAAAGGCACGTGTTGCTTTCCTGAACAAACATGCACTGTGTCTGTTGTTTGTTCCCTGAGGAGAGTTTCACTTTCCGGAATGCAGCTATCAGGACCTGATTTTGTGTCGTCTGTGAGATGGGTCCTATATGTTTATCTCCATGTCTGGCTAAGTGTTGATTGTTGAGGCCTGTGCAAAGAAGGCCTTTTCATGCCAAATCCTGCTCAGGAGACCACCAGCAAACCAGCAAAGGCCAGGGAGCAAGAGGCAGCCCTGACCCTCTTTGCCCTATTGAGAACAGAGGGATAGGGGAGAAAAAGGCAAGCGTTGCTTTCCTGAACAAAGATGCATTGGGTCTGTGGTTTATTCCCTTAGGAGAGTTTCGCTGTCTAGAGTGCAGATAACAGGACTTGGTTTGGTGTCTTCTCTAAGATGGGTCCTAGGTGTTGATATCCATGTCTGGCTAAGGGTGGATTGCAGAGTGTGGCTAAGGGTACATATGTGGGGCCTGTGGACACAAGGCATTTTCATGCCAAATCTTGGGTGCCCATGGAGGCAAACCCATCTGGGGTGGGTTTGAAGCTCAGGAGACCACCAGCAAACCAGCAGTGCCCAGGGAGCAAGAGGCAGCCCAGACCGTCCTTGCCCTTGGAGAGCAGAGGGATTGGTGAGACAAAGGCACGTGTTGCTTTCCTCAGCAAAGAAGCATGAGGGCTGTGGTTTGTTCTTGGAAGAGAGTTTCACCTTCCAGAATGATTCTCCCAGAGCCTATTTTGGGCCGTTTTTGAGACGGGCTCTAGGTGCTGATCGCCCTCTCTGGCTAAGGGTGGATTGCTGAAGCCTGTGCAAAGAAGGCCTTTTCATGGCAAATCCTGCTTCTCCACGAAGGAGAACACGTTTGGAGTGGGTTTCCAGCTCAGGAGACCACCAGCAAACCAGCAGTGCCCAGGGAGCAAGAGGCAGCCCAGACCCTCCGTTGCCCTATGGAGAACAGAGAGCTAGGGGAGACAAAGGCACGTGTTGCTTCCTGAGCAAAGATGCCTTGGGGCTGTGGTTTGTTCCCTGAGGAGAGTTTCACTTTCCAGAATGCCACTCCCAGAAGCTAGTTTTGTGCCTATTCTGAGATGGGCCCTAAGTGCATATCTTCCTCTCTGAGTAAGGGTGGATTGCTTGGGCGTGTGCAAAGAAGGCCTTTTCATGGCAAATCCTGCTTCACCACGAAGGAGAACACGTTTGGAGTGGGGTTCCAGCTCAGGAGACCAGCAGCAATCCAGCAGTGCCCAGGGAGCAAGAGGCAGCCCAGATCCTCCTTTGCCCTATGGAGAACAGAGAGCTAGGGGAGAAAAAGGCACGTGTTGCTTCCTGAGCAAAGATGCCTTGGGGCTGAGGTTTGTTCCCTGAGGCTTGTTTCACTTTCCAGAATGCCACTCCCAGAAGCCAGTTTTGGGCCATTTTTGAGATGGGCCCTAGGTGCTGATCTCCCTCTCTGGCTAAGGGTGGAATGCTGAGGCCTGGGCAAACAAGGCCTTGTCATGCCAAATCCTGCCTCTCCAAGAAGGAAAACACGTTTGCAGTGGGTTTCCAGTTCAGGAGACCACCAGCTAACCAGCAGTGCTCAGGGAGCAAGAGCCAACCCAGAACCACTTTGCCCTATTTGAGAAGAGAGGGATAGGGGAGAGAAAGGCACGTGTTGCTTTCCTGAACAAACATGCACTGTGTCTGTTGTTTGTTCCCTGAGGAGAGTTTCACTTTCCGGAATGCAGCTATCAGGACCTGATTTTGTGTCGTCTGTGAGATGGGTCCTATATGTTTATCTCCATGTCTGGCTAAGTGTTGATTGTTGAGGCCTGTGCAAAGAAGGCCTTTTCATGCCAAATCCTGCTCAGGAGACCACCAGCAAACCAGCAGTGCCTAGGGAGCAAGAGGCAGCCCAGACCCTCTTTGCCGAATTTAGAAAAAATGGATAGGGGGAAAAAGGCAAGCGTTGCTTTCCTGAACAAAGAGACATTTGGTCTGTGCTTTGTTCCTTGAGGGGAGATTCACTTTCCAGAAGCCAGCTCCCAGAGCCTAGTTTTGGGCCGTTTTTGAGATGGACATTTGTGCTTATCTCCCTCTCCGGCAAATGGTGGATTGCTGAAGAGTGTGCAAAGAAGGCCTTTTCATGGCAAATCCTGCTTCTCCACAAAGGAGAACACATTTGGAGTGGGTTTCCAGCTCAGGAGACCACCAGCAAACCAGCAAAGCCCAGGGAGCAAGAGGCAGCCCTGACCCTCTTTGCCCTATTGAGAACAGAGGGATGGGGGAGAAAAAGGCAAGCGTTGCTTTCCTGAACAAAGATGCATTGGGTCTGTGGTTTATTCCCTTAGGAGAGTTTCGCTTTCCAGAGTGCAGATAACAGGACTTGGTTAGGTGTCTTCTCTGAGATGGGTCGTAGGTGTTGATATCCATGTCTGGCTAAGGGTGGATTGCAGAGTGTGGCTAAGGGTACATATGTGGGGCCTGTGGACACAAGGCATTTTCATGCCAAATCTTGGGTGCCCATGGAGGCAAACCCATCTGGGGTGGGTTTGAAGCTCAGGAGACCACCAGCAAACCAGCAGTGCCCAGGGAGCAAGAGGCAGCCCAGACCGTCCTTGCCCTTGGCGAGCAGAGGGATTGGTGAGACAAAGGCACGTGTTGCTTTCCTCAGCAAAGAAGCATGAGGGCTGTGGTTTGTTCTTGGAAGAGAGTTTCACCTTCCAGAATGATTCTCCCAGAGCCTATTTTGGGCCGTTTTTGAGACGGGCTCTAGGTGCTGATCGCCCTCTCTGGCTAAGGGTGGATTGCTGAAGCCTGTGCAAAGAAGGCCTTTTCATGGCAAATCCTGCTTCTCCACTGGGAGAACACGTTTGGAGTGGGTTTCCAGCTCAGGAGACCACCAGCAAACCAGCAGTGCCTAGGGAGCAAGAGGCAGCCCAGACCGTCTTTGCCGAATTTAGAAAAAATGGATAGGGGGAAAAAGGCAAGTGTTGCTTTCCTGAACAAAGAGACATTTGGTCTGTGCTTTGTTCCTTGAGGAGAGATTCACTTTCCAGAAGCCAGCTCCCAGAGCCTAGTTTTGGGCCGTTTTTGAGATGGACATTTGTGCTTATCTCCCTCTCCGGCTAATGGTGGATTGCTGAAGAGTGTGCAAAGAAGGCCTTTTCATGGCAAATCCTGCTTCTCCACGAAGGAGAACACGTTTGGAGTGGGTTTCCAGCTCAGGAGACCACCAGCAAACCAGCAGTGCCCAGGGAGCAAGAGGCATCCCAGACCCTCTTTGCCCTATTGAGAACAGAGGGAGAGGGGAGAAAAAGGCAAGCGTTGCTATTCTGAAGTAACACGCATTGGGTCTGTTGTTTGCTCCCTTAGGAAAGATTCACATTCCCGAATGCAGCTACCAGGACCTGGGTTGTGTCGTCTGTGGGATGGGACCTAGGTGTTGATCTCCATGTCTGGCTAAGGGTGGATTGTTGAGGCCTGTGCACACAAGGCCTTTCCATTTCAAATCCTGCTTTTGCATGAAGGACAATATGACTGGAGTGGGTTTCCAGCTCAGGAGACCACCAGCAAACCAGCAGTGCCCAGGGAGCAAGAGGCAGCCCAGACTCTCCTTTGCCCCATGGAAAACAGAGAGCTAGGGAAGAAAAAGGGAAGTGTTGCTTCCTGAGCAAAGATGCCTTGGGGCTGTGGTTTGTCCCTGAGGAGAGTTTCACTTTCCAGAAGGCAGCTCCCAGAGCCTAGTTTTGGGCCGTTTATGAGATGGGCCCTAGGTGCTGATCACCTTCTCCGGCAAAGGGTGGATTGCTGAAGCCTGTGCAAAGAAAGCCTTTTCATGGCAAATCCTGCTTCTCCACGAAGGAGAACACGTTTGGAGTGGGTTTCCAGCTCAGGAGACCACCAGCAAGCCAGCAGTGCCCAGGGAGCAAGAGGAAGTCCAGGCCGTCTTTGCCCTATTGAGAACAGAGGGATAGGGGACAAAAAGGCAAGCGTTGCTTTCCAGAACAAAGACGCATTGGGTTTGTTGTTTGTTCCTTGAAGTTAGTTTCACTTTCCAGAATGCAGCTATCATGACCTGGTTTTGTGTCGTCTGTGAGATGGGACCTAGGTGTTGATCTCCATGTCTGGCTAAGGGTGGATTGTTGAGGCCTGTGCACACAAGGCCTTTTCATTTCAAATCCTGCTTTTCCATGAAGGACAATATGACTGGAGTGGGTTTCCAGCTCAGGAGACCACCAGCAAACCAGCAGTGCCCAGGGAGCAAGAGTTAGCCCAGATCGTCCTTTGCCCTATGGGGAACAGAGGGCTAGGGGAGAAAAAGGCACGTGTTGCTTCCTGAGCAAAGATGCCTTGGGGCTGTGGTTTGTTCCCTGAGGAGAGTTTCACTTTCCAGAATGCCACTCCCAGAAGCTAGTTTTGTGCCTTTTCTGAGATGGGCCCTATGTGCCAATATCCCTATCTGGCGAAGGCTGGATTGCTTGGGCGTGTGCAAAGAAGGCCTTTTCATGGCAAATCCTGCTTCTCCACGAAGGAGAACACGTTTGGAGTGGGTTTCCAGCTCAGGAGACCACGAGCAATCCAGCAGTGCCCAGGGAGCAAGAGGCAGCCCTGACCCTCTTTGCCCTATTTGAGAAGAGTGGGATAGGGGAGAAAAAGGCAAGCGTTGCTTTCCTGAGCAAAGATGCCTTGGGGCTGTGGTTTGTTCCCTGAGGAGAGTTTCACCTTACAGGTACCAGGACCTGGTTTTGTGTCGCTTGTGGTTGCATCCTGGGTGTTCGTCTCCCTATCTGTCTAAGGTTACATAGGTGGGGCCTGTGGAAACATGGCATTTTCATGCCAAATCTTGGGTGCCCATGGAGGCAAACACATTTGGACTGGGTTTGAAATGAAGGAGACCACCAGCAAACCACAACTGCCCACGGAGCAAGAGGCAGCCCAGACCGTCCTTTACCCTTGGAGAGCAGAGGGATTGGTGAGACAAAGGCACGTGTTGCTTTCCTCAGCAAAGAAGCATGAGGGCTGTGGCTTGTTCCTGGAAGAGAGTTGCACTTTCCAGAATGCCACTCCCAGAAGCTAGTTTTGTGCCATTTTTGAGATGGGCCCTAGGTGTTGATCTCCATGTCTGGCTAAGGGTGGACTGCTGAGGCCTGTGCAAAGAAGGCCTTTTCATGGCAAATCCTGCTTCTCCACGAAGGAGAACACGTTTGGAGTGGGGTTCCAGCTCAGGAAACCACCAGCAATCCAGCAGTGCCCAGGGAGCAGGAGACAGTCCAGACCCTCCGTTGCCCTATGGAGAACAGAGAGCTAGGGGAGAAAAAGGCACGTGTTGCTTCCTGAGCAACGATGCCTTGGGGCTGTGGCTTGTTCCCTGAGGAGAGTTTCACTTTCCAGAATGCCGCTCCCAGAGCCTAGTTTTGTGCTATTGTTGAGATGGGCCCTAGGTGCTGATCACCCACTCTGGCTAAGTTTGGATTCCTGAAGCCTGTGCAAAGAAGGCCTTTTCATGGCAAATCCTGCTTCTCCACGAAGGAGAACACGTTTGGAGTGGGTTTCCAGCTCAGGAGACCACCAGCAAACCAGCAGTGCCCAGGGAGCAAGAGGCAGCCCAGACCCTCCGTTGCCCTATGGAGAACAGAGAGCTAGGGGAGACAAAGGCACGTGTTGCTTCCTGAGCAAAGATGCCTTGGGGCTGTGGTTTGTTCCCTGAGGAGAGTTTCACTTTCCAGAATGCCACTCCCAGAAGCTAGTTTTGTGCCTATTCTGAGATGGGCCCTAAGTGCATATCTTCCTCTCTGAGTAAGGGTGGATTGCTTGGGCGTGTGCAAAGAAGGCCTTTTCATGGCAAATCCTGCTTCACCACGAAGGAGAACACGTTTGGAGTGGGGTTCCAGCTCAGGAGACCAGCAGCAATCCAGCAGTGCCCAGGGAGCAAGAGGCAGCCCAGATCCTCCTTTGCCCTATGGAGAACAGAGAGCTAGGGGAGAAAAAGGCACGTGTTGCTTCCTGAGCAAAGATGCCTTGGGGCTGAGGTTTGTTCCCTGAGGCTTGTTTCACTTTCCAGAATGCCACTCCCAGAAGCCAGTTTTGGGCCATTTTTGAGATGGGCCCTAGGTGCTGATCTCCCTCTCTGGCTAAGGGTGGAATGCTGAGGCCTGGGCAAACAAGGCCTTGTCATGCCAAATCCTGCCTCTCCAAGAAGGAAAACACGTTTGCAGTGGGTTTCCAGTTCAGGAGACCACCAGCTAACCAGCAGTGCTCAGGGAGCAAGAGCCAACCCAGAACCACTTTGCCCTATTTGAGAAGAGAGGGATAGGGGAGAGAAAGGCACGTGTTGCTTTCCTGAACAAACATGCACTGTGTCTGTTGTTTGTTCCCTGAGGAGAGTTTCACTTTCCGGAATGCAGCTATCAGGACCTGATTTTGTGTCGTCTGTGAGATGGGTCCTATATGTTTATCTCCATGTCTGGCTAAGTGTTGATTGTTGAGGCCTGTGCAAAGAAGGCCTTTTCATGCCAAATCCTGCTCAGGAGACCACCAGCAAACCAGCAGTGCCTAGGGAGCAAGAGGCAGCCCAGACCCTCTTTGCCGAATTTAGAAAAAATGGATAGGGGGAAAAAGGCAAGCGTTGCTTTCCTGAACAAAGAGACATTTGGTCTGTGCTTTGTTCCTTGAGGGGAGATTCACTTTCCAGAAGCCAGCTCCCAGAGCCTAGTTTTGGGCCGTTTTTGAGATGGACATTTGTGCTTATCTCCCTCTCCGGCAAATGGTGGATTGCTGAAGAGTGTGCAAAGAAGGCCTTTTCATGGCAAATCCTGCTTCTCCACAAAGGAGAACACATTTGGAGTGGGTTTCCAGCTCAGGAGACCACCAGCAAACCAGCAAAGCCCAGGGAGCAAGAGGCAGCCCTGACCCTCTTTGCCCTATTGAGAACAGAGGGATGGGGGAGAAAAAGGCAAGCGTTGCTTTCCTGAACAAAGATGCATTGGGTCTGTGGTTTATTCCCTTAGGAGAGTTTCGCTTTCCAGAGTGCAGATAACAGGACTTGGTTAGGTGTCTTCTCTGAGATGGGTCGTAGGTGTTGATATCCATGTCTGGCTAAGGGTGGATTGCAGAGTGTGGCTAAGGGTACATATGTGGGGCCTGTGGACACAAGGCATTTTCATGCCAAATCTTGGGTGCCCATGGAGGCAAACCCATCTGGGGTGGGTTTGAAGCTCAGGAGACCACCAGCAAACCAGCAGTGCCCAGGGAGCAAGAGGCAGCCCAGACCGTCCTTGCCCTTGGCGAGCAGAGGGATTGGTGAGACAAAGGCACGTGTTGCTTTCCTCAGCAAAGAAGCATGAGGGCTGTGGTTTGTTCTTGGAAGAGAGTTTCACCTTCCAGAATGATTCTCCCAGAGCCTATTTTGGGCCGTTTTTGAGACGGGCTCTAGGTGCTGATCGCCCTCTCTGGCTAAGGGTGGATTGCTGAAGCCTGTGCAAAGAAGGCCTTTTCATGGCAAATCCTGCTTCTCCACTGGGAGAACACGTTTGGAGTGGGTTTCCAGCTCAGGAGACCACCAGCAAACCAGCAGTGCCTAGGGAGCAAGAGGCAGCCCAGACCGTCTTTGCCGAATTTAGAAAAAATGGATAGGGGGAAAAAGGCAAGTGTTGCTTTCCTGAACAAAGAGACATTTGGTCTGTGCTTTGTTCCTTGAGGAGAGATTCACTTTCCAGAAGCCAGCTCCCAGAGCCTAGTTTTGGGCCGTTTTTGAGATGGACATTTGTGCTTATCTCCCTCTCCGGCTAATGGTGGATTGCTGAAGAGTGTGCAAAGAAGGCCTTTTCATGGCAAATCCTGCTTCTCCACGAAGGAGAACACGTTTGGAGTGGGTTTCCAGCTCAGGAGACCACCAGCAAACCAGCAGTGCCCAGGGAGCAAGAGGCATCCCAGACCCTCTTTGCCCTATTGAGAACAGAGGGAGAGGGGAGAAAAAGGCAAGCGTTGCTATTCTGAAGTAACACGCATTGGGTCTGTTGTTTGCTCCCTTAGGAAAGATTCACATTCCCGAATGCAGCTACCAGGACCTGGGTTGTGTCGTCTGTGGGATGGGACCTAGGTGTTGATCTCCATGTCTGGCTAAGGGTGGATTGTTGAGGCCTGTGCACACAAGGCCTTTCCATTTCAAATCCTGCTTTTGCATGAAGGACAATATGACTGGAGTGGGTTTCCAGCTCAGGAGACCACCAGCAAACCAGCAGTGCCCAGGGAGCAAGAGGCAGCCCAGACTCTCCTTTGCCCCATGGAAAACAGAGAGCTAGGGAAGAAAAAGGGAAGTGTTGCTTCCTGAGCAAAGATGCCTTGGGGCTGTGGTTTGTCCCTGAGGAGAGTTTCACTTTCCAGAAGGCAGCTCCCAGAGCCTAGTTTTGGGCCGTTTATGAGATGGGCCCTAGGTGCTGATCACCTTCTCCGGCAAAGGGTGGATTGCTGAAGCCTGTGCAAAGAAAGCCTTTTCATGGCAAATCCTGCTTCTCCACGAAGGAGAACACGTTTGGAGTGGGTTTCCAGCTCAGGAGACCACCAGCAAGCCAGCAGTGCCCAGGGAGCAAGAGGAAGTCCAGGCCGTCTTTGCCCTATTGAGAACAGAGGGATAGGGGACAAAAAGGCAAGCGTTGCTTTCCAGAACAAAGACGCATTGGGTTTGTTGTTTGTTCCTTGAAGTTAGTTTCACTTTCCAGAATGCAGCTATCATGACCTGGTTTTGTGTCGTCTGTGAGATGGGACCTAGGTGTTGATCTCCATGTCTGGCTAAGGGTGGATTGTTGAGGCCTGTGCACACAAGGCCTTTTCATTTCAAATCCTGCTTTTCCATGAAGGACAATATGACTGGAGTGGGTTTCCAGCTCAGGAGACCACCAGCAAACCAGCAGTGCCCAGGGAGCAAGAGTTAGCCCAGATCGTCCTTTGCACTATGGGGAACAGAGGGCTAGGGGAGAAAAAGGCACGTGTTGCTTCCTGAGCAAAGATGCCTTGGGGCTGTGGTTTGTTCCCTGAGGAGAGTTTCACTTTCCAGAATGCCACTCCCAGAAGCTAGTTTTGTGCCTTTTCTGAGATGGGCCCTATGTGCCAATATCCCTATCTGGCGAAGGCTGGATTGCTTGGGCGTGTGCAAAGAAGGCCTTTTCATGGCAAATCCTGCTTCTCCACGAAGGAGAACACGTTTGGAGTGGGTTTCCAGCTCAGGAGACCACGAGCAATCCAGCAGTGCCCAGGGAGCAAGAGGCAGCCCTGACCCTCTTTGCCCTATTTGAGAAGAGTGGGATAGGGGAGAAAAAGGCAAGCGTTGCTTTCCTGAGCAAAGATGCCTTGGGGCTGTGGTTTGTTCCCTGAGGAGAGTTTCACCTTACAGGTACCAGGACCTGGTTTTGTGTCGCTTGTGGTTGCGTCCTGGGTGTTGGTCTCCCTATCTGTCTAAGGTTACATAGGTGGGGCCTGTGGAAACATGGCATTTTCATGCCAAATCTTGGGTGCCCATGGAGGCAAACACATTTGGACTGGGTTTGAAGTGAAGGAGACCACCAGCAAACCACAACTGCCCACGGAGCAAGAGGCAGCCCAGACCGTCCTTTACCCTTGGAGAGCAGAGGGATTGGTGAGACAAAGGCACGTGTTGCTTTCCTCAGCAAAGAAGCATGAGGGCTGTGGCTTGTTCCTGGAAGAGAGTTGCACTTTCCAGAATGCCACTCCCAGAAGCTAGTTTTGTGCCATTTTTGAGATGGGCCCTAGGTGTTGATCTCCATGTCTGGCTAAGGGTGGACTGCTGAGGCCTGTGCAAAGAAGGCCTTTTCATGGCAAATCCTGCTTCTCCACGAAGGAGAACACGTTTGGAGTGGGGTTCCAGCTCAGGAAACCACCAGCAATCCAGCAGTGCCCAGGGAGCAGGAGACAGTCCAGACCCTCCGTTGCCCTATGGAGAACAGAGAGCTAGGGGAGAAAAAGGCACGTGTTGCTTCCTGAGCAACGACGCCTTGGGGCTGTGGTTTGTTCCCTGAGGAGAGTTTCACTTTCCAGAATGCCGCTCCCAGAGCCTCGTTTTGGGCCGTTTTTGAGATGGGCCCTAGGTTCTCATGTCCATGTCTCGTTAAGTTTGGATTGCTGAGGCCTGTGCAAACATCAAGGCAAATCCTGCTTCTCCACGAAGGAGAACATGTTTGGAGTGGGATTCCAGCTCAGGAGACCACCAGCAAAGCAGCAGTGCCCAGGGAGCAAGAGGCAGCCCAGACCCTCTTTGCCCTATTTGAGAAGAGAGGGATAGGGGAGAAAAAGGCAAGCGTTGCTTTCCTGAGCAAAGACGCATTGGGTCTGTGGTTTGTTCCATGAGGAGAGTTTTGCTTTCCAGAATGCAGTTACCAGGACCTGGTTTTGTTTCATCTGTGAGATGGGTCCTAGGTGTTGATCTCCATATCTGGCTAAGGTTACATAGGTGGGTCTGTGGACACAAGGCATTTTCATGCCAAATCTTTGGTGCCCATGGAGGCAAACCCATTTGGACTGGGTTTGAAGTGAAGGAGACCACCAGCAAAACACCACTGCCCACCGAGCAATAGGCAGCCCCGATTATCCTTTGCCCTTGGAGAGCAGAGGGATTGGTGAGACAAAGGCAGACGTTGCTTTCCTCAGCAAAGAAGCATGAGGGCTATGGTTTGTTCCTGGAAGAGTGTTTCACTTTCTAGAGTGCCGCTCCCTGAAGCTAGTTTTGAGCCGTTTGTGCAATTGGCCTTCGGTGTTGATCTCCCTAGCCAGCTAAGTGTGGATTGCTGAGGCCTGTGCAAACAAGGACTTTTGATGGCAAATCCTGCTTCTCCACGAAGGAGAACACGTTTGGAGTGGGTTTCCAGCTCAGGAGACCACCAGCAAACCAGCAGTGCCCAGGGAGCAAGAGGCAGCCCAGACCCTCCGTTGCCCTATGGAGAACAGAGAGCTAGGGGAGAAAAAGGCAGGTGTTGCTTCCTGAGCAACGATGCCTTGGGGCTGTGGCTTGTTCCCTGAGGAGAGTTTCACTTTCCAGAATGCCGCTCCCAGAGCCTAGTTTTGTGCTATTGTTGAGATGGGCCCTAGGTGCTGATCACCCACTCTGGCTAAGTTTGGATTCCTGAAGCCTGTGCAAAGAAGGCCTTTTCATGGCAAATCCTGCTTCTCCACGAAGGAGAACACGTTTGGAGTGGGTTTCCAGCTCAGGAGACCACCAGCCAAGCAGCAGTGCCCAGGGAGCAAGAGTTAGCCCAGAACCTCCATTGCCCTATGGAGAACAGAGAGCTAGGGGAGAAAAAGGCACGTGTTGCTTCCTGAGCAAAGATGCCTTGGAGCTGTGGTTTGTTCCCTGAGGAGAGTTTCACTTTCCAGAATGCCACTCCCAGAAGCTAGTTTTGTGCCTTTTCTGAGATGGGCCCTAAGTGCATATCTTCCTCTCTGAGTAAGGGTGGATTGCTTGGGCGTGTGCAAAGAAGGCCTTTTCATGGCAAATCCTGCTTCACCACGAAGGAGAACACGTTTGGAGTGGGGTTCCAGCTCAGGAGACCAGCAGCAATCCAGCAGTGCCCAGGGAGCAAGAGGCAGCCCAGATCCTCCTTTGCCCTATGGAGAACAGAGAGCTAGGGAAGAAAAAGGCACGTGTTGCTTCCTGAGCAAAGATGCCTTGGGGCTGAGGTTTGTTCCCTGAGGCTTGTTTCACTTTCCAGAATGCCACTCCCAGAAGCCAGTTTTGGGCCATTTTTGAGATGGGCCCTAGGTGCTGATCTCCCTCTCTGGCTAAGGGTGGAATGCTGAGGCCTGGGCAAACAAGGCCTTGTCATGCCAAATCCTGCCTCTCCAAGAAGGAAAACACGTTTGCAGTGGGTTTCCAGTTCAGGAGACCACCAGCTAACCAGCAGTGCTCAGGGAGCAAGAGCCAACCCAGAACCACTTTGCCCTATTTGAGAAGAGAGGGATAGGGGAGAGAAAGGCACGTGTTGCTTTCCTGAACAAACATGCACTGTGTCTGTTGTTTGTTCCCTGAGGAGAGTTTCACTTTCCGGAATGCAGCTATCAGGACCTGATTTTGTGTCGTCTGTGAGATGGGTCCTATATGTTTATCTCCATGTCTGGCTAAGTGTTGATTGTTGAGGCCTGTGCAAAGAAGGCCTTTTCATGCCAAATCCTGCTCAGGAGACCACCAGCAAACCAGCAGTGCCTAGGGAGCAAGAGGCAGCCCAGACCCTCTTTGCCGAATTTAGAAAAAATGGATAGGGGGAAAAAGGCAAGCGTTGCTTTCCTGAACAAAGAGACATTTGGTCTGTGCTTTGTTCCTTGAGGGGAGATTCACTTTCCAGAAGCCAGCTCCCAGAGCCTAGTTTTGGGCCGTTTTTGAGATGGACATTTGTGCTTATCTCCCTCTCCGGCAAATGGTGGATTGCTGAAGAGTGTGCAAAGAAGGCCTTTTCATGGCAAATCCTGCTTCTCCACAAAGGAGAACACATTTGGAGTGGGTTTCCAGCTCAGGAGACCACCAGCAAACCAGCAAAGCCCAGGGAGCAAGAGGCAGCCCTGACCCTCTTTGCCCTATTGAGAACAGAGGGATGGGGGAGAAAAAGGCAAGCGTTGCTTTCCTGAACAAAGATGCATTGGGTCTGTGGTTTATTCCCTTAGGAGAGTTTCGCTTTCCAGAGTGCAGATAACAGGACTTGGTTAGGTGTCTTCTCTGAGATGGGTCGTAGGTGTTGATATCCATGTCTGGCTAAGGGTGGATTGCAGAGTGTGGCTAAGGGTACATATGTGGGGCCTGTGGACACAAGGCATTTTCATGCCAAATCTTGGGTGCCCATGGAGGCAAACCCATCTGGGGTGGGTTTGAAGCTCAGGAGACCACCAGCAAACCAGCAGTGCCCAGGGAGCAAGAGGCAGCCCAGACCGTCCTTGCCCTTGGCGAGCAGAGGGATTGGTGAGACAAAGGCACGTGTTGCTTTCCTCAGCAAAGAAGCATGAGGGCTGTGGTTTGTTCTTGGAAGAGAGTTTCACCTTCCAGAATGATTCTCCCAGAGCCTATTTTGGGCCGTTTTTGAGACGGGCTCTAGGTGCTGATCGCCCTCTCTGGCTAAGGGTGGATTGCTGAAGCCTGTGCAAAGAAGGCCTTTTCATGGCAAATCCTGCTTCTCCACTGGGAGAACACGTTTGGAGTGGGTTTCCAGCTCAGGAGACCACCAGCAAACCAGCAGTGCCTAGGGAGCAAGAGGCAGCCCAGACCCTCTTTGCCGAATTTAGAAAAAATGGATAGGGGGAAAAAGGCAAGCGTTGCTTTCCTGAACAAAGAGACATTTGGTCTGTGCTTTGTTCCTTGAGGAGAGATTCACTTTCCAGAAGCCAGCTCCCAGAGCCTAGTTTTGGGCCGTTTTTGAGATGGACATTTGTGCTTATCTCCCTCTCCGGCTAATGGTGGATTGCTGAAGAGTGTGCAAAGAAGGCCTTTTCATGGCAAATCCTGCTTCTCCACGAAGGAGAACACGTTTGGAGTGGGTTTCCAGCTCAGGAGACCACCAGCAAACCAGCAGTGCCCAGGGAGCAAGAGGCATCCCAGACCCTCTTTGCCCTATTGAGAACAGAGGGAGAGGGGAGAAAAAGGCAAGCGTTGCTATTCTGAAGTAACACGCATTGGGTCTGTTGTTTGCTCCCTTAGGAAAGATTCACATTCCCGAATGCAGCTACCAGGACCTGGGTTGTGTCGTCTGTGGGATGGGACCTAGGTGTTGATCTCCATGTCTGGCTAAGGGTGGATTGTTGAGGCCTGTGCACACAAGGCCTTTCCATTTCAAATCCTGCTTTTGCATGAAGGACAATATGACTGGAGTGGGTTTCCAGCTCAGGAGACCACCAGCAAACCAGCAGTGCCCAGGGAGCAAGAGGCAGCCCAGACTCTCCTTTGCCCCATGGAAAACAGAGAGCTAGGGAAGAAAAAGGGAAGTGTTGCTTCCTGAGCAAAGATGCCTTGGGGCTGTGGTTTGTCCCTGAGGAGAGTTTCACTTTCCAGAAGGCAGCTCCCAGAGCCTAGTTTTGGGCCGTTTATGAGATGGGCCCTAGGTGCTGATCACCTTCTCCGGCAAAGGGTGGATTGCTGAAGCCTGTGCAAAGAAAGCCTTTTCATGGCAAATCCTGCTTCTCCACGAAGGAGAACACGTTTGGAGTGGGTTTCCAGCTCAGGAGACCACCAGCAAGCCAGCAGTGCCCAGGGAGCAAGAGGAAGTCCAGGCCGTCTTTGCCCTATTGAGAACAGAGGGATAGGGGACAAAAAGGCAAGCGTTGCTTTCCAGAACAAAGACGCATTGGGTTTGTTGTTTGTTCCTTGAAGTTAGTTTCACTTTCCAGAATGCAGCTATCATGACCTGGTTTTGTGTCGTCTGTGAGATGGGACCTAGGTGTTGATCTCCATGTCTGGCTAAGGGTGGATTGTTGAGGCCTGTGCACACAAGGCCTTTTCATTTCAAATCCTGCTTTTCCATGAAGGACAATATGACTGGAGTGGGTTTCCAGCTCAGGAGACCACCATCAAACCAGCAGTGCCCAGGGAGCAAGAGTTAGCCCAGATCGTCCTTTGCCCTATGGGGAACAGAGGGCTAGGGGAGAAAAAGGCACGTGTTGCTTCCTGAGCAAAGATGCCTTGGGGCTGTGGTTTGTTCCCTGAGGAGAGTTTCACTTTCCAGAATGCCACTCCCAGAAGCTAGTTTTGTGCCTTTTCTGAGATGGGCCCTATGTGCCAATATCCCTATCTGGCGAAGGCTGGATTGCTTGGGCGTGTGCAAAGAAGGCCTTTTCATGGCAAATCCTGCTTCTCCACGAAGGAGAACACGTTTGGAGTGGGTTTCCAGCTCAGGAGACCACGAGCAATCCAGCAGTGCCCAGGGAGCAAGAGGCAGCCCTGACCCTCTTTGCCCTATTTGAGAAGAGTGGGATAGGGGAGAAAAAGGCAAGCGTTGCTTTCCTGAGCAAAGATGCCTTGGGGCTGTGGTTTGTTCCCTGAGGAGAGTTTCACCTTACAGGTACCAGGACCTGGTTTTGTGTCGCTTGTGGTTGCGTCCTGGGTGTTGGTCTCCCTATCTGTCTAAGGTTACATAGGTGGGGCCTGTGGAAACATGGCATTTTCATGCCAAATCTTGGGTGCCCATGGAGGCAAACACATTTGGACTGGGTTTGAAGTGAAGGAGACCACCAGCAAACCACAACTGCCCACGGAGCAAGAGGCAGCCCAGACCGTCCTTTACCCTTGGAGAGCAGAGGGATTGGTGAGACAAAGGCACGTGTTGCTTTCCTCAGCAAAGAAGCATGAGGGCTGTGGCTTGTTCCTGGAAGAGAGTTGCACTTTCCAGAATGCCACTCCCAGAAGCTAGTTTTGTGCCATTTTTGAGATGGACCCTAGGTGTTGATCTCCATGTCTGGCTAAGGGTGGACTGCTGAGGCCTGTGCAAAGAAGGCCTTTTCATGGCAAATCCTGCTTCTCCACGAAGGAGAACACGTTTGGAGTGGGGTTCCAGCTCAGGAAACCACCAGCAATCCAGCAGTGCCCAGGGAGCAGGAGACAGTCCAGACCCTCCGTTGCCCTATGGAGAACAGAGAGCTAGGGGAGAAAAAGGCACGTGTTGCTTCCTGAGCAACGACGCCTTGGGGCTGTGGTTTGTTCCCTGAGGAGAGTTTCACTTTCCAGAATGCCGCTCCCAGAGCCTCGTTTTGGGCCGTTTTTGAGATGGGCCCTAGGTTCTCATGTCCATGTCTCGTTAAGTTTGGATTGCTGAGGCCTGTGCAAACATCAAGGCAAATCCTGCTTCTCCACGAAGGAGAACATGTTTGGAGTGGGATTCCAGCTCAGGAGACCACCAGCAAAGCAGCAGTGCCCAGGGAGCAAGAGGCAGCCCAGACCCTCTTTGCCCTATTTGAGAAGAGAGGGATAGGGGAGAAAAAGGCAAGCGTTGCTTTCCTGAGCAAAGACGCATTGGGTCTGTGGTTTGTTCCATGAGGAGAGTTTTGCTTTCCAGAATGCAGTTACCAGGACCTGGTTTTGTTTCATCTGTGAGATGGGTCCTAGGTGTTGATCTCCATATCTGGCTAAGGTTACATAGGTGGGTCTGTGGACACAAGGCATTTTCATGCCAAATCTTTGGTGCCCATGGAGGCAAACCCATTTGGACTGGGTTTGAAGTGAAGGAGACCACCAGCAAAACACCACTGCCCACCGAGCAATAGGCAGCCCCGATTATCCTTTGCCCTTGGAGAGCAGAGGGATTGGTGAGACAAAGGCAGACGTTGCTTTCCTCAGCAAAGAAGCATGAGGGCTATGGTTTGTTCCTGGAAGAGTGTTTCACTTTCTAGAGTGCCGCTCCCTGAAGCTAGTTTTGAGCCGTTTGTGCAATTGGCCTTCGGTGTTGATCTCCCTAGCCAGCTAAGTGTGGATTGCTGAGGCCTGTGCAAACAAGGACTTTTGATGGCAAATCCTGCTTCTCCACGAAGGAGAACACGTTTGGAGTGGGTTTCCAGCTCAGGAGACCACCAGCAAACCAGCAGTGCCCAGGGAGCAAGAGGCAGCCCAGACCCTCCGTTGCCCTATGGAGAACAGAGAGCTAGGGGAGAAAAAGGCAGGTGTTGCTTCCTGAGCAACGATGCCTTGGGGCTGTGGCTTGTTCCCTGAGGAGAGTTTCACTTTCCAGAATGCCGCTCCCAGAGCCTAGTTTTGTGCTATTGTTGAGATGGGCCCTAGGTGCTGATCACCCACTCTGGCTAAGTTTGGATTCCTGAAGCCTGTGCAAAGAAGGCCTTTTCATGGCAAATCCTGCTTCTCCACGAAGGAGAACACGTTTGGAGTGGGTTTCCAGCTCAGGAGACCACCAGCCAAGCAGCAGTGCCCAGGGAGCAAGAGTTAGCCCAGAACCTCCATTGCCCTATGGAGAACAGAGAGCTAGGGGAGAAAAAGGCACGTGTTGCTTCCTGAGCAAAGATGCCTTGGAGCTGTGGTTTGTTCCCTGAGGAGAGTTTCACTTTCCAGAATGCCACTCCCAGAAGCTAGTTTTGTGCCTTTTCTGAGATGGGCCCTAAGTGCATATCTTCCTCTCTGAGTAAGGGTGGATTGCTTGGGCGTGTGCAAAGAAGGCCTTTTCATGGCAAATCCTGCTTCACCACGAAGGAGAACACGTTTGGAGTGGGGTTCCAGCTCAGGAGACCAGCAGCAATCCAGCAGTGCCCAGGGAGCAAGAGGCAGCCCAGATCCTCCTTTGCCCTATGGAGAACAGAGAGCTAGGGAAGAAAAAGGCACGTGTTGCTTCCTGAGCAAAGATGCCTTGGGGCTGAGGTTTGTTCCCTGAGGCTTGTTTCACTTTCCAGAATGCCACTCCCAGAAGCCAGTTTTGGGCCATTTTTGAGATGGGCCCTAGGTGCTGATCTCCCTCTCTGGCTAAGGGTGGAATGCTGAGGCCTGGGCAAACAAGGCCTTGTCATGCCAAATCCTGCCTCTCCAAGAAGGAAAACACGTTTGCAGTGGGTTTCCAGTTCAGGAGACCACCAGCTAACCAGCAGTGCTCAGGGAGCAAGAGCCAACCCAGAACCACTTTGCCCTATTTGAGAAGAGAGGGATAGGGGAGAGAAAGGCACGTGTTGCTTTCCTGAACAAACATGCACTGTGTCTGTTGTTTGTTCCCTGAGGAGAGTTTCACTTTCCGGAATGCAGCTATCAGGACCTGATTTTGTGTCGTCTGTGAGATGGGTCCTATATGTTTATCTCCATGTCTGGCTAAGTGTTGATTGTTGAGGCCTGTGCAAAGAAGGCCTTTTCATGCCAAATCCTGCTCAGGAGACCACCAGCAAACCAGCAGTGCCTAGGGAGCAAGAGGCAGCCCAGACCCTCTTTGCCGAATTTAGAAAAAATGGATAGGGGGAAAAAGGCAAGCGTTGCTTTCCTGAACAAAGAGACATTTGGTCTGTGCTTTGTTCCTTGAGGGGAGATTCACTTTCCAGAAGCCAGCTCCCAGAGCCTAGTTTTGGGCCGTTTTTGAGATGGACATTTGTGCTTATCTCCCTCTCCGGCAAATGGTGGATTGCTGAAGAGTGTGCAAAGAAGGCCTTTTCATGGCAAATCCTGCTTCTCCACAAAGGAGAACACATTTGGAGTGGGTTTCCAGCTCAGGAGACCACCAGCAAACCAGCAAAGCCCAGGGAGCAAGAGGCAGCCCTGACCCTCTTTGCCCTATTGAGAACAGAGGGATGGGGGAGAAAAAGGCAAGCGTTGCTTTCCTGAACAAAGATGCATTGGGTCTGTGGTTTATTCCCTTAGGAGAGTTTCGCTTTCCAGAGTGCAGATAACAGGACTTGGTTAGGTGTCTTCTCTGAGATGGGTCGTAGGTGTTGATATCCATGTCTGGCTAAGGGTGGATTGCAGAGTGTGGCTAAGGGTACATATGTGGGGCCTGTGGACACAAGGCATTTTCATGCCAAATCTTGGGTGCCCATGGAGGCAAACCCATCTGGGGTGGGTTTGAAGCTCAGGAGACCACCAGCAAACCAGCAGTGCCCAGGGAGCAAGAGGCAGCCCAGACCGTCCTTGCCCTTGGCGAGCAGAGGGATTGGTGAGACAAAGGCACGTGTTGCTTTCCTCAGCAAAGAAGCATGAGGGCTGTGGTTTGTTCTTGGAAGAGAGTTTCACCTTCCAGAATGATTCTCCCAGAGCCTATTTTGGGCCGTTTTTGAGACGGGCTCTAGGTGCTGATCGCCCTCTCTGGCTAAGGGTGGATTGCTGAAGCCTGTGCAAAGAAGGCCTTTTCATGGCAAATCCTGCTTCTCCACTGGGAGAACACGTTTGGAGTGGGTTTCCAGCTCAGGAGACCACCAGCAAACCAGCAGTGCCTAGGGAGCAAGAGGCAGCCCAGACCCTCTTTGCCGAATTTAGAAAAAATGGATAGGGGGAAAAAGGCAAGCGTTGCTTTCCTGAACAAAGAGACATTTGGTCTGTGCTTTGTTCCTTGAGGAGAGATTCACTTTCCAGAAGCCAGCTCCCAGAGCCTAGTTTTGGGCCGTTTTTGAGATGGACATTTGTGCTTATCTCCCTCTCCAGCTAATGGTGGATTGCTGAAGAGTGTGCAAAGAAGGCCTTTTCATGGCAAATCCTGCTTCTCCACGAAGGAGAACACGTTTGGAGTGGGTTTCCAGCTCAGGAGACCACCAGCAAACCAGCAGTGCCCAGGGAGCAAGAGGCATCCCAGACCCTCTTTGCCCTATTGAGAACAGAGGGAGAGGGGAGAAAAAGGCAAGCGTTGCTATTCTGAAGTAACACGCATTGGGTCTGTTGTTTGCTCCCTTAGGAAAGATTCACATTCCCGAATGCAGCTACCAGGACCTGGGTTGTGTCGTCTGTGGGATGGGACCTAGGTGTTGATCTCCATGTCTGGCTAAGGGTGGATTGTTGAGGCCTGTGCACACAAGGCCTTTCCATTTCAAATCCTGCTTTTGCATGAAGGACAATATGACTGGAGTGGGTTTCCAGCTCAGGAGACCACCAGCAAACCAGCAGTGCCCAGGGAGCAAGAGGCAGCCCAGACTCTCCTTTGCCCCATGGAAAACAGAGAGCTAGGGAAGAAAAAGGGAAGTGTTGCTTCCTGAGCAAAGATGCCTTGGGGCTGTGGTTTGTCCCTGAGGAGAGTTTCACTTTCCAGAAGGCAGCTCCCAGAGCCTAGTTTTGGGCCGTTTATGAGATGGGCCCTAGGTGCTGATCACCTTCTCCGGCAAAGGGTGGATTGCTGAAGCCTGTGCAAAGAAAGCCTTTTCATGGCAAATCCTGCTTCTCCACGAAGGAGAACACGTTTGGAGTGGGTTTCCAGCTCAGGAGACCACCAGCAAGCCAGCAGTGCCCAGGGAGCAAGAGGAAGTCCAGGCCGTCTTTGCCCTATTGAGAACAGAGGGATAGGGGACAAAAAGGCAAGCGTTGCTTTCCAGAACAAAGACGCATTGGGTTTGTTGTTTGTTCCTTGAAGTTAGTTTCACTTTCCAGAATGCAGCTATCATGACCTGGTTTTGTGTCGTCTGTGAGATGGGACCTAGGTGTTGATCTCCATGTCTGGCTAAGGGTGGATTGTTGAGGCCTGTGCACACAAGGCCTTTTCATTTCAAATCCTGCTTTTCCATGAAGAACAATATGACTGGAGTGGGTTTCCAGCTCAGGAGACCACCAGCAAACCAGCAGTGCCCAGGGAGCAAGAGTTAGCCCAGATCGTCCTTTGCCCTATGGGGAACAGAGGGCTAGGGGAGAAAAAGGCACGTGTTGCTTCCTGAGCAAAGATGCCTTGGGGCTGTGGTTTGTTCCCTGAGGAGAGTTTCACTTTCCAGAATGCCACTCCCAGAAGCTAGTTTTGTGCCTTTTCTGAGATGGGCCCTATGTGCCAATATCCCTATCTGGCGAAGGCTGGATTGCTTGGGCGTGTGCAAAGAAGGCCTTTTCATGGCAAATCCTGCTTCTCCACGAAGGAGAACACGTTTGGAGTGGGTTTCCAGCTCAGGAGACCACGAGCAATCCAGCAGTGCCCAGGGAGCAAGAGGCAGCCCTGACCCTCTTTGCCCTATTTGAGAAGAGTGGGATAGGGGAGAAAAAGGCAAGCGTTGCTTTCCTGAGCAAAGATGCCTTGGGGCTGTGGTTTGTTCCCTGAGGAGAGTTTCACCTTACAGGTACCAGGACCTGGTTTTGTGTCGCTTGTGGTTGCGTCCTGGGTGTTGGTCTCCCTATCTGTCTAAGGTTACATAGGTGGGGCCTGTGGAAACATGGCATTTTCATGCCAAATCTTGGGTGCCCATGGAGGCAAACCCATTTGGACTGGGTTTGAAGTGAAGGAGACCACCAGCAAACCACAACTGCTCACGGAGCAAGAGGCAGCCCAGACCGTCCTTTACCCTTGGAGAGCAGAGGGATTGGTGAGACAAAGGCACGTGTTGCTTTCCTCAGCAAAGAAGCATGAGGGCTGTGGCTTGTTCCTGGAAGAGAGTTGCACTTTCCAGAATGCCACTCCCAGAAGCTAGTTTTGTGCCTTTTCTGAGATGGGCCCTAGGTGTTGATCTCCATGTCTGGCTAAGGGTGGACTGCTGAGGCCTGTGCAAAGAAGGCCTTTTCATGGCAAATCCTGCTTCTCCACGAAGGAGAACACGTTTGGAGTGGGTTTCCACCTCAGGAGACCACGAGCAATCCAGCAGTGCCCAGGGAGCAAGAGGCAGCCCTGACGCTCTTTGCCCTATTTGAGAAGAGTGGGATAGGGGAGAAAAAGGCAAGCGTTGCTTTCCTGAGCAAAGATGCCTTGGGGCTGTGGTTTGTTCCCTGAGGAGAGTTTCACCTTACAGGTACCAGGACCTGGTTTTGTGTCGCTTGTGGTTGCATCCTGGGTGTTCGTCTCCCTATCTGTCTAAGGTTACATAGGTGGGGCCTGTGGAAACATGGCATTTTCATGCCAAATCTTGGGTGCCCATGGAGGCAAACACATTTGGACTGGGTTTGAAGTGAAGGAGACCACCAGCAAACCACAACTGCCCACGGAGCAAGAGGCAGCCCAGACCGTCCTTTACCCTTGGAGAGCAGAGGGATTGGTGAGACAAAGGCACGTGTTGCTTTCCTCAGCAAAGAAGCATGAGGGCTGTGGCTTGTTCCTGGAAGAGAGTTGCACTTTCCAGAATGCCACTCCCAGAAGCTAGTTTTGTGCCATTTTTGAGATGGGCCCTAGGTGTTGATCTCCATGTCTGGCTAAGGGTGGACTGCTGAGGCCTGTGCAAAGAAGGCCTTTTCATGGCAAATCCTGCTTCTCCACGAAGGAGAACACGTTTGGAGTGGGTTTCCAGCTCAGGAAACCACCAGCAATCCAGCAGTGCCCAGGGAGCAGGAGACAGTCCAGACCCTCCGTTGCCCTATGGAGAACAGAGAGCTAGGGGAGAAAAAGGCACGTGTTGCTTCCTGAGCAACGACGCCTTGGGGCTGTGGTTTGTTCCCTGAGGAGAGTTTCACTTTCCAGAATGCCGCTCCCAGAGCCTCGTTTTGGGCCGTTTTTGAGATGGGCCCTAGGTTCTCATGTCCATGTCTCGTTAAGTTTGGATTGCTGAGGCCTGTGCAAACATCAAGGCAAATCCTGCTTCTCCACGAAGGAGAACATGTTTGGAGTGGGATTCCAGCTCAGGAGACCACCAGCAAAGCAGCAGTGCCCAGGGAGCAAGAGGCAGCCCAGACCCTCTTTGCCCTATTTGAGAAGAGAGGGATAGGGGAGAAAAAGGCAAGCGTTGCTTTCCTGAGCAAAGACGCATTGGGTCTGTGGTTTGTTCCATGAGGAGAGTTTTGCTTTCCAGAATGCAGTTACCAGGACCTGGTTTTGTTTCATCTGTGAGATGGGTCCTAGGTGTTGATCTCCATATCTGGCTAAGGTTACATAGGTGGGTCTGTGGACACAAGGCATTTTCATGCCAAATCTTTGGTGCCCATGGAGGCAAACCCATTTGGACTGGGTTTGAAGCGAAGGAGACCACCAGCAAAACACCACTGCCCACCGAGCAATAGGCAGCCCCGATTATCCTTTGCCCTTGGAGAGCAGAGGGATTGGTGAGACAAAGGCAGACGTTGCTTTCCTCAGCAAAGAAGCATGAGGGCTATGGTTTGTTCCTGGAAGAGTGTTTCACTTTCTAGAGTGCCGCTCCCTGAAGCTAGTTTTGAGCCGTTTGTGCAATTGGCCTTCGGTGTTGATCTCCCTAGCCAGCTAAGTGTGGATTGCTGAGGCCTGTGCAAACAAGGACTTTTGATGGCAAATCCTGCTTCTCCACGAAGGAGAACACGTTTGGAGTGGGTTTCCAGCTCAGGAGACCACCAGCAAACCAGCAGTGCCCAGGGAGCAAGAGGCAGCCCAGACCCTCCGTTGCCCTATGGAGAACAGAGAGCTAGGGGAGAAAAAGGCAGGTGTTGCTTCCTGAGCAACGATGCCTTGGGGCTGTGGCTTGTTCCCTGAGGAGAGTTTCACTTTCCAGAATGCCGCTCCCAGAGCCTAGTTTTGTGCTATTGTTGAGATGGGCCCTAGGTGCTGATCACCCACTCTGGCTAAGTTTGGATTCCTGAAGCCTGTGCAAAGAAGGCCTTTTCATGGCAAATCCTGCTTCTCCACGAAGGAGAACACGTTTGGAGTGGGTTTCCAGCTCAGGAGACCACCAGCCAAGCAGCAGTGCCCAGGGAGCAAGAGTTAGCCCAGAACCTCCATTGCCCTATGGAGAACAGAGAGCTAGGGGAGAAAAAGGCACGTGTTGCTTCCTGAGCAAAGATGCCTTGGAGCTGTGGTTTGTTCCCTGAGGAGAGTTTCACTTTCCAGAATGCCACTCCCAGAAGCTAGTTTTGTGCCTTTTCTGAGATGGGCCCTAAGTGCATATCTTCCTCTCTGAGTAAGGGTGGATTGCTTGGGCGTGTGCAAAGAAGGCCTTTTCATGGCAAATCCTGCTTCACCACGAAGGAGAACACGTTTGGAGTGGGGTTCCAGCTCAGGAGACCAGCAGCAATCCAGCAGTGCCCAGGGAGCAAGAGGCAGCCCAGATCCTCCTTTGCCCTATGGAGAACAGAGAGCTAGGGAAGAAAAAGGCACGTGTTGCTTCCTGAGCAAAGATGCCTTGGGGCTGAGGTTTGTTCCCTGAGGCTTGTTTCACTTTCCAGAATGCCACTCCCAGAAGCCAGTTTTGGGCCATTTTTGAGATGGGCCCTAGGTGCTGATCTCCCTCTCTGGCTAAGGGTGGAATGCTGAGGCCTGGGCAAACAAGGCCTTGTCATGCCAAATCCTGCCTCTCCAAGAAGGAAAACACGTTTGCAGTGGGTTTCCAGTTCAGGAGACCACCAGCTAACCAGCAGTGCTCAGGGAGCAAGAGCCAACCCAGAACCACTTTGCCCTATTTGAGAAGAGAGGGATAGGGGAGAGAAAGGCACGTGTTGCTTTCCTGAACAAACATGCACTGTGTCTGTTGTTTGTTCCCTGAGGAGAGTTTCACTTTCCGGAATGCAGCTATCAGGACCTGATTTTGTGTCGTCTGTGAGATGGGTCCTATATGTTTATCTCCATGTCTGGCTAAGTGTTGATTGTTGAGGCCTGTGCAAAGAAGGCCTTTTCATGCCAAATCCTGCTCAGGAGACCACCAGCAAACCAGCAGTGCCTAGGGAGCAAGAGGCAGCCCAGACCCTCTTTGCCGAATTTAGAAAAAATGGATAGGGGGAAAAAGGCAAGCGTTGCTTTCCTGAACAAAGAGACATTTGGTCTGTGCTTTGTTCCTTGAGGGGAGATTCACTTTCCAGAAGCCAGCTCCCAGAGCCTAGTTTTGGGCCGTTTTTGAGATGGACATTTGTGCTTATCTCCCTCTCCGGCAAATGGTGGATTGCTGAAGAGTGTGCAAAGAAGGCCTTTTCATGGCAAATCCTGCTTCTCCACAAAGGAGAACACATTTGGAGTGGGTTTCCAGCTCAGGAGACCACCAGCAAACCAGCAAAGCCCAGGGAGCAAGAGGCAGCCCTGACCCTCTTTGCCCTATTGAGAACAGAGGGATGGGGGAGAAAAAGGCAAGCGTTGCTTTCCTGAACAAAGATGCATTGGGTCTGTGGTTTATTCCCTTAGGAGAGTTTCGCTTTCCAGAGTGCAGATAACAGGACTTGGTTAGGTGTCTTCTCTGAGATGGGTCGTAGGTGTTGATATCCATGTCTGGCTAAGGGTGGATTGCAGAGTGTGGCTAAGGGTACATATGTGGGGCCTGTGGACACAAGGCATTTTCATGCCAAATCTTGGGTGCCCATGGAGGCAAACCCATCTGGGGTGGGTTTGAAGCTCAGGAGACCACCAGCAAACCAGCAGTGCCCAGGGAGCAAGAGGCAGCCCAGACCGTCCTTGCCCTTGGAGAGCAGAGGGATTGGTGAGACAAAGGCACGTGTTGCTTTCCTCAGCAAAGAAGCATGAGGGCTGTGGTTTGTTCATGGAAGAGAGTTTCATTTTCCAGAATGATTCTCCCAGAGCCTATTTTGGGCCGTTTTTGAGACGGGCTCTAGGTGCTGATCGCCCTCTCAGGCTAAGGGTGGATTGCTGAAGCCTGTGCAAAGAAGGCCTTTTCATGGCAAATCCTGCTTCTCCACTGGGAGAACACGTTTGGAGTGGGTTTCCAGCTCAGGAGACCACCAGCAAACCAGCAGTGCCTAGGGAGCAAGAGGCAGCCCAGACCCTCTTTGCCGAATTTAGAAAAAATGGATAGGGGGAAAAAGGCAAGCGTTGCTTTCCTGAACAAAGAGACATTTGGTCTGTGCTTTGTTCCTTGAGGAGAGATTCACTTTCCAGAAGCCAGCTCCCAGAGCCTAGTTTTGGGCCGTTTTTGAGATGGACATTTGTGCTTATCTCCCTCTCCGGCTAATGGTGGATTGCTAAAGAGTGTGCAAAGAAGGCCTTTTCATGACAAATCCTGCTTCTCCACGAAGGAGAACACGTTTGGAGTGGGTTTCCAGCTCAGGAGACCACCAGCAAACCAGCAGTGCCCAGGGAGCAAGAGGCATCCCAGACCCTCTTTGCCCTATTGAGAACAGAGGGAGAGGGGAGAAAAAGGCAAGCGATGCTATTCTGAAGTAAGACGCATTGGGTCTGTTGTTTGCTACCTTAGGAAAATTTCACATTCCCGAATGCAGCTACCAGGACCTGGTTTGTGTCGTCTGTGGGATGGGACCTAGGTGTTGATCTCCATGTCTGGCTAAGGGTGGATTGTAGAGGCCTGTGCACACAAGGCCTTTTCATTTCAAATCCTGCTTTTCCATGAAGGACAATATGACTGGAGTGGGTTTCCAGCTCAGGAGACCACCAGCAAGCCAGCAATGCCCAGGGAGCATGAGGAAGCCCAGGCCGTCTTTGCCCTATTGAGAACAGAGGGATAGGGGACAAAAAGGCAAGCGTTGCTTTCCAGAACAAAGACGCATTGGGTTTGTTGTTTGTTCCTTGAAGTTAGTTTCACTTTCCAGAATGCAGCTATCATGACCTGGTTTTGTGTCGTCTGTGAGATGGGACCTAGGTGTTGATCTCCATGTCTGGCTAAGGGTGGATTGTTGAGGCCTGTGCACACAAGGCCTTTTCATTTCAAATCCTGCTTTTCCATGAAGGACAATATGACTGGAGTGGGTTTCCAGCTCAGGAGACCACCAGCAAACCAGCAGTGCCCAGGGAGCAAGAGTTAGCCCAGATCGTCCTTTGCCCTATGGGGAACAGAGGGCTAGGGGAGAAAACGGCACGTGTTGCTTCCTGAGCAAAGATGCCTTGGGGCTGTGGTTTGTTCCCTGAGGAGAGTTTCACTTTCCAGAATGCCACTCCCAGAAGCTAGTTTTGTGCCTATTCTGAGATGGGCCCTATGTGCCGATATCCCTATCTGGCGAAGGGTGGATTGCTTGGGCGTGTGCAAAGAAGGCCTTTTCATGGCAAATCCTGCTTCTCCACTGGGAGAACACGTTTGGAGTGGGTTTCCAGCTCAGGAGACCACGAGCAATCCAGCAGTGCCCAGGGAGCAAGAGGCAGCCCTGACGCTCTTTGCCCTATTTGAGAAGAGTGGGATAGGGGAGAAAAAGGCAAGCGTTGCTTTCCTGAGCAAAGATGCCTTGGGGCTGTGGTTTGTTCCCTGAGGAGAGTTTCACCTTACAGGTACCAGGACCTGGTTTTGTGTCGCTTGTGGTTGCGTCCTGGGTGTTGGTCTCCCTATCTGTCTAAGGTTACATAGGTGGGGCCTGTGGAAACATGGCATTTTCATGCCAAATCTTGGGTGCCCATGGAGGCAAACCCATTTGGACTGGGTTTGAAGTGAAGGAGACCACCAGCAAACCACAACTGCCCACGGAGCAAGAGGCAGCCCAGACCGTCCTTTACCCTTGGAGAGCAGAGGGATTGGTGAGACAAAGGCACGTGTTGCTTTCCTCAGCAAAGAAGCATGAGGGCTGTGGCTTGTTCCTGGAAGAGAGTTGCACTTTCCAGAATGCCACTCCCAGAAGCTAGTTTTGTGCCATTTTTGAGATGGGCCCTAGGTGTTGATCTCCATGTCTGGCTAAGGGTGGACTGCTGAGGCCTGTGCAAAGAAGGCCTTTTCATGGCAAATCCTGCTTCTCCACGAAGGAGAACACGTTTGGAGTGGGTTTCTAGCTCAGGAGACCACCAGCAAACCAGCAGTGCCCAGGGAGCAGGAGGCAGTCCAGACCCTCCGTTGCCCTATGGAGAACAGAGAGCTAGGGGAGAAAAAGGCACGTGTTGCTTCCTGAGCAACGACGCCTTGGGGCTGTGGTTTGTTCCCTGAGGAGAGTCTCACTTTCCACAATGCCGCTCCCAGAGCCTCGTTTTGGGCCGTTTTTGAGATGGGCCCTAGGTTCTCATGTCCATGTCCCGTTAAGTTCGGATTGCTGAGGCCTGTGCAAACATCAAGGCAAATCCTGCTTCTCCACGAAGGAGAACATGTTTGGAGTGGGATTCCAGCTCAGGAGACCACCAGCAAAGCAGCAGTGCCCAGGGAGCAAGAGGCAGCCCAGACCCTCTTTGCCCTATTTGAGAAGAGAGGGATAGGGGAGAAAAAGGCAAGCGTTGCTTTCCTGAGCAAAGACGCATTGGGTCTCTGGTTTGTTCCATGAGGAGAGTTTTGCTTTCCAGAATGCAGTTACCAGGACCTGGTTTTGTTTCATCTGTGAGATGGGTCCTAGGTGTTGATCTCCATATCTGGCTAAGGTTACATAGGTGGGTCTGTGGACACAAGGCATTTTCATGCCAAATCTTTGGTGCCCATGGAGGCAAACCCATTTGGACTGGGTTTGAAGCGAAGGAGACCACCAGCAAAACACCACTGCCCACCGAGCAATAGGCAGCCCCGATTATCCTTTGCCCTTGGAGAGCAGAGGGATTGGTGAGACAAAGGCAGACGTTGCTTTCCTCAGCAAAGAAACATGAGGGCTATGGTTTGTTCCTGGAAGAGTGTTTCACTTTCTAGAGTGCCGCTCCCTGAAGCTAGTTTTGAGCCGTTTGTGCAATTGGCCTTCGGTGTTGATCTCCCTAGCCAGCTAAGTGTGGATTGCTGAGGCCTGTGCAAACAAGGACTTTTGATGGCAAATCCTGCTTCTCCACAAAGGAGAACACGTTTGGAGTGGGTTTCCAGCTCAGGAGACCACCAGCAAACCAGCAGTGCCCAGGGAGCAAGAGGCAGCCCAGACCCTCCGTTGCCCTATGGAGAAGAGAGAGCTAGGGGAGAAAAAGGCAGGTGTTGCTTCCTGAGCAACGATGCCTTGGGGCTGTGGTTTGTTCCCTGAGGAGAGTTTACTTACCAGAATGCAGCTCCCAGAGCCTAGTTTTGTGCTATTTTTGAGATGGGCCCTAGGTGCTGATCACCCACTCTGGCTAAGTTTGGATTCCTGAAGCCTGTGCAAAGAAGGCCTTTTCATGGCAAATCCTGCTTCTCCACGAAGGAGAACACGTTTGGAGTGGGTTTCCAGCTCAGGAGACCACCAGCAAACCAGCAGTGCCCAGGGAGCAAGAGGCAGCCCAGACCCTCCGTTGCCCTATGGAGAACAGAGAGCTAGGGGAGAAAAAGGCACGTGTTCCTTCCTGAGCAACTACGCCTTGGGGCTGTGGTTTGTTCCCTGAGGAGAGTTTCACTTTCCAGAAGGCAGCTCCCAGAGCCTCCTTTGGTCGGTTTTTGAGAGGGGCCAATTTGCTGATAACCGTCTCTGGCTAAGGGTGTTTTTCTGAAGTCTGTGTAAAGAAGGACTTTTAATGTCAAATCCCGCTTCTCCACGAAGTAGAACACGTTTGGAGAGGGTTTCCAGCTCAGGAGACCACCAGCCAAGCAGCAGTGCCCACGGAGCCAGAGGCAGCCCAGACCATCCTTGGCCCTATGGGGAGCCTAGGGCGAGGTGAGAACTAGGCAATCTTTGCGATCCTGAGCCAAGCTGAATTAGGGCTGATGTTTGTTCCCGAGCCCAGTTTCCCATTGCAGAATGCAGCTCCTAGAAGCGTGTTTTGTGCCGTTTCGGAGCTAGGCCCTAGGTGGGGTCCTTCCCTAGCTGGCTATGTCTGGGTTACTAGGGCCAGTGCACACAGGGCTTCTTCAGACCAAATGAGCCTTCTCCGCGAAGGAAAAGATGTCTGGAGTTGGTTTCCAGCTGCGGAGACCACCAGCCAAGCAGCAGTGCCCACGGAGCCAGAGGCAGCCCAGACCCTTCTTGGCCCTATGGGGAGCCCAGTGCTAGGTGAGAACGAGGCATGCGCTGCGATCCTGAGCCAAGCCGAATCGGGCTGAGGTTTGTCCCCGAGCACGGTTTTCCTTTGCAGAATGCAGCTCCTAGCAGCGCGTTTTCTGCCGTTTTGGAGCTAGGCCCTCGGTTGGGTCCTCCCGAGCTGGCTCTGGGGGGGTTGCTAGGGCCAGTGCACACAGGGCTTCTTCAGGCCAAATCAGCCTTCTCCGTGAAGGAGAAGATGTTTGGAGTTGGTTTCCAGCTGCGGAGACCACCAGCCAAGCAGCAGTGCCCACGGAGCCAGAGGCAGCCCAGACCCTTCTTGGCCCTATGGGGAGCCCAGTGCTAGGTGAGAACTAGGCAAGGGCTTCGATCCTGAGCCAAGCCGCATCGGGGCTGAGGTTTGTTCCCCGAGCCCAGTTTCCCTTTGCAGTATGCAGCTCCTAGAAGCGCGTTTTGTGCCGTTTCGGAGCTAGGCCGTAAGGGGTCCCCTCCCGAGCTGGCTATGTGCGTTGCTAGGGCCAGTGCACACAGGGCTTCTTCAGGCCAAATCAGCCTTCTCCGCGAAGGAGAATACGTTTGGAGTTGGTTTCCAGCTGCGGAGACCACCAGCCAAGCAGCAGTGCCCACGGAGCCAGAGGCAGCCCAGACCCTCCTTGGCCCTATGGGGAGCCGAGGGCTAGGTGAGAACTAGGCAAGCGCTGGCATCCTGAGCCTAGAAGCATTGGGGTGAGGTTTGTTCCCCCAGCCCAGTTTCCTTTTGCAGAATGCAGCTCCTAGCAGCGGGTTTTGTACCGATTCGGAGCTAGGCCCTAGGTGGGGCCCCTCTGAGCTGGCTATGGGTGGGTTGCTAGGGCCAGTGCACAAAGGGCTTCTTCAGGCGAAATCAGCCTTCTCCGCGAAGGAGAAGACGTTTGGAGTTGGTTTCCAGCTGTGGAGACCACCAGCCAAGCAGCAGTGCCCAGGGAGCAAGAGTTAGCCCAGACCCTCTGTTGCCCTATGGAGAACAGAGAGATAGGGGAGAAAAAGGCACGTATTCCTTCCTGAGCAACGACGCCTTGGGGCTGTGGTTTGTTCCCTGAGGAGAGTTTCACTTTCCAGAAGGCAGCTCCCAGAGCCTCCTTTTGGGCCGTTTTTGAGATGGGCCCAAGTTGCTGATTACCGTCTCTGGCTAAGTGTGTTTTGCTGAAGTCTGTGTAAAGAAGGACTTTTCATGGCAAATCCTGCTTCTCCACGAAGTAGAACACGTTTGGAGAGGGTTTCCAGCTCAGGAGACCACCAGCCAAGCAGTAGTGCCCACGGAGCCAGAGGCAGCCCAGAACCTCCTTGGCCCTATGGGGAACATAGGGCTGGGTGAGAACTAGGCAAGCGTTGCTTTCCTGAGCAATGATGCCATGGGGCTGTGTTTTGTTCCCAGAGCAGTGTTTCCCTTTGGAGAATGCATCTGCTACAAGCGAGGTGACTGACGTTTCTGAGATAGGCCCCGGAAGGTGTCCCCCGAGCTGGCAAAGTGTTGGTTGCTGGGGCCTGTGCAAACAGGGCATTTTCAAGGCCAATTAGCCTTCTCCCCAAAGCAGAACACGTTTGGAGTTGGTTTCCAGCTCAGGAGACCACCAGCCAAGCAGTAGTGCCCACGGAGCCAGAGGCAGCCCAGAACCTCCTTGGCCATATGGGGAGTATAGGGCTGGGTGAGAACTAGGCAAGCGTTGCTTTCCTGAGCAAAGACGCCATGGGGCTGTGTTTTGTTCCCAGAGCAGGGTTTCTCTTTGCACAATGCAGCTCCTAGAAGCGAGGTTTGTGAGGTTTCTGAGATAGGACCTAGGAGGTGGCCCCCAGTGCTGGCGAAGGGTGGGTTGCTGGGGCCTCTGCAAACAGGGCATTTTCAGGCCCAATCCGCTTTCTAGCCAAAGCAGAACACGTTTGGAGTTGGTTCCCAGCTCAGGAGACCACCAGCCAAGCAGCAGTGGCCACGGAGCCAGAGGCAGCCCAGACCCTCCTTGGCTCTAAGGGGAGCATAGGGCTGGGTGAGAACTAGGCAAGCGTTGCTTTCCTGAGCAAAGACACAATGGGGCTGTGTTTTGTTCCCAGAGCAGATTTTCTCTTTGCAAAATGCAGCTCTTAGAAGCGAGTTTGAGACGTTTCTGAGATAGGCCCTAGCCGGATCCCTCCAGAGCTGCCGAAGGTTGGCTGGATGGGTCTTGTGCAAACAGTGTATTTTCAGGCCCAATCAGCCCACTCCCTGAAGCAGAACACGTTTGGAGTTGGTAGAAACCTCAGATGACCAACAGCCAAGCAGCAGTGCCCACGGAGGAGAAGGCAGCCCAGACCCTCCTTGTCCCTATGGAGTGCATAGGGTTGGGTGAGAACTATGCAAGCGTAGCTTTCCTGAGCAACGACGCCATGGGGCTGTGTTTTGTTCCCAGAGCAGAGTTTCCCTTTGCACAATACAGGTCCTAGAAGCGAGGTTGGTGACGTTTCTCAGATAGGCCCTAGGAGGGTGCCTCCCGAGCTGGCGAAGGGTGGGTTGCTGGGGCCTGTGCAAACAGGGCGTTTTCAGGCGGAATCAGCCCTCTCCCCTAAGCAGAACACGTTTGGACTTGGTTTCCAGCTCAGGAGACCACCAGCCAAGCAGCAGGGCCCACGGAGGAGGAGGAAGCCCAGACCCTCTTGGCCCTAAGGGGATCCTAGGGCTAGGTGAGAACTAGGCAAGCGCTGCGATCCTGAGCCAAGCAGAATTGGGGCTGAGGTTTGTTCCCCGAGCACAGTGTCCCTTTGCAGAATGCAGAGACTAGCAGCGCGTTTTGTGACGTTTCGGAGCTAGGTCCTAGGTGGGGCCCTCTCTAGCTGGCTATGGGTGGGTTGATAGGGCCAGTGCACACAGGGCTTCTTCAGGCCAAATCAGCCTTCTCCACGAAGGAGAAGACGTTTGGAGTTGGTTTCCACCTGCAGAGACCACCAGCCAAGCAGCAGTGCCCACGGAGCCAGAGGCACCCCAGACCCTCCTTGGCCCTAGGGGGAGCCGAGGGCTAGGTGAGAACTAGGCAAGCGCTGCGATCCTGAGCCAAGCCGCATCGGGGCTGAGGTTTAATCCCCGAGCACGGTTTCCCTTTGCAGAATGCAGCTCCTAGCAGCGCATTTTGTGCCGTTTCAGAGCTAGGCCATCGGTGGAGTCCCTCCCCAGCTTGCTATGGGTGGGTTGCGAGGGCCAGTGCACACAGGGCTTCTTCAGGCCAAATCAGCCTTCTCCGCGCAGGAGAAAATGTTTGCAGTTGGTTTCAAGGTGCGGAGTCCACCAGCCAAGAAGCAGTGCCCACGGAGCCAGAGGGATCCCAGATCCTCCTTGGCCCTCTGGGGAGCCTAGGGCTAGGTGAGAACTAGGCAAGCGCTGCGATCCTGAGCCAAGCCCCATTGGGGCTGAGGTTTGTTCCCCGAGCACAGTTTCCCTTTGCAGAATGCAGAGCCTAGCAGCGCGTTTTGTGATGTTTCGGAGCTAGGCCCTCGGTGGGGTCCCTCCCTAGCTGGCTATGGGTGGGATACTAGGACCAGTGCACACAGGGCTTCTTCAGGCCAAATCAGCCTTCTCCGTGAAGGAGAAGACGTTTGGAGTTGGTTTCAAGTTGAGGAGACCACCAGCCAAGCAGCAGTGCCCACGGAGCCAGAGGCAGCCCAGACCCTCCTTGGCCCTATGGGGAGCCTAGGGTAGGTGAGAACTAGGCAAGCGCTGGGATCCTGAGCCAAGCCCCATTGGGGCTGAGGTTTGTTCCCTGAGCACAGTTTCCCTTTGAAGAATGCAGCTCCTCGAAGCGCGTTTTGTGCCGTTTCGGAGCTAGGCCCTAGGTGGGGCCCTCCCGAGCTGGCTATGGGTGGGTTGCTAGGGCCAGTGCACACAGGGCTTCTTCAGGCCAAATCAGCCTTCTCCACGAAGGAGAAGATGTTTGGATTTGGTTTCCAGCGGCGGAGACCACCAGCCAAGCAACAGTGCCCATGGAGCCAGAGGCAGCCCAGACCCTCCTTGGCCCTATGGAGAGCCAAGGGCTAGGTGAAAATTAGACAAGCGCTGGGATCCTGAGCCAAGCCGCATTGGGGCTGAGGTTTGTTCCCCGAGCACAGTTTCCCTTTGCAGAATGCAGCTTCAAGAAACGCGTTTTGTGCCCTTTCGGAGCTAGGCCCTCAATTGTGTCCCTTCCGAGCTGGTATGGGTGGGTTCCTAGTACTAGTGCACACTGGGCTTCTTCAGGCCAATTCAGACTTCTCTGTGAAGGAGAAGCTGTTTGGAGTTGGTTTCCAGCTGTGGAGACCACCAGCCGAGCAGCAGAGCCCGTCACGGAGCCAGTGGCAGCACAGACCCTCCTGGGCCCTGTGGCGAGTCTAGGGGTAGGTGAGAACTAGGCCAGCGTTGCGATCAGGAGCCAAGCCGCATCGGGGCTGAGGTTTGTTCCCCGAGCCCAGTTTCCCTTTGCAGAATGCAGCTCCTAGAAGCGCGTTTTGTGCCATTTCGGAGCTAGGCCCAAAGGGGTCCCCTCCCGACCTGGCTATGTGTGGGTTACTAGGGACAGTGCACACAGGGCTTCTCTAGGCCAAATCAGCCTTCTCAGCGAAGGAATAGATGTGTGGAGTTGGTTTCCAGCTGCGGAGACCACCAGCCAAGCAGCAGTGCCCACGGAGCCAGAGGCGGCCCAGACCCTTCTTGGCCCTATGGGGAGCCTAGGGCTAGGTGAGAACGAGGCAAGCGCTGCGATCCTGAGCCAAGCCGCATCGGGCTGAGGTTTGTTCCCCGAGCCCAGTTTCCCTTTGCAGAATGCAGCTCCTAGCAGCGCGATTTGTGCCGTTTCGGAGCTACGCCCTAGGTGGGGCCCTCCCGAGCTGGCTCTGGGGGGGTTGCTAGGGCCAGTGCACACAGGGCTTCTTCAGGCGAAATCAGCCTTCTCCGCGAAGGAGAAGACGTTTGGAGTTGGTTTCCAGCTGCGGAGACCACCAACCAAGCAGCAGTGCCCACGGAGCCAGAGGCAGCCCAGACCCTCCTTGGCCCTATGGGGAGCCGAGGGCTAGGTGAGAACTAGGCAAGCGCTGGGATCCTGAGCCAAGAAGCATTGGGGTGAGGTTTGTTCCCCCAGCCCAGTTTCTTTTTGCAGAATGCAGCTCCTAGCAGCGGGTTTTGTGCCGATTCGGAGCTAGGCCCTAGGTGGGGCCCCTCTGAGCTGGCTATGGGTGGGTTGCTAGGGCCAGTGCACAAAGGGCTTCTTCAGGCGAAATCAGCCTTCTCCACGAAGGAGAAGACGTTTGGAGTTGGTTTCCAGCTGCGGAGACCACCAGCCAAGCAGCAGTGCCCACGGAGCCAGAGGCAGCCCAGACCCTCAGTTGCCCTATGGAGAACAGAGAGATAGGGGAGAAAAAGGCCGGTGTTCCTTCCTGAGCAACGACGCCTTGGGGCTGTGGTTTGTTCCCTGAGGAGAGTTTCACTTTCCAGAAGGCAGCTCCCAGAGCCTCCTTTTGGGCCGTTTTTGAGATGGGCCCAAGTTGCTGATTACCGTCTCTGGCTAAGTGTGTTTTGCTGAAGTCTGTGTAAAGAAGGACTTTTCATGGCAAATCCTGCTTCTCCACGAAGTAGAACACGTTTGGAGAGGGTTTCCAGCTCAGGAGACCACCAGCCAAGCAGCAGTGCCCAGGGAGCAAGAGGCAGCCCAGAACCTCCTTGGCCCTATGGGGAACATAGGGCTGGGTGAGAACTAGGCAAGCGTTGCTTTCCTGAGCAAAGACGCCATGGGGCTGTGTTTTGTTCCCAGAGCAGGGTTTCTCTTTGCACAATGCAGCTCCTAGAAGCGAGGTTTGTGAGGTTTCTGAGATAGGACTTAGGAGGTGGCCCCCAGTGCTGGCGAAGGGTGGGTTGTTGGGGCCTCTGCAAACAGGGCATTTTCAGGCCCAATCCGCTTTCTAGCCAAAGCAGAACACGTTTGGAGTTGGTTCCCAGCTCAGGAGACCACCAGCCAAGCAGCAGTGGCCACGGAGCCAGAGGCAGCCCAGACCCTCCTTGGCTCTAAGGGGAGCATAGGGCTGGGTGAGAACTAGGCAAGCGTTGCTTTCCTGAGCAAAGACACAATGGGGCTGTGTTTTGTTCCCAGAGCAGATTTTCTCTTTGCAAAATGCAGCTCTTAGAAGCGAGTTTGAGACGTTTCTGAGATAGGCCCTAGCCGGATCCCTCCAGAGCTGCCGAAGGTTGGCTGGATGGGTCTTGTGCAAACAGTGTATTTTCAGGCCCAATCAGCCCACTCCCTGAAGCAGAACACGTTTGGAGTTGGTAGAAACCTCAGATGACCAACAGCCAAGCAGCAGTGCCCACGGAGGAGAAGGCAGCCCAGACCCTCCTTGTCCCTATGGAGTGCATAGGGTTGGGTGAGAACTATGCAAGCGTAGCTTTCCTGAGCAACGACGCCATGGGGCTGTGTTTTGTTCCCAGAGCAGAGTTTCCCTTTGCACAATACAGGTCCTAGAAGCGAGGTTGGTGACGTTTCTCAGATAGGCCCTAGGAGGGTGCCTCCCGAGCTGGCGAAGGGTGGGTTGCTGGGGCCTGTGCAAACAGGGCGTTTTCAGGCGGAATCAGCCCTCTCCCCTAAGCAGAACACGTTTGGACTTGGTTTCCAGCTCAGGAGACCACCAGCCAAGCAGCAGGGCCCACGGAGGAGGAGGAAGCCCAGACCCTCTTGGCCCTAAGGGGATCCTAGGGCTAGGTGAGAACTAGGCAAGCGCTGCGATCCTGAGCCAAGCAGAATTGGGGCTGAGGTTTGTTCCCCGAGCACAGTGTCCCTTTGCAGAATGCAGAGCCTAGCAGCGCGTTTTGTGACGTTTCGGAGCTAGGTCCTAGGTGGGGCCCTCTCTAGCTGGCTATGGGTGGGTTGATAGGGCCAGTGCACACAGGGCTTCTTCAGGCCAAATCAGTCTTCTCCACGAAGGAGAAGACGTTTGGAGTTGGTTTCCACCTGCGGAGACCACCAGCCAAGCAGCAGTGCCCACGGAGCCAGAGGCAGCCCAGACCCTCCTTGGCCCTAGGGGGAGCCGAGGGCTAGGTGAGAACTAGGCAAGCGCTGCGATCCTGAGCCAAGCCGCATCGGGGCTGAGGTTTAATCCCCGAGCACGGTTTCCCTTTGCAGAATGCAGCTCCTAGCAGCGCATTTTGTGCCGTTTCGGAGCTAGGCCATCGGTGGTGTCCCTCCCTAGCTTGCTATGGGTGGGGTGCGAGGGCCAGTGCACACAGGGCTTCTTCAGGCCAAATCAGCCTTCTCCGCCCAGGAGAAGATGTTTGCAGTTGGTTTCAAGGTGCGGAGTCCACCAGCCAAGAAGCAGTGCCCACGGAGCCAGAGGCATCCCAGATCCTCCTTGGCCCTCTGGGGAGCCTAGGGCTAGGTGAGAACTAGGCAAGCGCTGCGATCCTGAGCCAAGCCCCATTGGGGTTGAGGTTTGTTCCCCAAGCACAGTTTCCCTTTGAAGAATGCAGCTCCTAGCAGCGCGTTTTGTGACGTTTCGGAGCTAGGTCCTAGGTGGGGCCCTCTCTAGCTGGCTATGGGTGGGTTGATAGGGCCAGTGCACACAGGGCTTCTTCAGGCCAAATCAGTCTTCTCCACGAAGGAGAAGACGTTTGGAGTTGGTTTCCACCTGCGGAGACCACCAGCCAAGCAGCAGTGCCCACGGAGCCAGAGGCAGCCCAGACCCTCCTTGGCCCTAGGGGGAGCCGAGGGCTAGGTGAGAACTAGGCAAGCGCTGCGATCCTGAGCCAAGCCGCATCGGGGCTGAGGTTTAATCCCCGAGTACGGTTTCCCTTTGCAGAATGCAGCTCCTAGCAGCGCATTTTGTGCCGTTTCGGAGCTAGGCCATCGGTGGTGTCCCTCCCTAGCTTGCTATGGGTGGGGTGCGAGGGCCAGTGCACACAGGGCTTCTTCAGGCCAAATCAGCCTTCTCCGCCCAGGAGAAGATGTTTGCAGTTGGTTTCAAGGTGCGGAGTCCACCAGCCAAGAAGCAGTGCCCACGGAGCCAGAGGCATCCCAGACCCTCCTTGGCCCTATGGGGAGTCGAGGGCTAGGTGAGAACTAGGCAAGCGCTGGGATCCTGAGCCAAGCCCCATTGGGGCTGAGGTTTGTTCCCCGAGCACAGTTTCCCTTTGCAGAATGCAGCTCTTAGAAGTGCGTTTTGTGACGTTTCGGAGCTAGGCCCTCGGTGGGGTCCCTCCCTAGCTGGCTATGTGTGGGATGCTAGGACCAGTGCACACAGGGCTTCTTCAGGCCAAATCAGCCTTCTCCACGAAGAAGAAGCCGTTTGGAGTTGGTTTCCAGCGGCGGAGACCACCAGCCAAGCAGCAGTGCCCAGGGAGCAAGAGTTAGCCCAGACCCTCCGTTGCCCTATGGAGAACAGAGAGATAGGGGAGAAAAAGGCACGTGTTCCTTCCTGAGCAACGACGCCTTGGGGCTGTGGTTTGTTCCCTGAGGAGAGTTTCACTTTCCAGAAGGCAGCTCCCAGAGCCTCCTTTTGGGCCGTTTTTGAGATGGGCCCAAGTTGCTGATTACCGTCTCTGGCTAAGTGTGTTTTGCTGAAGTCTGTGTAAAGAAGGACTTTTCATGGCAAATCCTGCTTCTCCACGAAGTAGAACACGTTTGGAGAGGGTTTCCAGCTCAGGAGACCACCAGCCAAGCAGCAGTGCCCAGGGAGCAAGAGGCAGCCCAGAACCTCCTTGGCCCTATGGGGAACATAGGGCTGGGTGAGAACTAGGCAAGCGTTGCTTTCCTGAGCAAAGACGCCATGGGGCTGTGTTTTGTTCCCAGAGCAGGGTTTCTCTTTGCACAATGCAGCTCCTAGAAGCGAGGTTTGTGAGGTTTCTGAGATAGGACTTAGGAGGTGGCCCCCAGTGCTGGCGAAGGGTGGGTTGTTGGGGCCTCTGCAAACAGGGCATTTTCAGGCCCAATCCGCTTTCTAGCCAAAGCAGAACACGTTTGGAGTTGGTTCCCAGCTCAGGAGACCACCAGCCAAGCAGCAGTGGCCACGGAGCCAGAGGCAGCCCAGACCCTCCTTGGCTCTAAGGGGAGCATAGGGCTGGGTGAGAACTAGGCAAGCGTTGCTTTCCTGAGCAAAGACACAATGGGGCTGTGTTTTGTTCCCAGAGCAGATTTTCTCTTTGCAAAATGCAGCTCTTAGAAGCGAGTTTGAGACGTTTCTGAGATAGGCCCTAGCCGGATCCCTCCAGAGCTGCCGAAGGTTGGCTGGATGGGTCTTGTGCAAACAGTGTATTTTCAGGCCCAATCAGCCCACTCCCTGAAGCAGAACACGTTTGGAGTTGGTAGAAACCTCAGATGACCAACAGCCAAGCAGCAGTGCCCACGGAGGAGAAGGCAGCCCAGACCCTCCTTGTCCCTATGGAGTGCATAGGGTTGGGTGAGAACTATGCAAGCGTAGCTTTCCTGAGCAACGACGCCATGGGGCTGTGTTTTGTTCCCAGAGCAGAGTTTCCCTTTGCACAATACAGGTCCTAGAAGCGAGGTTGGTGACGTTTCTCAGATAGGCCCTAGGAGGGTGCCTCCCGAGCTGGCGAAGGGTGGGTTGCTGGGGCCTGTGCAAACAGGGCGTTTTCAGGCGGAATCAGCCCTCTCCCCTAAGCAGAACACGTTTGGACTTGGTTTCCAGCTCAGGAGACCACCAGCCAAGCAGCAGGGCCCACGGAGGAGGAGGAAGCCCAGACCCTCTTGGCCCTAAGGGGATCCTAGGGCTAGGTGAGAACTAGGCAAGCGCTGCGATCCTGAGCCAAGCAGAATTGGGGCTGAGGTTTGTTCCCCGAGCACAGTGTCCCTTTGCAGAATGCAGAGCCTAGCAGCGCGTTTTGTGACGTTTCGGAGCTAGGTCCTAGGTGGGGCCCTCTCTAGCTGGCTATGGGTGGGTTGATAGGGCCAGTGCACACAGGGCTTCTTCAGGCCAAATCAGTCTTCTCCACGAAGGAGAAGACGTTTGGAGTTGGTTTCCACCTGCGGAGACCACCAGCCAAGCAGCAGTGCCCACGGAGCCAGAGGCAGCCCAGACCCTCCTTGGCCCTAGGGGGAGCCGAGGGCTAGGTGAGAACTAGGCCAGCGCTGCGATCCTGAGCCAAGCCGCATCGGGGCTGAGGTTTAATCCCCGAGCACGGTTTCCCTTTGCAGAATGCAGCTCCTAGCAGCGCATTTTGTGCCGTTTCGGAGCTAGGCCATCGGTGGTGTCCCTCCCTAGCTTGCTATGGGTGGGGTGCGAGGGCCAGTGCACACAGGGCTTCTTCAGGCCAAATCAGCCTTCTCCGCCCAGGAGAAGATGTTTGCAGTTGGTTTCAAGGTGCGGAGTCCACCAGCCAAGAAGCAGTGCCCACGGAGCCAGAGGCATCCCAGATCCTCCTTGGCCATCTGGGGAGCCTAGGGCTAGGTGAGAACTAGGCAAGCGCTGCGATCCTGAGCCAAGCCCCATTGGGGCTGAGGTTTGTTCCCCAAGCACAGTTTCCCTTTGAAGAATGCAGCTCCTAGCAGCGCGTTTTGTGACGTTTCGGAGCTAGGTCCTAGGTGGGGCCCTCTCTAGCTGGCTATGGGTGGGTTGATAGGGCCAGTGCACACAGGGCTTCTTCAGGCCAAATCAGTCTTCTCCACGAAGGAGAAGACGTTTGGAGTTGGTTTCCACCTGCGGAGACCACCAGCCAAGCAGCAGTGCCCACGGAGCCAGAGGCAGCCCAGACCCTCCTTGGCCCTAGGGGGAGCCGAGGGCTAGGTGAGAACTAGGCAAGCGCTGCGATCCTGAGCCAAGCCGCATCGGGGCTGAGGTTTAATCCCCGAGCACGGTTTCCCTTTGCAGAATGCAGCTCCTAGCAGGGCATTTTGTGCCGTTTCGGAGCTAGGCCATCGGTGGTGTCCCTCCCTAGCTTGCTATGGGTGGGGTGCGAGGGCCAGTGCACACAGGGCTTCTTCAGGCCAAATCAGCCTTCTCCGCCCAGGAGAAGATGTTTGCAGTTGGTTTCAAGGTGCGGAGTCCACCAGCCAAGAAGCAGTGCCCACGGAGCCAGAGGCATCCCAGACCCTCCTTGGCCCTATGGGGAGTCGAGGGCTAGGTGAGAACTAGGCAAGCGCTGGGATCCTGAGCCAAGCCCCATTGGGGCTGAGGTTTGTTCCCCGAGCACAGTTTCCCTTTGCAGAATGCAGCTCTTAGAAGTGCGTTTTGTGACGTTTCGGAGCTAGGCCCTCGGTGGGGTCCCTCCCTAGCTGGCTATGTGTGGGATGCTAGGACCAGTGCACACAGGGCTTCTTCAGGCCAAATCAGCCTTCTCCACGAAGAAGAAGCCGTTTGGAGTTGGTTTCCAGCGGCGGAGACCACCAGCCAAGCAGCAGTGCCCAGGTAGCAAGAGTTAGCCCAGACCCTCCGTTGCCCTATGGAGAACAGAGAGATAGGGGAGAAAAAGGCACGTGTTCCTTCCTGAGCAACGACGCCTTGGGGCTGTGGTTTGTTCCCTGAGGAGAGTTTCACTTTCCAGAAGGCAGCTCCCAGAGCCTCCTTTTGGGCCGTTTTTGAGATGGGCCCAAGTTGCTGATTACCGTCTCTGGCTAAGTGTGTTTTGCTGAAGTCTGTGTAAAGAAGGACTTTTCATGGCAAATCCTGCTTCTCCACGAAGTAGAACACGTTTGGAGAGGGTTTCCAGATCAGGAGACCACCAGCCAAGCAGCAGTGCCCAGGGAGCAAGAGGCAGCCCAGACCCTCCTTGGCCCTATGGGGAACATAGGGCTGGGTGAGAACTAGGCAAGCGTTGCTTTCCTGAGCAAAGACGCCATGGGGCTGTGTTTTGTTCCCAGAGCAGGGTTTCTCTTTGCACAATGCAGCTCCTAGAAGCGAGGTTTGTGAGGTTTCTGAGATAGGACCTAGGAGGTGGCCCCCAGTGCTGGCGAAGGGTGGGTTGCTGGGGCCTCTGCAAACAGGGCATTTTCAGGCCCAATCCGCTTTCTAGCCAAAGCAGAACACGTTTGGAGTTGGTTCCCAGCTCAGGAGACCACCAGCCAAGCAGCAGTGGCCACGGAGCCAGAGGCAGCCCAGACCCTCCTTGGCTCTAAGGGGAGCATAGGGCTGGGTGAGAACTAGGCAAGCGTTGCTTTCCTGAGCAAAGACACAATGGGGCTGTGTTTTGTTCCCAGAGCAGATTTTCTCTTTGCAAAATGCAGCTCTTAGAAGCGAGTTTGAGACGTTTCTGAGATAGGCCCTAGCCGGATCCCTCCAGAGCTGCCGAAGGTTGGCTGGATGGGTCTTGTGCAAACAGTGTATTTTCAGGCCCAATCAGCCCACTCCCTGAAGCAGAACACGTTTGGAGTTGGTAGAAACCTCAGATGACCAACAGCCAAGCAGCAGTGCCCACGGAGGAGAAGGCAGCCCAGACCCTCCTTGTCCCTATGGAGTGCATAGGGTTGGGTGAGAACTATGCAAGCGTAGCTTTCCTGAGCAACGACGCCATGGGGCTGTGTTTTGTTCCCAGAGCAGAGTTTCCCTTTGCACAATACAGGTCCTAGAAGCGAGGTTGGTGACGTTTCTCAGATAGGCCCTAGGAGGGTGCCTCCCGAGCTGGCGAAGGGTGGGTTGCTGGGGCCTGTGCAAACAGGGCGTTTTCAGGCGGAATCAGCCCTCTCCCCTAAGCAGAACACGTTTGGACTTGGTTTCCAGCTCAGGAGACCACCAGCCAAGCAGCAGGGCCCACGGAGGAGGAGGAAGCCCAGACCCTCTTGGCCCTAAGGGGATCCTAGGGCTAGGTGAGAACTAGGCAAGCGCTGCGATCCTGAGCCAAGCAGAATTGGGGCTGAGGTTTGTTCCCCGAGCACAGTGTCCCTTTGCAGAATGCAGAGCCTAGCAGCGCGTTTTGTGACGTTTCGGAGCTAGGTCCTAGGTGGGGCCCTCTCTAGCTGGCTATGGGTGGGTTGATAGGACCAGTGCACACAGGGCTTCTTCAGGCCAAATCAGCCTTCTCCACGAAGGAGAAGACGTTTGGAGTTGGTTTCCAGCGGCGGAGACCACCAGCCAAGCAGCAGTGCCCACGGAGCCAGAGGCAGCCCAGACCCTCCTTGGCCCTATGGGGAGCCTAGGGCTAGGAGAGAACTAGGCAAGCGCTGCGATCCTGAGCCAAGCCGCATCGCGGCTGAGGTTTGTTCCCCGAGCCCAGTTTCCCTTTGCAGAATGCAGCTCCTAGCAGCGCAATTTGTGCCGTTTCGGAGCTACGCCCTAGGTGGGGCCCTCCCGAGCTGGCTATAGGGGGGTTGCTAGGGCCAGTGCACACAGGGCTTCTTCAGGCCAAATCAGCCTTCTCTGCGAAGGAGAAGACGTTTGGAGTTGGTTTCCAGCGGCGGAGACCACCAGCCAAGCAGCAGTGCCCACGGAGCCAGATGCAGCCCAGACCCTCCTTGGCCCTATGGGGAGCCTTGGGATAGGTGAGAACTAGGCAAGCGCTGGGATCCTGAGCCTAGAAGCATTGGGGTGAGGTTTGTTCCCCCAGCCCAGTTTCTCTTTGCAGAATGCAGCTCCTAGCAGAGGGTTTTTTGCCGATTCGGAGCTAGGCCCTAGGTGGGGCCCCTCTGAGCTGGCTATGTGTGGGTTGCTAGGGCCAGTGCACAAAGGGCTTCTTCAGGCGAAATCAGCCTTCTCCGCGAAGGAGAAGACGTTTGGAGTTGGTTTCCAGCTGCGGAGACCACCAGCCAAGCAGCAGTGCCCACGGAGCCAGAGGCACCCCAGACCCTCCTTGGCCCTATGGGGAGCCGAGGGCTAGGTGAGAACTAGGCAAGCGCTGGGATCCTGAGCCAAGATGCATTGGGGTGAGGTTTGTTCCCCCAGCCCAGTTTCCTTTTGCAGAATGCAGCTCCTAGCAGCGGGTTTTGTGCCGATTTGGAGCTAGGCCCTAGGTGGGGCCCCTCTGAGCTGGCTATGGGTGGGTTGCTAGGGCCAGTGCACAAAGGGCTTCTTCAGGCGAAATCAGCCTTCTCCGCGAAGGAGAAGACATTTGGAGTTGGTTTCCAGCTGCGGAGACCACCAGCCAAGCAGCAGTGCCCAGGGAGCAAGAGTTAGCCCAGACCCTCCGTTGCCCTATGGAGAACAGAGAGATAGGGGAGAAAAAGGCACGTGTTCCTTCCTGAGCAACGACGCCTTGGGGCTGTGGTTTGTTCCCTGAGGAGAGTTTCACTTTCCAGAAGGCAGCTCCCAGAGCCTCCTTTTGGGCCGTTTTTGAGATGGGCCCAAGTTGCTGATTACCGTCTCTGGCTAAGTGTGTTTTGCTGAAGTCTGTGTAAAGAAGGACTTTTCATGGCAAATCCTGCTTCTCCACGAAGTAGAACACGTTTGGAGAGGGTTTCCAGCTCAGGAGACCACCAGCCAAGCAGCAGTGCCCAGGGAGCAAGAGGCAGCCCAGAACCTCCTTGGCCCTATGGGGAACATAGGGCTGGGTGAGAACTAGGCAAGCGTTGCTTTCCTGAGCAATGATGCCATGGGGCTGTGTTTCGTTGCCAGAGCAGAGTTTCCCTTTGCAGAATGCAGCTCCTAGAAGCGAGGTATGTGACGTTTCTGAGATAGGACCCTGGAGGTGGCCCCCCGAGTTCTCAAAGGGTGGGTTGCTGCGGTCTGTGCAAACAGTGCATTTTCAGGCCGAATCAGCCCTCTCCCCGAAGCAGAACACGTTTGGAGTTGGGTTTCAGCTCAGGAGACCACCAGCCAAGCAGTAGTGCCCACGGAGCCAGAGGCAGCCCAGACCCTCCTTGGCCATATGGCGAGCATAAGGCTGGGTGAGAACTAGGCAAGCGTTGCTTTCCTGAGCAAAGATGCAATGGGGCTGTGTTTTGTTCCCAGAGCAGTGTTTCCCTTTGGAGAATGCATCTGCTACAAGCGAGGTGACTGACGTTTCTGAGATAGGCCCCGGAGGGTGCCCCCCGAGCTGGCAAAGGGTTGGTTGCTGGGGCCTGTGCAAACAGGGCATTTTCAAGGCCAATTAGCCTTCTCCCCAAAGCAGAACACGTTTGGAGTTGGTTTCCAGCTCAGGAGACCACCAGCCAAGCAGTAGTGCCCACGGAGCCAGAGGCAGCCCAGACCCTCCTTGGCCCTTTGGGGAACATAGGGCTGGGTGAGAACTAGGCAAGCGTTGCTTTCCTGAGCAAAGACGCCATGGGGCTGTGTTTTGTTCCCAGAGCAGGGTTTCTCTTTGCACAATGCAGCTCCTAGAAGCGAGGTTTGTGAGGTTTCTGAGATAGGACCTAGGAGGTGGCCCCCAGTGCTGGCGAAGGGTGGGTTGCTGGGGCCTCTGCAAACAGGGCATTTTCAGGCCCAATCCGCTTTCTAGCCAAAGCAGAACACGTTTGGAGTTGGTTCCCAGCTCAGGAGACCACCAGCCAAGCAGCAGTGGCCACGGAGCCAGAGGCAGCCCAGACCCTCCTTGGCTCTAAGGGGAGCATAGGGCTGGGTGAGAACTAGGCAAGCGTTGCTTTCCTGAGCAAAGACACAATGGGGCTGTGTTTTGTTCCCAGAGCAGATTTTCTCTTTGCAAAATGCAGCTCTTAGAAGCGAGTTTGAGACGTTTCTGAGATAGGCCCTAGCCGGATCCCTCCAGAGCTGCCGAAGGTTGGCTGGATGGGTCTTGTGCAAACAGTGTATTTTCAGGCCCAATCAGCCCACTCCCTGAAGCAGAACACGTTTGGAGTTGGTAGAAACCTCAGATGACCAACAGCCAAGCAGCAGTGCCCACGGAGGAGAAGGCAGCCCAGACCCTCCTTGTCCCTATGGAGTGCATAGGGTTGGGTGAGAACTATGCAAGCGTAGCTTTCCTGAGCAACGACGCCATGGGGCTGTGTTTTGTTCCCAGAGCAGAGTTTCCCTTTGCACAATACAGGTCCTAGAAGCGAGGTTGGTGACGTTTCTCAGATAGGCCCTAGGAGGGTGCCTCCCGAGCTGGCGAAGGGTGGGTTGCTGGGGCCTGTGCAAACAGGGCGTTTTCAGGCGGAATCAGCCCTCTCCCCTAAGCAGAACACGTTTGGACTTGGTTTCCAGCTCAGGAGACCACCAGCCAAGCAGCAGGGCCCACGGAGGAGGAGGAAGCCCAGACCCTCTTGGCCCTAAGGGGATCCTAGGGCTAGGTGAGAACTAGGCAAGCGCTGCGATCCTGAGCCAAGCAGAATTGGGGCTGAGGTTTGTTCCCCGAGCACAGTGTCCCTTTGCAGAATGCAGAGCCTAGCAGCGCGTTTTGTGACGTTTCGGAGCTAGGTCCTAGGTGGGGCCCTCTCTAGCTGGCTATGGGTGGGTTGATAGGGCCAGTGCACACAGGGCTTCTTCAGGCCAAATCAGTCTTCTCCACGAAGGAGAAGACGTTTGGAGTTGGTTTCCACCTGCGGAGACCACCAGCCAAGAAGCAGTGCCCACGGAGCCAGAGGGATCCCAGATCCTCCTTGGCCCTCTGGGGAGCCTAGGGCTAGGTGAGAACTAGGCCAGCGCTGCGACCCTGAGCCAAGCCCCATTGGGGCTGAGGTTTGTTCCCCGAGCACAGTTTCCCTTTGCAGAATGCAGCTCTTAGAAGTGCGTTTTGTGACGTTTCGGAGCTAGGCCCTCGGTGGGGTCCCGCCCTAGCTGGCTATGGGTGGGATGCTAGGACCAGTGCACACAGGGCTTCTTCAGGCCAAATCAGCCTTCTCCACGAAGGAGAAGACGTTTGGAGTTGGTTTCCAGCGGCGGAGACCACCAGCCAAGCAGCAGTGCCCACGGAGCCAGATGCAGCCCAGACCCTCCTTGGCCCTATGGGGAGCCTTGGGATAGGTGAGAACTAGGCAAGCGCTGGGATCCTGAGCCTAGAAGCATTGGGGTGAGGTTTGTTCCCCCAGCCCAGTTTCTCTTTGCAGAATGCAGCTCCTAGCAGAGGGTTTTTTGCCGATTCGGAGCTAGGCCCTAGGTGGGGCCCCTCTGAGCTGGCTATGTGTGGGTTGCTAGGGCCAGTGCACAAAGGGCTTCTTCAGGCGAAATCAGCCTTCTCCGCGAAGGAGAAGACGTTTGGAGTTGGTTTCCAGCTGCGGAGACCACCAGCCAAGCAGCAGTGCCCACGGAGCCAGAGGCACCCCAGACCCTCCTTGGCCCTATGGGGAGCCGAGGGCTAGGTGAGAACTAGGCAAGCGCTGGGATCCTGAGCCAAGATGCATTGGGGTGAGGTTTGTTCCCCCAGCCCAGTTTCCTTTTGCAGAATGCAGCTCCTAGCAGCGGGTTTTGTGCCGATTTGGAGCTAGGCCCTAGGTGGGGCCCCTCTGAGCTGGCTATGGGTGGGTTGCTAGGGCCAGTGCACAAAGGGCTTCTTCAGGCGAAATCAGCCTTCTCCGCGAAGGAGAAGACATTTGGAGTTGGTTTCCAGCTGCGGAGACCACCAGCCAAGCAGCAGTGCCCAGGGAGCAAGAGTTAGCCCAGACCCTCCGTTGCCCTATGGAGAACAGAGAGATAGGGGAGAAAAAGGCACGTGTTCCTTCCTGAGCAACGACGCCTTGGGGCTGTGGTTTGTTCCCTGAGGAGAGTTTCACTTTCCAGAAGGCAGCTCCCAGAGCCTCCTTTTGGGCCGTTTTTGAGATGGGCCCAAGTTGCTGATTACCGTCTCTGGCTAAGTGTGTTTTGCTGAAGTCTGTGTAAAGAAGGACTTTTCATGGCAAATCCTGCTTCTCCACGAAGTAGAACACGTTTGGAGAGGGTTTCCAGCTCAGGAGACCACCAGCCAAGCAGCAGTGCCCAGGGAGCAAGAGGCAGCCCAGAACCTCCTTGGCCCTATGGGGAACATAGGGCTGGGTGAGAACTAGGCAAGCGTTGCTTTCCTGAGCAATGATGCCATGGGGCTGTGTTTCGTTGCCAGAGCAGAGTTTCCCTTTGCAGAATGCAGCTCCTAGAAGCGAGGTATGTGACGTTTCTGAGATAGGACCCTGGAGGTGGCCCCCCGAGTTCTCAAAGGGTGGGTTGCTGCGGTCTGTGCAAACAGTGCATTTTCAGGCCGAATCAGCCCTCTCCCCGAAGCAGAACACGTTTGGAGTTGGGTTTCAGCTCAGGAGACCACCAGCCAAGCAGTAGTGCCCACGGAGCCAGAGGCAGCCCAGACCCTCCTTGGCCATATGGCGAGCATAAGGCTGGGTGAGAACTAGGCAAGCGTTGCTTTCCTGAGCAAAGATGCAATGGGGCTGTGTTTTGTTCCCAGAGCAGTGTTTCCCTTTGGAGAATGCATCTGCTACAAGCGAGGTGACTGACGTTTCTGAGATAGGCCCCGGAGGGTGCCCCCCGAGCTGGCAAAGGGTTGGTTGCTGGGGCCTGTGCAAACAGGGCATTTTCAAGGCCAATTAGCCTTCTCCCCAAAGCAGAACACGTTTGGAGTTGGTTTCCAGCTCAGGAGACCACCAGCCAAGCAGTAGTGCCCACGGAGCCAGAGGCAGCCCAGACCCTCCTTGGCCCTTTGGGGAACATAGGGCTGGGTGAGAACTAGGCAAGCGTTGCTTTCCTGAGCAAAGACGCCATGGGGCTGTGTTTTGTTCCCAGAGCAGGGTTTCTCTTTGCACAATGCAGCTCCTAGAAGCGAGGTTTGTGAGGTTTCTGAGATAGGACCTAGGAGGTGGCCCCCAGTGCTGGCGAAGGGTGGGTTGCTGGGGCCTCTGCAAACAGGGCATTTTCAGGCCCAATCCGCTTTCTAGCCAAAGCAGAACACGTTTGGAGTTGGTTCCCAGCTCAGGAGACCACCAGCCAAGCAGCAGTGGCCACGGAGCCAGAGGCAGCCCAGACCCTCCTTGGCTCTAAGGGGAGCATAGGGCTGGGTGAGAACTAGGCAAGCGTTGCTTTCCTGAGCAAAGACACAATGGGGCTGTGTTTTGTTCCCAGAGCAGATTTTCTCTTTGCAAAATGCAGCTCTTAGAAGCGAGTTTGAGACGTTTCTGAGATAGGCCCTAGCCGGATCCCTCCAGAGCTGCCGAAGGTTGGCTGGATGGGTCTTGTGCAAACAGTGTATTTTCAGGCCCAATCAGCCCACTCCCTGAAGCAGAACACGTTTGGAGTTGGTAGAAACCTCAGATGACCAACAGCCAAGCAGCAGTGCCCACGGAGGAGAAGGCAGCCCAGACCCTCCTTGTCCCTATGGAGTGCATAGGGTTGGGTGAGAACTATGCAAGCGTAGCTTTCCTGAGCAACGACGCCATGGGGCTGTGTTTTGTTCCCAGAGCAGAGTTTCCCTTTGCACAATACAGGTCCTAGAAGCGAGGTTGGTGACGTTTCTCAGATAGGCCCTAGGAGGGTGCCTCCCGAGCTGGCGAAGGGTGGGTTGCTGGGGCCTGTGCAAACAGGGCGTTTTCAGGCGGAATCAGCCCTCTCCCCTAAGCAGAACACGTTTGGACTTGGTTTCCAGCTCAGGAGACCACCAGCCAAGCAGCAGGGCCCACGGAGGAGGAGGAAGCCCAGACCCTCTTGGCCCTAAGGGGATCCTAGGGCTAGGTGAGAACTAGGCAAGCGCTGCGATCCTGAGCCAAGCAGAATTGGGGCTGAGGTTTGTTCCCCAAGCACAGTTTCCCTTTGCAGAATGCAGAGCCTAGCAGCGCGTTTTGTGACGTTTCGGAGCTAGGTCCTAGGTGGGGCCCTCTCTAGCTGGCTATGGGTGGGTTGATAGGGCCAGTGCACACAGGGCTTCTTCAGGCCAAATCAGTCTTCTCCACGAAGGAGAAGACGTTTGGAGTCGGTTTCCACCTGCGGAGACCACCAGCCAAGCAGCAGTGCCCACGGAGCCAGAGGCAGCCCAGACCCTCCTTGGCCCTAGGGGGAGCCAAGGGCTAGGTGAGAACTAGGCAAGCGCTGCGATCCTGAGCCAAGCCGCATCGGGGCTGAGGTTTAATCCCCGAGCACGGTTTCCCTTTGCAGAATGCAGCTCCTAGCAGCGCATTTTGTGCCGTTTCGGAGCTAGGCCATCGGTGGTGTCCCTCCCTAGCTTGCTATGGGTGGGTTGCGAGGGCCAGTGCACACAGGGCTTCTTCAGGCCAAATCAGCCTTCTCCGAGAAGGAGAAGACGTTTGGAGTTGGTTTCCAGCTGTGGAGACCACCAGCCGAGCAGCAGAGCCCACGGAGCCAGTGGCAGCACAGACCCTCCTGGGCCCTGTGGCGAGTCTAGGGGTAGGTGAGAACTAGGCCAGCGTTGCGAGCATGAGCCAAGCCGAATGGGGCTGAGGTTTGTTCCCCGACCACAGTTTCCCATTGCAGAATGCAGCTCCTAGAAGCGTGTTTTGTGCCGATTCGGAGCTAGGCCCTAGGTGGGGTCCTTCCCTAGCTGGCTATGTGTGGGTTACTAGGGACAGTGCACACAGGGCTTCTTCAGGCCAAATCAGCCTTCTCAGTGAAGGAAAAGATGTGTGGAGTTGGTTTCCAGCTGAGGAGACCACCAGCCAAGCAGCAGTGCCCACGGATCCAGAGGCAGCCCAGACCCTTCTTGGCCCTATGGGGAGCCCAGGGCTAGGTGAGAACGAGGCAAGCGCTGCGATCCTGAGCCAAGCCGCATCGGGCTGAGGTTTGTTCCCCGAGCACGGTTTTCCTTTGCAGAATGCAGCTCCTAGCAGCGCGTTTTTTGCCGTTTTGGAGCTAGGCCCTCGGTTGGGCCCTCCCGAGCTGGCTCTGCGTGGATTGCTAGGGCCAGTGCACACAGGGCTTCTTCAGGCCAAATCAGCCTTCTCCGCGAAGGAGAAGACGTTTGGAGTTGGTTTCCAGCGGCGGAGACCACCAGCCAAGCAGCAGTGCCCACGGAGCCAGAGGCAGCCCAGACCCTCCTTGGCCCTATGGGGAGCCTAGGGCTAGGAGAGAACTAGGCAAGCGCTGCGATCCTGAGCCAAGCCGCATCGGGGCTGAGGTTTGTTCCCCGAGCCCAGTTTCCCTTTGCAGAATGCAGCTCCTAGCAGCGCAATTTGTGCCGTTTCGTAGCTACGCCCTAGGTGGGGCCCTCCCGAGCTGGCTATGGGGGGGTTGCTAGGGCCAGTGCACACAGGGCTTCTTCAGGCCAAATCAGCTTTCTCCGCGAAGGAGAAGACATTTGGAGTTGGTTTCCCGCTGTGGAGACCACCAGCCAAGCAGCAGTGCCCACGGAGCCAGAGGCAGCCCAGACCCTCCTTGGCCCTATGGGGAGCCTTGGGATAGGTGAGAACTAGGCAAGCGCTGGGATCCTGAGCCTAGAAGCATTGGGGTGAGGGTTGTTCCCCCAGCCCAGTTTCTCTTTGCAGAATGCAGCTCCTAGCAGCGCATTTTGTGCCGATTCGGAGCTAGGCCCTAGGTGGGGCCCCTCTGAGCTGGCTATGTGTGGGTTGCTAGGGCCAGTGCACAAAGGGCTTCTTCAGGCGAAATCAGCCTTCTCCGCGAAGGAGAAGACGTTTGGAGTTGGTTTCCAGCTGCGGAGACCACCAGCCAAGCAGCAGTGCCCACGGAGCCAGAGGCACCCCAGACCCTCCTTGGCCCTATGGGGAGTCGAGGGCTAGGTGAGAACTAGGCAAGCGCTGGGATCCTGAGCCAAGATGCATTGGGGTGAGGTTTGTTCCCCCAGCCCAGTTTCCTTTTGCAGAATGCAGCTCCTAGCAGCGGGTTTTGTGCCGATTTGGAGCTAGGCCCTAGGTGGGGCCCCTCTGAGCTGGCTATGGGTGGGTTGCTAGGGCCAGTGCACAAAGGGCTTCTTCAGGCGAAATCAGCCTTCTCCGCGAAGGAGAAGACATTTGGAGTTGGTTTCCAGCTGCGGAGACCACCAGCCAAGCAGCAGTGCCCAGGGAGCAAGAGTTAGCCCAGACCCTCCGTTGCCCTATGGAGAACAGAGAGACAGGGGAGAAAAAGGCACGTGTTCCTTCCTGAGCAACGACGCCTTGGGGCTGTGGTTTGTTCCCTGAGGAGAGTTTCACTTTCCAGAAGGCAGCTCCCAGAGCCTCCTTTTGGGCCGTTTTTGAGATGGGCCCAAGTTGCTGATTACCGTCTCTGGCTAAGTGTGTTTTGCTGAAGTCTGTGTAAAGAAGGACTTTTCATGGCAAATCCTGCTTCTCCACGAAGTAGAACACGTTTGGAGAGGGTTTCCAGATCAGGAGACCACCAGCCAAGCAGCAGTGCCCAGGGAGCAAGAGGCAGCCCAGACCCTCCTTGGCCCTATGGGGAACATAGGGCTGGGTGAGAACTAGGCAAGCGTTGCTTTCCTGAGCAAAGACGCCATGGGGCTGTGTTTTGTTCCCAGAGCAGGGTTTCTCTTTGCACAATGCAGCTCCTAGAAGCGAGGTTTGTGAGGTTTCTGAGATAGGACCTAGGAGGTGGCCCCCAGTGCTGGCGAAGGGTGGGTTGCTGGGGCCTCTGCAAACAGGGCATTTTCAGGCCCAATCCGCTTTCTAGCCAAAGCAGAACACGTTTGGAGTTGGTTCCCAGCTCAGGAGACCACCAGCCAAGCAGCAGTGGCCACGGAGCCAGAGGCAGCCCAGACCCTCCTTGGCTCTAAGGGGAGCATAGGGCTGGGTGAGAACTAGGCAAGCGTTGCTTTCCTGAGCAAAGACACAATGGGGCTGTGTTTTGTTCCCAGAGCAGATTTTCTCTTTGCAAAATGCAGCTCTTAGAAGCGAGTTTGAGACGTTTCTGAGATAGGCCCTAGCCGGATCCCTCCAGAGCTGCCGAAGGTTGGCTGGATGGGTCTTGTGCAAACAGTGTATTTTCAGGCCCAATCAGCCCACTCCCTGAAGCAGAACACGTTTGGAGTTGGTAGAAACCTCAGATGACCAACAGCCAAGCAGCAGTGCCCACGGAGGAGAAGGCAGCCCAGACCCTCCTTGTCCCTATGGAGTGCATAGGGTTGGGTGAGAACTATGCAAGCGTAGCTTTCCTGAGCAACGACGCCATGGGGCTGTGTTTTGTTCCCAGAGCAGAGTTTCCCTTTGCACAATACAGGTCCTAGAAGCGAGGTTGGTGACGTTTCTCAGATAGGCCCTAGGAGGGTGCCTCCCGAGCTGGCGAAGGGTGAGTTGCTGGGGCCTGTGCAAACAGGGCGTTTTCAGGCGGAATCAGCCCTCTCCCCTAAGCAGAACACGTTTGGACTTGGTTTCCAGCTCAGGAGACCACCAGCCAAGCAGCAGGGCCCACGGAGGAGGAGGAAGCCCAGACCCTCTTGGCCCTAAGGGGATCCTAGGGCTAGGTGAGAACTAGGCAAGCGCTGCGATCCTGAGCCAAGCAGAATTGGGGCTGAGGTTTGTTCCCCGAGCACAGTGTCCCTTTGCAGAATGCAGAGCCTAGCAGCGCGTTTTGTGACGTTTCGGAGCTAGGTCCTAGGTGGGGCCCTCTCTAGCTGGCTATGGGTGGGTTGATAGGGCCAGTGCACAAAGGGCTTCTTCAGGCCAAATCAGTCTTCTCCACGAAGGAGAAGACGTTTGGACTCGGTTTCCACCTGCGGAGACCACCAGCCAAGCAGCAGTGCCCAAGGAGCCAGAGGCAGCCCAGACCCTCCTTGGCCCTAGGGGGAGCCGAGGGCTAGGTGAGAACTAGGCAAGCGCTGCGATCCTGAGCCAAGCCGCATCGGGGCTGAGGTTAAATCCCCGAGCACGGTTTCCCTTTGCAGAATGCAGCTCCTAGCAGCGCATTTTGTGCCGTTTCGGAGCTAGGCCATCGGTGGTGTCCCTCCCTAGCTTGCTATGGGTGGGTTGCGAGGGCCAGTGCACACAGGGCTTCTTCAGGCCAAATCAGCCTTCTCCGTGAAGGAGAAGACGTTTGGAGTTGGTTTCCAGCTGTGGAGACCACCAGCCAAGCAGCAGTGCCCACGGAGCCAGAGGCAGCCCAGACCCTCCTTGGCCCTGTGGGGAGTCTAGGGCTAGTTGAGAACTAAGCAAGCGCTGCGATCCTGAGCCAAGCTGCATTGGGGCTGAGGTTTGTATCCCGAGCACGGTTTCCCTTTGCAGAATGCAGCTCCTAGCAGCGCGTTTTGTGCCGTTTCGGAGCTAGGCCATAGGTGGTGTCCTTCCTTAGCTGGCTCTGGGTGGGTTGCTAGGGCCAGTGCACACAGGGCTTCTTCAGGCCAAATCAGCCTTCTCCGCGAAGGAGAAGACATTTGGAGTTGGTTTCCAGCGGCGGAGACCACCAGCCAAGCAGCAGTGCCCACGGAGCCAGAGGCAGCCCAGACCCTCCTTGGCCCTATGGGAAGCCAAGTGCCAGGTGAGAAGGAGGCAAGCACTACGATCCTGAGCCAAGCCGCATTGGGGCTGAGGTTTGTTCCCCGAGCCCAGTTTCCCTTTGCAGAATGCAGCTTCAAGAAGCACGTTTTGTGCCCTTTCGGAGCTAGGCCCTCGATGGTGTCCCTTCCAAGCTGGTATGGGTGGGTTCCTAGTACTAGTGCACACTGGGCTTCTTCAGGCCAATTCAGACTTTTTTGTGAAGGAGAAGATATTTGGAGTTGGTTTCCAGCTGTGGAGACCACCAGCCGAGCAGCAGAGCCCACGGAGCCAGTGGCAGCACAGACCCTCCTGGGCCCTGTGGTGAGTCTAGGGGTAGGTGAGAACTAGGCCAGCGTTGCGAGCATGAGCCAAGCCAAATGGGGCTGAGGTTTGTTCCCCGGCCACAGTTTCCCATTGCAGAATGCAGCTCCTAGAAGCGTGTTTTGTGCCGATTCGGAGCTAGGCCCTAGGTGGGGTCCTTCCCTAGCTGGCTATGTGTGGGTTACTAGGGACAGTGCACACAGGGCTTCTTCAGGCCAAATCAGCCTTCTCAGCGAAGGAAAAGATGTGTGGAGTTGGTTTCCAGCTGCGGAGACCACCAGCCAAGCAGCAGTGCCCACGGATCCAGAGGCACCCCAGACCCTCCTTGGCCCTATGGGGAGTCGAGGGCTAGGTGAGAACGAGGCAAGCGCTGCGATCCTGAGCCAAGCCGCATCGGGCTGAGGTTTGTTCCCCGAGCACGGTTTTCCTTTGCAGAATGCAGCTCCTAGCAGCGCGATTTTTGCCGTTTTGGAGCTAGGCCCTCGGTTGGGCCCTCCCGAGCTGGCTCTGCGTGGATTGCTAGGGCCAGTGCACACAGGGCTTCTTCAGGCCAAATCAGCCTTCTCCACGAAGGAGAAGACGTTTGGAGTTGGTTTCCAGCGGCGGAGACCACCAGCCAAGCAGCAGTGCCCACGGAGCCAGAGGCAGCCCAGACCATCCTTGGCCCTATGGGCAGCCTAGGGCTAGGAGAGAACTAGGCAAGTGCTGCGATCCTGAGCCAAGCCGCATCGGGGCTGAGGTTTGTTCCCCGAGCCCAGTTTCCCTTTGCAGAATGCAGCTCCTAGCAGCGCAATTTGTGCCGTTTCGGAGCTACGCCCTAGGTGGGGCCCTCCCGAGCTGGCTATGGGGGGGTTGCTAGGGCCAGTGCACACAGGGCTTCTTCAGGCCAAATCAGCCTTCTCCGCGAAGGAGAAGACGTTTGGAGTTGGTTTCCCGCTGTGGAGACCACCAGCCAAGCAGCAGTGCCCACGGAGCCAGAGGCAGCCCAGACCCTCCTTGGCCCTATGGGGAGTCGAGGGCTAGGTGAGAACTAGGCAAGCGCTGGGATCCTGAGCCAAGATGCATTGGGGTGAGGTTTGTTCCCCCAGCCCAGTTTCCTTTTGCAGAATGCAGCTCCTAGCAGCGGGTTTTGTGCCGATTCGGAGCTAGGCCCTAGGTGGGGCCCCTCTGAGCTGGCTATGGGTGGGTTGCTAGGGCCAGTGCACAAAGGGCTTCTTCAGGCGAAATCAGCCTTCTCCGTGAAGGAGAAGACATTTGGAGCTGGTTTCCAGCTGCGGAGACCACCAGCCAAGCAGCAGTGCCCAGGGAGCAAGAGTTAGCCCAGACCCTCCGTTGCCCTATGGAGAACAGAGAGATAGGGGAGAAAAAGGCACGTGTTCCTTCCTGAGCAACGACGCCTTGGGGCTGTGGTTTGTTCCCTGAGGAGAGTTTCACTTTCCAGAAGGCAGCTCCCAGAGCCTCCTTTTGGGCCGTTTTTGAGATGGGCCCAAGTTGCTGATTACCGTCTCTGGCTAAGTGTGTTTTGCTGAAGTCTGTGTAAAGAAGGACTTTTCATGGCAAATCCTGCTTCTCCACGAAGTAGAACACGTTTGGAGAGGGTTTCCAGCTCAGGAGACCACCAGCCAAGCAGCAGTGCCCAGGGAGCAAGAGGCAGCCCAGAACCTCCTTGGCCCTATGGGGAACATAGGGCTGGGTGAGAACTAGGCAAGCGTTGCTTTCCTGAGCAAAGACGCCATGGGGCTGTGTTTTGTTCCCAGAGCAGGGTTTCTCTTTGCACAATGCAGCTCCTAGAAGCGAGGTTTGTGAGGTTTCTGAGATAGGACCTAGGAGGTGGCCCCCAGCGCTGGCGAAGGGTGGGTTGCTGGGGCCTCTGCAAACAGGGCATTTTCAGGCCCAATCCACTTTCTAGCCAAAGCAGAACACGTTTGGAGTTGGTTCCCAGCTCAGGAGACCACCAGCCAAGCAGCAGTGGCCACGGAGCCAGAGGCAGCCCAGACCCTCCTTGGCTCTAAGGGGAGCATAGGGCTGGGTGAGAACTAGGCAAGCGTTGCTTTCCTGAGCAAAGACACAATGGGGCTGTGTTTTGTTCCCAGAGCAGATTTTCTCTTTGCAAAATGCAGCTCTTAGAAGCGAGTTTGAGACGTTTCTGAGATAGGCCCTAGCCGGATCCCTCCAGAGCTGCCGAAGGTTGGCTGGATGGGTCTTGTGCAAACAGTGTATTTTCAGGCCCAATCAGCCCACTCCCTGAAGCAGAACACGTTTGGAGTTGGTAGAAACCTCAGATGACCAACAGCCAAGCAGCAGTGCCCACGGAGGAGAAGGCAGCCCAGACCCTCCTTGTCCCTATGGAGTGCATAGGGTTGGGTGAGAACTATGCAAGCGTAGCTTTCCTGAGCAACGACGCCATGGGGCTGTGTTTTGTTCCCAGAGCAGAGTTTCCCTTTGCACAATACAGGTCCTAGAAGCGAGGTTGGTGACGTTTCTCAGATAGGCCCTAGGAGGGTGCCTCCCGAGCTGGCGAAGGGTGGGTTGCTGGGGCCTGTGCAAACAGGGCGTTTTCAGGCGGAATCAGCCCTCTCCCCTAAGCAGAACACGTTTGGACTTGGTTTCCAGCTCAGGAGACCACCAGCCAAGCAGCAGGGCCCACGGAGGAGGAGGAAGCCCAGACTCTCTTGGCCCTAAGGGGATCCTAGGGCTAGGTGAGAACTAGGCAAGCGCTGCGATCCTGAGCCAAGCAGAATTGGGGCTGAGGTTTGTTCCCCGAGCACAGTGTCCCTTTGCAGAATGCAGAGCCTAGCAGCGCGTTTTGTGACGTTTCGGAGCTAGGTCCTAGGTGGGGCCCTCTCTAGCTGGCTATGGGTGGGTTGATAGGGCCAGTGCACACAGGGCTTCTTCAGGCCAAATCAGTCTTCTCCACGAAGGAGAAGACGTTTGGAGTCGGTTTCCACCTGCGGAGACCACCAGCCAAGCAGCAGTGCCCACGGAGCCAGAGGCAGCCCAGACCCTCCTTGGCCCTAGGGGGAGCCGAGGGCTAGGTGAGAACTAGGCAAGCGCTGCGATCCTGAGCCAAGCCGCATCGGGGCTGAGGTTTAATCCCCGAGCACGGTTTCCCTTTGCAGAATGCAGCTCCTAGCAGCGCATTTTGTGCCGTTTCGGAGCTAGGCCATCGGTGGTGTCCCTCCCTAGCTTGCTATGGGTGGGGTGCGAGGGCCAGTGCACACAGGGCTTCTTCAGGCCAAATCAGCCTTCTCCGTGAAGGAGAAGACGTTTGGAGTTGGTTTCAAGTTGAGGAGACCACCAGCCAAGCAGCAGTGCCCACGGAGCCAGAGGCAGCCCAGACCCTCCTTGGCCCTATGGGGAGCCTAGGGTAGGTGAGAACTAGGCAAGCGCTGGGATTCTGAGCCCAGCCCCATTGGGGCTGAGGTTTGTTCCCCGAGCACGGTTTCCCTTTGCAGAATGCAGCTCCTAGCAGCGCATTTTGTGCCTTTTAGGAGCTAGGCCCTAGGTGGGGCCCTCCCGAGCTGACTATGGGTGGGTTGCTAGGGCCAGTGCACACAGGGCTTCTTCAGGTCAAATCAGCCTTCTCCGCGAAGGAGTAGATGTTTCGATTTGGTTTCAAGCTGCGGAGACCACCAGCCAAGCAGCAGTGCCCATGGAGCCAGAGGCAGCCCAGACCCTCCTTGGCCCTATGGAGAGCCAAGGGCTAGGTGAAAATTAGACAAGCGCTGGGATCCTGAGCCAAGCCCCATTGGGGCTGAGGTTTGTTCCCCGAGCACAGTTTCCCTTTGAAGAATGCAGATCCTAGCAGCGTGTTTTATGCCGTTGCGGAGCTAGGCCATAGGTGGGGTCCCTCCCTAGCAGGCTATGGGGGGGTTGCTAGGGCCAGTGCACACAGGGCTTCTTCAGGCCAAATCAGCCTTCTCCGTGAAGGAGAAGACGTTTGGAGTTGGTTTCCAGCTGTGGAGAGCACCAGCCAAGCAGCAGTGCCCACGGAGCCAGAGGCAGCCCAGACCTTCCTTGGCCCTGTGGGGAGTCTAGGGCTAGGTGAGAACTAAGCAAGCGCTGCGATCCTGAGCCAAGCTGCATTGGGGCTGAGGTTTGTATCCCGAGCACGGTTTCCCTTTGCAGAATGCAGCTCCTAGAAGCGTGTTTTGTGCCGTTTCGGAGCTAGGCCATAGGTGGTGTCCTTCCTTAGCTGGCTCTGGGTGGGTTGCTAGGGCCAGTGCACACAGGGCTTCTTCAGGCCAAATCAGCCTTCTCCGCGAAGGAGAAGACATTTGGAGTTGGTTTCCAGCTGTGGAGACCACCAGCCAAGCAGCAGTGCCCACGGAGCCAGAGGCAGCCCAGACCCTCCTTGGCCCTATGGGAAGCCAAGTGCCAGGTGAGAAGGAGGCAAGCACTACGATCCTGAGCCAAGCCGCATTGGGGCTGAGGTTTGTTCCCCGAGCCCAGTTTCCCTTTGCAGAATGCAGCTTCAAGAAGCACGTTTTGTGCCCTTTCGGAGCTCGGCCCTCGATGGTGTCCCTTCCAAGCTGGTATGGGTGGGTTCCTAGTACTAGTGCACACTGGGCTTCTTCAGGCCAATTCAGACTTTTTTGTGAAGGAGAAGATATTTGGAGTTGGTTTCCAGCTGTGGAGACCACCAGCCGAGCAGCAGAGCCCACGGAGTCAGTGGCAGCACAGACCCTCCTGGGCCCTGTGGCGAGTCTAGGGGTAGGTGAGAATTAGGCCAGCGTTGCGAGCATGAGCCAAGCCGAATGGGGCTGAGGTTTGTTCCCCGACCACAGTTTCCCATTGCAGAATGCAGCTCCTAGAAGCGTGTTTTGTGCCGATTCGGAGCTAGGCCCTAGGTGGGGTCCTTCCCTAGCTGGCTATGTGTGGGTTACTAGGGACAGTGCACACAGGGCTTCTTCAGGCCAAATCAGCCTTCTCAGCGAAGGAAAAGATGTGTGGAGTTGGTTTCCAGCTGCGGAGACCACCAGCCAAGCAGCAGTGCCCACGGATCCAGAGGCAGCCCAGACCCTTCTTGGCCCTATGGGGAGCCCAGGGCTAGGTGAGAACGAGGCAAGCGCTGCGATCCTGAGCCAAGCCGCATCGGGCTGAGGTTTGTTCCCCGAGCACGGTTTTCCTTTGCAGAATGCAGCTCCTAGCAGCGCACTTTGTGCCGTTTTGGAGCTATCCCCTAGGTGGGGCCCTCCCGAGCTGGCTATGGGGGGTTGCTAGGGCCAGTGCACACAGGGCTTCTTCAGGCCAAATCAGCCTTCTCCGCGAAGGAGAAGACATTTGGAGTTGGTTTCCAGCTGTGGAGACCACCAGCCAAGCAGCAGTGCCCACGGAGCCAGAGGCACCCCAGACCTTCCTTGGCCCTATGGGGAGCCTTGGGATAGGTGAGAACTAGGCAAGCGCTGGGATCCTGAGCCTAGAAGCATTGGGGTGAGGTTTGTTCCCCCAGCTCAGTTTCTCTTTGCAGAATGCAGCTCCTAGCAGAGGGTGTTTTGCCGATTCGGAGCTAGGCCCTAGGTGGGGCCCCTCTGAGCTGGCTATGTGTGGGTTGCTAGGGCCAGTGCACAAAGGGCTTCTTCAGGCGAAATCAGCCTTCTCCGCGAAGGAGAAGACGTTTGGAGTTGGTTTCCAGCTGCGGAGACCACCAGCCAAGCAGCAGTGCCCACGGAGCCAGAGGCACCCCAGACCCTCCTTGGCCCTATGGGGAGTCGAGGGCTAGGTGAGAACTAGGCAAGCGCTGGGATCCTGAGCCAAGATGCATTGGGGTGAGGTTTGTTCCCCCAGCCCAGTTTCCTTTTGCAGAATGCAGCTCCTAGCAGCGGGTTTTGTGCCGATTCGGAGCTAGGCCCTAGGTGGGGCCCCTCTGAGCTGGCTATGGGTGGGTTGCTAGGGCCAGTGCACAAAGGGCTTCTTCAGGCGAAATCAGCCTTCTCCGCGAAGGAGAAGACATTTGGAGTTGGTTTCCAGCTGCGGAGACCACCAGCCAAGCAGCAGTGCCCAGGGAGCAAGAGTTAGCCCAGACCCTCCGTTGCCCTATGGAGAACAGAGAGATAGGGGAGAAAAAGGCACGTGTTCCTTCCTGAGCAACGACGCCTTGGGGCTGTGGTTTGTTCCCTGAGGAGAGTTTCCCTTTCCAGAAGGCAGCTCCCAGAGCCTCCTTTTGGGCCGTTTTTGAGATGGGCCCAAGTTGCTGATTACTGTCTCTGGCTAAGTGTGTTTTGCTGAAGTCTGTGTAAAGAAGGACTTTTCATGGCAAATCCTGCTTCTCCACGAAGTAGAACACGTTTGGAGAGGGTTTCCAGCTCAGGAGACCACCAGCCAAGCAGCAGTGCCCAGGGAGCAAGAGGCAGCCCAGACCCTCCTTGGCCCTATGGGGAACATAGGGCTGGGTGAGAACTAGGCAAGCGTTGCTTTCCTGAGCAAAGACGCCATGGGGCTGTGTTTTGTTCCCAGAGCAGGGTTTCTCTTTGCACAATGCAGCTCCTAGAAGCGAGGTTTGTGAGGTTTCTGAGATAGGACCTAGGAGGTGGCCCCCAGCGCTGGCGAAGGGTGGGTTGCTGGGGCCTCTGCAAACAGGGCATTTTCAGGCCCAATCCGCTTTCTAGCCAAAGCAGAACACGTTTGGAGTTGGTTCCCAGCTCAGGAGACCACCAGCCAAGCAGCAGTGGCCACGGAGCCAGAGGCAGCCCAGACCCTCCTTGGCTCTAAGGGGAGCATAGGGCTGGGTGAGAACTAGGCAAGCGTTGCTTTCCTGAGCAAAGACACAATGGGGCTGTGTTTTGTTCCCAGAGCAGATTTTCTCTTTGCAAAATGCAGCTCTTAGAAGCGAGTTTGAGACGTTTCTGAGATAGGCCCTAGCCGGATCCCTCCAGAGCTGCCGAAGGTTGGCTGAATGGGTCTTGTGCAAACAGTGTATTTTCAGGCCCAATCAGCCCACTCCCTGAAGCAGAACACGTTTGGAGTTGGTAGAAACCTCAGATGACCAACAGCCAAGCAGCAGTGCCCACGGAGGAGAAGGCAGCCCAGACCCTCCTTGTCCCTATGGAGTGCATAGGGTTGGGTGAGAACTATGCAAGCGTAGCTTTCCTGAGCAACGACGCCATGGGGCTGTGTTTTGTTCCCAGAGCAGAGTTTCCCTTTGCACAATACAGGTCCTAGAAGCGAGGTTGGTGACGTTTCTCAGATAGGCCCTAGGAGGGTGCCTCCCGAGCTGGCGAAGGGTGGGTTGCTGGGGCCTGTGCAAACAGGGCGTTTTCAGGCGGAATCAGCCCTCTCCCCTAAGCAGAACACGTTTGGACTTGGTTTCCAGCTCAGGAGACCACCAGCCAAGCAGCAGGGCCCACGGAGGAGGAGGAAGCCCAGACCCTCTTGGCCCTAAGGGGATCCTAGGGCTAGGTGAGAACTAGGCAAGCGCTGCGATCCTGAGCCAAGCAGAATTGGGGCTGAGGTTTGTTCCCCGAGCACAGTGTCCCTTTGCAGAATGCAGAGCCTAGCAGCGCGTTTTGTGACGTTTCGGAGCTAGGTCCTAGGTGGGGCCCTCTCTAGCTGGCTATGGGTGGGTTGATAGGGCCAGTGCACACAGGGCTTCTTCAGGCCAAATCAGTCTTCTCCACGAAGGAGAAGACGTTTGGAGTCGGTTTCCACCTGCGGAGACCACCAGCCAAGCAGCAGTGCCCACGGAGCCAGAGGCAGCCCAGACCCACCTTGGCCCTAGGGGGAGCCGAGGGCTAGGTGAGAACTAGGCAAGCGCTGCGATCCTGAGCCAAGCCGCATCGGGGCTGAGGTTTAATCCCCGAGCACGGTTTCCCTTTGCAGAATGCAGCTCCTAGCAGCGCATTTTGTGCCGTTTCAGAGCTAGGCCATCGGTGGTGTCCCTCCCTAGCTTGCTATGGGTGGGGTGCGAGGGCCAGTGCACACAGGGCTTCTTCAGGCCAAATCAGCCTTCTCCGTGAAGGAGAAGACGTTTGGAGTTGGTTTCAAGTTGAGGAGACCACCAGCCAAGCAGCAGTGCCCACGGAGCCAGAGGCAGCCCAGACCCTCCTTGGCCCTATGGGGAGCCTAGGGTAGGTGAGAACTAGGCAAGCGCTGGGATCCTGAGCCCAGCCCCATTGGGGCTGAGGTTTGTTCCCCGAGCACGGTTTCCCTTTGCAGAATGCAGCTCCTAGCAGCGCATTTTGTGCCTTTTAGGAGCTAGGCCCTAGGTGGGGCCCTCCCGAGCTGACTATGGGTGGGTTGCTAGGGCCAGTGCACACAGGGCTTCTTCAGGTCAAATCAGCCGTCTCCGCGAAGGAGTAGATGTTTCGATTTGGTTTCAAGCTGCGGAGACCACCAGCCAAGCAGCAGTGCCCATGGAGCCAGAGGCAGCCCAGACCCTCCTTGGCCCTATGGAGAGCCAAGGGCTAGGTGAAAATTAGACAAGCGCTGGGATCCTGAGCCAAGCCGCATTGGGGCTGAGGTTTGTTCCCCGAGCACAGTTTCCCTTTGAAGAATGCAGATCCTAGCAGCGTGTTTTATGCCGTTGCGGAGCTAGGCCATAGGTGGGGTCCCTCCCTAGCTGGCTATGGGTGGGTTGCTAGGGCCAGTGCACACAGGGCTTCTTCAGGCCAAATCAGCCTTCTCCACGAAGGAGAAGACGTTTGGAGTTGGTTTCCAGCTGTGGAGACCACCAGCCAAGCAGCAGTGCCCACGGAGCCAGAGGCAGCCCAGACCCTCCTTGGCCCTGTGGGGAGTCTAGGGCTAGTTGAGAACTAAGCAAGCGCTGCGATCCTGAGCCAAGCTGCATTGGGGCTGAGGTTTGTATCCCGAGCACGGTTTCCCTTTGCAGAATGCAGCTCCTAGAAGCGTGTTTTGTGCCGTTTCGGAGCTAGGCCATAGGTGGTGTCCTTCCTTAGCTGGCTCTGGGTGGGTTGCTAGGGCCAGTGCACACAGGGCTTCTTCAGGCCAAATCAGCCTTCTCCGCGAAGGAGAAGACATTTGGAGTTGGTTTCCAGCGGCGGAGACCACCAGCCAAGCAGCAGTGCCCACGGAGCCAGAGGCAGCCCAGACCCTCCTTGGCCCTATGGGAAGCCAAGTGCCAGGTGAGAAGGAGGCAAGCACTACGATCCTGAGCCAAGCCGCATTGGGGCTGAGGTTTGTTCCCCGAGCCCAGTTTCCCTTTGCAGAATGCAGCTTCAAGAAGCACGTTTTGTGCCCTTTCGGAGCTAGGCCCTCGATGGTGTCCCTTCCAAGCTGGTATGGGTGGGTTCCTAGTACTAGTGCACACTGGGCTTCTTCAGGCCAATTCAGACTTTTTTGTGAAGGAGAAGATATTTGGAGTTGGTTTCCAGCTGTGGAGACCACCAGCCGAGCAGCAGAGCCCACGGAGTCAGTGGCAGCACAGACCCTCCTGGGCCCTGTGGCGAGTCTAGGGGTAGGTGAGAACTAGGCCAGCGTTGCGAGCATGAGCCAAGCCGAATGGGGCTGAGGTTTGTTCCCCGACCACAGTTTCCCATTGCAGAATGCAGCTCCTAGAAGCGTGTTTTGTGCCGATTCGGAGCTAGGCCCTAGGTGGGGTCCTTCCCTAGCTGGCTATGTGTGGGTTACTAGGGACAGTGCACACAGGGCTTCTTCAGGCCAAATCAGCCTTCTCCGCGAAGGAAAAGAGGTTTGGAGTTGGTTTCCAGCTGCGGAGACCACCAGCCAAGCAGCAATGTCCACGGATCCAGAGGCAGCCCAGACCCTTCTTGGCCCTATGGGGAGCCCAGGGCTAGGTGAGAACGAGGCAAGCGCTGCGATCCTGAGCCAAGCCGCATCGGGCTGAGGTTTGTTCCCCGAGCACGGTTTTCCTTTGCAGAATGCAGCTCCTAGCAGCGCACTTTGTGCCGTTTTGGAGCTATCCCCTAGGTGGGGCCCTCCGGAGCTGGCTATGGGGGGTTGCTAGGGCCAGTGCACACAGGGCTTCTTCAGGCCAAATCAGCCTTCTCCGCGAAGGAGAAGACATTTGGAGTTGGTTTCCAGCTGTGGAGACCACCAGCCAAGCAGCAGTGCCCACGGAGCCAGAGGCACCCCAGACCCTCCTTGGCCCTATGGGGAGCCTTGGGATAGGTGAGAACTAGGCAAGCGCTGGGATCCTGAGCCTAGAAGCATTGGGGTGAGGTTTGTTCCCCCAGCTCAGTTTCTCTTTGCAGAATGCAGCTCCTAGCAGAGGGTTTTTTGCCGATTCGGAGCTAGGCCCTAGGTGGGGCCCCTCTGAGCTGGCTATGTGTGGGTTGCTAGGGCCAGTGCACAAAGGGCTTCTTCAGGCGAAATCAGCCTTCTCCGCGAAGGAGAAGACATTTGGAGTTGGTTTCCAGCTGCGGAGACCACCAGCCAAGCAGCAGTGCCCAGGGAGCAAGAGTTAGCCCAGACCCTCCGTTGCCCTATGGAGAACAGAGAGATAGGGGAGAAAAAGGCACGTGTTCCTTCCTGAGCAACGACGCCTTGGGGCTGTGGTTTGTTCCCTGAGGAGAGTTTCCCTTTCCAGAAGGCAGCTCCCAGAGCCTCCTTTTGGGCCGTTTTTGAGATGGGCCCAAGTTGCTGATTACTGTCTCTGGCTAAGTGTGTTTTGCTGAAGTCTGTGTAAAGAAGGACTTTTCATGGCAAATCCTGCTTCTCCACGAAGTAGAACACGTTTGGAGAGGGTTTCCAGCTCAGGAGACCACCAGCCAAGCAGCAGTGCCCAGGGAGCAAGAGGCAGCCCAGACCCTCCTTGGCCCTATGGGGAACATAGGGCTGGGTGAGAACTAGGCAAGCGTTGCTTTCCTGAGCAAAGACGCCATGGGGCTGTGTTTTGTTCCCAGAGCAGGGTTTCTCTTTGCACAATGCAGCTCCTAGAAGCGAGGTTTGTGAGGTTTCTGAGATAGGACCTAGGAGGTGGCCCCCAGCGCTGGCGAAGGGTGGGTTGCTGGGGCCTCTGCAAACAGGGCATTTTCAGGCCCAATCCGCTTTCTAGCCAAAGCAGAACACGTTTGGAGTTGGTTCCCAGCTCAGGAGACCACCAGCCAAGCAGCAGTGGCCACGGAGCCAGAGGCAGCCCAGACCCTCCTTGGCTCTAAGGGGAGCATAGGGCTGGGTGAGAACTAGGCAAGCGTTGCTTTCCTGAGCAAAGACACAATGGGGCTGTGTTTTGTTCCCAGAGCAGATTTTCTCTTTGCAAAATGCAGCTCTTAGAAGCGAGTTTGAGACGTTTCTGAGATAGGCCCTAGCCGGATCCCTCCAGAGCTGCCGAAGGTTGGCTGAATGGGTCTTGTGCAAACAGTGTATTTTCAGGCCCAATCAGCCCACTCCCTGAAGCAGAACACGTTTGGAGTTGGTAGAAACCTCAGATGACCAACAGCCAAGCAGCAGTGCCCACGGAGGAGAAGGCAGCCCAGACCCTCCTTGTCCCTATGGAGTGCATAGGGTTGGGTGAGAACTATGCAAGCGTAGCTTTCCTGAGCAACGACGCCATGGGGCTGTGTTTTGTTCCCAGAGCAGAGTTTCCCTTTGCACAATACAGGTCCTAGAAGCGAGGTTGGTGACGTTTCTCAGATAGGCCCTAGGAGGGTGCCTCCCGAGCTGGCGAAGGGTGGGTTGCTGGGGCCTGTGCAAACAGGGCGTTTTCAGGCGGAATCAGCCCTCTCCCCTAAGCAGAACACGTTTGGACTTGGTTTCCAGCTCAGGAGACCACCAGCCAAGCAGCAGGGCCCACGGAGGAGGAGGAAGCCCAGACCCTCTTGGCCCTAAGGGGATCCTAGGGCTAGGTGAGAACTAGGCAAGCGCTGCGATCCTGAGCCAAGCAGAATTGGGGCTGAGGTTTGTTCCCCGAGCACAGTGTCCCTTTGCAGAATGCAGAGCCTAGCAGCGCGTTTTGTGACGTTTCGGAGCTAGGTCCTAGGTGGGGCCCTCTCTAGCTGGCTATGGGTGGGTTGATAGGGCCAGTGCACACAGGGCTTCTTCAGGCCAAATCAGTCTTCTCCACGAAGGAGAAGACGTTTGGAGTCGGTTTCCACCTGCGGAGACCACCAGCCAAGCAGCAGTGCCCACGGAGCCAGAGGCAGCCCAGACCCACCTTGGCCCTAGGGGGAGCCGAGGGCTAGGTGAGAACTAGGCAAGCGCTGCGATCCTGAGCCAAGCCGCATCGGGGCTGAGGTTTAATCCCCGAGCACGGTTTCCCTTTGCAGAATGCAGCTCCTAGCAGCGCATTTTGTGCCGTTTCAGAGCTAGGCCATCGGTGGTGTCCCTCCCTAGCTTGCTATGGGTGGGGTGCGAGGGCCAGTGCACACAGGGCTTCTTCAGGCCAAATCAGCCTTCTCCGTGAAGGAGAAGACGTTTGGAGTTGGTTTCAAGTTGAGGAGACCACCAGCCAAGCAGCAGTGCCCACGGAGCCAGAGGCAGCCCAGACCCTCCTTGGCCCTATGGGGAGCCTAGGGTAGGTGAGAACTAGGCAAGCGCTGGGATCCTGAGCCCAGCCCCATTGGGGCTGAGGTTTGTTCCCCGAGCACGGTTTCCCTTTGCAGAATGCAGCTCCTAGCAGCGCATTTTGTGCCTTTTAGGAGCTAGGCCCTAGGTGGGGCCCTCCCGAGCTGACTATGGGTGGGTTGCTAGGGCCAGTGCACACAGGGCTTCTTCAGGTCAAATCAGCCGTCTCCGCGAAGGAGTAGATGTTTCGATTTGGTTTCAAGCTGCGGAGACCACCAGCCAAGCAGCAGTGCCCATGGAGCCAGAGGCAGCCCAGACCCTCCTTGGCCCTATGGAGAGCCAAGGGCTAGGTGAAAATTAGACAAGCGCTGGGATCCTGAGCCAAGCCGCATTGGGGCTGAGGTTTGTTCCCCGAGCACAGTTTCCCTTTGAAGAATGCAGATCCTAGCAGCGTGTTTTATGCCGTTGCGGAGCTAGGCCATAGGTGGGGTCCCTCCCTAGCTGGCTATGGGTGGGTTGCTAGGGCCAGTGCACACAGGGCTTCTTCAGGCCAAATCAGCCTTCTCCACGAAGGAGAAGACGTTTGGAGTTGGTTTCCAGCTGTGGAGACCACCAGCCAAGCAGCAGTGCCCACGGAGCCAGAGGCAGCCCAGACCCTCCTTGGCCCTGTGGGGAGTCTAGGGCTAGTTGAGAACTAAGCAAGCGCTGCGATCCTGAGCCAAGCTGCATTGGGGCTGAGGTTTGTATCCCGAGCACGGTTTCCCTTTGCAGAATGCAGCTCCTAGAAGCGTGTTTTGTGCCGTTTCGGAGCTAGGCCATAGGTGGTGTCCTTCCTTAGCTGGCTCTGGGTGGGTTGCTAGGGCCAGTGCACACAGGGCTTCTTCAGGCCAAATCAGCCTTCTCCGCGAAGGAGAAGACATTTGGAGTTGGTTTCCAGCGGCGGAGACCACCAGCCAAGCAGCAGTGCCCACGGAGCCAGAGGCAGCCCAGACCCTCCTTGGCCCTATGGGAAGCCAAGTGCCAGGTGAGAAGGAGGCAAGCACTACGATCCTGAGCCAAGCCGCATTGGGGCTGAGGTTTGTTCCCCGAGCCCAGTTTCCCTTTGCAGAATGCAGCTTCAAGAAGCACGTTTTGTGCCCTTTCGGAGCTAGGCCCTCGATGGTGTCCCTTCCAAGCTGGTATGGGTGGGTTCCTAGTACTAGTGCACACTGGGCTTCTTCAGGCCAATTCAGACTTTTTTGTGAAGGAGAAGATATTTGGAGTTGGTTTCCAGCTGTGGAGACCACCAGCCGAGCAGCAGAGCCCACGGAGTCAGTGGCAGCACAGACCCTCCTGGGCCCTGTGGCGAGTCTAGGGGTAGGTGAGAACTAGGCCAGCGTTGCGAGCATGAGCCAAGCCGAATGGGGCTGAGGTTTGTTCCCCGACCACAGTTTCCCATTGCAGAATGCAGCTCCTAGAAGCGTGTTTTGTGCCGATTCGGAGCTAGGCCCTAGGTGGGGTCCTTCCCTAGCTGGCTATGTGTGGGTTACTAGGGACAGTGCACACAGGGCTTCTTCAGGCCAAATCAGCCTTCTCAGCGAAGGAAAAGATGTGTGGAGTTGGTTTCCAGCTGCGGAGACCACCAGCCAAGCAGCAATGTCCACGGATCCAGAGGCAGCCCAGACCCTTCTTGGCCCTATGGGGAGCCCAGGGCTAGGTGAGAACGAGGCAAGCGCTGCGATCCTGAGCCAAGCCGCATCGGGCTGAGGTTTGTTCCCCGAGCACGGTTTTCCTTTGCAGAATGCAGCTCCTAGCAGCGCACTTTGTGCCGTTTTGGAGCTATGCCCTAGGTGGGGCCCTCCGGAGCTGGCTATGGGGGGTTGCTAGGGCCAGTGCACACAGGGCTTCTTCAGGCCAAATCAGCCTTCTCCGCGAAGGAGAAGACATTTGGAGTTGGTTTCCAGCTGTGGAGACCACCAGCCAAGCAGCAGTGCCCACGGAGCCAGAGGCACCCCAGACCCTCCTTGGCCCTATGGGGAGCCTTGGGATAGGTGAGAACTAGGCAAGCGCTGGGATCCTGAGCCTAGAAGCATTGGGGTGAGGTTTGTTCCCCCAGCTCAGTTTCTCTTTGCAGAATGCAGCTCCTAGCAGAGGGTTTTTTGCCGATTCGGAGCTAGGCCCTAGGTGGGGCCCCTCTGAGCTGGCTATGTGTGGGTTGCTAGGGCCAGTGCACAAAGGGCTTCTTCAGGCGAAATCAGCCTTCTCCGCGAAGGAGAAGATGTTTGGAGTTGGTTTCCAGCTGCGGAGACCACCAGCCAAGCAGCAGTGCCCACGGAGCCAGAGGCACCCCAGACCCTCCTTGGCCCTATGGGGAGTCGAGGGCTAGGTGAGAACTAGGCAAGCACTGGGATCCTGAGCCAAGATGCATTGGGGTGAGGTTTGTTCCCCCAGCCCAGTTTCCTTTTGCAGAATGCAGCTCCTAGCAGCGGCTTTTGTGCCGATTCGGAGCTAGGCCCTAGGTGGGGCCCCTCTGAGCTGGCTATGGGTGGGTTGCTAGGGCCAGTGCACAAAGGGCTTCTTCAGGCGAAATCAGCCTTCTCCGCGAAGGAGAAGACATTTGGAGTTGGTTTCCAGCTGCGGAGACCACCAGCCAAGCAGCAGTGCCCAGGGAGCAAGAGTTAGCCCAGACCCTCCGTTGCCCTATGGAGAACAGAGAGATAGGGGAGAAAAAGGCACGTGTTCCTTCCTGAGCAACGACGCCTTGGGGCTGTGGTTTGTTCCCTGAGGAGAGTTTCACTTTCCAGAAGGCAGCTCCCAGAGCCTCCTTTTGGGCCGTTTTTGAGATGGGCCCAAGTTGCTGATTACCGTCTCTGGCTAAGTGTGTTTTGCTGAAGTCTGTGTAAAGAAGGACTTTTCATGGCAAATCCTGCTTCTCCACGAAGTAGAACACGTTTGGAGAGGGTTTCCAGCTCAGGAGACCACCAGCCAAGCAGCAGTGCCCAGGGAGCAAGAGGCAGCCCAGACCCTCCTTGGCCCTATGGGGAACATAGGGCTGGGTGAGAACTAGGCAAGCGTTGCTTTCCTGAGCAAAGACGCCATGGGGCTGTGTTTTGTTCCCAGAGCAGGGTTTCTCTTTGCACAATGCAGCTCCTAGAAGCGAGGTTTGTGAGGTTTCTGAGATAGGACCTAGGAGGTGGCCCCCAGCGCTGGCGAAGGGTGGGTTGCTGGGGCCTCTGCAAACAGGGCATTTTCAGGCCCAATCCGCTTTCTAGCCAAAGCAGAACACGTTTGGAGTTGGTTCCCAGCTCAGGAGACCACCAGCCAAGCAGCAGTGGCCACGGAGCCAGAGGCAGCCCAGACCCTCCTTGGCTCTAAGGGGAGCATAGGGCTGGGTGAGAACTAGGCAAGCGTTGCTTTCCTGAGCAAAGACACAATGGGGCTGTGTTTTGTTCCCAGAGCAGATTTTCTCTTTGCAAAATGCAGCTCTTAGAAGCGAGTTTGAGACGTTTCTGAGATAGGCCCTAGCCGGATCCCTCCAGAGCTGCCGAAGGTTGGCTGGATGGGTCTTGTGCAAACAGTGTATTTTCAGGCCCAATCAGCCCACTCCCTGAAGCAGAACACGTTTGGAGTTGGTAGAAACCTCAGATGACCAACAGCCAAGCAGCAGTGCCCACGGAGGAGAAGGCAGCCCAGACCCTCCTTGTCCCTATGGAGTGCATAGGGTTGGGTGAGAACTATGCAAGCGTAGCTTTCCTGAGCAACGACGCCATGGGGCTGTGTTTTGTTCCCAGAGCAGAGTTTCCCTTTGCACAATACAGGTCCTAGAAGCGAGGTTGGTGACGTTTCTCAGATAGGCCCTAGGAGGGTGCCTCCCGAGCTGGCGAAGGGTGGGTTGCTGGGGCCTGTGCAAACAGGGCGTTTTCAGGCGGAATCAGCCCTCTCCCCTAAGCAGAACACGTTTGGACTTGGTTTCCAGCTCAGGAGACCACCAGCCAAGCAGCAGGGCCCACGGAGGAGGAGGAAGCCCAGACCCTCTTGGCCCTAAGGGGATCCTAGGGCTAGGTGAGAACTAGGCAAGCGCTGCGATCCTGAGCCAAGCCGCATCGGGGCTGAGGTTTAATCCCCGAGCACGGTTTCCCTTTGCAGAATGCAGCTCCTAGCAGCGCATTTTGTGCCGTTTCGGAGCTAGGCCATCGGTGGTGTCCCTCCCTAGCTTGCGATGGTCGGGGTGCGAGGGCCAGTGCACACAGGGCTTCTTCAGGCCAAATCAGCCTTCTCCGCGCAGGAGAAGATGTTTGCAGTTGGTTTCAAGGTGCGGAGTCCACCAGCCAAGCAGCAGTGCCCACGGAGCCAGAGGGATCCCAGATCCTCCTTGGCCCTCTGGGGAGCCTAGGGCTAGGTGAGAACTAGGCAAGCGCTGCGATCCTGAGCCAAGCCCCATTGGGGCTGAGGTTTGTTCCCTGAGCACAGTTTCCCTTTGCAGAATGCAGCTCCTAGCAGCGCGTTTTGTGCCTTTTCGGAGCTAGGCCCTAAGTGGGGCCCTCCCGAGCTGGCTCTGGGTGGGTTGCTAGGGCCAGTGCACACAGGGCTTCTTCAGGCCAAATCAGCCTTCTCCGTGAAGGAGAAGACGTTTGGAGTTGGTTTCAAGTTGAGGAGACCACCAGCCAAGCAGCAGTGCCCACGGAGCCAGAGGCAGCCCAGACCCTCCTTGGCCCTATGGAGAGCCAAGGGTAGGTGAGAACTAGGCAAGCGCTGGGATCCTGAGCCAAGCCCCATTGGGGCTGAGGTTTGTTCCCCGAGCACAGTTTCCCTTTGAAGAATGCAGCTCCTAGAAGCGTGTTTTGTGCCTTTTCGGAGCTAGGCCCTAGGTGGGGCCCTCCCGAGCTGGCTATGGGGGGGTTGCTAGGGCCAGTGCACACAGGGCTTCTTCAGGCCAAATCAGCCTTCTCTGTGAAGGAGAAGACGTTTGGAGTTGGTTTCCAGCTGTGGAGACCACCAGCCAAGCAGCAGTGCCCACGGAGCCAGAGGCAGCCCAGACCCTCCTTGGCCCTGTGGGGAGTCTAGGGCTAGGTGAGAACTAAGCAAGCGCTGCGATCCTGAGCCAAGCTGCATTGGGGCTGAGGTTTGTATCCCGAGCACGGTTTCCCTTTGCAGAATGCAGCTCCTAGAAGCGTGTTTTGTGCCGTTTCGGAGCTAGGCCATAGGTGGTGTCCTTCCTTAGCTGGCTCTGGGTGGGTTGCTAGGGCCAGTGCACACAGGGCTTCTTCAGGCCAAATCAGCCTTCTCCGCGAAGGAGAAGACATTTGGAGTTGGTTTCCAGCGGCGGAGACCACCAGCCAAGCAGCAGTGCCCACGGAGCCAGAGGCAGCCCAGACCCTCCTTGGCCCTATGGGAAGCCAAGTGCCAGGTGAGAAGGAGGCAAGCGCTACGATCCTGAGCCAAGCCGCATTGGGGCTGAGGTTTGTTCCCCGAGCCCAGTTTCCCTTTGCAGAATGCAGCTTCAAGAAGCGCGTTTTGTGCCCTTTCGGAGCTAGGCCCTCGATGGTGTCCCTTCCGAGCTGGTATGGGTGGGTTCCTAGTACTAGTGCACACTGGGCTTCTTCAGGCCAATTCAGACTTCTCTGTGAAGGAGAAGCTGTTTGGAGTTGGTTTCCAGCTGTGGAGACCACCAGCCGAGCAGCAGGGCCCGTCACGGAGCCAGTGGCAGCACAGACCCTCCTGGGCCCTGTGGCGAGTCTAGGGGTAGGTGAGAACTAGGCCAGCGTTGCGAGCATGAGCCAAGCCGAATGGGGCTGAGGTTTGTTCCCCGAGCACAGTTTCCCATTGCAGAATGCAGCTCCTAGAAGCGTTTATTGTGCCGATTCGGAGCTAGGCCCTAGGTGGGGTCCTTCCCTAGCTGGCTATGTGTGGGTTGCTAGGGCCAGTGCACACAGGGCTTCTTCAGGCCAAATCAGCCTTCTCCGCGAAGGAAAAGATGTGTGGAGTTGGTTTCCAGCTGCGGAGACCACCAGCCAAGCAGCAGTGCCCACGGATCCAGAGGCAGCCCAGACCCTTCTTGGCCCTATGGGGAGCCCAGGGCTAGGTGAGAACGAGGCAAGCGCTGCGATCCTGAGCCAAGCTGCATCGGGGCTGAGGTTTAATCCCCGAGCACGGTTTCCCTTTGCAGAATGCAGCTCCTAGCAGAGGGTTTTTTGCCGTTTTGGAGCTAGGCCCTCGGTTGGGCCCTCCCGAGCTGGCTCTGGGTGTTTTGCTAGGGCCAGTGCACACAGGCTTCTTCAGGCCAAATCAGCCTGCTCCACGAAGGAGAAGCCGTTTGGAGTTGGTTTCCAGCGGCGGAGACCACCAGCCAAGCAGCAGTGCCCACGGAGCCAGAGGCACCCCAGACCCTCCTTGGCCCTATGGGGAGACGAGGGCTAGGTGAGAACTAGTCAAGCGCTGGGATCCTGAGCCAAGATGCATTGGGGTGAGGTTTGTTCCCCCAGCCCAGTTTCCTTTTGCAGAATGCAGCTCCTAGCAGCGGGTTTTGTGCCGATTCGGAGCTAGGCCCTAGGTGGGGCCCCTCTGAGCTGGCTATGGGTGGGTTGCTAGGGCCAGTGCACAAAGGGCTTCTTCAGGCGAAATCAGCCTTCTCCGCGAAGGAGAAGACATTTGGAGTTGGTTTCCAGCTGCGGAGACCACCAGCCAAGCAGCAGTGCCCAGGGAGCAAGAGTTAGCCCAGACCCTCCGTTGCCCTATGGAGAACAGAGAGATAGGGGAGAAAAAGGCACGTGTTCCTTCCTGAGCAACGACGCCTTGGGGCTGTGGTTTGTTCCCTGAGGAGAGTTTCACTTTCCAGAAGGCAGCTCCCAGAGCCTCCTTTTGGGCCGTTTTTGAGATGGGCCCAAGTTGCTGATTACCGTCTCTGGCTAAGTGTGTTTTGCTGAAGTCTGTGTAAAGAAGGACTTTTCATGGCAAATCCTGCTTCTCCACGAAGTAGAACACGTTTGGAGAGGGTTTCCAGCTCAGGAGACCACCAGCCAAGCAGCAGTGCCCAGGGAGCAAGAGGCAGCCCAGACCCTCCTTGGCCCTATGGGGAACATAGGGCTGGGTGAGAACTAGCAAGCGTTGCTTTCCTGAGCAATGATGCCATGGGGCTGTGTTTCGTTGCCAGAGCAGTTTCCCTTTGCAGAATGCAGCTCCTAGAAGCGAGGTAGGTGACGTTTCTGAGATAGGACCCTGGAGGTGGCCCCCCGAGTTCTCAAAGAGTGGGTTGCTGCGGTCTGTGCAAACAGTGCATTTTCAGGCCGAATCAGCCCTCTCCCCGAAGCAGAACACGTTTGGAGTTGGGTTTCAGCTCAGGAGACCACCAGCCAAGCAGTAGTGCCCACGGAGCCAGAGGCAGCCCAGACCCTCCTTGGCCATATGGCGAGCATAAGGCTGGGTGAGAACTAGGCAAGCGTTGCTTTCCTGAGCAAAGATGCAATGGGGCTGTGTTTTGTTCCCAGAGCAGTGTTTCCCTTTGGAGAATGCATCTGCTACAAGCGAGGTGACTGACGTTTCTGAGATAGGCCCCGGAGGGTGCCCCCCGGCTGGCAAAGGGTTGGTTGCTGGGGCCTGTGCAAACAGGGCATTTTCAAGGCCAATTAGCCTTCTCCCCAAAGCAGAACACGTTTGGAGTTGGTTTCCAGCTCAGGAGACCACCAGCCAAGCAGTAGTGCCCACGGAGCCAGAGGCAGCCCAGACCCTCCTTGGCCATATGGGGAGTATAGGGCTGGGTGAGAACTAGGCAAGCGTTGCTTTCCTGAGCAAAGACGCCATGGGGCTGTGTTTTGTTCCCAGAGCAGGGTTTCTCTTTGCACAATGCAGCTCCTAGAAGCGAGGTTTGTGAGGTTTCTGAGATAGGACCTAGGAGGTGGCCCCCAGTGCTGGCGATGGGTGGGTTGCTGGGGCCTCTGCAAACAGGGCATTTTCAGGCCCAATCCGCTTTCTAGCCAAAGCAGAACACGTTTGGAGTTGGTTCCCAGCTCAGGAGACCACCAGCCAAGCAGCAGTGGCCACGGAGCCAGAGGCAGCCCAGACCCTCCTTGGCTCTAAGGGGAGCATAGGGCTGGGTGAGAACTAGGCAAGCGTTGCTTTCCTGAGCAAAGACACAATGGGGCTGTGTTTTGTTCCCAGAGCAGATTTTCTCTTTGCAAAATGCAGCTCTTAGAAGCGAGTTTGAGACGTTTCTGAGATAGGCCCTAGCCGGATCCCTCCAGAGCTGCCGAAGGTTGGCTGGATGGGTCTTGTGCAAACAGTGTATTTTCAGGCCCAATCAGCCCACTCCCTGAAGCAGAACACGTTTGGAGTTGGTAGAAACCTCAGATGACCAACAGCCAAGCAGCAGTGCCCACGGAGGAGAAGGCAGCCCAGACCCTCCTTGTCCCTATGGAGTGCATAGGGTTGGGTGAGAACTATGCAAGCGTAGCTTTCCTGAGCAACGACGCCATGGGGCTGTGTTTTGTTCCCAGAGCAGAGTTTCCCTTTGCACAATACAGGTCCTAGAAGCGAGGTTGGTGACGTTTCTCAGATAGGCCCTAGGAGGGTGCCTCCCGAGCTGGCGAAGGGTGGGTTGCTGGGGCCTGTGCAAACAGGGCGTTTTCAGGCGGAATCAGCCCTCTCCCCTAAGCAGAACACGTTTGGACTTGGTTTCCAGCTCAGGAGACCACCAGCCAAGCAGCAGGGCCCACGGAGGAGGAGGAAGCCCAGACCCTCTTGGCCCTAAGGGGATCCTAGGGCTAGGTGAGAACTAGGCAAGCGCTGCGATCCTGAGCCAAGCAGAATTGGGGCTGAGGTTTGTTCCCCGAGCACAGTGTCCCTTTGCAGAATGCAGAGCCTAGCAGCGCGTTTTGTGACGTTTCGGAGCTAGGTCCTAGGTGGGGCCCTCTCTAGCTGGCTATGGGTGGGTTGATAGGGCCAGTGCACACAGGGCTTCTTCAGGCCAAATCAGTCTTCTCCACGAAGGAGAAGACGTTTGGAGTTGGTTTCCAGCTGCGGAGACCACCAGCCAAGCAGCAGTGCCCACGGAGCCAGAGGCAGCCCAGACCCTCCTTGGCCCTAGGGGGAGCCGAGGGCTAGGTGAGAACTAGGCAAGCGCTGCGATCCTGAGCCAAGCCGCATCGGGGCTGAGGTTTAATCCCCGAGCACGGTTTCCCTTTGCAGAATGCAGCTCCTAGCAGCGCATTTTGTGCCGTTTCGGAGCTAGGCCATCGGTGGTGTCCCTCCCTAGCTTGCTATGGGTGGGGTGCGAGGGCCAGTGCACACAGGGCTTCTTCAGGCCAAATCAGTATTCTCCGTGCAGGAGAAGATGTTTGCAGTTTGTTTCAAGGTGCGGAGTCCACCAGCCAAGAAGCAGTGCCCACGGAGGCAGAGGCATTCCAGATCCTCCTTGGCCCTCTGGGGAGCCTAGGGCTAGGTGAGAACTAGGCAAGCGCTGCGATTCTGAGCCAAGCCCCATTGGGGCTGAGGTTTGTTCCCCGAGCACAGTTTCCCTTTGAAGAATGCAGCTCCTAGCAGCACGTTTTGTGCCTTTTCGGAGCTAGGCCCTAGGTCGGGCCCTCCCGAGCTGGCTCTGGGTGGGTTGCTAGGGCCAGTGCACACAGGGCTTCTTCAGGCCAAATCAGCCTTCTCCGTGAAGGAGAAGACGTTTGGAGTTGGTTTCAAGTTGAGGAGACCACCAGCCAAGCAGCAGTGCCCACGGAGCCAGAGGCAGCCCAGACCCTCCTTGGCCCTATGGGGAGCCTAGGGTAGGTGAGAACTAGGCAAGCGCTGGGATCCTGAGCCCAGCCCCATTGGGGCTGAGGTTTGTTCCCCAAGCACAGTTTCCCTTTGAAGAATGCAGCTCCTAGAAGCGTGTTTTGTGCCTTTTCGGAGCTAGGCCCTAGGTGGGGCCGTCCCGAGCTGGCTATGGGGGGGTTGCTAGGGCCAGTGCACACAGGGCTTCTTCAGGTCAAATCAGCCTTCTCCGTGAAGGAGAAGACGTTTGGAGTTGGTTTCCAGCTGTGGAGACCACCAGCCAAGCAGCAGTGCCCACGGAGCCAGAGGCAGCCCAGACCCTCCTTGGCCCTGTGGGGAGTCTAGGGCTAGGTGAGAACTAAGGAAGCGCTGCGATCCTGAGCCAAGCTGCATTGGGGCTGAGGTTTGTATCCCGAGCACGGTTTCCCTTTGCAGAATGCAGCTCCTAGAAGCGTGTTTTGTGCCGTTTCGGAGCTAGGCCATAGGTGGTGTCCTTCCTTAGCTGGCTCTGGGTGGGTTGCTAGGGCCAGTGCACACAGGGCTTCTTCAGGCCAAATCAGCCTTCTCCGCGAAGGAGAAGACATTTGGAGTTGGTTTCCAGCGGCGGAGACCACCAGCCAAGCAGCAGTGCCCACGGAGCCAGAGGCAGCCCAGACCCTCCTTGGCCCTATGGGAAGCCAAGTGCCAGGTGAGAAGGAGGCAAGCGCTACGATCCTGAGCCAAGCCGCATTGGGGCTGAGGTTTGTTCCCCGAGCCCAGTTTCCCTTTGCAGAATGCAGCTTCAAGAAGCGCGTTTTGTGCCCTTTCGGAGCTAGGCCCTCGATGGTGTCCCTTCCGAGCTGGTATGGGTGGGTTCCTAGTACTAGTGCACACTGGGCTTCTTCAGGCCAATTCAGACTTCTCTGTGAAGGAGAAGCTGTTTGGAGTTGGTTTCCAGCTGTGGAGACCACCAGCCGAGCAGCAGAGCCCGTCACGGAGCCAGTGGCAGCACAGACTCTCCTGGGCCCTGTGGCGAGTCTAGGGGTAGGTGAGAACTAGGCCAGCGTTGCGAGCATGAGCCAAGCCGAATGGGGCTGAGGTTTGTTCCCCGAGCACAGTTTCCCATTGCAGAATGCAGCTCCTAGAAGCGTTTATTGTGCCGATTCGGAGCTAGGCCCTAGGTGGGGTCCTTCCCTAGCTGGCTATGTGTGGGTTACTAGGGACAGTGCACACAGGGCTTCTTCAGGCCAAATCAGCCTTCTCAGCGAAGGAAAAGATGTGTGGAGTTGGTTTCCAGCTGCGGAGACCACCAGCCAAGCAGCAGTGCCCACGGATCCAGAGGCAGCCCAGACCCTTCTTGGCCCTATGGGGAGCCCAGGGCTAGGTGAGAACGAGGCAAGCGCTGCGATCCTGAGCCAAGCCGCATCGGGCTGAGGTTTGTTCCCCGAGCACGGTTTTCCTTTGCAGAATGCAGCTCCTAGCAGCGCGTTTTTTGCCGTTTTGGAGCTAGGCCCTCGGTTGGGCCCTCCCGAGCTGGCTCTGGGTGGTTTGCTAGGGCCAGTGCACACAGGCTTCTTCAGGCCAAATCAGCCTGCTCCACGAAGGAGAAGACGTTTGGAGTTGGTTTCCAGCGGCGGAGACCACCAGCCAACTAGCAGTGCCCACGGAGCCAGAGGCAGCCCAGACCCTCCTTGGCCCTATGGGAAGCCTAGGGCTAGGAGAGAACTAGGCAAGCGCTGCGATCCTGAGCCAAGCCGCATCGGGGCTGAGGTTTGTTCCCCGAGCCCAGTTTCCCTTTGCAGAATGCAGCTCCTAGCAGCGCACTTTGTGCCGTTTCGGAGCTTCGCCCTAGGAGGGGCCCTCCCGAGCTGGCTCTGGGGGGGTTGCTAGGGCCAGTGCACACAGGGCTTCTTCAGGCCAAATCAGCCTTCTCCGCGAAGGAGAAGACATTTGGAGTTGGTTTCCCGCTGCGGAGACCACCAGCCAAGCAGCAGTGCCCACGGAGCCAGAGGCAGCCCAGACCCTCCTTGGCCCTATGGGGAGCCTTGGGATAGGTGAGAACTAGGCAAGCGCTGGGATCCTGAGCCTAGAAGCATTGGGGTGAGGTTTGTTCCCCCAGCCCAGTTTCTCTTTGCAGAATGCAGCTCCTAGCAGAGGGTTTTTTGCCGATTCGGAGCTAGGCCCTAGGTGGGGCCCCTCTGAGCTGGCTATGTGTGGGTTGCTAGGGCCAGTGCACACAGGGCTTCTTCAGGCGAAATCAGCCTTCTCCGCGATGGAGAAGACATTTGGAGTTGGTTTCCAGCTGCGGAGACCACCAGCCAAGCAGCAGTGCCCACGGAGCCAGAGGCACCCCAGACCCTCCTTGGCCCTATGGGGAGTCGAGGGCTAGGTGAGAACTAGGCAAGCGCTGGGATCCTGAGCCAAGATGCATTGGGGTGAGGTTTGTTCCCCCAGCCCAGTTTCCTTTTGCAGAATGCAGCTCCTAGCAGCGGGTTTTGTGCCGATTCGGAGCTAGGCCCTAGGTGGGGCCCCTCTGAGCTGGCTATGGGTGGGTTGCTAGGGCCAGTGCACAAAGGGCTTCTTCAGGCGAAATCAGCCTTCTCCGCGAAGGAGAAGACATTTGGAGTTGGTTTCCAGCTGCGGAGACCACCAGCCAAGCAGCAGTGCCCACGGAGCCAGAGGCAGCCCAGACCCTCCTTGGCCCTATGGGGAGCCTAGGGTAGGTGAGAACTAGGCAAGCGCTGGGATCCTGAGCCAAGCCCCATTGGGGCTGAGGTTTGTTCCCCAAGCCCAGTTTCCCTTTGAAGAATGCAGATCCTAGAAGCGTGTTTTGTGCCTTTTCGGAGCTAGGCCCTAGGTGGGGCCGTCCCGAGCTGGCTATGGGGGGGTTGCTAGGGCCAGTGCACACAGGGCTTCTTCAGGTCAAATCAGCCTTCTCCGTGAAGGAGAAGACGTTTGGAGTTGGTTTCCAGCTGTGGAGACCACCAGCCAAGCAGCAGTGCCCACGGAGCCAGAGGCAGCCCAGACCCTCCTTGGCCCTGTGGGGAGTCTAGGGCTAGGTGAGAACTAAGCAAGCGCTGCGATCCTGAGCCAAGCTGCATTGGGGCTGAGGTTTGTATCCCGAGCACGGTTTCCCTTTGCAGAATGCAGCTCCTAGAAGCGTGTTTTGTGCCGTTTCGGAGCTAGGCCATAGGTGGTGTCCTTCCTTAGCTGGCTCTGGGTGGGTTGCTAGGGCCAGTGCACACAGGGCTTCTTCAGGCCAAATCAGCCTTCTCCGCGAAGGAGAAGACATTTGGAGTTGGTTTCCAGCGGCGGAGACCACCAGCCAAGCAGCAGTGCCCACGGAGCCAGAGGCAGCCCAGACCCTCCTTGGCCCTATGGGAAGCCAAGTGCCAGGTGAGAAGGAGGCAAGCGCTACGATCCTGAGCCAAGCCGCATTGGGGCTGAGGTTTGTTCCCCGAGCCCAGTTTCCCTTTGCAGAATGCAGCTTCAAGAAGCGCGTTTTGTGCCCTTTCGGAGCTAGGCCCTCGATGGTGTCCCTTCCGAGCTGGTATGGGTGGGTTCCTAGTACTAGTGCACACTGGGCTTCTTCAGGCCAATTCAGACTTCTCTGTGAAGGAGAAGCTGTTTGGAGTTGGTTTCCAGCTGTGGAGACCACCAGCCGAGCAGCAGGGCCCGTCACGGAGCCAGTGGCAGCACAGACCCTCCTGGGCCCTGTGGCGAGTCTAGGGGTAGGTGAGAACTAGGCCAGCGTTGCGAGCATGAGCCAAGCCGAATGGGGCTGAGGTTTGTTCCCCGAGCACAGTTTCCCATTGCAGAATGCAGCTCTTAGAAGCGTTTATTGTGCCGATTCGGAGCTAGGCCCTAGGTGGGGTCCTTCCCTAGCTGGCTATGTGTGGGTTACTAGGGACAGTGCACACAGGGCTTCTTCAGGCCAAATCAGCCTTCTCAGCGAAGGAAAAGATGTGTGGAGTTGGTTTCCAGCTGCGGAGACCACCAGCCAAGCAGCAGTGCCCACGGATCCAGAGGCAGCCCAGACCTTTCTTGGCCCTATGGGGAGCCCAGGGCTAGGTGAGAACGAGGCAAGCGCTGCGATCCTGAGCCAAGCCGCATCGGGGCTGAGGTTTAATCCCCGAGCACGGTTTCCCTTTGCAGAATGCAGCTCCTAGCAGAGGGTTTTTTGCCGTTTTGGAGCTAGGCCCTCGGTTGGGCCCTCCCGAGCTGGCTCTGGGTGGTTTGCTAGGGCCAGTGCACACAGGCTTCTTCAGGCCAAATCAGCCTTCTCCGCGAAGGAGAAGACATTTGGAGTTGGTTTCCCGCTGTGGAGACCACCAGCCAAGCAGCAGTGCCCACGGAGCCAGAGGCAGCCCAGACCCTCCTTGGCCCTATGGGGAGCCTTGGGATAGGTGAGAACTAGGCAAGCGCTGGGATCCTGAGCCTAGAAGCATTGGGGTGAGGTTTGTTCCCCCAGCCCAGTTTCTCTTTGCAGAATGCAGCTCCTAGCAGAGGGTTTTTTGCCGATTCGGAGCTAGGCCCTAGGTGGGGGCCCTCTGAGCTGGCTATGTGTGGGTTGCTAGGGCAAGTGCACAAAGGGCTTCTTCAGGCGAAATCAGCCTTCTCCGCGAAGGAGAAGACGTTTGGAGTTGGTTTCCAGCTGCGGAGACCACCAGCCAAGCAGCAGTGCCCACGGAGCCAGAGGCACCCCAGACCCTCCTTGGCCCTATGGGGAGTCGAGGGCTAGGTGAGAACTAGGCAAGCGCTGGGATCCTGAGCCAAGATGCATTGGGGTGAGTTTTGTTCCCCCATCCCAGTTTCCTTTTGCAGAATGCAGCTCCTAGCAGCGGGTTTTGTGCCGATTCGGAGCTAGGCCCTAGGTGGGGCCCCTCTGAGCTGGCTATGGGTGGGTTGCTAGGGCCAGTGCACAAAGGGCTTCTTCAGGCGAAATCAGCCTTCTCCGCGAAGGAGAAGACATTTGGAGTTGGTTTCCAGCTGCGGAGACCACCAGCTAAGCAGCAGTGCCCAGTGAGCAAGAGTTAGCCAGACCCTCCGTTGCCCTATGGAGAACAGAGAGATAGGGGAGAAAAAGCACGTGTTCCTTCCTGAGCAACGACGCTTTGGGGCTGTGGTTTGTTCCCTGAGGAGAGTTTCACTTTCCAGAAGGCAGCTCCCAGAGCCTCCTTTTGGGCCGTTTTTGAGATGGGCCCAAGTTGCTGATTACCGTCTCTGGCTAAGTGTGTTTTGCTGAAGTCTGTGTAAAGAAGGACTTTTCATGGCAAATCCTGCTTCTCCACGAAGTAGAACACGTTTGGAGAGGGTTTCCAGCTCAGGAGACCACCAGCCAAGCAGCAGTGCCCAGGGAGCAAGAGGCAGCCCAGACCCTCCTTGGCCCTATGGGGAACATAGGGCTGGGTGAGAACTAGGCAAGCGTTGCTTTCCTGAGCAAAGACGCCATGGGGCTGTGTTTTGTTCCCAGAGCAGGGTTTCTCTTTGCACAATGCAGCTCCTAGAAGCGAGGTTTGTGAGGTTTCTGAGATAGGACCTAGGAGGTGGCCCCCAGTGCTGGCGAAGGGTGGGTTGCTGGGGCCTCTGCAAACAGGGCATTTTCAGGCCCAATCCGCTTTCTAGCCAAAGCAGAACACGTTTGGAGTTGGTTCCCAGCTCAGGAGACCACCAGCCAAGCAGCAGTGGCCACGGAGCCAGAGGCAGCCCAGACCCTCCTTGGCTCTAAGGGGAGCATAGGGCTGGGTGAGAACTAGGCAAGCGTTGCTTTCCTGAGCAAAGACACAATGGGGCTGTGTTTTGTTCCCAGAGCAGATTTTCTCTTTGCAAAATGCAGCTCTTAGAAGCGAGTTTGAGACGTTTCTGAGATAGGCCCTAGCCGGATCCCTCCAGAGCTGCCGAAGGTTGGCTGGATGGGTCTTGTGCAAACAGTGTATTTTCAGGCCCAATCAGCCCACTCCCTGAAGCAGAACACGTTTGGAGTTGGTAGAAACCTCAGATGACCAACAGCCAAGCAGCAGTGCCCACGGAGGAGAAGGCAGCCCAGACCCTCCTTGTCCCTATGGAGTGCATAGGGTTGGGTGAGAACTATGCAAGCGTAGCTTTCCTGAGCAACGACGCCATGGGGCTGTGTTTTGTTCCCAGAGCAGAGTTTCCCTTTGCACAATACAGGTCCTAGAAGCGAGGTTGGTGACGTTTCTCAGATAGGCCCTAGGAGGGTGCCTCCCGAGCTGGCGAAGGGTGGGTTGCTGGGGCCTGTGCAAACAGGGCGTTTTCAGGCGGAATCAGCCCTCTCCCCTAAGCAGAACACGTTTGGACTTGGTTTCCAGCTCAGGAGACCACCAGCCAAGCAGCAGGGCCCACGGAGGAGGAGGAAGCCCAGACCCTCTTGGCCCTAAGGGGATCCTAGGGCTAGGTGAGAACTAGGCAAGCGCTGCGATCCTGAGCCAAGCAGAATTGGGGCTGAGGTTTGTTCCCCGAGCACAGTTTCCCTTTGCAGAATGCAGAGCCTAGCAGCGCATTTTGTGACGTTTCGGAGCTAGGTCCTAGGTGGGGCCCTCTCTAGCTGGCTATGGGTGGGTTGATAGGGCCAGTGCACACAGGGCTTCTTCAGGCCAAATCAGTCTTCTCCACGAAGGAGAAGACGTTTGGAGTCGGTTTCCACCTGCGGAGACCACCAGCGAAGCAGCAGTGCCCATGGAGCCAGAGGCAGCCCAGACCCTCCTTGGCCCTAGGGGGAGCCGAGGGCTAGGTGAGAACTAGGCAAGCGCTGCGATCCTGAGCCAAGCCGCATCGGGGCTGAGGTTTAATCCCCGAGCACGGTTTCCCTTTGCAGAATGCAGCTCCTAGCAGCGCATTTTGTGCCGTTTCGGAGCTAGGCCATCGGTAGTGTCCCTCCCTAGCTTTCTATGGGTGGGTTGCTAGGGCCAGTGCACACAGGGCTTCTTCAGGCCAAATCAGCCTTCTCCGCCCAGGAGAAGATGTTTGCAGTTGGTTTCAAGGTGCGGAGTCCACCAGCCAAGAAGCAGTGCCCACGGAGCCAGAGGGATCCCAGATCCTCCTTGCCCCTCTGGGGAGCCTAGGGCTAGGTGAGAACTAGGCAAGCGCTGCGATCCTGAGCCAAGCCCCATTGGGGCTGAGGTTTGTTCCCTGAGCACAGTTTCCCTTTGCAGAATGCAGCTCTTAGAAGCGCGTTTTGTGACGTTTCGGAGCTAGGCCCTCGGTGGGGACCCTCCCTAGCTGGCTATGGTTGGGTTGCTAGGACCAGTGCACACAGTGCTTCTTCAGGCCAAATCAGCCTTCTCCGTGAAGGAGAAGACGTTTGGAGTTGGTTTCAAGTTGAGGAGACCACCAGCCAAGCAGCAGTGCGCACGGAGCCAGAGGCAGCCCAGACCCTCCTTGGCCCTATGGGGAGCCTAGGGTAGGTGAGAACTAGGCAAGCGCTGGGATCCTGAGCCCAGCCCCATTGGGGCTGAGGTTTGTTCCCCGAGCACAGTTTCCCTTTGAAGAATGCAGCTCCTAGCAGCGCGCTTTGTGCCTTTTCGGAGCTAGGCCCTAGGTGGGGCCCTCCCGAGCTGACTATGGGTGGGTTGCTAGGGCCAGTGCACACAGGGCTTCTTCAGGTCAAATCAGCCTTCTCCGCGAAGGAGTAGATGTTTGGATTTGGTTTCAAGCTGCGGAGACCACCAGCCAAGCAGCAGTGCCCATGGAGCCAGAGGCAGCCCAGAACCTCCTTGGCCCTCTGGAGAGCCAAGGGCTAGGTGAAAATTAGACAAGCGCTGGGATCCTGAGCCAAGCCGCATTGGGGCTGAGGTTTGTTCCCCGAGCACAGTTTCCCTTTGAAGAATGCAGATCCTAGCAGCGTGTTTTATGCCGTTGCGGAGCTAGGCCATAGGTGGGGTCCCTCCCTAGCTGGCTATGGGTGGGTTGCTAGGGCCAGTGCACACAGGGCTTCTTCAGGCCAAATCAGCCTTCTCTGTGAAGGAGAAGACGTTTGGAGTTGGTTTCCAGCTGTGGAGACCACCAGTCAAGCAGCAGTGCCCACGGAGCCAGAGGCAGCCCAGACCCTCCTTGGCCCTGTGGGGAGTCTAGGGCTAGGTGAGAACTAAGCAAGCGCTGCGATCCTGAGCCAAGCTGCATTGGGGCTGAGGTTTGTATCCCGAGCACGGTTTCCCTTTGCAGAATGCAGCTCCTAGAAGCGTGTTTTGTGCCGTTTCGGAGCTAGGCCATAGGTGGTGTCCTTCCTTAGCTGGCTCTGGGTGGGTTGCTAGGGCCAGTGCACACAGGGCTTCTTCAGGCCAAATCAGCCTTCTCCGCGAAGGAGAAGACATTTGGAGTTGGTTTCCAGCGGCGGAGACCACCAGCCAAGCAGCAGTGCCCACGGAGCCAGAGGCAGCCCAGACCCTCCTTGGCCCTATGGGGAACATAGGGCTGGGTGAGAACTAGGCAAGCGTTGCTTTCCTGAGCAAAGACGCCATGGGGCTGTGTTTTGTTCCCAGAGCAGGGTTTCTCTTTGCACAATGCAGCTCCTAGAAGCGAGGTTTGTGAGGTTTCTGAGATAGGACCTAGGAGGTGGCCCCCAGCGCTGGCGAAGGGTGGGTTGCTGGGGCCTCTGCAAACAGGGCATTTTCAGGCCCAATCCGCTTTCTAGCCAAAGCAGAACACGTTTGGAGTTGGTTCCCAGCTCAGGAGACCACCAGCCAAGCAGCAGTGGCCACGGAGCCAGAGGCAGCCCAGACCCTCCTTGGCTCTAAGGGGAGCATAGGGCTGGGTGAGAACTAGGCAAGCGTTGCTTTCCTGAGCAAAGACACAATGGGGCTGTGTTTTGTTCCCAGAGCAGATTTTCTCTTTGCAAAATGCAGCTCTTAGAAGCGAGTTTGAGACGTTTCTGAGATAGGCCCTAGCCGGATCCCTCCAGAGCTGCCGAAGGTTGGCTGGATGGGTCTTGTGCAAACAGTGTATTTTCAGGCCCAATCAGCCCACTCCCTGAAGCAGAACACGTTTGGAGTTGGTAGAAACCTCAGATGACCAACAGCCAAGCAGCAGTGCCCACGGAGGAGAAGGCAGCCCAGACCCTCCTTGTCCCTATGGAGTGCATAGGGTTGGGTGAGAACTATGCAAGCGTAGCTTTCCTGAGCAACGACGCCATGGGGCTGTGTTTTGTTCCCAGAGCAGAGTTTCCCTTTGCACAATACAGGTCCTAGAAGCGAGGTTGGTGACGTTTCTCAGATAGGCCCTAGGAGGGTGCCTCCCGAGCTGGCGAAGGGTGGGTTGCTGGGGCCTGTGCAAACAGGGCGTTTTCAGGCGGAATCAGCCCTCTCCCCTAAGCAGAACACGTTTGGACTTGGTTTCCAGCTCAGGAGACCACCAGCCAAGCAGCAGGGCCCACGGAGGAGGAGGAAGCCCAGACCCTCTTGGCCCTAAGGGGATCCTAGGGCTAGGTGAGAACTAGGCAAGCGCTGCGATCCTGAGCCAAGCAGAATTGGGGCTGAGGTTTGTTCCCCGAGCACAGTTTCCCTTTGCAGAATGCAGAGCCTAGCAGCGCGTTTTGTGACGTTTCGGAGCTAGGCCCTCGGTGGGGTCCCTCCCTAGCTGGCTATGGGTGGGTTGCTAGGGCCAGTGCACACAGGGCTTCTTCAGGTCAAATCAGCCTTCTCCGCGAAGGAGTAGATGTTTGGATTTGGTTTCAAGTTGAGGAGACCCCAGCCAAGCAGCAGTGCCCACGGAGCCAGAGGCAGCCCAGACCCTCCTTGGCCCTATGGGGAGCCTAGGGTAGGTGAGAACTAGGCAAGCGCGGGGATCCAGAGCCCAGCCCCATTGGGGCTGAGGTTTGTTCCCCGAGCACAGTTTCCCTTTGAAGAATGCAGCTCCTAGCAGCGCATTTTGTGCCTTTTCGGAGCTAGGCCCTAGGTGGGGCCCTCCCGAGCTGACTATGGGTGGGTTGCTAGGGCCAGTGCACACAGGGCTTCTTCAGGTCAAATCAGCCTTCTCCGCGAAGGAGTAGATGTTTGGATTTGGTTTCAAGCTGCGGAGACCACCAGCCAAGCAGCAGTGCCCATGGAGCCAGAGGCAGCCCAGACCCTCCTTGGCCCTCTGGAGAGCCAAGGGCTAGGTGAAAATTAGACAAGCGCTGGGATCCTGAGCCCAGCCCCATTGGGGCTGAGGTTTGTTCCCCAAGCACAGTTTCCCTTTGAAGAATGCAGATCCTAGCAGCGTGTTTTATGCCGTTGCGGCGCTAGGCCATATGTGGGGTCCCTCCCTAGCTGGCTATGGGTGGGTTGCTAGGGCCAGTGCACACAGGGCTTCTTCAGGCCAAATCAGCCTTCTCCGTGAAGGAGAAGACGTTTGGAGTTGGTTTCCAGCTGTGGAGACCACCAGCCAAGCAGCAGTGCCCACGAAGCCAGAGGCAGCCCAGACCCTCCTTGGCCCTGTGGGGAGTCTAGGGCTAGGTGAGAACTAAGCAAGCGCTGCGATCCTGAGCCAAGCTGCATTGGGGCTGAGGTTTGTATCCCGAGCACGGTTTCCCTTTGCAGAATGCAGCTCCTAGAAGCGTGTTTTGTGCCGTTTCGGAGCTAGGCCATAGGTGGTGTCCTTCCTTAGCTGGCTCTGGGTGGGTTGCTAGGGCCAGTGCACACAGGGCTTCTTCAGGTCAAATCAGCCTTCTCCGCGAAGGAGAAGACATTTGGAGTTGGTTTCCAGCGGCGGAGACCACCAGCCAAGCAGCAGTGCCCACGGAGCCAGAGGCAGCCCAGACCCTCCTTGGCCCTATGGGGAACATAGGGCTGGGTGAGAACTAGGCAAGCGTTGCTTTCCTGAGCAAAGACGCCATGGGGCTGTGTTTTGTTCCCAGAGCAGGGTTTCTCTTTGCACAATGCAGCTCCTAGAAGCGAGGTTTGTGAGGTTTCTGAGATAGGACCTAGGAGGTGGCCCCCAGCGCTGGCGAAGGGTGGGTTGCTGGGGCCTCTGCAAACAGGGCATTTTCAGGCCCAATCCGCTTTCTAGCCAAAGCAGAACACGTTTGGAGTTGGTTCCCAGCTCAGGAGACCACCAGCCAAGCAGCAGTGGCCACGGAGCCAGAGGCAGCCCAGACCCTCCTTGGCTCTAAGGGGAGCATAGGGCTGGGTGAGAACTAGGCAAGCGTTGCTTTCCTGAGCAAAGACACAATGGGGCTGTGTTTTGTTCCCAGAGCAGATTTTCTCTTTGCAAAATGCAGCTCTTAGAAGCGAGTTTGAGACGTTTCTGAGATAGGCCCTAGCCGGATCCCTCCAGAGCTGCCGAAGGTTGGCTGGATGGGTCTTGTGCAAACAGTGTATTTTCAGGCCCAATCAGCCCACTCCCTGAAGCAGAACACGTTTGGAGTTGGTAGAAACCTCAGATGACCAACAGCCAAGCAGCAGTGCCCACGGAGGAGAAGGCAGCCCAGACCCTCCTTGTCCCTATGGAGTGCATAGGGTTGGGTGAGAACTATGCAAGCGTAGCTTTCCTGAGCAACGACGCCATGGGGCTGTGTTTTGTTCCCAGAGCAGAGTTTCCCTTTGCACAATACAGGTCCTAGAAGCGAGGTTGGTGACGTTTCTCAGATAGGCCCTAGGAGGGTGCCTCCCGAGCTGGCGAAGGGTGGGTTGCTGGGGCCTGTGCAAACAGGGCGTTTTCAGGCGGAATCAGCCCTCTCCCCTAAGCAGAACACGTTTGGACTTGGTTTCCAGCTCAGGAGACCACCAGCCAAGCAGCAGGGCCCACGGAGGAGGAGGAAGCCCAGACCCTCTTGGCCCTAAGGGGATCCTAGGGCTAGGTGAGAACTAGGCAAGCGCTGCGATCCTGAGCCAAGCAGAATTGGGGCTGAGGTTTGTTCCCCGAGCACAGTGTCCCTTTGCAGAATGCAGAGCCTAGCAGCGCGTTTTGTGACGTTTCGGAGCTAGGTCCTAGGTGGGGCCCTCTCTAGCTGGCTATGGGTGGGTTGATAGGGCCAGTGCACACAGGGCTTCTTCAGGCCAAATCAGCCTTCTCCGCGAAGGAGAAGATGTTTGGATTTGTTTCCAAGCTGCGGAGACCACCAGCGAAGCAGCAGTGCCCATGGAGCCAGAGGCAGCCCAGACCCTCCTTGGCCCTATGGAGAGCCAAGGGCTAGGTGAAAATTAGACAAGCGCTGGGATCCTGAGCCAAGCCCCATTGGGGCTGAGGTTTGTTCCCCGAGCACAGTTTCCCTTTGAAGACTGCAGCTCCTAGCAGCGTGTTTTGTGACGTTTCGGAGCTAGGCCATAGGTGGGATCCTTCCCTAGCTGGCTATTGGTGGGTTGCTAGGGCCAGTGCACACAGGGCTTCTTCAGGCCAAATCAGCTTTCTCCGTGAAGGAGAAGACGTTTGGAGTTGGTTTCCAGCTGTGGAGACCACCAGCCAAGCAGCAGTGCCCACGAAGCCAGAGGCAGCCCAGACCCTCCTTGGCCCTGTGGGGAGTCTAGGGCTAGGTGAGAACTAAGCAAGCGCTGCGATCCTGAGCCAAGCTGCATTGGGGCTGAGGTTTGTATCCCGAGCACGGTTTCCCTTTGCAGAATGCAGCTCCTAGAATCGTGTTTTGTGCCGTTTCGGAGCTAGGCCATAGGTGGTGTCCTTCCTTAGCTGGCTCTGGGTGGGTTGCTAGGGCCAGTGCACACAGGGCTTCTTCAGGCCAAATCAGCCTTCTCCGCGAAGGAGAAGACATTTGGAGTTGGTTTCCAGCGGCGGAGACCACCAGCCAAGCAGCAGTGCCCACGGAGCCAGAGGCAGCCCAGACCCTCCTTGGCCCTATGGGGAACATAGGGCTGGGTGAGAACTAGGCAAGCGTTGCTTTCCTGAGCAAAGACGCCATGGGGCTGTGTTTTGTTCCCAGAGCAGGGTTTCTCTTTGCACAATGCAGCTCCTAGAAGCGAGGTTTGTGAGGTTTCTGAGATAGGACCTAGGAGGTGGCCCCCAGCGCTGGCGAAGGGTGGGTTGCTGGGGCCTCTGCAAACAGGGCATTTTCAGGCCCAATCCGCTTTCTAGCCAAAGCAGAACACGTTTGGAGTTGGTTCCCAGCTCAGGAGACCACCAGCCAAGCAGCAGTGGCCACGGAGCCAGAGGCAGCCCAGACCCTCCTTGGCTCTAAGGGGAGCATAGGGCTGGGTGAGAACTAGGCAAGCGTTGCTTTCCTGAGCAAAGACACAATGGGGCTGTGTTTTGTTCCCAGAGCAGATTTTCTCTTTGCAAAATGCAGCTCTTAGAAGCGAGTTTGAGACGTTTCTGAGATAGGCCCTAGCCGGATCCCTCCAGAGCTGCCGAAGGTTGGCTGGATGGGTCTTGTGCAAACAGTGTATTTTCAGGCCCAATCAGCCCACTCCCTGAAGCAGAACACGTTTGGAGTTGGTAGAAACCTCAGATGATCAACAGCCAAGCAGCAGTGCCCACGGAGGAGAAGGCAGCCCAGACCCTCCTTGTCCCTATGGAGTGCATAGGGTTGGGTGAGAACTATGCAAGCGTAGCTTTCCTGAGCAACGACGCCATGGGGCTGTGTTTTGTTCCCAGAGCAGAGTTTCCCTTTGCACAATACAGGTCCTAGAAGCGAGGTTGGTGACGTTTCTCAGATAGGCCCTAGGAGGGTGCCTCCCGAGCTGGCGAAGGGTGGGTTGCTGGGGCCTGTGCAAACAGGGCGTTTTCAGGCGGAATCAGCCCTCTCCCCTAAGCAGAACACGTTTGGACTTGGTTTCCAGCTCAGGAGACCACCAGCCAAGCAGCAGGGCCCACGGAGGAGGAGGAAGCCCAGACCCTCTTGGCCCTAAGGGGATCCTAGGGCTAGGTGAGAACTAGGCAAGCGCTGCGATCCTGAGCCAAGCAGAATTGGGGCTGAGGTTTGTTCCCCGAGCACAGTGTCCCTTTGCAGAATGCAGAGCCTAGCAGCGCGTTTTGTGACGTTTCGGAGCTAGGTCCTAGGTGGGGCCCTCTCTAGCTGGCTATGGGTGGGTTGATAGGGCCAGTGCACACAGGGCTTCTTCAGGCCAAATCAGCCTTCTCCGCGAAGGAGAAGATGTTTGGATTTGTTTCCAAGCTGCGGAGACCACCAGCGAAGCAGCAGTGCCCATGGAGCCAGAGGCAGCCCAGACCCTCCTTGGCCCTATGGAGAGCCAAGGGCTAGGTGAAAATTAGACAAGCGCTGGGATCCTGAGCCAAGCCCCATTGGGGCTGAGGTTTGTTCCCCGAGCACAGTTTCCCTTTGAAGACTGCAGCTCCTAGCAGCGTGTTTTGTGACGTTTCGGAGCTAGGCCATAGGTGGGATCCTTCCCTAGCTGGCTATGGGTGGGTTGCTAGGGCCAGTGCACACAGGGCTTCTTCAGGCCAAATCAGCTTTCTCCGTGAAGGAGAAGACGTTTGGAGTTGGTTTCCAGCTGTGGAGACCACCAGCCAAGCAGCAGTGCCCACGAAGCCAGAGGCAGCCCAGACCCTCCTTGGCCCTGTGGGGAGTCTAGGGCTAGGTGAGAACTAAGCAAGCGCTGCGATCCTGAGCCAAGCTGCATTGGGGCTGAGGTTTGTATCCCGAGCACGGTTTCCCTTTGCAGAATGCAGCTCCTAGAATCGTGTTTTGTGCCGTTTCGGAGCTAGGCCATAGGTGGTGTCCTTCCTTAGCTGGCTCTGGGTGGGTTGCTAGGGCCAGTGCACACAGGGCTTCTTCAGGCCAAATCAGCCTTCTCCGCGAAGGAGAAGACATTTGGAGTTGGTTTCCAGCGGCGGAGACCACCAGCCAAGCAGCAGTGCCCACGGAGCCAGAGGCAGCCCAGACCCTCCTTGGCCCTATGGGGAACATAGGGCTGGGTGAGAACTAGGCAAGCGTTGCTTTCCTGAGCAAAGACGCCATGGGGCTGTGTTTTGTTCCCAGAGCAGGGTTTCTCTTTGCACAATGCAGCTCCTAGAAGCGAGGTTTGTGAGGTTTCTGAGATAGGACCTAGGAGGTGGCCCCCAGCGCTGGCGAAGGGTGGGTTGCTGGGGCCTCTGCAAACAGGGCATTTTCAGGCCCAATCCGCTTTCTAGCCAAAGCAGAACACGTTTGGAGTTGGTTCCCAGCTCAGGAGACCACCAGCCAAGCAGCAGTGGCCACGGAGCCAGAGGCAGCCCAGACCCTCCTTGGCTCTAAGGGGAGCATAGGGCTGGGTGAGAACTAGGCAAGCGTTGCTTTCCTGAGCAAAGACACAATGGGGCTGTGTTTTGTTCCCAGAGCAGATTTTCTCTTTGCAAAATGCAGCTCTTAGAAGCGAGTTTGAGACGTTTCTGAGATAGGCCCTAGCCGGATCCCTCCAGAGCTGCCGAAGGTTGGCTGGATGGGTCTTGTGCAAACAGTGTATTTTCAGGCCCAATCAGCCCACTCCCTGAAGCAGAACACGTTTGGAGTTGGTAGAAACCTCAGATGATCAACAGCCAAGCAGCAGTGCCCACGGAGGAGAAGGCAGCCCAGACCCTCCTTGTCCCTATGGAGTGCATAGGGTTGGGTGAGAACTATGCAAGCGTAGCTTTCCTGAGCAACGACGCCATGGGGCTGTGTTTTGTTCCCAGAGCAGAGTTTCCCTTTGCACAATACAGGTCCTAGAAGCGAGGTTGGTGACGTTTCTCAGATAGGCCCTAGGAGGGTGCCTCCCGAGCTGGCGAAGGGTGGGTTGCTGGGGCCTGTGCAAACAGGGCGTTTTCAGGCGGAATCAGCCCTCTCCCCTAAGCAGAACACGTTTGGACTTGGTTTCCAGCTCAGGAGACCACCAGCCAAGCAGCAGGGCCCACGGAGGAGGAGGAAGCCCAGACCCTCTTGGCCCTAAGGGGATCCTAGGGCTAGGTGAGAACTAGGCAAGCGCTGCGATCCTGAGCCAAGCAGAATTGGGGCTGAGGTTTGTTCCCCGAGCACAGTTTCCCTTTGCAGAATGCAGAGCCTAGCAGCGCGTTTTGTGACGTTTCGGAGCTAGGTCCTAGGTGGGGCCATCTCTAGCTGGCTATGGGTGGGTTGATAGGGCCAGTGCACACAGGGCTTCTTCAGGCCAAATCAGCCTTCTCCGCGAAGGAGAAGATGTTTGGATTTGTTTCCAAGCTGCGGAGACCACCAGCGAAGCAGCAGTGCCCATGGAGCCAGAGGCAGCCCAGACCCTCCTTGGCCCTATGGAGAGCGAAGGGCTAGGTGAAAATTAGACAAGCGCTGGGATCCTGAGCCAAGCCCCATTGGGGCTGAGGTTTGTTCCCCGAGCACAGTTTCCCTTTGAAGACTGCAGCTCCTAGCAGCGTGTTTTGTGACGTTTCGGAGCTAGGCCATAGGTGGGATCCTTCCCTAGCTGGCTATTGGTGGGTTGCTAGGGCCAGTGCACACAGGGCTTCTTCAGGCCAAATCAGCTTTCTCCGTGAAGGAGAAGACGTTTGGAGTTGGTTTCCAGCTGTGGAGACCACCAGCCAAGCAGCAGTGCCCACGAAGCCAGAGGCAGCCCAGACCCTCCTTGGCCCTGTGGGGAGTCTAGGGCTAGGTGAGAACTAAGCAAGCGCTGCGATCCTGAGCCAAGCTGCATTGGGGCTGAGGTTTGTATCCCGAGCACGGTTTCCCTTTGCAGAATGCAGCTCCTAGAAGCGTGTTTTGTGCCGTTTCGGAGCTAGGCCATAGGTGGTGTCCTTCCTTAGCTGGCTCTGGGTGGGTTGCTAGGGCCAGTGCACACAGGGCTTCTTCAGGCCAAATCAGCCTTCTCCGCGAAGGAGAAGCCATTTGGAGTTGGTTTCCAGCGGCGGAGACCACCAGCCAAGCAGCAGTGCCCACGGAGCCAGAGGCAGCCCAGACCCTCCTTGGCCCTATGGGGAACATAGGGCTGGGTGAGAACTAGGCAAGCGTTGCTTTCCTGAGCAAAGACGCCATGGGGCTGTGTTTTGTTCCCAGAGCAGGGTTTCTCTTTGCACAATGCAGCTCCTAGAAGCGAGGTTTGTGAGGTTTCTGAGATAGGACCTAGGAGGTGGCCCCCAGCGCTGGCGAAGGGTGGGTTGCTGGGGCCTCTGCAAACAGGGCATTTTCAGGCCCAATCCGCTTTCTAGCCAAAGCAGAACACGTTTGGAGTTGGTTCCCAGCTCAGGAGACCACCAGCCAAGCAGCAGTGGCCACGGAGCCAGAGGCAGCCCAGACCCTCCTTGGCTCTAAGGGGAGCATAGGGCTGGGTGAGAACTAGGCAAGCGTTGCTTTCCTGAGCAAAGACACAATGGGGCTGTGTTTTGTTCCCAGAGCAGATTTTCTCTTTGCAAAATGCAGCTCTTAGAAGCGAGTTTGAGACGTTTCTGAGATAGGCCCTAGCCGGATCCCTCCAGAGCTGCCGAAGGTTGGCTGGATGGGTCTTGTGCAAACAGTGTATTTTCAGGCCCAATCAGCCCACTCCCTGAAGCAGAACACGTTTGGAGTTGGTAGAAACCTCAGATGACCAACAGCCAAGCAGCAGTGCCCACGGAGGAGAAGGCAGCCCAGACCCTCCTTGTCCCTATGGAGTGCATAGGGTTGGGTGAGAACTATGCAAGCGTAGCTTTCCTGAGCAACGACGCCATGGGGCTGTGTTTTGTTCCCAGAGCAGAGTTTCCCTTTGCACAATACAGGTCCTAGAAGCGAGGTTGGTGACGTTTCTCAGATAGGCCCTAGGAGGGTGCCTCCCGAGCTGGCGAAGGGTGGGTTGCTGGGGCCTGTGCAAACAGGGCGTTTTCAGGCGGAATCAGCCCTCTCCCCTAAGCAGAACACGTTTGGACTTGGTTTCCAGCTCAGGAGACCACCAGCCAAGCAGCAGGGCCCACGGAGGAGGAGGAAGCCCAGACCCTCTTGGCCCTAAGGGGATCCTAGGGCTAGGTGAGAACTAGGCAAGCGCTGCGATCCTGAGCCAAGCAGAATTGGGGCTGAGGTTTGTTCCCCGAGCACAGTTTCCCTTTGCAGAATGCAGAGCCTAGCAGCGCGTTTTGTGACGTTTCGGAGCTAGGCCCTCGGTGGGGTCCCTCCCTAGCTGGCTATGGGTGGGTTGCTAGGGCCAGTGCACACAGGGCTTCTTCAGGTCAAATCAGCCTTCTCCGCGAAGGAGTAGATGTTTGGATTTGGTTTCAAGTTGAGGAGACCCCAGCCAAGCAGCAGTGCCCACGGAGCCAGAGGCAGCCCAGACCCTCCTTGGCCCTATGGGGAGCCTAGGGTAGGTGAGAACTAGGCAAGCGCTGGGATCCAGAGCCCAGCCCCATTGGGGCTGAGGTTTGTTCCCCGAGCACAGTTTCCCTTTGAAGAATGCAGCTCCTAGCAGCGCATTTTGTGCCTTTTCGGAGCTAGGCCCTAGGTGGGGCCCTCCCGAGCTGACTATGGGTGGGTTGCTAGGGCCAGTGCACACAGGGCTTCTTCAGGTCAAATCAGCCTTCTCCGCGAAGGAGTAGATGTTTGGATTTGGTTTCAAGCTGCGGAGACCACCAGCCAAGCAGCAGTGCCCATGGAGCCAGAGGCAGCCCAGACCCTCCTTGGCCCTCTGGAGAGCCAAGGGCTAGGTGAAAATTAGACAAGCGCTGGGATCCTGAGCCCAGCCCCATTGGGGCTGAGGTTTGTTCCCCAAGCACAGTTTCCCTTTGAAGAATGCAGATCCTAGCAGCGTGTTTTATGCCGTTGCGGCGCTAGGCCATATGTGGGGTCCCTCCCTAGCTGGCTATGGGTGGGTTGCTAGGGCCAGTGCACACAGGGCTTCTTCAGGCCAAATCAGCCTTCTCCGTGAAGGAGAAGACGTTTGGAGTTGGTTTCCAGCTGTGGAGACCACCAGCCAAGCAGCAGTGCCCACGAAGCCAGAGGCAGCCCAGACCCTCCTTGGCCCTGTGGGGAGTCTAGGGCTAGGTGAGAACTAAGCAAGCGCTGCGATCCTGAGCCAAGCTGCATTGGGGCTGAGGTTTGTATCCCGAGCACGGTTTCCCTTTGCAGAATGCAGCTCCTAGAAGCGTGTTTTGTGCCGTTTCGGAGCTAGGCCATAGGTGGTGTCCTTCCTTAGCTGGCTCTGGGTGGGTTGCTAGGGCCAGTGCACACAGGGCTTCTTCAGGCCAAATCAGCCTTCTCCGCGAAGGAGAAGACATTTGGAGTTGGTTTCCAGCGGCAGAGACCACCAGCCAAGCAGCAGTGCCCACGGAGCCAGAGGCAGCCCAGACCCTCCTTGGCCCTATGGGGAACATAGGGCTGGGTGAGAACTAGGCAAGCGTTGCTTTCCTGAGCAAAGACGCCATGGGGCTGTGTTTTGTTCCCAGAGCAGGGTTTCTCTTTGCACAATGCAGCTCCTAGAAGCGAGGTTTGTGAGGTTTCTGAGATAGGACCTAGGAGGTGGCCCCCAGCGCTGGCGAAGGGTGGGTTGCTGGGGCCTCTGCAAACAGGGCATTTTCAGGCCCAATCCGCTTTCTAGCCAAAGCAGAACACGTTTGGAGTTGGTTCCCAGCTCAGGAGACCACCAGCCAAGCAGCAGTGGCCACGGAGCCAGAGGCAGCCCAGACCCTCCTTGGCTCTAAGGGGAGCATAGGGCTGGGTGAGAACTAGGCAAGCGTTGCTTTCCTGAGCAAAGACACAATGGGGCTGTGTTTTGTTCCCAGAGCAGATTTTCTCTTTGCAAAATGCAGCTCTTAGAAGCGAGTTTGAGACGTTTCTGAGATAGGCCCTAGCCGGATCCCTCCAGAGCTGCCGAAGGTTGGCTGGATGGGTCTTGTGCAAACAGTGTATTTTCAGGCCCAATCAGCCCACTCCCTGAAGCAGAACACGTTTGGAGTTGGTAGAAACCTCAGATGACCAACAGCCAAGCAGCAGTGCCCACGGAGGAGAAGGCAGCCCAGACCCTCCTTGTCCCTATGGAGTGCATAGGGTTGGGTGAGAACTATGCAAGCGTAGCTTTCCTGAGCAACGACGCCATGGGGCTGTGTTTTGTTCCCAGAGCAGAGTTTCCCTTTGCACAATACAGGTCCTAGAAGCGAGGTTGGTGACGTTTCTCAGATAGGCCCTAGGAGGGTGCCTCCCGAGCTGGCGAAGGGTGGGTTGCTGGGGCCTGTGCAAACAGGGCGTTTTCAGGCGGAATCAGCCCTCTCCCCTAAGCAGAACACGTTTGGACTTGGTTTCCAGCTCAGGAGACCACCAGCCAAGCAGCAGGGCCCACGGAGGAGGAGGAAGCCCAGACCCTCTTGGCCCTAAGGGGATCCTAGGGCTAGGTGAGAACTAGGCAAGCGCTGCGATCCTGAGCCAAGCAGAATTGGGGCTGAGGTTTGTTCCCCGAGCACAGTGTCCCTTTGCAGAATGCAGAGCCTAGCAGCGCGTTTTGTGACGTTTCGGAGCTAGGTCCTAGGTGGGGCCCTCTCTAGCTGGCTATGGGTGGGTTGATAGGGCCAGTGCACACAGGGCTTCTTCAGGCCAAATCAGCCTTCTCCGCGAAGGAGAAGATGTTTGGATTTGTTTCCAAGCTGCGGAGACCACCAGCGAAGCAGCAGTGCCCATGGAGCCAGAGGCAGCCCAGACCCTCCTTGGCCCTATGGAGAGCCAAGGGCTAGGTGAAAATTAGACAAGCGCTGGGATCCTGAGCCAAGCCCCATTGGGGCTGAGGTTTGTTCCCCGAGCACAGTTTCCCTTTGAAGACTGCAGCTCCTAGCAGCGTGTTTTGTGACGTTTCGGAGCTAGGCCATAGGTGGGATCCTTCCCTAGCTGGCTATTGGTGGGTTGCTAGGGCCAGTGCACACAGGGCTTCTTCAGGCCAAATCAGCTTTCTCCGTGAAGGAGAAGACGTTTGGAGTTGGTTTCCAGCTGTGGAGACCACCAGCCAAGCAGCAGTGCCCACGAAGCCAGAGGCAGCCCAGACCCTCCTTGGCCCTGTGGGGAGTCTAGGGCTAGGTGAGAACTAAGCAAGCGCTGCGATCCTGAGCCAAGCTGCATTGGGGCTGAGGTTTGTATCCCGAGCACGGTTTCCCTTTGCAGAATGCAGCTCCTAGAAGCGTGTTTTGTGCCGTTTCGGAGCTAGGCCATAGGTGGTGTCCTTCCTTAGCTGGCTCTGGGTGGGTTGCTAGGGCCAGTGCACACAGGGCTTCTTCAGGCCAAATCAGCCTTCTCCGCGAAGGAGAAGACATTTGGAGTTGGTTTCCAGCGGCGGAGACCACCAGCCAAGCAGCAGTGCCCACGGAGCCAGAGGCAGCCCAGACCCTCCTTGGCCCTATGGGGAACATAGGGCTGGGTGAGAACTAGGCAAGCGTTGCTTTCCTGAGCAAAGACGCCATGGGGCTGTGTTTTGTTCCCAGAGCAGGGTTTCTCTTTGCACAATGCAGCTCCTAGAAGCGAGGTTTGTGAGGTTTCTGAGATAGGACCTAGGAGGTGGCCCCCAGCGCTGGCGAAGGGTGGGTTGCTGGGGCCTCTGCAAACAGGGCATTTTCAGGCCCAATCCGCTTTCTAGCCAAAGCAGAACACGTTTGGAGTTGGTTCCCAGCTCAGGAGACCACCAGCCAAGCAGCAGTGGCCACGGAGCCAGAGGCAGCCCAGACCCTCCTTGGCTCTAAGGGGAGCATAGGGCTGGGTGAGAACTAGGCAAGCGTTGCTTTCCTGAGCAAAGACACAATGGGGCTGTGTTTTGTTCCCAGAGCAGATTTTCTCTTTGCAAAATGCAGCTCTTAGAAGCGAGTTTGAGACGTTTCTGAGATAGGCCCTAGCCGGATCCCTCCAGAGCTGCCGAAGGTTGGCTGGATGGGTCTTGTGCAAACAGTGTATTTTCAGGCCCAATCAGCCCACTCCCTGAAGCAGAACACGTTTGGAGTTGGTAGAAACCTCAGATGATCAACAGCCAAGCAGCAGTGCCCACGGAGGAGAAGGCAGCCCAGACCCTCCTTGTCCCTATGGAGTGCATAGGGTTGGGTGAGAACTATGCAAGCGTAGCTTTCCTGAGCAACGACGCCATGGGGCTGTGTTTTGTTCCCAGAGCAGAGTTTCCCTTTGCACAATACAGGTCCTAGAAGCGAGGTTGGTGACGTTTCTCAGATAGGCCCTAGGAGGGTGCCTCCCGAGCTGGCGAAGGGTGGGTTGCTGGGGCCTGTGCAAACAGGGCGTTTTCAGGCGGAATCAGCCCTCTCCCCTAAGCAGAACACGTTTGGACTTGGTTTCCAGCTCAGGAGACCACCAGCCAAGCAGCAGGGCCCACGGAGGAGGAGGAAGCCCAGACCCTCTTGGCCCTAAGGGGATCCTAGGGCTAGGTGAGAACTAGGCAAGCGCTGCGATCCTGAGCCAAGCAGAATTGGGGCTGAGGTTTGTTCCCCGAGCACAGTTTCCCTTTGCAGAATGCAGAGCCTAGCAGCGCGTTTTGTGACGTTTCGGAGCTAGGTCCTAGGTGGGGCCATCTCTAGCTGGCTATGGGTGGGTTGATAGGGCCAGTGCACACAGGGCTTCTTCAGGCCAAATCAGCCTTCTCCGCGAAGGAGAAGATGTTTGGATTTGTTTCCAAGCTGCGGAGACCACCAGCGAAGCAGCAGTGCCCATGGAGCCAGAGGCAGCCCAGACCCTCCTTGGCCCTATGGAGAGCGAAGGGCTAGGTGAAAATTAGACAAGCGCTGGGATCCTGAGCCAAGCCCCATTGGGGCTGAGGTTTGTTCCCCGAGCACAGTTTCCCTTTGAAGACTGCAGCTCCTAGCAGCGTGTTTTGTGACGTTTCGGAGCTAGGCCATAGGTGGGATCCTTCCCTAGCTGGCTATTGGTGGGTTGCTAGGGCCAGTGCACACAGGGCTTCTTCAGGCCAAATCAGCTTTCTCCGTGAAGGAGAAGACGTTTGGAGTTGGTTTCCAGCTGTGGAGACCACCAGCCAAGCAGCAGTGCCCACGAAGCCAGAGGCAGCCCAGACCCTCCTTGGCCCTGTGGGGAGTCTAGGGCTAGGTGAGAACTAAGCAAGCGCTGCGATCCTGAGCCAAGCTGCATTGGGGCTGAGGTTTGTATCCCGAGCACGGTTTCCCTTTGCAGAATGCAGCTCCTAGAAGCGTGTTTTGTGCCGTTTCGGAGCTAGGCCATAGGTGGTGTCCTTCCTTAGCTGGCTCTGGGTGGGTTGCTAGGGCCAGTGCACACAGGGCTTCTTCAGGCCAAATCAGCCTTCTCCGCGAAGGAGAAGCCATTTGGAGTTGGTTTCCAGCGGCGGAGACCACCAGCCAAGCAGCAGTGCCCACGGAGCCAGAGGCAGCCCAGACCCTCCTTGGCCCTATGGGGAACATAGGGCTGGGTGAGAACTAGGCAAGCGTTGCTTTCCTGAGCAAAGACGCCATGGGGCTGTGTTTTGTTCCCAGAGCAGGGTTTCTCTTTGCACAATGCAGCTCCTAGAAGCGAGGTTTGTGAGGTTTCTGAGATAGGACCTAGGAGGTGGCCCCCAGCGCTGGCGAAGGGTGGGTTGCTGGGGCCTCTGCAAACAGGGCATTTTCAGGCCCAATCCGCTTTCTAGCCAAAGCAGAACACGTTTGGAGTTGGTTCCCAGCTCAGGAGACCACCAGCCAAGCAGCAGTGGCCACGGAGCCAGAGGCAGCCCAGACCCTCCTTGGCTCTAAGGGGAGCATAGGGCTGGGTGAGAACTAGGCAAGCGTTGCTTTCCTGAGCAAAGACACAATGGGGCTGTGTTTTGTTCCCAGAGCAGATTTTCTCTTTGCAAAATGCAGCTCTTAGAAGCGAGTTTGAGACGTTTCTGAGATAGGCCCTAGCCGGATCCCTCCAGAGCTGCCGAAGGTTGGCTGGATGGGTCTTGTGCAAACAGTGTATTTTCAGGCCCAATCAGCCCACTCCCTGAAGCAGAACACGTTTGGAGTTGGTAGAAACCTCAGATGACCAACAGCCAAGCAGCAGTGCCCACGGAGGAGAAGGCAGCCCAGACCCTCCTTGTCCCTATGGAGTGCATAGGGTTGGGTGAGAACTATGCAAGCGTAGCTTTCCTGAGCAACGACGCCATGGGGCTGTGTTTTGTTCCCAGAGCAGAGTTTCCCTTTGCACAATACAGGTCCTAGAAGCGAGGTTGGTGACGTTTCTCAGATAGGCCCTAGGAGGGTGCCTCCCGAGCTGGCGAAGGGTGGGTTGCTGGGGCCTGTGCAAACAGGGCGTTTTCAGGCGGAATCAGCCCTCTCCCCTAAGCAGAACACGTTTGGACTTGGTTTCCAGCTCAGGAGACCACCAGCCAAGCAGCAGGGCCCACGGAGGAGGAGGAAGCCCAGACCCTCCTTGGCCCTAAGGGGATCCTAGGGCTAGGTGAGAACTAGGCAAGCGCTGCGATCCTGAGCCAAGCAGAATTGGGGCTGAGGTTTGTTCCCCGAGCACAGTTTCCCTTTGCAGAATGCAGAGCCTAGCAGCGCGTTTTGTGACGTTTCGGAGCTAGGTCCTAGGTGGGGCCATCTCTAGCTGGCTATGGGTGGGTTGATAGGGCCAGTGCACACAGGGCTTCTTCAGGCCAAATCAGCCTTCTCCGCGAAGGAGAAGATGTTTGGATTTGTTTCCAAGCTGCGGAGACCACCAGCGAAGCAGCAGTGCCCATGGAGCCAGAGGCAGCCCAGACCCTCCTTGGCCCTATGGAGAGCGAAGGGCTAGGTGAAAATTAGACAAGCGCTGGGATCCTGAGCCAAGCCCCATTGGGGCTGAGGTTTGTTCCCCGAGCACAGTTTCCCTTTGAAGACTGCAGCTCCTAGCAGCGTGTTTTGTGACGTTTCGGAGCTAGGCCATAGGTGGGATCCTTCCCTAGCTGGCTATTGGTGGGTTGCTAGGGCCAGTGCACACAGGGCTTCTTCAGGCCAAATCAGCTTTCTCCGTGAAGGAGAAGACGTTTGGAGTTGGTTTCCAGCTGTGGAGACCACCAGCCAAGCAGCAGTGCCCACGAAGCCAGAGGCAGCCCAGACCCTCCTTGGCCCTGTGGGGAGTCTAGGGCTAGGTGAGAACTAAGCAAGCGCTGCGATCCTGAGCCAAGCTGCATTGGGGCTGAGGTTTGTATCCCGAGCACGGTTTCCCTTTGCAGAATGCAGCTCCTAGAATCGTGTTTTGTGCCGTTTCGGAGCTAGGCCATAGGTGGTGTCCTTCCTTAGCTGGCTCTGGGTGGGTTGCTAGGGCCAGTGCACACAGGGCTTCTTCAGGCCAAATCAGCCTTCTCCGCGAAGGAGAAGACATTTGGAGTTGGTTTCCAGCGGCGGAGACCACCAGCCAAGCAGCAGTGCCCACGGAGCCAGAGGCAGCCCAGACCCTCCTTGGCCCTATGGGGAACATAGGGCTGGGTGAGAACTAGGCAAGCGTTGCTTTCCTGAGCAAAGACGCCATGGGGCTGTGTTTTGTTCCCAGAGCAGGGTTTCTCTTTGCACAATGCAGCTCCTAGAAGCGAGGTTTGTGAGGTTTCTGAGATAGGACCTAGGAGGTGGCCCCCAGCGCTGGCGAAGGGTGGGTTGCTGGGGCCTCTGCAAACAGGGCATTTTCAGGCCCAATCCGCTTTCTAGCCAAAGCAGAACACGTTTGGAGTTGGTTCCCAGCTCAGGAGACCACCAGCCAAGCAGCAGTGGCCACGGAGCCAGAGGCAGCCCAGACCCTCCTTGGCTCTAAGGGGAGCATAGGGCTGGGTGAGAACTAGGCAAGCGTTGCTTTCCTGAGCAAAGACACAATGGGGCTGTGTTTTGTTCCCAGAGCAGATTTTCTCTTTGCAAAATGCAGCTCTTAGAAGCGAGTTTGAGACGTTTCTGAGATAGGCCCTAGCCGGATCCCTCCAGAGCTGCCGAAGGTTGGCTGGATGGGTCTTGTGCAAACAGTGTATTTTCAGGCCCAATCAGCCCACTCCCTGAAGCAGAACACGTTTGGAGTTGGTAGAAACCTCAGATGACCAACAGCCAAGCAGCAGTGCCCACGGAGGAGAAGGCAGCCCAGACCCTCCTTGTCCCTATGGAGTGCATAGGGTTGGGTGAGAACTATGCAAGCGTAGCTTTCCTGAGCAACGACGCCATGGGGCTGTGTTTTGTTCCCAGAGCAGAGTTTCCCTTTGCACAATACAGGTCCTAGAAGCGAGGTTGGTGACGTTTCTCAGATAGGCCCTAGGAGGGTGCCTCCCGAGCTGGCGAAGGGTGGGTTGCTGGGGCCTGTGCAAACAGGGCGTTTTCAGGCGGAATCAGCCCTCTCCCCTAAGCAGAACACGTTTGGACTTGGTTTCCAGCTCAGGAGACCACCAGCCAAGCAGCAGGGCCCACGGAGGAGGAGGAAGCCCAGACCCTCTTGGCCCTAAGGGGATCCTAGGGCTAGGTGAGAACTAGGCAAGCGCTGCGATCCTGAGCCAAGCAGAATTGGGGCTGAGGTTTGTTCCCCGAGCACAGTTTCCCTTTGCAGAATGCAGAGCCTAGCAGCGCGTTTTGTGACGTTTCGGAGCTAGGTCATAGGTGGGGCCCTCTCTAGCTGGCTATGGGTGGGTTGATAGGGCCAGTGCACACAGGGCTTCTTCAGGCCAAATCAGTCTTCTCCACGAAGGAGAAGACGTTTGGAGTCGGTTTCCACCTGCGGAGACCACCAGCCAAGCAGCAGTGCCCACGGAGCCAGAGGCAGCCCAGACCCTCCTTGGCCCTAGGGGGAGCCGAGGGCTAGGTGAGAACAAGGCAAACGCTGCGATCCTGAGGCAAGCCCCATTGGGGCTGAGGTTTGTTCCCCGAGCACAGTTTCCCTTTGAAGAATGCAGCTCCTAGCAGCGCATTTTGTGCCTTTCGGAGCTAGGCCCTAGGTGGGGCCCTCCCGAGCTGGCTCTGGGTGGGCTGCTAGGGCCAGTGCACACAGGGCTTTTTCAGCTCAAATCAGCCTTCTCCGCGAAGGAGAAGATGTTTGGATTTGTTTCCAAGCTGCGGAGACCACCAGCGAAGCAGCAGTGCCCATGGAGCCAGAGGCAGCCCAGACCCTCCTTGGCCCTATGGAGAGCCAAGGGCTAGGTGAAAATTAGACAAGCGCTGGGATCCTGAGCCAAGCCCCATTGGGGCTGAGGTTTGTTCCCCGAGCACAGTTTCCCTTTGAAGACTGCAGCTCCTAGCAGCGTGTTTTGTGACGTTTCGGAGCTAGGCCATAGGTGGGATCCTTCCCTAGCTGGCTATTGGTGGGTTGCTAGGGCCAGTGCACACAGGGCTTCTTCAGGCCAAATCAGCTTTCTCCGTGAAGGAGAAGACGTTTGGAGTTGGTTTCCAGCTGTGGAGACCACCAGCCAAGCAGCAGAGCCCACGAAGCCAGAGGCAGCCCAGACCCTCCTTGGCCCTGTGGGGAGTCTAGGGCTAGGTGAGAACTAAGCAAGCGCTGCGATCCTGAGCCAAGCTGCATTGGGGCTGAGGTTTGTATCCCGAGCACGGTTTCCCTTTGCAGAATGCAGCTCCTAGAAGCGCGTTTTGTGCCCTTTCGGAGCTCGGCCCTCGATGGTGTCCCTTCCGAGCTGGTATGGGTGGGTTCCTAGTACTAGTGCACACTGGGCTTCTTCAGGCCAATTCAGACTTCTCTGTGAAGGAGAAGATGTTTGGAGTTGGTTTCCAGCTGTGGAGACCACCAGCCGAGCAGCAGAGCCCACGGAGCCAGTGGCAGCACAGACACTCCTGGGCCCTGTGGCGAGTCTAGGGGTAGGTGAGAACTAGGCCAGCGTTGCGAGCATGAGCCAAGCCGAATGGGGCTGAGGTTTGTTCCCTGAGCACAGTTTCCCATTGCAGAATGCAGCTCCTAGAAGCGAGTTTTGTGCCCATTCGGAGCTAGGCCCTAGGTGGGGTCCTTCCCTAGCTGGCTATGTGTGGGTTGCTAGGGCCAGTGCACACAGGGCTTCTTCAGGCCAAATCAGCCTTCTCCGCGAAGGAAAAGATGTGTGGAGTTGGTTTCCAGCTGCGGAGACCACCAGCCAAGCAGCAGTGCCCACGGAGCCAGAGGCAGCCCAGACCCTTCTTGGCCCTATGGGGAGCCCAGGGCTAGGTGAGAACGAGGCAAGCGCTGCGATCCTGAGCCAAGCCGCATCGGGCTGAGGTTTGTTCCCCGAGCACGGTTTTCCTTTGCAGAATGCAGCTCCTAGCAGCGCGTTTTTTGCCGTTTTGGAGCTAGGGCCTCGGTTGGGCCCTCCCGAGCTGGCTCTGGGTGGTTTGCAAGGACCATTGCACACAGGGCTTCTTCAGGCCAAATCAGCCTTCTCCGCGAAGGAGAATATGTTTGGAGTTGGTATCCAGCTGCGGAGACCGCCAGCCAAGCAGCAGTGCCGACGGAGCCAGAGGCAGCCAAGACCCTCCTTGGCCCTATGGGGAGCATAGATCTACTTGAAAATTAGGCAAGCGCTGGGATCCTGAGCCAAACCGCATTGGGGCTGAGGTTTGTTCCCCGAGCCCCTTTTCCCTTTGCAGAATGCAGCTCCTAGAAGCGCTTTTTCTGCCCTTTCGGAGATAGGTCCTAGGTGGGGCCTTCCCTAGCTGGCTGTCGGTGGGTTGCTAGGGCCAGTGCACACAGGACGTCTTCAGGGCAAATTAGTCTTCTCCGCGAAGGAGAAGACGTTTGGAGTTGGTTTCCAGCTGCAGACACCACCAGCCATGCAGCAGTGCCCACGGAGTCAGAGGCAGCCCAGACCATCCTTGGCCCTGTGGGAAGCCTAGGGCTAGGTGAGAACTAGGCAAGCGCTGCGATTCTGAGCCAAGCTGCATTGGGGCTGAGGTTTGCTCCCCAAGCACGGTTTCCCTTTGCAGAATGCAGCTCCTTGAAGCGCATTTTTTGCCGTTTCGGAGATAGGTCATAGGTGGTTTCCCTCCCGAGCTGGCTATGGGTTGGTTGCTAGGGCCAGTGCACACAGGGCTTCTTCAGGCAAAATCAGCCTTCTCTGTGAAGGAGAAGACGACTGGAGTTGGTTTCCAGCTGCGGAGACCACCAGCCAAGCAGCAGTGCCCACGGAGCCAGAGGCAGCCCAGACCATCCTTGGCCCTATGGGGAGCCTAAGGCTAGGTGAGAAGTAGGTAAGCGCTGGGATCCTGAGCCAAGCCCCATTGGTGCTGAGGTTTGTTCCCAGAGCACAGTTTCCCTTTGCAGAATGCAGCTCCTAACAGCGTGTTTTGTGCCCTTTCGGACCTAGGCCCTACGTTGGTATCTCCCGAGCTGGCTCTGGGGGGATTGCTAAGGCCAGTGCACACAGGGTTTCTTCACGCCAAATCAGCCTTCTCCGCGAAGGAGAAGACGTTTGGAGTTGGTTTCCAGCGGCGGAGACCACCAGCCAAGCAGCAGTGCCCACGTAGCCAGAGGCAGCCCAGACCCTCCTTGGCCCTGTGGGGAGCCGAGGGCTAGGTGAGAACTAGGCAAGCGCTGCGATCATGAGCCAAGCTGCTTTGGGGCTGAGGTTTGTTCCCCAAGCACAGTTTCCCTTTGAAGAATGCAGCTCCTAGAAACGCTTTTTGTACCCTTTCGGAGATAGGCCCTAGGTGGGGCCCTCCCGAGCTGGTTCTGGGTGGGTTGCTAGGGCCAGTGCACACAGGACTTCTTCAGGCCAAATTTGTCTTCTCAGTGAAGGAAAAGACGTTTGGAGTTGGTGTCCAGTTGCAAACACCACCAGCAGAGCAGCAGTGCCCACGGAGCCAGAGGCAGCCCAGACCCTTCTTGGCCCTGTGCGGAGCCTAGGGCTAGGTAACAACTAGGCAAGCCCTGCGATTCTGAGCCAAGCTGCATTGGAGCTGAGGTTTGCTCCCGAACACTGTTTCCCTTTGCAGAATGCAGCTCCTAGAAGCGCGTTTGAGCGGTTTCGGAGCTAGGCCCTAGGTGGGGCCCTCCCGAGCTGGCTCTGGGGGGGTTGCTAGGGCCAGTGCACACAGGGCTTCTTCAAGCCAAATCAGCCTTCTCCGCGAAGGAGAAGGTGTATGGAGTTGGTTTCCAGCTGCGGAGACCACCAGCCGAGCAGCAGTGCCCATGGAGCCAGAGGCAGCCCAGACCTTCCTTGGCCCTGTGGGGAGTATAGGGCTAGGTGATAACTAGGCAAGCGCTGGGATCCTGAGCCAAGCTGCATTGGGGCTGAGCTTTGTTCCCCGAGCACGGTTTCCCTTTGCAGAATGCAGCTCCTTGAAGCCCGTTTTTTGCCGCTTCGCAGCTAGGCACTAGGTGGGGTCCCTAAATAGCTGGCTATGTGTGGGTTGCTAGGACCAGTGCACACAGGGCTTCTTCAGGACAAATCAGCCTTATCCGAGAAGGAGAAGATGTTTGGAGTTGTTTTGCAGCTACGGAGACCACCAGCCAAGCAGCAGTGCCCACGAAGCCAGAGGCAGCCCAGACCCTCCTTGGCCCTGTTGGGAGTCTAGGGCTAGGTGAGAACTAAGCAAGCGCTGCGATCCTGAGCCAAGCTGCATTGGGGCTGAGGTTTGTATCCCGAGCCCGGTTTCCCTTTGCAGAATGCAGCTCCTAGAAGCGTGTTTTGTGCCGTTTCGGAGCTAGGCCATAGGTGGTGTCCTTCCTTAGCTGGCTCTGGGTGGGTTGCTAGGGCCAGTGCACACAGGGCTTCTTCAGGCCAAATCAGCCTTCTCCACGAAGGAGAAGACATTTGGAGTTGGTTTCCAGCGGCGGAGACCACCAGCCAAGCAGCAGTGCCCACGGAGCCAGAGGCAGCCCAGACCCTCCTTGGCCCTATGGGAAGCCAAGTGCCAGGTGAGAAGGAGGCAAGCGCTACGATCCTGAGCCAAGCCGCATTGGGGCTGAGGTTTGTTCCCCGAGCCCAGTTTCCCTTTGCAGAATGCAGCTTCAAGAAGCGCGTTTTGTGCCCTTTCGGAGCTAGGCCCTCGATGGTGTCCCTTCCGAGCTGGTATGGGTGGGTTCCTAGTACTAGTGCACACTGGGCTTCTTCAGGCCAATTCAGACTTCTCTGTGAAGGAGAAGATGTTTGGAGTTGGTTTCCAGCTGTGGAGACCACCAGCCGAGCAGCAGAGCCCACGGAGCCAGTGGCAGCACAGACACTCCTGGGCCCTGTGGCGAGTCTAGGGGTAGGTGAGAACTAGGCCAGCGTTGCGAGCATGAGCCAAGCCGAATGGGGCTGAGGTTTGTTCCCTGAGCACAGTTTCCCATTGCAGAATGCAGCTCCTAGAAGCGAGTTTTGTGCCCATTCGGAGCTAGGCCCTAGGTGGGGTCCTTCCCTAGCTGGCTATGTGTGGGTTGCTAGGGCCAGTGCACACAGGGCTTCTTCAGGCCAAATCAGCCTTCTCCGCGAAGGAAAAGATGTGTGGAGTTGGTTTCCAGCTGCGGAGACCACCAGCCAAGCAGCAGTGCCCACGGAGCCAGAGGCAGCCCAGACCCTTCTTGGCCCTATGGGGAGCCCAGGGCTAGGTGAGAACGAGGCAAGCGCTGCGATCCTGAGCCAAGCCGCATCGGGCTGAGGTTTGTTCCCCGAGCACGGTTTTCCTTTGCAGAATGCAGCTCCTAGCAGCGCGTTTTTTGCCGTTTTGGAGCTAGGGCCTCGGTTGGGCCCTCCCGAGCTGGCTCTGGGTGGTTTGCAAGGACCATTGCACACAGGGCTTCTTCAGGCCAAATCAGCCTTCTCCGCGAAGGAGAAGACGTTTGGAGTTGGTATCCAGCTGCGGAGACCGCCAGCCAAGCAGCAGTGCCGACGGAGCCAGAGGCAGCCAAGACCCTCCTTGGCCCTATGGGGAGCATAGATCTACTTGAAAATTAGGCAAGCGCTGGGATCCTGAGCCAAACCGCATTGGGGCTGAGGTTTGTTCCCCGAGCCCCTTTTCCCTTTGCAGAATGCAGCTCCTAGAAGCGCTTTTTCTGCCCTTTCGGAGATAGGTCCTAGGTGGGGCCTTCCCTAGCTGGCTGTCGGTGGGTTGCTAGGGCCAGTGCACACAGGACGTCTTCAGGGCAAATTAGTCTTCTCCGCGAAGGAGAAGACGTTTGGAGTTGGTTTCCAGCTGCAGACACCACCAGCCATGCAGCAGTGCCCACGGAGTCAGAGGCAGCCCAGACCATCCTTGGCCCTGTGGGAAGCCTAGGGCTAGGTGAGAACTAGGCAAGCGCTGCGATTCTGAGCCAAGCTGCATTGGGGCTGAGGTTTGCTCCCCAAGCACGGTTTCCCTTTGCAGAATGCAACTCCTTGAAGCGCATTTTTTGCCGTTTCGGAGATAGGTCATAGGTGGTTTCCCTCCCGAGCTGGCTATGGGTTGGTTGCTAGGGCCAGTGCACACAGGGCTTCTTCAGGCAAAATCAGCCTTCTCTGTGAAGGAGAAGACGACTGGAGTTGGTTTCCAGCTGCGGAGACCACCAGCCAAGCAGCAGTGCCCACGGAGCCAGAGGCAGCCCAGACCATCCTTGGCCCTATGGGGAGCCTAAGGCTAGGTGAGAAGTAGGTAAGCGCTGGGATCCTGAGCCAAGCCCCATTGGTGCTGAGGTTTGTTCCCCGAGCACAGTTTCCCTTTGCAGAATGCAGCTCCTAACAGCGTGTTTTGTGCCCTTTCGGACCTAGGCCCTACGTTGGTATCTCCCGAGCTGGCTCTGGGGGGATTGCTAAGGCCAGTGCACACAGGGCTTCTTCACGCCAAATCAGCCTTCTCCGCGAAGGAGAAGACGTTTGGAGTTGGTTTCCAGCGGCGGAGACCACCAGCCAAGCAGCAGTGCCCACGTAGCCAGAGGCAGCCCAGACCCTCCTTGGCCCTGTGGGGAGCCGAGGGCTAGGTGAGAACTAGGCAAGCGCTGCGATCATGAGCCAAGCTGCTTTGGGGCTGAGGTTTGTTCCCCAAGCACAGTTTCCCTTTGAAGAATGCAGCTCCTAGAAACGCTTTTTGTACCCTTTCGGAGATAGGCCCTAGGTGGGGCCCTCCCGAGCTGGTTCTGGGTGGGTTGCTAGGGCCAGTGCACACAGGACTTCTTCAGGCCAAATTTGTCTTCTCAGTGAAGGAAAAGTCGTTTGGAGTTGGTGTCCAGTTGCAAACACCACCAGCAGAGCAGCAGTGCCCACGGAGCCAGAGGCAGCCCAGACCCTTCTTGGCCCTGTGCGGAGCCTAGGGCTAGGTAACAACTAGGCAAGCGCTGCGATTCTGAGCCAAGCTGCATTGGAGCTGAGGTTTGCTCCCGAACACTGTTTCCCTTTGCAGAATGCAGCTCCTAGAAGCGCGTTTGAGCGGTTTCGGAGCTAGGCCCTAGGTGGGGCCCTCCCGAGCTGGCTCTGGGGGGGTTGCTAGGGCCAGTGCACACAGGGCTTCTTCAAGCCAAATCAGCCTTCTCCGCGAAGGAGAAGGTGTATGGAGTTGGTTTCCAGCTGAGGAGACCACCAGCCGAGCAGCAGTGCCCACGGAGCCAGAGGCAGCCCAGACCTTCCTTGGCCCTGTGGGGAGTATAGGGCTAGGTGATAACTAGGCAAGCGCTGGGATCCTGAGCCAAGCTGCATTGGGGCTGAGCTTTGTTCCCCGAGCACGGTTTCCCTTTGCAGAATGCAGCTCCTTGAAGCCCGTTTTTTGCCGCTTCGCAGCTAGGCACTAGGTGGGGTCCCTAAATAGCTGGCTATGTGTGGGTTGCTAGGACCAGTGCACACAGGGCTTCTTCAGGACAAATCAGCCTTATCCGAGAAGGAGAAGATGTTTGGAGTTGTTTTGCAGCTACGGAGACCACCAGCCAAGCAGCAGTGCCCACGAAGCCAGAGGCAGCCCAGACCCTCCTTGGCCCTGTTGGGAGTCTAGGGCTAGGTGAGAACTAAGCAAGCGCTGCGATCCTGAGCCAAGCTGCATTGGGGCTGAGGTTTGTATCCCGAGCCCGGTTTCCCTTTGCAGAATGCAGCTCCTAGAAGCGTGTTTTGTGCCGTTTCGGAGCTAGGCCATAGGTGGTGTCCTTCCTTAGCTGGCTCTGGGTGGGTTGCTAGGGCCAGTGCACACAGGGCTTCTTCAGGCCAAATCAGCCTTCTCCACGAAGGAGAAGACATTTGGAGTTGGTTTCCAGCGGCGGAGACCACCAGCCAAGCAGCAGTGCCCACGGAGCCAGAGGCAGCCCAGACCCTCCTTGGCCCTATGGGAAGCCAAGTGCCAGGTGAGAAGGAGGCAAGCGCTACGATCCTGAGCCAAGCCGCATTGGGGCTGAGGTTTGTTCCCCGAGCCCAGTTTCCCTTTGCAGAATGCAGCTTCAAGAAGCGCGTTTTGTGCCCTTTCGGAGCTAGGCCCTCGATGGTGTCCCTTCCGAGCTGGTATGGGTGGGTTCCTAGTACTAGTGCACACTGGGCTTCTTCAGGCCAATTCAGACTTCTCTGTGAAGGAGAAGATGTTTGGAGTTGGTTTCCAGCTGTGGAGACCACCAGCCGAGCAGCAGAGCCCACGGAGCCAGTGGCAGCACAGACACTCCTGGGCCCTGTGGCGAGTCTAGGGGTAGGTGAGAACTAGGCCAGCGTTGCGAGCATGAGCCAAGCCGAATGGGGCTGAGGTTTGTTCCCTGAGCACAGTTTCCCATTGCAGAATGCAGCTCCTAGAAGCGAGTTTTGTGCCCATTCGGAGCTAGGCCCTAGGTGGGGTCCTTCCCTAGCTGGCTATGTGTGGGTTGCTAGGGCCAGTGCACACAGGGCTTCTTCAGGCCAAATCAGCCTTCTCCGCGAAGGAAAAGATGTGTGGAGTTGGTTTCCAGCTGCGGAGACCACCAGCCAAGCAGCAGTGCCCACGGAGCCAGAGGCAGCCCAGACCCTTCTTGGCCCTATGGGGAGCCCAGGGCTAGGTGAGAACGAGGCAAGCGCTGCGATCCTGAGCCAAGCCGCATCGGGCTGAGGTTTGTTCCCCGAGCACGGTTTTCCTTTGCAGAATGCAGCTCCTAGCAGCGCGTTTTTTGCCGTTTTGGAGCTAGGGCCTCGGTTGGGCCCTCCCGAGCTGGCTCTGGGTGGTTTGCAAGGACCATTGCACACAGGGCTTCTTCAGGCCAAATCAGCCTTCTCCGCGAAGGAGAAGACGTTTGGAGTTGGTATCCAGCTGCGGAGACCGCCAGCCAAGCAGCAGTGCCGACGGAGCCAGAGGCAGCCAAGACCCTCCTTGGCCCTATGGGGAGCATAGATCTACTTGAAAATTAGGCAAGCGCTGGGATCCTGAGCCAAACCGCATTGGGGCTGAGGTTTGTTCCCCGAGCCCCTTTTCCCTTTGCAGAATGCAGCTCCTAGAAGCGCTTTTTCTGCCCTTTCGGAGATAGGTCCTAGGTGGGGCCTTCCCTAGCTGGCTGTCGGTGGGTTGCTAGGGCCAGTGCACACAGGACGTCTTCAGGGCAAATTAGTCTTCTCCGCGAAGGAGAAGACGTTTGGAGTTGGTTTCCAGCTGCAGACACCACCAGCCATGCAGCAGTGCCCACGGAGTCAGAGGCAGCCCAGACCATCCTTGGCCCTGTGGGAAGCCTAGGGCTAGGTGAGAACTAGGCAAGCGCTGCGATTCTGAGCCAAGCTGCATTGGGGCTGAGGTTTGCTCCCCAAGCACGGTTTCCCTTTGCAGAATGCAACTCCTTGAAGCGCATTTTTTGCCGTTTCGGAGATAGGTCATAGGTGGTTTCCCTCCCGAGCTGGCTATGGGTTGGTTGCTAGGGCCAGTGCACACAGGGCTTCTTCAGGCAAAATCAGCCTTCTCTGTGAAGGAGAAGACGACTGGAGTTGGTTTCCAGCTGCGGAGACCACCAGCCAAGCAGCAGTGCCCACGGAGCCAGAGGCAGCCCAGACCATCCTTGGCCCTATGGGGAGCCTAAGGCTAGGTGAGAAGTAGGTAAGCGCTGGGATCCTGAGCCAAGCCCCATTGGTGCTGAGGTTTGTTCCCCGAGCACAGTTTCCCTTTGCAGAATGCAGCTCCTAACAGCGTGTTTTGTGCCCTTTCGGACCTAGGCCCTACGTTGGTATCTCCCGAGCTGGCTCTGGGGGGATTGCTAAGGCCAGTGCACACAGGGCTTCTTCACGCCAAATCAGCCTTCTCCGCGAAGGAGAAGACGTTTGGAGTTGGTTTCCAGCGGCGGAGACCACCAGCCAAGCAGCAGTGCCCACGTAGCCAGAGGCAGCCCAGACCCTCCTTGGCCCTGTGGGGAGCCGAGGGCTAGGTGAGAACTAGGCAAGCGCTGCGATCATGAGCCAAGCTGCTTTGGGGCTGAGGTTTGTTCCCCAAGCACAGTTTCCCTTTGAAGAATGCAGCTCCTAGAAACGCTTTTTGTACCCTTTCGGAGATAGGCCCTAGGTGGGGCCCTCCCGAGCTGGTTCTGGGTGGGTTGCTAGGGCCAGTGCACACAGGACTTCTTCAGGCCAAATTTGTCTTCTCAGTGAAGGAAAAGTCGTTTGGAGTTGGTGTCCAGTTGCAAACACCACCAGCAGAGCAGCAGTGCCCACGGAGCCAGAGGCAGCCCAGACCCTTCTTGGCCCTGTGCGGAGCCTAGGGCTAGGTAACAACTAGGCAAGCGCTGCGATTCTGAGCCAAGCTGCATTGGAGCTGAGGTTTGCTCCCGAACACTGTTTCCCTTTGCAGAATGCAGCTCCTAGAAGCGCGTTTGAGCGGTTTCGGAGCTAGGCCCTAGGTGGGGCCCTCCCGAGCTGGCTCTGGGGGGGTTGCTAGGGCCAGTGCACACAGGGCTTCTTCAAGCCAAATCAGCCTTCTCCGCGAAGGAGAAGGTGTATGGAGTTGGTTTCCAGCTGAGGAGACCACCAGCCGAGCAGCAGTGCCCACGGAGCCAGAGGCAGCCCAGACCTTCCTTGGCCCTGTGGGGAGTATAGGGCTAGGTGATAACTAGGCAAGCGCTGGGATCCTGAGCCAAGCTGCATTGGGGCTGAGCTTTGTTCCCCGAGCACGGTTTCCCTTTGCAGAATGCAGCTCCTTGAAGCCCGTTTTTTGCCGCTTCGCAGCTAGGCACTAGGTGGGGTCCCTAAATAGCTGGCTATGTGTGGGTTGCTAGGACCAGTGCACACAGGGCTTCTTCAGGACAAATCAGCCTTATCCGAGAAGGAGAAGATGTTTGGAGTTGTTTTGCAGCTACGGAGACCACCAGCCAAGCAGCAGTGCCCACGAAGCCAGAGGCAGCCCAGACCCTCCTTGGCCCTGTTGGGAGTCTAGGGCTAGGTGAGAACTAAGCAAGCGCTGCGATCCTGAGCCAAGCTGCATTGGGGCTGAGGTTTGTATCCCGAGCACGGTTTCCCTTTGCAGAATGCAGCTCCTAGAAGCGTGTTTTGTGCCGTTTCGGAGCTAGGCCATAGGTGGTGTCCTTCCTTAGCTGGCTCTGGGTGGGTTGCTAGGGCCAGTGCACACAGGGCTTCTTCAGGCCAAATCAGCCTTCTCCACGAAGGAGAAGACATTTGGAGTTGGTTTCCAGCGGCGGAGACCACCAGCCAAGCAGCAGTGCCCACGGAGCCAGAGGCAGCCCAGACCCTCCTTGGCCCTATGGGAAGCCAAGTGCCAGGTGAGAAGGAGGCAAGCGCTACGATCCTGAGCCAAGCCGCATTGGGGCTGAGGTTTGTTCCCCGAGCCCAGTTTCCCTTTGCAGAATGCAGCTTCAAGAAGCGCGTTTTGTGCCCTTTCGGAGCTAGGCCCTCGATGGTGTCCCTTCCGAGCTGGTATGGGTGGGTTCCTAGTACTAGTGCACACTGGGCTTCTTCAGGCCAATTCAGACTTCTCTGTGAAGGAGAAGATGTTTGGAGTTGGTTTCCAGCTGTGGAGACCACCAGCCGAGCAGCAGAGCCCACGGAGCCAGTGGCAGCACAGACACTCCTGGGCCCTGTGGCGAGTCTAGGGGTAGGTGAGAACTAGGCCAGCGTTGCGAGCATGAGCCAAGCCGAATGGGGCTGAGGTTTGTTCCCTGAGCACAGTTTCCCATTGCAGAATGCAGCTCCTAGAAGCGAGTTTTGTGCCCATTCGGAGCTAGGCCCTAGGTGGGGTCCTTCCCTAGCTGGCTATGTGTGGGTTGCTAGGGCCAGTGCACACAGGGCTTCTTCAGGCCAAATCAGCCTTCTCCGCGAAGGAAAAGATGTGTGGAGTTGGTTTCCAGCTGCGGAGACCACCAGCCAAGGAGCAGTGCCCACGGAGCCAGAGGCAGCCCAGACCCTTCTTGGCCCTATGGGGAGCCCAGGGCTAGGTGAGAACGAGGCAAGCGCTGCGATCCTGAGCCAAGCCGCATCGGGCTGAGGTTTGTTCCCCGAGCACGGTTTTCCTTTGCAGAATGCAGCTCCTAGCAGCGCGTTTTTTGCCGTTTTGGAGCTAGGGCCTCGGTTGGGCCCTCCCGAGCTGGCTCTGGGTGGTTTGCAAGGACCATTGCACACAGGGCTTCTTCAGGCCAAATCAGCCTTCTCCGCGAAGGAGAATATGTTTGGAGTTGGTATCCAGCTGCGGAGACCGCCAGCCAAGCAGCAGTGCCGACGGAGCCAGAGGCAGCCAAGACCCTCCTTGGCCCTATGGGGAGCATAGATCTACTTGAAAATTAGGCAAGCGCTGGGATCCTGAGCCAAACCGCATTGGGGCTGAGGTTTGTTCCCCGAGCCCCTTTTCCCTTTGCAGAATGCAGCTCCTAGAAGCGCTTTTTCTGCCCTTTCGGAGATAGGTCCTAGGTGGGGCCTTCCCTAGCTGGCTGTCGGTGGGTTGCTAGGGCCAGTGCACACAGGACGTCTTCAGGGCAAATTAGTCTTCTCCGCGAAGGAGAAGACGTTTGGAGTTGGTTTCCAGCTGCAGACACCACCAGCCATGCAGCAGTGCCCACGGAGTCAGAGGCAGCCCAGACCATCCTTGGCCCTGTGGGAAGCCTAGGGCTAGGTGAGAACTAGGCAAGCGCTGCGATTCTGAGCCAAGCTGCATTGGGGCTGAGGTTTGCTCCCCAAGCACGGTTTCCCTTTGCAGAATGCAGCTCCTTGAAGCGCATTTTTTGCCGTTTCGGAGATAGGTCATAGGTGGTTTCCCTCCCGAGCTGGCTATGGGTTGGTTGCTAGGGCCAGTGCACACAGGGCTTCTTCAGGCAAAATCAGCCTTCTCTGTGAAGGAGAAGACGACTGGAGTTGGTTTCCAGCTGCGGAGACCACCAGCCAAGCAGCAGTGCCCACGGAGCCAGAGGCAGCCCAGACCATCCTTGGCCCTATGGGGAGCCTAAGGCTAGGTGAGAAGTAGGTAAGCGCTGGGATCCTGAGCCAAGCCCCATTGGTGCTGAGGTTTGTTCCCCGAGCACAGTTTCCCTTTGCAGAATGCAGCTCCTAACAGCGTGTTTTGTGCCCTTTCGGACCTAGGCCCTACGTTGGTATCTCCCGAGCTGGCTCTGGGGGGATTGCTAAGGCCAGTGCACACAGGGCTTCTTCACGCCAAATCAGCCTTCTCCGCGAAGGAGAAGACGTTTGGAGTTGGTTTCCAGCGGCGGAGACCACCAGCCAAGCAGCAGTGCCCACGTAGCCAGAGGCAGCCCAGACCCTCCTTGGCCCTGTGGGGAGCCGAGGGCTAGGTGAGAACTAGGCAAGCGCTGCGATCATGAGCCAAGCTGCTTTGGGGCTGAGGTTTGTTCCCCAAGCACAGTTTCCCTTTGAAGAATGCAGCTCCTAGAAACGCTTTTTGTACCCTTTCGGAGATAGGCCCTAGGTGGGGCCCTCCCGAGCTGGTTCTGGGTGGGTTGCTAGGGCCAGTGCACACAGGACTTCTTCAGGCCAAATTTGTCTTCTTAGTGAAGGAAAAGACGTTTGGAGTTGGTGTCCAGTTGCAAACACCACCAGCAGAGCAGCAGTGCCCACGGAGCCAGAGGCAGCCCAGACCCTTCTTGGCCCTGTGCGGAGCCTAGGGCTAGGTAACAACTAGGCAAGCGCTGCGATTCTGAGCCAAGCTGCATTGGAGCTGAGGTTTGCTCCCGAACACTGTTTCCCTTTGCAGAATGCAGCTCCTAGAAGCGCGTTTGGAGCCGTTTCGGAGCTAGGCCCTAGGTGGGGCCCTCCCGAGCTGGCTCTGGGGGGGTTGCTAGGGCCAGTGCACACAGGGCTTCTTCAAGCCAAATCAGCCTTCTCCGCGAAGGAGAAGGTGTATGGAGTTGGTTTCCAGCTGAGGAGACCACCAGCCGAGCAGCAGTGCCCACGGAGCCAGAGGCAGCCCAGACCTTCCTTGGCCCTGTGGGGAGTATAGGGCTAGGTGATAACTAGGCAAGCGCTGGGATCCTGAGCCAAGCTGCATTGGGGCTGAGCTTTGTTCCCCGAGCACGGTTTCCCTTTGCAGAATGCAGCTCCTTGAAGCCCGTTTTTTGCCGCTTCGCAGCTAAGCACTAGGTGGGGTCCCTAAATAGCTGGCTATGTGTGGGTTGCTAGGACCAGTGCACACAGGGCTTCTTCAGGACAAATCAGCCTTATCCGAGAAGGAGAAGATGTTTGGAGTTGTTTTGCAGCTACGGAGACCACCAGCCAAGCAGCAGTGCCCACGAAGCCAGAGGCAGCCCAGACCCTCCTTGGCCCTGTTGGGAGTCTAGGGCTAGGTGAGAACTAAGCAAGCGCTGCGATCCTGAGCCAAGCTGCATTGGGGCTGAGGTTTGTATCCCGAGCACGGTTTCCCTTTGCAGAATGCAGCTCCTAGAAGCGTGTTTTGTGCCGTTTCGGAGCTAGGCCATAGGTGGTGTCCTTCCTTAGCTGGCTCTGGGTGGGTTGCTAGGGCCAGTGCACACAGGGCTTCTTCAGGCCAAATCAGCCTTCTCCACGAAGGAGAAGACATTTGGAGTTGGTTTCCAGCGGCGGAGACCACCAGCCAAGCAGCAGTGCCCACGGAGCCAGAGGCAGCCCAGACCCTCCTTGGCCCTATGGGAAGCCAAGTGCCAGGTGAGAAGGAGGCAAGCGCTACGATCCTGAGCCAAGCCGCATTGGGGCTGAGGTTTGTTCCCCGAGCCCAGTTTCCCTTTGCAGAATGCAGCTTCAAGAAGCGCGTTTTGTGCCCTTTCGGAGCTAGGCCCTCGATGGTGTCCCTTCCGAGCTGGTATGGGTGGGTTCCTAGTACTAGTGCACACTGGGCTTCTTCAGGCCAATTCAGACTTCTCTGTGAAGGAGAAGATGTTTGGAGTTGGTTTCCAGCTGTGGAGACCACCAGCCGAGCAGCAGAGCCCACGGAGCCAGTGGCAGCACAGACACTCCTGGGCCCTGTGGCGAGTCTAGGGGTAGGTGAGAACTAGGCCAGCGTTGCGAGCATGAGCCAAGCCGAATGGGGCTGAGGTTTGTTCCCTGAGCACAGTTTCCCATTGCAGAATGCAGCTCCTAGAAGCGAGTTTTGTGCCCATTCGGAGCTAGGCCCTAGGTGGGGTCCTTCCCTAGCTGGCTATGTGTGGGTTGCTAGGGCCAGTGCACACAGGGCTTCTTCAGGCCAAATCAGCCTTCTCCGCGAAGGAAAAGATGTGTGGAGTTGGTTTCCAGCTGCGGAGACCACCAGCCAAGGAGCAGTGCCCACGGAGCCAGAGGCAGCCCAGACCCTTCTTGGCCCTATGGGGAGCCCAGGGCTAGGTGAGAACGAGGCAAGCGCTGCGATCCTGAGCCAAGCCGCATCGGGCTGAGGTTTGTTCCCCGAGCACGGTTTTCCTTTGCAGAATGCAGCTCCTAGCAGCGCGTTTTTTGCCGTTTTGGAGCTAGGGCCTCGGTTGGGCCCTCCCGAGCTGGCTCTGGGTGGTTTGCAAGGACCATTGCACACAGGGCTTCTTCAGGCCAAATCAGCCTTCTCCGCGAAGGAGAATATGTTTGGAGTTGGTATCCAGCTGCGGAGACCGCCAGCCAAGCAGCAGTGCCGACGGAGACAGAGGCAGCCAAGACCCTCCTTGGCCCTATGGGGAGCATAGATCTACTTGAAAATTAGGCAAGCGCTGGGATCCTGAGCCAAACCGCATTGGGGCTGAGGTTTGTTCCCCGAGCCCCTTTTCCCTTTGCAGAATGCAGCTCCTAGAAGCGCTTTTTCTGCCCTTTCGGAGATAGGTCCTAGGTGGGGCCTTCCCTAGCTGGCTGTCGGTGGGTTGCTAGGGCCAGTGCACACAGGACGTCTTCAGGGCAAATTAGTCTTCTCCGCGAAGGAGAAGACGTTTGGAGTTGGTTTCCAGCTGCAGACACCACCAGCCATGCAGCAGTGCCCACGGAGTCAGAGGCAGCCCAGACCATCCTTGGCCCTGTGGGAAGCCTAGGGCTAGGTGAGAACTAGGCAAGCGCTGCGATTCTGAGCCAAGCTGCATTGGGGCTGAGGTTTGCTCCCCAAGCACGGTTTCCCTTTGCAGAATGCAGCTCCTTGAAGCGCATTTTTTGCCGTTTCGGAGATAGGTCATAGGTGGTTTCCCTCCCGAGCTGGCTATGGGTTGGTTGCTAGGGCCAGTGCACACAGGGCTTCTTCAGGCAAAATCAGCCTTCTCTGTGAAGGAGAAGACGACTGGAGTTGGTTTCCAGCTGCGGAGACCACCAGCCAAGCAGCAGTGCCCACGGAGCCAGAGGCAGCCCAGACCATCCTTGGCCCTATGGGGAGCCTAAGGCTAGGTGAGAAGTAGGTAAGCGCTGGGATCCTGAGCCAAGCCCCATTGGTGCTGAGGTTTGTTCCCAGAGCACAGTTTCCCTTTGCAGAATGCAGCTCCTAACAGCGTGTTTTGTGCCCTTTCGGACCTAGGCCCTACGTTGGTATCTCCCGAGCTGGCTCTGGGGGGATTGCTAAGGCCAGTGCACACAGGGCTTCTTCACGCCAAATCAGCCTTCTCCGCGAAGGAGAAGACGTTTGGAGTTGGTTTCCAGCGGCGGAGACCACCAGCCAAGCAGCAGTGCCCACGTAGCCAGAGGCAGCCCAGACCCTCCTTGGCCCTGTGGGGAGCCGAGGGCTAGGTGAGAACTAGGCAAGCGCTGCGATCATGAGCCAAGCTGCTTTGGGGCTGAGGTTTGTTCCCCAAGCACAGTTTCCCTTTGAAGAATGCAGCTCCTAGAAACGCTTTTTGTACCCTTTCGGAGATAGGCCCTAGGTGGGGCCCTCCCGAGCTGGTTCTGGGTGGGTTGCTAGGGCCAGTGCACACAGGACTTCTTCAGGCCAAATTTGTCTTCTCAGTGAAGGAAAAGACGTTTGGAGTTGGTGTCCAGTTGCAAACACCACCAGCAGAGCAGCAGTGCCCACGGAGCCAGAGGCAGCCCAGACCCTTCTTGGCCCTGTGCGGAGCCTAGGGCTAGGTAACAACTAGGCAAGCGCTGCGATTCTGAGCCAAGCTGCATTGGAGCTGAGGTTTGCTCCCGAACACTGTTTCCCTTTGCAGAATGCAGCTCCTAGAAGCGCGTTTGGAGCCGTTTCGGAGCTAGGCCCTAGGTGGGGCCCTCCCGAGCTGGCTCTGGGGGGGTTGCTAGGGCCAGTGCACACAGGGCTTCTTCAAGCCAAATCAGCCTTCTCCGCGAAGGAGAAGGTGTATGGAGTTGGTTTCCAGCTGAGGAGACCACCAGCCGAGCAGCAGTGCCCACGGAGCCAGAGGCAGCCCAGACCTTCCTTGGCCCTGTGGGGAGTATAGGGCTAGGTGATAACTAGGCAAGCGCTGGGATCCTGAGCCAAGCTGCATTGGGGCTGAGCTTTGTTCCCCGAGCACGGTTTCCCTTTGCAGAATGCAGCTCCTTGAAGCCCGTTTTTTGCCGCTTCGCAGCTAAGCACTAGGTGGGGTCCCTAAATAGCTGGCTATGTGTGGGTTGCTAGGACCAGTGCACACAGGGCTTCTTCAGGACAAATCAGCCTTATCCGAGAAGGAGAAGATGTTTGGAGTTGTTTTGCAGCTACGGAGACCACCAGCCAAGCAGCAGTGCCCACGGAGCCAGAGGCAGCCCAGACCATCCTTGGCCCTATGGGGAGCCAAGGGCTAGGTGAAAATTAGACAAGCGATGGGATCCTGAGCCAAACCGCATTGGGGCTGAGGTTTGTTCCCCGAGCCCATTTTCCCTTTGCAGAATGCAGCTCCTAGAAGCGTGTTTTGTGCCCTTTCGGAGCTAAGCCCACGGGAGAGTCCCGGCCTAGCTGGCTATGGGTGGGTTGCTAGGGCCAGTGCACACAGGGCTTCTTCAGGGAAATTAGACTTCTCCGGGAATGAGAAGATGTTTGGATTTGATTTCCACCTGCGGACACCACCAGCCAACCAGCAGTGCCCATGGAAGCAGAGGCAGCCCAGACCCTCCTTGGCCCTATGGGGAACCTAGGGCTAGGTGAGAAGTAGGTAAGCAGTGGGATCCTGAGCCAAGCCCCATTGGGGCTGAGGTTTGTTCCCCGAGCCCAGTTTCCCTTTGCAGAATGCAGCTCCTAGCAGTGCGTTTTGTGCCGTTTCGGAGCTAGGCCCTAGGTGGGGTCCCTAAATAGCTGGCTATGGGTGGGTTGCTTCGACCAGTACAAACAGGGCTTTTTCAGGCCAAATCAGCCTTCTCCGCGAAGGAGAAGACGTTTGTAGGTGGTTTCCAGCGGCGGAGACCACCAGCCAAGCAGCAGTGCCCACGGAGACAGAGGCAGCCCAGACACTCCTTGGCCCTATTGGGAGCCTAGGGCTAGGTGAAAATTAGGTAAGTGCTGGTATCCTGAGCCAATAGCATTGGGGCTGATGTTTGTTCCCTGAGCACAGTTTCCCTTTGCAGAATGCAGCTCCTAGAAGTGCTTTTTGTACCCTTTCGGAGATAGGCCCTAGGTGGGGCCCTCCCGAGCTGCCTATGGTGGGGTTGCTAGGGCCAGTGCACACAGGACTTCTTCAGGCCAAATTAGTCTTCTCCGCGAAGGAGACGACGTTTGGAGTTGGTTTCCAGCAGCGGAGACCACCAGCCAAGCAGCAGTGTCCACGGAGCCAGAGGCAGCCCAGACCCTCCTTGGCCCGAAGGGGAGCCCAAGGCTAGGTGAGAACGAGGCAAGCGCTGCGATCCTGAGCCAAGCCGCATCGGGGCTGAGGTTTGTCCCTGAGCCCAGTTTCCCTTTGCAGAATTCAGCTCCTAGATGTGCTTTTTTGCCGTTTCGGATTAGGCCTTCTGTGGTGTCCCTAAATAGCTGGCTATGGGTGGGTTGCTAGGACCTGCGCAAACAGGGCTTCCTCAGGCCAAATCAGCCTTCTGCGTGAAGGAGAAGATGTTTAGAGTTGGTTTCCAGCTGCGGAGACCATCAGCCATTCGGCACTGCCCACGGAGCCAGAGGCAGCCCAGACCCTCCTTGGCCCTATGGGGAGCAAAGATCTAGGTGAAAATTAGGCAAGTGCTGCGATCCTGAGCCAAACCGCATTGGGGTTGAGGTTTGTTCCCCGAGCTCATTTTCCCATTGCAGAATGCAGCTCCTAGAAGCGTGTTCTGTGCCGTTTTTCATATAGGCCCTAGGAGGGGCCCTCCCGACCTGGCTCTGGGTGGGTTGCTAGGGCCAGTGCACACAGGACTTCTTCAGGCCAAATTAGCCTTCTCCGCGAAGAATAAGGTGTTTGGAGTTGGTTTCCAGCTGAGGAGACCACCAGCCAAGCAGCAGTGCCCACGGAGCCAGAGGCAGCCCAGACCCTCCTTGGCCCTATGGGGAGTCTAGGGCTAGGTGAGAACTACTCAAGGGCTGCGATCCTGAGCCAAGCTGCATTAGGGATGAGGTTTGTTGCCCAAGCATGTTCTCCCTTTGCAGAATGCAGCTCCTAGCAGCGCGTTTTGTGCCGATTTTCATAAAGGCCCTAGGTGGGTCCCTCCTGAGCTGGCTATGGGTGGGTTGCTAGGGCCAGTGCACACCGGACTTCTTCAGGCGAAATTAGCCTTCTCCGCGAAGGATAATGTGTTTGGAGTTGGTTTCCAGCTGCGGAGACCACCAGCCAAGCAGCAGTGCCCACGGAGCCAGAGGCAGCCCAGACCCTCCTTGGCCCTATGGGGAGCCTAGGGCTAGGTGAGAAGTAGGTAAGCGCTGGGATCCTGAGCGAAGCCCCATTGGGGCTGAGGTTTGTTGCCCAAGCACAGTTTCCCTTTGCAGAATGCAGCTCATAGCAACGGGTTTTGTGCCCTTTCGGAGATAGGCCCTAGGGTGGTCCCTCCCGAGCTGGCTATGGGTGGGTTGCTAGAGCCAGTGCACACAGGGCTTCTTCAGGCCAAATCAGCCTGCTCCGCGAAGGAGAAGATGTTTGGAGTTGGTTTCCAGCTGCGGAGACCACCAGCCGAGCAGCAGTGCCCACGGAGCCAGAGGCACCCCAGACCCTACATGGCCCTATGGGGAGCAAAGGTCTAGGTGATAATTAGGCAAGCGCTGCGATCCTGAGCCAAGCTGCATTGGGGCTGAGGTTTGTTCCCCGAGCACGTTTTCCCTTTGCAGAATGCAGCTCCTAGAAGCGCGATTTGTGCCGTTTCGGAGATAGGTCCTAGGTGGGGTCCTCCCGACCTGGCTCTGGGTGGGTTGCTAGGGCCAGTGCACACAGGACTTCTTCCGGCCAAATCAGCCTTCTCCACGAAGGAGAACATATTTGGAATTGGTTTCCAGCTGCGGAGACCACCAGCCATGCAGCAGTGCCGACAGAGTCAGAGGCAGCCCAGACCCTCCTTGGCCCTATGGGGAGCCAAGGTCTAGGTGAAAATTATGCAAGCGCTGGGATCCTGAGCCAAACCGCATTGGGGCTGAGGTTTGTTCCCCCCGCCCATTTTCCCTTTGCAGAATGCAGCTCCTAGAAGCGCTTGTTGTGCCCTTTCAGAGATAGGCCCTAGGTGGGGCCCTCCCTAGCTGGCTATGGGGGGGTTGCTAGGGCCAGTGCACACAGGACTACTTCAGGCCAAATTAGTCTTCTCTGCGAAGGAGGAGATATTTGGAGTTGGTTTCCAGCTGCAGACACCACCAGCCAAGCAGCAGTGCCCACGGAGCCAGAGGCGGCCCAGACCCTCCTTGGCACTGTGGGGAGTCTAGGGCTAGGTGAGATCTACTCAAGCACTGCGATCCTGAGCCAAGCTGCATTGGGGCTGAGGTTTGTTCCCCGAGCACGGTTTCCCTTTGCACAAGGCAGCTCCTAGCAGCGGTTTTGTGCCCATTCGGGGATAGGTCCTAGGTGGTGTCCCTCCCGAGCTGGCTATGGGTGGGTTGCTAGGGCCAGTGCACACAGGGCCTCTTCAGGCCAAATCAGCCTTCTCTGCGAAGGAAAAGACGTTTGGAGTTGGTTTCCAGCTGCGGAGACCACCAGCCAAGCAGCAGTGCCCACGGAGGCAGAGGCAGCCCAGACCCTCCTTGGCCCTATTGGGAGCAAAGGTCTAGGTGATAATTAGGCAAGCGCTGCGATCCTGAGCCAAGGCGCATTGGGGCTGAGGTTTGTTCCCCGAGCACGGTTTCCCTTTGCACAATGCAGCTCCTAGCAGCGCGTTTTTTGCCGTTTCGGGGATAGGTCCTAGGTGGTGTCCCTCCCGAGCTGGCTATGGGTGGGTTGCTAGGACCAGTGCACACAGGGCTTCTTCCGGCCAAATCACCTTCTCCGCGAAGGAGAAGACGTTTGGAGTTGGTTTCCAGCTACGGAGACCACCAGCGAAGCAGCAGTGCCCACGGAGCCAGAGGCAGCCCAGACCATCCATGGCCCTATGGGGAGCCAAGGGCTAGGTGAGAAGCAGGCAAGCGCTGTGATCATGAGCCAAGCCGCATTGGGGCTGAGGTTTGTTCCCTGAGCCCAGTTTCCCGTTGCAGAATGCAGCTCCTAGAACCGGGATTTTTGCCATTTCGGAGCTAAGCCTTCTGTGGTGTGCGTAAATAGCTGGCTATGGGTGGGTTGCTAGGACCTGTGCACACAGGGCTTCCTCAGGCCAAATCAGCCTTCTCCGCGATGGAGAAGACGTTTGGAGTTGGTTTCCAGCTGCGGAGACCACCAGCCAAGCAGCAGTGCCCACGGAGGCCTGGGCAGTTCAGACCCTCCTTGGCCCTATGGGGAGCCAAGCCTAGGTGAAAATTAGGCATGTGCTGGGATCCTGAGCCAAACCGCATTCAGGCTGAGGTTTGTTCTCCGAGCCCATTTTCCCTTTGCAGAATGCAGCTCCAAGCAACGGGTTTTGTGCCGATTCGGAGCTAAGCCCTAGGTGGGGCCCTCCTGAGCTTGCTATGGGTGGGTTGTTACGACCAGTACAAACATGGCTTCTTCAGGCCAAATCAGCCTTCTCCGTGAAGGAGAAGACGTTTGGAGTTGGTTTCCAGCTGCGGAGACCACCAGCCAAGCAGCAGTGCCCACGGAGGCAGAGGCAGCCCAGACCCTCCTTGGCCCTATGGGGAGCCTAAGGCTAGGTGAGAAGTAGGTAAGCGCTGGGATCCTGAGCGAAGCCCCATTGGGGCTGAGGTTTGTTCCCCAAGCACAGTTTCCCTTTGCAGAATGCAGCTCCTAGCAACGGGTTTTTTGCCCTTTCGGAGATAGGCCCTATGGTGGTCCCTCCCGAGCTGGCTATGGGTGGGTTGCTAGGGCCAGTGCACAAAGGGCTTCTTCAGGCCAAATCAGCCTTCTCCGTGAAGGAGAAGACGTTTGGAGTTGGTTTCCAGCTGCGGAGACCACCAGCCAAGCAGCAGTGCCCACGGAGCCAGAGGCAGCCCAGACCCTACATGGCCCTAAGGGAAGCAAAGGTCTAGGTGATAATTAGGAAAGCGCTGCGATCCTGAGCCAAGTTGCATTGGAGCTGAGGTTTGTTCCCCGAGCACGTTTTCCCTTTGCAGAATGCAGCTCGTAGCATCGGGTTTTGTGCCCTTTCGGAGATAAGCCCTGGGTGGGGCCCTCCCGAGCTGGCTATGGGGCGGTTGCTAGGGCCAGTGCAGACAGGGCTTCTTCTGGCCAAATTAGCACTCTCCGCGAAGGAGAAGATGTTTGGAGTTGGTTTCCAGCTGAGGAGACCACCAGCCAAGCAGCAGTGCACACGGAGCCAGAGGCAGCCCAGACCATCCTTGGCCCTGTGGGGAGTCCAGGGCTAGGTGAGAATTAGGCAAGCGCTGCGATCCTGAGCAAAGCTGCATTGGGGCTGAAGTTTGTTCCCCGAGCACGGTTTCCCTTTGCAGAATGCAGCTCTTAGCAGCTAGTTTTTTGCCGTTTTAGAGCTAGGCCCTCGGCGGTGTCTCTCCCTAACTTGCTATGTGTGGGTTGCTAGGACCAGTACAAACAGGGCTTCTTCAGGCCAAATCAGCCTTCTCCGTGAAGGAGAAGATGTTTGGAGTTCGTTGCCAGCTGCGGACACCACCAGCCAAGCAGCAGTGCCCACGGAGCCAGAGGCAGCCCAAACCCTCCTTGGCCCTATGGGGAGCCAAGGGCCAGGTGAGAAGGAGGCAAGTGCTACGATCCTAAGCCAAGCCGCATTGGGGCTGAGGTTTGTTCCCTGAGCCCAGTATCCCTTTGCAGAATGCAGCTCCTAGCAGCGCGTTTTGTGCCGTTTCGGAGCTAGGCCCTAGGTTGGTCCCTCCAGAGCTGGTTATGGGTGGGTTGCTAGGGCCAGTGCACACAGGACGTCTTCAGGCCAAATCAGACTTCTTCGCGAAGGAGAAGACGTTTGGAGTTTCTTTCCAGCTACGGAGACCACCAGCCAAGCAGCAGTGCCCACCGAGCCAGAGGCAGCCCAGACTCTCCTTGGCCCTATGGGGAGCCTAGGGCTAGGTGAGGACTAGTCAAGCGCTGCGATCCTGAGCCAAGCTGCATTGGGGCTGAGGTTTGTTGCCCAAGCACGGTTTCCCTTTGCAGAATGCAGCTCCTAGAAGCACGTTTTGTGCCGTTTCGGAGCTAGGCCCTCGGTGGCGTCCCTCCCTAGCTAGCTATGGGTGGGCTACTACGACCAGTACAAACAGGGCTTCTTCAGGTCAAATCAGCCTTCTCCATGAAAGAGAAGATGTTTGGAGTTTCTTTCCAGCTACGGAGACCACCAGCCAAGCAGCAGTGCCCACGGAGCCAGAGGCAGCCCAAACCCTCCTTGGCCCTATGGGGAGCCAAGGGCCAGGTGAGAAGATGGCTAGCGCTGCGATCCTGAGCCAAGCCGCATTGGGGCTGAGGTTTGTTCCCTGAGCCCAGTTTCCCTTTGCAGAATGCAGCTCCTCGAAGCTCGTTTTGTGCCATTTGGGTGCTAGGCCCTAGGTTGGTCCCTCCCGAGCAGGCTATGGATGGGTTGCTATGGCCAGTGCACACAGGGCTTCTTCAGGCCAAATCAGCCTTCTCCACGAAGCAAAAGATGTTTGGAGTTGGTTTCCAGCTGCGGAGACCACCAGCCAAACAGCAGTGCCCACGGAGCCAGAGGCAGCCCAGACCATCCGTGGCCCTATGGGGAACAAATGTCTAGGTGAAAATTATGCAAGCGCTGGGATCCTGAGCCAAACCGCACTGGGGCTGAGGTTTGTTCCCCGAGCCCAGTTTCCCTTTGCAGAATATAGCTCCTGGCAGCGCGTTTTGTGCCCTTTCGGAGATAGGCCCTAGGTGGGGCCCTCCCTAGCTGACTATGGGGCGGTTGCTAGTGCCAGTGCACACAGGGCTTCTTCAGGCCAAATTAGCATTCTCCACGAAGGAGAAGATGTTTGGAGTTGATTTCCAGCTGCAGATACCACCAGCCAAACTGCTATGCCCACGGAGCCAGAGGCAGCCCAAAACATCCTTGGCCCTATGGGGAGTCTACGGCTATGTGAGAACTAGGCAAGCGCTGAGCTCCTGAGCCAAGCCGCATTGGGGCTGAGGTTTGTTCCCTGAACCCAGTTTCCCTTTGCAGAATGCAGCTCCTAGAAGCGCGTTTTGTTCCGTTTTGGAGCTAGGTCCTCTTTGGTGTCCCTAAATAGCGGGCTATGGTTGGGTTGATAGGACCAGTGCACACAGGGCTTCTTCAGGCCAAATTAGCATTCTCCACGAAGGAGAAGATGTTTGGAGTTGGTTTCCAGCTGCAGATACCACCAGCCGAACTGCTATGCCCACGGAGCCAGCGGCAGCCCAGACCCTACATGGCCCTAAGGGGAGCAAAGGTCTAGGTGATAATTAGGCAAGCGCTGGGATCCTGAGCCAAACCGCATTTGGGCTGAGGTTTGTTCCCCGAGCACGTTTTCCCTTTGCAGAATGCAGCTCCTAGAATCGCGATTTGTGCCGTTTCGGAGATAGGTCCTAGGTGGTGTCCCTCCCGAGCTGGCTCTGGGTGGGTTGCTAGGGCCAGTGCACACAGGGCTTCTTCCGGCCAAATCAGCCTTCTCCGCGAAGGAGAACATATTTGGAATTGGTTTCCAGCTGCGGAGACCACCAGCCATGCAGCAGTGCCGACAGAGCCAGAGGCAGCCCAGACCCTCCTTGGCCCTATGGGGAGCCAAGGTCTAGGTGAAAATTATGCAAGCGCTGGGATCCTGAGCCAAACCGCATTGGGGCTGAGGTTTGTTCCCCCCGCCCATTTTCCCTTTGCAGAATGCAGCTCCTAGAAGCGCTTGTTGTGCCCTTTCAGAGATAGGCCCTAGGTGGGGCCCTCCCTAGCTGGCTCTGGGGGGGTTGCTAGGGCCAGTGCACACAGGACTACTTCAGGCCAAATTAGTCTTCTCTGCGAAGGAGGAGATATTTGGAGTTGGTTTCCAGCTGCAGACACCACCAGCCAAGCAGCAGTGCCCACGGAGCCAGAGGCGGCCCAGACCCTCCTTGGCACTGTGGGGAGTCTAGGGCTAGGTGAGAACTACTCAAGCGCTGCGATCCTGAGCCAAGCTGCATTGGGGCTGAGGTTTGTTCCCTGAGCACGGTTTCCCTTTGCAGAATGCAGTTCCTAGCAGCGGTTTTGTGCCCATTCGGGGATAGGTCCTAGGTGGTGTCCCTCCCGAGCTGGCTATGGGTGGGTTGCTAGGGCCAGTGCACACAGGGCTTCTTCAGGCAAAATCAGCCTTCTCTGAAGGAGAAGACGTTTGGAGTTGGTTTCCAGCTGCAGAGACCACCAGCCAAGCAGCAGTGCCCACGGAGGCAGAGGCAGCCCAGACCCTCCTTGGCCCTATTGGGAGCCAAGGGCTAGGTGAGAAGGAGGCAAGCGCTGCGATCCTGAGCCAAGCCGCATTGGGGCTGAGGTTTGTTCCCCGAGCATGTTTTCCCTTTGCAGAATGCAGCTCCTAGCAGCGCGTTTTTTGCCGTTTCGGGGATAAGTCCTAGGTGGTGTCCCTCCCGAGCTGGCTATGGGTGGGTTGCTAGGACCAGTGCACACAGGGCTTCTTCCGGCCAAATCACCTTCTCCGTGAAGCAGAAGACGTTTGGAGTTGGTTTCCAGCTGCGGAGACCACCAGCCAAGTAGCGGTGCCCACGGAGCCAGAGGCAGCCCAGACCATCCATGGCCCTATGGGGAGCCAAGGACTAGGTGAGAAGCAGGCAAGCGCTGCGATCCTGAGCCAAGCCGCATTGGGGCTGAGGTTTGTTCCCTGAGCCCATTTTCCCTTTGCAGAATACAGCTCCTAAAAGCGCTTTTTTGCCGTTTCGTATCTAGGCCTTCTCTGGGGTCCATAAATAGGTGGCTAGGGGTGGGTTGCTAGAACCTGTGCACACAGGGCTTCTTCAGGTCAAATCAGCCTTCTCCACGAAGGAGAAGACGTTTGGAGTTGGTTTCCAGCTGCGGAGACCACCAGCCGAGCAGCAGTGCCCACGGAGCCAGAGGCAGCCCAGACCCTCCTTGGCCTTATGGGGAGCCTAGGGCTAGGTGAAAATTACCTAAGTGCTGAGATCCTGAGCCAAACCGCATCGGGGCTGAGGTTTGTTCCCCGAGCCCAGTTTCCCTTTGCAGAATGTAGCTCCTAGCAGCGCGTCTTGTGCCGTTTCGGATACAGGCCCTAGGTGGGGCCCTCCAGAGCTGGCTTTGGGTGGGTTGCTAGGGCCAGTGCACACAGGACTTTTTCAGGCCAAATGAGCCTTCTCCGCGAAGGAGAAGATGTTTGGAGTTGGATTCCAGCTGAGGAGACCATTAGCCAAGCAGCAGTGCCCACGGAGCCAGAGGCAGCCCAGACCCTCCTTGGCCCTGTGGGGAGTCTAGGGGTAGGTGAGAACTAGGCCAGCGTTGTGAGCATGAGCCAAGCCGAATGGGGCTGAGGTTTGTTCCCTGAGCACAGTTTCCCATTGCAGAATGCAGCTCCTAGAAGCGAGTTTTGTGCCCATTCGGAGCTAGGCCCTAGGTGGGGTCCTTCCCTAGCTGGCTATGTGTGGGTTGCTAGGGCCAGTGCACACAGGGCTTCTTCAGGCCAAATCAGCCTTCTCCGCGAAGGAAAAGATGTGTGGAGTTGGTTTCCAGCTGCGGAGACCACCAGCCAAGCAGCAGTGCCCACGGAGCCAGAGGCAGCCCAGACCCTTCTTGGCCCTATGGGGAGCCCAGGGCTAGGTGAGAACGAGGCAAGCGCTGCGATCCTGAGCCAAGCCGCATCGGGCTGAGGTTTGTTCCCCGAGCACGGTTTTCCTTTGCAGAATGCAGCTCCTAGCAGCGCGTTTTTTGCCGTTTTGGAGCTAGGCCCTCGGTTGGGCCCTCCCGAGCTGGCTCTGGGTGGTTTGCAAGGACCATTGCACACAGGGCTTCTTCAGGCCAAATCAGCCTTCTCCGCGAAGGAGAATATGTTTGGAGTTGGTATCCAGCTGCGGAGACCGCCAGCCAAGCAGCAGTGCCGACGGAGCCAGAGGCAGCCAAGACCCTCCTTGGCCCTATGGGGAGCATAGATCTACTTGAAAATTAGGCAAGCGCTGGGATCCTGAGCCAAACCGCATTGGGGCTGAGGTTTGTTCCCCGAGCCCCTTTTCCCTTTGCAGAATGCAGCTCCTAGAAGCGCTTTTTCTGCCCTTTCGGAGATAGGTCCTAGGTGGGGCCTTCCCTAGCTGGCTGTCGGTGGGTTGCTAGGGCCAGTGCACACAGGACGTCTTCAGGGCAAATTAGTCTTCTCCGCGAAGGAGAAGACGTTTGGAGTTGGTTTCCAGCTGCAGACACCACCAGCCATGCAGCAGTGCCCACGGAGTCAGAGGCAGCCCAGACCATCCTTGGCCCTGTGGGAAGCCTAGGGCTAGGTGAGAACTAGGCAAGCGCTGCGATTCTGAGCCAAGCTGCATTGGGGCTGAGGTTTGCTCCCCAAGCACGGTTTCCCTTTGCAGAATGCAGCTCCTTGAAGCGCATTTTTTGCCGTTTCGGAGATAGGTCATAGGTGGTTTCCCTCCCGAGCTGGCTATGGGTTGGTTGCTAGGGCCAGTGCACACAGGGCTTCTTCAGGCAAAATCAGCCTTCTCTGTGAAGGAGAAGATGACTGGAGTTGGTTTCCAGCTGCGGAGACCACCAGCCAAGCAGCAGTGCCCACGGAGCCAGAGGCAGCCCAGACCATCCTTGGCCCTATGGGGAGCCTAAGGCTAGGTGAGAAGTAGGTAAGCGCTGGGATCCTGAGCCAAGCCCCATTGGTGCTGAGGTTTGTTCCCCGAGCACAGTTTCCCTTTGCAGAATGCAGCTCCTAACAGCGTGTTTTGTGCCCTTTCGGACCTAGGCCCTACGTTGGTATCTCCCGAGCTGGCTCTGGGGGGATTGCTAAGGCCAGTGCACACAGGGTTTCTTCACGCCAAATCAGCCTTCTCCGCGAAGGAGAAGACGTTTGGAGTTGGTTTCCAGCTGCGGAGACCACCAGCCAAGCAGCAGTGCCCACGGAGCCAGAGGCAGCCCAGACCCTCCTTGGCCCTGTGGGGAGCCGAGGGCTAGGTGAGAACTAGGCAAGCGCTGCGATCATGAGCCAAGCTGCTTTGGGGCTGAGGTTTGTTCCCCGAGCCCAGTTTCCCTTTGCAGAATGCAGCTCCTAGCAGCGCGTTTTGTGCCGTTTCGGAGCTAGGCCCTAGGTGGGGCCCTCCCGAGCTGCCTATGGTGGGGTTGCTAGGGCCAGTGCACACAGGACTTCTTCAGGCCAAATTAGTCTTCTCCGCGAAGGAGACGACGTTTGGAGTTGGTGTCCAGCAGCGGAGACCACCAGCCAAGCAGCAGTGTCCACGGAGCCAGAGGCAGCCCAGACCCTCCTTGGCCCGAAGGGGAGCCCAAGGCTAGGTGAGAACGAGGCAAGCGCTGCGATCCTGAGCCAAGCCGCATCGGGGCTGAGGTTTGTCCCTGAGCCCAGTTTCCCTTTGCAGAATTCAGCTCCTAGATGTGCTTTTTTGCCGTTTCGGATTAGGCCTTCTGTGGTGTCCCTAAATAGCTGGCTATGGGTGGGTTGCTAGGACCTGCGCAAACAGGGCTTCCTCAGGCCAAATCAGCCTTCTGCGTGAAGGAGAAGATGTTTAGAGTTGGTTTCCAGCTGCGGAGACCATCAGCCATTCGGCACTGCCCACGGAGCCAGAGGCAGCCCAGACCCTCCTTGGCCCTATGGGGAGCAAAGATCTAGGTGAAAATTAGGCAAGTGCTGCGATCCTGAGCCAAACCGCATTGGGGTTGAGGTTTGTTCCCCGAGCTCATTTTCCCATTGCAGAATGCAGCTCCTAGAAGCGTGTTCTGTGCCGTTTTTCATATAGGCCCTAGGAGGGGCCCTCCCGACCTGGCTCTGGGTGGGTTGCTAGGGCCAGTGCACACAGGACTTCTTCAGGCCAAATTAGCCTTCTCCGTGAAGAATAAGGTGTTTGGAGTTGGTTTCCAGCTGAGGAGACCACCAGCCAAGCAGCAGTGCCCACGGAGCCAGAGGCAGCCCAGACCCTCCTTGGCCCTATGGGGAGTCTAGGGCTAGGTGAGAACTACTCAAGGGCTGCGATCCTGAGCCAAGCTGCATTAGGGATGAGGTTTGTTGCCCAAGCATGTTCTCCCTTTGCAGAATGCAGCTCCTAGCAGCGCGTTTTGTGCCGATTTTCATAAAGGCCCTAGGTGGGTCCCTCCTGAGCTGGCTATGGGTGGGTTGCTAGGGCCAGTGCACACCGGACTTCTTCAGGCGAAATTAGCCTTCTCCGCGAAGGATAATGTGTTTGGAGTTGGTTTCCAGCTGCGGAGACCACCAGCCAAGCAGCAGTGCCCACGGAGCCAGAGGCAGCCCAGACCCTCCTTGGCCCTATGGGGAGCCTAGGGCTAGGTGAGAAGTAGGTAAGCGCTGGGATCCTGAGCGAAGCCCCATTGGGGCTGAGGTTTGTTGCCCAAGCACAGTTTCCCTTTGCAGAATGCAGCTCATAGCAACGGGTTTTGTGCCCTTTCGGAGATAGGCCCTAGGGTGGTCCCTCCCGAGCTGGCTATGGGTGGGTTGCTAGAGCCAGTGCACACAGGGCTTCTTCAGGCCAAATCAGCCTGCTCCGCGAAGGAGAAGATGTTTGGAGTTGGTTTCCAGCTGCGGAGACCACCAGCCGAGCAGCAGTGCCCACGGAGCCAGAGGCACCCCAGACCCTACATGGCCCTATGGGGAGCAAAGGTCTAGGTGATAATTAGGCAAGCGCTGCGATCCTGAGCCAAGCTGCATTGGGGCTGAGGTTTGTTCCCCGAGCACGTTTTCCCTTTGCAGAATGCAGCTCCTAGAAGCGCGATTTGTGCCGTTTCGGAGATAGGTCCTAGGTGGGGTCCTCCCGACCTGGCTCTGGGTGGGTTGCTAGGGCCAGTGCACACAGGACTTCTTCCGGCCAAATCAGCCTTCTCCACGAAGGAGAACATATTTGGAATTGGTTTCCAGCTGCGGAGACCACCAGCCATGCAGCAGTGCCGACAGAGTCAGAGGCAGCCCAGACCCTCCTTGGCCCTATGGGGAGCCAAGGTCTAGGTGAAAATTATGCAAGCGCTGGGATCCTGAGCCAAACCGCATTGGGGCTGAGGTTTGTTCCCCCCGCCCATTTTCCCTTTGCAGAATGCAGCTCCTAGAAGCGCTTGTTGTGCCCTTTCAGAGATAGGCCCTAGGTGGGGCCCTCCCTAGCTGGCTATGGGGGGGTTGCTAGGGCCAGTGCACACAGGACTACTTCAGGCCAAATTAGTCTTCTCTGCGAAGGAGGAGATATTTGGAGTTGGTTTCCAGCTGCAGACACCACCAGCCAAGCAGCAGTGCCCACGGAGCCAGAGGCGGCCCAGACCCTCCTTGGCACTGTGGGGAGTCTAGGGCTAGGTGAGATCTACTCAAGCACTGCGATCCTGAGCCAAGCTGCATTGGGGCTGAGGTTTGTTCCCCGAGCACGTTTTCCCTTTGCACAAGGCAGCTCCTAGCAGCGGTTTTGTGCCCATTCGGGGATAGGTCCTAGGTGGTGTCCCTCCCGAGCTGGCTATGGGTGGGTTGCTAGGGCCAGTGCACACAGGGCCTCTTCAGGCCAAATCAGCCTTCTCTGCGAAGGAAAAGACGTTTGGAGTTGGTTTCCAGCTGCGGAGACCACCAGCCAAGCAGCAGTGCCCACGGAGGCAGAGGCAGCCCAGACCCTCCTTGGCCCTATTGGGAGCAAAGGTCTAGGTGATAATTAGGCAAGCGCTGCGATCCTGAGCCAAGGCGCATTGGGGCTGAGGTTTGTTCCCCGAGCACGGTTTCCCTTTGCACAATGCAGCTCCTAGCAGCGCGTTTTTTGCCGTTTCGGGGATAGGTCCTAGGTGGTGTCCCTCCCGAGCTGGCTATGGGTGGGTTGCTAGGACCAGTGCACACAGGGCTTCTTCCGGCCAAATCACCTTCTCCGCGAAGGAGAAGACGTTTGGAGTTGGTTTCCAGCTACGGAGACCACCAGCGAAGCAGCAGTGCCCACGGAGCCAGAGGCAGCCCAGACCATCCATGGCCCTATGGGGAGCCAAGGGCTAGGTGAGAAGCAGGCAAGCGCTGTGATCATGAGCCAAGCCGCATTGGGGCTGAGGTTTGTTCCCTGAGCCCAGTTTCCCGTTGCAGAATGCAGCTCCTAGAACCGGGATTTTTGCCATTTCGGAGCTAAGCCTTCTGTGGTGTGCGTAAATAGCTGGCTATGGGTGGGTTGCTAGGACCTGTGCACACAGGGCTTCCTCAGGCCAAATCAGCCTTCTCCGCGATGGAGAAGACGTTTGGAGTTGGTTTCCAGCTGCGGAGACCACCAGCCAAGCAGCAGTGCCCACGGAGGCCTGGGCAGTTCAGACCCTCCTTGGCCCTATGGGGAGCCAAGCCTAGGTGAAAATTAGGCATGTGCTGGGATCCTGAGCCAAACCGCATTCAGGCTGAGGTTTGTTCTCCGAGCCCATTTTCCCTTTGCAGAATGCAGCTCCAAGCAAAGGGTTTTGTGCCGATTCGGAGCTAAGCCCTAGGTGGGGCCCTCCTGAGCTTGCTATGGGTGGATTGTTACGACCAGTACAAACATGGCTTCTTCAGGCCAAATCAGCCTTCTCCGTGAAGGAGAAGACGTTTGGAGTTGGTTTCCAGCTGCGGAGACCACCAGCCAAGCAGCAGTGCCCACGGAGGCAGAGGCAGCCCAGACCCTCCTTGGCCCTATGGGGAGCCTAAGGCTAGGTGAGAAGTAGGTAAGCGCTGGGATCCTGAGCGAAGCCCCATTGGGGCTGAGGTTTGTTCCCCAAGCACAGTTTCCCTTTGCAGAATGCAGCTCCTAGCAACGGGTTTTTTGCCCTTTCGGAGATAGGCCCTATGGTGGTCCCTCCCGAGCTGGCTATGGGTGGGTTGCTAGGGCCAGTGCACAAAGGGCTTCTTCAGGCCAAATCAGCCTTCTCCGTGAAGGAGAAGACGTTTGGAGTTGGTTTCCAGCTGCGGAGACCACCAGCCAAGCAGCAGTGCCCACGGAGCCAGAGGCAGCCCAGACCCTACATGGCCCTAAGGGAAGCAAAGGTCTAGGTGATAATTAGGAAAGCGCTGCGATCCTGAGCCAAGTTGCATTGGAGCTGAGGTTTGTTCCCCGAGCACGTTTTCCCTTTGCAGAATGCAGCTCGTAGCATCGGGTTTTGTGCCCTTTCGGAGATAAGCCCTGGGTGGGGCCCTCCCGAGCTGGCTATGGGGCGGTTGCTAGGGCCAGTGCAGACAGGGCTTCTTCTGGCCAAATTAGCACTCTCCGCGAAGGAGAAGATGTTTGGAGTTGGTTTCCAGCTGAGGAGACCACCAGCCAAGCATCAGTGCACACGGAGCCAGAGGCAGCCCAGACCATCCTTGGCCCTGTGGGGAGTCCAGGGCTAGGTGAGAATTAGGCAAGCGCTGCGATCCTGAGCAAAGCTGCATTGGGGCTGAAGTTTGTTCCCCGAGCACGGTTTCCCTTTGCAGAATGCAGCTCTTAGCAGCTAGTTTTTTGCCGTTTTAGAGCTAGGCCCTCGGCGGTGTCTCTCCCTAACTTGCCATGTGTGGGTTGCTAGGACCAGTACAAACAGGGCTTCTTCAGGCCAAATCAGCCTTCTCCGTGAAGGAGAAGATGTTTGGAGTTCGTTGCCAGCTGCGGACACCACCAGCCAAGCAGCAGTGCCCACGGAGCCAGAGGCAGCCCAAACCCTCCTTGGCCCTATGGGGAGCCAAGGGCCAGGTGAGAAGGAGGCAAGTGCTACGATCCTAAGCCAAGCCGCATTGGGGCTGAGGTTTGTTCCCTGAGCCCAGTATCCCTTTGCAGAATGCAGCTCCTAGCAGCGCGTTTTGTGCCGTTTCGGAGCTAGGCCCTAGGTTGGTCCCTCCAGAGCTGGTTATGGGTGGGTTGCTAGGGCCAGTGCACACAGGACGTCTTCAGGCCAAATCAGACTTCTCCGCGAAGGAGAAGACGTTTGGAGTTTCTTTCCAGCTACGGAGACCACCAGCCAAGCAGCAGTGCCCACCGAGCCAGAGGCAGCCCAGACTCTCCTTGGCCCTATGGGGAGCCTAGGGCTAGGTGAGGACTAGTCAAGCGCTGCGATCCTGAGCCAAGCTGCATTGGGGCTGAGGTTTGTTGCCCAAGCACGGTTTCCCTTTGCAGAATGCAGCTCCTAGAAGCACGTTTTGTGCCGTTTCGGAGCTAGGCCCTCGGTGGCGTCCCTCCCTAGCTAGCTATGGGTGGGCTACTACGACCAGTACAAACAGGGCTTCTTCAGGTCAAATCAGCCTTCTCCATGAAAGAGAAGATGTTTGGAGTTTCTTTCCAGCTACGGAGACCACCAGCCAAGCAGCAGTGCCCACGGAGCCAGAGGCAGCCCAAACCCTCCTTGGCCCTATGGGGAGCCAAGGGCCAGGTGAGAAGATGGCTAGCGCTGCGATCCTGAGCCAAGCCGCATTGGGGCTGAGGTTTGTTCCCTGAGCCCAGTTTCCCTTTGCAGAATGCAGCTCCTCGAAGCTCGTTTTGTGCCATTTGGGTGCTAGGCCCTAGGTTGGTCCCTCCCGAGCAGGCTATGGATGGGTTGCTATGGCCAGTGCACACAGGGCTTCTTCAGGCCAAATCAGCCTTCTCCACGAAGCAAAAGATGTTTGGAGTTGGTTTCCAGCTGCGGAGACCACCAGCCAAACAGCAGTGCCCACGGAGCCAGAGGCAGCCCAGACCATCCGTGGCCCTATGGGGAACAAATGTCTAGGTGAAAATTATGCAAGCGCTGGGATCCTGAGCCAAACCGCACTGGGGCTGAGGTTTGTTCCCCGAGCCCAGTTTCCCTTTGCAGAATATAGCTCCTGGCAGCGCGTTTTGTGCCCTTTCGGAGATAGGCCCTAGGTGGGGCCCTCCCTAGCTGGCTATGGGGCGGTTGCTAGGGCCAGTGCACACAGGGCTTCTTCAGGCCAAATTAGCATTCTCCACGAAGGAGAAGATGTTTGGAGTTGGTTTCCAGCTGCAGATACCACCAGCCGAACTGCTATGCCCACGGAGCCAGAGGCAGCCCAAAACATCCTTGGCCCTATGGGGAGTCTACGGCTATGTGAGAACTAGGCAAGCGCTGAGCTCCTGAGCCAAGCCGCATTGGGGCTGAGGTTTGTTCCCTGAACCCAGTTTCCCTTTGCAGAATGCAGCTCCTAGAAGCGCGTTTTGTTCCGTTTTGGAGCTAGGTCCTCTTTGGTGTCCCTAAATAGCGGGCTATGGTTGGGTTGATAGGACCAGTGCACACAGGGCTTCTTCAGGCCAAATTAGCATTCTCCACGAAGGAGAAGATGTTTGGAGTTGGTTTCCAGCTGCAGATACCACCAGCCGAACTGCTATGCCCACGGAGCCAGCGGCAGCCCAGACCCTACATGGCCCTAAGGGGAGCAAAGGTCTAGGTGATAATTAGGCAAGCGCTGGGATCCTGAGCCAAACCGCATTTGGGCTGAGGTTTGTTCCCCGAGCACGTTTTCCCTTTGCAGAATGCAGCTCCTAGAATCGCGATTTGTGCCGTTTCGGAGATAGGTCCTAGGTGGTGTCCCTCCCGAGCTGGCTCTGGGTGGGTTGCTAGGGCCAGTGCACACAGGGCTTCTTCCGGCCAAATCAGCCTTCTCCGCGAAGGAGAACATATTTGGAATTGGTTTCCAGCTGCGGAGACCACCAGCCATGCAGCAGTGCCGACAGAGCCAGAGGCAGCCCAGACCCTCCTTGGCCCTATGGGGAGCCAAGGTCTAGGTGAAAATTATGCAAGCGCTGGGATCCTGAGCCAAACCGCATTGGGGCTGAGGTTTGTTCCCCCCGCCCATTTTCCCTTTGCAGAATGCAGCTCCTAGAAGCGCTTGTTGTGCCCTTTCAGAGATAGGCCCTAGGTGGGGCCCTCCCTAGCTGGCTCTGGGGGGGTTGCTAGGGCCAGTGCACACAGGACTACTTCAGGCCAAATTAGTCTTCTCTGCGAAGGAGGAGATATTTGGAGTTGGTTTCCAGCTGCAGACACCACCAGCCAAGCAGCAGTGCCCACGGAGCCAGAGGCGGCCCAGACCCTCCTTGGCACTGTGGGGAGTCTAGGGCTAGGTGAGAACTACTCAAGCGCTGCGATCCTGAGCCAAGCTGCATTGGGGCTGAGGTTTGTTCCCTGAGCACGGTTTCCCTTTGCAGAATGCAGTTCCTAGCAGCGGTTTTGTGCCCATTCGGGGATAGGTCCTAGGTGGTGTCCCTCCCGAGCTGGCTATGGGTGGGTTGCTAGGGCCAGTGCACACAGGGCTTCTTCAGGCAAAATCAGCCTTCTCTGAAGGAGAAGACGTTTGGAGTTGGTTTCCAGCTGCAGAGACCACCAGCCAAGCAGCAGTGCCCACGGAGGCAGAGGCAGCCCAGACCCTCCTTGGCCCTATTGGGAGCCAAGGGCTAGGTGAGAAGGAGGCAAGCGCTGCGATCCTGAGCCAAGCCGCATTGGGGCTGAGGTTTGTTCCCCGAGCATGTTTTCCCTTTGCAGAATGCAGCTCCTAGCAGCGCGTTTTTTGCCGTTTCGGGGATAAGTCCTAGGTGGTGTCCCTCCCGAGCTGGCTATGGGTGGGTTGCTAGGACCAGTGCACACAGGGCTTCTTCCGGCCAAATCACCTTCTCCGTGAAGCAGAAGACGTTTGGAGTTGGTTTCCAGCTGCGGAGACCACCAGCCAAGTAGCGGTGCCCACGGAGCCAGAGGCAGCCCAGACCATCCATGGCCCTATGGGGAGCCAAGGACTAGGTGAGAAGCAGGCAAGCGCTGCGATCCTGAGCCAAGCCGCATTGGGGCTGAGGTTTGTTCCCTGAGCCCATTTTCCCTTTGCAGAATACAGCTCCTAAAAGCGCTTTTTTGCCGTTTCGTATCTAGGCCTTCTCTGGGGTCCATAAATAGGTGGCTAGGGGTGGGTTGCTAGAACCTGTGCACACAGGGCTTCTTCAGGTCAAATCAGCCTTCTCCACGAAGGAGAAGACGTTTGGAGTTGGTTTCCAGCTGCGGAGACCACCAGCCGAGCAGCAGTGCCCACGGAGCCAGAGGCAGCCCAGACCCTCCTTGGCCTTATGGGGAGCCTAGGGCTAGGTGAAAATTACCTAAGTGCTGAGATCCTGAGCCAAACCGCATCGGGGCTGAGGTTTGTTCCCCGAGCCCAGTTTCCCTTTGCAGAATGTAGCTCCTAGCAGCGCGTCTTGTGCCGTTTCGGATACAGGCCCTAGGTGGGGCCCTCCAGAGCTGGCTTTGGGTGGGTTGCTAGGGCCAGTGCACACAGGACTTTTTCAGGCCAAATGAGCCTTCTCCGCGAAGGAGAAGATGTTTGGAGTTGGATTCCAGCTGAGGAGACCATTAGCCAAGCAGCAGTGCCCACGGAGCCAGAGGCAGCCCAGACCCTCCTTGGCCCTGTGGGGAGTCTAGGGGTAGGTGAGAACTAGGCCAGCGTTGTGAGCATGAGCCAAGCCGAATGGGGCTGAGGTTTGTTCCCTGAGCACAGTTTCCCATTGCAGAATGCAGCTCCTAGAAGCGAGTTTTGTGCCCATTCGGAGCTAGGCCCTAGGTGGGGTCCTTCCCTAGCTGGCTATGTGTGGGTTGCTAGGGCCAGTGCACACAGGGCTTCTTCAGGCCAAATCAGCCTTCTCCGCGAAGGAAAAGATGTGTGGAGTTGGTTTCCAGCTGCGGAGACCACCAGCCAAGCAGCAGTGCCCACGGAGCCAGAGGCAGCCCAGACCCTTCTTGGCCCTATGGGGAGCCCAGGGCTAGGTGAGAACGAGGCAAGCGCTGCGATCCTGAGCCAAGCCGCATCGGGCTGAGGTTTGTTCCCCGAGCACGGTTTCCCTTTGCAGAATGCAGCTCCTAGCAGCGCGTTTTTTGCCGTTTTGGAGCTAGGCCCTCGGTTGGGCCCTCCCGAGCTGGCTCTGGGTGGTTTGCAAGGACCATTGCACACAGGGCTTCTTCAGGCCAAATCAGCCTTCTCCGCGAAGGAGAATATGTTTGGAGTTGGTATCCAGCTGCGGAGACCGCCAGCCAAGCAGCAGTGCCGACGGAGCCAGAGGCAGCCAAGACCCTCCTTGGCCCTATGGGGAGCATAGATCTACTTGAAAATTAGGCAAGCGCTGGGATCCTGAGCCAAACCGCATTGGGGCTGAGGTTTGTTCCCCGAGCCCCTTTTCCCTTTGCAGAATGCAGCTCCTAGAAGCGCTTTTTCTGCCCTTTCGGAGATAGGTCCTTGGTGGGGCCTTCCCTAGCTGGCTGTCGGTGGGTTGCTAGGGCCAGTGCACACAGGACGTCTTCAGGGCAAATTAGTCTTCTCGCGAAGGAGAAGACGTTTGGAGTTGGTTTCCAGCTGCAGACACCACCAGCCATGCAGCAGTGCCCACGGAGTCAGAGGCAGCCCAGACCATCCTTGGCCCTGTGGGAAGCCTAGGGCTAGGTGAGAACTAGGCAAGCGCTGCGATTCTGAGCCAAGCTGCATTGGGGCTGAGGTTTGCTCCCCAAGCACGGTTTCCCTTTGCAGAATGCAGCTCCTTGAAGCGCATTTTTTGCCGTTTCGGAGATAGGTCATAGGTGGTTTCCCTCCCGAGCTGGCTATGGGTTGGTTGCTAGGGCCAGTGCACACAGGGCTTCTTCAGGCAAAATCAGCCTTCTCTGTGAAGGAGAAGATGACTGGAGTTGGTTTCCAGCTGCGGAGACCACCAGCCAAGCAGCAGTGCCCACGGAGCCAGAGGCAGCCCAGACCATCCTTGGCCCTATGGGGAGCCTAAGGCTAGGTGAGAAGTAGGTAAGCGCTGGGATCCTGAGCCAAGCCCCATTGGTGCTGAGGTTTGTTCCCCGAGCACAGTTTCCCTTTGCAGAATGCAGCTCCTAACAGCGTGTTTTGTGCCCTTTCGGACCTAGGCCCTACGTTGGTATCTCCCGAGCTGGCTCTGGGGGGATTGCTAAGGCCAGTGCACACAGGGTTTCTTCACGCCAAATCAGCCTTCTCCGCGAAGGAGAAGACGTTTGGAGTTGGTTTCCAGCTGCGGAGACCACCAGCCAAGCAGCAGTGCCCACGGAGCCAGAGGCAGCCCAGACCCTCCTTGGCCCTGTGGGGAGCCGAGGGCTAGGTGAGAACTAGGCAAGCGCTGCGATCATGAGCCAAGCTGCTTTGGGGCTGAGGTTTGTTCCCCGAGCACAGTTTCCCTTTGAAGAATGCAGCTCCTAGAAGCGCTTTTTGTACCCTTTCGGAGATTGGCCCTAGGTGGGGCCCTCCCGAGCTGGTTCTGGGTGGGTTGCTAGGGCCAGTGCACACAGGACTTCTTCAGGCCAAATTTGTCTTCTCAGCGAAGGAAAAGACGTTTGGAGTTGGTGTCCAGGTGCAAACACCACCAGCAGAGCAGCAGTGCCCACGGAGCCAGAGGCAGCCCAGACCCTTCTTGGCCCTGTGCGGAGCCTAGGGCTAGGTAACAACTAGGCAAGCGCTGCGATTCTGAGCCAAGCTGCATTGGAGCTGAGGTTTGCTCCCCGAACACTGTTTCCCTTTGCAGAATGCAGCTCCTAGAAGCGCGTTTGGAGCCGTTTCGGAGCTAGGCCCTAGGTGGGGCCCTCCCGAGCTGGCTCTGGGGGGGTTGCTAGGGCCAGTGCACACAGGGCTTCTTCAAGCCAAATCAGCCTTCTCCGCGAAGGAGAAGGTGTATGGAGTTGGTTTCCAGCTGAGGAGACCACCAGCCGAGCAGCAGTGCCCACGGAGCCAGAGGCAGCCCAGACCTTCCTTGGCCCTGTGGGGAGTATAGGGCTAGGTGATAACTAGGCAAGCGCTGGGATCCTGAGCCAAGCTGCATTGGGGCTGAGCTTTGTTCCCCGAGCACGGTTTCCCTTTGCAGAATGCAGCTCCTTGAAGCCCGTTTTTTTGCCGCTTCGAAGCTAGGCACTAGGTGGGGTCCCTAAATAGCTGGCTATGTGTGGGTTGCTAGGACCAGTGCACACAGGGCTTCTTCAGGACAAATCAGCCTTATCCGAGAAGGAGAAGATGTTTGGAGTTGTTTTGCAGCTACGGAGACCACCAGCCAAGCAGCAGTGCCCACGGAGCCAGAGGCAGCCCAGACCATCCTTGGCCCTATGGGGAGCCAAGGGCTAGGTGAAAATTAGACAAGCGATGGGATCCTGAGCCAAACCGCATTGGGGCTGAGGTTTGTTCCCCGAGCCCATTTTCCCTTTGCAGAATGCAGCTCCTAGAAGCGTGTTTTGTGCCCTTTCGGAGCTAAGCCCACGGGAGAGTCCCGGCCTAGCTGGCTATGGGTGGGTTGCTAGGGCCAGTGCACACAGGCTTCTTCAGGGAAATTAGACTTCTCCGGGAATGAGAAGATGTTTGGATTTGATTTCCACCTGCGGACACCACCAGCCAACCAGCAGTGCCCATGGAAGCAGAGGCAGCCCAGACCCTCCTTGGCCCTATAGGGAGCCTAGGGCTAGGTGAGAAGTAGGTAAGCAGTGGGATCCTGAGCCAAGCCCCATTGGGGCTGAGGTTTGTTCCCCGAGCCCAGTTTCCCTTTGCAGAATGCAGCTCCTAGCAGCGCGTTTTGTGCCGTTTCGGAGATAGGCCCTAGGTGGGGCCCTCCCGAGCTGCCTATGGTGGGGTTGCTAGGGCCAGTGCACACAGGACTTCTTCAGGCCAAATTAGTCTTCTCCGCGAAGGAGACGACGTTTGGAGTTGGTGTCCAGCAGCGGAGACCACCAGCCAAGCAGCAGTGTCCACGGAGCCAGAGGCAGCCCAGACCCTCCTTGGCCCGAAGGGGAGCCCAAGGCTAGGTGAGAACGAGGCAAGCGCTGCGATCCTGAGCCAAGCCGCATCGGGGCTGAGGTTTGTCCCTGAGCCCAGTTTCCCTTTGCAGAATTCAGCTCCTAGATGTGCTTTTTTGCCGTTTCGGATTAGGCCTTCTGTGGTGTCCCTAAATAGCTGGCTATGGGTGGGTTGCTAGGACCTGCGCAAACAGGGCTTCCTCAGGCCAAATCAGCCTTCTGCGTGAAGGAGAAGATGTTTAGAGTTGGTTTCCAGCTGCGGAGACCATCAGCCATTCGGCACTGCCCACGGAGCCAGAGGCAGCCCAGACCCTCCTTGGCCCTATGGGGAGCAAAGATCTAGGTGAAAATTAGGCAAGTGCTGCGATCCTGAGCCAAACCGCATTGGGGTTGAGGTTTGTTCCCCGAGCTCATTTTCCCATTGCAGAATGCAGCTCCTAGAAGCGTGTTCTGTGCCGTTTTTCATATAGGCCCTAGGAGGGGCCCTCCCGACCTGGCTCTGGGTGGGTTGCTAGGGCCAGTGCACACAGGACTTCTTCAGGCCAAATTAGCCTTCTCCGTGAAGAATAAGGTGTTTGGAGTTGGTTTCCAGCTGAGGAGACCACCAGCCAAGCAGCAGTGCCCACGGAGCCAGAGGCAGCCCAGACCCTCCTTGGCCCTATGGGGAGTCTAGGGCTAGGTGAGAACTACTCAAGGGCTGCGATCCTGAGCCAAGCTGCATTAGGGATGAGGTTTGTTGCCCAAGCATGTTCTCCCTTTGCAGAATGCAGCTCCTAGCAGCGCGTTTTGTGCCGATTTTCATAAAGGCCCTAGGTGGGTCCCTCCTGAGCTGGCTATGGGTGGGTTGCTAGGGCCAGTGCACACCGGACTTCTTCAGGCGAAATTAGCCTTCTCCGCGAAGGATAATGTGTTTGGAGTTGGTTTCCAGCTGCGGAGACCACCAGCCAAGCAGCAGTGCCCACGGAGCCAGAGGCAGCCCAGACCCTCCTTGGCCCTATGGGGAGCCTAGGGCTAGGTGAGAAGTAGGTAAGCGCTGGGATCCTGAGCGAAGCCCCATTGGGGCTGAGGTTTGTTGCCCAAGCACAGTTTCCCTTTGCAGAATGCAGCTCATAGCAACGGGTTTTGTGCCCTTTCGGAGATAGGCCCTAGGGTGGTCCCTCCCGAGCTGGCTATGGGTGGGTTGCTAGAGCCAGTGCACACAGGGCTTCTTCAGGCCAAATCAGCCTGCTCCGCGAAGGAGAAGACGTTTGGAGTTGGTTTCCAGCTGCGGAGACCACCAGCCAAGCAGCAGTGCCCACGGAGCCAGAGGCAGCCCAGACCATCCTTGGCCCTATGGGGAGCCTAAGGCTAGGTGAGAAGTAGGTAAGCGCTGGGATCCTGAGCCAAGCCCCATTGGTGCTGAGGTTTGTTCCCCGAGCACAGTTTCCCTTTGCAGAATGCAGCTCCTAACAGCGTGTTTTGTGCCCTTTCGGACCTAGGCCCTACGTTGGTATCTCCCGAGCTGGCTCTGGGGGGATTGCTAAGGCCAGTGCACACAGGGTTTCTTCACGCCAAATCAGCCTTCTCCGCGAAGGAGAAGACGTTTGGAGTTGGTTTCCAGCTGCGGAGACCACCAGCCAAGCAGCAGTGCCCACGGAGCCAGAGGCAGCCCAGACCCTCCTTGGCCCTGTGGGGAGCCGAGGGCTAGGTGAGAACTAGGCAAGCGCTGCGATCATGAGCCAAGCTGCTTTGGGGCTGAGGTTTGTTCCCCGAGCACAGTTTCCCTTTGAAGAATGCAGCTCCTAGAAGCGCTTTTTGTACCCTTTCGGAGATTGGCCCTAGGTGGGGCCCTCCCGAGCTGGTTCTGGGTGGGTTGCTAGGGCCAGTGCACACAGGACTTCTTCAGGCCAAATTTGTCTTCTCAGCGAAGGAAAAGACGTTTGGAGTTGGTGTCCAGGTGCAAACACCACCAGCAGAGCAGCAGTGCCCACGGAGCCAGAGGCAGCCCAGACCCTTCTTGGCCCTGTGCGGAGCCTAGGGCTAGGTAACAACTAGGCAAGCGCTGCGATTCTGAGCCAAGCTGCATTGGGGCTGAGGTTTGCTCCCCGAACACTGTTTCCCTTTGCAGAATGCAGCTCCTAGAAGCGCGTTTGGAGCCGTTTCGGAGCTAGGCCCTAGGTGGGGCCCTCCCGAGCTGGCTCTGGGGGGGTTGCTAGGGCCAGTGCACACAGGGCTTCTTCAAGCCAAATCAGCCTTCTCCGCGAAGGAGAAGGTGTATGGAGTTGGTTTCCAGCTGAGGAGACCACCAGCCGAGCAGCAGTGCCCACGGAGCCAGAGGCAGCCCAGACCTTCCTTGGCCCTGTGGGGAGTATAGGGCTAGGTGATAACTAGGCAAGCGCTGGGATCCTGAGCCAAGCTGCATTGGGGCTGAGCTTTGTTCCCCGAGCACGGTTTCCCTTTGCAGAATGCAGCTCCTTGAAGCCCGTTTTTTTGCCGCTTCGAAGCTAGGCACTAGGTGGGGTCCCTAAATAGCTGGCTATGTGTGGGTTGCTAGGACCAGTGCACACAGGGCTTCTTCAGGACAAATCAGCCTTATCCGAGAAGGAGAAGATGTTTGGAGTTGTTTTGCAGCTACGGAGACCACCAGCCAAGCAGCAGTGCCCACGGAGCCAGAGGCAGCCCAGACCATCCTTGGCCCTATGGGGAGCCAAGGGCTAGGTGAAAATTAGACAAGCGATGGGATCCTGAGCCAAACCGCATTGGGGCTGAGGTTTGTTCCCCGAGCCCATTTTCCCTTTGCAGAATGCAGCTCCTAGAAGCGTGTTTTGTGCCCTTTCGGAGCTAAGCCCACGGGAGAGTCCCGGCCTAGCTGGCTATGGGTGGGTTGCTAGGGCCAGTGCACACAGGCTTCTTCAGGGAAATTAGACTTCTCCGGGAATGAGAAGATGTTTGGATTTGATTTCCACCTGCGGACACCACCAGCCAACCAGCAGTGCCCATGGAAGCAGAGGCAGCCCAGACCCTCCTTGGCCCTATAGGGAGCCTAGGGCTAGGTGAGAAGTAGGTAAGCAGTGGGATCCTGAGCCAAGCCCCATTGGGGCTGAGGTTTGTTCCCCGAGCCCAGTTTCCCTTTGCAGAATGCAGCTCCTAGCAGCGCGTTTTGTGCCGTTTCGGAGATAGGCCCTAGGTGGGGCCCTCCCGAGCTGCCTATGGTGGGGTTGCTAGGGCCAGTGCACACAGGACTTCTTCAGGCCAAATTAGTCTTCTCCGCGAAGGAGACGACGTTTGGAGTTGGTGTCCAGCAGCGGAGACCACCAGCCAAGCAGCAGTGTCCACGGAGCCAGAGGCAGCCCAGACCCTCCTTGGCCCGAAGGGGAGCCCAAGGCTAGGTGAGAACGAGGCAAGCGCTGCGATCCTGAGCCAAGCCGCATCGGGGCTGAGGTTTGTCCCTGAGCCCAGTTTCCCTTTGCAGAATTCAGCTCCTAGATGTGCTTTTTTGCCGTTTCGGATTAGGCCTTCTGTGGTGTCCCTAAATAGCTGGCTATGGGTGGGTTGCTAGGACCTGCGCAAACAGGGCTTCCTCAGGCCAAATCAGCCTTCTGCGTGAAGGAGAAGATGTTTAGAGTTGGTTTCCAGCTGCGGAGACCATCAGCCATTCGGCACTGCCCACGGAGCCAGAGGCAGCCCAGACCCTCCTTGGCCCTATGGGGAGCAAAGATCTAGGTGAAAATTAGGCAAGTGCTGCGATCCTGAGCCAAACCGCATTGGGGTTGAGGTTTGTTCCCCGAGCTCATTTTCCCATTGCAGAATGCAGCTCCTAGAAGCGTGTTCTGTGCCGTTTTTCATATAGGCCCTAGGAGGGGCCCTCCCGACCTGGCTCTGGGTGGGTTGCTAGGGCCAGTGCACACAGGACTTCTTCAGGCCAAATTAGCCTTCTCCGCGAAGAATAAGGTGTTTGGAGTTGGTTTCCAGCTGAGGAGACCACCAGCCAAGCAGCAGTGCCCACGGAGCCAGAGGCAGCCCAGACCCTCCTTGGCCCTATGGGGAGTCTAGGGCTAGGTGAGAACTACTCAAGGGCTGCGATCCTGAGCCAAGCTGCATTAGGGATGAGGTTTGTTGCCCAAGCATGTTCTCCCTTTGCAGAATGCAGCTCCTAGCAGCGCGTTTTGTGCCGATTTTCATAAAGGCCCTAGGTGGGTCCCTCCTGAGCTGGCTATGGGTGGGTTGCTAGGGCCAGTGCACACCGGACTTCTTCAGGCGAAATTAGCCTTCTCCGCGAAGGATAATGTGTTTGGAGTTGGTTTCCAGCTGCGGAGACCACCAGCCAAGCAGCAGTGCCCACGGAGCCAGAGGCAGCCCAGACCCTCCTTGGCCCTATGGGGAGCCTAGGGCTAGGTGAGAAGTAGGTAAGCGCTGGGATCCTGAGCGAAGCCCCATTGGGGCTGAGGTTTGTTGCCCAAGCACAGTTTCCCTTTGCAGAATGCAGCTCATAGCAACGGGTTTTGTGCCCTTTCGGAGATAGGCCCTAGGGTGGTCCCTCCCGAGCTGGCTATGGGTGGGTTGCTAGAGCCAGTGCACACAGGGCTTCTTCAGGCCAAATCAGCCTGCTCCGCGAAGGAGAAGACGTTTGGAGTTGGTTTCCAGCTGCGGAGACCACCAGCCAAGCAGCAGTGCCCACGGAGCCAGAGGCAGCCCAGACCATCCTTGGCCCTATGGGGAGCCTAAGGCTAGGTGAGAAGTAGGTAAGCGCTGGGATCCTGAGCCAAGCCCCATTGGTGCTGAGGTTTGTTCCCCGAGCACAGTTTCCCTTTGCAGAATGCAGCTCCTAACAGCGTGTTTTGTGCCCTTTCGGACCTAGGCCCTACGTTGGTATCTCCCGAGCTGGCTCTGGGGGGATTGCTAAGGCCAGTGCACACAGGGTTTCTTCACGCCAAATCAGCCTTCTCCGCGAAGGAGAAGACGTTTGGAGTTGGTTTCCAGCTGCGGAGACCACCAGCCAAGCAGCAGTGCCCACGGAGCCAGAGGCAGCCCAGACCCTCCTTGGCCCTGTGGGGAGCCGAGGGCTAGGTGAGAACTAGGCAAGCGCTGCGATCATGAGCCAAGCTGCTTTGGGGCTGAGGTTTGTTCCCCGAGCACAGTTTCCCTTTGCAGAATGCAGCTCCTAGAAGCGCGTTTGGAGCCGTTTCGGAGCTAGGCCCTAGGTGGGGCCCTCCCGAGCTGGCTCTGGGGGGGTTGCTAGGGCCAGTGCACACAGGGCTTCTTCAAGCCAAATCAGACTTCTCCGCGAAGGAGAAGGTGTATGGAGTTGGTTTCCAGCTGAGGAGACCACCAGCCGAGCAGCAGTGCCCACGGAGCCAGAGGCAGCCCAGACCTTCCTTGGCCCTGTGGGGAGTATAGGGCTAGGTGATAACTAGGCAAGCGCTGCGATCCTGAGCCAAGCCGCATCGGGGCTGAGGTTTGTCCCTGAGCCCAGTTTCCCTTTGCAGAATTCAGCTCCTAGATGTGCTTTTTTGCCGTTTCGGATTAGGCCTTCTGTGGTGTCCCTAAATAGCTGGCTATGGGTGGGTTGCTAGGACCTGCGCAAACAGGGCTTCCTCAGGCCAAATCAGCCTTCTGCGTGAAGGAGAAGATGTTTAGAGTTGGTTTCCAGCTGCGGAGACCATCAGCCATTCGGCACTGCCCACGGAGCCAGAGGCAGCCCAGACCCTCCTTGGCCCTATGGGGAGCAAAGATCTAGGTGAAAATTAGGCAAGTGCTGCGATCCTGAGCCAAACCGCATTGGGGTTGAGGTTTGTTCCCCGAGCTCATTTTCCCATTGCAGAATGCAGCTCCTAGAAGCGTGTTCTGTGCCGTTTTTCATATAGGCCCTAGGAGGGGCCCTCCCGACCTGGCTCTGGGTGGGTTGCTAGGGCCAGTGCACACAGGACTTCTTCAGGCCAAATTAGCCTTCTCCGCGAAGAATAAGGTGTTTGGAGTTGGTTTCCAGCTGAGGAGACCACCAGCCAAGCAGCAGTGCCCACGGAGCCAGAGGCAGCCCAGACCCTCCTTGGCCCTATGGGGAGTCTAGGGCTAGGTGAGAACTACTCAAGGGCTGCGATCCTGAGCCAAGCTGCATTAGGGATGAGGTTTGTTGCCCAAGCATGTTCTCCCTTTGCAGAATGCAGCTCCTAGCAGCGCGTTTTGTGCCGATTTTCATAAAGGCCCTAGGTGGGTCCCTCCTGAGCTGGTTATGGGTGGGTTGCTAGGGCCAGTGCACACCGGACTTCTTCAGGCGAAATTAGCCTTCTCCGCGAAGGATAATGTGTTTGGAGTTGGTTTCCAGCTGCGGAGACCACCAGCCAAGCAGCAGTGCCCACGGAGCCAGAGGCAGCCCAGACCCTCCTTGGCCCTATGGGGAGCCTAGGGCTAGGTGAGAAGTAGGTAAGCGCTGGGATCCTGAGCGAAGCCCCATTGGGGCTGAGGTTTGTTGCCCAAGCACAGTTTCCCTTTGCAGAATGCAGCTCATAGCAACGGGTTTTGTGCCCTTTCGGAGATAGGCCCTAGGGTGGTCCCTCCCGAGCTGGCTATGGGTGGGTTGCTAGAGCCAGTGCACACAGGGCTTCTTCAGGCCAAATCAGCCTGCTCCGCGAAGGAGAAGATGTTTGGAGTTGGTTTCCAGCTGCGGAGACCACCAGCCAAGCAGCAGTGCCCACGGAGCCAGAGGCAGCCCAGACCATCCTTGGCCCTATGGGGAGCCTAAGGCTAGGTGAGAAGTAGGTAAGCGCTGGGATCCTGAGCCAAGCCCCATTGGTGCTGAGGTTTGTTCCCCGAGCACAGTTTCCCTTTGCAGAATGCAGCTCCTAACAGCGTGTTTTGTGCCCTTTCGGACCTAGGCCCTACGTTGGTATCTCCCGAGCTGGCTCTGGGGGGATTGCTAAGGCCAGTGCACACAGGGTTTCTTCACGCCAAATCAGCCTTCTCCGCGAAGGAGAAGACGTTTGGAGTTGGTTTCCAGCTGCGGAGACCACCAGCCAAGCAGCAGTGCCCACGGAGCCAGAGGCAGCCCAGACCCTCCTTGGCCCTGTGGGGAGCCGAGGGCTAGGTGAGAACTAGGCAAGCGCTGCGATCATGAGCCAAGCTGCTTTGGGGCTGAGGTTTGTTCCCCGAGCACAGTTTCCCTTTGCAGAATGCAGCTCCTAGAAGCGCGTTTGGAGCCGTTTCGGAGCTAGGCCCTAGGTGGGGCCCTCCCGAGCTGGCTCTGGGGGGGTTGCTAGGGCCAGTGCACACAGGGCTTCTTCAAGCCAAATCAGACTTCTCCGCGAAGGAGAAGGTGTATGGAGTTGGTTTCCAGCTGAGGAGACCACCAGCCGAGCAGCAGTGCCCACGGAGCCAGAGGCAGCCCAGACCTTCCTTGGCCCTGTGGGGAGTATAGGGCTAGGTGATAACTAGGCAAGCGCTGGGATCCTGAGCCAAGCTGCATTGGGGCTGAGCTTTGTTCCCCGAGCACGGTTTCCCTTTGCAGAATGCAGCTCCTTTAAGCCCGTTTTTTTGCCGCTTCGCAGCTAGGCACTAGGTGGGGTCCCTAAATAGCTGGCTATGTGTGGGTTGCTAGGACCAGTGCACACAGGGCTTCTTCAGGACAAATCAGCCTTATCCGAGAAGGAGAAGATGTTTGGAGTTGTTTTGCAGCTACGGAGACCACCAGCCAAGCAGCAGTGCCCACGGAGCCAGAGGCAGCCCAGACCATCCTTGGCCCTATGGGGAGCCAAGGGCTAGGTGAAAATTAGACAAGCGATGGGATCCTGAGCCAAACCGCATTGGGGCTGAGGTTTGTTCCCCGAGCCCATTTTCCCTTTGCAGAATGCAGCTCCTAGAAGCGTGTTTTGTGCCCTTTCGGAGCTAAGCCCACGGGAGAGTCCCGGCCTAGCTGGCTATGGGTGGGTTGCTAGGGCCAGTGCACACAGGCTTCTTCAGGGAAATTAGACTTCTCCGGGAATGAGAAGATGTTTGGATTTGATTTCCACCTGCGGACACCACCAGCCAACCAGCAGTGCCCATGGAAGCAGAGGCAGCCCAGACCCTCCTTGGCCCTATAGGGAGCCTAGGGCTAGGTGAGAAGTAGGTAAGCAGTGGGATCCTGAGCCAAGCCCCATTGGGGCTGAGGTTTGTTCCCCGAGCCCAGTTTCCCTTTGCAGAATGTAGCTCCTAGCAGCGCGTCTTGTGCCGTTTCGGATACAGGCCCTAGGTGGGGCCCTCCAGAGCTGGCTTTGGGTGGGTTGCTAGGGCCAGTGCACACAGGACTTTTTCAGGCCAAATGAGCCTTCTCCGCGAAGGAGAAGATGTTTGGAGTTGGATTCCAGCTGAGGAGACCATTAGCCAAGCAGCAGTGCCCACGGAGCCAGAGGCAGCCCAGACCCTCCTTGGCCCTGTGGGGAGTCTAGGGGTAGGTGAGAACTAGGCCAGCGTTGTGAGCATGAGCCAAGCCGAATGGGGCTGAGGTTTGTTCCCTGAGCACAGTTTCCCATTGCAGAATGCAGCTCCTAGAAGCGAGTTTTGTGCCCATTCGGAGCTAGGCCCTAGGTGGGGTCCTTCCCTAGCTGGCTATGTGTGGGTTGCTAGGGCCAGTGCACACAGGGCTTCTTCAGGCCAAATCAGCCTTCTCCGCGAAGGAAAAGATGTGTGGAGTTGGTTTCCAGCTGCGGAGACCACCAGCCAAGCAGCAGTGCCCACGGAGCCAGAGGCAGCCCAGACCCTTCTTGGCCCTATGGGGAGCCCAGGGCTAGGTGAGAACGAGGCAAGCGCTGCGATCCTGAGCCAAGCCGCATCGGGCTGAGGTTTGTTCCCCGAGCACGGTTTCCCTTTGCAGAATGCAGCTCCTAGCAGCGCGTTTTTTGCCGTTTTGGAGCTAGGGCCTCGGTTGGGCCCTCCCGAGCTGGCTCTGGGTGGTTTGCAAGGACCATTGCACACAGGGCTTCTTCAGGCCAAATCAGCCTTCTCCGCGAAGGAGAATATGTTTGGAGTTGGTATCCAGCTGCGGAGACCGCCAGCCAAGCAGCAGTGCCGACGGAGCCAGAGGCAGCCAAGACCCTCCTTGGCCCTATGGGGAGCATAGATCTACTTGAAAATTAGGCAAGCGCTGGGATCCTGAGCCAAACCGCATTGGGGCTGAGGTTTGTTCCCCGAGCCCCTTTTCCCTTTGCAGAATGCAGCTCCTAGAAGCGCTTTTTCTGCCCTTTCGGAGATAGGTCCTAGGTGGGGCCTTCCCTAGCTGGCTGTCGGTGGGTTGCTAGGGCCAGTGCACACAGGACGTCTTCAGGGCAAATTAGTCTTCTCCGCGAAGGAGAAGACGTTTGGAGTTGGTTTCCAGCTGCAGACACCACCAGCCATGCAGCAGTGCCCACGGAGTCAGAGGCAGCCCAGACCATCCTTGGCCCTGTGGGAAGCCTAGGGCTAGGTGAGAACTAGGCAAGCGCTGCGATTCTGAGCCAAGCTGCATTGGGGCTGAGGTTTGCTCCCCAAGCACGGTTTCCCTTCGCAGAATGCAGCTCCTTGAAGCGCATTTTTTGCCGTTTCGGAGATAGGTCATAGGTGGTTTCCCTCCCGAGCTGGCTATGGGTTGGTTGCTAGGGCCAGTGCACACAGGGCTTCTTCAGGCAAAATCAGCCTTCTCTGTGAAGGAGAAGACGACTGGAGTTGGTTTCCAGCTGCGGAGACCACCAGCCAAGCAGCAGTGCCCACGGAGCCAGAGGCAGCCCAGACCATCCTTGGCCCTATGGGGAGCCTAAGGCTAGGTGAGAAGTAGGTAAGCGCTGGGATCCTGAGCCAAGCCCCATTGGTGCTGAGGTTTGTTCCCCGAGCACAGTTTCCCTTTGCAGAATGCAGCTCCTAACAGCGTGTTTTGTGCCCTTTCGGACCTAGGCCCTACGTTGGTATCTCCCGAGCTGGCTCTGGGGGGATTGCTAAGGCCAGTGCACACAGGGTTTCTTCACGCCAAATCAGCCTTCTCCGCGAAGGAGAAGACGTTTGGAGTTGGTTTCCAGCTGCGGAGACCACCAGCCAAGCAGCAGTGCCCACGGAGCCAGAGGCAGCCCAGACCCTCCTTGGCCCTGTGGGGAGCCGAGGGCTAGGTGAGAACTAGGCAAGCGCTGCGATCATGAGCCAAGCTGCTTTGGGGCTGAGGTTTGTTCCCCGAGCACAGTTTCCCTTTGAAGAATGCAGCTCCTAGAAGCGCTTTTTGTACCCTTTCGGAGATTGGCCCTAGGTGGGGCCCTCCCGAGCTGGTTCTGGGTGGGTTGCTAGGGCCAGTGCACACAGGACTTCTTCAGGCCAAATTTGTCTTCTCAGCGAAGGAAAAGACGTTTGGAGTTGGTGTCCAGGTGCAAACACCACCAGCAGAGCAGCAGTGCCCACGGAGCCAGAGGCAGCCCAGACCCTTCTTGGCCCTGTGCGGAGCCTAGGGCTAGGTAACAACTAGGCAAGCGCTGCGATTCTGAGCCAAGCTGCATTGGGGCTGAGGTTTGCTCCCCGAACACTGTTTCCCTTTGCAGAATGCAGCTCCTAGAAGCGCGTTTGGAGCCGTTTCGGAGCTAGGCCCTAGGTGGGGCCCTCCCGAGCTGGCTCTGGGGGGGTTGCTAGGGCCAGTGCACACAGGGCTTCTTCAAGCCAAATCAGACTTCTCCGCGAAGGAGAAGGTGTATGGAGTTGGTTTCCAGCTGAGGAGACCACCAGCCGAGCAGCAGTGCCCACGGAGCCAGAGGCAGCCCAGACCTTCCTTGGCCCTGTGGGGAGTATAGGGCTAGGTGATAACTAGGCAAGCGCTGGGATCCTGAGCCAAGCTGCATTGGGGCTGAGCTTTGTTCCCCGAGCACGGTTTCCCTTTGCAGAATGCAGCTCCTTGAAGCCCGTTTTTTTGCCGCTTCGCAGCTAGGCACTAGGTGGGGTCCCTAAATAGCTGGCTATGTGTGGGTTGCTAGGACCAGTGCACACAGGGCTTCTTCAGGACAAATCAGCCTTATCCGAGAAGGAGAAGATGTTTGGAGTTGTTTTGCAGCTACGGAGACCACCAGCCAAGCAGCAGTGCCCACGGAGCCAGAGGCAGCCCAGACCATCCTTGGCCCTATGGGGAGCCAAGGGCTAGGTGAAAATTAGACAAGCGATGGGATCCTGAGCCAAACCGCATTGGGGCTGAGGTTTGTTCCCCGAGCCCATTTTCCCTTTGCAGAATGCAGCTCCTAGAAGCGTGTTTTGTGCCCTTTCGGAGCTAAGCCCACGGGAGAGTCCCGGCCTAGCTGGCTATGGGTGGGTTGCTAGGGCCAGTGCACACAGGCTTCTTCAGGGAAATTAGACTTCTCCGGGAATGAGAAGATGTTTGGATTTGATTTCCACCTGCGGACACCACCAGCCAACCAGCAGTGCCCATGGAAGCAGAGGCAGCCCAGACCCTCCTTGGCCCTATAGGGAGCCTAGGGCTAGGTGAGAAGTAGGTAAGCAGTGGGATCCTGAGCCAAGCCCCATTGGGGCTGAGGTTTGTTCCCCGAGCCCAGTTTCCCTTTGCAGAATGTAGCTCCTAGCAGCGCGTCTTGTGCCGTTTCGGATACAGGCCCTAGGTGGGGCCCTCCAGAGCTGGCTTTGGGTGGGTTGCTAGGGCCAGTGCACACAGGACTTTTTCAGGCCAAATGAGCCTTCTCCGCGAAGGAGAAGATGTTTGGAGTTGGATTCCAGCTGAGGAGACCATTAGCCAAGCAGCAGTGCCCACGGAGCCAGAGGCAGCCCAGACCCTCCTTGGCCCTGTGGGGAGTCTAGGGGTAGGTGAGAACTAAGCCAGCGTTGTGAGCATGAGCCAAGCCGAATGGGGCTGAGGTTTGTTCCCTGAGCACAGTTTCCCATTGCAGAATGCAGCTCCTAGAAGCGAGTTTTGTGCCCATTCGGAGGTAGGCCCTAGGTGGGGTCCTTCCCTAGCTGGCTATGTGTGGGTTGCTAGGGCCAGTGCACACAGGGCTTCTTCAGGCCAAATCAGCCTTCTCCGCGAAGGAAAAGATGTGTGGAGTTGGTTTCCAGCTGCGGAGACCACCAGCCAAGCAGCAGTGCCCACGGAGCCAGAGGCAGCCCAGACCCTTCTTGGCCCTATGGGGAGCCCAGGGCTAGGTGAGAACGAGGCAAGCGCTGCGATCCTGAGCCAAGCCGCATCGGGCTGAGGTTTGTTCCCCGAGCACGGTTTCCCTTTGCAGAATGCAGCTCCTAGCAGCGCGTTTTTTGCCGTTTTGGAGCTAGGCCCTCGGTTGGGCCCTCCCGAGCTGGCTCTGGGTGGTTTGCAAGGACCATTGCACACAGGGCTTCTTCAGGCCAAATCAGCCATCTCCGCGAAGGAGAATATGTTTGGAGTTGGTATCCAGCTGCGGAGACCGCCAGCCAAGCAGCAGTGCCGACGGAGCCAGAGGCAGCCAAGACCCTCCTTGGCCCTATGGGGAGCATAGATCTACTTGAAAATTAGGCAAGCGCTGGGATCCTGAGCCAAACCGCATTGGGGCTGAGGTTTGTTCCCCGAGCCCCTTTTCCCTTTGCAGAATGCAGCTCCTAGAAGCGCTTTTTCTGCCCTTTCGGAGATAGGTCCTAGGTGGGGCCTTCCCTAGCTGGCTGTCGGTGGGTTGCTAGGGCCAGTGCACACAGGACGTCTTCAGGGCAAATTAGTCTTCTCCGCGAAGGAGAAGACGTTTGGAGTTGGTTTCCAGCTGCAGACACCACCAGCCATGCAGCAGTGCCCACGGAGTCAGAGGCAGCCCAGACCATCCTTGGCCCTGTGGGAAGCCTAGGGCTAGGTGAGAACTAGGCAAGCGCTGCGATTCTGAGCCAAGCTGCATTGGGGCTGAGGTTTGCTCCCCAAGCACGGTTTCCCTTTGCAGAATGCAGCTCCTTGAAGCGCATTTTTTGCCGTTTCGGAGATAGGTCATAGGTGGTTTCCCTCCCGAGCTGGCTATGGGTTGGTTGCTAGGGCCAGTGCACACAGGGCTTCTTCAGGCAAAATCAGCCTTCTCTGTGAAGGAGAAGATGACTGGAGTTGGTTTCCAGCTGCGGAGACCACCAGCCAAGCAGCAGTGCCCACGGAGCCAGAGGCAGCCCAGACCATCCTTGGCCCTATGGGGAGCCTAAGGCTAGGTGAGAAGTAGGTAAGCGCTGGGATCCTGAGCCAAGCCCCATTGGTGCTGAGGTTTGTTCCCCGAGCACAGTTTCCCTTTGCAGAATGCAGCTCCTAACAGCGTGTTTTGTGCCCTTTCGGACCTAGGCCCTACGTTGGTATCTCCCGAGCTGGCTCTGGGGGGATTGCTAAGGCCAGTGCACACAGGGTTTCTTCACGCCAAATCAGCCTTCTCCGCGAAGGAGAAGACGTTTGGAGTTGGTTTCCAGCTGCGGAGACCACCAGCCAAGCAGCAGTGCCCACGGAGCCAGAGGCAGCCCAGACCCTCCTTGGCCCTGTGGGGAGCCGAGGGCTAGGTGAGAACTAGGCAAGCGCTGCGATCATGAGCCAAGCTGCTTTGGGGCTGAGGTTTGTTCCCCGAGCACAGTTTCCCTTTGAAGAATGCAGCTCCTAGAAGCGCTTTTTGTACCCTTTCGGAGATTGGCCCTAGGTGGGGCCCTCCCGAGCTGGTTCTGGGTGGGTTGCTAGGGCCAGTGCACACAGGACTTCTTCAGGCCAAATTTGTCTTCTCAGCGAAGGAAAAGACGTTTGGAGTTGGTGTCCAGGTGCAAACACCACCAGCAGAGCAGCAGTGTCCACGGAGCCAGAGGCAGCCCAGACCCTCCTTGGCCCGAAGGGGAGCCCAAGGCTAGGTGAGAACGAGGCAAGCGCTGCGATCCTGAGCCAAGCCGCATCGGGGCTGAGGTTTGTCCCTGAGCCCAGTTTCCCTTTGCAGAATTCAGCTCCTAGATGTGCTTTTTTGCCGTTTCGGATTAGGCCTTCTGTGGTGTCCCTAAATAGCTGGCTATGGGTGGGTTGCTAGGACCTGCGCAAACAGGGCTTCCTCAGGCCAAATCAGCCTTCTGCGTGAAGGAGAAGATGTTTAGAGTTGGTTTCCAGCTGCGGAGACCATCAGCCATTCGGCACTGCCCACGGAGCCAGAGGCAGCCCAGACCCTCCTTGGCCCTATGGGGAGCAAAGATCTAGGTGAAAATTAGGCAAGTGCTGCGATCCTGAGCCAAACCGCATTGGGGTTGAGGTTTGTTCCCCGAGCTCATTTTCCCATTGCAGAATGCAGCTCCTAGAAGCGTGTTCTGTGCCGTTTTTCATATAGGCCCTAGGAGGGGCCCTCCCGACCTGGCTCTGGGTGGGTTGCTAGGGCCAGTGCACACAGGACTTCTTCAGGCCAAATTAGCCTTCTCCGCGAAGAATAAGGTGTTTGGAGTTGGTTTCCAGCTGAGGAGACCACCAGCCAAGCAGCAGTGCCCACGGAGCCAGAGGCAGCCCAGACGCTCCTTGGCCCTATGGGGAGTCTAGGGCTAGGTGAGAACTACTCAAGGGCTGCGATCCTGAGCCAAGCTGCATTAGGGATGAGGTTTGTTGCCCAAGCATGTTCTCCCTTTGCAGAATGCAGCTCCTAGCAGCGCGTTTTGTGCCGATTTTCATAAAGGCCCTAGGTGGGTCCCTCCTGAGCTGGCTATGGGTGGGTTGCTAGGGCCAGTGCACACCGGACTTCTTCAGGCGAAATTAGCCTTCTCCGCGAAGGATAATGTGTTTGGAGTTGGTTTCCAGCTGCGGAGACCACCAGCCAAGCAGCAGTGCCCACGGAGCCAGAGGCAGCCCAGACCCTCCTTGGCCCTATGGGGAGCCTAGGGCTAGGTGAGAAGTAGGTAAGCGCTGGGATCCTGAGCGAAGCCCCATTGGGGCTGAGGTTTGTTGCCCAAGCACAGTTTCCCTTTGCAGAATGCAGCTCATAGCAACGGGTTTTGTGCCCTTTCGGAGATAGGCCCTAGGGTGGTCCCTCCCGAGCTGGCTATGGGTGGGTTGCTAGAGCCAGTGCACACAGGGCTTCTTCAGGCCAAATCAGCCTGCTCCGCGAAGGAGAAGATGTTTGGAGTTGGTTTCCAGCTGCGGAGACCACCAGCCAAGCAGCAGTGCCCACGGAGCCAGAGGCAGCCCAGACCATCCTTGGCCCTATGGGGAGCCTAAGGCTAGGTGAGAAGTAGGTAAGCGCTGGGATCCTGAGCCAAGCCCCATTGGTGCTGAGGTTTGTTCCCCGAGCACAGTTTCCCTTTGCAGAATGCAGCTCCTAACAGCGTGTTTTGTGCCCTTTCGGACCTAGGCCCTACGTTGGTATCTCCCGAGCTGGCTCTGGGGGGATTGCTAAGGCCAGTGCACACAGGGTTTCTTCACGCCAAATCAGCCTTCTCCGCGAAGGAGAAGACGTTTGGAGTTGGTTTCCAGCTGCGGAGACCACCAGCCAAGCAGCAGTGCCCACGGAGCCAGAGGCAGCCCAGACCCTCCTTGGCCCTGTGGGGAGCCGAGGGCTAGGTGAGAACTAGGCAAGCGCTGCGATCATGAGCCAAGCTGCTTTGGGGCTGAGGTTTGTTCCCCGAGCACAGTTTCCCTTTGCAGAATGCAGCTCCTAGAAGCGCGTTTGGAGCCGTTTCGGAGCTAGGCCCTAGGTGGGGCCCTCCCGAGCTGGCTCTGGGGGGGTTGCTAGGGCCAGTGCACACAGGGCTTCTTCAGGCCAAATCAGACTTCTCCGCGAAGGAGAAGGTGTATGGAGTTGGTTTCCAGCTGAGGAGACCACCAGCCGAGCAGCAGTGCCCACGGAGCCAGAGGCAGCCCAGACCTTCCTTGGCCCTGTGGGGAGTATAGGGCTAGGTGATAACTAGGCAAGCGCTGGGATCCTGAGCCAAGCTGCATTGGGGCTGAGCTTTGTTCCCCGAGCACGGTTTCCCTTTGCAGAATGCAGCTCCTTTAAGCCCGTTTTTTTGCCGCTTCGCAGCTAGGCACTAGGTGGGGTCCCTAAATAGCTGGCTATGTGTGGGTTGCTAGGACCAGTGCACACAGGGCTTCTTCAGGACAAATCAGCCTTATCCGAGAAGGAGAAGATGTTTGGAGTTGTTTTGCAGCTACGGAGACCACCAGCCAAGCAGCAGTGCCCACGGAGCCAGAGGCAGCCCAGACCATCCTTGGCCCTATGGGGAGCCAAGGGCTAGGTGAAAATTAGACAAGCGATGGGATCCTGAGCCAAACCGCATTGGGGCTGAGGTTTGTTCCCCGAGCCCATTTTCCCTTTGCAGAATGCAGCTCCTAGAAGCGTGTTTTGTGCCCTTTCGGAGCTAAGCCCACGGGAGAGTCCCGGCCTAGCTGGCTATGGGTGGGTTGCTAGGGCCAGTGCACACAGGCTTCTTCAGGGAAATTAGACTTCTCCGGGAATGAGAAGATGTTTGGATTTGATTTCCACCTGCGGACACCACCAGCCAACCAGCAGTGCCCATGGAAGCAGAGGCAGCCCAGACCCTCCTTGGCCCTATAGGGAGCCTAGGGCTAGGTGAGAAGTAGGTAAGCAGTGGGATCCTGAGCCAAGCCCCATTGGGGCTGAGGTTTGTTCCCCGAGCCCAGTTTCCCTTTGCAGAATGCAGCTCCTAGCAGCGCGTTTTGTGCCGTTTCGGAGATAGGCCCTAGGTGGGGCCCTCCCGAGCTGCCTATGGTGGGGTTGCTAGGGCCAGTGCACACAGGACTTCTTCAGGCCAAATTAGTCTTCTCCGCGAAGGAGACGACGTTTGGAGTTGGTGTCCAGCAGCGGAGACCACCAGCCAAGCAGCAGTGTCCACGGAGCCAGAGGCAGCCCAGACCCTCCTTGGCCCGAAGGGGAGCCCAAGGCTAGGTGAGAACGAGGCAAGCGCTGCGATCCTGAGCCAAGCCGCATCGGGGCTGAGGTTTGTCCCTGAGCCCAGTTTCCCTTTGCAGAATTCAGCTCCTAGATGTGCTTTTTTGCCGTTTCGGATTAGGCCTTCTGTGGTGTCCCTAAATAGCTGGCTATGGGTGTTTTGCTAGGACCTGCGCAAACAGGGCTTCCTCAGGCCAAATCAGCCTTCTGCGTGAAGGAGAAGATGTTTAGAGTTGGTTTCCAGCTGCGGAGACCATCAGCCATTCGGCACTGCCCACGGAGCCAGAGGCAGCCCAGACCCTCCTTGGCCCTATGGGGAGCAAAGATCTAGGTGAAAATTAGGCAAGTGCTGCGATCCTGAGCCAAACCGCATTGGGGTTGAGGTTTGTTCCCCGAGCTCATTTTCCCATTGCAGAATGCAGCTCCTAGAAGCGTGTTCTGTGCCGTTTTTCATATAGGCCCTAGGAGGGGCCCTCCCGACCTGGCTCTGGGTGGGTTGCTAGGGCCAGTGCACACAGGACTTCTTCAGGCCAAATTAGCCTTCTCCGCGAAGAATAAGGTGTTTGGAGTTGGTTTCCAGCTGAGGAGACCACCAGCCAAGCAGCAGTGCCCACGGAGCCAGAGGCAGCCCAGACCCTCCTTGGCCCTATGGGGAGTCTAGGGCTAGGTGAGAACTACTCAAGGGCTGCGATCCTGAGCCAAGCTGCATTAGGGATGAGGTTTGTTGCCCAAGCATGTTCTCCCTTTGCAGAATGCAGCTCCTAGCAGCGCGTTTTGTGCCGATTTTCATAAAGGCCCTAGGTGGGTCCCTCCTGAGCTGGCTATGGGTGGGTTGCTAGGGCCAGTGCACACCGGACTTCTTCAGGCGAAATTAGCCTTCTCCGCGAAGGATAATGTGTTTGGAGTTGGTTTCCAGCTGCGGAGACCACCAGCCAAGCAGCAGTGCCCACGGAGCCAGAGGCAGCCCAGACCCTCCTTGGCCCTATGGGGAGCCTAGGGCTAGGTGAGAAGTAGGTAAGCGCTGGGATCCTGAGCGAAGCCCCATTGGGGCTGAGGTTTGTTGCCCAAGCACAGTTTCCCTTTGCAGAATGCAGCTCATAGCAACGGGTTTTGTGCCCTTTCGGAGATAGGCCCTAGGGTGGTCCCTCCCGAGCTGGCTATGGGTGGGTTGCTAGAGCCAGTGCACACAGGGCTTCTTCAGGCCAAATCAGCCTGCTCCGCGAAGGAGAAGATGTTTGGAGTTGGTTTCCAGCTGCGGAGACCACCAGCCGAGCAGCAGTGCCCACGGAGCCAGAGGCACCCCAGACCCTACATGGCCCTATGGGGAGCAAAGGTCTAGGTGATAATTAGGCAAGCGCTGCGATCCTGAGCCAAGCTGCATTGGGGCTGAGGTTTGTTCCCCGAGCACGTTTTCCCTTTGCAGAATGCAGCTCCTAGAAGCGCGATTTGTGCCGTTTCGGAGATAGGTCCTAGGTGGGGTCCTCCCGACCTGGCTCTGGGTGGGTTGCTAGGGCCAGTGCACACAGGACTTCTTCCGGCCAAATCAGCCTTCTCCACGAAGGAGAACATATTTGGAATTGGTTTCCAGCTGCGGAGACCACCAGCCATGCAGCAGTGCCGACAGAGTCAGAGGCAGCCCAGACCCTCCTTGGCCCTATGGGGAGCCAAGGTCTAGGTGAAAATTATGCAAGCGCTGGGATCCTGAGCCAAACCGCATTGGGGCTGAGGTTTGTTCCCCCCGCCCATTTTCCCTTTGCAGAATGCAGCTCCTAGAAGCGCTTGTTGTGCCCTTTCAGAGATAGGCCCTAGGTGGGGCCCTCCCTAGCTGGCTCTGGGGGGGTTGCTAGGGCCAGTGTACACAGGACTACTTCAGGCCAAATTAGTCTTCTCTGCGAAGGAGGAGATATTTGGAGTTGGCTTCCAGCTGCAGACACCACCAGCCAAGCAGCAGTGCCCACGGAGCCAGAGGCGGCCCAGACCCTCCTTGGCACTGTGGGGAGTCTAGGGCTAGGTGAGATCTACTCAAGCACTGCGATCCTGAGCCAAGCTGCATTGGGGCTGAGGTTTGTTCCCCGAGCACGGTTTCCCTTTGCACAAGGCAGCTCCTAGCAGCGGTTTTGTGCCCATTCGGGGATAGGTCCTAGGTGGTGTCCCTCCCGAGCTGGCTATGGGTGGGTTGCTAGGGCCAGTGCACACAGGGCCTCTTCAGGCCAAATCAGCCTTCTCTGCGAAGGAAAAGACGTTTGGAGTTGGTTTCCAGCTGCGGAGACCACCAGCCAAGCAGCAGTGCCCACGGAGGCAGAGGCAGCCCAGACCCTCCTTGGCCCTATTGGGAGCAAAGGTCTAGGTGATAATTAGGCAAGCGCTGCGATCCTGAGCCAAGGCGCATTGGGGCTGAGGTTTGTTCCCCGAGCACGGTTTCCCTTTGCACAATGCAGCTCCTAGCAGCGCGTTTTTTGCCGTTTCGGGGATAGGTCCTAGGTGGTGTCCCTCCCGAGCTGGCTATGGGTGGGTTGCTAGGACCAGTGCACACAGGGCTTCTTCCGGCCAAATCACCTTCTCCGCGAAGGAGAAGACGTTTGGAGTTGGTTTCCAGCTACGGAGACCACCAGCGAAGCAGCAGTGCCCACGGAGCCAGAGGCAGCCCAGACCATCCATGGCCCTATGGGGAGCCAAGGGCTAGGTGAGAAGCAGGCAAGCGCTGTGATCATGAGCCAAGCCGCATTGGGGCTGAGGTTTGTTCCCTGAGCCCAGTTTCCCGTTGCAGAATGCAGCTCCTAGAACCGGGATTTTTGCCATTTCGGAGCTAAGCCTTCTGTGGTGTGCGTAAATAGCTGGCTATGGGTGGGTTGCTAGGACCTGTGCACACAGGGCTTCCTCAGGCCAAATCAGCCTTCTCCGCGATGGAGAAGACGTTTGGAGTTGGTTTCCAGCTGCGGAGACCACCAGCCAAGCAGCAGTGCCCACGGAGGCCTGGGCAGTTCAGACCCTCCTTGGCCCTATGGGGAGCCAAGCCTAGGTGAAAATTAGGCATGTGCTGGGATCCTGAGCCAAACCGCATTCAGGCTGAGGTTTGTTCTCCGAGCCCATTTTCCCTTTGCAGAATGCAGCTCCTAGCAACGGGTTTTGTGCCGATTCGGAGCTAAGCCCTAGGTGGGGCCCTCCTGAGCTTGCTATGGGTGGGTTGTTACGACCAGTACAAACATGGCTTCTTCAGGCCAAATCAGCCTTCTCCGCGAAGGAGAAGACGTTTGGAGTTGGTTTCCAGCTGCGGAGACCACCAGCCAAGCAGCAGTGCCCACGGAGGCAGAGGCAGCCCAGACCCTCCTTGGCCCTATGGGGAGCCTAGGGCTAGGTGAGAAGTAGGTAAGCGCTGGGATCCTGAGCGAAGCCCCATTGGGGCTGAGGTTTGTTCCCCAAGCACAGTTTCCCTTTGCAGAATGCAGCTCCTAGCAACGGGTTTTTTGCCCTTTCGGAGATAGGCCCTATGGTGGTCCCTCCCGAGCTGGCTATGGGTGGGTTGCTAGGGCCAGTGCACACAGGGCTTCTTCAGGCCAAATCAGCCTTCTCCGTGAAGGAGAAGACGTTTGGAGTTGGTTTCCAGCTGCGGAGACCACCAGCCAAGCAGCAGTGCCCACGGAGCCAGAGGCAGCCCAGACCCTACATGGCCCTAAGGGAAGCAAAGGTCTAGGTGATAATTAGGCAAGCGCTGCGATCCTGAGCCAAGTTGCATTGGAGCTGAGGTTTGTTCCCCGAGCACGTTTTCCCTTTGCAGAATGCAGCTCGTAGCATCGGGTTTTGTGCCCTTTCGGAGATAAGCCCTGGGTGGGGCCCTCCCGAGCTGGCTATGGGGCGGTTGCTAGGGCCAGTGCAGACAGGGCTTCTTCTGGCCAAATTAGCACTCTCCGCGAAGGAGAAGATGTTTGGAGTTGGTTTCCAGCTGAGGAGACCACCAGCCAAGCAGCAGTGCCCACGGAGCCAGAGGCAGCCCAGACCATCCTTGGCCCTGTGGGGAGTCTAAGGCTAGGTGAGAATTAGGCAAGCGCTGCGATCCTGAGCAAAGCTGCATTGGGGCTGAAGTTTGTTCCCCGAGCACGGTTTCCCTTTGCAGAATGCAGCTCTTAGCAGCTAGTTTTTTACCGTTTTAGAGCTAGGCCCTCGGTGGTGTCTCTCCCTAACTTGCTATGTGTGGGTTGCTAGGACCAGTACAAACAGGGCTTCTTCAGGCCAAATCAGCCTTCTCCGTGAAGGAGAAGATGTTTGGAGTTCGTTGCCAGCTGCGGACACCACCAGCCAAGCAGCAGTGCCCACGGAGCCAGAGGCAGCCCAGACCCTTCTTGGCCCTATGGGGAGCCCAGGGCTAGGTGAGAACGAGGCAAGCGCTGCGATCCTGAGCCAAGCCGCATCGGGCTGAGGTTTGTTCCCCGAGCACGGTTTTCCTTTGCAGAATGCAGCTCCTAGCAGCGCGTTTTTTGCCGTTTTGGAGCTAGGGCCTCGGTTGGGCCCTCCCGAGCTGGCTCTGGGTGGTTTGCAAGGACCATTGCACACAGGGCTTCTTCAGGCCAAATCAGCCTTCTCCGCGAAGGAGAAGACGTTTGGAGTTGGTATCCAGCTGCGGAGACCGCCAGCCAAGCAGCAGTGCCGACGGAGCCAGAGGCAGCCAAGACCCTCCTTGGCCCTATGGGGAGCATAGATCTACTTGAAAATTAGGCAAGCGCTGGGATCCTGAGCCAAACCGCATTGGGGCTGAGGTTTGTTCCCCGAGCCCCTTTTCCCTTTGCAGAATGCAGCTCCTAGAAGCGCTTTTTCTGCCCTTTCGGAGATAGGTCCTAGGTGGGGCCTTCCCTAGCTGGCTGTCGGTGGGTTGCTAGGGCCAGTGCACACAGGACGTCTTCAGGGCAAATTAGTCTTCTCCGCGAAGGAGAAGACGTTTGGAGTTGGTTTCCAGCTGCAGACACCACCAGCCATGCAGCAGTGCCCACGGAGTCAGAGGCAGCCCAGACCATCCTTGGCCCTGTGGGAAGCCTAGGGCTAGGTGAGAACTAGGCAAGCGCTGCGATTCTGAGCGAAGCCCCATTGGGGCTGAGGTTTGCTCCCCAAGCACGGTTTCCCTTTGCAGAATGCAGCTCCTTGAAGCGCATTTTTTGCCGTTTCGGAGATAGGTCATAGGTGGTTTCCCTCCCGAGCTGGCTATGGGTTGGTTGCTAGGGCCAGTGCACACAGGGCTTCTTCAGGCAAAATCAGCCTTCTCTGTGAAGGAGAAGACGACTGGAGTTGGTTTCCAGCTGCGGAGACCACCAGCCAAGCAGCAGTGCCCACGGAGCCAGAGGCAGCCCAGACCATCCTTGGCCCTATGGGGAGCCTAAGGCTAGGTGAGAAGTAGGTAAGCGCTGGGATCCTGAGCCAAGCCCCATTGGTGCTGAGGTTTGTTCCCCGAGCACAGTTTCCCTTTGCAGAATGCAGCTCCTAACAGCGTGTTTTGTGCCCTTTCGGACCTAGGCCCTACGTTGGTATCTCCCGAGCTGGCTCTGGGGGGATTGCTAAGGCCAGTGCACACAGGGTTTCTTCACGCCAAATCAGCCTTCTCCGCGAAGGAGAAGACGTTTGGAGTTGGTTTCCAGCTGCGGAGACCACCAGCCAAGCAGCAGTGCCCACGGAGCCAGAGGCAGCCCAGACCCTCCTTGGCCCTGTGGGGAGCCGAGGGCTAGGTGAGAACTAGGCAAGCGCTGCGATCATGAGCCAAGCTGCTTTGGGGCTGAGGTTTGTTCCCCGAGCACAGTTTCCCTTTGAAGAATGCAGCTCCTAGAAGCGCTTTTTGTACCCTTTCGGAGATTGGCCCTAGGTGGGGCCCTCCCGAGCTGGTTCTGGGTGGGTTGCTAGGGCCAGTGCACACAGGACTTCTTCAGGCCAAATTTGTCTTCTCAGCGAAGGAAAAGACGTTTGGAGTTGGTGTCCAGGTGCAAACACCACCAGCAGAGCAGCAGTGCCCACGGAGCCAGAGGCAGCCCAGACCCTTCTTGGCCCTGTGCGGAGCCTAGGGCTAGGTAACAACTAGGCAAGCGCTGCGATTCTGAGCCAAGCTGCATTGGGGCTGAGGTTTGCTCCCCGAACACTGTTTCCCTTTGCAGAATGCAGCTCCTAGAAGCGCGTTTGGAGCCGTTTCGGAGCTAGGCCCTAGGTGGGGCCCTCCCGAGCTGGCTTTGGGGGTTTGCTAGGGCCAGTGCACACAGGGCTTCTTCAAGCCAAATCAGACTTCTCCGCGAAGGAGAAGGTGTATGGAGTTGGTTTCCAGCTGAGGAGACCACCAGCCGAGCAGCAGTGCCCACGGAGCCAGAGGCAGCCCAGACCTTCCTTGGCCCTGTGGGGAGTATAGGGCTAGGTGATAACTAGGCAAGCGCTGGGATCCTGAGCCAAGCTGCATTGGGGCTGAGCTTTGTTCCCCGAGCACGGTTTCCCTTTGCAGAATGCAGCTCCTTGAAGCCCGTTTTTTTGCCGCTTCGCAGCTAGGCACTAGGTGGGGTCCCTAAATAGCTGGCTATGTGTGGGTTGCTAGGACCAGTGCACACAGGGCTTCTTCAGGACAAATCAGCCTTATCCGAGAAGGAGAAGATGTTTGGAGTTGTTTTGCAGCTACGGAGACCACCAGCCAAGCAGCAGTGCCCACGGAGCCAGAGGCAGCCCAGACCATCCTTGGCCCTATGGGGAGCCAAGGGCTAGGTGAAAATTAGACAAGCGATGGGATCCTGAGCCAAACCGCATTGGGGCTGAGGTTTGTTCCCCGAGCCCATTTTCCCTTTGCAGAATGCAGCTCCTAGAAGCGTGTTTTGTGCCCTTTCGGAGCTAAGCCCACGGGAGAGTCCCGGCCTAGCTGGCTATGGGTGGGTTGCTAGGGCCAGTGCACACAGGGCTTCTTCAGGGAAATTAGACTTCTCCGGGAATGAGAAGATGTTTGGATTTGATTTCCACCTGCGGACACCACCAGCCAACCAGCAGTGCCCATGGAAGCAGAGGCAGCCCAGACCCTCCTTGGCCCTATAGGGAGCCTAGGGCTAGGTGAGAAGTAGGTAAGCAGTGGGATCCTGAGCCAAGCCCCATTGGGGCTGAGGTTTGTTCCCCGAGCCCAGTTTCCCTTTGCAGAATGCAGCTCCTAGCAGCGCGTTTTGTGCCGTTTCGGAGATAGGCCCTAGGTGGGGCCCTCCCAAGCTGCCTATGGTGGGGTTGCTAGGGCCAGTGCACACAGGACTTCTTCAGGCCAAATTAGTCTTCTCCGCGAAGGAGACGACGTTTGGAGTTGGTTTCCAGCAGCGGAGACCACCAGCCAAGCAGCAGTGTCCACGGAGCCAGAGGCAGCCCAGACCCTCCTTGGCCCGAAGGGGAGCCCAAGGCTAGGTGAGAACGAGGCAAGCGCTGCGATCCTGAGCCAAGCCGCATCGGGGCTGAGGTTTGTCCCTGAGCCCAGTTTCCCTTTGCAGAATTCAGCTCCTAGATGTGCTTTTTTGCCGTTTCGGATTAGGCCTTCTGTGGTGTCCCTAAATAGCTGGCTATGGGTGGGTTGCTAGGACCTGCGCAAACAGGGCTTCCTCAGGCCAAATCAGCCTTCTGCGTGAAGGAGAAGATGTTTAGAGTTGGTTTCCAGCTGCGGAGACCATCAGCCATTCGGCACTGCCCACGGAGCCAGAGGCAGCCCAGACCCTCCTTGGCCCTATGGGGAGCAAAGATCTAGGTGAAAATTAGGCAAGTGCTGCGATCCTGAGCCAAACCGCATTGGGGTTGAGGTTTGTTCCCCGAGCTCATTTTCCCATTGCAGAATGCAGCTCCTAGAAGCGTGTTCTGTGCCGTTTTTCATATAGGCCCTAGGAGGGGCCCTCCCGACCTGGCTCTGGGTGGGTTGCTAGGGCCAGTGCACACAGGACTTCTTCAGGCCAAATTAGCCTTCTCCGCGAAGAATAAGGTGTTTGGAGTTGGTTTCCAGCTGAGGAGACCACCAGCCAAGCAGCAGTGCCCACGGAGCCAGAGGCAGCCCAGACCCTCCTTGGCCCTATGGGGAGTCTAGGGCTAGGTGAGAACTACTCAAGGGCTGCGATCCTGAGCCAAGCTGCATTAGGGATGAGGTTTGTTGCCCAAGCATGTTCTCCCTTTGCAGAATGCAGCTCCTAGCAGCGCGTTTTGTGCCGATTTTCATAAAGGCCCTAGGTGGGTCCCTCCTGAGCTGGCTATGGGTGGGTTGCTAGGGCCAGTGCACACCGGACTTCTTCAGGCGAAATTAGCCTTCTCCGCGAAGGATAATGTGTTTGGAGTTGGTTTCCAGCTGCGGAGACCACCAGCCAAGCAGCAGTGCCCACGGAGCCAGAGGCAGCCCAGACCCTCCTTGGCCCTATGGGGAGCCTAGGGCTAGGTGAGAAGTAGGTAAGCGCTGGGATCCTGAGCGAAGCCCCATTGGGGCTGAGGTTTGTTGCCCAAGCACAGTTTCCCTTTGCAGAATGCAGCTCATAGCAACGGGTTTTGTGCCCTTTCGGAGATAGGCCCTAGGGTGGTCCCTCCCGAGCTGGCTATGGGTGGGTTGCTAGAGCCAGTGCACACAGGGCTTCTTCAGGCCAAATCAGCCTGCTCCGCGAAGGAGAAGATGTTTGGAGTTGGTTTCCAGCTGCGGAGACCACCAGCCGAGCAGCAGTGCCCACAGAGCCAGAGGCACCCCAGACCCTACATGGCCCTATGGGGAGCAAAGGTCTAGGTGATAATTAGGCAAGCGCTGCGATCCTGAGCCAAGCTGCATTGGGGCTGAGGTTTGTTCCCCGAGCACGTTTTCCCTTTGCAGAATGCAGCTCCTAGAAGCGCGATTTGTGCCGTTTCGGAGATAGGTCCTAGGTGGGGTCCTCCCGACCTGGCTCTGGGTGGGTTGCTAGGGCCAGTGCACACAGGACTTCTTCCGGCCAAATCAGCCTTCTCCACGAAGGAGAACATATTTGGAATTGGTTTCCAGCTGTGGAGACCACCAGCCATGCAGCAGTGCCGACAGAGTCAGAGGCAGCCCAGACCCTCCTTGGCCCTATGGGGAGCCAAGGTCTAGGTGAAAATTATGCAAGCGCTGGGATCCTGAGCCAAACCGCATTGGGGCTGAGGTTTGTTCCCCCCGCCCATTTTCCCTTTGCAGAATGCAGCTCCTAGAAGCGCTTGTTGTGCCCTTTCAGAGATAGGCCCTAGGTGGGGCCCTCCCTAGCTGGCTCTGGGGGGGTTGCTAGGGCCAGTGTACACAGGACTACTTCAGGCCAAATTAGTCTTCTCTGCGAAGGAGGAGATATTTGGAGTTGGTTTCCAGCTGCAGACACCACCAGCCAAGCAGCAGTGCCCACGGAGCCAGAGGCGGCCCAGACCCTCCTTGGCACTGTGGGGAGTCTAGGGCTAGGTGAGATCTACTCAAGCACTGCGATCCTGAGCCAAGCTGCATTGGGGCTGAGGTTTGTTCCCCGAGCACGGTTTCCCTTTGCACAAGGCAGCTCCTAGCAGCGGTTTTGTGCCCATTCGGGGATAGGTCCTAGGTGGTGTCCCTCCCGAGCTGGCTATGGGTGGGTTGCTAGGGCCAGTGCACACAGGGCCTCTTCAGGCCAAATCAGCCTTCTCTGCGAAGGAAAAGACGTTTGGAGTTGGTTTCCAGCTGCGGAGACCACCAGCCAAGCAGCAGTGCCCACGGAGGCAGAGGCAGCCCAGACCCTCCTTGGCCCTATTGGGAGCAAAGGTCTAGGTGATAATTAGGCAAGCGCTGCGATCCTGAGCCAAGGCGCATTGGGGCTGAGGTTTGTTCCCCGAGCACGGTTTCCCTTTGCACAATGCAGCTCCTAGCAGCGCGTTTTTTGCCGTTTCGGGGATAGGTCCTAGGTGGTGTCCCTCCCGAGCTGGCTATGGGTGGGTTGCTAGGACCAGTGCACACAGGGCTTCTTCCGGCCAAATCACCTTCTCCGCGAAGGAGAAGACGTTTGGAGTTGGTTTCCAGCTACGGAGACCACCAGCGAAGCAGCAGTGCCCACGGAGGCAGAGGCAGCCCACACCATCCATGGCCCTATGGGGAGCCAAGGGCTAGGTGAGAAGCAGGCAAGCGCTGTGATCATGAGCCAAGCCGCATTGGGGCTGAGGTTTGTTCCCTGAGCCCAGTTTCCCGTTGCAGAATGCAGCTCCTAGAACCGGGATTTTTGCCATTTCGGAGCTAAGCCTTCTGTGGTGTGCGTAAATAGCTGGCTATGGGTGGGTTGCTAGGACCTGTGCACACAGGGCTTCCTCAGGCCAAATCAGCCTTCTCCGCGATGGAGAAGACGTTTGGAGTTGGTTTCCAGCTGCGGAGACCACCAGCCAAGCAGCAGTGCCCACGGAGGCCTGGGCAGTTCAGACCCTCCTTGGCCCTATGGGGAGCCAAGCCTAGGTGAAAATTAGGCATGTGCTGGGATCCTGAGCCAAACCGCATTCAGGCTGAGGTTTGTTCTCCGAGCCCATTTTCCCTTTGCAGAATGCAGCTCCTAGCAACGGGTTTTGTGCCGATTCGGAGCTAAGCCCTAGGTGGGGCCCTCCTGAGCTTGCTATGGGTGGGTTGTTACGACCAGTACAAACATGGCTTCTTCAGGCCAAATCAGCCTTCTCCGTGAAGGAGAAGATGTTTGGAGTTGGTTTCCAGCTGCGGAGACCACCAGCCAAGCAGCAGTGCCCACGGAGGCAGAGGCAGCCCAGACCCTCCTTGGCCCTATGGGGAGCCTAGGGCTAGGTGAGAAGTAGGTAAGCGCTGGGATCCTGAGCGAAGCCCCATTGGGGCTGAGGTTTGTTCCCCAAGCACAGTTTCCCTTTGCAGAATGCAGCTCCTAGCAACGGGTTTTTTGCCCTTTCGGAGATAGGCCCTATGGTGGTCCCTCCCGAGCTGGCTATGGGTGGGTTGCTAGGGCCAGTGCACAAAGGGCTTCTTCAGGCCAAATCAGCCTTCTCCGTGAAGGAGAAGACGTTTGGAGTTGGTTTCCAGCTGCGGAGACCACCAGCCAAGCAGCAGTGCCCACGGAGCCAGAGGCAGCCCAGACCCTACATGGCCCTAAGGGAAGCAAAGGTCTAGGTGATAATTAGGCAAGCGCTGCGATCCTGAGCCAAGTTGCATTGGAGCTGAAGTTTGTTCCCCGAGCACGTTTTCCCTTTGCAGAATGCAGCTCGTAGCATCGGGTTTTGTGCCCTTTCGGAGATAAGCCCTGGGTGGGGCCCTCCCGAGCTGGCTATGGGGCGGTTGCTAGGGCCAGTGCAGACAGGGCTTCTTCTGGCCAAATTAGCACTCTCCGCGAAGGAGAAGATGTTTGGAGTTGGTTTCCAGCTGAGGAGACCACCAGCCAAGCAGCAGTGCCCACGGAGCCAGAGGCAGCCCAGACCATCCTTGGCCCTGTGGGGAGTCTAAGGCTAGGTGAGAATTAGGCAAGCGCTGCGATCCTGAGCAAAGCTGCATTGGGGCTGAAGTTTGTTCCCCGAGCACGGTTTCCCTTTGCAGAATGCAGCTCTTAGCAGCTAGTTTTTTGCCGTTTTAGAGCTAGGCCCTCGGTGGTGTCTCTCCCTAACTTGCTATGTGTGGGTTGCTAGGACCAGTACAAACAGGGCTTCTTCAGGCCAAATCAGCCTTCTCCGTGAAGGAGAAGATGTTTGGAGTTCGTTGCCAGCTGCGGACACCACCAGCCAAGCAGCAGTGCCCACGGAGCCAGAGGCAGCCCAGACCCTTCTTGGCCCTATGGGGAGCCCAGGGCTAGGTGAGAACGAGGCAAGCGCTGCGATCCTGAGCCAAGCCGCATCGGGCTGAGGTTTGTTCCCCGAGCACGGTTTTCCTTTGCAGAATGCAGCTCCTAGCAGCGCGTTTTTTGCCGTTTTGGAGCTAGGGCCTCGGTTGGGCCCTCCCGAGCTGGCTCTGGGTGGTTTGCAAGGACCATTGCACACAGGGCTTCTTCAGGCCAAATCAGCCTTCTCCGCGAAGGAGAAGACGTTTGGAGTTGGTATCCAGCTGCGGAGACCGCCAGCCAAGCAGCAGTGCCGACGGAGCCAGAGGCAGCCAAGACCCTCCTTGGCCCTATGGGGAGCATAGATCTACTTGAAAATTAGGCAAGCGCTGGGATCCTGAGCCAAACCGCATTGGGGCTGAGGTTTGTTCCCCGAGCCCCTTTTCCCTTTGCAGAATGCAGCTCCTAGAAGCGCTTTTTCTGCCCTTTCGGAGATAGGTCCTAGGTGGGGCCTTCCCTAGCTGGCTGTCGGTGGGTTGCTAGGGCCAGTGCACACAGGACTTCTTCAGGGCAAATTAGTCTTCTCGCGAAGGAGAAGACGTTTGGAGTTGGTTTCCAGCTGCAGACACCACCAGCCATGCAGCAGTGCCCACGGAGTCAGAGGCAGCCCAGACCATCCTTGGCCCTGTGGGAAGCCTAGGGCTAGGTGAGAACTAGGCAAGCGCTGCGATTCTGAGCGAAGCCCATTTGGGGCTGAGGTTTGCTCCCCAAGCACGGTTTCCCTTTGCAGAATGCAGCTCCTTGAAGCGCATTTTTTGCCGTTTCGGAGATAGGTCATAGGTGGTTTCCCTCCCGAGCTGGCTATGGGTTGGTTGCTAGGGCCAGTGCACACAGGGCTTCTTCAGGCAAAATCAGCCTTCTCTGTGAAGGAGAAGACGACTGGAGTTGGTTTCCAGCTGCGGAGACCACCAGCCAAGCAGCAGTGCCCACGGAGCCAGAGGCAGCCCAGACCATCCTTGGCCCTATGGGGAGCCTAAGGCTAGGTGAGAAGTAGGTAAGCGCTGGGATCCTGAGCCAAGCCCCATTGGTGCTGAGGTTTGTTCCCCGAGCACAGTTTCCCTTTGCAGAATGCAGCTCCTAACAGCGTGTTTTGTGCCCTTTCGGACCTAGGCCCTACGTTGGTATCTCCCGAGCTGGCTCTGGGGGGATTGCTAAGGCCAGTGCACACAGGGTTTCTTCACGCCAAATCAGCCTTCTCCGCGAAGGAGAAGACGTTTGGAGTTGGTTTCCAGCTGCGGAGACCACCAGCCAAGCAGCAGTGCCCACGGAGCCAGAGGCAGCCCAGACCCTCCTTGGCCCTGTGGGGAGCCGAGGGCTAGGTGAGAACTAGGCAAGCGCTGCGATCATGAGCCAAGCTGCTTTGGGGCTGAGGTTTGTTCCCCGAGCACAGTTTCCCTTTGAAGAATGCAGCTCCTAGAAGCGCTTTTTGTACCCTTTCGGAGATTGGCCCTAGGTGGGGCCCTCCCGAGCTGGTTCTGGGTGGGTTGCTAGGGCCAGTGCACACAGGACTTCTTCAGGCCAAATTTGTCTTCTCAGCGAAGGAAAAGACGTTTGGAGTTGGTGTCCAGGTGCAAACACCACCAGCAGAGCAGCAGTGCCCACGGAGCCAGAGGCAGCCCAGACCCTTCTTGGCCCTGTGCGGAGCCTAGGGCTAGGTAACAACTAGGCAAGCGCTGCGATTCTGAGCCAAGCTGCATTGGGGCTGAGGTTTGCTCCCCGAACACTGTTTCCCTTTGCAGAATGCAGCTCCTAGAAGCGCGTTTGGAGCCGTTTCGGAGCTAGGCCCTAGGTGGGGCCCTCCCGAGCTGGCTCTGGGGGGGTTGCTAGGGCCAGTGCACACAGGGCTTCTTCAAGCCAAATCAGCCTTCTCCGCGAAGGAGAAGGTGTATGGAGTTGGTTTCCAGCTGAGGAGACCACCAGCCGAGCAGCAGTGCCCACGGAGCCAGAGGCAGCCCAGACCTTCCTTGGCCCTGTGGGGAGTATAGGGCTAGGTGATAACTAGGCAAGCGCTGGGATCCTGAGCCAAGCTGCATTGGGGCTGAGCTTTGTTCCCCGAGCACGGTTTCCCTTTGCAGAATGCAGCTCCTTGAAGCCCGTTTTTTTGCCGCTTCGCAGCTAGGCACTAGGTGGGGTCCCTAAATAGCTGGCTATGTGTGGGTTGCTAGGACCAGTGCACACAGGGCTTCTTCAGGACAAATCAGCCTTATCCGAGAAGGAGAAGATGTTTGGAGTTGTTTTGCAGCTACGGAGACCACCAGCCAAGCAGCAGTGCCCACGGAGCCAGAGGCAGCCCAGACCATCCTTGGCCCTATGGGGAGCCAAGGGCTAGGTGAAAATTAGACAAGCGATGGGATCCTGAGCCAAACCGCATTGGGGCTGAGGTTTGTTCCCCGAGCCCATTTTCCCTTTGCAGAATGCAGCTCCTAGAAGCGTGTTTTGTGCCCTTTCGGAGCTAAGCCCACGGGAGAGTCCCGGCCTAGCTGGCTATGGTTGGGTTGCTAGGGCCAGTGCACACAGGGCTTCTTCAGGGAAATTAGACTTCTCCGGGAATGAGAAGATGTTTGGATTTGATTTCCACCTGCGGACACCACCAGCCAACCAGCAGTGCCCATGGAAGCAGAGGCAGCCCAGACCCTCCTTGGCCCTATAGGGAGCCTAGGGCTAGGTGAGAAGTAGGTAAGCAGTGGGATCCTGAGCCAAGCCCCATTGGGGCTGAGGTTTGTTCCCCGAGCCCAGTTTCCCTTTCCAGAATGCAGCTCCTAGCAGCGCGTTTTGTGCCGTTTCGGAGATAGGCCCTAGGTGGGGCCCTCCTGAGCTGCCTATGGTGGGGTTGCTAGGGCCAGTGCACACAGGACTTCTTCAGGCCAAATTAGTCTTCTCCGCGAAGGAGACGACGTTTGGAGTTGGTTTCCAGCAGCGGAGACCACCAGCCAAGCAGCAGTGTCCACGGAGCCAGAGGCAGCCCAGACCCTCCTTGGCCCGAAGGGGAGCCCAAGGCTAGGTGAGAACGAGGCAAGCGCTGCGATCCTGAGCCAAGCCGCATCGGGGCTGAGGTTTGTCCCTGAGCCCAGTTTCCCTTTGCAGAATTCAGCTCCTAGATGTGCTTTTTTGCCGTTTCGGATTAGGCCTTCTGTGGTGTCCCTAAATAGCTGGCTATGGGTGTTTTGCTAGGACCTGCGCAAACAGGGCTTCCTCAGGCCAAATCAGCCTTCTGCGTGAAGGAGAAGATGTTTAGAGTTGGTTTCCAGCTGCGGAGACCATCAGCCATTCGGCACTGCCCACGGAGCCAGAGGCAGCCCAGACCCTCCTTGGCCCTATGGGGAGCAAAGATCTAGGTGAAAATTAGGCAAGTGCTGCGATCCTGAGCCAAACCGCATTGGGGTTGAGGTTTGTTCCCCGAGCTCATTTTCCCATTGCAGAATGCAGCTCCTAGAAGCGTGTTCTGTGCCGTTTTTCATATAGGCCCTAGGAGGGGCCCTCCCGACCTGGCTCTGGGTGGGTTGCTAGGGCCAGTGCACACAGGACTTCTTCAGGCCAAATTAGCCTTCTCCGCGAAGAATAAGGTGTTTGGAGTTGGTTTCCAGCTGAGGAGACCACCAGCCAAGCAGCAGTGCCCACGGAGCCAGAGGCAGCCCAGACCCTCCTTGGCCCTATGGGGAGTCTAGGGCTAGGTGAGAACTACTCAAGGGCTGCGATCCTGAGCCAAGCTGCATTAGGGATGAGGTTTGTTGCCCAAGCATGTTCTCCCTTTGCAGAATGCAGCTCCTAGCAGCGCGTTTTGTGCCGATTTTCATAAAGGCCCTAGGTGGGTCCCTCCTGAGCTGGCTATGGGTGGGTTGCTAGGGCCAGTGCACACCGGACTTCTTCAGGCGAAATTAGCCTTCTCCGCGAAGGATAATGTGTTTGGAGTTGGTTTCCAGCTGCGGAGACCACCAGCCAAGCAGCAGTGCCCACGGAGCCAGAGGCAGCCCAGACCCTCCTTGGCCCTATGGGGAGCCTAGGGCTAGGTGAGAAGTAGGTAAGCGCTGGGATCCTGAGCGAAGCCCCATTGGGGCTGAGGTTTGTTGCCCAAGCACAGTTTCCCTTTGCAGAATGCAGCTCATAGCAACGGGTTTTGTGCCCTTTCGGAGATAGGCCCTAGGGTGGTCCCTCCCGAGCTGGCTATGGGTGGGTTGCTAGAGCCAGTGCACACAGGGCTTCTTCAGGCCAAATCAGCCTGCTCCGCGAAGGAGAAGATGTTTGGAGTTGGTTTCCAGCTGCGGAGACCACCAGCCGAGCAGCAGTGCCCACGGAGCCAGAGGCACCCCAGACCCTACATGGCCCTATGGGGAGCAAAGGTCTAGGTGATAATTAGGCAAGCGCTGCGATCCTGAGCCAAGCTGCATTGGGGCTGAGGTTTGTTCCCCGAGCATGTTTTCCCTTTGCAGAATGCAGCTCCTAGAAGCGCGATTTGTGCCGTTTCAGAGATAGGTCCTAGGTGGGGTCCTCCCGACCTGGCTCTGGGTGGGTTGCTAGGGCCAGTGCACACAGGACTTCTTCCGGCCAAATCAGCCTTCTCCACGAAGGAGAACATATTTGGAATTGGTTTCCAGCTGCGGAGACCACCAGCCATGCAGCAGTGCCGACAGAGTCAGAGGCAGCCCAGACCCTCCTTGGCCCTATGGGGAGCCAAGGGCTAGGTGAAAATTATGCAAGCGCTGGGATCCTGAGCCAAACCGCATTGGGGCTGAGGTTTGTTCCCCCCGCCCATTTTCCCTTTGCAGAATGCAGCTCCTAGAAGCGCTTGTTGTGCCCTTTCAGAGATAGGCCCTAGGTGGGGCCCTCCCTAGCTGGCTCTGGGGGGGTTGCTAGGGCCAGTGTACACAGGACTACTTCAGGCCAAATTAGTCTTCTCTGCGAAGGAGGAGATATTTGGAGTTGGTTTCCAGCTGCAGACACCACCAGCCAAGCAGCAGTGCCCACGGAGCCAGAGGCGGCCCAGACCCTCCTTGGCACTGTGGGGAGTCTAGGGCTAGGTGAGATCTACTCAAGCACTGCGATCCTGAGCCAAGCTGCATTGGGGCTGAGGTTTGTTCCCCGAGCACGGTTTCCCTTTGCACAAGGCAGCTCCTAGCAGCGGTTTTGTGCCCATTCGGGGATAGGTCCTAGGTGGTGTCCCTCCCGAGCTGGCTATGGGTGGGTTGCTAGGGCCAGTGCACACAGGGCCTCTTCAGGCCAAATCAGCCTTCTCTGCGAAGGAAAAGACGTTTGGAGTTGGTTTCCAGCTGCGGAGACCACCAGCCAAGCAGCAGTGCCCACGGAGGCAGAGGCAGCCCAGACCCTCCTTGGCCCTATTGGGAGCAAAGGTCTAGGTGATAATTAGGCAAGCGCTGGGATCCTGAGCCAAGCTGCATTGGGGCTGAGCTTTGTTCCCCGAGCACGGTTTCCCTTTGCACAATGCAGCTCCTAGCAGCGCGTTTTTTGCCGTTTCGGGGATAGGTCCTAGGTTGTGTCCCTCCCGAGCTGGCTATGGGTGGGTTGCTAGGACCAGTGCACACAGGGCTTCTTCCGGCCAAATCACCTTCTCCGCGAAGGAGAAGACGTTTGGAGTTGGTTTCCAGCTACGGAGACCACCAGCGAAGCAGCAGTGCCCACGGAGCCAGAGGCAGCCCAGACCATCCATGGCCCTATGGGGAGCCAAGGGCTAGGTGAGAAGCAGGCAAGCGCTGTGATCATGAGCCAAGCCGCATTGGGGCTGAGGTTTGTTCCCTGAGCCCAGTTTCCCGTTGCAGAATGCAGCTCCTAGAACCGGGATTTTTGCCATTTCGGAGCTAAGCCTTCTGTGGTGTGCGTAAATAGCTGGCTATGGGTGGGTTGCTAGGACCTGTGCACACAGGGCTTCCTCAGGCCAAATCAGCCTTCTCCGCGAAGGAGAAGACGTTTGGAGTTGGTTTCCAGCTGCGGAGACCACCAGCCAAGCAGCAGTGCCCACGGAGGCCTGGGCAGTTCAGACCCTCCTTGGCCCTATGGGGAGCCAAGCCTAGGTGAAAATTAGGCATGTGCTGGGATCCTGAGCCAAACCGCATTCAGGCTGAGGTTTGTTCTCCGAGCCCATTTTCCCTTTGCAGAATGCAGCTCCTAGCAACGGGTTTTGTGCCGATTCGGAGCTAAGCCCTAGGTGGGGCCCTCCTGAGCTTGCTATGGGTGGGTTGTTACGACCAGTACAAACATGGCTTCTTCAGGCCAAATCAGCCTTCTCCGTGAAGGAGAAGATGTTTGGAGTTGGTTTCCAGCTGCGGAGACCACCAGCCAAGCAGCAGTGCCCACGGAGGCAGAGGCAGCCCAGACCCTCCTTGGCCCTATGGGGAGCCTAGGGCTAGGTGAGAAGTAGGTAAGCGCTGGGATCCTGAGCGAAGCCCCATTGGGGCTGAGGTTTGTTCCCCAAGCACAGTTTCCCTTTGCAGAATGCAGCTCCTAGCAACGGGTTTTTTGCCCTTTCGGAGATAGGCCCTATGGTGGTCCCTCCCGAGCTGGCTATGGGTGGGTTGCTAGGGCCAGTGCACAAAGGGCTTCTTCAGGCCAAATCAGCCTTCTCCGTGAAGGAGAAGACGTTTGGAGTTGGTTTCCAGCTGCGGAGACCACCAGCCAAGCAGCAGTGCCCACGGAGCCAGAGGCAGCCCAGACCCTACATGGCCCTAAGGGAAGCAAAGGTCTAGGTGATAATTAGGCAAGCGCTGCGATCCTGAGCCAAGTTGCATTGGAGCTGAGGTTTGTTCCCCGAGCACGTTTTCCCTTTGCAGAATGCAGCTCGTAGCATCGGGTTTTGTGCCCTTTCGGAGATAAGCCCTGGGTGGGGCCCTCCCGAGCTGGCTATGGGGCGGTTGCTAGGGCCAGTGCAGACAGGGCTTCTTCTGGCCAAATTAGCACTCTCCGCGAAGGAGAAGATGTTTGGAGTTGGTTTCCAGCTGAGGAGACCACCAGCCAAGCAGCAGTGCCCACGGAGCCAGAGGCAGCCCAGACCATCCTTGGCCCTGTGGGGAGTCTAAGGCTAGGTGAGAATTAGGCAAGCGCTGCGATCCTGAGCAAAGCTGCATTGGGGCTGAAGTTTGTTCCCTGAGCACGGTTTCCCTTTGCAGAATGCAGCTCTTAGCAGCTAGTTTTTTGCCGTTTTAGAGCTAGGTCCTCGGTGGTGTCTCTCCCTAACTTGCTATGTGTGGGTTGCTAGGACCAGTACAAACAGGGCTTCTTCAGGCCAAATCAGCCTTCTCCGTGAAGGAGAAGATGTTTGGAGTTCGTTGCCAGCTGCGGACACCACCAGCCAAGCAGCAGTGCCCACGGAGCCAGAGGCAGCCCAAACCCTCCTTGGCCCTATGGGGAGCCAAGGGCCAGGTGAGAAGGAGGCAAGTGCTACGATCCTAAGCCAAGCCGCATTGGGGCTGAGGTTTGTTCCCTGAGCCCAGTATCCCCTTGCAGAATGCAGCTCCTAGCAGCGCGTTTTGTGCCGTTTCGGAGCTAGGCCCTAGGTTGGTCCCTCCAGAGCTGGTTATGGGTGGGTTGCTAGGGCCAGTGCACACAGGACGTCTTCAGGCCAAATCAGACTTCTCCGCGAAGGAGAAGACGTTTGGAGTTTCTTTCCAGCTACGGAGACCACCAGCCAAGCAGCAGTGCCCACCGAGCCAGAGGCAGCCCAGACTCTCCTTGGCCCTATGGGGAGCCTAGGGCTAGGTGAGGACTAGTCAAGCGCTGCGATCCTGAGCCAAGCTGCATTGGGGCTGAGGTTTGTTGCCCAAGCACGGTTTCCCTTTGCAGAATGCAGCTCCTAGAAGCACGTTTTGTGCCGTTTCGGAGCTAGGCCCTCGGTGGCGTCCCTCCCTAGCTAGCTATGGGTGGGCTACTACGACCAGTACAAACAGGGCTTCTTCAGGTCAAATCAGCCTTCTCCATGAAAGAGAAGATGTTTGGAGTTTCTTTCCAGCTACGGAGACCACCAGCCAAGCAGCAGTGCCCACGGAGCCAGAGGCAGCCCAAACCCTCCTTGGCCCTATGGGGAGCCAAGGGCCAGGTGAGAAGATGGCTAGCGCTGCGATCCTGAGCCAAGCCGCATTGGGGCTGAGGTTTGTTCCCTGAGCCCAGTTTCCCTTTGCAGAATGCAGCTCCTCGAAGCTCGTTTTGTGCCGTTTGGGTGCTAGGCCCTAGGTTGTTCCCTCCCGAGCAGGCTATGGATGGGTTGCTATGGCCAGTGCACACAGGGCTTCTTCAGGCCAAATCAGCCTTCTCCACGAAGCAAAAGATGTTTGGAGTTGGTTTCCAGCTGCGGAGACCAGCAGCCAAACAGCAGTGCCCACGGAGCCAGAGGCAGCCCAGACCATCCGTGGCCCTATGGGGAACAAATGTCTAGGTGAAAATTATGCAAGCGCTGGGATCCTGAGCCAAACCGCATTGGGGCTGAGGTTTGTTCCCCGAGCCCAGTTTCCCTTTGCAGAATATAGCTCCTGGCAGCGCGTTTTGTGCCCTTTCGGAGATAGGCCCTAGGTGGGGCCCTCCCTAGCTGGCTATGGGGCGGTTGCTAGGGCCAGTGCACACAGGGCTTCTTCAGGCCAAATTAGCATTCTCCACGAAGGAGAAGATGTTTGGAGTTGGTTTCCAGCTGCAGATACCACCAGCCGAACTGCTATGCCCACGGAGCCAGAGGCAGCCCAAAACATCCTTGGCCCTATGGGGAGTCTAGGGCTATGTGAGAACTAGGCAAGCGCTGAGCTCCTGAGCCAAGCCGCATTGGGGCTGAGGTTTGTTCCCTGAGCCCAGTTTCCCTTTGCAGAATGCAGCTCCTAGAAGCGCGTTTTGTTCCGTTTTGGAGCTGGTCCTCTTTGGTGTCCCTAAATAGCGGGCTATGGTTGGGTTGATAGGACCAGTGCACACAGGGCTTCTTCAGGCCAAATTAGCATTCTCCACGAAGGAGAAGATGTTTGGAGTTGGTTTCCAGCTGCAGATACCACCAGCCGAACTGCTATGCCCACGGAGCCAGAGGCAGCCCAGACCCTACATGGCCCTAAGGGGAGCAAAGGTCTAGGTGATAATTAGGCAAGCGCTGGGATCCTGAGCAAAACCGCATTTGGGCTGAGGTTTGTTCCCCGAGCACGTTTTCCCTTTGCAGAATGCAGCTCGTAGAATCGCGATTTGTGCCGTTTCGGAGATAGGTCCTAGGTGGTGTCCCTACCGAGCTGGCTCTGGGTGGGTTGCTAGGGCCAGTGCACACAGGGCTTCTTCCGGCCAAATCAGCCTTCTCCGCGAAGGAGAACATATTTGGAATTGGTTTCCAGCTGCGGAGACCACCAGCCATGCAGCAGTGCCGACAGAGCCAGAGGCAGCCCAGACCCTCCTTGGCCCTATGGGGAGCCAAGGTCTAGGTGAAAATTATGCAAGCGCTGGGATCCTGAGCCAAACCTCATTGGGGCTGAGGTTTGTTCCCCCCGCCCATTTTCCCTTTGCAGAATGCAGCTCCTAGAAGCGCTTGTTGTGCCCTTTCAGAGATAGGCCCTAGGTGGGGCCCTCCCTAGCTGGCTATGGGGGGGTTGCTAGGGCCAGTGCACACATTACTACTTCAGGCCAAATTAGTCTTCTCTGCGAAGGAGGAGATATTTGGAGTTGGTTTCCAGCTGCAGACACCACCAGCCAAGCGGCAGTGCCCACGGAGGCAGAGGCAGCCCAGACCCTCCTTGGCCCTATGGGGAGCCTAGGGCTAGGTGAGAAGTAGGTAAGCGCTGGGATCCTGAGCGAAGCCCCATTGGGGCTGAGGTTTGTTCCCCAAGCACAGTTTCCCTTTGCAGAATGCAGCTCCTAGCAACGGGTTTTTTGCCCTTTCGGAGATAGGCCCTATGGTGGTCCCTCCCGAGCTGGCTATGGGTGGGTTGCTAGGGCCAGTGCACAAAGGGCTTCTTCAGGCCAAATCAGCCTTCTCCGTGAAGGAGAAGACGTTTGGAGTTGGTTTCCAGCTGCGGAGACCACCAGCCAAGCAGCAGTGCCCACGGAGCCAGAGGCAGCCCAGACCCTACATGGCCCTAAGGGAAGCAAAGGTCTAGGTGATAATTAGGCAAGCGCTGCGATCCTGAGCCAAGTTGCATTGGAGCTGAGGTTTGTTCCCCGAGCACGTTTTCCCTTTGCAGAATGCAGCTCGTAGCATCGGGTTTTGTGCCCTTTCGGAGATAAGCCCTGGGTGGGGCCCTCCCGAGCTGGCTATGGGGCGGTTGCTAGGGCCAGTGCAGACAGGGCTTCTTCTGGCCAAATTAGCACTCTCCGCGAAGGAGAAGATGTTTGGAGTTGGTTTCCAGCTGCAGACACCACCAGCCAAGCAGCAGTGCCCACGGAGCCAGAGACGGCCCAGACCCTCCTTGGCACTGTGGGGAGTCTAGGGCTAGGTGAGAACTACTCAAGCGCTGCGATCCTGAGCCAAGCTGCATTGGGGCTGAGGTTTGTTCCCGAGCACGGTTTCCCTTTGCAGAATGCAGCTCCTAGCAGCGGTTTTGTGCCCATTCGGGGATAGGTCCTAGGTGGTGTCCCTCCCGAGCTGGCTATGGGTGGGTTGCTATGGCCAGTGCACACAGGGCCTCTTCAGGCCAAATCAGCCTTCTCTGCAGAGGAGAAGTTGTTTGGAGTTGGTTTCCAGCTGCAGAGACCACCAGCCAAGCAGCAGTGCCCACGGAGGCAGAGGCAGCCCAGACCCTCCTTGGCCCTATTGGGAGCCAAGGGCTAGGTGATAATTAGGCAAGCGCTGCGATCCTGAGCCAAGCCGCATTGGGGCTGAGTTTTGTTCCCCGAGCATGTTTTCCCTTTGCAGAATGCAGCTCCTAGCAGCGCGTTTTGTGCTGTTTCGGGGATAGGTCCTAGGTGGTGTCCCTCCCGAGCTGGCTATGGGTGGGTTGCTAGGACCAGTGCACACAGGGCGTCTTCCGGCCAAATCACCTTCTCCGTGAAGGAGAAGACGTTTGGAGTTGGTTTCCAGCTACGGAGACCACCAGCCAACTAGCAGTGCCCACGGAGCCAGAGGCAGCCCAGACCATCCATGGCCCTATGGGGAGCCAAGGACTAGGTGAGAAGCAGGCAAGCGCTGCGATCCTGAGCCAAGCCGCATTGGGGCTGAGGTTTGTTCCCTGTGCCCATTTTCCCTTTGCAGAATGCAGCTCCTAAAAGCGCTTTTTTGCCGTTTCGTATCTAGGCCTTCTCTGGGGTCCATAAATAGGTGGCTAGGGGTGGGTTGCTAGAACCTGTGCACACAGGGCTTCTTCAGGTCAAATCAGCCTTCTCCACGAAGGAGAAGACGTTTGGAGTTGGTTTCCAGCTGCGGAGACCACCAGCCGAGCAGCAGTGCCCACGGAGCCAGAGGAAGCCCAGACCCTCCTTGGCCCTGTGGGGAGCCAAGGGCTAGGTCAGAAGGAGGCAAGCGCTGGGATCATGAGCCAAGCCGCATTGGGGCTGAGGTTTGTCCCTGAGCCCAGTTTCCCTTTGCAGAATGCAGCTCCTAGAAGCGCTTTTCAGCCATTTCAGAGCTATGCCTTCTGTGTGGTCCCTAAATAGCTGGCTATGTGTGGGTTGCTAAAACCTGTGCACACAGAGCTTCTTCAGGCCAAATCAGCCTTCTCCGCGAAGGAGAAGACGTTTGGAGCTGGTTTCCAGCTGCAGAGACCACCAGCCAAGCAGCAGTGCCCACGGAGCCAGAGGCAGCCCAGACCCTCCTTGGTCCTATGGGGAGCCTAGGGCTAGGTGAGTTCTAGTCAAGCGCTGCGATCCTGAGCCAAGCTGCATTGGGGCTGAGGTTTGTTGCCCAAGCACGGTTTCCCTTTGCAGAATGCAGCTCCTAGAAGCACGTTTTGTGCCGTTTCGGAGCTAGGCCCTCGGTGGCGTCCCTCCTTAGCTTGCTATGGGTGGGCTAATACGACCAGTAGAAACAGGGCTTCTTCAGGTCAAATCAGCCTTCTCCGTGAAAGAGAAGATGTTTGGAGTTGGATTCCAGCGGCGGACACCACCAGCCAAGCAGCAGTGCCCACGGAGCCAGAGGCAGCCCAAACCCTCCTTGGTCCTATGGGGAGCCAAGGGCCAGGTGAGAAGATGGCTAGCGCTGCGATCCTGAGCCAAGCCGCATTGGGGCTGAGGTTTGTTCCCTGAGCCCAGTTTCCCTTTGCAGAATGCAGCTCCGAGAAGCGCGTTTTGTGCCGTTTTGGAGCTAGGCCGGTGGTGGGGCCCTCCCGAGCTGGCTATGATTGGGTTGTTAGGACCAGTACAAACAGGGCTTCCTCAGGCCAAATCAGCCTTCTCCGCAAAGGAGAGGACGTTTGGAGTTGGTTTCCAGCTGGGGAGACCACCAGACAAGCAGCAGTGCCCACGGAGCCAGAGGCAGCCCAGACCCTCCTTGCCATATGGGGACCCGAGGTCTAGGTGAGAACCAGGCAGGCGCTGCCATCCTGAGCCAAGCCGCATTGGGGCTGAGGTTTGTTCCCCGAGCACACTTTCCCTTTCAGAATGCAGCTCCTAGAAGCACGTTTTGTGCCGTTTCGGAAATAGGCCCTAGGGTGTTCCCTTCCAAGCTGGCTATGGGTGGGTTGCTAGGGCCAGTGCACACAGGGCTTCTTCAGGCCAAATCAGCCTTCTCCATGAAGGAGAACATATTTGGAGTTGGTTTCCAGCTCCGGAGACTAGCAGCCGAGCAGCAGTGCCCACGGAGCCAGAGGCAGCCCAGACCCTCCTTGGCCCTATGGGGAGCATAGGGTTAGGTGAGAAGTAGGTAAGCGCTGGGATCCTGAGCCAATCCCTATTGGGGCTGAGGTTTGTTCCCTGAGCCCAGTTTCCCTTTGCAGAATGCAGCTCCTCGAAGCTCGTTTTGTGCCGTTTGGGTGCTAGGCCCTAGGTTGGTCCCTCCCGAGCAGGCTATGGATGGGTTGCTATGGCCAGAGCACACAGGGCTTCTTCAGGCCAAATCAGCCTTCTCCACGAAGCAAAAGATGTTTGGAGTTGGTTTCCAGCTTCGCAGACCACCAGCCAAACAGCAGTGCCCACGGAGCCAGAGGCAGCCCAGACCATCCGTGGCCCTATGGGGAACAAATGTCTAGGTGAAAATTATGCAAGCACTGGGATCCTGAGCCAAACCGCATTGGGGCTGAGGTTTGTTCCCCGAGCCCAGTTTCCCTTTGCAGAATATAGCTCCTGGCAGCGCGTTTTGTGCCCTTTCGGAGATAGGCCCTAGGTGGGGCCCTCCCTAGCTGATTATGGGGCGGTTGCTAGGGCCAGTGCACACAGGGCTTCTTCAGGCCAAATTAGCATTCTCCACGAAGGAGAAGATGTTTGGAGTGGGTTTCCAGCTGCAGATACCACCAGCGGAACTGCTATGCCCACGAAGCCAGAGGCATCCCAGACCATCCTTGGCCCTATGGGGAGTCTAGGGCTATGTGAGAACTAGGCAAGCGCTGCGCTCCTGAGCCAAATCGCATTGGGGCTGAGGTTTGTTCCCTGAGCCCAGTTTCCCTTTGCAGAATGCAGTCCTAGCAGCGCGTTTTGTTCCGTTTTGAAGCTAGGTCCTCTTTGGTGTCCCTAAATAGCGGGCTATGGTTGGGTTGATAGGACCAGTACAAACAGGGCTTCTTCAGGCCAAATCAGCCTTCTCCACGAAGGAGAAGATGTTTGGACTTGGTTTCAAGCTGCGGAGACCACCAACCGAGCAGCAGTGCCCACGGAGCCAGAGGCAGCCCAGACCCTCCTTGGTCCTATGGGGAACCTTGGGCTAGGTGAGAAGTAGGTAAGCGCTGGGATCCTGAGCCAAGCCCCATTGGGGTGAGGTTTGTTCCCCGGGCCCAGTTTCCCTTTGCAGAATGCAGCTCCTAGCAGCGCGTTTTGTGCCATTTCGGAGCTTGTCCCTAGTTTAGTCCCTCCCGAGCTGGCTATGGGTGGGTTGCTAGGGCCAGTGCACACAGGACTTTTTCAGTCCAAATCAGCCTTCTCCACGAAGGAGAACATGTTTGGAGTTGTTTTCCAGCTGCGGAGAACACAAGCCAAGCAGCAGTGCCCACGGAGCCAGAGGCAGCCCAGACCCTACTTGGCCCTATGGGGAACCAAGATCTAGGTGAAAATTAGGTAAGCGCTGGGATCCTGAGCCAAACCGCATTGGGGCTGAGGTGTGCTCCCCGAGCCCATTTTCCCTTTGCAGAATGCAGCTCCTAGCAACGCGTTTTGTGCTGTTTCGGATATAGGCCCTAGGTGGGGCACTCCCGAGCTGGCTCTGGGGGGGTTGCTAGGGCCAGTGCACACAGGACTTCTTCAGGCCGAATCAGCCTTCTCCACGAAGGAGAAGATGTTTGGATTTGGTTTCCAGCTGAGGAGACCACCAGCCAAGCAGCAGTGCCCACGGAGCCAAAGGCAGCGCAGACCCTCCTTTGCCCTGTGAGGAGTCTAGGGCTAGGTGAGAACTAGTCAAGCACTGCGATCCTGAGCCAAGCTGCATTGGGGATGAAGTTTGTTCCCCGAGCACGGTTTCCCTTTGCAAATGCAGCTCGTAGCAGCGCGTTTTTTGCCGTTTCCGAGATTTGTCCTAGGTAGTGTCCCTCCCGATCTGGCTCTGGGTGGGTTGCTAGGGCCAGTGCACACAGGGCTTCTTCCGGCCACATCAGCCTTCTCCGCGAAGGAGAAGACATTTGAAGTTGGTTTCTAGATGCGGAGACCACCAGCGCAGCAGCAGTGCCCACGGAGCCAGATGAAGCCCAGACCGTCCTTGGCCCTGTGGGGTGTCAAGGGCTAGGTGAGAACTAGGAAAGCGCTGCGATTCTGAGTTAAGCTGCATTGGGGCTGAGGTTTGTTCCCCGAGCCCAGTTTCCCTTTGCAGAATGCAGCTCCTAGCAGCGCGTTTTTTGCCGTTTCGGAGCTAAGCCCGAGGTGGGGTCCCTCCCTAGCTGGCTATGTGTGGGTTGCTAGGACCAGTACAAACAGGGCTTCTTCAGGCCAAATGAGCCTTCTCCGTGAAGGAGAAGACGTTTGGAGTTGGTTTCCAGCGGTGGAGACCACCAGCCAAGCAGCAGTGCCCACGGAGCCAGAGGCAGCCAACATCATCCTTGGCCATATGGGGAGCATAGGGCTAGGTGAGAACTAGGCAAGCGCTGGGATCCTGAGCCAAGCCGCATTGGGGCCGGGGGTGAAAACGGCTTGCGTTGCTTTCCTGATCCTAGGCGCGTTGGGTCTGTGGTTTGCTGCCCGACGAGAGTTTCCCTTTGCAGGATGCAGCTCCCAGAAGCTCTTTTTGGGCAGTCGGTGTAACGGGGCCTCGGCGCTGAGCGGCCGAGCTGGCTCAGGGGGCATGGCTGGGTCCTGGGCGCAGAAGGCCTTCGCGCGCCCAATCCTGCTTGCCCACGAAGGAGAACCCGTGAGGAGTGGGTTCCAGCCGCTGGAGACCACCAGCAGAGCAGCAGCGCCCAGGGAGTCAGGGGCAGCCCAGGCACCGCATCGCCCTATGTAGAGCGCAGGGACTGGGGTGAAAAAGGCGTTTGCTGCTTTCCTGAGCCGAGGGGTGTTGGGGCTGTGGTTTGCTGCCCGAGGAGAGTTTCCCTTTGCAGGATGCAGCTCCCAGAAACTGGTTTTGGGCTGTCGCTGCGACGGGGCCTCGGCGCTGTGCGGCCGAGCTGGCTCAGGGGGCATGGCTGGGGTCTGGGCGCAGAAGGCCTTCGCACGTCCAATCCTACTTGCCCACGAAGGAGAACCCATTTGGAGTGGGTTTCGGGCGCCGGAGTGCCCCAGCAAAGCATCAGGGCCCAGGGAGCCTGGGGCAGCCCGGCCCCGCTTTGCCCTATGGAGTGCGGAGGGCAGTGGTTAAAAACAGCTTGTGTTGATTTCCTGCACAGAAGTAAGGTGAGGCTGTGGTTTGCTGCCCGAGGAGAGTTTCCCTTTGCAGAATGCAGCTTCAAGAAGCTCGTTTTGGGCCGTCGCTGCGACGGGGCCTCGGCGTTGTGCAGCCGAGCTGGCTCAGGGGGCATGGCTGGGCCTGGGCGCAGAAGGCCTTCGCGCGCCCTATCCGGATTCCCCACGAAGTAGAACCCGTGTGGAGTGTTATTCGGGTGCCGGAAACCCCCAGCAAAGCATCAGGGCCCAGGGAATCAGGGGCAGCCCAGCTCAGCTTCGCCCTATGTAGAGGGGATGGCCGGGGGCGAAAACGGATCTAGTTGAGTTCCTGAGGGGAGGCGCGTTGGGGCTGTGGTTTGCTGCCTGAGGAGAGCTTTGCTTTGCATAATGCAGCTCCCAGAATCTCCTTTTGGGCCGTCGCTGCGATGGGGCCTCGGCGCTGAGGGGCCGAGCTGGCTCAGTGGGCGTGGCTGGGGTCTGGGCAAAGAAGGCCTGCGCACGTCAAATCCTACTTGCCCACGAAGGAGAACCCGTGTGGAGTTGGTTTCGGGTGCCGGAGAGCCCCAGTAAAGCATCAGGGCCCAGGGAGCCAGGGGCAGCCCGGCCGCACCTTGCCCTATGGAGAGCGGAGGGCAGTGGGTAAAAACAGCTTGTGTTGATTTCCTGCGCCGAGGCAAGGTGAGGCTGTGGTTTGCTTTCGAAGAGTTTCCCTTTGCAGAATGCAGCTCCCAGAATCTCGTTTTGGGCCGTCGCTGGGACGGGGCCTCGGCACTGAGCGGCCGAGCTGGCTCAGGGGGCATGGCTGGGGCCTGGGCGCAGAAGGCCTTCGCGCGCCCAACCCTGCTTGCCCACGAAGGAGAACCCGTGGGCAGTGTGATTCGGGTGCCGGAAACCCCCAGCAAAGCAGCAGGGGCCAGAGATCCAGGGGCAGCCCAGCTCAGCTTCGCCCTATGGAGAGTGGAGGGCCCCGGGCCAAAAAGGATAGCGTTGCTTTCCTGAGTGGAGGTGCATTGGGGCTGTGGTTTGCTGCCCAAGGAGAGTTTCGCTTTGCAGAATGCAGCACCCAGAAGCTCGTTTTGGGTCGCCGCTGGGACGGGGCCTCGGCGCTGAGCGGCCGAGCTGGCTCAGGGGGCATGGCTGGGGGCTGGGTGCAGAAGACCTTCTCGCACCCAATCGTGCTTCCCCATGAAGGAGAACCCGTGGGGAGTGGGTTTAGGGAGCCGGAGACCCCCAGCAAAGCAGCAGGGCCCGGGGATCCAGGTGCAGCCCAGCCCCGCTTTGCCCTATGGAGAGCGCAGGGCAGGGGGCGAAAACAGCTTGCACTGCTTTCCTGAGCCAAGGTGCGTAGGGGTTGTGGTTTGCTGCCAGAAGAGTGTTTCCCTTTGCAGAATGCAGCTGCCAGAAGCTCCTTTTGGGCCTTCTCTGGGACGGGGCCTCGGCGCTTAGAGGCAGAGCTGGCTCATGGGGCATGGCCGGGGTCTGGGCGCAGAAGGACTTCGCGCACCCAATCCTGCTTTCCCACGAAGGAGAACCCGTGGGCAGTGTGATTCGGGTGCCGGAAACCCCCAGCAAAGCAGCAGGGCCCAGGGAGCCAGGGGCAGCCCAGCCCCCCTTTGCCCTATGGAGAATGCAAGGCCAGGGGCGAAAACGGCTTGCACTGCTTTCCTGAGCCAAGGCGGGTAGGGGCTGTGGTTTGCTGCCAGAAGAGAGTTTCCCTTTGCAGAATGCAGCTCCCAGAAGCTCGTTTTGTGTCGTCGGTGCGACGGGGCCTCGGAGCTGAGCGGCCGAGCTGGCTCAGGGGGCATGGCTGGGGTCTGGGCGCAGAAGGCCTTCGCACGTCCAATCCTACTTGCCCACGAATGAGAACCCATGTGGAGTGGGTTTCGGGCGCCGGAGAGCCCCAGCAAAGCATCAGGGCCCAGGGAGCCAGGGGCAGCCCGGCCCAGCTTTGCCCTACGGAGTGCGGAGGGCAGTGGTTAAAAACAGCTTGTGTTGATTTCCTGCGCCGAGGCACGGTAAGGCTGTGGTTTGCTGCCCGAGGAGACTTTCCCTTTGCAGAATGCAGCTCCCAGAAGCTCGTTTTGGGCCGTCGGTGCGACGGGGCCATGGCGCTGAGCAGCCGTGCTGGCTCAGGGGGCATGGCTGGGGCCTGGGCGCAGAAGGCCTTCCCGCGCCCAACCCTGCTTACCCACGAAGGAGAACCCGTGGGCAGTGTGATTCGGGTGCCCAAAACCCCCGCGAAGCAGCAGGGCCCAGAGATCCAGGGGCAGCCCAGCTCAGCTTCGCCCTATGGAGAGCGGAGGGCCCCGGGCGAAAACGGATAGCGTTGCTTTCCTGAGTGGAGGTGCATTGGGGCTGTGGTTTTCTGCCCGAGGAGAGTTTCGCTTTGCAGAATGCAGCTGCCAGAAGCTCGTTTTGGGCAGTTGGTGCGACGGGGCGTCGGCACTGAGCGGCCAAGCTGGCTCAGGGGGCATGGCTGGGGCCTGAGCGCAGAAGCCGTTCAGGCACCCAATCCTGCTTGCCCACGAAGGAGAACCCGTGGGGAGTGGGATTCGGGCGCCGGAGACCCCCAGCAAAGCAGCAGGGCCCAGGGAGCCAGGGGCAGCCCAGCACCGCTTTGCCGAATGGAGAGCTCAGGGCCGGGGGCGAAAACGGCTTGCGCTGCTTTCCTGAGCCAAGGCGCTTAAGGGATGTGGTTTGCTGCTGGAAGAGAGTTTCCCTTTGCAGAATGCAGCTCCCAGAAGCTCGTTTTGGGGTGTCGCTGTGATGGGGCCACTGCGCTGTGCGGCCGAGCTGGCTCAGGGGGCATGGCTGGGGCCTGGGCGTAGAAGGACTTTCCGTGCCCTATCCGGCTTCCCCACGAAGGAGAACCAGTGGGGAGTGGCATTCGGGCGCCGGAGAGCCCCAGCAAAGCATCAGGGCCCAGGGAGCAAGGGGCAGCCCAGCCCCGCTTTGCCCCATGGAGAGCGGAGGGCCGGGGGTGAAAACAGCATGTGTTGATTTCCTGCGCCTAGGCACGGTGAGGCTGTGGTTTGCTGCCAGAGGAGAGTTTCCCTTTGCAGAATGCAGCTCCCAGATTCTCGTTTTGTGTCGTTGGTGCCACGGGGCCTCGGCGCAGAGCAGCCGAGCTGGCTCAGGGGGCATGGTTTGGGGCTGGGTGCAGAAGGACTTCGCGAGCCCAATCCTACTTCCCCACGAAGGAGAACCCGTGGGGAGTGTGTTTCGCGCGCCGGAGACCACCAGCAAAGCAGCAGGGCCCAGGGATCCAGGTGCAGCCTAGCCCCGCTTTGCCCTATGGAGAGCGCAGGGCCCGGGGCGAAAAGGGCTTGCGCTGCTTTCCTGAGCCAAGGCGCATAGGGGATGTGGTTTGCTGCTGGAAGAGTTTCCCTTTGCAGAATGCAGCTCCCAGAAGCTCGTTTTGGGCTGTCGCTGCGACGGGGCCTCAGCGCTGTGCAGCCGAGCTGGCTCAGGAGGCATGGTGTGAGTCTGGGCGCAGAAGGCCTTCGCACGTCCAATCCTACTTGGCCACGAAGGTGACCCCGTGTGGGGTGGGTTTCGGGCGCCGGAGACCAACAGCAAAGCATCAGGCCCCAAGGAGCCAGGGGCAGCCCGGCCACACTTTGCCCTATGGAGAGCGGAGGGCTGGGGGTGAACAGATCTTGTGTTGATATTCTGCGTGGAGTCAAGGCGAGGCTGTGGTTTGCTGCCCAAGGAGAGTGTCCCTTTGCAGAATGCAGCTCCCAGAATCTCGCATTGGGCCGTCGGTGCGACGGGGCCTCGGGGCTGAGCGGCCGAGCTGGCTCAGGGGGCATGGCTGGGGACTGGGCGCAGAAGCCATTTGCGCACCCAATCCTACTTGCCCACGAAGGAGAAAAAGGAGAACCCGTAGGGATTGGGTTTAGCGCGCTGGAGACCACCAGCAAAGCAGAAGGGCCCAGGGATCCAGGGGCAGCCCAGACCCGCTTTGCCCTATGGAGAGCGCAGGGCCAGGGCGAAAAGGGCTTGCGCTGCTTTCCTGAGCCAAGGCGCTTAAGGGATGTGGTTTGCTTTGGAAGAGAGTTTCCCTTTGCAGAATGCAGCTCCCAGAAGCTCGTTTTGGGCCGTCGCTGTGACGGGGCCTCGGCGCTGTGCGGCCATGCTGGCTCAGGGGGCATGGCTGGGGTCTGGGCAAAGAAGGCTTTCGCAGGTCCAATCCCACTTGCCCACGAAGGAGAACCCATTTGGAGTGGGTTTCAGGCGCCGGAGAGCCCCAGCAAAGCATCAGGGCCCAGGGAGCCAGGGGCAGCCCGGCCCCGCTTTGCCCTATGGAGAGCGCAGGGCCGGGGGCGAAAACATCTTGCGCTGCTTTCATGAGCCAAGGCAAGAAGGGGATGTGGTTTGCTGCTGGAAGAGTTTCCCTTTGCAGAATGCAGCACCCAGAAGCTCGTTTTGGGCCGTCTCTGCGACGGGGCCTCGGCGCTGAGCGGCCGAGCTGGCTCAGGGGGCATGGCTGGGGCCTGGGCGCAGAAGGCCTTCGCGCGCCCAATCCTGCTTCCCCACGAAGGAGAACCCGTGGGGAGTAGGATTCGGGCGCCGGAGACCCCCAGCAAATCAGCAGGGCCCAGGGAGCCAGGGGAAGCCCAGCCCTGCTTTGCAGTATGGAGAGCGCAGGGCCGGGGTGAAAAGGGCTTGCGCTGCTTTTCTGAGCCAAGGCGCTTAAGGGATATGGTTTGCTGCTGGAAGAGAGTTTCCCTTTGCAGAATGCAGCTCCCAGAAGCTCGTTTTGGGCTGTCGCTGCGACGGGGCCTCGGCGCAGAGCGGCCGTGCTGGCTCAGGGGGCATGGCCGGTGTCTGGGCGAAGAAGGACTTAGCACGCCCAATCCTGCTTGCCCACGAAGGAGAACCTGTGTGGAGTGTGATTCGGGTGCCGGAAACCCCCAGCAAAGCAGCAGGGCCCAGGGAGCCAGGGCCAGCCCAGCCCCGCTTTGCCCTATGGAGAGCGGAGGGCCGGTGGTGAAAAGAGCTTGTGTTGATATTCTGCGTGGAGTCACGGTGAGGCTGTGGTTTGCTGCCCAAGGAGAGTGTCCCTTTGCAGAATGCAGCTCCCAGAATCTCGCTTTGGGCCGTCGCTGGGAAGGGGCCTCGGCCCTGAGCGGCCGAGCTGGCTCAGGGGGCATGGTTGGGGGCTGGGTGTAGAAGGCCTTCGCGCACCCAATCCTACTTCCCCACGAAGGAGAACCCGTGGGGATTGGGTTACGCGCGCTGGAGAGCCCCAGCAAAGCAGCAGGGCCCAGGGATCCAGGTGCAGCCTAGCCCCGCTTTGCCCTATGGAGAGCGCAGTTCCCGGGGCGAAAACGGTTTGCGCTGCTTTCCTGAGCCAAGGCGCTTAAGGGATGTGGTTTGCTGCTGGAAGAGAGTTTCCCTTTGCAGAATCAGCTCCCAGATGCTCGTTTTGGGCTGTCGCTGCGACGGGGCCTCGGCGCTGAGCGGCCGTGCTGGCTCAGGGTCATGGCCGGGGTCTGGGATTAGAAGGACTTAGCACGCCCAATCCTGCTTGCCCACGAAGGAGAACCTGTGTGGAGTGTGATTCGGGTGCCGGAAACCCCCAGCAAAGCAGCAGGGCCCAGGGAGCCAGGGCCAGCCCAGCCCCGCTTTGCCCTATGGAGAGCGGAGGGCCGGGGGTGAAAAGAGCTTGTGTTGATATTCTGCGTGGAGTCACGGCGAGGCTGTGGTTTGCTCCCAAGGAGAGTGTCCCTTTGCAGAATGCAGCTCCCAGAATCTCGCTTTGGGCCGTCGCTGCGAAGGGGCCTCGGCGCTGAGAGGCCGAGCTGGCTCAGGGGGCATGGCTGGGGGCTGGGTGCAGAAGGCCTTCGCGCACCCAATCCTACCTCCCCACGAAGAGGAACCCGTGGGGATTGGGTTTCGCGCGCTGGAGAGCCCCAGCAAAGCAGCAGGGCCCAGAGATCCAGGGGCAGCCCAGCTCAGCTTCGCCCTATGGAGAGCGGAGGGCCCCGGGCGAAAACGGATAGCGTTGCTTTCCTGAGTGGAGGTGCATTGGGGCTGTGGTTTTCTGCCCGAGGAGAGTTTCGCTTTGCAGAATGCAGCTGCCAGAAGCTCGTTTTGGGCAGTTGGTGCGACGGGGCGTCGGCACTGAGCGGCCAAGCTGGCTCAGGGGGCATGGCTGGGGCCTGAGCGCAGAAGCCGTTCAGGCACCCAATCCTGCTTGCCCACGAAGGAGAACCCGTGGGGAGTGGGATTCGGGCGCCGGAGACCCCCAGCAAAGCAGCAGGGCCCAGGGAGCCAGGGGCAGCCCAGCACCGCTTTGCCGAATGGAGAGCTCAGGGCCGGGGGCGAAAACGGCTTGCGCTGCTTTCCTGAGCCAAGGCGCTTAAGGGATGTGGTTTGCTGCTGGAAGAGAGTTTCCCTTTGCAGAATGCAGCTCCCAGAAGCTCGTTTTGGGGTGTCGCTGTGATGGGGCCACTGCGCTGTGCGGCCGAGCTGGCTCAGGGGGCATGGCTGGGGCCTGGGCGTAGAAGGACTTTCCGTGCCCTATCCGGCTTCCCCACGAAGGAGAACCAGTGGGGAGTGGCATTCGGGCGCCGGAGAGCCCCAGCAAAGCATCAGGGCCCAGGGAGCAAGGGGCAGCCCAGCCCCGCTTTGCCCCATGGAGAGCGGAGGGCCGGGGGTGAAAACAGCATGTGTTGATTTCCTGCGCCTTGGCACGGTGAGGCTGTGGTTTGCTGCCAGAGGAGAGTTTCCCTTTGCAGAATGCAGCTCCCAGATTCTCGTTTTGTGTCGTTGGTGCCACGGGGCCTCGGCGCAGAGCAGCCGAGCTGGCTCAGGGGGCATGGTTTGGGGCTGGGTGCAGAAGGACTTCGCGAGCCCAATCCTACTTCCCCACGAAGGAGAACCCGTGGGGAGTGTGTTTCGCGCGCCGGAGACCACCAGCAAAGCAGCAGGGCCCAGGGATCCAGGTGCAGCCTAGCCCCGCTTTGCCCTATGGAGAGCGCAGGGCCGGGGGCGAAAAGGGCTTGCGCTGCTTTCCTGAGCCAAGGCGCATAGGGGATGTGGTTTGCTGCTGGAAGAGTTTCCCTTTGCAGAATGCAGCTCCCAGAAGCTCGTTTTGGGCTGTCGCTGCGACGGGGCCTCAGCGCTGTGCAGCCGAGCTGGCTCAGGAGGCATGGTGTGAGTCTGGGCGCAGAAGGCCTTCGCACGTCCAATCCTACTTGGCCACGAAGGTGACCCCGTGTGGGGTGGGTTTCGGGCGCCGGAGACCAACAGCAAAGCATCAGGCCCCAAGGAGCCAGGGGCAGCCCGGCCACACTTTGCCCTATGGAGAGCGGAGGGCCGGGGGTGAACAGATCTTGTGTTGATATTCTGCGTGGAGTCAAGGCGAGGCTGTGGTTTGCTGCCCAAGGAGAGTGTCCCTTTGCAGAATGCAGCTCCCAGAATCTCGCATTGGGCCGTCGGTGCGACGGGGCCTCGGGGCTGAGCGGCCGAGCTGGCTCAGGGGGCATGGCTGGGGACTGGGCGCAGAAGCCATTTGCGCACCCAATCCTACTTGCCCACGAAGGAGAAAAAGGAGAACCCGTAGGGATTGGGTTTAGCGCGCTGGAGACCACCAGCAAAGCAGAAGGGCCCAGGGATCCAGGGGCAGCCCAGACCCGCTTTGCCCTATGGAGAGCGCAGGGCCAGGGCGAAAAGGGCTTGCGCTGCTTTCCTGAGCCAAGGCGCTTAAGGGATGTGGTTTGCTTTGGAAGAGAGTTTCCCTTTGCAGAATGCAGCTCCCAGAAGCTCGTTTTGGGCCGTCGCTGTGACGGGGCCTCGGCGCTGTGCGGCCATGCTGGCTCAGGGGGCATGGCTGGGGTCTGGGCAAAGAAGGCTTTCGCAGGTCCAATCCTACTTGCCCACGAAGGAGAACCCATTTGGAGTGGGTTTCAGGCGCCGGAGAGCCCCAGCAAAGCATCAGGGCCCAGGGAGCCAGGGGCAGCCCGGCCCCGCTTTGCCCTATGGAGAGCGCAGGGCCGGGGGCGAAAACATCTTGCGCTGCTTTCATGAGCCAAGGCAAGAAGGGGATGTGGTTTGCTGCTGGAAGAGTTTCCCTTTGCAGAATGCAGCACCCAGAAGCTCGTTTTGGGCCGTCTCTGCGACGGGGCCTCGGCGCTGAGCGGCCGAGCTGGCTCAGGGGGCATGGCTGGGGCCTGGGCGCAGAAGGCCTTCGCGCGCCCAATCCTGCTTCCCCACGAAGGAGAACCCGTGGGGAGTAGGATTCGGGCGCCGGAGACCCCCAGCAAATCAGCAGGGCCCAGGGAGCCAGGGGAAGCCCAGCCCTGCTTTGCAGTATGGAGAGCGCAGGGCCGGGGTGAAAAGGGCTTGCGCTGCTTTTCTGAGCCAAGGCGCTTAAGGGATATGGTTTGCTGCTGGAAGAGAGTTTCCCTTTGCAGAATGCAGCTCCCAGAAGCTCGTTTTGGGCTGTCGCTGCGACGGGGCCTCGGCGCAGAGCGGCCGTGCTGGCTCAGGGGGCATGGCCGGTGTCTGGGCGAAGAAGGACTTAGCACGCCCAATCCTGCTTGCCCACGAAGGAGAACCTGTGTGGAGTGTGATTCGGGTGCCGGAAACCCCCAGCAAAGCAGCAGGGCCCAGGGAGCCAGGGCCAGCCCAGCCCCGCTTTGCCCTATGGAGAGCGGAGGGCCGGTGGTGAAAAGAGCTTGTGTTGATATTCTGCGTGGAGTCACGGTGAGGCTGTGGTTTGCTGCCCAAGGAGAGTGTCCCTTTGCAGAATGCAGCTCCCAGAATCTCGCTTTGGGCCGTCGCTGCGAAGGGGCCTCGGCCCTGAGCGGCCGAGCTGGCTCAGGGGGCATGGTTGGGGGCTGGGTGCAGAAGGCCTTCGCGCACCCAATCCTACCTCCCCACGAAGAGGAACCCGTGGGGATTGGGTTTCGCGCGCTGGAGAGCCCCAGCAAAGCAGCAGGGCCCAGGGATCCAGGTGCAGCCTAGCCCCGCTTTGCCCTATGGAGAGCGCAGTTCCCGGGGCGAAAACGGTTTGCGCTGCTTTCCTGAGCCAAGGCGCTTAAGGGATGTGGTTTGCTGCTGGAAGAGAGTTTCCCTTTGCAGAATCAGCTCCCAGAAGCTCGTTTTGGGCTGTCGCTGCGACGGGGCCTCGGCGCTGAGCGGCCGTGCTGGCTCAGGGTCATGGCCGGGGTCTGGGATTAGAAGGACTTAGCACGCCCAATCCTGCTTGCCCACGAAGGAGAACCTGTGTGGAGTGTGATTCGGGTGCCGGAAACCCCCAGCAAAGCAGCAGGGCCCAGGGAGCCAGGGGCAGCCCAGCACGCTTTGCCCTATGGAGAGCGGAGGGCCGGGGGTGAAAAGAGCTTGTGTTGATATTCTGCGTGGAGTCACGGCGAGGCTGTGGTTTGCTCCCAAGGAGAGTGTCCCTTTGCAGAATGCAGCTCCCAGAATCTCGCTTTGGGCCGTCGCTGCGAAGGGGCCTCGGCGCTGAGAGGCCGAGCTGGCTCAGGGGGCATGGCTGGGGGCTGGGTGCAGAAGGCCTTCGCGCACCCAATCCTACCTCCCCACGAAGAGGAACCCGTGGGGATTGGGTTTCGCGCGCTGGAGAGCCCCAGCAAAGCAGCAGGGCCCAGGGATCCAGGTGCAGCCTAGCCCCGTTTTGCCCTATGGAGAGCGCAGGGCCGGTGGCGAAAACGGCTTGCGCTGCTTTCCTGAGCCAAGGCGAGTAAGGGATGTGGTTTGCTGCTGGAAGAGAGTTTCCCTTTGCAGAATGCAGCTCCCAGAAGCTCGTTTTGGGCTGTCGCTGCGATGGGGCCTCGGCGCTGAGCGGCCGTGCTGGCTCAGGGGGCATGGCCGGGATCTGGGCGAAGAAGGACTTAGCACGCCCAATCCTGCTTGCCCACGAAGGAGAACCTGTGTGGAGTGTGATTCGGGTGCCGGAAACCCCCAGCAAAGCAGCAGGGCCCAGGGAGCCAGGGGCAGCCCAGCCCCGCTTTGCCCTATGGAGAGCGGAGGGCCGGGGGTGAAAAGAGCTTGTGTTGATATTCTGCGTGGAGTCACGGTGAGGCTGTGGTTTGCTGCCCAAGGAGAGTGTCCCTTTGCAGAATTCAGCTCCCCGAAGCTCGCTTTGGGCCGTTGCTGCGACGGGGCCTCGGCGCTGAGCGGCCCAGCTGGCTCAGGGGGCATGGCTGGGGGCAGGGCGAAGAAGGCCTTCGAGCGCCCAATCCTACTTCCCCACGAAGGAGAACCCGTGGGGATTGGGTTTCGCGCGCTGGATACCACCAGCAAAGCAGCAGGGCCCAGGGAGCCAGGGGCAGCCCGGCCCCGCTTTGCCCTATGGAGAGCGCAGGGCCGGGGGCGAAAAGGGCTTGCGCTGCTTTCCTGAGCCAAGGCGCATAAGGGATGTGGTTTGCTGCTGGAAGAGAGTTTCCCTTTGCAGAATGCAGCTCCCAGAAGCTCGTTTTGGGCTGTCGCTGCGACGGGGCCTCGGCGCTGAGCGGCCGAGCTGGCTCAGGGGGCATGGCTGGGGCCTGGGCGCAGAAGGCCTTCGTGCGCCCAATGCTGCTTCCCCACGAAGGAGAACCCATTTGGAGTGGGTTTCAGGCGCCGGAGAGCCCCAGCAAAGCATCAGGGCCCAGGGAGCCAGGGGCAGCCCGGCCCCGCTTTGCCCTATGGAGAGCGCAGGGCCGGGGGCGAAAAGGGCTTGCGCTGCTTTCATGAGCCAAGGCAAGTAGGGGATGTGGTTTGCTGCTGGAAGAGTTTCCCTTTGCAGAATGCAGAACAGAGAAGCTCCTTTTGGGCCTTCTCTGGGACGGGGCCTCGGCGCTTAGCCGCCGAGCTGGCTCAGGGGGCATGGCTGGGGCCTGGGCGCAGAAGGCCTTCGTGCGCCCAATGCTGCTTCCCCACGAAGGAGAACCCGTGGGGAGTGGGATTCGGGCGCCGGAGACCCCCAGCAAATCAGCAGGGCCCAGGGAGCAAGGGGCAGCCCAGCCCCGCATTGCCTTATGGAGAGCGCAGGGCCTGGGCGAAAAAGGCTTGCGCTGCTTTCCTGAGCCAAGGAGCGTAAGGGATGTGGTTTGTTGCTGGAAGAGAGTTTCCCTTTGCAGAATGCAGCTCCCAGAAGCTGGTTTTGGTCGGTCGCTGCGACGGGGCCTCGGCGCTGTGCGGCCGAGCTGGCTCAGGGGGCATGGCTGGGGTCTGGGCAAAGAAGGCTTTCGCAGGTCCAATCCTACTTGCCCACGAAGGAGAACCCATTTGGAGTGGGTTTCAGGCGCCGGAGAGCCCCAGCAAAGCATCAGGGCCCAGGGAGCCAGGGGCACCCCGGCCCCACTTTGCCGAATGGAGAGCGCTGGGTCAGGGGCGAAAACAGCTTGCGCTGCTTTCATGAGCCAAGGCAAGTAGGGGATGTGGTTTGCTACTGGAAGAGTTTCCCTTTGCAGAATGCAGCTCCCAGAAACTCGTTTTGGGCTGTGGCTGCGACGGGGCCTCGGCGCTGAGCGGCCGAGCTGGCTCAGGGGGCATGGCTGGGGCCTGGGCGCAGAAGGCCTTCGTGCGCCCAATCCTGCTTCCCCACGAAGTAGAACCCGTGCGGAGTGGGATTCGGGCGCCGGAGACCCCCAGCAAGTCAGCAGGGCCCAGGGAGCCAGCGGCAGCCCAGCCCCGCTTTGCAGTATGGAGAGCGCAGGGCCGGGGCGAAAAGGGCTTGCGCTGCTTTCCTGAGCCAAGGCGCTTAAGGGATGTGGTTTGCTGCTGGAAGAGAGTTTCCCTTTGCAGAATGCAGCTCCCAGAAGCTCGTTTTGGGCTGTCACTGCGACGGGGCCTCGGCGCTGAGCGGCCCTGCTGGCTCAGGGGGCATGGCCGGGGTTTGGGCGAAGAAGGACTTAGCACGCCCAATCCTGCTTGCCCACGAAGGAGAACCTGTGTGGAGTGTGATTCGGGTGCCGGAAACCCCCAGCATAGCAGCAGGGCCCAGGGAGCCAGGGGCAGCCCAGCCCCGCTTTGCCCTATGGAGAGCGGAGGGCCGGGGGTGAAAAGAGCTTGTGTTGATATTCTGCGTGGAGTCACGGCGAGGCTGTGGTTTGCTGCCCAAGGAGAGTGTCCCTTTGCAGAATGCAGCTCCCAGAATCTCCCTTTGGGCCGTCGCTGCGAAGGGGCCTCGGCCCTGAGCGGCCGAGCTGGCTCAGGGGCATGGCTGGGGGCTGGGTGCAGAAGGCCTTCGCGCACCCAATCCTACTTCCCCACGAAGGAGAACCCGTGGGGATTGGGTTTCGCGCGCTGGAGAGCCCCAGCAAAGCAGCAGGGCCCAGGGATCCAGGTGCAGCCTAGCCCCGCTTTGCCCTATGGAGAGCGCAGGTCCAGGGGCAAAAACGGCTTGCGCTGCTTTCCTGAGCCAAGGCGCTTAAGGGATGTGGTTTGCTGCTGGAAGAGAGTTTCCCTTTGCAGAATGCAGCTCCCAGAAGCTCGTTTTGGTCTGTCGCTGCGACGGGGCCTCGGTGCTGAGAGGCCGGGCTGGCTCATGGTCATGGCCGGGGTCTGGGCTTAGAAGGACTTAGCACGCCCAATCCTGCTTGCCCACGAAGGAGAACCTGTGTGGAGTGTGATTCGGGTGCCAGAAACCCCCAGCAAAGCAGCAGGGCCCAGGGAGCCAGGGGCAGCCCGGCCCCGCTTTGCCCTATGGAGAGCGGAGGGCCGGGGGTGAAAAGAGCTTGTGTTGGTATTCTGCTTGCAGTCACGGCGAGGCTGTGGTTTGCTGCCCAAGGAGAGTGTCCCTTTGCAGAATTCAGCTCCCCGAAGCTCGCTTTGGGCCGTCGCTGCGAAGGGGCCTCGGCGCTGAGCGGCCCAGCTGGATCAGGGGGCATGGCTGGGGGCAGGGCGAAGAAGGCCTTCGAGCGCCCAATCCTGCTTCCCCACGAAGGAGAACCCGTGGGGATTGGGTTTCGCGCGCTGGATACCACCAGCAAAGCAGCAGGGCCCAGGGAGCCAGGGGCAGCCCGGCAGCGCTTTGCCCTATGGAGAGCGCAGGGCCGGGGGCGAAAAGGGCTTGCGCTGCTTTCCTGAGCCAAGGCGCGTAAGGGATGTGGTTTGCTGCTGGAAGAGAGTTTCCCTTTGCAGAATGCAGCTCCCAGAAGCTCGTTTTGGGCCGTCGCTGCGACGGGGCCTCGGCAATGTGCGGCCATGCTGGCTCAGGGGGCATGGCTGGGGTCTGGGCAAAGAAGGCTTTCGCAGGTCCAATCCTACTTGCCCACGAAGGAGAACCCATTTGGAGTGGGTTTCAGGCGCCGGAGAGCCCCAGCAAAGCATCAGGGCCCAGGGAGCCAGGGGCAGCCTAGCCCCGCTTTGCCCTATGGAGAGCGCAGGGCCGGGGGCGAAAACAGCTTGCGCTGCTTTCATGAGCCAAGGCAAGAAGGGGATGTGGTTTGCTGCTGGAAGAGTTTCCCTTTGCAGAATGCAGCTCCCAGAAGCTCGTTTTGGGCTGTCGCTGCGACGGGGCCTCGGCGCTGAGCGGCCGTGCTGGCTCAGGGGGCATGGCCGGGGTCTGGGCGAAGAAGGACTTAGCACGCCCAATCCTGCTTGCCCACGAAGGAGAACCTGTGTGGAGTGTGATTCGGGTGCCGGAAACCCCCAGCAAAGCAGCAAGGCCCAGGGAGCCAGGGGCAGCCCAGCCCCGCTTTGCCCTATGGAGAGCGGAGGGCCGGGGGTGAAAAGAGCTTGTGTTGATATTCTGCGCGGAGTTACGGCGAGGCTGTGATTTGCTGCCCAAGGAGAGTGTCCCTTTGCAGAATGCAGCTCCCAGAATCTCGCTTTGGGTCGTCGCTGCGAAGGGGCCTCGGCCCTGAGCGGCCGAGCTGGCTCAGGGGGCATGGCTGGGGGCAGGGCGAAGAAGGCCTTCGCACGCCCAATCCTGCTTCCCCACGAAGGAGAACCCGTGGGGAGTGGGATTCGGGCGCCGGAGACCCCCAGCAAATCAGCAGGGCCCAGGGAGCCAGGGGAAGCCCAGCCCCACTTTGCCCTATGGAGAGCGCAGGGCCAGTGCGAAAAGGGCTTGCGCTGCTTTCCTGAGCCAAGGCGCTTAAGGGATGTGGTTTGCTGCTGGAAGAGAGTTTCCCTTTGCAGAATGCAGCTCCCAGAAGCTCGTTTTTGTCGGTCGCTGCGACGGGGCCTCGGCGCTGTGCGGCCGAGCTGGCTCAGGGGGCATGGCCGGGGTTTGGGCGAAGAAGGACTTAGCACGCCCAATCCTGCTTGCCCACGAAGGAGAACCTGTGTGGAGTGTGATTCGGGTGCCGGAAACCCCCAGCAAAGCAGCAGGGCCCAGGGAGCCAGGGGCAGCCCAGCCCCGCTTTGCCCTATGGAGAGCGGAGGGCCGGGGGTGAAAAGAGCTTGTGTTGATATTCTGCGTGGAGTCACGGCGAGGCTGTGGTTTGCTGCCCAAGGAGAGTGTCCCTTTGCAGAATGCAGCTCCCAGAATCTCCCTTTGGGCCGTCGCTGCGAAGGGGCCTCGGCCCTGAGCGGCCGAGCTGGCTCAGGGGCATGGCTGGGGGCTGGGTGCAGAAGGCCTTTGCGCACCCAATCCTACTTCCCCACGAAGGAGAACCCGTGGGGATTGGGTTTCGCGCGCTGGAGAGCCCCAGCAAAGCAGCAGGGCCCAGGGAGCCAGGGGCAGCCCGGCCCCGCTTTGCCCTATGGAGAGCGCAGGGCCTGGGGCGAAAAGGGCTTGCGCTGCTTTCCTGAGCCAAGGCGCGTAAGGGATGTGGTTTGCTGCTGGAAGAGAGTTTCCCTTTGCAGAATGCAGCTCCCAGAAGCTCGTTTTGGGCCGTCGCTGCGACGGGGCCTCGGCAATGTGCGGCCATGCTGGCTCAGGGGGCATGGCTGGGGTCTGGGCAAAGAAGGCTTTCGCAGGTCCAATCCTACTTGCCCACGAAGGAGAACCCATTTGGAGTGGGTTTCAGGCGCCGGAGAGCCCCAGCAAAGCATCAGGGCCCAGGGAGCCAGGGGCAGCCTAGCCCCGCTTTGCCCTATGGAGAGCGCAGGGCCTGGGGCGAAAACAGCTTGCGCTGCTTTCATGAGCCAAGGCAAGAAGGGGATGTGGTTTGCTGCTGGAAGAGTTTCCCTTTGCAGAATGCAGCTCCCAGAAGCTCGTTTTGGGCTGTCGCTGCGACGGGGCCTCGGCGCTGAGCGGCCGTGCTGGCTCAGGGGGCATGGCCGGGGTCTGGGCGAAGAAGGACTTAGCACGCCTAATCCTGCTTGCCCACGAAGGAGAACCTGTGTGGAGTGTGATTCGGGTGCCGGAAACCCCCAGCAAAGCAGCAAGGCCCAGGGAGCCAGGGGCAGCCCAGCCCCGCTTTGCCCTATGGAGAGCGGAGGGCCGGGGGTGAAAAGAGCTTGTGTTGATATTCTGCGCGGAGTTACGGCGAGGCTGTGATTTGCTGCCCAAGGAGAGTGTCCCTTTGCAGAATGCAGCTCCCAGAATCTCGCTTTGGGTCGTCGCTGCGAAGGGGCCTCGGCCCTGAGCGGCCGAGCTGGCTCAGGGGGCATGGCTGGGGGCAGGGCGAAGAAGGCCTTCGCACGCCCAATCCTGCTTCCCCACGAAGGAGAACCCGTGGGGAGTGGGATTCGGGCGCCGGAGACCCCCAGCAAATCAGCAGGGCCCAGGGAGCCAGGGGAAGCCCAGCCCCACTTTGCCCTATGGAGAGCGCAGGGCCAGTGCGAAAAGGGCTTGCGCTGCTTTCCTTAGCCAAGGCGCTTAAGGGATGTGGTTTGCTGCTGGAAGAGAGTTTCCCTTTGCAGAATGCAGCTCCCAGAAGCTCGTTTTGGGCTGTCGCTGTGACGGGGCCTCGGCGCTGAGCGGCCGTGCTGGCTTAGGGGGCCTGGCCGGGGTCTGGGCGAAGAAGGACTTAGCACGCCCAATCCTGCTTGCCCACGAAGGAGAACCTGTGTGGAGTGTGATTCGGGTGCCGGAAACCCCCAGCAAAGCAGCAAGGCCCAGGGAGCCAGGGGCAGCCCAGCCCCGCTTTGCCCTATGGAGAGCGGAGGGCCGGGGGTGAAAAGAGCTTGTGTTGATATTCTGCGCGGAGTTACGGCGAGGCTGTGATTTGCTGCCCAAGGAGAGTGTCCCTTTGCAGAATGCAGCTCCCAGAATCTCGCTTTGGGTCGTCGCTGCGAAGGGGCCTCGGCCCTGAGCGGCCGAGCTGGCTCAGTGGGCATGGCTGGGGGCAGGGCGAAGAAGGCCTTCGCGCGCCCAATCCTGCTTCCCCACGAAGGAGAACCCGTGGGGAGTGGGATTCGGGCGCCGGAGACCCCCAGCAAATCAGCAGGGCCCAGGGAGCCAGGGGAAGCCCAGCCCCACTTTGCCCTATGGAGAGCGCAGGGCCAGTGCGAAAAGGGCTTGCGCTGCTTTCCTTAGCCAAGGCGCTTAAGGGATGTGGTTTGCTGCTGGAAGAGAGTTTCCCTTTGCAGAATGCAGCTCCCAGAAGCTCGTTTTGGGCTGTCGCTGCGACGGGGCCTCGGCGCTGAGCGGCCGTGCTGGCTTAGGGGGCCTGGCCGGGGTCTGGGCGAAGAAGGACTTAGCACGCCCAATCCTGCTTGCCCACGAAGGAGAACCTGTGTGGAGTGTGATTCGGGTGCCGGAAACCCCCAGCAAATCAGCAAGGCCCAGGGAGCCAGGGGCAGCCCAGCCCCGCTTTGCCCTATGGAGAGCGGAGGGCCGGGGGTGAAAAGAGCTTGTGTTGATATTCTGCGTGGAGTCACGGTGAGGCTGTGGTTTGCTGCCCAAGGAGAGTGTCCCTTTGCAGAATGCAGCTCCCAGAATCTCGCTTTGGGCCGTCGCTGCGAAGGGGCCTCTGCCCTGAGTGGCGGAGCTGGCTCAGGGGGCATGGCTGGGGGCTGGGTGCAGAAGGCCTTCGCGCACCCAATCCTACTTGCCCACGAAGGAGAACCCATTTGGAGTGGGTTTCAGGCGCCGGAGAGCCCCAGCAAAGCATCAGGGCCCAGGGAGCCAGGGGCACCCCGGCCCCACTTTGCCGAATGGAGAGCGCTGGGTCGAGGGCGAAAACAGCTTGCGCTGCTTTCATGAGCCAAGGCAAGTAGGGGATGTGGTTTGCTACTGGAAGAGTTTCCCTTTGCAGAATGCAGCTCCCAGAAACTCGTTTTGGGCTGTCGCTGCGATGGGGCCTCGGCCCTGAGCGGCCGAGCTGGCTCAAGGGGCATGGCTGGGGCCTGGGCGCAGAAGGCCTTTGTGCGCCCAATCCTGCTTCCCCACGAAGGAGAACCCATGCGGAGTGGGATTCGGGCGCCGGAGACCCCCAGCAAGTCAGCAGGGCCCAGGGAGCCAGGGGCAGCCCAGCCCCGCTTTGCAGTATGGAGAGCGCAGGGCCGGGGCGAAAAGGGCTTGCGCTGCTTTCCTGAGCCAAGGCGCTTAAGGGATGTGGTTTGCTGCTGGAAGAGAGTTTCCCTTTGCAGAATGCAGCTCCCAGAAGCTCGTTTTGGTCGGTCGCTGCGACGGGGCCTCGGCGCTGTGCGGCCGAGCTGGCTCAGGGGGCATGGCCGGGGTTTGGGCGAAGAAGGACTTAGCACGCCCAATCCTGCTTGCCCACGAAGGAGAACCTGTGTGGAGTGTGATTCGGGTGCCGGAAATCCCCAGCAAAGCAGCAGGGCCCAGGGAGCCAGGGGCAGCCCAGCCCCGCTTTGCCCTATGGAGAGCGGAGGGCCGGGGGTGAAAAGAGCTTGTGTTGATATTCTGCGTGGAGTCACGGTGAGGCTGTGGTTTGCTGCCCAAGGAGAGTGTCCCTTTGCAGAATGCAGCTCCCAGAATCTCCCTTTGGGCCGTCGCTGCGAAGGGGCCTCGGCCCTGAGCGGCCGAGCTGGCTCAGGGGCATGGCTGGGGGCTGGGTGCAGAAGGCCTTCGCGCACCCAATCCTACTTCCCCACGAAGGAGAACCTGTGGGGATTGGGTTTCGCGCGCTGGAGAGCCCCAGCAAAGCAGCAGGGCCCAGGGAGCCAGGGGCAGCCCGGCCCCGCTTTGCCCTATGGAGAGCGCAGGGCCTGGGGCGAAAAGGGCTTGCGCTGCTTTCCTGAGCCAAGGCGCGTAAGGGATGTGGTTTGCTGCTGGAAGAGAGTTTCCCTTTGCAGAATGCAGCTCCCAGAAGCTCGTTTTGGGCTGTCGCTGCGACGGGGCCTCGGCTCTGAGCGGCCGAGCTGGCTCAGGGGGCATGGCTGGGGCCTGGGCGCAGAAGGCCTTCGTGCGCCCAATGCTGCTTCCCCACGAAGGAGAACCCATTTGGAGTGGGTTTCAGGCGCCGGAGAGCCCCAGCAAAGCATCAGGGCCCAGGGAGCCAGGGGCAGCCCGGCCCCGCTTTGCCCTATGGAGAGCGCAGGGCCGGGGGCGAAAAGGGCTTGCGCTGCTTTCATGAGCCAAGGCAAGTAGGGGATGTGGTTTGCTGCTGGAAGAGTTTCCCTTTGCAGAATGCAGAACAGAGAAGCTCCTTTTGGGCCTTCTCTGGGACGGGGCCTCGGCGCTGAGCGGCCGAGCTGGCTCAGGGGGCATGGCTGGGGCCTGGGCGCAGAAGGCCTTCGTGCGCCCAATGCTGCTTCCCCACGAAGGAGAACCCGTGGGGAGTGGGATTCGGGCGCCGGAGACCCCCAGCAAATCAGCAGGGCCCAGGGAGCCAGGGGCAGCCCAGCCCCGCTTTGCCCTATGGAGAGCGCAGGGCCTGGGGGGGAAAAGGGCTTGCGCTGCTTTCCTGAGCCAAGGCGCTTAAGGGATGTGGTTTGCTTTGGAAGAGAGTTTCCCTTTGCAGAATGCAGCTCCCAGAAGCTCGTTTTGGGCCGTCGCTGCGACGGGGCCTCGGCAATGTGCGGCCATGCTGGCTCAGGGGGCATGGCTGGGGTCTGGGCAAAGAAGGCTTTCGCAGGTCCAATCCTACTTGCCCACGAAGGAGAACCCATTTGGAGTGGGTTTCAGGCGCCGGAGAGCCCCAGCAAAGCATCAGGGCCCAGGGAGCCAGGGGCAGCCTAGCCCCGCTTTGCCCTATGGAGAGCGCAGGGCCGGGGGCGAAAACAGCTTGCGCTGCTTTCATGAGCCAAGGCAAGAAGGGGATGTGGTTTGCTGCTGGAAGAGTTTCCCTTTGCAGAATGCAGCTCCCAGAAGCTCGTTTTGGGCTGTCGCTGCGACGGGGCCTCGGCGCTGAGCGGCCGTGCTTGCTCAGGGGGCATGGCCGGGGTCTGGGCGATGAAGGACTTAGCACGCCCAATCCTGCTTGCCCACGAAGGAGAACCTGTGTGGAGTGTGATTCGGGTGCCGGAAACCCCCAGCAAAGCAGCAAGGCCCAGGGAGCCAGGGGCAGCCCAGCCCCGCTTTGCCCTATGGAGAGCGGAGGGCCGGGGGTGAAAAGAGCTTGTGTTGATATTCTGCGCGGAGTTACGGCGAGGCTGTGATTTGCTGCCCAAGGAGAGTGTCCCTTTGCAGAATGCAGCTCCCAGAATCTCGCTTTGGGTCGTCGCTGCGAAGGGGCCTCGGCCCTGAGCGGCCGAGCTGGCTCAGGGGGCATGGCTGGGGGCAGGGCGAAGAAGGCCTTCGCGCGCCCAATCCTGCTTCCCCACGAAGGAGAACCCGTGGGGAGTGGGATTCGGGCGCCGGAGACCCCCAGCAAATCAGCAGGGCCCAGGGAGCCAGGGGAAGCCCAGCCCCACTTTGCCCTATGGAGAGCGCAGGGCCAGTGCGAAAAGGGCTTGCGCTGCTTTCCTGAGCCAAGGCGCTTAAGGGATGTGGTTTGCTGCTGGAAGAGAGTTTCCCTTTGCAGAATGCAGCTCCCAGAAGCTCGTTTTGGGCTGTCGCTGCGACGGGGCCTCGGCGCTGAGCGGCCGTGCTGGCTTAGGGGGCATGGCTGGGGGCAGGGCGAAGAAGGCCTTCGCACGCCCAATCATACTTCCCCACGAAGGAGAACCCGTGGGGATTGGGTTTCGCGCGCTGGAGAGCCCCAGCAAAGCAGCAGGGCCCAGGGAGCCAGGGGCAGCCCGGCCCCGCTTTGCCCTATGGAGAGCGCAGGGCCGGGGGTGAAAAGAGCTTGTGTTGATATTCTGCGTGGAGTCACGGTGAGGCTGTGGTTTGCTGCCCAAGGAGAGTGTCCCTTTGCAGAATGCAGCTCCCAGAATCTCGCTTTGGGCCGTCGCTGCGAAGGGGCCTCTGCCCTGAGTGGTGGAGCTGGCTCAGGGGGCATGGCTGGGGGCTGGGTGCAGAAGGCCTTCGCGCACCCAATCCTACTTCCCCACGAAGGAGAACCCATTTGGAGTGGGTTTCAGGCGCCGGAGAGCCCCAGCAAAGCATCAGGGCCCAGGGAGCCAGGGGCACCCCGGCCCCACTTTGCCGAATGGAGAGCGCTGTGTCGAGGGCGAAAACAGCTTGCGCTGCTTTCATGAGCCAAGGCAAGTAGGGGATGTGGTTTGCTACTGGAAGAGTTTCCCTTTGCAGAATGCAGCTCCCAGAAACTCGTTTTGGGCTGTCGCTGCGACGGGGCCTCGGTGCTGAGCGGCCGAGCTGGCTCAAGGGGCATGGCTGGGGCCTGGGCGCAGAAGGCCTTTGTGCGCCCAATCCTGCTTCCCCACGAAGGAGAACCCATGCGGAGTGGGATTCGGGCGCCGGAGACCCCCAGCAAGTCAGCAGGGCCCAGGGAGCCAGGGGCAGCCCAGCCCCGCTTTGCAGTATGGAGAGCGCAGGGCCGGGGCGAAAAGGGCTTGCACTGCTTTCCTGAGCCAAGGCGCTTAAGGGATGTGGTTTGCTGCTGGAAGAGAGTTTCCCTTTGCAGAATGCAGCTCCCAGAAGCTCGTTTTTGTCGGTCGCTGCGACGGGGGCTCGGCGCTGTGCGGCCGAGCTGGCTCAGGGGGCATGGCCGGGGTTTGGGCGAAGAAGGACTTAGCACGCCCAATCCTGCTTGCCCACGAAGGAGAACCTGTGTGGAGTGTGATTCGGGTGCCGGAAACCCCCAGCAAAGCAGCAGGGCCCAGGGAGCCAGGGGCAGCCCAGCCCCGCTTTGCCCTATGGAGAGCGGAGGGCCGGGGGTGAAAAGAGCTTGTGTTGATATTCTGCGTGGAGTCAAGGCGAGGCTGTGGTTTGCTGCCCAAGGAGAGTGTCCCTTTGCAGAATGCAGCTCCCAGAATCTCCCTTTGGGCCGTCGCTGCGAAGGGGCCTCGGCCCTGAGCGGCCGAGCTGGCTCAGGGGCATGGCTGGGGGCTGGGTGCAGAAGGCCTTCGCGCACCCAATCCTACTTCCCCACGAAGGAGAACCCGTGGGGATTGGGTTTCGCGCGCTGGAGAGCCCCAGCAAAGCAGCAGGGCCCAGGGAGCCAGGGGCAGCCCGGCCCCGCTTTGCCCTATGGAGAGCGCAGGGCCTGGGGCGAAAAGGGCTTGCGCTGCTTTCCTGAGCCAAGGCGCGTAAGGGATGTGGTTTGCTGCTGGAAGAGAGTTTCCCTTTGCAGAATGCAGCTCCCAGAAGCTCGTTTTGGGCTGTCGCTGCGACGGGGCCTCGGCGCTGAGCGGCCGAGCTGGCTCAGGGGGCATGGCTGGGGCCTGGGCGCAGAAGGCCTTCGTGCGCCCAATGCTGCTTCCCCACGAAGGAGAACCCATTTGGAGTGGGTTTCAGGCGCCGGAGAGCCCCAGCAAAGCATCAGGGCCCAGGGAGCCAGGGGCAGCCCGGCCCCGCTTTGCCCTATGGAGAGCGCAGGGCCGGGGGCGAAAAGGGCTTGCGCTGCTTTCATGAGCCAAGGCAAGTAGGGGATGTGGTTTGCTGCTGGAAGAGTTTCCCTTTGCAGAATGCAGAACAGAGAAGCTCCTTTTGGGCCTTCTCTGGGACGGGGCCTCGGCGCTGAGCGGCCGAGCTGGCTCAGGGGGCATGGCTGGGGCCTGGGCGCAGAAGGCCTTCGTGCGCCCAATGCTGCTTCCCCACGAAGGAGAACCCGTGGGGAGTGGGATTCGGGTGCCGGAGACCCCCAGCAAATCAGCAGGGCCCAGGGAGCCAGGGGCAGCCCAGCCCCGCTTTGCCCTATGGAGAGCGCAGGGCCTGGGGGGGAAAAGGGCTTGCGCTGCTTTCCTGAGCCAAGGCGCTTAAGGGATGTGGTTTGCTTTGGAAGAGAGTTTCCCTTTGCAGAATGCAGCTCCCAGAAGCTCGTTTTGGGCCGTCGCTGCGACGGGGCCTCGGCAATGTGCGGCCATGCTGGCTCAGGGGGCATGGCTGGGGTCTGGGCAAAGAAGGCTTTCGCAGGTCCAATCCTACTTGCCCACGAAGGAGAACCCATTTGGAGTGGGTTTCAGGCGCCGGAGAGCCCCAGCAAAGCATCAGGGCCCAGGGAGCCAGGGGCAGCCTAGCCCCGCTTTGCCCTATGGAGAGCGCAGGGCCGGGGGCGAAAACAGCTTGCGCTGCTTTCATGAGCCAAGGCAAGAAGGGGATGTGGTTTGCTGCTGGAAGAGTTTCCCTTTGCAGAATGCAGCTCCCAGAAGCTCGTTTTGGGCTGTCGCTGCGACGGGGCCTCGGCGCTGAGCGGCCGTGCTGGCTCAGGGGGCATGGCCGGGGTCTGGGCGAAGAAGGACTTAGCACGCCCAATCCTGCTTGCCCACGAAGGAGAACCTGTGTGGAGTGTGATTCGGGTGCCGGAAACCCCCAGCAAAGCAGCAAGGCCCAGGGAGCCAGGGGCAGCCCAGCCCCGCTTTGCCCTATGGAGAGCGGAGGGCCGGGGGTGAAAAGAGCTTGTGTTGATATTCTGCGCGGAGTTACGGCGAGGCTGTGATTTGCTGCCCAAGGAGAGTGTCCCTTTGCAGAATGCAGCTCCCAGAATCTCGCTTTGGGTCGTCGCTGCGAAGGGGCCTCGGCCCTGAGCGGCCGAGCTGGCTCAGGGGGCATGGCTGGGGGCAGGGCGAAGAAGGCCTTCGCGCGCCCAATCCTGCTTCCCCACGAAGGAGAACCCGTGGGGAGTGGGATTCGGGCGCCGGAGACCCCCAGCAAATCAGCAGGGCCCAGGGAGCCAGGGGAAGCCCAGCCCCACTTTGCCCTATGGAGAGCGCAGGGCCAGTGCGAAAAGGGCTTGCGCTGCTTTCCTGAGCCAAGGCGCTTAAGGGATGTGGTTTGCTGCTGGAAGAGAGTTTCCCTTTGTAGAATGCAGCTCCCAGAAGCTCGTTTTGGGCTGTCGCTGCGACGGGGCCTCGGCGCTGAGCGGCCGTGCTGGCTTAGGGGGCCTGGCCGGGGTCTGGGCGAAGAAGGACTTAGCACGCCCAATCCTGCTTGCCCACGAAGGAGAACCTGTGTGGAGTGTGATTCGGGTGCCGGAAACCCCCAGCAAAGCAGCAAGGCCCAGGGAGCCAGGGGCAGCCCAGCCCCGCTTTGCCCTATGGAGAGCGGAGGGCCGGGGGTGAAAAGAGCTTGTGTTGATATTCTGCGTGGAGTCACGGTGAGGCTGTGGTTTGCTGCCCAAGGAGAGTGTCCCTTTGCAGAATGCAGCTCCCAGAATCTCGCTTTGGGCCGTCGCTGCGAAGGGGCCTCTGCCCTGAGTGGCGGAGCTGGCTCAGGGGGCATGGCTGGGGGCTGGGTGCAGAAGGCCTTCGCGCACCCAATCCTACTTGCCCACGAAGGAGAACCCATTTGGAGTGGGTTTCAGGCGCCGGAGAGCCCCAGCAAAGCATCAGGGCCCAGGGAGCCAGGGGCACCCCGGCCCCACTTTGCCGAATGGAGAGCGCTGGGTCGAGGGCGAAAACAGCTTGCGCTGCTTTCATGAGCCAAGGCAAGTAGGGGATGTGGTTTGCTACTGGAAGAGTTTCCCTTTGCAGAATGCAGCTCCCAGAAACTCGTTTTGGGCTGTCGCTGCGATGGGGCCTCGGCCCTGAGCGGCCGAGCTGGCTCAAGGGGCATGGCTGGGGCCTGGGCGCAGAAGGCCTTTGTGCGCCCAATCCTGCTTCCCCACGAAGGAGAACCCATGCGGAGTGGGATTCGGGCGCCGGAGACCCCCAGCAAGTCAGCAGGGCCCAGGGAGCCAGGGGCAGCCCAGCCCCGCTTTGCAGTATGGAGAGCGCAGGGCCGGGGCGAAAAGGGCTTGCGCTGCTTTCCTGAGCCAAGGCGCTTAAGGGATGTGGTTTGCTGCTGGAAGAGAGTTTCCCTTTGCAGAATGCAGCTCCCAGAAGCTCGTTTTGGTCGGTCGCTGCGACGGGGCCTCGGCGCTGTGCGGCCGAGCTGGCTCAGGGGGCATGGCCGGGGTTTGGGCGAAGAAGGACTTAGCACGCCCAATCCTGCTTGCCCACGAAGGAGAACCTGTGTGGAGTGTGATTCGGGTGCCGGAAATCCCCAGCAAAGCAGCAGGGCCCAGGGAGCCAGGGGCAGCCCAGCCCCGCTTTGCCCTATGGAGAGCGGAGGGCCGGGGGTGAAAAGAGCTTGTGTTGATATTCTGCGTGGAGTCACGGCGAGGCTGTGGTTTGCTGCCCAAGGAGAGTGTCCCTTTGCAGAATGCAGCTCCCAGAATCTCCCTTTGGGCCGTCGCTGCGAAGGGGCCTCGGCCCTGAGCGGCCGAGCTGGCTCAGGGGCATGGCTGGGGGCTGGGTGCAGAAGGCCTTCGCGCACCCAATCCTACTTCCCCACGAAGGAGAACCCGTGGGGATTGGGTTTCGCGCGCTGGAGAGCCCCAGCAAAGCAGCAGGGCCCAGGGAGCCAGGGGCAGCCCGGCCCCGCTTTGCCCTATGGAGAGCGCAGGGCCTGGGGCGAAAAGGGCTTGCGCTGCTTTCCTGAGCCAAGGCGCGTAAGGGATGTGGTTTGCTGCTGGAAGAGAGTTTCCCTTTGCAGAATGCAGCTCCCAGAAGCTCGTTTTGGGCTGTCGCTGCGACGGGGCCTCGGCTCTGAGCGGCCGAGCTGGCTCAGGGGGCATGGCTGGGGCCTGGGCGCAGAAGGCCTTCGTGCGCCCAATGCTGCTTCCCCACGAAGGAGAACCCATTTGGAGTGGGTTTCAGGCGCCGGAGAGCCCCAGCAAAGCATCAGGGCCCAGGGAGCCAGGGGCAGCCCGGCCCCGCTTTGCCCTATGGAGAGCGCAGGGCCGGGGGCGAAAAGGGCTTGCGCTGCTTTCATGAGCCAAGGCAAGTAGGGGATGTGGTTTGCTGCTGGAAGAGTTTCCCTTTGCAGAATGCAGAACAGAGAAGCTCCTTTTGGGCCTTCTCTGGGACGGGGCCTCGGCGCTGAGCGGCCGAGCTGGCTCAGGGGGCATGGCTGGGGCCTGGGCGCAGAAGGCCTTCGTGCGCCCAATGCTGCTTCCCCACGAAGGAGAACCCGTGGGGAGTGGGATTCGGGCGCCGGAGACCCCCAGCAAATCAGCAGGGCCCAGGGAGCCAGGGGCAGCCCAGCCCCGCTTTGCCCTATGGAGAGCGCAGGGCCTGGGGGGGAAAAGGGCTTGCGCTGCTTTCCTGAGCCAAGGCGCTTAAGGGATGTGGTTTGCTTTGGAAGAGAGTTTCCCTTTGCAGAATGCAGCTCCCAGAAGCTCGTTTTGGGCCGTCGCTGCGACGGGGCCTCGGCAATGTGCGGCCATGCTGGCTCAGGGGGCATGGCTGGGGTCTGGGCAAAGAAGGCTTTCGCAGGTCCAATCCTACTTGCCCACGAAGGAGAACCCATTTGGAGTGGGTTTCAGGCGCCGGAGAGCCCCAGCAAAGCATCAGGGCCCAGGGAGCCAGGGGCAGCCTAGCCCCGCTTTGCCCTATGGAGAGCGCAGGGCCGGGGGCGAAAACAGCTTGCGCTGCTTTCATGAGCCAAGGCAAGAAGGGGATGTGGTTTGCTGCTGGAAGAGTTTCCCTTTGCAGAATGCAGCTCCCAGAAGCTCGTTTTGGGCTGTCGCTGCGACGGGGCCTCGGCGCTGAGCGGCCGTGCTGGCTCAGGGGGCATGGCCGGGGTCTGGGCGAAGAAGGACTTAGCACGCCCAATCCTGCTTGCCCACGAAGGAGAACCTGTGTGGAGTGTGATTCGGGTGCCGGAAACCCCCAGCAAAGCAGCAAGGCCCAGGGAGCCAGGGGCAGCCCAGCCCCGCTTTGCCCTATGGAGAGCGGAGGGCCGGGGGTGAAAAGAGCTTGTGTTGATATTCTGCGCGGAGTTACGGCGAGGCTGTGATTTGCTGCCCAAGGAGAGTGTCCCTTTGCAGAATGCAGCTCCCAGAATCTCGCTTTGGGTCGTCGCTGCGAAGGGGCCTCGGCCCTGAGCGGCCGAGCTGGCTCAGGGGGCATGGCTGGGGGCAGGGCGAAGAAGGCCTTCGCGCGCCCAATCCTGCTTCCCCACGAAGGAGAACCCGTGGGGAGTGGGATTCGGGCGCCGGAGACCCCCAGCAAATCAGCAGGGCCCAGGGAGCCAGGGGAAGCCCAGCCCCACTTTGCCCTATGGAGAGCGCAGGGCCAGTGCGAAAAGGGCTTGCGCTGCTTTCCTTAGCCAAGGCGCTTAAGGGATGTGGTTTGCTGCTGGAAGAGAGTTTCCCTTTGCAGAATGCAGCTCCCAGAAGCTCGTTTTGGGCTGTCGCTGCGACGGGGCCTCGGCGCTGAGCGGCCGTGCTGGCTTAGGGGGCCTGGCCGGGGTCTGGGCGAAGAAGGACTTAGCACGCCCAATCCTGCTTGCCCACGAAGGAGAACCTGTGTGGAGTGTGATTCGGGTGCCGGAAACCCCCAGCAAAGCAGCAAGGCCCAGGGAGCCAGGGGCAGCCCAGCCCCGCTTTGCCCTATGGAGAGCGGAGGGCCGGGGGTGAAAAGAGCTTGTGTTGATATTCTGCGTGGAGTCACGGTGAGGCTGTGGTTTGCTGCCCAAGGAGAGTGTCCCTTTGCAGAATGCAGCTCCCAGAATCTCGCTTTGGGCCGTCGCTGCGAAGGGGCCTCTGCCCTGAGTGGCGGAGCTGGCTCAGGGGGCATGGCTGGGGGCTGGGTGCAGAAGGCCTTCGCGCACCCAATCCTACTTGCCCACGAAGGAGAACCCATTTGGAGTGGGTTTCAGGCGCCGGAGAGCCCCAGCAAAGCATCAGGGCCCAGGGAGCCAGGGGCACCCCGGCCCCACTTTGCCGAATGGAGAGCGCTGTGTCGAGGGCGAAAACAGCTTGCGCTGCTTTCATGAGCCAAGGCAAGTAGGGGATGTGGTTTGCTACTGGAAGAGTTTCCCTTTGCAGAATGCAGCTCCCAGAAACTCGTTTTGGGCTGTCGCTGCGATGGGGCCTCGGCCCTGAGCGGCCGAGCTGGCTCAAGGGGCATGGCTGGGGCCTGGGCGCAGAAGGCCTTTGTGCGCCCAATCCTGCTTCCCCACGAAGGAGAACCCATGCGGAGTGGGATTCGGGCGCCGGAGACCCCCAGCAAGTCAGCAGGGCCCAGGGAGCCAGGGGCAGCCCAGCCCCGCTTTGCAGTATGGAGAGCGCAGGGCCGGGGCGAAAAGGGCTTGCGCTGCTTTCCTGAGCCAAGGCGCTTAAGGGATGTGGTTTGCTGCTGGAAGAGAGTTTCCCTTTGCAGAATGCAGCTCCCAGAAGCTCGTTTTTGTCGGTCGCTGCGACGGGGGCTCGGCGCTGTGCGGCCGAGCTGGCTCAGGGGGCATGGCCGGGGTTTGGGCGAAGAAGGACTTAGCACGCCCAATCCTGCTTGCCCACGAAGGAGAACCTGTGTGGAGTGTGATTCGGGTGCCGGAAATCCCCAGCAAAGCAGCAGGGCCCAGGGAGCCAGGGGCAGCCCAGCCCCGCTTTGCCCTATGGAGAGCGGAGGGCCGGGGGTGAAAAGAGCTTGTGTTGATATTCTGCGTGGAGTCACGGCGAGGCTGTGGTTTGCTGCCCAAGGAGAGTGTCCCTTTGCAGAATGCAGCTCCCAGAATCTCCCTTTGGGCCGTCGCTGCGAAGGGGCCTCGGCCCTGAGCGGCCGAGCTGGCTCAGGGGCATGGCTGGGGGCTGGGTGCAGAAGGCCTTCGCGCACCCAATCCTACTTCCCCACGAAGGAGAACCCGTGGGGATTGGGTTTCGCGCGCTGGAGAGCCCCAGCAAAGCAGCAGGGCCCAGGGAGCCAGGGGCAGCCCGGCCCCGCTTTGCCCTATGGAGAGCGCAGGGCCTGGGGCGAAAAGGGCTTGCGCTGCTTTCCTGAGCCAAGGCGCGTAAGGGATGTGGTTTGCTGCTGGAAGAGAGTTTCCCTTTGCAGAATGCAGCTCCCAGAAGCTCGTTTTGGGCTGTCGCTGCGACGGGGCCTCGGCTCTGAGCGGCCGAGCTGGCTCAGGGGGCATGGATGGGGCCTGGGCGCAGAAGGCCTTCGTGCGCCCAATGCTGCTTCCCCACGAAGGAGAACCCATTTGGAGTGGGTTTCAGGCGCCGGAGAGCCCCAGCAAAGCATCAGGGCCCAGGGAGCCAGGGGCAGCCCGGCCCCGCTTTGCCCTATGGAGAGCGCAGGGCCAGGGGCGAAAAGGGCTTGCGCTGCTTTCATGAGCCAAGGCAAGTAGGGGATGTGGTTTGCTGCTGGAAGAGTTTCCCTTTGCAGAATGCAGAACAGAGAAGCTCCTTTTGGGCCTTCTCTGGGACGGGGCCTCGGCGCTGAGCGGCCGAGCTGGCTCAGGGGACATGGCTGGGGCCTGGGCGCAGAAGGCCTTCGTGCGCCCAATGCTGCTTCCCCACGAAGGAGAACCCGTGGGGAGTGGGATTCGGGCGCCGGAGACCCCCAGCAAATCAGCAGGGCCCAGGGAGCCAGGGGCAGCCCAGCCCCGCTTTGCCCTATGGAGAGCGCAGGGCCTGGGGGGGAAAAGGGCTTGCGCTGCTTTCCTGAGCCAAGGCGCTTAAGGGATGTGGTTTGCTTTGGAAGAGAGTTTCCCTTTGCAGAATGCAGCTCCCAGAAGCTCGTTTTGGGCCGTCGCTGCGACGGGGCCTCGGCAATGTGCGGCCATGCTGGCTCAGGGGGCATGGCTGGGGTCTGGGCAAAGAAGGCTTTCGCAGGTCCAATCCTACTTGCCCACGAAGGAGAACCCATTTGGAGTGGGTTTCAGGCGCCGGAGAGCCCCAGCAAAGCATCAGGGCCCAGGGAGCCAGGGGCAGCCTAGCCCCGCTTTGCCCTATGGAGAGCGCAGGGCCGGGGGCGAAAACAGCTTGCGCTGCTTTCATGAGCCAAGGCAAGAAGGGGATGTGGTTTGCTGCTGGAAGAGTTTCCCTTTGCAGAATGCAGAACAGAGAAGCTCCTTTTGGGCCTTCTCTGGGACGGGGCCTCGGCGCTGAGCGGCCGAGCTGGCTCAGGGGGCATGGCTGGGGCCTGGGCGCAGAAGGCCTTCGTGCGCCCAATGCTGCTTCCCCACGAAGGAGAACCCGTGGGGAGTGGGATTCGGGCGCCGGAGACCCCCAGCAAATCAGCAGGGCCCAGGGAGCCAGGGGCAGCCCAGCCCCGCTTTGCCCTATGGAGAGCGCAGGGCCTGGGGGGGAAAAGGGCTTGCGCTGCTTTCCTGAGCCAAGGCGCTTAAGGGATGTGGTTTGCTTTGGAAGAGAGTTTCCCTTTGCAGAATGCAGCTCCCAGAAGCTCGTTTTGGGCCGTCGCTGCGACGGGGCCTCGGCAATGTGCGGCCATGCTGGCTCAGGGGGCATGGCTGGGGTCTGGGCAAAGAAGGCTTTCGCAGGTCCAATCCTACTTGCCCACGAAGGAGAACCCATTTGGAGTGGGTTTCAGGCGCCGGAGAGCCCCAGCAAAGCATCAGGGCCCAGGGAGCCAGGGGCAGCCTAGCCCCGCTTTGCCCTATGGAGAGCGCAGGGCCGGGGGCGAAAACAGCTTGCGCTGCTTTCATGAGCCAAGGCAAGAAGGGGATGTGGTTTGCTGCTGGAAGAGTTTCCCTTTGCAGAATGCAGCTCCCAGAAGCTCGTTTTGGGCTGTCGCTGCGACGGGGCCTCGGCGCTGAGCGGCCGTGCTGGCTCAGGGGGCATGGCCGGGGTCTGGGCGAAGAAGGACTTAGCACGCCCAATCCTGCTTGCCCACGAAGGAGAACCTGTGTGGAGTGTGATTCGGGTGCCGGAAACCCCCAGCAAAGCAGCAAGGCCCAGGGAGCCAGGGGCAGCCCAGCCCCGCTTTGCCCTATGGAGAGCGGAGGGCCGGGGGTGAAAAGAGCTTGTGTTGATATTCTGCGCGGAGTTACGGCGAGGCTGTGATTTGCTGCCCAAGGAGAGTGTCCCTTTGCAGAATGCAGCTCCCAGAATCTCGCTTTGGGTCGTCGCTGCGAAGGGGCCTCGGCCCTGAGCGGCCGAGCTGGCTCAGGGGGCATGGCTGGGGGCAGGGCGAAGAAGGCCTTCGCGCGCCCAATCCTGCTTCCCCACGAAGGAGAACCCGTGGGGAGTGGGATTCGGGCGCCGGAGACCCCCAGCAAATCAGCAGGGCCCAGGGAGCCAGGGGAAGCCCAGCCCCACTTTGCCCTATGGAGAGCGCAGGGCCAGTGCGAAAAGGGCTTGCGCTGCTTTCCTTAGCCAAGGCGCTTAAGGGATGTGGTTTGCTGCTGGAAGAGAGTTTCCCTTTGCAGAATGCAGCTCCCAGAAGCTCGTTTTGGGCTGTCGCTGCGACGGGGCCTCGGCGCTGAGCGGCCGTGCTGGCTTAGGGGGCATGGCTGGGGGCAGGGCGAAGAAGGCCTTCGCGCGCCCAATCCTACTTCCCCACGAAGGAGAACCCGTGGGGATTGGGTTTCGCGCGCTGGAGAGCCCCAGCAAAGCAGCAGGGCCCAGGGAGCCAGGGGCAGCCCGGCCCCGCTTTGCCCTATGGAGAGCGCAGGGCCGGGGGTGAAAAGAGCTTGTGTTGATATTCTGCGTGGAGTCACGGTGAGGCTGTGGTTTGCTGCCCAAGGAGAGTGTCCCTTTGCAGAATGCAGCTCCCAGAATCTCGCTTTGGGCCTTCGCTGCGAAGGGGCCTCTGCCCTGAGTGGTGGAGCTGGCTCAGGGGGCATGGCTGGGGGCTGGGTGCAGAAGGCCTTCGCGCACCCAATCCTACTTGCCCACGAAGGAGAACCCATTTGGAGTGGGTTTCAGGCGCCGGAGAGCCCCAGCAAAGCATCAGGGCCCAGGGAGCCAGGGGCACCCCGGCCCCACTTTGCCGAATGGAGAGCGCTGTGTCGAGGGCGAAAACAGCTTGCGCTGCTTTCATGAGCCAAGGCAAGTAGGGGATGTGGTTTGCTACTGGAAGAGTTTCCCTTTGCAGAATGCAGCTCCCAGAAACTCGTTTTGGGCTGTCGCTGCGACGGGGCCTCGGTGCTGAGCGGCCGAGCTGGCTCAAGGGGCATGGCTGGGGCCTGGGCGCAGAAGGCCTTTGTGCGCCCAATCCTGCTTCCCCACGAAGGAGAACCCATGCGGAGTGGGATTCCGGCGCCGGAGACCCCCACAAGTCAGCAGGGCCCAGGGAGCCAGGGGCAGCCCAGCCCCGCTTTGCAGTATGGAGAGCGCAGGGCCGGGGCGAAAAGGGCTTGCACTGCTTTCCTGAGCCAAGGCGCTTAAGGGATGTGGTTTGCTGCTGGAAGAGAGTTTCCCTTTGCAGAATGCAGCTCCCAGAAGCTCGTTTTTGTTGGTCGCTGCGACGGGGCCTCGGCGCTGTGCGGCCGAGCTGGCTCAGGGGGCATGGCCGGGGTTTGGGCGAAGAAGGACTTAGCACGCCCAATCCTGCTTGCCCACGAAGGAGAACCTGTGTGGAGTGTGATTCGGGTGCCGGAAACCCCCAGCAAAGCAGCAGGGCCCAGGGAGCCAGGGGCAGCCCAGCCCCGCTTTGCCCTATGGAGAGCGGAGGGCCGGGGGTGAAAAGAGCTTGTGTTGATATTCTGCGTGGAGTCAAGGCGAGGCTGTGGTTTGCTGCCCAAGGAGAGTGTCCCTTTGCAGAATGCAGCTCCCAGAATCTCCCTTTGGGCCGTCGCTGCGAAGGGGCCTCGGCCCTGAGCGGCCGAGCTGGCTCAGGGGCATGGCTGGGGGCTGGGTGCAGAAGGCCTTCGCGCACCCAATCCTACTTCCCCACGAAGGAGAACCCGTGGGGATTGGGTTTCGCGCGCTGGAGAGCCCCAGCAAAGCAGCAGGGCCCAGGGAGCCAGGGGCAGCCCGGCCCCGCTTTGCCCTATGGAGAGCGCAGGGCCTGGGGCAAAAAGGGCTTGCGCTGCTTTCCTGAGCCAAGGCGCGTAAGGGATGTGGTTTGCTGCTGGAAGAGAGTTTCCCTTTGCAGAATGCAGCTCCCAGAAGCTCGTTTTGGGCTGTCGCTGCGATGGGGCCTCGGCGCTGAGCGGCCGAGCTGGCTCAGGGGGCATGGCTGGGGCCTGGGCGCAGAAGGCCTTCGTGCGCCCAATGCTGCTTCCCCACGAAGGAGAACCCATTTGGAGTGGGTTTCAGGCGCCGGAGAGCCCCAGCAAAGCATCAGGGCCCAGGGAGCCAGGGGCAGCCCGGCCCCGCTTTGCCCTATGGAGAGCGCAGGGCCGGGGGCGAAAAGGGCTTGCGCTGCTTTCATGAGCCAAGGCAAGTAGGGGATGTGGTTTGCTGCTGGAAGAGTTTCCCTTTGCAGAATGCAGAACAGAGAAGCTCCTTTTGGGCCTTCTCTGGGACGGGGCCTCGGCGCTTAGCGGCCGAGCTGGCTCAGGGGGCATGGCTGGGGCCTGGGCGCAGAAGGCCTTCGTGCGCCCAATGCTGCTTCCCCACGAAGGAGAACCCGTGGGGAGTGGGATTCGGGCGCCGGAGACCCCCAGCAAATCAGCAGGGCCCAGGGAGCCAGGGGCAGCCCAGCCCCGCTTTGCCCTATGGAGAGCGCAGGGCCTGGGGGGGAAAAGGGCTTGCGCTGCTTTCCTGAGCCAAGGCGCTTAAGGGATGTGGTTTGCTTTGGAAGAGAGTTTCCCTTTGCAGAATGCAGCTCCCAGAAGCTCGTTTTGGGCCGTCGCTGCGACGGGGCCTCGGCAATGTGCGGCCATGCTGGCTCAGGGGGCATGGCTGGGGTCTGGGCAAAGAAGGCTTTCGCAGGTCCAATCCTACTTGCCCACGAAGGAGAACCCATTTGGAGTGGGTTTCAGGCGCCGGAGAGCCCCAGCAAAGCATCAGGGCCCAGGGAGCCAGGGGCAGCCTAGCCCCGCTTTGCCCTATGGAGAGCGCAGGGCCGGGGGCGAAAACAGCTTGCGCTGCTTTCATGAGCCAAGGCAAGAAGGGGATGTGGTTTGCTGCTGGAAGAGTTTCCCTTTGCAGAATGCAGCTCCCAGAAGCTCGTTTTGGGCTGTCGCTGCGACGGGGCCTCGGCGCTGAGCGGCCGTGCTGGCTCAGGGGGCATGGCCGGGGTCTGGGCGAAGAAGGACTTAGCACGCCCAATCCTGCTTGCCCACGAAGGAGAACCTGTGTGGAGTGTGATTCGGGTGCCGGAAACCCCCAGCAAAGCAGCAAGGCCCAGGGAGCCAGGGGCAGCCCAGCCCCGCTTTGCCCTATGGAGAGCGGAGGGCCGGGGGTGAAAAGAGCTTGTGTTGATATTCTGCGCGGAGTTACGGCGAGGCTGTGATTTGCTGCCCAAGGAGAGTGTCCCTTTGCAGAATGCAGCTCCCAGAATCTCGCTTTGGGTCGTCGCTGCGAAGGGGCCTCGGCCCTGAGCGGCCGAGCTGGCTCAGGGGGCATGGCTGGGGGCAGGGCGAAGAAGGCCTTCGCGCGCCCAATCCTGCTTCCCCACGAAGGAGAACCCGTGGGGAGTGGGATTCGGGCGCCGGAGACCCCCAGCAAATCAGCAGGGCCCAGGGAGCCAGGGGAAGCCCAGCCCCACTTTGCAGTATGGAGAGCGCAGGGCCAGTGCGAAAAGGGCTTGCGCTGCTTTCCTGAGCCAAGGCGCTTAAGGGATGTGGTTTGCTGCTGGAAGAGAGTTTCCCTTTGCAGAATGCAGCTCCCAGAAGCTCGTTTTGGTCGGTCGCTGCGACGGGGCCTCGGCGCTGTGCGGCCGAGCTGGCTCAGGGGGCATGGCCGGGGTTTGGGCGAAGAAGGACTTAGCACGCCCAATCCTGCTTGCCCACGAAGGAGAACCTGTGTGGAGTGTGATTCGGGTGCCGGAAACCCCCAGCAAAGCAGCAGGGCCCAGGGAGCCAGGGGCAGCCCAGCCCCGCTTTGCCCTATGGAGAGCGGAGGGCCGGGGGTGAAAAGAGCTTGTGTTGATATTCTGCGTGGAGTCACGGCGAGGCTGTGGTTTGCTGCCCAAGGAGAGTGTCCCTTTGCAGAATGCAGCTCCCAGAATCTCCCTTTGGGCCGTCGCTGCGAAGGGGCCTCGGCCCTGAGCGGCCGAGCTGGCTCAGGGGCATGGCTGGGGGCTGGGTGCAGAAGGCCTTCGCGCACCCAATCCTACTTCCCCACGAAGGAGAACCCGTGGGGATTGGGTTTCGCGCGCTGGAGAGCCCCAGCAAAGCAGCAGGGCCCAGGGAGCCAGGGGCAGCCCGGCCCCGCTTTGCCCTATGGAGAGCGCAGGGCCTGGGGCGAAAAGGGCTTGCGCTGCTTTCCTGAGCCAAGGCGCGTAAGGGATGTGGTTTGCTGCTGGAAGAGAGTTTCCCTTTGCAGAATGCAGCTCCCAGAAGCTCGTTTTGGGCTGTCGCTGCGACGGGGCCTCGGCGCTGAGCGGCCGAGCTGGCTCAGGGGGCATGGCTGGGGCCTGGGCGCAGAAGGCCTTCGTGCGCCCAATGCTGCTTCCCCACGAAGGAGAACCCATTTGGAGTGGGTTTCAGGCGCCGGAGAGCCCCAGCAAAGCATCAGGGCCCAGGGAGCCAGGGGCAGCCCGGCCCCGCTTTGCCCTATGGAGAGCGCAGGGCCGGGGGCGAAAAGGGCTTGCGCTGCTTTCATGAGCCAAGGCAAGTAGGGGATGTGGTTTGCTGCTGGAAGAGTTTCCCTTTGCAGAATGCAGAACAGAGAAGCTCCTTTTGGGCCTTCTCTGGGACGGGGCCTCGGCGCTGAGCGGCCGAGCTGGCTCAGGGGGCATGGCTGGGGCCTGGGCGCAGAAGGCCTTCGTGCGCCCAATGCTGCTTCCCCACGAAGGAGAACCCGTGGGGAGTGGGATTCGGGCGCCGGAGACCCCCAGCAAATCAGCAGGGCCCAGGGAGCCAGGGGCAGCCCAGCCCCGCTTTGCCCTATGGAGAGCGCAGGGCCTGGGGGGGAAAAGGGCTTGCGCTGCTTTCCTGAGCCAAGGCGCTTAAGGGATGTGGTTTGCTTTGGAAGAGAGTTTCCCTTTGCAGAATGCAGCTCCCAGAAGCTCGTTTTGGGCCGTCGCTGCGACGGGGCCTCGGCAATGTGCGGCCATGCTGGCTCAGGGGGCATGGCTGGGGTCTGGGCAAAGAAGGCTTTCGCAGGTCCAATCCTACTTGCCCACGAAGGAGAACCCATTTGGAGTGGGTTTCAGGCGCCGGAGAGCCCCAGCAAAGCATCAGGGCCCAGGGAGCCAGGGGCAGCCTAGCCCCGCTTTGCCCTATGGAGAGCGCAGGGCCGGGGGCGAAAACAGCTTGCGCTGCTTTCATGAGCCAAGGCAAGAAGGGGATGTGGTTTGCTGCTGGAAGAGTTTCCCTTTGCAGAATGCAGCTCCCAGAAGCTCGTTTTGGGCTGTCGCTGCGACGGGGCCTCGGCGCTGAGCGGCCGTGCTGGCTCAGGGGGCATGGCCGGGGTCTGGGCGAAGAAGGACTTAGCACGCCCAATCCTGCTTGCCCACGAAGGAGAACCTGTGTGGAGTGTGATTCGGGTGCCGGAAACCCCCAGCAAAGCAGCAAGGCCCAGGGAGCCAGGGGCAGCCCAGCCCCGCTTTGCCCTATGGAGAGCGGAGGGCCGGGGGTGAAAAGAGCTTGTGTTGATATTCTGCGCGGAGTTACGGCGAGGCTGTGATTTGCTGCCCAAGGAGAGTGTCCCTTTGCAGAATGCAGCTCCCAGAATCTCGCTTTGGGTCGTCGCTGCGAAGGGGCCTCGGCCCTGAGCGGCCGAGCTGGCTCAGGGGGCATGGCTGGGGGCAGGGCGAAGAAGGCCTTCGCGCGCCCAATCCTGCTTCCCCACGAAGGAGAACCCGTGGGGAGTGGGATTCGGGCGCCGGAGACCCCCAGCAAATCAGCAGGGCCCAGGGAGCCAGGGGAAGCCCAGCCCCACTTTGCCCTATGGAGAGCGCAGGGCCAGTGCGAAAAGGGCTTGCGCTGCTTTCCTGAGCCAAGGCGCTTAAGGGATGTGGTTTGCTGCTGGAAGAGAGTTTCCCTTTGCAGAATGCAGCTCCCAGAAGCTCGTTTTGGTCGGTCGCTGCGACGGGGCCTCGGCGCTGTGCGGCCGAGCTGGCTCAGGGGGCATGGCCGGGGTTTGGGCGAAGAAGGACTTAGCACGCCCAATCCTGCTTGCCCACGAAGGAGAACCTGTGTGGAGTGTGATTCGGGTGCCGGAAACCCCCAGCAAAGCAGCAGGGCCCAGGGAGCCAGGGGCAGCCCAGCCCCGCTTTGCCCTATGGAGAGCGGAGGGCCGGGGGTGAAAAGAGCTTGTGTTGATATTCTGCGTGGAGTCACGGCGAGGCTGTGGTTTGCTGCCCAAGGAGAGTGTCCCTTTGCAGAATGCAGCTCCCAGAATCTCCCTTTGGGCCGTCGCTGCGAAGGGGCCTCGGCCCTGAGCGGCCGAGCTGGCTCAGGGGCATGGCTGGGGGCTGGGTGCAGAAGGCCTTCGCGCACCCAATCCTACTTCCCCACGAAGGAGAACCCGTGGGGATTGGGTTTCGCGCGCTGGAGAGCCCCAGCAAAGCAGCAGGGCCCAGGGAGCCAGGGGCAGCCCGGCCCCGCTTTGCCCTATGGAGAGCGCAGGGCCTGGGGCGAAAAGGGCTTGCGCTGCTTTCCTGAGCCAAGGCGCGTAAGGGATGTGGTTTGCTGCTGGAAGAGAGTTTCCCTTTGCAGAATGCAGCTCCCAGAAGCTCGTTTTGGGCTGTCGCTGCGACGGGGCCTCGGCGCTGAGCGGCCGAGCTGGCTCAGGGGGCATGGCTGGGGCCTGGGCGCAGAAGGCCTTCGTGCGCCCAATGCTGCTTCCCCACGAAGGAGAACCCATTTGGAGTGGGTTTCAGGCGCCGGAGAGCCCCAGCAAAGCATCAGGGCCCAGGGAGCCAGGGGCAGCCCGGCCCCGCTTTGCCCTATGGAGAGCGCAGGGCCGGGGGCGAAAAGGGCTTGCGCTGCTTTCATGAGCCAAGGCAAGTAGGGGATGTGGTTTGCTGCTGGAAGAGTTTCCCTTTGCAGAATGCAGAACAGAGAAGCTCCTTTTGGGCCTTCTCTGGGACGGGGCCTCGGCGCTGAGCGGCCGAGCTGGCTCAGGGGGCATGGCTGGGGCCTGGGCGCAGAAGGCCTTCGTGCGCCCAATGCTGCTTCCCCACGAAGGAGAACCCGTGGGGAGTGGGATTCGGGCGCCGGAGACCCCCAGCAAATCAGCAGGGCCCAGGGAGCCAGGGGCAGCCCAGCCCCGCTTTGCCCTATGGAGAGCGCAGGGCCTGGGGGGGAAAAGGGCTTGCGCTGCTTTCCTGAGCCAAGGCGCTTAAGGGATGTGGTTTGCTTTGGAAGAGAGTTTCCCTTTGCAGAATGCAGCTCCCAGAAGCTCGTTTTGGGCCGTCGCTGCGACGGGGCCTCGGCAATGTGCGGCCATGCTGGCTCAGGGGGCATGGCTGGGGTCTGGGCAAAGAAGGCTTTCGCAGGTCCAATCCTACTTGCCCACGAAGGAGAACCCATTTGGAGTGGGTTTCAGGCGCCGGAGAGCCCCAGCAAAGCATCAGGGCCCAGGGAGCCAGGGGCAGCCTAGCCCCACTTTGCCCTATGGAGAGCGCAGGGCCGGGGGCGAAAACAGCTTGCGCTGCTTTCATGAGCCAAGGCAAGAAGGGGATGTGGTTTGCTGCTGGAAGAGTTTCCCTTTGCAGAATGCAGCTCCCAGAAGCTCGTTTTGGGCTGTCGCTGCGACGGGGCCTCGGCGCTGAGCGGCCGTGCTGGCTCAGGGGGCATGGCCGGGGTCTGGGCGAAGAAGGACTTAGCACGCCCAATCCTGCTTGCCCACGAAGGAGAACCTGTGTGGAGTGTGATTCGGGTGCCGGAAACCCCCAGCAAAGCAGCAAGGCCCAGGGAGCCAGGGGCAGCCCAGCCCCGCTTTGCCCTATGGAGAGCGGAGGGCCGGGGGTGAAAAGAGCTTGTGTTGATATTCTGCGCGGAGTTACGGCGAGGCTGTGATTTGCTGCCCAAGGAGAGTGTCCCTTTGCAGAATGCAGCTCCCAGAATCTCGCTTTGGGTCGTCGCTGCGAAGGGGCCTCGGCCCTGAGCGGCCGAGCTGGCTCAGGGGGCATGGCTGGGGGCAGGGCGAAGAAGGCCTTCGCGCGCCCAATCCTGCTTCCCCACGAAGGAGAACCCGTGGGGAGTGGGATTCGGGCGCCGGAGACCCCCAGCAAATCAGCAGGGCCCAGGGAGCCAGGGGAAGCCCAGCCCCACTTTGCCCTATGGAGAGCGCAGGGCCAGTGCGAAAAGGGCTTGCGCTGCTTTCCTGAGCCAAGGCGCTTAAGGGATGTGGTTTGCTGCTGGAAGAGAGTTTCCCTTTGCAGAATGCAGCTCCCAGAAGCTCGTTTTGGTCGGTCGCTGCGACGGGGCCTCGGCGCTGTGCGGCCGAGCTGGCTCAGGGGGCATGGCCGGGGTTTGGGCGAAGAAGGACTTAGCACGCCCAATCCTGCTTGCCCACGAAGGAGAACCTGTGTGGAGTGTGATTCGGGTGCCGGAAACCCCCAGCAAAGCAGCAGGGCCCAGGGAGCCAGGGGCAGCCCAGCCCCGCTTTGCCCTATGGAGAGCGGAGGGCCGGGGGTGAAAAGAGCTTGTGTTGATATTCTGCGTGGAGTCACGGCGAGGCTGTGGTTTGCTGCCCAAGGAGAGTGTCCCTTTGCAGAATGCAGCTCCCAGAATCTCCCTTTGGGCCGTCGCTGCGAAGGGGCCTCGGCCCTGAGCGGCCGAGCTGGCTCAGGGGCATGGCTGGGGGCTGGGTGCAGAAGGCCTTCGCGCACCCAATCCTACTTCCCCACGAAGGAGAACCCGTGGGGATTGGGTTTCGCGCGCTGGAGAGCCCCAGCAAAGCAGCAGGGCCCAGGGAGCCAGGGGCAGCCCGGCCCCGCTTTGCCCTATGGAGAGCGCAGGGCCTGGGGCGAAAAGGGCTTGCGCTGCTTTCCTGAGCCAAGGCGCGTAAGGGATGTGGTTTGCTGCTGGAAGAGAGTTTCCCTTTGCAGAATGCAGCTCCCAGAAGCTCGTTTTGGGCTGTCGCTGCGACGGGGCCTCGGCGCTGAGCGGCCGAGCTGGCTCAGGGGGCATGGCTGGGGCCTGGGCGCAGAAGGCCTTCGTGCGCCCAATGCTGCTTCCCCACGAAGGAGAACCCATTTGGAGTGGGTTTCAGGCGCCGGAGAGCCCCAGCAAAGCATCAGGGCCCAGGGAGCCAGGGGCAGCCCGGCCCCGCTTTGCCCTATGGAGAGCGCAGGGCCGGGGGCGAAAAGGGCTTGCGCTGCTTTCATGAGCCAAGGCAAGTAGGGGATGTGGTTTGCTGCTGGAAGAGTTTCCCTTTGCAGAATGCAGAACAGAGAAGCTCCTTTTGGGCCTTCTCTGGGACGGGGCCTCGGCGCTGAGCGGCCGAGCTGGCTCAGGGGGCATGGCTGGGGCCTGGGCGCAGAAGGCCTTCGTGCGCCCAATGCTGCTTCCCCACGAAGGAGAACCCGTGGGGAGTGGGATTCGGGCGCCGGAGACCCCCAGCAAATCAGCAGGGCCCAGGGAGCCAGGGGCAGCCCAGCCCCGCTTTGCCCTATGGAGAGCGCAGGGCCTGGGGGGGAAAAGGGCTTGCGCTGCTTTCCTGAGCCAAGGCGCTTAAGGGATGTGGTTTGCTTTGGAAGAGAGTTTCCCTTTGCAGAATGCAGCTCCCAGAAGCTCGTTTTGGGCCGTCGCTGCGACGGGGCCTCGGCAATGTGCGGCCATGCTGGCTCAGGGGGCATGGCTGGGGTCTGGGCAAAGAAGGCTTTCGCAGGTCCAATCCTACTTGCCCACGAAGGAGAACCCATTTGGAGTGGGTTTCAGGCGCCGGAGAGCCCCAGCAAAGCATCAGGGCCCAGGGAGCCAGGGGCAGCCTAGCCCCGCTTTGCCCTATGGAGAGCGCAGGGCCGGGGGCGAAAACAGCTTGCGCTGCTTTCATGAGCCAAGGCAAGAAGGGGATGTGGTTTGCTGCTGGAAGAGTTTCCCTTTGCAGAATGCAGCTCCCAGAAGCTCGTTTTGGGCTGTCGCTGCGACGGGGCCTCGGCGCTGAGCGGCCGTGCTGGCTCAGGGGGCATGGCCGGGGTCTGGGCGAAGAAGGACTTAGCACGCCCAATCCTGCTTGCCCACGAAGGAGAACCTGTGTGGAGTGTGATTCGGGTGCCGGAAACCCCCAGCAAAGCAGCAAGGCCCAGGGAGCCAGGGGCAGCCCAGCCCCGCTTTGCCCTATGGAGAGCGGAGGGCCGGGGGTGAAAAGAGCTTGTGTTGATATTCTGCGCGGAGTTACGGCGAGGCTGTGATTTGCTGCCCAAGGAGAGTGTCCCTTTGCAGAATGCAGCTCCCAGAATCTCGCTTTGGGTCGTCGCTGCGAAGGGGCCTCGGCCCTGAGCGGCCGAGCTGGCTCAGGGGGCATGGCTGGGGGCAGGGCGAAGAAGGCCTTCGCGCGCCCAATCCTGCTTCCCCACGAAGGAGAACCCGTGGGGAGTGGGATTCGGGCGCCGGAGACCCCCAGCAAATCAGCAGGGCCCAGGGAGCCAGGGGAAGCCCAGCCCCACTTTGCCCTATGGAGAGCGCAGGGCCAGTGCGAAAAGGGCTTGCGCTGCTTTCCTGAGCCAAGGCGCTTAAGGGATGTGGTTTGCTGCTGGAAGAGAGTTTCCCTTTGCAGAATGCAGCTCCCAGAAGCTCGTTTTGGTCGGTCGCTGCGACGGGGCCTCGGCGCTGTGCGGCCGAGCTGGCTCAGGGGGCATGGCCGGGGTTTGGGCGAAGAAGGACTTAGCACGCCCAATCCTGCTTGCCCACGAAGGAGAACCTGTGTGGAGTGTGATTCGGGTGCCGGAAACCCCCAGCAAAGCAGCAGGGCCCAGGGAGCCAGGGGCAGCCCAGCCCCGCTTTGCCCTATGGAGAGCGGAGGGCCGGGGGTGAAAAGAGCTTGTGTTGATATTCTGCGTGGAGTCACGGCGAGGCTGTGGTTTGCTGCCCAAGGAGAGTGTCCCTTTGCAGAATGCAGCTCCCAGAATCTCCCTTTGGGCCGTCGCTGCGAAGGGGCCTCGGCCCTGAGCGGCCGAGCTGGCTCAGGGGCATGGCTGGGGACTGGGTGCAGAAGGCCTTCGCGCACCCAATCCTACTTCCCCACGAAGGAGAACCCGTGGGGATTGGGTTTCGCGCGCTGGAGAGCCCCAGCAAAGCAGCAGGGCCCAGGGAGCCAGGGGCAGCCCGGCCCCGCTTTGCCCTATGGAGAGCGCAGGGCCTGGGGCGAAAAGGGCTTGCGCTGCTTTCCTGAGCCAAGGCACGTAAGGGATGTGGTTTGCTGCTGGAAGAGAGTTTCCCTTTGCAGAATGCAGCTCCCAGAAGCTCGTTTTGGGCTGTCGCTGCGACGGGGCCTCGGCGCTGAGCGGCCGAGCTGGCTCAGGGGGCATGGCTGGGGCCTGGGCGCAGAAGGCCTTCGTGCGCCCAATGCTGCTTCCCCACGAAGGAGAACCCATTTGGAGTGGGTTTCAGGCGCCGGAGAGCCCCAGCAAAGCATCAGGGCCCAGGGAGCCAGGGGCAGCCCGGCCCCGCTTTGCCCTATGGAGAGCGCAGGGCCGGGGGCGAAAAGGGCTTGCGCTGCTTTCATGAGCCAAGGCAAGTAGGGGATGTGGTTTGCTGCTGGAAGAGTTTCCCTTTGCAGAATGCAGAACAGAGAAGCTCCTTTTGGGCCTTCTCTGGGACGGGGCCTCGGCGCTGAGCGGCCGAGCTGGCTCAGGGGGCATGGCTGGGGCCTGGGCGCAGAAGGCCTTCGTGCGCCCAATGCTGCTTCCCCACGAAGGAGAACCCGTGGGGAGTGGGATTCGGGCGCCGGAGACCCCCAGCAAATCAGCAGGGCCCAGGGAGCCAGGGGCAGCCCAGCCCCGCTTTGCCCTATGGAGAGCGCAGGGCCTGGGGGGGAAAAGGGCTTGCGCTGCTTTCCTGAGCCAAGGCGCTTAAGGGATGTGGTTTGCTTTGGAAGAGAGTTTCCCTTTGCAGAATGCAGCTCCCAGAAGCTCGTTTTGGGCCGTCGCTGCGACGGGGCCTCGGCAATGTGCGGCCATGCTGGCTCAGGGGGCATGGCTGGGGTCTGGGCAAAGAAGGCTTTCGCAGGTCCAATCCTACTTGCCCACGAAGGAGAACCCATTTGGAGTGGGTTTCAGGCGCCGGAGAGCCCCAGCAAAGCATCAGGGCCCAGGGAGCCAGGGGCAGCCTAGCCCCGCTTTGCCCTATGGAGAGCGCAGGGCCGGGGGCGAAAACAGCTTGCGCTGCTTTCATGAGCCAAGGCAAGAAGGGGATGTGGTTTGCTGCTGGAAGAGTTTCCCTTTGCAGAATGCAGCTCCCAGAAGCTCGTTTTGGGCTGTCGCTGCGACGGGGCCTCGGCGCTGAGCGGCCGTGCTGGCTCAGGGGGCATGGCCGGGGTCTGGGCGAAGAAGGACTTAGCACGCCCAATCCTGCTTGCCCACGAAGGAGAACCTGTGTGGAGTGTGATTCGGGTGCCGGAAACCCCCAGCAAAGCAGCAAGGCCCAGGGAGCCAGGGGCAGCCCAGCCCCGCTTTGCCCTATGGAGAGCGGAGGGCCGGGGGTGAAAAGAGCTTGTGTTGATATTCTGCGCGGAGTTACGGCGAGGCTGTGATTTGCTGCCCAAGGAGAGTGTCCCTTTGCAGAATGCAGCTCCCAGAATCTCGCTTTGGGTCGTCGCTGCGAAGGGGCCTCGGCCCTGAGCGGCCGAGCTGGCTCAGGGGGCATGGCTGGGGGCAGGGCGAAGAAGGCCTTCGCGCGCCCAATCCTGCTTCCCCACGAAGGAGAACCCGTGGGGAGTGGGATTCGGGCGCCGGAGACCCCCAGCAAATCAGCAGGGCCCAGGGAGCCAGGGGAAGCCCAGCCCCACTTTGCCCTATGGAGAGCGCAGGGCCAGTGCGAAAAGGGCTTGCGCTGCTTTCCTTAGCCAAGGCGCTTAAGGGATGTGGTTTGCTGCTGGAAGAGAGTTTCCCTTTGCAGAATGCAGCTCCCAGAAGCTCGTTTTGGGCTGTCGCTGCGACGGGGCCTCGGCGCTGAGCGGCCGTGCTGGCTTAGGGGGCATGGCTGGGGGCAGGGCGAAGAAGGCCTTCGCGCGCCCAATCCTACTTCCCCACGAAGGAGAACCCGTGGGGATTGGGTTTCGCGCGCTGGAGAGCCCCAGCAAAGCAGCAGGGCCCAGGGAGCCAGGGGCAGCCCGGCCCCGCTTTGCCCTATGGAGAGCGCAGGGCCGGGGGTGAAAAGAGCTTGTGTTGATATTCTGCGTGGAGTCACGGTGAGGCTGTGGTTTGCTGCCCAAGGAGAGTGTCCCTTTGCATAATGCAGCTCCCAGAATCTCGCTTTGGGCCGTCGCTGCGAAGGGGCCTCTGCCCTGAGTGGTGGAGCTGGCTCAGGGGGCATGGCTGGGGGCTGGGTGCAGAAGGCCTTCGCGCACCCAATCCTACTTGCCCACGAAGGAGAACCCATTTGGAGTGGGTTTCAGGCGCCGGAGAGCCCCAGCAAAGCATCAGGGCCCAGGGAGCCAGGGGCACCCCGGCCCCACTTTGCCGAATGGAGAGCGCTGTGTCGAGGGCGAAAACAGCTTGCGCTGCTTTCATGAGCCAAGGCAAGTAGGGGATGTGTTTTGCTACTGGAAGAGTTTCCCTTTGCAGAATGCAGCTCCCAGAAACTCGTTTTGGGCTGTCGCTGCGACGGGGCCTCGGTGCTGAGCGGCGGAGCTGGCTCAAGGGGCATGGCTGGGGCCTGGGCGCAGAAGGCCTTTGTGCGCCCAATCCTGCTTCCCCACGAAGGAGAACCCATGCGGAGTGGGATTCGGGCGCTGGAGACCCCCAGCAAGTCAGCAGGGCCCAGGGAGCCAGGGGCAGCCCAGCCCCGCTTTGCAGTATGGAGAGCGCAGGGCCGGGGCGAAAAGGGCTTGCACTGCTTTCCTGAGCCAAGGCGCTTAAGGGATGTGGTTTGCTGCTGGAAGAGAGTTTCCCTTTGCAGAATGCAGCTCCCAGAAGCTCGTTTTGGTCGGTCGCTGCGACGGGGCCTCGGCGCTGTGCGGCCGAGCTGGCTCAGGGGGCATGGCCGGGGTTTGGGCGAAGAAGGACTTAGCACGCCCAATCCTGCTTGCCCACGAAGGAGAACCTGTGTGGAGTGTGATTCGGGTGCCGGAAACCCCCAGCAAAGCAGCAGGGCCCAGGGAGCCAGGGGCAGCCCAGCCCCGCTTTGCCCTATGGAGAGCGGAGGGCCGGGGGTGAAAAGAGCTTGTGTTGATATTCTGCGTGGAGTCAAGGCGAGGCTGTGGTTTGCTGCCCAAGGAGAGTGTCCCTTTGCAGAATGCAGCTCCCAGAATCTCCCTTTGGGCCGTCGCTGCGAAGGGGCCTCGGCCCTGAGCGGCCGAGCTGGCTCAGGGGCATGGCTGGGGGCTGGGTGCAGAAGGCCTTCGCGCACCCAATCCTACTTCCCCACGAAGGAGAACCCGTGGGGATTGGGTTTCGCGCGCTGGAGAGCCCCAGCAAAGCAGCAGGGCCCAGGGAGCCAGGGGCAGCCCGGCCCCGCTTTGCCCTATGGAGAGCGCAGGGCCTGGGGCGAAAAGGGCTTGCGCTGCTTTCCTGAGCCAAGGCGCGTAAGGGATGTGGTTTGCTGCTGGAAGAGAGTTTCCCTTTGCAGAATGCAGCTCCCAGAAGCTCCTTTTGGGCTGTCGCTGCGATGGGGCCTCGGCGCTGAGCGGCCGAGCTGGCTCAGGGGGCATGGCTGGGGCCTGGGCGCAGAAGGCCTTCGTGCGCCCAATGCTGCTTCCCCACGAAGGAGAACCCATTTGGAGTGGGTTTCAGGCGCCGGAGAGCCCCAGCAAAGCATCAGGGCCCAGGGAGCCAGGGGCAGCCCGGCCCCGCTTTGCCCTATGGAGAGCGCAGGGCCGGGGGCGAAAAGGGCTTGCGCTGCTTTCATGAGCCAAGGCAAGTAGGGGATGTGGTTTGCTGCTGGAAGAGTTTCCCTTTGCAGAATGCAGAACAGAGAAGCTCCTTTTGGGCCTTCTCTGGGACGGGGCCTCGGCGCTTAGCGGCCGAGCTGGCTCAGGGGGCATGGCTGGGGCCTGGGCGCAGAAGGCCTTCGTGCGCCCAATGCTGCTTCCCCACGAAGGAGAACCCGTGGGGAGTGGGATTCGGGCGCCGGAGACCCCCAGCAAATCAGCAGGGCCCAGGGAGCCAGGGGCAGCCCAGCCCCGCTTTGCCCTATGGAGAGCGCAGGGCCTGGGGGGGAAAAGGGCTTGCGCTGCTTTCCTGAGCCAAGGCGCTTAAGGGATGTGGTTTGCTTTGGAAGAGAGTTTCCCTTTGCAGAATGCAGCTCCCAGAAGCTCGTTTTGGGCCGTCGCTGCGACGGGGCCTCGGCAATGTGCGGCCATGCTGGCTCAGGGGGCATGGCTGGGGTCTGGGCAAAGAAGGCTTTCGCAGGTCCAATCCTACTTGCCCACGAAGGAGAACCCATTTGGAGTGGGTTTCAGGCGCCGGAGAGCCCCAGCAAAGCATCAGGGCCCAGGGAGCCAGGGGCACCCCGGCCCCACTTTGCCGAATGGAGAGCGCTGTGTCGAGGGCGAAAACAGCTTGCGATGCTTTCATGAGCCAAGGCAAGTAGGGGATGTGTTTTGCTACTGGAAGAGTTTCCCTTTGCAGAATGCAGCTCCCAGAAACTCGTTTTGGGCTGTCGCTGCGACGGGGCCTCGGTGCTGAGCGGCGGAGCTGGCTCAAGGGGCATGGCTGGGGCCTGGGCGCAGAAGGCCTTTGTGCGCCCAATCCTGCTTCCCCACGAAGGAGAACCCATGCGGAGTGGGATTCGGGCGCTGGAGACCCCCAGCAAGTCAGCAGGGCCCAGGGAGCCAGGGGCAGCCCAGCCCCGCTTTGCAGTATGGAGAGCGCAGGGCCGGGGCGAAAAGGGCTTGCACTGCTTTCCTGAGCCAAGGCGCTTAAGGGATGTGGTTTGCTGCTGGAAGAGAGTTTCCCTTTGCAGAATGCAGCTCCCAGAAGCTCGTTTTGGTCGGTCGCTGCGACGGGGCCTCGGCGCTGTGCGGCCGAGCTGGCTCAGGGGGCATGGCCGGGGTTTGGGCGAAGAAGGACTTAGCACGCCCAATCCTGCTTGCCCACGAAGGAGAACCTGTGTGGAGTGTGATTCGGGTGCCGGAAACCCCCAGCAAAGCAGCAGGGCCCAGGGAGCCAGGGGCAGCCCAGCCCCGCTTTGCCCTATGGAGAGCGGAGGGCCGGGGGTGAAAAGAGCTTGTGTTGATATTCTGCGTGGAGTCAAGGCGAGGCTGTGGTTTGCTGCCCAAGGAGAGTGTCCCTTTGCAGAATGCAGCTCCCAGAATCTCCCTTTGGGCCGTCGCTGCGAAGGGGCCTCGGCCCTGAGCGGCTGAGCTGGCTCAGGGGCATGGCTGGGGGCTGGGTGCAGAAGGCCTTCGCGCACCCAATCCTACTTCCCCACGAAGGAGAACCCGTGGGGATTGGGTTTCGCGCGCTGGAGAGCCCCAGCAAAGCAGCAGGGCCCAGGGAGCCAGGGGCAGCCCGGCCCCGCTTTGCCCTATGGAGAGCGCAGGGCCTGGGGCGAAAAGGGCTTGCGCTGCTTTCCTGAGCCAAGGCGCGTAAGGGATGTGGTTTGCTGCTGGAAGAGAGTTTCCCTTTGCAGAATGCAGCTCCCAGAAGCTCGTTTTGGGCTGTCGCTGCGATGGGGCCTCGGCGCTGAGCGGCCGAGCTGGCTCAGGGGGCATGGCTGGGGCCTGGGCGCAGAAGGCCTTCGTGCGCCCAATGCTGCTTCCCCACGAAGGAGAACCCATTTGGAGTGGGTTTCAGGCGCCGGAGAGCCCCAGCAAAGCATCAGGGCCCAGGGAGCCAGGGGCAGCCCGGCCCCGCTTTGCCCTATGGAGAGCGCAGGGCCGGGGGCGAAAAGGGCTTGCGCTGCTTTCATGAGCCAAGGCAAGTAGGGGATGTGGTTTGCTGCTGGAAGAGTTTCCCTTTGCAGAATGCAGAACAGAGAAGCTCCTTTTGGGCCTTCTCTGGGACGGGGCCTCGGCGCTTAGCGGCCGAGCTGGCTCAGGGGACATGGCTGGGGCCTGGGCGCAGAAGGCCTTCGTGCGCCCAATGCTGCTTCCCCACGAAGGAGAACCCGTGGGGAGTGGGATTCGGGCGCCGGAGACCCCCAGCAAATCAGCAGGGCCCAGGGAGCCAGGGGCAGCCCAGCCCCGCTTTGCCCTATGGAGAGCGCAGGGCCTGGGGGGGAAAAGGGCTTGCGCTGCTTTCCTGAGCCAAGGCGCTTAAGGGATGTGGTTTGCTTTGGAAGAGAGTTTCCCTTTGCAGAATGCAGCTCCCAGAAGCTCGTTTTGGGCCGTCGCTGCGACGGGGCCTCGGCAATGTGCGGCCATGCTGGCTCAGGGGGCATGGCTGGGGTCTGGGCAAAGAAGGCTTTCGCAGGTCCAATCCTACTTGCCCACGAAGGAGAACCCATTTGGAGTGGGTTTCAGGCGCCGGAGAGCCCCAGCAAAGCATCAGGGCCCAGGGAGCCAGGGGCAGCCTAGCCCCGCTTTGCCCTATGGAGAGCGCAGGGCCGGGGGCGAAAACAGCTTGCGCTGCTTTCATGAGCCAAGGCAAGAAGGGGATGTGGTTTGCTGCTGGAAGAGTTTCCCTTTGCAGAATGCAGCTCCCAGAAGCTCGTTTTGGGCTGTCGCTGCGACGGGGCCTCGGCGCTGAGCGGCCGTGCTGGCTCAGGGGGCATGGCCGGGGTCTGGGCGAAGAAGGACTTAGCACGCCCAATCCTGCTTGCCCACGAAGGAGAACCTGTGTGGAGTGTGATTCGGGTGCCGGAAACCCCCAGCAAAGCAGCAAGGCCCAGGGAGCCAGGGGCAGCCCAGCCCCGCTTTGCCCTATGGAGAGCGGAGGGCCGGGGGTGAAAAGAGCTTGTGTTGATATTCTGCGCGGAGTTACGGCGAGGCTGTGATTTGCTGCCCAAGGAGAGTGTCCCTTTGCAGAATGCAGCTCCCAGAATCTCGCTTTGGGTCGTCGCTGCGAAGGGGCCTCGGCCCTGAGCGGCCGAGCTGGCTCAGGGGGCATGGCTGGGGGCAGGGCGAAGAAGGCCTTCGCGCGCCCAATCCTGCTTCCCCACGAAGGAGAACCCGTGGGGAGTGGGATTCGGGCGCCGGAGACCCCCAGCAAATCAGCAGGGCCCAGGGAGCCAGGGGAAGCCCAGCCCCACTTTGCCCTATGGAGAGCGCAGGGCCAGTGCGAAAAGGGCTTGCGCTGCTTTCCTGAGCCAAGGCGCTTAAGGGATGTGGTTTGCTGCTGGAAGAGAGTTTCCCTTTGCAGAATGCAGCTCCCAGAAGCTCGTTTTGGGCTGTCGCTGCGACGGGGCCTCGGCGCTGAGCGGCCGTGCTGGCTTAGGGGGCCTGGCCGGGGTCTGGGCGAAGAAGGACTTAGCACGCCCAATCCTGCTTGCCCACGAAGGAGAACCTGTGTGGAGTGTGATTCGGGTGCCGGAAACCCCCAGCAAAGCAGCAAGGCCCAGGGAGCCAGGGGCAGCCCAGCCCCGCTTTGCCCTATGGAGAGCGGAGGGCCGGGGGTGAAAAGAGCTTGTGTTGATATTCTGCGTGGAGTCACGGTGAGGCTGTGGTTTGCTGCCCAAGGAGAGTGTCCCTTTGCAGAATGCAGCTCCCAGAATCTCGCTTTGGGCCGTCGCTGCGAAGGGGCCTCTGCCCTGAGTGGCGGAGCTGGCTCAGGGGGCATGGCTGGGGGCTGGGTGCAGAAGGCCTTCGCGCACCCAATCCTACTTGCCCACGAAGGAGAACCCATTTTGAGTGGGTTTCAGGCGCCGGAGAGCCCCAGCAAAGCATCAGGGCCCAGGGAGCCAGGGGCACCCCGGCCCCACTTTGCCGAATGGAGAGCGCTGGGTCGAGGGCGAAAACAGCTTGCGCTGCTTTCATGAGCCAAGGCAAGTAGGGGATGTGGTTTGCTACTGGAAGAGTTTCCCTTTGCAGAATGCAGCTCCCAGAAACTCGTTTTGGGCTGTCGCTGCGATGGGGCCTCGGCCCTGAGCGGCCGAGCTGGCTCAAGGGGCATGGCTGGGGCCTGGGCGCAGAAGGCCTTTGTGCGCCCAATCCTGCTTCCCCACGAAGGAGAACCCATGCGGAGTGGGATTCGGGCGCCGGAGACCCCCAGCAAGTCAGCAGGGCCCAGGGAGCCAGGGGCAGCCCAGCCCCGCTTTGCAGTATGGAGAGCGCAGGGCCGGGGCGAAAAGGGCTTGCGCTGCTTTCCTGAGCCAAGGCGCTTAAGGGATGTGGTTTGCTGCTGGAAGAGAGTTTCCCTTTGCAGAATGCAGCTCCCAGAAGCTCGTTTTGGTCGGTCGCTGCGACGGGGCCTCGGCGCTGTGCGGCCGAGCTGGCTCAGGGGGCATGGCCGGGGTTTGGGCGAAGAAGGACTTAGCACGCCCAATCCTGCTTGCCCACGAAGGAGAACCTGTGTGGAGTGTGATTCGGGTGCCGGAAATCCCCAGCAAAGCAGCAGGGCCCAGGGAGCCAGGGGCAGCCCAGCCCCGCTTTGCCCTATGGAGAGCGGAGGGCCGGGGGTGAAAAGAGCTTGTGTTGATATTCTGCGTGGAGTCACGGCGAGGCTGTGGTTTGCTGCCCAAGGAGAGTGTCCCTTTGCAGAATGCAGCTCCCAGAATCTCCCTTTGGGCCGTCGCTGCGAAGGGGCCTCGGCCCTGAGCGGCCGAGCTGGCTCAGGGGCATGGCTGGGGGCTGGGTGCAGAAGGCCTTCGCGCACCCAATCCTACTTCCCCACGAAGGAGAACCCGTGGGGATTGGGTTTCGCGCGCTGGAGAGCCCCAGCAAAGCAGCAGGGCCCAGGGAGCCAGGGGCAGCCCGGCCCCGCTTTGCCCTATGGAGAGCGCAGGGCCTGGGGCGAAAAGGGCTTGCGCTGCTTTCCTGAGCCAAGGCGCGTAAGGGATGTGGTTTGCTGCTGGAAGAGAGTTTCCCTTTGCAGAATGCAGCTCCCAGAAGCTCGTTTTGGGCTGTCGCTGCGACGGGGCCTCGGCGCTGAGCGGCCGAGCTGGCTCAGGGGGCATGGCTGGGGCCTGGGCGCAGAAGGCCTTCGTGCGCCCAATGCTGCTTCCCCACGAAGGAGAACCCATTTGGAGTGGGTTTCAGGCGCCGGAGAGCCCCAGCAAAGCATCAGGGCCCAGGGAGCCAGGGGCAGCCCGGCCCCGCTTTGCCCTATGGAGAGCGCAGGGCCGGGGGCGAAAAGGGCTTGCGCTGCTTTCATGAGCCAAGGCAAGTAGGGGATGTGGTTTGCTGCTGGAAGAGTTTCCCTTTGCAGAATGCAGAACAGAGAAGCTCCTTTTGGGCCTTCTCTGGGACGGGGCCTCGGCGCTGAGCGGCCGAGCTGGCTCAGGGGGCATGGCTGGGGCCTGGGCGCAGAAGGCCTTCGTGCGCCCAATGCTGCTTCCCCACGAAGGAGAACCCGTGGGGAGTGGGATTCGGGCGCCGGAGACCCCCAGCAAATCAGCAGGGCCCAGGGAGCCAGGGGCAGCCCAGCCCCGCTTTGCCCTATGGAGAGCGCAGGGCCTGGGGGGGAAAAGGGCTTGCGCTGCTTTCCTGAGCCAAGGCGCTTAAGGGATGTGGTTTGCTTTGGAAGAGAGTTTCCCTTTGCAGAATGCAGCTCCCAGAAGCTCGTTTTGGGCCGTCGCTGCGACGGGGCCTCGGCAATGTGCGGCCATGCTGGCTCAGGGGGCATGGCTGGGGTCTGGGCAAAGAAGGCTTTCGCAGGTCCAATCCTACTTGCCCACGAAGGAGAACCCATTTGGAGTGGGTTTCAGGCGCCGGAGAGCCCCAGCAAAGCATCAGGGCCCAGGGAGCCAGGGGCAGCCTAGCCCCGCTTTGCCCTATGGAGAGCGCAGGGCCGGGGGCGAAAACAGCTTGCGCTGCTTTCATGAGCCAAGGCAAGAAGGGGATGTGGTTTGCTGCTGGAAGAGTTTCCCTTTGCAGAATGCAGCTCCCAGAAGCTCGTTTTGGGCTGTCGCTGCGACGGGGCCTCGGCGCTGAGCGGCCGTGCTGGCTCAGGGGGCATGGCCGGGGTCTGGGCGAAGAAGGACTTAGCACGCCCAATCCTGCTTGCCCACGAAGGAGAACCTGTGTGGAGTGTGATTCGGGTGCCGGAAACCCCCAGCAAAGCAGCAAGGCCCAGGGAGCCAGGGGCAGCCCAGCCCCGCTTTGCCCTATGGAGAGCGGAGGGCCGGGGGTGAAAAGAGCTTGTGTTGATATTCTGCGCGGAGTTACGGCGAGGCTGTGATTTGCTGCCCAAGGAGAGTGTCCCTTTGCAGAATGCAGCTCCCAGAATCTCGCTTTGGGTCGTCGCTGCGAAGGGGCCTCGGCCCTGAGCGGCCGAGCTGGCTCAGGGGGCATGGCTGGGGGCAGGGCGAAGAAGGCCTTCGCGCGCCCAATCCTGCTTCCCCACGAAGGAGAACCCGTGGGGAGTGGGATTCGGGCGCCGGAGACCCCCAGCAAATCAGCAGGGCCCAGGGAGCCAGGGGAAGCCCAGCCCCACTTTGCCCTATGGAGAGCGCAGGGCCAGTGCGAAAAGGGCTTGCGCTGCTTTCCTGAGCCAAGGCGCTTAAGGGATGTGGTTTGCTGCTGGAAGAGAGTTTCCCTTTGCAGAATGCAGCTCCCAGAAGCTCGTTTTGGGCTGTCGCTGCGACGGGGCCTCGGCGCTGAGCGGCCGTGCTGGCTTAGGGGGCCTGGCCGGGGTCTGGGCGAAGAAGGACTTAGCACGCCCAATCCTGCTTGCCCACGAAGGAGAACCTGTGTGGAGTGTGATTCGGGTGCCGGAAACCCCCAGCAAAGCAGCAAGGCCCAGGGAGCCAGGGGCAGCCCAGCCCCGCTTTGCCCTATGGAGAGCGGAGGGCCGGGGGTGAAAAGAGCTTGTGTTGATATTCTGCGTGGAGTCACGGTGAGGCTGTGGTTTGCTGCCCAAGGAGAGTGTCCCTTTGCAGAATGCAGCTCCCAGAATCTCGCTTTGGGCCGTCGCTGCGAAGGGGCCTCTGCCCTGAGTGGCGGAGCTGGCTCAGGGGGCATGGCTGGGGGCTGGGTGCAGAAGGCCTTCGCGCACCCAATCCTACTTGCCCACGAAGGAGAACCCATTTGGAGTGGGTTTCAGGCGCCGGAGAGCCCCAGCAAAGCATCAGGGCCCAGGGAGCCAGGGGCACCCCGGCCCCACTTTGCCGAATGGAGAGCGCTGGGTCGAGGGCGAAAACAGCTTGCGCTGCTTTCATGAGCCAAGGCAAGTAGGGGATGTGGTTTGCTACTGGAAGAGTTTCCCTTTGCAGAATGCAGCTCCCAGAAACTCGTTTTGGGCTGTCGCTGCGATGGGGCCTCGGCCCTGAGCGGCCGAGCTGGCTCAAGGGGCATGGCTGGGGCCTGGGCGCAGAAGGCCTTTGTGCGCCCAATCCTGCTTCCCCACGAAGGAGAACCCATGCGGAGTGGGATTCGGGCGCCGGAGACCCCCAGCAAGTCAGCAGGGCCCAGGGAGCCAGGGGCAGCCCAGCCCCGCTTTGCAGTATGGAGAGCGCAGGGCCGGGGCGAAAAGGGCTTGCGCTGCTTTCCTGAGCCAAGGCGCTTAAGGGATGTGGTTTGCTGCTGGAAGAGAGTTTCCCTTTGCAGAATGCAGCTCCCAGAAGCTCGTTTTGGTCGGTCGCTGCGACGGGGCCTCGGCGCTGTGCGGCCGAGCTGGCTCAGGGGGCATGGCCGGGGTTTGGGCGAAGAAGGACTTAGCACGCCCAATCCTGCTTGCCCACGAAGGAGAACCTGTGTGGAGTGTGATTCGGGTGCCGGAAACCCCCAGCAAAGCAGCAGGGCCCAGGGAGCCAGGGGCAGCCCAGCCCCGCTTTGCCCTATGGAGAGCGGAGGGCCGGGGGTGAAAAGAGCTTGTGTTGATATTCTGCGTGGAGTCACGGCGAGGCTGTGGTTTGCTGCCCAAGGAGAGTGTCCCTTTGCAGAATGCAGCTCCCAGAATCTCCCTTTGGGCCGTCGCTGCGAAGGGGCCTCGGCCCTGAGCGGCCGAGCTGGCTCAGGGGCATGGCTGGGGGCTGGGTGCAGAAGGCCTTCGCGCACCCAATCCTACTTCCCCACGAAGGAGAACCCGTGGGGATTGGGTTTCGCGCGCTGGAGAGCCCCAGCAAAGCAGCAGGGCCCAGGGAGCCAGGGGCAGCCCGGCCCCGCTTTGCCCTATGGAGAGCGCAGGGCCTGGGGCGAAAAGGGCTTGCGCTGCTTTCCTGAGCCAAGGCGCGTAAGGGATGTGGTTTGCTGCTGGAAGAGAGTTTCCCTTTGCAGAATGCAGCTCCCAGAAGCTCGTTTTGGGCTGTCGCTGCGACGGGGCCTCGGCGCTGAGCGGCCGAGCTGGCTCAGGGGGCATGGCTGGGGCCTGGGCGCAGAAGGCCTTCGTGCGCCCAATGCTGCTTCCCCACGAAGGAGAACCCATTTGGAGTGGGTTTCAGGCGCCGGAGAGCCCCAGCAAAGCATCAGGGCCCAGGGAGCCAGGGGCAGCCCGGCCCCGCTTTGCCCTATGGAGAGCGCAGGGCCGGGGGCGAAAAGGGCTTGCGCTGCTTTCATGAGCCAAGGCAAGTAGGGGATGTGGTTTGCTGCTGGAAGAGTTTCCCTTTGCAGAATGCAGAACAGAGAAGCTCCTTTTGGGCCTTCTCTGGGACGGGGCCTCGGCGCTGAGCGGCCGAGCTGGCTCAGGGGGCATGGCTGGGGCCTGGGCGCAGAAGGCCTTCGTGCGCCCAATGCTGCTTCCCCACGAAGGAGAACCCGTGGGGAGTGGGATTCGGGCGCCGGAGACCCCCAGCAAATCAGCAGGGCCCAGGGAGCCAGGGGCAGCCCAGCCCCGCTTTGCCCTATGGAGAGCGCAGGGCCTGGGGGGGAAAAGGGCTTGCGCTGCTTTCCTGAGCCAAGGCGCTTAAGGGATGTGGTTTGCTTTGGAAGAGAGTTTCCCTTTGCAGAATGCAGCTCCCAGAAGCTCGTTTTGGGCCGTCGCTGCGACGGGGCCTCGGCAATGTGCGGCCATGCTGGCTCAGGGGGCATGGCTGGGGTCTGGGCAAAGAAGGCTTTCGCAGGTCCAATCCTACTTGCCCACGAAGGAGAACCCATTTGGAGTGGGTTTCAGGCGCCGGAGAGCCCCAGCAAAGCATCAGGGCCCAGGGAGCCAGGGGCAGCCTAGCCCCGCTTTGCCCTATGGAGAGCGCAGGGCCGGGGGCGAAAACAGCTTGCGCTGCTTTCATGAGCCAAGGCAAGAAGGGGATGTGGTTTGCTGCTGGAAGAGTTTCCCTTTGCAGAATGCAGCTCCCAGAAGCTCGTTTTGGGCTGTCGCTGCGACGGGGCCTCGGCGCTGAGCGGCCGTGCTGGCTCAGGGGGCATGGCCGGGGTCTGGGCGAAGAAGGACTTAGCACGCCCAATCCTGCTTGCCCACGAAGGAGAACCTGTGTGGAGTGTGATTCGGGTGCCGGAAACCCCCAGCAAAGCAGCAAGGCCCAGGGAGCCAGGGGCAGCCCAGCCCCGCTTTGCCCTATGGAGAGCGGAGGGCCGGGGGTGAAAAGAGCTTGTGTTGATATTCTGCGCGGAGTTACGGCGAGGCTGTGATTTGCTGCCCAAGGAGAGTGTCCCTTTGCAGAATGCAGCTCCCAGAATCTCGCTTTGGGTCGTCGCTGCGAAGGGGCCTCGGCCCTGAGCGGCCGAGCTGGCTCAGGGGGCATGGCTGGGGGCAGGGCGAAGAAGGCCTTCGCGCGCCCAATCCTGCTTCCCCACGAAGGAGAACCCGTGGGGAGTGGGATTCGGGCGCCGGAGACCCCCAGCAAATCAGCAGGGCCCAGGGAGCCAGGGGAAGCCCAGCCCCACTTTGCCCTATGGAGAGCGCAGGGCCAGTGCGAAAAGGGCTTGCGCTGCTTTCCTGAGCCAAGGCGCTTAAGGGATGTGGTTTGCTGCTGGAAGAGAGTTTCCCTTTGCAGAATGCAGCTCCCAGAAGCTCGTTTTGGGCTGTCGCTGCGACGGGGCCTCGGCGCTGAGCGGCCGTGCTGGCTTAGGGGGCCTGGCCGGGGTCTGGGCGAAGAAGGACTTAGCACGCCCAATCCTGCTTGCCCACGAAGGAGAACCTGTGTGGAGTGTGATTCGGGTGCCGGAAACCCCCAGCAAAGCAGCAAGGCCCAGGGAGCCAGGGGCAGCCCAGCCCCGCTTTGCCCTATGGAGAGCGGAGGGCCGGGGGTGAAAAGAGCTTGTGTTGATATTCTGCGTGGAGTCACGGTGAGGCTGTGGTTTGCTGCCCAAGGAGAGTGTCCCTTTGCAGAATGCAGCTCCCAGAATCTCGCTTTGGGCCGTCGCTGCGAAGGGGCCTCTGCCCTGAGTGGCGGAGCTGGCTCAGGGGGCATGGCTGGGGGCTGGGTGCAGAAGGCCTTCGCGCACCCAATCCTACTTGCCCACGAAGGAGAACCCATTTGGAGTGGGTTTCAGGCGCCGGAGAGCCCCAGCAAAGCATCAGGGCCCAGGGAGCCAGGGGCACCCCGGCCCCACTTTGCCGAATGGAGAGCGCTGGGTCGAGGGCGAAAACAGCTTGCGCTGCTTTCATGAGCCAAGGCAAGTAGGGGATGTGGTTTGCTACTGGAAGAGTTTCCCTTTGCAGAATGCAGCTCCCAGAAACTCGTTTTGGGCTGTCGCTGCGATGGGGCCTCGGCCCTGAGCGGCCGAGCTGGCTCAAGGGGCATGGCTGGGGCCTGGGCGCAGAAGGCCTTTGTGCGCCCAATCCTGCTTCCCCACGAAGGAGAACCCATGCGGAGTGGGATTCAGGCGCCGGAGACCCCCAGCAAGTCAGCAGGGCCCAGGGAGCCAGGGGCAGCCCAGCCCCGCTTTGCAGTATGGAGAGCGCAGGGCCGGGGCGAAAAGGGCTTGCGCTGCTTTCCTGAGCCAAGGCGCTTAAGGGATGTGGTTTGCTGCTGGAAGAGAGTTTCCCTTTGCAGAATGCAGCTCCCAGAAGCTCGTTTTTGTCGGTCGCTGCGACGGGGGCTCGGCGCTGTGCGGCCGAGCTGGCTCAGGGGGCATGGCCGGGGTTTGGGCGAAGAAGGACTTAGCACGCCCAATCCTGCTTGCCCACGAAGGAGAACCTGTGTGGAGTGTGATTCGGGTGCCGGAAATCCCCAGCAAAGCAGCAGGGCCCAGGGAGCCAGGGGCAGCCCAGCCCCGCTTTGCCCTATGGAGAGCGGAGGGCCGGGGGTGAAAAGAGCTTGTGTTGATATTCTGCGCGGAGTCACGGCGAGGCTGTGGTTTGCTGCCCAAGGAGAGTGTCCCTTTGCAGAATGCAGCTCCCAGAATCTCCCTTTGGGCCGTCGCTGCGAAGGGGCCTCGGCCCTGAGCGGCCGAGCTGGCTCAGGGGCATGGCTGGGGGCTGGGTGCAGAAGGCCTTCGCGCACCCAATCCTACTTCCCCACGAAGGAGAACCCGTGGGGATTGGGTTTCGCGCGCTGGAGAGCCCCAGCAAAGCAGCAGGGCCCAGGGAGCCAGGGGCAGCCCGGCCCCGCTTTGCCCTATGGAGAGCGCAGGGCCTGGGGCGAAAAGGGCTTGCGCTGCTTTCCTGAGCCAAGGCGCGTAAGGGATGTGGTTTGCTGCTGGAAGAGAGTTTCCCTTTGCAGAATGCAGCTCCCAGAAGCTCGTTTTGGGCTGTCGCTGCGATGGGGCCTCGGCGCTGAGCGGCCGAGCTGGCTCAGGGGGCATGGCTGGGGCCTGGGCGCAGAAGGCCTTCGTGCGCCCAATGCTGCTTCCCCACGAAGGAGAACCCATTTGGAGTGGGTTTCAGGCGCCGGAGAGCCCCAGCAAAGCATCAGGGCCCAGGGAGCCAGGGGCAGCCCGGCCCCGCTTTGCCCTATGGAGAGCGCAGGGCCGGGGGCGAAAAGGGCTTGCGCTGCTTTCATGAGCCAAGGCAAGTAGGGGATGTGGTTTGCTGCTGGAAGAGTTTCCCTTTGCAGAATGCAGAACAGAGAAGCTCCTTTTGGGCCTTCTCTGGGACGGGGCCTCGGCGCTGAGCGGCCGAGCTGGCTCAGGGGGCATGGCTGGGGCCTGGGCGCAGAAGGCCTTCGTGCGCCCAATGCTGCTTCCCCACGAAGGAGAACCCGTGGGGAGTGGGATTCGGGCGCCGGAGACCCCCAGCAAATCAGCAGGGCCCAGGGAGCCAGGGGCAGCCCAGCCCCGCTTTGCCCTATGGAGAGCGCAGGGCCTGGGGGGGAAAAGGGCTTGCGCTGCTTTCCTGAGCCAAGGCGCTTAAGGGATGTGGTTTGCTTTGGAAGAGAGTTTCCCTTTGCAGAATGCAGCTCCCAGAAGCTCGTTTTGGGCCGTCGCTGCGACGGGGCCTCGGCAATGTGCGGCCATGCTGGCTCAGGGGGCATGGCTGGGGTCTGGGCAAAGAAGGCTTTCGCAGGTCCAATCCTACTTGCCCACGAAGGAGAACCCATTTGGAGTGGGTTTCAGGCGCCGGAGAGCCCCAGCAAAGCATCAGGGCCCAGGGAGCCAGGGGCAGCCTAGCCCCGCTTTGCCCTATGGAGAGCGCAGGGCCGGGGGCGAAAACAGCTTGCGCTGCTTTCATGAGCCAAGGCAAGAAGGGGATGTGGTTTGCTGCTGGAAGAGTTTCCCTTTGCAGAATGCAGCTCCCAGAAGCTCGTTTTGGGCTGTCGCTGCGACGGGGCCTCGGCGCTGAGCGGCCGTGCTGGCTCAGGGGGCATGGCCGGGGTCTGGGCGAAGAAGGACTTAGCACGCCCAATCCTGCTTGCCCACGAAGGAGAACCTGTGTGGAGTGTGATTCGGGTGCCGGAAACCCCCAGCAAAGCAGCAAGGCCCAGGGAGCCAGGGGCAGCCCAGCCCCGCTTTGCCCTATGGAGAGCGGAGGGCCGGGGGTGAAAAGAGCTTGTGTTGATATTCTGCGCGGAGTTACGGCGAGGCTGTGATTTGCTGCCCAAGGAGAGTGTCCCTTTGCAGAATGCAGCTCCCAGAATCTCGCTTTGGGTCGTCGCTGCGAAGGGGCCTCGGCCCTGAGCGGCCGAGCTGGCTCAGGGGGCATGGCTGGGGGCAGGGCGAAGAAGGCCTTCGCGCGCCCAATCCTGCTTCCCCACGAAGGAGAACCCGTGGGGAGTGGGATTCGGGCGCCGGAGACCCCCAGCAAATCAGCAGGGCCCAGGGAGCCAGGGGAAGCCCAGCCCCACTTTGCCCTATGGAGAGCGCAGGGCCAGTGCGAAAAGGGCTTGCGCTGCTTTCCTTAGCCAAGGCGCTTAAGGGATGTGGTTTGCTGCTGGAAGAGAGTTTCCCTTTGCAGAATGCAGCTCCCAGAAGCTCGTTTTGGGCTGTCGCTGCGACGGGGCCTCGGCGCTGAGCGGCCGTGCTGGCTTAGGGGGCCTGGCCGGGGTCTGGGCGAAGAAGGACTTAGCACGCCCAATCCTGCTTGCCCACGAAGGAGAACCTGTGTGGAGTGTGATTCGGGTGCCGGAAACCCCCAGCAAAGCAGCAAGGCCCAGGGAGCCAGGGGCAGCCCAGCCCCGCTTTGCCCTATGGAGAGCGGAGGGCCGGGGGTGAAAAGAGCTTGTGTTGATATTCTGCGTGGAGTCACGGTGAGGCTGTGGTTTGCTGCCCAAGGAGAGTGTCCCTTTGCAGAATGCAGCTCCCAGAATCTCGCTTTGGGCCGTCGCTGCGAAGGGGCCTCTGCCCTGAGTGGCGGAGCTGGCTCAGGGGGCATGGCTGGGGGCTGGGTGCAGAAGGCCTTCGCGCACCCAATCCTACTTGCCCACGAAGGAGAACCCATTTGGAGTGGGTTTCAGGCGCCGGAGAGCCCCAGCAAAGCATCAGGGCCCAGGGAGCCAGGGGCACCCCGGCCCCACTTTGCCGAATGGAGAGCGCTGGGTCGAGGGCGAAAACAGCTTGCGCTGCTTTCATGAGCCAAGGCAAGTAGGGGATGTGGTTTGCTACTGGAAGAGTTTCCCTTTGCAGAATGCAGCTCCCAGAAACTCGTTTTGGGCTGTCGCTGCGATGGGGCCTCGGCCCTGAGCGGCCGAGCTGGCTCAAGGGGCATGGCTGGGGCCTGGGCGCAGAAGGCCTTTGTGCGCCCAATCCTGCTTCCCCACGAAGGAGAACCCATGCGGAGTGGGATTCGGGCGCCGGAGACCCCCAGCAAGTCAGCAGGGCCCAGGGAGCCAGGGGCAGCCCAGCCCCGCTTTGCAGTATGGAGAGCGCAGGGCCGGGGCGAAAAGGGCTTGCGCTGCTTTCCTGAGCCAAGGCGCTTAAGGGATGTGGTTTGCTGCTGGAAGAGAGTTTCCCTTTGCAGAATGCAGCTCCCAGAAGCTCGTTTTGGTCGGTCGCTGCGACGGGGCCTCGGCGCTGTGCGGCCGAGCTGGCTCAGGGGGCATGGCCGGGGTTTGGGCGAAGAAGGACTTAGCACGCCCAATCCTGCTTGCCCACGAAGGAGAACCTGTGTGGAGTGTGATTCGGGTGCCGGAAATCCCCAGCAAAGCAGCAGGGCCCAGGGAGCCAGGGGCAGCCCAGCCCCGCTTTGCCCTATGGAGAGCGGAGGGCCGGGGGTGAAAAGAGCTTGTGTTGATATTCTGCGTGGAGTCACGGCGAGGCTGTGGTTTGCTGCCCAAGGAGAGTGTCCCTTTGCAGAATGCAGCTCCCAGAATCTCCCTTTGGGCCGTCGCTGCGAAGGGGCCTCGGCCCTGAGCGGCCGAGCTGGCTCAGGGGCATGGCTGGGGGCTGGGTGCAGAAGGCCTTCGCGCACCCAATCCTACTTCCCCACGAAGGAGAACCCGTGGGGATTGGGTTTCGCGCGCTGGAGAGCCCCAGCAAAGCAGCAGGGCCCAGGGAGCCAGGGGCAGCCCGGCCCCGCTTTGCCCTATGGAGAGCGCAGGGCCTGGGGCGAAAAGGGCTTGCGCTGCTTTCCTGAGCCAAGGCGCGTAAGGGATGTGGTTTGCTGCTGGAAGAGAGTTTCCCTTTGCAGAATGCAGCTCCCAGAAGCTCGTTTTGGGCTGTCGCTGCGACGGGGCCTCGGCGCTGAGCGGCCGAGCTGGCTCAGGGGGCATGGCTGGGGCCTGGGCGCAGAAGGCCTTCGTGCGCCCAATGCTGCTTCCCCACGAAGGAGAACCCATTTGGAGTGGGTTTCAGGCGCCGGAGAGCCCCAGCAAAGCATCAGGGCCCAGGGAGCCAGGGGCAGCCCGGCCCCGCTTTGCCCTATGGAGAGCGCAGGGCCGGGGGCGAAAAGGGCTTGCGCTGCTTTCATGAGCCAAGGCAAGTAGGGGATGTGGTTTGCTGCTGGAAGAGTTTCCCTTTGCAGAATGCAGAACAGAGAAGCTCCTTTTGGGCCTTCTCTGGGACGGGGCCTCGGCGCTTAGCGGCCGAGCTGGCTCAGGGGGCATGGCTGGGGCCTGGGCGCAGAAGGCCTTCGTGCGCCCAATGCTGCTTCCCCACGAAGGAGAACCCGTGGGGAGTGGGATTCGGGCGCCGGAGACCCCCAGCAAATCAGCAGGGCCCAGGGAGCCAGGGGCAGCCCAGCCCCGCTTTGCCCTATGGAGAGCGCAGGGCCTGGGGGGGAAAAGGGCTTGCGCTGCTTTCCTGAGCCAAGGCGCTTAAGGGATGTGGTTTGCTTTGGAAGAGAGTTTCCCTTTGCAGAATGCAGCTCCCAGAAGCTCGTTTTGGGCCGTCGCTGCGACGGGGCCTCGGCAATGTGCGGCCATGCTGGCTCAGGGGGCATGGCTGGGGTCTGGGCAAAGAAGGCTTTCGCAGGTCCAATCCTACTTGCCCACGAAGGAGAACCCATTTGGAGTGGGTTTCAGGCGCCGGAGAGCCCCAGCAAAGCATCAGGGCCCAGGGAGCCAGGGGCAGCCTAGCCCCGCTTTGCCCTATGGAGAGCGCAGGGCCGGGGGCGAAAACAGCTTGCGCTGCTTTCATGAGCCAAGGCAAGAAGGGGATGTGGTTTGCTGCTGGAAGAGTTTCCCTTTGCAGAATGCAGAACAGAGAAGCTCCTTTTGGGCCTTCTCTGGGACGGGGCCTCGGCGCTTAGCGGCCGAGCTGGCTCAGGGGGCATGGCTGGGGCCTGGGCGCAGAAGGCCTTCGTGCGCCCAATGCTGCTTCCCCACGAAGGAGAACCCGTGGGGAGTGGGATTCGGGCGCCGGAGACCCCCAGCAAATCAGCAGGGCCCAGGGAGCCAGGGGCAGCCCAGCCCCGCTTTGCCCTATGGAGAGCGCAGGGCCTGGGGGGGAAAAGGGCTTGCGCTGCTTTCCTGAGCCAAGGCGCTTAAGGGATGTGGTTTGCTTTGGAAGAGAGTTTCCCTTTGCAGAATGCAGCTCCCAGAAGCTCGTTTTGGGCCGTCGCTGCGACGGGGCCTCGGCAATGTGCGGCCATGCTGGCTCAGGGGGCATGGCTGGGGTCTGGGCAAAGAAGGCTTTCGCAGGTCCAATCCTACTTGCCCACGAAGGAGAACCCATTTGGAGTGGGTTTCAGGCGCCGGAGAGCCCCAGCAAAGCATCAGGGCCCAGGGAGCCAGGGGCAGCCTAGCCCCGCTTTGCCCTATGGAGAGCGCAGGGCCGGGGGCGAAAACAGCTTGCGCTGCTTTCATGAGCCAAGGCAAGAAGGGGATGTGGTTTGCTGCTGGAAGAGTTTCCCTTTGCAGAATGCAGCTCCCAGAAGCTCGTTTTGGGCTGTCGCTGCGACGGGGCCTCGGCGCTGAGCGGCCGTGCTGGCTCAGGGGGCATGGCCGGGGTCTGGGCGAAGAAGGACTTAGCACGCCCAATCCTGCTTGCCCACGAAGGAGAACCTGTGTGGAGTGTGATTCGGGTGCCGGAAACCCCCAGCAAAGCAGCAAGGCCCAGGGAGCCAGGGGCAGCCCAGCCCCGCTTTGCCCTATGGAGAGCGGAGGGCCTGGGGTGAAAAGAGCTTGTGTTGATATTCTGCGCGGAGTTACGGCGAGGCTGTGATTTGCTGCCCAAGGAGAGTGTCCCTTTGCAGAATGCAGCTCCCAGAATCTCGCTTTGGGTCGTCGCTGCGAAGGGGCCTCGGCCCTGAGCAGCCGAGCTGGCTCAGGGGGCATGGCTGGGGGCAGGGCGAAGAAGGCCTTCGCGCGCCCAATCCTGCTTCCCCACGAAGGAGAACCCGTGGGGAGTGGGATTCGGGCGCCGGAGACCCCCAGCAAATCAGCAGGGCCCAGGGAGCCAGGGGAAGCCCAGCCCCACTTTGCCCTATGGAGAGCGCAGGGCCAGTGCGAAAAGGGCTTGCGCTGCTTTCCTTAGCCAAGGCGCTTAAGGGATGTGGTTTGCTGCTGGAAGAGAGTTTCCCTTTGCAGAATGCAGCTCCCAGAAGCTCGTTTTGGGCTGTCGCTGCGACGGGGCCTCGGCGCTGAGCGGCCGTGCTGGCTTAGGGGGCATGGCTGGGGGCAGGGCGAAGAAGGCCTTCGCGCGCCCAATCCTACTTCCCCACGAAGGAGAACCCGTGGGGATTGGGTTTCGCGCGCTGGAGAGCCCCAGCAAAGCAGCAGGGCCCAGGGAGCCAGGGGCAGCCCGGCCCCGCTTTGCCCTATGGAGAGCGCAGGGCCGGGGGTGAAAAGAGCTTGTGTTGATATTCTGCGTGGAGTCACGGTGAGGCTGTGGTTTGCTGCCCAAGGAGAGTGTCCCTTTGCATAATGCAGCTCCCAGAATCTCGCTTTGGGCCGTCGCTGCGAAGGGGCCTCTGCCCTGAGTGGTGGAGCTGGCTCAGGGGGCATGGCTGGGGGCTGGGTGCAGAAGGCCTTCGCGCACCCAATCCTACTTGCCCACGAAGGAGAACCCATTTGGAGTGGGTTTCAGGCGCCGGAGAGCCCCAGCAAAGCATCAGGGCCCAGGGAGCCAGGGGCACCCCGGCCCCACTTTGCCGAATGGAGAGCGCTGTGTCGAGGGCGAAAACAGCTTGCGCTGCTTTCATGAGCCAAGGCAAGTAGGGGATGTGGTTTGCTACTGGAAGAGTTTCCCTTTGCAGAATGCAGCTCCCAGAAACTCGTTTTGGGCTGTCGCTGCGACGGGGCCTCGGTGCTGAGCGGCCGAGCTGGCTCAGGGGGCATGGCTGGGGCCTGGGCGCAGAAGGCCTTTGTGCGCCCAATCCTGCTTCCCCACGAAGGAGAACCCATGCGGAGTGGGATTCGGGCGCCGGAGACCCCCAGCAAGTCAGCAGGGCCCAGGGAGCCAGGGGCAGCCCAGCCCCGCTTTGCAGTATGGAGAGCGCAGGGCCGGGGCGAAAAGGGCTTGCACTGCTTTCCTGAGCCAAGGCGCTTAAGGGATGTGGTTTGCTGCTGGAAGAGAGTTTCCCTTTGCAGAATGCAGCTCCCAGAAGCTCGTTTTTGTCGGTCGCTGCGACGGGGCCTCGGCGCTGTGCGGCCGAGCTGGCTCAGGGGGCATGGCCGGGGTTTGGGCGAAGAAGGACTTAGCACGCCCAATCCTGCTTGCCCACGAAGGAGAACCTGTGTGGAGTGTGATTCGGGTGCCGGAAACCCCCAGCAAAGCAGCAGGGCCCAGGGAGCCAGGGGCAGCCCAGCCCCGCTTTGCCCTATGGAGAGCGGAGGGCCGGGGGTGAAAAGAGCTTGTGTTGATATTCTGCGTGGAGTCAAGGCGAGGCTGTGGTTTGCTGCCCAAGGAGAGTGTCCCTTTGCAGAATGCAGCTCCCAGAATCTCCCTTTGGGCCGTCGCTGCGAAGGGGCCTCGGCCCTGAGCGGCCGAGCTGGCTCAGGGGCATGGCTGGGGGCTGGGTGCAGAAGGCCTTCGCGCACCCAATCCTACTTCCCCACGAAGGAGAACCCGTGGGGATTGGGTTTCGCGCGCTGGAGAGCCCCAGCAAAGCAGCAGGGCCCAGGGAGCCAGGGGCAGCCCGGCCCCGCTTTGCCCTATGGAGAGCGCAGGGCCTGGGGCGAAAAGGGCTTGCGCTGCTTTCCTGAGCCAAGGCGCGTAAGGGATGTGGTTTGCTGCTGGAAGAGAGTTTCCCTTTGCAGAATGCAGCTCCCAGAAGCTCGTTTTGGGCTGTCGCTGCGATGGGGCCTCGGCGCTGAGCGGCCGAGCTGGCTCAGGGGGCATGGCTGGGGCCTGGGCGCAGAAGGCCTTCGTGCGCCCAATGCTGCTTCCCCACGAAGGAGAACCCATTTGGAGTGGGTTTCAGGCGCCGGAGAGCCCCAGCAAAGCATCAGGGCCCAGGGAGCCAGGGGCAGCCCGGCCCCGCTTTGCCCTATGGAGAGCGCAGGGCCGGGGGCGAAAAGGGCTTGCGCTGCTTTCATGAGCCAAGGCAAGTAGGGGATGTGGTTTGCTGCTGGAAGAGTTTCCCTTTGCAGAATGCAGAACAGAGAAGCTCCTTTTGGGCCTTCTCTGGGACGGGGCCTCGGCGCTTAGCGGCCGAGCTGGCTCAGGGGGCATGGCTGGGGCCTGGGCGCAGAAGGCCTTCGTGCGCCCAATGCTGCTTCCCCACGAAGGAGAACCCGTGGGGAGTGGGATTCGGGCGCCGGAGACCCCCAGCAAATCAGCAGGGCCCAGGGAGCCAGGGGCAGCCCAGCCCCGCTTTGCCCTATGGAGAGCGCAGGGCCTGGGGGGGAAAAGGGCTTGCGCTGCTTTCCTGAGCCAAGGCGCTTAAGGGATGTGGTTTGCTTTGGAAGAGAGTTTCCCTTTGCAGAATGCAGCTCCCAGAAGCTCGTTTTGGGCCGTCGCTGCGACGGGGCCTCGGCAATGTGCGGCCATGCTGGCTCAGGGGGCATGGCTGGGGTCTGGGCAAAGAAGGCTTTCGCAGGTCCAATCCTACTTGCCCACGAAGGAGAACCCATTTGGAGTGGGTTTCAGGCGCCGGAGAGCCCCAGCAAAGCATCAGGGCCCAGGGAGCCAGGGGCAGCCTAGCCCCGCTTTGCCCTATGGAGAGCGCAGGGCCGGGGGCGAAAACAGCTTGCGCTGCTTTCATGAGCCAAGGCAAGAAGGGGATGTGGTTTGCTGCTGGAAGAGTTTCCCTTTGCAGAATGCAGCTCCCAGAAGCTCGTTTTGGGCTGTCGCTGCGACGGGGCCTCGGCGCTGAGCGGCCGTGCTGGCTCAGGGGGCATGGCCGGGGTCTGGGCGAAGAAGGACTTAGCACGCCCAATCCTGCTTGCCCACGAAGGAGAACCTGTGTGGAGTGTGATTCGGGTGCCGGAAACCCCCAGCAAAGCAGCAAGGCCCAGGGAGCCAGGGGCAGCCCAGCCCCGCTTTGCCCTATGGAGAGCGGAGGGCCGGGGGTGAAAAGAGCTTGTGTTGATATTCTGCGCGGAGTTACGGCGAGGCTGTGATTTGCTGCCCAAGGAGAGTGTCCCTTTGCAGAATGCAGCTCCCAGAATCTCGCTTTGGGTCGTCGCTGCGAAGGGGCCTCGGCCCTGAGCGGCCGAGCTGGCTCAGGGGGCATGGCTGGGGGCAGGGCGAAGAAGGCCTTCGCGCGCCCAATCCTGCTTCCCCACGAAGGAGAACCCGTGGGGAGTGGGATTCGGGCGCCGGAGACCCCCAGCAAATCAGCAGGGCCCAGGGAGCCAGGGGAAGCCCAGCCCCACTTTGCCCTATGGAGAGCGCAGGGCCAGTGCGAAAAGGGCTTGCGCTGCTTTCCTTAGCCAAGGCGCTTAAGGGATGTGGTTTGCTGCTGGAAGAGAGTTTCCCTTTGCAGAATGCAGCTCCCAGAAGCTCGTTTTGGGCTGTCGCTGCGACGGGGCCTCGGCGCTGAGCGGCCGTGCTGGCTTAGGGGGCCTGGCCGGGGTCTGGGCGAAGAAGGACTTAGCACGCCCAATCCTGCTTGCCCACGAAGGAGAACCTGTGTGGAGTGTGATTCGGGTGCCGGAAACCCCCAGCAAAGCAGCAAGGCCCAGGGAGCCAGGGGCAGCCCAGCCCCGCTTTGCCCTATGGAGAGCGGAGGGCCGGGGGTGAAAAGAGCTTGTGTTGATATTCTGCGTGGAGTCACGGTGAGGCTGTGGTTTGCTGCCCAAGGAGAGTGTCCCTTTGCAGAATGCAGCTCCCAGAATCTCGCTTTGGGCCGTCGCTGCGAAGGGGCCTCTGCCCTGAGTGGCGGAGCTGGCTCAGGGGGCATGGCTGGGGGCTGGGTGCAGAAGGCCTTCGCGCACCCAATCCTACTTGCCCACGAAGGAGAACCCATTTGGAGTGGGTTTCAGGCGCCGGAGAGCCCCAGCAAAGCATCAGGGCCCAGGGAGCCAGGGGCACCCCGGCCCCACTTTGCCGAATGGAGAGCGCTGGGTCGAGGGCGAAAACAGCTTGCGCTGCTTTCATGAGCCAAGGCAAGTAGGGGATGTGGTTTGCTACTGGAAGAGTTTCCCTTTGCAGAATGCAGCTCCCAGAAACTCGTTTTGGGCTGTCGCTGCGATGGGGCCTCGGCCCTGAGCGGCCGAGCTGGCTCAAGGGGCATGGCTGGGGCCTGGGCGCAGAAGGCCTTTGTGCGCCCAATCCTGCTTCCCCACGAAGGAGAACCCATGCGGAGTGGGATTCGGGCGCCGGAGACCCCCAGCAAGTCAGCAGGGCCCAGGGAGCCAGGGGCAGCCCAGCCCCGCTTTGCAGTATGGAGAGCGCAGGGCCGGGGCGAAAAGGGCTTGCGCTGCTTTCCTGAGCCAAGGCGCTTAAGGGATGTGGTTTGCTGCTGGAAGAGAGTTTCCCTTTGCAGAATGCAGCTCCCAGAAGCTCGTTTTGGTCGGTCGCTGCGACGGGGGCTCGGCGCTGTGCGGCCGAGCTGGCTCAGGGGGCATGGCCGGGGTTTGGGCGAAGAAGGACTTAGCACGCCCAATCCTGCTTGCCCACGAAGGAGAACCTGTGTGGAGTGTGATTCGGGTGCCGGAAATCCCCAGCAAAGCAGCAGGGCCCAGGGAGCCAGGGGCAGCCCAGCCCCGCTTTGCCCTATGGAGAGCGGAGGGCCGGGGGTGAAAAGAGCTTGTGTTGATATTCTGCGTGGAGTCACGGCGAGGCTGTGGTTTGCTGCCCAAGGAGAGTGTCCCTTTGCAGAATGCAGCTCCCAGAATCTCCCTTTGGGCCGTCGCTGCGAAGGGGCCTCGGCCCTGAGCGGCCGAGCTGGCTCAGGGGCATGGCTGGGGGCTGGGTGCAGAAGGCCTTCGCGCACCCAATCCTACTTCCCCACGAAGGAGAACCCGTGGGGATTGGGTTTCGCGCGCTGGAGAGCCCCAGCAAAGCAGCAGGGCCCAGGGAGCCAGGGGCAGCCCGGCCCCGCTTTGCCCTATGGAGAGCGCAGGGCCTGGGGCGAAAAGGGCTTGCGCTGCTTTCCTGAGCCAAGGCGCGTAAGGGATGTGGTTTGCTGCTGGAAGAGAGTTTCCCTTTGCAGAATGCAGCTCCCAGAAGCTCGTTTTGGGCTGTCGCTGCGACGGGGCCTCGGCGCTGAGCGGCCGAGCTGGCTCAGGGGGCATGGCTGGGGCCTGGGCGCAGAAGGCCTTCGTGCGCCCAATGCTGCTTCCCCACGAAGGAGAACCCATTTGGAGTGGGTTTCAGGCGCCGGAGAGCCCCAGCAAAGCATCAGGGCCCAGGGAGCCAGGGGCAGCCCGGCCCCGCTTTGCCCTATGGAGAGCGCAGGGCCGGGGGCGAAAAGGGCTTGCGCTGCTTTCATGAGCCAAGGCAAGTAGGGGATGTGGTTTGCTGCTGGAAGAGTTTCCCTTTGCAGAATGCAGAACAGAGAAGCTCCTTTTGGGCCTTCTCTGGGACGGGGCCTCGGCGCTGAGCGGCCGAGCTGGCTCAGGGGGCATGGCTGGGGCCTGGGCGCAGAAGGCCTTCGTGCGCCCAATGCTGCTTCCCCACGAAGGAGAACCCGTGGGGAGTGGGATTCGGGCGCCGGAGACCCCCAGCAAATCAGCAGGGCCCAGGGAGCCAGGGGCAGCCCAGCCCCGCTTTGCCCTATGGAGAGCGCAGGGCCTGGGGGGGAAAAGGGCTTGCGCTGCTTTCCTGAGCCAAGGCGCTTAAGGGATGTGGTTTGCTTTGGAAGAGAGTTTCCCTTTGCAGAATGCAGCTCCCAGAAGCTCGTTTTGGGCCGTCGCTGCGACGGGGCCTCGGCAATGTGCGGCCATGCTGGCTCAGGGGGCATGGCTGGGGTCTGGGCAAAGAAGGCTTTCGCAGGTCCAATCCTACTTGCCCACGAAGGAGAACCCATTTGGAGTGGGTTTCAGGCGCCGGAGAGCCCCAGCAAAGCATCAGGGCCCAGGGAGCCAGGGGCAGCCTAGCCCCGCTTTGCCCTATGGAGAGCGCAGGGCCGGGGGCGAAAACAGCTTGCGCTGCTTTCATGAGCCAAGGCAAGAAGGGGATGTGGTTTGCTGCTGGAAGAGTTTCCCTTTGCAGAATGCAGCTCCCAGAAGCTCGTTTTGGGCTGTCGCTGCGACGGGGCCTCGGCGCTGAGCGGCCGTGCTGGCTCAGGGGGCATGGCCGGGGTCTGGGCGAAGAAGGACTTAGCACGCCCAATCCTGCTTGCCCACGAAGGAGAACCTGTGTGGAGTGTGATTCGGGTGCCGGAAACCCCCAGCAAAGCAGCAAGGCCCAGGGAGCCAGGGGCAGCCCAGCCCCGCTTTGCCCTATGGAGAGCGGAGGGCCGGGGGTGAAAAGAGCTTGTGTTGATATTCTGCGCGGAGTTACGGCGAGGCTGTGATTTGCTGCCCAAGGAGAGTGTCCCTTTGCAGAATGCAGCTCCCAGAATCTCGCTTTGGGTCGTCGCTGCGAAGGGGCCTCGGCCCTGAGCGGCCGAGCTGGCTCAGGGGGCATGGCTGGGGGCAGGGCGAAGAAGGCCTTCGCGCGCCCAATCCTGCTTCCCCACGAAGGAGAACCCGTGGGGAGTGGGATTCGGGCGCCGGAGACCCCCAGCAAATCAGCAGGGCCCAGGGAGCCAGGGGAAGCCCAGCCCCACTTTGCCCTATGGAGAGCGCAGGGCCAGTGCGAAAAGGGCTTGCGCTGCTTTCCTTAGCCAAGGCGCTTAAGGGATGTGGTTTGCTGCTGGAAGAGAGTTTCCCTTTGCAGAATGCAGCTCCCAGAAGCTCGTTTTGGGCTGTCGCTGCGACGGGGCCTCGGCGCTGAGCGGCCGTGCTGGCTTAGGGGGCCTGGCCGGGGTCTGGGCGAAGAAGGACTTAGCACGCCCAATCCTGCTTGCCCACGAAGGAGAACCTGTGTGGAGTGTGATTCGGGTGCCGGAAACCCCCAGCAAAGCAGCAAGGCCCAGGGAGCCAGGGGCAGCCCAGCCCCGCTTTGCCCTATGGAGAGCGGAGGGCCGGGGGTGAAAAGAGCTTGTGTTGATATTCTGCGTGGAGTCACGGTGAGGCTGTGGTTTGCTGCCCAAGGAGAGTGTCCCTTTGCAGAATGCAGCTCCCAGAATCTCGCTTTGGGCCGTCGCTGCGAAGGGGCCTCTGCCCTGAGTGGCGGAGCTGGCTCAGGGGGCATGGCTGGGGGCTGGGTGCAGAAGGCCTTCGCGCACCCAATCCTACTTGCCCACGAAGGAGAACCCATTTGGAGTGGGTTTCAGGCGCCGGAGAGCCCCAGCAAAGCATCAGGGCCCAGGGAGCCAGGGGCACCCCGGCCCCACTTTGCCGAATGGAGAGCGCTGGGTCGAGGGCGAAAACAGCTTGCGCTGCTTTCATGAGCCAAGGCAAGTAGGGGATGTGGTTTGCTACTGGAAGAGTTTCCCTTTGCAGAATGCAGCTCCCAGAAACTCGTTTTGGGCTGTCGCTGCGATGGGGCCTCGGCCCTGAGCGGCCGAGCTGGCTCAAGGGGCATGGCTGGGGCCTGGGCGCAGAAGGCCTTTGTGCGCCCAATCCTGCTTGCCCACGAAGGAGAACCTGTGTGGAGTGTGATTCGGGTGCCGGAAACCCCCAGCAAAGCAGCAAGGCCCAGGGAGCCAGGGGCAGCCCAGCCCCGCTTTGCCCTATGGAGAGCGGAGGGCCGGGGGTGAAAAGAGCTTGTGTTGATATTCTGCGCGGAGTTACGGCGAGGCTGTGATTTGCTGCCCAAGGAGAGTGTCCCTTTGCAGAATGCAGCTCCCAGAATCTCGCTTTGGGTCGTCGCTGCGAAGGGGCCTCGGCCCTGAGCGGCCGAGCTGGCTCAGGGGGCATGGCTGGGGGCAGGGCGAAGAAGGCCTTCGCGCGCCCAATCCTGCTTCCCCACGAAGGAGAACCCGTGGGGAGTGGGATTCGGGCGCCGGAGACCCCCAGCAAATCAGCAGGGCCCAGGGAGCCAGGGGAAGCCCAGCCCCACTTTGCCCTATGGAGAGCGCAGGGCCAGTGCGAAAAGGGCTTGCGCTGCTTTCCTTAGCCAAGGCGCTTAAGGGATGTGGTTTGCTGCTGGAAGAGAGTTTCCCTTTGCAGAATGCAGCTCCCAGAAGCTCGTTTTGGGCTGTCGCTGCGACGGGGCCTCGGCGCTGAGCGGCCGTGCTGGCTTAGGGGGCCTGGCCGGGGTCTGGGCGAAGAAGGACTTAGCACGCCCAATCCTGCTTGCCCACGAAGGAGAACCTGTGTGGAGTGTGATTCGGGTGCCGGAAACCCCCAGCAAAGCAGCAAGGCCCAGGGAGCCAGGGGCAGCCCAGCCCCGCTTTGCCCTATGGAGAGCGGAGGGCCGGGGGTGAAAAGAGCTTGTGTTGATATTCTGCGCGGAGTTACGGCGAGGCTGTGATTTGCTGCCCAAGGAGAGTGTCCCTTTGCAGAATGCAGCTCCCAGAATCTCGCTTTGGGTCGTCGCTGCGAAGGGGCCTCGGCCCTGAGCGGCCGAGCTGGCTCAGGGGGCATGGCTGGGGGCAGGGCGAAGAAGGCCTTCGCGCGCCCAATCCTGCTTCCCCACGAAGGAGAACCCGTGGGGATTGGGTTTCGCGCGCTGGAGAGCCCCAGCAAAGCAGCAGGGCCCAGGGAGCCAGGGGCAGCCCAGCCCCGCTTTGCCCTATGGAGAGCGGAGGGCCGGGGGTGAAAAGAGCTTGTGTTGATATTCTGCGTGGAGTCACGGTGAGGCTGTGGTTTGCTGCCCAAGGAGAGTGTCCCTTTGCAGAATGCAGCTCCCAGAATCTCGCTTTGGGCCGTCGCTGCGAAGGGGCCTCTGCCCTGAGTGGCGGAGCTGGCTCAGGGGGCATGGCTGGGGGCTGGGTGCAGAAGGCTTTCGCGCACCCAATCCTACTTGCCCACGAAGGAGAACCCATTTGGAGTGGGTTTCAGGCGCCGGAGAGCCCCAGCAAAGCATCAGGGCCCAGGGAGCCAGGGGCACCCCGGCCCCACTTTGCCGAATGGAGAGCGCTGGGTCGAGGGCGAAAACAGCTTGCGCTGCTTTCATGAGCCAAGGCAAGTAGGGGATGTGGTTTGCTACTGGAAGAGTTTCCCTTTGCAGAATGCAGCTCCCAGAAACTCGTTTTGGGCTGTCGCTGCGATGGGGCCTCGGCCCTGAGCGGCCGAGCTGGCTCAAGGGGCATGGCTGGGGCCTGGGCGCAGAAGGCCTTTGTGCGCCCAATCCTGCTTCCCCACGAAGGAGAACCCATGCGGAGTGGGATTTGGGCGCCGGAGACCCCCAGCAAGTCAGCAGGGCCCAGGGAGCCAGGGGCAGCCCAGCCCCGCTTTGCAGTGTGGAGAGCGCAGGGCCGGGGCGAAAAGGGCTTGCGCTGCTTTCCTGAGCCAAGGCGCTTAAGGGATGTGGTTTGCTGCTGGAAGAGAGTTTCCCTTTGCAGAATGCAGCTCCCAGAAGCTCGTTTTGGTCGGTCGCTGCGACGGGGCCTCGGCGCTGTGCGGCCGAGCTGGCTCAGGGGGCATGGCCGGGGTCTGGGCGAAGAAGGACTTAGCACGCCCAATCCTGCTTGCCCACGAAGGAGAACCTGTGTGGAGTGTGATTCGGGTGCCGGAAATCCCCAGCAAAGCAGCAGGGCCCAGGGAGCCAGGGGCAGCCCAGCCCCGCTTTGCCCTATGGAGAGCGGAGGGACGGGGGTGAAAAGAGCTTGTGTTGATATTCTGCGTGGAGTCACGGCGAGGCTGTGGTTTGCTGCCCAAGGAGAGTGTCCCTTTGCAGAATGCAGCTCCCAGAATCTCCCTTTGGGCCGTCGCTGCGAAGGGGCCTCGGCCCTGAGCGGCCGAGCTGGCTCAGGGGCATGGCTGGGGGCTGGGTGCAGAAGGCCTTCGTGCGCCCAATCCTGCTTCCCCACGAAGGAGAACCCGTGCGGAGTGGGATTCGGGCGCCGGAGACCCCCAGCAAGTCAGCAGGGCCCAGGGAGCCAGGGGCAGCCCAGCCCCGCTTTGCAGTATGGAGAGCGCAGGGCCGGGGCGAAAAGGGCTTGCGCTGCTTTCTTGAGCCAAGGCGCTTAAGGGATGTGGTTTGCTGCTGGAAGAGAGTTTCCCTTTGCAGAATGCAGCTCCCAGAAGCTCGTTTTGGGCTGTCACTGCGACGGGGCCTCGGCGCTGAGCGGCCCTGCTGGCTCAGGGGGCATGGCCGGGGTTTGGGCGAAGAAGGACTTAGCACGCCCAATCCTGCTTGCCCACGAAGGAGAACCTGTGTGGAGTGTGATTCGGGTGCCAGAAACCCCCAGCAAAGCAGCAGGGCCCAGGGAGCCAGGGGCAGCCCAGCCCCGCTTTGCCCTATGGAGAGCGGAGGGCCGGGGGTGAAAAGAGCTTGTGTTGATATTCTGCGTGGAGTCACGGTGAGGCTGTGGTTTGCTGCCCAAGGAGAGTGTCCCTTTGCAGAATGCAGCTCCCAGAAGCTCGTTTTGGGCTGTCGCTGCGACGGGGCCTCGGCGCTGAGCGGCCGGGCTGGCTCAGGGGGCATGGCTGGGGCCTGGGCGCAGAAGGCCTTCGTGCGCCCAATGCTGCTTCCCCACGAAGGAGAACCCATTTGGAGTGGGTTTCAGGCGCCGGAGCGCCCCAGCAAAGCATCAGGGCCCAGGGAGCCAGGGGCAGCCCGGCCCCGCTTTGCCCTATGTAAAGCGCAGGGCCGGGGGCGAAAAGGGCTTGCGCTGCTTTCATGAGCCAAGGCAAGTAGGGGATGTGGTTTGCTGCTGGAAGAGTTTCCCTTTGCAGAATGCAGAACAGAGAAGCTCGTTTTGGGCCTTCTCTGGGACGGGGCCTCGGCGCTTAGCGGCCGAGCTGGCTCAGGGGGCATGGCTGGGGCCTGGGCGCAGAAGGCCTTCGTGCGCCCAATGCTGCTTCCCCACGAAGGAGAACCCGTGGGGAGTGGGATTCGGGCGCCGGAGACCCCCAGCAAATCAGCAGGGCCCAGGGAGCGAGGGGCAGCCCAGCCCCGCTTTGCCCTATGGAGAGCGGAGGGCCGGGGGTGAAAAGAGCTTGTGTTGATATTCTGCGTGGAGTCACGGCGAGGCTGTGGTTTGCTGCCCAAGGAGAGTGTCCCTTTGCAGAATGCAGCTCCCAGAATCTCCCTTTGGGCCGTCGCTGCGAAGGGGCCTCGGCCCTGAGCGGCCGAGCTGGCTCAGGGGCATGGCTGGGGGCTGGGTGCAGAAGGCCTTCGCGCACCCAATCCTACTTCCCCACGAAGGAGAACCCGTGGGGATTGGGTTTCGCGCGCTGGAGAGCCCCAGCAAAGCAGCAGGGCCCAGGGAGCCAGGGGCAGCCCGGCCCCGCTTTGCCCTATGGAGAGCGCAGGGCCTGGGGCGAAAAGGGCTTGCGCTGCTTTCCTGAGCCAAGGCGCGTAAGGGATGTGGTTTGCTGCTGGAAGAGAGTTTCCCTTTGCAGAATGCAGCTCCCAGAAGCTCGTTTTGGGCTGTCGCTGCGACGGGGCCTCGGCTCTGAGCGGCCGAGCTGGCTCAGGGGGCATGGCTGGGGCCTGGGCGCAGAAGGCCTTCGTGCGCCCAATGCTGCTTCCCCACGAAGGAGAACCCATTTGGAGTGGGTTTCAGGCGCCGGAGAGCCCCAGCAAAGCATCAGGGCCCAGGGAGCCAGGGGCAGCCCGGCCCCGCTTTGCCCTATGGAGAGCGCAGGGCCGGGGGCGAAAAGGGCTTGCGCTGCTTTCATGAGCCAAGGCAAGTAGGGGATGTGGTTTGCTGCTGGAAGAGTTTCCCTTTGCAGAATGCAGAACAGAGAAGCTCCTTTTGGGCCTTCTCTGGGACGGGGCCTCGGCGCTGAGCGGCCGAGCTGGCTCAGGGGGCATGGCTGGGGCCTGGGCGCAGAAGGCCTTCGTGCGCCCAATGCTGCTTCCCCACGAAGGAGAACCCGTGGGGAGTGGGATTCGGGCGCCGGAGACCCCCAGCAAATCAGCAGGGCCCAGGGAGCCAGGGGCAGCCCAGCCCCGCTTTGCCCTATGGAGAGCGCAGGGCCTGGGGGGGAAAAGGGCTTGCGCTGCTTTCCTGAGCCAAGGCGCTTAAGGGATGTGGTTTGCTTTGGAAGAGAGTTTCCCTTTGCAGAATGCAGCTCCCAGAAGCTCGTTTTGGGCTGTCGCTGCGACGGGGCCTCGGCAATGTGCGGCCATGCTGGCTCAGGGGGCATGGCTGGGGTCTGGGCAAAGAAGGCTTTCGCAGGTCCAATCCTACTTGCCCACGAAGGAGAACCCATTTGGAGTGGGTTTCAGGCGCCGGAGAGCCCCAGCAAAGCATCAGGGCCCAGGGAGCCAGGGGCAGCCTAGCCCCGCTTTGCCCTATGGAGAGCGCAGGGCCGGGGGCGAAAACAGCTTGCGCTGCTTTCATGAGCCAAGGCAAGAAGGGGATGTGGTTTGCTGCTGGAAGAGTTTCCCTTTGCAGAATGCAGCTCCCAGAAGCTCGTTTTGGGCTGTCGCTGCGACGGGGCCTCGGCGCTGAGCGGCCGTGCTGGCTCAGGGGGCATGGCCGGGGTCTGGGCGAAGAAGGACTTAGCACGCCCAATCCTGCTTGCCCACGAAGGAGAACCTGTGTGGAGTGTGATTCGGGTGCCGGAAACCCCCAGCAAAGCAGCAAGGCCCAGGGAGCCAGGGGCAGCCCAGCCCCGCTTTGCCCTATGGAGAGCGGAGGGCCGGGGGTGAAAAGAGCTTGTGTTGATATTCTGCGTGGAGTCACGGTGAGGCTGTGGTTTGCTGCCCAAGGAGAGTGTCCCTTTGCAGAATGCAGCTCCCAGAATCTCGCTTTGGGCCGTCGCTGCGAAGGGGCCTCTGCCCTGAGTGGCGGAGCTGGCTCAGGGGGCATGGCTGGGGGCTGGGTGCAGAAGGCCTTCGCGCACCCAATCCTACTTCCCCACGAAGGAGAACCCGTGGGGATTGGGTTTTGCGCGCTGGAGAGCCCCAGCAAAGCAGCAGGGCCCAGGGATCCAGGTGCAGCCTAGCCCCGCTTTGCCCTATGGAGAGCGCAGGGCCCCGGGCGAAAAGGGCTGGCGCTGCTTTCCTGAGCCAAGGCGCTTAAGGGATGTGGTTTGCTGCTGGAAGAGAGTTTCCCTTTGCAGAATGCAGCTCCCAGAAGCTCGTTTTGGGCTGTCGCTGCGATGGGGCCTCGGCGCTGAGCGGCCATGCTGGCTCAGGGGGCAGGGCCGCGGTCTGGGCGAAGAAGGACATAGCACGCCCAATCCTACTTGCCCACGAAGGAGAACCCATTTGGAGTGGGTTTCAGGCGCCGGAGAGCCCCAGCAAAGCATCAGGGCCCAGGGAGCCAGGGGCAGCCCGGCCCCGCTTTGCCCTATGGAGAGCGCAGGGCCGGGGGCGAAAACAGCTTGCGCTGCTTTCATGAGCCAAGGCAAGTAGGGGATGTGGTTTGCTGCTGGAAGAGTTTCCCTTTGCAGAATGCAGCACCCAGAAGCTCGTTTTGGGCCGTCTCTGGGACGGGGCCTTGGCGCTGAGCGGCCGAGCTGGCTCAGGGGGCATGGCTGGGGCCTGGGCGCAGAAGGCCTTCGTGCGCCCAATCCTGCTTCCCCACGAAGGAGAACCCGTGCGGAGTGGGATTCGGGCGCCGGAGACCCCCAGCAAGTCAGCAGGGCCCAGGGAGCCAGGGGCAGCCCAGCCCCGCTTTGCAGTATGGAGAGCGCAGGGCCGGGGCGAAAAGGGCTTGCGCTGCTTTCCTGAGCCAAGGCGCTTAAGGGATGTGGTTTGCTGCTGGAAGAGAGTTTCCCTTTGCAGAATGCAGCTCCCAGAAGCTCGTTTTGGGCTGTCACTGCGACGGGGCCTCGGCGCTGAGCGGCCCTGCTGGCTCAGGGGGCATGGCCGGGGTTTGGGCGAAGAAGGACTTAGCACGCCCAATCCTGCTTGCCCACGAAGGAGAACCTGTGTGGAGTGTGATTCGGGTGCCGGAAACCCCCAGCAAAGCAGCAGGGCCCAGGGAGCCAGGGGCAGCCCAGCCCCGCTTTGCCCTATGGAGAGCGGAGGGCCGGGGGTGAAAAGAGCTTGTGTTGATATTCTGCGTGGAGTCACGGTGAGGCTGTGGTTTGCTGCCCAAGGAGAGTGTCCCCTTGCAGAATGCAGCTCCCAGAAGCTCGTTTTGGGCTGGCGCTGCGACGGGGCCTCGGCGCTGAGCGGCCGAGCTGGCTCAGGGGGCATGGCTGGGGCCTGGGCGCAGAAGGCCTTCGTGCGCCCAATGCTGCTTCCCCACGAAGGAGAACCCATTTGGAGTGGGTTTCAGGCGCCGGAGCGCCCCAGCAAAGCATCAGGGCCCAGGGAGCCAGGGGCAGCCCGGCCCCGCTTTGCCCTATGGAGAGCGCAGGGCCGGGGGCGAAAAGGGCTTGCGCTGCTTTCATGAGCCAAGGCAAGTAGGGGATGTGGTTTGCTGCTGGAAGAGTTTCCCTTTGCAGAATGCAGAACAGAGAAGCTCGTTTTGGGCCTTCTCTGGGACGGGGCCTCGGCGCTTAGCGGCCGAGCTGGCTCAGGGGGCATGGCTGGGGCCTGGGCGCAGAAGGCCTTCGTGCGCCCAATGCTGCTTCCCCACGAAGGAGAACCCGTGGGGAGTGGGATTCGGGCGCCGGAGACCCCCAGCAAATCAGCAGGGCCCAGGGAGCGAGGGGCAGCCCAGCCCCGCTTTGCCCTATGGAGAGCGCAGGGCCGGGGGTGAAAAGAGCTTGTGTTGATATTCTGCGTGGAGTCACGGTGAGGCTGTGGTTTGCTGCCCAAGGAGAGTGTCCCTTTGCAGAATGCAGCTCCCAGAATCTCGCTTTGGGCCGTCGCTGCGAAGGGGCCTCTGCCCTGAGTGGCGGAGCTGGCTCAGGGGGCATGGCTGGGGGCTGGGTGCAGAAGGCCTTCGCGCACCCAATCCTACTTGCCCACGAAGGAGAACCCATTTGGAGTGGGTTTCAGGCGCCGGAGAGCCCCAGCAAAGCATCAGGGCCCAGGGAGCCAGGGGCACCCCGGCCCCACTTTGCCGAATGGAGAGCGCTGGGTCGAGGGCGAAAACAGCTTGCGCTGCTTTCATGAGCCAAGGCAAGTAGGGGATGTGGTTTGCTACTGGAAGAGTTTCCCTTTGCAGAATGCAGCTCCCAGAAACTCGTTTTGGGCTGTCGCTGCGACGGGGCCTCGGTGCTGAGCGGCCGAGCTGGCTCAAGGGGCATGGCTGGGGCCTGGGCGCAGAAGGCCTTCGTGCGCCCAATGCTGCTTCCCCACGAAGGAGAACCCATTTGGAGTGGGTTTCAGGCGCCGGAGAGCCCCAGCAAAGCATCAGGGCCCAGGGAGCCAGGGGCAGCCTAGCCCCGCTTTGCCCTATGGAGAGCGCAGGGCCGGGGGCGAAAACAGCTTGCGCTGCTTTCATGAGCCAAGGCAAGAAGGGGATGTGGTTTGCTGCTGGAAGAGTTTCCCTTTGCAGAATGCAGCTCCCAGAAGCTCGTTTTGGGCTGTCGCTGCGACGGGGCCTCGGCGCTGAGCGGCCGTGCTGGCTCAGGGGGCATGGCCGGGGTCTGGGCGAAGAAGGACTTAGCACGCCCAATCCTGCTTGCCCACGAAGGAGAACCTGTGTGGAGTGTGATTCGGGTGCCGGAAACCCCCAGCAAAGCAGCAAGGCCCAGGGAGCCAGGGGCAGCCCAGCCCCGCTTTGCCCTATGGAGAGCGGAGGGCCGGGGGTGAAAAGAGCTTGTGTTGATATTCTGCGTGGAGTCACGGTGAGGCTGTGGTTTGCTGCCCAAGGAGAGTGTCCCTTTGCAGAATGCAGCTCCCAGAATCTCGCTTTGGGCCGTCGCTGCGAAGGGGCCTCTGCCCTGAGTGGCGGAGCTGGCTCAGGGGGCATGGCTGGGGGCTGGGTGCAGAAGGCCTTCGCGCACCCAATCCTACTTCCCCACGAAGGAGAACCCGTGGGGATTGGGTTTTGCGCGCTGGAGAGCCCCAGCAAAGCAGCAGGGCCCAGGGATCCAGGTGCAGCCTAGCCCCGCTTTGCCCTATGGAGAGCGCAGGGCCCCGGGCGAAAAGGGCTTGCGCTGCTTTCCTGAGCCAAGGCGCTTAAGGGATGTGGTTTGCTGCTGGAAGAGAGTTTCCCTTTGCAGAATGCAGCTCCCAGAAGCTCGTTTTGGGCTGTCGCTGCGATGGGGCCTCGGCGCTGAGCGGCCATGCTGGCTCAGGGGGCAGGGCCGCGGTCTGGGCGAAGAAGGACATAGCACGCCCAATCCTACTTGCCCACGAAGGAGAACCCATTTGGAGTGGGTTTCAGGCGCCGGAGAGCCCCAGCAAAGCATCAGGGCCCAGGGAGCCAGGGGCAGCCCGGCCCCGCTTTGCCCTATGGAGAGCGCAGGGCCAGGGGCGAAAACAGCTTGCGCTGCTTTCATGAGCCAAGGCAAGTAGGGGATGTGGTTTGCTGCTGGAAGAGTTTCCCTTTGCAGAATGCAGCACCCAGAAGCTCGTTTTGGGCCGTCTCTGGGACGGGGCCTTGGCGCTGAGCGGCCGAGCTGGCTCAGGGGGCATGGCTGGGGCCTGGGCGCAGAAGGCCTTCGTGCGCCCAATCCTGCTTCCCCACGAAGGAGAACCCGTGCGGAGTGGGATTCGGGCGCCGGAGACCCCCAGCAAGTCAGCAGGGCCCAGGGAGCCAGGGGCAGCCCAGCCCCGCTTTGCAGTATGGAGAGCGCAGGGCCGGGGCGAAAAGGGCTTGCGCTGCTTTCCTGAGCCAAGGCGCTTAAGGGATGTGGTTTGCTGCTGGAAGAGAGTTTCCCTTTGCAGAATGCAGCTCCCAGAAGCTCGTTTTGGGCTGTCACTGCGACGGGGCCTCGGCGCTGAGCGGCCCTGCTGGCTCAGGGGGCATGGCCGGGGTTTGGGCGAAGAAGGACTTAGCACGCCCAATCCTGCTTGCCCACGAAGGAGAACCTGTGTGGAGTGTGATTCGGGTGCCGGAAACCCCCAGCAAAGCAGCAGGGCCCAGGGAGCCAGGGGCAGCCCAGCCCCGCTTTGCCCTATGGAGAGCGGAGGGCCGGGGGTGAAAAGAGCTTGTGTTGATATTCTGCGTGGAGTCACGGTGAGGCTGTGGTTTGCTGCCCAAGGAGAGTGTCCCCTTGCAGAATGCAGCTCCCAGAAGCTCGTTTTGGGCTGTCGCTGCGACGGGGCCTCGGCGCTGAGCGGCCGAGCTGGCTCAGGGGGCATGGCTGGGGCCTGGGCGCAGAAGGCCTTCGTGCGCCCAATGCTGCTTCCCCACGAAGGAGAACCCATTTGGAGTGGGTTTCAGGCGCCGGAGAGCCCCAGCAAAGCATCAGGGCCCAGGGAGCCAGGGGCAGCCCGGCCCCGCTTTGCCCTATGGAGAGCGCAGGGCCGGGGGCGAAAAGGGCTTGCGCTGCTTTCATGAGCCAAGGCAAGTAGGGGATGTGGTTTGCTGCTGGAAGAGTTTCCCTTTGCAGAATGCAGAACAGAGAAGCTCGTTTTGGGCCTTCTCTGGGACGGGGCCTCGGCGCTTAGCGGCCGAGCTGGCTCAGGGGGCATGGCTGGGGCCTGGGCGCAGAAGGCCTTCGTGCGCCCAATGCTGCTTCCCCACGAAGGAGAACCCGTGGGGAGTGGGATTCGGGCGCCGGAGACCCCCAGCAAATCAGCAGGGCCCAGGGAGCGAGGGGCAGCCCAGCCCCGCTTTGCCCTATGGAGAGTGCAGGGCCGGGGGTGAAAAGAGCTTGTGTTGATATTCTGCGTGGAGTCACGGTGAGGCTGTGGTTTGCTGCCCAAGGAGAGTGTCCCTTTGCAGAATGCAGCTCCCAGAATCTCGCTTTGGGCCGTCGCTGCGAAGGGGCCTCTGCCCTGAGTGGCGGAGCTGGCTCAGGGGGCATGGCTGGGGGCTGGGTGCAGAAGGCCTTCGCGCACCCAATCCTACTTGCCCACGAAGGAGAACCCATTTGGAGTGGGTTTCAGGCGCCGGAGAGCCCCAGCAAAGCATCAGGGCCCAGGGAGCCAGGGGCACCCCGGCCCCACTTTGCCGAATGGAGAGCGCTGGGTCGAGGGCGAAAACAGCTTGCGCTGCTTTCATGAGCCAAGGCAAGTAGGGGATGTGGTTTGCTACTGGAAGAGTTTCCCTTTGCAGAATGCAGCTCCCAGAAACTCGTTTTGGGCTGTCGCTGCGACGGGGCCTCGGTGCTGAGCGGCCGAGCTGGCTCAAGGGGCATGGCTGGGGCCTGGGCGCAGAAGGCCTTTGTGCGCCCAATCCTGCTTCCCCACGAAGGAGAACCCATGCGGAGTGGGATTCGGGCGCCGGAGACCCCCAGCAAGTCAGCAGGGCCCAGGGAGCCAGGGGCAGCCCAGCCCCGCTTTGCAGTATGGAGAGCGCAGGGCCGGGGCGAAAAGGGCTTGCGCTGCTTTCCTGAGCCAAGGCGCTTAAGGGATGTGGTTTGCTGCTGGAAGAGAGTTTCCCTTTGCAGAATGCAGCTCCCAGAAGCTCGTTTTTGTCGGTCGCTGCGACGGGGCCTCGGCGCTGTGCGGCCGAGCTGGCTCAGGGGGCATGGCCGGGGTTTGGGCGAAGAAGGACTTAGCACGCCCAATCCTGCTTGCCCACGAAGGAGAACCTGTGTGGAGTGTGATTCGGGTGCCGGAAATCCCCAGCAAAGCAGCAGGGCCCAGGGAGCCAGGGGCAGCCCAGCCCCGCTTTGCCCTATGGAGAGCGGAGGGCCGGGGGTGAAAAGAGCTTGTGTTGATATTCTGCGTGGAGTCACGGCGAGGCTGTGGTTTGCTGCCCAAGGAGAGTGTCCCTTTGCAGAATGCAGCTCCCAGAATCTCCCTTTGGGCCGTCGCTGCGAAGGGGCCTCGGCCCTGAGCGGCCGAGCTGGCTCAGGGGCATGGCTGGGGGCTGGGTGCAGAAGGCCTTCGCGCACCCAATCCTACTTCCCCACGAAGGAGAACCCGTGGGGATTGGGTTTCGCGCGCTGGAGAGCCCCAGCAAAGCAGCAGGGCCCAGGGAGCCAGGGGCAGCCCGGCCCCGCTTTGCCCTATGGAGAGCGCAGGGCCTGGGGCGAAAAGGGCTTGCGCTGCTTTCCTGAGCCAAGGCGCGTAAGGGATGTGGTTTGCTGCTGGAAGAGAGTTTCCCTTTGCAGAATGCAGCTCCCAGAAGCTCGTTTTGGGCTGTCGCTGCGACGGGGCCTCGGCTCTGAGCGGCCGAGCTGGCTCAGGGGGCATGGCTGGGGCCTGGGCGCAGAAGGCCTTCGTGCGCCCAATGCTGCTTCCCCACGAAGGAGAACCCATTTGGAGTGGGTTTCAGGCGCCGGAGAGCCCCAGCAAAGCATCAGGGCCCAGGGAGCCAGGGGCAGCCCGGCCCCGCTTTGCCCTATGGAGAGCGCAGGGCCGGGGGCGAAAAGGGCTTGCGCTGCTTTCATGAGCCAAGGCAAGTAGGGGATGTGGTTTGCTGCTGGAAGAGTTTCCCTTTGCAGAATGCAGAACAGAGAAGCTCCTTTTGGGCCTTCTCTGGGACGGGGCCTCGGCGCTTAGCGGCCGAGCTGGCTCAGGGGGCATGGCTGGGGCCTGGGCGCAGAAGGCCTTCGTGCGCCCAATGCTGCTTCCCCACGAAGGAGAACCCGTGGGGAGTGGGATTCGGTCGCCGGAGACCCCCAGCAAATCAGCAGGGCCCAGGGAGCCAGGGGCAGCCCAGCCCCGCTTTGCCCTATGGAGAGCGCAGGGCCTGGGGGGGAAAAGGGCTTGCGCTGCTTTCCTGAGCCAAGGCGCTTAAGGGATGTGGTTTGCTTTGGAAGAGAGTTTCCCTTTGCAGAATGCAGCTCCCAGAAGCTCGTTTTGGGCCGTCGCTGCGACGGGGCCTCGGCAATGTGCGGCCATGCTGGCTCAGGGGGCATGGCTGGGGTCTGGGCAAAGAAGGCTTTCGCAGGTCCAATCCTACTTGCCCACGAAGGAGAACCCATTTGGAGTGGGTTTCAGGCGCCGGAGAGCCCCAGCAAAGCATCAGGGCCCAGGGAGCCAGGGGCAGCCTAGCCCCGCTTTGCCCTATGGAGAGCGCAGGGCCGGGGGCGAAAACAGCTTGCGCTGCTTTCATGAGCCAAGGCAAGAAGGGGATGTGGTTTGCTGCTGGAAGAGTTTCCCTTTGCAGAATGCAGCTCCCAGAAGCTCGTTTTGGGCTGTCGCTGCGACGGGGCCTCGGCGCTGAGCGGCCGTGCTGGCTCAGGGGGCATGGCCGGGGTCTGGGCGAAGAAGGACTTAGCACGCCCAATCCTGCTTGCCCACGAAGGAGAACCTGTGTGGAGTGTGATTCGGGTGCCGGAAACCCCCAGCAAAGCAGCAAGGCCCAGGGAGCCAGGGGCAGCCCAGCCCCGCTTTGCCCTATGGAGAGCGGAGGGCCGGGGGTGAAAAGAGCTTGTGTTGATATTCTGCGCGGAGTTACGGCGAGGCTGTGATTTGCTGCCCAAGGAGAGTGTCCCTTTGCAGAATGCAGCTCCCAGAATCTCGCTTTGGGTCGTCGCTGCGAAGGGGCCTCGGCCCTGAGCGGCCGAGCTGGCTCAGGGGGCATGGCTGGGGGCAGGGCGAAGAAGGCCTTCGCGCGCCCAATCCTGCTTCCCCACGAAGGAGAACCCGTGGGGAGTGGGATTCGGGCGCCGGAGACCCCCAGCAAGTCAGCAGGGCCCAGGGAGCCAGGGGCAGCCCAGCCCCGCTTTGCAGTATGGAGAGCGCAGGGCCGGGGCGAAAAGGGCTTGCGCTGCTTTCCTGAGCCAAGGCGCTTAAGGGATGTGGTTTGCTGCTGGAAGAGAGTTTCCCTTTGCAGAATGCAGCTCCCAGAAGCTCGTTTTGGGCTGTCACTGCGACGGGGCCTCGGCGCTGAGCGGCCCTGCTGGCTCAGGGGGCATGGCCGGGGTTTGGGCGAAGAAGGACTTAGCACGCCCAATCCTGCTTGCCCACGAAGGAGAACCTGTGTGGAGTGTGATTCGGGTGCCGGAAACCCCCAGCAAAGCAGCAGGGCCCAGGGAGCCAGGGGCAGCCCAGCCCCGCTTTGCCCTATGGAGAGCGGAGGGCCGGGGGTGAAAAGAGCTTGTGTTGATATTCTGCGTGGAGTCACGGTGAGGCTGTGGTTTGCTGCCCAAGGAGAGTGTCCCCTTGCAGAATGCAGCTCCCAGAAGCTCGTTTTGGGCTGGCGCTGCGACGGGGCCTCGGCGCTGAGCGGCCGAGCTGGCTCAGGGGGCATGGCTGGGGCCTGGGCGCAGAAGGCCTTCGTGCGCCCAATGCTGCTTCCCCACGAAGGAGAACCCATTTGGAGTGGGTTTCAGGCGCCGGAGCGCCCCAGCAAAGCATCAGGGCCCAGGGAGCCAGGGGCAGCCCGGCCCCGCTTTGCCCTATGGAGAGCGCAGGGCCGGGGGCGAAAAGGGCTTGCGCTGCTTTCATGAGCCAAGGCAAGTAGGGGATGTGGTTTGCTGCTGGAAGAGTTTCCCTTTGCAGAATGCAGAACAGAGAAGCTCGTTTTGGGCCTTCTCTGGGACGGGGCCTCGGCGCTTAGCGGCCGAGCTGGCTCAGGGGGCATGGCTGGGGCCTGGGCGCAGAAGGCCTTCGTGCGCCCAATGCTGCTTCCCCACGAAGGAGAACCCGTGGGGAGTGGGATTCGGGCGCCGGAGACCCCCAGCAAATCAGCAGGGCCCAGGGAGCGAGGGGCAGCCCAGCCCCGCTTTGCCCTATGGAGAGCGCAGGGCCGGGGGTGAAAAGAGCTTGTGTTGATATTCTGCGTGGAGTCACGGTGAGGCTGTGGTTTGCTGCCCAAGGAGAGTGTCCCTTTGCAGAATGCAGCTCCCAGAATCTCGCTTTGGGCCGTCGCTGCGAAGGGGCCTCTGCCCTGAGTGGCGGAGCTGGCTCAGGGGGCATGGCTGGGGGCTGGGTGCAGAAGGCCTTCGCGCACCCAATCCTACTTGCCCACGAAGGAGAACCCATTTGGAGTGGGTTTCAGGCGCCGGAGAGCCCCAGCAAAGCATCAGGGCCCAGGGAGCCAGGGGCACCCCGGCCCCACTTTGCCGAATGGAGAGCGCTGGGTCGAGGGCGAAAACAGCTTGCGCTGCTTTCATGAGCCAAGGCAAGTAGGGGATGTGGTTTGCTACTGGAAGAGTTTCCCTTTGCAGAATGCAGCTCCCAGAAACTCGTTTTGGGCTGTCGCTGCGACGGGGCCTCGGTGCTGAGCGGCCGAGCTGGCTCAAGGGGCATGGCTGGGGCCTGGGCGCAGAAGGCCTTCGTGCGCCCAATGCTGCTTCCCCACGAAGGAGAACCCATTTGGAGTGGGTTTCAGGCGCCGGAGAGCCCCAGCAAAGCATCAGGGCCCAGGGAGCCAGGGGCAGCCTAGCCCCGCTTTGCCCTATGGAGAGCGCAGGGCCGGGGGCGAAAACAGCTTGCGCTGCTTTCATGAGCCAAGGCAAGAAGGGGATGTGGTTTGCTGCTGGAAGAGTTTCCCTTTGCAGAATGCAGCTCCCAGAAGCTCGTTTTGGGCTGTCGCTGCGACGGGGCCTCGGCGCTGAGCGGCCGTGCTGGCTCAGGGGGCATGGCCGGGGTCTGGGCGAAGAAGGACTTAGCACGCCCAATCCTGCTTGCCCACGAAGGAGAACCTGTGTGGAGTGTGATTCGGGTGCCGGAAACCCCCAGCAAAGCAGCAAGGCCCAGGGAGCCAGGGGCAGCCCAGCCCCGCTTTGCCCTATGGAGAGCGGAGGGCCGGGGGTGAAAAGAGCTTGTGTTGATATTCTGCGTGGAGTCACGGTGAGGCTGTGGTTTGCTGCCCAAGGAGAGTGTCCCTTTGCAGAATGCAGCTCCCAGAATCTCGCTTTGGGCCGTCGCTGCGAAGGGGCCTCTGCCCTGAGTGGCGGAGCTGGCTCAGGGGGCATGGCTGGGGGCTGGGTGCAGAAGGCCTTCGCGCACCCAATCCTACTTCCCCACGAAGGAGAACCCGTGGGGATTGGGTTTTGCGCGCTGGAGAGCCCCAGCAAAGCAGCAGGGCCCAGGGATCCAGGTGCAGCCTAGCCCCGCTTTGCCCTATGGAGAGCGCAGGGCCCCGGGCGAAAAGGGCTTGCGCTGCTTTCCTGAGCCAAGGCGCTTAAGGGATGTGGTTTGCTGCTGGAAGAGAGTTTCCCTTTGCAGAATGCAGCTCCCAGAAGCTCGTTTTGGGCTGTCGCTGCGATGGGGCCTCGGCGCTGAGCGGCCATGCTGGCTCAGGGGGCAGGGCCGCGGTCTGGGCGAAGAAGGACATAGCACGCCCAATCCTACTTGCCCACGAAGGAGAACCCATTTGGAGTGGGTTTCAGGCGCCGGAGAGCCCCAGCAAAGCATCAGGGCCCAGGGAGCCAGGGGCAGCCCGGCCCCGCTTTGCCCTATGGAGAGCGCAGGGCCAGGGGCGAAAACAGCTTGCGCTGCTTTCATGAGCCAAGGCAAGTAGGGGATGTGGTTTGCTGCTGGAAGAGTTTCCCTTTGCAGAATGCAGCACCCAGAAGCTCGTTTTGGGCCGTCTCTGGGACGGGGCCTTGGCGCTGAGCGGCCGAGCTGGCTCAGGGGGCATGGCTGGGGCCTGGGCGCAGAAGGCCTTCGTGCGCCCAATCCTGCTTCCCCACGAAGGAGAACCCGTGCGGAGTGGGATTCGGGCGCCGGAGACCCCCAGCAAGTCAGCAGGGCCCAGGGAGCCAGGGGCAGCCCAGCCCCGCTTTGCAGTATGGAGAGCGCAGGGCCGGGGCGAAAAGGGCTTGCGCTGCTTTCCTGAGCCAAGGCGCTTAAGGGATGTGGTTTGCTGCTGGAAGAGAGTTTCCCTTTGCAGAATGCAGCTCCCAGAAGCTCGTTTTGGGCTGTCACTGCGACGGGGCCTCGGCGCTGAGCGGCCCTGCTGGCTCAGGGGGCATGGCCGGGGTTTGGGCGACGAAGGACTTAGCACGCCCAATCCTGCTTGCCCACGAAGGAGAACCTGTGTGGAGTGTGATTCGGGTGCCGGAAACCCCCAGCAAAGCAGCAGGGCCCAGGGAGCCAGGGGCAGCCCAGCCCCGCTTTGCCCTATGGAGAGCGGAGGGCCGGGGGTGAAAAGAGCTTGTGTTGATATGCTGCGTGGAGTCACGGTGAGGCTGTGGTTTGCTGCCCAAGGAGAGTGTCCCCTTGCAGAATGCAGCTCCCAGAAGCTCGTTTTGGGCTGGCGCTGCGACGGGGCCTCGGCGCTGAGCGGCCGAGCTGGCTCAGGGGGCATGGCTGGGGCCTGGGCGCAGAAGGCCTTCGTGCGCCCAATGCTGCTTCCCCACGAAGGAGAACCCATTTGGAGTGGGTTTCAGGCGCCGGAGAGCCCCAGCAAAGCATCAGGGCCCAGGGAGCCAGGGGCAGCCCGGCCCCGCTTTGCCCTATGGAGAGCGCAGGGCCGGGGGCGAAAAGGGCTTGCGCTGCTTTCATGAGCCAAGGCAAGTAGGGGATGTGGTTTGCTGCTGGAAGAGTTTCCCTTTGCAGAATGCAGAACAGAGAAGCTCGTTTTGGGCCTTCTCTGGGACGGGGCCTCGGCGCTTAGCGGCCGAGCTGGCTCAGGGGGCATGGCTGGGGCCTGGGCGCAGAAGGCCTTCGTGCGCCCAATGCTGCTTCCCCACGAAGGAGAACCCGTGGGGAGTGGGATTCGGGCGCCGGAGACCCCCAGCAAATCAGCAGGGCCCAGGGAGCGAGGGGCAGCCCAGCCCCGCTTTGCCCTATGGAGAGCGCAGGGCCGGGGGTGAAAAGAGCTTGTGTTGATATTCTGCGTGGAGTCACGGTGAGGCTGTGGTTTGCTGCCCAAGGAGAGTGTCCCTTTGCAGAATGCAGCTCCCAGAATCTCGCTTTGGGCCGTCGCTGCGAAGGGGCCTCTGCCCTGAGTGGCGGAGCTGGCTCAGGGGGCATGGCTGGGGGCTGGGTGCAGAAGGCCTTCGCGCACCCAATCCTACTTGCCCACGAAGGAGAACCCATTTGGAGTGGGTTTCAGGCGCCGGAGAGCCCCAGCAAAGCATCAGGGCCCAGGGAGCCAGGGGCACCCCGGCCCCACTTTGCCGAATGGAGAGCGCTGGGTCGAGGGCGAAAACAGCTTGCGCTGCTTTCATGAGCCAAGGCAAGTAGGGGATGTGGTTTGCTACTGGAAGAGTTTCCCTTTGCAGAATGCAGCTCCCAGAAACTCGTTTTGGGCTGTCGCTGCGACGGGGCCTCGGTGCTGAGCGGCCGAGCTGGCTCAAGGGGCATGGCTGGGGCCTGGGCGCAGAAGGCCTTTGTGCGCCCAATCCTGCTTCCCCACGAAGGAGAACCCATGCGGAGTGGGATTCGGGCGCCGGAGACCCCCAGCAAGTCAGCAGGGCCCAGGGAGCCAGGGGCAGCCCAGCCCCGCTTTGCAGTATGGAGAGCGCAGGGCCGGGGCGAAAAGGGCTTGCGCTGCTTTCCTGAGCCAAGGCGCTTAAGGGATGTGGTTTGCTGCTGGAAGAGAGTTTCCCTTTGCAGAATGCAGCTCCCAGAAGCTCGTTTTTGTCGGTCGCTGCGACGGGGCCTCGGCGCTGTGCGGCCGAGCTGGCTCAGGGGGCATGGCCGGGGTTTGGGCGAAGAAGGACTTAGCACGCCCAATCCTGCTTGCCCACGAAGGAGAACCTGTGTGGAGTGTGATTCGGGTGCCGGAAATCCCCAGCAAAGCAGCAGGGCCCAGGGAGCCAGGGGCAGCCCAGCCCCGCTTTGCCCTATGGAGAGCGGAGGGCCGGGGGTGAAAAGAGCTTGTGTTGATATTCTGCGTGGAGTCACGGCGAGGCTGTGGTTTGCTGCCCAAGGAGAGTGTCCCTTTGCAGAATGCAGCTCCCAGAATCTCCCTTTGGGCCGTCGCTGCGAAGGGGCCTCGGCCCTGAGCGGCCGAGCTGGCTCAGGGGCATGGCTGGGGGCTGGGTGCAGAAGGCCTTCGCGCACCCAATCCTACTTCCCCACGAAGGAGAACCCGTGGGGATTGGGTTTCGCGCGCTGGAGAGCCCCAGCAAAGCAGCAGGGCCCAGGGAGCCAGGGGCAGCCCGGCCCCGCTTTGCCCTATGGAGAGCGCAGGGCCTGGGGCGAAAAGGGCTTGCGCTGCTTTCCTGAGCCAAGGCGCGTAAGGGATGTGGTTTGCTGCTGGAAGAGAGTTTCCCTTTGCAGAATGCAGCTCCCAGAAGCTCGTTTTGGGCTGTCGCTGCGACGGGGCCTCGGCTCTGAGCGGCCGAGCTGGCTCAGGGGGCATGGCTGGGGCCTGGGCGCAGAAGGCCTTCGTGCGCCCAATGCTGCTTCCCCACGAAGGAGAACCCATTTGGAGTGGGTTTCAGGCGCCGGAGAGCCCCAGCAAAGCATCAGGGCCCAGGGAGCCAGGGGCAGCCCGGCCCCGCTTTGCCCTATGGAGAGCGCAGGGCCGGGGGCGAAAAGGGCTTGCGCTGCTTTCATGAGCCAAGGCAAGTAGGGGATGTGGTTTGCTGCTGGAAGAGTTTCCCTTTGCAGAATGCAGAACAGAGAAGCTCCTTTTGGGCCTTCTCTGGGACGGGGCCTCGGCGCTTAGCGGCCGAGCTGGCTCAGGGGGCATGGCTGGGGCCTGGGCGCAGAAGGCCTTCGTGCGCCCAATGCTGCTTCCCCACGAAGGAGAACCCGTGGGGAGTGGGATTCGGTCGCCGGAGACCCCCAGCAAATCAGCAGGGCCCAGGGAGCCAGGGGCAGCCCAGCCCCGCTTTGCCCTATGGAGAGCGCAGGGCCTGGGGGGGAAAAGGGCTTGCGCTGCTTTCCTGAGCCAAGGCGCTTAAGGGATGTGGTTTGCTTTGGAAGAGAGTTTCCCTTTGCAGAATGCAGCTCCCAGAAGCTCGTTTTGGGCCGTCGCTGCGACGGGGCCTCGGCAATGTGCGGCCATGCTGGCTCAGGGGGCATGGCTGGGGTCTGGGCAAAGAAGGCTTTCGCAGGTCCAATCCTACTTGCCCACGAAGGAGAACCCATTTGGAGTGGGTTTCAGGCGCCGGAGAGCCCCAGCAAAGCATCAGGGCCCAGGGAGCCAGGGGCAGCCTAGCCCCGCTTTGCCCTATGGAGAGCGCAGGGCCGGGGGCGAAAACAGCTTGCGCTGCTTTCATGAGCCAAGGCAAGAAGGGGATGTGGTTTGCTGCTGGAAGAGTTTCCCTTTGCAGAATGCAGCTCCCAGAAGCTCGTTTTGGGCTGTCGCTGCGACGGGGCCTCGGCGCTGAGCGGCCGTGCTGGCTCAGGGGGCATGGCCGGGGTCTGGGCGAAGAAGGACTTAGCACGCCCAATCCTGCTTGCCCACGAAGGAGAACCTGTGTGGAGTGTGATTCGGGTGCCGGAAACCCCCAGCAAAGCAGCAAGGCCCAGGGAGCCAGGGGCAGCCCAGCCCCGCTTTGCCCTATGGAGAGCGGAGGGCCGGGGGTGAAAAGAGCTTGTGTTGATATTCTGCGCGGAGTTACGGCGAGGCTGTGATTTGCTGCCCAAGGAGAGTGTCCCTTTGCAGAATGCAGCTCCCAGAATCTCGCTTTGGGTCGTCGCTGCGAAGGGGCCTCGGCCCTGAGCGGCCGAGCTGGCTCAGGGGGCATGGCTGGGGGCAGGGCGAAGAAGGCCTTCGCGCGCCCAATCCTGCTTCCCCACGAAGGAGAACCCGTGGGGAGTGGGATTCGGGCGCCGGAGACCCCCAGCAAATCAGCAGGGCCCAGGGAGCCAGGGGAAGCCCAGCCCCACTTTGCCCTATGGAGAGCGCAGGGCCAGTGCGAAAAGGGCTTGCGCTGCTTTCCTGAGCCAAGGCGCTTAAGGGATGTGGTTTGCTGCTGGAAGAGAGTTTCCCTTTGCAGAATGCAGCTCCCAGAAGCTCGTTTTGGGCTGTCGCTGCGACGGGGCCTCGGCGCTGAGCGGCCGTGCTGGCTTAGGGGGCCTGGCCGGGGTCTGGGCGAAGAAGGACTTAGCACGCCCAATCCTGCTTGCCCACGAAGGAGAACCTGTGTGGAGTGTGATTCGGGTGCCGGAAACCCCCAGCAAAGCAGCAAGGCCCAGGGAGCCAGGGGCAGCCCAGCCCCGCTTTGCCCTATGGAGAGCGCAGGGCCGGGGGTGAAAAGAGCTTGTGTTGATATTCTGCGTGGAGTCACGGTGAGGCTGTGGTTTGCTGCCCAAGGAGAGTGTCCCTTTGCAGAATGCAGCTCCCAGAATCTCGCTTTGGGCCGTCGCTGCGAAGGGGCCTCTGCCCTGAGTGGCGGAGCTGGCTCAGGGGGCATGGCTGGGGGCTGGGTGCAGAAGGCCTTCGCGCACCCAATCCTACTTGCCCACGAAGGAGAACCCATTTGGAGTGGGTTTCAGGCGCCGGAGAGCCCCAGCAAAGCATCAGGGCCCAGGGAGCCAGGGGCACCCCGGCCCCACTTTGCCGAATGGAGAGCGCTGGGTCGAGGGCGAAAACAGCTTGCGCTGCTTTCATGAGCCAAGGCAAGTAGGGGATGTGGTTTGCTACTGGAAGAGTTTCCCTTTGCAGAATGCAGCTCCCAGAAACTCGTTTTGGGCTGTCGCTGCGACGGGGCCTCGGCCCTGAGCGGCCGAGCTGGCTCAAGGGGCATGGCTGGGGCCTGGGCGCAGAAGGCCTTTGTGCGCCCAATCCAGCTTCCCCACGAAGGAGAACCCATGCGGAGTGGGATTCGGGCGCCGGAGACCCCCAGCAAGTCAGCAGGGCCCAGGGAGCCAGGGGCAGCCCAGCCCCGCTTTGCCCTATGGAGAGCGCAGGGCCGGGGCGAAAAGGGCTTGCGCTGCTTTCCTGAGCCAAGGCGCTTAAGGGATGTGGTTTGCTGCTGGAAGAGAGTTTCCCTTTGCAGAATGCAGCTCCCAGAAGCTCGTTTTTGTCGGTCGCTGCGACGGGGCCTCGGCGCTGTGCGGCCGAGCTGGCTCAGGGGGCATGGCTGGGGTCTGGGCAAAGAAGGCTTTCGCAGGTCCAATCCTACTTGCCCACGAAGGAGAACCCATTTGGAGTGGGTTTCAGGCGCCGGAGAGCCCCAGCAAAGCATCAGGGCCCAGGGAGCCAGGGGCAGCCTAGCCCCGCTTTGCCCTATGGAGAGCGCAGGGCCGGGGGCGAAAACAGCTTGCGCTGCTTTCATGAGCCAAGGCAAGAAGGGGATGTGGTTTGCTGCTGGAAGAGTTTCCCTTTGCAGAATGCAGCTCCCAGAAGCTCGTTTTGGGCTGTCGCTGCGACGGGGCCTCGGCGCTGAGCGGCCGTGCTGGCTCAGGGGGCATGGCCGGGGTCTGGGCGAAGAAGGACTTAGCACGCCCAATCCTGCTTGCCCACGAAGGAGAACCTGTGTGGAGTGTGATTCGGGTGCCGGAAACCCCCAGCAAAGCAGCAAGGCCCAGGGAGCCAGGGGCAGCCCAGCCCCGCTTTGCCCTATGGAGAGCGGAGGGCCGGGGGTGAAAAGAGCTTGTGTTGATATTCTGCGCGGAGTTACGGCGAGGCTGTGATTTGCTGCCCAAGGAGAGTGTCCCTTTGCAGAATGCAGCTCCCAGAATCTCGCTTTGGGTCCTCGCTGCGAAGGGGCCTCGGCCCTGAGCGGCCGAGCTGGCTCAGGGGGCATGGCTGGGGGCAGGGCGAAGAAGGCCTTCGCGCGCCCAATCCTGCTTCCCCACGAAGGAGAACCCGTGGGGAGTGGGATTCGGGCGCCGGAGACCCCCAGCAAATCAGCAGGGCCCAGGGAGCCAGGGGAAGCCCAGCCCCACTTTGCCCTATGGAGAGCGCAGGGCCAGTGCGAAAAGGGCTTGCGCTGCTTTCCTTAGCCAAGGCGCTTAAGGGATGTGGTTTGCTGCTGGAAGAGAGTTTCCCTTTGCAGAATGCAGCTCCCAGAAGCTCGTTTTGGGCTGTCGCTGCGACGGGGCCTCGGCGCTGAGCGGCCGTGCTGGCTTAGGGGGCCTGGCCGGGGTCTGGGCGAAGAAGGACTTAGCACGCCCAATCCTGCTTGCCCACGAAGGAGAACCTGTGTGGAGTGTGATTCGGGTGCCGGAAACCCCCAGCAAAGCAGCAAGGCCCAGGGAGCCAGGGGCAGCCCAGCCCCGCTTTGCCCTATGGAGAGCGGAGGGCCGGGGGTGAAAAGAGCTTGTGTTGATATTCTGCGCGGAGTTACGGCGAGGCTGTGATTTGCTGCCCAAGGAGAGTGTCCCTTTGCAGAATGCAGCTCCCAGAATCTCGCTTTGGGTCGTCGCTGCGAAGGGGCCTCGGCCCTGAGCGGCCGAGCTGGCTCAGGGGGCATGGCTGGGGGCAGGGCGAAGAAGGCCTTCGCGCGCCCAATCCTGCTTCCCCACGAAGGAGAACCCGTGGGGATTGGGTTTCGCGCGCTGGAGAGCCCCAGCAAAGCAGCAGGGCCCAGGGAGCCAGGGGCAGCCCGGCCCCGCTTTGCCCTATGGAGAGCGCAGGGCCTGGGGCGAAAAGGGCTTGCGCTGCTTTCCTGAGCCAAGGCGCGTAAGGGATGTGGTTTGCTGCTGGAAGAGAGTTTCCCTTTGCAGAATGCAGCTCCCAGAAGCTCGTTTTGGGCTGTCGCTGCGACGGGGCCTCGGCGCTGAGCGGCCGAGCTGGCTCAGGGGGCATGGCTGGGGCCTGGGCGCAGAAGGCCTTCGTGCGCCCAATGCTGCTTCCCCACGAAGGAGAACCCATTTGGAGTGGGTTTCAGGCGCCGGAGAGCCCCAGCAAAGCATCAGGGCCCAGGGAGCCAGGGGCAGCCCGGCCCCGCTTTGCCCTATGGAGAGCGCAGGGCCGGGGGCGAAAAGGGCTTGCGCTGCTTTCATGAGCCAAGGCAAGTAGGGGATGTGGTTTGCTGCTGGAAGAGTTTCCCTTTGCAGAATGCAGAACAGAGAAGCTCCTTTTGGGCCTTCTCTGGGACGGGGCCTCGGCGCTTAGCGGCCGAGCTGGCTCAGGGGGCATGGCTGGGGCCTGGGCGCAGAAGGCCTTCGTGCGCCCAATGCTGCTTCCCCACGAAGGAGAACCCGTGGGGAGTGGAATTCGGGCGCCGGAGACCCCCAGCAAATCAGCAGGGCCCAGGGAGCCAGGGGCAGCCCAGCCCCGCTTTGCCCTATGGAGAGCGCAGGGCCTGGGGGGGAAAAGGGCTTGCGCTGCTTTCCTGAGCCAAGGCGCTTAAGGGATGTGGTTTGCTTTGGAAGAGAGTTTCCCTTTGCAGAATGCAGCTCCCAGAAGCTCGTTTTGGGCCGTCGCTGCGACGGGGCCTCGGCAATGTGCGGCCATGCTGGCTCAGGGGGCATGGCTGGGGTCTGGGCAAAGAAGGCTTTCGCAGGTCCAATCCTACTTGCCCACGAAGGAGAACCCATTTGGAGTGGGTTTCAGGCGCCGGAGAGCCCCAGCAAAGCATCAGGGCCCAGGGAGCCAGGGGCAGCCTAGCCCCGCTTTGCCCTATGGAGAGCGCAGGGCCGGGGGCGAAAACAGCTTGCGCTGCTTTCATGAGCCAAGGCAAGAAGGGGATGTGGTTTGCTGCTGGAAGAGTTTCCCTTTGCAGAATGCAGCTCCCAGAAGCTCGTTTTGGGCTGTCGCTGCGACGGGGCCTCGGCGCTGAGCGGCCGTGCTGGCTCAGGGGGCATGGCCGGGGTCTGGGCGAAGAAGGACTTAGCACGCCCAATCCTGCTTGCCCACGAAGGAGAACCTGTGTGGAGTGTGATTCGGGTGCCGGAAACCCCCAGCAAAGCAGCAAGGCCCAGGGAGCCAGGGGCAGCCCAGCCCCGCTTTGCCCTATGGAGAGCGGAGGGCCGGGGGTGAAAAGAGCTTGTGTTGATATTCTGCGCGGAGTTACGGCGAGGCTGTGATTTGCTGCCCAAGGAGAGTGTCCCTTTGCAGAATGCAGCTCCCAGAATCTCGCTTTGGGTCGTCGCTGCGAAGGGGCCTCGGCCCTGAGCGGCCGAGCTGGCTCAGGGGGCATGGCTGGGGGCAGGGCGAAGAAGGCCTTCGCGCGCCCAATCCTGCTTCCCCACGAAGGAAAACCCGTGGGGAGTGGGATTCGGGCGCCGGAGACCCCCAGCAAATCAGCAGGGCCCAGGGAGCCAGGGGAAGCCCAGCCCCACTTTGCCCTATGGAGAGCGCAGGGCCAGTGCGAAAAGGGCTTGCGCTGCTTTCCTTAGCCAAGGCGCTTAAGGGATGTGGTTTGCTGCTGGAAGAGAGTTTCCCTTTGCAGAATGCAGCTCCCAGAAGCTCGTTTTGGGCTGTCGCTGCGACGGGGCCTCGGCGCTGAGCGGCCGTGCTGGCTTAGGGGGCCTGGCCGGGGTCTGGGCGAAGAAGGACTTAGCACGCCCAATCCTGCTTGCCCACGAAGGAGAACCTGTGTGGAGTGTGATTCGGGTGCCGGAAACCCCCAGCAAAGCAGCAAGGCCCAGGGAGCCAGGGGCAGCCCAGCCCCGCTTTGCCCTATGGAGAGCGGAGGGCCGGGGGTGAAAAGAGCTTGTGTTGATATTCTGCGTGGAGTCACGGTGAGGCTGTGGTTTGCTGCCCAAGGAGAGTGTCCCTTTGCAGAATGCAGCTCCCAGAATCTCGCTTTGGGCCGTCGCTGCGAAGGGGCCTCTGCCCTGAGTGGCGGAGCTGGCTCAGGGGGCATGGCTGGGGGCTGGGTGCAGAAGGCCTTCGCGCACCCAATCCTACTTGCCCACGAAGGAGAACCCATTTGGAGTGGGTTTCAGGCGCCGGAGAGCCCCAGCAAAGCATCAGGGCCCAGGGAGCCAGGGGCACCCCGGCCCCACTTTGCCGAATGGAGAGCGCTGGGTCGAGGGCGAAAACAGCTTGCGCTGCTTTCATGAGCCAAGGCAAGTAGGGGATGTGGTTTGCTACTGGAAGAGTTTCCCTTTGCAGAATGCAGCTCCCAGAAACTCGTTTTGGGCTGTCGCTGCGACGGGGCCTCGGCCCTGAGCGGCCGAGCTGGCTCAAGGGGCATGGCTGGGGCCTGGGCGCAGAAGGCCTTCGTGCGCCCAATCCTGCTTCCCCACGAAGGAGAACCCATGCGGAGTGGGATTCGGGCGCCGGAGACCCCCAGCAAGTCAGCAGGGCCCAGGGAGCCAGGGGCAGCCCAGCCCCGCTTTGCAGTATGGAGAGCGCAGGGCCGGGGCGAAAAGGGCTTGCGCTGCTTTCCTGAGCCAAGGCGCTTAAGGGATGTGGTTTGCTGCTGGAAGAGAGTTTCCCTTTGCAGAATGCAGCTCCCAGAAGCTCGTTTTGGTCGGTCGCTGCGACGGGGCCTCGGCGCTGTGCGGCCGAGCTGGCTCAGGGGGCATGGCCGGGGTTTGGGCGAAGAAGGACTTAGCACGCCCAATCCTGCTTGCCCACGAAGGAGAACCTGTGTGGAGTGTGATTCGGGTGCCGGAAACCCCCAGCAAAGCAGCAGGGCCCAGGGAGCCAGGGGCAGCCCAGCCCCGCTTTGCCCTATGGAGAGCGGAGGGCCGGGGGTGAAAAGAGCTTGTGTTGATATTCTGCGTGGAGTCACGGCGAGGCTGTGGTTTGCTGCCCAAGGAGAGTGTCCCTTTGCAGAATGCAGCTCCCAGAATCTCCCTTTGGGCCGTCGCTGCGAAGGGGCCTCGGCCCTGAGCGGCCGAGCTGGCTCAGGGGCATGGCTGGGGGCTGGGTGCAGAAGGCCTTCGCGCACCCAATCCTACTTCCCCACGAAGGAGAACCCGTGGGGATTGGGTTTCGCGCGCTGGAGAGCCCCAGCAAAGCAGCAGGGCCCAGGGAGCCAGGGGCAGCCCAGCCCCGCTTTGCCCTATGGAGAGCGCAGGGCCTGGGGCGAAAAGGGCTTGCGCTGCTTTCCTGAGCCAAGGCGCGTAAGGGATGTGGTTTGCTGCTGGAAGAGAGTTTCCCTTTGCAGAATGCAGCTCCCAGAAGCTCGTTTTGGGCTGTCGCTGCGACGGGGCCTCGGCTCTGAGCGGCCGAGCTGGCTCAGGGGGCATGGCTGGGGCCTGGGCGCAGAAGGCCTTCGTGCGCCCAATGCTGCTTCCCCACGAAGGAGAACCCATTTGGAGTGGGTTTCAGGCGCCGGAGAGCCCCAGCAAAGCATCAGGGCCCAGGGAGCCAGGGGCAGCCCGGCCCCGCTTTGCCCTATGGAGAGCGCAGGGCCGGGGGCGAAAAGGGCTTGCGCTGCTTTCATGAGCCAAGGCAAGTAGGGGATGTGGTTTGCTGCTGGAAGAGTTTCCCTTTGCAGAATGCAGAACAGAGAAGCTCGTTTTGGGCCTTCTCTGGGACGGGGCCTCGGCGCTTAGCGGCCGAGCTGGCTCAGGGGGCATGGCTGGGGCCTGGGCGCAGAAGGCCTTCGTGCGCCCAATGCTGCTTCCCCTGAAGGAGAACCCGTGGGGATTGGGTTTCGCGCGCTGGAGAGCCCCAGCAAAGCAGCAGGGCCCAGGGATCCAGCTGCAGCCTAGCCCCGCTTTGCCCTAGGGAGAGCGCAGGGCCTGGGGCGAAAACAGCTTGCGCTGCTTTCCTGAGCCAAGGCGCTTAAGGGATGTGGTTTGCTGCTGGAAGAGAGTTTCCCTTTGCAGAATGCAGCTCCCAGAAGCTGGTTTTGGGCCGTCTCTGGGACGGGGCCTAGGCGATGTGCGGCCGAGCTGGCTCAGGGGGCATGGCCGCGGTCTGGGCGAAGAAGGACATAGCACGCCCAATCCTACTTGCCCACGAAGGAGAACCCATTTGGAGTGGGTTTCAGGCGCCGGAGAGCCCCAGCAAAGCATCAGGGCCCAGGGAGCCAGGGCAGTCCGGCCCCGCTTTGCCCTATGGAGAGCGCAGGGCCAGGGGCGAAAACAGCTTGCGCTGCTTTCATGAGCCAAGGCAAGAAGGGGATGTGGTTTGCTGCTGGAAGAGTTTCCCTTTGCAGAATGCAGCACCCAGAAGCTCGTTTTGGGCCTTCTCTGGGACGGGGCCTCGGCGCTGAGCGGCCGAGCTGGCTCAGGGGGCATGGCTGGGGCCTGGGCGCAGAAGGCCTTCGTGCGCCCAATGCTGCTTCCCCACGAAGGAGAACCCATTTGGAGTGGGTTTCAGGCGCCGGAGAGCCCCAGCAAAGCATCAGGGCCCAGGGAGCCAGGGGCAGCCCGGCCCCGCTTTGCCCTATGGAGAGCGCAGGGCCAGGGGCGAAAACAGCTTGCGCTACTTTCATGAGCCAAGGCAAGTAGGGGATGTGGTTTGCTGCTGGAAGAGTTTCCCTTTGCAGAATGCAGCACCCAGAAGCTCGTTTTGGGCCTTCTCTGGGACGGGGCCTCGGCGCTGAGCGGCCGAGCTGGCTCAGGGGGCATGGCTGGGGCCTGGGCGCAGAAGGCCATCGTGCGCCCAATCCTGCTTCCCCACGAAGGAGAACCCGTGGGGAGTGGGATTCGGGCGCCGGAGACCCCCAGCAAATCAGCAGGGCCCAGGGAGCCAGGGGAAGCCCAGCCCCACTTTGCCCTATGGAGAGCGCAGGGCCAGTGCGAAAAGGGCTTGCGCTGCTTTCCTTAGCCAAGGCGCTTAAGGGATGTGGTTTGCTGCTGGAAGAGAGTTTCCCTTTGCAGAATGCAGCTCCCAGAAGCTCGTTTTGGGCTGTCGCTGCGAAGGGGCCTCTGCCCTGAGCGGCCGTGCTGGCTTAGGGGGCCTGGCCGGGGTCTGGGCGAAGAAGGACTTAGCACGCCCAATCCTGCTTGCCCACGAAGGAGAACCTGTGTGGAGTGTGATTCGGGTGCCGGAAACCCCCAGCAAAGCAGCAAGGCCCAGGGAGCCAGGGGCAGCCCAGCCCCGCTTTGCCCTATGGAGAGCGGAGGGCCGGGGGTGAAAAGAGCTTGTGTTGATATTCTGCGTGGAGTCACGGTGAGGCTGTGGTTTGCTGCCCAAGGAGAGTGTCCCTTTGCAGAATGCAGCTCCCAGAATCTCGCTTTGGGCCGTCGCTGCGAAGGGGCCTCTGCCCTGAGTGGCGGAGCTGGCTCAGGGGGCATGGCTGGGGGCTGGGTGCAGAAGGCCTTCGCGCACCCAATCCTACTTCCCCACGAAGGAGAACCCGTGGGGATTGGGTTTTGCGCGCTGGAGAGCCCCAGCAAAGCAGCAGGGCCCAGGGATCCAGGTGCAGCCTAGCCCCGATTTGCCCTATGGAGAGCGCAGGGCCGGGGGCGAAAAGGGCTGGCGCTGCTTTCCTGAGCCAAGGCGCTTAAGGGATGTGGTTTGCTGCTGGAAGAGAGTTTCCCTTTGCAGAATGCAGCTCCCAGAAGCTCGTTTTGGGCTGGCGCTGCGACGGGGCCTCGGCGCTGAGCGGCCATGCTGGCTCAGGGGGAATGGCCGCGGTCTGGGCGAAGAAGGACATAGCACGCCCAATCCTACTTGCCCACGAAGGAGAACCCAGTTGGAGTGGGTTTCAGGCGCTGGAGAGCCCCAGCAAAGCATCAGGGCCCAGGGAGCCAGGGGCAGCCCGGCCCCGCTTTGCCCTATGGAGAGCGCAGGGCCAGGGGCGAAAACAGCTTGCGCTGCTTTCATGAGCCAAGGCAAGTAGGGGATGTGGTTTGCTGCTGGAAGAGTTTCCCTTTGCAGAATGCAGCACCCAGAAGCTCGTTTTGGGCCTTCTCTGGGACGGGGCCTCGTCGCTGAGCGGCCGAGCTGGCTCAGGGGGCATGGCTGGGGCCTGGGCGCAGAAGGCCTTCGTGCGCCCAATCCTGCTTCCCCACGAAGGAGAACCCGTGCGGAGTGGGATTCGGGCGCCGGAGACCCCCAGCAAGTCAGCAGGGCCCAGGGAGCCAGGGGCAGCCCAGCCCCGCTTTGCAGTATGGAGAGCGCAGGGCCGGGGCGAAAAGGGCTTGCGCTGCTTTCCTGAGCCAAGGCGCTTAAGGGATGTGGTTTGCTGCTGGAAGAGAGTTTCCCTTTGCAGAATGCAGCTCCCAGAAGCTCGTTTTGGTCGGTCGCTGCGACGGGGCCTCGGCGCTGTGCGGCCGAGCTGGCTCAGGGGGCATGGCCGGGGTTTGGGCGAAGAAGGACTTAGCACGCCCAATCCTGCTTGCCCACGAAGGAGAACCTGTGTGGAGTGTGATTCGGGTGCCGGAAACCCCCAGCAAATCAGCAGGGCCCAGGGAGCCAGGGGCAGCCCAGCCCCGCTTTGCCCTATGGAGAGCGGAGGGCCGGGGGTGAAAAGAGCTTGTGTTGATATTCTGCGTGGAGTCACGGCGAGGCTGTGGTTTGCTGCCCAAGGAGAGTGTCCCTTTGCAGAATGCAGCTCCCAGAATCTCCCTTTGGGCCGTCGCTGCGAAGGGGCCTCGGCCCTGAGCGGCCGAGCTGGCTCAGGGGCATGGCTGGGGGCTGGGTGCAGAAGGCCTTCGCGCACCCAATCCTACTTCCCCACGAAGGAGAACCCGTGGGGATTGGGTTTCGCACGCTGGAGAGCCCCAGCAAAGCAGCAGGGCCCAGGGAGCCAGGGGCAGCCCAGCCCCGCTTTGCCCTATGGAGAGCGGAGGGCCGGGGGTGAAAAGAGCTTGTGTTGATATTCTGCGTGGAGTCACGGCGAGGCTGTGGTTTGCTGCCCAAGGAGAGTGTCCCTTTGCAGAATGCAGCTCCCAGAATCTCCCTTTGGGCCGTCGCTGCGAAGGGGCCTCGGCCCTGAGCGGCCGAGCTGGCTCAGGGGCATGGCTGGGGGCTGGGTGCAGAAGGCCTTCGCGCACCCAATCCTACTTCCCCACGAAGGAGAACCCGTGGGGATTGGGTTTCGCGCGCTGGAGAGCCCCAGCAAAGCAGCAGGGCCCAGGGAGCCAGGGGCAGCCCAGCCCCGCTTTGCCCTATGGAGAGCGCAGGGCCTGGGGCGAAAAGGGCTTGCGCTGCTTTCCTGAGCCAAGGCGCGTAAGGGATGTGGTTTGCTGCTGGAAGAGAGTTTCCCTTTGCAGAATGCAGCTCCCAGAAGCTCGTTTTGGGCTGTCGCTGCGACGGGGCCTCGGCGCTGAGCGGCCGTGCTGGCTTAGGGGGCCTGGCCGGGGTCTGGGCGAAGAAGGACTTAGCACGCCCAATCCTGCTTGCCCACGAAGGAGAACCTGTGTGGAGTGTGATTCGGGTGCCGGAAACCCCCAGCAAAGCAGCAAGGCCCAGGGAGCCAGGGGCAGCCCAGCCCCGCTTTGCCCTATGGAGAGCGGAGGGCCGGGGGTGAAAAGAGCTTGTGTTGATATTCTGCGCGGAGTTACGGCGAGGCTGTGATTTGCTGCCCAAGGAGAGTGTCCCTTTGCAGAATGCAGCTCCCAGAATCTCGCTTTGGGTCGTCGCTGCGAAGGGGCCTCGGCCCTGAGCGGCCGAGCTGGCTCAGGGGGCATGGCTGGGGGCAGGGCGAAGAAGGCCTTCGCGCGCCCAATCCTGCTTCCCCACGAAGGAGAACCCGTGGGGATTGGGTTTCGCGCGCTGGAGAGCCCCAGCAAAGCAGCAGGGCCCAGGGAGCCAGGGGCAGCCCGGCCCCGCTTTGCCCTATGGAGAGCGCAGGGCCTGGGGCGAAAAGGGCTTGCGCTGCTTTCCTGAGCCAAGGCGCGTAAGGGATGTGGTTTGCTGCTGGAAGAGAGTTTCCCTTTGCAGAATGCAGCTCCCAGAAGCTCGTTTTGGGCTGTCGCTGCGACGGGGCCTCGGCGCTGAGCGGCCGAGCTGGCTCAGGGGGCATGGCTGGGGCCTGGGCGCAGAAGGCCTTCGTGCGCCCAATGCTGCTTCCCCACGAAGGAGAACCCATTTGGAGTGGGTTTCAGGCGCCGGAGAGCCCCAGCAAAGCATCAGGGCCCAGGGAGCCAGGGGCAGCCCGGCCCCGCTTTGCCCTATGGAGAGCGCAGGGCCGGGGGCGAAAAGGGCTTGCGCTGCTTTCATGAGCCAAGGCAAGTAGGGGATGTGGTTTGCTGCTGGAAGAGTTTCCCTTTGCAGAATGCAGAACAGAGAAGCTCCTTTTGGGCCTTCTCTGGGACGGGGCCTCGGCGCTTAGCGGCCGAGCTGGCTCAGGGGGCATGGCTGGGGCCTGGGCGCAGAAGGCCTTCGTGCGCCCAATGCTGCTTCCCCACGAAGGAGAACCCGTGGGGAGTGGAATTCGGGCGCCGGAGACCCCCAGCAAATCAGCAGGGCCCAGGGAGCCAGGGGCAGCCCAGCCCCGCTTTGCCCTATGGAGAGCGCAGGGCCTGGGGGGGAAAAGGGCTTGCGCTGCTTTCCTGAGCCAAGGCGCTTAAGGGATGTGGTTTGCTTTGGAAGAGAGTTTCCCTTTGCAGAATGCAGCTCCCAGAAGCTCGTTTTGGGCCGTCGCTGCGACGGGGCCTCGGCAATGTGCGGCCATGCTGGCTCAGGGGGCATGGCTGGGGTCTGGGCAAAGAAGGCTTTCGCAGGTCCAATCCTACTTGCCCACGAAGGAGAACCCATTTGGAGTGGGTTTCAGGCGCCGGAGAGCCCCAGCAAAGCATCAGGGCCCAGGGAGCCAGGGGCAGCCTAGCCCCGCTTTGCCCTATGGAGAGCGCAGGGCCGGGGGCGAAAACAGCTTGCGCTGCTTTCATGAGCCAAGGCAAGAAGGGGATGTGGTTTGCTGCTGGAAGAGTTTCCCTTTGCAGAATGCAGCTCCCAGAAGCTCGTTTTGGGCTGTCGCTGCGACGGGGCCTCGGCGCTGAGCGGCCGTGCTGGCTCAGGGGGCATGGCCGGGGTCTGGGCGAAGAAGGACTTAGCACGCCCAATCCTGCTTGCCCACGAAGGAGAACCTGTGTGGAGTGTGATTCGGGTGCCGGAAACCCCCAGCAAAGCAGCAAGGCCCAGGGAGCCAGGGGCAGCCCAGCCCCGCTTTGCCCTATGGAGAGCGGAGGGCCGGGGGTGAAAAGAGCTTGTGTTGATATTCTGCGCGGAGTTACGGCGAGGCTGTGATTTGCTGCCCAAGGAGAGTGTCCCTTTGCAGAATGCAGCTCCCAGAATCTCGCTTTGGGTCGTCGCTGCGAAGGGGCCTCGGCCCTGAGCGGCCGAGCTGGCTCAGGGGGCATGGCTGGGGGCAGGGCGAAGAAGGCCTTCGCGCGCCCAATCCTGCTTCCCCACGAAGGAGAACCCGTGGGGAGTGGGATTCGGGCGCCGGAGACCCCCAGCAAATCAGCAGGGCCCAGGGAGCCAGGGGAAGCCCAGCCCCACTTTGCCCTATGGAGAGCGCAGGGCCAGTGCGAAAAGGGCTTGCGCTGCTTTCCTTAGCCAAGGCGCTTAAGGGATGTGGTTTGCTGCTGGAAGAGAGTTTCCCTTTGCAGAATGCAGCTCCCAGAAGCTCGTTTTGGGCTGTCGCTGCGACGGGGCCTCGGCGCTGAGCGGCCGTGCTGGCTTAGGGGGCCTGGCCGGGGTCTGGGCGAAGAAGGACTTAGCACGCCCAATCCTGCTTGCCCACGAAGGAGAACCTGTGTGGAGTGTGATTCGGGTGCCGGAAACCCCCAGCAAAGCAGCAAGGCCCAGGGAGCCAGGGGCAGCCCAGCCCCGCTTTGCCCTATGGAGAGCGGAGGGCCGGGGGTGAAAAGAGCTTGTGTTGATATTCTGCGTGGAGTCACGGTGAGGCTGTGGTTTGCTGCCCAAGGAGAGTGTCCCTTTGCAGAATGCAGCTCCCAGAATCTCGCTTTGGGCCGTCGCTGCGAAGGGGCCTCTGCCCTGAGTGGCGGAGCTGGCTCAGGGGGCATGGCTGGGGGCTGGGTGCAGAAGGCCTTCGCGCACCCAATCCTACTTGCCCACGAAGGAGAACCCATTTGGAGTGGGTTTCAGGCGCCGGAGAGCCCCAGCAAAGCATCAGGGCCCAGGGAGCCAGGGGCACCCCGGCCCCACTTTGCCGAATGGAGAGCGCTGGGTCGAGGGCGAAAACAGCTTGCGCTGCTTTCATGAGCCAAGGCAAGTAGGGGATGTGGTTTGCTACTGGAAGAGTTTCCCTTTGCAGAATGCAGCTCCCAGAAACTCGTTTTGGGCTGTCGCTGCGACGGGGCCTCGGCCCTGAGCGGCCGAGCTGGCTCAAGGGGCATGGCTGGGGCCTGGGCGCAGAAGGCCTTCGTGCGCCCAATCCTGCTTCCCCACGAAGGAGAACCCATGCGGAGTGGGATTCGGGCGCCGGAGACCCCCAGCAAGTCAGCAGGGCCCAGGGAGCCAGGGGCAGCCCAGCCCCGCTTTGCAGTATGGAGAGCGCAGGGCCGGGGCGAAAAGGGCTTGCGCTGCTTTCCTGAGCCAAGGCGCTTAAGGGATGTGGTTTGCTGCTGGAAGAGAGTTTCCCTTTGCAGAATGCAGCTCCCAGAAGCTCGTTTTGGTCGGTCGCTGCGACGGGGCCTCGGCGCTGTGCGGCCGAGCTGGCTCAGGGGGCATGGCCGGGGTTTGGGCGAAGAAGGACTTAGCACGCCCAATCCTGCTTGCCCACGAAGGAGAACCTGTGTGGAGTGTGATTCGGGTGCCGGAAACCCCCAGCAAAGCAGCAGGGCCCAGGGAGCCAGGGGCAGCCCAGCCCCGCTTTGCCCTATGGAGAGCGGAGGGCCGGGGGTGAAAAGAGCTTGTGTTGATATTCTGCGTGGAGTCACGGCGAGGCTGTGGTTTGCTGCCCAAGGAGAGTGTCCCTTTGCAGAATGCAGCTCCCAGAATCTCCCTTTGGGCCGTCGCTGCGAAGGGGCCTCGGCCCTGAGCGGCCGAGCTGGCTCAGGGGCATGGCTGGGGGCTGGGTGCAGAAGGCCTTCGCGCACCCAATCCTACTTCCCCACGAAGGAGAACCCGTGGGGATTGGGTTTCGCGCGCTGGAGAGCCCCAGCAAAGCAGCAGGGCCCAGGGAGCCAGGGGCAGCCCAGCCCCGCTTTGCCCTATGGAGAGCGCAGGGCCTGGGGCGAAAAGGGCTTGCGCTGCTTTCCTGAGCCAAGGCGCGTAAGGGATGTGGTTTGCTGCTGGAAGAGAGTTTCCCTTTGCAGAATGCAGCTCCCAGAAGCTCGTTTTGGGCTGTCGCTGCGACGGGGCCTCGGCTCTGAGCGGCCGAGCTGGCTCAGGGGGCATGGCTGGGGCCTGGGCGCAGAAGGCCTTCGTGCGCCCAATGCTGCTTCCCCACGAAGGAGAACCCATTTGGAGTGGGTTTCAGGCGCCGGAGAGCCCCAGCAAAGCATCAGGGCCCAGGGAGCCAGGGGCAGCCCGGCCCCGCTTTGCCCTATGGAGAGCGCAGGGCCGGGGGCGAAAAGGGCTTGCGCTGCTTTCATGAGCCAAGGCAAGTAGGGGATGTGGTTTGCTGCTGGAAGAGTTTCCCTTTGCAGAATGCAGAACAGAGAAGCTCGTTTTGGGCCTTCTCTGGGACGGGGCCTCGGCGCTTAGCGGCCGAGCTGGCTCAGGGGGCATGGCTGGGGCCTGGGCGCAGAAGGCCTTCGTGCGCCCAATGCTGCTTCCCCTGAAGGAGAACCCGTGGGGATTGGGTTTCGCGCGCTGGAGAGCCCCAGCAAAGCAGCAGGGCCCAGGGATCCAGCTGCAGCCTAGCCCCGCTTTGCCCTAGGGAGAGCGCAGGGCCTGGGGCGAAAACAGCTTGCGCTGCTTTCCTGAGCCAAGGCGCTTAAGGGATGTGGTTTGCTGCTGGAAGAGAGTTTCCCTTTGCAGAATGCAGCTCCCAGAAGCTGGTTTTGGGCCGTCTCTGGGACGGGGCCTAGGCGATGTGCGGCCGAGCTGGCTCAGGGGGCATGGCCGCGGTCTGGGCGAAGAAGGACATAGCACGCCCAATCCTACTTGCCCACGAAGGAGAACCCATTTGGAGTGGGTTTCAGGCGCCGGAGAGCCCCAGCAAAGCATCAGGGCCCAGGGAGCCAGGGCAGTCCGGCCCCGCTTTGCCCTATGGAGAGCGCAGGGCCAGGGGCGAAAACAGCTTGCGCTGCTTTCATGAGCCAAGGCAAGAAGGGGATGTGGTTTGCTGCTGGAAGAGTTTCCCTTTGCAGAATGCAGCACCCAGAAGCTCGTTTTGGGCCTTCTCTGGGACGGGGCCTCGGCGCTGAGCGGCCGAGCTGGCTCAGGGGGCATGGCTGGGGCCTGGGCGCAGAAGGCCTTCGTGCGCCCAATGCTGCTTCCCCACGAAGGAGAACCCATTTGGAGTGGGTTTCAGGCGCCGGAGAGCCCCAGCAAAGCATCAGGGCCCAGGGAGCCAGGGGCAGCCCGGCCCCGCTTTGCCCTATGGAGAGCGCAGGGCCAGGGGCGAAAACAGCTTGCGCTACTTTCATGAGCCAAGGCAAGTAGGGGATGTGGTTTGCTGCTGGAAGAGTTTCCCTTTGCAGAATGCAGCACCCAGAAGCTCGTTTTGGGCCTTCTCTGGGACGGGGCCTCGGCGCTGAGCGGCCGAGCTGGCTCAGGGGGCATGGCTGGGGCCTGGGCGCAGAAGGCCTTCGTGCGCCCAATCCTGCTTCCCCACGAAGGAGAACCCGTGGGGAGTGGGATTCGGGCGCCGGAGACCCCCAGCAAATCAGCAGGGCCCAGGGAGCCAGGGGAAGCCCAGCCCCACTTTGCCCTATGGAGAGCGCAGGGCCAGTGCGAAAAGGGCTTGCGCTGCTTTCCTTAGCCAAGGCGCTTAAGGGATGTGGTTTGCTGCTGGAAGAGAGTTTCCCTTTGCAGAATGCAGCTCCCAGAAGCTCGTTTTGGGCTGTCGCTGCGAAGGGGCCTCTGCCCTGAGCGGCCGTGCTGGCTTAGGGGGCCTGGCCGGGGTCTGGGCGAAGAAGGACTTAGCACGCCCAATCCTGCTTGCCCACGAAGGAGAACCTGTGTGGAGTGTGATTCGGGTGCCGGAAACCCCCAGCAAAGCAGCAAGGCCCAGGGAGCCAGGGGCAGCCCAGCCCCGCTTTGCCCTATGGAGAGCGGAGGGCCGGGGGTGAAAAGAGCTTGTGTTGATATTCTGCGTGGAGTCACGGTGAGGCTGTGGTTTGCTGCCCAAGGAGAGTGTCCCTTTGCAGAATGCAGCTCCCAGAATCTCGCTTTGGGCCGTCGCTGCGAAGGGGCCTCTGCCCTGAGTGGCGGAGCTGGCTCAGGGGGCATGGCTGGGGGCTGGGTGCAGAAGGCCTTCGCGCACCCAATCCTACTTGCCCACGAAGGAGAACCCGTGGGGATTGGGTTTTGCGCGCTGGAGAGCCCCAGCAAAGCAGCAGGGCCCAGGGATCCAGGTGCAGCCTAGCCCCGCTTTGCCCTATGGAGAGCGCAGGGCCGGGGGCGAAAAGGGCTGGCGCTGCTTTCCTGAGCCAAGGCGCTTAAGGGATGTGGTTTGCTGCTGGAAGAGAGTTTCCCTTTGCAGAATGCAGCTCCCAGAAGCTCGTTTTGGGCTGGCGCTGCGACGGGGCCTCGGCGCTGAGCGGCCATGCTGGCTCAGGGGGAATGGCCGCGGTCTGGGCGAAGAAGGACATAGCACGCCCAATCCTACTTGCCCACGAAGGAGAACCCAGTTGGAGTGGGTTTCAGGCGCTGGAGAGCCCCAGCAAAGCATCAGGGCCCAGGGAGCCAGGGGCAGCCCGGCCCCGCTTTGCCCTATGGAGAGCGCAGGGCCAGGGGCGAAAACAGCTTGCGCTGCTTTCATGAGCCAAGGCAAGTAGGGGATGTGGTTTGCTGCTGGAAGAGTTTCCCTTTGCAGAATGCAGCACCCAGAAGCTCGTTTTGGGCCTTCTCTGGGACGGGGCCTCGTCGCTGAGCGGCCGAGCTGGCTCAGGGGGCATGGCTGGGGCCTGGGCGCAGAAGGCCTTCGTGCGCCCAATCCTGCTTCCCCACGAAGGAGAACCCGTGCGGAGTGGGATTCGGGCGCCGGAGACCCCCAGCAAGTCAGCAGGGCCCAGGGAGCCAGGGGCAGCCCAGCCCCGCTTTGCAGTATGGAGAGCGCAGGGCCGGGGCGAAAAGGGCTTGCGCTGCTTTCCTGAGCCAAGGCGCTTAAGGGATGTGGTTTGCTGCTGGAAGAGAGTTTCCCTTTGCAGAATGCAGCTCCCAGAAGCTCGTTTTGGTCGGTCGCTGCGACGGGGCCTCGGCGCTGTGCGGCCGAGCTGGCTCAGGGGGCATGGCCGGGGTTTGGGCGAAGAAGGACTTAGCACGCCCAATCCTGCTTGCCCACGAAGGAGAACCTGTGTGGAGTGTGATTCGGGTGCCGGAAACCCCCAGCAAATCAGCAGGGCCCAGGGAGCCAGGGGCAGCCCAGCCCCGCTTTGCCCTATGGAGAGCGGAGGGCCGGGGGTGAAAAGAGCTTGTGTTGATATTCTGCGTGGAGTCACGGCGAGGCTGTGGTTTGCTGCCCAAGGAGAGTGTCCCTTTGCAGAATGCAGCTCCCAGAATCTCCCTTTGGGCCGTCGCTGCGAAGGGGCCTCGGCCCTGAGCGGCCGAGCTGGCTCAGGGGCATGGCTGGGGGCTGGGTGCAGAAGGCCTTCGCGCACCCAATCCTACTTCCCCACGAAGGAGAACCCGTGGGGATTGGGTTTCGCGCGCTGGAGAGCCCCAGCAAAGCAGCAGGGCCCAGGGAGCCAGGGGCAGCCCAGCCCCGCTTTGCCCTATGGAGAGCGGAGGGCCGGGGGTGAAAAGAGCTTGTGTTGATATTCTGCGTGGAGTCACGGCGAGGCTGTGGTTTGCTGCCCAAGGAGAGTGTCCCTTTGCAGAATGCAGCTCCCAGAATCTCCCTTTGGGCCGTCGCTGCGAAGGGGCCTCGGCCCTGAGCGGCCGAGCTGGCTCAGGGGCATGGCTGGGGGCTGGGTGCAGAAGGCCTTCGCGCACCCAATCCTACTTCCCCACGAAGGAGAACCCGTGGGGATTGGGTTTCGCGCGCTGGAGAGCCCCAGCAAAGCAGCAGGGCCCAGGGAGCCAGGGGCAGCCCAGCCCCGCTTTGCCCTATGGAGAGCGCAGGGCCTGGGGCGAAAAGGGCTTGCGCTGCTTTCCTGAGCCAAGGCGCGTAAGGGATGTGGTTTGCTGCTGGAAGAGAGTTTCCCTTTGCAGAATGCAGCTCCCAGAAGCTCGTTTTGGGCTGTCGCTGCGACGGGGCCTCGGCTCTGAGCGGCCGAGCTGGCTCAGGGGGCATGGCTGGGGCCTGGGCGCAGAAGGCCTTCGTGCGCCCAATGCTGCTTCCCCACGAAGGAGAACCCATTTGGAGTGGGTTTCAGGCGCCGGAGAGCCCCAGCAAAGCATCAGGGCCCAGGGAGCCAGGGGCAGCCCGGCCCCGCTTTGCCCTATGGAGAGCGCAGGGCCGGGGGCGAAAAGGGCTTGCGCTGCTTTCATGAGCCAAGGCAAGTAGGGGATGTGGTTTGCTGCTGGAAGAGTTTCCCTTTGCAGAATGCAGAACAGAGAAGCTCGTTTTGGGCCTTCTCTGGGACGGGGCCTCGGCGCTTAGCGGCCGAGCTGGCTCAGGGGGCATGGCTGGGGCCTGGGCGCAGAAGGCCTTCGTGCGCCCAATGCTGCTTCCCCTGAAGGAGAACCCGTGGGGATTGGGTTTCGCGCGCTGGAGAGCCCCAGCAAAGCAGCAGGGCCCAGGGATCCAGCTGCAGCCTAGCCCCGCTTTGCCCTAGGGAGAGCGCAGGGCCTGGGGCGAAAACAGCTTGCGCTGCTTTCCTGAGCCAAGGCGCTTAAGGGATGTGGTTTGCTGCTGGAAGAGAGTTTCCCTTTGCAGAATGCAGCTCCCAGAAGCTGGTTTTGGGCCGTCTCTGGGACGGGGCCTAGGCGATGTGCGGCCGAGCTGGCTCAGGGGGCATGGCCGCGGTCTGGGCGAAGAAGGACATAGCACGCCCAATCCTACTTGCCCACGAAGGAGAACCCATTTGGAGTGGGTTTCAGGCGCCGGAGAGCCCCAGCAAAGCATCAGGGCCCAGGGAGCCAGGGCAGTCCGGCCCCGCTTTGCCCTATGGAGAGCGCAGGGCCAGGGGCGAAAACAGCTTGCGCTGCTTTCATGAGCCAAGGCAAGAAGGGGATGTGGTTTGCTGCTGGAAGAGTTTCCCTTTGCAGAATGCAGCACCCAGAAGCTCGTTTTGGGCCTTCTCTGGGACGGGGCCTCGGCGCTGAGCGGCCGAGCTGGCTCAGGGGGCATGGCTGGGGCCTGGGCGCAGAAGGCCTTCGTGCGCCCAATGCTGCTTCCCCACGAAGGAGAACCCATTTGGAGTGGGTTTCAGGCGCCGGAGAGCCCCAGCAAAGCATCAGGGCCCAGGGAGCCAGGGGCAGCCCGGCCCCGCTTTGCCCTATGGAGAGCGCAGGGCCAGGGGCGAAAACAGCTTGCGCTACTTTCATGAGCCAAGGCAAGTAGGGGATGTGGTTTGCTGCTGGAAGAGTTTCCCTTTGCAGAATGCAGCACCCAGAAGCTCGTTTTGGGCCTTCTCTGGGACGGGGCCTCGGCGCTGAGCGGCCGAGCTGGCTCAGGGGGCATGGCTGGGGCCTGGGCGCAGAAGGCCTTCGTGCGCCCAATCCTGCTTCCCCACGAAGGAGAACCCGTGGGGAGTGGGATTCGGGCGCCGGAGACCCCCAGCAAATCAGCAGGGCCCAGGGAGCCAGGGGAAGCCCAGCCCCACTTTGCCCTATGGAGAGCGCAGGGCCAGTGCGAAAAGGGCTTGCGCTGCTTTCCTTAGCCAAGGCGCTTAAGGGATGTGGTTTGCTGCTGGAAGAGAGTTTCCCTTTGCAGAATGCAGCTCCCAGAAGCTCGTTTTGGGCTGTCGCTGCGAAGGGGCCTCTGCCCTGAGCGGCCGTGCTGGCTTAGGGGGCCTGGCCGGGGTCTGGGCGAAGAAGGACTTAGCACGCCCAATCCTGCTTGCCCACGAAGGAGAACCTGTGTGGAGTGTGATTCGGGTGCCGGAAACCCCCAGCAAAGCAGCAAGGCCCAGGGAGCCAGGGGCAGCCCAGCCCCGCTTTGCCCTATGGAGAGCGGAGGGCCGGGGGTGAAAAGAGCTTGTGTTGATATTCTGCGTGGAGTCACGGTGAGGCTGTGGTTTGCTGCCCAAGGAGAGTGTCCCTTTGCAGAATGCAGCTCCCAGAATCTCGCTTTGGGCCGTCGCTGCGAAGGGGCCTCTGCCCTGAGTGGCGGAGCTGGCTCAGGGGCATGGCTGGGGGCTGGGTGCAGAAGGCCTTCGCGCACCCAATCCTACTTCCCCACGAAGGAGAACCCGTGGGGATTGGGTTTTGCGCGCTGGAGAGCCCCAGCAAAGCAGCAGGGCCCAGGGATCCAGGTGCAGCCTAGCCCCGCTTTGCCCTATGGAGAGCGCAGGGCCGGGGGCGAAAAGGGCTTGCGCTGCTTTCCTGAGCCAAGGCGCTTAAGGGATGTGGTTTGCTGCTGGAAGAGAGTTTCCCTTTGCAGAATGCAGCTCCCAGAAGCTCGTTTTGGGCTGGCGCTGCGACGGGGCCTCGGCGCTGAGCGGCCATGCTGGCTCAGGGGGAATGGCCGCGGTCTGGGCGAAGAAGGACATAGCACGCCCAATCCTACTTGCCCACGAAGGAGAACCCAGTTGGAGTGGGTTTCAGGCGCTGGAGAGCCCCAGCAAAGCATCAGGGCCCAGGGAGCCAGGGGCAGCCCGGCCCCGCTTTGCCCTATGGAGAGCGCAGGGCCAGGGGCGAAAACAGCTTGCGCTGCTTTCATGAGCCAAGGCAAGTAGGGGATGTGGTTTGCTGCTGGAAGAGTTTCCCTTTGCAGAATGCAGCACCCAGAAGCTCGTTTTGGGCCTTCTCTGGGACGGGGCCTCGTCGCTGAGCGGCCGAGCTGGCTCAGGGGGCATGGCTGGGGCCTGGGCGCAGAAGGCCTTCGTGCGCCCAATCCTGCTTCCCCACGAAGGAGAACCCGTGCGGAGTGGGATTCGGGCGCCGGAGACCCCCAGCAAGTCAGCAGGGCCCAGGGAGCCAGGGGCAGCCCAGCCCCGCTTTGCAGTATGGAGAGCGCAGGGCCGGGGCGAAAAGGGCTTGCGCTGCTTTCCTGAGCCAAGGCGCTTAAGGGATGTGGTTTGCTGCTGGAAGAGAGTTTCCCTTTGCAGAATGCAGCTCCCAGAAGCTCGTTTTGGTCGGTCGCTGCGACGGGGCCTCGGCGCTGTGCGGCCGAGCTGGCTCAGGGGGCATGGCCGGGGTTTGGGCGAAGAAGGACTTAGCACGCCCAATCCTGCTTGCCCACGAAGGAGAACCTGTGTGGAGTGTGATTCGGGTGCCGGAAACCCCCAGCAAATCAGCAGGGCCCAGGGAGCCAGGGGCAGCCCAGCCCCGCTTTGCCCTATGGAGAGCGGAGGGCCGGGGGTGAAAAGAGCTTGTGTTGATATTCTGCGTGGAGTCACGGCGAGGCTGTGGTTTGCTGCCCAAGGAGAGTGTCCCTTTGCAGAATGCAGCTCCCAGAATCTCCCTTTGGGCCGTCGCTGCGAAGGGGCCTCGGCCCTGAGCGGCCGAGCTGGCTCAGGGGCATGGCTGGGGGCTGGGTGCAGAAGGCCTTCGCGCACCCAATCCTACTTCCCCACGAAGGAGAACCCGTGGGGATTGGGTTTCGCGCGCTGGAGAGCCCCAGCAAAGCAGCAGGGCCCAGGGAGCCAGGGGCAGCCCAGCCCCGCTTTGCCCTATGGAGAGCGGAGGGCCGGGGGTGAAAAGAGCTTGTGTTGATATTCTGCGTGGAGTCACGGCGAGGCTGTGGTTTGCTGCCCAAGGAGAGTGTCCCTTTGCAGAATGCAGCTCCCAGAATCTCCCTTTGGGCCGTCGCTGCGAAGGGGCCTCGGCCCTGAGCGGCCGAGCTGGCTCAGGGGCATGGCTGGGGGCTGGGTGCAGAAGGCCTTCGCGCACCCAATCCTACTTCCCCACGAAGGAGAACCCGTGGGGATTGGGTTTCGCGCGCTGGAGAGCCCCAGCAAAGCAGCAGGGCCCAGGGAGCCAGGGGCAGCCCAGCCCCGCTTTGCCCTATGGAGAGCGCAGGGCCTGGGGCGAAAAGGGCTTGCGCTGCTTTCCTGAGCCAAGGCGCGTAAGGGATGTGGTTTGCTGCTGGAAGAGAGTTTCCCTTTGCAGAATGCAGCTCCCAGAAGCTTGTTTTGGGCTGTCGCTGCGACGGGGCCTCGGCTCTGAGCGGCCGAGCTGGCTCAGGGGGCATGGATGGGGCCTGGGCGCAGAAGGCCTTCGTGCGCCCAATGCTGCTTCCCCACGAAGGAGAACCCATTTGGAGTGGGTTTCAGGCGCCGGAGAGCCCCAGCAAAGCATCAGGGCCCAGGGAGCCAGGGGCAGCCCGGCCCCGCTTTGCCCTATGGAGAGCGCAGGGCCGGGGGCGAAAAGGGCTTGCGCTGCTTTCATGAGCCAAGGCAAGTAGGGGATGTGGTTTGCTGCTGGAAGAGTTTCCCTTTGCAGAATGCAGAACAGAGAAGCTCGTTTTGGGCCTTCTCTGGGACGGGGCCTCGGCGCTTAGCGGCCGAGCTGGCTCAGGGGGCATGGCTGGGGCCTGGGCGCAGAAGGCCTTCGTGCGCCCAATGCTGCTTCCCCTGAAGGAGAACCCGTGGGGATTGGGTTTCGCGCGCTGGAGAGCCCCAGCAAAGCAGCAGGGCCCAGGGATCCAGCTGCAGCCTAGCCCCGCTTTGCCCTAGGGAGAGCGCAGGGCCTGGGGCGAAAACAGCTTGCGCTGCTTTCCTGAGCCAAGGCGCTTAAGGGATGTGGTTTGCTGCTGGAAGAGAGTTTCCCTTTGCAGAATGCAGCTCCCAGAAGCTGGTTTTGGGCCGTCTCTGGGACGGGGCCTAGGCGATGTGCGGCCGAGCTGGCTCAGGGGGCATGGCCGCGGTCTGGGCGAAGAAGGACATAGCACGCCCAATCCTACTTGCCCACGAAGGAGAACCCATTTGGAGTGGGTTTCAGGCGCCGGAGAGCCCCAGCAAAGCATCAGGGCCCAGGGAGCCAGGGCAGTCCGGCCCCGCTTTGCCCTATGGAGAGCGCAGGGCCAGGGGCGAAAACAGCTTGCGCTGCTTTCATGAGCCAAGGCAAGAAGGGGATGTGGTTTGCTGCTGGAAGAGTTTCCCTTTGCAGAATGCAGCACCCAGAAGCTCGTTTTGGGCCTTCTCTGGGACGGGGCCTCGGCGCTGAGCGGCCGAGCTGGCTCAGGGGGCATGGCTGGGGCCTGGGCGCAGAAGGCCTTCGTGCGCCCAATGCTGCTTCCCCACGAAGGAGAACCCATTTGGAGTGGGTTTCAGGCGCCGGAGAGCCCCAGCAAAGCATCAGGGCCCAGGGAGCCAGGGGCAGCCCGGCCCCGCTTTGCCCTATGGAGAGCGCAGGGCCAGGGGCGAAAACAGCTTGCGCTACTTTCATGAGCCAAGGCAAGTAGGGGATGTGGTTTGCTGCTGGAAGAGTTTCCCTTTGCAGAATGCAGCACCCAGAAGCTCGTTTTGGGCCTTCTCTGGGACGGGGCCTCGGCGCTGAGCGGCCGAGCTGGCTCAGGGGGCATGGCTGGGGCCTGGGCGCAGAAGGCCTTCGTGCGCCCAATCCTGCTTCCCCACGAAGGAGAACCCGTGGGGAGTGGGATTCGGGCGCCGGAGACCCCCAGCAAATCAGCAGGGCCCAGGGAGCCAGGGGAAGCCCAGCCCCACTTTGCCCTATGGAGAGCGCAGGGCCAGTGCGAAAAGGGCTTGCGCTGCTTTCCTTAGCCAAGGCGCTTAAGGGATGTGGTTTGCTGCTGGAAGAGAGTTTCCCTTTGCAGAATGCAGCTCCCAGAAGCTCGTTTTGGGCTGTCGCTGCGAAGGGGCCTCTGCCCTGAGCGGCCGTGCTGGCTTAGGGGGCCTGGCCGGGGTCTGGGCGAAGAAGGACTTAGCACGCCCAATCCTGCTTGCCCACGAAGGAGAACCTGTGTGGAGTGTGATTCGGGTGCCGGAAACCCCCAGCAAAGCAGCAAGGCCCAGGGAGCCAGGGGCAGCCCAGCCCAGCTTTGCCCTATGGAGAGCGGAGGGCCGGGGGTGAAAAGAGCTTGTGTTGATATTCTGCGTGGAGTCACGGTGAGGCTGTGGTTTGCTGCCCAAGGAGAGTGTCCCTTTGCAGAATGCAGCTCCCAGAATCTCGCTTTGGGCCGTCGCTGCGAAGGGGCCTCTGCCCTGAGTGGCGGAGCTGGCTCAGGGGGCATGGCTGGGGGCTGGGTGCAGAAGGCCTTCGCGCACCCAATCCTACTTCCCCACGAAGGAGAACCCGTGGGGATTGGGTTTTGCGCGCTGGAGAGCCCCAGCAAAGCAGCAGGGCCCAGGGATCCAGGTGCAGCCTAGCCCCGCTTTGCCCTATGGAGAGCGCAGGGCCGGGGGCGAAAAGGGCTTGCGCTGCTTTCCTGAGCCAAGGCGCTTAAGGGATGTGGTTTGCTGCTGGAAGAGAGTTTCCCTTTGCAGAATGCAGCTCCCAGAAGCTGGTTTTGGGCCGTCTCTGGGACGGGGCCTAGGCGATGTGCGGCCGAGCTGGCTCAGGGGGCATGGCCGCGGTCTGGGCGAAGAAGGACATAGCACGCCCAATCCTACTTGCCCACGAAGGAGAACCCATTTGGAGTGGGTTTCAGGCGCCGGAGAGCCCCAGCAAAGCATCAGGGCCCAGGGAGCCAGGGCAGTCCGGCCCCGCTTTGCCCTATGGAGAGCGCAGGGCCAGGGGCGAAAACAGCTTGCGCTGCTTTCATGAGCCAAGGCAAGAAGGGGATGTGGTTTGCTGCTGGAAGAGTTTCCCTTTGCAGAATGCAGCACCCAGAAGCTCGTTTTGGGCCTTCTCTGGGACGGGGCCTCGGCGCTGAGCGGCCGAGCTGGCTCAGGGGGCATGGCTGGGGCCTGGGCGCAGAAGGCCTTCGTGCGCCCAATGCTGCTTCCCCACGAAGGAGAACCCATTTGGAGTGGGTTTCAGGCGCCGGAGAGCCCCAGCAAAGCATCAGGGCCCAGGGAGCCAGGGGCAGCCCGGCCCCGCTTTGCCCTATGGAGAGCGCAGGGCCAGGGGCGAAAACAGCTTGCGCTACTTTCATGAGCCAAGGCAAGTAGGGGATGTGGTTTGCTGCTGGAAGAGTTTCCCTTTGCAGAATGCAGCACCCAGAAGCTCGTTTTGGGCCTTCTCTGGGACGGGGCCTCGGCGCTGAGCGGCCGAGCTGGCTCAGGGGGCATGGCTGGGGCCTGGGCGCAGAAGGCCTTCGTGCGCCCAATCCTGCTTCCCCACGAAGGAGAACCCGTGGGGAGTGGGATTCGGGCGCCGGAGACCCCCAGCAAATCAGCAGGGCCCAGGGAGCCAGGGGAAGCCCAGCCCCACTTTGCCCTATGGAGAGCGCAGGGCCAGTGCGAAAAGGGCTTGCGCTGCTTTCCTTAGCCAAGGCGCTTAAGGGATGTGGTTTGCTGCTGGAAGAGAGTTTCCCTTTGCAGAATGCAGCTCCCAGAAGCTCGTTTTGGGCTGTCGCTGCGAAGGGGCCTCTGCCCTGAGCGGCCGTGCTGGCTTAGGGGGCCTGGCCGGGGTCTGGGCGAAGAAGGACTTAGCACGCCCAATCCTGCTTGCCCACGAAGGAGAACCTGTGTGGAGTGTGATTCGGGTGCCGGAAACCCCCAGCAAAGCAGCAAGGCCCAGGGAGCCAGGGGCAGCCCAGCCCAGCTTTGCCCTATGGAGAGCGGAGGGCCGGGGGTGAAAAGAGCTTGTGTTGATATTCTGCGTGGAGTCACGGTGAGGCTGTGGTTTGCTGCCCAAGGAGAGTGTCCCTTTGCAGAATGCAGCTCCCAGAATCTCGCTTTGGGCCGTCGCTGCGAAGGGGCCTCTGCCCTGAGTGGCGGAGCTGGCTCAGGGGGCATGGCTGGGGGCTGGGTGCAGAAGGCCTTCGCGCACCCAATCCTACTTCCCCACGAAGGAGAACCCGTGGGGATTGGGTTTTGCGCGCTGGAGAGCCCCAGCAAAGCAGCAGGGCCCAGGGATCCAGGTGCAGCCTAGCCCCGCTTTGCCCTATGGAGAGCGCAGGGCCGGGGGCGAAAAGGGCTTGCGCTGCTTTCCTGAGCCAAGGCGCTTAAGGGATGTGGTTTGCTGCTGGAAGAGAGTTTCCCTTTGCAGAATGCAGCTCCCAGAAGCTCGTTTTGGGCTGGCGCTGCGACGGGGCCTCGGCGCTGAGCGGCCATGCTGGCTCAGGGGGAATGGCCGCGGTCTGGGCGAAGAAGGACATAGCACGCCCAATCCTACTTGCCCACGAAGGAGAACCCAGTTGGAGTGGGTTTCAGGCGCTGGAGAGCCCCAGCAAAGCATCAGGGCCCAGGGAGCCAGGGGCAGCCCGGCCCCGCTTTGCCCTATGGAGAGCGCAGGGCCAGGGGCGAAAACAGCTTGCGCTGCTTTCATGAGCCAAGGCAAGAAGGGGATGTGGTTTGCTGCTGGAAGAGTTTCCCTTTGCAGAATGCAGCACCCAGAAGCTCGTTTTGGGCCTTCTCTGGGACGGGGCCTCGGCGCTGAGCGGCCGAGCTGGCTCAGGGGGCATGGCTGGGGCCTGGGCGCAGAAGGCCTTCGTGCGCCCAATCCTGCTTCCCCACGAAGGAGAACCCGTGCGGAGTGGGATTCGGGCGCCGGAGACCCCCAGCAAGTCAGCAGGGCCCAGGGAGCCAGGGGCAGCCCAGCCCCGCTTTGCCCTATGGAGAGCGGAGGGCCGGGGGTGAAAAGAGCTTGTGTTGATATTCTGCGTGGAGTCACGGTGAGGCTGTGGTTTGCTGCCCAAAGAGAGTGTCCCTTTGCAGAATGCAGCTCCCAGAAGCTCGTTTTGGGCTGTCGCTGCGACGGGGCCTCGGCGCTGAGCGGCCGAGCTGGCTCAGGGGGCATGGCTGGGGCCTGGGCGCAGAAGGCCTTCGTGCGCCCAATGCTGCTTCCCCACGAAGGAGAACCCATTTGGAGTGGGTTTCAGGCGCCGGAGAGCCCCAGCAAAGCATCAGGGCCCAGGGAGCCAGGGGCAGCCCGGCCCCGCTTTGCCCTATGGAGAGCGCAGGGCCGGGGGCGAAAAGGGCTTGCGCTGCTTTCATGAGCCAAGGCAAGTAGGGGATGTGGTTTGCTGCTGGAAGAGTTTCCCTTTGCAGAATGCAGAACAGAGAAGCTCGTTTTGGGCCTTCTCTGGGACGGGGCCTCGGCGCTGAGCGGCCGAGCTGGCTCAGGGGGCATGGCTGGGGCCTGGGCGCAGAAGGCCTTCGTGCGCCCAATCCTGCTTCCCCACGAAGGAGAACCCGTGGGGAGTGGGATTCGGGCGCCGGAGACCCCCAGCAAATCAGCAGGGCCCAGGGAGCCAGGGGAAGCCCAGCCCCACTTTGCCCTATGGAGAGCGCAGGGCCAGTGCGAAAAGGGCTTGCGCTGCTTTCCTTAGCCAAGGCGCTTAAGGGATGTGGTTTGCTGCTGGAAGAGAGTTTCCCTTTGCAGAATGCAGCTCCCAGAAGCTCGTTTTGGGCTGTCGCTGCGAAGGGGCCTCTGCCCTGAGCGGCCGTGCTGGCTTAGGGGGCCTGGCCGGGGTCTGGGCGAAGAAGGACTTAGCACGCCCAATCCTGCTTGCCCACGAAGGAGAACCTGTGTGGAGTGTGATTCGGGTGCCGGAAACCCCCAGCAAAGCAGCAAGGCCCAGGGAGCCAGGGGCAGCCCAGCCCAGCTTTGCCCTATGGAGAGCGGAGGGCCGGGGGTGAAAAGAGCTTGTGTTGATATTCTGCGTGGAGTCACGGTGAGGCTGTGGTTTGCTGCCCAAGGAGAGTGTCCCTTTGCAGAATGCAGCTCCCAGAATCTCGCTTTGGGCCGTCGCTGCGAAGGGGCCTCTGCCCTGAGTGGCGGAGCTGGCTCAGGGGGCATGGCTGGGGGCTGGGTGCAGAAGGCCTTCGCGCACCCAATCCTACTTCCCCACGAAGGAGAACCCGTGGGGATTGGGTTTTGCGCGCTGGAGAGCCCCAGCAAAGCAGCAGGGCCCAGGGATCCAGGTGCAGCCTAGCCCCGCTTTGCCCTATGGAGAGCGCAGGGCTGGGGGCGAAAAGGGCTTGCGCTGCTTTCCTGAGCCAAGGCGCTTAAGGGATGTGGTTTGCTGCTGGAAGAGAGTTTCCCTTTGCAGAATGCAGCTCCCAGAAGCTCGTTTTGGGCTGGCGCTGCGACGGGGCCTCGGCGCTGAGCGGCCATGCTGGCTCAGGGGGAATGGCCGCGGTCTGGGCGAAGAAGGACATAGCACGCCCAATCCTACTTGCCCACGAAGGAGAACCCAGTTGGAGTGGGTTTCAGGCGCTGGAGAGCCCCAGCAAAGCATCAGGGCCCAGGGAGCCAGGGGCAGCCCGGCCCCGCTTTGCCCTATGGAGAGCGCAGGGCCAGGGGCGAAAACAGCTTGCGCTGCTTTCATGAGCCAAGGCAAGTAGGGGATGTGGTTTGCTGCTGGAAGAGTTTCCCTTTGCAGAATGCAGCACCCAGAAGCTCGTTTTGGGCCGTCTCTGGGACAGGGCCTCGGCGCTGAGCGGCCGAGCTGGCTCAGGGGGCATGGCTGGGGCCTGGGCGCAGAAGGCCTTCGTGCGCCCAATCCTGCTTCCCCACGAAGGAGAACCCTTGCGGAGTGGGATTCGGGCGCCGGAGACCCCCAGCAAGTCAGCAGGGCCCAGGGAGCCAGGGGCAGCCCAGCCCCGCTTTGCAGTATGGAGAGCGCAGGGCCGGGGCGAAAAGGGCTTGCGCTGCTTTCCTGAGCCAAGGCGCTTAAGGGATGTGGTTTGCTGCTGGAAGAGAGTTTCCCTTTGCAGAATGCAGCTCCCAGAAGCTCGTTTTGGGCTGTCACTGCGACGGGGCCTCGGCGCTGAGCAGCCCTGCTGGCTCAGGGGGCATGGCCGGGGTTTGGGCGAAGAAGGACTTAGCACGCCCAATCCTGCTTGCCCACGAAGGAGAACCTGTGTGGAGTGTGATTCGGGTGCCGGAAACCCCCAGCAAAGCAGCAGGGCCCAGGGAGCCAGGGGCAGCCCAGCCCCGCTTTGCCCTATGGAGAGCGGAGGGCCGGGGGTGAAAAGAGCTTGTGTTGATATTCTGCGTGGAGTCACGGTGAGGCTGTGGTTTGCTGCCCAAGGAGAGTGTCCCTTTGCAGAATGCAGCTCCCAGAAGCTCGTTTTGGGCTGTCGCTGCGACGGGGCCTCGGCGCTGAGCGGCCGAGCTGGCTCAGGGGGCATGGCTGGGGCCTGGGCGCAGAAGGCCTTCGTGCGCCCAATGCTGCTTCCCCACGAAGGAGAACCCATTTGGAGTGGGTTTCAGGCGCCGGAGAGCCCCAGCAAAGCATCAGGGCCCAGGGAGCCAGGGGCAGCCCGGCCCCGCTTTGCCCTATGGAGAGCGCAGGGCCGGGGGCGAAAAGGGCTTGCGCTGCTTTCATGAGCCAAGGCAAGTAGGGGATGTGGTTTGCTGCTGGAAGAGTTTCCCTTTGCAGAATGCAGAACAGAGAAGCTCGTTTTGGGCCTTCTCTGGGACGGGGCCTCGGCGCTGAGCGGCCGAGCTGGCTCAGGGGGCATGGCTGGGGCCTGGGCGCAGAAGGCCTTCGTGCGCCCAATCCTGCTTCCCCACGAAGGAGAACCCGTGGGGAGTGGGATTCGGGCGCCGGAGACCCCCAGCAAATCAGCAGGGCCCAGGGAGCCAGGGGAAGCCCAGCCCCACTTTGCCCTATGGAGAGCGCAGGGCCAGTGCGAAAAGGGCTTGCGCTGCTTTCCTTAGCCAAGGCGCTTAAGGGATGTGGTTTGCTGCTGGAAGAGAGTTTCCCTTTGCAGAATGCAGCTCCCAGAAGCTCGTTTTGGGCTGTCGCTGCGAAGGGGCCTCTGCCCTGAGCGGCCGTGCTGGCTTAGGGGGCCTGGCCGGGGTCTGGGCGAAGAAGGACTTAGCACGCCCAATCCTGCTTGCCCACGAAGGAGAACCTGTGTGGAGTGTGATTCGGGTGCCGGAAACCCCCAGCAAAGCAGCAAGGCCCAGGGAGCCAGGGGCAGCCCAGCCCAGCTTTGCCCTATGGAGAGCGGAGGGCCGGGGGTGAAAAGAGCTTGTGTTGATATTCTGCGTGGAGTCACGGTGAGGCTGTGGTTTGCTGCCCAAGGAGAGTGTCCCTTTGCAGAATGCAGCTCCCAGAATCTCGCTTTGGGCCGTCGCTGCGAAGGGGCCTCTGCCCTGAGTGGCGGAGCTGGCTCAGGGGGCATGGCTGGGGGCTGGGTGCAGAAGGCCTTCGCGCACCCAATCCTACTTCCCCACGAAGGAGAACCCGTGGGGATTGGGTTTTGCGCGCTGGAGAGCCCCAGCAAAGCAGCAGGGCCCAGGGATCCAGGTGCAGCCTAGCCCCGCTTTGCCCTATGGAGAGCGCAGGGCTGGGGGCGAAAAGGGCTTGCGCTGCTTTCCTGAGCCAAGGCGCTTAAGGGATGTGGTTTGCTGCTGGAAGAGAGTTTCCCTTTGCAGAATGCAGCTCCCAGAAGCTCGTTTTGGGCTGGCGCTGCGACGGGGCCTCGGCGCTGAGCGGCCATGCTGGCTCAGGGGGAATGGCCGCGGTCTGGGCGAAGAAGGACATAGCACGCCCAATCCTACTTGCCCACGAAGGAGAACCCAGTTGGAGTGGGTTTCAGGCGCTGGAGAGCCCCAGCAAAGCATCAGGGCCCAGGGAGCCAGGGGCAGCCCGGCCCCGCTTTGCCCTATGGAGAGCGCAGGGCCAGGGGCGAAAACAGCTTGCGCTGCTTTCATGAGCCAAGGCAAGTAGGGGATGTGGTTTGCTGCTGGAAGAGTTTCCCTTTGCAGAATGCAGCACCCAGAAGCTCGTTTTGGGCCGTCTCTGGGACGGGGCCTCGGCGCTGAGCGGCCGAGCTGGCTCAGGGGGCATGGCTGGGGCCTGGGCGCAGAAGGCCTTCGTGCGCCCAATCCTGCTTCCCCACGAAGGAGAACCCGTGCGGAGTGGGATTCGGGCGCCGGAGACCCCCAGCAAGTCAGCAGGGCCCAGGGAGCCAGGGGCAGCCCAGCCCCGCTTTGCAGTATGGAGAGCGCAGGGCCGGGGCGAAAAGGGCTTGCGCTGCTTTCCTGAGCCAAGGCGCTTAAGGGATGTGGTTTGCTGCTGGAAGAGAGTTTCCCTTTGCAGAATGCAGCTCCCAGAAGCTCGTTTTGGGCTGTCACTGCGACGGGGCCTCGGCGCTGAGCGGCCCTGCTGGCTCAGGGGGCATGGCCGGGGTTTGGGCGAAGAAGGACTTAGCACGCCCAATCCTGCTTGCCCACGAAGGAGAACCTGTGTGGAGTGTGATTCGGGTGCCGGAAACCCCCAGCAAAGCAGCAGGGCCCAGGGAGCCAGGGGCAGCCCAGCCCCGCTTTGCCCTATGGAGAGCGGAGGGCCGGGGGTGAAAAGAGCTTGTGTTGATATTCTGCGTGGAGTCACGGTGAGGCTGTGGTTTGCTGCCCAAGGAGAGTGTCCCTTTGCAGAATGCAGCTCCCAGAAGCTCGTTTTGGGCTGTCGCTGCGACGGGGCCTCGGCGCTGAGCGGCCGAGCTGGCTCAGGGGGCATGGCTGGGGCCTGGGCGCAGAAGGCCTTCGTGCGCCCAATGCTGCTTCCCCACGAAGGAGAACCCATTTGGAGTGGGTTTCAGGCGCCGGAGAGCCCCAGCAAAGCATCAGGGCCCAGGGAGCCAGGGGCAGCCCGGCCCCGCTTTGCCCTATGGAGAGCGCAGGGCCGGGGGCGAAAAGGGCTTGCGCTGCTTTCATGAGCCAAGGCAAGTAGGGGATGTGGTTTGCTGCTGGAAGAGTTTCCCTTTGCAGAATGCAGAACAGAGAAGCTCGTTTTGGGCCTTCTCTGGGACGGGGCCTCGGCGCTTAGCGGCCGAGCTGGCTCAGGGGGCATGGCTGGGGCCTGGGCGCAGAAGGCCTTCGTGCGCCCAATGCTGCTTCCCCACGAAGGAGAACCCGTGGGGAGTGGGATTCGGGCGCCGGAGACCCCCAGCAAATCAGCAGGGCCCAGGGAGCGAGGGGCAGCCCAGCCCCGCTTTGCCCTATGGAGAGCGCAGGGCCAGGGCGAAAAGTGCTTGCGCTGCTTTCCTGAGCCAAGGCGCTTAAGGGATGTGGTTTGCTTTGGAAGAGAGTTTCCCTTTGCAGAATGCAGCTCCCAGAAGCTCGTTTTGGGCCGTCGTTGCGATGGGGCCTCGGCAATGTGCGGCCATGCTGGCTCAGGGGGCATGGCTGGGGTCTGGGCAAAGAAGGCTTTCGCAGGTCCAATCCTACTTGCCCACGAAGGAGAACCCATTTGGAGTGGGTTTCAGGCGCCAGAGAGCCCCAGCAAAGCATCAGGGCCCAGGGAGCCAGGGGCAGCCTGTCCCCGCTTTGCCCTATGGAGAGCGCAGGGCCGGGGCGAAAACAGCTTGCGCTGCTTTCATGAGCCAAGGCAAGAAGGGGATGTGGTTTGCTGCTGGAAGAGTTTCCCTTTGCAGAATGCAGCTCCCAGAAGCCCGTTTTGGGCTGTCGCTGCGACGGGGCCTCGGCGCTGAGCGGCCGTGCTGGCTCAGGGGGCATGGCCGGGGTCTGGGCGAAGAAGGACTTAGCACGCCCAATCCTGCTTGCCCACGAAGGAGAACCTGTGTGGAGTGTGATTCGGGTGCCGGAAACCCCCAGCAAAGCAGCAAGGCCCAGGGAGCCAGGGGCAGCCCAGCCCCGCTTTGCCCTATGGAGAGCGGAGGGCCGGGGGTGAAAAGAGCTTGTGTTGATATTCTGCGCGGAGTTACGGCGAGGCTGTGATTTGCTGCCCAAGGAGAGTGTCCCTTTGCAGAATGCAGCTCCCAGAATCTCGCTTTGGGTCGTCGCTGCGAAGGGGCCTCGGCCCTGAGCGGCCGAGCTGGATCAGGGGGCATGGCTGGGGGCAGGGCGAAGAAGGCCTTCGCGCGCCCAATCCTGCTTCCCCTGAAGGAGAACCCGTGGGGATTGGGTTTCGCCCGCTGGAGAGCCCCAGCAAAGCAGCAGGGCCCAGGGATCCAGGTGCAGCCTAGCCCCGCTTTGCCCTATGGAGAGCGCAGGGCCAGGGGCGAAAACAGCTTGCGCTGCTTTCCTGAGCCAAGGCGCTTAAGGGATGTGGTTTGCTGCTGGAAGAGAGTTTCCCTTTGCAGAATGCAGCTCCCAGAAGCTGGTTTTGGGCCGTCTCTGGGACGGGGCCTAGGCGATGTGCGGCCGAGCTGGCTCAGGGGGCATGGCCGCGGTCTGGGCGAAGAAGGACATAGCACGCCCAATCCTACTTGCCCACGAAGGAGAACCCAGTTGGAGTGGGTTTCAGGCGCTGGAGAGCCCCAGCAAAGCATCAGGGCCCAGGGAGCCAGGGGCAGCCCGGCCCCGCTTTGCCCTATGGAGAGCGCAGGGCCAGGGGCGAAAACAGCTTGCGCTGCTTTCATGAGCCAAGGCAAGTAGGGGATGTGGTTTGCTGCTGGAAGAGTTTCCCTTTGCAGAATGCAGCACCCAGAAGCTCGTTTTGGGCCGTCTCTGGGACAGGGCCTCGGCGCTGAGCGGCCGAGCTGGCTCAGGGGGCATGGCTGGGGCCTGGGCGCAGAAGGCCTTCGTGCGCCCAATCCTGCTTCCCCACGAAGGAGAACCCGTGCGGAGTGGGATTCGGGCGCCGGAGACCCCCAGCAAGTCAGCAGGGCCCAGGGAGCCAGGGGCAGCCCAGCCCCGCTTTGCAGTATGGAGAGCGCAGGGCCGGGGCGAAAAGGGCTTGCGCTGCTTTCCTGAGCCAAGGCGCTTAAGGGATGTGGTTTGCTGCTGGAAGAGAGTTTCCCTTTGCAGAATGCAGCTCCCAGAAGCTCGTTTTGGGCTGTCACTGCGACGGGGCCTCTGCGCTGAGCGGCCCTGCTGGCTCAGGGGGCATGGCCGGGGTTTGGGCGAAGAAGGACTTAGCACGCCCAATCCTGCTTGCCCACGAAGGAGAACCTGTGTGGAGTGTGATTCGGGTGCCGGAAACCCCCAGCAAAGCAGCAGGGCCCAGGGAGCCAGGGGCAGCCCAGCCCCGCTTTGCCCTATGGAGAGCGGAGGGCCGGGGGTGAAAAGAGCTTGTGTTGATATTCTGCGTGGAGTCACGGTGAGGCTGTGGTTTGCTGCCCAAGGAGAGTGTCCCTTTGCAGAATGCAGCTCCCAGAAGCTCGTTTTGGGCTGTCGCTGCGACGGGGCCTCGGCGCTGAGCGGCCGAGCTGGCTCAGGGGGCATGGCTGGGGCCTGGGCGCAGAAGGCCTTCGTGCGCCCAATGCTGCTTCCCCACGAAGGAGAACCCATTTGGAGTGGGTTTCAGGCGCCGGAGAGCCCCAGCAAAGCATCAGGGCCCAGGGAGCCAGGGGCAGCCCGGCCCCGCTTTGCCCTATGGAGAGCGCAGGGCCGGGGGCGAAAAGGGCTTGCGCTGCTTTCATGAGCCAAGGCAAGTAGGGGAAGTGGTTTGCTGCTGGAAGAGTTTCCCTTTGCAGAATGCAGAACAGAGAAGCTCGTTTTGGGCCTTCTCTGGGACGGGGCCTCGGCGCTGAGCGGCCGAGCTGGCTCAGGGGGCATGGCTGGGGCCTGGGCGCAGAAGGCCTTCGTGCGCCCAATGCTGCTTCCCCACGAAGGAGAACCCGTGGGGAGTGGGATTCGGGCGCCGGAGACCCCCAGCAAATCAGCAGGGCCCAGGGAGCCAGGGGAAGCCCAGCCCCACTTTGCCCTATGGAGAGCGCAGGGCCAGTGCGAAAAGGGCTTGCGCTGCTTTCCTTAGCCAAGGCGCTTAAGGGATGTGGTTTGCTGCTGGAAGAGAGTTTCCCTTTGCAGAATGCAGCTCCCAGAAGCTCGTTTTGGGCTGTCGCTGCGAAGGGGCCTCTGCCCTGAGCGGCCGTGCTGGCTTAGGGGGCCTGGCCGGGGTCTGGGCGAAGAAGGACTTAGCACGCCCAATCCTGCTTGCCCACGAAGGAGAACCTGTGTGGAGTGTGATTCGGGTGCCGGAAACCCCCAGCAAAGCAGCAAGGCCCAGGGAGCCAGGGGCAGCCCAGCCCAGCTTTGCCCTATGGAGAGCGGAGGGCCGGGGGTGAAAAGAGCTTGTGTTGATATTCTGCGTGGAGTCACGGTGAGGCTGTGGTTTGCTGCCCAAGGAGAGTGTCCCTTTGCAGAATGCAGCTCCCAGAATCTCGCTTTGGGCCGTCGCTGCGAAGGGGCCTCTGCCCTGAGTGGCGGAGCTGGCTCAGGGGGCATGGCTGGGGGCTGGGTGCAGAAGGCCTTCGCGCACCCAATCCTACTTCCCCACGAAGGAGAACCCGTGGGGATTGGGTTTTGCGCGCTGGAGAGCCCCAGCAAAGCAGCAGGGCCCAGGGATCCAGGTGCAGCCTAGCCCCGCTTTGCCCTATGGAGAGCGCAGGGCTGGGGGCGAAAAGGGCTTGCGCTGCTTTCCTGAGCCAAGGCGCTTAAGGGATGTGGTTTGCTGCTGGAAGAGAGTTTCCCTTTGCAGAATGCAGCTCCCAGAAGCTCGTTTTGGGCTGGCGCTGCGACGGGGCCTCGGCGCTGAGCGGCCATGCTGGCTCAGGGGGAATGGCCGCGGTCTGGGCGAAGAAGGACATAGCACGCCCAATCCTACTTGCCCACGAAGGAGAACCCAGTTGGAGTGGGTTTCAGGCGCTGGAGAGCCCCAGCAAAGCATCAGGGCCCAGGGAGCCAGGGGCAGCCCGGCCCCGCTTTGCCCTATGGAGAGCGCAGGGCCAGGGGCGAAAACAGCTTGCGCTGCTTTCATGAGCCAAGGCAAGTAGGGGATGTGGTTTGCTGCTGGAAGAGTTTCCCTTTGCAGAATGCAGCACCCAGAAGCTCGTTTTGGGCCGTCTCTGGGACGGGGCCTCGGCGCTGAGCGGCCGAGCTGGCTCAGGGGGCATGGCTGGGGCCTGGGCGCAGAAGGCCTTCGTGCGCCCAATCCTGCTTCCCCACGAAGGAGAACCCGTGCGGAGTGGGATTCGGGCGCCGGAGACCCCCAGCAAGTCAGCAGGGCCCAGGGAGCCAGGGGCAGCCCAGCCCCGCTTTGCAGTATGGAGAGCGCAGGGCCGGGGCGAAAAGGGCTTGCGCTGCTTTCCTGAGCCAAAGCGCTTAAGGGATGTGGTTTGCTGCTGGAAGAGAGTTTCCCTTTGCAGAATGCAGCTCCCAGAAGCTCGTTTTGGGCTGTCACTGCGACGGGGCCTCGGCGCTGAGCGGCCCTGCTGGCTCAGGGGGCATGGCCGGGGTTTGGGCGAAGAAGGACTTAGCACGCCCAATCCTGCTTGCCCACGAAGGAGAACCTGTGTGGAGTGTGATTCGGGTGCCGGAAACCCCCAGCAAAGCAGCAGGGCCCAGGGAGCCAGGGGCAGCCCAGCCCCGCTTTGCCCTATGGAGAGCGGAGGGCCGGGGGTGAAAAGAGCTTGTGTTGATATTCTGCGTGGAGTCACGGTGAGGCTGTGGTTTGCTGCCCAAGGAGAGTGTCCCTTTGCAGAATGCAGCTCCCAGAAGCTCGTTTTGGGCTGTCGCTGCGACGGGGCCTCGGCGCTGAGCGGCCGAGCTGGCTCAGGGGGCATGGCTGGGGCCTGGGCGCAGAAGGCCTTCGTGCGCCCAATGCTGCTTCCCCACGAAGGAGAACCCATTTGGAGTGGGTTTCAGGCGCCGGAGAGCCCCAGCAAAGCATCAGGGCCCAGGGAGCCAGGGGCAGCCCGGCCCCGCTTTGCCCTATGGAGAGCGCAGGGCCGGGGGCGAAAACATCTTGCGCTGCTTTCATGAGCCAAGGCAAGTAGGGGATGTGGTTTGCTGCTGGAAGAGTTTCCCTTTGCAGAATGCAGAACAGAGAAGCTCGTTTTGGGCCTTCTCTGGGACGGGGCCTCGGCGCTTAGCGGCCGAGCTGGCTCAGGGGGCATGGCTGGGGCCTGGGCGCAGAAGGCCTTCGTGCGCCCAATGCTGCTTCCCCACGAAGGAGAACCCGTGGGGAGTGGGATTCGGGCGCCGGAGACCCCCAGCAAATCAGCAGGGCCCAGGGAGCGAGGGGCAGCCCAGCCCCGCTTTGCCCTATGGAGAGCGCAGGGCCGGGGCGAAAAGTGCTTGCGCTGCTTTCCTGAGCCAAGGCGCTTAAGGGATGTGGTTTGCTTTGGAAGAGAGTTTCCCTTTGCAGAATGCAGCTCCCAGAAGCTCGTTTTGGGCCGTCGTTGCGATGGGGCCTCGGCAATGTGGGGCCATGCTGGCTCAGGGGGCATGGCTGGGGTCTGGGCAAAGAAGGCTTTCGCAGGTCCAATCCTACTTGCCCACGAAGGAGAACCCATTTGGAGTGGGTTTCAGGCGCCAGAGAGCCCCAGCAAAGCATCAGGGCCCAGGGAGCCAGGAGCAGCCTGTCCCCGCTTTGCCCTATGGAGAGCGCAGGGCCGGGGCGAAAACAGCTTGCGCTGCTTTCATGAGCCAAGGCAAGAAGGGGATGTGGTTTGCTGCTGGAAGAGTTTCCCTTTGCAGAATGCAGCTCCCAGAAGCCCGTTTTGGGCTGTCGCTGCGACGGGGCCTCGGCGCTGAGCGGCCGTGCTGGCTCAGGGGGCATGGCCGGGGTCTGGGCGAAGAAGGACTTAGCACGCCCAATCCTGCTTGCCCACGAAGGAGAACCTGTGTGGAGTGTGATTCGGGTGCCGGAAACCCCCAGCAAAGCAGCAAGGCCCAGGGAGCCAGGGGCAGCCCAGCCCCGCTTTGCCCTATGGAGAGCGGAGGGCCGGGGGTGAAAAGAGCTTGTGTTGATATTCTGCGCGGAGTTACGGCGAGGCTGTGATTTGCTGCCCAAGGAGAGTGTCCCTTTGCAGAATGCAGCTCCCAGAATCTCGCTTTGGGTCGTCGCTGCGAAGGGGCCTCGGCCCTGAGCGGCCGAGCTGGATCAGGGGGCATGGCTGGGGGCAGGGCGAAGAAGGCCTTCGCGCGCCCAATCCTGCTTCCCCTGAAGGAGAACCCGTGGGGATTGGGTTTCGCCCGCTGGAGAGCCCCAGCAAAGCAGCAGGGCCCAGGGATCCAGGTGCAGCCTAGCCCCGCTTTGCCCTATGGAGAGCGCAGGGCCGGGGGCGAAAACAGCTTGCGCTGCTTTCCTGAGCCAAGGCGCTTAAGGGATGTGGTTTGCTGCTGGAAGAGAGTTTCCCTTTGCAGAATGCAGCTCCCAGAAGCTCGTTTTGGGCTGGCGCTGCGACGGGGCCTCGGCGCTGAGCGGCCATGCTGGCTCAGGGGGCAGGGCCGCGGTCTGGGCGAAGAAGGACATAGCACGCCCAATCCTACTTGCCCACGAAGGAGAACCCAGTTGGAGTGGGTTTCAGGCGCTGGAGAGCCCCAGCAAAGCATCAGGGCCCAGGGAGCCAGGGGCAGCCCGGCCCCGCTTTGCCCTATGGAGAGCGCAGGGCCAGGGGCGAAAACAGCTTGCGCTGCTTTCATGAGCCAAGGCAAGTAGGGGATGTGGTTTGCTGCTGGAAGAGTTTCCCTTTGCAGAATGCAGCACCCAGAAGCTCGTTTTGGGCCGTCTCTGGGACGGGGCCTGGGCGCTGAGCGGCCGAGCTGGCTCAGGGGGCATGGCTGGGGGCAGGGCGAAGAAGGCCTTCGCGCGCCCAATCCTGCTTCCCCTGAAGGAGAACCCGTGGGGATTGGGTTTCGCGCGCTGGAGAGCCCCAGCAAAGCAGCAGGGCCCAGGGATCCAGGTGCAGCCTAGCCCCGCTTTGCCCTATGGAGAGCGCAGGGCCGGGGGCGAAAAGGGCTTGCGCTGCTTTCCTGAGCCAAGGCGCTTAAGGGATGTGGTTTGCTGCTGGAAGAGAGTTTCCCTTTGCAGAATGCAGCTCCCAGAAGCTGGTTTTGGGCCGTCTCTGGGACGGGGCCTAGGCGATGTGCGGCCGAGCTGGCTCAGGGGGCATGGCCGCGGTCTGGGCGAAGAAGGACATAGCACGCCCAATCCTACTTGCCCACGAAGGAGAACCCATTTGGAGTGGGTTTCAGGCGCCGGAGAGCCCCAGCAAAGCATCAGGGCCCAGGGAGCCAGGGGCAGCACGGCCCCGCTTTGCCCTATGGAGAGCGCAGGGCCAGGGGCGAAAACAGCTTGCGCTGCTTTCATGAGCCAAGGCAAGAAGGGGATGTGGTTTGCTGCTGGAAGAGTTTCCCTTTGCAGAATGCAGCACCCAGAAGCTCGTTTTGGGCCTTCTCTGGGACGGGGCCTCGGCGATGAGCGGCCGTGCTGGCTTAGGGGGCCTGGCCGGGGTCTGGGCGAAGAAGGACTTAGCACGCCCAATCCTGCTTGCCCACGAAGGAGAACCTGTGTGGAGTGTGATTCGGGTGCCGGAAACCCCCAGCAAAGCAGCAAGGCCCAGGGAGCCAGGGGCAGCCCAGCCCCGCTTTGCCCTATGGAGAGCGGAGGGCCGGGGGTGAAAAGAGCTTGTGTTGATATTCTGCGTGGAGTCACGGTGAGGCTGTGGTTTGCTGCCCAAGGAGAGTGTCCCTTTGCAGAATGCAGCTCCCAGAATCTCGCTTTGGGCCGTCGCTGCGAAGGGGCCTCTGCCCTGAGTGGCGGAGCTGGCTCAGGGGGCGTGGCTGGGGGCTGGGTGCAGAAGGCCTTCGCGCACCCAATCCTACTTGCCCACGAAGGAGAACCCATTTGGAGTGGGTTTCAGGCGCCGGAGAGCCCCAGCAAAGCATCAGGGCCCAGGGAGCCAGGGGCACCCCGGCCCCACTTTGCCGAATGGAGAGCGCTGGGTCGGGGGCGAAAACAGCTTGCGCTGCTTTCATGAGCCATGGCAAGTAGTGGATGTGGTTTGCTACTGGAAGAGTTTCCCTTTGCAGAATGCAGCTCCCAGAAACTCGTTTTGGGCTGTCTCTGCGACGGGGCCTCGGCGATGAGCGGCCGAGCTGGCTCAAGGGGCATGGCTGGGGCCTGGGCGCAGAAGGCCTTCGTGCGCCCAATCCTGCTTCCCCACGAAGGAGAACCCGTGCGGAGTGGGATTCGGGCGCTGGAGACCCCCAGCAAGTCAGCAGGGCCCAGGGAGCCAGGGGCAGCCCGGCCCCGCTTTGCCCTATGGAGAGCGGAAGGCCGGGGGTGAAAAGAGCTTGTGTTGGTATTCTGCTTGCAGTCATGGCGAGGCTGTGGTTTGCTGCCCAAGGAGAGTGTCCCTTTGCAGAATTCAGCTCCCCGAAGCTCGCTTTGGGCCGTCGCTGCGAAGGGGCCTCGGCGCTGAGCGGCCCAGCTGGCTCAGGGTGCATGGCTGGGGGCAGGGCGAAGAAGGCCTTCGAGCGCCCAATCCTACTTCCCCACGAAGGAGAACCCGTGGGGAGTGGGTTTCGCGCGCTGGATACCACCAGCAAAGCAGCAGGGCCCAGGGAGCCAGGGGCAGCCCGGCCCCGCTTTGCCCTATGGAGAGCGCAGGGCCGGGGGCGAAAAGGGCTTGCGCTGCTTTCCTGAGCCAAGGCGCTTAAGGGATGTGGTTTGCTGCTGGAAGAGAGTTTCCCTTTGCAGAATGCAGCTCCCAGAAGCTCGTTTTGGGCTGTCGCTGCGACGGGGCCTTGGCGCTGAGCGGCCGAGCTGGCTCAGGGGGCATGGCTGGGGCCTGGGCGCAGAAGGCCTTCGTGCGCCCAATGCTTCTTCCCCACGAAGGAGAACCCGTGGGGAGTAGGATTCGGGCGCCGGAGACCCCCAGCAAATGAGCAGGGCCCAGGGAGCCAGGGGAAGCACAGCCCCACTTTGCCCTATGGAGAGCGCAGGGCCAGTGCGAAAAGGGCTTGCGCTGCTTTCCTTAGCCAAGGCGCTTAAGGGATGTGGTTTGCTGCTGGAAGAGAGTTTCCCTTTGCAGAATGCAGCTCCCAGAAGCTCGTTTTGGGCTGTCGCTGCGACGGGGCCTCGGCGCTGAGCGGCCGTGCTGGCTTAGGGGGCCTGGCCGGGGTCTGGGCGAAGAAGGACTTAGCACGCCCAATCCTGCTTGCCCACGAAGGAGAACCTGTGTGGAGTGTGATTCGGGTGCCGGAAACCCCCAGCAAAGCAGCAGGGCCCAGGGAGCCAGGGGCAGCCCAGCCCCGCTTTGCCCTATGGAGAGCGGAGGGCCGGGGGTGAAAAGAGCTTGTGTTGGTATTCTGCTTGCAGTCACGGCGAGGCTGTGGTTTGCTGCCCAAGGAGAGTGTCCCTTTGCAGAATTCAGCTCCCCGAAGCTCGCTTTGGGTCGTCGCTGCGAAGGGGCCTCGGCCCTGAGCGGCCGAGCTGGCTCAGGGGGCATGGCTGGGGGCAGGGCGAAGAAGGCCTTCGAGCGCCCAATCCTGCTTCCCCACGAAGGAGAACCCGTGGGGATTGGGTTTCGCGCGCTGGATACCACCAGCAAAGCAGCAGGGCCCAGGGAGCCAGGGGCAGCCCGGCCCCGCTTTGCCCTATGGAGACTGCAGGGCCGGGGGCGAAAAGGGCTTGCGCTGCTTTCCTGAGCCAAGGCGCTTAAGGGATGTGGTTTGCTGCTGGAAGAGAGTTTCCCTTTGCAGAATGCAGCTCCCAGAAGCTCGTTTTGGGCTGTCGCTGCGACGGGGCCTCGGCGCTGAGCGGCCGAGCTGGCTCAGGGGGCATGGCTGGGGCCTGGGCGCAGAAGGCCTTCGTGCGCCCAATGCTGCCTCCCCACGAAGGAGAACCCGTGGGGAGTGGGATTCGGGCGCCGGAGACCCCCAGCAAATCAGCAGGGCCCAGGGAGCCAGGGGCAGCCCAGCCCCGCTTTGCCCTATGGAGAGCGCAGGGCCGGGGCGAAAAGGGCTTGCGCTGCTTTCCTGAGCCAAGGCGCTTAAGGGATGTGGTTTGCTTTGGAAGAGAGTTTCCCTTTGCAGAATGCAGCTCCCAGAAGCTCGTTTTGGGCCGTCGCTGCGACGGGGCCTCGGCGCTGTGCGGCCGAGCTGGCTCAGGGGGCATGGCCGGGGTTTGGGCGAAGAAGGACTTAGCACGCCCAATCCTGCTTGCCCACGAAGGAGAACCTGTGTGGAGTGTCATTCCGGTGCCGGAAACCCCCAGCAAAGCAGCAGGGCCCAGGGAGCCAGGGGCAGCCCAGCCCCGCTTTGCCCTATGGAGAGCGGAGGGCCGGGGGTGAAAAGAGCTTGTGTTGATATTCTGCGTGGAGTCACGGCGAGGCTGTGGTTTGCTGCCCAAGGAGAGTGTCCCTTTGCAGAATGCAGCTCCCAGAATCTCCCTTTGGGCCGTCGCTGCGAAGGGGCCTCGGCCCTGAGCGGCCGAGCTGGCTCAGGGGCATGGCTGGGGGCTGGGTGCAGAAGGCCTTCGCGCACCCAATCCTACTTCCCCACGAAGGAGAACCCGTGGGGATTGGGTTTCGCGCGCTGGAGAGCCCCAGCAAAGCAGCAGGGCCCAGGGATCCAGGTGCAGCCTAGCCCCGCTTTGCCCTATGGAGAGCGCAGGTCCGGGGGCAAAAACGGCTTGCGCTGCTTTCCTGAGCCAAGGCGCTTAAGGGATGTGGTTTGCTGCTGGAAGAGAGTTTCCCTTTGCAGAATGCAGCTCCCAGAAGCTCGTTTTGGGCTGTCGCTGCGACGGGGCCTCGGTGCTGAGAGGCCGGGCTGGCTCATGGTCATGGCCGGGGTCTGGGCTTAGAAGGACTTAGCACGCCCAATCCTGCTTGCCCACGAAGGAGAACCTGTGTGGAGTGTGATTCGGGTGCCAGAAACCCCCAGCAAAGCAGCAGGGCCCAGGGAGCCAGGGGCAGCCCGGCCCCGCTTTGCCCTATGGAGAGCGGAGGGCCGGGGGTGAAAAGAGCTTGTGTTGGTATTCTGCTTGCAGTCACGGCGAGGCTGTGGTTTGCTGCCCAAGGAGAGTGTCCCTTTGCAGAATTCAGCTCCCCGAAGCTCGCTTTGGGCCCTCGCTGCGAAGGGGCCTCGGCGCTGAGCGGCCCAGCTGGCTCAGGGGGCATGGCTGGGGGCAGGGCGAAGAAGGCCTTTGAGCGCCCAATCCTGCTTCCCCACGAAGGAGAACCCGTGGGGATTGGGTTTCGCGCGCTGGATACCACCAGCAAAGCAGCAGGGCCCAGGGAGCCAGGGGCAGCCCGGCCCCGCTTTGCCCTATGGAGAGCGCAGGGCCGGGGGCGAAAAGGGCTTGCGCTGCTTTCCTGAGCCAAGGCGCTTAAGGGATGTGGTTTGCTGCTGGAAGAGAGTTTCCCTTTGCAGAATGCAGCTCCCAGAAGCTCGTTTTGGGCTGTCGCTGCGACGGGGCCTCGGCGCTGAGCGGCCGAGCTGGCTCAGGGGGCATGGCTGGGGCCTGGGCGCAGAAGGCCTTCGTGCGCCCAATGCTGCTTCCCCACGAAGGAGAACCCGTGGGGAGTGGGATTCGGGCGCCGGAGACCCCCAGCAAATCAGCAGGGCCCAGGGAGCCAGGGGCAGCCCAGCCCCGCTATGCCCTATGGAGAGCGCAGGGCCAGTGCGAAAAGGGCTTGCGCTGCTTTCCTGAGCCAAGGCGCTTAAGGGATGTGGTTTGCTTTGGAAGAGAGTTTCCCTTTGCAGAATGCAGCTCCCAGAAGCTCGTTTTGGGCCGTCGCTGCGACGGGGCCTCGGCGCTGTGCGGCCGAGCTGGCTCAGGGGGCATGGCCGGGGTTTGGGCGAAGAAGGACTTAGCACGCCCAATCCTGCTTGCCCACGAAGGAGAACCTGTGTGGAGTGTCATTCCGGTGCCGGAAACCCCCAGCAAAGCAGCAGGGCCCAGGGAGCCAGGGGCAGCCCAGCCCCGCTTTGCCCTATGGAGAGCGGAGGGCCGGGGGTGAAAAGAGCTTGTGTTGATATTCTGCGTGGAGTCACGGCGAGGCTGTGGTTTGCTGCCCAAGGAGAGTGTCCCTTTGCAGAATGCAGCTCCCAGAATCTCCCTTTGGGCCGTCGCTGCGAAGGGGCCTCGGCCCTGAGCGGCCGAGCTGGCTCAGGGGCATGGCTGGGGGCTGGGTGCAGAAGGCCTTCGCGCACCCAATCCTACTTCCCCACGAAGGAGAACCCGTGGGGATTGGGTTTCGCGCGCTGGAGAGCCCCAGCAAAGCAGCAGGGCCCAGGGATCCAGGTGCAGCCTAGCCCCGCTTTGCCCTATGGAGAGCGCAGGTCCGGGGGCAAAAACGGCTTGCGCTGCTTTCCTGAGCCAAGGCGCTTAAGGGATGTGGTTTGCTGCTGGAAGAGAGTTTCCCTTTGCAGAATGCAGCTCCCAGAAGCTCGTTTTGGGCTGTCGCTGCGACGGGGCCTCGGTGCTGAGAGGCCGGGCTGGCTCATGGTCATGGCCGGGGTCTGGGCTTAGAAGGACTTAGCACGCCCAATCCTGCTTGCCCACGAAGGAGAACCTGTGTGGAGTGTGATTCGGGTGCCAGAAACCCCCAGCAAAGCAGCAGGGCCCAGGGAGCCAGGGGCAGCCCGGCCCCGCTTTGCCCTATGGAGAGCGGAGGGCCGGGGGTGAAAAGAGCTTGTGTTGGTATTCTGCTTGCAGTCACGGCGAGGCTGTGGTTTGCTGCCCAAGGAGAGTGTCCCTTTGCAGAATTCAGCTCCCCGAAGCTCGCTTTGGGCCCTCGCTGCGAAGGGGCCTCGGCGCTGAGCGGCCCAGCTGGCTCAGGGGGCATGGCTGGGGGCAGGGCGAAGAAGGCCTTTGAGCGCCCAATCCTGCTTCCCCACGAAGGAGAACCCGTGGGGATTGGGTTTCGCGCGCTGGATACCACCAGCAAAGCAGCAGGGCCCAGGGAGCCAGGGGCAGCCCGGCCCCGCTTTGCCCTATGGAGAGCGCAGGGCCGGGGGCGAAATGGGCTTGCGCTGCTTTCCTGAGCCAAGGCGCTTAAGGGATGTGGTTTGCTGCTGGAAGAGAGTTTCCCTTTGCAGAATGCAGCTCCCAGAAGCTCGTTTTGGGCTGTCGCTGCGACGGGGCCTCGGCGCTGAGCGGCCGAGCTGGCTCAGGGGGCATGGCTGGGGCCTGGGCGCAGAAGGCCTTCGTGCGCCCAATGCTGCTTCCCCACGAAGGAGAACCCGTGGGGAGTGGGATTCGGGCGCCGGAGACCCCCAGCAAATCAGCAGGGCCCAGGGAGCCAGGGGCAGCCCAGCCCCGCTATGCCCTATGGAGAGCGCAGGGCCAGTGCGAAAAGGGCTTGCGCTGCTTTCCTGAGCCAAGGCGCTTAAGGGATGTGGTTTGCTTTGGAAGAGAGTTTCCCTTTGCAGAATGCAGCTCCCAGAAGCTCGTTTTGGGCCGTCGCTGCGACGGGGCCTCGGCGCTGTGCGGCCGAGCTGGCTCAGGGGGCATGGCCGGGGTTTGGGCGAAGAAGGACTTAGCACGCCCAATCCTGCTTGCCCACGAAGGAGAACCTGTGTGGAGTGTGATTCGGGTGCCGGAAACCCCCAGCAAAGCAGCAGGGCCCAGGGAGCCAGGGGCAGCCCAGCCCCGCTTTGCCCTATGGAGAGCGGAGGGCCGGGGGTGAAAAGAGCTTGTGTTGATATTCTGCGTGGAGTCACGGCGAGGCTGTGGTTTGCTGCCCAAGGAGAGTGTCCCTTTGCAGAATGCAGCTCCCAGAATCTCCCTTTGGGCCGTCGCTGCGAAGGGGCCTCGGCCCTGAGCGGCCGAGCTGGCTCAGGGGCATGGCTGGGGGCTGGGTGCAGAAGGCCTTCGCGCACCCAATCCTACTTCCCCACGAAGGAGAACCCGTGGGGATTGGGTTTCGCGCGCTGGAGAGCCCCAGCAAAGCAGCAGGGCCCAGGGATCCAGGTGCAGCCTAGCCCCGCTTTGCCCTATGGAGAGCGCAGGTCCGGGGGCAAAAACGGCTTGCGCTGCTTTCCTGAGCCAAGGCGCTTAAGGGATGTGGTTTGCTGCTGGAAGAGAGTTTCCCTTTGCAGAATGCAGCTCCCAGAAGCTCGTTTTGGGCTGTCGCTGCGACGGGGCCTCGGTGCTGAGAGGCCGGGCTGGCTCATGGTCATGGCCGGGGTCTGGGCTTAGAAGGACTTAGCACGCCCAATCCTGCTTGCCCACGAAGGAGAACCTGTGTGGAGTGTGATTCGGGTGCCAGAAACCCCCAGCAAAGCAGCAGGGCCCAGGGAGCCAGGGGCAGCCCGGCCCCGCTTTGCCCTATGGAGAGCGGAGGGCCGGGGGTGAAAAGAGCTTGTGTTGGTATTCTGCTTGCAGTCACGGCGAGGCTGTGGTTTGCTGCCCAAGGAGAGTGTCCCTTTGCAGAATTCAGCTCCCCGAAGCTCGCTTTGGGCCCTCGCTGCGAAGGGGCCTCGGCGCTGAGCGGCCCAGCTGGCTCAGGGGGCATGGCTGGGGGCAGGGCGAAGAAGGCCTTCGAGCGCCCAATCCTGCTTCCCCACGAAGGAGAACCCGTGGGGATTGGGTTTCGCGCGCTGGATACCACCAGCAAAGCAGCAGGGCCCAGGGAGCCAGGGGCAGCCCGGCCCCGCTTTGCCCTATGGAGAGCGCAGGGCCTGGGGCGAAAAGGGCTTGCGCTGCTTTCCTGAGCCAAGGCGCTTAAGGGATGTGGTTTGCTGCTGGAAGAGAGTTTCCCTTTGCAGAATGCAGCTCCCAGAAGCTCGTTTTGGGCTGTCGCTGCGACGGGGCCTCGGCGCTGAGCGGCCGAGCTGGCTCAGGGGGCATGGCTGGGGCCTGGGCGCAGAAGGCCTTCGTGCGCCCAATGCTGCTTCCCCACGAAGGAGAACCCATTTGGAGTGGGTTTCAGGCGCCGGAGAGCCCCAGCAAAGCATCAGGGCCCAGGGAGCCAGGGGCAGCCCGGCCCCGCTTTGCCCTATGGAGAGCGCAGGGCCGGGGGCGAAAAGGGCTTGCGCTGCTTTCATGAGCCAAGGCAAGTAGGGGATGTGGTTTGCTGCTGGAAGAGTTTCCCTTTGCAGAATACAGAACAGAGAAGCTCGTTTTGGGCCGTCTCTGGGACGGGGCCTCGGCGCTTAGCGGCCGAGCTGGCTCAGGGGGAATGGCTGGGGCCTGGGCGCAGAAGGCCTTCGTGCGCCCAATGCTGCTTCCCCACGAAGGAGAACCCGTGGGGAGTGGGATTCGGGCGCCGGAGACCCCCAGCAAATCAGCAGGGCCCAGGGAGCCAGGGGCAGCCCAGCCCCGCTTTGCCCTATGGAGAGCGCAGGGCCGGGGCGAAAATGGCTTGCGCTGCTTTCCTGAGCCAAGGCGCTTAAGGGATGTGGTTTGCTTTGGAAGAGAGTTTCCCTTTGCAGAATGCAGCTCCCAGAAGCTCGTTTTGGGCCGTCGCTGCGACGGGGCCTCGGCAATGTGCGGCCATGCTGGCTCAGGGGGCATGGCTGGGGTCTGGGCAAAGAAGGCTTTCGCAGGTCCAATCCTACTTGCCCACGAAGGAGAACCCATTTGGAGTGGGTTTCAGGCGCCGGAGAGCCCCAGCAAAGCATCAGGGCCCAGGGAGCCAGGGGCAGCCTGTCCCCGCTTTGCCCTATGGAGAGCGCAGGGCCGGGGGCGAAAACATCTTGCGCTGCTTTCATGAGCCAAGGCAAGAAGGGGATGTGGTTTGCTGCTGGAAGAGTTTCCCTTTGCAGAATGCAGCTCCCAGAAGCTCGTTTTGGGCTGTCGCTGCGACGGGGCCTCGGCGCTGAGCGGCCGTGCTGGCTCAGGGGGCATGGCCGGGGTCTGGGCGAAGAAGGACTTAGCACGCCCAATCCTGCTTGCCCACGAAGGAGAACCTGTGTGGAGTGTGATTCGGGTGCCGGAAACCCCCAGCAAAGCAGCAAGGCCCAGGGAGCCAGGGGCAGCCCAGCCCCGCTTTGCCCTATGGAGAGCGGAGGGCCGGGGGTGAAAAGAGCTTGTGTTGATATTCTGCGCGGAGTTACGGCGAGGCTGTGATTTGCTGCCCAAGGAGAGTGTCCCTTTGCAGAATGCAGCTCCCAGAATCTCGCTTTGGGTCGTCGCTGCGAAGGGGCCTCGGCCCTGAGCGGCCGAGCTGGCTCAGGGGGCATGGCTGGGGGCAGGGCGAAGAAGGCCTTCGAGCGCCCAATCCTGCTTCCCCTGAAGGAGAACCCGTGGGGATTGGGTTTCGCGCGCTGGAGAGCCCCAGCAAAGCAGCAGGGCCCAGGGATCCAGGTGCAGCCTAGCCCCGCTTTGCCCTATGGAGAGCGCAGGGCCGGGGGCGAAAAGGGCTTGCGCTGCTTTCCTGAGCCAAGGCGCTTAAGGGATGTGGTTTGCTGCTGGAAGAGAGTTTCCCTTTGCAGAATGCAGCTCCCAGAAGCTCGTTTTGGGCTGGCGCTGCGACGGGGCCTCGGCGCTGAGCGGCCATGCTGGCTCAGGGGGCATGGCCGCGGTCTGGGCGAAGAAGGACATAGCACGCCCAATCCTACTTGCCCACGAAGGAGAACCCATTTGGAGTGGGTTTCAGGCGCCGGAGAGCCCCAGCAAAGCATCAGGGCCCAGGGAGCCAGGGGCAGCCCGGCCCCGCTTTGCCCTATGGAGAGCGCAGGGCCGGGGGCGAAAACAGCTTGCGCTGCTTTCATGAGCCAAGGCAAGTAGGGGATGTGGTTTGCTGCTGGAAGAGTTTCCCTTTGCAGAATGCAGCACCCAGAAGCTCGTTTTGGGCCGTCTCTGGGACGGGGCCTCGGCGCTGAGCGGCCGAGCTGGCTCAGGGGGCATGGCTGGGGCCTGGGCGCAGAAGGCCTTCGTGCGCCCAATCCTGCTTCCCCACGAAGGAGAACCCGTGCGGAGTGGGATTCGGGCGCCGGAGACCCCCAGCAAGTCAGCAGGGCCCAGGGAGCCAGGGGCAGCCCAGCCCCGCTTTGCAGTATGGAGAGCGCAGGGCCGGGGCGAAAATGGCTTGCGCTGATTTCCTGAGCCAAGGCGCTTAAGGGATGTGGTTTGCTGCTGGAAGAGAGTTTCCCTTTGCAGAATGCAGCTCCCAGAAGCTCGTTTTGGGCTGTCACTGCGACGGGGCCTCGGCGCTGAGCGGCCGTGCTGGCTCAGGGGGCATGGCCGGGGTTTGGGCGAAGAAGGACTTAGCACGCCCAATCCTGCTTGCCCACGAAGGAGAACCTGTGTGGAGTGTGATTCGGGTGCCGGAAACTCCCAGCAAAGCAGCAGGGCCCAGGGAGCCAGGGGCAGCCCAGCCCCGCTTTGCCCTATGGAGAGCGGAGGGCCGGGGGTGAAAAGAGCTTGTGTTGATATTCTGCGTGGAGTCACGGCGAGGCTGTGGTTTGCTGCCCAAGGAGAGTGTCCCTTTGCAGAATGCAGCTCCCAGAATCTCCCTTTGGGCCGTCGCTGCGAAGGGGCCTCGGCCCTGAGCGGCCGAGCTGGCTCAGGGGCATGGCTGGGGGCTGGGTGCAGAAGGCCTTCGCGCACCCAATCCTACTTCCCCACGAAGGAGAACCCGTGGGGATTGGGTTTCGCGCGCTGGAGAGCCCCAGCAAAGCAGCAGGGCCCAGGGATCCAGGTGCAGCCTAGCCCCGCTTTGCCCTATGGAGAGCGCAGGTCCGGGGGCAAAAACGGCTTGCGCTGCTTTCCTGAGCCAAGGCGCTTAAGGGATGTGGTTTGCTGCTGGAAGAGAGTTTCCCTTTGCAGAATGCAGCTCCCAGAAGCTCGTTTTGAGCTGTCGCTGCGACGGGGCCTCGGTGCTGAGAGGCCGGGCTGGCTCATGGTCATGGCCGGGGTCTGGGCTTAGAAGGACTTAGCACGCCCAATCCTGCTTGCCGACGAAGGAGAACCTGTGTGGAGTGTGATTCGGGTGCCAGAAACCCCCAGCAAAGCAGCAGGGCCCAGGGAGCCAGGGGCAGCCCGGCCCCGCTTTGCCCTATGGAGAGCGGAGGGCCGGGGGTGAAAAGAGCTTGTGTTGGTATTCTGCTTGCAGTCACGGCGAGGCTGTGGTTTGCTGCCCAAGGAGAGTGTCCCTTTGCAGAATTCAGCTCCCCGAAGCTCGCTTTGGGCCGTCGCTGCGAAGGGGCCTCGGCGCTGAGCGGCCCAGCTGGCTCAGGGGGCATGGCTGGGGGCAGGGCGAAGAAGGCCTTCGAGCGCCCAATCCTACTTCCCCACGAAGGAGAACCCGTGGGGATTGGGTTTCGCGCGCTGGATACCACCAGCAAAGCAGCAGGGCCCAGGGAGCCAGGGGCAGCCCGGCCCCGCTTTGCCCTATGGAGAGCGGAGGGCCGGGGGTGAAAAGAGCTTGTGTTGGTATTCTGCTTGCAGTCACGGCGAGGCTGTGGTTTGCTGCCCAAGGAGAGTGTCCCTTTGCAGAATTCAGCTCCCCGAAGCTCGCTTTGGGCCCTCGCTGCGAAGGGGCCTCGGCGCTGAGCGGCCCAGCTGGCTCAGGGGGCATGGCTGGGGGCAGGGCGAAGAAGGCCTTCGAGCGCCCAATCCTGCTTCCCCACGAAGGAGAACCCGTGGGGATTGGGTTTCGCGCGCTGGATACCACCAGCAAAGCAGCAGGGCCCAGGGAGCCAGGGGCAGCCCGGCCCCGCTTTGCCCTATGGAGAGCGCAGGGCCGGGGGCGAAAAGGGCTTGCGCTGCTTTCCTGAGCCAAGGCGCTTAAGGGATGTGGTTTGCTGCTGGAAGAGAGTTTCCCTTTGCAGAATGCAGCTCCCAGAAGCTCGTTTTGGGCTGTCGCTGCGACGGGGCCTCGGCGCTGAGCGGCCGAGCTGGCTCAGGGGGCATGGCTGGGGCCTGGGCGCAGAAGGCCTTCGTGCGCCCAATGCTGCTTCCCCACGAAGGAGAACCCATTTGGAGTGGGTTTCAGGCGCCGGAGAGCCCCAGCAAAGCATCAGGGCCCAGGGAGCCAGGGGCAGCCCGGCCCCGCTTTGCCCTATGGAGAGCGCAAGGCCGGGGGCGAAAAGGGCTTGCGCTGCTTTCATGAGCCAAGGCAAGTAGGGGATGTGGTTTGCTGCTGGAAGAGTTTCCCTTTGCAGAATGCAGAACAGAGAAGCTCGTTTTGGGCCTTCTCTGGGACGGGGCCTCGGCGCTTAGCGGCCGAGCTGGCTCAGGGGGAATGGCTGGGGCCTGGGCGCAGAAGGCCTTCGTGCGCCCAATGCTGCTTCCCCACGAAGGAGAACCCGTGGGGAGTGGGATTCGGGCGCCGGAGACCCCCAGCAAATCAGCAGGGCCCAGGGAGCCAGGGGCAGCCCAGCCCCGCTTTGCCCTATGGAGAGCGCAGGGCCGGGGCGTAAATGGCTTGCGCTGCTTTCCTGAGCCAAGGCGCTTAAGGGATGTGGTTTGCTTTGGAAGAGAGTTTCCCTTTGCAGAATGCAGCTCCCAGAAGCTCGTTTTGGGCCGTCGCTGCGACGGGGCCTCGGCAATGTGCGGCCATGCTGGCTCAGGGGGCATGGCTGGGGTCTGGGCAAAGAAGGCTTTCGCAGGTCCAATCCTACTTGCCCACGAAGGAGAACCCATTTGGAGTGGGTTTCAGGCGCCGGAGAGCCCCAGCAAAGCATCAGGGCCCAGGGAGCCAGGGGCAGCCTGTCCCCGCTTTGCCCTATGGAGAGCGCAGGGCCGGGGGCGAAAACATCTTGCGCTGCTTTCATGAGCCAAGGCAAGAAGGGGATGTGGTTTGCTGCTGGAAGAGTTTCCCTTTGCAGAATGCAGCTCCCAGAAGCTCGTTTTGGGCTGTCGCTGCGACGGGGCCTCGGCGCTGAGCGGCCGTGCTGGCTCAGGGGGCATGGCCGGGGTCTGGGCGAAGAAGGACTTAGCACGCCCAATCCTGCTTGCCCACGAAGGAGAACCTGTGTGGAGTGTGATTCGGGTGCCGGAAACCCCCAGCAAAGCAGCAAGGCCCAGGGAGCCAGGGGCAGCCCAGCCCCGCTTTGCCCTATGGAGAGCGGAGGGCCGGGGGTGAAAAGAGCTTGTGTTGATATTCTGCGCGGAGTTACGGCGAGGCTGTGATTTGCTGCCCAAGGAGAGTGTCCCTTTGCAGAATGCAGCTCCCAGAATCTCGCTTTGGGTCGTCGCTGCGAAGGGGCCTCGGCCCTGAGCGGCCGAGCTGGCTCAGGGGGCATGGCTGGGGGCAGGGCGAAGAAGGCCTTCGAGCGCCCAATCCTGCTTCCCCTGAAGGAGAACCCGTGGGGATTGGGTTTCGCGCGCTGGAGAGCCCCAGCAAAGCAGCAGGGCCCAGGGATCCAGGTGCAGCCTAGCCCCGCTTTGCCCTATGGAGAGCGCAGGGCCGGGGGCGAAAAGGGCTTGCGCTGCTTTCCTGAGCCAAGGCGCTTAAGGGATGTGGTTTGCTGCTGGAAGAGAGTTTCCCTTTGCAGAATGCAGCTCCCAGAAGCTCGTTTTGGGCTGGCGCTGCGACGGGGCCTCGGCGCTGAGCGGCCATGCTGGCTCAGGGGGCATGGCCGCGGTCTGGGCGAAGAAGGACATAGCACGCCCAATCCTACTTGCCCACGAAGGAGAACCCATTTGGAGTGGGTTTCAGGCGCCGGAGAGCCCCAGCAAAGCATCAGGGCCCAGGGAGCCAGGGGCAGCCCGGCCCCGCTTTGCCCTATGGAGAGCGCAGGGCCGGGGGCGAAAACAGCTTGCGCTGCTTTCATGAGCCAAGGCAAGTAGGGGATGTGGTTTGCTGCTGGAAGAGTTTCCCTTTGCAGAATGCAGCACCCAGAAGCTCGTTTTGGGCCGTCTCTGGGACGGGGCCTCGGCGCTGAGCGGCCGAGCTGGCTCAGGGGGCATGGCTGGGGCCTGGGCGCAGAAGGCCTTCGTGCGCCCAATCCTGCTTCCCCACGAAGGAGAACCCGTGCGGAGTGGGATTCGGGCGCCGGAGACCCCCAGCAAGTCAGCAGGGCCCAGGGAGCCAGGGGCAGCCCAGCCCCGCTTTGCAGTATGGAGAGCGCAGGGCCGGGGCGAAAATGGCTTGCGCTGATTTCCTGAGCCAAGGCGCTTAAGGGATGTGGTTTGCTGCTGGAAGAGAGTTTCCCTTTGCAGAATGCAGCTCCCAGAAGCTCGTTTTGGGCTGTCACTGCGACGGGGCCTCGGCGCTGAGCGGCCGTGCTGGCTCAGGGGGCATGGCCGGGGTTTGGGCGAAGAAGGACTTAGCACGCCCAATCCTGCTTGCCCACGAAGGAGAACCTGTGTGGAGTGTGATTCGGGTGCCGGAAACTCCCAGCAAAGCAGCAGGGCCCAGGGAGCCAGGGGCAGCCCAGCCCCGCTTTGCCCTATGGAGAGCGGAGGGCCGGGGGTGAAAAGAGCTTGTGTTGATATTCTGCGTGGAGTCACGGCGAGGCTGTGGTTTGCTGCCCAAGGAGAGTGTCCCTTTGCAGAATGCAGCTCCCAGAATCTCCCTTTGGGCCGTCGCTGCGAAGGGGCCTCGGCCCTGAGCGGCCGAGCTGGCTCAGGGGCATGGCTGGGGGCTGGGTGCAGAAGGCCTTCGCGCACCCAATCCTACTTCCCCACGAAGGAGAACCCGTGGGGATTGGGTTTCGCGCGCTGGAGAGCCCCAGCAAAGCAGCAGGGCCCAGGGATCCAGGTGCAGCCTAGCCCCGCTTTGCCCTATGGAGAGCGCAGGTCCGGGGGCAAAAACGGCTTGCGCTGCTTTCCTGAGCCAAGGCGCTTAAGGGATGTGGTTTGCTGCTGGAAGAGAGTTTCCCTTTGCAGAATGCAGCTCCCAGAAGCTCGTTTTGAGCTGTCGCTGCGACGGGGCCTCGGTGCTGAGAGGCCGGGCTGGCTCATGGTCATGGCCGGGGTCTGGGCTTAGAAGGACTTAGCACGCCCAATCCTGCTTGCCGACGACGGAGAACCTGTGTGGAGTGTGATTCGGGTGCCAGAAACCCCCAGCAAAGCAGCAGGGCCCAGGGAGCCAGGGGCAGCCCGGCCCCGCTTTGCCCTATGGAGAGCGGAGGGCCGGGGGTGAAAAGAGCTTGTGTTGGTATTCTGCTTGCAGTCACGGCGAGGCTGTGGTTTGCTGCCCAAGGAGAGTGTCCCTTTGCAGAATTCAGCTCCCCGAAGCTCGCTTTGGGCCGTCGCTGCGAAGGGGCCTCGGCGCTGAGCGGCCCAGCTGGCTCAGGGGGCATGGCTGGGGGCAGGGCGAAGAAGGCCTTCGAGCGCCCAATCCTACTTCCCCACGAAGGAGAACCCGTGGGGATTGGGTTTCGCGCGCTGGATACCACCAGCAAAGCAGCAGGGCCCAGGGAGCCAGGGGCAGCCCGGCCCCGCTTTGCCCTATGGAGAGCGCAGGGCCGGGGGCGAAAAGGGCTTGCGCTGCTTTCCTGAGCCAAGGCGCTTAAGGGATGTGGTTTGCTGCTGGAAGAGAGTTTCCCTTTGCAGAATGCAGCTCCCAGAAGCTCGTTTTGGGCTGTCGCTGCGACGGGGCCTCGGTGCTGAGCGGCCAAGCTGGCTCAGGGGGCATGGCTGGGTCCTGGGCGCAGAAGGCCTTCGTGCGCCCAATCCTGCTTCCCCACGAAGGAGAACCCATTTGGAGTGGGTTTCAGGCGCCGGAGAGCCCCAGCAAAGCATCAGGGCCCAGGGAGCCAGGGGCAGCCCGGCCCCGCTTTGCCCTATGGAGAGCACCGGGCCAGGGGCGAAAACAGCTTGCGCTGCTTTCATGAGCCAAGGCAAGTAGGGGATGTGGTTTGCTGCTGGAAGAGTTTCCCTTTGCAGAATGCAGCACCCAGAAGCTCGTTTTGGGCCTTCTCTGGGACGGGGCCTCGGCGCTGAGCGGCCGAGCTGGCTCAGGGGGCATGGCTGGGGCCTGGGCGCAGAAGGCCTTCGTGCGCCCAATGCTGCTTCCCCACGAAGGAGAACCCGTGGGGAGTGGGATTCGGGCGCCGGAGACCCCCAGCAAATCAGCAGGGCCCAGGGAGCCAGGGGAAGCCCAGCCCCACTTTGCCCTATGGAGAGCGCAGGGCCAGTGCGAAAAGGGCTTGCGCTGCTTTCCTTAGCCAAGGCGCTTAAGGGATGTGGTTTGCTGCTGGAAGAGAGTTTCCCTTTGCAGAATGCAGCTCCCAGAAACTCGTTTGGGGCTGTCGCTGCGACGGGGCCTCGGCGATGAGCGGCCCTGCTGGCTTAGGGGGCCTGGCCGGGGTCTGGGCGAAGAAGGACTTAGCACGCCCAATCCTGCTTGCCCACGAAGGAGAACCTGTGTGGAGTGTGATTCGGGTGCCGGAAACCCCCAGCAAAGCAGCAAGGCCCAGGGAGCCAGGGGCAGCCCAGCCCCGCTTTGCCCTATGGAGAGCGGAGGGCCTGGGGTGAAAAGAGCTTGTGTTGATATTCTGCGTGGAGTCACGGTGAGGCTGTGGTTTGCTGCCCAAGGAGAGTGTCCCTTTGCAGAATGCAGCTCCCAGAATCTCGCTTTGGGCCGTCGCTGCGAAGGGGCCTCTGCCCTGAGTGGCGGAGCTGGCTCAGGGGGCATGGCTGGGGGCTGGGTGCAGAAGGCCTTCGCGCACCCAATCCTACTTCCCCACGAAGGAGAACCCGTGGGGATTGGGTTTTGTGCACTGGAGAGCCCCAGCAAAGCAGCAGGGCCCAGGGATCCAGGTGCAGCCTAGCCCCGCTTTGCCCTATGGAGAGCGCAGGGCCGGGGGCGAAAAGGGCTTGCGCTGCTTTCCTGAGCCAAGGCGCTTAAGGGATGTGGTTTGCTGCTGGAAGAGAGTTTCCCTTTGCAGAATGCAGCTCCCAGAAGCTCGTTTTGGGCTGGCGCTGCGACGGGGCCTCGGCGCTGAGCGGCCATGCTGGCTCAGGGGGAATGGCCGCGGTCTGGGCGAAGAAGGACATAGCACGCCCAATCCTACTTGCCCACGAAGGAGAACCCATTTGGAGTGGGTTTCAGGCGCCGGAGAGCCCCAGCAAAGCATCAGGGCCCAGGGAGCCAGGGGCAGCCCGGCCCCGCTTTGCCCTATGGAGAGCGCAGGGCCGGGGGCGAAAACAGCTTGCGCTGCTTTCATGAGCCAAGGCAAGTAGGGGATGTGGTTTGCTGCTGGAAGAGTTTCCCTTTGCAGAATGCAGCACCCAGAAGCTCGTTTTGGGCCGTCTCTGGGACGGGGCCTCGGCGCTGAGCGGCCGAGCTGGCTCAGGGGGCATGGCTGGGGCCTGGGCGCAGAAGGCCTTCGTGCGCCCAATCCTGCTTCCCCACGAAGGAGAACCCGTGCGGAGTGGGATTCGGGCGCCGGAGACCCCCAGCAAGTCAGCAGGGCCCAGGGAGCCAGGGGCAGCCCAGCCCCGCTTTGCCCTATGGAGAGCGCAGGGCCGGGGCGAAAAGGGCTTGCGCTGCTTTCCTGAGCCAAGGCGCTTAAGGGATGTGGTTTGCTGCTGGAAGAGAGTTTCCCTTTGCAGAATGCAGCTCCCAGAAGCTCGTTTTGGGCTGTCACTGCGACGGGGCCTCGGCGCTGAGCGGCCCTGCTGGCTCAGGGGGCATGGCCGGGGTTTGGGCGAAGAAGGACTTAGCACGCCCAATCCTGCTTGCCCACGAAGGAGAACCTGTGTGGAGTGTGATTCGGGTGCCGGAAACCCCCAGCAAAGCAGCAGGGCCCAGGGAGCCAGGGGCAGCCCAGCCCCGCTTTGCCCTATGGAGAGCGGAGGGCCGGGGGTGAAAAGAGCTTGTGTTGATATTCTGCGTGGAGTCACGGCGAGGCTGTGGTTTGCTGCCCAAGGAGAGTGTCCCTTTGCAGAATGCAGCTCCCAGAATCTCCCTTTGGGCCGTCGCTGCGAAGGGGCCTCGGCCCTGAGCGGCCGAGCTGGCTCAGGGGCATGGCTGGGGGCTGGGTGCAGAAGGCCTTCGCGCACCCAATCCTACTTCCCCACGAAGGAGAACCCGTGGGGATTGGGTTTCGCGCGCTGGAGAGCCCCAGCAAAGCAGCAGGGCCCAGGGATCCAGGTGCAGCCTAGCCCCGCTTTGCCCTATGGAGAGCGCAGGTCCGGGGGCAAAAAGGGCTTGCGCTGCTTTCCTGAGCCAAGGCGCTTAAGGGATGTGGTTTGCTGCTGGAAGAGAGTGTCCCTTTGCAGAATGCAGCTCCCAGAAGCTCGTTTTGAGCTGTCGCTGCGACGGGGCCTCGGTGCTGAGAGGCCGGGCTGGCTCATGGTCATGGCCGGGGTCTGGGCTTAGAAGGACTTAGCACGCCCAATCCTGCTTGCCGACGAAGGAGAACCTGTGTGGAGTGTGATTCGGGTGCCAGAAACCCCCAGCAAAGCAGCAGGGCCCAGGGAGCCAGGGGCAGCCCGGCCCCGCTTTGCCCTATGGAGAGCGCAGGGCCGGGGGCGAAAAGGGCTTGCGCTGCTTTCCTGAGCCAAGGCGCTTAAGGGATGTGGTTTGCTGCTGGAAGAGAGTTTCCCTTTGCAGAATGCTGCTCCCAGAAGCTCGTTTTGGGCTGTCGCTGCGACGGGGCCTCGGCGCTGAGCGGCCGAGCTGGCTCCGGGGGCATGGCTGGGGCCTGGGCGCAGAAGGCCTTCGTGCGCCCAATGCTGCTTCCCCACGAAGGAGAACCCATTTGGAGTGGGTTTCAGGCGCCGGAGAGCCCCAGCAAAGCATCAGGGCCCAGGGAGCCAGGGGCAGCCCGGCCCCGCTTTGCCCTATGGAGAGCGCAGGGCCGGGGCGAAAAGGGCTTGAGCTGCTTTCCTGAGCCAAGGCGCTTAAGGGATGTGGTTTGCTGCTGGAAGAGAGTGTCCCTTTGCAGAATGCAGCTCCCAGAAGCTCGTTTTGAGCTGTCGCTGCGACGGGGCCTCGGTGCTGAGAGGCCGGGCTGGCTCATGGTCATGGCCGGGGTCTGGGCTTAGAAGGACTTAGCACGCCCAATCCTGCTTGCCCACGAAGGAGAACCTGTGTGGAGTGTGATTCGGGTGCCAGAAACCCCCAGCAAAGCAGCAGGGCCCAGGGAGCCAGGGGCAGCCCGGCCCCGCTTTGCCCTATGGAGAGCGCAGGGCCGGGGGCGAAAAGGGCTTGCGCTGCTTTCCTGAGCCAAGGCGCTTAAGGGATGTGGTTTGCTGCTGGAAGAGAGTTTCCCTTTGCAGAATGCAGCTCCCAGAAGCTCGTTTTGGGCTGTCGCTGCGACGGGGCCTCGGCGCTGAGCGGCTGAGCTGGCTCAGGGGGCATGGCTGGGGCCTGGGCGCAGAAGGCCTTCGTGCGCCCAATGCTGCTTCCCCACGAAGGAGAACCCATTTGGAGTGGGTTTCAGGCGCCGGAGAGCCCCAGCAAAGCATCAGGGCCCAGGGAGCCAGGGGCAGCCCGGCCCCGCTTTGCCCTATGGAGAGCGCAGGGCCGGGGGCGAAAAGGGCTTGCGCTGCTTTCATGAGCCAAGGCAAGTAGGGGATGTGGTTTGCTGCTGGAAGAGTTTCCCTTTGCAGAATGCAGCACAGAGAAGCTCGTTTTGGGCCTTCTCTGGGACGGGGCCTCGGCGCTGAGCGGCCGAGCTGGCTCAGGGGGCATGGCTGGGGCCTGGGCGCAGAAGGCCTTCGTGCGCCCAATGCTGCTTCCCCACGAAGGAGAACCCGTGGGGAGTGGGTTTCGCGCGCTGGAGAGCCCCAGCAAAGCAGCAGGGCCCAGGGATCCAGGTGCAGCCTAGCCCCGCTTTGCCCTATGGAGAGCGCAGGTCCGGGGGCAAAAACGGCTTGCGCTGCTTTCCTGAGCCAAGGCGCTTAAGGGATGTGGTTTGCTGCTGGAAGAGAGTTTCCCTTTGCAGAATGCAGCTCCCAGAAGCTCGTTTTGAGCTGTCGCTGCGACGGGGCCTCGGTGCTGAGAGGCCGGGCTGGCTCATGGTCATGGCCGGGGTCTGGGCTTAGAAGGACTTAGCACGCCCAATCCTGCTTGCCGACGACGGAGAACCTGTGTGGAGTGTGATTCGGGTGCCAGAAACCCCCAGCAAAGCAGCAGGGCCCAGGGAGCCAGGGGCAGCCCGGCCCCGCTTTGCCCTATGGAGAGCGGAGGGCCGGGGGTGAAAAGAGCTTGTGTTGGTATTCTGCTTGCAGTCACGGCGAGGCTGTGGTTTGCTGCCCAAGGAGAGTGTCCCTTTGCAGAATTCAGCTCCCCGAAGCTCGCTTTGGGCCGTCGCTGCGAAGGGGCCTCGGCGCTGAGCGGCCCAGCTGGCTCAGGGGGCATGGCTGGGGGCAGGGCGAAGAAGGCCTTCGAGCGCCCAATCCTACTTCCCCACGAAGGAGAACCCGTGGGGATTGGGTTTCGCGCGCTGGATACCACCAGCAAAGCAGCAGGGCCCAGGGAGCCAGGGGCAGCCCGGCCCCGCTTTGCCCTATGGAGAGCGCAGGGCCGGGGGCGAAAAGGGCTTGCGCTGCTTTCCTGAGCCAAGGCGCTTAAGGGATGTGGTTTGCTGCTGGAAGAGAGTTTCCCTTTGCAGAATGCAGCTCCCAGAAGCTCGTTTTGGGCTGTCGCTGCGACGGGGCCTCGGTGCTGAGCGGCCAAGCTGGCTCAGGGGGCATGGCTGGGTCCTGGGCGCAGAAGGCCTTCGTGCGCCCAATCCTGCTTCCCCACGAAGGAGAACCCATTTGGAGTGGGTTTCAGGCGCCGGAGAGCCCCAGCAAAGCATCAGGGCCCAGGGAGCCAGGGGCAGCCCGGCCCCGCTTTGCCCTATGGAGAGCACCGGGCCAGGGGCGAAAACAGCTTGCGCTGCTTTCATGAGCCAAGGCAAGTAGGGGATGTGGTTTGCTGCTGGAAGAGTTTCCCTTTGCAGAATGCAGCACCCAGAAGCTCGTTTTGGGCCTTCTCTGGGACGGGGCCTCGGCGCTGAGCGGCCGAGCTGGCTCAGGGGGCATGGCTGGGGCCTGGGCGCAGAAGGCCTTCGTGCGCCCAATGCTGCTTCCCCACGAAGGAGAACCCGTGGGGAGTGGGATTCGGGCGCCGGAGACCCCCAGCAAATCAGCAGGGCCCAGGGAGCCAGGGGAAGCCCAGCCCCACTTTGCCCTATGGAGAGCGCAGGGCCAGTGCGAAAAGGGCTTGCGCTGCTTTCCTTAGCCAAGGCGCTTAAGGGATGTGGTTTGCTGCTGGAAGAGAGTTTCCCTTTGCAGAATGCAGCTCCCAGAAACTCGTTTGGGGCTGTCGCTGCGACGGGGCCTCGGCGATGAGCGGCCCTGCTGGCTTAGGGGGCCTGGCCGGGGTCTGGGCGAAGAAGGACTTAGCACGCCCAATCCTGCTTGCCCACGAAGGAGAACCTGTGTGGAGTGTGATTCGGGTGCCGGAAACCCCCAGCAAAGCAGCAAGGCCCAGGGAGCCAGGGGCAGCCCAGCCCCGCTTTGCCCTATGGAGAGCGGAGGGCCTGGGGTGAAAAGAGCTTGTGTTGATATTCTGCGTGGAGTCACGGTGAGGCTGTGGTTTGCTGCCCAAGGAGAGTGTCCCTTTGCAGAATGCAGCTCCCAGAATCTCGCTTTGGGCCGTCGCTGCGAAGGGGCCTCTGCCCTGAGTGGCGGAGCTGGCTCAGGGGGCATGGCTGGGGGCTGGGTGCAGAAGGCCTTCGCGCACCCAATCCTACTTCCCCACGAAGGAGAACCCGTGGGGATTGGGTTTTGTGCACTGGAGAGCCCCAGCAAAGCAGCAGGGCCCAGGGATCCAGGTGCAGCCTAGCCCCGCTTTGCCCTATGGAGAGCGCAGGGCCGGGGGCGAAAAGGGCTTGCGCTGCTTTCCTGAGCCAAGGCGCTTAAGGGATGTGGTTTGCTGCTGGAAGAGAGTTTCCCTTTGCAGAATGCAGCTCCCAGAAGCTCGTTTTGGGCTGGCGCTGCGACGGGGCCTCGGCGCTGAGCGGCCATGCTGGCTCAGGGGGAATGGCCGCGGTCTGGGCGAAGAAGGACATAGCACGCCCAATCCTACTTGCCCACGAAGGAGAACCCATTTGGAGTGGGTTTCAGGCGCCGGAGAGCCCCAGCAAAGCATCAGGGCCCAGGGAGCCAGGGGCAGCCCGGCCCCGCTTTGCCCTATGGAGAGCGCAGGGCCGGGGGCGAAAACAGCTTGCGCTGCTTTCATGAGCCAAGGCAAGTAGGGGATGTGGTTTGCTGCTGGAAGAGTTTCCCTTTGCAGAATGCAGCACCCAGAAGCTCGTTTTGGGCCGTCTCTGGGACGGGGCCTCGGCGCTGAGCGGCCGAGCTGGCTCAGGGGGCATGGCTGGGGCCTGGGCGCAGAAGGCCTTCGTGCGCCCAATCCTGCTTCCCCACGAAGGAGAACCCGTGCGGAGTGGGATTCGGGCGCCGGAGACCCCCAGCAAGTCAGCAGGGCCCAGGGAGCCAGGGGCAGCCCAGCCCCGCTTTGCCCTATGGAGAGCGCAGGGCCGGGGCGAAAAGGGCTTGCGCTGCTTTCCTGAGCCAAGGCGCTTAAGGGATGTGGTTTGCTGCTGGAAGAGAGTTTCCCTTTGCAGAATGCAGCTCCCAGAAGCTCGTTTTGGGCTGTCACTGCGACGGGGCCTCGGCGCTGAGCGGCCCTGCTGGCTCAGGGGGCATGGCCGGGGTTTGGGCGAAGAAGGACTTAGCACGCCCAATCCTGCTTGCCCACGAAGGAGAACCTGTGTGGAGTGTGATTCGGGTGCCGGAAACCCCCAGCAAAGCAGCAGGGCCCAGGGAGCCAGGGGCAGCCCAGCCCCGCTTTGCCCTATGGAGAGCGGAGGGCCGGGGGTGAAAAGAGCTTGTGTTGATATTCTGCGTGGAGTCACGGCGAGGCTGTGGTTTGCTGCCCAAGGAGAGTGTCCCTTTGCAGAATGCAGCTCCCAGAATCTCCCTTTGGGCCGTCGCTGCGAAGGGGCCTCGGCCCTGAGCGGCCGAGCTGGCTCAGGGGCATGGCTGGGGGCTGGGTGCAGAAGGCCTTCGCGCACCCAATCCTACTTCCCCACGAAGGAGAACCCGTGGGGATTGGGTTTCGCGCGCTGGAGAGCCCCAGCAAAGCAGCAGGGCCCAGGGATCCAGGTGCAGCCTAGCCCCGCTTTGCCCTATGGAGAGCGCAGGTCCGGGGGCAAAAAGGGCTTGCGCTGCTTTCCTGAGCCAAGGCGCTTAAGGGATGTGGTTTGCTGCTGGAAGAGAGTGTCCCTTTGCAGAATGCAGCTCCCAGAAGCTCGTTTTGAGCTGTCGCTGCGACGGGGCCTCGGTGCTGAGAGGCCGGGCTGGCTCATGGTCATGGCCGGGGTCTGGGCTTAGAAGGACTTAGCACGCCCAATCCTGCTTGCCGACGAAGGAGAACCTGTGTGGAGTGTGATTCGGGTGCCAGAAACCCCCAGCAAAGCAGCAGGGCCCAGGGAGCCAGGGGCAGCCCGGCCCCGCTTTGCCCTATGGAGAGCGCAGGGCCGGGGGCGAAAAGGGCTTGCGCTGCTTTCCTGAGCCAAGGCGCTTAAGGGATGTGGTTTGCTGCTGGAAGAGAGTTTCCCTTTGCAGAATGCTGCTCCCAGAAGCTCGTTTTGGGCTGTCGCTGCGACGGGGCCTCGGCGCTGAGCGGCCGAGCTGGCTCCGGGGGCATGGCTGGGGCCTGGGCGCAGAAGGCCTTCGTGCGCCCAATGCTGCTTCCCCACGAAGGAGAACCCATTTGGAGTGGGTTTCAGGCGCCGGAGAGCCCCAGCAAAGCATCAGGGCCCAGGGAGCCAGGGGCAGCCCGGCCCCGCTTTGCCCTATGGAGAGCGCAGGGCCGGGGCGAAAAGGGCTTGAGCTGCTTTCCTGAGCCAAGGCGCTTAAGGGATGTGGTTTGCTGCTGGAAGAGAGTGTCCCTTTGCAGAATGCAGCTCCCAGAAGCTCGTTTTGAGCTGTCGCTGCGACGGGGCCTCGGTGCTGAGAGGCCGGGCTGGCTCATGGTCATGGCCGGGGTCTGGGCTTAGAAGGACTTAGCACGCCCAATCCTGCTTGCCCACGAAGGAGAACCTGTGTGGAGTGTGATTCGGGTGCCAGAAACCCCCAGCAAAGCAGCAGGGCCCAGGGAGCCAGGGGCAGCCCGGCCCCGCTTTGCCCTATGGAGAGCGCAGGGCCGGGGGCGAAAAGGGCTTGCGCTGCTTTCCTGAGCCAAGGCGCTTAAGGGATGTGGTTTGCTGCTGGAAGAGAGTTTCCCTTTGCAGAATGCAGCTCCCAGAAGCTCGTTTTGGGCTGTCGCTGCGACGGGGCCTCGGCGCTGAGCGGCTGAGCTGGCTCAGGGGGCATGGCTGGGGCCTGGGCGCAGAAGGCCTTCGTGCGCCCAATGCTGCTTCCCCACGAAGGAGAACCCATTTGGAGTGGGTTTCAGGCGCCGGAGAGCCCCAGCAAAGCATCAGGGCCCAGGGAGCCAGGGGCAGCCCGGCCCCGCTTTGCCCTATGGAGAGCGCAGGGCCGGGGGCGAAAAGGGCTTGCGCTGCTTTCATGAGCCAAGGCAAGTAGGGGATGTGGTTTGCTGCTGGAAGAGTTTCCCTTTGCAGAATGCAGCACAGAGAAGCTCGTTTTGGGCCTTCTCTGGGACGGGGCCTCGGCGCTGAGCGGCCGAGCTGGCTCAGGGGGCATGGCTGGGGCCTGGGCGCAGAAGGCCTTCGTGCGCCCAATGCTGCTTCCCCACGAAGGAGAACCCGTGGGGAGTGGGATTCGGGCGCCGGAGACCCCCAGCAAATCAGCAGGGCCCAGGGAGCCAGGGGCAGCCCAGCCCCGCTTTGCCCTATGGAGAGCGCAGGGCCGGGGGGAAAAGGGCTTGAGCTGCTTTCCTGAGCCAAGGCGCTTAAGGGATGTGGTTTGCTGCTGGAAGAGAGTGTCCCTTTGCAGAATGCAGCTCCCAGAAGCTCGTTTTGAGCTGTCGCTGCGACGGGGCCTCGGTGCTGAGAGGCCGGGCTGGCTCATGGTCATGGCCGGGGTCTGGGCTTAGAAGGACTTAGCACGCCCAATCCTGCTTGCCCACGAAGGAGAACCTGTGTGGAGTGTGATTCGGGTGCCAGAAACCCCCAGCAAAGCAGCAGGGCCCAGGGAGCCAGGGGCAGCCCGGCCCCGCTTTGCCCTATGGAGAGCGGAGGGCCGGGGGTGAAAAGAGCTTGTGTTGGTATTCTGCTTGCAGTCACGGCGAGGCTGTGGTTTGCTGCCCAAGGAGAGTGTCCCTTTGCAGAATGCAGCTCCCTGAAGCTCGCTTTGGGCCGTCGCTGCGAAGGGGCCTCGGCGCTGAGCGGCCCAGCTGGCTCAGGGGGCATGGCTGGGGGCAGGGCGAAGAAGGCCTTCGAGCGCCCAATCCTACTTCCCCACGAAGGAGAACCCGTGGGGATTGGGTTTTGCGCGCTGGATACCACCAGCAAAGCAGCAGGGCCCAGGGAGCCAGGGGCAGCCCGGCCCCGCTTTGCCCTATGGAGAGCGCAGGGCCGGGGGCGAAAAGGGCTTGCGCTGCTTTCCTGAGCCAAGGCGCTTAAGGGATGTGGTTTGCTGCTGGAAGAGAGTTTCCCTTTGCAGAATGCAGCTCCCAGAAGCTCGTTTTGGGCTGTCGCTGCGACGGGGCCTCGGCGCTGAGCGGCCGAGCTGGCTCAGGGGGCATGGCTGGGGCCTGGGCGCAGAAGGCCTTTGTGCGCCCAATGCTGCTTCCCAAGAAGGAGAACCCGTGGGGAGTGGGATTCGGGCGCCGGAGACCCCCAGCAAATCAGCAGGGCCCAGGGAGCCAGGGGCAGCCCAGCCCCGCTTTGCCCTATGGAGAGCGCATGGCCTGGGGCGAAAAGGGCTTGCGCTGCTTTCCTGAGCCAAGGCGCTTAAGGGATGTGGTTTGCTGCTGGAAGAGAGTTTCCCTTTGCACAATGCAGCTCCCAGAAGCTGGTTTTGGTCGGTCGCTGAGCCGGGGCCTTGGCGCTGTGCGGCCATGCTGGCTCAGGGGGGATGGCTGGGGTCTGGGCAAAGAAGGCTTTCCCACGTCCAATCCTACTTGCCCACGAAGGAGAACCCATTTGGAGTGGGTTTCAGGCGCCGGAGAGCCCCAGCAAATCATCAGGGCCCAGGGAGCCAGGGGCACCCCGGCCCCGCTTTGCCGAATGGAGAGCGCTGGGTCGGGGGCGAAAACAGCTTGCGCTGCTTTCATGAGCCAAGGCAAGTAGGGGATGTGGTTTGCTGCTGGAAGAGTTTCCCTTTGCAGAATGCAGCACCCAGAAGCTCGTTTTGGGCCGTCTCTGGGACGGGGCCTCGGCGCTGAGCGTCCGAGCTGGCTCAGGGGGCATGGCTGGGGCCTGGGCGCAGAAGGCCTTAGTGCGCCCAATCCTGCTTGCCCACGAAGGAGAACCCGTGGGGAGTAGGATTCGGGTGCCGGAGACCCCCAGCAAATCAGCAGGGCCCAGGGAGCCAGGGGCAGCCCAGCCCCGCTTTGCCCTATGGAGAGCGCAGGGCCAGGGCGAAAAGGGCTTGTGCTGCTTTCCTGAGCCAAGACGCTTAAGGGATGTGGTTTGCTGCTGGAAGAGAGTTTCCCTTTGCAGAATGCAGCTCCCAGAAGCTCGTTTTGGGCTGTCGCTGCGACGGGGCCTCGGCGCTGAGCGGCCATGCTGGCTCAGGGGGCATGGCCGGGGTTTGGGCGAAGAAGGACTTAGCACGCCCAATCCTGCTTGCCCACGAAGGAGAACCTGTGTGGAGTGTGATTCGGGTGCCGGAAACCCCCAGCAAAGCAGCAGGGCCCAGGGAGCCAGGGGCAGCCCAGCCCCGCTTTGCCCTATGGAGAGCGGAGGGCCGGGGGTGAAAAGAGCTTGTGTTGATATTCTGCGTGGAGTCACGGCGAGGCTGTGGTTTGCTGCCCAAGGAGAGTGTCCCTTTGCAGAATGCAGCTCCCAGAATCTCCCTTTGGGCCGTCGCTGCGAAGGGGCCTCGGCCCTGAGCGGCCGAGCTGGCTCAGGGGCATGGCTGGGGGCTGGGTGCAGAAGGCCTTCGCCCACCCAATCCTACTTCCCCACGAAGGAGAACCCGTGGGGATTGGGTTTCGCGCGCTGGAGAGCCCCAGCAAAGCAGCAGGGCCCAGGGATTCAGGTGCAGCCTAGCCCCGCTTTGCCCTATGGAGAGCGCAGGTCCGGGGGCAAAAACGGCTTGCGCTGCTTTCCTGAGCCAAGGCGCTTAAGGGATGTGGTTTGCTGCTGGAAGAGTTTCCCTTTGCAGAATGCAGCTCCCAGAAGCTCGTTTTGAGCTGTCGCTGCGACGGGGCCTCGGTGCTGAGAGGCCGGGCTGGCTCATGGTCATGGCCGGGGTCTGGGCTTAGAAGGACTTAGCACGCCCAATCCTGCTTGCCCACGAAGGAGAACCTGTGTGGAGTGTGATTCGGGTGCCAGAAACCCCCAGCAAAGCATCAGGGCCCAGGGAGCCAGGGGCAGCCCGGCCCCGCTTTGCCCTATGGAGAGCGCAGGGCCGGGGGCGAAAAGGGCTTGCGCTGCTTTCATGAGCCAAGGCAAGTAGGGGATGTGGTTTGCTGCTGGAAGAGTTTCCCTTTGCAGAATGCAGCACAGAGAAGCTCGTTTTGGGCCTTCTCTGGGACGGGGCCTCGGCGCTGAGCGGCCGAGCTGGCTCAGGGGGCATGGCTGGGGCCTGGGCGCAGAAGGCCTTCGTGCGCCCAATGCTGCTTCCCCACGAAGGAGAACCCGTGGGGAGTGGGATTCGGGCGCCGGAGACCCCCAACAAATCAGCAGGGCCCAGGGAGCCAGGGGCAGCCCAGCCCCGCTTTGCCCTATGGAGAGCGCAGGGCCGGGGCGAAAAGGGCTTGAGCTGCTTTCCTGAGCCAAGGCGCTTAAGGGATGTGGTTTGCTGCTGGAAGAGAGTGTCCCTTTGCAGAATGCAGCTCCCAGAAGCTCGTTTTGAGCTGTCGCTGCGACGGGGCCTCGGTGCTGAGAGGCCGGGCTGGCTCATGGTCATGGCCGGGGTCTGGGCTTAGAAGGACTTAGCACGCCCAATCCTGCTTGGCCACGAAGGAGAACCTGTGTGGAGTGTGATTCGGGTGCCAGAAACCCCCAGCAAAGCAGCAGGGCCCAGGGAGCCAGGGGCAGCCCGGCCCCGCTTTGCCCTATGGAGAGCGGAGGGCCGGGGGTGAAAAGAGCTTGTGTTGGTATTCTGCTTGCAGTCACGGCGAGGCTGTGGTTTGCTGCCCAAGGAGAGTGTCCCTTTGCAGAATGCAGCTCCCCGAAGCTCGCTTTGGGCCGTCGCTGCGAAGGGGCCTCGGCGCTGAGCGGCCCAGCTGGCTCAGGGGGCATGGCTGGGGGCAGGGCGAAGAAGGCCTTCGAGCGCCCAATCCTACTTCCCCACGAAGGAGAACCCGTGGGGATTGGGTTTTGCGCGCTGGAGAGCCCCAGCAAAGCAGCAGGGCCCAGGGATCCAGGTGCAGCCTAGCCCCGCTTTGCCGTATGGAGAGCGCAGGGCCGGGGGCGAAAAGGGCTTGCGCTGCTTTCCTGAGCCAAGGCGCTTAAGGGATGTGGTTTGCTGCTGGAAGAGAGTTTCCCTTTGCAGAATGCAGCTCCCAGAAGCTGGTTTTGGGCCGTCTCTGGGACGGGGCCTAGGCGATGTGCGGCCGAGCTGGCTCAGGGGGCATGGCTGGGGCCTGGGCGCAGAAGGCCTTCGTGCGCCCAATGCTGCTTCCCCACGAAGGAGAACCCATTTGGAGTGGGTTTCAGGCGCCGGAGAGCCCCAGCAAAGCATCAGGGCCCAGGGAGCCAGGGGCAGCCCGGCCCCGCTTTGCCCTATGGAGAGCGCAGGGCCGGGGGCGAAAAGGGCTTGCACTGCTTTCATGAGCCAAGGCAAGTAGGGGATGTGGTTTGCTGCTGGAAGAGTTTCCCTTTGCAGAATGCAGCACAGAGAAGCATCGTTTTGGGCCTTCTCTGGGACGGGGCCTCGGCGCTGAGCGGCCGAGCTGGCTCAGGGGGCATGGCTGGGGCCTGGGCGCAGAAGGCCTTCGTGCGCCCAATGCTGCTTCCCCACGAAGGAGAACCCGTGGGGAGTGGGATTCGGGCGCCGGAGACCCCCAGCAAATCAGCAGGGCCCAGGGAGCCAGGGGCAGCCCGGCCCCGCTTTGCCCTATGGAGAGCGCAGGGCCGGGGGCGAAAAGGGCTTGCGCTGCTTTCATGAGCCAAGGCAAGTAGGGGATGTGGTTTGCTGCTGGAAGAGTTTCCCTTTGCAGAATGCAGCACAGAGAAGCATCGTTTTGGGCCTTCTCTGGGACGGGGCCTCGGCGCTGAGCGGCCGAGCTGGCTCAGGGGGCATGGCTGGGGCCTGGGCGCAGAAGGCCTTCGTGCGCCCAATGCTGCTTCCCCACGAAGGAGAACCCGTGGGGAGTGGGATTCGGGCGCCGGAGACCCCCAGCAAATCAGCAGGGCCCAGGGAGCCAGGGGCAGCCCGGCCCCGCTTTGCCCTATGGAGAGCGCAGGGCCGGGGGCGAAAAGGGCTTGCGCTGCTTTCCTGAGCCAAGGCGCTTAAGGGATGTGGTTTGCTGCTGGAAGAGAGTTTCCCTTTGCAGAATGCAGCTCCCAGAAGCTCGTTTTGGGCTGTCGCTGCGACGGGGCCTCGGCGCTGAGCGGCCGAGCTGGCTCAGGGGGCATGGCTGGGGCCTGGGCGCAGAAGGCCTTCGTGCGCCCAATGCTGCTTCCCCACGAAGGAGAACCCATTTGGAGTGGGTTTCAGGCGCCGGAGAGCCCCAGCAAAGCATCAGGGCCCAGGGAGCCAGGGGCAGCCCGGCCCCGCTTTGCCCTATGGAGAGCGCAGGGCCGGGGGCGAAAAGGGCTTGCGCTGCTTTCATGAGCCAAGGCAAGTAGGGGATGTGGTTTGCTGCTGGAAGAGTTTCCCTTTGCAGAATGCAGCACAGAGAAGCTCGTTTTGGGCCTTCTCTGGGACGGGGCCTCGGCGCTGAGCGGCCGAGCTGGCTCAGGGGGCATGGCTGGGGCCTGGGCGCAGAAGGCCTTCGTGCGCCCAATGCTGCTTCCCCACGAAGGAGAACCCGTGGGGAGTGGGATTCGGGCGCCGGAGACCCCCAGCAAATCAGCAGGGCCCAGGGAGCCAGGGGCAGCCCAGCCCCGCTTTGCCCTATGGAGAGCGCAGGGCCGGGGCGAAAAGGGCTTGAGCTGCTTTCCTGAGCCAAGGCGCTTAAGGGATGTGGTTTGCTGCTGGAAGAGAGTGTCCCTTTGCAGAATGCAGCTCCCAGAAGCTCGTTTTGAGCTGTCGCTGTGACGGGGCCTCGGTGCTGAGAGGCCGGGCTGGCTCATGGTCATGGCCGGGGTCTGGGCTTAGAAGGACTTAGCACGCCCAATCCTGCTTGCCCACGAAGGAGAACCTGTGTGGAGTGTGATTCGGGTGCCAGAAACCCCCAGCAAAGCAGCAGGGCCCAGGGAGCCAGGGGCAGCCCGGCCCCGCTTTGCCCTATGGAGAGCGGAGGGCCGGGGGTGAAAAGAGCTTGTGTTGGTATTCTGCTTGCAGTCACGGCGAGGCTGTGGTTTGCTGCCCAAGGAGAGTGTCCCTTTGCAGAATGCAGCTCCCCGAAGCTCGCTTTGGGCCGTCGCTGCGAAGGGGCCTCGGCGCTGAGCGGCCCAGCTGGCTCAGGGGGCATGGCTGGGGGCAGGGCGAAGAAGGCCTTCGAGCGCCCAATCCTACTTCCCCACGAAGGAGAACCCGTGGGGATTGGGTTTTGCGCGCTGGATACCACCAGCAAAGCAGCAGGGCCCAGGGAGCCAGGGGCAGCCCGGCCCCGCTTTGCCCTATGGAGAGCGCAGGGCCGGGGGCGAAAAGGGCTTGCGCTGCTTTCCTGAGCCAAGGCGCTTAAGGGATGTGGTTTGCTGCTGGAAGAGAGTTTCCCTTTGCAGAATGCAGCTCCCAGAAGCTCGTTTTGGGCTGTCGCTGCGACGGGGCCTCGGCGCTGAGCGGCCGAGCTGGCTCAGGGGGGATGGCTGGGGTCTGGGCAAAGAAGGCTTTCCCACGTCCAATCCTACTTGCCCACGAAGGAGAACCCATTTGGAGTGGGTTTCAGGCGCCGGAGAGCCCCAGCAAAGCATCAGGGCCCAGGGAGCCAGGGGCACCCCGGCCCCGCTTTGCCGAATGGAGAGCACTGGGTCGGGGGCGAAAACAGCTTGCGCTGCTTTCATGAGCCAAGGCAAGTAGGGGATGTGGTTTGCTGCTGGAAGAGTTTCCCTTTGCAGAATGCAGCACCCAGAAGCTCGTTTTGGGCCGTCTCTGGGACGGGGCCTCGGCGCTGAGCGTCCGAGCTGGCTCAGGGGGCATGGCTGGGGCCTGGGCGCAGAAGGCCTTAGTGCGCCCAATCCTGCTTGCCCACGAAGGAGAACCCGTGGGGAGTAGGATTCGGGTGCCGGAGACCCCCAGCAAATCAGCAGGGCCCAGGGAGCCAGGGGCAGCCCAGCCCCGCTTTGCCCTATGGAGAGCGCAGGGCCAGGGCGAAAAGGGCTTGCGCTGCTTTCCTGAGCCAAGACGCTTAAGGGATGTGGTTTGCTGCTGGAAGAGAGTTTCCCTTTGCAGAATGCAGCTCCCAGAAGCTCGTTTTGGGCTGTCGCTGCGACGGGGCCTCGGCGCTGAGCGGCCATGCTGGCTCAGGGGGCATGGCCGGGGTTTGGGCGAAGAAGGACTTAGCACGCCCAATCCTGCTTGCCCACGAAGGAGAACCTGTGTGGACTGTGATTCGGGTGCCGGAAACCCCCAGCAAAGCAGCAGGGCCCAGGGAGCCAGGGGCAGCCCAGCCCCGCTTTGCCCTATGGAGAGCGGAGGGCCGGGGGTGAAAAGAGCTTGTGTTGATATTCTGCGTGGAGTCACGGCGAGGCTGTGGTTTGCTGCCCAAGGAGAGTGTCCCTTTGCAGAATGCAGCTCCCAGAATCTCCCTTTGGGCCGTCGCTGCAAAGGGGCCTCGGCCCTGAGCGGCCGAGCTGGCTCAGGGGCATGGCTGGGGGCTGGGTGCAGAAGGCCTTCGCCCACCCAATCCTACTTCCCCACGAAGGAGAACCCGTGGGGATTGGGTTTCGCGCGCTGGAGAGCCCCAGCAAAGCAGCAGGGCCCAGGGATTCAGGTGCAGCCTAGCCCCGCTTTGCCCTATGGAGAGCGCAGGTCCGGGGGCAAAAACGGCTTGCGCTGCTTTCCTGAGCCAAGGCGCTTAAGGGATGTGGTTTGCTGCTGGAAGAGTTTCCCTTTGCAGAATGCAGCTCCCAGAAGCTCGTTTTGAGCTGTCGCTGCGACGGGGCCTCGGTGCTGAGAGGCCGGGCTGGCTCATGGTCATGGCCGGGGTCTGGGCTTAGAAGGACTTAGCACGCCCAATCCTGCTTGCCCACGAAGGAGAACCTGTGTGGAGTGTGATTCGGGTGCCAGAAACCCCCAGCAAAGCATCAGGGCCCAGGGAGCCAGGGGCAGCCCGGCCCCGCTTTGCCCTATGGAGAGCGGAGGGCCGGGGGCGAAAAGGGCTTGCGCTGCTTTCATGAGCCAAGGCAAGTAGGGGATGTGGTTTGCTGCTGGAAGAGTTTCCCTTTGCAGAATGCAGCACAGAGAAGCTCGTTTTGGGCCTTCTCTGGGACGGGGCCTCGGCGCTGAGCGGCCGAGCTGGCTCAGGGGGCATGGCTGGGGCCTGGGCGCAGAAGGCCTTCGTGCGCCCAATGCTGCTTCCCCACGAAGGAGAACCCGTGGGGAGTGGGATTCGGGCGCCGGAGACCCCCAGCAAATCAGCAGGGCCCAGGGAGCCAGGGGCAGCCCAGCCCCCCTTTGCCCTATGGAGAGCGCATGGCCGGGGCGAAAAGGGCTTGCGCTGCTTTCCTGAGCCAAGGCGCTTAAGGGATGTGGTTTGCTGCTGGAAGAGAGTTTCCCTTTGCAGAATGCAGCTCCCAGAAGCTGGTTTTGGTCGGTCGCTGAGCCGGGGCCTTGGCGCTGTGCGGCCATGCTGGCTCAGGGGGGATGGCTGGGGTCTGGGCAAAGAAGGCTTTCCCACGTCCAATCCTACTTGCCCACGAAGGAGAACCCATTTGGAGTGGGTTTCAGGCGCCGGAGAGCCCCAGCAAAGCATCAGGGCCCAGGGAGCCAGGGGCACCCCGGCCCCGCTTTGCCGAATGGAGAGCGCTGGGTCGGGGGCGAAAACAGCTTGCGCTGCTTTCATGAGCCAAGGCAAGTAGGGGATGTGGTTTGCTGCTGGAAGAGTTTCCCTTTGCAGAATGCAGCACCCAGAAGCTCGTTTTGGGCCGTCTCTGGGACGGGGCCTCGGCGCTGAGCGGCCGAGCTGGCTCAGGGGGCATGGCTGGGGCCTGGGCGCAGAAGGCCTTCGTGCGCCCAATGCTGCTTCCCCACGAAGGAGAACCCGTGGGGAGTGGGATTCGGGCGCCGGAGACCCCCAGCAAATCAGCAGGGCCCAGGGAGCGAGGGGCAGCCCAGCCCCGCTTTGCCCTATGGAGAGCGCAGGGCCGGGGGTGAAAAGGGCTTGCGCTGCTTTCCTGAGCCAAGGCGCTTAAGGGATGTGGTTTGCTGCTGGAAGAGAGTTTCCCTTTGCAGAATGCAGCTCCCAGAAGCTGGTTTGGGTCGGTCGCTGCGACGGGGCCTCGGCGCTGAGCGGCCATGCTGGCTCAGGGGGAATGGCCGCGGTCTGGGCGAAGAAGGACATAGCACGCCCAATCCTACTTGCCCACGAAGGAGAACCCATTTGGAGTGGGTTTCAGGCGCCGGAGAGCCCCAGCAAAGCATCAGGGCCCAGGGAGCCAGGGGCAGCCCGGCCCCGCTTTGCCCTATGGAGAGCGCAGGGCCGGGGGCGAAAACAGCTTGCGCTGCTTTCATGAGCCAAGGCAAGTAGGGGATGTGGTTTGCTGCTGGAAGAGTTTCACTTTGCAGAATGCAGCACCCAGAAGCTCGTTTTGGGCTGTCGCTGCGACGGGGCCTCGGCGCTGAGCGGCCCTGCTGGCTCATGGTGCATGGCCGGGGTTTGGGCGAAGAAGGACTTAGCACGCCCAATCCTGCTTGCCCACGAAGGAGAACCTGTGTGGAGTGTGATTCGGGTGCCGGAAACCCCCAGCAAAGCAGCAGGGCCCAGGGAGCCAGGGGCAGCCCAGCCCCGCTTTGCCCTATGGAGAGCGGAGGGCCGGGGGTGAAAAGAGCTTGTGTTGATATTCTGCGTGGAGTCACGGCGAGGCTGTGGTTTGCTGCCCAAGGAGAGTGTCCCTTTGCAGAATGCAGCTCCCAGAATCTCGCTTTGGGCCGTCGCTGCGAAGTGGCCTCTGCCCTGAGCGGCCGAGCTCTCTCAGGGGGCATGGCTGGGGGCTGGGTGCAGAAGGCCTTCGCCCACCCAATCCTACTTCCCCACGAAGGAGAACCCGTGGGGATTGGGTTTCGCGCGCTGGAGAGCCCCAGCAAAGCAGCAGGGCCCAGGGATCCAGGTGCAGCCTAGCCCCGCTTTGCCCTATGGAGAGCGCAGGTCCGGGGGCAAAAACGGCTTGCGCTGCTTTCCTGAGCCAAGGCGCTTAAGGGATGTGGTTTGCTGCTGGAAGAGAGTTTCCCTTTGCAGAATGCAGCTCCCAGAAGCTCCTTTTGGGCTGTCGCTGCGCCGGGGACTCGGTGCTGAGAGGCCGGGCTGTCTCAGGGTCATGGCCGGGTCTGGGCTTAGAAGGACTTAGCACGCCCAATCCTGCTTCCCCACGAAGGAGAACCCGTGGGGAGTGGGATTCGGGCGCCGGAGACCCCCAGCAAATCAGCAGGGCCCAGGGAGCCAGGGGCAGCCCAGCCCCGCTTTGCCCTTTGGAGAGCGCAGGGCCGGGGCGAAAAGGGCTTGCGCAGCTTTCCTGAGCCAAGGCGCTTAAGGGATGTGGTTTGCTGCTGGAAGAGAGTTTCCCTTTGCAGAATGCAGCTCCCAGAAGCTCCTTTTGGGCTGTCGCTGCGACGGGGACTCGGCGCTGAGCAGCCGTGCTGGCTCAGGGGGCATGGCCGGGGTCTGGGCGAAGAAGGACTTAGCACGCCCAATCCTGCTTGCCCACGAAAGAGAATCTGTGTGGAGTGTGATTCGGGTGCCGGAAACCCCCAGCAAAGCAGCAGGTCCCAGGGAGCCAGGGGCAGCCCAGCCCCGCTTTGCCCTATGGAGAGCGCAGGGCCGGGCGAAAAGGGCTTGCGCTGCTTTCCTGAGCCAAGGCGCTTAAGGGATGTGGTTTGCTGCTGGAAGAGAGTTTCCCTTTGCAGAATGCAGTTCCCAGAAGCTGGTTTTGGTCGGTCCCTGCGACGGGGCCTCGGCGCTGAGCGGCCATGCTGGCTCAGGGAGAATGGCCGCGGTCTGGGCGAAGAAGGACATAGCACGCCCAATCCTACTTGCCCACGAAGGAGAACCCATTTGGAGTGGGTTTCAGGCGCCGGAGAGCCCCAGCAAAGCATCAGGGCCCAGGGAGCCAGGGGCAGCCCGGCCCCACTTTGCCCTATGGAGAGCGCAGGGCCGGCGGCGAAAACAGCTTGCACTGCTTTCATGAGCCAAGGCAAGTAGGGGATGTGGTTTGCTGCTGGACGAGTTTCACTTTGCAGAATGCAGCACCCAGAAGCTCGTTTTGGGCTGTCGCTGCGACGGGGCCTCGGCGCTGAGCGGCCCTGCTGGCTCAGGGTGCATGGCCGGGGTTTGGGCGAAGAAGGACTTAGCACGCCCAATCCTGCTTGCCCACGAAGGAGAACCTGTGTGGAGTGTGATTCGGGTGCCGGAAACCCCCAGCAAAGCATCAGGGCCCAGGGAGCCAGGGGCAGCCCAGCCCCGCTTTGCCCTATGGAGAGCGGAGGGCCGGGGGTGAAAAGAGCTTGTGTTGATATTCTGCGTGGAGTCACGGCGAGGCTGTGGTTTGCTGCCCAAGGAGAGTGTCCCTTTGCAGAATGCAGCTCCCAGAATCTCGCTTTGGGCCGTCGCTGCGAAGTGGCCTCTGCCCTGAGCGGCCGAGCTCTCTCACTGGGCATGGCTGGGGGCTGGGTGCAGAAGGCCTTCGCCCACCCAATCCTACTTCCCCACGAAGGAGAACCCGTGGGGATTGGGTTTCGCGCGCTGGAGAGCCCCAGCAAAGCAGCAGGGCCCAGGGATCCAGGTGCAGCCTAGCCCCGCTTTGCCCTATGGAGAGCGCAGGTCCGGGGGCAAAAACGGCTTGCGCTGCTTTCCTGAGCCAAGGCGCTTAAGGGATGTGGTTTGCTGCTGGAAGAGAGTTTCCCTTTGCAGAATGCAGCTCCCAGAAGCTCCTTTTGGGCTGTCGCTGCGACGGGGCCTCGGTGCTGAGAGGCCGGGCTGTCTCAGGGTCATGGCCGGGGTCTGGGCTTAGAAGGACTTAGCACGCCCAATCCTGCTTCCCCACGAAGGAGAACCCGTGGGGAGTGGGATTCGGGCGCCGGAGACCCCCAGCAAATCAGCAGGGCCCAGGGAGCCAGGGGCAGCCCAGCCCCGCTTTGTCCTTTGGAGAGCGCAGGGCCGGGGCGAAAAGGGCTTGCGCTGCTTTCCTGAGCCAAGGCTTAAGGGATGTGGTTTGCTGCTGGAAGAGAGTTTCCCTTTGCAGAATGCAGCTCCCAGAAGCTCCTTTTGGGCTGTGGCTGCGACGGGGACTCGGCGCTGAGCAGCCGTGCTGGCTCAGGGGGCATGGCCGGGGTCTGGGCGAAGAAGGACTTAGCACGCCCAATCCTGCTTGCCCACGAAAGAGAATCTGTGTGGAGTGTGATTCGGGTGCCGGAAACCCCCAGCAAAGCAGCAGGTCCCAGGGAGCCAGGGGCAGCCCAGCCCCGCTTTGCCCTATGGAGAGCGCAGGGCCGGGGCGAAAAGGGCTTGCGCTGCTTTCCTGAGCCAAGGCGCTTAAGGGATGTGGTTTGCTGCTGGAAGAGAGTTTCCCTTTGCAGAATGCAGCTCCCAGAAGCTGGTTTTGGTCGGTCGCTGCGACGGGGCCTCGGCGCTGAGCGGCCATGCTGGCTCAGGGGGAATGGCCGCGGTCTGGGCGAAGAAGGACATAGCACGCCCAATCCTACTTGCCCACGAAGGAGAACCCATTTGGAGTGGGTTTCAGGCGCCGGAGAGCCCCAGCAAAGCATCAGGGCCCAGGGAGCCAGGGGCAGCCCGGCCCCACTTTGCCCTATGGAGAGCGCAGGGCCGGCGGCGAAAACAGCTTGCACTGCTTTCATGAGCCAAGGCAAGTAGGGGATGTGGTTTGCTGCTGGAAGAGTTTCACTTTGCAGAATGCAGCACCCAGAAGCTCGTTTTGGGCTGTCGCTGCGACGGGGCCTCGGCGCTGAGCGGCCCTGCTGGCTCAGGGTGCATGGCCGGGGTTTGGGCGAAGAAGGACTTAGCACGCCCAATCCTGCTTGCCCACGAAGGAGAACCTGTGTGGAGTGTGATTCGGGTGCCGGAAACCCCCAGCAAAGCAGCAGGGCCCAGGGAGCCAGGGGCAGCCCAGCCCCGCTTTGCCCTATGGAGAGCGGAGGGCCGGGGGTGAAAAGAGCTTGTGTTGATATTCTGCGTGGAGTCACGGCGAGGCTGTGGTTTGCTGCCCAAGGAGAGTGTCCCTTTGCAGAATGCAGCTCCCAGAATCTCGCTTTGGGCCGTCGCTGCGAAGTGGCCTCTGCCCTGAGCGGCCGAGCTCTCTCAGGGGGCATGGCTGGGGGCTGGGTGCAGAAGGCCTTCGCCCACCCAATCCTACTTCCCCACGAAGGAGAACCCGTGGGGATTGGGTTTCGCGCGCTGGAGAGCCCCAGCAAAGCAGCAGGGCCCAGGGATCCAGGGGCAGCCTAGCCCCGCTTTGCCCTATGGAGAGCGCAGGTCCTGGGGCAAAAACGGCTTGCGCTGCTTTCCTGAGCCAAGGCGCTTAAGGGATGTGGTTTGCTGCTGGAAGAGAGTTTCCCTTTGCAGAATGCAGCTCCCAGAAGCTCGTTTTGGGCTGTCGCTGCGACGGGGCCTCGGTGCTGAGAGGCCGGGCTGTCTCAGGGTCATGGCCGGGGTCTGGGCTCTGAAGGACTTAGCACGCCCAATCCTGCTTCCCCACGAAGGAGAACCCGTGGGGAGTGGGATTCGGGCACCGGAGACCCCCAGCAAATCAGCAGGGCCCATGGAGCCAGGGGCAGACCAGCCCCGCTTTGCCCTATGGAGAGCGCAGGGCCGGGGCGAAAAGGGCTTGCGCTGCTTTCCTGAGCCAAGGCGCTTAAGGGATGTGGTTTGCTGCTGGAAGAGAGTTTCCCTTTGCAGAATGCAGCTCCCAGAAGCTCCTTTTGGGCTGTCGCTGCGACAGGGCCTCGGCGCTGAGCAGCCGTGCTGGCTCAGGGGGCATGGCCGGGGTCTGGGCGAAGAAGGACTTAGCACGCCCAATCCTGCTTGCCCACGAAAGAGAATCTGTGTGGAGTGTGATTCGGGTGCCGGAAACCCCCAGCAAAGCAGCAGGTCCCAGGGAGCCAGGGGCAGCCCAGCCCCGCTTTGCCCTATGGACAGCGGAGGGCCGGGGGTGAAAAGAGCTTGTGTTGATATTCTGCGTGGAGTCACGGTGAGGCTGTGGTTTGCTGCCCAAGGAGAGTGTCCCTTTGCAGAATGCAGCTCCCAGAATCTCGCTTTGGGCTGGCGCTGCGAAGGGGCCTCGGCGCTGAGTGGCCGAGCTGGCTCAGGGGGCATTGATGGGGGCTGGGTGCAGAAGGCCTTCGCGCACCCAATCCTACTTCCCCACGAAGGAGAACCCGTGGGGATTGGGTTTCGCGCGCTGGAGAGCCCCAGCAAAGCAGCAGGGCCCAGGGATCCAGGTGCAGCCTAGCCCCGCTTTGCCCTATGGAGAGCGCAGGGCCGGGGGCAAAAACAGTTTGCGCTTCTTTCATAAGCCAAGGCATGTAGAGGATGTGGTTTGCTGCTGGAAGAGAGTTTCCCTTTGCAGAATGCAGCTCCCAGAATCTCGTTTTTGGCTGTCGCTGCGACGGGGCCTCGGCGCTGAGCGGCCATGCTGGCTCAGGGTCATGGCCGGGGTCTAGGCTTAGAAAGACTTAGCAAGCCCAATCCCGCTTGCCCACGAAGGAGAACCAGTGTGGAGTGTGATTCGGGTGCCGGAAACCCCCAGCAAAGCAGCAGGGCCCAGGGAGCCAGGGGCAGCCCAGCCCTGCTATGCCCTATGGAGAGCGGAGGGTCGGGGGTGAAAAGAGATTGTGTTGATATTCTGCATGGAGTCATGGCGAGGCTGTGGTTTGCTGCCCAAGGAGAGTGTCCCTTTGCAGAATGCAGCTCCCAGAATCTCGCTTTGGGCCATCGCTGCGAAGGGGCCTCGGCGCTGAGCGTCCGTGCTGGCTCAGGGAGTATGGACGGGGTCTGGGCGAAGAAGGACTTAGCACGCCCAATCCTGCTTGCCCACGAAGGAGAACCTGTGTGGAGTGTGATTCGGGTGCCGGAAACCCCCAGCAAAGCAGCAGGGCCCAGGGAGCCAGGGGCAGCCCAGCCCCGCTTTGCCCTATGGAGAGCGGAGGGCTGGGGGTGAAAAGTGCTTGTGTTGATATTCTGCGTGGAGTCACGGTGAGGCTGTGGTTTGCTGCCCAAGGAGAGTGTCCCTTTGCAGAATGCAGCTCCCAGAATCTGGCTTTGGGTCGTCACTGCGAAGGGGCCTCGGCCCTGAGCGGCCAAGCTGGCTCAGGGGGCATGGCTGGGGGCTGGGTGCAGAAGGCCTTCGCGCACCCAATCCTACTTCCCCACGAAGGAGAACCCGTGGGGTTTGGGTTTCGTGTGCTGGAGAGCCCCAGCAAAGCAGCAGGGCCCAGGGATCCAGGTGCAGCCTAGCCCCGCTTTGCCCTATGGAGAGCGCAGGGCCGGGGGCAAAATCGGTTTGCGCTGCTTTCCTGAGCCAAGGCGCTTAAGGGATGTGGTTTGCTGCTGGAAGAGAGTTTCCCTTTGCAGAATGCAGCTCCCAGAAACTCGTTTTGGGCTGTCGCTGCGACGGGGCCCAAAACGAGCTGACCGGGCCTCGGCGATGAGCGGCCGTGCTGGCTCAGGGTCATGGCCGGGGTCTGGGCTCAGAAGGACTTAGCACGCCCAATCCTGCTTGCCGACGAAGGAGAACCTGTGTGGAGTGTGATTCGGGTGCCAGAAACCCCCAGCAAAGCAGCAGGGCCCAGGGAGCCAGGGGCAGCCCGGCCCCGCTTTGCCCTATGGAGAGCGGAGGGCCGGGGGCGAAAACAGCTTGCGCTGCTTTCATGAGCCAAGGCAAGTAGGGGATGTGGTTTGCTGCTGGAAGAGTTTCACTTTGCAGAATGCAGCACCCAGAAGCTCGTTTTGGGCTGTCGCTGCGACGGGGCCCAAAACGAGCTGACCGGGCCTCGGCGATGAGCGGCCGTGCTGGCTCAGGGTCATGGCCGGGGTCTGGGCTCAGAAGGACTTAGCACGCCCAATCCTGCTTGCCGACGAAGGAGAACCTGTGTGGAGTGTGATTCGGGTGCCGGAAACCCCCAGCAAAGCAGCAGGGCCCAGGGAGCCAGGGGCAGCCCAGCCCCGCTTTGCCCTATGGAGAGCGGAGGGCCGGGGGTGAAAAGAGCTTGTGTTGATATTCTGCGTGGAGTCACGGCGAGGCTGTGGTTTGCTGCCCAAGGAGAGTGTCCCTTTGCAGAATGCAGCTCCCAGAATCTCGCTTTGGGCCGTCGCTGCGAAGTGGCCTCTGCCCTGAGCGGCCGAGCTCTCTCAGGGGGCATGGCTGGGGGCTGGGTGCAGAAGGCCTTCGCCCACCCAATCCTACTTCCCCACGAAGGAGAACCCGTGGGGATTGGGTTTCGCGCGCTGGAGAGCCCCAGCAAAGCAGCAGGGCCCAGGGATCCAGGTGCAGCCTAGCCCCGCTTTGCCCTATGGAGAGCGCAGGTCCGGGGGCAAAAACGGCTTGCGCTGCTTTCCTGAGCCAAGGCGCTTAAGGGATGTGGTTTGCTGCTGGAAGAGAGTTTCCCTTTGCAGAATGCAGCTCCCAGAAGCTCCTTTTGGGCTGTCGCTGCGACGGGGCCTCGGTGCTGAGAGGCCGGGCTGTCTCAGGGTCATGGCCGGGGTCTGGGCTTAGAAGGACTTAGCACGCCCAATCCTGCTTCCCCACGAAGGAGAACCCGTGGGGAGTGGGATTCGGGCGCCGGAGACCCCCAGCAAATCAGCAGGGCCCATGGAGCCAGGGGCAGCCCAGCCCCGCTTTGCCCTATGGAGAGCGCAGGGCCGGGGCGAAAAGGGCTTGCGCTGCTTTCCTGAGCCAAGGCGCTTAAGGGATGTGGTTTGCTGCTGGAAGAGAGTTTCCCTTTGCAGAATGCAGCTCCCAGAAGCTCCTTTTGGGCTGTCGCTGCGACAGGGCCTCGGCGCTGAGCAGCCGTGCTGGCTCAGGGGGCATGGCCGGGGTCTGGGCGAAGAAGGACTTAGCACGCCCAATCCTGCTTGCCCACGAAAGAGAATCTGTGTGGAGTGTGATTCGGGTGCCGGAAACCCCCAGCAAAGCAGCAGGTCCCAGGGAGCCAGGGGCAGCCCAGCCCCGCTTTGCCCTATGGACAGCGGAGGGCCGGGGGTGAAAAGAGCTTGTGTTGATATTCTGCGTGGAGTCACGGTGAGGCTGTGGTTTGCTGCCCAAGGAGAGTGTCCCTTTGCAGAATGCAGCTCCCAGAATCTCGCTTTGGGCTGGCGCTGCGAAGGGGCCTCGGCGCTGAGTGGCCGAGCTGGCTCAGGGGGCATTGATGGGGGCTGGGTGCAGAAGGCCTTCGCGCACCCAATCCTACTTCCCCACGAAGGAGAACCCGTGGGGATTGGGTTTCGAGCGCTGGAGAGCCCCAGCAAAGCAGCAGGGCCCAGGGATCCAGGTGCAGCCTAGCCCCGCTTTGCCCTATGGAGAGCGCAGGGCCGGGGGCAAAAACAGTTTGCGCTTCTTTCATAAGCCAAGGCATGTAGAGGATGTGGTTTGCTGCTGGAAGAGAGTTTCCCTTTGCAGAATGCAGCTCCCAGAATCTCGTTTTTGGCTGTCGCTGCGACGGGGCCTCGGCGCTGAGCGGCCATGCTGGCTCAGGGAGTATGGACGGGGTCTGGGCGAAGAAGGACTTAGCACGCCCAATCCTGCTTGCCCACGAAGGAGAACCTGTGTGGAGTGTGATTCGGGTGCCGGAAACCCCCAGCAAAGCAGCAGGGCCCAGGGAGCCAGGGGCAGCCCAGCCCCGCTTTGCCCTATGGAGAGCGGAGGGCTGGGGGTGAAAAGTGCTTGTGTTGATATTCTGCGTGGAGTCACGGTGAGGCTGTGGTTTGCTGCCCAAGGAGAGTGTCCCTTTGCAGAATGCAGCTCCCAGAATCTGGCTTTGGGTCGTCACTGCGAAGGGGCCTCGGCCCTGAGCGGCCAAGCTGGCTCAGGGGGCATGGCTGGGGGCTGGGTGCAGAAGGCCTTCGCACACCCAATCCTACTTCCCCACGAAGGAGAACCCGTGGGGTTTGGGTTTCGTGTGCTGGAGAGCCCCAGCAAAGCAGCAGGGCCCAGGGATCCAGGTGCAGCCTAGCCCCGCTTTGCCCTATGGAGAGCGCAGGGCCGGGGGCAAAAACGGTTTGCGCTGCTTTCCTGAGCCAAGGCGCTTAAGGGATGTGGTTTGCTGCTGGAAGAGAGTTTCCCTTTGCAGAATGCAGCTCCCAGAAGCTCGTTTTGGGCTGTCGCTGCGACGGGGCCCAAAACGAGCTGACGGGGCCTCGGCGATGAGCGGCCGTGCTGGCTCAGGGTCATGGCCGGGGTCTGGGCTCAGAAGGACTTAGCACGCCCAATCCTGCTTGCCCACGAAGGAGAACCTGTGTGGAGTGTGATTCGGGTGCCAGAAACCCCCAGCAAAGCAGCAGGGCCCAGGGAGCCAGGGGCAGCCCGGCCCCGCTTTGCCCTATGGAGAGCGGAGGGCCGGGGGTGAAAAGGGCTTGCGCTGCTTTCATGAGCCAAGGCAAGTAGGGGATGTGGTTTGCTGCTGGAAGAGTTTCCCTTTGCAGAATGCAGCACAGAGAAGCTCGTTTTGGGCCTTCTCTGGGACGGGGCCTCGGCGCTGAGCGGCCGAGCTGGCTCAGGGGGCATGGCTGGGGCCTGGGCGCAGAAGGCCTTCGTGCGCCCAATGCTGCTTCCCCACGAAGGAGAACCCGTGGGGAGTGGGATTCGGGCGCCGGAGACCCCCAGCAAATCAGCAGGGCCCAGGGAGCGAGGGGCAGCCCAGCCCCGCTTTGCCCTATGGAGAGCGCAGGGCCGGGGGTGAAAAGGGCTTGCGCTGCTTTCCTGAGCCAAGGCGCTTAAGGGATGTGGTTTGCTGCTGGAAGAGAGTTTCCCTTTGCAGAATGCAGCTCCCAGAAGCTGGTTTTGGTCGGTCGCTGCGACGGGGCCTCGGCGCTGAGCGGCCATGCTGGCTCAGGGGGAATGTCCGCGGTCTGGGCGAAGAAGGACATAGCACGCCCAATCCTACTTGCCCACGAAGGAGAACCCATTTGGAGTGGGTTTCAGGCGCCGGAGAGCCCCAGCAAAGCATCAGGGCCCAGGGAGCCAGGGGCAGCCCGGCCCCGCTTTGCCCTATGGAGAGCGCAGGGCCAGGGGCGAAAACAGCTTGCGCTGCTTTCATGAGCCAAGGCAAGTAGGGGATGTGGTTTGCTGCTGGAAGAGTTTCACTTTGCAGAATGCAGCACCCAGACGCTCGTTTTGGGCTGTCGCTGCGATGGGGCCTCGGCGCTGAGCGGCCCTGCTGGCTCATGGTGCATGGCCGGGGTTTGGGCGAAGAAGGACTTAGCACGCCCAATCCTGCTTGCCCACGAAGGAGAACCTGTGTGGAGTGTGATTCGGGTGCCGGAAACCCCCAGCAAAGCAGCAGGGCCCAGGGAGCCAGGGGCAGCCCAGCCCCGCTTTGCCCTATGGAGAGCGGAGGGCCGGGGGTGAAAAGAGCTTGTGTTGATATTCTGCGTGGAGTCACGGCGAGGCTGTGGTTTGCTGCCCAAGGAGAGTGTCCCTTTGCAGAATGCAGCTCCCAGAATCTCGCTTTGGGCCGTCGCTGCGAAGTGGCCTCTGCCCTGAGCGGCCGAGCTCTCTCAGGGGGCATGGCTGGGGGCTGGGTGCAGAAGGCCTTCGCCCACCCAATCCTACTTCCCCACGAAGGAGAACCCGTGGGGATTGGGTTTCGCGCGCTGGAGAGCCCCAGCAAAGCAGCAGGGCCCAGGGATCCAGGTGCAGCCTAGCCCCGCTTTGCCCTATGGAGAGCGCAGGTCCGGGGGCAAAAACGGCTTGCGCTGCTTTCCTGAGCCAAGGCGCTTAAGGGATGTGGTTTGCTGCTGGAAGAGAGTTTCCCTTTGCAGAATGCAGCTCCCAGAAGCTCCTTTTGGGCTGTCGCTGCGACGGGGACTCGGTGCTGAGAGGCCGGGCTGTCTCAGGGTCATGGCCGGGGTCTGGGCTTAGAAGGACTTAGCACGCCCAATCCTGCTTCCCCACGAAGGAGAACCCGTGGGGAGTGGGATTCGGGCGCCGGAGACCCCCAGCAAATCAGCAGGGCCCAGGGAGCCAGGGGCAGCCCAGCCCCGCTTTGCCCTTTGGAGAGCGCAGGGTCGGGGCGAAAAGGGCTTGCGCTGCTTTCCTGAGCCAAGGCGCTTAAGGGATGTGGTTTGCTGCTGGAAGAGAGTTTCCCTTTGCAGAATGCAGCTCCCAGAAGCTCCTTTTGGGCTGTCGCTGCGACGGGGACTGGGCGCTGAGCAGCCGTGCTGGCTCAGGGGGCATGGCCGGGGTCTGGGCGAAGAAGGACTTAGCACGCCCAATCCTGCTTGCCCACGAAAGAGAATCTGTGTGGAGTGTGATTCGGGTGCCGGAAACCCCCAGCAAAGCAGCAGGTCCCAGGGAGCCAGGGGCAGCCCAATCCCCGCTTTGCCCTATGGAGAGCGCAGGGCCGGGGCGAAAAGGGCTTGCGCTGCTTTCCTGAGCCAAGGCGCTTAAGGGATGTGGTTTGCTGCTGGAAGAGAGTTTCCCTTTGCAGAATGCAGCTCCCAGAAGCTCGTTTTGGGCTGTCGCTGCGACGGGGCCCAAAACGAGCTGACGGGGCCTCGGCGATGAGCGGCCGTGCTGGCTCAGGGTCATGGCCGGGGTCTGGGCTCAGAAGGACTTAGCACGCCCAATCCTGCTTGCCCACGAAGGAGAACCTGTGTGGAGTGTGATTCGGGTGCCAGAAACCCCCAGCAAAGCAGCAGGGCCCAGGGAGCCAGGGGCAGCCCGGCCCCGCTTTGCCCTATGGAGAGCGGAGGGCCGGGGGTGAAAAGGGCTTGCGCTGCTTTCAGGAGCCAAGGCAAGTAGGGGATGTGGTTTGCTGCTGGAAGAGTTTCCCTTTGCAGAATGCAGCACAGAGAAGCTCGTTTTGGGCCTTCTCTGGGACGGGGCCTCGGCGCTGAGCGGCCGAGCTGGCTCAGGGGGCATGGCTGGGGCCTGGGCGCAGAAGGCCTTCGCCCACCCAATCCTACTTCCCCACGAAGGAGAACCCGTGGGGATTGGGTTTCGCGCGCTGGAGAGCCCCAGCAAAGCAGCAGGGCCCAGGGATCCAGGTGCAGCCTAGCCCCGCTTTGCCCTATGGAGAGCGCAGGTCCGGGGGCAAAAACGGCTTGCGCTGCTTTCCTGAGCCAAGGCGCTTAAGGGATGTGGTTTGCTGCTGGAAGAGAGTTTCCCTTTGCAGAATGCAGCTCCCAGAAGCTCGTTTTGGGTTGTCGCTGCGACGGGGCCTCGGTGCTGAGAGGCCGGGCTGTCTCAGGGTCATGGCCGGGGTCTGGGCTTAGAAGGACTTAGCACGCCCAATCCTGCTTCCCCACGAAGGAGAACCCGTGGGGAGTGGGATTCGGGCGCCGGAGACCCCCAGCAAATCAGCAGGGCCCAGGGAGCCAGGGGCAGCCCAGCCCCGCTTTGCCCTATGGAGAGCGCAGGGCCGGGGCGAAAAGGGCTTGCGCTGCTTTCCTGAGCCAAGGCGCTTAAGGGATGTGGTTTGCTGCTGGAAGAGAGTTTCCCTTTGCAGAATGCAGCTCCCAGAAGCTCCTTTTGGGCTGTCGCTGCGACGGGGACTCGGCGCTGAGCAGCCCTGCTGGCTCAGGGGGCATGGCCGGGGTCTGGGCGAAGAAGGACTTAGCACGCCCAATCCTGCTTGCCCACGAAAGAGAATCTGTGTGGAGTGTGATTCGGGTGCCGGAAACCCCCAGCAAAGCAGCAGGTCCCAGGGAGCCAGGGGCAGCCCAGCCCCGCTTTGCCCTATGGAGAGCGCAGGGCCGGGGCGAAAAGGGCTTGCGCTGCTTTCCTGAGCCAAGGCGCTTAAGGGATGTGGTTTGCTGCTGGAAGAGAGTTTCCCTTTGCAGAATGCAGCTCCCAGAAGCTGGTTTTGGTCGGTCGCTGCGACGGGGCCTCGGTGCTGAGCGGCCATGCTGGCTCAGGGGGAATGGCCGCGGTCTGGGCGAAGAAGGACATAGCACGCCCAATCCTACTTGCCCACGAAGGAGAACCCATTTGGAGTGGGTTTCAGGCGCCGGAGAGCCCCAGCAAAGCATCAGGGCCCAGGGAGCCAGGGGCAGCCCGGCCCCGCTTTGCCCTATGGAGAGCGCAGGGCCGGGGGCGAAAACAGCTTGCGCTGCTTTCATGAGCCAAGGCAAGTAGGGGATGTGGTTTGCTGCTGGAAGAGTTTCACTTTGCAGAATGCAGCACCCAGAAGCTCGTTTTGGGCTGTCGCTGCGACGGGGCCTCGGCGCTGAGCGGCCCTGCTGGCTCATGGTGCATGGCCGGGGTTTGGGCGAAGAAGGACTTAGCACGCCCAATCCTGCTTGCCCACGAAGGAGAACCTGTGTGGAGTGTGATTCGGGTGCCGGAAACCCCCAGCAAAGCAGCAGGGCCCAGGGAGCCAGGGGCAGCCCAGCCCCGCTTTGCCCTATGGAGAGCGGAGGGCCGGGGGTGAAAAGAGCTTGTGTTGATATTCTGCGTGGAGTCACGGCGAGGCTGTGGTTTGCTGCCCAAGGAGAGTGTCCCTTTGCAGAATGCAGCTCCCAGAATCTCGCTTTGGGCCGTCACTGCGAAGGGGCCTCGGCCCTGAGCGGCCAAGCTGGCTCAGGGGGCATGGCTGGGGGCTGGGTGCAGAAGGACTTCGCGCACCCAATCCTACTTCCCCACGAAGGAGAACCCGTGGGGTTTGGGTTTCGCGTGCTGGAGAGCCGCAGCAAAGCAGCAGGGCCCAGGGATCCAGGTGCAGCCTAGCCCCGCTTTGCCCTATGGAGAGCGCAGGGCCGGGGGCAAAAACGGTTTGCGCTGCTTTCCTGAGCCAAGGCGCTTAAGGGATGTGGTTTGCTGCTGGAAGAGAGTTTCCCTTTGCAGAATGCAGCTCCCAGAAGCTCGTTTTGGGCTGTCGCTGCGACGGGGCCCAAAACGAGCTGACGGGGCCTCGGCGCTTAGCGGCCGTGCTGGCTCAGGGTCATGGCCGGGGTCTGGGCTTAGAAGGACTTAGCACGCCCAGTCCTGCTTGCCCACGAAAGAGAACCTGTGTGGAGTGTGATTCGGGTGCCGGAAACCCCCAGCAAATCAGCAGGGCCCAGGGAGCCAGGGGCAGCCCAGCCCCGCTTTGCAGTATGGAGAGCGCAGGGCCGGGGCGAAAAGGGCTTGCGCTGCTTTCCTGAGCCAAGGCGCTTAAGGGATGTGGTTTGCTGCTGGAAGAGAGTTTCCCTTTGCAGAATGCAGCTCCCAGAAGCTCGTTTTGGGCCGTCGGTGCGATGGGGCCTCGGCGCTGAGCGGCCGAGATGGCTCAGGGGGCATGGCTGGGGCCTGGGCGCAGAAGGCCTTCGTGCGCCCAATCCTGCTTCCCCACGAAGGAGAACCCGTGCGGAGTGGGATTCGGGCGCCGGAGACCCACAGCAAATCAGCAGGGCCCAGGGAGCCAGGGGCAGCCCAGCCCCAATTTACAGTATGGACAGCGCAGGGCAGGGGCGAAAAGGGCTTGCGCTGCTTTCCTGAGCCAAGGCAAGTAGGGGATGTGGTTTGCTGCTGGAAGAGAGTTTCCCTTTGCAGAATGCAGCTCCCAGAAGCTCGTTTTGGGCTGTCGCTGCGACGGGGCCTCGGCGCTGAGCAGCCGTGCTGGCTCAGGGGGCATGGCCGGGGTCTGGGCGAAGAAGGATTTAGCACGCCCAATCCTGCTTGCCCACGAAGGAGAACCTGTGTGGAGTGTGATTCGGGTGCCGGAAACCCCCAGCAAAGCAGCAGGGCCCAGGGAGCCAGGGGCAGCCCAGCCCTGCTTTGCCCTATGGAGAGCGGAGGGTCGGGGGTGAAAAGAGATTGTGTTGGTATTCTGCGTGGAGTCATGGCGAGGCTGTGGTTTGCTGCCCAAGGAGAGTGTCCCTTTGCAGAATGCAGCTCCCAGAAGCTCGTTTTGGGCTGTCGCTGCGACGGGGCCTCGGCGCTCAGCGGCCGTGCTGGCTCAGGGGGGATGGCCGCGGTCTGGGCAAAGAAGGACATAGCACGCCCAATCCTGCTTGCCCACGAAGGAGAACCTGTGTGGAGTGTGATTCGGGTGCCGGAAACCCCCAGCAAAGCAGCAGGGCCCAGGGAGCCATGGGCAGCCCAGCCCCGCTTTGCCCTATGGAGAGCGGAGGGCTGGGGGTGAAAAGAGCTTGTGTTGATATTCTGCATGGAGTCATGGCGAGGCTGTGGATTGCTGCCCAAGGAGAGTGTCCCTTTGCAGAATGCAGCTCCCAGAATCTCGCTTTGGGCCGTCGCTGCGAAGGGGCCTCGGCGATGTGCGGCCCTGCTGGCTCAGGGGCTATGCACGGGGTCTGGGCGAAGAAGGACTTAGCACGCCCAATCCTGCTTGCCCACGAAGGAAAACCTGTGTGGAGTGTGATTCGGGTGCCGGAAACCCCCAGCAAAGCAGCAGGGCCCAGGGAGCCAGGGGCAGCCCAGCCCCGCTTTGCCCTATGGAGAGCGGAGGGCTGGGGGTGAAAAGAGCTTGTGTTGATATTCTGCGTGGAGTCACGGTGAGGCTGTGGTTTGCTGCCCAAGGAGAGTGTCCCTTTGCAGAATGCAGCTCCAAGAATCTCGCTTTGGGTCGTCACTGCGAAGGGGCCTCGGCCCTGAGCGGCCAAGCTGGCTCAGGGGGCATGGCTGGGGGCTGGGTGCAGAAGGCCTTCGCGCACCCAATCCTACTTCCCCAGGAAGGAGAACCCGTGGGGATTGGGTTTCGCGCGCTGGAGAGCCCCAGCAAAGCAGCAGGGCCCAGGGATCCAGGTGCAGCCTAGCCCCGCTTTGCCCTATGGAGAGCGCAGGTCCGGGGGCAAAAACGGTTTGCGCTGCTTTCCAGAGCCAAGGCGCTTAAGGGATGTGGTTTGCTGCTGGAAGAGAGTTTCCCTTTGCAGAATGCAGCTCCCAGAAGCTCGTTTTGGGCTGTCGCTGCGACGGGGCCCAAAACGAGCTGACAGGGCCTCGGCGCTGAGCGGCCGAGCTGGCTCAGGGTCATGGCCGGGGTCTGGGCTCAGAAGGACTTAGCACGCCCAATCCTGCTTGCCCACGAAGGAGAACCTGTGTGGAGTGTGATTCGGGTGCCAGAAACCCCCAGCAAAGCAGCAGGGCCCAGGGAGCCAGGGGCAGCCCGGCCCCGCTTTGCCCTATGGAGAGCGGAGGGCCGGGGGTGAAAAGGGCTTGCGCTGCTTTCAGGAGCCAAGGCAAGTAGGGGATGTGGTTTGCTGCTGGAAGAGTTTCCCTTTGCAGAATGCAGCACAGAGAAGCTCGTTTTGGGCCTTCTCTGGGACGGGGCCTCGGCGCTGAGCGGCCGAGCTGGCTCAGGGGGCATGGCTGGGGCCTGGGCGCAGAAGGCCTTCGTGCGCCCAATGCTGCTTCCCCACGAAGGAGAACCCATGGGGAGTGGGATTCGGGCGCCGGAGACCCCCAGCAAAGCAGCAGGTCCCAGGGAGCCAGGGGCAGCCCAGCCCCGCTTTGCCCTATGGAGAGCGCAGGGCCGGGGCGAAAAGGGCTTGCGCTGCTTTCCTGAGCCAAGGCGCTTAAGGGATGTGGTTTGCTGCTGGAAGAGAGTTTCCCTTTGCAGAATGCAGCTCCCAGAAGCTCCTTTTGGGCTGTCGCTGCGACGGGGACTCGGCGCTGAGCAGCCCTGCTGGCTCAGGGGGCATGGCCGGGGTCTGGGCGAAGAAGGACTTAGCACGCCCAATCCTGCTTGCCCACGAAAGAGAATCTGTGTGGAGTGTGATTCGGGTGCCGGAAACCCCCAGCAAAGCAGCAGGTCCCAGGGAGCCAGGGGCAGCCCAGCCCCGCTTTGCCCTATGGAGAGCGCAGGGCCGGGGCGAAAAGGGCTTGCGCTGCTTTCCTGAGCCAAGGCGCTTAAGGGATGTGGTTTGCTGCTGGAAGAGAGTTTCCCTTTGCAGAATGCAGCTCCCAGAAGCTGGTTTTGGTCGGTCGCTGCGACGGGGCCTCGGTGCTGAGCGGCCATGCTGGCTCAGGGGGAATGGCCGCGGTCTGGGCCAAGAAGGTCATAGCACGCCCAATCCTACTTGCCCACGAAGGAGAACCCATTTGGAGTGGGTTTCAGGCGCCGGAGAGCCCCAGCAAAGCATCAGGGCCCAGGGAGCCAGGGGCAGCCCGGCCCCGCTTTGCCCTATGGAGAGCGCAGGGCCGGGGGCGAAAACAGCTTGCGCTGCTTTCATGAGCCAAGGCAAGTAGGGGATGTGGTTTGCTGCTGGAAGAGTTTCACTTTGCAGAATGCAGCACCCAGAAGCTCGTTTTGGGCTGTCGCTGCGACGGGGCCTCGGCGCTGAGCGGCCCTGCTGGCTCATGGTGCATGGCCGGGGTTTGGGCGAAGAAGGACTTAGCACGCCCAATCCTGCTTGCCCACGAAGGAGAACCTGTGTGGAGTGTGATTCGGGTGCCGGAAACCCCCAGCAAAGCAGCAGGGCCCAGGGAGCCAGGGGCAGCCCAGCCCCGCTTTGCCCTATGGAGAGCGGAGGGCCGGGGGTGAAAAGAGCTTGTGTTGATATTCTGCGTGGAGTCACGGCGAGGCTGTGGTTTGCTGCCCAAGGAGAGTGTCCCTTTGCAGAATGCAGCTCCCAGAATCTCGCTTTGGGCCGTCACTGCGAAGGGGCCTCGGCCCTGAGCGGCCAAGCTGGCTCAGGGGGCATGGCTGGGGGCTGGGTGCAGAAGGACTTCGCGCACCCAATCCTACTTCCCCACGAAGGAGAACCCGTGGGGTTTGGGTTTCGCGTGCTGGAGAGCCGCAGCAAAGCAGCAGGGCCCAGGGATCCAGGTGCAGCCTAGCCCCGCTTTGCCCTATGGAGAGCGCAGGGCCGGGGGCAAAAACGGTTTGCGCTGCTTTCCTGAGCCAAGGCGCTTAAGGGATGTGGTTTGCTGCTGGAAGAGAGTTTCCCTTTGCAGAATGCAGCTCCCAGAAGCTCGTTTTGGGCTGTCGCTGCGACGGGGCCCAAAACGAGCTGACGGGGCCTCGGCGCTGAGCGGCCGTGCTGGCTCAGGGTCATGGCCGGGGTCTGGGCTTAGAAGGACTTAGCACGCCCAGTCCTGCTTGCCCACGAAAGAGAACCTGTGTGGAGTGTGATTCGGGTGCCGGAAACCCCCAGCAAATCAGCAGGGCCCAGGGAGCCAGGGGCAGCCCAGCCCCGCTTTGCAGTATGGAGAGCGCAGGGCCGGGGCGAAAAGGGCTTGCGCTGCTTTCCTGAGCCAAGGCGCTTAAGGGATGTGGTTTGCTGCTGGAAGAGAGTTTCCCTTTGCAGAATGCAGCTCCCAGAAGCTCGTTTTGGGCCGTCGGTGCGATGGGGCCTCGGCGCTGAGCGGCCGAGATGGCTCAGGGGGCATGGCTGGGGCCTGGGCGCAGAAGGCCTTCGTGCGCCCAATCCTGCTTCCCCACGAAGGAGAACCCGTGCGGAGTGGGATTCGGGCGCCGGAGACCCACAGCAAATCAGCAGGGCCCAGGGAGCCAGGGGCAGCCCAGCCCCAATTTACAGTATGGACAGCGCAGGGCAGGGGCGAAAAGGGCTTGCGCTGCTTTCCTGAGCCAAGGCAAGTAGGGGATGTGGTTTGCTGCTGGAAGAGAGTTTCCCTTTGCAGAATGCAGCTCCCAGAAGCTCGTTTTGGGCTGTCGCTGCGACGGGGCCTCGGCGCTGAGCAGCCGTGCTGGCTCAGGGGGCATGGCCGGGGTCTGGGCGAAGAAGGATTTAGCACGCCCAATCCTGCTTGCCCACGAAGGAGAACCTGTGTGGAGTGTGATTCGGGTGCCGGAAACCCCCAGCAAAGCAGCAGGGCCCAGGGAGCCAGGGGCAGCCCAGCCCTGCTTTGCCCTATGGAGAGCGGAGGGTCGGGGGTGAAAAGAGATTGTGTTGGTATTCTGCGTGGAGTCATGGCGAGGCTGTGGTTTGCTGCCCAAGGAGAGTGTCCCTTTGCAGAATGCAGCTCCCAGAAGCTCGTTTTGGGCTGTCGCTGCGACGGGGCCTCGGCGCTCAGCGGCCATGCTGGCTCAGGGGGGATGGCCGCGGTCTGGGCAAAGAAGGACATAGCACGCCCAATCCTGCTTGCCCACGAAGGAGAACCTGTGTGGAGTGTGATTCGGGTGCCGGAAACCCCCAGCAAAGCAGCAGGGCCCAGGGAGCCATGGGCAGCCCAGCCCCGCTTTGCCCTATGGAGAGCGGAGGGCTGGGGGTGAAAAGAGCTTGTGTTGATATTCTGCATGGAGTCATGGCGAGGCTGTGGATTGCTGCCCAAGGAGAGTGTCCCTTTGCAGAATGCAGCTCCCAGAATCTCGCTTTGGGCCGTCGCTGCGAAGGGGCCTCGGCGATGTGCGGCCCTGCTGGCTCAGGGGCTATGCACGGGGTCTGGGCGAAGAAGGACTTAGCACGCCCAATCCTGCTTGCCCACGAAGGAAAACCTGTGTGGAGTGTGATTCGGGTGCCGGAAACCCCCAGCAAAGCAGCAGGGCCCAGGGAGCCAGGGGCAGCCCAGCCCCGCTTTGCCCTATGGAGAGCGGAGGGCTGGGGGTGAAAAGAGCTTGTGTTGATATTCTGCGTGGAGTCACGGTGAGGCTGTGGTTTGCTGCCCAAGGAGAGTGTCCCTTTGCAGAATGCAGCTCCAAGAATCTCGCTTTGGGTCGTCACTGCGAAGGGGCCTCGGCCCTGAGCGGCCAAGCTGGCTCAGGGGGCATGGCTGGGGGCTGGGTGCAGAAGGCCTTCGCGCACCATATCCTACTTCCCCAGGAAGGAGAACCCGTGGGGATTGGGTTTCGCGCGCTGGAGAGCCCCAGCAAAGCAGCAGGGCCCAGGGATCCAGGTGCAGCCTAGCCCAGCTTTGCCCTATGGAGAGCGCAGGTCCGGGGGCAAAAACGGTTTGCGCTGCTTTCCAGAGCCAAGGCGCTTAAGGGATGTGGTTTGCTGCTGGAAGAGAGTTTCCCTTTGCAGAATGCAGCTCCCAGAAGCTCGTTTTGGGCTGTCGCTGCGACGGGGCCCAAAACGAGCTGACAGGGCCTCGGCGCTGAGCGGCCGAGCTGGCTCAGGGTCATGGCCGGGGTCTGGGCTTAGAAGGACTTAGCACGCCCAGTCCTGCTTGCCCACGAAGGAGAACCTGTGTGGAGTGTGATTCGGGTGCCGGAAACCCCCAGCAAATCAGCAGGGCCCAGGGAGCCAGGGGCAGCCCGGCCCCGCTTTGCACTATGGAGAGCGCAGGGCCGGGGCAAAAAGGGCTTGCGCTGCTTTCCTGAGCCAAGGCGCTTAAGGGATGTGGTTTGCTGCTGGAAGAGAGTTTCCCTTTGCAGAATGCAGCTCCCAGAAGCTCGTTTTGGGCTGTCGCTGCGACGGGGCCTCGGCGCTCAGCGGCCATGCTGGCTCAGGGGGGATGGCCGCGGTCTGGACAAAGAAGCACATAGCACGCCCAATCCTACTTGCCCACGAAGGAGAACCCATTTGGAGTGGGTTTCAGGCGCCGGAGAGCCCCAGCAAAGCATCAGGGCCCAGGGAGCCAGGGGCAGCCCGGCCCCGCTTTGCCCTATGGAGAGCGCAGGGCCGGGGGCGAAAACAGCTTGCGCTGCTTTCATGAGCCAAGGCAAGTAGGGGATGTGGTTTGCTGCTGGAAGAGTTTCCCTTTGCAGAATGCAGCACCCAGAAGCTCGTTTTGGGCCGTCTCTGGGACGGGGCCAAGGTGCTGTGCGGCCGAGCTGGCTCAGGGGGCATGGCTGGGGCCTGGGCGCAGAAGGCCTTCGTGCGCCCAATCCTGCTTCCCCACGAAGGAGAACCCGTGGGGAGTGGGATTCGGGCGCCAGAGACCCCAGGCAAATCAGCAGGGCCCAGGGAGCCAGGGGTAGCCCAGCCCGAATTTACAGTATGGACAGCGCAGGGCAGGGGCGAAAAGGGCTTGCGCTGCTTTCCTGAGCCAAGGCGCTTAAGGGATGTGGTTTGCTGCTGGAAGAGAGTTTCCCTTTGCAGAATGCAGCTCCCAGAAGCTGGTTTTGGTCGGTCGCTGCGACGGGGCCTCGGTGCTGAGCGGCCATGCTGGCTCAGGGGGAATGGCCGCGGTCTGGGCGAAGAAGGACATAGCACGCCCAATCCTACTTGCCCACGAAGGAGAACCCATTTGGAGTGGGTTTCAGGCGCCGGAGAGCCCCAGCAAAGCATCAGGGCCCAGGGAGCCAGGGGCAGCCCGGCCCCGCTTTGCCCTATGGAGAGCGCAGGGCCGGGGGCGAAAACAGCTTGCGCTGCTTTCATGAGCCAAGGCAAGTAGGGGATGTGGTTTGCTGCTGGAAGAGTTTCACTTTGCAGAATGCAGCACCCAGAAGCTCGTTTTGGGCTGTCGCTGCGACGGGGCCTCGGCGCTGAGCGGCCCTGCTGGCTCATGGTGCATGGCCGGGGTTTGGGCGAAGAAGGACTTAGCACGCCCAATCCTGCTTGCCCACGAAGGAGAACCTGTGTGGAGTGTGATTCGGGTGCCGGAAACCCCCAGCAAAGCAGCAGGGCCCAGGGAGCCAGGGGCAGCCCAGCCCCGCTTTGCCCTATGGAGAGCGGAGGGCCGGGGGTGAAAAGAGCTTGTGTTGATATTCTGCGTGGAGTCACGGCGAGGCTGTGGTTTGCTGCCCAAGGAGAGTGTCCCTTTGCAGAATGCAGCTCCCAGAATCTCGCTTTGGGGCGTCACTGCGAAGGGGCCTCGGCCCTGAGCGGCCAAGCTGGCTCAGGGGGCATGGCTGGGGGCTGGGTGCAGAAGGACTTCGCGCACCCAATCCTACTTCCCCACGAAGGAGAACCCGTGGGGTTTGGGTTTCGCGTGCTGGAGAGCCGCAGCAAAGCAGCAGGGCCCAGGGATCCAGGTGCAGCCTAGCCCCGCTTTGCCCTATGGAGAGCGCAGGGCCGGGGGCAAAAACGGTTTGCGCTGCTTTCCTGAGCCAAGGCGCTTAAGGGATGTGGTTTGCTGCTGGAAGAGAGTTTCCCTTTGCAGAATGCAGCTCCCAGAAGCTCGTTTTGGGCTGTCGCTGCGACGGGGCCCAAAACGAGCTGACGGGGCCTCGGCGCTGAGCGGCCGTGCTGGCTCAGGGTCATGGCCGGGGTCTGGGCTTAGAAGGACTTAGCACGCCCAGTCCTGCTTGCCCACGAAAGAGAACCTGTGTGGAGTGTGATTCGGGTGCCGGAAACCCCCAGCAAATCAGCAGGGCCCAGGGAGCCAGGGGCAGCCCAGCCCCGCTTTGCAGTATGGAGAGCGCAGGGCCGGGGCGAAAAGGGCTTGCGCTGCTTTCCTGAGCCAAGGCGCTTAAGGGATGTGGTTTGCTGCTGGAAGAGAGTTTCCCTTTGCAGAATGCAGCTCCCAGAAGCTCGTTTTGGGCCGTCGGTGCGATGGGGCCTCGGCGCTGCGCGGCCGAGATGGCTCAGGGGGCATGGCTGGGGCCTGGGCGCAGAAGGCCTTCGTGCGCCCAATCCTGCTTCCCCACGAAGGAGAACCCGTGCGGAGTGGGATTCGGGCGCCGGAGACCCACAGCAAATCAGCAGGGCCCAGGGAGCCAGGGGCAGCCCAGCCCCAATTTACAGTATGGACAGCGCAGGGCAGGGGCGAAAAGGGCTTGCGCTGCTTTCCTGAGCCAAGGCAAGTAGGGGATGTGGTTTGCTGCTGGAAGAGAGTTTCCCTTTGCAGAATGCAGCTCCCAGAAGCTCGTTTTGGGCTGTCGCTGCGACGGGGCCTCGGCGCTGAGCAGCCGTGCTGGCTCAGGGGGCATGGCCGGGGTCTGGGCGAAGAAGGATTTAGCACGCCCAATCCTGCTTGCCCACGAAGGAGAACCTGTGTGGAGTGTGATTCGGGTGCCGGAAACCCCCAGCAAAGCAGCAGGGCCCAGGGAGCCAGGGGCAGCCCAGCCCTGCTTTGCCCTATGGAGAGCGGAGTGTCGGGGGTGAAAAGAGATTGTGTTGGTATTCTGCGTGGAGTCATGGCGAGGCTGTGGTTTGCTGCCCAAGGAGAGTGTCCCTTTGCAGAATGCAGCTCCCAGAAGCTCGTTTTGGGCTGTCGCTGCGACGGGGCCTCGGCGCTCAGCGGCCCTGCTGGCTCAGGGGGTATGCACGGGGTCTGGGCGAAGAAGGACTTAGCACGCCCAATCCTGCTTGCCCACGAAGGAAAACCTGTGTGGAGTGTGATTCGGGTGCCGGAAACCCCCAGCAAAGCAGCAGGGCCCAGGGAGCCAGGGGCAGCCCAGCCCCGCTTTGCCCTATGGAGAGCGGAGGGCTGGGGGTGAAAAGAGCTTGTGTTGATATTCTGCGTGGAGTCACGGTGAGGCTGTGGTTTGCTGCCCAAGGAGAGTGTCCCTTTGCAGAATGCAGCTCCAAGAATCTCGCTTTGGGCCGTCACTGCGAAGGGGCCTCGGCCCTGAGCGGCCAAGCTGGCTCAGGGGGCATGGCTGGGGGCTGGGTGCAGAAGGACTTCGCGCACCCAATCCTACTTCCCCACGAAGGAGAACCCGTGGGGTTTGGGTTTCGCGTGCTGGAGAGCCGCAGCAAAGCAGCAGGGCCCAGGGATCCAGGTGCAGCCTAGCCCCGCTTTGCCCTATGGAGAGCGCAGGGCCGGGGGCAAAAACGGTTTGCGCTGCTTTCCTGAGCCAAGGCGCTTAAGGGATGTGGTTTGCTGCTGGAAGAGAGTTTCCCTTTGCAGAATGCAGCTCCCAGAAGCTCGTTTTGGGCTGTCGCTGCGACGGGGCCCAAAACGAGCTGACGGGGCCTCGGCGCTGAGCGGCCGTGCTGGCTCAGGGTCATGGCCGGGGTCTGGGCTTAGAAGGACTTAGCACGCCCAGTCCTGCTTGCCCACGAAAGAGAACCTGTGTGGAGTGTGATTCGGGTGCCGGAAACCCCCAGCAAATCAGCAGGGCCCAGGGAGCCAGGGGCAGCCCAGCCCCGCTTTGCAGTATGGAGAGCGCAGGGCCTGGGCGAAAAGGGCTTGCGCTGCTTTCCTGAGCCAAGGCGCTTAAGGGATGTGGTTTGCTGCTGGAAGAGAGTTTCCCTTTGCAGAATGCAGCTCCCAGAAGCTCGTTTTGGGCCGTCGGTGCGATGGGGCCTCGGCGCTGCGCGGCCGAGATGGCTCAGGGGGCATGGCTGGGGCCTGGGCGCAGAAGGCCTTCGTGCGCCCAATCCTGCTTCCCCACGAAGGAGAACCCGTGCGGAGTGGGATTCGGGCGCCGGAGACCCACAGCAAATCAGCAGGGCCCAGGGAGCCAGGGGCAGCCCAGCCCCAATTTACAGTATGGACAGCGCAGGGCAGGGGCGAAAAGGGCTTGCGCTGCTTTCCTGAGCCAAGGCAAGTAGGGGATGTGGTTTGCTGCTGGAAGAGAGTTTCCCTTTGCAGAATGCAGCTCCCAGAAGCTCGTTTTGGGCTGTCGCTGCGACGGGGCCCAAAACGAGCTGACAGGGCCTCGGGGCTGAGCGGCCGAGCTGGCTCAGGGTCATGGCCGGGGTCTGGGCTTAGAAGGACTTAGCACGCCCAGTCCTGCTTGCCCACGAAGGAGAACCTGTGTGGAGTGTGATTCGGGTGCCGGAAACCCCCAGCAAATCAGCAGGGCCCAGGGAGCCAGGGGCAGCCCAGCCCCGCTTTGCACTATGGAGAGCGCAGGGCCCGGGTGAAAAGGGCTTGCGCTGCTTTCCTGAGCCAAGGCGCTTAAGGGATGTGGTTTGCTGCTGGAAGAGAGTTTCCCTTTGCAGAATGCAGCTCCCAGAAGCTCGTTTTGGGCTGTCGCTGCGACGGGGCCTTGGCGCTCAGCGGCCATGCTGGCTCAGGGGGGATGGCCGCGGTCTGGACAAAGAAGCACATAGCACGCCCAATCCTACTTGCCCACGAAGGAGAACCCATTTGGAGTGGGTTTCAGGCGCCGGAGAGCCCCAGCAAAGCATCAGGGCCCAGGGAGCCAGGGGCAGCCCGGCTCCGCTTTGCCCTATGGAGAGCGCAGGGCCGGGGGCGAAAACAGCTTGCGCTGCTTTCATGAGCCAAGGCAAGTAGGGGATGTGGTTTGCTGCTGGAAGAGTTTCCCTTTGCAGAATGCAGCACCCAGAAGCTCGTTTTGGGCCGTCTCTGGGACGGGGCCAAGGTGCTGTGCGGCCGAGCTGGCTCAGGGGGCATGGCTGGGGCCTGGGCGCAGAAGGCCTTCGTGCGCCCAATCCTGCTTCCCCACGAAGGAGAACCCGTGGGGAGTGGGATTCGGGCGCCAGAGACCCCAGGCAAATCAGCAGGGCCCAGGGAGCCAGGGGTAGCCCAGCCCGAATTTACAGTATGGACAGCGCAGGGCAGGGGCGAAAAGGGCTTGCGCTGCTTTCCTGAGCCAAGGCAAGTAGGGGATGTGGTTTGCTGCTGGAAGAGAGTTTCCCTTTGCAGAATGCAGCTCCCAGAAGCTCGTTTTGGGCTGTCGCTGCGACGGGGCCCAAAACGAGCTGACGGGGCCTATGCGCTGAGCGGCCGTGCTGGCTCGGGGTCATGGCCGGGGTCTGGGCTTAGAAGGACTTAGCACGCCCAATCCTGCTTGCCCACGAAGGAGAACCTGTGTGGAGTGTGATTCGGGTGCCGGAAACCCCCAGCAAATCAGCAGGGCCCAGGGAGCCAGGGGCAGCCCAGCCCCGCTTTGCAGTATGGAGAGCGCAGGGCCGGGGCGAAAAGGGCTTGCGCTGCTTTCCTGAGCCAAGGCGCTTAAGGGATGTGGTTTGCTGCTGGAAGAGAGTTTCCCTTTGCAGAATGCAGCTCCCAGAAGCTCGTTTTGGGCTGTCGCTGCGACGGGGCCTCGGCGCTCAGCGGCCATGCTGGCTCAGGGGGGATGGCCGCGGTCTGGACAAAGAAGCACATAGCACGCCCAATCCTACTTGCCCACGAAGGAGAACCCATTTGGAGTGGGTTTCAGGCGCCGGAGAGCCCCAGCAAAGCATCAGGGCCCAGGGAGCCAGGGGCAGCCCGGCCCCGCTTTGCCCTATGGAGAGCGCAGGGCCGGGGGCGAAAACAGCTTGCGCTGCTTTCATGAGCCAAGGCAAGTAGGGGATGTGGTTTGCTGCTGGAAGAGTTTCCCTTTGCAGAATGCAGCACCCAGAAGCTCGTTTTGGGCCGTCTCTGGGACGGGGCCAAGGTGCTGTGCGGCCGAGCTGGCTCCGGGGGCATGGCTGGGGCCTGGGCGCAGAAGGCCTTCGTGCGCCCAATCCTGCTTCCCCACGAAGGAGAACCCGTGGGGAGTGGGATTCGGGCGCCAGAGACCCCAGGCAAATCAGCAGGGCCCAGGGAGCCAGGGGTAGCCCAGCCAGAATTTACAGTATGGACAGCGCAGGGCAGGGGCGAAAAGGGCTTGCGCTGCTTTCCTGAGCCAAGGCAAGTAGGGGATGTGGTTTGCTGCTGGAAGAGAGTTTCCCTTTGCAGAATGCAGCTCCCAGAAGCTCGTTTTGGGCTGTCGCTGCGACGGGGCCCAAAACGAGCTGACGGGGCCTCGGCGCTGAGCGGCCGTGCTGGCTCAGGGTCATGGCCGGGGTCTGGGCTTAGAAGGACTTAGCACGCCCAATCCTGCTTGCCCACGAAGGAGAACCTGTGTGGAGTGTGATTCGGGTGCCGGAAACCCCCAGCAAATCAGCAGGGCCCAGGGAGCCAGGGGCAGCCCAGCCCCGCTTTGCAGTATGGAGAGCGCAGGGCCGGGGCGAAAAGGGCTTGCGCTGCTTTCCTGAGCCAAGGCGCTTAAGGGATGTGGTTTGCTGCTGGAAGAGAGTTTCCCTTTGCAGAATGCAGCTCCCAGAAGCTCGTTTTGGGCTGTCGCTGCGACGGGGCCTCGGCCTTGAGCGGCCGTGCTGGCTCAGGGGGCATGGACGGGGTCTGGGCTCAGAAGGACTTAGCACGCCCAATCCTGCTTGCCCACGAAGGAGAACCTGTGTGGAGTGTGATTCGGGTGCCGGAAACCCCCAGCAAAGCAGCAGGGCCCAGGGAGCCAGGGGCAGCCCAGCCCTGCTTTGCCCTATGGAGAGTGGAGGGCCGGGGGTGAAAAGAGCTTGTGTTGATATTCTGCGTGGAGTCACGGTGAGGCTGTGGTTTGCTGCCCAAGGAGAGTGTCCCTTTGCAGAATGCAGCTCCCAGAATCTCGCTTTGGGCCGTCACTGCGAAGGGGCCTCGGCCCTGAGCGGCCAAGCTGGCTCAGGGGGCATGGCTGGGGGCTGGGTGCAGAAGGACTTCGCGCACCCAATCCTACTTCCCCACGAAGGAGAACCCGTGGGGTTTGGGTTTCGCGTGCTGGAGAGCCGCAGCAAAGCAGCAGGGCCCAGGGATCCAGGTGCAGCCTAGCCCCGCTTTGCCCTATGGAGAGCGCAGGGCCGGGGGCAAAAACGGTTTGCGCTGCTTTCCTGAGCCAAGGCGCTTAAGGGATGTGGTTTGCTGCTGGAAGAGAGTTTCCCTTTGCAGAATGCAGCTCCCGGAAGCTCGTTTTGGGCTGTCGCTGCGACGGGGCCTCGGCGCTGAGCGGCCATGCTGGCTCAGGGGGCAGGGCCGCGGTCTGGGCAAAGAAGGACATAGCACGCCCAATCCTACTTGCCCACGAAGGAGAACCCATTTGGAGTGGGTTTCAGGCGCCGGAGAGCCCCAGCAAAGCATCAGGGCCCAGGGAGCCAGGGGCAGCCCGGCCCCGCTTTGCCCTATGGAGAGCGCAGGGCCGGGGGCGAAAACAGCTTGCGCTGCTTTCATGAGCCAAGGCAAGTAGGGGATGTGGTTTGCTGCTGGAAGAGTTTCCCTTTGCAGAATGCAGCACCCAGAAGCTCGTTTTGGGCCGTCTCTGGGACGGGGCCAAGGCGCTGAGCGGCCGAGCTGGCTCAGGGGGCATGGCTGGGGCCTGGGCGCAGAAGGCCTTCGTGCGCCCAATCCTGCTTCCCCACGAAGGAGAACCCGTGGGGAGTGGGATTCGGGCGCCAGAGACCCCCAGCAAATCAGCAGGGCCCAGGGAGCCAGGGGCAGCCCAGCCCCAATTTACAGTATGGACAGCGCAGGGCAGGGGCGAAAAGGGCTTGCGCTGCTTTCCTGAGCCAAGGCAATTAGGGGATGTGGTTTGCTGCTGGAAGAGAGTTTCCCTTTGCAGAATGCAGCTCCCAGAAGCTCGTTTTGGGCTGTCGCTGCGATGGGGCCCAAAACGAGCTGACGGGGCCTCGGCGCTGAGCGGCCGTGCTGGCTCAGGGTCATGGCCGGGGTCTGGGCTTAGAAGGACTTAGCACGCCCAATCCTGCTTGCCCACGAAGGAGAACCTGTGTGGAGTGTGATTCGGGTGCCGGAAACCCCCAGCAAAGCAGCAGGGCCCAGGGAGCCAGGGGCAGCCCAGCCCCGATTTGCATTATGGAGAGCGCAGGGCCGGGGTGAAAAGGGCTTGGGCTGCTTTCCTGAGCCAAGGCGCTTAAGGGATGTGGTTTGCTGCTGGAAGAGAGTTTCCCTTTGCAGAATGCAGCTCCCAGAAGCTCGTTTTGGGCTGTCGCTGCGACGGGGCCTCGGCCTTGAGCCGCCGTGCTGGCTCAGGGGGCATGGCCGGGGTCTGGGCTTAGAAGGACTTAGCACGCCCAATCCTGCTTGCCCACGAAGGAGAACCTGTGTGGAGTGTGATTCGGGTGCCGGAAACCCCCAGCAAAGCAGCAGGGCCCAGGGAGCCAGGGGCAGCCCAGACCTGCTTTGCCCTATGGAGAGCGGAGGGACGGGGGTGAAAAGAGCTTGTGTTGATATTCTGCGTGGAGTCACGGTGAGGCTGTGGTTTGCTGCCCAAGGAGAGTGTCCCTTTGCAGAATGCAGCTCCCAGAATCTCGCTTTGGGCCGTCGCTGCGAAGCGGCCTCAGCGCTGAGCGGCCGTGCTGGCTCAGGGGGCATGGCTGGGGGCTGGGTGCAGAAGGCCTTCGCGCACCCAATCCTACTTCCCCACGAAGGACAACCCGTGGGGTTTGGGTTTCGTGTGCTGGAGAGCCCCAGCAAAGCAGCAGGGCCCAGGGATCCAGGTGCAGCCTAGCCCCGCTTTGCCCTATGGAGAGCGCAGGGCCGGGGGCAAAAACGGTTTGCGATGCTTTCCTGAGCCAAGGCGCTTAAGGGATGTGGTTTGCTGCTGGAAGAGAGTTTCCCTTTGGAGAATGCAGCTCCCAGAAGCTCGTTTTGGGCTGTCGCTGCGACGGGGCCCAAAACGAGCTGACGGGGCCTCGGCGATGAGCGGCCGTGCTGGCTCAGGGTCATGGCCGGGGTCTGGGCTCAGAAGGACTTAGCACGCCCAATCCTGCTTGCCCACGAAGGAGAACCTGTGTGGAGTGTGATTCGGGTGCCGGAAACCCCCAGCAAATCAGCAGGGCCCAGGGAGCCAGGGGCAGCCCAGCCCTGCTTTGCCCTATGGAGAGCGGAGGGCCGGGGGTGAAAAGAGCTTGTGTTGATATTCTGCGTGGAGTCACGGTGAGGCTGTGGTTTGCTGCCCAAGGAGAGTGTCCCTTTGCAGAAGGCAGCTCCCAGAATCTCGCTTTGGGCCGTCACTGCGAAGGGGCCTCGGCCCTGAGCGGCCAAGCTGGCTCAGGGTGCATGGCTGGGAGCTGGGTGCAGAAGGCCTTCGCGCACCCAATCCTACTTCCCCACGAAGGAGAACCCGTGGGGTTTGGGTTTCGTGTGCTGGAGAGCCGCAGCAAAGCATCAGGGCCCAGGGATCCAGGTGCAGCCTAGCCCCGCTTTGCCCTATGGAGAGCGCAGGGCCGGGGGCAAAAACGGTTTGCGCTGCTTTCCTGAGCCAAGGCGCTTAAGGGATGTGGTTTGCTGCTGGAAGAGAGTTTCCCTTTGCAGAATGCAGCTCCCAGAAGCTCGTTTTGGGCTGTCGCTGCGACGGGGCCTCGGCGATGAGCAGCCGTGCTGGCTCAGGGGGCATGGCCGGGGTCTGGGCGAAGAAGGATTTAGCACGCCCAATCCTGCTTGCCCACGAAGGAGAACCTGTGTGGAGTGTGATTCGGGTGCCGGAAACCCCCAGCAAAGCAGCAGGGCCCAGGGAGCCAGGGCAGCCCAGCCCTGCTTTGCCCTATGGAGAGCGGAGGGTCGGGGGTGAAAAGAGATTGTGTTGATATTCTGCATGGAGTCATGGGGAGGCTGTGGTTTGCTGCCCAAGGAGAGTGTCCCTTTGCAGAATGCAGCTCCCAGAATCTCGCTTTGGGCCGTCGCTGCGAAGGGGCCTCGGCGCTGAGCGGCCGTGCTGGCTCAGGGGGCATGGACGGGGTCTGGGCCAAGAAGGACTTATCACGCCCAATCCTGCTTGCCCACGAAGGAGAACCTGTGTGGAGTGTGATTAGGGTGCCGGAAACCCCCAGCAAATCAGCAGGGCCCAGGGAGCCAGGGGCAGCCCAGCCCCGCTTTGCCCTATGGAGAGCGGAGGGCTGGGGGTGAAAAGAGCTTGTGTTGATATTCTGCGTGGAGTCACGGTGAGGCTGTGGTTTGCTGCCCAAGGAGAGTGTCCCTTTGCAGAAGGCAGCTCCCAGAATCTCGCTTTGGGTCGTCACTGCGAAGGGGCCTCGGCCCTGAGCGGCCAAGCTGGCTCAGGGGGCATGGCTGGGGGCTGGGTGCAGAAGGCCTTCGCGCACCCAATCCTACTTCCCCAGGAAGGAGAACCCGTGGGGATTGGGTTTCGCGTGCTGGAGAGCCCCAGCAAAGCAGCAGGGCCCAGGGATCCAGGTGCAGCCTAGCCCCGCTTTGCCCTATGGAGAGCGCAGGTCCGGGGGCAAAAACGGTTTGCGCTGCTTTCCTGAGCCAAGGCGCTTAAGGGATGTGGTTTGCTGCTGGAAGAGAGTTTCCCTTTGAAGAATGCAGCTCCCAGAAGCTCGTTTTGGGCTGTCGCTGCGACAGGGCCCAAAACGAGCTGACCGGGCCTCGGCGCTGAGCGGCCGTGCTGGCTCAGGGTCATGGCCGGGGTCTGGGCTTAGAAGGACTTAGCACGCCCAGTCCTGCTTGCCCACGAAGGAGAACCTGTGTGGAGTGTGATTCGGGTGCCGGAAACCCCCAGCAAATCAGCAGGGCCCAGGGAGCCAGGGGGAGCCCAGCCCCGCTTTGCAGTATGGAGAGCGCAGGGCCGGGGCGAAAAGGGCTTGCGCTGCTTTCCTGAGCCAAGGCGCTTAAGGGATGTGGTTTGCTGCTGGAAGAGAGTTTCCCTTTGCAGAATGCAGCTCCCAGAAGCTCGTTTTGGGCTGTCGCTGCGACGGGGCCTCGGCGCTCAGCGGCCATGCTGGCTCAGGGGGGATGGCCGCGGTCTGGGCAAAGAAGGACATAGCACGCCCAATCCTACTTGCCCACGAAGGAGAACCCATTTGGAGTGGGTTTCAGGCGCCGGAGAGCCCCAGCAAAGCATCAGGGCCCAGGGAGCCAGGGGCAGCCCGGCCCCGCTTTGCCCTATGGAGAGCGCAGGGCCGGGGGCGAAAACAGCTTGCGCTGCTTTCATGAGCCAAGGCAAGTAGGGGATGTGGTTTGCTGCTGGAAGAGTTTCCCTTTGCAGAATGCAGCACCCAGAAGCTCGTTTTGGGCCGTCGGTGCGATGGGGCCTCGGCGCTGAGCGGCCGAGCTGGCTCAGGGGGCATGGCTGGGGCCTGGGCACAGAAGGCCTTCGTGCACCCAATCCTGCTTCCCCACGAAGGAGAACCCGTGGGGAGTGGGATTCGGGCGCCGGAGACCCACAGCAAATCAGCAGGGCCCAGGGAGCCAGGGGCAGCCCAGCCCCGCTTTACAGTATGGACAGCGCAGGGCAGGGGCAAAAAGGCTTGCGCTGCTTTCCTGCGCCAAGGCAAGTAGGGGATGTGGTTTGCTGCTGGAAGAGAGTTTCCCTTTGCAGAATGCAGCTCCCAGAAGCTCGTTTTGGGCTGTCGCTGCGATGGGGCCTCGGCGCTGAGCAGCCGTGCTGGCTCAGGGGGCATGGCCGGGGTCTGGGCGAAGAAGGATTTAGCACGCCCAATCCTGCTTGCCCACGAAGGAGAACCTGTGTGGAGTGTGATTCGGGTGCCGGAAACCCCCAGCAAAGCAGCAGGGCCCAGGGAGCCAGGGGCAGCCCAGCCCTGCTTTGCCCTATGGAGAGCGGAGGGTCGGGGGTGAAAAGAGATTGTGTTGATATTCTGCATGGAGTCATGGCGAGGCTGTGGTTTGCTGCCCAAGGAGAGTGTCCCTTTGCAGAATGCAGCTCCCAGAATCTCGCTTTGGGCCGTCGCTGCGAAGGGGCCTCGGCGCTGAGCGTCCGTGCTGGCTCAGGGGGTATGGACGGGGTCTGGGCCAAGAAGGACTTATCACGCCCAATCCTGCTTGCCCACGAAGGAGAACCTGTGTGGAGTGTGATTCGGGTGCCGGAAACCCCCAGCAAAGCAGCAGGGCCCAGGGAGCCAGGGGCAGCCCAGCCCCGCTTTGCCCTATGGAGAGCGGAGGGCTGGGGGTGAAAAGAGCTTGTGTTGATATTCTGCGTGGAGTCACGGTGAGGCTGTGGTTTGCTGCCCAAGGAGAGTGTCCCTTTGCAGAATGCAGCTCCCAGAATCTCGCTTTGGGTCGTCACTGCGAAGGGGCCTCGGCCCTGAGCGGCCAAGCTGGCTCAGGGGGCATGGCTGGGGGCTGGGTGCAGAAGGCCTTCGCGCACCCAATCCTACTTCCCCACGAAGGAGAACCCGTGGGGATTGGGTTTCGCGCGCTGGAGAGCCCCAGCAATGCAGCAGGGCCCAGGGATCTAGGTGCAGCCTAGCCCCGCTTTGCCCTATGGAGAGCCCAGGGCCGGGGGCAAAAACGGTTTGCGCTGCTTTCCTGAGCCAAGGCGCTTAAGGGATGTGGTTTGCTGCTGGAAGAGAGTTTCCCTTTGCAGAATGCAGCTCCCAGAAGCTCGTTTTGGGCTGTCGCTGCGACGGGGCCTCGGCGCTGAGCGGCCATGCTGGCTCAGGCGGGATGGCCCAGGTCTGGGCAAAGAAGGACATAGCACGCCCAATCCTACTTGCCCACGAAGGAGAACCCATTTGGAGTGGGTTTCAGGCGCCGGAGAGCCCCAGCAAAGCATCAGGGCCCAGGGAGCCAGGGGCAGCCCGGCCCCGCTTTGCCCTATGGAGAGCGCAGGGCCGGGGGCGAAAACAGCTTGTGCTGCTTTCATGAGCCAAGGCAAGTAGGGGATGTGGTTTGCTGCTGGAAGAGTTTCCCTTTGCAGAATGCAGCACCCAGAAGCTCGTTTTGGGCCGTCTCTTGGACGGGGCCAAGGCGCTGAGCGGCCGAGCTGGCTCAGGGGGCATGGCTGGGGCCTGGGCGCAGAAGGCCTTCGTGCGCCCAATCCTGCTTCCCCACGAAGGAGAACCCGTGGGGAGTGGGATTCGGGCGCCGGAGACCCACAGCAAATCAGCAGGGCCCAGGGAGCCAAGGGCAGCCCAGCCCCGCTTTGCAGTATGGACAGCGGAGGGCCGGGGCGAAAAGGGCTTGCGCTGCTTTCCTGAGCCAAGGCAAGTAGGGGATGTGGTTTGCTGCTGGAAGAGAGTTTCCCTTTGCAGAATGCAGCTCCCAGAAGCTCGTTTTGGGCTGTCGCTGCGACGGGGCCTCGGCCCTGAGCGGCCGTGCTGGCTCAGGGGGCATGGCCGGGGCATGGGCGAAGAAGGACTTAGCACGCCCAATCCTGCTTGCCCACGAAGGAGAACCTGTGTGGAGTGTGATTCGGGTGCCGGAAACCCCCAGCAAAGCAGCAGGGCCCAGGGAGCCAGGGGCAGCCGAGCCCTGCTTTGCCCTATGGAGAGCGGAGGGTCGGGGGTGAAAAGAGATTGTGTTGATATTCTGCATGGAGTCACGGCGAGGCTGTGGTTTGCTGCCCAAGGAGAGTGTCCCTTTGCAGAATGCAGCTCCCAGAATCTCGCTTTGGGCCGTCGCTGCGAAGGGGCCTCGGCGCTGAGCGTCAGTGCTGGCTCACGGGGCATGGCCGGGGTCTGGGCGAAGAAGGACTTAGCACGCCCAATCCTGCTTGCCCACGAAGGAGAACCAGTGTGGAGTGTGATTCGGGTGCTGGAAACCCCCAGCAAAGCAGCAGGGCCCAGGGAGCCAGGGGCAGCCCAGCCCCGCTTTGCCCTATGGAGAGCGGAGGGCCGGGGGTGAAAAGAGCTTGTGTTGATATTCTGCGTGGAGTCACGGTGAGGCTGTGGTTTGCTGCCCAAGGAGAGTGTCCCTTTGCAGAATGCAGCTCCAAGAATCTCGCTTTGGGTCGTCGCTGCGAAGGGGCCTCGGCCCTGAGCGGCCAAGCTGGCTCAGGGGGCATGGCTGGGGGCTGGGTGCAGAAGGCCTTCGCGCACCCAATCCTACTTCCCCACGAAGGAGAACCCGTGGGGATTGGGAGTCACGCGCTGGAGAGCCCCAGCAAAGCAGCAGGGCCCAGGGATCCAGGTGCAGCCTAGCCCCGCTTTGCCCTATGGAGAGCCCAGGGCCGGGGGCAAAAACGGTTTGCGCTGCTTTCCAGAGCCAAGGCGCTTAAGGGATGTGGTTTGCTGCTGGAAGAGAGTTTCCCTTTGCAGAATGCAGCTCCCAGAAGCTCGTTTTGGGCTGTCGCTGCGACGGGGCCCAAAACGTGCTGACCGGGCCTCGGCGCTGAGCGGCCGTGCTGGCTCAGGGTCATGGCCGGGGTCTGGGCTTAGAAAGACTTAGCACGCCCAATCCTGCTTGCCCACGAAGGAGAACCTGTGTGGAGTGTGATTCGGGTGCCGGAAACCCCCAGCAAATCAGCAGGGCCCAGGGAGCCAGGGGCAGCGCAGCCCCGCTTTGCAGTATGGAGAGCGCAGGGCCGGGGCGAAAAGGGCTTGCGCTGCTTTCCTGAGCCAAGGCGCTTAAGGGATGTGGTTTGCTGCTGGAAGAGAGTTTCCCTTTGCAGAATGCAGCTCCCAGAAGCTCGTTTTGGGCTGTCGCTGCAAAGGGGCCTCGGCCCTGAGCGGCCGTGGTGGCTCAGGAGGCATGGCCGGGGTCTGGGCGAAGAAGGACTTAGCATGCCCAATCCTGCTTGCCCACGAAGGAGAACCTGTGTGGAGTGTGATTCGGGTGCCGGAAACCACCAGCAAAGCAGCAGGGCCCAGGGAGCCAGGGGCAGCCCAGCCCTGCTTTGCCCTATGGAGAGCGGAGGGTCGGGGGTGAAAAGAGATTGTGTTGATATTCTGCATGGAGTCACGGCGAGGCTGTGGTTTGCTGCCCAAGGAGAGTGTCCCTTTGCAGAATGCAGCTCCAAGAATCTCGCTTTGGGTCGTCGCTGCGAAGGGGCCTCGGCGCTGAGCGTCCGTGCTGGCTCACGGGGCATGGCCGGGGTCTGGGCTTAGAAGGACTTAGCACGCCCAATCCTGCTTGCCCACGAAGGAGAACCTGTGTGGAGTGTGATTCGGGTGCCGGAAACCCCCAGCAAAGCAGCAGGGCCCAGGGATCCAGGTGCAGCCTAGCCCCGCTTTGCCCTATGGAGAGCCCAGGGCCGGGGGCAAAAACGGTTTGCGCTGCTTTCCAGAGCCAAGGCGCTTAAGGGATGTGGTTTGCTGCTGGAAGAGAGTTTCCCTTTGCAGAATGCAGCTCCCAGAAGCTCGTTTTGGGCTGTCGCTGCGACGGGGCCCAAAACGAGCTGACCGGGCCTCGGCGCTGAGCGGCCGTGCTGGCTCAGGGTCATGGCCGGGGTCTGGGCTTAGAAGGACTTAGCACGCCCAATCCTGCTTGCCCACGAAGGAGAACCTGTGTGGAGTGTGATTCGGGTGCCGGAAACCCCCAGCAAATCAGCAGGGCCCAGGGAGCCAGGGGCAGCGCAGCCCCGCTTTGCAGTATGGAGAGCGCAGGGCCGGGGCGAAAAGGGCTTGCGCTGCTTTCCTGAGCCAAGGCGCTTAAGGGATGTGGTTTGCTGCTGGAAGAGAGTTTCCCTTTGCAGAATGCAGCTCCCAGAAGCTCGTTATGGGCTGTCGCTGCAAAGGGGCCTCGGCGCTGAGCGGCCATGCTGGCTCAGGGGGGATGGCCGCGGTCTGGGCGAAGAAGGACTTAGCACGCCCAATCCTGCTTGCCCACGAAGGAGAACCAGTGTGGAGTGTGATTCGGGTGCCGGAAACCCCCAGCAAAGCAGCACGGCCCAGGGAGCCAGGGGCAGCCCAGCCCCGCTTTGCCCTATGGAGAGCGGAGGGCCGGGGGTGAAAAGAGCTTGTGTTGATATTCTGCGTGGAGTCACGGTGAGGCTGTGGTTTGCTGCCCAAGGAGAGTGTCCCTTTGCAGAATGCAGCTCCAAGAATCTCGCTTTGGGCCGTCACTGCGAAGGGGCCTCGGCCCTGAGCGGCCAAGCTGGCTCAGGGGGCATGGCTGGGGGCTGGGTGCAGAAGGCCTTCGCGCACCCAATCCTACTTCCCCAGGAAGGAGAAACCGTGGGGATTGGGTTTCACGCGCTGGAGAGCCCCAGCAAAGCAGCAGGGCCCAGGGATCCAGGTGCAGCCTAGCCCCGCTTTGCCCTATGGAGAGCCCAGGGCCGGGGGCAAAAACGGTTTGCGCTGCTTTCCAGAGCCAAGGCGCTTAAGGGATGTGGTTTGCTGCTGGAAGAGAGTTTCCCTTTGCAGAATGCAGCTCCCAGAAGCTCGTTTTGGGCTGTCGCTGCGACGGGGCCCAAAACGAGCTGACCGGGCCTCGGCGCTGAGCGGCCGTGCTGGCTCAGGGTCATGGCCGGGGTCTGGGCTTAGAAGGACTTAGCACGCCCAATCCTGCTTGCCCACGAAGGAGAACCTGTGTGGAGTGTGATTCGGGTGCCGGAAACCCCCAGCAAATCAGCAGGGCCCAGGGAGCCAGGGGCAGCCCTGCCCCGCTTTGCATTATGGAGAGCGCAGGGCCGGGGTGAAAAGGGCTTGCGCTGCTTTCCTGAGCCAAGGCGCTTAAGGGATGTGGTTTGCTGATGGAAGAGAGTTTCCCTTTGCAGAATGCAGCTCCCAGAAGCTCGTTTTGGGCTGTCGCTGGGACGGGGCCTCAGCGCTGATCGGCCGTGCTGGCTCAGGGGGCATGGCCGGGGTCTGGGCGAAGAAGGACTTAGCACGCCCAATCCTGCTTGCCCACGAAGGAGAATCCGTGTGGATTGGGTTTTGCGCGCTGGAGAGCCCCAGCAAAGCAGCAGGGCCCAGGGATCCAGGTGCAGCCTAGGCCCGCTTTGCCCTATGGAGTGCGCAGGGCCTGGGGCGAAAACAGCTTGCGCTTCTTTCATGAGCCAAGGCAAGTAGGGGATGTGGTTTGCTGCTGGAAGAATTTCCCTTTGCAGAATGCAGCACCCAGAAGCTCGTTTTGGGCCGTCTCTGGGACGGGGCCTCGGCGCTGAGCGGCCGAGCTGGCTCAGGTGGCATGACTGGAGCCTGGGCGCAGAATGCCTTCGTGCGCCCAATCCTGCTTCCCCACGAAGGAGAACCCGTGGGGAGTGGGATTCGGGCGCCGGAGACCCCCAGCAAATCAGCAGGGCCCAGGGAGCCAGGGGCAGCCCAGCCCCGCTTTGCAGTATGGAGATCGCAGGGCCGGGGCGAAAAGGGCTTGCGCTGCTTTCCTGAGCCAAGGCGCTTAAGGGATGTGGTTTGCTGCTGGAAGAGAGTTTCCCTTTGCAGAATGCAGCTCCCAGAAGCTCGTTTTGGGCTGTCGCTGCGACGGGGCCTCGGCCCTGAGCGGCCGTGCTGGCTCAGGGGGCATGGCCGGGGCATGGGCGAAGAAGGACTTAGCACGCCCAATCCTGCTTGCCCACGAAGGAGAACCTGTGTGGAGTGTGATTCGGGTGCCGGAAACCCCCAGCAAAGCAGCAGGGCCCAGGGAGCCAGGGGCAGCCGAGCCCTGCTTTGCCCTATGGAGAGCGGAGGGTCGGGGGTGAAAAGAGATTGTGTTGATATTCTGCATGGAGTCACGGCGAGGCTGTGGTTTGCTGCCCAAGGAGAGTGTCCCTTTGCAGAATGCAGCTCCCAGAATCTCGCTTTGGGCCGTCGCTGCGAAGGGGCCTCGGCGCTGAGCGTCAGTGCTGGCTCACGGGGCATGGCCGGGGTCTGGGCGAAGAAGGACTTAGCACGCCCAATCCTGCTTGCCCACGAAGGAGAACCAGTGTGGAGTGTGATTCGGGTGCTGGAAACCCCCAGCAAAGCAGCAGGGCCCAGGGAGCCAGGGGCAGCCCAGCCCCGCTTTGCCCTATGGAGAGCGGAGGGCCGGGGGTGAAAAGAGCTTGTGTTGATATTCTGCGTGGAGTCACGGTGAGGCTGTGGTTTGCTGCCCAAGGAGAGTGTCCCTTTGCAGAATGCAGCTCCAAGAATCTCGCTTTGGGTCGTCGCTGCGAAGGGGCCTCGGCCCTGAGCGGCCAAGCTGGCTCAGGGGGCATGGCTGGGGGCTGGGTGCAGAAGGCCTTCGCGCACCCAATCCTACTTCCCCACGAAGGAGAACCCGTGGGGATTGGGAGTCACGCGCTGGAGAGCCCCAGCAAAGCAGCAGGGCCCAGGGATCCAGGTGCAGCCTAGCCCCGCTTTGCCCTATGGAGAGCCCAGGGCCGGGGGCAAAAACGGTTTGCGCTGCTTTCCAGAGCCAAGGCGCTTAAGGGATGTGGTTTGCTGCTGGAAGAGAGTTTCCCTTTGCAGAATGCAGCTCCCAGAAGCTCGTTTTGGGCTGTCGCTGCGACGGGGCCCAAAACGTGCTGACCGGGCCTCGGCGCTGAGCGGCCGTGCTGGCTCAGGGTCATGGCCGGGGTCTGGGCTTAGAAAGACTTAGCACGCCCAATCCTGCTTGCCCACGAAGGAGAACCTGTGTGGAGTGTGATTCGGGTGCCGGAAACCCCCAGCAAATCAGCAGGGCCCAGGGAGCCAGGGGCAGCGCAGCCCCGCTTTGCAGTATGGAGAGCGCAGGGCCGGGGCGAAAAGGGCTTGCGCTGCTTTCCTGAGCCAAGGCGCTTAAGGGATGTGGTTTGCTGCTGGAAGAGAGTTTCCCTTTGCAGAATGCAGCTCCCAGAAGCTCGTTTTGGGCTGTCGCTGCAAAGGGGCCTCGGCCCTGAGCGGCCGTGCTGGCTCAGGAGGCATGGCCGGGGTCTGGGCGAAGAAGGACTTAGCATGCCCAATCCTGCTTGCCCACGAAGGAGAACCTGTGTGGAGTGTGATTCGGGTGCCGGAAACCACCAGCAAAGCAGCAGGGCCCAGGGAGCCAGGGGCAGCCCAGCCCTGCTTTGCCCTATGGAGAGCGGAGGGTCGGGGGTGAAAAGAGATTGTGTTGATATTCTGCATGGAGTCACGGCGAGGCTGTGGTTTGCTGCCCAAGGAGAGTGTCCCTTTGCAGAATGCAGCTCCAAGAATCTCGCTTTGGGTCGTCGCTGCGAAGGGGCCTCGGCGCTGAGCGTCCGTGCTGGCTCACGGGGCATGGCCGGGGTCTGGGCTTAGAAGGACTTAGCACGCCCAATCCTGCTTGCCCACGAAGGAGAACCTGTGTGGAGTGTGATTCGGGTGCCGGAAACCCCCAGCAAAGCAGCAGGGCCCAGGGATCCAGGTGCAGCCTAGCCCCGCTTTGCCCTATGGAGAGCCCAGGGCCGGGGGCAAAAACGGTTTGCGCTGCTTTCCAGAGCCAAGGCGCTTAAGGGATGTGGTTTGCTGCTGGAAGAGAGTTTCCCTTTGCAGAATGCAGCTCCCAGAAGCTCGTTTTGGGCTGTCGCTGCGACGGGGCCCAAAACGAGCTGACCGGGCCTCGGCGCTGAGCGGCCGTGCTGGCTCAGGGTCATGGCCGGGGTCTGGGCTTAGAAGGACTTAGCACGCCCAATCCTGCTTGCCCACGAAGGAGAACCTGTGTGGAGTGTGATTCGGGTGCCGGAAACCCCCAGCAAATCAGCAGGGCCCAGGGAGCCAGGGGCAGCGCAGCCCCGCTTTGCAGTATGGAGAGCGCAGGGCCGGGGCGAAAAGGGCTTGCGCTGCTTTCCTGAGCCAAGGCGCTTAAGGGATGTGGTTTGCTGCTGGAAGAGAGTTTCCCTTTGCAGAATGCAGCTCCCAGAAGCTCGTTATGGGCTGTCGCTGCAAAGGGGCCTCGGCGCTGAGCGGCCATGCTGGCTCAGGGGGGATGGCCGCGGTCTGGGCGAAGAAGGACTTAGCACGCCCAATCCTGCTTGCCCACGAAGGAGAACCAGTGTGGAGTGTGATTCGGGTGCCGGAAACCCCCAGCAAAGCAGCACGGCCCAGGGAGCCAGGGGCAGCCCAGCCCCGCTTTGCCCTATGGAGAGCGGAGGGCCGGGGGTGAAAAGAGCTTGTGTTGATATTCTGCGTGGAGTCACGGTGAGGCTGTGGTTTGCTGCCCAAGGAGAGTGTCCCTTTGCAGAATGCAGCTCCAAGAATCTCGCTTTGGGCCGTCACTGCGAAGGGGCCTCGGCCCTGAGCGGCCAAGCTGGCTCAGGGGGCATGGCTGGGGGCTGGGTGCAGAAGGCCTTCGCGCACCCAATCCTACTTCCCCAGGAAGGAGAAACCGTGGGGATTGGGTTTCACGCGCTGGAGAGCCCCAGCAAAGCAGCAGGGCCCAGGGATCCAGGTGCAGCCTAGCCCCGCTTTGCCCTATGGAGAGCCCAGGGCCGGGGGCAAAAACGGTTTGCGCTGCTTTCCAGAGCCAAGGCGCTTAAGGGATGTGGTTTGCTGCTGGAAGAGAGTTTCCCTTTGCAGAATGCAGCTCCCAGAAGCTCGTTTTGGGCTGTCGCTGCGACGGGGCCCAAAACGAGCTGACCGGGCCTCGGCGCTGAGCGGCCGTGCTGGCTCAGGGTCATGGCCGGGGTCTGGGCTTAGAAGGACTTAGCACGCCCAATCCTGCTTGCCCACGAAGGAGAACCTGTGTGGAGTGTGATTCGGGTGCCGGAAACCCCCAGCAAATCAGCAGGGCCCAGGGAGCCAGGGGCAGCCCTGCCCCGCTTTGCATTATGGAGAGCGCAGGGCCGGGGTGAAAAGGGCTTGCGCTGCTTTCCTGAGCCAAGGCGCTTAAGGGATGTGGTTTGCTGATGGAAGAGAGTTTCCCTTTGCAGAATGCAGCTCCCAGAAGCTCGTTTTGGGCTGTCGCTGGGACGGGGCCTCAGCGCTGATCGGCCGTGCTGGCTCAGGGGGCATGGCCGGGGTCTGGGCGAAGAAGGACTTAGCACGCCCAATCCTGCTTGCCCACGAAGGAGAATCCGTGTGGATTGGGTTTTGCGCGCTGGAGAGCCCCAGCAAAGCAGCAGGGCCCAGGGATCCAGGTGCAGCCTAGGCCCGCTTTGCCCTATGGAGTGCGCAGGGCCTGGGGCGAAAACAGCTTGCGCTTCTTTCATGAGCCAAGGCAAGTAGGGGATGTGGTTTGCTGCTGGAAGAATTTCCCTTTGCAGAATGCAGCACCCAGAAGCTCGTTTTGGGCCGTCTCTGGGACGGGGCCTCGGCGCTGAGCGGCCGAGCTGGCTCAGGTGGCATGACTGGAGCCTGGGCGCAGAATGCCTTCGTGCGCCCAATCCTGCTTCCCCACGAAGGAGAACCCGTGGGGAGTGGGATTCGGGCGCCGGAGACCCCCAGCAAATCAGCAGGGCCCAGGGAGCCAGGGGCAGCCCAGCCCCGCTTTGCAGTATGGAGATCGCAGGGCCGGGGCGAAAAGGGCTTGCGCTGCTTTCCTGAGCCAAGGCGCTTAAGGGATGTGGTTTGCTGCTGGAAGAGAGTTTCCCTTTGCAGAATGCAGCTCCCAGAAGCTCGTTTTGGGCCGTCGCTGCGAAGGTGCCTCGGCGCTGAGCGGCCGTGCTGGCTCAGGGGGCATGGCCGGGGTTTGGGCGAAGAAGGACTTAGCACGCCCAATCCTGCTTGCCCACGAAGCAGAACCTGTGTGGAGTGTGATTCGGGTGCCGGAAACCCCCAGCAAAGCAGCAGGGCCCATGGAGCCAGGGGCAGCCCAGCCCCGCTTTGCCCTATGGAGAGCGGAGGGCCGGGGGTGAAAAGAGCTTGTGTTGATATTCTGCGTGGAGTCACGGCGAGGCTGTTGTTTGATGTCCAAGGAGAGTGTCCCTTTGCAGAATGCAGCTCCCAGAATCTCGCTTTGGGCCGTCGCTGCGAAGGGGCCTCGGCGCTGAGCGGCCGTGCTGGCTCAGGGTCATGGCCGGGGTCTGGGCGAAGAAGGACTTAGCACGCCCAATCCTGCTTGCCCACGAAGGAGAACCTGTGTGGAGTGTGATTCGGGTGCCAGAAACCACCAGCAAAGCAGCAGGGCCCAGGGAGCCAGGGGCAGCCCAGCCCCGATTTCCCTATGGAGAGCGGAGGGCCGGGGGTGAAAAGAGCTTGTGTTGATATTCTGCGTGGAGTCACGGTGAGGCTGTGATTTGCTGCCCAAGGAGAGTGTCCCTTTGCAGAATGCAGCTCCCAGAATCTCGCTTTGGGTCCTCCCAGCGAAGGGGCCTCGGCTCTGCGCTGCCGAGCTGGCTCAGGTTGCATGGCTGGGGGCTGGGTGCAGAAGCCCTTCGCGCACCCAATCCTACTTCCCCACGAAGAGGAACCCGTGGGGATTGGGTTTCGCGCGCTGGAGAGCCCCAGCAAATCAGCAGGGCTCAGGGATCCAGGTGCAGCCTAGCTCCGCTTTGCCCTATGGAGAGCGCAGGGCCGGGGGCGAAAACAGTTTGCGCTGCTTTCCTGAGCCAAGGCGCTTAAGGGATGTGGTTTGCTGCTGGAAGAGAGTTTCCCATTGCAGAATGCAGCTCCCAGAAGCTGGTTTTGGGCTGTCGCTGCGACGGGGCCTCGGCGCTGAGCGGCCGTGCTGGCTCAGGGTCATGGCCGGGGTCTGGGCTTAGAAGGACTTACCTCGCCCAATCCTGCTTGCCCACGATGGAGAACCTGTGTGGAGTGTGATTCGGGTGCTGGAAACCCCCAGCAAATCAGTAGGGCCCAGGGAGCCAGGGGCAGCCCAGCCCCGCTTTGCAGTATGGAGAGCGCAGGGCCGGGGTGAAAAGGGCTTGCGCTGCTTTCCTAAGCCAAGGCGCTTAAGGGATGTGGTTTGCTGCCCAAGGAGAGTGTCCCTTTGCAGAATGCAGCTCCCAGAATCTCGCTTTGGGCCGTCGCTGCGAAGGGGCCTCGGCGCTGAGCGGCCGTGCTGGCTCAGGGTCATGGCCGGGGTCTGGGCGAAGAAGGACTTAGCACGCCCAATCCTGCTTGCCCACGAAGGAGAACCTGTGTGGAGTGTGATTCGGGTGCCGGAAACCACCAGCAAAGCAGCAGGGCCCAGGGAGCCAGGGGCAGCCCAGCCCCGCTTTGCCCTATGGAGAGCGGAGGGCCGGGGGTGAAAAGAGCTTGTGTTGATATTCTGCGTGGAGTCACGGTGAGGCTGTGATTTGCTGCCCAAGGAGAGTGTCCCTTTGCAGAATGCAGCTCCCAGAATCTCGCTTTGGGTCCTCCCTGCGAAGGGGCCTCGGCCCTGAGCGGCCGAGCTGGCTAGGGTGCATGGCTGGGGGCTGGGTGCAGAAGCCCTTCGCGCACCCAATCCTACTTCCCCACGAAGAGGAACCCGTGGGGATTGGGTTTGGGGTGCTGGAGAGCCCCAGCAAAGCAGCAGGGCCCAGGGATCCAGGTGCAGCCTAGCCCCGCTTTGCCCTATGGAGAGCGCAGGGCCGGGGTCGAAAATGGTTTGCGCTGCTTTCCTGAGCCAAGGCGCTTAAGGGATGTGGTTTGCTGCTGGAAGAGAGTTTCCCTTTGCAGAATGCAGCTCCCAGAAGCTCGTTTTGGGCTGTCGCTGCGACGGGGCCTCGGTGCTGAGCGGCCGTGCTGGCTCAGGGTCATGGCCGGGGTCTGGGCTTAGAAGGACTTAGCTCGCCCAATCCTGCTTGCCCACGAAGGAGAACCTGTGTGGAGTGTGATTCGGGTGCCGGAAACCCCCAGCAAAGCAGCAGGGCCCAGGGAGCCAGGGGCAGCCCAGCCCCGCTTTGCCCTATGGAGAGCGGAGGGCCGGGGGTGAAAAGAGCTTGTGTTGATATTCTGCGTGGAGTCACGGTGAGGCTGTGGTTTGCTGCCCAAGGAGAGTGTCCCTTTGCAGAATGCAGCTCCCAGAATTTCGCTTTGGGTCGTCGCTGCAAAGGGGCCTCGGCCCTGAGCGGCCAAGCTGGCTCAGGGGGCATGGCTGGGGGCTGGGTGCAGAAGGCCTTCGCGCACCCAATCCTACTTCCCCACCAAGGACCCGTGGGGATTGGCTTTCGCGCGCTGGAGAGCCCCAGGAAAGCAGCAGGGCCCAGGGAGCCAGGGGCAGCCCAGCCCCGCTTTGCAGTATGGAGAGCGCAGGGCCTGGGCGAAAAGGGCTTGCGCTGCTTTCCTGAGCCAAGGCGCTTAAGGGATGTGGTTTGCTGCTGGAAGAGTGTTTCCCTTTGCAGAATGCAGCACCCAGAAGCTCGTTTTGGGCTGTCGCTGCGACGGGGCCTCGGTGCTGAGGGGCCATGCTGTCTCAGGGGGCATGGCGGGGGTCTGGGCGAAGAAGGACTTAGCACGCCCAATCCTGCTTGCCCACGAAGGAGAACCTGTGTGGAGTGTGATTCGGGTGCCGGAAACCCCCAGCAAAGCAGCAGGGCCCAGGGAGCCAGGGGCAGCCCAGCCCCGCTTTGCCCTATGGAGAGCGGAGGGCCGGGGGTGAAAAGAGCTTGTGTTGATATTCTGCATGGAGTCACGGTGAGGCTGCGGTTTGCTGCCCAAGGAGAGTTTCCCTTTGCAGAATGCAGCTCCCAGAAGCTCGTTTTGGGCTGTCGCTGCGACGGGGCCTCGGCGCTGAGCGGCCATGCTGGCTCAGGGGGAATGGCCGCGGTCTGGGCGAAGAAGGACATAGCAAGCCCAATCCTACTTGCCCACGAAGGAGAACCCATTTGGAGTGGGTTTCAGGCGCCGGAGAGCCCCGCAAAGCATCAGGGCCCAGGGAGCCAGGGGCAGCCGGGCCCCGCTTTGCGCTATGGAGAGCGCAGGTCCTGGGGCGAAAACAGCTTGCGCTGCTTTCATGAGCCAAGGCAAGTAGGGGATGTGGTTTGCTGCTGGAAGAGTTTCCCTTTGCAGAATGCAGCACCCAGAAGCTCGTTTTGGGCCGTCTCTGGGTCGGGGCCTCGGCGCTGAGCGGCCGAGCTGGCTCAGGGGGCATGGCTGGGGCCTGGGCGAAGAAGGCCTTCGTGCGCCCAATCCTGCTTCCCCACGAAGGAGAACCCGTGGGGAGTGGGATTCGGGCGCCGGAGACCCCCAGCAAATCAGCAGGGCCCAGGGAGCCAGGGGCAACCCAGCCCCGCTTTGCAGTATGGAGAGCGCAGGGCCGGGGCGAAAAGGGCTTGGGCTGCTTTCCTGAGCCAAGGGGCTTAAGGGATGTGGTTTGCTGCTGGAAGAGAGTTTCCCTTTGCAGAATGCAACTCCCAGAAGCTCGTTTTGGGCTGTCGCTGCGCCGGGGCCTCGGCGCTGAGCGGCCGTGCCAGCTCAGGGGGCATGGCCGGGGTCTGGGCGAAGAAGGACTTAGCACGCCCAATCCTGCTTGCCCACGAAGGAGAACCTGTGTGGAGTGTGATTCGGGTGCCGGAAACCCCCAGCAAAGCAGCAGGGCCCAGGGAGCCAGGGGCAGCCCAGCCCCTCTTTGCAGTATGGAGAGCGCAGGGCAGGGGCGAAAAGGGCGTGCGCTGCTTTCCTGAGCCAAGGCGCTTAAGGGATGTGGTTTGCTGTTGGAAGAGAGTTTCCCTTTGCAGAATGCAGCTCCCAGAAGCTCGTTTTGGGCTGTCGCTGCGACGGGGCCTCGGCGCTGAGCGGCCATGCTGGCTCAGGGGGCATGGCCGCGGTCTGGGCGAAGAAGGACATAGCAAGCCCAATCCTACTTGCCCACGAAGGAGAACCCATTTGGAGTGGGTTTCAGGCGCCGGAGAGCCCCAGCAAAGCATCAGTGCCCAGGGAGCCAGGGGCAGCCGGGCCCCGCTTTGCGCTATGGAGAGCGCAGGTCCTGGGGCGAAAAGAGCTTGCGCTGCTTTCATGAGCCAAGGCAAGTAGGGGATGTGGTTTGCTGCTGGAAGAGTTTCCCTTTGCAGAATGCAGCACCCAGAAGCTCGTTTTGGGCCGTCTCTGGGTCGGGGCCTCGGCGCTGAGCGGCCGAGCTGGCTCAGGGGGCATGGCTGGGGCCTGGGTGCAGAAGGCCTTCGCGCACCCAATCCTACTTCCCCACGAAGGACCCGTGGGGATTGGGTTTCGCGCGCTGGAGACCCCCAGGAAATCAGCAGGGCCCAGGGAGCCAGGGGCAACCCAGCCCCGCTTTGCAGTATGGAGAGCGCAGGGCCGGGGCGAAAAGGGCTTGCGCTGCTTTCCTGAGCCAAGGGGCTTAACGGATGTGGTTTGCTGCTGGAAGAGAGTTTCCCTTTGCAGAATGCAGCTCCCAGAAGCTCGTTTTGGGCTGTCGCTGCGACGGGGCCTCGGCGCTGAGCGGCCGTGCCAGCTCAGGGGGCATGGCCGGGGTCTGGGCGAAGAAGGACTTAGCACGCCCAATCCTGCTTGCCCACGAAGGAGAACCTGTGTGGAGTGTGATTCGGGTGCCGGAAACCCCCAGCAAAGCAGCAGGGCCCAGGGAGGAAGGGGCAGCCCAGCCCTGATTTGCCCTATGGAGAGCGGAGGGCCGGGGGTGAAAAGAGCTTGTGTTGATATTCTGCGTGGAGTCACGGCGAGGCTGTGGTTTGCTGCCCAAGTAGAGTATCCCTTTGCAGAATGCAGCTCCCAGAATCTCGCTTTGGGCCGTCGCTGCGAAGGGGCCTAGGCCCAGAGCAGCCAAGCTGGCTCAGGGGGCATGGCTGCGGGCTGGGCGCAGAAGCCCTTCCCGCACCCAATCCTACTTCCCCACGAACGAGAACCTGTGGGGATTGTGTTTCCCGCGCCGGAGACCACCAGCAAAGCAGCAGGGCCCAGGGATCCAGGTGCAGCCTAGCCCCGCTTTGCCCTATGGAGAGCGCAGGGCCGGGGGCGAAAACGGTTTGCGCTGCTTTCCTGAGCCAAGGTGCTTAAGGGATGTGGATTGCTGCTGGAAGAGAGTTTCCCTTTGCAGAATGCAGCTCCCAGAAGCTCGTTTTGGGCTGTCGCTGCGACGGGGCCTCGGCACTGATTGGCTGTGATGGCTCAGGGGGCATGGCCGGGGTCTGGGCGAAGAAGGACTTAGCACGCCCAATCCTGCTTGCCCACGAAGGAGAACCTGTGTGGAGTGTGATTCGGGTGCCGGAAACCCCCAGCAAATCAGCAGGGCCCAGGGAGCCAGGGGCAGCCCAGCCCCGCTTTGCCCTATGGAGAGCAGAGGGCCGGGGGTGAAAAGAGCTTGTGTTGATATTCTGCGTGGAGTCACGGTGAGGCTGTGGTTTGCTGCCCAAGGAGAGTGTCCCTTTGCAGAATGCAGCTCCCAGAATCTCGCTTTGGGTCGTCGCTGCGAAGGGGCCTCGGCCCTGAGCGGCCCAGCTGGCTCAGGGGGCATGGCTGGGGCTGGGTGCAGAAGCCCTTCGCGCACCCAATCCTACTTCCCCACGAACGAGAACCCGTGGGGATTGGGTTTCATGCGCTGGAGAGCCCCAGCAAAGCAGCAGGGCCCAGGGATCCAGGTGCAGCCTAGCACCGATTTGCCCTATGGAGAGCGCAGGACCGGGGGCGAAAACGGCTTGCGCTTCTTTCATGAGCCAAGGCAAGTAGGGGATGTAGTTTGCTGCTGGAAGAGTTTCCCTTTGCAGAATGCAGCACCCAGAAGCTCGTTTTGGGCCGTCTCTGGGACGGGGCCTCGGCGCTGAGCGGCCGAGCTGGCTCAGGGGGCATGGCTGGAGCCTGGGCGCAGAAGGCCTGTGTGCGCCCAATCCTGCTTCCCCACGAAGGAGAACCCGTGGGGAGTGGGATTCGGGTGCCGGAGACCCCCAGCAAATCAGCAGGGCCCAGGGAGCCAGGGGCAGCCCAGCGCGGCTTTGCAGTATGGAGAGCGCAGGACCGGGGCGAAAAGGGCTTGCGCTGCTTTCCTGAGCCAAGGCGCTTAAGGGATGCGGTTTGCTGCTGGAAGAGAGTTTCCCTTTGCAGAATGCAGCTCCCAGAAGCTCGTTTTGGGCTGTCGCTGCGACGGGGCCTCAGCGCTGAGCGGCCGTGCTGGCTCAGGGGGCATGGCCGGGGTCTGGGCAAAAAAGGCTTTCGCACGTTCAATCCTACTTGCCCACGAAGGAGAACCCATTTGGAGTGGGTTTCAGGCACCGGAGAGCCCCACAAAGCATCAGGGCCCAGGAAGCCAGGGGCAGCCGGGCCCCGCTTTGCGCTATGGAGAGCGCAGGGCCTGGGGCAAAAACAGCTTGCGGTTCTTTCATGAGCCAAGGCAAGTAGGGGATGTGGTTTGCTGCTGGAAGAGTTTCCCTTTGCAGAATGCAGCACCCAGAAGCTCGTTTTGGGCCATCTCTAGGACAGGGCCTCGGGGCTGAGCGGCCGTGCTGGCTCAGGGGGCATGGCTGGAGCCTGGGCGCAGAAGGCCTTCGTGCGCCCAATCCTGCTTCCCCACGAAGGAGAACCCGTGGGGAGTGGGATTCGGGCGCCGGAGACCCCCAGCAAATCAGCAGGGCCCAGGGAGCCAGGGGCAGCCCAGCCCCGCTTTGAAGTATGGAGAGCGCAGGGCCAGGGCGAAAAGGGCTTGCGCTGCTTTCCTGAGCCAAGGCGCTTAAGGGATGTGGTTTGCTGCTGGAAGAAAGTTTCCCTTTGCAGAATGCAGCTCCCAGAAGCTCGTTTTGGGCTGTCGCTGCGACGGGGCCTCGGCGCTGAGCGGCCATGCTGGCTCAGGGGGAATGGCCGCGGTCTGGGCGAAGAAGGACATAGCACGCCCAATCCTACTTGCCCACGAAGGAGAACCCATTTGGAGTGGGCTTCAGGCGCCGGAGAGCCCCAGCAAAGCATCAGGGCCCAGGGAGCCAGGGGCAGCCCAGCCCCGCTTTGCCCTATGGAGAGCGCAGGCCCAGGGGCGAAAAAGGCTTGCGCTGCTTTCCTGAGCCAAGGCGCTTAAGGGATGTGGTTTGCTGCTGGAAGAGAGTTTCCCTTTGCAGAATGCAGCTCCCAGAAACTCGTTTTGGGCTGTCGCTGCGACGGGGCCTCGGCGTTGAGCGGCCCTGCTGGCTCAGGGGGCATGGCCGGGGTCTGGGCGAAGAAGGACTTAGCACGCCCAATCCTGCTTGCCCACGAAGGAGAACCTGTGTGGAGTGTGATTCGGGTGCCGGAAACCCCCAGCAAAGCAGCAGGGCCCAGGGAGCCAGGGGCAGCCCAGCCATGCTTTGCCCTATGGAGAGCGGAGGGCCGGGGGTGAAAAGTGATTGTGTTGATATTCTGCGTGGAGTCACGGCGAGGCTGTGGTTTGCTGCCCAAGGAGAGTGTCCCTTTGCAGAAGGCAGCTCCCAGAATCTCGCTTTGGGCCGTTGCTGCGAAGGGGCCTCGGCGCTGAGCGGCTGTGTTGGCTCAGGGGGCATGGCCGGGGTCTGGGCGAAGAAGGACTTAGCACGCCCAATCCTGCTTGCCCACGAAGGAGAACCTGTGTGGAGCGTGATTCGGGTGCCGGAAACCCCCAGCAAAGCAGCAGGGCCCAGGGAGCCAGGGGCAGCCCAGCCCTGCTTTGCCCTATGGAGAGCGGAGGGCCGGGGGTGAAAAGAGCTTGTGTTGATATTCTGCGTGGAGTCACGGTGAGGCTGTGGTTTGCTGTCCAAGGAGAGTGTTCCTTTGCAGAATGCAGCTCCCAGAATCTCGCTTTGGGCCGTCGCTGCGAAGGGGCCTAGGCCCAGAGCGGCCAAGCTGGCTCAGGGGGCATGGCTGCGGGCTGGGCGCAGAAGCCCTTCCCGCACCCAATCCTACTTCCCCAAGAACGAGAACCCGTGGGGATTGTGTTTCCCGCGCCGGAGACCACCATCAAAGCAGCAGGGCCCAGGGATCCAGGTGCAGCCTAGCCCCGCTTTGCCCTATGGAGAGCGCAGGGCCGGGGGCGAAAACGGCTTGCGCTGCTTTCCTGAGCCAAGGTGCTTAAGGGATGTGGTTTGCTGCTGGAAGAGAGTTTCCCTTTGCAGAATGCAGCTCCCAGAAGCTCGTTTTGGGCTGTCGCTGCGACGGGGCCTCGGCGCTGAGCGGCCATGCCCGCTCAGGGGGCATGGCCGGGGTCTGGGCTTAGAAGGACTTAGCACGCCCAATCCTGCTTGTCCACGAAGGAGAACCTGTGTGGAGTGTGATTCGGGTGCCGGAAACCCCCAGCAAAGCAGCAGGGCCCAGGGAGCCAGGGGCAGCCCAGCCCCGCTTTGCCCTATGGAGAGCGGAGGGCCGGGGGTGAAAAGAGCTTGTGTTGATATTCTGCGTGGAGTCACGGTGAGGCTGTGGTTTGCTGCCCAAGGAGAGTGTCCCTTTGCAGAATGCAGCTCCCAGAATCTCGCTTTGGGCCGTCACTGCGAAGGGGCCTCGGCCCAGAGCGGCCGAGCTGGCTCAGAGGGCATGGCTGGGGGCTGGGTGCAGAAGGCCTTCTCGCACCCAATCCTACTTCCCCACGAAGGAGAACCCGTGGGGATTGGGTTTCGTGCGCTGGAGAGCCCCAGCAAAGCAGCAGGGCCCAGGGATCCAGGTGCAGCCTAGCCCCGCTTTGCCCTATGGAGAGCGCAGGGGCTGGGGCGAAAACAGCTTGCGCTTCTTTCATGAGCCAAGGCAAGTAGGGGATGTGGTTTGCTGCTGGAAGAGTTTCCCTTTGCAGAATGCAGCACCCAGAAGCTCGTTTTGGGCCGTCTCTGGGACGGGGCCTCGGCGCTGAGCGGCAGAGCTGGCTCAGGGGGCATGGCTGGAGCCTGGGCGCAGAAGGCCTTCGTGCGCCCAATCCTGCTTCCCCACGAAGGAGAACCCGTGGGGAGTGGGATTCGGGTGCCTGAGACCCCCAGCAAATCAGCAGGGCCCAGGGAGCCAGGGGCAGCCCAGCCCCGCTTTGCAGTATGGAGAGCGCAGGGCCAGTGCGAAATGGGCTTGCGCTGCTTTCCTGAGCCAAGGCGCTTAAGGGATGTGGTTTGCTGCTGGAAGAGAGTTTCCCTTTGCAGAATGCAGCTCCCAGAAGCTCGTTTTGGGCTGTCGCTGCGACGGGGCCTCGGCGCTGAGCGGCCGAGCTGGCTCAGGGGGCATGGCCGGGGTCTGGGCGAAGAAGGACTTAGCACGCCCAATCCTGCTTGCCCACGAAGCAGATCCTGTGTGGAGTGTGATTCGGGTGCCGGAAACCCCCAGCAAAGCAGCAGGGCCCAGGGAGCCAGGGGCTGCCCAGCCCTGCTTTGCCCTATGGAGAGTGGAGGGCCGGGGGTGAAAAGAGCTTGTGTTGATATTCTGCGTGGAGTCACGGTGAGGCTGTGGTTTGCTGTCCAAGGAGAATGTCCCTTTGCAGAATGCAGCTCCTAGAATCTCGCTTGGGGTCGTCGCTGCGAAGGGGCCTCGGCGCTGAGCGGCCGAGCTGGCTCAGGGGGCATGGCCGCGGTCTGGGCGAAGAAGGACATAGCACGCCCAATCCTACTTGCCCACGAAGGAGAACCCATTTGGAGTGGGTTTCAGGCGCCGGAGAGCCCCAGCAAAGCATCAGGGCCCAGGGAGCCAGGTGCAGCCCAGCCCCGCTTTGCCCTATGGAGAGCGCAGGCCCGGGGGCGAAAAAGGCTTGTGCTGCTTTCCTGAGCCAAGGCGCTTAAGGGATGTGGATTGCTGCTGGAAGAGAGTTTCCCTTTGCAGAATGCAGCTCCCAGAAGCTCGTTTTGGGCCGTCTCTGGGTCGGGACCTCGGCGCTGAGCGGCCGAGCTGGCTCAGGGGGCATGGCTGGGGCCTGGGCAAAAAGGCTTTCGCATCTCCATTCCTACTTGCCCACGAAGGAGAACCCATTTGGAGTGGGTTTCAGGTGCCGGAGAGCCCCACAAAGCATCAGGGCCCAGGGAGCCAGGGGCAGCCGGGCCCCGCTTTGCCCTATGGAGAGCGGAGGTCCGGGGGCAAAAACAGCTTTTGCTTCTTTCATAAGCCAAGGCAAGTAGGGGATGTGGTTTGTTGCTGGAAGAGTTTCCCTTTGCAGAATGCAGCACCCAGAAGCTCGTTTTGGGCCGTCTCTGGGTCGGGACCTCGGCGCTGAGCGGCCGAGCTGGCTCAGGGGGCATGGTTGGGGCCTGGGCGCAGAAGGCCTTCGTGCGCCCAATCCTGCTTCCTCACGAAGGAGAACCCATGGGGAGTGGGATTCGGGCGCCGGAGACCCCCAGCAAATCAGCAGGGCCCAGGGAGCCAGGGGCAGCCCAGCCCCGCTTTGCAGTATGGACAGCGCAGGGCCGGGGCTAAAAGGGCTTGCGCTGCTTTCCTGAGCCAAGGCGATTAAGGGATGTGGTTTGCTGCTGGAAGAGAGTTTCCCTTTGCAGAATGCAGCTCCCAGAAGCTCGTTTTGGGCTGTCGCTGCGACGGGGCCTCTGCGCTGAGCGGCCGTGCTGGCTCAGGGGGCATGGCCGCGGTCTGGGCGAAGAAGGACATAGCATGCCCAATCCTACTTGCCCACGAAGGAGAACCCATTTGGAGTGGGTTTCAGGCGCCGGAGAGCCCCAGCAAAGCATCAGGGCCCAGGGAGCCAGGGGCAGCCCAGCCCCGCTTTGCCCTATGGAGAGCTCAGGCCCGGGGGCGAAATCGGCTTGTGCTGATTTCCTGAGCCAAGGCGCTTAAGGGATGTGGTTTGCTGCTGGAAGAGAGTTTCCCTTTGCAGAATGCAGCTCCCAGAAGCTCGTTTTGGGCTGTCACTGCGACGGGGCCTGGGCGCTGTGCGGCGGAGCTGGCTCAGGGGGCATGGCTGAGGCCTGGGCGCAGAAGGCCTTCGTGCGCCCAATCCTGCTTCCCCACGAAGGAGAACCCGTGGGGAGTGGGATACGGGCGCCGGAGACCCACAGCAAATCAGCAGGGCCGAGGGAGCCAGGGGCAGCCCAGCCCCGCTTTGCAGTATGGAGAGCGCAGGGCCAGGGCGAAAAGGGCTTGCTCTGCTTTCCTGAGCCATGGCGCTTAAAGGATGTGGTTTGCTGCTGGAAGAGAGTTTCCCTTTGCAGAATGCAACTCCCAGAAGCTCGTTTTGGGCTGTGGCTGCGACGGGGCCTCGGCGCTGAGCGGCCGTGCTGACTCAGGGGGCATGGGTGGGGGCTGGGTGCAGAAGCCCTTCGCGCACCCAATCCTACTTCCCCACGAAGGAGAACCCGTGGGGATTGGGTTTCGCGCGCTGGAGAGCCCCAGCAAAGCAGCAGGGCCCAGGGATGCAGGTGCAGCCTAGCCCCGCTTTTCCCTATGGAGAGCGCAGGGCCGGGGGCGAAAACGGCTTGCACTGCTTTCCTGAGCCAAGGCGCTTAAGGGATGTGGTATGCTGCTGGAAGAGAGTTTCCCTTTGCAGAATGCAGCTCCCAGAAGCTCGTTTTGGGCCGACTCTGGGACCGGGCCTCGGCACTGAGCGGCCGAGCTGGCTCAGGGGGCATGGCTGGGGCCTGGGCGCAGAAGGACTTCGTGCACCCAATCCTGCTTCCCCACGAATGAGAACCCGTGGGGAGTGGGATTCGGGCGCCGGAGACCCCCAGCAAATCAGCAGGGCCCAGGGAGCCAGGGGCAGCCCAGCCCTGCTTTGCCCTATGGAGAGCGGAGAGCCGGGGGTGAAAAGAGCTTGTGTTGATATTCTGCGTGGAGTCACGGCGAGGCTGTGGTTTGCTGCCCAAGGAGAGTGTCCCTTTGCAGAATGCAGCTCCCAGAATCTCGCTTTGGGCCGTCGCTGCGAAGGGGCCTCGGCGCTGTGTGGCTGTGCTGGCTCAGGGGGCATGGCCGGGGTCTGGGCGAAGAAGGACTTAGCACGCCCAATCCTGCTTGCCCACGAAGGAGAACCTGTGTGGAGTGTGATTCGGGTGCCGGAAACCCCCAGCAAAGCAGCAGGGCCTAGGGAGCCAGGGTCAGCGCAGCCCCGCTTTGCCCTATGGAGAGCGGAGGGCCGGGGGTGAAAAGAGCTTGTGTTGATATTCTGCATGGAGTCACGGTGAGGCTGTGGTTTGCTGCCCAAGGAGAGTGTCCCTTTGCAGAATGCAGCTCCCAGAATCTCGCTTTGGGCCGTCGCTGCGAAGGGGCCTCGGCCCAGAGCGGCCGAGCTGGCTCAGGGGGCATGGCTGGGGGCTGGGTGCAGAAGCCCTTCGTGCACCCAATCCTACTTCCCCACGAAGGAGAACCCGTGGGGATTGGGTTTCGCGCGCTGGAGAGCCCCAGCAAAGCAGCAGGGCCCAGGGATCCAGGTGCAGCCTAGCCCCGCTTTGCCCTATGGAGAGCGCAGGGCCTGGGGCGAAAACAGCTTGCACTTCTTTCATGAGCCAAGGCAAGTAGGGGATGTGGTTTGCTGCTGGAAGAGTTTCCCTTTGCAGAATGCAGCACCCAGAAGCTCGTTTTGGGCCGTCTCTGGGACGGGGCCTCGGCGCTGAGCGGCCGAGCTGGCTCAGGGGGCATGGACGGGGTCTGGGCGCAGAAGGCCTTCGTGCGCCCAATCCTGCTTCCCCACGAAGGAGAACCCGTGGGGAGTGGGATTCGGGCGCCGGAGACCCCCAGCAAATCAGCAGGGCCCAGGGAGTCAGGGGCAGCCCAGCCCCGCTTTGCAGTATGGACAGCGCAGGGCCAGGGCGAAAAGGGCTTGCGTTGCTTTCCTGAGCCAAGGCGATTAAGGGATGTGGTTTGCTGCTGGAAGAGAGTTTCCCTTTGCAGAATGCAGCTCCCAGAAGCTCGTTTTGGGCTGTTGCTGCGACGGGGCCTCTGCGCTGAGCAGCCGTGCTGGCTCAGGGGGCATGGCCGCGGTCTGGGCGAAGAAGGACATAGCACGCCCAATCCTACTTGCCCACGAAGGAGAACCCATTTGGAGTGGGTTTCAGGCGCCGGAGAGCCCCAGCAAAGCATCAGGGCCCAGGGAGCCAGGGGCAGTCCAGCCCCGCTTTGCCCTATGGAGAGCTCAGGCCCGGGGACGAAATCGGCTTGTGCTGCTTTCCTGAGCCAAGGCGCTTAAGGGATGTGGTTTGCTGCTGGAAGAGAGTTTCCCTTTGCAGAATGCAGCTCCCAGAAGCTCGTTTTGGGCTGTCGCTGCGACGGGGCCTGGGCGCTGTGCGGCGGAGCTGGCTCAGGGGGCATGGCTTGGGTCTGGGCAAAGAAGGCTTTCGCATGTTCAATCCTACTTGCCCACGAAGGAGTACCCATTTGGAGTGGGTTTCAGGCGCCGGAGTCCCCAGCAAAGCATCAGGGCCCAGGGAGCCAGGGGCAGCCGGCCCCGCTTTGCGCTATGGTGAGTGCAGGGCCTGGGGCGAAAACAGCTTTTGCTTCTTTCATGAGCCAAGGCAAGTAGGGGATGTGGTTTGCTGCTGGAAGAGTTTCCCTTTGCAGAATGCAGCACCCAGAAGCTCATTTTGGGCCGTCTCTGGGACGGGGCCTCGGCGCTGAGGGGCCGAGCTGGCTCAGGGTTCATGGCTGGGGCCTGGGCGCAGAAAGCCTTCGTGCGCCCAATCCTGCTTCCCCACGAAGGAGAACCCGTGGGGAGTGGGATTCGGGCGCCGGAGACCCCCAGCAAATCAGCAGGGCCCAGGGAGCCAGGGGCAGCCCAGCCCCGCTTTGCAGTATGGAGAGCGTAGGGCCAGGGCGAAAAGGGCTTGCGCTGCTTTCCTGAGCCAAGGCGCTTAAGGGATGTGGTTTGCTGCTGGAAGAGAGTTTCCCTTTGCAGAATGCAGCTCCCAGAAGCTCGTTTTGGGCTGTCGCTGCGAGGGTGCCTCGGCGCTGAGCGGCCGTGCTGGCTCAGGGGGCATGGCCGGGGTCTGGGCGAAGAAGGACTTAGCACGCCCAATCCTGCTTGCCCACGAAGGAGAACCTGTGTGGAGCGTGATTCGGGTGCCGGAAACCCCCAGCAAAGCAGCAGGGCCCAGGGAGCCAGGGGCAGCCCAGCCCCGCTTTGCCCTATGGAGAGCGGAGGGCCGGGGGTGAAAAGAGCTTGTGTTGATATTCTGCGTGGAGTCAGGGCGAGGCTGTGGTTTGCTGTCCAAGGAGAGTGTTACTTTGCAGAATGCAGCTCCCAGAATCTCGCTTTGGGCCGTCGCTGCGAAGGGGCCTAGGCCCAGAGCGGCCAAGCTGGCTCAGGGGGCATGGCTGGGGGCTGGGCGCAGAAGCCCTTCCCGCACCCAATCCTACTTCCCCAAGAACGAGAACCCGTGGGGATTGTGTTTCCCGCGCCGGAGACCACCATCAAAGCAGCAGGGCCCAGGGATCCAGGTGCAGCCTAGCCCCGCTTTGCCCTATGGAGAGCGCAGGGCCGGGGGCGAAAACGGCTTGCGCTGCTTTCCTGAGCCAAGGTGCTTAAGGGATGTGGTTTGCTGCTGGAAGAGAGTTTCCCTTTGCAGAATGCAGCTCCCAGAAGCTCGTTTTGGGCTGTCGCTGCGACGGGGCCTCGGCGCTGAGCGGCCATGCCCGCTCAGGGGGCATGGCCGGGGTCTGGGCTTAGAAGGACTTAGCACGCCCAATCCTGCTTGCCCACGAAGGAGAACCTGTGTGGAGTGTGATTCGGGTGCCGGAAACCCCCAGCAAAGCAGCAGGGCCCAGGGAGCCAGGGGCAGCCCAGCCCCGCTTTGCCCTATGGAGAGCGGAGGGCCGGGGGTGAAAAGAGCTTGTGTTGATATTCTGCGTGGAGTCACGGTGAGGCTGTGGTTTGCTGCCCAAGGAGAGTGTCCCTTTGCAGAATGCAGCTCCCAGAATCTCGCTTTGGGCCCTCACTGCGAAGGGGCCTCGGCCCAGAGCGGCCGAGCTGGCTCAGAGGGCATGGCTGGGGGCTGGGTGCAGAAGGCCTTCGCGCACCCAATCCTACTTCCCCACGAAGGAGAACCCGTGGGGATTGTGTTTCGCGCGCTGGAGAGCCCCAGCAAAGCAGCAGGGCCCAGGGATCCAGGTGCAGCCTAGCCCCGCTTTGCCCTATGGAGAGCGCAGGGGCTGGGGCGAAAACAGCTTGCGCCTCTTTCATGAGCCAAGGCAAGTAGGGGATGTGGTTTGCTGCTGGAAGAGTTTCCCTTTGCAGAATGCAGCACCCAGAAGCTCGTTTTGGGCCGTCTCTGGGACGGGGCCTCGGCGCTGAGCGGCCGAGCTGGCTCAGGGGGCATGGCTGGGGCCTGGGCAAAAAGGCTTTCGCATCTCCATTCCTACTTGCCCACGAAGGAGAACCCATTTGGAGTGGGTTTCAGGTGCCGGAGAGCCCCACAAAGCATCAGGGCCCAGGGAGCCAGGGGCAGCCGGGCCCCGCTTTGCGCTATGGAGAACGGAGGTCCGGGGGCAAAAACAGCTTTTGCTTCTTTCATAAGCCAAGGCAAGTAGGGGATGTGGTTTGCTGCTGGAAGAGTTTCCCTTTGCAGAATGCAGCACCCAGAAGCTCGTTTTGGGCCGTCTCTGGGTCGGGACCTCGGCGCTGAGCGGCCGAGCTGGCTCAGGGGGCATGGCTGGGGCCTGGGCGCAGAAAGCCTTCGTGCGCCCAATCCTGCTTCCTCACGAAGGAGAACCCGTGGGGAGTGGGATTCGGGCGCCGGAGACCCCCAGCAAATCAGCAGGGCCCAGGGAGCCAGGGGCAGCCCAGCCCCGCTTTGCAGTATGGACAGCGCAGGGCCGGGGCGAAAAGGGCTTGCGCTGCTTTCCTGAGCCAAGGCGATTAAGGGATGTGGTTTGCTGCTGGAAGAGAGTTTCCCTTTGCAGAATGCAGCTCCCAGAAGCTCGTTTTGGGCTGTCGCTGCGACGGGGCCTCTGCGCTGAGCGGTCGTGCTGGCTCAGGGGGCATGGCCGCGGTCTGGGCGAAGAAGGACATAGCACGCCCAATCCTACTTGCCCACGAAGGAGAACACATTTGGAGTGGGTTTCAGGCGCCGGAGAGCCCCAGCAAAGCATCAGGGCCCAGGGAGCCAGGGGCAGCCCAGCCCCGCTTTGCCCTATGGAGAGCTCAGGCCCGGGGGCGAAATCGGCTTGTGCTGATTTCCTGAGCCAAGGCGCTTAAGGGATGTGGTTTGCTGCTGGAAGAGAGTTTCCCTTTGCAGAATGCAGCTCCCAGAAGCTCGTTTTGGGCTGTCACTGCGACGGGGCCTGGGCGCTGTGCGGCGGAGCTGGCTCAGGGGGCATGGCTGGGGCCTGGGCGCAGAAGGCCTTCGTGCGCCCAATCCTGCTTCCCCACGAAGGAGAACCCGTGGGGAGTGGGATTCGGGCGCCGGAGACCCACAGCAAATCAGCAGGGCCCAGGGATGCAGGTGCAGCCTAGCCCCGCTTTTCCCTATGGAGAGCGCAGGGCCGGGGGCGAAAACGGCTTGCACTGCTTTCCTGAGCCAAGGCGCTTAAGGGATGTGGTATGCTGCTGGAAGAGAGTTTCCCTTTGCAGAATGCAGCTCCCAGAAGCTCGTTTTGGGCCGACTCTGGGACCGGGCCTCGGCACTGAGCGGCCGAGCTGGCTCAGGGGTCATGGCTGGGGCCTGGGCGCAGAAGGCCTTCGTGCACCCAATCCTGCTTCCCCACGAATGAGAACCCGTGGGGAGTGGGATTCGGGCGCCGGAGACCCCCAGCAAATCAGCAGGGCCCAGGGAGCCAGGGGCAGCCCAGCCCTGCTTTGCCCTATGGAGAGCGGAGAGCCGGGGGTGAAAAGAGCTTGTGTTGATATTCTGCGTGGAGTCACGGCGAGGCTGTGGTTTGCTGCCCAAGGAGAGTGTCCCTTTGCAGAATGCAGCTCCCAGAATCTCGCTTTGGGCCGTCGCTGCGAAGGGGCCTCGGCGCTGTGTGGCTGTGCTGGCTCAGGGGGCATGGCCGGGGTCTGGGCGAAGAAGGACTTAGCACGCCCAATCCTGCTTGCCCACGAAGGAGAACCTGTGTGGAGTGTGATTTGGGTGCCGGAAACCCCCAGCAAAGCAGCAGGGCCTAGGGAGCCAGGGTCAGCGCAGCCCCGCTTTGCCCTATGGAGAGCGGAGGGCCGGGGGTGAAAAGAGCTTGTGTTGATATTCTGCATGGAGTCACGGTGAGGCTGTGGTTTGCTGCCCAAGGAGAGTGTCCCTTTGCAGAATGCAGCTCCCAGAATCTCGCTTTGGGCCGTCGCTGCGAAGGGGCCTCGGCCCAGAGCGGCCGAGCTGGCTCAGGGGGCATGGCTGGGGGCTGGGTGCAGAAGCCCTTCGTGCACCCAATCCTACTTCCCCACGAAGGAGAACCCGTGGGGATTGTGTTTCGCGCGCTGGAGAGCCCCAGCAAAGCAGCAGGGCCCAGGGATCCAGGTGCAGCCTAGCCCCGCTTTGCCCTATGGAGAGCGCAGGGGCTGGGGCGAAAACAGCTTGCGCCTCTTTCATGAGCCAAGGCAAGTAGGGGATGTGGTTTGCTGCTGGAAGAGTTTCCCTTTGCAGAATGCAGCACCCAGAAGCTCGTTTTGGGCCGTCTCTGGGACGGGGCCTCGGCGCTGAGCGGCCGAGCTGGCTCAGGGGGCATGGCTGGGGCCTGGGCAAAAAGGCTTTCGCATCTCCATTCCTACTTGCCCACGAAGGAGAACCCATTTGGAGTGGGTTTCAGGTGCCGGAGAGCCCCACAAAGCATCAGGGCCCAGGGAGCCAGGGGCAGCCGGGCCCCGCTTTGCGCTATGGAGAACGGAGGTCCGGGGGCAAAAACAGCTTTTGCTTCTTTCATAAGCCAAGGCAAGTAGGGGATGTGGTTTGCTGCTGGAAGAGTTTCCCTTTGCAGAATGCAGCACCCAGAAGCTCGTTTTGGGCCGTCTCTGGGTCGGGACCTCGGCGCTGAGCGGCCGAGCTGGCTCAGGGGGCATGGCTGGGGCCTGGGCGCAGAAAGCCTTCGTGCGCCCAATCCTGCTTCCTCACGAAGGAGAACCCGTGGGGAGTGGGATTCGGGCGCCGGAGACCCCCAGCAAATCAGCAGGGCCCAGGGAGCCAGGGGCAGCCCAGCCCCGCTTTGCAGTATGGACAGCGCAGGGCCGGGGCGAAAAGGGCTTGCGCTGCTTTCCTGAGCCAAGGCGATTAAGGGATGTGGTTTGCTGCTGGAAGAGAGTTTCCCTTTGCAGAATGCAGCTCCCAGAAGCTCGTTTTGGGCTGTCGCTGCGACGGGGCCTCTGCGCTGAGCGGTCGTGCTGGCTCAGGGGGCATGGCCGCGGTCTGGGCGAAGAAGGACATAGCACGCCCAATCCTACTTGCCCACGAAGGAGAACACATTTGGAGTGGGTTTCAGGCGCCGGAGAGCCCCAGCAAAGCATCAGGGCCCAGGGAGCCAGGGGCAGCCCAGCCCCGCTTTGCCCTATGGAGAGCTCAGGCCCGGGGGCGAAATCGGCTTGTGCTGATTTCCTGAGCCAAGGCGCTTAAGGGATGTGGTTTGCTGCTGGAAGAGAGTTTCCCTTTGCAGAATGCAGCTCCCAGAAGCTCGTTTTGGGCTGTCACTGCGACGGGGCCTGGGCGCTGTGCGGCGGAGCTGGCTCAGGGGGCATGGCTGGGGCCTGGGCGCAGAAGGCCTTCGTGCGCCCAATCCTGCTTCCCCACGATGGAGAACCCGTGGGGAGTGGGATTCGGGCGCCGGAGACCCACAGCAAATCAGCAGGGCCCAGGGATGCAGGTGCAGCCTAGCCCCGCTTTTCCCTATGGAGAGCGCAGGGCCGGGGGCGAAAACGGCTTGCACTGCTTTCCTGAGCCAAGGCGCTTAAGGGATGTGGTATGCTGCTGGAAGAGAGTTTCCCTTTGCAGAATGCAGCTCCCAGAAGCTCGTTTTGGGCCGACTCTGGGACCGGGCCTCGGCACTGAGCGGCCGAGCTGGCTCAGGGGTCATGGCTGGGGCCTGGGCGCAGAAGGCCTTCGTGCACCCAATCCTGCTTCCCCACGAATGAGAACCCGTGGGGAGTGGGATTCGGGTGCCGGAGACCCCCAGCAAATCAGCAGGGCCCAGGGAGCCAGGGGCAGCCCAGCCCTGCTTTGCCCTATGGAGAGCGGAGAGCCGGGGGTGAAAAGAGCTTGTGTTGATATTCTGCGTGGAGTCACGGCGAGGCTGTGGTTTGCTGCCCAAGGAGAGTGTCCCTTTGCAGAATGCAGCTCCCAGAATCTCGCTTTGGGCCGTCGCTGCGAAGGGGCCTCGGCGCTGTGTGGCTGTGCTGGCTCAGGGGGCATGGCCGGGGTCTGGGCGAAGAAGGACTTAGCACGCCCAATCCTGCTTGCCCACGAAGGAGAACCTGTGTGGAGTGTGATTTGGGTGCCGGAAACCCCCAGCAAAGCAGCAGGGCCTAGGGAGCCAGGGTCAGCGCAGCCCCGCTTTGCCCTATGGAGAGCGGAGGGCCGGGGGTGAAAAGAGCTTGTGTTGATATTCTGCATGGAGTCACGGTGAGGCTGTGGTTTGCTGCCCAAGGAGAGTGTCCCTTTGCAGAATGCAGCTCCCAGAATCTCGCTTTGGGCCGTCGCTGCGAAGGGGCCTCGGCCCAGAGCGGCCGAGCTGGCTCAGGGGGCATGGCTGGGGGCTGGGTGCAGAAGCCCTTCGTGCACCCAATCCTACTTCCCCACGAAGGAGAACCCGTGGGGATTGGGTTTCGCGCGCTGGAGAGCCCCAGCAAAGCAGCAGGGCCCAGGGATCCAGGTGCAGCCTAGCCCCGCTTTGCCCTATGGAGAGCGCAGGGCCTGGGGCGAAAACAGCTTGCACTTCTTTCATGAGCCAAGGCAAGTAGGGGATGTGGTTTGCTGCTGGAAGAGTTTCCCTTTGCAGAATGCAGCACCCAGAAGCTCGTTTTGGGCCGTCTCTGGGACGGGGCCTCGGCGCTGAGCGGCCGAGCTGGCTCAGGGGGCATGGACGGGGTCTGGGCGCAGAAGGCCTTCGTGCGCCCAATCCTGCTTCCCCACGAAGGAGAACCCGTGGGGAGTGGGATTCGGGCGCCGGAGACCCCCAGCAAATCAGCAGGGCCCAGGGAGTTAGGGGCAGCCCAGCCCCGCTTTGCAGTATGGACAGCGCAGGGCCGGGGCGAAAAGGGCTTGCGTTGCTTTCCTGAGCCAAGGCGATTAAGGGATGTGGTTTGCTACTGGAAGAGAGTTTCCCTTTGCAGAATGCAGCTCCCAGAAGCTCGTTTTGGGCTGTCGCTGCGACGGGGCCTCTGCGCTGAGCAGCCGTGCTGGCTCAGGGGGCATGGCCGCGGTCTGGGCGAAGAAGGACATAGCACGCCCAATCCTACTTGCCCACGAAGGAGAACCCATTTGGAGTGGGTTTCAGGCGCCGGAGAGCCCCAGCAAAGCATCAGGGCCCAGGGAGCCAGGGGCAGTCCAGCCCCGCTTTGCCCTATGGAGAGCTCAGGCCCGGGGGCGAAATCGGCTTGTGCTGCTTTCCTGAGCCAAGGCGCTTAAGGGATGTGGTTTGCTGCTGGAAGAAAGTTTCCCTTTGCAGAATGCAGCTCCCAGAAGCTCGTTTTGGGCTGTCGCTGCGACGGGGCCTGGGCGCTGTGCGGCGGAGCTGGCTCAGGGGGCATGGCTTGGGTCTGGGCAAAGAAGGCTTTCGCATGTTCAATCCTACTTGCCCACGAAGGAGTACCCATTTGGAGTGGGTTTCAGGCGCCGGAGACCCCCAGCAAAGCATCAGGGCCCAGGAAGCCAGGGGCAGCCGGCCCCGCTTTGCGCTATGGTGAGTGCAGGGCCTGGGGCGAAAACAGCTTTTGCTTCTTTCATGAGCCAAGGCAAGTAGGGGATGTGGTTTGCTGCTGTAAGAGTTTCCCTTTGCAGAATGCAGCACCCAGAAGCTCATTTTGGGCCGTCTCTGGGACGGGGCCTCGGCGCTGAGGGGCCGAGCTGGCTCAGGGTTCATGGCTGGGGCCTGGGCGCAGAAAGCCTTCGTGCGCCCAATCCTGCTTCCCCACGAAGGAGAACCCGTGGGGAGTGGGATTCGGGCGCCGGAGACCCCCAGCAAATCAGCAGGGCCCAGGGAGCTAGGGGCAGCCCAGCCCCGCTTTGCAGTATGGAGAGCGCAGGGCCAGGGCGAAAAGGGCTTGCGCTGCTTTCCTGAGCCAAGGCGCTTAAGGGATGTGGTTTGCTGCTGGAAGAGAGTTTCCCTTTGCAGAATGCAGCTCCCAGAAGCTCGTTTTTGTCGGTCGCTGCGACGGGGCCTCGGCGCTGTGCGGCCGAGCTGGCTCAGGGGGCATGGCCGGGGTTTGGGCGAAGAAGGTCTTAGCACGCCCAATCCTGCTTGCCCACGAAGGAGAACCTGTGTGGAGTGTGATTCGGGTGCCGGAAACCCCCAGCAAAGCAGCAGGGCCCAGGGAGCCAGGGGCAGCCCAGCCCCGCTTTGCCCTATGGAGAGCGGAGGGCCGGGGGTGAAAAGAGCTTGTGTTGATATTCTGCGTGGAGTCACGGCGAGGCTGTGGTTTGCTGCCCAAGGAGAGTGTCCCTTTGCAGAATGCAGCTCCCAGAATCTCCCTTTGGGCCGTCGCTGCGAAGGGGCCTAGGCCCAGAGCGGCCAAGCTGGCTCAGGGGGCATGGCTGGGGGCTGGGCGCAGAAGCCCTTCCCGCACCCAATCCTACTTCCCCAAGAACGAGAACCCGTGGGGATTGTGTTTCCCGCGCCGGAGACCACCATCAAAGCAGCAGGGCCCAGGGATCCAGGTGCAGCCTAGCCCCGCTTTGCCCTATGGAGAGCGCAGGGCCGGGGGCGAAAACGGCTTGCGATGCTTTCCTGAGCCAAGGTGCTTAAGGGATGTGGTTTGCTGCTGGAAGAGAGTTTCCCTTTGCAGAATGCAGCTCCCAGAAGCTCGTTTTGGGCTGTCGCTGCGACGGGGCCTCGGCGCTGAGCGGCCATGCCCGCTCAGGGGGCATGGCCGGGGTCTGGGCTTAGAAGGACTTAGCACGCCCAATCCTGCTTGCCCTCGAAGGAGAACCTGTGTGGAGTGTGATTCGGGTGCCGGAAACCCCCAGCAAAGCAGCAGGGCCCAGGGAGCCAGGGGCAGCCCAGCCCCGCTTTGCCCTATGGAGAGCGGAGGGCCGGGGGTGAAAAGAGCTTGTGTTGATATTCTGCGTGGAGTCACGGTGAGGCTGTGGTTTGCTGCCCAAGGAGAGTGTCCCTTTGCAGAATGCAGCTCCTAGAATCTCGCTTTGGGCCCTCACTGCGAAGGGGCCTTGGCCCAGAGCGGCCGAGCTGGCTCAGAGGGCATGGCTGGGGGCTGGGTGCAGAAGGCCTTCGCGCACCCAATCCTACTTCCCCACGAAGGAGAACCCGTGGGGATTGTGTTTCGCGCGCTGGAGAGCCCCAGCAAAGCAGCAGGGCCCAGGGATCCAGGTGCAGCCTAGCCCCGCTTTGCCCTATGGAGAGCGCAGGGGCTGGGGCGAAAACAGCTTGCGCCTCTTTCATGAGCCAAGGCAAGTAGGGGATGTGGTTTGCTGCTGGAAGAGTTTCCCTTTGCAGAATGCAGCACCCAGAAGCTCGTTTTGGGCCGTCTCTGGGACGGGGCCTCGGCGCTGAGCGGCCGAGCTGGCTCAGGGGGCATGGCTGGGGCCTGGGCAAAAAGGCTTTCGCATCTCCATTCCTACTTGCCCACGAAGGAGAACCCATTTGGAGTGGGTTTCAGGTGCCGGAGAGCCCCACAAAGCATCAGGGCCCAGGGAGCCAGGGGTAGCCGGGCCCCGCTTTGCGCTATGGAGAGCGGAGGTCCGGGGGCAAAAACAGCTTTTGCTTCTTTCATAAGCCAAGGCAAGTAGGGGATGTGGTTTGCTGCTGGAAGAGTTTCCCTTTGCAGAATGCAGCACCCAGAAGCTCGTTTTGGGCCGTCTCTGGGTCGGGACCTCGGCGCTGAGCGGCCGAGCTGGCTCAGGGGGCATGGCTGGGGCCTGGGCGCAGAAAGCCTTCGTGCGCCCAATCCTGCTTCCTCACGAAGGAGAACCCGTGGGGAGTGGGATTCGGGCGCCGGAGACCCCCAGCAAATCAGCAGGGCCCAGGGAGCCAGGGGCAGCCCAGCCCCGCTTTGCAGTATGGACAGCGCAGGGCCGGGGCGAAAAGGGCTTGCGCTGCTTTCCTGAGCCAAGGCGATTAAGGGATGTGGTTTGCTGCTGGAAGAGAGTTTCCCTTTGCAGAATGCAGCTCCCAGAAGCTCGTTTTGGGCTGTCGCTGCGACGGGGCCTCTGCGCTGAGCGGTCGTGCTGGCTCAGGGGGCATGGCCGCGGTCTGGGCGAAGAAGGACATAGCACGCCCAATCCTACTTGCCCACGAAGGAGAACACATTTGGAGTGGGTTTCAGGCGCCGGAGAGCCCCAGCAAAGCATCAGGGCCCAGGGAGCCAGGGGCAGCCCAGCCCCGCTTTGCCCTATGGAGAGCTCAGGCCCGGGGGCGAAATCGGCTTGTGCTGATTTCCTGAGCCAAGGCGCTTAAGGGATGTGGTTTGCTGCTGGAAGAGAGTTTCCCTTTGCAGAATGCAGCTCCCAGAAGCTCGTTTTGGGCTGTCGCTGCGACAGGGCCTGGGCGCTGTGCGGCGGAGCTGGCTCAGGGGGCATGGATGGGGCCTGGGCGCAGAAGGCCTTCGTGCGCCCAATCCTGCTTCCCCAAGAAGGAGAACCCGTGGGGAGTGGGATTCGGGCGCCGGAGACCCCCAGCAAATCAGCAGGGCCGAGGGAGCCAGGGGCAGCCCAGCCCCGCTTTGCAGTATGGAGAGCGCAGGGCCAGGGCGAAAAGCGCTTGCTCTGCTTTCCTGAGCCAAGGCGCTTAAAGGATGTGGTTTGCTGCTGGAAGAGAGTTTCCCTTTGCAGAATGCAACTCCCAGAAGCTCGTTTTGGGCTGTCGCTGCGACGGGGCCTCGGCGCTGAGCGGCCGTGCTGGCTCAGGGGGCATGGGTGGGGGCTGGGTGCAGAAGCCCTTCGCGCACCCAATCCTACTTCCCCACGAAGGAGAACCCGTGGGGATTGGGTTTCACGCGCTGGAGAGCCCCAGCAAAGCAGCAGGGCCCAGGGATGCAGGTGCAGCCTAGCCCCGCTTTTCCCTATGGAGAGCGCAGGGCCGGGGGCGAAAACGGCTTGCACTGCTTTCCTGAGCCAAGGCGCTTAAGGGATGTGGTTTGCTGCTGGAAGAGAGTTTCCCTTTGCAGAATGCAGCTCCCAGAAGCTCGTTTTGGGCTGTCGCTGCGACGGGGCCTCGGCGCTGAGCGGCCGTGCTGGCTCAGGGGGAATGTCCGCGGTCTGGGCGAAGAAGGACTTAGCACGCCCAATCCTGCTTGCCCACGAAGGAGAACCTGTGTGGAGTGTGATTCGGGTGCCGGAAACCCCCAGCAAAGCAGCAAGGCCCAGGGAGCCAGGGGCAGCCCGGCCCCGCTTTGCCCTATGGAGAGCGCAGGGCCTTGTGGCAAAAACAGCTTGCGCTGCTTTCATGAGCCAAGGCAAGTAGGGGATGTGGTTTGCTGCTGGAAGTGTTTCCCTTTGCAGAATGCAGCACCCAGAAGCTCGTTTTGGGCCGACTCTGGGACCGGGCCTCGGCACTGAGCGGCCGAGCTGGCTCAGGGGTCATGGCTGGGGCCTGGGCGCAGAAGGCCTTCGTGCACCCAATCCTGCTTCCCCAGGAATGAGAACCCGTGGGGAGTGGGATTCGGGCGCCGGAGACCCCCAGCAAAGAGCAGGGCCCAGGGAGCCAGGGGCAGCCCAGCCCTGCTTTGCCCTATGGAGAGCGGAGAGCCGGGGGTGAAAAGAGCTTGTGTTGATATTCTGCGTGGAGTCACGGCGAGGCTGTGGTTTGCTGCCCAAGGAGAGTGTCCCTTTGCAGAATGCAGCTCCCAGAATCTCGCTTTGGGCCGTCGCTGCGAAGGGGCCTCGGCCCAGAGCGGCCGAGCTGGCTCAGGGGGCATGGACGGGGTCTGGGCGCAGAAGGCCTTCGTGCGCCCAATCCTGCTTCCCCACGAAGGAGAACCCGTGCGGAGTGGGATTCGGGCGCCGGAGACCCCCAGCAAATCAGCAGGGCCCAGGGAGTCAGGGGCCTCCCAGCCCCGCTTTGCAGTATGGACAGCGCAGGGCCGGGGCGAAAAGGGCTTGCGTTGCTATCCTGAGCCAAGGCGATTAAGGGATGTGGTTTGCTGCTGGAAGAGAGTTTCCCTTTGCAGAATGCAGCTCCCAGAAGCTCGTTTTGGGCTGTCGCTGCGACGGGGCCTCTGCGCTGAGCAGCCGTGCTGGCTCAGGGGGCATGGCCGCGGTCTGGGCGAAGAAGGACATAGCACGCCCAATCCTACTTGCCCACGAAGGAGAACCCATTTGGAGTGGGTTTCAGGCGCCGGAGAGCCCCAGCAAAGCATCAGGGCCCAGGGAGCCAGGGGCAGCCCAGCCCCGCTTTGCCCTATGGAGAGCTCAGGCCCGGGGGCGAAATCGGCTTGTGCTGCTTTCCTGAGCCAAGGCGCTTAAGGGATGTGGTTTGCTGCTGGAAGAGAGTTTCCCTTTGCAGAATGCAGCTCCCAGAAGCTCGTTTTGGGCTGTCGCTGCGACGGGGCCTGGGCGCTGTGCGGCGGAGCTGGCTCAGGGGGCATGGCTTGGGTCTGGGCAAAGAAGGCTTTCGCATGTTCAATCCTACTTGCCCACGAAGGAGTACCCATTTGGAGTGGGTTTCAGGCGCCGGAGACCCCCAGCAAAGCATCAGGGCCCAGGGAGCCAGGGGCAGCCGGCCCCGCTTTGCGCTATGGAGAGCGCAGGGCCTGGGGCGAAAACAGCTTTTGTTTCTTTCATGAGCAAAGGCAAGTAGGGGATGTGGTTTGCTGCTGGAAGAGTTTCCCTTTGCAGAATGCAGCACCCAGAAGCTCATTTTGGGCCGTCTCTGGGACGGGGCCTCGGCGCTGAGGGGCCGAGCTGGCTCAGGGTTCATGGCTGGGGCCTGGGCGCAGAAAGCCTTCGTGCGCCCAATCCTGCTTCCCCACGAAGGAGAACCCGTGGGGAGTGGGATTCGGGCGCCGGAGACCCCCAGCAAATCAGCAGGGCCCAGGGAGCCAGGGGCAGCCCAGCCCCGCTTTGCAGTATGGAGAGCTCAGGGCCAGGGCGAAAAGGGCTTGCGCTGCTTTCCTGAGCCAAGGCGCTTAAGGGATGTGGTTTGCTGCTGGAAGAGAGTTTCCCTTTGCAGAATGCAGCTCCCAGAAGCTCGTTTTGGGCTGTCGCTGCGACGGGGCCTCGGCGCTGTGCGGCCGTGCTGGCTCAGGGGGCATGGCCGGGGTATGGGCGAAGAAGGACTTAGCACGCCCAATCCTGCTTGCCCACGAAGGAGAACCTGTGTGGAGCGTGATTCGGGTGCCGGAAACCCCCAGCAAAGCAGCAGGGCCCAGGGAGCCAGGGTCAGCCCAGCCCCGCTTTACCCTATGGAGAGCGCAGGGCCGGGGCGAAAAGGGCTTGCGCTGCTTTCCTGAGCCAAGGCGCTTAAGGGATGTGGTTTGCTGCTGGAAGAGAGTTTCCCTTTGCAGAATGCAGCTCCCAGAAGCTCGTTTTGGGCTGTCTCTGGGATGGGGCCTCGGCCCAGAGCGGCCAAGCTGGCTCAGGGGGCATGGCCGGGGGCTGGGCGCAGAAGCCCTTCCAGCACCCAATCCTACTTCCCCACGAAGGAGAACCCGTGGGGATTGTGTATCCCACGCCAGAGACCACCAGCAAAGCAGCAGGGCCCAGGGATCCAGATGCAGCCTAGCCCCGCTTTGCCCTAAGGAGAGCGCAGGGTCGGGGGCGAAAACGGCTTGCGCTGCTTTCCTGAGCCAAGGCGCTTAAGGGATGTGGTTTGCTGCTGGAAGAGAGTTTCCCTTTGCAGAATGCAGCTCCCAGAAGCTCGTTTTGGGCTGTCTCTGGGATGGGGCCTCGGCGCTGAGCGGCCATGCCGGCTCAGGGGGCATGGCCGGGGTCTGGGCGAAGAAGGACTTAGCACGCCCAATCCTGCTTGCCCACGAAGGAGAACCTGTGTGGAGTGTGATTCGGGTGCCGGAAACCCCCAGCAAAGCAGCAGGGCCCAGGGAGCCAGGGGCAGCCCAGCCACGCTTTGCCCTATGGAGAGCGGAGGGCCGGGGGTGAAAAGAGCTTGTGTTGATATTCTGCGTGGAGTCACGGCGAGGCTATGGTTTGCTGCCCAAGGAGAGTGTCACTTTGCAGAATGCAGCTCCCAGAATCTCGCTTTGGGCCGTCGCTGCGAAGGGGCCTCGGCGCTGAGGGGCCGAGCTGGCTCAGGGGGCATGGGTGGGGGCTGGGTGCAGAAGGCCTTCGCGCACCCAATCCTACTTCCCCACGAAGGAGAACCCGTGGGGATTGGGTTTCGCGCGCTGGAGAGCCCCAGCAAAGCAGCAGGGCCCAGGGATCCAGGTGCAGCCTAGCACCGCTTTGCCCTATGGAGAGCGCAGGGCCGGGGGCGAAAACGGCTTGCGCTGCTTTCCTGAGCCAAGGTGCTTAAGGGATGTGGTTTGCTGCTGGAAGAGTTTCCCTTTGCAGAGTGCAGCACCCAGAAGCTCGTTTTGGGCCGTCTCTGGGACGGGGCCTCGGCGCTGAGCGGCCGAGCTGGCTCAGGGGGCATGGCTGGGGCCTGGGCAAAAAGGCTTTCGCATCTCCATTCCTACTTGCCCACGAAGGAGAACCCATTTGGAGTGGGTTTCAGGTGCCGGAGAGCCCCACAAAGCATCAGGGCCCAGGGAGCCAGGGGCAGCCGGGCCCCGCTTTGCCCTATGGAGAGCGGAGGTCCGGCGGCAAAAACAGCTTTTGCTTCTTTCATAAGCCAAGGCAAGTAGGGGATGTGGTTTGCTGCTGGAAGAGTTTCCCTTTGCAGAGTGCAGCACCCAGAAGCTCGTTTTGGGCCGTCTCTGGGACGGGGCCTCGGCGCTGAGCGGCCGAGCTGGCTCAGGGGGCATGGCTGGAGCCTGGGCGCAGAAGGCCTTCGTGCGCCCAATCCTGCTTCCCCACGAAGGAGAACCCGTGGGGAGTGGGATTCGGGCGCCGGAGACCCCCAGCAAATCAGCAGGGCCCAGGGAGCCAGGGGCAGCCCAGCCCCGCTTTGCAGTATGGACAGCGCAGGGCCGGGGCGCAAAGGGCTTGCGCTGCTTTCCTGAGCCAAGGCGCTTAAGGGATGTGGTTTGCTGCTGGAAGAGAGTTTCCCTTTGCAGAATGCAGCTCCCAGAAGCTCCTTTTGGGCTGTCGCTGCGACGGGGCCTCGGCGCTGAGCGGCCATGCTGGCTCAGGGGGCATGGCCGCGGTCTGGGCGAAGAAGGACATAGCACGCCCAATTCTACCTGCCCACGAAGGAGAACCCATTTGGAGTGGGTTTCAGGCGCCGGAGTGCCCCAGCAAAGCATCAGGGCCCAGGGAGCCAGGGGCAGCCCGGCCCCGCTTTGCCCTATGGAGAGCGCAGGGCCTTGTGGCAAAAACAGCTTGCGCTGCTTTCATGAGCCAAGGCAAGTAGGGGATGTGGTTTGCTGCTGGAAGTGTTTCCCTTTGCAGAATGCAGCACCCAGAAGCTCGTTTTGGGCCGACTCTGGGACCGGGCCTCGGCACTGAGCGGCCGAGCTGGCTCAGGGGTCATGGCTGGGGCCTGGGCGCAGAAGGCCTTCGTGCACCCAATCCTGCTTCCCCACGAATGAGAACCCGTGGGGAGTGGGATTCGGGCGCCGGAGACCCCCAGCAAATCAGCAGGGCCCAGGGAGCCAGGGGCAGCCCAGCCCTGCTTTGCCCTATGGAGAGCGGAGAGCCGGGGGTGAAAAGAGCTTGTGTTGATATTCTGCGTGGAGTAACGGCGAGGCTGTGGTTTGCTGCCCAAGGAGAGTGTCCCTTTGCAGAATGCAGCTCCCAGAATCTCGCTTTGGGTCGTCGCTGCGAAGGGGCCTCGGCCCAGAGCGGCCGAGCTGGCTCAGGGGGCATGGCTGGGGGCTGGGTGCAGAAGCCCTTCGTGCACCCAATCCTACTTCCCCACGAAGGAGAACCCGTGGGGATTGGGTTTCGCGCGCTGGAGAGCCCCAGCAAAGCAGCAGGGCCCAGGGATCCAGGTGCAGCCTAGCCCTGCTTTGCCCTATGGAGAGCGCAGGGCCTGGGGCGAAAACAGCTTGCACTTCTTTCATGAGCCAAGGCAAGTAGGGGATGTGGTTTGCTGCTGGAAGAGTTTCCCTTTGCAGAATGCAGCACCCAGAAGCTCGTTTTGGGCCGTCTCTGGGACGGGGCCTCGGCGCTGAGCGGCCGAGCTGGCTCAGGGGGCATGGACGGGGTCTGGGCGCAGAAGGCCTTCGTGCGCCCAATCCTGCTTCCCCACGAAGAAGAACCCGTGGGGAGTGGGATTCGGGCGCCGGAGACCCCCAGCAAATCAGCAGGGCCCAGGGAGTCAGGGGCCTCCCAGCCCCGCTTTGCCCTATGGAGAGCGCAGGGCCGGGGGCAAAAACGGTTTGCGCTGCTTTCCTGAGCCAAGGCGCTTAAGGGATGTGGTTTGCTGCTGGAAGAGAGTTTCCCTTTGCAGAATGCAGCTCCCAGAAGCTCGTTTTGGGCTGTCGCTGCGACGGGGCCTCGGCGCTGAGCGGCCGTGCTGGCTCAGGGGGCATGGCCGCGGTCTGGGCGAAGAAGGACATAGCACGCCCAATCCTACTTGCCCACGAAGGAGAACCCATTTGGAGTGGGTTTCAGGCGACGGAGAGCCCCAGCAAAGCATCAGGGCCCAGGGAGCCAGGGGCAGCCCAGCCCCGCTTTGCCCTATGGAGAGCTCAGGCCCGGGGGCGAAATCGGCTTGTGCTGCTTTCCTGAGCCAAGGCGCTTAAGGGATGTGGTTTGCTGCTGGAAGAGAGTTTCCCTTTGCAGAATGCAGCTCCCAGAAGCTCGTTTTGGGCTGTCGCTGCGACGGGGCCTGGGCGCTGTGCGGCGGAGCTGGCTCAGGGGGCATGGCTTGGGTCTGGGCAAAGAAGGCTTTCGCATGTTCAATCCTACTTGCCCACGAAGGAGTACCCATTTGGAGTGGGTTTCAGGCGCCGGAGACCCCCAGCAAAGCATCAGGGCCAAGGGAGCCAGGGGCAGCCGGCCCCGCTTTGCGCTATGGAGAGCGCAGGGCCTGGGGCGAAAACAGCTTTTGTTTCTTTCATGAGCCAAGGCAAGTAGGGGATGTGGTTTGCTGCTGGAAGAGTTTCCCTTTGCAGAATGCAGCACCCAGAAGCTCATTTTGGGCCGTCTCTGGGACGGGGCCTCGGCGCTGAGGGGCCGAGCTGGCTCAGGGTTCATGGCTGGGGCCTGGGCGCAGAAAGCCTTCGTGCGCCCAATCCTGCTTCCCCAAGAAGGAGAACCCGTGGGGAGTGGGATTCGGGCGCCGGAGACCCCCAGCAAATCAGCAGGGCCCAGGGAGCCAGGGGCAGCCCAGCCCCGCTTTGCAGTATGGAGAGCGCAGGGCCAGGGCGAAAAGGGCTTGCGCTGCTTTCCTGAGCCAAGGCGCTTAAGGGATGTGGTTTGCTGCTGGAAGAGAGTTTCCCTTTGCAGAATGCAGCTCCCAGAAGCTCGTTTTGGGCTGTCGCTGCGAGGGTGCCTCGGCGCTGGGCGGCCGTGCTGGCTCAGGGGGCATGGCCGGGGTCTGGGCGAAGAAGGACTTAGCACGCCCAATCCTGCTTGCCCATGAAGCAGAACCTGTGTGGAGTGTGATTCGGGTGCCGGAAACCCCCAGCAAAGCAGCAGGGCCCAGGGAGCCAGGGGCAGCCCAGCCCTGCTTTGCCCTATGGAGAGCGGAGGGCCGGGGGTGAAAAGAGCTTGTGTTGATATTCTGCGTGGAGTCACGGCGAGGCTGTGGTTTGCTGTCCAAGGAGAGTGTCCCTTTGCAGAATGCAGCTCCCAGAATCTCGCTTTGGGCCGTCGCTGCGAAGGGGCCTAGGCCCAGAGCGGCCAAGCTGGCTCAGGGTGCATGGCTGGGGGCTGGGCGCAGAAGCCCTTCCCGCACCCAATCCTACTTCCCCACGAAGGAGAACCCGTGGGGATTGTGTATCCCACGCCAGAGACCACCAGCAAAGCAGCAGGGCCCAGGGATCCAGATGCAGCCTAGCCCCGCTTTGCCCTAAGGAGAGCGCAGGGCCTGGGGCGAAAACGGCTTGCGCTGCTTTCCTGAGCCAAGGCGCTTAAGGGATGTGGTTTGCTGCTGGAAGAGAGTTTCCCTTTGCAGAATGCAGCTCCCAGAAGCTCGTTTTGGGCTGTCTCTGGGATGGGGCCTCGGCGCTGAGCGGCCATGCCGGCTCAGGGGGCATGGCCGGGGTCTGGGCGAAGAAGGACTTAGCACGCCCAATCCTGCTTGCCCACGAAGGAGAACCTGTGTGGAGTGTGATTCGGGTGCCGGAAACCCCCAGCAAAGCAGCAGGGCCCAGGGAGCCAGGGGCAGCCCAGCCACGCTTTGCCCTATGGAGAGCGGAGGGCCGGGGGTGAAAAGAGCTTGTGTTGATATTCTGCGTGGAGTCACGGCGAGGCTATGGTTTGCTGCCCAAGGAGAGTGTCACTTTGCAGAATGCAGCTCCCAGAATCTCGCTTTGGGTCGTCGCTGCGAAGGGGCCTCGGCGCTGAGGGGCCGAGCTGGCTCAGGGGGCATGGGTGGGGGCTGGGTGCAGAAGGCCTTCGCGCACCCAATCCTATTTCCCCACGAAGGAGAACCCGTGGGGATTGGGTTTCGCGCGCTGGAGAGCCCCAGCAAAGCAGCAGGGCCCAGGGATCCAGGTGCAGCCTAGCACCGCTTTGCCCTATGGAGAGCGCAGGGCCGGGGGCGAAAACGGCTTGCGCTGCTTTCCTGAGCCAAGGTGCTTAAGGGATGTGGTTTGCTGCTGGAAGAGTTTCCCTTTGCAGAGTGCAGCATCCAGAAGCTCGTTTTGGGCCGTCTCTGGGACGGGGCCTCGGCGCTGAGCGGCCGAGCTGGCTCAGGGGGCATGGCTGGGGCCTGGGCAAAAAGGCTTTCGCATCTCCATTCCTACTTGCCCACGAAGGAGAACCCATTTGGAGTGGGTTTCAGGTGCCGGAGAGCCCCACAAAGCATCAGGGCCCAGGGAGCCAGGGGCAGCCGGGCCCCGCTTTGCCCTATGGAGAGCAGAGGTCCGGGGGCAAAAACAGCTTTTGCTTCTTTCATAAGCCAAGGCAAGTAGGGGATGTGGTTTGCTGCTGGAAGAGTTTCCCTTTGCAGAGTGCAGCACCCAGAAGCTCGTTTTGGGCCGTCTCTGGGACGGGGCCTCGGCGCTGAGCGGCCGAGCTGGCTCAGGGGGCATGGCTGGAGCCTGGGCGCAGAAGGCCTTCGTGCGCCCAATCCTGCTTCCCCACGAAGGAGAACCCGTGGGGAGTGGGATTCGGGCGCCGGAGACCCCCAGCAAATCAGCAGGGCCCAGGGAGCCAGGGGCAGCCCAGCCCCGCTTTGCAGTATGGACAGCGCAGGGCCGGGGCGCAAAGGGCTTGCGCTGCTTTCCTGAGCCAAGGCGCTAAAGGGATGTGGTTTGCTGCTGGAAGAGAGTTTCCCTTTGCAGAATGCAGCTCCCAGAATCTCGCTTTGGGCCGTCGTTGCGAAGGGGCCTCGGCCCAGAGCGGCCAAGCTGGCTCAGGTTGCATGGCTGGGGGCTGGGCGCAGAAGCCCTTCCCGCACCCAATCCTACTTCCCCACGAAGGAGAACCCGTGGGTATTGTGTATCCCACGCCGGAGACCACCAGCAAAGCAGCAGGGCCCAGGGATCCAGATGCAGCCTAGCCCCGCTTTGCCCTAAGGAGAGCGCAGGACCGGGGGCGAAAACGTCTTGCTCTGCTTTCCTGAGCCAAGGCGCTTAAGGGATGTGGTTTGCTGCTGGAAGAGAGTTTCCCTTTGCAGAATGCAGCTCCCAGAAGCTCGTTTTGGGCTGTCTCTGGGATGGGGCCTCGGCGTTGAGCGGCAATGCCGGCTCAGGGGGCATGGCCGGGGTCTGGGCGAAGAAGGACTTAGCACGCCCAATCCTGCTTGCCAAAGAAGGAGAACCTGTGTGGAGTGTGATTCGGGTGCCGGAAACCCCCAGCAAAGCAGCAGGGCCCAGGGAGCCAGGGGCAGCCCAGCCCCGCTTTGCCCTATGGAGAGCGGAGGGCCGGGGGTGAAAAGAGCTTGTGTTGATATTCTGCGTGGAGGCGAGGCTGTGGTTTGCTGCCCAAGGAGAGTGTCCCTTTGCAGAATGCAGCTCCCAGAATCTCGCTTTGGGCCGTCACTGCGAAGGGGCCTCGGCGCTGAGCGGCCAAGCTGGCTCAGGGGGCATGGGTGGGGGCTGGGTGCCGAAGCCCTTCGCGCACCCAATCCTACTTCCCCACGAAGGAGAACCCGTGGGGATTGGGTTTCGCGCGCTGGAGAGCCCCAGCAAAGCAGCAGGGCCCAGGGATCCAGGTGCAGCCTAGCACCGCTTTGCCCTATGGAGAGCGCAGGGCCGGGGCGAAAAGGGCTTGCGCTGCTTTCCTGAGCCAAGGCGCTTAAGGGATGTGGTTTACTGCTGGAAGAGAGTTTCCCTTTGCAGAATGCAGCTCCCAGAAGCTCGTTTTGGGCTGTCGCTGCGACGGGGCCTCGGCGCTAAGGGGCCATGCTGCCTCAGGGGGCATGGCCGCGGTCTGGGCGAAGAAGGACATAGCACGCCCAATCCTACTTGCCCACGAAGGAGAACCCATTTCGAGTGGGTTTCAGGCGCCGGAGAGCCCCAGCAAAGCATCAGGGCCCAGGGAGCCAGGGGCAGCCCAGCCCAGCTTTGCCCTATGGAGAGCGCAGGGCCGGGGGCGAAAACGGTTTGCGCTGCTTTCCTGAGCCAAGGCGCTTAAGGGATGTGGTTTGCTGCTGGAAGAGAGTTTCCCTTTGCAGAATGCAGCTCCCAGAAGCTCGTTTTGGGCCGTCGCTGCGATGTGGCCTCGGCGCTGAGCGGCCGTGCTGGCTCAGGGGGCATGGCTGGGGTCTGGGCAAAGAAGGCTTTCGCACGTCCAATCCTACTTGCCCACGAAGGAGAACCCATTTGGAGTGGGTTACAGGCGCCGGAGAGCCCCAGCAAAGCATCAGGGCCCAGGGAGCCAGGGGCAGCCCGGCCCCGCTTTGCCCTATGGAGAGGGCAGGGCCTGGGGCAAAAACAGCTTGCGCTGCTTTCATGAGCCAAGGCAAGTAGGGGATGTGGTTTGCTTCTGGAAGTGTTTCCCTTTGCAGAATGCAGCACCCAGAAGCTCGTTTTGGGCCGACTCTGGGACCGGGCCTCGGCACTGAGCGGCCGAGCTGGCTCAGGGGGCATGGTTGGGGCCTGGGCGCAGAAGGCCTTCGTGTGCCCAATCCTGCTTCCCCACGAAGGAGAACCCGTGGGGAGTGGGATTCGGGCGCCGGAGACTCCCAGCAAATCAGCAGGGCCCAGGGAGCCAGGGGCAGCCCAGCCCCGCTTTGCAGTATGGAGAGCGCAGGGCCGGGGCGAAAAGGGCTTGCGCTGCTTTCCTGAGCCAAGGCGCTTAAGGGATGTGGTTTGCTGCTGGAAGAGAGTTTCCCTTTGCAGAATGCAGCTCCCAGAAGCTCGTTTTGGGCTGTCGCTGCGACGGGGCCTCGGCGCTGAGCGGCCGTGCTGGCTCAGGGGGCATGGCCGGGGTCTGGGCGAAGAAGGACTTAGCACGCCCAATCCTGCTTGCCCACGAAGGAGAACCTGTGTGGAGTGTGATTCGGGTGCCGGAAACCCCCAGCAAAGCAGCAGGGCCCAGGGAGCCAGGGGCAGCCCAGCCCCGCTTTGCCCTATGGAGAGCGGAGGGCCGGGGGTGAAAAGAGCTTGTGTTGATATTCTGCGTGGAGTCACGGTGAGGCTGTGGTTTGCTGTCCAAGGAGAGTGTCCCTTTGCAGAATGCAGCTCCCAGAATCTCGCTTTGGCCGTCGCTGCGAAGGGGCCTCGGCCCTGAGCGGCCAAGCTGGCTCAGGGGGCATGGCTGGGGGCTCGGCGCAGAAGCCCTTCCCGCACCCAATCCTACTTCCCCACGAACGAGAACCCGTGGGGATTGGGTTTCCTGCGCCGGAGACCACCAGCAAAGCAGCAGGGCCCAGGGATCCAGGTGCAGCCTAGCCCCGCTTTGCCCTATGGAGAGCGCAGGGCCAGGGGCGAAAAAGGCTTGCGCTGCTTTCCTGAGCCAAGGCGCTTAAGGGATGTGGTTTGCTGCTGGAAGAGAGTTTCCCTTTGCAGAATGCAGCTCCCAGAAGCTCGTTTTGGGCTGTCGCTGCGACGGGGCCTCGGCGCTGAGCGGCCATGCTGGCTCAGGGGGCATGGCCGCGGTCTGGGCGAAGAAGGACATAGCACGCCCAATTCTACTTGCCCACGAAGGAGAACCCATTTGGAGTGGGTTTCAGGCGCCGGAGAGCCCCAGCAAAGCATCAGGGCCCAGGGAGCCAGGGGCAGCACGGCCCTGCTTTGCCCTATGGAGAGGGCAGGGCCTGGGGCGAAAAGAGCTTGCGCTGCTTTCATGAGCCAAGGCAAGTAGGGGATGTGGTTTGCTGCTGGAAGAGTTTCCCTTTGCAGAATGCAGCACCCAGAAGCTCGTTTTGGGCCGACTCTGGGACCGGGCCTCGGCACTGAGCGGCTGAGCTGGCTCAGGGGGCATGGCTGGGGCCTGGGCGCAGAAGGCCTTCGTGCGCCCAATCCTGTTTCCCCACGAAGGAGAACCCGTGGGGTTTGGGTTTCGCGTGCTGGAGAGCCCCAGCAAAGCAGCAGGGCCCAGGGATCCAGGTGCAGCCTAGCACCGCTTTGCCCTATGGAGAGCGCGGGGCCGGGGGCGAAAACGGCTTGGGCTGCTTTCCTGAGCCAAGGCGATTAAGGGATGTGGTTTGCTGCTGGAAGAGAGTTTCCCTTTGCAGAATGCAGCTCCCAGAAGCTCGTTTTGGGCTGTCGCTGCGACGGGGCCTCGGCGCTGAGCGGCCATGCTGGCTCAGGGGGCATGGCCGCGGTCTGGACGAAGAAGGACTTAGCACGCCCAATCCTGCTTGCCCACGAAGGAGAACCTGTGTGGAGTGTGATTCGGGTGCCGGAAACCCCCAGCAAAGCAGCAGGGCCCAGGGAGCCAGGGGCAGCCCAGCCACGCTTTGCCCTATGGAGAGCGGAGGGCCGGGGGTGAAAAGAGCTTGTGTTGATATTCTGCGTGGAGTCACGGCGAGGCTGTGGTTTGCTGTCCAAGGACAGTGTCCCTTTGCAGAATGCAGCTCCCAGAATCTCGCTTTGGGCCGTCGCTGCGAAGGGGCCTCGGCCCTGAGCGGCCAAGCTGGCTCAGGGGGCATGGCCGCGGTCTGGGCGAAGAAGGTCATAGCACGCCCAATCCTACTTGCCCACGAAGGAGAACCCATTTGGAGTGGGTTTCAGGCGCCGGAGAGCCCCAGCAAAGCAGCAGGGCCCAGGGATCCAGGTTCAGCCTAGCCCCGCTTTGCCATATGGAGAGCGCAGGGCCGGGGGCGAAAACGTCTTGCACTGCTTTCCTGAGCCAAGGCGCTTAAGGGATGTGGTTTGCTGCTGGAAGAGAGTTTCCCTTTGCAGAATGCAGTTCCCAGAAGCTCGATTTGGGCCGTCGCTGCGACGGGGTCTCGGCGCTGAGCGGCCGTGCTGGCTCAGGGGGCATGGCCGCGGTCTGGGCGAAGAAGGACTTAGCACGCCCAATCCTGCTTACCCACGAAGGAGAACCTGTGTGGAGTGTGATCCGGGTGCCGGAAACCCCCAGCAAAGCATCAGGGCCCAGGGAGCCAGGGGCAGCCCAGCCCTGCTTTGCCGTACGGAGAGCGGAGGGCCGGGGGTGAAAAGAGCTTGTGTTGATATTCTGCGTGGAGTCACGGCGAGACTGTGGTTTGCTGTCCAAGGAGAGTGTCCCTTTGCAGAATGCAGCTCCCAGAATCTCGCTTTGGGCCGTCGCTGCGAAGGGGCCTTGGCCCTGAGCGGCCAAGCTGGCTCAGGGGGCATGGCTGGGGGCTGGGCGCAGAAGCCCTTCCCGCACCCAATCCTGCTTCCCCACGAACTAGAACCAGTGGGGATTGTGTTTCCCGCGCCGGAGACGGCCAGCAAAGCAGCAGGGCCCAGGGAGCCAGGGGCAGCCCAGCCCCGCTTTGCAGTATGGACAGCGCAGGGCCGGGGCGAAAAGGGCTTGCGCTGCTTTCCTGAGCCAAGGCGCTTAAGGGATGTGGTTTGCTGCTGGAAGAGAGTTTCCCTTTGCAGAATGCAGCTCCCAGAAGCTCGTTTTGGGCCGTCGCTGCGATGGGGCCTCGGCGCTGTGCGGCCAAGCTGGCTCAGGGTGCATGGCTGGGGTCTGGGCAAAGAAGGACATAGCACGCCCAATCCTACTTGCCCACGAAGGAGAACCCATTTGGAGTGGGTTTCAGGCGCCGGAGAGCCCCAGCAAAGCATCAGGGCCCTCGGAGCCAGGGGCAGCCCGGCCCCGCTTTGCCCTATGGAGAGTGCAGGGCCTGGGGCGAAAAGAGCTTGCGCTGCTTTCATGAGCCAAGGCAAGTAGGGGATGTGGTTTGCTGCTGGAAGTGTTTCCCTTTGCAGAATGCAGCACCCAGAAGCTCGTTTTGGGCCGACTCTGGGACCGGGTCTCGGCACTGAGCGGCCGAGCTGGCTCAGGGGTCATGGCTGGGGCCTGGGCGCAGAAGGCCTTCGTGCACCCAATCCTGCTTCCCCACGAAGGAGAACCCGTGGGGAGTGGGATTCGGGCGCCGGAGACCCCCAGCAAATCAGCAGGGCCCAGGGAGCCAGGGGCAGCCCAGCTCCAGTTTGCAGTATGGAGAGCCCAGGGTCGAGGCGAAAAGGGCTTGCGCTGCTTTCCTGAGCCAAGGCAAGTAGGGGATGTGGTTTGCTGCTGGAAGAGAGTTTCCCTTTGCAGAATGCAGCTCCCAGAAGCTCGTTTTGGGCTGTCGCTGCGACGGGGCCTCGGCGCTGTGCGGCCATGCCGGCTCAGGGGTCATGGCGGGGTCTGGGCGAAGAACGACTTAGCACGCCCAATCCTGTTTGCCCACGAAGAAGAACCTGTGTGGAGTGTGATTCGGGTGCCGGAGAGCCCCAGCAAAGCTGCAGGGCCCAGGGAGCCAGGGGCAGCCCAGCCCAGCTTTGCCCTATGGAGAGCGGAGGGGCGGGGGTGAAAAGAGCTTGTGTTGATATTCTGCGTGAAGTCACGGCGAGGCTGTGGTTTGCTGCCCAAGGAGAGTGTCCCTTTGCAGAATGCAGCTCCCAGAATCTCGCTTTGGGCCGTCTCTGCGAAGGGGCCTCGGCCCTGAGCGGCCGAGCTGGCTCAGGGGGCATGGCTGGGGGCTGGGTGCAGAAGCCCTTCGCGCACCCAATCCTACTTCCCCACGAAGGAGAACCCGTGGGGATTGGGTTTCGCGCGCTGGAGAGCCCCAGCAAAGCAGAAGGGCCCAGGGATCCAGGTGCAGCCTAGCACCGCTTTGCCCTATGGAGAGCGCAGGGCCAGGGGCGAAAAAGGCTTGCGCTGCTTTCCTGAGCCAAGGCGCTTAAGGGATGTGGTTTGCTGCTGGAAGAGAGTTTCCCTTTGCAGAATGCAGCTCCCAGAAGCTCATTTTGGGCTGTCGCTGCGACGGGGCCTCGGCGCTGAGCGGCCATGCTGGCTCAGGGGGCATGGCCGCGGTCTGGGCGAAGAAGGACATAGCACGCCCAATCCTACTTGCCACGAAGGAGAACCCATTTGGAGTGGGTTTCAGGCGCCGGAGAGCCCCAGCAAAGCATCAGGGCCCAGGGAGCCAGGGGCAGACCGGCCCCGCTTTGCCCTATGGAGAGTGCAGGGCCTGGGGCGAAAAGAGCTTGCGCTGCTTTCATGAGCCAAGGCAAGTAGGGCATGTGGTTTGCTGCTGGAAGTGTTTCCCTTTGCAGAATACAGCACCCAGAAGCTCGTTTTGGGCCGACTATGGGACCGGGCCTCGGCACTGAGCGGCCGAGCTGGCTCAGGGGTCATGGCTGGGGCCTGGGCGCAGAAGGCCTTCGTGCACCCAATCCTGCTTCCCCACGAAGGAGAACCCGTGGGGAGTGGGATTCGGGCGCCGGAGACCCCCAGCAAATCAGCAGGGCCCAGGGAGCCAGGGGCAGCCCAGCTCCAGTTTGCAGTATGGAGAGAGCAGGGTCGAGGTGAAAAGGGCTTGCGCTGCTTTCCTGAGCCAAGGCGCTTAAGGGATGTGGTTTGCTGCTGGAAGAGAGTTTCCCTTTGCAGAATGCAGCTCCCAGAAGCTCATTTTGGGCTGTCGCTGCGACGGGGCCTCGGCGCTGAGCGGCCGTGCTGGCTCAGGGGGCATGGCCGCGGTCTGGGCGAAGAAGGACATAGCACGCCCAATCCTACTTGCCCACGAAGGAGAACCCATTTGGAGTGGGTTTCAGGCGCCGGAGAGCCCCAGCAAAGCATCAGGGCCCAGGGAGCCAGGGGCAGCCCAGCCCCGCTTTGCCCTATGGAGAGCGCAGGCCCGGGGGCGAAAACGGCTTGTGCTGCTTTCCTGAGCCAAGGCGCTTAAGGGATGTGGTTTGCTGCTGGAAGAGAGTTTCCCTTTGCAGAATGCAGCTCCCAGAAGCTCGTTTTGGGCCGTCGCTGCGACGGGGCCTCGGCGCTGTGCGGCCGAGCTGGCTCAGGGGGCATGGCCGGGGTCTGGGCGAAGAAGGAATAAGCACGCCCAATCCTACTTGCCCACGAAGGAGAACCCATTTGGAGTGGGTTTCAGGCGCCGGAGAGCCCCAGCAAAGCATCAGGGCCCAGGGAGCCAGGGGCAGCCGGGCCCCGCTTTGCACTATGGAGAGCGCAGGGCCTGGGGCGAAAACAGCTTTTGCTTCTTTCATGAGCCAAGGCAAGTAGGGGATGTGGTTTGCTGCTGGAAGAGTTTCCCTTTGCAGAATGCAGCACCCAGAATCTCGCTTTGGGCCGTCGCTGCGAAGGGGCCTTGGCCCTGAGCGGCCAAGCTGGCTCAGGGGGCATGGCTGGGGGCTGGGCGCAGAAGCCCTTCCCGCACCCAATCCTACTTCCCCACGAAGGAGAACCCGTGGGGATTGTGTTTCCCGCGCCGGAGACCGCCAGCAAAGCAGCAGGGCCCAGGGATCCAGGTGCAGCCTAGCCCCGCTTTGCCCTATGGAGAGCGCAGGGCCGGGGGCGAAAACGGCTTGCGCTGCTTTCCTGAGCCAAGGCGCTTAAGGGATGTGGTTTGCTGCTGGAAGAGAGTTTCCCTTTGCAGAATGCAGCTCCCAGAAGCTCATTTTGGGCTGTCGCTGCGACGGGGCCTCGACGCTGAGCGGCCGTGCTGGCTCAGGGGGCATGGCCGCGGTCTGGGCGAAGAAGGACATAGCACGCCCAATCCTACTTGCCCACGAAGGAGAACCCATTTGGAGTGGGTTTCAGGCGCCGGAGAGCCCCAGCAAAGCATCAGGGCCCAGGGAGCCAGGTGCAGCCCAGCCCTGCTTTGCCCTATGGAGAGCGCAGGCCCGGGGGCGAAAACGGCTTGTGCTGCTTTCCTGAGCCAAGGCGCTTAAGGGATGTGGTTTGCTGCTGGAAGAGAGTTTCCCTTTGCAGAATGCAGCTCCCAGAAGCTCGTTTTGGGCCGTCGCTGCGACGGGGCCTCGGCGCTGTGCGGCCGAGCTGGCTCAGGGGGCATGGCCGGGGTCTGGGCGAAGAAGGAATAAGCACGCCCAATCCTACTTGCCCACGAAGGAGAACCCATTTGGAGTGGGTTTCAGGCGCCGGAGAGCCCCAGCAAAGCATCAGGGCCCAGGGAGCCAGGGGCAGCCGGGCCCCGCTTTGCACTATGGAGAGCGCAGGGCCTGGGGCGAAAACAGCTTTTGCTTCTTTCATGAGCCAAGGCAAGTAGGGGATGTGGTTTGCTGCTGGAAGAGTTTCCCTTTGCAGAATGCAGCACCCAGAATCTCGCTTTGGGCCGTCGCTGCGAAGGGGCCTTGGCCCTGAGCGGCCAAGCTGGCTCAGGGGGCATGGCTGGGGGCTGGGCGCAGAAGCCCTTCCCGCACCCAATCCTACTTCCCCACGAAGGAGAACCCGTGGGGATTGTGTTTCCCGCGCCGGAGACCGCCAGCAAAGCAGCAGGGCCCAGGGATCCAGGTGCAGCCTAGCCCCGCTTTGCCCTATGGAGAGCGCAGGGCCGGGGGCGAAAACGGCTTGCGCTGCTTTCCTGAGCCAAGGCGCTTAAGGGATGTGGTTTGCTGCTGGAAGAGAGTTTCCCTTTGCAGAATGCAGCTCCCAGAAGCTCATTTTGGGCTGTCGCTGCGACGGGGCCTCGACGCTGATCGGCCGTGCTGGCTCAGGGGGCATGGCCGCGGTCTGGGCGAAGAAGGACATAGCACGCCCAATCCTACTTGCCCACGAAGGAGAACCCATTTGGAGTGGGTTTCAGGCGCCGGAGAGCCCCAGCAAAGCATCAGGGCCCAGGGAGCCAGGTGCAGCCCAGCCCCGCTTTGCCCTATGGAGAGCGCAGGCCCGGGGGCGAAAACGGCTTGTGCTGCTTTCCTGAGCCAAGGCGCTTAAGGGATGTGGTTTGCTGCTGGAAGAGAGTTTCCCTTTGCAGAATGCAGCTCCCAGAAGCTCGTTTTGGGCCGTCGCTGCGACGGGGCCTCGGCGCTGTGCGGCCGAGCTGGCTCAGGGGGCATGGCCGGGGTCTGGGCGAAGAAGGAATAAGCACGCCCAATCCTACTTGCCCACGAAGGAGAACCCATTTGGAGTGGGTTACAGGCGCCGGAGAGCCCCAGCAAAGCATCAGGGCCCAGGGAGCCAGGGGCAGCCCGGCCCCGCTTTGCCCTATGGAGAGGGCAGGGCCTGGGGCGAAAACAGCTTGCGCTGCTTTCATGAGCCAAGGCAAGTAGGGGATGTGGTTTGCTGCTGGAAGTGTTTCCCTTTGCAGAATGCAGCACCCAGAAGCTCGTTTTGGGCCGACTCTGGGACCGGGCCTCGGCACTGAGCGGCCGAGCTGGCTCAGGGGGCATGGCTGGGGCCTGGGCGCAGAAGGCCTTCGTGCGCCCAATCCTGCTTCCCCACGAAGGAGAACCCGTGGGGAGTGGGATTCGGGCGCCGGAGACTCCCAGCATATCATCAGGGCCCAGGGAGCCAGGGGCAGCCCAGCCCCGCTTTGCAGTATGGAGAGCGCAGGGCCGGGGCGAAAAGGGCTTGCGCTGCTTTCCTGAGCCAAGGCGCTTAAGGGATGTGGTTTGCTGCTGGAAGAGAGTTTCCCTTAGCAGAATGCAGCTCCCAGAAGCTCGTTTTGGGCTGTCGCTGCGACGGGGCCTCGGCGCTGAGCGGCCGTGCTGGCTCAGGGGGCATGGCCGGGGTCTGGGCGAAGAAGGACTTAGCACGCCCAATCCTGCTTGCCCACGAAGGAGAACCTGTGTGGAGTGTGATTCGGGTGCCGGAAACCCCCAGCAAAGCATCAGGGCCCAGGGAGCCAGGGGCAGCCCAGCCCTGCTTTGCCCTATGGAGAGCGGAGGGCCGGGGGTGAAAAGAGCTTGTGTTGATATTCTGCGTGGAGTCACGGTGAGGCTGTGGTTTGCTGTCCAAGGAGAGTGTCCCTTTGCAGAATGCAGCTCCCAGAATCTCGCTTTGGCCGTCGCTGCGAAGGGGTCTCGGCCCTGAGAGGCCGAGCTGGCTCAGGGGGCATGGCTGGGGGCTCGGCGCAGAAGCCCTTCCCGCACCCAATCCTACTTCCCCACGAACGAGAACCCGTGGGGATTGGGTTTCCTGCGCCGGAGACCACCAGCAAAGCAGCAGGGCCCAGGGATCCAGGTGCAGCCTAGCCCCGCTTTGCCCTATGGAGAGCGCAGGGCCGGGGGCGAAAACGGTTTTTGCTGCTTTCCTGAGCCAAGGCGCTTAAGGGATGTGGTTTGCTGCTGGAAGAGAGTTTCCCTTTGCAGAATGCAGCTCCCAGAAGCTCGTTTTGGGCTGTCGCTGCGACGGGGCCTCGGCGCTGAGCGGCCATGCTGGCTCAGGGGGCATGGCCGCGGTCAGGGCGAAGAAGGACATAGCACGCCCAATTCTACTTGCCCACGAAGGAGAACCCATTTGGAGTGGGTTTCAGGCGCCGGAGAGCCCCAGCAAAGCATCAGGGCCCAGGGAGCCAGGGGCAGCCCGGCCCTGCTTTGCCCTATGGAGAGGGCAGGGCCTGGGGCGAAAAGAGCTTGCGCTGCTTTCATGAGCCAAGGCAAGTAGGGGATGTGGTTTGCTGCTGGAAGTGTTTCCCTTTGCAGAATGCAGCACCCAGAAGCTCGTTTTGGGCCGACTCTTGGACCGGGACTCGGCACTGAGCGGCCGAGCTGGCTCAGGGGGCATGGCTGGGGCCTGGGCGCAGAAGGCCTTCGTGCGCCCAATCCTGCTTCCCCACGAAGCAGAACCCGTGGGGAGTGGGTTTCGCGTGCTGGAGAGCCCCAGCAAAACAGCAGGGCCCAGGGATCCAGGTGCAGCCTAGCACCGCTTTGCCCTATGGAGAGCGCGGGGCCCGGGGCGAAAACGGCTTGGGCTGCTTTCCTGAGCCAAGGCGCTTAAGGGATGTGGTTTGCTGCTGGAAGAGAGTTTCCCTTTGCAGAATGCAGCTCCCAGAAGCTCGTTTTGGGCTGTCGCTGCGACGGGGCCTCGGCGCTGAGCGGCCATGCTGGCTCAGGGGGCATGGCCGCGGTCAGGGCGAAGAAGGACATAGCACGCCCAATTCTACTTGCCCACGAAGGAGAACCCAATTGGACTGGGTTTCAGGCGCCGGAGAGCCCCAGCAAAGCATCAGGGCCCAGGGAGCCAGGGGCAGCCCAGCCCCGCTTTGCCCTATGGAGAGCGCAGGCCCGGGGGCGAAAACGGCTTGTGCTGCTTTCCTGAGCCAAGGCGCTTAAGGGATGTGGTTTGCTGCTGGAAGAGAGTTTCCCTTTGCAGAATGCAGCTCCCAGAAGCTCGTTTTGGGCCGTCGCTGCGACGGGGCCTCGGCGCTGTGCGGCCGAGCTGGCTCAGGGGGCATGGCCGGGGTCTGGGCGAAGAAGGAATAAGCACGCCCAATCCTACTTGCCCACGAAGGAGAACCCATTTGGAGTGGGTTTCAGGCGCCGTAGAGCCCCAGCAAAGCATCAGGGCCCAGGGAGCCAGGGGCAGCCGGGCCCCGCTTTGCCCTATGGAGAGCGCAGGGCCTGGGGCGAAAACAGCTTTTGCTTCTTTCATGAGCCAAGGCAAGTAGGGGATGTGGTTTGCTGCTGGAAGAGTTTCCCTTTGCAGAATGCAGCACCCAGAATCTCGCTTTGGGCCGTCGCTGCGAAGGGGCCTTGGCCCTGAGCGGCCAAGCTGGCTCAGGGGGCATGGCTGGGGGCTGGGCGCAGAAGCCCTTCCCGCACCCAATCCAACTTCCCCACGAACGAGAACCCGTGGGGATTGTGTTTCCCGCGCCGGAGACCACCAGCAAAGCAGCAGGGCCCAGGGATCCAGGTGCAGCCTAGCCCCGCTTTGCCCTATGGAGAGCGCAGGGCCGGGGGCGAAACCGGTTTGCGCTGCTTTCCTGAGCCAAGGCGCTTAAGGGATGTGGTTTGCTGCTGGAAGAGAGTTTCCCTTTGCAGAATGCAGCTCCCAGAAGCTCGTTTTGGGCCGTCGCTGCGATGGGGCCTCGGCGCTGAGCGGCCGTGCTGGCTCAGGGGGTATGGCTGGGGTCTGGGCAAAGAAGGCTTTCGCACGTCCAATCCTACTTGCCCACGAAGGAGAACCCATTTGGAGAGGGTTACAGGCGCCGGAGAGCCCCAGCAAAGCATCAGGGCCCAGGGAGCCAGGGGCAGCCCGGCCCCGCTTTGCCCTATGGAGAGGGCAGGGCCTGGGGCGAAAACAGCTTGCGCTGCTTTCATGAGCCAAGGCAAGTAGGGGATGTGGTTTGCTGCTGGAAGTGTTTCCCTTTGCAGAATGCAGCACCCAGAAGCTCGTTTTGGGCCGAATCTGGGACCGGGCCTCGGCACTGAGCGGCCGAGCTGGCTCAGGGGGCATGGCTGGGGCCTGGGCGCAGAAGGCCTTCGTGCGCCCAATCCTGCTTCCCCACGAAGGAGAACCCGTGGGGAGTGGGATTCGGGCGCCGGAGACTCCCAGCAAATCATCAGGGCCCAGGGAGCCAGGGGCAGCCCAGCCCCGCTTTGCAGTATGGAGAGCGCAGGGCCGGGGCGAAAAGGGCTTGCGCTGCTTTCCTGAGCCAAGGCGCTTAAGGGATGTGGTTTGCTGCTGGAAGAGAGTTTCCCTTAGCAGAATGCAGCTCCCAGAAGCTCGTTTTGGGCTGTCGCTGCGACGGGGCCTCGGCGCTGAGCGGCCGTGCTGGCTCAGGGGGCATGGCCGGGGTCTGGGCGAAGAAGGACTTAGCACGCCCAATCCTGCTTGCCCACGAAGGAGAACCTGTGTGGAGTGTGATTCGGGTGCCGGAAACCCCCAGCAAAGCAGCAGGGCCCAGGGAGCCAGGGGCAGCCCAGCCCTGCTTTGCCCTATGGAGAGCGGAGGGCCGGGGGTGAAAAGAGCTTGTGTTGATATTCTGCGTGGAGTCACGGTGAGGCTGTGGTTTGCTGTCCAAGGAGAGTGTCCCTTTGCAGAATGCAGCTCCCAGAATCTCGCTTTGGCCGTCGCTGCGAAGGGGCCTCGGCCCTGAGAGGCCGAGCTGGCTCAGGGGGCATGGCTGGGGGCTCGGCGCAGAAGCCCTTCCCGCACCCAATCCTACTTCCCCACGAACGAGAACCCGTGGGGATTGGGTTTCCTGCGCCGGAGACCACCAGCAAAGCAGCAGGGCCCAGGGATCCAGGTGCAGCCTAGCCCCGCTTTGCCCTATGGAGAGCGCAGGGCCGGGGGCGAAAACGGTTTTTGCTGCTTTCCTGAGCCAAGGCGCTTAAGGGATGTGGTTTGCTGCTGGAAGAGAGTTTCCCTTTGCAGAATGCAGCTCCCAGAAGCTCGTTTTGGGCTGTCGCTGCGACGGGGCCTCGGCGCTGAGCGGCCATGCTGGCTCAGGGGGCATGGCCGCGGTCAGGGCGAAGAAGGACATAGCACGCCCAATTCTACTTGCCCACGAAGGAGAACCCATTTGGAGTGGGTTTCAGGCGCCGGAGAGCCCCAGCAAAGCATCAGGGCCCAGGGAGCCAGGGGCAGCCCGGCCCTGCTTTGCCCTATGGAGAGGGCAGGGCCTGGGGCGAAAAGAGCTTGCGCTGCTTTCATGAGCCAAGGCAAGTAGGGGATGTGGTTTGCTGCTGGAAGTGTTTCCCTTTGCAGAATGCAGCACCCAGAAGCTCGTTTTGGGCCGACTCTGGGACCGGGACTCGGCACTGAGCGGCCGAGCTGGCTCAGGGGGCATGGCAGGGGCCTGGGCGCAGAAGGCCTTCGTGCGCCCAATCCTGCTTCCCCACGAAGCAGAACCCGTGGGGAGTGGGTTTCGCGTGCTGGAGAGCCCCAGCAAAGCAGCAGGGCCCAGGGATCCAGGTGCAGCCTAGCACCGCTTTGCCCTATGGAGAGCGCAGGGCCGGGGGCGAAAACGGCTTGGGCTGCTTTCCTGAGCCAAGGCGCTTAAGGGATGTGGTTTGTTGCTGGAAGAGAGTTTCCCTTTGCAGAATGCAGCTCCCAGAAGCTCGTTTTGGGCTGTCGCTGCGACGGGGCCTCGGCGCTGAGCGGCCATGCTGGCTCAGGGGGCATGGCCGCAGTCTAGGCGAAGGACATAGCACGCCCAATCCTACTTGCCCACGAAGGAGAACCCATTTGGAGTGGGTTTCAGACGCCGGAGAGCCCCAGCAAAGCATCAGGGCCCAGGGAGCCAGGGGCAGCCCGGCCCCGCTTTGCCCTATTGAGAGCGCAGGGCCGGGTGCGAAAAGGGCCTGCTCTGCTTTCCTGAGCCAAGGCGCTTAAGGGATGTGGTTTGCTGCTGGAAGAGAGTTTCCCTTTGCAGAATGCAGCTCCCAGAAGCTCGTTTTGGGCCGTCGCTGCGATGGGGCCTCGGCAATGTGCGGCCAAGCTGGCTCAGGGGGCATGGCTGGGGTCTGGGCAAAGAAGGCTTTCGCACGTCCAATCCTACTTGCCCACGAAGGAGAACCCATTTGGACTGGGATTCAGGCGCCGGAGAGGCCCAGCAAAGCATCAGGGCCCAGGGAGCCAGGGGCAGCCCGTCCCCGCTTTGCACTATGGAGAGCGCAGGGCCGGGGCGAAAAGGGCTGGGGCTGCTTTCCTGAGCCAAGGCGCTTAAGGGCTGTGGTTTGCTGCTGGAAGAGAGTTTCCCTTTGCAGAATGCAGCTCCCAGAAGCTCGTTTTGGGCTGTCGCTGCGACGGGGCCTCGGCGCTGAGCGGCCGTGCTGGCTCAGGGGGTATGGCCGGGGTCTGGGCGAAGAAGGACTTAGCACGCCCAATCCTGCTTGCCCACGAAGGAGAACCTGTGTGGAGTGTGATTCGGGTGCCGGAAACCCCCAGCAAAGCAGCAGGGCCCAGGGAGCCAGGGGCAGCCCAGCCCTGCTTTGCCCTATGGAGAGCGGAGGGCCGGGGGTGAAAAGAGCTTGTGTTGATATTCTGCGTGGAGTCACGGCGTGGCTGTGGTTTGCTGTCCAAGGAGAGTGTCCCTTTGCAGAATGCAGCTCCCAGAATCTCGTTTTGGGCCGTCGCTGCGACGGGGCCTCGGCGCTGTGCGGCCGAGCTGGCTCAGGGGGCATGGCCGGGGTCTGGGCGAAGAAGGAATAAGCACGCCCAATCCTACTTGCCCACGAAGGAGAACCCATTTGGAGTGGGTTACAGGCGCCGGAGAGCCCCAGCAAAGCATCAGGGCCCAGGGAGCCAGGGGCAGCCCGGCCCCGCTTTGCCCTATGGAGAGGGCAGGGCCTGGGGCGAAAACAGCTTGCGCTGCTTTCATGAGCCAAGGCAAGTAGGGGATGTGGTTTGCTGCTGGAAGTGTTTCCCTTTGCAGAATGCAGCACCCAGAAGCTCGTTTTGGGCCGACTCTGGGACCGGGCCTCGGCACTGAGCGGCCGAGCTGGCTCAGGGGGCATGGCTGGGGCCTGGGCGCAGAAGGCCTTCGTGCGCCCAATCCTGCTTCCCCACGAAGGAGAACCCGTGGGGAGTGGGATTCGGGCGCCGGAGACTCCCAGCATATCATCAGGGCCCAGGGAGCCAGGGGCAGCCCAGCCCCGCTTTGCAGTATGGAGAGCGCAGGGCCGGGGCGAAAAGGGCTTGCGCTGCTTTCCTGAGCCAAGGCGCTTAAGGGATGTGGTTTGCTGCTGGAAGAGAGTTTCCCTTAGCAGAATGCAGCTCCCAGAAGCTCGTTTTGGGCTGTCGCTGCGACGGGGCCTCGGCGCTGAGCGGCCGTGCTGGCTCAGGGGGCATGGCCGGGGTCTGGGCGAAGAAGGACTTAGCACGCCCAATCCTGCTTGCCCACGAAGGAGAACCTGTGTGGAGTGTGATTCGGGTGCCGGAAACCCCCAGCAAAGCATCAGGGCCCAGGGAGCCAGGGGCAGCCCAGCCCTGCTTTGCCCTATGGAGAGCGGAGGGCCGGGGGTGAAAAGAGCTTGTGTTGATATTCTGCGTGGAGTCACGGTGAGGCTGTGGTTTGCTGTCCAAGGAGAGTGTCCCTTTGCAGAATGCAGCTCCCAGAATCTCGCTTTGGCCGTCGCTGCGAAGGGGTCTCGGCCCTGAGAGGCCGAGCTGGCTCAGGGGGCATGGCTGGGGGCTCGGCGCAGAAGCCCTTCCCGCACCCAATCCTACTTCCCCACGAACGAGAACCCGTGGGGATTGGGTTTCCTGCGCCGGAGACCACCAGCAAAGCAGCAGGGCCCAGGGATCCAGGTGCAGCCTAGCCCCGCTTTGCCCTATGGAGAGCGCAGGGCCGGGGGCGAAAACGGTTTTTGCTGCTTTCCTGAGCCAAGGCGCTTAAGGGATGTGGTTTGCTGCTGGAAGAGAGTTTCCCTTTGCAGAATGCAGCTCCCAGAAGCTCGTTTTGGGCTGTCGCTGCGACGGGGCCTCGGCGCTGAGCGGCCATGCTGGCTCAGGGGGCATGGCCGCGGTCAGGGCGAAGAAGGACATAGCACGCCCAATTCTACTTGCCCACGAAGGAGAACCCATTTGGAGTGGGTTTCAGGCGCCGGAGAGCCCCAGCAAAGCATCAGGGCCCAGGGAGCCAGGGGCAGCCCGGCCCTGCTTTGCCCTATGGAGAGGGCAGGGCCTGGGGCGAAAAGAGCTTGCGCTGCTTTCATGAGCCAAGGCAAGTAGGGGATGTGGTTTGCTGCTGGAAGTGTTTCCCTTTGCAGAATGCAGCACCCAGAAGCTCGTTTTGGGCCGACTCTGGGACCGGGACTCGGCACTGAGCGGCCGAGCTGGCTCAGGGGGCATGGCAGGGGCCTGGGCGCAGAAGGCCTTCGTGCGCCCAATCCTGCTTCCCCACGAAGCAGAACCCGTGGGGAGTGGGTTTCGCGTGCTGGAGAGCCCCAGCAAAGCAGCAGGGCCCAGGGATCCAGGTGCAGCCTAGCACCGCTTTGCCCTATGGAGAGCGCAGGGCCGGGGGCGAAAACGGCTTGGGCTGCTTTCCTGAGCCAAGGCGCTTAAGGGATGTGGTTTGTTGCTGGAAGAGAGTTTCCCTTTGCAGAATGCAGCTCCCAGAAGCTCGTTTTGGGCTGTCGCTGCGACGGGGCCTCGGCGCTGAGCGGCCATGCTGGCTCAGGGGGCATGGCCGCAGTCTAGGCGAAGGACATAGCACGCCCAATCCTACTTGCCCACGAAGGAGAACCCATTTGGAGTGGGTTTCAGACGCCGGAGAGCCCCAGCAAAGCATCAGGGCCCAGGGAGCCAGGGGCAGCCCGGCCCCGCTTTGCCCTATTGAGAGCGCAGGGCCGGGTGCGAAAAGGGCCTGCTCTGCTTTCCTGAGCCAAGGCGCTTAAGGGATGTGGTTTGCTGCTGGAAGAGAGTTTCCCTTTGCAGAATGCAGCTCCCAGAAGCTCGTTTTGGGCCGTCGCTGCGATGGGGCCTCGGCAATGTGCGGCCAAGCTGGCTCAGGGGGCATGGCTGGGGTCTGGGCAAAGAAGGCTTTCGCACGTCCAATCCTACTTGCCCACGAAGGAGAACCCATTTGGACTGGGATTCAGGCGCCGGAGAGGCCCAGCAAAGCATCAGGGCCCAGGGAGCCAGGGGCAGCCCGTCCCCGCTTTGCACTATGGAGAGCGCAGGGCCGGGGCGAAAAGGGCTGGCGCTGCTTTCCTGAGCCAAGGCGCTTAAGGGCTGTGGTTTGCTGCTGGAAGAGAGTTTCCCTTTGCAGAATGCAGCTCCCAGAAGCTCGTTTTGGGCTGTCGCTGCGACGGGGCCTCGGCGCTGAGCGGCCGTGCTGGCTCAGGGGGTATGGCCGGGGTCTGGGCGAAGAAGGACTTAGCACGCCCAATCCTGCTTGCCCACGAAGGAGAACCTGTGTGGAGTGTGATTCGGGTGCCGGAAACCCCCAGCAAAGCAGCAGGGCCCAGGGAGCCAGGGGCAGCCCAGCCCTGCTTTGCCCTATGGAGAGCGGAGGGCCGGGGGTGAAAAGAGCTTGTGTTGATATTCTGCGTGGAGTCACGGCGTGGCTGTGGTTTGCTGTCCAAGGAGAGTGTCCCTTTGCAGAATGCAGCTCCCAGAATCTCGCTTTGGGCCGTCGCTGCGAAGGGGCCTCGGCCTTGAGCGGCCAAGCTGGCTCAGGGGGCATGGGTGGGGGCTGGGTGCCGAAGCCCTTCGCGCACCCAAACCTACTTCCCCTCGAAGGAGAACCCGTGGGGATTGGGTTTCGCGCGCTGGAGAGCCCCAGCAAAGCAGCAGGGCCCAGGGATCCAGTTGCAGCCTAGCCCCGCTTTGCCCTATGGAGAGCGCAGGGCCGGGGGCGAAAACAGTTTGCGCTTCTTTCATAAGCCAAGGTATGTAGAGGATGTGGTTTGCTGCTGGAAGAGTATCCCTTTGCAGAATGCAGCACCCAGAAACTCGTTTTGGGCCATCTCTGGGACTGGGCCTTGGCGCTGAGCGGCCGAGATGGCTCAGGGGGCATGGCTGGGGCCTGGGCGCAGAAGGCCTTCGTGCGCCCAATCCTGCTTCCCCACGAAGGAGAACCCGTGGGGAGTGGGATTCGGGCGCCGGAGACACCCAGCAAATCAGCAGGGCCCAGGGATCCAGGGGCAGCCTAGCCCCGCTTTGCCCTATGGAGAGCGCAGGGGCGGGGGCGAAAACGGTTTGCGCTGCTTTCCTGAGCCAAGGCGCTTAAGGGATGTGGTTTGCTGCTGGAAGAGAGTTTCCCTTTGCAGAATGCAGCTCCCAGAAGCTCTTTTTGGGCCATCGCTGCGATGGGGCCTCGGCGCTGTGCGGCCAAGCTGGCTCAGAGGGCATGGCTGGGGTCTGGGCAAAGAAGGCTTTCGCACGTCCAATCCTACTTGCCCACGAAGGAGAACCCATTTGGAGTGGGTTTCAGGCGCCGGAGAGCCCCAGCAAAGCATCAGGGCCCAGGGAGCCAGGGGCAGACCGGCCCCGCTTTGCCCTATGGAGAGGGCAGGGCCTGTGGCGAAAACAGCTTGCGCTGCTTTCATGAGCCAAGGCAAGTAGGGGATGTGGTTTGCTGCTGGAAGTGTTTCCCTTTGCAGAATGCAGCACCCAGAAGCTCGTTTTGGGCCGACTCTGGGACCGGGCCTCGGCACTGAGCGGCCGAACTGGCTCAGGGGGCATGGCTGGGGCCTGGGCGCAGAAGGCCTTCGTGCGCCCAATCCTGCTTCCCCACGAAGGAGAACCCGTGGGGAGTGGGATTCGGGCGCCGGAGACTCCCAGCAAATCAGCAGGGCCCAGGGAGCCAGGGGAAGCCCAGCCCCGCTTTGCAGTATGGAGAGCGCAGTTCCCTGGGCGAAAAGGGCTTGCGCTGCTTTCCTGAGCCAAGGCGCTTAAGGGATGTGGTTTGCTGCTGGAAGAGAGTTTCCCTTTGCAGAATGCAGCTCCCAGAAGCTCGTTTTGGGCTGTCGCTGCGACGGGGCCTCGGCGCTGAGCGGCTGTGCTGGCTCAGGGGGCATGGCCGGGGTCTGGGCGAAGAAGGACTTAGCACGCCCAATCCTACTTGCCCACGAAGGAGAACGTGTGTGGAGTGTGATTCGGGTGCCGGAAACCCCCAGCAAAGCAGCAGGGCCCAGGGAGCCATGGGCAGCCCAGCCCTGCTTGCCCTATGGAGAGCGGAGGGCCACGGGAGAAAAGAGCTTGTGTTGATATTCTGCGTGGAGTCACGGTGAGGCTGTGGTTTGCTGTCCAAGGAGAGTGTCCCTTTGCAGAATGCAGCTCCCAGAATCTCGCTTTGGGCCCTTGCTGCGAAGGGGCCTCGGCCCAGAGCGGCCAAGCTGGCTCAGGGGGCATGGCTGGGGGCTGGGCGCAGAAGCCCTTCCCGCACCCAATCCTACTTCCCCACGAAGGAGAACCCATGGGGATTGTGTTTCCTGCGCCGAAGACCACCAGCAAAGCAGCAGGGCCCAGGGATCCAGGTGCAGCCTAGCCCCGCTTTGCCCTATGGAGAGCGCAGGGCCGGGGGCGAAAACGGTTTTTGCTGCTTTCCTGAGCCAAGGCGCTTAAGGGATGTGGTTTGCTGCTGTAAGAGAGTTTCCCTTAGCAGAATGCAGCTCCCAGAAGCTCGTTTTGGGCTGTCGTTGCGACGGGGCCTCTGCGCTGAGCGGCCATGCTGTCTCAGGGTCATGGCCGCGGTCTGGGCGAAGAAGGACATAGCACGCCCAATTCTACTTGCCCACGAAGGAGAACCGATTTGGAGTGGGTTTCAGGCGCCGGAGAGCCCCAGCAAAGCATCAGGGCCCAGGAAGCCAGGGGCAGCCCGGCCCCGCTTTTCCCTATGGAGAGGGCAGGGCCTGGGGCGAAAACAGCTTGCGCTGCTTTCATGAGCCAAGGCAAGTAGGGGATGTGGTTTGCTGCTGGAAGTGTTTCCCTTTGCAGAATGCAGCACCCAGAAGCTCGTTTTGGGCCGACTCTGGGACGGGGCCTCCGAGCTGAGCGGCCGAGCTGGCTCAGGGGGCATGGCTGGGGCCTGGGCGCAGAAGGCCTTCGTGCGCCCAATCCTGCTTCCCCCCGAAGGAGAACACGTGGGGAGTGGGTTTCGCGCGCTGGAGAGCCCCAGCAAAGCAGCAGGGCCCACGGATCCAGGTGCAGCCTAGCACCGCTTTGCCCTATGGAGAACGCGGGGCCGGGGGCGAAAACGGCTTGGGCTGCTTTCCTGGGCCAAGGCGATTAAGGGATGTGGTTTGCTGCTGGAAGAGAGTTTCCCTTTGCAGAATGCAGCTCCCAGAAGCTCGTTTTGGGCTGTTGCTGCGACGGGACCTCGTCGCTGTGGGGCCGAGATGGCTCAGGGGGCATGGCCGGGGTCTGGGCGCAGAAGGCCTTCGCACGCCCAATCCTACTTGCCCACGAAGGAGAACCCATTTGGAGTGGGTTTCGGCTGCCGGAGAGCCCCAGCAAAGCATCAGGGCCCAGGGAGCCAGGCGCAGCCCGGCCACACTTTGCCCTATTGAGAGCGGAGGGCCGAGGGTGAAAACAGCTTGTGTTGATTTTCTGCGTGGAGTCACGTTGAGGCTGTGGTTTGCTGCCGGAGGAGAGTTTCCCTTTGCATAATGCAGCTCCCAGAATCTCGCTTTGGGCCGTCGGTGCGACGGGGCCTCGGCGCTGAGCGGCTGAGCTGGCTCAGGGTGCATGGCTGGGGCCTGGGCGCAGAAGACCTTCGCGCACCCAATCCTGCTTTCCCACGAAGGAGAACCTGTTGGGAGTGGGTTTCGGGTGCCGGAGAACCCCAGCAAAGCAGCAGAGCCCAGGGAAGCCAGGGACAGCCCAGCCCCCCATGGCTCTATGGAGAGTGGAGGGAAGTGGTTAAAAACAGCTTGTGTTGATTTCCTGCGCCGAGGCAGGGTGAGGTTCTGGTTTGCTGCCGGAAGAGAGTTTCCCTTTGCAGAATGCAACTCCATGAAGTTCGTTTTAGGACTTCGCTGCGACGGGGCCTCGGCGCTGAATGGCCGACCTGGCTCTGGGGGCATGGCTGGGGCCTGGGCGAAGATGGCCTTCGCGCGCCAAATCCTGCTTCCCGAAGAAGGAGAACCCATGGGGAGTGTGATTCGGGTGCCAGAAACACGCAGCAAGGCAGCAGGCACCAGGGATCCAGGGGCAGCCCAGCTCAGCTTCGCCCTATGGAGAGCGGAGGGCCAGGGGCGAAAAGGGATGGCGTTGCTTTCCTGAGTGGAGGCGCATTGGGGCTGTGGTTTGCTGCCCGAGGAGAGTTTCCCTTTGCAGAATGCAGCTGCCAAAAGCTTGTTTTGGGCAGTCGGTGCGAACGGGAGACGGCACTGAGCGGCCGAGCTGGCTCAGGGGGTATGGCTGGGGCCTGGGCGCAGAAGGCTTTCGCGCGCCCATTCCTCTTCCCAATTAAGGAGAACCCGTGGGGAGTGGGTTTCGGGCTCCGGAGACCCCCAGCAAAGCAGTAGTGCCCAGGGATCCATGGGCAGCCCAGCTCAGCTTCGCCTTATGGAGAGCGGAGGGCCCGGGGCGAAAAAGGATAGCGTTGCTTTCCTGAGCAGAGGCGCGTTGGGGCTCTGATTTACTGCCCGAGGAGAGTTTCCCTTTGCAGAATGCAGCTGCCAGAAGCTCGTTTTGGGCTGTAGGTGCGACGGGGCCTCGGCGCTGAGCGGCCGAGCTGGCTCAGGGGGCATGGCTGGGGCCTGGGCGCAGAAGGCCTTCACGCGCCCAATCCTGCTACCCCACGAAGGAGAACCCGTGGGGAGTTGGCTTCGGGCGCCGGACACCCAGCAAAGCAGCAGGGCCCAGGGAGCCAGGGGCAGCCCAGCCCTGCTTTGCCCTATGGAGAGCGGAGGGCCGGGGGCGAAAACAGCTTGTGTTGATTTCCTGCGGCGAGGCACGGTGAGGCTGTGGTGTGCTGCCCAAGGAGAGTTTCCCTTTGCAGAATGCAGCTCCCAGAAGCTCCTTTTGGTTCGCCGATTCATCGGGGCATCGGCACTGAGCGGCCGAGCTGGCTCAGGGGGCATGGCTGGGGCCTGGGCGCAGAAGGCCTTCGTGCGCCCAATCCTGCTTCCCCACGAAGGAGTACCCGTGGGCAGTGTGATTCATTTGCCGGAAACCACCAGCAAAGCAGTAGGGCCCAGGGATCCAGGGGCAGCCCAGCTCAGCTTCGCCCTTTGGAGAGCGGAGAGCCGGGGGCGAAAACGGATAGCGTTGCTTTCCTGAGGGGAGGCGCGTTTGGGCTGTGGTATGCTGCCCGAGGAGCGTTTTGCTTTGCAGAATGCAGCTCTCAGAAGCTCGTTTTGTGTCATCGGTGCGTCGGGGCCTCGGGGCTGAGCGGCCGAGCTGGCTCAGGGGGCATGGCTGGGGCCTGGGCGCAGAAGCCATTCGCCCACCCAATTCTGCATTCCCCAGGAAGGAGAACCCGTGGGGAGTTGGTTTCGGGCTCCGGAGACCCCCAGGAAAGCAGCAGGGCCTATTGATCCAGGGGCAGCCCAGCTCAGCTTCGCCCTATGGAGAGCGGAGGGCCGGGGGCAAAAACGGATAGCGTTGCTTTCCTGAGCGGAGGCGAGTTCCGGCTGTGGTTTGCTGCCCATGGAGAGTTTCCCTTTGCAGAATGCAGCTCCCAGAAGCTCGTTTTGGGTCGTCCCTGGGACGGGGTCTCGGCGCTGAGCTTCCGAGCTGGCTCAGGGGGCATGGCTGCGGCCTGGGCGCAGAAGGACTTCACGCACACAATCCTGCTTCCCCACGAAGGAGAACCAGTGGGGAGTGGGTTTCGGGCGCCGGAGACCACCAGGAAAGCAGCAGGGCCCAGGGAGCCAGGGGCAGCCCAGCCACGCTTTGCCCTATGGAGAGCGGTGGGCCTGGGGCGAAAACAGCGTGTATTGATTTCCTGCGCCGAGGCACGGTGAGGCTGTGGTTTGCTCCCCAAGGATTGTTTCCCTTTGCAAAATTCAACTCCCAGAAGCTCGTTTGGGGCCGTCGCTGCGACGGGGCCTCGGAGCTGAGTGGCCGAGCTGGCTCAGGGTTCATGGCTGAGGCCTGGGCGCAGAATCCTTTCGCGAACCCAATCCCGCATTCTACACGAAGGAGAACCCGTGGGGAGTGGGTTTCGGGCTCCGGAGAGCCCCAGGAAAGCAGCAGGGCCCAGGGATCAAAGGGCAGCCCAGCCCCGCATCGCCCTATAGAGTACTCAGGGCCGGGGGGGGGGGGAAACGGCTTGCACTGCTTTCCTGAGCCAAGGCGCGTTGGGGCTGTGGTTTGCTGCCCCAGGAGAGTTTCCCTTTGCAGAATGCAGCTCCCAGAAGCTCGTTTTGGGCCGTAGGTACGACGGGGCCTCGGCGCTGAGGGGCCGAGCTGGCTCAGGGGGCATGGCTGGGGCCTGGGCGCAGAAGGCCTTCGCACGCCCAATCCTGCTTCCCCACGAAGGAGAACCCATGGGGAGTGGGCTTCGGGCGCCGGAAACCCCCAGCGAAGCTGCAGGGCCCAGGGAGCCAGGGGCAGCCCAGCCCCGCTTTGCCCTATGGAGAGCGGAGGGCCGGGGGCGAAAACAGCTTGTGTTGATTTCCTGCGGCGAGGCAAGGTGAGGCTGTGATGTGCTGCCCAAGGAGAGTTTTCCTTTGCAGAATGCAGCTCCCAGAAGGTCGTTTGGGCCGTCGCTGCGACGGGGCCTCGGCGCTGAGCAGCCGAACTGGCTCAGGGGGCATGGCTGGGGCCTGGGCGCAGAAGGCCTTCGTGCGCCCAATCCTGCTTCCCCACGAAGGAGTACCCATGGGCAGTGTGATTCGCTTGCCGGAAACCACCAGCAAAGCAGCAGGGCCCAGGGATCCAGGGGCAGCCCAGCTCAGCTTCGCCCTTTGGAGAGCGGAGAGCCGGGGGCGAAAACGGATAGCGTTGCTTTCCTGAGGGGAGGCGCGTTTGGGCTCTGGTGTGCTGCCCGAGGAGAGGTTTGCTTTGCAGAATGCAGCTCTCAGAAGCTCGTTTTGTGTCATCGGTGCGTCGGGGCCTCGGGGCTGAGCGGCCGAGCTTGCTCAGGGTGCATGGCTGTGGTCTGGGCGCTGAAGGCCTTCGCACGTCCAATCCTTCTTGCCCACGAAGGAGAACCCGTGTGGAGTGGGTTTCGGGCGCCGGAGAGCCCCAGCAAAGCATCAGGGCCCAGGGAGCCTGGGGCAGCCCGGCCACACTTTGACCTATGGATAGTGGAGGGCCGGGGGGGGGGGGGAAACGGCTTGCACTGCTTTCCTGATTGGAGGCGCGTTGGGGTTGTGGTTTGTTGCCCGAGGAGATTTTCGCTTTGCAGAATGCAGCTCCCAGAAGCTCGTTTTGGGCCGTCGCTGCGACGGGGCCACGGCGCTGAGCGGCCGAGCTGGCTCAGGGGGCATGTCTGGGGCCTGGGTGCAGAAGGACTGCGCGCGCCCAATCCAGCTTCCCCACAAAGGAGAACCCGTGGGGAGTGGTTTTCGGGTGCCGGTGACCCCCAGCGACGCAGCAGGGCCCCGGGAGCCAGGGGCAGCCCGGCCCCGCTTTGCCCTATGGAGAGCGGAGTGCCGGGGGCGATAACGGATAGCGTTGCTTTCCTGAGCCAAGGCGCGGTGGGGGTGTGGTTTGCTGCCCAAGGAGAGTTTCCTTTTGCAGAATGCAGCTCCCAGAAGCTCTTTTTGGGCCGTCGCTGCCACGGGTCCTCAGCGCTGAGCAGCCGAGCTGGCTCAGGGGGCATGGCTGGGGCCATGGCGCAGAAGGCATTCGCAAACCCAATCCTACTTGCCCATGAAGGAGAACCCATGTGGAGTGTTTTCGGCCGCCGGAAACCCCAGCAAAGCAGCAGGGCCCAGGGATCCAGGGGCAGCCCAGCCCCGCTTTGCCCTATGGAGAGCGGAGGGCCGGGGTAAAAACAACTTGTGTTGATTACCTGCGCCGAGGCACGGTGAGGCTGTGGTTTGCTGCCAGAGGAGAGTTTCCCTTTGCAGAATGCAGTTCCCAGAAGCTCGTTATGTGCCGTCGGTGCGAAGGGGCCTCAGCACTGAGCGGCCGAGCTGGCCCCGGGGGGCATGGCTGGGGCCTGGGCGCAGAAGACTTTCGCGCACCCAATCCTGCATTCCCCATGAAGGAGAACCCGTGTGGAGTGGTATCGGCCACTGGAGACCCCCAGCAAAGCAGCAGGGCCCAGGGAGCCAGGGGCAGCCCAGCTCAGCTTCGCCCTATGGAGAGCGGAGGGCCGGGGGCGAAAACAGCTTGTGTTGATTTCCTGTGCCGAGGCAAGTTGAGGCTGTGGTGGGCTGCCCAAGGAGAGTTTTCCTTTGCAGAATGCAGCTCCCAGAAGGTCGTTTGGGCCATCGCTGCGACGGGGCCTCGGCGCTGAGCAGCCGAACTGGCTCAGGGGGCATGGCTGGGGCCTGGGCGCAGAAGGCCTTCGTGCGCCCAATCCTGCTTCCCCACGAAGGAGTACCCATGGGCAGTGTGATTCGCTTGCCGGAAACCACCAGCAAAGCAGCAGGGCCCAGGGATCCAGGGGCAGCCCAGCTCAGCTTCGCCCTTTGGAGAGCGGAGAGCCGGGGGCGAAAACGGATAGCGTTGCTTTCCTGAGGGGAGGCGCGTTTGGGCTCTGGTGTGCTGCCCGAGGAGAGGTTTGCTTTGCAGAATGCAGCTCTCAGAAGCTCGTTTTGTGTCATCGGTGCGTCGGGGCCTCGGGGCTGAGCGGCCGAGCTTGCTCAGGGGGCATGGCTGGGGCCATGGCGCAGAAGGCTTTCGCAAAACCAATCCTACTTGCCCATGAAGGAGAACCCATGTGGAGTGTTTTCGGCCGCCGGAAACCCCAGCAAAGCAGCAGGGCCCAGGGATCCAGGGGCAGCCCAGCCCCGCTTTGCCCTATGGAGAGCGGAGGGCCGGGGTAAAAACAACTTGTGTTGATTACCAGCGCCGAGGCATGGTGAGGCTGTGGTTTGCTGCCAGAGGAGAGTTTCCCTTTGCAGAATGCAGTTCCCAGAAGCTCGTTATGTGCCGTCGGTGCGAAGGGGCCTCAGCACTGAGGGATCCAGGGGCAGCCCAGCCCCGCTTTGCCCTATGGAGAGCGGAGGGCCGGGGGCGAAAACAGCTTGTGTTGATTTCCTGTGCCGAGGCAAGTTGAGGCTGTGGTGGGCTGCCCAAGGAGAGTTTCCCTTTGCAGAATGCAGCTCCCAGAAGCTCGTTTTGATTTGCCATTGTGACGGGGCCTCGGCACTGAGCGGCAGAGCTGGCTCAGGGGGCATGGCTGGGGCCTAGGCGCAGAAGGTCTTCGCGCTCCGAATCCTGCTTCCCCACGAATGAGAACCCCTGTGGAGTGTGATTTGGGTGCCAGAAACCCCCAGGAAAGCAGCAGGGCCCAGGGATCCAGGGGCAGCCCAGCTCAGCTTCACCCTATGGAGAGCGGAGTGCCAGGGGCGAAAACGGATAGCGTTGCTTTCCTGAGCGGAGGCGAGTTGGGGATGTGCTTTGCTGCCCAAGGAGTGTTTCCCTTTGCAGAATGCAGCTCCCAGAAGCTTGTTTTGGGCCGTCGCTGCGAAGGGGCCTCGGCGCTGAGCGGCCGAGCTGGCTCAGGATGCATGGCTGTGGTCTGGGCGCAGAAGGCCTTCGCGCGCCCAATCCTGCTTCCCCACGAAGGAGAACCCGTGGGCATTGTGATTCGGGTGCCGGAAACCCCCAGCAAAGCAGCAGGGCCCAGGGATCCAGGGGCAGCCCAGCTCAGCTTCGCCCTATGGAGAGGGGAGGGCCGGACGCGAAAACGGATAGCATTGCTTTCCTGAGCAGAGGCACTTTGGGGCTGTGGTTTGCTGCCCCAGCAGAGTTTCACTTTGTAGAATGCAGCACTCAGAAGCTCATTTTGGGCAATAGGTGCGACGGGGCCTCGGAGCTGAGTGGCCGAGCTGGCTCAGGGGGCATGGCTGGGGCCTGGGCGCAGGAGGCTTTCGCGGGCCGAATCCTGCATTCCCCGCGAAGGAGAACCCGTGGGGAGTGCGTTTCGGGCTCCGGAGACCCCCAGGAAAGCAGCAGGGCCCAGGGATCCAGGGGCAGCCCAGCCCCGCTTTGCCCAATGGAGAGCCGAAGGCCGGGGCGAAAACAGCTATGTTGATTTCCTGCGGCGAGGCACGGTGAGGCTGTGGTTTGCTGCCCAAGGAGAGTTTCCCTTTGCAGAATGCAGTTCCCAGAAGCTCGTTATGTGCCATCGCTGCGACGGGGCCTTGGCTCTGAGCGGCCGAGCTGGATCAGGGGGCATGGCAGGGACCTGGGCGCAGAAGGCCTTCGCGCGGCCAATCCTGTTTCCCCACGAAGGAGTACCCATGGGCAGTGTGATTCGGGTGCCGGAAACCCCCAGCAAAGCAGCTGGGCCCAGGGATCCAGGGGCAGCCCAGCTCAGCTTCGCCCTATGGAGAGCGCAGGGCCTGGGGGGGAAAACGGCTTGCACTGCTTTCCTGAGCCAAGGCGAGTTGGGGGTGTGCTTTGCTGCCCCAGGAGAGTTTCCCTTTGCAGAATGCAGCTCCCAGAAGCTCGTCATGGGCGGTCTCTGGGACGGGGCCTTGGCGCTGAGCGGCCGAGCTGGCTCAGGGGACATGGCCGGGGCCTGGGCGAAGAAGGACTAAGCAAGCCCAATCCTGCTTGCCCACGAAGGAGAACCTGTGTGGAGTGTGATTCGGGTGCCGGAAACCCCCAGCAAAGCAGCAGGGCCCAGGGAGCCAGGGGCAGCCCAGCCCCGCTTTGCCCTATGGAGAGCGGAGGGCCGGGGGTGAAAAGAGCTTGTGTTGATATTCTGCGTGGAGTCACGGTGAGGCTGTGGTTTGCTGCCCAAGGAGAGTGTCCCTTTGCAGAATGCAGCTCCCAGAATCTCGCTTTGGGTTGTCGCTGCGAAGGGGCCTCGGCGCTGAGCGGCCTTGCTGGCTCAGGGGGCATGGCTGGGGGCTGGGTGCAGAAGGCCTTCGCGCACCCAATCCTACTTCCCCACGACGGAGAACCCGTGGGGATTGGGTTTCGCGCGCTGGAGAGCCCCAGCAAAGCAGCAGGGCCCAGGGATCCAGGTGCAGCCTAGCCCCGCTTTGCCCTATGGAGAGCGCAGGTCCGGGGGCAAAAACGGCTTGCGCTGCTTTCCAGAGCCAAGGCGCTTAAGGGATGTGGTTTGCTGCTGGAAGAGAGTTTCCCTTTGCAGAATGCAGCTCCCAGAAGTTCGTTTTGGGCTGCCACTGCGACGGGTCCTCGGCGCTGAGCGGCCATGCTGGCTCAGGGGGCATGGCCGCGGTCTGGGCAAAGAAGGACATAGCACGCCCAATCCTACTTGCCCACGAATGAGAACCCATTTGGAGTGGGTTTCAGGTGCCGGAGAGCCCCAGCAAAGCATCAGGGCCCAGGGATCCAGGGGCAGCCCAGCTCAGCTTCGCCCTATGGAGAGCGGAGTGACGGGGGCGAAAACGTCTTGTGCTGCTTTCCTGAGCCAAGGCGCTTAAGGGATGTGGTTTGCTGCTGAAAGAGAGTTTCCCTTTGCAGAATGCAGCTCCCAGAAGCTCGTTTTGGACTGTCGCCGTGACGGGGCCTCGGCGCTGAGCGGCCGTGCTGGCTCAGGGTCATGGCCGGGGTCTGGGCTTAGAAGGACTTAGCAAGCCCAATCCTGCTTGCCCACGAAGGAGAACCTGTGTGGAGTGTGATTCGGGTGCCGGAAACCCCCAGCAAAGCAGCAGGGCCCAGGGAGCCAGGGGCAGCCCAGCCCCGCTTTGCCCTATGGAGAGCGGAGGGCCGGGGGTGAAAAGAGCTTGTGTTGATATTCTGCGTGGAGTCACGGCGAGGCTGTGGTTTGCTGCCCAAGGAGAGTGTCCCTTTGCAGAATGCAGCTCCCAGAATCTCGCTTTGGGCTGTCGCTGCGAAGGGGCCTCGGCGCTGAGTGGCCGAGCTGGCTCAGGGGGCATGGCTGGGGGTGGGTGCAGAAGGCCTTCGCGCACCCAATCCTACTTCCCCACGAAGGAGAACCCGTGGGGATTGGGTTTCGCGCGCTAGAGAGCCCCAGCAAAGCATCAGGGCCCAGGGAGCCAGGGGCAGCCCGGCCCCGCTTTGCCCTATGGAGAGCGCAGGGTCGGGGGCGAAAACAGCTTGCGCTGCTTTCATGAGCCAAGGCAAGTAGGGGATGTGGTTTGCTGCTGGAAGAGTTTCCCTTTGCAGAATGCAGCACCCAGAAGCTCGTTTTGGGCCCTCTCAGGGACGGGGCCTCGGCGCTGAGCGGCCGAGCTGGCTCAGGGGGCATGGCTGCGACCTGGGCGCAGAAGGCCTTCGTGCGCCCAATCCTGCTTCCCCACGAAGAAGAACCCGTGGGGAGTGGGATTCGGGCGCCGGAGACCCCCAGCAAATCAGCAGGGCCCAGGGAGCCAGGGGCAGCCCAGCCCCGCTTTGCAGTATGGAGAGCGCAGGGCCGGGGCGAAAAGGGCTTGCGCTGCTTTCCTGAGCCAAGGCGCTTAAGGCATGTGGTTTGCTGCTGGAAGAGAGTTTCCATTTGCAGAATGCAGCTCCCATAAGCTCGTTTTGGGCCGTCGCTGCGAAGGGGCCTCGGCGCTGAGCAGCTGAGCTGGCTCAGGGGGCATGGCTGTGGTCTGGGCGCAGAAGGCCTTCGCGCGGCCAATCCTGCTTCCCCACGAAGGAGAACCCGTGGGCAGTGTGATTCGGGTGCCGGAAACCCCCAGCAAGGCAGCAGGGCCCAGGGATCCAGGGGCAGCCCAGCTCAGCTTCGCCCTATGGAGAGGGGAGGGCCGGACGCGAAAACGGATAGCATTGCTTTCCTGAGCGGAGGCACTTTGGGGCTGTGGTTTGCTGCCCCAGCAGAGTTTCACTTTGCAGAATGCAGCACTCAGAAGCTCATTTTGGGCAATAGGTGCGACGGGGCCTCGGAGCTGAGTGGCTGAGCTGGCTCAGGGGGCATGGCTGGGGCCTAGGCGCAGGAGGCTTTCGCGCGCCCAATCCTGCATTCCCCGCGAAGGAGAACCCGTGGGGAGTGCGTTTCGGGCTCCGGAGACCCCCAGGAAAGCAGCAGGGCCCAGGGATCCAGGGGCAGCCCAGCCCCGCTTTGCCCAATGGAGAGCTGAAGGCCGGGGCGAAAACAGCTTGTGTTGATTTCCTGCGGCGAGGCACGGTGAGGCTGTGGTTTGCTGCCCAAGGAGAGTTTCCCTTTGCAGAATGCAGTTCCCAGAAGCTCCTTATGTGCCATCGCTGCGACGGGGCCTCGGCTCTGAGCGGCCGAGCTGGCTCAGGGGGCATGGCTGGGCCCTGGGCACAGAAGGCCTTCGTTCGCCCAATCCTGCTTCCCCACGAAGAAGAACCCGTGGGGAGTGGGATTCGGGCGCCGGAGACCCCCAGCAAATCAGCAGGGCCCAGGGAGCCAGGGGCAGCCCAGCCCCGCTTTGCCGTATGGAGAGCGCAGGGCCGGGGCGAAAAGGGCTTGCGCTGCTTTCCTGAGCCAAGGCGCTTAAGGGATGTGGTTTGCTGCTGGAAGAGAGATTCCCTTTGCAGAATGCAGCTCCCAGAAGCTCATTTTGGGCTGTCGCTGCGACGGGGCCTCGGCGCTGAGCGGCCGTGCTGGCTCAGGGGGCATGGCCGGGGTCTGGGCGAAGAAGGACTAAGCACGCCCAATCCTGCTTGCCCACGAAGGAGAACCTGTGTGGAGTGTGATTTGGGTGCCGGAAACCCCCAGCAAAGCAGCAGGGCCCAGGGAGCCAGGGGTAGCCCAGCCCCGCTTTGCCCTATGGAGAGCGGAGAGCCGGGGGTGAAAAGAGCTTGTGTTGATATTCTGCGTGGAGTCACGGTGAGGCTGTGGTTTGCTGCCCAAGGAGTGTGTCCCTTTGCAGAATGCAGCTCCCAGAATCTCGCTTTGGGCTGTCGCTGCAAAGGGGCCTCGGCCCTGAGCGGCCGAGCTGGCTCAGGGGGCATGGCTGGGGGCTGGGTGCAGAAGGCCTTCGCGCACCCAATCCTACTTCGCCACGAAGGAGAACCCGTGGGGATTGGGTTTCGCGCGCTGGAGAGCCCCAGCAAAGCAGCAGGGCCCAGGGATCCAGGTGCAGCCTAGCCCCGCTTTGCCCTATGGAGAGCGCAGGTCCGGGGGCCAAAACGGCTTGCGCTGCTTTCCTGAGCCAAGGCGCTTAAGGGATGTGGTTTGCTGCTGGAAGAGAGTTTCCCTTTGCAGAATGCAGCTCCCAGAAGCTCGTTTTGGGCTGTCGCTGCGACGGGGCCTCGGCGCTGAGCGGCCATGCTGGCTCAGGGGGCATGGCCGCGGTCTGGGCGAAGAAGGACATAGCACGCCCAATCCTACTTGCCCACGAAGGAGAACCCATTTGGAGTGGGTTTCAGGCTCCGGAGAGCCCCAGAAAAGCATCAGGGCCCAGGGATCCAGGGGCAGCCCAGCTCAGCTTCGCCCTATGGAGAGCGGAGTGCCGGGGGCGAAAACGGATAGCTTTGCTTTCCTGAGCGGAGGCGAGTTGTGGCTGTGCTTTGCTGCCCGAGGAGTGTTTCCCTTTGCAGAATGCAGCTCCCAGAAGCTCGTTTTGGGCCGTCGCTGTGACGGGGCCTCGGCGCTGAGCGGCCGTGCTGGCTCAGGGGGCATGGCTGTGGTCTGGGCCCAGAAGGCCTTCGCGCGCCCAATCCTGCTTCCCCACGAAGGAGAACCCGTGGGCAGTGTGATTCGGGTGCCGGAAACCCCCAGCAAAGCAGCAGGGCCCGGGGATCCAGGGGCAGCCCAGCTCAGCTTCGCCCTATGGAGAGCGGAGTGCCGGGGGCGAAAACGGATAGCGTTGCTTTCCTGAGCGGAGGCGAGTTGTGGCTGTGCTTTGCTGCCCGAGGAGTGTTTCCCTTTGCAGAATGCAGCTCCCAGAAGCTCGTTTTGGGCCGTCGCTTCGAAGGGGGCTCGGCGCTGGGCAGCCGAGCTGGCTCAGGGTGCATGGCTGTGGTCTGGGCGCAGAAGGCCTTCGCGCGCCCAATCCTGCTTCCCCACGAAGGAGAACCCGTGGGCAGTGTGATTCGGGTGCCGGAAACCCCCAGCAAAGCAGCAGGGCCCAGGGATCCAGGGGCAGCCCAGCTCAGCTTCGCCCTATGGAGAGCGGAGTGCCGGGGGCGAAAACGGATAGCGTTGCTTTCCTGAGCCAAGGCGCGTTGGGGGTGTGGTTTGCTGCCCAAGGAGAGTTTCCTTTTGCAGAATGCAGCTCCCAGAAGCTCTTTTTGGGCCGTCGCTGCCACGGGTCCTCAGCGCTGATCGGCCGAGCTGGCTCAGGGGGCATGGCTGGGACCATGGCGCAAAAGGTTTTCGCAAACCCAATCCTACTTGCCCACGAAGGAGAACCCGTGTGGAGTGTTTTCGGCCGCCGGAAACCCCAGCAAAGCAGCAGGGCCCAGGGATCCAGGGGCAGCCCAGCCCCGCTTTGCCCTATGGAGAGCGGAGGGCCGGGGTAAAAACAACTTGTGTTGATTACCTGCGCCGAGGCATGGTGAGGCTGTGGTTTGCTGCCAGAGGAGAGTTTCCCTTTGCAGAATGCAGTTCCCAGAAGCTCGTTATGTGCCGTCGGTGCGAAGGGGCCTCAGCACTGAGGGATCCAGGGGCAGCCCAGCCCCGCTTTGCCCTATGGAGAGCGGAGGGCCGGGGGCGAAAACAGCTTGTGTTGATTTCCTGTGCCGAGGCAAGTTGAGGCTGTGGTGGGCTGCCCAAGGAGAGTTTCCCTTTGCAGAATGCAGCTCCCAGAAGCTCGTTTTGATTTGCCATTGTGACGGGGCCTCGGCACTGAGCGGCAGAGCTGGCTCAGGGGGCATGGCTGGGGCCTAGGCGCAGAAGGTCTTCGCGCTCCGAATCCTGCTTCCCCACGAATGAGAACCCCTGTGGAGTGTGATTTGGGTGCCAGAAACCCCCAGGAAAGCAGCAGGGCCCAGGGATCCAGGGGCAGCCCAGCTCAGCTTCGCCCTATGGAGAGCGGAGTGCCGGGGGCGAAAACGGATAGCGTTGCTTTCCTGAGCGGAGGCGAGTTGGGGATGTGCTTTGCTGCCCAAGGAGTGTTTCCCTTTGCAGAATGCAGCTCCCAGAAGCTTGTTTTGGGCCGTCGCTGCGAAGGGGCCTCGGCGCTGAGCGGCCGAGCTGGCTCAGGATGCATGGCTGTGGTCTGGGCGCAGAAGGCTTTCGCGCGCCCAATCCTGCTTCCCCACGAAGGAGAACCCGTGGGCATTGTGATTCGGGTGCCGGAAACCCCCAGCAAAGCAGCAGGGCCCAGGGATCCAGGGGCAGCCCAGCCCCGCTTTGCCCAATGGAGAGCCGAAGGCCGGGGCGAAAACAGCTTGTGTTGATTTCCTGCGGCGAGGCACGGTGAGGCTGTGGTGTGCTGCCCAAAGAGAGTTTCCCTTTGCAGAATGCAGTTCCCAGAAGCTCGTTATGTGCCATTGCTGCGACGGGGCCTTGGCTCTGAGCGGCCCAGCTGGATCAGGGGGCATGGCAGGGACCTGGGCGCAGAAGGCCTTCGCGCGGCCAATCCTGTTTCCCCACGAAGGAGTACCCATGGGCAGTGTGATTCGGGTGCCGGAAACCCCCAGCAAAGCAGCTGGGCCCAGGGATCCAGGGGCAGCCCTGCTCAGCTTCGGCCTTTGGAGAGCGCAGGGCCTGGGGGGGAAAACGGCTTGCACTGCTTTCCTGAGCCAAGGCGAGTTGGGGGTGTGGTTTGCTGCCCGAGGAGAGTTTCCCTTTGCAGAATGCAGCTCCCAGAAGCTCGTCATGGGCCATCGCTGCGAAGGGGCCTTGGCGCTGAGCGGCCGAGCTGGCTCAGGGGGCATGGCTGGGGCCTGGGCGAAGAAGGACTTAGCACGCCCAATCCTGCTTGGCCACGAAGGAGAACCTGTGTGGAGTGTGATTCGGGTGCCGGAAACCCCCAGCAAAGCAGCAGGGCCCAGGGAGCCAGGGGCAGCCCAGCCCCGCTTTGCCCTATGGAGAGCGGAGGGCCGGGGGTGAAAAGAGCTTGTGTTGATATTCTGCGTGGAGTTACGGCGAGGCTGTGGTTTGCTGCCCAAGGAGAGTGTCCCTTTGCAGAATGCAGCTCCCAGAATCTCGCTTTGGGCTGTCACTGCGAAGGGGCCTCGGCCCTGAGCGGCCAAGCTGGCTCAGGGGGCATGGCTGGGGGCTGGGCGCAGAAGCCCTTCGCGCACCCAATCCTACTTCCACAAGAACGAGATCCCTTGGGGATTGTGTTTCCCGCGCCTGAGACCACCAGCAAAGCAGCAGGGCCCAGGGATCCAGGTGCAGCCTAGCCCCGCTTTGCCCTATGGAGAGCGCAGGGCCGGGGGCGAAAACGGCTTGCGCTGCTTTCCTAAGCCAAGGCGCGTAAGGGATGTGGTTTGCTGCTGGAAGAGAGTTTCCCTTTGCAGAATGCAGCTCCCAGAAGCTCGTTTTGGGCTGTCGCTGCGACGGGGCCTCTGCGCTGAGCGGCCGAGCTGGCTCAGGGTCATGGCCGGGGTCTGGGCTTAGAAGGACTTAGCACGCCCAATCCTGCTTGCCCACGAAGGAGAACCCATTTGGAGTGGGTTTCAGGCGCTGGAGAGGCCCAGCAAAGCATCAGGGCCCAGGGAGCCAGGGGCAGCCCGGCCCCGCTTTGCCCTATGGAGAGGGCAGGGCCGGGGGCGAAAACAACTTGCGCTGCTTTCATGAGCCAAGGCAAGTAGGGGATGTGGTTTGCTGCTGGAAGAGTTTCCCTTTGCAGAATGCAGCACCCAGAAGCTTGTTTTGGGCCGTCTCTGGGACGGGGCCTCGGCGCTCAGCGGTGGAGCTGGCTCAGGGGGCCTGGCTGGGGCCTGGGCGCAGAAGGCCTTCGTGCGCACAATCCTGCTTCCCCACGAAGAAGAACCCGTGGGGAGTGGGATTCGGGCGCCGGAGACCCCCAGCAAATCAGCAGGGCCCAGGGAGCCAGGGGCAGCCCAGCCCCGCTTTGCAGTATGGAGAGCGCAGGGCCTGTGCGAAAAGGGCTTGCGCTGCTTTCCTGAGCCAAGGCGCTTAAGGGATGTGGTTTGCTGCTGGAAGAGAGTTTCCCTTTGCAGAATGCAGCTCCCAGAAGCTCCTTTTGGGCTGTCGCTGCGACGGGGCCTCGGCGCTGAGCGGCCCTGCTGGCTCAGGGGGCATGGCCGGGGTCTGGGCGAAGAAGGACTTAGCACGCCCAATCCTGCTTGCCCACGAAGGAGAACCTGTGTGGAGTGTGATTCGGGTGCCGGAAACCCCCAGCAAAGCAGCAAGGCCCAGGGAGCCAGGGGCAGCCCAGCCCTGCTTTGCCCTATGGAGAGCGGAGGGCCGGGGGTGAAAAGAGCTTGTGTTGATATTCTGCGTGGATTTACGGCGAGGCTGTGGTTTGCTGCCCAAGGAGAGTGTCCCTTTGCAGAATGCAGCTCCCAGAATCTCGCTTTGGGCCCTCGCTGCGAAGGGGCCTCAGCCCTGAGCGGCCAAGCTGGCTCAGGGGGCATGGCTGGGGGCTGGGCGCAGATGCCCTTCGCGCACCCAATCCTACTTCCCCACGAAGGAGAACCCTTGGGGATTGTGTTTCCCGCGCCTGAGACCACCAGCAAAGCAGCAGGGCCCAGGGATCCAGGTGCAGCCTAGCCCCGCTTTGCCCTATGGAGAGCGCAGGGCCGGGGGCGAAAACAGATTGCGCTGCTTTCCTGAGCCAAGGCGCTTAAGGGATGTGGTTTGCTGCTGGAAGAGAGTTTCCCTTTGCAGAATGCAGCTCCCAGAAGCTCGTTTTGGGCTGTCACTGCGACGGTGCCTCGGTGCTGAGCGGCCGTGCTGGCTCAGGGTCATGGCCAGGGTCTGGGCTTAGAAGGACTTAGCACGCCCAATCCTGCTTGCCCAAGAAGGAGAACCTGTGTGGAGTGTGATTCGGGTGCCGTAATCCCCCGGGAAAACAGCAGGGCCCAGGGAGCCAGGGGCAGCCCAGCCCCGCTTTGCCCTATGGAGAGCGCAGGGCCGGGGGCGAAAACGGTTTGCGCTGCTTTCCTGAGCCAAGGCGATTAAGGGATGTGGTTTGGTGCTGGAAGAGTTTCCCTTTGCAGAATGCAGCATCCAGAAGCTCGTTTTGGGCCATCTCAGGGACGGGCCCTCGGCGCTGAGTGGCCGAGCTGGCTCAGGGGGCATGGCTGGGGGCTGGGTGCAGAAGCCCTTCGCGCACCCAATCCTACTTCCCCTCGAAGCAGAACCACTGGGGATTGGGTTTCACGTGCTGGAGAGCCCCAGCAAAGCAGCAGGGCACAGGGATCCAGGTGCAGCCTGGATGTGGACTTAGCATGCCCAGTCCTGCTTGCCCACGAAGGAGAACCCGTGGGGATTAGGTTTCGCGCGCTGGAGAGCCCCAGCAAAGCAGCAGGGCCCAGGGAGCCAGGGGCAGCCCAGCCCCGCTTTGCCCTATGGAGAGCGGAGGGCCGGGGTTGAAAAGAGCTTGTGTTGATATTCTGCGTGGAGTCACGGTGAGGCTGTGGTTTGCTGCCCAAGGAGAGTGTCCCTTTGCAGAATGCAGCTCCCAGAATCTCGCTTTGGGCCGTCGCTGCGAAGGGGCCTCGGCACTGAGCGGCAGAGCTGGCTCAGGGGGCATGCCTGGGGCCTGGGCGCAGGAGGCTTTCGCGCGCCCAATCCTGCATTCCCCGCGAAGGAGAACCCGTGGAGAGTGGGTTTCGGGCTCCGGAGACCCCCAGGAAAGCAGCAGGGCCCAGGGAGCCAGGGGCAGCCCAGCTCAGCTTCACCCTATGGAGAGCGGAGGGCCGGGGGCGAAAACAGCTTGTGTTGATTTCCTGCGCCGAGGCAAGTTGAGGCTGTGGTGGGCTGCCCAAGGAGAGTTTCTCTTTGCAGAATGCAGCTCCCAGAAGCTCGTTTTGATTTGCCATTGCGACGGGGCCTCGGCACTGAGCGGCAGAGCTGGCTCAGGGGGCATGGCTGGGGCCTAGGCGCAGAAGGTCTTCGCGCTCCGAATCCTGCTTCCCCACGAATGAGAACCCCTGTGGAGTGTGATTTGGGTGCCAGAAACCCCCAGCAAAGCAGCAGGGCCCAGGGATCCAGGGGCAGCCCAGCTCAGCTTCGCCCTATGGAGAGCGGAGTGCTGGGGGCGAAAACGGATAGCGTTGCTTTCCTGAGCGGAGGCGAGTTGGGGCTGTGCTTTGCTGCACGAGGAGTGTTTCCGTTTGCAGAATGCTGCTCCCAGAATCTCGCTTTGGGCCTTCGCTGCGAAGGGGCCTCGGCGCTGAGCGGCCGAGCTGGCTCAGGGTGCATGGCTGTGGTCTGGGCGCAGAAGGCCTTCGCGCGCCCAATCCTGCTTCCCCACGAAGGAGAACCCGTGGGCAGTGTCATTCGGGTGCCGGAAACCCCCAGCAAAGCAGCAGGGCCCAGGGATCCAGGGGCAGCCCAGCTCAGCTTCGCCCTATGGAGAGGGGAGGGCCGGACGCGAAAACGGATAGCATTGCTTTCCTGAGCGGAGGCACCTTGGGGCTGTGGTTTGCTGCCCCAGCAGAGTTTCGCTTTGCAGAATGCAGCACTCAGAAGCTCATTTTGGGCAATAGGTGCGACCCGGCCTCGGAGCTGAGTGGCCGAGCTGGCTCAGGGGGCATGGTTGGGGCCTGGGCCCAGGAGTCTTTCGCGCGCCCAATCCTGCATTCCCCGCGAAGGAGAACCCGTGGGGAGTGCGTTTCGGGCTCCGGAGACCCCCAGGAAAGCAGCAGGGCCCAGGGATCCAGGGGCAGCCCAGCCCCGCTTTACCCAATGGAGAGCCGAAGGCCGGGGCGAAAACAGCTTGTGTTGATTTCCTGCGGCGAGGCACGGTGAGGCTGTGGTGTGCTGCCCAAGGAGAGTTTCCCTTTGCAGAATGCAGTTCCCAGAAGCTCGTTATGTGCCATTGCTGCGACGGGGCCTTGGCTCTGAGCGGCCGAGCTGGATCAGGGGGCATGGCAGGGACCTGGGCGCAGAAGGCCTTCGCGCGGCCAATCCTGTTTCCCCACGAAGGAGTACCCATGGGCAGTGTGATTCGGGTGCCGGAAACCCCCAGCAAAGCAGCTGGGCCCAGGGATCCAGGGGCAGCCCTGCTCAGCTTCGGCCTTTGGAGAGCGCAGGGCCTGGGGGGGAAAACGGCTTGCACTGCTTTCCTGAGCCAAGGCGAGTTGGGGGTGTGGTTTGCTGCCCGAGGAGAGTTTCCCTTTGCAGAATGCAGCTCCCAGAATCTCGCTTTGGGACGTCGCTGCGAAGGCGCCTTGGCGCTGAGCGGCCGAGCTGGCTCAGGGGGCATGGCTGGGGCCTGGGCGAAGAAGGACTTAGCACGCCCAATCCTGCTTCCCCACGAAGGAGAACCTGTGTGGAGTGTGATTCGGGTGCCGGAAACCCCCAGCAAAGCAGCAGGGCCCAGGGAGCCAGGGGCAGCCCAGCCCCGCTTTGCCCTATGGAGAGCGGAGGGCCGGGGGTGAAAAGAGCTTGTGTTGATATTCTGCGTGGAGTTACGGCGAGGCTGTGGTTTGCTGCCCAAGGAGAGTGTCCCTTTGCAGAATGCAGCTCCCAGAATCTCGCTTTGGGCTGTCACTGCGAAGGGGCCTCGGCCCTGAGCGGCCAAGTTGGCTCAGGGGGCATGGCTGGGGGCTGGGCGCAGAAGCCCTTCGCGCACCCAATCCTACTTCCACAAGAACGAGAACCCTTGGGGATTGTGTTTCCCGCGCCTGAGACCACCAGCAAAGCAGCAGGGCCCAGGGATCCAGGTGCAGCCTAGCCCCGCTTTGCCCTATGGAGAGCGCAGGGCCGGGGGCGAAAACGGCTTGCGCTGCTTTCCTGAGCCAGGGCGCGTAAGGGATGTGGTTTGCTGCTGGAAGAGAGTTTCCCTTTGCAGAATGCAGCTCCCAGAAGCTCGTTTTGGGCTGTCGCTGCGACGGGGCCTCGGCGCTGAGCGGCCGAGCTGGCTCAGGGTCATGGCCGGGGTCTGGGCTTAGAAGGACTTAGCACGCCCAATCCTGCTTGCCCACGAAGGAGAACCCATTTGGAGTGGGTTTCAGGCGCCGGAGAGGCCCAGCAAAGCATCAGGGCCCAGGGAGCCAGGGGCAGCCCGGCCCCGCTTTGCCCTATGGAGAGGGCAGGGCCGGGGGCGAAAACAACTTGCGCTGCTTTCATGAGCCAAGGCAAGTAGGGGATGTGGTTTGCTGCTGGAAGAGTTTCCCTTTGCAGAATGCAGCACCCAGAAGCTCGTTTTGGGCCGTCTCTGGGACGGGGCCTCGGCGCTCAGCGGTGGAGCTGGCTCAGGGGGCATGGCTGGGGCCTGGGCGCAGAAGGCCTTCGTGCGCCCAATCCTGCTTCCCCACGAAGAAGAACCCGTGGGGAGTGGGATTCGGGCGCCGGAGACCCCCAGCAAATCAGCAGGGCCCAGGGAGCCAGGGGCAGCCCAGCCCCGCTTTGCAGTATGGAGAGCGCAGGGCCTGGGCGAAAAGGGCTTGCGCTGCTTTCCTGAGCCAAGGCGCTTAAGGGATGTGGTTTGCTGCTGGAAGAGAGTTTCCCTTTGCAGAATGCAGCTCCCAGAAGCTCGTTTTGGGCTGTCGCTGCGACGGGGCCTCGGCGCTGAGCGGCCCTGCTGGCTCAGGGGGCATGGCCGGGGTCTGGGCGAAGAAGGACTTAGCACGCCCAATCCTGCTTGCCCACGAAGGAGAACCTGTGTGGAGTGTGATTCGGGTGCCGGAAACCCCCAGCAAAGCAGCAAGGCCCAGGGAGCCAGGGGCAGCCCAGCCCTGCTTTGCCCTATGGAGAGCGGAGGGCCGGGGATGAAAAGAGCTTGTGTTGATATTCTGCGTGGATTTACGGCGAGGCTGTGGTTTGCTGCCCAAGGAGAGTGTCCCTTTGCAGAATGCAGCTCCCAGAATCTCGCTTTGGGCCCTCGCTGCGAAGGGGCCTCAGCCCTGAGCGGCCAAGCTGGCTCAGGGGGCATGGCTGGGGGCTGGGCGCAGAAGCCTTTCGCGCACCCAATCCTACTTCCCCACGAAGGAGAACCCTTGGGGATTGTGTTTCCCGCGCCTGAGACCACCAGCAAAGCAGCAGGGCCCAGGGATCCAGGTGCAGCCTAGCCCCGCTTTGCCCTATGGAGAGCGCAGGGCCGGGGGCGAAAACAGCTTGCGCTGCTTTCCTGAGCCAAGGCGCTTAAGGGATGTGGTTTGCTGCTGGAAGAGAGTTTCCCTTTGCAGAATGCAGCTCCCAGAAGCTCGTTTTGGGCTGTCACTGCGACGGGGCCTCGGCGCTGAGCGGCCGTGCTGGCTCAGGGTCATGGCCAGGGTCTGGGCTTAGAAGGACTTAGCACGCCCAATCCTGCTTGCCCAAGAAGGAGAACCTGTGTGGAGTGTGATTCGGGTGCCGGAAACCCCCAGCAAAGCAGCAGGGCCCAGGGAGCCAGGGGCAGCCCAGCCCCGCTTTGCCCTATGGAGAGCGCAGGGCCGGGGGCGAAAACGGTTTGCGCTGCTTTCCTGAGCCAAGGGGCTTAAGGGATGTGGTTTGCTGCTGGAAGATTTTCCCTTTGCAGAATGCAGCATCCAGAAGCTCGTTTTGGGCCGTCTCAGGGACGGGCCCTCGGCGCTGAGTGGCCGAGCTGGCTCAGGGGGCATGGCTGGGGGCTGGGTGCAGAAGCCCTTCGCGCACCCAATCCTACTTCCCCACGAAGCAGAACCACTGGGGATTGGGTTCGCGCGCTGGAGAGCCCCAGCAAAGCAGCAGGGCACAGGGATCCAGGTGCAGCCTGGATGTGGACTTAGCATGCCCAGTCCTGCTTGCCCACGAAGGAGAACCCGTGGGGATTGGGTTTCGCGCGCTGGAGAGCCCCAGCAAAGCAGCAGGGCCCAGGGAGCCAGGGGCAGCCCAGCCCCGCTTTGCCCTATGGAGAGCGGAGGGCCGGGGGTGAAAAGAGCTTGTGTTGATATTCTGCGTGGAGTCACGGTGAGGCTGTGGTTTGCTGCCCAAGGAGAGTGTCCCTTTGCAGAATGCAGCTCCCAGAATCTCGCTTTGGGCCGTCGCTGCGAAGGGGCCTCGGCGCTGAGCGGCCGAGCTGGCTCAGTGGGCATGCGTGGGGGCTGGGTGCAGAAGGCCTTCGCGCACCCAATCCTACTTCCCCACGAAGGAGAACCCGTGGGGATTGGATTTCGCGCGCTGGAGAGCCCCAGCAAAGCAGCAGGGCCCAGGGATCCAGGTGCAGCCTAGCCCCGCTTTGCCCTATGGAGAGCGCAGGTCCGGGGGCGAAAACGGCTTGCGCTGCTTTCCTGAGCCAAGGCGCTTAAGGGATGTGGTGTGCTGCTGGAAGAGAGTTTCCCTTTGCAGAATGCAGCTCCCAGAAGCTCCTTTTGGGCCGTCTCTGGGACGGGGCCTAGGGGCTGAGCGGCCGAGCTGGCTCAGGGGGCATGGCTGGGGCCTGGGCGCAGAAGGCCTTCGTGCGCCCAATCCTGCTTCCCCACGAAGGAGAACCCGTGGGGAGTGTGATTCGGGTGCCGGAGGCCCCCAGCAAATCAGCAGGGCCCAGGGAGCCAGGGGCAGCCCAGCCCCGCTTTGCCCTATGGAGAGCGCAGGGCGGGGCGAAAAGGGCTTGCTCTGCTTTCCTGAGCCAAGGCGCTTAAGGGATGTGGTTTGCTGCTGGAAGAGAGTTTCCCTTTGCAGAATGCAGCTCCCAGAAGCTCATTTTGGGCTCTCGCTGCGACGGGGCCTCGGCGCTGAGCGGCCGTGCTGGCTCAGGGTCATGGCCGGGGTCTGGGCTTAGAAGGACTTAGCGCGCCCAATCCTACTTGCCCACGAAGGAGAACCTGTGTGGAGTGTGATTCGGGTGCCGGAAACCCCCAGCAAATGAGCAGGGCCCAGGGAGCCAGGGGCAGCCCAGCCCCGCTTTGCAGTATGGAGAGCGCAGGGCCGGGGCGAAAAGGGCTTGCGCTGCTTTCCTGAGCCAAGGCGCTTAAGGGATGTGGTTTGCTGCTGGAAGAGAGTTTCCCTTTGCAGAATGCAGCTCCCAGAAGCTCCTTTTGGGCTGTCGCTGCGACGGGGCCTCGGCGCTGAGCGGCCCTGCTGGCTCAGGGGGCATGGCCGGGGTCTGGGCGAAGAAGGACTTAGCACGCCCAATCCTGCTTGCCCACGAAGGAGAACCTGTGTGGAGTGTGATTCGGGTGCCGGAAACCCCCAGCAAAGCAGCAAGGCCCAGGGAGCCAGGGGCAGCCCAGCCCTGCTTTGCCCTATGGAGAGCGGAGGGCCGGGGATGAAAAGAGCTTGTGTTGATATTCTGCGTGGATTTACGGCGAGGCTGTGGTTTGCTGCCCAAGGAGAGTGTCCCTTTGCAGAATGCAGCTCCCAGAATCTCGCTTTGGGCCCTCGCTGCGAAGGGGCCTCAGCCCTGAGCGGCCAAGCTGGCTCAGGGGGCATGGCTGGGGGCTGGGCGCAGAAGCCTTTCGCGCACCCAATCCTACTTCCCCACGAAGGAGAACCCTTGGGGATTGTGTTTCCCGCGCCTGAGACCACCAGCAAAGCAGCAGGGCCCAGGGATCCAGGTGCAGCCTAGCCCCGCTTTGCCCTATGGAGAGCGCAGGGCCGGGGGCGAAAACAGCTTGCGCTGCTTTCCTGAGCCAAGGCGCTTAAGGGATGTGGTTTGCTGCTGGAAGAGAGTTTCCCTTTGCAGAATGCAGCTCCCAGAAGCTCGTTTTGGGCTGTCACTGCGACGGGGCCTAGGGGCTGAGCGGCCGAGCTGGCTCAGGGGGCATGGCTGGGGCCTGGGCGCAGAAGGCCTTCGTGCGCCCAATCCTGCTTCCCCACGAAGGAGAACCGGTGGGGAGTGGGATTCGGGTGCCGGAGACCCCCAGCAAATCAGCAGGGCCCAGGGAGCCAGGGGCAGCCCAGCCCCGCTTTGCCCTATGGAGAGCGCAGGGCGGGGCGAAAAGGGCTTGCTCTGCTTTCCTGAGCCAAGGCGCTTAAGGGATGTGGTTTGCTGCTGGAAGAGAGTTTCCCTTTGCAGAATGCAGCTCCCAGAAGTTCGTATTGGGCCGTCGCTGCGATGGGGCCTCGGCGCTGTGAGTCCGAGCTGGCTCAGGGGGCATGGCTGGGGTCTGGCAAAGAAGGCTTTCGCACGTCCATTCCTACTTTCCCACGAAGGAGAACCCATTTGGAGTGGGTTTCAGGCGCCGGAGAGGCCCAGCAAAGCATCAGGGCCCAGGGAGCCAGGGGCAGCCCGGCCCCTCTTTGCCCTATGGAGAGCGCAGGGCCTGGGGCGAAAACAGCTTGCGCTGCTTTCATGAGCCAAGGCAAGTAGGGGATGTGGTTTGCTGCTGGAAGAGTTTCCCTTTGCAGAATGCAGCATCCAGAAGCCCGTTTTGGGCCGTCTCTGGGACGGGGCCTCGGCGCTGAGCGGCCGAGCTGGCTCAGGGGGCATGGCCGGGGTCTGTGCGAAGAAGGACTTAGCACGCCCAATCCTGCTTGCCCACGAAGGAGAACCTGTGTGGAGTGTGATTCGGGTGCCGGAAACCCCCAGCAAAGCAGCAGGGCCCAGGGAGCCAGGGGCAGCCCAGCCCTGCTTTGCCCTATGGAGAGCGGAGGGCCGGGGGTGAAAAGAGCTTGTGTTGATATTCTGCGTGGAGTCACGGCGAAGCTGTGGTTTGCTGCCCAAGGAGAGTGTCCCTTTGCAGAATGCAGCTCCCAGAATCTCGCTTTGGGCCATCGCTGCGAAGGGGCCTCGGCCCTGAGCGGCCGAGCTGGCTCAGGGGGCATGGCTGGGGGCTGGGTGCAGAAGGCCTTCGCGCACCCAATCCTACTTCCCCACGAAGGAGAACCCGTGGGGATTTGGTTTCACGCGCTGGAGAGCCCCAGCAAATCAGTAGGGCCCATGGATCCAGGTGCAGCCCAGCCCCGCTTTGCCCTATGGAGAGCGCAGGGCCGGGGGCGAAAACAGCTTGCGCTGCTTTCCTGAGCCAAGGCGCTTAAGGGATGTGGTTTGCTGCTGGAAGAGAGTTTCCCATTGCAGAATGCAGCTCCCAGAAGCTCGTTTTGGGCCGTCTCTGGGACGGGGCCTCGGCGCTGAGCGGCCGACCTGGCTCAGGGGGCATGGCCGGGCTCTGTGCGAAGAAGGACTTAGCACGCCCAATCCTGCTTGCCCACGAAGGAGAACCTGTGTGGAGTGTGATTCGGGTGCTGGAAACCCCCAGCAAAGCAGCAGGGCCCAGGGAGCCAGGGGCAGCCCAGCCCTGCTTTGCCCTATGGAGAGCGGAGGGCCGGGGGTGAAAAGAGCTTGTGTTGATATTCTGCGTGGAGTCACGGCGAGGCCGTGGTTTGCTGCGCAAGGAGAGTGTCCCTTTGCAGAATGCAGCTCCCAGAATCTCGCTTTGGGCCGTCTCTGCGACGGGGCCTCGGCACTGAGCGGCCGAGCTGGCTCAGGGGGCATGGCTGGGGGCTGGGTGCAGAAGGCCTTCGCACACCCAATCCTACTTCCCCACGAAGGAGAACCCGTGGGGATTGGGTTTCGCGCGCTGGAGAGCCCCATAAATGCAGCAGGGCCCAAGGATCCAGGTGCAGCCTAGCCCTGCTTTGCCCTATGGAGAGCGCAGGGCCAGGGGCGAAAACGGCTTGCGCTGCGTTCCTGAGCCAAGGCGCTTAAGGGATGTGGTTTGCTGCTGGAAGAGAGTTTCCCTTTGCAGAATGCAGCTCCCAGAAGCTCATTTTGGACCGTCTCTGGGACAGGGCCTCGGCGCTGATCGGCCGAGCTGGCTCAGGGGGCATGGCTGGGGCCTGGGCGCAGAAGGCCTTCGTGCGCACAATCCTGCTTCCCCACGAAGGAGAACCCGTGGGGAGTGGGATTCGGGTGCCGGAGACCCCCAGCAAATCAGCAGGGCCCAGGGAGCCAGGGGCAGCCCAGCCCCGCTTTGCAGTATGGAGAGCGCAGGGCCAGGGCGAAAAGGGCTTGCGCTGCTTTCCTGCGCCAAGGCGCTTAAGGGATGTGGTTTGCTGCTGGAAGAGAGTTTCCCTTTGCAGAATGCAGCTCCCAGAAGCTCGTTTTGGGCCGTCGCTGCGATGGGGCCTCGGCGCTGTGCGTCCGAGCTGGCTCAGGGGGCATGGCTGGGGTCTGGCAAAGAAGGCTTTCGCACGTCCAATCCTACTTGCCCACGAAGGAGAACCCATTTGGAGTGGGTTTCAGGCGCCGGAGAGGCCCAGCAAAGCATCAGGGCCCAGGGAGCCAGGGGCAGCCCGGCCCCGCTTTGCCCTATGGAGAGCGCAGGGCCGGGGGCGAAATCAGCTTGCGCTGCTTTCATGAGCCAAGGCAAGTAGGGGATGTGGTTTGCTGCTGGAAGAGAGTTTCCCTTTGCAGAATGCAGCACCCAGAAGCTCGTTTTGGGCCGTCTCTGGGACGGGGCCTCGGCGCTGAGTGGCCGAGCTGGCTCAGGGGGCATGGCTGGGGCCTGGGCGCAGAAGGCCTTCGTGCGCCCAACCCTGCTTCCCCACGAAGGAGAACCCGTGGGGAGTGGGATTCGGGCGCCGGAGACCCCCAGCATATCAGCAGGGCCCAGGGAGCCAGGGGCAGCCCAGCCCCGCTTTGCAGAATGGACAGCGCAGGGCCGGGGCGAAAAGGGCTTGCGCTGCTTTCCTGAGCCAAGGCGCTTAAGGGATGTGGTTTGCTGCTGGAAGAGAGTTTCCCTTTGCAGAATGCAGCTCCCAGAAGCTCGTTTTGGGCCGTCTCTGGGACGGGGCCTCGGCGCTGAGCGGCCGACCTGGCTCAGGGGGCATGGCCGGGCTCTGTGCGAAGAAGGACTTAGCACGCCCAATCCTGCTTGCCCACGAAGGAGAACCTGTGTGGAGTGTGATTCGGGTGCTGGAAACCCCCAGCAAAGCAGCAGGGCCCAGGGAGCCAGGGGCAGCCCAGCCCTGCTTTGCCCTATGGAGAGCGGAGGGCCGGGGGTGAAAAGAGCTTGTGTTGATATTCTGCGTGGAGTCACGGCGAGGCTGTGGTTTGCTGCGCAAGGAGAGTGTCCCTTTGCAGAATGCAGCTCCCAGAATCTCGCTTTGGGCCGTCTCTGCGACGGGGCCTCGGCACTGAGCGGCCGAGCTGGCTCAGGGGGCATGGCTGGGGGCTGGGTGCAGAAGGCCTTCGCACACCCAATCCTACTTCCCCACGAAGGAGAACCCGTGGGGATTGGGTTTCGCGCGCTGGAGAGCCCCATAAATGCAGCAGGGCCCAAGGATCCAGGTGCAGCCTAGCCCTGCTTTGCCCTATGGAGAGCGCAGGGCCAGGGGCGAAAACGGCTTGCGCTGCTTTCCTGAGCCAAGGCGCTTAAGGGATGTGGTTTGCTGCTGGAAGAGAGTTTCCCTTTGCAGAATGCAGCTCCCAGAAGCTCGTTTTGGGCCGTCGCTGCGATGGGGCCTCGGCGCTGAGCGGCCGTGCTGGCTCAGGGGGCATGGCTGGGGTCTGGCAAAGAAGGCTTTCGCACGTCCAATCCTACTTGCCCACGAAGGAGAACCCATTTGGAGTGGGTTTCAGGCGCCGGAGAGGCTCAGCAAAGCATCAGGGCCCAGGGAGCCAGGGGCAGACCGGCCCCGCTTTGCCATATGGAGAGCACAGGGCCGGGGGCGAAAAGGGCTTGCGCTGCTTTCCTGAGCCAAGGCGCTTAAGGGATGTGGTTTGCTGCTGGAAGAGAGTTTCCCTTTGCAGAATGCAGCTCCCAGAAGCTCGTTTTGGGCTGTCGCTGCGACGGGGCCTCGGCTCTGAGCGGCCATGCTGGCTCATGGGGCATGGCCGCGGTCTGGGCGAAGAAGGACATAGCACGCCCAATCCTACTTGCCCACGAAGGAGAACCCATTTGGAGTGGGTTTCAGGCGCCGGAGAGGCCCAGCAAAGCATCAGGGCCCAGGGAGCCAGGGGCAGCCCAGCCCTGCTTTGCCCTATGGAGAGCGCAGGGCCGGGGGCGAAAACAGCTTGCGCTGCTTTCATGAGCCAAGGCAAGTAGGGGATGTGGTTTGCTGCTGGAAGAGAGTTTCCCTTTGCAGAATGCAGCACCCAGAAGCTCGTTTTGGTCCGTCTCTGGGACGGGGCCTCGGCGCTGAGTGGCCGAGCTGGCTCAGGGGGCATGGCTGGGGCCTGGGCGCAGAAGGCCTTCGTGCGCCCAACCCTGCTTCCCCACGAAGGAGAACCCGTGGGGAGTGGGATTCGGGCGCCGGAGACCCCCAGCATATCAGCAGGGCCCAGGGAGCCAGGGGCAGCCCAGCCCCGCTTTGCAGAATGGACAGCGCAGGGCCGGGGCGAAAAGGGCTTGCGCTGCTTTCCTGAGCCAAGGCGCTTAAGGGATGTGGTTTGCTGCTGGAAGAGAGTTTCCCTTTGCAGACTGCAGCTCCCAGAGGCTCGTTTTGGGCCGTCGCTGCGATGGGGCCTCGGCGCTGTGCGGCCAAGCTGGCTCAGGGGGCATGGCTGGGGTCTGGGCAAAGAAGGCTTTCGCACTTCCAATCCTACTTGCCCACGAAGGAGAACCTATTTGGAGTGGGTTTCAGGCGCCGGAGAGCCCCAGCAAAGCATCAGGGCCCAGGGAGCCAGGGGCAGCCCAGCCCTGCTTTGCCTATGTGGAGCACAGGGCCGGGGCGAAAACAGCTTGCGCTTCTTTCATGAGCCAAGGCAAGTAGGGGATGTGGTTTGCTGCTGGAAGAGATTCCCTTTGCAGAATGCAGCACCCAGAAGCTCGTTTTGGGAAGTCTCTGCGACGGGGCCTCGGCACTGAGCGGCCGAGCTGGCTCAGGGGGCATGGCTGGGGGCTGGGTGCAGAAGGCCTTCGCACACCCAATCCTACTTCCCCACGAAGGAGAACCCATGGGGATTGGGTTTCGCGCGCTGGAGAGCCCCATAAATGCAGCAGGGCCCAAGGATCCAGGTGCAGCCTAGCCCTGCTTTGCCCTATGGAGAGCGCAGGGCCAGGGGCGAAAACGGCTTGCGCTGCTTTCCTGAGCCAAGGCGCTTAAGGGATGTGGTTTGCTGCTGGAAGAGAGTTTCCCTTTGCAGAATGCAGCTCCCAGAAGCTCATTTTGGACCGTCTCTGGGACAGGGCCTCGGCACTGATCGGCCGAGCTGGCTCAGGGGGCATGGCTGGGGCCTGGGCGCAGAAGGCCTTCGTGCGCCCAATCCTGCTTCCCCACGAAGGAGAACCCGTGGGGAGTGGGATTCGGGTGCCGGAGACCCCGAGCAAATCAGCAGGGCCCAGGGAGCCAGGGGCAGCCCAGCCCCGCTTTGCAGTATGGAGAGCGCAGGGCCAGGGCGAAAAGGGCTTGCGCTGCTTTCCTGCGCCAAGGCGCTTAAGGGATGTGGTTTGCTGCTGGAAGAGAGTTTCCCTTTGCAGAATGCAGCTCCCAGAAGCTCGTTTTGGGCCGTCGCTGCGATGGGGCCTCGGCGCTGTGCGTCCGAGCTGGCTCAGGGGGCATGGCTGGGGTCTGGCAAAGAAGGCTTTCGCATGTCCAATCCTACTTGTCCACGAAGGAGAACCCATTTGGAGTGGGTTTCAGGCGCCGGAGAGGCCCAGCAAAGCATCAGGGCCCAGGGAGCCAGGGGCAGACCGGCCCCGCTTTGCCCTATGGAGAGCACAGGGCCGGGGGCGAAAACAGCTTGTGCTGCTTTCATGAGCCAAGGCAAGTAGGGGATGTGGTTTGCTGCTGGAAGAGTTTCCCTTTGCAGAATGCAGCACCCAGAATCTCGCTTTGGGCCGTCTCTGGGACGGGGCCTCGGCGCTGAGCGGCCGAGCTGGCTCAGTGGGCATGGCTGGGGCCTGGGCGCAGAAGGCCTTCGTGCGCCCAATCCTGCTTCCCCACGAAGGAGAACCCGTGGGGAGTGGGATTCGGGCGCCGGAGACCCCCAGCAAATCAGCAGGGCCCAGGGAGCCAGGGGCAGCCCAGCCCCGCTTTGCCGTATGGAGAGCGCAGGGCCGGGGGCGAAAAGGGCTTGCGCTGCTTTCCTGAGCCAAGGCGCTTAAGGGATGTGGTTTGCTGCTGGAAGAGAGTTTCCCTTTGCAGAATGCAGCTCCCAGAAGCTCGTTTTGGGCTGTCGCTGCGACGGGGCCTCGGCTCTGAGCAGCCATGCTGGCTCAGGGGGCATGGCCGCGGTCTGGGCGAAGAAGGACATAGCACGCCCAATCCTACTTGCCCACGAAGGAGAACCCATTTGGAGTGGGTTTCAGGCGCCGGAGAGGCCCAGCAAAGCATCAGGGCCCAGGGAGCCAGGGGCAGCCCAGCCCTGCTTTTCCCTATGGAGAGCGGAGGGCCGGGGGTGAAAAGAGCTTGTGTTGATATTCTGCGTGGAGTCACGGCGAGGCTGTGGTTTGCTGCCCAAGGAGAGTGTCCCTTTGCAGAATGCAGCTCCCAGAATCTCGCTTTGGGCCGTGGCTGCGAAGGGGCCTCGGCCCTGAGCGGCCAAGCTGGCTTACGGGGCATGGCTGGGGGCTGGGTGCAGAACCCCTTCGCGCACCCAATCCTACTTCCACACGAACGAAAACCCTTGGGGATTGTGTTTCCCACGCCTGAGACCACCAGCAAAGCAGCAGGGCCCAGGGATCCAGGTTCAGCCTAGACCCGCTTTGCCCTATGGAGAGCGCAGGGCCGGGGGCGAAAATGGCTTGCGCTGCTTTCCTGAGCCAAGGCGCTTAAGGGATGTGGTTTGCTGCTGGAAGAGAGTTTCCCTTTGCAGAATGCAGCTCCCAGAAGCTCGTCATGGGCCGTCTCTGGGACGGGGCCTCGGCGCTGATCGGCCGAGCTGGCTCAGGAGGCATGGCTGGGGCCTGGGCGCAGAAGGCCTTCGTGCGCCCAATCCTGCTTCCCCACGAAGGAGAACCCGTGGGGAGTGGGATTCGGGCGCCGGAGACCCCCAGCAAATCAGCAGGGCCCAGGGAGCCAGGGGCAGCCAAGCCCTGTTTTGCAGTATGGACAGCGCAGGGCCGGGGCGAAAATGGCTTGCGCTGCTTTCCTGAGCCAAGGCGCTTAAGGGATGTGGTTTGCTGCTGGAAGAGAGTTTCCCTTTGCAGAATGCAGCTCCCAGAAGCTCGTTTTGTGCTGTCGCTGCGATGGGGCCTCGGCGCTGAGCGGCCGAGCTGGCTCAGGGGGCATGGCTGGGGGCTGGGTGCAGAAGCCCTTCGCGCACCCAAACCTACTTCCCCACGAACGAGAACCCGTGTGGATTGTGTTTCCCGCGCCTGAGACCACCAGCAAAGCAGCAGGGCCCAGGTATCCAGGTGCAGCCTAGCCCCGCTGTGCCCTATGGAGAGCGCAGGGCCGGGGGCGAAAACGGCTTGCGCTGCTTTCCTGAGCCAAGGCGCTTAAGGGATGTGGTTTGCTGCTGGAAGAGAGTATCCCTTTGCAGAATGCAGCTCCCAGAAGCTCGTTTTGGGCTGTCGCTGCGACGGGGCCTCGGCGCTGAGCGGCCGTGCTGGCTCAGGGTCATAGCCGGGGTCTGGGCTTAGAAGGACTTAGCACGCCCAATCCTGCTTGCCCACGAAGGAGAACCTGTGTGGAGTGTGATTCGGGTGCCGGAAACCCCCAGCAAATCAGCAGGGCCCAGGGAGCCAGGGGCAGCCCAGCCCCGCTTTGCCATATGGAGAGCGCAGGGCCGGGATGAAAAGGGCTTGCGCTGCTTTCCTGAGCCAAGGCGCTTAAGGGATATTGTTTGCTGCTGGAAGAGAGTTTCCCTTTGCAGAGTGCAGCTCCCAGAAGCTCGTTTTGGGCTGTCGCTGCGACGGGGCCTCGGCGCTCAGCTGCCATGCTGGCTCAGGGGGCATGGCCGCGGTCTGGGCGAAGAAGGACATAGCACGCCCAATCCTACTTGCCCACGAAGGAGAACCCATTTGGAGTGGGTTTCAGGCGCCGGAGAGCCCCAGCAAAGCATCAGGGCCCAGGGAGCCAAGGGCAGCCCGGACCCGCTTTGCCCTATGGAGAGCACAGGGCCGGGGGCGAAAACAACTTGCGCTGCTTTCATGAGCCAAGGCAAGTAGGGGATGTGGTTTGCTGCTGGAAGAGAGTTTTCCTTTGCAGAATGCAGCTCCCAGAAGCTCGTTTTGGGCTGTCGCTGCGACGGGGCCTCGGCCCTGAGTGGCCATGCTGGCTCAGGGGGCATGGCCGCGGTCTGGGCGAAGAAGGACATAGCACGCCCAATCCTACTTTCCCACGAAGGAGAACCCATTTGGAGTGGGTTTCAGGCGCCGGAGAGGCCCAGCAAAGCATCAGGGCCCAGGGAGCCAGGGGCAGCCCAGCCCTGCTTTGCCCTATGGAGAGCGGAGGGCCGGGGGTGAAAAGAGCTTGTGTTGATATTCTGCGTGGAGTCACGGTGAGGCTGTGGTTTGCTGCCCAAGGAGAGTGTGCCTTTGCAGAATGCAGCTCCCAGAATCTCGCTTTGGGCCGTGGCTGCGAAGGGGCCTCGGCGCTGAGCGGCCGAGCTGGCTCAGGGGGCATGGCTGGGGGCTGGGTGCAGAAGCCCTTCGCCCACCCAATCCTACTTCCCCACGAAGGAGAACCCATGGGGATTGGGTTTCGCGCGATGGAGAGCCCCAGGAGAGCAGCAGGGCCCAGGGATCCAGGTGCAGCCTAGACCCGCTTTGCCCTATGGAGAGCGCAGGGCCGGGGGCGAAAATGGCTTGCGCTGCTTTCCTGAGCCAAGGCGCTTAAGGGATGTGGTTTGCTGCTGGAAGACAGTTTCCCTTTGCAGAATGCAGCTCCCAGAAGCTCGTCATGTGCCGTCTCTGGGACGGGGCCTCGGCGCTGATCGGCCGAGCTGGCTCAGGAGGCATGGCTGGGGCCTGGGCGCAGAAGGCCTTCGTGCGCCCAATCCTGCTTCCCCATGAAGGAGAACCCGTGGGGAGTGGGATTCGGGCGCCGGAGACCCCCAGGAGAGCAGCAGGGCCCAGGGATCCAGGTGCAGCCTAGACCCGCTTTGCCCTATGGAGAGCGCAGGGCCGGGGGCGAAAAGGGCTTGCGCTGCTTTCCTGAGCCAAGGCGCTTAAGGGATGTGGTTTGCTGCTGGAAGAGAGTTTCCCTTTGCAGAATGCAGCTCCCAGAAGCTCGTTTTGGTCCGTCTCTGGGACGGGGTCTCGGCGCTGATCGGCCGAGCTGGCTCAGGAGGCATGGCTGGGGCCTGGGCGCAGAAGGTCTTCGTGCGCCCAATCCTGCTTCCCCACGAAGGACAACCCGTGGGGAGTGGGATTCGGTCGCCGGAGACCCCCAGCAAATCAGCAGGGCCCAGGGAGCCAGGGGCAGCCCAGCCCTGTTTTGCAGTATGGACAGCGCAGGGCCGGGGCGAAAATGGCTTGCGCTGCTTTCCTGAGCCAAGGCGCTTAAGGGATGTGGTTTGCTGCTGGAAGAGAGTTTCCCTTTGCAGAATGCAGCTCCCAGAAGCTCGTTTTGTGCTGTCGCTGCGACGGGGCCTCGGCGCTGAGCGGCCGTGCTGGCTCAGGGGGCATGGCCGGGGTCTGGGCGAAGAAGGACTTAGCACGCCCAATCCTGCTTGCCCACGAAGGAGAACCTGTGTGGAGTGTGATTCGGGTGCCGGAAACCCCCAGCAAAGCAGCATGGCCCAGGGAGCCAGGGGCAGCCCAGCCCCGCTTTGCCCTATGGAGAGCGGAGGGCCGGGTGTGAAAAGAGCTTGTGTTGATATTCTGCGTGGAGTCACGGTGAGGCTGTGGTTTGCTGCCCAAGGAGAGTGTCCCTTTGCAGAATGCAGCTCCCAGAATCTCGCTTTGGGCTGTCGCTGCGAAGGGGCCTCGGCCCTGAGTGGCCGAGCTGGCTCAGGGGGTATGGATGGGGGCTGGGTGCAGAAGGCCTTCGAGCACCCAATCCTACTTCCCCACGAACGAGAACCCTTGGGGATTGTGTTTCCCGCGCCTGAGACCACCAGCAAAGCAGCAGGGCCCAGGGATCCAGGTGCAGCCTAGCCCCGCTTTGCCCTATGGAGAGCGCAGGGCCGGGGGCGAAAACGGCTTGCGCTGTTTTCCTGAGCCAAGGCGCTTAAGGGATGTGGTTTGCTGCTGGAAGAGAGTATCCCTTTGCAGAATGCAGCTCCCAGAAGCTCGTTTTGGGCTGTCGCTGCGACGGGGCCTCGGCGCTCAGCTGCCATGCTGGCTCAGGGGGCAAGGCCCCGGTCTGGGCAAAGAAGGACATAGCACGCCCAATCCTACTTGCCCACGAAGGAGAACCCATTTGGAGTGGGTTTCAGGCGCCGGAGAGCCCCAGCAAAGCATCAGGGCCCAGGGAGCCAGGGGCAGCCCGGCACCGCTTTGCCCTATGGAGAGCACAGGGCCGGGGGCGAAAACATCTTGCGCTGCTTTCATGAGCCAAGGCAAGTAGGGGATGTGGTTTGCTGCTGGAAGAGTTTCCCTTTGCAGAATGCAGCTCCCAGAAGCTCGTTGTGGGCCCTCTCTGGGACGGGGCCTCGGCGCTGAGCGGCCTAGCTGGCTCAGGGGGCATGGCTGGGGGCTGGGCGCAGAAGGCCTTCGTGCGCCCAATCCTGCTTCCCCACGAAGGAGAACCCGTGGTGAGTGGGATTCGGGCGCCGGAGACCCCCAGCAAATCAGCAGGGCCCATGGAGCCAGGGGCAGCCCAGCCCCGCTTTGCAGTATGGAGAGCGCAGGGCCGGGGCGATAAGGGCTTGCGCTGCTTTCCTGAGCCAAGGCGCTTAAGGGATGTGGTTTGCTGCTGGAAGAGAGTTTTCCCTTGCAGAATGCAGCTCCCAGAAGCTCGTTTTGGGCTGTCGCTGCGACGGGGCCTCGGCGCTGAGCGGCCGTGCTGGCTCAGGGGGCATGGCCGGGGTCTGGGCGAAGAAGGACTTAGCACGCCCAATCCTGCTTGCCCACGAAGGAGAACCTGTGTGGAGTGTGATTCGGGTGCCGGAAACCCCCAGCAAAACATCAGGGCCCAGGGAGCCAGGGTCAGCCCGACCCCGCTTTGCCCTATGGAGAGCGCAGGCCCGGGGGCGAAAACAGCTTGCGCTGCTTTCATGAGCCAAGGCAAGTAGGGGATGTGGTTTGCTGCTGGAAGAGTTTCCCTTTGCAGAATGCAGCACCCAGAAGCTCGTTTTGGGCCGTCTCTTGGACGGGGCCTGGGCGCTGAGCGGCCGAGCTGGCTCAGGGGGCATGGCTGGGGCCTGGGCGCAGAAGGCCTTCGTGCGCCCAATCCTGCTTCCCCACGAAGAAGAACCCGTGGTGAGTGGGATTCGGGCGCCGGAGACCCCCAGCAAATCAGCAGGGCCCAGGGAGCCAGGGGCAGCCCAGCCCCGCTTTGCAGTATGGAGAGCGCAGGGCCGGCGCGATAAGGGCTTGCACTGCTTTCCTGAGCCAAGGCGCTTAAGGGATGTGGTTTGCTGCTGGAAGAGAGTTTTCTCTTGCAGAATGCAGCTCCCAGAAGCTCGTTTTGGGCTGTCGCTGCGACGGGGCCTCGGCGCTGAGCGGCAGTGCTGGCTCAGGGGGCATGGCCGGGGTCTGGGCGAAGAAGGACTTAGCACGCCCAATCCTGCTTGCCCACGAAGGAGAACCTGTGTGGAGTGTGATTCGGGTGCCGGAAACCCCCAGCAAAGCAGCAGGGCCCAGGGAGCCAGGGGCAGCCCAGCCCCGCTTTGCCCTATGGAGAGCGGAGGGCCGGGGGTGAAAAGAGCTTGTGTTGATATTCTGCGTGGAGTCACGGTGAGGCTGTGGTTTGCTGCCCAAGGAGAGTGTCCCTTTGCAGAATGCAGCTCCCAGAATCTCGCTTTGGGCTGTCGCTGCGAAGGGGCCTCGGCGCTGTGTGGCCGAGCTGGCTCAGGGGGCATGGCTGGGGGCTGGGTGCAGAAGCCCTTCGCGCACCCAATCCTACTTCCCCACGAAGGAGAACCCATGGGCATTGGGTTTCACGCGCTGGAGAGCCCCAGGAGAGCAGCAGGGCCCAGGTATCCAGGTGCAGCCTAGCCCCGCTTTGCCCTATGGAGAGCGTAGGACCGGGGTCGAAAAGGGCTTGCGCTGCTTTCCTGAGCCAAGGCGCTTAAGGGATATGGTTTGCTGCTGGAAGAGAGATTCCCTTTGCAGAATGCAGCTCCCAGAAGCTCGTTTTGGGCTGTCGCTGCGACGGGGCCTCGGCGCTCAGCTGCCATGCTGGCTCAGGGGGCATGGCCGCGGTCTGGGCGAAGAAGGACATAGCACGCCCAATCCTACTTGCCCACGTAGGAGAACCCATTTGGAGTGGGTTTCAGGCGCCGGAGAGCCCCAGCAAAGCATCAGGGCCCAGGGAGCCAGGGGCAGCCCGGCCCCGCTTTGCCCTATGGAGAGCACAGGGCCGGGGGCGAAAACAGCTTGCGCTGCTTTCATGAGCCAAGGCAAGTAGGGGATGTGGTTTGCTGCTGGAAGAGTTTCCCTTTGCAGAATGCAGCACCCAGAATCTCGCTTTGGGCCGTCTCTGGGACGGGGCCTCGGCGCTGAGCGGCCGTGCTGGCTCAGGGGGCATGGCCGGGGCCTGGGCGAAGAAGGACTTAGCACGCCCAATCCTGCTTCCCCACGAAGGAGAACCTGTGTGGAGTGTGATTCGGGTGCCGGAAACCCCCAGCAAAGCAGCAAGGCCCAGGGAACCATGGGCAGCCCAGCCCCGATTTGCCATATGGAGAGCGGAGGGCCGGGGGTGAAAAGAGCTTGTGTTGATATTCTGCGTGGAGTCACGGCGAGGCTGTGGTTTGCTGCCCAAGGAGAGTGTCCCTTTGCAGAATGCAGCTCCCAGAATCTCGCTTTGGGCCGTCGCTGCGAAGGGGCCTCGGCCCTGAGCGGCCAAGGTGGCTCAGGGGGCATGGCTGGGGGCTGGGTGCAGAAGCCCTTGGAGCACCCAATCGTACTTCCCCACGAACGAGAACCCTTGGGGATTGTGTTTCCCACGCCTGAGACCACCAGCAAAGCAGCAGGGCCCAGAGAGCCAGGGCAGCCCAGCCCCGCTTTGCAGTATGGAGAGCGCAGGGCCGGGGGGAAAAGGGCTTGCGCTGCTTTCCTGAGCCAAGGCGCTTAAGGGATATGGTTTGCTGCTGGAAGAGAGATTCCCTTTGCAGAATGCAGCTCCCAGAAGCTCGTTTTGGGCTGTCGCTGCGATGGGGCCTCGGCGCTCAGCTGCCATGCTGGCTCAGGGGGCATGGCCGCGGTCTGGGCGAAGAAGGACATAGCACGCCCAATCCTACTTGCCCACGAAGGAGAACCCATTTGGAGTGGGTTTCAGGCGCTGGAGAGCCCCAGCAAAGCATCAGGGCCCAGGGAGGCAGGGGCAGCCCGGCCCCGCTTTGCCCTATGGAGAGCAGAGGGCCGGGGGCGAAAACAGCTTGCGCTGCTTTCATGAGCCAAGGCAAGTAGGGGATGTGGTTTGCTGCTGGAAGAGATTCCCTTTGCAGAATGCAGCACCCAGAATCTCGCTTTGGGCCGTCTCTGGGACGGGGCCTCGGCGCTGAGCGGCCGTGCTGGCTCAGGGGGCATGGCCGGGGCCTGGGCGAAGAAGGACTTAGCACGCCCAATCCTGCTTCCCCACGAAGGAGAACCTGTGTGGAGTGTGATTCGGGTGCCGGAAACCCCCAGCAAAGCAGCAGGGCCCAGGGATCCAGGGGCAGCCCAGCTCAGCTTCGCCCTATGGAGAGCGGAGGGCCGGACGCGAGAACGGATAGCATTGCTTTCCTGAGCGGAGGCACCTTGGGGCTGTGGTTTGCTGCCCCAGCAGAGTTTCACTTTGCAGAATGCAGCACTCAGAAGCTCATTTTAGGCAATAGGTGCGACGGGGCCTCGGAGCTGAGTGGCCGAGCTGGCTCAGGGGGCATGGCTGGGGCCTGGGCGCAGGAGGCTTTCGCGCGCCCAATCCTGCATTCCCCGCGAAGGAGAACCCGTGGGGAGTGCGTTTCGGGCTCCGGAGACCCCCAGGAAAGCAGCAGGGCCCAGGGATCCAGGGGCAGCCCAGCCCCGCTTTGCCCAATGGAGAGCCGAAGGCCGGGGCGAAAACAGCTTGTGTTGATTTCCTGCGGCGAGGCACGGTGAGGCTGTGGTTTGCTGCCCAAGGAGAGTTTCCCTTTGCAGAATGCAGTTCCCAGAAGCTCGTTATGTGCCATCGCTGCGACGGGGCCTTGGCCCTGAGCGGCCGAGCTGGATCAGGGGGCATGGCAGGGACCTGGGCGCAGAAGGCCTTCGCGCAGCCAATCCTGTTTCCCCACGAAGGAGTACCCATGGGCAGTGTGATTCGGGTGCCGGAAACCCCCAGCAAAGCAGCTGGGCCCAGGGATCCAGGGGCAGCCCAGCTCAGCTTCGCCCTATGGAGAGCGCAGGGCCTGGGGGGGAAAACGGCTTGCGCTGCTTTCCTGAGCCAAGGCGCTTAAGGGATGTGGTTTGCTGCTGGAAGAGAGTTTCCCTTTGCAGAATGCAGCTCCCAGAAGCTCCTTTTGGGCTGTCGCTGCGACGGGGCCTCGGCGCTGAGCGGCCATGCTGGCTCAGGGGGCATGGCCGCGGTCTGGGCGAAGAAGGACATAGCACGCCCAATCCTACTTGCCCACTAAGGAGAACCCATTTGGAGTGGGTTTCAGGCGCCGGAGAGCCCCAGCAAAGCATCAGGGCCCAGGGATCCAGGGGCAGCCCAGCTCAGCTTCGCCCTATGGAGAGCGGAGTGCCGGGGGCGAAAAGGGATAGCGTTGTTTTCCTGAGCCAAGGCGCGTTGGGGGTGTGGTTTGCTGCCCAAGGAGAATTTCCTTTTGCAGAATGCAGCTCCCAGAAGCTCTTTTTGGGCCGTCGCTGCCACGGGTCCTCAGCGCTGATCGGCCGAGCTGGCTCAGGGGGCATAGCTGGGGCCATGGCGCAGAAGGCTTTCGCAAACCCAATCCTACTTGCCCACGAAGGAGAACCCGTGGGGAGTGTTTTCGGCCGCCGGAAACCCCCAGCAAAGCAGCAGGGCCCAGGGAGCCAGGCGCAGCCCAGCTCAGCTTCGCCCTATGGAGAGCGGAGGGCCGGGGGCGAAAACAGCTTGTGTTGATTTCCTGTGCCGAGGCAAGTTGAGGCTGTGGTGGGCTGCCCAAGGAGAGTTTCTCTTTGCAGAATGCAGTTCCCAGAAGCTCGTTTTGATTTGCCATTGCGACGGGGCCTCGACACTGAGCGGCAGAGCTGGCTCAGGGGGCATGGCTGGGGCCTAGGCGCAGAAGGACTTCGCGCTCCGAATCCTGCTTCCCCACGAATGAGAACCCCTGTGGAGTGTGATTCGGGTGCCGGAAACCCCCAGCAAAGCAGCAGGGCCCAGGGAGCCAGGGGCAGCCCAGCCCCGCTTTGCCTTATGGAGAGCGGAGGGCCGGGGGTGAAAAGAGCTTGTGTTGATATTCTGCGTGGAGTCACGGTGAGGCTGTGGTTTGCTGCCCAAGGAGAGTGTCCCTTGGCAGAATGCAGCTCCCAGAAGCTCGTTTTGGGCCATCGCTGCGACGGGGCCTCGGCGCTGAGCGGCCGAGCTGGCTCAGGGTGCATGGCTGTGGTCTGGGCGCAGAAGGCCTTCGCGCGCCCAATCCTGCTTCCCCACGAAGGAGAACCCGTGGGCAGTGTGATTCGGGTGCCGGAAACCCCCAGCAAAGCAGCAGGGCCCAGGGATCCAGGGGCAGCCCAGCTCAGCTTCGCCCTATGGAGAGGGGAGGGCCGGACGCGAAAACGGATAGCATTGCTTTCCTGAGCGGAGGCACGTTGGGGCTGTGCTTTGCTGCCCCAGCAGAGTTTCACTTTGCAGAATGCAGCACTCAGAAGCTCATTTTGGGCAATAGGTGCGACGGGGCCTCGGAGCTGAGTGGCCGAGCTGGCTCAGGGGGCATGGCTGGGGCCTGGGCGCAGGAGGCTTTCGCGCGCCCAATCCTGCATTCCCCGCGAAGGAGAACCCGTGGGGAGTGCGTTTCGGGCTCCGGAGACCCCCAGGAAAGCAGCAGGGCCCAGGGATCCAGGCGCAGCCCAGCCCCGTTTTGCCCAATGGAGAGCCGAAGGCCGGGGCGAAAACAGCTTGTGTTGATTTCCTGCGGCGAGGCACGGTGAGGCTGTGGTGTGCTGCCCAAGGAGAGTTTCCCTTTGCAGAATGCAGTTCCCAGAAGCTCGTTATGTGCCATCGCTGCGACGGGGCCTTGGCTCTGAGCGGCCGAGCTGGATCAGGGGGCATGGCAGGGACCTGGGCGCAGAAGGCCTTCGCGCGGCCAATCCTGTTTCCCCACGAAGGAGTACCCATGGGCAGTGTGATTCGGGTGCCGGAAACCCCCAGCAAAGCAGCTGGGCCCAGGGATCCAGGGGCAGCCCAGCTCAGCTTCGCCCTATGGAGAGCGCAGGGCCTGGGCGAAAAGGGCTTGAGCTGCTTTCCTGAGCCAAGGCGCTTAAGGGATGTGGTTTGCTGCTGGAAGAGAGTTTCCCTTTGCAGAATGCAGCTCCCAGAAGCTCGTTTTGGGCCATCGCTGCGACGGGGCCTCGGCGCTGAGCGGCCGAGCTGGCTCAGGGTGCATGGCTGTGGTCTGGGCGCAGAAGGCCTTCGCGCGCCCAATCCTGCTTCCCCACGAAGGAGAACCCGTGGGCAGTGTGATTCGGGTGCCGGAAACCCCCAGCAAAGCAGCAGGGCCCAGGGATCCAGGGGCAGCCCAGCTCAGCTTCGCCCTATGGAGAGGGGAGGGCCGGACGCGAAAACGGATAGCATTGCTTTCCTGAGCGGAGGCACCTTGGGGCTGTGGTTTGCTGCCCCAGCAGAGTTTCACTTTGCAGAATGCAGCACTCAGAAGCTCATTTTGGGCAATAGGTGCGACGGGGCCTCGGAGCTGAGTGGCCGAGCTGGCTCAGGGGGCATGGCTGTGGCCTGGGCGCAGGAGGCTTTCGCGCGCCCAATCCTGCATTCCCCGCGAAGGAGAACCCGTGGGGAGTGCGTTTCGGGCTCCGGAGACCCCCAGGAAAGCAGCAGGGCCCAGGGATCCAGGGGCAGCCCAGCCCCGCTTTGCCCAATGGAGAGCCGAAGGCCGGGGCGAAAACAGCTTGTGTTGATTTCCTGCGGCGAGGCACGGTGAGGCTGTGGTTTGCTGCCCAAGGAGAGTTTCCCTTTGCAGAATGCAGTTCCCAGAAGCTCGTTATGTGCCATCGCTGCGACGGGGCCTTGGCTCTGAGCGGCCGAGCTGGATCAGGGGGCATGGCAGGGACCTGGGCGCAGAAGGCCTTCGCGCGGCCAATCCTGTTTCCCCACGAAGGAGTACCCATGGGCAGTGTGATTCGGGTGCCGGAAACCCCCAGCAAAGCAGCTGGGCCCAGGGATCCAGGGGCAGCCCAGCTCAGCTTCGCCCTATGGAGAGCGCAGGGCCTGGGGGGGAAAACGGCTTGCGCTGCTTTCATGAGCCAAGGCAAGTAGGGGATGTGGTTTGCTGCTGGAAGAGTTTCCCTTTGCAGAATGCAGCACCCAGAAGCTCGTCATGGGCCATCGCTGCGAAGGGGCCTCGGCGCTGAGCAGCCGTGCTGGCTCAGGGTGCATGGCCGGGGTCTGGGCGAAGAAGGACTTAGCACGCCCAATCCTGCTTGCCCACGAAGGAGAACCTGTGTGGAGTGTGATTCGGGTGCCGGAAACCCCCAGCAAAGCAGCAGGGCCCAGGGAGCCAGGGGCAGCCCAGCCCCGCTTTGCCCTATGGAGAGCGGAGGGCCGGGGGTGAAAAGAGCTTGTGTTGATATTCTGCGTGGAGTCACGGTGAGGCTGTGGTTTGCTGCCCAAGGAGAGTGTCCCTTTTCAGAATGCAGCTCCCAGAATCTTGCTTTGGGCTGTCGCTGCGAAGGGGCCTCGGAGCTGAGCGGCCGAGCTGGCTCAGGGGGCATGACTGGGGGCTGGGTGCAGAAAGCTTTCGCGCACCCAATCCTACTTCCCCACGAAGGAGAACCCGTGGGGATTGGGTTTCGCGCGCTGGAGAGCCCCAGCAAAGCAGCAGGGTCCAGGGATCCAGGTGCAGCCTAGCCCCGCTTTGCCCTATGGAGAGCGCAGGGCCTGGGGCGAAAACAGCTTGCGCAGCTTTCCTGAGCCAAGGCGCTTAAGGGATGTGGTTTGCTGCTGGAAGAGAGTTTTCTCTTGCAGAATGCAGCTCCCAGAAGCTCGTTTTGGGCTGTCGCTGCGACGGGGCCTCGGCGCTGAGCGGCCGTGCTGGCTCAGGGTCATAGCCGGGGTCTGGGCTTAGAAGGACTTAGCACGCCCAATCCTGCTTGCCCACGAAGGAGAACCTGTGTGGAGTGTGATTCGGGTGCCGGAAACCCCCAGCAAATCAGCAGGGCCCAGGGAGCCAGGGGCAGCCCAGCCCCGCTTTGCCATATGGAGAGCGCAGGGCCGGGATGAAAAGGGCTTGCGCTGCTTTCCTGAGCCAAGGCGCTTAAGGGATATTGTTTGCTGCTGGAAGAGAGTTTCCCTTTGCAGAGTGCAGCTCCCAGAAGCTCGTTTTGGGCTGTCGCTGCGACGGGGCCTCGGCGCTCAGCTGCCATGCTGGCTCAGGGGGCATGGCCGCGGTCTGGGCGAAGAAGGACATAGCACGCCCAATCCTACTTGCCCACGAAGGAGAACCCATTTGGAGTGGGTTTCAGGCGCCGGAGAGCCCCAGCAAAGCATCAGGGCCCAGGGAGCCAAGGGCAGCCCGGACCCGCTTTGCCCTATGGAGAGCACAGGGCCGGGGGCGAAAACAACTTGCGCTGCTTTCATGAGCCAAGGCAAGTAGGGGATGTGGTTTGCTGCTGGAAGAGAGTTTTCCTTTGCAGAATGCAGCTCCCAGAAGCTCGTTTTGGGCTGTCGCTGCGACGGGGCCTCGGCCCTGAGTGGCCATGCTGGCTCAGGGGGCATGGCCGCGGTCTGGGCGAAGAAGGACATAGCACGCCCAATCCTACTTGCCCACGAAGGAGAACCCATTTGGAGTGGGTTTCAGGCGCCGGAGAGGCCCAGCAAAGCATCAGGGCCCAGGGAGCCAGGGGCAGCCCAGCCCTGCTTTGCCCTATGGAGAGCGGAGGGCCGGGGGTGAAAAGAGCTTGTGTTGATATTCTGCGTGGAGTCACGGTGAGGCTGTGGTTTGCTGCCCAAGGAGAGTGTCCCTTTGCAGAATGCAGCTCCCAGAATCTCGCTTTGGGCCGTGGCTGCGAAGGGGCCTCGGCGCTGAGCGGCCGAGCTGGCTCAGGGGGCATGGCTGGGGGCTGGGTGCAGATGCCCTTCGCCCACCCAATCCTACTTCCCCACGAAGGAGAACCCATGGGGATTGGGTTTCGCGCGATGGAGAGCCCCAGGAGAGCAGCAGGGCCCAGGGATCCAGGTGCAGCCTAGACCCGCTTTGCCCTATGGAGAGCGCAGGGCCGGGGGCGAAAACGGCTTGCGCTGTTTTCCTGAGCCAAGGCGCTTAAGGGATGTGGTTTGCTGCTGGAAGAGAGTATCCCTTTGCAGAATGCAGCTCCCAGAAGCTCGTTTTGGGCTGTCGCTGCGACGGGGCCTCGGCGCTCAGCTGCCATGCTGGCTCAGTGGGCAAGGCCCCGGTCTGGGCAAAGAAGGACATAGCACGCCCAATCCTACTTGCCCACGAAGGAGAACCCATTTGGAGTGGGTTTCAGGCGCCGGAGAGCCCCAGCAAAGCATCAGGGCCCAGGGAGCCAGGGGCAGCCCGGCACCGCTTTGCCCTATGGAGAGCACAGGGCCGGGGGCGAAAACATCTTGCGCTGCTTTCATGAGCCAAGGCAAGTAGGGGATGTGGTTTGCTGCTGGAAGAGTTTCCCTTTGCAGAATGCAGCTCCCAGAAGCTCGTTGTGGGCCCTCTCTGGGACGGGGCCTCGGCGCTGAGCGGCCTAGCTGGCTCAGGGGGCATGGCTGGGGGCTGGGCGCAGAAGGCCTTCGTGCGCCCAATCCTGCTTCCCCACGAAGGAGAACCCGTGGTGAGTGGGATTCGGGCGCCGGAGACCCCCAGCAAATCAGCAGGGCCCATGGAGCCAGGGGCAGCCCAGCCCCGCTTTGCAGTATGGAGAGCGCAGGGCCGGGGCGATAAGGGCTTGCGCTGCTTTCCTGAGCCAAGGCGCTTAAGGGATGTGGTTTGCTGCTGGAAGAGAGTTTTCCCTTGCAGAATGCAGCTCCCAGAAGCTCGTTTTGGGCTGTCGCTGCGACGGGGCCTCGGCGCTGAGCGGCCGTGCTGGCTCAGGGGGCATGGCCGGGGTCTGGGCGAAGAAGGACTTAGCACGCCCAATCCTGCTTGCCCACGAAGGAGAACCTGTGTGGAGTGTGATTCGGGTGCCGGAAACCCCCAGCAAAACATCAGGGCCCAGGGAGCCAGGGTCAGCCCGACCCCGCTTTGCCCTATGGAGAGCGCAGGGCCTGGGGCGAAAACAGCTTGCGCTGCTTTCATGAGCCAAGGCAAGTAGGGGATGTGGTTTGCTGCTGGAAGAGTTTCCCTTTGCAGAATGCAGCACCCAGAAGCTCGTTTTGGGCCGTCTCTTGGACGGGGCCTGGGCGCTGAGCGGCCGAGCTGGCTCAGGGGGCATGGCTGGGGCCTGGGCGCAGAAGGCCTTCGTGCGCCCAATCCTGCTTCCCCACGAAGAAGAACCCGTGGTGAGTGGGATTCGGGCGCCGGAGACCCCCAGCAAATCAGCAGGGCCCAGGGAGCCAGGGGCAGCCCAGCCCCGCTTTGCAGTATGGAGAGCGCAGGGCCGGCGCGATAAGGGCTTGCACTGCTTTCCTGAGCCAAGGCGCTTAAGGGATGTGGTTTGCTGCTGGAAGAGAGTTTTCTCTTGCAGAATGCAGCTCCCAGAAGCTCGTTTTGGGCTGTCGCTGCGACGGGGCCTCGGCGCTGAGCGGCAGTGCTGGCTCAGGGGGCATGGCCGGGGTCTGGGCGAAGAAGGACTTAGCACGCCCAATCCTGCTTGCCCACGAAGGAGAACCTGTGTGGAGTGTGATTCGGGTGCCGGAAACCCCCAGCAAAGCAGCAGGACCCAGGGAGCCAGGGGCAGCCCAGCCCCGCTTTGCCCTATGGAGAGCGGAGGGCCGGGGGTGAAAAGAGCTTGTGTTGATATTCTGCGTGGAGTCACGGCGAGGCTGTGGTTTGCTGCCCAAGGAGAGTGTCCCTTTGCAGAATGCAGCTCCCAGAATCTCGCTTTGGGCCGTCGCTGCGAAGGGGCCTCGGCCCTGAGCGGCCAAGGTGGCTCAGGGGGCATGGCTGGGGGCTGGGTGCAGAAGCCCTTGGAGCACCCAATCGTACTTCCCCACGAACGAGAACCCTTGGGGATTGTGTTTCCCACGCCTGAGACCACCAGCAAAGCAGCAGGGCCCAGGGATCCAGGTGCAGCCTAGCCCCGCTTTGCCCTATGGAGAGCGCAGGCCCGGGGGCGAAAACAGCTTGTGCTGCTTTCCTGAGCCAAGGCGCTTAAGGGATGTGGTTTTCTGCTGGAAGAGAGTTTTCATTTGCAGAATGCAGCTCCCAGAAGCTCGTTTTGGGCTGCCGCTGCGACGGGGCCTCGGCGCTGAGTGGCCGAGCTGGCTCAGGGGGCATGGCTGGGGGCTGGGTGCAGAAGGCCTTCGCACACCCAATCCTACTTCCCCACGAAGGAGAACACGTGGGGATTGGGTTTCGTGCGCTGGAGAGCCCCAGCAAAGCATCAGGGCCCAGGGAGCCAGTGGCAGCCCGGCCCCGCTTTGCCCTATGGAGAGCGCAGGGCCGGGGGCGAAAACTGCTTGTGCTGCTTTCATGAGCCAAGGCAAGTAGGGGATGTGGTTTGCTGCTGGGAGAGTTTCCCTTTGCAGAATGCAGCTTCCAGAAGCTCGTTTTGGGCTGTGCTGCGTCGGGGCCTCGGCGCTGAGCGGCCGTGCTGGCTCAGGGTCATGGCCGGGGTATGGGCTTAGAAGGACTTAGCACGCCCAATCCTGCTTGCCCACGAAGGAGAACCTGTGTGGAGTTTGATTCGGGTGCCGGAAACCCCCAGCAAATCAGCAGGGCCCAGAGAGCCAGGGCAGCCCAGCCCCGCTTTGCAGTATGGAGAGCGCAGGGCCGGGGGGAAAAGGGCTTGCGCTGCTTTCCTGAGCCAAGGCGCTTAAGGGATATGGTTTGCTGCTGGAAGAGAGATTCCCTTTGCAGAATGCAGCTCCCAGAAGCTCGTTTTGGGCTGTCGCTGCGATGGGGCCTCGGCGCTCAGCTGCCATGCTGGCTCAGGGGGCATGGCCGCGGTCTGGGCGAAGAAGGACATAGCACGCCCAATCCTACTTGCCCACGAAGGAGAACCCATTTGGAGTGGGTTTCAGGCGCCGGAGAGCCCCAGCAAAGCATCAGGGCCCAGGGAGGCAGGGGCAGCCCGGCCCCGCTTTGCCCTATGGAGAGCAGAGGGCCGGGGGCGAAAACAGCTTGCGCTGCTTTCATGAGCCAAGGCAAGTAGGGGATGTGGTTTGCTGCTGGAAGAGATTCCCTTTGCAGAATGCAGCACCCAGAATCTCGCTTTGGGCCGTCTCTGGGACGGGGCCTCGGCGCTGAGCGGCCGTGCTGGCTCAGGGGGCATGGCCGGGGCCTGGGCGAAGAAGGACTTAGCACGCCCAATCCTGCTTCCCCACGAAGGAGAACCTGTGTGGAGTGTGATTCGGGTGCCGGAAACCCCCAGCAAAGCAGCAGGGCCCAGGGATCCAGGGGCAGCCCAGCTCAGCTTCGCCCTATGGAGAGCGGAGGGCCGGACGCGAGAACGGATAGCATTGCTTTCCTGAGCGGAGGCACCTTGGGGCTGTGGTTTGCTGCCCCAGCAGAGTTTCACTTTGCAGAATGCAGCACTCAGAAGCTCATTTTAGGCAATAGGTGCGACGGGGCCTCGGAGCTGAGTGGCCGAGCTGGCTCAGGGGGCATGGCTGGGGCCTGGGCGCAGGAGGCTTTCGCGCGCCCAATCCTGCATTCCCCGCGAAGGAGAACCCGTGGGGAGTGCGTTTCGGGCTCCGGAGACCCCCAGGAAAGCAGCAGGGCCCAGGGATCCAGGGGCAGCCCAGCCCCGCTTTGCCCAATGGAGAGCCGAAGGCCGGGGCGAAAACAGCTTGTGTTGATTTCCTGCGGCGAGGCACGGTGAGGCTGTGGTTTGCTGCCCAAGGAGAGTTTCCCTTTGCAGAATGCAGTTCCCAGAAGCTCGTTATGTGCCATCGCTGCGACGGGGCCTTGGCCCTGAGCGGCCGAGCTGGATCAGGGGGCATGGCAGGGACCTGGGCGCAGAAGGCCTTCGCGCAGCCAATCCTGTTTCCCCACGAAGGAGTACCCATGGGCAGTGTGATTCGGGTGCCGGAAACCCCCAGCAAAGCAGCTGGGCCCAGGGATCCAGGGGCAGCCCAGCTCAGCTTCGCCCTATGGAGAGCGCAGGGCCTGGGGGGGAAAACGGCTTGCGCTGCTTTCCTGAGCCAAGGCGCTTAAGGGATGTGGTTTGCTGCTGGAAGAGAGTTTCCCTTTGCAGAATGCAGCTCCCAGAAGCTCCTTTTGGGCTGTCGCTGCGACGGGGCCTCGGCGCTGAGCGGCCATGCTGGCTCAGGGGGCATGGCCGCGGTCTGGGCGAAGAAGGACATAGCACGCCCAATCCTACTTGCCCACTAAGGAGAACCCATTTGGAGTGGGTTTCAGGCGCCGGAGAGCCCCAGCAAAGCATCAGGGCCCAGGGATCCAGGGGCAGCCCAGCTCAGCTTCGCCCTATGGAGAGCGGAGTGCCGGGGGCGAAAAGGGATAGCGTTGTTTTCCTGAGCCAAGGCGCGTTGGGGGTGTGGTTTGCTGCCCAAGGAGAATTTCCTTTTGCAGAATGCAGCTCCCAGAAGCTCTTTTTGGGCCGTCGCTGCCACGGGTCCTCAGCGCTGATCGGCCGAGCTGGCTCAGGGGGCATAGCTGGGGCCATGGCGCAGAAGGCTTTCGCAAACCCAATCCTACTTGCCCACGAAGGAGAACCCGTGGGGAGTGTTTTCGGCCGCCGGAAACCCCCAGCAAAGCAGCAGGGCCCAGGGAGCCAGGCGCAGCCCAGCTCAGCTTCGCCCTATGGAGAGCGGAGGGCCGGGGGCGAAAACAGCTTGTGTTGATTTCCTGTGCCGAGGCAAGTTGAGGCTGTGGTGGGCTGCCCAAGGAGAGTTTCTCTTTGCAGAATGCAGTTCCCAGAAGCTCGTTTTGATTTGCCATTGCGACGGGGCCTCGACACTGAGCGGCAGAGCTGGCTCAGGGGGCATGGCTGGGGCCTAGGCGCAGAAGGACTTCGCGCTCCGAATCCTGCTTCCCCACGAATGAGAACCCCTGTGGAGTGTGATTCGGGTGCCGGAAACCCCCAGCAAAGCAGCAGGGCCCAGGGAGCCAGGGGCAGCCCAGCCCCGCTTTGCCTTATGGAGAGCGGAGGGCCGGGGGTGAAAAGAGCTTGTGTTGATATTCTGCGTGGAGTCACGGTGAGGCTGTGGTTTGCTGCCCAAGGAGAGTGTCCCTTGGCAGAATGCAGCTCCCAGAAGCTCGTTTTGGGCCATCGCTGCGACGGGGCCTCGGCGCTGAGCGGCCGAGCTGGCTCAGGGTGCATGGCTGTGGTCTGGGCGCAGAAGGCCTTCGCGCGCCCAATCCTGCTTCCCCACGAAGGAGAACCCGTGGGCAGTGTGATTCGGGTGCCGGAAACCCCCAGCAAAGCAGCAGGGGCCAGGGATCCAGGGGCAGCCCAGCTCAGCTTCGCCCTATGGAGAGCGGAGGGCCGGACGCGAAAACGGATAGCATTGCTTTCCTGAGCGGAGGCACGTTGGGGCTGTGGTTTGCTGCCCCAGCAGAGTTTCACTTTGCAGAATGCAGCACTCAGAAGCTCATTTTGGGCAATAGGTGCGACGGGGCCTCGGAGCTGAGTGGCCGAGCTGGCTCAGGGGGCATGGCTGGGGCCTGGGCGCAGGAGGCTTTCGCGCGCCCAATCCTGCATTCCCCGCGAAGGAGAACCCGTGGGGAGTGCGTTTCGGGCTCCGGAGACCCCCAGGAAAGCAGCAGGGCCCAGGGATCCAGGCGCAGCCCAGCCCCGTTTTGCCCAATGGAGAGCCGAAGGCCGGGGCGAAAACAGCTTGTGTTGATTTCCTGCGGCGAGGCACGGTGAGGCTGTGGTGTGCTGCCCAAGGAGAGTTTCCCTTTGCAGAATGCAGTTCCCAGAAGCTCGTTATGTGCCATCGCTGCGACGGGGCCTTGGCTCTGAGCGGCCGAGCTGGATCAGGGGGCATGGCAGGGACCTGGGCGCAGAAGGCCTTCGCGCGGCCAATCCTGTTTCCCCACGAAGGAGTACCCATGGGCAGTGTGATTCGGGTGCCGGAAACCCCCAGCAAAGTGGCTGGGCCCAGGGATCCAGGGGCAGCCCAGCTCAGCTTCGCCCTATGGAGAGCGCAGGGCCTGGGCGAAAAGGGCTTGAGCTGCTTTCCTGAGCCAAGGCGCTTAAGGGATGTGGTTTGCTGCTGGAAGAGAGTTTCCCTTTGCAGAATGCAGCTCCCAGAAGCTCGTTTTGGGCCATCGCTGCGACGGGGCCTCGGCGCTGAGCGGCCGAGCTGGCTCAGGGTGCATGGCTGTGGTCTGGGCGCAGAAGGCCTTCGCGCGCCCAATCCTGCTTCCCCACGAAGGAGAACCCGTGGGCAGTGTGATTCGGGTGCCGGAAACCCCCAGCAAAGCAGCAGGGCCCAGGGATCCAGGGGCAGCCCAGCTCAGCTTCGCCCTATGGAGAGGGGAGGGCCGGACGCGAAAACGGATAGCATTGCTTTCCTGAGCGGAGGCACCTTGGGGCTGTGGTTTGCTGCCCCAGCAGAGTTTCACTTTGCAGAATGCAGCACTCAGAAGCTCATTTTGGGCAATAGGTGCGACGGGGCCTCGGAGCTGAGTGGCCGAGCTGGCTCAGGGGGCATGGCTTGGGCCTGGGCGCAGGAGGCTTTCGCGCGCCCAATCCTGCATTCCCCGCGAAGGAGAACCCGTGGGGAGTGCGTTTCGGGCTCCGGAGACCCCCAGGAAAGCAGCAGGGCCCAGGGATCCAGGGGCAGCCCAGCCCCGCTTTGCCCAATGGAGAGCCGAAGGCCGGGGCGAAAACAGCTTGTGTTGATTTCCTGCGGCGAGGCACGGTGAGGCTGTGGTTTGCTGCCCAAGGAGAGTTTCCCTTTGCAGAATGCAGTTCCCAGAAGCTCGTTATGTGCCATCGCTGCGACGGGGCCTTGGCTCTGAGCGGCCGAGCTGGATCAGGGGGCATGGCAGGGACCTGGGCGCAGAAGGCCTTCGCGCGGCCAATCCTGTTTCCCCACGAAGGAGTACCCATGGGCAGTGTGATTCGGGTGCCGGAAACCCCCAGCAAAGCAGCTGGGCCCAGGGATCCAGGGGCAGCCCAGCTCAGCTTCGCCCTATGGAGAGCGCAGGGCCTGGGGGGGAAAACGGCTTGCGCTGCTTTCATGAGCCAAGGCAAGTAGGGGATGTGGTTTGCTGCTGGAAGAGTTTCCCTTTGCAGAATGCAGCACCCAGAAGCTCGTCATGGGCCATCGCTGCGAAGGGGCCTCGGCGCTGAGCAGCCGTGCTGGCTCAGGGTGCATGGCCGGGGCCTGGGCGAAGAAGGACTTAGCACGCCCAATCCTGCTTGCCCACGAAGGAGAACCTGTGTGGAGTGTGATTCGGGTGCCGGAAACCCCCAGCAAAGCAGCAGGGCCCAGGGAGCCAGGGGCAGCCCAGCCCCGCTTTGCCCTATGGAGAGCGGAGGGCCGGGGGTGAAAAGAGCTTGTGTTGATATTCTGCGTGGAGTCACGGTGAGGCTGTGGTTTGCTGCCCAAGGAGAGTGTCCCTTTTCAGAATGCAGCTCCCAGAATCTTGCTTTGGGCTGTCGCTGCGAAGGGGCCTCGGCGCTGAGCGGCCGAGCTGGCTCAGGGGGCATGACTGGGGGCTGGGTGCAGAAAGCTTTCGCGCACCCAATCCTACTTCCCCACGAAGGAGAACCCGTGGGGATTGGGTTTCGCGCGCTGGAGAGCCCCAGCAAAGCAGCAGGGTCCAGGGATCCAGGTGCAGCCTAGCCCCGCTTTGCCCTATGGAGAGCGCAGGGCCTGGGGCGAAAACAGCTTGCGCAGCTTTCCTGAGCCAAGGCGCTTAAGGGATGTGGTTTGCTGCTGGAAGAGAGTTTCCCTTTGCAGAATGCAGCTCCCAGAAGCTCGTTTTGGGCTGTCGCCGTGACGGGGCCTCGGCGCTGAGCGGCCGTGCTGGCTCAGGGGGCATGGCCGCGGTCTGGGCGAAGAAGGACATAGCACGCCCAATCCTACTTGCCCACGAAGGAGAACCCATTTGGAGTGGGTTTCAGGCGCCGGAGAGCCCCAGCAAAGCATCAGGGCCCAGGGATCCAGGGGCAGCCCAGCTCAGCTTCGCCCTATGGAGAGCGGAGTGCCGGGGGCGAAAACGGATAGCGTTGCTTTCCTGAGCGGAGGCGAGTTGGGGCTGTGCTTTGCTGCCCGAGGAGTGTTTCCCTTTGCAGAATGCAGCTCCCAGAAGCTCGTTTTGGGCCTTCGCTGCGACGGGGCCTCGGCGCTGAGCGGCCGAGCTGGCTCAGGGGGCATGGCTGGGGGCTGGGTGCAGAAAGCTTTCGCGCACCCAATCCTACTTCCCCACGAAGGAGAACCCGTGGGGATTGGGTTTCGCGCGCTGGAGAGCCCCAGCAAAGCAGCAGGGTCCAGGGATCCAGGTGCAGCCTAGCCCCGCTTTGCCCTATGGAGAGCGCAGGGCCGGGGGCGAAAACGGCTTGCGCTGCTTTCCTGAGCCAAGGCGCTTAAGGGATGTGGTTTGCTGCTGGAAGAGAGTTTCCCTTTGCAGAATGCAGCTCCCAGAAGCTCGTTTTGGGCTGTCGCTGCGACTGGGCCTCGGCGCTGAGCGGCCATGCTGGCTCAGGGGGCATGGCCGCGGTCTGGGCGAAGAAGGACATAGCACGCCCAATCCTACTTGCCCACGAAGGAGAACCCATTTGGAGTGGGTTTCAGGCGCCGGAGAGCCCCAGCAAAGCATCAGGGCCCAGGGAGCCAGGGGCAGCCCGGCCCCGCTTTGCCCTATGGAGAGTGCAGGGCCAGGGGCGAAAACAACTTGCGTTGCTTTCATGAGCCAAGGCAAGTAGGGGATGTGGTTTGCTGCTAGAAGAGTTTCCCTTTGCAGAATGCAGCACCCAGAAACTCGTTTTGGGCCGTCTCTTGGACGGGGCCTCGGCGCTGAGCGGCCGAGCTGGCTCAGGGGGCATGGCTGGGGCCTGGGCGCAGAAGGCCTTCGTGCGCCCAATCCTGCTTCGCCACGGAGAAGAACCCGTGGGGAGTGGGATTCGGGCGCCGGAGACCCCCAGCAAATCAGCAGGGCCCAGGGAGCCAGGGGCAGCCCAGTCCCGATTTGCCGGATGGAGAGCGCAGGGCCGGGGCGAAAAGGGCTTGCGCTGCTTTCCTGAGCCAAGGCGCTTAAGGGATGTGGTTTGCTGCTGGAAGAGAGTTTCCCTTTGCAGAATGCAGCTCCCAGAAGCTCCTTTTGTGCTGTCGCTGCGACAGGGCCTCGGCGCTGAGCGGCCGTGCTGGCTCAGGGGGCATGGCTGGGGTCTGGGCGAAGAAGGACTTAGCATGCCCAATCCTGCTTGCCCACGAAGGAGAACCTGTGTGGAGTGTGATTCGGGTGCCGGAAACCCCCAGCAAAGCAGCAAGGCTCAGGGAGCCAGGGGCAGCCCAGCCCTGCTTTGCCCTATGGAGTGCGGAGGGCCGGTGGTGAAAAGAGCTTGTGTTGATATTCTGCGTGGAGTTACGGCGAGGCTGTGGTTTGCTGCCCAAGGAGAGTGTCCCTTTACAGAATGCAGCTCCCAGAATCTCGCTTTGGGCCGTCGCTGCGAAGGGGCCTCGGCCCTGAGCGGCCAAGCTGGCTCAGGGGGCATGGCTGGGGGCTGGGCGCAGAAGCCCTTCGCACACCCAATCCTACTTCCCCACGAACTAGAACCCTTGGGGATTGTGTTTCCCGCGCCTGAGACCACCAGCAAAGCAGCAGGGCCCAGGGATCCAGGTGCAGCCTAGCCCCGCTTTGCCCTATGGAGAGCGCAGGGCCTGGGGCGAAAACAGCTTGCGCAGCTTTCCTGAGCCAAGGCGCTTAAGGGATGTGGTTTGCTGCTGGAAGAGAGTTTCCCTTTGCAGAATGCAGCTCCCAGAAGCTCGTTTTGGGCTGTCGCCGTGACGGGGCCTCGGCGCTGAGCGGCCGTGCTGGCTCAGGGGGCATGGCCGCGGTCTGGGCGAAGAAGGACATAGCACGCCCAATCCTACTTGCCCACGAAGGAGAACCCATTTGGAGTGGGTTTCAGGCGCCGGAGAGCCCCAGCAAAGCATCAGGGCCCAGGGATCCAGGGGCAGCCCAGCTCAGCTTCGCCCTATGGAGAGCGGAGTGCCGGGGGCGAAAACGGATAGCGTTGCTTTCCTGAGCGGAGGCGAGTTGGGGCTGTGCTTTGCTGCCCGAGGAGTGTTTCCCTTTGCAGAATGCAGCTCCCAGAAGCTCGTTTTGGGCCTTCGCTGCGACGGGGCCTCGGCGCTGAGCGGCCGAGCTGGCTCAGGGGGCATGGCTGGGGGCTGGGTGCAGAAAGCTTTCGCGCACCCAATCCTACTTCCCCACGAAGGAGAACCCGTGGGGATTGGGTTTCGCGCGCTGGAGAGCCCCAGCAAAGCAGCAGGGTCCAGGGATCCAGGTGCAGCCTAGCCCCGCTTTGCCCTATGGAGAGCGCAGGGCCGGGGGCGAAAACGGCTTGCGCTGCTTTCCTGAGCCAAGGCGCTTAAGGGATGTGGTTTGCTGCTGGAAGAGAGTTTCCCTTTGCAGAATGCAGCTCCCAGAAGCTCGTTTTGGGCTGTCGCTGCGACTGGGCCTCGGCGCTGAGCGGCCATGCTGGCTCAGGGGGCATGGCCGCGGTCTGGGCGAAGAAGGACATAGCACGCCCAATCCTACTTGCCCACGAAGGAGAACCCATTTGGAGTGGGTTTCAGGCGCCGGAGAGCCCCAGCAAAGCATCAGGGCCCAGGGATCCAGGGGCAGCCCAGCTCAGCTTCGCCCTATGGAGAGCGGAGTGCCGGGGGCGAAAACGGATAGCGTTGCTTTCCTGAGCGGAGGCGAGTTGGGGCTGTGCTTTGCTGCCGGAGGAGTGTTTCCCTTTGCAGAATGTAGCTCCCAGAAGCTCGTTTTGGGCCTTCGCTGCGACGGGGCCTCGGCGCTGAGCGGCCGAGGTGGCTCAGGGGGCATGGCTGGGGGCTGGGTGCAGAAGGCCTTCGCGCGCCCAATCCTGCTTCCCCACGAAGGAGAACCCGTGGGCAGTGTGATTCGGGTGCCGGAAACCCCCAGCAAAGCAGCAGGGCCCAGGGATCCAGGGGCAGCCCAGCTCAGCTTCGCCCTATGGAGAGCGGAGTGCCGGGGTAAAAACAACTTGTGTTGATTACCTGCGCCGAGGCACGGTGAGGCTGTGGTTTGCTGCCAGAGGAGAATTTCCCTTTGCAGAATGCAATTCCCAGAAGCTCGTTATGTGCCGTCGGTGCGAAGGGGCCTCAGCACTGAGCGGCCGAGCTGGCTCAGGGGGCATGGCTGGGGCCTGGGCGCAGAAGACTTTCGCGAACCCAATCCTGCATTCCCCACGAAGGAGAACCCGTGTGGAGTGGTTTCGGCCACTGGAGACCCCCAGCAAAGCAGCAGGGCCCAGGGAGCCAGGCGCAGCCCAGCTCTGCTTCGCCCTATGGAGAGCGGAGGGCTGGGGCGAAAACAGCTTGTGTTTATTTCCTGTGCCGAGGCAAGTTGAGGCTGTGGTGTGTTGCCCAAGGAGAGTTTCTCTTTGCAGAATGCAGCTCCCAGAAGCTCGTTTTGATTTGCCATTGCGACGGGGCCTCGGCACTGAGCGGCAGAGCTGGCTCAGGGGGCATGGCTGGGGCCTGGGCGCAGAAGGTCTTCGCGCTCCAAATCCTGCTTCCCCACGAATGAGAACCCCTGTGGAGTGTGCTTTGGGTGCCAGAAACCCCCAGCAAAGCAGCAGGGCCCAGGGATCCAGGGGCAGCCCAGCTCAGCTTCGCCCTATGGAGAGCGCAGGGCCTGGGCGAAAACGGATAGCGTTGCTTTCCTGAGCGGAGGCGAGTTGGGGATGTGCTTTGCTGCCCGAGGAGTGTTTCCCTTTGCAGAATGCAGCTCCCAGAAGCTCGTTTTGGGCCGTCGCTGCGAAGGGGCCTCGGCGCTGAGCGGCCGAGCTGGCTCAGGGTGCATGGCTGTGGTCTGGGCGCAGAAGGACTTCGCGCGCCCAATCCTGCTTCCCCACGAAGGAGAACCCGTGGGCAGTGTGATTCGGGTGCCGGAAACCCACAGCAAAGCAGCAGGGCCCAGGGATCCAGGGGCAGCCCAGCTCAGCTTCGCCCTATGGAGAGGGGAGGGCCGGACGCGAAAACGGATAGCATTGCTTTCCTGAGCGGAGGCACCTTGGGGCTGTGGTTTGCTGCCCCAGCAGAGTTTCACTTTGCAGAATGCAGCACTCAGAAGCTCATTTTGGGCAATAGGTGCGACGGGGCCTCGGAGCTGAGTGGCCGAGCTGGCTCAGGGGGCATGGCTTGGGCCTGGGCGCAGGAGGCTTTCGCGCGCCCAATCCTGCATTCCCCGCGAAGGAGAACCCGTGGGGAGTGCGTTTCGGGCTCCGGAGACCCCCAGGAAAGCAGCAGGGCCCAGGGATCCAGGGGCAGCCCAGCCCCGCTTTGCCCAATGGAGAGCCGAAGGCCGGGGCGAAAACAGCTTGTGTTGATTTCCTGCGGCGAGGCACGGTGAGGCTGTGGTTTGCTGCCCAAGGAGAGTTTCCCTTTGCAGAATGCAGTTCCCAGAAGCTCGTTATGTGCCATCGCTGCGACGGGGCCTTGGCTCTGAGCGGCCGAGCTGGATCAGGGGGCATGGCAGGGACCTGGGCGCAGAAGGCCTTCGCGCGGCCAATCCTGTTTCCCCACGAAGGAGTACCCATGGGCAGTGTGATTCGGGTGCCGGAAACCCCCAGCAAAGCAGCTGGGCCCAGGGATCCAGGGGCAGCCCAGCTCAGCTTCGCCCTATGGAGAGCGCAGGGCGTGGGGGGGAAAACGGCTTGCACAGCTTTCCTGAGCCAAGGCGAGTTGGGGTATGGTTTGCTGCCCAAGGAGACTTTCCCTTTGAGAATGCAGCTCCCAGAAGCTCGTCATGGGCCGTCGCTGCGAAGGGGCCTCGGCGCTGAGCGGCCGAGCTGGCTCAGGGGGCATGGCCGGGGCCTGGGCGAAGAAGGACTTAGCACGCCCAATCCTGCTTGCCCACGAAGGAGAACCTGTGTGGAGTGTGATTCGGGTGCCGGAAACCCCCAGCAAAGCAGCAGGGCCCAGGGAGCCAGGGGCAGCCCAGCCCCGCTTTGCCCTATGGAGAGCGGAGGGCTGGGGGTGAAAAGAGCTTGTGTTGATATTCTGCGTGGAGTCACGGTGAGGCTGTGGTTTGCTGCCCAAGGAGAGTGTCCCTTTGCAGAATGCAGCTCCCAGAATCTCGCTTTGGGCTGTCGCTGCGAAGGGGCCTCGGCGCTGAGTGGCCGAGCTGGCTCAGGGGCCATGGCTGGGGGCTGGGTGCAGAAGGCCTTCGCGCACCCAATCCTACTTCCCCACGAAGGAGAACCCGTGGGGATTGGGTTTCGCGCGCTGGAGAGCCCCAGCAAAGCATCAGGGCCCAGGGAGCCAGGGGCAGCCCGGCCCCGCTTTGCCCTATGGAGAGCGCAGGGCCGGGGGCGAAAACAACTTGCGCTGCTTTCATGAGCCAAGGCAAGTAGGGGATGTGGTTTGCTGCTGGAAGAGTTTCCCTTTGCAGAATGCAGCACCCAGAAGATCGTTTTGGGCCGTCTCTGGGACGGGGCCTCGGCGCTGAGCGGCCGAGCTGGCTCAGGGGGCATGGCTGGGGCCTGGGCGCAGAAGGCCTTCGTGCGCCCAATCCTGCTTCGCCACGAAGAAGAACCCGTGGGGAGTGGGATTCGGGCGCCGGAGACCCCCAGCAAATCAGCAGGGCCCAGGGAGCCAGGGGCAGCCCAGCCCCGCTTTGCCCTATGGAGAGCGCAGGGCCGGGGGTGAAAAGAGCTTGTGTTGATATTCTGCGTGGAGTTACGGCGAGGCTGTGGTTTGCTGCCCAAGGAGAGTGTCCCTTTGCAGAATGCAGCTCCCAGAATCTCGCTTTGGGCCGTCGCTGCGAAGGGGCCTCTGCCCTGAGTGGCGGAGCTGGCTCAGGGGGCATGGCTGGGGGCTGGGTGCAGAAGGCCTTCGCGCACCCAATCCTACTTGCCCACGAAGGAGAACCCATTTGGAGTGGGTTTCAGGCGCCGGAGAGCCCCAGCAAAGCAGCAGGGCCCAGGGAAACAGGTGCAGCCTAGCCCCGCTTTGCCCTATGGAGAGCGCAGGTGCCAGGGCAAAAACGGCTTGCGCTGCTTTCCTGAGCCAAGGCGCTTAAGGGATGTGGTTTGCTGCTGGAAGAGAGTTTCCCTTTGCAGAATGCAGCTCCCAGAAGCTCGTTTTGGGCTGTCGCTGCGACGGGGCCTCGGCGCTGAGCGGCCATGCTGGCTCAGGGGGCATGGCCGCGGTCTGGGCGAAGAAGGACATAGCACGCCCAATCCTACTTGCCCACGAAGGAGAACCCATTTGGAGTGGGTTTCAGGCGCCGGAGAGGCCCAGCAAAGCATCAGGGCCCAGGGATCCAGGGGCAGCCCAGCTCAGCTTCGACCTATGGAGAGCGGAGTGCCGGGGGCGAAAAGGGATAGCGTTGCTTTCCTGAGCGGAGGCGAGTTGGGGCTGTGCTTTGCTGCCCGAGGAGTGTTTCCCTTTGCAGAATGCAGCTCCCAGAAGCTCGTTTTGGGCCTTCACTGCGACGGGGCCTCGGCGCTGAGCGGCCGAGCTGGCTCAGGGTGCATGGCTGTGGTCTGGGCGCAGAAGGCCTTCGCGCGCCCAATCCTGCTTCCCCACGAAGGAGAACCCGTGGGCAGTGTGATTCGGGTGCCGGAAACACCCAGCAAAGCAGCAGGGCCCAGGGATCCAGGGGCAGCCCAGCCCCGCTTTGCCCTATGGAGAGCGTAGGGCCGGGGTAAAAACAACTTGTGTTGATTACCTGCGCCGAGGCACGGTGAACCTGTGGTTTGCTGCCCAAGGAGAGTTTCCCTTTGCAGAATGCAGCACCCAGAAGCTCGTTATGTGCCCTCGCTGCGACGGGGCCTCGGCGCTGAGCGGCCGAGCTGGCTCAGGGGGCATGGCTGGGACCTGGGCGCAGAAGCCTTTCGCGCACCCAATCCTGCATTCCCCACGAAGGAGAACCCGTGGGGAGTGGGATTTGGGTGCCGGAGACCCCCAGTAAAGCAGCAGGGCCCAGGGAGCCAGGGGTGGCCCAGCCCCGCTTTGCCCTATGGAGATAGGAGGGCCGGGGGCGCAAACAGCTTGTGTTTATTTCCTGCGCCAAGGCAAGGTGAGGCTGTGGTTTGCTGCCGGAGGAGAGTTTCCCTTTGCAGAATGAAGTTCCCAGAAGCTCATCATGGGCCGTCGCTGCGAAGGGGCCTCGGCGCTGAGTGGCCGACCTGGCTCAGGGGGCATGGATGGGGACTGGGCGCAGAAGACCTTCGAGGGCCCAATCCTACTTCCCAAAGAAGGAGAACCAGTGGGGAGTGGGTTTCGGGCGCTGGAGACCCCCAGCAAAGCAGCAGGGCCCAGGGAGCCAGGGGTAGCTCAGCTCAGCTTCGCCCTATGGAGAGCGGAGGGCCGGGGGTGAAAAGAGCTTGTGTTGATATTCTGCGTGGAGTTACGGCGAGGCTGTGGTTTGCTGCCCAAGGAGAGTGTCCCTTTGCAGAATGCAGCTCCCTGAATCTCGCGTTGGGCCGTCACTGCGAAGGGGCCTCGGCCCTGAGCGGCCAAGCTGGCTCAGGGGGCATGGCTGAGGGGTGGGCGCAGAAGCCCTTCGCGCACCCAATCCTACTTCCACAGGAACGAGAACCCTTGGGGATTGTGTTTCCCGCGCCTGAGACCACCAGCAAAGCAGCAGGGCCCAGGGATCCATGTGCAGCCTAGCCCCGCTTTGCCCTATGGAGAGCGCAGGGCCTGGGGCGAAAACGGCTTGCGCTGCTTTCCTGAGCCAAGGCGCGTAAGGGATGTGGTTTGCTGCTGGAAGAGAGTTTCCCTTTGCAGAATGCAGCTCCCAGAAGCTCGTTTTGGGCTGTCTCTGCGACGGGGCCTTGGGGCTGAGCGGCCGAGCTGGCTTAGGGTCATGGCGGGGGTCTGGGCTTAGAAGGACTTAGCACGCCCAATCCTGCTTGCCCACGAAGGAGAACCCATTTGGAGTGGGTTTCAGGCGCCGGAGAGGCCCAGCAAAGCATCAGGGCCCAGGGAGCCAGGGGCAGCCCGGCCCCGCTTTGCCGTATGGAGAGCGCAGGGCCGGGGCAAAAAGGGCTTGTGCTGCTTTCCTGAGCCAAGGCGCTTAAGGGATGTGGTTTGCTGCTGGAAGAGAGTTTCCCTTTGCAGAATGCAGCTCCCAGAAGCTCCTTTTGGGCTGTCGCTGCGACGGGGCCTCAGCGCTGAGCGGCCGTGCTGGCTCAGGGGGCATGGCCGGGGTCTGGGCGAAGAAGGACTTAGCACGCCCAATCCTGCTTGCCCACGAAGGAGAACCTGTGTGGAGTGTGATTCGGGTGCCGAAGACCCCCAGCAAAGCAGCAGGGCCCAGGGAGCCAGGGGCAGCCCAGCCCTGCTTTGCCCTATGGAGAGCGGAGGGCCGGGGATGAAAAGAGCTTGTGTTGATATTCTGCGTGGAGTCACGGCGAGGCTGTGGTTTGCTGCCCAAGGAGAGTGTCCCTTTGCAGAATGCAGCTCCCAGAATCTCGCTTTGGGCCGTCACTGCGAAGGGGCCTCGGCCCTGAGCGGCCAAGCTGGCTCAGGGGGCATGGCTGGGGGCTTGGCGCAGAAGCCCTTCCCGCACCCAATCCTACTTCCCCACGAACGAGAACCCGTGGGGATTGTGTTTCCCGCGCCGGAGACCACCAGCAAACCAGCAGGGCCCAGGGATCCAGGTGCAGCCTAGCCCCGCTTTGCCCTATGGAGAGCGCAGGGCCGGGGGCGAAAACGGCTTGCGCTGCTTTCCTGAGCCAAGGCGCTTAAGGGATGTGGTTTGCTGCTGGAAGAGAGTTTCCCTTTGCAGAATGCAGCTCCCAGAAGCTCATTTTGGGCTGTCGCTGCGACGGGGCCTCGGCGCTGAGCGGCCATGCTGGCTCAGGGGGCATGGCCACGGTCTGGGCGAAGAAGGACATAGCACGCCCAATCCTACTTGCCCACGAAGGAGAACCCATTTGGAGTGGGTTTCAGGCGCCGGAGAGCCCCAGCAAAGCATCAGGGCCCAGGAATCCAGGGGCAGCCCAGCTCAGCTTCGCCCTATGGAGAGCGGAGTGCCGGGGGCGAAAACGGATAGCGTTGCTTTCCTAAGCGGAGGCGAGTTGGGGCTGTGCTTTGCTGCCCGAGGAGTGTTTCCCTTTGCAGAATGCTGCTCCCAGAAGCTCGTTTTGGGCCGTCACTGCGACGGGGCCTCGGCGCTGAGCGGCCGAGCTGGCTCAGGGTGCATGGCTGTGGTCTGGGCGCAGAAGGCCTTCGCGCGCCCAATCCTACTTCCCCACGAAGGAGAACCCGTGGGCAGTGTGATTCGGGTGCCGGAAACCCCCAGCAAAGCAGCAGGGCCCAGGGATCCAGGGGCAGCCCAGCTCAGCTTCGCCCTTTGGAGAGCGGAGTGCCGGGGGCGAAAACGGATAGCGTTGCTTTCCTGAGCCAAGGCGCGTTGGGGGTGTGGTTTGCTGCCCAAGGAGAGTTTCCTTTTGCAGAATGCAGCTCCCAGAAGCTCTTTTTGGGCCGTCGCTGCGAGGGGTCCTCAGCGCTGATTGGCCGAGCTGGCTCAGGGGGCATGGCTGGGGCCATGGCGCAGAAGGCTTTCGCAAACCCAATCCTACTTGACCACGAAGGAGAACCCGTGTGGAGTGTTTTCGGCCGCCGGAAAACCCCAGCAAAGCATCAGGGCCCAGGGAGCCAGGGGTAGCCCGGCCCCGCTTTGCCCTATGGAGAGCGCAGGGCCGGGGCGAAAAGGGCTTGCGCTGCTTTCCTGAGCCAAGGCGCTTAAGGGATGTGGTTTGCTGCTGGAAGAGAGTTTCCCTTTGCAGAATGCAGCTCCCAGAAGCTCCTTTTGGGCTGTCGCTGCGACGGTGCCTCGGCGCTGAGCGGCCATGATGGCTCAGGGTGCATGGCCGGGGTCTGGGCGAAGAAGGACTTAGCACGCCCAATCCTGCTTGCCCACGAAGGAGAACCTGTGTGGAGTGTGATTCGGGTGCTGGGAACCCCCAGCAAAGCAGCAGGGCCCAGGGAGCCAGGGGCAGCCCAGCCCTGCTTTGCCCTATGGAGAGCGCAGGGCCGGGGGCGAAAATGGATAGCGTTGCTTTCCTGAGCCAAGGCGCGTTGGGGGTGTGGTTTGCTGCCCAAGGAGAGTTTCCTTTTGCAGAATGCAGCTCCCAGAAGCTCTTTTTGGGCCATCGCTGCGACGGGTCCTCAGCGCTGATTGGCCGAGCTGGCTCAGGGGGCATGGCTGGGGCCATGACGCAGAAGGCTTTCGCAAACCCAATCCTACTTGACCACGAAGGAGAACCCGTGTGGAGTGTTTTTGGCCGCCGGAAAACCCCAGCAAAGCATCAGGGCCCAAGGAGCCAGGGGTAGCCCGGCCCCGCTTTGCCCTATGGAGAGCGGAGGGCCGGGGATGAAAAGAGCTTGTGTTGATATTCTGCGTGGAGTCACGGCGAGGCTGTGGTTTGCTGCCCAAGGAGAGTGTCCCTTTGCAGAATGCAGCTCCCAGAATCTCGCTTTGGGCCGTCGCTGCGAGGGGGCCTCGGCCCTGAGCGGCCAAGCTGGCTCAGGGGGCATGGCTGGGGGCTGGGCGCAGAAGCCCTTCGCGCACCCAATCCTACTTCCCCACGAACGAGAACCCTTGGGGATTGTGTTTCCCGCGCCTGAGACCACCAGCAAAGCAGCAGGGCCCAGGGATCCAGGTGCAGCCTAGCCCCGCTTTGCCCTATGGAGAGGGAGGGCCGGGGGCGAAAACAGCTTGAGCTGCTTTCCTGAGCCAAGGCGCGTAAGGGATGTGGTTTGCTGCTGGAAGAGAGTTTCCCTTTGCAGAATGCAGCTCCCAGAAGCTCGTATTGTGCCGTCGCTGCGACGGGGCCTCGGCGCTGCGTGCCCGAGCTGGCTCAGGGGGCATGGCTGGGACCTGGGTGCAGAAGCCTTTCGCGCACCCAATCCTGCATTCCCCACGAAGGAGAACCTGTGGGGAGTGGGATTTGTGTGCCGGAGACCCCCAGTAAAGCAGCAGGGCCCAGGGAGCCAGGGGTGGCCCAGCCCCGCTTTGCCCTATGGAGATAGGAAGGCCGGGGGTGCAAACAGCTTGTGTTGATTTCCTGCACCAAGGCACGGTGAGGCTGTGGTTTGCTGCCGGAGGAGAGTTTCCCTTTGCAGAATGAAGTTCCCAGAAGCTCGTCATGGGCCGTCGCTGCGAAGGGGCCTCGGCGCTGAGCGGCCGACCTGGCTCAGGGGGCATTGGCGCAGAAGACGTTCGAGGGCCCAATCCTACTTCCCAAAGAAGGAGAACCAGTGGGGAGTGGGTTTCAGGCGCTGGAGACCCCCAGCAAAGCAGCAGGGCCCAGGGAGCCAGGGGTAGCTCAGCTCAGCTTTGCCCTATGGAGAGCGGAGGGCCGGAGGTGAAAAGAGCTTGTGTTGATATTCTGCGTGGAGTTACGGCGAGGCTGTGGTTTGCTGCCCAAGGAGAGTGTCCCTTTGCAGAATGCAGCTCCCAGAATCTCGCTTTGGGCCGTCACTGCGAGGGGGCCTCGGCCCTGAGCGGCCAAGCTGGCTCAGGGGGCATGGCTGGGGCCATGGCGCAGAAGGCTTTCGCAAACCCAATCCTACTTGCCCACGAAGGAGAACCCGTGTGGAGTGTTTTCGGCCGCCGGAAAACCCCAGCAAAGCAGCAGGGCCCAGGGATCCAGGGGCAGCCCAGCCCCGCTTTGCCCTATGGAGAGCGGAGGGCCAGGGTAAAAACAACTTGTGTTGATTACCTGCGCCGAGGCACGGTGAGGCTGTGGTTTGCTGCCAGAGGAGAGTTTCCCTTTGCAGAATGCAGTTCCCAGAAGCTCGTTATGTGCCATCGGTGCGAAGGGGCCTCAGCACTGAGCGGCCGAGCTGGCTCAGGGGGCATGGATGGGGCCTGGGCGCAGAAGACTTTCGCGCACCCAATCCTGCATTCCCCATGAAGGAGAACCCGTGTGGAGTGGTTTCGGCCACTGGAGACCCCCAGCAGAGCAGCAGGGCCCAGGGAGCCAGGCCCAGCCCAGCTCAGCTTCGCCCTATGGAGAGCGGAGGGCCGGGTGCGAAAACAGCTTGTGTTGATTTCCTGTGCCGAGGCAAGTTGAGGCTGTGGTGGGCTGCCCAAGGAGAGTTTCCCTTTGCAGAATGCAGCTCCCAGAAGCTCGTTTTGATTTGCCATTGCGACGGGGCCTCGGCACTGAGCGGCAGAGCTGGCTCAGGGTGCATGGCTGTGGTCTGGGCGCAGAAGGCCTTCGCGCGCCCAATCCTACTTCCCCACGAAGGAGAACCCGTGGGCAGTGTGATTCGGGTGCCGGAAACCCCCAGCAAAGCAGCAGGGCCCAGGGATCCAGGGGCAGCCCAGCTCAGCTTCGCCCTTTGGAGAGCGGAGTGCCGGGGGCGAAAACGGATAGCGTTGCTTTCCTGAGCCAAGGCGCGTTGGGGGTGTGGTTTGCTGCCCAAGGAGAGTTTCCCTTTGCAGAATGCAGCTCCCAGAAGCTCTTTTTGGGCCGTCGCTGCGAGGGGTCCTCAGCGCTGATTGGCCGAGCTGGCTCAGGGGGCATGGCTGGGGCCATGGCGCAGAAGGCTTTCGCAAACCCAATCCTACTTGACCACGAAGGAGAACCCGTGTGGAGTGTTTTCGGCCGCCGGAAAACCCCAGCAAAGCATCAGGGCCCAGGGAGCCAGGGGTAGCCCGGCCCCGCTTTGCCCTATGGAGAGCGCAGGGCCGGGGCGAAAAGGGCTTGCGCTGCTTTCCTGAGCCAAGGCGCTTAAGGGATGTGGTTTGCTGCTGGAAGAGAGTTTCCCTTTGCAGAATGCAGCTCCCAGAAGCTCCTTTTGGGCTGTCGCTGCGACGGTGCCTCGGCGCTGAGCGGCCATGATGGCTCAGGGTGCATGGCCGGGGTCTGGGCGAAGAAGGACTTAGCACGCCCAATCCTGCTTGCCCACGAAGGAGAACCTGTGTGGAGTGTGATTCGGGTGTTGGGAACCCCCAGCAAAGCAGCAGGGCCCAGGGAGCCAGGGGCAGCCCAGCCCTGCTTTGCCCTATGGAGAGCGCAGGGCCGGGGGCGAAAATGGATAGCGTTGCTTTCCTGAGCCAAGGCGCGTTGGGGGTGTGGTTTGCTGCCCAAGGAGAGTTTCCTTTTGCAGAATGCAGCTCCCAGAAGCTCTTTTTGGGCCATCGCTGCGACGGGTCCTCAGCGCTGATTGGCCGAGCTGGCACAGGGGGCATGGCTGGGGCCATGACGCAGAAGGCTTTCGCAAACCCAATCCTACTTGACCACGAAGGAGAACCCGTGTGGAGTGTTTTTGGCCGCCGGAAAACCCCAGCAAAGCATCAGGGCCCAAGGAGCCAGGGGTAGCCCGGCCCCGCTTTGCCCTATGGAGAGCGGAGGGCCGGGGATGAAAAGAGCTTGTGTTGATATTCTGCGTGGAGTCACGGCGAGGCTGTGGTTTGCTGCCCAAGGAGAGTGTCCCTTTGCAGAATGCAGCTCCCAGAATCTCGCTTTGGGCCGTCGCTGCGAGGGGGCCTCGGCCCTGAGCGGCCAAGCTGGCTCAGGGGGCATGGCTGGGGGCTGGGCGCAGAAGCCCTTCGCGCACCCAATCCTACTTCCCCACGAACGAGAACCCTTGGGGATTGTGTTTCCCGCGCCTGAGACCACCAGCAAAGCAGCAGGGCCCAGGGATCCAGGTGCAGCCTAGCCCCGCTTTGCCCTATGGAGAGGGAGGGCCGGGGGCGAAAACAGCTTGAGCTGCTTTCCTGAGCCAAGGCGCGTAAGGGATGTGGTTTGCTGCTGGAAGAGAGTTTCCCTTTGCAGAATGCAGCTCCCAGAAGCTCGTATTGTGCCGTCGCTGCGACGGGGCCTCGGCGCTGCGTGCCCGAGCTGGCTCAGGGGGCATGGCTGGGACCTGGGTGCAGAAGCCTTTCGCGCACCCAATCCTGCATTCCCCACGAAGGAGAACCTGTGGGGAGTGGGATTTGTGTGCCGGAGACCCCCAGTAAAGCAGCAGGGCCCAGGGAGCCAGGGGTGGCCCAGCCCCGCTTTGCCCTATGGAGATAGGAAGGCCGGGGGTGCAAACAGCTTGTGTTGATTTCCTGCACCAAGGCACGGTGAGGCTGTGGTTTGCTGCCGGAGGAGAGTTTCCCTTTGCAGAATGAAGTTCCCAGAAGCTCGTCATGGGCCGTCGCTGCGAAGGGGCCTCGGCGCTGAGCGGCCGACCTGGCTCAGGGGGCATTGGCGCAGAAGACGTTCGAGGGCCCAATCCTACTTCCCAAAGAAGGAGAACCAGTGGGGAGTGGGTTTCAGGCGCTGGAGACCCCCAGCAAAGCAGCAGGGCCCAGGGAGCCAGGGGTAGCTCAGCTCAGCTTTGCCCTATGGAGAGCGGAGGGCCGGAGGTGAAAAGAGCTTGTGTTGATATTCTGCGTGGAGTTACGGCGAGGCTGTGGTTTGCTGCCCAAGGAGAGTGTCCCTTTGCAGAATGCAGCTCCCAGAATCTCGCTTTGGGCCGTCACTGCGAGGGGGCCTCGGCCCTGAGCGGCCAAGCTGGCTCAGGGGGCATGGCTGGGGCCATGGCGCAGAAGGCTTTCGCAAACCCAATCCTACTTGCCCACGAAGGAGAACCCGTGTGGAGTGTTTTCGGCCGCCGGAAAACCCCAGCAAAGCAGCAGGGCCCAGGGATCCAGGGGCAGCCCAGCCCCGCTTTGCCCTATGGAGAGCGGAGGGCCAGGGTAAAAACAACTTGTGTTGATTACCTGCGCCGAGGCACGGTGAGGCTGTGGTTTGCTGCCAGAGGAGAGTTTCCCTTTGCAGAATGCAGTTCCCAGAAGCTCGTTATGTGCCGTCGGTGCGAAGGGGCCTCAGCACTGAGCGGCCGAGCTGGCTCAGGGGGCATGGATGGGGCCTGGGCGCAGAAGACTTTCGCGCACCCAATCCTGCATTCCCCATGAAGGAGAACCCGTGTGGAGTGGTTTCGGCCACTGCAGACCCCCAGCAGAGCAGCAGGGCCCAGGGAGCCAGGCCCAGCCCAGCTCAGCTTCGCCCTATGGAGAGCGGAGGGCCGGGTGGGAAAACAGCTTGTGTTGATTTCCTGTGCCGAGGCAAGTTGAGGCTGTGGTGGGCTGCCCAAGGAGAGTTTCCCTTTGCAGAATGCAGCTCCCAGAAGCTCGTTTTGATTTGCCATTGCGACGGGGCCTCGGCACTGAGCGGCAGAGCTGGCTCAGGGGGCATGGCTGGGGCCTGGGCGCAGGAGGCTTTCGCGCGCCCAATCCTGCATTCCCCGCGAAGGAGAACCCGTGGGGAGTGGGTTTCGGGCTCCGGAGACCCCCAGGAAAGCAGCAGGGCCCAGGGAGCCAGGGGCAGCCCAGCTCAGCTTCACCCTATGGAGAGCGGAGGGCCGGGGGCCAAAACAGCTTGTGTTGATTTCCTGCGCCGTGGCAAGTTGAGGCTGTGGTGGACTGCCCAAGGAGAGTTTCTCTTTGCAGAATGCAGCTCCCAGAAGCTCGTTTTGATTTGCCATTGCGACGGGGCCTCGGCACTGAGCGGCAGAGCTGGCTCAGGGGGCATGGCTGGGGCCTAGGCGCAGAAGGTCTTCGCGCTCCGAATCCTGCTTCCCCACGAATGAGAACCCCTGTGGAGTGTGATTTGGGTGCCAGAAACCCGCAGCAAAGCAGCAGGGCCCAGGGATCCAGGGGCAGCCCAGCTCAGCTTCGCCTTATGGAGAGCGGAGTGCCGGGGGCGAAAACGGATAGCGTTGCTTTCCTGAGCGGAGGCGAGTTGGGGATATGCTTTGCTGCACGAGGAGTGTTTCCGTTTGCAGAATGCAGCTCCCAGAATCTCGCTTTGGGCCGTCGCTGCGAAGGGGCCTCGGCGCTGAGCGGCCGAGCTGGCTCAGGGTGCATGGCTGTGGTCTGGGCGCAGAAGGCCTTCGCGCGCCCAATCCTGCTTCCCCACGAAGGAGAACCCGTGGGCAGTGTGATTCGGGTGCCGGAAACCCCCAGCAAAGCAGCAGGGCCCAGGGATCCAGGGGCAGCCCAGCTCAGCTTCGCCCTATGGAGAGGGGAGGGCCGGACGCGAAAACGGATAGCATTGCTTTCCTGAGCGGAGGCACTTTGGGGCTCTGGTTTGCTGCCCCAGCAGAGTTTCGCTTTGCAGAATGCAGCACTCAGAAGCTCATTTTGGGCAATAGGTGCGACGGGGCCTCGGAGCTGAGTGGCCGAGCTGGCTCAGGGGGCATGGTTGGGGCCTGGGCGCAGGAGGCTTTCGCGCGCCCAATCCTGCATTCCCCGCGAAGGAGAACCCGTGGGGAGTGGGATTCGGGCTCCGGAGACCCCCAGGAAAGCAGCAGGGCCCAGGGATCCAGGGGCAGCCCAGCCCCGCTTTACCCAATGGAGAGCCGAAGGTCGGGGCGAAAACAGCTTGTGTTGATTTCCTGCGGCGAGGCATGGTGAGGCTGTGGTGTGCTGCCCAAGGAGAGTTTCACTTTGCAGAATGCAGTTCCCAGAAGCTCGTTATGTGCCATCGCTGCGACGGGGCCTTGGCTCTGAGCGGCCGAGCTGGATCAGGGGGCATGGCAGGGACCTGGGCGCAGAAGGCCTTCGCGCGCCCATTCCTGTTTCCCCACGAAGGAGTACCCATGGGCAGTGTGATTCGGGTGCCGGAAACTCCCAGCAAAGCAGCTGGGCCCAGGGATCCAGGGGCAGCCCTGCTCAGCTTCGGCCTTTGGAGAGCGCAGGGCCTGGGGGGGAAAACGGCTTGCACTGCTTTCCTGAGCCAAGGCGCTTAAGGGATGTGGTTTGCTGCTGGAAGAGAGTTTCCCTTTGCAGAATGCAGCTCCCAGAAGCTTGTTTTGGGCTGTCGCTGCGACGGGGCCTCGGCGCTGAGCGGCCGAGCTGGCTCAGGGGGCATGGCCGCGGTCTGCGCGAAGAAGGACATAGCACGCCCAATCCTGCTTGCCCACGAAGGAGAACCCATTTGGAGTGGGTTTCAGGCGCCGGAGAGGCCCAGCAAAGCATCAGGGCCCAGGGAGCCAGGGGCAGCCCGGCCCCGCTTTGCCCTATGGAGAGCGCAGGGCCGGGGGCGAAAACAACTTGCGCTGCTTTCATGAGCCAAGGCAAGTAGGGGATGTGGTTTGCTGCTGGAAGAGAGTTTCCCTTTGCAGAATGCAGCTCCCAGAAGCTCGTTTTGGGCTGTCGCTGCGACGGGGCCTCGGCGCTGAGCGGCCGTGCTGGCTCAGGGGGCATGGCCGGGGTCTGGGCGAAGAAGGACTTTGCATGCCCAATCCTGCTTGCCCACGAAAGAGAACCTGTGTGGAGTGTGATTCGGGTGCCGGAAACCCCCAGCAAAGCAGCAAAGCCCAGGGAGCCAGGGGCAGCCCAGCCCTGTTTGCCCTATGGAGAGCGGAGGGCCGGGGGTGCAAAGAGCTTGTGTTGATACTCTGCGTGGAGTTACGGCGAGGCTGTGGTTTGCTGCCCAAGGAGAGTGTCCCTTTGCAGAAAGCAGCTCCCAGAATCTCGCTTTGGGCCGTCGCTGCGAAGGGGCCTCGGCCCTGAGCGGCCAAGCTGGTTCAGAGGGCATGGCTGGGGGCTAGGAGCAGAAGCCCTTCGCGCACCCAATCCTACTTCCCCACGAACGAGTCCCTTGGGGATTGTGTTTCCCGCGCCTGAGACCACCAGCAAAGCAGCAGGGCCCAGGGATCCAGGTGCAGCCTAGCCCCGCTTTGCCCTATGGAGAGCGCAGGGCCTGGGGGCGAAAACAGCTTGCGCTGCTTTCCTGAGCCAAGGCGCTTAAGGGATGTGGTTTGCTGCTGGAAGAGAGTTTCCCTTTGCAGAATGCAGCTCCCAGAAGTTCGTTTTGGGCTGTCGCTGCGAAGGGGCCTCGGCGCTGAGCGGCCGTGCTGGCTCAGGGGGCATGGCCGGGGTCTGGGCGAAGAAGGACTTAGCACGCCCAATCCTGCTTGCCCACGAAGGAGAACCTGTGTGGAGTGTGATTCGGGTGCCGGAAACCCCCAGCAAAGCAGCAGGGCCCAGGGAGCCAGGGGCAGCCCAGCCCCGCTTTGCCCTATGGAGAGCGGAGGGCCGGGGGTGAAAAGAGCTTGTGTTGATATTCTGCGTGGAGTCACGGCGAGGCTGTGGTTTGCTGCCCAAGGAGAGTGTCCCTTTGCAGAATGCAGCTCCCAGAATCTCGCTTTGGGCCGTTGTTGCAAAGGGGCCTCGGCCCTGAGCGGCCGTGCTGGCTCAGGGGGCATGGCTGGGGGCTGGGCGCAGAAGGCCTTCGCGCACCCAATCCTACTTCCCCACGAAGGAGAACCCGTGGGGATTGTGTTTCGCGCGCTGGAGAGCCCCAGCAAAGCAGCAGGGCCCAGGGATCCAGGTGCAGCCTAGCCCCGCTTTGCCCTATGGAGAGCGCAGGTCCGGGGGCAAAAACGGCTTGCGCTGCTTTCCTGAGCCAAGGCGCTTAAGGGATGTGGCTTGCTGCTGGAAGAGTTTCCCTTTGCAGAATGCAGCTCCCAGAAGCTCCTTTTGGGCTGTCGCTGCGATGGGGCCTTGGAGTGGGTTTCAGGCGCCGGAGAGCCCCAGCAAAGCATCAGGGCCCAGGGATCCAGGGGCAGCCCAGCCCAGCTTCGCCCTATGGAGAGCGGAGTGCCGGGGGCGAAAAGGGATAGCGTTGCTTTCCTGAGCGGAGGCGAGTTGGGGCTGTGCTTTGCTGCCGGAGGAGTGTTTCCCTTTGCAGAATGCAGCTCCCAGAAGCTCGTTTTGGGCCGTCGCTGTGACGGGGCCTCGGCGCTGAGCGGCCGAGCTGGCTCAGGGTGCATGGCTGTGGTCTGGGCGCAGAAGGCCTTCGCGCGCCCAATCCTGCTTCCCCACGAAGGAGAACCCGTGGGCAGTGTGATTCGGGTGCCGGAAACCCCCAGCAAAGCAGCAGGGCCCAGTTATCCAGGGGCAGCCCAGCCCAGCTTCGCCCTATGGAGAGCGGAGTGCCGGGGGCGAAAAGGGATAGCGTTGCAATCCTGAGCCAAGGCGGGTTGGGGCTGTGCTTTGCTGCCCGAGGAGTGTTTCCCTATACAGAATGCAGCTCCCAGAAGCTCGTTTTGGGCCGTCGCTGTGACGGGGCCTCGGCGCTGAGTGGCCGAGCTGGCTCAGGGTGCATGGCTGTGGCCATGGCGCAGAAGGCTTTCGCAATCCCAATCCTACTTGCCCACGAAGGAGAACCCGTGTGGAGTGTTTTCGGCCGCCGGAAACACCCAGCAAAGCAGCAGGGCCCAGGGATCCAGGGGCAGCCCAGCACCGCTTTGCCCTATGGAGAGCGGAGGGCCGGGGTAAAAACAACTTGTGTTGATTACCTGCGCCGAGGCACGGTGAGGCTGTGGTTTGCTGCCCAAGGAGAGTTTCCCTTTGCAGAATGCAGTTCCCAGAAGCTCGTTATGTGCCATCGCTGCGACGGGGCCTTGGCTCTGAGCGGCCGAGCTGGATCAGTGGGCATGGCAGGGACCTGGGCGCAGAAGGCCTTCGCGCGGCCAATCCTGTTTCCCCACGAAGGAGTACCCATGGGCAGTGTGATTCGGGTGCCGGAAACCCCCAGCAAAGCAGCTGGGCCCAGGGATCCAGGGGCAGCCCAGCTCAGCTTCGCCCTATGGAGAGCGGAGGGCCGGGGGCGAAAACAGCTTGTGTTGATTTCCTGTGCCGAGGCAAGTTGAGGCTGTGGTGGGCTGCCCAAGGAGAGTTTCCCTTTGCAGAATGCAGCTCCCAGAAGCTCGTTTTGATTTGCCATTGCGACGGGGCCTCGGCACTGAGCGGCAGAGCTGGCTCAGGGGGCATGGCTGGGGCCTGTGCGCAGGAGGCTTTCGCGCGCCCAATCCTGCATTCCCCGCGAAGGAGAACCCGTGGGGAGTGGGGTTTGGGCTCCGGAGACCCCCAGGAAAGCAGCAGGGCCCAGGGAGCCAGGGGCAGCCCAGCTCAGCTTCACCCTATGGAGAGCGGAGTGCCCGGGGCGAAAACAGCTTGTGTTGATTTCCTGCGCCGAGGCAAGTTGAGGCTGTGGTGGGCTGCCCAAGGAGAGTTTCTCTTTGCAGAATGCAGCTCCCAGAAGCTCGTTTTGATTTGCCATTGCGACGGGGCCTCGGCACAGAGCGGCAGAGCTGGCTCAGGGGGCATGGCTGGGGCCTAGGCTCAGAAGGTCTTCGCGCTCCGAATCCTGCTTCCCCACGAATGAGAACCCCTGTGGAGTGTGATTTTGGGTGCCAGAAACCCCCAGCAAAGCAGCAGGGCCCAGGGATCCAGGGGCAGCCCAGCTCAGCTTCGCCCTATGGAGAGCGGAGTGCCGGGGGCGAAAACGGATAGTGTTGCTTTCCTGAGCGGAGGCGAGTTGGGGCTGTGCTTTGCTGCCCGAGGAGTGTTTCCCTTTGCAGAATGCAGCTCCCAGAAGCTCGTTTTGGGCCGTCGCTGCGAAGGGGCCTCGGCGCTGAGCGGCCGAGCTGGCTCAGGGTGCATGGCTGTGGTCTGGGCGCAGAAGGCCTTCGCGCGCCCAATCCTGCTTCCCCACGAAGGAGAACCCGTGGGCAGTGTGATTCGGGTGCCGGAAACCCCCAGCAAAGCAGCAGGGCCCAGGGATCCAGGGGCAGCCCAGCTCAGCTTCGCCCTATGGAGAGGGGAGGGCCGGACGCGAAAACGGATAGCATTGCTTTCCTGAGCGGAGGCAGGTTGGGGCTGTGCTTTGCTGCCCCAGCAGAGTTTCACTTTGCAGAATGCAGCACTCAGAAGCTCATTTTGGGCAATAGGTGCGACGGGGCCTCGGAGCTGAGTGGCCGAGCTGGCTCAGGGGGCATGGCTGGGGCCTGGGCGCAGGAGGCTTTCACGCGCCCAATCCTGCATTCCCCACGAAGGAGAACCCGTGGGGAGTGCGTTTCGGGCTCCGGAGACCCCCAGGAAAGCAGCAGGGCCCAGGGATCCAGGGGCAGCCCAGCCCCGCTTTGCCCAATGGAGAGCCGAAGGCCGGGGCGAAAACAGCTTGTGTTGATTTCCTGAGGCGAGGCACGGTGAGGCTGTGGTGTGCTGCTCAAGGAGAGTTTCCCTTTGCAGAATGCAGTTCCCAGAAGCTCGTTATGTGCCATCGCTGCGACGGGGCCTTGGCTCTGAGCGGCCGAGCTGGATCAGGGGGCATGGCAGGGACCTGGGCGCAGAAGGCCTTCGCGCGGCCAATCCTGTTTCCCCACGAAGGAGTACCCATGGGCAGTGTGATTCGGGTGCCGGAAACCCCCAGCAAAGCAGCTGGGCCCAGGGATCCAGGGGCAGCCCAGCTCAGCTTCGCCCTATGGAGAGCGCAGGGCCTGAGGGGGAAAACGGCTTGCGCTGCTTTCATGAGCCAAGGCAAGTAGGGGATGTGGTTTGCTGCTGGAAGAGTTCCCCTTTGCAGAATGCAGCACCCAGAAGCTCGCCATGGGCCGTCGCTGCGAAGGGGCCTCGGCGCTGAGCGGCCGTGCTGGCTCAGGGGGCATGGCCGGGGTCTGGGCGAAGAAGGACTTAGCACGCCCAATCCTGCTTGCCCACGAAGGAGAACCTGTGTGGAGTGTGATTCGGGTGCCGGAAACCCCCAGCAAAGCAGCAGGGCCCAGGGAGCCAGGGGCAGCCCAGCCCTGCTTTGCCCTATGGAGAGCGGAGGGCCGGGGGTGAAAAGAGCTTGTGTTGATATTCTGCGTGGAGTTACGGCGAGGCTGTGGTTTGCTGCCCAAGGAGAGTGTCCCTTTGCAGAATGCAGCTCCCAGAATCTCGCTTTGGGCCATCGCTGCGAAGGGGCCTCGGCCCTGAGCGGCCAAGCTGGCTCAGGGGGCATGGCTGGTGGCTGGGCGCAGAAGCCCTTCGCGCACCCAATCCTACTTCCCCACAAACGAGAACCCTTGGGGATTGTGTTTCCCGCGCCTGAGACCACCAGCAAAGCAGCAGGGCCCAGGGATCCAGGTGCAGCCTAGCCCCGCTTTGCCCTATGGAGAGCGCAGGGCCTGGGGCGAAAACAGCTTGCGCTGCTTTTCTGAGCCAAGGCGCGTAAGGGATGTGGTTTGCTGCTGGAAGAGAGTTTCCCTTTGCAGAATGCAGCTCCCAGAAACTCGTTTTGGGCTGTCGCCGTGACGGGGCCTCGGCGCTGAGCGGCCGTGCTGGCTCAGGGTCATGGCCGGGGTCTGGGCTTAGAAGGACTTAGCACGCCCAATCCTGCTTGCCCACGAAGGAGAACCTGTGTGGAGTGTGATTCGGGTGCCGGAAACCCCCAGCAAAGCAGCAGGGCCCAGGGAGCCAGGGGCAGCCCAGCCGTGCTTTGCCCTATGGAGAGCGCAGGGCCGGGGGTGAAAAGAGCTTGTGTTGATATTCTGCGTGGAGTCACGGCGAGGCTGTGGTTTGCTGCCCAAGGAGAGTGTCCCTTTGCAGAATGCAGCTCCCAGAATCTCGCTTTGGGCCGTTGTTGCAAAGGGGCCTCGGCCCTGAGCGGCCGTGCTGGCTCAGGGGGCATGGCTGGGGGCTGGGCGCAGAAGGCCTTCGCGCACCCAATCCTACTTCCCCACGAAGGAGAACCCGTGGGGATTGTGTTTCGCGCGCTGGAGAGCCCCAGCAAAGCAGCAGGGCCCAGGGATCCAGGTGCAGCCTAGCCCCGCTTTGCCCTATGGAGAGCGCAGGTCCGGGGGCAAAAACGGCTTGCGCTGCTTTCCTGAGCCAAGGCGCTTAAGGGATGTGGCTTGCTGCTGGAAGAGTTTCCCTTTGCAGAATGCAGCTCCCAGAAGCTCCTTTTGGGCTGTCGCTGCGATGGGGCCTTGGAGTGGGTTTCAGGCGCCGGAGAGCCCCAGCAAAGCATCAGGGCCCAGGGATCCAGGGGCAGCCCAGCCCAGCTTCGCCCTATGGAGAGCGGAGTGCCGGGGGCGAAAAGGGATAGCGTTGCTTTCCTGAGCGGAGGCGAGTTGGGGCTGTGCTTTGCTGCCGGAGGAGTGTTTCCCTTTGCAGAATGCAGCTCCCAGAAGCTCGTTTTGGGCCATCGCTGCGACGGGGCCTCGGAGCTGAGCGGCCGAGCTGGCTCAGGGTGCATGGCTGTGGTCTGGGCGCAGAAGGCCTTCGCGCGCCCAATCCTGCTTCCCCACGAAGGAGAACCCGTGGGCAGTGTGATTCGGGTGCCGGAAACCCCCAGCAAAGCAGCAGGGCCCAGTTATCCAGGGGCAGCCCAGCCCAGCTTCGCCCTATGGAGAGCGGAGTGCCGGGGGCGAAAAGGGATAGCGTTGCAATCCTGAGCCAAGGCGGGTTGGGGCTGTGCTTTGCTGCCCGAGGAGTGTTTCCCTTTGCAGAATGCAGCTCCCAGAAGCTCGTTTTGGGCCGTCGCTGTGACGGGGCCTCGGCGCTGAGTGGCCGAGCTGGCTCAGGGTGCATGGCTGTGGCCATGGCGCAGAAGGCTTTCGCAATCCCAATCCTACTTGCCCACGAAGGAGAACCCGTGTGGAGTGTTTTCGGCCGCCGGAAACCCCCAGCAAAGCAGCAGGGCCCAGGGATCCAGGGGCAGCCCAGCACCGCTTTGCCCTATGGAGAGCGGAGGGCCGGGGTAAAAACAACTTGTGTTGATTACCTGCGCCGAGGCACGGTGAGGCTGTGGTTTGCTGCCCAAGGAGAGTTTCCCTTTGCATAATGCAGTTCCCAGAAGCTCGTTATGTGCCATCGCTGCGACGGGGCCTTGGCTCTGAGCGGCCGAGCTGGATCAGTGGGCATGGCAGGGACCTGGGCGCAGAAGGCCTTCGCGCGGCCAATCCTGTTTCCCCACGAAGGAGTACCCATGGGCAGTGTGATTCGGGTGCCGGAAACCCCCAGCAAAGCAGCTGGGCCCAGGGATCCAGGGGCAGCCCAGCTCAGCTTCGCCCTATGGAGAGCGGAGGGCCGGGGGCGAAAACAGCTTGTGTTGATTTCCTGTGCCGAGGCAAGTTGAGGCTGTGGTGGGCTGCCCAAGGAGAGTTTCCCTTTGCAGAATGCAGCTCCCAGAAGCTCGTTTTGATTTGCCATTGCGACGGGGCCTCGGCACTGAGCGGCAGAGCTGGCTCAGGGGGCATGGCTGGGGCCTGTGCGCAGGAGGCTTTCGCGCGCCCAATCCTGCATTCCCCGCGAAGGAGAACCCGTGGGGAGTGGGTTTTGGGCTCCGGAGACCCCCAGGAAAGCAGCAGGGCCCAGGGAGCCAGGGGCAGCCCAGCTCAGCTTCACCCTATGGAGAGCGGAGTGCCCGGGGCGAAAACAGCTTGTGTTGATTTCCTGCGCCGAGGCAAGTTGAGGCTGTGGTGGGCTGCCCAAGGAGAGTTTCTCTTTGCAGAATGCAGCTCCCAGAAGCTCGTTTTGATTTGCCATTGCGACGGGGCCTCGGCACAGAGCGGCAGAGCTGGCTCAGGGGGCATGGCTGGGGCCTAGGCTCAGAAGGTCTTCGCGCTCCGAATCCTGCTTCCCCACGAATGAGAACCCCTGTGGAGTGTGATTTTGGGTGCCAGAAACCCCCAGCAAAGCAGCAGGGCCCAGGGATCCAGGGGCAGCCCAGCTCAGCTTCGCCCTATGGAGAGCGGAGTGCCGGGGGCGAAAACGGATAGCGTTGCTTTCCTGAGCGGAGGCGAGTTGGGGCTGTGCTTTGCTGCCCGAGGAGTGTTTCCCTTTGCAGAATGCAGCTCCCAGAAGCTCGTTTTGGGCCGTCGCTGCGAAGGGGCCTCGGCGCTGAGCGGCCGAGCTGGCTCAGGGTGCATGGCTGTGGTCTGGGCGCAGAAGGCCTTCGCGCGCCCAATCCTGCTTCCCCACGAAGGAGAACCCGTGGGCAGTGTGATTCGGGTGCCGGAAACCCCCAGCAAAGCAGCAGGGCCCAGGGATCCAGGGGCAGCCCAGCTCAGCTTCGCCCTATGGAGAGGGGAGGGCCGGACGCGAAAACGGATAGCATTGCTTTCCTGAGCGGAGGCACGTTGGGGCTGTGCTTTGCTGCCCCAGCAGAGTTTCACTTTGCAGAATGCAGCACTCAGAAGCTCATTTTGGGCAATAGGTGCGACGGGGCCTCGGAGCTGAGTGGCCGAGCTGGCTCAGGGGGCATGGCTGGGGCCTGGGCGCAGGAGGCTTTCGCGCGCCCAATCCTGCATTCCCCACGAAGGAGAACCCGTGGGGAGTGCGTTTCGGGCTCCGGAGACCCCCAGGAAAGCAGCAGGGCCCAGGGATCCAGGGGCAGCCCAGCCCCGCTTTGCCCAATGGAGAGCCGAAGGCCGGGGCGAAAACAGCTTGTGTTGATTTCCTGAGGCGAGGCACGGTGAGGCTGTGGTGTGCTGCTCAAGGAGAGTTTCCCTTTGCAGAATGCAGTTCCCAGAAGCTCGTTATGTGCCATCGCTGCGACGGGGCCTTGGCTCTGAGCGGCCGAGCTGGATCAGGGGGCATGGCAGGGACCTGGGCGCAGAAGGCCTTCGCGCGGCCAATCCTGTTTCCCCACGAAGGAGTACCCATGGGCAGTGTGATTCGGGTGCCGGAAACCCCCAGCAAAGCAGCTGGGCCCAGGGATCCAGGGGCAGCCCAGCTCAGCTTCGCCCTATGGAGAGCGCAGGGCCTGAGGGGGAAAACGGCTTGCGCTGCTTTCATGAGCCAAGGCAAGTAGGGGATGTGGTTTGCTGCTGGAAGAGTTCCCCTTTGCAGAATGCAGCACCCAGAAGCTCGCCATGGGCCGTCGCTGCGAAGGGGCCTCGGCGCTGAGCGGCCGTGCTGGCTCAGGGGGCATGGCCGGGGTCTGGGCGAAGAAGGACTTAGCACGCCCAATCCTGCTTGCCCACGAAGGAGAACCTGTGTGGAGTGTGATTCGGGTGCCGGAAACCCCCAGCAAAGCAGCAGGGCCCAGGGAGCCAGGGGCAGCCCAGCCCTGCTTTGCCCTATGGAGAGCGGAGGGCCGGGGGTGAAAAGAGCTTGTGTTGATATTCTGCGTGGAGTTACGGCGAGGCTGTGGTTTGCTGCCCAAGGAGAGTGTCCCTTTGCAGAATGCAGCTCCCAGAATCTCGCTTTGGGCCATCGCTGCGAAGGGGCCTCGGCCCTGAGCGGCCAAGCTGGCTCAGGGGGCATGGCTGGTGGCTGGGCGCAGAAGCCCTTCGCGCACCCAATCCTACTTCCCCACAAACGAGAACCCTTGGGGATTGTGTTTCCCGCGCCTGAGACCACCAGCAAAGCAGCAGGGCCCAGGGATCCAGGTGCAGCCTAGCCCCGCTTTGCCCTATGGAGAGCGCAGGGCCTGGGGCGAAAACAGCTTGCGCTGCTTTTCTGAGCCAAGGCGCGTAAGGGATGTGGTTTGCTGCTGGAAGAGAGTTTCCCTTTGCAGAATGCAGCTCCCAGAAACTCGTTTTGGGCTGTCGCCGTGACGGGGCCTCGGCGCTGAGCGGCCGTGCTGGCTCAGGGTCATGGCCGGGGTCTGGGCTTAGAAGGACTTAGCACGCCCAATCCTGCTTGCCCACGAAGGAGAACCTGTGTGGAGTGTGATTCGGGTGCCGGAAACCCCCAGCAAAGCAGCAGGGCCCAGGGAGCCAGGGGCAGCCCAGCCCTGCTTTGCCCTATGGAGAGCGCAGGGCCGGGGGTGAAAAGAGCTTGTGTTGATATTCTGCGTGGAGTCACGGCGAGGCTGTGGTTTGCTGCCCAAGGAGAGTGTCCCTTTGCAGAATGCAGCTCCCAGAATCTCGCTTTGGGCCTTCACTGCGAAGGGGCCTCGGCCCTGAGCGGCCGAGCTGGCTCAGGGGGCATGGCTTGGGGCTGGGTGCAGAAGGCCTTCGCGCACCCAATCCTACTTCCCCACGAAGGAGAACCCGTGGGGATTGGGTTTCGCGCGCTGGAGAGCCCCATCAAAGCAGCAGGGCGCAGGGATCCAGGTGCAGCCTAGCCCCGCTTTGCCCTATGGAGAGCGGAGGGCCGGGGGCGAAAACGGTTTGCGCTGCTTTCCTGCGCCAAGGCGCTTAAGGGATGTGGTTTGCTGCTGGAAGAGAGTTTCCCTTTGCAGAATGCAGCTCCCAGAAGCTCGTTTTGGGCTGTCGCTGCGACGGGGCCTCGGCGCTGAGCGGCCATGCTGGCTCAGGGGGCATGGCCGCGGTCTGGGCGAAGAAGGACATAGCACGCCCAGTCCTACTTGCCCACGAAGGAGAACCCATTTGGAGTGGGTTTCAGGCGCCGGAGAGGCCCAGCAAAGCATCAGGGCCCAGGGAGCCAGGGGCAGCCCGGCCCCGCTTTGCCCTATGGAGAGCGCAGGGCCTGGGGCGAAAACGGCTTGCGCTGCTTTCCTGCGCCAAGGCGCTTAAGGGATGTGGTTTGCTGCTGGAAGAGAGTTTCCCTTTGCAGAATGCAGCTCCCAGAAGCTCGTTTTGGGCCGTCCCTGCGACAGGGACTTGGCTCTGAGCGGCCAAGCTTGCTCAGGGGGCATGGCTGGGGCCTGGGCGCAGAAGGCCTTGGCGTGCCCAATCATGCTTCCCCACGAAGGAGAACCCGTGGGGAGTGGGATTCGGGCGCCGGAGACCCCCAGCAAAGCAGCAGGGCCTAGGGAGCCAGGGGCAGCCCAGCGCCGCTTTGCCCTATGGAGAGCGGAGGGCGGGGGGCGAAAACAGCTTGTGTGGATTTCCTTCGCCGAGGCACGGTGAGGCTGTGGTTTGCTGCCCAAGGAGAGTTTCCTTTTGCAGAATGCAGCTCCCAGAAGCTCTTTTTGGGCCGTCGCTGCCACGGGTCCTCAGCGCTGATCGGCCGAGCTGGCTCAGGGGGGAAGGCTGGGGCCATGGCGCAGAAGCCTTTCGCAAACCCAATCCTACTTGCCCACGAAGGAGAACCCGTGTGGAGTGTTTTCGGCTGCCGGAAACTCCCAGCAAAGCAGCAGGGCCCAGGGATCCAGGGGCAGCCCAGCTCAGCTTCGCCCTATGGAGAGCAGAGGGCCGGGGGCAAAAACGGATAGCGTTGCTTTCCTGAGCGGAGGCGAGTTGGGGCTGTGGTTTCCTGCCCAAAGATTGTTTCCCATTGAAGAATTCAACTCCCAGAAGCTCGTTTTGTGCCGTCGCTGCGACGGGGCCTCGGCGCTAAGCGGCCCAGCTGGCTCAGGGAGCATGGCTGTGGTCTGGGCGCAGAAGGCCTTCACGCGCCCAATCCTGCTTCCCCACGAAGGAGAACCCGTGGGCAGTGTGATTCGGGTGCCGGAAACCCCCAGCAAAGCAGCAGGGCCCAGGGATCCAGGGGCAGCCCAGCTCAGATTCGCCCTATGGAGAGGGGAGGGCCGGGGGCGAAAACGGATAGCGTTGCTTTCCTGAGCGGAGGCGAGTTGGGGCTGTGCTTTGCTGCCCGAGGAGTGTTTCCCTTTGCAGAATGCAGTTCCCGGGAGCTCGTTATGTGCCCTGGCTGCGACGGGGGCTCGGCGCTGAGCGGCCGAGCTGGATCAGGGGGCATGGCAGAGACCTGGGCGCAGAAGGCCTTCGCGCGGCCAATCCTGTTTCCCCACGAAGGAGTACCCATGGGCAGTGTGATTCGGGTGCCGGAAACCCCCAGCAAAGCAGCAGGGCCCAGGGATCCAGGGGCAGCCCAGCTCAGCTTCGCCCTATGGAGAGCGGAGTGCCGGGGGCGAAAACGGCTTGTGCTGCTTTCCTGAGCCGAGGCCATTAGGGGCTGTCGTTTCCTGCCTGAAGAGAGTTTCCCTTTGCAGAATGCAGCTCCCAGAAGCTCGTTTTGGTTGGCCGTTGCGTCGGGGCCTAGGCACTGAGCGGCCGAGCTGGCTCAGGGGGCATGGCTGGGGCCTGGGCGCAGAAGCCTTCGTGTGCCCAATTCTGCTTCCCAAAGAAGGAGATGCCGTGGGGAGTGGGTTTCTGCTGCCAGAAACTTCCAGCAAAGCAGCAGGGCCTAGGGATCCACGGGCAGCCCAGTTCAGGTTCGCCCTATGGAGAGCGGAGGGCCGGGGGCGAAAATGGATAGCGTTGCTTTCCTGAGGGGAGGCGCGTTGGGGCTGTGGTTTGCTGCCCGAGGAGTGTTTCGCTTTGCAGAATGCAGCTCCCAGAAGCTCGTTTTGGGCAGTCGGTGCAATGGGGCCTCGGCGCTGAGCGGCCGAGCTGGCTCAGGGGGCATGGCTGGGGCCGTGGCGCAGAAGGCCTTCGCACGCCCAATCCTACTTCCCCACGAAGGAGAACCTGTGCGGAGTGGGCTTCGGGCGCCGGAAACCCCCAGCAAAGCTGCAGGGCCCAGGGTGCCATGGGCAGCCCAGCCCCGCTTTGCCCTCTGGAGAGCGGAGGGCCGGGGCAAAAACAGCTTCTGTTGATTTCCTGCGGCGAGGCACGGTGAGGCTGTGGTGTGCTGCCCAAGGAGAGTTTCCCTTTGCAGAATGCAGCTCCCAGAAGCTCGTTTTGGGCCCTCGCTGCGACGGGGCCTCGACGCTGAGCGGCCGAGCTGGCTCAGGGGGCATGGCTGGGGCCTGGGCGCAGAAGGCCTTCGCGCGCCCAATCCTGCTTCCCCATGAAGGAGAACCCGTGGGCAGTGTGAATTGTTTGCCGGAAACCACCAGCAATGCAGCAAGGCGCAGGTATCCAGGGGAAGCCCAGCTCATCTTCGCCCTATGGAGAGCGGAGGGCCGGGGGCGAAAACGGATAGCATTGCTTTCCTGAGCGGAGGCGAGTTGGGGCTGTGCTTTGCTGCCCGAGGAGTGTTTTCCTTTGCAGAATGCAGCTCCCAGAAGCTCGTTTTGGGCCTTCGCTGCGACGGGGCCTCGGCGCTGAGGGGCAGAGCTGGCTCAGGGTGCATGGCTGTGGTCTGGGCGCAGAAGGCCTTCGCGTGCCCAATCCTGCTTCCCCACGAAGGAGAACCCGTGGGCAGTGTGATTCGGGTGCCGCAACCCCCAGCAAAGCAGCAGGGCCCAGGGATCCAGGGGCAGCCCAGCTCAGCTTTGCCCTATGGAGAGGGGAGGGCCGGGCGCGAAAACGGATAGCATTGCTTTCCTGAGCGGAGGCACGTTGGGGCTGTGGTTTGCTGCCCCAGCAGAGTTTCGCTTTGCAGAATGCAGCTCTCAGAAGCTCATTTTGGGCAATCGGTGCGACGGGGCCTCGGAGCTGAGTGGCCGAGCTGGCTCAGGGGGCATGGCTGGGGCCTGGGCACAGGAGGCTTTCGCGCACCCAATCCTGCATTCCCCGCGAAGGAGAACTCATGGGGAGTGCGTTTCGGGCACTGGAGACCCCCAGCAAAGCAGCAGGGCCCAGGGATGCAGGGGCAGCCCAGCCCCGCTTTGCCCTATGGATAGCGGAGGGCCGAGGTAAAAACAACTTGTGTTGATTACCTGCGCCGAGGCACGGTGAGGCTGTGGTTTGCTGCCGGAGGAGAGTTTCCCTTTGCAGAATGCAGTTCCCAGAAGCTCCTTATGTGCCGTCGCTGCGACGGGGCCTCGGCACTGAGGGGCAGAGCTGGCTCAGGGGGCACGGCTGGGGCCTAGGCGCAGAAGGTCTTCGCGCTCCGAATCCTGCTTCCCCACGAATGAGAACCCCTGTGGAGTGTGATTTGGGTGCCAGAAACCCCCAGCAAAGCAGCAGGGCCCAGGGATCCAGGGGCAGCCCAGCTCAGCTTCGCCCTATGGAGAGCGGAGTGCCGGGGGCGAAAATGGATAGCGTTGCTTTCCTGAGCGGAGGCGAGTTGGGGCTGTGCTTTGCTGCCCGAGGAGTGTTTCCCTTTGCAGAATGCAGCTCCCCGAAGCTCGATTTGGGCCGTCGCTGCGACGGGGCCTCGGCGCTGAGCGGCCGAGCTGGCTCAGGGTGCATGGCTGTGGTCTGGGAGCAGAAGGCCTTCGCGCGCCCAATCCTGCTTCCCCACGAAGGAGAACCCGTGGGCAGTGTGATTCGGGTGCCGGAAAGCCCCAGCAAAGCAGCAGGGCCCAGGGATCCAGGGGCAGCCCAGCTCAGCTTCGCCCTATGGAGAGGGGAGGGCCGGGCGCGAAAACGGATAGCATTGCTTTCCTGAGCGGAGGCACGTTGGGGCTGTGGTTTGCTGCCCCAGCAGAGTTTCGCTTTGCAGAATGCAGCTCTCAGAAGCTCATTTTGGGCAATCGGTGCGACGGGGCCTCGGAGCTGAGTGGCCGAGCTGGCTCAGGGGGCATGGCTGGGGACTGGGCGCAGGAGGCTTTCGTGGGCCGAATCCTGCATTCCCCGCGAAGGAGAACCCGTGGGGAGTGCGTTTCGGGCTCCGGAGACCCCCAGGAAAGCAGCAGGGCCCAGGGATCCAGGGGCAGCCCAGCCCCGCATCGCCCTATGGGAGCACAGGGCCGGGGGGTGAAAACGGCTTGCACTGCTTTCCTGAGCCAAGGCGCGTTGGGGCTGTGGTGTGCTCCCCGAGGAGAGTTTCCCATTGCAGAATGAAGCTCCCAGAAGCTCGTCAGGGGCTGTCGCTGCGACGGGACCTCGGCGCGGAGCGGCCGAGCTGGCTCAGGGGGCATGGATGGGGCCTGGGCGCAGAAGGCCTTCGCGCTCCCAATCCTGCTTCCCCACGAAGGTGAACCTGTGGGGAGTGGGCTTCGGGCGCCGGAGACCCCCAGCAAAGCAGCAGGGCCCAGGGAGTCAGGGGCAGCCCAGCCCCGCTTTGCCCTATGGAGAGCGAAGGGCCGTGGTCGAAAAGAGCTTATGTACATTTCCTGCGCTTAGGCAGGTTGAGGCTGTGGTGTGCTGCCCAAGGAGAGTTTCCCTTTGCAGAATGCAGCTCCCAGAAGCTCGTTTTGGGCCGTCCCTGCGACAGGGACTTGGCTCTGAGCGGCCAAGCTTGCTCAGGGGGCATGGCTGGGGCCTGGGCGCAGAAGGCCTTGGAGTGCCCAATCCTACATCCCAAAGAAGGAGAACCAGTGGGGAGTGGGTTTCGGGCGCTGGAGACCCCCAGCAAAGCAGCAGGGCCCAGGGAGCCAGGGGCATCCCAGCTCAGCTTCACCCTATGGAGAGCGGAGGGCCCGGGGCGAAAACAGCTTGTGTTGATTTCCTGCGCCGAGGCAAGTTGAGGCTGTGGTGGGCTGCCCAAGGAGAGTTTCCCTTTGCAGAATGCAGCTCCCAGAAGGTCGTTTTGATTTGCCATTGCGACGGGGCCTCGGCACTGAGGGGCAGAGCTGGCTCAGGGGGCACGGCTGGGGCCTAGGCGCAGAAGGTCTTCGCGCTCCGAATCCTGCTTCCCCACGAATGAGAACCCCTGTGGAGTGTGATTTGGGTGCTAGAAACCCCCAGCAAAGCAGCAGGGCCCAGGGATCCAGGGGCAGCCCAGCTCAGCTTCGCCCTATGGAGAGCGGAGTGCCGGGGGCGAAAATGGATAGCGTTGCTTTCCTGAGCGGAGGCGAGTTGGGGCTGTGCTTTGCTGCCCGAGGAGTGTTTCCCTTTGCAGAATGCAGCTCCCCGAAGCTCGATTTGGGCCGTCGCTGCGACGGGGCCTCGGCGCTGAGCGGCCGATCTGGCTCAGGGTGCATGGCTGTGGTCTGGGCGCAGAAGGCCTTCGCGCGCCCAATCCTGCTTCCCCACGAAGGAGAACCCGTGGGCAGTGTGATTCGGGTGCCGGAAAGCCCTAGCAAAGCAGCAGGGCCCAGGGATCCAGGGGCAGCCCAGCTCAGCTTCGCCCTATGGAGAGGGGAGGGCCGGGCGCGAAAACGGATAGCATTGCTTTCCTGAGCGGAGGCACGTTGGGGCTGTGGTTTGCTGCCCCAGCAGAGTTTCCCTTTGCAGAATGCAGCTCCCAGAAGCTCGTTTTGGGCCATCGCTGCGACGGGGCCTCGGCGCTGAGCGCCCGAGCTGGCTCAGGGTGCATGGCTGTGGTCTGGGCGCAGAAGGCCTTCGCGCGCCCAATCCTGCATCCCCACGAAGGAGAACCCGTGGGCAGTGTGATTCGGGTGCCGGAAACCCCCAGCAAAGCAGCAGGGCCCAGGGATCCAGGGGCAGCCCAGCTCAGCTTCGCCCTATGGAGAGCGGAATGCCGGGGGCGAAAACACATAGCGTTGCTTTCCTGAGCGGAGGCGAGTTGGGGCTGTGCTTTGCTGCCCGAGGAGTGTTTCCCTTTGCAGAATGCAGTTCCCGGGAGCTCGTTATGTGCCGTGGCTGCGACGGGGGCTCGGTGCTGAGCGGCCGAGCTGGATCAGGGGGCATGGCAGGGACATGGGCGCAGAAGGCCTTCGCGCGCCCAATCCTGTTTCCCCACGAAGGAGTACCCATGGGCAGTGTGATTCGGGTGCCGGAAACCCCCAGCAAAGCAGCTGGGCCCAGGGATCCATGGGCAGCCCAGCCCCGCATCGCCCTATGGAGAGCGCAGGGCCTGGGGGGAAAACGGCTTGCACTGCTTTCCTGAGCCAATGCGCGTTGGGGGTGTGGTTTGCTGCCCAAGGAGAGTTTCCTTTTGCAGAATGCAGCTCCCAGAAGCTCTTTTTGGGCCGTCGCTGCCACGGGTCCTCAGCGCTGATCGGCCGAGCTGGCTCAGGGTGGAAGGCTGGGGCCATGGCGCAGAAGCCTTTCGCAAACCCAATCCTACTTGCCCACGAAGGAGAACCCGTGTGGAGTGTTTTCGGCCGCCGGAAACTCCCAGCAAAGCAGCAGGGCCCAGGGATCCAGGGGCAGCCCAGCCCCGCTTTGCGCTATGGAGAGCGGAGGGCCGGGGTAAAAACAACTTGTGTTGATTACCTGCGCCGAGGCACGGTGAGGCTGTGGTTTGCTGCTGGAGGAGAGTTTCCCTTTGCAGAATGCAGCTCCCAGAAGCTCGTCATGGGCCGTCGCTGCGAAGGGGCCTCGGCGCTGAGCGGCCAAGCTGGCTCAGGGGGCATGGATGGGGCCTGGGCGCAGAAGACCTTCGCGCACCCAATCCTACATCCCAAAGAAGGAGAACCTGTGGGGAGTGGGTTTCGGGCGCTGGAGACACCCAGCAAAGCAGCAGGGCCCAGGGAGCCAGGGGCATCCCAGCTCAGCTTCACCCTATGGAGAGCGGAGGGCCCGGGGCGAAAACAGCTTGTGTTGATTTCCTGCGCCGAGGCAAGTTAAGGCTGTGGTGGGCTGCCCAAGGAGAGTTTCCCTTTGCAGAATGCAGCTCCCAGAAGCTCGTCATGGGCCGTCGCTGCGAAGGGGCCTCGGCGCTGAGCGGCCGAGCTGGCTCAGGGGGCATGGCCGGGGCCTGGGCGAAGAAGGACTTAGCAGGCCCAATCCTGCTTGCCCACGAAGGAGAACCTGTGTGGAGTGTGATTCGGGTGCCGGAAACCCCCAGCAAAGCAGCAGGGCCCAGGGAGCCTGGGGCAGCCTGGCCCCGCTTTGCCCTATGGAGAGCGCAGGGCCGGGGGCGAAAACAGCTTGAGCTGCTTTCATGAGCCAAGGCAAGTAGGGGATGTGGTTTGCTGCTGGAAGAGTTTCCCTTTGCAGAATGCAGCTCCCAGAAGCTCGTCATGGGCTGTCGCTGCGAAGGGGCCTCGGCGGTGAGCGGCTGAACTGGCTCAGGGGGCATGGATGGGGCCTGGGCGCAGAAGGCCTTCACGCGCCCAATCCTACTTCCCAAAGAAGGAGAACCAGTGGGGAGTGGGTTTCGGGCACTGGAGACCCCCAGCAAAGCAGCAGGGCCCAGGGAGCCAGGGGCAGCCCAGCTCAGCTTCGCCCTATTGAGAGCGGAGGGCCAGGGGCGAAAACAGCTTGTGTTGATTTCCTGCGCCGAGGCAAGTTGAGGCTGTGGTGGGCTGCCCAAGGAGAGTTTCCCTTTGCAGAATGCAGCTCCCAGAAGCTCGTTTTGATTTGCCATTGCGACGGGGCCTCGGCACTGAGCGGCAGAGCTGGCTCAGGTGGCACGGCTGCGGCCTAGGCGCAGAAGGTCTTCGCGCTCCGAATCCTGCTTCCCCACGAATGAGAACCCCTGTGGAGTGTGATTTGGGTGCCAGAAACCCCCAGCAAAGCAGCAGGGCCCAGGGATCCAGGGGCAGCCCAGCTCAGCTTCGCCCTATGGAGAGCGGAGTGCCGGGGGTGAAAATGGATAGCGTTGCTTTCCTGAGCGGAGGCGAGTTGGGGCTGTGCTTTGCTGCCCGAGGAGTGTTTCCCTTTGCAGAATGCAGTTCCCGGGAGCTCGTTATGTGCCGTGGCTGCGACGGGGGCTCGGCGCTGAGCGGCCGAGCTGGATCAGGGGGCATGGCAGGGACCTGGGCGCAGAAGGCCTTTGCGCGCCCAATCCTGTTTCCCCACGAAGGAGTACCCATGGGCAGTGTGATTCGGGTGCCGGAAACCCCCAGCAAAGCAGCTGGGCCCAGGGATCCATGGGCAGCCCAGCCCCGCATCGCCCTATGGAGAGCGCAGGGCCTGGGGGGAAAACGGCTTGCACTGCTTTCCTGAGCCAAGGCGCGTTGGGGGTGTGGTTTGCTGCCCGAGGAGACTTTCCCTTTGCAGAATGCAGCTCCCAGAATCTCGTTTTCGGCCGTAGCTGCCACGGGTCCTCAGTACTGAGCGGCCGAGCTGTCTCAGGGTAATGGCTGGGGCCTGGGCGCAGAAGCCTTTCGCGCACCCAATCCTGCATTCCCCACGAAGGAGAACCCGTGGGGAGTGGGATTTGGGCGCCGGAGACCCCCAGCAAAGCAGCAGGGCCCAGGGAGCCAGGGGTGGCCCAGCCCCGCTTTGCCCTATGGAGAGAGGAGGGCCGGGGGCACAAACAGCTTGTGTTGATTTCCTGCGCCGAGGCAGGTTGAGGCTGTGGTGTGCTGCCCAAGGAGAGTTTCCCTTTGCAGAATGCAGCTCCCAGAAGCTCATTATGTGCCGTGGCTGCGACGGGGGCTCGGCGCTCTGTGGCCGAGCTGGATCAGGGGGCATGGCAGGGACCTGGGCGCAGAAGGCCTTCGCGCGCCCAATCCTGTTTCCCCACGAAGGAGTACCCATGGGCAGTGTGATTCGGGTGCCGGAAACCCCCAGCAAAGCAGCTGGGCCCAGGGATCCAGGGGCAGCCCAGCTCAGCTTCGCCCTATGGAGAGCGCAGGGCCTGGGGGGGAAAACGGCTTGCACTGCTTTCCTGAGCCAAGGCGCGTTGGGGGTGTGGTTTGCTGCCCAAGGAGAGTTTCCTTTTGCAGAGTGCAGCTCCCAGAAGCTCTTTTTGGGCCGTCGCTGCCACGGGTCCTCAGCGCTGATCGGCCGAGCTGGCTCAGGGGGCATGGCTGGGGCCATGGCGCAGAAGGCTTTCGCAAACCCAATCCTACTTGCCCACGAAGGAGAACCCGTGTGGAGTGTTTTCGGCCACCGGAAAACCCCAGCAAAGCAGCAGGGCCCAGGGATCCAGGGGCAGCCCAGCACCGCTTTGCCCTATGGAGAGCGGAGGGCCGGGGTAAAAACAACTTGTGTTGATTACCTGCGCTGAGGCACGGTGAGGCTGTGGTTTGCTGCCAGAGGAGAGTTTCCCTTTGCAGAATGCAGTTCCCAGAAGCTCGTTATGTGCCGTCGGTGCGAAGGAGCCTCAGCACTGAGCGGCCGAGCTGGCTCAGGGGGCATGGATGGGGCCTGGGCGCAGAAGACTTTCGCGCACCCAATCCTGCATTCCCCACGAAGGAGAACCCGTGTGGAGTGGTTTCGGCCACTGGAGACCTCCAGCAAAGCAGTAGGGCCCAGGGAGCCAGGCGCAGCCCAGCTCAGCTTCGCCCTATGGAAAGCGGAGGGCCGGGGGCGAAAACAGCTTGTGTTGATTTCCTGTGCCGAGGCAAGTTGAGGCTGTGGTGGGCTGCCCAAGGAGAGTTTCTCTTTGCAGAATGCAGCTCCCAGAAGCTCGTTTTGATTTGCCATTGCGACGGGGCCTCGGCACTGAGCGGCAGAGCTGGCTCAGGGGGCATGGCTGGGGCCTGGGCGCAGAAGGTCTTCGCGCTCCGAATCCTGCTTCCCCACGAATGAGAACCCCTGTGGAGTGTGATTTGGGTGCCAGAAACCCCCAGCAAAGCAGCAGGGCCCAGGGATCCAGGGGCAGCCCAGCTCAGCTTCGCCCTATGGAGAGCGGAGTGCCGGGGGCGAAAACGGATAGCGTTGCTTTCCTGAGCGGAGGCGAGTTGGGGCTGTGCTTTGCTGCCCGAGGAGTGTTTCCCTTTGCAGAATGCAGCTCCCAGAAGCTCGTTTTGGGCCGTCGCTGCGAAGGGGCCTCGGCGCTGAGCGGCCGAGCTGGCTCAGGGTGCATGGCTGTGGTCTGGGCGCAGAAGGCCTTCGCGCGCCCAATCCTGCATCCCCACGAAGGAGAACCCGTGGGCAGTGTGATTCGGGTGCCGGAAACCCCCAGCAAAGCAGCAGGGCCCAGGGATCCAGGGGCAGCCCAGCTCAGCTTCGCCCTATGGAGAGGGGAGGGCCGGGTGCGAAAACGGATAGCATTGCTTTCCTGAGCTGAGGCACGTTGGGGCTGTGCTTTGCTGCCCCAGCAGAGTTTCACTTTGCAGAATGCAGCACTCAGAAGCTCATTTTGGGCAATAGGTGCGACGGGGCCTCTGAGCTGAGTGGCCGAGCTGGCTCAGGGGGCATGGCTGCGGCCTGGGCGCAGGAGGCTTTCGCGCGCCCAATCCTGCATTCCCCGCGAAGGAGAACCCGTGGGGAGTGCGTTTCGGGCTCCGGAGACCCCCAGGAAAGCAGCAGGGCCCAGGGATCCAGGGGCAGCCCAGCCCCGCTTTGCCCAATGGAGAGCCGAAGGCCGGGGCGAAAACAGCTTGTGTTGATTTTCTGCGGCGAGGCACGGTGAGGCTGTGGTTTGCTGCCCAAGGAGAGTTTCCCTTTGCAGAATGCAGTTCCCAGAAGCTCGTTATGTGCCATCGCTGCGACGGGGCCTTGGCTCTGAGCGGCCGAGCTGGATCAGGGGGCATGGCAGGGACCTGGGCGCAGAAGGCCTTCGCGCGGCCAATCCTGTTTCCCCACGAAGGAGTACCCATGGGCAGTGTGATTCGGGTGCCGGAAACCCCCAGCAAAGCAGCTGGGCCCAGGGATCCAGGGGCAGCCCAGCTCAGCTTCGCCCTATGGAGAGCGCAGGGCCTGGGGGGGAAAACGGCTTGCACTGCTTTCCTGAGCCAAGGCGAGTTGGGGGTGTGGTTTGCTGCCCGAGGAGACTTTCCCTTTGCAGAATGCAGCTCCCAGAAGCTAGTCATGGGCCGTCGCTGCGAAGGGGCCTCGGCGCTGAGCGGCCGAGCTGGCTCAGGGGGCATGGCCGGGGCCTGGGCGAAGAAGGACTTAGCACGCCCAATCCTGCTTGCCCATGAAGGAGAACCTGTGTGGAGTGTGATTCGGGTGCCGGAAACCCCCAGCAAAGCAGCAGGGCCCAGGGATCCAGGGGCAGCCCAGCTCAGCTTCGCCCTATGGAGAGCGGAATGCCGGGGGCGAAAACACATAGCGTTGCTTTCCTGAGCGGAGGCGAGTTGGGGCTGTGCTTTGCTGCCCGAGGAGTGTTTCCCTTTGCAGAATGCAGTTCCCGGGAGCTCGTTATGTGCCGTGGCTGCGACGGGGGCTCGGCGCTGAGCGGCCGAGCTGGATCAGGGGGCATGGCAGGGACCTGGGCGCAGAAGGCCTTCGCGCGCCCAATCCTGTTTCCCCACGAAGGAGTACCCATGGGCAGTGTGATTCGGGTGCCGGAAACCCCCAGCAAAGCAGCTGGGCCCAGGGATCCATGGGCAGCCCAGCCCCGCATCGCCCTATGGAGAGCGCAGGGCCTGGGGGGAAAACGGCTTGCACTGCTTTCCTGAGCCAAGGCGCGTTGGGGGTGTGGTTTGCTGCCCGAGGAGAGTTTCCCTTTGCAGAATGCAGCTCCCAGAATCTCGTTTTGGGCCGTAGCTGCCACGGGTCCTCAGCACTGGGCGGCCGAGCTGGCTCAGGGGGCATGGCTGGGGCCTGGGCGCAGAAGCCTTTCGCGCACCCAATCCTGCATTCCCCACGAAGGAGAACCCGTGGGGAGTGGGATTTGGGCGCCGGAGACCCCCAGCAAAGCAGCAGGGCCCAGGGAGCCAGGGGTGGCCCAGCCCCGCTTTGCCCTATGGAGAGAGGAGGGCCGGGGGCGCAAACAGCTTGTGTTGATTTCCTGCGCCGAGGCAGGTTGAGGCTGTGGTGTGCTGCCCAAGGAGAGTTTCCCTTTGCAGAATGCAGCTCCCAGAAGCTCGTTATGTGCCGTGGCTGCGACGGGGGCTCGGCGCTGAGCGGCCGAGCTGGATCAGGGGGCATGGCAGGGACCTGGGCGCAGAAGGCCTTCGCGCGCCCAATCCTGTTTCCCCACGAAGGAGTACCCATGGGCAGTGTGATTCGGGTGCCGGAAACCCCCAGCAAAGCAGCTGGGCCCAGGGATCCAGGGGCAGCCCAGCTCAGCTTCGCCCTATGGAGAGCGCAGGGCCTGGGGGGGAAAACGGCTTGCACTGCTTTCCTGAGCCAAGGCGCGTTGGGGGTGTGGTTTGCTGCCCAAGGAGAGTTTCCTTTTGCAGAATGCAGCTCCCAGAAGCTCTTTTTGGGCCGTCGCTGCCACGGGTCCTCAGCGCTGATCGGCCGAGCTGGCTCAGGGGGCATGGCTGGGGCCATGGCGCAGAAGGCTTTCGCAAACCCAATCCTACTTGCCCACGAAGGAGAACCCGTGTGGAGTGTTTTCGGCCGCCGGAAAACCCCAGCAAAGCAGCAGGGCCCAGGGATCCAGGGGCAGCCCAGCACCGCTTTGCCCTATGGAGAGCGGAGGGCTGGGGTAAAAACAACTTGTGTTGATTACCTGCGCTGAGGCACGGTGAGGCTGTGGTTTGCTGCCAGAGGAGAGTTTCCCTTTGCAGAATGCAGTTCCCAGAAGCTCGTTATGTGCCGTCGGTGCGAAGGAGCCTCAGCACTGAGCGGCCGAGCTGGCTCAGGGGGCATGGATGGGGCCTGGGCGCAGAAGACCTTCGCGCACCCAATCCTGCATTCCCCACGAAGGAGAACCCGTGTGGAGTGGTTTCGGCCACTGGAGACCACCAGCAAAGCAGTAGGGCCCAGGGAGCCAGGCGCAGCCCAGCTCAGCTTCGCCCTATGGAGAGCGGAGGGCCGGGGGCGAAAACAGCTTGTGTTGATTTCCTGTGCCGAGGCAAGTTGAGGCTGTGGTGGGCTGCCCAAGGAGAGTTTCTCTTTGCAGAATGCAGCTCCCAGAAGCTCGTTTTGATTTGCCATTGCGACGGGGCCTCGGCACTGAGCGGCAGAGCTGGCTCAGGGGGCATGGCTGGGGCCTGGGCGCAGAAGGTCTTCGCGCTCCGAATCCTGCTTCCCCACGAATGAGAACCCCTGTGGAGTGTGATTTGGGTGCCAGAAACCCCCAGCAAAGCAGCATGGCCCAGGGATCCAGGGGCAGCCCAGCTCAGCTTCGCCCTATGGAGAGCGGAGTGCCGGGGGCGAAAACGGATAGCGTTGCTTTCCTGAGCGGAGGCGAGTTGGGGCTGTGCTTTGCTGCCCGAGGAGTGTTTCCCTTTGCAGAATGCAGCTCCCAGAAGCTCGTTTTGGGCCGTCGCTGCGAAGGGGCCTCGGCGCTGAGCGGCCGAGCTGGCTCAGGGGGCATGGCTGTGGTCTGGGCGCAGAAGGCCTTCGCGCGCCCAATCCTGCTTCCCCACGAAGGAGAACCCGTGGGCAGTGTGATTCGGGTGCCGGAAACCCCCAGCAAAGCAGCAGGGCCCAGGGATCCAGGGGCAGCCCAGCTCAGCTTCGCCCTATGGAGAGGGGAGGGCCGGACGCGAAAACGGATAGCATTGCTTTCCTGAGCGGAGGCACGTTGGGGCTGTGCTTTGCTGCCCCAGCAGAGTTTCACTTTGCAGAATGCAGCACTCAGAAGCTCATTTTGGGCAATAGGTGCGACGGGGCCTCTGAGCTGAGTGGCCGAGCTGGCTCAGGGGGCATGGCTGGGGCCTGGGCGCAGGAGGCTTTCGCGCGCCCAATCCTGCATTCCCCGCGAAGGAGAACCCGTGGGGAGTGCGTTTCGGGCTCCGGAGACCCCCAGGAAAGCAGCAGGGCCCAGGGATCCAGGGGCAGCCCAGCCCCGCTTTGCCCAATGGAGAGCCGAAGGCCGGGGCGAAAACAGCTTGTGTTGATTTCCTGCGGCGAGGCACGGTGAGGCTGTGGTTTGCTGCCCAAGGAGAGTTTCCCTTTGCAGAATGCAGTTCCCAGAAGCTCGTTATGTGCCATCGCTGCGACGGGGCCTTGGCTCTGAGCGGCCGAGCTGGATCAGGGGGCATGGCAGGGACCTGGGCGCAGAAGGCCTTCGCGCGGCCAATCCTGTTTCCCCACGAAGGAGTACCCATGGGCAGTGTGATTCGGGTGCAGGAAACCCCCAGCAAAGCAGCTGGGCCCAGGGATCCAGGGGCAGCCCAGCTCAGCTTCGCCCTATGGAGAGCGCAGGGCCTGGGGGGGAAAACGGCTTGCACTGCTTTCCTGAGCCAAGGCGAGTTGGGGGTGTGGTTTGCTGCCCGAGGAGACTTTCCCTTTGCAGAATGCAGCTCCCAGAAGCTCGTCATGGGCCGTCGCTGCGAAGGGGCCTCGGCGCTGAGCGGCCGAGCTGGCTCAGGGGGCATGGCCGGGGCCTGGGCGAAGAAGGACTTAGCACGCCCAATCCTGCTTGCCCACGAAGGAGAACCTGTGTGGAGTGTGATTCGGGTGCCGGAAACCCCCAGCAAAGCAGCAGGGCCCAGGGATCCAGGGGCAGCCCAGCTCAGCTTCGCCCTATGGAGAGCGGAATGCCGGGGGCGAAAACACATAGCGTTGCTTTCCTGAGCGGAGGCGAGTTGGGGCTGTGCTTTGCTGCCCGAGGAGTGTTTCCCTTTGCAGAATGCAGTTCCCGGGAGCTCGTTATGTGCCGTGGCTGCGACGGGGGCTCGGCGCTGAGCGGCCGAGCTGGATCAGGGGGCATGGCAGGGACCTGGGCGCAGAAGGCCTTCGCGCGCCCAATCCTGTTTCCCCACGAAGGAGTACCCATGGGCAGTGTGATTCGGGTGCCGGAAACCCCCAGCAAAGCAGCTGGGCCCAGGGATCCATGGGCAGCCCAGCCCCGCATCGCCCTATGGAGAGCGCAGGGCCTGGGGGGAAAACGGCTTGCACTGCTTTCCTGAGCCAAGGCGCATTGGGGGTGTGGTTTGCTGCCCGAGGAGAGTTTCCCTTTGCAGAATGCAGCTCCCAGAATCTCGTTTTGGGCCTTCTCTGCGAAGGGTCCTCGGCGCTGAGCGGCCGAGCTGGCTCAGGGTGCATGGCTGTGGTCTGGGCGCAGAAGGCCTTCGCGCGCCCAATCCTGCTTCCCCACGAAGGAGAACCCGTGGGCAGTGTGATTCTGGTGCCGGAAACCCCCAGGAAAGCAGCAGGGCCCAGGGATCCAGGGGCAGCCCAGCTCAGCTTCGCCCTATGGAGAGCAGAGTGCCGGGGGCGAAAATGGATAGCGTTGCTTTCCTGAGCCAAGGCGCGTTGGGGGTGTGGTTTGCTGCCCAAGGAGAGTTTCCTTTTGCAGAATGCAGCTCCCAGAAGCTCTTTTTGGGCCGTCGCTGCCACGGGTCCTCAGCGCTGATCCGCCGAGCTGGCTCAGGGGGCATGGCTGGGGCCATGGCGCAGAAGGCTTTCGCAAACCCAATCCTACTTGCCCACGAAGGAGAACCCGTGTGGAGTGTTTTCGGCCGCCAGAAACCCCCAGCAAAGCAGCAGGGCCCAGGGATCCAGGGGCAGCCCAGCACCGCTTTGCCCTATGGAGAGAGGAGGGCCGGGGTAAAAACAACTTGTGTTGATTACCTGCGCTGAGGCACGGTGAGGCTGTGGTTTGCTGCCAGAGGAGAGTTTCCCTTTGCAGAATGCAGTTCCCAGAAGCTCGTTATGTGCCGTCGGTGCGAAGGGGCCTCAGCACTGAGCGGCCGAGCTGGCTCAGGGGGCATGGATGGGGCCTGGGCGCAGAAGACTTTCGCGCACCCAATCCTGCATTCCCCACGAAGGAGAACCCGTGTGGAGTGGTTTCGGCCACTGGAGACCCCCAGCAAAGCAGCAGGGCCCAGGGAGCCAGGCGCAGCCCAGCTCAGCTTCGCCCTATGGAGAGCGGAGGGCCGGGGGCGAAAACAGCTTGTGTTGATTTCCTGTGCCGAGGCAAGTTGAGGCTGGGGTGGGCTGCCCAAGGAGAGTTTTTCTTTGCAGAATGCAGCTCCCAGAAGCTCGTTTTGATTTGCCATTGCGACGGGGCCTCGGCACTGAGCGGCAGAGCTGGCTCAGGGGGCATGGCTGGGGCCTGGGCGCAGAAGGTCTTCGCGCTCCGAATCCTGCTTCCCCACGAATGAGAACCCCTGTGGAGTGTGATTTGGGTGCCAGAAACCCCCAGCAAAGCAGCAGGGCCCAGGGATCCAGGGGCAGCCCAGCTCAGCTTCGCCCTATGGAGAGCGGAGTGCCGGGGGCGAAAACGGATAGCGTTGCTTTCCTGAGCGGAGGCGAGTTGGGGCTGTGCTTTGCTGCCCGAGGAGTGTTTCCCTTTGCAGAATGCAGCTCCCAGAAGCTCGTTTTGGGCCGTCGCTGCGAAGGGGCCTCGGCGCTGAGCGGCCGAGCTGGCTCAGGGGGCATGGCTGTGGTCTGGGCGCAGAAGGCCTTCGCGCGCCCAATCCTGCTTCCCCACGAAGGAGAACCCGTGGGCAGTGTGATTCGGGTGCCGGAAACCCCCAGCAAAGCAGCAGGGCCCAGGGATCCAGGGGCAGCCCAGCTCAGCTTCGCCCTATGGAGAGCGGAGTGCCGGGGGCGAAAATGGATAGCGTTGCTTTCCTGAGCCAAGGCGCGTTGGGGGTGTGGTTTGCTGCCCAAGGAGAGTTTCCTTTTGCAGAATGCAGCTCCCAGAAGCTCTTTTTGGGCCGTCGCTGCCACGGGTCCTCAGCGCTGATCCGCCGAGCTGGCTCAGGGGGCATGGCTGGGGCCATGGCGCAGAAGGCTTTCGCAAACCCAATCCTACTTGCCCACGAAGGAGAACCCGTGTGGGGTGTTTTCGGCCGCCAGAAACCCCCAGCAAAGCAGCAGGGCCCAGGGATCCAGGGGCAGCCCAGCACCGCTTTGCCCTATGGAGAGCGGAGGGCCGGGGTAAAAACAACTTGTGTTGATTACCTGCGCTGAGGCACGGTGAGGCTGTGGTTTGCTGCCAGAGGAGAGTTTCCCTTTGCAGAATGCAGTTCCCAGAAGCTCGTTATGTGCCGTCGGTGCGAAGGGGCCTCAGCACTGAGCGGCCGAGCTGGCTCAGGGGGCATGGATGGGGCCTGGGCGCAGAAGACTTTCGCGCACCCAATCCTGCATTCCCCACGAAGGAGAACCCTTGTGGAGTGGTTTCGGCCACTGGAGACCCCCAGCAAAGCAGCAGGGCCCAGGGAGCCAGGCGCAGCCCAGCTCAGCTTCGCCCTATGGAGAGCGGAGGGCCGGGGGCGAAAACAGCTTGTGTTGATTTCCTGTGCCGAGGCAAGTTGAGGCTGGGGTGGGCTGCCCAAGGAGAGTTTTTCTTTGCAGAATGCAGCTCCCAGAAGCTCGTTTTGATTTGCCATTGCGACGGGGCCTCGGCACTCAACGGCAGAGCTGGCTCAGGGGGCATGGCTGGGGCCTGGGCGCAGAAGGTCTTCGCGCTCCGAATCCTGCTTCCCCACGAATGAGAACCCCTGTGGAGTGTGATTTGGGTGCCAGAAACCCCCAGCAAAGCAGCAGGGCCCAGGGATCCAGGGGCAGCCCAGCTCAGCTTCGCCCTATGGAGAGCGGAGTGCCGGGGGCGAAAACGGATAGCGTTGCTTTCCTGAGCGGAGGCGAGTTGGGGCTGTGCTTTGCTGCCCGAGGAGTGTTTCCCTTTGCAGAATGCAGCTCCCAGAAGCTCGTTTTGGGCCGTCGCTGCGAAGGGGCCTCGGCGCTGAGCGGCCGAGCTGGCTCAGGGGGCATGGCTGTGGTCTGGGCGCAGAAGGCCTTCGCGCGCCCAATCCTGCTTCCCCACGAAGGAGAACCCGTGGGCAGTGTGATTCGGGTGCCGGAAACCCCCAGCAAAGCAGCAGGGCCCAGGGATCCAGGGGCAGCCCAGCTCAGCTTCGCCCTATGGAGAGGGGAGGGCCGGACGCGAAAACGGATAGCATTGCTTTCCTGAGCGGAGGCACGTTGGGGCTGTGCTTTGCTGCCCCAGCAGAGTTTCACTTTGCAGAATGCAGCACTCAGAAGCTCATTTTGGGCAATAGGTGCGACGGGGCCTCTGAGCTGAGTGGCCGAGCTGGCTCAGGGGGCATGGCTGGGGCCTGGGCGCAGGAGGCTTTCGCGCGCCCAATCCTGCATTCCCCGCGAAGGAGAACCCGTGGGGAGTGCGTTTCGGGCTCCGGAGACCCCCAGGAAAGCAGCAGGGCCCAGGGATCCAGGGGCAGCCCAGCCCCGCTTTGCCCAATGGAGAGCCGAAGGCCGGGGCGAAAACAGCTTGTGTTGATTTCCTGCGGCGAGGCACGGTGAGGCTGTGGTTTGCTGCCCAAGGAGAGTTTCCCTTTGCAGAATGCAGTTCCCAGAAGCTCCTTATGTGCCGTCGCTGCGACGGGGCCTCGGCACTGAGGGGCAGAGCTGGCTCAGGGGGCATGGCTGGGGCCTAGGCGCAGAAGGTCTTCGCGCTCCGAATCCTGCTTCCCCACGAATGAGAACCCCTGTGGAGTGTGATTTGGGTGCCAGAAACCCCCAGCAAAGCAGCAGGGCCCAGGGATCCAGGGGCAGCCCAGCTCAGCTTCGCCCTATGGAGAGCGGAGTGCCGGGGGCGAAAATGGATAGCGTTGCTTTCCTGAGCGGAGGCGAGTTGGGGCTGTGCTTTGCTGCCCGAGGAGTGTTTCCCTTTGCAGAATGCAGCTCCCCGAAGCTCGATTTGGGCCGTCGCTGCGACGGGGCCTCGGCGCTGAGCGGCCGAGCTGGCTCAGGGTGCATGGCTGTGGTCTGGGCGCAGAAGGCCTTCGCGCGCCCAATCCTGCTTCCCCACGAAGGAGAACCCGTGGGCAGTGTGATTCGGGTGCCGGAAAGCCCCAGCAAAGCAGCAGGGCCCAGGGATCCAGGGGCAGCCCAGCTCAGCTTCGCCCTATGGAGAGGGGAGGGCCGGGCGCGAAAACGGATAGCATTGCTTTCCTGAGCGGAGGCACGTTGGGGCTGTGGTTTGCTGCCCCAGCAGAGTTTCGCTTTGCAGAATGCAGCACTCAGAAGCTCATTTTGGGCAATCGGTGCGACGGGGCCTCGGAGCTGAGTGGCCGAGCTGGCTCAGGGGGCATGGCTGGGGACTGGGCGCAGGAGGCTTTCGCGGGCCGAATCCTGCATTCCCCGCGAAGGAGAACCCGTGGGGAGTGCGTTTCGGGCTCCGGAGACCCTCAGGAAAGCAGCAGGGCCCAGGGATCCAGGGGCAGCCCAGCCCCGCATCGCCCTATGGGAGCACAGGGCCGGGGGGTGAAAACGGCTTGCACTGCTTTCCTGAGCCAAGGCGCGTTGGGGCTGTGGTGTGCTGCCCGAGGAGAGTTTCCCATTGCAGAATGAAGCTCCCAGAAGCTCGTCAGGGGCTGTCGCTGCGACGGGACCTCGGCGCGGAGCCTCCGAGCTGGCTCAGGGGGCATGGATGGGGCCTGGGCGCAGAAGGCCTTCGCGCTCCCAATCCTGCTTCCCCACGAAGGTGAACCTGTGGGGAGTGGGCTTCGGGCGCCGGAGACCCCCAGCAAAGCAGCAGGGCCCAGGGAGTCAGGGGCAGCCCAGCCCCGCTTTGCCCTATGGAGAGCGAAGGGCCGTGGTCGAAAAGAGCTTATGTACATTTCCTGCGCTTAGGCAGGTTGAGGCTGTGGTGTGCTGCCCAAGGAGAGTTTCCCTTTGCAGAATGCAGCTCCCAGAAGCTCGTTTTGGGCCGTCCCTGCGACAGGGACTTGGCTCTGAGCGGCCAAGCTTGCTCAGGGGGCATGGCTGGGGCCTGGGCGCAGAAGGCCTTGGCGTGCCCAATCATGCTTCCCCACGAAGGAGAACCCGTGGGGAGTGGGATTCGGGCGCCGGAGACCCCCAGCAAAGCAGCAGGGCCTAGGGAGCCAGGGGCAGCCCAGCGCCGCTTTGCCCTATGGAGAGCGGAGGGCGGGGGGCGAAAACAGCTTGTGTGGATTTCCTTCGCCGAGGCACGGTGAGGCTGTGGTTTGCTGCCCAAGGAGAGTTTCCCTTTGCAGAATGCAGCTCCCAGAAGCTCGTTTTGGGCCCTCGCTGCGACGGGACCTCGGCGCTGAGCGGCCGAGCTGGCTCAGGGGGCATGGATGGGGCCTGGGCGCAGAAGACCTTCGCGCACCCAATCCTACATCCCAAAGAAGGAGAACCAGTGGGGAGTGGGTTTCGGGCGCTGGAGACCCCCAGCAAAGCAGCAGGGCCCAGGGAGCCAGGGGCATCCCAGCTCAGCTTCACCCTATGGAGAGCGGAGGGCCCGGGGCGAAAACAGCTTGTGTTGATTTCCTGCGCCGAGGCAAGTTGAGGCTGTGGTGGGCTGCCCAAGGAGAGTTTCCCTTTGCAGAATGCAGCTCCCAGAAGGTCGTTTTGATTTGCCATTGCGACGGGGCCTCGGCACTGAGGGGCAGAGCTGGCTCAGGGGGCATGGCTGGGGCCTAGGCGCAGAAGGTCTTCGCGCTCCGAATCCTGCTTCCCCACGAATGAGAACCCCTGTGGAGTGTGATTTGGGTGCCAGAAACCCCCAGCAAAGCAGCAGGGCCCAGGGATCCAGGGGCAGCCCAGCTCAGCTTCGCCCTATGGAGAGCGGAGTGCCGGGGGCGAAAATGGATAGCGTTGCTTTCCTGAGCGGAGGCGAGTTGGGGCTGTGCTTTGCTGCCCGAGGAGTGTTTCCCTTTGCAGAATGCAGCTCCCCGAAGCTCGATTTGGGCCGTCGCTGCGACGGGGCCTCGGCGCTGAGCGGCCGAGCTGGCTCAGGGTGCATGGCTGTGGTCTGGGCGCAGAAGGCCTTCGCGCGCCCAATCCTGCTTCCCCACGAAGGAGAACCCGTGGGCAGTGTGATTCGGGTGCCGGAAAGCCCCAGCAAAGCAGCAGGGCCCAGGGATCCAGGGGCAGCCCAGCTCAGCTTCGCCCTATGGAGAGGGGAGGGCCGGGCGCGAAAACGGATAGCATTGCTTTCCTGAGCGGAGGCACGTTGGGGCTGTGGTTTGCTGCCCCAGCAGAGTTTCGCTTTGCAGAATGCAGCTCTCAGAAGCTCATTTTGGGCAATCGGTGCGACGGGGCCTCGGAGCTGAGTGGCCGAGCTGGCTCAGGGGGCATGGCTGGGGCCTGGGCGCAGGAGGCTTTCGCGCGCCCAATCCTGCATTCCCCGCGAAGGAGAACCCGTGGGGAGTGCGTTTCGGGCTCCGGAGACCCCCAGGAAAGCAGCAGGGCCCAGGGATCCAGGGGCAGCCCAGCCCCGCTTTGCCCAATGGAGAGCCGAAGGCCGGGGCGAAAACAGCTTGTGTTGATTTCCTGCAGCGAGGCACGGTGAGGCTGTGGTTTGTTGCACAAGGAGAGTTTCCCTTTGCAGAAGGCAGTTCCCAGAAGCTCGTTATGTGCCATCGCTGCGACGGGGCCTCGGCGCTGAGCGGCCGAGCTGGATCAGGGGGCATGGATGGGGCCTGGGCGCAGAAGACTTTCGCGCACCCAATCCTGCATTCCCCACGAAGGAGAACCCTTGTGGAGTGGTTTCGGCCACTGGAGACCCCCAGCAAAGCAGCAGGGCCCAGGGAGCCAGGCGCAGCCCAGCTCAGCTTCGCCCTATGGAGAGCGGAGGGCCGGGGGCGAAAACAGCTTGTGTTGATTTCCTGTGCCGAGGCAAGTTGAGGCTGGGGTGGGCTGCCCAAGGAGAGTTTTTCTTTGCAGAATGCAGCTCCCAGAAGCTCGTTTTGATTTGCCATTGCGACGGGGCCTCGGCACTGAGCGGCAGAGCTGGCTCAGGGGGCATGGCTGGGGCCTGGGCGCAGAAGGTCTTCGCGCTCCGAATCCTGCTTCCCCACGAATGAGAACCCCTGTGGAGTGTGATTTGGGTGCCAGAAACCCCCAGCAAAGCAGCAGGGCCCAGGGATCCAGGGGCAGCCCAGCTCAGCTTCGCCCTATGGAGAGCGGAGTGCCGGGGGCGAAAACGGATAGCGTTGCTTTCCTGAGCGGAGGCGAGTTGGGGCTGTGCTTTGCTGCCCGAGGAGTGTTTCCCTTTGCAGAATGCAGCTCCCAGAAGCTCGTTTTGGGCCGTCGCTGCGAAGGGGCCTCGGCGCTGAGCGGCCGAGCTGGCTCAGGGGGCATGGCTGTGGTCTGGGCGCAGAAGGCCTTCGCGCGCCCAATCCTGCTTCCCCACGAAGGAGAACCCGTGGGCAGTGTGATTCGGGTGCCGGAAACCCCCAGCAAAGCAGCAGGGCCCAGGGATCCAGGGGCAGCCCAGCTCAGCTTCGCCCTATGGAGAGGGGAGGGCCGGACGCGAAAACGGATAGCATTGCTTTCCTGAGCGGAGGCACGTTGGGGCTGTGCTTTGCTGCCCCAGCAGAGTTTCACTTTGCAGAATGCAGCACTCAGAAGCTCATTTTGGGCAATAGGTGCGACGGGGCCTCTGAGCTGAGTGGCCGAGCTGGCTCAGGGGGCATGGCTGGGGCCTGGGCGCAGGAGGCTTTCGCGCGCCCAATCCTGCATTCCCCGCGAAGGAGAACCCGTGGGGAGTGCGTTTCGGGCTCCGGAGACCCCCAGGAAAGCAGCAGGGCCCAGGGATCCAGGGGCAGCCCAGCCCCGCTTTGCCCAATGGAGAGCCGAAGGCCGGGGCGAAAACAGCTTGTGTTGATTTCCTGCGGCGAGGCACGGTGAGGCTGTGGTTTGCTGCCCAAGGAGAGTTTCCCTTTGCAGAATGCAGTTCCCAGAAGCTCCTTATGTGCCGTCGCTGCGACGGGGCCTCGGCACTGAGGGGCAGAGCTGGCTCAGGGGGCATGGCTGGGGCCTAGGCGCAGAAGGTCTTCGCGCTCCGAATCCTGCTTCCCCACGAATGAGAACCCCTGTGGAGTGTGATTTGGGTGCCAGAAACCCCCAGCAAAGCAGCAGGGCCCAGGGATCCAGGGGCAGCCCAGCTCAGCTTCGCCCTATGGAGAGCGGAGTGCCGGGGGCGAAAATGGATAGCGTTGCTTTCCTGAGCGGAGGCGAGTTGGGGCTGTGCTTTGCTGCCCGAGGAGTGTTTCCCTTTGCAGAATGCAGCTCCCCGAAGCTCGATTTGGGCCGTCGCTGCGACGGGGCCTCGGCGCTGAGCGGCCGAGCTGGCTCAGGGTGCATGGCTGTGGTCTGGGCGCAGAAGGCCTTCGCGCGCCCAATCCTGCTTCCCCACGAAGGAGAACCCGTGGGCAGTGTGATTCGGGTGCCGGAAAGCCCCAGCAAAGCAGCAGGGCCCAGGGATCCAGGGGCAGCCCAGCTCAGCTTCGCCCTATGGAGAGGGGAGGGCCGGGCGCGAAAACGGATAGCATTGCTTTCCTGAGCGGAGGCACGTTGGGGCTGTGGTTTGCTGCCCCAGCAGAGTTTCGCTTTGCAGAATGCAGCACTCAGAAGCTCATTTTGGGCAATCGGTGCGACGGGGCCTCGGAGCTGAGTGGCCGAGCTGGCTCAGGGGGCATGGCTGGGGACTGGGCGCAGGAGGCTTTCGCGGGCCGAATCCTGCATTCCCCGCGAAGGAGAACCCGTGGGGAGTGCGTTTCGGGCTCCGGAGACCCTCAGGAAAGCAGCAGGGCCCAGGGATCCAGGGGCAGCCCAGCCCCGCATCGCCCTATGGGAGCACAGGGCCGGGGGGTGAAAACGGCTTGCACTGCTTTCCTGAGCCAAGGCGCGTTGGGGCTGTGGTGTGCTGCCCGAGGAGAGTTTCCCATTGCAGAATGAAGCTCCCAGAAGCTCGTCAGGGGCTGTCGCTGCGACGGGACCTCGGCGCGGAGCCTCCGAGCTGGCTCAGGGGGCATGGATGGGGCCTGGGCGCAGAAGGCCTTCGCGCTCCCAATCCTGCTTCCCCACGAAGGTGAACCTGTGGGGAGTGGGCTTCGGGCGCCGGAGACCCCCAGCAAAGCAGCAGGGCCCAGGGAGTCAGGGGCAGCCCAGCCCCGCTTTGCCCTATGGAGAGCGAAGGGCCGTGGTCGAAAAGAGCTTATGTACATTTCCTGCGCTTAGGCAGGTTGAGGCTGTGGTGTGCTGCCCAAGGAGAGTTTCCCTTTGCAGAATGCAGCTCCCAGAAGCTCGTTTTGGGCCGTCCCTGCGACAGGGACTTGGCTCTGAGCGGCCAAGCTTGCTCAGGGGGCATGGCTGGGGCCTGGGCGCAGAAGGCCTTGGCGTGCCCAATCATGCTTCCCCACGAAGGAGAACCCGTGGGGAGTGGGATTCGGGCGCCGGAGACCCCCAGCAAAGCAGCAGGGCCTAGGGAGCCAGGGGCAGCCCAGCGCCGCTTTGCCCTATGGAGAGCGGAGGGCGGGGGGCGAAAACAGCTTGTGTGGATTTCCTTCGCCGAGGCACGGTGAGGCTGTGGTTTGCTGCCCAAGGAGAGTTTCCCTTTGCAGAATGCAGCTCCCAGAAGCTCGTTTTGGGCCCTCGCTGCGACGGGACCTCGGCGCTGAGCGGCCGAGCTGGCTCAGGGGGCATGGATGGGGCCTGGGCGCAGAAGACCTTCGCGCACCCAATCCTACATCCCAAAGAAGGAGAACCAGTGGGGAGTGGGTTTCGGGCGCTGGAGACCCCCAGCAAAGCAGCAGGGCCCAGGGAGCCAGGGGCATCCCAGCTCAGCTTCACCCTATGGAGAGCGGAGGGCCCGGGGCGAAAACAGCTTGTGTTGATTTCCTGCGCCGAGGCAAGTTGAGGCTGTGGTGGGCTGCCCAAGGAGAGTTTCCCTTTGCAGAATGCAGCTCCCAGAAGGTCGTTTTGATTTGCCATTGCGACGGGGCCTCGGCACTGAGGGGCAGAGCTGGCTCAGGGGGCATGGCTGGGGCCTAGGCGCAGAAGGTCTTCGCGCTCCGAATCCTGCTTCCCCACGAATGAGAACCCCTGTGGAGTGTGATTTGGGTGCCAGAAACCCCCAGCAAAGCAGCAGGGCCCAGGGATCCAGGGGCAGCCCAGCTCAGCTTCGCCCTATGGAGAGCGGAGTGCCGGGGGCGAAAATGGATAGCGTTGCTTTCCTGAGCGGAGGCGAGTTGGGGCTGTGCTTTGCTGCCCGAGGAGTGTTTCCCTTTGCAGAATGCAGCTCCCCGAAGCTCGATTTGGGCCGTCGCTGCGACGGGGCCTCGGCGCTGAGCGGCCGAGCTGGCTCAGGGTGCATGGCTGTGGTCTGGGCGCAGAAGGCCTTCGCGCGCCCAATCCTGCTTCCCCACGAAGGAGAACCCGTGGGCAGTGTGATTCGGGTGCCGGAAAGCCCCAGCAAAGCAGCAGGGCCCAGGGATCCAGGGGCAGCCCAGCTCAGCTTCGCCCTATGGAGAGGGGAGGGCCGGGCGCGAAAACGGATAGCATTGCTTTCCTGAGCGGAGGCACGTTGGGGCTGTGGTTTGCTGCCCCAGCAGAGTTTCGCTTTGCAGAATGCAGCTCTCAGAAGCTCATTTTGGGCAATCGGTGCGACGGGGCCTCGGAGCTGAGTGGCCGAGCTGGCTCAGGGGGCATGGCTGGGGCCTGGGCGCAGGAGGCTTTCGCGCGCCCAATCCTGCATTCCCCGCGAAGGAGAACCCGTGGGGAGTGCGTTTCGGGCTCCGGAGACCCCCAGGAAAGCAGCAGGGCCCAGGGATCCAGGGGCAGCCCAGCCCCGCTTTGCCCAATGGAGAGCCGAAGGCCGGGGCGAAAACAGCTTGTGTTGATTTCCTGCAGCGAGGCACGGTGAGGCTGTGGTTTGTTGCCCAAGGAGAGTTTCCCTTTGCAGAAGGCAGTTCCCAGAAGCTCGTTATGTGCCATCGCTGCGACGGGGCCTCGGCGCTGAGCGGCCGAGCTGGATCAGGGGGCATGGCAGGGACCTGGGCGCAGAAGGCTTTCGCGCGCCCAATCCTGTTTCCCCACCAAGGAGTACCCATGGGCAGTGTGATTCGGGTGCCGGAAACCCCCAGCAAAGCAGCTGGGCCCAGGGATCCAGGTGCAGCCCAGCCCCGCATCGCCCTATGGAGAGCGCAGGGCCTGGGGGGGAAAACGGCTTGCACTGCTTTCCTGAGCCAAGGCGAGTTGGGGGTGTGGTTTGCTGCCCGAGGAGACTTTCCCTTTGCAGAATGCAGCTCCCAGAAGCTCGTCATGGGCTGTCGCTGCGAAGGGGCCTCGGCGGTGAGCGGCTGAACTGGCTCAGGGGGCATGGATGGGGCCTGGGCGCAGAAGGCCTTCACGCGCCCAATCCTACTTCCCAAAGAAGGAGAACCAGTGGGGAGTGGGTTTCGGGCACTGGAGACCCCCAGCAAAGCAGCAGGGCCCAGGGAGCCAGGGGCAGCCCAGCTCAGCTTCGCCCTATGGAGAGCGGAGTGGCGGGGGCGAAAACGGATAGCGTTGCTTTCCTGAGCGGAGGCGAGTTGGGGCTGTGCTTTGCTGCCCGAGGAGTGTTTCCCTTTGCAGAATGCAGCTCCCAGAAGCTCGTTTTGGGCCTTCGCTGCGACGGGGCCTCGGCGCTGAGCGGCCGAGCTGGCTCAGGGTGCATGGCTGTGGTCTGGGAGCAGAAGGCCTTCGCGCGCCCAATCCTGCATCCCCACGAAGGAGAACCCGTGGGCAGTGTGATTCGGGTGCCAGAAACCCCCAGCAAAGCAGCAGGGCCCAGGGATCCAGGGGCAGCCCAGCTCAGCTTCGCCCTATGGAGAGCGTAGTGCCGGGGGCGAAAACGGATAGCATTGCTTTCCTGAGCGGAGGCGAGTTGGGGCTGTGCTTTGCTGCCCGAGGAGTGTTTCCCTTTGCAGAATGCAGCTCCCAGAAGCTCGTTTTGATTTGCCATTGCGACGGGGCCTCGGCACTGAGGGGCAGAGCTGGCTCAGGGGGCATGGCTGCGGCCTAGGCGCAGAAGGTCTTCGCGCTCCGAATCCTGCTTCCCCAGGAGTGAGAACCCCTGTGGAGTGTGATTCGGGTGCCTGAAACCACCAGCAAAGCAGCAGGGCCCAGGGATCCAGGGGCAGCCCAGCTCAGCTTCGCCCTATGGAGAGCGGAGTGCCGGGGGCGAAAACGGATAGCGTTGCTTTCCTGAGCGGAGGCGAGTTGGGGCTGTGCTTTGCTGCCCGAGGAGTGTTTCCCTTTGCAGAATGCAGTTCCCGGGAGCTCGTTATGTGCCGTGGCTGCGACGGGGGCTCGGCGCTCTGCGGCCGAGCTGGATCAGGGGGCATGGCAGGGACCTGGGCGCAGAAGGCCTTCGCGCGCCCAATCCTGTTTCCCCACGAAGGAGTACCCATGGGCAGTGTGATTCGGGTGCCGGAAACCCCCAGCAAAGCAGCTGGGCCCAGGGATCCATGGGCAGCCCAGCCCCGCATCGCCCTATGGAGAGCGCAGGGCCTGGGGGGAAAACGGCTTGCACTGCTTTCTTGAGCCAAGGCGCGTTGGGGGTGTGGTTTGCTGCCCGAGGAGAGTTTCCCTTTGCAGAATGCAGCTCCCAGAAGCTCGTTTTGGGCCGTAGCTGCCACGGGTCCTCAGCACTGAGCGGCCGAGCTGGCTCAGGGGGCATGGCTGGGGCCTGGGCGCAGAAGCCTTTCGCGCACCCAATCCTGCATTCCCCACAAAGGAGAACCCGTGGGGAGTGGGATTTGGGCGCCGGAGACCCCCAGCAAAGCAGCAGGGCCCAGGGAGCCAGGGGTGGCCCAGCCCCGCTTTGCCCTATGGAGAGAGGAGGGCCAGGGGCGCAAACAGCTTGTGTTGATTTCCTGCGCCAAGGCACAGTGAGGCTGTGGATTGCTGCCAGAGGAGAGTTTCCCTTTGCAGAATGAAGATCCCAGAAGCTCGTCATGCGCGGTCGCTGCGAAGGGGCCTCGGCGCTGAGCGGCTGAGCTGTCTCAGGGGGCATGGATAGGGCCTGGGCACAGAAGACCTTCGCGCGCCCAATCCTACTTCCCAAAGAAGGAGAACCAGTGGGGAGTGGGTTTCGGGCGCTGGAGACCCCCAGCAAAGCAGCAGTGCCCAGGGAGCCAGGGGTAGCTCAGCTCAGCTTCGCCCTATGGAGAGCGGAGGGCCGGGGGCGAAAACAGCTTGTGTTGATTTCCTGCGCCGAGGCAGGTTGAGGCTGTGGTGTGCTGCCCAAGGAGAGTTTCCCTTTGCAGAATGCAGCTCCCAGAAGCTCGTTTTGGGCCGTCGCTGCGAAGGGGCCTCGGTGCTGAGCGGCCGAGCTGGCTCAGGGTGCATGGCTGTGGTCTGGGTGCAGAAGGCCTTTGCGCGCCCAATCCTGCATCCCCACGAAGGAGAACCCGTGGGCAGTGTGATTCGGGTGCCGGAAACCCCCAGCAAAGCAGCAGGGCCCAGGGATCCAGGCACAGCCCAGCTCAGCTTCGCCCTATGGAGAGGGGAGGGCCGGGCGCGAAAACGGATAGCATTGCTTTCCTGAGCGGAGGCACGTTGGGGCTGTGGTTTGCTGCCCCAGCAGAGTTTCGCTTTGCAGAATGCAGCACTCAGAAGCTCATTTTGGGCAATCGGTGCGACGGGGCCTCGGAGCTGAGTGGCCGAGCTGGCTCAGGGGGCATGGCTGGGGACTGGGCGCAGGAGGCTTTCGCGGGCCGAATCCTGCATTCCCCGCGAAGGAGAACCCGTGGGGAGTGCGTTTCGGGCTCCGGAGACCCCCAGGAAAGCAGCAGGGCCCAGGGATCCAGGGGCAGCCCAGCCCCGCATCGCCCTATGGGAGCACAGGGCCGGGGGGTGAAAACGGCTTGCACTGCTTTCCTGAGCCAAGGCGCGTTGGGGCTGTGGTGTGCTGCCCGAGGAGAGTTTCCCATTGCAGAATGAAGCTCCCAGAAGCTCGTCAGGGGCTGTCGCTGCGACGGGACCTCGGCGCGGAGCGGCCGAGCTGGCTCAGGGGGCATGGATGGGGCCTGGGCGCAGAAGGCCTTCGCGCTCCCAATCCTGCTTCCCCACGAAGGTGAACCTGTGGGGAGTGGGCTTCGGGCGCCGGAGACCCCCAGCAAAGCAGCAGGGCCCAGGGAGTCAGGGGCAGCCCAGCCCCGCTTTGCCCTATGGAGAGCGAAGGGCCGTGGTCGAAAAGAGCTTATGTACATTTCCTGCGCTTAGGCAGGTTGAGGCTGTGGTGTGCTGCCCAAGGAGAGTTTCCCTTTGCAGAATGCAGCTCCCAGAAGCTCGTTTTGGGCCGTCCCTGCGACAGGGACTTGGCTCTGAGCGGCCAAGCTTGCTCAGGGGGCATGGCTGGGGCCTGGGCGCAGAAGGCCTTGGCGTGCCCAATCATGCTTCCCCACGAAGGAGAACCCGTGGGGAGTGGGATTCGGGCGCCGGAGACCCCCAGCAAAGCAGCAGGGCCTAGGGAGCCAGGGGCAGCCCAGCGCCGCTTTGCCCTATGGAGAGCGGAGGGCGGGGGGCGAAAACAGCTTGTGTGGATTTCCTTCGCCGAGGCACGGTGAGGCTGTGGTTTGCTGCCCAAGGAGAGTTTCCCTTTGCAGAATGCAGCTCCCAGAAGCTCGTTTTGGGCCCTCGCTGCGACGGGACCTCGGCGCTGAGCGGCCGAGCTGGCTCAGGGGGCATGGATGGGGCCTGGGCGCAGAAGACCTTCGCGCACCCAATCCTACATCCCAAAGAAGGAGAACCAGTGGGGAGTGGGTTTCGGGCGCTGGAGACCCCCAGCAAAGCAGCAGGGCCCAGGGAGCCAGGGGCATCCCAGCTCAGCTTCACCCTATGGAGAGCGGAGGGCCCGGGGCGAAAACAGCTTGTGTTGATTTCCTGCGCCGAGGCAAGTTGAGGCTGTGGTGGGCTGCCCAAGGAGAGTTTCCCTTTGCAGAATGCAGCTCCCAGAAGGTCGTTTTGATTTGCCATTGCGACGGGGCCTCGGCACTGAGGGGCAGAGCTGGCTCAGGGGGCATGGCTGGGGCCTAGGCGCAGAAGGTCTTCGCGCTCCGAATCCTGCTTCCCCACGAATGAGAACCCCTGTGGAGTGTGATTTGGGTGCCAGAAACCCCCAGCAAAGCAGCAGGGCCCAGGGATCCAGGGGCAGCCCAGCTCAGCTTCGCCCTATGGAGAGCGGAGTGCCGGGGGCGAAAATGGATAGCGTTGCTTTCCTGAGCGGAGGCGAGTTGGGGCTGTGCTTTGCTGCCCGAGGAGTGTTTCCCTTTGCAGAATGCAGCTCCCCGAAGCTCGATTTGGGCCGTCGCTGCGACGGGGCCTCGGCGCTGAGCGGCCGAGCTGGCTCAGGGTGCATGGCTGTGGTCTGGGCGCAGAAGGCCTTCGCGCGCCCAATCCTGCTTCCCCACGAAGGAGAACCCGTGGGCAGTGTGATTCGGGTGCCGGAAAGCCCCAGCAAAGCAGCAGGGCCCAGGGATCCAGGGGCAGCCCAGCTCAGCTTCGCCCTATGGAGAGGGGAGGGCCGGGCGCGAAAACGGATAGCATTGCTTTCCTGAGCGGAGGCACGTTGGGGCTGTGGTTTGCTGCCCCAGCAGAGTTTCGCTTTGCAGAATGCAGCTCTCAGAAGCTCATTTTGGGCAATCGGTGCGACGGGGCCTCGGAGCTGAGTGGCCGAGCTGGCTCAGGGGGCATGGCTGGGGCCTGGGCGCAGGAGGCTTTCGCGCGCCCAATCCTGCATTCCCCGCGAAGGAGAACCCGTGGGGAGTGCGTTTCGGGCTCCGGAGACCCCCAGGAAAGCAGCAGGGCCCAGGGATCCAGGGGCAGCCCAGCCCCGCTTTGCCCAATGGAGAGCCGAAGGCCGGGGCGAAAACAGCTTGTGTTGATTTCCTGCAGCGAGGCACGGTGAGGCTGTGGTTTGTTGCCCAAGGAGAGTTTCCCTTTGCAGAAGGCAGTTCCCAGAAGCTCGTTATGTGCCATCGCTGCGACGGGGCCTCGGCGCTGAGCGGCCGAGCTGGATCAGGGGGCATGGCAGGGACCTGGGCGCAGAAGGCTTTCGCGCGCCCAATCCTGTTTCCCCACCAAGGAGTACCCATGGGCAGTGTGATTCGGGTGCCGGAAACCCCCAGCAAAGCAGCTGGGCCCAGGGATCCAGGTGCAGCCCAGCCCCGCATCGCCCTATGGAGAGCGCAGGGCCTGGGGGGGAAAACGGCTTGCACTGCTTTCCTGAGCCAAGGCGAGTTGGGGGTGTGGTTTGCTGCCCGAGGAGACTTTCCCTTTGCAGAATGCAGCTCCCAGAAGCTCGTCATGGGCTGTCGCTGCGAAGGGGCCTCGGCGGTGAGCGGCTGAACTGGCTCAGGGGGCATGGATGGGGCCTGGGCGCAGAAGGCCTTCACGCGCCCAATCCTACTTCCCAAAGAAGGAGAACCAGTGGGGAGTGGGTTTCGGGCACTGGAGACCCCCAGCAAAGCAGCAGGGCCCAGGGAGCCAGGGGCAGCCCAGCTCAGCTTCGCCCTATGGAGAGCGGAGTGGCGGGGGCGAAAACGGATAGCGTTGCTTTCCTGAGCGGAGGCGAGTTGGGGCTGTGCTTTGCTGCCCGAGGAGTGTTTCCCTTTGCAGAATGCAGCTCCCAGAAGCTCGTTTTGGGCCTTCGCTGCGACGGGGCCTCGGCGCTGAGCGGCCGAGCTGGCTCAGGGTGCATGGCTGTGGTCTGGGAGCAGAAGGCCTTCGCGCGCCCAATCCTGCATCCCCACGAAGGAGAACCCGTGGGCAGTGTGATTCGGGTGCCAGAAACCCCCAGCAAAGCAGCAGGGCCCAGGGATCCAGGGGCAGCCCAGCTCAGCTTCGCCCTATGGAGAGCGTAGTGCCGGGGGCGAAAACGGATAGCATTGCTTTCCTGAGCGGAGGCGAGTTGGGGCTGTGCTTTGCTGCCCGAGGAGTGTTTCCCTTTGCAGAATGCAGCTCCCAGAAGCTCGTTTTGATTTGCCATTGCGACGGGGCCTCGGCACTGAGGGGCAGAGCTGGCTCAGGGGGCATGGCTGCGGCCTAGGCGCAGAAGGTCTTCGCGCTCCGAATCCTGCTTCCCCAGGAGTGAGAACCCCTGTGGAGTGTGATTCGGGTGCCTGAAACCACCAGCAAAGCAGCAGGGCCCAGGGATCCAGGGGCAGCCCAGCTCAGCTTCGCCCTATGGAGAGCGGAGTGCCGGGGGCGAAAACGGATAGCGTTGCTTTCCTGAGCGGAGGCGAGTTGGGGCTGTGCTTTGCTGCCCGAGGAGTGTTTCCCTTTGCAGAATGCAGTTCCCGGGAGCTCGTTATGTGCCGTGGCTGCGACGGGGGCTCGGCGCTCTGCGGCCGAGCTGGATCAGGGGGCATGGCAGGGACCTGGGCGCAGAAGGCCTTCGCGCGCCCAATCCTGTTTCCCCACGAAGGAGTACCCATGGGCAGTGTGATTCGGGTGCCGGAAACCCCCAGCAAAGCAGCTGGGCCCAGGGATCCATGGGCAGCCCAGCCCCGCATCGCCCTATGGAGAGCGCAGGGCCTGGGGGGAAAACGGCTTGCACTGCTTTCTTGAGCCAAGGCGCGTTGGGGGTGTGGTTTGCTGCCCGAGGAGAGTTTCCCTTTGCAGAATGCAGCTCCCAGAAGCTCGTTTTGGGCCATAGCTGCCACGGGTCCTCAGCACTGAGCGGCCGAGCTGGCTCAGGGGGCATGGCTGGGGCCTGGGCGCAGAAGCCTTTCGCGCACCCAATCCTGCATTCCCCACAAAGGAGAACCCGTGGGGAGTGGGATTTGGGCGCCGGAGACCCCCAGCAAAGCAGCAGGGCCCAGGGAGCCAGGGGTGGCCCAGCCCCGCTTTGCCCTATGGAGAGAGGAGGGCCAGGGGCGCAAACAGCTTGTGTTGATTTCCTGCGCCAAGGCACAGTGAGGCTGTGGATTGCTGCCAGAGGAGAGTTTCCCTTTGCAGAATGAAGATCCCAGAAGCTCGTCATGCGCGGTCGCTGCGAAGGGGCCTCGGCGCTGAGCGGCTGAGCTGTCTCAGGGGGCATGGATAGGGCCTGGGCACAGAAGACCTTCGCGCGCCCAATCCGACTTCCCAAAGAAGGAGAACCAGTGGGGAGTGGGTTTCGGGCGCTGGAGACCCCCAGCAAAGCAGCAGTGCCCAGGGAGCCAGGGGTAGCTCAGCTCAGCTTCGCCCTATGGAGAGCGGAGGGCCGGGGGCGAAAACAGCTTGTGTTGATTTCCTGCGCCGAGGCAGGTTGAGGCTGTGGTGTGCTGCCCAAGGAGAGTTTCCCTTTGCAGAATGCAGCTCCCAGAAGCTCGTTTTGGGCCGTCGCTGCGAAGGGGCCTCGGTGCTGAGCGGCCGAGCTGGCTCAGGGTGCATGGCTGTGGTCTGGGTGCAGAAGGCCTTTGCGCGCCCAATCCTGCATCCCCACGAAGGAGAACCCGTGGGCAGTGTGATTCGGGTGCCGGAAACCCCCAGCAAAGCAGCAGGGCCCAGGGATCCAGGCGCAGCCCAGCCCCGCATCGCCCTATGGAGAGCGCAGGGCCTGGGGTGAAAACGGATTGCACTGCTTTCCTGAGCCAATGCGCGTTGGGGGTGTGGTTTGCTGCCCAAGGAGAGTTTCCTTTTGCAGAATGCAGCTCCCAGAAGCTCTTTTTGGGCCGTCGCTGCCACGGGTCCTCAGCGCTGATCGGCCGAGCTGGCTCAGGGTGGAAGGCTGGGGCCATGGCGCAGAAGCCTTTCGCAAACCCAATCCTACTTGCCCACGAAGGAGAACCCGTGTGGAGTGTTTTCGGCTGCCGGAAACTCCCAGCAAAGCAGCAGGGCCCAGGGATCCAGGGGCAGCCCAGCTCAGCTTCGCCCTATGGAGAGCAGAGGGCCGGGGGCAAAAACGGATAGCGTTGCTTTCCTGAGCGGAGGCGAGTTGGGGCTGTGGTTTCCTGCCCAAAGATTGTTTCCCATTGAAGAATTCAACTCCCAGAAGCTCGTTTTGTGCCGTCGCTGCGACGGGGCCTCGGCGCTAAGCGGCCCAGCTGGCTCAGGGAGCATGGCTGTGGTCTGGGCGCAGAAGGCCTTCACGCGCCCAATCCTGCTTCCCCACGAAGGAGAACCCGTGGGCAGTGTGATTCGGGTGCCGGAAACCCCCAGCAAAGCAGCAGGGCCCAGGGATCCAGGGGCAGCCCAGCTCAGATTCGCCCTATGGAGAGGGGAGGGCCAGAAGCGAAAACGGATAGCATTGCTTTCCTGAGCAGAGGCGCGTTTGGGCTGTGGTTTGCTGCCCCAGCAGAGATTCACTTTGCAGAATGCAGCTCCCAGAAGCTCATTTTGGGCAGTCGGTGTGACAGGGCCTCGGTGCTGAGTGGCCGAGCTGGCTCGGGGGCATGGCTGCGGCCTGGGGGCAGAGGGCCTTGGCGCAACCAATCCTGCTTCCCCACGAAGGAGAACCAGTGGGGAGTGGGCTTCGGGCACCGGAGACCCCCAGGAAAGCAGCAGGGCCCAGGGATCCTTGGGCAGCCCAGCCCCGCATCGCCCTATGGGAGCACAGGGCCGGGGGGTGAAAACGGCTTGCACTGCTTTCCTGAGCCAAGGCGCGTTGGGGCTGTGGTGTGCTGCCCGAGGAGAGTTTCCCATTGCAGAATGAAGCTCCCAGAAGCTCGTCAAGGGCCGTCGCTGCGACGGGACCTCGGCGCGGAGCGGCCAAGCTGGCTCAGGGGGCATGGATGGGGCCTGGGCGCAGAAGGCCTTCGCGCTCCCAATCCTGCTTCCCCACGAAGGTGAACCTGTGGGGAGTGGGCTTCGGGCGCCGGAGACCCCCAGCAAAGCAGCAGGGCCCAGGGAGTCAGGGGCAGCCCAGGCCCGCTTTGCCCTATGGAGAGCGAAGGGCCGTGGTCGAAAAGAGCTTATGTAGATTTCCTGCGCTTAGGCAGGTTGAGGCTGTGGTGTGCTGCCCAAGGAGAGTTTCCCTTTGCAGAATGCAGCTCCCAGAAGCTCGTTTTGGGCCGTCCCTGCGACAGGGACTTGGCTCTGAGCGGCCAAGCTTGCTCAGGGGGCATGGCTGGGGCCTGGGCGCAGAAGGCCTTGGCGTGCCCAATCATGCTTCCCCACGAAGGAGAACCCGTGGGGAGTGGGATTCGGGCGCCGGAGACCCCCAGCAAAGCAGCAGGGCCTAGGGAGCCAGGGGCAGCCCAGCGCCGCTTTGCCCTATGGAGAGCGGAGGGCGGGGGGCGAAAACAGCTTGTGTGGATTTCCTTCGCCGAGGCACGGTGAGGCTGTGGTTTGCTGCCCAAGGAGAGTTTCCCTTTGCAGAATGCAGCTCCCAGAAGCTCGTTTTGGGCCCTCGCTGCGACGGGACCTCGGCGCTGAGCGGCCGAGCTGGCTCAGGGGGCATGGATGGGGCCTGGGCGCAGAAGACCTTCGCGCACCCAATCCTACATCCCAAAGAAGGAGAACCAGTGGGGAGTGGGTTTCGGGCGCTGGAGACCCCCAGCAAAGCAGCAGGGCCCAGGGAGCCAGGGGCATCCCAGCTCAGCTTCACCCTATGGAGAGCGGAGGGCCCGGGGCGAAAACAGCTTGTGTTGATTTCCTGCGCCGAGGCAAGTTGAGGCTGTGGTGGGCTGCCCAAGGAGAGTTTCCCTTTGCAGAATGCAGCTCCCAGAAGCTCGTCATGGGCCGTCGCTGCGAAGGGGCCTCGGCGCTGAGCGGCCGAGCTGGCTCAGGGGGCATGGCCGGGGCCTGGGCGAAGAAGGACTTAGCAGGCCCAATCCTGCTTGCCCACGAAGGAGAACCTGTGTGGAGTGTGATTCGGGTGCCGGAAACCCCCAGCAAAGCAGCAGGGCCCAGGGAGCCTGGGGCAGCCTGGCCCCGCTTTGCCCTATGGAGAGCGCAGGGCCGGGGGCGAAAACAGCTTGAGCTGCTTTCATGAGCCAAGGCAAGTAGGGGATGTGGTTTGCTGCTGGAAGAGTTTCCCTTTGCAGAATGCAGCTCCCAGAAGCTCGTCATGGGCTGTCGCTGCGAAGGGGCCTCGGCGGTGAGCGGCTGAACTGGCTCAGGGGGCATGGATGGGGCCTGGGCGCAGAAGGCCTTCACGCGCCCAATCCTACTTCCCAAAGAAGGAGAACCAGTGGGGAGTGGGTTTCGGGCACTGGAGACCCCCAGCAAAGCAGCAGGGCCCAGGGAGCCAGGGGCAGCCCAGCTCAGCTTCGCCCTATTGAGAGCGGAGGGCCAGGGGCGAAAACAGCTTGTGTTGATTTCCTGCGCCGAGGCAAGTTGAGGCTGTGGTGTGCTGCCCAAGGAGAGTTTCCCTTTGCAGAATGCAGCTCCCAGAAGCTCGTTTTGATTTGCCATTGCGACGGGGCCTCGGCACTGAGCGGCAGAGCTGGCTCAGGTGGCACGGCTGCGGCCTAGGCGCAGAAGGTCTTCGCGCTCCGAATCCTGCTTCCCCACGAATGAGAACCCCTGTGGAGTGTGATTTGGGTGCCAGAAACCCCCAGCAAAGCAGCAGGGCCCAGGGATCCAGGGGCAGCCCAGCTCAGCTTCGCCCTATGGAGAGCGGAGTGCCGGGGGTGAAAATGGATAGCGTTGCTTTCCTGAGCGGAGGCGAGTTGGGGCTGTGCTTTGCTGCCCGAGGAGTGTTTCCCTTTGCAGAATGCAGCTCCCAGAAGCTCGTTTTGGGCCATCGCTGCGACGGGGCCTCGGCGCTGAGCGCCCGAGCTGGCTCAGGGTGCATGGCTGTGGTCTGGGCGCAGAAGGCCTTCGCGCGCCCAATCCTGCATCCCCACGAAGGAGAACCCGTGGGCAGTGTGATTCGGGTGCCGGAAACCCCCAGCAAAGCAGCAGGGCCCAGGGATCCAGGGGCAGCCCAGCTCAGCTTCGCCCTATGGAGAGCGGAATGCCGGGGGCGAAAACACATAGCGTTGCTTTCCTGAGCGGAGGCGAGTTGGGGCTGTGCTTTGCTGCCCGAGGAGTGTTTCCCTTTGCAGAATGCATTTCCCGGGAGCTCGTTATGTGCCCTGGCTGCGACGGGGGCTCGGCGCTGAGCGGCCGAGCTGGATCAGGGGGCATGGCAGGGACCTGGGCGCAGAAGGCCTTCGCGCGCCCAATCCTGTTTCCCCACGAAGGAGTACCCATGGGCAGTGTGATTCGGGTGCCGGAAACCCCCAGCAAAGCAGCTGGGCCCAGGGATCCATGGGCAGCCCAGCCCCGCATCGCCCTATGGAGAGCGCAGGGCCTGGGGGGAAAACGGCTTGCACTGCTTTCCTGAGCCAATGCGCGTTGGGGGTGTGGTTTGCTGCCCAAGGAGAGTTTCCTTTTGCAGAATGCAGCTCCCAGAAGCTCTTTTTGGGCCGTCGCTGCCACGGGTCCTCAGCGCTGATCGGCCGAGCTGGCTCAGGGGGGAAGGCTGGGGCCATGGCGCAGAAGCCTTTCGCAAACCCAATCCTACTTGCCCACGAAGGAGAACCCGTGTGGAGTGTTTTCGGCCGCCGGAAACTCCCAGCAAAGCAGCAGGGCCCAGGGATCCAGGGGCAGCCCAGCCCCGCTTTGCGCTATGGAGAGCGGAGGGCCGGGGTAAAAACAACTTGTGTTGATTACCTGCGCCGAGGCACGGTGAGGCTGTGGTTTGCTGCTGGAGGAGAGTTTCCCTTTGCAGAATGCAGTTCCCAGAAGCTCGTTATGTGCCATCGCTGCGACGGGGCCTCGGCGCTGTGCGCCCGAGCTGGCTCAGGGTGCATGGCTGTGGTCTGGGCGCAGAAGGCCTTCGCGCGCCCAATCCTGCATCCCCACGAAGGAGAACCCGTGGGCAGTGTGATTCGGGTGCCGGAAACCCCCAGCAAAGCAGCAGGGCCCAGGGATCCAGGGGCAGCCCAGCTCAGCTTCGCCCTATGGAGAGCGGAATGCCGGGGGCGAAAACACATAGCGTTGCTTTCCTGAGCGGAGGCGAGTTGGGGCTGTGCTTTGCTGCCCGAGGAGTGTTTCCCTTTGCAGAATGCAGTTCCCGGGAGCTCGTTATGTGCCGTGGCTGCGACGGGGGCTCGGCGCTGAGCGGCCGAGCTGGATCAGGGGGCATGGCAGGGACCTGGGCGCAGAAGGCCTTCGCGCGCCCAATCCTGTTTCCCCACGAAGGAGTACCCATGGGCAGTGTGATTCGGGTGCCGGAAACCCCCAGCAAAGCAGCTGGGCCCAGGGATCCATGGGCAGCCCAGCCCCGCATCGCCCTATGGAGAGCGCAGGGCCTGGGGGGAAAACGGCTTGCACTGCTTTCCTGAGCCAATGCGCGTTGGGGGTGTGGTTTGCTGCCCAAGGAGAGTTTCCTTTTGCAGAATGCAGCTCCCAGAAGCTCTTTTTGGGCCGTCGCTGCCACGGGTCCTCAGCGCTGATCGGCCGAGCTGGCTCAGGGGGGAAGGCTGGGGCCATGGCGCAGAAGCCTTTCGCAAACCCAATCCTACTTGCCCACGAAGGAGAACCCGTGTGGAGTGTTTTCGGCCGCCGGAAACTCCCAGCAAAGCAGCAGGGCCCAGGGATCCAGGGGCAGCCCAGCCCCGCTTTGCGCTATGGAGAGCGGAGGGCCGGGGTAAAAACAACTTGTGTTGATTACCTGCGCCGAGGCACGGTGAGGCTGTGGTTTGCTGCTGGAGGAGAGTTTCCCTTTGCAGAATGCAGTTCCCAGAAGCTCGTTATGTGCCATCGCTGCGACGGGGCCTCGGCGCTGAGCGGCCGAGCTGGCTCAGGGGCATGGCTGGGACCTGGGCGCAGAAGCCTTTCGCGCACCCAATCCTGCATTCCCCACGAAGGAGAATCCGTGGGGAGTGGGATTTGGGCGCCAGAGACCCCCAGTAAAGCAGCAGGGCCCAGGGAGCCAGGGGTGGCCCAGCCCCGCTTTGCCCTATGGAGAGAGGAGGGCCGGGGGCGCAAACAGCTTGTGTTGATTTCCTGCGCCAAGGCACGGTGAGGCTGTGGTTTGCTGCCCGAGGAGAGTTTCCCTTTGCAGAATGCAGCTCCCAGAAGCTCGTCATGGGCCGTCGCTGCGAAGGGGCCTCGGCGCTGAGCAGCCAAGCTGGCTCAGGGGGCATGGATGGGGCCTGGGCGCAGAAGACCTTCGCGCACCCAATCCTACATCCCAAAGAAGGAGAACCTGTGGGGAGTGGGTTTCGGGCGCTGGAGACACCCAGCAAAGCAGCAGGGCCCAGGGAGCCAGGGGCATCCCAGCTCAGCTTCACCCTATGGAGAGCGGAGGGCCCGGGGCGAAAACAGCTTGTGTTGATTTCCTGCGCCGAGGCAAGTTGAGGCTGTGGTGGGCTGCCCAAGGAGAGTTTCCCTTTGCAGAATGCAGCTCCCAGAAGCTCGTCATGGGCCGTCGCTGCGAAGGGGCCTCGGCGCTGAGCGGCCGAGCTGGCTCAGGGGGCATGGCCGGGGCCTGGGCGAAGAAGGACTTAGCAGGCCCAATCCTGCTTGCCCACGAAGGAGAACCTGTGTGGAGTGTGATTCGGGTGCCGGAAACCCCCAGCAAAGCAGCAGGGCCCAGGGAGCCTGGGGCAGCCTGGCCCCGCTTTGCCCTATGGAGAGCGCAGGGCCGGGGGCGAAAACAGCTTGAGCTGCTTTCATGAGCCAAGGCAAGTAGGGGATGTGGTTTGCTGCTGGAAGAGTTTCCCTTTGCAGAATGCAGCTCCCAGAAGCTCGTCATGGGCTGTCGCTGCGAAGGGGCCTCGGCGGTGAGCGGCTGAACTGGCTCAGGGGTCATGGATGGGGCCTGGGCGCAGAAGGCCTTCACGCGCCCAATCCTACTTCCCAAAGAAGGAGAACCAGTGGGGAGTGGGTTTCGGGCACTGGAGACCCCCAGCAAAGCAGCAGGGCCCAGGGAGCCAGGGGCAGCCCAGCTCAGCTTCGCCCTATTGAGAGCGGAGGGCCAGGGGCGAAAACAGCTTGTGTTGATTTCCTGCGCCGAGGCAAGTTGAGGCTGTGGTGTGCTGCCCAAGGAGAGTTTCCCTTTGCAGAATGCAGCTCCCAGAAGCTCGTTTTGATTTGCCATTGCGACGGGGCCTCGGCACTGAGCGACAGAGCTGGCTCAGGTGGCACGGCTGCGGCCTAGGCGCAGAAGGTCTTCGCGCTCCGAATCCTGCTTCCCCACGAATGAGAACCCCTGTGGAGTGTGATTTGGGTGCCAGAAACCCCCAGCAAAGCAGCAGGGCCCAGGGATCCAGGGGCAGCCCAGCTCAGCTTCGCCCTATGGAGAGCGGAGTGCCGGGGGTGAAAATGGATAGCGTTGCTTTCCTGAGCGGAGGCGAGTTGGGGCTGTGCTTTGCTGCCCGAGGAGTGTTTCCCTTTGCAGAATGCAGCTCCCAGAAGCTCGTTTTGGGCCATCGCTGCGACGGGGCCTCGGCGCTGAGCGCCCGAGCTGGCTCAGGGTGCATGGCTGTGGTCTGGGCGCAGAAGGCCTTCGCGTGCCCAATCCTGCATCCCCACGAAGGAGAACCCGTGGGCAGTGTGATTCGGGTGCCGGAAACCCCCAGCAAAGCAGCAGGGCCCAGGGATCCAGGGGCAGCCCAGCTCAGCTTCGCCCTATGGAGAGCGGAATGCCGGGGGCGAAAACACATAGCGTTGCTTTCCTGAGCGGAGGCGAGTTGGGGCTGTGCTTTGCTGCCCGAGGAGTGTTTCCCTTTGCAGAATGCAGTTCCCGGGAGCTCGTTATGTGCCGTGGCTGCGACGGGGGCTCGGCGCTGAGCGGCCGAGCTGGATCAGGGGGCATGGCAGGGACCTGGGCGCAGAAGGCCTTCGCGCGCCCAATCCTGTTTCCCCACGAAGGAGTACCCATGGGCAGTGTGATTCGGTGCCGGAAACCCCCAGCAAAGCAGCTGGGCCCAGGGATCCATGGGCAGCCCAGCCCCGCATAGCCCTATGGAGAGCGCAGGGCCTGGGGGGAAAACGGCTTGCACTGCTTTCCTGAGCCAATGCGCGTTGGGGGTGTGGTTTGCTGCCCAAGGAGAGTTTCCTTTTGCAGAATGCAGCTCCCAGAAGCTCTTTTTGGGCCGTCGCTGCCACGGGTCCTCAGCGCTGATCGGCCGAGCTGGCTCAGGGGGGAAGGCTGGGGCCATGGCGCAGAAGCCTTTCGCAAACCCAATCCTACTTGCCCACGAAGGAGAACCCGTGTGGAGTGTTTTCGGCCGCCGGAAACTCCCAGCAAAGCAGCAGGGCCCAGGGATCCAGGGGCAGCCCAGCCCCGCTTTGCGCTATGGAGAGCGGAGGGCCGGGGTAAAAACAACTTGTGTTGATTACCTGCGCCGAGGCACGGTGAGGCTGTGGTTTGCTGCTGGAGGAGAGTTTCCCTTTGCAGAATGCAGTTCCCAGAAGCTCGTTATGTGCCATCGCTGCGACGGGGCCTCGGCGCTGAGCGCCCGAGCTGGCTCAGGGTGCATGGCTGTGGTCTGGGCGCAGAAGGCCTTCGCGCGCCCAATCCTGCATCCCCACGAAGGAGAACCCGTGGGCAGTGTGATTCGGGTGCCGGAAACCCCCAGCAAAGCAGCAGGGCCCAGGGATCCAGGGGCAGCCCAGCTCAGCTTCGCCCTATGGAGAGCGGAATGCCGGGGGCGAAAACACATAGCGTTGCTTTCCTGAGCGGAGGCGAGTTGGGGCTGTGCTTTGCTGCCCGAGGAGTGTTTCCCTTTGCAGAATGCAGTTCCCGGGAGCTCGTTATGTGCCGTGGCTGCGACGGGGGCTCGGCGCTGAGCGGCCGAGCTGGATCAGGGGGCATGGCAGGGACCTGGGCGCAGAAGGCCTTCGCGCGCCCAATCCTGTTTCCCCACGAAGGAGTACCCATGGGCAGTGTGATTCGGGTGCCGGAAACCCCCAGCAAAGCAGCTGGGCCCAGGGATCCATGGGCAGCCCAGCCCCGCATCGCCCTATGGAGAGCGCAGGGCCTGGGGGGAAAACGGCTTGCACTGCTTTCCTGAGCCAATGCGCGTTGGGGGTGTGGTTTGCTGCCCAAGGAGAGTTTCCTTTTGCAGAATGCAGCTCCCAGAAGCTCTTTTTGGGCCGTCGCTGCCACGGGTCCTCAGCGCTGATCGGCCGAGCTGGCTCAGGGGGGAAGGCTGGGGCCATGGCGCAGAAGCCTTTCGCAAACCCAATCCTACTTGCCCACGAAGGAGAACCCGTGTGGAGTGTTTTCGGCCGCCGGAAACTCCCAGCAAAGCAGCAGGGCCCAGGGATCCAGGGGCAGCCCAGCCCCGCTTTGCGCTATGGAGAGCGGAGGGCCGGGGTAAAAACAACTTGTGTTGATTACCTGCGCCGAGGCACGGTGAGGCTGTGGTTTGCTGCTGGAGGAGAGTTTCCCTTTGCAGAATGCAGTTCCCAGAAGCTCGTTATGTGCCATCGCTGCGACGGGGCCTCGGCGCTGAGCGGCCGAGCTGGCTCAGGGGCATGGCTGGGACCTGGGCGCAGAAGCCTTTCGCGCACCCAATCCTGCATTCCCCACGAAGGAGAATCCGTGGGGAGTGGGATTTGGGTGCCAGAGACCCCCAGTAAAGCAGCAGGGCCCAGGGAGCCAGGGGTGGCCCAGCCCCGCTTTGCCCTATGGAGAGAGGAGGGCCGGGGGCGCAAACAGCTTGTGTTGATTTCCTGCGCCAAGGCACGGTGAGGCTGTGGTTTGCTGCCCGAGGAGAGTTTCCCTTTGCAGAATGCAGCTCCCAGAAGCTCGTCATGGGCCGTCGCTGCGAAGGGGCCTCGGCGCTGAGCAGCCAAGCTGGCTCAGGGGGCATGGATGGGGCCTGGGCGCAGAAGACCTTCGCGCACCCAATCCTACATCCCAAAGAAGGAGAACCTGTGGGGAGTGGGTTTCGGGCGCTGGAGACACCCAGCAAAGCAGCAGGGCCCAGGGAGCCAGGGGCATCCCAGCTCAGCTTCACCCTATGGAGAGCGGAGGGCCCGGGGCGAAAACAGCTTGTGTTGATTTCCTGTGCCGAGGCAAGTTAAGGCTGTGGTGGGCTGCCCAAGGAGAGTTTCCCTTTGCAGAATGCAGCTCCCAGAAGCTCGTCATGGGCCGTCGCTGCGAAGGGGCCTCGGCGCTGAGCGGCCGAGCTGGCTCAGGGGGCATGGCCGGGGCCTGGGCGAAGAAGGACTTAGCAGGCCCAATCCTGCTTGCCCACGAAGGAGAACCTGTGTGGAGTGTGATTCGGGTGCCGGAAACCCCCAGCAAAGCAGCAGGGCCCAGGGAGCCTGGGGCAGCCTGGCCCCGCTTTGCCATATGGAGAGCGCAGGGCCGGGGGCGAAAACAGCTTGAGCTGCTTTCATGAGCCAAGGCAAGTAGGGGATGTGGTTTGCTGCTGGAAGAGTTTCCCTTTGCAGAATGCAGCTCCCAGAAGCTCGTCATGGGCTGTCGCTGCGAAGGGGCCTCGGCGGTGAGCGGCTGAACTGGCTCAGGGGGCATGGATGGGGCCTGGGCGCAGAAGGCCTTCACGCGCCCAATCCTACTTCCCAAAGAAGGAGAACCAGTGGGGAGTGGGTTTCGGGCACTGGAGACCCCCAGCAAAGCAGCAGGGCCCAGGGATCCAGGGGCAGCCCAGCTCAGCTTCGCCCTATGGAGAGCGGAATGCCGGGGGCGAAAACACATAGCGTTGCTTTCCTGAGCGGAGGCGAGTTGGGGCTGTGCTTTGCTGCCCGAGGAGTGTTTCCCTTTGCAGAATGCAGTTCCCGGGAGCTCGTTATGTGCCGTGGCTGCGACGGGGGCTCGGCGCTGAGCGGCGGAGCTGGATCAGGGGGCATGGCAGGGACCTGGGCGCAGAAGGCCTTCGCGCGCCCAATCCTGTTTCCCCACGAAGGAGTACCCATGGGCAGTGTGATTCGGGTGCCGGAAACCCCCAGCAAAGCAGCTGGGCCCAGGGATCCATGGGCAGCCCAGCCCCGCATCGCCCTATGGAGAGCGCAGGGCCTGGGGGGAAAACGGCTTGCACTGCTTTCCTGAGCCAATGCGCGTTGGGGGTGTGGTTTGCTGCCCAAGGAGAGTTTCCTTTTGCAGAATGCAGCTCCCAGAAGCTCTTTTTGGGCCGTCGCTGCCACGGGTCCTCAGCGCTGATCGGCCGAGCTGGCTCAGGGGGGAAGGCTGGGGCCATGGCGCAGAAGCCTTTCGCAAACCCAATCCTACTTGCCCACGAAGGAGAACCCGTGTGGAGTGTTTTCGGCCGCCGGAAACTCCCAGCAAAGCAGCAGGGCCCAGGGATCCAGGGGCAGCCCAGCCCCGCTTTGCGCTATGGAGAGCGGAGGGCCGGGGTAAAAACAACTTGTGTTGATTACCTGCGCTGAGGCACGGTGAGGCTGTGGTTTGCTGCTGGAGGAGAGTTTCCCTTTGCAGAATGCAGTTCCCAGAAGCTCGTTATGTGCCATCGCTGCGACGGGGCCTCGGCGCTGAGTGGCCGAGCTGGCTCAGGGGCATGGCTGGGACCTGGGCGCAGAAGCCTTTCGCGCACCCAATCCTGCATTCCCCACGAAGGAGAATCCGTGGGGAGTGGGATTTGGGCGCCAGAGACCCCCAGTAAAGCAGCAGGGCCCAGGGAGCCAGGGGTGGCCCAGCCCCGCTTTGCCCTATGGAGAGAGGATGGCCGGGGGCGCAAACAGCTTGTGTTGATTTCCTGCGCCAAGGCACGGTGAGGCTGTGGTTTGCTGCCCGAGGAGAGTTTCCCTTTGCAGAATGCAGCTCCCAGAAGCTCGTCATGGGCCGTCGCTGCGAAGGGGCCTCGGCGCTGAGCAGCCAACCTGGCTCAGGGGGCATGGATGGGGCCTGGGCGCAGAAGACTTTCGCGCACCCAATCCTGCATTCCCCACGAAGGAGAACCCGTGTGGAGTGGTTTCGGCCACTGGAGACCACCAGCAAAGCAGTAGGGCCCAGGGAGCCAGGCGCAGCCCAGCTCAGCTTCGCCCTATGGAGAGCGGAGGGCCGGGGGCGAAAACAGCTTGTGTTGATTTCCTGTGCCGAGGCAAGTTGAGGCTGTGGTGGGCTGCCCAAGGAGAGTTTCTCTTTGCAGAATGCAGCTCCCAGAAGCTCGTTTTGATTTGCCATTGCGACGGGGCCTCGGCACTGAGCGGCAGAGCTGGCTCAGGGGGCATGGCTGGGGCCTGGGCGCAGAAGGTCTTCGCGCTCCGAATCCTGCTTCCCCACGAATGAGAACCCCTGTGGAGTGTGATTTGGGTGCCAGAAACCCCCAGCAAAGCAGCAGGGCCCAGGGATCCAGGGGCAGCCCAGCTCAGCTTCGCCCTATGGAGAGCGGAGTGCCGGGGGCGAAAACGGATAGCGTTGCTTTCCTGAGCGGAGGCGAGTTGGGGCTGTGCTTTGCTGCCCGAGGAGTGTTTCCCTTTGCAGAATGCAGCTCCCAGAAGCTCGTTTTGGGCCGTCGCTGCGAAGGGGCCTCGGCGCTGAGCGGCCGAGCTGGCTCAGGGGGCATGGCCGGGGCCTGGGCGAAGAAGGACTTAGCACGCCCAATCCTGCTTGCCCACGAAGGAGAACCTGTGTGGAGTGTGATTCGGGTGCCGGAAACCCCCAGCAAAGCAGCAGGGCCCAGGGATCCAGGGGCAGCCCAGCTCAGCTTCGCCCTATGGAGAGCGGAATGCCGGGGGCGAAAACACATAGCGTTGCTTTCCTGAGCGGAGGCGAGTTGGGGCTGTGCTTTGCTGCCCGAGGAGTGTTTCCCTTTGCAGAATGCAGTTCCCGGGAGCTCGTTATGTGCCGTGGCTGCGACGGGGGCTCGGCGCTGAGCGGCCGAGCTGGATCAGGGGGCATGGCAGGGACCTGGGCGCAGAAGGCCTTCGCGCGCCCAATCCTGTTTCCCCACGAAGGAGTACCCATGGGCAGTGTGATTCGGGTGCCGGAAACCCCCAGCAAAGCAGCTGGGCCCAGGGATCCATGGGCAGCCCAGCCCCGCATCGCCCTATGGAGAGCGCAGGGCCTGGGGGGAAAACGGCTTGCACTGCTTTCCTGAGCCAAGGCGCGTTGGGGGTGTGGTTTGCTGCCCGAGGAGAGTTTCCCTTTGCAGAATGCAGCTCCCAGAAGCTCGTTTTGGGCCGTAGCTGCCACGGGTCCTCAGCACTGAGCGGCCGAGCTGGCTCAGGGGGCATGGCTGGGGCCTGGGCGCAGAAGCCTTTCGCGCACCCAATCCTGCATTCCCCACGAAGGAGAACCCGTGGGGAGTGGGATTTGGGCGCCGGAGACCCCCAGCAAAGCAGCAGGGCCCAGGGAGCCAGGGGTGGCCCAGCCCTGCTTTGCCCTATGGAGAGAGGAGGGCCGGGGGCGCAAACAGCTTGTGTTGATTTCCTGCGCCGAGGCAGGTTGAGGCTGTGGTGTGCTGCCCAAGGAGAGTTTCCCTTTGCAGAATGCAGCTCCCAGAAGCTCGTTATGTGCCGTGGCTGCGACGGGGGCTCGGCGCTGAGCGGCCGAGCTGGATCAGGGGGCATGGCAGGGACCTGGGCGCAGAAGGCCTTCGCGCGCCCAATCCTGTTTCCCCACGAAGGAGTACCCATGGGCAGTGTGATTCGGGTGCCGGAAACCCCCAGCAAAGCAGCTGGGCCCAGGGATCCAGGGGCAGCCCAGCTCAGCTTCGCCCTATGGAGAGCACAGGGCCTGGGGGGGAAAACGGCTTGCACTGCTTTCCTGAGCCAAGGCGCGTTGGGGGTGTGGTTTGCTGCCCAAGGAGAGTTTCCTTTTGCAGAATGCAGCTCCCAGAAGCTCTTTTTGGGCCGTCGCTGCCACGGGTCCTCAGCGCTGATCGGCCGAGCTGGCTCAGGGGGCATGGCTGGGGCCATGGCGCAGAAGGCTTTCGCAAACCCAATCCTACTTGCCCACGAAGGAGAACCCGTGTGGAGTGTTTTCGGCCGCCGGAAAACCCCAGCAAAGCAGCAGGGCCCAGGGATCCAGGGGCAGCCCAGCACCGCTTTGCCCTATGGAGAGCGGAGGGCCGGGGTAAAAACAACTTGTGTTGATTACCTGCGCTGAGGCACGGTGAGGCTGTGGTTTGCTGCCAGAGGAGAGTTTCCCTTTGCAGAATGCAGTTCCCAGAAGCTCGTTATGTGCCGTCGGTGCGAAGGAGCCTCAGCACTGAGCGGCCGAGCTGGCTCAGGGGGCATGGATGGGGCCTGGGCGCAGAAGACTTTCGCGCACCCAATCCTGCATTCCCCACGAAGGAGAACCCGTGTGGAGTGGTTTCGGCCACTGGAGACCACCAGCAAAGCAGTAGGGCCCAGGGAGCCAGGCGCAGCCCAGCTCAGCTTCGCCCTATGGAGAGCGGAGGGCCGGGGGCGAAAACAGCTTGTGTTGATTTCCTGCGCCGAGGCAGGTTGAGGCTGTGGTGTGCTGCCCAAGGAGAGTTTCCCTTTGCAGAATGCAGCTCCCAGAAGCTCGTTTTGGGCCGTCGCTGCGAAGGGGCCTCGGTGCTGAGCGGCCGAGCTGGCTCAGGGTGCATGGCTGTGGTCTGGGTGCAGAAGGCCTTTGCGCGCCCAATCCTGCATCCCCACGAAGGAGAACCCGTGGGCAGTGTGATTCGGGTGCCGGAAACCCCCAGCAAAGCAGCAGGTCCCAGGGATCCAGAGGCAGCCCAGCCCCGCATCGCCCTATGGAGAGCGCAGGGCCTGGGGGGAAAACGGCTTGCACTGCTTTCCTGAGCCAATGCGCGTTGGGGGTGTGGTTTGCTGCCCAAGGAGAGTTTCCTTTTGCAGAATGCAGCTCCCAGAAGCTCTTTTTGGGCCGTCGCTGCCACGGGTCCTCAGCGCTGATCGGCCGAGCTGGCTCAGGGTGGAAGGCTGGGGCCATGGCGCAGAAGCCTTTCGCAAACCCAATCCTACTTGCCCACGAAGGAGAACCCGTGTGGAGTGTTTTCGGCCGCCGGAAACTCCCAGCAAAGCAGCAGGGCCCAGGGATCCAGGGGCAGCCCAGCCCCGCTTTGCGCTATGGAGAGGGGAGGGCCGGGGTAAAAACAACTTGTGTTGATTACCTGCGCCGAGGCATGGTGAGGCTGTGGTTTGCTGCTGGAGGAGAGTTTCCCTTTGCAGAATGCAGTTCCCAGAAGCTCGTTATGTGCCATCGCTGCGACGGGGCCTCGGCGCTGAGCGGCCGAGCTGGCTCAGGGGCATGGCTGGGACCTGGGCGCAGAAGCCTTTCGCGCACCCAATCCTGCATTCCCCACGAAGGAGAATCCGTGGGGAGTGGGATTTGGGCGCCAGAGACCCCCAGTAAAGCAGCAGGGCCCAGGGAGCCAGGGGTGGCCCAGCCCCGCTTTGCCCTATGGAGAGAGGAGGGCCGGGGGCGCAAACAGCTTGTGTTGATTTCCTGCGCCAAGGCACGGTGAGGCTGTGGTTTGCTGCCCGAGGAGAGTTTCCCTTTGCAGAATGCAGCTCCCAGAAGCTCGTCATGGGCCGTCGCTGCGAAGGGGCCTCGGCGCTGAGCAGCCAAGCTGGCTCAGGGGGCATGGATGGGGCCTGGGCGCAGAAGACCTTCGCGCACCCAATCCTACATCCCAAAGAAGGAGAACCTGTGGGGAGTGGGTTTCGGGCGCTGGAGACACCCAGCAAAGCAGCAGGGCCCAGGGAGCCAGGGGCATCCCAGCTCAGCTTCACCCTATGGAGAGCGGAGGGCCCGGGGCGAAAACAGCTTGTGTTGATTTCCTGCGCCGAGGCAAGTTAAGGCTGTGGTGGGCTGCCCAAGGAGAGTTTCCCTTTGCAGAATGCAGCTCCCAGAAGCTCGTCATGGGCCGTCGCTGCGAAGGGGCCTCGGCGCTGAGCGGCCGAGCTGGCTCAGGGGGCATGGCCGGGGCCTGGGCGAAGAAGGACTTAGCAGGCCCAATCCTGCTTGCCCACGAAGGAGAACCTGTGTGGAGTGTGATTCGGGTGCCGGAAACCCCCAGCAAAGCAGCAGGGCCCAGGGAGCCTGGGGCAGCCTGGCCCCGCTTTGCCCTATGGAGAGCGCAGGGCCGGGGGCGAAAACAGCTTGCGCTGCTTTCATGAGCCAAGGCAAGAAGGGGATGTGGTTTGCTGCTGGAAGAGTTTCCCTTTGCAGAATGCAGCTCCCAGAAGCTCGTCATGGGCTGTCGCTGCGACGGGGCCTCGGCGCTGAGTGGCCGAGCTGGCTCAGGGGCATGGCTGGGACCTGGGCGCAGAAGCCTTTCGCGCACCCAATCCTGCATTCCCCACGAAGGAGAATCCGTGGGGAGTGGGATTTGGGCGCCAGAGACCCCCAGTAAAGCAGCAGGGCCCAGGGAGCCAGGGGTGGCCCAGCCCCGCTTTGCCCTATGGAGAGAGGAGGGCCGGGGGCGCAAACAGCTTGTGTTGATTTCCTGCGCCAAGGCACGGTGAGGCTGTGGTTTGCTGCCCGAGGAGAGTTTCCCTTTGCAGAATGCAGCTCCCAGAAGCTCGTCATGGGCCGTCGCTGCGAAGGGGCCTCGGCGCTGAGCAGCCAAGCTGGCTCAGGGGGCATGGATGGGGCCTGGGCGCAGAAGACTTTCGCGCACCCAATCCTGCATTCCCCACGAAGGAGAACCCGTGTGGAGTGGTTTCGGCCACTGGAGACCACCAGCAAAGCAGTAGGGCCCAGGGAGCCAGGCGCAGCCCAGCTCAGCTTCGCCCTATGGAGAGCGGAGGGCCGGGGGCGAAAACAGCTTGTGTTGATTTCCTGTGCCGAGGCAAGTTGAGGCTGTGGTGGGCTGCCCAAGGAGAGTTTCTCTTTGCAGAATGCAGCTCCCAGAAGCTCGTTTTGATTTGCCATTGCGACGGGGCCTCGGCACTGAGCGGCAGAGCTGGCTCAGGGGGCATGGCTGGGGCCTGGGCGCAGAAGGTCTTCGCGCTCCGAATCCTGCTTCCCCACGAATGAGAACCCCTGTGGAGTGTGATTTGGGTGCCAGAAACCCCCAGCAAAGCAGCAGGGCCCAGGGATCCAGGGGCAGCCCAGCTCAGCTTCGCCCTATGGAGAGCGGAGTGCCGGGGGCGAAAACGGATAGCGTTGCTTTCCTGAGCGGAGGCGAGTTGGGGCTGTGCTTTGCTGCCCGAGGAGTGTTTCCCTTTGCAGAATGCAGCTCCCAGAAGCTCGTTTTGGGCCGTCGCTGCGAAGGGGCCTCGGCGCTGAGCGGCCGAGCTGGCTCAGGGGGCATGGCCGGGGCCTGGGCGAAGAAGGACTTAGCACGCCCAATCCTGCTTGCCCACGAAGGAGAACCTGTGTGGAGTGTGATTCGGGTGCCGGAAACCCCCAGCAAAGCAGCAGGGCCCAGGGATCCAGGGGCAGCCCAGCTCAGCTTCGCCCTATGGAGAGCGGAATGCCGGGGGCGAAAACACATAGCGTTGCTTTCCTGAGCGGAGGCGAGTTGGGGCTGTGCTTTGCTGCCCGAGGAGTGTTTCCCTTTGCAGAATGCAGTTCCCGGGAGCTCGTTATGTGCCGTGGCTGCGACGGGGGCTCGGCGCTGAGCGGCCGAGCTGGATCAGGGGGCATGGCAGGGACCTGGGCGCAGAAGGCCTTCGCGCGCCCAATCCTGTTTCCCCACGAAGGAGTACCCATGGGCAGTGTGATTCGGGTGCCGGAAACCCCCAGCAAAGCAGCTGGGCCCAGGGATCCATGGGCAGCCCAGCCCCGCATCGCCCTATGGAGAGCGCAGGGCCTGGGGGGAAAACGGCTTGCACTGCTTTCCTGAGCCAAGGCGCGTTGGGGGTGTGGTTTGCTGCCCGAGGAGAGTTTCCCTTTGCAGAATGCAGCTCCCAGAAGCTCGTTTTGGGCCGTAGCTGCCACGGGTCCTCAGCACTGAGCGGCCGAGCTGGCTCAGGGGGCATGGCTGGGGCCTGGGCGCAGAAGCCTTTCGCGCACCCAATCCTGCATTCCCCACGAAGGAGAACCCGTGGGGAGTGGGATTTGGGCGCCGGAGACCCCCAGCAAAGCAGCAGGGCCCAGGGAGCCAGGGGTGGCCCAGCCCTGCTTTGCCCTATGGAGAGAGGAGGGCCGGGGGCGCAAACAGCTTGTGTTGATTTCCTGCGCCGAGGCAGGTTGAGGCTGTGGTGTGCTGCCCAAGGAGAGTTTCCCTTTGCAGAATGCAGCTCCCAGAAGCTCGTTATGTGCCGTGGCTGCGACGGGGGCTCGGCGCTGAGCGGCCGAGCTGGATCAGGGGGCATGGCAGGGACCTGGGCGCAGAAGGCCTTCGCGCGCCCAATCCTGTTTCCCCACGAAGGAGTACCCATGGGCAGTGTGATTCGGGTGCCGGAAACCCCCAGCAAAGCAGCTGGGCCCAGGGATCCAGGGGCAGCCCAGCTCAGCTTCGCCCTATGGAGAGCACAGGGCCTGGGGGGGAAAACGGCTTGCACTGCTTTCCTGAGCCAAGGCGCGTTGGGGGTGTGGTTTGCTGCCCAAGGAGAGTTTCCTTTTGCAGAATGCAGCTCCCAGAAGCTCTTTTTGGGCCGTCGCTGCCACGGGTCCTCAGCGCTGATCGGCCGAGCTGGCTCAGGGGGCATGGCTGGGGCCATGGCGCAGAAGGCTTTCGCAAACCCAATCCTACTTGCCCACGAAGGAGAACCCGTGTGGAGTGTTTTCGGCCGCCGGAAAACCCCAGCAAAGCAGCAGGGCCCAGGGATCCAGGGGCAGCCCAGCACCGCTTTGCCCTATGGAGAGCGGAGGGCCGGGGTAAAAACAACTTGTGTTGATTACCTGCGCTGAGGCACGGTGAGGCTGTGGTTTGCTGCCAGAGGAGAGTTTCCCTTTGCAGAATGCAGTTCCCAGAAGCTCGTTATGTGCCGTCGGTGCGAAGGAGCCTCAGCACTGAGCGGCCGAGCTGGCTCAGGGGGCATGGATGGGGCCTGGGCGCAGAAGACTTTCGCGCACCCAATCCTGCATTCCCCACGAAGGAGAACCCGTGTGGAGTGGTTTCGGCCACTGGAGACCACCAGCAAAGCAGTAGGGCCCAGGGAGCCAGGCGCAGCCCAGCTCAGCTTCGCCCTATGGAGAGCGGAGGGCCGGGGGCGAAAACAGCTTGTGTTGATTTCCTGCGCCGAGGCAGGTTGAGGCTGTGGTGTGCTGCCCAAGGAGAGTTTCCCTTTGCAGAATGCAGCTCCCAGAAGCTCGTTTTGGGCCGTCGCTGCGAAGGGGCCTCGGTGCTGAGCGGCCGAGCTGGCTCAGGGTGCATGGCTGTGGTCTGGGTGCAGAAGGCCTTTGCGCGCCCAATCCTGCATCCCCACGAAGGAGAACCCGTGGGCAGTGTGATTCGGGTGCCGGAAACCCCCAGCAAAGCAGCAGGTCCCAGGGATCCAGAGGCAGCCCAGCCCCGCATCGCCCTATGGAGAGCGCAGGGCCTGGGGGGAAAACGGCTTGCACTGCTTTCCTGAGCCAATGCGCGTTGGGGGTGTGGTTTGCTGCCCAAGGAGAGTTTCCTTTTGCAGAATGCAGCTCCCAGAAGCTCTTTTTGGGCCGTCGCTGCCACGGGTCCTCAGCGCTGATCGGCCGAGCTGGCTCAGGGTGGAAGGCTGGGGCCATGGCGCAGAAGCCTTTCGCAAACCCAATCCTACTTGCCCACGAAGGAGAACCCGTGTGGAGTGTTTTCGGCCGCCGGAAACTCCCAGCAAAGCAGCAGGGCCCAGGGATCCAGGGGCAGCCCAGCCCCGCTTTGCGCTATGGAGAGGGGAGGGCCGGGGTAAAAACAACTTGTGTTGATTACCTGCGCCGAGGCATGGTGAGGCTGTGGTTTGCTGCTGGAGGAGAGTTTCCCTTTGCAGAATGCAGTTCCCAGAAGCTCGTTATGTGCCATCGCTGCGACGGGGCCTCGGCGCTGAGCGGCCGAGCTGGCTCAGGGGCATGGCTGGGACCTGGGCGCAGAAGCCTTTCGCGCACCCAATCCTGCATTCCCCACGAAGGAGAATCCGTGGGGAGTGGGATTTGGGCGCCAGAGACCCCCAGTAAAGCAGCAGGGCCCAGGGAGCCAGGGGTGGCCCAGCCCCGCTTTGCCCTATGGAGAGAGGAGGGCCGGGGGCGCAAACAGCTTGTGTTGATTTCCTGCGCCAAGGCACGGTGAGGCTGTGGTTTGCTGCCCGAGGAGAGTTTCCCTTTGCAGAATGCAGCTCCCAGAAGCTCGTCATGGGCCGTCGCTGCGAAGGGGCCTCGGCGCTGAGCAGCCAAGCTGGCTCAGGGGGCATGGATGGGGCCTGGGCGCAGAAGACCTTCGCGCACCCAATCCTACATCCCAAAGAAGGAGAACCTGTGGGGAGTGGGTTTCGGGCGCTGGAGACACCCAGCAAAGCAGCAGGGCCCAGGGAGCCAGGGGCATCCCAGCTCAGCTTCACCCTATGGAGAGCGGAGGGCCCGGGGCGAAAACAGCTTGTGTTGATTTCCTGCGCCGAGGCAAGTTAAGGCTGTGGTGGGCTGCCCAAGGAGAGTTTCCCTTTGCAGAATGCAGCTCCCAGAAGCTCGTCATGGGCCGTCGCTGCGAAGGGGCCTCGGCGCTGAGCGGCCGAGCTGGCTCAGGGGGCATGGCCGGGGCCTGGGCGAAGAAGGACTTAGCAGGCCCAATCCTGCTTGCCCACGAAGGAGAACCTGTGTGGAGTGTGATTCGGGTGCCGGAAACCCCCAGCAAAGCAGCAGGGCCCAGGGAGCCTGGGGCAGCCTGGCCCCGCTTTGCCCTATGGAGAGCGCAGGGCCGGGGGCGAAAACAGCTTGCGCTGCTTTCATGAGCCAAGGCAAGAAGGGGATGTGGTTTGCTGCTGGAAGAGTTTCCCTTTGCAGAATGCAGCTCCCAGAAGCTCGTCATGGGCTGTCGCTGCGACGGGGCCTCGGCGCTGAGTGGCCGAGCTGGCTCAGGGGCATGGCTGGGACCTGGGCGCAGAAGCCTTTCGCGCACCCAATCCTGCATTCCCCACGAAGGAGAATCCGTGGGGAGTTGGATTTGGGCGCCAGAGACCCCCAGTAAAGCAGCAGGGCCCAGGGAGCCAGGGGTGGCCCAGCCCCGCTTTGCCCTATGGAGAGAGGAGGGCCGGGGGCGCAAACAGCTTGTGTTGATTTCCTGCGCCAAGGCACGGTGAGGCTGTGGTTTGCTGCCCGAGGAGAGTTTCCCTTTGCAGAATGCAGCTCCCAGAAGCTCGTCATGGGCCGTCGCTGCGAAGGGGCCTCGGCGCTGAGCAGCCAAGCTGGCTCAGGGGGCATGGATGGGGCCTGGGCGCAGAAGACTTTCGCGCACCCAATCCTGCATTCCCCACGAAGGAGAACCCGTGTGGAGTGGTTTCGGCCACTGAAGACCACCAGCAAAGCAGTAGGGCCCAGGGAGCCAGGCGCAGCCCAGCTCAGCTTCGCCCTATGGAGAGCGGAGGGCCGGGGGCGAAAACAGCTTGTGTTGATTTCCTGTGCCGAGGCAAGTTGAGGCTGTGGTGGGCTGCCCAAGGAGAGTTTCTCTTTGCAGAATGCAGCTCCCAGAAGCTCGTTTTGATTTGCCATTGCGACGGGGCCTCGGCACTGAGCGGCAGAGCTGGCTCATGGGGCATGGCTGGGGCCTGGGCGCAGAAGGTCTTCGCGCTCCGAATCCTGCTTCCCCACGAATGAGAACCCCTGTGGAGTGTGATTTGGGTGCCAGAAACCCACAGCAAAGCAGCAGGGCCCAGGGATCCAGGGGCAGCCCAGCTCAGCTTCGCCCTATGGAGAGCGGAGTGCCGGGGGCGAAAACGGATAGCGTTGCTTTCCTGAGCGGAGGCGAGTTGGGGCTGTGCTTTGCTGCCCGAGGAGTGTTTCCCTTTGCAGAATGCAGCTCCCAGAAGCTCGTTTTGGGCCGTCGCTGCGAAGGGGCCTCGGCGCTGAGCGGCCGAGCTGGCTCAGGGGGCATGGCCGGGGCCTGGGCGAAGAAGGACTTAGCACGCCCAATCCTGCTTGCCCACGAAGGAGAACCTGTGTGGAGTGTGATTCGGGTGCCGGAAACCCCCAGCAAAGCAGCAGGGCCCAGGGATCCAGGGGCAGCCCAGCTCAGCTTCGCCCTATGGAGAGCGGAATGCCGGGGGCGAAAACACATAGCGTTGCTTTCCTGAGCGGAGGCGAGTTGGGGCTGTGCTTTGCTGCCCGAGGAGTGTTTCCCTTTGCAGAATGCAGTTCCCGGGAGCTCGTTATGTGCCGTGGCTGCGACGGGGGCTCGGCGCTGAGCGGCCGAGCTGGATCAGGGGGCATGGCAGGGACCTGGGCGCAGAAGGCCTTCGCGCGCCCAATCCTGTTTCCCCACGAAGGAGTACCCATGGGCAGTGTGATTCGGGTGCCGGAAACCCCCAGCAAAGCAGCTGGGCCCAGGGATCCATGGGCAGCCCAGCCCCGCATCGCCCTATGGAGAGCGCAGGGCCTGGGGGGAAAACGGCTTGCACTGCTTTCCTGAGCCAAGGCGCGTTGGGGGTGTGGTTTGCTGCCCGAGGAGAGTTTCCCTTTGCAGAATGCAGCTCCCAGAAGCTCGTTTTGGGCCGTAGCTGCCACGGGTCCTCAGCACTGAGCGGCCGAGCTGGCTCAGGGGGCATGGCTGGGGCCTGGGCGCAGAAGCCTTTCGCGCACCCAATCCTGCATTCCCCACGAAGGAGAACCCGTGGGGAGTGGGATTTGGGCGCCGGAGACCCCCAGCAAAGCAGCAGGGCCCAGGGAGCCAGGGGTGGCCCAGCCCTGCTTTGCCCTATGGAGAGAGGAGGGCCGGGGGCGCAAACAGCTTGTGTTGATTTCCTGCGCCGAGGCAGGTTGAGGCTGTGGTGTGCTGCCCAAGGAGAGTTTCCCTTTGCAGAATGCAGCTCCCAGAAGCTCGTTATGTGCCGTGGCTGCGACGGGGGCTCGGCGCTGAGCGGCCGAGCTGGATCAGGGGGCATGGCAGGGACCTGGGCGCAGAAGGCCTTCGCGCGCCCAATCCTGTTTCCCCACGAAGGAGTACCCATGGGCAGTGTGATTCGGGTGCCGGAAACCCCCAGCAAAGCAGCTGGGCCCAGGGATCCAGGGGCAGCCCAGCTCAGCTTCGCCCTATGGAGAGCACAGGGCCTGGGGGGGAAAACGGCTTGCACTGCTTTCCTGAGCCAAGGCGCGTTGGGGGTGTGGTTTGCTGCCCAAGGAGAGTTTCCTTTTGCAGAATGCAGCTCCCAGAAGCTCTTTTTGGGCCGTCGCTGCCACGGGTCCTCAGCGCTGATCGGCCGAGCTGGCTCAGGGGGCATGGCTGGGGCCATGGCGCAGAAGGCTTTCGCAAACCCAATCCTACTTGCCCACGAAGGAGAACCCGTGTGGAGTGTTTTCGGCCGCCGGAAAACCCCAGCAAAGCAGCAGGGCCCAGGGATCCAGGGGCAGCCCAGCACCGCTTTGCCCTATGGAGAGCGGAGGGCCGGGGTAAAAACAACTTGTGTTGATTACCTGCGCTGAGGCACGGTGAGGCTGTGGTTTGCTGCCAGAGGAGAGTTTCCCTTTGCAGAATGCAGTTCCCAGAAGCTCGTTATGTGCCGTCGGTGCGAAGGAGCCTCAGCACTGAGCGGCCGAGCTGGCTCAGGGGGCATGGATGGGGCCTGGGCGCAGAAGACTTTCGCGCACCCAATCCTGCATTCCCCACGAAGGAGAACCCGTGTGGAGTGGTTTCGGCCACTGGAGACCACCAGCAAAGCAGTAGGGCCCAGGGAGCCAGGCGCAGCCCAGCTCAGCTTCGCCCTATGGAGAGCGGAGGGCCGGGGGCGAAAACAGCTTGTGTTGATTTCCTGCGCCGAGGCAGGTTGAGGCTGTGGTGTGCTGCCCAAGGAGAGTTTCCCTTTGCAGAATGCAGCTCCCAGAAGCTCGTTTTGGGCCGTCGCTGCGAAGGGGCCTCGGTGCTGAGCGGCCGAGCTGGCTCAGGGTGCATGGCTGTGGTCTGGGTGCAGAAGGCCTTTGCGCGCCCAATCCTGCATCCCCACGAAGGAGAACCCGTGGGCAGTGTGATTCGGGTGCCGGAAACCCCCAGCAAAGCAGCAGGTCCCAGGGATCCAGAGGCAGCCCAGCCCCGCATCGCCCTATGGAGAGCGCAGGGCCTGGGGGGAAAACGGCTTGCACTGCTTTCCTGAGCCAATGCGCGTTGGGGGTGTGGTTTGCTGCCCAAGGAGAGTTTCCTTTTGCAGAATGCAGCTCCCAGAAGCTCTTTTTGGGCCGTCGCTGCCACGGGTCCTCAGCGCTGATCGGCCGAGCTGGCTCAGGGGGGAAGGCTGGGGCCATGGCGCAGAAGCCTTTCGCAAACCCAATCCTACTTGCCCACGAAGGAGAACCCGTGTGGAGTGTTTTCGGCCGCCGGAAACTCCCAGCAAAGCAGCAGGGCCCAGGGATCCAGGGGCAGCCCAGCCCCGCTTTGCGCTATGGAGAGGGGAGGGCCGGGGTAAAAACAACTTGTGTTGATTACCTGCGCCGAGGCACGGTGAGGCTGTGGTTTGCTGCTGGAGGAGAGTTTCCCTTTGCAGAATGCAGTTCCCAGAAGCTCGTTATGTGCCATCGCTGCGACGGGGCCTCGGCGCTGAGCGGCCGAGCTGGCTCAGGGGCATGGCTGGGACCTGGGCGCAGAAGCCTTTCGCGCACCCAATCCTGCATTCCCCACGAAGGAGAATCCGTGGGGAGTGGGATTTGGGCGCCAGAGACCCCCAGTAAAGCAGCAGGGCCCAGGGAGCCAGGGGTGGCCCAGCCCCGCTTTGCCCTATGGAGAGAGGAGGGCCGGGGGCGCAAACAGCTTGTGTTGATTTCCTGCGCCAAGGCACGGTGAGGCTGTGGTTTGCTGCCCGAGGAGAGTTTCCCTTTGCAGAATGCAGCTCCCAGAAGCTCGTCATGGGCCGTCGCTGCGAAGGGGCCTCGGCGCTGAGCAGCCAAGCTGGCTCAGGGGGCATGGATGGGGCCTGGGCGCAGAAGACCTTCGCGCACCCAATCCTACATCCCAAAGAAGGAGAACCTGTGGGGAGTGGGTTTCGGGCGCTGGAGACACCCAGCAAAGCAGCAGGGCCCAGGGAGCCAGGGGCATCCCAGCTCAGCTTCACCCTATGGAGAGCGGAGGGCCCGGGGCGAAAACAGCTTGTGTTGATTTCCTGCGCCGAGGCAAGTTAAGGCTGTGGTGGGCTGCCCAAGGAGAGTTTCCCTTTGCAGAATGCAGCTCCCAGAAGCTCGTCATGGGCCGTCGCTGCGAAGGGGCCTCGGCGCTGAGCGGCCGAGCTGGCTCAGGGGGCATGGCCGGGGCCTGGGCGAAGAAGGACTTAGCAGGCCCAATCCTGCTTGCCCACGAAGGAGAACCTGTGTGGAGTGTGATTCGGGTGCCGGAAACCCCCAGCAAAGCAGCAGGGCCCAGGGAGCCTGGGGCAGCCTGGCCCCGCTTTGCCCTATGGAGAGCGCAGGGCCGGGGGCGAAAACAGCTTGCGCTGCTTTCATGAGCCAAGGCAAGAAGGGGATGTGGTTTGCTGCTGGAAGAGTTTCCCTTTGCAGAATGCAGCTCCCAGAAGCTCGTCATGGGCTGTCGCTGCGAAGGGGCCTCGGCGGTGAGCGGCTGAACTGGCTCAGGGGGCATGGATGGGGCCTGGGCGCAGAAGGCCTTCACGCACCCAATCCTACTTCCCAAAGAAGGAGAACCAGTGGGGAGTGGGTTTCGGGCACTGGAGACCCCCAGCAAAGCAGCAGGGCCCAGGGATCCAGGGGCAGCCCAGCTCAGCTTCGCCCTATGGAGAGCGGAATGCCGGGGGCGAAAACACATAGCGTTGCTTTCCTGAGCGGAGGCGAGTTGGGGCTGTGCTTTGCTGCCCGAGGAGTGTTTCCCTTTGCAGAATGCAGTTCCCGGGAGCTCGTTATGTGCCGTGGCTGCGACGGGGGCTCGGCGCTGAGCGGCCGAGCTGGATCAGGGGGCATGGCAGGGACCTGGGCGCAGAAGGCCTTCGCGCGCCCAATCCTGTTTCCCCACGAAGGAGTACCCATGGGCAGTGTGATTCGGGTGCCGGAAACCCCCAGCAAAGCAGCTGGGCCCAGGGATCCATGGGCAGCCCAGCCCCGCATCGCCCTATGGAGAGCGCAGGGCCTGGGGGGAAAACGGCTTGCACTGCTTTCCTGAGCCAATGCGCGTTGGGGGTGTGGTTTGCTGCCCAAGGAGAGTTTCCTTTTGCAGAATGCAGCTCCCAGAAGCTCTTTTTGGGCCGTCGCTGCCACGGGTCCTCAGCGCTGATCGGCCGAGCTGGCTCAGGGGGGAAGGCTGGGGCCATGGCGCAGAAGCCTTTCGCAAACCCAATCCTACTTGCCCACGAAGGAGAACCCGTGTGGAGTGTTTTCGGCCGCCGGAAACTCCCAGCAAAGCAGCAGGGCCCAGGGATCCAGGGGCAGCCCAGCCCCGCTTTGCGCTATGGAGAGCGGAGGGCCGGGGTAAAAACAACTTGTGTTGATTACCTGCGCCGAGGCACGGTGAGGCTGTGGTTTGCTGCTGGAGGAGAGTTTCCCTTTGCAGAATGCAGTTCCCAGAAGCTCGTTATGTGCCATCGCTGCGACGGGGCCTCGGCGCTGAGTGGCCGAGCTGGCTCAGGGGCATGGCTGGGACCTGGGCGCAGAAGCCTTTCGCGCACCCAATCCTGCATTCCCCACGAAGGAGAATCCGTGGGGAGTGGGATTTGGGCGCCAGAGACCCCCAGTAAAGCAGCAGGGCCCAGGGAGCCAGGGGTGGCCCAGCCCCGCTTTGCCCTATGGAGAGAGGATGGCCGGGGGCGCAAACAGCTTGTGTTGATTTCCTGCGCCAAGGCACGGTGAGGCTGTGGTTTGCTGCCCGAGGAGAGTTTCCCTTTGCAGAATGCAGCTCCCAGAAGCTCGTCATGGGCCGTCGCTGCGAAGGGGCCTCGGCGCTGAGCAGCCAAGCTGGCTCAGGGGGCATGGATGGGGCCTGGGCGCAGAAGACTTTCGCGCACCCAATCCTGCATTCCCCACGAAGGAGAACCCGTGTGGAGTGGTTTCGGCCACTGGAGACCACCAGCAAAGCAGTAGGGCCCAGGGAGCCAGGCGCAGCCCAGCTCAGCTTCGCCCTATGGAGAGCGGAGGGCCGGGGGCGAAAACAGCTTGTGTTGATTTCCTGTGCCGAGGCAAGTTGAGGCTGTGGTGGGCTGCCCAAGGAGAGTTTCTCTTTGCAGAATGCAGCTCCCAGAAGCTCGTTTTGATTTGCCATTGCGACGGGGCCTCGGCACTGAGCGGCAGAGCTGGCTCAGGGGGCATGGCTGGGGCCTGGGCGCAGAAGGTCTTCGCGCTCCGAATCCTGCTTCCCCACGAATGAGAACCCCTGTGGAGTGTGATTTGGGTGCCAGAAACCCCCAGCAAAGCAGCAGGGCCCAGGGATCCAGGGGCAGCCCAGCTCAGCTTCGCCCTATGGAGAGCGGAGTGCCGGGGGCGAAAACGGATAGCGTTGCTTTCCTGAGCGGAGGCGAGTTGGGGCTGTGCTTTGCTGCCCGAGGAGTGTTTCCCTTTGCAGAATGCAGCTCCCAGAAGCTCGTTTTGGGCCGTCGCTGCGAAGGGGCCTCGGCGCTGAGCGGCCGAGCTGGCTCAGGGGGCATGGCCGGGGCCTGGGCGAAGAAGGACTTAGCACGCCCAATCCTGCTTGCCCACGAAGGAGAACCTGTGTGGAGTGTGATTCGGGTGCCGGAAACCCCCAGCAAAGCAGCAGGGCCCAGGGATCCAGGGGCAGCCCAGCTCAGCTTCGCCCTATGGAGAGCGGAATGCCGGGGGCGAAAACACATAGCGTTGCTTTCCTGAGCGGAGGCGAGTTGGGGCTGTGCTTTGCTGCCCGAGGAGTGTTTCCCTTTGCAGAATGCAGTTCCCGGGAGCTCGTTATGTGCCGTGGCTGCGACGGGGGCTCGGCGCTGAGCGGCCGAGCTGGATCAGGGGGCATGGCAGGGACCTGGGCGCAGAAGGCCTTCGCGCGCCCAATCCTGTTTCCCCACGAAGGAGTACCCATGGGCAGTGTGATTCGGGTGCCGGAAACCCCCAGCAAAGCAGCTGGGCCCAGGGATCCATGGGCAGCCCAGCCCCGCATCGCCCTATGGAGAGCGCAGGGCCTGGGGGGAAAACGGCTTGCACTGCTTTCCTGAGCCAAGGCGCGTTGGGGGTGTGGTTTGCTGCCCGAGGAGAGTTTCCCTTTGCAGAATGCAGCTCCCAGAATCTCGTTTTGGGCCGTAGCTGCCACGGGTCCTCAGCACTGAGCGGCCGAGCTGGCTCAGGGGGCATGGCTGGGGCCTGGGCGCAGAAGCCTTTCGCGCACCCAATCCTGCATTCCCCACGAAGGAGAACCCGTGGGGAGTGGGATTTGGGCGCCGGAGACCCCCAGCAAAGCAGCAGGGCCCAGGGAGCCAGGGGTGGCCCAGCCCCGCTTTGCCCTATGGAGAGAGGAGGGCCGGGGGCGCAAACAGCTTGTGTTGATTTCCTGCGCCGAGGCAGGTTGAGGCTGTGGTGTGCTGCCCAAGGAGAGTTTCCCTTTGCAGAATGCAGCTCCCAGAAGCTCGTTATGTGCCGTGGCTGCGACGGGGGCTCGGCGCTGAGCGGCCGAGCTGGATCAGGGGGCATGGCAGGGACCTGGGCGCAGAAGGCCTTCGCGCGCCCAATCCTGTTTCCCCACGAAGGAGTACCCATGGGCAGTGTGATTCGGGTGCCGGAAACCCCCAGCAAAGCAGCTGGGCCCAGGGATCCAGGGGCAGCCCAGCTCAGCTTCGCCCTATGGAGAGCACAGGGCCTGGGGGGGAAAACGGCTTGCACTGCTTTCCTGAGCCAAGGCGCGTTGGGGGTGTGGTTTGCTGCCCAAGGAGAGTTTCCTTTTGCAGAATGCAGCTCCCAGAAGCTCTTTTTGGGCCGTCGCTGCCACGGGTCCTCAGCGCTGATCGGCCGAGCTGGCTCAGGGGGCATGGCTGGGGCCATGGCGCAGAAGGCTTTCGCAAACCCAATCCTACTTGCCCACGAAGGAGAACCCGTGTGGAGTGTTTTCGGCCGCCGGAAAACCCCAGCAAAGCAGCAGGGCCCAGGGATCCAGGGGCAGCCCAGCACCGCTTTGCCCTATGGAGAGCGGAGGGCCGGGGTAAAAACAACTTGTGTTGATTACCTGCGCTGAGGCACGGTGAGGCTGTGGTTTGCTGCCGGAGGAGAGTTTCCCTTTGCAGAATGCAGTTCCCAGAAGCTCGTTATGTGCCGTCGGTGCGAAGGAGCCTCAGCACTGAGCGGCCGAGCTGGCTCAGGGGGCATGGATGGGGCCTGGGCGCAGAAGACTTTCGCGCACCCAATCCTGCATTCCCCACGAAGGAGAACCCGTGTGGAGTGGTTTCGGCCACTGGAGACCACCAGCAAAGCAGTAGGGCCCAGGGAGCCAGGCGCAGCCCAGCTCAGCTTCGCCCTATGGAGAGCGGAGGGCCGGGGGCGAAAACAGCTTGTGTTGATTTCCTGTGCCGAGGCAAGTTGAGGCTGTGGTGGGCTGCCCAAGGAGAGTTTCTCTTTGCAGAATGCAGCTCCCAGAAGCTCGTTTTGATTTGCCATTGCGACGGGGCCTCGGCACTGAGCGGCAGAGCTGGCTCAGGGGGCATGGCTGGGGCCTGGGCGCAGAAGGTCTTCGCGCTCCGAATCCTGCTTCCCCACGAATGAGAACCCCTGTGGAGTGTGATTTGGGTGCCAGAAACCCCCAGCAAAGCAGCAGGGCCCAGGGATCCAGGGGCAGCCCAGCTCAGCTTCGCCCTATGGAGAGCGGAGTGCCGGGGGCGAAAACGGATAGCGTTGCTTTCCTGAGCGGAGGCGAGTTGGGGCTGTGCTTTGCTGCCCGAGGAGTGTTTCCCTTTGCAGAATGCAGCTCCCAGAAGCTCGTTTTGGGCCGTCGCTGCGAAGGGGCCTCGGCGCTGAGCGGCCGAGCTGGCTCAGGGGGCATGGCTGTGGTCTGGGCGCAGAAGGCCTTCGCGCGCCCAATCCTGCTTCCCCACGAAGGAGAACCCGTGGGCAGTGTGATTCGGGTGCCGGAAACCCCCAGCAAAGCAGCAGGGCCCAGGGATCCAGGGGCAGCCCAGCTCAGCTTCGCCCTATGGAGAGGGGAGGGCCGGACGCGAAAACGGATAGCATTGCTTTCCTGAGCGGAGGCACGTTGGGGCTGTGCTTTGCTGCCCCAGCAGAGTTTCACTTTGCAGAATGCAGCACTCAGAAGCTCATTTTGGGCAATAGGTGCGACGGGGCCTCTGAGCTGAGTGGCCGAGCTGGCTCAGGGGGCATGGCTGGGGCCTGGGCGCAGGAGGCTTTCGCGCGCCCAATCCTGCATTCCCCGCGAAGGAGAACCCGTGGGGAGTGCGTTTCGGGCTCCGGAGACCCCCAGGAAAGCAGCAGGGCCCAGGGATCCAGGGGCAGCCCAGCCCCGCTTTGCCCAATGGAGAGCCGAAGGCCGGGGCGAAAACAGCTTGTGTTGATTTCCTGCGGCGAGGCACGGTGAGGCTGTGGTTTGCTGCCCAAGGAGAGTTTCCCTTTGCAGAATGCAGTTCCCAGAAGCTCGTTATGTGCCATCGCTGCGACGGGGCCTTGGCTCTGAGCGGCCGAGCTGGATCAGGGGGCATGGCAGGGACCTGGGCGCAGAAGGCCTTCGCGCGGCCAATCCTGTTTCCCCACGAAGGAGTACCCATGGGCAGTGTGATTCGGGTGCCGGAAACCCCCAGCAAAGCAGCTGGGCCCAGGGATCCAGGGGCAGCCCAGCTCAGCTTCGCCCTATGGAGAGCGCAGGGCCTGGGGGGGAAAACGGCTTGCACTGCTTTCCTGAGCCAAGGCGAGTTGGGGGTGTGGTTTGCTGCCCGAGGAGACTTTCCCTTTGCAGAATGCAGCTCCCAGAAGCTCGTTTTGGGCCGTCACTGCGAAGGGGCCTCGGTGCTGAGCGGCCGAGCTGGCTCAGGGTGCATGGCTGTGGTCTGGGTGCAGAAGGCCTTTGCGCGCCCAATCCTGCATCCCCACGAAGGAGAACCCGTGGGCAGTGTGATTCGGGTGCCGGAAACCCCCAGCAAAGCAGCAGGTCCCAGGGATCCAGAGGCAGCCCAGCCCCGCATCGCCCTATGGAGAGCGCAGGGCCTGGGGGGAAAACGGCTTGCACTGCTTTCCTGAGCCAATGCGCGTTGGGGGTGTGGTTTGCTGCCCAAGGAGAGTTTCCTTTTGCAGAATGCAGCTCCCAGAAGCTCTTTTTGGGCCGTCGCTGCCACGGGTCCTCAGCGCTGATCGGCCGAGCTGGCTCAGGGTGGAAGGCTGGGGCCATGGCGCAGAAGCCTTTCGCAAACCCAATCCTACTTGCCCACGAAGGAGAACCCGTGTGGAGTGTTTTCGGCCGCCGGAAACTCCCAGCAAAGCAGCAGGGCCCAGGGATCCAGGGGCAGCCCAGCCCCGCTTTGCGCTATGGAGAGGGGAGGGCCGGGGTAAAAACAACTTGTGTTGATTACCTGCACCGAGGCACGGTGAGGCTGTGGTGGGCTGCCCAAGGAGAGTTTCCCTTTGCAGAATGCAGCTCCCAGAAGCTCGTTTTGATTTGCCATTGCGACGGGGCCTCGGCACTGAGGGGCAGAGCTGGCTCAGGGGGCATGGCTGGGGCCTAGGCGCAGAAGGTCTTCGCGCTCCGAATCCTGCTTCCCCACGAATGAGAACCCCTGTGGAGTGTGATTTGGGTGCCAGAAACCCCCAGCAAAGCAGCAGGGCCCAGGGATCCAGGGGCAGCCCAGCTCAGCTTCGCCCTATGGAGAGCGGAGTGCCGGGGGCTAAAATGGATAGCGTTGCTTTCCTGAGCGGAGGCGAGTTGGGGCTGTGCTTTGCTGCCCGAGGAGTGTTTCCCTTTGCAGAATGCAGCTCCCCGAAGCTCGATTTGGGCCGTCGCTGCGACGGGGCCTCGGCGCTGAGCGGCCGAGCTGGCTCAGGGTGCATGGCTGTGGTCTGGGCGCAGAAGGCCTTCGCGCGCCCAATCCTGCATCCCCACGAAGGAGAACCCGTGGGCAGTGTGATTCGGGTGCCGGAAACCCCCAGCAAAGCAGCAGGGCCCAGGGATCCAGGGGCAGCCCAGCTCAGCTTCGCCCTATGGAGAGCGGAATGCCGGGGGCGAAAACACATAGCGTTGCTTTCCTGAGCGGAGGCGAGTTGGGGCTGTGCTTTGCTGCCCGAGGAGTGTTTCCCTTTGCAGAATGCAGTTCCCGGGAGCTCGTTATGTGCCGTGGCTGCGACGGGGGCTCGGCGCTGAGCGGCCGAGCTGGATCAGGGGGCATGGCAGGGACCTGGGCGCAGAAGGCCTTCGCGCGCCCAATCCTGTTTCCCCACGAAGGAGTACCCATGGGCAGTGTGATTCGGGTGCCGGAAACCCCCAGCAAAGCAGCTGGGCCCAGGGATCCATGGGCAGCCCAGCCCCGCATCGCCCTATGGAGAGCGCAGGGCCTGGGGGGAAAACGGCTTGCACTGCTTTCCTGAGCCAAGGCGCGTTGGGGGTGTGGTTTGCTGCCCGAGGAGAGTTTCCCTTTGCAGAATGCAGCTCCCAGAAGCTCGTTTTGGGCCGTCGCTGCGAAGGGGCCTCGGCGCTGAGCGGCCGAGCTGGCTCAGGGGGCATGGCTGTGGTCTGGGCGCAGAAGGCCTTCGCGCGCCCAATCCTGCTTCCCCACGAAGGAGAACCCGTGGGCAGTGTGATTCGGGTGCCGGAAACCCCCAGCAAAGCAGCAGGGCCCAGGGATCCAGGGGCAGCCCAGCTCAGCTTCGCCCTATGGAGAGGGGAGGGCCGGACACGAAAACGGATAGCATTGCTTTCCTGAGCGGAGGCACGTTGGGGCTGTGCTTTGCTGCCCCAGCAGAGTTTCACTTTGCAGAATGCAGCACTCAGAAGCTCATTTTGGGCAATAGGTGCGACGGGGCCTCTGAGCTGAGTGGCCGAGCTGGCTCAGGGGGCATGGCTGGGGCCTGGGCGCAGGAGGCTTTCGCGCGCCCAATCCTGCATTCCCCGCGAAGGAGAACCCGTGGGGAGTGCGTTTCGGGCTCCGGAGACCCCCAGGAAAGCAGCAGGGCCCAGGGATCCAGGGGCAGCCCAGCCCCGCTTTGCCCAATGGAGAGCCGAAGGCCGGGGCGAAAACAGCTTGTGTTGATTTCCTGCGGCGAGGCACGGTGAGGCTGTGGTTTGCTGCCCAAGGAGAGTTTCCCTTTGCAGAATGCAGTTCCCAGAAGCTCGTTATGTGCCATCGCTGCGACGGGGCCTTGGCTCTGAGCGGCCGAGCTGGAGCAGGGGGCATGGCAGGGACCTGGGCGCAGAAGGCCTTCGCGCGGCCAATCCTGTTTCCCCACGAAGGAGTACCCATGGGCAGTGTGATTCGGGTGCCGGAAACCCCCAGCAAAGCAGCTGGGCCCAGGGATCCAGGGGCAGCCCAGCTCAGCTTCGCCCTATGGAGAGCGCAGGGCCTGGGGGGGAAAACGGCTTGCACTGCTTTCCTGAGCCAAGGCGAGTTGGGGGTGTGGTTTGCTGCCCGAGGAGACTTTCCCTTTGCAGAATGCAGCTCCCAGAAGCTCGTCATGGGCCGTCGCTGCGAAGGGGCCTCGGCGCTGAGCGGCCGAGCTGGCTCAGGGGGCATGGCCGGGGCCTGGGCGAAGAAGGACTTAGCACGCCCAATCCTGCTTGCCCACGAAGGAGAACCTGTGTGGAGTGTGATTCGGGTGCCGGAAACCCCCAGCAAAGCAGCAGGGCCCAGGGATCCAGGGGCAGCCCAGCTCAGCTTCGCCCTATGGAGAGCGGAATGCCGGGGGCGAAAACACATAGCGTTGCTTTCCTGAGCGGAGGCGAGTTGGGGCTGTGCTTTGCTGCCCGAGGAGTGTTTCCCTTTGCAGAATGCAGTTCCCGGGAGCTCGTTATGTGCCATGGCTGCGACGGGGGCTCGGCGCTGAGCGGCCGAGCTGGATCAGGGGGCATGGCAGGGACCTGGGCGCAGAAGGCCTTCGCGCGCCCAATCCTGTTTCCCCACGAAGGAGTACCCATGGGCAGTGTGATTCGGGTGCCGGAAACCCCCAGCAAAGCAGCTGGGCCCAGGGATCCATGGGCAGCCCAGCCCCGCATCGCCCTATGGAGAGCGCAGGGCCTGGGGGGAAAACGGCTTGCACTGCTTTCCTGAGCCAAGGCGCGTTGGGGGTGTGGTTTGCTGCCCGAGGAGAGTTTCCCTTTGCAGAATGCAGCTCCCAGAATCTCGTTTTGGGCCGTAGCTGCCACGGGTCCTCAGCACTGAGCGGCCGAGCTGGCTCAGGGGGCATGGCTGGGGCCTGGGCGCAGAAGCCTTTCGCGCACCCAATCCTGCATTCCCCACGAAGGAGAACCCGTGGGGAGTGGGATTTGGGCGCCGGAGACCCCCAGCAAAGCAGCAGGGCCCAGGGAGCCAGGGGTGGCCCAGCCCCGCTTTGCCCTATGGAGAGAGGAGGGCCGGGGGCGCAAACAGCTTGTGTTGATTTCCTGCGCCGAGGCAGGTTGAGGCTGTGGTGTGCTGCCCAAGGAGAGTTTCCCTTTGCAGAATGCAGCTCCCAGAAGCTCGTTATGTGCCGTGGCTGCGACGGGGGCTCGGCGCTGAGCGGCCGAGCTGGATCAGGGGGCATGGCAGGGACCTGGGCGCAGAAGGCCTTCGCGCGCCCAATCCTGTTTCCCCACGAAGGAGTACCCATGGGCAGTGTGATTCGGGTGCCGGAAACCCCCAGCAAAGCAGCTGGGCCCAGGGATCCAGGGGCAGCCCAGCTCAGCTTCGCCCTATGGAGAGCGCAGGGCCTGGGGGGGAAAACGGCTTGCACTGCTTTCCTGAGCCAAGGCGCGTTGGGGGTGTGGTTTGCTGCCCAAGGAGAGTTTCCTTTTGCAGAATGCAGCTCCCAGAAGCTCTTTTTGGGCCGTCGCTGCCACGGGTCCTCAGCGCTGATCGGCCGAGCTGGCTCAGGGGGCATGGCTGGGGCCATGGCGCAGAAGGCTTTCGCAAACCCAATCCTACTTGCCCACGAAGGAGAACCCGTGTGGAGTGTTTTCGGCCGCCGGAAAACCCCAGCAAAGCAGCAGGGCCCAGGGATCCAGGGGCAGCCCAGCACCGCTTTGCCCTATGGAGAGCGGAGGGCCGGGGTAAAAACAACTTGTGTTGATTACCTGCGCTGAGGCACGGTGAGGCTGTGGTTTGCTGCCGGAGGAGAGTTTCCCTTTGCAGAATGCAGTTCCCAGAAGCTCGTTATGTGCCGTCGGTGCGAAGGAGCCTCAGCACTGAGCGGCCGAGCTGGCTCAGGGGGCATGGATGGGGCCTGGGCGCAGAAGACTTTCGCGCACCCAATCCTGCATTCCCCACGAAGGAGAACCCGTGTGGAGTGGTTTCGGCCACTGGAGACCACCAGCAAAGCAGTAGGGCCCAGGGAGCCAGGCGCAGCCCAGCTCAGCTTCGCCCTATGGAGAGCGGAGGGCCGGGGGCGAAAACAGCTTGTGTTGATTTCCTGTGCCGAGGCAAGTTGAGGCTGTGGTGGGCTGCCCAAGGAGAGTTTCTCTTTGCAGAATGCAGCTCCCAGAAGCTCGTTTTGATTTGCCATTGCGACGGGGCCTCGGCACTGAGCGGCAGAGCTGGCTCAGGGGGCATGGCTGGGGCCTGGGCGCAGAAGGTCTTCGCGCTCCGAATCCTGCTTCCCCACGAATGAGAACCCCTGTGGAGTGTGATTTGGGTGCCAGAAACCCCCAGCAAAGCAGCAGGGCCCAGGGATCCAGGGGCAGCCCAGCTCAGCTTCGCCCTATGGAGAGCGGAGTGCCGGGGGCGAAAACGGATAGTGTTGCTTTCCTGAGCGGAGGCGAGTTGGGGCTGTGCTTTGCTGCCCGAGGAGTGTTTCCCTTTGCAGAATGCAGCTCCCAGAAGCTCGTTTTGGGCCGTCGCTGCGAAGGGGCCTCGGCGCTGAGCGGCCGAGCTGGCTCAGGGGGCATGGCTGTGGTCTGGGCGCAGAAGGCCTTCGCGCGCCCAATCCTGCTTCCCCACGAAGGAGAACCCGTGGGCAGTGTGATTCGGGTGCCGGAAACCCCCAGCAAAGCAGCAGGGCCCAGGGATCCAGGGGCAGCCCAGCTCAGCTTCGCCCTATGGAGAGGGGAGGGCCGGACGCGAAAACGGATAGCATTGCTTTCCTGAGCGGAGGCACGTTGGGGCTGTGCTTTGCTGCTCCAGCAGAGTTTCACTTTGCAGAATGCAGCACTCAGAAGCTCATTTTGGGCAATAGGTGCGACGGGGCCTCTGAGCTGAGTGGCCGAGCTGGCTCAGGGGGCATGGCTGGGGCCTGGGCGCAGGAGGCTTTCGCGCGCCCAATCCTGCATTCCCCGCGAAGGAGAACCCGTGGGGAGTGCGTTTCGGGCTCCGGAGACCCCCAGGAAAGCAGCAGGGCCCAGGGATCCAGGGGCAGCCCAGCCCCGCTTTGCCCAATGGAGAGCCGAAGGCCGGGGCGAAAACAGCTTGTGTTGATTTCCTGCGGCGAGGCACGGTGAGGCTGTGGTTTGCTGCCCAAGGAGAGTTTCCCTTTGCAGAATGCAGTTCCCAGAAGCTCGTTATGTGCCATCGCTGCGACGGGGCCTTGGCTCTGAGCGGCCGAGCTGGATCAGGGGGCATGGCAGGGACCTGGGCGCAGAAGGCCTTCGCGCGGCCAATCCTGTTTCCCCACGAAGGAGTACCCATGGGCAGTGTGATTCGGGTGCCGGAAACCCCCAGCAAAGCAGCTGGGCCCAGGGATCCAGGGGCAGCCCAGCTCAGCTTCGCCCTATGGAGAGCGCAGGGCCTGGGGGGGAAAACGGCTTGCACTGCTTTCCTGAGCCAAGGCGAGTTGGGGGTGTGGTTTGCTGCCCGAGGAGACTTTCCCTTTGCAGAATGCAGCTCCCAGAAGCTCGTCATGGGCCGTCGCTGCGAAGGGGCCTCGGCGCTGAGCGGCCGAGCTGGCTCAGGGGGCATGGCCGGGGCCTGGGCGAAGAAGGACTTAGCACGCCCAATCCTGCTTGCCCACGAAGGAGAACCTGTGTGGAGTGTGATTCGGGTGCCGGAAACCCCCAGCAAAGCAGCAGGGCCCAGGGATCCAGGGGCAGCCCAGCTCAGCTTCGCCCTATGGAGAGCGGAATGCCGGGGGCGAAAACACATAGCGTTGCTTTCCTGAGCGGAGGCGAGTTGGGGCTGTGCTTTGCTGCCCGAGGAGTGTTTCCCTTTGCAGAATGCAGTTCCCGGGAGCTCGTTATGTGCCGTGGCTGCGACGGGGGCTCGGCGCTGAGCGGCCGAGCTGGATCAGGGGGCATGGCAGGGACCTGGGCGCAGAAGGCCTTCGCGCGCCCAATCCTGTTTCCCCACGAAGGAGTACCCATGGGCAGTGTGATTCGGGTGCCGGAAACCCCCAGCAAAGCAGCTGGGCCCAGGGATCCATGGGCAGCCCAGCCCCGCATCGCCCTATGGAGAGCGCAGGGCCTGGGGGGAAAACGGCTTGCACTGCTTTCCTGAGCCAAGGCGCGTTGGGGGTGTGGTTTGCTGCCCGAGGAGAGTTTCCCTTTGCAGAATGCAGCTCCCAGAAGCTCGTTTTGGGCCGTAGCTGCCACGGGTCCTCAGCACTGAGCGGCCGAGCTGGCTCAGGGGGCATGGCTGGGGCCTGGGCGCAGAAGCCTTTCGCGCACCCAATCCTGCATTCCCCACGAAGGAGAACCCGTGGGGAGTGGGATTTGGGCGCCGGAGACCCCCAGCAAAGCAGCAGGGCCCAGGGAGCCAGGGGTGGCCCAGCCCCGCTTTGCCCTATGGAGAGAGGAGGGCCGGGGGCGCAAACAGCTTGTGTTGATTTCCTGCGCCGAGGCAGGTTGAGGCTGTGGTGTGCTGCCCAAGGAGAGTTTCCCTTTGCAGAATGCAGCTCCCAGAAGCTCGTTATGTGCCGTGGCTGCGACGGGGGCTCGGCGCTGAGCGGCCGAGCTGGATCAGGGGGCATGGCAGGGACCTGGGCGCAGAAGGCCTTTGCGCGCCCAATCCTGTTTCCCCACGAAGGAGTACCCATGGGCAGTGTGATTCGGGTGCCGGAAACCCCCAGCAAAGCAGCTGGGCCCAGGGATCCAGGGGCAGCCCAGCTCAGCTTCGCCCTATGGAGAGCGCAGGGCCTGGGGGGGAAAACGGCTTGCACTGCTTTCCTGAGCCAAGGCGCGTTGGGGGTGTGGTTTGCTGCCCAAGGAGAGTTTCCTTTTGCAGAATGCAGCTCCCAGAAGCTCTTTTTGGGCCGTCGCTGCCACGGGTCCTCAGCGCTGATCGGCCGAGCTGGCTCAGGGGGCATGGCTGGGGCCATGGCGCAGAAGGCTTTCGCAAACCCAATCCTACTTGCCCACGAAGGAGAACCCGTGTGGAGTGTTTTCGGCCGCCGGAAAACCCCAGCAAAGCAGCAGGGCCCAGGGATCCAGGGGCAGCCCAGCACCGCTTTGCCCTATGGAGAGCTGAGGGCCGGGGTAAAAACAACTTGTGTTGATTACCTGCGCTGAGGCACGGTGAGGCTGTGGTTTGCTGCCAGAGGAGAGTTTCCCTTTGCAGAATGCAGTTCCCAGAAGCTCGTTATGTGCCGTCGGTGCGAAGGAGCCTCAGCACTGAGCGGCCGAGCTGGCTCAGGGGGCATGGATGGGGCCTGGGCGCAGAAGACTTTCGCGCACCCAATCCTGCATTCCCCACGAAGGAGAACCCGTGTGGAGTGGTTTCGGCCACTGGAGACCACCAGCAAAGCAGTAGGGCCCAGGGAGCCAGGCGCAGCCCAGCTCAGCTTCGCCCTATGGAGAGCGGAGGGCCGGGGGCGAAAACAGCTTGTGTTGATTTCCTGTGCCGAGGCAAGTTGAGGCTGTGGTGGGCTGCCCAAGGAGAGTTTCTCTTTGCAGAATGCAGCTCCCAGAAGCTCGTTTTGATTTGCCATTGCGACGGGGCCTCGGCACTGAGCGGCAGAGCTGGCTCAGGGGGCATGGCTGGGGCCTGGGCGCAGAAGGTCTTCGCGCTCCGAATCCTGCTTCCCCACGAATGAGAACCCCTGTGGAGTGTGATTTGGGTGCCAGAAACCCCCAGCAAAGCAGCAGGGCCCAGGGATCCAGGGGCAGCCCAGCTCAGCTTCGCCCTATGGAGAGCGGAGTGCCGGGGGCGAAAACGGATAGCGTTGCTTTCCTGAGCGGAGGCGAGTTGGGGCTGTGCTTTGCTGCCCGAGGAGTGTTTCCCTTTGCAGAATGCAGCTCCCAGAAGCTCGTTTTGGGCCGTCGCTGCGAAGGGGCCTCGGCGCTGAGCGGCCGAGCTGGCTCAGGGGGCATGGCTGTGGTCTGGGCGCAGAAGGCCTTCGCGCGCCCAATCCTGCTTCCCCACGAAGGAGAACCCGTGGGCAGTGTGATTCGGGTGCCGGAAACCCCCAGCAAAGCAGCAGGGCCCAGGGATCCAGGGGCAGCCCAGCTCAGCTTCGCCCTATGGAGAGGGGAGGGCCGGACGCGAAAACGGATAGCATTGCTTTCCTGAGCGGAGGCACGTTGGGGCTGTGCTTTGCTGCCCCAGCAGAGTTTCACTTTGCAGAATGCAGCACTCAGAAGCTCATTTTGGGCAATAGGTGCGACGGGGCCTCTGAGCTGAGTGGCCGAGCTGGCTCAGGGGGCATGGCTGGGGCCTGGGCGCAGGAGGCTTTCGCGCGCCCAATCCTGCATTCCCCGCGAAGGAGAACCCGTGGGGAGTGCGTTTCGGGCTCCGGAGACCCCCAGGAAAGCAGCAGGGCCCAGGGATCCAGGGGCAGCCCAGCCCCGCTTTGCCCAATGGAGAGCCGAAGGCCGGGGCGAAAACAGCTTGTGTTGATTTCCTGCGGCGAGGCACGGTGAGGCTGTGGTTTGCTGCCCAAGGAGAGTTTCCCTTTGCAGAATGCAGTTCCCAGAAGCTCGTTATGTGCCATCGCTGCGACGGGGCCTTGGCTCTGAGCGGCCGAGCTGGATCAGGGGGCATGGCAGGGACCTGGGCGCAGAAGGCCTTCGCGCGGCCAATCCTGTTTCCCCACGAAGGAGTACCCATGGGCAGTGTGATTCGGGTGCCGGAAACCCCCAGCAAAGCAGCTGGGCCCAGGGATCCAGGGGCAGCCCAGCTCAGCTTCGCCCTATGGAGAGCGCAGGGCCTGGGGGGGAAAACGGCTTGCACTGCTTTCCTGAGCCAAGGCGAGTTGGGGGTGTGGTTTGCTGCCCGAGGAGACTTTCCCTTTGCAGAATGCAGCTCCCAGAAGCTCGTCATGGGCCGTCGCTGCGAAGGGGCCTCGGCGCTGAGCGGCCGAGCTGGCTCAGGGGGCATGGCCGGGGCCTGGGCGAAGAAGGACTTAGCACGCCCAATCCTGCTTGCCCACGAAGGAGAACCTGTGTGGAGTGTGATTCGGGTGCCGGAAACCCCCAGCAAAGCAGCAGGGCCCAGGGATCCAGGGGCAGCCCAGCTCAGCTTCGCCCTATGGAGAGCGGAATGCCGGGGGCGAAAACACATAGCGTTGCTTTCCTGAGCGGAGGCGAGTTGGGGCTGTGCTTTGCTGCCCGAGGAGTGTTTCCCTTTGCAGAATGCAGTTCCCGGGAGCTCGTTATGTGCCGTGGCTGCGACGGGGGCTCGGCGCTGAGCGGCCGAGCTGGATCAGGGGGCATGGCAGGGACCTGGGCGCAGAAGGCCTTCGCGCGCCCAATCCTGTTTCCCCACGAAGGAGTACCCATGGGCAGTGTGATTCGGGTGCCGGAAACCCCCAGCAAAGCAGCTGGGCCCAGGGATCCATGGGCAGCCCAGCCCCGCATCGCCCTATGGAGGGCGCAGGGCCTGGGGGGAAAACGGCTTGCACTGCTTTCCTGAGCCAAGGCGCGTTGGGGGTGTGGTTTGCTGCCCGAGGAGAGTTTCCCTTTGCAGAATGCAGCTCCCAGAATCTCGTTTTGGGCCGTAGCTGCCACGGGTCCTCAGCACTGAGCGGCCGAGCTGGCTCAGGGGGCATGGCTGGGGCCTGGGCGCAGAAGCCTTTCGCGCACCCAATCCTGCATTCCCCACGAAGGAGAACCCGTGGGGAGTGGGATTTGGGCGCCGGAGACCCCCAGCAAAGCACCGGGGCCAGGGAGCCAGGGGTGGCCCAGCCCCGCTTTGCCCTATGGAGAGAGGAGGGCCGGGGGCGCAAACAGCTTGTGTTGATTTCCTGCGCCGAGGCAGGTTGAGGCTGTGGTGTGCTGCCCAAGGAGAGTTTCCCTTTGCAGAATGCAGCTCCCAGAAGCTCGTTATGTGCCGTGGCTGCGACGGGGGCTCGGCGCTGAGCGGCCGAGCTGGATCAGGGGGCATGGCAGGGACCTGGGCGCAGAAGGCCTTTGCGCGCCCAATCCTGTTTCCCCACGAAGGAGTACCCATGGGCAGTGTGATTCGGGTGCCGGAAACCCCCAGCAAAGCAGCTGGGCCCAGGGATCCAGGGGCAGCCCAGCTCAGCTTCGCCCTATGGAGAGCGCAGGGCCTGGGGGGGAAAACGGCTTGCACTGCTTTCCTGAGCCAAGGCGCGTTGGGGGTGTGGTTTGCTGCCCAAGGAGAGTTTCCTTTTGCAGAATGCAGCTCCCAGAAGCTCTTTTTGGGCCGTCGCTGCCACGGGTCCTCAGCGCTGATCGGCCGAGCTGGCTCAGGGGGCATGGCTGGGGCCATGGCGCAGAAGGCTTTCGCAAACCCAATCCTACTTGCCCACGAAGGAGAACCCGTGTGGAGTGTTTTCGGCCGCCGGAAAACCCCAGCAAAGCAGCAGGGCCCAGGGAGCAAGGGGCAGCCCAGCCCCGCTTTGCCCTATGGAGAGCGGAGGGCCGGGGTAAAAACAACTTGTGTTGATTACCTGCGCTGAGGCACGGTGAGGCTGTGGTTTGCTGCCAGAGGAGAGTTTCCCTTTGCAGAATGCAGTTCCCAGAAGCTCGTTATGTGCCGTCGGTGCGAAGGAGCCTCAGCACTGAGCGGCCGAGCTGGCTCAGGGGGCATGGATGGGGCCTGGGCGCAGAAGACTTTCGCGCACCCAATCCTGCATTCCCCACGAAGGAGAACCCGTGTGGAGTGGTTTCGGCCACTGGAGACCACCAGCAAAGCAGTAGGGCCCAGGGAGCCAGGCGCAGCCCAGCTCAGCTTCGCCCTATGGAGAGCGGAGGGCCGGGGGCGAAAACAGCTTGTGTTGATTTCCTGTGCCGAGGCAAGTTGAGGCTGTGGTGGGCTGCCCAAGGAGAGTTTCTCTTTGCAGAATGCAGCTCCCAGAAGCTCGTTTTGATTTGCCATTGCGACGGGGCCTCGGCACTGAGCGGCAGAGCTGGCTCAGGGGGCATGGCTGGGGCCTGGGCGCAGAAGGTCTTCGCGCTCCGAATCCTGCTTCCCCACGAATGAGAACCCCTGTGGAGTGTGATTTGGGTGCCAGAAACCCCCAGCAAAGCAGCAGGGCCCAGGGATCCAGGGGCAGCCCAGCTCAGCTTCGCCCTATGGAGAGCGGAGTGCCGGGGGCGAAAACGGATAGCGTTGCTTTCCTGAGCGGAGGCGAGTTGGGGCTGTGCTTTGCTGCCCGAGGAGTGTTTCCCTTTGCAGAATGCAGCTCCCAGAAGCTCGTTTTGGGCCGTCGCTGCGAAGGGGCCTCGGCGCTGAGCGGCCGAGCTGGCTCAGGGGGCATGGCTGTGGTCTGGGCGCAGAAGGCCTTCGCGCGCCCAATCCTGCTTCCCCACGAAGGAGAACCCGTGGGCAGTGTGATTCGGGTGCCGGAAACCCCCAGCAAAGCAGCAGGGCCCAGGGATCCAGGGGCAGCCCAGCTCAGCTTCGCCCTATGGAGAGGGGAGGGCCGGACGCGAAAACGGATAGCATTGCTTTCCTGAGCGGAGGCACGTTGGGGCTGTGCTTTGCTGCCCCAGCAGAGTTTCACTTTGCAGAATGCAGCACTCAGAAGCTCATTTTGGGCAATAGGTGCGACGGGGCCTCTGAGCTGAGTGGCCGAGCTGGCTCAGGGGGCATGGCTGGGGCCTGGGCGCAGGAGGCTTTCGCGCGCCCAATCCTGCATTCCCCGCGAAGGAGAACCCGTGGGGAGTGCGTTTCGGGCTCCGGAGACCCCCAGGAAAGCAGCAGGGCCCAGGGATCCAGGGGCAGCCCAGCCCCGCTTTGCCCAATGGAGAGCCGAAGGCCGGGGCGAAAACAGCTTGTGTTGATTTCCTGCGGCGAGGCACGGTGAGGCTGTGGTTTGCTGCCCAAGGAGAGTTTCCCTTTGCAGAATGCAGTTCCCAGAAGCTCGTTATGTGCCATCGCTGCGACGGGGCCTTGGCTCTGAGCGGCCGAGCTGGATCAGGGGGCATGGCAGGGACCTGGGCGCAGAAGGCCTTCGCGCGGCCAATCCTGTTTCCCCACGAAGGAGTACCCATGGGCAGTGTGATTCGGGTGCCGGAAACCCCCAGCAAAGCAGCTGGGCCCAGGGATCCAGGGGCAGCCCAGCTCAGCTTCGCCCTATGGAGAGCGCAGGGCCTGGGGGGGAAAACGGCTTGCACTGCTTTCCTGAGCCAAGGCGAGTTGGGGGTGTGGTTTGCTGCCCGAGGAGACTTTCCCTTTGCAGAATGCAGCTCCCAGAAGCTCGTCATGGGCCGTCGCTGCGAAGGGGCCTCGGCGCTGAGCGGCCGAGCTGGCTCAGGGGGCATGGCCGGGGCCTGGGCGAAGAAGGACTTAGCACGCCCAATCCTGCTTGCCCACGAAGGAGAACCTGTGTGGAGTGTGATTCGGGTGCCGGAAACCCCCAGCAAAGCAGCAGGGCCCAGGGATCCAGGGGCAGCCCAGCTCAGCTTCGCCCTATGGAGAGCGGAATGCCGGGGGCGAAAACACATAGCGTTGCTTTCCTGAGCGGAGGCGAGTTGGGGCTGTGCTTTGCTGCCCGAGGAGTGTTTCCCTTTGCAGAATGCAGTTCCCGGGAGCTCGTTATGTGCCGTGGCTGCGACGGGGGCTCGGCGCTGAGCGGCCGAGCTGGATCAGGGGGCATGGCAGGGACCTGGGCGCAGAAGGCCTTCGCGCGCCCAATCCTGTTTCCCCACGAAGGAGTACCCATGGGCAGTGTGATTCGGGTGCCGGAAACCCCCAGCAAAGCAGCTGGGCCCAGGGATCCATGGGCAGCCCAGCCCCGCATCGCCCTATGGAGAGCGCAGGGCCTGGGGGGAAAACGGCTTGCACTGCTTTCCTGAGCCAAGGCGCGTTGGGGGTGTGGTTTGCTGCCCGAGGAGAGTTTCCCTTTGCAGAATGCAGCTCCCAGAAGCTCGTTTTGGGCCGTAGCTGCCACGGGTCCTCAGCACTGAGCGGCCGAGCTGGCTCAGGGGGCATGGCTGGGGCCTGGGCGCAGAAGCCTTTCGCGCACCCAATCCTGCATTCCCCACGAAGGAGAACCCGTGGGGAGTGGGATTTGGGCGCCGGAGACCCCCAGCAAAGCAGCAGGGCCCAGGGAGCCAGGGGTGGCCCAGCCCCGCTTTGCCCTATGGAGAGAGGAGGGCCGGGGGCGCAAACAGCTTGTGTTGATTTCCTGCGCCGAGGCAGGTTGAGGCTGTGGTGTGCTGCCCAAGGAGAGTTTCCCTTTGCAGAATGCAGCTCCCAGAAGCTCGTTATGTGCCGTGGCTGCGACGGGGGCTCGGCGCTGAGCGGCCGAGCTGGATCAGGGGGCATGGCAGGGACCTGGGCGCAGAAGGCCTTTGCGCGCCCAATCCTGTTTCCCCACGAAGGAGTACCCATGGGCAGTGTGATTCGGGTGCCGGAAACCCCCAGCAAAGCAGCTGGGCCCAGGGATCCAGGGGCAGCCCAGCTCAGCTTCGCCCTATGGAGAGCGCAGGGCCTGGGGGGGAAAACGGCTTGCACTGCTTTCCTGAGCCAAGGCGCGTTGGGGGTGTGGTTTGCTGCCCAAGGAGAGTTTCCTTTTGCAGAATGCAGCTCCCAGAAGCTCTTTTTGGGCCGTCGCTGCCACGGGTCCTCAGCGCTGATCGGCCGAGCTGGCTCAGGGGGCATGGCTGGGGCCATGGCGCAGAAGGCTTTCGCAAACCCAATCCTACTTGCCCACGAAGGAGAACCCGTGTGGAGTGTTTTCGGCCGCCGGAAAACCCCAGCAAAGCAGCAGGGCCCAGGGATCCAGGGGCAGCCCAGCACCGCTTTGCCCTATGGAGAGCTGAGGGCCGGGGTAAAAACAACTTGTGTTGATTACCTGCGCTGAGGCACGGTGAGGCTGTGGTTTGCTGCCAGAGGAGAGTTTCCCTTTGCAGAATGCAGTTCCCAGAAGCTCGTTATGTGCCGTCGGTGCGAAGGAGCCTCAGCACTGAGCGGCCGAGCTGGCTCAGGGGGCATGGATGGGGCCTGGGCGCAGAAGACTTTCGCGCACCCAATCCTGCATTCCCCACGAAGGAGAACCCGTGTGGAGTGGTTTCGGCCACTGGAGACCACCAGCAAAGCAGTAGGGCCCAGGGAGCCAGGCGCAGCCCAGCTCAGCTTCGCCCTATGGAGAGCGGAGGGCCGGGGGCGAAAACAGCTTGTGTTGATTTCCTGTGCCGAGGCAAGTTGAGGCTGTGGTGGGCTGCCCAAGGAGAGTTTCTCTTTGCAGAATGCAGCTCCCAGAAGCTCGTTTTGATTTGCCATTGCGACGGGGCCTCGGCACTGAGCGGCAGAGCTGGCTCAGGGGGCATGGCTGGGGCCTGGGCGCAGAAGGTCTTCGCGCTCCGAATCCTGCTTCCCCACGAAGGAGAACCCCTGTGGAGTGTGATTTGGGTGCCAGAAACCCCCAGCAAAGCAGCAGGGCCCAGGGATCCAGGGGCAGCCCAGCTCAGCTTCGCCCTATGGAGAGCGGAGTGCCGGGGGCGAAAACGGATAGCGTTGCTTTCCTGAGCGGAGGCGAGTTGGGGCTGTGCTTTGCTGCCCGAGGAGTGTTTCCCTTTGCAGAATGCAGCTCCCAGAAGCTCGTTTTGGGCCGTCGCTGCGAAGGGGCCTCGGCGCTGAGCGGCCGAGCTGGCTCAGGGGGCATGGCTGTAGTCTGGGCGCAGAAGGCCTTCGCGCGCCCAATCCTGCTTCCCCACGAAGGAGAACCCGTGGGCAGTGTGATTCGGGTGCCGGAAACCCCCAGCAAAGCAGCAGGGCCCAGGGATCCAGGGGCAGCCCAGCTCAGCTTCGCCCTATGGAGAGGGGAGGGCCGGACGCGAAAACGGATAGCATTGCTTTCCTGAGCGGAGGCACGTTGGGGCTGTGCTGTGCTGCCCCAGCAGAGTTTCACTTTGCAGAATGCAGCACTCAGAAGCTCATTTTGGGCAATAGGTGCGACGGGGCCTCTGAGCTGAGTGGCCGAGCTGGCTCAGGGGGCATGGCTGGGGCCTGGGCGCAGGAGGCTTTCGCGCGCCCAATCCTGCATTCCCCGCGAAGGAGAACCCGTGGGGAGTGCGTTTCGGGCTCCGGAGACCCCCAGGAAAGCAGCAGGGCCCAGGGATCCAGGGGCAGCCCAGCCCCGCTTTGCCCAATGGAGAGCCGAAGGCCGGGGCGAAAACAGCTTGTGTTGATTTCCTGCGGCGAGGCACGGTGAGGCTGTGGTTTGCTGCCCAAGGAGAGTTTCCCTTTGCAGAATGCAGTTCCCAGAAGCTCGTTATGTGCCATCGCTGCGACGGGGCCTTGGCTCTGAGCGGCCGAGCTGGATCAGGGGGCATGGCAGGGACCTGGGCGCAGAAGCCTTTCGCGCACCCAATCCTGCATTCCCCACGAAGGAGAACCCGTGGGGAGTGGGATTTGGGCGCCGGAGACCCCCAGCAAAGCAGCAGGGCCCAGGGAGCCAGGGGTGGCCCAGCCCCGCTTTGCCCTATGGAGAGAGGAGGGCCGGGGGCGCAAACAGCTTGTGTTGATTTCCTGCGCCGAGGCAGGTTGAGGCTGTGGTGTGCTGCCCAAGGAGAGTTTCCCTTTGCAGAATGCAGCTCCCAGAAGCTCGTTATGTGCCGTGGCTGCGACGGGGGCTCGGCGCTGAGCGGCCGAGCTGGATCAGGGGGCATGGCAGGGACCTGGGCGCAGAAGGCCTTTGCGCGCCCAATCCTGTTTCCCCACGAAGGAGTACCCATGGGCAGTGTGATTCGGGTGCCGGAAACCCCCAGCAAAGCAGCTGGGCCCAGGGATCCAGGGGCAGCCCAGCTCAGCTTCGCCCTATGGAGAGCGCAGGGCCTGGGGGGGAAAACGGCTTGCACTGCTTTCCTGAGCCAAGGCGCGTTGGGGGTGTGGTTTGCTGCCCAAGGAGAGTTTCCTTTTGCAGAATGCAGCTCCCAGAAGCTCTTTTTGGGCCGTCGCTGCCACGGGTCCTCAGCGCTGATCGGCCGAGCTGGCTCAGGGGGCATGGCTGGGGCCATGGCGCAGAAGGCTTTCGCAAACCCAATCCTACTTGCCCACGAAGGAGAACCCGTGTGGAGTGTTTTCGGCCGCCGGAAAACCCCAGCAAAGCAGCAGGGCCCAGGGATCCAGGGGCAGCCCAGCACCGCTTTGCCCTATGGAGAGCGGAGGGCCGGGGTAAAAACAACTTGTGTTGATTACCTGCGCTGAGGCACGGTGAGGCTGTGGTTTGCTGCCAGAGGAGAGTTTCCCTTTGCAGAATGCAGTTCCCAGAAGCTCGTTATGTGCCGTCGGTGCGAAGGAGCCTCAGCACTGAGCGGCCGAGCTGGCTCAGGGGGCATGGATGGGGCCTGGGCGCAGAAGACTTTCGCGCACCCAATCCTGCATTCCCCACGAAGGAGAACCCGTGTGGAGTGGTTTCGGCCACTGGAGACCACCAGCAAAGCAGTAGGGCCCAGGGAGCCAGGGGTAGCTCAGCTCAGCTTCGCCCTATGGAGAGCGGAGGGCCGGGGGCGAAAACAGCTTGTGTTGATTTCCTGCGCCGAGGCAGGTTGAGGCTGTGGTGTGCTGCCCAAGGAGAGTTTCCCTTTGCAGAATGCAGCTCCCAGAAGCTCGTTTTGGGCCGTCGCTGCGAAGGGGCCTCGGTGCTGAGCGGCCGAGCTGGCTCAGGGTGCATGGCTGTGGTCTGGGTGCAGAAGGCCTTTGCGCGCCCAATCCTGCATCCCCACGAAGGAGAACCCGTGGGCAGTGTGATTCGGGTGCCGGAAACCCCCAGCAAAGCAGCAGGTCCCAGGGATCCAGAGGCAGCCCAGCCCCGCATCGCCCTATGGAGAGCGCAGGGCCTGGGGGGAAAACGGCTTGCACTGCTTTCCTGAGCCAATGCGCGTTGGGGGTGTGGTTTGCTGCCCAAGGAGAGTTTCCTTTTGCAGAATGCAGCTCCCAGAAGCTCTTTTTGGGCCGTCGCTGCCACGGGTCCTCAGCGCTGATCGGCGGAGCTGGCTCAGGGTGGAAGGCTGGGGCCATGGCGCAGAAGCCTTTCGCAAACCCAATCCTACTTGCCCACGAAGGAGAACCCTTGTGGAGTGTTTTCGGCCGCCGGAAACTCCCAGCAAAGCAGCAGGGCCCAGGGATCCAGGGGCAGCCCAGCCCCGCTTTGCGCTATGGAGAGGGGAGGGCCGGGGTAAAAACAACTTGTGTTGATTACCTGCGCCGAGGCACGGTGAGGCTGTGGTTTGCTGCTGGAGGAGAGTTTCCCTTTGCAGAATGCAGTTCCCAGAAGCTCGTTATGTGCCATCGCTGCGACGGGGCCTCGGCGCTGAGCGGCCGAGCTGGCTCAGGGGCATGGCTGGGACCTGGGCGCAGAAGCCTTTCGCGCACCCAATCCTGCATTCCCCACGAAGGAGAATCCGTGGGGAGTGGGATTTGGGCGCCAGAGACCCCCAGTAAAGCAGCAGGGCCCAGGGAGCCAGGGGTGGCCCAGCCCCGCTTTGCCCTATGGAGAGAGGATGGCCGGGGGCGCAAACAGCTTGTGTTGATTTCCTGCGCCAAGGCACGGTGAGGCTGTGGTTTGCTGCCCGAGGAGAGTTTCCCTTTGCAGAATGCAGCTCCCAGAAGCTCGTCATGGGCCGTCGCTGGGAAGGGGCCTAGGCGCTGAGCGGCCAAGCTGGCTCAGGGGGCATGGATGGGGCCTGGGCGCAGAAGACCTTCGCGCACCCAATCCTACATCCCAAAGAAGGAGAACCAGTGGGGAGTGGGTTTCGGGCGCTGGAGACACCCAGCAAAGCAGCAGGGCCCAGGGAGCCAGGGGCATCCCAGCTCAGCTTCACCCTATGGAGAGCGGAGGGCCGGGGGCAAAAACAGCTTGTGTTGATTTCCTGCGCCGAGGCAAGTTAAGGCTGTGTTGGGCTGCCCAAGGAGAGTTTCCCTTTGCAGAATGCAGCTCCCAGAAGCTCGTTTTGGGCCGTCGCTGCGAAGGGGCCTCGGCGCTGAGCGGCCGAGCTGGCTCAGGGGGCATGGCCGGGGCCTGGGCGAAGAAGGACTTAGCAGGCCCAATCCTGCTTGCCCACGAAGGAGAACCTGTGTGGAGTGTGATTCGGGTGCCGGAAACCCCCAGCAAAGCAGCAGGGCCCAGGGAGCCTGGGGCAGCCTGGCCCCGCTTTGCCCTATGGAGAGCGCAGGGCCGGGGGCGAAAACAGCTTGCGCTGCTTTCATGAGCCAAGGCAAGTAGGGGATGTGGTTTGCTGCTGGAAGAGTTTCCCTTTGCAGAATGCAGCTCCCAGAAGCTCGTCATGGGCTGTCGCTGCGAAGGGGCCTCGGCGGTGAGCGGCTGAACTGGCTCAGGGGGCATGGATGGGGCCTGGGCGCAGAAGGCCTTCACGCGCCCAATCCTACTTCCCAAAGAAGGAGAACCAGTGGGGAGTGGGTTTCGGGCACTGGAGACCCCCAGCAAAGCAGCAGGGCCCAGGGAGCCAGGGGCAGCCCAGCTCAGCTTCGCCCTATTGAGAGCGGAGGGCCAGGGGCGAAAACAGCTTGTGTTGATTTCCTGCGCCGAGGCAAGTTGATGCTGTGGTGTGCTGCCCAAGGAGAGTTTCCCTTTGCAGAATGCAGCTCCCAGAAGCTCGTTTTGATTTGCCATTGCGACGGGGCCTCGGCACTGAGCGGCAGAGCTGGCTCAGGTGGCACGGCTGCGGCCTAGGCGCAGAAGGTCTTCGCGCTCCGAATCCTGCTTCCCCACGAATGAGAACCCCTGTGGAGTGTGATTTGGGTGCCAGAAACCCCCAGCAAAGCAGCAGGGCCCAGGGATCCAGGGGCAGCCCAGCTCAGCTTCGCCCTATGGAGAGCGGAGTGCCGGGGGTGAAAAAGGATAGCGTTGCTTTCCTGAGCAGAGGCGAGTTGGGGCTGTGCTTTGCTGCCCGAGGAGTGTTTCCCTTTGCAGAATGCAGCTCCCCGAAGCTCGATTTGGGCCGTCGCTGCGACGGGGCCTCGGCGCTGAGCGCCCGAGCTGGCTCAGGGTGCATGGCTGTGGTCTGGGCGCAGAAGGCCTTCGCGCGCCCAATCCTGCATCCCCACGAAGGAGAACCCGTGGGCAGTGTGATTCGGGTGCCGGAAACCCCCAGCAAAGCAGCAGGGCCCAGGGAGCCAGGGGCAGCCCAGCTCAGCTTCGCCCTATGGAGAGCGGAATGCCGGGGGCGAAAACACATAGCGTTGCTTTCCTGAGCGGAGGCGAGTTGGGGCTGTGCTTTGCTGCCCGAGGAGTGTTTCCCTTTGCAGAATGCAGTTCCAGGGAGCTCGTTATGTGCCGTGGCTGCGACGGGGGCTCGGCGCTGTGCGGCCGAGCTGGATCAGGGGGCATGGCAGGGACCTGGGCGCAGAAGGCCTTTGCGCGCCCAATCCTGTTTCCCCACGAAGGAGTACCCATGGGCAGTGTGATTCGGGTGCCGGAAACCCCCAGCAAAGCAGCTGGGCCCAGGGATCCAGGGGCAGCCCAGCTCAGCTTCGCCCTATGGAGAGCGCAGGGCCTGGGGGGGAAAACGGCTTGCACTGCTTTCCTGAGCCAAGGCGCGTTGGGGGTGTGGTTTGCTGCCCAAGGAGAGTTTCCTTTTGCAGAATGCAGCTCCCAGAAGCTCTTTTTGGGCCGTCGCTGCCACGGGTCCTCAGCGCTGATCGGCCGAGCTGGCTCAGGGGGCATGGCTGGGGCCATGGCGCAGAAGGCTTTCGCAAACCCAATCCTACTTGCCCACGAAGGAGAACCCGTGTGGAGTGTTTTCGGCCGCCGGAAAACCCCAGCAAAGCAGCAGGGCCCAGGGATCCAGGGGCAGCCCAGCACCGCTTTGCCCTATGGAGAGCGGAGGGCCGGGGTAAAAACAACTTGTGTTGATTACCTGCGCTGAGGCACGGTGAGGCTGTGGTTTGCTGCCAGAGGAGAGTTTCCCTTTGCAGAATGCAGTTCCCAGAAGCTGGTTATGTGCCGTCGGTGCGAAGGAGCCTCAGCACTGAGTGGCCGAGCTGGCTCAGGGGGCATGGATGGGGCCTGGGCGCAGAAGACTTTCGCGCACCCAATCCTGCATTCCCCACGAAGGAGAACCCGTGTGGAGTGGTTTCGGCCACTGGAGACCACCAGCAAAGCAGTAGGGCCCAGGGAGCCAGGGGTAGCTCAGCTCAGCTTCGCCCTATGGAGAGCGGAGGGCCGGGGGCGAAAACAGCTTGTGTTGATTTCCTGCGCCGAGGCAGGTTGAGGCTGTGGTGTGCTGCCCAAGGAGAGTTTCCCTTTGCAGAATGCAGCTCCCAGAAGCTCGTTTTGGGCCGTCGCTGCGAAGGGGCCTCGGTGCTGAGCGGCCGAGCTGGCTCAGGGTGCATGGCTGTGGTCTGGGTGCAGAAGGCCTTTGCGCGCCCAATCCTGCATCCCCACGAAGGAGAACCCGTGGGCAGTGTGATTCGGGTGCCGGAAACCCCCAGCAAAGCAGCAGGTCCCAGGGATCCAGAGGCAGCCCAGCCCCGCATCGCCCTATGGAGAGCGCAGGGCCTGGGGGGAAAACGGCTTGCACTGCTTTCCTGAGCCAATGCGCGTTGGGGGTGTGGTTTGCTGCCCAAGGAGAGTTTCCTTTTGCAGAATGCAGCTCCCAGAAGCTCTTTTTGGGCCGTCGCTGCCACGGGTCCTCAGCGCTGATCGGCGGAGCTGGCTCAGGGGGGAAGGCTGGGGCCATGGCGCAGAAGCCTTTCGCAAACCCAATCCTACTTGCCCACGAAGGAGAACCCGTGTGGAGTGTTTTCGGCCGCCGGAAACTCCCAGCAAAGCAGCAGGGCCCAGGGATCCAGGGGCAGCCCAGCCCCGCTTTGCGCTATGGAGAGGGGAGGGCCGGGGTAAAAACAACTTGTGTTGATTACCTGCGCCGAGGCACGGTGAGGCTGTGGTTTGCTGCTGGAGGAGAGTTTCCCTTTGCAGAATGCAGTTCCCAGAAGCTCGTTATGTGCCATCGCTGCGACGGGGCCTCGGCGCTGAGCGGCCGAGCTGGCTCAGGGGCATGGCTGGGACCTGGGCGCAGAAGCCTTTCGCGCACCCAATCCTGCATTCCCCACGAAGGAGAATCCGTGGGGAGTGGGATTTGGGCGCCAGAGACCCCCAGTAAAGCAGCAGGGCCCAGGGAGCCAGGGGTGGCCCAGCCCCGCTTTGCCCTATGGAGAGAGGATGGCCGGGGGCGCAAACAGCTTGTGTTGATTTCCTGCGCCAAGGCACGGTGAGGCTGTGGTTTGCTGCCCGAGGAGAGTTTCCCTTTGCAGAATGCAGCTCCCAGAAGCTCGTCATGGGCCGTCGCTGGGAAGGGGCCTAGGCGCTGAGCGGCCAAGCTGGCTCAGGGGGCATGGATGGGGCCTGGGCGCAGAAGACCTTCGCGCACCCAATCCTACATCCCAAAGAAGGAGAACCAGTGGGGAGTGGGTTTCGGGCGCTGGAGACACCCAGCAAAGCAGCAGGGCCCAGGGAGCCAGGGGCATCCCAGCTCAGCTTCACCCTATGGAGAGCGGAGGGCCGGGGGCGAAAACAGCTTGTGTTGATTTCCTGCGCCGAGGCAAGTTAAGGCTGTGTTGGGCTGCCCAAGGAGAGTTTCCCTTTGCAGAATGCAGCTCCCAGAAGCTCGTTTTGGGCCGTCGCTGCGAAGGGGCCTCGGCGCTGAGCGGCCGAGCTGGCTCAGGGGGCATGGCTGGGGCCTGGGCGAAGAAGGACTTAGCAGGCCCAATCCTGCTTGCCCACGAAGGAGAACCTGTGTGGAGTGTGATTCGGGTGCCGGAAACCCCCAGCAAAGCAGCAGGGCCCAGGGAGCCTGGGGCAGCCTGGCCCCGCTTTGCCCTATGGAGAGCGCAGGGCCGGGGGCGAAAACAGCTTGCGCTGCTTTCATGAGCCAAGGCAAGTAGGGGATGTGGTTTGCTGCTGGAAGAGTTTCCCTTTGCAGAATGCAGCTCCCAGAAGCTCGTCATGGGCTGTCGCTGCGAAGGGGCCTCGGCGGTGAGCGGCTGAACTGGCTCAGGGGGCATGGATGGGGCCTGGGCGCAGAAGGCCTTCACGCGCCCAATCCTACTTCCCAAAGAAGGAGAACCAGTGGGGAGTGGGTTTCGGGCACTGGAGACCCCCAGCAAAGCAGCAGGGCCCAGGGAGCCAGGGGCAGCCCAGCTCAGCTTCGCCCTATTGAGAGCGGAGGGCCAGGGGCGAAAACAGCTTGTGTTGATTTCCTGCGCCGAGGCAAGTTGATGCTGTGGTGTGCTGCCCAAGGAGAGTTTCCCTTTGCAGAATGCAGCTCCCAGAAGCTCGTTTTGATTTGCCATTGCGACGGGGCCTCGGCACTGAGCGGCAGAGCTGGCTCAGGTGGCACGGCTGCGGCCTAGGCGCAGAAGATCTTCGCGCTCCGAATCCTGCTTCCCCACGAATGAGAACCCCTGTGGAGTGTGATTTGGGTGCCAGAAACCCCCAGCAAAGCAGCAGGGCCCAGGGATCCAGGGGCAGCCCAGCTCAGCTTCGCCCTATGGAGAGCGGAATGCCGGGGGCGAAAACACATAGCGTTGCTTTCCTGAGCGGAGGCGAGTTGGGGCTGTGCTTTGCTGCCCGAGGAGTGTTTCCCTTTGCAGAATGCAGTTCCAGGGAGCTCGTTATGTGCCGTGGCTGCGACGGGGGCTCGGCGCTGAGCGGCCGAGCTGGATCAGGGGGCATGGCAGGGACCTGGGCGCAGAAGGCCTTCGCGCGCCCAATCCTGTTTCCCCACGAAGGAGTACCCATGGGCAGTGTGATTCGGGTGCCGGAAACCCCCAGCAAAGCAGCTGGGCCCAGGGATCCAGGGGCAGCCCAGCTCAGCTTCGCCCTATGGAGAGCACAGGGCCTGGGGGGGAAAACGGCTTGCACTGCTTTCCTGAGCCAAGGCGCGTTGGGGGTGTGGTTTGCTGCCCAAGGAGAGTTTCCTTTTGCAGAATGCAGCTCCCAGAAGCTCTTTTTGGGCCGTCGCTGCCACGGGTCCTCAGCGCTGATCGGCCGAGCTGGCTCAGGGGGCATGGCTGGGGCCATGGCGCAGAAGGCTTTCGCAAACCCAATCCTACTTGCCCACGAAGGAGAACCCGTGTGGAGTGTTTTCGGCCGCCGGAAAACCCCAGCAAAGCAGCAGGGCCCAGGGATCCAGGGGCAGCCCAGCACCGCTTTGCCCTATGGAGAGCGGAGGGCCGGGGTAAAAACAACTTGTGTTGATTACCTGCGCTGAGGCACGGTGAGGCTGTGGTTTGCTGCCAGAGGAGAGTTTCCCTTTGCAGAATGCAGTTCCCAGAAGCTCGTTATGTGCCGTCGGTGCGAAGGAGCCTCAGCACTGAGCGGCCGAGCTGGCTCAGGGGGCATGGATGGGGCCTGGGCGCAGAAGACTTTCGCGCACCCAATCCTGCATTCCCCACGAAGGAGAACCCGTGTGGAGTGGTTTCGGCCACTGGAGACCACCAGCAAAGCAGTAGGGCCCAGGGAGCCAGGGGTAGCTCAGCTCAGCTTCGCCCTATGGAGAGCGGAGGGCCGGGGGCGAAAACAGCTTGTGTTGATTTCCTGCGCCGAGGCAGGTTGAGGCTGTGGTGTGCTGCCCAAGGAGAGTTTCCCTTTGCAGAATGCAGCTCCCAGAAGCTCGTTTTGGGCCGTCGCTGCGAAGGGGCCTCGGTGCTGAGCGGCCGAGCTGGCTCAGGGTGCATGGCTGTGGTCTGGGTGCAGAAGGCCTTTGCGCGCCCAATCCTGCATCCCCACGAAGGAGAACCCGTGGGCAGTGTGATTCGGGTGCCGGAAACCCCCAGCAAAGCAGCAGGTCCCAGGGATCCAGAGGCAGCCCAGCCCCGCATCGCCCTATGGAGAGCGCAGGGCCTGGGGGGAAAACGGCTTGCACTGCTTTCCTGAGCCAAGGCGCGTTGGGGGTGTGGTTTGCTGCCCAAGGAGAGTTTCCTTTTGCAGAATGCAGCTCCCAGAAGCTCTTTTTGGGCCGTCGCTGCCACGGGTCCTCAGCGCTGATCGGCGGAGCTGGCTCAGGGGGGAAGGCTGGGGCCATGGCGCAGAAGCCTTTCGCAAACCCAATCCTACTTGCCCACGAAGGAGAACCCGTGTGGAGTGTTTTCGGCCGCCGGAAACTCCCAGCAAAGCAGCAGGGCCCAGGGATCCAGGGGCAGCCCAGCCCCGCTTTGCGCTATGGAGAGGGGAGGGCCGGGGTAAAAACAACTTGTGTTGATTACCTGCGCCGAGGCACGGTGAGGCTGTGGTTTGCTGCTGGAGGAGAGTTTCCCTTTGCAGAATGCAGTTCCCAGAAGCTCGTTATGTGCCATCGCTGCGACGGGGCCTCGGCGCTGAGCGGCCGAGCTGGCTCAGGGGCATGGCTGGGACCTGGGCGCAGAAGCCTTTCGCGCACCCAATCCTGCATTCCCCACGAAGGAGAATCCGTGGGGAGTGGGATTTGGGCGCCAGAGACCCCCAGTAAAGCAGCAGGGCCCAGGGAGCCAGGGGTGGCCCAGCCCCGCTTTGCCCTATGGAGAGAGGATGGCCGGGGGCGCAAACAGCTTGTGTTGATTTCCTGCGCCAAGGCACGGTGAGGCTGTGGTTTGCTGCCCGAGGAGAGTTTCCCTTTGCAGAATGCAGCTCCCAGAAGCTCGTCATGGGCCGTCGCTGGGAAGGGGCCTAGGCGCTGAGCGGCCAAGCTGGCTCAGGGGGCATGGATGGGGCCTGGGCGCAGAAGACCTTCGCGCACCCAATCCTACATCCCAAAGAAGGAGAACCAGTGGGGAGTGGGTTTCGGGCGCTGGAGACACCCAGCAAAGCAGCAGGGCCCAGGGAGCCAGGGGCATCCCAGCTCAGCTTCACCCTATGGAGAGCGGAGGGCCGGGGGCGAAAACAGCTTGTGTTGATTTCCTGCGCCGAGGCAAGTTAAGGCTGTGTTGGGCTGCCCAAGGAGAGTTTCCCTTTGCAGAATGCAGCTCCCAGAAGCTCGTTTTGGGCCGTCGCTGCGAAGGGGCCTCGGCGCTGAGCGGCCGAGCTGGCTCAGGGGGCATGGCCGGGGCCTGGGCGAAGAAGGACTTAGCAGGCCCAATCCTGCTTGCCCACGAAGGAGAACCTGTGTGGAGTGTGATTCGGGTGCCGGAAACCCCCAGCAAAGCAGCAGGGCCCAGGGAGCCTGGGGCAGCCTGGCCCCGCTTTGCCCTATGGAGAGCGCAGGGCCGGGGGCGAAAACAGCTTGCGCTGCTTTCATGAGCCAAGGCAAGTAGGGGATGTGGTTTGCTGCTGGAAGAGTTTCCCTTTGCAGAATGCAGCTCCCAGAAGCTCGTCATGGGCTGTCGCTGCGAAGGGGCCTCGGCGGTGAGCGGCTGAACTGGCTCAGGGGGCATGGATGGGGCCTGGGCGCAGAAGGCCTTCACGCGCCCAATCCTACTTCCCAAAGAAGGAGAACCAGTGGGGAGTGGGTTTCGGGCACTGGAGACCCCCAGCAAAGCAGCAGGGCCCAGGGAGCCAGGGGCAGCCCAGCTCAGCTTCGCCCTATTGAGAGCGGAGGGCCAGGGGCGAAAACAGCTTGTGTTGATTTCCTGCGCCGAGGCAAGTTGAGGCTGTGGTGTGCTGCCCAAGGAGAGTTTCCCTTTGCAGAATGCAGCTCCCAGAAGCTCGTTTTGATTTGCCATTGCGACGGGGCCTCGGCACTGAGCGGCAGAGCTGGCTCAGGTGGCACGGCTGCGGCCTAGGCGCAGAAGGTCTTCGCGCTCCGAATCCTGCTTCCCCACGAATGAGAACCCCTGTGGAGTGTGATTTGGGTGCCAGAAACCCCCAGCAAAGCAGCAGGGCCCAGGGATCCAGGGGCAGCCCAGCTCAGCTTCGCCCTATGGAGAGCGGAGTGCCGGGGGTGAAAAAGGATAGCGTTGCTTTCCTGAGCGGAGGCGAGTTGGGGCTGTGCTTTGCTGCCCGAGGAGTGTTTCCCTTTGCAGAATGCAGCTCCCCGAAGCTCGATTTGGGCCGTCGCTGCGACGGGGCCTCGGCGCTGAGCGGCCGAGCTGGCTCAGGGTGCATGGCTGTGGTCTGGGCGCAGAAGGCCTTCGCGCGCCCAATCCTGCATCCCCACGAAGGAGAACCCGTGGGCAGTGTGATTCGGGTGCCGGAAACCCCCAGCAAAGCAGCAGGGCCCAGGGAGCCAGGGGCAGCCCAGCTCAGCTTCGCCCTATGGAGAGCGGAATGCCGGGGGCGAAAACACATAGCGTTGCTTTCCTGAGCGGAGGCGAGTTGGGGCTGTGCTTTGCTGCCCGAGGAGTGTTTCCCTTTGCAGAATGCAGTTCCCGGGAGCTCGTTATGTGCCGTGGCTGCGACGGGGGCTCGGCGCTGAGCGGCCGAGCTGGATCAGGGGGCATGGCAGGGACCTGGGCGCAGAAGGCCTTTGCGCGCCCAATCCTGTTTCCCCACGAAGGAGTACCCATGGGCAGTGTGATTCGGGTGCCGGAAACCCCCAGCAAAGCAGCTGGGCCCAGGGATCCAGGGGCAGCCCAGCTCAGCTTCGCCCTATGGAGAGCGCAGGGCCTGGGGGGGAAAAGGGCTTGCACTGCTTTCCTGAGCCAAGGCGCGTTGGGGGTGTGGTTTGCTGCCCAAGGAGAGTTTCCTTTTGCAGAATGCAGCTCCCAGAAGCTCTTTTTGGGCCGTCGCTGCCACGGGTCCTCAGCGCTGATCCGCCGAGCTGGCTCAGGGGGCATGGCTGGGGCCATGGCGCAGAAGGCTTTCGCAAACCCAATCCTACTTGCCCACGAAGGAGAACCCGTGTGGAGTGTTTTCGGCCGCCGGAAAACCCCAGCAAAGCAGCAGGGCCCAGGGATCCAGGGGCAGCCCAGCACCGCTTTGCCCTATGGAGAGCGGAGGGCCGGGGTAAAAACAACTTGTGTTGATTACCTGCGCTGAGGCACGGTGAGGCTGTGGTTTGCTGCCAGAGGAGAGTTTCCCTTTGCAGAATGCAGTTCCCAGAAGCTCGTTATGTGCCGTCGGTGCGAAGGAGCCTCAGCACTGAGCGGCCGAGCTGGCTCAGGGGGCATGGATGGGGCCTGGGCGCAGAAGACTTTCGCGCACCCAATCCTGCATTCCCCACGAAGGAGAACCCGTGTGGAGTGGTTTCGGCCACTGGAGACCACCAGCAAAGCAGTAGGGCCCAGGGAGCCAGGGGTAGCTCAGCTCAGCTTCGCCCTATGGAGAGCGGAGGGCCGGGGGCGAAAACAGCTTGTGTTGATTTCCTGCGCCGAGGCAGGTTGAGGCTGTGGTGTGCTGCCCAAGGAGAGTTTCCCTTTGCAGAATGCAGCTCCCAGAAGCTCGTTTTGGGCCGTCGCTGCGAAGGGGCCTCGGTGCTGAGCGGCCGAGCTGGCTCAGGGTGCATGGCTGTGGTCTGGGTGCAGAAGGCCTTTGCGCGCCCAATCCTGCATCCCCACGAAGGAGAACCCGTGGGCAGTGTGATTCGGGTGCCGGAAACCCCCAGCAAAGCAGCAGGTCCCAGGGATCCAGAGGCAGCCCAGCCCCGCATCGCCCTATGGAGAGCGCAGGGCCTGGGGGGAAAACGGCTTGCACTGCTTTCCTGAGCCAATGCGCGTTGGGGGTGTGGTTTGCTGCCCAAGGAGAGTTTCCTTTTGCAGAATGCAGCTCCCAGAAGCTCTTTTTGGGCCGTCGCTGCCACGGGTCCTCAGCGCTGATCGGCGGAGCTGGCTCAGGGTGGAAGGCTGGGGCCATGGCGCAGAAGCCTTTCGCAAACCCAATCCTACTTGCCCACGAAGGAGAACCCGTGTGGAGTGTTTTCGGCCGCCGGAAACTCCCAGCAAAGCAGCAGGGCCCAGGGATCCAGGGGCAGCCCAGCCCCGCTTTGCGCTATGGAGAGGGGAGGGCCGGGGTAAAAACAACTTGTGTTGATTACCTGCGCCGAGGCACGGTGAGGCTGTGGTTTGCTGCTGGAGGAGAGTTTCCCTTTGCAGAATGCAGTTCCCAGAAGCTCGTTATGTGCCATCGCTGCGACGGGGCCTCGGCGCTGAGCGGCCGAGCTGGCTCAGGGGCATGGCTGGGACCTGGGCGCAGAAGCCTTTCGCGCACCCAATCCTGCATTCCCCACGAAGGAGAATCCGTGGGGAGTGGGATTTGGGCGCCAGAGACCCCCAGTAAAGCAGCAGGGCCCAGGGAGCCAGGGGTGGCCCAGCCCCGCTTTGCCCTATGGAGAGAGGATGGCCGGGGGCGCAAACAGCTTGTGTTGATTTCCTGCGCCAAGGCACGGTGAGGCTGTGGTTTGCTGCCCGAGGAGAGTTTCCCTTTGCAGAATGCAGCTCCCAGAAGCTCGTCATGGGCCGTCGCTGGGAAGGGGCCTAGGCGCTGAGCGGCCAAGCTGGCTCAGGGGGCATGGATGGGGCCTGGGCGCAGAAGACCTTCGCGCACCCAATCCTACATCCCAAAGAAGGAGAACCAGTGGGGAGTGGGTTTCGGGCGCTGGAGACACCCAGCAAAGCAGCAGGGCCCAGGGAGCCAGGGGCATCCCAGCTCAGCTTCACCCTATGGAGAGCGGAGGGCCGGGGGCGAAAACAGCTTGTGTTGATTTCCTGCGCCGAGGCAAGTTAAGGCTGTGTTGGGCTGCCCAAGGAGAGTTTCCCTTTGCAGAATGCAGCTCCCAGAAGCTCGTCATGGGCCGTCGCTGCGAAGGGGCCTCGGCGCTGAGCGGCCGAGCTGGCTCAGGGGGCATGGCCGGGGCCTGGGCGAAGAAGGACTTAGCACGCCCAATCCTGCTTGCCCACGAAGGAGAACCTGTGTGGAGTGTGATTCGGGTGCCGGAAACCCCCAGCAAAGCAGCAGGGCCCAGGGAGCCTGGGGCAGCCTGGCCCCGCTTTGCCCTATGGAGAGCGCAGGGCCGGGGGCGAAAACAGCTTGCGCTGCTTTCATGAGCCAAGGCAAGTAGGGGATGTGGTTTGCTGCTGGAAGAGTTTCCCTTTGCAGAATGCAGCTCCCAGAAGCTCGTCATGGGCTGTCGCTGCGAAGGGGCCTCGGCGGTGAGCGGCTGAACTGGCTCAGGGGGCATGGATGGGGCCTGGGCGCAGAAGGCCTTCACGCGCCCAATCCTACTTCCCAAAGAAGGAGAACCAGTGGGGAGTGGGTTTCGGGCACTGGAGACCCCCAGCAAAGCAGCAGGGCCCAGGGAGCCAGGGGCAGCCCAGCTCAGCTTCGCCCTATTGAGAGCGGAGGGCCAGGGGCGAAAACAGCTTGTGTTGATTTCCTGCGCCGAGGCAAGTTGAGGCTGTGGTGTGCTGCCCAAGGAGAGTTTCCCTTTGCAGAATGCAGCTCCCAGAAGCTCGTTTTGATTTGCCATTGCGACGGGGCCTCGGCACTGAGCGGCAGAGCTGGCTCAGGTGGCACGGCTGCGGCCTAGGCGCAGAAGGTCTTCGCGCTCCGAATCCTGCTTCCCCACGAATGAGAACCCCTGTGGAGTGTGATTTGGGTGCCAGAAACCCCCAGCAAAGCAGCAGGGCCCAGGGATCCAGGGGCAGCCCAGCTCAGCTTCGCCCTATGGAGAGCGGAGTGCCGGGGGTGAAAAAGGATAGCGTTGCTTTCCTGAGCGGAGGCGAGTTGGGGCTGTGCTTTGCTGCCCGAGGAGTGTTTCCCTTTGCAGAATGCAGCTCCCCGAAGCTCGATTTGGGCCGTCGCTGCGACGGGGCCTCGGCGCTGAGCGGCCGAGCTGGCTCAGGGTGCATGGCTGTGGTCTGGGCGCAGAAGGCCTTCGCGCGCCCAATCCTGCATCCCCACGAAGGAGAACCCGTGGGCAGTGTGATTCGGGTGCCGGAAACCCCCAGCAAAGCAGCAGGGCCCAGGGATCCAGGGGCAGCCCAGCTCAGCTTCGCCCTATGGAGAGCGGAATGCCGGGGGCGAAAACACATAGCGTTGCTTTCCTGAGCGGAGGCGAGTTGGGGCTGTGCTTTGCTGCCCGAGGAGTGTTTCCCTTTGCAGAATGCAGTTCCAGGGAGCTCGTTATGTGCCGTGGCTGCGACGGGGGCTCGGCGCTGAGCGGCCGAGCTGGATCAGGGGGCATGGCAGGGACCTGGGCGCAGAAGGCCTTTGCGCGCCCAATCCTGTTTCCCCACGAAGGAGTACCCATGGGCAGTGTGATTCGGGTGCCGGAAACCCCCAGCAAAGCAGCTGGGCCCAGGGATCCAGGGGCAGCCCAGCTCAGCTTCGCCCTATGGAGAGCGCAGGGCCTGGGGGGGAAAACGGCTTGCACTGCTTTCCTGAGCCAAGGCTCGTTGGGGGTGTGGTTTGCTGCCCAAGGAGAGTTTCCTTTTGCAGAATGCAGCTCCCAGAAGCTCTTTTTGGGCCGTCGCTGCCACGGGTCCTCAGCGCTGATCGGCCGAGCTGGCTCAGGGGGCATGGCTGGGGCCATGGCGCAGAAGGCTTTCGCAAACCCAATCCTACTTGCCCACGAAGGAGAACCCGTGTGGAGTGTTTTCGGCCGCCGGAAAACCCCAGCAAAGCAGCAGGGCCCAGGGATCCAGGGGCAGCCCAGCACCGCTTTGCCCTATGGAGAGCGGAGGGCCGGGGTAAAAACAACTTGTGTTGATTACCTGCGCTGAGGCACGGTGAGGCTGTGGTTTGCTGCCAGAGGAGAGTTTCCCTTTGCAGAATGCAGTTCCCAGAAGCTCGTTATGTGCCGTCGGTGCGAAGGAGCCTCAGCACTGAGCGGCCGAGCTGGCTCAGGGGGCATGGATGGGGCCTGGGCGCAGAAGACTTTCGCGCACCCAATCCTGCATTCCCCACGAAGGAGAACCCGTGTGGAGTGGTTTCGGCCACTGGAGACCACCAGCAAAGCAGTAGGGCCCAGGGAGCCAGGGGTAGCTCAGCTCAGCTTCGCCCTATGGAGAGCGGAGGGCCGGGGGCGAAAACAGCTTGTGTTGATTTCCTGCGCCGAGGCAGGTTGAGGCTGTGGTGTGCTGCCCAAGGAGAGTTTCCCTTTGCAGAATGCAGCTCCCAGAAGCTCGTTTTGGGCCGTCGCTGCGAAGGGGCCTCGGTGCTGAGCGGCCGAGCTGGCTCAGGGTGCATGGCTGTGGTCTGGGTGCAGAAGGCCTTTGCGCGCCCAATCCTGCATCCCCACGAAGGAGAACCCGTGGGCAGTGTGATTCGGGTGCCGGAAACCCCCAGCAAAGCAGCAGGTCCCAGGGATCCAGAGGCAGCCCAGCCCCGCATCGCCCTATGGAGAGCGCAGGGCCTGGGGGGAAAACGGCTTGCACTGCTTTCCTGAGCCAATGCGCGTTGGGGGTGTGGTTTGCTGCCCAAGGAGAGTTTCCTTTTGCAGAATGCAGCTCCCAGAAGCTCTTTTTGGGCCGTCGCTGCCACGGGTCCTCAGCGCTGATCGGCGGAGCTGGCTCAGGGTGGAAGGCTGGGGCCATGGCGCAGAAGCCTTTCGCAAACCCAATCCTACTTGCCCACGAAGGAGAACCCGTGTGGAGTGTTTTCGGCCGCCGGAAACTCCCAGCAAAGCAGCAGGGCCCAGGGATCCAGGGGCAGCCCAGCCCCGCTTTGCGCTATGGAGAGGGGAGGGCCGGGGTAAAAACAACTTGTGTTGATTACCTGCGCCGAGGCACGGTGAGGCTGTGGTTTGCTGCTGGAGGAGAGTTTCCCTTTGCAGAATGCAGTTCCCAGAAGCTCGTTATGTGCCATCGCTGCGACGGGGCCTCGGCGCTGAGCGGCCGAGCTGGCTCAGGGGCATGGCTGGGACCTGGGCGCAGAAGCCTTTCGCGCACCCAATCCTGCATTCCCCACGAAGGAGAATCCGTGGGGAGTGGGATTTGGGCGCCAGAGACCCCCAGTAAAGCAGCAGGGCCCAGGGAGCCAGGGGTGGCCCAGCCCCGCTTTGCCCTATGGAGAGAGGATGGCCGGGGGCGCAAACAGCTTGTGTTGATTTCCTGCGCCAAGGCACGGTGAGGCTGTGGTTTGCTGCCCGAGGAGAGTTTCCCTTTGCAGAATGCAGCTCCCAGAAGCTCGTCATGGGCCGTCGCTGGGAAGGGGCCTCGGCGCTGAGCGGCCAAGCTGGCTCAGGGGGCATGGATGGGGCCTGGGCGCAGAAGACCTTCGCGCACCCAATCCTACATCCCAAAGAAGGAGAACCAGTGGGGAGTGGGTTTCGGGCGCTGGAGACACCCAGCAAAGCAGCAGGGCCCAGGGAGCCAGGGGCATCCCAGCTCAGCTTCACCCTATGGAGAGCGGAGGGCCGGGGGCGAAAACAGCTTGTGTTGATTTCCTGCGCCGAGGCAAGTTAAGGCTGTGTTGGGCTGCCCAAGGAGAGTTTCCCTTTGCAGAATGCAGCTCCCAGAAGCTCGTCATGGGCCGTCGCTGCGAAGGGGCCTCGGCGCTGAGCGGCCGAGCTGGCTCAGGGGGCATGGCCGGGGCCTGGGCGAAGAAGGACTTAGCACGCCCAATCCTGCTTGCCCACGAAGGAGAACCTGTGTGGAGTGTGATTCGGGTGCCGGAAACCCCCAGCAAAGCAGCAGGGCCCAGGGAGCCTGGGGCAGCCTGGCCCCGCTTTGCCCTATGGAGAGCGCAGGGCCGGGGGCGAAAACAGCTTGCGCTGCTTTCATGAGCCAAGGCAAGTAGGGGATGTGGTTTGCTGCTGGAAGAGTTTCCCTTTGCAGAATGCAGCTCCCAGAAGCTCGTCATGGGCTGTCGCTGCGAAGGGGCCTCGGCGGTGAGCGGCTGAACTGGCTCAGGGGGCATGGATGGGGCCTGGGCGCAGAAGGCCTTCACGCGCCCAATCCTACTTCCCAAAGAAGGAGAACCAGTGGGGAGTGGGTTTCGGGCACTGGAGACCCCCAGCAAAGCAGCAGGGCCCAGGGAGCCAGGGGCAGCCCAGCTCAGCTTCGCCCTATTGAGAGCGGAGGGCCGGGGGCGAAAACAGCTTGTGTTGATTTCCTGCGCCGAGGCAAGTTGAGGCTGTGGTGTGCTGCCCAAGGAGAGTTTCCCTTTGCAGAATGCAGCTCCCAGAAGCTCGTTTTGATTTGCCATTGCGACGGGGCCTCGGCACTGAGCGGCAGAGCTGGCTCAGGTGGCACGGCTGCGGCCTAGGCGCAGAAGGTCTTCGCGCTCCGAATCCTGCTTCCCCACGAATGAGAACCCCTGTGGAGTGTGATTTGGGTGCCAGAAACCCCCAGCAAAGCAGCAGGGCCCAGGGATCCAGGGGCAGCCCAGCTCAGCTTCGCCCTATGGAGAGCGGAGTGCCGGGGGTGAAAAAGGATAGCGTTGCTTTCCTGAGCGGAGGCGAGTTGGGGCTGTGCTTTGCTGCCCGAGGAGTGTTTCCCTTTGCAGAATGCAGCTCCCCGAAGCTCGATTTGGGCCGTCGCTGCGACGGGGCCTCGGCGCTGAGCGCCCGAGCTGGCTCAGGGTGCATGGCTGTGGTCTGGGTGCAGACGGCCTTCGCGCGCCCAATCCTGCATCCCCACGAAGGAGAACCCGTGGGCAGTGTGATTCAGGTGCCGGAAACCCCCAGCAAAGCAGCAGGGCCCAGGGATCCAGGGGCAGCCCAGCTCAGCTTCGCCCTATGGAGAGCGGAATGCCGGGGGCGAAAACACATAGCGTTGCTTTCCTGAGCGGAGGCGAGTTGGGGCTGTGCTTTGCTGCCCGAGGAGTGTTTCCCTTTGCAGAATGCAGTTCCAGGGAGCTCGTTATGTGCCGTGGCTGCGACGGGGGCTCGGCGCTGAGCGGCCGAGCTGGATCAGGGGGCATGGCAGGGACCTGGGCGCAGAAGGCCTTCGCGCGCCCAATCCTGTTTCCCCACGAAGGAGTACCCATGGGCAGTGTGATTCGGGTGCCGGAAACCCCCAGCAAAGCAGCTGGGCCCAGGGATCCATGGGCAGCCCAGCCCCGCATCGCCCTATGGAGAGCGCAGGGCCTGGGGGGAAAACGGCTTGCACTGCTTTCCTGAGCCAAGGCGCGTTGGGGGTGTGGTTTGCTGCTGGAGGAGAGTTTCCCTTTGCAGAATGCAGTTCCCAGAAGCTCGTTTTGGGCCATAGCTGCCACGGGTCCTCAGCACTGAGCGGCCGAGCTGGCTCAGGGGCATGTCTGGGGCCTGGGCGCAGAAGCCTTTCGCGCACCCAATCCTGCATTCCCCACGAAGGAGAACCCGTGGGGAGTGGGATTTGGGCGCCGGAGACCCCCAGCAAAGCAGCAGGGCCCAGGGAGCCAGGGGTGGCCCAGCCCCGCTTTGCCCTATGGAGAGAGGAGGGCCGGGGGCGCAAACAGCTTGTGTTGATTTCCTGCGCCAAGGCACGGTGAGGCTGTGGATTGCTGCCGGAGGAGAGTTTCCCTTTGCAGAATGAAGATCCCAGAAGCTCGTCATGCGCCGTCGCTGCGAAGGGGCCTCAGCGCTGAGCGGCCGAGCTGTCTCAGGGGGCATGGATGGGGCCTGGGCGCAGAAGACCTTCGCGCGCCCAATCCTACTTCCCAAAGAAGGAGAACCAGTGGGGAGTGGGTTTCGGGCACGGGAGACCCCCAGCAAAGCAGCAGTGCCCAGGGAGCCAGGGGTAGCTCAGCTCAATTCGCCCTATGGAGAGCGGAGGGCCGGGGGCGAAAACAGCTTGTGTTGATTTCCTGCGCCGAGGCAGGTTGAGGCTGTGGTGTGCTGCCCAAGGAGAGTTTCCCTTTGCAGAATGCAGCTCCCAGAAGCTCGTTTTGGGCCGTCGCTGCGAAGGGGCCTCGGTGCTGAGCGGCCGAGCTGGCTCAGGGTGCATGGCTGTGGTCTCGGTGCAGAAGGCCTTTGCGCGCCCAATCCTGCATCCCCACGAAGGAGAACCCGTGGGCAGTGTGATTCGGGTGCCGGAAACCCCCAGCAAAGCAGCAGGTCCCAGGGATCCAGAGGCAGCCCAGCCCCGCATCGCCCTATGGAGAGCGCAGGGCCTGGGGGGAAAACGGCTTGCACTGCTTTCCTGAGCCAATGCGCGTTGGGGGTGTGGTTTGCTGCCCAAGGAGAGTTTCCTTTTGCAGAATGCAGCTCCCAGAAGCTCTTTTTGGGCCGTCGCTGCCACGGGTCCTCAGCGCTGATCGGCGGAGCTGGCTCAGGGTGGAAGGCTGGGGCCATGGCGCAGAAGCCTTTCGCAAACCCAATCCTACTTGCCCACGAAGGAGAACCCGTGTGGAGTGTTTTCGGCCGCCGGAAACTCCCAGCAAAGCAGCAGGGCCCAGGGATCCAGGGGCAGCCCAGCCCCGCTTTGCGCTATGGAGAGGGGAGGGCCGGGGTAAAAACAACTTGTGTTGATTACCTGCGCCGAGGCACGGTGAGGCTGTGGTGGGCTGCCCAAGGAGAGTTTCCCTTTGCAGAATGCAGCTCCCAGAAGCTCGTTTTGATTTGCCATTGCGACGGGGCCTCGGCACTGAGGGGCAGAGCTGGCTCAGGGGGCATGGCTGGGGCCTAGGCGCAGAAGGTCTTCGCGCTCCGAATCCTGCTTCCCCACGAATGAGAACCCCTGTGGAGTGTGATTTGGGTGCCAGAAACCCCCAGCAAAGCAGCAGGGCCCAGGGATCCAGGGGCAGCCCAGCTCAGCTTCGCCCTATGGAGAGCGGAGTGCCGGGGGCGAAAATGGATAGCGTTGCTTTCCTGAGCGGAGGCGAGTTGGGGCTGTGCTTTGCTGCCCGAGGAGTGTTTCCCTTTGCAGAATGCAGCTCCCCGAAGCTCGATTTGGGCCGTCGCTGCGACGGGGCCTCGGCGCTGAGCGGCCGAGCTGGCTCAGGGTGCATGGCTGTGGTCTGGGCGCAGAAGGCCTTCGCGCGCCCAATCCTGCATCCCCACGAAGGAGAACCCGTGGGCAGTGTGATTCGGGTGCCGGAAACCCCCAGCAAAGCAGCAGGGCCCAGGGATCCAGGGGCAGCCCAGCTCAGCTTCGCCCTATGGAGAGCGGAATGCCGGGGGCGAAAACACATAGCGTTGCTTTCCTGAGCGGAGGCGAGTTGGGGCTGTGCTTTGCTGCCCGAGGAGTGTTTCCCTTTGCAGAATGCAGTTCCCGGGAGCTCGTTATGTGCCGTGGCTGCGACGGGGGCTCGGCGCTGAGCGGCCGAGCTGGATCAGGGGGCATGGCAGGGACCTGGGCGCAGAAGGCCTTCGCGCGCCCAATCCTGTTTCCCCACGAAGGAGTACCCATGGGCAGTGTGATTCGGGTGCCGGAAACCCCCAGCAAAGCAGCTGGGCCCAGGGATCCATGGGCAGACCAGCCCCGCATCGCCCTATGGAGAGCGCAGGGCCTGGGGGGAAAACGGCTTGCACTGCTTTCCTGAGCCAAGGCGCGTTGGGGGTGTGGTTTGCTGCCCGAGGAGAGTTTCCCTTTGCAGAATGCAGCTCCCAGAAGCTCGTTTTGGGCCGTCGCTGCGAAGGGGCCTCGGCGCTGAGCGGCCGAGCTGGCTCAGGGGGCATGGCTGTGGTCTGGGCGCAGAAGGCCTTCGCGCGCCCAATCCTGCTTCCCCACGAAGGAGAACCCGTGGGCAGTGTGATTCGGGTGCCGGAAACCCCCAGCAAAGCAGCAGGGCCCAGGGATCCAGGGGCAGCCCAGCTCAGCTTCGCCCTATGGAGAGGGGAGGGCCGGACACGAAAACGGATAGCATTGCTTTCCTGAGCGGAGGCACGTTGGGGCTGTGCTTTGCTGCCCCAGCAGAGTTTCACTTTGCAGAATGCAGCACTCAGAAGCTCATTTTGGGCAATAGGTGCGACGGGGCCTCTGAGCTGAGTGGCCGAGCTGGCTCAGGGGGCATGGCTGGGGCCTGGGCGCAGGAGGCTTTCGCGCGCCCAATCCTGCATTCCCCGCGAAGGAGAACCCGTGGGGAGTGCGTTTCGGGCTCCGGAGACCCCCAGGAAAGCAGCAGGGCCCAGGGATCCAGGGGCAGCCCAGCCCCGCTTTGCCCAATGGAGAGCCGAAGGCCGGGGCGAAAACAGCTTGTGTTGATTTCCTGCGGCGAGGCACGGTGAGGCTGTGGTTTGCTGCCCAAGGAGAGTTTCCCTTTGCAGAATGCAGTTCCCAGAAGCTCGTTATGTGCCATCGCTGCGACGGGGCCTTGGCTCTGAGCGGCCGAGCTGGATCAGGGGGCATGGCAGGGACCTGGGCGCAGAAGGCCTTCGCGCGGCCAATCCTGTTTCCCCACGAAGGAGTACCCATGGGCAGTGTGATTCGGGTGCCGGAAACCCCCAGCAAAGCAGCTGGGCCCAGGGATCCAGGGGCAGCCCAGCTCAGCTTCGCCCTATGGAGAGCGCAGGGCCTGGGGGGGAAAACGGCTTGCACTGCTTTCCTGAGCCAAGGCGAGTTGGGGGTGTGGTTTGCTGCCCGAGGAGACTTTCCCTTTGCAGAATGCAGCTCCCAGAAGCTCGTCATGGGCCGTCGCTGCGAAGGGGCCTCGGCGCTGAGCGGCCGAGCTGGCTCAGGGGGCATGGCCGGGGCCTGGGCGAAGAAGGACTTAGCACGCCCAATCCTGCTTGCCCACGAAGGAGAACCTGTGTGGAGTGTGATTCGGGTGCCGGAAACCCCCAGCAAAGCAGCAGGGCCCAGGGATCCATGGGCAGCCCAGCCCCGCATCGCCCTATGGAGAGCGCAGGGCCTGGGGGGAAAACGGCTTGCACTGCTTTCCTGAGCCAAGGCGCGTTGGGGGTGTGGTTTGCTGCCCTAGGAGAGTTTCCCTTTGCAGAATGCAGCTCCCAGAATCTCGTTTTGGGCTGTAGCTGCCACGGGTCCTCAGCACTGAGCGGCCGAGCTGGCTCAGGGGGCATGGCTGGGGCCTGGGCGCAGAAGCCTTTCGCGCACCCAATCCTGCATTCCCCACGAAGGAGAACCCGTGGGGAGTGGGATTTGGGCGCCGGAGACCCCCAGCAAAGCAGCAGGGCCCAGGGAGCCAGGGGTGGCCCAGCCCCGCTTTGCCCTATGGAGAGAGGAGGGCCGGGGGCGCAAACAGCTTGTGTTGATTTCCTGCGCCGAGGCAGGTTGAGGCTGTGGTGTGCTGCCCAAGGAGAGTTTCCCTTTGCAGAATGCAGCTCCCAGAAGCTCATTATGTGCCGTGGCTGCGACGGGGGCTCGGCGCTCTGTGGCCGAGCTGGATCAGGGGGCATGGCAGGGACCTGGGCGCAGAAGGCCTTCGCGCGCCCAATCCTGTTTCCCCACGAAGGAGTACCCATGGGCAGTGTGATTCGGGTGCCGGAAACCCCCAGCAAAGCAGCAGGGCCCAGGGATCCAGGGGCAGCCCAGCTCAGCTTCGCCCTATGGAGAGCGGAATGCCGGGGGCGAAAACACATAGCGTTGCTTTCCTGAGCGGAGGCGAGTTGGGGCTGTGCTTTGCTGCCCGAGGAGTGTTTCCCTTTGCAGAATGCAGTTCCCGGGAGCTCGTTATGTGCCGTGGCTGCGACGGGGGCTCGGCGCTGAGCGGCCGAGCTGGATCAGGGGGCATGGCAGGGACCTGGGCGCAGAAGGCCTTCGCGCGCCCAATCCTGTTTCCCCACGAAGGAGTACCCATGGGCAGTGTGATTCGGGTGCCGGAAACCCCCAGCAAAGCAGCTGGGCCCAGGGATCCATGGGCAGCCCAGCCCCGCATCGCCCTATGGAGAGCGCAGGGCCTGGGGGGAAAACGGCTTGCACTGCTTTCCTGAGCCAAGGCGCGTTGGGGGTGTGGTTTGCTGCCCGAGGAGAGTTTCCCTTTGCAGAATGCAGCTCCCAGAAGCTCGTTTTGGGCCATAGCTGCCACGGGTCCTCAGCACTGAGCGGCCGAGCTGGCTCAGGGGGCATGTCTGGGGCCTGGGCGCAGAAGCCTTTCGCGCACCCAATCCTGCATTCCCCACGAAGGAGAACCCGTGGGGAGTGGGATTTGGGCGCCGGAGACCCCCAGCAAAGCAGCAGGGCCCAGGGAGCCAGGGGTGGCCCAGCCCCGCTTTGCCCTATGGAGAGAGGAGGGCCGGGGGCGCAAACAGCTTGTGTTGATTTCCTGCGCCAAGGCACGGTGAGGCTGTGGATTGCTGCCGGAGGAGAGTTTCCCTTTGCAGAATGAAGATCCCAGAAGCTCGTCATGCGCCGTCGCTGCGAAGGGGCCTCAGCGCTGAGCGGCCGAGCTGTCTCAGGGGGCATGGATGGGGCCTGGGCGCAGAAGACCTTCGCGCGCCCAATCCTACTTCCCAAAGAAGGAGAACCAGTGGGGAGTGGGTTTCGGGCACGGGAGACCCCCAGCAAAGCAGCAGTGCCCAGGGAGCCAGGGGTAGCTCAGCTCAATTCGCCCTATGGAGAGCGGAGGGCCGGGGGCGAAAACAGCTTGTGTTGATTTCCTGCGCCGAGGCAGGTTGAGGCTGTGGTGTGCTGCCCAAGGAGAGTTTCCCTTTGCAGAATGCAGCTCCCAGAAGCTCGTTTTGGGCCGTCGCTGCGAAGGGGCCTCGGTGCTGAGCGGCCGAGCTGGCTCAGGGTGCATGGCTGTGGTCTGGGTGCAGAAGGCCTTTGCGCGCCCAATCCTGCATCCCCACGAAGGAGAACCCGTGGGCAGTGTGATTCGGGTGCCGGAAACCCCCAGCAAAGCAGCAGGTCCCAGGGATCCAGAGGCAGCCCAGCCCCGCATCGCCCTATGGAGAGCGCAGGGCCTGGGGGGAAAACGGCTTGCACTGCTTTCCTGAGCCAATGCGCGTTGGGGGTGTGGTTTGCTGCCCAAGGAGAGTTTCCTTTTGCAGAATGCAGCTCCCAGAAGCTCTTTTTGGGCCGTCGCTGCCACGGGTCCTCAGCGCTGATCGGCGGAGCTGGCTCAGGGTGGAAGGCTGGGGCCATGGCGCAGAAGCCTTTCGCAAACCCAATCCTACTTGCCCACGAAGGAGAACCCGTGTGGAGTGTTTTCGGCCGCCGGAAACTCCCAGCAAAGCAGCAGGGCCCAGGGATCCAGGGGCAGCCCAGCCCCGCTTTGCGCTATGGAGAGGGGAGGGCCGGGGTAAAAACAACTTGTGTTGATTACCTGCGCCGAGGCACGGTGAGGCTGTGGTGGGCTGCCCAAGGAGAGTTTCCCTTTGCAGAATGCAGCTCCCAGAAGCTCGTTTTGATTTGCCATTGCGACGGGGCCTTGGCACTGAGGGGCAGAGCTGGCTCAGGGGGCATGGCTGGGGCCTAGGCGCAGAAGGTCTTCGCGCTCCGAATCCTGCTTCCCCACGAATGAGAACCCCTGTGGAGTGTGATTTGGGTGCCAGAAACCCCCAGCAAAGCAGCAGGGCCCAGGGATCCAGGGGCAGCCCAGCTCAGCTTCGCCCTATGGAGAGCGGAGTGCCGGGGGCGAAAATGGATAGCGTTGCTTTCCTGAGCGGAGGCGAGTTGGGGCTGTGCTTTGCTGCCCGAGGAGTGTTTCCCTTTGCAGAATGCAGCTCCCCGAAGCTCGATTTGGGCCGTCGCTGCGACGGGGCCTCGGCGCTGAGCGGCCGAGCTGGCTCAGGGTGCATGGCTGTGGTCTGGGCGCAGAAGGCCTTCGCGCGCCCAATCCTGCATCCCCACGAAGGAGAACCCGTGGGCAGTGTGATTCGGGTGCCGGAAACCCCCAGCAAAGCAGCAGGGCCCAGGGATCCAGGGGCAGCCCAGCTCAGCTTCGCCCTATGGAGAGCGGAATGCCGGGGGCGAAAACACATAGCGTTGCTTTCCTGAGCGGAGGCGAGTTGGGGCTGTGCTTTGCTGCCCGAGGAGTGTTTCCCTTTGCAGAATGCAGTTCCCGGGAGCTCGTTATGTGCCGTGGCTGCGACGGGGGCTCGGCGCTGAGCGGCCGAGCTGGATCAGGGGGCATGGCAGGGACCTGGGCGCAGAAGGCCTTCGCGCGCCCAATCCTGTTTCCCCACGAAGGAGTACCCATGGGCAGTGTGATTCGGGTGCCGGAAACCCCCAGCAAAGCAGCTGGGCCCAGGGATCCATGGGCAGACCAGCCCCGCATCGCCCTATGGAGAGCGCAGGGCCTGGGGGGAAAACGGCTTGCACTGCTTTCCTGAGCCAAGGCGCGTTGGGGGTGTGGTTTGCTGCCCGAGGAGAGTTTCCCTTTGCAGAATGCAGCTCCCAGAAGCTCGTTTTGGGCCGTCGCTGCGAAGGGGCCTCGGCGCTGAGCGGCCGAGCTGGCTCAGGGGGCATGGCTGTGGTCTGGGCGCAGAAGGCCTTCGCGCGCCCAATCCTGCTTCCCCACGAAGGAGAACCCGTGGGCAGTGTGATTCGGGTGCCGGAAACCCCCAGCAAAGCAGCAGGGCCCAGGGATCCAGGGGCAGCCCAGCTCAGCTTCGCCCTATGGAGAGGGGAGGGCCGGACACGAAAACGGATAGCATTGCTTTCCTGAGCGGAGGCACGTTGGGGCTGTGCTTTGCTGCCCCAGCAGAGTTTCACTTTGCAGAATGCAGCACTCAGAAGCTCATTTTGGGCAATAGGTGCGACGGGGCCTCTGAGCTGAGTGGCCGAGCTGGCTCAGGGGGCATGGCTGGGGCCTGGGCGCAGGAGGCTTTCGCGCGCCCAATCCTGCATTCCCCGCGAAGGAGAACCCGTGGGGAGTGCGTTTCGGGCTCCGGAGACCCCCAGGAAAGCAGCAGGGCCCAGGGATCCAGGGGCAGCCCAGCCCCGCTTTGCCCAATGGAGAGCCGAAGGCCGGGGCGAAAACAGCTTGTGTTGATTTCCTGCGGCGAGGCACGGTGAGGCTGTGGTTTGCTGCCCAAGGAGAGTTTCCCTTTGCAGAATGCAGTTCCCAGAAGCTCGTTATGTGCCATCGCTGCGACGGGGCCTTGGCTCTGAGCGGCCGAGCTGGATCAGGGGGCATGGCAGGGACCTGGGCGCAGAAGGCCTTCGCGCGGCCAATCCTGTTTCCCCACGAAGGAGTACCCATGGGCAGTGTGATTCGGGTGCCGGAAACCCCCAGCAAAGCAGCAGGGCCCAGGGATCCAGGGGCAGCCCAGCTCAGCTTCGCCCTATGGAGAGCGGAATGCCGGGGGCGAAAACACATAGCGTTGCTTTCCTGAGCGGAGGCGAGTTGGGGCTGTGCTTTGCTGCCCGAGGAGTGTTTCCCTTTGCAGAATGCAGTTCCCGGGAGCTCGTTATGTGCCGTGGCTGCGACGGGGGCTCGGCGCTGAGCGGCCGAGCTGGATCAGGGGGCATGGCAGGGACCTGGGCGCAGAAGGCCTTCGCGCGCCCAATCCTGTTTCCCCACGAAGGAGTACCCATGGGCAGTGTGATTCGGGTGCCGGAAACCCCCAGCAAAGCAGCTGGGCCCAGGGATCCATGGGCAGCCCAGCCCCGCATCGCCCTATGGAGAGCGCAGGGCCTGGGGGGAAAACGGCTTGCACTGCTTTCTTGAGCCAAGGCGCGTTGGGGGTGTGGTTTGCTGCCCGAGGAGAGTTTCCCTTTGCAGAATGCAGCTCCCAGAAGCTCGTTTTGGGCCATAGCTGCCACGGGTCCTCAGCACTGAGCGGCCGAGCTGGCTCAGGGGGCATGGCTGGGGCCTGGGCGCAGAAGCCTTTCGCGCACCCAATCCTGCATTCCCCACAAAGGAGAACCCGTGGGGAGTGGGATTTGGGCGCCGGAGACCCCCAGCAAAGCAGCAGGGCCCAGGGAGCCAGGGGTGGCCCAGCCCCGCTTTGCCCTATGGAGAGAGGAGGGCCAGGGGCGCAAACAGCTTGTGTTGATTTCCTGCGCCAAGGCACAGTGAGGCTGTGGATTGCTGCCAGAGGAGAGTTTCCCTTTGCAGAATGAAGATCCCAGAAGCTCGTCATGCGCGGTCGCTGCGAAGGGGCCTCGGCGCTGAGCGGCTGAGCTGTCTCAGGGGGCATGGATAGGGCCTGGGCACAGAAGACCTTCGCGCGCCCAATCCTACTTCCCAAAGAAGGAGAACCAGTGGGGAGTGGGTTTCGGGCGCTGGAGACCCCCAGCAAAGCAGCAGTGCCCAGGGAGCCAGGGGTAGCTCAGCTCAGCTTCGCCCTATGGAGAGCGGAGGGCCGGGGGCGAAAACAGCTTGTGTTGATTTCCTGCGCCGAGGCAGGTTGAGGCTGTGGTGTGCTGCCCAAGGAGAGTTTCCCTTTGCAGAATGCAGCTCCCAGAAGCTCTTTTTGGGCCGTCGCTGCCACGGGTCCTCAGCGCTGATCGGCCGAGCTGGCTCAGGGTGGAAGGCTGGGGCCATGGCGCAGAAGCCTTTCGCAAACCCAATCCTACTTGCCCACGAAGGAGAACCCGTGTGGAGTGTTTTCGGCCGCCGGAAACTCCCAGCAAAGCAGCAGGGCCCAGGGATCCAGGGGCAGCCCAGCCCCGCTTTGCGCTATGGAGAGGGGAGGGCCGGGGTAAAAACAACTTGTGTTGATTACCTGCGCCGAGGCACGGTGAGGCTGTGGTTTGCTGCTGGAGGAGAGTTTCCCTTTGCAGAATGCAGTTCCCAGAAGCTCGTTATGTGCCATCGCTGCGACGGGGCCTCGGCGCTGAGCGGCCGAGCTGGCTCAGGGGCATGGCTGGGACCTGGGCGCAGAAGCCTTTCGCGCACCCAATCCTGCATTCCCCACGAAGGAGAATCCGTGGGGAGTGGGATTTGGGCGCCAGAGACCCCCAGTAAAGCAGCAGGGCCCAGGGAGCCAGGGGTGGCCCAGCCCCGCTTTGCCCTATGGAGAGAGGATGGCCGGGGGCGCAAACAGCTTGTGTTGATTTCCTGCGCCAAGGCACGGTGAGGCTGTGGTTTGCTGCCCGAGGAGAGTTTCCCTTTGCAGAATGCAGCTCCCAGAAGCTCGTCATGGGCCGTCGCTGGGAAGGGGCCTCGGCGCTGAGCGGCCAAGCTGGCTCAGGGGGCATGGATGGGGCCTGGGCGCAGAAGACCTTCGCGCACCCAATCCTACATCCCAAAGAAGGAGAACCAGTGGGGAGTGGGTTTCGGGCGCTGGAGACACCCAGCAAAGCAGCAGGGCCCAGGGAGCCAGGGGCATCCCAGCTCAGCTTCACCCTATGGAGAGCGGAGGGCCGGGGGCGAAAACAGCTTGTGTTGATTTCCTGCGCCGAGGCAAGTTAAGGCTGTGTTGGGCTGCCCAAGGAGAGTTTCCCTTTGCAGAATGCAGCTCCCAGAAGCTCGTCATGGGCCGTCGCTGCGAAGGGGCCTCGGCGCTGAGCGGCCGAGCTGGCTCAGGGGGCATGGCCGGGGCCTGGGCGAAGAAGGACTTAGCACGCCCAATCCTGCTTGCCCACGAAGGAGAACCTGTGTGGAGTGTGATTCGGGTGCCGGAAACCCCCAGCAAAGCAGCAGGGCCCAGGGAGCCTGGGGCAGCCTGGCCCCGCTTTGCCCTATGGAGAGCGCAGGGCCGGGGGCGAAAACAGCTTGCGCTGCTTTCATGAGCCAAGGCAAGTAGGGGATGTGGTTTGCTGCTGGAAGAGTTTCCCTTTGCAGAATGCAGCTCCCAGAAGCTCGTCATGGGCTGTCGCTGCGAAGGGGCCTCGGCGGTGAGCGGCTGAACTGGCTCAGGGGGCATGGATGGGGCCTGGGCGCAGAAGGCCTTCACGCGCCCAATCCTACTTCGCAAAGAAGGAGAACCAGTGGGGAGTGGGTTTCGGGCACTGGAGACCCCCAGCAAAGCAGCAGGGCCCAGGGAGCCAGGGGCAGCCCAGCTCAGCTTCGCCCTATTGAGAGCGGAGGGCCAGGGGCGAAAACAGCTTGTGTTGATTTCCTGCGCCGAGGCAAGTTGAGGCTGTGGTGTGCTGCCCAAGGAGAGTTTCCCTTTGCAGAATGCAGCTCCCAGAAGCTCGTTTTGATTTGCCATTGCGACGGGGCCTCGGCACTGAGCGGCAGAGCTGGCTCAGGTGGCACGGCTGCGGCCTAGGCGCAGAAGGTCTTCGCGCTCCGAATCCTGCTTCCCCACGAATGAGAACCCCTGTGGAGTGTGATTTGGGTGCCAGAAACCCCCAGCAAAGCAGCAGGGCCCAGGGATCCAGGGGCAGCCCAGCTCAGCTTCGCCCTATGGAGAGCGGAGTGCCGGGGGTGAAAAAGGATAGCGTTGCTTTCCTGAGCGGAGGCGAGTTGGGGCTGTGCTTTGCTGCCCGAGGAGTGTTTCCCTTTGCAGAATGCAGCTCCCCGAAGCTCGATTTGGGCCGTCGCTGCGACGGGGCCTCGGCGCTGAGCGCCCGAGCTGGCTCAGGGTGCATGGCTGTGGTCTGGGCGCAGAAGGCCTTCGCGCGCCCAATCCTGCATCCCCACGAAGGAGAACCCGTGGGCAGTGTGATTCGGGTGCCGGAAACCCCCAGCAAAGCAGCAGGGCCCAGGGATCCAGGGGCAGCCCAGCTCAGCTTCGCCCTATGGAGAGCGGAATGCCGGGGGCGAAAACACATAGCGTTGCTTTCCTGAGCGGAGGCGAGTTGGGGCTGTGCTTTGCTGCCCGAGGAGTGTTTCCCTTTGCAGAATGCAGTTCCAGGGAGCTCGTTATGTGCCGTGGCTGCGACGGGGGCTCGGCGCTGAGCGGCCGAGCTGGATCAGGGGGCATGGCAGGGACCTGGGCGCAGAAGGCCTTTGCGCGCCCAATCCTGTTTCCCCACGAAGGAGTACCCATGGGCAGTGTGATTCGGGTGCCGGAAACCCCCAGCAAAGCAGCTGGGCCCAGGGATCCAGGGGCAGCCCAGCTCAGCTTCGCCCTATGGAGAGCGCAGGGCCTGGGGGGGAAAACGGCTTGCACTGCTTTCCTGAGCCAAGGCTCGTTGGGGGTGTGGTTTGCTGCCCAAGGAGAGTTTCCTTTTGCAGAATGCAGCTCCCAGAAGCTCTTTTTGGGCCGTCGCTGCCACGGGTCCTCAGCGCTGATCGGCCGAGCTGGCTCAGGGGGCATGGCTGGGGCCATGGCGCAGAAGGCTTTCGCAAACCCAATCCTACTTGCCCACGAAGGAGAACCCGTGTGGAGTGTTTTCGGCCGCCGGAAAACCCCAGCAAAGCAGCAGGGCCCAGGGATCCAGGGGCAGCCCAGCACCGCTTTGCCCTATGGAGAGCGGAGGGCCGGGGTAAAAACAACTTGTGTTGATTACCTGCGCTGAGGCACGGTGAGGCTGTGGTTTGCTGCCAGAGGAGAGTTTCCCTTTGCAGAATGCAGTTCCCAGAAGCTCGTTATGTGCCGTCGGTGCGAAGGAGCCTCAGCACTGAGCGGCCGAGCTGGCTCAGGGGGCATGGATGGGGCCTGGGCGCAGAAGACTTTCGCGCACCCAATCCTGCATTCCCCACGAAGGAGAACCCGTGTGGAGTGGTTTCGGCCACTGGAGACCACCAGCAAAGCAGTAGGGCCCAGGGAGCCAGGGGTAGCTCAGCTCAGCTTCGCCCTATGGAGAGCGGAGGGCCGGGGGCGAAAACAGCTTGTGTTGATTTCCTGCGCCGAGGCAGGTTGAGGCTGTGGTGTGCTGCCCAAGGAGAGTTTCCCTTTGCAGAATGCAGCTCCCAGAAGCTCGTTTTGGGCCGTCGCTGCGAAGGGGCCTCGGTGCTGAGCGGCCGAGCTGGCTCAGGGTGCATGGCTGTGGTCTGGGTGCAGAAGGCCTTTGCGCGCCCAATCCTGCATCCCCACGAAGGAGAACCCGTGGGCAGTGTGATTCGGGTGCCGGAAACCCCCAGCAAAGCAGCAGGTCCCAGGGATCCAGAGGCAGCCCAGCCCCGCATCGCCCTATGGAGAGCGCAGGGCCTGGGGGGAAAACGGCTTGCACTGCTTTCCTGAGCCAATGCGCGTTGGGGGTGTGGTTTGCTGCCCAAGGAGAGTTTCCTTTTGCAGAATGCAGCTCCCAGAAGCTCTTTTTGGGCCGTCGCTGCCACGGGTCCTCAGCGCTGATCGGCGGAGCTGGCTCAGGGTGGAAGGCTGGGGCCATGGCGCAGAAGCCTTTCGCAAACCCAATCCTACTTGCCCACGAAGGAGAACCCGTGTGGAGTGTTTTCGGCCGCCGGAAACTCCCAGCAAAGCAGCAGGGCCCAGGGATCCAGGGGCAGCCCAGCCCCGCTTTGCGCTATGGAGAGGGGAGGGCCGGGGTAAAAACAACTTGTGTTGATTACCTGCGCTGAGGCACGGTGAGGCTGTGGTTTGCTGCTGGAGGAGAGTTTCCCTTTGCAGAATGCAGTTCCCAGAAGCTCGTTATGTGCCATCGCTGCGACGGGGCCTCGGCGCTGAGCGGCCGAGCTGGCTCAGGGGCATGGCTGGGACCTGGGCGCAGAAGCCTTTCGCGCACCCAATCCTGCATTCCCCACGAAGGAGAATCCGTGGGGAGTGGGATTTGGGCGCCAGAGACCCCCAGTAAAGCAGCAGGGCCCAGGGAGCCAGGGGTGGCCCAGCCCCGCTTTGCCCTATGGAGAGAGGATGGCCGGGGGCGCAAACAGCTTGTGTTGATTTCCTGCGCCAAGGCACGGTGAGGCTGTGGTTTGCTGCCCGAGGAGAGTTTCCCTTTGCAGAATGCAGCTCCCAGAAGCTCGTCATGGGCCGTCGCTGGGAAGGGGCCTCGGCGCTGAGCGGCCAAGCTGGCTCAGGGGGCATGGATGGGGCCTGGGCGCAGAAGACCTTCGCGCACCCAATCCTACATCCCAAAGAAGGAGAACCAGTGGGGAGTGGGTTTCGGGCGCTGGAGACACCCAGCAAAGCAGCAGGGCCCAGGGAGCCAGGGGCATCCCAGCTCAGCTTCACCCTATGGAGAGCGGAGGGCCGGGGGCGAAAACAGCTTGTGTTGATTTCCTGCGCCGAGGCAAGTTAAGGCTGTGTTGGGCTGCCCAAGGAGAGTTTCCCTTTGCAGAATGCAGCTCCCAGAAGCTCGTCATGGGCCGTCGCTGCGAAGGGGCCTCGGCGCTGAGCGGCCGAGCTGGCTCAGGGGGCATGGCCGGGGCCTGGGCGAAGAAGGACTTAGCACGCCCAATCCTGCTTGCCCACGAAGGAGAACCTGTGTGGAGTGTGATTCGGGTGCCGGAAACCCCCAGCAAAGCAGCAGGGCCCAGGGAGCCTGGGGCAGCCTGGCCCCGCTTTGCCCTATGGAGAGCGCAGGGCCGGGGGCGAAAACAGCTTGCGCTGCTTTCATGAGCCAAGGCAAGTAGGGGATGTGGTTTGCTGCTGGAAGAGTTTCCCTTTGCAGAATGCAGCTCCCAGAAGCTCGTCATGGGCTGTCGCTGCGAAGGGGCCTCGGCGGTGAGCGGCTGAACTGGCTCAGGGGGCATGGATGGGGCCTGGGCGCAGAAGGCCTTCACGCGCCCAATCCTACTTCCCAAAGAAGGAGAACCAGTGGGGAGTGGGTTTCGGGCACTGGAGACCCCCAGCAAAGCAGCAGGGCCCAGGGAGCCAGGGGCAGCCCAGCTCAGCTTCGCCCTATTGAGAGCGGAGGGCCGGGGGCGAAAACAGCTTGTGTTGATTTCCTGCGCCGAGGCAAGTTGAGGCTGTGGTGTGCTGCCCAAGGAGAGTTTCCCTTTGCAGAATGCAGCTCCCAGAAGCTCGTTTTGATTTGCCATTGCGACGGGGCCTCGGCACTGAGCGGCAGAGCTGGCTCAGGTGGCACGGCTGCGGCCTAGGCGCAGAAGGTCTTCGCGCTCCGAATCCTGCTTCCCCACGAATGAGAACCCCTGTGGAGTGTGATTTGGGTGCCAGAAACCCCCAGCAAAGCAGCAGGGCCCAGGGATCCAGGGGCAGCCCAGCTCAGCTTCGCCCTATGGAGAGCGGAGTGCCGGGGGTGAAAAAGGATAGCGTTGCTTTCCTGAGCGGAGGCGAGTTGGGGCTGTGCTTTGCTGCCCGAGGAGTGTTTCCCTTTGCAGAATGCAGCTCCCCGAAGCTCGATTTGGGCCGTCGCTGCGACGGGGCCTCGGCGCTGAGCGCCCGAGCTGGCTCAGGGTGCATGGCTGTGGTCTGGGTGCAGAAGGCCTTCGCGCGCCCAATCCTGCATCCCCACGAAGGAGAACCCGTGGGCAGTGTGATTCAGGTGCCGGAAACCCCCAGCAAAGCAGCAGGGCCCAGGGATCCAGGGGCAGCCCAGCTCAGCTTCGCCCTATGGAGAGCGGAATGCCGGGGGCGAAAACACATAGCGTTGCTTTCCTGAGCGGAGGCGAGTTGGGGCTGTGCTTTGCTGCCCGAGGAGTGTTTCCCTTTGCAGAATGCAGTTCCAGGGAGCTCGTTATGTGCCGTGGCTGCGACGGGGGCTCGGCGCTGAGCGGCCGAGCTGGATCAGGGGGCATGGCAGGGACCTGGGCGCAGAAGGCCTTCGCGCGCCCAATCCTGTTTCCCCACGAAGGAGTACCCATGGGCAGTGTGATTCGGGTGCCGGAAACCCCCAGCAAAGCAGCTGGGCCCAGGGATCCATGGGCAGCCCAGCCCCGCATCGCCCTATGGAGAGCGCAGGGCCTGGGGGGAAAACGGCTTGCACTGCTTTCCTGAGCCAAGGCGCGTTGGGGGTGTGGTTTGCTGCTGGAGGAGAGTTTCCCTTTGCAGAATACAGTTCCCAGAAGCTCGTTTTGGGCCATAGCTGCCACGGGTCCTCAGCACTGAGCGGCCGAGCTGGCTCAGGGGCATGTCTGGGGCCTGGGCGCAGAAGCCTTTCGCGCACCCAATCCTGCATTCCCCACGAAGGAGAACCCGTGGGGAGTGGGATTTGGGCGCCGGAGACCCCCAGCAAAGCAGCAGGGCCCAGGGAGCCAGGGGTGGCCCAGCCCCGCTTTGCCCTATGGAGAGAGGAGGGCCGGGGGCGCAAACAGCTTGTGTTGATTTCCTGCGCCAAGGCACGGTGAGGCTGTGGATTGCTGCCGGAGGAGAGTTTCCCTTTGCAGAATGAAGATCCCAGAAGCTCGTCATGCGCCGTCGCTGCGAAGGGGCCTCAGCGCTGAGCGGCCGAGCTGTCTCAGGGGGCATGGATGGGGCCTGGGCGCAGAAGACCTTCGCGCGCCCAATCCTACTTCCCAAAGAAGGAGAACCAGTGGGGAGTGGGTTTCGGGCACGGGAGACCCCCAGCAAAGCAGCAGTGCCCAGGGAGCCAGGGGTAGCTCAGCTCAATTCGCCCTATGGAGAGCGGAGGGCCGGGGGCGAAAACAGCTTGTGTTGATTTCCTGCGCCGAGGCAGGTTGAGGCTGTGGTGTGCTGCCCAAGGAGAGTTTCCCTTTGCAGAATGCAGCTCCCAGAAGCTCGTTTTGGGCCGTCGCTGCGAAGGGGCCTCGGTGCTGAGCGGCCGAGCTGGCTCAGGGTGCATGGCTGTGGTCTCGGTGCAGAAGGCCTTTGCGCGCCCAATCCTGCATCCCCACGAAGGAGAACCCGTGGGCAGTGTGATTCGGGTGCCGGAAACCCCCAGCAAAGCAGCAGGTCCCAGGGATCCAGAGGCAGCCCAGCCCCGCATCGCCCTATGGAGAGCGCAGGGCCTGGGGGGAAAACGGCTTGCACTGCTTTCCTGAGCCAATGCGCGTTGGGGGTGTGGTTTGCTGCCCAAGGAGAGTTTCCTTTTGCAGAATGCAGCTCCCAGAAGCTCTTTTTGGGCCGTCGCTGCCACGGGTCCTCAGCGCTGATCGGCGGAGCTGGCTCAGGGTGGAAGGCTGGGGCCATGGCTCAGAAGCCTTTCGCAAACCCAATCCTACTTGCCCACGAAGGAGAACCCGTGTGGAGTGTTTTCGGCCGCCGGAAACTCCCAGCAAAGCAGCAGGGCCCAGGGATCCAGGGGCAGCCCAGCCCCGCTTTGCGCTATGGAGAGGGGAGGGCCGGGGTAAAAACAACTTGTGTTGATTACCTGCGCCGAGGCACGGTGAGGCTGTGGTGGGCTGCCCAAGGAGAGTTTCCCTTTGCAGAATGCAGCTCCCAGAAGCTCGTTTTGATTTGCCATTGCGACGGGGCCTCGGCACTGAGGGGCAGAGCTGGCTCAGGGGGCATGGCTGGGGCCTAGGCGCAGAAGGTCTTCGCGCTCCGAATCCTGCTTCCCCACGAATGAGAACCCCTGTGGAGTGTGATTTGGGTGCCAGAAACCCCCAGCAAAGCAGCAGGGCCCAGGGATCCAGGGGCAGCCCAGCTCAGCTTCGCCCTATGGAGAGCGGAGTGCCGGGGGCGAAAATGGATAGCGTTGCTTTCCTGAGCGGAGGCGAGTTGGGGCTGTGCTTTGCTGCCCGAGGAGTGTTTCCCTTTGCAGAATGCAGCTCCCCGAAGCTCGATTTGGGCCGTCGCTGCGACGGGGCCTCGGCGCTGAGCGGCCGAGCTGGCTCAGGGTGCATGGCTGTGGTCTGGGCGCAGAAGGCCTTCGCGCGCCCAATCCTGCATCCCCACGAAGGAGAACCCGTGGGCAGTGTGATTCGGGTGCCGGAAACCCCCAGCAAAGCAGCAGGGCCCAGGGATCCAGGGGCAGCCCAGCTCAGCTTCGCCCTATGGAGAGCGGAATGCCGGGGGCGAAAACACATAGCGTTGCTTTCCTGAGCGGAGGCGAGTTGGGGCTGTGCTTTGCTGCCCGAGGAGTGTTTCCCTTTGCAGAATGCAGTTCCCGGGAGCTCGTTATGTGCCGTGGCTGCGACGGGGGCTCGGCGCTGAGCGGCCGAGCTGGATCAGGGGGCATGGCAGGGACCTGGGCGCAGAAGGCCTTCGCGCGCCCAATCCTGTTTCCCCACGAAGGAGTACCCATGGGCAGTGTGATTCGGGTGCCGGAAACCCCCAGCAAAGCAGCTGGGCCCAGGGATCCATGGGCAGACCAGCCCCGCATCGCCCTATGGAGAGCGCAGGGCCTGGGGGGAAAACGGCTTGCACTGCTTTCCTGAGCCAAGGCGCGTTGGGGGTGTGGTTTGCTGCCCGAGGAGAGTTTCCCTTTGCAGAATGCAGCTCCCAGAAGCTCGTTTTGGGCCGTCGCTGCGAAGGGGCCTCGGCGCTGAGCGGCCGAGCTGGCTCAGGGGGCATGGCTGTGGTCTGGGCGCAGAAGGCCTTCGCGCGCCCAATCCTGCTTCCCCACGAAGGAGAACCCGTGGGCAGTGTGATTCGGGTGCCGGAAACCCCCAGCAAAGCAGCAGGGCCCAGGGATCCAGGGGCAGCCCAGCTCAGCTTCGCCCTATGGAGAGGGGAGGGCCGGACACGAAAACGGATAGCATTGCTTTCCTGAGCGGAGGCACGTTGGGGCTGTGCTTTGCTGCCCCAGCAGAGTTTCACTTTGCAGAATGCAGCACTCAGAAGCTCATTTTGGGCAATAGGTGCGACGGGGCCTCTGAGCTGAGTGGCCGAGCTGGCTCAGGGGGCATGGCTGGGGCCTGGGCGCAGGAGGCTTTCGCGCGCCCAATCCTGCATTCCCCGCGAAGGAGAACCCGTGGGGAGTGCGTTTCGGGCTCCGGAGACCCCCAGGAAAGCAGCAGGGCCCAGGGATCCAGGGGCAGCCCAGCCCCGCTTTGCCCAATGGAGAGCCGAAGGCCGGGGCGAAAACAGCTTGTGTTGATTTCCTGCGGCGAGGCACGGTGAGGCTGTGGTTTGCTGCCCAAGGAGAGTTTCCCTTTGCAGAATGCAGTTCCCAGAAGCTCGTTATGTGCCATCGCTGCGACGGGGCCTTGGCTCTGAGCGGCCGAGCTGGATCAGGGGGCATGGCAGGGACCTGGGCGCAGAAGGCCTTCGCGCGGCCAATCCTGTTTCCCCACGAAGGAGTACCCATGGGCAGTGTGATTCGGGTGCCGGAAACCCCCAGCAAAGCAGCTGGGCCCAGGGATCCAGGGGCAGCCCAGCTCAGCTTCGCCCTATGGAGAGCGCAGGGCCTGGGGGGGAAAACGGCTTGCACTGCTTTCCTGAGCCAAGGCGAGTTGGGGGTGTGGTTTGCTGCCCGAGGAGACTTTCCCTTTGCAGAATGCAGCTCCCAGAAGCTCGTCATGGGCCGTCGCTGCGAAGGGGCCTCGGCGCTGAGCGGCCGAGCTGGCTCAGGGGGCATGGCCGGGGCCTGGGCGAAGAAGGACTTAGCACGCCCAATCCTGCTTGCCCACGAAGGAGAACCTGTGTGGAGTGTGATTCGGGTGCCGGAAACCCCCAGCAAAGCAGCAGGGCCCAGGGATCCATGGGCAGCCCAGCCCCGCATCGCCCTATGGAGAGCGCAGGGCCTGGGGGGAAAACGGCTTGCACTGCTTTCCTGAGCCAAGGCGCGTTGGGGGTGTGGTTTGCTGCCCTAGGAGAGTTTCCCTTTGCAGAATGCAGCTCCCAGAATCTCGTTTTGGGCTGTAGCTGCCACGGGTCCTCAGCACTGAGCGGCCGAGCTGGCTCAGGGGGCATGGCTGGGGCCTGGGCGCAGAAGCCTTTCGCGCACCCAATCCTGCATTCCCCACGAAGGAGAACCCGTGGGGAGTGGGATTTGGGCGCCGGAGACCCCCAGCAAAGCAGCAGGGCCCAGGGAGCCAGGGGTGGCCCAGCCCCGCTTTGCCCTATGGAGAGAGGAGGGCCGGGGGCGCAAACAGCTTGTGTTGATTTCCTGCGCCGAGGCAGGTTGAGGCTGTGGTGTGCTGCCCAAGGAGAGTTTCCCTTTGCAGAATGCAGCTCCCAGAAGCTCATTATGTGCCGTGGCTGCGACGGGGGCTCGGCGCTCTGTGGCCGAGCTGGATCAGGGGGCATGGCAGGGACCTGGGCGCAGAAGGCCTTCGCGCGCCCAATCCTGTTTCCCCACGAAGGAGTACCCATGGGCAGTGTGATTCGGGTGCCGGAAACCCCCAGCAAAGCAGCAGGGCCCAGGGATCCAGGGGCAGCCCAGCTCAGCTTCGCCCTATGGAGAGCGGAATGCCGGGGGCGAAAACACATAGCGTTGCTTTCCTGAGCGGAGGCGAGTTGGGGCTGTGCTTTGCTGCCCGAGGAGTGTTTCCCTTTGCAGAATGCAGTTCCCGGGAGCTCGTTATGTGCCGTGGCTGCGACGGGGGCTCGGCGCTGAGCGGCCGAGCTGGATCAGGGGGCATGGCAGGGACCTGGGCGCAGAAGGCCTTCGCGCGCCCAATCCTGTTTCCCCACGAAGGAGTACCCATGGGCAGTGTGATTCGGGTGCCGGAAACCCCCAGCAAAGCAGCTGGGCCCAGGGATCCATGGGCAGCCCAGCCCCGCATCGCCCTATGGAGAGCGCAGGGCCTGGGGGGAAAACGGCTTGCACTGCTTTCCTGAGCCAAGGCGCGTTGGGGGTGTGGTTTGCTGCCCGAGGAGAGTTTCCCTTTGCAGAATGCAGCTCCCAGAAGCTCGTTTTGGGCCATAGCTGCCACGGGTCCTCAGCACTGAGCGGCCGAGCTGGCTCAGGGGGCATGTCTGGGGCCTGGGCGCAGAAGCCTTTCGCGCACCCAATCCTGCATTCCCCACGAAGGAGAACCCGTGGGGAGTGGGATTTGGGCGCCGGAGACCCCCAGCAAAGCAGCAGGGCCCAGGGAGCCAGGGGTGGCCCAGCCCCGCTTTGCCCTATGGAGAGAGGAGGGCCGGGGGCGCAAACAGCTTGTGTTGATTTCCTGCGCCAAGGCACGGTGAGGCTGTGGATTGCTGCCGGAGGAGAGTTTCCCTTTGCAGAATGAAGATCCCAGAAGCTCGTCATGCGCCGTCGCTGCGAAGGGGCCTCAGCGCTGAGCGGCCGAGCTGTCTCAGGGGGCATGGATGGGGCCTGGGCGCAGAAGACCTTCGCGCGCCCAATCCTACTTCCCAAAGAAGGAGAACCAGTGGGGAGTGGGTTTCGGGCACGGGAGACCCCCAGCAAAGCAGCAGTGCCCAGGGAGCCAGGGGTAGCTCAGCTCAATTCGCCCTATGGAGAGCGGAGGGCCGGGGGCGAAAACAGCTTGTGTTGATTTCCTGCGCCGAGGCAGGTTGAGGCTGTGGTGTGCTGCCCAAGGAGAGTTTCCCTTTGCAGAATGCAGCTCCCAGAAGCTCGTTTTGGGCCGTCACTGCGAAGGGGCCTCGGTGCTGAGCGGCCGAGCTGGCTCAGGGTGCATGGCTGTGGTCTCGGTGCAGAAGGCCTTTGCGCGCCCAATCCTGCATCCCCACGAAGGAGAACCCGTGGGCAGTGTGATTCGGGTGCCGGAAACCCCCAGCAAAGCAGCAGGTCCCAGGGATCCAGAGGCAGCCCAGCCCCGCATCGCCCTATGGAGAGCGCAGGGCCTGGGGGGAAAACGGCTTGCACTGCTTTCCTGAGCCAATGCGCGTTGGGGGTGTGGTTTGCTGCCCAAGGAGAGTTTCCTTTTGCAGAATGCAGCTCCCAGAAGCTCTTTTTGGGCCGTCGCTGCCACGGGTCCTCAGCGCTGATCGGCGGAGCTGGCTCAGGGTGGAAGGCTGGGGCCATGGCGCAGAAGCCTTTCGCAAACCCAATCCTACTTGCCCACGAAGGAGAACCCGTGTGGAGTGTTTTCGGCCGCCGGAAACTCCCAGCAAAGCAGCAGGGCCCAGGGATCCAGGGGCAGCCCAGCCCCGCTTTGCGCTATGGAGAGGGGAGGGCCGGGGTAAAAACAACTTGTGTTGATTACCTGCGCCGAGGCACGGTGAGGCTGTGGTGGGCTGCCCAAGGAGAGTTTCCCTTTGCAGAATGCAGCTCCCAGAAGCTCGTTTTGATTTGCCATTGCGACGGGGCCTTGGCACTGAGGGGCAGAGCTGGCTCAGGGGGCATGGCTGGGGCCTAGGCGCAGAAGGTCTTCGCGCTCCGAATCCTGCTTCCCCACGAATGAGAACCCCTGTGGAGTGTGATTTGGGTGCCAGAAACCCCCAGCAAAGCAGCAGGGCCCAGGGATCCAGGGGCAGCCCAGCTCAGCTTCGCCCTATGGAGAGCGGAGTGCCGGGGGCGAAAATGGATAGCGTTGCTTTCCTGAGCGGAGGCGAGTTGGGGCTGTGCTTTGCTGCCCGAGGAGTGTTTCCCTTTGCAGAATGCAGCTCCCCGAAGCTCGATTTGGGCCGTCGCTGCGACGGGGCCTCGGCGCTGAGCGGCCGAGCTGGCTCAGGGTGCATGGCTGTGGTCTGGGCGCAGAAGGCCTTCGCGCGCCCAATCCTGCATCCCCACGAAGGAGAACCCGTGGGCAGTGTGATTCGGGTGCCGGAAACCCCCAGCAAAGCAGCAGGGCCCAGGGATCCAGGGGCAGCCCAGCTCAGCTTCGCCCTATGGAGAGCGGAATGCCGGGGGCGAAAACACATAGCGTTGCTTTCCTGAGCGGAGGCGAGTTGGGGCTGTGCTTTGCTGCCCGAGGAGTGTTTCCCTTTGCAGAATGCAGTTCCCGGGAGCTCGTTATGTGCCGTGGCTGCGACGGGGGCTCGGCGCTGAGCGGCCGAGCTGGATCAGGGGGCATGGCAGGGACCTGGGCGCAGAAGGCCTTCGCGCGCCCAATCCTGTTTCCCCACGAAGGAGTACCCATGGGCAGTGTGATTCGGGTGCCGGAAACCCCCAGCAAAGCAGCTGGGCCCAGGGATCCATGGGCAGACCAGCCCCGCATCGCCCTATGGAGAGCGCAGGGCCTGGGGGGAAAACGGCTTGCACTGCTTTCCTGAGCCAAGGCGCGTTGGGGGTGTGGTTTGCTGCCCGAGGAGAGTTTCCCTTTGCAGAATGCAGCTCCCAGAAGCTCGTTTTGGGCCGTCGCTGCGAAGGGGCCTCGGCGCTGAGCGGCCGAGCTGGCTCAGGGGGCATGGCTGTGGTCTGGGCGCAGAAGGCCTTCGCGCGCCCAATCCTGCTTCCCCACGAAGGAGAACCCGTGGGCAGTGTGATTCGGGTGCCGGAAACCCCCAGCAAAGCAGCAGGGCCCAGGGATCCAGGGGCAGCCCAGCTCAGCTTCGCCCTATGGAGAGGGGAGGGCCGGACACGAAAACGGATAGCATTGCTTTCCTGAGCGGAGGCACGTTGGGGCTGTGCTTTGCTGCCCCAGCAGAGTTTCACTTTGCAGAATGCAGCACTCAGAAGCTCATTTTGGGCAATAGGTGCGACGGGGCCTCTGAGCTGAGTGGCCGAGCTGGCTCAGGGGGCATGGCTGGGGCCTGGGCGCAGGAGGCTTTCGCGCGCCCAATCCTGCATTCCCCGCGAAGGAGAACCCGTGGGGAGTGCGTTTCGGGCTCTGGAGACCCCCAGGAAAGCAGCAGGGCCCAGGGATCCAGGGGCAGCCCAGCCCCGCTTTGCCCAATGGAGAGCCGAAGGCCGGGGCGAAAACAGCTTGTGTTGATTTCCTGCGGCGAGGCACGGTGAGGCTGTGGTTTGCTGCCCAAGGAGAGTTTCCCTTTGCAGAATGCAGTTCCCAGAAGCTCGTTATGTGCCATCGCTGCGACGGGGCCTTGGCTCTGAGCGGCCGAGCTGGATCAGGGGGCATGGCAGGGACCTGGGCGCAGAAGGCCTTCGCGCGGCCAATCCTGTTTCCCCACGAAGGAGTACCTGTGTGGAGTGTGATTCGGGTGCCGGAAACCCCCAGCAAAGCAGCAGGGCCCAGGGATCCAGGGGCAGCCCAGCTCAGCTTCGCCCTATGGAGAGCGGAATGCCGGGGGGAAAACACATAGCGTTGCTTTCCTGAGCGGAGGCGAGTTGGGGCTGTGCTTTGCTGCCCGAGGAGTGTTTCCCTTTGCAGAATGCAGTTCCCGGGAGCTCGTTATGTGCCGTGGCTGCGACGGGGGCTCGGCGCTGAGCGGCCGAGCTGGATCAGGGGGCATGGCAGGGACCTGGGCGCAGAAGGCCTTCGCGCGCCCAATCCTGTTTCCCCACGAAGGAGTACCCATGGGCAGTGTGATTCGGGTGCCGGAAACCCCCAGCAAAGCAGCTGGGCCCAGGGATCCATGGGCAGCCCAGCCCCGCATCGCCCTATGGAGAGCGCAGGGCCTGGGGGGAAAACGGCTTGCACTGCTTTCCTGAGCCAAGGCGCGATGGGGGTGTGGTTTGCTGCCCGAGGAGAGTTTCCCTTTGCAGAATGCAGCTCCCAGAATCTCGTTTTGGGCCGTAGCTGCCACGGGTCCTCAGCACTGAGCGGCCGAGCTGGCTCAGGGGGCATGGCTGGGGCCTGGGCGCAGAAGCCTTTCGCGCACCCAATCCTGCATTCCCCACGAAGGAGAACCCGTGGGGAGTGGGATTTGGGCGCCGGAGACCCCCAGCAAAGCAGCAGGGCCCAGGGAGCCAGGGGTGGCCCAGCCCCGCTTTGCCCTATGGAGAGAGGAGGGCCGGGGGCGCAAACAGCTTGTGTTGATTTCCTGCGCCGAGGCAGGTTGAGGCTGTGGTGTGCTGCCCAAGGAGAGTTTCCCTTTGCAGAATGCAGCTCCCAGAAGCTCGTTATGTGCCGTGGCTGCGACGGGGGCTCGGCGCTGAGCGGCCGAGCTGGATCAGGGGGCATGGCAGGGACCTGGGCGCAGAAGGCCTTCGCGCGCCCAATCCTGTTTCCCCACGAAGGAGTACCCATGGGCAGTGTGATTCGGGTGCCGGAAACCCCCAGCAAAGCAGCTGGGCCCAGGGATCCAGGGGCAGCCCAGCTCAGCTTCGCCCTATGGAGAGCGCAGGGCCTGGGGGGGAAAACGGCTTGCACTGCTTTCCTGAGCCAAGGCGCGTTGGGGGTGTGGTTTGCTGCCCAAGGAGAGTTTCCTTTTGCAGAATGCAGCTCCCAGAAGCTCTTTTTGGGCCGTCGCTGCCACGGGTCCTCAGCGCTGATCGGCCGAGCTGGCTCAGGGGGCATGGCTGGGGCCATGGCGCAGAAGGCTTTCGCAAACCCAATCCTACTTGCCCACGAAGGAGAACCCGTGTGGAGTGTTTTCGGCCGCCGGAAAACCCCAGCAAAGCAGCAGGGCCCAGGGATCCAGGGGCAGCCCAGCACCGCTTTGCCCTATGGAGAGCGGAGGGCCGGGGTAAAAACAACTTGTGTTGATTACCTGCGCTGAGGCACGGTGAGGCTGTGGTTTGCTGCCAGAGGAGAGTTTCCCTTTGCAGAATGCAGTTCCCAGAAGCTCGTTATGTGCCGTCGGTGCGAAGGAGCCTCAGCACTGAGCGGCCGAGCTGGCTCAGGGGGCATGGATGGGGCCTGGGCGCAGAAGACTTTCGCGCACCCAATCCTGCATTCCCCACGAAGGAGAACCCGTGTGGAGTGGTTTCGGCCACTGGAGACCACCAGCAAAGCAGTAGGGCCCAGGGAGCCAGGCGCAGCCCAGCTCAGCTTCGCCCTATGGAGAGCGGAGGGCCGGGGGCGAAAACAGCTTGTGTTGATTTCCTGTGCCGAGGCAAGTTGAGGCTGTGGTGGGCTGCCCAAGGAGAGTTTCTCTTTGCAGAATGCAGCTCCCAGAAGCTCGTTTTGATTTGCCATTGCGACGGGGCCTCGGCACTGAGCGGCAGAGCTGGCTCAGGGGGCATGGCTGGGGCCTGGGCGCAGAAGGTCTTCGCGCTCCGAATCCTGCTTCCCCACGAATGAGAACCCCTGTGGAGTGTGATTTGGGTGCCAGAAACCCCCAGCAAAGCAGCAGGGCCCAGGGATCCAGGGGCAGCCCAGCTCAGCTTCGCCCTATGGAGAGCGGAGTGCCGGGGGCGAAAACGGATAGCGTTGCTTTCCTGAGCGGAGGCGAGTTGGGGCTGTGCTTTGCTGCCCGAGGAGTGTTTCCCTTTGCAGAATGCAGCTCCCAGAAGCTCGTTTTGGGCCGTCGCTGCGAAGGGGCCTCGGCGCTGAGCGGCCGAGCTGGCTCAGGGGGCATGGCTGTGGTCTGGGCGCAGAAGGCCTTCGCGCGCCCAATCCTGCATCCCCACGAAGGAGAACCCGTGGGCAGTGTGATTCGGGTGCCGGAAACCCCCAGCAAAGCAGCAGGGCCCAGGGATCCAGGGGCAGCCCAGCTCAGCTTCGCCCTATGGAGAGGGGAGGGCCGGACGCGAAAACGGATAGCATTGCTTTCCTGAGCGGAGGCACGTTGGGGCTGTGCTTTGCTGCCCCAGCAGAGTTTCACTTTGCAGAATGCAGCACTCAGAAGCTCATTTTGGGCAATAGGTGCGACGGGGCCTCTGAGCTGAGTGGCCGAGCTGGCTCAGGGGGCATGGCTGGGGCCTGGGCGCAGGAGGCTTTCGCGCGCCCAATCCTGCATTCCCCGCGAAGGAGAACCCGTGGGGAGTGCGTTTCGGGCTCCGGAGACCCCCAGGAAAGCAGCAGGGCCCAGGGATCCAGGGGCAGCCCAGCCCCGCTTTGCCCAATGGAGAGCCGAAGGCCGGGGCGAAAACAGCTTGTGTTGATTTCCTGCGGCGAGGCACGGTGAGGCTGTGGTTTGCTGCCCAAGGAGAGTTTCCCTTTGCAGAATGCAGTTCCCAGAAGCTCGTTATGTGCCATCGCTGCGACGGGGCCTTGGCTCTGAGCGGCCGAGCTGGATCAGGGGGCATGGCAGGGACCTGGGCGCAGAAGGCCTTCGCGCGGCCAATCCTGTTTCCCCACGAAGGAGTACCCATGGGCAGTGTGATTCGGGTGCCGGAAACCCCCAGCAAAGCAGCTGGGCCCAGGGATCCAGGGGCAGCCCAGCTCAGCTTCGCCCTATGGAGAGCGCAGGGCCTGGGGGGGAAAACGGCTTGCACTGCTTTCCTGAGCCAAGGCGAGTTGGGGGTGTGGTTTGCTGCCCGAGGAGACTTTCCCTTTGCAGAATGCAGCTCCCAGAAGCTCGTCATGGGCCGTCGCTGCGAAGGGGCCTCGGCGCTGAGCGGCCGAGCTGGCTCAGGGGGCATGGCCGGGGCCTGGGCGAAGAAGGACTTAGCACGCCCAATCCTGCTTGCCCACGAAGGAGAACCTGTGTGGAGTGTGATTCGGGTGCCGGAAACCCCCAGCAAAGCAGCAGGGCCCAGGGATCCAGGGGCAGCCCAGCTCAGCTTCGCCCTATGGAGAGCGGAATGCCGGGGGCGAAAACACATAGCGTTGCTTTCCTGAGCGGAGGCGAGTTGGGGCTGTGCTTTGCTGCCCGAGGAGTGTTTCCCTTTGCAGAATGCAGCTCCCAGAAGCTCGTCATGGGCTGTCGCTGCGAAGGGGCCTCGGCGCTGAGCGGCCAAGCTGGCTCAGGGGGCATGGATGGGGCCTGGGCGCAGAAGACCTTCGCGCACCCAATCCTACATCCCAAAGAAGGAGAACCAGTGGGGAGTGGGTTTCGGGCGCTGGAGACACCCAGCAAAGCAGCAGGGCCCAGGGAGCCAGGGGCATCCCAGCTCAGCTTCACCCTATGGAGAGCGGAGGGCCGGGGGCGAAAACAGCTTGTGTTGATTTCCTGCGCCGAGGCAAGTTAAGGCTGTGTTGGGCTGCCCAAGGAGAGTTTCCCTTTGCAGAATGCAGCTCCCAGAAGCTCGTCATGGGCCGTCGCTGCGAAGGGGCCTCGGCGCTGAGCGGCCGAGCTGGCTCAGGGGGCATGGCCGGGGCCTGGGCGAAGAAGGACTTAGCAGGCCCAATCCTGCTTGCCCACGAAGGAGAACCTGTGTGGAGTGTGATTCGGGTGCCGGAAACCCCCAGCAAAGCAGCAGGGCCCAGGGAGCCTGGGGCAGCCTGGCCCCGCTTTGCCCTATGGAGAGCGCAGGGCCGGGGGCGAAAACAGCTTGCGCTGCTTTCATGAGCCAAGGCAAGTAGGGGATGTGGTTTGCTGCTGGAAGAGTTTCCCTTTGCAGAATGCAGCTCCCAGAAGCTCGTCATGGGCTGTCGCTGCGAAGGGGCCTCGGCGGTGAGCGGCTGAACTGGCTCAGGGGGCATGGATGGGGCCTGGGCGCAGAAGGCCTTCACGCGCCCAATCCTACTTCCCAAAGAAGGAGAACCAGTGGGGAGTGGGTTTCGGGCACTGGAGACCCCCAGCAAAGCAGCAGGGCCCAGGGAGCCAGGGGCAGCCCAGCTCAGCTTCGCCCTATGGAGAGCGGAGGGCCGGGGGCGAAAACAGCTTGTGTTGATTTCCTGCGCCGAGGCAAGTTGAGGCTGTGGTGTGCTGCCCAAGGAGAGTTTCCCTTTGCAGAATGCAGCTCCCAGAAGCTCGTTTTGATTTGCCATTGCGACGGGGCCTCGGCACTGAGCGGCAGAGCTGGCTCAGGTGGCACGGCTGCGGCCTAGGCGCAGAAGGTCTTCGCGCTCCGAATCCTGCTTCCCCACGAATGAGAACCCCTGTGGAGTGTGATTTGGGTGCCAGAAACCCCCAGCAAAGCAGCAGGGCCCAGGGATCCAGGGGCAGCCCAGCTCAGCTTCGCCCTATGGAGAGCGGAATGCCGGGGGGAAAACACATAGCGTTGCTTTCCTGAGCGGAGGCGAGTTGGGGCTGTGCTTTGCTGCCCGAGGAGTGTTTCCCTTTGCAGAATGCAGTTCCCGGGAGCTCGTTATGTGCCGTGGCTGCGACGGGGGCTCGGCGCTGAGCGGCCGAGCTGGATCAGGGGGCATGGCAGGGACCTGGGCGCAGAAGGCCTTCGCGCGCCCAATCCTGTTTCCCCACGAAGGAGTACCCATGGGCAGTGTGATTCGGGTGCCGGAAACCCCCAGCAAAGCAGCTGGGCCCAGGGATCCATGGGCAGCCCAGCCCCGCATCGCCCTATGGAGAGCGCAGGGCCTGGGGGGAAAACGGCTTGCACTGCTTTCCTGAGCCAAGGCGCGATGGGGGTGTGGTTTGCTGCCCGAGGAGAGTTTCCCTTTGCAGAATGCAGCTCCCAGAATCTCGTTTTGGGCCGTAGCTGCCACGGGTCCTCAGCACTGAGCGGCCGAGCTGGCTCAGGGGGCATGGCTGGGGCCTGGGCGCAGAAGCCTTTCGCGCACCCAATCCTGCATTCCCCACGAAGGAGAACCCGTGGGGAGTGGGATTTGGGCGCCGGAGACCCCCAGCAAAGCAGCAGGGCCCAGGGAGCCAGGGGTGGCCCAGCCCCGCTTTGCCCTATGGAGAGAGGAGGGCCGGGGGCGCAAACAGCTTGTGTTGATTTCCTGCGCCGAGGCAGGTTGAGGCTGTGGTGTGCTGCCCAAGGAGAGTTTCCCTTTGCAGAATGCAGCTCCCAGAAGCTCGTTATGTGCCGTGGCTGCGACGGGGGCTCGGCGCTGAGCGGCCGAGCTGGATCAGGGGGCATGGCAGGGACCTGGGCGCAGAAGGCCTTCGCGCGCCCAATCCTGTTTCCCCACGAAGGAGTACCCATGGGCAGTGTGATTCGGGTGCCGGAAACCCCCAGCAAAGCAGCTGGGCCCAGGGATCCAGGGGCAGCCCAGCTCAGCTTCGCCCTATGGAGAGCGCAGGGCCTGGGGGGGAAAACGGCTTGCACTGCTTTCCTGAGCCAAGGCGCGTTGGGGGTGTGGTTTGCTGCCCAAGGAGAGTTTCCTTTTGCAGAATGCAGCTCCCAGAAGCTCTTTTTGGGCCGTCGCTGCCACGGGTCCTCAGCGCTGATCGGCCGAGCTGGCTCAGGGGGCATGGCTGGGGCCATGGCGCAGAAGGCTTTCGCAAACCCAATCCTACTTGCCCACGAAGGAGAACCCGTGTGGAGTGTTTTCGGCCGCCGGAAAACCCCAGCAAAGCAGCAGGGCCCAGGGATCCAGGGGCAGCCCAGCACCGCTTTGCCCTATGGAGAGCGGAGGGCCGGGGTAAAAACAACTTGTGTTGATTACCTGCGCTGAGGCACGGTGAGGCTGTGGTTTGCTGCCAGAGGAGAGTTTCCCTTTGCAGAATGCAGTTCCCAGAAGCTCGTTATGTGCCGTCGGTGCGAAGGAGCCTCAGCACTGAGCGGCCGAGCTGGCTCAGGGGGCATGGATGGGGCCTGGGCGCAGAAGACTTTCGCGCACCCAATCCTGCATTCCCCACGAAGGAGAACCCGTGTGGAGTGGTTTCGGCCACTGGAGACCACCAGCAAAGCAGTAGGGCCCAGGGAGCCAGGCGCAGCCCAGCTCAGCTTCGCCCTATGGAGAGCGGAGGGCCGGGGGCGAAAACAGCTTGTGTTGATTTCCTGTGCCGAGGCAAGTTGAGGCTGTGGTGGGCTGCCCAAGGAGAGTTTCTCTTTGCAGAATGCAGCTCCCAGAAGCTCGTTTTGATTTGCCATTGCGACGGGGCCTCGGCACTGAGCGGCAGAGCTGGCTCAGGGGGCATGGCTGGGGCCTGGGCGCAGAAGGTCTTCGCGCTCCGAATCCTGCTTCCCCACGAATGAGAACCCCTGTGGAGTGTGATTTGGGTGCCAGAAACCCCCAGCAAAGCAGCAGGGCCCAGGGATCCAGGGGCAGCCCAGCTCAGCTTCGCCCTATGGAGAGCGGAGTGCCGGGGGCGAAAACGGATAGCGTTGCTTTCCTGAGCGGAGGCGAGTTGGGGCTGTGCTTTGCTGCCCGAGGAGTGTTTCCCTTTGCAGAATGCAGCTCCCAGAAGCTCGTTTTGGGCCGTCGCTGCGAAGGGGCCTCGGCGCTGAGCGGCCGAGCTGGCTCAGGGGGCATGGCTGTGGTCTGGGCGCAGAAGGCCTTCGCGCGCCCAATCCTGCATCCCCACGAAGGAGAACCCGTGGGCAGTGTGATTCGGGTGCCGGAAACCCCCAGCAAAGCAGCAGGGCCCAGGGATCCAGGGGCAGCCCAGCTCAGCTTCGCCCTATGGAGAGGGGAGGGCCGGACGCGAAAACGGATAGCATTGCTTTCCTGAGCGGAGGCACGTTGGGGCTGTGCTTTGCTGCCCCAGCAGAGTTTCACTTTGCAGAATGCAGCACTCAGAAGCTCATTTTGGGCAATAGGTGCGACGGGGCCTCTGAGCTGAGTGGCCGAGCTGGCTCAGGGGGCATGGCTGGGGCCTGGGCGCAGGAGGCTTTCGCGCGCCCAATCCTGCATTCCCCGCGAAGGAGAACCCGTGGGGAGTGCGTTTCGGGCTCCGGAGACCCCCAGGAAAGCAGCAGGGCCCAGGGATCCAGGGGCAGCCCAGCCCCGCTTTGCCCAATGGAGAGCCGAAGGCCGGGGCGAAAACAGCTTGTGTTGATTTCCTGCGGCGAGGCACGGTGAGGCTGTGGTTTGCTGCCCAAGGAGAGTTTCCCTTTGCAGAATGCAGTTCCCAGAAGCTCGTTATGTGCCATCGCTGCGACGGGGCCTTGGCTCTGAGCGGCCGAGCTGGATCAGGGGGCATGGCAGGGACCTGGGCGCAGAAGGCCTTCGCGCGGCCAATCCTGTTTCCCCACGAAGGAGTACCCATGGGCAGTGTGATTCGGGTGCCGGAAACCCCCAGCAAAGCAGCTGGGCCCAGGGATCCAGGGGCAGCCCAGCTCAGCTTCGCCCTATGGAGAGCGCAGGGCCTGGGGGGGAAAACGGCTTGCACTGCTTTCCTGAGCCAAGGCGAGTTGGGGGTGTGGTTTGCTGCCCGAGGAGACTTTCCCTTTGCAGAATGCAGCTCCCAGAAGCTCGTCATGGGCCGTCGCTGCGAAGGGGCCTCGGCGCTGAGCGGCCGAGCTGGCTCAGGGGGCATGGCCGGGGCCTGGGCGAAGAAGGACTTAGCACGCCCAATCCTGCTTGCCCACGAAGGAGAACCTGTGTGGAGTGTGATTCGGGTGCCGGAAACCCCAAGCAAAGCAGCAGGGCCCAGGGATCCAGGGGCAGCCCAGCTCAGCTTCGCCCTATGGAGAGCGGAATGCCGGGGGCGAAAACACATAGCGTTGCTTTCCTGAGCGGAGGCGAGTTGGGGCTGTGCTTTGCTGCCCGAGGAGTGTTTCCCTTTGCAGAATGCAGCTCCCAGAAGCTCGTCATGGGCTGTCGCTGCGAAGGGGCCTCGGCGCTGAGCGGCCAAGCTGGCTCAGGGGGCATGGATGGGGCCTGGGCGCAGAAGACCTTCGCGCACCCAATCCTACATCCCAAAGAAGGAGAACCAGTGGGGAGTGGGTTTCGGGCGCTGGAGACACCCAGCAAAGCAGCAGGGCCCAGGGAGCCAGGGGCATCCCAGCTCAGCTTCACCCTATGGAGAGCGGAGGGCCGGGGGCGAAAACAGCTTGTGTTGATTTCCTGCGCCGAGGCAAGTTAAGGCTGTGTTGGGCTGCCCAAGGAGAGTTTCCCTTTGCAGAATGCAGCTCCCAGAAGCTCGTCATGGGCCGTCGCTGCGAAGGGGCCTCGGCGCTGAGCGGCCGAGCTGGCTCAGGGGGCATGGCCGGGGCCTGGGCGAAGAAGGACTTAGCAGGCCCAATCCTGCTTGCCCACGAAGGAGAACCTGTGTGGAGTGTGATTCGGGTGCCGGAAACCCCCAGCAAAGCAGCAGGGCCCAGGGAGCCTGGGGCAGCCTGGCCCCGCTTTGCCCTATGGAGAGCGCAGGGCCGGGGGCGAAAACAGCTTGCGCTGCTTTCATGAGCCAAGGCAAGTAGGGGATGTGGTTTGCTGCTGGAAGAGTTTCCCTTTGCAGAATGCAGCTCCCAGAAGCTCGTCATGGGCTGTCGCTGCGAAGGGGCCTCGGCGGTGAGCGGCTGAACTGGCTCAGGGGGCATGGATGGGGCCTGGGCGCAGAAGGCCTTCACGCGCCCAATCCTACTTCCCAAAGAAGGAGAACCAGTGGGGAGTGGGTTTCGGGCACTGGAGACCCCCAGCAAAGCAGCAGGGCCCAGGGAGCCAGGGGCAGCCCAGCTCAGCTTCGCCCTATGGAGAGCGGAGGGCCGGGGGCGAAAACAGCTTGTGTTGATTTCCTGCGCCGAGGCAAGTTGAGGCTGTGGTGTGCTGCCCAAGGAGAGTTTCCCTTTGCAGAATGCAGCTCCCAGAAGCTCGTTTTGATTTGCCATTGCGACGGGGCCTCGGCACTGAGCGGCAGAGCTGGCTCAGGTGGCACGGCTGCGGCCTAGGCGCAGAAGGTCTTCGCGCTCCGAATCCTGCTTCCCCACGAATGAGAACCCCTGTGGAGTGTGATTTGGGTGCCAGAAACCCCCAGCAAAGCAGCAGGGCCCAGGGATCCAGGGGCAGCCCAGCTCAGCTTCGCCCTATGGAGAGCGGAGTGCCGGGGGTGAAAAAGGATAGCGTTGCTTTCCTGAGCGGAGGCGAGTTGGGGCTGTGCTTTGCTGCCCGAGGAGTGTTTCCCTTTGCAGAATGCAGCTCCCCGAAGCTCGATTTGGGCCGTCGCTGCGACGGGGCCTCGGCGCTGAGCGCCCGAGCTGGCTCAGGGTGCATGGCTGTGGTCTGGGTGCAGAAGGACTTCGCGCGCCCAATCCTGCATCCCCACGAAGGAGAACCCGTGGGCAGTGTGATTCAGGTGCCGGAAACCCCCAGCAAAGCAGCAGGGCCCAGGGATCCAGGGGCAGCCCAGCTCAGCTTCGCCCTATGGAGAGCGGAATGCCGGGGGCGAAAACACATAGCGTTGCTTTCCTGAGCGGAGGCGAGTTGGGGCTGTGCTTTGCTGCCCGAGGAGTGTTTCCCTTTGCAGAATGCAGTTCCAGGGAGCTCGTTATGTGCCGTGGCTGCGACGGGGGCTCGGCGCTGAGCGGCCGAGCTGGATCAGGGGGCATGGCAGGGACCTGGGCGCAGAAGGCCTTCGCGCGCCCAATCCTGTTTCCCCACGAAGGAGTACCCATGGGCAGTGTGATTCGGGTGCCGGAAACCCCCAGCAAAGCAGCTGGGCCCAGGGATCCATGGGCAGCCCAGCCCCGCATCGCCCTATGGAGAGCGCAGGGCCTGGGGGGAAAACGGCTTGCACTGCTTTCCTGAGCCAAGGCGCGTTGGGGGTGTGGTTTGCTGCCCGAGGAGAGTTTCCCTTTGCAGAATGCAGCTCCCAGAAGCTCGTTTTGGGCCATAGCTGCCACGGGTCCTCAGCACTGAGCGGCCGAGCTGGCTCAGGGGGCATGTCTGGGGCCTGGGCGCAGAAGCCTTTCGCGCACCCAATCCTGCATTCCCCACGAAGGAGAACCCGTGGGGAGTGGGATTTGGGCGCCGGAGACCCCCAGCAAAGCAGCAGGGCCCAGGGAGCCAGGGGTGGCCCAGCCCTGCTTTGCCCTATGGAGAGAGGAGGGCCGGGGGCGCAAACAGCTTGTGTTGATTTCCTGCGCCAAGGCACGGTGAGGCTGTGGATTGCTGCCGGAGGAGAGTTTCCCTTTGCAGAATGAAGATCCCAGAAGCTCGTCATGCGCCGTCGCTGCGAAGGGGCCTCAGCGCTGAGCGGCCGAGCTGTCTCAGGGGGCATGGATGGGGCCTGGGCGCAGAAGACCTTCGCGCGCCCAATCCTACTTCCCAAAGTAGGAGAACCAGTGGGGAGTGGGTTTCGGGCACTGGAGACCCCCAGCAAAGCAGCAGTGCCCAGGGAGCCAGGGATAGCTCAGCTCAATTCGCCCTATGGAGAGCGGAGGGCCGGGGGCGAAAAAAGCTTGTGTTGATTTCCTGCGCCGAGGCAGGTTGAGGCTGTGGTGTGCTGCCCAAGGAGAGTTTCCCTTTGCAGAATGCAGCTCCCAGAAGCTCGTTTTGGGCCGTCGCTGCGAAGGGGCCTCGGTGCTGAGCGGCCGAGCTGGCTCAGGGTGCATGGCTGTGGTCTGGGTGCAGAAGGCCTTTGCGCGCCCAATCCTGCATCCCCACGAAGGAGAACCCGTGGGCAGTGTGATTCGGGTGCCGGAAACCCCCAGCAAAGCAGCAGGTCCCAGGGATCCAGAGGCAGCCCAGCCCCGCATCGCCCTATGGAGAGCGCAGGGCCTGGGGGGAAAACGGCTTGCACTGCTTTCCTGAGCCAATGCGCGTTGGGGGTGTGGTTTGCTGCCCAAGGAGAGTTTCCTTTTGCAGAATGCAGCTCCCAGAAGCTCTTTTTGGGCCGTCGCTGCCACGGGTCCTCAGCGCTGATCGGCGGAGCTGGCTCAGGGTGGAAGGCTGGGGCCATGGCGCAGAAGCCTTTCGCAAACCCAATCCTACTTGCCCACGAAGGAGAACCCGTGTGGAGTGTTTTCGGCCGCCGGAAACTCCCAGCAAAGCAGCAGGGCCCAGGGATCCAGGGGCAGCCCAGACCCGCTTTGCGCTATGGAGAGGGGAGGGCCGGGGTAAAAACAACTTGTGTTGATTACCTGCGCCGAGGCACGGTGAGGCTGTGGTGGGCTGCCCAAGGAGAGTTTCCCTTTGCAGAATGCAGCTCCCAGAAGCTCGTTTTGATTTGCCATTGCGACGGGGCCTCGGCACTGAGGGGCAGAGCTGGCTCAGGGGGCATGGCTGGGGCCTAGGCGCAGAAGGTCTTCGCGCTCCGAATCCTGCTTCCCCACGAATGAGAACCCCTGTGGAGTGTGATTTGGGTGCCAGAAACCCCCAGCAAAGCAGCAGGGCCCAGGGATCCAGGGGCAGCCCAGCTCAGCTTCGCCCTATGGAGAGCGGAGTGCCGGGGGCGAAAATGGATAGCGTTGCTTTCCTGAGCGGAGGCGAGTTGGGGCTGTGCTTTGCTGCCCGAGGAGTGTTTCCCTTTGCAGAATGCAGCTCCCCGAAGCTCGATTTGGGCCGTCGCTGCGACGGGGCCTCGGCGCTGAGCGGCCGAGCTGGCTCAGGGTGCATGGCTGTGGTCTGGGCGCAGAAGGCCTTCGCGCGCCCAATCCTGCATCCCCACGAAGGAGAACCCGTGGGCAGTGTGATTCGGGTGCCGGAAACCCCCAGCAAAGCAGCAGGGCCCAGGGATCCAGGGGCAGCCCAGCTCAGCTTCGCCCTATGGAGAGCGGAATGCCGGGGGCGAAAACACATAGCGTTGCTTTCCTGAGCGGAGGCGAGTTGGGGCTGTGCTTTGCTGCCCGAGGAGTGTTTCCCTTTGCAGAATGCAGTTCCCGGGAGCTCGTTATGTGCCGTGGCTGCGACGGGGGCTCGGCGCTGAGCGGCCGAGCTGGATCAGGGGGCATCGCAGGGACCTGGGCGCAGAAGGCCTTCGCGCGCCCAATCCTGTTTCCCCACGAAGGAGTACCCATGGGCAGTGTGATTCGGGTGCCGGAAACCCCCAGCAAAGCAGCTGGGCCCAGGGATCCATGGGCAGACCAGCCCCGCATCGCCCTATGGAGAGCGCAGGGCCTGGGGGGAAAACGGCTTGCACTGCTTTCCTGAGCCAAGGCGCGTTGGGGGTGTGGTTTGCTGCCCGAGGAGAGTTTCCCTTTGCAGAATGCAGCTCCCAGAAGCTCGTTTTGGGCTGTCGCTGCGAAGGGGCCTCGGCGCTGAGCGGCCGAGCTGGCTCAGGGGGCATGGCTGTGGTCTGGGCGCAGAAGGCCTTCGCGCGCCCAATCCTGCTTCCCCACGAAGGAGAACCCGTGGGCAGTGTGATTCGGGTGCCGGAAACCCCCAGCAAAGCAGCAGGGCCCAGGGATCCAGGGGCAGCCCAGCTCAGCTTCGCCCTATGGAGAGGGGAGGGCCGGACACGAAAATGGATAGCATTGCTTTCCTGAGCGGAGGCACGTTGGGGCTGTGCTTTGCTGCCCCAGCAGAGTTTCACTTTGCAGAATGCAGCACTCAGAAGCTCATTTTGGGCAATAGGTGCGACGGGGCCTCTGAGCTGAGTGGCCGAGCTGGCTCAGGGGGCATGGCTGGGGCCTGGGCGCAGGAGGCTTTCGCGCGCCCAATCCTGCATTCCCCGCGAAGGAGAACCCGTGGGGAGTGCGTTTCGGGCTCCGGAGACCCCCAGGAAAGCAGCAGGGCCCAGGGATCCAGGGGCAGCCCAGCCCCGCTTTGCCCAATGGAGAGCCGAAGGCCGGGGCGAAAACAGCTTGTGTTGATTTCCTGCGGCGAGGCACGGTGAGGCTGTGGTTTGCTGCCCAAGGAGAGTTTCCCTTTGCAGAATGCAGTTCCCAGAAGCTCGTTATGTGCCATCGCTGCGACGGGGCCTTGGCTCTGAGCGGCCGAGCTGGATCAGGGGGCATGGCAGGGACCTGGGCGCAGAAGGCCTTCGCGCGCCCAATCCTGTTTCCCCACGAAGGAGTACCCATGGGCAGTGTGATTCGGGTGCCGGAAACCCCCAGCAAAGCAGCTGGGCCCAGGGATCCAGGGGCAGCCCAGCTCAGCTTCGCCCTATGGAGAGCGCAGGGCCTGGGGGGGAAAACGGCTTGCACTGCTTTCCTGAGCCAAGGCGAGTTGGGGGTGTGGTTTGCTGCCCGAGGAGACTTTCCCTTTGCAGAATGCAGCTCCCAGAAGCTCGTCATGGGCCGTCGCTGCGAAGGGGCCTCGGCGCTGAGCGGCCGAGCTGGCTCAGGGGGCATGGCCGGGGCCTGGGCGAAGAAGGACTTAGCACGCCCAATCCTGCTTGCCCACGAAGGAGAACCTGTGTGGAGTGTGATTCGGGTGCCGGAAACCCCCAGCAAAGCAGCAGGGCCCAGGGATCCAGGGGCAGCCCAGCTGAGCTTCGCCCTATGGAGAGCGGAATGCCGGGGGCGAAAACACATAGCGTTGCTTTCCTGAGCGGAGGCGAGTTGGGGCTGTGCTTTGCTGCCCGAGGAGTGTTTCCCTTTGCAGAATGCAGTTCCCGGGAGCTCGTTATGTGCCGTGGCTGCGACGGGGGCTCGGCGCTGAGCGGCCGAGCTGGATCAGGGGGCATGGCAGGGACCTGGGCGCAGAAGGCCTTCGCGCGCCCAATCCTGTTTCCCCACGAAGGAGTACCCATGGGCAGTGTGATTCGGGTGCCGGAAACCCCCAGCAAAGCAGCAGGGCCCAGGGAGCCAGGGGTGGCCCAGCCCCGCTTTGCCCTATGGAGAGAGGAGGGCCGGGGGCGCAAACAGCTTGTGTTGATTTCCTGCGCCGAGGCAGGTTGAGGCTGTGGTGTGCTGCCCGAGGAGAGTTTCCCTTTGCAGAATGCAGCTCCCAGAAGCTCGTTATGTGCCGTGGCTGCGACGGGGGCTCGGCGCTGAGCGGCCGAGCTGGATCAGGGGGCATGGCAGGGACCTGGGCGCAGAAGGCCTTTGCGCGCCCAATCCTGTTTCCCCACGAAGGAGTACCCATGGGCAGTGTGATTCGGGTGCCGGAAACCCCCAGCAAAGCAGCTGGGCCCAGGGATCCAGGGGCAGCCCAGCTCAGCTTCGCCCTATGGAGAGCGCAGGGCCTGGGGGGGAAAACGGCTTGCACTGCTTTCCTGAGCCAAGGCGCGTTGGGGGTGTGGTTTGCTGCCCAAGGAGAGTTTCCTTTTGCAGAATGCAGCTCCCAGAAGCTCTTTTTGGGCCGTCGCTGCCACGGGTCCTCAGCGCTGATCGGCCGAGCTGGCTCAGGGGGCATGGCTGGGGCCATGGCGCAGAAGGCTTTCGCAAACCCAATCCTACTTGCCCACGAAGGAGAACCCGTGTGGAGTGTTTTCGGCCGCCGGAAAACCCCAGCAAAGCAGCAGGGCCCAGGGATCCAGGGGCAGCCCAGCACCGCTTTGCCCTATGGAGAGCGGAGGGCCGGGGTAAAAACAACTTGTGTTGATTACCTGCGCTGAGGCACGGTGAGGCTGTGGTTTGCTGCCAGAGGAGAGTTTCCCTTTGCAGAATGCAGTTCCCAGAAGCTCGTTATGTGCCGTCGGTGCGAAGGAGCCTCAGCACTGAGCGGCCGAGCTGGCTCAGGGGGCATGGATGGGGCCTGGGCGCAGAAGACTTTCGCGCACCCAATCCTGCATTCCCCACGAAGGAGAACCCGTGTGGAGTGGTTTCGGCCACTGGAGACCACCAGCAAAGCAGTAGGGCCCAGGGAGCCAGGGGTAGCTCAGCTCAGCTTCGCCCTATGGAGAGCGGAGGGCCGGGGGCGAAAACAGCTTGTGTTGATTTCCTGCGCCGAGGCAGGTTGAGGCTGTGGTGTGCTGCCCAAGGAGAGTTTCCCTTTGCAGAATGCAGCTCCCAGAAGCTCGTTTTGGGCCGTCGCTGCGAAGGGGCCTCGGTGCTGAGCGGCCGAGCTGGCTCAGGGTGCATGGCTGTGTTCTGGGTGCAGAAGGCCTTTGCGCGCCCAATCCTGCATCCCCACGAAGGAGAACCCGTGGGCAGTGTGATTCGGGTGCCGGAAACCCCCAGCAAAGCAGCAGGTCCCAGGGATCCAGAGGCAGCCCAGCCCCGCATCGCCCTATGGAGAGCGCAGGGCCTGGGGGGAAAACGGCTTGCACTGCTTTCCTGAGCCAATGCGCGTTGGGGGTGTGGTTTGCTGCCCAAGGAGAGTTTCCTTTTGCAGAATGCAGCTCCCAGAAGCTCTTTTTGGGCCGTCGCTGCCACGGGTCCTCAGCGCTGATCGGCGGAGCTGGCTCAGGGGGGAAGGCTGGGGCCATGGCGCAGAAGCCTTTCGCAAACCCAATCCTACTTGCCCACGAAGGAGAACCCGTGTGGAGTGTTTTCGGCCGCCGGAAACTCCCAGCAAAGCAGCAGGGCCCAGGGATCCAGGGGCAGCCCAGCCCCGCTTTGCGCTATGGAGAGGGGAGGGCCGGGGTAAAAACAATTTGTGTTGATTACCTGCGCCGAGGCACGGTGAGGCTGTGGTTTGCTGCTGGAGGAGAGTTTCCCGTTGCAGAATGCAGTTCCCAGAAGCTCGTTATGTGCCATCGCTGCGACGGGGCCTCGGCGCTGAGCGGCCGAGCTGGCTCAGGGGCATGGCTGGGACCTGGGCGCAGAAGCCTTTCGCGCACCCAATCCTGCATTCCCCACGAAGGAGAATCCGTGGGGAGTGGGATTTGGGCGCCAGAGACCCCCAGTAAAGCAGCAGGGCCCAGGGAGCCAGGGGTGGCCCAGCCCCGCTTTGCCCTATGGAGAGAGGATGGCCGGGGGCGCAAACAGCTTGTGTTGATTTCCTGCGCCAAGGCACGGTGAGGCTGTGGTTTGCTGCCAGAGGAGAGTTTCCCTTTGCAGAATGCAGCTCCCAGAAGCTCGTCATGGGCCGTCGCTGCGAAGGGGCCTAGGCGCTGAGCGGCCAAGCTGGCTCAGGGGGCATGGATGGGGCCTGGGCGCAGAAGACCTTCGCGCACCCAATCCTACATCCCAAAGAAGGAGAACCAGTGGGGAGTGGGTTTCGGGCGCTGGAGACACCCAGCAAAGCAGCAGGGCCCAGGGAGCCAGGGGCATCCCAGCTCAGCTTCACCCTATGGAGAGCGGAGGGCCGGGGGCGAAAACAGCTTGTGTTGATTTCCTGCGCCGAGGCAAGTTAAGGCTGTGTTGGGCTGCCCAAGGAGAGTTTCCCTTTGCAGAATGCAGCTCCCAGAAGCTCGTCATGGGCCGTCGCTGCGAAGGGGCCTCGGCGCTGAGCGGCCGAGCTGGCTCAGGGGGCATGGCCGGGGCCTGGGCGAAGAAGGACTTAGCAGGCCCAATCCTGCTTGCCCACGAAGGAGAACCTGTGTGGAGTGTGATTCGGGTGCCGGAATCCCCCAGCAAAGCAGCAGGGCCCAGGGAGCCTGGGGCAGCCTGGCCCCGCTTTGCCCTATGGAGAGCGCAGGGCCGGGGGCGAAAACAGCTTGCGCTGCTTTCATGAGCCAAGGCAAGTAGGGGATGTGGTTTGCTGCTGGAAGAGTTTCCCTTTGCAGAATGCAGCTCCCAGAAGCTCGTCATGGGCTGTCGCTGCGAAGGGGCCTCGGCGGTGAGCGGCTGAACTGGCTCAGGGGGCATGGATGGGGCCTGGGCGCAGAAGGCCTTCACGCGCCCAATCCTACTTCCCAAAGAAGGAGAACCAGTGGGGAGTGGGTTTCGGGCACTGGAGACCCCCAGCAAAGCAGCAGGGCCCAGGGAGCCAGGGGCAGCCCAGCTCAGCTTCGCCCTATTGAGAGCGGAGGGCCAGGGGCGAAAACAGCTTGTGTTGATTTCCTGCGCCGAGGCAAGTTGAGGCTGTGGTGTGCTGCCCAAGGAGAGTTTCCCTTTGCAGAATGCAGCTCCCAGAAGCTCGTTTTGATTTGCCATTGCGACGGGGCCTCGGCACTGAGCGGCAGAGCTGGCTCAGGTGGCACGGCTGCGGCCTAGGCGCAGAAGGTCTTCGCGCTCCGAATCCTGCTTCCCCACGAATGAGAACCCCTGTGGAGTGTGATTTGGGTGCCAGAAACCCCCAGCAAAGCAGCAGGGCCCAGGGATCCAGGGGCAGCCCAGCTCAGCTTCGCCCTATGGAGAGCGGAGTGCCGGGGGTGAAAAAGGATAGCGTTGCTTTCCTGAGCGGAGGCGAGTTGGGGCTGTGCTTTGCTGCCCGAGGAGTGTTTCCCTTTGCAGAATGCAGCTCCCCGAAGCTCGATTTGGGCCGTCGCTGCGACGGGGCCTCGGCGCTGAGCGCCCGAGCTGGCTCAGGGTGCATGGCTGTGGTCTGGGCGCAGAAGGCCTTCGCGCGCCCAATCCTGCATCCCCACGAAGGAGAACCCGTGGGCAGTGTGATTCGGGTGCCGGAAACCCCCAGCAAAGCAGCAGGGCCCAGGGAGCCAGGGGCAGCCCAGCTCAGCTTCGCCCTATGGAGAGCGGAATGCCGGGGGCGAAAACACATAGCGTTGCTTTCCTGAGCGGAGGCGAGTTGGGGCTGTGCTTTGCTGCCCTAGGAGTGTTTCCCTTTGCAGAATGCAGTTCCAGGGAGCTCGTTATGTGCCGTGGCTGCGACGGGGGCTCGGCGCTGAGCGGCCGAGCTGGATCAGGGGGCATGGCAGGGACCTGGGCGCAGAAGGACTTAGCAGGCCCAATCCTGCTTGCCCACGAAGGAGAACCTGTGTGGAGTGTGATTCGGGTGCCGGAAACCCCCAGCAAAGCAGCAGGGCCCAGGGAGCCTGGGGCAGCCTGGCCCCGCTTTGCCCTATGGAGAGCGCAGGGCCGGGGGCGAAAACAGCTTGCGCTGCTTTCATGAGCCAAGGCAAGTAGGGGATGTGGTTTGCTGCTGGAAGAGTTTCCCTTTGCAGAATGCAGCTCCCAGAAGCTCGTCATGGGCTGTCGCTGCGAAGGGGCCTCGGCGGTGAGCGGCTGAACTGGCTCAGGGGGCATGGATGGGGCCTGGGCGCAGAAGGCCTTCACGCGCCCAATCCTACTTCCCAAAGAAGGAGAACCAGTGGGGAGTGGGTTTCGGGCACTGGAGACCCCCAGCAAAGCAGCAGGGCCCAGGGAGCCAGGGGCAGCCCAGCTCAGCTTCGCCCTATTGAGAGCGGAGGGCCAGGGGCGAAAACAGCTTGTGTTGATTTCCTGCGCCGAGGCAAGTTGAGGCTGTGGTGTGCTGCCCAAGGAGAGTTTCCCTTTGCAGAATGCAGCTCCCAGAAGCTCGTTTTGATTTGCCATTGCGACGGGGCCTCGGCACTGAGCGGCAGAGCTGGCTCAGGTGGCACGGCTGCGGCCTAGGCGCAGAAGGTCTTCGCGCTCCGAATCCTGCTTCCCCACGAATGAGAACCCCTGTGGAGTGTGATTTGGGTGCCAGAAACCCCCAGCAAAGCAGCAGGGCCCAGGGATCCAGGGGCAGCCCAGCTCAGCTTCGCCCTATGGAGAGCGGAGTGCCGGGGGTGAAAAAGGATAGCGTTGCTTTCCTGAGCGGAGGCGAGTTGGGGCTGTGCTTTGCTGCCCGAGGAGTGTTTCCCTTTGCAGAATGCAGCTCCCCGAAGCTCGATTTGGGCCGTCGCTGCGAAGGGGCCTCGGTGCTGAGCGGCCGAGCTGGCTCAGGGTGCATGGCTGTGGTCTGGGTGCAGAAGGCCTTTGCGCGCCCAATCCTGCATCCCCACGAAGGAGAACCCGTGGGCAGTGTGATTCGGGTGCCGGAAACCCCCAGCAAAGCAGCAGGTCCCAGGGATCCAGAGGCAGCCCAGCCCCGCATCGCCCTATGGAGAGCGCAGGGCCTGGGGGGAAAACGGCTTGCACTGCTTTCCTGAGCCAATGCGCGTTGGGGGTGTGGTTTGCTGCCCAAGGAGAGTTTCCTTTTGCAGAATGCAGCTCCCAGAAGCTCTTTTTGGGCCGTCGCTGCCACGGGTCCTCAGCGCTGATCGGCGGAGCTGGCTCAGGGGGGAAGGCTGGGGCCATGGCGCAGAAGCCTTTCGCAAACCCAATCCTACTTGCCCACGAAGGAGAACCCGTGTGGAGTGTTTTCGGCCGCCGGAAACTCCCAGCAAAGCAGCAGGGCCCAGGGATCCAGGGGCAGCCCAGACCCGCTTTGTGCTATTGAGAGGGGAGGGCCGGGGTAAAAACAACTTGTGTTGATTACCTGCGCCGAGGCACGGTGAGGCTGTGGTGGGCTGCCCAAGGAGAGTTTCCCTTTGCAGAATGCAGCTCCCAGAAGCTCGTCATGGGCCGTCGCTGCGAAGGGGCCTCGGCGCTGAGCGGCCGAGCTGGCTCAGGGGGCATGGCCGGGGCCTGGGCGAAGAAGGACTTAGCAGGCCCAATCCTGCTTGCCCACGAAGGAGAACCTGTGTGGAGTGTGATTCGGGTGCCGGAATCCCCCAGCAAAGCAGCAGGGCCCAGGGAGCCTGGGGCAGCCTGGCCCCGCTTTGCCCTATGGAGAGCGCAGGGCCGGGGGCGAAAACAGCTTGCGCTGCTTTCATGAGCCAAGGCAAGTAGGGGATGTGGTTTGCTGCTGGAAGAGTTTCCCTTTGCAGAATGCAGCTCCCAGAAGCTCGTCATGGGCTGTCGCTGCGAAGGGGCCTCGGCGGTGAGCGGCTGAACTGGCTCAGGGGGCATGGATGGGGCCTGGGCGCAGAAGGCCTTCACGCGCCCAATCCTACTTCCCAAAGAAGGAGAACCAGTGGGGAGTGGGTTTCGGGCACTGGAGACCCCCAGCAAAGCAGCAGGGCCCAGGGAGCCAGGGGCAGCCCAGCTCAGCTTCGCCCTATTGAGAGCGGAGGGCCAGGGGCGAAAACAGCTTGTGTTGATTTCCTGCGCCGAGGCAAGTTGAGGCTGTGGTGTGCTGCCCAAGGAGAGTTTCCCTTTGCAGAATGCAGCTCCCAGAAGCTCGTTTTGATTTGCCATTGCGACGGGGCCTCGGCACTGAGCGGCAGAGCTGGCTCAGGTGGCACGGCTGCGGCCTAGGCGCAGAAGGTCTTCGCGCTCCGAATCCTGCTTCCCCACGAATGAGAACCCCTGTGGAGTGTGATTTGGGTGCCAGAAACCCCCAGCAAAGCAGCAGGGCCCAGGGATCCAGGGGCAGCCCAGCTCAGCTTCGCCCTATGGAGAGCGGAGTGCCGGGGGTGAAAAAGGATAGCGTTGCTTTCCTGAGCGGAGGCGAGTTGGGGCTGTGCTTTGCTGCCCGAGGAGTGTTTCCCTTTGCAGAATGCAGCTCCCCGAAGCTCGATTTGGGCCGTCGCTGCGACGGGGCCTCGGCGCTGAGCGCCCGAGCTGGCTCAGGGTGCATGGCTGTGGTCTGGGCGCAGAAGGCCTTCGCGCGCCCAATCCTGCATCCCCACGAAGGAGAACCCGTGGGCAGTGTGATTCGGGTGCCGGAAACCCCCAGCAAAGCAGCAGGGCCCAGGGAGCCAGGGGCAGCCCAGCTCAGCTTCGCCCTATGGAGAGCGGAATGCCGGGGGCGAAAACACATAGCGTTGCTTTCCTGAGCGGAGGCGAGTTGGGGCTGTGCTTTGCTGCCCTAGGAGTGTTTCCCTTTGCAGAATGCAGTTCCAGGGAGCTCGTTATGTGCCGTGGCTGCGACGGGGGCTCGGCGCTGAGCGGCCGAGCTGGATCAGGGGGCATGGCAGGGACCTGGGCGCAGAAGGACTTAGCAGGCCCAATCCTGCTTGCCCACGAAGGAGAACCTGTGTGGAGTGTGATTCGGGTGCCGGAAACCCCCAGCAAAGCAGCAGGGCCCAGGGAGCCTGGGGCAGCCTGGCCCCGCTTTGCCCTATGGAGAGCGCAGGGCCGGGGGCGAAAACAGCTTGCGCTGCTTTCATGAGCCAAGGCAAGTAGGGGATGTGGTTTGCTGCTGGAAGAGTTTCCCTTTGCAGAATGCAGCTCCCAGAAGCTCGTCATGGGCTGTCGCTGCGAAGGGGCCTCGGCGGTGAGCGGCTGAACTGGCTCAGGGGGCATGGATGGGGCCTGGGCGCAGAAGGCCTTCACGCGCCCAATCCTACTTCCCAAAGAAGGAGAACCAGTGGGGAGTGGGTTTCGGGCACTGGAGACCCCCAGCAAAGCAGCAGGGCCCAGGGAGCCAGGGGCAGCCCAGCTCAGCTTCGCCCTATTGAGAGCGGAGGGCCAGGGGCGAAAACAGCTTGTGTTGATTTCCTGCGCCGAGGCAAGTTGAGGCTGTGGTGTGCTGCCCAAGGAGAGTTTCCCTTTGCAGAATGCAGCTCCCAGAAGCTCGTTTTGATTTGCCATTGCGACGGGGCCTCGGCACTGAGCGGCAGAGCTGGCTCAGGTGGCACGGCTGCGGCCTAGGCGCAGAAGGTCTTCGCGCTCCGAATCCTGCTTCCCCACGAATGAGAACCCCTGTGGAGTGTGATTTGGGTGCCAGAAACCCCCAGCAAAGCAGCAGGGCCCAGGGATCCAGGGGCAGCCCAGCTCAGCTTCGCCCTATGGAGAGCGGAGTGCCGGGGGTGAAAAAGGATAGCGTTGCTTTCCTGAGCGGAGGCGAGTTGGGGCTGTGCTTTGCTGCCCGAGGAGTGTTTCCCTTTGCAGAATGCAGCTCCCCGAAGCTCGATTTGGGCCGTCGCTGCGAAGGGGCCTCGGTGCTGAGCGGCCGAGCTGGCTCAGGGTGCATGGCTGTGGTCTGGGTGCAGAAGGCCTTTGCGCGCCCAATCCTGCATCCCCACGAAGGAGAACCCGTGGGCAGTGTGATTCGGGTGCCGGAAACCCCCAGCAAAGCAGCAGGTCCCAGGGATCCAGAGGCAGCCCAGCCCCGCATCGCCCTATGGAGAGCGCAGGGCCTGGGGGGAAAACGGCTTGCACTGCTTTCCTGAGCCAATGCGCGTTGGGGGTGTGGTTTGCTGCCCAAGGAGAGTTTCCTTTTGCAGAATGCAGCTCCCAGAAGCTCTTTTTGGGCCGTCGCTGCCACGGGTCCTCAGCGCTGATCGGCGGAGCTGGCTCAGGGGGGAAGGCTGGGGCCATGGCGCAGAAGCCTTTCGCAAACCCAATCCTACTTGCCCACGAAGGAGAACCCGTGTGGAGTGTTTTCGGCCGCCGGAAACTCCCAGCAAAGCAGCAGGGCCCAGGGATCCAGGGGCAGCCCAGACCCGCTTTGTGCTATTGAGAGGGGAGGGCCGGGGTAAAAACAACTTGTGTTGATTACCTGCGCCGAGGCACGGTGAGGCTGTGGTGGGCTGCCCAAGGAGAGTTTCCCTTTGCAGAATGCAGCTCCCAGAAGCTCGTTTTGATTTGCCATTGCGACGGGGCCTCGGCACTGAGGGGCAGAGCTGGCTCAGGGGGCATGGCTGGGGCCTAGGCGCAGAAGGTCTTCGCGCTCCGAATCCTGCTTCCCCACGAATGAGAACCCCTGTGGAGTGTGATTTGGGTGCCAGAAACCCCCAGCAAAGCAGCAGGGCCCAGGGATCCAGGGGCAGCCCAGCTCAGCTTCGCCCTATGGAGAGCGGAGTGCCGGGGGCGAAAATGGATAGCGTTGCTTTCCTGAGTGGAGGCGAGTTGGGGCTGTGCTTTGCTGCCCGAGGAGTGTTTCCCTTTGCAGAATGCAGCTCCCCGAAGCTCGATTTGGGCCGTCGCTGCGACGGGGCCTCGGCGCTGAGCGCCCGAGCTGGCTCAGGGTGCATGGCTGTGGTCTGGGCGCAGAAGGCCTTCGCGCGCCCAATCCTGCATCCCCACGAAGGAGAACCCGTGGGCAGTGTGATTCGGGTGCCGGAAACCCCCAGCAAAGCAGCAGGGCCCAGGGAGCCAGGGGCAGCCCAGCTCAGCTTCGCCCTATGGAGAGCGGAATGCCGGGGGCGAAAACACATAGCGTTGCTTTCCTGAGCGGAGGCGAGTTGGGGCTGTGCTTTGCTGCCCTAGGAGTGTTTCCCTTTGCAGAATGCAGTTCCAGGGAGCTCGTTATGTGCCGTGGCTGCGACGGGGGCTCGGCGCTGAGCGGCCGAGCTGGATCAGGGGGCATGGCAGGGACCTGGGCGCAGAAGGACTTAGCAGGCCCAATCCTGCTTGCCCACGAAGGAGAACCTGTGTGGAGTGTGATTCGGGTGCCGGAAACCCCCAGCAAAGCAGCAGGGCCCAGGGAGCCTGGGGCAGCCTGGCCCCGCTTTGCCCTATGGAGAGCGCAGGGCCGGGGGCGAAAACAGCTTGCGCTGCTTTCATGAGCCAAGGCAAGTAGGGGATGTGGTTTGCTGCTGGAAGAGTTTCCCTTTGCAGAATGCAGCTCCCAGAAGCTCGTCATGGGCTGTCGCTGCGAAGGGGCCTCGGCGGTGAGCGGCTGAACTGGCTCAGGGGGCATGGATGGGGCCTGGGCGCAGAAGGCCTTCACGCGCCCAATCCTACTTCCCAAAGAAGGAGAACCAGTGGGGAGTGGGTTTCGGGCACTGGAGACCCCCAGCAAAGCAGCAGGGCCCAGGGAGCCAGGGGCAGCCCAGCTCAGCTTCGCCCTATTGAGAGCGGAGGGCCAGGGGCGAAAACAGCTTGTGTTGATTTCCTGCGCCGAGGCAAGTTGAGGCTGTGGTGTGCTGCCCAAGGAGAGTTTCCCTTTGCAGAATGCAGCTCCCAGAAGCTCGTTTTGATTTGCCATTGCGACGGGGCCTCGGCACTGAGCGGCAGAGCTGGCTCAGGTGGCACGGCTGCGGCCTAGGCGCAGAAGGTCTTCGCGCTCCGAATCCTGCTTCCCCACGAATGAGAACCCCTGTGGAGTGTGATTTGGGTGCCAGAAACCCCCAGCAAAGCAGCAGGGCCCAGGGATCCAGGGGCAGCCCAGCTCAGCTTCGCCCTATGGAGAGCGGAGTGCCGGGGGTGAAAAAGGATAGCGTTGCTTTCCTGAGCGGAGGCGAGTTGGGGCTGTGCTTTGCTGCCCGAGGAGTGTTTCCCTTTGCAGAATGCAGCTCCCCGAAGCTCGATTTGGGCCGTCGCTGCGAAGGGGCCTCGGTGCTGAGCGGCCGAGCTGGCTCAGGGTGCATGGCTGTGGTCTGGGTGCAGAAGGCCTTTGCGCGCCCAATCCTGCATCCCCACGAAGGAGAACCCGTGGGCAGTGTGATTCGGGTGCCGGAAACCCCCAGCAAAGCAGCAGGTCCCAGGGATCCAGAGGCAGCCCAGCCCCGCATCGCCCTATGGAGAGCGCAGGGCCTGGGGGGAAAACGGCTTGCACTGCTTTCCTGAGCCAATGCGCGTTGGGGGTGTGGTTTGCTGCCCAAGGAGAGTTTCCTTTTGCAGAATGCAGCTCCCAGAAGCTCTTTTTGGGCCGTCGCTGCCACGGGTCCTCAGCGCTGATCGGCGGAGCTGGCTCAGGGGGGAAGGCTGGGGCCATGGCGCAGAAGCCTTTCGCAAACCCAATCCTACTTGCCCACGAAGGAGAACCCGTGTGGAGTGTTTTCGGCCGCCGGAAACTCCCAGCAAAGCAGCAGGGCCCAGGGATCCAGGGGCAGCCCAGACCCGCTTTGTGCTATTGAGAGGGGAGGGCCGGGGTAAAAACAACTTGTGTTGATTACCTGCGCCGAGGCACGGTGAGGCTGTGGTGGGCTGCCCAAGGAGAGTTTCCCTTTGCAGAATGCAGCTCCCAGAAGCTCGTTTTGATTTGCCATTGCGACGGGGCCTCGGCACTGAGGGGCAGAGCTGGCTCAGGGGGCATGGCTGGGGCCTAGGCGCAGAAGGTCTTCGCGCTCCGAATCCTGCTTCCCCACGAATGAGAACCCCTGTGGAGTGTGATTTGGGTGCCAGAAACCCCCAGCAAAGCAGCAGGGCCCAGGGATCCAGGGGCAGCCCAGCTCAGCTTCGCCCTATGGAGAGCGGAGTGCCGGGGGCGAAAATGGATAGCGTTGCTTTCCTGAGTGGAGGCGAGTTGGGGCTGTGCTTTGCTGCCCGAGGAGTGTTTCCCTTTGCAGAATGCAGCTCCCCGAAGCTCGATTTGGGCCGTCGCTGCGACGGGGCCTCGGCGCTGAGCGGCCGAGCTGGCTCAGGGTGCATGGCTGTGGTCTGGGCGCAGAAGGCCTTCGCGCGCCCAATCCTGCATCCCCACGAAGGAGAACCCGTGGGCAGTGTGATTCGGGTGCCGGAAACCCCCAGCAAAGCAGCAGGGCCCAGGGATCCAGGGGCAGCCCAGCTCAGCTTCGCCCTATGGAGAGCGGAATGCCGGGGGCGAAAACACATAGCGTTGCTTTCCTGAGCGGAGGCGAGTTGGGGCTGTGCTTTGCTGCCCGAGGAGTGTTTCCCTTTGCAGAATGCAGTTCCCGGGAGCTCGTTATGTGCCGTGGCTGCGACGGGGGCTCGGCGCTGAGCGGCCGAGCTGGATCAGGGGGCATGGCAGGGACCTGGGCGCAGAAGGCCTTCGCGCGCCCAATCCTGTTTCCCCACGAAGGAGTACCCATGGGCAGTGTGATTCGGGTGCCGGAAACCCCCAGCAAAGCAGCTGGGCCCAGGGATCCATGGGCAGACCAGCCCCGCATCGCCCTATGGAGAGCGCAGGGCCTGGGGGGAAAACGGCTTGCACTGCTTTCCTGAGCCAAGGCGCGTTGGGGGTGTGGTTTGCTGCCCGAGGAGGAGAGTTTCCCTTTGCAGAATGCAGCTCCCAGAAGCTCGTTTTGGGCCGTCGCTGCGAAGGGGCCTCGGCGCTGAGCGGCCGAGCTGGCTCAGGGGGCATGGCTGTGGTCTGGGCGCAGAAGGCCTTCGCGCGCCCAATCCTGCTTCCCCACGAAGGAGAACCCGTGGGCAGTGTGATTCGGGTGCCGGAAACCCCCAGCAAAGCAGCAGGGCCCAGGGATCCAGGGGCAGCCCAGCTCAGCTTCGCCCTATGGAGAGGGGAGGGCCGGACACGAAAACGGATAGCATTGCTTTCCTGAGCGGAGGCACGTTGGGGCTGTGCTTTGCTGCCCCAGCAGAGTTTCACTTTGCAGAATGCAGCACTCAGAAGCTCATTTTGGGCAATAGGTGCGACGGGGCCTCTGAGCTGAGTGGCCGAGCTGGCTCAGGGGGCATGGCTGGGGCCTGGGCGCAGGAGGCTTTCGCGCGCCCAATCCTGCATTCCCCGCGAAGGAGAACCCGTGGGGAGTGCGTTTCGGGCTCCGGAGACCCCCAGGAAAGCAGCAGGGCCCAGGGATCCAGGGGCAGCCCAGCCCCGCTTTGCCCAATGGAGAGCCGAAGGCCGGGGCGAAAACAGCTTGTGTTGATTTCCTGCGGCGAGGCACGGTGAGGCTGTGGTTTGCTGCCCAAGGAGAGTTTCCCTTTGCAGAATGCAGTTCCCAGAAGCTCGTTATGTGCCATCGCTGCGACGGGGCCTTGGCTCTGAGCGGCCGAGCTGGATCAGGGGGCATGGCAGGGACCTGGGCGCAGAAGGCCTTCGCGCGGCCAATCCTGTTTCCCCACGAAGGAGTACCCATGGGCAGTGTGATTCGGGTGCCGGAAACCCCCAGCAAAGCAGCTGGGCCCAGGGATCCAGGGGCAGCCCAGCTCAGCTTCGCCCTATGGAGAGCGCAGGGCCTGGGGGGGAAAATGGCTTGCACTGCTTTCCTGAGCCAAGGCGAGTTGGGGGTGTGGTTTGCTGCCCGAGGAGACTTTCCCTTTGCAGAATGCAGCTCCCAGAAGCTCGTCATGGGCCGTCGCTGCGAAGGGGCCTCGGCGCTGAGCGGCCGAGCTGGCTCAGGGGGCATGGCCGGGGCCTGGGCGAAGAAGGACTTAGCACGCCCAATCCTGCTTGCCCACGAAGGAGAACCTGTGTGGAGTGTGATTCGGGTGCCGGAAACCCCCAGCAAAGCAGCAGGGCCCAGGGATCCAGGGGCAGCCCAGCTCAGCTTCGCCCTATGGAGAGCGGAATGCCGGGGGCGAAAACACATAGCGTTGCTTTCCTGAGCGGAGGCGAGTTGGGGCTGTGCTTTGCTGCCCGAGGAGTGTTTCCCTTTGCAGAATGCAGTTCCCGGGAGCTCGTTATGTGCCGTGGCTGCGACGGGGGCTCGGCGCTGAGCGGCCGAGCTGGATCAGGGGGCATGGCAGGGACCTGGGCGCAGAAGGCCTTCGCGCGCCCAATCCTGTTTCCCCACGAAGGAGTACCCATGGGCAGTGTGATTCGGGTGCCGGAAACCCCCAGCAAAGCAGCTGGGCCCAGGGATCCAGGGGCAGCCCAGCTCAGCTTCGCCCTATGGAGAGCGCAGGGCCTGGGGGGGAAAACGGCTTGCACTGCTTTCCTGAGCCAAGGCGCGTTGGGGGTGTGGTTTGCTGCCCAAGGAGAGTTTCCTTTTGCAGAATGCAGCTCCCAGAAGCTCTTTTTGGGCCGTCGCTGCCACGGGTCCTCAGCGCTGATCGGCCGAGCTGGCTCAGGGGGCATGGCTGGGGCCATGGCGCAGAAGGCTTTCGCAAACCCAATCCTACTTGCCCACGAAGGAGAACCCGTGTGGAGTGTTTTCGGCCGCCGGAAAACCCCAGCAAAGCAGCAGGGCCCAGGGATCCAGGGGCAGCCCAGCACCGCTTTGCCCTATGGAGAGCGGAGGGCCGGGGTAAAAACAACTTGTGTTGATTACCTGCGCTGAGGCACGGTGAGGCTGTGGTTTGCTGCCAGAGGAGAGTTTCCCTTTGCAGAATGCAGTTCCCAGAAGCTCGTTATGTGCCGTCGGTGCGAAGGAGCCTCAGCACTGAGCGGCCGAGCTGGCTCAGGGGGCATGGATGGGGCCTGGGCGCAGAAGACTTTCGCGCACCCAATCCTGCATTCCCCACGAAGGAGAACCCGTGTGGAGTGGTTTCGGCCACTGGAGACCACCAGCAAAGCAGTAGGGCCCAGGGAGCCAGGGGTAGCTCAGCTCAGCTTCGCCCTATGGAGAGCGGAGGGCCGGGGGCGAAAACAGCTTGTGTTGATTTCCTGCGCCGAGGCAGGTTGAGGCTGTGGTGTGCTGCCCAAGGAGAGTTTCCCTTTGCAGAATGCAGCTCCCAGAAGCTCGTTTTGGGCCGTCGCTGCGAAGGGGCCTCGGTGCTGAGCGGCCGAGCTGGCTCAGGGTGCATGGCTGTGGTCTGGGTGCAGAAGGCCTTTGCGCGCCCAATCCTGCATCCCCACGAAGGAGAACCCGTGGGCAGTGTGATTCGGGTGCCGGAAACCCCCAGCAAAGCAGCAGGTCCCAGGGATCCAGAGGCAGCCCAGCCCCGCATCGCCCTATGGAGAGCGCAGGGCCTGGGGGGAAAACGGCTTGCACTGCTTTCCTGAGCCAATGCGCGTTGGGGGTGTGGTTTGCTGCCCAAGGAGAGTTTCCTTTTGCAGAATGCAGCTCCCAGAAGCTCTTTTTGGGCCGTCGCTGCCACGGGTCCTCAGCGCTGATCTGCGGAGCTGGCTCAGGGGGGAAGGCTGGGGCCATGGCGCAGAAGCCTTTCGCAAACCCAATCCTACTTGCCCACGAAGGAGAACCCGTGTGGAGTGTTTTCGGCCGCCGGAAACTCCCAGCAAAGCAGCAGGGCCCAGGGATCCAGGGGCAGCCCAGCCCCGCTTTGCGCTATGGAGAGGGGAGGGCCGGGGTAAAAACAACTTGTGTTGATTACCTGCGCCGAGGCACGGTGAGGCTGTGGTTTGCTGCTGGAGGAGAGTTTCCCTTTGCAGAATGCAGTTCCCAGAAGCTCGTTATGTGCCATCGCTGCGACGGGGCCTCGGCGCTGAGCGGCCGAGCTGGCTCAGGGGCATGGCTGGGACCTGGGCGCAGAAGCCTTTCGCGCACCCAATCCTGCATTCCCCACGAAGGAGAATCCGTGGGGAGTGGGATTTGGGCGCCAGAGACCCCCAGTAAAGCAGCAGGGCCCAGGGAGCCAGGGGTGGCCCAGCCCCGCTTTGCCCTATGGAGAGAGGATGGCCGGGGGCGCAAACAGCTTGTGTTGATTTCCTGCGCCAAGGCACGGTGAGGCTGTGGTTTGCTGCCCGAGGAGAGTTTCCCTTTGCAGAATGCAGCTCCCAGAAGCTCGTCATGGGCCGTCGCTGCGAAGGGGCCTAGGCGCTGAGCGGCCAAGCTGGCTCAGGGGGCATGGATGGGGCCTGGGCGCAGAAGACCTTCGCGCACCCAATCCTACATCCCAAAGAAGGAGAACCAGTGGGGAGTGGGTTTCGGGCGCTGGAGACACCCAGCAAAGCAGCAGGGCCCAGGGAGCCAGGGGCATCCCAGCTCAGCTTCACCCTATGGAGAGCGGAGGGCCGGGGGCGAAAACAGCTTGTGTTGATTTCCTGCGCCGAGGCAAGTTAAGGCTGTGTTGGGCTGCCCAAGGAGAGTTTCCCTTTGCAGAATGCAGCTCCCAGAAGCTCGTCATGGGCCGTCGCTGCGAAGGGGCCTCGGCGCTGAGCGGCCGAGCTGGCTCAGGGGGCATGGCCGGGGCCTGGGCGAAGAAGGACTTAGCAGGCCCAATCCTGCTTGCCCACGAAGGAGAACCTGTGTGGAGTGTGATTCGGGTGCCGGAAACCCCCAGCAAAGCAGCAGGGCCCAGGGAGCCTGGGGCAGCCTGGCCCCGCTTTGCCCTATGGAGAGCGCAGGGCCGGGGGCGAAAACAGCTTGCGCTGCTTTCATGAGCCAAGGCAAGTAGGGGATGTGGTTTGCTGCTGGAAGAGTTTCCCTTTGCAGAATGCAGCTCCCAGAAGCTCGTCATGGGCTGTCGCTGCGAAGGGGCCTCGGCGGTGAGCGGCTGAACTGGCTCAGGGGGCATGGATGGGGCCTGGGCGCAGAAGGCCTTCACGCGCCCAATCCTACTTCCCAAAGAAGGAGAACCAGTGGGGAGTGGGTTTCGGGCACTGGAGACCCCCAGCAAAGCAGCAGGGCCCAGGGAGCCAGGGGCAGCCCAGCTCAGCTTCGCCCTATTGAGAGCGGAGGGCCGGGGGCGAAAACAGCTTGTGTTGATTTCCTGCGCCGAGGCAAGTTGAGGCTGTGGTGTGCTGCCCAAGGAGAGTTTCCCTTTGCAGAATGCAGCTCCCAGAAGCTCGTTTTGATTTGCCATTGCGACGGGGCCTCGGCACTGAGCGGCAGAGCTGGCTCAGGTGGCACGGCTGCGGCCTAGGCGCAGAAGGTCTTCGCGCTCCGAATCCTGCTTCCCCACGAATGAGAACCCCTGTGGAGTGTGATTTGGGTGCCAGAAACCCCCAGCAAAGCAGCAGGGCCCAGGGATCCAGGGGCAGCCCAGCTCAGCTTCGCCCTATGGAGAGCGGAGTGCCGGGGGTGAAAAAGGATAGCGTTGCTTTCCTGAGCGGAGGCGAGTTGGGGCTGTGCTTTGCTGCCCGAGGAGTGTTTCCCTTTGCAGAATGCAGCTCCCCGAAGCTCGATTTGGGCCGTCGCTGCGACGGGGCCTCGGCGCTGAGCGCCCGAGCTGGCTCAGGGTGCATGGCTGTGGTCTGGGCGCAGAAGGCCTTCGCGCGCCCAATCCTGCATCCCCACGAAGGAGAACCCGTGGGCAGTGTGATTCGGGTGCCGGAAACCCCCAGCAAAGCAGCAGGGCCCAGGGAGCCAGGGGCAGCCCAGCTCAGCTTCGCCCTATGGAGAGCGGAATGCCGGGGGCGAAAACACATAGCGTTGCTTTCCTGAGCGGAGGCGAGTTGGGGCTGTGCTTTGCTGCCCGAGGAGTGTTTCCCTTTGCAGAATGCAGTTCCAGGGAGCTCGTTATGTGCCGTGGCTGCGACGGGGGCTCGGCGCTGAGCGGCCGAGCTGGATCAGGGGGCATGGCAGGGACCTGGGCGCAGAAGGCCTTTGCGCGCCCAATCCTGTTTCCCCACGAAGGAGTACCCATGGGCAGTGTGATTCGGGTGCCGGAAACCCCCAGCAAAGCAGCTGGGCCCAGGGATCCAGGGGCAGCCCAGCTCAGCTTCGCCCTATGGAGAGCGCAGGGCCTGGGGGGGAAAACGGCTTGCACTGCTTTCCTGAGCCAAGGCGCGTTGGGGGTGTGGTTTGCTGCCCAAGGAGAGTTTCCTTTTGCAGAATGCAGCTCCCAGAAGCTCTTTTTGGGCCGTCGCTGCCACGGGTCCTCAGCGCTGATCGGCCGAGCTGGCTCAGGGGGCATGGCTGGGGCCATGGCGCAGAAGGCTTTCGCAAACCCAATCCTACTTGCCCACGAAGGAGAACCCGTGTGGAGTGTTTTCGGCTGCCGGAAAACCCCAGCAAAGCAGCAGGGCCCAGGGATCCAGGGGCAGCCCAGCACCGCTTTGCCCTATGGAGAGCGGAGGGCCGGGGTAAAAACAACTTGTGTTGATTACCTGCGCTGAGGCACGGTGAGGCTGTGGTTTGCTGCCAGAGGAGAGTTTCCCTTTGCAGAATGCAGTTCCCAGAAGCTCGTTATGTGCCGTCGGTGCGAAGGAGCCTCAGCACTGAGCGGCCGAGCTGGCTCAGGGGGCATGGATGGGGCCTGGGCGCAGAAGACTTTCGCGCACCCAATCCTGCATTCCCCACGAAGGAGAACCCGTGTGGAGTGGTTTCGGCCACTGGAGACCACCAGCAAAGCAGTAGGGCCCAGGGAGCCAGGGGTAGCTCAGCTCAGCTTCGCCCTATGGAGAGCGGAGGGCCGGGGGCGAAAACAGCTTGTGTTGATTTCCTGCGCCGAGGCAGGTTGAGGCTGTGGTGTGCTGCCCAAGGAGAGTTTCCCTTTGCAGAATGCAGCTCCCAGAAGCTCGTTTTGGGCCGTCGCTGCGAAGGGGCCTCGGTGCTGAGCGGCCGAGCTGGCTCAGGGTGCATGGCTGTGGTCTCGGTGCAGAAGGCCTTTGCGCGCCCAATCCTGCATCCCCACGAAGGAGAACCCGTGGGCAGTGTGATTCGGGTGCCGGAAACCCCCAGCAAAGCAGCAGGTCCCAGGGATCCAGAGGCAGCCCAGCCCCGCATCGCCCTATGGAGAGCGCAGGGCCTGGGGGGAAAACGGCTTGCACTGCTTTCCTGAGCCAATGCGCGTTGGGGGTGTGGTTTGCTGCCCAAGGAGAGTTTCCTTTTGCAGAATGCAGCTCCCAGAAGCTCTTTTTGGGCCGTCGCTGCCACGGGTCCTCAGCGCTGATCGGCGGAGCTGGCTCAGGGGGGAAGGCTGGGGCCATGGCGCAGAAGCCTTTCGCAAACCCAATCCTACTTGCCCACGAAGGAGAACCCGTGTGGAGTGTTTTCGGCCGCCGGAAACTCCCAGCAAAGCAGCAGGGCCCAGGGATCCAGGGGCAGCCCAGCTCAGCTTCGCCCTATGGAGAGCGGAATGCCGGGGGCGAAAACACATAGCGTTGCTTTCCTGAGCGGAGGCGAGTTGGGGCTGTGCTTTGCTGCCCGAGGAGTGTTTCCCTTTGCAGAATGCAGCTCCCAGAAGCTCGTCATGGGCCGTCGCTGGGAAGGGGCCTCGGCGCTGAGCGGCCAAGCTGGCTCAGGGGGCATGGATGGGGCCTGGGCGCAGAAGACCTTCGCGCACCCAATCCTACATCCCAAAGAAGGAGAACCAGTGGGGAGTGGGTTTCGGGCGCTGGAGACACCCAGCAAAGCAGCAGGGCCCAGGGAGCCAGGGGCATCCCAGCTCAGCTTCACCCTATGGAGAGCGGAGGGCCGGGGGCGAAAACAGCTTGTGTTGATTTCCTGCGCCGAGGCAAGTTAAGGCTGTGTTGGCCTGCCCAAGGAGAGTTTCCCTTTGCAGAATGCAGCTCCCAGAAGCTCGTCATGGGCCGTCGCTGCGAAGGGGCCTCGGCGCTGAGCGGCCGAGCTGGCTCAGGGGGCATGGCCGGGGCCTGGGCGAAGAAGGACTTAGCACGCCCAATCCTGCTTGCCCACGAAGGAGAACCTGTGTGGAGTGTGATTCGGGTGCCGGAAACCCCCAGCAAAGCAGCAGGGCCCAGGGAGCCTGGGGCAGCCTGGCCCCGCTTTGCCCTATGGAGAGCGCAGGGCCGGGGGCGAAAACAGCTTGCGCTGCTTTCATGAGCCAAGGCAAGTAGGGGATGTGGTTTGCTGCTGGAAGAGTTTCCCTTTGCAGAATGCAGCTCCCAGAAGCTCGTCATGGGCTGTCGCTGCGAAGGGGCCTCGGCGGTGAGCGGCTGAACTGGCTCAGGGGGCATGGATGGGGCCTGGGCGCAGAAGGCCTTCACGCGCCCAATCCTACTTCCCAAAGAAGGAGAACCAGTGGGGAGTGGGTTTCGGGCACTGGAGACCCCCAGCAAAGCAGCAGGGCCCAGGGAGCCAGGGGCAGCCCAGCTCAGCTTCGCCCTATTGAGAGCGGAGGGCCGGGGGCGAAAACAGCTTGTGTTGATTTCCTGCGCCGAGGCAAGTTGAGGCTGTGGTGTGCTGCCCAAGGAGAGTTTCCCTTTGCAGAATGCAGCTCCCAGAAGCTCGTTTTGATTTGCCATTGCGACGGGGCCTCGGCACTGAGCGGCAGAGCTGGCTCAGGTGGCACGGCTGCGGCCTAGGCGCAGAAGGTCTTCGCGCTCCGAATCCTGCTTCCCCACGAATGAGAACCCCTGTGGAGTGTGATTTGGGTGCCAGAAACCCCCAGCAAAGCAGCAGGGCCCAGGGATCCAGGGGCAGCCCAGCTCAGCTTCGCCCTATGGAGAGCGGAGTGCCGGGGGTGAAAAAGGATAGCGTTGCTTTCCTGAGCGGAGGCGAGTTGGGGCTGTGCTTTGCTGCCCGAGGAGTGTTTCCCTTTGCAGAATGCAGCTCCCCGAAGCTCGATTTGGGCCGTCGCTGCGACGGGGCCTCGGCGCTGAGCGCCCGAGCTGGCTCAGGGTGCATGGCTGTGGTCTGGGTGCAGAAGGCCTTCGCGCGCCCAATCCTGCATCCCCACGAAGGAGAACCCGTGGGCAGTGTGATTCAGGTGCCGGAAACCCCCAGCAAAGCAGCAGGGCCCAGGGATCCAGGGGCAGCCCAGCTCAGCTTCGCCCTATGGAGAGCGGAATGCCGGGGGCGAAAACACATAGCGTTGCTTTCCTGAGCGGAGGCGAGTTGGGGCTGTGCTTTGCTGCCCGAGGAGTGTTTCCCTTTGCAGAATGCAGCTCCCAGAAGCTCTTTTTGGGCCGTCGCTGCCACGGGTCCTCAGCGCTGATCGGCCGAGCTGGCTCAGGGGGCATGGCTGGGGCCATGGCGCAGAAGGCTTTCGCAAACCCAATCCTACTTGCCCACGAAGGAGAACCCGTGTGGAGTGTTTTCGGCCGCCGGAAAACCCCAGCAAAGCAGCAGGGCCCAGGGATCCAGGGGCAGCCCAGCACCGCTTTGCCCTATGGAGAGCGGAGGGCCGGGGTAAAAACAACTTGTGTTGATTACCTGCGCTGAGGCACGGTGAGGCTGTGGTTTGCTGCCAGAGGAGAGTTTCCCTTTGCAGAATGCAGTTCCCAGAAGCTCGTTATGTGCCGTCGGTGCGAAGGAGCCTCAGCACTGAGCGGCCGAGCTGGCTCAGGGGGCATGGATGGGGCCTGGGCGCAGAAGACTTTCGCGCACCCAATCCTGCATTCCCCACGAAGGAGAACCCGTGTGGAGTGGTTTCGGCCACTGGAGACCACCAGCAAAGCAGTAGGGCCCAGGGAGCCAGGGGTAGCTCAGCTCAGCTTCGCCCTATGGAGAGCGGAGGGCCGGGGGCGAAAACAGCTTGTGTTGATTTCCTGCGCCGAGGCAGGTTGAGGCTGTGGTGTGCTGCCCAAGGAGAGTTTCCCTTTGCAGAATGCAGCTCCCAGAAGCTCGTTTTGGGCCGTCGCTGCGAAGGGGCCTCGGTGCTGAGCGGCCGAGCTGGCTCAGGGTGCATGGCTGTGGTCTCGGTGCAGAAGGCCTTTGCGCGCCCAATCCTGCATCCCCACGAAGGAGAACCCGTGGGCAGTGTGATTCGGGTGCCGGAAACCCCCAGCAAAGCAGCAGGTCCCAGGGATCCAGAGGCAGCCCAGCCCCGCATCGCCCTATGGAGAGCGCAGGGCCTGGGGGGAAAACGGCTTGCACTGCTTTCCTGAGCCAATGCGCGTTGGGGGTGTGGTTTGCTGCCCAAGGAGAGTTTCCTTTTGCAGAATGCAGCTCCCAGAAGCTCTTTTTGGGCCGTCGCTGCCACGGGTCCTCAGCGCTGATCGGCGGAGCTGGCTCAGGGGGGAAGGCTGGGGCCATGGCGCAGAAGCCTTTCGCAAACCCAATCCTACTTGCCCACGAAGGAGAACCCGTGTGGAGTGTTTTCGGCCGCCGGAAACTCCCAGCAAAGCAGCAGGGCCCAGGGATCCAGGGGCAGCCCAGCTCAGCTTCGCCCTATGGAGAGCGGAATGCCGGGGGCGAAAACACATAGCGTTGCTTTCCTGAGCGGAGGCGAGTTGGGGCTGTGCTTTGCTGCCCGAGGAGTGTTTCCCTTTGCAGAATGCAGCTCCCAGAAGCTCGTCATGGGCCGTCGCTGGGAAGGGGCTTCGGCGCTGAGCGGCCAAGCTGGCTCAGGGGGCATGGATGGGGCCTGGGCGCAGAAGACCTTCGCGCACCCAATCCTACATCCCAAAGAAGGAGAACCAGTGGGGAGTGGGTTTCGGGCGCTGGAGACCCCCAGCAAAGCAGCAGGGCCCAGGGAGCCAGGGGCATCCCAGCTCAGCTTCACCCTATGGAGAGCGGAGGGCCGGGGGCGAAAACAGCTTGTGTTGATTTCCTGCGCCGAGGCAAGTTAAGGCTGTGTTGGGCTGCCCAAGGAGAGTTTCCCTTTGCAGAATGCAGCTCCCAGAAGCTCGTCATGGGCCGTCGCTGCGAAGGGGCCTCGGCGCTGAGCGGCCGAGCTGGCTCAGGGGGCATGGCCGGGGCCTGGGCGAAGAAGGACTTAGCAGGCCCAATCCTGCTTGCCCACGAAGGAGAACCTGTGTGGAGTGTGATTCGGGTGCCGGAAACCCCCAGCAAAGCAGCAGGGCCCAGGGAGCCTGGGGCAGCCTGGCCCCGCTTTGCCCTATGGAGAGCGCAGGGCCGGGGGCGAAAACAGCTTGCGCTGCTTTCATGAGCCAAGGCAAGTAGGGGATGTGGTTTGCTGCTGGAAGAGTTTCCCTTTGCAGAATGCAGCTCCCAGAAGCTCGTCATGGGCTGTCGCTGCGAAGGGGCCTCGGCGGTGAGCGGCTGAACTGGCTCAGGGGGCATGGATGGGGCCTGGGCGCAGAAGGCCTTCACGCGCCCAATCCTACTTCCCAAAGAAGGAGAACCAGTGGGGAGTGGGTTTCGGGCACTGGAGACCCCCAGCAAAGCAGCAGGGCCCAGGGAGCCAGGGGCAGCCCAGCTCAGCTTCGCCCTATTGAGAGCGGAGGGCCGGGGGCGAAAACAGCTTGTGTTGATTTCCTGCGCCGAGGCAAGTTGAGGCTGTGGTGTGCTGCCCAAGGAGAGTTTCCCTTTGCAGAATGCAGCTCCCAGAAGCTCGTTTTGATTTGCCATTGCGACGGGGCCTCGGCACTGAGCGGCAGAGCTGGCTCAGGTGGCACGGCTGCGGCCTAGGCGCAGAAGGTCTTCGCGCTCCGAATCCTGCTTCCCCACGAATGAGAACCCCTGTGGAGTGTGATTTGGGTGCCAGAAACCCCCAGCAAAGCAGCAGGGCCCAGGGATCCAGGGGCAGCCCAGCTCAGCTTCGCCCTATGGAGAGCGGAGTGCCGGGGGTGAAAAAGGATAGCGTTGCTTTCCTGAGCGGAGGCGAGTTGGGGCTGTGCTTTGCTGCCCGAGGAGTGTTTCCCTTTGCAGAATGCAGCTCCCCGAAGCTCGATTTGGGCCGTGGCTGCGACGGGGCCTCGGCGCTGAGCGCCCGAGCTGGCTCAGGGTGCATGGCTGTGGTCTGGGTGCAGAAGGCCTTCGCGCGCCCAATCCTGCATCCCCACGAAGGAGAACCCGTGGGCAGTGTGATTCAGGTGCCAGAAACCCCCAGCAAAGCAGCAGGGCCCAGGGATCCAGGGGCAGCCCAGCTCAGCTTCGCCCTATGGAGAGCGGAATGCCGGGGGCGAAAACACATAGCGTTGCTTTCCTGAGCGGAGGCGAGTTGGGGCTGTGCTTTGCTGCCGGAGGAGTGTTTCCCTTTGCAGAATGCAGTTCCAGGGAGCTCGTTATGTGCCGTGGCTGCGACGGGGGCTCGGCGCTGAGCGGCCGAGCTGGATCAGGGGGCATGGCAGGGACCTGGGCGCAGAAGGCCTTCGCGCGCCCAATCCTGTTTCCCCACGAAGGAGTACCCATGGGCAGTGTGATTCCGGTGCCGGAAACCCCCAGCAAAGCAGCTGGGCCCAGGGATCCATGGGCAGCCCAGCCCCGCATCGCCCTATGGAGAGCGCAGGGCCTGGGGGGAAAACGGCTTGCACTGCTTTCCTGAGCCAAGGCGCGTTGGGGGTGTGGTTTGCTGCCCGAGGAGAGTTTCCCTTTGCAGAATGCAGCTCCCAGAAGCTCGTTTTGGGCCATAGCTGCCACGGGTCCTCAGCACTGAGCGGCCGAGCTGGCTCAGGGGGCATGTCTGGGGCCTGGGCGCAGAAGCCTTTCGCGCACCCAATCCTGCATTCCCCACGAAGGAGAACCCGTGGGGAGTGGGATTTGGGCGCCGGAGACCCCCAGCAAAGCAGCAGGGCCCAGGGAGCCAGGGGTGGCCCAGCCACGCTTTGCCCTATGGAGAGAGGAGGGCCGGGGGCGCAAACAGCTTGTGTTGATTTCCTGCGCCAAGGCACGGTGAGGCTGTGGATTGCTGCCGGAGGAGAGTTTCCCTTTGCAGAATGAAGATCCCAGAAGCTCGTCATGCGCCGTCGCTGCGAAGGGGACTCAGCGCTGAGCGGCCGAGCTGTCTCAGGGGGCATGGATGGGGCCTGGGCGCAGAAGACCTTCGCGCGACCAATCCTACTTCCCAAAGAAGGAGAACCAGTGGGGAGTGGGTTTCGGGCACTGGAGACCCCCAGCAAAGCAGCAGTGCCCAGGGAGCCAGGGGTAGCTCAGCTCAATTCGCCCTATGGAGAGCGGAGGGCCGGGGGCGAAAACAGCTTGTGTTGATTTCCTGCGCCGAGGCAGGTTGAGGCTGTGGTGTGCTGCCCAAGGAGAGTTTCCCTTTGCAGAATGCAGCTCCCAGAAGCTCCTTTTGGGCCGTCGCTGCGAAGGGGCCTCGGTGCTGAGCGGCCGAGCTGGCTCAGGGTGCATGGCTGTGGTCTGGGTGCAGAAGGCCTTTGCGCGCCCAATCCTGCATCCCCACGAAGGAGAACCCGTGGGCAGTGTGATTCGGGTGCCGGAAACCCCCAGCAAAGCAGCAGGTCCCAGGGATCCAGAGGCAGCCCAGCCCCGCATCGCCCTATGGAGAGCGCAGGGCCTGGGGGGAAAACGGCTTGCACTGCTTTCCTGAGCCAATGCGCGTTGGGGGTGTGGTTTGCTGCCCAAGGAGAGTTTCCTTTTGCAGAATGCAGCTCCCAGAAGCTCTTTTTGGGCCGTCGCTGCCACGGGTCCTCAGCGCTGATCGGCGGAGCTGGCTCAGGGGGGAAGGCTGGGGCCATGGCGCAGAAGCCTTTCGCAAACCCAATCCTACTTGCCCACGAAGGAGAACCCGTGTGGAGTGTTTTCGGCCGCCGGAAACTCCCAGCAAAGCAGCAGGGCCCAGGGATCCAGGGGCAGCCCAGACCCGCTTTGCGCTATGGAGAGGGGAGGGCCGGGGTAAAAACAACTTGTGTTGATTACCTGCGCCGAGGCACGGTGAGGCTGTGGTTTGCTGCTGGAGGAGAGTTTCCCTTTGCAGAATGCAGTTCCCAGAAGCTCGTTATGTGCCATCGCTGCGACGGGGCCTCGGCGCTGAGCGGCCGAGCTGGCTCAGGGGCATGGCTGGGACCTGGGCGCAGAAGCCTTTCGCGCACCCAATCCTGCATTCCCCACGAAGGAGAATCCGTGGGGAGTGGGATTTGGGCGCCAGAGACCCCCAGTAAAGCAGCAGGGCCCAGGGAGCCAGGGGTGGCCCAGCCCCGCTTTGCCCTATGGAGAGAGGATGGCCGGGGGCGCAAACAGCTTGTGTTGATTTCCTGCGCCAAGGCACGGTGAGGCTGTGGTTTGCTGCCCGAGGAGAGTTTCCCTTTGCAGAATGCAGCTCCCAGAAGCTCGTCATGGGCCTTCGCTGGGAAGGGGCCTCGGCGCTGAGCGGCCAAGCTGGCTCAGGGGGCATGGATGGGGCCTGGGCGCAGAAGACCTTCGCGCACCCAATCCTACATCCCAAAGAAGGAGAACCAGTGGGGAGTGGGTTTCGGGCGCTGGAGACACCCAGCAAAGCAGCAGGGCCCAGGGAGCCAGGGGCATCCCAGCTCAGCTTCACCCTATGGAGAGCGGAGGGCCGGGGGCGAAAACAGCTTGTGTTGATTTCCTGCGCCGAGGCAAGTTAAGGCTGTGTTGGGCTGCCCAAGGAGAGTTTCCCTTTGCAGAATGCAGCTCCCAGAAGCTCGTCATGGGCCGTCGCTGCGAAGGGGCCTCGGCGCTGAGCGGCCGAGCTGGCTCAGGGGGCATGGCCGGGGCCTGGGCGAAGAAGGACTTAGCACGCCCAATCCTGCTTGCCCACGAAGGAGAACCTGTGTGGAGTGTGATTCGGGTGCCGGAAACCCCCAGCAAAGCAGCAGGGCCCAGGGAGCCTGGGGCAGCCTGGCCCCGCTTTGCCCTATGGAGAGCGCAGGGCCGGGGGCGAAAACAGCTTGCGCTGCTTTCATGAGCCAAGGCAAGTAGGGGATGTGGTTTGCTGCTGGAAGAGTTTCCCTTTGCAGAATGCAGCTCCCAGAAGCTCGTCATGGGCTGTCGCTGCGAAGGGGCCTCGGCGGTGAGCGGCTGAACTGGCTCAGGGGGCATGGATGGGGCCTGGGCGCAGAAGGCCTTCACGCGCCCAATCCTACTTCCCAAAGAAGGAGAACCAGTGGGGAGTGGGTTTCGGGCACTGGAGACCCCCAGCAAAGCAGCAGGGCCCAGGGAGCCAAGGGCAGCCCAGCTCAGCTTCGCCCTATTGAGAGCGGAGGGCCGGGGGCGAAAACAGCTTGTGTTGATTTCCTGCGCCGAGGCAAGTTGAGGCTGTGGTGTGCTGCCCAAGGAGAGTTTCCCTTTGCAGAATGCAGCTCCCAGAAGCTCGTTTTGATTTGCCATTGCGACGGGGCCTCGGCACTGAGCGGCAGAGCTGGCTCAGGTGGCACGGCTGCGGCCTAGGCGCAGAAGGTCTTCGCGCTCCGAATCCTGCTTCCCCACGAATGAGAACCCCTGTGGAGTGTGATTTGGGTGCCAGAAACCCCCAGCAAAGCAGCAGGGCCCAGGGATCCAGGGGCAGCCCAGCTCAGCTTCGCCCTATGGAGAGCGGAGTGCCGGGGGTGAAAAAGGATAGCGTTGCTTTCCTGAGCGGAGGCGAGTTGGGGCTGTGCTTTGCTGCCCGAGGAGTGTTTCCCTTTGCAGAATGCAGCTCCCCGAAGCTCGATTTGGGCCGTCGCTGCGACGGGGCCTCGGCGCTGAGCGCCCGAGCTGGCTCAGGGTGCATGGCTGTGGTCTGGGTGCAGAAGGCCTTCGCGCGCCCAATCCTGCATCCCCACGAAGGAGAACCCGTGGGCAGTGTGATTCAGGTGCCGGAAACCCCCAGCAAAGCAGCAGGGCCCAGGGATCCAGGGGCAGCCCAGCTCAGCTTCGCCCTATGGAGAGCGGAATGCCGGGGGCGAAAACACATAGCGTTGCTTTCCTGAGCGGAGGCGAGTTGGGGCTGTGCTTTGCTGCCCGAGGAGTGTTTCCCTTTGCAGAATGCAGTTCCAGGGAGCTCGTTATGTGCCGTGGCTGCGACGGGGCCTCGGCGCTGAGCGGCCGAGCTGGATCAGGGGGCATGGCAGGGACCTGGGCGCAGAAGGCCTTCGCGCGCCCAATCCTGTTTCCCCACGAAGGAGTACCCATGGGCAGTGTGATTCGGGTGCCGGAAACCCCCAGCAAAGCAGCTGGGCCCAGGGATCCATGGGCAGCCCAGCCCCGCATCGCCCTATGGAGAGCGCAGGGCCTGGGGGGAAAACGGCTTGCACTGCTTTCCTGAGCCAAGGCGCGTTGGGGGTGTGGTTTGCTGCCCGAGGAGAGTTTCCCTTTGCAGAATGCAGCTCCCAGAAGCTCGTTTTGGGCCATAGCTGCCACGGGTCCTCAGCACTGAGCGGCCGAGCTGGCTCAGGGGGCATGTCTGGGGCCTGGGCGCAGAAGCCTTTCGCGCACCCAATCCTGCATTCCCCACGAAGGAGAACCCGTGGGGAGTGGGATTTGGGCGCCGGAGACCCCCAGCAAAGCAGCAGGGCCCAGGGAGCCAGGGGTGGCCCAGCCCCGCTTTGCCCTATGGAGAGAGGAGGGCCGGGGGCGCAAACAGCTTGTGTTGATTTCCTGCGCCAAGGCACGGTGAGGCTGTGGATTGCTGCCGGAGGAGAGTTTCCCTTTGCAGAATGAAGATCCCAGAAGCTCGTCATGCGCCGTCGCTGCGAAGGGGCCTCAGCGCTGAGCGGCTGAGCTGTCTCAGGGGGCATGGATGGGGCCTGGGCGCAGAAGACCTTCGCGCGCCCAATCCTACTTCCCAAAGAAGGAGAACCAGTGGGGAGTGGGTTTCGGGCACTGGAGACCCCCAGCAAAGCAGCAGTGCCCAGGGAGCCAGGGGTAGCTCAGCTCAATTCGCCCTATGGAGAGCGGAGGGCCGGGGGCGAAAACAGCTTGTGTTGATTTCCTGCGCCGAGGCAGGTTGAGGCTGTGGTGTGCTGCCCAAGGAGAGTTTCCCTTTGCAGAATGCAGCTCCCAGAAGCTCGTTTTGGGCCGTCGCTGCGAAGGGGCCTCGGTGCTGAGCGGCCGAGCTGGCTCAGGGTGCATGGCTGTGGTCTCGGTGCAGAAGGCCTTTGCGCGCCCAATCCTGCATCCCCACGAAGGAGAACCCGTGGGCAGTGTGATTCGGGTGCCGGAAACCCCCAGCAAAGCAGCAGGTCCCAGGGATCCAGAGGCAGCCCAGCCCCGCATCGCCCTATGGAGAGCGCAGGGCCTGGGGGGAAAACGGCTTGCACTGCTTTCCTGAGCCAATGCGCGTTGGGGGTGTGGTTTGCTGCCCAAGGAGAGTTTCCTTTTGCAGAATGCAGCTCCCAGAAGCTCTTTTTGGGCCGTCGCTGCCACGGGTCCTCAGCGCTGATCGGCGGAGCTGGCTCAGGGTGGAAGGCTGGGGCCATGGCGCAGAAGCCTTTCGCAAACCCAATCCTACTTGCCCACGAAGGAGAACCCGTGTGGAGTGTTTTCGGCCGCCGGAAACTCCCAGCAAAGCAGCAGGGCCCAGGGATCCAGGGGCAGCCCAGACCCGCTTTGCGCTATGGAGAGGGGAGGGCCGGGGTAAAAACAACTTGTGTTGATTACCTGCGCCGAGGCACGGTGAGGCTGTGGTGGGCTGCCCAAGGAGAGTTTCCCTTTGCAGAATGCAGCTCCCAGAAGCTCGTTTTGATTTGCCATTGCGACGGGGCCTCGGCACTGAGCGGCAGAGCTGGCTCAGGTGGCACGGCTGGGGCCTAGGCGCAGAAGGTCTTCGCGCTCCGAATCCTGCTTCCCCACGAATGAGAACCCCTGTGGAGTGTGATTTGGGTGCCAGAAACCCCCAGCAAAGCAGCAGGGCCCAGGGATCCAGGGGCAGCCCAGCTCAGCTTCGCCCTATGGAGAGCGGAGTGCCGGGGGCGAAAATGGATAGCGTTGCTTTCCTGAGCGGAGGCGAGTTGGGGCTGTGCTTTGCTGCCCGAGGAGTGTTTCCCTTTGCAGAATGCAGCTCCCCGAAGCTCGATTTGGGCCGTCGCTGCGACGGGGCCTCGGCGCTGAGCGGCCGAGCTGGCTCAGGGTGCATGGCTGTGGTCTGGGCGCAGAAGGCCTTCGCGCGCCCAATCCTGCATCCCCACGAAGGAGAACCCGTGGGCAGTGTGATTCGGGTGCCGGAAACCCCCAGCAAAGCAGCAGGGCCCAGGGATCCAGGGGCAGCCCAGCTCAGCTTCGCCCTATGGAGAGCGGAATGCCGGGGGCGAAAACACATAGCGTTGCTTTCCTGAGCGGAGGCGAGTTGGGGCTGTGCTTTGCTGCCCGAGGAGTGTTTCCCTTTGCAGAATGCAGTTCCCGGGAGCTCGTTATGTGCCGTGGCTGCGACGGGGGCTCGGCGCTGAGCGGCCGAGCTGGATCAGGGGGCATGGCAGGGACCTGGGCGCAGAAGGCCTTCGCGCGCCCAATCCTGTTTCCCCACGAAGGAGTACCCATGGGCAGTGTGATTCGGGTGCCGGAAACCCCCAGCAAAGCAGCTGGGCCCAGGGATCCATGGGCAGACCAGCCCCGCATCGCCCTATGGAGAGCGCAGGGCCTGGGGGGAAAACGGCTTGCACTGCTTTCCTGAGCCAAGGCGCGTTGGGGGTGTGGTTTGCTGCCCAAGGAGAGTTTCCTTTTGCAGAATGCAGCTCCCAGAAGCTCTTTTTGGGCCGTCGCTGCCACGGGTCCTCAGCGCTGATCGGCGGAGCTGGCTCAGGGTGGAAGGCTGGGGCCATGGCGCAGAAGCCTTTCGCAAACCCAATCCTACTTGCCCACGAAGGAGAACCCGTGTGGAGTGTTTTCGGCCGCCGGAAACTCCCAGCAAAGCAGCAGGGCCCAGGGATCCAGGGGCAGCCCAGACCCGCTTTGCGCTATGGAGAGGGGAGGGCCGGGGTAAAAACAACTTGTGTTGATTACCTGCGCCGAGGCACGGTGAGGCTGTGGTGGGCTGCCCAAGGAGAGTTTCCCTTTGCAGAATGCAGCTCCCAGAAGCTCGTTTTGATTTGCCATTGCGACGGGGCCTCGGCACTGAGCGGCAGAGCTGGCTCAGGTGGCACGGCTGGGGCCTAGGCGCAGAAGGTCTTCGCGCTCCGAATCCTGCTTCCCCACGAATGAGAACCCCTGTGGAGTGTGATTTGGGTGCCAGAAACCCCCAGCAAAGCAGCAGGGCCCAGGGATCCAGGGGCAGCCCAGCTCAGCTTCGCCCTATGGAGAGCGGAGTGCCGGGGGCGAAAATGGATAGCGTTGCTTTCCTGAGCGGAGGCGAGTTGGGGCTGTGCTTTGCTGCCCGAGGAGTGTTTCCCTTTGCAGAATGCAGCTCCCCGAAGCTCGATTTGGGCCGTCGCTGCGACGGGGCCTCGGCGCTGAGCGGCCGAGCTGGCTCAGGGTGCATGGCTGTGGTCTGGGCGCAGAAGGCCTTCGCGCGCCCAATCCTGCATCCCCACGAAGGAGAACCCGTGGGCAGTGTGATTCGGGTGCCGGAAACCCCCAGCAAAGCAGCAGGGCCCAGGGATCCAGGGGCAGCCCAGCTCAGCTTCGCCCTATGGAGAGCGGAATGCCGGGGGCGAAAACACATAGCGTTGCTTTCCTGAGCGGAGGCGAGTTGGGGCTGTGCTTTGCTGCCCGAGGAGTGTTTCCCTTTGCAGAATGCAGTTCCCGGGAGCTCGTTATGTGCCGTGGCTGCGACGGGGGCTCGGCGCTGAGCGGCCGAGCTGGATCAGGGGGCATGGCAGGGACCTGGGCGCAGAAGGCCTTCGCGCGCCCAATCCTGTTTCCCCACGAAGGAGTACCCATGGGCAGTGTGATTCGGGTGCCGGAAACCCCCAGCAAAGCAGCTGGGCCCAGGGATCCATGGGCAGACCAGCCCCGCATCGCCCTATGGAGAGCGCAGGGCCTGGGGGGAAAACGGCTTGCACTGCTTTCCTGAGCCAAGGCGCGTTGGGGGTGTGGTTTGCTGCCCGAGGAGAGTTTCCCTTTGCAGAATGCAGCTCCCAGAAGCTCGTTTTGGGCCGTCGCTGCGAAGGGGCCTCGGCGCTGAGCGGCCGAGCTGGCTCAGGGGGCATGGCTGTGGTCTGGGCGCAGAAGGCCTTCGCGCGCCCAATCCTGCTTCCCCACGAAGGAGAACCCGTGGGCAGTGTGATTCGGGTGCCGGAAACCCCCAGCAAAGCAGCAGGGCCCAGGGATCCAGGGGCAGCCCAGCTCAGCTTCGCCCTATGGAGAGGGGAGGGCTGGACACGAAAACGGATAGCATTGCTTTCCTGAGCGGAGGCAAGTTGGGGCTGTGCTTTGCTGCCCCAGCAGAGTTTCACTTTGCAGAATGCAGCACTCAGAAGCTCATTTTGGGCAATAGGTGCGACGGGGCCTCTGAGCTGAGTGGCCGAGCTGGCTCAGGGGGCATGGCTGGGGCCTGGGCGCAGGAGGCTTTCGCGCGCCCAATCCTGCATTCCCCGCGAAGGAGAACCCGTGGGGAGTGCGTTTCGGGCTCCGGAGACCCCCAGGAAAGCAGCAGGGCCCAGGGATCCAGGGGCAGCCCAGCCCCGCTTTGCCCAATGGAGAGCCGAAGGCCGGGGCGAAAACAGCTTGTGTTGATTTCCTGCGGCGAGGCACGGTGAGGCTGTGGTTTGCTGCCCAAGGAGAGTTTCCCTTTGCAGAATGCAGTTCCCAGAAGCTCGTTATGTGCCATCGCTGCGACGGGGCCTTGGCTCTGAGCGGCCGAGCTGGATCAGGGGGCATGGCAGGGACCTGGGCGCAGAAGGCCTTCGCGCGGCCAATCCTGTTTCCCCACGAAGGAGTACCCATGGGCAGTGTGATTCGGGTGCCGGAAACCCCCAGCAAAGCAGCTGGGCCCAGGGATCCAGGGGCAGCCCAGCTCAGCTTCGCCCTATGGAGAGCGCAGGGCCTGGGGGGGAAAACGGCTTGCACTGCTTTCCTGAGCCAAGGCGAGTTGGGGGTGTGGTTTGCTGCCCGAGGAGACTTTCCCTTTGCAGAATGCAGCTCCCAGAAGCTCGTCATGGGCCGTCGCTGCGAAGGGGCCTCGGCGCTGAGCGGCCGAGCTGGCTCAGGGGGCATGGCCGGGGCCTGGGCGAAGAAGGACTTAGCACGCCCAATCCTGCTTGCCCACGAAGGAGAACCTGTGTGGAGTGTGATTCGGGTGCCGGAAACCCCCAGCAAAGCAGCAGGGCCCAGGGATCCAGGGGCAGCCCAGCTCAGCTTCGCCCTATGGAGAGCGGAATGCCGGGGGCGAAAACACATAGCGTTGCTTTCCTGAGCGGAGGCGAGTTGGGGCTGTGCTTTGCTGCCCGAGGAGTGTTTCCCTTTGCAGAATGCAGTTCCCGGGAGCTCGTTATGTGCCGTGGCTGCGACGGGGGCTCGGCGCTGAGCGGCCGAGCTGGATCAGGGGGCATGGCAGGGACCTGGGCGCAGAAGGCCTTCGCGCGCCCAATCCTGTTTCCCCACGAAGGAGTACCCATGGGCAGTGTGATTCAGGTGCCGGAAACCCCCAGCAAAGCAGCTGGGCCCAGGGATCCATGGGCAGCCCAGCCCCGTATCGCCCTATGGAGAGCGCAGGGCCTGGGGGGAAAACGGCTTGCACTGCTTTCCTGAGCCAAGGCGCGTTGGGGGTGTGGTTTGCTGCCCGAGGAGAGTTTCCCTTTGCAGAATGCAGCTCCCAGAATCTCGTTTTGGGCCGTAGCTGCCACGGGTCCTCAGCACTGATCGGCCGAGCTGGCTCAGGGGGCATGGCTGGGGCCATGGCGCAGAAGGCTTTCGCAAACCCAATCCTACTTGCCCACGAAGGAGAACCCGTGGGGAGTGGGATTTGGGCGCCGGAGACCCCCAGCAAAGCAGCAGGGCCCAGGGAGCCAGGGGTGGCCCAGCCCCGCTTTGCCCTATGGAGAGAGGAGGGCCGGGGGCGCAAACAGCTTGTGTTGATTTCCTGCGGCGAGGCAGGTTGAGGCTGTGGTGTGCTGCCCAAGGAGAGTTTCCCTTTGCAGAATGCAGCTCCCAGAAGCTCGTTATGTGCCGTGGCTGCGACGGGGGCTCGGCGCTGAGCGGCCGAGCTGGATCAGGGGGCATGGCAGGGACCTGGGCGCAGAAGGCCTTCGCGCGCCCAATCCTGTTTCCCCACGAAGGAGTACCCATGGGCAGTGTGATTCGGGTGCCGGAAACCCCCAGCAAAGCAGCTGGGCCCAGGGATCCAGGGGCAGCCCAGCTCAGCTTCGCCCTATGGAGAGCGCAGGGCCTGGGGGGGAAAACGGCTTGCACTGCTTTCCTGAGCCAAGGCGCGTTGGGGGTGTGGTTTGCTGCCCAAGGAGAGTTTCCTTTTGCAGAATGCAGCTCCCAGAAGCTCTTTTTGGGCCGTCGCTGCCACGGGTCCTCAGCGCTGATCGGCCGAGCTGGCTCAGGGGGCATGGCTGGGGCCATGGCGCAGAAGGCTTTCGCAAACCCAATCCTACTTGCCCACGAAGGAGAACCCGTGTGGAGTGTTTTCGGCCGCCGGAAAACCCCAGCAAAGCAGCAGGGCCCAGGGATCCAGGGGCAGCCCAGCACCGCTTTGCCCTATGGAGAGCGGAGGGCCGGGGTAAAAACAACTTGTGTTGATTACCTGCGCTGAGGCACGGTGAGGCTGTGGTTTGCTGCCAGAGGAGAGTTTCCCTTTGCAGAATGCAGTTCCCAGAAGCTCGTTATGTGCCGTCGGTGCGAAGGAGCCTCAGCACTGAGCGGCCGAGCTGGCTCAGGGGGCATGGATGGGGCCTGGGCGCAGAAGACTTTCGCGCACCCAATCCTGCATTCCCCACGAAGGAGAACCCGTGTGGAGTGGTTTCGGCCACTGGAGACCACCAGCAAAGCAGTAGGGCCCAGGGAGCCAGGCGCAGCCCAGCTCAGCTTCGCCCTATGGAGAGCGGAGGGCCGGGGGCGAAAACAGCTTGTGTTGATTTCCTGTGCCGAGGCAAGTTGAGGCTGTGGTGGGCTGCCCAAGGAGAGTTTCTCTTTGCAGAATGCAGCTCCCAGAAGCTCGTTTTGATTTGCCATTGCGACGGGGCCTCGGCACTGAGCGGCAGAGCTGGCTCAGGGGGCATGGCTGGGGCCTGGGCGCAGAAGGTCTTCGCGCTCCGAATCCTGCTTCCCCACGAATGAGAACCCCTGTGGAGTGTGATTTGGGTGCCAGAAACCCCCAGCAAAGCAGCAGGGCCCAGGGATCCAGGGGCAGCCCAGCTCAGCTTTGCCCTATGGAGAGCGGAGTGCCGGGGGCGAAAACGGATAGCGTTGCTTTCCTGAGCGGAGGCGAGTTGGGGCTGTGCTTTGCTGCCCGAGGAGTGTTTCCCTTTGCAGAATGCAGCTCCCAGAAGCTCGTTTTGGGCCGTCGCTGCGAAGGGGCCTCGGCGCTGAGCGGCCGAGCTGGCTCAGGGGGCATGGCTGTGGTCTGGGCGCAGAAGGCCTTCGCGCGCCCAATCCTGCATCCCCACGAAGGAGAACCCGTGGGCAGTGTGATTTGGGTGCCGGAAACCCCCAGCAAAGCAGCAGGGCCCAGGGATCCAGGGGCAGCCCAGCTCAGCTTCGCCCTATGGAGAGGGGAGGGCCGGACGCGAAAACGGATAGCATTGCTTTCCTGAGCGGAGGCACGTTGGGGCTGTGCTTTGCTGCCCCAGCAGAGTTTCACTTTGCAGAATGCAGCACTCAGAAGCTCATTTTGGGCAATAGGTGCGACGGGGCCTCTGAGCTGAGTGGCCGAGCTGGCTCAGGGGGCATGGCTGGGGCCTGGGCGCAGGAGGCTTTCGCGCGCCCAATCCTGCATTCCCCGCGAAGGAGAACCCGTGGGGAGTGCGTTTCGGGCTCCGGAGACCCCCAGGAAAGCAGCAGGGCCCAGGGATCCAGGGGCAGCCCAGCCCCGCTTTGCCCAATGGAGAGCCGAAGGCCGGGGCGAAAACAGCTTGTGTTGATTTCCTGCGGCGAGGCACGGTGAGGCTGTGGTTTGCTGCCCAAGGAGAGTTTCCCTTTGCAGAATGCAGTTCCCAGAAGCTCGTTATGTGCCATCGCTGCGACGGGGCCTTGGCTCTGAGCGGCCGAGCTGGATCAGGGGGCATGGCAGGGACCTGGGCGCAGAAGGCCTTCGCGCGGCCAATCCTGTTTCCCCACGAAGGAGTACCCATGGGCAGTGTGATTCGGGTGCCGGAAACCCCCAGCAAAGCAGCTGGGCCCAGGGATCCAGGGGCAGCCCAGCTCAGCTTCGCCCTATGGAGAGCGCAGGGCCTGGGGGGGAAAACGGCTTGCACTGCTTTCCTGAGCCAAGGCGAGTTGGGGGTGTGGTTTGCAGCCCAAGGAGACTTTCCCTTTGCAGAATGCAGCTCCCAGAAGCTCGTCATGGGCCGTCGCTGCGAAGGGGCCTCGGCGCTGAGCGGCCGAGCTGGCTCAGGGGGCATGGCCGGGGCCTGGGCGAAGAAGGACTTAGCACGCCCAATCCTGCTTGCCCACGAAGGAGAACCTGTGTGGAGTGTGATTCGGGTGCCGGAAACCCCCAGCAAAGCAGCAGGGCCCAGGGATCCAGGGGCAGCCCAGCTCAGCTTCGCCCTATGGAGAGCGCAGGGCCTGGGGGGGAAAACGGCTTGCACTGCTTTCCTGAGCCAAGGCGCGTTGGGGGTGTGGTTTGCTGCCCAAGGAGAGTTTCCTTTTGCAGAATGCAGCTCCCAGAAGCTCTTTTTGGGCCGTCGCTGCCACGGGTCCTCAGCGCTGATCGGCCGAGCTGGCTCAGGGGGCATGGCTGGGGCCATGGCGCAGAAGGCTTTCGCAAACCCAATCCTACTTGCCCACGAAGGAGAACCCGTGTGGAGTGTTTTCGGCCGCCGGAAAACCCCAGCAAAGCAGCAGGGCCCAGGGATCCAGGGGCAGCCCAGCACCGCTTTGCCCTATGGAGAGCGGAGGGCCGGGGTAAAAACAACTTGTGTTGATTACCTGCGCTGAGGCACGGTGAGGCTGTGGTTTGCTGCCAGAGGAGAGTTTCCCTTTGCAGAATGCAGTTCCCAGAAGCTCGTTATGTGCCGTCGGTGCGAAGGAGCCTCAGCACTGAGCGGCCGAGCTGGCTCAGGGGGCATGGATGGGGCCTGGGCGCAGAAGACTTTCGCGCACCCAATCCTGCATTCCCCACGAAGGAGAACCCGTGTGGAGTGGTTTCGGCCACTGGAGACCACCAGCAAAGCAGTAGGGCCCAGGGAGCCAGGGGTAGCTCAGCTCAGCTTCGCCCTATGGAGAGCGGAGGGCCGGGGGCGAAAACAGCTTGTGTTGATTTCCTGCGCCGAGGCAGGTTGAGGCTGTGGTGTGCTGCCCAAGGAGAGTTTCCCTTTGCAGAATGCAGCTCCCAGAAGCTCGTTTTGGGCCGTCGCTGCGAAGGGGCCTCGGTGCTGAGCGGCCGAGCTGGCTCAGGGTGCATGGCTGTGGTCTGGGTGCAGAAGGCCTTTGCGCGCCCAATCCTGCATCCCCACGAAGGAGAACCCGTGGGCAGTGTGATTCGGGTGCCGGAAACCCCCAGCAAAGCAGCAGGTCCCAGGGATCCAGAGGCAGCCCAGCCCCGCATCGCCCTATGGAGAGCGCAGGGCCTGGGGGGAAAACGGCTTGCACTGCTTTCCTGAGCCAATGCGCGTTGGGGGTGTGGTTTGCTGCCCAAGGAGAGTTTCCTTTTGCAGAATGCAGCTCCCAGAAGCTCTTTTTGGGCCGTCGCTGCCACGGGTCCTCAGCGCTGATCTGCCGAGCTGGCTCAGGGGGCATGGCTGGGGCCATGGCGCAGAAGGCTTTCGCAAACCCAATCCTACTTGCCCACGAAGGAGAACCCGTGTGGAGTGTTTTCGGCCGCCGGAAAACCCCAGCAAAGCAGCAGGGCCCAGGGATCCAGGGGCAGCCCAGCACCGCTTTGCCCTATGGAGAGCGGAGGGCCGGGGTAAAAACAACTTGTGTTGATTACCTGCGCTGAGGCACGGTGAGGCTGTGGTTTGCTGCCAGAGGAGAGTTTCCCTTTGCAGAATGCAGTTCCCAGAAGCTCGTTATGTGCCGTCGGTGCGAAGGAGCCTCAGCACTGAGCGGCCGAGCTGGCTCAGGGGGCATGGATGGGGCCTGGGCGCAGAAGACTTTCGCGCACCCAATCCTGCATTCCCCACGAAGGAGAACCCGTGTGGAGTGGTTTCGGCCACTGGAGACCACCAGCAAAGCAGTAGGGCCCAGGGAGCCAGGGGTAGCTCAGCTCAGCTTCGCCCTATGGAGAGCGGAGGGCCGGGGGCGAAAACAGCTTGTGTTGATTTCCTGCGCCGAGGCAGGTTGAGGCTGTGGTGTGCTGCCCAAGGAGAGTTTCCCTTTGCAGAATGCAGCTCCCAGAAGCTCGTTTTGGGCCGTCGCTGCGAAGGGGCCTCGGTGCTGAGCGGCCGAGCTGGCTCAGGGTGCATGGCTGTGTTCTGGGTGCAGAAGGCCTTTGCGCGCCCAATCCTGCATCCCCACGAAGGAGTACCCATGGGCAGTGTGATTCGGGTGCCGGAAACCCCCAGCAAAGCAGCTGGGCCCAGGGATCCAGGGGCAGCCCAGCTCAGCTTCGCCCTATGGAGAGCGCAGGGCCTGGGGGGGAAAACGGCTTGCACTGCTTTCCTGAGCCAAGGCGAGTTGGGGGTGTGGTTTGCTGCCCGAGGAGACTTTCCCTTTGCAGAATGCAGCTCCCCGAAGCTCGTCATGGGCCGTCGCTGCGAAGGGGCCTCGGCGCTGAGCGGCCGAGCTGGCTCAGGGGGCATGGCCGGGGCCTGGGCGAAGAAGGACTTAGCACGCCCAATCCTGCTTGCCCACGAAGGAGAACCTGTGTGGAGTGTGATTCGGGTGCCGGAAACCCCCAGCAAAGCAGCAGGGCCCAGGGATCCAGGGGCAGCCCAGCTCAGCTTCGCCCTATGGAGAGCGGAATGCCGGGGGCGAAAACACATAGCGTTGCTTTCCTGAGCGGAGGCGAGTTGGGGCTGTGCTTTGCTGCCCGAGGAGTGTTTCCCTTTGCAGAATGCAGTTCCCGGGAGCTCGTTATGTGCCGTGGCTGCGACGGGGGCTCGGCGCTGAGCGGCCGAGCTGGCTCAGGGGGCATGGCTGTGGTCTGGGCGCAGAAGGCCTTCGCGCGCCCAATCCTGTTTCACCACGAAGGAGTACCCATGGGCAGTGTGATTCGGGTGCCGGAAACCCCCAGCAAAGCAGCTGGGCCCAGGGATCCAGGGGCAGCCCAGTTCAGCTTCGCCCTATGGAGAGGGGAGGGCCGGACGCGAAAACGGATAGCATTGCTTTCCTGAGCGGAGGCACGTTGGGGCTGTGCTTTGCTGCCCCAGCAGAGTTTCACTTTGCAGAATGCAGCACTCAGAAGCTCATTTTGGGCAATAGGTGCGACGGGGCCTCTGAGCTGAGTGGCCGAGCTGGCTCAGGGGGCATGGCTGGGGCCTGGGCGCAGGAGGCTTTCGCGCGCCCAATCCTGCATTCCCCGCGAAGGAGAACCCGTGGGGAGTGCGTTTCGGGCTCCGGAGACCCCCAGGAAAGCAGCAGGGCCCAGGGATCCAGGGGCAGCCCAGCCCCGCTTTGCCCAATGGAGAGCCGAAGGCCGGGGCGAAAACAGCTTGTGTTGATTTCCTGCGCTGAGGCACGGTGAGGCTGTGGTTTGCTGCCCAAGGAGAGTTTCCCTTTGCAGAATGCAGTTCCCAGAAGCTCGTTATGTGCCATCGCTGCGACGGGGCCTTGGCTCTGAGCGGCCGAGCTGGATCAGGGGGCATGGCAGGGACCTGGGCGCAGAAGGCCTTCGCGCGGCCAATCCTGTTTCCCCACGAAGGAGTACCCATGGGCAGTGTGATTCGGGTGCCGGAAACCCCCAGCAAAGCAGCTGGGCCCAGGGATCCAGGGGCAGCCCAGCTCAGCTTCGCCCTATGGAGAGCGCAGGGCCTGGGGGGGAAAACGGCTTGCACTGCTTTCCTGAGCCAAGGCGAGTTGGGGGTGTGGTTTGCTGCCCGAGGAGACTTTCCCTTTGCAGAATGCAGCTCCCAGAAGCTCGTCATGGGCCGTCGCTGCGAAGGGGCCTCGGCGCTGAGCGGCCGAGCTGGCTCAGGGGGCATGGCCGGGGCCTGGGCGAAGAAGGACTTAGCACGCCCAATCCTGCTTGCCCACGAAGGAGAACCTGTGTGGAGTGTGATTCGGGTGCCGGAAACCCCCAGCAAAGCAGCAGGGCCCAGGGATCCAGGGGCAGCCCAGCTCAGCTTCGCCCTATGGAGAGCGGAATGCCGGGGGCGAAAACACATAGCGTTGCTTTCCTGAGCGGAGGCGAGTTGGGGCTGTGCTTTGCTGCCCGAGGAGTGTTTCCCTTTGCAGAATGCAGTTCCCGGGAGCTCGTTATGTGCCGTGGCTGCGACGGGGGCTCGGCGCTGAGCGGCCGAGCTGGATCAGGGGGCATGGCAGGGACCTGGGCGCAGAAGGCCTTCGCGCGCCCAATCCTGTTTCCCCACGAAGGAGTACCCATGGGCAGTGTGATTCAGGTGCCGGAAACCCCCAGCAAAGCAGCTGGGCCCAGGGATCCATGGGCAGCCCAGCCCCGTATCGCCCTATGGAGAGCGCAGGGCCTGGGGGGAAAACGGCTTGCACTGCTTTCCTGAGCCAAGGCGCGTTGGGGGTGTGGTTTGCTGCCCGAGGAGAGTTTCCCTTTGCAGAATGCAGCTCCCAGAATCTCGTTTTGGGCCGTAGCTGCCACGGGTCCTCAGCACTGATCGGCCGAGCTGGCTCAGGGGGCATGGCTGGGGCCATGGCGCAGAAGGCTTTCGCAAACCCAATCCTACTTGCCCACGAAGGAGAACCCGTGGGGAGTGGGATTTGGGCGCCGGAGACCCCCAGCAAAGCAGCAGGGCCCAGGGAGCCAGGGGTGGCCCAGCCCCGCTTTGCCCTATGGAGAGAGGAGGGCCGGGGGCGCAAACAGCTTGTGTTGATTTCCTGCGGCGAGGCAGGTTGAGGCTGTGGTGTGCTGCCCAAGGAGAGTTTCCCTTTGCAGAATGCAGCTCCCAGAAGCTCGTTATGTGCCGTGGCTGCGACGGGGGCTCGGCGCTGAGCGGCCGAGCTGGATCAGGGGGCATGGCAGGGACCTGGGCGCAGAAGGCCTTCGCGCGCCCAATCCTGTTTCCCCACGAAGGAGTACCCATGGGCAGTGTGATTCGGGTGCCGGAAACCCCCAGCAAAGCAGCTGGGCCCAGGGATCCAGGGGCAGCCCAGCTCAGCTTCGCCCTATGGAGAGCGCAGGGCCTGGGGGGGAAAACGGCTTGCACTGCTTTCCTGAGCCAAGGCGCGTTGGGGGTGTGGTTTGCTGCCCAAGGAGAGTTTCCTTTTGCAGAATGCAGCTCCCAGAAGCTCTTTTTGGGCCGTCGCTGCCACGGGTCCTCAGCGCTGATCGGCCGAGCTGGCTCAGGGGGCATGGCTGGGGCCATGGCGCAGAAGGCTTTCGCAAACCCAATCCTACTTGCCCACGAAGGAGAACCCGTGTGGAGTGTTTTCGGCCGCCGGAAAACCCCAGCAAAGCAGCAGGGCCCAGGGATCCAGGGGCAGCCCAGCACCGCTTTGCCCTATGGAGAGCGGAGGGCCGGGGTAAAAACAACTTGTGTTGATTACCTGCGCTGAGGCACGGTGAGGCTGTGGTTTGCTGCCAGAGGAGAGTTTCCCTTTGCAGAATGCAGTTCCCAGAAGCTCGTTATGTGCCGTCGGTGCGAAGGAGCCTCAGCACTGAGCGGCCGAGCTGGCTCAGGGGGCATGGATGGGGCCTGGGCGCAGAAGACTTTCGCGCACCCAATCCTGCATTCCCCACGAAGGAGAACCCGTGTGGAGTGGTTTCGGCCACTGGAGACCACCAGCAAAGCAGTAGGGCCCAGGGAGCCAGGGGTAGCTCAGCTCAGCTTCGCCCTATGGAGAGCGGAGGGCCGGGGGCGAAAACAGCTTGTGTTGATTTCCTGTGCCGAGGCAAGTTGAGGCTGTGGTGGGCTGCCCAAGGAGAGTTTCTCTTTGCAGAATGCAGCTCCCAGAAGCTCGTTTTGATTTGCCATTGCGACGGGGCCTCGGCACTGAGCGGCAGAGCTGGCTCAGGGGGCATGGCTGGGGCCTGGGCGCAGAAGGTCTTCGCGCTCCGAATCCTGCTTCCCCACGAATGAGAACCCCTGTGGAGTGTGATTTGGGTGCCAGAAACCCCCAGCAAAGCAGCAGGGCCCAGGGATCCAGGGGCAGCCCAGCTCAGCTTCGCCCTATGGAGAGCGGAGTGCCGGGGGCGAAAACGGATAGCGTTGCTTTCCTGAGCGGAGGCGAGTTGGGGCTGTGCTTTGCTGCCCGAGGAGTGTTTCCCTTTGCAGAATGCAGCTCCCAGAAGCTCGTTTTGGGCCGTCGCTGCGAAGGGGCCTCGGCGCTGAGCGGCCGAGCTGGCTCAGGGGGCATGGCTGTGGTCTGGGCGCAGAAGGCCTTCGCGCGCCCAATCCTGCATCCCCACGAAGGAGAACCCGTGGGCAGTGTGATTTGGGTGCCGGAAACCCCCAGCAAAGCAGCAGGGCCCAGGGATCCAGGGGCAGCCCAGCTCAGCTTCGCCCTATGGAGAGGGGAGGGCCGGACGCGAAAACGGATAGCATTGCTTTCCTGAGCGGAGGCACGTTGGGGCTGTGCTTTGCTGCCCCAGCAGAGTTTCACTTTGCAGAATGCAGCACTCAGAAGCTCATTTTGGGCAATAGGTGCGACGGGGCCTCTGAGCTGAGTGGCCGAGCTGGCTCAGGGGGCATGGCTGGGGCCTGGGCGCAGGAGGCTTTCGCGCGCCCAATCCTGCATTCCCCGCGAAGGAGAACCCGTGGGGAGTGCGTTTCGGGCTCCGGAGACCCCCAGGAAAGCAGCAGGGCCCAGGGATCCAGGGGCAGCCCAGCCCCGCTTTGCCCAATGGAGAGCCGAAGGCCGGGGCGAAAACAGCTTGTGTTGATTTCCTGCGGCGAGGCACGGTGAGGCTGTGGTTTGCTGCCCAAGGAGAGTTTCCCTTTGCAGAATGCAGTTCCCAGAAGCTCGTTATGTGCCATCGCTGCGACGGGGCCTTGGCTCTGAGCGGCCGAGCTGGATCAGGGGGCATGGCAGGGACCTGGGCGCAGAAGGCCTTCGCGCGGCCAATCCTGTTTCCCCACGAAGGAGTACCCATGGGCAGTGTGATTCGGGTGCCGGAAACCCCCAGCAAAGCAGCTGGGCCCAGGGATCCAGGGGCAGCCCAGCTCAGCTTCGCCCTATGGAGAGCGCAGGGCCTGGGGGGGAAAACGGCTTGCACTGCTTTCCTGAGCCAAGGCGAGTTGGGGGTGTGGTTTGCAGCCCAAGGAGACTTTCCCTTTGCAGAATGCAGCTCCCAGAAGCTCGTCATGGGCCGTCGCTGCGAAGGGGCCTCGGCGCTGAGCGGCCGAGCTGGCTCAGGGGGCATGGCCGGGGCCTGGGCGAAGAAGGACTTAGCACGCCCAATCCTGCTTGCCCACGAAGGAGAACCTGTGTGGAGTGTGATTCGGGTGCCGGAAACCCCCAGCAAAGCAGCAGGGCCCAGGGATCCAGGGGCAGCCCAGCTCAGCTTCGCCCTATGGAGAGCGCAGGGCCTGGGGGGGAAAACGGCTTGCACTGCTTTCCTGAGCCAAGGCGCGTTGGGGGTGTGGTTTGCTGCCCAAGGAGAGTTTCCTTTTGCAGAATGCAGCTCCCAGAAGCTCTTTTTGGGCCGTCGCTGCCACGGGTCCTCAGCGCTGATCGGCCGAGCTGGCTCAGGGGGCATGGCTGGGGCCATGGCGCAGAAGGCTTTCGCAAACCCAATCCTACTTGCCCACGAAGGAGAACCCGTGTGGAGTGTTTTCGGCCGCCGGAAAACCCCAGCAAAGCAGCAGGGCCCAGGGATCCAGGGGCAGCCCAGCACCGCTTTGCCCTATGGAGAGCGGAGGGCCGGGGTAAAAACAACTTGTGTTGATTACCTGCGCTGAGGCACGGTGAGGCTGTGGTTTGCTGCCAGAGGAGAGTTTCCCTTTGCAGAATGCAGTTCCCAGAAGCTCGTTATGTGCCGTCGGTGCGAAGGAGCCTCAGCACTGAGCGGCCGAGCTGGCTCAGGGGGCATGGATGGGGCCTGGGCGCAGAAGACTTTCGCGCACCCAATCCTGCATTCCCCACGAAGGAGAACCCGTGTGGAGTGGTTTCGGCCACTGGAGACCACCAGCAAAGCAGTAGGGCCCAGGGAGCCAGGGGTAGCTCAGCTCAGCTTCGCCCTATGGAGAGCGGAGGGCCGGGGGCGAAAACAGCTTGTGTTGATTTCCTGCGCCGAGGCAGGTTGAGGCTGTGGTGTGCTGCCCAAGGAGAGTTTCCCTTTGCAGAATGCAGCTCCCAGAAGCTCGTTTTGGGCCGTCGCTGCGAAGGGGCCTCGGTGCTGAGCGGCCGAGCTGGCTCAGGGTGCATGGCTGTGGTCTGGGTGCAGAAGGCCTTTGCGCGCCCAATCCTGCATCCCCACGAAGGAGAACCCGTGGGCAGTGTGATTCGGGTGCCGGAAACCCCCAGCAAAGCAGCAGGTCCCAGGGATCCAGAGGCAGCCCAGCCCCGCATCGCCCTATGGAGAGCGCAGGGCCTGGGGGGAAAACGGCTTGCACTGCTTTCCTGAGCCAATGCGCGTTGGGGGTGTGGTTTGCTGCCCAAGGAGAGTTTCCTTTTGCAGAATGCAGCTCCCAGAAGCTCTTTTTGGGCCGTCGCTGCCACGGGTCCTCAGCGCTGATCTGCCGAGCTGGCTCAGGGGGCATGGCTGGGGCCATGGCGCAGAAGGCTTTCGCAAACCCAATCCTACTTGCCCACGAAGGAGAACCCGTGTGGAGTGTTTTCGGCCGCCGGAAAACCCCAGCAAAGCAGCAGGGCCCAGGGATCCAGGGGCAGCCCAGCACCGCTTTGCCCTATGGAGAGCGGAGGGCCGGGGTAAAAACAACTTGTGTTGATTACCTGCGCTGAGGCACGGTGAGGCTGTGGTTTGCTGCCAGAGGAGAGTTTCCCTTTGCAGAATGCAGTTCCCAGAAGCTCGTTATGTGCCGTCGGTGCGAAGGAGCCTCAGCACTGAGCGGCCGAGCTGGCTCAGGGGGCATGGATGGGGCCTGGGCGCAGAAGACTTTCGCGCACCCAATCCTGCATTCCCCACGAAGGAGAACCCGTGTGGAGTGGTTTCGGCCACTGGAGACCACCAGCAAAGCAGTAGGGCCCAGGGAGCCAGGGGTAGCTCAGCTCAGCTTCGCCCTATGGAGAGCGGAGGGCCGGGGGCGAAAACAGCTTGTGTTGATTTCCTGCGCCGAGGCAGGTTGAGGCTGTGGTGTGCTGCCCAAGGAGAGTTTCCCTTTGCAGAATGCAGCTCCCAGAAGCTCGTTTTGGGCCGTCGCTGCGAAGGGGCCTCGGTGCTGAGCGGCCGAGCTGGCTCAGGGTGCATGGCTGTGTTCTGGGTGCAGAAGGCCTTTGCGCGCCCAATCCTGCATCCCCACGAAGGAGTACCCATGGGCAGTGTGATTCGGGTGCCGGAAACCCCCAGCAAAGCAGCTGGGCCCAGGGATCCAGGGGCAGCCCAGCTCAGCTTCGCCCTATGGAGAGCGCAGGGCCTGGGGGGGAAAACGGCTTGCACTGCTTTCCTGAGCCAAGGCGAGTTGGGGGTGTGGTTTGCTGCCCGAGGAGACTTTCCCTTTGCAGAATGCAGCTCCCCGAAGCTCGTCATGGGCCGTCGCTGCGAAGGGGCCTCGGCGCTGAGCGGCCGAGCTGGCTCAGGGGGCATGGCCGGGGCCTGGGCGAAGAAGGACTTAGCACGCCCAATCCTGCTTGCCCACGAAGGAGAACCTGTGTGGAGTGTGATTCGGGTGCCGGAAACCCCCAGCAAAGCAGCAGGGCCCAGGGATCCAGGGGCAGCCCAGCTCAGCTTCGCCCTATGGAGAGCGGAATGCCGGGGGCGAAAACACATAGCGTTGCTTTCCTGAGCGGAGGCGAGTTGGGGCTGTGCTTTGCTGCCCGAGGAGTGTTTCCCTTTGCAGAATGCAGTTCCCGGGAGCTCGTTATGTGCCGTGGCTGCGACGGGGGCTCGGCGCTGAGCGGCCGAGCTGGCTCAGGGGGCATGGCTGTGGTCTGGGCGCAGAAGGCCTTCGCGCGCCCAATCCTGTTTCACCACGAAGGAGTACCCATGGGCAGTGTGATTCGGGTGCCGGAAACCCCCAGCAAAGCAGCTGGGCCCAGGGATCCAGGGGCAGCCCAGTTCAGCTTCGCCCTATGGAGAGGGGAGGGCCGGACGCGAAAACGGATAGCATTGCTTTCCTGAGCGGAGGCACGTTGGGGCTGTGCTTTGCTGCCCCAGCAGAGTTTCACTTTGCAGAATGCAGCACTCAGAAGCTCATTTTGGGCAATAGGTGCGACGGGGCCTCTGAGCTGAGTGGCCGAGCTGGCTCAGGGGGCATGGCTGGGGCCTGGGCGCAGGAGGCTTTCGCGCGCCCAATCCTGCATTCCCCGCGAAGGAGAACCCGTGGGGAGTGCGTTTCGGGCTCCGGAGACCCCCAGGAAAGCAGCAGGGCCCAGGGATCCAGGGGCAGCCCAGCCCCGCTTTGCCCAATGGAGAGCCGAAGGCCGGGGCGAAAACAGCTTGTGTTGATTTCCTGCGGCGAGGCACGGTGAGGCTGTGGTTTGCTGCCCAAGGAGAGTTTCCCTTTGCAGAATGCAGTTCCCAGAAGCTCGTTATGTGCCATCGCTGCGACGGGGCCTTGGCTCTGAGCGGCCGAGCTGGATCAGGGGGCATGGCAGGGACCTGGGCGCAGAAGGCCTTCGCGCGGCCAATCCTGTTTCCCCACGAAGGAGTACCCATGGGCAGTGTGATTCGGGTGCCGGAAACCCCCAGCAAAGCAGCTGGGCCCAGGGATCCAGGGGCAGCCCAGCTCAGCTTCGCCCTATGGAGAGCGCAGGGCCTGGGGGGGAAAACGGCTTGCACTGCTTTCCTGAGCCAAGGCGAGTTGGGGGTGTGGTTTGCTGCCCGAGGAGACTTTCCCTTTGCAGAATGCAGCTCCCAGAAGCTCGTCATGGGCCGTCGCTGCGAAGGGGCCTCGGCGCTGAGCGGCCGAGCTGGCTCAGGGGGCATGGCCGGGGCCTGGGCGAAGAAGGACTTAGCACGCCCAATCCTGCTTGCCCACGAAGGAGAACCTGTGTGGAGTGTGATTCGGGTGCCGGAAACCCCCAGCAAAGCAGCAGGGCCCAGGGATCCAGGGGCAGCCCAGCTGAGCTTCGCCCTATGGAGAGCGGAATGCCGGGGGCGAAAACACATAGCGTTGCTTTCCTGAGCGGAGGCGAGTTGGGGCTGTGCTTTGCTGCCCGAGGAGTGTTTCCCTTTGCAGAATGCAGTTCCCGGGAGCTCGTTATGTGCCGTGGCTGCGACGGGGGCTCGGCGCTGAGCGGCCGAGCTGGATCAGGGGGCATGGCAGGGACCTGGGCGCAGAAGGCCTTCGCGCGCCCAATCCTGTTTCCCCACGAAGGAGTACCCATGGGCAGTGTGATTCGGGTGCCGGAAACCCCCAGCAAAGCAGCTGGGCCCAGGGATCCATGGGCAGCCCAGCCCCGCATCGCCCTATGGAGAGCGCAGGGCCTGGGGGGAAAACGGCTTGCACTGCTTTCCTGAGCCAAGGCGCGTTGGGGGTGTGGTTTGCTGCCCGAGGAGAGTTTCCCTTTGCAGAATGCAGCTCCCAGAAGCTCGTTTTGGGCCGTAGCTGCCACGGGTCCTCAGCACTGAGCGGCCGAGCTGGCTCAGGGGGCCTGGCTGGGACCTGGGCGCAGAAGCCTTTCGCGCACCCAATCCTGCATTCCCCACGAAGGAGAACCCGTGGGGAGTGGGATTTGGGCGCCGGAGACCCCCAGCAAAGCAGCAGGGCCCAGGGAGCCAGGGGTGGCCCAGCCCCGCTTTGCCCTATGGAGAGAGGAGGGCCGGGGGCGCAAACAGCTTGTGTTGATTTCCTGCGCCAAGGCACGGTGAGGCTGTGGATTGCTGCCGGAGGAGAGTTTCCCTTTGCAGAATGCAGCTCCCAGAAGCTCGTCATGCGCCGTCGCTGCGAAGGGGCCTCAGCGCTGAGCGGCCGAGCTGTCTCAGGGGGCATGGATGGGGCCTGGGCGCAAAAGACCTTCGCGCGCCCAATCCTACTTCCCAAAGAAGGAGAACCAGTGGGGAGTGGGTTTCGGGCACTGGAGACCCCCAGCAAAGCAGCAGTGCCCAGGGAGCCAGGGGTAGCTCAGCTCAATTCACCCTATGGAGAGCGGAGGGCCGGGGGCGAAAACAGCTTGTGTTGATTTCCTGCGCCGAGGCAGGTTGAGGCTGTGGTGTGCTGCCCAAGGAGAGTTTCCCTTTGCAGAATGCAGCTCCCAGAAGCTCGTTTTGGGCCGTCGCTGCGAAGGGGCCTCGGTGCTGAGCGGCCGAGCTGGCTCAGGGTGCATGGCTGTGGTCTGGGTGCAGAAGGCCTTTGCGCGCCCAATCCTGCATCCCCACGAAGGAGAACCCGTGGGCAGTGTGATTCGGGTGCCGGAAACCCCCAGCAAAGCAGCAGGTCCCAGGGATCCAGAGGCAGCCCAGCCCCGCATTGCCCTATGGAGAGCGCAGGGCCTGGGGGGAAAACGGCTTGCACTGCTTTCCTGAGCCAATGCGCGTTGGGGGTGTGGTTTGCTGCCCAAGGAGAGTTTCCTTTTGCAGAATGCAGCTCCCAGAAGCTCTTTTTGGGCCGTCGCTGCCACGGGTCCTCAGCGCTGATCGGCCGAGCTGGCTCAGGGTGGAAGGCTGGGGCCATGGCGCAGAAGCCTTTCGCAAACCCAATCCTACTTGCCCACGAAGGAGAACCCGTGTGGAGTGTTTTCGGCCGCCGGAAACTCCCAGCAAAGCAGCAGGGCCCAGGGATCCAGGGGCAGCCCAGACCCGCTTTGCGCTATGGAGAGGGGAGGGCCGGGGTAAAAACAACTTGTGTTGATTACCTGCGCCGAGGCACGGTAAGGCTGTGGTGGGCTGCCCAAGGAGAGTTTCCCTTTGCAGAATGCAGCTCCCAGAAGCTCGTTTTGATTTGCCATTGCGACGGGGCCTCGGCACTGAGGGGCAGAGCTGGCTCAGGGGGCATGGCTGGGGCCTAGGCGCAGAAGGTCTTCGCGCTCCGAATCCTGCTTCCCCACGAATGAGAACCCCTGTGGAGTGTGATTTGGGTGCCAGAAACCCCCAGCAAAGCAGCAGGGCCCAGGGATCCAGGGGCAGCCCAGCTCAGCTTCGCCCTATGGAGAGCGGAATGCCGGGGGCGAAAACACATAGCGTTGCTTTCCTGAGCGGAGGCGAGTTGGGGCTGTGCTTTGCTGCCCGAGGAGTGTTTCCCTTTGCAGAATGCAGTTCCCGGGAGCTCGTTATGTGCCGTGGCTGCGACGGGGGCTCGGCGCTGAGCGGCCGAGCTGGATCAGGGGGCATGGCAGGGACCTGGGCGCAGAAGGCCTTCGCGCGCCCAATCCTGTTTCCCCACGAAGGAGTACCCATGGGCAGTGTGATTCGGGTGCCGGAAACCCCCAGCAAAGCAGCTGGGCCCAGGGATCCATGGGCAGCCCAGCCCCGCATCGCCCTATGGAGAGCGCAGGGCCTGGGGGGAAAACGGCTTGCACTGCTTTCCTGAGCCAAGGCGCGTTGGGGGTGTGGTTTGCTGCCCGAGGAGAGTTTCCCTTTGCAGAATGCAGCTCCCAGAAGCTCGTTTTGGGCCGTCGCTGCGAAGGGGCCTCGGCGCTGAGCGGCCGAGCTGGCTCAGGGGGCATGGCTGTGGTCTGGGCGCAGAAGGCCTTCGCGCGCCCAATCCTGCTTCCCCACGAAGGAGAACCCGTGGGCAGTGTGATTCGGGTGCCGGAAACCCCCAGCAAAGCAGCAGGGCCCAGGGATCCAGGGGCAGCCCAGCTCAGCTTCGCCCTATGGAGAGGGGAGGGCCGGACGCGAAAACGGATAGCATTGCTTTCCTGAGCGGAGGCACGTTGGGGCTGTGCTTTGCTGCCCCAGCAGAGTTTCACTTTGCAGAATGCAGCACTCAGAAGCTCATTTTGGGCAATAGGTGCGACGGGGCCTCTGAGCTGAGTGGCCGAGCTGGCTCAGGGGGCATGGCTGGGGCCTGGGCGCAGGAGGCTTTCGCGCGCCCAATCCTGCATTCCCCGCGAAGGAGAACCCGTGGGGAGTGCGTTTCGGGCTCCGGAGACCCCCAGGAAAGCAGCAGGGCCCAGGGATCCAGGGGCAGCCCAGCCCCGCTTTGCCCAATGGAGAGCCGAAGGCCGGGGCGAAAACAGCTTGTGTTGATTTCCTGAGGCGAGGCACGGTGAGGCTGTGGTTTGCTGCCCAAGGAGAGTTTCCCTTTGCAGAATGCAGTTCCCAGAAGCTCGTTATGTGCCATCGCTGCGACGGGGCCTTGGCTCTGAGCGGCCGAGCTGGATCAGGGGGCATGGCAGGGACCTGGGCGCAGAAGGCCTTCGCGCGGCCAATCCTGTTTCCCCACGAAGGAGTACCCATGGGCAGTGTGATTCGGGTGCCGGAAACCCCCAGCAAAGCAGCTGGGCCCAGGGATCCAGGGGCAGCCCAGCTCAGCTTCGCCCTATGGAGAGCGCAGGGCCTGGGGGGGAAAACGGCTTGCACTGCTTTCCTGAGCCAAGGCGAGTTGGGGGTGTGGTTTGCTGCCCGAGGAGACTTTCCCTTTGCAGAATGCAGCTCCCAGAAGCTCGTCATGGGCCGTCGCTGCGAAGGGGCCTCGGCGCTGAGCGGCCGAGCTGGCTCAGGGGGCATGGCCGGGGCCTGGGCGAAGAAGGACTTAGCACGCCCAATCCTGCTTGCCCACGAAGGAGAACCTGTGTGGAGTGTGATTCGGGTGCCGGAAACCCCCAGCAAAGCAGCAGGGCCCAGGGATCCAGGGGCAGCCCAGCTCAGCTTCGCCCTATGGAGAGCGGAATGCCGGGGGCGAAAACACATAGCGTTGCTTTCCTGAGCGGAGGCGAGTTGGGGCTGTGCTTTGCTGCCCGAGGAGTGTTTCCCTTTGCAGAATGCAGTTCCCGGGAGCTCGTTATGTGCCGTGGCTGCGACGGGGGCTCGGCGCTGAGCGGCCGAGCTGGATCAGGGGGCATGGCAGGGACCTGGGCGCAGAAGGCCTTCGCGCGCCCAATCCTGTTTCCCCACGAAGGAGTACCCATGGGCAGTGTGATTCGGGTGCCGGAAACCCCCAGCAAAGCAGCTGGGCCCAGGGATCCAGGGGCAGCCCAGCTCAGCTTCGCCCTATGGAGAGCGCAGGGCCTGGGGGGCAAAACGGCTTGCACTGCTTTCCTGAGCCAAGGCGCGTTGGGGGTGTGGTTTGCTGCCCAAGGAGAGTTTCCTTTTGCAGAATGCAGCTCCCAGAAGCTCTTTTTGGGCCGTCGCTGCCACGGGTCCTCAGCGCTGATCGGCCGAGCTGGCTCAGGGGGCATGGCTGGGGCCATGGCGCAGAAGGCTTTCGCAAACCCAATCCTACTTGCCCACGAAGGAGAACCCGTGTGGAGTGTTTTCGGCCGCCGGAAAACCCCAGCAAAGCAGCAGGGCCCAGGGATCCAGGGGCAGCCCAGCACCGCTTTGCCCTATGGAGAGCGGAGGGCCGGGGTAAAAACAACTTGTGTTGATTACCTGCGCTGAGGCACGGTGAGGCTGTGGTTTGCTGCCAGAGGAGAGTTTCCCTTTGCAGAATGCAGTTCCCAGAAGCTCGTTATGTGCCGTCGGTGCGAAGGAGCCTCAGCACTGAGCGGCCGAGCTGGCTCAGGGGGCATGGATGGGGCCTGGGCGCAGAAGACTTTCGCGCACCCAATCCTGCATTCCCCACGAAGGAGAACCCGTGTGGAGTGGTTTCGGCCACTGGAGACCACCAGCAAAGCAGTAGGGCCCAGGGAGCCAGGGGTAGCTCAGCTCAGCTTCGCCCTATGGAGAGCGGAGGGCCGGGGGCGAAAACAGCTTGTGTTGATTTCCTGCGCCGAGGCAGGTTGAGGCTGTGGTGTGCTGCCCAAGGAGAGTTTCCCTTTGCAGAATGCAGCTCCCAGAAGCTCGTTTTGGGCCGTCGCTGCGAAGGGGCCTCGGTGCTGAGCGGCCGAGCTGGCTCAGGGTGCATGGCTGTGGTCTGGGTGCAGAAGGCCTTTGCGCGCCCAATCCTGCATCCCCACGAAGGAGAACCCGTGGGCAGTGTGATTCGGGTGCCGGAAACCCCCAGCAAAGCAGCAGGTCCCAGGGATCCAGAGGCAGCCCAGCCCCGCATCGCCCTATGGAGAGCGCAGGGCCTGGGGGGAAAACGGCTTGCACTGCTTTCCTGAGCCAATGCGCGTTGGGGGTGTGGTTTGCTGCCCAAGGAGAGTTTCCTTTTGCAGAATGCAGCTCCCAGAAGCTCTTTTTGGGCCGTCGCTGCCACGGGTCCTCAGCGCTGATCGGCGGAGCTGGCTCAGGGTGGAAGGCTGGGGCCATGGCGCAGAAGCCTTTCGCAAACCCAATCCTACTTGCCCACGAAGGAGAACCCGTGTGGAGTGTTTTCGGCCGCCGGAAACTCCCAGCAAAGCAGCAGGGCCCAGGGATCCAGGGGCAGCCCAGCCCCGCTTTGCGCTATGGAGAGGGGAGGGCCGGGGTAAAAACAACTTGTGTTGATTACCTGCGCCGAGGCACGGTGAGGCTGTGGTTTGCTGCTGGAGGAGAGTTTCCCTTTGCAGAATGCAGTTCCCAGAAGCTCGTTATGTGCCATCGCTGCGACGGGGCCTCGGCGCTGAGCGGCCGAGCTGGCTCAGGGGCATGGCTGGGACCTGGGCGCAGAAGCCTTTCGCGCACCCAATCCTGCATTCCCCACGAAGGAGAATCTGTGGGGAGTGGGATTTGGGCGCCAGAGACCCCCAGTAAAGCAGCAGGGCCCAGGGAGCCAGGGGTGGCCCAGCCCCGCTTTGCCCTATGGAGAGAGGATGGCCGGGGGCGCAAACAGCTTGTGTTGATTTCCTGCGCCAAGGCACGGTGAGGCTGTGGTTTGCTGCCCGAGGAGAGTTTCCCTTTGCAGAATGCAGCTCCCAGAAGCTCGTCATGGGCCGTCGCTGGGAAGGGGCCTCGGCGCTGAGCGGCCAAGCTGGCTCAGGGGGCATGGATGGGGCCTGGGCGCAGAAGACCTTCGCGCACCCAATCCTACATCCCAAAGAAGGAGAACCAGTGGGGAGTGGGTTTCGGGCGCTGGAGACACCCAGCAAAGCAGCAGGGCCCAGGGAGCCAGGGGCATCCCAGCTCAGCTTCACCCTATGGAGAGCGGAGGGCCGGGGGCGAAAACAGCTTGTGTTGATTTCCTGCGCCGAGGCAAGTTAAGGCTGTGTTGGGCTGCCCAAGGAGAGTTTCCCTTTGCAGAATGCAGCTCCCAGAAGCTCGTCATGGGCCGTCGCTGCGAAGGGGCCTCGGCGCTGAGCGGCCGAGCTGGCTCAGGGGGCATGGCCGGGGCCTGGGCGAAGAAGGACTTAGCACGCCCAATCCTGCTTGCCCACGAAGGAGAACCTGTGTGGAGTGTGATTCGGGTGCCGGAAACCCCCAGCAAAGCAGCAGGGCCCAGGGAGCCTGGGGCAGCCTGGCCCCGCTTTGCCCTATGGAGAGCGCAGGGCCGGGGGCGAAAACAGCTTGCGCTGCTTTCATGAGCCAAGGCAAGTAGGGGATGTGGTTTGCTGCTGGAAGAGTTTCCCTTTGCAGAATGCAGCTCCCAGAAGCTCGTCATGGGCTGTCGCTGCGAAGGGGCCTCGGCGGTGAGCGGCTGAACTGGCTCAGGGGGCATGGATGGGGCCTGGGCGCAGAAGGCCTTCACGCGCCCAATCCTACTTCCCAAAGAAGGAGAACCAGTGGGGAGTGGGTTTCGGGCACTGGAGACCCCCAGCAAAGCAGCAGGGCCCAGGGAGCCAGGGGCAGCCCAGCTCAGCTTCGCCCTATTGAGAGCGGAGGGCCAGGGGCGAAAACAGCTTGTGTTGATTTCCTGCGCCGAGGCAAGTTGAGGCTGTGGTGTGCTGCCCAAGGAGAGTTTCCCTTTGCAGAATGCAGCTCCCAGAAGCTCGTTTTGATTTGCCATTGCGACGGGGCCTCGGCACTGAGCGGCAGAGCTGGCTCAGGTGGCACGGCTGCGGCCTAGGCGCAGAAGGTCTTCGCGCTCCGAATCCTGCTTCCCCACGAATGAGAACCCCTGTGGAGTGTGATTTGGGTGCCAGAAACCCCCAGCAAAGCAGCAGGGCCCAGGGATCCAGGGGCAGCCCAGCTCAGCTTCGCCCTATGGAGAGCGGAGTGCCGGGGGTGAAAAAGGATAGCGTTGCTTTCCTGAGCGGAGGCGAGTTGGGGCTGTGCTTTGCTGCCCGAGGAGTGTTTCCCTTTGCAGAATGCAGCTCCCCGAAGCTCGATTTGGGCCGTCGCTGCGACGGGGCCTCGGCGCTGAGCGCCCGAGCTGGCTCAGGGTGCATGGCTGTGGTCTGGGCGCAGAAGGCCTTCGCGCGCCCAATCCTGCATCCCCACGAAGGAGAACCCGTGGGCAGTGTGATTCGGGTGCCGGAAACCCCCAGCAAAGCAGCAGGGCCCAGGGATCCAGGGGCAGCCCAGCTCAGCTTCGCCCTATGGAGAGCGGAATGCCGGGGGCGAAAACACATAGCGTTGCTTTCCTGAGCGGAGGCGAGTTGGGGCTGTGCTTTGCTGCCCGAGGAGTGTTTCCCTTTGCAGAATGCAGTTCCCGGGAGCTCGTTATGTGCCGTGGCTGCGACGGGGGCTCGGCGCTGAGCGGCCGAGCTGGATCAGGGGGCATGGCAGGGACCTGGGCGCAGAAGGCCTTCGCGCGCCCAATCCTGTTTCCCCACGAAGGAGTACCCATGGGCAGTGTGATTCGGGTGCCGGAAACCCCCAGCAAAGCAGCTGGGCCCAGGGATCCATGGGCAGCCCAGCCCCGCATCGCCCTATGGAGAGCGCAGGGCCTGGGGGGAAAACGGCTTGCACTGCTTTCCTGAGCCAAGGCGCGTTGGGGGTGTGGTTTGCTGCCCGAGGAGAGTTTCCCTTTGCAGAATGCAGCTCCCAGAAGCTCGTTATGTGCCATCGCTGCGACGGGGCCTCGGCGCTGAGCGGCCGAGCTGGCTCAGGGGCATGGCTGGGACCTGGGCGCAGAAGCCTTTCGCGCACCCAATCCTGCATTCCCCACGAAGGAGAATCCGTGGGGAGTGGGATTTGGGCGCCAGAGACCCCCAGTAAAGCAGCAGGGCCCAGGGAGCCAGGGGTGGCCCAGCCCCGCTTTGCCCTATGGAGAGAGGATGGCCGGGGGCGCAAACAGCTTGTGTTGATTTCCTGCGCCAAGGCACGGTGAGGCTGTGGTTTGCTGCCCGAGGAGAGTTTCCCTTTGCAGAATGCAGCTCCCAGAAGCTCGTCATGGGCCGTCGCTGGGAAGGGGCCTCGGCGCTGAGCGGCCAAGCTGGCTCAGGGGGCATGGATGGGGCCTGGGCGCAGAAGACCTTCGCGCACCCAATCCTACATCCCAAAGAAGGAGAACCAGTGGGGAGTGGGTTTCGGGCGCTGGAGACACCCAGCAAAGCAGCAGGGCCCAGGGAGCCAGGGGCATCCCAGCTCAGCTTCACCCTATGGAGAGCGGAGGGCCGGGGGCGAAAACAGCTTGTGTTGATTTCCTGCGCCGAGGCAAGTTAAGGCTGTGTTGGGCTGCCCAAGGAGAGTTTCCCTTTGCAGAATGCAGCTCCCAGAAGCTCGTCATGGGCCGTCGCTGCGAAGGGGCCTCGGCGCTGAGCGGCCGAGCTGGCTCAGGGGGCATGGCCGGGGCCTGGGCGAAGAAGGACTTAGCAGGCCCAATCCTGCTTGCCCACGAAGGAGAACCTGTGTGGAGTGTGATTCGGGTGCCGGAAACCCCCAGCAAAGCAGCAGGGCCCAGGGAGCCTGGGGCAGCCTGGCCCCGCTTTGCCCTATGGAGAGCGCAGGGCCGGGGGCGAAAACAGCTTGCGCTGCTTTCATGAGCCAAGGCAAGTAGGGGATGTGGTTTGCTGCTGGAAGAGTTTCCCTTTGCAGAATGCAGCTCCCAGAAGCTCGTCATGGGCTGTCGCTGCGAAGGGGCCTCGGCGGTGAGCGGCTGAACTGGCTCAGGGGGCATGGATGGGGCCTGGGCGCAGAAGGCCTTCACGCGCCCAATCCTACTTCCCAAAGAAGGAGAACCAGTGGGGAGTGGGTTTCGGGCACTGGAGACCCCCAGCAAAGCAGCAGGGCCCAGGGAGCCAGGGGCAGCCCAGCTCAGCTTCGCCCTATTGAGAGCGGAGGGCCAGGGGCGAAAACAGCTTGTGTTGATTTCCTGCGCCGAGGCAAGTTGAGGCTGTGGTGTGCTGCCCAAGGAGAGTTTCCCTTTGCAGAATGCAGCTCCCAGAAGCTCGTTTTGATTTGCCATTGCGACGGGGCCTCGGCACTGAGCGGCAGAGCTGGCTCAGGTGGCACGGCTGCGGCCTAGGCGCAGAAGGTCTTCGCGCTCCGAATCCTGCTTCCCCACGAATGAGAACCCCTGTGGAGTGTGATTTGGGTGCCAGAAACCCCCAGCAAAGCAGCAGGGCCCAGGGATCCAGGGGCAGCCCAGCTCAGCTTCGCCCTATGGAGAGCGGAGTGCCGGGGGTGAAAAAGGATAGCGTTGCTTTCCTGAGCGGAGGCGAGTTGGGGCTGTGCTTTGCTGCCCGAGGAGTGTTTCCCTTTGCAGAATGCAGCTCCCCGAAGCTCGATTTGGGCCGTCGCTGCGACGGGGCCTCGGCGCTGAGCGCCCGAGCTGGCTCAGGGTGCATGGCTGTGGTCTGGGCGCAGAAGGCCTTCGCGCGCCCAATCCTGCATCCCCACGAAGGAGAACCCGTGGGCAGTGTGATTCGGGTGCCGGAAACCCCCAGCAAAGCAGCAGGGCCCAGGGATCCAGGGGCAGCCCAGCTCAGCTTCGCCCTATGGAGAGCGGAATGCCGGGGGCGAAAACACATAGCGTTGCTTTCCTGAGCGGAGGCGAGTTGGGGCTGTGCTTTGCTGCCCGAGGAGTGTTTCCCTTTGCAGAATGCAGTTCCAGGGAGCTCGTTATGTGCCGTGGCTGCGACGGGGGCTCGGCGCTGAGCGGCCGAGCTGGATCAGGGGGCATGGCAGGGACCTGGCCGCAGAAGGCCTTTGCGCGCCCAATCCTGTTTCCCCACGAAGGAGTACCCATGGGCAGTGTGATTCGGGTGCCGGAAACCCCCAGCAAAGCAGCTGGGCCCAGGGATCCATGGGCAGCCCAGCCCCGCATCGCCCTATGGAGAGCGCAGGGCCTGGGGGGAAAACGGCTTGCACTGCTTTCCTGAGCCAAGGCGCGTTGGGGGTGTGGTTTGCTGCCCGAGGAGAGTTTCCCTTTGCAGAATGCAGCTCCCAGAAGCTCGTTATGTGCCATCGCTGCGACGGGGCCTCGGCGCTGAGCGGCCGAGCTGGCTCTGGGGGCATGGCTGGGACCTGGGCGCAGAAGCCTTTCGCGCACCCAATCCTGCATTCCCCACGAAGGAGAATCCGTGGGGAGTGGGATTTGGGCGCCAGAGACCCCCAGTAAAGCAGCAGGGCCCAGGGAGCCAGGGGTGGCCCAGCCCCGCTTTGCCCTATGGAGAGAGGATGGCCGGGGGCGCAAACAGCTTGTGTTGATTTCCTGCGCCAAGGCACGGTGAGGCTGTGGTTTGCTGCCCGAGGAGAGTTTCCCTTTGCAGAATGCAGCTCCCAGAAGCTCGTCATGCGCCGTCGCTGGGAAGGGGCCTCGGCGCTGAGCGGCCAAGCTGGCTCAGGGGGCATGGATGGGGCCTGGGCGCAGAAGACCTTCGCGCACCCAATCCTACATCCCAAAGAAGGAGAACCAGTGGGGAGTGGGTTTCGGGCGCTGGAGACACCCAGCAAAGCAGCAGGGCCCAGGGAGCCAGGGGCATCCCAGCTCAGCTTCACCCTATGGAGAGCGGAGGGCCGGGGGCGAAAACAGCTTGTGTTGATTTCCTGCGCCGAGGCAAGTTAAGGCTGTGTTGGGCTGCCCAAGGAGAGTTTCCCTTTGCAGAATGCAGCTCCCAGAAGCTCGTCATGGGCCGTCGCTGCGAAGGGGCCTCGGCGCTGAGCGGCCGAGCTGGCTCAGGGGGCATGGCCGGGGCCTGGGCGAAGAAGGACTTAGCACGCCCAATCCTGCTTGCCCACGAAGGAGAACCTGTGTGGAGTGTGATTCGGGTGCCGGAAACCCCCAGCAAAGCAGCAGGGCCCAGGGAGCCTGGGGCAGCCTGGCCCCGCTTTGCCCTATGGAGAGCGCAGGGCCGGGGGCGAAAACAGCTTGCGCTGCTTTCATGAGCCAAGGCAAGTAGGGGATGTGGTTTGCTGCTGGAAGAGTTTCCCTTTGCAGAATGCAGCTCCCAGAAGCTCGTCATGGGCTGTCGCTGCGAAGGGGCCTCGGCGGTGAGCGGCTGAACTGGCTCAGGGGGCATGGATGGGGCCTGGGCGCAGAAGGCCTTCACGCGCCCAATCCTACTTCCCAAAGAAGGAGAACCAGTGGGGAGTGGGTTTCGGGCACTGGAGACCCCCAGCAAAGCAGCAGGGCCCAGGGAGCCAGGGGCAGCCCAGCTCAGCTTCGCCCTATTGAGAGCGGAGGGCCAGGGGCGAAAACAGCTTGTGTTGATTTCCTGCGCCGAGGCAAGTTGAGGCTGTGGTGTGCTGCCCAAGGAGAGTTTCCCTTTGCAGAATGCAGCTCCCAGAAGCTCGTTTTGATTTGCCATTGCGACGGGGCCTCGGCACTGAGCGGCAGAGCTGGCTCAGGTGGCACGGCTGCGGCCTAGGCGCAGAAGGTCTTCGCGCTCCGAATCCTGCTTCCCCACGAATGAGAACCCCTGTGGAGTGTGATTTGGGTGCCAGAAACCCCCAGCAAAGCAGCAGGGCCCAGGGATCCAGGGGCAGCCCAGCTCAGCTTCGCCCTATGGAGAGCGGAGTGCCGGGGGTGAAAAAGGATAGCGTTGCTTTCCTGAGCGGAGGCGAGTTGGGGCTGTGCTTTGCTGCCCGAGGAGTGTTTCCCTTTGCAGAATGCAGCTCCCCGAAGCTCGATTTGGGCCGTCGCTGCGACGGGGCCTCGGCGCTGAGCGCCCGAGCTGGCTCAGGGTGCATGGCTGTGGTCTGGGCGCAGAAGGCCTTCGCGCGCCCAATCCTGCATCCCCACGAAGGAGAACCCGTGGGCAGTGTGATTCGGGTGCCGGAAACCCCCAGCAAAGCAGCAGGGCCCAGGGATCCAGGGGCAGCCCAGCTCAGCTTCGCCCTATGGAGAGCGGAATGCCGGGGGCGAAAACACATAGCGTTGCTTTCCTGAGCGGAGGCGAGTTGGGGCTGTGCTTTGCTGCCCGAGGAGTGTTTCCCTTTGCAGAATGCAGTTCCCGGGAGCTCGTTATGTGCCGTGGCTGCGACGGGGGCTCGGCGCTGAGCGGCCGAGCTGGATCAGGGGGCATGGCAGGGACCTGGCCGCAGAAGGCCTTCGCGCGCCCAATCCTGTTTCCCCACGAAGGAGTACCCATGGGCAGTGTGATTCGGGTGCCGGAAACCCCCAGCAAAGCAGCTGGGCCCAGGGATCCATGGGCAGCCCAGCCCCGCATCGCCCTATGGAGAGCGCAGGGCCTGGGGGGAAAACGGCTTGCACTGCTTTCCTGAGCCAAGGCGCGTTGGGGGTGTGGTTTGCTGCCCGAGGAGAGTTTCCCTTTGCAGAATGCAGCTCCCAGAAGCTCGTTATGTGCCATCGCTGCGACGGGGCCTCGGCGCTGAGCGGCCGAGCTGGCTCTGGGGGCATGGCTGGGACCTGGGCGCAGAAGCCTTTCGCGCACCCAATCCTGCATTCCCCACGAAGGAGAATCCGTGGGGAGTGGGATTTGGGCGCCAGAGACCCCCAGTAAAGCAGCAGGGCCCAGGGAGCCAGGGGTGGCCCAGCCCCGCTTTGCCCTATGGAGAGAGGATGGCCGGGGGCGCAAACAGCTTGTGTTGATTTCCTGCGCCAAGGCACGGTGAGGCTGTGGTTTGCTGCCCGAGGAGAGTTTCCCTTTGCAGAATGCAGCTCCCAGAAGCTCGTCATGCGCCGTCGCTGGGAAGGGGCCTCGGCGCTGAGCGGCCAAGCTGGCTCAGGGGGCATGGATGGGGCCTGGGCGCAGAAGACCTTCGCGCACCCAATCCTACATCCCAAAGAAGGAGAACCAGTGGGGAGTGGGTTTCGGGCGCTGGAGACACCCAGCAAAGCAGCAGGGCCCAGGGAGCCAGGGGCATCCCAGCTCAGCTTCACCCTATGGAGAGCGGAGGGCCGGGGGCGAAAACAGCTTGTGTTGATTTCCTGCGCCGAGGCAAGTTAAGGCTGTGTTGGGCTGCCCAAGGAGAGTTTCCCTTTGCAGAATGCAGCTCCCAGAAGCTCGTCATGGGCCGTCGCTGCGAAGGGGCCTCGGCGCTGAGCGGCCGAGCTGGCTCAGGGGGCATGGCCGGGGCCTGGGCGAAGAAGGACTTAGCACGCCCAATCCTGCTTGCCCACGAAGGAGAACCTGTGTGGAGTGTGATTCGGGTGCCGGAAACCCCCAGCAAAGCAGCAGGGCCCAGGGAGCCTGGGGCAGCCTGGCCCCGCTTTGCCCTATGGAGAGCGCAGGGCCGGGGGCGAAAACAGCTTGCGCTGCTTTCATGAGCCAAGGCAAGTAGGGGATGTGGTTTGCTGCTGGAAGAGTTTCCCTTTGCAGAATGCAGCTCCCAGAAGCTCGTCATGGGCTGTCGCTGCGAAGGGGCCTCGGCGGTGAGCGGCTGAACTGGCTCAGGGGGCATGGATGGGGCCTGGGCGCAGAAGGCCTTCACGCGCCCAATCCTACTTCCCAAAGAAGGAGAACCAGTGGGGAGTGGGTTTCGGGCACTGGAGACCCCCAGCAAAGCAGCAGGGCCCAGGGAGCCAGGGGCAGCCCAGCTCAGCTTCGCCCTATTGAGAGCGGAGGGCCAGGGGCGAAAACAGCTTGTGTTGATTTCCTGCGCCGAGGCAAGTTGAGGCTGTGGTGTGCTGCCCAAGGAGAGTTTCCCTTTGCAGAATGCAGCTCCCAGAAGCTCGTTTTGATTTGCCATTGCGACGGGGCCTCGGCACTGAGCGGCAGAGCTGGCTCAGGTGGCACGGCTGCGGCCTAGGCGCAGAAGGTCTTCGCGCTCCGAATCCTGCTTCCCCACGAATGAGAACCCCTGTGGAGTGTGATTTGGGTGCCAGAAACCCCCAGCAAAGCAGCAGGGCCCAGGGATCCAGGGGCAGCCCAGCTCAGCTTCGCCCTATGGAGAGCGGAGTGCCGGGGGTGAAAAAGGATAGCGTTGCTTTCCTGAGCGGAGGCGAGTTGGGGCTGTGCTTTGCTGCCCGAGGAGTGTTTCCCTTTGCAGAATGCAGCTCCCCGAAGCTCGATTTGGGCCGTCGCTGCGACGGGGCCTCGGCGCTGAGCGCCCGAGCTGGCTCAGGGTGCATGGCTGTGGTCTGGGCGCAGAAGGCCTTCGCGCGCCCAATCCTGCATCCCCACGAAGGAGAACCCGTGGGCAGTGTGATTCGGGTGCCGGAAACCCCCAGCAAAGCAGCAGGGCCCAGGGATCCAGGGGCAGCCCAGCTCAGCTTCGCCCTATGGAGAGCGGAATGCCGGGGGCGAAAACACATAGCGTTGCTTTCCTGAGCGGAGGCGAGTTGGGGCTGTGCTTTGCTGCCCGAGGAGTGTTTCCCTTTGCAGAATGCAGTTCCCGGGAGCTCGTTATGTGCCGTGGCTGCGACGGGGGCTCGGCGCTGAGCGGCCGAGCTGGATCAGGGGGCATGGCAGGGACCTGGGCGCAGAAGGCCTTCGCGCGCCCAATCCTGTTTCCCCACGAAGGAGTACCCATGGGCAGTGTGATTCGGGTGCCGGAAACCCCCAGCAAAGCAGCTGGGCCCAGGGATCCATGGGCAGCCCAGCCCCGCATCGCCCTATGGAGAGCGCAGGGCCTGGGGGGAAAACGGCTTGCACTGCTTTCCTGAGCCAAGGCGCGTTGGGGGTGTGGTTTGCTGCCCGAGGAGAGTTTCCCTTTGCAGAATGCAGCTCCCAGAAGCTCGTTATGTGCCATCGCTGCGACGGGGCCTCGGCGCTGAGCGGCCGAGCTGGCTCAGGGGCATGGCTGGGACCTGGGCGCAGAAGCCTTTCGCGCACCCAATCCTGCATTCCCCACGAAGGAGAATCCGTGGGGAGTGGGATTTGGGCGCCAGAGACCCCCAGTAAAGCAGCAGGGCCCAGGGAGCCAGGGGTGGCCCAGCCCCGCTTTGCCCTATGGAGAGAGGATGGCCGGGGGCGCAAACAGCTTGTGTTGATTTCCTGCGCCAAGGCACGGTGAGGCTGTGGTTTGCTGCCCGAGGAGAGTTTCCCTTTGCAGAATGCAGCTCCCAGAAGCTCGTCATGGGCCGTCGCTGGGAAGGGGCCTCGGCGCTGAGCGGCCAAGCTGGCTCAGGGGGCATGGATGGGGCCTGGGCGCAGAAGACCTTCGCGCACCCAATCCTACATCCCAAAGAAGGAGAACCAGTGGGGAGTGGGTTTCGGGCGCTGGAGACACCCAGCAAAGCAGCAGGGCCCAGGGAGCCAGGGGCATCCCAGCTCAGCTTCACCCTATGGAGAGCGGAGGGCCGGGGGCGAAAACAGCTTGTGTTGATTTCCTGCGCCGAGGCAAGTTAAGGCTGTGTTGGGCTGCCCAAGGAGAGTTTCCCTTTGCAGAATGCAGCTCCCAGAAGCTCGTCATGGGCCGTCGCTGCGAAGGGGCCTCGGCGCTGAGCGGCCGAGCTGGCTCAGGGGGCATGGCCGGGGCCTGGGCGAAGAAGGACTTAGCAGGCCCAATCCTGCTTGCCCACGAAGGAGAACCTGTGTGGAGTGTGATTCGGGTGCCGGAAACCCCCAGCAAAGCAGCAGGGCCCAGGGAGCCTGGGGCAGCCTGGCCCCGCTTTGCCCTATGGAGAGCGCAGGGCCGGGGGCGAAAACAGCTTGCGCTGCTTTCATGAGCCAAGGCAAGTAGGGGATGTGGTTTGCTGCTGGAAGAGTTTCCCTTTGCAGAATGCAGCTCCCAGAAGCTCGTCATGGGCTGTCGCTGCGAAGGGGCCTCGGCGGTGAGCGGCTGAACTGGCTCAGGGGGCATGGATGGGGCCTGGGCGCAGAAGGCCTTCACGCGCCCAATCCTACTTCCCAAAGAAGGAGAACCAGTGGGGAGTGGGTTTCGGGCACTGGAGACCCCCAGCAAAGCAGCAGGGCCCAGGGAGCCAGGGGCAGCCCAGCTCAGCTTCGCCCTATTGAGAGCGGAGGGCCAGGGGCGAAAACAGCTTGTGTTGATTTCCTGCGCCGAGGCAAGTTGAGGCTGTGGTGTGCTGCCCAAGGAGAGTTTCCCTTTGCAGAATGCAGCTCCCAGAAGCTCGTTTTGATTTGCCATTGCGACGGGGCCTCGGCACTGAGCGGCAGAGCTGGCTCAGGTGGCACGGCTGCGGCCTAGGCGCAGAAGGTCTTCGCGCTCCGAATCCTGCTTCCCCACGAATGAGAACCCCTGTGGAGTGTGATTTGGGTGCCAGAAACCCCCAGCAAAGCAGCAGGGCCCAGGGATCCAGGGGCAGCCCAGCTCAGCTTCGCCCTATGGAGAGCGGAGTGCCGGGGGTGAAAAAGGATAGCGTTGCTTTCCTGAGCGGAGGCGAGTTGGGGCTGTGCTTTGCTGCCCGAGGAGTGTTTCCCTTTGCAGAATGCAGCTCCCCGAAGCTCGATTTGGGCCGTCGCTGCGACGGGGCCTCGGCGCTGAGCGCCCGAGCTGGCTCAGGGTGCATGGCTGTGGTCTGGGCGCAGAAGGCCTTCGCGCGCCCAATCCTGCATCCCCACGAAGGAGAACCCGTGGGCAGTGTGATTCGGGTGCCGGAAACCCCCAGCAAAGCAGCAGGGCCCAGGGATCCAGGGGCAGCCCAGCTCAGCTTCGCCCTATGGAGAGCGGAATGCCGGGGGCGAAAACACATAGCGTTGCTTTCCTGAGCGGAGGCGAGTTGGGGCTGTGCTTTGCTGCCCGAGGAGTGTTTCCCTTTGCAGAATGCAGTTCCCGGGAGCTCGTTATGTGCCGTGGCTGCGACGGGGGCTCGGCGCTGAGCGGCCGAGCTGGATCAGGGGGCATGGCAGGGACCTGGCCGCAGAAGGCCTTCGCGCGCCCAATCCTGTTTCCCCACGAAGGAGTACCCATGGGCAGTGTGATTCGGGTGCCGGAAACCCCCAGCAAAGCAGCTGGGCCCAGGGATCCATGGGCAGCCCAGCCCCGCATCGCCCTATGGAGAGCGCAGGGCCTGGGGGGAAAACGGCTTGCACTGCTTTCCTGAGCCAAGGCGCGTTGGGGGTGTGGTTTGCTGCCCGAGGAGAGTTTCCCTTTGCAGAATGCAGCTCCCAGAAGCTCGTTATGTGCCATCGCTGCGACGGGGCCTCGGCGCTGAGCGGCCGAGCTGGCTCTGGGGGCATGGCTGGGACCTGGGCGCAGAAGCCTTTCGCGCACCCAATCCTGCATTCCCCACGAAGGAGAATCCGTGGGGAGTGGGATTTGGGCGCCAGAGACCCCCAGTAAAGCAGCAGGGCCCAGGGAGCCAGGGGTGGCCCAGCCCCGCTTTGCCCTATGGAGAGAGGATGGACGGGGGCGCAAACAGCTTGTGTTGATTTCCTGCGCCAAGGCACGGTGAGGCTGTGGTTTGCTGCCCGAGGAGAGTTTCCCTTTGCAGAATGCAGCTCCCAGAAGCTCGTCATGCGCCGTCGCTGGGAAGGGGCCTCGGCGCTGAGCGGCCAAGCTGGCTCAGGGGGCATGGATGGGGCCTGGGCGCAGAAGACCTTCGCGCACCCAATCCTACATCCCAAAGAAGGAGAACCAGTGGGGAGTGGGTTTCGGGCGCTGGAGACACCCAGCAAAGCAGCAGGGCCCAGGGAGCCAGGGGCATCCCAGCTCAGCTTCACCCTATGGAGAGCGGAGGGCCGGGGGCGAAAACAGCTTGTGTTGATTTCCTGCGCCGAGGCAAGTTAAGGCTGTGGTGGGCTGCCCAAGGAGAGTTTCCCTTTGCAGAATGCAGCTCCCAGAAGCTCGTCATGGGCCGTCGCTGCGAAGGGGCCTCGGCGCTGAGCGGCCGAGCTGGCTCAGGGGGCATGGCCGGGGCCTGGGCGAAGAAGGACTTAGCAGGCCCAATCCTGCTTGCCCACGAAGGAGAACCTGTGTGGAGTGTGATTCGGGTGCCGGAAACCCCCAGCAAAGCAGCAGGGCCCAGGGAGCCTGGGGCAGCCTGGCCCCGCTTTGCCCTATGGAGAGCGCAGGGCCGGGGGCGAAAACAGCTTGCGCTGCTTTCATGAGCCAAGGCAAGTAGGGGATGTGGTTTGCTGCTGGAAGAGTTTCCCTTTGCAGAATGCAGCTCCCAGAAGCTCGTCATGGGCTGTCGCTGCGAAGGGGCCTCGGCGGTGAGCGGCTGAACTGGCTCAGGGGGCATGGATGGGGCCTGGGCGCAGAAGGCCTTCACGCGCCCAATCCTACTTCCCAAAGAAGGAGAACCAGTGGGGAGTGGGTTTCGGGCACTGGAGACCCCCAGCAAAGCAGCAGGGCCCAGGGAGCCAGGGGCAGCCCAGCTCAGCTTCGCCCTATTGAGAGCGGAGGGCCAGGGGCGAAAACAGCTTGTGTTGATTTCCTGCGCCGAGGCAAGTTGAGGCTGTGGTGTGCTGCCCAAGGAGAGTTTCCCTTTGCAGAATGCAGCTCCCAGAAGCTCGTTTTGATTTGCCATTGCGACGGGGCCTCGGCACTGAGCGGCAGAGCTGGCTCAGGTGGCACGGCTGCGGCCTAGGCGCAGAAGGTCTTCGCGCTCCGAATCCTGCTTCCCCACGAATGAGAACCCCTGTGGAGTGTGATTTGGGTGCCAGAAACCCCCAGCAAAGCAGCAGGGCCCAGGGATCCAGGGGCAGCCCAGCTCAGCTTCGCCCTATGGAGAGCGGAGTGCCGGGGGTGAAAAAGGATAGCGTTGCTTTCCTGAGCGGAGGCGAGTTGGGGCTGTGCTTTGCTGCCCGAGGAGTGTTTCCCTTTGCAGAATGCAGCTCCCCGAAGCTCGATTTGGGCCGTCGCTGCGACGGGGCCTCGGCGCTGAGCGCCCGAGCTGGCTCAGGGTGCATGGCTGTGGTCTGGGCGCAGAAGGCCTTCGCGCGCCCAATCCTGCATCCCCACGAAGGAGAACCCGTGGGCAGTGTGATTCGGGTGCCGGAAACCCCCAGCAAAGCAGCAGGGCCCAGGGATCCAGGGGCAGCCCAGCTCAGCTTCGCCCTATGGAGAGCGGAATGCCGGGGGCGAAAACACATAGCGTTGCTTTCCTGAGCGGAGGCGAGTTGGGGCTGTGCTTTGCTGCCCGAGGAGTGTTTCCCTTTGCAGAATGCAGTTCCCGGGAGCTCGTTATGTGCCGTGGCTGCGACGGGGGCTCGGCGCTGAGCGGCCGAGCTGGATCAGGGGGCATGGCAGGGACCTGGCCGCAGAAGGCCTTCGCGCGCCCAATCCTGTTTCCCCACGAAGGAGTACCCATGGGCAGTGTGATTCGGGTGCCGGAAACCCCCAGCAAAGCAGCTGGGCCCAGGGATCCATGGGCAGCCCAGCCCCGCATCGCCCTATGGAGAGCGCAGGGCCTGGGGGGAAAACGGCTTGCACTGCTTTCCTGAGCCAAGGCGCGTTGGGGGTGTGGTTTGCTGCCCGAGGAGAGTTTCCCTTTGCAGAATGCAGCTCCCAGAAGCTCGTTATGTGCCATCGCTGCGACGGGGCCTCGGCGCTGAGCGGCCGAGCTGGCTCTGGGGGCATGGCTGGGACCTGGGCGCAGAAGCCTTTCGCGCACCCAATCCTGCATTCCCCACGAAGGAGAATCCGTGGGGAGTGGGATTTGGGCGCCAGAGACCCCCAGTAAAGCAGCAGGGCCCAGGGAGCCAGGGGTGGCCCAGCCCCGCTTTGCCCTATGGAGAGAGGATGGCCGGGGGCGCAAACAGCTTGTGTTGATTTCCTGCGCCAAGGCACGGTGAGGCTGTGGTTTGCTGCCCGAGGAGAGTTTCCCTTTGCAGAATGCAGCTCCCAGAAGCTCGTCATGCGCCGTCGCTGGGAAGGGGCCTCGGCGCTGAGCGGCCAAGCTGGCTCAGGGGGCATGGATGGGGCCTGGGCGCAGAAGACCTTCGCGCACCCAATCCTACATCCCAAAGAAGGAGAACCAGTGGGGAGTGGGTTTCGGGCGCTGGAGACACCCAGCAAAGCAGCAGGGCCCAGGGAGCCAGGGGCATCCCAGCTCAGCTTCACCCTATGGAGAGCGGAGGGCCGGGGGCGAAAACAGCTTGTGTTGATTTCCTGCGCCGAGGCAAGTTAAGGCTGTGTTGGGCTGCCCAAGGAGAGTTTCCCTTTGCAGAATGCAGCTCCCAGAAGCTCGTCATGGGCCGTCGCTGCGAAGGGGCCTCGGCGCTGAGCGGCCGAGCTGGCTCAGGGGGCATGGCCGGGGCCTGGGCGAAGAAGGACTTAGCACGCCCAATCCTGCTTGCCCACGAAGGAGAACCTGTGTGGAGTGTGATTCGGGTGCCGGAAACCCCCAGCAAAGCAGCAGGGCCCAGGGAGCCTGGGGCAGCCTGGCCCCGCTTTGCCCTATGGAGAGCGCAGGGCCGGGGGCGAAAACAGCTTGCGCTGCTTTCATGAGCCAAGGCAAGTAGGGGATGTGGTTTGCTGCTGGAAGAGTTTCCCTTTGCAGAATGCAGCTCCCAGAAGCTCGTCATGGGCTGTCGCTGCGAAGGGGCCTCGGCGGTGAGCGGCTGAACTGGCTCAGGGGGCATGGATGGGGCCTGGGCGCAGAAGGCCTTCACGCGCCCAATCCTACTTCCCAAAGAAGGAGAACCAGTGGGGAGTGGGTTTCGGGCACTGGAGACCCCCAGCAAAGCAGCAGGGCCCAGGGAGCCAGGGGCAGCCCAGCTCAGCTTCGCCCTATTGAGAGCGGAGGGCCAGGGGCGAAAACAGCTTGTGTTGATTTCCTGCGCCGAGGCAAGTTGAGGCTGTGGTGTGCTGCCCAAGGAGAGTTTCCCTTTGCAGAATGCAGCTCCCAGAAGCTCGTTTTGATTTGCCATTGCGACGGGGCCTCGGCACTGAGCGGCAGAGCTGGCTCAGGTGGCACGGCTGCGGCCTAGGCGCAGAAGGTCTTCGCGCTCCGAATCCTGCTTCCCCACGAATGAGAACCCCTGTGGAGTGTGATTTGGGTGCCAGAAACCCCCAGCAAAGCAGCAGGGCCCAGGGATCCAGGGGCAGCCCAGCTCAGCTTCGCCCTATGGAGAGCGGAGTGCCGGGGGTGAAAAAGGATAGCGTTGCTTTCCTGAGCGGAGGCGAGTTGGGGCTGTGCTTTGCTGCCCGAGGAGTGTTTCCCTTTGCAGAATGCAGCTCCCCGAAGCTCGATTTGGGCCGTCGCTGCGACGGGGCCTCGGCGCTGAGCGCCCGAGCTGGCTCAGGGTGCATGGCTGTGGTCTGGGCGCAGAAGGCCTTCGCGCGCCCAATCCTGCATCCCCACGAAGGAGAACCCGTGGGCAGTGTGATTCGGGTGCCGGAAACCCCCAGCAAAGCAGCAGGGCCCAGGGATCCAGGGGCAGCCCAGCTCAGCTTCGCCCTATGGAGAGCGGAATGCCGGGGGCGAAAACACATAGCGTTGCTTTCCTGAGCGGAGGCGAGTTGGGGCTGTGCTTTGCTGCCCGAGGAGTGTTTCCCTTTGCAGAATGCAGTTCCCGGGAGCTCGTTATGTGCCGTGGCTGCGACGGGGGCTCGGCGCTGAGCGGCCGAGCTGGATCAGGGGGCATGGCAGGGACCTGGCCGCAGAAGGCCTTCGCGCGCCCAATCCTGTTTCCCCACGAAGGAGTACCCATGGGCAGTGTGATTCGGGTGCCGGAAACCCCCAGCAAAGCAGCTGGGCCCAGGGATCCATGGGCAGCCCAGCCCCGCATCGCCCTATGGAGAGCGCAGGGCCTGGGGGGAAAACGGCTTGCACTGCTTTCCTGAGCCAAGGCGCGTTGGGGGTGTGGTTTGCTGCCCGAGGAGAGTTTCCCTTTGCAGAATGCAGCTCCCAGAAGCTCGTTATGTGCCATCGCTGCGACGGGGCCTCGGCGCTGAGCGGCCGAGCTGGCTCTGGGGGCATGGCTGGGACCTGGGCGCAGAAGCCTTTCGCGCACCCAATCCTGCATTCCCCACGAAGGAGAATCCGTGGGGAGTGGGATTTGGGCGCCAGAGACCCCCAGTAAAGCAGCAGGGCCCAGGGAGCCAGGGGTGGCCCAGCCCCGCTTTGCCCTATGGAGAGAGGATGGCCGGGGGCGCAAACAGCTTGTGTTGATTTCCTGCGCCAAGGCACGGTGAGGCTGTGGTTTGCTGCCCGAGGAGAGTTTCCCTTTGCAGAATGCAGCTCCCAGAAGCTCGTCATGCGCCGTCGCTGGGAAGGGGCCTCGGCGCTGAGCGGCCAAGCTGGCTCAGGGGGCATGGATGGGGCCTGGGCGCAGAAGACCTTCGCGCACCCAATCCTACATCCCAAAGAAGGAGAACCAGTGGGGAGTGGGTTTCGGGCGCTGGAGACACCCAGCAAAGCAGCAGGGCCCAGGGAGCCAGGGGCATCCCAGCTCAGCTTCACCCTATGGAGAGCGGAGGGCCGGGGGCGAAAACAGCTTGTGTTGATTTCCTGCGCCGAGGCAAGTTAAGGCTGTGTTGGGCTGCCCAAGGAGAGTTTCCCTTTGCAGAATGCAGCTCCCAGAAGCTCGTCATGGGCCGTCGCTGCGAAGGGGCCTCGGCGCTGAGCGGCCGAGCTGGCTCAGGGGGCATGGCCGGGGCCTGGGCGAAGAAGGACTTAGCACGCCCAATCCTGCTTGCCCACGAAGGAGAACCTGTGTGGAGTGTGATTCGGGTGCCGGAAACCCCCAGCAAAGCAGCAGGGCCCAGGGAGCCTGGGGCAGCCTGGCCCCGCTTTGCCCTATGGAGAGCGCAGGGCCGGGGGCGAAAACAGCTTGCGCTGCTTTCATGAGCCAAGGCAAGTAGGGGATGTGGTTTGCTGCTGGAAGAGTTTCCCTTTGCAGAATGCAGCTCCCAGAAGCTCGTCATGGGCTGTCGCTGCGAAGGGGCCTCGGCGGTGAGCGGCTGAACTGGCTCAGGGGGCATGGATGGGGCCTGGGCGCAGAAGGCCTTCACGCGCCCAATCCTACTTCCCAAAGAAGGAGAACCAGTGGGGAGTGGGTTTCGGGCACTGGAGACCCCCAGCAAAGCAGCAGGGCCCAGGGAGCCAGGGGCAGCCCAGCTCAGCTTCGCCCTATTGAGAGCGGAGGGCCAGGGGCGAAAACAGCTTGTGTTGATTTCCTGCGCCGAGGCAAGTTGAGGCTGTGGTGTGCTGCCCAAGGAGAGTTTCCCTTTGCAGAATGCAGCTCCCAGAAGCTCGTTTTGATTTGCCATTGCGACGGGGCCTCGGCACTGAGCGGCAGAGCTGGCTCAGGTGGCACGGCTGCGGCCTAGGCGCAGAAGGTCTTCGCGCTCCGAATCCTGCTTCCCCACGAATGAGAACCCCTGTGGAGTGTGATTTGGGTGCCAGAAACCCCCAGCAAAGCAGCAGGGCCCAGGGATCCAGGGGCAGCCCAGCTCAGCTTCGCCCTATGGAGAGCGGAGTGCCGGGGGTGAAAAAGGATAGCGTTGCTTTCCTGAGCGGAGGCGAGTTGGGGCTGTGCTTTGCTGCCCGAGGAGTGTTTCCCTTTGCAGAATGCAGCTCCCCGAAGCTCGATTTGGGCCGTCGCTGCGACGGGGCCTCGGCGCTGAGCGCCCGAGCTGGCTCAGGGTGCATGGCTGTGGTCTGGGCGCAGAAGGCCTTCGCGCGCCCAATCCTGCATCCCCACGAAGGAGAACCCGTGGGCAGTGTGATTCGGGTGCCGGAAACCCCCAGCAAAGCAGCAGGGCCCAGGGATCCAGGGGCAGCCCAGCTCAGCTTCGCCCTATGGAGAGCGGAATGCCGGGGGCGAAAACACATAGCGTTGCTTTCCTGAGCGGAGGCGAGTTGGGGCTGTGCTTTGCTGCCCGAGGAGTGTTTCCCTTTGCAGAATGCAGTTCCCGGGAGCTCGTTATGTGCCGTGGCTGCGACGGGGGCTCGGCGCTGAGCGGCCGAGCTGGATCAGGGGGCATGGCAGGGACCTGGGCGCAGAAGGCCTTCGCGCGCCCAATCCTGTTTCCCCACGAAGGAGTACCCATGGGCAGTGTGATTCGGGTGCCGGAAACCCCCAGCAAAGCAGCTGGGCCCAGGGATCCATGGGCAGCCCAGCCCCGCATCGCCCTATGGAGAGCGCAGGGCCTGGGGGGAAAACGGCTTGCACTGCTTTCCTGAGCCAAGGCGCGTTGGGGGTGTGGTTTGCTGCCCGAGGAGAGTTTCCCTTTGCAGAATGCAGCTCCCAGAAGCTCGTTATGTGCCATCGCTGCGACGGGGCCTCGGCGCTGAGCGGCCGAGCTGGCTCAGGGGCATGGCTGGGACCTGGGCGCAGAAGCCTTTCGCGCACCCAATCCTGCATTCCCCACGAAGGAGAATCCGTGGGGAGTGGGATTTGGGCGCCAGAGACCCCCAGTAAAGCAGCAGGGCCCAGGGAGCCAGGGGTGGCCCAGCCCCGCTTTGCCCTATGGAGAGAGGATGGCCGGGGGCGCAAACAGCTTGTGTTGATTTCCTGCGCCAAGGCACGGTGAGGCTGTGGTTTGCTGCCCGAGGAGAGTTTCCCTTTGCAGAATGCAGCTCCCAGAAGCTCGTCATGGGCCGTCGCTGGGAAGGGGCCTCGGCGCTGAGCGGCCAAGCTGGCTCAGGGGGCATGGATGGGGCCTGGGCGCAGAAGACCTTCGCGCACCCAATCCTACATCCCAAAGAAGGAGAACCAGTGGGGAGTGGGTTTCGGGCGCTGGAGACACCCAGCAAAGCAGCAGGGCCCAGGGAGCCAGGGGCATCCCAGCTCAGCTTCACCCTATGGAGAGCGGAGGGCCGGGGGCGAAAACAGCTTGTGTTGATTTCCTGCGCCGAGGCAAGTTAAGGCTGTGTTGGGCTGCCCAAGGAGAGTTTCCCTTTGCAGAATGCAGCTCCCAGAAGCTCGTCATGGGCCGTCGCTGCGAAGGGGCCTCGGCGCTGAGCGGCCGAGCTGGCTCAGGGGGCATGGCCGGGGCCTGGGCGAAGAAGGACTTAGCAGGCCCAATCCTGCTTGCCCACGAAGGAGAACCTGTGTGGAGTGTGATTCGGGTGCCGGAAACCCCCAGCAAAGCAGCAGGGCCCAGGGAGCCTGGGGCAGCCTGGCCCCGCTTTGCCCTATGGAGAGCGCAGGGCCGGGGGCGAAAACAGCTTGCGCTGCTTTCATGAGCCAAGGCAAGTAGGGGATGTGGTTTGCTGCTGGAAGAGTTTCCCTTTGCAGAATGCAGCTCCCAGAAGCTCGTCATGGGCTGTCGCTGCGAAGGGGCCTCGGCGGTGAGCGGCTGAACTGGCTCAGGGGGCATGGATGGGGCCTGGGCGCAGAAGGCCTTCACGCGCCCAATCCTACTTCCCAAAGAAGGAGAACCAGTGGGGAGTGGGTTTCGGGCACTGGAGACCCCCAGCAAAGCAGCAGGGCCCAGGGAGCCAGGGGCAGCCCAGCTCAGCTTCGCCCTATTGAGAGCGGAGGGCCAGGGGCGAAAACAGCTTGTGTTGATTTCCTGCGCCGAGGCAAGTTGAGGCTGTGGTGTGCTGCCCAAGGAGAGTTTCCCTTTGCAGAATGCAGCTCCCAGAAGCTCGTTTTGATTTGCCATTGCGACGGGGCCTCGGCACTGAGCGGCAGAGCTGGCTCAGGTGGCACGGCTGCGGCCTAGGCGCAGAAGGTCTTCGCGCTCCGAATCCTGCTTCCCCACGAATGAGAACCCCTGTGGAGTGTGATTTGGGTGCCAGAAACCCCCAGCAAAGCAGCAGGGCCCAGGGATCCAGGGGCAGCCCAGCTCAGCTTCGCCCTATGGAGAGCGGAGTGCCGGGGGTGAAAAAGGATAGCGTTGCTTTCCTGAGCGGAGGCGAGTTGGGGCTGTGCTTTGCTGCCCGAGGAGTGTTTCCCTTTGCAGAATGCAGCTCCCCGAAGCTCGATTTGGGCCGTCGCTGCGACGGGGCCTCGGCGCTGAGCGCCCGAGCTGGCTCAGGGTGCATGGCTGTGGTCTGGGCGCAGAAGGCCTTCGCGCGCCCAATCCTGCATCCCCACGAAGGAGAACCCGTGGGCAGTGTGATTCGGGTGCCGGAAACCCCCAGCAAAGCAGCAGGGCCCAGGGATCCAGGGGCAGCCCAGCTCAGCTTCGCCCTATGGAGAGCGGAATGCCGGGGGCGAAAACACATAGCGTTGCTTTCCTGAGCGGAGGCGAGTTGGGGCTGTGCTTTGCTGCCCGAGGAGTGTTTCCCTTTGCAGAATGCAGTTCCCGGGAGCTCGTTATGTGCCGTGGCTGCGACGGGGGCTCGGCGCTGAGCGGCCGAGCTGGATCAGGGGGCATGGCAGGGACCTGGCCGCAGAAGGCCTTCGCGCGCCCAATCCTGTTTCCCCACGAAGGAGTACCCATGGGCAGTGTGATTCGGGTGCCGGAAACCCCCAGCAAAGCAGCTGGGCCCAGGGATCCATGGGCAGCCCAGCCCCGCATCGCCCTATGGAGAGCGCAGGGCCTGGGGGGAAAACGGCTTGCACTGCTTTCCTGAGCCAAGGCGCGTTGGGGGTGTGGTTTGCTGCCCGAGGAGAGTTTCCCTTTGCAGAATGCAGCTCCCAGAAGCTCGTTATGTGCCATCGCTGCGACGGGGCCTCGGCGCTGAGCGGCCGAGCTGGCTCTGGGGGCATGGCTGGGACCTGGGCGCAGAAGCCTTTCGCGCACCCAATCCTGCATTCCCCACGAAGGAGAATCCGTGGGGAGTGGGATTTGGGCGCCAGAGACCCCCAGTAAAGCAGCAGGGCCCAGGGAGCCAGGGGTGGCCCAGCCCCGCTTTGCCCTATGGAGAGAGGATGGACGGGGGCGCAAACAGCTTGTGTTGATTTCCTGCGCCAAGGCACGGTGAGGCTGTGGTTTGCTGCCCGAGGAGAGTTTCCCTTTGCAGAATGCAGCTCCCAGAAGCTCGTCATGCGCCGTCGCTGGGAAGGGGCCTCGGCGCTGAGCGGCCAAGCTGGCTCAGGGGGCATGGATGGGGCCTGGGCGCAGAAGACCTTCGCGCACCCAATCCTACATCCCAAAGAAGGAGAACCAGTGGGGAGTGGGTTTCGGGCGCTGGAGACACCCAGCAAAGCAGCAGGGCCCAGGGAGCCAGGGGCATCCCAGCTCAGCTTCACCCTATGGAGAGCGGAGGGCCGGGGGCGAAAACAGCTTGTGTTGATTTCCTGCGCCGAGGCAAGTTAAGGCTGTGGTGGGCTGCCCAAGGAGAGTTTCCCTTTGCAGAATGCAGCTCCCAGAAGCTCGTCATGGGCCGTCGCTGCGAAGGGGCCTCGGCGCTGAGCGGCCGAGCTGGCTCAGGGGGCATGGCCGGGGCCTGGGCGAAGAAGGACTTAGCAGGCCCAATCCTGCTTGCCCACGAAGGAGAACCTGTGTGGAGTGTGATTCGGGTGCCGGAAACCCCCAGCAAAGCAGCAGGGCCCAGGGAGCCTGGGGCAGCCTGGCCCCGCTTTGCCCTATGGAGAGCGCAGGGCCGGGGGCGAAAACAGCTTGCGCTGCTTTCATGAGCCAAGGCAAGTAGGGGATGTGGTTTGCTGCTGGAAGAGTTTCCCTTTGCAGAATGCAGCTCCCAGAAGCTCGTCATGGGCTGTCGCTGCGAAGGGGCCTCGGCGGTGAGCGGCTGAACTGGCTCAGGGGGCATGGATGGGGCCTGGGCGCAGAAGGCCTTCACGCGCCCAATCCTACTTCCCAAAGAAGGAGAACCAGTGGGGAGTGGGTTTCGGGCACTGGAGACCCCCAGCAAAGCAGCAGGGCCCAGGGAGCCAGGGGCAGCCCAGCTCAGCTTCGCCCTATTGAGAGCGGAGGGCCAGGGGCGAAAACAGCTTGTGTTGATTTCCTGCGCCGAGGCAAGTTGAGGCTGTGGTGTGCTGCCCAAGGAGAGTTTCCCTTTGCAGAATGCAGCTCCCAGAAGCTCGTTTTGATTTGCCATTGCGACGGGGCCTCGGCACTGAGCGGCAGAGCTGGCTCAGGTGGCACGGCTGCGGCCTAGGCGCAGAAGGTCTTCGCGCTCCGAATCCTGCTTCCCCACGAATGAGAACCCCTGTGGAGTGTGATTTGGGTGCCAGAAACCCCCAGCAAAGCAGCAGGGCCCAGGGATCCAGGGGCAGCCCAGCTCAGCTTCGCCCTATGGAGAGCGGAGTGCCGGGGGTGAAAAAGGATAGCGTTGCTTTCCTGAGCGGAGGCGAGTTGGGGCTGTGCTTTGCTGCCCGAGGAGTGTTTCCCTTTGCAGAATGCAGCTCCCCGAAGCTCGATTTGGGCCGTCGCTGCGACGGGGCCTCGGCGCTGAGCGCCCGAGCTGGCTCAGGGTGCATGGCTGTGGTCTGGGCGCAGAAGGCCTTCGCGCGCCCAATCCTGCATCCCCACGAAGGAGAACCCGTGGGCAGTGTGATTCGGGTGCCGGAAACCCCCAGCAAAGCAGCAGGGCCCAGGGATCCAGGGGCAGCCCAGCTCAGCTTCGCCCTATGGAGAGCGGAATGCCGGGGGCGAAAACACATAGCGTTGCTTTCCTGAGCGGAGGCGAGTTGGGGCTGTGCTTTGCTGCCCGAGGAGTGTTTCCCTTTGCAGAATGCAGTTCCCGGGAGCTCGTTATGTGCCGTGGCTGCGACGGGGGCTCGGCGCTGAGCGGCCGAGCTGGATCAGGGGGCATGGCAGGGACCTGGCCGCAGAAGGCCTTCGCGCGCCCAATCCTGTTTCCCCACGAAGGAGTACCCATGGGCAGTGTGATTCGGGTGCCGGAAACCCCCAGCAAAGCAGCTGGGCCCAGGGATCCATGGGCAGCCCAGCCCCGCATCGCCCTATGGAGAGCGCAGGGCCTGGGGGGAAAACGGCTTGCACTGCTTTCCTGAGCCAAGGCGCGTTGGGGGTGTGGTTTGCTGCCCGAGGAGAGTTTCCCTTTGCAGAATGCAGCTCCCAGAAGCTCGTTATGTGCCATCGCTGCGACGGGGCCTCGGCGCTGAGCGGCCGAGCTGGCTCTGGGGGCATGGCTGGGACCTGGGCGCAGAAGCCTTTCGCGCACCCAATCCTGCATTCCCCACGAAGGAGAATCCGTGGGGAGTGGGATTTGGGCGCCAGAGACCCCCAGTAAAGCAGCAGGGCCCAGGGAGCCAGGGGTGGCCCAGCCCCGCTTTGCCCTATGGAGAGAGGATGGACGGGGGCGCAAACAGCTTGTGTTGATTTCCTGCGCCAAGGCACGGTGAGGCTGTGGTTTGCTGCCCGAGGAGAGTTTCCCTTTGCAGAATGCAGCTCCCAGAAGCTCGTCATGCGCCGTCGCTGGGAAGGGGCCTCGGCGCTGAGCGGCCAAGCTGGCTCAGGGGGCATGGATGGGGCCTGGGCGCAGAAGACCTTCGCGCACCCAATCCTACATCCCAAAGAAGGAGAACCAGTGGGGAGTGGGTTTCGGGCGCTGGAGACACCCAGCAAAGCAGCAGGGCCCAGGGAGCCAGGGGCATCCCAGCTCAGCTTCACCCTATGGAGAGCGGAGGGCCGGGGGCGAAAACAGCTTGTGTTGATTTCCTGCGCCGAGGCAAGTTAAGGCTGTGGTGGGCTGCCCAAGGAGAGTTTCCCTTTGCAGAATGCAGCTCCCAGAAGCTCGTCATGGGCCGTCGCTGCGAAGGGGCCTCGGCGCTGAGCGGCCGAGCTGGCTCAGGGGGCATGGCCGGGGCCTGGGCGAAGAAGGACTTAGCAGGCCCAATCCTGCTTGCCCACGAAGGAGAACCTGTGTGGAGTGTGATTCGGGTGCCGGAAACCCCCAGCAAAGCAGCAGGGCCCAGGGAGCCTGGGGCAGCCTGGCCCCGCTTTGCCCTATGGAGAGCGCAGGGCCGGGGGCGAAAACAGCTTGCGCTGCTTTCATGAGCCAAGGCAAGTAGGGGATGTGGTTTGCTGCTGGAAGAGTTTCCCTTTGCAGAATGCAGCTCCCAGAAGCTCGTCATGGGCTGTCGCTGCGAAGGGGCCTCGGCGGTGAGCGGCTGAACTGGCTCAGGGGGCATGGATGGGGCCTGGGCGCAGAAGGCCTTCACGCGCCCAATCCTACTTCCCAAAGAAGGAGAACCAGTGGGGAGTGGGTTTCGGGCACTGGAGACCCCCAGCAAAGCAGCAGGGCCCAGGGAGCCAGGGGCAGCCCAGCTCAGCTTCGCCCTATTGAGAGCGGAGGGCCAGGGGCGAAAACAGCTTGTGTTGATTTCCTGCGCCGAGGCAAGTTGAGGCTGTGGTGTGCTGCCCAAGGAGAGTTTCCCTTTGCAGAATGCAGCTCCCAGAAGCTCGTTTTGATTTGCCATTGCGACGGGGCCTCGGCACTGAGCGGCAGAGCTGGCTCAGGTGGCACGGCTGCGGCCTAGGCGCAGAAGGTCTTCGCGCTCCGAATCCTGCTTCCCCACGAATGAGAACCCCTGTGGAGTGTGATTTGGGTGCCAGAAACCCCCAGCAAAGCAGCAGGGCCCAGGGATCCAGGGGCAGCCCAGCTCAGCTTCGCCCTATGGAGAGCGGAGTGCCGGGGGTGAAAAAGGATAGCGTTGCTTTCCTGAGCGGAGGCGAGTTGGGGCTGTGCTTTGCTGCCCGAGGAGTGTTTCCCTTTGCAGAATGCAGCTCCCCGAAGCTCGATTTGGGCCGTCGCTGCGACGGGGCCTCGGCGCTGAGCGCCCGAGCTGGCTCAGGGTGCATGGCTGTGGTCTGGGCGCAGAAGGCCTTCGCGCGCCCAATCCTGCATCCCCACGAAGGAGAACCCGTGGGCAGTGTGATTCGGGTGCCGGAAACCCCCAGCAAAGCAGCAGGGCCCAGGGATCCAGGGGCAGCCCAGCTCAGCTTCGCCCTATGGAGAGCGGAATGCCGGGGGCGAAAACACATAGCGTTGCTTTCCTGAGCGGAGGCGAGTTGGGGCTGTGCTTTGCTGCCCGAGGAGTGTTTCCCTTTGCAGAATGCAGTTCCCGGGAGCTCGTTATGTGCCGTGGCTGCGACGGGGGCTCGGCGCTGAGCGGCCGAGCTGGATCAGGGGGCATGGCAGGGACCTGGGCGCAGAAGGCCTTTGCGCGCCCAATCCTGTTTCTCCACGAAGGAGTACCCATGGGCAGTGTGATTCGGGTGCCGGAAACCCCCAGCAAAGCAGCTGGGCCCAGGGATCCAGGGGCAGCCCAGCTCAGCTTCGCCCTATGGAGAGCGCAGGGCCTGGGGGGGAAAACGGCTTGCACTGCTTTCCTGAGCCAAGGCGCGTTGGGGGTGTGGTTTGCTGCCCAAGGAGAGTTTCCTTTTGCAGAATGCAGCTCCCAGAAGCTCTTTTTGGGCCGTCGCTGCCACGGGTCCTCAGCGCTGATCGGCCGAGCTGGCTCAGGGGGCATGGCTGGGGCCATGGCGCAGAAGGCTTTCGCAAACCCAATCCTACTTGCCCACGAAGGAGAACCCGTGTGGAGTGTTTTCGGCCGCCGGAAATCCCCAGCAAAGCAGCAGGGCCCAGGGATCCAGGGGCAGCCCAGCACCGCTTTGCCCTATGGAGAGCGGAGGGCCGGGGTAAAAACAACTTGTGTTGATTACCTGCGCTGAGGCACGGTGAGGCTGTGGTTTGCTGCCAGAGGAGAGTTTCCCTTTGCAGAATGCAGTTCCCAGAAGCTCGTTATGTGCCGTCGGTGCGAAGGAGCCTCAGCACTGAGCGGCCGAGCTGGCTCAGGGGGCATGGATGGGGCCTGGGCGCAGAAGACTTTCGCGCACCCAATCCTGCATTCCCCACGAAGGAGAACCCGTGTGGAGTGGTTTCGGCCACTGGAGACCACCAGCAAAGCAGTAGGGCCCAGGGAGCCAGGGGTAGCTCAGTTCAGCTTCGCCCTATGGAGAGCGGAGGGCCGGGGGCGAAAACAGCTTGTGTTGATTTCCTGCGCCGAGGCAGGTTGAGGCTGTGGTGTGCTGCCCAAGGAGAGTTTCCCTTTGCAGAATGCAGCTCCCAGAAGCTCGTTTTGGGCCGTCGCTGCGAAGGGGCCTCGGTGCTGAGCGGCCGAGCTGGCTCAGGGTGCATGGCTGTGGTCTGGGTGCAGAAGGCCTTTGCGCGCCCAATCCTGCATCCCCACGAAGGAGAACCCGTGGGCAGTGTGATTCGGGTGCCGGAAACCCCCAGCAAAGCAGCAGGTCCCAGGGATCCAGAGGCAGCCCAGCCCCGCATCGCCCTATGGAGAGCGCAGGGCCTGGGGGGAAAACGGCTTGCACTGCTTTCCTGAGCCAATGCGCGTTGGGGGTGTGGTTTGCTGCCCAAGGAGAGTTTCCTTTTGCAGAATGCAGCTCCCAGAAGCTCTTTTTGGGCCGTCGCTGCCACGGGTCCTCAGCGCTGATCGGCGGAGCTGGCTCAGGGGGGAAGGCTGGGGCCATGGCGCAGAAGCCTTTCGCAAACCCAATCCTACTTGCCCACGAAGGAGAACCCGTGTGGAGTGTTTTCGGCCGCCGGAAACTCCCAGCAAAGCAGCAGGGCCCAGGGATCCAGGGGCAGCCCAGCCCCGCTTTGCGCTATGGAGAGGGGAGGGCCGGGGTAAAAACAACTTGTGTTGATTACCTGCGCCGAGGCACGGTGAGGCTGTGGTTTGCTGCTGGAGGAGAGTTTCCCTTTGCAGAATGCAGCTCCCAGAAGCTCGTTTTGATTTGCCATTGCGACGGGGCCTCGGCACTGAGCGGCAGAGCTGGCTCAGGTGGCACGGCTGCGGCCTAGGCGCAGAAGGTCTTCGCGCTCCGAATCCTGCTTCCCCACGAATGAGAACCCCTGTGGAGTGTGATTTGGGTGCCAGACACCCCCAGCAAAGCAGCAGGGCCCAGGGATCCAGGGGCAGCCCAGCTCAGCTTCGCCCTATGGAGAGCGGAGTGCCGGGGGTGAAAAAGGATAGCGTTGCTTTCCTGAGCGGAGGCGAGTTGGGGCTGTGCTTTGCTGCCCGAGGAGTGTTTCCCTTTGCAGAATGCAGCTCCCCGAAGCTCGATTTGGGCCGTCGCTGCGACGGGGCCTCGGCGCTGAGCGCCCGAGCTGGCTCAGGGTGCATGGCTGTGGTCTGGGCGCAGAAGGCCTTCGCGCGCCCAATCCTGCATCCCCACGAAGGAGAACCCGTGGGCAGTGTGATTCGGGTGCCGGAAACCCCCAGCAAAGCAGCAGGGCGCAGGGATCCAGGGGCAGCCCAGCTCAGCTTCGCCCTATGGAGAGCGGAATGCCGGGGGCGAAAACACATAGCGTTGCTTTCCTGAGCGGAGGCGAGTTGGGGCTGTGCTTTGCTGCCCGAGGAGTGTTTCCCTTTGCAGAATGCAGTTCCAGGGAGCTCGTTATGTGCCGTGGCTGCGACGGGGGCTCGGCGCTGAGTGGCCTAGCTGGATCAGGGGGCATGGCAGGGACCTGGGCACAGAAGGCCTTTGCGCGCCCAATCCTGTTTCTCCACGAAGGAGTACCCATGGGCAGTGTGATTCGGGTGCCGGAAACCCCCAGCAAAGCAGCTGGGCCCAGGGATCCAGGGGCAGCCCAGCTCAGCTTCGCCCTATGGAGAGCGCAGGGCCTGGGGGGGAAAATGGCTTGCACTGCTTTCCTGAGCCAAGGCGCGTTGGGGGTGTGGTTTGCTGCCCAAGGAGAGTTTCCTTTTGCAGAATGCAGCTCCCAGAAGCTCTTTTTGGGCCGTCGCTGCCACGGGTCCTCAGCGCTGATCGGCCGAGCTGGCTCAGGGGGCATGGCTGGGGCCATGGCGCAGAAGGCTTTCGCAAACCCAATCCTACTTGCCCACGAAGGAGAACCCGTGTGGAGTGTTTTCGGCCGCCGGAAAACCCCAGCAAAGCAGCAGGGCCCAGGGATCCAGGGGCAGCCCAGCACCGCTTTGCCCTATGGAGAGCGGAGGGCCGGGGTAAAAACAACTTGTGTTGATTACCTGCGCTGAGGCACGGTGAGGCTGTGGTTTGCTGCCAGAGGAGAGTTTCCCTTTGCAGAATGCAGTTCCCAGAAGCTCGTTATGTGCCGTCGGTGCGAAGGAGCCTCAGCACTGAGCGGCCGAGCTGGCTCAGGGGGCATGGATGGGGCCTGGGCGCAGAAGACTTTCGCGCACCCAATCCTGCATTCCCCACGAAGGAGAACCCGTGTGGAGTGGTTTCGGCCACTGGAGACCACCAGCAAAGCAGTAGGGCCCAGGGAGCCAGGGGTAGCTCAGCTCAGCTTCGCCCTATGGAGAGCGGAGGGCCGGGGGCGAAAACAGCTTGTGTTGATTTCCTGCGCCGAGGCAGGTTGAGGCTGTGGTGTGCTGCCCAAGGAGAGTTTCCCTTTGCAGAATGCAGCTCCCAGAAGCTCGTTTTGGGCCGTCGCTGCGAAGGGGCCTCGGTGCTGAGCGGCCGAGCTGGCTCAGGGTGCATGGCTGTGGTCTGGGTGCAGAAGGCCTTTGCGCGCCCAATCCTGCATCCCCACGAAGGAGAACCCGTGGGCAGTGTGATTCGGGTGCCGGAAACCCCCAGCAAAGCAGCAGGTCCCAGGGATCCAGAGGCAGCCCAGCCCCGCATCGCCCTATGGAGAGCGCAGGGCCTGGGGGGAAAACGGCTTGCACTGCTTTCCTGAGCCAATGCGCGTTGGGGGTGTGGTTTGCTGCCCAAGGAGAGTTTCCTTTTGCAGAATGCAGCTCCCAGAAGCTCTTTTTGGGCCGTCGCTGCCACGGGTCCTCAGCGCTGATCAGCGGAGCTGGCTCAGGGGGGAAGGCTGGGGCCATGGCGCAGAAGCCTTTCGCAAACCCAATCCTACTTGCCCACGAAGGAGAACCCGTGTGGAGTGTTTTCGGCCGCCGGAAACTCCCAGCAAAGCAGCAGGGCCCAGGGATCCAGGGGCAGCCCAGCCCCGCTTTGCGCTATGGAGAGGGGAGGGCCGGGGTAAAAACAACTTGTGTTGATTACCTGCGCCGAGGCACGGTGAGGCTGTGGTTTGCTGCTGGAGGAGAGTTTCCCTTTGCAGAATGCAGTTCCCAGAAGCTCGTTATGTGCCATCGCTGCGACGGGGCCTCGGCGCTGAGCGGCCCAGCTGGCTCAGGGGCATGGCTGGGACCTGGGCGCAGAAGCCTTTCGCGCACCCAATCCTGCATTCCCCACGAAGGAGAATCCGTGGGGAGTGGGATTTGGGCGCCAGAGACCCCCAGTAAAGCAGCAGGGCCCAGGGAGCCAGGGGTGGCCCAGCCCCGCTTTGCCCTATGGAGAGAGGATGGCCGGGGGCGCAAACAGCTTGTGTTGATTTCCTGCGCCAAGGCACGGTGAGGCTGTGGTTTGCTGCCCGAGGAGAGTTTCCCTTTGCAGAATGCAGCTCCCAGAAGCTCGTCATGGGCCGTCGCTGGGAAGGGGCCTAGGCGCTGAGCGGCCAAGCTGGCTCAGGGGGCATGGATGGGGCCTGGGCGCAGAAGACCTTCGCGCACCCAATCCTACATCCCAAAGAAGGAGAACCAGTGGGGAGTGGGTTTCGGGCGCTGGAGACACCCAGCAAAGCAGCAGGGCCCAGGGAGCCAGGGGCATCCCAGCTCAGCTTCACCCTATGGAGAGCGGAGGGCCGGGGGCGAAAACAGCTTGTGTTGATTTCCTGCGCCGAGGCAAGTTAAGGCTGTGTTGGGCTGCCCAAGGAGAGTTTCCCTTTGCAGAATGCAGCTCCCAGAAGCTCGTCATGGGCCGTCGCTGCGAAGGGGCCTCGGCGCTGAGCGGCCGAGCTGGCTCAGGGGGCATGGCCGGGGCCTGGGCGAAGAAGGACTTAGCAGGCCCAATCCTGCTTGCCCACGAAGGAGAACCTGTGTGGAGTGTGATTCGGGTGCCGGAAACCCCCAGCAAAGCAGCAGGGCCCAGGGAGCCTGGGGCAGCCTGGCCCCGCTTTGCCCTATGGAGAGCGCAGGGCCGGGGGCGAAAACAGCTTGCGCTGCTTTCATGAGCCAAGGCAAGTAGGGGATGTGGTTTGCTGCTGGAAGAGTTTCCCTTTGCAGAATGCAGCTCCCAGAAGCTCGTCATGGGCTGTCGCTGCGAAGGGGCCTCGGCGGTGAGCGGCTGAACTGGCTCAGGGGGCATGGATGGGGCCTGGGCGCAGAAGGCCTTCACGCGCCCAATCCTACTTCCCAAAGAAGGAGAACCAGTGGGGAGTGGGTTTCGGGCACTGGAGACCCCCAGCAAAGCAGCAGGGCCCAGGGAGCCAGGGGCAGCCCAGCTCAGCTTCGCCCTATTGAGAGCGGAGGGCCAGGGGCGAAAACAGCTTGTGTTGATTTCCTGCGCCGAGGCAAGTTGAGGCTGTGGTGGGCTGCCCAAGGAGAGTTTCCCTTTGCAGAATGCAGCTCCCAGAAGCTCGTTTTGATTTGCCATTGCGACGGGGCCTCGGCACTGAGCGGCAGAGCTGGCTCAGGTGGCACGGCTGCGGCCTAGGCGCAGAAGGTCTTCGCGCTCCGAATCCTGCTTCCCCACGAATGAGAACCCCTGTGGAGTGTGATTTGGGTGCCAGAAACCCCCAGCAAAGCAGCAGGGCCCAGGGATCCAGGGGCAGCCCAGCTCAGCTTCGCCCTATGGAGAGCGGAGTGCCGGGGGTGAAAAAGGATAGCGTTGCTTTCCTGAGCGGAGGCGAGTTGGGGCTGTGCTTTGCTGCCCGAGGAGTGTTTCCCTTTGCAGAATGCAGTTCCAGGGAGCTCGTTATGTGCCGTGGCTGCGACGGGGGCTCGGCGCTGAGTGGCCTAGCTGGATCAGGGGGCATGGCAGGGACCTGGGCGCAGAAGGCCTTTGCGCGCCCAATCCTGTTTCCCCACGAAGGAGTACCCATGGGCAGTGTGATTCGGGTGCCGGAAACCCCCAGCAAAGCAGCTGGGCCCAGGGATCCAGGGGCAGCCCAGCTCAGCTTCGCCCTATGGAGAGCGCAGGGCCTGGGGGGGAAAACGGCTTGCACTGCTTTCCTGAGCCAAGGCGCGTTGGGGGTGTGGTTTGCTGCCCAAGGAGAGTTTCCTTTTGCAGAATGCAGCTCCCAGAAGCTCTTTTTGGGCCGTCGCTGCCACGGGTCCTCAGCGCTGATCGGCCGAGCTGGCTCAGGGGGCATGGCTGGGGCCATGGCGCAGAAGGCTTTCGCAAACCCAATCCTACTTGCCCACGAAGGAGAACCCGTGTGGAGTGTTTTCGGCCGCCGGAAAACCCCAGCAAAGCAGCAGGGCCCAGGGATCCAGGGGCAGCCCAGCACCGCTTTGCCCTATGGAGAGCGGAGGGCCGGGGTAAAAACAACTTGTGTTGATTACCTGCGCTGAGGCACGGTGAGGCTGTGGTTTGCTGCCCGAGGAGAGTTTCCCTTTGCAGAATGCAGCTCCCAGAAGCTCGTCATGGGCCGTCGCTGGGAAGGGGCCTCGGCGCTGAGCGGCCAAGCTGGCTCAGGGGGCATGGATGGGGCCTGGGCGCAGAAGACCTTCGCGCACCCAATCCTACATCCCAAAGAAGGAGAACCAGTGGGGAGTGGGTTTCGGGCGCTGGAGACACCCAGCAAAGCAGCAGGGCCCAGGGAGCCAGGGGCATCCCAGCTCAGCTTCACCCTATGGAGAGCGGAGGGCCGGGGGCGAAAACAGCTTGTGTTGATTTCCTGCGCCGAGGCAAGTTAAGGCTGTGTTGGGCTGCCCAAGGAGAGTTTCCCTTTGCAGAATGCAGCTCCCAGAAGCTCGTCATGGGCCGTCGCTGCGAAGGGGCCTCGGCGCTGAGCGGCCGAGCTGGCTCAGGGGGCATGGCCGGGGCCTGGGCGAAGAAGGACTTAGCAGGCCCAATCCTGCTTGCCCACGAAGGAGAACCTGTGTGGAGTGTGATTCGGGTGCCGGAAACCCCCAGCAAAGCAGCAGGGCCCAGGGAGCCTGGGGCAGCCTGGCCCCGCTTTGCCCTATGGAGAGCGCAGGGCCGGGGGCGAAAACAGCTTGCGCTGCTTTCATGAGCCAAGGCAAGTAGGGGATGTGGTTTGCTGCTGGAAGAGTTTCCCTTTGCAGAATGCAGCTCCCAGAAGCTCGTCATGGGCTGTCGCTGCGAAGGGGCCTCGGCGGTGAGCGGCTGAACTGGCTCAGGGGGCATGGATGGGGCCTGGGCGCAGAAGGCCTTCACGCGCCCAATCCTACTTCCCAAAGAAGGAGAACCAGTGGGGAGTGGGTTTCGGGCACTGGAGACCCCCAGCAAAGCAGCAGGGCCCAGGGAGCCAGGGGCAGCCCAGCTCAGCTTCGCCCTATTGAGAGCGGAGGGCCAGGGGCGAAAACAGCTTGTGTTGATTTCCTGCGCCGAGGCAAGTTGAGGCTGTGGTGTGCTGCCCAAGGAGAGTTTCCCTTTGCAGAATGCAGCTCCCAGAAGCTCGTTTTGATTTGCCATTGCGACGGGGCCTCGGCACTGAGCGGCAGAGCTGGCTCAGGTGGCACGGCTGCGGCCTAGGCGCAGAAGGTCTTCGCGCTCCGAATCCTGCTTCCCCACGAATGAGAACCCCTGTGGAGTGTGATTTGGGTGCCAGAAACCCCCAGCAAAGCAGCAGGGCCCAGGGATCCAGGGGCAGCCCAGCTCAGCTTCGCCCTATGGAGAGCGGAGTGCCGGGGGTGAAAAAGGATAGCGTTGCTTTCCTGAGCGGAGGCGAGTTGGGGCTGTGCTTTGCTGCCCGAGGAGTGTTTCCCTTTGCAGAATGCAGCTCCCCGAAGCTCGATTTGGGCCGTCGCTGCGACGGGGCCTCGGCGCTGAGCGCCCGAGCTGGCTCAGGGTGCATGGCTGTGGTCTGGGCGCAGAAGGCCTTCGCGCGCCCAATCCTGCATCCCCACGAAGGAGAACCCGTGGGCAGTGTGATTCGGGTGCCGGAAACCCCCAGCAAAGCAGCAGGGCCCAGGGATCCAGGGGCAGCCCAGCTCAGCTTCGCCCTATGGAGAGCGGAATGCCGGGGGCGAAAACACATAGCGTTGCTTTCCTGAGCGGAGGCGAGTTGGGGCTGTGCTTTGCTGCCCGAGGAGTGTTTCCCTTTGCAGAATGCAGTTCCAGGGAGCTCGTTATGTGCCGTGGCTGCGACGGGGGCTCGGCGCTGAGCGGCCGAGCTGGATCAGGGGGCATGGCAGGGACCTGGGCGCAGAAGGCCTTCGCGCGCCCAATCCTGTTTCCCCACGAAGGAGTACCCATGGGCAGTGTGATTCGGGTGCCGGAAACCCCCAGCAAAGCAGCTGGGCCCAGGGATCCATGGGCAGCCCAGCCCCGCATCGCCCTATGGAGAGCGCAGGGCCTGGGGGGAAAACGGCTTGCACTGCTTTCCTGAGCCAAGGCGCGTTGGGGGTGTGGTTTGCTGCCCGAGGAGAGTTTCCCTTTGCAGAATGCAGCTCCCAGAAGCTCGTTTTGGGCCATAGCTGCCACGGGTCCTCAGCACTGAGCGGCCGAGCTGGCTCAGGGTGGAAGGCTGGGGCCATGGCGCAGAAGCCTTTCGCGCACCCAATCCTGCATTCCCCACGAAGGAGAACCCGTGGGGAGTGGGATTTGGGCGCCGGAGACCCCCAGCAAAGCAGCAGGGCCCAGGGAGCCAGGGGTGGCCCAGCCCCGCTTTGCCCTATGGAGAGAGGAGGGCCGGGGGCGCAAACAGCTTGTGTTGATTTCCTGCGCCAAGGCACGGTGAGGCTGTGGATTGCTGCCGGAGGAGAGTTTCCCTTTGCAGAATGAAGATCCCAGAAGCTCGTCATGCGCCGTCGCTGCGAAGGGGCCTCAGCGCTGAGCGGCCGAGCTGTCTCAGGGGGCATGGATGGGGCCTGGGCGCAGAAGACCTTCGCGCGCCCAATCCTACTTCCCAAAGAAGGAGAACCAGTGGGGAGTGGGTTTCGGGCACTGGAGACCCCCAGCAAAGCAGCAGTGCCCAGGGAGCCAGGGGTAGCTCAGCTCAATTCGCCCTATGGAGAGCGGAGGGCCGGGGGCGAAAACAGCTTGTGTTGATTTCCTGCGCCGAGGCAGGTTGAGGCTGTGGTGTGCTGCCCAAGGAGAGTTTCCCTTTGCAGAATGCAGCTCCCAGAAGCTCGTTTTGGGCCGTCGCTGCGAAGGGGCCTCGGTGCTGAGCGGCCGAGCTGGCTCAGGGTGCATGGCTGTGGTCTCGGTGCAGAAGGCCTTTGCGCGCCCAATCCTGCATCCCCACGAAGGAGAACCCGTGGGCAGTGTGATTCGGGTGCCGGAAACCCCCAGCAAAGCAGCAGGTCCCAGGGATCCAGAGGCAGCCCAGCCCCGCATCGCCCTATGGAGAGCGCAGGGCCTGGGGGGGAAAACGGCTTGCACTGCTTTCCTGAGCCAAGGCGCGTTGGGGGTGTGGTTTGCTGCCCAAGGAGAGTTTCCTTTTGCAGAATGCAGCTCCCAGAAGCTCTTTTTGGGCCGTCGCTGCCACGGGTCCTCAGCGCTGATCGGCCGAGCTGGCTCAGGGGGCATGGCTGGGGCCATGGCGCAGAAGGCTTTCGCAAACCCAATCCTACTTGCCCACGAAGGAGAACCCGTGTGGAGTGTTTTCGGCCGCTGGAAAACCCCAGCAAAGCAGCAGGGCCCAGGGATCCAGGGGCAGCCCAGCACCGCTTTGCCCTATGGAGAGCGGAGGGCCGGGGTAAAAACAACTTGTGTTGATTACCTGCGCTGAGGCACGGTGAGGCTGTGGTTTGCTGCCCGAGGAGAGTTTCCCTTTGCAGAATGCAGCTCCCAGAAGCTCGTCATGGGCCGTCGCTGGGAAGGGGCCTCGGCGCTGAGCGGCCAAGCTGGCTCAGGGGGCATGGATGGGGCCTGGGCGCAGAAGACCTTCGCGCACCCAATCCTACATCCCAAAGAAGGAGAACCAGTGGGGAGTGGGTTTCGGGCGCTGGAGACCCCCAGCAAAGCAGCAGGGCCCAGGGAGCCAGGGGCATCCCAGCTCAGCTTCACCCTATGGAGAGCGGAGGGCCGGGGGCGAAAACAGCTTGTGTTGATTTCCTGCGCCGAGGCAAGTTAAGGCTGTGTTGGGCTGCCCAAGGAGAGTTTCCCTTTGCAGAATGCAGCTCCCAGAAGCTCGTCATGGGCCGTCGCTGCGAAGGGGCCTCGGCGCTGAGCGGCCGAGCTGGCTCAGGGGGCATGGCCGGGGCCTGGGCGAAGAAGGACTTAGCAGGCCCAATCCTGCTTGCCCACGAAGGAGAACCTGTGTGGAGTGTGATTCGGGTGCCGGAAACCCCCAGCAAAGCAGCAGGGCCCAGGGAGCCTGGGGCAGCCTGGCCCCGCTTTGCCCTATGGAGAGCGCAGGGCCGGGGGCGAAAACAGCTTGCGCTGCTTTCATGAGCCAAGGCAAGTAGGGGATGTGGTTTGCTGCTGGAAGAGTTTCCCTTTGCAGAATGCAGCTCCCAGAAGCTCGTCATGGGCTGTCGCTGCGAAGGGGCCTCGGCGGTGAGCGGCTGAACTGGCTCAGGGGGCATGGATGGGGCCTGGGCGCAGAAGGCCTTCACGCGCCCAATCCTACTTCCCAAAGAAGGAGAACCAGTGGGGAGTGGGTTTCGGGCACTGGAGACCCCCAGCAAAGCAGCAGGGCCCAGGGAGCCAGGGGCAGCCCAGCTCAGCTTCGCCCTATTGAGAGCGGAGGGCCAGGGGCGAAAACAGCTTGTGTTGATTTCCTGCGCCGAGGCAAGTTGAGGCTGTGGTGGGCTGCCCAAGGAGAGTTTCCCTTTGCAGAATGCAGCTCCCAGAAGCTCGTTTTGATTTGCCATTGCGACGGGGCCTCGGCACTGAGCGGCAGAGCTGGCTCAGGTGGCACGGCTGCGGCCTAGGCGCAGAAGGTCTTCGCGCTCCGAATCCTGCTTCCCCACGAATGAGAACCCCTGTGGAGTGTGATTTGGGTGCCAGAAACCCCCAGCAAAGCAGCAGGGCCCAGGGATCCAGGGGCAGCCCAGCTCAGCTTCGCCCTATGGAGAGCGGAGTGCCGGGGGTGAAAAAGGATAGCGTTGCTTTCCTGAGCGGAGGCGAGTTGGGGCTGTGCTTTGCTGCCCGAGGAGTGTTTCCCTTTGCAGAATGCAGCTCCCCGAAGCTCGATTTGGGCCGTCGCTGCGACGGGGCCTCGGCGCTGAGCGCCCGAGCTGGCTCAGGGTGCATGGCTGTGGTCTGGGCGCAGAAGGCCTTCGCGCGCCCAATCCTGCATCCCCACGAAGGAGAACCCGTGGGCAGTGTGATTCGGGTGCCGGAAACCCCCAGCAAAGCAGCAGGGCCCAGGGATCCAGGGGCAGCCCAGCTCAGCTTCGCCCTATGGAGAGCGGAATGCCGGGGGCGAAAACACATAGCGTTGCTTTCCTGAGCGGAGGCGAGTTGGGGCTGTGCTTTGCTGCCCGAGGAGTGTTTCCCTTTGCAGAATGCAGTTCCAGGGAGCTCGTTATGTGCCGTGGCTGCGACGGGGGCTCGGCGCTGAGCGGCCGAGCTGGATCAGGGGGCATGGCAGGGACCTGGGCGCAGAAGGCCTTCGCGCGCCCAATCCTGTTTCCCCACGAAGGAGTACCCATGGGCAGTGTGATTCGGGTGCCGGAAACCCCCAGCAAAGCAGCTGGGCCCAGGGATCCATGGGCAGCCCAGCCCCGCATCGCCCTATGGAGAGCGCAGGGCCTGGGGGGAAAACGGCTTGCACTGCTTTCCTGAGCCAAGGCGCGTTGGGGGTGTGGTTTGCTGCCCGAGGAGAGTTTCCCTTTGCAGAATGCAGCTCCCAGAAGCTCGTTTTGGGCCATAGCTGCCACGGGTCCTCAGCACTGAGCGGCCGAGCTGGCTCAGGGTGGAAGGCTGGGGCCATGGCGCAGAAGCCTTTCGCGCACCCAATCCTGCATTCCCCACGAAGGAGAACCCGTGGGGAGTGGGATTTGGGCGCCGGAGACCCCCAGCAAAGCAGCAGGGCCCAGGGAGCCAGGGGTGGCCCAGCCCCGCTTTGCCCTATGGAGAGAGGAGGGCCGGGGGCGCAAACAGCTTGTGTTGATTTCCTGCGCCAAGGCACGGTGAGGCTGTGGATTGCTGCCGGAGGAGAGTTTCCCTTTGCAGAATGAAGATCCCAGAAGCTCGTCATGCGCCGTCGCTGCGAAGGGGCCTCAGCGCTGAGCGGCCGAGCTGTCTCAGGGGGCATGGATGGGGCCTGGGCGCAGAAGACCTTCGCGCGCCCAATCCTACTTCCCAAAGAAGGAGAACCAGTGGGGAGTGGGTTTCGGGCACTGGAGACCCCCAGCAAAGCAGCAGTGCCCAGGGAGCCAGGGGTAGCTCAGCTCAATTCGCCCTATGGAGAGCGGAGGGCCGGGGGCGAAAACAGCTTGTGTTGATTTCCTGCGCCGAGGCAGGTTGAGGCTGTGGTGTGCTGCCCAAGGAGAGTTTCCCTTTGCAGAATGCAGCTCCCAGAAGCTCGTTTTGGGCCGTCGCTGCGAAGGGGCCTCGGTGCTGAGCGGCCGAGCTGGCTCAGGGTGCATGGCTGTGGTCTCGGTGCAGAAGGCCTTTGCGCGCCCAATCCTGCATCCCCACGAAGGAGAACCCGTGGGCAGTGTGATTCGGGTGCCGGAAACCCCCAGCAAAGCAGCAGGTCCCAGGGATCCAGAGGCAGCCCAGCCCCGCATCGCCCTATGGAGAGCGCAGGGCCTGGGGGGGAAAACGGCTTGCACTGCTTTCCTGAGCCAAGGCGCGTTGGGGGTGTGGTTTGCTGCCCAAGGAGAGTTTCCTTTTGCAGAATGCAGCTCCCAGAAGCTCTTTTTGGGCCGTCGCTGCCACGGGTCCTCAGCGCTGATCGGCCGAGCTGGCTCAGGGGGCATGGCTGGGGCCATGGCGCAGAAGGCTTTCGCAAACCCAATCCTACTTGCCCACGAAGGAGAACCCGTGTGGAGTGTTTTCGGCCGCTGGAAAACCCCAGCAAAGCAGCAGGGCCCAGGGATCCAGGGGCAGCCCAGCACCGCTTTGCCCTATGGAGAGCGGAGGGCCGGGGTAAAAACAACTTGTGTTGATTACCTGCGCTGAGGCACGGTGAGGCTGTGGTTTGCTGCCCGAGGAGAGTTTCCCTTTGCAGAATGCAGCTCCCAGAAGCTCGTCATGGGCCGTCGCTGGGAAGGGGCCTCGGCGCTGAGCGGCCAAGCTGGCTCAGGGGGCATGGATGGGGCCTGGGCGCAGAAGACCTTCGCGCACCCAATCCTACATCCCAAAGAAGGAGAACCAGTGGGGAGTGGGTTTCGGGCGCTGGAGACCCCCAGCAAAGCAGCAGGGCCCAGGGAGCCAGGGGCATCCCAGCTCAGCTTCACCCTATGGAGAGCGGAGGGCCGGGGGCGAAAACAGCTTGTGTTGATTTCCTGCGCCGAGGCAAGTTAAGGCTGTGTTGGGCTGCCCAAGGAGAGTTTCCCTTTGCAGAATGCAGCTCCCAGAAGCTCGTCATGGGCCGTCGCTGCGAAGGGGCCTCGGCGCTGAGCGGCCGAGCTGGCTCAGGGGGCATGGCCGGGGCCTGGGCGAAGAAGGACTTAGCAGGCCCAATCCTGCTTGCCCACGAAGGAGAACCTGTGTGGAGTGTGATTCGGGTGCCGGAAACCCCCAGCAAAGCAGCAGGGCCCAGGGAGCCTGGGGCAGCCTGGCCCCGCTTTGCCCTATGGAGAGCGCAGGGCCGGGGGCGAAAACAGCTTGCGCTGCTTTCATGAGCCAAGGCAAGTAGGGGATGTGGTTTGCTGCTGGAAGAGTTTCCCTTTGCAGAATGCAGCTCCCAGAAGCTCGTCATGGGCTGTCGCTGCGAAGGGGCCTCGGCGGTGAGCGGCTGAACTGGCTCAGGGGGCATGGATGGGGCCTGGGCGCAGAAGGCCTTCACGCGCCCAATCCTACTTCCCAAAGAAGGAGAACCAGTGGGGAGTGGGTTTCGGGCACTGGAGACCCCCAGCAAAGCAGCAGGGCCCAGGGAGCCAGGGGCAGCCCAGCTCAGCTTCGCCCTATTGAGAGCGGAGGGCCAGGGGCGAAAACAGCTTGTGTTGATTTCCTGCGCCGAGGCAAGTTGAGGCTGTGGTGTGCTGCCCAAGGAGAGTTTCCCTTTGCAGAATGCAGCTCCCAGAAGCTCGTTTTGATTTGCCATTGCGACGGGGCCTCGGCACTGAGCGGCAGAGCTGGCTCAGGTGGCACGGCTGCGGCCTAGGCGCAGAAGGTCTTCGCGCTCCGAATCCTGCTTCCCCACGAATGAGAACCCCTGTGGAGTGTGATTTGGGTGCCAGAAACCCCCAGCAAAGCAGCAGGGCCCAGGGATCCAGGGGCAGCCCAGCTCAGCTTCGCCCTATGGAGAGCGGAGTGCCGGGGGTGAAAAAGGATAGCGTTGCTTTCCTGAGCGGAGGCGAGTTGGGGCTGTGCTTTGCTGCCCGAGGAGTGTTTCCCTTTGCAGAATGCAGCTCCCCGAAGCTCGATTTGGGCCGTCGCTGCGACGGGGCCTCGGCGCTGAGCGCCCGAGCTGGCTCAGGGTGCATGGCTGTGGTCTGGGCGCAGAAGGCCTTCGCGCGCCCAATCCTGCATCCCCACGAAGGAGAACCCGTGGGCAGTGTGATTCGGGTGCCGGAAACCCCCAGCAAAGCAGCAGGGCCCAGGGATCCAGGGGCAGCCCAGCTCAGCTTCGCCCTATGGAGAGCGGAATGCCGGGGGCGAAAACACATAGCGTTGCTTTCCTGAGCGGAGGCGAGTTGGGGCTGTGCTTTGCTGCCCGAGGAGTGTTTCCCTTTGCAGAATGCAGTTCCAGGGAGCTCGTTATGTGCCGTGGCTGCGACGGGGGCTCGGCGCTGAGCGGCCGAGCTGGATCAGGGGGCATGGCAGGGACCTGGGCGCAGAAGGCCTTCGCGCGCCCAATCCTGTTTCCCCACGAAGGAGTACCCATGGGCAGTGTGATTCGGGTGCCGGAAACCCCCAGCAAAGCAGCTGGGCCCAGGGATCCATGGGCAGCCCAGCCCCGCATCGCCCTATGGAGAGCGCAGGGCCTGGGGGGAAAACGGCTTGCACTGCTTTCCTGAGCCAAGGCGCGTTGGGGGTGTGGTTTGCTGCCCGAGGAGAGTTTCCCTTTGCAGAATGCAGCTCCCAGAAGCTCGTTTTGGGCCATAGCTGCCACGGGTCCTCAGCACTGAGCGGCCGAGCTGGCTCAGGGTGGAAGGCTGGGGCCATGGCGCAGAAGCCTTTCGCGCACCCAATCCTGCATTCCCCACGAAGGAGAACCCGTGGGGAGTGGGATTTGGGCGCCGGAGACCCCCAGCAAAGCAGCAGGGCCCAGGGAGCCAGGGGTGGCCCAGCCCCGCTTTGCCCTATGGAGAGAGGAGGGCCGGGGGCGCAAACAGCTTGTGTTGATTTCCTGCGCCAAGGCACGGTGAGGCTGTGGATTGCTGCCGGAGGAGAGTTTCCCTTTGCAGAATGAAGATCCCAGAAGCTCGTCATGCGCCGTCGCTGCGAAGGGGCCTCAGCGCTGAGCGGCCGAGCTGTCTCAGGGGGCATGGATGGGGCCTGGGCGCAGAAGACCTTCGCGCGCCCAATCCTACTTCCCAAAGAAGGAGAACCAGTGGGGAGTGGGTTTCGGGCACTGGAGACCCCCAGCAAAGCAGCAGTGCCCAGGGAGCCAGGGGTAGCTCAGCTCAATTCGCCCTATGGAGAGCGGAGGGCCGGGGGCGAAAACAGCTTGTGTTGATTTCCTGCGCCGAGGCAGGTTGAGGCTGTGGTGTGCTGCCCAAGGAGAGTTTCCCTTTGCAGAATGCAGCTCCCAGAAGCTCGTTTTGGGCCGTCGCTGCGAAGGGGCCTCGGTGCTGAGCGGCCGAGCTGGCTCAGGGTGCATGGCTGTGGTCTGGGTGCAGAAGGCCTTTGCGCGCCCAATCCTGCATCCCCACGAAGGAGAACCCGTGGGCAGTGTGATTCGGGTGCCGGAAACCCCCAGCAAAGCAGCAGGTCCCAGGGATCCAGAGGCAGCCCAGCCCCGCATCGCCCTATGGAGAGCGCAGGGCCTGGGGGGAAAACGGCTTGCACTGCTTTCCTGAGCCAAGGCGCGTTGGGGGTGTGGTTTGCTGCCCAAGGAGAGTTTCCTTTTGCAGAATGCAGCTCCCAGAAGCTCTTTTTGGGCCGTCGCTGCCACGGGTCCTCAGCGCTGATCGGCCGAGCTGGCTCAGGGGGCATGGCTGGGGCCATGGCGCAGAAGGCTTTCGCAAACCCAATCCTACTTGCCCACGAAGGAGAACCCGTGTGGAGTGTTTTCGGCCGCTGGAAAACCCCAGCAAAGCAGCAGGGCCCAGGGATCCAGGGGCAGCCCAGCACCGCTTTGCCCTATGGAGAGCGGAGGGCCGGGGTAAAAACAACTTGTGTTGATTACCTGCGCTGAGGCACGGTGAGGCTGTGGTTTGCTGCCCGAGGAGAGTTTCCCTTTGCAGAATGCAGCTCCCAGAAGCTCGTCATGGGCCGTCGCTGGGAAGGGGCCTCGGCGCTGAGCGGCCAAGCTGGCTCAGGGGGCATGGATGGGGCCTGGGCGCAGAAGACCTTCGCGCACCCAATCCTACATCCCAAAGAAGGAGAACCAGTGGGGAGTGGGTTTCGGGCGCTGGAGACACCCAGCAAAGCAGCAGGGCCCAGGGAGCCAGGGGCATCCCAGCTCAGCTTCACCCTATGGAGAGCGGAGGGCCGGGGGCGAAAACAGCTTGTGTTGATTTCCTGCGCCGAGGCAAGTTAAGGCTGTGTTGGGCTGCCCAAGGAGAGTTTCCCTTTGCAGAATGCAGCTCCCAGAAGCTCGTCATGGGCCGTCGCTGCGAAGGGGCCTCGGCGCTGAGCGGCCGAGCTGGCTCAGGGGGCATGGCCGGGGCCTGGGCGAAGAAGGACTTAGCAGGCCCAATCCTGCTTGCCCACGAAGGAGAACCTGTGTGGAGTGTGATTCGGGTGCCGGAAACCCCCAGCAAAGCAGCAGGGCCCAGGGAGCCTGGGGCAGCCTGGCCCCGCTTTGCCCTATGGAGAGCGCAGGGCCGGGGGCGAAAACAGCTTGCGCTGCTTTCATGAGCCAAGGCAAGTAGGGGATGTGGTTTGCTGCTGGAAGAGTTTCCCTTTGCAGAATGCAGCTCCCAGAAGCTCGTCATGGGCTGTCGCTGCGAAGGGGCCTCGGCGGTGAGCGGCTGAACTGGCTCAGGGGGCATGGATGGGGCATGGGCGCAGAAGGCCTTCACGCGCCCAATCCTACTTCCCAAAGAAGGAGAACCAGTGGGGAGTGGGTTTCGGGCACTGGAGACCCCCAGCAAAGCAGCAGGGCCCAGGGAGCCAGGGGCAGCCCAGCTCAGCTTCGCCCTATTGAGAGCGGAGGGCCAGGGGCGAAAACAGCTTGTGTTGATTTCCTGCGCCGAGGCAAGTTGAGGCTGTGGTGTGCTGCCCAAGGAGAGTTTCCCTTTGCAGAATGCAGCTCCCAGAAGCTCGTTTTGATTTGCCATTGCGACGGGGCCTCGGCACTGAGCGGCAGAGCTGGCTCAGGTGGCACGGCTGCGGCCTAGGCGCAGAAGGTCTTCGCGCTCCGAATCCTGCTTCCCCACGAATGAGAACCCCTGTGGAGTGTGATTTGGGTGCCAGAAACCCCCAGCAAAGCAGCAGGGCCCAGGGATCCAGGGGCAGCCCAGCTCAGCTTCGCCCTATGGAGAGCGGAGTGCCGGGGGTGAAAAAGGATAGCGTTGCTTTCCTGAGCGGAGGCGAGTTGGGGCTGTGCTTTGCTGCCCGAGGAGTGTTTCCCTTTGCAGAATGCAGCTCCCCGAAGCTCGATTTGGGCCGTCGCTGCGACGGGGCCTCGGCGCTGAGCGCCCGAGCTGGCTCAGGGTGCATGGCTGTGGTCTGGGCGCAGAAGGCCTTCGCGCGCCCAATCCTGCATCCCCACGAAGGAGAACCCGTGGGCAGTGTGATTCGGGTGCCGGAAACCCCCAGCAAAGCAGCAGGGCCCAGGGATCCAGGGGCAGCCCAGCTCAGCTTCGCCCTATGGAGAGCGGAATGCCGGGGGCGAAAACACATAGCGTTGCTTTCCTGAGCGGAGGCGAGTTGGGGCTGTGCTTTGCTGCCCGAGGAGTGTTTCCCTTTGCAGAATGCAGTTCCAGGGAGCTCGTTATGTGCCGTGGCTGCGACGGGGGCTCGGCGCTGAGCGGCCGAGCTGGATCAGGGGGCATGGCAGGGACCTGGGCGCAGAAGGCCTTCGCGCGCCCAATCCTGTTTCCCCACGAAGGAGTACCCATGGGCAGTGTGATTCGGGTGCCGGAAACCCCCAGCAAAGCAGCTGGGCCCAGGGATCCATGGGCAGCCCAGCCCCGCATCGCCCTATGGAGAGCGCAGGGCCTGGGGGGAAAACGGCTTGCACTGCTTTCCTGAGCCAAGGCGCGTTGGGGGTGTGGTTTGCTGCCCGAGGAGAGTTTCCCTTTGCAGAATGCAGCTCCCAGAAGCTCGTTTTGGGCCATAGCTGCCACGGGTCCTCAGCACTGAGCGGCCGAGCTGGCTCAGGGTGGAAGGCTGGGGCCATGGCGCAGAAGCCTTTCGCGCACCCAATCCTGCATTCCCCACGAAGGAGAACCCGTGGGGAGTGGGATTTGGGCGCCGGAGACCCCCAGCAAAGCAGCAGGGCCCAGGGAGCCAGGGGTGGCCCAGCCCCGCTTTGCCCTATGGAGAGAGGAGGGCCGGGGGCGCAAACAGCTTGTGTTGATTTCCTGCGCCAAGGCACGGTGAGGCTGTGGATTGCTGCCGGAGGAGAGTTTCCCTTTGCAGAATGAAGATCCCAGAAGCTCGTCATGCGCCGTCGCTGCGAAGGGGCCTCAGCGCTGAGCGGCCGAGCTGTCTCAGGGGGCATGGATGGGGCCTGGGCGCAGAAGACCTTCGCGCGCCCAATCCTACTTCCCAAAGAAGGAGAACCAGTGGGGAGTGGGTTTCGGGCACTGGAGACCCCCAGCAAAGCAGCAGTGCCCAGGGAGCCAGGGGTAGCTCAGCTCAATTCGCCCTATGGAGAGCGGAGGGCCGGGGGCGAAAACAGCTTGTGTTGATTTCCTGCGCCGAGGCAGGTTGAGGCTGTGGTGTGCTGCCCAAGGAGAGTTTCCCTTTGCAGAATGCAGCTCCCAGAAGCTCGTTTTGGGCCGTCGCTGCGAAGGGGCCTCGGTGCTGAGCGGCCGAGCTGGCTCAGGGTGCATGGCTGTGGTCTGGGTGCAGAAGGCCTTTGCGCGCCCAATCCTGCATCCCCACGAAGGAGAACCCGTGGGCAGTGTGATTCGGGTGCCGGAAACCCCCAGCAAAGCAGCAGGTCCCAGGGATCCAGAGGCAGCCCAGCCCCGCATCGCCCTATGGAGAGCGCAGGGCCTGGGGGGAAAACGGCTTGCACTGCTTTCCTGAGCCAAGGCGCGTTGGGGGTGTGGTTTGCTGCCCAAGGAGAGTTTCCTTTTGCAGAATGCAGCTCCCAGAAGCTCTTTTTGGGCCGTCGCTGCCACGGGTCCTCAGCGCTGATCGGCCGAGCTGGCTCAGGGGGCATGGCTGGGGCCATGGCGCAGAAGGCTTTCGCAAACCCAATCCTACTTGCCCACGAAGGAGAACCCGTGTGGAGTGTTTTCGGCCGCTGGAAAACCCCAGCAAAGCAGCAGGGCCCAGGGATCCAGGGGCAGCCCAGCACCGCTTTGCCCTATGGAGAGCGGAGGGCCGGGGTAAAAACAACTTGTGTTGATTACCTGCGCTGAGGCACGGTGAGGCTGTGGTTTGCTGCCCGAGGAGAGTTTCCCTTTGCAGAATGCAGCTCCCAGAAGCTCGTCATGGGCCGTCGCTGGGAAGGGGCCTCGGCGCTGAGCGGCCAAGCTGGCTCAGGGGGCATGGATGGGGCCTGGGCGCAGAAGACCTTCGCGCACCCAATCCTACATCCCAAAGAAGGAGAACCAGTGGGGAGTGGGTTTCGGGCGCTGGAGACACCCAGCAAAGCAGCAGGGCCCAGGGAGCCAGGGGCATCCCAGCTCAGCTTCACCCTATGGAGAGCGGAGGGCCGGGGGCGAAAACAGCTTGTGTTGATTTCCTGCGCCGAGGCAAGTTAAGGCTGTGTTGGGCTGCCCAAGGAGAGTTTCCCTTTGCAGAATGCAGCTCCCAGAAGCTCGTCATGGGCCGTCGCTGCGAAGGGGCCTCGGCGCTGAGCGGCCGAGCTGGCTCAGGGGGCATGGCCGGGGCCTGGGCGAAGAAGGACTTAGCAGGCCCAATCCTGCTTGCCCACGAAGGAGAACCTGTGTGGAGTGTGATTCGGGTGCCGGAAACCCCCAGCAAAGCAGCAGGGCCCAGGGAGCCTGGGGCAGCCTGGCCCCGCTTTGCCCTATGGAGAGCGCAGGGCCGGGGGCGAAAACAGCTTGCGCTGCTTTCATGAGCCAAGGCAAGTAGGGGATGTGGTTTGCTGCTGGAAGAGTTTCCCTTTGCAGAATGCAGCTCCCAGAAGCTCGTCATGGGCTGTCGCTGCGAAGGGGCCTCGGCGGTGAGCGGCTGAACTGGCTCAGGGGGCATGGATGGGGCCTGGGCGCAGAAGGCCTTCACGCACCCAATCCTACTTCCCAAAGAAGGAGAACCAGTGGGGAGTGGGTTTCGGGCACTGGAGACCCCCAGCAAAGCAGCAGGGCCCAGGGAGCCAGGGGCAGCCCAGCTCAGCTTCGCCCTATTGAGAGCGGAGGGCCAGGGGCGAAAACAGCTTGTGTTGATTTCCTGCGCCGAGGCAAGTTGAGGCTGTGGTGTGCTGCCCAAGGAGAGTTTCCCTTTGCAGAATGCAGCTCCCAGAAGCTCGTTTTGATTTGCCATTGCGACGGGGCCTCGGCACTGAGCGGCAGAGCTGGCTCAGGTGGCACGGCTGCGGCCTAGGCGCAGAAGGTCTTCGCGCTCCGAATCCTGCTTCCCCACGAATGAGAACCCCTGTGGAGTGTGATTTGGGTGCCAGAAACCCCCAGCAAAGCAGCAGGGCCCAGGGATCCAGGGGCAGCCCAGCTCAGCTTCGCCCTATGGAGAGCGGAGTGCCGGGGGTGAAAAAGGATAGCGTTGCTTTCCTGAGCGGAGGCGAGTTGGGGCTGTGCTTTGCTGCCCGAGGAGTGTTTCCCTTTGCAGAATGCAGCTCCCCGAAGCTCGATTTGGGCCGTCGCTGCGACGGGGCCTCGGCGCTGAGCGCCCGAGCTGGCTCAGGGTGCATGGCTGTGGTCTGGGCGCAGAAGGCCTTCGCGCGCCCAATCCTGCATCCCCACGAAGGAGAACCCGTGGGCAGTGTGATTCGGGTGCCGGAAACCCCCAGCAAAGCAGCAGGGCCCAGGGATCCAGGGGCAGCCCAGCTCAGCTTCGCCCTATGGAGAGCGGAATGCCGGGGGCGAAAACACATAGCGTTGCTTTCCTGAGCGGAGGCGAGTTGGGGCTGTGCTTTGCTGCCCGAGGAGTGTTTCCCTTTGCAGAATGCAGTTCCAGGGAGCTCGTTATGTGCCGTGGCTGCGACGGGGGCTCGGCGCTGAGCGGCCGAGCTGGATCAGGGGGCATGGCAGGGACCTGGGCGCAGAAGGCCTTCGCGCGCCCAATCCTGTTTCCCCACGAAGGAGTACCCATGGGCAGTGTGATTCGGGTGCCGGAAACCCCCAGCAAAGCAGCTGGGCCCAGGGATCCATGGGCAGCCCAGCCCCGCATCGCCCTATGGAGAGCGCAGGGCCTGGGGGGAAAACGGCTTGCACTGCTTTCCTGAGCCAAGGCGCGTTGGGGGTGTGGTTTGCTGCCCGAGGAGAGTTTCCCTTTGCAGAATGCAGCTCCCAGAAGCTCGTTTTGGGCCATAGCTGCCACGGGTCCTCAGCACTGAGCGGCCGAGCTGGCTCAGGGTGGAAGGCTGGGGCCATGGCGCAGAAGCCTTTCGCGCACCCAATCCTGCATTCCCCACGAAGGAGAACCCGTGGGGAGTGGGATTTGGGCGCCGGAGACCCCCAGCAAAGCAGCAGGGCCCAGGGAGCCAGGGGTGGCCCAGCCCCGCTTTGCCCTATGGAGAGAGGAGGGCCGGGGGCGCAAACAGCTTGTGTTGATTTCCTGCGCCAAGGCACGGTGAGGCTGTGGATTGCTGCCGGAGGAGAGTTTCCCTTTGCAGAATGAAGATCCCAGAAGCTCGTCATGCGCCGTCGCTGCGAAGGGGCCTCAGCGCTGAGCGGCCGAGCTGTCTCAGGGGGCATGGATGGGGCCTGGGCGCAGAAGACCTTCGCGCGCCCAATCCTACTTCCCAAAGAAGGAGAACCAGTGGGGAGTGGGTTTCGGGCACTGGAGACCCCCAGCAAAGCAGCAGTGCCCAGGGAGCCAGGGGTAGCTCAGCTCAATTCGCCCTATGGAGAGCGGAGGGCCGGGGGCGAAAACAGCTTGTGTTGATTTCCTGCGCCGAGGCAGGTTGAGGCTGTGGTGTGCTGCCCAAGGAGAGTTTCCCTTTGCAGAATGCAGCTCCCAGAAGCTCGTTTTGGGCCGTCGCTGCGAAGGGGCCTCGGTGCTGAGCGGCCGAGCTGGCTCAGGGTGCATGGCTGTGGTCTGGGTGCAGAAGGCCTTTGCGCGCCCAATCCTGCATCCCCACGAAGGAGAACCCGTGGGCAGTGTGATTCGGGTGCCGGAAACCCCCAGCAAAGCAGCAGGTCCCAGGGATCCAGAGGCAGCCCAGCCCCGCATCGCCCTATGGAGAGCGCAGGGCCTGGGGGGAAAACGGCTTGCACTGCTTTCCTGAGCCAAGGCGCGTTGGGGGTGTGGTTTGCTGCCCAAGGAGAGTTTCCTTTTGCAGAATGCAGCTCCCAGAAGCTCTTTTTGGGCCGTCGCTGCCACGGGTCCTCAGCGCTGATCGGCCGAGCTGGCTCAGGGGGCATGGCTGGGGCCATGGCGCAGAAGGCTTTCGCAAACCCAATCCTACTTGCCCACGAAGGAGAACCCGTGTGGAGTGTTTTCGGCCGCCGGAAACTCCCAGCAAAGCAGCAGGGCCCAGGGATCCAGGGGCAGCCCAGACCCGCTTTGCGCTATGGAGAGGGGAGGGCCGGGGTAAAAACAACTTGTGTTGATTACCTGCGCCGAGGCACGGTAAGGCTGTGGTGGGCTGCCCAAGGAGAGTTTCCCTTTGCAGAATGCAGCTCCCAGAAGCTCGTTTTGATTTGCCATTGCGACGGGGCCTCGGCACTGAGGGGCAGAGGTGGCTCAGGGGGCATGGCTGGGGCCTAGGCGCAGAAGGTCTTCGCGCTCCGAATCCTGCTTCCCCACGAATGAGAACCCCTGTGGAGTGTGATTTGGGTGCCAGAAACCCCCAGCAAAGCAGCAGGGCCCAGGGATCCAGGGGCAGCCCAGCTCAGCTTCGCCCTATGGAGAGCGGAGTGCCGGGGGCGAAAATGGATAGCGTTGCTTTCCTGAGCGGAGGCGAGTTGGGGCTGTGCTTTGCTGCCCGAGGAGTGTTTCCCTTTGCAGAATGCAGCTCCCCGAAGCTCGATTTGGGCCGTCGCTGCGATGGGGCCTCGGCGCTGAGCGGCCGAGCTGGCTCAGGGTGCATGGCTGTGGTCTGGGCGCAGAAGGCCTTCGCGCGCCCAATCCTGCTTCCCCACGAAGGAGAACCCGTGGGCAGTGTGATTCGGGTGCCGGAAACCCCCAGCAAAGCAGCAGGGCCCAGGGATCCAGGGGCAGCCCAGCTCAGCTTCGCCCTATGGAGAGGGGAGGGCCGGGTGCGAAAACGGATAGCATTGCTTTCCTGAGCGGAGGCACGTTGGGGCTGTGGTTTGCTGCCCCAGCAGAGTTTCGCTTTGCAGAATGCAGCTCTCAGAAGCTCATTTTGGGCAATCGGTGCGACGGGGCCTCGGAGCTGAGTGGCCGAGCTGGCTCAGGGGGCATGGCTGGGGCCTGGGCCCAGGAGGCTTTCGCGCGCCCAATCCTGCATTCCCCGCGAAGGATAAGCCATGGGGAGTGCGTTTCGGGCTCCGGAGACCCCCAGGAAAGCAGCAGGGCCCAGGGATCCAGGGGCAGCCCAGCCCCGCTTTGCCCAATGGAGAGCTGAAGGCCGGGGCGAAAACAGCTTGTGTTGATTTCCTGCAGCGAGGCACGGTGAGGCTGTGGTTTGTTGCCCAAGGAGAGTTTCCCTTTGCAGAATGCAGTTCCCAGAAGCTCGTTATGTGCCATCGCTGAGACGGGGCCTCGGCGCTGAGCGGCCGAGCTGGCTCAGGGGGCATGTCTGGGGCCTGGGCGCACAAGCCTTTCGGGCACCCAATCCTGCTTTCCCACGAAGGAGAACCCGTGCGGATTGGGTTTCGGGCTCCGGAGACCCCCAGCAAAGCGGTAGGTCCCAGGGATCCAGGTGCACCCCAGCCCCGCTTTGCCCGATGGAGAGCGGATGGCCGGGGGCGAAAAAGGCTTGCGCTGCTTTCCTGAGCCGAGGCCATTAGGGGCTGTCGTTTCCTGCCTGAAGAGATTTTCCCTTTGCAGAATGCAGCTCCCAGAAGCTCGTTTTGGTTCGCTGTTGCCTCGGGGCCTCGGCACAGAGCAGCCGAACTGGCTCGGGGGGCATGGCTGGGGCCTGGGCGCAGAAGCCTTCGCGCGCCCAATTCTGCTTCCCAAAGAAGGAGAAGCCGTGGGGAGTGGGTTTCTGCTGCCAGAAACTTCCAGCAACGCAACAGGGCCTAGGGATCCACGCTCAGCCCAGTTCAGGTTCGCCCTATGGAGAGAGGAGGGCCGGGGGCGAAAACGGATAGCGTTGCTTTCCTGAGGGGAGGTGCGTTGGGGCTGTGGTTTGCTGCCCGAGGAGTGTTTCCCTTTGCAGAATGCAGCTCCCAGAAGCTCGTTTTGATTTGCCATTGCTACGGGGCCTCGGCGCTGAGCGGCCGAGCTGGCTCAGGGGGCATGGCTGGGGCCTAGGCGCAGAAGGTCTTCCCGCTCCGAATCCTGCTTCCCCACGAATGAGAACCCTTGTGGAGTGTGATTTGGGTGCCAGAAACCCCCAGCAAAGCAGCAGGGCCCAGGGATCCAGGGGCAGCCCAGCTCAGCTTCGACCTATGGAGAGCGGAGTGCCGGGGGCGAAAACGGCTTGTGCTGCTTTCTTGAGCCGAGGCCATTAGGGGCTGTCGTTTCCTGCCTGAAGAGAGTTTCCCTTTGCAGAATGCAGCTCCCAGAAGCTCGTTTTGGTTGGCCGTTGCGACGGGGCCTAGGCACTGAGCGGCCGAGCTGGCTCAGGGGGCATGGCTGGGGCCTGGGCGCAGAAGCCTTCGTGCGCCCAATTCTGCTTCCCAAAGAAGGAGAAGCCGTGGGGAGTGGGTTTCTGCTGCCAGAAACTTCCAGCAAAGCAGCAGGGCCTAGGGATCCACGGGCAGCCCAGTTCAGGTTCGCCCTATGGAGAGCGGAGGGCCGGGGGCGAAAATGGATAGCGTTGCTTTCCTGAGGGGAGGCGCGTTGGGGCTGTGGTTTGCTGCCCGAGGAGTGTTTCGCTTTGCAGAATGCAGCTCCCAGAAGCTCGTTTTGGGCAGTCGGTGCAATGGGGCCTCGGCGCTGAGCGGCCGAGCTGGCTCAGGGGGCATGGCTGGGGCCATGGCGCAGAAGGCCTTCGCACGCCCAATCCTACTTCCCCACGAAGGAGAACCTGTGCGGAGTGGGCTTCGGGCGCCGGAAACCCCCAGCAAAGCTGCAGGGCCCAGGGTGCCATGGGCAGCCCAGCCCCGCTTTGCCCTCTGGAGAGCGGAGGGCCGGGGCAAAAACAGCTTGTGGTGATTTCCTGCGGCGAGGCAGGGTGAGGCTGTGGTGTGCTGCCCAAGGAGAGTTTCCCTTTGCAGAATGCAGCTCCCAGAAGCTCGTTTTGGGCCCTCACTGCGACGGGGCCTCGACGCTGAGCGGCCGAGCTGGCTCAGGGGGCATGGCTGGGGCCTGGGCGCAGAAGGCCTTCGCGCGCCCAATCCTGCTTCCCCATGAAGGAGAACCCGTGGGCAGTGTGAATTGTTTGCCGGAAACCACCAGCAATGCAGCAAGGCGCAGGTATCCAGGGGAAGCCCAGCTCATCTTCGCCCTATGGAGAGCGGAGGGCCGGGGGCGAAAACGGATAGCGTTGCTTTCCTGAGCGGAGGCGAGTTGGGGCTGTGCTTTGCTGACCGAGGAGTGTTTTCCTTTGCAGAATGCAGCTCCCAGAAGCTCGTTTTGGGCCTTCGCTGCGACGGGGCCTCGGCGCTGAGGGGCAGAGCTGGCTCAGGGTGCATGGCTGTGGTCTGGGCGCAGAAGGCCTTCGCGCGGCCAATCCTGCTTCCCCACGAAGGAGAACCCTTGGGCAGTGTGATTCGGGTGCCGCAACCCCCAGCAAAGCAGCAGGGCCCAGGCATCCAGGGGCATCCCAGCTCAGCTTCACCCTATGGAGAGCGGAGGGCCGGGGGCGAAAACAGCTTGTGTTGATTTCCTGCGCCTAGGCAAGTTAAGGCTGTGTTGGGCTGCCCAAGGAGAGTTTCCCTTTGCAGAATGCAGCTCCCAGAAGCTCGTCATGGGCCGTCGCTGCGAAGGGGCCTCGGCGCTGAGCGGCCGAGCTGGCTCAGGGGGCATGGCCGGGGCCTGGGCGAAGAAGGACTTAGCAGGCCCAATCCTGCTTGCCCACGAAGGAGAACCTGTGTGGAGTGTGATTCGGGTGCCGGAAACCCCCAGCAAAGCAGCAGGGCCCAGGGAGCCTGGGGCAGCCTGGCCCCGCTTTGCCCTATGGAGAGCGCAGGGCCGGGGGCGAAAACAGCTTGCGCTGCTTTCATGAGCCAAGGCAAGTAGGGGATGTGGTTTGCTGCTGGAAGAGTTTCCCTTTGCAGAATGCAGCTCCCAGAAGCTCGTCATGGGCTGTCGCTGCGAAGGGGCCTCGGCGGTGAGCGGCTGAACTGGCTCAGGGGGCATGGATGGGGCCTGGGCGCAGAAGGCCTTCACGCGCCCAATCCTACTTCCCAAAGAAGGAGAACCAGTGGGGAGTGGGTTTCGGGCACTGGAGACCCCCAGCAAAGCAGCAGGGCCCAGGGAGCCAGGGGCAGCCCAGCTCAGCTTCGCCCTATGGAGAGGGGAGGGCCGGGTGCGAAAACGGATAGCATTGCTTTCCTGAGCGGAGGCACGTTGGGGCTGTGGTTTGCTGCCCCAGCAGAGTTTCGCTTTGCAGAATGCAGCTCTCAGAAGCTCATTTTGGGCAATCGGTGCGACGGGGCCTCGGAGCTGAGTGGCCGAGCTGGCTCAGGGGGCATGGCTGGGGCCTGGGCCCAGGAGGCTTTCGCGCGCCCAATCCTGCATTCCCCGCGAAGGATAAGCCATGGGGAGTGCGTTTCGGGCTCCGGAGACCCCCAGGAAAGCAGCAGGGCCCAGGGATCCAGGGGCAGCCCAGCCCCGCTTTGCCCAATGGAGAGCTGAAGGCCGGGGCGAAAACAGCTTGTGTTGATTTCCTGCAGCGAGGCACGGTGAGGCTGTGGTTTGTTGCCCAAGGAGAGTTTCCCTTTGCAGAATGCAGTTCCCAGAAGCTCGTTATGTGCCATCGCTGAGACGGGGCCTCGGCGCTGAGCGGCCGAGCTGGCTCAGGGGGCATGTCTGGGGCCTGGGCGCACAAGCCTTTCGGGCACCCAATCCTGCTTTCCCACGAAGGAGAACCCGTGCGGAGTGGGTTTCGGGCTCCGGAGACCCCCAGCAAAGCGGTAGGTCCCAGGGATCCAGGTGCACCCCAGCCCCGCTTTGCCCGATGGAGAGCGGATGGCCGGGGGCGAAAAAGGCTTGCGCTGCTTTCCTGAGCCGAGGCCATTAGGGGCTGTCGTTTCCTGCCTGAAGAGATTTTCCCTTTGCAGAATGCAGCTCCCAGAAGCTCGTTTTGGTTCGCTGTTGCCTCGGGGCCTCGGCACAGAGCAGCCGAACTGGCTCGGGGGGCATGGCTGGGGCCTGGGCGCAGAAGCCTTCGCGCGCCCAATTCTGCTTCCCAAAGAAGGAGAAGCCGTGGGGAGTGGGTTTCTGCTGCCAGAAACTTCCAGCAACGCAACAGGGCCTAGGGATCCACGCTCAGCCCAGTTCAGGTTCGCCCTATGGAGAGAGGAGGGCCGGGGGCGAAAACGGATAGCGTTGCTTTCCTGAGGGGAGGCGCGTTGGGGCTGTGGTTTGCTGCCCGAGGAGTGTTTCCCTTTGCAGAATGCAGCTCCCAGAAGCTCGTTTTGATTTGCCATTGCTACGGGGCCTCGGCGCTGAGCGGCCGAGCTGGCTCAGGGGGCATGGCTGGGGCCTAGGCGCAGAAGGTCTTCCCGCTCCGAATCCTGCTTCCCCACGAATGAGAACCCTTGTGGAGTGTGATTTGGGTGCCAGAAACCCCCAGCAAAGCAGCAGGGCCCAGGGATCCAGGGGCAGCCCAGCTCAGCTTCGCCCTATGGAGAGCGGAGTGCCTGGGGCGAAAACGGCTTGTGCTGCTTTCTTGAGCCGAGGCCATTAGGGGCTGTCGTTTCCTGCCTGAAGAGAGTTTCCCTTTGCAGAATGCAGCTCCCAGAAGCTCGTTTTGGTTGGCCGTTGCGACGGGGCCTAGGCACTGAGCGGCCGAGCTGGCTCAGGGGGCATGGCTGGGGCCTGGGCGCAGAAGCCTTCGTGCGCCCAATTCTGCTTCCCAAAGAAGGAGAAGCCGTGGGGAGTGGGTTTCTGCTGCCAGAAACTTCCAGCAAAGCAGCAGGGCCTAGGGATCCACGGGCAGCCCAGTTCAGGTTCGCCCTATGGAGAGCGGAGGGCCGGGGGCGAAAATGGATAGCGTTGCTTTCCTGAGGGGAGGCGCGTTGGGGCTGTGGTTTGCTGCCCGAGGAGTGTTTCGCTTTGCAGAATGCAGCTCCCAGAAGCTCGTTTTGGGCAGTCGGTGCAATGGGGCCTCGGCGCTGAGCGGCCGAGCTGGCTCAGGGGGCATGGCTGGGGCCATGGCGCAGAAGGCCTTCGCACGCCCAATCCTACTTCCCCACGAAGGAGAACCTGTGCGGAGTGGGCTTCGGGCGCCGGAAACCCCCAGCAAAGCTGCAGGGCCCAGGGTGCCATGGGCAGCCCAGCCCCGCTTTGCCCTCTGGAGAGCGGAGGGCCGGGGCAAAAACAGCTTGTGTTGATTTCCTGCGGCGAGGCAGGGTGAGGCTGTGGTGTGCTGCCCAAGGAGAGTTTCCCTTTGCAGAATGCAGCTCCCAGAAGCTCGTTTTGGGCCCTCACTGCGACGGGGCCTCGACGCTGAGCGGCCGAGCTGGCTCAGGGGGCATGGCTGGGGCCTGGGCGCAGAAGGCCTTCGCGCGCCCAATCCTGCTTCCCCATGAAGGAGAACCCGTGGGCAGTGTGAATTGTTTGCCGGAAACCACCAGCAATGCAGCAAGGCGCAGGTATCCAGGGGAAGCCCAGCTCATCTTCGCCCTATGGATAGCGGAGGGCCGGGGGCGAAAACGGATAGCGTTGCTTTCCTGAGCGGAGGCGAGTTGGGGCTGTGCTTTGCTGACCGAGGAGTGTTTTCCTTTGCAGAATGCAGCTCCCAGAAGCTCGTTTTGGGCCTTCGCTGCGACGGGGCCTCGGCGCTGAGGGGCAGAGCTGGCTCAGGGTGCATGGCTGTGGTCTGGGCGCAGAAGGCCTTCGCACGCCCAATCCTACTTCCCCACGAAGGAGAACCTGTGCGGAGTGGGCTTCGGGCGCCGGAAACCCCCAGCAAAGCTGCAGGGCCCAGGGTGCCATGGGCAGCCCAGCCCCGCTTTGCCCTCTGGAGAGCGGAGGGCCGGGGCAAAAACAGCTTGTGTTGATTTCCTGCGGCGAGGCAGGGTGAGGCTGTGGTGTGCTGCCCAAGGAGAGTTTCCCTTTGCAGAATGCAGCTCCCAGAAGCTCGTTTTGGGCCCTCACTGCGACGGGGCCTCGACGCTGAGCGGCCGAGCTGGCTCAGGGGGCATGGCTGGGGCCTGGGCGCAGAAGGCCTTCGCGCGCCCAATCCTGCTTCCCCATGAAGGAGAACCCGTGGGCAGTGTGAATTGTTTGCCGGAAACCACCAGCAATGCAGCAAGGCGCAGGTATCCAGGGGAAGCCCAGCTCATCTTCGCCCTATGGAGAGCGGAGGGCCGGGGGCGAAAACGGATAGCGTTGCTTTCCTGAGCGGAGGCGAGTTGGGGCTGTGCTTTGCTGACCGAGGAGTGTTTTCCTTTGCAGAATGCAGCTCCCAGAAGCTCGTTTTGGGCCTTCGCTGCGACGGGGCCTCGGCGCTGAGGGGCAGAGCTGGCTCAGGGTGCATGGCTGTGGTCTGGGCGCAGAAGGCCTTCGCGTGCCCAATCCTGCTTCCCCACGAAGGAGAACCCGTGGGCAGTGTGATTCGGGTGCCGCAACCCCCAGCAAAGCAGCAGGGCCCAGGGATCCAGGGGCAGCCCAGCTCAGCTTTGCCCTATGGAGAGGGGAGGGCCGGGCGCGAAAACGGATAGCATTGCTTTCCTGAGCGGAGGCACGTTGGGGCTGTGGTTTGCTGCCCCAGCAGAGTTTCGCTTTGCAGAATGCAGCTCTCAGAAGCTCATTTTGGGCAATCGGTGCGACGGGGCCTCGGAGCTGAGTGGCCGAGCTGGCTCAGGGGGCATGGCTGGGGCCTGGGCACAGGAGGCTTTCGCGCACCCAATCCTGCATTCCCCGCGAAGGAGAACTCATGGGGAGTGCGTTTCGGGCACTGGAGACCCCCAGCAAAGCAGCAGGGCCCAGGGATGCAGGGGCAGCCCAGCCCCGCTTTGCCCTATGGATAGCGGAGGGCCGAGGTAAAAACAACTTGTGTTGATTACCTGCGCCGAGGCACGGTGAGGCTGTGGTTTGCTGCCCAAGGAGAGTTTCCCTTTGCAGAATGCAGTTCCCAGAAGCTCCTTATGTGCCGTCGCTGCGACGGGGCCTCGGCACTGAGGGGCAGAGCTGGCTCAGGGGGCATGGCTGGGGCCTAGGCGCAGAAGGTCTTCGCGCTCCGAATCCTGCTTCCCCACGAATGAGAACCCCTGTGGAGTGTGATTTGGGTGCCAGAAACCCCCAGCAAAGCAGCAGGGCCCAGGGATCCAGGGGCAGCCCAGTTCAGGTTCGCCCTATGGAGAGCGGAGGGCCGGGGGCGAAAATGGATAGCGTTGCTTTCCTGAGGGGAGGCGCGTTGGGGCTGTGGTTTGCTGCCCGAGGAGTGTTTCGCTTTGCAGAATGCAGCTCCCAGAAGCTCGTTTTGGGCAGTCGGTGCAATGGGGCCTCGGCGCTGAGCGGCCGAGCTGGCTCAGGGGGCATGGCTGGGGCCATGGCGCAGAAGGCCTTCGCACGCCCAATCCTACTTCCCCACGAAGGAGAACCTGTGCGGAGTGGGCTTCGGGCGCCGGAAACCCCCAGCAAAGCTGCAGGGCCCAGGGTGCCATGGGCAGCCCAGCCCCGCTTTGCCCTCTGGAGAGCGGAGGGCCGGGGCAAAAACAGCTTGTGTTGATTTCCTGCGGCGAGGCAGGGTGAGGCTGTGGTGTGCTGCCCAAGGAGAGTTTCCCTTTGCAGAATGCAGCTCCCAGAAGCTCGTTTTGGGCCCTCACTGCGACGGGGCCTCGACGCTGAGCGGCCGAGCTGGCTCAGGGGGCATGGCTGGGGCCTGGGCGCAGAAGGCCTTCGCGCGCCCAATCCTGCTTCCCCATGAAGGAGAACCCGTGGGCAGTGTGAATTGTTTGCCGGAAACCACCAGCAATGCAGCAAGGCGCAGGTATCCAGGGGAAGCCCAGCTCATCTTCGCCCTATGGATAGCGGAGGGCCGGGGGCGAAAACGGATAGCGTTGCTTTCCTGAGCGGAGGCGAGTTGGGGCTGTGCTTTGCTGACCGAGGAGTGTTTTCCTTTGCAGAATGCAGCTCCCAGAAGCTCGTTTTGGGCCTTCGCTGCGACGGGGCCTCGGCGCTGAGGGGCAGAGCTGGCTCAGGGTGCATGGCTGTGGTCTGGGCGCAGAAGGCCTTCGCACGCCCAATCCTACTTCCCCACGAAGGAGAACCTGTGCGGAGTGGGCTTCGGGCGCCGGAAACCCCCAGCAAAGCTGCAGGGCCCAGGGTGCCATGGGCAGCCCAGCCCCGCTTTGCCCTCTGGAGAGCGGAGGGCCGGGGCAAAAACAGCTTGTGTTGATTTCCTGCGGCGAGGCAGGGTGAGGCTGTGGTGTGCTGCCCAAGGAGAGTTTCCCTTTGCAGAATGCAGCTCCCAGAAGCTCGTTTTGGGCCCTCACTGCGACGGGGCCTCGACGCTGAGCGGCCGAGCTGGCTCAGGGGGCATGGCTGGGGCCTGGGCGCAGAAGGCCTTCGCGCGCCCAATCCTGCTTCCCCATGAAGGAGAACCCGTGGGCAGTGTGAATTGTTTGCCGGAAACCACCAGCAATGCAGCAAGGCGCAGGTATCCAGGGGAAGCCCAGCTCATCTTCGCCCTATGGAGAGCGGAGGGCCGGGGGCGAAAACGGATAGCGTTGCTTTCCTGAGCGGAGGCGAGTTGGGGCTGTGCTTTGCTGACCGAGGAGTGTTTTCCTTTGCAGAATGCAGCTCCCAGAAGCTCGTTTTGGGCCTTCGCTGCGACGGGGCCTCGGCGCTGAGGGGCAGAGCTGGCTCAGGGTGCATGGCTGTGGTCTGGGCGCAGAAGGCCTTCGCGTGCCCAATCCTGCTTCCCCACGAAGGAGAACCCGTGGGCAGTGTGATTCGGGTGCCGCAACCCCCAGCAAAGCAGCAGGGCCCAGGGATCCAGGGGCAGCCCAGCTCAGCTTTGCCCTATGGAGAGGGGAGGGCCGGGCGCGAAAACGGATAGCATTGCTTTCCTGAGCGGAGGCACGTTGGGGCTGTGGTTTGCTGCCCCAGCAGAGTTTCGCTTTGCAGAATGCAGCTCTCAGAAGCTCATTTTGGGCAATCGGTGCGACGGGGCCTCGGAGCTGAGTGGCCGAGCTGGCTCAGGGGGCATGGCTGGGGCCTGGGCACAGGAGGCTTTCGCGCACCCAATCCTGCATTCCCCGCGAAGGAGAACTCATGGGGAGTGCGTTTCGGGCACTGGAGACCCCCAGCAAAGCAGCAGGGCCCAGGGATGCAGGGGCAGCCCAGCCCCGCTTTGCCCTATGGATAGCGGAGGGCCGAGGTAAAAACAACTTGTGTTGATTACCTGCGCCGAGGCACGGTGAGGCTGTGGTTTGCTGCCCAAGGAGAGTTTCCCTTTGCAGAATGCAGTTCCCAGAAGCTCCTTATGTGCCGTCGCTGCGACGGGGCCTCGGCACTGAGGGGCAGAGCTGGCTCAGGGGGCATGGCTGGGGCCTAGGCGCAGAAGGTCTTCGCGCTCCGAATCCTGCTTCCCCACGAATGAGAACCCCTGTGGAGTGTGATTTGGGTGCCAGAAACCCCCAGCAAAGCAGCAGGGCCCAGGGATCCAGGGGCAGCCCAGCTCAGCTTCGCCCTATGGAGAGCGAAGTGCCGGGGGCGAAAATGGATAGCGTTGCTTTCCTGAGCGGAGGCGAGTTGGGGCTGTGCTTTGCTGCCCGAGGAGTGTTTCCCTTTGCAGAATGCAGCTCCCCGAAGCTCGATTTGGGCCGTCGCTGCGACGGGGCCTCGGCGCTGAGCGGCCGAGCTGGCTCAGGGTGCATGGCTGTGGTCTGGGCGCAGAAGGCCTTCGCGCGCCCAATCCTGCTTCCCCACGAAGGAGAACCCGTGGGCAGTGTGATTCGGGTGCCGGAAAGCCCCAGCAAAGCAGCAGGGCCCAGGGATCCAGGGGCAGCCCAGCTCAGCTTCGCCCTATGGAGAGGGGAGGGCCGGGCGCGAAAACGGATAGCATTGCTTTCCTGAGCGGAGGCACGTTGGGGCTGTGGTTTGCTGCCCCAGCAGAGTTTCGCTTTGCAGAATGCAGCTCTCAGAAGCTCATTTTGGGCAATCGGTGCGACGGGGCCTCGGAGCTGAGTGGCCGAGCTGGCTCAGGGGGCATGGCTGGGGACTGGGCGCAGGAGGCTTTCGCGGGCCGAATCCTGCATTCCCCGCGAAGGAGAACCCGTGGGGAGTGCGTTTCGGGCTCCGGAGACCCCCAGGAAAGCAGCAGGGCCCAGGGATCCAGGGGCAGCCCAGCCCCGCATCGCCCTATGGGAGCACAGGGCCGGGGGGTGAAAACGGCTTGCACTGCTTTCCTGAGCCAAGGCGCGTTGGGGCTGTGGTGTTCTGCCCGAGGAGAGTTTCCCATTGCAGAATGAAGCTCCCAGAAGCTCGTCAGGGGCTGTCGCTGCGACGGGACCTCGGCGCGGAGCGGCCGAGCTGGCTCAGGGGGCATGGATGGGGCCTGGGCGCAGAAGGCCTTCGCGCTCCCAATCCTGCTTCCCCACGAAGGTGAACCTGTGGGGAGTGGGCTTCGGGCGCCGGAGACCCCCAGCAAAGCAGCAGGGCCCAGGGAGTCAGGGGCAGCCCAGGCCCGCTTTGCCCTATGGAGAGCGAAGGGCCGTGGTCGAAAAGAGCTTATGTAGATTTCCTGCGCTTAGGCAGGTTGAGGCTGTGGTGTGCTGCCCAAGGAGAGTTTCCCTTTGCAGAATGCAGCTCCCAGAAGCTCGTTTTGGGCCGTCCCTGCGACAGGGACTTGGCTCTGAGCGGCCAAGCTTGCTCAGGGGGCATGGCTGGGGCCTGGGCGCAGAAGGCCTTGGCGTGCCCAATCATGCTTCCCCACGAAGGAGAACCCGTGGGGAGTGGGATTCGGGCGCCGGAGACCCCCAGCAAAGCAGCAGGGCCTAGGGAGCCAGGGGCAGCCCAGCGCCGCTTTGCCCTATGGAGAGCGGAGGGCGGGGGGCGAAAACAGCTTGTGTGGATTTCCTTCGCCGAGGCACGGTGAGGCTGTGGTTTGCTGCCCAAGGAGAGTTTCCCTTTGCAGAATGCAGCTCCCAGAAGCTCGTTTTGGGCCCTCGCTGCGACGGGACCTCGGCGCTGAGCGGCCGAGCTGGCTCAGGGGGCATGGATGGGGCCTGGGCGCAGAAGACCTTCGCGCACCCAATCCTACATCCCAAAGAAGGAGAACCAGTGGGGAGTGGGTTTCGGGCGCTGGAGACCCCCAGCAAAGCAGCAGGGCCCAGGGAGCCAGGGGCATCCCAGCTCAGCTTCACCCTATGGAGAGCGGAGGGCCGGGGGCGAAAACAGCTTGTGTTGATTTCCTGCGCCGAGGCAAGTTGAGGCTGTGGTGTGCTGCCCAAGGAGAGTTTCCCTTTGCAGAATGCAGCTCCCAGAAGGTCGTTTTGATTTGCCATTGCGACGGGGCCTCGGCACTGAGGGGCAGAGCTGGCTCAGGGGGCATGGCTGGGGCCTAGGCGCAGAAGGTCTTCGCGCTCCGAATCCTGCTTCCCCACGAAGGAGAACCCCTGTGGAGTGTGATTTGGGTGCCAGAAACCCCCAGCAAAGCAGCAGGGCCCAGGGATCCAGGGGCAGCCCAGCTCAGCTTCGCCCTATGGAGAGCGGAGTGCCGGGGGCGAAAATGGATAGCGTTGCTTTCCTGAGCGGAGGCGAGTTGGGGCTGTGCTTTGCTGCCCGAGGAGTGTTTCCCTTTGCAGAATGCAGCTCCCCGAAGCTCGATTTGGGCCGTCGCTGCGACGGGGCCTCGGCGCTGAGCGGCCGAGCTGGCTCAGGGTGCATGGCTGTGGTCTGGGCGCAGAAGGCCTTCGCGCGCCCAATCCTGCTTCCCCACGAAGGAGAACCCGTGGGCAGTGTGATTCGGGTGCCGGAAAGCCCCAGCAAAGCAGCAGGGCCCAGGGATCCAGGGGCAGCCCAGCTCAGCTTCGCCCTATGGAGAGGGGAGGGCCGGGCGCGAAAACGGATAGCATTGCTTTCCTGAGCGGAGGCACGTTGGGGCTGTGGTTTCCTGCCCCAGCAGAGTTTCGCTTTGCAGAATGCAGCTCTCAGAAGCTCATTTTGGGCAATCGGTGCGACGGGGCCTCGGAGCTGAGTGGCCGAGCTGGCTCAGGGGGCATGGCTGGGGCCTGGGCGCAGGAGGCTTTCGCGCGCCCAATCCTGCATTCCCCGCGAAGGAGAACCCGTGGGGAGTGCGTTTCGGGCTCCGGAGACCCCCAGGAAAGCAGCAGGGCCCAGGGATCCAGGGGCAGCCCAGCCCCGCTTTGCCAAATGGAGAGCTGAAGGCCGGGGCGAAAACAGCTTGTGTTGATTTCCTACAGCGAGGCACGGTGAGGCTGTGGTTTGTTGCCCAAGGAGAGTTTCCCTTTGCAGAAGGCAGTTCCCAGAAGCTCGTTATGTGCCATCGCTGCGACGGGGCCTCGGCGCTGAGCGGCCGAGCTGGATCAGGGGGCATGGCAGGGACCTGGGCGCAGAAGGCTTTCGCGCGCCCAATCCTGTTTCCCCACCAAGGAGTACCCATGGGCAGTGTGATTCGGGTGCCGGAAACCCCCAGCAAAGCAGCTGGGCCCAGGGATCCAGGTGCAGCCCAGCCCCGCATCGCCCTATGGAGAGCGCAGGGCCTGGGGGGGAAAACGGCTTGCACTGCTTTCCTGAGCCAAGGCGAGTTGGGGGTGTGGTTTGCTGCCCGAGGAGACTTTCCCTTTGCAGAATGCAGCTCCCAGAAGCTCGTCATGGGCTGTCGCTGCGAAGGGGCCTCGGCGGTGAGCGGCTGAACTGGCTCAGGGGGCATGGATGGGGCCTGGGCGCAGAAGGCCTTCACGCGCCCAATCCTACTTCCCAAAGAAGGAGAACCAGTGGGGAGTGGGTTTCGGGCACTGGAGACCCCCAGCAAAGCAGCAGGGCCCAGGGAGCCAGGGGCAGCCCAGCTCAGCTTCGCCCTATGGAGAGCGGAGTGGCGGGGGCGAAAACGGATAGCGTTGCTTTCCTGAGCGGAGGCGAGTTGGGGCTGTGCTTTGCTGCCCGAGGAGTGTTTCCCTTTGCAGAATGCAGCTCCCAGAAGCTCGTTTTGGGCCTTCGCTGCGACGGGGCCTCGGCGCTGAGCGGCCGAGCTGGCTCAGGGTGCATGGCTGTGGTCTGGGAGCAGAAGGCCTTCGCGCGCCCAATCCTGCATCCCCACGAAGGAGAACCTGTGGGCAGTGTGATTCGGGTGCCAGAAACCCCCAGCAAAGCAGCAGGGCCCAGGGATCCAGGGGCAGCCCAGCTCAGCTTCGCCCTATGGAGAGCGTAGTGCCGGGGGCGAAAACGGATAGCATTGCTTTCCTGAGCGGAGGCGAGTTGGGGCTGTGCTTTGCTGCCCGAGGAGTGTTTCCCTTTGCAGAATGCAGCTCCCAGAAGCTCGTTTTGATTTGCCATTGCGACGGGGCCTCGGCACTGAGGGGCAGAGCTGGCTCAGGGGGCATGGCTGCGGCCTAGGCGCAGAAGGTCTTCGCGCTCCGAATCCTGCTTCCCCAGGAGTGAGAACCCCTGTGGAGTGTGATTCGGGTGCCTGAAACCACCAGCAAAGCAGCAGGGCCCAGGGATCCAGGGGCAGCCCAGCTCAGCTTCGCCCTATGGAGAGCGGAGTGCCGGGGGCGAAAACGGATAGCGTTGCTTTCCTGAGCGGAGGCGAGTTGGGGCTGTGCTTTGCTGCCCAAGGAGTGTTTCCCTTTGCAGAATGCAGTTCCCGGGAGCTCGTTATGTGCCGTGGCTGCGACGGGGGCTCGGCGCTCTGCGGCCGAGCTGGATCAGGGGGCATGGCAGGGACCTGGGCGCAGAAGGCCTTCGCGCGCCCAATCCTGTTTCCCCACGAAGGAGTACCCATGGGCAGTGTGATTCGGGTGCCGGAAACCCCCAGCAAAGCAGCTGGGCCCAGGGATCCATGGGCAGCCCAGCCCCGCATCGCCCTATGGAGAGCGCAGGGCCTGGGGGGAAAACGGCTTGCACTGCTTTCTTGAGCCAAGGCGCGTTGGGGGTGTGGTTTGCTGCCCGAGGAGAGTTTCCCTTTGCAGAATGCAGCTCCCAGAAGCTCGTTTTGGGCCATAGCTGCCACGGGTCCTCAGCACTGAGCGGCCGAGCTGGCTCAGGGGGCATGGCTGGGGCCTGGGCGCAGAAGCCTTTCGCGCACCCAATCCTGCATTCCCCACGAAGGAGAACCCGTGGGGAGTGGGATTTGGGCGCCGGAGACCCCCAGCAAAGCAGCAGGGCCCAGGGAGCCAGGGGTGGCCCAGCCCCGCTTTGCCCTATGGAGAGAGGAGGGCCAGGGGCGCAAACAGCTTGTGTTGATTTCCTGCGCCAAGGCACAGTGAGGCTGTGGATTGCTGCCAGAGGAGAGTTTCCCTTTGCAGAATGAAGATCCCAGAAGCTCGTCATGCGCGGTCGCTGCGAAGGGGCCTCGGCGCTGAGCGGCTGAGCTGTCTCAGGGGGCATGGATAGGGCCTGGGCGCAGAAGACCTTCGCTCGCCCAATCCTACTTCCCAAAGAAGAAGAACAAGTGGGGAGTGGGTTTCGGGCGCTGGAGACCCCCAGCAAAGCAGCAGTGCCCAGGGAGCCAGGGGTAGCTCAGCTCAGCTTCGCCCTATGGAGAGCGGAGGGCCGGGGGCGAAAACAGCTTGTGTTGATTTCCTGCGCCGAGGCAGGTTGAGGCTGTGGTGTGCTGCCCAAGGAGAGTTTCCCTTTGCAGAATGCAGCTCCCAGAAGCTCGTTTTGGGCCGTCGCTGCGAAGGGTGCATGGCTGTGGTCTGGGTGCAGAAGGCCTTTGCGCGCCCAATCCTGCATCCCCACGAAGGAGAACCCGTGGGCAGTGTGATTCGGGTGCCGGAAACCCCCAGCAAAGCAGCAGGTCCCAGGGATCCAGGCGCAGCCCAGCCCCGCATCGCCCTATGGAGAGCGCAGGGCCTGGGGGGAAAACGGCTTGCACTGCTTTCCTGAGCCAATGCGCGTTGGGGGTGTGGTTTGCTGCCCAAGGAGAGTTTCCTTTTGCAGAATGCAGCTCCCAGAAGCTCTTTTTGGGCCGTCGCTGCCACGGGTCCTCAGCGCTGATCGGCCGAGCTGGCTCAGGGGGGAAGGCTGGGGCCATGGCGCAGAAGCCTTTCGCAAACCCAATCCTACTTGCCCACGAAGGAGAACCCGTGTGGAGTGTTTTCGGCTGCCGGAAACTCCCAGCAAAGCAGCAGGGCCCAGGGATCCAGGGGCAGCCCAGCTCAGCTTCGCCCTATGGAGAGCAGAGGGCCGGGGGCAAAAACGGATAGCGTTGCTTTCCTGAGCGGAGGCGAGTTGGGGCTGTGGTTTCCTGCCCAAAGATTGTTTCCCATTGAAGAATTCAACTCCCAGAAGCTCGTTTTGTGCCGTCGCTGCGATGGGGCCTCGGCGCTAAGCGGCCCAGCTGGCTCAGGGAGCATGGCTGTGGTCTGGGCGCAGAAGGCCTTCACGCGCCCAATCCTGCTTCCCCACGAAGGAGAACCCGTGGGCAGTGTGATTCGGGTGCCGGAAACCCCCAGCAAAGCAGCAGGGCCCAGGGATCCAGGGGCAGCCCAGCTCAGATTCGCCCTATGGAGAGGGGAGGGCCAGGAGCGAAAACGGATAGCATTGCTTTCCTGAGCAGAGGCGCGTTGGGGCTGTGGTTTGCTGCCCCAGCAGAGATTCACTTTGCAGAATGCAGCTCCCAGAAGCTCATTTTGGGCAGTCGGTGTGACGGGGCCTCGGTGCTGAGTGGCCGAGCTGGCTCGGGGGCATGGCTGCGGCCTGGGGGCAGAGGGCCTTGGCGCAACCAATCCTGCTTCCCCACGAAGGAGAACCAGTGGGGAGTGGGCTTCGGGCACCGGAGACCCCCAGCAAAGCAGCAGGGCCCAGGGATCCTTGGGCAGCCCAGCCCCGCATCGCCCTATGGGAGCACAGGGCCGGGGGGTGAAAACGGCTTGCACTGCTTTCCTGAGCCAAGGCGCGTTGGGGCTGTGGTGTGCTGCCCGAGGAGAGTTTCCCATTGCAGAATGAAGCTCCCAGAAGCTCGTCAAGGGCCGTCGCTGCGACGGGACCTCGGCGCGGAGCGGCCGAGCTGGCTCAGGGGGCATGGATGGGGCCTGGGCGCAGAAGGCCTTCGCGCTCCCAATCCTGCTTCCCCACGAAGGTGAACCTGTGGGGAGTGGGCTTCGGGCGCCGGAGACCCCCAGCAAAGCAGCAGGGCCCAGGGAGTCAGGGGCAGCCCAGGCCCGCTTTGCCCTATGGAGAGCGAAGGGCCGTGGTCGAAAAGAGCTTATGTAGATTTCCTGCGCTTAGGCAGGTTGAGGCTGTGGTGTGCTGCCCAAGGAGAGTTTCCCTTTGCAGAATGCAGCTCCCAGAAGCTCGTTTTGGGCCGTCCCTGCGACAGGGACTTGGCTCTGAGCGGCCAAGCTTGCTCAGGGGGCATGGCTGGGGCCTGGGCGCAGAAGGCCTTGGCGTGCCCAATCATGCTTCCCCACGAAGGAGAACCCGTGGGGAGTGGGATTCGGGCGCCGGAGACCCCCAGCAAAGCAGCAGGGCCTAGGGAGCCAGGGGCAGCCCAGCGCCGCTTTGCCCTATGGAGAGCGGAGGGCGGGGGGCGAAAACAGCTTGTGTGGATTTCCTTCGCCGAGGCACGGTGAGGCTGTGGTTTGCTGCCCAAGGAGAGTTTCCCTTTGCAGAATGCAGCTCCCAGAAGCTCGTTTTGGGCCCTCGCTGCGACGGGACCTCGGCGCTGAGCGGCCGAGCTGGCTCAGGGGGCATGGATGGGGCCTGGGCGCAGAAGACCTTCGCGCACCCAATCCTACATCCCAAAGAAGGAGAACCAGTGGGGAGTGGGTTTCGGGCGCTGGAGACCCCCAGCAAAGCAGCAGGGCCCAGGGAGCCAGGGGCATCCCAGCTCAGCTTCACCCTATGGAGAGCGGAGGGCCCGGGGCGAAAACAGCTTGTGTTGATTTCCTGCGCCGAGGCAAGTTGAGGCTGTGGTGTGCTGCCCAAGGAGAGTTTCCCTTTGCAGAATGCAGCTCCCAGAAGGTCGTTTTGATTTGCCATTGCGACGGGGCCTCGGCACTGAGGGGCAGAGCTGGCTCAGGGGGCATGGCTGGGGCCTAGGCGCAGAAGGTCTTCGCGCTCCGAATCCTGCTTCCCCACGAAGGAGAACCCCTGTGGAGTGTGATTTGGGTGCCAGAAACCCCCAGCAAAGCAGCAGGGCCCAGGGATCCAGGGGCAGCCCAGCTCAGCTTCGCCCTATGGAGAGCGGAGTGCCGGGGGCGAAAATGGATAGCGTTGCTTTCCTGAGCGGAGGCGAGTTGGGGCTGTGCTTTGCTGCCCGAGGAGTGTTTCCCTTTGCAGAATGCAGCTCCCCGAAGCTCGATTTGGGCCGTCGCTGCGACGGGGCCTCGGCGCTGAGCGGCCGAGCTGGCTCAGGGTGCATGGCTGTGGTCTGGGCGCAGAAGGCCTTCGCGCGCCCAATCCTGCTTCCCCACGAAGGAGAACCCGTGGGCAGTGTGATTCGGGTGCCGGAAAGCCCCAGCAAAGCAGCAGGGCCCAGGGATCCAGGGGCAGCCCAGCTCAGCTTCGCCCTATGGAGAGGGGAGGGCCGGGCGCGAAAACGGATAGCATTGCTTTCCTGAGCGGAGGCACGTTGGGGCTGTGGTTTCCTGCCCCAGCAGAGTTTCGCTTTGCAGAATGCAGCTCTCAGAAGCTCATTTTGGGCAATCGGTGCGACGGGGCCTCGGAGCTGAGTGGCCGAGCTGGCTCAGGGGGCATGGCTGGGGCCTGGGCGCAGGAGGCTTTCGCGCGCCCAATCCTGCATTCCCCGCGAAGGAGAACCCGTGGGGAGTGCGTTTCGGGCTCCGGAGACCCCCAGGAAAGCAGCAGGGCCCAGGGATCCAGGGGCAGCCCAGCCCCGCTTTGCCAAATGGAGAGCTGAAGGCCGGGGCGAAAACAGCTTGTGTTGATTTCCTACAGCGAGGCACGGTGAGGCTGTGGTTTGTTGCCCAAGGAGAGTTTCCCTTTGCAGAAGGCAGTTCCCAGAAGCTCGTTATGTGCCATCGCTGCGACGGGGCCTCGGCGCTGAGCGGCCGAGCTGGATCAGGGGGCATGGCAGGGACCTGGGCGCAGAAGGCTTTCGCGCGCCCAATCCTGTTTCCCCACCAAGGAGTACCCATGGGCAGTGTGATTCGGGTGCCGGAAACCCCCAGCAAAGCAGCTGGGCCCAGGGATCCAGGTGCAGCCCAGCCCCGCATCGCCCTATGGAGAGCGCAGGGCCTGGGGGGGAAAACGGCTTGCACTGCTTTCTTGAGCCAAGGCGAGTTGGGGGTGTGGTTTGCTGCCCGAGGAGACTTTCCCTTTGCAGAATGCAGCTCCCAGAAGCTCGTCATGGGCTGTCGCTGCGAAGGGGCCTCGGCGGTGAGCGGCTGAACTGGCTCAGGGGGCATGGATGGGGCCTGGGCGCAGAAGGCCTTCACGCGCCCAATCCTACTTCCCAAAGAAGGAGAACCAGTGGGGAGTGGGTTTCGGGCACTGGAGACCCCCAGCAAAGCAGCAGGGCCCAGGGAGCCAGGGGCAGCCCAGCTCAGCTTCGCCCTATGGAGAGCGGAGTGGCGGGGGCGAAAACGGATAGCGTTGCTTTCCTGAGCGGAGGCGAGTTGGGGCTGTGCTTTGCTGCCCGAGGAGTGTTTCCCTTTGCAGAATGCAGCTCCCAGAAGCTCGTTTTGGGCCTTCGCTGCGACGGGGCCTCGGCGCTGAGCGGCCGAGCTGGCTCAGGGTGCATGGCTGTGGTCTGGGAGCAGAAGGCCTTCGCGCGCCCAATCCTGCATCCCCACGAAGGAGAACCCGTGGGCAGTGTGATTCGGGTGCCAGAAACCCCCAGCAAAGCAGCAGGGCCCAGGGATCCAGGGGCAGCCCAGCTCAGCTTCGCCCTATGGAGAGCGTAGTGCCGGGGGCGAAAACGGATAGCATTGCTTTCCTGAGCGGAGGCGAGTTGGGGCTGTGCTTTGCTGCCCGAGGAGTGTTTCCCTTTGCAGAATGCAGCTCCCAGAAGCTCGTTTTGATTTGCCATTGCGACGGGGCCTCGGCACTGAGGGGCAGAGCTGGCTCAGGGGGCATGGCTGCGGCCTAGGCGCAGAAGGTCTTCGCGCTCCGAATCCTGCTTCCCCAGGAGTGAGAACCCCTGTGGAGTGTGATTCGGGTGCCTGAAACCACCAGCAAAGCAGCAGGGCCCAGGGATCCAGGGGCAGCCCAGCTCAGCTTCGCCCTATGGAGAGCGGAGTGCCGGGGGCGAAAACGGATAGCGTTGCTTTCCTGAGCGGAGGCGAGTTGGGGCTGTGCTTTGCTGCCCGAGGAGTGTTTCCCTTTGCAGAATGCAGTTCCCGGGAGCTCGTTATGTGCCGTGGCTGCGACGGGGGCTCGGCGCTCTGCGGCCGAGCTGGATCAGGGGGCATGGCAGGGACCTGGGCGCAGAAGGCCTTCGCGCGCCCAATCCTGTTTCCCCACGAAGGAGTACCCATGGGCAGTGTGATTCGGGTGCCGGAAACCCCCAGCAAAGCAGCTGGGCCCAGGGATCCATGGGCAGCCCAGCCCCGCATCGCCCTATGGAGAGCGCAGGGCCTGGGGGGAAAACGGCTTGCACTGCTTTCTTGAGCCAAGGCGCGTTGGGGGTGTGGTTTGCTGCCCGAGGAGAGTTTCCCTTTGCAGAATGCAGCTCCCAGAAGCTCATTTTGGGCCATAGCTGCCACGGGTCCTCAGCACTGAGCGGCCGAGCTGGCTCAGGGGGCATGGCTGGGGCCTGGGCGCAGAAGCCTTTCGCGCACCCAATCCTGCATTCCCCACAAAGGAGAACCCGTGGGGAGTGGGATTTGGGCGCCGGAGACCCCCAGCAAAGCAGCAGGGCCCAGGGAGCCAGGGGTGGCCCAGCCCCGCTTTGCCCTATGGAGAGAGGAGGGCCAGGGGCGCAAACAGCTTGTGTTGATTTCCTGCGCCAAGGCACAGTGAGGCTGTGGATTGCTGCCAGAGGAGAGTTTCCCTTTGCAGAATGAAGATCCCAGAAGCTCGTCATGCGCGGTCGCTGCGAAGGGGCCTCGGCGCTGAGCGGCTGAGCTGTCTCAGGGGGCATGGATAGGGCCTGGGCGCAGAAGACCTTCGCTCGCCCAATCCTACTTCCCAAAGAAGGAGAACAAGTGGGGAGTGGGTTTCGGGCGCTGGAGACCCCCAGCAAAGCAGCAGTGCCCAGGGAGCCAGGGGTAGCTCAGCTCAGCTTCGCCCTATGGAGAGCGGAGGGCCGGGGGCGAAAACAGCTTGTGTTGATTTCCTGCGCCGAGGCAGGTTGAGGCTGTGGTGTGCTGCCCAAGGAGAGTTTCCCTTTGCAGAATGCAGCTCCCAGAAGCTCGTTTTGGGCCGTCGCTGCGAAGGGTGCATGGCTGTGGTCTGGGTGCAGAAGGCCTTTGCGCGCCCAATCCTGCATCCCCACGAAGGAGAACCCGTGGGCAGTGTGATTCGGGTGCTGGAAACCCCCAGCAAAGCAGCAGGGCCCAGGGATCCAGGCGCAGCCCAGCCCCGCATCGCCCTATGGAGAGCGCAGGGCCTGGGGGGAAAACGGCTTGCACTGCTTTCCTGAGCCAATGCGCGTTGGGGGTGTGGTTTGCTGCCCAAGGAGAGTTTCCTTTTGCAGAATGCAGCTCCCAGAAGCTCTTTTTGGGCCGTCGCTGCCACGGGTCCTCAGCGCTGATCTGCCGAGCTGGCTCAGGGGGGAAGGCTGGGGCCATGGCGCAGAAGCCTTTCGCAAACCCAATCCTACTTGCCCACGAAGGAGAACCCGTGTGGAGTGTTTTCGGCTGCCGGAAACTCCCAGCAAAGCAGCAGGGCCCAGGGATCCAGGGGCAGCCCAGCTCAGCTTCGCCCTATGGAGAGCAGAGGGCCGGGGGCAAAAACGGATAGCGTTGCTTTCCTGAGCGGAGGCGAGTTGGGGCTGTGGTTTCCTGCCCAAAGATTGTTTCCCATTGAAGAATTCAACTCCCAGAAGCTCGTTTTGTGCCGTCGCTGCGACGGGGCCTCGGCGCTAAGCGGCCCAGCTGGCTCAGGGAGCATGGCTGTGGTCTGGGCGCAGAAGGCCTTCCCGCGCCCAATCCTGCTTCCCCACGAAGGAGAACCCGTGGGCAGTGTGATTCGGGTGCCGGAAACCCCCAGCAAAGCAGCAGGGCCCAGGGATCCAGGGGCAGCCCAGCTCAGATTCGCCCTATGGAGAGGGGAGGGCCAGGAGCGAAAACGGATAGCATTGCTTTCCTGAGCAGAGGCGCGTTGGGGCTGTGGTTTGCTGCCCCAGCAGAGATTCACTTTGCAGAATGCAGCTCCCAGAAGCTCATTTTGGGCAGTCGGTGTGACGGGGCCTCGGTGCTGAGTGGCCGAGCTGGCTCGGGGGCATGGCTGCGGCCTGGGGGCAGAGGGCCTTGGCGCAACCAATCCTGCTTCCCCACGAAGGAGAACCAGTGGGGAGTGGGCTTCGGGCACCGGAGACCCCCAGCAAAGCAGCAGGGCCCAGGGATCCTTGGGCAGCCCAGCCCCGCATCGCCCTATGGGAGCACAGGGCCGGGGGGTGAAAACGGCTTGCACTGCTTTCCTGAGCCAAGGCGCGTTGGGGCTGTGGTGTGCTGCCCGAGGAGAGTTTCCCATTGCAGAATGAAGCTCCCAGAAGCTCGTCAAGGGCCGTCGCTGCGACGGGACCTCGGCGCGGAGCGGCCGAGCTGGCTCAGGGGGCATGGATGGGGCCTGGGCGCAGAAGGCCTTCGCGCTCCCAATCCTGCTTCCCCACGAAGGTGAACCTGTGGGGAGTGGGCTTCGGGCGCCGGAGACCCCCAGCAAAGCAGCAGGGCCCAGGGAGTCAGGGGCAGCCCAGGCCCGCTTTGCCCTATGGAGAGCGAAGGGCCGTGGTCGAAAAGAGCTTATGTAGATTTCCTGCGCTTAGGCAGGTTGAGGCTGTGGTGTGCTGCCCAAGGAGAGTTTCCCTTTGCAGAATGCAGCTCCCAGAAGCTCGTTTTGGGCCGTCCCTGCGACAGGGACTTGGCTCTGAGCGGCCAAGCTTGCTCAGGGGGCATGGCTGGGGCCTGGGCGCAGAAGGCCTTGGCGTGCCCAATCATGCTTCCCCACGAAGGAAAACCCGTGGGGAGTGGGATTCGGGCGCCGGAGACCCCCAGCAAAGCAGCAGGGCCTAGGGAGCCAGGGGCAGCCCAGCGCCGCTTTGCCCTATGGAGAGCGGAGGGCGGGGGGCGAAAACAGCTTGTGTGGATTTCCTTCGCCGAGGCACGGTGAGGCTGTGGTTTGCTGCCCAAGGAGAGTTTCCCTTTGCAGAATGCAGCTCCCAGAAGCTCGTTTTGGGCCCTCGCTGCGACGGGACCTCGGCGCTGAGCGGCCGAGCTGGCTCAGGGGGCATGGATGGGGCCTGGGCGCAGAAGACCTTCGCGCACCCAATCCTACATCCCAAAGAAGGAGAACCAGTGGGGAGTGGGTTTCGGGCGCTGGAGACCCCCAGCAAAGCAGCAGGGCCCAGGGAGCCAGGGGCATCCCAGCTCAGCTTCACCCTATGGAGAGCGGAGGGCCCGGGGCGAAAACAGCTTGTGTTGATTTCCTGCGCCGAGGCAAGTTGAGGCTGTGGTGTGCTGCCCAAGGAGAGTTTCCCTTTGCAGAATGCAGCTCCCAGAAGGTCGTTTTGATTTGCCATTGCGACGGGGCCTCGGCACTGAGGGGCAGAGCTGGCTCAGGGGGCATGGCTGGGGCCTAGGCGCAGAAGGTCTTCGCGCTCCGAATCCTGCTTCCCCACGAATGAGAACCCCTGTGGAGTGTGATTTGGGTGCCAGAAACCCCCAGCAAAGCAGCAGGGCCCAGGGATCCAGGGGCAGCCCAGCTCAGCTTCGCCCTATGGAGAGCGGAGTGCCGGGGGCGAAAATGGATAGCGTTGCTTTCCTGAGCGGAGGCGAGTTGGGGCTGTGCTTTGCTGCCCGAGGAGTGTTTCCCTTTGCAGAATGCAGCTCCCCGAAGCTCGATTTGGGCCGTCGCTGCGATGGGGCCTCGGCGCTGAGCGGCCGAGCTGGCTCAGGGTGCATGGCTGTGGTCTGGGCGCAGAAGGCCTTCGCGCGCCCAATCCTGCTTCCCCACGAAGGAGAACCCGTGGGCAGTGTGATTCGGGTGCCGGAAAGCCCCAGCAAAGCAGCAGGGCCCAGGGAGCCAGGGGCAGCCCAGCTCAGCTTCGCCCTATGGAGAGCGTAGTGCCGGGGGCGAAAACGGATAGCATTGCTTTCCTGAGCGGAGGCGAGTTGGGGCTGTGCTTTGCTGCCCGAGGAGTGTTTCCCTTTGCAGAATGCAGCTCCCAGAAGCTCGTTTTGATTTGCCATTGCGACGGGGCCTCGGCACTGAGGGGCAGAGCTGGCTCAGGGGGCATGGCTGCGGCCTAGGCGCAGAAGGTCTTCGCGCTCCGAATCCTGCTTCCCCAGGAGTGAGAACCCCTGTGGAGTGTGATTCGGGTGCCTGAAACCACCAGCAAAGCAGCAGGGCCCAGGGATCCAGGGGCAGCCCAGCTCAGCTTCGCCCTATGGAGAGCGGAGTGCCGGGGGCGAAAACGGATAGCGTTGCTTTCCTGAGCGGAGGCGAGTTGGGGCTGTGCTTTGCTGCCCAAGGAGTGTTTCCCTTTGCAGAATGCAGTTCCCGGGAGCTCGTTATGTGCCGTGGCTGCGACGGGGGCTCGGCGCTCTGCGGCCGAGCTGGATCAGGGGGCATGGCAGGGACCTGGGCGCAGAAGGCCTTCGCGCGCCCAATCCTGTTTCCCCACGAAGGAGTACCCATGGGCAGTGTGATTCGGGTGCCGGAAACCCCCAGCAAAGCAGCTGGGCCCAGGGATCCATGGGCAGCCCAGCCCCGCATCGCCCTATGGAGAGCGCAGGGCCTGGGGGGAAAACGGCTTGCACTGCTTTCTTGAGCCAAGGCGCGTTGGGGGTGTGGTTTGCTGCCCGAGGAGAGTTTCCCTTTGCAGAATGCAGCTCCCAGAAGCTCGTTTTGGGCCATAGCTGCCACGGGTCCTCAGCACTGAGCGGCCGAGCTGGCTCAGGGGGCATGGCTGGGGCCTGGGCGCAGAAGCCTTTCGCGCACCCAATCCTGCATTCCCCACAAAGGAGAACCCGTGGGGAGTGGGATTTGGGCGCCGGAGACCCCCAGCAAAGCAGCAGGGCCCAGGGAGCCAGGGGTGGCCCAGCCCCGCTTTGCCCTATGGAGAGAGGAGGGCCAGGGGCGCAAACAGCTTGTGTTGATTTCCTGCGCCAAGGCACAGTGAGGCTGTGGATTGCTGCCAGAGGAGAGTTTCCCTTTGCAGAATGAAGATCCCAGAAGCTCGTCATGCGCGGTCGCAGCGAAGGGGCCTCGGCGCTGAGCGGCTGAGCTGTCTCAGGGGGCATGGATAGGGCCTGGGCGCAGAAGACCTTCGCGCGCCCAATCCTACTTCCCAAAGAAGGAGAACCAGTGGGGAGTGGGTTTCGGGCGCTGGAGACCCCCAGCAAAGCAGCAGTGCCCAGGGAGCCAGGGGTAGCTCAGCTCAGCTTCGCCCTATGGAGAGCGGAGGGCCGGGGGCGAAAACAGCTTGTGTTGATTTCCTGCGCCGAGGCAGGTTGAGGCTGTGGTGTGCTGCCCAAGGAGAGTTTCCCTTTGCAGAATGCAGCTCCCAGAAGCTCGTTTTGGGCCGTCGCTGCGAAGGGGCCTCGGTGCTGAGCGGCCGAGCTGGCTCAGGGTGCATGGCTGTGGTCTGGGTGCAGAAGGCCTTTGCGCGCCCAATCCTGCATCCCCACGAAGGAGAACCCGTGGGCAGTGTGATTCGGGTGCCGGAAACCCCCAGCAAAGCAGCAGGGCCCAGGGATCCAGGCGCAGCCCAGCCCCGCATCGCCCTATGGAGAGCGCAGGGCCTGGGGGGAAAACGGCTTGCACTGCTTTCCTGAGCCAATGCGCGTTGGGGGTGTGGTTTGCTGCCCAAGGAGAGTTTCCTTTTGCAGAATGCAGCTCCCAGAAGCTCTTTTTGGGCCGTCACTGCCACGGGTCCTCAGCGCTGATCGGCCGAGCTGGCTCAGGGGGGAAGGCTGGGGCCATGGCGCAGAAGCCTTTCGCAAACCCAATCCTACTTGCCCACGAAGGAGAACCCGTGTGGAGTGTTTTCGGCTGCCGGAAACTCCCAGCAAAGCAGCAGGGCCCAGGGATCCAGGGGCAGCCCAGCTCAGCTTCGCCCTATGGAGAGCAGAGGGCCGGGGGCAAAAACGGATAGCGTTGCTTTCCTGAGCGGAGGCGAGTTGGGGCTGTGGTTTCCTGCCCAAAGATTGTTTCCCATTGAAGAATTCAACTCCCAGAAGCTCGTTTTGTGCCGTCGCTGCGACGGGGCCTCGGCGCTAAGCGGCCCAGCTGGCTCAGGGAGCATGGCTGTGGTCTGGGCGCAGAAGGCCTTCACGCGCCCAATCCTGCTTCCCCACGAAGGAGAACCCGTGGGCAGTGTGATTCGGGTGCCGGAAACCCCCAGCAAAGCAGCAGGGCCCAGGGATCCAGGGGCAGCCCAGCTCAGATTCGCCCTATGGAGAGGGGAGGGCCAGGAGCGAAAACGGATAGCATTGCTTTCCTGAGCAGAGGCGCGTTGGGGCTGTGGTTTGCTGCCCCAGCAGAGATTCACTTTGCAGAATGCAGCTCCCAGAAGCTCATTTTGGGCAGTCGGTGTGACGGGGCCTCGGTGCTGAGTGGCCGAGCTGGCTCGGGGGCATGGCTGCGGCCTGGGGGCAGAGGGCCTTGGCGCAACCAATCCTGCTTCCCCACGAAGGAGAACCAGTGGGGAGTGGGCTTCGGGCACCGGAGACCCCCAGCAAAGCAGCAGGGCCCAGGGATCCTTGGGCAGCCCAGCCCCGCATCGCCCTATGGGAGCACAGGGCCGGGGGGTGAAAACGGCTTGCACTGCTTTCCTGAGCCAAGGCGCGTTGGGGCTGTGGTGTGCTGCCCGAGGAGAGTTTCCCATTGCAGAATGAAGCTCCCAGAAGCTCGTCAAGGGCCGTCGCTGCGACGGGACCTCGGCGCGGAGCGGCCAAGCTGGCTCAGGGGGCATGGATGGGGCCTGGGCGCAGAAGGCCTTCGCGCTCCCAATCCTGCTTCCCCACGAAGGTGAACCTGTGGGGAGTGGGCTTCGGGCGCCGGAGACCCCCAGCAAAGCAGCAGGGCCCAGGGAGTCAGGGGCAGCCCAGGCCCGCTTTGCCCTATGGAGAGCGAAGGGCCGTGGTCGAAAAGAGCTTATGTAGATTTCCTGCGCTTAGGCAGGTTGAGGCTGTGGTGTGCTGCCCAAGGAGAGTTTCCCTTTGCAGAATGCAGCTCCCAGAAGCTCGTTTTGATTTGCCATTGCGACGGGGCCTCGGCACTGAGGGGCAGAGCTGGCTCAGGGGGCATGGCTGGGGCCTAGGCGCAGAAGGTCTTCGCGCTCCGAATCCTGCTTCCCCACGAATGAGAACCCCTGTGGAGTGTGATTTGGGTGCCAGAAACCCCCAGCAAAGCAGCAGGGCCCAGGGATCCAGGGGCAGCCCAGCTCAGCTTCGCCCTATGGAGAGCGGAGTGCCGGGGGCGAAAATGGATAGCGTTGCTTTCCTGAGCGGAGGCGAGTTGGGGCTGTGCTTTGCTGCCCGAGGAGTGTTTCCCTTTGCAGAATGCAGCTCCCCGAAGCTCGATTTGGGCCGTCGCTGCGACGGGGCCTCGGCGCTGAGCGGCCGAGCTGGCTCAGGGTGCATGGCTGTGGTCTGGGCGCAGAAGGCCTTCGCGCGCCCAATCCTGCTTCCCCACGAAGGAGAACCCGTGGGCAGTGTGATTCGGGTGCCGGAAAGCCCCAGCAAAGCAGCAGGGCCCAGGGATCCAGGGGCAGCCCAGCTCAGCTTCGCCCTATGGAGAGCGTAGTGCCGGGGGCGAAAACGGATAGCATTGCTTTCCTGAGCGGAGGCGAGTTGGGGCTGTGCTTTGCTGCCCGAGGAGTGTTTCCCTTTGCAGAATGCAGCTCCCAGAAGCTCGTTTTGATTTGCCATTGCGACGGGGCCTCGGCACTGAGGGGCAGAGCTGGCTCAGGGGGCATGGCTGCGGCCTAGGCGCAGAAGGTCTTCGCGCTCCGAATCCTGCTTCCCCAGGAGTGAGAACCCCTGTGGAGTGTGATTCGGGTGCCTGAAACCACCAGCAAAGCAGCAGGGCCCAGGGATCCAGGGGCAGCCCAGCTCAGCTTCGCCCTATGGAGAGCGGAGTGCCGGGGGCGAAAACGGATAGCGTTGCTTTCCTGAGCGGAGGCGAGTTGGGGCTGTGCTTTGCTGCCCGAGGAGTGTTTCCCTTTGCAGAATGCAGTTCCCGGGAGCTCGTTATGTGCCGTGGCTGCGACGGGGGCTCGGCGCTCTGCGGCCGAGCTGGATCAGGGGGCATGGCAGGGACCTGGGCGCAGAAGGCCTTCGCGCGCCCAATCCTGTTTCCCCACGAAGGAGTACCCATGGGCAGTGTGATTCGGGTGCCGGAAACCCCCAGCAAAGCAGCTGGGCCCAGGGATCCATGGGCAGCCCAGCCCCGCATCGCCCTATGGAGAGCGCAGGGCCTGGGGGGAAAACGGCTTGCACTGCTTTCTTGAGCCAAGGCGCGTTGGGGGTGTGGTTTGCTGCCCGAGGAGAGTTTCCCTTTGCAGAATGCAGCTCCCAGAAGCTCGTTTTGGGCCATAGCTGCCACGGGTCCTCAGCACTGAGCGGCCGAGCTGGCTCAGGGGGCATGGCTGGGGCCTGGGCGCAGAAGCCTTTCGCGCACCCAATCCTGCATTCCCCACAAAGGAGAACCCGTGGGGAGTGGGATTTGGGCGCCGGAGACCCCCAGCAAAGCAGCAGGGCCCAGGGAGCCAGGGGTGGCCCAGCCCCGCTTTGCCCTATGGAGAGAGGAGGGCCAGGGGCGCAAACAGCTTGTGTTGATTTCCTGCGCCAAGGCACAGTGAGGCTGTGGATTGCTGCCAGAGGAGAGTTTCCCTTTGCAGAATGAAGATCCCAGAAGCTCGTCATGCGCGGTCGCAGCGAAGGGGCCTCGGCGCTGAGCGGCTGAGCTGTCTCAGGGGGCATGGATAGGGCCTGGGCGCAGAAGACCTTCGCGCGCCCAATCCTACTTCCCAAAGAAGGAGAACCAGTGGGGAGTGGGTTTCGGGCGCTGGAGACCCCCAGCAAAGCAGCAGTGCCCAGGGAGCCAGGGGTAGCTCAGCTCAGCTTCGCCCTATGGAGAGCGGAGGGCCGGGGGCGAAAACAGCTTGTGTTGATTTCCTGCGCCGAGGCAGGTTGAGGCTGTGGTGTGCTGCCCAAGGAGAGTTTCCCTTTGCAGAATGCAGCTCCCAGAAGCTCGTTTTGGGCCGTCGCTGCGAAGGGGCCTCGGTGCTGAGCGGCCGAGCTGGCTCAGGGTGCATGGCTGTGGTCTGGGTGCAGAAGGCCTTTGCGCGCCCAATCCTGCATCCCCACGAAGGAGAACCCGTGGGCAGTGTGATTCGGGTGCCGGAAACCCCCAGCAAAGCAGCAGGGCCCAGGGATCCAGGCGCAGCCCAGCCCCGCATCGCCCTATGGAGAGCGCAGGGCCTGGGGGGAAAACGGCTTGCACTGCTTTCCTGAGCCAATGCGCGTTGGGGGTGTGGTTTGCTGCCCAAGGAGAGTTTCCTTTTGCAGAATGCAGCTCCCAGAAGCTCTTTTTGGGCCGTCACTGCCACGGGTCCTCAGCGCTGATCGGCCGAGCTGGCTCAGGGGGGAAGGCTGGGGCCATGGCGCAGAAGCCTTTCGCAAACCCAATCCTACTTGCCCACGAAGGAGAACCCGTGTGGAGTGTTTTCGGCTGCCGGAAACTCCCAGCAAAGCAGCAGGGCCCAGGGATCCAGGGGCAGCCCAGCTCAGCTTCGCCCTATGGAGAGCAGAGGGCCGGGGGCAAAAACGGATAGCGTTGCTTTCCTGAGCGGAGGCGAGTTGGGGCTGTGGTTTCCTGCCCAAAGATTGTTTCCCATTGAAGAATTCAACTCCCAGAAGCTCGTTTTGTGCCGTCGCTGCGACGGGGCCTCGGCGCTAAGCGGCCCAGCTGGCTCAGGGAGCATGGCTGTGGTCTGGGCGCAGAAGGCCTTCACGCGCCCAATCCTGCTTCCCCACGAAGGAGAACCTGTGGGCAGTGTGATTCGGGTGCCGGAAACCCCCAGCAAAGCAGCAGGGCCCAGGGATCCAGGGGCAGCCCAGCTCAGATTCGCCCTATGGAGAGGGGAGGGCCAGGAGCGAAAACGGATAGCATTGCTTTCCTGAGCAGAGGCGCGTTGGGGCTGTGGTTTGCTGCCCCAGCAGAGATTCACTTTGCAGAATGCAGCTCCCAGAAGCTCATTTTGGGCAGTCGGTGTGACGGGGCCTCGGTGCTGAGTGGCCGAGCTGGCTCGGGGGCATGGCTGCGGCCTGGGGGCAGAGGGCCTTGGCGCAACCAATCCTGCTTCCCCACGAAGGAGAACCAGTGGGGAGTGGGCTTCGGGCACCGGAGACCCCCAGCAAAGCAGCAGGGCCCAGGGATCCTTGGGCAGCCCAGCCCCGCATCGCCCTATGGGAGCACAGGGCCGGGGGGTGAAAACGGCTTGCACTGCTTTCCTGAGCCAAGGCGCGTTGGGGCTGTGGTGTGCTGCCCGAGGAGAGTTTCCCATTGCAGAATGAAGCTCCCAGAAGCTCGTCAAGGGCCGTCGCTGCGACGGGACCTCGGCGCGGAGCGGCCGAGCTGGCTCAGGGGGCATGGATGGGGCCTGGGCGCAGAAGGCCTTCGCGCTCCCAATCCTGCTTCCCCACGAAGGTGAACCTGTGGGGAGTGGGCTTCGGGCGCCGGAGACCCCCAGCAAAGCAGCAGGGCCCAGGGAGTCAGGGGCAGCCCAGGCCCGCTTTGCCCTATGGAGAGCGAAGGGCCGTGGTCGAAAAGAGCTTATGTAGATTTCCTGCGCTTAGGCAGGTTGAGGCTGTGGTGTGCTGCCCAAGGAGAGTTTCCCTTTGCAGAATGCAGCTCCCAGAAGCTCGTTTTGGGCCGTCCCTGCGACAGGGACTTGGCTCTGAGCGGCCAAGCTTGCTCAGGGGGCATGGCTGGGGCCTGGGCGCAGAAGGCCTTGGCGTGCCCAATCATGCTTCCCCACGAAGGAGAACCCGTGGGGAGTGGGATTCGGGCGCCGGAGACCCCCAGCAAAGCAGCAGGGCCTAGGGAGCCAGGGGCAGCCCAGCGCCGCTTTGCCCTATGGAGAGCGGAGGGCGGGAGGCGAAAACAGCTTGTGTGGATTTCCTTCGCCGAGGCACGGTGAGGCTGTGGTTTGCTGCCCAAGGAGAGTTTCCCTTTGCAGAATGCAGCTCCCAGAAGCTCGTTTTGGGCCCTCGCTGCGACGGGACCTCGGCGCTGAGCGGCCGAGCTGGCTCAGGGGGCATGGATGGGGCCTGGGCGCAGAAGACCTTCGCGCACCCAATCTTACATCCCAAAGAAGGAGAACCAGTGGGGAGTGGGTTTCGGGCGCTGGAGACCCCCAGCAAAGCAGCAGGGCCCAGGGAGCCAGGGGCATCCCAGCTCAGCTTCACCCTATGGAGAGCGGAGGGCCCGGGGCGAAAACAGCTTGTGTTGATTTCCTGCGCCGAGGCAAGTTGAGGCTGTGGTGTGCTGCCCAAGGAGAGTTTCCCTTTGCAGAATGCAGCTCCCAGAAGGTCGTTTTGATTTGCCATTGCGACGGGGCCTCGGCACTGAGGGGCAGAGCTGGCTCAGGGGGCATGGCTGGGGCCTAGGCGCAGAAGGTCTTCGCGCTCCGAATCCTGCTTCCCCACGAATGAGAACCCCTGTGGAGTGTGATTTGGGTGCCAGAAACCCCCAGCAAAGCAGCAGGGCCCAGGGATCCAGGGGCAGCCCAGCTCAGCTTCGCCCTATGGAGAGCGGAGTGCCGGGGGCGAAAATGGATAGCGTTGCTTTCCTGAGCGGAGGCGAGTTGGGGCTGTGCTTTGCTGCCCGAGGAGTGTTTCCCTTTGCAGAATGCAGCTCCCCGAAGCTCGATTTGGGCCGTCGCTGCGACGGGGCCTCGGCGCTGAGCGGCCGAGCTGGCTCAGGGTGCATGGCTGTGGTCTGGGCGCAGAAGGCCTTCGCGCGCCCAATCCTGCTTCCCCACGAAGGAGAACCCGTGGGCAGTGTGATTCGGGTGCCGGAAAGCCCCAGCAAAGCAGCAGGGCCCAGGGATCCAGGGGCAGCCCAGCTCAGCTTCGCCCTATGGAGAGCGTAGTGCCGGGGGCGAAAACGGATAGCATTGCTTTCCTGAGCGGAGGCGAGTTGGGGCTGTGCTTTGCTGCCCGAGGAGTGTTTCCCTTTGCAGAATGCAGCTCCCAGAAGCTCGTTTTGATTTGCCATTGCGACGGGGCCTCGGCACTGAGGGGCAGAGCTGGCTCAGGGGGCATGGCTGCGGCCTAGGCGCAGAAGGTCTTCGCGCTCCGAATCCTGCTTCCCCAGGAGTGAGAACCCCTGTGGAGTGTGATTCGGGTGCCTGAAACCACCAGCAAAGCAGCAGGGCCCAGGGATCCAGGGGCAGCCCAGCTCAGCTTCGCCCTATGGAGAGCGGAGTGCCGGGGGCGAAAACGGATAGCGTTGCTTTCCTGAGCGGAGGCCAGTTGGGGCTGTGCTTTGCTGCCCAAGGAGTGTTTCCCTTTGCAGAATGCAGTTCCCGGGAGCTCGTTATGTGCCGTGGCTGCGACGGGGGCTCGGCGCTCTTCGGCCGAGCTGGATCAGGGGGCATGGCAGGGACCTGGGCGCAGAAGGCCTTCGCGCGCCCAATCCTGTTTCCCCACGAAGGCGTACCCATGGGCAGTGTGATTCGGGTGCCGGAAACCCCCAGCAAAGCAGCTGGGCCCAGGGATCCATGGGCAGCCCAGCCCCGCATCGCCCTATGGAGAGCGCAGGGCCTGGGGGGAAAACGGCTTGCACTGCTTTCTTGAGCCAAGGCGCGTTGGGGGTGTGGTTTGCTGCCCGAGGAGAGTTTCCCTTTGCAGAATGCAGCTCCCAGAAGCTCGTTTTGGGCCATAGCTGCCACGGGTCCTCAGCACTGATCGGCCGAGCTGGCTCAGGGGGGAAGGCTGGGGCCATGGCGCAGAAGCCTTTCGCAAACCCAATCCTACTTGCCCACGAAGGAGAACCCGTGTGGAGTGTTTTCGGCTGCCGGAAACTCCCAGCAAAGCAGCAGGGCCCAGGGATCCAGGGGCAGCCCAGCTCAGCTTCGCCCTATGGAGAGCAGAGGGCCGGGGGCAAAAACGGATAGCGTTGCTTTCCTGAGCGGAGGCGAGTTGGGGCTGTGGTTTCCTGCCCAAAGATTGTTTCCCATTGAAGAATTCAACTCCCAGAAGCTCGTTTTGTGCCGTCGCTGCGACGGGGCCTCGGCGCTAAGCGGCCCAGCTGGCTCAGGGAGCATGGCTGTGGTCTGGGCGCAGAAGGCCTTCACGCGCCCAATCCTGCTTCCCCACGAAGGAGAACCCGTGGGCAGTGTGATTCGGGTGCCGGAAACCCCCAGCAAAGCAGCAGGGCCCAGGGATCCAGGGGCAGCCCAGCTCAGATTCGCCCTATGGAGAGGGGAGGGCCAGGAGCGAAAACGGATAGCATTGCTTTCCTGAGCAGAGGCGCGTTGGGGCTGTGGTTTGCTGCCCCAGCAGAGATTCACTTTGCAGAATGCAGCTCCCAGAAGCTCATTTTGGGCAGTCGGTGTGACGGGGCCTCGGTGCTGAGTGGCCGAGCTGGCTCGGGGGCATGGCTGCGGCCTGGGGTCAGAGGGCCTTGGCGCAACCAATCCTGCTTCCCCACGAAGGAGAACCAGTGGGGAGTGGGCTTCGGGCACCGGAGACCCCCAGCAAAGCAGCAGGGCCCAGGGATCCTTGGGCAGCCCAGCCCCGCATCGCCCTATGGGAGCACAGGGCCGGGGGGTGAAAACGGCTTGCACTGCTTTCCTGAGCCAAGGCGCGTTGGGGCTGTGGTGTGCTGCCCGAGGAGAGTTTCCCATTGCAGAATGAAGCTCCCAGAAGCTCGTCAAGGGCCGTCGCTGCGACGGGACCTCGGCGCGGAGCGGCCAAGCTGGCTCAGGGGGCATGGATGGGGCCTGGGCGCAGAAGGCCTTCGCGCTCCCAATCCTGCTTCCCCACGAAGGTGAACCTGTGGGGAGTGGGCTTCGGGCGCCGGAGACCCCCAGCAAAGCAGCAGGGCCCAGGGAGTCAGGGGCAGCCCAGGCCCGCTTTGCCCTATGGAGAGCGAAGGGCCGTGGTCGAAAAGAGCTTATGTAGATTTCCTGCGCTTAGGCAGGTTGAGGCTGTGGTGTGCTGCCCAAGGAGAGTTTCCCTTTGCAGAATGCAGCTCCCAGAAGCTCGTTTTGGGCCGTCCCTGCGACAGGGACTTGGCTCTGAGCGGCCAAGCTTGCTCAGGGGGCATGGCTGGGGCCTGGGCGCAGAAGGCCTTGGCGTGCCCAATCATGCTTCCCCACGAAGGAGAACCCGTGGGGAGTGGGATTCGGGCGCCGGAGACCCCCAGCAAAGCAGCAGGGCCTAGGGAGCCAGGGGCAGCCCAGCGCCGCTTTGCCCTATGGAGAGCGGAGGGCGGGGGGCGAAAACAGCTTGTGTGGATTTCCTTCGCCGAGGCACGGTGAGGCTGTGGTTTGCTGCCCAAGGAGAGTTTCCCTTTGCAGAATGCAGCTCCCAGAAGCTCGTTTTGGGCCCTCGCTGCGACGGGACCTCGGCGCTGAGCGGCCGAGCTGGCTCAGGGGGCATGGATGGGGCCTGGGCGCAGAAGACCTTCGCGCACCCAATCCTACATCCCAAAGAAGGAGAACCAGTGGGGAGTGGGTTTCGGGCGCTGGAGACCCCCAGCAAAGCAGCAGGGCCCAGGGAGCCAGGGGCATCCCAGCTCAGCTTCACCCTATGGAGAGCGGAGGGCCCGGGGCGAAAACAGCTTGTGTTGATTTCCTGCGCCGAGGCAAGTTGAGGCTGTGGTGTGCTGCCCAAGGAGAGTTTCCCTTTGCAGAATGCAGCTCCCAGAAGGTCGTTTTGATTTGCCATTGCGACGGGGCCTCGGCACTGAGCGGCAGAGCTGGCTCAGGGGGCATGGCTGGGGCCTAGGCGCAGAAGGTCTTCGCGCTCCGAATCCTGCTTCCCCACGAATGAGAACCCCTGTGGAGTGTGATTTGGGTGCCAGAAACCCCCAGCAAAGCAGCAGGGCCCAGGGATCCAGGGGCAGCCCAGCTCAGCTTCGCCCTATGGAGAGCGGAGTGCCGGGGGCGAAAATGGATAGCGTTGCTTTCCTGAGCGGAGGCGAGTTGGGGCTGTGCTTTGCTGCCCGAGGAGTGTTTCCCTTTGCAGAATGCAGCTCCCCGAAGCTCGATTTGGGCCGTCGCTGCGACGGGGCCTCGGCGCTGAGCGGCCGAGCTGGCTCAGGGTGCATGGCTGTGGTCTGGGCGCAGAAGGCCTTCGCGCGCCCAATCCTGCTTCCCCACGAAGGAGAACCCGTGGGCAGTGTGATTCGGGTGCCGGAAAGCCCCAGCAAAGCAGCAGGGCCCAGGGAGCCAGGGGCAGCCCAGCTCAGCTTCGCCCTATTGAGAGCGGAGGGCGGGGGGCGAAAACAGCTTGTGTGGATTTCCTTCGCCGAGGCACGGTGAGGCTGTGGTTTGCTGCCCAAGGAGAGTTTCCCTTTGCAGAATGCAGCTCCCAGAAGCTCGTTTTGGGCCCTCGCTGCGACGGGGCCTCGGCGCTGAGCGGCCGAGCTGGCTCAGGGTGCATGGCTGTGGTCTGGGCGCAGAAGGCCTTCGCGCGCCCAATCCTGCTTCCCCACGAAGGAGAACCCGTGGGCAGTGTGATTCGGGTGCCGGAAAGCCCCAGCAAAGCAGCAGGGCCCAGGGATCCAGGCGCAGCCCAGCCCCGCATCGCCCTATGGAGAGCGCAGGGCCTGGGGGGAAAACGGCTTGCACTGCTTTCCTGAGCCAATGCGCGTTGGGGGTGTGGTTTGCTGCCCAAGGAGAGTTTCCTTTTGCAGAATGCAGCTCCCAGAAGCTCTTTTTGGGCCGTCACTGCCACGGGTCCTCAGCGCTGATCGGCCGAGCTGGCTCAGGGGGGAAGGCTGGGGCCATGGCGCAGAAGCCTTTCGCAAACCCAATCCTACTTGCCCACGAAGGAGAACCCGTGTGGAGTGTTTTCGGCTGCCGGAAACTCCCAGCAAAGCAGCAGGGCCCAGGGATCCAGGGGCAGCCCAGCTCAGCTTCGCCCTATGGAGAGCAGAGGGCCGGGGGCAAAAACGGATAGCGTTGCTTTCCTGAGCGGAGGCGAGTTGGGGCTGTGGTTTCCTGCCCAAAGATTGTTTCCCATTGAAGAATTCAACTCCCAGAAGCTCGTTTTGTGCCGTCGCTGCGACGGGGCCTCGGCGCTAAGCGGCCCAGCTGGCTCAGGGAGCATGGCTGTGGTCTGGGCGCAGAAGGCCTTCACGCGCCCAATCCTGCTTCCCCACGAAGGAGAACCCGTGGGCAGTGTGATTCGGGTGCCGGAAACCCCCAGCAAAGCAGCAGGGCCCAGGGATCCAGGGGCAGCCCAGCTCAGATTCGCCCTATGGAGAGGGGAGGGCCAGGAGCGAAAACGGATAGCATTGCTTTCCTGAGCAGAGGCGCGTTGGGGCTGTGGTTTGCTGCCCCAGCAGAGATTCACTTTGCAGAATGCAGCTCCCAGAAGCTCATTTTGGGCAGTCGGTGTGACGGGGCCTCGGTGCTGAGTGGCCGAGCTGGCTCGGGGGCATGGCTGCGGCCTGGGGGCAGAGGGCCTTGGCGCAACCAATCCTGCTTCCCCACGAAGGAGAACCAGTGGGGAGTGGGCTTCGGGCACCGGAGACCCCCAGCAAAGCAGCAGGGCCCAGGGATCCTTGGGCAGCCCAGCCCCGCATCGCCCTATGGGAGCACAGGGCCGGGGGGTGAAAACGGCTTGCACTGCTTTCCTGAGCCAAGGCGCGTTGGGGCTGTGGTGTGCTGCCCGAGGAGAGTTTCCCATTGCAGAATGAAGCTCCCAGAAGCTCGTCAAGGGCCGTCGCTGCGACGGGACCTCGGCGCGGAGCGGCCGAGCTGGCTCAGGGGGCATGGATGGGGCCTGGGCGCAGAAGGCCTTCGCGCTCCCAATCCTGCTTCCCCACGAAGGTGAACCTGTGGGGAGTGGGCTTCGGGCGCCGGAGACCCCCAGCAAAGCAGCAGGGCCCAGGGAGTCAGGGGCAGCCCAGGCCCGCTTTGCCCTATGGAGAGCGAAGGGCCGTGGTCGAAAAGAGCTTATGTAGATTTCCTGCGCTTAGGCAGGTTGAGGCTGTGGTGTGCTGCCCAAGGAGAGTTTCCCTTTGCAGAATGCAGCTCCCAGAAGCTCGTTTTGGGCCGTCCCTGCGACAGGGACTTGGCTCTGAGCGGCCAAGCTTGCTCAGGGGGCATGGCTGGGGCCTGGGCGCAGAAGGCCTTGGCGTGCCCAATCATGCTTCCCCACGAAGGAGAACCCGTGGGGAGTGGGATTCGGGCGCCGGAGACCCCCAGCAAAGCAGCAGGGCCTAGGGAGCCAGGGGCAGCCCAGCGCCGCTTTGCCCTATGGAGAGCGGAGGGCGGGAGGCGAAAACAGCTTGTGTGGATTTCCTTCGCCGAGGCACGGTGAGGCTGTGGTTTGCTGCCCAAGGAGAGTTTCCCTTTGCAGAATGCAGCTCCCAGAAGCTCGTTTTGGGCCCTCGCTGCGACGGGACCTCGGCGCTGAGCGGCCGAGCTGGCTCAGGGGGCATGGATGGGGCCTGGGCGCAGAAGACCTTCGCGCACCCAATCTTACATCCCAAAGAAGGAGAACCAGTGGGGAGTGGGTTTCGGGCGCTGGAGACCCCCAGCAAAGCAGCAGGGCCCAGGGAGCCAGGGGCATCCCAGCTCAGCTTCACCCTATGGAGAGCGGAGGGCCCGGGGCGAAAACAGCTTGTGTTGATTTCCTGCGCCGAGGCAAGTTGAGGCTGTGGTGTGCTGCCCAAGGAGAGTTTCCCTTTGCAGAATGCAGCTCCCAGAAGGTCGTTTTGATTTGCCATTGCGACGGGGCCTCGGCACTGAGGGGCAGAGCTGGCTCAGGGGGCATGGCTGGGGCCTAGGCGCAGAAGGTCTTCGCGCTCCGAATCCTGCTTCCCCACGAATGAGAACCCCTGTGGAGTGTGATTTGGGTGCCAGAAACCCCCAGCAAAGCAGCAGGGCCCAGGGATCCAGGGGCAGCCCAGCTCAGCTTCGCCCTATGGAGAGCGGAGTGCCGGGGGCGAAAATGGATAGCGTTGCTTTCCTGAGCGGAGGCGAGTTGGGGCTGTGCTTTGCTGCCCGAGGAGTGTTTCCCTTTGCAGAATGCAGCTCCCCGAAGCTCGATTTGGGCCGTCGCTGCGACGGGGCCTCGGCGCTGAGCGGCCGAGCTGGCTCAGGGTGCATGGCTGTGGTCTGGGCGCAGAAGGCCTTCGCGCGCCCAATCCTGCTTCCCCACGAAGGAGAACCCGTGGGCAGTGTGATTCGGGTGCCGGAAAGCCCCAGCAAAGCAGCAGGGCCCAGGGATCCAGGGGCAGCCCAGCTCAGCTTCGCCCTATGGAGAGCGTAGTGCCGGGGGCGAAAACGGATAGCATTGCTTTCCTGAGCGGAGGCGAGTTGGGGCTGTGCTTTGCTGCCCGAGGAGTGTTTCCCTTTGCAGAATGCAGCTCCCAGAAGCTCGTTTTGATTTGCCATTGCGACGGGGCCTCGGCACTGAGGGGCAGAGCTGGCTCAGGGGGCATGGCTGCGGCCTAGGCGCAGAAGGTCTTCGCGCTCCGAATCCTGCTTCCCCAGGAGTGAGAACCCCTGTGGAGTGTGATTCGGGTGCCTGAAACCACCAGCAAAGCAGCAGGGCCCAGGGATCCAGGGGCAGCCCAGCTCAGCTTCGCCCTATGGAGAGCGGAGTGCCGGGGGCGAAAACGGATAGCGTTGCTTTCCTGAGCGGAGGCCAGTTGGGGCTGTGCTTTGCTGCCCAAGGAGTGTTTCCCTTTGCAGAATGCAGTTCCCGGGAGCTCGTTATGTGCCGTGGCTGCGACGGGGGCTCGGCGCTCTGCGGCCGAGCTGGATCAGGGGGCATGGCAGGGACCTGGGCGCAGAAGGCCTTCGCGCGCCCAATCCTGTTTCCCCACGAAGGCGTACCCATGGGCAGTGTGATTCGGGTGCCGGAAACCCCCAGCAAAGCAGCTGGGCCCAGGGATCCATGGGCAGCCCAGCCCCGCATCGCCCTATGGAGAGCGCAGGGCCTGGGGGGAAAACGGCTTGCACTGCTTTCTTGAGCCAAGGCGCGTTGGGGGTGTGGTTTGCTGCCCGAGGAAAGTTTCCCTTTGCAGAATGCAGCTCCCAGAAGCTCGTTTTGGGCCATAGCTGCCACGGGTCCTCAGCACTGATCGGCCGAGCTGGCTCAGGGGGGAAGGCTGGGGCCATGGCGCAGAAGCCTTTCGCAAACCCAATCCTACTTGCCCACGAAGGAGAACCCGTGTGGAGTGTTTTCGGCTGCCGGAAACTCCCAGCAAAGCAGCAGGGCCCAGGGATCCAGGGGCAGCCCAGCTCAGCTTCGCCCTATGGAGAGCAGAGGGCCGGGGGCAAAAACGGATAGCGTTGCTTTCCTGAGCGGAGGCGAGTTGGGGCTGTGGTTTCCTGCCCAAAGATTGTTTCCCATTGAAGAATTCAACTCCCAGAAGCTCGTTTTGTGCCGTCGCTGCGACGGGGCCTCGGCGCTAAGCGGCCCAGCTGGCTCAGGGAGCATGGCTGTGGTCTGGGCGCAGAAGGCCTTCACGCGCCCAATCCTGCTTCCCCACGAAGGAGAACCCGTGGGCAGTGTGATTCGGGTGCCGGAAACCCCCAGCAAAGCAGCAGGGCCCAGGGATCCAGGGGCAGCCCAGCTCAGATTCGCCCTATGGAGAGGGGAGGGCCAGGAGCGAAAACGGATAGCATTGCTTTCCTGAGCAGAGGCGCGTTGGGGCTGTGGTTTGCTGCCCCAGCAGAGATTCACTTTGCAGAATGCAGCTCCCAGAAGCTCATTTTGGGCAGTCGGTGTGACGGGGCCTCGGTGCTGAGTGGCCGAGCTGGCTCGGGGGCATGGCTGCGGCCTGGGGTCAGAGGGCCTTGGCGCAACCAATCCTGCTTCCCCACGAAGGAGAACCAGTGGGGAGTGGGCTTCGGGCACCGGAGACCCCCAGCAAAGCAGCAGGGCCCAGGGATCCTTGGGCAGCCCAGCCCCGCATCGCCCTATGGGAGCACAGGGCCGGGGGGTGAAAACGGCTTGCACTGCTTTCCTGAGCCAAGGCGCGTTGGGGCTGTGGTGTGCTGCCCGAGGAGAGTTTCCCATTGCAGAATGAAGCTCCCAGAAGCTCGTCAAGGGCCGTCGCTGCGACGGGACCTCGGCGCGGAGCGGCCGAGCTGGCTCAGGGGGCATGGATGGGGCCTGGGCGCAGAAGGCCTTCGCGCTCCCAATCCTGCTTCCCCACGAAGGTGAACCTGTGGGGAGTGGGCTTCGGGCGCCGGAGACCCCCAGCAAAGCAGCAGGGCCCAGGGAGTCAGGGGCAGCCCAGGCCCGCTTTGCCCTATGGAGAGCGAAGGGCCGTGGTCGAAAAGAGCTTATGTAGATTTCCTGCGCTTAGGCAGGTTGAGGCTGTGGTGTGCTGCCCAAGGAGAGTTTCCCTTTGCAGAATGCAGCTCCCAGAAGCTCGTTTTGGGCCGTCCCTGCGACAGGGACTTGGCTCTGAGCGGCCAAGCTTGCTCAGGGGGCATGGCTGGGGCCTGGGCGCAGAAGGCCTTGGCGTGCCCAATCATGCTTCCCCACGAAGGAGAACCCGTGGGGAGTGGGATTCGGGCGCCGGAGACCCCCAGCAAAGCAGCAGGGCCTAGGGAGCCAGGGGCAGCCCAGCGCCGCTTTGCCCTATGGAGAGCGGAGGGCGGGGGGCGAAAACAGCTTGTGTGGATTTCCTTCGCCGAGGCACGGTGAGGCTGTGGTTTGCTGCCCAAGGAGAGTTTCCCTTTGCAGAATGCAGCTCCCAGAAGCTCGTTTTGGGCCCTCGCTGCGACGGGACCTCGGCGCTGAGCGGCCGAGCTGGCTCAGGGGGCATGGATGGGGCCTGGGCGCAGAAGACCTTCGTGCACCCAATCCTACATCCCAAAGAAGGAGAACCAGTGGGGAGTGGGTTTCGGGCGCTGGAGACCCCCAGCAAAGCAGCAGGGCCCAGGGAGCCAGGGGCATCCCAGCTCAGCTTCACCCTATGGAGAGCGGAGGGCCCGGGGCGAAAACAGCTTGTGTTGATTTCCTGCGCCGAGGCAAGTTGAGGCTGTGGTGTGCTGCCCAAGGAGAGTTTCCCTTTGCAGAATGCAGCTCCCAGAAGGTCGTTTTGATTTGCCATTGCGACGGGGCCTCGGCACTGAGCGGCAGAGCTGGCTCAGGGGGCATGGCTGGGGCCTAGGCGCAGAAGGTCTTCGCGCTCCGAATCCTGCTTCCCCACGAATGAGAACCCCTGTGGAGTGTGATTTGGGTGCCAGAAACCCCCAGCAAAGCAGCAGGGCCCAGGGATCCAGGGGCAGCCCAGCTCAGCTTCGCCCTATGGAGAGCGGAGTGCCGGGGGCGAAAATGGATAGCGTTGCTTTCCTGAGCGGAGGCGAGTTGGGGCTGTGCTTTGCTGCCCGAGGAGTGTTTCCCTTTGCAGAATGCAGCTCCCCGAAGCTCGATTTGGGCCGTCGCTGCGACGGGGCCTCGGCGCTGAGCGGCCGAGCTGGCTCAGGGTGCATGGCTGTGGTCTGGGCGCAGAAGGCCTTCGCGCGCCCAATCCTGCTTCCCCACGAAGGAGAACCCGTGGGCAGTGTGATTCGGGTGCCGGAAAGCCCCAGCAAAGCAGCAGGGCCCAGGGAGCCAGGGGCAGCCCAGCTCAGCTTCGCCCTATTGAGAGCGGAGGGCGGGGGGCGAAAACAGCTTGTGTGGATTTCCTTCGCCCAGGCACGGTGAGGCTGTGGTTTGCTGCCCAAGGAGAGTTTCCCTTTGCAGAATGCAGCTCCCAGAAGCTCGTTTTGGGCCGTCCCTGCGACAGGGACTTGGCTCTGAGCGGCCAAGCTTGCTCAGGGGGCATGGCTGGGGCCTGGGCGCAGAAGGCCTTGGCGTGCCCAATCATGCTTCCCCACGAAGGAGAACCCGTGGGGAGTGGGATTCGGGCGCCGGAGACCCCCAGCAAAGCAGCAGGGCCTAGGGAGCCAGGGGCAGCCCAGCGCCGCTTTGCCCTATGGAGAGCGGAGGGCGGGGGGCGAAAACAGCTTGTGTGGATTTCCTTCGCCGAGGCACGGTGAGGCTGTGGTTTGCTGCCCAAGGAGAGTTTCCCTTTGCAGAATGCAGCTCCCAGAAGCTCGTTTTGGGCCCTCGCTGCGACGGGGCCTCGGCGCTGAGCGGCCGAGCTGGCTCAGGGTGCATGGCTGTGGTCTGGGCGCAGAAGGCCTTCGCGCGCCCAATCCTGCTTCCCCACGAAGGAGAACCCGTGGGCAGTGTGATTCGGGTGCCGGAAAGCCCCAGCAAAGCAGCAGGGCCCAGGGATCCAGGGGCAGCCCAGCTCAGCTTCGCCCTATGGAGAGGGGAGGGCCGGGCGCGAAAACGGATAGCGTTGCTTTCCTGAGCGGAGGCCAGTTGGGGCTGTGCTTTGCTGCCCAAGGAGTGTTTCCCTTTGCAGAATGCAGTTCCCGGGAGCTCGTTATGTGCCGTGGCTGCGACGGGGGCTCGGCGCTCTGCGGCCGAGCTGGATCAGGGGGCATGGCAGGGACCTGGGCGCAGAAGGCCTTCGCGCGCCCAATCCTGTTTCCCCACGAAGGCGTACCCATGGGCAGTGTGATTCGGGTGCCGGAAACCCCCAGCAAAGCAGCTGGGCCCAGGGATCCATGGGCAGCCCAGCCCCGCATCGCCCTATGGAGAGCGCAGGGCCTGGGGGGAAAACGGCTTGCACTGCTTTCTTGAGCCAAGGCGCGTTGGGGGTGTGGTTTGCTGCCCGAGGAGAGTTTCCCTTTGCAGAATGCAGCTCCCAGAAGCTCGTTTTGGGCCATAGCTGCCACGGGTCCTCAGCACTGATCGGCCGAGCTGGCTCAGGGGGGAAGGCTGGGGCCATGGCGCAGAAGCCTTTCGCAAACCCAATCCTACTTGCCCACGAAGGAGAACCCGTGTGGAGTGTTTTCGGCTGCCGGAAACTCCCAGCAAAGCAGCAGGGCCCAGGGATCCAGGGGCAGCCCAGCTCAGCTTCGCCCTATGGAGAGCAGAGGGCCGGGGGCAAAAACGGATAGCGTTGCTTTCCTGAGCGGAGGCGAGTTGGGGCTGTGGTTTCCTGCCCAAAGATTGTTTCCCATTGAAGAATTCAACTCCCAGAAGCTCGTTTTGTGCCGTCGCTGCGACGGGGCCTCGGCGCTAAGCGGCCCAGCTGGCTCAGGGAGCATGGCTGTGGTCTGGGCGCAGAAGGCCTTCACGCGCCCAATCCTGCTTCCCCACGAAGGAGAACCCGTGGGCAGTGTGATTCGGGTGCCGGAAACCCCCAGCAAAGCAGCAGGGCCCAGGGATCCAGGGGCAGCCCAGCTCAGATTCGCCCTATGGAGAGGGGAGGGCCAGGAGCGAAAACGGATAGCATTGCTTTCCTGAGCAGAGGCGCGTTGGGGCTGTGGTTTGCTGCCCCAGCAGAGATTCACTTTGCAGAATGCAGCTCCCAGAAGCTCATTTTGGGCAGTCGGTGTGACGGGGCCTCGGTGCTGAGTGGCCGAGCTGGCTCGGGGGCATGGCTGCGGCCTGGGGTCAGAGGGCCTTGGCGCAACCAATCCTGCTTCCCCACGAAGGAGAACCAGTGGGGAGTGGGCTTCGGGCACCGGAGACCCCCAGCAAAGCAGCAGGGCCCAGGGATCCTTGGGCAGCCCAGCCCCGCATCGCCCTATGGGAGCACAGGGCCGGGGGGTGAAAACGGCTTGCACTGCTTTCCTGAGCCAAGGCGCGTTGGGGCTGTGGTGTGCTGCCCGAGGAGAGTTTCCCATTGCAGAATGAAGCTCCCAGAAGCTCGTCAAGGGCCGTCGCTGCGACGGGACCTCGGCGCGGAGCGGCCAAGCTGGCTCAGGGGGCATGGATGGGGCCTGGGCGCAGAAGGCCTTCGCGCTCCCAATCCTGCTTCCCCACGAAGGTGAACCTGTGGGGAGTGGGCTTCGGGCGCCGGAGACCCCCAGCAAAGCAGCAGGGCCCAGGGAGTCAGGGGCAGCCCAGGCCCGCTTTGCCCTATGGAGAGCGAAGGGCCGTGGTCGAAAAGAGCTTATGTAGATTTCCTGCGCTTAGGCAGGTTGAGGCTGTGGTGTGCTGCCCAAGGAGAGTTTCCCTTTGCAGAATGCAGCTCCCAGAAGCTCGTTTTGGGCCGTCCCTGCGACAGGGACTTGGCTCTGAGCGGCCAAGCTTGCTCAGGGGGCATGGCTGGGGCCTGGGCGCAGAAGGCCTTGGCGTGCCCAATCATGCTTCCCCACGAAGGAGAACCCGTGGGGAGTGGGATTCGGGCGCCGGAGACCCCCAGCAAAGCAGCAGGGCCTAGGGAGCCAGGGGCAGCCCAGCGCCGCTTTGCCCTATGGAGAGCGGAGGGCGGGGGGCGAAAACAGCTTGTGTGGATTTCCTTCGCCGAGGCACGGTGAGGCTGTGGTTTGCTGCCCAAGGAGAGTTTCCCTTTGCAGAATGCAGCTCCCAGAAGCTCGTTTTGGGCCCTCGCTGCGACGGGACCTCGGCGCTGAGCGGCCGAGCTGGCTCAGGGGGCATGGATGGGGCCTGGGCGCAGAAGACCTTCGCGCACCCAATCCTACATCCCAAAGAAGGAGAACCAGTGGGGAGTGGGTTTCGGGCGCTGGAGACCCCCAGCAAAGCAGCAGGGCCCAGGGAGCCAGGGGCATCCCAGCTCAGCTTCACCCTATGGAGAGCGGAGGGCCCGGGGCGAAAACAGCTTGTGTTGATTTCCTGCGCCGAGGCAAGTTGAGGCTGTGGTGTGCTGCCCAAGGAGAGTTTCCCTTTGCAGAATGCAGCTCCCAGAAGGTCGTTTTGATTTGCCATTGCGACGGGGCCTCGGCACTGAGCGGCAGAGCTGGCTCAGGGGGCATGGCTGGGGCCTAGGCGCAGAAGGTCTTCGCGCTCCGAATCCTGCTTCCCCACGAATGAGAACCCCTGTGGAGTGTGATTTGGGTGCCAGAAACCCCCAGCAAAGCAGCAGGGCCCAGGGATCCAGGGGCAGCCCAGCTCAGCTTCGCCCTATGGAGAGCGGAGTGCCGGGGGCGAAAATGGATAGCGTTGCTTTCCTGAGCGGAGGCGAGTTGGGGCTGTGCTTTGCTGCCCGAGGAGTGTTTCCCTTTGCAGAATGCAGCTCCCCGAAGCTCGATTTGGGCCGTCGCTGCGACGGGGCCTCGGCGCTGAGCGGCCGAGCTGGCTCAGGGTGCATGGCTGTGGTCTGGGCGCAGAAGGCCTTCGCGCGCCCAATCCTGCTTCCCCACGAAGGAGAACCCGTGGGCAGTGTGATTCGGGTGCCGGAAAGCCCCAGCAAAGCAGCAGGGCCCAGGGAGCCAGGGGCAGCCCAGCTCAGCTTCGCCCTATTGAGAGCGGAGGGCGGGGGGCGAAAACAGCTTGTGTGGATTTCCTTCGCCGAGGCACGGTGAGGCTGTGGTTTGCTGCCCAAGGAGAGTTTCCCTTTGCAGAATGCAGCTCCCAGAAGCTCGTTTTGGGCCGTCCCTGCGACAGGGACTTGGCTCTGAGCGGCCAAGCTTGCTCAGGGGGCATGGCTGGGGCCTGGGCGCAGAAGGCCTTGGCGTGCCCAATCATGCTTCCCCACGAAGGAGAACCCGTGGGGAGTGGGATTCGGGCGCCGGAGACCCCCAGCAAAGCAGCAGGGCCTAGGGAGCCAGGGGCAGCCCAGCGCCGCTTTGCCCTATGGAGAGCGGAGGGCGGGGGGCGAAAACAGCTTGTGTGGATTTCCTTCGCCGAGGCACGGTGAGGCTGTGGTTTGCTGCCCAAGGAGAGTTTCCCTTTGCAGAATGCAGCTCCCAGAAGCTCGTTTTGGGCCCTCGCTGCGACGGGGCCTCGGCGCTGAGCGGCCGAGCTGGCTCAGGGTGCATGGCTGTGGTCTGGGCGCAGAAGGCCTTCGCGCGCCCAATCCTGCTTCCCCACGAAGGAGAACCCGTGGGCAGTGTGATTCGGGTGCCGGAAAGCCCCAGCAAAGCAGCAGGGCCCAGGGATCCAGGGGCAGCCCAGCTCAGCTTCGCCCTATGGAGAGGGGAGGGCCGGGCGCGAAAACGGATAGCATTGCTTTCCTGAGCGGAGGCACGTTGGGGCTGTGGTTTGCTGCCCCAGCAGAGTTTCGCTTTGCAGAATGCAGCTCTCAGAAGCTCATTTTGGGCAATCGGTGCGACGGGGCCTCGGAGCTGAGTGGCCGAGCTGGATCAGGGGGCATGGCAGGGACCTGGGCGCAGAAGGCTTTCGCGCGCCCAATCCTGTTTCCCCACCAAGGAGTACCCATGGGCAGTGTGATTCGGGTGCCGGAAACCCCCAGCAAAGCAGCTGGGCCCAGGGATCCAGGTGCAGCCCAGCCCCGCATCGCCCTATGGAGAGCGCAGGGCCTGGGGGGAAAACGGCTTGCACTGCTTTCCTGAGCCAAGGCGAGTTGGGGGTGTGGTTTGCTGCCCGAGGAGACTTTCCCTTTGCAGAATGCAGCTCCCAGAAGCTCGTCATGGGCTGTCGCTGCGAAGGGGCCTCGGCGGTGAGCGGCTGAACTGGCTCAGGGGGCATGGATGGGGCCTGGGCGCAGAAGGCCTTCACGCGCCCAATCCTACTTCCCAAAGAAGGAGAACCAGTGGGGAGTGGGTTTCGGGCACTGGAGACCCCCAGCAAAGCAGCAGGGCCCAGGGAGCCAGGGGCAGCCCAGCTCAGCTTCGCCCTATGGAGAGCGGAGTGGCGGGGGCGAAAACGGATAGCGTTGCTTTCCTGAGCGGAGGCGAGTTGGGGCTGTGCTTTGCTGCCCGAGGAGTGTTTCCCTTTGCAGAATGCAGCTCCCAGAAGCTCGTTTTGGGCCTTCGCTGCGACGGGGCCTCGGCGCTGAGCGGCCGAGCTGGCTCAGGGTGCATGGCTGTGGTCTGGGAGCAGAAGGCCTTCGCGCGCCCAATCCTGCATCCCCACGAAGGAGAACCCGTGGGCAGTGTGATTCGGGTGCCAGAAACCCCCAGCAAAGCAGCAGGGCCCAGGGATCCAGGGGCAGCCCAGCTCAGCTTCGCCCTATGGAGAGCGTAGTGCCGGGGGCGAAAACGGATAGCATTGCTTTCCTGAGCGGAGGCGAGTTGGGGCTGTGCTTTGCTGCCCGAGGAGTGTTTCCCTTTGCAGAATGCAGCTCCCAGAAGCTCGTTTTGATTTGCCATTGCGACGGGGCCTCGGCACTGAGGGGCAGAGCTGGCTCAGGGGGCATGGCTGCGGCCTAGGCGCAGAAGGTCTTCGCGCTCCGAATCCTGCTTCCCCAGGAGTGAGAACCCCTGTGGAGTGTGATTCGGGTGCCTGAAACCACCAGCAAAGCAGCAGGGCCCAGGGATCCAGGGGCAGCCCAGCTCAGCTTCGCCCTATGGAGAGCGGAGTGCCGGGGGCGAAAACGGATAGCGTTGCTTTCCTGAGCGGAGGCGAGTTGGGGCTGTGCTTTGCTGCCCGAGGAGTGTTTCCCTTTGCAGAATGCAGTTCCCGGGAGCTCGTTATGTGCCGTGGCTGCGACGGGGGCTCGGCGCTCTGCGGCCGAGCTGGATCAGGGGGCATGGCAGGGACCTGGGCGCAGAAGGCCTTCGCGCGCCCAATCCTGTTTCCCCACGAAGGAGTACCCATGGGCAGTGTGATTCGGGTGCCGGAAACCCCCAGCAAAGCAGCTGGGCCCAGGGATCCATGGGCAGCCCAGCCCCGCATCGCCCTATGGAGAGCGCAGGGCCTGGGGGGAAAACGGCTTGCACTGCTTTCTTGAGCCAAGGCGCGTTGGGGGTGTGGTTTGCTGCCCGAGGAGAGTTTCCCTTTGCAGAATGCAGCTCCCAGAAGCTCGTTTTGGGCCATAGCTGCCACGGGTCCTCAGCACTGAGCGGCCGAGCTGGCTCAGGGGGCATGGCTGGGGCCTGGGCGCAGAAGCCTTTCGCGCACCCAATCCTGCATTCCCCACAAAGGAGAACCCGTGGGGAGTGGGATTTGGGCGCCGGAGACCCCCAGCAAAGCAGCAGGGCCCAGGGAGCCAGGGGTGGCCCAGCCCCGCTTTGCCCTATGGAGAGAGGAGGGCCAGGGGCGCAAACAGCTTGTGTTGATTTCCTGCGCCAAGGCACAGTGAGGCTGTGGATTGCTGCCAGAGGAGAGTTTCCCTTTGCAGAATGAAGATCCCAGAAGCTCGTCATGCGCGGTCGCTGCGAAGGGGCCTCGGCGCTGAGCGGCTGAGCTGTCTCAGGGGGCATGGATAGGGCCTGGGCGCAGAAGACCTTCGCGCGCCCAATCCTACTTCCCAAAGAAGGAGAACCAGTGGGGAGTGGGTTTCGGGCGCTGGAGACCCCCAGCAAAGCAGCAGTGCCCAGGGAGCCAGGGGTAGCTCAGCTCAGCTTCGCCCTATGGAGAGCGGAGGGCCGGGGGCGAAAACAGCTTGTGTTGATTTCCTGCGCCGAGGCAGGTTGAGGCTGTGGTGTGCTGCCCAAGGAGAGTTTCCCTTTGCAGAATGCAGCTCCCAGAAGCTCGTTTTGGGCCGTCGCTGCGAAGGGGCCTCGGTGCTGAGCGGCCGAGCTGGCTCAGGGTGCATGGCTGTGGTCTGGGTGCAGAAGGCCTTTGCGCGCCCAATCCTGCATCCCCACGAAGGAGAACCCGTGGGCAGTGTGATTCGGGTGCCGGAAACCCCCAGCAAAGCAGCAGGGCCCAGGGATCCAGGCGCAGCCCAGCCCCGCATCGCCCTATGGAGAGCGCAGGGCCTGGGGGGAAAACGGCTTGCACTGCTTTCCTGAGCCAATGCGCGTTGGGGGTGTGGTTTGCTGCCCAAGGAGAGTTTCCTTTTGCAGAATGCAGCTCCCAGAAGCTCTTTTTGGGCCGTCACTGCCACGGGTCCTCAGCGCTGATCGGCCGAGCTGGCTCAGGGGGGAAGGCTGGGGCCATGGCGCAGAAGCCTTTCGCAAACCCAATCCTACTTGCCCACGAAGGAGAACCCGTGTGGAGTGTTTTCGGCTGCCGGAAACTCCCAGCAAAGCAGCAGGGCCCAGGGATCCAGGGGCAGCCCAGCTCAGCTTCGCCCTATGGAGAGCAGAGGGCCGGGGGCAAAAACGGATAGCGTTGCTTTCCTGAGCGGAGGCGAGTTGGGGCTGTGGTTTCCTGCCCAAAGATTGTTTCCCATTGAAGAATTCAACTCCCAGAAGCTCGTTTTGTGCCGTCGCTGCGACGGGGCCTCGGCGCTAAGCGGCCCAGCTGGCTCAGGGAGCATGGCTGTGGTCTGGGCGCAGAAGGCCTTCACGCGCCCAATCCTGCTTCCCCACGAAGGAGAACCCGTGGGCAGTGTGATTCGGGTGCCGGAAACCCCCAGCAAAGCAGCAGGGCCCAGGGATCCAGGGGCAGCCCAGCTCAGATTCGCCCTATGGAGAGGGGAGGGCCAGGAGCGAAAACGGATAGCATTGCTTTCCTGAGCAGAGGCGCGTTGGGGCTGTGGTTTGCTGCCCCAGCAGAGATTCACTTTGCAGAATGCAGCTCCCAGAAGCTCATTTTGGGCAGTCGGTGTGACGGGGCCTCGGTGCTGAGTGGCCGAGCTGGCTCGGGGGCATGGCTGCGGCCTGGGGTCAGAGGGCCTTGGCGCAACCAATCCTGCTTCCCCACGAAGGAGAACCAGTGGGGAGTGGGCTTCGGGCACCGGAGACCCCCAGCAAAGCAGCAGGGCCCAGGGATCCTTGGGCAGCCCAGCCCCGCATCGCCCTATGGGAGCACAGGGCCGGGGGGTGAAAACGGCTTGCACTGCTTTCCTGAGCCAAGGCGCGTTGGGGCTGTGGTGTGCTGCCCGAGGAGAGTTTCCCATTGCAGAATGAAGCTCCCAGAAGCTCGTCAAGGGCCGTCGCTGCGACGGGACCTCGGCGCGGAGCGGCCAAGCTGGCTCAGGGGGCATGGATGGGGCCTGGGCGCAGAAGGCCTTCGCGCTCCCAATCCTGCTTCCCCACGAAGGTGAACCTGTGGGGAGTGGGCTTCGGGCGCCGGAGACCCCCAGCAAAGCAGCAGGGCCCAGGGAGTCAGGGGCAGCCCAGGCCCGCTTTGCCCTATGGAGAGCGAAGGGCCGTGGTCGAAAAGAGCTTATGTAGATTTCCTGCGCTTAGGCAGGTTGAGGCTGTGGTGTGCTGCCCAAGGAGAGTTTCCCTTTGCAGAATGCAGCTCCCAGAAGCTCGTTTTGGGCCGTCCCTGCGACAGGGACTTGGCTCTGAGCGGCCAAGCTTGCTCAGGGGGCATGGCTGGGGCCTGGGCGCAGAAGGCCTTGGCGTGCCCAATCATGCTTCCCCACGAAGGAGAACCCGTGGGGAGTGGGATTCGGGCGCCGGAGACCCCCAGCAAAGCAGCAGGGCCTAGGGAGCCAGGGGCAGCCCAGCGCCGCTTTGCCCTATGGAGAGCGGAGGGCGGGGGGCGAAAACAGCTTGTGTGGATTTCCTTCGCCGAGGCACGGTGAGGCTGTGGTTTGCTGCCCAAGGAGAGTTTCCCTTTGCAGAATGCAGCTCCCAGAAGCTCGTTTTGGGCCCTCGCTGCGACGGGACCTCGGCGCTGAGCGGCCGAGCTGGCTCAGGGGGCATGGATGGGGCCTGGGCGCAGAAGACCTTCGCGCACCCAATCCTACATCCCAAAGAAGGAGAACCAGTGGGGAGTGGGTTTCGGGCGCTGGAGACCCCCAGCAAAGCAGCAGGGCCCAGGGAGCCAGGGGCATCCCAGCTCAGCTTCACCCTATGGAGAGCGGAGGGCCCGGGGCGAAAACAGCTTGTGTTGATTTCCTGCGCCGAGGCAAGTTGAGGCTGTGGTGTGCTGCCCAAGGAGAGTTTCCCTTTGCAGAATGCAGCTCCCAGAAGGTCGTTTTGATTTGCCATTGCGACGGGGCCTCGGCACTGAGCGGCAGAGCTGGCTCAGGGGGCATGGCTGGGGCCTAGGCGCAGAAGGTCTTCGCGCTCCGAATCCTGCTTCCCCACGAATGAGAACCCCTGTGGAGTGTGATTTGGGTGCCAGAAACCCCCAGCAAAGCAGCAGGGCCCAGGGATCCAGGGGCAGCCCAGCTCAGCTTCGCCCTATGGAGAGCGGAGTGCCGGGGGCGAAAATGGATAGCGTTGCTTTCCTGAGCGGAGGCGAGTTGGGGCTGTGCTTTGCTGCCCGAGGAGTGTTTCCCTTTGCAGAATGCAGCTCCCCGAAGCTCGATTTGGGCCGTCGCTGCGACGGGGCCTCGGCGCTGAGCGGCCGAGCTGGCTCAGGGTGCATGGCTGTGGTCTGGGCGCAGAAGGCCTTCGCGCGCCCAATCCTGCTTCCCCACGAAGGAGAACCCGTGGGCAGTGTGATTCGGGTGTCGGAAAGCCCCAGCAAAGCAGCAGGGCCCAGGGAGCCAGGGGCAGCCCAGCTCAGCTTCGCCCTATTGAGAGCGGAGGGCGGGGGGCGAAAACAGCTTGTGTGGATTTCCTTCGCCGAGGCACGGTGAGGCTGTGGTTTGCTGCCCAAGGAGAGTTTCCCTTTGCAGAATGCAGCTCCCAGAAGCTCGTTTTGGGCCGTCCCTGCGACAGGGACTTGGCTCTGAGCGGCCAAGCTTGCTCAGGGGGCATGGCTGGGGCCTGGGCGCAGAAGGCCTTGGCGTGCCCAATCATGCTTCCCCACGAAGGAGAACCCGTGGGGAGTGGGATTCGGGCGCCGGAGACCCCCAGCAAAGCAGCAGGGCCTAGGGAGCCAGGGGCAGCCCAGCGCCGCTTTGCCCTATGGAGAGCGGAGGGCGGGGGGCGAAAACAGCTTGTGTGGATTTCCTTCGCCGAGGCACGGTGAGGCTGTGGTTTGCTGCCCAAGGAGAGTTTCCCTTTGCAGAATGCAGCTCCCAGAAGCTCGTTTTGGGCCCTCGCTGCGACGGGGCCTCGGCGCTGAGCGGCCGAGCTGGCTCAGGGTGCATGGCTGTGGTCTGGGCGCAGAAGGCCTTCGCGCGCCCAATCCTGCTTCCCCACGAAGGAGAACCCGTGGGCAGTGTGATTCGGGTGCCGGAAAGCCCCAGCAAAGCAGCAGGGCCCAGGGATCCAGGGGCAGCCCAGCTCAGCTTCGCCCTATGGAGAGGGGAGGGCCGGGCGCGAAAACGGATAGCATTGCTTTCCTGAGCGGAGGCACGTTGGGGCTGTGGTTTGCTGCCCCAGCAGAGTTTCGCTTTGCAGAATGCAGCTCTCAGAAGCTCATTTTGGGCAATCGGTGCGACGGGGCCTCGGAGCTGAGTGGCCGAGCTGGATCAGGGGGCATGGCAGGGACCTGGGCGCAGAAGGCTTTCGCGCGCCCAATCCTGTTTCCCCACCAAGGAGTACCCATGGGCAGTGTGATTCGGGTGCCGGAAACCCCCAGCAAAGCAGCTGGGCCCAGGGATCCAGGTGCAGCCCAGCCCCGCATCGCCCTATGGAGAGCGCAGGGCCTGGGGGGGAAAACGGCTTGCACTGCTTTCCTGAGCCAAGGCGAGTTGGGGGTGTGGTTTGCTGCCCGAGGAGACTTTCCCTTTGCAGAATGCAGCTCCCAGAAGCTCGTCATGGGCTGTCGCTGCGAAGGGGCCTCGGCGGTGAGCGGCTGAACTGGCTCAGGGGGCATGGATGGGGCCTGGGCGCAGAAGGCCTTCACGCGCCCAATCCTACTTCCCAAAGAAGGAGAACCAGTGGGGAGTGGGTTTCGGGCACTGGAGACCCCCAGCAAAGCAGCAGGGCCCAGGGAGCCAGGGGCAGCCCAGCTCAGCTTCGCCCTATGGAGAGCGGAGTGGCGGGGGCGAAAACGGATAGCGTTGCTTTCCTGAGCGGAGGCGAGTTGGGGCTGTGCTTTGCTGCCCGAGGAGTGTTTCCCTTTGCAGAATGCAGCTCCCAGAAGCTCGTTTTGGGCCTTCGCTGCGACGGGGCCTCGGCGCTGAGCGGCCGAGCTGGCTCAGGGTGCATGGCTGTGGTCTGGGAGCAGAAGGCCTTCGCGCGCCCAATCCTGCATCCCCACGAAGGAGAACCCGTGGGCAGTGTGATTCGGGTGCCAGAAACCCCCAGCAAAGCAGCAGGGCCCAGGGATCCAGGGGCAGCCCAGCTCAGCTTCGCCCTATGGAGAGCGTAGTGCCGGGGGCGAAAACGGATAGCATTGCTTTCCTGAGCGGAGGCGAGTTGGGGCTGTGCTTTGCTGCCCGAGGAGTGTTTCCCTTTGCAGAATGCAGCTCCCAGAAGCTCGTTTTGATTTGCCATTGCGACGGGGCCTCGGCACTGAGGGGCAGAGCTGGCTCAGGGGGCATGGCTGCGGCCTAGGCGCAGAAGGTCTTCGCGCTCCGAATCCTGCTTCCCCAGGAGTGAGAACCCCTGTGGAGTGTGATTCGGGTGCCTGAAACCACCAGCAAAGCAGCAGGGCCCAGGGATCCAGGGGCAGCCCAGCTCAGCTTCGCCCTATGGAGAGCGGAGTGCCGGGGGCGAAAACGGATAGCGTTGCTTTCCTGAGCGGAGGCGAGTTGGGGCTGTGCTTTGCTGCCCGAGGAGTGTTTCCCTTTGCAGAATGCAGTTCCCGGGAGCTCGTTATGTGCCGTGGCTGCGACGGGGGCTCGGCGCTCTGCGGCCGAGCTGGATCAGGGGGCATGGCAGGGACCTGGGCGCAGAAGGCCTTCGCGCGCCCAATCCTGTTTCCCCACGAAGGAGTACCCATGGGCAGTGTGATTCGGGTGCCGGAAACCCCCAGCAAAGCAGCTGGGCCCAGGGATCCATGGGCAGCCCAGCCCCGCATCGCCCTATGGAGAGCGCAGGGCCTGGGGGGAAAACGGCTTGCACTGCTTTCTTGAGCCAAGGCGCGTTGGGGGTGTGGTTTGCTGCCCGAGGAGAGTTTCCCTTTGCAGAATGCAGCTCCCAGAAGCTCGTTTTGGGCCATAGCTGCCACGGGTCCTCAGCACTGAGCGGCCGAGCTGGCTCAGGGGGCATGGCTGGGGCCTGGGCGCAGAAGCCTTTCGCGCACCCAATCCTGCATTCCCCACAAAGGAGAACCCGTGGGGAGTGGGATTTGGGCGCCGGAGACCCCCAGCAAAGCAGCAGGGCCCAGGGAGCCAGGGGTGGCCCAGCCCCGCTTTGCCCTATGGAGAGAGGAGGGCCAGGGGCGCAAACAGCTTGTGTTGATTTCCTGCGCCAAGGCACAGTGAGGCTGTGGATTGCTGCCAGAGGAGAGTTTCCCTTTGCAGAATGAAGATCCCAGAAGCTCGTCATGCGCGGTCGCTGCGAAGGGGCCTCGGCGCTGAGCGGCTGAGCTGTCTCAGGGGGCATGAATAGGGCCTGGGCGCAGAAGACCTTCGCGCGCCCAATCCTACTTCCCAAAGAAGGAGAACCAGTGGGGAGTGGGTTTCGGGCGCTGGAGACCCCCAGCAAAGCAGCAGTGCCCAGGGAGCCAGGGGTAGCTCAGCTCAGCTTCGCCCTATGGAGAGCGGAGGGCCGGGGGCGAAAACAGCTTGTGTTGATTTCCTGCGCCGAGGCAGGTTGAGGCTGTGGTGTGCTGCCCAAGGAGAGTTTCCCTTTGCAGAATGCAGCTCCCAGAAGCTCGTTTTGGGCCGTCGCTGCGAAGGGGCCTCGGTGCTGAGCGGCCGAGCTGGCTCAGGGTGCATGGCTGTGGTCTGGGTGCAGAAGGCCTTTGCGCGCCCAATCCTGCATCCCCACGAAGGAGAACCCGTGGGCAGTGTGATTCGGGTGCCGGAAACCCCCAGCAAAGCAGCAGGGCCCAGGGATCCAGGCGCAGCCCAGCCCCGCATCGCCCTATGGAGAGCGCAGGGCCTGGGGGGAAAACGGCTTGCACTGCTTTCCTGAGCCAATGCGCGTTGGGGGTGTGGTTTGCTGCCCAAGGAGAGTTTCCTTTTGCAGAATGCAGCTCCCAGAAGCTCTTTTTGGGCCGTCGCTGCCACGGGTCCTCAGCGCTGATCGGCCGAGCTGGCTCAGGGGGGAAGGCTGGGGCCATGGCGCAGAAGCCTTTCGCAAACCCAATCCTACTTGCCCACGAAGGAGAACCCGTGTGGAGTGTTTTCGGCTGCCGGAAACTCCCAGCAAAGCAGCAGGGCCCAGGGATCCAGGGGCAGCCCAGCTCAGCTTCGCCCTATGGAGAGCAGAGGGCCGGGGGCAAAAACGGATAGCGTTGCTTTCCTGAGCGGAGGCGAGTTGGGGCTGTGGTTTCCTGCCCAAAGATTGTTTCCCATTGAAGAATTCAACTCCCAGAAGCTCGTTTTGTGCCGTCGCTGCGACGGGGCCTCGGCGCTAAGCGGCCCAGCTGGCTCAGGGAGCATGGCTGTGGTCTGGGCGCAGAAGGCCTTCACGCGCCCAATCCTGCTTCCCCACGAAGGAGAACCCGTGGGCAGTGTGATTCGGGTGCCGGAAACCCCCAGCAAAGCAGCAGGGCCCAGGGATCCAGGGGCAGCCCAGCTCAGATTCGCCCTATGGAGAGGGGAGGGCCAGGAGCGAAAACGGATAGCATTGCTTTCCTGAGCAGAGGCGCGTTGGGGCTGTGGTTTGCTGCCCCAGCAGAGATTCACGTTGCAGAATGCAGCTCCCAGAAGCTCATTTTGGGCAGTCGGTGTGACGGGGCCTCGGTGCTGAGTGGCCGAGCTGGCTCGGGGGCATGGCTGCGGCCTGGGGGCAGAGGGCCTTGGCGCAACCAATCCTGCTTCCCCACGAAGGAGAACCAGTGGGGAGTGGGCTTCGGGCACCGGAGACCCCCAGCAAAGCAGCAGGGCCCAGGGATCCTTGGGCAGCCCAGCCCCGCATCGCCCTATGGGAGCACAGGGCCGGGGGGTGAAAACGGCTTGCACTGCTTTCCTGAGCCAAGGCGCGTTGGGGCTGTGGTGTGCTGCCCGAGGAGAGTTTCCCATTGCAGAATGAAGCTCCCAGAAGCTCGTCAGGGGCCGTCGCTGCGACGGGACCTCGGCGCGGAGCGGCCGAGCTGGCTCAGGGGGCATGGATGGGGCCTGGGCGCAGAAGGCCTTCGCGCTCCCAATCCTGCTTCCCCACGAAGGTGAACCTGTGGGGAGTGGGCTTCGGGCGCCGGAGACCCCCAGCAAAGCAGCAGGGCCCAGGGAGTCAGGGGCAGCCCAGGCCCGCTTTGCCCTATGGAGAGCGAAGGGCCGTGGTCGAAAAGAGCTTATGTAGATTTCCTGCGCTTAGGCAGGTTGAGGCTGTGGTGTGCTGCCCAAGGAGAGTTTCCCTTTGCAGAATGCAGCTCCCAGAAGCTCGTTTTGGGCCGTCCCTGCGACAGGGACTTGGCTCTGAGCGGCCAAGCTTGCTCAGGGGGCATGGCTGGGGCCTGGGCGCAGAAGGCCTTGGCGTGCCCAATCATGCTTCCCCACGAAGGAGAACCCGTGGGGAGTGGGATTCGGGCGCCGGAGACCCCCAGCAAAGCAGCAGGGCCTAGGGAGCCAGGGGCAGCCCAGCGCCGCTTTGCCCTATGGAGAGCGGAGGGCGGGGGGCGAAAACAGCTTGTGTGGATTTCCTTCGCCGAGGCACGGTGAGGCTGTGGTTTGCTGCCCAAGGAGAGTTTCCCTTTGCAGAATGCAGCTCCCAGAAGCTCGTTTTGGGCCCTCGCTGCGACGGGACCTCGGCGCTGAGCGGCCGAGCTGGCTCAGGGGGCATGGATGGGGCCTGGGCGCAGAAGACCTTCGCGCACCCAATCCTATATCCCAAAGAAGGAGAACCAGTGGGGAGTGGGTTTCGGGCGCTGGAGACCCCCAGCAAAGCAGCAGGGCCCAGGGAGCCAGGGGCATCCCAGCTCAGCTTCACCCTATGGAGAGCGGAGGGCCCGGGGCGAAAACAGCTTGTGTTGATTTCCTGCGCCGAGGAAAGTTGAGGCTGTGGTGGGCTGCCCAAGGAGAGTTTCCCTTTGCAGAATGCAGCTCCCAGAAGGTCGTTTTGATTTGCCATTGCGACGGGGCCTCGGCACTGAGGGGCAGAGCTGGCTCAGGGGGCATGGCTGGGGCCTAGGCGCAGAAGGTCTTCGCGCTCCGAATCCTGCTTCCCCACGAATGAGAACCCCTGTGGAGTGTGATTTGGGTGCCAGAAACCCCCAGCAAAGCAGCAGGGCCCAGGGATCCAGGGGCAGCCCAGCTCAGCTTCGCCCTATGGAGAGCGGAGTGCCGGGGGCGAAAATGGATAGCGTTGCTTTCCTGAGCGGAGGCGAGTTGGGGCTGTGCTTTGCTGCCCGAGGAGTGTTTCCCTTTGCAGAATGCAGCTCCCCGAAGCTCGATTTGGGCCGTCGCTGCGACGGGGCCTCGGCGCTGAGCGGCCGAGCTGGCTCAGGGTGCATGGCTGTGGTCTGGGCGCAGAAGGCCTTCGCGCGCCCAATCCTGCTTCCCCACGAAGGAGAACCCGTGGGCAGTGTGATTCGGTTGCCGGAAAGCCCCAGCAAAGCAGCAGGGCCCAGGGATCCAGGGGCAGCCCAGCTCAGCTTCGCCCTATGGAGAGGGGAGGGCCGGGCGCGAAAACGGATAGCATTGCTTTCCTGAGCGGAGGCACGTTGGGGCTGTGGTTTGCTGCCCCAGCAGAGTTTCGCTTTGCAGAATGCAGCTCTCAGAAGCTCATTTTGGGCAATCGGTGCGACGGGGCCTCGGAGCTGAGTGGCCGAGCTGGATCAGGGGGCATGGCAGGGACCTGGGCGCAGAAGGCTTTCGCGCGCCCAATCCTGTTTCCCCACCAAGGAGTACCCATGGGCAGTGTGATTCGGGTGCCGGAAACCCCCAGCAAAGCAGCTGGGCCCAGGGATCCAGGTGCAGCCCAGCCCCGCATCGCCCTATGGAGAGCGCAGGGCCTGGGGGGGAAAACGGCTTGCACTGCTTTCCTGAGCCAAGGCGAGTTGGGGGTGTGGTTTGCTGCCCGAGGAGACTTTCCCTTTGCAGAATGCAGCTCCCAGAAGCTCGTCATGGGCTGTCGCTGCGAAGGGGCCTCGGCGGTGAGCGGCTGAACTGGCTCAGGGGTCATGGATGGGGCCTGGGCGCAGAAGGCCTTCACGCGCCCAATCCTACTTCCCAAAGAAGGAGAACCAGTGGGGAGTGGGTTTCGGGCACTGGAGACCCCCAGCAAAGCAGCAGGGCCCAGGGAGCCAGGGGCAGCCCAGCTCAGCTTCGCCCTATGGAGAGCGTAGTGCCGGGGGCGAAAACGGATAGCATTGCTTTCCTGAGCGGAGGCGAGTTGGGGCTGTGCTTTGCTGCCCGAGGAGTGTTTCCCTTTGCAGAATGCAGCTCCCAGAAGCTCGTTTTGATTTGCCATTGCGACGGGGCCTCGGCACTGAGGGGCAGAGCTGGCTCAGGGGGCATGGCTGCGGCCTAGGCGCAGAAGGTCTTCGCGCTCCGAATCCTGCTTCCCCAGGAGTGAGAACCCCTGTGGAGTGTGATTCGGGTGCCTGAAACCACCAGCAAAGCAGCAGGGCCCAGGGATCCAGGGGCAGCCCAGCTCAGCTTCGCCCTATGGAGAGCGGAGTGCCGGGGGCGAAAACGGATAGCGTTGCTTTCCTGAGCGGAGGCGAGTTGGGGCTGTGCTTTGCTGCCCGAGGAGTGTTTCCCTTTGCAGAATGCAGTTCCCGGGAGCTCGTTATGTGCCGTGGCTGCGACGGGGGCTCGGCGCTCTGCGGCCGAGCTGGATCAGGGGGCATGGCAGGGACCTGGGCGCAGAAGGCCTTCGCGCGCCCAATCCTGTTTCCCCACGAAGGAGTACCCATGGGCAGTGTGATTCGGGTGCCGGAAACCCCCAGCAAAGCAGCTGGGCCCAGGGATCCATGGGCAGCCCAGCCCCGCATCGCCCTATGGAGAGCGCAGGGCCTGGGGGGAAAACGGCTTGCACTGCTTTCTTGAGCCAAGGCGCGTTGGGGGTGTGGTTTGCTGCCCGAGGAGAGTTTCCCTTTGCAGAATGCAGCTCCCAGAAGCTCGTTTTGGGCCATAGCTGCCACGGGTCCTCAGCACTGAGCGGCCGAGCTGGCTCAGGGGGCATGGCTGGGGCCTGGGCGCAGAAGCCTTTCGCGCACCCAATCCTGCATTCCCCACAAAGGAGAACCCGTGGGGAGTGGGATTTGGGCGCCGGAGACCCCCAGCAAAGCAGCAGGGCCCAGGGAGCCAGGGGTGGCCCAGCCCCGCTTTGCCCTATGGAGAGAGGAGGGCCAGGGGCGCAAACAGCTTGTGTTGATTTCCTGCGCCAAGGCACAGTGAGGCTGTGGATTGCTGCCAGAGGAGAGTTTCCCTTTGCAGAATGAAGATCCCAGAAGCTCGTCATGCGCGGTCGCTGCGAAGGGGCCTCGGCGCTGAGCGGCTGAGCTGTCTCAGGGGGCATGGATAGGGCCTGGGCGCAGAAGACCTTCGCGCGCCCAATCCTACTTCCCAAAGAAGGAGAACCAGTGGGGAGTGGGTTTCGGGCGCTGGAGACCCCCAGCAAAGCAGCAGTGCCCAGGGAGCCAGGGGTAGCTCAGCTCAGCTTCGCCCTATGGAGAGCGGAGGGCCGGGGGCGAAAACAGCTTGTGTTGATTTCCTGCGCCGAGGCAGGTTGAGGCTGTGGTGTGCTGCCCAAGGAGAGTTTCCCTTTGCAGAATGCAGCTCCCAGAAGCTCGTTTTGGGCCGTCGCTGCGAAGGGGCCTCGGTGCTGAGCGGCCGAGCTGGCTCAGGGTGCATGGCTGTGGTCTGGGTGCAGAAGGCCTTTGCGCGCCCAATCCTGCATCCCCACGAAGGAGAACCCGTGGGCAGTGTGATTCGGGTGCCGGAAACCCCCAGCAAAGCAGCAGGGCCCAGGGATCCAGGCGCAGCCCAGCCCCGCATCGCCCTATGGAGAGCGCAGGGCCTGGGGGGAAAACGGCTTGCACTGCTTTCCTGAGCCAATGCGCGTTGGGGGTGTGGTTTGCTGCCCAAGGAGAGTTTCCCTTTGCAGAATGCAGCTCCCAGAAGCTCTTTTTGGGCCGTCGCTGCCACGGGTCCTCAGCGCTGATCGGCCGAGCTGGCTCAGGGGGGAAGGCTGGGGCCATGGCGCAGAAGCCTTTCGCAAACCCAATCCTACTTGCCCACGAAGGAGAACCCGTGTGGAGTGTTTTCGGCTGCCGGAAACTCCCAGCAAAGCAGCAGGGCCCAGGGATCCAGGGGCAGCCCAGCTCAGCTTCGCCCTATGGAGAGCAGAGGGCCGGGGGCAAAAACGGATAGCGTTGCTTTCCTGAGCGGAGGCGAGTTGGGGCTGTGGTTTCCTGCCCAAAGATTGTTTCCCATTGAAGAATTCAACTCCCAGAAGCTCGTTTTGTGCCGTCGCTGCGACGGGGCCTCGGCGCTAAGCGGCCCAGCTGGCTCAGGGAGCATGGCTGTGGTCTGGGCGCAGAAGGCCTTCACGCGCCCAATCCTGCTTCCCCACGAAGGAGAACCCGTGGGCAGTGTGATTCGGGTGCCGGAAACCCCCAGCAAAGCAGCAGGGCCCAGGGATCCAGGGGCAGCCCAGCTCAGATTCGCCCTATGGAGAGGGGAGGGCCAGGAGCGAAAACGGATAGCATTGCTTTCCTGAGCAGAGGCGCGTTGGGGCTGTGGTTTGCTGCCCCAGCAGAGATTCACTTTGCAGAATGCAGCTCCCAGAAGCTCATTTTGGGCAGTCGGTGTGACGGGGCCTCGGTGCTGAGTGGCCGAGCTGGCTCGGGGGCATGGCTGCGGCCTGGGGGCAGAGGGCCTTGGCGCAACCAATCCTGCTTCCCCACGAAGGAGAACCAGTGGGGAGTGGGCTTCGGGCACCGGAGACCCCCAGCAAAGCAGCAGGGCCCAGGGATCCTTGGGCAGCCCAGCCCCGCATCGCCCTATGGGAGCACAGGGCCGGGGGGTGAAAACGGCTTGCACTGCTTTCCTGAGCCAAGGCGCGTTGGGGCTGTGGTGTGCTGCCCGAGGAGAGTTTCCCATTGCAGAATGAAGCTACCAGAAGCTCGTCAAGGGCCGTCGCTGCGACGGGACCTCGGCGCGGAGCGGCCGAGCTGGCTCAGGGGGCATGGATGGGGCCTGGGCGCAGAAGGCCTTCGCGCTCCCAATCCTGCTTCCCCACGAAGGTGAACCTGTGGGGAGTGGGCTTCGGGCGCCGGAGACCCCCAGCAAAGCAGCAGGGCCCAGGGAGTCAGGGGCAGCCCAGCCCCGCTTTGCCCTATGGAGAGCGAAGGGCCGTGGTCGAAAAGAGCTTATGTAGATTTCCTGCGCTTAGGCAGGTTGAGGCTGTGGTGTGCTGCCCAAGGAGAGTTTCCCTTTGCAGAATGCAGCTCCCAGAAGCTCGTTTTGGGCCGTCCCTGCGACAGGGACTTGGCTCTGAGCGGCCAAGCTTGCTCAGGGGGCATGGCTGGGGCCTGGGCGCAGAAGGCCTTGGCGTGCCCAATCATGCTTCCCCACGAAGGAGAACCCATGGGGAGTGGGATTCGGGCGCCGGAGACCCCCAGCAAAGCAGCAGGGCCTAGGGAGCCAGGGGCAGCCCAGCGCCGCTTTGCCCTATGGAGAGCGGAGGGCGGGGGGCGAAAACAGCTTGTGTGGATTTCCTTCGCCGAGGCACGGTGAGGCTGTGGTTTGCTGCCCAAGGAGAGTTTCCCTTTGCAGAATGCAGCTCCCAGAAGCTCGTTTTGGGCCCTCGCTGCGACGGGGCCTCGGCGCTGAGCGGCCGAGCTGGCTCAGGGTGCATGGCTGTGGTCTGGGCGCAGAAGGCCTTCGCGCGCCCAATCCTGCTTCCCCACGAAGGAGAACCCGTGGGCAGTGTGATTCGGGTGCCGGAAAGCCCCAGCAAAGCAGCAGGGCCCAGGGATCCAGGGGCAGCCCAGCTCAGCTTCGCCCTATGGAGAGGGGAGGGCCGGGCGCGAAAACGGATAGCATTGCTTTCCTGAGCGGAGGCACGTTGGGGCTGTGGTTTGCTGCCCCAGCAGAGTTTCGCTTTGCAGAATGCAGCTCTCAGAAGCTCATTTTGGGCAATCGGTGCGACGGGGCCTCGGAGCTGAGTGGCCGAGCTGGATCAGGGGGCATGGCAGGGACCTGGGCGCAGAAGGCTTTCGCGCGCCGAATCCTGTTTCCCCACCAAGGAGTACCCATGGGCAGTGTGATTCGGGTGCCGGAAACCCCCAGCAAAGCAGCTGGGCCCAGGGATCCAGGTGCAGCCCAGCCCCGCATCGCCCTATGGAGAGCGCAGGGCCTGGGGGGGAAAACGGCTTGCACTGCTTTCCTGAGCCAAGGCGAGTTGGGGGTGTGGTTTGCTGCCCGAGGAGACTTTCCCTTTGCAGAATGCAGCTCCCAGAAGCTCGTCATGGGCTGTCGCTGCGAAGGGGCCTCGGCGGTGAGCGGCTGAACTGGCTCAGGGGGCATGGATGGGGCCTGGGCGCAGAAGGCCTTCACGCGCCCAATCCTACTTCCCAAAGAAGGAGAACCAGTGGGGAGTGGGTTTCGGGCACTGGAGACCCCCAGCAAAGCAGCAGGGCCCAGGGAGCCAGGGGCAGCCCAGCTCAGCTTCGCCCTATGGAGAGCGGAGTGGCGGGGGCGAAAACGGATAGCGTTGCTTTCCTGAGCAGAGGCGAGTTGGGGCTGTGCTTTGCTGCCCGAGGAGTGTTTCCCTTTGCAGAATGCAGCTCCCAGAAGCTCGTTTTGTGCCGTCGCTGCGACGGGGCCTCGGCGCTAAGCGGCCCAGCTGGCTCAGGGAGCATGGCTGTGGTCTGGGCGCAGAAGGCCTTCACGCGCCCAATCCTGCTTCCCCACGAAGGAGAACCCGTGGGCAGTGTGATTCGGGTGCCGGAAACCCCCAGCAAAGCAGCAGGGCCCAGGGATCCAGGGGCAGCCCAGCTCAGATTCGCCCTATGGAGAGGGGAGGGCCAGGAGCGAAAACGGATAGCATTGCTTTCCTGAGCAGAGGCGCGTTGGGGCTGTGGTTTGCTGCCCCAGCAGAGATTCACTTTGCAGAATGCAGCTCCCAGAAGCTCATTTTGGGCAGTCGGTGTGACGGGGCCTCGGTGCTGAGTGGCCGAGCTGGCTCGGGGGCATGGCTGCGGCCTGGGGGCAGAGGGCCTTGGCGCAACCAATCCTGCTTCCCCACGAAGGAGAACCAGTGGGGAGTGGGCTTCGGGCACCGGAGACCCCCAGCAAAGCAGCAGGGCCCAGGGATCCTTGGGCAGCCCAGCCCCGCATCGCCCTATGGGAGCACAGGGCCGGGGGGTGAAAACGGCTTGCACTGCTTTCCTGAGCCAAGGCGCGTTGGGGCTGTGGTGTGCTGCCCGAGGAGAGTTTCCCATTGCAGAATGAAGCTCCCAGAAGCTCGTCAGGGGCCGTCGCTGCGACGGGACCTCGGCGCGGAGCGGCCGAGCTGGCTCAGGGGGCATGGATGGGGCCTGGGCGCAGAAGGCCTTCGCGCTCCCAATCCTGCTTCCCCACGAAGGTGAACCTGTGGGGAGTGGGCTTCGGGCGCCGGAGACCCCCAGCAAAGCAGCAGGGCCCAGGGAGTCAGGGGCAGCCCAGGCCCGCTTTGCCCTATGGAGAGCGAAGGGCCGTGGTCGAAAAGAGCTTATGTAGATTTCCTGCGCTTAGGCAGGTTGAGGCTGTGGTGTGCTGCCCAAGGAGAGTTTCCCTTTGCAGAATGCAGCTCCCAGAAGCTCGTTTTGGGCCGTCCCTGCGACAGGGACTTGGCTCTGAGCGGCCAAGCTTGCTCAGGGGGCATGGCTGGGGCCTGGGCGCAGAAGGCCTTGGCGTGCCCAATCATGCTTCCCCACGAAGGAGAACCCGTGGGGAGTGGGATTCGGGCGCCGGAGACCCCCAGCAAAGCAGCAGGGCCTAGGGAGCCAGGGGCAGCCCAGCGCCGCTTTGCCCTATGGAGAGCGGAGGGCGGGGGGCGAAAACAGCTTGTGTGGATTTCCTTCGCCGAGGCACGGTGAGGCTGTGGTTTGCTGCCCAAGGAGAGTTTCCCTTTGCAGAATGCAGCTCCCAGAAGCTCGTTTTGGGCCCTCGCTGCGACGGGACCTCGGCGCTGAGCGGCCGAGCTGGCTCAGGGGGCATGGATGGGGCCTGGGCGCAGAAGACCTTCGCGCACCCAATCCTATATCCCAAAGAAGGAGAACCAGTGGGGAGTGGGTTTCGGGCGCTGGAGACCCCCAGCAAAGCAGCAGGGCCCAGGGAGCCAGGGGCATCCCAGCTCAGCTTCACCCTATGGAGAGCGGAGGGCCCGGGGCGAAAACAGCTTGTGTTGATTTCCTGCGCCGAGGCAAGTTGAGGCTGTGGTGGGCTGCCCAAGGAGAGTTTCCCTTTGCAGAATGCAGCTCCCAGAAGGTCGTTTTGATTTGCCATTGCGACGGGGCCTCGGCACTGAGGGGCAGAGCTGGCTCAGGGGGCATGGCTGGGGCCTAGGCGCAGAAGGTCTTCGCGCTCCGAATCCTGCTTCCCCACGAATGAGAACCCCTGTGGAGTGTGATTTGGGTGCCAGAAACCCCCAGCAAAGCAGCAGGGCCCAGGGATCCAGGGGCAGCCCAGCTCAGCTTCGCCCTATGGAGAGCGGAGTGCCGGGGGCGAAAATGGATAGCGTTGCTTTCCTGAGCGGAGGCGAGTTGGGGCTGTGCTTTGCTGCCCGAGGAGTGTTTCCCTTTGCAGAATGCAGCTCCCCGAAGCTCGATTTGGGCCGTCGCTGCGACGGGGCCTCGGCGCTGAGCGGCCGAGCTGGCTCAGGGTGCATGGCTGTGGTCTGGGCGCAGAAGGCCTTCGCGCGCCCAATCCTGCTTCCCCACGAAGGAGAACCCGTGGGCAGTGTGATTCGGTTGCCGGAAAGCCCCAGCAAAGCAGCAGGGCCCAGGGATCCAGGGGCAGCCCAGCTCAGCTTCGCCCTATGGAGAGGGGAGGGCCGGGCGCGAAAACGGATAGCATTGCTTTCCTGAGCGGAGGCACGTTGGGGCTGTGGTTTGCTGCCCCAGCAGAGTTTCGCTTTGCAGAATGCAGCTCTCAGAAGCTCATTTTGGGCAATCGGTGCGACGGGGCCTCGGAGCTGAGTGGCCGAGCTGGATCAGGGGGCATGGCAGGGACCTGGGCGCAGAAGGCTTTCGCGCGCCCAATCCTGTTTCCCCACCAAGGAGTACCCATGGGCAGTGTGATTCGGGTGCCGGAAACCCCCAGCAAAGCAGCTGGGCCCAGGGATCCAGGTGCAGCCCAGCCCCGCATCGCCCTATGGAGAGCGCAGGGCCTGGGGGGGAAAACGGCTTGCACTGCTTTCCTGAGCCAAGGCGAGTTGGGGGTGTGGTTTGCTGCCCGAGGAGACTTTCCCTTTGCAGAATGCAGCTCCCAGAAGCTCGTCATGGGCTGTCGCTGCGAAGGGGCCTCGGCGGTGAGCGGCTGAACTGGCTCAGGGGTCATGGATGGGGCCTGGGCGCAGAAGGCCTTCACGCGCCCAATCCTACTTCCCAAAGAAGGAGAACCAGTGGGGAGTGGGTTTCGGGCACTGGAGACCCCCAGCAAAGCAGCAGGGCCCAGGGAGCCAGGGGCAGCCCAGCTCAGCTTCGCCCTATGGAGAGCGGAGTGGCGGGGGCGAAAACGGATAGCGTTGCTTTCCTGAGCGGAGGCGAGTTGGGGCTGTGCTTTGCTGCCCGAGGAGTGTTTCCCTTTGCAGAATGCAGCTCCCAGAAGCTCGTTTTGGGCCTTCGCTGCGACGGGGCCTCGGCGCTGAGCGGCCGAGCTGGCTCAGGGTGCATGGCTGTGGTCTGGGAGCAGAAGGCCTTCGCGCGCCCAATCCTGCATCCCCACGAAGGAGAACCCGTGGGCAGTGTGATTCGGGTGCCAGAAACCCCCAGCAAAGCAGCAGGGCCCAGGGATCCAGGGGCAGCCCAGCTCAGCTTCGCCCTATGGAGAGCGTAGTGCCGGGGGCGAAAACGGATAGCATTGCTTTCCTGAGCAGAGGCGAGTTGGGGCTGTGCTTTGCTGCCCGAGGAGTGTTTCCCTTTGCAGAATGCAGCTCCCAGAAGCTCGTTTTGATTTGCCATTGCGACGGGGCCTCGGCAATGAGGGGCAGAGCTGGCTCAGGGGGCATGGCTGCGGCCTAGGCGCAGAAGGTCTTCGCGCTCCGAATCCTGCTTCCCCAGGAGTGAGAACCCCTGTGGAGTGTGATTCGGGTGCCTGAAACCACCAGCAAAGCAGCAGGGCCCAGGGATCCAGGGGCAGCCCAGCTCAGCTTCGCCCTATGGAGAGCGGAGTGGCGGGGGCGAAAACGGATAGCGTTGCTTTCCTGAGCGGAGGCGAGTTGGGGCTGTGCTTTGCTGCCCGAGGAGTGTTTCCCTTTGCAGAATGCAGTTCCCGGGAGCTCGTTATGTGCCGTGGCTGCGACGGGGGCTCGGCGCTCTGCGGCCGAGCTGGATCAGGGGGCATGGCAGGGACCTGGGCGCAGAAGGCCTTCGCGCGCCCAATCCTGTTTCCCCACGAAGGAGTACCCATGGGCAGTGTGATTCGGGTGCCGGAAACCCCCAGCAAAGCAGCTGGGCCCAGGGATCCATGGGCAGCCCAGCCCCGCATCGCCCTATGGAGAGCGCAGGTCCTGGGGGGAAAACGGCTTGCACTGCTTTCTTGAGCCAAGGCGCGTTGGGGGTGTGGTTTGCTGCCCGAGGAGAGTTTCCCTTTGCAGAATGCAGCTCCCAGAAGCTCGTTTTGGGCCATAGCTGCCACGGGTCCTCAGCACTGAGCGGCCGAGCTGGCTCAGGGGGCATGGCTGGGGCCTGGGCGCAGAAGCCTTTCGCGCACCCAATCCTGCATTCCCCACAAAGGAGAACCCGTGGGGAGTGGGATTTGGGCGCCGGAGACCCCCAGCAAAGCAGCAGGGCCCAGGGAGCCAGGGGTGGCCCAGCCCCGCTTTGCCCTATGGAGAGAGGAGGGCCAGGGGCGCAAACAGCTTGTGTTGATTTCCTGCGCCAAGGCACAGTGAGGCTGTGGATTGCTGCCAGAGGAGAGTTTCCCTTTGCAGAATGAAGATCCCAGAAGCTCGTCATGCGCGGTCGCTGCGAAGGGGCCTCGGCGCTGAGCGGCTGAGCTGTCTCAGGGGGCATGGATAGGGCCTGGGCGCAGAAGACCTTCGCGCGCCCAATCCTACTTCCCAAAGAAGGAGAACCAGTGGGGAGTGGGTTTCGGGCGCTGGAGACCCCCAGCAAAGCAGCAGTGCCCAGGGAGCCAGGGGTAGCTCAGCTCAGCTTCGCCCTATGGAGAGCGGAGGGCCGGGGGCGAAAACAGCTTGTGTTGATTTCCTGCGCCGAGGCAGGTTGAGGCTGTGGTGTGCTGCCCAAGGAGAGTTTCCCTTTGCAGAATGCAGCTCCCAGAAGCTCGTTTTGGGCCGTCGCTGCGAAGGGGCCTCGGTGCTGAGCGGCCGAGCTGGCTCAGGGTGCATGGCTGTGGTCTGGGTGCAGAAGGCCTTTGCGCGCCCAATCCTGCATCCCCACGAAGGAAAACCCGTGGGCAGTGTGATTCGGGTGCCGGAAACCCCCAGCAAAGCAGCAGGGCCCAGGGATCCAGGCGCAGCCCAGCCCCGCATCGCCCTATGGAGAGCGCAGGGCCTGGGGGGAAAACGGCTTGCACTGCTTTCCTGAGCCAATGCGCGTTGGGGGTGTGGTTTGCTGCCCAAGGAGAGTTTCCCTTTGCAGAATGCAGCTCCCAGAAGCTCTTTTTGGGCCGTCGCTGCCACGGGTCCTCAGCGCTGATCGGCCGAGCTGGCTCAGGGGGGAAGGCTGGGGCCATGGCGCAGAAGCCTTTCGCAAACCCAATCCTACTTGCCCACGAAGGAGAACCCGTGTGGAGTGTTTTCGGCTGCCGGAAACTCCCAGCAAAGCAGCAGGGCCCAGGGATCCAGGGGCAGCCCAGCTCAGCTTCGCCCTATGGAGAGCAGAGGGCCGGGGGCAAAAACGGATAGCGTTGCTTTCCTGAGCGGAGGCGAGTTGGGGCTGTGGTTTCCTGCCCAAAGATTGTTTCCCATTGAAGAATTCAACTCCCAGAAGCTCGTTTTGTGCCGTCGCTGCGACGGGGCCTCGGCGCTAAGCGGCCCAGCTGGCTCAGGGAGCATGGCTGTGGTCTGGGCGCAGAAGGCCTTCACGCGCCCAATCCTGCTTCCCCACGAAGGAGAACCCGTGGGCAGTGTGATTCGGGTGCCGGAAACCCCCAGCAAAGCAGCAGGGCCCAGGGATCCAGGGGCAGCCCAGCTCAGATTCGCCCTATGGAGAGGGGAGGGCCAGGAGCGAAAACGGATAGCATTGCTTTCCTGAGCAGAGGCGCGTTGGGGCTGTGGTTTGCTGCCCCAGCAGAGATTCACTTTGCAGAATGCAGCTCCCAGAAGCTCATTTTGGGCAGTCGGTGTGACGGGGCCTCGGTGCTGAGTGGCCGAGCTGGCTCGGGGGCATGGCTGCGGCCTGGGGGCAGAGGGCCTTGGCGCAACCAATCCTGCTTCCCCACGAAGGAGAACCAGTGGGGAGTGGGCTTCGGGCACCGGAGACCCCCAGCAAAGCAGCAGGGCCCAGGGATCCTTGGGCAGCCCAGCCCCGCATCGCCCTATGGGAGCACAGGGCCGGGGGGTGAAAACGGCTTGCACTGCTTTCCTGAGCCAAGGCGCATTGGGGCTGTGGTGTGCTGCCCGAGGAGAGTTTCCCATTGCAGAATGAAGCTCCCAGAAGCTCGTCAAGGGCCGTCGCTGCGACGGGACCTCGGCGCGGAGCGGCCGAGCTGGCTCAGGGGGCATGGATGGGGCCTGGGCGCAGAAGGCCTTCGCGCTCCCAATCCTGCTTCCCCACGAAGGTGAACCTGTGGGGAGTGGGCTTCGGGCGCCGGAGACCCCCAGCAAAGCAGCAGGGCCCAGGGAGTCAGGGGCAGCCCAGCCCCGCTTTGCCCTATGGAGAGCGAAGGGCCGTGGTCGAAAAGAGCTTATGTAGATTTCCTGCGCTTAGGCAGGTTGAGGCTGTGGTGTGCTGCCCAAGGAGAGTTTCCCTTTGCAGAATGCAGCTCCCAGAAGCTCGTTTTGGGCCGTCCCTGCGACAGGGACTTGGCTCTGAGCGGCCAAGCTTGCTCAGGGGGCATGGCTGGGGCCTGGGCGCAGAAGGCCTTGGCGTGCCCAATCATGCTTCCCCACGAAGGAGAACCCATGGGGAGTGGGATTCGGGCGCCGGAGACCCCCAGCAAAGCAGCAGGGCCTAGGGAGCCAGGGGCAGCCCAGCGCCGCTTTGCCCTATGGAGAGCGGAGGGCGGGGGGCGAAAACAGCTTGTGTGGATTTCCTTCGCCGAGGCACGGTGAGGCTGTGGTTTGCTGCCCAAGGAGAGTTTCCCTTTGCAGAATGCAGCTCCCAGAAGCTCGTTTTGGGCCCTCGCTGCGACGGGGCCTCGGTGCTGAGCGGCCGAGCTGGCTCAGGGTGCATGGCTGTGGTCTGGGCGCAGAAGGCCTTCGCGCGCCCAATCCTGCTTCCCCACGAAGGAGAACCCGTGGGCAGTGTGATTCGGGTGCCGGAAAGCCCCAGCAAAGCAGCAGGGCCCAGGGATCCAGGGGCAGCCCAGCTCAGCTTCGCCCTATGGAGAGGGGAGGGCCGGGCGCGAAAACGGATAGCATTGCTTTCCTGAGCGGAGGCACGTTGGGGCTGTGGTTTGCTGCCCCAGCAGAGTTTCGCTTTGCAGAATGCAGCTCTCAGAAGCTCATTTTGGGCAATCGGTGCGACGGGGCCTCGGAGCTGAGTGGCCGAGCTGGATCAGGGGGCATGGCAGGGACCTGGGCGCAGAAGGCTTTCGCGCGCCGAATCCTGTTTCCCCACCAAGGAGTACCCATGGGCAGTGTGATTCGGGTGCCGGAAACCCCCAGCAAAGCAGCTGGGCCCAGGGATCCAGGTGCAGCCCAGCCCCGCATCGCCCTATGGAGAGCGCAGGGCCTGGGGGGGAAAACGGCTTGCACTGCTTTCCTGAGCCAAGGCGAGTTGGGGGTGTGGTTTGCTGCCCGAGGAGACTTTCCCTTTGCAGAATGCAGCTCCCAGAAGCTCGTTTTGATTTGCCATTGCGACGGGGCCTCGGCACTGAGGGGCAGAGCTGGCTCAGGGGGCATGGCTGCGGCCTAGGCGCAGAAGGTCTTCGCGCTCCGAATCCTGCTTCCCCAGGAGTGAGAACCCCTGTGGAGTGTGATTCGGGTGCCTGAAACCACCAGCAAAGCAGCAGGGCCCAGGGATCCAGGGGCAGCCCAGCTCAGCTTCGCCCTATGGAGAGCGGAGTGCCGGGGGCGAAAACGGATAGCGTTGCTTTCCTGAGCAGAGGCGAGTTGGGGCTGTGCTTTGCTGCCCAAGGAGTGTTTCCCTTTGCAGAATGCAGCTCCCAGAAGCTCGTCATGGGCTGTCGCTGCGAAGGGGCCTCGGCGGTGAGCGGCTGAACTGGCTCAGGGGGCATGGATGGGGCCTGGGCGCAGAAGGCCTTCACGCGCCCAATCCTACTTCCCAAAGAAGGAGAACCAGTGGGGAGTGGGTTTCGGGCACTGGAGACCCCCAGCAAAGCAGCAGGGCCCAGGGAGCCAGGGGCAGCCCAGCTCAGCTTCGCCCTATGGAGAGCGGAGTGGCGGGGGCGAAAACGGATAGCGTTGCTTTCCTGAGCAGAGGCGAGTTGGGGCTGTGCTTTGCTGCCCGAGGAGTGTTTCCCTTTGCAGAATGCAGCTCCCAGAAGCTCGTTTTGGGCCTTCGCTGCGACGGGGCCTCGGCGCTGAGCGGCCGAGCTGGCTCAGGGTGCATGGCTGTGGTCTGGGAGCAGAAGGCCTTCGCGCGCCCAATCCTGCATCCCCACGAAGGAGAACCCGTGGGCAGTGTGATTCGGGTGCCAGAAACCCCCAGCAAAGCAGCAGGGCCCAGGGATCCAGGGGCAGCCCAGCTCAGCTTCGCCCTATGGAGAGCGTAGTGCCGGGGGCGAAAACGGATAGCATTGCTTTCCTGAGCAGAGGCGAGTTGGGGCTGTGCTTTGCTGCCCGAGGAGTGTTTCCCTTTGCAGAATGCAGCTCCCAGAAGCTCGTTTTGATTTGCCATTGCGACGGGGCCTCGGCACTGAGGGGCAGAGCTGGCTCAGGGGGCATGGCTGCGGCCTAGGCGCAGAAGGTCTTCGCGCTCCGAATCCTGCTTCCCCAGGAGTGAGAACCCCTGTGGAGTGTGATTCGGGTGCCTGAAACCACCAGCAAAGCAGCAGGGCCCAGGGATCCAGGGGCAGCCCAGCTCAGCTTCGCCCTATGGAGAGCGGAGTGCCGGGGGCGAAAACGGATAGCGTTGCTTTCCTGAGCGGAGGCGAGTTGGGGCTGTGCTTTGCTGCCCGAGGAGTGTTTCCCTTTGCAGAATGCAGTTCCCGGGAGCTCGTTATGTGCCGTGGCTGCGACGGGGGCTCGGCGCTCTGCGGCCGAGCTGGATCAGGGGGCATGGCAGGGACCTGGGCGCAGAAGGCCTTCGCGCGCCCAATCCTGTTTCCCCACGAAGGAGTACCCATGGGCAGTGTGATTCGGGTGCCGGAAACCCCCAGCAAAGCAGCTGGGCCCAGGGATCCATGGGCAGCCCAGCCCCGCATCGCCCTATGGAGAGCGCAGGGCCTGGGGGGAAAACGGCTTGCACTGCTTTCTTGAGCCAAGGCGCGTTGGGGGTGTGGTTTGCTGCCCGAGGAGAGTTTCCCTTTGCAGAATGCAGCTCCCAGAAGCTCGTTTTGGGCCATAGCTGCCACGGGTCCTCAGCACTGAGCGGCCGAGCTGGCTCAGGGGGCATGGCTGGGGCCTGGGCGCAGAAGCCTTTCGCGCACCCAATCCTGCATTCCCCACAAAGGAGAACCCGTGGGGAGTGGGATTTGGGCGCCGGAGACCCCCAGCAAAGCAGCAGGGCCCAGGGAGCCAGGGGTGGCCCAGCCCCGCTTTGCCCTATGGAGAGAGGAGGGCCAGGGGCGCAAACAGCTTGTGTTGATTTCCTGCGCCAAGGCACAGTGAGGCTGTGGATTGCTGCCAGAGGAGAGTTTCCCTTTGCAGAATGAAGATCCCAGAAGCTCGTCATGCGCGGTCGCTGCGAAGGGGCCTCGGCGCTGAGCGGCTGAGCTGTTTCAGGGGGCATGGATAGGGCCTGGGCGCAGAAGACCTTCGCGCGCCCAATCCTACTTCCCAAAGAAGGAGAACCAGTGGGGAGTGGGTTTCGGGCGCTGGAGACCCCCAGCAAAGCAGCAGTGCCCAGGGAGCCAGGGGTAGCTCAGCTCAGCTTCGCCCTATGGAGAGCGGAGGGCCGGGGGCGAAAACAGCTTGTGTTGATTTCCTGCGCCGAGGCAGGTTGAGGCTGTGGTGTGCTGCCCAAGGAGAGTTTCCCTTTGCAGAATGCAGCTCCCAGAAGCTCGTTTTGGGCCGTCGCTGCGAAGGGGCCTCGGTGCTGAGCGGCCGAGCTGGCTCAGGGTGCATGGCTGTGGTCTGGGTGCAGAAGGCCTTTGCGCGCCCAATCCTGCATCCCCACGAAGGAGAACCCGTGGGCAGTGTGATTCGGGTGCCGGAAACCCCCAGCAAAGCAGCAGGGCCCAGGGATCCAGGCGCAGCCCAGCCCCGCATCGCCCTATGGAGAGCGCAGGGCCTGGGGGGAAAACGGCTTGCACTGCTTTCCTGAGCCAATGCGCGTTGGGGGTGTGGTTTGCTGCCCAAGGAGAGTTTCCCTTTGCAGAATGCAGCTCCCAGAAGCTCTTTTTGGGCCGTCGCTGCCACGGGTCCTCAGCGCTGATCGGCCGAGCTGGCTCAGGGGGGAAGGCTGGGGCCATGGCGCAGAAGCCTTTCGCAAACCCAATCCTACTTGCCCACGAAGGAGAACCCGTGTGGAGTGTTTTCGGCTGCCGGAAACTCCCAGCAAAGCAGCAGGGCCCAGGGATCCAGGGGCAGCCCAGCTCAGCTTCTCCCTATGGAGAGCAGAGGGCCGGGGGCAAAAACGGATAGCGTTGCTTTCCTGAGCGGAGGCGAGTTGGGGCTGTGGTTTCCTGCCCAAAGATTGTTTCCCATTGAAGAATTCAACTCCCAGAAGCTCGTTTTGTGCCGTCGCTGCGACGGGGCCTCGGCGCTAAGCGGCCCAGCTGGCTCAGGGAGCATGGCTGTGGTCTGGGCGCAGAAGGCCTTCACGCGCCCAATCCTGCTTCCCCACGAAGGAGAACCCGTGGGCAGTGTGATTCGGGTGCCGGAAACCCCCAGCAAAGCAGCAGGGCCCAGGGATCCAGGGGCAGCCCAGCTCAGATTCGCCCTATGGAGAGGGGAGGGCCAGGAGCGAAAACGGATAGCATTGCTTTCCTGAGCAGAGGCGCGTTGGGGCTGTGGTTTGCTGCCCCAGCAGAGATTCACTTTGCAGAATGCAGCTCCCAGAAGCTCATTTTGGGCAGTCGGTGTGACGGGGCCTCGGTGCTGAGTGGCCGAGCTGGCTCGGGGGCATGGCTGCGGCCTGGGGGCAGAGGGCCTTGGCGCAACCAATCCTGCTTCCCCACGAAGGAGAACCAGTGGGGAGTGGGCTTCGGGCACCGGAGACCCCCAGCAAAGCAGCAGGGCCCAGGGATCCTTGGGCAGCCCAGCCCCGCATCGCCCTATGGGAGCACAGGGCCGGGGGGTGAAAACGGCTTGCACTGCTTTCCTGAGCCAAGGCGCGTTGGGGCTGTGGTGTGCTGCCCGAGGAGAGTTTCCCATTGCAGAATGAAGCTACCAGAAGCTCGTCAAGGGCCGTCGCTGCGACGGGACCTCGGCGCGGAGCGGCCGAGCTGGCTCAGGGGGCATGGATGGGGCCTGGGCGCAGAAGGCCTTCGCGCTCCCAATCCTGCTTCCCCACGAAGGTGAACCTGTGGGGAGTGGGCTTCGGGCGCCGGAGACCCCCAGCAAAGCAGCAGGGCCCAGGGAGTCAGGGGCAGCCCAGCCCCGCTTTGCCCTATGGAGAGCGAAGGGCCGTGGTCGAAAAGAGCTTATGTAGATTTCCTGCGCTTAGGCAGGTTGAGGCTGTGGTGTGCTGCCCAAGGAGAGTTTCCCTTTGCAGAATGCAGCTCCCAGAAGCTCGTTTTGGGCCGTCCCTGCGACAGGGACTTGGCTCTGAGCGGCCAAGCTTGCTCAGGGGGCATGGCTGGGGCCTGGGCGCAGAAGGCCTTGGCGTGCCCAATCATGCTTCCCCACGAAGGAGAACCCATGGGGAGTGGGATTCGGGCGCCGGAGACCCCCAGCAAAGCAGCAGGGCCTAGGGAGCCAGGGGCAGCCCAGCGCCGCTTTGCCCTATGGAGAGCGGAGGGCGGGGGGCGAAAACAGCTTGTGTGGATTTCCTTCGCCGAGGCACGGTGAGGCTGTGGTTTGCTGCCCAAGGAGAGTTTCCCTTTGCAGAATGCAGCTCCCAGAAGCTCGTTTTGGGCCCTCGCTGCGACGGGGCCTCGGCGCTGAGCGGCCGAGCTGGCTCAGGGTGCATGGCTGTGGTCTGGGCGCAGAAGGCCTTCGCGCGCCCAATCCTGCTTCCCCACGAAGGAGAACCCGTGGGCAGTGTGATTCGGGTGCCGGAAAGCCCCAGCAAAGCAGCAGGGCCCAGGGATCCAGGGGCAGCCCAGCTCAGCTTCGCCCTATGGAGAGGGGAGGGCCGGGCGCGAAAACGGATAGCATTGCTTTCCTGAGCGGAGGCACGTTGGGGCTGTGGTTTGCTGCCCCAGCAGAGTTTCGCTTTGCAGAATGCAGCTCTCAGAAGCTCATTTTGGGCAATCGGTGCGACGGGGCCTCGGAGCTGAGTGGCCGAGCTGGATCAGGGGGCATGGCAGGGACCTGGGCGCAGAAGGCTTTCGCGCGCCCAATCCTGTTTCCCCACCAAGGAGTACCCATGGGCAGTGTGATTCGGGTGCCGGAAACCCCCAGCAAAGCAGCTGGGCCCAGGGATCCAGGTGCAGCCCAGCCCCGCATCGCCCTATGGAGAGCGCAGGGCCTGGGGGGGAAAACGGCTTGCACTGCTTTCCTGAGCCAAGGCGAGTTGGGGGTGTGGTTTGCTGCCCGAGGAGACTTTCCCTTTGCAGAATGCAGCTCCCAGAAGCTCGTCATGGGCTGTCGCTGCGAAGGGGCCTGGGCGGTGAGCGGCTGAACTGGCTCAGGGGGCATGGATGGGGCCTGGGCGCAGAAGGCCTTCACGCGCCCAATCCTACTTCCCAAAGAAGGAGAACCAGTGGGGAGTGGGTTTCGGGCACTGGAGACCCCCAGCAAAGCAGCAGGGCCCAGGGAGCCAGGGGCAGCCCAGCTCAGCTTCGCCCTATGGAGAGCGGAGTGGCGGGGGCGAAAACGGATAGCGTTGCTTTCCTGAGCAGAGGCGAGTTGGGGCTGTGCTTTGCTGCCCGAGGAGTGTTTCCCTTTGCAGAATGCAGCTCCCAGAAGCTCGTTTTGGGCCTTCGCTGCGACGGGGCCTCGGCGCTGAGCGGCCGAGCTGGCTCAGGGTGCATGGCTGTGGTCTGGGAGCAGAAGGCCTTCGCGCGCCCAATCCTGCATCCCCACGAAGGAGAACCCGTGGGCAGTGTGATTCGGGTGCCAGAAACCCCCAGCAAAGCAGCAGGGCCCAGGGATCCAGGGGCAGCCCAGCTCAGCTTCGCCCTATGGAGAGCGTAGTGCCGGGGGCGAAAACGGATAGCATTGCTTTCCTGAGCAGAGGCGAGTTGGGGCTGTGCTTTGCTGCCCGAGGAGTGTTTCCCTTTGCAGAATGCAGCTCCCAGAAGCTCGTTTTGATTTGCCATTGCGACGGGGCCTCGGCACTGAGGGGCAGAGCTGGCTCAGGGGGCATGGCTGCGGCCTAGGCGCAGAAGGTCTTCGCGCTCCGAATCCTGCTTCCCCAGGAGTGAGAACCCCTGTGGAGTGTGATTCGGGTGCCTGAAACCACCAGCAAAGCAGCAGGGCCCAGGGATCCAGGGGCAGCCCAGCTCAGCTTCGCCCTATGGAGAGCGGAGTGCCGGGGGCGAAAACGGATAGCGTTGCTTTCCTGAGCGGAGGCGAGTTGGGGCTGTGCTTTGCTGCCCGAGGAGTGTTTCCCTTTGCAGAATGCAGTTCCCGGGAGCTCGTTATGTGCCGTGGCTGCGACGGGGGCTCGGCGCTCTGCGGCCGAGCTGGATCAGGGGGCATGGCAGGGACCTGGGCGCAGAAGGCCTTCGCGCGCCCAATCCTGTTTCCCCACGAAGGAGTACCCATGGGCAGTGTGATTCGGGTGCCGGAAACCCCCAGCAAAGCAGCTGGGCCCAGGGATCCATGGGCAGCCCAGCCCCGCATCGCCCTATGGAGAGCGCAGGGCCTGGGGGGAAAACGGCTTGCACTGCTTTCTTGAGCCAAGGCGCGTTGGGGGTGTGGTTTGCTGCCCGAGGAGAGTTTCCCTTTGCAGAATGCAGCTCCCAGAAGCTCGTTTTGGGCCATAGCTGCCACGGGTCCTCAGCACTGAGCGGCCGAGCTGGCTCAGGGGGCATGGCTGGGGCCTGGGCGCAGAAGCCTTTCGCGCACCCAATCCTGCATTCCCCACAAAGGAGAACCCGTGGGGAGTGGGATTTGGGCGCCGGAGACCCCCAGCAAAGCAGCAGGGCCCAGGGAGCCAGGGGTGGCCCAGCCCCGCTTTGCCCTATGGAGAGAGGAGGGCCAGGGGCGCAAACAGCTTGTGTTGATTTCCTGCGCCAAGGCACAGTGAGGCTGTGGATTGCTGCCAGAGGAGAGTTTCCCTTTGCAGAATGAAGATCCCAGAAGCTCGTCATGCGCGGTCGCTGCGAAGGGGCCTCGGCGCTGAGCGGCTGAGCTGTCTCAGGGGGCATGGATAGGGCCTGGGCGCAGAAGACCTTCGCGCGCCCAATCCTACTTCCCAAAGAAGGAGAACCAGTGGGGAGTGGGTTTCGGGCGCTGGAGACCCCCAGCAAAGCAGCAGTGCCCAGGGAGCCAGGGGTAGCTCAGCTCAGCTTCGCCCTATGGAGAGCGGAGGGCCGGGGGCGAAAACAGCTTGTGTTGATTTCCTGCGCCGAGGCAGGTTGAGGCTGTGGTGTGCTGCCCAAGGAGAGTTTCCCTTTGCAGAATGCAGCTCCCAGAAGCTCGTTTTGGGCCGTCGCTGCGAAGGGGCCTCGGTGCTGAGCGGCCGAGCTGGCTCAGGGTGCATGGCTGTGGTCTGGGTGCAGAAGGCCTTTGCGCGCCCAATCCTGCATCCCCACGAAGGAGAACCCGTGGGCAGTGTGATTCGGGTGCCGGAAACCCCCAGCAAAGCAGCAGGGCCCAGGGATCCAGGCGCAGCCCAGCCCCGCATCGCCCTATGGAGAGCGCAGGGCCTGGGGGGAAAACGGCTTGCACTGCTTTCCTGAGCCAATGCGCGTTGGGGGTGTGGTTTGCTGCCCAAGGAGAGTTTCCTTTTGCAGAATGCAGCTCCCAGAAGCTCTTTTTGGGCCGTCGCTGCCACGGGTCCTCAGCGCTGATCGGCCGAGCTGGCTCAGGGGGGAAGGCTGGGGCCATGGCGCAGAAGCCTTTCGCAAACCCAATCCTACTTGCCCACGAAGGAGAACCCGTGTGGAGTGTTTTCGGCTGCCGGAAACTCCCAGCAAAGCAGCAGGGCCCAGGGATCCAGGGGCAGCCCAGCTCAGCTTCGCCCTATGGAGAGCAGAGGGCCGGGGGCAAAAACGGATAGCGTTGCTTTCCTGAGCGGAGGCGAGTTGGGGCTGTGGTTTCCTGCCCAAAGATTGTTTCCCATTGAAGAATTCAACTCCCAGAAGCTCGTTTTGTGCCGTCGCTGCGACGGGGCCTCGGCGCTAAGCGGCCCAGCTGGCTCAGGGAGCATGGCTGTGGTCTGGGCGCAGAAGGCCTTCACGCGCCCAATCCTGCTTCCCCACGAAGGAGAACCCGTGGGCAGTGTGATTCGGGTGCCGGAAACCCCCAGCAAAGCAGCAGGGCCCAGGGATCCAGGGGCAGCCCAGCTCAGATTCGCCCTATGGAGAGGGGAGGGCCAGGAGCGAAAACGGATAGCATTGCTTTCCTGAGCAGAGGCGCGTTGGGGCTGTGGTTTGCTGCCCCAGCAGAGATTCACTTTGCAGAATGCAGCTCCCAGAAGCTCATTTTGGGCAGTCGGTGTGATGGGGCCTCGGTGCTGAGTGGCCGAGCTGGCTCGGGGGCATGGCTGCGGCCTGGGGGCAGAGGGCCTTGGCGCAACCAATCCTGCTTCCCCACGAAGGAGAACCAGTGGGGAGTGGGCTTCGGGCACCGGAGACCCCCAGCAAAGCAGCAGGGCCCAGGGATCCTTGGGCAGCCCAGCCCCGCATCGCCCTATGGGAGCACAGGGCCGGGGGGTGAAAACGGCTTGCACTGCTTTCCTGAGCCAAGGCGCGTTGGGGCTGTGGTGTGCTGCCCGAGGAGAGTTTCCCATTGCAGAATGAAGCTCCCAGAAGCTCGTCAAGGGCCGTCGCTGCGACGGGACCTCGGCGCGGAGCGGCCGAGCTGGCTCAGGGGGCATGGATGGGGCCTGGGCGCAGAAGGCCTTCGCGCTCCCAATCCTGCTTCCCCACGAAGGTGAACCTGTGGGGAGTGGGCTTCGGGCGCCGGAGACCCCCAGCAAAGCAGCAGGGCCCAGGGAGTCAGGGGCAGCCCAGCCCCGCTTTGCCCTATGGAGAGCGAAGGGCCGTGGTCGAAAAGAGCTTATGTAGATTTCCTGCGCTTAGGCAGGTTGAGGCTGTGGTGTGCTGCCCAAGGAGAGTTTCGCTTTGCAGAATGCAGCTCCCAGAAGCTCGTTTTGGGCCGTCCCTGCGACAGGGACTTGGCTCTGAGCGGCCAAGCTTGCTCAGGGGGCATGGCTGGGGCCTGGGCGCAGAAGGCCTTGGCGTGCCCAATCATGCTTCCCCACGAAGGAGAACCCATGGGGAGTGGGATTCGGGCGCCGGAGACCCCCAGCAAAGCAGCAGGGCCTAGGGAGCCAGGGGCAGCCCAGCGCCGCTTTGCCCTATGGAGAGCGGAGGGCGGGGGGCGAAAACAGCTTGTGTGGATTTCCTTCGCCGAGGCACGGTGAGGCTGTGGTTTGCTGCCCAAGGAGAGTTTCCCTTTGCAGAATGCAGCTCCCAGAAGCTCGTTTTGGGCCCTCGCTGCGACGGGGCCTCGGCGCTGAGCGGCCGAGCTGGCTCAGGGTGCATGGCTGTGGTCTGGGCGCAGAAGGCCTTCGCGCGCCCAATCCTGCTTCCCCACGAAGGAGAACCCGTGGGCAGTGTGATTCGGGTGCCGGAAAGCCCCAGCAAAGCAGCAGGGCCCAGGGATCCAGGGGCAGCCCAGCTCAGCTTCGCCCTATGGAGAGGGGAGGGCCGGGCGCGAAAACGGATAGCATTGCTTTCCTGAGCGGAGGCACGTTGGGGCTGTGGTTTGCTGCCCCAGCAGAGTTTCGCTTTGCAGAATGCAGCTCTCAGAAGCTCATTTTGGGCAATCGGTGCGACGGGGCCTCGGAGCTGAGTGGCCGAGCTGGATCAGGGGGCATGGCAGGGACCTGGGCGCAGAAGGCTTTCGCGCGCCCAATCCTGTTTCCCCACCAAGGAGTACCCATGGGCAGTGTGATTCGGGTGCCGGAAACCCCCAGCAAAGCAGCTGGGCCCAGGGATCCAGGTGCAGCCCAGCCCCGCATCGCCCTATGGAGAGCGCAGGGCCTGGGGGGGAAAACGGCTTGCACTGCTTTCCTGAGCCAAGGCGAGTTGGGGGTGTGGTTTGCTGCCCGAGGAGACTTTCCCTTTGCAGAATGCAGCTCCCAGAAGCTCGTCATGGGCTGTCGCTGCGAAGGGGCCTGGGCGGTGAGCGGCTGAACTGGCTCAGGGGGCATGGATGGGGCCTGGGCGCAGAAGGCCTTCACGCGCCCAATCCTACTTCCCAAAGAAGGAGAACCAGTGGGGAGTGGGTTTCGGGCACTGGAGACCCCCAGCAAAGCAGCAGGGCCCAGGGAGCCAGGGGCAGCCCAGCTCAGCTTCGCCCTATGGAGAGCGGAGTGGCGGGGGCGAAAACGGATAGCGTTGCTTTCCTGAGCGGAGGCGAGTTGGGGCTGTGCTTTGCTGCCCGAGGAGTGTTTCCCTTTGCAGAATGCAGCTCCCAGAAGCTCGTTTTGGGCCTTCGCTGCGACGGGGCCTCGGCGCTGAGCGGCCGAGCTGGCTCAGGGTGCATGGCTGTGGTCTGGGAGCAGAAGGCCTTCGCGCGCCCAATCCTGCATCCCCACGAAGGAGAACCCGTGGGCAGTGTGATTCGGGTGCCAGAAACCCCCAGCAAAGCAGCAGGGCCCAGGGATCCAGGGGCAGCCCAGCTCAGCTTCGCCCTATGGAGAGCGTAGTGCCGGGGGCGAAAACGGATAGCATTGCTTTCCTGAGCAGAGGCGAGTTGGGGCTGTGCTTTGCTGCCCGAGGAGTGTTTCCCTTTGCAGAATGCAGCTCCCAGAAGCTCGTTTTGATTTGCCATTGCGACGGGGCCTCGGCACTGAGGGGCAGAGCTGGCTCAGGGGGCATGGCTGCGGCCTAGGCGCAGAAGGTCTTCGCGCTCCGAATCCTGCTTCCCCAGGAGTGAGAACCCCTGTGGAGTGTGATTCGGGTGCCTGAAACCACCAGCAAAGCAGCAGGGCCCAGGGATCCAGGGGCAGCCCAGCTCAGCTTCGCCCTATGGAGAGCGGAGTGCCGGGGGCGAAAACGGATAGCGTTGCTTTCCTGAGCGGAGGCGAGTTGGGGCTGTGCTTTGCTGCCCGAGGAGTGTTTCCCTTTGCAGAATGCAGTTCCCGGGAGCTCGTTATGTGCCGTGGCTGCGACGGGGGCTCGGCGCTCTGCGGCCGAGCTGGATCAGGGGGCATGGCAGGGACCTGGGCGCAGAAGGCCTTCGCGCGCCCAATCCTGTTTCCCCACGAAGGAGTACCCATGGGCAGTGTGATTCGGGTGCCGGAAACCCCCAGCAAAGCAGCTGGGCCCAGGGATCCATGGGCAGCCCAGCCCCGCATCGCCCTATGGAGAGCGCAGGGCCTGGGGGGAAAACGGCTTGCACTGCTTTCTTGAGCCAAGGCGCGTTGGGGGTGTGGTTTGCTGCCCGAGGAGAGTTTCCCTTTGCAGAATGCAGCTCCCAGAAGCTCGTTTTGGGCCATAGCTGCCACGGGTCCTCAGCACTGAGCGGCCGAGCTGGCTCAGGGGGCATGGCTGGGGCCTGGGCGCAGAAGCCTTTCGCGCACCCAATCCTGCATTCCCCACAAAGGAGAACCCGTGGGGAGTGGGATTTGGGCGCCGGAGACCCCCAGCAAAGCAGCAGGGCCCAGGGAGCCAGGGGTGGCCCAGCCCCGCTTTGCCCTATGGAGAGAGGAGGGCCAGGGGCGCAAACAGCTTGTGTTGATTTCCTGCGCCAAGGCACAGTGAGGCTGTGGATTGCTGCCAGAGGAGAGTTTCCCTTTGCAGAATGAAGATCCCAGAAGCTCGTCATGCGCGGTCGCTGCGAAGGGGCCTCGGCGCTGAGCGGCTGAGCTGTCTCAGGGGGCATGGATAGGGCCTGGGCGCAGAAGACCTTCGCGCGCCCAATCCTACTTCCCAAAGAAGGAGAACCAGTGGGGAGTGGGTTTCGGGCGCTGGAGACCCCCAGCAAAGCAGCAGTGCCCAGGGAGCCAGGGGTAGCTCAGCTCAGCTTCGCCCTATGGAGAGCGGAGGGCCGGGGGCGAAAACAGCTTGTGTTGATTTCCTGCGCCGAGGCAGGTTGAGGCTGTGGTGTGCTGCCCAAGGAGAGTTTCCCTTTGCAGAATGCAGCTCCCAGAAGCTCGTTTTGGGCCGTCGCTGCGAAGGGGCCTCGGTGCTGAGCGGCCGAGCTGGCTCAGGGTGCATGGCTGTGGTCTGGGTGCAGAAGGCCTTTGCGCGCCCAATCCTGCATCCCCACGAAGGAGAACCCGTGGGCAGTGTGATTCGGGTGCCGGAAACCCCCAGCAAAGCAGCAGGGCCCAGGGATCCAGGCGCAGCCCAGCCCCGCATCGCCCTATGGAGAGCGCAGGGCCTGGGGGGAAAACGGCTTGCACTGCTTTCCTGAGCCAATGCGCGTTGGGGGTGTGGTTTGCTGCCCAAGGAGAGTTTCCTTTTGCAGAATGCAGCTCCCAGAAGCTCTTTTTGGGCCGTCGCTGCCACGGGTCCTCAGCGCTGATCGGCCGAGCTGGCTCAGGGGGGAAGGCTGGGGCCATGGCGCAGAAGCCTTTCGCAAACCCAATCCTACTTGCCCACGAAGGAGAACCCGTGTGGAGTGTTTTCGGCTGCCGGAAACTCCCAGCAAAGCAGCAGGGCCCAGGGATCCAGGGGCAGCCCAGCTCAGCTTCGCCCTATGGAGAGCAGAGGGCCGGGGGCAAAAACGGATAGCGTTGCTTTCCTGAGCGGAGGCGAGTTGGGGCTGTGGTTTCCTGCCCAAAGATTGTTTCCCATTGAAGAATTCAACTCCCAGAAGCTCGTTTTGTGCCGTCGCTGCGACGGGGCCTCGGCGCTAAGCGGCCCAGCTGGCTCAGGGAGCATGGCTGTGGTCTGGGCGCAGAAGGCCTTCACGCGCCCAATCCTGCTTCCCCACGAAGGAGAACCCGTGGGCAGTGTGATTCGGGTGCCGGAAACCCCCAGCAAAGCAGCAGGGCCCAGGGATCCAGGGGCAGCCCAGCTCAGATTCGCCCTATGGAGAGGGGAGGGCCAGGAGCGAAAACGGATAGCATTGCTTTCCTGAGCAGAGGCGCGTTGGGGCTGTGGTTTGCTGCCCCAGCAGAGATTCACTTTGCAGAATGCAGCTCCCAGAAGCTCATTTTGGGCAGTCGGTGTGATGGGGCCTCGGTGCTGAGTGGCCGAGCTGGCTCGGGGGCATGGCTGCGGCCTGGGGGCAGAGGGCCTTGGCGCAACCAATCCTGCTTCCCCACGAAGGAGAACCAGTGGGGAGTGGGCTTCGGGCACCGGAGACCCCCAGCAAAGCAGCAGGGCCCAGGGATCCTTGGGCAGCCCAGCCCCGCATCGCCCTATGGGAGCACAGGGCCGGGGGGTGAAAACGGCTTGCACTGCTTTCCTGAGCCAAGGCGCGTTGGGGCTGTGGTGTGCTGCCCGAGGAGAGTTTCCCATTGCAGAATGAAGCTCCCAGAAGCTCGTCAAGGGCCGTCGCTGCGACGGGACCTCGGCGCGGAGCGGCCGAGCTGGCTCAGGGGGCATGGATGGGGCCTGGGCGCAGAAGGCCTTCGCGCTCCCAATCCTGCTTCCCCACGAAGGTGAACCTGTGGGGAGTGGGCTTCGGGCGCCGGAGACCCCCAGCAAAGCAGCAGGGCCCAGGGAGTCAGGGGCAGCCCAGCCCCGCTTTGCCCTATGGAGAGCGAAGGGCCGTGGTCGAAAAGAGCTTATGTAGATTTCCTGCGCTTAGGCAGGTTGAGGCTGTGGTGTGCTGCCCAAGGAGAGTTTCGCTTTGCAGAATGCAGCTCCCAGAAGCTCGTTTTGGGCCGTCCCTGCGACAGGGACTTGGCTCTGAGCGGCCAAGCTTGCTCAGGGGGCATGGCTGGGGCCTGGGCGCAGAAGGCCTTGGCGTGCCCAATCATGCTTCCCCACGAAGGAGAACCCATGGGGAGTGGGATTCGGGCGCCGGAAACCCCCAGCAAAGCAGCAGGGCCTAGGGAGCCAGGGGCAGCCCAGCGCCGCTTTGCCCTATGGAGAGCGGAGGGCGGGGGGCGAAAACAGCTTGTGTGGATTTCCTTCGCCGAGGCACGGTGAGGCTGTGGTTTGCTGCCCAAGGAGAGTTTCCCTTTGCAGAATGCAGCTCCCAGAAGCTCGTTTTGGGCCCTCGCTGCGACGGGGCCTCGGCGCTGAGCGGCCGAGCTGGCTCAGGGTGCATGGCTGTGGTCTGGGCGCAGAAGGCCTTCGCGCGCCCAATCCTGCTTCCCCACGAAGGAGAACCCGTGGGCAGTGTGATTCGGGTGCCGGAAAGCCCCAGCAAAGCAGCAGGGCCCAGGGATCCAGGGGCAGCCCAGCTCAGCTTCGCCCTATGGAGAGGGGAGGGCCGGGCGCGAAAACGGATAGCATTGCTTTCCTGAGCGGAGGCACGTTGGGGCTGTGGTTTGCTGCCCCAGCAGAGTTTCGCTTTGCAGAATGCAGCTCTCAGAAGCTCATTTTGGGCAATCGGTGCGACGGGGCCTCGGAGCTGAGTGGCCGAGCTGGATCAGGGGGCATGGCAGGGACCTGGGCGCAGAAGGCTTTCGCGCGCCCAATCCTGTTTCCCCACCAAGGAGTACCCATGGGCAGTGTGATTCGGGTGCCGGAAACCCCCAGCAAAGCAGCTGGGCCCAGGGATCCAGGTGCAGCCCAGCCCCGCATCGCCCTATGGAGAGCGCAGGGCCTGGGGGGGAAAACGGCTTGCACTGCTTTCCTGAGCCAAGGCGAGTTGGGGGTGTGGTTTGCTGCCCGAGGAGACTTTCCCTTTGCAGAATGCAGCTCCCAGAAGCTCGTCATGGGCTGTCGCTGCGAAGGGGCCTGGGCGGTGAGCGGCTGAACTGGCTCAGGGGGCATGGATGGGGCCTGGGCGCAGAAGGCCTTCACGAGCCCAATCCTACTTCCCAAAGAAGGAGAACCAGTGGGGAGTGGGTTTCGGGCACTGGAGACCCCCAGCAAAGCAGCAGGGCCCAGGGAGCCAGGGGCAGCCCAGCTCAGCTTCGCCCTATGGAGAGCGGAGTGGCGGGGGCGAAAACGGATAGCGTTGCTTTCCTGAGCGGAGGCGAGTTGGGGCTGTGCTTTGCTGCCCGAGGAGTGTTTCCCTTTGCAGAATGCAGCTCCCAGAAGCTCGTTTTGGGCCTTCGCTGCGACGGGGCCTCGGCGCTGAGCGGCCGAGCTGGCTCAGGGTGCATGGCTGTGGTCTGGGAGCAGAAGGCCTTCGCGCGCCCAATCCTGCATCCCCACGAAGGAGAACCCGTGGGCAGTGTGATTCGGGTGCCAGAAACCCCCAGCAAAGCAGCAGGGCCCAGGGATCCAGGGGCAGCCCAGCTCAGCTTCGCCCTATGGAGAGCGTAGTGCCGGGGGCGAAAACGGATAGCATTGCTTTCCTGAGCAGAGGCGAGTTGGGGCTGTGCTTTGCTGCCCGAGGAGTGTTTCCCTTTGCAGAATGCAGCTCCCAGAAGCTCGTTTTGATTTGCCATTGCGACGGGGCCTCGGCAATGAGGGGCAGAGCTGGCTCAGGGGGCATGGCTGCGGCCTAGGCGCAGAAGGTCTTCGCGCTCCGAATCCTGCTTCCCCAGGAGTGAGAACCCCTGTGGAGTGTGATTCGGGTGCCTGAAACCACCAGCAAAGCAGCAGGGCCCAGGGATCCAGGGGCAGCCCAGCTCAGCTTCGCCCTATGGAGAGCGGAGTGGCGGGGGCGAAAACGGATAGCGTTGCTTTCCTGAGCGGAGGCGAGTTGGGGCTGTGCTTTGCTGCCCGAGGAGTGTTTCCCTTTGCAGAATGCAGTTCCCGGGAGCTCGTTATGTGCCGTGGCTGCGACGGGGGCTCGGCGCTCTGCGGCCGAGCTGGATCAGGGGGCATGGCAGGGACCTGGGCGCAGAAGGCCTTCGCGCGCCCAATCCTGTTTCCCCACGAAGGAGTACCCATGGGCAGTGTGATTCGGGTGCCGGAAACCCCCAGCAAAGCAGCTGGGCCCAGGGATCCATGGGCAGCCCAGCCCCGCATCGCCCTATGGAGAGCGCAGGGCCTGGGGGGAAAACGGCTTGCACTGCTTTCTTGAGCCAAGGCGCGTTGGGGGTGTGGTTTGCTGCCCGAGGAGAGTTTCCCTTTGCAGAATGCAGCTCCCAGAAGCTCGTTTTGGGCCATAGCTGCCACGGGTCCTCAGCACTGAGCGGCCGAGCTGGCTCAGGGGGCATGGCTGGGGCCTGGGCGCAGAAGCCTTTCGCGCACCCAATCCTGCATTCCCCACAAAGGAGAACCCGTGGGGAGTGGGATTTGGGCGCCGGAGACCCCCAGCAAAGCAGCAGGGCCCAGGGAGCCAGGGGTGGCCCAGCCCCGCTTTGCCCTATGGAGAGAGGAGGGCCAGGGTCGCAAAAAGCTTGTGTTGATTTCCTGCGCCAAGGCACAGTGAGGCTGTGGATTGCTGCCAGAGGAGAGTTTCCCTTTGCAGAATGAAGATCCCAGAAGCTCGTCATGCGCGGTCGCTGCGAAGGGGCCTCGGCGCTGAGCGGCTGAGCTGTCTCAGGGGGCATGGATAGGGCCTGGGCGCAGAAGACCTTCGCGCGCCCAATCCTACTTCCCAAAGAAGGAGAACCAGTGGGGAGTGGGTTTCGGGCGCTGGAGACCCCCAGCAAAGCAGCAGTGCCCAGGGAGCCAGGGGTAGCTCAGCTCAGCTTCGCCCTATGGAGAGCGGAGGGCCGGGGGCGAAAACAGCTTGTGTTGATTTCCTGCGCCGAGGCAGGTTGAGGCTGTGGTGTGCTGCCCAAGGAGAGTTTCCCTTTGCAGAATGCAGCTCCCAGAAGCTCGTTTTGGGCCGTCGCTGCGAAGGGGCCTCGGTGCTGAGCGGCCGAGCTGGCTCAGGGTGCATGGCTGTGGTCTGGGTGCAGAAGGCCTTTGCGCGCCCAATCCTGCATCCCCACGAAGGAGAACCCGTGGGCAGTGTGATTCGGGTGCCGGAAACCCCCAGCAAAGCAGCAGGGCCCAGGGATCCAGGCGCAGCCCAGCCCCGCATCGCCCTATGGAGAGCGCAGGGCCTGGGGGGAAAACGGCTTGCACTGCTTTCCTGAGCCAATGCGCGTTGGGGGTGTGGTTTGCTGCCCAAGGAGAGTTTCCTTTTGCAGAATGCAGCTCCCAGAAGCTCTTTTTGGGCCGTCGCTGCCACGGGTCCTCAGCGCTGATCGGCCGAGCTGGCTCAGGGGGGAAGGCTGGGGCCATGGCGCAGAAGCCTTTCGCAAACCCAATCCTACTTGCCCACGAAGGAGAACCCGTGTGGAGTGTTTTCGGCTGCCGGAAACTCCCAGCAAAGCAGCAGGGCCCAGGGATCCAGGGGCAGCCCAGCTCAGCTTCGCCCTATGGAGAGCAGAGGGCCGGGGGCAAAAACGGATAGCGTTGCTTTCCTGAGCGGAGGCGAGTTGGGGCTGTGGTTTCCTGCCCAAAGATTGTTTCCCATTGAAGAATTCAACTCCCAGAAGCTCGTTTTGTGCCGTCGCTGCGACGGGGCCTCGGCGCTAAGCGGCCCAGCTGGCTCAGGGAGCATGGCTGTGGTCTGGGCGCAGAAGGCCTTCACGCGCCCAATCCTGCTTCCCCACGAAGGAGAACCCGTGGGCAGTGTGATTCGGGTGCCGGAAACCCCCAGCAAAGCAGCAGGGCCCAGGGATCCAGGGGCAGCCCAGCTCAGATTCGCCCTATGGAGAGGGGAGGGCCAGGAGCGAAAACGGATAGCATTGCTTTCCTGAGCAGAGGCGCGTTGGGGCTGTGGTTTGCTGCCCCAGCAGAGATTCACTTTGCAGAATGCAGCTCCCAGAAGCTCATTTTGGGCAGTCGGTGTGACGGGGCCTCGGTGCTGAGTGGCCGAGCTGGCTCGGGGGCATGGCTGCGGCCTGGGGGCAGAGGGCCTTGGCGCAACCAATCCTGCTTCCCCACGAAGGAGAACCAGTGGGGAGTGGGCTTCGGGCACCGGAGACCCCCAGCAAAGCAGCAGGGCCCAGGGATCCTTGGGCAGCCCAGCCCCGCATCGCCCTATGGGAGCACAGGGCCGGGGGGTGAAAACGGCTTGCACTGCTTTCCTGAGCCAAGGCGCGTTGGGGCTGTGGTGTGCTGCCCGAGGAGAGTTTCCCATTGCAGAATGAAGCTCCCAGAAGCTCGTCAAGGGCCGTCGCTGCGACGGGACCTCGGCGCGGAGCGGCCGAGCTGGCTCAGGGGGCATGGATGGGGCCTGGGCGCAGAAGGCCTTCGCGCTCCCAATCCTGCTTCCCCACGAAGGTGAACCTGTGGGGAGTGGGCTTCGGGCGCCGGAGACCCCCAGCAAAGCAGCAGGGCCCAGGGAGTCAGGGGCAGCCCAGCCCCGCTTTGCCCTATGGAGAGCGAAGGGCCGTGGTCGAAAAGAGCTTATGTAGATTTCCTGCGCTTAGGCAGGTTGAGGCTGTGGTGTGCTGCCCAAGGAGAGTTTCGCTTTGCAGAATGCAGCTCCCAGAAGCTCGTTTTGGGCCGTCCCTGCGACAGGGACTTGGCTCTGAGCGGCCAAGCTTGCTCAGGGGGCATGGCTGGGGCCTGGGCGCAGAAGGCCTTGGCGTGCCCAATCATGCTTCCCCACGAAGGAGAACCCGTGGGGAGTGGGATTCGGGCGCCGGAGACCCCCAGCAAAGCAGCAGGGCCTAGGGAGCCAGGGGCAGCCCAGCGCCGCTTTGCCCTATGGAGAGCGGAGGGCGGGGGGCGAAAACAGCTTGTGTGGATTTCCTTCGCCGAGGCACGGTGAGGCTGTGGTGTGCTGCCCAAGGAGAGTTTCCCTTTGCAGAATGCAGCTCCCAGAAGCTCGTTTTGGGCCCTCGCTGCGACGGGACCTCGGCGCTGAGCGGCCGAGCTGGCTCAGGGGGCATGGATGGGGCCTGGGCGCAGAAGACCTTCGCGCACCCAATCCTACATCCCAAAGAAGGAGAACCAGTGGGGAGTGGGTTTCGGGCGCTGGAGACCCCCAGCAAAGCAGCAGGGCCCAGGGAGCCAGGGGCATCCCAGCTCAGCTTCACCCTATGGAGAGCGGAGGGCCCGGGGCGAAAACAGCTTGTGTTGATTTCCTGCGCCGAGGCAAGTTGAGGCTGTGGTGGGCTGCCCAAGGAGAGTTTCCCTTTGCAGAATGCAGCTCCCAGAAGGTCGTTTTGATTTGCCATTGCGACGGGGCCTCGGCACTGAGGGGCAGAGCTGGCTCAGGGGGCATGGCTGGGGCCTAGGCGCAGAAGGTCTTCGCGCTCCGAATCCTGCTTCCCCACGAATGAGAACCCCTGTGGAGTGTGATTTGGGTGCCAGAAACCCCCAGCAAAGCAGCAGGGCCCAGGGATCCAGGGGCAGCCCAGCTCAGCTTCGCCCTATGGAGAGCGGAGTGCCGGGGGCGAAAATGGATAGCGTTGCTTTCCTGAGCGGAGGCGAGTTGGGGCTGTGCTTTGCTGCCCGAGGAGTGTTTCCCTTTGCAGAATGCAGCTCCCCGAAGCTCGATTTGGGCCGTCGCTGCGACGGGGCCTCGGCGCTGAGCGGCCGAGCTGGCTCAGGGTGCATGGCTGTGGTCTGGGCGCAGAAGGCCTTCGCGCGCCCAATCCTGCTTCCCCACGAAGGAGAACCCGTGGGCAGTGTGATTCGGGTGCCGGAAAGCCCCAGCAAAGCAGCAGGGCCCAGGGATCCAGGGGCAGCCCAGCTCAGCTTCGCCCTATGGAGAGGGGAGGGCCGGGCGCGAAAACGGATAGCATTGCTTTCCTGAGCGGAGGCACGTTGGGGCTGTGGTTTGCTGCCCCAGCAGAGTTTCGCTTTGCAGAATGCAGCTCTCAGAAGCTCATTTTGGGCAATCGGTGCGACGGGGCCTCGGAGCTGAGTGGCCGAGCTGGATCAGGGGGCATGGCAGGGACCTGGGCGCAGAAGGCTTTCGCGCGCCCAATCCTGTTTCCCCACCAAGGAGTACCCATGGGCAGTGTGATTCGGGTGCCGGAAACCCCCAGCAAAGCAGCTGGGCCCAGGGATCCAGGTGCAGCCCAGCCCCGCATCGCCCTATGGAGAGCGCAGGGCCTGGGGGGGAAAACGGCTTGCACTGCTTTCCTGAGCCAAGGCGAGTTGGGGGTGTGGTTTGCTGCCCGAGGAGACTTTCCCTTTGCAGAATGCAGCTCCCAGAAGCTCGTCATGGGCTGTCGCTGCGAAGGGGCCTCGGCGGTGAGCGGCTGAACTGGCTCAGGGGGCATGGATGGGGCCTGGGCGCAGAAGGCCTTCACGCGCCCAATCCTACTTCCCAAAGAAGGAGAACCAGTGGGGAGTGGGTTTCGGGCACTGGAGACCCCCAGCAAAGCAGCAGGGCCCAGGGAGCCAGGGGCAGCCCAGCTCAGCTTCGCCCTATGGAGAGCGGAGTGGCGGGGGCGAAAACGGATAGCGTTGCTTTCCTGAGCGGAGGCGAGTTGGGGCTGTGCTTTGCTGCCCGAGGAGTGTTTCCCTTTGCAGAATGCAGCTCCCAGAAGCTCGTTTTGGGCCTTCGCTGCGACGGGGCCTCGGCGCTGAGCGGCCGAGCTGGCTCAGGGTGCATGGCTGTGGTCTGGGAGCAGAAGGCCTTCGCGCGCCCAATCCTGCATCCCCACGAAGGAGAACCCGTGGGCAGTGTGATTCGGGTGCCAGAAACCCCCAGCAAAGCAGCAGGGCCCAGGGATCCAGGGGCAGCCCAGCTCAGCTTCGCCCTATGGAGAGCGTAGTGCCGGGGGCGAAAACGGATAGCATTGCTTTCCTGAGCGGAGGCGAGTTGGGGCTGTGCTTTGCTGCCCGAGGAGTGTTTCCCTTTGCAGAATGCAGCTCCCAGAAGCTCGTTTTGATTTGCCATTGCGACGGGGCCTCGGCACTGAGGGGCAGAGCTGGCTCAGGGGGCATGGCTGGGGCCTAGGCGCAGAAGGTCTTCGCGCTCCGAATCCTGCTTCCCCAGGAGTGAGAACCCCTGTGGAGTGTGATTCGGGTGCCTGAAACCACCAGCAAAGCAGCAGGGCCCAGGGATCCAGGGGCAGCCCAGCTCAGCTTCGCCCTATGGAGAGCGGAGTGCCGGGGGCGAAAACGGATAGCGTTGCTTTCCTGAGCGGAGGCGAGTTGGGGCTGTGCTTTGCTGCCCGAGGAGTGTTTCCCTTTGCAGAATGCAGTTCCCGGGAGCTCGTTATGTGCCGTGGCTGCGACGGGGGCTCGGCGCTCTGCGGCCGAGCTGGATCAGGGGGCATGGCAGGGACCTGGGCGCAGAAGGCCTTCGCGCGCCCAATCCTGTTTCCCCACGAAGGAGTACCCATGGGCAGTGTGATTCGGGTGCCGGAAACCCCCAGCAAAGCAGCTGGGCCCAGGGATCCATGGGCAGCCCAGCCCCGCATCGCCCTATGGAGAGCGCAGGTCCTGGGGGGAAAACGGCTTGCACTGCTTTCTTGAGCCAAGGCGCGTTGGGGGTGTGGTTTGCTGCCCGAGGAGAGTTTCCCTTTGCAGAATGCAGCTCCCAGAAGCTCGTTTTGGGCCATAGCTGCCACGGGTCCTCAGCACTGAGCGGCCGAGCTGGCTCAGGGGGCATGGCTGGCGCCTGGGCGCAGAAGCCTTTCGCGCACCCAATCCTGCATTCCCCACAAAGGAGAACCCGTGGGGAGTGGGATTTGGGCGCCGGAGACCCCCAGCAAAGCAGCAGGGCCCAGGGAGCCAGGGGTGGCCCAGCCCCGCTTTGCCCTATGGAGAGAGGAGGGCCAGGGGCGCAAACAGCTTGTGTTGATTTCCTGCGCCAAGGCACAGTGAGGCTGTGGATTGCTGCCAGAGGAGAGTTTCCCTTTGCAGAATGAAGATCCCAGAAGCTCGTCATGCGCGGTCGCTGCGAAGGGGCCTCGGCGCTGAGCGGCTGAGCTGTCTCAGGGGGCATGGATAGGGCCTGGGCGCAGAAGACCTTCGCGCGCCCAATCCTACTTCCCAAAGAAGGAGAACCAGTGGGGAGTGGGTTTCGGGCGCTGGAGACCCCCAGCAAAGCAGCAGTGCCCAGGGAGCCAGGGGTAGCTCAGCTCAGCTTCGCCCTATGGAGAGCGGAGGGCCGGGGGCGAAAACAGCTTGTGTTGATTTCCTGCGCCGAGGCAGGTTGAGGCTGTGGTGTGCTGCCCAAGGAGAGTTTCCCTTTGCAGAATGCAGCTCCCAGAAGCTCGTTTTGGGCCGTCGCTGCGAAGGGGCCTCGGTGCTGAGCGGCCGAGCTGGCTCAGGGTGCATGGCTGTGGTCTGGGTGCAGAAGGCCTTTGCGCGCCCAATCCTGCATCCCCACGAAGGAGAACCCGTGGGCAGTGTGATTCGGGTGCCGGAAACCCCCAGCAAAGCAGCAGGGCCCAGGGATCCAGGCGCAGCCCAGCCCCGCATCGCCCTATGGAGAGCGCAGGGCCTGGGGGGAAAACGGCTTGCACTGCTTTCCTGAGCCAATGCGCGTTGGGGGTGTGGTTTGCTGCCCAAGGAGAGTTTCCTTTTGCAGAATGCAGCTCCCAGAAGCTCTTTTTGGGCCGTCGCTGCCACGGGTCCTCAGCGCTGATCGGCCGAGCTGGCTCAGGGGGGAAGGCTGGGGCCATGGCGCAGAAGCCTTTCGCAAACCCAATCCTACTTGCCCACGAAGGAGAACCCGTGTGGAGTGTTTTCGGCTGCCGGAAACTCCCAGCAAAGCAGCAGGGCCCAGGGATCCAGGGGCAGCCCAGCTCAGCTTCGCCCTATGGAGAGCAGAGGGCCGGGGGCAAAAACGGATAGCGTTGCTTTCCTGAGCGGAGGCGAGTTGGGGCTGTGGTTTCCTGCCCAAAGATTGTTTCCCATTGAAGAATTCAACTCCCAGAAGCTCGTTTTGTGCCGTCGCTGCGACGGGGCCTCGGCGCTAAGCGGCCCAGCTGGCTCAGGGAGCATGGCTGTGGTCTGGGCGCAGAAGGCCTTCACGCGCCCAATCCTGCTTCCCCACGAAGGAGAACCCGTGGGCAGTGTGATTCGGGTGCCGGAAACCCCCAGCAAAGCAGCAGGGCCCAGGGATCCAGGGGCAGCCCAGCTCAGATTCGCCCTATGGAGAGGGGAGGGCCAGGAGCGAAAACGGATAGCATTGCTTTCCTGAGCAGAGGCGCGTTGGGGCTGTGGTTTGCTGCCCCAGCAGAGATTCACTTTGCAGAATGCAGCTCCCAGAAGCTCATTTTGGGCAGTCGGTGTGACGGGGCCTCGGTGCTGAGTGGCCGAGCTGGCTCGGGGGCATGGCTGCGGCCTGGGGGCAGAGGGCCTTGGCGCAACCAATCCTGCTTCCCCACGAAGGAGAACCAGTGGGGAGTGGGCTTCGGGCACCGGAGACCCCCAGCAAAGCAGCAGGGCCCAGGGATCCTTGGGCAGCCCAGCCCCGCATCGCCCTATGGGAGCACAGGGCCGGGGGGTGAAAACGGCTTGCACTGCTTTCCTGAGCCAAGGCGCGTTGGGGCTGTGGTGTGCTGCCCGAGGAGAGTTTCCCATTGCAGAATGAAGCTCCCAGAAGCTCGTCAGGGGCCGTCGCTGCGACGGGACCTCGGCGCGGAGCGGCCGAGCTGGCTCAGGGGGCATGGATGGGGCCTGGGCGCAGAAGGCCTTCGCGCTCCCAATCCTGCTTCCCCACGAAGGTGAACCTGTGGGGAGTGGGCTTCGGGCGCCGGAGACCCCCAGCAAAGCAGCAGGGCCCAGGGAGTCAGGGGCAGCCCAGGCCCGCTTTGCCCTATGGAGAGCGAAGGGCCGTGGTCGAAAAGAGCTTATGTAGATTTCCTGCGCTTAGGCAGGTTGAGGCTGTGGTGTGCTGCCCAAGGAGAGTTTCGCTTTGCAGAATGCAGCTCCCAGAAGCTCGTTTTGGGCCGTCCCTGCGACAGGGACTTGGCTCTGAGCGGCCAAGCTTGCTCAGGGGGCATGGCTGGGGCCTGGGCGCAGAAGGCCTTGGCGTGCCCAATCATGCTTCCCCACGAAGGAGAACCCGTGGGGAGTGGGATTCGGGCGCCGGAGACCCCCAGCAAAGCAGCAGGGCCTAGGGAGCCAGGGGCAGCCCAGCGCCGCTTTGCCCTATGGAGAGCGGAGGGCGGGGGGCGAAAACAGCTTGTGTGGATTTCCTTCGCCGAGGCACGGTGAGGCTGTGGTTTGCTGCCCAAGGAGAGTTTCCCTTTGCAGAATGCAGCTCCCAGAAGCTCGTTTTGGGCCCTCGCTGCGACGGGACCTCGGCGCTGAGCGGCCGAGCTGGCTCAGGGGGCATGGATGGGGCCTGGGCGCAGAAGACCTTCGCGCACCCAATCCTACATCCCAAAGAAGGAGAACCAGTGGGGAGTGGGTTTCGGGCGCTGGAGACCCCCAGCAAAGCAGCAGGGCCCAGGGAGCCAGGGGCATCCCAGCTCAGCTTCACCCTATGGAGAGCGGAGGGCCCGGGGCGAAAACAGCTTGTGTTGATTTCCTGCGCCGAGGCAAGTTGAGGCTGTGGTGTGCTGCCCAAGGAGAGTTTCCCTTTGCAGAATGCAGCTCCCAGAAGGTCGTTTTGATTTGCCATTGCGACGGGGCCTCGGCACTGAGGGGCAGAGCTGGCTCAGGGGGCATGGCTGGGGCCTAGGCGCAGAAGGTCTTCGCGCTCCGAATCCTGCTTCCCCACGAATGAGAACCCCTGTGGAGTGTGATTTGGGTGCCAGAAACCCCCAGCAAAGCAGCAGGGCCCAGGGATCCAGGGGCAGCCCAGCTCAGCTTCGCCCTATGGAGAGCGGAGTGCCGGGGGCGAAAACGGATAGCGTTGCTTTCCTGAGCGGAGGCGAGTTGGGGCTGTGCTTTGCTGCCCGAGGAGTGTTTCCCTTTGCAGAATGCAGCTCCCCGAAGCTCGATTTGGGCCGTCGCTGCGACGGGGCCTCGGCGCTGAGCGGCCGAGCTTGCTCAGGGTGCATGGCTGTGGTCTGGGCGCAGAAGGCCTTCGCGCGCCCAATCCTGCTTCCCCACGAAGGAGAACCCGTGGGCAGTGTGATTCGGGTGCCGGAAAGCCCCAGCAAAGCAGCAGGGCCCAGGGATCCAGGGGCAGCCCAGCTCAGCTTCGCCCTATGGAGAGCGTAGTGCCGGGGGCGAAAACGGATAGCATTGCTTTCCTGAGCGGAGGCGAGTTGGGGCTGTGCTTTGCTGCCCGAGGAGTGTTTCCCTTTGCAGAATGCAGCTCCCAGAAGCTCGTTTTGATTTGCCATTGCGACGGGGCCTCGGCACTGAGGGGCAGAGCTGGCTCAGGGGGCATGGCTGCGGCCTAGTCGCAGAAGGTCTTCGCGCTCCGAATCCTGCTTCCCCAGGAGTGAGAACCCCTGTGGACTGTGATTCGGGTGCCTGAAACCACCAGCAAAGCAGCAGGGCCCAGGGATCCAGGGGCAGCCCAGCTCAGCTTCGCCCTATGGAGAGCGGAGTGCCGGGGGCGAAAACGGATAGCGTTGCTTTCCTGAGCAGAGGCGAGTTGGGGCTGTGCTTTGCTGCCCAAGGAGTGTTTCCCTTTGCAGAATGCAGTTCCCGGGAGCTCGTTATGTGCCGTGGCTGCGACGGGGGCTCGGCGCTCTGCGGCCGAGCTGGATCAGGGGGCATGGCAGGGACCTGGGCGCAGAAGGCCTTCGCGCGCCCAATCCTGTTTCCCCACGAAGGAGTACCCATGGGCAGTGTGATTCGGGTGCCGGAAACCCCCAGCAAAGCAGCTGGGCCCAGGGATCCATGGGCAGCCCAGCCCCGCATCGCCCTATGGAGAGCGCAGGGCCTGGGGGGAAAACGGCTTGCACTGCTTTCTTGAGCCAAGGCGCGTTGGGGGTGTGGTTTGCTGCCCGAGGAGAGTTTCCCTTTGCAGAATGCAGCTCCCAGAAGCTCGTTTTGGGCCATAGCTGCCACGGGTCCTCAGCACTGAGCGGCCGAGCTGGCTCAGGGGGCATGGCTGGGGCCATGGCGCAGAAGCCTTTCGCGCACCCAATCCTGCATTCCCCACAAAGGAGAACCCGTGGGGAGTGGGATTTGGGCGCCGGAGACCCCCAGCAAAGCAGCAGGGCCCAGGGAGCCAGGGGTGGCCCAGCCCCGCTTTGCCCTATGGAGAGAGGAGGGCCAGGGGCGCAAACAGCTTGTGTTGATTTCCTGCGCCAAGGCACAGTGAGGCTGTGGATTGCTGCCAGAGGAGAGTTTCCCTTTGCAGAATGAAGATCCCAGAAGCTCGTCATGCGCGGTCGCTGCGAAGGGGCCTCGGCGCTGAGCGGCTGAGCTGTCTCAGGGGGCATGGATAGGGCCTGGGCGCAGAAGACCTTCGCGCGCCCAATCCTACTTCCCAAAGAAGGAGAACCAGTGGGGAGTGGGTTTCGGGCGCTGGAGACCCCCAGCAAAGCAGCAGTGCCCAGGGAGCCAGGGGTAGCTCAGCTCAGCTTCGCCCTATGGAGAGCGGAGGGCCGGGGGCGAAAACAGCTTGTGTTGATTTCCTGCGCCGAGGCAGGTTGAGGCTGTGGTGTGCTGCCCAAGGAGAGTTTCCCTTTGCAGAATGCAGCTCCCAGAAGCTCGTTTTGGGCCGTCGCTGCGAAGGGGCCTCGGTGCTGAGCGGCCGAGCTGGCTCAGGGTGCATGGCTGTGGTCTGGGTGCAGAAGGCCTTTGCGCGCCCAATCCTGCATCCCCACGAAGGAGAACCCGTGGGCAGTGTGATTCGGGTGCCGGAAACCCCCAGCAAAGCAGCAGGGCCCAGGGATCCAGGCGCAGCCCAGCCCCGCATCGCCCTATGGAGAGCGCAGGGCCTGGGGGGAAAACGGCTTGCACTGCTTTCCTGAGCCAATGCGCGTTGGGGGTGTGGTTTGCTGCCCAAGGAGAGTTTCCTTTTGCAGAATGCAGCTCCCAGAAGCTCTTTTTGGGCCGTCGCTGCCACGGGTCCTCAGCGCTGATCGGCCGAGCTGGCTCAGGGGGGAAGGCTGGGGCCATGGCGCAGAAGCCTTTCGCAAACCCAATCCTACTTGCCCACGAAGGAGAACCCGTGTGGAGTGTTTTCGGCTGCCGGAAACTCCCAGCAAAGCAGCAGGGCCCAGGGATCCAGGGGCAGCCCAGCTCAGCTTCGCCCTATGGAGAGCAGAGGGCCGGGGGCAAAAACGGATAGCGTTGCTTTCCTGAGCGGAGGCGAGTTGGGGCTGTGGTTTCCTGCCCAAAGATTGTTTCCCATTGAAGAATTCAACTCCCAGAAGCTCGTTTTGTGCCGTCGCTGCGACGGGGCCTCGGCGCTAAGCGGCCCAGCTGGCTCAGGGAGCATGGCTGTGGTCTGGGCGCAGAAGGCCTTCCCGCGCCCAATCCTGCTTCCCCACGAAGGAGAACCCGTGGGCAGTGTGATTCGGGTGCCGGAAACCCCCAGCAAAGCAGCAGGGCCCAGGGATCCAGGGGCAGCCCAGCTCAGATTCGCCCTATGGAGAGGGAAGGGCCAGGAGCGAAAACGGATAGCATTGCTTTCCTGAGCAGAGGCGCGTTGGGGCTGTGGTTTGCTGCCCCAGCAGAGATTCACTTTGCAGAATGCAGCTCCCAGAAGCTCATTTTGGGCAGTCGGTGTGACGGGGCCTCGGTGCTGAGTGGCCGAGCTGGCTCGGGGGCATGGCTGCGGCCTGGGGGCAGAGGGCCTTGGCGCAACCAATCCTGCTTCCCCACGAAGGAGAACCAGTGGGGAGTGGGCTTCGGGCACCGGAGACCCCCAGCAAAGCAGCAGGGCCCAGGGATCCTTGGGCAGCCCAGCCCCGCATCGCCCTATGGGAGCACAGGGCCGGGGGGTGAAAACGGCTTGCACTGCTTTCCTGAGCCAAGGCGCGTTGGGGCTGTGGTGTGCTGCCCGAGGAGAGTTTCCCTTTGCAGAATGCAGCTCCCAGAAGCTCGTTTTGGGCCATAGCTGCCACGGGTCCTCAGCACTGAGCGGCCGAGCTGGCTCAGGGGGCATGGCTGGGGCCATGGCGCAGAAGCCTTTCGCGCACCCAATCCTGCATTCCCCACAAAGGAGAACCCGTGGGGAGTGGGATTTGGGCGCCGGAGACCCCCAGCAAAGCAGCAGGGCCCAGGGAGCCAGGGGTGGCCCAGCCCCGCTTTGCCCTATGGAGAGAGGAGGGCCAGGGGCGCAAACAGCTTGTGTTGATTTCCTGCGCCAAGGCACAGTGAGGCTGTGGATTGCTGCCAGAGGAGAGTTTCCCTTTGCAGAATGAAGATCCCAGAAGCTCGTCATGCGCGGTCGCTGCGAAGGGGCCTCGGCGCTGAGCGGCTGAGCTGTCTCAGGGGGCATGGATAGGGCCTGGGCGCAGAAGACCTTCGCGCGCCCAATCCTACTTCCCAAAGAAGGAGAACCAGTGGGGAGTGGGTTTCGGGCGCTGGAGACCCCCAGCAAAGCAGCAGTGCCCAGGGAGCCAGGGGTAGCTCAGCTCAGCTTCGCCCTATGGAGAGCGGAGGGCCGGGGGCGAAAACAGCTTGTGTTGATTTCCTGCGCCGAGGCAGGTTGAGGCTGTGGTGTGCTGCCCAAGGAGAGTTTCCCTTTGCAGAATGCAGCTCCCAGAAGCTCGTTTTGGGCCGTCGCTGCGAAGGGGCCTCGGTGCTGAGCGGCCGAGCTGGCTCAGGGTGCATGGCTGTGGTCTGGGTGCAGAAGGCCTTTGCGCGCCCAATCCTGCATCCCCACGAAGGAGAACCCGTGGGCAGTGTGATTCGGGTGCCGGAAACCCCCAGCAAAGCAGCAGGGCCCAGGGATCCAGGCGCAGCCCAGCCCCGCATCGCCCTATGGAGAGCGCAGGGCCTGGGGGGAAAACGGCTTGCACTGCTTTCCTGAGCCAATGCGCGTTGGGGGTGTGGTTTGCTGCCCAAGGAGAGTTTCCTTTTGCAGAATGCAGCTCCCAGAAGCTCTTTTTGGGCCGTCGCTGCCACGGGTCCTCAGCGCTGATCGGCCGAGCTGGCTCAGGGGGGAAGGCTGGGGCCATGGCGCAGAAGCCTTTCGCAAACCCAATCCTACTTGCCCACGAAGGAGAACCCGTGTGGAGTGTTTTCGGCTGCCGGAAACTCCCAGCAAAGCAGCAGGGCCCAGGGATCCAGGGGCAGCCCAGCTCAGCTTCGCCCTATGGAGAGCAGAGGGCCGGGGGCAAAAACGGATAGCGTTGCTTTCCTGAGCGGAGGCGAGTTGGGGCTGTGGTTTCCTGCCCAAAGATTGTTTCCCATTGAAGAATTCAACTCCCAGAAGCTCGTTTTGTGCCGTCGCTGCGACGGGGCCTCGGCGCTAAGCGGCCCAGCTGGCTCAGGGAGCATGGCTGTGGTCTGGGCGCAGAAGGCCTTCCCGCGCCCAATCCTGCTTCCCCACGAAGGAGAACCCGTGGGCAGTGTGATTCGGGTGCCGGAAACCCCCAGCAAAGCAGCAGGGCCCAGGGATCCAGGGGCAGCCCAGCTCAGATTCGCCCTATGGAGAGGGGAGGGCCAGGAGCGAAAACGGATAGCATTGCTTTCCTGAGCAGAGGCGCGTTGGGGCTGTGGTTTGCTGCCCCAGCAGAGATTCACTTTGCAGAATGCAGCTCCCAGAAGCTCATTTTGGGCAGTCGGTGTGACGGGGCCTCGGTGCTGAGTGGCCGAGCTGGCTCGGGGGCATGGCTGCGGCCTGGGGGCAGAGGGCCTTGGCGCAACCAATCCTGCTTCCCCACGAAGGAGAACCAGTGGGGAGTGGGCTTCGGGCACCGGAGACCCCCAGCAAAGCAGCAGGGCCCAGGGATCCTTGGGCAGCCCAGCCCCGCATCGCCCTATGGGAGCACAGGGCCGGGGGGTGAAAACGGCTTGCACTGCTTTCCTGAGCCAAGGCGCGTTGGGGCTGTGGTGTGCTGCCCGAGGAGAGTTTCCCATTGCAGAATGAAGCTCCCAGAAGCTCGTCAAGGGCCGTCGCTGCGACGGGACCTCGGCGCGGAGCGGCCAAGCTGGCTCAGGGGGCATGGATGGGGCCTGGGCGCAGAAGGCCTTCGCGCTCCCAATCCTGCTTCCCCACGAAGGTGAACCTGTGGGGAGTGGGCTTCGGGCGCCGGAGACCCCCAGCAAAGCAGCAGGGCCCAGGGAGTCAGGGGCAGCCCAGGCCCGCTTTGCCCTATGGAGAGCGAAGGGCCGTGGTCGAAAAGAGCTTATGTAGATTTCCTGCGCTTAGGCAGGTTGAGGCTGTGGTGTGCTGCCCAAGGAGAGTTTCCCTTTGCAGAATGCAGCTCCCAGAAGCTCGTTTTGGGCCGTCCCTGCGACAGGGACTTGGCTCTGAGCGGCCAAGCTTGCTCAGGGGGCATGGCTGGGGCCTGGGCGCAGAAGGCCTTGGCGTGCCCAATCATGCTTCCCCACGAAGGAGAACCCGTGGGGAGTGGGATTCGGGCGCCGGAGACCCCCAGCAAAGCAGCAGGGCCTAGGGAGCCAGGGGCAGCCCAGCGCCGCTTTGCCCTATGGAGAGCGGAGGGTGGGGGGCGAAAACAGCTTGTGTGGATTTCCGTCGCCGAGGCACGGTGAGGCTGTGGTTTGCTGCCCAAGGAGAGTTTCCCTTTGCAGAATGCAGCTCCCAGAAGCTCGTTTTGGGCCCTCGCTGCGACGGGACCTCGGCGCTGAGCGGCCGAGCTGGCTCAGGGGGCATGGATGGGGCCTGGGCGCAGAAGACCTTCGCGCACCCAATCCTACATCCCAAAGAAGGAGAACCAGTGGGGAGTGGGTTTCGGGCGCTGGAGACCCCCAGCAAAGCAGCAGGGCCCAGGGAGCCAGGGGCATCCCAGCTCAGCTTCACCCTATGGAGAGCGGAGGGCCCGGGGCGAAAACAGCTTGTGTTGATTTCCTGCACCGAGGCAAGTTGAGGCTGTGGTGGGCTGCCCAAGGAGAGTTTCCCTTTGCAGAATGCAGCTCCCAGAAGGTCGTTTTGATTTGCCATTGCGACGGGGCCTCGGCACTGAGCGGCAGAGCTGGCTCAGGGGGCATGGCTGGGGCCTAGGCGCAGAAGGTCTTCGCGCTCCGAATCCTGCTTCCCCACGAATGAGAACCCCTGTGGAGTGTGATTTGGGTGCCAGAAACCCCCAGCAAAGCAGCAGGGCCCAGGGATCCAGGGGCAGCCCAGCTCAGCTTCGCCCTATGGAGAGCGGAGTGCCGGGGGCGAAAATGGATAGCGTTGCTTTCCTGAGCGGAGGCGAGTTGGGGCTGTGCTTTGCTGCCCGAGGAGTGTTTCCCTTTGCAGAATGCAGCTCCCCGAAGCTCGATTTGGGCCGTCGCTGCGACGGGGCCTCGGCGCTGTGCGGCCGAGCTGGCTCAGGGTGCATGGCTGTGGTCTGGGCGCAGAAGGCCTTCGCGCGCCCAATCCTGCTTCCCCACGAAGGAGAACCCGTGGGCAGTGTGATTCGGGTGCCGGAAAGCCCCAGCAAAGCAGCAGGGCCCAGGGATCCAGGGGCAGCCCAGCTCAGCTTCGCCCTATGGAGAGGGGAGGGCCGGGCGCGAAAACGGATAGCATTGCTTTCCTGAGCGGAGGCACGTTGGGGCTGTGGTTTGCTGCCCCAGCAGAGTTTCGCTTTGCAGAATGCAGCTCTCAGAAGCTCATTTTGGGCAATCGGTGCGACGGGGCCTCGGAGCTGAGTGGCCGAGCTGGATCAGGGGGCATGGCAGGGACCTGGGCGCAGAAGGCTTTCGCGCGCCCAATCCTGTTTCCCCACCAAGGAGTACCCATGGGCAGTGTGATTCGGGTGCCGGAAACCCCCAGCAAAGCAGCTGGGCCCAGGGATCCAGGTGCAGCCCAGCCCCGCATCGCCCTATGGAGAGCGCAGGGCCTGGGGGGGAAAACGGCTTGCACTGCTTTCCTGAGCCAAGGCGAGTTGGGGGTGTGGTTTGCTGCCCGAGGAGACTTTCCCTTTGCAGAATGCAGCTCCCAGAAGCTCGTCATGGGCTGTCGCTGCGAAGGGGCCTCGGCGGTGAGCGGCTGAACTGGCTCAGGGGGCATGGATGGGGCCTGGGCGCAGAAGGCCTTCACGCGCCCAATCCTACTTCCCAAAGAAGGAGAACCAGTGGGGAGTGGGTTTCGGGCACTGGAGACCCCCAGCAAAGCAGCAGGGCCCAGGGAGCCAGGGGCAGCCCAGCTCAGCTTCGCCCTATGGAGAGCGGAGTGGCGGGGGCGAAAACGGATAGCGTTGCTTTCCTGAGCGGAGGCGAGTTGGGGCTGTGCTTTGCTGCCCGAGGAGTGTTTCCCTTTGCAGAATGCAGCTCCCAGAAGCTCGTTTTGGGCTGTCGCTGCGACGGGGCCTCGGCGCTGAGCGGCCGAGCTGGCTCAGGGTGCATGGCTGTGGTCTGGGAGCAGAAGGCCTTCGCGCGCCCAATCCTGCATCCCCACGAAGGAGAACCCGTGGGCAGTGTGATTCGGGTGCCAGAAACCCCCAGCAAAGCAGCAGGGCCCAGGGATCCAGGGGCAGCCCAGCTCAGCTTCGCCCTATGGAGAGCGGAGTGCCGGGGGCGAAAACGGATAGCGTTGCTTTCCTGAGCAGAGGCGAGTTGGGGCTGTGCTTTGCTGCCCAAGGAGTGTTTCCCTTTGCAGAATGCAGTTCCCGGGAACTCGTTATGTGCCGTGGCTGCGACGGGGGCTCGGCGCTCTTCGGCCGAGCTGGATCAGGGGGCATGGCAGGGACCTGGGCGCAGAAGGCCTTCGCGCGCCCAATCCTGTTTCCCCACGAAGGAGTACCCATGGGCAGTGTGATTCGGGTGCCGGAAACCCCCAGCAAAGCAGCTGGGCCCAGGAATCCATGGGCAGCCCAGCCCCGCATCGCCCTATGGAGAGCGCAGGTCCTGGGGGGAAAACGGCTTGCACTGCTTTCTTGAGCCAAGGCGCGTTGGGGGTGTGGTTTGCTGCCCGAGGAGAGTTTCCCTTTGCAGAATGCAGCTCCCAGAAGCTCGTTTTGGGCCATAGCTGCCACGGGTCCTCAGCACTGAGCGGCCGAGCTGGCTCAGGGGGCATGGCTGGGGCCTGGGCGCAGAAGCCTTTCGCGCACCCAATCCTGCATTCCCCACAAAGGAGAACCCGTGGGGAGTGGGATTTGGGCGCCGGAGACCCCCAGCAAAGCAGCAGGGCCCAGGGAGCCAGGGGTGGCCCAGCCCCGCTTTGCCCTATGGAGAGAGGAGGGCCAGGGGCGCAAACAGCTTGTGTTGATTTCCTGCGCCAAGGCACAGTGAGGCTGTGGATTGCTGCCAGAGGAGAGTTTCCCTTTGCAGAATGAAGATCCCAGAAGCTCGTCATGCTCGGTCGCTGCGAAGGGGCCTCGGCGCTGAGCGGCTGAGCTGTCTCAGGGGGCATGGATAGGGCCTGGGCGCAGAAGACCTTCGCGCGCCCAATCCTACTTCCCAAAGAAGGAGAACCAGTGGGGAGTGGGTTTCGGGCACTGGAGACCCCCAGCAAAGCAGCAGTGCCCAGGGAGCCAGGGGTAGCTCAGCTCAGCTTCGCCCTATGGAGAGCGGAGGGCCGGGGGCGAAAACAGCTTGTGTTGATTTCCTGCGCCGAGGCAGGTTGAGGCTGTGGTGTGCTGCCCAAGGAGAGTTTCCCTTTGCAGAATGCAGCTCCCAGAAGCTCGTTTTGGGCCGTCGCTGCGAAGGGGCCTCGGTGCTGAGCGGCCGAGCTGGCTCAGGGTGCATGGCTGTGGTCTGGGTGCAGAAGGCCTTTGCGCGCCCAATCCTGCATCCCCACGAAGGAGAACCCGTGGGCAGTGTGATTCGGGTGCCGGAAACCCCCAGCAAAGCAGCAGGGCCCAGGGATCCAGGCGCAGCCCAGCCCCGCATCGCCCTATGGAGAGCGCAGGGCCTGGGGGGAAAACGGCTTGCACTGCTTTCCTGAGCCAATGCGCGTTGGGGGTGTGGTTTGCTGCCCAAGGAGAGTTTCCTTTTGCAGAATGCAGCTCCCAGAAGCTCTTTTTGGGCCGTCGCTGCCACGGGTCCTCAGCGCTGATCGGCCGAGCTGGCTCAGGGGGGAAGGCTGGGGCCATGGCGCAGAAGCCTTTCGCAAACCCAATCCTACTTGCCCACGAAGGAGAACCCGTGTGGAGTGTTTTCGGCTGCCGGAAACTCCCAGCAAAGCAGCAGGGCCCAGGGATCCAGGGGCAGCCCAGCTCAGCTTCGCCCTATGGAGAGCAGAGGGCCGGGGGCAAAAACGGATAGCGTTGCTTTCCTGAGCGGAGGCGAGTTGGGGCTGTGGTTTCCTGCCCAAAGATTGTTTCCCATTGAAGAATTCAACTCCCAGAAGCTCGTTTTGTGCCGTCGCTGCGACGGGGCCTCGGCGCTAAGCGGCCCAGCTGGCTCAGGGAGCATGGCTGTGGTCTGGGCGCAGAAGGCCTTCACGCGCCCAATCCTGCTTCCCCACGAAGGAGAACCCGTGGGCAGTGTGATTCGGGTGCCGGAAACCCCCAGCAAAGCAGCAGGGCCCAGGGATCCAGGGGCAGCCCAGCTCAGATTCGCCCTATGGAGAGGGGAGGGCCAGGAGCGAAAACGGATAGCATTGCTTTCCTGAGCAGAGGCGCGTTGGGGCTGTGGTTTGCTGCCCCAGCAGAGATTCACTTTGCAGAATGCAGCTCCCAGAAGCTCATTTTGGGCAGTCGGTGTGACGGGGCCTCGGTGCTGAGTGGCCGAGCTGGCTCGGGGGCATGGCTGCGGCCTGGGGGCAGAGGGCCTTGGCGCAACCAATCCTGCTTCCCCACGAAGGAGAACCAGTGGGGAGTGGGCTTCGGGCACCGGAGACCCCCAGCAAAGCAGCAGGGCCCAGGGATCCTTGGGCAGCCCAGCCCCGCATCGCCCTATGGGAGCACAGGGCCGGGGGGTGAAAACGGCTTGCACTGCTTTCCTGAGCCAAGGCGCGTTGGGGCTGTGGTGTGCTGCCCGAGGAGAGTTTCCCATTGCAGAATGAAGCTCCCAGAAGCTCGTCAAGGGCCGTCGCTGCGACGGGACCTCGGCGCGGAGCGGCCAAGCTGGCTCAGGGGGCATGGATGGGGCCTGGGCGCAGAAGGCCTTCGCACTCCCAATCCTGCTTCCCCACGAAGGTGAACCTGTGGGGAGTGGGCTTCGGGCGCCGGAGACCCCCAGCAAAGCAGCAGGGCCCAGGGATCCAGGGGCAGCCCAGCTCAGCTTCGCCCTATGGAGAGCGGAGTGCCGGGGGCGAAAACGGATAGCGTTGCTTTCCTGAGCAGAGGCGAGTTGGGGCTGTGCTTTGCTGCCCAAGGAGTGTTTCCCTTTGCAGAATGCAGTTCCCGGGAACTCGTTATGTGCCGTGGCTGCGACGGGGGCTCGGCGCTCTGCGGCCGAGCTGGATCAGGGGGCATGGCAGGGACCTGGGCGCAGAAGGCCTTCGCGCGCCCAATCCTGTTTCCCCACGAAGGAGTACCCATGGGCAGTGTGATTCGGGTGCCGGAAACCCCCAGCAAAGCAGCTGGGCCCAGGGATCCATGGGCAGCCCAGCCCCGCATCGCCCTATGGAGAGCGCAGGGCCTGGGGGGAAAACGGCTTGCACTGCTTTCTTGAGCCAAGGCGCGTTGGGGGTGTGGTTTGCTGCCCGAGGAGAGTTTCCCTTTGCAGAATGCAGCTCCCAGAAGCTCGTTTTGGGCCATAGCTGCCACGGGTCCTCAGCACTGAGCGGCCGAGCTGGCTCAGGGGGCATGGCTGGGGCCTGGGCGCAGAAGCCTTTCGCGCACCCAATCCTGCATTCCCCACAAAGGAGAACCCGTGGGGAGTGGGATTTGGGCGCCGGAGACCCCCAGCAAAGCAGCAGGGCCCAGGGAGCCAGGGGTGGCCCAGCCCCGCTTTGCCCTATGGAGAGAGGAGGGCCAGGGGCGCAAACAGCTTGTGTTGATTTCCTGCGCCAAGGCACAGTGAGGCTGTGGATTGCTGCCAGAGGAGAGTTTCCCTTTGCAGAATGAAGATCCCAGAAGCTCGTCATGCTCGGTCGCTGCGAAGGGGCCTCGGCGCTGAGCGGCTGAGCTGTCTCAGGGGGCATGGATAGGGCCTGGGCGCAGAAGACCTTCGCGCGCCCAATCCTACTTCCCAAAGAAGGAGAACCAGTGGGGAGTGGGTTTCGGGCGCTGGAGACCCCCAGCAAAGCAGCAGTGCCCAGGGAGCCAGGGGTAGCTCAGCTCAGCTTCGCCCTATGGAGAGCGGAGGGCCGGGGGCGAAAACAGCTTGTGTTGATTTCCTGCGCCGAGGCAGGTTGAGGCTGTGGTGTGCTGCCCAAGGAGAGTTTCCCTTTGCAGAATGCAGCTCCCAGAAGCTCGTTTTGGGCCGTCGCTGCGAAGGGGCCTCGGTGCTGAGCGGCCGAGCTGGCTCAGGGTGCATGGCTGTGGTCTGGGTGCAGAAGGCCTTTGCGCGCCCAATCCTGCATCCCCACGAAGGAGAACCCGTGGGCAGTGTGATTCGGGTGCCGGAAACCCCCAGCAAAGCAGCAGGGCCCAGGGATCCAGGCGCAGCCCAGCCCAGCATCGCCCTATGGAGAGCGCAGGGCCTGGGGGGAAAACGGCTTGCACTCCTTTCCTGAGCCAATGCGCGTTGGGGGTGTGGTTTGCTGCCCAAGGAGAGTTTCCTTTTGCAGAATGCAGCTCCCAGAAGCTCTTTTTGGGCCGTCGCTGCCACGGGTCCTCAGCGCTGATCGGCCGAGCTGGCTCAGGGGGGAAGGCTGGGGCCATGGCGCAGAAGCCTTTCGCAAACCCAATCCTACTTGCCCACGAAGGAGAACCCGTGTGGAGTGTTTTCGGCCGCCGGAAACTCCCAGCAAAGCAGCAGGGCCCAGGGATCCAGGGGCAGCCCAGCTCAGCTTCGCCCTATGGAGAGCAGAGGGCCGGGGGCAAAAACGGATAGCGTTGCTTTCCTGAGCGGAGGCGAGTTGGGGCTGTGGTTTCCTGCCCAAAGATTGTTTCCCATTGAAGAATTCAACTCCCAGAAGCTCGTTTTGTGCCGTCGCTGCGACGGGGCCTCGGCGCTAAGCGGCCCAGCTGGCTCAGGGAGCATGGCTGTGGTCTGGGCGCAGAAGGCCTTCACGCGCCCAATCCTGCTTCCCCACGAAGGAGAACCCGTGGGCAGTGTGATTCGGGCGCCGGAAACCCCCAGCAAAGCAGCAGGGCCCAGGGATCCAGGGGCAGCCCAGCTCAGATTCGCCCTATGGAGAGGGGAGGGCCAGGAGCGAAAACGGATAGCATTGCTTTCCTGAGCAGAGGCGCGTTGGGGCTGTGGTTTGCTGCCCCAGCAGAGATTCACTTTGCAGAATGCAGCTCCCAGAAGCTCATTTTGGGCAGTCGGTGTGACGGGGCCTCGGTGCTGAGTGGCCGAGCTGGCTCGGGGGCATGGCTGCGGCCTGGGGGCAGAGGGCCTTGGCGCAACCAATCCTGCTTCCCCACGAAGGAGAACCAGTGGGGAGTGGGCTTCGGGCACCGGAGACCCCCAGCAAAGCAGCAGGGCCCAGGGATCCTTGGGCAGCCCAGCCCCGCATCGCCCTATGGGAGCACAGGGCCGGGGGGTGAAAACGGCTTGCACTGCTTTCCTGAGCCAAGGCGCGTTGGGGCTGTGGTGTGCTGCCCGAGGAGAGTTTCCCATTGCAGAATGAAGCTCCCAGAAGCTCGTCAAGGGCCGTCGCTGCGACGGGACCTCGGCGCGGAGCGGCCAAGCTGGCTCAGGGGGCATGGATGGGGCCTGGGCGCAGAAGGCCTTCGCACTCCCAATCCTGCTTCCCCACGAAGGTGAACCTGTGGGGAGTGGGCTTCGGGCGCCGGAGACCCCCAGCAAAGCAGCAGGGCCCAGGGAGTCAGGGGCAGCCCAGGCCCGCTTTGCCCTATGGAGAGCGAAGGGCCGTGGTCGAAAAGAGCTTATGTAGATTTCCTGCGCTTAGGCAGGTTGAGGCTGTGGTGTGCTGCCCAAGGAGAGTTTCCCTTTGCAGAATGCAGCTCCCAGAAGCTCGTTTTGGGCCGTCCCTGCGACAGGGACTTGGCTCTGAGCGGCCAAGCTTGCTCAGGGGGCATGGCTGGGGCCTGGGCGCAGAAGGCCTTGGCGTGCCCAATCATGCTTCCCCACGAAGGAGAACCCGTGGGGAGTGGGATTCGGGCGCCGGAGACCCCCAGCAAAGCAGCAGGGCCTAGGGAGCCAGGGGCAGCCCAGCGCCGCTTTGCCCTATGGAGAGCGGAGGGCGGGGGGCGAAAACAGCTTGTGTGGATTTCCTTCGCCGAGGCACGGTGAGGCTGTGGTTTGCTGCCCAAGGAGAGTTTCCCTTTGCAGAATGCAGCTCCCAGAAGCTCGTTTTGGGCCCTCGCTGCGACGGGGCCTCGGCGCTGAGGGGCAGAGCTGGCTCAGGGGGCATGGATGGGGCCTGGGCGCAGAAGACCTTCGCGCACCCAATCCTACATCCCAAAGAAGGAGAACCAGTGGGGAGTGGGTTTCGGGCGCTGGAGACCCCCAGCAAAGCAGCAGGGCCCAGGGAGCCAGGGGCATCCCAGCTCAGCTTCACCCTATGGAGAGCGGAGGGCCCGGGGCGAAAACAGCTTGTGTTGATTTCCTGCGCCGAGGCAAGTTGAGGCTGTGGTGGGCTGCCCAAGGAGAGTTTCCCTTTGCAGAATGCAGCTCCCAGAAGGTCGTTTTGATTTGCCATTGCGACGGGGCCTCGGCACTGAGGGGCAGAGCTGGCTCAGGGGGCATGGCTGGGGCCTAGGCGCAGAAGGTCTTCGCGCTCCGAATCCTGCTTCCCCACGAATGAGAACCCCTGTGGAGTGTGATTTGGGTGCCAGAAACCCCCAGCAAAGCAGCAGGGCCCAGGGATCCAGGGGCAGCCCAGCTCAGCTTCGCCCTATGGAGAGCGGAGTGCCGGGGGCGAAAATGGATAGCGTTGCTTTCCTGAGCGGAGGCGAGTTGGGGCTGTGCTTTGCTGCCCGAGGAGTGTTTCCCTTTGCAGAATGCAGCTCCCCGAAGCTCGATTTGGGCCGTCGCTGCGACGGGGCCTCGGCGCTGAGCGGCCGAGCTGGCTCAGGGTGCATGGCTGTGGTCTGGGCGCAGAAGGCCTTCGCGCGCCCAATCCTGCTTCCCCACGAAGGAGAACCCGTGGGCAGTGTGATTCGGGTGCCGGAAAGCCCCAGCAAAGCAGCAGGGCCCAGGGATCCAGGGGCAGCCCAGCTCAGCTTCGCCCTATGGAGAGGGGAGGGCCGGGCGCGAAAACGGATAGCATTGCTTTCCTGAGCGGAGGCACGTTGGGGCTGTGGTTTGCTGCCCCAGCAGAGTTTCGCTTTGCAGAATGCAGCTCTCAGAAGCTCATTTTGGGCAATCGGTGCGACGGGGCCTCGGAGCTGAGTGGCCGAGCTGGATCAGGGGGCATGGCAGGGACCTGGGCGCAGAAGGCTTTCGCGCGCCCAATCCTGTTTCCCCACCAAGGAGTACCCATGGGCAGTGTGATTCGGGTGCCGGAAACCCCCAGCAAAGCAGCTGGGCCCAGGGATCCAGGTGCAGCCCAGCCCCGCATCGCCCTATGGAGAGCGCAGGGCCTGGGGGGGAAAACGGCTTGCACTGCTTTCCTGAGCCAAGGCGAGTTGGGGGTGTGGTTTGCTGCCCGAGGAGACTTTCCCTTTGCAGAATGCAGCTCCCAGAAGCTCGTCATGGGCTGTCGCTGCGAAGGGGCCTCGGCGGTGAGCGGCTGAACTGGCTCAGGGGGCATGGATGGGGCCTGGGCGCAGAAGGCCTTCACGCGCCCAATCCTACTTCCCAAAGAAGGAGAACCAGTGGGGAGTGGGTTTCGGGCACTGGAGACCCCCAGCAAAGCAGCAGGGCCCAGGGAGCCAGGGGCAGCCCAGCTCAGCTTCGCCCTATGGAGAGCGGAGTGGCGGGGGCGAAAACGGATAGCGTTGCTTTCCTGAGCGGAGGCGAGTTGGGGCTGTGCTTTGCTGCCCGAGGAGTGTTTCCCTTTGCAGAATGCAGCTCCCAGAAGCTCGTTTTGATTTGCCATTGCGACGGGGCCTCGGCACTGAGGGGCAGAGCTGGCTCAGGGGGCATGGCTGCGGCCTAGGCGCAGAAGGTCTTCGCGCTCCGAATCCTGCTTCCCCAGGAGTGAGAACCCCTGTGGAGTGTGATTCGGGTGCCAGAAACCACCAGCAAAGCAGCAGGGCCCAGGGATCCAGGGGCAGCCCAGCTCAGCTTCGCCCTATGGAGAGCGGAGTGGCGGGGGCGAAAACGGATAGCGTTGCTTTCCTGAGCGGAGGCGAGTTGGGGCTGTGCTTTGCTGCCCGAGGAGTGTTTCCCTTTGCAGAATGCAGTTCCCGGGAGCTCGTTATGTGCCGTGGCTGCGACGGGGGCTCGGCGCTCTGCGGCCGAGCTGGATCAGGGGGCATGGCAGGGACCTGGGCGCAGAAGGCCTTCGCGCGCCCAATCCTGTTTCCCCACGAAGGAGTACCCATGGGCAGTGTGATTCGGGTGCCGGAAACCCCCAGCAAAGCAGCTGGGCCCAGGGATCCATGGGCAGCCCAGCTCCGCATCGCCCTATGGAGAGCGCAGGGCCTGGGGGGAAAACGGCTTGCACTGCTTTCTTGAGCCAAGGCGCGTTGGGGGTGTGGTTTGCTGCCCGAGGAGAGTTTCCCTTTGCAGAATGCAGCTCCCAGAAGCTCGTTTTGGGCCATAGCTGCCACGGGTCCTCAGCACTGAGCGGCCGAGCTGGCTCAGGGGGCATGGCTGGGGCCTGGGCGCAGAAGCCTTTCGCGCACCCAATCCTGCATTCCCCACAAAGGAGAACCCGTGGGGAGTGGGATTTGGGCGCCGGAGACCCCCAGCAAAGCAGCAGGGCCCAGGGAGCCAGGGGTGGCCCAGCCCCGCTTTGCCCTATGGAGAGAGGAGGGCCAGGGGCGCAAACAGCTTGTGTTGATTTCCTGCGCCAAGGCACAGTGAGGCTGTGGATTGCTGCCAGAGGAGAGTTTCCCTTTGCAGAATGAAGATCCCAGAAGCTCGTCATGCGCGGTCGCTGCGAAGGGGCCTCGGCGCTGAGCGGCTGAGCTGTCTCAGGGGGCATGGATAGGGCCTGGGCGCAGAAGACCTTCGCGCGCCCAATCCTACTTCCCAAAGAAGGAGAACCAGTGGGGAGTGGGTTTCGGGCGCTGGAGACCCCCAGCAAAGCAGCAGTGCCCAGGGAGCCAGGGGTAGCTCAGCTCAGCTTCGCCCTATGGAGAGCGGAGGGCCGGGGGCGAAAACAGCTTGTGTTGATTTCCTGCGCCGAGGCAGGTTGAGGCTGTGGTGTGCTGCCCAAGGAGAGTTTCCCTTTGCAGAATGCAGCTCCCAGAAGCTCGTTTTGGGCCGTCGCTGCGAAGGGGCCTTGGTGCTGAGCGGCCAAGCTGGCTCAGGGTGCATGGCTGTGGTCTGGGTGCAGAAGGCCTTTGCGCGCCCAATCCTGCATCCCCACGAAGGAGAACCCGTGGGCAGTGTGATTCGGGTGCCGGAAACCCCCAGCAAAGCAGCAGGGCCCAGGGATCCAGGCGCAGCCCAGCCCCGCATCGCCCTATGGAGAGCGCAGGGCCTGGGGGGAAAACGGCTTGCACTGCTTTCCTGAGCCAATGCGCGTTGGGGGTGTGGTTTGCTGCCCAAGGAGAGTTTCCTTTTGCAGAATGCAGCTCCCAGAAGCTCTTTTTGGGCCGTCGCTGCCACGGGTCCTCAGCGCTGATCGGCCGAGCTGGCTCAGGGGGGAAAGCTGGGGCCATGGCGCAGAAGCCTTTCGCAAACCCAATCCTACTTGCCCACGAAGGAGAACCCGTGTGGAGTGTTTTCGGCTGCCGGAAACTCCCAGCAAAGCAGCAGGGCCCAGGGATCCAGGGGCAGCCCAGCTCAGCTTCGCCCTATGGAGAGCGGAGGGCGGGGGGCGAAAACAGCTTGTGTGGATTTCCTTCGCCGAGGCACGGTGAGGCTGTGGTTTGCTGCCCCAGCAGAGTTTCGCTTTGCAGAATGCAGCTCTCAGAAGCTCATTTTGGGCAATCGGTGCGACGGGGCCTCGGAGCTGAGTGGCCGAGCTGGATCAGGGGGCATGGCAGGGACCTGGGCGCAGAAGGCTTTCGCGCGCCCAATCCTGTTTCCCCACCAAGGAGTACCCATGGGCAGTGTGATTCGGGTGCCGGAAACCCCCAGCAAAGCAGCTGGGCCCAGGGATCCAGGTGCAGCCCAGCCCCGCATCGCCCTATGGAGAGCGCAGGGCCTGGGGGGGAAAACGGCTTGCACTGCTTTCCTGAGCCAAGGCGAGTTGGGGGTGTGGTTTGCTGCCCGAGGAGACTTTCCCTTTGCAGAATGCAGCTCCCAGAAGCTCGTCATGGGCTGTCGCTGCGAAGGGGCCTGGGCGGTGAGCGGCTGAACTGGCTCAGGGGGCATGGATGGGGCCTGGGCGCAGAAGGCCTTCACGCGCCCAATCCTACTTCCCAAAGAAGGAGAACCAGTGGGGAGTGGGTTTCGGGCACTGGAGACCCCCAGCAAAGCAGCAGGGCCCAGGGAGCCAGGGGCAGCCCAGCTCAGCTTCGCCCTATGGAGAGCGGAGTGGCGGGGGCGAAAACGGATAGCGTTGCTTTCCTGAGCAGAGGCGAGTTGGGGCTGTGCTTTGCTGCCCAAGGAGTGTTTCCCTTTGCAGAATGCAGTTCCCGGGAACTCGTTATGTGCCGTGGCTGCGACGGGGGCTCGGCGCTCTGCGGCCGAGCTGGATCAGGGGGCATGGCAGGGACCTGGGCGCAGAAGGCCTTCGCGCGCCCAATCCTGTTTCCCCACGAAGGAGTACCCATGGGCAGTGTGATTCGGGTGCCGGAAACCCCCAGCAAAGCAGCTGGGCCCAGGGATCCATGGGCAGCCCAGCCCCGCATCGCCCTATGGAGAGCGCAGGGCCTGGGGGGAAAACGGCTTGCACTGCTTTCTTGAGCCAAGGCGCGTTGGGGGTGTGGTTTGCTGCCCGAGGAGAGTTTCCCTTTGCAGAATGCAGCTCCCAGAAGCTCGTTTTGGGCCATAGCTGCCACGGGTCCTCAGCACTGAGCGGCCGAGCTGGCTCAGGGGGCATGGCTGGGGCCTGGGCGCAGAAGCCTTTCGCGCACCCAATCCTGCATTCCCCACAAAGGAGAACCCGTGGGGAGTGGGATTTGGGCGCCGGAGACCCCCAGCAAAGCAGCAGGGCCCAGGGAGCCAGGGGTGGCCCAGCCCCGCTTTGCCCTATGGAGAGAGGAGGGCCAGGGGCGCAAACAGCTTGTGTTGATTTCCTGCGCCAAGGCACAGTGAGGCTGTGGATTGCTGCCAGAGGAGAGTTTCCCTTTGCAGAATGAAGATCCCAGAAGCTCGTCATGCGCGGTCGCTGCGAAGGGGCCTCGGCGCTGAGCGGCCGAGCTGGATCAGGGGGCATGGCAGGGACCTGGGCGCAGAAGGCTTTCGCGCACCCAATCCTGTTTCCCCACCAAGGAGTACCCATGGGGAGTGTGATTCGGGTGCCGGAAACCCCCAGCAAAGCAGCTGGGCCCAGGGATCCAGGTGCAGCCCAGCCCCGCATCGCCCTATGGAGAGCGCAGGGCCTGGGGGGGAAAACGGCTTGCACTGCTTTCCTGAGCCAAGGCGCGTTGGGGCTGTGGATTGCTGCCAGAGGAGAGTTTCCCTTTGCAGAATGAAGATCCCAGAAGCTCGTCATGCGCCGTCGCTGCGAAGGGGCCTCGGCGCTGAGCGGCCGAGCTGGCTCAGGGGGCATGGATGGGGCCTGGGCGCACAAGACCTTCGCGCGCCCAATCCTACTTCCCAAAGAAGGAGAACCAGTGGGGAGTGGGTTTCGGGCGCTGGAGACCCCCAGCAAAGCAGCAGTGCCCAGGGAGCCAGGGGTAGCTCAGCTCAGCTTCGCCCTATGGAGAGCGGAGGGCCGGGGGCGAAAACAGCTTGTGTTGATTTCCTGCGCCGAGGCAGGTTGAGGCTGTGGTGTGCTGCCCAAGGAGAGTTTCTCTTTGCAGAATGCAGCTCCCAGAAGCTCGTTTTGGGCCGTCGCTGCGAAGGGGCCTCGGTGCTGAGCGGCCGAGCTGGCTCAGGGTGCATGGCTGTGGTCTGGGTGCAGAAGGCCTTTGCGCGCCCAATCCTGCATCCCCACGAAGGAGAACCCGTGGGCAGTGTGATTCGGGTGCCGGAAACCCCCAGCAAAGCAGCAGGTCCCAGGGATCCAGGCGCAGCCCAGCCCCGCATCGCCCTATGGAGAGCGCAGGGCCTGGGGGGAAAATGGCTTGCACTGCTTTCCTGAGCCAATGCGCGTTGGGGGTGTGGTTTGCTGCCCAAGGAGAGTTTCCTTTTGCAGAATGCAGCTCCCAGAAGCTCTTTTTGGGCCGTCGCTGCCACGGGTCCTCAGCGCTGATCTGCCGAGCTGGCTCAGGGGGGAAGGCTGGGGCCATGGCGCAGAAGCCTTTCGCAAACCCAATCCTACTTGCCCACGAAGGAGAACCCGTGTGGAGTGTTTTCGGCTGCCGGAAACTCCCAGCAAAGCAGCAGGGCCCAGGGATCCAGGGGCAGCCCAGCTCAGCTTCGCCCTATGGAGAGCAGAGGGCCGGGGGCAAAAACGGATAGCGTTGCTTTCCTGAGCGGAGGCGAGTTGGGGCTGTGGTTTCCTGCCCAAAGATTGTTTCCCATTGAAGAATTCAACTCCCAGAAGCTCGTTTTGTGCCTTCGCTGCGACGGGGCCTCGGCGCTAAGCGGCCCAGCTGGCTCAGGGAGCATGGCTGTGGTCTGGGCGCAGAAGGCCTTCCCGCGCCCAATCCTGCTTCCCCACGAAGGAGAACCCGTGGGCAGTGTGATTCGGGTGCCGGAAACCCCCAGCAAAGCAGCAGGGCCCAGGGATCCAGGGGCAGCCCAGCTCAGATTCGCCCTATGGAGAGGGGAGGGCCAGGAGCGAAAACGGATAGCGGGGCTTTCCTGAGTGGAGGCGCGTTGGGGCTGTGGTTTGCTGCCCCAGCAGAGATTCACTTTGCAGAATGCAGCTCCCAGAAGCTCATTTTGGGCAGTCGGTGTGACGGGGCCTCGGTGCTGAGTGGCCGAGCTGGCTCGGGGGCATGGCTGAGGCCTGGGGGCAGAGGGCCTTGGCGCACCCAATCCTGCTTCCCCACGAAGGAGAACCAGTGGGGAGTGGGCTTCGGGCACCGGAGACCCCCAGCAAAGCAGCAGGGCCCAGGGATCCAGGGGCAGCCCAGCCCCGCATCGCCCTATGGGAGCACAGGGCCGGGGGGTGAAAACGGCTTGCACTGCTTTCCTGAGCCAAGGCGCGTTGGGGCTGTGGTGTGCTGCCCGAGGAGAGTTTCCCATTGCAGAATGAAGCTCCCAGAAGCTCGTCAAGGGCCGTCGCTGCGACGGGACCTCGGCGCGGAGCGGCCGAGCTGGCTCAGGGGGCATGGATGGGGCCTGGGCGCAGAAGGCCTTCGCGCTCCCAATCCTGCTTCCCCACGAAGGTGAACCTGTGGGGAGTGGGCTTCGGGCGCCGGAGACCCCCAGCAAAGCAGCAGGGCCCAGGGAGTCAGGGGCAGCCCAGCCCCGCTTTGCCCTATGGAGAGCGAAGGGCCGTGGTCGAAAAGAGCTTATGTAGATTTCCTGCGCTTAGGCAGGTTGAGGCTGTGGTGTGCTGCCCAAGGAGAGTTTCCCTTTGCAGAATGCAGCTCCCAGAAGCTCGTTTTGGGCCGTCCCTGCGACAGGGACTTGGCTCTGAGCGGCCAAGCTTGCTCAGGGGGCATGGCTGGGGCCTGGGCGCAGAAGGCCTTGGCGTGCCCAATCATGCTTCCCCACGAAGGAGAACCCATGGGGAGTGGGATTCGGGCGCCGGAGACCCCCAGCAAAGCAGCAGGGCCTAGGGAGCCAGGGGCAGCCCAGCGCCGCTTTGCCCTATGGAGAGCGGAGGGCGGGGGGCGAAAACAGCTTGTGTGGATTTCCTTCGCCGAGGCACGGTGAGGCTGTGGTTTGCTGCCCAAGGAGAGTTTCCCTTTGCAGAATGCAGCTCCCAGAAGCTCGTTTTGGGCCCTCGCTGCGACGGGACCTCGGCGCTGAGCGGCCGAGCTGGCTCAGGGGGCATGGATGGGGCCTGGGCGCAGAAGACCTTCGTGCACCCAATCCTACATCCCAAAGAAGGAGAACCAGTGGGGAGTGGGTTTCGGGCGCTGGAGACCCCCAGCAAAGCAGCAGGGCCCAGGGAGCCAGGGGCATCCCAGCTCAGCTTCACCCTATGGAGAGCGGAGGGCCCGGGGCGAAAACAGCTTGTGTTGATTTCCTGCGCCGAGGCAAGTTGAGGCTGTGGTGGGCTGCCCAAGGAGAGTTTCCCTTTGCAGAATGCAGCTCCCAGAAGCTCGTTTTGATTTGCCATTGCGACGGGGCCTCGGCACTGAGGGGCAGAGCTGGCTCAGGGGGCATGGCTGGGGCCTAGGCGCAGAAGGTCTTCGCGCTCCGAATCCTGCTTCCCCACGAATGAGAACCCCTGTGGAGTGTGATTTGGGTGCCAGAAACCCCCAGCAAAGCAGCAGGGCCCAGGGATCCAGGGGCAGCCCAGCTCAGCTTCGCCCTATGGAGAGCGGAGTGCCGGGGGCGAAAATGGATAGCGTTGCTTTCCTGAGCGGAGGCGAGTTGGGGCTGTGCTTTGCTGCCCGAGGAGTGTTTCCCTTTGCAGAATGCAGCTCCCCGAAGCTCGATTTGGGCCGTCGCTGCGACGGGGCCTCGGCGCTGAGCGGCCGAGCTGGCTCAGGGTGCATGGCTGTGGTCTGGGCGCAGAAGGCCTTCGCGCGCCCAATCCTGCATCCCCACGAAGGAGAACCCGTGGGCAGTGTGATTCGGGTGCCGGAAACCCCCAGCAAAGCAGCAGGGCCCAGGGATCCAGGGGCAGCCCAGCTCAGCTTCGCCCTATGGAGAGCGGAATGCCGGGGGCGAAAACACATAGCGTTGCTTTCCTGAGCGGAGGCGAGTTGGGGCTGTGCTTTGCTGCCCGAGGAGTGTTTCCCTTTGCAGAATGCAGTTCCCGGGAGCTCGTTATGTGCCGTGGCTGCGACGGGGGCTCGGCGCTGAGCGGCCGAGCTGGATCAGGGGGCATGGCAGGGACCTGGGCGCAGAAGGCCTTCGCGCGCCCAATCCTGTTTCCCCACGAAGGAGTACCCATGGGCAGTGTGATTCGGGTGCCGGAAACCCCCAGCAAAGCAGCTGGGCCCAGGGATCCATGGGCAGCCCAGCCCCGCATCGCCCTATGGAGAGCGCAGGGCCTGGGGGGAAAACGGCTTGCACTGCTTTCCTGAGCCAAGGCGCGTTGGGGGTGTGGTTTGCTGCCCGAGGAGAGTTTCCCTTTGCAGAATGCAGCTCCCAGAAGCTCGTTTTGGGCCGTCGCTGCGAAGGGGCCTCGGCGCTGAGCGGCCGAGCTGGCTCAGGGGGCATGGCTGTGGTCTGGGCGCAGAAGGCCTTCGCGCGCCCAATCCTGTTTCCCCACGAAGGAGTACCCATGGGCAGTGTGATTCGGGTGCCGGAAACCCCCAGCAAAGCAGCTGGGCCCAGGGATCCATGGGCAGCCCAGCCCCGCATCGCCCTATGGAGAGCGCAGGGCCTGGGGGGAAAACGGCTTGCACTGCTTTCCTGAGCCAAGGCGCGTTGGGGGTGTGGTTTGCTGCCCGAGGAGAGTTTCCCTTTGCAGAATGCAGCTCCCAGAAGCTCGTTTTGGGCCGTCGCTGCGAAGGGGCCTCGGCGCTGAGCGGCCGAGCTGGCTCAGGGGGCATGGCTGTGGTCTGGGCGCAGAAGGCCTTCGCGCGCCCAATCCTGCTTCCCCACGAAGGAGAACCCGTGGGCAGTGTGATTCGGGTGCCGGAAACCCCCAGCAAAGCAGCAGGGCCCAGGGATCCAGGGGCAGCCCAGCTCAGCTTCGCCCTATGGAGAGGGGAGGGCCGGACGCGAAAACGGATAGCATTGCTTTCCTGAGCGGAGGCACGTTGGGGCTGTGCTTTGCTGCCCCAGCAGAGTTTCACTTTGCAGAATGCAGCACTCAGAAGCTCATTTTGGGCAATAGGTGCGACGGGGCCTCTGAGCTGAGTGGCCGAGCTGGCTCAGGGGGCATGGCTGGGGCCTGGGCGCAGGAGGCTTTCGCGCGCCCAATCCTGCATTCCCCGCGAAGGAGAACCCGTGGGGAGTGCGTTTCGGGCTCCGGAGACCCCCAGGAAAGCAGCAGGGCCCAGGGATCCAGGGGCAGCCCAGCCCCGCTTTGCCAAATGGAGAGCTGAAGGCCGGGGCGAAAACAGCTTGTGTTGATTTCCTGCGGCGAGGCACGGTGAGGCTGTGGTTTGCTGCCCAAGGAGAGTTTCCCTTTGCAGAATGCAGTTCCCAGAAGCTCGTTATGTGCCATCGCTGCGACGGGGCCTTGGCTCTGAGCGGCCGAGCTGGATCAGGGGGCATGGCAGGGACCTGGGCGCAGAAGGCCTTCGCGCGGCCAATCCTGTTTCCCCACGAAGGAGTACCCATGGGCAGTGTGATTCGGGTGCCGGAAACCCCCAGCAAAGCAGCTGGGCCCAGGGATCCAGGGGCAGCCCAGCTCAGCTTCGCCCTATGGAGAGCGCAGGGCCTGGGGGGGAAAACGGCTTGCACTGCTTTCCTGAGCCAAGGCGAGTTGGGGGTGTGGTTTGCTGCCCGAGGAGAGTTTCCCTTTGCAGAATGCAGCTCCCAGAAGCTCGTCATGGGCCGTCGCTACGAAGGGGCCTCGGCGCTGAGCGGCCGAGCTGGCTCAGGGGGCATGGCCGGGGCCTGGGCAAAGAAGGACTTAGCACGCCCAATCCTGCTTGCCCACAAAGGAGAACCTGTGTGGAGTGTGATTCGGGTGCCGGAAACCCCCAGCAAAGCAGCAGGGCCCAGGGATCCAGGGGCAGCCCAGCTCAGCTTCGCCCTATGGAGAGCGGAATGCCGGGGGCGAAAACACATAGCGTTGCTTTCCTGAGCGGAGGCGAGTTGGGGCTGTGCTTTGCTGCCCGAGGAGTGTTTCCCTTTGCAGAATGCAGTTCCTGGGAGCTCGTTATGTGCCGTGGCTGCGACGGGGGCTCGGCGCTGAGCGGCCGAGCTGGATCAGGGGGCATGGCAGGGACCTGGGCGCAGAAGGCCTTCGCGCGCCCAATCCTGTTTCCCCACGAAGGAGTACCCATGGGCAGTGTGATTCGGGTGCCGGAAACCCCCAGCAAAGCAGCTGGGCCCAGGGATCCATGGGCAGCCCAGCCCCGCATCGCCCTATGGAGAGCGCAGGGCCTGGGGGGAAAACGGCTTGCACTGCTTTCTTGAGCCAAGGCGCGTTGGGGGTGTGGTTTGCTGCCCGAGGAGAGTTTCCCTTTGCAGAATGCAGCTCCCAGAAGCTCGTTTTGGGCCATAGCTGCCACGGGTCCTCAGCACTGAGCGGCCGAGCTGGCTCAGGGGGCATGGCTGGGGCCTGGGCGCAGAAGCCTTTCGCGCACCCAATCCTGCATTCCCCACAAAGGAGAACCCGTGGGGAGTGGGATTTGGGCGCCGGAGACCCCCAGCAAAGCAGCAGGGCCCAGGGAGCCAGGGGTGGCCCAGCCCCGCTTTGCCCTATGGAGAGAGGAGGGCCAGGGGCGCAAACAGCTTGTGTTGATTTCCTGCGCCAAGGCACAGTGAGGCTGTGGATTGCTGCCAGAGGAGAGTTTCCCTTTGCAGAATGAAGATCCCAGAAGCTCGTCATGCGCGGTCGCTGCGAAGGGGCCTCGGCGCTGAGCGGCTGAGCTGTCTCAGGGGGCATGGATAGGGCCTGGGCGCAGAAGACCTTCGCGCGCCCAATCCTACTTCCCAAAGAAGGAGAACCAGTGGGGAGTGGGTTTCGGGCGCTGGAGACCCCCAGCAAAGCAGCAGTGCCCAGGGAGCCAGGGGTAGCTCAGCTCAGCTTCGCCCTATGGAGAGCGGAGGGCCGGGGGCGAAAACAGCTTGTGTTGATTTCCTGCGCCGAGGCAGGTTGAGGCTGTGGTGTGCTGCCCAAGGAGAGTTTCCCTTTGCAGAATGCAGCTCCCAGAAGCTCGTTTTGGGCCGTCGCTGCGAAGGGGCCTCGGTGCTGAGCGGCCGAGCTGGCTCAGGGTGCATGGCTGTGGTCTGGGTGCAGAAGGCCTTTGCGCGCCCAATCCTGCATCCCCACGAAGGAGAACCCGTGGGCAGTGTGATTCGGGTGCCGGAAACCCCCAGCAAAGCAGCAGGGCCCAGGGATCCAGGCGCAGCCCAGCCCCGCATCGCCCTATGGAGAGCGCAGGGCCTGGGGGGAAAACGGCTTGCACTGCTTTCCTGAGCCAATGCGCGTTGGGGGTGTGGTTTGCTGCCCAAGGAGAGTTTCCTTTTGCAGAATGCAGCTCCCAGAAGCTCTTTTTGGGCCGTCGCTGCCACGGGTCCTCAGCGCTGATCGGCCGAGCTGGCTCAGGGGGGAAGGCTGGGGCCATGGCGCAGAAGCCTTTCGCAAACCCAATCCTACTTGCCCACGAAGGAGAACCCGTGTGGAGTGTTTTCGGCTGCCGGAAACTCCCAGCAAAGCAGCAGGGCCCAGGGATCCAGGGGCAGCCCAGCTCAGCTTCGCCCTATGGAGAGCAGAGGGCCGGGGGCAAAAACGGATAGCGTTGCTTTCCTGAGCGGAGGCGAGTTGGGGCTGTGGTTTCCTGCCCAAAGATTGTTTCCCATTGAAGAATTCAACTCCCAGAAGCTCGTTTTGTGCCGTCGCTGCGACGGGGCCTCGGCGCTAAGCGGCCCAGCTGGCTCAGGGAGCATGGCTGTGGTCTGGGCGCAGAAGGCCTTCCCGCGCCCAATCCTGCTTCCCCACGAAGGAGAACCCGTGGGCAGTGTGATTCGGGTGCCGGAAACCCCCAGCAAAGCAGCAGGGCCCAGGGATCCAGGGGCAGCCCAGCTCAGATTCGCCCTATGGAGAGGGGAGGGCCAGGAGCGAAAACGGATAGCATTGCTTTCCTGAGCAGAGGCGCGTTGGGGCTGTGGTTTGCTGCCCCAGCAGAGATTCACTTTGCAGAATGCAGCTCCCAGAAGCTCATTTTGGGCAGTCGGTGTGACGGGGCCTCGGTGCTGAGTGGCCGAGCTGGCTCGGGGGCATGGCTGCGGCCTGGGGTCAGAGGGCCTTGGCGCAACCAATCCTGCTTCCCCACGAAGGAGAACCAGTGGGGAGTGGGCTTCGGGCACCGGAGACCCCCAGCAAAGCAGCAGGGCCCAGGGATCCTTGGGCAGCCCAGCCCCGCATCGCCCTATGGGAGCACAGGGCCGGGGGGTGAAAACGGCTTGCACTGCTTTCCTGAGCCAAGGCGCGTTGGGGCTGTGGTGTGCTGCCCGAGGAGAGTTTCCCATTGCAGAATGAAGCTCCCAGAAGCTCGTCAAGGGCCGTCGCTGCGACGGGACCTCGGCGCGGAGCGGCCAAGCTGGCTCAGGGGGCATGGATGGGGCCTGGGCGCAGAAGGCCTTCGCGCTCCCAATCCTGCTTCCCCACGAAGGTGAACCTGTGGGGAGTGGGCTTCGGGCGCCGGAGACCCCCAGCAAAGCAGCAGGGCCCAGGGAGTCAGGGGCAGCCCAGGCCCGCTTTGCCCTATGGAGAGCGAAGGGCCGTGGTCGAAAAGAGCTTATGTAGATTTCCTGCGCTTAGGCAGGTTGAGGCTGTGGTGTGCTGCCCAAGGAGAGTTTCCCTTTGCAGAATGCAGCTCCCAGAAGCTCGTTTTGGGCCGTCCCTGCGACAGGGACTTGGCTCTGAGCGGCCAAGCTTGCTCAGGGGGCATGGCTGGGGCCTGGGCGCAGAAGGCCTTGGCGTGCCCAATCATGCTTCCCCACGAAGGAGAACCCGTGGGGAGTGGGATTCGGGCGCCGGAGACCCCCAGCAAAGCAGCAGGGCCTAGGGAGCCAGGGGCAGCCCAGCGCCGCTTTGCCCTATGGAGAGCGGAGGGCGGGGGGCGAAAACAGCTTGTGTGGATTTCCTTCGCCGAGGCACGGTGAGGCTGTGGTTTGCTGCCCAAGGAGAGTTTCCCTTTGCAGAATGCAGCTCCCAGAAGCTCGTTTTGGGCCCTCGCTGCGACGGGACCTCGGCGCTGAGCGGCCGAGCTGGCTCAGGGGGCATGGATGGGGCCTGGGCGCAGAAGACCTTCGCGCACCCAATCCTACATCCCAAAGAAGGAGAACCAGTGGGGAGTGGGTTTCGGGCGCTGGAGACCCCCAGCAAAGCAGCAGGGCCCAGGGAGCCAGGGGCATCCCAGCTCAGCTTCACCCTATGGAGAGCGGAGGGCCCGGGGCGAAAACAGCTTGTGTTGATTTCCTGCGCCGAGGCAAGTTGAGGCTGTGGTGTGCTGCCCAAGGAGAGTTTCCCTTTGCAGAATGCAGCTCCCAGAAGGTCGTTTTGATTTGCCATTGCGACGGGGCCTCGGCACTGAGCGGCAGAGCTGGCTCAGGGGGCATGGCTGGGGCCTAGGCGCAGAAGGTCTTCGCGCTCCGAATCCTGCTTCCCCACGAATGAGAACCCCTGTGGAGTGTGATTTGGGTGCCAGAAACCCCCAGCAAAGCAGCAGGGCCCAGGGATCCAGGGGCAGCCCAGCTCAGCTTCGCCCTATGGAGAGCGGAGTGCCGGGGGCGAAAATGGATAGCGTTGCTTTCCTGAGCGGAGGCGAGTTGGGGCTGTGCTTTGCTGCCCGAGGAGTGTTTCCCTTTGCAGAATGCAGCTCCCCGAAGCTCGATTTGGGCCGTCGCTGCGACGGGGCCTCGGCGCTGAGCGGCCGAGCTGGCTCAGGGTGCATGGCTGTGGTCTGGGCGCAGAAGGCCTTCGCGCGCCCAATCCTGCTTCCCCACGAAGGAGAACCCGTGGGCAGTGTGATTCGGGTGCCGGAAAGCCCCAGCAAAGCAGCAGGGCCCAGGGAGCCAGGGGCAGCCCAGCTCAGCTTCGCCCTATTGAGAGCGGAGGGCGGGGGGCGAAAACAGCTTGTGTGGATTTCCTTCGCCGAGGCACGGTGAGGCTGTGGTTTGCTGCCCAAGGAGAGTTTCCCTTTGCAGAATGCAGCTCCCAGAAGCTCGTTTTGGGCCGTCCCTGCGACAGGGACTTGGCTCTGAGCGGCCAAGCTTGCTCAGGGGGCATGGCTGGGGCCTGGGCGCAGAAGGCCTTGGCGTGCCCAATCATGCTTCCCCACGAAGGAGAACCCGTGGGGAGTGGGATTCGGGCGCCGGAGACCCCCAGCAAAGCAGCAGGGCCTAGGGAGCCAGGGGCAGCCCAGCGCCGCTTTGCCCTATGGAGAGCGGAGGGCGGGGGGCGAAAACAGCTTGTGTGGATTTCCTTCGCCGAGGCACGGTGAGGCTGTGGTTTGCTGCCCAAGGAGAGTTTCCCTTTGCAGAATGCAGCTCCCAGAAGCTCGTTTTGGGCCCTCGCTGCTACGGGGCCTCGGCGCTGAGGGGCAGAGCTGGCTCAGGGGGCATGGATGGGGCCTGGGCGCAGAAGACCTTCGCGCACCCAATCCTACATCCCAAAGAAGGAGAACCAGTGGGGAGTGGGTTTCGGGCGCTGGAGACCCCCAGCAAAGCAGCAGGGCCCAGGGATCCAGGGGCAGCCCAGCTCAGCTTCGCCCTATGGAGAGCGGAATGCCGGGGGCGAAAACACATAGCGTTGCTTTCCTGAGCGGAGGCGAGTTGGGGCTGTGCTTTGCTGCCCGAGGAGTGTTTCCCTTTGCAGAATGCAGTTCCCGGGAGCTCGTTATGTGCCGTGGCTGCGACGGGGGCTCGGCGCTGAGCGGCCGAGCTGGATCAGGGGGCATGGCAGGGACCTGGGCGCAGAAGGCCTTCGCGCGCCCAATCCTGTTTCCCCACGAAGGAGTACCCATGGGCAGTGTGATTCGGGTGCCGGAAACCCCCAGCAAAGCAGCTGGGCCCAGGGATCCATGGGCAGCCCAGCCCCGCATCGCCCTATGGAGAGCGCAGGGCCTGGGGGGAAAACGGCTTGCACTGCTTTCCTGAGCCAAGGCGCGTTGGGGGTGTGGTTTGCTGCCCGAGGAGAGTTTCCCTTTGCAGAATGCAGCTCCCAGAAGCTCGTTTTGGGCCGTCGCTGCGAAGGGGCCTCGGCGCTGAGCGGCCGAGCTGGCTCAGGGGGCATGGCTGTGGTCTGGGCGCAGAAGGCCTTCGCGCGCCCAATCCTGTTTCCCCACGAAGGAGTACCCATGGGCAGTGTGATTCGGGTGCCGGAAACCCCCAGCAAAGCAGCTGGGCCCAGGGATCCATGGGCAGCCCAGCCCCGCATCGCCCTATGGAGAGCGCAGGGCCTGGGGGGAAAACGGCTTGCACTGCTTTCCTGAGCCAAGGCGCGTTGGGGGTGTGGTTTGCTGCCCGAGGAGAGTTTCCCTTTGCAGAATGCAGCTCCCAGAAGCTCGTTTTGGGCCGTCGCTGCGAAGGGGCCTCGGCGCTGAGCGGCCGAGCTGGCTCAGGGGGCATGGCTGTGGTCTGGGCGCAGAAGGCCTTCGCGCGCCCAATCCTGCTTCCCCACGAAGGAGAACCCGTGGGCAGTGTGATTCGGGTGCCGGAAACCCCCAGCAAAGCAGCAGGGCCCAGGGATCCAGGGGCAGCCCAGCTCAGCTTCGCCCTATGGAGAGGGGAGGGCCGGACGCGAAAACGGATAGCATTGCTTTCCTGAGCGGAGGCACGTTGGGGCTGTGCTTTGCTGCCCCAGCAGAGTTTCACTTTGCAGAATGCAGCACTCAGAAGCTCATTTTGGGCAATAGGTGCGACGGGGCCTCTGAGCTGAGTGGCCGAGCTGGCTCAGGGGGCATGGCTGGGGCCTGGGCGCAGGAGGCTTTCGCGCGCCCAATCCTGCATTCCCCGCGAAGGAGAACCCGTGGGGAGTGCGTTTCGGGCTCCGGAGACCCCCAGGAAAGCAGCAGGGCCCAGGGATCCAGGGGCAGCCCAGCCCCGCTTTGCCCAATGGAGAGCCGAAGGCCGGGGCGAAAACAGCTTGTGTTGATTTCCTGCGGCGAGGCACGGTGAGGCTGTGGTTTGCTGCCCAAGGAGAGTTTCCCTTTGCAGAATGCAGTTCCCAGAAGCTCGTTATGTGCCATCGCTGCGACGGGGCCTTGGCTCTGAGCGGCCGAGCTGGATCAGGGGTCATGGCAGGGACCTGGGCGCAGAAGGCCTTCGCGCGGCCAATCCTGTTTCCCCACGAAGGAGTACCCATGGGCAGTGTGATTCGGGTGCCGGAAACCCCCAGCAAAGCAGCTGGGCCCAGGGATCCAGGGGCAGCCCAGCTCAGCTTCGCCCTATGGAGAGCGCAGGGCCTGGGGGGGAAAACGGCTTGCACTGCTTTCCTGAGCCAAGGCGAGTTGGGGGTGTGGTTTGCTGCCCGAGGAGAGTTTCCCTTTGCAGAATGCAGCTCCCAGAAGCTCGTCATGGGCCGTCGCTACGAAGGGGCCTCGGCGCTGAGCGGCCGAGCTGGCTCAGGGGGCATGGCCGGGGCCTGGGCAAAGAAGGACTTAGCACGCCCAATCCTGCTTGCCCACAAAGGAGAACCTGTGTGGAGTGTGATTCGGGTGCCGGAAACCCCCAGCAAAGCAGCAGGGCCCAGGGATCCAGGGGCAGCCCAGCTCAGCTTCGCCCTATGGAGAGCGGAATGCCGGGGGCGAAAACACATAGCGTTGCTTTCCTGAGCGGAGGCGAGTTGGGGCTGTGCTTTGCTGCCCGAGGAGTGTTTCCCTTTGCAGAATGCAGTTCCTGGGAGCTCGTTATGTGCCGTGGCTGCGACGGGGGCTCGGCGCTGAGCGGCCGAGCTGGATCAGGGGGCATGGCAGGGACCTGGGCGCAGAAGGCCTTCGCGCGCCCAATCCTGTTTCCCCACGAAGGAGTACCCATGGGCAGTGTGATTCGGGTGCCGGAAACCCCCAGCAAAGCAGCTGGGCCCAGGGATCCATGGGCAGCCCAGCCCCGCATCGCCCTATGGAGAGCGCAGGGCCTGGGGGGAAAACGGCTTGCACTGCTTTCTTGAGCCAAGGCGCGTTGGGGGTGTGGTTTGCTGCCCGAGGAGAGTTTCCCTTTGCAGAATGCAGCTCCCAGAAGCTCGTTTTGGGCCATAGCTGCCACGGGTCCTCAGCACTGAGCGGCCGAGCTGGCTCAGGGGGCATGGCTGGGGCCTGGGCGCAGAAGCCTTTCGCGCACCCAATCCTGCATTCCCCACAAAGGAGAACCCGTGGGGAGTGGGATTTGGGCGCCGGAGACCCCCAGCAAAGCAGCAGGGCCCAGGGAGCCAGGGGTGGCCCAGCCCCGCTTTGCCCTATGGAGAGAGGAGGGCCAGGGGCGCAAACAGCTTGTGTTGATTTCCTGCGCCAAGGCACAGTGAGGCTGTGGATTGCTGCCAGAGGAGAGTTTCCCTTTGCAGAATGAAGATCCCAGAAGCTCGTCATGCGCGGTCGCTGCGAAGGGGCCTCGGCGCTGAGCGGCTGAGCTGTCTCAGGGGGCATGGATAGGGCCTGGGCGCAGAAGACCTTCGCGCGCCCAATCCTACTTCCCAAAGAAGGAGAACCAGTGGGGAGTGGGTTTCGGGCGCTGGAGACCCCCAGCAAAGCAGCAGTGCCCAGGGAGCCAGGGGTAGCTCAGCTCAGCTTCGCCCTATGGAGAGCGGAGGGCCGGGGGCGAAAACAGCTTGTGTTGATTTCCTGCGCCGAGGCAGGTTGAGGCTGTGGTGTGCTGCCCAAGGAGAGTTTCCCTTTGCAGAATGCAGCTCCCAGAAGCTCGTTTTGGGCCGTCGCTGCGAAGGGGCCTCGGTGCTGAGCGGCCGAGCTGGCTCAGGGTGCATGGCTGTGGTCTGGGTGCAGAAGGCCTTTGCGCGCCCAATCCTGCATCCCCACGAAGGAGAACCCGTGGGCAGTGTGATTCGGGTGCCGGAAACCCCCAGCAAAGCAGCAGGGCCCAGGGATCCAGGCGCAGCCCAGCCCCGCATCGCCCTATGGAGAGCGCAGGGCCTGGGGGGAAAACGGCTTGCACTGCTTTCCTGAGCCAATGCGCGTTGGGGGTGTGGTTTGCTGCCCAAGGAGAGTTTCCTTTTGCAGAATGCAGCTCCCAGAAGCTCTTTTTGGGCCGTCGCTGCCACGGGTCCTCAGCGCTGATCGGCCGAGCTGGCTCAGGGGGGAAGGCTGGGGCCATGGCGCAGAAGCCTTTCGCAAACCCAATCCTACTTGCCCACGAAGGAGAACCCGTGTGGAGTGTTTTCGGCTGCCGGAAACTCCCAGCAAAGCAGCAGGGCCCAGGGATCCAGGGGCAGCCCAGCTCAGCTTCGCCCTATGGAGAGCAGAGGGCCGGGGGCAAAAACGGATAGCGTTGCTTTCCTGAGCGGAGGCGAGTTGGGGCTGTGGTTTCCTGCCCAAAGATTGTTTCCCATTGAAGAATTCAACTCCCAGAAGCTCGTTTTGTGCCGTCGCTGCGACGGGGCCTCGGCGCTAAGCGGCCCAGCTGGCTCAGGGAGCATGGCTGTGGTCTGGGCGCAGAAGGCCTTCACGCGCCCAATCCTGCTTCCCCACGAAGGAGAACCCGTGGGCAGTGTGATTCGGGTGCCGGAAACCCCCAGCAAAGCAGCAGGGCCCAGGGATCCAGGGGCAGCCCAGCTCAGATTCGCCCTATGGAGAGGGGAGGGCCAGGAGCGAAAACGGATAGCATTGCTTTCCTGAGCAGAGGCGCGTTGGGGCTGTGGTTTGCTGCCCCAGCAGAGATTCACTTTGCAGAATGCAGCTCCCAGAAGCTCATTTTGGGCAGTCGGTGTGACGGGGCCTCGGTGCTGAGTGGCCGAGCTGGCTCGGGGGCATGGCTGCGGCCTGGGGTCAGAGGGCCTTGGCGCAACCAATCCTGCTTCCCCACGAAGGAGAACCAGTGGGGAGTGGGCTTCGGGCACCGGAGACCCCCAGCAAAGCAGCAGGGCCCAGGGATCCTTGGGCAGCCCAGCCCCGCATCGCCCTATGGGAGCACAGGGCCGGGGGGTGAAAACGGCTTGCACTGCTTTCCTGAGCCAAGGCGCGTTGGGGCTGTGGTGTGCTGCCCGAGGAGAGTTTCCCATTGCAGAATGAAGCTCCCAGAAGCTCGTCAAGGGCCGTCGCTGCGACGGGACCTCGGCGCGGAGCGGCCAAGCTGGCTCAGGGGGCATGGATGGGGCCTGGGCGCAGAAGGCCTTCGCGCTCCCAATCCTGCTTCCCCACGAAGGTGAACCTGTGGGGAGTGGGCTTCGGGCGCCGGAGACCCCCAGCAAAGCAGCAGGGCCCAGGGAGTCAGGGGCAGCCCAGGCCCGCTTTGCCCTATGGAGAGCGAAGGGCCGTGGTCGAAAAGAGCTTATGTAGATTTCCTGCGCTTAGGCAGGTTGAGGCTGTGGTGTGCTGCCCAAGGAGAGTTTCCCTTTGCAGAATGCAGCTCCCAGAAGCTCGTTTTGGGCCGTCCCTGCGACAGGGACTTGGCTCTGAGCGGCCAAGCTTGCTCAGGGGGCATGGCTGGGGCCTGGGCGCAGAAGGCCTTGGCGTGCCCAATCATGCTTCCCCACGAAGGAGAACCCGTGGGGAGTGGGATTCGGGCGCCGGAGACCCCCAGCAAAGCAGCAGGGCCTAGGGAGCCAGGGGCAGCCCAGCGCCGCTTTGCCCTATGGAGAGCGGAGGGCGGGGGGCGAAAACAGCTTGTGTGGATTTCCTTCGCCGAGGCACGGTGAGGCTGTGGTTTGCTGCCCAAGGAGAGTTTCCCTTTGCAGAATGCAGCTCCCAGAAGCTCGTTTTGGGCCCTCGCTGCGACGGGACCTCGGCGCTGAGCGGCCGAGCTGGCTCAGGGGGCATGGATGGGGCCTGGGCGCAGAAGACCTTCGCGCACCCAATCCTACATCCCAAAGAAGGAGAACCAGTGGGGAGTGGGTTTCGGGCGCTGGAGACCCCCAGCAAAGCAGCAGGGCCCAGGGAGCCAGGGGCATCCCAGCTCAGCTTCACCCTATGGAGAGCGGAGGGCCCGGGGCGAAAACAGCTTGTGTTGATTTCCTGCGCCGAGGCAAGTTGAGGCTGTGGTGTGCTGCCCAAGGAGAGTTTCCCTTTGCAGAATGCAGCTCCCAGAAGGTCGTTTTGATTTGCCATTGCGACGGGGCCTCGGCACTGAGCGGCAGAGCTGGCTCAGGGGGCATGGCTGGGGCCTAGGCGCAGAAGGTCTTCGCGCTCCGAATCCTGCTTCCCCACGAATGAGAACCCCTGTGGAGTGTGATTTGGGTGCCAGAAACCCCCAGCAAAGCAGCAGGGCCCAGGGATCCAGGGGCAGCCCAGCTCAGCTTCGCCCTATGGAGAGCGGAGTGCCGGGGGCGAAAATGGATAGCGTTGCTTTCCTGAGCGGAGGCGAGTTGGGGCTGTGCTTTGCTGCCCGAGGAGTGTTTCCCTTTGCAGAATGCAGCTCCCCGAAGCTCGATTTGGGCCGTCGCTGCGACGGGGCCTCGGCGCTGAGCGGCCGAGCTGGCTCAGGGTGCATGGCTGTGGTCTGGGCGCAGAAGGCCTTCGCGCGCCCAATCCTGCTTCCCCACGAAGGAGAACCCGTGGGCAGTGTGATTCGGGTGCCGGAAAGCCCCAGCAAAGCAGCAGGGCCCAGGGAGCCAGGGGCAGCCCAGCTCAGCTTCGCCCTATTGAGAGCGGAGGGCGGGGGGCGAAAACAGCTTGTGTGGATTTCCTTCGCCGAGGCACGGTGAGGCTGTGGTTTGCTGCCCAAGGAGAGTTTCCCTTTGCAGAATGCAGCTCCCAGAAGCTCGTTTTGGGCCGTCCCTGCGACAGGGACTTGGCTCTGAGCGGCCAAGCTTGCTCAGGGGGCATGGCTGGGGCCTGGGCGCAGAAGGCCTTGGCGTGCCCAATCATGCTTCCCCACGAAGGAGAACCCGTGGGGAGTGGGATTCGGGCGCCGGAGACCCCCAGCAAAGCAGCAGGGCCTAGGGAGCCAGGGGCAGCCCAGCGCCGCTTTGCCCTATGGAGAGCGGAGGGCGGGGGGCGAAAACAGCTTGTGTGGATTTCCTTCGCCGAGGCACGGTGAGGCTGTGGTTTGCTGCCCAAGGAGAGTTTCCCTTTGCAGAATGCAGCTCCCAGAAGCTCGTTTTGGGCCCTCGCTGCGACGGGGCCTCGGCGCTGAGCGGCCGAGCTGGCTCAGGGTGCATGGCTGTGGTCTGGGCGCAGAAGGCCTTCGCGCGCCCAATCCTGCTTCCCCACGAAGGAGAACCCGTGGGCAGTGTGATTCGGGTGCCGGAAAGCCCCAGCAAAGCAGCAGGGCCCAGGGATCCAGGGGCAGCCCAGCTCAGCTTCGCCCTATGGAGAGGGGAGGGCCGGGCGCGAAAACGGATAGCATTGCTTTCCTGAGCGGAGGCACGTTGGGGCTGTGGTTTGCTGCCCCAGCAGAGTTTCGCTTTGCAGAATGCAGCTCTCAGAAGCTCATTTTGGGCAATCGGTGCGACGGGGCCTCGGAGCTGAGTGGCCGAGCTGGATCAGGGGGCATGGCAGGGACCTGGGCGCAGAAGGCTTTCGCGCGCCCAATCCTGTTTCCCCACCAAGGAGTACCCATGGGCAGTGTGATTCGGGTGCCGGAAACCCCCAGCAAAGCAGCTGGGCCCAGGGATCCAGGTGCAGCCCAGCCCCGCATCGCCCTATGGAGAGCGCAGGGCCTGGGGGGGAAAACGGCTTGCACTGCTTTCCTGAGCCAAGGCGAGTTGGGGGTGTGGTTTGCTGCCCGAGGAGACTTTCCCTTTGCAGAATGCAGCTCCCAGAAGCTCGTCATGGGCTGTCGCTGCGAAGGGGCCTCGGCGGTGAGCGGCTGAACTGGCTCAGGGGGCATGGATGGGGCCTGGGCGCAGAAGGCCTTCACGCGCCCAATCCTACTTCCCAAAGAAGGAGAACCAGTGGGGAGTGGGTTTCGGGCACTGGAGACCCCCAGCAAAGCAGCAGGGCCCAGGGAGCCAGGGGCAGCCCAGCTCAGCTTCGCCCTATGGAGAGCGGAGTGGCGGGGGCGAAAACGGATAGCGTTGCTTTCCTGAGCGGAGGCGAGTTGGGGCTGTGCTTTGCTGCCCGAGGAGTGTTTCCCTTTGCAGAATGCAGCTCCCCGAAGCTCGATTTGGGCCGTCGCTGCGACGGGGCCTCGGCGCTGAGCGGCCGAGCTGGCTCAGGGTGCATGGCTGTGGTCTGGGCGCAGAAGGCCTTCGCGCGCCCAATCCTGCTTCCCCACGAAGGAGAACCCGTGGGCAGTGTGATTCGGGTGCCGGAAAGCCCCAGCAAAGCAGCAGGGCCCAGGGAGCCAGGGGCAGCCCAGCTCAGCTTCGCCCTATTGAGAGCGGAGGGCGGGGGGCGAAAACAGCTTGTGTGGATTTCCTTCGCCGAGGCACGGTGAGGCTGTGGTTTGCTGCCCAAGGAGAGTTTCCCTTTGCAGAATGCAGCTCCCAGAAGCTCGTTTTGGGCCGTCCCTGCGACAGGGACTTGGCTCTGAGCGGCCAAGCTTGCTCAGGGGGCATGGCTGGGGCCTGGGCGCAGAAGGCCTTGGCGTGCCCAATCATGCTTCCCCACGAAGGAGAACCCGTGGGGAGTGGGATTCGGGCGCCGGAGACCCCCAGCAAAGCAGCAGGGCCTAGGGAGCCAGGGGCAGCCCAGCGCCGCTTTGCCCTATGGAGAGCGGAGGGCGGGGGGCGAAAACAGCTTGTGTGGATTTCCTTCGCCGAGGCACGGTGAGGCTGTGGTTTGCTGCCCAAGGAGAGTTTCCCTTTGCAGAATGCAGCTCCCAGAAGCTCGTTTTGGGCCCTCGCTGCGACGGGGCCTCGGCGCTGAGCGGCCGAGCTGGCTCAGGGTGCATGGCTGTGGTCTGGGCGCAGAAGGCCTTCGCGCGCCCAATCCTGCTTCCCCACGAAGGAGAACCCGTGGGCAGTGTGATTCGGGTGCCGGAAAGCCCCAGCAAAGCAGCAGGGCCCAGGGATCCAGGGGCAGCCCAGCTCAGCTTCGCCCTATGGAGAGGGGAGGGCCGGGCGCGAAAACGGATAGCATTGCTTTCCTGAGCGGAGGCACGTTGGGGCTGTGGTTTGCTGCCCCAGCAGAGTTTCGCTTTGCAGAATGCAGCTCTCAGAAGCTCATTTTGGGCAATCGGTGCGACGGGGCCTCGGAGCTGAGTGGCCGAGCTGGATCAGGGGGCATGGCAGGGACCTGGGCGCAGAAGGCTTTCGCGCGCCCAATCCTGTTTCCCCACCAAGGAGTACCCATGGGCAGTGTGATTCGGGTGCCGGAAACCCCCAGCAAAGCAGCTGGGCCCAGGGATCCAGGTGCAGCCCAGCCCCGCATCGCCCTATGGAGAGCGCAGGGCCTGGGGGGGAAAACGGCTTGCACTGCTTTCCTGAGCCAAGGCGAGTTGGGGGTGTGGTTTGCTGCCCGAGGAGACTTTCCCTTTGCAGAATGCAGCTCCCAGAAGCTCGTCATGGGCTGTCGCTGCGAAGGGGCCTCGGCGGTGAGCGGCTGAACTGGCTCAGGGGGCATGGATGGGGCCTGGGCGCAGAAGGCCTTCACGCGCCCAATCCTACTTCCCAAAGAAGGAGAACCAGTGGGGAGTGGGTTTCGGGCACTGGAGACCCCCAGCAAAGCAGCAGGGCCCAGGGAGCCAGGGGCAGCCCAGCTCAGCTTCGCCCTATGGAGAGCGGAGTGGCGGGGGCGAAAACGGATAGCGTTGCTTTCCTGAGCGGAGGCGAGTTGGGGCTGTGCTTTGCTGCCCGAGGAGTGTTTCCCTTTGCAGAATGCAGCTCCCAGAAGCTCGTTTTGGGCCTTCGCTGCGACGGGGCCTCGGCGCTGAGCGGCCGAGCTGGCTCAGGGTGCATGGCTGTGGTCTGGGAGCAGAAGGCCTTCGCGCGCCCAATCCTGCATCCCCACGAAGGAGAACCCGTGGGCAGTGTGATTCGGGTGCCAGAAACCCCCAGCAAAGCAGCAGGGCCCAGGGATCCAGGGGCAGCCCAGCTCAGCTTCGCCCTATGGAGAGCGTAGTGCCGGGGGCGAAAACGGATAGCATTGCTTTCCTGAGCGGAGGCGAGTTGGGGCTGTGCTTTGCTGCCCGAGGAGTGTTTCCCTTTGCAGAATGCAGCTCCCAGAAGCTCGTTTTGATTTGCCATTGCGACGGGGCCTCGGCACTGAGGGGCAGAGCTGGCTCAGGGGGCATGGCTGCGGCCTAGGCGCAGAAGGTCTTCGCGCTCCGAATCCTGCTTCCCCAGGAGTGAGAACCCCTGTGGAGTGTGATTCGGGTGCCTGAAACCACCAGCAAAGCAGCAGGGCCCAGGGATCCAGGGGCAGCCCAGCTCAGCTTCGCCCTATGGAGAGCGGAGTGCCGGGGGCGAAAACGGATAGCGTTGCTTTCCTGAGCGGAGGCGAGTTGGGGCTGTGCTTTGCTGCCCGAGGAGTGTTTCCCTTTGCAGAATGCAGTTCCCGGGAGCTCGTTATGTGCCGTGGCTGCGACGGGGGCTCGGCGCTCTGCGGCCGAGCTGGATCAGGGGGCATGGCAGGGACCTGGGCGCAGAAGGCCTTCGCGCGCCCAATCCTGTTTCCCCACGAAGGAGTACCCATGGGCAGTGTGATTCGGGTGCCGGAAACCCCCAGCAAAGCAGCTGGGCCCAGGGATCCATGGGCAGCCCAGCCCCGCATCGCCCTATGGAGAGCGCAGGGCCTGGGGGGAAAACGGCTTGCACTGCTTTCTTGAGCCAAGGCGCGTTGGGGGTGTGGTTTGCTGCCCAAGGAGAGTTTCCTTTTGCAGAATGCAGCTCCCAGAAGCTCTTTTTGGGCCTTCGCTGCCACGGGTCCTCAGCGCTGATCTGCCGAGCTGGCTCAGGGGGGAAGGCTGGGGCCATGGCGCAGAAGCCTTTCGCAAACCCAATCCTACTTGCCCACGAAGGAGAACCCGTGTGGAGTGTTTTCGGCTGCCGGAAACTCCCAGCAAAGCAGCAGGGCCCAGGGATCCAGGGGCAGCCCAGCTCAGCTTCGCCCTATGGAGAGCAGAGGGCCGGGGGCAAAAACGGATAGCGTTGCTTTCCTGAGCGGAGGCGAGTTGGGGCTGTGGTTTCCTGCCCAAAGATTGTTTCCCATTGAAGAATTCAACTCCCAGAAGCTCGTTTTGTGCCTTCGCTGCGACGGGGCCTCGGCGCTAAGCGGCCCAGCTGGCTCAGGGAGCATGGCTGTGGTCTGGGCGCAGAAGGCCTTCCCGCGCCCAATCCTGCTTCCCCACGAAGGAGAACCCGTGGGCAGTGTGATTCGGGTGCCGGAAACCCCCAGCAAAGCAGCAGGGCCCAGGGATCCAGGGGCAGCCCAGCTCAGATTCGCCCTATGGAGAGGGGAGGGCCAGGAGCGAAAACGGATAGCGGGGCTTTCCTGAGTGGAGGCGCGTTGGGGCTGTGGTTTGCTGCCCCAGCAGAGATTCACTTTGCAGAATGCAGCTCCCAGAAGCTCATTTTGGGCAGTCGGTGTGACGGGGCCTCGGTGCTGAGTGGCCGAGCTGGCTCGGGGGCATGGCTGAGGCCTGGGGGCAGAGGGCCTTGGCGCACCCAATCCTGCTTCCCCACGAAGGAGAACCAGTGGGGAGTGGGCTTCGGGCACCGGAGACCCCCAGCAAAGCAGCAGGGCCCAGGGATCCAGGGGCAGCCCAGCCCCGCATCGCCCTATGGGAGCACAGGGCCGGGGGGTGAAAACGGCTTGCACTGCTTTCCTGAGCCAAGGCGCGTTGGGGCTGTGGTGTGCTGCCCGAGGAGAGTTTCCCATTGCAGAATGAAGCTCCCAGAAGCTCGTCAAGGGCCGTCGCTGCGACGGGACCTCGGCGCGGAGCGGCCGAGCTGGCTCAGGGGGCATGGATGGGGCCTGGGCGCAGAAGGCCTTCGCGCTCCCAATCCTGCTTCCCCACGAAGGTGAACCTGTGGGGAGTGGGCTTCGGGCGCCGGAGACCCCCAGCAAAGCAGCAGGGCCCAGGGAGTCAGGGGCAGCCCAGCCCCGCTTTGCCCTATGGAGAGCGAAGGGCCGTGGTCGAAAAGAGCTTATGTAGATTTCCTGCGCTTAGGCAGGTTGAGGCTGTGGTGTGCTGCCCAAGGAGAGTTTCCCTTTGCAGAATGCAGCTCCCAGAAGCTCGTTTTGGGCCGTCCCTGCGACAGGGACTTGGCTCTGAGCGGCCAAGCTTGCTCAGGGGGCATGGCTGGGGCCTGGGCGCAGAAGGCCTTGGCGTGCCCAATCATGCTTCCCCACGAAGGAGAACCCATGGGGAGTGGGATTCGGGCGCCGGAGACCCCCAGCAAAGCAGCAGGGCCTAGGGAGCCAGGGGCAGCCCAGCGCCGCTTTGCCCTATGGAGAGCGGAGGGCGGGGGGCGAAAACAGCTTGTGTGGATTTCCTTCGCCGAGGCACGGTGAGGCTGTGGTTTGCTGCCCAAGGAGAGTTTCCCTTTGCAGAATGCAGCTCCCAGAAGCTCGTTTTGGGCCCTCGCTGCGACGGGACCTCGGCGCTGAGCGGCCGAGCTGGCTCAGGGGGCATGGATGGGGCCTGGGCGCAGAAGACCTTCGTGCACCCAATCCTACATCCCAAAGAAGGAGAACCAGTGGGGAGTGGGTTTCGGGCGCTGGAGACCCCCAGCAAAGCAGCAGGGCCCAGGGAGCCAGGGGCATCCCAGCTCAGCTTCACCCTATGGAGAGCGGAGGGCCCGGGGCGAAAACAGCTTGTGTTGATTTCCTGCGCCGAGGCAAGTTGAGGCTGTGGTGGGCTGCCCAAGGAGAGTTTCCCTTTGCAGAATGCAGCTCCCAGAAGCTCGTTTTGATTTGCCATTGCGACGGGGCCTCGGCACTGAGGGGCAGAGCTGGCTCAGGGGGCATGGCTGGGGCCTAGGCGCAGAAGGTCTTCGCGCTCCGAATCCTGCTTCCCCACGAATGAGAACCCCTGTGGAGTGTGATTTGGGTGCCAGAAACCCCCAGCAAAGCAGCAGGGCCCAGGGATCCAGGGGCAGCCCAGCTCAGCTTCGCCCTATGGAGAGCGGAGTGCCGGGGGCGAAAATGGATAGCGTTGCTTTCCTGAGCGGAGGCGAGTTGGGGCTGTGCTTTGCTGCCCGAGGAGTGTTTCCCTTTGCAGAATGCAGCTCCCCGAAGCTCGATTTGGGCCGTCGCTGCGACGGGGCCTCGGCGCTGAGCGGCCGAGCTGGCTCAGGGTGCATGGCTGTGGTCTGGGCGCAGAAGGCCTTCGCGCGCCCAATCCTGCATCCCCACGAAGGAGAACCCGTGGGCAGTGTGATTCGGGTGCCGGAAACCCCCAGCAAAGCAGCAGGGCCCAGGGATCCAGGGGCAGCCCAGCTCAGCTTCGCCCTATGGAGAGCGGAATGCCGGGGGCGAAAACACATAGCGTTGCTTTCCTGAGCGGAGGCGAGTTGGGGCTGTGCTTTGCTGCCCGAGGAGTGTTTCCCTTTGCAGAATGCAGTTCCCGGGAGCTCGTTATGTGCCGTGGCTGCGACGGGGGCTCGGCGCTGAGCGGCCGAGCTGGATCAGGGGGCATGGCAGGGACCTGGGCGCAGAAGGCCTTCGCGCGCCCAATCCTGTTTCCCCACGAAGGAGTACCCATGGGCAGTGTGATTCGGGTGCCGGAAACCCCCAGCAAAGCAGCTGGGCCCAGGGATCCATGGGCAGCCCAGCCCCGCATCGCCCTATGGAGAGCGCAGGGCCTGGGGGGAAAACGGCTTGCACTGCTTTCCTGAGCCAAGGCGCGTTGGGGGTGTGGTTTGCTGCCCGAGGAGAGTTTCCCTTTGCAGAATGCAGCTCCCAGAAGCTCGTTTTGGGCCGTCGCTGCGAAGGGGCCTCGGCGCTGAGCGGCCGAGCTGGCTCAGGGGGCATGGCTGTGGTCTGGGCGCAGAAGGCCTTCGCGCGCCCAATCCTGTTTCCCCACGAAGGAGTACCCATGGGCAGTGTGATTCGGGTGCCGGAAACCCCCAGCAAAGCAGCTGGGCCCAGGGATCCATGGGCAGCCCAGCCCCGCATCGCCCTATGGAGAGCGCAGGGCCTGGGGGGAAAACGGCTTGCACTGCTTTCCTGAGCCAAGGCGCGTTGGGGGTGTGGTTTGCTGCCCGAGGAGAGTTTCCCTTTGCAGAATGCAGCTCCCAGAAGCTCGTTTTGGGCCGTCGCTGCGAAGGGGCCTCGGCGCTGAGCGGCCGAGCTGGCTCAGGGGGCATGGCTGTGGTCTGGGCGCAGAAGGCCTTCGCGCGCCCAATCCTGCTTCCCCACGAAGGAGAACCCGTGGGCAGTGTGATTCGGGTGCCGGAAACCCCCAGCAAAGCAGCAGGGCCCAGGGATCCAGGGGCAGCCCAGCTCAGCTTCGCCCTATGGAGAGGGGAGGGCCGGACGCGAAAACGGATAGCATTGCTTTCCTGAGCGGAGGCACGTTGGGGCTGTGCTTTGCTGCCCCAGCAGAGTTTCACTTTGCAGAATGCAGCACTCAGAAGCTCATTTTGGGCAATAGGTGCGACGGGGCCTCTGAGCTGAGTGGCCGAGCTGGCTCAGGGGGCATGGCTGGGGCCTGGGCGCAGGAGGCTTTCGCGCGCCCAATCCTGCATTCCCCGCGAAGGAGAACCCGTGGGGAGTGCGTTTCGGGCTCCGGAGACCCCCAGGAAAGCAGCAGGGCCCAGGGATCCAGGGGCAGCCCAGCCCCGCTTTGCCCAATGGAGAGCTGAAGGCCGGGGCGAAAACAGCTTGTGTTGATTTCCTGCGGCGAGGCACGGTGAGGCTGTGGTTTGCTGCCCAAGGAGAGTTTCCCTTTGCAGAATGCAGTTCCCAGAAGCTCGTTATGTGCCATCGCTGCGACGGGGCCTTGGCTCTGAGCGGCCGAGCTGGATCAGGGGGCATGGCAGGGACCTGGGCGCAGAAGGCCTTCGCGCGGCCAATCCTGTTTCCCCACGAAGGAGTACCCATGGGCAGTGTGATTCGGGTGCCGGAAACCCCCAGCAAAGCAGCTGGGCCCAGGGATCCAGGGGCAGCCCAGCTCAGCTTCGCCCTATGGAGAGCGCAGGGCCTGGGGGGGAAAACGGCTTGCACTGCTTTCCTGAGCCAAGGCGAGTTGGGGGTGTGGTTTGCTGCCCGAGGAGAGTTTCCCTTTGCAGAATGCAGCTCCCAGAAGCTCGTCATGGGCCGTCGCTACGAAGGGGCCTCGGCGCTGAGCGGCCGAGCTGGCTCAGGGGGCATGGCCGGGGCCTGGGCAAAGAAGGACTTAGCACGCCCAATCCTGCTTGCCCACAAAGGAGAACCTGTGTGGAGTGTGATTCGGGTGCCGGAAACCCCCAGCAAAGCAGCAGGGCCCAGGGATCCAGGGGCAGCCCAGCTCAGCTTCGCCCTATGGAGAGCGGAATGCCGGGGGCGAAAACACATAGCGTTGCTTTCCTGAGCGGAGGCGAGTTGGGGCTGTGCTTTGCTGCCCGAGGAGTGTTTCCCTTTGCAGAATGCAGTTCCTGGGAGCTCGTTATGTGCCGTGGCTGCGACGGGGGCTCGGCGCTGAGCGGCCGAGCTGGATCAGGGGGCATGGCAGGGACCTGGGCGCAGAAGGCCTTCGCGCGCCCAATCCTGTTTCCCCACGAAGGAGTACCCATGGGCAGTGTGATTCGGGTGCCGGAAACCCCCAGCAAAGCAGCTGGGCCCAGGGATCCATGGGCAGCCCAGCCCCGCATCGCCCTATGGAGAGCGCAGGGCCTGGGGGGAAAACGGCTTGCACTGCTTTCTTGAGCCAAGGCGCGTTGGGGGTGTGGTTTGCTGCCCGAGGAGAGTTTCCCTTTGCAGAATGCAGCTCCCAGAAGCTCGTTTTGGGCCATAGCTGCCACGGGTCCTCAGCACTGAGCGGCTGAGCTGGCTCAGGGGGCATGGCTGGGGCCTGGGCGCAGAAGCCTTTCGCGCACCCAATCCTGCATTCCCCACAAAGGAGAACCCGTGGGGAGTGGGATTTGGGCGCCGGAGACCCCCAGCAAAGCAGCAGGGCCCAGGGAGCCAGGGGTGGCCCAGCCCCGCTTTGCCCTATGGAGAGAGGAGGGCCAGGGGCGCAAACAGCTTGTGTTGATTTCCTGCGCCAAGGCACAGTGAGGCTGTGGATTGCTGCCAGAGGAGAGTTTCCCTTTGCAGAATGAAGATCCCAGAAGCTCGTCATGCGCGGTCGCTGCGAAGGGGCCTCGGCGCTGAGCGGCTGAGCTGTCTCAGGGGGCATGGATAGGGCCTGGGCGCAGAAGACCTTCGCGCGCCCAATCCTACTTCCCAAAGAAGGAGAACCAGTGGGGAGTGGGTTTCGGGCGCTGGAGACCCCCAGCAAAGCAGCAGTGCCCAGGGAGCCAGGGGTAGCTCAGCTCAGCTTCGCCCTATGGAGAGCGGAGGGCCGGGGGCGAAAACAGCTTGTGTTGATTTCCTGCGCCGAGGCAGGTTGAGGCTGTGGTGTGCTGCCCAAGGAGAGTTTCCCTTTGCAGAATGCAGCTCCCAGAAGCTCGTTTTGGGCCGTCGCTGCGAAGGGGCCTCGGTGCTGAGCGGCCGAGCTGGCTCAGGGTGCATGGCTGTGGTCTGGGTGCAGAAGGCCTTTGCGCGCCCAATCCTGCATCCCCACGAAGGAGAACCCGTGGGCAGTGTGATTCGGGTGCCGGAAACCCCCAGCAAAGCAGCAGGGCCCAGGGATCCAGGCGCAGCCCAGCCCCGCATCGCCCTATGGAGAGCGCAGGGCCTGGGGGGAAAACGGCTTGCACTGCTTTCCTGAGCCAATGCGCGTTGGGGGTGTGGTTTGCTGCCCAAGGAGAGTTTCCTTTTGCAGAATGCAGCTCCCAGAAGCTCTTTTTGGGCCGTCGCTGCCACGGGTCCTCAGCGCTGATCGGCCGAGCTGGCTCAGGGGGGAAGGCTGGGGCCATGGCGCAGAAGCCTTTCGCAAACCCAATCCTACTTGCCCACGAAGGAGAACCCGTGTGGAGTGTTTTCGGCTGCCGGAAACTCCCAGCAAAGCAGCAGGGCCCAGGGATCCAGGGGCAGCCCAGCTCAGCTTCGCCCTATGGAGAGCAGAGGGCCGGGGGCAAAAACGGATAGCGTTGCTTTCCTGAGCGGAGGCGAGTTGGGGCTGTGGTTTCCTGCCCAAAGATTGTTTCCCATTGAAGAATTCAACTCCCAGAAGCTCGTTTTGTGCCGTCGCTGCGACGGGGCCTCGGCGCTAAGCGGCCCAGCTGGCTCAGGGAGCATGGCTGTGGTCTGGGCGCAGAAGACCTTCGTGCACCCAATCCTACATCCCAAAGAAGGAGAACCAGTGGGGAGTGGGTTTCGGGCGCTGGAGACCCCCAGCAAAGCAGCAGGGCCCAGGGAGCCAGGGGCATCCCAGCTCAGCTTCACCCTATGGAGAGCGGAGGGCCCGGGGCGAAAACAGCTTGTGTTGATTTCCTGCGCCGAGGCAAGTTGAGGCTGTGGTGGGCTGCCCAAGGAGAGTTTCCCTTTGCAGAATGCAGCTCCCAGAAGCTCGTTTTGATTTGCCATTGCGACGGGGCCTCGGCACTGAGGGGCAGAGCTGGCTCAGGGGGCATGGCTGGGGCCTAGGCGCAGAAGGTCTTCGCGCTCCGAATCCTGCTTCCCCACGAATGAGAACCCCTGTGGAGTGTGATTTGGGTGCCAGAAACCCCCAGCAAAGCAGCAGGGCCCAGGGATCCAGGGGCAGCCCAGCTCAGCTTCGCCCTATGGAGAGCGGAGTGCCGGGGGCGAAAATGGATAGCGTTGCTTTCCTGAGCGGAGGCGAGTTGGGGCTGTGCTTTGCTGCCCGAGGAGTGTTTCCCTTTGCAGAATGCAGCTCCCCGAAGCTCGATTTGGGCCGTCGCTGCGACGGGGCCTCGGCGCTGAGCGGCCGAGCTGGCTCAGGGTGCATGGCTGTGGTCTGGGCGCAGAAGGCCTTCGCGCGCCCAATCCTGCATCCCCACGAAGGAGAACCCGTGGGCAGTGTGATTCGGGTGCCGGAAACCCCCAGCAAAGCAGCAGGGCCCAGGGATCCAGGGGCAGCCCAGCTCAGCTTCGCCCTATGGAGAGCGGAATGCCGGGGGCGAAAACACATAGCGTTGCTTTCCTGAGCGGAGGCGAGTTGGGGCTGTGCTTTGCTGCCCGAGGAGTGTTTCCCTTTGCAGAATGCAGTTCCCGGGAGCTCGTTATGTGCCGTGGCTGCGACGGGGGCTCGGCGCTGAGCGGCCGAGCTGGATCAGGGGGCATGGCAGGGACCTGGGCGCAGAAGGCCTTCGCGCGCCCAATCCTGTTTCCCCACGAAGGAGTACCCATGGGCAGTGTGATTCGGGTGCCGGAAACCCCCAGCAAAGCAGCTGGGCCCAGGGATCCATGGGCAGCCCAGCCCCGCATCGCCCTATGGAGAGCGCAGGGCCTGGGGGGAAAACGGCTTGCACTGCTTTCCTGAGCCAAGGCGCGTTGGGGGTGTGGTTTGCTGCCCGAGGAGAGTTTCCCTTTGCAGAATGCAGCTCCCAGAAGCTCGTTTTGGGCCGTCGCTGCGAAGGGGCCTCGGCGCTGAGCGGCCGAGCTGGCTCAGGGGGCATGGCTGTGGTCTGGGCGCAGAAGGCCTTCGCGCGCCCAATCCTGTTTCCCCACGAAGGAGTACCCATGGGCAGTGTGATTCGGGTGCCGGAAACCCCCAGCAAAGCAGCTGGGCCCAGGGATCCATGGGCAGCCCAGCCCCGCATCGCCCTATGGAGAGCGCAGGGCCTGGGGGGAAAACGGCTTGCACTGCTTTCCTGAGCCAAGGCGCGTTGGGGGTGTGGTTTGCTGCCCGAGGAGAGTTTCCCTTTGCAGAATGCAGCTCCCAGAAGCTCGTTTTGGGCCGTCGCTGCGAAGGGGCCTCGGCGCTGAGCGGCCGAGCTGGCTCAGGGGGCATGGCTGTGGTCTGGGCGCAGAAGGCCTTCGCGCGCCCAATCCTGCTTCCCCACGAAGGAGAACCCGTGGGCAGTGTGATTCGGGTGCCGGAAACCCCCAGCAAAGCAGCAGGGCCCAGGGATCCAGGGGCAGCCCAGCTCAGCTTCGCCCTATGGAGAGGGGAGGGCCGGACGCGAAAACGGATAGCATTGCTTTCCTGAGCGGAGGCACGTTGGGGCTGTGCTTTGCTGCCCCAGCAGAGTTTCACTTTGCAGAATGCAGCACTCAGAAGCTCATTTTGGGCAATAGGTGCGACGGGGCCTCTGAGCTGAGTGGCCGAGCTGGCTCAGGGGGCATGGCTGGGGCCTGGGCGCAGGAGGCTTTCGCGCGCCCAATCCTGCATTCCCCGCGAAGGAGAACCCGTGGGGAGTGCGTTTCGGGCTCCGGAGACCCCCAGGAAAGCAGCAGGGCCCAGGGATCCAGGGGCAGCCCAGCCCCGCTTTGCCCAATGGAGAGCTGAAGGCCGGGGCGAAAACAGCTTGTGTTGATTTCCTGCGGCGAGGCACGGTGAGGCTGTGGTTTGCTGCCCAAGGAGAGTTTCCCTTTGCAGAATGCAGTTCCCAGAAGCTCGTTATGTGCCATCGCTGCGACGGGGCCTTGGCTCTGAGCGGCCGAGCTGGATCAGGGGGCATGGCAGGGACCTGGGCGCAGAAGGCCTTCGCGCGGCCAATCCTGTTTCCCCACGAAGGAGTACCCATGGGCAGTGTGATTCGGGTGCCGGAAACCCCCAGCAAAGCAGCTGGGCCCAGGGATCCAGGGGCAGCCCAGCTCAGCTTCGCCCTATGGAGAGCGCAGGGCCTGGGGGGGAAAACGGCTTGCACTGCTTTCCTGAGCCAAGGCGAGTTGGGGGTGTGGTTTGCTGCCCGAGGAGAGTTTCCCTTTGCAGAATGCAGCTCCCAGAAGCTCGTCATGGGCCGTCGCTACGAAGGGGCCTCGGCGCTGAGCGGCCGAGCTGGCTCAGGGGGCATGGCCGGGGCCTGGGCAAAGAAGGACTTAGCACGCCCAATCCTGCTTGCCCACAAAGGAGAACCTGTGTGGAGTGTGATTCGGGTGCCGGAAACCCCCAGCAAAGCAGCAGGGCCCAGGGATCCAGGGGCAGCCCAGCTCAGCTTCGCCCTATGGAGAGCGGAATGCCGGGGGCGAAAACACATAGCGTTGCTTTCCTGAGCGGAGGCGAGTTGGGGCTGTGCTTTGCTGCCCGAGGAGTGTTTCCCTTTGCAGAATGCAGTTCCTGGGAGCTCGTTATGTGCCGTGGCTGCGACGGGGGCTCGGCGCTGAGCGGCCGAGCTGGATCAGGGGGCATGGCAGGGACCTGGGCGCAGAAGGCCTTCGCGCGCCCAATCCTGTTTCCCCACGAAGGAGTACCCATGGGCAGTGTGATTCGGGTGCCGGAAACCCCCAGCAAAGCAGCTGGGCCCAGGGATCCATGGGCAGCCCAGCCCCGCATCGCCCTATGGAGAGCGCAGGGCCTGGGGGGAAAACGGCTTGCACTGCTTTCTTGAGCCAAGGCGCGTTGGGGGTGTGGTTTGCTGCCCGAGGAGAGTTTCCCTTTGCAGAATGCAGCTCCCAGAAGCTCGTTTTGGGCCATAGCTGCCACGGGTCCTCAGCACTGAGCGGCTGAGCTGGCTCAGGGGGCATGGCTGGGGCCTGGGCGCAGAAGCCTTTCGCGCACCCAATCCTGCATTCCCCACAAAGGAGAACCCGTGGGGAGTGGGATTTGGGCGCCGGAGACCCCCAGCAAAGCAGCAGGGCCCAGGGAGCCAGGGGTGGCCCAGCCCCGCTTTGCCCTATGGAGAGAGGAGGGCCAGGGGCGCAAACAGCTTGTGTTGATTTCCTGCGCCAAGGCACAGTGAGGCTGTGGATTGCTGCCAGAGGAGAGTTTCCCTTTGCAGAATGAAGATCCCAGAAGCTCGTCATGCGCGGTCGCTGCGAAGGGGCCTCGGCGCTGAGCGGCTGAGCTGTCTCAGGGGGCATGGATAGGGCCTGGGCGCAGAAGACCTTCGCGCGCCCAATCCTACTTCCCAAAGAAGGAGAACCAGTGGGGAGTGGGTTTCGGGCGCTGGAGACCCCCAGCAAAGCAGCAGTGCCCAGGGAGCCAGGGGTAGCTCAGCTCAGCTTCGCCCTATGGAGAGCGGAGGGCCGGGGGCGAAAACAGCTTGTGTTGATTTCCTGCGCCGAGGCAGGTTGAGGCTGTGGTGTGCTGCCCAAGGAGAGTTTCCCTTTGCAGAATGCAGCTCCCAGAAGCTCGTTTTGGGCCGTCGCTGCGAAGGGGCCTCGGTGCTGAGCGGCCGAGCTGGCTCAGGGTGCATGGCTGTGGTCTGGGTGCAGAAGGCCTTTGCGCGCCCAATCCTGCATCCCCACGAAGGAGAACCCGTGGGCAGTGTGATTCGGGTGCCGGAAACCCCCAGCAAAGCAGCAGGGCCCAGGGATCCAGGCGCAGCCCAGCCCCGCATCGCCCTATGGAGAGCGCAGGGCCTGGGGGGAAAACGGCTTGCACTGCTTTCCTGAGCCAATGCGCGTTGGGGGTGTGGTTTGCTGCCCAAGGAGAGTTTCCTTTTGCAGAATGCAGCTCCCAGAAGCTCTTTTTGGGCCGTCGCTGCCACGGGTCCTCAGCGCTGATCGGCCGAGCTGGCTCAGGGGGGAAGGCTGGGGCCATGGCGCAGAAGCCTTTCGCAAACCCAATCCTACTTGCCCACGAAGGAGAACCCGTGTGGAGTGTTTTCGGCTGCCGGAAACTCCCAGCAAAGCAGCAGGGCCCAGGGATCCAGGGGCAGCCCAGCTCAGCTTCGCCCTATGGAGAGCAGAGGGCCGGGGGCAAAAACGGATAGCGTTGCTTTCCTGAGCGGAGGCGAGTTGGGGCTGTGGTTTCCTGCCCAAAGATTGTTTCCCATTGAAGAATTCAACTCCCAGAAGCTCGTTTTGTGCCGTCGCTGCGACGGGGCCTCGGCGCTAAGCGGCCCAGCTGGCTCAGGGAGCATGGCTGTGGTCTGGGCGCAGAAGGCCTTCCCGCGCCCAATCCTGCTTCCCCACGAAGGAGAACCCGTGGGCAGTGTGATTCGGGTGCCGGAAACCCCCAGCAAAGCAGCAGGGCCCAGGGATCCAGGGGCAGCCCAGCTCAGATTCGCCCTATGGAGAGGGGAGGGCCAGGAGCGAAAACGGATAGCATTGCTTTCCTGAGCAGAGGCGCGTTGGGGCTGTGGTTTGCTGCCCCAGCAGAGATTCACTTTGCAGAATGCAGCTCCCAGAAGCTCATTTTGGGCAGTCGGTGTGACGGGGCCTCGGTGCTGAGTGGCCGAGCTGGCTCGGGGGCATGGCTGCGGCCTGGGGTCAGAGGGCCTTGGCGCAACCAATCCTGCTTCCCCACGAAGGAGAACCAGTGGGGAGTGGGCTTCGGGCACCGGAGACCCCCAGCAAAGCAGCAGGGCCCAGGGATCCTTGGGCAGCCCAGCCCCGCATCGCCCTATGGGAGCACAGGGCCGGGGGGTGAAAACGGCTTGCACTGCTTTCCTGAGCCAAGGCGCGTTGGGGCTGTGGTGTGCTGCCCGAGGAGAGTTTCCCATTGCAGAATGAAGCTCCCAGAAGCTCGTCAAGGGCCGTCGCTGCGACGGGACCTCGGCGCGGAGCGGCCAAGCTGGCTCAGGGGGCATGGATGGGGCCTGGGCGCAGAAGGCCTTCGCGCTCCCAATCCTGCTTCCCCACGAAGGTGAACCTGTGGGGAGTGGGCTTCGGGCGCCGGAGACCCCCAGCAAAGCAGCAGGGCCCAGGGAGTCAGGGGCAGCCCAGGCCCGCTTTGCCCTATGGAGAGCGAAGGGCCGTGGTCGAAAAGAGCTTATGTAGATTTCCTGCGCTTAGGCAGGTTGAGGCTGTGGTGTGCTGCCCAAGGAGAGTTTCCCTTTGCAGAATGCAGCTCCCAGAAGCTCGTTTTGGGCCGTCCCTGCGACAGGGACTTGGCTCTGAGCGGCCAAGCTTGCTCAGGGGGCATGGCTGGGGCCTGGGCGCAGAAGGCCTTGGCGTGCCCAATCATGCTTCCCCACGAAGGAGAACCCGTGGGGAGTGGGATTCGGGCGCCGGAGACCCCCAGCAAAGCAGCAGGGCCTAGGGAGCCAGGGGCAGCCCAGCGCCGCTTTGCCCTATGGAGAGCGGAGGGCGGGGGGCGAAAACAGCTTGTGTGGATTTCCTTCGCCGAGGCACGGTGAGGCTGTGGTTTGCTGCCCAAGGAGAGTTTCCCTTTGCAGAATGCAGCTCCCAGAAGCTCGTTTTGGGCCCTCGCTGCGACGGGACCTCGGCGCTGAGCGGCCGAGCTGGCTCAGGGGGCATGGATGGGGCCTGGGCGCAGAAGACCTTCGCGCACCCAATCCTACATCCCAAAGAAGGAGAACCAGTGGGGAGTGGGTTTCGGGCGCTGGAGACCCCCAGCAAAGCAGCAGGGCCCAGGGAGCCAGGGGCATCCCAGCTCAGCTTCACCCTATGGAGAGCGGAGGGCCCGGGGCGAAAACAGCTTGTGTTGATTTCCTGCGCCGAGGCAAGTTGAGGCTGTGGTGGGCTGCCCAAGGAGAGTTTCCCTTTGCAGAATGCAGCTCCCAGAAGGTCGTTTTGATTTGCCATTGCGACGGGGCCTCGGCACTGAGCGGCAGAGCTGGCTCAGGGGGCATGGCTGGGGCCTAGGCGCAGAAGGTCTTCGCGCTCCGAATCCTGCTTCCCCACGAATGAGAACCCCTGTGGAGTGTGATTTGGGTGCCAGAAACCCCCAGCAAAGCAGCAGGGCCCAGGGATCCAGGGGCAGCCCAGCTCAGCTTCGCCCTATGGAGAGCGGAGTGCCGGGGGCGAAAATGGATAGCGTTGCTTTCCTGAGCGGAGGCGAGTTGGGGCTGTGCTTTGCTGCCCGAGGAGTGTTTCCCTTTGCAGAATGCAGCTCCCCGAAGCTCGATTTGGGCCGTCGCTGCGACGGGGCCTCGGCGCTGAGCGGCCGAGCTGGCTCAGGGTGCATGGCTGTGGTCTGGGCGCAGAAGGCCTTCGCGCGCCCAATCCTGCTTCCCCACGAAGGAGAACCCGTGGGCAGTGTGATTCGGGTGCCGGAAAGCCCCAGCAAAGCAGCAGGGCCCAGGGAGCCAGGGGCAGCCCAGCTCAGCTTCGCCCTATTGAGAGCGGAGGGCGGGGGGCGAAAACAGCTTGTGTGGATTTCCTTCGCCGAGGCACGGTGAGGCTGTGGTTTGCTGCCCAAGGAGAGTTTCCCTTTGCAGAATGCAGCTCCCAGAAGCTCGTTTTGGGCCGTCCCTGCGACAGGGACTTGGCTCTGAGCGGCCAAGCTTGCTCAGGGGGCATGGCTGGGGCCTGGGCGCAGAAGGCCTTGGCGTGCCCAATCATGCTTCCCCACGAAGGAGAACCCGTGGGGAGTGGGATTCGGGCGCCGGAGACCCCCAGCAAAGCAGCAGGGCCTAGGGAGCCAGGGGCAGCCCAGCGCCGCTTTGCCCTATGGAGAGCGGAGGGCGGGGGGCGAAAACAGCTTGTGTGGATTTCCTTCGCCGAGGCACGGTGAGGCTGTGGTTTGCTGCCCAAGGAGAGTTTCCCTTTGCAGAATGCAGCTCCCAGAAGCTCGTTTTGGGCCCTCGCTGCTACGGGGCCTCGGCGCTGAGGGGCAGAGCTGGCTCAGGGGGCATGGATGGGGCCTGGGCGCAGAAGACCTTCGCGCACCCAATCCTACATCCCAAAGAAGGAGAACCAGTGGGGAGTGGGTTTCGGGCGCTGGAGACCCCCAGCAAAGCAGCAGGGCCCAGGGATCCAGGGGCAGCCCAGCTCAGCTTCGCCCTATGGAGAGCGGAATGCCGGGGGCGAAAACACATAGCGTTGCTTTCCTGAGCGGAGGCGAGTTGGGGCTGTGCTTTGCTGCCCGAGGAGTGTTTCCCTTTGCAGAATGCAGTTCCCGGGAGCTCGTTATGTGCCGTGGCTGCGACGGGGGCTCGGCGCTGAGCGGCCGAGCTGGATCAGGGGGCATGGCAGGGACCTGGGCGCAGAAGGCCTTCGCGCGCCCAATCCTGTTTCCCCACGAAGGAGTACCCATGGGCAGTGTGATTCGGGTGCCGGAAACCCCCAGCAAAGCAGCTGGGCCCAGGGATCCATGGGCAGCCCAGCCCCGCATCGCCCTATGGAGAGCGCAGGGCCTGGGGGGAAAACGGCTTGCACTGCTTTCCTGAGCCAAGGCGCGTTGGGGGTGTGGTTTGCTGCCCGAGGAGAGTTTCCCTTTGCAGAATGCAGCTCCCAGAAGCTCGTTTTGGGCCGTCGCTGCGAAGGGGCCTCGGCGCTGAGCGGCCGAGCTGGCTCAGGGGGCATGGCTGTGGTCTGGGCGCAGAAGGCCTTCGCGCGCCCAATCCTGTTTCCCCACGAAGGAGTACCCATGGGCAGTGTGATTCGGGTGCCGGAAACCCCCAGCAAAGCAGCTGGGCCCAGGGATCCATGGGCAGCCCAGCCCCGCATCGCCCTATGGAGAGCGCAGGGCCTGGGGGGAAAACGGCTTGCACTGCTTTCCTGAGCCAAGGCGCGTTGGGGGTGTGGTTTGCTGCCCGAGGAGAGTTTCCCTTTGCAGAATGCAGCTCCCAGAAGCTCGTTTTGGGCCGTCGCTGCGAAGGGGCCTCGGCGCTGAGCGGCCGAGCTGGCTCAGGGGGCATGGCTGTGGTCTGGGCGCAGAAGGCCTTCGCGCGCCCAATCCTGCTTCCCCACGAAGGAGAACCCGTGGGCAGTGTGATTCGGGTGCCGGAAACCCCCAGCAAAGCAGCAGGGCCCAGGGATCCAGGGGCAGCCCAGCTCAGCTTCGCCCTATGGAGAGGGGAGGGCCGGACGCGAAAACGGATAGCATTGCTTTCCTGAGCGGAGGCACGTTGGGGCTGTGCTTTGCTGCCCCAGCAGAGTTTCACTTTGCAGAATGCAGCACTCAGAAGCTCATTTTGGGCAATAGGTGCGACGGGGCCTCTGAGCTGAGTGGCCGAGCTGGCTCAGGGGGCATGGCTGGGGCCTGGGCGCAGGAGGCTTTCGCGCGCCCAATCCTGCATTCCCCGCGAAGGAGAACCCGTGGGGAGTGCGTTTCGGGCTCCGGAGACCCCCAGGAAAGCAGCAGGGCCCAGGGATCCAGGGGCAGCCCAGCCCCGCTTTGCCCAATGGAGAGCCGAAGGCCGGGGCGAAAACAGCTTGTGTTGATTTCCTGCGGCGAGGCACGGTGAGGCTGTGGTTTGCTGCCCAAGGAGAGTTTCCCTTTGCAGAATGCAGTTCCCAGAAGCTCGTTATGTGCCATCGCTGCGACGGGGCCTTGGCTCTGAGCGGCCGAGCTGGATCAGGGGTCATGGCAGGGACCTGGGCGCAGAAGGCCTTCGCGCGGCCAATCCTGTTTCCCCACGAAGGAGTACCCATGGGCAGTGTGATTCGGGTGCCGGAAACCCCCAGCAAAGCAGCTGGGCCCAGGGATCCAGGGGCAGCCCAGCTCAGCTTCGCCCTATGGAGAGCGCAGGGCCTGGGGGGGAAAACGGCTTGCACTGCTTTCCTGAGCCAAGGCGAGTTGGGGGTGTGGTTTGCTGCCCGAGGAGAGTTTCCCTTTGCAGAATGCAGCTCCCAGAAGCTCGTCATGGGCCGTCGCTACGAAGGGGCCTCGGCGCTGAGCGGCCGAGCTGGCTCAGGGGGCATGGCCGGGGCCTGGGCAAAGAAGGACTTAGCACGCCCAATCCTGCTTGCCCACAAAGGAGAACCTGTGTGGAGTGTGATTCGGGTGCCGGAAACCCCCAGCAAAGCAGCAGGGCCCAGGGATCCAGGGGCAGCCCAGCTCAGCTTCGCCCTATGGAGAGCGGAATGCCGGGGGCGAAAACACATAGCGTTGCTTTCCTGAGCGGAGGCGAGTTGGGGCTGTGCTTTGCTGCCCGAGGAGTGTTTCCCTTTGCAGAATGCAGTTCCTGGGAGCTCGTTATGTGCCGTGGCTGCGACGGGGGCTCGGCGCTGAGCGGCCGAGCTGGATCAGGGGGCATGGCAGGGACCTGGGCGCAGAAGGCCTTCGCGCGCCCAATCCTGTTTCCCCACGAAGGAGTACCCATGGGCAGTGTGATTCGGGTGCCGGAAACCCCCAGCAAAGCAGCTGGGCCCAGGGATCCATGGGCAGCCCAGCCCCGCATCGCCCTATGGAGAGCGCAGGGCCTGGGGGGAAAACGGCTTGCACTGCTTTCTTGAGCCAAGGCGCGTTGGGGGTGTGGTTTGCTGCCCGAGGAGAGTTTCCCTTTGCAGAATGCAGCTCCCAGAAGCTCGTTTTGGGCCATAGCTGCCACGGGTCCTCAGCACTGAGCGGCCGAGCTGGCTCAGGGGGCATGGCTGGGGCCTGGGCGCAGAAGCCTTTCGCGCACCCAATCCTGCATTCCCCACAAAGGAGAACCCGTGGGGAGTGGGATTTGGGCGCCGGAGACCCCCAGCAAAGCAGCAGGGCCCAGGGAGCCAGGGGTGGCCCAGCCCCGCTTTGCCCTATGGAGAGAGGAGGGCCAGGGGCGCAAACAGCTTGTGTTGATTTCCTGCGCCAAGGCACAGTGAGGCTGTGGATTGCTGCCAGAGGAGAGTTTCCCTTTGCAGAATGAAGATCCCAGAAGCTCGTCATGCGCGGTCGCTGCGAAGGGGCCTCGGCGCTGAGCGGCTGAGCTGTCTCAGGGGGCATGGATAGGGCCTGGGCGCAGAAGACCTTCGCGCGCCCAATCCTACTTCCCAAAGAAGGAGAACCAGTGGGGAGTGGGTTTCGGGCGCTGGAGACCCCCAGCAAAGCAGCAGTGCCCAGGGAGCCAGGGGTAGCTCAGCTCAGCTTCGCCCTATGGAGAGCGGAGGGCCGGGGGCGAAAACAGCTTGTGTTGATTTCCTGCGCCGAGGCAGGTTGAGGCTGTGGTGTGCTGCCCAAGGAGAGTTTCCCTTTGCAGAATGCAGCTCCCAGAAGCTCGTTTTGGGCCGTCGCTGCGAAGGGGCCTCGGTGCTGAGCGGCCGAGCTGGCTCAGGGTGCATGGCTGTGGTCTGGGTGCAGAAGGCCTTTGCGCGCCCAATCCTGCATCCCCACGAAGGAGAACCCGTGGGCAGTGTGATTCGGGTGCCGGAAACCCCCAGCAAAGCAGCAGGGCCCAGGGATCCAGGCGCAGCCCAGCCCCGCATCGCCCTATGGAGAGCGCAGGGCCTGGGGGGAAAACGGCTTGCACTGCTTTCCTGAGCCAATGCGCGTTGGGGGTGTGGTTTGCTGCCCAAGGAGAGTTTCCTTTTGCAGAATGCAGCTCCCAGAAGCTCTTTTTGGGCCGTCGCTGCCACGGGTCCTCAGCGCTGATCGGCCGAGCTGGCTCAGGGGGGAAGGCTGGGGCCATGGCGCAGAAGCCTTTCGCAAACCCAATCCTACTTGCCCACGAAGGAGAACCCGTGTGGAGTGTTTTCGGCTGCCGGAAACTCCCAGCAAAGCAGCAGGGCCCAGGGATCCAGGGGCAGCCCAGCTCAGCTTCGCCCTATGGAGAGCAGAGGGCCGGGGGCAAAAACGGATAGCGTTGCTTTCCTGAGCGGAGGCGAGTTGGGGCTGTGGTTTCCTGCCCAAAGATTGTTTCCCATTGAAGAATTCAACTCCCAGAAGCTCGTTTTGTGCCGTCGCTGCGACGGGGCCTCGGCGCTAAGCGGCCCAGCTGGCTCAGGGAGCATGGCTGTGGTCTGGGCGCAGAAGGCCTTCACGCGCCCAATCCTGCTTCCCCACGAAGGAGAACCCGTGGGCAGTGTGATTCGGGTGCCGGAAACCCCCAGCAAAGCAGCAGGGCCCAGGGATCCAGGGGCAGCCCAGCTCAGATTCGCCCTATGGAGAGGGGAGGGCCAGGAGCGAAAACGGATAGCATTGCTTTCCTGAGCAGAGGCGCGTTGGGGCTGTGGTTTGCTGCCCCAGCAGAGATTCACTTTGCAGAATGCAGCTCCCAGAAGCTCATTTTGGGCAGTCGGTGTGACGGGGCCTCGGTGCTGAGTGGCCGAGCTGGCTCGGGGGCATGGCTGCGGCCTGGGGTCAGAGGGCCTTGGCGCAACCAATCCTGCTTCCCCACGAAGGAGAACCAGTGGGGAGTGGGCTTCGGGCACCGGAGACCCCCAGCAAAGCAGCAGGGCCCAGGGATCCTTGGGCAGCCCAGCCCCGCATCGCCCTATGGGAGCACAGGGCCGGGGGGTGAAAACGGCTTGCACTGCTTTCCTGAGCCAAGGCGCGTTGGGGCTGTGGTGTGCTGCCCGAGGAGAGTTTCCCATTGCAGAATGAAGCTCCCAGAAGCTCGTCAAGGGCCGTCGCTGCGACGGGACCTCGGCGCGGAGCGGCCAAGCTGGCTCAGGGGGCATGGATGGGGCCTGGGCGCAGAAGGCCTTCGCGCTCCCAATCCTGCTTCCCCACGAAGGTGAACCTGTGGGGAGTGGGCTTCGGGCGCCGGAGACCCCCAGCAAAGCAGCAGGGCCCAGGGAGTCAGGGGCAGCCCAGGCCCGCTTTGCCCTATGGAGAGCGAAGGGCCGTGGTCGAAAAGAGCTTATGTAGATTTCCTGCGCTTAGGCAGGTTGAGGCTGTGGTGTGCTGCCCAAGGAGAGTTTCCCTTTGCAGAATGCAGCTCCCAGAAGCTCGTTTTGGGCCGTCCCTGCGACAGGGACTTGGCTCTGAGCGGCCAAGCTTGCTCAGGGGGCATGGCTGGGGCCTGGGCGCAGAAGGCCTTGGCGTGCCCAATCATGCTTCCCCACGAAGGAGAACCCGTGGGGAGTGGGATTCGGGCGCCGGAGACCCCCAGCAAAGCAGCAGGGCCTAGGGAGCCAGGGGCAGCCCAGCGCCGCTTTGCCCTATGGAGAGCGGAGGGCGGGGGGCGAAAACAGCTTGTGTGGATTTCCTTCGCCGAGGCACGGTGAGGCTGTGGTTTGCTGCCCAAGGAGAGTTTCCCTTTGCAGAATGCAGCTCCCAGAAGCTCGTTTTGGGCCCTCGCTGCGACGGGACCTCGGCGCTGAGCGGCCGAGCTGGCTCAGGGGGCATGGATGGGGCCTGGGCGCAGAAGACCTTCGCGCACCCAATCCTACATCCCAAAGAAGGAGAACCAGTGGGGAGTGGGTTTCGGGCGCTGGAGACCCCCAGCAAAGCAGCAGGGCCCAGGGAGCCAGGGGCATCCCAGCTCAGCTTCACCCTATGGAGAGCGGAGGGCCCGGGGCGAAAACAGCTTGTGTTGATTTCCTGCGCCGAGGCAAGTTGAGGCTGTGGTGTGCTGCCCAAGGAGAGTTTCCCTTTGCAGAATGCAGCTCCCAGAAGGTCGTTTTGATTTGCCATTGCGACGGGGCCTCGGCACTGAGCGGCAGAGCTGGCTCAGGGGGCATGGCTGGGGCCTAGGCGCAGAAGGTCTTCGCGCTCCGAATCCTGCTTCCCCACGAATGAGAACCCCTGTGGAGTGTGATTTGGGTGCCAGAAACCCCCAGCAAAGCAGCAGGGCCCAGGGATCCAGGGGCAGCCCAGCTCAGCTTCGCCCTATGGAGAGCGGAGTGCCGGGGGCGAAAATGGATAGCGTTGCTTTCCTGAGCGGAGGCGAGTTGGGGCTGTGCTTTGCTGCCCGAGGAGTGTTTCCCTTTGCAGAATGCAGCTCCCCGAAGCTCGATTTGGGCCGTCGCTGCGACGGGGCCTCGGCGCTGAGCGGCCGAGCTGGCTCAGGGTGCATGGCTGTGGTCTGGGCGCAGAAGGCCTTCGCGCGCCCAATCCTGCTTCCCCACGAAGGAGAACCCGTGGGCAGTGTGATTCGGGTGCCGGAAAGCCCCAGCAAAGCAGCAGGGCCCAGGGAGCCAGGGGCAGCCCAGCTCAGCTTCGCCCTATTGAGAGCGGAGGGCGGGGGGCGAAAACAGCTTGTGTGGATTTCCTTCGCCGAGGCACGGTGAGGCTGTGGTTTGCTGCCCAAGGAGAGTTTCCCTTTGCAGAATGCAGCTCCCAGAAGCTCGTTTTGGGCCGTCCCTGCGACAGGGACTTGGCTCTGAGCGGCCAAGCTTGCTCAGGGGGCATGGCTGGGGCCTGGGCGCAGAAGGCCTTGGCGTGCCCAATCATGCTTCCCCACGAAGGAGAACCCGTGGGGAGTGGGATTCGGGCGCCGGAGACCCCCAGCAAAGCAGCAGGGCCTAGGGAGCCAGGGGCAGCCCAGCGCCGCTTTGCCCTATGGAGAGCGGAGGGCGGGGGGCGAAAACAGCTTGTGTGGATTTCCTTCGCCGAGGCACGGTGAGGCTGTGGTTTGCTGCCCAAGGAGAGTTTCCCTTTGCAGAATGCAGCTCCCAGAAGCTCGTTTTGGGCCCTCGCTGCGACGGGGCCTCGGCGCTGAGCGGCCGAGCTGGCTCAGGGTGCATGGCTGTGGTCTGGGCGCAGAAGGCCTTCGCGCGCCCAATCCTGCTTCCCCACGAAGGAGAACCCGTGGGCAGTGTGATTCGGGTGCCGGAAAGCCCCAGCAAAGCAGCAGGGCCCAGGGATCCAGGGGCAGCCCAGCTCAGCTTCGCCCTATGGAGAGGGGAGGGCCGGGCGCGAAAACGGATAGCATTGCTTTCCTGAGCGGAGGCACGTTGGGGCTGTGGTTTGCTGCCCCAGCAGAGTTTCGCTTTGCAGAATGCAGCTCTCAGAAGCTCATTTTGGGCAATCGGTGCGACGGGGCCTCGGAGCTGAGTGGCCGAGCTGGATCAGGGGGCATGGCAGGGACCTGGGCGCAGAAGGCTTTCGCGCGCCCAATCCTGTTTCCCCACCAAGGAGTACCCATGGGCAGTGTGATTCGGGTGCCGGAAACCCCCAGCAAAGCAGCTGGGCCCAGGGATCCAGGTGCAGCCCAGCCCCGCATCGCCCTATGGAGAGCGCAGGGCCTGGGGGGGAAAACGGCTTGCACTGCTTTCCTGAGCCAAGGCGAGTTGGGGGTGTGGTTTGCTGCCCGAGGAGACTTTCCCTTTGCAGAATGCAGCTCCCAGAAGCTCGTCATGGGCTGTCGCTGCGAAGGGGCCTCGGCGGTGAGCGGCTGAACTGGCTCAGGGGGCATGGATGGGGCCTGGGCGCAGAAGGCCTTCACGCGCCCAATCCTACTTCCCAAAGAAGGAGAACCAGTGGGGAGTGGGTTTCGGGCACTGGAGACCCCCAGCAAAGCAGCAGGGCCCAGGGAGCCAGGGGCAGCCCAGCTCAGCTTCGCCCTATGGAGAGCGGAGTGGCGGGGGCGAAAACGGATAGCGTTGCTTTCCTGAGCGGAGGCGAGTTGGGGCTGTGCTTTGCTGCCCGAGGAGTGTTTCCCTTTGCAGAATGCAGCTCCCCGAAGCTCGATTTGGGCCGTCGCTGCGACGGGGCCTCGGCGCTGAGCGGCCGAGCTGGCTCAGGGTGCATGGCTGTGGTCTGGGCGCAGAAGGCCTTCGCGCGCCCAATCCTGCTTCCCCACGAAGGAGAACCCGTGGGCAGTGTGATTCGGGTGCCGGAAAGCCCCAGCAAAGCAGCAGGGCCCAGGGAGCCAGGGGCAGCCCAGCTCAGCTTCGCCCTATTGAGAGCGGAGGGCGGGGGGCGAAAACAGCTTGTGTGGATTTCCTTCGCCGAGGCACGGTGAGGCTGTGGTTTGCTGCCCAAGGAGAGTTTCCCTTTGCAGAATGCAGCTCCCAGAAGCTCGTTTTGGGCCGTCCCTGCGACAGGGACTTGGCTCTGAGCGGCCAAGCTTGCTCAGGGGGCATGGCTGGGGCCTGGGCGCAGAAGGCCTTGGCGTGCCCAATCATGCTTCCCCACGAAGGAGAACCCGTGGGGAGTGGGATTCGGGCGCCGGAGACCCCCAGCAAAGCAGCAGGGCCTAGGGAGCCAGGGGCAGCCCAGCGCCGCTTTGCCCTATGGAGAGCGGAGGGCGGGGGGCGAAAACAGCTTGTGTGGATTTCCTTCGCCGAGGCACGGTGAGGCTGTGGTTTGCTGCCCAAGGAGAGTTTCCCTTTGCAGAATGCAGCTCCCAGAAGCTCGTTTTGGGCCCTCGCTGCGACGGGGCCTCGGCGCTGAGCGGCCGAGCTGGCTCAGGGTGCATGGCTGTGGTCTGGGCGCAGAAGGCCTTCGCGCGCCCAATCCTGCTTCCCCACGAAGGAGAACCCGTGGGCAGTGTGATTCGGGTGCCGGAAAGCCCCAGCAAAGCAGCAGGGCCCAGGGATCCAGGGGCAGCCCAGCTCAGCTTCGCCCTATGGAGAGGGGAGGGCCGGGCGCGAAAACGGATAGCATTGCTTTCCTGAGCGGAGGCACGTTGGGGCTGTGGTTTGCTGCCCCAGCAGAGTTTCGCTTTGCAGAATGCAGCTCTCAGAAGCTCATTTTGGGCAATCGGTGCGACGGGGCCTCGGAGCTGAGTGGCCGAGCTGGATCAGGGGGCATGGCAGGGACCTGGGCGCAGAAGGCTTTCGCGCGCCCAATCCTGTTTCCCCACCAAGGAGTACCCATGGGCAGTGTGATTCGGGTGCCGGAAACCCCCAGCAAAGCAGCTGGGCCCAGGGATCCAGGTGCAGCCCAGCCCCGCATCGCCCTATGGAGAGCGCAGGGCCTGGGGGGGAAAACGGCTTGCACTGCTTTCCTGAGCCAAGGCGAGTTGGGGGTGTGGTTTGCTGCCCGAGGAGACTTTCCCTTTGCAGAATGCAGCTCCCAGAAGCTCGTCATGGGCTGTCGCTGCGAAGGGGCCTCGGCGGTGAGCGGCTGAACTGGCTCAGGGGGCATGGATGGGGCCTGGGCGCAGAAGGCCTTCACGCGCCCAATCCTACTTCCCAAAGAAGGAGAACCAGTGGGGAGTGGGTTTCGGGCACTGGAGACCCCCAGCAAAGCAGCAGGGCCCAGGGAGCCAGGGGCAGCCCAGCTCAGCTTCGCCCTATGGAGAGCGGAGTGGCGGGGGCGAAAACGGATAGCGTTGCTTTCCTGAGCGGAGGCGAGTTGGGGCTGTGCTTTGCTGCCCGAGGAGTGTTTCCCTTTGCAGAATGCAGCTCCCAGAAGCTCGTTTTGGGCCTTCGCTGCGACGGGGCCTCGGCGCTGAGCGGCCGAGCTGGCTCAGGGTGCATGGCTGTGGTCTGGGAGCAGAAGGCCTTCGCGCGCCCAATCCTGCATCCCCACGAAGGAGAACCCGTGGGCAGTGTGATTCGGGTGCCAGAAACCCCCAGCAAAGCAGCAGGGCCCAGGGATCCAGGGGCAGCCCAGCTCAGCTTCGCCCTATGGAGAGCGTAGTGCCGGGGGCGAAAACGGATAGCATTGCTTTCCTGAGCGGAGGCGAGTTGGGGCTGTGCTTTGCTGCCCGAGGAGTGTTTCCCTTTGCAGAATGCAGCTCCCAGAAGCTCGTTTTGATTTGCCATTGCGACGGGGCCTCGGCACTGAGGGGCAGAGCTGGCTCAGGGGGCATGGCTGCGGCCTAGGCGCAGAAGGTCTTCGCGCTCCGAATCCTGCTTCCCCAGGAGTGAGAACCCCTGTGGAGTGTGATTCGGGTGCCTGAAACCACCAGCAAAGCAGCAGGGCCCAGGGATCCAGGGGCAGCCCAGCTCAGCTTCGCCCTATGGAGAGCGGAGTGCCGGGGGCGAAAACGGATAGCGTTGCTTTCCTGAGCGGAGGCGAGTTGGGGCTGTGCTTTGCTGCCCGAGGAGTGTTTCCCTTTGCAGAATGCAGTTCCCGGGAGCTCGTTATGTGCCGTGGCTGCGACGGGGGCTCGGCGCTCTGCGGCCGAGCTGGATCAGGGGGCATGGCAGGGACCTGGGCGCAGAAGGCCTTCGCGCGCCCAATCCTGTTTCCCCACGAAGGAGTACCCATGGGCAGTGTGATTCGGGTGCCGGAAACCCCCAGCAAAGCAGCTGGGCCCAGGGATCCATGGGCAGCCCAGCCCCGCATCGCCCTATGGAGAGCGCAGGGCCTGGGGGGAAAACGGCTTGCACTGCTTTCTTGAGCCAAGGCGCGTTGGGGGTGTGGTTTGCTGCCCGAGGAGAGTTTCCCTTTGCAGAATGCAGCTCCCAGAAGCTCGTTTTGGGCCATAGCTGCCACGGGTCCTCAGCACTGAGCGGCCGAGCTGGCTCAGGGGGCATGGCTGGGGCCTGGGCGCAGAAGCCTTTCGCGCACCCAATCCTGCATTCCCCACAAAGGAGAACCCGTGGGGAGTGGGATTTGGGCGCCGGAGACCCCCAGCAAAGCAGCAGGGCCCAGGGAGCCAGGGGTGGCCCAGCCCCGCTTTGCCCTATGGAGAGAGGAGGGCCAGGGGCGCAAACAGCTTGTGTTGATTTCCTGCGCCAAGGCACAGTGAGGCTGTGGATTGCTGCCAGAGGAGAGTTTCCCTTTGCAGAATGAAGATCCCAGAAGCTCGTCATGCGCGGTCGCTGCGAAGGGGCCTCGGCGCTGAGCGGCTGAGCTGTCTCAGGGGGCATGGATAGGGCCTGGGCGCAGAAGACCTTCGCGCGCCCAATCCTACTTCCCAAAGAAGGAGAACCAGTGGGGAGTGGGTTTCGGGCGCTGGAGACCCCCAGCAAAGCAGCAGTGCCCAGGGAGCCAGGGGTAGCTCAGCTCAGCTTCGCCCTATGGAGAGCGGAGGGCCGGGGGCGAAAACAGCTTGTGTTGATTTCCTGCGCCGAGGCAGGTTGAGGCTGTGGTGTGCTGCCCAAGGAGAGTTTCCCTTTGCAGAATGCAGCTCCCAGAAGCTCGTTTTGGGCCGTCGCTGCGAAGGGGCCTCGGTGCTGAGCGGCCGAGCTGGCTCAGGGTGCATGGCTGTGGTCTGGGTGCAGAAGGCCTTTGCGCGCCCAATCCTGCATCCCCACGAAGGAGAACCCGTGGGCAGTGTGATTCGGGTGCCGGAAACCCCCAGCAAAGCAGCAGGGCCCAGGGATCCAGGCGCAGCCCAGCCCCGCATCGCCCTATGGAGAGCGCAGGGCCTGGGGGGAAAACGGCTTGCACTGCTTTCCTGAGCCAATGCGCGTTGGGGGTGTGGTTTGCTGCCCAAGGAGAGTTTCCTTTTGCAGAATGCAGCTCCCAGAAGCTCTTTTTGGGCCGTCGCTGCCACGGGTCCTCAGCGCTGATCGGCCGAGCTGGCTCAGGGGGGAAGGCTGGGGCCATGGCGCAGAAGCCTTTCGCAAACCCAATCCTACTTGCCCACGAAGGAGAACCCGTGTGGAGTGTTTTCGGCTGCCGGAAACTCCCAGCAAAGCAGCAGGGCCCAGGGATCCAGGGGCAGCCCAGCTCAGCTTCGCCCTATGGAGAGCAGAGGGCCGGGGGCAAAAACGGATAGCGTTGCTTTCCTGAGCGGAGGCGAGTTGGGGCTGTGGTTTCCTGCCCAAAGATTGTTTCCCATTGAAGAATTCAACTCCCAGAAGCTCGTTTTGTGCCGTCGCTGCGACGGGGCCTCGGCGCTAAGCGGCCCAGCTGGCTCAGGGAGCATGGCTGTGGTCTGGGCGCAGAAGGCCTTCACGCGCCCAATCCTGCTTCCCCACGAAGGAGAACCCGTGGGCAGTGTGATTCGGGTGCCGGAAACCCCCAGCAAAGCAGCAGGGCCCAGGGATCCAGGGGCAGCCCAGCTCAGATTCGCCCTATGGAGAGGGGAGGGCCAGGAGCGAAAACGGATAGCATTGCTTTCCTGAGCAGAGGCGCGTTGGGGCTGTGGTTTGCTGCCCCAGCAGAGATTCACTTTGCAGAATGCAGCTCCCAGAAGCTCATTTTGGGCAGTCGGTGTGACGGGGCCTCGGTGCTGAGTGGCCGAGCTGGCTCGGGGGCATGGCTGCGGCCTGGGGGCAGAGGGCCTTGGCGCAACCAATCCTGCTTCCCCACGAAGGAGAACCAGTGGGGAGTGGGCTTCGGGCACCGGAGACCCCCAGCAAAGCAGCAGGGCCCAGGGATCCTTGGGCAGCCCAGCCCCGCATCGCCCTATGGGAGCACAGGGCCGGGGGGTGAAAACGGCTTGCACTGCTTTCCTGAGCCAAGGCGCGTTGGGGCTGTGGTGTGCTGCCCGAGGAGAGTTTCCCATTGCAGAATGAAGCTCCCAGAAGCTCGTCAGGGGCCGTCGCTGCGACGGGACCTCGGCGCGGAGCGGCCGAGCTGGCTCAGGGGGCATGGATGGGGCCTGGGCGCAGAAGGCCTTCGCGCTCCCAATCCTGCTTCCCCACGAAGGTGAACCTGTGGGGAGTGGGCTTCGGGCGCCGGAGACCCCCAGCAAAGCAGCAGGGCCCAGGGAGTCAGGGGCAGCCCAGGCCCGCTTTGCCCTATGGAGAGCGAAGGGCCGTGGTCGAAAAGAGCTTATGTAGATTTCCTGCGCTTAGGCAGGTTGAGGCTGTGGTGTGCTGCCCAAGGAGAGTTTCCCTTTGCAGAATGCAGCTCCCAGAAGCTCGTTTTGGGCCGTCCCTGCGACAGGGACTTGGCTCTGAGCGGCCAAGCTTGCTCAGGGGGCATGGCTGGGGCCTGGGCGCAGAAGGCCTTGGCGTGCCCAATCATGCTTCCCCACGAAGGAGAACCCGTGGGGAGTGGGATTCGGGCGCCGGAGACCCCCAGCAAAGCAGCAGGGCCTAGGGAGCCAGGGGCAGCCCAGCGCCGCTTTGCCCTATGGAGAGCGGAGGGCGGGGGGCGAAAACAGCTTGTGTGGATTTCCTTCGCCGAGGCACGGTGAGGCTGTGGTTTGCTGCCCAAGGAGAGTTTCCCTTTGCAGAATGCAGCTCCCAGAAGCTCGTTTTGGGCCCTCGCTGCGACGGGACCTCGGCGCTGAGCGGCCGAGCTGGCTCAGGGGGCATGGATGGGGCCTGGGCGCAGAAGACCTTCGCGCACCCAATCCTATATCCCAAAGAAGGAGAACCAGTGGGGAGTGGGTTTCGGGCGCTGGAGACCCCCAGCAAAGCAGCAGGGCCCAGGGAGCCAGGGGCATCCCAGCTCAGCTTCACCCTATGGAGAGCGGAGGGCCCGGGGCGAAAACAGCTTGTGTTGATTTCCTGCGCCGAGGCAAGTTGAGGCTGTGGTGGGCTGCCCAAGGAGAGTTTCCCTTTGCAGAATGCAGCTCCCAGAAGGTCGTTTTGATTTGCCATTGCGACGGGGCCTCGGCACTGAGCGGCAGAGCTGGCTCAGGGGGCATGGCTGGGGCCTAGGCGCAGAAGGTCTTCGCGCTCCGAATCCTGCTTCCCCACGAATGAGAACCCCTGTGGAGTGTGATTTGGGTGCCAGAAACCCCCAGCAAAGCAGCAGGGCCCAGGGATCCAGGGGCAGCCCAGCTCAGCTTCGCCCTATGGAGAGCGGAGTGCCGTGGGCGAAAATGGATAGCGTTGCTTTCCTGAGCGGAGGCGAGTTGGGGCTGTGCTTTGCTGCCCGAGGAGTGTTTCCCTTTGCAGAATGCAGCTCCCCGAAGCTCGATTTGGGCCGTCGCTGCGACGGGGCCTCGGCGCTGAGCGGCCGAGCTGGCTCAGGGTGCATGGCTGTGGTCTGGGCGCAGAAGGCCTTCGCGCGCCCAATCCTGCTTCCCCACGAAGGAGAACCCGTGGGCAGTGTGATTCGGTTGCCGGAAAGCCCCAGCAAAGCAGCAGGGCCCAGGGATCCAGGGGCAGCCCAGCTCAGCTTCGCCCTATGGAGAGGGGAGGGCCGGGCGCGAAAACGGATAGCATTGCTTTCCTGAGCGGAGGCACGTTGGGGCTGTGGTTTGCTGCCCCAGCAGAGTTTCGCTTTGCAGAATGCAGCTCTCAGAAGCTCATTTTGGGCAATCGGTGCGACGGGGCCTCGGAGCTGAGTGGCCGAGCTGGATCAGGGGGCATGGCAGGGACCTGGGCGCAGAAGGCTTTCGCGCGCCCAATCCTGTTTCCCCACCAAGGAGTACCCATGGGCAGTGTGATTCGGGTGCCGGAAACCCCCAGCAAAGCAGCTGGGCCCAGGGATCCAGGTGCAGCCCAGCCCCGCATCGCCCTATGGAGAGCGCAGGGCCTGGGGGGGAAAACGGCTTGCACTGCTTTCCTGAGCCAAGGCGAGTTGGGGGTGTGGTTTGCTGCCCGAGGAGACTTTCCCTTTGCAGAATGCAGCTCCCAGAAGCTCGTCATGGGCTGTCGCTGCGAAGGGGCCTCGGCGGTGAGCGGCTGAACTGGCTCAGGGGTCATGGATGGGGCCTGGGCGCAGAAGGCCTTCACGCGCCCAATCCTACTTCCCAAAGAAGGAGAACCAGTGGGGAGTGGGTTTCGGGCACTGGAGACCCCCAGCAAAGCAGCAGGGCCCAGGGAGCCAGGGGCAGCCCAGCTCAGCTTCGCCCTATGGAGAGCGTAGTGCCGGGGGCGAAAACGGATAGCATTGCTTTCCTGAGCGGAGGCGAGTTGGGGCTGTGCTTTGCTGCCCGAGGAGTGTTTCCCTTTGCAGAATGCAGCTCCCAGAAGCTCGTTTTGATTTGCCATTGCGACGGGGCCTCGGCACTGAGGGGCAGAGCTGGCTCAGGGGGCATGGCTGCGGCCTAGGCGCAGAAGGTCTTCGCGCTCCGAATCCTGCTTCCCCAGGAGTGAGAACCCCTGTGGAGTGTGATTCGGGTGCCTGAAACCACCAGCAAAGCAGCAGGGCCCAGGGATCCAGGGGCAGCCCAGCTCAGCTTCGCCCTATGGAGAGCGGAGTGCCGGGGGCGAAAACGGATAGCGTTGCTTTCCTGAGCGGAGGCGAGTTGGGGCTGTGCTTTGCTGCCCGAGGAGTGTTTCCCTTTGCAGAATGCAGTTCCCGGGAGCTCGTTATGTGCCGTGGCTGCGACGGGGGCTCGGCGCTCTGCGGCCGAGCTGGATCAGGGGGCATGGCAGGGACCTGGGCGCAGAAGGCCTTCGCGCGCCCAATCCTGTTTCCCCACGAAGGAGTACCCATGGGCAGTGTGATTCGGGTGCCGGAAACCCCCAGCAAAGCAGCTGGGCCCAGGGATCCATGGGCAGCCCAGCCCCGCATCGCCCTATGGAGAGCGCAGGTCCTGGGGGGAAAACGGCTTGCACTGCTTTCTTGAGCCAAGGCGCGTTGGGGGTGTGGTTTGCTGCCCGAGGAGAGTTTCCCTTTGCAGAATGCAGCTCCCAGAAGCTCGTTTTGGGCCATAGCTGCCACGGGTCCTCAGCACTGAGCGGCCGAGCTGGCTCAGGGGGCATGGCTGGGGCCTGGGCGCAGAAGCCTTTCGCGCACCCAATCCTGCATTCCCCACAAAGGAGAACCCGTGGGGAGTGGGATTTGGGCGCCGGAGACCCCCAGCAAAGCAGCAGGGCCCAGGGAGCCAGGGGTGGCCCAGCCCCGCTTTGCCCTATGGAGAGAGGAGGGCCAGGGGCGCAAACAGCTTGTGTTGATTTCCTGCGCCAAGGCACAGTGAGGCTGTGGATTGCTGCCAGAGGAGAGTTTCCCTTTGCAGAATGAAGATCCCAGAAGCTCGTCATGCGCGGTCGCTGCGAAGGGGCCTCGGCGCTGAGCGGCTGAGCTGTCTCAGGGGGCATGGATAGGGCCTGGGCGCAGAAGACCTTCGCGCGCCCAATCCTACTTCCCAAAGAAGGAGAACCAGTGGGGAGTGGGTTTCGGGCGCTGGAGACCCCCAGCAAAGCAGCAGTGCCCAGGGAGCCAGGGGTAGCTCAGCTCAGCTTCGCCCTATGGAGAGCGGAGGGCCGGGGGCGAAAACAGCTTGTGTTGATTTCCTGCGCCGAGGCAGGTTGAGGCTGTGGTGTGCTGCCCAAGGAGAGTTTCCCTTTGCAGAATGCAGCTCCCAGAAGCTCGTTTTGGGCCGTCGCTGCGAAGGGGCCTCGGTGCTGAGCGGCCGAGCTGGCTCAGGGTGCATGGCTGTGGTCTGGGTGCAGAAGGCCTTTGCGCGCCCAATCCTGCATCCCCACGAAGGAGAACCCGTGGGCAGTGTGATTCGGGTGCCGGAAACCCCCAGCAAAGCAGCAGGGCCCAGGGATCCAGGCGCAGCCCAGCCCCGCATCGCCCTATGGAGAGCGCAGGGCCTGGGGGGAAAACGGCTTGCACTGCTTTCCTGAGCCAATGCGCGTTGGGGGTGTGGTTTGCTGCCCAAGGAGAGTTTCCTTTTGCAGAATGCAGCTCCCAGAAGCTCTTTTTGGGCCGTCGCTGCCACGGGTCCTCAGCGCTGATCGGCCGAGCTGGCTCAGGGGGGAAAGCTGGGGCCATGGCGCAGAAGCCTTTCGCAAACCCAATCCTACTTGCCCACGAAGGAGAACCCGTGTGGAGTGTTTTCGGCTGCCGGAAACTCCCAGCAAAGCAGCAGGGCCCAGGGATCCAGGGGCAGCCCAGCTCAGCTTCGCCCTATGGAGAGCAGAGGGCCGGGGGCAAAAACGGATAGCGTTGCTTTCCTGAGCGGAGGCGAGTTGGGGCTGTGGTTTCCTGCCCAAAGATTGTTTCCCATTGAAGAATTCAACTCCCAGAAGCTCGTTTTGTGCCGTCGCTGCGACGGGGCCTCGGCGCTAAGCGGCCCAGCTGGCTCAGGGAGCATGGCTGTGGTCTGGGCGCAGAAGGCCTTCCCGCGCCCAATCCTGCTTCCCCACGAAGGAGAACCCGTGGGCAGTGTGATTCGGGTGCCGGAAACCCCCAGCAAAGCAGCAGGGCCCAGGGATCCAGGGGCAGCCCAGCTCAGATTCGCCCTATGGAGAGGGGAGGGCCAGGAGCGAAAACGGATAGCGGGGCTTTCCTGAGTGGAGGCGCGTTGGGGCTGTGGTTTGCTGCCCCAGCAGAGATTCACTTTGCAGAATGCAGCTCCCAGAAGCTCATTTTGGGCAGTCGGTGTGACGGGGCCTCGGTGCTGAGTGGCCGAGCTGGCTCGGGGGCATGGCTGCGGCCTGGGGGCAGAGGGCCTTGGCGCAACCAATCCTGCTTCCCCACGAAGGAGAACCAGTGGGGAGTGGGCTTCGGGCACCGGAGACCCCCAGCAAAGCAGCAGGGCCCAGGGATCCTTGGGCAGCCCAGCCCCGCATCGCCCTATGGGAGCACAGGGCCGGGGGGTGAAAACGGCTTGCACTGCTTTCCTGAGCCAAGGCGCGTTGGGGCTGTGGTGTGCTGCCCGAGGAGAGTTTCCCATTGCAGAATGAAGCTCCCAGAAGCTCGTCAGGGGCCGTCGCTGCGACGGGACCTCGGCGCGGAGCGGCCAAGCTGGCTCAGGGGGCATGGATGGGGCCTGGGCGCAGAAGGCCTTCGCGCTCCCAATCCTGCTTCCCCACGAAGGTGAACCTGTGGGGAGTGGGCTTCGGGCGCCGGAGACCCCCAGCAAAGCAGCAGGGCCCAGGGAGTCAGGGGCAGCCCAGCCCCGCTTTGCCCTATGGAGAGCGAAGGGCCGTGGTCGAAAAGAGCTTATGTACATTTCCTGCGCTTAGGCAGGTTGAGGCTGTGGTGTGCTGCCCAAGGAGAGTTTCCCTTTGCAGAATGCAGCTCCCAGAAGCTCGTTTTGGGCCGTCCCTGCGACAGGGACTTGGCTCTGAGCGGCCAAGCTTGCTCAGGGGGCATGGCTGGGGCCTGGGCGCAGAAGGCCTTGGCGTGCCCAATCATGCTTCCCCACGAAGGAGAACCCGTGGGGAGTGGGATTCGGGCGCCGGAGACCCCCAGCAAAGCAGCAGGGCCCAGGGAGCCAGGGGCAGCCCAGCTCAGCTTCACCCTATGGAGAGCGGAGGGCCCGGGGCGAAAACAGCTTGTGTTGATTTCCTGCGCCGAGGCAAGTTGAGGCTGTGGTGGGCTGCCCAAGGAGAGTTTCCCTTTGCAGAATGCAGCTCCCAGAAGGTCGTTTTGATTTGCCATTGCGACGGGGCCTCGGCACTGAGGGGCAGAGCTGGCTCAGGGGGCATGGCTGCGGCCTAGGCGCAGAAGGTCTTCGCGCTCCGAATCCTGCTTCCCCACGAATGAGAACCCCTGTGGAGTGTGATTTGGGTGCCAGAAACCCCCAGCAAAGCAGCAGGGCCCAGGGATCCAGGGGCAGCCCAGCTCAGCTTCGCCCTATGGAGAGCGGAGTGCCGGGGGCGAAAACGGATAGCGTTGCTTTCCTGAGCGGAGGCGAGTTGGGGCTGTGCTTTGCTGCCCGAGGAGTGTTTCCCTTTGCAGAATGCAGCTCCCCGAAGCTCGATTTGGGCCGTCGCTGCGACGGGGCCTCGGCGCTGAGCGGCCGAGCTGGCTCAGGGTGCATGGCTGTGGTCTGGGCTCAGAAGGCCTTCGCGCGCCCAATCCTGCTTCCCCACGAAGGAGAACCCGTGGGCAGTGTGATTCGGGTGCCGGAAAGCCCCAGCAAAGCAGCAGGGCCCAGGGATCCAGGGGCAGCCCAGCTCAGCTTCGCCCTATGGAGAGGGGAGGGCCGGGCGCGAAAACGGATAGCATTGCTTTCCTGAGCGGAGGCAGGTTGGGGCTGTGGTTTGCTGCCCCAGCAGAGTTTCGCTTTGCAGAATGCAGCTCTCAGAAGCTCATTTTGGGCAATCGGTGCGACGGGGCCTCGGAGCTGAGTGGCCCAGCTGGCTCAGGGGGCATGGCTGGGGCCTGGGCGCAGGAGGATTTCGCGGGCCGAATCCTGCATTCCCCGCGAAGGAGAACCCGTGGGGAGTGCGTTTCGGGCTCCGGAGACCCCCAGGAAAGCAGCAGGGCCCAGGGATCCAGGGGCAGCCCAACCCCGCTTTGCCCAATGGAGAGCTGAAGGCCGGGGCGAAAACAGCTTGTGTTGAATTCCTGCAGCGAGGCACGGTGAGGCTGTGGTTTGTTGCCCAAGGAGAGTTTCCCTTTGCAGAATGCAGTTCCCAGAAGCTCGTTATGTGCCATCGCTGCGACGGGGCCTCGGCGCTGAGCGGCCGAGCTGGATCAGGGGTCATGGCAGGGACCTGGGCGCAGAAGGCTTTCGCGCACCCAATCCTGTTTCCCCACGAAGGAGAACCCATGGGGAGTGTGATTCGGGTGCCGGAAACCCCCAGCAAAGCAGCTGGGCCCAGGGATCCAGGTGCAGCCCAGCCCCGCATCGCCCTATGGAGAGCGCAGGGCCTGGGGGGGAAAACGGCTTGCACTGCTTTCCTGAGCCAAGGCGAGTTGGGGGTGTGGTTTGCTGCCCGAGGAGACTTTCCCTTTGCAGAATGCAGCTCCCAGAAGCTCGTCATGGGCTGTCGCTGCGAAGGGGCCTCGGCGGTGAGCGGCTGAACTGGCTCAGGGGGCATGGATGGGGCCTGGGCGCAGAAGGCCTTCACGCGCCCAATCCTACTTCCCAAAGAAGGAGAACCAGTGGGGAGTGGGTTTCGGGCACTGGAGACCCCCAGCAAAGCAGCAGGGCCCAGGGAGCCAGGGGCAGCCCAGCTCAGCTTCGCCCTATGGAGAGCGGAGTGGCGGGGGCGAAAACGGATAGCGTTGCTTTCCTGAGCGGAGGCGAGTTGGGGCTGTGCTTTGCTGCCCGAGGAGTGTTTCCCTTTGCAGAATGCAGCTCCCAGAAGCTCGTTTTGATTTGCCATTGCGACGGGGCCTCGGCACTGAGGGGCAGAGCTGGCTCAGGGGGCATGGCTGCGGCCTAGGCGCAGAAGGTCTTCGCGCTCCGAATCCTGCTTCCCCAGGAGTGAGAACCCCTGTGGAGTGTGATTCGGGTGCCTGAAACCACCAGCAAAGCAGCAGGGCCCAGGGATCCTGGGGCTGCCCAGCTCAGCTTCGCCCTATGGAGAGCAGAGTGCCGGGGGCGAAAACGGATAGCGTTGCTTTCCTGAGCGGAGGCGAGTTGGGGCTGTTCTTTGCTGCCCAAGGAGTGTTTCCCTTTGCAGAATGCAGTTCCCGGGAGCTCGTTATGTGCTGTGGCTGCGACGAGGGCTCGGCGCTCTGCGGCCGAGCTGGATCAGGGGGCATGGCAGGGACCTGGGCGCAGAAGGCCTTCGCGCGCCCAATCCTGTTTCCCCACGAAGGAGTACCCATGGGCAGTGTGATTCGGGTGCCGGAAACCCCCAGCAAAGCAGCTGGGCCCAGGGATCCATGGGCAGCCCAGCCCCGCATCGCCCTATGGAGAGCGCAGGGCCTGGGGGGAAAACGGCTTGCACTGCTTTCCTGAGCCAAGGCGCGTTGGGGGTGTGGTTTGCTGCCCGAGGAGAGTTTCCCTTTGCAGAATGCAGCTCCCAGAAGCTCGTTTTGGGCCGTAGCTGCCACGGGTCCTCAGCACTGAGCGGCCGAGCTGGCTCAGGGGGCCTGGCTGGGACCTGGGCGCAGAAGCCTTTCGCGCACCCAATCCTGCATTCCCCACGAAGGAGAACCCGTGGGGAGTGGGATTTGGGCGCCGGAGACCCCCAGCAAAGCAGCAGGGCCCAGGGAGCCAGGGGTGGCCCAGCCCCGCTTTGCCCTATGGAGAGAGGAGGGCCAGGGGCGCAAACAGCTTGTGTTGATTTCCTGCGCCAAGGCACGGTGAGGCTGTGGATTGCTGCCAGAGGAGAGTTTCCCTTTGCAGAATGAAGATCCCAGAAGCTCGTCATGCGCCGTCGCTGCGAAGGGGCCTCGGCGCTGAGCGGCCGAGCTGGCTCAGGGGGCATGGATGGGGCCTGGGCGCACAAGACCTTCGCGCGCCCAATCCTACTTCCCAAAGAAGGAGAACCAGTGGGGAGTGGGTTTCGGGCGCTGGAGACCCCCAGCAAAGCAGCAGTGCCCAGGGAGCCAGGGGTAGCTCAGCTCAGCTTCGCCCTATGGAGAGCGGAGGGCCGGGGGCGAAAACAGCTTGTGTTGATTTCCTGCGCCGAGGCAGGTTGAGGCTGTGGTGTGCTGCCCAAGGAGAGTTTCCCTTTGCAGAATGCAGCTCCCAGAAGCTCGTTTTGGGCCGTCGCTGCGAAGGGGCCTCGGTGCTGAGCGGCCGAGCTGGCTCAGGGTGCATGGCTGTGGTCTGGGTGCAGAAGGCCTTTGCGCGCCCAATCCTGCATCCCCACGAAGGAGAACCCGTGGGCAGTGTGATTCGGGTGCCGGAAACCCCCAGCAAAGCAGCAGGTCCCAGGGATCCAGGCGCAGCCCAGCCCCGCATCGCCCTATGGAGAGCGCAGGGCCTGGGGGGAAAACGGCTTGCACTGCTTTCCTGAGCCAATGCGCGTTGGGGGTGTGGTTTGCTGCCCAAGGAGAGTTTCCTTTTGCAGAATGCAGCTCCCAGAAGCTCTTTTTGGGCCGTCGCTGCCACGGGTCCTCAGCGCTGATCGGCCGAGCTGGCTCAGGGGGGAAGGCTGGGGCCATGGCGCAGAAGCCTTTCGCAAACCCAATCCTACTTGCCCACGAAGGAGAACCCGTGTGGAGTGTTTTCGGCTGCCGGAAACTCCCAGCAAAGCAGCAGGGCCCAGGGATCCAGGGGCAGCCCAGCTCAGCTTCGCCCTATGGAGAGCAGAGGGCCGGGGGCAAAAACGGATAGCGTTGCTTTCCTGAGCGGAGGCGAGTTGGGGCTGTGGTTTCCTGCCCAAAGATTGTTTCCCATTGAAGAATTCAACTCCCAGAAGCTCGTTTTGTGCCGTCGCTGCGACGGGGCCTCGGCGCTAAGCGGCCCAGCTGGCTCAGGGAGCATGGCTGTGGTCTGGGCGCAGAAGGCCTTCCCGCGCCCAATCCTGCTTCCCCACGAAGGAGAACCCGTGGGCAGTGTGATTCGGGTGCCGGAAACCCCCAGCAAAGCAGCAGGGCCCAGGGATCCAGGGGCAGCCCAGCTCAGATTCGCCCTATGGAGAGGGGAGGGCCAGGAGCGAAAACGGATAGCGGGGCTTTCCTGAGTGGAGGCGCGTTGGGGCTGTGGTTTGCTGCCCCAGCAGAGATTCACTTTGCAGAATGCAGCTCCCAGAAGCTCATTTTGGGCAGTCGGTGTGACGGGGCCTCGGTGCTGAGTGGCCGAGCTGGCTCGGGGGCATGGCTGCGGCCTGGGGGCAGAGGGCCTTGGCGCACCCAATCCTGCTTCCCCACGAAGGAGAACCAGTGGGGAGTGGGCTTCGGGCACCGGAGACCCCCAGCAAAGCAGCAGGGCCCAGGGATCCAGGGGCAGCCCAGCCCCGCATCGCCCTATGGGAGCACAGGGCCGGGGGGTGAAAACGGCTTGCACTGCTTTCCTGAGCCAAGGCGCGTTGGGGCTGTGGTGTGCTGCCCGAGGAGAGTTTCCCATTGCAGAATGAAGCTCCCAGAAGCTCGTCAAGGGCCGTCGCTGCGACGGGACCTCGGCGCGGAGCGGCCGAGCTGGCTCAGGGGGCATGGATGGGGCCTGGGCGCAGAAGGCCTTCGCGCTCCCAATCCTGCTTCCCCACGAAGGTGAACCTGTGGGGAGTGGGCTTCGGGCGCCGGAGACCCCCAGCAAAGCAGCAGGGCCCAGGGAGTCAGGGGCAGCCCAGCCCCGCTTTGCCCTATGGCGAGCGAAGGGCCGTGGTCGAAAAGAGCTTATGTAGATTTCCTGCGCTTAGGCAGGTTGAGGCTGTGGTGTGCTGCCCAAGGAGAGTTTCCCTTTGCAGAATGCAGCTCCCAGAAGCTCGTTTTGGGCCGTCCCTGCGACAGGGACTTGGCTCTGAGCGGCCAAGCTTGCTCAGGGGGCATGGCTGGGGCCTGGGCGCAGAAGGCCTTGGCGTGCCCAATCATGCTTCCCCACGAAGGAGAACCCATGGGGAGTGGGATTCGGGCGCCGGAGACCCCCAGCAAAGCAGCAGGGCCTAGGGAGCCAGGGGCAGCCCAGCGCCGCTTTGCCCTATGGAGAGCGGAGGGCGGGGGGCGAAAACAGCTTGTGTGGATTTCCTTCGCCGAGGCACGGTGAGGCTGTGGTTTGCTGCCCAAGGAGAGTTTCCCTTTGCAGAATGCAGCTCCCAGAAGCTCGTTTTGGGCCCTCGCTGCGACGGGACCTCGGCGCTGAGCGGCCGAGCTGGCTCAGGGGGCATGGATGGGGCCTGGGCGCAGAAGACCTTCGCGCACCCAATCCTACATCCCAAAGAAGGAGAACCAGTGGGGAGTGGGTTTCGGGCGCTGGAGACCCCCAGCAAAGCAGCAGGGCCCAGGGAGCCAGGGGCATCCCAGCTCAGCTTCACCCTATGGAGAGCGGAGGGCCCGGGGCGAAAACAGCTTGTGTTGATTTCCTGCGCCGAGGCAAGTTGAGGCTGTGGTGGGCTGCCCAAGGAGAGTTTCCCTTTGCAGAATGCAGCTCCCAGAAGGTCGTTTTGATTTGCCATTGCGACGGGGCCTCGGCACTGAGGGGCAGAGCTGGCTCAGGGGGCATGGCTGGGGCCTAGGCGCAGAAGGTCTTCGCGCTCCGAATCCTGCTTCCCCACGAATGAGAACCCCTGTGGAGTGTGATTTGGGTGCCAGAAACCCCCAGCAAAGCAGCAGGGCCCAGGGATCCAGGGGCAGCCCAGCTCAGCTTCGCCCTATGGAGAGGGGAGTGCCGGGGGCGAAAACGGATAGCGTTGCTTTCCTGAGCGGAGGCGAGTTGGGGCTGTGCTTTGCTGCCCGAGGAGTGTTTCCCTTTGCAGAATGCAGCTCCCCGAAGCTCGATTTGGGCCGTCGCTGCGACGGGGCCTCGGCGCTGAGCGGCCGAGCTGGCTCAGGGTGCATGGCTGTGGTCTGGGCGCAGAAGGCCTTCGCGCGCCCAATCCTGCTTCCCCACGAAGGAGAACCGTGGGCAGTGTGATTCGGGTGCCGGAAAGCCCCAGCAAAGCAGCAGGGCCCAGGGATCCAGGGGCAGCCCAGCTCAGCTTCGCCCTATGGAGAGGGGAGGGCCGGGTGCGAAAACGGATAGCATTGCTTTCCTGAGCGGAGGCACGTTGGGGCTGTGGTTTGCTGCCCCAGCAGAGTTTCGCTTTGCAGAATGCAGCTCTCAGAAGCTCATTTTGGGCAATCGGTGCGACGGGGCCTCGGAGCTGAGTGGCCGAGCTGGCTCAGGGGGCATGGCTGGGGCCTGGGCGCAGGAGGCTTTCGCGCGCCCAATCCTGCATTCCCCGCGAAGGAGAACCCGTGGGGAGTGCGTTTCGGGCTCCGGAGACCCCCAGGAAAGCAGCATGGCCCAGGGATCCAGGGGCAGCCCAGCCCCGCTTTGCCCAATGGAGAGCTGAAGGCCGGGGCGAAAACAGCTTGTGTTGATTTCCTGCAGCGAGGCACGGTGAGGCTGTGGTTTGTTGCCCAAGGAGAGTTTCCCTTTGCAGAATGCAGTTCCCAGAAGCTCGTTATGTGCCATCGCTGCGACGGGGCCTCGGCGCTGAGCGGCCGAGCTGGATCAGGGGTCATGGCAGGGACCTGGGCGCAGAAGGCCTTCGCACGCCCAATCCTGTTTCCCCACCAAGGAGTACCCATGGGCAGTGTGATTCGGGTGCCGGAAACCCCCAGCAAAGCAGCTGGGCCCAGGGATCCAGGTGCAGCCCAGCCCCGCATCGCCCTATGGAGAGCGCAGGGCCTGGGGGGGAAAACGGCTTGCACTGCTTTCCTGAGCCAAGGCGAGTTGGGGGTGTGGTTTGCTGCCCGAGGAGAGTTTCCCTTTGCAGAATGCAGCTCCCAGAAGCTCGTCATGGGCTGTCGCTGCGAAGGGGCCTCGGCGGTGAGCGGCTGAACTGGCTCAGGGGGCATGGATGGGGCCTGGGCGCAGAAGGCCTTCACGCGCCCAATCCAACTTCCCAAAGAAGGAGAACCAGTGGGGAGTGGGTTTCGGGCACTGGAGACCCCCAGCAAAGCAGCAGGGCCCAGGGAGCCAGGGGCAGCCCAGCTCAGCTTCGCCCTATGGAGAGCGGAGTGGCGGGGGCGAAAACGGATAGCGTTGCTTTCCTGAGCGGAGGCGAGTTGGGGCTGTGCTTTGCTGCCCGAGGAGTGTTTCCCTTTGCAGAATGCAGCTCCCAGAAGCTCGTTTTGGGCCTTCGCTGCGACGGGGCCTCGGCGCTGAGCGGCCGAGCTGGCTCAGGGTGCATGGCTGTGGTCTGGGAGCAGAAGGCCTTCGCGCGCCCAATCCTGCATCCCCACGAAGGAGAACCCGTGGGCAGTGTGATTCGGGTGCCGGAAACCCCCAGCAAAGCAGCAGGGCCCAGGGATCCAGGGGCAGCCCAGCTCAGCTTCGCCCTATGGAGAGCGTAGTGCCGGGGGCGAAAACGGATAGCATTGCTTTCCTGAGCGGAGGCGAGTTGGGGCTGTGCTTTGCTGCCCGAGGAGTGTTTCCCTTTGCAGAATGCAGTTCCCGGGAGCTCGTTATGTGCCGTGGCTGCGACGGGGGCTCGGCGCTCTGCGGCCGAGCTGGATCAGGGGGCATGGCAGGGACCTGGGCGCAGAAGGCCTTCGCGCGCCCAATCCTGTTTCCCCACGAAGGAGTACCCATGGGCAGTGTGATTCGGGTGCCGGAAACCCCCAGCAAAGCAGCTGGGCCCAGGGATCCATGGGCAGCCCAGCCCCGCATCGCCCTATGGAGAGCGCAGGGCCTGGGGGGAAAACGGCTTGCACTGCTTTCTTGAGCCAAGGCGCGTTGGGGGTGTGGTTTGCTGCCCGAGGAGAGTTTCCCTTTGCAGAATGCAGCTCCCAGAAGCTCGTTTTGGGCCATAGCTGCCACGGGTCCTCAGCACTGAGCGGCCGAGCTGGCTCAGGGGGCATGGCTGGGGCCTGGGCGCAGAAGCCTTTCGCGCACCCAATCCTGCATTCCCCACAAAGGAGAACCCGTGGGGAGTGGGATTTGGGCGCCGGAGACCCCCAGCAAAGCAGCAGGGCCCAGGGAGCCAGGGGTGGCCCAGCCCCGCTTTGCCCTATGGAGAGAGGAGGGCCAGGGGCGCAAACAGCTTGTGTTGATTTCCTGCGCCAAGGCACAGTGAGGCTGTGGATTGCTGCCAGAGGAGAGTTTCCCTTTGCAGAATGAAGATCCCAGAAGCTCGTCATGCGCGGTCGCTGCGAAGGGGCCTCGGCGCTGAGCGGCTGAGCTGTCTCAGGGGGCATGGATAGGGCCTGGGCGCAGAAGACCTTCGCGCGCCCAATCCTACTTCCCAAAGAAGGAGAACCAGTGGGGAGTGGGTTTCGGGCGCTGGAGACCCCCAGCAAAGCAGCAGTGCCCAGGGAGCCAGGGGTAGCTCAGCTCAGCTTCGCCCTATGGAGAGCGGAGGGCCGGGGGCGAAAACAGCTTGTGTTGATTTCCTGCGCCGAGGCAGGTTGAGGCTGTGGTGTGCTGCCCAAGGAGAGTTTCCCTTTGCAGAATGCAGCTCCCAGAAGCTCGTTTTGGGCCGTCGCTGCGAAGGGGCCTCGGTGCTGAGCGGCCGAGCTGGCTCAGGGTGCATGGCTGTGGTCTGGGTGCAGAAGGCCTTTGCGCGCCCAATCCTGCATCCCCACGAAGGAGAACCCGTGGGCAGTGTGATTCGGGTGCCGGAAACCCCCAGCAAAGCAGCAGGGCCCAGGGATCCAGGCGCAGCCCAGCCCCGCATCGCCCTATGGAGAGCGCAGGGCCTGGGGGGAAAACGGCTTGCACTGCTTTCCTGAGCCAATGCGCGTTGGGGGTGTGGTTTGCTGCCCAAGGAGAGTTTCCTTTTGCAGAATGCAGCTCCCAGAAGCTCTTTTTGGGCCGTCGCTGCCACGGGTCCTCAGCGCTGATCGGCCGAGCTGGCTCAGGGGGGAAAGCTGGGGCCATGGCGCAGAAGCCTTTCGCAAACCCAATCCTACTTGCCCACGAAGGAGAACCCGTGTGGAGTGTTTTCGGCTGCCGGAAACTCCCAGCAAAGCAGCAGGGCCCAGGGATCCAGGGGCAGCCCAGCTCAGCTTCGCCCTATGGAGAGCAGAGGGCCGGGGGCAAAAACGGATAGCGTTGCTTTCCTGAGCGGAGGCGAGTTGGGGCTGTGGTTTCCTGCCCAAAGATTGTTTCCCATTGAAGAATTCAACTCCCAGAAGCTCGTTTTGTGCCGTCGCTGCGACGGGGCCTCGGCGCTAAGCGGCCCAGCTGGCTCAGGGAGCATGGCTGTGGTCTGGGCGCAGAAGGCCTTCCCGCGCCCAATCCTGCTTCCCCACGAAGGAGAACCCGTGGGCAGTGTGATTCGGGTGCCGGAAACCCCCAGCAAAGCAGCAGGGCCCAGGGATCCAGGGGCAGCCCAGCTCAGATTCGCCCTATGGAGAGGGGAGGGCCAGGAGCGAAAACGGATAGCATTGCTTTCCTGAGCAGAGGCGCGTTGGGGCTGTGGTTTGCTGCCCCAGCAGAGATTCACTTTGCAGAATGCAGCTCCCAGAAGCTCATTTTGGGCAGTCGGTGTGACGGGGCCTCGGTGCTGAGTGGCCGAGCTGGCTCGGGGGCATGGCTGCGGCCTGGGGGCAGAGGGCCTTGGCGCAACCAATCCTGCTTCCCCACGAAGGAGAACCAGTGGGGAGTGGGCTTCGGGCACCGGAGACCCCCAGCAAAGCAGCAGGGCCCAGGGATCCTTGGGCAGCCCAGCCCCGCATCGCCCTATGGGAGCACAGGGCCGGGGGGTGAAAACGGCTTGCACTGCTTTCCTGAGCCAAGGCGCGTTGGGGCTGTGGTGTGCTGCCCGAGGAGAGTTTCCCATTGCAGAATGAAGCTCCCAGAAGCTCGTCAAGGGCCGTCGCTGCGACGGGACCTCGGCGCGGAGCGGCCGAGCTGGCTCAGGGGGCATGGATGGGGCCTGGGCGCAGAAGGCCTTCGCGCTCCCAATCCTGCTTCCCCACGAAGGTGAACCTGTGGGGAGTGGGCTTCGGGCGCCGGAGACCCCCAGCAAAGCAGCAGGGCCCAGGGAGTCAGGGGCAGCCCAGCCCCGCTTTGCCCTATGGAGAGCGAAGGGCCGTGGTCGAAAAGAGCTTATGTAGATTTCCTGCGCTTAGGCAGGTTGAGGCTGTGGTGTGCTGCCCAAGGAGAGTTTCCCTTTGCAGAATGCAGCTCCCAGAAGCTCGTTTTGGGCCGTCCCTGCGACAGGGACTTGGCTCTGAGCGGCCAAGCTTGCTCAGGGGGCATGGCTGGGGCCTGGGCGCAGAAGGCCTTGGCGTGCCCAATCATGCTTCCCCACGAAGGAGAACCCGTGGGGAGTGGGATTCGGGCGCCGGAGACCCCCAGCAAAGCAGCAGGGCCCAGGGAGCCAGGGGCATCCCAGCTCAGCTTCACCCTATGGAGAGCGGAGGGCCCGGGGCGAAAACAGCTTGTGTTGATTTCCTGCGCCGAGGCAAGTTGAGGCTGTGGTGGGCTGCCCAAGGAGAGTTTCCCTTTGCAGAATGCAGCTCCCAGAAGGTCGTTTTGATTTGCCATTGCGACGGGGCCTCGGCACTGAGGGGCAGAGCTGGCTCAGGGGGCATGGCTGCGGCCTAGGCGCAGAAGGTCTTCGCGCTCCGAATCCTGCTTCCCCACGAATGAGAACCCCTGTGGAGTGTGATTTGGGTGCCAGAAACCCCCAGCAAAGCAGCAGGGCCCAGGGATCCAGGGGCAGCCCAGCTCAGCTTCGCCCTATGGAGAGCGGAGTGCCGGGGGCGAAAATGGATAGCGTTGCTTTCCTGAGCGGAGGCGAGTTGGGGCTGTGCTTTGCTGCCCGAACAGTGTTTCCCTTTGCAGAATGCAGCTCCCCGAAGCTCGATTTGGGCCGTCGCTGCGACGGGGCCTCGGCGCTGAGCGGCCGAGCTGGCTCAGGGTGCATGGCTGTGGTCTGGGCTCAGAAGGCCTTCGCGCGCCCAATCCTGCTTCCCCACGAAGGAGAACCCGTGGGCAGTGTGATTCGGGTGCCGGAAAGCCCCAGCAAAGCAGCAGGGCCCAGGGATCCAGGGGCAGCCCAGCTCAGCTTCGCCCTATGGAGAGGGGAGGGCCGGGCGCGAAAACGGATAGCATTGCTTTCCTGAGCGGAGGCAGGTTGGGGCTGTGGTTTGCTGCCCCAGCAGAGTTTCGCTTTGCAGAATGCAGCTCTCAGAAGCTCATTTTGGGCAATCGGTGCGACGGGGCCTCGGAGCTGAGTGGCCCAGCTGGCTCAGGGGGCATGGCTGGGGCCTGGGCGCAGGAGGCTTTCGCGGGCCGAATCCTGCATTCCCCGCGAAGGAGAACCCGTGGGGAGTGCGTTTCGGGCTCCGGAGACCCCCAGGAAAGCAGCAGGGCCCAGGGATCCAGGGGCAGCCCAGCCCCGCTTTGCCCAATGGAGAGCTGAAGGCCGGGGCGAAAACAGCTTGTGTTGATTTCCTGCAGCGAGGCACGGTGAGGCTGTGGTTTGTTGCCCAAGGAGAGTTTCCCTTTGCAGAATGCAGTTCCCAGAAGCTCGTTATGTGCCATCGCTGCGACGGGGCCTCGGCGCTGAGCGGCCGAGCTGGATCAGGGGGCATGGCAGGGACCTGGGCGCAGAAGGCTTTCGCGCACCCAATCCTGTTTCCCCACGAAGGAGAACCCATGGGGAGTGTGATTCGGGTGCCGGAAACCCCCAGCAAAGCAGCTGGGCCCAGGGATCCAGGTGCAGCCCAGCCCCGCATCGCCCTATGGAGAGCGCAGGGCCTGGGGGGGAAAATGGCTTGCACTGCTTTCCTGAGCCAAGGCGAGTTGGGGGTGTGGTTTGCTGCCCGAGGAGACTTTCCCTTTGCAGAATGCAGCTCCCAGAAGCTCGTCATGGGCTGTCGCTGCGAAGGGGCCTCGGCGGTGAGCGGCTGAACTGGCTCAGGGGGCATGGATGGGGCCTGGGCGCAGAAGGCCTTCACGCGCCCAATCCTACTTCCCAAAGAAGGAGAACCAGTGGGGAGTGGGTTTCGGGCACTGGAGACCCCCAGCAAAGCAGCAGGGCCCAGGGAGCCAGGGGCAGCCCAGCTCAGCTTCGCCCTATGGAGAGCGGAGTGGCGGGGGCGAAAACGGATAGCGTTGCTTTCCTGAGCGGAGGCGAGTTGGGGCTGTGCTTTGCTGCCCGAGGAGTGTTTCCCTTTGCAGAATGCAGCTCCCAGAAGCTCGTTTTGATTTGCCATTGCGACGGGGCCTCGGCACTGAGGGGCAGAGCTGGCTCAGGGGGCATGGCTGCGGCCTAGGCGCAGAAGGTCTTCGCGCTCCGAATCCTGCTTCCCCAGGACTGAGAACCCCTGTGGAGTGTGATTCGGGTGCCTGAAACCACCAGCAAAGCAGCAGGGCCCAGGGATCCAGGGGCTGCCCAGCTCAGCTTCGCCCTATGGAGAGCAGAGTGCCGGGGGCGAAAACGGATAGCGTTGCTTTCCTGAGCGGAGGCGAGTTGGGGCTGTGCTTTGCTGCCCAAGGAGTGTTTCCCTTTGCAGAATGCAGTTCCCGGGAGCTCGTTATGTGCTGTGGCTGCGACGGGGGCTCGGCGCTCTGCGGCCGAGCTGGATCAGGGGGCATGGCAGGGACCTGGGCGCAGAAGGCCTTCGCGCGCCCAATCCTGTTTCCCCACGAAGGAGTACCCATGGGCAGTGTGATTCGGGTGCCGGAAACCCCCAGCAAAGCAGCTGGGCCCAGGGATCCATGGGCAGCCCAGCCCCGCATCGCCCTATGGAGAGCGCAGGGCCTGGGGGAAAAAGGCTTGCACTGCTTTCCTGAGCCAAGGCGCGTTGGGGGTGTGGTTTGCTGCCGGAGGAGAGTTTCCCTTTGCAGAATGCAGCTCCCAGAAGCTCGTTTTGGGCCGTAGCTGCCACGGGTCCTCAGCACTGAGCGGCCGAGCTGGCTCAGGGGGCCTGGCTGGGACCTGGGCGCAGAAGCCTTTCGCGCACCCAATCCTGCATTCCCCACGAAGGAGAACCCGTGGGGAGTGGGATTTGGGCGCCGGAGACCCCCAGCAAAGCAGCAGGGCCCAGGGAGCCAGGGGTGGCCCAGCCCCGCTTTGCCCTATGGAGAGAGGAGGGCCAGGGGCGCAAACAGCTTGTGTTGATTTCCTGCGCCAAGGCACGGTGAGGCTGTGGATTGCTGCCAGAGGAGAGTTTCCCTTTGCAGAATGAAGATCCCAGAAGCTCGTCATGCGCCGTCGCTGCGAAGGGGCCTCGGCGCTGAGCGGCCGAGCTGGCTCAGGGGGCATGGATGGGGCCTGGGCGCACAAGACCTTCGCGCGCCCAATCCTACTTCCCAAAGAAGGAGAACCAGTGGGGAGTGGGTTTCGGGCGCTGGAGACCCCCAGCAAAGCAGCAGTGCCCAGGGAGCCAGGGGTAGCTCAGCTCAGCTTCGCCCTATGGAGAGCGGAGGGCCGGGGGCGAAAACAGCTTGTGTTGATTTCCTGCGCCGAGGCAGGTTGAGGCTGTGGTGTGCTGCCCAAGGAGAGTTTCCCTTTGCAGAATGCAGCTCCCAGAAGCTCGTTTTGGGCCGTCGCTGCGAAGGGGCCTCGGTGCTGAGCGGCCGAGCTGGCTCAGGGTGCATGGCTGTGGTCTGGGTGCAGAAGGCCTTTGCGCGCCCAATCCTGCATCCCCACGAAGGAGAACCCGTGGGCAGTGTGATTCGGGTGCCGGAAACCCCCAGCAAAGCAGCAGGTCCCAGGGATCCAGGCGCAGCCCAGCCCCGCATCGCCCTATGGAGAGCGCAGGGCCTGGGGGGAAAATGGCTTGCACTGCTTTCCTGAGCCAATGCGCGTTGGGGGTGTGGTTTGCTGCCCAAGGAGAGTTTCCTTTTGCAGAATGCAGCTCCCAGAAGCTCTTTTTGGGCCGTCGCTGCCACGGGTCCTCAGCGCTGATCGGCCGAGCTGGCTCAGGGGGGAAGGCTGGGGCCATGGCGCAGAAGCCTTTCGCAAACCCAATCCTACTTGCCCACGAAGGAGAACCCGTGTGGAGTGTTTTCGGCTGCCGGAAACTCCCAGCAAAGCAGCAGGGCCCAGGGATCCAGGGGCAGCCCAGCTCAGCTTCGCCCTATGGAGAGCAGAGGGCCGGGGGCAAAAACGGATAGCGTTGCTTTCCTGAGCGGAGGCGAGTTGGGGCTGTGGTTTCCTGCCCAAAGATTGTTTCCCATTGAAGAATTCAACTCCCAGAAGCTCGTTTTGTGCCGTCGCTGCGACGGGGCCTCGGCGCTAAGCGGCCCAGCTGGCTCAGGGAGCATGGCTGTGGTCTGGGCGCAGAAGGCCTTCCCGCGCCCAATCCTGCTTCCCCACGAAGGAGAACCCGTGGGCAGTGTGATTCGGGTGCCGGAAACCCCCAGCAAAGCAGCAGGGCCCAGGGATCCAGGGGCAGCCCAGCTCAGATTCGCCCTATGGAGAGGGGAGGGCCAGGAGCGAAAACGGATAGCGGGGCTTTCCTGAGTGGAGGCGCGTTGGGGCTGTGGTTTGCTGCCCCAGCAGAGATTCACTTTGCAGAATGCAGCTCCCAGAAGCTCATTTTGGGCAGTCGGTGTGACGGGGCCTCGGTGCTGAGTGGCCGAGCTGGCTCGGGGGCATGGCTGCGGCCTGGGGGCAGAGGGCCTTGGCGCACCCAATCCTGCTTCCCCACGAAGGAAAACCAGTGGGGAGTGGGCTTCGGGCACCGGAGACCCCCAGCAAAGCAGCAGGGCCCAGGGATCCAGGGGCAGCCCAGCCCCGCATCGCCCTATGGGAGCACAGGGCCGGGGGGTGAAAACGGCTTGCACTGCTTTCCTGAGCCAAGGCGCGTTGGGGCTGTGGTGTGCTGCCCGAGGAGAGTTTCCCATTGCAGAATGAAGCTCCCAGAAGCTCGTCAAGGGCCGTCGCTGCGACGGGACCTCGGCGCGGAGCGGCCGAGCTGGCTCAGGGGGCATGGATGGGGCCTGGGCGCAGAAGGCCTTCGCGCTCCCAATCCTGCTTCCCCACGAAGGTGAACCTGTGGGGAGTGGGCTTCGGGCGCCGGAGACCCCCAGCAAAGCAGCAGGGCCCAGGGAGTCAGGGGCAGCCCAGCCCCGCTTTGCCCTATGGAGAGCGAAGGGCCGTGGTCGAAAAGAGCTTATGTAGATTTCCTGCGCTTAGGCAGGTTGAGGCTGTGGTGTGCTGCCCAAGGAGAGTTTCCCTTTGCAGAATGCAGCTCCCAGAAGCTCGTTTTGGGCCGTCCCTGCGACAGGGACTTGGCTCTGAGCGGCCAAGCTTGCTCAGGGGGCATGGCTGGGGCCTGGGCGCAGAAGGCCTTGGCGTGCCCAATCATGCTTCCCCACGAAGGAGAACCCATGGGGAATGGGATTCGGGCGCCGGAGACCCCCAGCAAAGCAGCAGGGCCTAGGGAGCCAGGGGCAGCCCAGCGCCGCTTTGCCCTATGGAGAGCGGAGGGCGGGGGGCGAAAACAGCTTGTGTGGATTTCCTTCCCCGAGGCACGGTGAGGCTGTGGTTTGCTGCCCAAGGAGAGTTTCCCTTTGCAGAATGCAGCTCCCAGAAGCTCGTTTTGGGCCCTCGCTGCGACGGGACCTCGGCGCTGAGCGGCCGAGCTGGCTCAGGGGGCATGGATGGGGCCTGGGCGCAGAAGACCTCGCGCACCCAATCCTACATCCCAAAGAAGGAGAACCAGTGGGGAGTGGGTTTCGGGCGCTGGAGACCCCCAGCAAAGCAGCAGGGCCCAGGGAGCCAGGGGCATCCCAGCTCAGCTTCACCCTATGGAGAGCGGAGGGCCCGGGGCGAAAACAGCTTGTGTTGATTTCCTGCGCCGAGGCAAGTTGAGGCTGTGGTGGGCTGCCCAAGGAGAGTTTCCCTTTGCAGAATGCAGCTCCCAGAAGGTCGTTTTGATTTGCCATTGCGACGGGGCCTCGGCACTGAGGGGCAGAGCTGGCTCAGGGGGCATGGCTGGGGCCTAGGCGCAGAAGGTCTTCGCGCTCCGAATCCTGCTTCCCCACGAATGAGAACCCCTGTGGAGTGTGATTTGGGTGCCAGAAACCCCCAGCAAAGCAGCAGGGCCCAGGGATCCAGGGGCAGCCCAGCTCAGCTTCGCCCTATGGAGAGGGGAGGGCCGGGTGCGAAAACGGATAGCATTGCTTTCCTGAGCGGAGGCACGTTGGGGCTGTGGTTTGCTGCCCCAGCAGAGTTTCGCTTTGCAGAATGCAGCTCTCAGAAGCTCATTTTGGGCAATCGGTGCGACGGGGCCTCGGAGCTGAGTGGCCGAGCTGGCTCAGGGGGCATGGCTGGGGCCTGGGCGCAGGAGGCTTTCGCGCGCCCAATCCTGCATTCCCCGCGAAGGAGAACCCGTGGGGAGTGCGTTTCGGGCTCCGGAGACCCCCAGGAAAGCAGCATGGCCCAGGGATCCAGGGGCAGCCCAGCCCCGCTTTGCCCAATGGAGAGCTGAAGGCCGGGGCGAAAACAGCTTGTGTTGATTTCCTGCAGCGAGGCACGGTGAGGCTGTGGTTTGTTGCCCAAGGAGAGTTTCCCTTTGCAGAATGCAGTTCCCAGAAGCTCGTTATGTGCCATCGCTGCGACGGGGCCTCGGCGCTGAGCGGCCGAGCTGGATCAGGGGGCATGGCAGGGACCTGGGCGCAGAAGCCTTTCGCAAACCCAATCCTGTCTCCCCACCAAGGAGTACCCATGGGCAGTGTGATTCGGGTTCCGGAAACCCCCAGCAAAGCAGCTGGGCCCAGGGATCCAGGTGCAGCCCAGCCCCGCATCGCCCTATGGAGAGCGCAGGGCCTGGGGGGGAAAACGGCTTGCACTGCTTTCCTGAGCCAAGGCGAGTTGGGGGTGTGGTTTGCTGCCCGAGGAGAGTTTCCCTTTGCAGAATGCAGCTCCCAGAAGCTCGTCATGGGCTGTCGCTGCGAAGGGGCCTCGGCGGTGAGTGACTGAACTGGCTCAGGGGGCATGGATGGGGCCTGGGCGCAGAAGGCCTTCGCGCGCCCAATCCTGTTTCCCCACCAAGGAGTACCCATGGGCAGTGTGATTCGGGTGCCGGAAACCCCCAGCAAAGCAGCTGGGCCCAGGGATCCAGGTGCAGCCCAGCCCCGCATCGCCCTATGGAGAGCGCAGGGCCTGGGGGGGAAAACGGCTTGCACTGCTTTCCTGAGCCAAGACGAGTTGGGGGTGTGGTTTGCTGCCCGAGGAGAGTTTCCCTTTGCAGAATGCAGCTCCCAGAAGCTCGTCATGGGCCGTCGCTGCGAAGGGGCCTCGGCGCTGAGAGGCCGAGCTGGCTCAGGGGGCATGGCTGGGGGCTGGGTGCAGAAGCCCTTCGCGCACCCAATCCTACCTCCCCACGAAGAGGAACCCGTGGGGATTGGGTTTCGCGCGCTGGAGAGCCCCAGCAAAGCAGCAGGGCCCAGGGATCCAGGTGCAGCCTAGCCCCGTTTTGCCCTATGGAGAGCGCAGGGCCGGTGGCGAAAACGGCTTGCGCTGCTTTCCTGAGCCAAGGCGAGTAAGGGATGTGGTTTGCTGCTGGAAGAGAGTTTCCCTTTGCAGAATGCAGCTCCCAGAAGCTCGTTTTGGGCTGTCGCTGCGATGGGGCCTCGGCGCTGAGCGGCCGTGCTGGCTCAGGGGGCATGGCCGGGATCTGGGCGAAGAAGGACTTAGCACGCCCAATCCTGCTTGCCCACGAAGGAGAACCTGTGTGGAGTGTGATTCGGGTGCCGGAAACCCCCAGCAAAGCAGCAGGGCCCAGGGAGCCAGGGGCAGCCCAGCCCCGCTTTGCCCTATGGAGAGCGGAGGGCCGGGGGTGAAAAGAGCTTGTGTTGATATTCTGCGTGGAGTCACGGCGAGGCTGTGGTTTGCTGCCCAAGGAGAGTGTCCCTTTGCAGAATTCAGCTCCCCGAAGCTCGCTTTGGGCCCTCGCTGCGACGGGGCCTCGGCACTGAGCGGCCCAGCTGGCTCAGGGGGCATGGCTGGGGGCAGGGCGAAGAAGGCCTTCGAGCGCCCAATCCTACTTCCCCACGAAGGAGAACCCGTGGGGATTGGGTTTCGCGCGCTGGATACCACCAGCAAAGCAGCAGGGCCCAGGGAGCCAGGGGCAGCCCGGCCCCGCTTTGCCCTATGGAGAGCGCAGGGCCGGGGGCGAAAAGGGCTTGCGCTGCTTTCCTGAGCCAAGGCGCGTAAGGGATGTGGTTTGCTGCTGGAAGAGAGTTTCCCTTTGCAGAATGCAGCTCCCAGAAGCTCGTTATGTGCCATCGCTGCGACGGGGCCTCGGCGCTGAGCGGCCGAGCTGGATCAGGGGGCATGGCAGGGACCTGGGCGCAGAAGGCCTTCGCGCGCCCAATCCTGTTTCCCCACGAAGGAGTACCCATGGGCAGTGTGATTCGGGTGCCGGAAACCCCCAGCAAAGCAGCTGGGCCCAGGGATCCAGGTGCAGCCCAGCCCCGCATCGCCCTATGAAGAGCGCAGGGCCTGGGGGGGAAAACGGCTTGCACTGCTTTCCTGAGCCAAGGCGAGTTGGGGGTGTGGTTTGCTGCCCGAGGAGAGTTTCCCTTTGCAGAATGCAGCTCCCAGAAGCTCGTCATGGGCTGTCGCTGCGAAGGGGCCTCGGCGGTGAGCGGCTGAACTGGCTCAGGGGGCATGGATGGGGCCTGGGCGCAGAAGGCCTTCACGCGCCCAATCCTACTTCCCAAAGAAGGAGAACCAGTGGGGAGTGGGTTTCGGGCACTGGAGACCCCCAGCAAAGCAGCAGGGCCCAGGGAGCCAGGGGCAGCCCAGCTCAGCTTCGCCCTATGGAGAGCGGAGGGCCGGGGGCGAAAACAGCTTGTGTTGATTTCCTGCGCCGAGGCAAGTTGAGGCTGTGGTGGGCTGCCCAAGGAGAGTTTCCCTTTGCAGAATGCAGCTCCCAGAAGCTCGTTTTGATTTGCCATTGCGACGGGGCCTCGGCACTGAGCGGCAGAGCTGGCTCAGGTGGCACGGCTGCGGCCTAGGCGCAGAAGGTCTTCGCGCTCCGAATCCTGCTTCCCCACGAATGAGAACCCCTGTGGAGTGTGATTTGGGTGCCAGAAACCCCCAGCAAAGCAGCAGGGCCCAGGGATCCAGGGGCAGCCCAGCTCAGCTTCGCCCTATGGAGAGCGGAGTGCCGGGGGCGAAAACGGATAGCGTTGCTTTCCTGAGCGGAGGCGAGTTGGGGCTGTGCTTTGCTGCCCGAGGAGTGTTTCCCTTTGCAGAATGCAGCTCCCAGAAGCTCGTTTTGATTTGCCATTGCGACGGGGCCTCGGCACTGATGGGCAGAGCTGGCTCAGGGGGCATGGCTGCGGCCTAGGCGCAGAAGGTCTTCGCGCTCCGAATCCTGCTTCCCCAGGAATGAGAACCCCTGTGGAGTGTGATTCGGGTGCCTGAAACCACCAGCAAAGCAGCAGGGCCCAGGGATCCAGGGGCTGCCCAGCTCAGCTTCGCCCTATGGAGAGCGGAGTGCCGGGGGCGAAAACGGATAGCGTTGCTTTCCTGAGCGGAGGCGAGTTGGGGCTGTGCTTTGCTGCCCGAGGAGTGTTTCCCTTTGCAGAATGCAGTTCCCGGGAGCTCGTTATGTGCCTTGGCTGCGACGGGGGCTCGGCGCTGAGCGGCCGAGCTGGATCAGGGGGCATGGCAGGGACCTGGGCGCAGAAGGCCTTCGCGCGCCCAATCCTGTTTCCCCACGAAGGAGTACCCATGGGCAGTGTGATTCGGGTGCCAGAAACCCCCAGCAAAGCAGCTGGGCCCAGGGATCCATGGGCAGCCCAGCCCCGCATCGCCCTATGGAGAGCGCAGGGCCTGGGGGGAAAACGGCTTGCACTGCTTTCCTGAGCCAAGGCGCGTTGGGGGTGTGGTTTGCTGCCCGAGGAGAGTTTCCCTTTGCAGAATGCAGCTCCCAGAAGCTCGTTTTGGGCCGTAGCTGCCACGGGTCCTCAGCACTGAGCGGCCGAGCTGGCTCAGGGGGCATGGCTGGGGCCTGGGCGCAGAAGCCTTTCGCGCACCCAATCCTGCATTCCCCACGAAGGAGAACCCGTGGGGAGTGGGATTTGTGTGCCGGAGACCCCCAGCAAAGCAGCAGGGCCCAGGGAGCCAGGGGTGGCCCAGCCCCGCTTTGCCCTATGGAGAGAGGAGGGCTGGGGGCGCAAACAGCTTGTGTTGATTTCCTGCGCCAAGGCACGGTGAGGCTGTGGATTGCTGCCGGAGGAGAGTTTCCCTTTGCAGAATGAAGATCCCAGAAGCTCGTCATGCGCCGTCGCTGCGAAGGGGCCTCGGCGCTGAGCGGCCGAGCTGGCTCAGGGGGCATGGATGGGGCCTGGGCGCAGAAGACCTTCGCGCGCCCAATCCTACTTCCCAAAGAAGGAGAACCAGTGGGGAGTGGGTTTCGGGCGCTGGAGACCCCCAGCAAAGCAGCAGTGCCCAGGGAGCCAGGGGTAGCTCAGCTCAGCTTCGCCCTATGGAGAGCGGAGGGCCGGGGGCGAAAACAGCTTGTGTTGATTTCCTGCGCCGAGGCAGGTTGAGGCTGTGGTGTGCTGCCCAAGGAGAGTTTCCCTTTGCAGAATGCAGCTCCCAGAAGCTCGTTTTGGGCCGTCGCTGCGAAGGGGCCTTGGTGCTGAGCGGCCGAGCTGGCTCAGGGTGCATGGCTGTGGTCTGGGTGCAGAAGGCCTTTGCGCGCCCAATCCTGCATCCCCACGAAGGAGAACCCGTGGGCAGTGTGATTCGGGTGCCGGAAACCCCCAGCAAAGCAGCAGGGCCCAGGGATCCAGGCGCAGCCCAGCCCCGCATCGCCCTATGGAGAGCGCAGGGCCTGGGGGGAAAACGGCTTGCACTGCTTTCCTGAGCCAATGCGCGTTGGGGGTGTGGTTTGCTGCCCAAGGAGAGTTTCCTTTTGCAGAATGCAGCTCCCAGAAGCTCTTTTTGGGCCGTCGCTGCCACGGGTCCTCAGCGCTGATCGGCCGAGCTGGCTCAGGGGGGAAGGCTGGGGCCATGGCGCAGAAGCCTTTCACAAACCCAATCCTACTTGCCCACGAAGGAGAACCCGTGTGGAGTGTTTTCGGCCGCCGGAAACTCCCAGCAAAGCAGCAGGGCCCAGGGATCCAGGGGCAGCCCAGCCCCGCTTTGCCCAATGGAGAGCCGAAGGCCGGGGCGAAAACAGCTTGTGTTGATTTCCTGCAGCGAGGCACGGTGAGGCTGTGGTTTGTTGCCCAAGGAGAGTTTCCCTTTGCAGAATGCAGTTCCCAGAAGCTCGTTATGTGCCATCGCTGCGACGGGGCCTCGGCGCTGAACGGCCGAGCTGGATCAGGGGTCATGGCAGGGACCTGGGCGCAGAAGGCCTTCGCGCGCCCAATCCTGTTTCCCCACCAAGGAGTACCCATGGGCAGTGTGATTCGGGTGCCGGAAACCCCCAGCAAAGCAGCTGGGCCCAGGGATCCAGGTGCAGCCCAGCCCCGCATCGCCCTATGAAGAGCGCAGGGCCTGGGGGGGAAAACGGCTTGCACTGCTTTCCTGAGCCAAGGCGAGTTGGGGGTGTGGTTTGCTGCCCGAGGAGAGTTTCCCTTTGCAGAATGCAGCTCCCAGAAGCTCGTCATGGGCTGTCGCTGCGAAGGGGCCTCGGCGGTGAGCGGCTGAACTGGCTCAGGGGGCATGGATGGGGCCTGGGCGCAGAAGGCCTTCACGCGCCCAATCCTACTTCCCAAAGAAGGAGAACCAGTGGGGAGTGGGTTTCGGGCACTGGAGACCCCCAGCAAAGCAGCAGGGCCCAGGGAGCCAGGGGCAGCCCAGCTCAGCTTCGCCCTATGGAGAGCGGAGGGCCGGGGGCGAAAACAGCTTGTGTTGATTTCCTGCGCCGAGGCAAGTTGAGGCTGTGGTGGGCTGCCCAAGGAGAGTTTCCCTTTGCAGAATGCAGCTCCCAGAAGCTCGTTTTGATTTGCCATTGCGACGGGGCCTCGGCACTGAGCGGCAGAGCTGGCTCAGGTGGCACGGCTGCGGCCTAGGCGCAGAAGGTCTTCGCGCTCCGAATCCTGCTTCCCCACGAATGAGAACCCCTGTGGAGTGTGATTTGGGTGCCAGAAACCCCCAGCAAAGCAGCAGGGCCCAGGGATCCAGGGGCAGCCCAGCTCAGCTTCGCCCTATGGAGAGCGGAGTGCCGGGGGCGAAAACGGATAACGTTGCTTTCCTGAGCGGAGGCGAGTTGGGGCTGTGCTTTGCTGCCCGAGGAGTGTTTCCCTTTGCAGAATGCAGCTCCCAGAAGCTCGTTTTGGGCCGTAGCTGCGACGGGGCCTCAGCGCTGAGCGCCCGAGCTGGCTCAGGATGCATGGCTGTGGTCTGGGCGCAGAAGGCCTTCGCGCGCCCAATCCTGCTTCCCCACGAAGGAGAACCCGTGGGCAGTGTGATTCGGGTGCCGGAAAGCCCCAGCAAAGCAGCAGGGCCCAGGGATCCAGGGGCAGCCCAGCTCAGCTTCGCCCTATGGAGAGGGGAGGGCCGGGCGCGAAAACGGATAGCATTGCTTTCCTGAGCGGAGGCAGGTTGGGGCTGTGGTTTGCTGCCCCAGCAGAGTTTCGCTTTGCAGAATGCAGCTCTCAGAAGCTCATTTTGGGCAATCGGTGCGACGGGGCCTCGGAGCTGAGTGGCCCAGCTGGCTCAGGGGGCATGGCTGGGGCCTGGGCGCAGGAGGCTTTCGCGGGCCGAATCCTGCATTCCCCGCGAAGGAGAACCCGTGGGGAGTGCGTTTCGGGCTCCGGAGACCCCCAGGAAAGCAGCAGGGCCCAGGGATCCAGGGGCAGCCCAGCCCCGCTTTGCCCAATGGAGAGCTGAAGGCCGGGGCGAAAACAGCTTGTGTTGATTTCCTGCAGCGAGGCACGGTGAGGCTGTGGTTTGTTGCCCAAGGAGAGTTTCCCTTTGCAGAATGCAGTTCCCAGAAGCTCGTTATGTGCCATCGCTGCGACGGGGCCTCGGCGCTGAGCGGCCGAGCTGGATCAGGGGGCATGGCAGGGACCTGGGCGCAGAAGGCTTTCGCGCACCCAATCCTGTTTCCCCACGAAGGAGAACCCATGGGGAGTGTGATTCGGGTGCCGGAAACCCCCAGCAAAGCAGCTGGGCCCAGGGATCCAGGTGCAGCCCAGCCCCGCATCGCCCTATGGAGAGCGCAGGGCCTGGGGGGGAAAACGGCTTGCACTGCTTTCCTGAGCCAAGGCGAGTTGGGGGTGTGGTTTGCTGCCCGAGGAGACTTTCCCTTTGCAGAATGCAGCTCCCAGAAGCTCGTCATGGGCTGTCGCTGCGAAGGGGCCTCGGCGGTGAGCGGCTGAACTGGCTCAGGGGGCATGGATGGGGCCTGGGCGCAGAAGGCCTTCACGCGCCCAATCCTACTTCCCAAAGAAGGAGAACCAGTGGGGAGTGGGTTTCGGGCACTGGAGACCCCCAGCAAAGCAGCAGGGCCCAGGGAGCCAGGGGCAGCCCAGCTCAGCTTCGCCCTATGGAGAGCGGAGTGGCGGGGGCGAAAACGGATAGCGTTGCTTTCCTGAGCGGAGGCGAGTTGGGGCTGTGCTTTGCTGCCCGAGGAGTGTTTCCCTTTGCAGAATGCAGCTCCCAGAAGCTCGTTTTGATTTGCCATTGCGACGGGGCCTCGGCACTGAGGGGCAGAGCTGGCTCAGGGGGCATGGCTGCGGCCTAGGCGCAGAAGGTCTTCGCGCTCCGAATCCTGCTTCCCCAGGACTGAGAACCCCTGTGGAGTGTGATTCGGGTGCCTGAAACCACCAGCAAAGCAGCAGGGCCCAGGGATCCAGGGGCTGCCCAGCTCAGCTTCGCCCTATGGAGAGCAGAGTGCCGGGGGCGAAAACGGATAGCGTTGCTTTCCTGAGCGGAGGCGAGTTGGGGCTGTGCTTTGCTGCCCAAGGAGTGTTTCCCTTTGCAGAATGCAGTTCCCGGGAGCTCGTTATGTGCTGTGGCTGCGACGGGGGCTCGGCGCTCTGCGGCCGAGCTGGATCAGGGGGCATGGCAGGGACCTGGGCGCAGAAGGCCTTCGCGCGCCCAATCCTGTTTCCCCACGAAGGAGTACCCATGGGCAGTGTGATTCGGGTGCCGGAAACCCCCAGCAAAGCAGCTGGGCCCAGGGATCCATGGGCAGCCCAGCCCCGCATCGCCCTATGGAGAGCGCAGGGCCTGGGGGAAAAAGGCTTGCACTGCTTTCCTGAGCCAAGGCGCGTTGGGGGTGTGGTTTGCTGCCGGAGGAGAGTTTCCCTTTGCAGAATGCAGCTCCCAGAAGCTCGTTTTGGGCCGTAGCTGCCACGGGTCCTCAGCACTGAGCGGCCGAGCTGGCTCAGGGGGCCTGGCTGGGACCTGGGCGCAGAAGCCTTTCGCGCACCCAATCCTGCATTCCCCACGAAGGAGAACCCGTGGGGAGTGGGATTTGGGCGCCGGAGACCCCCAGCAAAGCAGCAGGGCCCAGGGAGCCAGGGGTGGCCCAGCCCCGCTTTGCCCTATGGAGAGAGGAGGGCCAGGGGCGCAAACAGCTTGTGTTGATTTCCTGCGCCAAGGCACGGTGAGGCTGTGGATTGCTGCCAGAGGAGAGTTTCCCTTTGCAGAATGAAGATCCCAGAAGCTCGTCATGCGCCGTCGCTGCGAAGGGGCCTCGGCGCTGAGCGGCCGAGCTGGCTCAGGGGGCATGGATGGGGCCTGGGCGCACAAGACCTTCGCGCGCCCAATCCTACTTCCCAAAGAAGGAGAACCAGTGGGGAGTGGGTTTCGGGCGCTGGAGACCCCCAGCAAAGCAGCAGTGCCCAGGGAGCCAGGGGTAGCTCAGCTCAGCTTCGCCCTATGGAGAGCGGAGGGCCGGGGGCGAAAACAGCTTGTGTTGATTTCCTGCGCCGAGGCAGGTTGAGGCTGTGGTGTGCTGCCCAAGGAGAGTTTCCCTTTGCAGAATGCAGCTCCCAGAAGCTCGTTTTGGGCCGTCGCTGCGAAGGGGCCTCGGTGCTGAGCGGCCGAGCTGGCTCAGGGTGCATGGCTGTGGTCTGGGTGCAGAAGGCCTTTGCGCGCCCAATCCTGCATCCCCACGAAGGAGAACCCGTGGGCAGTGTGATTCGGGTGCCGGAAACCCCCAGCAAAGCAGCAGGTCCCAGGGATCCAGGCGCAGCCCAGCCCCGCATCGCCCTATGGAGAGCGCAGGGCCTGGGGGGAAAATGGCTTGCACTGCTTTCCTGAGCCAATGCGCGTTGGGGGTGTGGTTTGCTGCCCAAGGAGAGTTTCCTTTTGCAGAATGCAGCTCCCAGAAGCTCTTTTTGGGCCGTCGCTGCCACGGGTCCTCAGCGCTGATCGGCCGAGCTGGCTCAGGGGGGAAGGCTGGGGCCATGGCGCAGAAGCCTTTCGCAAACCCAATCCTACTTGCCCACGAAGGAGAACCCGTGTGGAGTGTTTTCGGCTGCCGGAAACTCCCAGCAAAGCAGCAGGGCCCAGGGATCCAGGGGCAGCCCAGCTCAGCTTCGCCCTATGGAGAGCAGAGGGCCGGGGGCAAAAACGGATAGCGTTGCTTTCCTGAGCGGAGGCGAGTTGGGGCTGTGGTTTCCTGCCCAAAGATTGTTTCCCATTGAAGAATTCAACTCCCAGAAGCTCGTTTTGTGCCGTCGCTGCGACGGGGCCTCGGCGCTAAGCGGCCCAGCTGGCTCAGGGAGCATGGCTGTGGTCTGGGCGCAGAAGGCCTTCCCGCGCCCAATCCTGCTTCCCCACGAAGGAGAACCCGTGGGCAGTGTGATTCGGGTGCCGGAAACCCCCAGCAAAGCAGCAGGGCCCAGGGATCCAGGGGCAGCCCAGCTCAGATTCGCCCTATGGAGAGGGGAGGGCCAGGAGCGAAAACGGATAGCGGGGCTTTCCTGAGTGGAGGCGCGTTGGGGCTGTGGTTTGCTGCCCCAGCAGAGATTCACTTTGCAGAATGCAGCTCCCAGAAGCTCATTTTGGGCAGTCGGTGTGACGGGGCCTCGGTGCTGAGTGGCCGAGCTGGCTCGGGGGCATGGCTGCGGCCTGGGGGCAGAGGGCCTTGGCGCACCCAATCCTGCTTCCCCACGAAGGAAAACCAGTGGGGAGTGGGCTTCGGGCACCGGAGACCCCCAGCAAAGCAGCAGGGCCCAGGGATCCAGGGGCAGCCCAGCCCCGCATCGCCCTATGGGAGCACAGGGCCGGGGGGTGAAAACGGCTTGCACTGCTTTCCTGAGCCAAGGCGCGTTGGGGCTGTGGTGTGCTGCCCGAGGAGAGTTTCCCATTGCAGAATGAAGCTCCCAGAAGCTCGTCAAGGGCCGTCGCTGCGACGGGACCTCGGCGCGGAGCGGCCGAGCTGGCTCAGGGGGCATGGATGGGGCCTGGGCGCAGAAGGCCTTCGCGCTCCCAATCCTGCTTCCCCACGAAGGTGAACCTGTGGGGAGTGGGCTTCGGGCGCCGGAGACCCCCAGCAAAGCAGCAGGGCCCAGGGAGTCAGGGGCAGCCCAGCCCCGCTTTGCCCTATGGAGAGCGAAGGGCCGTGGTCGAAAAGAGCTTATGTAGATTTCCTGCGCTTAGGCAGGTTGAGGCTGTGGTGTGCTGCCCAAGGAGAGTTTCCCTTTGCAGAATGCAGCTCCCAGAAGCTCGTTTTGGGCCGTCCCTGCGACAGGGACTTGGCTCTGAGCGGCCAAGCTTGCTCAGGGGGCATGGCTGGGGCCTGGGCGCAGAAGGCCTTGGCGTGCCCAATCATGCTTCCCCACGAAGGAGAACCCATGGGGAATGGGATTCGGGCGCCGGAGACCCCCAGCAAAGCAGCAGGGCCTAGGGAGCCAGGGGCAGCCCAGCGCCGCTTTGCCCTATGGAGAGCGGAGGGCGGGGGGCGAAAACAGCTTGTGTGGATTTCCTTCCCCGAGGCACGGTGAGGCTGTGGTTTGCTGCCCAAGGAGAGTTTCCCTTTGCAGAATGCAGCTCCCAGAAGCTCGTTTTGGGCCCTCGCTGCGACGGGACCTCGGCGCTGAGCGGCCGAGCTGGCTCAGGGGGCATGGATGGGGCCTGGGCGCAGAAGACCTCGCGCACCCAATCCTACATCCCAAAGAAGGAGAACCAGTGGGGAGTGGGTTTCGGGCGCTGGAGACCCCCAGCAAAGCAGCAGGGCCCAGGGAGCCAGGGGCATCCCAGCTCAGCTTCACCCTATGGAGAGCGGAGGGCCCGGGGCGAAAACAGCTTGTGTTGATTTCCTGCGCCGAGGCAAGTTGAGGCTGTGGTGGGCTGCCCAAGGAGAGTTTCCCTTTGCAGAATGCAGCTCCCAGAAGGTCGTTTTGATTTGCCATTGCGACGGGGCCTCGGCACTGAGGGGCAGAGCTGGCTCAGGGGGCATGGCTGGGGCCTAGGCGCAGAAGGTCTTCGCGCTCCGAATCCTGCTTCCCCACGAATGAGAACCCCTGTGGAGTGTGATTTGGGTGCCAGAAACCCCCAGCAAAGCAGCAGGGCCCAGGGATCCAGGGGCAGCCCAGCTCAGCTTCGCCCTATGGAGAGGGGAGGGCCGGGTGCGAAAACGGATAGCATTGCTTTCCTGAGCGGAGGCACGTTGGGGCTGTGGTTTGCTGCCCCAGCAGAGTTTCGCTTTGCAGAATGCAGCTCTCAGAAGCTCATTTTGGGCAATCGGTGCGACGGGGCCTCGGAGCTGAGTGGCCGAGCTGGCTCAGGGGGCATGGCTGGGGCCTGGGCGCAGGAGGCTTTCGCGCGCCCAATCCTGCATTCCCCGCGAAGGAGAACCCGTGGGGAGTGCGTTTCGGGCTCCGGAGACCCCCAGGAAAGCAGCATGGCCCAGGGATCCAGGGGCAGCCCAGCCCCGCTTTGCCCAATGGAGAGCTGAAGGCCGGGGCGAAAACAGCTTGTGTTGATTTCCTGCAGCGAGGCACGGTGAGGCTGTGGTTTGTTGCCCAAGGAGAGTTTCCCTTTGCAGAATGCAGTTCCCAGAAGCTCGTTATGTGCCATCGCTGCGACGGGGCCTCGGCGCTGAGCGGCCGAGCTGGATCAGGGGGCATGGCAGGGACCTGGGCGCAGAAGCCTTTCGCAAACCCAATCCTGTCTCCCCACCAAGGAGTACCCATGGGCAGTGTGATTCGGGTTCCGGAAACCCCCAGCAAAGCAGCTGGGCCCAGGGATCCAGGTGCAGCCCAGCCCCGCATCGCCCTATGGAGAGCGCAGGGCCTGGGGGGGAAAACGGCTTGCACTGCTTTCCTGAGCCAAGGCGAGTTGGGGGTGTGGTTTGCTGCCCGAGGAGAGTTTCCCTTTGCAGAATGCAGCTCCCAGAAGCTCGTCATGGGCTGTCGCTGCGAAGGGGCCTCGGCGGTGAGTGACTGAACTGGCTCAGGGGGCATGGATGGGGCCTGGGCGCAGAAGGCCTTCGCGCGCCCAATCCTGTTTCCCCACCAAGGAGTACCCATGGGCAGTGTGATTCGGGTGCCGGAAACCCCCAGCAAAGCAGCTGGGCCCAGGGATCCAGGTGCAGCCCAGCCCCGCATCGCCCTATGGAGAGCGCAGGGCCTGGGGGGGAAAACGGCTTGCACTGCTTTCCTGAGCCAAGACGAGTTGGGGGTGTGGTTTGCTGCCCGAGGAGAGTTTCCCTTTGCAGAATGCAGCTCCCAGAAGCTCGTCATGGGCCGTCGCTGCGAAGGGGCCTCGGCGCTGAGAGGCCGAGCTGGCTCAGGGGGCATGGCTGGGGGCTGGGTGCAGAAGCCCTTCGCGCACCCAATCCTACCTCCCCACGAAGAGGAACCCGTGGGGATTGGGTTTCGCGCGCTGGAGAGCCCCAGCAAAGCAGCAGGGCCCAGGGATCCAGGTGCAGCCTAGCCCCGTTTTGCCCTATGGAGAGCGCAGGGCCGGTGGCGAAAACGGCTTGCGCTGCTTTCCTGAGCCAAGGCGAGTAAGGGATGTGGTTTGCTGCTGGAAGAGAGTTTCCCTTTGCAGAATGCAGCTCCCAGAAGCTCGTTTTGGGCTGTCGCTGCGATGGGGCCTCGGCGCTGAGCGGCCGTGCTGGCTCAGGGGGCATGGCCGGGATCTGGGCGAAGAAGGACTTAGCACGCCCAATCCTGCTTGCCCACGAAGGAGAACCTGTGTGGAGTGTGATTCGGGTGCCGGAAACCCCCAGCAAAGCAGCAGGGCCCAGGGAGCCAGGGGCAGCCCAGCCCCGCTTTGCCCTATGGAGAGCGGAGGGCCGGGGGTGAAAAGAGCTTGTGTTGATATTCTGCGTGGAGTCACGGCGAGGCTGTGGTTTGCTGCCCAAGGAGAGTGTCCCTTTGCAGAATTCAGCTCCCCGAAGCTCGCTTTGGGCCCTCGCTGCGACGGGGCCTCGGCACTGAGCGGCCCAGCTGGCTCAGGGGGCATGGCTGGGGGCAGGGCGAAGAAGGCCTTCGAGCGCCCAATCCTACTTCCCCACGAAGGAGAACCCGTGGGGATTGGGTTTCGCGCGCTGGATACCACCAGCAAAGCAGCAGGGCCCAGGGAGCCAGGGGCAGCCCGGCCCCGCTTTGCCCTATGGAGAGCGCAGGGCCGGGGGCGAAAAGGGCTTGCGCTGCTTTCCTGAGCCAAGGCGCGTAAGGGATGTGGTTTGCTGCTGGAAGAGAGTTTCCCTTTGCAGAATGCAGCTCCCAGAAGCTCGTTATGTGCCATCGCTGCGACGGGGCCTCGGCGCTGAGCGGCCGAGCTGGATCAGGGGGCATGGCAGGGACCTGGGCGCAGAAGGCCTTCGCGCGCCCAATCCTGTTTCCCCACGAAGGAGTACCCATGGGCAGTGTGATTCGGGTGCCGGAAACCCCCAGCAAAGCAGCTGGGCCCAGGGATCCAGGTGCAGCCCAGCCCCGCATCGCCCTATGAAGAGCGCAGGGCCTGGGGGGGAAAACGGCTTGCACTGCTTTCCTGAGCCAAGGCGAGTTGGGGGTGTGGTTTGCTGCCCGAGGAGAGTTTCCCTTTGCAGAATGCAGCTCCCAGAAGCTCGTCATGGGCTGTCGCTGCGAAGGGGCCTCGGCGGTGAGCGGCTGAACTGGCTCAGGGGGCATGGATGGGGCCTGGGCGCAGAAGGCCTTCACGCGCCCAATCCTACTTCCCAAAGAAGGAGAACCAGTGGGGAGTGGGTTTCGGGCACTGGAGACCCCCAGCAAAGCAGCAGGGCCCAGGGAGCCAGGGGCAGCCCAGCTCAGCTTCGCCCTATGGAGAGCGGAGGGCCGGGGGCGAAAACAGCTTGTGTTGATTTCCTGCGCCGAGGCAAGTTGAGGCTGTGGTGGGCTGCCCAAGGAGAGTTTCCCTTTGCAGAATGCAGCTCCCAGAAGCTCGTTTTGATTTGCCATTGCGACGGGGCCTCGGCACTGAGCGGCAGAGCTGGCTCAGGTGGCACGGCTGCGGCCTAGGCGCAGAAGGTCTTCGCGCTCCGAATCCTGCTTCCCCACGAATGAGAACCCCTGTGGAGTGTGATTTGGGTGCCAGAAACCCCCAGCAAAGCAGCAGGGCCCAGGGATCCAGGGGCAGCCCAGCTCAGCTTCGCCCTATGGAGAGCGGAGTGCCGGGGGCGAAAACGGATAGCGTTGCTTTCCTGAGCGGAGGCGAGTTGGGGCTGTGCTTTGCTGCCCGAGGAGTGTTTCCCTTTGCAGAATGCAGCTCCCAGAAGCTCGTTTTGATTTGCCATTGCGACGGGGCCTCGGCACTGATGGGCAGAGCTGGCTCAGGGGGCATGGCTGCGGCCTAGGCGCAGAAGGTCTTCGCGCTCCGAATCCTGCTTCCCCAGGAATGAGAACCCCTGTGGAGTGTGATTCGGGTGCCTGAAACCACCAGCAAAGCAGCAGGGCCCAGGGATCCAGGGGCTGCCCAGCTCAGCTTCGCCCTATGGAGAGCGGAGTGCCGGGGGCGAAAACGGATAGCGTTGCTTTCCTGAGCGGAGGCGAGTTGGGGCTGTGCTTTGCTGCCCGAGGAGTGTTTCCCTTTGCAGAATGCAGTTCCCGGGAGCTCGTTATGTGCCTTGGCTGCGACGGGGGCTCGGCGCTGAGCGGCCGAGCTGGATCAGGGGGCATGGCAGGGACCTGGGCGCAGAAGGCCTTCGCGCGCCCAATCCTGTTTCCCCACGAAGGAGTACCCATGGGCAGTGTGATTCGGGTGCCAGAAACCCCCAGCAAAGCAGCTGGGCCCAGGGATCCATGGGCAGCCCAGCCCCGCATCGCCCTATGGAGAGCGCAGGGCCTGGGGGGAAAACGGCTTGCACTGCTTTCCTGAGCCAAGGCGCGTTGGGGGTGTGGTTTGCTGCCCGAGGAGAGTTTCCCTTTGCAGAATGCAGCTCCCAGAAGCTCGTTTTGGGCCGTAGCTGCCACGGGTCCTCAGCACTGAGCGGCCGAGCTGGCTCAGGGGGCATGGCTGGGGCCTGGGCGCAGAAGCCTTTCGCGCACCCAATCCTGCATTCCCCACGAAGGAGAACCCGTGGGGAGTGGGATTTGTGTGCCGGAGACCCCCAGCAAAGCAGCAGGGCCCAGGGAGCCAGGGGTGGCCCAGCCCCGCTTTGCCCTATGGAGAGAGGAGGGCTGGGGGCGCAAACAGCTTGTGTTGATTTCCTGCGCCAAGGCACGGTGAGGCTGTGGATTGCTGCCGGAGGAGAGTTTCCCTTTGCAGAATGAAGATCCCAGAAGCTCGTCATGCGCCGTCGCTGCGAAGGGGCCTCGGCGCTGAGCGGCCGAGCTGGCTCAGGGGGCATGGATGGGGCCTGGGCGCAGAAGACCTTCGCGCGCCCAATCCTACTTCCCAAAGAAGGAGAACCAGTGGGGAGTGGGTTTCGGGCGCTGGAGACCCCCAGCAAAGCAGCAGTGCCCAGGGAGCCAGGGGTAGCTCAGCTCAGCTTCGCCCTATGGAGAGCGGAGGGCCGGGGGCGAAAACAGCTTGTGTTGATTTCCTGCGCCGAGGCAGGTTGAGGCTGTGGTGTGCTGCCCAAGGAGAGTTTCCCTTTGCAGAATGCAGCTCCCAGAAGCTCGTTTTGGGCCGTCGCTGCGAAGGGGCCTTGGTGCTGAGCGGCCGAGCTGGCTCAGGGTGCATGGCTGTGGTCTGGGTGCAGAAGGCCTTTGCGCGCCCAATCCTGCATCCCCACGAAGGAGAACCCGTGGGCAGTGTGATTCGGGTGCCGGAAACCCCCAGCAAAGCAGCAGGGCCCAGGGATCCAGGCGCAGCCCAGCCCCGCATCGCCCTATGGAGAGCGCAGGGCCTGGGGGGAAAACGGCTTGCACTGCTTTCCTGAGCCAATGCGCGTTGGGGGTGTGGTTTGCTGCCCAAGGAGAGTTTCCTTTTGCAGAATGCAGCTCCCAGAAGCTCTTTTTGGGCCGTCGCTGCCACGGGTCCTCAGCGCTGATCGGCCGAGCTGGCTCAGGGGGGAAGGCTGGGGCCATGGCGCAGAAGCCTTTCACAAACCCAATCCTACTTGCCCACGAAGGAGAACCCGTGTGGAGTGTTTTCGGCCGCCGGAAACTCCCAGCAAAGCAGCAGGGCCCAGGGATCCAGGGGCAGCCCAGCCCCGCTTTGCCCAATGGAGAGCCGAAGGCCGGGGCGAAAACAGCTTGTGTTGATTTCCTGCAGCGAGGCACGGTGAGGCTGTGGTTTGTTGCCCAAGGAGAGTTTCCCTTTGCAGAATGCAGTTCCCAGAAGCTCGTTATGTGCCATCGCTGCGACGGGGCCTCGGCGCTGAACGGCCGAGCTGGATCAGGGGTCATGGCAGGGACCTGGGCGCAGAAGGCCTTCGCGCGCCCAATCCTGTTTCCCCACCAAGGAGTACCCATGGGCAGTGTGATTCGGGTGCCGGAAACCCCCAGCAAAGCAGCTGGGCCCAGGGATCCAGGTGCAGCCCAGCCCCGCATCGCCCTATGAAGAGCGCAGGGCCTGGGGGGGAAAACGGCTTGCACTGCTTTCCTGAGCCAAGGCGAGTTGGGGGTGTGGTTTGCTGCCCGAGGAGAGTTTCCCTTTGCAGAATGCAGCTCCCAGAAGCTCGTCATGGGCTGTCGCTGCGAAGGGGCCTCGGCGGTGAGCGGCTGAACTGGCTCAGGGGGCATGGATGGGGCCTGGGCGCAGAAGGCCTTCACGCGCCCAATCCTACTTCCCAAAGAAGGAGAACCAGTGGGGAGTGGGTTTCGGGCACTGGAGACCCCCAGCAAAGCAGCAGGGCCCAGGGAGCCAGGGGCAGCCCAGCTCAGCTTCGCCCTATGGAGAGCGGAGGGCCGGGGGCGAAAACAGCTTGTGTTGATTTCCTGCGCCGAGGCAAGTTGAGGCTGTGGTGGGCTGCCCAAGGAGAGTTTCCCTTTGCAGAATGCAGCTCCCAGAAGCTCGTTTTGATTTGCCATTGCGACGGGGCCTCGGCACTGAGCGGCAGAGCTGGCTCAGGTGGCACGGCTGCGGCCTAGGCGCAGAAGGTCTTCGCGCTCCGAATCCTGCTTCCCCACGAATGAGAACCCCTGTGGAGTGTGATTTGGGTGCCAGAAACCCCCAGCAAAGCAGCAGGGCCCAGGGATCCAGGGGCAGCCCAGCTCAGCTTCGCCCTATGGAGAGCGGAGTGCCGGGGGCGAAAACGGATAACGTTGCTTTCCTGAGCGGAGGCGAGTTGGGGCTGTGCTTTGCTGCCCGAGGAGTGTTTCCCTTTGCAGAATGCAGCTCCCAGAAGCTCGTTTTGGGCCGTAGCTGCGACGGGGCCTCAGCGCTGAGCGCCCGAGCTGGCTCAGGATGCATGGCTGTGGTCTGGGCGCAGAAGGCCTTCGCGCGCCCAATCCTGCTTCCCCACGAAGGAGAACCCGTGGGCAGTGTGATTCGGGTGCCGGAAACCCCCAGCAAAGCAGCAGGGCCCAGGGATCCAGGGGCAGCCCAGCTCAGCTTCGCCCTATGGAGAGCGGATTGCCGGGGGCGAAAACGGATAGCGTTGCTTTCCTGAGCCAAGGCGCGTTGGGGGTGTGGTTTGCTGCCCGAGGAGAGTTTCCCTTTGCAGAATGCAGCTCCCAGAAGCTCGTTTTGGGCCGTAGCTGCCACGGGTCCTCAGCACTGAGCGGCCGAGCTGGCTCAGGGGGCATGGCTGGGGCCTGGGCGCAGAAGCCTTTCGCGCACCCAATCCTGCATTCCCCACGAAGGAGAACCCGTGGGGAGTGGGATTTGTGTGCCGGAGACCCCCAGCAAAGCAGCAGGGCCCAGGGAGCCAGGGGTGGCCCAGCCCCGCTTTGCCCTATGGAGAGAGGAGGGCTGGGGGCGCAAACAGCTTGTGTTGATTTCCTGCGCCAAGGCACGGTGAGGCTGTGGATTGCTGCCGGAGGAGAGTTTCCCTTTGCAGAATGAAGATCCCAGAAGCTCGTCATGCGCCGTCGCTGCGAAGGGGCCTCGGCGCTGAGCGGCCGAGCTGGCTCAGGGGGCATGGATGGGGCCTGGGCGCAGAAGACCTTCGCGCGCCCAATCCTACTTCCCAAAGAAGGAGAACCAGTGGGGAGTGGGTTTCGGGCGCTGGAGACCCCCAGCAAAGCAGCAGTGCCCAGGGAGCCAGGGGTAGCTCAGCTCAGCTTCGCCCTATGGAGAGCGGAGGGCCGGGGGCGAAAACAGCTTGTGTTGATTTCCTGCGCCGAGGCAGGTTGAGGCTGTGGTGTGCTGCCCAAGGAGAGTTTCCCTTTGCAGAATGCAGCTCCCAGAAGCTCGTTTTGGGCCGTCGCTGCGAAGGGGCCTTGGTGCTGAGCGGCCGAGCTGGCTCAGGGTGCATGGCTGTGGTCTGGGTGCAGAAGGCCTTTGCGCGCCCAATCCTGCATCCCCACGAAGGAGAACCCGTGGGCAGTGTGATTCGGGTGCCGGAAACCCCCAGCAAAGCAGCAGGGCCCAGGGATCCAGGCGCAGCCCAGCCCCGCATCGCCCTATGGAGAGCGCAGGGCCTGGGGGGAAAACGGCTTGCACTGCTTTCCTGAGCCAATGCGCGTTGGGGGTGTGGTTTGCTGCCCAAGGAGAGTTTCCTTTTGCAGAATGCAGCTCCCAGAAGCTCTTTTTGGGCCGTCGCTGCCACGGGTCCTCAGCGCTGATCGGCCGAGCTGGCTCAGGGGGGAAGGCTGGGGCCATGGCGCAGAAGCCTTTCGCAAACCCAATCCTACTTGCCCACGAAGGAGAACCCGTGTGGAGTGTTTTCGGCCGCCGGAAACTCCCAGCAAAGCAGCAGGGCCCAGGGATCCAGGGGCAGCCCAGCCCCGCTTTGCCCAATGGAGAGCCGAAGGCCGGGGCGAAAACAGCTTGTGTTGATTTCCTGCAGCGAGGCACGGTGAGGCTGTGGTTTGTTGCCCAAGGAGAGTTTCCCTTTGCAGAATGCAGTTCCCAGAAGCTCGTTATGTGCCATCGCTGCGACGGGGCCTCGGCGCTGAGCGGCCGAGCTGGATCAGGGGTCATGGCAGGGACCTGGGCGCAGAAGGCCTTCGCGCGCCCAATCCTGTTTCCCCACCAAGGAGTACCCATGGGCAGTGTGATTCGGGTGCCGGAAACCCCCAGCAAAGCAGCTGGGCCCAGGGATCCAGGTGCAGCCCAGCCCCGCATCGCCCTATGAAGAGCGCAGGGCCTGGGGGGGAAAACGGCTTGCACTGCTTTCCTGAGCCAAGGCGAGTTGGGGGTGTGGTTTGCTGCCCGAGGAGAGTTTCCCTTTGCAGAATGCAGCTCCCAGAAGCTCGTCATGGGCTGTCGCTGCGAAGGGGCCTCGGCGGTGAGCGGCTGAACTGGCTCAGGGGGCATGGATGGGGCCTGGGCGCAGAAGGCCTTCACGCGCCCAATCCTACTTCCCAAAGAAGGAGAACCAGTGGGGAGTGGGTTTCGGGCACTGGAGACCCCCAGCAAAGCAGCAGGGCCCAGGGAGCCAGGGGCAGCCCAGCTCAGCTTCGCCCTATGGAGAGCGGAGGGCCGGGGGCGAAAACAGCTTGTGTTGATTTCCTGCGCCGAGGCAAGTTGAGGCTGTGGTGGGCTGCCCAAGGAGAGTTTCCCTTTGCAGAATGCAGCTCCCAGAAGCTCGTTTTGATTTGCCATTGCGACGGGGCCTCGGCACTGAGCGGCAGAGCTGGCTCAGGTGGCACGGCTGCGGCCTAGGCGCAGAAGGTCTTCGCGCTCCGAATCCTGCTTCCCCACGAATGAGAACCCCTGTGGAGTGTGATTTGGGTGCCAGAAACCCCCAGCAAAGCAGCAGGGCCCAGGGATCCAGGGGCAGCCCAGCTCAGCTTCGCCCTATGGAGAGCGGAGTGCCGGGGGCGAAAACGGATAGCGTTGCTTTCCTGAGCGGAGGCGAGTTGGGGCTGTGCTTTGCTGCCCGAGGAGTGTTTCCCTTTGCAGAATGCAGCTCCCAGAAGCTCGTTTTGGGCCGTAGCTGCGACGGGGCCTCAGCGCTGAGCGCCCGAGCTGGCTCAGGATGCATGGCTGTGGTCTGGGCGCAGAAGGCCTTCGCGCGCCCAATCCTGCTTCCCCACGAAGGAGAACCCGTGGGCAGTGTGATTCGGGTGCCGGAAACCCCCAGCAAAGCAGCAGGGCCCAGGGATCCAGGGGCAGCCCAGCTCAGCTTCGCCCTATGGAGAGCGGATTGCCGGGGGCGAAAACGGATAGCGTTGCTTTCCTGAGCGGAGGCGAGTTGGGGCTGTGCTTTGCTGCCCGAGGAGTGTTTCCCTTTGCAGAATGCAGCTCCCAGAAGCTCGTTTTGATTTGCCATTGCGACGGGGCCTCGGCACTGATGGGCAGAGCTGGCTCAGGGGGCATGGCTGCGGCCTAGGCGCAGAAGGTCTTCGCGCTCCGAATCCTGCTTCCCCAGGAATGAGAACCCCTGTGGAGTGTGATTCGGGTGCCTGAAACCACCAGCAAAGCAGCAGGGCCCAGGGATCCAGGGGCTGCCCAGCTCAGCTTCGCCCTATGGAGAGCGGAGTGCCGGGGGCGAAAACGGATAGCGTTGCTTTCCTGAGCGGAGGCGAGTTGGGGCTGTGCTTTGCTGCCCGAGGAGTGTTTCCCTTTGCAGAATGCAGTTCCCGGGAGCTCGTTATGTGCCTTGGCTGCGACGGGGGCTCGGCGCTGAGCGGCCGAGCTGGATCAGGGGGCATGGCAGGGACCTGGGCGCAGAAGGCCTTCGCGCGCCCAATCCTGTTTCCCCACGAAGGAGTACCCATGGGCAGTGTGATTCGGGTGCCAGAAACCCCCAGCAAAGCAGCTGGGCCCAGGGATCCATGGGCAGCCCAGCCCCGCATCGCCCTATGGAGAGCGCAGGGCCTGGGGGGAAAACGGCTTGCACTGCTTTCCTGAGCCAAGGCGCGTTGGGGGTGTGGTTTGCTGCCCGAGGAGAGTTTCCCTTTGCAGAATGCAGCTCCCAGAAGCTCGTTTTGGGCCGTAGCTGCCACGGGTCCTCAGCACTGAGCGGCCGAGCTGGCTCAGGGGGCATGGCTGGGGCCTGGGCGCAGAAGCCTTTCGCGCACCCAATCCTGCATTCCCCACGAAGGAGAACCCGTGGGGAGTGGGATTTGTGTGCCGGAGACCCCCAGCAAAGCAGCAGGGCCCAGGGAGCCAGGGGTGGCCCAGCCCCGCTTTGCCCTATGGAGAGAGGAGGGCTGGGGGCGCAAACAGCTTGTGTTGATTTCCTGCGCCAAGGCACGGTGAGGCTGTGGATTGCTGCCGGAGGAGAGTTTCCCTTTGCAGAATGAAGATCCCAGAAGCTCGTCATGCGCCGTCGCTGCGAAGGGGCCTCGGCGCTGAGCGGCCGAGCTGGCTCAGGGGGCATGGATGGGGCCTGGGCGCAGAAGACCTTCGCGCGCCCAATCCTACTTCCCAAAGAAGGAGAACCAGTGGGGAGTGGGTTTCGGGCGCTGGAGACCCCCAGCAAAGCAGCAGTGCCCAGGGAGCCAGGGGTAGCTCAGCTCAGCTTCGCCCTATGGAGAGCGGAGGGCCGGGGGCGAAAACAGCTTGTGTTGATTTCCTGCGCCGAGGCAGGTTGAGGCTGTGGTGTGCTGCCCAAGGAGAGTTTCCCTTTGCAGAATGCAGCTCCCAGAAGCTCGTTTTGGGCCGTCGCTGCGAAGGGGCCTCGGTGCTGAGCGGCCGAGCTGGCTCAGGGTGCATGGCTGTGGTCTGGGTGCAGAAGGCCTTTGCGCGCCGAATCCTGCATCCCCACGAAGGAGAACCCGTGGGCAGTGTGATTCGGGTGCCGGAAACCCCCAGCAAAGCAGCAGGTCCCAGGGATCCAGGCGCAGCCCAGCCCCGCATCGCCCTATGGAGAGCGCAGGGCCTGGGGGGAAAACGGCTTGCACTGCTTTCCTGAGCCAATGCGCGTTGGGGGTGTGGTTTGCTGCCCAAGGAGAGTTTCCTTTTGCAGAATGCAGCTCCCAGAAGCTCTTTTTGGGCCGTCGCTGCCACGGGTCCTCAGCGCTGATCGGCCGAGCTGGCTCAGGGGGGAAGGCTGGGGCCATGGCGCAGAAGCCTTTCGCAAACCCAATCCTACTTGCCCACGAAGGAGAACCCGTGTGGAGTGTTTTCGGCCGCCGGAAACTCCCAGCAAAGCAGCAGGGCCCAGGGATCCAGGGGCAGCCCAGCCCCGCTTTGCCCAATGGAGAGCCGAAGGCCGGGGCGAAAACAGCTTGTGTTGATTTCCTGCAGCGAGGCACGGTGAGGCTGTGGTTTGTTGCCCAAGGAGAGTTTCCCTTTGCAGAATGCAGTTCCCAGAAGCTCGTTATGTGCCATCGCTGCGACGGGGCCTCGGAGCTGAGCGGCCGAGCTGGATCAGGGGTCATGGCAGGGACCTGGGCGCAGAAGGCCTTCGCGCGCCCAATCCTGTTTCCCCACCAAGGAGTACCCATGGGCAGTGTGATTCGGGTGCCGGAAACCCCCAGCAAAGCAGCTGGGCCCAGGGATCCAGGTGCAGCCCAGCCCCGCATCGCCCTATGGAGAGCGCAGGGCCTGGGGGGGAAAACGGCTTGCACTGCTTTCCTGAGCCAAGGCGAGTTGGGGGTGTGGTTTGCTGCCCGAGGAGAGTTTCCCTTTGCAGAATGCAGCTCCCAGAAGCTCGTCATGGGCCGTCGCTGCGAAGGGGCCTCGGCGCTGAGAGGCCGAGCTGGCTCAGGGGGCATGGCTGGGGGCTGGGTGCAGAAGCCCTTCGCGCACCCAATCCTACCTCCCCACGAAGAGGAACCCGTGGGGATTGGGTTTCGCGCGCTGGAGAGCCCCAGCAAAGCAGCAGGGCCCAGGGATCCAGGTGCAGCCTAGCCCCGTTTTGCCCTATGGAGAGCGCAGGGCCGGTGGCGAAAACGGCTTGCGCTGCTTTCCTGAGCCAAGGCGAGTAAGGGATGTGGTTTGCTGCTGGAAGAGAGTTTCCCTTTGCAGAATGCAGCTCCCAGAAGCTCGTTTTGGGCTGTCGCTGCGATGGGGCCTCGGCGCTGAGCGGCCGTGCTGGCTCAGGGGGCATGGCCGGGATCTGGGCGAAGAAGGACTTAGCACGCCCAATCCTGCTTGCCCACGAAGGAGAACCTGTGTGGAGTGTGATTCGGGTGCCGGAAACCCCCAGCAAAGCAGCAGGGCCCAGGGAGCCAGGGGCAGCCCAGCCCCGCTTTGCCCTATGGAGAGCGGAGGGCCGGGGGTGAAAAGAGCTTGTGTTGATATTCTGCGTGGAGTCACGGCGAGGCTGTGGTTTGCTGCCCAAGGAGAGTGTCCCTTTGCAGAATTCAGCTCCCCGAAGCTCGCTTTGGGCCCTCGCTGCGACGGGGCCTCGGCGCTGAGCGGCCCAGCTGGCTCAGGGGGCATGGCTGGGGGCAGGGCGAAGAAGGCCTTCGAGCGCCCAATCCTACTTCCCCACGAAGGAGAACCCGTGGGGATTGGGTTTCGCGCGCTGGATACCACCAGCAAAGCAGCAGGGCCCAGGGAGCCAGGGGCAGCCCGGCCCCGCTTTGCCCTATGGAGAGCGCAGGGCCGGGGGCGAAAAGGGCTTGCGCTGCTTTCCTGAGCCAAGGCGCGTAAGGGATGTGGTTTGCTGCTGGAAGAGAGTTTCCCTTTGCAGAATGCAGCTCCCAGAAGCTCGTTTTGGGCTGTCGCTGCGACGGGGCCTTGGCGCTGAGCGGCCGAGCTGGCTCAGGGGGCATGGCTGGGGCCTGGGCGCAGGAGGCTTTCGCGGGCCCAATCCTGCATTCCCCGCGAAGGAGAACCCGTGGGGAGTGCGTTTCGGGCTCCGGAGACCCCCAGGAAAGCAGCAGGGCCCAGGGATCCAGGGGCAGCCCAGCCCCGCTTTGCCCAATGGAGAGCCGAAGGCCGGGGCGAAAACAGCTTGTGTTGATTTCCTGCAGCGAGGCACGGTGAGGCTGTGGTTTGTTGCCCAAGGAGAGTTTCCCTTTGCAGAATGCAGTTCCCAGAAGCTCGTTATGTGCCATCGCTGCGACGGGGCCTCGGCGCTGAGCGGCCGAGCTGGATCAGGGGGCATGGCAGGGACCTGGGCGCAGAAGGCCTTCGCGCGCCCAATCCTGTTTCCCCACCAAGGAGTACCCATGGGCAGTGTGATTCGGGTGCCGGAAACCCCCAGCAAAGCAGCTGGGCCCAGGGATCCAGGTGCAGCCCAGCCCCGCATCGCCCTATGGAGAGCGCAGGGCCTGGGGGGGAAAACGGCTTGCACTGCTTTCCTGAGCCAAGGCGAGTTGGGGGTGTGGTTTGCTGCCCGAGGAGAGTTTCCCTTTGCAGAATGCAGCTCCCAGAAGCTCGTCATGGGCTGTCGCTGCGAAGGGGCCTCGGCGGTGAGCGGCTGAACTGGCTCAGGGGGCATGGATGGGGCCTGGGCGCAGAAGGCCTTCACGCGCCCAATCCTACTTCCCAAAGAAGGAGAACCAGTGGGGAGTGGGTTTCGGGCACTGGAGACCCCCAGCAAAGCAGCAGGGCCCAGGGAGCCAGGGGCAGCCCAGCTCAGCTTCGCCCTATGGAGAGCGGAGGGCCGGGGGCGAAAACAGCTTGTGTTGATTTCCTGCGCCGAGGCAAGTTGAGGCTGTGGTGGGCTGCCCAAGGAGAGTTTCCCTTTGCAGAATGCAGCTCCCAGAAGCTCGTTTTGATTTGCCATTGCGACGGGGCCTCGGCACTGAGCGGCAGAGCTGGCTCAGGTGGCACGGCTGCGGCCTAGGCGCAGAAGGTCTTCGCGCTCCGAATCCTGCTTCCCCACGAATGAGAACCCCTGTGGAGTGTGATTTGGGTGCCAGAAACCCCCAGCAAAGCAGCAGGGCCCAGGGATCCAGGGGCAGCCCAGCTCAGCTTCGCCCTATGGAGAGCGGAGTGCCGGGGGCGAAAACGGATAGCGTTGCTTTCCTGAGCGGAGGCGAGTTGGGGCTGTGCTTTGCTGCCCGAGGAGTGTTTCCCTTTGCAGAATGCAGCTCCCAGAAGCTCGTTTTGATTTGCCATTGCGACGGGGCCTCGGCACTGATGGGCAGAGCTGGCTCAGGGGGCATGGCTGCGGCCTAGGCGCAGAAGGTCTTCGCGCTCCGAATCCTGCTTCCCCAGGAATGAGAACCCCTGTGGAGTGTGATTCGGGTGCCTGAAACCACCAGCAAAGCAGCAGGGCCCAGGGATCCAGGGGCTGCCCAGCTCAGCTTCGCCCTATGGAGAGCGGAGTGCCGGGGGCGAAAACGGATAGCGTTGCTTTCCTGAGCGGAGGCGAGTTGGGGCTGTGCTTTGCTGCCCGAGGAGTGTTTCCCTTTGCAGAATGCAGTTCCCGGGAGCTCGTTATGTGCCTTGGCTGCGACGGGGGCTCGGCGCTGAGCGGCCGAGCTGGATCAGGGGGCATGGCAGGGACCTGGGCGCAGAAGGCCTTCGCGCGCCCAATCCTGTTTCCCCACGAAGGAGTACCCATGGGCAGTGTGATTCGGGTGCCAGAAACCCCCAGCAAAGCAGCTGGGCCCAGGGATCCATGGGCAGCCCAGCCCCGCATCGCCCTATGGAGAGCGCAGGGCCTGGGGGGAAAACGGCTTGCACTGCTTTCCTGAGCCAAGGCGCGTTGGGGGTGTGGTTTGCTGCCCGAGGAGAGTTTCCCTTTGCAGAATGCAGCTCCCAGAAGCTCGTTTTGGGCCGTAGCTGCCACGGGTCCTCAGCACTGAGCGGCCGAGCTGGCTCAGGGGGCATGGCTGGGGCCTGGGCGCAGAAGCCTTTCGCGCACCCAATCCTGCATTCCCCACGAAGGAGAACCCGTGGGGAGTGGGATTTGTGTGCCGGAGACCCCCAGCAAAGCAGCAGGGCCCAGGGAGCCAGGGGTGGCCCAGCCCCGCTTTGCCCTATGGAGAGAGGAGGGCTGGGGGCGCAAACAGCTTGTGTTGATTTCCTGCGCCAAGGCACGGTGAGGCTGTGGATTGCTGCCGGAGGAGAGTTTCCCTTTGCAGAATGAAGATCCCAGAAGCTCGTCATGCGCCGTCGCTGCGAAGGGGCCTCGGCGCTGAGCGGCCGAGCTGGCTCAGGGGGCATGGATGGGGCCTGGGCGCAGAAGACCTTCGCGCGCCCAATCCTACTTCCCAAAGAAGGAGAACCAGTGGGGAGTGGGTTTCGGGCGCTGGAGACCCCCAGCAAAGCAGCAGTGCCCAGGGAGCCAGGGGTAGCTCAGCTCAGCTTCGCCCTATGGAGAGCGGAGGGCCGGGGGCGAAAACAGCTTGTGTTGATTTCCTGCGCCGAGGCAGGTTGAGGCTGTGGTGTGCTGCCCAAGGAGAGTTTCCCTTTGCAGAATGCAGCTCCCAGAAGCTCGTTTTGGGCCGTCGCTGCGAAGGGGCCTCGGTGCTGAGCGGCCGAGCTGGCTCAGGGTGCATGGCTGTGGTCTGGGTGCAGAAGGCCTTTGCGCGCCGAATCCTGCATCCCCACGAAGGAGAACCCGTGGGCAGTGTGATTCGGGTGCCGGAAACCCCCAGCAAAGCAGCTGGGCCCAGGGATCCAGGTGCAGCCCAGCCCCGCATCGCCCTATGAAGAGCGCAGGGCCTGGGGGGGAAAACGGCTTGCACTGCTTTCCTGAGCCAAGGCGAGTTGGGGGTGTGGTTTGCTGCCCGAGGAGAGTTTCCCTTTGCAGAATGCAGCTCCCAGAAGCTCGTCATGGGCTGTCGCTGCGAAGGGGCCTCGGCGGTGAGCGGCTGAACTGGCTCAGGGGGCATGGATGGGGCCTGGGCGCAGAAGGCCTTCACGCGCCCAATCCTACTTCCCAAAGAAGGAGAACCAGTGGGGAGTGGGTTTCGGGCACTGGAGACCCCCAGCAAAGCAGCAGGGCCCAGGGAGCCAGGGGCAGCCCAGCTCAGCTTCGCCCTATGGAGAGCGGAGGGCCGGGGGCGAAAACAGCTTGTGTTGATTTCCTGCGCCGAGGCAAGTTGAGGCTGTGGTGGGCTGCCCAAGGAGAGTTTCCCTTTGCAGAATGCAGCTCCCAGAAGCTCGTTTTGATTTGCCATTGCGACGGGGCCTCGGCACTGAGCGGCAGAGCTGGCTCAGGTGGCACGGCTGCGGCCTAGGCGCAGAAGGTCTTCGCGCTCCGAATCCTGCTTCCCCACGAATGAGAACCCCTGTGGAGTGTGATTTGGGTGCCAGAAACCCCCAGCAAAGCAGCAGGGCCCAGGGATCCAGGGGCAGCCCAGCTCAGCTTCGCCCTATGGAGAGCGGAGTGCCGGGGGCGAAAACGGATAACGTTGCTTTCCTGAGCGGAGGCGAGTTGGGGCTGTGCTTTGCTGCTCGAGGAGTGTTTCCCTTTGCAGAATGCAGCTCCCAGAAGCTCGTTTTGGGCCGTAGCTGCGACGGGGCCTCAGCGCTGAGCGCCCGAGCTGGCTCAGGATGCATGGCTGTGGTCTGGGCGCAGAAGGCCTTCGCGCGCCCAATCCTGCTTCCCCACGAAGGAGAACCCGTGGGCAGTGTGATTCGGGTGCCGGAAACCCCCAGCAAAGCAGCAGGGCCCAGGGATCCAGGGGCAGCCCAGCTCAGCTTCGCCCTATGGAGAGCGGATTGCCGGGGGCGAAAACGGATAGCGTTGCTTTCCTGAGCCAAGGCGCGTTGGGGGTGTGGTTTGCTGCCGGAGGAGAGTTTCCCTTTGCAGAATGCAGCTCCCAGAAGCTCGTTTTGGGCCGTAGCTGCCACGGGTCCTCAGCACTGAGCGGCCGAGCTGGCTCAGGGGGCATGGCTGGGGCCTGGGCGCAGAAGCCTTTCGCGCACCCAATCCTGCATTCCCCACGAAGGAGAACCCGTGGGGAGTGGGATTTGTGTGCCGGAGACCCCCAGCAAAGCAGCAGGGCCCAGGGAGCCAGGGGTGGCCCAGCCCCGCTTTGCCCTATGGAGAGAGGAGGGCTGGGGGCGCAAACAGCTTGTGTTGATTTCCTGCGCCAAGGCACGGTGAGGCTGTGGATTGCTGCCGGAGGAGAGTTTCCCTTTGCAGAATGAAGATCCCAGAAGCTCGTCATGCGCCGTCGCTGCGAAGGGGCCTCGGCGCTGAGCGGCCGAGCTGGCTCAGGGGGCATGGATGGGGCCTGGGCGCAGAAGACCTTCGCGCGCCCAATCCTACTTCCCAAAGAAGGAGAACCAGTGGGGAGTGGGTTTCGGGCGCTGGAGACCCCCAGCAAAGCAGCAGTGCCCAGGGAGCCAGGGGTAGCTCAGCTCAGCTTCGCCCTATGGAGAGCGGAGGGCCGGGGGCGAAAACAGCTTGTGTTGATTTCCTGCGCCGAGGCAGGTTGAGGCTGTGGTGTGCTGCCCAAGGAGAGTTTCCCTTTGCAGAATGCAGCTCCCAGAAGCTCGTTTTGGGCCGTCGCTGCGAAGGGGCCTTGGTGCTGAGCGGCCGAGCTGGCTCAGGGTGCATGGCTGTGGTCTGGGTGCAGAAGGCCTTTGCGCGCCCAATCCTGCATCCCCACGAAGGAGAACCCGTGGGCAGTGTGATTCGGGTGCCGGAAACCCCCAGCAAAGCAGCAGGTCCCAGGGATCCAGGCGCAGCCCAGCCCCGCATCGCCCTATGGAGAGCGCAGGGCCTGGGGGGAAAACGGCTTGCACTGCTTTCCTGAGCCAATGCGCGTTGGGGGTGTGGTTTGCTGCCCAAGGAGAGTTTCCTTTTGCAGAATGCAGCTCCCAGAAGCTCTTTTTGGGCCGTCGCTGCCACGGGTCCTCAGCGCTGATCGGCCGAGCTGGCTCAGGGGGGAAGGCTGGGGCCATGGCGCAGAAGCCTTTCGCAAACCCAATCCTACTTGCCCACGAAGGAGAACCCGTGTGGAGTGTTTTCGGCCGCCGGAAACTCCCAGCAAAGCAGCAGGGCCCAGGGATCCAGGGGCAGCCCAGCCCCGCTTTGCCCAATGGAGAGCCGAAGGCCGGGGCGAAAACAGCTTGTGTTGATTTCCTGCAGCGAGGCACGGTGAGGCTGTGGTTTGTTGCCCAAGGAGAGTTTCCCTTTGCAGAATGCAGTTCCCAGAAGCTCGTTATGTGCCATCGCTGCGACGGGGCCTCGGCGCTGAACGGCCGAGCTGGATCAGGGGTCATGGCAGGGACCTGGGCGCAGAAGGCCTTCGCGCGCCCAATCCTGTTTCCCCACCAAGGAGTACCCATGGGCAGTGTGATTCGGGTGCCGGAAACCCCCAGCAAAGCAGCTGGGCCCAGGGATCCAGGTGCAGCCCAGCCCCGCATCGCCCTATGGAGAGCGCAGGGCCTGGGGGGGAAAACGGCTTGCACTGCTTTCCTGAGCCAAGGCGAGTTGGGGGTGTGGTTTGCTGCCCGAGGAGAGTTTCCCTTTGCAGAATGCAGCTCCCAGAAGCTCGTCATGGGCTGTCGCTGCGAAGGGGCCTCGGCGGTGAGCGGCTGAACTGGCTCAGGGGGCATGGATGGGGCCTGGGCGCAGAAGGCCTTCACGCGCCCAATCCTACTTCCCAAAGAAGGAGAACCAGTGGGGAGTGGGTTTCGGGCACTGGAGACCCCCAGCAAAGCAGCAGGGCCCAGGGAGCCAGGGGCAGCCCAGCTCAGCTTCGCCCTATGGAGAGCGGAGGGCCGGGGGCGAAAACAGCTTGTGTTGATTTCCTGCGCCGAGGCAAGTTGAGGCTGTGGTGGGCTGCCCAAGGAGAGTTTCCCTTTGCAGAATGCAGCTCCCAGAAGCTCGTTTTGATTTGCCATTGCGACGGGGCCTCGGCACTGAGCGGCAGAGCTGGCTCAGGTGGCACGGCTGCGGCCTAGGCGCAGAAGGTCTTCGCGCTCCGAATCCTGCTTCCCCACGAATGAGAACCCCTGTGGAGTGTGATTTGGGTGCCAGAAACCCCCAGCAAAGCAGCAGGGCCCAGGGATCCAGGGGCAGCCCAGCTCAGCTTCGCCCTATGGAGAGCGGAGTGCCGGGGGCGAAAACGGATAGCGTTGCTTTCCTGAGCGGAGGCGAGTTGGGGCTGTGCTTTGCTGCCCGAGGAGTGTTTCCCTTTGCAGAATGCAGCTCCCAGAAGCTCGTTTTGGGCCGTAGCTGCGACGGGGCCTCAGCGCTGAGCGCCCGAGCTGGCTCAGGATGCATGGCTGTGGTCTGGGCGCAGAAGGCCTTCGCGCGCCCAATCCTGCTTCCCCACGAAGGAGAACCCGTGGGCAGTGTGATTCGGGTGCCGGAAACCCCCAGCAAAGCAGCAGGGCCCAGGGATCCAGGGGCAGCCCAGCTCAGCTTCGCCCTATGGAGAGCGGATTGCCGGGGGCGAAAACGGATAGCGTTGCTTTCCTGAGCGGAGGCGAGTTGGGGCTGTGCTTTGCTGCCCGAGGAGTGTTTCCCTTTGCAGAATGCAGCTCCCAGAAGCTCGTTTTGATTTGCCATTGCGACGGGGCCTCGGCACTGATGGGCAGAGCTGGCTCAGGGGGCATGGCTGCGGCCTAGGCGCAGAAGGTCTTCGCGCTCCGAATCCTGCTTCCCCAGGAATGAGAACCCCTGTGGAGTGTGATTCGGGTGCCTGAAACCACCAGCAAAGCAGCAGGGCCCAGGGATCCAGGGGCTGCCCAGCTCAGCTTCGCCCTATGGAGAGCGGAGTGCCGGGGGCGAAAACGGATAGCGTTGCTTTCCTGAGCGGAGGCGAGTTGGGGCTGTGCTTTGCTGCCCGAGGAGTGTTTCCCTTTGCAGAATGCAGTTCCCGGGAGCTCGTTATGTGCCTTGGCTGCGACGGGGGCTCGGCGCTGAGCGGCCGAGCTGGATCAGGGGGCATGGCAGGGACCTGGGCGCAGAAGGCCTTCGCGCGCCCAATCCTGTTTCCCCACGAAGGAGTACCCATGGGCAGTGTGATTCGGGTGCCAGAAACCCCCAGCAAAGCAGCTGGGCCCAGGGATCCATGGGCAGCCCAGCCCCGCATCGCCCTATGGAGAGCGCAGGGCCTGGGGGGAAAACGGCTTGCACTGCTTTCCTGAGCCAAGGCGCGTTGGGGGTGTGGTTTGCTGCCCGAGGAGAGTTTCCCTTTGCAGAATGCAGCTCCCAGAAGCTCGTTTTGGGCCGTAGCTGCCACGGGTCCTCAGCACTGAGCGGCCGAGCTGGCTCAGGGGGCATGGCTGGGGCCTGGGCGCAGAAGCCTTTCGCGCACCCAATCCTGCATTCCCCACGAAGGAGAACCCGTGGGGAGTGGGATTTGTGTGCCGGAGACCCCCAGCAAAGCAGCAGGGCCCAGGGAGCCAGGGGTGGCCCAGCCCCGCTTTGCCCTATGGAGAGAGGAGGGCTGGGGGCGCAAACAGCTTGTGTTGATTTCCTGCGCCAAGGCACGGTGAGGCTGTGGATTGCTGCCGGAGGAGAGTTTCCCTTTGCAGAATGAAGATCCCAGAAGCTCGTCATGCGCCGTCGCTGCGAAGGGGCCTCGGCGCTGAGCGGCCGAGCTGGCTCAGGGGGCATGGATGGGGCCTGGGCGCAGAAGACCTTCGCGCGCCCAATCCTACTTCCCAAAGAAGGAGAACCAGTGGGGAGTGGGTTTCGGGCGCTGGAGACCCCCAGCAAAGCAGCAGTGCCCAGGGAGCCAGGGGTAGCTCAGCTCAGCTTCGCCCTATGGAGAGCGGAGGGCCGGGGGCGAAAACAGCTTGTGTTGATTTCCTGCGCCGAGGCAGGTTGAGGCTGTGGTGTGCTGCCCAAGGAGAGTTTCCCTTTGCAGAATGCAGCTCCCAGAAGCTCGTTTTGGGCCGTCGCTGCGAAGGGGCCTCGGTGCTGAGCGGCCGAGCTGGCTCAGGGTGCATGGCTGTGGTCTGGGTGCAGAAGGCCTTTGCGCGCCCAATCCTGCATCCCCACGAAGGAGAACCCGTGGGCAGTGTGATTCGGGTGCCGGAAACCCCCAGCAAAGCAGCAGGTCCCAGGGATCCAGGCGCAGCCCAGCCCCGCATCGCCCTATGGAGAGCGCAGGGCCTGGGGGGAAAACGGCTTGCACTGCTTTCCTGAGCCAATGCGCGTTGGGGGTGTGGTTTGCTGCCCAAGGAGAGTTTCCTTTTGCAGAATGCAGCTCCCAGAAGCTCTTTTTGGGCCGTCGCTGCCACGGGTCCTCAGCGCTGATCGGCCGAGCTGGCTCAGGGGGGAAGGCTGGGGCCATGGCGCAGAAGCCTTTCGCAAACCCAATCCTACTTGCCCACGAAGGAGAACCCGTGTGGAGTGTTTTCGGCCGCCGGAAACTCCCAGCAAAGCAGCAGGGCCCAGGGATCCAGGGGCAGCCCAGCCCCGCTTTGCCCAATGGAGAGCCGAAGGCCGGGGCGAAAACAGCTTGTGTTGATTTCCTGCAGCGAGGCACGGTGAGGCTGTGGTTTGTTGCCCAAGGAGAGTTTCCCTTTGCAGAATGCAGTTCCCAGAAGCTCGTTATGTGCCATCGCTGCGACGGGGCCTCGGCGCTGAACGGCCGAGCTGGATCAGGGGTCATGGCAGGGACCTGGGCGCAGAAGGCCTTCGCGCGCCCAATCCTGTTTCCCCACCAAGGAGTACCCATGGGCAGTGTGATTCGGGTGCCGGAAACCCCCAGCAAAGCAGCTGGGCCCAGGGATCCAGGTGCAGCCCAGCCCCGCATCGCCCTATGGAGAGCGCAGGGCCTGGGGGGGAAAACGGCTTGCACTGCTTTCCTGAGCCAAGGCGAGTTGGGGGTGTGGTTTGCTGCCCGAGGAGAGTTTCCCTTTGCAGAATGCAGCTCCCAGAAGCTCGTCATGGGCCGTCGCTGCGAAGGGGCCTCGGCGCTGAGAGGCCGAGCTGGCTCAGGGGGCATGGCTGGGGGCTGGGTGCAGAAGCCCTTCGCGCACCCAATCCTACCTCCCCACGAAGAGGAACCCGTGGGGATTGGGTTTCGCGCGCTGGAGAGCCCCAGCAAAGCAGCAGGGCCCAGGGATCCAGGTGCAGCCTAGCCCCGTTTTGCCCTATGGAGAGCGCAGGGCCGGTGGCGAAAACGGCTTGCGCTGCTTTCCTGAGCCAAGGCGAGTAAGGGATGTGGTTTGCTGCTGGAAGAGAGTTTCCCTTTGCAGAATGCAGCTCCCAGAAGCTCGTTTTGGGCTGTCGCTGCGATGGGGCCTCGGCGCTGAGCGGCCGTGCTGGCTCAGGGGGCATGGCCGGGATCTGGGCGAAGAAGGACTTAGCACGCCCAATCCTGCTTGCCCACGAAGGAGAACCTGTGTGGAGTGTGATTCGGGTGCCGGAAACCCCCAGCAAAGCAGCAGGGCCCAGGGAGCCAGGGGCAGCCCAGCCCCGCTTTGCCCTATGGAGAGCGGAGGGCCGGGGGTGAAAAGAGCTTGTGTTGATATTCTGCGTGGAGTCACGGCGAGGCTGTGGTTTGCTGCCCAAGGAGAGTGTCCCTTTGCAGAATTCAGCTCCCCGAAGCTCGCTTTGGGCCCTCGCTGCGACGGGGCCTCGGCGCTGAGCGGCCCAGCTGGCTCAGGGGGCATGGCTGGGGGCAGGGCGAAGAAGGCCTTCGAGCGCCCAATCCTACTTCCCCACGAAGGAGAACCCGTGGGGATTGGGTTTCGCGCGCTGGATACCACCAGCAAAGCAGCAGGGCCCAGGGAGCCAGGGGCAGCCCGGCCCCGCTTTGCCCTATGGAGAGCGCAGGGCCGGGGGCGAAAAGGGCTTGCGCTGCTTTCCTGAGCCAAGGCGCGTAAGGGATGTGGTTTGCTGCTGGAAGAGAGTTTCCCTTTGCAGAATGCAGCTCCCAGAAGCTCGTTTTGGGCTGTCGCTGCGACGGGGCCTTGGCGCTGAGCGGCCGAGCTGGCTCAGGGGGCATGGCTGGGGCCTGGGCGCAGGAGGCTTTCGCGGGCCCAATCCTGCATTCCCCGCGAAGGAGAACCCGTGGGGAGTGCGTTTCGGGCTCCGGAGACCCCCAGGAAAGCAGCAGGGCCCAGGGATCCAGGGGCAGCCCAGCCCCGCTTTGCCCAATGGAGAGCCGAAGGCCGGGGCGAAAACAGCTTGTGTTGATTTCCTGCAGCGAGGCACGGTGAGGCTGTGGTTTGTTGCCCAAGGAGAGTTTCCCTTTGCAGAATGCAGTTCCCAGAAGCTCGTTATGTGCCATCGCTGCGACGGGGCCTCGGCGCTGAGCGGCCGAGCTGGATCAGGGGGCATGGCAGGGACCTGGGCGCAGAAGGCCTTCGCGCGCCCAATCCTGTTTCCCCACCAAGGAGTACCCATGGGCAGTGTGATTCGGGTGCCGGAAACCCCCAGCAAAGCAGCTGGGCCCAGGGATCCAGGTGCAGCCCAGCCCCGCATCGCCCTATGGAGAGCGCAGGGCCTGGGGGGGAAAACGGCTTGCACTGCTTTCCTGAGCCAAGGCGAGTTGGGGGTGTGGTTTGCTGCCCGAGGAGAGTTTCCCTTTGCAGAATGCAGCTCCCAGAAGCTCGTTTTGATTTGCCATTGCGACGGGGCCTCGGCACTGATGGGCAGAGCTGGCTCAGGGGGCATGGATGGGGCCTGGGCGCAGAAGACCTTCGCGCGCCCAATCCTACTTCCCAAAGAAGGAGAACCAGTGGGGAGTGGGTTTCGGGCGCTGGAGACCCCCAGCAAAGCAGCAGTGCCCAGGGAGCCAGGGGTAGCTCAGCTCAGCTTCGCCCTATGGAGAGCGGAGGGCCGGGGGCGAAAACAGCTTGTGTTGATTTCCTGCGCCGAGGCAGGTTGAGGCTGTGGTGTGCTGCCCAAGGAGAGTTTCCCTTTGCAGAATGCAGCTCCCAGAAGCTCGTTTTGGGCCGTCGCTGCGAAGGGGCCTCGGTGCTGAGCGGCCGAGCTGGCTCAGGGTGCATGGCTGTGGTCTGGGTGCAGAAGGCCTTTGCGCGCCCAATCCTGCATCCCCACGAAGGAGAACCCGTGGGCAGTGTGATTCGGGTGCCGGAAACCCCCAGCAAAGCAGCAGGTCCCAGGGATCCAGGCGCAGCCCAGCCCCGCATCGCCCTATGGAGAGCGCAGGGCCTGGGGGGAAAACGGCTTGCACTGCTTTCCTGAGCCAATGCGCGTTGGGGGTGTGGTTTGCTGCCCAAGGAGAGTTTCCTTTTGCAGAATGCAGCTCCCAGAAGCTCTTTTTGGGCCGTCGCTGCCACGGGTCCTCAGCGCTGATCGGCCGAGCTGGCTCAGGGGGGAAGGCTGGGGCCATGGCGCAGAAGCCTTTCGCAAACCCAATCCTACTTGCCCACGAAGGAGAACCCGTGTGGAGTGTTTTCGGCCGCCGGAAACTCCCAGCAAAGCAGCAGGGCCCAGGGATCCAGGGGCAGCCCAGCCCCGCTTTGCCCAATGGAGAGCCGAAGGCCGGGGCGAAAACAGCTTGTGTTGATTTCCTGCAGCGAGGCACGGTGAGGCTGTGGTTTGTTGCCCAAGGAGAGTTTCCCTTTGCAGAATGCAGTTCCCAGAAGCTCGTTATGTGCCATCGCTGCGACGGGGCCTCGGAGCTGAGCGGCCGAGCTGGATCAGGGGTCATGGCAGGGACCTGGGCGCAGAAGGCCTTCGCGCGCCCAATCCTGTTTCCCCACCAAGGAGTACCCATGGGCAGTGTGATTCGGGTGCCGGAAACCCCCAGCAAAGCAGCTGGGCCCAGGGATCCAGGTGCAGCCCAGCCCCGCATCGCCCTATGGAGAGCGCAGGGCCTGGGGGGGAAAACGGCTTGCACTGCTTTCCTGAGCCAAGGCGAGTTGGGGGTGTGGTTTGCTGCCCGAGGAGAGTTTCCCTTTGCAGAATGCAGCTCCCAGAAGCTCTTCATGGGCCGTCGCTGCGAAGGGGCCTCGGCGCTGAGAGGCCGAGCTGGCTCAGGGGGCATGGCTGGGGGCTGGGTGCAGAAGCCCTTCGCGCACCCAATCCTACCTCCCCACGAAGAGGAACCCGTGGGGATTGGGTTTCGCGCGCTGGAGAGCCCCAGCAAAGCAGCAGGGCCCAGGGATCCAGGTGCAGCCTAGCCCCGTTTTGCCCTATGGAGAGCGCAGGGCCGGTGGCGAAAACGGCTTGCGCTGCTTTCCTGAGCCAAGGCGAGTAAGGGATGTGGTTTGCTGCTGGAAGAGAGTTTCCCTTTGCAGAATGCAGCTCCCAGAAGCTCGTTTTGGGCTGTCGCTGCGATGGGGCCTCGGCGCTGAGCGGCCGTGCTGGCTCAGGGGGCATGGCCGGGATCTGGGCGAAGAAGGACTTAGCACGCCCAATCCTGCTTGCCCACGAAGGAGAACCTGTGTGGAGTGTGATTCGGGTGCCGGAAACCCCCAGCAAAGCAGCAGGGCCCAGGGAGCCAGGGGCAGCCCAGCCCCGCTTTGCCCTATGGAGAGCGGAGGGCCGGGGGTGAAAAGAGCTTGTGTTGATATTCTGCGTGGAGTCACGGCGAGGCTGTGGTTTGCTGCCCAAGGAGAGTGTCCCTTTGCAGAATTCAGCTCCCCGAAGCTCGCTTTGGGCCCTCGCTGCGACGGGGCCTCGGCGCTGAGCGGCCCAGCTGGCTCAGGGGGCATGGCTGGGGGCAGGGCGAAGAAGGCCTTCGAGCGCCCAATCCTACTTCCCCACGAAGGAGAACCCGTGGGGATTGGGTTTCGCGCGCTGGATACCACCAGCAAAGCAGCAGGGCCCAGGGAGCCAGGGGCAGCCCGGCCCCGCTTTGCCCTATGGAGAGCGCAGGGCCGGGGGCGAAAAGGGCTTGCGCTGCTTTCCTGAGCCAAGGCGCGTAAGGGATGTGGTTTGCTGCTGGAAGAGAGTTTCCCTTTGCAGAATGCAGCTCCCAGAAGCTCGTTTTGGGCTGTCGCTGCGACGGGGCCTTGGCGCTGAGCGGCCGAGCTGGCTCAGGGGGCATGGCTGGGGCCTGGGCGCAGGAGGCTTTCGCGGGCCCAATCCTGCATTCCCCGCGAAGGAGAACCCGTGGGGAGTGCGTTTCGGGCTCCGGAGACCCCCAGGAAAGCAGCAGGGCCCAGGGATCCAGGGGCAGCCCAGCCCCGCTTTGCCCAATGGAGAGCCGAAGGCCGGGGCGAAAACAGCTTGTGTTGATTTCCTGCAGCGAGGCACGGTGAGGCTGTGGTTTGTTGCCCAAGGAGAGTTTCCCTTTGCAGAATGCAGTTCCCAGAAGCTCGTTATGTGCCATCGCTGCGACGGGGCCTCGGCGCTGAGCGGCCGAGCTGGATCAGGGGGCATGGCAGGGACCTGGGCGCAGAAGGCCTTCGCGCGCCCAATCCTGTTTCCCCACGAAGGAGTACCCATGGGCAGTGTGATTCGGGTGCCGGAAACCCCCAGCAAAGCAGCTGGGCCCAGGGATCCAGGTGCAGCCCAGCCCCGCATCGCCCTATGGAGAGCGCAGGGCCTGGGGGGGAAAACGGCTTGCACTGCTTTCCTGAGCCAAGGCGAGTTGGGGGTGTGGTTTGCTGCCCGAGGAGAGTTTCCCTTTGCAGAATGCAGCTCCCAGAAGCTCGTCATGGGCTGTCGCTGCGAAGGGGCCTCGGCGGTGAGCGGCTGAACTGGCTCAGGGGGCATGGATGGGGCCTGGGCGCAGAAGGCCTTCACGCGCCCAATCCTACTTCCCAAAGAAGGAGAACCAGTGGGGAGTGGGTTTCGGGCACTGGAGACCCCCAGCAAAGCAGCAGGGCCCAGGGAGCCAGGGGCAGCCCAGCTCAGCTTCGCCCTATGGAGAGCGGAGGGCCGGGGGCGAAAACAGCTTGTGTTGATTTCCTGCGCCGAGGCAAGTTGAGGCTGTGGTGGGCTGCCCAAGGAGAGTTTCCCTTTGCAGAATGCAGCTCCCAGAAGCTCGTTTTGATTTGCCATTGCGACGGGGCCTCGGCACTGAGCGGCAGAGCTGGCTCAGGTGGCACGGCTGCGGCCTAGGCGCAGAAGGTCTTCGCGCTCCGAATCCTGCTTCCCCACGAATGAGAACCCCTGTGGAGTGTGATTTGGGTGCCAGAAACCCCCAGCAAAGCAGCAGGGCCCAGGGATCCAGGGGCAGCCCAGCTCAGCTTCGCCCTATGGAGAGCGGAGTGCCGGGGGCGAAAACGGATAGCGTTGCTTTCCTGAGCGGAGGCGAGTTGGGGCTGTGCTTTGCTGCCCGAGGAGTGTTTCCCTTTGCAGAATGCAGCTCCCAGAAGCTCGTTTTGATTTGCCATTGCGACGGGGCCTCGGCACTGATGGGCAGAGCTGGCTCAGGGGGCATGGCTGCGGCCTAGGCGCAGAAGGTCTTCGCGCTCCGAATCCTGCTTCCCCAGGAATGAGAACCCCTGTGGAGTGTGATTCGGGTGCCTGAAACCACCAGCAAAGCAGCAGGGCCCAGGGATCCAGGGGCTGCCCAGCTCAGCTTCGCCCTATGGAGAGCGGAGTGCCGGGGGCGAAAACGGATAGCGTTGCTTTCCTGAGCGGAGGCGAGTTGGGGCTGTGCTTTGCTGCCCGAGGAGTGTTTCCCTTTGCAGAATGCAGTTCCCGGGAGCTCGTTATGTGCCTTGGCTGCGACGGGGGCTCGGCGCTGAGCGGCCGAGCTGGATCAGGGGGCATGGCAGGGACCTGGGCGCAGAAGGCCTTCGCGCGCCCAATCCTGTTTCCCCACGAAGGAGTACCCATGGGCAGTGTGATTCGGGTGCCAGAAACCCCCAGCAAAGCAGCTGGGCCCAGGGATCCATGGGCAGCCCAGCCCCGCATCGCCCTATGGAGAGCGCAGGGCCTGGGGGGAAAACGGCTTGCACTGCTTTCCTGAGCCAAGGCGCGTTGGGGGTGTGGTTTGCTGCCCGAGGAGAGTTTCCCTTTGCAGAATGCAGCTCCCAGAAGCTCGTTTTGGGCCGTAGCTGCCACGGGTCCTCAGCACTGAGCGGCCGAGCTGGCTCAGGGGGCATGGCTGGGGCCTGGGCGCAGAAGCCTTTCGCGCACCCAATCCTGCATTCCCCACGAAGGAGAACCCGTGGGGAGTGGGATTTGTGTGCCGGAGACCCCCAGCAAAGCAGCAGGGCCCAGGGAGCCAGGGGTGGCCCAGCCCCGCTTTGCCCTATGGAGAGAGGAGGGCTGGGGGCGCAAACAGCTTGTGTTGATTTCCTGCGCCAAGGCACGGTGAGGCTGTGGATTGCTGCCGGAGGAGAGTTTCCCTTTGCAGAATGAAGATCCCAGAAGCTCGTCATGCGCCGTCGCTGCGAAGGGGCCTCGGCGCTGAGCGGCCGAGCTGGCTCAGGGGGCATGGATGGGGCCTGGGCGCAGAAGACCTTCGCGCGCCCAATCCTACTTCCCAAAGAAGGAGAACCAGTGGGGAGTGGGTTTCGGGCGCTGGAGACCCCCAGCAAAGCAGCAGTGCCCAGGGAGCCAGGGGTAGCTCAGCTCAGCTTCGCCCTATGGAGAGCGGAGGGCCGGGGGCGAAAACAGCTTGTGTTGATTTCCTGCGCCGAGGCAGGTTGAGGCTGTGGTGTGCTGCCCAAGGAGAGTTTCCCTTTGCAGAATGCAGCTCCCAGAAGCTCGTTTTGGGCCGTCGCTGCGAAGGGGCCTCGGTGCTGAGCGGCCGAGCTGGCTCAGGGTGCATGGCTGTGGTCTGGGTGCAGAAGGCCTTTGCGCGCCCAATCCTGCATCCCCACGAAGGAGAACCCGTGGGCAGTGTGATTCGGGTGCCGGAAACCCCCAGCAAAGCAGCAGGTCCCAGGGATCCAGGCGCAGCCCAGCCCCGCATCGCCCTATGGAGAGCGCAGGGCCTGGGGGGAAAACGGCTTGCACTGCTTTCCTGAGCCAATGCGCGTTGGGGGTGTGGTTTGCTGCCCAAGGAGAGTTTCCTTTTGCAGAATGCAGCTCCCAGAAGCTCTTTTTGGGCCGTCGCTGCCACGGGTCCTCAGCGCTGATCGGCCGAGCTGGCTCAGGGGGGAAGGCTGGGGCCATGGCGCAGAAGCCTTTCGCAAACCCAATCCTACTTGCCCACGAAGGAGAACCCGTGTGGAGTGTTTTCGGCCGCCGGAAACTCCCAGCAAAGCAGCAGGGCCCAGGGATCCAGGGGCAGCCCAGCCCCGCTTTGCCCAATGGAGAGCCGAAGGCCGGGGCGAAAACAGCTTGTGTTGATTTCCTGCAGCGAGGCACGGTGAGGCTGTGGTTTGTTGCCCAAGGAGAGTTTCCCTTTGCAGAATGCAGTTCCCAGAAGCTCGTTATGTGCCATCGCTGCGACGGGGCCTCGGCGCTGAGCGGCCGAGCTGGATCAGGGGGCATGGCAGGGACCTGGGCGCAGAAGGCCTTCGCGCGCCCAATCCTGTCTCCCCACCAAGGAGTACCCATGGGCAGTGTGATTCGGGTTCCGGAAACCCCCAGCAAAGCAGCAGGGCCCAGGGATCCAGGTGCAGCCCAGCCCCGCATCGCCCTATGGAGAGCGCAGGGCCTGGGGGGGAAAACGGCTTGCACTGCTTTCCTGAGCCAAGGCGAGTTGGGGGTGTGGTTTGCTGCCCGAGGAGAGTTTCCCTTTGCAGAATGCAGCTCCCAGAAGCTCGTCATGGGCTGTCGCTGCGAAGGGGCCTCGGCGGTGAGCGACTGAACTGGCTCAGGGGGCATGGATGGGGCCTGGGCGCAGAAGGCCTTCGCGCGCCCAATCCTGTTTCCCCACCAAGGAGTACCCATGGGCAGTGTGATTCGGGTGCCGGAAACCCCCAGCAAAGCAGCTGGGCCCAGGGATCCAGGTGCAGCCCAGCCCCGCATCGCCCTATGGAGAGCGCAGGGCCTGGGGGGGAAAACGGCTTGCACTGCTTTCCTGAGCCAATGCGCGTTGGGGGTGTGGTTTGCTGCCCGAGGAGAGTTTCCCTTTGCAGAATGCAGCTCCCAGAAGCTCGTCATGGGCCGTCGCTGCGAAGGGGCCTCGGCGCTGAGAGGCCGAGCTGGCTCAGGGGGCATGGCTGGGGGCTGGGTGCAGAAGCCCTTCGCGCACCCAATCCTACCTCCCCACGAAGAGGAACCCGTGGGGATTGGGTTTCGCGCGCTGGAGAGCCCCAGCAAAGCAGCAGGGCCCAGGGATCCAGGTGCAGCCTAGCCCCGTTTTGCCCTATGGAGAGCGCAGGGCCGGTGGCGAAAACGGCTTGCGCTGCTTTCCTGAGCCAAGGCGAGTAAGGGATGTGGTTTGCTGCTGGAAGAGAGTTTCCCTTTGCAGAATGCAGCTCCCAGAAGCTCGTTTTGGGCTGTCGCTGCGATGGGGCCTCGGCGCTGAGCGGCCGTGCTGGCTCAGGGGGCATGGCCGGGATCTGGGCGAAGAAGGACTTAGCACGCCCAATCCTGCTTGCCCACGAAGGAGAACCTGTGTGGAGTGTGATTCGGGTGCCGGAAACCCCCAGCAAAGCAGCAGGGCCCAGGGAGCCAGGGGCAGCCCAGCCCCGCTTTGCCCTATGGAGAGCGGAGGGCCGGGGGTGAAAAGAGCTTGTGTTGATATTCTGCGTGGAGTCACGGCGAGGCTGTGGTTTGCTGCCCAAGGAGAGTGTCCCTTTGCAGAATTCAGCTCCCCGAAGCTCGCTTTGGGCCCTCGCTGCGACGGGGCCTCGGCGCTGAGCGGCCCAGCTGGCTCAGGGGGCATGGCTGGGGGCAGGGCGAAGAAGGCCTTCGAGCGCCCAATCCTACTTCCCCACGAAGGAGAACCCGTGGGGATTGGGTTTCGCGCGCTGGATACCACCAGCAAAGCAGCAGGGCCCAGGGAGCCAGGGGCAGCCCGGCCCCGCTTTGCCCTATGGAGAGCGCAGGGCCGGGGGCGAAAAGGGCTTGCGCTGCTTTCCTGAGCCAAGGCGCGTAAGGGATGTGGTTTGCTGCTGGAAGAGAGTTTCCCTTTGCAGAATGCAGCTCCCAGAAGCTCGTTTTGGGCTGTCGCTGCGATGGGGCCTCGGCGCTGAGCGGCCGAGCTGGCTCAGGGGGCATGGCTGGGGCCTGGGCGCAGGAGGCTTTCGCGCGCCCAATCCTGCATTCCCCGCGAAGGAGAACCCGTGGGGAGTGCGTTTCGGGCTCCGGAGACCCCCAGCAAAGCAGCAGGGCCCAGGGATCCAGGGGCAGCCCAGCCCCGCTTTGCCCAATGGAGAGCCGAAGGCCGGGGCGAAAACAGCTTGTGTTGATTTCCTGCAGCGAGGCACGGTGAGGCTGTGGTTTGTTGCCCAAGGAGAGTTTCCCTTTGCAGAATGCAGTTCCCAGAAGCTCGTTATGTGCCATCGCTGCGACGGGGCCTCGGCGCTGAGCGGCCGAGCTGGATCAGGGGGCATGGCAGGGACCTGGGCGCAGAAGGCCTTCGCGCGCCCAATCCTGTTTCCCCACGAAGGAGTACCCATGGGCAGTGTGATTCGGGTGCCGGAAACCCCCAGCAAAGCAGCTGGGCCCAGGGATCCAGGTGCAGCCCAGCCCCGCATCGCCCTATGGAGAGCGCAGGGCCTGGGGGGGAAAACGGCTTGCACTGCTTTCCTGAGCCAAGGCGAGTTGGGGGTGTGGTTTGCTGCCCGAGGAGAGTTTCCCTTTGCAGAATGCAGCTCCCAGAAGCTCGTCATGGGCTGTCGCTGCGAAGGGGCCTCGGCGGTGAGCGGCTGAACTGGCTCAGGGGGCATGGATGGGGCCTGGGCGCAGAAGGCCTTCACGCGCCCAATCCTACTTCCCAAAGAAGGAGAACCAGTGGGGAGTGGGTTTCGGGCACTGGAGACCCCCAGCAAAGCAGCAGGGCCCAGGGAGCCAGGGGCAGCCCAGCTCAGCTTCGCCCTATGGAGAGCGGAGGGCCGGGGGCGAAAACAGCTTGTGTTGATTTCCTGCGCCGAGGCAAGTTGAGGCTGTGGTGGGCTGCCCAAGGAGAGTTTCCCTTTGCAGAATGCAGCTCCCAGAAGCTCGTTTTGATTTGCCATTGCGACGGGGCCTCGGCACTGAGCGGCAGAGCTGGCTCAGGTGGCACGGCTGCGGCCTAGGCGCAGAAGGTCTTCGCGCTCCGAATCCTGCTTCCCCACGAATGAGAACCCCTGTGGAGTGTGATTTGGGTGCCAGAAACCCCCAGCAAAGCAGCAGGGCCCAGGGATCCAGGGGCAGCCCAGCTCAGCTTCGCCCTATGGAGAGCGGAGTGCCGGGGGCGAAAACGGATAGCGTTGCTTTCCTGAGCGGAGGCGAGTTGGGGCTGTGCTTTGCTGCCCGAGGAGTGTTTCCCTTTGCAGAATGCAGCTCCCAGAAGCTCGTTTTGATTTGCCATTGCGACGGGGCCTCGGCACTGATGGGCAGAGCTGGCTCAGGGGGCATGGCTGCGGCCTAGGCGCAGAAGGTCTTCGCGCTCCGAATCCTGCTTCCCCAGGAATGAGAACCCCTGTGGAGTGTGATTCGGGTGCCTGAAACCACCAGCAAAGCAGCAGGGCCCAGGGATCCAGGGGCTGCCCAGCTCAGCTTCGCCCTATGGAGAGCGGAGTGCCGGGGGCGAAAACGGATAGCGTTGCTTTCCTGAGCGGAGGCGAGTTGGGGCTGTGCTTTGCTGCCCGAGGAGTGTTTCCCTTTGCAGAATGCAGTTCCCGGGAGCTCGTTATGTGCCTTGGCTGCGACGGGGGCTCGGCGCTGAGCGGCCGAGCTGGATCAGGGGGCATGGCAGGGACCTGGGCGCAGAAGGCCTTCGCGCGCCCAATCCTGTTTCCCCACGAAGGAGTACCCATGGGCAGTGTGATTCGGGTGCCAGAAACCCCCAGCAAAGCAGCTGGGCCCAGGGATCCATGGGCAGCCCAGCCCCGCATCGCCCTATGGAGAGCGCAGGGCCTGGGGGGAAAACGGCTTGCACTGCTTTCCTGAGCCAAGGCGCGTTGGGGGTGTGGTTTGCTGCCCGAGGAGAGTTTCCCTTTGCAGAATGCAGCTCCCAGAAGCTCGTTTTGGGCCGTAGCTGCCACGGGTCCTCAGCACTGAGCGGCCGAGCTGGCTCAGGGGGCATGGCTGGGGCCTGGGCGCAGAAGCCTTTCGCGCACCCAATCCTGCATTCCCCACGAAGGAGAACCCGTGGGGAGTGGGATTTGTGTGCCGGAGACCCCCAGCAAAGCAGCAGGGCCCAGGGAGCCAGGGGTGGCCCAGCCCCGCTTTGCCCTATGGAGAGAGGAGGGCTGGGGGCGCAAACAGCTTGTGTTGATTTCCTGCGCCAAGGCACGGTGAGGCTGTGGATTGCTGCCGGAGGAGAGTTTCCCTTTGCAGAATGAAGATCCCAGAAGCTCGTCATGCGCCGTCGCTGCGAAGGGGCCTCGGCGCTGAGCGGCCGAGCTGGCTCAGGGGGCATGGATGGGGCCTGGGCGCAGAAGACCTTCGCGCGCCCAATCCTACTTCCCAAAGAAGGAGAACCAGTGGGGAGTGGGTTTCGGGCGCTGGAGACCCCCAGCAAAGCAGCAGTGCCCAGGGAGCCAGGGGTAGCTCAGCTCAGCTTCGCCCTATGGAGAGCGGAGGGCCGGGGGCGAAAACAGCTTGTGTTGATTTCCTGCGCCGAGGCAGGTTGAGGCTGTGGTGTGCTGCCCAAGGAGAGTTTCCCTTTGCAGAATGCAGCTCCCAGAAGCTCGTTTTGGGCCGTCGCTGCGAAGGGGCCTCGGTGCTGAGCGGCCGAGCTGGCTCAGGGTGCATGGCTGTGGTCTGGGTGCAGAAGGCCTTTGCGCGCCCAATCCTGCATCCCCACGAAGGAGAACCCGTGGGCAGTGTGATTCGGGTGCCGGAAACCCCCAGCAAAGCAGCAGGTCCCAGGGATCCAGGCGCAGCCCAGCCCCGCATCGCCCTATGGAGAGCGCAGGGCCTGGGGGGAAAACGGCTTGCACTGCTTTCCTGAGCCAATGCGCGTTGGGGGTGTGGTTTGCTGCCCAAGGAGAGTTTCCTTTTGCAGAATGCAGCTCCCAGAAGCTCTTTTTGGGCCGTCGCTGCCACGGGTCCTCAGCGCTGATCGGCCGAGCTGGCTCAGGGGGGAAGGCTGGGGCCATGGCGCAGAAGCCTTTCGCAAACCCAATCCTACTTGCCCACGAAGGAGAACCCGTGTGGAGTGTTTTCGGCCGCCGGAAACTCCCAGCAAAGCAGCAGGGCCCAGGGATCCAGGGGCAGCCCAGCCCCGCTTTGCCCAATGGAGAGCCGAAGGCCGGGGCGAAAACAGCTTGTGTTGATTTCCTGCAGCGAGGCACGGTGAGGCTGTGGTTTGTTGCCCAAGGAGAGTTTCCCTTTGCAGAATGCAGTTCCCAGAAGCTCGTTATGTGCCATCGCTGCGACGGGGCCTCGGCGCTGAGCGGCCGAGCTGGATCAGGGGGCATGGCAGGGACCTGGGCGCAGAAGGCCTTCGCGCGCCCAATCCTGTCTCCCCACCAAGGAGTACCCATGGGCAGTGTGATTCGGGTTCCGGAAACCCCCAGCAAAGCAGCAGGGCCCAGGGATCCAGGTGCAGCCCAGCCCCGCATCGCCCTATGGAGAGCGCAGGGCCTGGGGGGGAAAACGGCTTGCACTGCTTTCCTGAGCCAAGGCGAGTTGGGGGTGTGGTTTGCTGCCCGAGGAGAGTTTCCCTTTGCAGAATGCAGCTCCCAGAAGCTCGTCATGGGCTGTCGCTGCGAAGGGGCCTCGGCTGTGAGCGACTGAACTGGCTCAGGGGGCATGGATGGGGCCTGGGCGCAGAAGGCCTTCGCGCGCCCAATCCTGTTTCCCCACCAAGGAGTACCCATGGGCAGTGTGATTCGGGTGCCGGAAACCCCCAGCAAAGCAGCTGGGCCCAGGGATCCAGGTGCAGCCCAGCCCCGCATCGCCCTATGGAGAGCGCAGGGCCTGGGGGGGAAAACGGCTTGCACTGCTTTCCTGAGCCAATGCGCGTTGGGGGTGTGGTTTGCTGCCCGAGGAGAGTTTCCCTTTGCAGAATGCAGCTCCCAGAAGCTCGTCATGGGCCGTCGCTGCGAAGGGGCCTCGGCGCTGAGAGGCCGAGCTGGCTCAGGGGGCATGGCTGGGGGCTGGGTGCAGAAGCCCTTCGCGCACCCAATCCTACCTCCCCACGAAGAGGAACCCGTGGGGATTGGGTTTCGCGCGCTGGAGAGCCCCAGCAAAGCAGCAGGGCCCAGGGATCCAGGTGCAGCCTAGCCCCGTTTTGCCCTATGGAGAGCGCAGGGCCGGTGGCGAAAACGGCTTGCGCTGCTTTCCTGAGCCAAGGCGAGTAAGGGATGTGGTTTGCTGCTGGAAGAGAGTTTCCCTTTGCAGAATGCAGCTCCCAGAAGCTCGTTTTGGGCTGTCGCTGCGATGGGGCCTCGGCGCTGAGCGGCCGTGCTGGCTCAGGGGGCATGGCCGGGATCTGGGCGAAGAAGGACTTAGCACGCCCAATCCTGCTTGCCCACGAAGGAGAACCTGTGTGGAGTGTGATTCGGGTGCCGGAAACCCCCAGCAAAGCAGCAGGGCCCAGGGAGCCAGGGGCAGCCCAGCCCCGCTTTGCCCTATGGAGAGCGGAGGGCCGGGGGTGAAAAGAGCTTGTGTTGATATTCTGCGTGGAGTCACGGCGAGGCTGTGGTTTGCTGCCCAAGGAGAGTGTCCCTTTGCAGAATTCAGCTCCCCGAAGCTCGCTTTGGGCCCTCGCTGCGACGGGGCCTCGGCGCTGAGCGGCCCAGCTGGCTCAGGGGGCATGGCTGGGGGCAGGGCGAAGAAGGCCTTCGAGCGCCCAATCCTACTTCCCCACGAAGGAGAACCCGTGGGGATTGGGTTTCGCGCGCTGGATACCACCAGCAAAGCAGCAGGGCCCAGGGAGCCAGGGGCAGCCCGGCCCCGCTTTGCCCTATGGAGAGCGCAGGGCCGGGGGCGAAAAGGGCTTGCGCTGCTTTCCTGAGCCAAGGCGCGTAAGGGATGTGGTTTGCTGCTGGAAGAGAGTTTCCCTTTGCAGAATGCAGCTCCCAGAAGCTCGTTTTGGGCTGTCGCTGCGATGGGGCCTCGGCGCTGAGCGGCCGAGCTGGCTCAGGGGGCATGGCTGGGGCCTGGGCGCAGGAGGCTTTCGCGCGCCCAATCCTGCATTCCCCGCGAAGGAGAACCCGTGGGGAGTGCGTTTCGGGCTCCGGAGACCCCCAGGAAAGCAGCAGGGCCCAGGGATCCAGGGGCAGCCCAGCCCCGCTTTGCCCAATGGAGAGCCGAAGGCCGGGGCGAAAACAGCTTGTGTTGATTTCCTGCAGCGAGGCACGGTGAGGCTGTGGTTTGTTGCCCAAGGAGAGTTTCCCTTTGCAGAATGCAGTTCCCAGAAGCTCGTTATGTGCCATCGCTGCGACGGGGCCTCGGCGCTGAGCGGCCGAGCTGGATCAGGGGGCATGGCAGGGACCTGGGCGCAGAAGGCCTTCGCGCGCCCAATCCTGTTTCCCCACGAAGGAGTACCCATGGGCAGTGTGATTCGGGTGCCGGAAACCCCCAGCAAAGCAGCTGGGCCCAGGGATCCAGGTGCAGCCCAGCCCCGCATCGCCCTATGAAGAGCGCAGGGCCTGGGGGGGAAAACGGCTTGCACTGCTTTCCTGAGCCAAGGCGAGTTGGGGGTGTGGTTTGCTGCCCGAGGAGAGTTTCCCTTTGCAGAATGCAGCTCCCAGAAGCTCGTCATGGGCTGTCGCTGCGAAGGGGCCTCGGCGGTGAGCGGCTGAACTGGCTCAGGGGGCATGGATGGGGCCTGGGCGCAGAAGGCCTTCACGCGCCCAATCCTACTTCCCAAAGAAGGAGAACCAGTGGGGAGTGGGTTTCGGGCACTGGAGACCCCCAGCAAAGCAGCAGGGCCCAGGGAGCCAGGGGCAGCCCAGCTCAGCTTCGCCCTATTGAGAGCGGAGGGCCGGGGGCGAAAACAGCTTGTGTTGATTTCCTGCGCCGAGGCAAGTTGAGGCTGTGGTGGGCTGCCCAAGGAGAGTTTCCCTTTGCAGAATGCAGCTCCCAGAAGCTCGTTTTGATTTGCCATTGCGACGGGGCCTCGGCACTGAGCGGCAGAGCTGGCTCAGGTGGCACGGCTGCGGCCTAGGCGCAGAAGGTCTTCGCGCTCCGAATCCTGCTTCCCCACGAATGAGAACCCCTGTGGAGTGTGATTTGGGTGCCAGAAACCCCCAGCAAAGCAGCAGGGCCCAGGGATCCAGGGGCAGCCCAGCTCAGCTTCGCCCTATGGAGAGCGGAGTGCCGGGGGCGAAAACGGATAGCGTTGCTTTCCTGAGCGGAGGCGAGTTGGGGCTGTGCTTTGCTGCCCGAGGAGTGTTTCCCTTTGCAGAATGCAGCTCCCAGAAGCTCGTTTTGATTTGCCATTGCGACGGGGCCTCGGCACTGATGGGCAGAGCTGGCTCAGGGGGCATGGCTGCGGCCTAGGCGCAGAAGGTCTTCGCGCTCCGAATCCTGCTTCCCCAGGAATGAGAACCCCTGTGGAGTGTGATTCGGGTGCCTGAAACCACCAGCAAAGCAGCAGGGCCCAGGGATCCAGGGGCTGCCCAGCTCAGCTTCGCCCTATGGAGAGCGGAGTGCCGGGGGTGAAAACGGATAGCGTTGCTTTCCTGAGCGGAGGCGAGTTGGGGCTGTGCTTTGCTGCCCGAGGAGTGTTTCCCTTTGCAGAATGCAGTTCCCGGGAGCTCGTTATGTGCCTTGGCTGCGACGGGGGCTCGGCGCTGAGCGGCCGAGCTGGATCAGGGGGCATGGCAGGGACCTGGGCGCAGAAGGCCTTCGCGCGCCCAATCCTGTTTCCCCACGAAGGAGTACCCATGGGCAGTGTGATTCGGGTGCCAGAAACCCCCAGCAAAGCAGCTGGGCCCAGGGATCCATGGGCAGCCCAGCCCCGCATCGCCCTATGGAGAGCGCAGGGCCTGGGGGGAAAACGGCTTGCACTGCTTTCCTGAGCCAAGGCGCGTTGGGGGTGTGGTTTGCTGCCCGAGGAGAGTTTCCCTTTGCAGAATGCAGCTCCCAGAAGCTCGTTTTGGGCCGTAGCTGCCACGGGTCCTCAGCACTGAGCGGCCGAGCTGGCTCAGGGGGCATGGCTGGGGCCTGGGCGCAGAAGCCTTTCGCGCACCCAATCCTGCATTCCCCACGAAGGAGAACCCGTGGGGAGTGGGATTTGTGTGCCGGAGACCCCCAGCAAAGCAGCAGGGCCCAGGGAGCCAGGGGTGGCCCAGCCCCGCTTTGCCCTATGGAGAGAGGAGGGCTGGGGGCGCAAACAGCTTGTGTTGATTTCCTGCGCCAAGGCACGGTGAGGCTGTGGATTGCTGCCGGAGGAGAGTTTCCCTTTGCAGAATGCAGCTCCCAGAAGCTCGTCATGGGCTGTCGCTGCGAAGGGGCCTCGGCGCTGAGCGGCCGAGCTGGCTCAGGGGGCATGGATGGGGCCTGGGCGCAGAAGACCTTCGCGCGCCCAATCCTACTTCCCAAAGAAGGAGAACCAGTGGGGAGTGGGTTTCGGGCGCTGGAGACCCCCAGCAAAGCAGCAGTGCCCAGGGAGCCAGGGGTAGCTCAGCTCAGCTTCGCCCTATGGAGAGCGGAGGGCCGGGGGCGAAAACAGCTTGTGTTGATTTCCTGCGCCGAGGCAGGTTGAGGCTGTGGTGTGCTGCCCAAGGAGAGTTTCCCTTTGCAGAATGCAGCTCCCAGAAGCTCGTTTTGGGCCGTCGCTGCGAAGGGGCCTCGGTGCTGAGCGGCCGAGCTGGCTCAGGGTGCATGGCTGTGGTCTGGGTGCAGAAGGCCTTTGCGCGCCCAATCCTGCATCCCCACGAAGGAGAACCCGTGGGCAGTGTGATTCGGGTGCCGGAAACCCCCAGCAAAGCAGCAGGTCCCAGGGATCCAGGCGCAGCCCAGCCCCGCATCGCCCTATGGAGAGCGCAGGGCCTGGGGGGAAAACGGCTTGCACTGCTTTCCTGAGCCAATGCGCGTTGGGGGTGTGGTTTGCTGCCCAAGGAGAGTTTCCTTTTGCAGAATGCAGCTCCCAGAAGCTCTTTTTGGGCCGTCGCTGCCACGGGTCCTCAGCGCTGATCGGCCGAGCTGGCTCAGGGGGGAAGGCTGGGGCCATGGCGCAGAAGCCTTTCGCAAACCCAATCCTACTTGCCCACGAAGGAGAACCCGTGTGGAGTGTTTTCGGCCGCCGGAAACTCCCAGCAAAGCAGCAGGGCCCAGGGATCCAGGGGCAGCCCAGCCCCGCTTTGCCCAATGGAGAGCCGAAGGCCGGGGCGAAAACAGCTTGTGTTGATTTCCTGCAGCGAGGCACGGTGAGGCTGTGGTTTGTTGCCCAAGGAGAGTTTCCCTTTGCAGAATGCAGTTCCCAGAAGCTCGTTATGTGCCATCGCTGCGACGGGGCCTCGGCGCTGAGCGGCCGAGCTGGATCAGGGGTCATGGCAGGGACCTGGGCGCAGAAGGCCTTCGCGCGCCCAATCCTGTTTCCCCACCAAGGAGTACCCATGGGCAGTGTGATTCGGGTGCCGGAAACCCCCAGCAAAGCAGCTGGGCCCAGGGATCCAGGTGCAGCCCAGCCCCGCATCGCCCTATGAAGAGCGCAGGGCCTGGGGGGGAAAACGGCTTGCACTGCTTTCCTGAGCCAAGGCGAGTTGGGGGTGTGGTTTGCTGCCCGAGGAGAGTTTCCCTTTGCAGAATGCAGCTCCCAGAAGCTCGTCATGGGCTGTCGCTGCGAAGGGGCCTCGGCGGTGAGCGGCTGAACTGGCTCAGGGGGCATGGATGGGGCCTGGGCGCAGAAGGCCTTCACGCGCCCAATCCTACTTCCCAAAGAAGGAGAACCAGTGGGGAGTGGGTTTCGGGCACTGGAGACCCCCAGCAAAGCAGCAGGGCCCAGGGAGCCAGGGGCAGCCCAGCTCAGCTTCGCCCTATGGAGAGCGGAGGGCCGGGGGCGAAAACAGCTTGTGTTGATTTCCTGCGCCGAGGCAAGTTGAGGCTGTGGTGGGCTGCCCAAGGAGAGTTTCCCTTTGCAGAATGCAGCTCCCAGAAGCTCGTTTTGATTTGCCATTGCGACGGGGCCTCGGCACTGAGCGGCAGAGCTGGCTCAGGTGGCACGGCTGCGGCCTAGGCGCAGAAGGTCTTCGCGCTCCGAATCCTGCTTCCCCACGAATGAGAACCCCTGTGGAGTGTGATTTGGGTGCCAGAAACCCCCAGCAAAGCAGCAGGGCCCAGGGATCCAGGGGCAGCCCAGCTCAGCTTCGCCCTATGGAGAGCGGATTGCCGGGGGCGAAAACGGATAGCGTTGCTTTCCTGAGCGGAGGCGAGTTGGGGCTGTGCTTTGCTGCCCGAGGAGTGTTTCCCTTTGCAGAATGCAGCTCCCAGAAGCTCGTTTTGATTTGCCATTGCGACGGGGCCTCGGCACTGATGGGCAGAGCTGGCTCAGGGGGCATGGCTGCGGCCTAGGCGCAGAAGGTCTTCGCGCTCCGAATCCTGCTTCCCCAGGAATGAGAACCCCTGTGGAGTGTGATTCGGGTGCCTGAAACCACCAGCAAAGCAGCAGGGCCCAGGGATCCAGGGGCTGCCCAGCTCAGCTTCGCCCTATGGAGAGCGGAGTGCCGGGGGCGAAAACGGATAGCGTTGCTTTCCTGAGCGGAGGCGAGTTGGGGCTGTGCTTTGCTGCCCGAGGAGTGTTTCCCTTTGCAGAATGCAGTTCCCGGGAGCTCGTTATGTGCCTTGGCTGCGACGGGGGCTCGGCGCTGAGCGGCCGAGCTGGATCAGGGGGCATGGCAGGGACCTGGGCGCAGAAGGCCTTCGCGCGCCCAATCCTGTTTCCCCACGAAGGAGTACCCATGGGCAGTGTGATTCGGGTGCCAGAAACCCCCAGCAAAGCAGCTGGGCCCAGGGATCCATGGGCAGCCCAGCCCCGCATCGCCCTATGGAGAGCGCAGGGCCTGGGGGGAAAACGGCTTGCACTGCTTTCCTGAGCCAAGGCGCGTTGGGGGTGTGGTTTGCTGCCCGAGGAGAGTTTCCCTTTGCAGAATGCAGCTCCCAGAAGCTCGTTTTGGGCCGTAGCTGCCACGGGTCCTCAGCACTGAGCGGCCGAGCTGGCTCAGGGGGCATGGCTGGGGCCTGGGCGCAGAAGCCTTTCGCGCACCCAATCCTGCATTCCCCACGAAGGAGAACCCGTGGGGAGTGGGATTTGTGTGCCGGAGACCCCCAGCAAAGCAGCAGGGCCCAGGGAGCCAGGGGTGGCCCAGCCCCGCTTTGCCCTATGGAGAGAGGAGGGCTGGGGGCGCAAACAGCTTGTGTTGATTTCCTGCGCCAAGGCACGGTGAGGCTGTGGATTGCTGCCGGAGGAGAGTTTCCCTTTGCAGAATGCAGCTCCCAGAAGCTCGTCATGGGCTGTCGCTGCGAAGGGGCCTCGGCGCTGAGCGGCCGAGCTGGCTCAGGGGGCATGGATGGGGCCTGGGCGCAGAAGACCTTCGCGCGCCCAATCCTACTTCCCAAAGAAGGAGAACCAGTGGGGAGTGGGTTTCGGGCGCTGGAGACCCCCAGCAAAGCAGCAGTGCCCAGGGAGCCAGGGGTAGCTCAGCTCAGCTTCGCCCTATGGAGAGCGGAGGGCCGGGGGCGAAAACAGCTTGTGTTGATTTCCTGCGCCGAGGCAGGTTGAGGCTGTGGTGTGCTGCCCAAGGAGAGTTTCCCTTTGCAGAATGCAGCTCCCAGAAGCTCGTTTTGGGCCGTCGCTGCGAAGGGGCCTCGGTGCTGAGCGGCCGAGCTGGCTCAGGGTGCATGGCTGTGGTCTGGGTGCAGAAGGCCTTTGCGCGCCCAATCCTGCATCCCCACGAAGGAGAACCCGTGGGCAGTGTGATTCGGGTGCCGGAAACCCCCAGCAAAGCAGCAGGTCCCAGGGATCCAGGCGCAGCCCAGCCCCGCATCGCCCTATGGAGAGCGCAGGGCCTGGGGGGAAAACGGCTTGCACTGCTTTCCTGAGCCAATGCGCGTTGGGGGTGTGGTTTGCTGCCCAAGGAGAGTTTCCTTTTGCAGAATGCAGCTCCCAGAAGCTCTTTTTGGGCCGTCGCTGCCACGGGTCCTCAGCGCTGATCGGCCGAGCTGGCTCAGGGGGGAAGGCTGGGGCCATGGCGCAGAAGCCTTTCGCAAACCCAATCCTACTTGCCCACGAAGGAGAACCCGTGTGGAGTGTTTTCGGCCGCCGGAAACTCCCAGCAAAGCAGCAGGGCCCAGGGATCCAGGGGCAGCCCAGCCCCGCTTTGCCCAATGGAGAGCCGAAGGCCGGGGCGAAAACAGCTTGTGTTGATTTCCTGCAGCGAGGCACGGTGAGGCTGTGGTTTGTTGCCCAAGGAGAGTTTCCCTTTGCAGAATGCAGTTCCCAGAAGCTCGTTATGTGCCATCGCTGCGACGGGGCCTCGGCGCTGAGCGGCCGAGCTGGATCAGGGGTCATGGCAGGGACCTGGGCGCAGAAGGCCTTCGCGCGCCCAATCCTGTTTCCCCACCAAGGAGTACCCATGGGCAGTGTGATTCGGGTGCCGGAAACCCCCAGCAAAGCAGCTGGGCCCAGGGATCCAGGTGCAGCCCAGCCCCGCATCGCCCTATGAAGAGCGCAGGGCCTGGGGGGGAAAACGGCTTGCACTGCTTTCCTGAGCCAAGGCGAGTTGGGGGTGTGGTTTGCTGCCCGAGGAGAGTTTCCCTTTGCAGAATGCAGCTCCCAGAAGCTCGTCATGGGCTGTCGCTGCGAAGGGGCCTCGGCGGTGAGCGGCTGAACTGGCTCAGGGGGCATGGATGGGGCCTGGGCGCAGAAGGCCTTCACGCGCCCAATCCTACTTCCCAAAGAAGGAGAACCAGTGGGGAGTGGGTTTCGGGCACTGGAGACCCCCAGCAAAGCAGCAGGGCCCAGGGAGCCAGGGGCAGCCCAGCTCAGCTTCGCCCTATGGAGAGCGGAGGGCCGGGGGCGAAAACAGCTTGTGTTGATTTCCTGCGCCGAGGCAAGTTGAGGCTGTGGTGGGCTGCCCAAGGAGAGTTTCCCTTTGCAGAATGCAGCTCCCAGAAGCTCGTTTTGATTTGCCATTGCGACGGGGCCTCGGCACTGAGCGGCAGAGCTGGCTCAGGTGGCACGGCTGCGGCCTAGGCGCAGAAGGTCTTCGCGCTCCGAATCCTGCTTCCCCACGAATGAGAACCCCTGTGGAGTGTGATTTGGGTGCCAGAAACCCCCAGCAAAGCAGCAGGGCCCAGGGATCCAGGGGCAGCCCAGCTCAGCTTCGCCCTATGGAGAGCGGATTGCCGGGGGCGAAAACGGATAGCGTTGCTTTCCTGAGCGGAGGCGAGTTGGGGCTGTGCTTTGCTGCCCGAGGAGTGTTTCCCTTTGCAGAATGCAGCTCCCAGAAGCTCGTTTTGATTTGCCATTGCGACGGGGCCTCGGCACTGATGGGCAGAGCTGGCTCAGGGGGCATGGCTGCGGCCTAGGCGCAGAAGGTCTTCGCGCTCCGAATCCTGCTTCCCCAGGAATGAGAACCCCTGTGGAGTGTGATTCGGGTGCCTGAAACCACCAGCAAAGCAGCAGGGCCCAGGGATCCAGGGGCTGCCCAGCTCAGCTTCGCCCTATGGAGAGCGGAGTGCCGGGGGCGAAAACGGATAGCGTTGCTTTCCTGAGCGGAGGCGAGTTGGGGCTGTGCTTTGCTGCCCGAGGAGTGTTTCCCTTTGCAGAATGCAGTTCCCGGGAGCTCGTTATGTGCCTTGGCTGCGACGGGGGCTCGGCGCTGAGCGGCCGAGCTGGATCAGGGGGCATGGCAGGGACCTGGGCGCAGAAGGCCTTCGCGCGCCCAATCCTGTTTCCCCACGAAGGAGTACCCATGGGCAGTGTGATTCGGGTGCCAGAAACCCCCAGCAAAGCAGCTGGGCCCAGGGATCCATGGGCAGCCCAGCCCCGCATCGCCCTATGGAGAGCGCAGGGCCTGGGGGGAAAACGGCTTGCACTGCTTTCCTGAGCCAAGGCGCGTTGGGGGTGTGGTTTGCTGCCCGAGGAGAGTTTCCCTTTGCAGAATGCAGCTCCCAGAAGCTCGTTTTGGGCCGTAGCTGCCACGGGTCCTCAGCACTGAGCGGCCGAGCTGGCTCAGGGGGCATGGCTGGGGCCTGGGCGCAGAAGCCTTTCGCGCACCCAATCCTGCATTCCCCACGAAGGAGAACCCGTGGGGAGTGGGATTTGTGTGCCGGAGACCCCCAGCAAAGCAGCAGGGCCCAGGGAGCCAGGGGTGGCCCAGCCCCGCTTTGCCCTATGGAGAGAGGAGGGCTGGGGGCGCAAACAGCTTGTGTTGATTTCCTGCGCCAAGGCACGGTGAGGCTGTGGATTGCTGCCGGAGGAGAGTTTCCCTTTGCAGAATGCAGCTCCCAGAAGCTCGTCATGGGCTGTCGCTGCGAAGGGGCCTCGGCGCTGAGCGGCCGAGCTGGCTCAGGGGGCATGGATGGGGCCTGGGCGCAGAAGACCTTCGCGCGCCCAATCCTACTTCCCAAAGAAGGAGAACCAGTGGGGAGTGGGTTTCGGGCGCTGGAGACCCCCAGCAAAGCAGCAGTGCCCAGGGAGCCAGGGGTAGCTCAGCTCAGCTTCGCCCTATGGAGAGCGGAGGGCCGGGGGCGAAAACAGCTTGTGTTGATTTCCTGCGCCGAGGCAGGTTGAGGCTGTGGTGTGCTGCCCAAGGAGAGTTTCCCTTTGCAGAATGCAGCTCCCAGAAGCTCGTTTTGGGCCGTCGCTGCGAAGGGGCCTCGGTGCTGAGCGGCCGAGCTGGCTCAGGGTGCATGGCTGTGGTCTGGGTGCAGAAGGCCTTTGCGCGCCCAATCCTGCATCCCCACGAAGGAGAACCCGTGGGCAGTGTGATTCGGGTGCCGGAAACCCCCAGCAAAGCAGCAGGTCCCAGGGATCCAGGCGCAGCCCAGCCCCGCATCGCCCTATGGAGAGCGCAGGGCCTGGGGGGAAAACGGCTTGCACTGCTTTCCTGAGCCAATGCGCGTTGGGGGTGTGGTTTGCTGCCCAAGGAGAGTTTCCTTTTGCAGAATGCAGCTCCCAGAAGCTCTTTTTGGGCCGTCGCTGCCACGGGTCCTCAGCGCTGATCGGCCGAGCTGGCTCAGGGGGGAAGGCTGGGGCCATGGCGCAGAAGCCTTTCGCAAACCCAATCCTACTTGCCCACGAAGGAGAACCCGTGTGGAGTGTTTTCGGCCGCCGGAAACTCCCAGCAAAGCAGCAGGGCCCAGGGATCCAGGGGCAGCCCAGCCCCGCTTTGCCCAATGGAGAGCCGAAGGCCGGGGCGAAAACAGCTTGTGTTGATTTCCTGCGGCGAGGCACGGTGAGGCTGTGGTTTGCTGCCCAAGGAGAGTTTCCCTTTGCAGAATGCAGTTCCCAGAAGCTCGTTATGTGCCATCGCTGCGACGGGGCCTCGGCGCTGAGCGGCCGAGCTGGATCAGGGGTCATGGCAGGGACCTGGGCGCAGAAGGCCTTCGCGCGCCCAATCCTGTTTCCCCACCAAGGAGTACCCATGGGCAGTGTGATTCGGGTGCCGGAAACCCCCAGCAAAGCAGCTGGGCCCAGGGATCCAGGTGCAGCCCAGCCCCGCATCGCCCTATGGAGAGCGCAGGGCCTGGGGGGGAAAACGGCTTGCACTGCTTTCCTGAGCCAAGGCGAGTTGGGGGTGTGGTTTGCTGCCCGAGGAGAGTTTCCCTTTGCAGAATGCAGCTCCCAGAAGCTCGTCATGGGCCGTCGCTGCGAAGGGGCCTCGGCGCTGAGAGGCCGAGCTGGCTCAGGGGGCATGGCTGGGGGCTGGGTGCAGAAGCCCTTCGCGCACCCAATCCTACCTCCCCACGAAGAGGAACCCGTGGGGATTGGGTTTCGCGCGCTGGAGAGCCCCAGCAAAGCAGCAGGGCCCAGGGATCCAGGTGCAGCCTAGCCCCGTTTTGCCCTATGGAGAGCGCAGGGCCGGTGGCGAAAACGGCTTGCGCTGCTTTCCTGAGCCAAGGCGAGTAAGGGATGTGGTTTGCTGCTGGAAGAGAGTTTCCCTTTGCAGAATGCAGCTCCCAGAAGCTCGTTTTGGGCTGTCGCTGCGATGGGGCCTCGGCGCTGAGCGGCCGTGCTGGCTCAGGGGGCATGGCCGGGATCTGGGCGAAGAAGGACTTAGCACGCCCAATCCTGCTTGCCCACGAAGGAGAACCTGTGTGGAGTGTGATTCGGGTGCCGGAAACCCCCAGCAAAGCAGCAGGGCCCAGGGAGCCAGGGGCAGCCCAGCCCCGCTTTGCCCTATGGAGAGCGGAGGGCCGGGGGTGAAAAGAGCTTGTGTTGATATTCTGCGTGGAGTCACGGCGAGGCTGTGGTTTGCTGCCCAAGGAGAGTGTCCCTTTGCAGAATTCAGCTCCCCGAAGCTCGCTTTGGGCCCTCGCTGCGACGGGGCCTCGGCGCTGAGCGGCCCAGCTGGCTCAGGGGGCATGGCTGGGGGCAGGGCGAAGAAGGCCTTCGAGCGCCCAATCCTACTTCCCCACGAAGGAGAACCCGTGGGGATTGGGTTTCGCGCGCTGGATACCACCAGCAAAGCAGCAGGGCCCAGGGAGCCAGGGGCAGCCCGGCCCCGCTTTGCCCTATGGAGAGCGCAGGGCCGGGGGCGAAAAGGGCTTGCGCTGCTTTCCTGAGCCAAGGCGCGTAAGGGATGTGGTTTGCTGCTGGAAGAGAGTTTCCCTTTGCAGAATGCAGCTCCCAGAAGCTCGTTTTGGGCTGTCGCTGCGACGGGGCCTCGGCGCTGAGCGGCCGAGCTGGCTCAGGGGGCATGGCTGGGGCCTGGGCGCAGGAGGCTTTCGCGCGCCCAATCCTGCATTCCCCGCGAAGGAGAACCCGTGGGGAGTGCGTTTCGGGCTCCGGAGACCCCCAGGAAAGCAGCAGGGCCCAGGGATCCAGGGGCAGCCCAGCCCCGCTTTGCCCAATGGAGAGCCGAAGGCCGGGGCGAAAACAGCTTGTGTTGATTTCCTGCAGCGAGGCACGGTGAGGCTGTGGTTTGTTGCCCAAGGAGAGTTTCCCTTTGCAGAATGCAGTTCCCAGAAGCTCGTTATGTGCCATCGCTGCGACGGGGCCTCGGCGCTGAGCGGCCGAGCTGGATCAGGGGGCATGGCAGGGACCTGGGCGCAGAAGGCCTTCGCGCGCCCAATCCTGTTTCCCCACCAAGGAGTACCCATGGGCAGTGTGATTCGGGTGCCGGAAACCCCCAGCAAAGCAGCTGGGCCCAGGGATCCAGGTGCAGCCCAGCCCCGCATCGCCCTATGAAGAGCGCAGGGCCTGGGGGGGAAAACGGCTTGCACTGCTTTCCTGAGCCAAGGCGAGTTGGGGGTGTGGTTTGCTGCCCGAGGAGAGTTTCCCTTTGCAGAATGCAGCTCCCAGAAGCTCGTCATGGGCTGTCGCTGCGAAGGGGCCTCGGCGGTGAGCGGCTGAACTGGCTCAGGGGGCATGGATGGGGCCTGGGCGCAGAAGGCCTTCACGCGCCCAATCCTACTTCCCAAAGAAGGAGAACCAGTGGGGAGTGGGTTTCGGGCACTGGAGACCCCCAGCAAAGCAGCAGGGCCCAGGGAGCCAGGGGCAGCCCAGCTCAGCTTCGCCCTATGGAGAGCGGAGGGCCGGGGGCGAAAACAGCTTGTGTTGATTTCCTGCGCCGAGGCAAGTTGAGGCTGTGGTGGGCTGCCCAAGGAGAGTTTCCCTTTGCAGAATGCAGCTCCCAGAAGCTCGTTTTGATTTGCCATTGCGACGGGGCCTCGGCACTGAGCGGCAGAGCTGGCTCAGGTGGCACGGCTGCGGCCTAGGCGCAGAAGGTCTTCGCGCTCCGAATCCTGCTTCCCCACGAATGAGAACCCCTGTGGAGTGTGATTTGGGTGCCAGAAACCCCCAGCAAAGCAGCAGGGCCCAGGGATCCAGGGGCAGCCCAGCTCAGCTTCGCCCTATGGAGAGCGGAGTGCCGGGGGCGAAAACGGATAGCGTTGCTTTCCTGAGCGGAGGCGAGTTGGGGCTGTGCTTTGCTGCCCGAGGAGTGTTTCCCTTTGCAGAATGCAGCTCCCAGAAGCTCGTTTTGATTTGCCATTGCGACGGGGCCTCGGCACTGATGGGCAGAGCTGGCTCAGGGGGCATGGCTGCGGCCTAGGCGCAGAAGGTCTTCGCGCTCCGAATCCTGCTTCCCCAGGAATGAGAACCCCTGTGGAGTGTGATTCGGGTGCCTGAAACCACCAGCAAAGCAGCAGGGCCCAGGGATCCAGGGGCTGCCCAGCTCAGCTTCGCCCTATGGAGAGCGGAGTGCCGGGGGCGAAAACGGATAGCGTTGCTTTCCTGAGCGGAGGCGAGTTGGGGCTGTGCTTTGCTGCCCGAGGAGTGTTTCCCTTTGCAGAATGCAGTTCCCGGGAGCTCGTTATGTGCCTTGGCTGCGACGGGGGCTCGGCGCTGAGCGGCCGAGCTGGATCAGGGGGCATGGCAGGGACCTGGGCGCAGAAGGCCTTCGCGCGCCCAATCCTGTTTCCCCACGAAGGAGTACCCATGGGCAGTGTGATTCGGGTGCCAGAAACCCCCAGCAAAGCAGCTGGGCCCAGGGATCCATGGGCAGCCCAGCCCCGCATCGCCCTATGGAGAGCGCAGGGCCTGGGGGGAAAACGGCTTGCACTGCTTTCCTGAGCCAAGGCGCGTTGGGGGTGTGGTTTGCTGCCCGAGGAGAGTTTCCCTTTGCAGAATGCAGCTCCCAGAAGCTCGTTTTGGGCCGTAGCTGCCACGGGTCCTCAGCACTGAGCGGCCGAGCTGGCTCAGGGGGCATGGCTGGGGCCTGGGCGCAGAAGCCTTTCGCGCACCCAATCCTGCATTCCCCACGAAGGAGAACCCGTGGGGAGTGGGAATTGTGTGCCGGAGACCCCCAGCAAAGCAGCAGGGCCCAGGGAGCCAGGGGTGGCCCAGCCCCGCTTTGCCCTATGGAGAGAGGAGGGCTGGGGGCGCAAACAGCTTGTGTTGATTTCCTGCGCCAAGGCACGGTGAGGCTGTGGATTGCTGCCGGAGGAGAGTTTCCCTTTGCAGAATGAAGATCCCAGAAGCTCGTCATGCGCCGTCGCTGCGAAGGGGCCTCGGCGCTGAGCGGCCGAGCTGGCTCAGGGGGCATGGATGGGGCCTGGGCGCAGAAGACCTTCGCGCGCCCAATCCTACTTCCCAAAGAAGGAGAACCAGTGGGGAGTGGGTTTCGGGCGCTGGAGACCCCCAGCAAAGCAGCAGTGCCCAGGGAGCCAGGGGGAGCTCAGCTCAGCTTCGCCCTATGGAGAGCGGAGGGCCGGGGGCGAAAACAGCTTGTGTTGATTTCCTGCGCCGAGGCAGGTTGAGGCTGTGGTGTGCTGCCCAAGGAGAGTTTCCCTTTGCAGAATGCAGCTCCCAGAAGCTCGTTTTGGGCCGTCGCTGCGAAGGGGCCTCGGTGCTGAGCGGCCGAGCTGGCTCAGGGTGCATGGCTGTGGTCTGGGTGCAGAAGGCCTTTGCGCGCCCAATCCTGCATCCCCACGAAGGAGAACCCGTGGGCAGTGTGATTCGGGTGCCGGAAACCCCCAGCAAAGCAGCAGGTCCCAGGGATCCAGGCGCAGCCCAGCCCCGCATCGCCCTATGGAGAGCGCAGGGCCTGGGGGGAAAACGGCTTGCACTGCTTTCCTGAGCCAATGCGCGTTGGGGGTGTGGTTTGCTGCCCAAGGAGAGTTTCCTTTTGCAGAATGCAGCTCCCAGAAGCTCTTTTTGGGCCGTCGCTGCCACGGGTCCTCAGCGCTGATCGGCCGAGCTGGCTCAGGGGGGAAGGCTGGGGCCATGGCGCAGAAGCCTTTCGCAAACCCAATCCTACTTGCCCACGAAGGAGAACCCGTGTGGAGTGTTTTCGGCCGCCGGAAACTCCCAGCAAAGCAGCAGGGCCCAGGGATCCAGGGGCAGCCCAGCCCCGCTTTGCCCAATGGAGAGCCGAAGGCCGGGGCGAAAACAGCTTGTGTTGATTTCCTGCAGCGAGGCACGGTGAGGCTGTGGTTTGTTGCCCAAGGAGAGTTTCCCTTTGCAGAATGCAGTTCCCAGAAGCTCGTTATGTGCCATCGCTGCGACGGGGCCTCGGCGCTGAGCGGCCGAGCTGGCTCAGGGTGCATGGCTGTGGTCTGGGTGCAGAAGGCCTTTGCGCGCCCAATCCTGCATCCCCACGAAGGAGAACCCGTGGGCAGTGTGATTCGGGTGCCGGAAACCCCCAGCAAAGCAGCAGGTCCCAGGGATCCAGGCGCAGCCCAGCCCCGCATCGCCCTATGGAGAGCGCAGGGCCTGGGGGGAAAACGGCTTGCACTGCTTTCCTGAGCCAATGCGCGTTGGGGGTGTGGTTTGCTGCCCAAGGAGAGTTTCCTTTTGCAGAATGCAGCTCCCAGAAGCTCTTTTTGGGCCGTCGCTGCCACGGGTCCTCAGCGCTGATCGGCCGAGCTGGCTCAGGGGGGAAGGCTGGGGCCATGGCGCAGAAGCCTTTCGCAAACCCAATCCTACTTGCCCACGAAGGAGAACCCGTGTGGAGTGTTTTCGGCCGCCGGAAACTCCCAGCAAAGCAGCAGGGCCCAGGGATCCAGGGGCAGCCCAGCCCCGCTTTGCCCAATGGAGAGCCGAAGGCCGGGGCGAAAACAGCTTGTGTTGATTTCCTGCAGCGAGGCACGGTGAGGCTGTGGTTTGTTGCCCAAGGAGAGTTTCCCTTTGCAGAATGCAGTTCCCAGAAGCTCGTTATGTGCCATCGCTGCGACGGGGCCTCGGCGCTGAGCGGCCGAGCTGGATCAGGGGTCATGGCAGGGACCTGGGCGCAGAAGGCCTTCGCGCGCCCAATCCTGTTTCCCCACCAAGGAGTACCCATGGGCAGTGTGATTCGGGTGCCGGAAACCCCCAGCAAAGCAGCTGGGCCCAGGGATCCAGGTGCAGCCCAGCCCCGCATCGCCCTATGGAGAGCGCAGGGCCTGGGGGGGAAAACGGCTTGCACTGCTTTCCTGAGCCAAGGCGAGTTGGGGGTGTGGTTTGCTGCCCGAGGAGAGTTTCCCTTTGCAGAATGCAGCTCCCAGAAGCTCGTCATGGGCCGTCGCTGCGAAGGGGCCTCGGCGCTGAGAGGCCGAGCTGGCTCAGGGGGCATGGCTGGGGGCTGGGTGCAGAAGCCCTTCGCGCACCCAATCCTACCTCCCCACGAAGAGGAACCCGTGGGGATTGGGTTTCGCGCGCTGGAGAGCCCCAGCAAAGCAGCAGGGCCCAGGGATCCAGGTGCAGCCTAGCCCCGTTTTGCCCTATGGAGAGCGCAGGGCCGGTGGCGAAAACGGCTTGCGCTGCTTTCCTGAGCCAAGGCGAGTAAGGGATGTGGTTTGCTGCTGGAAGAGAGTTTCCCTTTGCAGAATGCAGCTCCCAGAAGCTCGTTTTGGGCTGTCGCTGCGATGGGGCCTCGGCGCTGAGCGGCCGTGCTGGCTCAGGGGGCATGGCCGGGATCTGGGCGAAGAAGGACTTAGCACGCCCAATCCTGCTTGCCCACGAAGGAGAACCTGTGTGGAGTGTGATTCGGGTGCCGGAAACCCCCAGCAAAGCAGCAGGGCCCAGGGAGCCAGGGGCAGCCCAGCCCCGCTTTGCCCTATGGAGAGCGGAGGGCCGGGGGTGAAAAGAGCTTGTGTTGATATTCTGCGTGGAGTCACGGCGAGGCTGTGGTTTGCTGCCCAAGGAGAGTGTCCCTTTGCAGAATTCAGCTCCCCGAAGCTCGCTTTGGGCCCTCGCTGCGACGGGGCCTCGGCGCTGAGCGGCCCAGCTGGCTCAGGGGGCATGGCTGGGGGCAGGGCGAAGAAGGCCTTCGAGCGCCCAATCCTACTTCCCCACGAAGGAGAACCCGTGGGGATTGGGTTTCGCGCGCTGGATACCACCAGCAAAGCAGCAGGGCCCAGGGAGCCAGGGGCAGCCCGGCCCCGCTTTGCCCTATGGAGAGCGCAGGGCCGGGGGCGAAAAGGGCTTGCGCTGCTTTCCTGAGCCAAGGCGCGTAAGGGATGTGGTTTGCTGCTGGAAGAGAGTTTCCCTTTGCAGAATGCAGCTCCCAGAAGCTCGTTTTGGGCTGTCGCTGCGACGGGGCCTCGGCGCTGAGCGGCCGAGCTGGCTCAGGGGGCATGGCTGGGGCCTGGGCGCAGGAGGCTTTCGCGCGCCCAATCCTGCATTCCCCGCGAAGGAGAACCCGTGGGGAGTGCGTTTCGGGCTCCGGAGACCCCCAGGAAAGCAGCAGGGCCCAGGGATCCAGGGGCAGCCCAGCCCCGCTTTGCCCAATGGAGAGCCGAAGGCCGGGGCGAAAACAGCTTGTGTTGATTTCCTGCAGCGAGGCACGGTGAGGCTGTGGTTTGTTGCCCAAGGAGAGTTTCCCTTTGCAGAATGCAGTTCCCAGAAGCTCGTTATGTGCCATCGCTGCGACGGGGCCTCGGCGCTGAGCGGCCGAGCTGGATCAGGGGTCATGGCAGGGACCTGGGCGCAGAAGGCCTTCGCGCGCCCAATCCTGTTTCCCCACCAAGGAGTACCCATGGGCAGTGTGATTCGGGTGCCGGAAACCCCCAGCAAAGCAGCTGGGCCCAGGGATCCAGGTGCAGCCCAGCCCCGCATCGCCCTATGAAGAGCGCAGGGCCTGGGGGGGAAAACGGCTTGCACTGCTTTCCTGAGCCAAGGCGAGTTGGGGGTGTGGTTTGCTGCCCGAGGAGAGTTTCCCTTTGCAGAATGCAGCTCCCAGAAGCTCGTCATGGGCTGTCGCTGCGAAGGGGCCTCGGCGGTGAGCGGCTGAACTGGCTCAGGGGGCATGGATGGGGCCTGGGCGCAGAAGGCCTTCACGCGCCCAATCCTACTTCCCAAAGAAGGAGAACCAGTGGGGAGTGGGTTTCGGGCACTGGAGACCCCCAGCAAAGCAGCAGGGCCCAGGGAGCCAGGGGCAGCCCAGCTCAGCTTCGCCCTATGGAGAGCGGAGGGCCGGGGGCGAAAACAGCTTGTGTTGATTTCCTGCGCCGAGGCAAGTTGAGGCTGTGGTGGGCTGCCCAAGGAGAGTTTCCCTTTGCAGAATGCAGCTCCCAGAAGCTCGTTTTGATTTGCCATTGCGACGGGGCCTCGGCACTGAGCGGCAGAGCTGGCTCAGGTGGCACGGCTGCGGCCTAGGCGCAGAAGGTCTTCGCGCTCCGAATCCTGCTTCCCCACGAATGAGAACCCCTGTGGAGTGTGATTTGGGTGCCAGAAACCCCCAGCAAAGCAGCAGGGCCCAGGGATCCAGGGGCAGCCCAGCTCAGCTTCGCCCTATGGAGAGCGGAGTGCCGGGGGCGAAAACGGATAACGTTGCTTTCCTGAGCGGAGGCGAGTTGGGGCTGTGCTTTGCTGCCCGAGGAGTGTTTCCCTTTGCAGAATGCAGCTCCCAGAAGCTCGTTTTGATTTGCCATTGCGACGGGGCCTCGGCACTGATGGGCAGAGCTGGCTCAGGGGGCATGGCTGCGGCCTAGGCGCAGAAGGTCTTCGCGCTCCGAATCCTGCTTCCCCAGGAATGAGAACCCCTGTGGAGTGTGATTCGGGTGCCTGAAACCACCAGCAAAGCAGCAGGGCCCAGGGATCCAGGGGCTGCCCAGCTCAGCTTCGCCCTATGGAGAGCGGAGTGCCGGGGGCGAAAACGGATAGCGTTGCTTTCCTGAGCGGAGGCGAGTTGGGGCTGTGCTTTGCTGCCCGAGGAGTGTTTCCCTTTGCAGAATGCAGTTCCCGGGAGCTCGTTATGTGCCTTGGCTGCGACGGGGGCTCGGCGCTGAGCGGCCGAGCTGGATCAGGGGGCATGGCAGGGACCTGGGCGCAGAAGGCCTTCGCGCGCCCAATCCTGTTTCCCCACGAAGGAGTACCCATGGGCAGTGTGATTCGGGTGCCAGAAACCCCCAGCAAAGCAGCTGGGCCCAGGGATCCATGGGCAGCCCAGCCCCGCATCGCCCTATGGAGAGCGCAGGGCCTGGGGGGAAAACGGCTTGCACTGCTTTCCTGAGCCAAGGCGCGTTGGGGGTGTGGTTTGCTGCCCGAGGAGAGTTTCCCTTTGCAGAATGCAGCTCCCAGAAGCTCGTTTTGGGCCGTAGCTGCCACGGGTCCTCAGCACTGAGCGGCCGAGCTGGCTCAGGGGGCATGGCTGGGGCCTGGGCGCAGAAGCCTTTCGCGCACCCAATCCTGCATTCCCCACGAAGGAGAACCCGTGGGGAGTGGGAATTGTGTGCCGGAGACCCCCAGCAAAGCAGCAGGGCCCAGGGAGCCAGGGGTGGCCCAGCCCCGCTTTGCCCTATGGAGAGAGGAGGGCTGGGGGCGCAAACAGCTTGTGTTGATTTCCTGCGCCAAGGCACGGTGAGGCTGTGGATTGCTGCCGGAGGAGAGTTTCCCTTTGCAGAATGAAGATCCCAGAAGCTCGTCATGCGCCGTCGCTGCGAAGGGGCCTCGGCGCTGAGCGGCCGAGCTGGCTCAGGGGGCATGGATGGGGCCTGGGCGCAGAAGACCTTCGCGCGCCCAATCCTACTTCCCAAAGAAGGAGAACCAGTGGGGAGTGGGTTTCGGGCGCTGGAGACCCCCAGCAAAGCAGCAGTGCCCAGGGAGCCAGGGGGAGCTCAGCTCAGCTTCGCCCTATGGAGAGCGGAGGGCCGGGGGCGAAAACAGCTTGTGTTGATTTCCTGCGCCGAGGCAGGTTGAGGCTGTGGTGTGCTGCCCAAGGAGAGTTTCCCTTTGCAGAATGCAGCTCCCAGAAGCTCGTTTTGGGCCGTCGCTGCGAAGGGGCCTCGGTGCTGAGCGGCCGAGCTGGCTCAGGGTGCATGGCTGTGGTCTGGGTGCAGAAGGCCTTTGCGCGCCCAATCCTGCATCCCCACGAAGGAGAACCCGTGGGCAGTGTGATTCGGGTGCCGGAAACCCCCAGCAAAGCAGCAGGTCCCAGGGATCCAGGCGCAGCCCAGCCCCGCATCGCCCTATGGAGAGCGCAGGGCCTGGGGGGAAAACGGCTTGCACTGCTTTCCTGAGCCAATGCGCGTTGGGGGTGTGGTTTGCTGCCCAAGGAGAGTTTCCTTTTGCAGAATGCAGCTCCCAGAAGCTCTTTTTGGGCCGTCGCTGCCACGGGTCCTCAGCGCTGATCGGCCGAGCTGGCTCAGGGGGGAAGGCTGGGGCCATGGCGCAGAAGCCTTTCGCAAACCCAATCCTACTTGCCCACGAAGGAGAACCCGTGTGGAGTGTTTTCGGCCGCCGGAAACTCCCAGCAAAGCAGCAGGGCCCAGGGATCCAGGGGCAGCCCAGCCCCGCTTTGCCCAATGGAGAGCCGAAGGCCGGGGCGAAAACAGCTTGTGTTGATTTCCTGCAGCGAGGCACGGTGAGGCTGTGGTTTGTTGCCCAAGGAGAGTTTCCCTTTGCAGAATGCAGTTCCCAGAAGCTCGTTATGTGCCATCGCTGCGACGGGGCCTCGGCGCTGAGCGGCCGAGCTGGCTCAGGGTGCATGGCTGTGGTCTGGGTGCAGAAGGCCTTTGCGCGCCCAATCCTGCATCCCCACGAAGGAGAACCCGTGGGCAGTGTGATTCGGGTGCCGGAAACCCCCAGCAAAGCAGCAGGTCCCAGGGATCCAGGCGCAGCCCAGCCCCGCATCGCCCTATGGAGAGCGCAGGGCCTGGGGGGAAAACGGCTTGCACTGCTTTCCTGAGCCAATGCGCGTTGGGGGTGTGGTTTGCTGCCCAAGGAGAGTTTCCTTTTGCAGAATGCAGCTCCCAGAAGCTCTTTTTGGGCCGTCGCTGCCACGGGTCCTCAGCGCTGATCGGCGGAGCTGGCTCAGGGGGGAAGGCTGGGGCCATGGCGCAGAAGCCTTTCGCAAACCCAATCCTACTTGCCCACGAAGGAGAACCCGTGTGGAGTGTTTTCGGCCGCCGGAAACTCCCAGCAAAGCAGCAGGGCCCAGGGATCCAGGGGCAGCCCAGCCCCGCTTTGCCCAATGGAGAGCCGAAGGCCGGGGCGAAAACAGCTTGTGTTGATTTCCTGCAGCGAGGCACGGTGAGGCTGTGGTTTGTTGCCCAAGGAGAGTTTCCCTTTGCAGAATGCAGTTCCCAGAAGCTCGTTATGTGCCATTGCTGCGACGGGGCCTCGGCGCTGAGCGGCCGAGCTGGATCAGGGGTCATGGCAGGGACCTGGGCGCAGAAGGCCTTCGCGCGCCCAATCCTGTTTCCCCACCAAGGAGTACCCATGGGCAGTGTGATTCGGGTGCCGGAAACCCCCAGCAAAGCAGCTGGGCCCAGGGATCCAGGTGCAGCCCAGCCCCGCATCGCCCTATGGAGAGCGCAGGGCCTGGGGGGAAAACGGCTTGCACTGCTTTCCTGAGCCAAGGCGAGTTGGGGGTGTGGTTTGCTGCCCGAGGAGAGTTTCCCTTTGCAGAATGCAGCTCCCAGAAGCTCGTCATGGGCCGTCGCTGCGAAGGGGCCTCGGCGCTGAGAGGCCGAGCTGGCTCAGGGGGCATGGCTGGGGGCTGGGTGCAGAAGCCCTTCGCGCACCCAATCCTACCTCCCCACGAAGAGGAACCCGTGGGGATTGGGTTTCGCGCGCTGGAGAGCCCCAGCAAAGCAGCAGGGCCCAGGGATCCAGGTGCAGCCTAGCCCCGTTTTGCCCTATGGAGAGCGCAGGGCCGGTGGCGAAAACGGCTTGCGCTGCTTTCCTGAGCCAAGGCGAGTAAGGGATGTGGTTTGCTGCTGGAAGAGAGTTTCCCTTTGCAGAATGCAGCTCCCAGAAGCTCGTTTTGGGCTGTCGCTGCGATGGGGCCTCGGCGCTGAGCGGCCGTGCTGGCTCAGGGGGCATGGCCGGGATCTGGGCGAAGAAGGACTTAGCACGCCCAATCCTGCTTGCCCACGAAGGAGAACCTGTGTGGAGTGTGATTCGGGTGCCGGAAACCCCCAGCAAAGCAGCAGGGCCCAGGGAGCCAGGGGCAGCCCAGCCCCGCTTTGCCCTATGGAGAGCGGAGGGCCGGGGGTGAAAAGAGCTTGTGTTGATATTCTGCGTGGAGTCACGGCGAGGCTGTGGTTTGCTGCCCAAGGAGAGTGTCCCTTTGCAGAATTCAGCTCCCCGAAGCTCGCTTTGGGCCCTCGCTGCGACGGGGCCTCGGCGCTGAGCGGCCCAGCTGGCTCAGGGGGCATGGCTGGGGGCAGGGCGAAGAAGGCCTTCGAGCGCCCAATCCTACTTCCCCACGAAGGAGAACCCGTGGGGATTGGGTTTCGCGCGCTGGATACCACCAGCAAAGCAGCAGGGCCCAGGGAGCCAGGGGCAGCCCGGCCCCGCTTTGCCCTATGGAGAGCGCAGGGCCGGGGGCGAAAAGGGCTTGCGCTGCTTTCCTGAGCCAAGGCGCGTAAGGGATGTGGTTTGCTGCTGGAAGAGAGTTTCCCTTTGCAGAATGCAGCTCCCAGAAGCTCGTTTTGGGCTGTCGCTGCGACGGGGCCTCGGCGCTGAGCGGCCGAGCTGGCTCAGGGGGCATGGCTGGGGCCTGGGCGCAGGAGGCTTTCGCGCGCCCAATCCTGCATTCCCCGCGAAGGAGAACCCGTGGGGAGTGCGTTTCGGGCTCCGGAGACCCCCAGGAAAGCAGCAGGGCCCAGGGATCCAGGGGCAGCCCAGCCCCGCTTTGCCCAATGGAGAGCCGAAGGCCGGGGCGAAAACAGCTTGTGTTGATTTCCTGCAGCGAGGCACGGTGAGGCTGTGGTTTGTTGCCCAAGGAGAGTTTCCCTTTGCAGAATGCAGTTCCCAGAAGCTCGTTATGTGCCATCGCTGCGACGGGGCCTCGGCGCTGAGCGGCCGAGCTGGATCAGGGGTCATGGCAGGGACCTGGGCGCAGAAGGCCTTCGCGCGCCCAATCCTGTTTCCCCACCAAGGAGTACCCATGGGCAGTGTGATTCGGGTGCCGGAAACCCCCAGCAAAGCAGCTGGGCCCAGGGATCCAGGTGCAGCCCAGCCCCGCATCGCCCTATGAAGAGCGCAGGGCCTGGGGGGGAAAACGGCTTGCACTGCTTTCCTGAGCCAAGGCGAGTTGGGGGTGTGGTTTGCTGCCCGAGGAGAGTTTCCCTTTGCAGAATGCAGCTCCCAGAAGCTCGTCATGGGCTGTCGCTGCGAAGGGGCCTCGGCGGTGAGCGGCCGAGCTGGCTCAGGGGGCATGGATGGGGCCTGGGCGCAGAAGGCCTTCACGCGCCCAATCCTACTTCCCAAAGAAGGAGAACCAGTGGGGAGTGGGTTTCGGGCACTGGAGACCCCCAGCAAAGCAGCAGGGCCCAGGGAGCCAGGGGCAGCCCAGCTCAGCTTCGCCCTATGGAGAGCGGAGGGCCGGGGGCGAAAACAGCTTGTGTTGATTTCCTGCGCCGAGGCAAGTTGAGGCTGTGGTGGGCTGCCCAAGGAGAGTTTCCCTTTGCAGAATGCAGCTCCCAGAAGCTCGTTTTGATTTGCCATTGCGACGGGGCCTCGGCACTGAGCGGCAGAGCTGGCTCAGGTGGCACGGCTGCGGCCTAGGCGCAGAAGGTCTTCGCGCTCCGAATCCTGCTTCCCCACGAATGAGAACCCCTGTGGAGTGTGATTTGGGTGCCAGAAACCCCCAGCAAAGCAGCAGGGCCCAGGGATCCAGGGGCAGCCCAGCTCAGCTTCGCCCTATGGAGAGCGGAGTGCCGGGGGCGAAAACGGATAACGTTGCTTTCCTGAGCGGAGGCGAGTTGGGGCTGTGCTTTGCTGCCCGAGGAGTGTTTCCCTTTGCAGAATGCAGCTCCCAGAAGCTCGTTTTGATTTGCCATTGCGACGGGGCCTCGGCACTGATGGGCAGAGCTGGCTCAGGGGGCATGGCTGCGGCCTAGGCGCAGAAGGTCTTCGCGCTCCGAATCCTGCTTCCCCAGGAATGAGAACCCCTGTGGAGTGTGATTCGGGTGCCTGAAACCACCAGCAAAGCAGCAGGGCCCAGGGATCCAGGGGCTGCCCAGCTCAGCTTCGCCCTATGGAGAGCGGAGTGCCGGGGGCGAAAACGGATAGCGTTGCTTTCCTGAGCGGAGGCGAGTTGGGGCTGTGCTTTGCTGCCCGAGGAGTGTTTCCCTTTGCAGAATGCAGTTCCCGGGAGCTCGTTATGTGCCTTGGCTGCGACGGGGGCTCGGCGCTGAGCGGCCGAGCTGGATCAGGGGGCATGGCAGGGACCTGGGCGCAGAAGGCCTTCGCGCGCCCAATCCTGTTTCCCCACGAAGGAGTACCCATGGGCAGTGTGATTCGGGTGCCAGAAACCCCCAGCAAAGCAGCTGGGCCCAGGGATCCATGGGCAGCCCAGCCCCGCATCGCCCTATGGAGAGCGCAGGGCCTGGGGGGAAAACGGCTTGCACTGCTTTCCTGAGCCAAGGCGCGTTGGGGGTGTGGTTTGCTGCCCGAGGAGAGTTTCCCTTTGCAGAATGCAGCTCCCAGAAGCTCGTTTTGGGCCGTAGCTGCCACGGGTCCTCAGCACTGAGCGGCCGAGCTGGCTCAGGGGGCATGGCTGGGGCCTGGGCGCAGAAGCCTTTCGCGCACCCAATCCTGCATTCCCCACGAAGGAGAACCCGTGGGGAGTGGGAATTGTGTGCCGGAGACCCCCAGCAAAGCAGCAGGGCCCAGCGAGCCAGGGGTGGCCCAGCCCCGCTTTGCCCTATGGAGAGAGGAGGGCTGGGGGCGCAAACAGCTTGTGTTGATTTCCTGCGCCAAGGCACGGTGAGGCTGTGGATTGCTGCCGGAGGAGAGTTTCCCTTTGCAGAATGAAGATCCCAGAAGCTCGTCATGCGCCGTCGCTGCGAAGGGGCCTCGGCGCTGAGCGGCCGAGCTGGCTCAGGGGGCATGGATGGGGCCTGGGCGCAGAAGACCTTCGCGCGCCCAATCCTACTTCCCAAAGAAGGAGAACCAGTGGGGAGTGGGTTTCGGGCGCTGGAGACCCCCAGCAAAGCAGCAGTGCCCAGGGAGCCAGGGGTAGCTCAGCTCAGCTTCGCCCTATGGAGAGCGGAGGGCCGGGGGCGAAAACAGCTTGTGTTGATTTCCTGCGCCGAGGCAGGTTGAGGCTGTGGTGTGCTGCCCAAGGAGAGTTTCCCTTTGCAGAATGCAGCTCCCAGAAGCTCGTTTTGGGCCGTCGCTGCGAAGGGGCCTCGGTGCTGAGCGGCCGAGCTGGCTCAGGGTGCATGGCTGTGGTCTGGGTGCAGAAGGCCTTTGCGCGCCCAATCCTGCATCCCCACGAAGGAGAACCCGTGGGCAGTGTGATTCGGGTGCCGGAAACCCCCAGCAAAGCAGCAGGTCCCAGGGATCCAGGCGCAGCCCAGCCCCGCATCGCCCTATGGAGAGCGCAGGGCCTGGGGGGAAAACGGCTTGCACTGCTTTCCTGAGCCAATGCGCGTTGGGGGTGTGGTTTGCTGCCCAAGGAGAGTTTCCTTTTGCAGAATGCAGCTCCCAGAAGCTCTTTTTGGGCCGTCGCTGCCACGGGTCCTCAGCGCTGATCGGCCGAGCTGGCTCAGGGGGGAAGGCTGGGGCCATGGCGCAGAAGCCTTTCGCAAACCCAATCCTACTTGCCCACGAAGGAGAACCCGTGTGGAGTGTTTTCGGCCGCCGGAAACTCCCAGCAAAGCAGCAGGGCCCAGGGATCCAGGGGCAGCCCAGCCCCGCTTTGCCCAATGGAGAGCCGAAGGCCGGGGCGAAAACAGCTTGTGTTGATTTCCTGCAGCGAGGCACGGTGAGGCTGTGGTTTGTTGCCCAAGGAGAGTTTCCCTTTGCAGAATGCAGTTCCCAGAAGCTCGTTATGTGCCATCGCTGCGACGGGGCCTCGGCGCTGAGCGGCCGAGCTGGATCAGGGGTCATGGCAGGGACCTGGGCGCAGAAGGCCTTCGCGCGCCCAATCCTGTTTCCCCACCAAGGAGTACCCATGGGCAGTGTGATTCGGGTGCCGGAAACCCCCAGCAAAGCAGCTGGGCCCAGGGATCCAGGTGCAGCCCAGCCCCGCATCGCCCTATGAAGAGCGCAGGGCCTGGGGGGGAAAACGGCTTGCACTGCTTTCCTGAGCCAAGGCGAGTTGGGGGTGTGGTTTGCTGCCCGAGGAGAGTTTCCCTTTGCAGAATGCAGCTCCCAGAAGCTCGTCATGGGCTGTCGCTGCGAAGGGGCCTCGGCGGTGAGCGGCTGAACTGGCTCAGGGGGCATGGATGGGGCCTGGGCGCAGAAGGCCTTCACGCGCCCAATCCTACTTCCCAAAGAAGGAGAACCAGTGGGGAGTGGGTTTCGGGCACTGGAGACCCCCAGCAAAGCAGCAGGGCCCAGGGAGCCAGGGGCAGCCCAGCTCAGCTTCGCCCTATGGAGAGCGGAGGGCCGGGGGCGAAAACAGCTTGTGTTGATTTCCTGCGCCGAGGCAAGTTGAGGCTGTGGTGGGCTGCCCAAGGAGAGTTTCCCTTTGCAGAATGCAGCTCCCAGAAGCTCGTTTTGATTTGCCATTGCGACGGGGCCTCGGCACTGAGCGGCAGAGCTGGCTCAGGTGGCACGGCTGCGGCCTAGGCGCAGAAGGTCTTCGCGCTCCGAATCCTGCTTCCCCACGAATGAGAACCCCTGTGGAGTGTGATTTGGGTGCCAGAAACCCCCAGCAAAGCAGCAGGGCCCAGGGATCCAGGGGCAGCCCAGCTCAGCTTCGCCCTATGGAGAGCGGATTGCCGGGGGCGAAAACGGATAGCGTTGCTTTCCTGAGCGGAGGCGAGTTGGGGCTGTGCTTTGCTGCCCGAGGAGTGTTTCCCTTTGCAGAATGCAGCTCCCAGAAGCTCGTTTTGATTTGCCATTGCGACGGGGCCTCGGCACTGATGGGCAGAGCTGGCTCAGGGGGCATGGCTGCGGCCTAGGCGCAGAAGGTCTTCGCGCTCCGAATCCTGCTTCCCCAGGAATGAGAACCCCTGTGGAGTGTGATTCGGGTGCCTGAAACCACCAGCAAAGCAGCAGGGCCCAGGGATCCAGGGGCTGCCCAGCTCAGCTTCGCCCTATGGAGAGCGGAGTGCCGGGGGCGAAAACGGATAGCGTTGCTTTCCTGAGCGGAGGCGAGTTGGGGCTGTGCTTTGCTGCCCGAGGAGTGTTTCCCTTTGCAGAATGCAGTTCCCGGGAGCTCGTTATGTGCCTTGGCTGCGACGGGGGCTCGGCGCTGAGCGGCCGAGCTGGATCAGGGGGCATGGCAGGGACCTGGGCGCAGAAGGCCTTCGCGCGCCCAATCCTGTTTCCCCACGAAGGAGTACCCATGGGCAGTGTGATTCGGGTGCCAGAAACCCCCAGCAAAGCAGCTGGGCCCAGGGATCCATGGGCAGCCCAGCCCCGCATCGCCCTATGGAGAGCGCAGGGCCTGGGGGGAAAACGGCTTGCACTGCTTTCCTGAGCCAAGGCGCGTTGGGGGTGTGGTTTGCTGCCCGAGGAGAGTTTCCCTTTGCAGAATGCAGCTCCCAGAAGCTCGTTTTGGGCCGTAGCTGCCACGGGTCCTCAGCACTGAGCGGCCGAGCTGGCTCAGGGGGCATGGCTGGGGCCTGGGCGCAGAAGCCTTTCGCGCACCCAATCCTGCATTCCCCACGAAGGAGAACCCGTGGGGAGTGGGATTTGTGTGCCGGAGACCCCCAGCAAAGCAGCAGGGCCCAGGGAGCCAGGGGTGGCCCAGCCCCGCTTTGCCCTATGGAGAGAGGAGGGCTGGGGGCGCAAACAGCTTGTGTTGATTTCCTGCGCCAAGGCACGGTGAGGCTGTGGATTGCTGCTGGAGGAGAGTTTCCCTTTGCAGAATGCAGCTCCCAGAAGCTCGTCATGGGCTGTCGCTGCGAAGGGGCCTCGGCGCTGAGCGGCCGAGCTGGCTCAGGGGGCATGGATGGGGCCTGGGCGCAGAAGACCTTCGCGCGCCCAATCCTACTTCCCAAAGAAGGAGAACCAGTGGGGAGTGGGTTTCGGGCGCTGGAGACCCCCAGCAAAGCAGCAGTGCCCAGGGAGCCAGGGGTAGCTCAGCTCAGCTTCGCCCTATGGAGAGCGGAGGGCCGGGGGCGAAAACAGCTTGTGTTGATTTCCTGCGCCGAGGCAGGTTGAGGCTGTGGTGTGCTGCCCAAGGAGAGTTTCCCTTTGCAGAATGCAGCTCCCAGAAGCTCGTTTTGGGCCGTCGCTGCGAAGGGGCCTCGGTGCTGAGCGGCCGAGCTGGCTCAGGGTGCATGGCTGTGGTCTGGGTGCAGAAGGCCTTTGCGCGCCCAATCCTGCATCCCCACGAAGGAGAACCCGTGGGCAGTGTGATTCGGGTGCCGGAAACCCCCAGCAAAGCAGCAGGTCCCAGGGATCCAGGCGCAGCCCAGCCCCGCATCGCCCTATGGAGAGCGCAGGGCCTGGGGGGAAAACGGCTTGCACTGCTTTCCTGAGCCAATGCGCGTTGGGGGTGTGGTTTGCTGCCCAAGGAGAGTTTCCTTTTGCAGAATGCAGCTCCCAGAAGCTCTTTTTGGGCCGTCGCTGCCACGGGTCCTCAGCGCTGATCGGCCGAGCTGGCTCAGGGGGGAAGGCTGGGGCCATGGCGCAGAAGCCTTTCGCAAACCCAATCCTACTTGCCCACGAAGGAGAACCCGTGTGGAGTGTTTTCGGCCGCCGGAAACTCCCAGCAAAGCAGCAGGGCCCAGGGATCCAGGGGCAGCCCAGCCCCGCTTTGCCCAATGGAGAGCCGAAGGCCGGGGCGAAAACAGCTTGTGTTGATTTCCTGCAGCGAGGCACGGTGAGGCTGTGGTTTGTTGCCCAAGGAGAGTTTCCCTTTGCAGAATGCAGTTCCCAGAAGCTCGTTATGTGCCATCGCTGCGACGGGGCCTCGGCGCTGAGCGGCCGAGCTGGATCAGGGGTCATGGCAGGGACCTGGGCGCAGAAGGCCTTCGCGCGCCCAATCCTGTTTCCCCACCAAGGAGTACCCATGGGCAGTGTGATTCGGGTGCCGGAAACCCCCAGCAAAGCAGCTGGGCCCAGGGATCCAGGTGCAGCCCAGCCCCGCATCGCCCTATGGAGAGCGCAGGGCCTGGGGGGGAAAACGGCTTGCACTGCTTTCCTGAGCCAAGGCGAGTTGGGGGTGTGGTTTGCTGCCCGAGGAGAGTTTCCCTTTGCAGAATGCAGCTCCCAGAAGCTCGTCATGGGCCGTCGCTGCGAAGGGGCCTCGGCGCTGAGAGGCCGAGCTGGCTCAGGGGGCATGGCTGGGGGCTGGGTGCAGAAGCCCTTCGCGCACCCAATCCTACCTCCCCACGAAGAGGAACCCGTGGGGATTGGGTTTCGCGCGCTGGAGAGCCCCAGCAAAGCAGCAGGGCCCAGGGATCCAGGTGCAGCCTAGCCCCGTTTTGCCCTATGGAGAGCGCAGGGCCGGTGGCGAAAACGGCTTGCGCTGCTTTCCTGAGCCAAGGCGAGTAAGGGATGTGGTTTGCTGCTGGAAGAGAGTTTCCCTTTGCAGAATGCAGCTCCCAGAAGCTCGTTTTGGGCTGTCGCTGCGATGGGGCCTCGGCGCTGAGCGGCCGTGCTGGCTCAGGGGGCATGGCCGGGATCTGGGCGAAGAAGGACTTAGCACGCCCAATCCTGCTTGCCCACGAAGGAGAACCTGTGTGGAGTGTGATTCGGGTGCCGGAAACCCCCAGCAAAGCAGCAGGGCCCAGGGAGCCAGGGGCAGCCCAGCCCCGCTTTGCCCTATGGAGAGCGGAGGGCCGGGGGTGAAAAGAGCTTGTGTTGATATTCTGCGTGGAGTCACGGCGAGGCTGTGGTTTGCTGCCCAAGGAGAGTGTCCCTTTGCAGAATTCAGCTCCCCGAAGCTCGCTTTGGGCCCTCGCTGCGACGGGGCCTCGGCGCTGAGCGGCCCAGCTGGCTCAGGGGGCATGGCTGGGGGCAGGGCGAAGAAGGCCTTCGAGCGCCCAATCCTACTTCCCCACGAAGGAGAACCCGTGGGGATTGGGTTTCGCGCGCTGGATACCACCAGCAAAGCAGCAGGGCCCAGGGAGCCAGGGGCAGCCCGGCCCCGCTTTGCCCTATGGAGAGCGCAGGGCCGGGGGCGAAAAGGGCTTGCGCTGCTTTCCTGAGCCAAGGCGCGTAAGGGATGTGGTTTGCTGCTGGAAGAGAGTTTCCCTTTGCAGAATGCAGCTCCCAGAAGCTCGTTTTGGGCTGTCGCTGCGACGGGGCCTCGGCGCTGAGCGGCCGAGCTGGCTCAGGGGGCATGGCTGGGGCCTGGGCGCAGGAGGCTTTCGCGGGCCCAATCCTGCATTCCCCGCGAAGGAGAACCCGTGGGGAGTGCGTTTCGGGCTCCGGAGACCCCCAGGAAAGCAGCAGGGCCCAGGGATCCAGGGGCAGCCCAGCCCCGCTTTGCCCAATGGAGAGCCGAAGGCCGGGGCGAAAACAGCTTGTGTTGATTTCCTGCGCCGAGGCAGGTTGAGGCTGTGGTGTGCTGCCCAAGGAGAGTTTCCCTTTGCAGAATGCAGCTCCCAGAAGCTCGTTTTGGGCCGTCGCTGCGAAGGGGCCTCGGTGCTGAGCGGCCGAGCTGGCTCAGGGTGCATGGCTGTGGTCTGGGTGCAGAAGGCCTTTGCGCGCCCAATCCTGCATCCCCACGAAGGAGAACCCGTGGGCAGTGTGATTCGGGTGCCGGAAACCCCCAGCAAAGCAGCAGGTCCCAGGGATCCAGGCGCAGCCCAGCCCCGCATCGCCCTATGGAGAGCGCAGGGCCTGGGGGGAAAACGGCTTGCACTGCTTTCCTGAGCCAATGCGCGTTGGGGGTGTGGTTTGCTGCCCAAGGAGAGTTTCCTTTTGCAGAATGCAGCTCCCAGAAGCTCTTTTTGGGCCGTCGCTGCCACGGGTCCTCAGCGCTGATCGGCCGAGCTGGCTCAGGGGGGAAGGCTGGGGCCATGGCGCAGAAGCCTTTCGCAAACCCAATCCTACTTGCCCACGAAGGAGAACCCGTGTGGAGTGTTTTCGGCCGCCGGAAACTCCCAGCAAAGCAGCAGGGCCCAGGGATCCAGGGGCAGCCCAGCCCCGCTTTGCCCAATGGAGAGCCGAAGGCCGGGGCGAAAACAGCTTGTGTTGATTTCCTGCAGCGAGGCACGGTGAGGCTGTGGTTTGTTGCCCAAGGAGAGTTTCCCTTTGCAGAATGCAGTTCCCAGAAGCTCGTTATGTGCCATCGCTGCGACGGGGCCTCGGCGCTGAGCGGCCGAGCTGGATCAGGGGTCATGGCAGGGACCTGGGCGCAGAAGGCCTTCGCGCGCCCAATCCTGTTTCCCCACCAAGGAGTACCCATGGGCAGTGTGATTCGGGTGCCGGAAACCCCCAGCAAAGCAGCTGGGCCCAGGGATCCAGGTGCAGCCCAGCCCCGCATCGCCCTATGGAGAGCGCAGGGCCTGGGGGGGAAAACGGCTTGCACTGCTTTCCTGAGCCAAGGCGAGTTGGGGGTGTGGTTTGCTGCCCGAGGAGAGTTTCCCTTTGCAGAATGCAGCTCCCAGAAGCTCGTCATGGGCCGTCGCTGCGAAGGGGCCTCGGCGCTGAGAGGCCGAGCTGGCTCAGGGGGCATGGCTGGGGGCTGGGTGCAGAAGCCCTTCGCGCACCCAATCCTACCTCCCCACGAAGAGGAACCCGTGGGGATTGGGTTTCGCGCGCTGGAGAGCCCCAGCAAAGCAGCAGGGCCCAGGGATCCAGGTGCAGCCTAGCCCCGTTTTGCCCTATGGAGAGCGCAGGGCCGGTGGCGAAAACGGCTTGCGCTGCTTTCCTGAGCCAAGGCGAGTAAGGGATGTGGTTTGCTGCTGGAAGAGAGTTTCCCTTTGCAGAATGCAGCTCCCAGAAGCTCGTTTTGGGCTGTCGCTGCGATGGGGCCTCGGCGCTGAGCGGCCGTGCTGGCTCAGGGGGCATGGCCGGGATCTGGGCGAAGAAGGACTTAGCACGCCCAATCCTGCTTGCCCACGAAGGAGAACCTGTGTGGAGTGTGATTCGGGTGCCGGAAACCCCCAGCAAAGCAGCAGGGCCCAGGGAGCCAGGGGCAGCCCAGCCCCGCTTTGCCCTATGGAGAGCGGAGGGCCGGGGGTGAAAAGAGCTTGTGTTGATATTCTGCGTGGAGTCACGGCGAGGCTGTGGTTTGCTGCCCAAGGAGAGTGTCCCTTTGCAGAATTCAGCTCCCCGAAGCTCGCTTTGGGCCCTCGCTGCGACGGGGCCTCGGCGCTGAGCGGCCCAGCTGGCTCAGGGGGCATGGCTGGGGGCAGGGCGAAGAAGGCCTTCGAGCGCCCAATCCTACTTCCCCACGAAGGAGAACCCGTGGGGATTGGGTTTCGCGCGCTGGATACCACCAGCAAAGCAGCAGGGCCCAGGGAGCCAGGGGCAGCCCGGCCCCGCTTTGCCCTATGGAGAGCGCAGGGCCGGGGGCGAAAAGGGCTTGCGCTGCTTTCCTGAGCCAAGGCGCGTAAGGGATGTGGTTTGCTGCTGGAAGAGAGTTTCCCTTTGCAGAATGCAGCTCCCAGAAGCTCGTTTTGGGCTGTCGCTGCGACGGGGCCTCGGCGCTGAGCGGCCGAGCTGGCTCAGGGGGCATGGCTGGGGCCTGGGCGCAGGAGGCTTTCGCGCGCCCAATCCTGCATTCCCCGCGAAGGAGAACCCGTGGGGAGTGCGTTTCGGGCTCCGGAGACCCCCAGGAAAGCAGCAGGGCCCAGGGATCCAGGGGCAGCCCAGCCCCGCTTTGCCCAATGGAGAGCCGAAGGCCGGGGCGAAAACAGCTTGTGTTGATTTCCTGCAGCGAGGCACGGTGAGGCTGTGGTTTGTTGCCCAAGGAGAGTTTCCCTTTGCAGAATGCAGTTCCCAGAAGCTCGTTATGTGCCATCGCTGCGACGGGGCCTCGGCGCTGAGCGGCCGAGCTGGATCAGGGGGCATGGCAGGGACCTGGGCGCAGAAGGCCTTCGCGCGCCCAATCCTGTTTCCCCACCAAGGAGTACCCATGGGCAGTGTGATTCGGGTGCCGGAAACCCCCAGCAAAGCAGCTGGGCCCAGGGATCCAGGTGCAGCCCAGCCCCGCATCGCCCTATGAAGAGCGCAGGGCCTGGGGGGGAAAACGGCTTGCACTGCTTTCCTGAGCCAAGGCGAGTTGGGGGTGTGGTTTGCTGCCCGAGGAGAGTTTCCCTTTGCAGAATGCAGCTCCCAGAAGCTCGTCATGGGCTGTCGCTGCGAAGGGGCCTCGGCGGTGAGCGGCTGAACTGGCTCAGGGGGCATGGATGGGGCCTGGGCGCAGAAGGCCTTCACGCGCCCAATCCTACTTCCCAAAGAAGGAGAACCAGTGGGGAGTGGGTTTCGGGCACTGGAGACCCCCAGCAAAGCAGCAGGGCCCAGGGAGCCAGGGGCAGCCCAGCTCAGCTTCGCCCTATGGAGAGCGGAGGGCCGGGGGCGAAAACAGCTTGTGTTGATTTCCTGCGCCGAGGCAAGTTGAGGCTGTGGTGGGCTGCCCAAGGAGAGTTTCCCTTTGCAGAATGCAGCTCCCAGAAGCTCGTTTTGATTTGCCATTGCGACGGGGCCTCGGCACTGAGCGGCAGAGCTGGCTCAGGTGGCACGGCTGCGGCCTAGGCGCAGAAGGTCTTCGCGCTCCGAATCCTGCTTCCCCACGAATGAGAACCCCTGTGGAGTGTGATTTGGGTGCCAGAAACCCCCAGCAAAGCAGCAGGGCCCAGGGATCCAGGGGCAGCCCAGCTCAGCTTCGCCCTATGGAGAGCGGAGTGCCGGGGGCGAAAACGGATAGCGTTGCTTTCCTGAGCGGAGGCGAGTTGGGGCTGTGCTTTGCTGCCCGAGGAGTGTTTCCCTTTGCAGAATGCAGCTCCCAGAAGCTCGTTTTGATTTGCCATTGCGACGGGGCCTCGGCACTGATGGGCAGAGCTGGCTCAGGGGGCATGGCTGCGGCCTAGGCGCAGAAGGTCTTCGCGCTCCGAATCCTGCTTCCCCAGGAATGAGAACCCCTGTGGAGTGTGATTCGGGTGCCTGAAACCACCAGCAAAGCAGCAGGGCCCAGGGATCCAGGGGCTGCCCAGCTCAGCTTCGCCCTATGGAGAGCGGAGTGCCGGGGGCGAAAACGGATAGCGTTGCTTTCCTGAGCGGAGGCGAGTTGGGGCTGTGCTTTGCTGCCCGAGGAGTGTTTCCCTTTGCAGAATGCAGTTCCCGGGAGCTCGTTATGTGCCTTGGCTGCGACGGGGGCTCGGCGCTGAGCGGCCGAGCTGGATCAGGGGGCATGGCAGGGACCTGGGCGCAGAAGGCCTTCGCGCGCCCAATCCTGTTTCCCCACGAAGGAGTACCCATGGGCAGTGTGATTCGGGTGCCAGAAACCCCCAGCAAAGCAGCTGGGCCCAGGGATCCATGGGCAGCCCAGCCCCGCATCGCCCTATGGAGAGCGCAGGGCCTGGGGGGAAAACGGCTTGCACTGCTTTCCTGAGCCAAGGCGCGTTGGGGGTGTGGTTTGCTGCCCGAGGAGAGTTTCCCTTTGCAGAATGCAGCTCCCAGAAGCTCGTTTTGGGCCGTAGCTGCCACGGGTCCTCAGCACTGAGCGGCCGAGCTGGCTCAGGGGGCATGGCTGGGGCCTGGGCGCAGAAGCCTTTCGCGCACCCAATCCTGCATTCCCCACGAAGGAGAACCCGTGGGGAGTGGGAATTGTGTGCCGGAGACCCCCAGCAAAGCAGCAGGGCCCAGGGAGCCAGGGGTGGCCCAGCCCCGCTTTGCCCTATGGAGAGAGGAGGGCTGGGGGCGCAAACAGCTTGTGTTGATTTCCTGCGCCAAGGCACGGTGAGGCTGTGGATTGCTGCCGGAGGAGAGTTTCCCTTTGCAGAATGAAGATCCCAGAAGCTCGTCATGCGCCGTCGCTGCGAAGGGGCCTCGGCGCTGAGCGGCCGAGCTGGCTCAGGGGGCATGGATGGGGCCTGGGCGGAGAAGACCTTCGCGCGCCCAATCCTACTTCCCAAAGAAGGAGAACCAGTGGGGAGTGGGTTTCGGGCGCTGGAGACCCCCAGCAAAGCAGCAGTGCCCAGGGAGCCAGGGGGAGCTCAGCTCAGCTTCGCCCTATGGAGAGCGGAGGGCCGGGGGCGAAAACAGCTTGTGTTGATTTCCTGCGCCGAGGCAGGTTGAGGCTGTGGTGTGCTGCCCAAGGAGAGTTTCCCTTTGCAGAATGCAGCTCCCAGAAGCTCGTTTTGGGCCGTCGCTGCGAAGGGGCCTCGGTGCTGAGCGGCCGAGCTGGCTCAGGGTGCATGGCTGTGGTCTGGGTGCAGAAGGCCTTTGCGCGCCCAATCCTGCATCCCCACGAAGGAGAACCCGTGGGCAGTGTGATTCGGGTGCCGGAAACCCCCAGCAAAGCAGCAGGTCCCAGGGATCCAGGCGCAGCCCAGCCCCGCATCGCCCTATGGAGAGCGCAGGGCCTGGGGGGAAAACGGCTTGCACTGCTTTCCTGAGCCAATGCGCGTTGGGGGTGTGGTTTGCTGCCCAAGGAGAGTTTCCTTTTGCAGAATGCAGCTCCCAGAAGCTCTTTTTGGGCCGTCGCTGCCACGGGTCCTCAGCGCTGATCGGCCGAGCTGGCTCAGGGGGGAAGGCTGGGGCCATGGCGCAGAAGCCTTTCGCAAACCCAATCCTACTTGCCCACGAAGGAGAACCCGTGTGGAGTGTTTTCGGCCGCCGGAAACTCCCAGCAAAGCAGCAGGGCCCAGGGATCCAGGGGCAGCCCAGCCCCGCTTTGCCCAATGGAGAGCCGAAGGCCGGGGCGAAAACAGCTTGTGTTGATTTCCTGCAGCGAGGCACGGTGAGGCTGTGGTTTGTTGCCCAAGGAGAGTTTCCCTTTGCAGAATGCAGTTCCCAGAAGGTCGTTATGTGCCATCGCTGCGACGGGGCCTCGGCGCTGAGCGGCCGAGCTGGATCAGGGGTCATGGCAGGGACCTGGGCGCAGAAGGCCTTCGCGCGCCCAATCCTGTTTCCCCACCAAGGAGTACCCATGGGCAGTGTGATTCGGGTGCCGGAAACCCCCAGCAAAGCAGCTGGGCCCAGGGATCCAGGTGCAGCCCAGCCCCGCATCGCCCTATGGAGAGCGCAGGGCCTGGGGGGGAAAACGGCTTGCACTGCTTTCCTGAGCCAAGGCGAGTTGGGGGTGTGGTTTGCTGCCCGAGGAGAGTTTCCCTTTGCAGAATGCAGCTCCCAGAAGCTCGTCATGGGCCGTCGCTGCGAAGGGGCCTCGGCGCTGAGAGGCCGAGCTGGCTCAGGGGGCATGGCTGGGGGCTGGGTGCAGAAGCCCTTCGCGCACCCAATCCTACCTCCCCACGAAGAGGAACCCGTGGGGATTGGGTTTCGCGCGCTGGAGAGCCCCAGCAAAGCAGCAGGGCCCAGGGATCCAGGTGCAGCCTAGCCCCGTTTTGCCCTATGGAGAGCGCAGGGCCGGTGGCGAAAACGGCTTGCGCTGCTTTCCTGAGCCAAGGCGAGTAAGGGATGTGGTTTGCTGCTGGAAGAGAGTTTCCCTTTGCAGAATGCAGCTCCCAGAAGCTCGTTTTGGGCTGTCGCTGCGATGGGGCCTCGGCGCTGAGCGGCCGTGCTGGCTCAGGGGGCATGGCCGGGATCTGGGCGAAGAAGGACTTAGCACGCCCAATCCTGCTTGCCCACGAAGGAGAACCTGTGTGGAGTGTGATTCGGGTGCCGGAAACCCCCAGCAAAGCAGCAGGGCCCAGGGAGCCAGGGGCAGCCCAGCCCCGCTTTGCCCTATGGAGAGCGGAGGGCCGGGGGTGAAAAGAGCTTGTGTTGATATTCTGCGTGGAGTCACGGCGAGGCTGTGGTTTGCTGCCCAAGGAGAGTGTCCCTTTGCAGAATTCAGCTCCCCGAAGCTCGCTTTGGGCCCTCGCTGCGACGGGGCCTCGGCGCTGAGCGGCCCAGCTGGCTCAGGGGGCATGGCTGGGGGCAGGGCGAAGAAGGCCTTCGAGCGCCCAATCCTACTTCCCCACGAAGGAGAACCCGTGGGGATTGGGTTTCGCGCGCTGGATACCACCAGCAAAGCAGCAGGGCCCAGGGAGCCAGGGGCAGCCCGGCCCCGCTTTGCCCTATGGAGAGCGCAGGGCCGGGGGCGAAAAGGGCTTGCGCTGCTTTCCTGAGCCAAGGCGCGTAAGGGATGTGGTTTGCTGCTGGAAGAGAGTTTCCCTTTGCAGAATGCAGCTCCCAGAAGCTCGTTTTGGGCTGTCGCTGCGACGGGGCCTCGGCGCTGAGCGGCCGAGCTGGCTCAGGGGGCATGGCTGGGGCCTGGGCGCAGGAGGCTTTCGCGCGCCCAATCCTGCATTCCCCGCGAAGGAGAACCCGTGGGGAGTGCGTTTCGGGCTCCGGAGACCCCCAGGAAAGCAGCAGGGCCCAGGGATCCAGGGGCAGCCCAGCCCCGCTTTGCCCAATGGAGAGCCGAAGGCCGGGGCGAAAACAGCTTGTGTTGATTTCCTGCAGCGAGGCACGGTGAGGCTGTGGTTTGTTGCCCAAGGAGAGTTTCCCTTTGCAGAATGCAGTTCCCAGAAGCTCGTTATGTGCCATCGCTGCGACGGGGCCTCGGCGCTGAGCGGCCGAGCTGGATCAGGGGGCATGGCAGGGACCTGGGCGCAGAAGGCCTTCGCGCGCCCAATCCTGTTTCCCCACCAAGGAGTACCCATGGGCAGTGTGATTCGGGTGCCGGAAACCCCCAGCAAAGCAGCTGGGCCCAGGGATCCAGGTGCAGCCCAGCCCCGCATCGCCCTATGAAGAGCGCAGGGCCTGGGGGGGAAAACGGCTTGCACTGCTTTCCTGAGCCAAGGCGAGTTGGGGGTGTGGTTTGCTGCCCGAGGAGAGTTTCCCTTTGCAGAATGCAGCTCCCAGAAGCTCGTCATGGGCTGTCGCTGCGAAGGGGCCTCGGCGGTGAGCGGCTGAACTGGCTCAGGGGGCATGGATGGGGCCTGGGCGCAGAAGGCCTTCACGCGCCCAATCCTACTTCCCAAAGAAGGAGAACCAGTGGGGAGTGGGTTTCGGGCACTGGAGACCCCCAGCAAAGCAGCAGGGCCCAGGGAGCCAGGGGCAGCCCAGCTCAGCTTCGCCCTATGGAGAGCGGAGGGCCGGGGGCGAAAACAGCTTGTGTTGATTTCCTGCGCCGAGGCAAGTTGAGGCTGTGGTGGGCTGCCCAAGGAGAGTTTCCCTTTGCAGAATGCAGCTCCCAGAAGCTCGTTTTGATTTGCCATTGCGACGGGGCCTCGGCACTGAGCGGCAGAGCTGGCTCAGGTGGCACGGCTGCGGCCTAGGCGCAGAAGGTCTTCGCGCTCCGAATCCTGCTTCCCCACGAATGAGAACCCCTGTGGAGTGTGATTTGGGTGCCAGAAACCCCCAGCAAAGCAGCAGGGCCCAGGGATCCAGGGGCAGCCCAGCTCAGCTTCGCCCTATGGAGAGCGGAGTGCCGGGGGCGAAAACGGATAGCGTTGCTTTCCTGAGCGGAGGCGAGTTGGGGCTGTGCTTTGCTGCCCGAGGAGTGTTTCCCTTTGCAGAATGCAGCTCCCAGAAGCTCGTTTTGATTTGCCATTGCGACGGGGCCTCGGCACTGATGGGCAGAGCTGGCTCAGGGGGCATGGCTGCGGCCTAGGCGCAGAAGGTCTTCGCGCTCCGAATCCTGCTTCCCCAGGAATGAGAACCCCTGTGGAGTGTGATTCGGGTGCCTGAAACCACCAGCAAAGCAGCAGGGCCCAGGGATCCAGGGGCTGCCCAGCTCAGCTTCGCCCTATGGAGAGCGGAGTGCCGGGGGCGAAAACGGATAGCGTTGCTTTCCTGAGCGGAGGCGAGTTGGGGCTGTGCTTTGCTGCCCGAGGAGTGTTTCCCTTTGCAGAATGCAGTTCCCGGGAGCTCGTTATGTGCCTTGGCTGCGACGGGGGCTCGGCGCTGAGCGGCCGAGCTGGATCAGGGGGCATGGCAGGGACCTGGGCGCAGAAGGCCTTCGCGCGCCCAATCCTGTTTCCCCACGAAGGAGTACCCATGGGCAGTGTGATTCGGGTGCCAGAAACCCCCAGCAAAGCAGCTGGGCCCAGGGATCCATGGGCAGCCCAGCCCCGCATCGCCCTATGGAGAGCGCAGGGCCTGGGGGGAAAACGGCTTGCACTGCTTTCCTGAGCCAAGGCGCGTTGGGGGTGTGGTTTGCTGCCCGAGGAGAGTTTCCCTTTGCAGAATGCAGCTCCCAGAAGCTCGTTTTGGGCCGTAGCTGCCACGGGTCCTCAGCACTGAGCGGCCGAGCTGGCTCAGGGGGCATGGCTGGGGCCTGGGCGCAGAAGCCTTTCGCGCACCCAATCCTGCATTCCCCACGAAGGAGAACCCGTGGGGAGTGGGAATTGTGTGCCGGAGACCCCCAGCAAAGCAGCAGGGCCCAGGGAGCCAGGGGTGGCCCAGCCCCGCTTTGCCCTATGGAGAGAGGAGGGCTGGGGGCGCAAACAGCTTGTGTTGATTTCCTGCGCCAAGGCACGGTGAGGCTGTGGATTGCTGCCGGAGGAGAGTTTCCCTTTGCAGAATGAAGATCCCAGAAGCTCGTCATGCGCCGTCGCTGCGAAGGGGCCTCGGCGCTGAGCGGCCGAGCTGGCTCAGGGGGCATGGATGGGGCCTGGGCGGAGAAGACCTTCGCGCGCCCAATCCTACTTCCCAAAGAAGGAGAACCAGTGGGGAGTGGGTTTCGGGCGCTGGAGACCCCCAGCAAAGCAGCAGTGCCCAGGGAGCCAGGGGGAGCTCAGCTCAGCTTCGCCCTATGGAGAGCGGAGGGCCGGGGGCGAAAACAGCTTGTGTTGATTTCCTGCGCCGAGGCAGGTTGAGGCTGTGGTGTGCTGCCCAAGGAGAGTTTCCCTTTGCAGAATGCAGCTCCCAGAAGCTCGTTTTGGGCCGTCGCTGCGAAGGGGCCTCGGTGCTGAGCGGCCGAGCTGGCTCAGGGTGCATGGCTGTGGTCTGGGTGCAGAAGGCCTTTGCGCGCCCAATCCTGCATCCCCACGAAGGAGAACCCGTGGGCAGTGTGATTCGGGTGCCGGAAACCCCCAGCAAAGCAGCAGGTCCCAGGGATCCAGGCGCAGCCCAGCCCCGCATCGCCCTATGGAGAGCGCAGGGCCTGGGGGGAAAACGGCTTGCACTGCTTTCCTGAGCCAATGCGCGTTGGGGGTGTGGTTTGCTGCCCAAGGAGAGTTTCCTTTTGCAGAATGCAGCTCCCAGAAGCTCTTTTTGGGCCGTCGCTGCCACGGGTCCTCAGCGCTGATCGGCCGAGCTGGCTCAGGGGGGAAGGCTGGGGCCATGGCGCAGAAGCCTTTCGCAAACCCAATCCTACTTGCCCACGAAGGAGAACCCGTGTGGAGTGTTTTCGGCCGCCGGAAACTCCCAGCAAAGCAGCAGGGCCCAGGGATCCAGGGGCAGCCCAGCCCCGCTTTGCCCAATGGAGAGCCGAAGGCCGGGGCGAAAACAGCTTGTGTTGATTTCCTGCAGCGAGGCACGGTGAGGCTGTGGTTTGTTGCCCAAGGAGAGTTTCCCTTTGCAGAATGCAGTTCCCAGAAGGTCGTTATGTGCCATCGCTGCGACGGGGCCTCGGCGCTGAGCGGCCGAGCTGGATCAGGGGTCATGGCAGGGACCTGGGCGCAGAAGGCCTTCGCGCGCCCAATCCTGTTTCCCCACCAAGGAGTACCCATGGGCAGTGTGATTCGGGTGCCGGAAACCCCCAGCAAAGCAGCTGGGCCCAGGGATCCAGGTGCAGCCCAGCCCCGCATCGCCCTATGGAGAGCGCAGGGCCTGGGGGGGAAAACGGCTTGCACTGCTTTCCTGAGCCAAGGCGAGTTGGGGGTGTGGTTTGCTGCCCGAGGAGAGTTTCCCTTTGCAGAATGCAGCTCCCAGAAGCTCGTCATGGGCCGTCGCTGCGAAGGGGCCTCGGCGCTGAGAGGCCGAGCTGGCTCAGGGGGCATGGCTGGGGGCTGGGTGCAGAAGCCCTTCGCGCACCCAATCCTACCTCCCCACGAAGAGGAACCCGTGGGGATTGGGTTTCGCGCGCTGGAGAGCCCCAGCAAAGCAGCAGGGCCCAGGGATCCAGGTGCAGCCTAGCCCCGTTTTGCCCTATGGAGAGCGCAGGGCCGGTGGCGAAAACGGCTTGCGCTGCTTTCCTGAGCCAAGGCGAGTAAGGGATGTGGTTTGCTGCTGGAAGAGAGTTTCCCTTTGCAGAATGCAGCTCCCAGAAGCTCGTTTTGGGCTGTCGCTGCGATGGGGCCTCGGCGCTGAGCGGCCGTGCTGGCTCAGGGGGCATGGCCGGGATCTGGGCGAAGAAGGACTTAGCACGCCCAATCCTGCTTGCCCACGAAGGAGAACCTGTGTGGAGTGTGATTCGGGTGCCGGAAACCCCCAGCAAAGCAGCAGGGCCCAGGGAGCCAGGGGCAGCCCAGCCCCGCTTTGCCCTATGGAGAGCGGAGGGCCGGGGGTGAAAAGAGCTTGTGTTGATATTCTGCGTGGAGTCACGGCGAGGCTGTGGTTTGCTGCCCAAGGAGAGTGTCCCTTTGCAGAATTCAGCTCCCCGAAGCTCGCTTTGGGCCCTCGCTGCGACGGGGCCTCGGCGCTGAGCGGCCCAGCTGGCTCAGGGGGCATGGCTGGGGGCAGGGCGAAGAAGGCCTTCGAGCGCCCAATCCTACTTCCCCACGAAGGAGAACCCGTGGGGATTGGGTTTCGCGCGCTGGATACCACCAGCAAAGCAGCAGGGCCCAGGGAGCCAGGGGCAGCCCGGCCCCGCTTTGCCCTATGGAGAGCGCAGGGCCGGGGGCGAAAAGGGCTTGCGCTGCTTTCCTGAGCCAAGGCGCGTAAGGGATGTGGTTTGCTGCTGGAAGAGAGTTTCCCTTTGCAGAATGCAGCTCCCAGAAGCTCGTTTTGGGCTGTCGCTGCGACGGGGCCTCGGCGCTGAGCGGCCGAGCTGGCTCAGGGGGCATGGCTGGGGCCTGGGCGCAGGAGGCTTTCGCGCGCCCAATCCTGCATTCCCCGCGAAGGAGAACCCGTGGGGAGTGCGTTTCGGGCTCCGGAGACCCCCAGGAAAGCAGCAGGGCCCAGGGATCCAGGGGCAGCCCAGCCCCGCTTTGCCCAATGGAGAGCCGAAGGCCGGGGCGAAAACAGCTTGTGTTGATTTCCTGCAGCGAGGCACGGTGAGGCTGTGGTTTGTTGCCCAAGGAGAGTTTCCCTTTGCAGAATGCAGTTCCCAGAAGCTCGTTATGTGCCATCGCTGCGACGGGGCCTCGGCGCTGAGCGGCCGAGCTGGATCAGGGGTCATGGCAGGGACCTGGGCGCAGAAGGCCTTCGCGCGCCCAATCCTGTTTCCCCACCAAGGAGTACCCATGGGCAGTGTGATTCGGGTGCCGGAAACCCCCAGCAAAGCAGCTGGGCCCAGGGATCCAGGTGCAGCCCAGCCCCGCATCGCCCTATGAAGAGCGCAGGGCCTGGGGGGGAAAACGGCTTGCACTGCTTTCCTGAGCCAAGGCGAGTTGGGGGTGTGGTTTGCTGCCCGAGGAGAGTTTCCCTTTGCAGAATGCAGCTCCCAGAAGCTCGTCATGGGCTGTCGCTGCGAAGGGGCCTCGGCGGTGAGCGGCTGAACTGGCTCAGGGGGCATGGATGGGGCCTGGGCGCAGAAGGCCTTCACGCGCCCAATCCTACTTCCCAAAGAAGGAGAACCAGTGGGGAGTGGGTTTCGGGCACTGGAGACCCCCAGCAAAGCAGCAGGGCCCAGGGAGCCAGGGGCAGCCCAGCTCAGCTTCGCCCTATGGAGAGCGGAGGGCCGGGGGCGAAAACAGCTTGTGTTGATTTCCTGCGCCGAGGCAAGTTGAGGCTGTGGTGGGCTGCCCAAGGAGAGTTTCCCTTTGCAGAATGCAGCTCCCAGAAGCTCGTTTTGATTTGCCATTGCGACGGGGCCTCGGCACTGAGCGGCAGAGCTGGCTCAGGTGGCACGGCTGCGGCCTAGGCGCAGAAGGTCTTCGCGCTCCGAATCCTGCTTCCCCACGAATGAGAACCCCTGTGGAGTGTGATTTGGGTGCCAGAAACCCCCAGCAAAGCAGCAGGGCCCAGGGATCCAGGGGCAGCCCAGCTCAGCTTCGCCCTATGGAGAGCGGAGTGCCGGGGGCGAAAACGGATAGCGTTGCTTTCCTGAGCGGAGGCGAGTTGGGGCTGTGCTTTGCTGCCCGAGGAGTGTTTCCCTTTGCAGAATGCAGCTCCCAGAAGCTCGTTTTGATTTGCCATTGCGACGGGGCCTCGGCACTGATGGGCAGAGCTGGCTCAGGGGGCATGGCTGCGGCCTAGGCGCAGAAGGTCTTCGCGCTCCGAATCCTGCTTCCCCAGGAATGAGAACCCCTGTGGAGTGTGATTCGGGTGCCTGAAACCACCAGCAAAGCAGCAGGGCCCAGGGATCCAGGGGCTGCCCAGCTCAGCTTCGCCCTATGGAGAGCGGAGTGCCGGGGGCGAAAACGGATAGCGTTGCTTTCCTGAGCGGAGGCGAGTTGGGGCTGTGCTTTGCTGCCCGAGGAGTGTTTCCCTTTGCAGAATGCAGTTCCCGGGAGCTCGTTATGTGCCTTGGCTGCGACGGGGGCTCGGCGCTGAGCGGCCGAGCTGGATCAGGGGGCATGGCAGGGACCTGGGCGCAGAAGGCCTTCGCGCGCCCAATCCTGTTTCCCCACGAAGGAGTACCCATGGGCAGTGTGATTCGGGTGCCAGAAACCCCCAGCAAAGCAGCTGGGCCCAGGGATCCATGGGCAGCCCAGCCCCGCATCGCCCTATGGAGAGCGCAGGGCCTGGGGGGAAAACGGCTTGCACTGCTTTCCTGAGCCAAGGCGCGTTGGGGGTGTGGTTTGCTGCCCGAGGAGAGTTTCCCTTTGCAGAATGCAGCTCCCAGAAGCTCGTTTTGGGCCGTAGCTGCCACGGGTCCTCAGCACTGAGCGGCCGAGCTGGCTCAGGGGGCATGGCTGGGGCCTGGGCGCAGAAGCCTTTCGCGCACCCAATCCTGCATTCCCCACGAAGGAGAACCCGTGGGGAGTGGGATTTGTGTGCCGGAGACCCCCAGCAAAGCAGCAGGGCCCAGGGAGCCAGGGGTGGCCCAGCCCCGCTTTGCCCTATGGAGAGAGGAGGGCTGGGGGCGCAAACAGCTTGTGTTGATTTCCTGCGCCAAGGCACGGTGAGGCTGTGGATTGCTGCCGGAGGAGAGTTTCCCTTTGCAGAATGAAGATCCCAGAAGCTCGTCATGCGCCGTCGCTGCGAAGGGGCCTCGGCGCTGAGCGGCCGAGCTGGCTCAGGGGGCATGGATGGGGCCTGGGCGCAGAAGACCTTCGCGCGCCCAATCCTACTTCCCAAAGAAGGAGAACCAGTGGGGAGTGGGTTTCGGGCGCTGGAGACCCCCAGCAAAGCAGCAGTGCCCAGGGAGCCAGGGGTAGCTCAGCTCAGCTTCGCCCTATGGAGAGCGGAGGGCCGGGGGCGAAAACAGCTTGTGTTGATTTCCTGCGCCGAGGCAGGTTGAGGCTGTGGTGTGCTGCCCAAGGAGAGTTTCCCTTTGCAGAATGCAGCTCCCAGAAGCTCGTTTTGGGCCGTCGCTGCGAAGGGGCCTCGGTGCTGAGCGGCCGAGCTGGCTCAGGGTGCATGGCTGTGGTCTGGGTGCAGAAGGCCTTTGCGCGCCGAATCCTGCATCCCCACGAAGGAGAACCCGTGGGCAGTGTGATTCGGGTGCCGGAAACCCCCAGCAAAGCAGCTGGGCCCAGGGATCCAGGTGCAGCCCAGCCCCGCATCGCCCTATGAAGAGCGCAGGGCCTGGGGGGGAAAACGGCTTGCACTGCTTTCCTGAGCCAAGGCGAGTTGGGGGTGTGGTTTGCTGCCCGAGGAGAGTTTCCCTTTGCAGAATGCAGCTCCCAGAAGCTCGTCATGGGCTGTCGCTGCGAAGGGGCCTCGGCGGTGAGCGGCTGAACTGGCTCAGGGGGCATGGATGGGGCCTGGGCGCAGAAGGCCTTCACGCGCCCAATCCTACTTCCCAAAGAAGGAGAACCAGTGGGGAGTGGGTTTCGGGCACTGGAGACCCCCAGCAAAGCAGCAGGGCCCAGGGAGCCAGGGGCAGCCCAGCTCAGCTTCGCCCTATGGAGAGCGGAGGGCCGGGGGCGAAAACAGCTTGTGTTGATTTCCTGCGCCGAGGCAAGTTGAGGCTGTGGTGGGCTGCCCAAGGAGAGTTTCCCTTTGCAGAATGCAGCTCCCAGAAGCTCGTTTTGATTTGCCATTGCGACGGGGCCTCGGCACTGAGCGGCAGAGCTGGCTCAGGTGGCACGGCTGCGGCCTAGGCGCAGAAGGTCTTCGCGCTCCGAATCCTGCTTCCCCACGAATGAGAACCCCTGTGGAGTGTGATTTGGGTGCCAGAAACCCCCAGCAAAGCAGCAGGGCCCAGGGATCCAGGGGCAGCCCAGCTCAGCTTCGCCCTATGGAGAGCGGAGTGCCGGGGGCGAAAACGGATAACGTTGCTTTCCTGAGCGGAGGCGAGTTGGGGCTGTGCTTTGCTGCTCGAGGAGTGTTTCCCTTTGCAGAATGCAGCTCCCAGAAGCTCGTTTTGGGCCGTAGCTGCGACGGGGCCTCAGCGCTGAGCGCCCGAGCTGGCTCAGGATGCATGGCTGTGGTCTGGGCGCAGAAGGCCTTCGCGCGCCCAATCCTGCTTCCCCACGAAGGAGAACCCGTGGGCAGTGTGATTCGGGTGCCGGAAACCCCCAGCAAAGCAGCAGGGCCCAGGGATCCAGGGGCAGCCCAGCTCAGCTTCGCCCTATGGAGAGCGGATTGCCGGGGGCGAAAACGGATAGCGTTGCTTTCCTGAGCCAAGGCGCGTTGGGGGTGTGGTTTGCTGCCCGAGGAGAGTTTCCCTTTGCAGAATGCAGCTCCCAGAAGCTCGTTTTGGGCCGTAGCTGCCACGGGTCCTCAGCACTGAGCGGCCGAGCTGGCTCAGGGGGCATGGCTGGGGCCTGGGCGCAGAAGCCTTTCGCGCACCCAATCCTGCATTCCCCACGAAGGAGAACCCGTGGGGAGTGGGATTTGTGTGCCGGAGACCCCCAGCAAAGCAGCAGGGCCCAGGGAGCCAGGGGTGGCCCAGCCCCGCTTTGCCCTATGGAGAGAGGAGGGCTGGGGGCGCAAACAGCTTGTGTTGATTTCCTGCGCCAAGGCACGGTGAGGCTGTGGATTGCTGCCGGAGGAGAGTTTCCCTTTGCAGAATGAAGATCCCAGAAGCTCGTCATGCGCCGTCGCTGCGAAGGGGCCTCGGCGCTGAGCGGCCGAGCTGGCTCAGGGGGCATGGATGGGGCCTGGGCGCAGAAGACCTTCGCGCGCCCAATCCTACTTCCCAAAGAAGGAGAACCAGTGGGGAGTGGGTTTCGGGCGCTGGAGACCCCCAGCAAAGCAGCAGTGCCCAGGGAGCCAGGGGTAGCTCAGCTCAGCTTCGCCCTATGGAGAGCGGAGGGCCGGGGGCGAAAACAGCTTGTGTTGATTTCCTGCGCCGAGGCAGGTTGAGGCTGTGGTGTGCTGCCCAAGGAGAGTTTCCCTTTGCAGAATGCAGCTCCCAGAAGCTCGTTTTGGGCCGTCGCTGCGAAGGGGCCTTGGTGCTGAGCGGCCGAGCTGGCTCAGGGTGCATGGCTGTGGTCTGGGTGCAGAAGGCCTTTGCGCGCCCAATCCTGCATCCCCACGAAGGAGAACCCGTGGGCAGTGTGATTCGGGTGCCGGAAACCCCCAGCAAAGCAGCAGGTCCCAGGGATCCAGGCGCAGCCCAGCCCCGCATCGCCCTATGGAGAGCGCAGGGCCTGGGGGGAAAACGGCTTGCACTGCTTTCCTGAGCCAATGCGCGTTGGGGGTGTGGTTTGCTGCCCAAGGAGAGTTTCCTTTTGCAGAATGCAGCTCCCAGAAGCTCTTTTTGGGCCGTCGCTGCCACGGGTCCTCAGCGCTGATCGGCCGAGCTGGCTCAGGGGGGAAGGCTGGGGCCATGGCGCAGAAGCCTTTCGCAAACCCAATCCTACTTGCCCACGAAGGAGAACCCGTGTGGAGTGTTTTCGGCCGCCGGAAACTCCCAGCAAAGCAGCAGGGCCCAGGGATCCAGGGGCAGCCCAGCCCCGCTTTGCCCAATGGAGAGCCGAAGGCCGGGGCGAAAACAGCTTGTGTTGATTTCCTGCAGCGAGGCACGGTGAGGCTGTGGTTTGTTGCCCAAGGAGAGTTTCCCTTTGCAGAATGCAGTTCCCAGAAGCTCGTTATGTGCCATCGCTGCGACGGGGCCTCGGCGCTGAACGGCCGAGCTGGATCAGGGGTCATGGCAGGGACCTGGGCGCAGAAGGCCTTCGCGCGCCCAATCCTGTTTCCCCACCAAGGAGTACCCATGGGCAGTGTGATTCGGGTGCCGGAAACCCCCAGCAAAGCAGCTGGGCCCAGGGATCCAGGTGCAGCCCAGCCCCGCATCGCCCTATGAAGAGCGCAGGGCCTGGGGGGGAAAACGGCTTGCACTGCTTTCCTGAGCCAAGGCGAGTTGGGGGTGTGGTTTGCTGCCCGAGGAGAGTTTCCCTTTGCAGAATGCAGCTCCCAGAAGCTCGTCATGGGCTGTCGCTGCGAAGGGGCCTCGGCGGTGAGCGGCTGAACTGGCTCAGGGGGCATGGATGGGGCCTGGGCGCAGAAGGCCTTCACGCGCCCAATCCTACTTCCCAAAGAAGGAGAACCAGTGGGGAGTGGGTTTCGGGCACTGGAGACCCCCAGCAAAGCAGCAGGGCCCAGGGAGCCAGGGGCAGCCCAGCTCAGCTTCGCCCTATGGAGAGCGGAGGGCCGGGGGCGAAAACAGCTTGTGTTGATTTCCTGCGCCGAGGCAAGTTGAGGCTGTGGTGGGCTGCCCAAGGAGAGTTTCCCTTTGCAGAATGCAGCTCCCAGAAGCTCGTTTTGATTTGCCATTGCGACGGGGCCTCGGCACTGAGCGGCAGAGCTGGCTCAGGTGGCACGGCTGCGGCCTAGGCGCAGAAGGTCTTCGCGCTCCGAATCCTGCTTCCCCACGAATGAGAACCCCTGTGGAGTGTGATTTGGGTGCCAGAAACCCCCAGCAAAGCAGCAGGGCCCAGGGATCCAGGGGCTGCCCAGCTCAGCTTCGCCCTATGGAGAGCGGAGTGCCGGGGGCGAAAACGGATAGCGTTGCTTTCCTGAGCGGAGGCGAGTTGGGGCTGTGCTTTGCTGCCCGAGGAGTGTTTCCCTTTGCAGAATGCAGCTCCCAGAAGCTCGTTTTGGGCCGTAGCTGCGACGGGGCCTCAGCGCTGAGCGCCCGAGCTGGCTCAGGATGCATGGCTGTGGTCTGGGCGCAGAAGGCCTTCGCGCGCCCAATCCTGCTTCCCCACGAAGGAGAACCCGTGGGCAGTGTGATTCGGGTGCCGGAAACCCCCAGCAAAGCAGCAGGGCCCAGGGATCCAGGGGCAGCCCAGCTCAGCTTCGCCCTATGGAGAGCGGATTGCCGGGGGCGAAAACGGATAGCGTTGCTTTCCTGAGCGGAGGCGAGTTGGGGCTGTGCTTTGCTGCCCGAGGAGTGTTTCCCTTTGCAGAATGCAGCTCCCAGAAGCTCGTTTTGATTTGCCATTGCGACGGGGCCTCGGCACTGATGGGCAGAGCTGGCTCAGGGGGCATGGCTGCGGCCTAGGCGCAGAAGGTCTTCGCGCTCCGAATCCTGCTTCCCCAGGAATGAGAACCCCTGTGGAGTGTGATTCGGGTGCCTGAAACCACCAGCAAAGCAGCAGGGCCCAGGGATCCAGGGGCTGCCCAGCTCAGCTTCGCCCTATGGAGAGCGGAGTGCCGGGGGCGAAAACGGATAGCGTTGCTTTCCTGAGCGGAGGCGAGTTGGGGCTGTGCTTTGCTGCCCGAGGAGTGTTTCCCTTTGCAGAATGCAGTTCCCGGGAGCTCGTTATGTGCCTTGGCTGCGACGGGGGCTCGGCGCTGAGCGGCCGAGCTGGATCAGGGGGCATGGCAGGGACCTGGGCGCAGAAGGCCTTCGCGCGCCCAATCCTGTTTCCCCACGAAGGAGTACCCATGGGCAGTGTGATTCGGGTGCCAGAAACCCCCAGCAAAGCAGCTGGGCCCAGGGATCCATGGGCAGCCCAGCCCCGCATCGCCCTATGGAGAGCGCAGGGCCTGGGGGGAAAACGGCTTGCACTGCTTTCCTGAGCCAAGGCGCGTTGGGGGTGTGGTTTGCTGCCCGAGGAGAGTTTCCCTTTGCAGAATGCAGCTCCCAGAAGCTCGTTTTGGGCCGTAGCTGCCACGGGTCCTCAGCACTGAGCGGCCGAGCTGGCTCAGGGGGCATGGCTGGGGCCTGGGCGCAGAAGCCTTTCGCGCACCCAATCCTGCATTCCCCACGAAGGAGAACCCGTGGGGAGTGGGATTTGTGTGCCGGAGACCCCCAGCAAAGCAGCAGGGCCCAGGGAGCCAGGGGTGGCCCAGCCCCGCTTTGCCCTATGGAGAGAGGAGGGCTGGGGGCGCAAACAGCTTGTGTTGATTTCCTGCGCCAAGGCACGGTGAGGCTGTGGATTGCTGCCGGAGGAGAGTTTCCCTTTGCAGAATGAAGATCCCAGAAGCTCGTCATGCGCCGTCGCTGCGAAGGGGCCTCGGCGCTGAGCGGCCGAGCTGGCTCAGGGGGCATGGATGGGGCCTGGGCGCAGAAGACCTTCGCGCGCCCAATCCTACTTCCCAAAGAAGGAGAACCAGTGGGGAGTGGGTTTCGGGCGCTGGAGACCCCCAGCAAAGCAGCAGTGCCCAGGGAGCCAGGGGTAGCTCAGCTCAGCTTCGCCCTATGGAGAGCGGAGGGCCGGGGGCGAAAACAGCTTGTGTTGATTTCCTGCGCCGAGGCAGGTTGAGGCTGTGGTGTGCTGCCCAAGGAGAGTTTCCCTTTGCAGAATGCAGCTCCCAGAAGCTCGTTTTGGGCCGTCGCTGCGAAGGGGCCTCGGTGCTGAGCGGCCGAGCTGGCTCAGGGTGCATGGCTGTGGTCTGGGTGCAGAAGGCCTTTGCGCGCCCAATCCTGCATCCCCACGAAGGAGAACCCGTGGGCAGTGTGATTCGGGTGCCGGAAACCCCCAGCAAAGCAGCAGGTCCCAGGGATCCAGGCGCAGCCCAGCCCCGCATCGCCCTATGGAGAGCGCAGGGCCTGGGGGGAAAACGGCTTGCACTGCTTTCCTGAGCCAATGCGCGTTGGGGGTGTGGTTTGCTGCCCAAGGAGAGTTTCCTTTTGCAGAATGCAGCTCCCAGAAGCTCTTTTTGGGCCGTCGCTGCCACGGGTCCTCAGCGCTGATCGGCCGAGCTGGCTCAGGGGGGAAGGCTGGGGCCATGGCGCAGAAGCCTTTCGCAAACCCAATCCTACTTGCCCACGAAGGAGAACCCGTGTGGAGTGTTTTCGGCCGCCGGAAACTCCCAGCAAAGCAGCAGGGCCCAGGGATCCAGGGGCAGCCCAGCCCCGCTTTGCCCAATGGAGAGCCGAAGGCCGGGGCGAAAACAGCTTGTGTTGATTTCCTGCAGCGAGGCACGGTGAGGCTGTGGTTTGTTGCCCAAGGAGAGTTTCCCTTTGCAGAATGCAGTTCCCAGAAGCTCGTTATGTGCCATCGCTGCGACGGGGCCTCGGCGCTGAGCGGCCGAGCTGGATCAGGGGTCATGGCAGGGACCTGGGCGCAGAAGGCCTTCGCGCGCCCAATCCTGTTTCCCCACCAAGGAGTACCCATGGGCAGTGTGATTCGGGTGCCGGAAACCCCCAGCAAAGCAGCTGGGCCCAGGGATCCAGGTGCAGCCCAGCCCCGCATCGCCCTATGAAGAGCGCAGGGCCTGGGGGGGAAAACGGCTTGCACTGCTTTCCTGAGCCAAGGCGAGTTGGGGGTGTGGTTTGCTGCCCGAGGAGAGTTTCCCTTTGCAGAATGCAGCTCCCAGAAGCTCGTCATGGGCTGTCGCTGCGAAGGGGCCTCGGCGGTGAGCGGCTGAACTGGCTCAGGGGGCATGGATGGGGCCTGGGCGCAGAAGGCCTTCACGCGCCCAATCCTACTTCCCAAAGAAGGAGAACCAGTGGGGAGTGGGTTTCGGGCACTGGAGACCCCCAGCAAAGCAGCAGGGCCCAGGGAGCCAGGGGCAGCCCAGCTCAGCTTCGCCCTATGGAGAGCGGAGGGCCGGGGGCGAAAACAGCTTGTGTTGATTTCCTGCGCCGAGGCAAGTTGAGGCTGTGGTGGGCTGCCCAAGGAGAGTTTCCCTTTGCAGAATGCAGCTCCCAGAAGCTCGTTTTGATTTGCCATTGCGACGGGGCCTCGGCACTGAGCGGCAGAGCTGGCTCAGGTGGCACGGCTGCGGCCTAGGCGCAGAAGGTCTTCGCGCTCCGAATCCTGCTTCCCCACGAATGAGAACCCCTGTGGAGTGTGATTTGGGTGCCAGAAACCCCCAGCAAAGCAGCAGGGCCCAGGGATCCAGGGGCAGCCCAGCTCAGCTTCGCCCTATGGAGAGCGGAGTGCCGGGGGCGAAAACGGATAGCGTTGCTTTCCTGAGCGGAGGCGAGTTGGGGCTGTGCTTTGCTGCCCGAGGAGTGTTTCCCTTTGCAGAATGCAGCTCCCAGAAGCTCGTTTTGGGCCGTAGCTGCGACGGGGCCTCAGCGCTGAGCGCCCGAGCTGGCTCAGGATGCATGGCTGTGGTCTGGGCGCAGAAGGCCTTCGCGCGCCCAATCCTGCTTCCCCACGAAGGAGAACCCGTGGGCAGTGTGATTCGGGTGCCGGAAAGCCCCAGCAAAGCAGCAGGGCCCAGGGATCCAGGGGCAGCCCAGCTCAGCTTCGCCCTATGGAGAGCGGATTGCCGGGGGCGAAAACGGATAGCGTTGCTTTCCTGAGCGGAGGCGAGTTGGGGCTGTGCTTTGCTGCCCGAGGAGTGTTTCCCTTTGCAGAATGCAGCTCCCAGAAGCTCGTTTTGATTTGCCATTGCGACGGGGCCTCGGCACTGATGGGCAGAGCTGGCTCAGGGGGCATGGCTGCGGCCTAGGCGCAGAAGGTCTTCGCGCTCCGAATCCTGCTTCCCCAGGAATGAGAACCCCTGTGGAGTGTGATTCGGGTGCCTGAAACCACCAGCAAAGCAGCAGGGCCCAGGGATCCAGGGGCTGCCCAGCTCAGCTTCGCCCTATGGAGAGCGGAGTGCCGGGGGCGAAAACGGATAGCGTTGCTTTCCTGAGCGGAGGCGAGTTGGGGCTGTGCTTTGCTGCCCGAGGAGTGTTTCCCTTTGCAGAATGCAGTTCCCGGGAGCTCGTTATGTGCCCTGGCTGCGACGGGGGCTCGGCGCTGAGCGGCCGAGCTGGATCAGGGGGCATGGCAGGGACCTGGGCGCAGAAGGCCTTCGCGCGCCCAATCCTGTTTCCCCACGAAGGAGTACCCATGGGCAGTGTGATTCGGGTGCCAGAAACCCCCAGCAAAGCAGCTGGGCCCAGGGATCCATGGGCAGCCCAGCCCCGCATCGCCCTATGGAGAGCGCAGGGCCTGGGGGGAAAACGGCTTGCACTGCTTTCCTGAGCCAAGGCGCGTTGGGGGTGTGGTTTGCTGCCCGAGGAGAGTTTCCCTTTGCAGAATGCAGCTCCCAGAAGCTCGTTTTGGGCCGTAGCTGCCACGGGTCCTCAGCACTGAGCGGCCGAGCTGGCTCAGGGGGCATGGCTGGGGCCTGGGCGCAGAAGCCTTTCGCGCACCCAATCCTGCATTCCCCACGAAGGAGAACCCGTGGGGAGTGGGATTTGTGTGCCGGAGACCCCCAGCAAAGCAGCAGGGCCCAGGGAGCCAGGGGTGGCCCAGCCCCGCTTTGCCCTATGGAGAGAGGAGGGCTGGGGGCGCAAACAGCTTGTGTTGATTTCCTGCGCCAAGGCACGGTGAGGCTGTGGATTGCTGCCGGAGGAGAGTTTCCCTTTGCAGAATGAAGATCCCAGAAGCTCGTCATGCGCCGTCGCTGCGAAGGGGCCTCGGCGCTGAGCGGCCGAGCTGGCTCAGGGGGCATGGATGGGGCCTGGGCGCAGAAGACCTTCGCGCGCCCAATCCTACTTCCCAAAGAAGGAGAACCAGTGGGGAGTGGGTTTCGGGCGCTGGAGACCCCCAGCAAAGCAGCAGTGCCCAGGGAGCCAGGGGTAGCTCAGCTCAGCTTCGCCCTATGGAGAGCGGAGGGCCGGGGGCGAAAACAGCTTGTGTTGATTTCCTGCGCCGAGGCAGGTTGAGGCTGTGGTGTGCTGCCCAAGGAGAGTTTCCCTTTGCAGAATGCAGCTCCCAGAAGCTCGTTTTGGGCCGTCGCTGCGAAGGGGCCTCGGTGCTGAGCGGCCGAGCTGGCTCAGGGTGCATGGCTGTGGTCTGGGTGCAGAAGGCCTTTGCGCGCCCAATCCTGCATCCCCACGAAGGAGAACCCGTGGGCAGTGTGATTCGGGTGCCGGAAACCCCCAGCAAAGCAGCAGGTCCCAGGGATCCAGGCGCAGCCCAGCCCCGCATCGCCCTATGGAGAGCGCAGGGCCTGGGGGGAAAACGGCTTGCACTGCTTTCCTGAGCCAATGCGCGTTGGGGGTGTGGTTTGCTGCCCAAGGAGAGTTTCCTTTTGCAGAATGCAGCTCCCAGAAGCTCTTTTTGGGCCGTCGCTGCCACGGGTCCTCAGCGCTGATCGGCCGAGCTGGCTCAGGGGGGAAGGCTGGGGCCATGGCGCAGAAGCCTTTCGCAAACCCAATCCTACTTGCCCACGAAGGAGAACCCGTGTGGAGTGTTTTCGGCCGCCGGAAACTCCCAGCAAAGCAGCAGGGCCCAGGGATCCAGGGGCAGCCCAGCCCCGCTTTGCCCAATGGAGAGCCGAAGGCCGGGGCGAAAACAGCTTGTGTTGATTTCCTGCAGCGAGGCACGGTGAGGCTGTGGTTTGTTGCCCAAGGAGAGTTTCCCTTTGCAGAATGCAGTTCCCAGAAGCTCGTTATGTGCCATCGCTGCGACGGGGCCTCGGAGCTGAGCGGCCGAGCTGGATCAGGGGTCATGGCAGGGACCTGGGCGCAGAAGGCCTTCGCGCGCCCAATCCTGTTTCCCCACCAAGGAGTACCCATGGGCAGTGTGATTCGGGTGCCGGAAACCCCCAGCAAAGCAGCTGGGCCCAGGGATCCAGGTGCAGCCCAGCCCCGCATCGCCCTATGGAGAGCGCAGGGCCTGGGGGGGAAAACGGCTTGCACTGCTTTCCTGAGCCAAGGCGAGTTGGGGGTGTGGTTTGCTGCCCGAGGAGAGTTTCCCTTTGCAGAATGCAGCTCCCAGAAGCTCGTCATGGGCCGTCGCTGCGAAGGGGCCTCGGCGCTGAGAGGCCGAGCTGGCTCAGGGGGCATGGCTGGGGGCTGGGTGCAGAAGCCCTTCGCGCACCCAATCCTACCTCCCCACGAAGAGGAACCCGTGGGGATTGGGTTTCGCGCGCTGGAGAGCCCCAGCAAAGCAGCAGGGCCCAGGGATCCAGGTGCAGCCTAGCCCCGTTTTGCCCTATGGAGAGCGCAGGGCCGGTGGCGAAAACGGCTTGCGCTGCTTTCCTGAGCCAAGGCGAGTAAGGGATGTGGTTTGCTGCTGGAAGAGAGTTTCCCTTTGCAGAATGCAGCTCCCAGAAGCTCGTTTTGGGCTGTCGCTGCGATGGGGCCTCGGCGCTGAGCGGCCGTGCTGGCTCAGGGGGCATGGCCGGGATCTGGGCGAAGAAGGACTTAGCACGCCCAATCCTGCTTGCCCACGAAGGAGAACCTGTGTGGAGTGTGATTCGGGTGCCGGAAACCCCCAGCAAAGCAGCAGGGCCCAGGGAGCCAGGGGCAGCCCAGCCCCGCTTTGCCCTATGGAGAGCGGAGGGCCGGGGGTGAAAAGAGCTTGTGTTGATATTCTGCGTGGAGTCACGGCGAGGCTGTGGTTTGCTGCCCAAGGAGAGTGTCCCTTTGCAGAATTCAGCTCCCCGAAGCTCGCTTTGGGCCCTCGCTGCGACGGGGCCTCGGCGCTGAGCGGCCCAGCTGGCTCAGGGGGCATGGCTGGGGGCAGGGCGAAGAAGGCCTTCGAGCGCCCAATCCTACTTCCCCACGAAGGAGAACCCGTGGGGATTGGGTTTCGCGCGCTGGATACCACCAGCAAAGCAGCAGGGCCCAGGGAGCCAGGGGCAGCCCGGCCCCGCTTTGCCCTATGGAGAGCGCAGGGCCGGGGGCGAAAAGGGCTTGCGCTGCTTTCCTGAGCCAAGGCGCGTAAGGGATGTGGTTTGCTGCTGGAAGAGAGTTTCCCTTTGCAGAATGCAGCTCCCAGAAGCTCGTTTTGGGCTGTCGCTGCGACGGGGCCTTGGCGCTGAGCGGCCGAGCTGGCTCAGGGGGCATGGCTGGGGCCTGGGCGCAGGAGGCTTTCGCGGGCCCAATCCTGCATTCCCCGCGAAGGAGAACCCGTGGGGAGTGCGTTTCGGGCTCCGGAGACCCCCAGGAAAGCAGCAGGGCCCAGGGATCCAGGGGCAGCCCAGCCCCGCTTTGCCCAATGGAGAGCCGAAGGCCGGGGCGAAAACAGCTTGTGTTGATTTCCTGCAGCGAGGCACGGTGAGGCTGTGGTTTGTTGCCCAAGGAGAGTTTCCCTTTGCAGAATGCAGTTCCCAGAAGCTCGTTATGTGCCATCGCTGCGACGGGGCCTCGGCGCTGAGCGGCCGAGCTGGATCAGGGGGCATGGCAGGGACCTGGGCGCAGAAGGCCTTCGCGCGCCCAATCCTGTTTCCCCACCAAGGAGTACCCATGGGCAGTGTGATTCGGGTGCCGGAAACCCCCAGCAAAGCAGCTGGGCCCAGGGATCCAGGTGCAGCCCAGCCCCGCATCGCCCTATGGAGAGCGCAGGGCCTGGGGGGGAAAACGGCTTGCACTGCTTTCCTGAGCCAAGGCGAGTTGGGGGTGTGGTTTGCTGCCCGAGGAGAGTTTCCCTTTGCAGAATGCAGCTCCCAGAAGCTCGTTTTGATTTGCCATTGCGACGGGGCCTCGGCACTGATGGGCAGAGCTGGCTCAGGGGGCATGGATGGGGCCTGGGCGCAGAAGACCTTCGCGCGCCCAATCCTACTTCCCAAAGAAGGAGAACCAGTGGGGAGTGGGTTTCGGGCGCTGGAGACCCCCAGCAAAGCAGCAGTGCCCAGGGAGCCAGGGGTAGCTCAGCTCAGCTTCGCCCTATGGAGAGCGGAGGGCCGGGGGCGAAAACAGCTTGTGTTGATTTCCTGCGCCGAGGCAGGTTGAGGCTGTGGTGTGCTGCCCAAGGAGAGTTTCCCTTTGCAGAATGCAGCTCCCAGAAGCTCGTTTTGGGCCGTCGCTGCGAAGGGGCCTCGGTGCTGAGCGGCCGAGCTGGCTCAGGGTGCATGGCTGTGGTCTGGGTGCAGAAGGCCTTTGCGCGCCCAATCCTGCATCCCCACGAAGGAGAACCCGTGGGCAGTGTGATTCGGGTGCCGGAAACCCCCAGCAAAGCAGCAGGTCCCAGGGATCCAGGCGCAGCCCAGCCCCGCATCGCCCTATGGAGAGCGCAGGGCCTGGGGGGAAAACGGCTTGCACTGCTTTCCTGAGCCAATGCGCGTTGGGGGTGTGGTTTGCTGCCCAAGGAGAGTTTCCTTTTGCAGAATGCAGCTCCCAGAAGCTCTTTTTGGGCCGTCGCTGCCACGGGTCCTCAGCGCTGATCGGCCGAGCTGGCTCAGGGGGGAAGGCTGGGGCCATGGCGCAGAAGCCTTTCGCAAACCCAATCCTACTTGCCCACGAAGGAGAACCCGTGTGGAGTGTTTTCGGCCGCCGGAAACTCCCAGCAAAGCAGCAGGGCCCAGGGATCCAGGGGCAGCCCAGCCCCGCTTTGCCCAATGGAGAGCCGAAGGCCGGGGCGAAAACAGCTTGTGTTGATTTCCTGCAGCGAGGCACGGTGAGGCTGTGGTTTGTTGCCCAAGGAGAGTTTCCCTTTGCAGAATGCAGTTCCCAGAAGCTCGTTATGTGCCATCGCTGCGACGGGGCCTCGGAGCTGAGCGGCCGAGCTGGATCAGGGGTCATGGCAGGGACCTGGGCGCAGAAGGCCTTCGCGCGCCCAATCCTGTTTCCCCACCAAGGAGTACCCATGGGCAGTGTGATTCGGGTGCCGGAAACCCCCAGCAAAGCAGCTGGGCCCAGGGATCCAGGTGCAGCCCAGCCCCGCATCGCCCTATGGAGAGCGCAGGGCCTGGGGGGGAAAACGGCTTGCACTGCTTTCCTGAGCCAAGGCGAGTTGGGGGTGTGGTTTGCTGCCCGAGGAGAGTTTCCCTTTGCAGAATGCAGCTCCCAGAAGCTCTTCATGGGCCGTCGCTGCGAAGGGGCCTCGGCGCTGAGAGGCCGAGCTGGCTCAGGGGGCATGGCTGGGGGCTGGGTGCAGAAGCCCTTCGCGCACCCAATCCTACCTCCCCACGAAGAGGAACCCGTGGGGATTGGGTTTCGCGCGCTGGAGAGCCCCAGCAAAGCAGCAGGGCCCAGGGATCCAGGTGCAGCCTAGCCCCGTTTTGCCCTATGGAGAGCGCAGGGCCGGTGGCGAAAACGGCTTGCGCTGCTTTCCTGAGCCAAGGCGAGTAAGGGATGTGGTTTGCTGCTGGAAGAGAGTTTCCCTTTGCAGAATGCAGCTCCCAGAAGCTCGTTTTGGGCTGTCGCTGCGATGGGGCCTCGGCGCTGAGCGGCCGTGCTGGCTCAGGGGGCATGGCCGGGATCTGGGCGAAGAAGGACTTAGCACGCCCAATCCTGCTTGCCCACGAAGGAGAACCTGTGTGGAGTGTGATTCGGGTGCCGGAAACCCCCAGCAAAGCAGCAGGGCCCAGGGAGCCAGGGGCAGCCCAGCCCCGCTTTGCCCTATGGAGAGCGGAGGGCCGGGGGTGAAAAGAGCTTGTGTTGATATTCTGCGTGGAGTCACGGCGAGGCTGTGGTTTGCTGCCCAAGGAGAGTGTCCCTTTGCAGAATTCAGCTCCCCGAAGCTCGCTTTGGGCCCTCGCTGCGACGGGGCCTCGGCGCTGAGCGGCCCAGCTGGCTCAGGGGGCATGGCTGGGGGCAGGGCGAAGAAGGCCTTCGAGCGCCCAATCCTACTTCCCCACGAAGGAGAACCCGTGGGGATTGGGTTTCGCGCGCTGGATACCACCAGCAAAGCAGCAGGGCCCAGGGAGCCAGGGGCAGCCCGGCCCCGCTTTGCCCTATGGAGAGCGCAGGGCCGGGGGCGAAAAGGGCTTGCGCTGCTTTCCTGAGCCAAGGCGCGTAAGGGATGTGGTTTGCTGCTGGAAGAGAGTTTCCCTTTGCAGAATGCAGCTCCCAGAAGCTCGTTTTGGGCTGTCGCTGCGACGGGGCCTTGGCGCTGAGCGGCCGAGCTGGCTCAGGGGGCATGGCTGGGGCCTGGGCGCAGGAGGCTTTCGCGGGCCCAATCCTGCATTCCCCGCGAAGGAGAACCCGTGGGGAGTGCGTTTCGGGCTCCGGAGACCCCCAGGAAAGCAGCAGGGCCCAGGGATCCAGGGGCAGCCCAGCCCCGCTTTGCCCAATGGAGAGCCGAAGGCCGGGGCGAAAACAGCTTGTGTTGATTTCCTGCAGCGAGGCACGGTGAGGCTGTGGTTTGTTGCCCAAGGAGAGTTTCCCTTTGCAGAATGCAGTTCCCAGAAGCTCGTTATGTGCCATCGCTGCGACGGGGCCTCGGCGCTGAGCGGCCGAGCTGGATCAGGGGGCATGGCAGGGACCTGGGCGCAGAAGGCCTTCGCGCGCCCAATCCTGTTTCCCCACCAAGGAGTACCCATGGGCAGTGTGATTCGGGTGCCGGAAACCCCCAGCAAAGCAGCTGGGCCCAGGGATCCAGGTGCAGCCCAGCCCCGCATCGCCCTATGGAGAGCGCAGGGCCTGGGGGGGAAAACGGCTTGCACTGCTTTCCTGAGCCAAGGCGAGTTGGGGGTGTGGTTTGCTGCCCGAGGAGAGTTTCCCTTTGCAGAATGCAGCTCCCAGAAGCTCGTCATGGGCTGTCGCTGCGAAGGGGCCTCGGCGGTGAGCGGCTGAACTGGCTCAGGGGGCATGGATGGGGCCTGGGCGCAGAAGGCCTTCACGCGCCCAATCCTACTTCCCAAAGAAGGAGAACCAGTGGGGAGTGGGTTTCGGGCACTGGAGACCCCCAGCAAAGCAGCAGGGCCCAGGGAGCCAGGGGCAGCCCAGCTCAGCTTCGCCCTATGGAGAGCGGAGGGCCGGGGGCGAAAACAGCTTGTGTTGATTTCCTGCGCCGAGGCAAGTTGAGGCTGTGGTGGGCTGCCCAAGGAGAGTTTCCCTTTGCAGAATGCAGCTCCCAGAAGCTCGTTTTGATTTGCCATTGCGACGGGGCCTCGGCACTGAGCGGCAGAGCTGGCTCAGGTGGCACGGCTGCGGCCTAGGCGCAGAAGGTCTTCGCGCTCCGAATCCTGCTTCCCCACGAATGAGAACCCCTGTGGAGTGTGATTTGGGTGCCAGAAACCCCCAGCAAAGCAGCAGGGCCCAGGGATCCAGGGGCAGCCCAGCTCAGCTTCGCCCTATGGAGAGCGGAGTGCCGGGGGCGAAAACGGATAGCGTTGCTTTCCTGAGCGGAGGCGAGTTGGGGCTGTGCTTTGCTGCCCGAGGAGTGTTTCCCTTTGCAGAATGCAGCTCCCAGAAGCTCGTTTTGATTTGCCATTGCGACGGGGCCTCGGCACTGATGGGCAGAGCTGGCTCAGGGGGCATGGCTGCGGCCTAGGCGCAGAAGGTCTTCGCGCTCCGAATCCTGCTTCCCCAGGAATGAGAACCCCTGTGGAGTGTGATTCGGGTGCCTGAAACCACCAGCAAAGCAGCAGGGCCCAGGGATCCAGGGGCTGCCCAGCTCAGCTTCGCCCTATGGAGAGCGGAGTGCCGGGGGCGAAAACGGATAGCGTTGCTTTCCTGAGCGGAGGCGAGTTGGGGCTGTGCTTTGCTGCCCGAGGAGTGTTTCCCTTTGCAGAATGCAGTTCCCGGGAGCTCGTTATGTGCCTTGGCTGCGACGGGGGCTCGGCGCTGAGCGGCCGAGCTGGATCAGGGGGCATGGCAGGGACCTGGGCGCAGAAGGCCTTCGCGCGCCCAATCCTGTTTCCCCACGAAGGAGTACCCATGGGCAGTGTGATTCGGGTGCCAGAAACCCCCAGCAAAGCAGCTGGGCCCAGGGATCCATGGGCAGCCCAGCCCCGCATCGCCCTATGGAGAGCGCAGGGCCTGGGGGGAAAACGGCTTGCACTGCTTTCCTGAGCCAAGGCGCGTTGGGGGTGTGGTTTGCTGCCCGAGGAGAGTTTCCCTTTGCAGAATGCAGCTCCCAGAAGCTCGTTTTGGGCCGTAGCTGCCACGGGTCCTCAGCACTGAGCGGCCGAGCTGGCTCAGGGGGCATGGCTGGGGCCTGGGCGCAGAAGCCTTTCGCGCACCCAATCCTGCATTCCCCACGAAGGAGAACCCGTGGGGAGTGGGATTTGTGTGCCGGAGACCCCCAGCAAAGCAGCAGGGCCCAGGGAGCCAGGGGTGGCCCAGCCCCGCTTTGCCCTATGGAGAGAGGAGGGCTGGGGGCGCAAACAGCTTGTGTTGATTTCCTGCGCCAAGGCACGGTGAGGCTGTGGATTGCTGCCGGAGGAGAGTTTCCCTTTGCAGAATGAAGATCCCAGAAGCTCGTCATGCGCCGTCGCTGCGAAGGGGCCTCGGCGCTGAGCGGCCGAGCTGGCTCAGGGGGCATGGATGGGGCCTGGGCGCAGAAGACCTTCGCGCGCCCAATCCTACTTCCCAAAGAAGGAGAACCAGTGGGGAGTGGGTTTCGGGCGCTGGAGACCCCCAGCAAAGCAGCAGTGCCCAGGGAGCCAGGGGTAGCTCAGCTCAGCTTCGCCCTATGGAGAGCGGAGGGCCGGGGGCGAAAACAGCTTGTGTTGATTTCCTGCGCCGAGGCAGGTTGAGGCTGTGGTGTGCTGCCCAAGGAGAGTTTCCCTTTGCAGAATGCAGCTCCCAGAAGCTCGTTTTGGGCCGTCGCTGCGAAGGGGCCTCGGTGCTGAGCGGCCGAGCTGGCTCAGGGTGCATGGCTGTGGTCTGGGTGCAGAAGGCCTTTGCGCGCCCAATCCTGCATCCCCACGAAGGAGAACCCGTGGGCAGTGTGATTCGGGTGCCGGAAACCCCCAGCAAAGCAGCAGGTCCCAGGGATCCAGGCGCAGCCCAGCCCCGCATCGCCCTATGGAGAGCGCAGGGCCTGGGGGGAAAACGGCTTGCACTGCTTTCCTGAGCCAATGCGCGTTGGGGGTGTGGTTTGCTGCCCAAGGAGAGTTTCCTTTTGCAGAATGCAGCTCCCAGAAGCTCTTTTTGGGCCGTCGCTGCCACGGGTCCTCAGCGCTGATCGGCCGAGCTGGCTCAGGGGGGAAGGCTGGGGCCATGGCGCAGAAGCCTTTCGCAAACCCAATCCTACTTGCCCACGAAGGAGAACCCGTGTGGAGTGTTTTCGGCCGCCGGAAACTCCCAGCAAAGCAGCAGGGCCCAGGGATCCAGGGGCAGCCCAGCCCCGCTTTGCCCAATGGAGAGCCGAAGGCCGGGGCGAAAACAGCTTGTGTTGATTTCCTGCAGCGAGGCACGGTGAGGCTGTGGTTTGTTGCCCAAGGAGAGTTTCCCTTTGCAGAATGCAGTTCCCAGAAGCTCGTTATGTGCCATCGCTGCGACGGGGCCTCGGCGCTGAGCGGCCGAGCTGGATCAGGGGGCATGGCAGGGACCTGGGCGCAGAAGGCCTTCGCGCGCCCAATCCTGTCTCCCCACCAAGGAGTACCCATGGGCAGTGTGATTCGGGTTCCGGAAACCCCCAGCAAAGCAGCAGGGCCCAGGGATCCAGGTGCAGCCCAGCCCCGCATCGCCCTATGGAGAGCGCAGGGCCTGGGGGGGAAAACGGCTTGCACTGCTTTCCTGAGCCAAGGCGAGTTGGGGGTGTGGTTTGCTGCCCGAGGAGAGTTTCCCTTTGCAGAATGCAGCTCCCAGAAGCTCGTCATGGGCTGTCGCTGCGAAGGGGCCTCGGCTGTGAGCGACTGAACTGGCTCAGGGGGCATGGATGGGGCCTGGGCGCAGAAGGCCTTCGCGCGCCCAATCCTGTTTCCCCACCAAGGAGTACCCATGGGCAGTGTGATTCGGGTGCCGGAAACCCCCAGCAAAGCAGCTGGGCCCAGGGATCCAGGTGCAGCCCAGCCCCGCATCGCCCTATGGAGAGCGCAGGGCCTGGGGGGGAAAACGGCTTGCACTGCTTTCCTGAGCCAATGCGCGTTGGGGGTGTGGTTTGCTGCCCGAGGAGAGTTTCCCTTTGCAGAATGCAGCTCCCAGAAGCTCGTCATGGGCCGTCGCTGCGAAGGGGCCTCGGCGCTGAGAGGCCGAGCTGGCTCAGGGGGCATGGCTGGGGGCTGGGTGCAGAAGCCCTTCGCGCACCCAATCCTACCTCCCCACGAAGAGGAACCCGTGGGGATTGGGTTTCGCGCGCTGGAGAGCCCCAGCAAAGCAGCAGGGCCCAGGGATCCAGGTGCAGCCTAGCCCCGTTTTGCCCTATGGAGAGCGCAGGGCCGGTGGCGAAAACGGCTTGCGCTGCTTTCCTGAGCCAAGGCGAGTAAGGGATGTGGTTTGCTGCTGGAAGAGAGTTTCCCTTTGCAGAATGCAGCTCCCAGAAGCTCGTTTTGGGCTGTCGCTGCGATGGGGCCTCGGCGCTGAGCGGCCGTGCTGGCTCAGGGGGCATGGCCGGGATCTGGGCGAAGAAGGACTTAGCACGCCCAATCCTGCTTGCCCACGAAGGAGAACCTGTGTGGAGTGTGATTCGGGTGCCGGAAACCCCCAGCAAAGCAGCAGGGCCCAGGGAGCCAGGGGCAGCCCAGCCCCGCTTTGCCCTATGGAGAGCGGAGGGCCGGGGGTGAAAAGAGCTTGTGTTGATATTCTGCGTGGAGTCACGGCGAGGCTGTGGTTTGCTGCCCAAGGAGAGTGTCCCTTTGCAGAATTCAGCTCCCCGAAGCTCGCTTTGGGCCCTCGCTGCGACGGGGCCTCGGCGCTGAGCGGCCCAGCTGGCTCAGGGGGCATGGCTGGGGGCAGGGCGAAGAAGGCCTTCGAGCGCCCAATCCTACTTCCCCACGAAGGAGAACCCGTGGGGATTGGGTTTCGCGCGCTGGATACCACCAGCAAAGCAGCAGGGCCCAGGGAGCCAGGGGCAGCCCGGCCCCGCTTTGCCCTATGGAGAGCGCAGGGCCGGGGGCGAAAAGGGCTTGCGCTGCTTTCCTGAGCCAAGGCGCGTAAGGGATGTGGTTTGCTGCTGGAAGAGAGTTTCCCTTTGCAGAATGCAGCTCCCAGAAGCTCGTTTTGGGCTGTCGCTGCGATGGGGCCTCGGCGCTGAGCGGCCGAGCTGGCTCAGGGGGCATGGCTGGGGCCTGGGCGCAGGAGGCTTTCGCGCGCCCAATCCTGCATTCCCCGCGAAGGAGAACCCGTGGGGAGTGCGTTTCGGGCTCCGGAGACCCCCAGGAAAGCAGCAGGGCCCAGGGATCCAGGGGCAGCCCAGCCCCGCTTTGCCCAATGGAGAGCCGAAGGCCGGGGCGAAAACAGCTTGTGTTGATTTCCTGCAGCGAGGCACGGTGAGGCTGTGGTTTGTTGCCCAAGGAGAGTTTCCCTTTGCAGAATGCAGTTCCCAGAAGCTCGTTATGTGCCATCGCTGCGACGGGGCCTCGGCGCTGAGCGGCCGAGCTGGATCAGGGGGCATGGCAGGGACCTGGGCGCAGAAGGCCTTCGCGCGCCCAATCCTGTTTCCCCACGAAGGAGTACCCATGGGCAGTGTGATTCGGGTGCCGGAAACCCCCAGCAAAGCAGCTGGGCCCAGGGATCCAGGTGCAGCCCAGCCCCGCATCGCCCTATGAAGAGCGCAGGGCCTGGGGGGAAACGGCTTGCACTGCTTTCCTGAGCCAAGGCGAGTTGGGGGTGTGGTTTGCTGCCCGAGGAGAGTTTCCCTTTGCAGAATGCAGCTCCCAGAAGCTCGTCATGGGCTGTCGCTGCGAAGGGGCCTCGGCGGTGAGCGGCTGAACTGGCTCAGGGGGCATGGATGGGGCCTGGGCGCAGAAGGCCTTCACGCGCCCAATCCTACTTCCCAAAGAAGGAGAACCAGTGGGGAGTGGGTTTCGGGCACTGGAGACCCCCAGCAAAGCAGCAGGGCCCAGGGAGCCAGGGGCAGCCCAGCTCAGCTTCGCCCTATTGAGAGCGGAGGGCCGGGGGCGAAAACAGCTTGTGTTGATTTCCTGCGCCGAGGCAAGTTGAGGCTGTGGTGGGCTGCCCAAGGAGAGTTTCCCTTTGCAGAATGCAGCTCCCAGAAGCTCGTTTTGATTTGCCATTGCGACGGGGCCTCGGCACTGAGCGGCAGAGCTGGCTCAGGTGGCACGGCTGCGGCCTAGGCGCAGAAGGTCTTCGCGCTCCGAATCCTGCTTCCCCACGAATGAGAACCCCTGTGGAGTGTGATTTGGGTGCCAGAAACCCCCAGCAAAGCAGCAGGGCCCAGGGATCCAGGGGCAGCCCAGCTCAGCTTCGCCCTATGGAGAGCGGAGTGCCGGGGGCGAAAACGGATAGCGTTGCTTTCCTGAGCGGAGGCGAGTTGGGGCTGTGCTTTGCTGCCCGAGGAGTGTTTCCCTTTGCAGAATGCAGCTCCCAGAAGCTCGTTTTGATTTGCCATTGCGACGGGGCCTCGGCACTGATGGGCAGAGCTGGCTCAGGGGGCATGGCTGCGGCCTAGGCGCAGAAGGTCTTCGCGCTCCGAATCCTGCTTCCCCAGGAATGAGAACCCCTGTGGAGTGTGATTCGGGTGCCTGAAACCACCAGCAAAGCAGCAGGGCCCAGGGATCCAGGGGCTGCCCAGCTCAGCTTCGCCCTATGGAGAGCGGAGTGCCGGGGGTGAAAACGGATAGCGTTGCTTTCCTGAGCGGAGGCGAGTTGGGGCTGTGCTTTGCTGCCCGAGGAGTGTTTCCCTTTGCAGAATGCAGTTCCCGGGAGCTCGTTATGTGCCTTGGCTGCGACGGGGGCTCGGCGCTGAGCGGCCGAGCTGGATCAGGGGGCATGGCAGGGACCTGGGCGCAGAAGGCCTTCGCGCGCCCAATCCTGTTTCCCCACGAAGGAGTACCCATGGGCAGTGTGATTCGGGTGCCAGAAACCCCCAGCAAAGCAGCTGGGCCCAGGGATCCATGGGCAGCCCAGCCCCGCATCGCCCTATGGAGAGCGCAGGGCCTGGGGGGAAAACGGCTTGCACTGCTTTCCTGAGCCAAGGCGCGTTGGGGGTGTGGTTTGCTGCCCGAGGAGAGTTTCCCTTTGCAGAATGCAGCTCCCAGAAGCTCGTTTTGGGCCGTAGCTGCCACGGGTCCTCAGCACTGAGCGGCCGAGCTGGCTCAGGGGGCATGGCTGGGGCCTGGGCGCAGAAGCCTTTCGCGCACCCAATCCTGCATTCCCCACGAAGGAGAACCCGTGGGGAGTGGGATTTGTGTGCCGGAGACCCCCAGCAAAGCAGCAGGGCCCAGGGAGCCAGGGGTGGCCCAGCCCCGCTTTGCCCTATGGAGAGAGGAGGGCTGGGGGCGCAAACAGCTTGTGTTGATTTCCTGCGCCAAGGCACGGTGAGGCTGTGGATTGCTGCCGGAGGAGAGTTTCCCTTTGCAGAATGCAGCTCCCAGAAGCTCGTCATGGGCTGTCGCTGCGAAGGGGCCTCGGCGCTGAGCGGCCGAGCTGGCTCAGGGGGCATGGATGGGGCCTGGGCGCAGAAGACCTTCGCGCGCCCAATCCTACTTCCCAAAGAAGGAGAACCAGTGGGGAGTGGGTTTCGGGCGCTGGAGACCCCCAGCAAAGCAGCAGTGCCCAGGGAGCCAGGGGTAGCTCAGCTCAGCTTCGCCCTATGGAGAGCGGAGGGCCGGGGGCGAAAACAGCTTGTGTTGATTTCCTGCGCCGAGGCAGGTTGAGGCTGTGGTGTGCTGCCCAAGGAGAGTTTCCCTTTGCAGAATGCAGCTCCCAGAAGCTCGTTTTGGGCCGTCGCTGCGAAGGGGCCTCGGTGCTGAGCGGCCGAGCTGGCTCAGGGTGCATGGCTGTGGTCTGGGTGCAGAAGGCCTTTGCGCGCCCAATCCTGCATCCCCACGAAGGAGAACCCGTGGGCAGTGTGATTCGGGTGCCGGAAACCCCCAGCAAAGCAGCAGGTCCCAGGGATCCAGGCGCAGCCCAGCCCCGCATCGCCCTATGGAGAGCGCAGGGCCTGGGGGGAAAACGGCTTGCACTGCTTTCCTGAGCCAATGCGCGTTGGGGGTGTGGTTTGCTGCCCAAGGAGAGTTTCCTTTTGCAGAATGCAGCTCCCAGAAGCTCTTTTTGGGCCGTCGCTGCCACGGGTCCTCAGCGCTGATCGGCCGAGCTGGCTCAGGGGGGAAGGCTGGGGCCATGGCGCAGAAGCCTTTCGCAAACCCAATCCTACTTGCCCACGAAGGAGAACCCGTGTGGAGTGTTTTCGGCCGCCGGAAACTCCCAGCAAAGCAGCAGGGCCCAGGGATCCAGGGGCAGCCCAGCCCCGCTTTGCCCAATGGAGAGCCGAAGGCCGGGGCGAAAACAGCTTGTGTTGATTTCCTGCAGCGAGGCACGGTGAGGCTGTGGTTTGTTGCCCAAGGAGAGTTTCCCTTTGCAGAATGCAGTTCCCAGAAGCTCGTTATGTGCCATCGCTGCGACGGGGCCTCGGCGCTGAGCGGCCGAGCTGGATCAGGGGTCATGGCAGGGACCTGGGCGCAGAAGGCCTTCGCGCGCCCAATCCTGTTTCCCCACCAAGGAGTACCCATGGGCAGTGTGATTCGGGTGCCGGAAACCCCCAGCAAAGCAGCTGGGCCCAGGGATCCAGGTGCAGCCCAGCCCCGCATCGCCCTATGAAGAGCGCAGGGCCTGGGGGGGAAAACGGCTTGCACTGCTTTCCTGAGCCAAGGCGAGTTGGGGGTGTGGTTTGCTGCCCGAGGAGAGTTTCCCTTTGCAGAATGCAGCTCCCAGAAGCTCGTCATGGGCTGTCGCTGCGAAGGGGCCTCGGCGGTGAGCGGCTGAACTGGCTCAGGGGGCATGGATGGGGCCTGGGCGCAGAAGGCCTTCACGCGCCCAATCCTACTTCCCAAAGAAGGAGAACCAGTGGGGAGTGGGTTTCGGGCACTGGAGACCCCCAGCAAAGCAGCAGGGCCCAGGGAGCCAGGGGCAGCCCAGCTCAGCTTCGCCCTATGGAGAGCGGAGGGCCGGGGGCGAAAACAGCTTGTGTTGATTTCCTGCGCCGAGGCAAGTTGAGGCTGTGGTGGGCTGCCCAAGGAGAGTTTCCCTTTGCAGAATGCAGCTCCCAGAAGCTCGTTTTGATTTGCCATTGCGACGGGGCCTCGGCACTGAGCGGCAGAGCTGGCTCAGGTGGCACGGCTGCGGCCTAGGCGCAGAAGGTCTTCGCGCTCCGAATCCTGCTTCCCCACGAATGAGAACCCCTGTGGAGTGTGATTTGGGTGCCAGAAACCCCCAGCAAAGCAGCAGGGCCCAGGGATCCAGGGGCAGCCCAGCTCAGCTTCGCCCTATGGAGAGCGGATTGCCGGGGGCGAAAACGGATAGCGTTGCTTTCCTGAGCGGAGGCGAGTTGGGGCTGTGCTTTGCTGCCCGAGGAGTGTTTCCCTTTGCAGAATGCAGCTCCCAGAAGCTCGTTTTGATTTGCCATTGCGACGGGGCCTCGGCACTGATGGGCAGAGCTGGCTCAGGGGGCATGGCTGCGGCCTAGGCGCAGAAGGTCTTCGCGCTCCGAATCCTGCTTCCCCAGGAATGAGAACCCCTGTGGAGTGTGATTCGGGTGCCTGAAACCACCAGCAAAGCAGCAGGGCCCAGGGATCCAGGGGCTGCCCAGCTCAGCTTCGCCCTATGGAGAGCGGAGTGCCGGGGGCGAAAACGGATAGCGTTGCTTTCCTGAGCGGAGGCGAGTTGGGGCTGTGCTTTGCTGCCCGAGGAGTGTTTCCCTTTGCAGAATGCAGTTCCCGGGAGCTCGTTATGTGCCTTGGCTGCGACGGGGGCTCGGCGCTGAGCGGCCGAGCTGGATCAGGGGGCATGGCAGGGACCTGGGCGCAGAAGGCCTTCGCGCGCCCAATCCTGTTTCCCCACGAAGGAGTACCCATGGGCAGTGTGATTCGGGTGCCAGAAACCCCCAGCAAAGCAGCTGGGCCCAGGGATCCATGGGCAGCCCAGCCCCGCATCGCCCTATGGAGAGCGCAGGGCCTGGGGGGAAAACGGCTTGCACTGCTTTCCTGAGCCAAGGCGCGTTGGGGGTGTGGTTTGCTGCCCGAGGAGAGTTTCCCTTTGCAGAATGCAGCTCCCAGAAGCTCGTTTTGGGCCGTAGCTGCCACGGGTCCTCAGCACTGAGCGGCCGAGCTGGCTCAGGGGGCATGGCTGGGGCCTGGGCGCAGAAGCCTTTCGCGCACCCAATCCTGCATTCCCCACGAAGGAGAACCCGTGGGGAGTGGGATTTGTGTGCCGGAGACCCCCAGCAAAGCAGCAGGGCCCAGGGAGCCAGGGGTGGCCCAGCCCCGCTTTGCCCTATGGAGAGAGGAGGGCTGGGGGCGCAAACAGCTTGTGTTGATTTCCTGCGCCAAGGCACGGTGAGGCTGTGGATTGCTGCCGGAGGAGAGTTTCCCTTTGCAGAATGCAGCTCCCAGAAGCTCGTCATGGGCTGTCGCTGCGAAGGGGCCTCGGCGCTGAGCGGCCGAGCTGGCTCAGGGGGCATGGATGGGGCCTGGGCGCAGAAGACCTTCGCGCGCCCAATCCTACTTCCCAAAGAAGGAGAACCAGTGGGGAGTGGGTTTCGGGCGCTGGAGACCCCCAGCAAAGCAGCAGTGCCCAGGGAGCCAGGGGTAGCTCAGCTCAGCTTCGCCCTATGGAGAGCGGAGGGCCGGGGGCGAAAACAGCTTGTGTTGATTTCCTGCGCCGAGGCAGGTTGAGGCTGTGGTGTGCTGCCCAAGGAGAGTTTCCCTTTGCAGAATGCAGCTCCCAGAAGCTCGTTTTGGGCCGTCGCTGCGAAGGGGCCTCGGTGCTGAGCGGCCGAGCTGGCTCAGGGTGCATGGCTGTGGTCTGGGTGCAGAAGGCCTTTGCGCGCCCAATCCTGCATCCCCACGAAGGAGAACCCGTGGGCAGTGTGATTCGGGTGCCGGAAACCCCCAGCAAAGCAGCAGGTCCCAGGGATCCAGGCGCAGCCCAGCCCCGCATCGCCCTATGGAGAGCGCAGGGCCTGGGGGGAAAACGGCTTGCACTGCTTTCCTGAGCCAATGCGCGTTGGGGGTGTGGTTTGCTGCCCAAGGAGAGTTTCCTTTTGCAGAATGCAGCTCCCAGAAGCTCTTTTTGGGCCGTCGCTGCCACGGGTCCTCAGCGCTGATCGGCCGAGCTGGCTCAGGGGGGAAGGCTGGGGCCATGGCGCAGAAGCCTTTCGCAAACCCAATCCTACTTGCCCACGAAGGAGAACCCGTGTGGAGTGTTTTCGGCCGCCGGAAACTCCCAGCAAAGCAGCAGGGCCCAGGGATCCAGGGGCAGCCCAGCCCCGCTTTGCCCAATGGAGAGCCGAAGGCCGGGGCGAAAACAGCTTGTGTTGATTTCCTGCGGCGAGGCACGGTGAGGCTGTGGTTTGCTGCCCAAGGAGAGTTTCCCTTTGCAGAATGCAGTTCCCAGAAGCTCGTTATGTGCCATCGCTGCGACGGGGCCTCGGCGCTGAGCGGCCGAGCTGGATCAGGGGTCATGGCAGGGACCTGGGCGCAGAAGGCCTTCGCGCGCCCAATCCTGTTTCCCCACCAAGGAGTACCCATGGGCAGTGTGATTCGGGTGCCGGAAACCCCCAGCAAAGCAGCTGGGCCCAGGGATCCAGGTGCAGCCCAGCCCCGCATCGCCCTATGGAGAGCGCAGGGCCTGGGGGGGAAAACGGCTTGCACTGCTTTCCTGAGCCAAGGCGAGTTGGGGGTGTGGTTTGCTGCCCGAGGAGAGTTTCCCTTTGCAGAATGCAGCTCCCAGAAGCTCGTCATGGGCCGTCGCTGCGAAGGGGCCTCGGCGCTGAGAGGCCGAGCTGGCTCAGGGGGCATGGCTGGGGGCTGGGTGCAGAAGCCCTTCGCGCACCCAATCCTACCTCCCCACGAAGAGGAACCCGTGGGGATTGGGTTTCGCGCGCTGGAGAGCCCCAGCAAAGCAGCAGGGCCCAGGGATCCAGGTGCAGCCTAGCCCCGTTTTGCCCTATGGAGAGCGCAGGGCCGGTGGCGAAAACGGCTTGCGCTGCTTTCCTGAGCCAAGGCGAGTAAGGGATGTGGTTTGCTGCTGGAAGAGAGTTTCCCTTTGCAGAATGCAGCTCCCAGAAGCTCGTTTTGGGCTGTCGCTGCGATGGGGCCTCGGCGCTGAGCGGCCGTGCTGGCTCAGGGGGCATGGCCGGGATCTGGGCGAAGAAGGACTTAGCACGCCCAATCCTGCTTGCCCACGAAGGAGAACCTGTGTGGAGTGTGATTCGGGTGCCGGAAACCCCCAGCAAAGCAGCAGGGCCCAGGGAGCCAGGGGCAGCCCAGCCCCGCTTTGCCCTATGGAGAGCGGAGGGCCGGGGGTGAAAAGAGCTTGTGTTGATATTCTGCGTGGAGTCACGGCGAGGCTGTGGTTTGCTGCCCAAGGAGAGTGTCCCTTTGCAGAATTCAGCTCCCCGAAGCTCGCTTTGGGCCCTCGCTGCGACGGGGCCTCGGCGCTGAGCGGCCCAGCTGGCTCAGGGGGCATGGCTGGGGGCAGGGCGAAGAAGGCCTTCGAGCGCCCAATCCTACTTCCCCACGAAGGAGAACCCGTGGGGATTGGGTTTCGCGCGCTGGATACCACCAGCAAAGCAGCAGGGCCCAGGGAGCCAGGGGCAGCCCGGCCCCGCTTTGCCCTATGGAGAGCGCAGGGCCGGGGGCGAAAAGGGCTTGCGCTGCTTTCCTGAGCCAAGGCGCGTAAGGGATGTGGTTTGCTGCTGGAAGAGAGTTTCCCTTTGCAGAATGCAGCTCCCAGAAGCTCGTTTTGGGCTGTCGCTGCGACGGGGCCTCGGCGCTGAGCGGCCGAGCTGGCTCAGGGGGCATGGCTGGGGCCTGGGCGCAGGAGGCTTTCGCGCGCCCAATCCTGCATTCCCCGCGAAGGAGAACCCGTGGGGAGTGCGTTTCGGGCTCCGGAGACCCCCAGGAAAGCAGCAGGGCCCAGGGATCCAGGGGCAGCCCAGCCCCGCTTTGCCCAATGGAGAGCCGAAGGCCGGGGCGAAAACAGCTTGTGTTGATTTCCTGCAGCGAGGCACGGTGAGGCTGTGGTTTGTTGCCCAAGGAGAGTTTCCCTTTGCAGAATGCAGTTCCCAGAAGCTCGTTATGTGCCATCGCTGCGACGGGGCCTCGGCGCTGAGCGGCCGAGCTGGATCAGGGGTCATGGCAGGGACCTGGGCGCAGAAGGCCTTCGCGCGCCCAATCCTGTTTCCCCACCAAGGAGTACCCATGGGCAGTGTGATTCGGGTGCCGGAAACCCCCAGCAAAGCAGCTGGGCCCAGGGATCCAGGTGCAGCCCAGCCCCGCATCGCCCTATGAAGAGCGCAGGGCCTGGGGGGGAAAACGGCTTGCACTGCTTTCCTGAGCCAAGGCGAGTTGGGGGTGTGGTTTGCTGCCCGAGGAGAGTTTCCCTTTGCAGAATGCAGCTCCCAGAAGCTCGTCATGGGCTGTCGCTGCGAAGGGGCCTCGGCGGTGAGCGGCTGAACTGGCTCAGGGGGCATGGATGGGGCCTGGGCGCAGAAGGCCTTCACGCGCCCAATCCTACTTCCCAAAGAAGGAGAACCAGTGGGGAGTGGGTTTCGGGCACTGGAGACCCCCAGCAAAGCAGCAGGGCCCAGGGAGCCAGGGGCAGCCCAGCTCAGCTTCGCCCTATGGAGAGCGGAGGGCCGGGGGCGAAAACAGCTTGTGTTGATTTCCTGCGCCGAGGCAAGTTGAGGCTGTGGTGGGCTGCCCAAGGAGAGTTTCCCTTTGCAGAATGCAGCTCCCAGAAGCTCGTTTTGATTTGCCATTGCGACGGGGCCTCGGCACTGAGCGGCAGAGCTGGCTCAGGTGGCACGGCTGCGGCCTAGGCGCAGAAGGTCTTCGCGCTCCGAATCCTGCTTCCCCACGAATGAGAACCCCTGTGGAGTGTGATTTGGGTGCCAGAAACCCCCAGCAAAGCAGCAGGGCCCAGGGATCCAGGGGCAGCCCAGCTCAGCTTCGCCCTATGGAGAGCGGAGTGCCGGGGGCGAAAACGGATAGCGTTGCTTTCCTGAGCGGAGGCGAGTTGGGGCTGTGCTTTGCTGCCCGAGGAGTGTTTCCCTTTGCAGAATGCAGCTCCCAGAAGCTCGTTTTGATTTGCCATTGCGACGGGGCCTCGGCACTGATGGGCAGAGCTGGCTCAGGGGGCATGGCTGCGGCCTAGGCGCAGAAGGTCTTCGCGCTCCGAATCCTGCTTCCCCAGGAATGAGAACCCCTGTGGAGTGTGATTCGGGTGCCTGAAACCACCAGCAAAGCAGCAGGGCCCAGGGATCCAGGGGCTGCCCAGCTCAGCTTCGCCCTATGGAGAGCGGAGTGCCGGGGGCGAAAACGGATAGCGTTGCTTTCCTGAGCGGAGGCGAGTTGGGGCTGTGCTTTGCTGCCCGAGGAGTGTTTCCCTTTGCAGAATGCAGTTCCCGGGAGCTCGTTATGTGCCTTGGCTGCGACGGGGGCTCGGCGCTGAGCGGCCGAGCTGGATCAGGGGGCATGGCAGGGACCTGGGCGCAGAAGGCCTTCGCGCGCCCAATCCTGTTTCCCCACGAAGGAGTACCCATGGGCAGTGTGATTCGGGTGCCAGAAACCCCCAGCAAAGCAGCTGGGCCCAGGGATCCATGGGCAGCCCAGCCCCGCATCGCCCTATGGAGAGCGCAGGGCCTGGGGGGAAAACGGCTTGCACTGCTTTCCTGAGCCAAGGCGCGTTGGGGGTGTGGTTTGCTGCCCGAGGAGAGTTTCCCTTTGCAGAATGCAGCTCCCAGAAGCTCGTTTTGGGCCGTAGCTGCCACGGGTCCTCAGCACTGAGCGGCCGAGCTGGCTCAGGGGGCATGGCTGGGGCCTGGGCGCAGAAGCCTTTCGCGCACCCAATCCTGCATTCCCCACGAAGGAGAACCCGTGGGGAGTGGGAATTGTGTGCCGGAGACCCCCAGCAAAGCAGCAGGGCCCAGGGAGCCAGGGGTGGCCCAGCCCCGCTTTGCCCTATGGAGAGAGGAGGGCTGGGGGCGCAAACAGCTTGTGTTGATTTCCTGCGCCAAGGCACGGTGAGGCTGTGGATTGCTGCCGGAGGAGAGTTTCCCTTTGCAGAATGAAGATCCCAGAAGCTCGTCATGCGCCGTCGCTGCGAAGGGGCCTCGGCGCTGAGCGGCCGAGCTGGCTCAGGGGGCATGGATGGGGCCTGGGCGCAGAAGACCTTCGCGCGCCCAATCCTACTTCCCAAAGAAGGAGAACCAGTGGGGAGTGGGTTTCGGGCGCTGGAGACCCCCAGCAAAGCAGCAGTGCCCAGGGAGCCAGGGGGAGCTCAGCTCAGCTTCGCCCTATGGAGAGCGGAGGGCCGGGGGCGAAAACAGCTTGTGTTGATTTCCTGCGCCGAGGCAGGTTGAGGCTGTGGTGTGCTGCCCAAGGAGAGTTTCCCTTTGCAGAATGCAGCTCCCAGAAGCTCGTTTTGGGCCGTCGCTGCGAAGGGGCCTCGGTGCTGAGCGGCCGAGCTGGCTCAGGGTGCATGGCTGTGGTCTGGGTGCAGAAGGCCTTTGCGCGCCCAATCCTGCATCCCCACGAAGGAGAACCCGTGGGCAGTGTGATTCGGGTGCCGGAAACCCCCAGCAAAGCAGCAGGTCCCAGGGATCCAGGCGCAGCCCAGCCCCGCATCGCCCTATGGAGAGCGCAGGGCCTGGGGGGAAAACGGCTTGCACTGCTTTCCTGAGCCAATGCGCGTTGGGGGTGTGGTTTGCTGCCCAAGGAGAGTTTCCTTTTGCAGAATGCAGCTCCCAGAAGCTCTTTTTGGGCCGTCGCTGCCACGGGTCCTCAGCGCTGATCGGCCGAGCTGGCTCAGGGGGGAAGGCTGGGGCCATGGCGCAGAAGCCTTTCGCAAACCCAATCCTACTTGCCCACGAAGGAGAACCCGTGTGGAGTGTTTTCGGCCGCCGGAAACTCCCAGCAAAGCAGCAGGGCCCAGGGATCCAGGGGCAGCCCAGCCCCGCTTTGCCCAATGGAGAGCCGAAGGCCGGGGCGAAAACAGCTTGTGTTGATTTCCTGCAGCGAGGCACGGTGAGGCTGTGGTTTGTTGCCCAAGGAGAGTTTCCCTTTGCAGAATGCAGTTCCCAGAAGCTCGTTATGTGCCATCGCTGCGACGGGGCCTCGGCGCTGAGCGGCCGAGCTGGCTCAGGGTGCATGGCTGTGGTCTGGGTGCAGAAGGCCTTTGCGCGCCCAATCCTGCATCCCCACGAAGGAGAACCCGTGGGCAGTGTGATTCGGGTGCCGGAAACCCCCAGCAAAGCAGCAGGTCCCAGGGATCCAGGCGCAGCCCAGCCCCGCATCGCCCTATGGAGAGCGCAGGGCCTGGGGGGAAAACGGCTTGCACTGCTTTCCTGAGCCAATGCGCGTTGGGGGTGTGGTTTGCTGCCCAAGGAGAGTTTCCTTTTGCAGAATGCAGCTCCCAGAAGCTCTTTTTGGGCCGTCGCTGCCACGGGTCCTCAGCGCTGATCGGCCGAGCTGGCTCAGGGGGGAAGGCTGGGGCCATGGCGCAGAAGCCTTTCGCAAACCCAATCCTACTTGCCCACGAAGGAGAACCCGTGTGGAGTGTTTTCGGCCGCCGGAAACTCCCAGCAAAGCAGCAGGGCCCAGGGATCCAGGGGCAGCCCAGCCCCGCTTTGCCCAATGGAGAGCCGAAGGCCGGGGCGAAAACAGCTTGTGTTGATTTCCTGCAGCGAGGCACGGTGAGGCTGTGGTTTGTTGCCCAAGGAGAGTTTCCCTTTGCAGAATGCAGTTCCCAGAAGCTCGTTATGTGCCATCGCTGCGACGGGGCCTCGGCGCTGAGCGGCCGAGCTGGATCAGGGGTCATGGCAGGGACCTGGGCGCAGAAGGCCTTCGCGCGCCCAATCCTGTTTCCCCACCAAGGAGTACCCATGGGCAGTGTGATTCGGGTGCCGGAAACCCCCAGCAAAGCAGCTGGGCCCAGGGATCCAGGTGCAGCCCAGCCCCGCATCGCCCTATGGAGAGCGCAGGGCCTGGGGGGGAAAACGGCTTGCACTGCTTTCCTGAGCCAAGGCGAGTTGGGGGTGTGGTTTGCTGCCCGAGGAGAGTTTCCCTTTGCAGAATGCAGCTCCCAGAAGCTCGTCATGGGCCGTCGCTGCGAAGGGGCCTCGGCGCTGAGAGGCCGAGCTGGCTCAGGGGGCATGGCTGGGGGCTGGGTGCAGAAGCCCTTCGCGCACCCAATCCTACCTCCCCACGAAGAGGAACCCGTGGGGATTGGGTTTCGCGCGCTGGAGAGCCCCAGCAAAGCAGCAGGGCCCAGGGATCCAGGTGCAGCCTAGCCCCGTTTTGCCCTATGGAGAGCGCAGGGCCGGTGGCGAAAACGGCTTGCGCTGCTTTCCTGAGCCAAGGCGAGTAAGGGATGTGGTTTGCTGCTGGAAGAGAGTTTCCCTTTGCAGAATGCAGCTCCCAGAAGCTCGTTTTGGGCTGTCGCTGCGATGGGGCCTCGGCGCTGAGCGGCCGTGCTGGCTCAGGGGGCATGGCCGGGATCTGGGCGAAGAAGGACTTAGCACGCCCAATCCTGCTTGCCCACGAAGGAGAACCTGTGTGGAGTGTGATTCGGGTGCCGGAAACCCCCAGCAAAGCAGCAGGGCCCAGGGAGCCAGGGGCAGCCCAGCCCCGCTTTGCCCTATGGAGAGCGGAGGGCCGGGGGTGAAAAGAGCTTGTGTTGATATTCTGCGTGGAGTCACGGCGAGGCTGTGGTTTGCTGCCCAAGGAGAGTGTCCCTTTGCAGAATTCAGCTCCCCGAAGCTCGCTTTGGGCCCTCGCTGCGACGGGGCCTCGGCGCTGAGCGGCCCAGCTGGCTCAGGGGGCATGGCTGGGGGCAGGGCGAAGAAGGCCTTCGAGCGCCCAATCCTACTTCCCCACGAAGGAGAACCCGTGGGGATTGGGTTTCGCGCGCTGGATACCACCAGCAAAGCAGCAGGGCCCAGGGAGCCAGGGGCAGCCCGGCCCCGCTTTGCCCTATGGAGAGCGCAGGGCCGGGGGCGAAAAGGGCTTGCGCTGCTTTCCTGAGCCAAGGCGCGTAAGGGATGTGGTTTGCTGCTGGAAGAGAGTTTCCCTTTGCAGAATGCAGCTCCCAGAAGCTCGTTTTGGGCTGTCGCTGCGACGGGGCCTCGGCGCTGAGCGGCCGAGCTGGCTCAGGGGGCATGGCTGGGGCCTGGGCGCAGGAGGCTTTCGCGCGCCCAATCCTGCATTCCCCGCGAAGGAGAACCCGTGGGGAGTGCGTTTCGGGCTCCGGAGACCCCCAGGAAAGCAGCAGGGCCCAGGGATCCAGGGGCAGCCCAGCCCCGCTTTGCCCAATGGAGAGCCGAAGGCCGGGGCGAAAACAGCTTGTGTTGATTTCCTGCAGCGAGGCACGGTGAGGCTGTGGTTTGTTGCCCAAGGAGAGTTTCCCTTTGCAGAATGCAGTTCCCAGAAGCTCGTTATGTGCCATCGCTGCGACGGGGCCTCGGCGCTGAGCGGCCGAGCTGGATCAGGGGTCATGGCAGGGACCTGGGCGCAGAAGGCCTTCGCGCGCCCAATCCTGTTTCCCCACCAAGGAGTACCCATGGGCAGTGTGATTCGGGTGCCGGAAACCCCCAGCAAAGCAGCTGGGCCCAGGGATCCAGGTGCAGCCCAGCCCCGCATCGCCCTATGAAGAGCGCAGGGCCTGGGGGGGAAAACGGCTTGCACTGCTTTCCTGAGCCAAGGCGAGTTGGGGGTGTGGTTTGCTGCCCGAGGAGAGTTTCCCTTTGCAGAATGCAGCTCCCAGAAGCTCGTCATGGGCTGTCGCTGCGAAGGGGCCTCGGCGGTGAGCGGCTGAACTGGCTCAGGGGGCATGGATGGGGCCTGGGTGCAGAAGGCCTTCACGCGCCCAATCCTACTTCCCAAAGAAGGAGAACCAGTGGGGAGTGGGTTTCGGGCACTGGAGACCCCCAGCAAAGCAGCAGGGCCCAGGGAGCCAGGGGCAGCCCAGCTCAGCTTCGCCCTATGGAGAGCGGAGGGCCGGGGGCGAAAACAGCTTGTGTTGATTTCCTGCGCCGAGGCAAGTTGAGGCTGTGGTGGGCTGCCCAAGGAGAGTTTCCCTTTGCAGAATGCAGCTCCCAGAAGCTCGTTTTGATTTGCCATTGCGACGGGGCCTCGGCACTGAGCGGCAGAGCTGGCTCAGGTGGCACGGCTGCGGCCTAGGCGCAGAAGGTCTTCGCGCTCCGAATCCTGCTTCCCCACGAATGAGAACCCCTGTGGAGTGTGATTTGGGTGCCAGAAACCCCCAGCAAAGCAGCAGGGCCCAGGGATCCAGGGGCAGCCCAGCTCAGCTTCGCCCTATGGAGAGCGGAGTGCCGGGGGCGAAAACGGATAACGTTGCTTTCCTGAGCGGAGGCGAGTTGGGGCTGTGCTTTGCTGCCCGAGGAGTGTTTCCCTTTGCAGAATGCAGCTCCCAGAAGCTCGTTTTGATTTGCCATTGCGACGGGGCCTCGGCACTGATGGGCAGAGCTGGCTCAGGGGGCATGGCTGCGGCCTAGGCGCAGAAGGTCTTCGCGCTCCGAATCCTGCTTCCCCAGGAATGAGAACCCCTGTGGAGTGTGATTCGGGTGCCTGAAACCACCAGCAAAGCAGCAGGGCCCAGGGATCCAGGGGCTGCCCAGCTCAGCTTCGCCCTATGGAGAGCGGAGTGCCGGGGGCGAAAACGGATAGCGTTGCTTTCCTGAGCGGAGGCGAGTTGGGGCTGTGCTTTGCTGCCCGAGGAGTGTTTCCCTTTGCAGAATGCAGTTCCCGGGAGCTCGTTATGTGCCTTGGCTGCGACGGGGGCTCGGCGCTGAGCGGCCGAGCTGGATCAGGGGGCATGGCAGGGACCTGGGCGCAGAAGGCCTTCGCGCGCCCAATCCTGTTTCCCCACGAAGGAGTACCCATGGGCAGTGTGATTCGGGTGCCAGAAACCCCCAGCAAAGCAGCTGGGCCCAGGGATCCATGGGCAGCCCAGCCCCGCATCGCCCTATGGAGAGCGCAGGGCCTGGGGGGAAAACGGCTTGCACTGCTTTCCTGAGCCAAGGCGCGTTGGGGGTGTGGTTTGCTGCCCGAGGAGAGTTTCCCTTTGCAGAATGCAGCTCCCAGAAGCTCGTTTTGGGCCGTAGCTGCCACGGGTCCTCAGCACTGAGCGGCCGAGCTGGCTCAGGGGGCATGGCTGGGGCCTGGGCGCAGAAGCCTTTCGCGCACCCAATCCTGCATTCCCCACGAAGGAGAACCCGTGGGGAGTGGGAATTGTGTGCCGGAGACCCCCAGCAAAGCAGCAGGGCCCAGGGAGCCAGGGGTGGCCCAGCCCCGCTTTGCCCTATGGAGAGAGGAGGGCTGGGGGCGCAAACAGCTTGTGTTGATTTCCTGCGCCAAGGCACGGTGAGGCTGTGGATTGCTGCCGGAGGAGAGTTTCCCTTTGCAGAATGAAGATCCCAGAAGCTCGTCATGCGCCGTCGCTGCGAAGGGGCCTCGGCGCTGAGCGGCCGAGCTGGCTCAGGGGGCATGGATGGGGCCTGGGCGCAGAAGACCTTCGCGCGCCCAATCCTACTTCCCAAAGAAGGAGAACCAGTGGGGAGTGGGTTTCGGGCGCTGGAGACCCCCAGCAAAGCAGCAGTGCCCAGGGAGCCAGGGGTAGCTCAGCTCAGCTTCGCCCTATGGAGAGCGGAGGGCCGGGGGCGAAAACAGCTTGTGTTGATTTCCTGCGCCGAGGCAGGTTGAGGCTGTGGTGTGCTGCCCAAGGAGAGTTTCCCTTTGCAGAATGCAGCTCCCAGAAGCTCGTTTTGGGCCGTCGCTGCGAAGGGGCCTCGGTGCTGAGCGGCCGAGCTGGCTCAGGGTGCATGGCTGTGGTCTGGGTGCAGAAGGCCTTTGCGCGCCCAATCCTGCATCCCCACGAAGGAGAACCCGTGGGCAGTGTGATTCGGGTGCCGGAAACCCCCAGCAAAGCAGCAGGTCCCAGGGATCCAGGCGCAGCCCAGCCCCGCATCGCCCTATGGAGAGCGCAGGGCCTGGGGGGAAAACGGCTTGCACTGCTTTCCTGAGCCAATGCGCGTTGGGGGTGTGGTTTGCTGCCCAAGGAGAGTTTCCTTTTGCAGAATGCAGCTCCCAGAAGCTCTTTTTGGGCCGTCGCTGCCACGGGTCCTCAGCGCTGATCGGCCGAGCTGGCTCAGGGGGGAAGGCTGGGGCCATGGCGCAGAAGCCTTTCGCAAACCCAATCCTACTTGCCCACGAAGGAGAACCCGTGTGGAGTGTTTTCGGCCGCCGGAAACTCCCAGCAAAGCAGCAGGGCCCAGGGATCCAGGGGCAGCCCAGCCCCGCTTTGCCCAATGGAGAGCCGAAGGCCGGGGCGAAAACAGCTTGTGTTGATTTCCTGCAGCGAGGCACGGTGAGGCTGTGGTTTGTTGCCCAAGGAGAGTTTCCCTTTGCAGAATGCAGTTCCCAGAAGCTCGTTATGTGCCATCGCTGCGACGGGGCCTCGGCGCTGAGCGGCCGAGCTGGATCAGGGGTCATGGCAGGGACCTGGGCGCAGAAGGCCTTCGCGCGCCCAATCCTGTTTCCCCACCAAGGAGTACCCATGGGCAGTGTGATTCGGGTGCCGGAAACCCCCAGCAAAGCAGCTGGGCCCAGGGATCCAGGTGCAGCCCAGCCCCGCATCGCCCTATGAAGAGCGCAGGGCCTGGGGGGGAAAACGGCTTGCACTGCTTTCCTGAGCCAAGGCGAGTTGGGGGTGTGGTTTGCTGCCCGAGGAGAGTTTCCCTTTGCAGAATGCAGCTCCCAGAAGCTCGTCATGGGCTGTCGCTGCGAAGGGGCCTCGGCGGTGAGCGGCTGAACTGGCTCAGGGGGCATGGATGGGGCCTGGGCGCAGAAGGCCTTCACGCGCCCAATCCTACTTCCCAAAGAAGGAGAACCAGTGGGGAGTGGGTTTCGGGCACTGGAGACCCCCAGCAAAGCAGCAGGGCCCAGGGAGCCAGGGGCAGCCCAGCTCAGCTTCGCCCTATGGAGAGCGGAGGGCCGGGGGCGAAAACAGCTTGTGTTGATTTCCTGCGCCGAGGCAAGTTGAGGCTGTGGTGGGCTGCCCAAGGAGAGTTTCCCTTTGCAGAATGCAGCTCCCAGAAGCTCGTTTTGATTTGCCATTGCGACGGGGCCTCGGCACTGAGCGGCAGAGCTGGCTCAGGTGGCACGGCTGCGGCCTAGGCGCAGAAGGTCTTCGCGCTCCGAATCCTGCTTCCCCACGAATGAGAACCCCTGTGGAGTGTGATTTGGGTGCCAGAAACCCCCAGCAAAGCAGCAGGGCCCAGGGATCCAGGGGCAGCCCAGCTCAGCTTCGCCCTATGGAGAGCGGATTGCCGGGGGCGAAAACGGATAGCGTTGCTTTCCTGAGCGGAGGCGAGTTGGGGCTGTGCTTTGCTGCCCGAGGAGTGTTTCCCTTTGCAGAATGCAGCTCCCAGAAGCTCGTTTTGATTTGCCATTGCGACGGGGCCTCGGCACTGATGGGCAGAGCTGGCTCAGGGGGCATGGCTGCGGCCTAGGCGCAGAAGGTCTTCGCGCTCCGAATCCTGCTTCCCCAGGAATGAGAACCCCTGTGGAGTGTGATTCGGGTGCCTGAAACCACCAGCAAAGCAGCAGGGCCCAGGGATCCAGGGGCTGCCCAGCTCAGCTTCGCCCTATGGAGAGCGGAGTGCCGGGGGCGAAAACGGATAGCGTTGCTTTCCTGAGCGGAGGCGAGTTGGGGCTGTGCTTTGCTGCCCGAGGAGTGTTTCCCTTTGCAGAATGCAGTTCCCGGGAGCTCGTTATGTGCCTTGGCTGCGACGGGGGCTCGGCGCTGAGCGGCCGAGCTGGATCAGGGGGCATGGCAGGGACCTGGGCGCAGAAGGCCTTCGCGCGCCCAATCCTGTTTCCCCACGAAGGAGTACCCATGGGCAGTGTGATTCGGGTGCCAGAAACCCCCAGCAAAGCAGCTGGGCCCAGGGATCCATGGGCAGCCCAGCCCCGCATCGCCCTATGGAGAGCGCAGGGCCTGGGGGGAAAACGGCTTGCACTGCTTTCCTGAGCCAAGGCGCGTTGGGGGTGTGGTTTGCTGCCCGAGGAGAGTTTCCCTTTGCAGAATGCAGCTCCCAGAAGCTCGTTTTGGGCCGTAGCTGCCACGGGTCCTCAGCACTGAGCGGCCGAGCTGGCTCAGGGGGCATGGCTGGGGCCTGGGCGCAGAAGCCTTTCGCGCACCCAATCCTGCATTCCCCACGAAGGAGAACCCGTGGGGAGTGGGATTTGTGTGCCGGAGACCCCCAGCAAAGCAGCAGGGCCCAGGGAGCCAGGGGTGGCCCAGCCCCGCTTTGCCCTATGGAGAGAGGAGGGCTGGGGGCGCAAACAGCTTGTGTTGATTTCCTGCGCCAAGGCACGGTGAGGCTGTGGATTGCTGCTGGAGGAGAGTTTCCCTTTGCAGAATGCAGCTCCCAGAAGCTCGTCATGGGCTGTCGCTGCGAAGGGGCCTCGGCGCTGAGCGGCCGAGCTGGCTCAGGGGGCATGGATGGGGCCTGGGCGCAGAAGACCTTCGCGCGCCCAATCCTACTTCCCAAAGAAGGAGAACCAGTGGGGAGTGGGTTTCGGGCGCTGGAGACCCCCAGCAAAGCAGCAGTGCCCAGGGAGCCAGGGGTAGCTCAGCTCAGCTTCGCCCTATGGAGAGCGGAGGGCCGGGGGCGAAAACAGCTTGTGTTGATTTCCTGCGCCGAGGCAGGTTGAGGCTGTGGTGTGCTGCCCAAGGAGAGTTTCCCTTTGCAGAATGCAGCTCCCAGAAGCTCGTTTTGGGCCGTCGCTGCGAAGGGGCCTCGGTGCTGAGCGGCCGAGCTGGCTCAGGGTGCATGGCTGTGGTCTGGGTGCAGAAGGCCTTTGCGCGCCCAATCCTGCATCCCCACGAAGGAGAACCCGTGGGCAGTGTGATTCGGGTGCCGGAAACCCCCAGCAAAGCAGCAGGTCCCAGGGATCCAGGCGCAGCCCAGCCCCGCATCGCCCTATGGAGAGCGCAGGGCCTGGGGGGAAAACGGCTTGCACTGCTTTCCTGAGCCAATGCGCGTTGGGGGTGTGGTTTGCTGCCCAAGGAGAGTTTCCTTTTGCAGAATGCAGCTCCCAGAAGCTCTTTTTGGGCCGTCGCTGCCACGGGTCCTCAGCGCTGATCGGCCGAGCTGGCTCAGGGGGGAAGGCTGGGGCCATGGCGCAGAAGCCTTTCGCAAACCCAATCCTACTTGCCCACGAAGGAGAACCCGTGTGGAGTGTTTTCGGCCGCCGGAAACTCCCAGCAAAGCAGCAGGGCCCAGGGATCCAGGGGCAGCCCAGCCCCGCTTTGCCCAATGGAGAGCCGAAGGCCGGGGCGAAAACAGCTTGTGTTGATTTCCTGCAGCGAGGCACGGTGAGGCTGTGGTTTGTTGCCCAAGGAGAGTTTCCCTTTGCAGAATGCAGTTCCCAGAAGCTCGTTATGTGCCATCGCTGCGACGGGGCCTCGGCGCTGAGCGGCCGAGCTGGATCAGGGGTCATGGCAGGGACCTGGGCGCAGAAGGCCTTCGCGCGCCCAATCCTGTTTCCCCACCAAGGAGTACCCATGGGCAGTGTGATTCGGGTGCCGGAAACCCCCAGCAAAGCAGCTGGGCCCAGGGATCCAGGTGCAGCCCAGCCCCGCATCGCCCTATGGAGAGCGCAGGGCCTGGGGGGGAAAACGGCTTGCACTGCTTTCCTGAGCCAAGGCGAGTTGGGGGTGTGGTTTGCTGCCCGAGGAGAGTTTCCCTTTGCAGAATGCAGCTCCCAGAAGCTCGTCATGGGCCGTCGCTGCGAAGGGGCCTCGGCGCTGAGAGGCCGAGCTGGCTCAGGGGGCATGGCTGGGGGCTGGGTGCAGAAGCCCTTCGCGCACCCAATCCTACCTCCCCACGAAGAGGAACCCGTGGGGATTGGGTTTCGCGCGCTGGAGAGCCCCAGCAAAGCAGCAGGGCCCAGGGATCCAGGTGCAGCCTAGCCCCGTTTTGCCCTATGGAGAGCGCAGGGCCGGTGGCGAAAACGGCTTGCGCTGCTTTCCTGAGCCAAGGCGAGTAAGGGATGTGGTTTGCTGCTGGAAGAGAGTTTCCCTTTGCAGAATGCAGCTCCCAGAAGCTCGTTTTGGGCTGTCGCTGCGATGGGGCCTCGGCGCTGAGCGGCCGTGCTGGCTCAGGGGGCATGGCCGGGATCTGGGCGAAGAAGGACTTAGCACGCCCAATCCTGCTTGCCCACGAAGGAGAACCTGTGTGGAGTGTGATTCGGGTGCCGGAAACCCCCAGCAAAGCAGCAGGGCCCAGGGAGCCAGGGGCAGCCCAGCCCCGCTTTGCCCTATGGAGAGCGGAGGGCCGGGGGTGAAAAGAGCTTGTGTTGATATTCTGCGTGGAGTCACGGCGAGGCTGTGGTTTGCTGCCCAAGGAGAGTGTCCCTTTGCAGAATTCAGCTCCCCGAAGCTCGCTTTGGGCCCTCGCTGCGACGGGGCCTCGGCGCTGAGCGGCCCAGCTGGCTCAGGGGGCATGGCTGGGGGCAGGGCGAAGAAGGCCTTCGAGCGCCCAATCCTACTTCCCCACGAAGGAGAACCCGTGGGGATTGGGTTTCGCGCGCTGGATACCACCAGCAAAGCAGCAGGGCCCAGGGAGCCAGGGGCAGCCCGGCCCCGCTTTGCCCTATGGAGAGCGCAGGGCCGGGGGCGAAAAGGGCTTGCGCTGCTTTCCTGAGCCAAGGCGCGTAAGGGATGTGGTTTGCTGCTGGAAGAGAGTTTCCCTTTGCAGAATGCAGCTCCCAGAAGCTCGTTTTGGGCTGTCGCTGCGACGGGGCCTCGGCGCTGAGCGGCCGAGCTGGCTCAGGGGGCATGGCTGGGGCCTGGGCGCAGGAGGCTTTCGCGCGCCCAATCCTGCATTCCCCGCGAAGGAGAACCCGTGGGGAGTGCGTTTCGGGCTCCGGAGACCCCCAGGAAAGCAGCAGGGCCCAGGGATCCAGGGGCAGCCCAGCCCCGCTTTGCCCAATGGAGAGCCGAAGGCCGGGGCGAAAACAGCTTGTGTTGATTTCCTGCAGCGAGGCACGGTGAGGCTGTGGTTTGTTGCCCAAGGAGAGTTTCCCTTTGCAGAATGCAGTTCCCAGAAGCTCGTTATGTGCCATCGCTGCGACGGGGCCTCGGCGCTGAGCGGCCGAGCTGGATCAGGGGGCATGGCAGGGACCTGGGCGCAGAAGGCCTTCGCGCGCCCAATCCTGTTTCCCCACCAAGGAGTACCCATGGGCAGTGTGATTCGGGTGCCGGAAACCCCCAGCAAAGCAGCTGGGCCCAGGGATCCAGGTGCAGCCCAGCCCCGCATCGCCCTATGAAGAGCGCAGGGCCTGGGGGGGAAAACGGCTTGCACTGCTTTCCTGAGCCAAGGCGAGTTGGGGGTGTGGTTTGCTGCCCGAGGAGAGTTTCCCTTTGCAGAATGCAGCTCCCAGAAGCTCGTCATGGGCTGTCGCTGCGAAGGGGCCTCGGCGGTGAGCGGCTGAACTGGCTCAGGGGGCATGGATGGGGCCTGGGCGCAGAAGGCCTTCACGCGCCCAATCCTACTTCCCAAAGAAGGAGAACCAGTGGGGAGTGGGTTTCGGGCACTGGAGACCCCCAGCAAAGCAGCAGGGCCCAGGGAGCCAGGGGCAGCCCAGCTCAGCTTCGCCCTATGGAGAGCGGAGGGCCGGGGGCGAAAACAGCTTGTGTTGATTTCCTGCGCCGAGGCAAGTTGAGGCTGTGGTGGGCTGCCCAAGGAGAGTTTCCCTTTGCAGAATGCAGCTCCCAGAAGCTCGTTTTGATTTGCCATTGCGACGGGGCCTCGGCACTGAGCGGCAGAGCTGGCTCAGGTGGCACGGCTGCGGCCTAGGCGCAGAAGGTCTTCGCGCTCCGAATCCTGCTTCCCCACGAATGAGAACCCCTGTGGAGTGTGATTTGGGTGCCAGAAACCCCCAGCAAAGCAGCAGGGCCCAGGGATCCAGGGGCAGCCCAGCTCAGCTTCGCCCTATGGAGAGCGGAGTGCCGGGGGCGAAAACGGATAGCGTTGCTTTCCTGAGCGGAGGCGAGTTGGGGCTGTGCTTTGCTGCCCGAGGAGTGTTTCCCTTTGCAGAATGCAGCTCCCAGAAGCTCGTTTTGATTTGCCATTGCGACGGGGCCTCGGCACTGATGGGCAGAGCTGGCTCAGGGGGCATGGCTGCGGCCTAGGCGCAGAAGGTCTTCGCGCTCCGAATCCTGCTTCCCCAGGAATGAGAACCCCTGTGGAGTGTGATTCGGGTGCCTGAAACCACCAGCAAAGCAGCAGGGCCCAGGGATCCAGGGGCTGCCCAGCTCAGCTTCGCCCTATGGAGAGCGGAGTGCCGGGGGCGAAAACGGATAGCGTTGCTTTCCTGAGCGGAGGCGAGTTGGGGCTGTGCTTTGCTGCCCGAGGAGTGTTTCCCTTTGCAGAATGCAGTTCCCGGGAGCTCGTTATGTGCCTTGGCTGCGACGGGGGCTCGGCGCTGAGCGGCCGAGCTGGATCAGGGGGCATGGCAGGGACCTGGGCGCAGAAGGCCTTCGCGCGCCCAATCCTGTTTCCCCACGAAGGAGTACCCATGGGCAGTGTGATTCGGGTGCCAGAAACCCCCAGCAAAGCAGCTGGGCCCAGGGATCCATGGGCAGCCCAGCCCCGCATCGCCCTATGGAGAGCGCAGGGCCTGGGGGGAAAATGGCTTGCACTGCTTTCCTGAGCCAAGGCGCGTTGGGGGTGTGGTTTGCTGCCCGAGGAGAGTTTCCCTTTGCAGAATGCAGCTCCCAGAAGCTCGTTTTGGGCCGTAGCTGCCACGGGTCCTCAGCAATGAGCGGCCGAGCTGGCTCAGGGGGCATGGCTGGGGCCTGGGCGCAGAAGCCTTTCGCGCACCCAATCCTGCATTCCCCACGAAGGAGAACCCGTGGGGAGTGGGAATTGTGTGCCGGAGACCCCCAGCAAAGCAGCAGGGCCCAGGGAGCCAGGGGTGGCCCAGCCCCGCTTTGCCCTATGGAGAGAGGAGGGCTGGGGGCGCAAACAGCTTGTGTTGATTTCCTGCGCCAAGGCACGGTGAGGCTGTGGATTGCTGCCGGAGGAGAGTTTCCCTTTGCAGAATGAAGATCCCAGAAGCTCGTCATGCGCCGTCGCTGCGAAGGGGCCTCGGCGCTGAGCGGCCGAGCTGGCTCAGGGGGCATGGATGGGGCCTGGGCGCAGAAGACCTTCGCGCGCCCAATCCTACTTCCCAAAGAAGGAGAACCAGTGGGGAGTGGGTTTCGGGCGCTGGAGACCCCCAGCAAAGCAGCAGTGCCCAGGGAGCCAGGGGGAGCTCAGCTCAGCTTCGCCCTATGGAGAGCGGAGGGCCGGGGGCGAAAACAGCTTGTGTTGATTTCCTGCGCCGAGGCAGGTTGAGGCTGTGGTGTGCTGCCCAAGGAGAGTTTCCCTTTGCAGAATGCAGCTCCCAGAAGCTCGTTTTGGGCCGTCGCTGCGAAGGGGCCTCGGTGCTGAGCGGCCGAGCTGGCTCAGGGTGCATGGCTGTGGTCTGGGTGCAGAAGGCCTTTGCGCGCCCAATCCTGCATCCCCACGAAGGAGAACCCGTGGGCAGTGTGATTCGGGTGCCGGAAACCCCCAGCAAAGCAGCAGGTCCCAGGGATCCAGGCGCAGCCCAGCCCCGCATCGCCCTATGGAGAGCGCAGGGCCTGGGGGGAAAACGGCTTGCACTGCTTTCCTGAGCCAATGCGCGTTGGGGGTGTGGTTTGCTGCCCAAGGAGAGTTTCCTTTTGCAGAATGCAGCTCCCAGAAGCTCTTTTTGGGCCGTCGCTGCCACGGGTCCTCAGCGCTGATCGGCCGAGCTGGCTCAGGGGGGAAGGCTGGGGCCATGGCGCAGAAGCCTTTCGCAAACCCAATCCTACTTGCCCACGAAGGAGAACCCGTGTGGAGTGTTTTCGGCCGCCGGAAACTCCCAGCAAAGCAGCAGGGCCCAGGGATCCAGGGGCAGCCCAGCCCCGCTTTGCCCAATGGAGAGCCGAAGGCCGGGGCGAAAACAGCTTGTGTTGATTTCCTGCAGCGAGGCACGGTGAGGCTGTGGTTTGTTGCCCAAGGAGAGTTTCCCTTTGCAGAATGCAGTTCCCAGAAGCTCGTTATGTGCCATCGCTGCGACGGGGCCTCGGCGCTGAGCGGCCGAGCTGGATCAGGGGTCATGGCAGGGACCTGGGCGCAGAAGGCCTTCGCGCGCCCAATCCTGTTTCCCCACCAAGGAGTACCCATGGGCAGTGTGATTCGGGTGCCGGAAACCCCCAGCAAAGCAGCTGGGCCCAGGGATCCAGGTGCAGCCCAGCCCCGCATCGCCCTATGGAGAGCGCAGGGCCTGGGGGGGAAAACGGCTTGCACTGCTTTCCTGAGCCAAGGCGAGTTGGGGGTGTGGTTTGCTGCCCGAGGAGAGTTTCCCTTTGCAGAATGCAGCTCCCAGAAGCTCGTCATGGGCCGTCGCTGCGAAGGGGCCTCGGCGCTGAGAGGCCGAGCTGGCTCAGGGGGCATGGCTGGGGGCTGGGTGCAGAAGCCCTTCGCGCACCCAATCCTACCTCCCCACGAAGAGGAACCCGTGGGGATTGGGTTTCGCGCGCTGGAGAGCCCCAGCAAAGCAGCAGGGCCCAGGGATCCAGGTGCAGCCTAGCCCCGTTTTGCCCTATGGAGAGCGCAGGGCCGGTGGCGAAAACGGCTTGCGCTGCTTTCCTGAGCCAAGGCGAGTAAGGGATGTGGTTTGCTGCTGGAAGAGAGTTTCCCTTTGCAGAATGCAGCTCCCAGAAGCTCGTTTTGGGCTGTCGCTGCGATGGGGCCTCGGCGCTGAGCGGCCGTGCTGGCTCAGGGGGCATGGCCGGGATCTGGGCGAAGAAGGACTTAGCACGCCCAATCCTGCTTGCCCACGAAGGAGAACCTGTGTGGAGTGTGATTCGGGTGCCGGAAACCCCCAGCAAAGCAGCAGGGCCCAGGGAGCCAGGGGCAGCCCAGCCCCGCTTTGCCCTATGGAGAGCGGAGGGCCGGGGGTGAAAAGAGCTTGTGTTGATATTCTGCGTGGAGTCACGGCGAGGCTGTGGTTTGCTGCCCAAGGAGAGTGTCCCTTTGCAGAATTCAGCTCCCCGAAGCTCGCTTTGGGCCCTCGCTGCGACGGGGCCTCGGCGCTGAGCGGCCCAGCTGGCTCAGGGGGCATGGCTGGGGGCAGGGCGAAGAAGGCCTTCGAGCGCCCAATCCTACTTCCCCACGAAGGAGAACCCGTGGGGATTGGGTTTCGCGCGCTGGATACCACCAGCAAAGCAGCAGGGCCCAGGGAGCCAGGGGCAGCCCGGCCCCGCTTTGCCCTATGGAGAGCGCAGGGCCGGGGGCGAAAAGGGCTTGCGCTGCTTTCCTGAGCCAAGGCGCGTAAGGGATGTGGTTTGCTGCTGGAAGAGAGTTTCCCTTTGCAGAATGCAGCTCCCAGAAGCTCGTTTTGGGCTGTCGCTGCGACGGGGCCTCGGCGCTGAGCGGCCGAGCTGGCTCAGGGGGCATGGCTGGGGCCTGGGCGCAGGAGGCTTTCGCGCGCCCAATCCTGCATTCCCCGCGAAGGAGAACCCGTGGGGAGTGCGTTTCGGGCTCCGGAGACCCCCAGGAAAGCAGCAGGGCCCAGGGATCCAGGGGCAGCCCAGCCCCGCTTTGCCCAATGGAGAGCCGAAGGCCGGGGCGAAAACAGCTTGTGTTGATTTCCTGCAGCGAGGCACGGTGAGGCTGTGGTTTGTTGCCCAAGGAGAGTTTCCCTTTGCAGAATGCAGTTCCCAGAAGCTCGTTATGTGCCATCGCTGCGACGGGGCCTCGGCGCTGAGCGGCCGAGCTGGATCAGGGGTCATGGCAGGGACCTGGGCGCAGAAGGCCTTCGCGCGCCCAATCCTGTTTCCCCACCAAGGAGTACCCATGGGCAGTGTGATTCGGGTGCCGGAAACCCCCAGCAAAGCAGCTGGGCCCAGGGATCCAGGTGCAGCCCAGCCCCGCATCGCCCTATGAAGAGCGCAGGGCCTGGGGGGGAAAACGGCTTGCACTGCTTTCCTGAGCCAAGGCGAGTTGGGGGTGTGGTTTGCTGCCCGAGGAGAGTTTCCCTTTGCAGAATGCAGCTCCCAGAAGCTCGTCATGGGCTGTCGCTGCGAAGGGGCCTCGGCGGTGAGCGGCTGAACTGGCTCAGGGGGCATGGATGGGGCCTGGGCGCAGAAGGCCTTCACGCGCCCAATCCTACTTCCCAAAGAAGGAGAACCAGTGGGGAGTGGGTTTCGGGCACTGGAGACCCCCAGCAAAGCAGCAGGGCCCAGGGAGCCAGGGGCAGCCCAGCTCAGCTTCGCCCTATGGAGAGCGGAGGGCCGGGGGCGAAAACAGCTTGTGTTGATTTCCTGCGCCGAGGCAAGTTGAGGCTGTGGTGGGCTGCCCAAGGAGAGTTTCCCTTTGCAGAATGCAGCTCCCAGAAGCTCGTTTTGATTTGCCATTGCGACGGGGCCTCGGCACTGAGCGGCAGAGCTGGCTCAGGTGGCACGGCTGCGGCCTAGGCGCAGAAGGTCTTCGCGCTCCGAATCCTGCTTCCCCACGAATGAGAACCCCTGTGGAGTGTGATTTGGGTGCCAGAAACCCCCAGCAAAGCAGCAGGGCCCAGGGATCCAGGGGCAGCCCAGCTCAGCTTCGCCCTATGGAGAGCGGAGTGCCGGGGGCGAAAACGGATAGCGTTGCTTTCCTGAGCGGAGGCGAGTTGGGGCTGTGCTTTGCTGCCCGAGGAGTGTTTCCCTTTGCAGAATGCAGCTCCCAGAAGCTCGTTTTGATTTGCCATTGCGACGGGGCCTCGGCACTGATGGGCAGAGCTGGCTCAGGGGGCATGGCTGCGGCCTAGGCGCAGAAGGTCTTCGCGCTCCGAATCCTGCTTCCCCAGGAATGAGAACCCCTGTGGAGTGTGATTCGGGTGCCTGAAACCACCAGCAAAGCAGCAGGGCCCAGGGATCCAGGGGCTGCCCAGCTCAGCTTCGCCCTATGGAGAGCGGAGTGCCGGGGGCGAAAACGGATAGCGTTGCTTTCCTGAGCGGAGGCGAGTTGGGGCTGTGCTTTGCTGCCCGAGGAGTGTTTCCCTTTGCAGAATGCAGTTCCCGGGAGCTCGTTATGTGCCTTGGCTGCGACGGGGGCTCGGCGCTGAGCGGCCGAGCTGGATCAGGGGGCATGGCAGGGACCTGGGCGCAGAAGGCCTTCGCGCGCCCAATCCTGTTTCCCCACGAAGGAGTACCCATGGGCAGTGTGATTCGGGTGCCAGAAACCCCCAGCAAAGCAGCTGGGCCCAGGGATCCATGGGCAGCCCAGCCCCGCATCGCCCTATGGAGAGCGCAGGGCCTGGGGGGAAAACGGCTTGCACTGCTTTCCTGAGCCAAGGCGCGTTGGGGGTGTGGTTTGCTGCCCGAGGAGAGTTTCCCTTTGCAGAATGCAGCTCCCAGAAGCTCGTTTTGGGCCGTAGCTGCCACGGGTCCTCAGCACTGAGCGGCCGAGCTGGCTCAGGGGGCATGGCTGGGGCCTGGGCGCAGAAGCCTTTCGCGCACCCAATCCTGCATTCCCCACGAAGGAGAACCCGTGGGGAGTGGGAATTGTGTGCCGGAGACCCCCAGCAAAGCAGCAGGGCCCAGGGAGCCAGGGGTGGCCCAGCCCCGCTTTGCCCTATGGAGAGAGGAGGGCTGGGGGCGCAAACAGCTTGTGTTGATTTCCTGCGCCAAGGCACGGTGAGGCTGTGGATTGCTGCCGGAGGAGAGTTTCCCTTTGCAGAATGAAGATCCCAGAAGCTCGTCATGCGCCGTCGCTGCGAAGGGGCCTCGGCGCTGAGCGGCCGAGCTGGCTCAGGGGGCATGGATGGGGCCTGGGCGCAGAAGACCTTCGCGCGCCCAATCCTACTTCCCAAAGAAGGAGAACCAGTGGGGAGTGGGTTTCGGGCGCTGGAGACCCCCAGCAAAGCAGCAGTGCCCAGGGAGCCAGGGGGAGCTCAGCTCAGCTTCGCCCTTGGAGAGCGGAGGGCCGGGGGCGAAAACAGCTTGTGTTGATTTCCTGCGCCGAGGCAGGTTGAGGCTGTGGTGTGCTGCCCGAGGAGAGTTTCCCTTTGCAGAATGCAGCTCCCAGAAGCTCGTTTTGGGCCGTCGCTGCGAAGGGGCCTCGGTGCTGAGCGGCCGAGCTGGCTCAGGGTGCATGGCTGTGGTCTGGGTGCAGAAGGCCTTTGCGCGCCCAATCCTGCATCCCCACGAAGGAGAACCCGTGGGCAGTGTGATTCGGGTGCCGGAAACCCCCAGCAAAGCAGCAGGTCCCAGGGATCCAGGCGCAGCCCAGCCCCGCATCGCCCTATGGAGAGCGCAGGGCCTGGGGGGAAAACGGCTTGCACTGCTTTCCTGAGCCAATGCGCGTTGGGGGTGTGGTTTGCTGCCCAAGGAGAGTTTCCTTTTGCAGAATGCAGCTCCCAGAAGCTCTTTTTGGGCCGTCGCTGCCACGGGTCCTCAGCGCTGATCGGCCGAGCTGGCTCAGGGGGGAAGGCTGGGGCCATGGCGCAGAAGCCTTTCGCAAACCCAATCCTACTTGCCCACGAAGGAGAACCCGTGTGGAGTGTTTTCGGCCGCCGGAAACTCCCAGCAAAGCAGCAGGGCCCAGGGATCCAGGGGCAGCCCAGCCCCGCTTTGCCCAATGGAGAGCCGAAGGCCGGGGCGAAAACAGCTTGTGTTGATTTCCTGCAGCGAGGCACGGTGAGGCTGTGGTTTGTTGCCCAAGGAGAGTTTCCCTTTGCAGAATGCAGTTCCCAGAAGCTCGTTATGTGCCATCGCTGCGACGGGGCCTCGGCGCTGAGCGGCCGAGCTGGATCAGGGGTCATGGCAGGGACCTGGGCGCAGAAGGCCTTCGCGCGCCCAATCCTGTTTCCCCACCAAGGAGTACCCATGGGCAGTGTGATTCGGGTGCCGGAAACCCCCAGCAAAGCAGCTGGGCCCAGGGATCCAGGTGCAGCCCAGCCCCGCATCGCCCTATGGAGAGCGCAGGGCCTGGGGGGGAAAACGGCTTGCACTGCTTTCCTGAGCCAAGGCGAGTTGGGGGTGTGGTTTGCTGCCCGAGGAGAGTTTCCCTTTGCAGAATGCAGCTCCCAGAAGCTCGTCATGGGCCGTCGCTGCGAAGGGGCCTCGGCGCTGAGAGGCCGAGCTGGCTCAGGGGGCATGGCTGGGGGCTGGGTGCAGAAGCCCTTCGCGCACCCAATCCTACCTCCCCACGAAGAGGAACCCGTGGGGATTGGGTTTCGCGCGCTGGAGAGCCCCAGCAAAGCAGCAGGGCCCAGGGATCCAGGTGCAGCCTAGCCCCGTTTTGCCCTATGGAGAGCGCAGGGCCGGTGGCGAAAACGGCTTGCGCTGCTTTCCTGAGCCAAGGCGAGTAAGGGATGTGGTTTGCTGCTGGAAGAGAGTTTCCCTTTGCAGAATGCAGCTCCCAGAAGCTCGTTTTGGGCTGTCGCTGCGATGGGGCCTCGGCGCTGAGCGGCCGTGCTGGCTCAGGGGGCATGGCCGGGATCTGGGCGAAGAAGGACTTAGCACGCCCAATCCTGCTTGCCCACGAAGGAGAACCTGTGTGGAGTGTGATTCGGGTGCCGGAAACCCCCAGCAAAGCAGCAGGGCCCAGGGAGCCAGGGGCAGCCCAGCCCCGCTTTGCCCTATGGAGAGCGGAGGGCCGGGGGTGAAAAGAGCTTGTGTTGATATTCTGCGTGGAGTCACGGCGAGGCTGTGGTTTGCTGCCCAAGGAGAGTGTCCCTTTGCAGAATTCAGCTCCCCGAAGCTCGCTTTGGGCCCTCGCTGCGACGGGGCCTCGGCGCTGAGCGGCCCAGCTGGCTCAGGGGGCATGGCTGGGGGCAGGGCGAAGAAGGCCTTCGAGCACCCAATCCTACTTCCCCACGAAGGAGAACCCGTGGGGATTGGGTTTCGCGCGCTGGATACCACCAGCAAAGCAGCAGGGCCCAGGGAGCCAGGGGCAGCCCGGCCCCGCTTTGCCCTATGGAGAGCGCAGGGCCGGGGGCGAAAAGGGCTTGCGCTGCTTTCCTGAGCCAAGGCGCGTAAGGGATGTGGTTTGCTGCTGGAAGAGAGTTTCCCTTTGCAGAATGCAGCTCCCAGAAGCTCGTTTTGGGCTGTCGCTGCGACGGGGCCTCGGCGCTGAGCGGCCGAGCTGGCTCAGGGGGCATGGCTGGGGCCTGGGCGCAGGAGGCTTTCGCGCGCCCAATCCTGCATTCCCCGCGAAGGAGAACCCGTGGGGAGTGCGTTTCGGGCTCCGGAGACCCCCAGGAAAGCAGCAGGGCCCAGGGATCCAGGGGCAGCCCAGCCCCGCTTTGCCCAATGGAGAGCCGAAGGCCGGGGCGAAAACAGCTTGTGTTGATTTCCTGCAGCGAGGCACGGTGAGGCTGTGGTTTGTTGCCCAAGGAGAGTTTCCCTTTGCAGAATGCAGTTCCCAGAAGCTCGTTATGTGCCATCGCTGCGACGGGGCCTCGGCGCTGAGCGGCCGAGCTGGATCAGGGGTCATGGCAGGGACCTGGGCGCAGAAGGCCTTCGCGCGCCCAATCCTGTTTCCCCACCAAGGAGTACCCATGGGCAGTGTGATTCGGGTGCCGGAAACCCCCAGCAAAGCAGCTGGGCCCAGGGATCCAGGTGCAGCCCAGCCCCGCATCGCCCTATGAAGAGCGCAGGGCCTGGGGGGGAAAACGGCTTGCACTGCTTTCCTGAGCCAAGGCGAGTTGGGGGTGTGGTTTGCTGCCCGAGGAGAGTTTCCCTTTGCAGAATGCAGCTCCCAGAAGCTCGTCATGGGCTGTCGCTGCGAAGGGGCCTCGGCGGTGAGCGGCTGAACTGGCTCAGGGGGCATGGATGGGGCCTGGGCGCAGAAGGCCTTCACGCGCCCAATCCTACTTCCCAAAGAAGGAGAACCAGTGGGGAGTGGGTTTCGGGCACTGGAGACCCCCAGCAAAGCAGCAGGGCCCAGGGAGCCAGGGGCAGCCCAGCTCAGCTTCGCCCTATGGAGAGCGGAGGGCCGGGGGCGAAAACAGCTTGTGTTGATTTCCTGCGCCGAGGCAAGTTGAGGCTGTGGTGGGCTGCCCAAGGAGAGTTTCCCTTTGCAGAATGCAGCTCCCAGAAGCTCGTTTTGATTTGCCATTGCGACGGGGCCTCGGCACTGAGCGGCAGAGCTGGCTCAGGTGGCACGGCTGCGGCCTAGGCGCAGAAGGTCTTCGCGCTCCGAATCCTGCTTCCCCACGAATGAGAACCCCTGTGGAGTGTGATTTGGGTGCCAGAAACCCCCAGCAAAGCAGCAGGGCCCAGGGATCCAGGGGCAGCCCAGCTCAGCTTCGCCCTATGGAGAGCGGAGTGCCGGGGGCGAAAACGGATAACGTTGCTTTCCTGAGCGGAGGCGAGTTGGGGCTGTGCTTTGCTGCCCGAGGAGTGTTTCCCTTTGCAGAATGCAGCTCCCAGAAGCTCGTTTTGATTTGCCATTGCGACGGGGCCTCGGCACTGATGGGCAGAGCTGGCTCAGGGGGCATGGCTGCGGCCTAGGCGCAGAAGGTCTTCGCGCTCCGAATCCTGCTTCCCCAGGAATGAGAACCCCTGTGGAGTGTGATTCGGGTGCCTGAAACCACCAGCAAAGCAGCAGGGCCCAGGGATCCAGGGGCTGCCCAGCTCAGCTTCGCCCTATGGAGAGCGGAGTGCCGGGGGCGAAAACGGATAGCGTTGCTTTCCTGAGCGGAGGCGAGTTGGGGCTGTGCTTTGCTGCCCGAGGAGTGTTTCCCTTTGCAGAATGCAGTTCCTGGGAGCTCGTTATGTGCCTTGGCTGCGACGGGGGCTCGGCGCTGAGCGGCCGAGCTGGATCAGGGGGCATGGCAGGGACCTGGGCGCAGAAGGCCTTCGCGCGCCCAATCCTGTTTCCCCACGAAGGAGTACCCATGGGCAGTGTGATTCGGGTGCCAGAAACCCCCAGCAAAGCAGCTGGGCCCAGGGATCCATGGGCAGCCCAGCCCCGCATCGCCCTATGGAGAGCGCAGGGCCTGGGGGGAAAACGGCTTGCACTGCTTTCCTGAGCCAAGGCGCGTTGGGGGTGTGGTTTGCTGCCCGAGGAGAGTTTCCCTTTGCAGAATGCAGCTCCCAGAAGCTCGTTTTGGGCCGTAGCTGCCACGGGTCCTCAGCACTGAGCGGCCGAGCTGGCTCAGGGGGCATGGCTGGGGCCTGGGCGCAGAAGCCTTTCGCGCACCCAATCCTGCATTCCCCACGAAGGAGAACCCGTGGGGAGTGGGATTTGTGTGCCGGAGACCCCCAGCAAAGCAGCAGGGCCCAGGGAGCCAGGGGTGGCCCAGCCCCGCTTTGCCCTATGGAGAGAGGAGGGCTGGGGGCGCAAACAGCTTGTGTTGATTTCCTGCGCCAAGGCACGGTGAGGCTGTGGATTGCTGCCGGAGGAGAGTTTCCCTTTGCAGAATGAAGATCCCAGAAGCTCGTCATGCGCCGTCGCTGCGAAGGGGCCTCGGCGCTGAGCGGCCGAGCTGGCTCAGGGGGCATGGATGGGGCCTGGGCGCAGAAGACCTTCGCGCGCCCAATCCTACTTCCCAAAGAAGGAGAACCAGTGGGGAGTGGGTTTCGGGCGCTGGAGACCCCCAGCAAAGCAGCAGTGCCCAGGGAGCCAGGGGTAGCTCAGCTCAGCTTCGCCCTATGGAGAGCGGAGGGCCGGGGGCGAAAACAGCTTGTGTTGATTTCCTGCGCCGAGGCAGGTTGAGGCTGTGGTGTGCTGCCCGAGGAGTGTTTCCCTTTGCAGAATGCAGCTCCCCGAAGCTCGATTTGGGCCGTCGCTGCGAAGGGGCCTCGGTGCTGAGCGGCCGAGCTGGCTCAGGGTGCATGGCTGTGGTCTGGGTGCAGAAGGCCTTTGCGCGCCCAATCCTGCATCCCCACGAAGGAGAACCCGTGGGCAGTGTGATTCGGGTGCCGGAAACCCCCAGCAAAGCAGCAGGTCCCAGGGATCCAGGCGCAGCCCAGCCCCGCATCGCCCTATGGAGAGCGCAGGGCCTGGGGGGAAAACGGCTTGCACTGCTTTCCTGAGCCAATGCGCGTTGGGGGTGTGGTTTGCTGCCCAAGGAGAGTTTCCTTTTGCAGAATGCAGCTCCCAGAAGCTCTTTTTGGGCCGTCGCTGCCACGGGTCCTCAGCGCTGATCGGCCGAGCTGGCTCAGGGGGGAAGGCTGGGGCCATGGCGCAGAAGCCTTTCGCAAACCCAATCCTACTTGCCCACGAAGGAGAACCCGTGTGGAGTGTTTTCGGCCGCCGGAAACTCCCAGCAAAGCAGCAGGGCCCAGGGATCCAGGGGCAGCCCAGCCCCGCTTTGCCCAATGGAGAGCCGAAGGCCGGGGCGAAAACAGCTTGTGTTGATTTCCTGCAGCGAGGCACGGTGAGGCTGTGGTTTGTTGCCCAAGGAGAGTTTCCCTTTGCAGAATGCAGTTCCCAGAAGCTCGTTATGTGCCATCGCTGCGACGGGGCCTCGGCGCTGAGCGGCCGAGCTGGATCAGGGGTCATGGCAGGGACCTGGGCGCAGAAGGCCTTCGCGCGCCCAATCCTGTTTCCCCACCAAGGAGTACCCATGGGCAGTGTGATTCGGGTGCCGGAAACCCCCAGCAAAGCAGCTGGGCCCAGGGATCCAGGTGCAGCCCAGCCCCGCATCGCCCTATGGAGAGCGCAGGGCCTGGGGGGGAAAACGGCTTGCACTGCTTTCCTGAGCCAAGGCGAGTTGGGGGTGTGGTTTGCTGCCCGAGGAGAGTTTCCCTTTGCAGAATGCAGCTCCCAGAAGCTCGTCATGGGCCGTCGCTGCGAAGGGGCCTCGGCGCTGAGAGGCCGAGCTGGCTCAGGGGGCATGGCTGGGGGCTGGGTGCAGAAGCCCTTCGCGCACCCAATCCTACCTCCCCACGAAGAGGAACCCGTGGGGATTGGGTTTCGCGCGCTGGAGAGCCCCAGCAAAGCAGCAGGGCCCAGGGATCCAGGTGCAGCCTAGCCCCGTTTTGCCCTATGGAGAGCGCAGGGCCGGTGGCGAAAACGGCTTGCGCTGCTTTCCTGAGCCAAGGCGAGTAAGGGATGTGGTTTGCTGCTGGAAGAGAGTTTCCCTTTGCAGAATGCAGCTCCCAGAAGCTCGTTTTGGGCTGTCGCTGCGATGGGGCCTCGGCGCTGAGCGGCCGTGCTGGCTCAGGGGGCATGGCCGGGATCTGGGCGAAGAAGGACTTAGCACGCCCAATCCTGCTTGCCCACGAAGGAGAACCTGTGTGGAGTGTGATTCGGGTGCCGGAAACCCCCAGCAAAGCAGCAGGGCCCAGGGAGCCAGGGGCAGCCCAGCCCCGCTTTGCCCTATGGAGAGCGGAGGGCCGGGGGTGAAAAGAGCTTGTGTTGATATTCTGCGTGGAGTCACGGCGAGGCTGTGGTTTGCTGCCCAAGGAGAGTGTCCCTTTGCAGAATTCAGCTCCCCGAAGCTCGCTTTGGGCCCTCGCTGCGACGGGGCCTCGGCGCTGAGCGGCCCAGCTGGCTCAGGGGGCATGGCTGGGGGCAGGGCGAAGAAGGCCTTCGAGCGCCCAATCCTACTTCCCCACGAAGGAGAACCCGTGGGGATTGGGTTTCGCGCGCTGGATACCACCAGCAAAGCAGCAGGGCCCAGGGAGCCAGGGGCAGCCCGGCCCCGCTTTGCCCTATGGAGAGCGCAGGGCCGGGGGCGAAAAGGGCTTGCGCTGCTTTCCTGAGCCAAGGCGCGTAAGGGATGTGGTTTGCTGCTGGAAGAGAGTTTCCCTTTGCAGAATGCAGCTCCCAGAAGCTCGTTTTGGGCTGTCGCTGCGACGGGGCCTCGGCGCTGAGCGGCCGAGCTGGCTCAGGGGGCATGGCTGGGGCCTGGGCGCAGGAGGCTTTCGCGCGCCCAATCCTGCATTCCCCGCGAAGGAGAACCCGTGGGGAGTGCGTTTCGGGCTCCGGAGACCCCCAGGAAAGCAGCAGGGCCCAGGGATCCAGGGGCAGCCCAGCCCCGCTTTGCCCAATGGAGAGCCGAAGGCCGGGGCGAAAACAGCTTGTGTTGATTTCCTGCAGCGAGGCACGGTGAGGCTGTGGTTTGTTGCCCAAGGAGAGTTTCCCTTTGCAGAATGCAGTTCCCAGAAGCTCGTTATGTGCCATCGCTGCGACGGGGCCTCGGCGCTGAGCGGCCGAGCTGGATCAGGGGTCATGGCAGGGACCTGGGCGCAGAAGGCCTTCGCGCGCCCAATCCTGTTTCCCCACCAAGGAGTACCCATGGGCAGTGTGATTCGGGTGCCGGAAACCCCCAGCAAAGCAGCTGGGCCCAGGGATCCAGGTGCAGCCCAGCCCCGCATCGCCCTATGAAGAGCGCAGGGCCTGGGGGGGAAAACGGCTTGCACTGCTTTCCTGAGCCAAGGCGAGTTGGGGGTGTGGTTTGCTGCCCGAGGAGAGTTTCCCTTTGCAGAATGCAGCTCCCAGAAGCTCGTCATGGGCTGTCGCTGCGAAGGGGCCTCGGCGGTGAGCGGCTGAACTGGCTCAGGGGGCATGGATGGGGCCTGGGCGCAGAAGGCCTTCACGCGCCCAATCCTACTTCCCAAAGAAGGAGAACCAGTGGGGAGTGGGTTTCGGGCACTGGAGACCCCCAGCAAAGCAGCAGGGCCCAGGGAGCCAGGGGCAGCCCAGCTCAGCTTCGCCCTATGGAGAGCGGAGGGCCGGGGGCGAAAACAGCTTGTGTTGATTTCCTGCGCCGAGGCAAGTTGAGGCTGTGGTGGGCTGCCCAAGGAGAGTTTCCCTTTGCAGAATGCAGCTCCCAGAAGCTCGTTTTGATTTGCCATTGCGACGGGGCCTCGGCACTGAGCGGCAGAGCTGGCTCAGGTGGCACGGCTGCGGCCTAGGCGCAGAAGGTCTTCGCGCTCCGAATCCTGCTTCCCCACGAATGAGAACCCCTGTGGAGTGTGATTTGGGTGCCAGAAACCCCCAGCAAAGCAGCAGGGCCCAGGGATCCAGGGGCAGCCCAGCTCAGCTTCGCCCTATGGAGAGCGGATTGCCGGGGGCGAAAATGGATAGCGTTGCTTTCCTGAGCGGAGGCGAGTTGGGGCTGTGCTTTGCTGCCCGAGGAGTGTTTCCCTTTGCAGAATGCAGCTCCCAGAAGCTCGTTTTGATTTGCCATTGCGACGGGGCCTCGGCACTGATGGGCAGAGCTGGCTCAGGGGGCATGGCTGCGGCCTAGGCGCAGAAGGTCTTCGCGCTCCGAATCCTGCTTCCCCAGGAATGAGAACCCCTGTGGAGTGTGATTCGGGTGCCTGAAACCACCAGCAAAGCAGCAGGGCCCAGGGATCCAGGGGCTGCCCAGCTCAGCTTCGCCCTATGGAGAGCGGAGTGCCGGGGGCGAAAACGGATAGCGTTGCTTTCCTGAGCGGAGGCGAGTTGGGGCTGTGCTTTGCTGCCCGAGGAGTGTTTCCCTTTGCAGAATGCAGTTCCCGGGAGCTCGTTATGTGCCTTGGCTGCGACGGGGGCTCGGCGCTGAGCGGCCGAGCTGGATCAGGGGGCATGGCAGGGACCTGGGCGCAGAAGGCCTTCGCGCGCCCAATCCTGTTTCCCCACGAAGGAGTACCCATGGGCAGTGTGATTCGGGTGCCAGAAACCCCCAGCAAAGCAGCTGGGCCCAGGGATCCATGGGCAGCCCAGCCCCGCATCGCCCTATGGAGAGCGCAGGGCCTGGGGGGAAAACGGCTTGCACTGCTTTCCTGAGCCAAGGCGCGTTGGGGGTGTGGTTTGCTGCCCGAGGAGAGTTTCCCTTTGCAGAATGCAGCTCCCAGAAGCTCGTTTTGGGCCGTAGCTGCCACGGGTCCTCAGCACTGAGCGGCCGAGCTGGCTCAGGGGGCATGGCTGGGGCCTGGGCGCAGAAGCCTTTCGCGCACCCAATCCTGCATTCCCCACGAAGGAGAACCCGTGGGGAGTGGGATTTGTGTGCCGGAGACCCCCAGCAAAGCAGCAGGGCCCAGGGAGCCAGGGGTGGCCCAGCCCCGCTTTGCCCTATGGAGAGAGGAGGGCTGGGGGCGCAAACAGCTTGTGTTGATTTCCTGCGCCAAGGCACGGTGAGGCTGTGGATTGCTGCCGGAGGAGAGTTTCCCTTTGCAGAATGAAGATCCCAGAAGCTCGTCATGCGCCGTCGCTGCGAAGGGGCCTCGGCGCTGAGCGGCCGAGCTGGCTCAGGGGGCATGGATGGGGCCTGGGCGCAGAAGACCTTCGCGCGCCCAATCCTACTTCCCAAAGAAGGAGAACCAGTGGGGAGTGGGTTTCGGGCGCTGGAGACCCCCAGCAAAGCAGCAGTGCCCAGGGAGCCAGGGGTAGCTCAGCTCAGCTTCGCCCTATGGAGAGCGGAGGGCCGGGGGCGAAAACAGCTTGTGTTGATTTCCTGCGCCGAGGCAGGTTGAGGCTGTGGTGTGCTGCCCAAGGAGAGTTTCCCTTTGCAGAATGCAGCTCCCAGAAGCTCGTTTTGGGCCGTCGCTGCGAAGGGGCCTCGGTGCTGAGCGGCCGAGCTGGCTCAGGGTGCATGGCTGTGGTCTGGGTGCAGAAGGCCTTTGCGCGCCCAATCCTGCATCCCCACGAAGGAGAACCCGTGGGCAGTGTGATTCGGGTGCCGGAAACCCCCAGCAAAGCAGCAGGTCCCAGGGATCCAGGCGCAGCCCAGCCCCGCATCGCCCTATGGAGAGCGCAGGGCCTGGGGGGAAAACGGCTTGCACTGCTTTCCTGAGCCAATGCGCGTTGGGGGTGTGGTTTGCTGCCCAAGGAGAGTTTCCTTTTGCAGAATGCAGCTCCCAGAAGCTCTTTTTGGGCCGTCGCTGCCACGGGTCCTCAGCGCTGATCGGCCGAGCTGGCTCAGGGGGGAAGGCTGGGGCCATGGCGCAGAAGCCTTTCGCAAACCCAATCCTACTTGCCCACGAAGGAGAACCCGTGTGGAGTGTTTTCGGCCGCCGGAAACTCCCAGCAAAGCAGCAGGGCCCAGGGATCCAGGGGCAGCCCAGCCCCGCTTTGCCCAATGGAGAGCCGAAGGCCGGGGCGAAAACAGCTTGTGTTGATTTCCTGCAGCGAGGCCCGGTGAGGCTGTGGTTTGTTGCCCAAGGAGAGTTTCCCTTTGCAGAATGCAGTTCCCAGAAGCTCGTTATGTGCCATCGCTGCGACGGGGCCTCGGCGCTGAGCGGCCGAGCTGGATCAGGGGTCATGGCAGGGACCTGGGCGCAGAAGGCCTTCGCGCGCCCAATCCTGTTTCCCCACCAAGGAGTACCCATGGGCAGTGTGATTCGGGTGCCGGAAACCCCCAGCAAAGCAGCTGGGCCCAGGGATCCAGGTGCAGCCCAGCCCCGCATCGCCCTATGGAGAGCACAGGGCCTGGGGGGGAAAACGGCTTGCACTGCTTTCCTGAGCCAAGGCGAGTTGGGGGTGTGGTTTGCTGCCCGAGGAGAGTTTCCCTTTGCAGAATGCAGCTCCCAGAAGCTCTTCATGGGCCGTCGCTGCGAAGGGGCCTCGGCGCTGAGAGGCCGAGCTGGCTCAGGGGGCATGGCTGGGGGCTGGGTGCAGAAGCCCTTCGCGCACCCAATCCTACCTCCCCACGAAGAGGAACCCGTGGGGATTGGGTTTCGCGCGCTGGAGAGCCCCAGCAAAGCAGCAGGACCCAGGGATCCAGGTGCAGCCTAGCCCCGTTTTGCCCTATGGAGAGCGCAGGGCCGGTGGCGAAAACGGCTTGCGCTGCTTTCCTGAGCCAAGGCGAGTAAGGGATGTGGTTTGCTGCTGGAAGAGAGTTTCCCTTTGCAGAATGCAGCTCCCAGAAGCTCGTTTTGGGCTGTCGCTGCGATGGGGCCTCGGCGCTGAGCGGCCGTGCTGGCTCAGGGGGCATGGCCGGGATCTGGGCGAAGAAGGACTTAGCACGCCCAATCCTGCTTGCCCACGAAGGAGAACCTGTGTGGAGTGTGATTCGGGTGCCGGAAACCCCCAGCAAAGCAGCAGGGCCCAGGGAGCCAGGGGCAGCCCAGCCCCGCTTTGCCCTATGGAGAGCGGAGGGCCGGGGGTGAAAAGAGCTTGTGTTGATATTCTGCGTGGAGTCACGGCGAGGCTGTGGTTTGCTGCCCAAGGAGAGTGTCCCTTTGCAGAATTCAGCTCCCCGAAGCTCGCTTTGGGCCCTCGCTGCGACGGGGCCTCGGCGCTGAGCGGCCCAGCTGGCTCAGGGGGCATGGCTGGGGGCAGGGCGAAGAAGGCCTTCGAGCGCCCAATCCTACTTCCCCACGAAGGAGAACCCGTGGGGATTGGGTTTCGCGCGCTGGATACCACCAGCAAAGCAGCAGGGCCCAGGGAGCCAGGGGCAGCCCGGCCCCGCTTTGCCCTATGGAGAGCGGAGGGCCGGGGGCGAAAAGGGCTTGCGATGCTTTCCTGAGCCAAGGCGCATAAGGGATGTGGTTTGCTGCTGGAAGAGAGTTTCCCTTTGCAGAATGCAGCTCCCAGAAGCTCGTTTTGGGCTGTCGCTGCGACGGGGCCTCGGCGCTGAGCGGCCGAGCTGGCTCAGGGGGCATGGCTGGGGCCTGGGCGCAGGAGGCTTTCGCGCGCCCAATCCTGCATTCCCCGCGAAGGAGAACCCGTGGGGAGTGCGTTTCGGGCTCCGGAGACCCCCAGGAAAGCAGCAGGGCCCAGGGATCCAGGGGCAGCCCAGCCCCGCTTTGCCCAATGGAGAGCCGAAGGCCGGGGCGAAAACAGCTTGTGTTGATTTCCTGCAGCGAGGCACGGTGAGGCTGTGGTTTGTTGCCCAAGGAGAGTTTCCCTTTGCAGAATGCAGTTCCCAGAAGCTCGTTATGTGCCATCGCTGCGACGGGGCCTCGGCGCTGAGCGGCCGAGCTGGATCAGGGGTCATGGCAGGGACCTGGGCGCAGAAGGCCTTCGCGCGCCCAATCCTGTTTCCCCACCAAGGAGTACCCATGGGCAGTGTGATTCGGGTGCCGGAAACCCCCAGCAAAGCAGCTGGGCCCAGGGATCCAGGTGCAGCCCAGCCCCGCATCGCCCTATGAAGAGCGCAGGGCCTGGGGGGGAAAACGGCTTGCACTGCTTTCCTGAGCCAAGGCGAGTTGGGGGTGTGGTTTGCTGCCCGAGGAGAGTTTCCCTTTGCAGAATGCAGCTCCCAGAAGCTCGTCATGGGCTGTCGCTGCGAAGGGGCCTCGGCGGTGAGCGGCTGAACTGGCTCAGGGGGCATGGATGGGGCCTGGGCGCAGAAGGCCTTCACGCGCCCAATCCTACTTCCCAAAGAAGGAGAACCAGTGGGGAGTGGGTTTCGGGCGCTGGAGACCCCCAGCAAAGCAGCAGGGCCCAGGGAGCCAGGGGCAGCCCAGCTCAGCTTCGCCCTATGGAGAGCGGAGGGCCGGGGGCGAAAACAGCTTGTGTTGATTTCCTGCGCCGAGGCAAGTTGAGGCTGTGGTGGGCTGCCCAAGGAGAGTTTCCCTTTGCAGAATGCAGCTCCCAGAAGCTCGTTTTGATTTGCCATTGCGACGGGGCCTCGGCACTGAGCGGCAGAGCTGGCTCAGGTGGCACGGCTGCGGCCTAGGCGCAGAAGGTCTTCGCGCTCCGAATCCTGCTTCCCCACGAATGAGAACCCCTGTGGAGTGTGATTTGGGTGCCAGAAACCCCCAGCAAAGCAGCAGGGCCCAGGGATCCAGGGGCAGCCCAGCTCAGCTTCGCCCTATGGAGAGCGGAGTGCCGGGGGCGAAAACGGATAGCGTTGCTTTCCTGAGCGGAGGCGAGTTGGGGCTGTGCTTTGCTGCCCGAGGAGTGTTTCCCTTTGCAGAATGCAGCTCCCAGAAGCTCGTTTTGGGCCGTAGCTGCGACGGGGCCTCAGCGCTGAGCGCCCGAGCTGGCTCAGGGTGCATGGCTGTGGTCTGGGCGCAGAAGGCCTTCGCGCGCCCAATCCTGCTTCCCCACGAAGGAGAACCCGTGGGCAGTGTGATTCGGGTGCCGGAAACCCCCAGCAAAGCAGCAGGGCCCAGGGATCCAGGGGCAGCCCAGCTCAGCTTCGCCCTATGGAGAGCGGATTGCCGGGGGCGAAAACGGATAGCGTTGCTTTCCTGAGCGGAGGCGAGTTGGGGCTGTGCTTTGCTGCCCGAGGAGTGTTTCCCTTTGCAGAATGCAGCTCCCAGAAGCTCGTTTTGATTTGCCATTGCGACGGGGCCTCGGCACTGATGGGCAGAGCTGGCTCAGGGGGCATGGCTGCGGCCTAGGCGCAGAAGGTCTTCGCGCTCCGAATCCTGCTTCCCCAGGAATGAGAACCCCTGTGGAGTGTGATTCGGGTGCCTGAAACCACCAGCAAAGCAGCAGGGCCCAGGGATCCAGGGGCTGCCCAGCTCAGCTTCGCCCTATGGAGAGCGGAGTGCCGGGGGCGAAAACGGATAGCGTTGCTTTCCTGAGCGGAGGCGAGTTGGGGCTGTGCTTTGCTGCCCGAGGAGTGTTTCCCTTTGCAGAATGCAGTTCCCGGGAGCTCGTTATGTGCCTTGGCTGCGACGGGGGCTCGGCGCTGAGCGGCCGAGCTGGATCAGGGGGCATGGCAGGGACCTGGGCGCAGAAGGCCTTCGCGCGCCCAATCCTGTTTCCCCACGAAGGAGTACCCATGGGCAGTGTGATTCGGGTGCCAGAAACCCCCAACAAAGCAGCTGGGCCCAGGGATCCATGGGCAGCCCAGCCCCGCATCGCCCTATGGAGAGCGCAGGGCCTGGGGGGAAAACGGCTTGCACTGCTTTCCTGAGCCAAGGCGCGTTGGGGGTGTGGTTTGCTGCCCGAGGAGAGTTTCCCTTTGCAGAATGCAGCTCCCAGAAGCTCGTTTTGGGCCGTAGCTGCCACGGGTCCTCAGCACTGAGCGGCCGAGCTGGCTCAGGGGGCATGGCTGGGGCCTGGGCGCAGAAGCCTTTCGCGCACCCAATCCTGCATTCCCCACGAAGGAGAACCCGTGGGGAGTGGGATTTGTGTGCCGGAGACCCCCAGCAAAGCAGCAGGGCCCAGGGAGCCAGGGGTGGCCCAGCCCCGCTTTGCCCTATGGAGAGAGGAGGGCTGGGGGCGCAAACAGCTTGTGTTGATTTCCTGCGCCAAGGCACGGTGAGGCTGTGGATTGCTGCCGGAGGAGAGTTTCCCTTTGCAGAATGCAGCTCCCAGAAGCTCGTCATGGGCTGTCGCTGCGAAGGGGCCTCGGCGCTGAGCGGCCGAGCTGGCTCAGGGGGCATGGATGGGGCCTGGGCGCAGAAGACCTTCGCGCGCCCAATCCTACTTCCCAAAGAAGGAGAACCAGTGGGGAGTGGGTTTCGGGCGCTGGAGACCCCCAGCAAAGCAGCAGTGCCCAGGGAGCCAGGGGTAGCTCAGCTCAGCTTCGCCCTATGGAGAGCGGAGGGCCGGGGGCGAAAACAGCTTGTGTTGATTTCCTGCGCCGAGGCAGGTTGAGGCTGTGGTGTGCTGCCCAAGGAGAGTTTCCCTTTGCAGAATGCAGCTCCCAGAAGCTCGTTTTGGGCCGTCGCTGCGAAGGGGCCTCGGTGCTGAGCGGCCGAGCTGGCTCAGGGTGCATGGCTGTGGTCTGGGTGCAGAAGGCCTTTGCGCGCCCAATCCTGCATCCCCACGAAGGAGAACCCGTGGGCAGTGTGATTCGGGTGCCGGAAACCCCCAGCAAAGCAGCAGGTCCCAGGGATCCAGGCGCAGCCCAGCCCCGCATCGCCCTATGGAGAGCGCAGGGCCTGGGGGGAAAACGGCTTGCACTGCTTTCCTGAGCCAATGCGCGTTGGGGGTGTGGTTTGCTGCCCAAGGAGAGTTTCCTTTTGCAGAATGCAGCTCCCAGAAGCTCTTTTTGGGCCGTCGCTGCCACGGGTCCTCAGCGCTGATCGGCCGAGCTGGCTCAGGGGGGAAGGCTGGGGCCATGGCGCAGAAGCCTTTCGCAAACCCAATCCTACTTGCCCACGAAGGAGAACCCGTGTGGAGTGTTTTCGGCCGCCGGAAACTCCCAGCAAAGCAGCAGGGCCCAGGGATCCAGGGGCAGCCCAGCCCCGCTTTGCCCAATGGAGAGCCGAAGGCCGGGGCGAAAACAGCTTGTGTTGATTTCCTGCAGCGAGGCACGGTGAGGCTGTGGTTTGTTGCCCAAGGAGAGTTTCCCTTTGCAGAATGCAGTTCCCAGAAGCTCGTTATGTGCCATCGCTGCGACGGGGCCTCGGCGCTGAGCGGCCGAGCTGGATCAGGGGTCATGGCAGGGACCTGGGCGCAGAAGGCCTTCGCGCGCCCAATCCTGTTTCCCCACCAAGGAGTACCCATGGGCAGTGTGATTCGGGTGCCGGAAACCCCCAGCAAAGCAGCTGGGCCCAGGGATCCAGGTGCAGCCCAGCCCCGCATCGCCCTATGGAGAGCACAGGGCCTGGGGGGGAAAACGGCTTGCACTGCTTTCCTGAGCCAAGGCGAGTTGGGGGTGTGGTTTGCTGCCCGAGGAGAGTTTCCCTTTGCAGAATGCAGCTCCCAGAAGCTCTTCATGGGCCGTCGCTGCGAAGGGGCCTCGGCGCTGAGAGGCCGAGCTGGCTCAGGGGGCATGGCTGGGGGCTGGGTGCAGAAGCCCTTCGCGCACCCAATCCTACCTCCCCACGAAGAGGAACCCGTGGGGATTGGGTTTCGCGCGCTGGAGAGCCCCAGCAAAGCAGCAGGGCCCAGGGATCCAGGTGCAGCCTAGCCCCGTTTTGCCCTATGGAGAGCGCAGGGCCGGTGGCGAAAACGGCTTGCGCTGCTTTCCTGAGCCAAGGCGAGTAAGGGATGTGGTTTGCTGCTGGAAGAGAGTTTCCCTTTGCAGAATGCAGCTCCCAGAAGCTCGTTTTGGGCTGTCGCTGCGATGGGGCCTCGGCGCTGAGCGGCCGTGCTGGCTCAGGGGGCATGGCCGGGATCTGGGCGAAGAAGGACTTAGCACGCCCAATCCTGCTTGCCCACGAAGGAGAACCTGTGTGGAGTGTGATTCGGGTGCCGGAAACCCCCAGCAAAGCAGCAGGGCCCAGGGAGCCAGGGGCAGCCCAGCCCCGCTTTGCCCTATGGAGAGCGGAGGGCCGGGGGTGAAAAGAGCTTGTGTTGATATTCTGCGTGGAGTCACGGCGAGGCTGTGGTTTGCTGCCCAAGGAGAGTGTCCGTTTGCAGAATTCAGCTCCCCGAAGCTCGCTTTGGGCCCTCGCTGCGACGGGGCCTCGGCGCTGAGCGGCCCAGCTGGCTCAGGGGGCATGGCTGGGGGCAGGGCGAAGAAGGCCTTCGAGCGCCCAATCCTACTTCCCCACGAAGGAGAACCCGTGGGGATTGGGTTTCGCGCGCTGGATACCACCAGCAAAGCAGCAGGGCCCAGGGAGCCAGGGGCAGCCCGGCCCCGCTTTGCCCTATGGAGAGCGCAGGGCCGGGGGCGAAAAGGGCTTGCGCTGCTTTCCTGAGCCAAGGCGCGTAAGGGATGTGGTTTGCTGCTGGAAGAGAGTTTCCCTTTGCAGAATGCAGCTCCCAGAAGCTCGTTTTGGGCCGTAGCTGCCACGGGTCCTCAGCACTGAGCGGCCGAGCTGGCTCAGGGGGCATGGCTGGGGCCTGGGCGCAGAAGCCTTTCGCGCACCCAATCCTGCATTCCCCACGAAGGAGAACCCGTGGGGAGTGGGATTTGTGTGCCGGAGACCCCCAGCAAAGCAGCAGGGCCCAGGGAGCCAGGGGTGGCCCAGCCCCGCTTTGCCCTATGGAGAGAGGAGGGCTGGGGGCGCAAACAGCTTGTGTTGATTTCCTGCGCCAAGGCACGGTGAGGCTGTGGATTGCTGCCGGAGGAGAGTTTCCCTTTGCAGAATGAAGATCCCAGAAGCTCGTCATGCGCCGTCGCTGCGAAGGGGCCTCGGCGCTGAGCGGCCGAGCTGGCTCAGGGGGCATGGATGGGGCCTGGGCGCAGAAGACCTTCGCGCGCCCAATCCTACTTCCCAAAGAAGGAGAACCAGTGGGGAGTGGGTTTCGGGCGCTGGAGACCCCCAGCAAAGCAGCAGTGCCCAGGGAGCCAGGGGTAGCTCAGCTCAGCTTCGCCCTATGGAGAGCGGAGGGCCGGGGGCGAAAACAGCTTGTGTTGATTTCCTGCGCCGAGGCAGGTTGAGGCTGTGGTGTGCTGCCCAAGGAGAGTTTCCCTTTGCAGAATGCAGCTCCCAGAAGCTCGTTTTGGGCCGTCGCTGCGAAGGGGCCTCGGTGCTGAGCGGCCGAGCTGGCTCAGGGTGCATGGCTGTGGTCTGGGTGCAGAAGGCCTTTGCGCGCCCAATCCTGCATCCCCACGAAGGAGAACCCGTGGGCAGTGTGATTCGGGTGCCGGAAACCCCCAGCAAAGCAGCAGGTCCCAGGGATCCAGGCGCAGCCCAGCCCCGCATCGCCCTATGGAGAGCGCAGGGCCTGGGGGGAAAACGGCTTGCACTGCTTTCCTGAGCCAATGCGCGTTGGGGGTGTGGTTTGCTGCCCAAGGAGAGTTTCCTTTTGCAGAATGCAGCTCCCAGAAGCTCTTTTTGGGCCGTCGCTGCCACGGGTCCTCAGCGCTGATCGGCCGAGCTGGCTCAGGGGGGAAGGCTGGGGCCATGGCGCAGAAGCCTTTCGCAAACCCAATCCTACTTGCCCACGAAGGAGAACCCGTGTGGAGTGTTTTCGGCCGCCGGAAACTCCCAGCAAAGCAGCAGGGCCCAGGGATCCAGGGGCAGCCCAGCCCCGCTTTGCCCAATGGAGAGCCGAAGGCCGGGGCGAAAACAGCTTGTGTTGATTTCCTGCAGCGAGGCACGGTGAGGCTGTGGTTTGTTGCCCAAGGAGAGTTTCCCTTTGCAGAATGCAGTTCCCAGAAGCTCGTTATGTGCCATCGCTGCGACGGGGCCTCGGCGCTGAGCGGCCGAGCTGGATCAGGGGGCATGGCAGGGACCTGGGCGCAGAAGGCCTTCGCGCGCCCAATCCTGTTTCCCCACCAAGGAGTACCCATGGGCAGTGTGATTCGGGTGCCGGAAACCCCCAGCAAAGCAGCTGGGCCCAGGGATCCAGGTGCAGCCCAGCCCCGCATCGCCCTATGGAGAGCACAGGGCCTGGGGGGGAAAACGGCTTGCACTGCTTTCCTGAGCCAAGGCGAGTTGGGGGTGTGGTTTGCTGCCCGAGGAGAGTTTCCCTTTGCAGAATGCAGCTCCCAGAAGCTCTTCATGGGCCGTCGCTGCGAAGGGGCCTCGGCGCTGAGAGGCCGAGCTGGCTCAGGGGGCATGGCTGGGGGCTGGGTGCAGAAGCCCTTCGCGCACCCAATCCTACCTCCCCACGAAGAGGAACCCGTGGGGATTGGGTTTCGCGCGCTGGAGAGCCCCAGCAAAGCAGCAGGGCCCAGGGATCCAGGTGCAGCCTAGCCCCGTTTTGCCCTATGGAGAGCGCAGGGCCGGTGGCGAAAACGGCTTGCGCTGCTTTCCTGAGCCAAGGCGAGTAAGGGATGTGGTTTGCTGCTGGAAGAGAGTTTCCCTTTGCAGAATGCAGCTCCCAGAAGCTCGTTTTGGGCTGTCGCTGCGATGGGGCCTCGGCGCTGAGCGGCCGTGCTGGCTCAGGGGGCATGGCCGGGATCTGGGCGAAGAAGGACTTAGCACGCCCAATCCTGCTTGCCCACGAAGGAGAACCTGTGTGGAGTGTGATTCGGGTGCCGGAAACCCCCAGCAAAGCAGCAGGGCCCAGGGAGCCAGGGGCAGCCCAGCCCCGCTTTGCCCTATGGAGAGCGGAGGGCCGGGGGTGAAAAGAGCTTGTGTTGATATTCTGCGTGGAGTCACGGCGAGGCTGTGGTTTGCTGCCCAAGGAGAGTGTCCCTTTGCAGAATTCAGCTCCCCGAAGCTCGCTTTGGGCCCTCGCTGCGACGGGGCCTCGGCGCTGAGCGGCCCAGCTGGCTCAGGGGGCATGGCTGGGGGCAGGGCGAAGAAGGCCTTCGAGCGCCCAATCCTACTTCCCCACGAAGGAGAACCCGTGGGGATTGGGTTTCGCGCGCTGGATACCACCAGCAAAGCAGCAGGGCCCAGGGAGCCAGGGGCAGCCCGGCCCCGCTTTGCCCTATGGAGAGCGCAGGGCCGGGGGCGAAAAGGGCTTGCGCTGCTTTCCTGAGCCAAGGCGCGTAAGGGATGTGGTTTGCTGCTGGAAGAGAGTTTCCCTTTGCAGAATGCAGCTCCCAGAAGCTCGTTTTGGGCTGTCGCTGCGACGGGGCCTCGGCGCTGAGCGGCCGAGCTGGCTCAGGGGGCATGGCTGGGGCCTGGGCGCAGGAGGCTTTCGCGCGCCCAATCCTGCATTCCCCGCGAAGGAGAACCCGTGGGGAGTGCGTTTCGGGCTCCGGAGACCCCCAGGAAAGCAGCAGGGCCCAGGGATCCAGGGGCAGCCCAGCCCCGCTTTGCCCAATGGAGAGCCGAAGGCCGGGGCGAAAACAGCTTGTGTTGATTTCCTGCAGCGAGGCACGGTGAGGCTGTGGTTTGTTGCCCAAGGAGAGTTTCCCTTTGCAGAATGCAGTTCCCAGAAGCTCGTTATGTGCCATCGCTGCGACGGGGCCTCGGCGCTGAGCGGCCGAGCTGGATCAGGGGTCATGGCAGGGACCTGGGCGCAGAAGGCCTTCGCGCGCCCAATCCTGTTTCCCCACCAAGGAGTACCCATGGGCAGTGTGATTCGGGTGCCGGAAACCCCCAGCAAAGCAGCTGGGCCCAGGGATCCAGGTGCAGCCCAGCCCCGCATCGCCCTATGAAGAGCGCAGGGCCTGGGGGGGAAAACGGCTTGCACTGCTTTCCTGAGCCAAGGCGAGTTGGGGGTGTGGTTTGCTGCCCGAGGAGAGTTTCCCTTTGCAGAATGCAGCTCCCAGAAGCTCGTCATGGGCTGTCGCTGCGAAGGGGCCTCGGCGGTGAGCGGCTGAACTGGCTCAGGGGGCATGGATGGGGCCTGGGCGCAGAAGGCCTTCACGCGCCCAATCCTACTTCCCAAAGAAGGAGAACCAGTGGGGAGTGGGTTTCGGGCACTGGAGACCCCCAGCAAAGCAGCAGGGCCCAGGGAGCCAGGGGCAGCCCAGCTCAGCTTCGCCCTATGGAGAGCGGAGGGCCGGGGGCGAAAACAGCTTGTGTTGATTTCCTGCGCCGAGGCAAGTTGAGGCTGTGGTGGGCTGCCCAAGGAGAGTTTCCCTTTGCAGAATGCAGCTCCCAGAAGCTCGTTTTGATTTGCCATTGCGACGGGGCCTCGGCACTGAGCGGCAGAGCTGGCTCAGGTGGCACGGCTGCGGCCTAGGCGCAGAAGGTCTTCGCGCTCCGAATCCTGCTTCCCCACGAATGAGAACCCCTGTGGAGTGTGATTTGGGTGCCAGAAACCCCCAGCAAAGCAGCAGGGCCCAGGGATCCAGGGGCAGCCCAGCTCAGCTTCGCCCTATGGAGAGCGGATTGCCGGGGGCGAAAACGGATAGCGTTGCTTTCCTGAGCGGAGGCGAGTTGGGGCTGTGCTTTGCTGCCCGAGGAGTGTTTCCCTTTGCAGAATGCAGCTCCCAGAAGCTCGTTTTGATTTGCCATTGCGACGGGGCCTCGGCACTGATGGGCAGAGCTGGCTCAGGGGGCATGGCTGCGGCCTAGGCGCAGAAGGTCTTCGCGCTCCGAATCCTGCTTCCCCAGGAATGAGAACCCCTGTGGAGTGTGATTCGGGTGCCTGAAACCACCAGCAAAGCAGCAGGGCCCAGGGATCCAGGGGCTGCCCAGCTCAGCTTCGCCCTATGGAGAGCGGAGTGCCGGGGGCGAAAACGGATAGCGTTGCTTTCCTGAGCGGAGGCGAGTTGGGGCTGTGCTTTGCTGCCCGAGGAGTGTTTCCCTTTGCAGAATGCAGTTCCCGGGAGCTCGTTATGTGCCTTGGCTGCGACGGGGGCTCGGCGCTGAGCGGCCGAGCTGGATCAGGGGGCATGGCAGGGACCTGGGCGCAGAAGGCCTTCGCGCGCCCAATCCTGTTTCCCCACGAAGGAGTACCCATGGGCAGTGTGATTCGGGTGCCAGAAACCCCCAGCAAAGCAGCTGGGCCCAGGGATCCATGGGCAGCCCAGCCCCGCATCGCCCTATGGAGAGCGCAGGGCCTGGGGGGAAAACGGCTTGCACTGCTTTCCTGAGCCAAGGCGCGTTGGGGGTGTGGTTTGCTGCCCGAGGAGAGTTTCCCTTTGCAGAATGCAGCTCCCAGAAGCTCGTTTTGGGCCGTAGCTGCCACGGGTCCTCAGCACTGAGCGGCCGAGCTGGCTCAGGGGGCATGGCTGGGGCCTGGGCGCAGAAGCCTTTCGCGCACCCAATCCTGCATTCCCCACGAAGGAGAACCCGTGGGGAGTGGGATTTGTGTGCCGGAGACCCCCAGCAAAGCAGCAGGGCCCAGGGAGCCAGGGGTGGCCCAGCCCCGCTTTGCCCTATGGAGAGAGGAGGGCTGGGGGCGCAAACAGCTTGTGTTGATTTCCTGCGCCAAGGCACGGTGAGGCTGTGGATTGCTGCCGGAGGAGAGTTTCCCTTTGCAGAATGCAGCTCCCAGAAGCTCGTCATGGGCTGTCGCTGCGAAGGGGCCTCGGCGGTGAGCGGCTGAACTGGCTCAGGGGGCATGGATGGGGCCTGGGCGCAGAAGGCCTTCACGCGCCCAATCCTACTTCCCAAAGAAGGAGAACCAGTGGGGAGTGGGTTTCGGGCACTGGAGACCCCCAGCAAAGCAGCAGGGCCCAGGGAGCCAGGGGCAGCCCAGCTCAGCTTCGCCCTATGGAGAGCGGAGGGCCGGGGGCGAAAACAGCTTGTGTTGATTTCCTGCGCCGAGGCAAGTTGAGGCTGTGGTGGGCTGCCCAAGGAGAGTTTCCCTTTGCAGAATGCAGCTCCCAGAAGCTCGTTTTGATTTGCCATTGCGACGGGGCCTCGGCACTGAGCGGCAGAGCTGGCTCAGGTGGCACGGCTGCGGCCTAGGCGCAGAAGGTCTTCGCGCTCCGAATCCTGCTTCCCCACGAATGAGAACCCCTGTGGAGTGTGATTTGGGTGCCAGAAACCCCCAGCAAAGCAGCAGGGCCCAGGGATCCAGGGGCAGCCCAGCTCAGCTTCGCCCTATGGAGAGCGGAGTGCCGGGGGCGAAAACGGATAGCGTTGCTTTCCTGAGCGGAGGCGAGTTGGGGCTGTGCTTTGCTGCCCGAGGAGTGTTTCCCTTTGCAGAATGCAGCTCCCAGAAGCTCGTTTTGGGCCGTAGCTGCGACGGGGCCTCAGCGCTGAGCGCCCGAGCTGGCTCAGGGTGCATGGCTGTGGTCTGGGCGCAGAAGGCCTTCGCGCGCCCAATCCTGCTTCCCCACGAAGGAGAACCCGTGGGCAGTGTGATTCGGGTGCCGGAAACCCCCAGCAAAGCAGCAGGGCCCAGGGATCCAGGGGCAGCCCAGCTCAGCTTCGCCCTATGGAGAGCGGATTGCCGGGGGCGAAAACGGATAGCGTTGCTTTCCTGAGCGGAGGCGAGTTGGGGCTGTGCTTTGCTGCCCGAGGAGTGTTTCCCTTTGCAGAATGCAGCTCCCAGAAGCTCGTTTTGATTTGCCATTGCGACGGGGCCTCGGCACTGATGGGCAGAGCTGGCTCAGGGGGCATGGCTGCGGCCTAGGCGCAGAAGGTCTTCGCGCTCCGAATCCTGCTTCCCCAGGAATGAGAACCCCTGTGGAGTGTGATTCGGGTGCCTGAAACCACCAGCAAAGCAGCAGGGCCCAGGGATCCAGGGGCTGCCCAGCTCAGCTTCGCCCTATGGAGAGCGGAGTGCCGGGGGCGAAAACGGATAGCGTTGCTTTCCTGAGCGGAGGCGAGTTGGGGCTGTGCTTTGCTGCCCGAGGAGTGTTTCCCTTTGCAGAATGCAGTTCCCGGGAGCTCGTTATGTGCCTTGGCTGCGACGGGGGCTCGGCGCTGAGCGGCCGAGCTGGATCAGGGGGCATGGCAGGGACCTGGGCGCAGAAGGCCTTCGCGCGCCCAATCCTGTTTCCCCACGAAGGAGTACCCATGGGCAGTGTGATTCGGGTGCCAGAAACCCCCAACAAAGCAGCTGGGCCCAGGGATCCATGGGCAGCCCAGCCCCGCATCGCCCTATGGAGAGCGCAGGGCCTGGGGGGAAAACGGCTTGCACTGCTTTCCTGAGCCAAGGCGCGTTGGGGGTGTGGTTTGCTGCCCGAGGAGAGTTTCCCTTTGCAGAATGCAGCTCCCAGAAGCTCGTTTTGGGCCGTAGCTGCCACGGGTCCTCAGCACTGAGCGGCCGAGCTGGCTCAGGGGGCATGGCTGGGGCCTGGGCGCAGAAGCCTTTCGCGCACCCAATCCTGCATTCCCCACGAAGGAGAACCCGTGGGGAGTGGGATTTGTGTGCCGGAGACCCCCAGCAAAGCAGCAGGGCCCAGGGAGCCAGGGGTGGCCCAGCCCCGCTTTGCCCTATGGAGAGAGGAGGGCTGGGGGCGCAAACAGCTTGTGTTGATTTCCTGCGCCAAGGCACGGTGAGGCTGTGGATTGCTGCCGGAGGAGAGTTTCCCTTTGCAGAATGAAGATCCCAGAAGCTCGTCATGCGCCGTCGCTGCGAAGGGGCCTCGGCGCTGAGCGGCCGAGCTGGCTCAGGGGGCATGGATGGGGCCTGGGCGCAGAAGACCTTCGCGCGCCCAATCCTACTTCCCAAAGAAGGAGAACCAGTGGGGAGTGGGTTTCGGGCGCTGGAGACCCCCAGCAAAGCAGCAGTGCCCAGGGAGCCAGGGGTAGCTCAGCTCAGCTTCGCCCTATGGAGAGCGGAGGGCCGGGGGCGAAAACAGCTTGTGTTGATTTCCTGCGCCGAGGCAGGTTGAGGCTGTGGTGTGCTGCCCAAGGAGAGTTTCCCTTTGCAGAATGCAGCTCCCAGAAGCTCGTTTTGGGCCGTCGCTGCGAAGGGGCCTCGGTGCTGAGCGGCCGAGCTGGCTCAGGGTGCATGGCTGTGGTCTGGGTGCAGAAGGCCTTTGCGCGCCCAATCCTGCATCCCCACGAAGGAGAACCCGTGGGCAGTGTGATTCGGGTGCCGGAAACCCCCAGCAAAGCAGCAGGTCCCAGGGATCCAGGCGCAGCCCAGCCCCGCATCGCCCTATGGAGAGCGCAGGGCCTGGGGGGAAAATGGCTTGCACTGCTTTCCTGAGCCAATGCGCGTTGGGGGTGTGGTTTGCTGCCCAAGGAGAGTTTCCTTTTGCAGAATGCAGCTCCCAGAAGCTCTTTTTGGGCCGTCGCTGCCACGGGTCCTCAGCGCTGATCGGCCGAGCTGGCTCAGGGGGGAAGGCTGGGGCCATGGCGCAGAAGCCTTTCGCAAACCCAATCCTACTTGCCCACGAAGGAGAACCCGTGTGGAGTGTTTTCGGCCGCCGGAAACTCCCAGCAAAGCAGCAGGGCCCAGGGATCCAGGGGCAGCCCAGCCCCGCTTTGCCCAATGGAGAGCCGAAGGCCGGGGCGAAAACAGCTTGTGTTGATTTCCTGCAGCGAGGCACGGTGAGGCTGTGGTTTGTTGCCCAAGGAGAGTTTCCCTTTGCAGAATGCAGTTCCCAGAAGCTCGTTATGTGCCATCGCTGCGACGGGGCCTCGGCGCTGAGCGGCCGAGCTGGATCAGGGGTCATGGCAGGGACCTGGGCGCAGAAGGCCTTCGCGCGCCCAATCCTGTTTCCCCACCAAGGAGTACCCATGGGCAGTGTGATTCGGGTGCCGGAAACCCCCAGCAAAGCAGCTGGGCCCAGGGATCCAGGTGCAGCCCAGCCCCGCATCGCCCTATGGAGAGCACAGGGCCTGGGGGGGAAAACGGCTTGCACTGCTTTCCTGAGCCAAGGCGAGTTGGGGGTGTGGTTTGCTGCCCGAGGAGAGTTTCCCTTTGCAGAATGCAGCTCCCAGAAGCTCTTCATGGGCCGTCGCTGCGAAGGGGCCTCGGCGCTGAGAGGCCGAGCTGGCTCAGGGGGCATGGCTGGGGGCTGGGTGCAGAAGCCCTTCGCGCACCCAATCCTACCTCCCCACGAAGAGGAACCCGTGGGGATTGGGTTTCGCGCGCTGGAGAGCCCCAGCAAAGCAGCAGGGCCCAGGGATCCAGGTGCAGCCTAGCCCCGTTTTGCCCTATGGAGAGCGCAGGGCCGGTGGCGAAAACGGCTTGCGCTGCTTTCCTGAGCCAAGGCGAGTAAGGGATGTGGTTTGCTGCTGGAAGAGAGTTTCCCTTTGCAGAATGCAGCTCCCAGAAGCTCGTTTTGGGCTGTCGCTGCGATGGGGCCTCGGCGCTGAGCGGCCGTGCTGGCTCAGGGGGCATGGCCGGGATCTGGGCGAAGAAGGACTTAGCACGCCCAATCCTGCTTGCCCACGAAGGAGAACCTGTGTGGAGTGTGATTCGGGTGCCGGAAACCCCCAGCAAAGCAGCAGGGCCCAGGGAGCCAGGGGCAGCCCAGCCCCGCTTTGCCCTATGGAGAGCGGAGGGCCGGGGGTGAAAAGAGCTTGTGTTGATATTCTGCGTGGAGTCACGGCGAGGCTGTGGTTTGCTGCCCAAGGAGAGTGTCCCTTTGCAGAATTCAGCTCCCCGAAGCTCGCTTTGGGCCCTCGCTGCGACGGGGCCTCGGCGCTGAGCGGCCCAGCTGGCTCAGGGGGCATGGCTGGGGGCAGGGCGAAGAAGGCCTTCGAGCGCCCAATCCTACTTCCCCACGAAGGAGAACCCGTGGGGATTGGGTTTCGCGCGCTGGATACCACCAGCAAAGCAGCAGGGCCCAGGGAGCCAGGGGCAGCCCGGCCCCGCTTTGCCCTATGGAGAGCGCAGGGCCGGGGGCGAAAAGGGCTTGCGCTGCTTTCCTGAGCCAAGGCGCGTAAGGGATGTGGTTTGCTGCTGGAAGAGAGTTTCCCTTTGCAGAATGCAGCTCCCAGAAGCTCGTTTTGGGCTGTCGCTGCGACGGGGCCTCGGCGCTGAGCGGCCGAGCTGGCTCAGGGGGCATGGCTGGGGCCTGGGCGCAGGAGGCTTTCGCGCGCCCAATCCTGCATTCCCCGCGAAGGAGAACCCGTGGGGAGTGCGTTTCGGGCTCCGGAGACCCCCAGGAAAGCAGCAGGGCCCAGGGATCCAGGGGCAGCCCAGCCCCGCTTTGCCCAATGGAGAGCCGAAGGCCAGGGCGAAAACAGCTTGTGTTGATTTCCTGCAGCGAGGCACGGTGAGGCTGTGGTTTGTTGCCCAAGGAGAGTTTCCCTTTGCAGAATGCAGTTCCCAGAAGCTCGTTATGTGCCATCGCTGCGACGGGGCCTCGGCGCTGAGCGGCCGAGCTGGATCAGGGGTCATGGCAGGGACCTGGGCGCAGAAGGCCTTCGCGCGCCCAATCCTGTTTCCCCACCAAGGAGTACCCATGGGCAGTGTGATTCGGGTGCCGGAAACCCCCAGCAAAGCAGCTGGGCCCAGGGATCCAGGTGCAGCCCAGCCCCGCATCGCCCTATGAAGAGCGCAGGGCCTGGGGGGGAAAACGGCTTGCACTGCTTTCCTGAGCCAAGGCGAGTTGGGGGTGTGGTTTGCTGCCCGAGGAGAGTTTCCCTTTGCAGAATGCAGCTCCCAGAAGCTCTTCATGGGCTGTCGCTGCGAAGGGGCCTCGGCGGTGAGCGGCTGAACTGGCTCAGGGGGCATGGATGGGGCCTGGGCGCAGAAGGCCTTCACGCGCCCAATCCTACTTCCCAAAGAAGGAGAACCAGTGGGGAGTGGGTTTCGGGCACTGGAGACCCCCAGCAAAGCAGCAGGGCCCAGGGAGCCAGGGGCAGCCCAGCTCAGCTTCGCCCTATGGAGAGCGGAGGGCCGGGGGCGAAAACAGCTTGTGTTGATTTCCTGCGCCGAGGCAAGTTGAGGCTGTGGTGGGCTGCCCAAGGAGAGTTTCCCTTTGCAGAATGCAGCTCCCAGAAGCTCGTTTTGATTTGCCATTGCGACGGGGCCTCGGCACTGAGCGGCAGAGCTGGCTCAGGTGGCACGGCTGCGGCCTAGGCGCAGAAGGTCTTCGCGCTCCGAATCCTGCTTCCCCACGAATGAGAACCCCTGTGGAGTGTGATTTGGGTGCCAGAAACCCCCAGCAAAGCAGCAGGGCCCAGGGATCCAGGGGCAGCCCAGCTCAGCTTCGCCCTATGGAGAGCGGAGTGCCGGGGGCGAAAACGGATAGCGTTGCTTTCCTGAGCGGAGGCGAGTTGGGGCTGTGCTTTGCTGCCCGAGGAGTGTTTCCCTTTGCAGAATGCAGCTCCCAGAAGCTCGTTTTGGGCCGTAGCTGCGACGGGGCCTCAGCGCTGAGCGCCCGAGCTGGCTCAGGGTGCATGGCTGTGGTCTGGGCGCAGAAGGCCTTCGCGCGCCCAATCCTGCTTCCCCACGAAGGAGAACCCGTGGGCAGTGTGATTCGGGTGCCGGAAACCCCCAGCAAAGCAGCAGGGCCCAGGGATCCAGGGGCAGCCCAGCTCAGCTTCGCCCTATGGAGAGCGGATTGCCGGGGGCGAAAACGGATAGCGTTGCTTTCCTGAGCGGAGGCGAGTTGGGGCTGTGCTTTGCTGCCCGAGGAGTGTTTCCCTTTGCAGAATGCAGCTCCCAGAAGCTCGTTTTGATTTGCCATTGCGACGGGGCCTCGGCACTGATGGGCAGAGCTGGCTCAGGGGGCATGGCTGCGGCCTAGGCGCAGAAGGTCTTCGCGCTCCGAATCCTGCTTCCCCAGGAATGAGAACCCCTGTGGAGTGTGATTCGGGTGCCTGAAACCACCAGCAAAGCAGCAGGGCCCAGGGATCCAGGGGCTGCCCAGCTCAGCTTCGCCCTATGGAGAGCGGAGTGCCGGGGGCGAAAACGGATAGCGTTGCTTTCCTGAGCGGAGGCGAGTTGGGGCTGTGCTTTGCTGCCCGAGGAGTGTTTCCCTTTGCAGAATGCAGTTCCCGGGAGCTCGTTATGTGCCTTGGCTGCGACGGGGGCTCGGCGCTGAGCGGCCGAGCTGGATCAGGGGGCATGGCAGGGACCTGGGCGCAGAAGGCCTTCGCGCGCCCAATCCTGTTTCCCCACGAAGGAGTACCCATGGGCAGTGTGATTCGGGTGCCAGAAACCCCCAGCAAAGCAGCTGGGCCCAGGGATCCATGGGCAGCCCAGCCCCGCATCGCCCTATGGAGAGCGCAGGGCCTGGGGGGAAAACGGCTTGCACTGCTTTCCTGAGCCAAGGCGCGTTGGGGGTGTGGTTTGCTGCCCGAGGAGAGTTTCCCTTTGCAGAATGCAGCTCCCAGAAGCTCGTTTTGGGCCGTAGCTGCCACGGGTCCTCAGCACTGAGCGGCCGAGCTGGCTCAGGGGGCATGGCTGGGGCCTGGGCGCAGAAGCCTTTCGCGCACCCAATCCTGCATTCCCCACGAAGGAGAACCCGTGGGGAGTGGGATTTGTGTGCCGGAGACCCCCAGCAAAGCAGCAGGGCCCAGGGAGCCAGGGGTGGCCCAGCCCCGCTTTGCCCTATGGAGAGAGGAGGGCTGGGGGCGCAAACAGCTTGTGTTGATTTCCTGCGCCAAGGCACGGTGAGGCTGTGGATTGCTGCCGGAGGAGAGTTTCCCTTTGCAGAATGCAGCTCCCAGAAGCTCGTCATGGGCTGTCGCTGCGAAGGGGCCTCGGCGCTGAGCGGCCGAGCTGGCTCAGGGGGCATGGATGGGGCCTGGGCGCAGAAGACCTTCGCGCGCCCAATCCTACTTCCCAAAGAAGGAGAACCAGTGGGGAGTGGGTTTCGGGCGCTGGAGACCCCCAGCAAAGCAGCAGTGCCCAGGGAGCCAGGGGTAGCTCAGCTCAGCTTCGCCCTATGGAGAGCGGAGGGCCGGGGGCGAAAACAGCTTGTGTTGATTTCCTGCGCCGAGGCAGGTTGAGGCTGTGGTGTGCTGCCCAAGGAGAGTTTCCCTTTGCAGAATGCAGCTCCCAGAAGCTCGTTTTGGGCCGTCGCTGCGAAGGGGCCTCGGTGCTGAGCGGCCGAGCTGGCTCAGGGTGCATGGCTGTGGTCTGGGTGCAGAAGGCCTTTGCGCGCCCAATCCTGCATCCCCACGAAGGAGAACCCGTGGGCAGTGTGATTCGGGTGCCGGAAACCCCCAGCAAAGCAGCAGGTCCCAGGGATCCAGGCGCAGCCCAGCCCCGCATCGCCCTATGGAGAGCGCAGGGCCTGGGGGGAAAACGGCTTGCACTGCTTTCCTGAGCCAATGCGCGTTGGGGGTGTGGTTTGCTGCCCAAGGAGAGTTTCCTTTTGCAGAATGCAGCTCCCAGAAGCTCTTTTTGGGCCGTCGCTGCCACGGGTCCTCAGCGCTGATCGGCCGAGCTGGCTCAGGGGGGAAGGCTGGGGCCATGGCGCAGAAGCCTTTCGCAAACCCAATCCTACTTGCCCACGAAGGAGAACCCGTGTGGAGTGTTTTCGGCCGCCGGAAACTCCCAGCAAAGCAGCAGGGCCCAGGGATCCAGGGGCAGCCCAGCCCCGCTTTGCCCAATGGAGAGCCGAAGGCCGGGGCGAAAACAGCTTGTGTTGATTTCCTGCAGCGAGGCACGGTGAGGCTGTGGTTTGTTGCCCAAGGAGAGTTTCCCTTTGCAGAATGCAGTTCCCAGAAGCTCGTTATGTGCCATCGCTGCGACGGGGCCTCGGCGCTGAGCGGCCGAGCTGGATCAGGGGTCATGGCAGGGACCTGGGCGCAGAAGGCCTTCGCGCGCCCAATCCTGTTTCCCCACCAAGGAGTACCCATGGGCAGTGTGATTCGGGTGCCGGAAACCCCCAGCAAAGCAGCTGGGCCCAGGGATCCAGGTGCAGCCCAGCCCCGCATCGCCCTATGGAGAGCACAGGGCCTGGGGGGGAAAACGGCTTGCACTGCTTTCCTGAGCCAAGGCGAGTTGGGGGTGTGGTTTGCTGCCCGAGGAGAGTTTCCCTTTGCAGAATGCAGCTCCCAGAAGCTCTTCATGGGCCGTCGCTGCGAAGGGGCCTCGGCGCTGAGAGGCCGAGCTGGCTCAGGGGGCATGGCTGGGGGCTGGGTGCAGAAGCCCTTCGCGCACCCAATCCTACCTCCCCACGAAGAGGAACCCGTGGGGATTGGGTTTCGCGCGCTGGAGAGCCCCAGCAAAGCAGCAGGGCCCAGGGATCCAGGTGCAGCCTAGCCCCGTTTTGCCCTATGGAGAGCGCAGGGCCGGTGGCGAAAACGGCTTGCGCTGCTTTCCTGAGCCAAGGCGAGTAAGGGATGTGGTTTGCTGCTGGAAGAGAGTTTCCCTTTGCAGAATGCAGCTCCCAGAAGCTCGTTTTGGGCTGTCGCTGCGATGGGGCCTCGGCGCTGAGCGGCCGTGCTGGCTCAGGGGGCATGGCCGGGATCTGGGCGAAGAAGGACTTAGCACGCCCAATCCTGCTTGCCCACGAAGGAGAACCTGTGTGGAGTGTGATTCGGGTGCCGGAAACCCCCAGCAAAGCAGCAGGGCCCAGGGAGCCAGGGGCAGCCCAGCCCCGCATCGCCCTATGAAGAGCGCAGGGCCTGGGGGGGAAAACGGCTTGCACTGCTTTCCTGAGCCAAGGCGAGTTGGGGGTGTGGTTTGCTGCCCGAGGAGAGTTTCCCTTTGCAGAATGCAGCTCCCAGAAGCTCGTCATGGGCTGTCGCTGCGAAGGGGCCTCGGCGGTGAGCGGCTGAACTGGCTCAGGGGGCATGGATGGGGCCTGGGCGCAGAAGGCCTTCACGCGCCCAATCCTACTTCCCAAAGAAGGAGAACCAGTGGGGAGTGGGTTTCGGGCACTGGAGACCCCCAGCAAAGCAGCAGGGCCCAGGGAGCCAGGGGCAGCCCAGCTCAGCTTCGCCCTATGGAGAGCGGAGGGCCGGGGGCGAAAACAGCTTGTGTTGATTTCCTGCGCCGAGGCAAGTTGAGGCTGTGGTGGGCTGCCCAAGGAGAGTTTCCCTTTGCAGAATGCAGCTCCCAGAAGCTCGTTTTGATTTGCCATTGCGACGGGGCCTCGGCACTGAGCGGCAGAGCTGGCTCAGGTGGCACGGCTGCGGCCTAGGCGCAGAAGGTCTTCGCGCTCCGAATCCTGCTTCCCCACGAATGAGAACCCCTGTGGAGTGTGATTTGGGTGCCAGAAACCCCCAGCAAAGCAGCAGGGCCCAGGGATCCAGGGGCAGCCCAGCTCAGCTTCGCCCTATGGAGAGCGGAGTGCCGGGGGCGAAAACGGATAGCGTTGCTTTCCTGAGCGGAGGCGAGTTGGGGCTGTGCTTTGCTGCCCGAGGAGTGTTTCCCTTTGCAGAATGCAGCTCCCAGAAGCTCGTTTTGGGCCGTAGCTGCGACGGGGCCTCAGCGCTGAGCGCCCGAGCTGGCTCAGGGTGCATGGCTGTGGTCTGGGCGCAGAAGGCCTTCGCGCGCCCAATCCTGCTTCCCCACGAAGGAGAACCCGTGGGCAGTGTGATTCGGGTGCCGGAAACCCCCAGCAAAGCAGCAGGGCCCAGGGATCCAGGGGCAGCCCAGCTCAGCTTCGCCCTATGGAGAGCGGATTGCCGGGGGCGAAAACGGATAGCGTTGCTTTCCTGAGCGGAGGCGAGTTGGGGCTGTGCTTTGCTGCCCGAGGAGTGTTTCCCTTTGCAGAATGCAGCTCCCAGAAGCTCGTTTTGATTTGCCATTGCGACGGGGCCTCGGCACTGATGGGCAGAGCTGGCTCAGGGGGCATGGCTGCGGCCTAGGCGCAGAAGGTCTTCGCGCTCCGAATCCTGCTTCCCCAGGAATGAGAACCCCTGTGGAGTGTGATTCGGGTGCCTGAAACCACCAGCAAAGCAGCAGGGCCCAGGGATCCAGGGGCTGCCCAGCTCAGCTTCGCCCTATGGAGAGCGGAGTGCCGGGGGCGAAAACGGATAGCGTTGCTTTCCTGAGCGGAGGCGAGTTGGGGCTGTGCTTTGCTGCCCGAGGAGTGTTTCCCTTTGCAGAATGCAGTTCCCGGGAGCTCGTTATGTGCCTTGGCTGCGACGGGGGCTCGGCGCTGAGCGGCCGAGCTGGATCAGGGGGCATGGCAGGGACCTGGGCGCAGAAGGCCTTCGCGCGCCCAATCCTGTTTCCCCACGAAGGAGTACCCATGGGCAGTGTGATTCGGGTGCCAGAAACCCCCAGCAAAGCAGCTGGGCCCAGGGATCCATGGGCAGCCCAGCCCCGCATCGCCCTATGGAGAGCGCAGGGCCTGGGGGGAAAACGGCTTGCACTGCTTTCCTGAGCCAAGGCGCGTTGGGGGTGTGGTTTGCTGCCCGAGGAGAGTTTCCCTTTGCAGAATGCAGCTCCCAGAAGCTCGTTTTGGGCCGTAGCTGCCACGGGTCCTCAGCACTGAGCGGCCGAGCTGGCTCAGGGGGCATGGCTGGGGCCTGGGCGCAGAAGCCTTTCGCGCACCCAATCCTGCATTCCCCACGAAGGAGAACCCGTGGGGAGTGGGATTTGTGTGCCGGAGACCCCCAGCAAAGCAGCAGGGCCCAGGGAGCCAGGGGTGGCCCAGCCCCGCTTTGCCCTATGGAGAGAGGAGGGCTGGGGGCGCAAACAGCTTGTGTTGATTTCCTGCGCCAAGGCACGGTGAGGCTGTGGATTGCTGCCGGAGGAGAGTTTCCCTTTGCAGAATGCAGCTCCCAGAAGCTCGTCATGGGCTGTCGCTGCGAAGGGGCCTCGGCGCTGAGCGGCCGAGCTGGCTCAGGGGGCATGGATGGGGCCTGGGCGCAGAAGACCTTCGCGCGCCCAATCCTACTTCCCAAAGAAGGAGAACCAGTGGGGAGTGGGTTTCGGGCGCTGGAGACCCCCAGCAAAGCAGCAGTGCCCAGGGAGCCAGGGGTAGCTCAGCTCAGCTTCGCCCTATGGAGAGCGGAGGGCCGGGGGCGAAAACAGCTTGTGTTGATTTCCTGCGCCGAGGCAGGTTGAGGCTGTGGTGTGCTGCCCAAGGAGAGTTTCCCTTTGCAGAATGCAGCTCCCAGAAGCTCGTTTTGGGCCGTCGCTGCGAAGGGGCCTCGGTGCTGAGCGGCCGAGCTGGCTCAGGGTGCATGGCTGTGGTCTGGGTGCAGAAGGCCTTTGCGCGCCCAATCCTGCATCCCCACGAAGGAGAACCCGTGGGCAGTGTGATTCGGGTGCCGGAAACCCCCAGCAAAGCAGCAGGTCCCAGGGATCCAGGCGCAGCCCAGCCCCGCATCGCCCTATGGAGAGCGCAGGGCCTGGGGGGAAAACGGCTTGCACTGCTTTCCTGAGCCAATGCGCGTTGGGGGTGTGGTTTGCTGCCCAAGGAGAGTTTCCTTTTGCAGAATGCAGCTCCCAGAAGCTCTTTTTGGGCCGTCGCTGCCACGGGTCCTCAGCGCTGATCGGCCGAGCTGGCTCAGGGGGGAAGGCTGGGGCCATGGCGCAGAAGCCTTTCGCAAACCCAATCCTACTTGCCCACGAAGGAGAACCCGTGTGGAGTGTTTTCGGCCGCCGGAAACTCCCAGCAAAGCAGCAGGGCCCAGGGATCCAGGGGCAGCCCAGCCCCGCTTTGCCCAATGGAGAGCCGAAGGCCGGGGCGAAAACAGCTTGTGTTGATTTCCTGCAGCGAGGCACGGTGAGGCTGTGGTTTGTTGCCCAAGGAGAGTTTCCCTTTGCAGAATGCAGTTCCCAGAAGCTCGTTATGTGCCATCGCTGCGACGGGGCCTCGGCGCTGAGCGGCCGAGCTGGATCAGGGGTCATGGCAGGGACCTGGGCGCAGAAGGCCTTCGCGCGCCCAATCCTGTTTCCCCACCAAGGAGTACCCATGGGCAGTGTGATTCGGGTGCCGGAAACCCCCAGCAAAGCAGCTGGGCCCAGGGATCCAGGTGCAGCCCAGCCCCGCATCGCCCTATGGAGAGCACAGGGCCTGGGGGGGAAAACGGCTTGCACTGCTTTCCTGAGCCAAGGCGAGTTGGGGGTGTGGTTTGCTGCCCGAGGAGAGTTTCCCTTTGCAGAATGCAGCTCCCAGAAGCTCTTCATGGGCCGTCGCTGCGAAGGGGCCTCGGCGCTGAGAGGCCGAGCTGGCTCAGGGGGCATGGCTGGGGGCTGGGTGCAGAAGCCCTTCGCGCACCCAATCCTACCTCCCCACGAAGAGGAACCCGTGGGGATTGGGTTTCGCGCGCTGGAGAGCCCCAGCAAAGCAGCAGGGCCCAGGGATCCAGGTGCAGCCTAGCCCCGTTTTGCCCTATGGAGAGCGCAGGGCCGGTGGCGAAAACGGCTTGCGCTGCTTTCCTGAGCCAAGGCGAGTAAGGGATGTGGTTTGCTGCTGGAAGAGAGTTTCCCTTTGCAGAATGCAGCTCCCAGAAGCTCGTTTTGGGCTGTCGCTGCGATGGGGCCTCGGCGCTGAGCGGCCGTGCTGGCTCAGGGGGCATGGCCGGGATCTGGGCGAAGAAGGACTTAGCACGCCCAATCCTGCTTGCCCACGAAGGAGAACCTGTGTGGAGTGTGATTCGGGTGCCGGAAACCCCCAGCAAAGCAGCAGGGCCCAGGGAGCCAGGGGCAGCCCAGCCCCGCTTTGCCCTATGGAGAGCGGAGGGCCGGGGGTGAAAAGAGCTTGTGTTGATATTCTGCGTGGAGTCACGGCGAGGCTGTGGTTTGCTGCCCAAGGAGAGTGTCCCTTTGCAGAATTCAGCTCCCCGAAGCTCGCTTTGGGCCCTCGCTGCGACGGGGCCTCGGCGCTGAGCGGCCCAGCTGGCTCAGGGGGCATGGCTGGGGGCAGGGCGAAGAAGGCCTTCGAGCGCCCAATCCTACTTCCCCACGAAGGAGAACCCGTGGGGATTGGGTTTCGCGCGCTGGATACCACCAGCAAAGCAGCAGGGCCCAGGGAGCCAGGGGCAGCCCGGCCCCGCTTTGCCCTATGGAGAGCGCAGGGCCGGGGGCGAAAAGGGCTTGCGCTGCTTTCCTGAGCCAAGGCGCGTAAGGGATGTGGTTTGCTGCTGGAAGAGAGTTTCCCTTTGCAGAATGCAGCTCCCAGAAGCTCGTTTTGGGCTGTCGCTGCGACGGGGCCTCGGCGCTGAGCGGCCGAGCTGGCTCAGGGGGCATGGCTGGGGCCTGGGCGCAGGAGGCTTTCGCGCGCCCAATCCTGCATTCCCCGCGAAGGAGAACCCGTGGGGAGTGCGTTTCGGGCTCCGGAGACCCCCAGGAAAGCAGCAGGGCCCAGGGATCCAGGGGCAGCCCAGCCCCGCTTTGCCCAATGGAGAGCCGAAGGCCAGGGCGAAAACAGCTTGTGTTGATTTCCTGCAGCGAGGCACGGTGAGGCTGTGGTTTGTTGCCCAAGGAGAGTTTCCCTTTGCAGAATGCAGTTCCCAGAAGCTCGTTATGTGCCATCGCTGCGACGGGGCCTCGGCGCTGAGCGGCCGAGCTGGATCAGGGGTCATGGCAGGGACCTGGGCGCAGAAGGCCTTCGCGCGCCCAATCCTGTTTCCCCACCAAGGAGTACCCATGGGCAGTGTGATTCGGGTGCCGGAAACCCCCAGCAAAGCAGCTGGGCCCAGGGATCCAGGTGCAGCCCAGCCCCGCATCGCCCTATGAAGAGCGCAGGGCCTGGGGGGGAAAACGGCTTGCACTGCTTTCCTGAGCCAAGGCGAGTTGGGGGTGTGGTTTGCTGCCCGAGGAGAGTTTCCCTTTGCAGAATGCAGCTCCCAGAAGCTCGTCATGGGCTGTCGCTGCGAAGGGGCCTCGGCGGTGAGCGGCTGAACTGGCTCAGGGGGCATGGATGGGGCCTGGGCGCAGAAGGCCTTCACGCGCCCAATCCTACTTCCCAAAGAAGGAGAACCAGTGGGGAGTGGGTTTCGGGCACTGGAGACCCCCAGCAAAGCAGCAGGGCCCAGGGAGCCAGGGGCAGCCCAGCTCAGCTTCGCCCTATGGAGAGCGGAGGGCCGGGGGCGAAAACAGCTTGTGTTGATTTCCTGCGCCGAGGCAAGTTGAGGCTGTGGTGGGCTGCCCAAGGAGAGTTTCCCTTTGCAGAATGCAGCTCCCAGAAGCTCGTTTTGATTTGCCATTGCGACGGGGCCTCGGCACTGAGCGGCAGAGCTGGCTCAGGTGGCACGGCTGCGGCCTAGGCGCAGAAGGTCTTCGCGCTCCGAATCCTGCTTCCCCACGAATGAGAACCCCTGTGGAGTGTGATTTGGGTGCCAGAAACCCCCAGCAAAGCAGCAGGGCCCAGGGATCCAGGGGCAGCCCAGCTCAGCTTCGCCCTATGGAGAGCGGAGTGCCGGGGGCGAAAACGGATAGCGTTGCTTTCCTGAGCGGAGGCGAGTTGGGGCTGTGCTTTGCTGCCCGAGGAGTGTTTCCCTTTGCAGAATGCAGCTCCCAGAAGCTCGTTTTGGGCCGTAGCTGCGACGGGGCCTCAGCGCTGAGCGCCCGAGCTGGCTCAGGGTGCATGGCTGTGGTCTGGGCGCAGAAGGCATTCGCGCGCCCAATCCTGCTTCCCCACGAAGGAGAACCCGTGGGCAGTGTGATTCGGGTGCCGGAAACCCCCAGCAAAGCAGCAGGGCCCAGGGATCCAGGGGCAGCCCAGCTCAGCTTCGCCCTATGGAGAGCGGATTGCCGGGGGCGAAAACGGATAGCGTTGCTTTCCTGAGCGGAGGCGAGTTGGGGCTGTGCTTTGCTGCCCGAGGAGTGTTTCCCTTTGCAGAATGCAGCTCCCAGAAGCTCGTTTTGATTTGCCATTGCGACGGGGCCTCGGCACTGATGGGCAGAGCTGGCTCAGGGGGCATGGCTGCGGCCTAGGCGCAGAAGGTCTTCGCGCTCCGAATCCTGCTTCCCCAGGAATGAGAACCCCTGTGGAGTGTGATTCGGGTGCCTGAAACCACCAGCAAAGCAGCAGGGCCCAGGGATCCAGGGGCTGCCCAGCTCAGCTTCGCCCTATGGAGAGCGGAGTGCCGGGGGCGAAAACGGATAGCGTTGCTTTCCTGAGCGGAGGCGAGTTGGGGCTGTGCTTTGCTGCCCGAGGAGTGTTTCCCTTTGCAGAATGCAGTTCCCGGGAGCTCGTTATGTGCCTTGGCTGCGACGGGGGCTCGGCGCTGAGCGGCCGAGCTGGATCAGGGGGCATGGCAGGGACCTGGGCGCAGAAGGCCTTCGCGCGCCCAATCCTGTTTCCCCACGAAGGAGTACCCATGGGCAGTGTGATTCGGGTGCCAGAAACCCCCAGCAAAGCAGCTGGGCCCAGGGATCCATGGGCAGCCCAGCCCCGCATCGCCCTATGGAGAGCGCAGGGCCTGGGGGGAAAACGGCTTGCACTGCTTTCCTGAGCCAAGGCGCGTTGGGGGTGTGGTTTGCTGCCCGAGGAGAGTTTCCCTTTGCAGAATGCAGCTCCCAGAAGCTCGTTTTGGGCCGTAGCTGCCACGGGTCCTCAGCACTGAGCGGCCGAGCTGGCTCAGGGGGCATGGCTGGGGCCTGGGCGCAGAAGCCTTTCGCGCACCCAATCCTGCATTCCCCACGAAGGAGAACCCGTGGGGAGTGGGATTTGTGTGCCGGAGACCCCCAGCAAAGCAGCAGGGCCCAGGGAGCCAGGGGTGGCCCAGCCCCGCTTTGCCCTATGGAGAGAGGAGGGCTGGGGGCGCAAACAGCTTGTGTTGATTTCCTGCGCCAAGGCACGGTGAGGCTGTGGATTGCTGCCGGAGGAGAGTTTCCCTTTGCAGAATGCAGCTCCCAGAAGCTCGTCATGGGCTGTCGCTGCGAAGGGGCCTCGGCGCTGAGCGGCCGAGCTGGCTCAGGGGGCATAGATGGGGCCTGGGCGCAGAAGACCTTCGCGCGCCCAATCCTACTTCCCAAAGAAGGAGAACCAGTGGGGAGTGGGTTTCGGGCGCTGGAGACCCCCAGCAAAGCAGCAGTGCCCAGGGAGCCAGGGGTAGCTCAGCTCAGCTTCGCCCTATGGAGAGCGGAGGGCCGGGGGCGAAAACAGCTTGTGTTGATTTCCTGCGCCGAGGCAGGTTGAGGCTGTGGTGTGCTGCCCAAGGAGAGTTTCCCTTTGCAGAATGCAGCTCCCAGAAGCTCGTTTTGGGCCGTCGCTGCGAAGGGGCCTCGGTGCTGAGCGGCCGAGCTGGCTCAGGGTGCATGGCTGTGGTCTGGGTGCAGAAGGCCTTTGCGCGCCCAATCCTGCATCCCCACGAAGGAGAACCCGTGGGCAGTGTGATTCGGGTGCCGGAAACCCCCAGCAAAGCAGCAGGTCCCAGGGATCCAGGCGCAGCCCAGCCCCGCATCGCCCTATGGAGAGCGCAGGGCCTGGGGGGAAAACGGCTTGCACTGCTTTCCTGAGCCAATGCGCGTTGGGGGTGTGGTTTGCTGCCCAAGGAGAGTTTCCTTTTGCAGAATGCAGCTCCCAGAAGCTCTTTTTGGGCCGTCGCTGCCACGGGTCCTCAGCGCTGATCGGCCGAGCTGGCTCAGGGGGGAAGGCTGGGGCCATGGCGCAGAAGCCTTTCGCAAACCCAATCCTACTTGCCCACGAAGGAGAACCCGTGTGGAGTGTTTTCGGCCGCCGGAAACTCCCAGCAAAGCAGCAGGGCCCAGGGATCCAGGGGCAGCCCAGCCCCGCTTTGCCCAATGGAGAGCCGAAGGCCGGGGCGAAAACAGCTTGTGTTGATTTCCTGCAGCGAGGCACGGTGAGGCTGTGGTTTGTTGCCCAAGGAGAGTTTCCCTTTGCAGAATGCAGTTCCCAGAAGCTCGTTATGTGCCATCGCTGCGACGGGGCCTCGGCGCTGAGCGGCCGAGCTGGATCAGGGGGCATGGCAGGGACCTGGGCGCAGAAGGCCTTCGCGCGCCCAATCCTGTTTCCCCACCAAGGAGTACCCATGGGCAGTGTGATTCGGGTGCCGGAAACCCCCAGCAAAGCAGCTGGGCCCAGGGATCCAGGTGCAGCCCAGCCCCGCATCGCCCTATGGAGAGCGCAGGGCCTGGGGGGGAAAACGGCTTGCACTGCTTTCCTGAGCCAAGGCGAGTTGGGGGTGTGGTTTGCTGCCCGAGGAGAGTTTCCCTTTGCAGAATGCAGCTCCCAGAAGCTCGTCATGGGCCGTCGCTGCGAAGGGGCCTCGGCGCTGAGAGGCCGAGCTGGCTCAGGGGGCATGGCTGGGGGCTGGGTGCAGAAGCCCTTCGCGCACCCAATCCTACCTCCCCACGAAGAGGAACCCGTGGGGATTGGGTTTCGCGCGCTGGAGAGCCCCAGCAAAGCAGCAGGGCCCAGGGATCCAGGTGCAGCCTAGCCCCGTTTTGCCCTATGGAGAGCGCAGGGCCGGTGGCGAAAACGGCTTGCGCTGCTTTCCTGAGCCAAGGCGAGTAAGGGATGTGGTTTGCTGCTGGAAGAGAGTTTCCCTTTGCAGAATGCAGCTCCCAGAAGCTCGTTTTGGGCTGTCGCTGCGATGGGGCCTCGGCGCTGAGCGGCCGTGCTGGCTCAGGGGGCATGGCCGGGATCTGGGCGAAGAAGGACTTAGCACGCCCAATCCTGCTTGCCCACGAAGGAGAACCTGTGTGGAGTGTGATTCGGGTGCCGGAAACCCCCAGCAAAGCAGCAGGGCCCAGGGAGCCAGGGGCAGCCCAGCCCCGCTTTGCCCTATGGAGAGCGGAGGGCCGGGGGTGAAAAGAGCTTGTGTTGATATTCTGCGTGGAGTCACGGCGAGGCTGTGGTTTGCTGCCCAAGGAGAGTGTCCCTTTGCAGAATTCAGCTCCCCGAAGCTCGCTTTGGGCCCTCGCTGCGACGGGGCCTCGGCGCTGAGCGGCCCAGCTGGCTCAGGGGGCATGGCTGGGGGCAGGGCGAAGAAGGCCTTCGAGCGCCCAATCCTACTTCCCCACGAAGGAGAACCCGTGGGGATTGGGTTTCGCGCGCTGGATACCACCAGCAAAGCAGCAGGGCCCAGGGAGCCAGGGGCAGCCCGGCCCCGCTTTGCCCTATGGAGAGCGCAGGGCCGGGGGCGAAAAGGGCTTGCGCTGCTTTCCTGAGCCAAGGCGCGTAAGGGATGTGGTTTGCTGCTGGAAGAGAGTTTCCCTTTGCAGAATGCAGCTCCCAGAAGCTCGTTTTGGGCTGTCGCTGCGACGGGGCCTCGGCGCTGAGCGGCCGAGCTGGCTCAGGGGGCATGGCTGGGGCCTGGGCGCAGGAGGCTTTCGCGCGCCCAATCCTGCATTCCCCGCGAAGGAGAACCCGTGGGGAGTGCGTTTCGGGCTCCGGAGACCCCCAGGAAAGCAGCAGGGCCCAGGGATCCAGGGGCAGCCCAGCCCCGCTTTGCCCAATGGAGAGCCGAAGGCCAGGGCGAAAACAGCTTGTGTTGATTTCCTGCAGCGAGGCACGGTGAGGCTGTGGTTTGTTGCCCAAGGAGAGTTTCCCTTTGCAGAATGCAGTTCCCAGAAGCTCGTTATGTGCCATCGCTGCGACGGGGCCTCGGCGCTGAGCGGCCGAGCTGGATCAGGGGTCATGGCAGGGACCTGGGCGCAGAAGGCCTTCGCGCGCCCAATCCTGTTTCCCCACCAAGGAGTACCCATGGGCAGTGTGATTCGGGTGCCGGAAACCCCCAGCAAAGCAGCTGGGCCCAGGGATCCAGGTGCAGCCCAGCCCCGCATCGCCCTATGAAGAGCGCAGGGCCTGGGGGGGAAAACGGCTTGCACTGCTTTCCTGAGCCAAGGCGAGTTGGGGGTGTGGTTTGCTGCCCGAGGAGAGTTTCCCTTTGCAGAATGCAGCTCCCAGAAGCTCGTCATGGGCTGTCGCTGCGAAGGGGCCTCGGCGGTGAGCGGCTGAACTGGCTCAGGGGGCATGGATGGGGCCTGGGCGCAGAAGGCCTTCACGCGCCCAATCCTACTTCCCAAAGAAGGAGAACCAGTGGGGAGTGGGTTTCGGGCACTGGAGACCCCCAGCAAAGCAGCAGGGCCCAGGGAGCCAGGGGCAGCCCAGCTCAGCTTCGCCCTATGGAGAGCGGAGGGCCGGGGGCGAAAACAGCTTGTGTTGATTTCCTGCGCCGAGGCAAGTTGAGGCTGTGGTGGGCTGCCCAAGGAGAGTTTCCCTTTGCAGAATGCAGCTCCCAGAAGCTCGTTTTGATTTGCCATTGCGACGGGGCCTCGGCACTGAGCGGCAGAGCTGGCTCAGGTGGCACGGCTGCGGCCTAGGCGCAGAAGGTCTTCGCGCTCCGAATCCTGCTTCCCCACGAATGAGAACCCCTGTGGAGTGTGATTTGGGTGCCAGAAACCCCCAGCAAAGCAGCAGGGCCCAGGGATCCAGGGGCAGCCCAGCTCAGCTTCGCCCTATGGAGAGCGGAGTGCCGGGGGCGAAAACGGATAGCGTTGCTTTCCTGAGCGGAGGCGAGTTGGGGCTGTGCTTTGCTGCCCGAGGAGTGTTTCCCTTTGCAGAATGCAGCTCCCAGAAGCTCGTTTTGGGCCGTAGCTGCGACGGGGCCTCAGCGCTGAGCGCCCGAGCTGGCTCAGGGTGCATGGCTGTGGTCTGGGCGCAGAAGGCCTTCGCGCGCCCAATCCTGCTTCCCCACGAAGGAGAACCCGTGGGCAGTGTGATTCGGGTGCCGGAAACCCCCAGCAAAGCAGCAGGGCCCAGGGATCCAGGGGCAGCCCAGCTCAGCTTCGCCCTATGGAGAGCGGATTGCCGGGGGCGAAAACGGATAGCGTTGCTTTCCTGAGCGGAGGCGAGTTGGGGCTGTGCTTTGCTGCCCGAGGAGTGTTTCCCTTTGCAGAATGCAGCTCCCAGAAGCTCGTTTTGATTTGCCATTGCGACGGGGCCTCGGCACTGATGGGCAGAGCTGGCTCAGGGGGCATGGCTGCGGCCTAGGCGCAGAAGGTCTTCGCGCTCCGAATCCTGCTTCCCCAGGAATGAGAACCCCTGTGGAGTGTGATTCGGGTGCCTGAAACCACCAGCAAAGCAGCAGGGCCCAGGGATCCAGGGGCTGCCCAGCTCAGCTTCGCCCTATGGAGAGCGGAGTGCCGGGGGCGAAAACGGATAGCGTTGCTTTCCTGAGCGGAGGCGAGTTGGGGCTGTGCTTTGCTGCCCGAGGAGTGTTTCCCTTTGCAGAATGCAGTTCCCGGGAGCTCGTTATGTGCCTTGGCTGCGACGGGGGCTCGGCGCTGAGCGGCCGAGCTGGATCAGGGGGCATGGCAGGGACCTGGGCGCAGAAGGCCTTCGCGCGCCCAATCCTGTTTCCCCACGAAGGAGTACCCATGGGCAGTGTGATTCGGGTGCCAGAAACCCCCAGCAAAGCAGCTGGGCCCAGGGATCCATGGGCAGCCCAGCCCCGCATCGCCCTATGGAGAGCGCAGGGCCTGGGGGGAAAACGGCTTGCACTGCTTTCCTGAGCCAAGGCGCGTTGGGGGTGTGGTTTGCTGCCCGAGGAGAGTTTCCCTTTGCAGAATGCAGCTCCCAGAAGCTCGTTTTGGGCCGTAGCTGCCACGGGTCCTCAGCACTGAGCGGCCGAGCTGGCTCAGGGGGCATGGCTGGGGCCTGGGCGCAGAAGCCTTTCGCGCACCCAATCCTGCATTCCCCACGAAGGAGAACCCGTGGGGAGTGGGATTTGTGTGCCGGAGACCCCCAGCAAAGCAGCAGGGCCCAGGGAGCCAGGGGTGGCCCAGCCCCGCTTTGCCCTATGGAGAGAGGAGGGCTGGGGGCGCAAACAGCTTGTGTTGATTTCCTGCGCCAAGGCACGGTGAGGCTGTGGATTGCTGCCGGAGGAGAGTTTCCCTTTGCAGAATGCAGCTCCCAGAAGCTCGTCATGGGCTGTCGCTGCGAAGGGGCCTCGGCGCTGAGCGGCCGAGCTGGCTCAGGGGGCATGGATGGGGCCTGGGCGCAGAAGACCTTCGCGCGCCCAATCCTACTTCCCAAAGAAGGAGAACCAGTGGGGAGTGGGTTTCGGGCGCTGGAGACCCCCAGCAAAGCAGCAGTGCCCAGGGAGCCAGGGGTAGCTCAGCTCAGCTTCGCCCTATGGAGAGCGGAGGGCCGGGGGCGAAAACAGCTTGTGTTGATTTCCTGCGCCGAGGCAGGTTGAGGCTGTGGTGTGCTGCCCAAGGAGAGTTTCCCTTTGCAGAATGCAGCTCCCAGAAGCTCGTTTTGGGCCGTCGCTGCGAAGGGGCCTCGGTGCTGAGCGGCCGAGCTGGCTCAGGGTGCATGGCTGTGGTCTGGGTGCAGAAGGCCTTTGCGCGCCCAATCCTGCATCCCCACGAAGGAGAACCCGTGGGCAGTGTGATTCGGGTGCCGGAAACCCCCAGCAAAGCAGCAGGTCCCAGGGATCCAGGCGCAGCCCAGCCCCGCATCGCCCTATGGAGAGCGCAGGGCCTGGGGGGAAAACGGCTTGCACTGCTTTCCTGAGCCAATGCGCGTTGGGGGTGTGGTTTGCTGCCCAAGGAGAGTTTCCTTTTGCAGAATGCAGCTCCCAGAAGCTCTTTTTGGGCCGTCGCTGCCACGGGTCCTCAGCGCTGATCGGCCGAGCTGGCTCAGGGGGGAAGGCTGGGGCCATGGCGCAGAAGCCTTTCGCAAACCCAATCCTACTTGCCCACGAAGGAGAACCCGTGTGGAGTGTTTTCGGCCGCCGGAAACTCCCAGCAAAGCAGCAGGGCCCAGGGATCCAGGGGCAGCCCAGCCCCGCTTTGCCCAATGGAGAGCCGAAGGCCGGGGCGAAAACAGCTTGTGTTGATTTCCTGCAGCGAGGCACGGTGAGGCTGTGGTTTGTTGCCCAAGGAGAGTTTCCCTTTGCAGAATGCAGTTCCCAGAAGCTCGTTATGTGCCATCGCTGCGACGGGGCCTCGGCGCTGAGCGGCCGAGCTGGATCAGGGGTCATGGCAGGGACCTGGGCGCAGAAGGCCTTCGCGCGCCCAATCCTGTTTCCCCACCAAGGAGTACCCATGGGCAGTGTGATTCGGGTGCCGGAAACCCCCAGCAAAGCAGCTGGGCCCAGGGATCCAGGTGCAGCCCAGCCCCGCATCGCCCTATGAAGAGCGCAGGGCCTGGGGGGGAAAACGGCTTGCACTGCTTTCCTGAGCCAAGGCGAGTTGGGGGTGTGGTTTGCTGCCCGAGGAGAGTTTCCCTTTGCAGAATGCAGCTCCCAGAAGCTCGTCATGGGCTGTCGCTGCGAAGGGGCCTCGGCGGTGAGCGGCTGAACTGGCTCAGGGGGCATGGATGGGGCCTGGGCGCAGAAGGCCTTCACGCGCCCAATCCTACTTCCCAAAGAAGGAGAACCAGTGGGGAGTGGGTTTCGGGCACTGGAGACCCCCAGCAAAGCAGCAGGGCCCAGGGAGCCAGGGGCAGCCCAGCTCAGCTTCGCCCTATGGAGAGCGGAGGGCCGGGGGCGAAAACAGCTTGTGTTGATTTCCTGCGCCGAGGCAAGTTGAGGCTGTGGTGGGCTGCCCAAGGAGAGTTTCCCTTTGCAGAATGCAGCTCCCAGAAGCTCGTTTTGATTTGCCATTGCGACGGGGCCTCGGCACTGAGCGGCAGAGCTGGCTCAGGTGGCACGGCTGCGGCCTAGGCGCAGAAGGTCTTCGCGCTCCGAATCCTGCTTCCCCACGAATGAGAACCCCTGTGGAGTGTGATTTGGGTGCCAGAAACCCCCAGCAAAGCAGCAGGGCCCAGGGATCCAGGGGCAGCCCAGCTCAGCTTCGCCCTATGGAGAGCGGAGTGCCGGGGGCGAAAACGGATAGCGTTGCTTTCCTGAGCGGAGGCGAGTTGGGGCTGTGCTTTGCTGCCCGAGGAGTGTTTCCCTTTGCAGAATGCAGCTCCCAGAAGCTCGTTTTGGGCCGTAGCTGCGACGGGGCCTCAGCGCTGAGCGCCCGAGCTGGCTCAGGGTGCATGGCTGTGGTCTGGGCGCAGAAGGCCTTCGCGCGCCCAATCCTGCTTCCCCACGAAGGAGAACCCGTGGGCAGTGTGATTCGGGTGCCGGAAACCCCCAGCAAAGCAGCAGGGCCCAGGGATCCAGGGGCAGCCCAGCTCAGCTTCGCCCTATGGAGAGCGGATTGCCGGGGGCGAAAACGGATAGCGTTGCTTTCCTGAGCGGAGGCGAGTTGGGGCTGTGCTTTGCTGCCCGAGGAGTGTTTCCCTTTGCAGAATGCAGCTCCCAGAAGCTCGTTTTGATTTGCCATTGCGACGGGGCCTCGGCACTGATGGGCAGAGCTGGCTCAGGGGGCATGGCTGCGGCCTAGGCGCAGAAGGTCTTCGCGCTCCGAATCCTGCTTCCCCAGGAATGAGAACCCCTGTGGAGTGTGATTCGGGTGCCTGAAACCACCAGCAAAGCAGCAGGGCCCAGGGATCCAGGGGCTGCCCAGCTCAGCTTCGCCCTATGGAGAGCGGAGTGCCGGGGGCGAAAACGGATAGCGTTGCTTTCCTGAGCGGAGGCGAGTTGGGGCTGTGCTTTGCTGCCCGAGGAGTGTTTCCCTTTGCAGAATGCAGTTCCCGGGAGCTCGTTATGTGCCTTGGCTGCGACGGGGGCTCGGCGCTGAGCGGCCGAGCTGGATCAGGGGGCATGGCAGGGACCTGGGCGCAGAAGGCCTTCGCGCGCCCAATCCTGTTTCCCCACGAAGGAGTACCCATGGGCAGTGTGATTCGGGTGCCAGAAACCCCCAGCAAAGCAGCTGGGCCCAGGGATCCATGGGCAGCCCAGCCCCGCATCGCCCTATGGAGAGCGCAGGGCCTGGGGGGAAAACGGCTTGCACTGCTTTCCTGAGCCAAGGCGCGTTGGGGGTGTGGTTTGCTGCCCGAGGAGAGTTTCCCTTTGCAGAATGCAGCTCCCAGAAGCTCGTTTTGGGCCGTAGCTGCCACGGGTCCTCAGCACTGAGCGGCCGAGCTGGCTCAGGGGGCATGGCTGGGGCCTGGGCGCAGAAGCCTTTCGCGCACCCAATCCTGCATTCCCCACGAAGGAGAACCCGTGGGGAGTGGGATTTGTGTGCCGGAGACCCCCAGCAAAGCAGCAGGGCCCAGGGAGCCAGGGGTGGCCCAGCCCCGCTTTGCCCTATGGAGAGAGGAGGGCTGGGGGCGCAAACAGCTTGTGTTGATTTCCTGCGCCAAGGCACGGTGAGGCTGTGGATTGCTGCCGGAGGAGAGTTTCCCTTTGCAGAATGCAGCTCCCAGAAGCTCGTCATGGGCTGTCGCTGCGAAGGGGCCTCGGCGCTGAGCGGCCGAGCTGGCTCAGGGGGCATGGATGGGGCCTGGGCGCAGAAGACCTTCGCGCGCCCAATCCTACTTCCCAAAGAAGGAGAACCAGTGGGGAGTGGGTTTCGGGCGCTGGAGACCCCCAGCAAAGCAGCAGTGCCCAGGGAGCCAGGGGTAGCTCAGCTCAGCTTCGCCCTATGGAGAGCGGAGGGCCGGGGGCGAAAACAGCTTGTGTTGATTTCCTGCGCCGAGGCAGGTTGAGGCTGTGGTGTGCTGCCCAAGGAGAGTTTCCCTTTGCAGAATGCAGCTCCCAGAAGCTCGTTTTGGGCCGTCGCTGCGAAGGGGCCTCGGTGCTGAGCGGCCGAGCTGGCTCAGGGTGCATGGCTGTGGTCTGGGTGCAGAAGGCCTTTGCGCGCCCAATCCTGCATCCCCACGAAGGAGAACCCGTGGGCAGTGTGATTCGGGTGCCGGAAACCCCCAGCAAAGCAGCAGGTCCCAGGGATCCAGGCGCAGCCCAGCCCCGCATCGCCCTATGGAGAGCGCAGGGCCTGGGGGGAAAACGGCTTGCACTGCTTTCCTGAGCCAATGCGCGTTGGGGGTGTGGTTTGCTGCCCAAGGAGAGTTTCCTTTTGCAGAATGCAGCTCCCAGAAGCTCTTTTTGGGCCGTCGCTGCCACGGGTCCTCAGCGCTGATCGGCCGAGCTGGCTCAGGGGGGAAGGCTGGGGCCATGGCGCAGAAGCCTTTCGCAAACCCAATCCTACTTGCCCACGAAGGAGAACCCGTGTGGAGTGTTTTCGGCCGCCGGAAACTCCCAGCAAAGCAGCAGGGCCCAGGGATCCAGGGGCAGCCCAGCCCCGCTTTGCCCAATGGAGAGCCGAAGGCCGGGGCGAAAACAGCTTGTGTTGATTTCCTGCAGCGAGGCACGGTGAGGCTGTGGTTTGTTGCCCAAGGAGAGTTTCCCTTTGCAGAATGCAGTTCCCAGAAGCTCGTTATGTGCCATCGCTGCGACGGGGCCTCGGCGCTGAGCGGCCGAGCTGGATCAGGGGTCATGGCAGGGACCTGGGCGCAGAAGGCCTTCGCGCGCCCAATCCTGTTTCCCCACCAAGGAGTACCCATGGGCAGTGTGATTCGGGTGCCGGAAACCCCCAGCAAAGCAGCTGGGCCCAGGGATCCAGGTGCAGCCCAGCCCCGCATCGCCCTATGGAGAGCACAGGGCCTGGGGGGGAAAACGGCTTGCACTGCTTTCCTGAGCCAAGGCGAGTTGGGGGTGTGGTTTGCTGCCCGAGGAGAGTTTCCCTTTGCAGAATGCAGCTCCCAGAAGCTCTTCATGGGCCGTCGCTGCGAAGGGGCCTCGGCGCTGAGAGGCCGAGCTGGCTCAGGGGGCATGGCTGGGGGCTGGGTGCAGAAGCCCTTCGCGCACCCAATCCTACCTCCCCACGAAGAGGAACCCGTGGGGATTGGGTTTCGCGCGCTGGAGAGCCCCAGCAAAGCAGCAGGGCCCAGGGATCCAGGTGCAGCCTAGCCCCGTTTTGCCCTATGGAGAGCGCAGGGCCGGTGGCGAAAACGGCTTGCGCTGCTTTCCTGAGCCAAGGCGAGTAAGGGATGTGGTTTGCTGCTGGAAGAGAGTTTCCCTTTGCAGAATGCAGCTCCCAGAAGCTCGTTTTGGGCTGTCGCTGCGATGGGGCCTCGGCGCTGAGCGGCCGTGCTGGCTCAGGGGGCATGGCCGGGATCTGGGCGAAGAAGGACTTAGCACGCCCAATCCTGCTTGCCCACGAAGGAGAACCTGTGTGGAGTGTGATTCGGGTGCCGGAAACCCCCAGCAAAGCAGCAGGGCCCAGGGAGCCAGGGGCAGCCCAGCCCCGCATCGCCCTATGAAGAGCGCAGGGCCTGGGGGGGAAAACGGCTTGCACTGCTTTCCTGAGCCAAGGCGAGTTGGGGGTGTGGTTTGCTGCCCGAGGAGAGTTTCCCTTTGCAGAATGCAGCTCCCAGAAGCTCGTCATGGGCTGTCGCTGCGAAGGGGCCTCGGCGGTGAGCGGCTGAACTGGCTCAGGGGGCATGGATGGGGCCTGGGCGCAGAAGGCCTTCACGCGCCCAATCCTACTTCCCAAAGAAGGAGAACCAGTGGGGAGTGGGTTTCGGGCACTGGAGACCCCCAGCAAAGCAGCAGGGCCCAGGGAGCCAGGGGCAGCCCAGCTCAGCTTCGCCCTATGGAGAGCGGAGGGCCGGGGGCGAAAACAGCTTGTGTTGATTTCCTGCGCCGAGGCAAGTTGAGGCTGTGGTGGGCTGCCCAAGGAGAGTTTCCCTTTGCAGAATGCAGCTCCCAGAAGCTCGTTTTGATTTGCCATTGCGACGGGGCCTCGGCACTGAGCGGCAGAGCTGGCTCAGGTGGCACGGCTGCGGCCTAGGCGCAGAAGGTCTTCGCGCTCCGAATCCTGCTTCCCCACGAATGAGAACCCCTGTGGAGTGTGATTTGGGTGCCAGAAACCCCCAGCAAAGCAGCAGGGCCCAGGGATCCAGGGGCAGCCCAGCTCAGCTTCGCCCTATGGAGAGCGGAGTGCCGGGGGCGAAAACGGATAGCGTTGCTTTCCTGAGCGGAGGCGAGTTGGGGCTGTGCTTTGCTGCCCGAGGAGTGTTTCCCTTTGCAGAATGCAGCTCCCAGAAGCTCGTTTTGGGCCGTAGCTGCGACGGGGCCTCAGCGCTGAGCGCCCGAGCTGGCTCAGGGTGCATGGCTGTGGTCTGGGCGCAGAAGGCCTTCGCGCGCCCAATCCTGCTTCCCCACGAAGGAGAACCCGTGGGCAGTGTGATTCGGGTGCCGGAAACCCCCAGCAAAGCAGCAGGGCCCAGGGATCCAGGGGCAGCCCAGCTCAGCTTCGCCCTATGGAGAGCGGATTGCCGGGGGCGAAAACGGATAGCGTTGCTTTCCTGAGCGGAGGCGAGTTGGGGCTGTGCTTTGCTGCCCGAGGAGTGTTTCCCTTTGCAGAATGCAGCTCCCAGAAGCTCGTTTTGATTTGCCATTGCGACGGGGCCTCGGCACTGATGGGCAGAGCTGGCTCAGGGGGCATGGCTGCGGCCTAGGCGCAGAAGGTCTTCGCGCTCCGAATCCTGCTTCCCCAGGAATGAGAACCCCTGTGGAGTGTGATTCGGGTGCCTGAAACCACCAGCAAAGCAGCAGGGCCCAGGGATCCAGGGGCTGCCCAGCTCAGCTTCGCCCTATGGAGAGCGGAGTGCCGGGGGCGAAAACGGATAGCGTTGCTTTCCTGAGCGGAGGCGAGTTGGGGCTGTGCTTTGCTGCCCGAGGAGTGTTTCCCTTTGCAGAATGCAGTTCCCGGGAGCTCGTTATGTGCCTTGGCTGCGACGGGGGCTCGGCGCTGAGCGGCCGAGCTGGATCAGGGGGCATGGCAGGGACCTGGGCGCAGAAGGCCTTCGCGCGCCCAATCCTGTTTCCCCACGAAGGAGTACCCATGGGCAGTGTGATTCGGGTGCCAGAAACCCCCAGCAAAGCAGCTGGGCCCAGGGATCCATGGGCAGCCCAGCCCCGCATCGCCCTATGGAGAGCGCAGGGCCTGGGGGGAAAACGGCTTGCACTGCTTTCCTGAGCCAAGGCGCGTTGGGGGTGTGGTTTGCTGCCCGAGGAGAGTTTCCCTTTGCAGAATGCAGCTCCCAGAAGCTCGTTTTGGGCCGTAGCTGCCACGGGTCCTCAGCACTGAGCGGCCGAGCTGGCTCAGGGGGCATGGCTGGGGCCTGGGCGCAGAAGCCTTTCGCGCACCCAATCCTGCATTCCCCACGAAGGAGAACCCGTGGGGAGTGGGATTTGTGTGCCGGAGACCCCCAGCAAAGCAGCAGGGCCCAGGGAGCCAGGGGTGGCCCAGCCCCGCTTTGCCCTATGGAGAGAGGAGGGCTGGGGGCGCAAACAGCTTGTGTTGATTTCCTGCGCCAAGGCACGGTGAGGCTGTGGATTGCTGCCGGAGGAGAGTTTCCCTTTGCAGAATGCAGCTCCCAGAAGCTCGTCATGGGCTGTCGCTGCGAAGGGGCCTCGGCGCTGAGCGGCCGAGCTGGCTCAGGGGGCATGGATGGGGCCTGGGCGCAGAAGACCTTCGCGCGCCCAATCCTACTTCCCAAAGAAGGAGAACCAGTGGGGAGTGGGTTTCGGGCGCTGGAGACCCCCAGCAAAGCAGCAGTGCCCAGGGAGCCAGGGGTAGCTCAGCTCAGCTTCGCCCTATGGAGAGCGGAGGGCCGGGGGCGAAAACAGCTTGTGTTGATTTCCTGCGCCGAGGCAGGTTGAGGCTGTGGTGTGCTGCCCAAGGAGAGTTTCCCTTTGCAGAATGCAGCTCCCAGAAGCTCGTTTTGGGCCGTCGCTGCGAAGGGGCCTCGGTGCTGAGCGGCCGAGCTGGCTCAGGGTGCATGGCTGTGGTCTGGGTGCAGAAGGCCTTTGCGCGCCCAATCCTGCATCCCCACGAAGGAGAACCCGTGGGCAGTGTGATTCGGGTGCCGGAAACCCCCAGCAAAGCAGCAGGTCCCAGGGATCCAGGCGCAGCCCAGCCCCGCATCGCCCTATGGAGAGCGCAGGGCCTGGGGGGAAAACGGCTTGCACTGCTTTCCTGAGCCAATGCGCGTTGGGGGTGTGGTTTGCTGCCCAAGGAGAGTTTCCTTTTGCAGAATGCAGCTCCCAGAAGCTCTTTTTGGGCCGTCGCTGCCACGGGTCCTCAGCGCTGATCGGCCGAGCTGGCTCAGGGGGGAAGGCTGGGGCCATGGCGCAGAAGCCTTTCGCAAACCCAATCCTACTTGCCCACGAAGGAGAACCCGTGTGGAGTGTTTTCGGCCGCCGGAAACTCCCAGCAAAGCAGCAGGGCCCAGGGATCCAGGGGCAGCCCAGCCCCGCTTTGCCCAATGGAGAGCCGAAGGCCGGGGCGAAAACAGCTTGTGTTGATTTCCTGCAGCGAGGCACGGTGAGGCTGTGGTTTGTTGCCCAAGGAGAGTTTCCCTTTGCAGAATGCAGTTCCCAGAAGCTCGTTATGTGCCATCGCTGCGACGGGGCCTCGGCGCTGAGCGGCCGAGCTGGATCAGGGGGCATGGCAGGGACCTGGGCGCAGAAGGCCTTCGCGCGCCCAATCCTGTTTCCCCACCAAGGAGTACCCATGGGCAGTGTGATTCGGGTGCCGGAAACCCCCAGCAAAGCAGCTGGGCCCAGGGATCCAGGTGCAGCCCAGCCCCGCATCGCCCTATGGAGAGCACAGGGCCTGGGGGGGAAAACGGCTTGCACTGCTTTCCTGAGCCAAGGCGAGTTGGGGGTGTGGTTTGCTGCCCGAGGAGAGTTTCCCTTTGCAGAATGCAGCTCCCAGAAGCTCTTCATGGGCCGTCGCTGCGAAGGGGCCTCGGCGCTGAGAGGCCGAGCTGGCTCAGGGGGCATGGCTGGGGGCTGGGTGCAGAAGCCCTTCGCGCACCCAATCCTACCTCCCCACGAAGAGGAACCCGTGGGGATTGGGTTTCGCGCGCTGGAGAGCCCCAGCAAAGCAGCAGGGCCCAGGGATCCAGGTGCAGCCTAGCCCCGTTTTGCCCTATGGAGAGCGCAGGGCCGGTGGCGAAAACGGCTTGCGCTGCTTTCCTGAGCCAAGGCGAGTAAGGGATGTGGTTTGCTGCTGGAAGAGAGTTTCCCTTTGCAGAATGCAGCTCCCAGAAGCTCGTTTTGGGCTGTCGCTGCGATGGGGCCTCGGCGCTGAGCGGCCGTGCTGGCTCAGGGGGCATGGCCGGGATCTGGGCGAAGAAGGACTTAGCACGCCCAATCCTGCTTGCCCACGAAGGAGAACCTGTGTGGAGTGTGATTCGGGTGCCGGAAACCCCCAGCAAAGCAGCAGGTCCCAGGGATCCAGGCGCAGCCCAGCCCCGCATCGCCCTATGGAGAGCGCAGGGCCTGGGGGGAAAACGGCTTGCACTGCTTTCCTGAGCCAATGCGCGTTGGGGGTGTGGTTTGCTGCCCAAGGAGAGTTTCCTTTTGCAGAATGCAGCTCCCAGAAGCTCTTTTTGGGCCGTCGCTGCCACGGGTCCTCAGCGCTGATCGGCCGAGCTGGCTCAGGGGGGAAGGCTGGGGCCATGGCGCAGAAGCCTTTCGCAAACCCAATCCTACTTGCCCACGAAGGAGAACCCGTGTGGAGTGTTTTCGGCCGCCGGAAACTCCCAGCAAAGCAGCAGGGCCCAGGGATCCAGGGGCAGCCCAGCCCCGCTTTGCCCAATGGAGAGCCGAAGGCCGGGGCGAAAACAGCTTGTGTTGATTTCCTGCAGCGAGGCACGGTGAGGCTGTGGTTTGTTGCCCAAGGAGAGTTTCCCTTTGCAGAATGCAGTTCCCAGAAGCTCGTTATGTGCCATCGCTGCGACGGGGCCTCGGCGCTGAGCGGCCGAGCTGGATCAGGGGGCATGGCAGGGACCTGGGCGCAGAAGGCCTTCGCGCGCCCAATCCTGTTTCCCCACCAAGGAGTACCCATGGGCAGTGTGATTCGGGTGCCGGAAACCCCCAGCAAAGCAGCTGGGCCCAGGGATCCAGGTGCAGCCCAGCCCCGCATCGCCCTATGGAGAGCACAGGGCCTGGGGGGGAAAACGGCTTGCACTGCTTTCCTGAGCCAAGGCGAGTTGGGGGTGTGGTTTGCTGCCCGAGGAGAGTTTCCCTTTGCAGAATGCAGCTCCCAGAAGCTCTTCATGGGCCGTCGCTGCGAAGGGGCCTCGGCGCTGAGAGGCCGAGCTGGCTCAGGGGGCATGGCTGGGGGCTGGGTGCAGAAGCCCTTCGCGCACCCAATCCTACCTCCCCACGAAGAGGAACCCGTGGGGATTGGGTTTCGCGCGCTGGAGAGCCCCAGCAAAGCAGCAGGGCCCAGGGATCCAGGTGCAGCCTAGCCCCGTTTTGCCCTATGGAGAGCGCAGGGCCGGTGGCGAAAACGGCTTGCGCTGCTTTCCTGAGCCAAGGCGAGTAAGGGATGTGGTTTGCTGCTGGAAGAGAGTTTCCCTTTGCAGAATGCAGCTCCCAGAAGCTCGTTTTGGGCTGTCGCTGCGATGGGGCCTCGGCGCTGAGCGGCCGTGCTGGCTCAGGGGGCATGGCCGGGATCTGGGCGAAGAAGGACTTAGCACGCCCAATCCTGCTTGCCCACGAAGGAGAACCTGTGTGGAGTGTGATTCGGGTGCCGGAAACCCCCAGCAAAGCAGCAGGGCCCAGGGAGCCAGGGGCAGCCCAGCCCCGCATCGCCCTATGAAGAGCGCAGGGCCTGGGGGGGAAAACGGCTTGCACTGCTTTCCTGAGCCAAGGCGAGTTGGGGGTGTGGTTTGCTGCCCGAGGAGAGTTTCCCTTTGCAGAATGCAGCTCCCAGAAGCTCGTCATGGGCTGTCGCTGCGAAGGGGCCTCGGCGGTGAGCGGCTGAACTGGCTCAGGGGGCATGGATGGGGCCTGGGCGCAGAAGGCCTTCACGCGCCCAATCCTACTTCCCAAAGAAGGAGAACCAGTGGGGAGTGGGTTTCGGGCACTGGAGACCCCCAGCAAAGCAGCAGGGCCCAGGGAGCCAGGGGCAGCCCAGCTCAGCTTCGCCCTATGGAGAGCGGAGGGCCGGGGGCGAAAACAGCTTGTGTTGATTTCCTGCGCCGAGGCAAGTTGAGGCTGTGGTGGGCTGCCCAAGGAGAGTTTCCCTTTGCAGAATGCAGCTCCCAGAAGCTCGTTTTGATTTGCCATTGCGACGGGGCCTCGGCACTGAGCGGCAGAGCTGGCTCAGGTGGCACGGCTGCGGCCTAGGCGCAGAAGGTCTTCGCGCTCCGAATCCTGCTTCCCCACGAATGAGAACCCCTGTGGAGTGTGATTTGGGTGCCAGAAACCCCCAGCAAAGCAGCAGGGCCCAGGGATCCAGGGGCAGCCCAGCTCAGCTTCGCCCTATGGAGAGCGGAGTGCCGGGGGCGAAAACGGATAGCGTTGCTTTCCTGAGCGGAGGCGAGTTGGGGCTGTGCTTTGCTGCCCGAGGAGTGTTTCCCTTTGCAGAATGCAGCTCCCAGAAGCTCGTTTTGGGCCGTAGCTGCGACGGGGCCTCAGCGCTGAGCGCCCGAGCTGGCTCAGGGTGCATGGCTGTGGTCTGGGCGCAGAAGGCCTTCGCGCGCCCAATCCTGCTTCCCCACGAAGGAGAACCCGTGGGCAGTGTGATTCGGGTGCCGGAAACCCCCAGCAAAGCAGCAGGGCCCAGGGATCCAGGGGCAGCCCAGCTCAGCTTCGCCCTATGGAGAGCGGATTGCCGGGGGCGAAAACGGATAGCGTTGCTTTCCTGAGCGGAGGCGAGTTGGGGCTGTGCTTTGCTGCCCGAGGAGTGTTTCCCTTTGCAGAATGCAGCTCCCAGAAGCTCGTTTTGATTTGCCATTGCGACGGGGCCTCGGCACTGATGGGCAGAGCTGGCTCAGGGGGCATGGCTGCGGCCTAGGCGCAGAAGGTCTTCGCGCTCCGAATCCTGCTTCCCCAGGAATGAGAACCCCTGTGGAGTGTGATTCGGGTGCCTGAAACCACCAGCAAAGCAGCAGGGCCCAGGGATCCAGGGGCTGCCCAGCTCAGCTTCGCCCTATGGAGAGCGGAGTGCCGGGGGCGAAAACGGATAGCGTTGCTTTCCTGAGCGGAGGCGAGTTGGGGCTGTGCTTTGCTGCCCGAGGAGTGTTTCCCTTTGCAGAATGCAGTTCCCGGGAGCTCGTTATGTGCCTTGGCTGCGACGGGGGCTCGGCGCTGAGCGGCCGAGCTGGATCAGGGGGCATGGCAGGGACCTGGGCGCAGAAGGCCTTCGCGCGCCCAATCCTGTTTCCCCACGAAGGAGTACCCATGGGCAGTGTGATTCGGGTGCCAGAAACCCCCAGCAAAGCAGCTGGGCCCAGGGATCCATGGGCAGCCCAGCCCCGCATCGCCCTATGGAGAGCGCAGGGCCTGGGGGGAAAACGGCTTGCACTGCTTTCCTGAGCCAAGGCGCGTTGGGGGTGTGGTTTGCTGCCCGAGGAGAGTTTCCCTTTGCAGAATGCAGCTCCCAGAAGCTCGTTTTGGGCCGTAGCTGCCACGGGTCCTCAGCACTGAGCGGCCGAGCTGGCTCAGGGGGCATGGCTGGGGCCTGGGCGCAGAAGCCTTTCGCGCACCCAATCCTGCATTCCCCACGAAGGAGAACCCGTGGGGAGTGGGATTTGTGTGCCGGAGACCCCCAGCAAAGCAGCAGGGCCCAGGGAGCCAGGGGTGGCCCAGCCCCGCTTTGCCCTATGGAGAGAGGAGGGCTGGGGGCGCAAACAGCTTGTGTTGATTTCCTGCGCCAAGGCACGGTGAGGCTGTGGATTGCTGCCGGAGGAGAGTTTCCCTTTGCAGAATGCAGCTCCCAGAAGCTCGTCATGGGCTGTCGCTGCGAAGGGGCCTCGGCGCTGAGCGGCCGAGCTGGCTCAGGGGGCATGGATGGGGCCTGGGCGCAGAAGACCTTCGCGCGCCCAATCCTACTTCCCAAAGAAGGAGAACCAGTGGGGAGTGGGTTTCGGGCGCTGGAGACCCCCAGCAAAGCAGCAGTGCCCAGGGAGCCAGGGGTAGCTCAGCTCAGCTTCGCCCTATGGAGAGCGGAGGGCCGGGGGCGAAAACAGCTTGTGTTGATTTCCTGCGCCGAGGCAGGTTGAGGCTGTGGTGTGCTGCCCAAGGAGAGTTTCCCTTTGCAGAATGCAGCTCCCAGAAGCTCGTTTTGGGCCGTCGCTGCGAAGGGGCCTCGGTGCTGAGCGGCCGAGCTGGCTCAGGGTGCATGGCTGTGGTCTGGGTGCAGAAGGCCTTTGCGCGCCCAATCCTGCATCCCCACGAAGGAGAACCCGTGGGCAGTGTGATTCGGGTGCCGGAAACCCCCAGCAAAGCAGCAGGTCCCAGGGATCCAGGCGCAGCCCAGCCCCGCATCGCCCTATGGAGAGCGCAGGGCCTGGGGGGAAAACGGCTTGCACTGCTTTCCTGAGCCAATGCGCGTTGGGGGTGTGGTTTGCTGCCCAAGGAGAGTTTCCTTTTGCAGAATGCAGCTCCCAGAAGCTCTTTTTGGGCCGTCGCTGCCACGGGTCCTCAGCGCTGATCGGCCGAGCTGGCTCAGGGGGGAAGGCTGGGGCCATGGCGCAGAAGCCTTTCGCAAACCCAATCCTACTTGCCCACGAAGGAGAACCCGTGTGGAGTGTTTTCGGCCGCCGGAAACTCCCAGCAAAGCAGCAGGGCCCAGGGATCCAGGGGCAGCCCAGCCCCGCTTTGCCCAATGGAGAGCCGAAGGCCGGGGCGAAAACAGCTTGTGTTGATTTCCTGCAGCGAGGCACGGTGAGGCTGTGGTTTGTTGCCCAAGGAGAGTTTCCCTTTGCAGAATGCAGTTCCCAGAAGCTCGTTATGTGCCATCGCTGCGACGGGGCCTCGGCGCTGAGCGGCCGAGCTGGATCAGGGGTCATGGCAGGGACCTGGGCGCAGAAGGCCTTCGCGCGCCCAATCCTGTTTCCCCACCAAGGAGTACCCATGGGCAGTGTGATTCGGGTGCCGGAAACCCCCAGCAAAGCAGCTGGGCCCAGGGATCCAGGTGCAGCCCAGCCCCGCATCGCCCTATGGAGAGCACAGGGCCTGGGGGGGAAAACGGCTTGCACTGCTTTCCTGAGCCAAGGCGAGTTGGGGGTGTGGTTTGCTGCCCGAGGAGAGTTTCCCTTTGCAGAATGCAGCTCCCAGAAGCTCTTCATGGGCCGTCGCTGCGAAGGGGCCTCGGCGCTGAGAGGCCGAGCTGGCTCAGGGGGCATGGCTGGGGGCTGGGTGCAGAAGCCCTTCGCGCACCCAATCCTACCTCCCCACGAAGAGGAACCCGTGGGGATTGGGTTTCGCGCGCTGGAGAGCCCCAGCAAAGCAGCAGGGCCCAGGGATCCAGGTGCAGCCTAGCCCCGTTTTGCCCTATGGAGAGCGCAGGGCCGGTGGCGAAAACGGCTTGCGCTGCTTTCCTGAGCCAAGGCGAGTAAGGGATGTGGTTTGCTGCTGGAAGAGAGTTTCCCTTTGCAGAATGCAGCTCCCAGAAGCTCGTTTTGGGCTGTCGCTGCGATGGGGCCTCGGCGCTGAGCGGCCGTGCTGGCTCAGGGGGCATGGCCGGGATCTGGGCGAAGAAGGACTTAGCACGCCCAATCCTGCTTGCCCACGAAGGAGAACCTGTGTGGAGTGTGATTCGGGTGCCGGAAACCCCCAGCAAAGCAGCAGGGCCCAGGGAGCCAGGGGCAGCCCAGCCCCGCTTTGCCCTATGGAGAGCGGAGGGCCGGGGGTGAAAAGAGCTTGTGTTGATATTCTGCGTGGAGTCACGGCGAGGCTGTGGTTTGCTGCCCAAGGAGAGTGTCCCTTTGCAGAATTCAGCTCCCCGAAGCTCGCTTTGGGCCCTCGCTGCGACGGGGCCTCGGCGCTGAGCGGCCCAGCTGGCTCAGGGGGCATGGCTGGGGGCAGGGCGAAGAAGGCCTTCGAGCGCCCAATCCTACTTCCCCACGAAGGAGAACCCGTGGGGATTGGGTTTCGCGCGCTGGATACCACCAGCAAAGCAGCAGGGCCCAGGGAGCCAGGGGCAGCCCGGCCCCGCTTTGCCCTATGGAGAGCGCAGGGCCGGGGGCGAAAAGGGCTTGCGCTGCTTTCCTGAGCCAAGGCGCGTAAGGGATGTGGTTTGCTGCTGGAAGAGAGTTTCCCTTTGCAGAATGCAGCTCCCAGAAGCTCGTTTTGGGCTGTCGCTGCGACGGGGCCTCGGCGCTGAGCGGCCGAGCTGGCTCAGGGGGCATGGCTGGGGCCTGGGCGCAGGAGGCTTTCGCGCGCCCAATCCTGCATTCCCCGCGAAGGAGAACCCGTGGGGAGTGCGTTTCGGGCTCCGGAGACCCCCAGGAAAGCAGCAGGGCCCAGGGATCCAGGGGCAGCCCAGCCCCGCTTTGCCCAATGGAGAGCCGAAGGCCAGGGCGAAAACAGCTTGTGTTGATTTCCTGCAGCGAGGCACGGTGAGGCTGTGGTTTGTTGCCCAAGGAGAGTTTCCCTTTGCAGAATGCAGTTCCCAGAAGCTCGTTATGTGCCATCGCTGCGACGGGGCCTCGGCGCTGAGCGGCCGAGCTGGATCAGGGGTCATGGCAGGGACCTGGGCGCAGAAGGCCTTCGCGCGCCCAATCCTGTTTCCCCACCAAGGAGTACCCATGGGCAGTGTGATTCGGGTGCCGGAAACCCCCAGCAAAGCAGCTGGGCCCAGGGATCCAGGTGCAGCCCAGCCCCGCATCGCCCTATGAAGAGCGCAGGGCCTGGGGGGGAAAACGGCTTGCACTGCTTTCCTGAGCCAAGGCGAGTTGGGGGTGTGGTTTGCTGCCCGAGGAGAGTTTCCCTTTGCAGAATGCAGCTCCCAGAAGCTCGTCATGGGCTGTCGCTGCGAAGGGGCCTCGGCGGTGAGCGGCTGAACTGGCTCAGGGGGCATGGATGGGGCCTGGGCGCAGAAGGCCTTCACGCGCCCAATCCTACTTCCCAAAGAAGGAGAACCAGTGGGGAGTGGGTTTCGGGCACTGGAGACCCCCAGCAAAGCAGCAGGGCCCAGGGAGCCAGGGGCAGCCCAGCTCAGCTTCGCCCTATGGAGAGCGGAGGGCCGGGGGCGAAAACAGCTTGTGTTGATTTCCTGCGCCGAGGCAAGTTGAGGCTGTGGTGGGCTGCCCAAGGAGAGTTTCCCTTTGCAGAATGCAGCTCCCAGAAGCTCGTTTTGATTTGCCATTGCGACGGGGCCTCGGCACTGAGCGGCAGAGCTGGCTCAGGTGGCACGGCTGCGGCCTAGGCGCAGAAGGTCTTCGCGCTCCGAATCCTGCTTCCCCACGAATGAGAACCCCTGTGGAGTGTGATTTGGGTGCCAGAAACCCCCAGCAAAGCAGCAGGGCCCAGGGATCCAGGGGCAGCCCAGCTCAGCTTCGCCCTATGGAGAGCGGAGTGCCGGGGGCGAAAACGGATAGCGTTGCTTTCCTGAGCGGAGGCGAGTTGGGGCTGTGCTTTGCTGCCCGAGGAGTGTTTCCCTTTGCAGAATGCAGCTCCCAGAAGCTCGTTTTGGGCCGTAGCTGCGACGGGGCCTCAGCGCTGAGCGCCCGAGCTGGCTCAGGGTGCATGGCTGTGGTCTGGGCGCAGAAGGCATTCGCGCGCCCAATCCTGCTTCCCCACGAAGGAGAACCCGTGGGCAGTGTGATTCGGGTGCCGGAAACCCCCAGCAAAGCAGCAGGGCCCAGGGATCCAGGGGCAGCCCAGCTCAGCTTCGCCCTATGGAGAGCGGATTGCCGGGGGCGAAAACGGATAGCGTTGCTTTCCTGAGCGGAGGCGAGTTGGGGCTGTGCTTTGCTGCCCGAGGAGTGTTTCCCTTTGCAGAATGCAGCTCCCAGAAGCTCGTTTTGATTTGCCATTGCGACGGGGCCTCGGCACTGATGGGCAGAGCTGGCTCAGGGGGCATGGCTGCGGCCTAGGCGCAGAAGGTCTTCGCGCTCCGAATCCTGCTTCCCCAGGAATGAGAACCCCTGTGGAGTGTGATTCGGGTGCCTGAAACCACCAGCAAAGCAGCAGGGCCCAGGGATCCAGGGGCTGCCCAGCTCAGCTTCGCCCTATGGAGAGCGGAGTGCCGGGGGCGAAAACGGATAGCGTTGCTTTCCTGAGCGGAGGCGAGTTGGGGCTGTGCTTTGCTGCCCGAGGAGTGTTTCCCTTTGCAGAATGCAGTTCCCGGGAGCTCGTTATGTGCCTTGGCTGCGACGGGGGCTCGGCGCTGAGCGGCCGAGCTGGATCAGGGGGCATGGCAGGGACCTGGGCGCAGAAGGCCTTCGCGCGCCCAATCCTGTTTCCCCACGAAGGAGTACCCATGGGCAGTGTGATTCGGGTGCCAGAAACCCCCAGCAAAGCAGCTGGGCCCAGGGATCCATGGGCAGCCCAGCCCCGCATCGCCCTATGGAGAGCGCAGGGCCTGGGGGGAAAACGGCTTGCACTGCTTTCCTGAGCCAAGGCGCGTTGGGGGTGTGGTTTGCTGCCCGAGGAGAGTTTCCCTTTGCAGAATGCAGCTCCCAGAAGCTCGTTTTGGGCCGTAGCTGCCACGGGTCCTCAGCACTGAGCGGCCGAGCTGGCTCAGGGGGCATGGCTGGGGCCTGGGCGCAGAAGCCTTTCGCGCACCCAATCCTGCATTCCCCACGAAGGAGAACCCGTGGGGAGTGGGATTTGTGTGCCGGAGACCCCCAGCAAAGCAGCAGGGCCCAGGGAGCCAGGGGTGGCCCAGCCCCGCTTTGCCCTATGGAGAGAGGAGGGCTGGGGGCGCAAACAGCTTGTGTTGATTTCCTGCGCCAAGGCACGGTGAGGCTGTGGATTGCTGCCGGAGGAGAGTTTCCCTTTGCAGAATGCAGCTCCCAGAAGCTCGTCATGGGCTGTCGCTGCGAAGGGGCCTCGGCGCTGAGCGGCCGAGCTGGCTCAGGGGGCATGGATGGGGCCTGGGCGCAGAAGACCTTCGCGCGCCCAATCCTACTTCCCAAAGAAGGAGAACCAGTGGGGAGTGGGTTTCGGGCGCTGGAGACCCCCAGCAAAGCAGCAGTGCCCAGGGAGCCAGGGGTAGCTCAGCTCAGCTTCGCCCTATGGAGAGCGGAGGGCCGGGGGCGAAAACAGCTTGTGTTGATTTCCTGCGCCGAGGCAGGTTGAGGCTGTGGTGTGCTGCCCAAGGAGAGTTTCCCTTTGCAGAATGCAGCTCCCAGAAGCTCGTTTTGGGCCGTCGCTGCGAAGGGGCCTCGGTGCTGAGCGGCCGAGCTGGCTCAGGGTGCATGGCTGTGGTCTGGGTGCAGAAGGCCTTTGCGCGCCCAATCCTGCATCCCCACGAAGGAGAACCCGTGGGCAGTGTGATTCGGGTGCCGGAAACCCCCAGCAAAGCAGCAGGTCCCAGGGATCCAGGCGCAGCCCAGCCCCGCATCGCCCTATGGAGAGCGCAGGGCCTGGGGGGAAAACGGCTTGCACTGCTTTCCTGAGCCAATGCGCGTTGGGGGTGTGGTTTGCTGCCCAAGGAGAGTTTCCTTTTGCAGAATGCAGCTCCCAGAAGCTCTTTTTGGGCCGTCGCTGCCACGGGTCCTCAGCGCTGATCGGCCGAGCTGGCTCAGGGGGGAAGGCTGGGGCCATGGCGCAGAAGCCTTTCGCAAACCCAATCCTACTTGCCCACGAAGGAGAACCCGTGTGGAGTGTTTTCGGCCGCCGGAAACTCCCAGCAAAGCAGCAGGGCCCAGGGATCCAGGGGCAGCCCAGCCCCGCTTTGCCCAATGGAGAGCCGAAGGCCGGGGCGAAAACAGCTTGTGTTGATTTCCTGCAGCGAGGCACGGTGAGGCTGTGGTTTGTTGCCCAAGGAGAGTTTCCCTTTGCAGAATGCAGTTCCCAGAAGCTCGTTATGTGCCATCGCTGCGACGGGGCCTCGGCGCTGAGCGGCCGAGCTGGATCAGGGGTCATGGCAGGGACCTGGGCGCAGAAGGCCTTCGCGCGCCCAATCCTGTTTCCCCACCAAGGAGTACCCATGGGCAGTGTGATTCGGGTGCCGGAAACCCCCAGCAAAGCAGCTGGGCCCAGGGATCCAGGTGCAGCCCAGCCCCGCATCGCCCTATGGAGAGCACAGGGCCTGGGGGGGAAAACGGCTTGCACTGCTTTCCTGAGCCAAGGCGAGTTGGGGGTGTGGTTTGCTGCCCGAGGAGAGTTTCCCTTTGCAGAATGCAGCTCCCAGAAGCTCTTCATGGGCCGTCGCTGCGAAGGGGCCTCGGCGCTGAGAGGCCGAGCTGGCTCAGGGGGCATGGCTGGGGGCTGGGTGCAGAAGCCCTTCGCGCACCCAATCCTACCTCCCCACGAAGAGGAACCCGTGGGGATTGGGTTTCGCGCGCTGGAGAGCCCCAGCAAAGCAGCAGGGCCCAGGGATCCAGGTGCAGCCTAGCCCCGTTTTGCCCTATGGAGAGCGCAGGGCCGGTGGCGAAAACGGCTTGCGCTGCTTTCCTGAGCCAAGGCGAGTAAGGGATGTGGTTTGCTGCTGGAAGAGAGTTTCCCTTTGCAGAATGCAGCTCCCAGAAGCTCGTTTTGGGCTGTCGCTGCGATGGGGCCTCGGCGCTGAGCGGCTGTGCTGGCTCAGGGGGCATGGCCGGGATCTGGGCGAAGAAGGACTTAGCACGCCCAATCCTGCTTGCCCACGAAGGAGAACCTGTGTGGAGTGTGATTCGGGTGCCGGAAACCCCCAGCAAAGCAGCAGGGCCCAGGGAGCCAGGGGCAGCCCAGCCCCGCTTTGCCCTATGGAGAGCGGAGGGCCGGGGGTGAAAAGAGCTTGTGTTGATATTCTGCGTGGAGTCACGGCGAGGCTGTGGTTTGCTGCCCAAGGAGAGTGTCCCTTTGCAGAATTCAGCTCCCCGAAGCTCGCTTTGGGCCCTCGCTGCGACGGGGCCTCGGCGCTGAGCGGCCCAGCTGGCTCAGGGGGCATGGCTGGGGGCAGGGCGAAGAAGGCCTTCGAGCGCCCAATCCTACTTCCCCACGAAGGAGAACCCGTGGGGATTGGGTTTCGCGCGCTGGATACCACCAGCAAAGCAGCAGGGCCCAGGGAGCCAGGGGCAGCCCGGCCCCGCTTTGCCCTATGGAGAGCGCAGGGCCGGGGGCGAAAAGGGCTTGCGCTGCTTTCCTGAGCCAAGGCGCGTAAGGGATGTGGTTTGCTGCTGGAAGAGAGTTTCCCTTTGCAGAATGCAGCTCCCAGAAGCTCGTTTTGGGCCGTAGCTGCCACGGGTCCTCAGCACTGAGCGGCCGAGCTGGCTCAGGGGGCATGGCTGGGGCCTGGGCGCAGAAGCCTTTCGCGCACCCAATCCTGCATTCCCCACGAAGGAGAACCCGTGGGGAGTGGGATTTGTGTGCCGGAGACCCCCAGCAAAGCAGCAGGGCCCAGGGAGCCAGGGGTGGCCCAGCCCCGCTTTGCCCTATGGAGAGAGGAGGGCTGGGGGCGCAAACAGCTTGTGTTGATTTCCTGCGCCAAGGCACGGTGAGGCTGTGGATTGCTGCCGGAGGAGAGTTTCCCTTTGCAGAATGAAGATCCCAGAAGCTCGTCATGCGCCGTCGCTGCGAAGGGGCCTCGGAGCTGAGCGGCCGAGCTGGCTCAGGGGGCATGGATGGGGCCTGGGCGCAGAAGACCTTCGCGCGCCCAATCCTACTTCCCAAAGAAGGAGAACCAGTGGGGAGTGGGTTTCGGGCGCTGGAGACCCCCAGCAAAGCAGCAGTGCCCAGGGAGCCAGGGGTAGCTCAGCTCAGCTTCGCCCTATGGAGAGCGGAGGGCCGGGGGCGAAAACAGCTTGTGTTGATTTCCTGCGCCGAGGCAGGTTGAGGCTGTGGTGTGCTGCCCAAGGAGAGTTTCCCTTTGCAGAATGCAGCTCCCAGAAGCTCGTTTTGGGCCGTCGCTGCGAAGGGGCCTCGGTGCTGAGCGGCCGAGCTGGCTCAGGGTGCATGGCTGTGGTCTGGGTGCAGAAGGCCTTTGCGCGCCCAATCCTGCATCCCCACGAAGGAGAACCCGTGGGCAGTGTGATTCGGGTGCCGGAAACCCCCAGCAAAGCAGCAGGTCCCAGGGATCCAGGCGCAGCCCAGCCCCGCATCGCCCTATGGAGAGCGCAGGGCCTGGGGGGAAAACGGCTTGCACTGCTTTCCTGAGCCAATGCGCGTTGGGGGTGTGGTTTGCTGCCCAAGGAGAGTTTCCTTTTGCAGAATGCAGCTCCCAGAAGCTCTTTTTGGGCCGTCGCTGCCACGGGTCCTCAGCGCTGATCGGCCGAGCTGGCTCAGGGGGGAAGGCTGGGGCCATGGCGCAGAAGCCTTTCGCAAACCCAATCCTACTTGCCCACGAAGGAGAACCCGTGTGGAGTGTTTTCGGCCGCCGGAAACTCCCAGCAAAGCAGCAGGGCCCAGGGATCCAGGGGCAGCCCAGCCCCGCTTTGCCCAATGGAGAGCCGAAGGCCGGGGCGAAAACAGCTTGTGTTGATTTCCTGCAGCGAGGCACGGTGAGGCTGTGGTTTGTTGCCCAAGGAGAGTTTCCCTTTGCAGAATGCAGTTCCCAGAAGCTCGTTATGTGCCATCGCTGCGACGGGGCCTCGGCGCTGAGCGGCCGAGCTGGATCAGGGGTCATGGCAGGGACCTGGGCGCAGAAGGCCTTCGCGCGCCCAATCCTGTTTCCCCACCAAGGAGTACCCATGGGCAGTGTGATTCGGGTGCCGGAAACCCCCAGCAAAGCAGCTGGGCCCAGGGATCCAGGTGCAGCCCAGCCCCGCATCGCCCTATGGAGAGCGCAGGGCCTGGGGGGGAAAACGGCTTGCACTGCTTTCCTGAGCCAAGGCGAGTTGGGGGTGTGGTTTGCTGCCCGAGGAGAGTTTCCCTTTGCAGAATGCAGCTCCCAGAAGCTCGTCATGGGCCGTCGCTGCGAAGGGGCCTCGGCGCTGAGAGGCCGAGCTGGCTCAGGGGGCATGGCTGGGGGCTGGGTGCAGAAGCCCTTCGCGCACCCAATCCTACCTCCCCACGAAGAGGAACCCGTGGGGATTGGGTTTCGCGCGCTGGAGAGCCCCAGCAAAGCAGCAGGGCCCAGGGATCCAGGTGCAGCCTAGCCCCGTTTTGCCCTATGGAGAGCGCAGGGCCGGTGGCGAAAACGGCTTGCGCTGCTTTCCTGAGCCAAGGCGAGTAAGGGATGTGGTTTGCTGCTGGAAGAGAGTTTCCCTTTGCAGAATGCAGCTCCCAGAAGCTCGTTTTGGGCTGTCGCTGCGATGGGGCCTCGGCGCTGAGCGGCCGTGCTGGCTCAGGGGGCATGGCCGGGATCTGGGCGAAGAAGGACTTAGCACGCCCAATCCTGCTTGCCCACGAAGGAGAACCTGTGTGGAGTGTGATTCGGGTGCCGGAAACCCCCAGCAAAGCAGCAGGGCCCAGGGAGCCAGGGGCAGCCCAGCCCCGCATCGCCCTATGAAGAGCGCAGGGCCTGGGGGGGAAAACGGCTTGCACTGCTTTCCTGAGCCAAGGCGAGTTGGGGGTGTGGTTTGCTGCCCGAGGAGAGTTTCCCTTTGCAGAATGCAGCTCCCAGAAGCTCGTCATGGGCTGTCGCTGCGAAGGGGCCTCGGCGGTGAGCGGCTGAACTGGCTCAGGGGGCATGGATGGGGCCTGGGCGCAGAAGGCCTTCACGCGCCCAATCCTACTTCCCAAAGAAGGAGAACCAGTGGGGAGTGGGTTTCGGGCACTGGAGACCCCCAGCAAAGCAGCAGGGCCCAGGGAGCCAGGGGCAGCCCAGCTCAGCTTCGCCCTATGGAGAGCGGAGGGCCGGGGGCGAAAACAGCTTGTGTTGATTTCCTGCGCCGAGGCAAGTTGAGGCTGTGGTGGGCTGCCCAAGGAGAGTTTCCCTTTGCAGAATGCAGCTCCCAGAAGCTCGTTTTGATTTGCCATTGCGACGGGGCCTCGGCACTGAGCGGCAGAGCTGGCTCAGGTGGCACGGCTGCGGCCTAGGCGCAGAAGGTCTTCGCGCTCCGAATCCTGCTTCCCCACGAATGAGAACCCCTGTGGAGTGTGATTTGGGTGCCAGAAACCCCCAGCAAAGCAGCAGGGCCCAGGGATCCAGGGGCAGCCCAGCTCAGCTTCGCCCTATGGAGAGCGGAGTGCCGGGGGCGAAAACGGATAGCGTTGCTTTCCTGAGCGGAGGCGAGTTGGGGCTGTGCTTTGCTGCCCGAGGAGTGTTTCCCTTTGCAGAATGCAGCTCCCAGAAGCTCGTTTTGGGCCGTAGCTGCGACGGGGCCTCAGCGCTGAGCGCCCGAGCTGGCTCAGGGTGCATGGCTGTGGTCTGGGCGCAGAAGGCCTTCGCGCGCCCAATCCTGCTTCCCCACGAAGGAGAACCCGTGGGCAGTGTGATTCGGGTGCCGGAAACCCCCAGCAAAGCAGCAGGGCCCAGGGATCCAGGGGCAGCCCAGCTCAGCTTCGCCCTATGGAGAGCGGATTGCCGGGGGCGAAAACGGATAGCGTTGCTTTCCTGAGCGGAGGCGAGTTGGGGCTGTGCTTTGCTGCCCGAGGAGTGTTTCCCTTTGCAGAATGCAGCTCCCAGAAGCTCGTTTTGATTTGCCATTGCGACGGGGCCTCGGCACTGATGGGCAGAGCTGGCTCAGGGGGCATGGCTGCGGCCTAGGCGCAGAAGGTCTTCGCGCTCCGAATCCTGCTTCCCCAGGAATGAGAACCCCTGTGGAGTGTGATTCGGGTGCCTGAAACCACCAGCAAAGCAGCAGGGCCCAGGGATCCAGGGGCTGCCCAGCTCAGCTTCGCCCTATGGAGAGCGGAGTGCCGGGGGCGAAAACGGATAGCGTTGCTTTCCTGAGCGGAGGCGAGTTGGGGCTGTGCTTTGCTGCCCGAGGAGTGTTTCCCTTTGCAGAATGCAGTTCCCGGGAGCTCGTTATGTGCCTTGGCTGCGACGGGGGCTCGGCGCTGAGCGGCCGAGCTGGATCAGGGGGCATGGCAGGGACCTGGGCGCAGAAGGCCTTCGCGCGCCCAATCCTGTTTCCCCACGAAGGAGTACCCATGGGCAGTGTGATTCGGGTGCCAGAAACCCCCAGCAAAGCAGCTGGGCCCAGGGATCCATGGGCAGCCCAGCCCCGCATCGCCCTATGGAGAGCGCAGGGCCTGGGGGGAAAACGGCTTGCACTGCTTTCCTGAGCCAAGGCGCGTTGGGGGTGTGGTTTGCTGCCCGAGGAGAGTTTCCCTTTGCAGAATGCAGCTCCCAGAAGCTCGTTTTGGGCCGTAGCTGCCACGGGTCCTCAGCACTGAGCGGCCGAGCTGGCTCAGGGGGCATGGCTGGGGCCTGGGCGCAGAAGCCTTTCGCGCACCCAATCCTGCATTCCCCACGAAGGAGAACCCGTGGGGAGTGGGATTTGTGTGCCGGAGACCCCCAGCAAAGCAGCAGGGCCCAGGGAGCCAGGGGTGGCCCAGCCCCGCTTTGCCCTATGGAGAGAGGAGGGCTGGGGGCGCAAACAGCTTGTGTTGATTTCCTGCGCCAAGGCACGGTGAGGCTGTGGATTGCTGCCGGAGGAGAGTTTCCCTTTGCAGAATGCAGCTCCCAGAAGCTCGTCATGGGCTGTCGCTGCGAAGGGGCCTCGGCGCTGAGCGGCCGAGCTGGCTCAGGGGGCATGGATGGGGCCTGGGCGCAGAAGACCTTCGCGCGCCCAATCCTACTTCCCAAAGAAGGAGAACCAGTGGGGAGTGGGTTTCGGGCGCTGGAGACCCCCAGCAAAGCAGCAGTGCCCAGGGAGCCAGGGGTAGCTCAGCTCAGCTTCGCCCTATGGAGAGCGGAGGGCCGGGGGCGAAAACAGCTTGTGTTGATTTCCTGCGCCGAGGCAGGTTGAGGCTGTGGTGTGCTGCCCAAGGAGAGTTTCCCTTTGCAGAATGCAGCTCCCAGAAGCTCGTTTTGGGCCGTCGCTGCGAAGGGGCCTCGGTGCTGAGCGGCCGAGCTGGCTCAGGGTGCATGGCTGTGGTCTGGGTGCAGAAGGCCTTTGCGCGCCCAATCCTGCATCCCCACGAAGGAGAACCCGTGGGCAGTGTGATTCGGGTGCCGGAAACCCCCAGCAAAGCAGCAGGTCCCAGGGATCCAGGCGCAGCCCAGCCCCGCATCGCCCTATGGAGAGCGCAGGGCCTGGGGGGAAAACGGCTTGCACTGCTTTCCTGAGCCAATGCGCGTTGGGGGTGTGGTTTGCTGCCCAAGGAGAGTTTCCTTTTGCAGAATGCAGCTCCCAGAAGCTCTTTTTGGGCCGTCGCTGCCACGGGTCCTCAGCGCTGATCGGCCGAGCTGGCTCAGGGGGGAAGGCTGGGGCCATGGCGCAGAAGCCTTTCGCAAACCCAATCCTACTTGCCCACGAAGGAGAACCCGTGTGGAGTGTTTTCGGCCGCCGGAAACTCCCAGCAAAGCAGCAGGGCCCAGGGATCCAGGGGCAGCCCAGCCCCGCTTTGCCCAATGGAGAGCCGAAGGCCGGGGCGAAAACAGCTTGTGTTGATTTCCTGCAGCGAGGCACGGTGAGGCTGTGGTTTGTTGCCCAAGGAGAGTTTCCCTTTGCAGAATGCAGTTCCCAGAAGCTCGTTATGTGCCATCGCTGCGACGGGGCCTCGGCGCTGAGCGGCCGAGCTGGATCAGGGGGCATGGCAGGGACCTGGGCGCAGAAGGCCTTCGCGCGCCCAATCCTGTTTCCCCACCAAGGAGTACCCATGGGCAGTGTGATTCGGGTGCCGGAAACCCCCAGCAAAGCAGCTGGGCCCAGGGATCCAGGTGCAGCCCAGCCCCGCATCGCCCTATGGAGAGCACAGGGCCTGGGGGGGAAAACGGCTTGCACTGCTTTCCTGAGCCAAGGCGAGTTGGGGGTGTGGTTTGCTGCCCGAGGAGAGTTTCCCTTTGCAGAATGCAGCTCCCAGAAGCTCTTCATGGGCCGTCGCTGCGAAGGGGCCTCGGCGCTGAGAGGCCGAGCTGGCTCAGGGGGCATGGCTGGGGGCTGGGTGCAGAAGCCCTTCGCGCACCCAATCCTACCTCCCCACGAAGAGGAACCCGTGGGGATTGGGTTTCGCGCGCTGGAGAGCCCCAGCAAAGCAGCAGGGCCCAGGGATCCAGGTGCAGCCTAGCCCCGTTTTGCCCTATGGAGAGCGCAGGGCCGGTGGCGAAAACGGCTTGCGCTGCTTTCCTGAGCCAAGGCGAGTAAGGGATGTGGTTTGCTGCTGGAAGAGAGTTTCCCTTTGCAGAATGCAGCTCCCAGAAGCTCGTTTTGGGCTGTCGCTGCGATGGGGCCTCGGCGCTGAGCGGCCGTGCTGGCTCAGGGGGCATGGCCGGGATCTGGGCGAAGAAGGACTTAGCACGCCCAATCCTGCTTGCCCACGAAGGAGAACCTGTGTGGAGTGTGATTCGGGTGCCGGAAACCCCCAGCAAAGCAGCAGGTCCCAGGGATCCAGGCGCAGCCCAGCCCCGCATCGCCCTATGGAGAGCGCAGGGCCTGGGGGGAAAACGGCTTGCACTGCTTTCCTGAGCCAATGCGCGTTGGGGGTGTGGTTTGCTGCCCAAGGAGAGTTTCCTTTTGCAGAATGCAGCTCCCAGAAGCTCTTTTTGGGCCGTCGCTGCCACGGGTCCTCAGCGCTGATCGGCCGAGCTGGCTCAGGGGGGAAGGCTGGGGCCATGGCGCAGAAGCCTTTCGCAAACCCAATCCTACTTGCCCACGAAGGAGAACCCGTGTGGAGTGTTTTCGGCCGCCGGAAACTCCCAGCAAAGCAGCAGGGCCCAGGGATCCAGGGGCAGCCCAGCCCCGCTTTGCCCAATGGAGAGCCGAAGGCCGGGGCGAAAACAGCTTGTGTTGATTTCCTGCAGCGAGGCACGGTGAGGCTGTGGTTTGTTGCCCAAGGAGAGTTTCCCTTTGCAGAATGCAGTTCCCAGAAGCTCGTTATGTGCCATCGCTGCGACGGGGCCTCGGCGCTGAGCAGCCGAGCTGGATCAGGGGGCATGGCAGGGACCTGGGCGCAGAAGGCCTTCGCGCGCCCAATCCTGTTTCCCCACCAAGGAGTACCCATGGGCAGTGTGATTCGGGTGCCGGAAACCCCCAGCAAAGCAGCTGGGCCCAGGGATCCAGGTGCAGCCCAGCCCCGCATCGCCCTATGGAGAGCACAGGGCCTGGGGGGGAAAACGGCTTGCACTGCTTTCCTGAGCCAAGGCGAGTTGGGGGTGTGGTTTGCTGCCCGAGGAGAGTTTCCCTTTGCAGAATGCAGCTCCCAGAAGCTCTTCATGGGCCGTCGCTGCGAAGGGGCCTCGGCGCTGAGAGGCCGAGCTGGCTCAGGGGGCATGGCTGGGGGCTGGGTGCAGAAGCCCTTCGCGCACCCAATCCTACCTCCCCACGAAGAGGAACCCGTGGGGATTGGGTTTCGCGCGCTGGAGAGCCCCAGCAAAGCAGCAGGGCCCAGGGATCCAGGTGCAGCCTAGCCCCGTTTTGCCCTATGGAGAGCGCAGGGCCGGTGGCGAAAACGGCTTGCGCTGCTTTCCTGAGCCAAGGCGAGTAAGGGATGTGGTTTGCTGCTGGAAGAGAGTTTCCCTTTGCAGAATGCAGCTCCCAGAAGCTCGTTTTGGGCTGTCGCTGCGATGGGGCCTCGGCGCTGAGCGGCCGTGCTGGCTCAGGGGGCATGGCCGGGATCTGGGCGAAGAAGGACTTAGCACGCCCAATCCTGCTTGCCCACGAAGGAGAACCTGTGTGGAGTGTGATTCGGGTGCCGGAAACCCCCAGCAAAGCAGCAGGGCCCAGGGAGCCAGGGGCAGCCCAGCCCCGCATCGCCCTATGAAGAGCGCAGGGCCTGGGGGGGAAAACGGCTTGCACTGCTTTCCTGAGCCAAGGCGAGTTGGGGGTGTGGTTTGCTGCCCGAGGAGAGTTTCCCTTTGCAGAATGCAGCTCCCAGAAGCTCGTCATGGGCTGTCGCTGCGAAGGGGCCTCGGCGGTGAGCGGCTGAACTGGCTCAGGGGGCATGGATGGGGCCTGGGCGCAGAAGGCCTTCACGCGCCCAATCCTACTTCCCAAAGAAGGAGAACCAGTGGGGAGTGGGTTTCGGGCACTGGAGACCCCCAGCAAAGCAGCAGGGCCCAGGGAGCCAGGGGCAGCCCAGCTCAGCTTCGCCCTATGGAGAGCGGAGGGCCGGGGGCGAAAACAGCTTGTGTTGATTTCCTGCGCCGAGGCAAGTTGAGGCTGTGGTGGGCTGCCCAAGGAGAGTTTCCCTTTGCAGAATGCAGCTCCCAGAAGCTCGTTTTGATTTGCCATTGCGACGGGGCCTCGGCACTGAGCGGCAGAGCTGGCTCAGGTGGCACGGCTGCGGCCTAGGCGCAGAAGGTCTTCGCGCTCCGAATCCTGCTTCCCCACGAATGAGAACCCCTGTGGAGTGTGATTTGGGTGCCAGAAACCCCCAGCAAAGCAGCAGGGCCCAGGGATCCAGGGGCAGCCCAGCTCAGCTTCGCCCTATGGAGAGCGGAGTGCCGGGGGCGAAAACGGATAGCGTTGCTTTCCTGAGCGGAGGCGAGTTGGGGCTGTGCTTTGCTGCCCGAGGAGTGTTTCCCTTTGCAGAATGCAGCTCCCAGAAGCTCGTTTTGGGCCGTAGCTGCGACGGGGCCTCAGCGCTGAGCGCCCGAGCTGGCTCAGGGTGCATGGCTGTGGTCTGGGCGCAGAAGGCCTTCGCGCGCCCAATCCTGCTTCCCCACGAAGGAGAACCCGTGGGCAGTGTGATTCGGGTGCCGGAAACCCCCAGCAAAGCAGCAGGGCCCAGGGATCCAGGGGCAGCCCAGCTCAGCTTCGCCCTATGGAGAGCGGATTGCCGGGGGCGAAAACGGATAGCGTTGCTTTCCTGAGCGGAGGCGAGTTGGGGCTGTGCTTTGCTGCCCGAGGAGTGTTTCCCTTTGCAGAATGCAGCTCCCAGAAGCTCGTTTTGATTTGCCATTGCGACGGGGCCTCGGCACTGATGGGCAGAGCTGGCTCAGGGGGCATGGCTGCGGCCTAGGCGCAGAAGGTCTTCGCGCTCCGAATCCTGCTTCCCCAGGAATGAGAACCCCTGTGGAGTGTGATTCGGGTGCCTGAAACCACCAGCAAAGCAGCAGGGCCCAGGGATCCAGGGGCTGCCCAGCTCAGCTTCGCCCTATGGAGAGCGGAGTGCCGGGGGCGAAAACGGATAGCGTTGCTTTCCTGAGCGGAGGCGAGTTGGGGCTGTGCTTTGCTGCCCGAGGAGTGTTTCCCTTTGCAGAATGCAGTTCCCGGGAGCTCGTTATGTGCCTTGGCTGCGACGGGGGCTCGGCGCTGAGCGGCCGAGCTGGATCAGGGGGCATGGCAGGGACCTGGGCGCAGAAGGCCTTCGCGCGCCCAATCCTGTTTCCCCACGAAGGAGTACCCATGGGCAGTGTGATTCGGGTGCCAGAAACCCCCAGCAAAGCAGCTGGGCCCAGGGATCCATGGGCAGCCCAGCCCCGCATCGCCCTATGGAGAGCGCAGGGCCTGGGGGGAAAACGGCTTGCACTGCTTTCCTGAGCCAAGGCGCGTTGGGGGTGTGGTTTGCTGCCCGAGGAGAGTTTCCCTTTGCAGAATGCAGCTCCCAGAAGCTCGTTTTGGGCCGTAGCTGCCACGGGTCCTCAGCACTGAGCGGCCGAGCTGGCTCAGGGGGCATGGCTGGGGCCTGGGCGCAGAAGCCTTTCGCGCACCCAATCCTGCATTCCCCACGAAGGAGAACCCGTGGGGAGTGGGATTTGTGTGCCGGAGACCCCCAGCAAAGCAGCAGGGCCCAGGGAGCCAGGGGTGGCCCAGCCCCGCTTTGCCCTATGGAGAGAGGAGGGCTGGGGGCGCAAACAGCTTGTGTTGATTTCCTGCGCCAAGGCACGGTGAGGCTGTGGATTGCTGCCGGAGGAGAGTTTCCCTTTGCAGAATGCAGCTCCCAGAAGCTCGTCATGGGCTGTCGCTGCGAAGGGGCCTCGGCGCTGAGCGGCCGAGCTGGCTCAGGGGGCATGGATGGGGCCTGGGCGCAGAAGACCTTCGCGCGCCCAATCCTACTTCCCAAAGAAGGAGAACCAGTGGGGAGTGGGTTTCGGGCGCTGGAGACCCCCAGCAAAGCAGCAGTGCCCAGGGAGCCAGGGGTAGCTCAGCTCAGCTTCGCCCTATGGAGAGCGGAGGGCCGGGGGCGAAAACAGCTTGTGTTGATTTCCTGCGCCGAGGCAGGTTGAGGCTGTGGTGTGCTGCCCAAGGAGAGTTTCCCTTTGCAGAATGCAGCTCCCAGAAGCTCGTTTTGGGCCGTCGCTGCGAAGGGGCCTCGGTGCTGAGCGGCCGAGCTGGCTCAGGGTGCATGGCTGTGGTCTGGGTGCAGAAGGCCTTTGCGCGCCCAATCCTGCATCCCCACGAAGGAGAACCCGTGGGCAGTGTGATTCGGGTGCCGGAAACCCCCAGCAAAGCAGCAGGTCCCAGGGATCCAGGCGCAGCCCAGCCCCGCATCGCCCTATGGAGAGCGCAGGGCCTGGGGGGAAAACGGCTTGCACTGCTTTCCTGAGCCAATGCGCGTTGGGGGTGTGGTTTGCTGCCCAAGGAGAGTTTCCTTTTGCAGAATGCAGCTCCCAGAAGCTCTTTTTGGGCCGTCGCTGCCACGGGTCCTCAGCGCTGATCGGCCGAGCTGGCTCAGGGGGGAAGGCTGGGGCCATGGCGCAGAAGCCTTTCGCAAACCCAATCCTACTTGCCCACGAAGGAGAACCCGTGTGGAGTGTTTTCGGCCGCCGGAAACTCCCAGCAAAGCAGCAGGGCCCAGGGATCCAGGGGCAGCCCAGCCCCGCTTTGCCCAATGGAGAGCCGAAGGCCGGGGCGAAAACAGCTTGTGTTGATTTCCTGCAGCGAGGCACGGTGAGGCTGTGGTTTGTTGCCCAAGGAGAGTTTCCCTTTGCAGAATGCAGTTCCCAGAAGCTCGTTATGTGCCATCGCTGCGACGGGGCCTCGGCGCTGAGCGGCCGAGCTGGATCAGGGGTCATGGCAGGGACCTGGGCGCAGAAGGCCTTCGCGCGCCCAATCCTGTTTCCCCACCAAGGAGTACCCATGGGCAGTGTGATTCGGGTGCCGGAAACCCCCAGCAAAGCAGCTGGGCCCAGGGATCCAGGTGCAGCCCAGCCCCGCATCGCCCTATGGAGAGCACAGGGCCTGGGGGGGAAAACGGCTTGCACTGCTTTCCTGAGCCAAGGCGAGTTGGGGGTGTGGTTTGCTGCCCGAGGAGAGTTTCCCTTTGCAGAATGCAGCTCCCAGAAGCTCTTCATGGGCCGTCGCTGCGAAGGGGCCTCGGCGCTGAGAGGCCGAGCTGGCTCAGGGGGCATGGCTGGGGGCTGGGTGCAGAAGCCCTTCGCGCACCCAATCCTACCTCCCCACGAAGAGGAACCCGTGGGGATTGGGTTTCGCGCGCTGGAGAGCCCCAGCAAAGCAGCAGGGCCCAGGGATCCAGGTGCAGCCTAGCCCCGTTTTGCCCTATGGAGAGCGCAGGGCCGGTGGCGAAAACGGCTTGCGCTGCTTTCCTGAGCCAAGGCGAGTAAGGGATGTGGTTTGCTGCTGGAAGAGAGTTTCCCTTTGCAGAATGCAGCTCCCAGAAGCTCGTTTTGGGCTGTCGCTGCGATGGGGCCTCGGCGCTGAGCGGCCGTGCTGGCTCAGGGGGCATGGCCGGGATCTGGGCGAAGAAGGACTTAGCACGCCCAATCCTGCTTGCCCACGAAGGAGAACCTGTGTGGAGTGTGATTCGGGTGCCGGAAACCCCCAGCAAAGCAGCAGGGCCCAGGGAGCCAGGGGCAGCCCAGCCCCGCTTTGCCCTATGGAGAGCGGAGGGCCGGGGGTGAAAAGAGCTTGTGTTGATATTCTGCGTGGAGTCACGGCGAGGCTGTGGTTTGCTGCCCAAGGAGAGTGTCCCTTTGCAGAATTCAGCTCCCCGAAGCTCGCTTTGGGCCCTCGCTGCGACGGGGCCTCGGCGCTGAGCGGCCCAGCTGGCTCAGGGGGCATGGCTGGGGGCAGGGCGAAGAAGGCCTTCGAGCGCCCAATCCTACTTCCCCACGAAGGAGAACCCGTGGGGATTGGGTTTCGCGCGCTGGATACCACCAGCAAAGCAGCAGGGCCCAGGGAGCCAGGGGCAGCCCGGCCCCGCTTTGCCCTATGGAGAGCGCAGGGCCGGGGGCGAAAAGGGCTTGCGCTGCTTTCCTGAGCCAAGGCGCGTAAGGGATGTGGTTTGCTGCTGGAAGAGAGTTTCCCTTTGCAGAATGCAGCTCCCAGAAGCTCGTTTTGGGCTGTCGCTGCGACGGGGCCTCGGCGCTGAGCGGCCGAGCTGGCTCAGGGGGCATGGCTGGGGCCTGGGCGCAGGAGGCTTTCGCGCGCCCAATCCTGCATTCCCCGCGAAGGAGAACCCGTGGGGAGTGCGTTTCGGGCTCCGGAGACCCCCAGGAAAGCAGCAGGGCCCAGGGATCCAGGGGCAGCCCAGCCCCGCTTTGCCCAATGGAGAGCCGAAGGCCAGGGCGAAAACAGCTTGTGTTGATTTCCTGCAGCGAGGCACGGTGAGGCTGTGGTTTGTTGCCCAAGGAGAGTTTCCCTTTGCAGAATGCAGTTCCCAGAAGCTCGTTATGTGCCATCGCTGCGACGGGGCCTCGGCGCTGAGCGGCCGAGCTGGATCAGGGGTCATGGCAGGGACCTGGGCGCAGAAGGCCTTCGCGCGCCCAATCCTGTTTCCCCACCAAGGAGTACCCATGGGCAGTGTGATTCGGGTGCCGGAAACCCCCAGCAAAGCAGCTGGGCCCAGGGATCCAGGTGCAGCCCAGCCCCGCATCGCCCTATGAAGAGCGCAGGGCCTGGGGGGGAAAACGGCTTGCACTGCTTTCCTGAGCCAAGGCGAGTTGGGGGTGTGGTTTGCTGCCCGAGGAGAGTTTCCCTTTGCAGAATGCAGCTCCCAGAAGCTCGTCATGGGCTGTCGCTGCGAAGGGGCCTCGGCGGTGAGCGGCTGAACTGGCTCAGGGGGCATGGATGGGGCCTGGGCGCAGAAGGCCTTCACGCGCCCAATCCTACTTCCCAAAGAAGGAGAACCAGTGGGGAGTGGGTTTCGGGCACTGGAGACCCCCAGCAAAGCAGCAGGGCCCAGGGAGCCAGGGGCAGCCCAGCTCAGCTTCGCCCTATGGAGAGCGGAGGGCCGGGGGCGAAAACAGCTTGTGTTGATTTCCTGCGCCGAGGCAAGTTGAGGCTGTGGTGGGCTGCCCAAGGAGAGTTTCCCTTTGCAGAATGCAGCTCCCAGAAGCTCGTTTTGATTTGCCATTGCGACGGGGCCTCGGCACTGAGCGGCAGAGCTGGCTCAGGTGGCACGGCTGCGGCCTAGGCGCAGAAGGTCTTCGCGCTCCGAATCCTGCTTCCCCACGAATGAGAACCCCTGTGGAGTGTGATTTGGGTGCCAGAAACCCCCAGCAAAGCAGCAGGGCCCAGGGATCCAGGGGCAGCCCAGCTCAGCTTCGCCCTATGGAGAGCGGAGTGCCGGGGGCGAAAACGGATAGCGTTGCTTTCCTGAGCGGAGGCGAGTTGGGGCTGTGCTTTGCTGCCCGAGGAGTGTTTCCCTTTGCAGAATGCAGCTCCCAGAAGCTCGTTTTGGGCCGTAGCTGCGACGGGGCCTCAGCGCTGAGCGCCCGAGCTGGCTCAGGGTGCATGGCTGTGGTCTGGGCGCAGAAGGCATTCGCGCGCCCAATCCTGCTTCCCCACGAAGGAGAACCCGTGGGCAGTGTGATTCGGGTGCCGGAAACCCCCAGCAAAGCAGCAGGGCCCAGGGATCCAGGGGCAGCCCAGCTCAGCTTCGCCCTATGGAGAGCGGATTGCCGGGGGCGAAAACGGATAGCGTTGCTTTCCTGAGCGGAGGCGAGTTGGGGCTGTGCTTTGCTGCCCGAGGAGTGTTTCCCTTTGCAGAATGCAGCTCCCAGAAGCTCGTTTTGATTTGCCATTGCGACGGGGCCTCGGCACTGATGGGCAGAGCTGGCTCAGGGGGCATGGCTGCGGCCTAGGCGCAGAAGGTCTTCGCGCTCCGAATCCTGCTTCCCCAGGAATGAGAACCCCTGTGGAGTGTGATTCGGGTGCCTGAAACCACCAGCAAAGCAGCAGGGCCCAGGGATCCAGGGGCTGCCCAGCTCAGCTTCGCCCTATGGAGAGCGGAGTGCCGGGGGCGAAAACGGATAGCGTTGCTTTCCTGAGCGGAGGCGAGTTGGGGCTGTGCTTTGCTGCCCGAGGAGTGTTTCCCTTTGCAGAATGCAGTTCCCGGGAGCTCGTTATGTGCCTTGGCTGCGACGGGGGCTCGGCGCTGAGCGGCCGAGCTGGATCAGGGGGCATGGCAGGGACCTGGGCGCAGAAGGCCTTCGCGCGCCCAATCCTGTTTCCCCACGAAGGAGTACCCATGGGCAGTGTGATTCGGGTGCCAGAAACCCCCAGCAAAGCAGCTGGGCCCAGGGATCCATGGGCAGCCCAGCCCCGCATCGCCCTATGGAGAGCGCAGGGCCTGGGGGGAAAACGGCTTGCACTGCTTTCCTGAGCCAAGGCGCGTTGGGGGTGTGGTTTGCTGCCCGAGGAGAGTTTCCCTTTGCAGAATGCAGCTCCCAGAAGCTCGTTTTGGGCCGTAGCTGCCACGGGTCCTCAGCACTGAGCGGCCGAGCTGGCTCAGGGGGCATGGCTGGGGCCTGGGCGCAGAAGCCTTTCGCGCACCCAATCCTGCATTCCCCACGAAGGAGAACCCGTGGGGAGTGGGATTTGTGTGCCGGAGACCCCCAGCAAAGCAGCAGGGCCCAGGGAGCCAGGGGTGGCCCAGCCCCGCTTTGCCCTATGGAGAGAGGAGGGCTGGGGGCGCAAACAGCTTGTGTTGATTTCCTGCGCCAAGGCACGGTGAGGCTGTGGATTGCTGCCGGAGGAGAGTTTCCCTTTGCAGAATGCAGCTCCCAGAAGCTCGTCATGGGCTGTCGCTGCGAAGGGGCCTCGGCGCTGAGCGGCCGAGCTGGCTCAGGGGGCATGGATGGGGCCTGGGCGCAGAAGACCTTCGCGCGCCCAATCCTACTTCCCAAAGAAGGAGAACCAGTGGGGAGTGGGTTTCGGGCGCTGGAGACCCCCAGCAAAGCAGCAGTGCCCAGGGAGCCAGGGGTAGCTCAGCTCAGCTTCGCCCTATGGAGAGCGGAGGGCCGGGGGCGAAAACAGCTTGTGTTGATTTCCTGCGCCGAGGCAGGTTGAGGCTGTGGTGTGCTGCCCAAGGAGAGTTTCCCTTTGCAGAATGCAGCTCCCAGAAGCTCGTTTTGGGCCGTCGCTGCGAAGGGGCCTCGGTGCTGAGCGGCCGAGCTGGCTCAGGGTGCATGGCTGTGGTCTGGGTGCAGAAGGCCTTTGCGCGCCCAATCCTGCATCCCCACGAAGGAGAACCCGTGGGCAGTGTGATTCGGGTGCCGGAAACCCCCAGCAAAGCAGCAGGTCCCAGGGATCCAGGCGCAGCCCAGCCCCGCATCGCCCTATGGAGAGCGCAGGGCCTGGGGGGAAAACGGCTTGCACTGCTTTCCTGAGCCAATGCGCGTTGGGGGTGTGGTTTGCTGCCCAAGGAGAGTTTCCTTTTGCAGAATGCAGCTCCCAGAAGCTCTTTTTGGGCCGTCGCTGCCACGGGTCCTCAGCGCTGATCGGCCGAGCTGGCTCAGGGGGGAAGGCTGGGGCCATGGCGCAGAAGCCTTTCGCAAACCCAATCCTACTTGCCCACGAAGGAGAACCCGTGTGGAGTGTTTTCGGCCGCCGGAAACTCCCAGCAAAGCAGCAGGGCCCAGGGATCCAGGGGCAGCCCAGCCCCGCTTTGCCCAATGGAGAGCCGAAGGCCGGGGCGAAAACAGCTTGTGTTGATTTCCTGCAGCGAGGCACGGTGAGGCTGTGGTTTGTTGCCCAAGGAGAGTTTCCCTTTGCAGAATGCAGTTCCCAGAAGCTCGTTATGTGCCATCGCTGCGACGGGGCCTCGGCGCTGAGCGGCCGAGCTGGATCAGGGGTCATGGCAGGGACCTGGGCGCAGAAGGCCTTCGCGCGCCCAATCCTGTTTCCCCACCAAGGAGTACCCATGGGCAGTGTGATTCGGGTGCCGGAAACCCCCAGCAAAGCAGCTGGGCCCAGGGATCCAGGTGCAGCCCAGCCCCGCATCGCCCTATGGAGAGCACAGGGCCTGGGGGGGAAAACGGCTTGCACTGCTTTCCTGAGCCAAGGCGAGTTGGGGGTGTGGTTTGCTGCCCGAGGAGAGTTTCCCTTTGCAGAATGCAGCTCCCAGAAGCTCTTCATGGGCCGTCGCTGCGAAGGGGCCTCGGCGCTGAGAGGCCGAGCTGGCTCAGGGGGCATGGCTGGGGGCTGGGTGCAGAAGCCCTTCGCGCACCCAATCCTACCTCCCCACGAAGAGGAACCCGTGGGGATTGGGTTTCGCGCGCTGGAGAGCCCCAGCAAAGCAGCAGGGCCCAGGGATCCAGGTGCAGCCTAGCCCCGTTTTGCCCTATGGAGAGCGCAGGGCCGGTGGCGAAAACGGCTTGCGCTGCTTTCCTGAGCCAAGGCGAGTAAGGGATGTGGTTTGCTGCTGGAAGAGAGTTTCCCTTTGCAGAATGCAGCTCCCAGAAGCTCGTTTTGGGCTGTCGCTGCGATGGGGCCTCGGCGCTGAGCGGCTGTGCTGGCTCAGGGGGCATGGCCGGGATCTGGGCGAAGAAGGACTTAGCACGCCCAATCCTGCTTGCCCACGAAGGAGAACCTGTGTGGAGTGTGATTCGGGTGCCGGAAACCCCCAGCAAAGCAGCAGGGCCCAGGGAGCCAGGGGCAGCCCAGCCCCGCTTTGCCCTATGGAGAGCGGAGGGCCGGGGGTGAAAAGAGCTTGTGTTGATATTCTGCGTGGAGTCACGGCGAGGCTGTGGTTTGCTGCCCAAGGAGAGTGTCCCTTTGCAGAATTCAGCTCCCCGAAGCTCGCTTTGGGCCCTCGCTGCGACGGGGCCTCGGCGCTGAGCGGCCCAGCTGGCTCAGGGGGCATGGCTGGGGGCAGGGCGAAGAAGGCCTTCGAGCGCCCAATCCTACTTCCCCACGAAGGAGAACCCGTGGGGATTGGGTTTCGCGCGCTGGATACCACCAGCAAAGCAGCAGGGCCCAGGGAGCCAGGGGCAGCCCGGCCCCGCTTTGCCCTATGGAGAGCGCAGGGCCGGGGGCGAAAAGGGCTTGCGCTGCTTTCCTGAGCCAAGGCGCGTAAGGGATGTGGTTTGCTGCTGGAAGAGAGTTTCCCTTTGCAGAATGCAGCTCCCAGAAGCTCGTTTTGGGCCGTAGCTGCCACGGGTCCTCAGCACTGAGCGGCCGAGCTGGCTCAGGGGGCATGGCTGGGGCCTGGGCGCAGAAGCCTTTCGCGCACCCAATCCTGCATTCCCCACGAAGGAGAACCCGTGGGGAGTGGGATTTGTGTGCCGGAGACCCCCAGCAAAGCAGCAGGGCCCAGGGAGCCAGGGGTGGCCCAGCCCCGCTTTGCCCTATGGAGAGAGGAGGGCTGGGGGCGCAAACAGCTTGTGTTGATTTCCTGCGCCAAGGCACGGTGAGGCTGTGGATTGCTGCCGGAGGAGAGTTTCCCTTTGCAGAATGAAGATCCCAGAAGCTCGTCATGCGCCGTCGCTGCGAAGGGGCCTCGGAGCTGAGCGGCCGAGCTGGCTCAGGGGGCATGGATGGGGCCTGGGCGCAGAAGACCTTCGCGCGCCCAATCCTACTTCCCAAAGAAGGAGAACCAGTGGGGAGTGGGTTTCGGGCGCTGGAGACCCCCAGCAAAGCAGCAGTGCCCAGGGAGCCAGGGGTAGCTCAGCTCAGCTTCGCCCTATGGAGAGCGGAGGGCCGGGGGCGAAAACAGCTTGTGTTGATTTCCTGCGCCGAGGCAGGTTGAGGCTGTGGTGTGCTGCCCAAGGAGAGTTTCCCTTTGCAGAATGCAGCTCCCAGAAGCTCGTTTTGGGCCGTCGCTGCGAAGGGGCCTCGGTGCTGAGCGGCCGAGCTGGCTCAGGGTGCATGGCTGTGGTCTGGGTGCAGAAGGCCTTTGCGCGCCCAATCCTGCATCCCCACGAAGGAGAACCCGTGGGCAGTGTGATTCGGGTGCCGGAAACCCCCAGCAAAGCAGCAGGTCCCAGGGATCCAGGCGCAGCCCAGCCCCGCATCGCCCTATGGAGAGCGCAGGGCCTGGGGGGAAAACGGCTTGCACTGCTTTCCTGAGCCAATGCGCGTTGGGGGTGTGGTTTGCTGCCCAAGGAGAGTTTCCTTTTGCAGAATGCAGCTCCCAGAAGCTCTTTTTGGGCCGTCGCTGCCACGGGTCCTCAGCGCTGATCGGCCGAGCTGGCTCAGGGGGGAAGGCTGGGGCCATGGCGCAGAAGCCTTTCGCAAACCCAATCCTACTTGCCCACGAAGGAGAACCCGTGTGGAGTGTTTTCGGCCGCCGGAAACTCCCAGCAAAGCAGCAGGGCCCAGGGATCCAGGGGCAGCCCAGCCCCGCTTTGCCCAATGGAGAGCCGAAGGCCGGGGCGAAAACAGCTTGTGTTGATTTCCTGCAGCGAGGCACGGTGAGGCTGTGGTTTGTTGCCCAAGGAGAGTTTCCCTTTGCAGAATGCAGTTCCCAGAAGCTCGTTATGTGCCATCGCTGCGACGGGGCCTCGGCGCTGAGCGGCCGAGCTGGATCAGGGGTCATGGCAGGGACCTGGGCGCAGAAGGCCTTCGCGCGCCCAATCCTGTTTCCCCACCAAGGAGTACCCATGGGCAGTGTGATTCGGGTGCCGGAAACCCCCAGCAAAGCAGCTGGGCCCAGGGATCCAGGTGCAGCCCAGCCCCGCATCGCCCTATGGAGAGCACAGGGCCTGGGGGGGAAAACGGCTTGCACTGCTTTCCTGAGCCAAGGCGAGTTGGGGGTGTGGTTTGCTGCCCGAGGAGAGTTTCCCTTTGCAGAATGCAGCTCCCAGAAGCTCTTCATGGGCCGTCGCTGCGAAGGGGCCTCGGCGCTGAGAGGCCGAGCTGGCTCAGGGGGCATGGCTGGGGGCTGGGTGCAGAAGCCCTTCGCGCACCCAATCCTACCTCCCCACGAAGAGGAACCCGTGGGGATTGGGTTTCGCGCGCTGGAGAGCCCCAGCAAAGCAGCAGGGCCCAGGGATCCAGGTGCAGCCTAGCCCCGTTTTGCCCTATGGAGAGCGCAGGGCCGGTGGCGAAAACGGCTTGCGCTGCTTTCCTGAGCCAAGGCGAGTAAGGGATGTGGTTTGCTGCTGGAAGAGAGTTTCCCTTTGCAGAATGCAGCTCCCAGAAGCTCGTTTTGGGCTGTCGCTGCGATGGGGCCTCGGCGCTGAGCGGCCGTGCTGGCTCAGGGGGCATGGCCGGGATCTGGGCGAAGAAGGACTTAGCACGCCCAATCCTGCTTGCCCACGAAGGAGAACCTGTGTGGAGTGTGATTCGGGTGCCAGAAACCCCCAGCAAAGCAGCAGGGCCCAGGGAGCCAGGGGCAGCCCAGCCCCGCTTTGCCCTATGGAGAGCGGAGGGCCGGGGGTGAAAAGAGCTTGTGTTGATATTCTGCGTGGAGTCACGGCGAGGCTGTGGTTTGCTGCCCAAGGAGAGTGTCCCTTTGCAGAATTCAGCTCCCCGAAGCTCGCTTTGGGCCCTCGCTGCGACGGGGCCTCGGCGCTGAGCGGCCCAGCTGGCTCAGGGGGCATGGCTGGGGGCAGGGCGAAGAAGGCCTTCGAGCGCCCAATCCTACTTCCCCACGAAGGAGAACCCGTGGGGATTGGGTTTCGCGCGCTGGATACCACCAGCAAAGCAGCAGGGCCCAGGGAGCCAGGGGCAGCCCGGCCCCGCTTTGCCCTATGGAGAGCGCAGGGCCGGGGGCGAAAAGGGCTTGCGCTGCTTTCCTGAGCCAAGGCGCGTAAGGGATGTGGTTTGCTGCTGGAAGAGAGTTTCCCTTTGCAGAATGCAGCTCCCAGAAGCTCGTTTTGGGCTGTCGCTGCGACGGGGCCTCGGCGCTGAGCGGCCGAGCTGGCTCAGGGGGCATGGCTGGGGCCTGGGCGCAGGAGGCTTTCGCGCGCCCAATCCTGCATTCCCCGCGAAGGAGAACCCGTGGGGAGTGCGTTTCGGGCTCCGGAGACCCCCAGGAAAGCAGCAGGGCCCAGGGATCCAGGGGCAGCCCAGCCCCGCTTTGCCCAATGGAGAGCCGAAGGCCGGGGCGAAAACAGCTTGTGTTGATTTCCTGCAGCGAGGCACGGTGAGGCTGTGGTTTGTTGCCCAAGGAGAGTTTCCCTTTGCAGAATGCAGTTCCCAGAAGCTCGTTATGTGCCATCGCTGCGACGGGGCCTCGGCGCTGAGCGGCCGAGCTGGATCAGGGGTCATGGCAGGGACCTGGGCGCAGAAGGCCTTCGCGCGCCCAATCCTGTTTCCCCACCAAGGAGTACCCATGGGCAGTGTGATTCGGGTGCCGGAAACCCCCAGCAAAGCAGCTGGGCCCAGGGATCCAGGTGCAGCCCAGCCCCGCATCGCCCTATGAAGAGCGCAGGGCCTGGGGGGGAAAACGGCTTGCACTGCTTTCCTGAGCCAAGGCGAGTTGGGGGTGTGGTTTGCTGCCCGAGGAGAGTTTCCCTTTGCAGAATGCAGCTCCCAGAAGCTCGTCATGGGCTGTCGCTGCGAAGGGGCCTCGGCGGTGAGCGGCTGAACTGGCTCAGGGGGCATGGATGGGGCCTGGGCGCAGAAGGCCTTCACGCGCCCAATCCTACTTCCCAAAGAAGGAGAACCAGTGGGGAGTGGGTTTCGGGCACTGGAGACCCCCAGCAAAGCAGCAGGGCCCAGGGAGCCAGGGGCAGCCCAGCTCAGCTTCGCCCTATGGAGAGCGGAGGGCCGGGGGCGAAAACAGCTTGTGTTGATTTCCTGCGCCGAGGCAAGTTGAGGCTGTGGTGGGCTGCCCAAGGAGAGTTTCCCTTTGCAGAATGCAGCTCCCAGAAGCTCGTTTTGATTTGCCATTGCGACGGGGCCTCGGCACTGAGCGGCAGAGCTGGCTCAGGTGGCACGGCTGCGGCCTAGGCGCAGAAGGTCTTCGCGCTCCGAATCCTGCTTCCCCACGAATGAGAACCCCTGTGGAGTGTGATTTGGGTGCCAGAAACCCCCAGCAAAGCAGCAGGGCCCAGGGATCCAGGGGCAGCCCAGCTCAGCTTCGCCCTATGGAGAGCGGATTGCCGGGGGCGAAAACGGATAGCGTTGCTTTCCTGAGCGGAGGCGAGTTGGGGCTGTGCTTTGCTGCCCGAGGAGTGTTTCCCTTTGCAGAATGCAGCTCCCAGAAGCTCGTTTTGATTTGCCATTGCGACGGGGCCTCGGCACTGATGGGCAGAGCTGGCTCAGGGGGCATGGCTGCGGCCTAGGCGCAGAAGGTCTTCGCGCTCCGAATCCTGCTTCCCCAGGAATGAGAACCCCTGTGGAGTGTGATTCGGGTGCCTGAAACCACCAGCAAAGCAGCAGGGCCCAGGGATCCAGGGGCTGCCCAGCTCAGCTTCGCCCTATGGAGAGCGGAGTGCCGGGGGCGAAAACGGATAGCGTTGCTTTCCTGAGCGGAGGCGAGTTGGGGCTGTGCTTTGCTGCCCGAGGAGTGTTTCCCTTTGCAGAATGCAGTTCCCGGGAGCTCGTTATGTGCCTTGGCTGCGACGGGGGCTCGGCGCTGAGCGGCCGAGCTGGATCAGGGGGCATGGCAGGGACCTGGGCGCAGAAGGCCTTCGCGCGCCCAATCCTGTTTCCCCACGAAGGAGTACCCATGGGCAGTGTGATTCGGGTGCCAGAAACCCCCAGCAAAGCAGCTGGGCCCAGGGATCCATGGGCAGCCCAGCCCCGCATCGCCCTATGGAGAGCGCAGGGCCTGGGGGGAAAACGGCTTGCACTGCTTTCCTGAGCCAAGGCGCGTTGGGGGTGTGGTTTGCTGCCCGAGGAGAGTTTCCCTTTGCAGAATGCAGCTCCCAGAAGCTCGTTTTGGGCCGTAGCTGCCACGGGTCCTCAGCACTGAGCGGCCGAGCTGGCTCAGGGGGCATGGCTGGGGCCTGGGCGCAGAAGCCTTTCGCGCACCCAATCCTGCATTCCCCACGAAGGAGAACCCGTGGGGAGTGGGATTTGTGTGCCGGAGACCCCCAGCAAAGCAGCAGGGCCCAGGGAGCCAGGGGTGGCCCAGCCCCGCTTTGCCCTATGGAGAGAGGAGGGCTGGGGGCGCAAACAGCTTGTGTTGATTTCCTGCGCCAAGGCACGGTGAGGCTGTGGATTGCTGCCGGAGGAGAGTTTCCCTTTGCAGAATGCAGCTCCCAGAAGCTCGTCATGGGCTGTCGCTGCGAAGGGGCCTCGGCGGTGAGCGGCTGAACTGGCTCAGGGGGCATGGATGGGGCCTGGGCGCAGAAGGCCTTCACGCGCCCAATCCTACTTCCCAAAGAAGGAGAACCAGTGGGGAGTGGGTTTCGGGCACTGGAGACCCCCAGCAAAGCAGCAGGGCCCAGGGAGCCAGGGGCAGCCCAGCTCAGCTTCGCCCTATGGAGAGCGGAGGGCCGGGGGCGAAAACAGCTTGTGTTGATTTCCTGCGCCGAGGCAAGTTGAGGCTGTGGTGGGCTGCCCAAGGAGAGTTTCCCTTTGCAGAATGCAGCTCCCAGAAGCTCGTTTTGATTTGCCATTGCGACGGGGCCTCGGCACTGAGCGGCAGAGCTGGCTCAGGTGGCACGGCTGCGGCCTAGGCGCAGAAGGTCTTCGCGCTCCGAATCCTGCTTCCCCACGAATGAGAACCCCTGTGGAGTGTGATTTGGGTGCCAGAAACCCCCAGCAAAGCAGCAGGGCCCAGGGATCCAGGGGCAGCCCAGCTCAGCTTCGCCCTATGGAGAGCGGAGTGCCGGGGGCGAAAACGGATAGCGTTGCTTTCCTGAGCGGAGGCGAGTTGGGGCTGTGCTTTGCTGCCCGAGGAGTGTTTCCCTTTGCAGAATGCAGCTCCCAGAAGCTCGTTTTGGGCCGTAGCTGCGACGGGGCCTCAGCGCTGAGCGCCCGAGCTGGCTCAGGGTGCATGGCTGTGGTCTGGGCGCAGAAGGCCTTCGCGCGCCCAATCCTGCTTCCCCACGAAGGAGAACCCGTGGGCAGTGTGATTCGGGTGCCGGAAACCCCCAGCAAAGCAGCAGGGCCCAGGGATCCAGGGGCAGCCCAGCTCAGCTTCGCCCTATGGAGAGCGGATTGCCGGGGGCGAAAACGGATAGCGTTGCTTTCCTGAGCGGAGGCGAGTTGGGGCTGTGCTTTGCTGCCCGAGGAGTGTTTCCCTTTGCAGAATGCAGCTCCCAGAAGCTCGTTTTGATTTGCCATTGCGACGGGGCCTCGGCACTGATGGGCAGAGCTGGCTCAGGGGGCATGGCTGCGGCCTAGGCGCAGAAGGTCTTCGCGCTCCGAATCCTGCTTCCCCAGGAATGAGAACCCCTGTGGAGTGTGATTCGGGTGCCTGAAACCACCAGCAAAGCAGCAGGGCCCAGGGATCCAGGGGCTGCCCAGCTCAGCTTCGCCCTATGGAGAGCGGAGTGCCGGGGGCGAAAACGGATAGCGTTGCTTTCCTGAGCGGAGGCGAGTTGGGGCTGTGCTTTGCTGCCCGAGGAGTGTTTCCCTTTGCAGAATGCAGTTCCCGGGAGCTCGTTATGTGCCTTGGCTGCGACGGGGGCTCGGCGCTGAGCGGCCGAGCTGGATCAGGGGGCATGGCAGGGACCTGGGCGCAGAAGGCCTTCGCGCGCCCAATCCTGTTTCCCCACGAAGGAGTACCCATGGGCAGTGTGATTCGGGTGCCAGAAACCCCCAACAAAGCAGCTGGGCCCAGGGATCCATGGGCAGCCCAGCCCCGCATCGCCCTATGGAGAGCGCAGGGCCTGGGGGGAAAACGGCTTGCACTGCTTTCCTGAGCCAAGGCGCGTTGGGGGTGTGGTTTGCTGCCCGAGGAGAGTTTCCCTTTGCAGAATGCAGCTCCCAGAAGCTCGTTTTGGGCCGTAGCTGCCACGGGTCCTCAGCACTGAGCGGCCGAGCTGGCTCAGGGGGCATGGCTGGGGCCTGGGCGCAGAAGCCTTTCGCGCACCCAATCCTGCATTCCCCACGAAGGAGAACCCGTGGGGAGTGGGATTTGTGTGCCGGAGACCCCCAGCAAAGCAGCAGGGCCCAGGGAGCCAGGGGTGGCCCAGCCCCGCTTTGCCCTATGGAGAGAGGAGGGCTGGGGGCGCAAACAGCTTGTGTTGATTTCCTGCGCCAAGGCACGGTGAGGCTGTGGATTGCTGCCGGAGGAGAGTTTCCCTTTGCAGAATGAAGATCCCAGAAGCTCGTCATGCGCCGTCGCTGCGAAGGGGCCTCGGCGCTGAGCGGCCGAGCTGGCTCAGGGGGCATGGATGGGGCCTGGGCGCAGAAGACCTTCGCGCGCCCAATCCTACTTCCCAAAGAAGGAGAACCAGTGGGGAGTGGGTTTCGGGCGCTGGAGACCCCCAGCAAAGCAGCAGTGCCCAGGGAGCCAGGGGTAGCTCAGCTCAGCTTCGCCCTATGGAGAGCGGAGGGCCGGGGGCGAAAACAGCTTGTGTTGATTTCCTGCGCCGAGGCAGGTTGAGGCTGTGGTGTGCTGCCCAAGGAGAGTTTCCCTTTGCAGAATGCAGCTCCCAGAAGCTCGTTTTGGGCCGTCGCTGCGAAGGGGCCTCGGTGCTGAGCGGCCGAGCTGGCTCAGGGTGCATGGCTGTGGTCTGGGTGCAGAAGGCCTTTGCGCGCCCAATCCTGCATCCCCACGAAGGAGAACCCGTGGGCAGTGTGATTCGGGTGCCGGAAACCCCCAGCAAAGCAGCAGGTCCCAGGGATCCAGGCGCAGCCCAGCCCCGCATCGCCCTATGGAGAGCGCAGGGCCTGGGGGGAAAACGGCTTGCACTGCTTTCCTGAGCCAATGCGCGTTGGGGGTGTGGTTTGCTGCCCAAGGAGAGTTTCCTTTTGCAGAATGCAGCTCCCAGAAGCTCTTTTTGGGCCGTCGCTGCCACGGGTCCTCAGCGCTGATCGGCCGAGCTGGCTCAGGGGGGAAGGCTGGGGCCATGGCGCAGAAGCCTTTCGCAAACCCAATCCTACTTGCCCACGAAGGAGAACCCGTGTGGAGTGTTTTCGGCCGCCGGAAACTCCCAGCAAAGCAGCAGGGCCCAGGGATCCAGGGGCAGCCCAGCCCCGCTTTGCCCAATGGAGAGCCGAAGGCCGGGGCGAAAACAGCTTGTGTTGATTTCCTGCAGCGAGGCACGGTGAGGCTGTGGTTTGTTGCCCAAGGAGAGTTTCCCTTTGCAGAATGCAGTTCCCAGAAGCTCGTTATGTGCCATCGCTGCGACGGGGCCTCGGCGCTGAGCGGCCGAGCTGGATCAGGGGTCATGGCAGGGACCTGGGCGCAGAAGGCCTTCGCGCGCCCAATCCTGTTTCCCCACCAAGGAGTACCCATGGGCAGTGTGATTCGGGTGCCGGAAACCCCCAGCAAAGCAGCTGGGCCCAGGGATCCAGGTGCAGCCCAGCCCCGCATCGCCCTATGGAGAGCACAGGGCCTGGGGGGGAAAACGGCTTGCACTGCTTTCCTGAGCCAAGGCGAGTTGGGGGTGTGGTTTGCTGCCCGAGGAGAGTTTCCCTTTGCAGAATGCAGCTCCCAGAAGCTCTTCATGGGCCGTCGCTGCGAAGGGGCCTCGGCGCTGAGAGGCCGAGCTGGCTCAGGGGGCATGGCTGGGGGCTGGGTGCAGAAGCCCTTCGCGCACCCAATCCTACCTCCCCACGAAGAGGAACCCGTGGGGATTGGGTTTCGCGCGCTGGAGAGCCCCAGCAAAGCAGCAGGGCCCAGGGATCCAGGTGCAGCCTAGCCCCGTTTTGCCCTATGGAGAGCGCAGGGCCGGTGGCGAAAACGGCTTGCGCTGCTTTCCTGAGCCAAGGCGAGTAAGGGATGTGGTTTGCTGCTGGAAGAGAGTTTCCCTTTGCAGAATGCAGCTCCCAGAAGCTCGTTTTGGGCTGTCGCTGCGATGGGGCCTCGGCGCTGAGCGGCCGTGCTGGCTCAGGGGGCATGGCCGGGATCTGGGCGAAGAAGGACTTAGCACGCCCAATCCTGCTTGCCCACGAAGGAGAACCTGTGTGGAGTGTGATTCGGGTGCCGGAAACCCCCAGCAAAGCAGCAGGGCCCAGGGAGCCAGGGGCAGCCCAGCCCCGCTTTGCCCTATGGAGAGCGGAGGGCCGGGGGTGAAAAGAGCTTGTGTTGATATTCTGCGTGGAGTCACGGCGAGGCTGTGGTTTGCTGCCCAAGGAGAGTGTCCCTTTGCAGAATTCAGCTCCCCGAAGCTCGCTTTGGGCCCTCGCTGCGACGGGGCCTCGGCGCTGAGCGGCCCAGCTGGCTCAGGGGGCATGGCTGGGGGCAGGGCGAAGAAGGCCTTCGAGCGCCCAATCCTACTTCCCCACGAAGGAGAACCCGTGGGGATTGGGTTTCGCGCGCTGGATACCACCAGCAAAGCAGCAGGGCCCAGGGAGCCAGGGGCAGCCCGGCCCCGCTTTGCCCTATGGAGAGCGCAGGGCCGGGGGCGAAAAGGGCTTGCGCTGCTTTCCTGAGCCAAGGCGCGTAAGGGATGTGGTTTGCTGCTGGAAGAGAGTTTCCCTTTGCAGAATGCAGCTCCCAGAAGCTCGTTTTGGGCTGTCGCTGCGACGGGGCCTCGGCGCTGAGCGGCCGAGCTGGCTCAGGGGGCATGGCTGGGGCCTGGGCGCAGGAGGCTTTCGCGCGCCCAATCCTGCATTCCCCGCGAAGGAGAACCCGTGGGGAGTGCGTTTCGGGCTCCGGAGACCCCCAGGAAAGCAGCAGGGCCCAGGGATCCAGGGGCAGCCCAGCCCCGCTTTGCCCAATGGAGAGCCGAAGGCCGGGGCGAAAACAGCTTGTGTTGATTTCCTGCAGCGAGGCACGGTGAGGCTGTGGTTTGTTGCCCAAGGAGAGTTTCCCTTTGCAGAATGCAGTTCCCAGAAGCTCGTTATGTGCCATCGCTGCGACGGGGCCTCGGCGCTGAGCGGCCGAGCTGGATCAGGGGTCATGGCAGGGACCTGGGCGCAGAAGGCCTTCGCGCGCCCAATCCTGTTTCCCCACCAAGGAGTACCCATGGGCAGTGTGATTCGGGTGCCGGAAACCCCCAGCAAAGCAGCTGGGCCCAGGGATCCAGGTGCAGCCCAGCCCCGCATCGCCCTATGAAGAGCGCAGGGCCTGGGGGGGAAAACGGCTTGCACTGCTTTCCTGAGCCAAGGCGAGTTGGGGGTGTGGTTTGCTGCCCGAGGAGAGTTTCCCTTTGCAGAATGCAGCTCCCAGAAGCTCGTCATGGGCTGTCGCTGCGAAGGGGCCTCGGCGGTGAGCGGCTGAACTGGCTCAGGGGGCATGGATGGGGCCTGGGCGCAGAAGGCCTTCACGCGCCCAATCCTACTTCCCAAAGAAGGAGAACCAGTGGGGAGTGGGTTTCGGGCACTGGAGACCCCCAGCAAAGCAGCAGGGCCCAGGGAGCCAGGGGCAGCCCAGCTCAGCTTCGCCCTATGGAGAGCGGAGGGCCGGGGGCGAAAACAGCTTGTGTTGATTTCCTGCGCCGAGGCAAGTTGAGGCTGTGGTGGGCTGCCCAAGGAGAGTTTCCCTTTGCAGAATGCAGCTCCCAGAAGCTCGTTTTGATTTGCCATTGCGACGGGGCCTCGGCACTGAGCGGCAGAGCTGGCTCAGGTGGCACGGCTGCGGCCTAGGCGCAGAAGGTCTTCGCGCTCCGAATCCTGCTTCCCCACGAATGAGAACCCCTGTGGAGTGTGATTTGGGTGCCAGAAACCCCCAGCAAAGCAGCAGGGCCCAGGGATCCAGGGGCAGCCCAGCTCAGCTTCGCCCTATGGAGAGCGGATTGCCGGGGGCGAAAACGGATAGCGTTGCTTTCCTGAGCGGAGGCGAGTTGGGGCTGTGCTTTGCTGCCCGAGGAGTGTTTCCCTTTGCAGAATGCAGCTCCCAGAAGCTCGTTTTGATTTGCCATTGCGACGGGGCCTCGGCACTGATGGGCAGAGCTGGCTCAGGGGGCATGGCTGCGGCCTAGGCGCAGAAGGTCTTCGCGCTCCGAATCCTGCTTCCCCAGGAATGAGAACCCCTGTGGAGTGTGATTCGGGTGCCTGAAACCACCAGCAAAGCAGCAGGGCCCAGGGATCCAGGGGCTGCCCAGCTCAGCTTCGCCCTATGGAGAGCGGAGTGCCGGGGGCGAAAACGGATAGCGTTGCTTTCCTGAGCGGAGGCGAGTTGGGGCTGTGCTTTGCTGCCCGAGGAGTGTTTCCCTTTGCAGAATGCAGTTCCCGGGAGCTCGTTATGTGCCTTGGCTGCGACGGGGGCTCGGCGCTGAGCGGCCGAGCTGGATCAGGGGGCATGGCAGGGACCTGGGCGCAGAAGGCCTTCGCGCGCCCAATCCTGTTTCCCCACGAAGGAGTACCCATGGGCAGTGTGATTCGGGTGCCAGAAACCCCCAGCAAAGCAGCTGGGCCCAGGGATCCATGGGCAGCCCAGCCCCGCATCGCCCTATGGAGAGCGCAGGGCCTGGGGGGAAAACGGCTTGCACTGCTTTCCTGAGCCAAGGCGCGTTGGGGGTGTGGTTTGCTGCCCGAGGAGAGTTTCCCTTTGCAGAATGCAGCTCCCAGAAGCTCGTTTTGGGCCGTAGCTGCCACGGGTCCTCAGCACTGAGCGGCCGAGCTGGCTCAGGGGGCATGGCTGGGGCCTGGGCGCAGAAGCCTTTCGCGCACCCAATCCTGCATTCCCCACGAAGGAGAACCCGTGGGGAGTGGGATTTGTGTGCCGGAGACCCCCAGCAAAGCAGCAGGGCCCAGGGAGCCAGGGGTGGCCCAGCCCCGCTTTGCCCTATGGAGAGAGGAGGGCTGGGGGCGCAAACAGCTTGTGTTGATTTCCTGCGCCAAGGCACGGTGAGGCTGTGGATTGCTGCCGGAGGAGAGTTTCCCTTTGCAGAATGCAGCTCCCAGAAGCTCGTCATGGGCTGTCGCTGCGAAGGGGCCTCGGCGGTGAGCGGCTGAACTGGCTCAGGGGGCATGGATGGGGCCTGGGCGCAGAAGGCCTTCACGCGCCCAATCCTACTTCCCAAAGAAGGAGAACCAGTGGGGAGTGGGTTTCGGGCACTGGAGACCCCCAGCAAAGCAGCAGGGCCCAGGGAGCCAGGGGCAGCCCAGCTCAGCTTCGCCCTATGGAGAGCGGAGGGCCGGGGGCGAAAACAGCTTGTGTTGATTTCCTGCGCCGAGGCAAGTTGAGGCTGTGGTGGGCTGCCCAAGGAGAGTTTCCCTTTGCAGAATGCAGCTCCCAGAAGCTCGTTTTGATTTGCCATTGCGACGGGGCCTCGGCACTGAGCGGCAGAGCTGGCTCAGGTGGCACGGCTGCGGCCTAGGCGCAGAAGGTCTTCGCGCTCCGAATCCTGCTTCCCCACGAATGAGAACCCCTGTGGAGTGTGATTTGGGTGCCAGAAACCCCCAGCAAAGCAGCAGGGCCCAGGGATCCAGGGGCAGCCCAGCTCAGCTTCGCCCTATGGAGAGCGGAGTGCCGGGGGCGAAAACGGATAGCGTTGCTTTCCTGAGCGGAGGCGAGTTGGGGCTGTGCTTTGCTGCCCGAGGAGTGTTTCCCTTTGCAGAATGCAGCTCCCAGAAGCTCGTTTTGGGCCGTAGCTGCGACGGGGCCTCAGCGCTGAGCGCCCGAGCTGGCTCAGGGTGCATGGCTGTGGTCTGGGCGCAGAAGGCCTTCGCGCGCCCAATCCTGCTTCCCCACGAAGGAGAACCCGTGGGCAGTGTGATTCGGGTGCCGGAAACCCCCAGCAAAGCAGCAGGGCCCAGGGATCCAGGGGCAGCCCAGCTCAGCTTCGCCCTATGGAGAGCGGATTGCCGGGGGCGAAAACGGATAGCGTTGCTTTCCTGAGCGGAGGCGAGTTGGGGCTGTGCTTTGCTGCCCGAGGAGTGTTTCCCTTTGCAGAATGCAGCTCCCAGAAGCTCGTTTTGATTTGCCATTGCGACGGGGCCTCGGCACTGATGGGCAGAGCTGGCTCAGGGGGCATGGCTGCGGCCTAGGCGCAGAAGGTCTTCGCGCTCCGAATCCTGCTTCCCCAGGAATGAGAACCCCTGTGGAGTGTGATTCGGGTGCCTGAAACCACCAGCAAAGCAGCAGGGCCCAGGGATCCAGGGGCTGCCCAGCTCAGCTTCGCCCTATGGAGAGCGGAGTGCCGGGGGCGAAAACGGATAGCGTTGCTTTCCTGAGCGGAGGCGAGTTGGGGCTGTGCTTTGCTGCCCGAGGAGTGTTTCCCTTTGCAGAATGCAGTTCCCGGGAGCTCGTTATGTGCCTTGGCTGCGACGGGGGCTCGGCGCTGAGCGGCCGAGCTGGATCAGGGGGCATGGCAGGGACCTGGGCGCAGAAGGCCTTCGCGCGCCCAATCCTGTTTCCCCACGAAGGAGTACCCATGGGCAGTGTGATTCGGGTGCCAGAAACCCCCAACAAAGCAGCTGGGCCCAGGGATCCATGGGCAGCCCAGCCCCGCATCGCCCTATGGAGAGCGCAGGGCCTGGGGGGAAAACGGCTTGCACTGCTTTCCTGAGCCAAGGCGCGTTGGGGGTGTGGTTTGCTGCCCGAGGAGAGTTTCCCTTTGCAGAATGCAGCTCCCAGAAGCTCGTTTTGGGCCGTAGCTGCCACGGGTCCTCAGCACTGAGCGGCCGAGCTGGCTCAGGGGGCATGGCTGGGGCCTGGGCGCAGAAGCCTTTCGCGCACCCAATCCTGCATTCCCCACGAAGGAGAACCCGTGGGGAGTGGGATTTGTGTGCCGGAGACCCCCAGCAAAGCAGCAGGGCCCAGGGAGCCAGGGGTGGCCCAGCCCCGCTTTGCCCTATGGAGAGAGGAGGGCTGGGGGCGCAAACAGCTTGTGTTGATTTCCTGCGCCAAGGCACGGTGAGGCTGTGGATTGCTGCCGGAGGAGAGTTTCCCTTTGCAGAATGAAGATCCCAGAAGCTCGTCATGCGCCGTCGCTGCGAAGGGGCCTCGGCGCTGAGCGGCCGAGCTGGCTCAGGGGGCATGGATGGGGCCTGGGCGCAGAAGACCTTCGCGCGCCCAATCCTACTTCCCAAAGAAGGAGAACCAGTGGGGAGTGGGTTTCGGGCGCTGGAGACCCCCAGCAAAGCAGCAGTGCCCAGGGAGCCAGGGGTAGCTCAGCTCAGCTTCGCCCTATGGAGAGCGGAGGGCCGGGGGCGAAAACAGCTTGTGTTGATTTCCTGCGCCGAGGCAGGTTGAGGCTGTGGTGTGCTGCCCAAGGAGAGTTTCCCTTTGCAGAATGCAGCTCCCAGAAGCTCGTTTTGGGCCGTCGCTGCGAAGGGGCCTCGGTGCTGAGCGGCCGAGCTGGCTCAGGGTGCATGGCTGTGGTCTGGGTGCAGAAGGCCTTTGCGCGCCCAATCCTGCATCCCCACGAAGGAGAACCCGTGGGCAGTGTGATTCGGGTGCCGGAAACCCCCAGCAAAGCAGCAGGTCCCAGGGATCCAGGCGCAGCCCAGCCCCGCATCGCCCTATGGAGAGCGCAGGGCCTGGGGGGAAAACGGCTTGCACTGCTTTCCTGAGCCAATGCGCGTTGGGGGTGTGGTTTGCTGCCCAAGGAGAGTTTCCTTTTGCAGAATGCAGCTCCCAGAAGCTCTTTTTGGGCCGTCGCTGCCACGGGTCCTCAGCGCTGATCGGCCGAGCTGGCTCAGGGGGGAAGGCTGGGGCCATGGCGCAGAAGCCTTTCGCAAACCCAATCCTACTTGCCCACGAAGGAGAACCCGTGTGGAGTGTTTTCGGCCGCCGGAAACTCCCAGCAAAGCAGCAGGGCCCAGGGATCCAGGGGCAGCCCAGCCCCGCTTTGCCCAATGGAGAGCCGAAGGCCGGGGCGAAAACAGCTTGTGTTGATTTCCTGCAGCGAGGCACGGTGAGGCTGTGGTTTGTTGCCCAAGGAGAGTTTCCCTTTGCAGAATGCAGTTCCCAGAAGCTCGTTATGTGCCATCGCTGCGACGGGGCCTCGGCGCTGAGCGGCCGAGCTGGATCAGGGGTCATGGCAGGGACCTGGGCGCAGAAGGCCTTCGCGCGCCCAATCCTGTTTCCCCACCAAGGAGTACCCATGGGCAGTGTGATTCGGGTGCCGGAAACCCCCAGCAAAGCAGCTGGGCCCAGGGATCCAGGTGCAGCCCAGCCCCGCATCGCCCTATGGAGAGCACAGGGCCTGGGGGGGAAAACGGCTTGCACTGCTTTCCTGAGCCAAGGCGAGTTGGGGGTGTGGTTTGCTGCCCGAGGAGAGTTTCCCTTTGCAGAATGCAGCTCCCAGAAGCTCTTCATGGGCCGTCGCTGCGAAGGGGCCTCGGCGCTGAGAGGCCGAGCTGGCTCAGGGGGCATGGCTGGGGGCTGGGTGCAGAAGCCCTTCGCGCACCCAATCCTACCTCCCCACGAAGAGGAACCCGTGGGGATTGGGTTTCGCGCGCTGGAGAGCCCCAGCAAAGCAGCAGGGCCCAGGGATCCAGGTGCAGCCTAGCCCCGTTTTGCCCTATGGAGAGCGCAGGGCCGGTGGCGAAAACGGCTTGCGCTGCTTTCCTGAGCCAAGGCGAGTAAGGGATGTGGTTTGCTGCTGGAAGAGAGTTTCCCTTTGCAGAATGCAGCTCCCAGAAGCTCGTTTTGGGCTGTCGCTGCGATGGGGCCTCGGCGCTGAGCGGCCGTGCTGGCTCAGGGGGCATGGCCGGGATCTGGGCGAAGAAGGACTTAGCACGCCCAATCCTGCTTGCCCACGAAGGAGAACCTGTGTGGAGTGTGATTCGGGTGCCGGAAACCCCCAGCAAAGCAGCAGGGCCCAGGGAGCCAGGGGCAGCCCAGCCCCGCTTTGCCCTATGGAGAGCGGAGGGCCGGGGGTGAAAAGAGCTTGTGTTGATATTCTGCGTGGAGTCACGGCGAGGCTGTGGTTTGCTGCCCAAGGAGAGTGTCCCTTTGCAGAATTCAGCTCCCCGAAGCTCGCTTTGGGCCCTCGCTGAGACGGGGCCTCGGCGCTGAGCGGCCCAGCTGGCTCAGGGGGCATGGCTGGGGGCAGGGCGAAGAAGGCCTTCGAGCGCCCAATCCTACTTCCCCACGAAGGAGAACCCGTGGGGATTGGGTTTCGCGCGCTGGATACCACCAGCAAAGCAGCAGGGCCCAGGGAGCCAGGGGCAGCCCGGCCCCGCTTTGCCCTATGGAGAGCGCAGGGCCGGGGGCGAAAAGGGCTTGCGCTGCTTTCCTGAGCCAAGGCGCGTAAGGGATGTGGTTTGCTGCTGGAAGAGAGTTTCCCTTTGCAGAATGCAGCTCCCAGAAGCTCGTTTTGGGCTGTCGCTGCGACGGGGCCTCGGCGCTGAGCGGCCGAGCTGGCTCAGGGGGCATGGCTGGGGCCTGGGCGCAGGAGGCTTTCGCGCGCCCAATCCTGCATTCCCCGCGAAGGAGAACCCGTGGGGAGTGCGTTTCGGGCTCCGGAGACCCCCAGGAAAGCAGCAGGGCCCAGGGATCCAGGGGCAGCCCAGCCCCGCTTTGCCCAATGGAGAGCCGAAGGCCGGGGCGAAAACAGCTTGTGTTGATTTCCTGCAGCGAGGCACGGTGAGGCTGTGGTTTGTTGCCCAAGGAGAGTTTCCCTTTGCAGAATGCAGTTCCCAGAAGCTCGTTATGTGCCATCGCTGCGACGGGGCCTCGGCGCTGAGCGGCCGAGCTGGATCAGGGGTCATGGCAGGGACCTGGGCGCAGAAGGCCTTCGCGCGCCCAATCCTGTTTCCCCACCAAGGAGTACCCATGGGCAGTGTGATTCGGGTGCCGGAAACCCCCAGCAAAGCAGCTGGGCCCAGGGATCCAGGTGCAGCCCAGCCCCGCATCGCCCTATGAAGAGCGCAGGGCCTGGGGGGGAAAACGGCTTGCACTGCTTTCCTGAGCCAAGGCGAGTTGGGGGTGTGGTTTGCTGCCCGAGGAGAGTTTCCCTTTGCAGAATGCAGCTCCCAGAAGCTCGTCATGGGCTGTCGCTGCGAAGGGGCCTCGGCGGTGAGCGGCTGAACTGGCTCAGGGGGCATGGATGGGGCCTGGGCGCAGAAGGCCTTCACGCGCCCAATCCTACTTCCCAAAGAAGGAGAACCAGTGGGGAGTGGGTTTCGGGCACTGGAGACCCCCAGCAAAGCAGCAGGGCCCAGGGAGCCAGGGGCAGCCCAGCTCAGCTTCGCCCTATGGAGAGCGGAGGGCCGGGGGCGAAAACAGCTTGTGTTGATTTCCTGCGCCGAGGCAAGTTGAGGCTGTGGTGGGCTGCCCAAGGAGAGTTTCCCTTTGCAGAATGCAGCTCCCAGAAGCTCGTTTTGATTTGCCATTGCGACGGGGCCTCGGCACTGAGCGGCAGAGCTGGCTCAGGTGGCACGGCTGCGGCCTAGGCGCAGAAGGTCTTCGCGCTCCGAATCCTGCTTCCCCACGAATGAGAACCCCTGTGGAGTGTGATTTGGGTGCCAGAAACCCCCAGCAAAGCAGCAGGGCCCAGGGATCCAGGGGCAGCCCAGCTCAGCTTCGCCCTATGGAGAGCGGATTGCCGGGGGCGAAAACGGATAGCGTTGCTTTCCTGAGCGGAGGCGAGTTGGGGCTGTGCTTTGCTGCCCGAGGAGTGTTTCCCTTTGCAGAATGCAGCTCCCAGAAGCTCGTTTTGATTTGCCATTGCGACGGGGCCTCGGCACTGATGGGCAGAGCTGGCTCAGGGGGCATGGCTGCGGCCTAGGCGCAGAAGGTCTTCGCGCTCCGAATCCTGCTTCCCCAGGAATGAGAACCCCTGTGGAGTGTGATTCGGGTGCCTGAAACCACCAGCAAAGCAGCAGGGCCCAGGGATCCAGGGGCTGCCCAGCTCAGCTTCGCCCTATGGAGAGCGGAGTGCCGGGGGCGAAAACGGATAGCGTTGCTTTCCTGAGCGGAGGCGAGTTGGGGCTGTGCTTTGCTGCCCGAGGAGTGTTTCCCTTTGCAGAATGCAGTTCCCGGGAGCTCGTTATGTGCCTTGGCTGCGACGGGGGCTCGGCGCTGAGCGGCCGAGCTGGATCAGGGGGCATGGCAGGGACCTGGGCGCAGAAGGCCTTCGCGCGCCCAATCCTGTTTCCCCACGAAGGAGTACCCATGGGCAGTGTGATTCGGGTGCCAGAAACCCCCAGCAAAGCAGCTGGGCCCAGGGATCCATGGGCAGCCCAGCCCCGCATCGCCCTATGGAGAGCGCAGGGCCTGGGGGGAAAAAGGCTTGCACTGCTTTCCTGAGCCAAGGCGCGTTGGGGGTGTGGTTTGCTGCCCGAGGAGAGTTTCCCTTTGCAGAATGCAGCTCCCAGAAGCTCGTTTTGGGCCGTAGCTGCCACGGGTCCTCAGCACTGAGCGGCCGAGCTGGCTCAGGGGGCATGGCTGGGGCCTGGGCGCAGAAGCCTTTCGCGCACCCAATCCTGCATTCCCCACGAAGGAGAACCCGTGGGGAGTGGGATTTGTGTGCCGGAGACCCCCAGCAAAGCAGCAGGGCCCAGGGAGCCCGGGGTGGCCCAGCCCCGCTTTGCCCTATGGAGAGAGGAGGGCTGGGGGCGCAAACAGCTTGTGTTGATTTCCTGCGCCAAGGCACGGTGAGGCTGTGGATTGCTGCCGGAGGAGAGTTTCCCTTTGCAGAATGAAGATCCCAGAAGCTCGTCATGCGCCGTCGCTGCGAAGGGGCCTCGGCGCTGAGCGGCCGAGCTGGCTCAGGGGGCATGGATGGGGCCTGGGCGCAGAAGACCTTCGCGCGCCCAATCCTACTTCCCAAAGAAGGAGAACCAGTGGGGAGTGGGTTTCGGGCGCTGGAGACCCCCAGCAAAGCAGCAGTGCCCAGGGAGCCAGGGGTAGCTCAGCTCAGCTTCGCCCTATGGAGAGCGGAGGGCCGGGGGCGAAAACAGCTTGTGTTGATTTCCTGCGCCGAGGCAGGTTGAGGCTGTGGTGTGCTGCCCAAGGAGAGTTTCCCTTTGCAGAATGCAGCTCCCAGAAGCTCGTTTTGGGCCGTCGCTGCGAAGGGGCCTCGGTGCTGAGCGGCCGAGCTGGCTCAGGGTGCATGGCTGTGGTCTGGGTGCAGAAGGCCTTTGCGCGCCCAATCCTGCATCCCCACGAAGGAGAACCCGTGGGCAGTGTGATTCGGGTGCCGGAAACCCCCAGCAAAGCAGCAGGTCCCAGGGATCCAGGCGCAGCCCAGCCCCGCATCGCCCTATGGAGAGCGCAGGGCCTGGGGGGAAAACGGCTTGCACTGCTTTCCTGAGCCAATGCGCGTTGGGGGTGTGGTTTGCTGCCCAAGGAGAGTTTCCTTTTGCAGAATGCAGCTCCCAGAAGCTCTTTTTGGGCCGTCGCTGCCACGGGTCCTCAGCGCTGATCGGCCGAGCTGGCTCAGGGGGGAAGGCTGGGGCCATGGCGCAGAAGCCTTTCGCAAACCCAATCCTACTTGCCCACGAAGGAGAACCCGTGTGGAGTGTTTTCGGCCGCCGGAAACTCCCAGCAAAGCAGCAGGGCCCAGGGATCCAGGGGCAGCCCAGCCCCGCTTTGCCCAATGGAGAGCCGAAGGCCGGGGCGAAAACAGCTTGTGTTGATTTCCTGCAGCGAGGCACGGTGAGGCTGTGGTTTGTTGCCCAAGGAGAGTTTCCCTTTGCAGAATGCAGTTCCCAGAAGCTCGTTATGTGCCATCGCTGCGACGGGGCCTCGGCGCTGAGCGGCCGAGCTGGATCAGGGGTCATGGCAGGGACCTGGGCGCAGAAGGCCTTCGCGCGCCCAATCCTGTTTCCCCACCAAGGAGTACCCATGGGCAGTGTGATTCGGGTGCCGGAAACCCCCAGCAAAGCAGCTGGGCCCAGGGATCCAGGTGCAGCCCAGCCCCGCATCGCCCTATGGAGAGCGCAGGGCCTGGGGGGGAAAACGGCTTGCACTGCTTTCCTGAGCCAAGGCGAGTTGGGGGTGTGGTTTGCTGCCCGAGGAGAGTTTCCCTTTGCAGAATGCAGCTCCCAGAAGCTCGTCATGGGCCGTCGCTGCGAAGGGGCCTCGGCGCTGAGAGGCCGAGCTGGCTCAGGGGGCATGGCTGGGGGCTGGGTGCAGAAGCCCTTCGCGCACCCAATCCTACCTCCCCACGAAGAGGAACCCGTGGGGATTGGGTTTCGCGCGCTGGAGAGCCCCAGCAAAGCAGCAGGGCCCAGGGATCCAGGTGCAGCCTAGCCCCGTTTTGCCCTATGGAGAGCGCAGGGCCGGTGGCGAAAACGGCTTGCGCTGCTTTCCTGAGCCAAGGCGAGTAAGGGATGTGGTTTGCTGCTGGAAGAGAGTTTCCCTTTGCAGAATGCAGCTCCCAGAAGCTCGTTTTGGGCTGTCGCTGCGATGGGGCCTCGGCGCTGAGCGGCCGTGCTGGCTCAGGGGGCATGGCCGGGATCTGGGCGAAGAAGGACTTAGCACGCCCAATCCTGCTTGCCCACGAAGGAGAACCTGTGTGGAGTGTGATTCGGGTGCCGGAAACCCCCAGCAAAGCAGCAGGGCCCAGGGAGCCAGGGGCAGCCCAGCCCCGCTTTGCCCTATGGAGAGCGGAGGGCCGGGGGTGAAAAGAGCTTGTGTTGATATTCTGCGTGGAGTCACGGCGAGGCTGTGGTTTGCTGCCCAAGGAGAGTGTCCCTTTGCAGAATTCAGCTCCCCGAAGCTCGCTTTGGGCCCTCGCTGCGACGGGGCCTCGGCGCTGAGCGGCCCAGCTGGCTCAGGGGGCATGGCTGGGGGCAGGGCGAAGAAGGCCTTCGAGCGCCCAATCCTACTTCCCCACGAAGGAGAACCCGTGGGGATTGGGTTTCGCGCGCTGGATACCACCAGCAAAGCAGCAGGGCCCAGGGAGCCAGGGGCAGCCCGGCCCCGCTTTGCCCTATGGAGAGCGCAGGGCCGGGGGCGAAAAGGGCTTGCGCTGCTTTCCTGAGCCAAGGCGCGTAAGGGATGTGGTTTGCTGCTGGAAGAGAGTTTCCCTTTGCAGAATGCAGCTCCCAGAAGCTCGTTTTGGGCTGTCGCTGCGACGGGGCCTCGGCGCTGAGCGGCCGAGCTGGCTCAGGGGGCATGGCTGGGGCCTGGGCGCAGGAGGCTTTCGCGCGCCCAATCCTGCATTCCCCGCGAAGGAGAACCCGTGGGGAGTGCGTTTCGGGCTCCGGAGACCCCCAGGAAAGCAGCAGGGCCCAGGGATCCAGGGGCAGCCCAGCCCCGCTTTGCCCAATGGAGAGCCGAAGGCCGGGGCGAAAACAGCTTGTGTTGATTTCCTGCAGCGAGGCACGGTGAGGCTGTGGTTTGTTGCCCAAGGAGAGTTTCCCTTTGCAGAATGCAGTTCCCAGAAGCTCGTTATGTGCCATCGCTGCGACGGGGCCTCGGCGCTGAGCGGCCGAGCTGGATCAGGGGTCATGGCAGGGACCTGGGCGCAGAAGGCCTTCGCGCGCCCAATCCTGTTTCCCCACCAAGGAGTACCCATGGGCAGTGTGATTCGGGTGCCGGAAACCCCCAGCAAAGCAGCTGGGCCCAGGGATCCAGGTGCAGCCCAGCCCCGCATCGCCCTATGAAGAGCGCAGGGCCTGGGGGGGAAAACGGCTTGCACTGCTTTCCTGAGCCAAGGCGAGTTGGGGGTGTGGTTTGCTGCCCGAGGAGAGTTTCCCTTTGCAGAATGCAGCTCCCAGAAGCTCGTCATGGGCTGTCGCTGCGAAGGGGCCTCGGCGGTGAGCGGCTGAACTGGCTCAGGGGGCATGGATGGGGCCTGGGCGCAGAAGGCCTTCACGCGCCCAATCCTACTTCCCAAAGAAGGAGAACCAGTGGGGAGTGGGTTTCGGGCACTGGAGACCCCCAGCAAAGCAGCAGGGCCCAGGGAGCCAGGGGCAGCCCAGCTCAGCTTCGCCCTATGGAGAGCGGAGGGCCGGGGGCGAAAACAGCTTGTGTTGATTTCCTGCGCCGAGGCAAGTTGAGGCTGTGGTGGGCTGCCCAAGGAGAGTTTCCCTTTGCAGAATGCAGCTCCCAGAAGCTCGTTTTGATTTGCCATTGCGACGGGGCCTCGGCACTGAGCGGCAGAGCTGGCTCAGGTGGCACGGCTGCGGCCTAGGCGCAGAAGGTCTTCGCGCTCCGAATCCTGCTTCCCCACGAATGAGAACCCCTGTGGAGTGTGATTTGGGTGCCAGAAACCCCCAGCAAAGCAGCAGGGCCCAGGGATCCAGGGGCAGCCCAGCTCAGCTTCGCCCTATGGAGAGCGGATTGCCGGGGGCGAAAACGGATAGCGTTGCTTTCCTGAGCGGAGGCGAGTTGGGGCTGTGCTTTGCTGCCCGAGGAGTGTTTCCCTTTGCAGAATGCAGCTCCCAGAAGCTCGTTTTGATTTGCCATTGCGACGGGGCCTCGGCACTGATGGGCAGAGCTGGCTCAGGGGGCATGGCTGCGGCCTAGGCGCAGAAGGTCTTCGCGCTCCGAATCCTGCTTCCCCAGGAATGAGAACCCCTGTGGAGTGTGATTCGGGTGCCTGAAACCACCAGCAAAGCAGCAGGGCCCAGGGATCCAGGGGCTGCCCAGCTCAGCTTCGCCCTATGGAGAGCGGAGTGCCGGGGGCGAAAACGGATAGCGTTGCTTTCCTGAGCGGAGGCGAGTTGGGGCTGTGCTTTGCTGCCCGAGGAGTGTTTCCCTTTGCAGAATGCAGTTCCCGGGAGCTCGTTATGTGCCTTGGCTGCGACGGGGGCTCGGCGCTGAGCGGCCGAGCTGGATCAGGGGGCATGGCAGGGACCTGGGCGCAGAAGGCCTTCGCGCGCCCAATCCTGTTTCCCCACGAAGGAGTACCCATGGGCAGTGTGATTCGGGTGCCAGAAACCCCCAGCAAAGCAGCTGGGCCCAGGGATCCATGGGCAGCCCAGCCCCGCATCGCCCTATGGAGAGCGCAGGGCCTGGGGGGAAAAAGGCTTGCACTGCTTTCCTGAGCCAAGGCGCGTTGGGGGTGTGGTTTGCTGCCCGAGGAGAGTTTCCCTTTGCAGAATGCAGCTCCCAGAAGCTCGTTTTGGGCCGTAGCTGCCACGGGTCCTCAGCACTGAGCGGCCGAGCTGGCTCAGGGGGCATGGCTGGGGCCTGGGCGCAGAAGCCTTTCGCGCACCCAATCCTGCATTCCCCACGAAGGAGAACCCGTGGGGAGTGGGATTTGTGTGCCGGAGACCCCCAGCAAAGCAGCAGGGCCCAGGGAGCCCGGGGTGGCCCAGCCCCGCTTTGCCCTATGGAGAGAGGAGGGCTGGGGGCGCAAACAGCTTGTGTTGATTTCCTGCGCCAAGGCACGGTGAGGCTGTGGATTGCTGCCGGAGGAGAGTTTCCCTTTGCAGAATGAAGATCCCAGAAGCTCGTCATGCGCCGTCGCTGCGAAGGGGCCTCGGCGCTGAGCGGCCGAGCTGGCTCAGGGGGCATGGATGGGGCCTGGGCGCAGAAGACCTTCGCGCGCCCAATCCTACTTCCCAAAGAAGGAGAACCAGTGGGGAGTGGGTTTCGGGCGCTGGAGACCCCCAGCAAAGCAGCAGTGCCCAGGGAGCCAGGGGTAGCTCAGCTCAGCTTCGCCCTATGGAGAGCGGAGGGCCGGGGGCGAAAACAGCTTGTGTTGATTTCCTGCGCCGAGGCAGGTTGAGGCTGTGGTGTGCTGCCCAAGGAGAGTTTCCCTTTGCAGAATGCAGCTCCCAGAAGCTCGTTTTGGGCCGTCGCTGCGAAGGGGCCTCGGTGCTGAGCGGCCGAGCTGGCTCAGGGTGCATGGCTGTGGTCTGGGTGCAGAAGGCCTTTGCGCGCCCAATCCTGCATCCCCACGAAGGAGAACCCGTGGGCAGTGTGATTCGGGTGCCGGAAACCCCCAGCAAAGCAGCAGGTCCCAGGGATCCAGGCGCAGCCCAGCCCCGCATCGCCCTATGGAGAGCGCAGGGCCTGGGGGGAAAACGGCTTGCACTGCTTTCCTGAGCCAATGCGCGTTGGGGGTGTGGTTTGCTGCCCAAGGAGAGTTTCCTTTTGCAGAATGCAGCTCCCAGAAGCTCTTTTTGGGCCGTCGCTGCCACGGGTCCTCAGCGCTGATCGGCCGAGCTGGCTCAGGGGGGAAGGCTGGGGCCATGGCGCAGAAGCCTTTCGCAAACCCAATCCTACTTGCCCACGAAGGAGAACCCGTGTGGAGTGTTTTCGGCCGCCGGAAACTCCCAGCAAAGCAGCAGGGCCCAGGGATCCAGGGGCAGCCCAGCCCCGCTTTGCCCAATGGAGAGCCGAAGGCCGGGGCGAAAACAGCTTGTGTTGATTTCCTGCAGCGAGGCACGGTGAGGCTGTGGTTTGTTGCCCAAGGAGAGTTTCCCTTTGCAGAATGCAGTTCCCAGAAGCTCGTTATGTGCCATCGCTGCGACGGGGCCTCGGCGCTGAGCGGCCGAGCTGGATCAGGGGTCATGGCAGGGACCTGGGCGCAGAAGGCCTTCGCGCGCCCAATCCTGTTTCCCCACCAAGGAGTACCCATGGGCAGTGTGATTCGGGTGCCGGAAACCCCCAGCAAAGCAGCTGGGCCCAGGGATCCAGGTGCAGCCCAGCCCCGCATCGCCCTATGGAGAGCGCAGGGCCTGGGGGGGAAAACGGCTTGCACTGCTTTCCTGAGCCAAGGCGAGTTGGGGGTGTGGTTTGCTGCCCGAGGAGAGTTTCCCTTTGCAGAATGCAGCTCCCAGAAGCTCGTCATGGGCCGTCGCTGCGAAGGGGCCTCGGCGCTGAGAGGCCGAGCTGGCTCAGGGGGCATGGCTGGGGGCTGGGTGCAGAAGCCCTTCGCGCACCCAATCCTACCTCCCCACGAAGAGGAACCCGTGGGGATTGGGTTTCGCGCGCTGGAGAGCCCCAGCAAAGCAGCAGGGCCCAGGGATCCAGGTGCAGCCTAGCCCCGTTTTGCCCTATGGAGAGCGCAGGGCCGGTGGCGAAAACGGCTTGCGCTGCTTTCCTGAGCCAAGGCGAGTAAGGGATGTGGTTTGCTGCTGGAAGAGAGTTTCCCTTTGCAGAATGCAGCTCCCAGAAGCTCGTTTTGGGCTGTCGCTGCGATGGGGCCTCGGCGCTGAGCGGCCGTGCTGGCTCAGGGGGCATGGCCGGGATCTGGGCGAAGAAGGACTTAGCACGCCCAATCCTGCTTGCCCACGAAGGAGAACCTGTGTGGAGTGTGATTCGGGTGCCGGAAACCCCCAGCAAAGCAGCAGGGCCCAGGGAGCCAGGGGCAGCCCAGCCCCGCTTTGCCCTATGGAGAGCGGAGGGCCGGGGGTGAAAAGAGCTTGTGTTGATATTCTGCGTGGAGTCACGGCGAGGCTGTGGTTTGCTGCCCAAGGAGAGTGTCCCTTTGCAGAATTCAGCTCCCCGAAGCTCGCTTTGGGCCCTCGCTGCGACGGGGCCTCGGCGCTGAGCGGCCCAGCTGGCTCAGGGGGCATGGCTGGGGGCAGGGCGAAGAAGGCCTTCGAGCGCCCAATCCTACTTCCCCACGAAGGAGAACCCGTGGGGATTGGGTTTCGCGCGCTGGATACCACCAGCAAAGCAGCAGGGCCCAGGGAGCCAGGGGCAGCCCGGCCCCGCTTTGCCCTATGGAGAGCGCAGGGCCGGGGGCGAAAAGGGCTTGCGCTGCTTTCCTGAGCCAAGGCGCGTAAGGGATGTGGTTTGCTGCTGGAAGAGAGTTTCCCTTTGCAGAATGCAGCTCCCAGAAGCTCGTTTTGGGCTGTCGCTGCGACGGGGCCTCGGCGCTGAGCGGCCGAGCTGGCTCAGGGGGCATGGCTGGGGCCTGGGCGCAGGAGGCTTTCGCGCGCCCAATCCTGCATTCCCCGCGAAGGAGAACCCGTGGGGAGTGCGTTTCGGGCTCCGGAGACCCCCAGGAAAGCAGCAGGGCCCAGGGATCCAGGGGCAGCCCAGCCCCGCTTTGCCCAATGGAGAGCCGAAGGCCAGGGCGAAAACAGCTTGTGTTGATTTCCTGCAGCGAGGCACGGTGAGGCTGTGGTTTGTTGCCCAAGGAGAGTTTCCCTTTGCAGAATGCAGTTCCCAGAAGCTCGTTATGTGCCATCGCTGCGACGGGGCCTCGGCGCTGAGCGGCCGAGCTGGATCAGGGGTCATGGCAGGGACCTGGGCGCAGAAGGCCTTCGCGCGCCCAATCCTGTTTCCCCACCAAGGAGTACCCATGGGCAGTGTGATTCGGGTGCCGGAAACCCCCAGCAAAGCAGCTGGGCCCAGGGATCCAGGTGCAGCCCAGCCCCGCATCGCCCTATGAAGAGCGCAGGGCCTGGGGGGGAAAACGGCTTGCACTGCTTTCCTGAGCCAAGGCGAGTTGGGGGTGTGGTTTGCTGCCCGAGGAGAGTTTCCCTTTGCAGAATGCAGCTCCCAGAAGCTCGTCATGGGCTGTCGCTGCGAAGGGGCCTCGGCGGTGAGCGGCTGAACTGGCTCAGGGGGCATGGATGGGGCCTGGGCGCAGAAGGCCTTCACGCGCCCAATCCTACTTCCCAAAGAAGGAGAACCAGTGGGGAGTGGGTTTCGGGCACTGGAGACCCCCAGCAAAGCAGCAGGGCCCAGGGAGCCAGGGGCAGCCCAGCTCAGCTTCGCCCTATGGAGAGCGGAGGGCCGGGGGCGAAAACAGCTTGTGTTGATTTCCTGCGCCGAGGCAAGTTGAGGCTGTGGTGGGCTGCCCAAGGAGAGTTTCCCTTTGCAGAATGCAGCTCCCAGAAGCTCGTTTTGATTTGCCATTGCGACGGGGCCTCGGCACTGAGCGGCAGAGCTGGCTCAGGTGGCACGGCTGCGGCCTAGGCGCAGAAGGTCTTCGCGCTCCGAATCCTGCTTCCCCACGAATGAGAACCCCTGTGGAGTGTGATTTGGGTGCCAGAAACCCCCAGCAAAGCAGCAGGGCCCAGGGATCCAGGGGCAGCCCAGCTCAGCTTCGCCCTATGGAGAGCGGAGTGCCGGGGGCGAAAACGGATAGCGTTGCTTTCCTGAGCGGAGGCGAGTTGGGGCTGTGCTTTGCTGCCCGAGGAGTGTTTCCCTTTGCAGAATGCAGCTCCCAGAAGCTCGTTTTGGGCCGTAGCTGCGACGGGGCCTCAGCGCTGAGCGCCCGAGCTGGCTCAGGGTGCATGGCTGTGGTCTGGGCGCAGAAGGCCTTCGCGCGCCCAATCCTGCTTCCCCACGAAGGAGAACCCGTGGGCAGTGTGATTCGGGTGCCGGAAACCCCCAGCAAAGCAGCAGGGCCCAGGGATCCAGGGGCAGCCCAGCTCAGCTTCGCCCTATGGAGAGCGGATTGCCGGGGGCGAAAACGGATAACGTTGCTTTCCTGAGCGGAGGCGAGTTGGGGCTGTGCTTTGCTGCCCTAGGAGTGTTTCCCTTTGCAGAATGCAGCTCCCAGAAGCTCGTTTTGATTTGCCATTGCGACGGGGCCTCGGCACTGATGGGCAGAGCTGGCTCAGGGGGCATGGCTGCGGCCTAGGCGCAGAAGGTCTTCGCGCTCCGAATCCTGCTTCCCCAGGAATGAGAACCCCTGTGGAGTGTGATTCGGGTGCCTGAAACCACCAGCAAAGCAGCAGGGCCCAGGGATCCAGGGGCTGCCCAGCTCAGCTTCGCCCTATGGAGAGCGGAGTGCCGGGGGCGAAAACGGATAGCGTTGCTTTCCTGAGCGGAGGCGAGTTGGGGCTGTGCTTTGCTGCCCGAGGAGTGTTTCCCTTTGCAGAATGCAGTTCCCGGGAGCTCGTTATGTGCCTTGGCTGCGACGGGGGCTCGGCGCTGAGCGGCCGAGCTGGATCAGGGGGCATGGCAGGGACCTGGGCGCAGAAGGCCTTCGCGCGCCCAATCCTGTTTCCCCACGAAGGAGTACCCATGGGCAGTGTGATTCGGGTGCCAGAAACCCCCAGCAAAGCAGCTGGGCCCAGGGATCCATGGGCAGCCCAGCCCCGCATCGCCCTATGGAGAGCGCAGGGCCTGGGGGGAAAACGGCTTGCACTGCTTTCCTGAGCCAAGGCGCGTTGGGGGTGTGGTTTGCTGCCCGAGGAGAGTTTCCCTTTGCAGAATGCAGCTCCCAGAAGCTCGTTTTGGGCCGTAGCTGCCACGGGTCCTCAGCACTGAGCGGCCGAGCTGGCTCAGGGGGCATGGCTGGGGCCTGGGCGCAGAAGCCTTTCGCGCACCCAATCCTGCATTCCCCACGAAGGAGAACCCGTGGGGAGTGGGATTTGTGTGCCGGAGACCCCCAGCAAAGCAGCAGGGCCCAGGGAGCCAGGGGTGGCCCAGCCCCGCTTTGCCCTATGGAGAGAGGAGGGCTGGGGGCGCAAACAGCTTGTGTTGATTTCCTGCGCCAAGGCACGGTGAGGCTGTGGATTGCTGCCGGAGGAGAGTTTCCCTTTGCAGAATGAAGATCCCAGAAGCTCGTCATGCGCCGTCGCTGCGAAGGGGCCTCGGCGCTGAGCGGCCGAGCTGGCTCGGGGGGCATGGATGGGGCCTGGGCGCAGAAGACCTTCGCGCGCCCAATCCTACTTCCCAAAGAAGGAGAACCAGTGGGGAGTGGGTTTCGGGCGCTGGAGACCCCCAGCAAAGCAGCAGTGCCCAGGGAGCCAGGGGTAGCTCAGCTCAGCTTCGCCCTATGGAGAGCGGAGGGCCGGGGGCGAAAACAGCTTGTGTTGATTTCCTGCGCCGAGGCAGGTTGAGGCTGTGGTGTGCTGCCCAAGGAGAGTTTCCCTTTGCAGAATGCAGCTCCCAGAAGCTCGTTTTGGGCCGTCGCTGCGAAGGGGCCTCGGTGCTGAGCGGCCGAGCTGGCTCAGGGTGCATGGCTGTGGTCTGGGTGCAGAAGGCCTTTGCGCGCCCAATCCTGCATCCCCACGAAGGAGAACCCGTGGGCAGTGTGATTCGGGTGCCGGAAACCCCCAGCAAAGCAGCAGGTCCCAGGGATCCAGGCGCAGCCCAGCCCCGCATCGCCCTATGGAGAGCGCAGGGCCTGGGGGGAAAACGGCTTGCACTGCTTTCCTGAGCCAATGCGCGTTGGGGGTGTGGTTTGCTGCCCAAGGAGAGTTTCCTTTTGCAGAATGCAGCTCCCAGAAGCTCTTTTTGGGCCGTCGCTGCCACGGGTCCTCAGCGCTGATCGGCCGAGCTGGCTCAGGGGGGAAGGCTGGGGCCATGGCGCAGAAGCCTTTCGCAAACCCAATCCTACTTGCCCACGAAGGAGAACCCGTGTGGAGTGTTTTCGGCCGCCGGAAACTCCCAGCAAAGCAGCAGGGCCCAGGGATCCAGGGGCAGCCCAGCCCCGCTTTGCCCAATGGAGAGCCGAAGGCCGGGGCGAAAACAGCTTGTGTTGATTTCCTGCAGCGAGGCACGGTGAGGCTGTGGTTTGTTGCCCAAGGAGAGTTTCCCTTTGCAGAATGCAGTTCCCAGAAGCTCGTTATGTGCCATCGCTGCGACGGGGCCTCGGCGCTGAGCGGCCGAGCTGGATCAGGGGGCATGGCAGGGACCTGGGCGCAGAAGGCCTTCGCGCGCCCAATCCTGTTTCCCCACCAAGGAGTACCCATGGGCAGTGTGATTCGGGTGCCGGAAACCCCCAGCAAAGCAGCTGGGCCCAGGGATCCAGGTGCAGCCCAGCCCCGCATCGCCCTATGGAGAGCGCAGGGCCTGGGGGGGAAAACGGCTTGCACTGCTTTCCTGAGCCAAGGCGAGTTGGGGGTGTGGTTTGCTGCCCGAGGAGAGTTTCCCTTTGCAGAATGCAGCTCCCAGAAGCTCGTCATGGGCCGTCGCTGCGAAGGGGCCTCGGCGCTGAGAGGCCGAGCTGGCTCAGGGGGCATGGCTGGGGGCTGGGTGCAGAAGCCCTTCGCGCACCCAATCCTACCTCCCCACGAAGAGGAACCCGTGGGGATTGGGTTTCGCGCGCTGGAGAGCCCCAGCAAAGCAGCAGGGCCCAGGGATCCAGGTGCAGCCTAGCCCCGTTTTGCCCTATGGAGAGCGCAGGGCCGGTGGCGAAAACGGCTTGCGCTGCTTTCCTGAGCCAAGGCGAGTAAGGGATGTGGTTTGCTGCTGGAAGAGAGTTTCCCTTTGCAGAATGCAGCTCCCAGAAGCTCGTTTTGGGCTGTCGCTGCGATGGGGCCTCGGCGCTGAGCGGCCGTGCTGGCTCAGGGGGCATGGCCGGGATCTGGGCGAAGAAGGACTTAGCACGCCCAATCCTGCTTGCCCACGAAGGAGAACCTGTGTGGAGTGTGATTCGGGTGCCGGAAACCCCCAGCAAAGCAGCAGGGCCCAGGGAGCCAGGGGCAGCCCAGCCCCGCTTTGCCCTATGGAGAGCGGAGGGCCGGGGGTGAAAAGAGCTTGTGTTGATATTCTGCGTGGAGTCACGGCGAGGCTGTGGTTTGCTGCCCAAGGAGAGTGTCCCTTTGCAGAATTCAGCTCCCCGAAGCTCGCTTTGGGCCCTCGCTGCGACGGGGCCTCGGCGCTGAGCGGCCCAGCTGGCTCAGGGGGCATGGCTGGGGGCAGGGCGAAGAAGGCCTTCGAGCGCCCAATCCTACTTCCCCACGAAGGAGAACCCGTGGGGATTGGGTTTCGCGCGCTGGATACCACCAGCAAAGCAGCAGGGCCCAGGGAGCCAGGGGCAGCCCGGCCCCGCTTTGCCCTATGGAGAGCGCAGGGCCGGGGGCGAAAAGGGCTTGCGCTGCTTTCCTGAGCCAAGGCGCGTAAGGGATGTGGTTTGCTGCTGGAAGAGAGTTTCCCTTTGCAGAATGCAGCTCCCAGAAGCTCGTTTTGGGCTGTCGCTGCGACGGGGCCTCGGCGCTGAGCGGCCGAGCTGGCTCAGGGGGCATGGCTGGGGCCTGGGCGCAGGAGGCTTTCGCGCGCCCAATCCTGCATTCCCCGCGAAGGAGAACCCGTGGGGAGTGCGTTTCGGGCTCCGGAGACCCCCAGGAAAGCAGCAGGGCCCAGGGATCCAGGGGCAGCCCAGCCCCGCTTTGCCCAATGGAGAGCCGAAGGCCGGGGCGAAAACAGCTTGTGTTGATTTCCTGCAGCGAGGCACGGTGAGGCTGTGGTTTGTTGCCCAAGGAGAGTTTCCCTTTGCAGAATGCAGTTCCCAGAAGCTCGTTATGTGCCATCGCTGCGACGGGGCCTCGGCGCTGAGCGGCCGAGCTGGATCAGGGGTCATGGCAGGGACCTGGGCGCAGAAGGCCTTCGCACGCCCAATCCTGTTTCCCCACCAAGGAGTACCCATGGGCAGTGTGATTCGGGTGCCGGAAACCCCCAGCAAAGCAGCTGGGCCCAGGGATCCAGGTGCAGCCCAGCCCCGCATCGCCCTATGAAGAGCGCAGGGCCTGGGGGGGAAAACGGCTTGCACTGCTTTCCTGAGCCAAGGCGAGTTGGGGGTGTGGTTTGCTGCCCGAGGAGAGTTTCCCTTTGCAGAATGCAGCTCCCAGAAGCTCGTCATGGGCTGTCGCTGCGAAGGGGCCTCGGCGGTGAGCGGCTGAACTGGCTCAGGGGGCATGGATGGGGCCTGGGCGCAGAAGGCCTTCACGCGCCCAATCCTACTTCCCAAAGAAGGAGAACCAGTGGGGAGTGGGTTTCGGGCACTGGAGACCCCCAGCAAAGCAGCAGGGCCCAGGGAGCCAGGGGCAGCCCAGCTCAGCTTCGCCCTATGGAGAGCGGAGGGCCGGGGGCGAAAACAGCTTGTGTTGATTTCCTGCGCCGAGGCAAGTTGAGGCTGTGGTGGGCTGCCCAAGGAGAGTTTCCCTTTGCAGAATGCAGCTCCCAGAAGCTCGTTTTGATTTGCCATTGCGACGGGGCCTCGGCACTGAGCGGCAGAGCTGGCTCAGGTGGCACGGCTGCGGCCTAGGCGCAGAAGGTCTTCGCGCTCCGAATCCTGCTTCCCCACGAATGAGAACCCCTGTGGAGTGTGATTTGGGTGCCAGAAACCCCCAGCAAAGCAGCAGGGCCCAGGGATCCAGGGGCAGCCCAGCTCAGCTTCGCCCTATGGAGAGCGGAGTGCCGGGGGCGAAAACGGATAGCGTTGCTTTCCTGAGCGGAGGCGAGTTGGGGCTGTGCTTTGCTGCCCGAGGAGTGTTTCCCTTTGCAGAATGCAGCTCCCAGAAGCTCGTTTTGGGCCGTAGCTGCGACGGGGCCTCAGCGCTGAGCGCCCGAGCTGGCTCAGGGTGCATGGCTGTGGTCTGGGCGCAGAAGGCCTTCGCGCGCCCAATCCTGCTTCCCCACGAAGGAGAACCCGTGGGCAGTGTGATTCGGGTGCCGGAAACCCCCAGCAAAGCAGCAGGGCCCAGGGATCCAGGGGCAGCCCAGCTCAGCTTCGCCCTATGGAGAGCGGATTGCCGGGGGCGAAAACGGATAGCGTTGCTTTCCTGAGCGGAGGCGAGTTGGGGCTGTGCTTTGCTGCCCGAGGAGTGTTTCCCTTTGCAGAATGCAGCTCCCAGAAGCTCGTTTTGATTTGCCATTGCGACGGGGCCTCGGCACTGATGGGCAGAGCTGGCTCAGGGGGCATGGCTGCGGCCTAGGCGCAGAAGGTCTTCGCGCTCCGAATCCTGCTTCCCCAGGAATGAGAACCCCTGTGGAGTGTGATTCGGGTGCCTGAAACCACCAGCAAAGCAGCAGGGCCCAGGGATCCAGGGGCTGCCCAGCTCAGCTTCGCCCTATGGAGAGCGGAGTGCCGGGGGCGAAAACGGATAGCGTTGCTTTCCTGAGCGGAGGCGAGTTGGGGCTGTGCTTTGCTGCCCGAGGAGTGTTTCCCTTTGCAGAATGCAGTTCCCGGGAGCTCGTTATGTGCCTTGGCTGCGACGGGGGCTCGGCGCTGAGCGGCCGAGCTGGATCAGGGGGCATGGCAGGGACCTGGGCGCAGAAGGCCTTCGCGCGCCCAATCCTGTTTCCCCACGAAGGAGTACCCATGGGCAGTGTGATTCGGGTGCCAGAAACCCCCAGCAAAGCAGCTGGGCCCAGGGATCCATGGGCAGCCCAGCCCCGCATCGCCCTATGGAGAGCGCAGGGCCTGGGGGGAAAACGGCTTGCACTGCTTTCCTGAGCCAAGGCGCGTTGGGGGTGTGGTTTGCTGCCCGAGGAGAGTTTCCCTTTGCAGAATGCAGCTCCCAGAAGCTCGTTTTGGGCCGTAGCTGCCACGGGTCCTCAGCACTGAGCGGCCGAGCTGGCTCAGGGGGCATGGCTGGGGCCTGGGCGCAGAAGCCTTTCGCGCACCCAATCCTGCATTCCCCACGAAGGAGAACCCGTGGGGAGTGGGATTTGTGTGCCGGAGACCCCCAGCAAAGCAGCAGGGCCCAGGGAGCCAGGGGTGGCCCAGCTCCGCTTTGCCCTATGGAGAGAGGAGGGCTGGGGGCGCAAACAGCTTGTGTTGATTTCCTGCGCCAAGGCACGGTGAGGCTGTGGATTGCTGCCGGAGGAGAGTTTCCCTTTGCAGAATGAAGATCCCAGAAGCTCGTCATGCGCCGTCGCTGCGAAGGGGCCTCGGCGCTGAGCGGCCGAGCTGGCTCAGGGGGCATGGATGGGGCCTGGGCGCAGAAGACCTTCGCGCGCCCAATCCTACTTCCCAAAGAAGGAGAACCAGTGGGGAGTGGGTTTCGGGCGCTGGAGACCCCCAGCAAAGCAGCAGTGCCCAGGGAGCCAGGGGTAGCTCAGCTCAGCTTCGCCCTATGGAGAGCGGAGGGCCGGGGGCGAAAACAGCTTGTGTTGATTTCCTGCGCCGAGGCAGGTTGAGGCTGTGGTGTGCTGCCCAAGGAGAGTTTCCCTTTGCAGAATGCAGCTCCCAGAAGCTCGTTTTGGGCCGTCGCTGCGAAGGGGCCTCGGTGCTGAGCGGCCGAGCTGGCTCAGGGTGCATGGCTGTGGTCTGGGTGCAGAAGGCCTTTGCGCGCCCAATCCTGCATCCCCACGAAGGAGAACCCGTGGGCAGTGTGATTCGGGTGCCGGAAACCCCCAGCAAAGCAGCAGGTCCCAGGGATCCAGGCGCAGCCCAGCCCCGCATCGCCCTATGGAGAGCGCAGGGCCTGGGGGGAAAACGGCTTGCACTGCTTTCCTGAGCCAATGCGCGTTGGGGGTGTGGTTTGCTGCCCAAGGAGAGTTTCCTTTTGCAGAATGCAGCTCCCAGAAGCTCTTTTTGGGCCGTCGCTGCCACGGGTCCTCAGCGCTGATCGGCCGAGCTGGCTCAGGGGGGAAGGCTGGGGCCATGGCGCAGAAGCCTTTCGCAAACCCAATCCTACTTGCCCACGAAGGAGAACCCGTGTGGAGTGTTTTCGTCCGCCGGAAACTCCCAGCAAAGCAGCAGGGCCCAGGGATCCAGGGGCAGCCCAGCCCCGCTTTGCCCAATGGAGAGCCGAAGGCCGGGGCGAAAACAGCTTGTGTTGATTTCCTGCAGCGAGGCACGGTGAGGCTGTGGTTTGTTGCCCAAGGAGAGTTTCCCTTTGCAGAATGCAGTTCCCAGAAGCTCGTTATGTGCCATCGCTGCGACGGGGCCTCGGCGCTGAGCGGCCGAGCTGGATCAGGGGGCATGGCAGGGACCTGGGCGCAGAAGGCCTTCGCGCGCCCAATCCTGTTTCCCCACCAAGGAGTACCCATGGGCAGTGTGATTCGGGTGCCGGAAACCCCCAGCAAAGCAGCTGGGCCCAGGGATCCAGGTGCAGCCCAGCCCCGCATCGCCCTATGAAGAGCGCAGGGCCTGGGGGGGAAAACGGCTTGCACTGCTTTCCTGAGCCAAGGCGAGTTGTGGGTGTGGTTTGCTGCCCGAGGAGAGTTTCCCTTTGCAGAATGCAGCTCCCAGAAGCTCGTCATGGGCTGTCGCTGCGAAGGGGCCTCGGCGGTGAGCGGCTGAACTGGCTCAGGGGGCATGGCTGGGGCCTGGGCGCAGAAGGCCTTCACGCGCCCAATCCTACTTCCCAAAGAAGGAGAACCAGTGGGGAGTGGGTTTCGGGCACTGGAGACCCCCAGCAAAGCAGCAGGGCCCAGGGAGCCAGGGGCAGCCCAGCTCAGCTTCGCCCTATGGAGAGCGGAGGGCCGGGGGCGAAAACAGCTTGTGTTGATTTCCTGCGCCGAGGCAAGTTGAGGCTGTGGTGGGCTGCCCAAGGAGAGTTTCCCTTTGCAGAATGCAGCTCCCAGAAGCTCGTTTTGATTTGCCATTGCGACGGGGCCTCGGCACTGAGCGGCAGAGCTGGCTCAGGTGGCACGGCTGCGGCCTAGGCGCAGAAGGTCTTCGCGCTCCGAATCCTGCTTCCCCACGAATGAGAACCCCTGTGGAGTGTGATTTGGGTGCCAGAAACCCCCAGCAAAGCAGCAGGGCCCAGGGATCCAGGGGCAGCCCAGCTCAGCTTCGCCCTATGGAGAGCGGAGTGCCGGGGGCGAAAACGGATAGCGTTGCTTTCCTGAGCGGAGGCGAGTTGGGGCTGTGCTTTGCTGCCCGAGGAGTGTTTCCCTTTGCAGAATGCAGCTCCCAGAAGCTCGTTTTGGGCCGTAGCTGCGACGGGGCCTCAGCGCTGAGCGCCCGAGCTGGCTCAGGGTGCATGGCTGTGGTCTGGGCGCAGAAGGCCTTCGCGCGCCCAATCCTGCTTCCCCACGAAGGAGAACCCGTGGGCGGTGTGATTCGGGTGCCGGAAACCCCCAGCAAAGCAGCAGGGCCCAGGGATCCAGGGGCAGCCCAGCTCAGCTTCGCCCTATGGAGAGCGGATTGCCGGGGGCGAAAACGGATAGCGTTGCTTTCCTGAGCGGAGGCGAGTTGGGGCTGTGCTTTGCTGCCCGAGGAGTGTTTCCCTTTGCAGAATGCAGCTCCCAGAAGCTCGTTTTGATTTGCCATTGCGACGGGGCCTCGGCACTGATGGGCAGAGCTGGCTCAGGGGGCATGGCTGCGGCCTAGGCGCAGAAGGTCTTCGCGCTCCGAATCCTGCTTCCCCAGGAATGAGAACCCCTGTGGAGTGTGATTCGGGTGCCTGAAACCACCAGCAAAGCAGCAGGGCCCAGGGATCCAGGGGCTGCCCAGCTCAGCTTCGCCCTATGGAGAGCGGAGTGCCGGGGGCGAAAACGGATAGCGTTGCTTTCCTGAGCGGAGGCGAGTTGGGGCTGTGCTTTGCTGCCCGAGGAGTGTTTCCCTTTGCAGAATGCAGTTCCCGGGAGCTCGTTATGTGCCTTGGCTGCGACGGGGGCTCGGCGCTGAGCGGCCGAGCTGGATCAGGGGGCATGGCAGGGACCTGGGCGCAGAAGGCCTTCGCGCGCCCAATCCTGTTTCCCCACCAAGGAGTACCCATGGGCAGTGTGATTCGGGTGCCAGAAACCCCCAGCAAAGCAGCTGGGCCCAGGGATCCATGGGCAGCCCAGCCCCGCATCGCCCTATGGAGAGCGCAGGGCCTGGGGGGAAAACGGCTTGCACTGCTTTCCTGAGCCAAGGCGCGTTGGGGGTGTGGTTTGCTGCCCGAGGAGAGTTTCCCTTTGCAGAATGCAGCTCCCAGAAGCTCGTTTTGGGCCGTAGCTGCCACGGGTCCTCAGCACTGAGCGGCCGAGCTGGCTCAGGGGGCATGGCTGGGGCCTGGGCGCAGAAGCCTTTCGCGCACCCAATCCTGCATTCCCCACGAAGGAGAACCCGTGGGGAGTGGGATTTGTGTGCCGGAGACCCCCAGCAAAGCAGCAGGGCCCAGGGAGCCAGGGGTGGCCCAGCCCCGCTTTGCCCTATGGAGAGAGGAGGGCTGGGGGCGCAAACAGCTTGTGTTGATTTCCTGCGCCAAGGCACGGTGAGGCTGTGGATTGCTGCCGGAGGAGAGTTTCCCTTTGCAGAATGAAGATCCCAGAAGCTCGTCATGCGCCGTCGCTGCGAAGGGGCCTCGGCGCTGAGCGGCCGAGCTGGCTCAGGGGGCATGGATGGGGCCTGGGCGCAGAAGACCTTCGCGCGCCCAATCCTACTTCCCAAAGAAGGAGAACCAGTGGGGAGTGGGTTTCGGGCGCTGGAGACCCCCAGCAAAGCAGCAGTGCCCAGGGAGCCAGGGGTAGCTCAGCTCAGCTTCGCCCTATGGAGAGCGGAGGGCCGGGGGCGAAAACAGCTTGTGTTGATTTCCTGCGCCGAGGCAGTTTGAGGCTGTGGTGTGCTGCCCGAGGAGAGTTTCCCTTTGCAGAATGCAGCTCCCAGAAGCTCGTTTTGGGCCGTCGCTGCGAAGGGGCCTCGGTGCTGAGCGGCCGAGCTGGCTCAGGGTGCATGGCTGTGGTCTGGGTGCAGAAGGCCTTTGCGCGCCCAATCCTGCATCCCCACGAAGGAGAACCCGTGGGCAGTGTGATTCGGGTGCCGGAAACCCCCAGCAAAGCAGCAGGTCCCAGGGATCCAGGCGCAGCCCAGCCCCGCATCGCCCTATGGAGAGCGCAGGGCCTGGGGGGAAAACGGCTTGCACTGCTTTCCTGAGCCAATGCGCGTTGGGGGTGTGGTTTGCTGCCCAAGGAGAGTTTCCTTTTGCAGAATGCAGCTCCCAGAAGCTCTTTTTGGGCCGTCGCTGCCACGGGTCCTCAGCGCTGATCGGCCGAGCTGGCTCAGGGGGGAAGGCTGGGGCCATGGCGCAGAAGCCTTTCGCAAACCCAATCCTACTTGCCCACGAAGGAGAACCCGTGTGGAGTGTTTTCGGCCGCCGGAAACTCCCAGCAAAGCAGCAGGGCCCAGGGATCCAGGGGCAGCCCAGCCCCGCTTTGCCCAATGGAGAGCCGAAGGCCGGGGCGAAAACAGCTTGTGTTGATTTCCTGCAGCGAGGCACGGTGAGGCTGTGGTTTGTTGCTCAAGGAGAGTTTCCCTTTGCAGAATGCAGTTCCCAGAAGCTCGTTATGTGCCATCGCTGCGACGGGGCCTCGGCGCTGAGCGGCCGAGCTGGATCAGGGGGCATGGCAGGGACCTGGGCGCAGAAGGCCTTCGCGCGCCCAATCCTGTTTCCCCACCAAGGAGTACCCATGGGCAGTGTGATTCGGGTGCCTGAAACCCCCAGCAAAGCAGCTGGGCCCAGGGATCCAGGTGCAGCCCAGCCCCGCATCGCCCTATGGAGAGCGCAGGGCCTGGGGGGGAAAACGGCTTGCACTGCTTTCCTGAGCCAAGGCGAGTTGGGGGTGTGGTTTGCTGCCCGAGGAGAGTTTCCCTTTGCAGAATGCAGCTCCCAGAAGCTCTTCATGGGCCGTCGCTGCGAAGGGGCCTCGGCGCTGAGAGGCCGAGCTGGCTCAGGGGGCATGGCTGGGGGCTGGGTGCAGAAGCCCTTCGCGCACCCAATCCTACCTCCCCACGAAGAGGAACCCGTGGGGATTGGGTTTCGCGCGCTGGAGAGCCCCAGCAAAGCAGCAGGGCCCAGGGATCCAGGTGCAGCCTAGCCCCGTTTTGCCCTATGGAGAGCGCAGGGCCGGTGGCGAAAACGGCTTGCGCTGCTTTCCTGAGCCAAGGCGAGTAAGGGATGTGGTTTGCTGCTGGAAGAGAGTTTCCCTTTGCAGAATGCAGCTCCCAGAAGCTCGTTTTGGGCTGTCGCTGCGATGGGGCCTCGGCGCTGAGCGGCCGTGCTGGCTCAGGGGGCATGGCCGGGATCTGGGCGAAGAAGGACTTAGCACGCCCAATCCTGCTTGCCCACGAAGGAGAACCTGTGTGGAGTGTGATTCGGGTGCCGGAAACCCCCAGCAAAGCAGCAGGGCCCAGGGAGCCAGGGGCAGCCCAGCCCCGCTTTGCCCTATGGAGAGCGGAGGGCCGGGGGTGAAAAGAGCTTGTGTTGATATTCTGCGTGGAGTCACGGCGAGGCTGTGGTTTGCTGCCCAAGGAGAGTGTCCCTTTGCAGAATTCAGCTCCCCGAAGCTCGCTTTGGGCCCTCGCTGCGACGGGGCCTCGGCGCTGAGCGGCCCAGCTGGCTCAGGGGGCATGGCTGGGGGCAGGGCGAAGAAGGCCTTCGAGCGCCCAATCCTACTTCCCCACGAAGGAGAACCCGTGGGGATTGGGTTTCGCGCGCTGGATACCACCAGCAAAGCAGCAGGGCCCAGGGAGCCAGGGGCAGCCCGGCCCCGCTTTGCCCTATGGAGAGCGCAGGGCCGGGGGCGAAAAGGGCTTGCGCTGCTTTCCTGAGCCAAGGCGCGTAAGGGATGTGGTTTGCTGCTGGAAGAGAGTTTCCCTTTGCAGAATGCAGCTCCCAGAAGCTGGTTTTGGGCTGTCGCTGCGACGGGGCCTCGGCGCTGAGCGGCCGAGCTGGCTCAGGGGGCATGGCTGGGGCCTGGGCGCAGGAGGCTTTCGCGCGCCCAATCCTGCATTCCCCGCGAAGGAGAACCCGTGGGGAGTGCGTTTCGGGCTCCGGAGACCCCCAGGAAAGCAGCAGGGCCCAGGGATCCAGGGGCAGCCCAGCCCCGCTTTGCCCAATGGAGAGCCGAAGGCCGGGGCGAAAACAGCTTGTGTTGATTTCCTGCAGCGAGGCACGGTGAGGCTGTGGTTTGCTGCCCAAGGAGAGTTTCCCTTTGCAGAATGCAGTTCCCAGAAGCTCGTTATGTGCCATCGCTGCGACGGGGCCTCGGCACTGAGCTGCAGAGCTGGCTCAGGTGGCACGGCTGCGGCCTAGGCGCAGAAGGTCTTCGCGCTCCGAATCCTGCTTCCCCACGAATGAGAACCCCTGTGGAGTGTGATTTGGGTGCCAGAAACCCCCAGCAAAGCAGCAGGGCCCAGGGATCCAGGGGCAGCCCAGCTCAGCTTCGCCCTATGGAGAGCGGAGTGCCGGGGGCGAAAACGGATAGCGTTGCTTTCCTGAGCGGAGGCGAGTTGGGGCTGTGCTTTGCTGCCCGAGGAGTGTTTCCCTTTGCAGAATGCAGCTCCCAGAAGCTCGTTTTGGGCCTTAGCTGCGACGGGGCCTCAGCGCTGAGCGCCCGAGCTGGCTCAGGGTGCATGGCTGTGGTCTGGGCGCAGAAGGCCTTCGCGCGCCCAATCCTGCTTCCCCACGAAGGAGAACCCGTGGGCAGTGTGATTCGGGTGCCGGAAACCCCCAGCAAAGCAGCAGGGCCCAGGGATCCAGGGGCAGCCCAGCTCAGCTTCGCCCTATGGAGAGCGGATTGCCGGGGGCGAAAACGGATAGCGTTGCTTTCCTGAGCGGAGGCGAGTTGGGGCTGTGCTTTGCTGCCCGAGGAGTGTTTCCCTTTGCAGAATGCAGCTCCCAGAAGCTCGTTTTGATTTGCCATTGCGACGGGGCCTCGGCACTGATGGGCAGAGCTGGCTCAGGGGGCATGGCTGCGGCCTAGGCGCAGAAGGTCTTCGCGCTCCGAATCCTGCTTCCCCAGGAATGAGAACCCCTGTGGAGTGTGATTCGGGTGCCTGAAACCACCAGCAAAGCAGCAGGGCCCAGGGATCCAGGGGCAGCCCAGCTCAGCTTCGCCCTATGGAGAGCGGAGTGCCGGGGGCGAAAACGGATAGCGTTGCTTTCCTGAGCGGAGGCGAGTTGGGGCTGTGCTTTGCTGCCCGAGGAGTGTTTCCCTTTGCAGAATGCAGTTCCCGGGAGCTCGTTATGTGCCTTGGCTGCGACGGGGGCTCGGCGCTGAGCGGCCGAGCTGGATCAGGGGGCATGGCAGGGACCTGGGCGCAGAAGGCCTTCGCGCGCCCAATCCTGTTTCCCCACGAAGGAGTACCCATGGGCAGTGTGATTCGGGTGCCAGAAACCCCCAGCAAAGCAGCTGGGCCCAGGGATCCATGGGCAGCCCAGCCCCGCATCGCCCTATGGAGAGCGCAGGGCCTGGGGGGAAAACGGCTTGCACTGCTTTCCTGAGCCAAGGCGCGTTGGGGGTGTGGTTTGCTGCCCGAGGAGAGTTTCCCTTTGCAGAATGCAGCTCCCAGAAGCTCGTTTTGGGCCGTAGCTGCCACGGGTCCTCAGCACTGAGCGGCCGAGCTGGCTCAGGGGGCATGGCTGGGGCCTGGGCGCAGAAGCCTTTCGCGCACCCAATCCTGCATTCCCCACGAAGGAGAACCCGTGGGGAGTGGGATTTGTGTGCCGGAGACCCCCAGCAAAGCAGCAGGGCCCAGGGAGCCAGGGGTGGCCCAGCCCCGCTTTGCCCTATGGAGAGAGGAGGGCTGGGGGCGCAAACAGCTTGTGTTGATTTCCTGCGCCAAGGCACGGTGAGGCTGTGGATTGCTGCCGGAGGAGAGTTTCCCTTTGCAGAATGAAGATCCCAGAAGCTCGTCATGCGCCGTCGCTGCGAAGGGGCCTCGGCGCTGAGCGGCCGAGCTGGCTCAGGGGGCATGGATGGGGCCTGGGCGCAGAAGACCTTCGCGCGCCCAATCCTACTTCCCAAAGAAGGAGAACCAGTGGGGAGTGGGTTTCGGGCGCTGGAGACCCCCAGCAAAGCAGCAGTGCCCAGGGAGCCAGGGGTAGCTCAGCTCAGCTTCGCCCTATGGAGAGCGGAGGGCCGGGGGCGAAAACAGCTTGTGTTGATTTCCTGCGCCGAGGCAGGTTGAGGCTGTGGTGTGCTGCCCAAGGAGAGTTTCCCTTTGCAGAATGCAGCTCCCAGAAGCTCTTTTTGGGCCGTCGCTGCCACGGGTCCTCAGCGCTGATCGGCCGAGCTGGCTCAGGGGGGAAGGCTGGGGCCATGGCGCAGAAGCCTTTCGCAAACCCAATCCTACTTGCCCACGAAGGAGAACCCGTGTGGAGTGTTTTCGTCCGCCGGAAACTCCCAGCAAAGCAGCAGGGCCCAGGGATCCAGGGGCAGCCCAGCCCCGCTTTGCCCAATGGAGAGCCGAAGGCCGGGGCGAAAACAGCTTGTGTTGATTTCCTGCAGCGAGGCACGGTGAGGCTGTGGTTTGTTGCCCAAGGAGAGTTTCCCTTTGCAGAATGCAGTTCCCAGAAGCTCGTTATGTGCCATCGCTGCGACGGGGCCTCGGCGCTGAGCGGCCGAGCTGGATCAGGGGGCATGGCAGGGACCTGGGCGCAGAAGGCCTTCGCGCGCCCAATCCTGTTTCCCCACCAAGGAGTACCCATGGGCAGTGTGATTCGGGTGCCTGAAACCCCCAGCAAAGCAGCTGGGCCCAGGGATCCAGGTGCAGCCCAGCCCCGCATCGCCCTATGGAGAGCGCAGGGCCTGGGGGGGAAAACGGCTTGCACTGCTTTCCTGAGCCAAGGCGAGTTGGGGGTGTGGTTTGCTGCCCGAGGAGAGTTTCCCTTTGCAGAATGCAGCTCCCAGAAGCTCGTCATGGGCCGTCGCTGCGAAGGGGCCTCGGCGCTGAGAGGCCGAGCTGGCTCAGGGGGCATGGCTGGGGGCTGGGTGCAGAAGCCCTTCGCGCACCCAATCCTACCTCCCCACGAAGAGGAACCCGTGGGGATTGGGTTTCGCGCGCTGGAGAGCCCCAGCAAAGCAGCAGGGCCCAGGGATCCAGGTGCAGCCTAGCCCCGTTTTGCCCTATGGAGAGCGCAGGGCCGGTGGCGAAAACGGCTTGCGCTGCTTTCCTGAGCCAAGGCGAGTAAGGGATGTGGTTTGCTGCTGGAAGAGAGTTTCCCTTTGCAGAATGCAGCTCCCAGAAGCTCGTTTTGGGCTGTCGCTGCGATGGGGCCTCGGCGCTGAGCGGCCGTGCTCGCTCAGGGGGCATGGCCGGGATCTGGGCGAAGAAGGACTTAGCACGCCCAATCCTGCTTGCCCACGAAGGAGAACCTGTGTGGAGTGTGATTCGGGTGCCGGAAACCCCCAGCAAAGCAGCAGGGCCCAGGGAGCCAGGGGCAGCCCAGCCCCGCTTTGCCCTATGGAGAGCGGAGGGCCGGGGGTGAAAAGAGCTTGTGTTGATATTCTGCGTGGAGTCACGGCGAGGCTGTGGTTTGCTGCCCAAGGAGAGTGTCCCTTTGCAGAATTCAGCTCCCCGAAGCTCGCTTTGGGCCCTCGCTGCGACGGGGCCTCGGCGCTGAGCGGCCCAGCTGGCTCAGGGGGCATGGCTGGGGGCAGGGCGAAGAAGGCCTTCGAGCGCCCAATCCTACTTCCCCACGAAGGAGAACCCGTGGGGATTGGGTTTCGCGCGCTGGATACCACCAGCAAAGCAGCAGGGCCCAGGGAGCCAGGGGCAGCCCGGCCCCGCTTTGCCCTATGGAGAGCGCAGGGCCGGGGGCGAAAAGGGCTTGCGCTGCTTTCCTGAGCCAAGGCGCGTAAGGGATGTGGTTTGCTGCTGGAAGAGAGTTTCCCTTTGCAGAATGCAGCTCCCAGAAGCTCGTTTTGGGCTGTCGCTGCGACGGGGCCTCGGCGCTGAGCGGCCGAGCTGGCTCAGGGGGCATGGCTGGGGCCTGGGCGCAGGAGGCTTTCGCGCGCCCAATCCTGCATTCCCCGCGAAGGAGAACCCGTGGGGAGTGCGTTTCGGGCTCCGGAGACCCCCAGGAAAGCAGCAGGGCCCAGGGATCCAGGGGCAGCCCAGCCCCGCTTTGCCCAATGGAGAGCCGAAGGCCGGGGCGAAAACAGCTTGTGTTGATTTCCTGCAGCGAGGCACGGTGAGGCTGTGGTTTGTTGCCCAAGGAGAGTTTCCCTTTGCAGAATGCAGTTCCCAGAAGCTCGTTATGTGCCATCGCTGCGACGGGGCCTCGGCGCTGAGCGGCCGAGCTGGATCAGGGGGCATGGCAGGGACCTGGGCGCAGAAGGCCTTCGCGCGCCCAATCCTGTTTCCCCACCAAGGAGTACCCATGGGCAGTGTGATTCGGGTGCCGGAAACCCCCAGCAAAGCAGCTGGGCCCAGGGATCCAGGTGCAGCCCAGCCCCGCATCGCCCTATGAAGAGCGCAGGACCTGGGGGGGAAAACGGCTTGCACTGCTTTCCTGAGCCAAGGCGAGTTGGGGGTGTGGTTTGCTGCCCGAGGAGAGTTTCCCTTTGCAGAATGCAGCTCCCAGAAGCTCGTTTTGATTTGCCATTGCGACGGGGCCTCGGCACTGAGCTGCAGAGCTGGCTCAGGTGGCACGGCTGCGGCCTAGGCGCAGAAGGTCTTCGCGCTCCGAATCCTGCTTCCCCACGAATGAGAACCCCTGTGGAGTGTGATTTGGGTGCCAGAAACCCCCAGCAAAGCAGCAGGGCCCAGGGATCCAGGGGCAGCCCAGCTCAGCTTCGCCCTATGGAGAGCGGAGTGCCGGGGGCGAAAACGGATAGCGTTGCTTTCCTGAGCGGAGGCGAGTTGGGGCTGTGCTTTGCTGCCCGAGGAGTGTTTCCCTTTGCAGAATGCAGCTCCCAGAAGCTCGTTTTGGGCCTTAGCTGCGACGGGGCCTCAGCGCTGAGCGCCCGAGCTGGCTCAGGGTGCATGGCTGTGGTCTGGGCGCAGAAGGCCTTCGCGCGCCCAATCCTGCTTCCCCACGAAGGAGAACCCGTGGGCAGTGTGATTCGGGTGCCGGAAACCCCCAGCAAAGCAGCAGGGCCCAGGGATCCAGGGGCAGCCCAGCTCAGCTTCGCCCTATGGAGAGCGGATTGCCGGGGGCGAAAACGGATAGCGTTGCTTTCCTGAGCGGAGGCGAGTTGGGGCTGTGCTTTGCTGCCCGAGGAGTGTTTCCCTTTGCAGAATGCAGCTCCCAGAAGCTCGTTTTGATTTGCCATTGCGACGGGGCCTCGGCACTGATGGGCAGAGCTGGCTCAGGGGGCATGGCTGCGGCCTAGGCGCAGAAGGTCTTCGCGCTCCGAATCCTGCTTCCCCAGGAATGAGAACCCCTGTGGAGTGTGATTCGGGTGCCTGAAACCACCAGCAAAGCAGCAGGGCCCAGGGATCCAGGGGCAGCCCAGCTCAGCTTCGCCCTATGGAGAGCGGAGTGCCGGGGGCGAAAACGGATAGCGTTGCTTTCCTGAGCGGAGGCGAGTTGGGGCTGTGCTTTGCTGCCCGAGGAGTGTTTCCCTTTGCAGAATGCAGTTCCCGGGAGCTCGTTATGTGCCTTGGCTGCGACGGGGGCTCGGCGCTGAGCGGCCGAGCTGGATCAGGGGGCATGGCAGGGACCTGGGCGCAGAAGGCCTTCGCGCGCCCAATCCTGTTTCCCCACGAAGGAGTACCCATGGGCAGTGTGATTCGGGTGCCAGAAACCCCCAGCAAAGCAGCTGGGCCCAGGGATCCATGGGCAGCCCAGCCCCGCATCGCCCTATGGAGAGCGCAGGGCCTGGGGGGAAAACGGCTTGCACTGCTTTCCTGAGCCAAGGCGCGTTGGGGGTGTGGTTTGCTGCCCGAGGAGAGTTTCCCTTTGCAGAATGCAGCTCCCAGAAGCTCGTTTTGGGCCGTAGCTGCCACGGGTCCTCAGCACTGAGCGGCCGAGCTGGCTCAGGGGGCATGGCTGGGGCCTGGGCGCAGAAGCCTTTCGCGCACCCAATCCTGCATTCCCCACGAAGGAGAACCCGTGGGGAGTGGGATTTGTGTGCCGGAGACCCCCAGCAAAGCAGCAGGGCCCAGGGAGCCAGGGGTGGCCCAGCCCCGCTTTGCCCTATGGAGAGAGGAGGGCTGGGGGCGCAAACAGCTTGTGTTGATTTCCTGCGCCAAGGCACGGTGAGGCTGTGGATTGCTGCCGGAGGAGAGTTTCCCTTTGCAGAATGAAGATCCCAGAAGCTCGTCATGCGCCGTCGCTGCGAAGGGGCCTCGGCGCTGAGTGGCCGAGCTGGCTCAGGGGGCATGGATGGGGCCTGGGCGCAGAAGACCTTCGCGCGCCCAATCCTACTTCCCAAAGAAGGAGAACCAGTGGGGAGTGGGTTTCGGGCGCTGGAGACCCCCAGCAAAGCAGCAGTGCCCAGGGAGCCAGGGGTAGCTCAGCTCAGCTTCGCCCTATGGAGAGCGGAGGGCCGGGGGCGAAAACAGCTTGTGTTGATTTCCTGCGCCGAGGCAGGTTGAGGCTGTGGTGTGCTGCCCAAGGAGAGTTTCCCTTTGCAGAATGCAGCTCCCAGAAGCTCGTTTTGGGCCGTCGCTGCGAAGGGGCCTCGGTGCTGAGCGGCCGAGCTGGCTCAGGGTGCATGGCTGTGGTCTGGGTGCAGAAGGCCTTTGCGCGCCCAATCCTGCATCCCCACGAAGGAGAACCCGTGGGCAGTGTGATTCGGGTGCCGGAAACCCCCAGCAAAGCAGCAGGGCCCAGGGATCCAGGCGCAGCCCAGCCCCGCATCGCCCTATGGAGAGCGCAGGGCCTGGGGGGAAAACGGCTTGCACTGCTTTCCTGAGCCAATGCGCGTTGGGGGTGTGGTTTGCTGCCCAAGGAGAGTTTCCTTTTGCAGAATGCAGCTCCCAGAAGCTCTTTTTGGGCCGTCGCTGCCACGGGTCCTCAGCGCTGATCGGCCGAGCTGGCTCAGGGGGGAAGGCTGGGGCCATGGCGCAGAAGCCTTTCGCAAACCCAATCCTACTTGCCCACGAAGGAGAACCCGTGTGGAGTGTTTTCGGCCGCCGGAAACTCCCAGCAAAGCAGCAGGGCCCAGGGATCCAGGGGCAGCCCAGCCCCGCTTTGCCCAATGGAGAGCCGAAGGCCGGGGCGAAAACAGCTTGTGTTGATTTCCTGCAGCGAGGCACGGTGAGGCTGTGGTTTGTTGCCCAAGGAGAGTTTCCCTTTGCAGAATGCAGTTCCCAGAAGCTCGTTATGTGCCATCGCTGCGACGGGGCCTCGGCGCTGAGCGGCCGAGCTGGATCAGGGGGCATGGCAGGGACCTGGGCGCAGAAGGCCTTCGCGCGCCCAATCCTGTTTCCCCACCAAGGAGTACCCATGGGCAGTGTGATTCGGGTGCCGGAAACCCCCAGCAAAGCAGCTGGGCCCAGGGATCCAGGTGCAGCCCAGCCCCGCATCGCCCTATGGAGAGCGCAGGGCCTGGGGGGGAAAACGGCTTGCACTGCTTTCCTGAGCCAAGGCGAGTTGGGGGTGTGGTTTGCTGCCCGAGGAGAGTTTCCCTTTGCAGAATGCAGCTCCCAGAAGCTCGTCATGGGCCGTCGCTGCGAAGGGGCCTCGGCGCTGAGAGGCCGAGCTGGCTCAGGGGGCATGGCTGGGGGCTGGGTGCAGAAGCCCTTCGCGCACCCAATCCTACCTCCCCACGAAGAGGAACCCGTGGGGATTGGGTTTCGCGCGCTGGAGAGCCCCAGCAAAGCAGCAGGGCCCAGGGATCCAGGTGCAGCCTAGCCCCGTTTTGCCCTATGGAGAGCGCAGGGCCGGTGGCGAAAACGGCTTGCGCTGCTTTCCTGAGCCAAGGCGAGTAAGGGATGTGGTTTGCTGCTGGAAGAGAGTTTCCCTTTGCAGAATGCAGCTCCCAGAAGCTCGTTTTGGGCTGTCGCTGCGATGGGGCCTCGGCGCTGAGCGGCCGTGCTGGCTCAGGGGGCATGGCCGGGATCTGGGCGAAGAAGGACTTAGCACGCCCAATCCTGCTTGCCCACGAAGGAGAACCTGTGTGGAGTGTGATTCGGGTGCCGGAAACCCCCAGCAAAGCAGCAGGGCCCAGGGAGCCAGGGGCAGCCCAGCCCCGCTTTGCCCTATGGAGAGCGGAGGGCCGGGGGTGAAAAGAGCTTGTGTTGATATTCTGCGTGGAGTCACGGCGAGGCTGTGGTTTGCTGCCCAAGGAGAGTGTCCCTTTGCAGAATTCAGCTCCCCGAAGCTCGCTTTGGGCCCTCGCTGCGACGGGGCCTCGGCGCTGAGCGGCCCAGCTGGCTCAGGGGGCATGGCTGGGGGCAGGGCGAAGAAGGCCTTCGAGCGCCCAATCCTACTTCCCCACGAAGGAGAACCCGTGGGGATTGGGTTTCGCGCGCTGGATACCACCAGCAAAGCAGCAGGGCCCAGGGAGCCAGGGGCAGCCCGGCCCCGCTTTGCCCTATGGAGAGCGCAGGGCCGGGGGCGAAAAGGGCTTGCGCTGCTTTCCTGAGCCAAGGCGCGTAAGGGATGTGGTTTGCTGCTGGAAGAGAGTTTCCCTTTGCAGAATGCAGCTCCCAGAAGCTCGTTTTGGGCTGTCGCTGCGACGGGGCCTCGGCGCTGAGCGGCCGAGCTGGCTCAGGGGGCATGGCTGGGGCCTGGGCGCAGAAGGCCTTCGCGCGCCCAATGCTGCTTCCCCACGAAGGAGAACCCATTTGGAGTGGGTTTCAGGCGCCGGAGAGCCCCAGCAAAGCATCAGGGCCCAGGGAGCCAGGGGCAGCCCGGCCCCGCTTTGCCCTATGGAGAGCGCAGGGCCAGGGGCGAAAACAGCTTGCGCTGCTTTCATGAGCCAAGGCAAGTAGGGGATGTGGTTTGCTGCTGGAAGAGTTTCCCTTTGCAGAATGCAGCACAGAGAAGCTCGTTTTGGGCCTTCTCTGCGACGGGGACTCGGCGCTGAGCGGCCGAGCTGGCTCAGGGGGCATGGCTGGGGCCTGGGCGCAGAAGGCCTTCGTGCGCCCAATGCTGCTTCCCCACGAAGGAGAACCCGTGGGGAGTGGGATTCGGGCGCCGGAGACCCCCAGCAAATCAGCAGGGCCCAGGGAGCGAGGGGCAGCCCAGCCCCGCATTGCCTTATGGAGAGCGCAGGGCCTGGGCGAAAAGGGCTTGCGCTGCTTTCCTGAGCCAAGGCGCGTAAGGGATGTGGTTTGCTGCTGGAAGAGAGTTTCCCTTTGCAGAATGCAGCTCCCAGAAGCTCGTTTTGGGCTGTCGCTGCGACGGGGCCTCGGCGCTGAGCGGCCGAGCTGGCTCAGGGGGCATGGCTGGGGCCTGGGCGCAGAAGGCCTTCGCGCGCCCAATGCTGCTTCCCCACGAAGGAGAACCCATTTGGAGTGGGTTTCAGGCGCCGGAGAGCCCCAGCAAAGCATCAGGGCCCAGGGAGCCAGGGGCAGCCCGGCCCCGCTTTGCCCTATGGAGAGCGCAGGGCCAGGGGCGAAAACAGCTTGCGCTGCTTTCATGAGCCAAGGCAAGTAGGGGATGTGGTTTGCTGCTGGAAGAGTTTCCCTTTGCAGAATGCAGCACAGAGAAGCTCGTTTTGGGCCTTCTCTGCGACGGGGACTCGGCGCTGAGCGGCCGAGCTGGCTCAGGGGGCATGGCTGGGGCCTGGGCGCAGAAGGCCTTCGTGCGCCCAATGCTGCTTCCCCACGAAGGAGAACCCGTGGGGAGTGGGATTCGGGCGCCGGAGACCCCCAGCAAATCAGCAGGGCCCAGGGAGCGAGGGGCAGCCCAGCCCCGCATTGCCTTATGGAGAGCGCAGGGCCTGGGCGAAAAGGGCTTGCGCTGCTTTCCTGAGCCAAGGAGCGTAAGGGATGTGGTTTGCTGCTGGAAGAGAGTTTCCCTTTGCAGAATGCAGCTCCCAGAAGCTGGTTTTGGTGGGTCGCTGCGACGGGGCCTCGGCGCTCTGCGGCCGAGCTGGCTCAGGGGGCATGGCTGGGGTCTGGGCAAAGAAGGCTTTCCCACGTCCAATCCTACTTGCCCACGAAGGAGAACCCATTTGGAGTGGGTTTCAGGCGCCGGAGAGCCCCAGCAAAGCATCAGGGCCCAGGGAGCCAGGGGCACCCCGGCCCCACTTTGCCGAATGGAGAGCGCTGGGTCAGGGGCGAAAACAGCTTGCGCTGCTTTCATGAGCCAAGGCAAGTAGGGGATGTGGTTTGCTACTGGAAGAGTTTCCCTTTGCAGAATGCAGCTCCCAGAAACTCGTTTTGGGCTGTCGCTGCGACGGGGCCTCGGCGCTGAGCGGCCGAGCTGGCTCAGGGGGCATGGCTGGGGCCTGGGCGCAGAAGGCCTTCGTGCGCCCAATCCTGCTTCCCCACGAAGGAGAACCCGTGGGGAGTGGGATTCGGGCGCCGGAGACCCCCAGCAAATCAGCAGGGCCCAGGGAGCCAGGGGAAGCCCAGCCCCGCTTTGCAGTATGGAGAGCGCAGGGCCGGGGCGAAAAGGGCTTGCGCTGCTTTCCTGAGCCAAGGCGCTTAAGGGATGTGGTTTGCTGCTGGAAGAGAGTTTCCCTTTGCAGAATGCAGCTCCCAGAAGCTCGTTTTGGGCTGTCACTGCGACGGGGCCTCGGCGCTGAGTGGCCCTGCTGGCTCAGGGGGCATGGCCGGGGTTTGGGCGAAGAAGGACTTAGCACGCCCAATCCTGCTTGCCCACGAAGGAGAACCTGTGTGGAGTGTGATTCGGGTGCCGGAAACCCCCAGCAAAGCAGCAGGGCCCAGGGAGCCAGGGGCAGCCCAGCCCCGCTTTGCCCTATGGAGAGCGGAGGGCCGGGGGTGAAAAGAGCTTGTGTTGATATTCTGCGTGGAGTCACGGCGAGGCTGTGGTTTGCTGCCCAAGGAGAGTGTCCCTTTGCAGAATGCAGCTCCCAGAATCTCCCTTTGGGCCGTCGCTGCGATGGGGCCTCGGCCCTGAGCGGCCGAGCTGGCTCAGGGGCATGGCTGGGGGCTGGGTGCAGAAGGCCTTCGCGCACCCAATCCTACTTCCCCACGAAGGAGAACCCGTGGGGATTGGGTTTCGCGCGCTGGAGAGCCCCAGCAAAGCAGCAGGGCCCAGGGATCCAGGTGCAGCCTAGCCCCGCTTTGCCCTATGGAGAGCGCAGGGCCGGGGCGAAAAGGGCTTGCGCTGCTTTCCTGAGCCAAGGCGCTTAAGGGATGTGGTTTGCTTTGGAAGAGAGTTTCCCTTTGCAGAATGCAGCTCCCAGAAGCTCGTTTTGGGCCGTCGTTGCGACGGGGCCTCGGCAATGTGCGGCCATGCTGGCTCAGGGGGCATGGCTGGGGTCTGGGCAAAGAAGGCTTTCGCAGGTCCAATCCTACTTGCCCACTAAGGAGAACCCATTTGGAGTGGGTTTCAGGCGCCAGAGAGCCCCAGCAAAGCATCAGGGCCCAGGGAGCCACGGGCAGCCTGTCCCAGCTTTGCCCTATGGAGAGCGCAGGGCCAGGGGCGAAAACAGCTTGCGCTGCTTTCATGAGCCAAGGCAAGAAGGGGATGTGGTTTGCTGCTGGAAGAGTTTCCCTTTGCAGAATGCAGCTCCCAGAATCTCGCTTTGGGTCGTCGCTGCGAAGGGGCCTCGGCCCTGAGAGGCCGAGCTGGCTCAGGGGGCATGGCTGGGGGCAGGGCGAAGAAGGCCTTCGCGCGCCCAATCCTGCTTCCCCTGAAGGAGAACCCGTGGGGATTGGGTTTCGCGCGCTGGAGAGCCCCAGCAAAGCAGCAGGGCCCAGGGATCCAGGTGCAGCCTAGCCCCGCTTTGCCCTATGGAGAGCGCAGGGCCGGGGGCGAAAACAGCTTGCGCTGCTTTCCTGAGCCAAGGCGCTTAAGGGATGTGGTTTGCTGCTGGAAGAGAGTTTCCCTTTGCAGAATGCAGCTCCCAGAAGCTGGTTTTGGGCCGTCTCTGGGACGGGGCCTAGGCGATGTGCGGCCGAGCTGGCTCAGGTGGCAGGGCCGCGGTCTGGGCGAAGAAGGACATAGCACGCCCAATCCTACTTGCCCACGAAGGAGAACCCATTTGGAGTGGGTTTCAGGCGCCGGAGAGCCCCAGCAAAGCATCAGGGCCCAGGGAGCCAGGGGCAGTCCGGCCCCGCTTTGCCCTATGGAGAGCGCAGGGCCAGGGGCGAAAACAGCTTGCGCTGATTTCATGAGCCAAGGCAAGAAGGGGATGTGGTTTGCTGCTGGAAGAGTTTCCCTTTGCAGAATGCAGCACCCAGAAGCTCGTTTTGGGCCTTCTCTGGGACGGGGCCTCGGCGCTGAGCGGCCGAGCTGGCTCAGGGGGCATGGCTGGGGCCTGGGCGCAGAAGGCCTTCGTGCGCCCAATGCTGCTTCCCCACGAAGGAGAACCCATTTGGAGTGGGTTTCAGGCGCCGGAGAGCCCCAGCAAAGCATCAGGGCCCAGGGAGCCAGGGGCAGCCCGGCCCCGCTTTGCCCTATGGAGAGCGCAGGGCCAGGGGCGAAAACAGCTTGCACTGCTTTCATGAGCCAAGGCAAGTAGGGGATGTGGTTTGCTGCTGGAAGAGTTTCCCTTTGCAGAATGCAGCTCCCAGAAGCTCGTTTTGGGCCTTCTCTGGGACGGGGCCTCGGCGCTGAGCGGCCGAGCTGGCTCAGGGGGCATGGCTGGGGCCTGGGCGCAGAAGGCCTTCGTGCGCCCAATCCTGCTTCCCCACGAAGGAGAACCCGTGGGGAGTGGGATTCGGGCGCCGGAGACCCCCAGCAAATCAGCAGGGCCCAGGGAGCCAGGGGAAGCCCAGCCCCACTTTGCCCTATGGAGAGCGCAGGGCCAGTGCGAAAAGGGCTTGCGCTGCTTTCCTTAGCCAAGGCGCTTAAGGGATGTGGTTTGCTGCTGGAAGAGAGTTTCCCTTTGCAGAATGCAGCTCCCAGAAGCTGGTTTTGGGCTGTCGCTGCGACGGGGCCTCGGCGCTGAGCGGCCGTGCTGCCTTAGGGGGCCTGGCCGGGGTCTGGGCGAAGAAGGACTTAGCACGCCCAATCCTGCTTGCCCACAAAGGAGAACCTGTGTGGAGTGTGATTCGGGTGCCGGAAACCCCCAGCAAAGCAGCAGGGCCCAGGGAGCCAGGGGCAGCCCAGCCCCGCTTTGCCCTATGGAGAGCGGAGGGCCGGGGGTGAAAAGAGCTTGTGTTGATATTCTGCGTGGAGTCACGGTGAGGCTGTGGTTTGCTGCCCAAGGAGAGTGTCCCTTTGCAGAATGCAGCTCCCAGAATCTCCCTTTGGGCCGTCGCTGCGAAGGGGCCTCTGCCCTGAGTGGCAGAGCTGGCTCAGGGGGCATGGCTGGGGGCTGGGTGCAGAAGGCCTTCGCGCACCCAATCCTACTTCCCCACGAAGGAGAACCCGTGGGGATTGGGTTTTGCGCGCTGAAGAGCCCCAGCAAAGCAGCAGGGCCCAGGGATCCAGGTGCAGCCTAGCCCCGCTTTGCCCTATGGAGAGCGCAGGGCCGGGGGCGAAAAGGGCTTGCGCTGCTTTCCTGAGCCAAGGCGCTTAAGGGATGTGGTTTGCTTTGGAAGAGAGTTTCCCTTTGCAGAATGCAGCTCCCAGAAGCTCGTTTTGGGCCGTCGTTGCGACGGGGCCTCGGCAATGTGCGGCCATGCTGGCTCAGGGGGCATGGCTGGGGTCTGGGCAAAGAAGGCTTTCGCAGGTCCAATCCTACTTGCCCACGAAGGAGAACCCATTTGGAGTGGGTTTCAGGCGCTGGAGAGCCCCAGCAAAGCATCAGGGCCCAGGGAGCCAGGGGCAGCCCGGCCCCGCTTTGCCCTATGGAGAGCGCAGGGCCGGGGGCGAAAACAGCTTGCGCTGCTTTCATGAGCCAAGGCAAGTAGGGGATGTGGTTTGCTGCTGGAAGAGTTTCCCTTTGCAGAATGCAGCACCCAGAAGCTCGTTTTGGGCCGTCTCTGGGACGGGGCCTCGGCGCTGAGCGGCCGAGCTGGCTCAGGGGGCATGGCTGGGGCCTGGGCGCAGAAGGCCTTCGTGCGCCCAATCCTGCTTCCCCACGAAGGAGAACCCGTGCGGAGTGGGATTCGGGCGCCGGAGACCCCCAGCAAGTCAGCAGGGCCCAGGGAGCCAGGGGCAGCCCAGCCCCGATTTGCAGTATGGAGAGCGCAGGGCCAGGGCGAAAAGGGCTTGCGCTGCTTTCCTGAGCCAAGGCGCTTAAGGGATGTGGTTTGCTGCTGGAAGAGAGTTTCCCTTTGCAGAATGCAGCTCCCAGAAGCTCGTTTTGGGCTGTCACTGCGACGGGGCCTCGGCGCTGAGCGGCCCTGCTGGCTCAGGGGGCATGGCCGGGGTTTGGGCGAAGAAGGACTTAGCACGCCCAATCCTGCTTGCCCACGAAGGAGAACCTGTGTGGAGTGTGATTCGGGTGCCGGAAACCCCCAGCAAAGCAGCAGGGCCCAGGGAGCCAGGGGCAGCCCAGCCCCGCTTTGCCCTATGGAGAGCGGAGGGCCGGGGGTGAAAAGAGCTTGTGTTGATATTATGCGTGGAGTCACGGTGAGGCTGTGGTTTGCTGCCCAAGGAGAGTTTCCCGTTGCAGAATGCAGCTCCCAGAAGCTCGTTTTGGGCCGTCGCTGCGAAGGGGCCTCGGTGCTGAGCGGCCGAGCTGGCTCAGGGTGCATGGCTGTGGTCTGGGTGCAGAAGGCCTTTGCGCGCCCAATCCTGCATCCCCACGAAGGAGAACCCGTGGGCAGTGTGATTCGGGTGCCGGAAAGCCCCAGCAAAGCAGCAGGGCCCAGGGATCCAGGGGCAGCCCAGCCCCGCATCGCCCTATGGAGAGCGCAGGGCCTGGGGGGAAAACGGCTTGCACTGCTTTCCTGAGCCAATGCGCGTTGGGGGTGTGGTTTGCTGCCCAAGGAGAGTTTCCTTTTGCAGAATGCAGCTCCCAGAAGCTCTTTTTGGGCCTTCGCTGCCACGGGTCCTCAGCGCTGATCTGCCGAGCTGACTCAGGGAGGAAGGCTGGGGCCATGGCGCAGAAGCCTTTCGCAAACCCAATCCTACTTGCCCACGAAGGAGAACCCGTGTGGAGTGTTTTCGGCCGCCGGAAACTCCCAGCAAAGCAGCAGGGCCCAGGGATCCAGGGGCAGCCCAGCCCCGCTTTGCCCTATGGAGAGCGGAGGGCCGGGGGTGAAAAGAGCTTGTGTTGATATTCTGCGTGGAGTCACGGTGAGGCTGTGGTTTGCTGCCCAAGGAGAGTGTCCCTTTGCAGAATGCAGCTCCCAGAATCTCCCTTTGGGCCGTCGCTGCGAAGGGGCCTCTGCCCTGAGTGGCAGAGCTGGCTCAGGGGGCATGGCTGGGGGCTGGGTGCAGAAGGCCTTCGCGCACCCAATCCTACTTCCCCACGAAGGAGAACCCGTGGGGATTGGGTTTTGCGCGCTGAAGAGCCCCAGCAAAGCAGCAGGGCCCAGGGATCCAGGTGCAGCCTAGCCCCGCTTTGCCCTATGGAGAGCGCAGGGCCGGGGGCGAAAAGGGCTTGCGCTGCTTTCCTGAGCCAAGGCGCTTAAGGGATGTGGTTTGCTTTGGAAGAGAGTTTCCCTTTGCAGAATGCAGCTCCCAGAAGCTCGTTTTGGGCCGTCGTTGCGACGGGGCCTCGGCAATGTGCGGCCATGCTGGCTCAGGGGGCATGGCTGGGGTCTGGGCAAAGAAGGCTTTCGCAGGTCCAATCCTACTTGCCCACGAAGGAGAACCCATTTGGAGTGGGTTTCAGGCGCTGGAGAGCCCCAGCAAAGCATCAGGGCCCAGGGAGCCAGGGGCAGCCCGGCCCCGCTTTGCCCTATGGAGAGCGCAGGGCCGGGGGCGAAAACAGCTTGCGCTGCTTTCATGAGCCAAGGCAAGTAGGGGATGTGGTTTGCTGCTGGAAGAGTTTCCCTTTGCAGAATGCAGCACCCAGAAGCTCGTTTTGGGCCGTCTCTGGGACGGGGCCTCGGCGCTGAGCGGCCGAGCTGGCTCAGGGGGCATGGCTGGGGCCTGGGCGCAGAAGGCCTTCGTGCGCCCAATCCTGCTTCCCCACGAAGGAGAACCCGTGCGGAGTGGGATTCGGGCGCCGGAGACCCCCAGCAAGTCAGCAGGGCCCAGGGAGCCAGGGGCAGCCCAGCCCCGATTTGCAGTATGGAGAGCGCAGGGCCAGGGCGAAAAGGGCTTGCGCTGCTTTCCTGAGCCAAGGCGCTTAAGGGATGTGGTTTGCTGCTGGAAGAGAGTTTCCCTTTGCAGAATGCAGCTCCCAGAAGCTCGTTTTGGGCTGTCACTGCGACGGGGCCTCGGCGCTGAGCGGCCCTGCTGGCTCAGGGGGCATGGCCGGGGTTTGGGCGAAGAAGGACTTAGCACGCCCAATCCTGCTTGCCCACGAAGGAGAACCTGTGTGGAGTGTGATTCGGGTGCCGGAAACCCCCAGCAAAGCAGCAGGGCCCAGGGAGCCAGGGGCAGCCCAGCCCCGCTTTGCCCTATGGAGAGCGGAGGGCCGGGGGTGAAAAGAGCTTGTGTTGATATTATGCGTGGAGTCACGGTGAGGCTGTGGTTTGCTGCCCAAGGAGAGTTTCCCGTTGCAGAATGCAGCTCCCAGAAGCTCGTTTTGGGCCGTCGCTGCGAAGGGGCCTCGGTGCTGAGCGGCCGAGCTGGCTCAGGGTGCATGGCTGTGGTCTGGGTGCAGAAGGCCTTTGCGCGCCCAATCCTGCATCCCCACGAAGGAGAACCCGTGGGCAGTGTGATTCGGGTGCCGGAAAGCCCCAGCAAAGCAGCAGGGCCCAGGGATCCAGGGGCAGCCCAGCCCCGCATCGCCCTATGGAGAGCGCAGGGCCTGGGGGGAAAACGGCTTGCACTGCTTTCCTGAGCCAATGCGCGTTGGGGGTGTGGTTTGCTGCCCAAGGAGAGTTTCCTTTTGCAGAATGCAGCTCCCAGAAGCTCTTTTTGGGCCTTCGCTGCCACGGGTCCTCAGCGCTGATCTGCCGAGCTGACTCAGGGAGGAAGGCTGGGGCCATGGCGCAGAAGCCTTTCGCAAACCCAATCCTACTTGCCCACGAAGGAGAACCCGTGTGGAGTGTTTTCGGCCGCCGGAAACTCCCAGCAAAGCAGCAGGGCCCAGGGATCCAGGGGCAGCCCAGCCCCGCTTTGCGCTATGGAGAGCGGAGGGCCGGGGTAAAAACAACTTGGGTTGATTACCTGCGCCGAGGGACGGTGAGGCTGTGGTTTGCTGCTGGAGGAGAGTTTCCCTTTGCAGAATGCAGTTCCCAGAAGCTCGTTATGTGCCCTTGCTGCGACGGGGCCTCGGCGCTGAGCGGCTGAGCTGGCTCAGGGGGCATGGCTGGGACCTGGGCGCAGAAGCCTTTCGCGCACCCAATCCTGCATTCCCCACGAAGGAGAACCCGTGGGGAGTGGGATTTGGGCGCCAGAGACCCCCAGTAAAGCAGCAGGGCCCAGGGAGCCAGGGGTGGCCCAGCCCCGCTTTGCCCTATGGAGAGAGGAGGGCCTGGGGCGCAAACAGCTTGTGTTGATTTCCTGCGCCAAGGCACGGTGAGGCTGTGGCTTGCTGCCCGAGGAGAGTTTCCCTTTGCAGAATGCAGCTCCCAGAAGCTCGTCATGGGCCGTCGCTGGGAAGGGGCCTCGGCGCTGAGCGGCCAAGCTGGCTCAGGGGGCATGGATGGGGCCTGGGCGCAGAAGACCTTCGCGCACCCAATCCTACATCCCAAAGAAGGAGAACCAGTGGGGAGTGGGTTTCGGGCGCTGGAGACCCCCAGCAAAGCAGCAGGGCCCAGGGAGCCAGGGGCATCCCAGCTCAGCTTCACCCTATGGAGAGCGGAGGGCCCGGGGCGAAAACAGCTTGTGTTGATTTCCTGCGCCGAGGCAAGTTGAGGCTGTGGTGAGCTGCCCAAGGAGAGATTCCCTTTGCAGAATGCAGCTCCCAGAAGGTCGTTTTGATTTGCCATTGCGACGGGGCCTCGGCACTGAGGGGCAGAGCTGGCTCAGGGGGCATGGCTGGGGCCTAGGTGCAGAAGGTCTTCGCGCTCCGAATCCTGCTTCCCCACGAATGAGAACCCCTGTGGAGTGTGATTTGGGTGCCAGAAACCCCCAGCAAAGCAGCAGGGCCCAGGGATCCAGGGGCAGCCCAGCTCAGCTTCGCCCTATGGAGAGCAGAGTGCCGGGGGCGAAAATGGATAGCGTTGCTTTCCTGAGCGGAGGCTAGTTGGGGCTCTGCTTTGCTGCCCGAGGAGTGTTTCCCTTTGCAGAATGCAGCTCCCCGAAGCTCGATTTGGGCCGTCGCTGCGACGGGGCCTCGGCGCTGAGCGGCCGAGCTGGATCAGGGGGCATGGCTGTGGTCTGGGCGCAGAAGGCCTTCGCGCGCCCAATCCTGCTTCCCCACGGAGGAGAACCCGTGGGCAGTGTGATTCGGGTGCCGGAAAGCCCCAGCAAAGCAGCAGGGCCCAGGGATCCAGGGGCAGCCCAGCTCAGCTTCGCCCTATGGAGAGGGGAGGGCCGGGCGCGAAAACGGATAGCATTGCTTTCCTGAGCGGAGGCACGTTGGGGCTGTGGTTTGCTGCCCCAGCAGAGTTTCGCTTTGCAGAATGCAGCTCTCAGAAGCTCATTTTGGGCAATCGGTGCGACGGGGCCTCGGAGATGAGTGGCGGAGCTGGCTCAGGGGGCATGGCTGGGGCCTGGGCGCAGGAGGTTTTCGCGCGCCCAATCCTGCATTCCCTGTGAAGGAGAACCCGTGGGGAGTGCGTTTCGGGCTCCGGAGACCCCCAGAAAAGCAGCAGGGCCCAGGGATCCAGGGGCAGCCCAGCCCCACTTTGCCCAATGGAGAGCCGAAGTCCGGGGCAAAAACAGCTTGTGTTGATTTCCTGCAGCGAGGCACGGTGAGGCTGTGGTTTGCTGCCCAAGGAGAGTTTCCCTTTGCAGAATGCAGTTCCCAGAAGCTCGTTATGTGCCATCGCTGCGACGGGGCCTCGGCGCTGAGCGGCCGAGCTGGATCAGGGGGCATGGCAGGGACCTGGGCGCAGAAGGCCTTCGCGCGCCCAATCCTGTTTCCCCACCAAGGAGTACCCATGGGCAGTGTGATTCGGGTGCCGGAAACCCCCAGCAAAGCAGCTGGGCCCAGGGATCCAGGTGCAGCCCAGCCCCGCATCGCCCTATGAAGAGCGCAGGGCCTGGGGGGGAAAACGGCTTGCACTGCTTTCCTGAGCCAAGGCGAGTTGGGGGTGTGGTTTGCTGCCTGAGGAGAGTTTCCCTTTGCAGAATGCAGCTCCCAGAAGCTCGTCATGGGCCGTCGCTGCGACGGGGCCTCGGCGCTGGGCGCCCGAGCTGGCTCAGGGTGCATGGCTGTGGTCTGGGCGCAGAAGGCCTTCGCGCGCCCAATCCTGCATCCCCACGAAGGAGAACCCGTGGGCAGTGTGATTCGGGTGCCGGAAACCCCCAGCAAAGCAGCAGGGCCCAGGGATCCAGGGGCAGCCCAGCTCAGCTTCGCCCTATGGAGAGCGGAGTGCCGGGGGCGAAAACGGATAGCGTTGCTTTCCTGAGCGGAGGCGAGTTGGGGCTGTGCTTTGCTGCCCGAGGAGTGTTTCCCTTTGCAGAATGCAGTTCCCGGGAGCTCGTTATGTGCCCTGGCTGCGACGGGGGCTCGGCGCTGAGTGGCCGAGCTGGATCAGGAGGCATGGCAGGGACCTGGGCGCAGAAGGCCTTCGCGCGCCCAATCCTGTTTCCCCACGAAGGAGTACCCATGGGCAGTGTGATTCGGGTGCCGGAAACCCCCAGCAAAGCAGCTGGGCCCAGGGATCCATGGGCAGCCCAGCCCCGCATCGCCCTATGGAGAGCGCAGGGCCTGGGGGGAAAACGGCTTGCACTGCTTTCCTGAGCCAAGGCGAGTTGGGGGTGTGGTTTGCTGCCCGAGGAGAGTTTCCCTTTGCAGAATGCAGCTCCCAGAAGCTCGTTTTGGGCCTTAGCTGCCACGGGTCCTCAGCACTGAGCGGCCGAGCTGGCTCAGGGGGCATGGCTGGGGCCTGGGCGCAGAAGCCTTTCGCGCACCCAATCCTGCATTCCCCACGAAGGAGAACCCGTGGGGAGTGGGATTTGGGTGCCGGAGACCCCCAGCAAAGCAGCAGGGCCCAGGGAGCCAGGGGTGGCCCAGCCCCGCTTTGCCCTATGGAGAGAGGAGGGCCTGGGGCGCAAACAGCTTGTGTTGATTTCCTGCGCCAAGGCACGGTGAGGCTGTGGATTGCTGCCGGAGGAGAGTTTCCCTTTGCAGAATGAAGATCCCAGAAGCTCGTCATGCGCCGTCGCTGTGAAGGGGCCTCGGCGCTGAGCGGCCGAGCTGGCTCAGGGGGCATGGATGGGGCCTGGGCGCAGAAGACCTTCGCGCGCCCAATCCTACTTCCCAAAGAAGGAGAACCAGTGGGGAGTGGGTTTCGGGCGCTGGAGACCCCCAGCAAAGCAGCAGTGCCCAGGGAGCCAGGGGTAGCTCAGCTCAGCTTCGCCCTATGGAGAGCGGAGGGCCGGGGGCGAAAACAGCTTGTGTTGATTTCCTGCGCCGAGGCAGGTTGAGGCTGTGGTGTGCTGCCCAAGGAGAGTTTCCCGTTGCAGAATGCAGCTTCCAGAAGCTCGTTTTGGGCCGTCGCTGCGAAGGGGCCTCGGTGCTGAGCGGCCGAGCTGGCTCAGGGTGCATGGCTGTGGTCTGGGTGCAGAAGGCCTTTGTGCGCCCAATCCTGCATCCCCACGAAGGAGAACCCGTGGGCAGTGTGATTCGGGTGCCCGAAAGCCCCAGCAAAGCAGCAGGTCCCAGGGATCCAGGCGCAGCCCAGCCCAGCATCGCCCTATGGAGAGCGCAGGGCCTGGGGGGAAAACGGCTTGCACTGCTTTCCTGAGCCAATGCGCGTTGGGGGTGTGGTTTGCTGCCCAAGGAGAGTTTCCTTTTGCAGAATGCAGCTCCCAGAAGCTCTTTTTGGGCCGTCGCTGCCACGGGTCCTCAGCGCTGATCGGCCGAGCTGGCTCAGGGGGGAAGGCTGGGGCCATGGCGCAGAAGACTTTCGCAAACCCAATCCTACTTGCCCACGAAGGAGAACCCGTGTGGAGTGTTTTCGGCCGCCGGAAACTCCCAGCAAAGCAGCAGGACCCAGGGATCCAGGGGCAGCCCAGCCACGCTTTGCACTATGGAGAGCGGAGGGCCGGGGTAAAAACAACTTGTGTTGATTACCTGCGCCGAGGCACGGTGAGGCTGTGGTTTGCTGCTGGAGGAGAGTTTCCCTTTGCAGAATGCAGTTCCCAGAAGCTCGTTATGTGCCGTCGCTGCGACGGGGCCTCGGCGCTGAGCGGCCGAGCTGGCTCAGGGGGCATGGCTGGGACCTGGGCGCAGAAGCCTTTCGCGCACCCAATCCTGCATTCCCCACGAAGGAGAACCCGTGGGGAGTGGGATTTGGGCGCCAGAGACCCCCAGTAAAGCAGCAGGGCCCAGGGAGCCAGGGGTGGCCCAGCCCCGCTTTGCCCTATGGAGAGAGGAGGGCCGGGGGCGCAAACAGCTTGTGTTGATTACCTGCGCCAAGGCACGGTGAGGCTGTGGCTTGCTGCCCGAGGAGAGTTTCCCTTTGCAGAATGCAGCTCCCAGAAGCTCGTCATGGGCCGTCGCTGGGAAGGGGCCTCGGCGCTGAGCGGCCAAGCTGGCTCAGGGGGCATGGATGGGGCCTGGGCGCAGAAGACCTTCGCGCACCCAATCCTACATCCCAAAGAAGGAGAACCAGTGGGGAGTGGGTTTCGGGCGCTGGACACCCCCAGCAAAGCAGCAGGGCCCAGGGAGCCAGGGGCATCCCAGCTCAGCTTCACCCTATGGAGAGCGGAGGGCCCGGGGCGAAAACAGCTTGTGTTGATTTCCTGCGCCGAGGCAAGTTGAGGCTGTGGTGGGCTGCCCAAGGAGAGATTCCCTTTGCAGAATGCAGCTCCCAGAAGGTCGTTTTGATTTGCCATTGCGACGGGGCCTCGGCACTGAGGGGCAGAGCTGGCTCAGGGGGCATGGCTGGGGCCTAGGTGCAGAAGGTCTTCGCGCTCCGAATCCTGCTTCCCCACGAATGAGAACCCCTGTGGAGTGTGATTTGGGTGCCAGAAACCCCCAGCAAAGCAGCAGGGCCCAGGGATCCAGGGGCAGCCCAGCTCAGCTTCGCCCTATGGAGAGCAGAGTGCCGGGGGCGAAAATGGATAGCGTTGCTTTCCTGAGCGGAGGCTAGTTGGGGCTCTGCTTTGCTGCCCGAGGAGTGTTTCCCTTTGCAGAATGCAGCTCCCCGAAGCTCGATTTGGGCCGTCGCTGCGACGGGGCCTCGGCGCTGAGCGGCCGAGCTGGATCAGGGGGCATGGCTGTGGTCTGGGCGCAGAAGGCCTTCGCGCGCCCAATCCTGCTTCCCCACGGAGGAGAACCCGTGGGCAGTGTGATTCGGGTGCCGGAAAGCCCCAGCAAAGCAGCAGGGCCCAGGGATCCAGGGGCAGCCCAGCTCAGCTTCGCCCTATGGAGAGGGGAGGGCTGGGCGCGAAAACGGATAGCATTGCTTTCCTGAGCGGAGGCACGTTGGGGCTGTGGTTTGCTGCCCCAGCAGAGTTTCGCTTTGCAGAATGCAGCTCTCAGAAGCTCATTTTGGGCAATCGGTGCGACGGGGCCTCGGAGCTGAGTGGCCGAGCTGGCTCAGGGGGCATGGCTGGGGCCTGGGCGCAGGAGGCTTTCGCGCGCCCAATCCTGCATTCCCCGCGAAGGAGAACCCGTGGGGAGTGCGTTTCGGGCTCCGGAGACCCCCAGGAAAGCAGCAGGGCCCAGGGATCCAGGGGCAGCCCAGCCCCGCTTTGCCCAATGGAGAGCCGAAGGCCGGGGCGAAAACAGCTTGTGTTGATTTCCTGCAGCGAGGCACGGTGAGGCTGTGGTTTGTTGCCCAAGGAGAGTTTCCCTTTGCAGAATGCAGTTCCCAGAAGCTCGTTATGTGCCATCGCTGCGACGGGGCCTCGGCGCTGAGCGGCCGAGCTGGATCAGGGGGCATGGCAGGGACCTGGGCGCAGAAGGCCTTCGCGCGCCCAATCCTGTTTCCCCACGAAGGAGTACCCATGGGCAGTGTGATTCGGGTGCCGGAAACCCCCAGCAAAGCAGCTGGGCCCAGGGATCCAGGTGCAGCCCAGCCCCGCATCGCCCTATGAAGAGCGCAGGGCCTGGAAGGGAAAACGGCTTGCACTGCTTTCCTGAGCCAAGGCGAGTTGGGGGTGTGGTTTGCTGCCCGAGGAGAGTTTCCCTTTGCAGAATGCAGCTCCCAGAAGCTCCTCATGGTCTGTCGCTGCGAAGGGGCCTCGGCGGTGAGCGACTGAACTGGCTCAGGGGGCATGGATGGGGCCTGGGCGCAGAAGGCCTTCACGTGCCCAATCCTACTTCCCAAAGAAGGAGAACCAGTGGGGAGTGGGTTTCGGGCACTGGAGACCCCCAGCAAAGCAGCAGGGCCCAGGGAGCCAGGGGCAGCCCAGCTCAGCTTCGCCCTATGGAGAGCGGAGGGCCGGGGGCGAAAACAGCTTGTGTTGATTTCCTGCGCCAAGGCACAGTGAGGCTGTGGTGTGCTCCCCAAGGAGAGTTTCCCTTTGCAGAATGCAGCTCCCAGAAGCTCGTTTTGATTTGCCATTGCGACGGGGCCTCGGCACTGAGGGGCAGAGCTGGCTCAGGGGGCATGGATGGGGCCTGGGTGCAGAAGACCTTCGCGCACCCAATCCTACATCCCACAGAAGGAGAACCAGTGGGGAGTGGGTTTCGGGCGCTGGAGACCCCCAGCAAAGCAGCAGTGCCCAGGGAGCCAGGGGCATCCCAGCTCAGCTTCACCCTATGGAGAGCGGAGAGCCCGGGGCGAAAACAGCTTGTGTTGATTTCCTGCGCCGAGGCAAGTTGAGGCTGTGGTGGGCTGCCCAAGGAGAGATTCCCTTTGCAGAATGCAGCTCCCAGAAGGTCGTTTTGATTTGCCATTGCGACGGGGCCTCGGCACTGAGGGGCAGAGCTGGCTCAGGGGGCATGGCTGCGGCCTAGGCGCAGAAGGTCTTCGCGCTCCGAATCCTGCTTCCCCACGAATGAGAACCCCTGTGGAGTGTGATTTGGGTGCCAGAAACCCCCAGCAAAGCAGCAGGGCCCAGGGATCCAGGGGCAGCCCAGCTCAGCTTCGCCCTATGGAGAGCGGAGTGCCGGGGGCGAAAACGGATAGCGTTGCTTTCCTGAGCGGAGGCGAGTTGGGGCTGTGCTTTGCTGCCCGAGGAGTGTTTCCCTTTGCAGAATGCAGCTCCCCGAAGCTCGATTTGGGCCGTCGCTGCGACGGGGCCTCGGCGCTGAGCGGCCGAGCTGGCTCAGGGTGCATGGCTGTGGTCTGGGCGCAGAAGGCCTTCGCGCGCCCAATCCTGCTTCCCCACGAAGGAGAACCCGTGGGCAGTGTGATTCGGGTGCCGGAAAGCCCCAGCAAAGCAGCAGGGCCCAGGGATCCAGGGGCAGCCCAGCTCAGCTTCGCCCTATGGAGAGGGGAGGGCCGGGCGCGAAAACGGATAGCATTGCTTTCCTGAGCGGAGGCACGTTGGGGCTGTGGTTTGCTGCCCCAGCAGAGTTTCGCTTTGCAGAATGCAGCTCTCAGAAGCTCATTTTGGGCAATCGGTGCGACGGGGCCTCGGAGCTGAGTGGCCGAGCTGGCTCAGGGGGCATGGCTGGGGCCTGGGCGCAGGAGGCTTTCGCGCGCCCAATCCTGCATTCCCCGCGAAGGAGAACCCGTGGGGAGTGCGTTTCGGGCTCCGGAGACCCCCAGGAAAGCAGCAGGGCCCAGGGATCCAGGGGCAGCCCAGCCCCGCTTTGCCCAATGGAGAGCCGAAGGCCGGGGCGAAAACAGCTTGTGTTGATTTCCTGCAGCGAGGCACGGTGAGGCTGTGGTTTGTTGCCCAAGGAGAGTTTCCCTTTGCAGAATGCAGTTCCCAGAAGCTCGTTATGTGCCATCGCTGCGACGGGGCCTCGGCGCTGAGCGGCCGAGCTGGATCAGGGGGCATGGCAGGGACCTGGGCGCAGAAGGCCTTCGCGCGCCCAATCCTGTTTCCCCACCAAGGAGTACCCATGGGCAGTGTGATTCGGGTGCCGGAAACCCCCAGCAAAGCAGCTGGGCCCAGGGATCCAGGTGCAGCCCAGCCCCGCATCGCCCTATGAAGAGCGCAGGGCCTGGAAGGGAAAAAGGCTTGCACTGCTTTCCTGAGCCAAGGCGAGTTGGGGGTGTGGTTTGCTGCCCGAGGAGAGTTTCCCTTTGCAGAATGCAGCTCCCAGAAGCTCCTCATGGGCTGTCGCTGCGAAGGGGCCTCGGCGGTGAGCGACTGAACTGGCTCAGGGGGCATGGATGGGGCCTGGGCGCAGAAGGCCTTCACGTGCCCAATCCTACTTCCCAAAGAAGGAGAACCAGTGGGGAGTGGGTTTCGGGCACTGGAGACCCCCAGCAAAGCAGCAGGGCCCAGGGAGCCAGGGGCAGCCCAGCTCAGCTTCGCCCTATGGAGAGCGGAGGGCCGGGGGCGAAAACAGCTTGTGTTGATTTCCTGCGCCGAGGCAAGTTGAGGCTGTGGTGTGCTGCCCAAGGAGAGTTTCCCTTTGCAGAATGCAGCTCCCAGAAGCTCGTTTTGATTTGCCATTGCGACGGGGCCTAGGCACTGAGGGGCAGAGCTGGCTCAGGGGGCATGGATGGGGCCTGGGTGCAGAAGACCTTCGCGCACCCAATCCTACATCCCAAAGAAGGAGAACCAGTGGGGAGTGGGTTTCGGGCGCTGGAGACCCCCAGCAAAGCAGCAGTGCCCAGGGAGCCAGGGGCATCCCAGCTCAGCTTCACCCTATGGAGAGCGGAGGGCCCGGGGCGAAAACAGCTTGTGTTGATTTCCTGCGCCGAGGCAAGTTGAGGCTGTGGTGGGCTGCCCAAGGAGAGATTCCCTTTGCAGAATGCAGCTCCCAGAAGGTCGTTTTGATTTGCCATTGCGACGGGGCCTCGGCACTGAGGGGCAGAGCTGGCTCAGGGGGCATGGCTGCGGCCTAGGCGCAGAAGGTCTTCGCGCTCCGAATCCTGCTTCCCCACGAATGAGAACCCCTGTGGAGTGTGATTTGGGTGCCAGAAACCCCCAGCAAAGCAGCAGGGCCCAGGGATCCAGGGGCAGCCCAGCTCAGCTTCGCCCTATGGAGAGCGGAGTGCCGGGGGCGAAAATGGATAGCGTTGCTTTCCTGAGCGGAGGCGAGTTGGGGCTGTGCTTTGCTGCCCGAGGAGTGTTTCCCTTTGCAGAATGCAGCTCCCCGAAGCTCGATTTGGGCCGTCGCTGCGACGGGGCCTCGGCGCTGAGCGGCCGAGCTGGCTCAGGGTGCATGGCTGTGGTCTGGGCGCAGAAGGCCTTCGCGCGCCCAATCCTGCTTCCCCACGAAGGAGAACCCGTGGGCAGTGTGATTCGGGTGCCGGAAAGCCCCAGCAAAGCAGCAGGGCCCAGGGATCCAGGGGCAGCCCAGCTCAGCTTCGCCCTATGGAGAGGGGAGGGCCGGGCGCGAAAACGGATAGCATTGCTTTCCTGAGCGGAGGCACGTTGGGGCTGTGGTTTGCTGCCCCAGCAGAGTTTCGCTTTGCAGAATGCAGCTCTCAGAAGCTCATTTTGGGCAATCGGTGCGACGGGGCCTCGGAGCTGAGTGGCCGAGCTGGCTCAGGGGGCATGGCTGGGGCCTGGGCGCAGGAGGCTTTCGCGCGCCCAATCCTGCATTCCCCGCGAAGGAGAACCCGTGGGGAGTGCGTTTCGGGCTCCGGAGACCCCCAGGAAAGCAGCAGGGCCCAGGGATCCAGGGGCAGCCCAGCCCCGCTTTGCCCAATGGAGAGCCGAAGGCCGGGGCGAAAACAGCTTGTGTTGATTTCCTGCAGCGAGGCACGGTGAGGCTGTGGTTTGTTGCCCAAGGAGAGTTTCCCTTTGCAGAATGCAGTTCCCAGAAGCTCGTTATGTGCCATCGCTGCGACGGGGCCTCGGCGCTGAGCGGCCGAGCTGGATCAGGGGGCATGGCAGGGACCTGGGCGCAGAAGGCCTTCGCGCGCCCAATCCTGTTTCCCCACGAAGGAGTACCCATGGGCAGTGTGATTCGGGTGCCGGAAACCCCCAGCAAAGCAGCTGGGCCCAGGGATCCAGGTGCAGCCCAGCCCCGCATCGCCCTATGAAGAGCGCAGGGCCTGGAAGGGAAAAAGGCTTGCACTGCTTTCCTGAGCCAAGGCGAGTTGGGGGTGTGGTTTGCTGCCCGAGGAGAGTTTCCCTTTGCAGAATGCAGCTCCCAGAAGCTCCTCATGGGCTGTCGCTGCGAAGGGGCCTCGGCGGTGAGCGACTGAACTGGCTCAGGGGGCATGGATGGGGCCTGGGCGCAGAAGGCCTTCACGTGCCCAATCCTACTTCCCAAAGAAGGAGAACCAGTGGGGAGTGGGTTTCGGGCACTGGAGACCCCCAGCAAAGCAGCAGGGCCCAGGGAGCCAGGGGCAGCCCAGCTCAGCTTCGCCCTATGGAGAGCGGAGGGCCGGGGGCGAAAACAGCTTGTGTTGATTTCCTGCACCGAGGCAAGTTGAGGCTGTGGTGTGCTGCCCAAGGAGAGTTTCCCTTTGCAGAATGCAGCTCCCAGAAGCTCGTTTTGATTTGCCATTGCGACGGGGCCTCGGCACTGAGGGGCAGAGCTGGCTCAGGGGGCATGGATGGGGCCTGGGTGCAGAAGACCTTCGCGCACCCAATCCTACATCCCAAAGAAGGAGAACCAGTGGGGAGTGGGTTTCGGGCGCTGGAGACCCCCAGCAAAGCAGCAGTGCCCAGGGAGCCAGGGGCATCCCAGCTCAGCTTCACCCTATGGAGAGCGGAGAGCCCGGGGCGAAAACAGCTTGTGTTGATTTCCTGCGCCGAGGCAAGTTGAGGCTGTGGTGGGCTGCCCAAGGAGAGATTCCCTTTGCAGAATGCAGCTCCCAGAAGGTCGTTTTGATTTGCCATTGCGACGGGGCCTCGGCACTGAGGGGCAGAGCTGGCTCAGGGGGCATGGCTGCGGCCTAGGCGCAGAAGGTCTTCGCGCTCCGAATCCTGCTTCCCCACGAATGAGAACCCCTGTGGAGTGTGATTTGGGTGCCAGAAACCCCCAGCAAAGCAGCAGGGCCCAGGGATCCAGGGGCAGCCCAGCTCAGCTTCGCCCTATGGAGAGCGGAGTGCCGGGGGCGAAAACGGATAGCGTTGCTTTCCTGAGCGGAGGCGAGTTGGGGCTGTGCTTTGCTGCCCGAGGAGTGTTTCCCTTTGCAGAATGCAGCTCCCCGAAGCTCGATTTGGGCCGTCGCTGCGACGGGGCCTCGGCGCTGAGCGGCCGAGCTGGCTCAGGGTGCATGGCTGTGGTCTGGGCGCAGAAGGCCTTCGCGCGCCCAATCCTGCTTCCCCACGAAGGAGAACCCGTGGGCAGTGTGATTCGGGTGCCGGAAAGCCCCAGCAAAGCAGCAGGGCCCAGGGATCCAGGGGCAGCCCAGCTCAGCTTCGCCCTATGGAGAGGGGAGGGCCGGGCGCGAAAACGGATAGCATTGCTTTCCTGAGCGGAGGCACGTTGGGGCTGTGGTTTGCTGCCCCAGCAGAGTTTCGCTTTGCAGAATGCAGCTCTCAGAAGCTCATTTTGGGCAATCGGTGCGACGGGGCCTCGGAGCTGAGTGGCCGAGCTGGCTCAGGGGGCATGGCTGGGGCCTGGGCGCAGGAGGCTTTCGCGCGCCCAATCCTGCATTCCCCGCGAAGGAGAACCCGTGGGGAGTGCGTTTCGGGCTCCGGAGACCCCCAGGAAAGCAGCAGGGCCCAGGGATCCAGGGGCAGCCCAGCCCCGCTTTGCCCAATGGAGAGCCGAAGGCCGGGGCGAAAACAGCTTGTGTTGATTTCCTGCAGCGAGGCACGGTGAGGCTGTGGTTTGTTGCCCAAGGAGAGTTTCCCTTTGCAGAATGCAGTTCCCAGAAGCTCGTTATGTGCCATCGCTGCGACGGGGCCTCGGCGCTGAGCGGCCGAGCTGGATCAGGGGGCATGGCAGGGACCTGGGCGCAGAAGGCCTTCGCGCGCCCAATCCTGTTTCCCCACGAAGGAGTACCCATGGGCAGTGTGATTCGGGTGCCGGAAACCCCCAGCAAAGCAGCTGGGCCCAGGGATCCAGGTGCAGCCCAGCCCCGCATCGCTCTATGAAGAGCGCAGGGCCTGGAAGGGAAAAAGGCTTGCACTGCTTTCCTGAGCCAAGGCGAGTTGGGGGTGTGGTTTGCTGCCCGAGGAGAGTTTCCCTTTGCAGAATGCAGCTCCCAGAAGCTCCTCATGGGCTGTCGCTGCGAAGGGGCCTCGGCGGTGAGCGACTGAACTGGCTCAGGGGGCATGGATGGGGCCTGGGCGCAGAAGGCCTTCACGTGCCCAATCCTACTTCCCAAAGAAGGAGAACCAGTGGGGAGTGGGTTTCGGGCACTGGAGACCCCCAGCAAAGCAGCAGGGCCCAGGGAGCCAGGGGCAGCCCAGCTCAGCTTCGCCCTATGGAGAGCGGAGGGCCGGGGGCGAAAACAGCTTGTGTTGATTTCCTGCACCGAGGCAAGTTGAGGCTGTGGTGTGCTGCCCAAGGAGAGTTTCCCTATGCAGAATGCAGCTCCCAGAAGCTCGTTTTGATTTGCCATTGCGACGGGGCCTCGGCACTGAGGGGCAGAGCTGGCTCAGGGGGCATGGATGGGGCCTGGGTGCAGAAGACCTTCGCGCACCCAATCCTACATCCCAAAGAAGGAGAACCAGTGGGGAGTGGGTTTCGGGCGCTGGAGACCCCCAGCAAAGCAGCAGTGCCCAGGGAGCCAGGGGCATCCCAGCTCAGCTTCACCCTATGGAGAGCGGAGAGCCCGGGGCGAAAACAGCTTGTGTTGATTTCCTGCGCCGAGGCAAGTTGAGGCTGTGGTGGGCTGCCCAAGGAGAGATTCCCTTTGCAGAATGCAGCTCCCAGAAGGTCGTTTTGATTTGCCATTGCGACGGGGCCTCGGCACTGAGGGGCAGAGCTGGCTCAGGGGGCATGGCTGCGGCCTAGGCGCAGAAGGTCTTCGCGCTCCGAATCCTGCTTCCCCACGAATGAGAACCCCTGTGGAGTGTGATTTGGGTGCCAGAAACCCCCAGCAAAGCAGCAGGGCCCAGGGATCCAGGGGCAGCCCAGCTCAGCTTCGCCCTATGGAGAGCGGAGTGCCGGGGGCGAAAACGGATAGCGTTGCTTTCCTGAGCGGAGGCGAGTTGGGGCTGTGCTTTGCTGCCCGAGGAGTGTTTCCCTTTGCAGAATGCAGCTCCCCGAAGCTCGATTTGGGCCGTCGCTGCGACGGGGCCTCGGCGCTGAGCGGCCGAGCTGGCTCAGGGTGCATGGCTGTGGTCTGGGCGCAGAAGGCCTTCGCGCGCCCAATCCTGCTTCCCCACGAAGGAGAACCCGTGGGCAGTGTGATTCGGGTGCCGGAAAGCCCCAGCAAAGCAGCAGGGCCCAGGGATCCAGGGGCAGCCCAGCTCAGCTTCGCCCTATGGAGAGGGGAGGGCCGGGCGCGAAAACGGATAGCATTGCTTTCCTGAGCGGAGGCACGTTGGGGCTGTGGTTTGCTGCCCCAGCAGAGTTTCGCTTTGCAGAATGCAGCTCTCAGAAGCTCATTTTGGGCAATCGGTGCGACGGGGCCTCGGAGCTGAGTGGCCGAGCTGGCTCAGGGGGCATGGCTGGGGCCTGGGCGCAGGAGGCTTTCGCGCGCCCAATCCTGCATTCCCCGCGAAGGAGAACCCGTGGGGAGTGCGTTTCGGGCTCCGGAGACCCCCAGGAAAGCAGCAGGGCCCAGGGATCCAGGGGCAGCCCAGCCCCGCTTTGCCCAATGGAGAGCCGAAGGCCGGGGCGAAAACAGCTTGTGTTGATTTCCTGCAGCGAGGCACGGTGAGGCTGTGGTTTGTTGCCCAAGGAGAGTTTCCCTTTGCAGAATGCAGTTCCCAGAAGCTCGTTATGTGCCATCGCTGCGACGGGGCCTCGGCGCTGAGCGGCCGAGCTGGATCAGGGGGCATGGCAGGGACCTGGGCGCAGAAGGCCTTCGCGCGCCCAATCCTGTTTCCCCACGAAGGAGTACCCATGGGCAGTGTGATTCGGGTGCCGGAAACCCCCAGCAAAGCAGCTGGGCCCAGGGATCCAGGTGCAGCCCAGCCCCGCATCGCCCTATGAAGAGCGCAGGGCCTGGAAGGGAAAAAGGCTTGCACTGCTTTCCTGAGCCAAGGCGAGTTGGGGGTGTGGTTTGCTGCCCGAGGAGAGTTTCCCTTTGCAGAATGCAGCTCCCAGAAGCTCCTCATGGGCTGTCGCTGCGAAGGGGCCTCGGCGGTGAGCGACTGAACTGGCTCAGGGGGCATGGATGGGGCCTGGGCGCAGAAGGCCTTCACGTGCCCAATCCTACTTCCCAAAGAAGGAGAACCAGTGGGGAGTGGGTTTCGGGCACTGGAGACCCCCAGCAAAGCAGCAGGGCCCAGGGAGCCAGGGGCAGCCCAGCTCAGCTTCGCCCTATGGAGAGCGGAGGGCCGGGGGCGAAAACAGCTTGTGTTGATTTCCTGCACCGAGGCAAGTTGAGGCTGTGGTGTGCTGCCCAAGGAGAGTTTCCCTTTGCAGAATGCAGCTCCCAGAAGCTCGTTTTGATTTGCCATTGCGACGGGGCCTCGGCACTGAGGGGCAGAGCTGGCTCAGGGGGCATGGATGGGGCCTGGGTGCAGAAGACCTTCGCGCACCCAATCCTACATCCCAAAGAAGGAGAACCAGTGGGGAGTGGGTTTCGGGCGCTGGAGACCCCCAGCAAAGCAGCAGTGCCCAGGGAGCCAGGGGCATCCCAGCTCAGCTTCACCCTATGGAGAGCGGAGAGCCCGGGGCGAAAACAGCTTGTGTTGATTTCCTGCGCCGAGGCAAGTTGAGGCTGTGGTGGGCTGCCCAAGGAGAGATTCCCTTTGCAGAATGCAGCTCCCAGAAGGTCGTTTTGATTTGCCATTGCGACGGGGCCTCGGCACTGAGGGGCAGAGCTGGCTCAGGGGGCATGGCTGCGGCCTAGGCGCAGAAGGTCTTCGCGCTCCGAATCCTGCTTCCCCACGAATGAGAACCCCTGTGGAGTGTGATTTGGGTGCCAGAAACCCCCAGCAAAGCAGCAGGGCCCAGGGATCCAGGGGCAGCCCAGCTCAGCTTCGCCCTATGGAGAGCGGAGTGCCGGGGGCGAAAACGGATAGCGTTGCTTTCCTGAGCGGAGGCGAGTTGGGGCTGTGCTTTGCTGCCCGAGGAGTGTTTCCCTTTGCAGAATGCAGCTCCCCGAAGCTCGATTTGGGCCGTCGCTGCGACGGGGCCTCGGCGCTGAGCGGCCGAGCTGGCTCAGGGTGCATGGCTGTGGTCTGGGCGCAGAAGGCCTTCGCGCGCCCAATCCTGCTTCCCCACGAAGGAGAACCCGTGGGCAGTGTGATTCGGGTGCCGGAAAGCCCCAGCAAAGCAGCAGGGCCCAGGGATCCAGGGGCAGCCCAGCTCAGCTTCGCCCTATGGAGAGGGGAGGGCCGGGCGCGAAAACGGATAGCATTGCTTTCCTGAGCGGAGGCACGTTGGGGCTGTGGTTTGCTGCCCCAGCAGAGTTTCGCTTTGCAGAATGCAGCTCTCAGAAGCTCATTTTGGGCAATCGGTGCGACGGGGCCTCGGAGCTGAGTGGCCGAGCTGGCTCAGGGGGCATGGCTGGGGCCTGGGCGCAGGAGGCTTTCGCGCGCCCAATCCTGCATTCCCCGCGAAGGAGAACCCGTGGGGAGTGCGTTTCGGGCTCCGGAGACCCCCAGGAAAGCAGCAGGGCCCAGGGATCCAGGGGCAGCCCAGCCCCGCTTTGCCCAATGGAGAGCCGAAGGCCGGGGCGAAAACAGCTTGTGTTGATTTCCTGCAGCGAGGCACGGTGAGGCTGTGGTTTGTTGCCCAAGGAGAGTTTCCCTTTGCAGAATGCAGTTCCCAGAAGCTCGTTATGTGCCATCGCTGCGACGGGGCCTCGGCGCTGAGCGGCCGAGCTGGATCAGGGGGCATGGCAGGGACCTGGGCGCAGAAGGCCTTCGCGCGCCCAATCCTGTTTCCCCACGAAGGAGTACCCATGGGCAGTGTGATTCGGGTGCCGGAAACCCCCAGCAAAGCAGCTGGGCCCAGGGATCCAGGTGCAGCCCAGCCCCGCATCGCTCTATGAAGAGCGCAGGGCCTGGAAGGGAAAAAGGCTTGCACTGCTTTCCTGAGCCAAGGCGAGTTGGGGGTGTGGTTTGCTGCCCGAGGAGAGTTTCCCTTTGCAGAATGCAGCTCCCAGAAGCTCCTCATGGGCTGTCGCTGCGAAGGGGCCTCGGCGGTGAGCGACTGAACTGGCTCAGGGGGCATGGATGGGGCCTGGGCGCAGAAGGCCTTCACGTGCCCAATCCTACTTCCCAAAGAAGGAGAACCAGTGGGGAGTGGGTTTCGGGCACTGGAGACCCCCAGCAAAGCAGCAGGGCCCAGGGAGCCAGGGGCAGCCCAGCTCAGCTTCGCCCTATGGAGAGCGGAGGGCCGGGGGCGAAAACAGCTTGTGTTGATTTCCTGCACCGAGGCAAGTTGAGGCTGTGGTGTGCTGCCCAAGGAGAGTTTCCCTATGCAGAATGCAGCTCCCAGAAGCTCGTTTTGATTTGCCATTGCGACGGGGCCTCGGCACTGAGGGGCAGAGCTGGCTCAGGGGGCATGGATGGGGCCTGGGTGCAGAAGACCTTCGCGCACCCAATCCTACATCCCAAAGAAGGAGAACCAGTGGGGAGTGGGTTTCGGGCGCTGGAGACCCCCAGCAAAGCAGCAGTGCCCAGGGAGCCAGGGGCATCCCAGCTCAGCTTCACCCTATGGAGAGCGGAGAGCCCGGGGCGAAAACAGCTTGTGTTGATTTCCTGCGCCGAGGCAAGTTGAGGCTGTGGTGGGCTGCCCAAGGAGAGATTCCCTTTGCAGAATGCAGCTCCCAGAAGGTCGTTTTGATTTGCCATTGCGACGGGGCCTCGGCACTGAGGGGCAGAGCTGGCTCAGGGGGCATGGCTGCGGCCTAGGCGCAGAAGGTCTTCGCGCTCCGAATCCTGCTTCCCCACGAATGAGAACCCCTGTGGAGTGTGATTTGGGTGCCAGAAACCCCCAGCAAAGCAGCAGGGCCCAGGGATCCAGGGGCAGCCCAGCTCAGCTTCGCCCTATGGAGAGCGGAGTGCCGGGGGCGAAAACGGATAGCGTTGCTTTCCTGAGCGGAGGCGAGTTGGGGCTGTGCTTTGCTGCCTGAGGAGTGTTTCCCTTTGCAGAATGCAGCTCCCCGAAGCTCGATTTGGGCCGTCGCTGCGACGGGGCCTCGGCGCTGAGCGGCCGAGCTGGCTCAGGGTGCATGGCTGTGGTCTGGGCGCAGAAGGCCTTCGCGCGCCCAATCCTGCTTCCCCACGAAGGAGAACCCGTGGGCAGTGTGATTCGGGTGCCGGAAAGCCCCAGCAAAGCAGCAGGGCCCAGGGATCCAGGGGCAGCCCAGCTCAGCTTCGCCCTATGGAGAGGGGAGGGCCGGGCGCGAAAACGGATAGCATTGCTTTCCTGAGCGGAGGCACGTTGGGGCTGTGGTTTGCTGCCCCAGCAGAGTTTCGCTTTGCAGAATGCAGCTCTCAGAAGCTCATTTTGGGCAATCGGTGCGACGGGGCCTCGGAGCTGAGTGGCCGAGCTGGCTCAGGGGGCATGGCTGGGGCCTGGGCGCAGGAGGCTTTCGCGCGCCCAATCCTGCATTCCCCGCGAAGGAGAACCCGTGGGGAGTGCGTTTCGGGCTCCGGAGACCCCCAGGAAAGCAGCAGGGCCCAGGGATCCAGGGGCAGCCCAGCCCCGCTTTGCCCAATGGAGAGCCGAAGGCCGGGGCGAAAACAGCTTGTGTTGATTTCCTGCAGCGAGGCACGGTGAGGCTGTGGTTTGTTGCCCAAGGAGAGTTTCCCTTTGCAGAATGCAGTTCCCAGAAGCTCGTTATGTGCCATCGCTGCGACGGGGCCTCGGCGCTGAGCGGCCGAGCTGGATCAGGGGGCATGGCAGGGACCTGGGCGCAGAAGGCCTTCGCGCGCCCAATCCTGTTTCCCCACGAAGGAGTACCCATGGGCAGTGTGATTCGGGTGCCGGAAACCCCCAGCAAAGCAGCTGGGCCCAGGGATCCAGGTGCAGCCCAGCCCCGCATCGCCCTATGAAGAGCGCAGGGCCTGGAAGGGAAAAAGGCTTGCACTGCTTTCCTGAGCCAAGGCGAGTTGGGGGTGTGGTTTGCTGCCCGAGGAGAGTTTCCCTTTGCAGAATGCAGCTCCCAGAAGCTCCTCATGGGCTGTCGCTGCGAAGGGGCCTCGGCGGTGAGCGACTGAACTGGCTCAGGGGGCATGGATGGGGCCTGGGCGCAGAAGGCCTTCACGTGCCCAATCCTACTTCCCAAAGAAGGAGAACCAGTGGGGAGTGGGTTTCGGGCACTGGAGACCCCCAGCAAAGCAGCAGGGCCCAGGGAGCCAGGGGCAGCCCAGCTCAGCTTCGCCCTATGGAGAGCGGAGGGCCGGGGGCGAAAACAGCTTGTGTTGATTTCCTGCGCCGAGGCAAGTTGAGGCTGTGGTGTGCTGCCCAAGGAGAGTTTCCCTTTGCAGAATGCAGCTCCCAGAAGCTCGTTTTGATTTGCCATTGCGACGGGGCCTAGGCACTGAGGGGCAGAGCTGGCTCAGGGGGCATGGATGGGGCCTGGGTGCAGAAGACCTTCGCGCACCCAATCCTACATCCCAAAGAAGGAGAACCAGTGGGGAGTGGGTTTCGGGCGCTGGAGACCCCCAGCAAAGCAGCAGTGCCCAGGGAGCCAGGGGCATCCCAGCTCAGCTTCACCCTATGGAGAGCGGAGGGCCCGGGGCGAAAACAGCTTGTGTTGATTTCCTGCGCCGAGGCAAGTTGAGGCTGTGGTGGGCTGCCCAAGGAGAGATTCCCTTTGCAGAATGCAGCTCCCAGAAGGTCGTTTTGATTTGCCATTGCGACGGGGCCTCGGCACTGAGGGGCAGAGCTGGCTCAGGGGGCATGGCTGCGGCCTAGGCGCAGAAGGTCTTCGCGCTCCGAATCCTGCTTCCCCACGAATGAGAACCCCTGTGGAGTGTGATTTGGGTGCCAGAAACCCCCAGCAAAGCAGCAGGGCCCAGGGATCCAGGGGCAGCCCAGCTCAGCTTCGCCCTATGGAGAGCGGAGTGCCGGGGGCGAAAATGGATAGCGTTGCTTTCCTGAGCGGAGGCGAGTTGGGGCTGTGCTTTGCTGCCCGAGGAGTGTTTCCCTTTGCAGAATGCAGCTCCCCGAAGCTCGATTTGGGCCGTCGCTGCGACGGGGCCTCGGCGCTGAGCGGCCGAGCTGGCTCAGGGTGCATGGCTGTGGTCTGGGCGCAGAAGGCCTTCGCGCGCCCAATCCTGCTTCCCCACGAAGGAGAACCCGTGGGCAGTGTGATTCGGGTGCCGGAAAGCCCCAGCAAAGCAGCAGGGCCCAGGGATCCAGGGGCAGCCCAGCTCAGCTTCGCCCTATGGAGAGGGGAGGGCCGGGCGCGAAAACGGATAGCATTGCTTTCCTGAGCGGAGGCACGTTGGGGCTGTGGTTTGCTGCCCCAGCAGAGTTTCGCTTTGCAGAATGCAGCTCTCAGAAGCTCATTTTGGGCAATCGGTGCGACGGGGCCTCGGAGCTGAGTGGCCGAGCTGGCTCAGGGGGCATGGCTGGGGCCTGGGCGCAGGAGGCTTTCGCGCGCCCAATCCTGCATTCCCCGCGAAGGAGAACCCGTGGGGAGTGCGTTTCGGGCTCCGGAGACCCCCAGGAAAGCAGCAGGGCCCAGGGATCCAGGGGCAGCCCAGCCCCGCTTTGCCCAATGGAGAGCCGAAGGCCGGGGCGAAAACAGCTTGTGTTGATTTCCTGCAGCGAGGCACGGTGAGGCTGTGGTTTGTTGCCCAAGGAGAGTTTCCCTTTGCAGAATGCAGTTCCCAGAAGCTCGTTATGTGCCATCGCTGCGACGGGGCCTCGGCGCTGAGCGGCCGAGCTGGATCAGGGGGCATGGCAGGGACCTGGGCGCAGAAGGCCTTCGCGCGCCCAATCCTGTTTCCCCACGAAGGAGTACCCATGGGCAGTGTGATTCGGGTGCCGGAAACCCCCAGCAAAGCAGCTGGGCCCAGGGATCCAGGTGCAGCCCAGCCCCGCATCGCCCTATGAAGAGCGCAGGGCCTGGAAGGGAAAAAGGCTTGCACTGCTTTCCTGAGCCAAGGCGAGTTGGGGGTGTGGTTTGCTGCCCGAGGAGAGTTTCCCTTTGCAGAATGCAGCTCCCAGAAGCTCCTCATGGGCTGTCGCTGCGAAGGGGCCTCGGCGGTGAGCGACTGAACTGGCTCAGGGGGCATGGATGGGGCCTGGGCGCAGAAGGCCTTCACGTGCCCAATCCTACTTCCCAAAGAAGGAGAACCAGTGGGGAGTGGGTTTCGGGCACTGGAGACCCCCAGCAAAGCAGCAGGGCCCAGGGAGCCAGGGGCAGCCCAGCTCAGCTTCGCCCTATGGAGAGCGGAGGGCCGGGGGCGAAAACAGCTTGTGTTGATTTCCTGCACCGAGGCAAGTTGAGGCTGTGGTGTGCTGCCCAAGGAGAGTTTCCCTTTGCAGAATGCAGCTCCCAGAAGCTCGTTTTGATTTGCCATTGCGACGGGGCCTCGGCACTGAGGGGCAGAGCTGGCTCAGGGGGCATGGATGGGGCCTGGGTGCAGAAGACCTTCGCGCACCCAATCCTACATCCCAAAGAAGGAGAACCAGTGGGGAGTGGGTTTCGGGCGCTGGAGACCCCCAGCAAAGCAGCAGTGCCCAGGGAGCCAGGGGCATCCCAGCTCAGCTTCACCCTATGGAGAGCGGAGAGCCCGGGGCGAAAACAGCTTGTGTTGATTTCCTGCGCCGAGGCAAGTTGAGGCTGTGGTGGGCTGCCCAAGGAGAGATTCCCTTTGCAGAATGCAGCTCCCAGAAGCTCGTTTTGATTTGCCATTGCGACGGGGCCTCGGCACTGAGGGGCAGAGCTGGCTCAGGGGGCATGGCTGCGGCCTAGGCGCAGAAGGTCTTCGCGCTCCGAATCCTGCTTCCCCACGAATGAGAACCCCTGTGGAGTGTGATTTGGGTGCCAGAAACCCCCAGCAAAGCAGCAGGGCCCAGGGATCCAGGGGCAGCCCAGCTCAGCTTCGCCCTATGGAGAGCGGAGTGCCGGGGGCGAAAACGGATAGCGTTGCTTTCCTGAGCGGAGGCGAGTTGGGGCTGTGCTTTGCTGCCCGAGGAGTGTTTCCCTTTGCAGAATGCAGCTCCCCGAAGCTCGATTTGGGCCGTCGCTGCGACGGGGCCTCGGCGCTGAGCGGCCGAGCTGGCTCAGGGTGCATGGCTGTGGTCTGGGCGCAGAAGGCCTTCGCGCGCCCAATCCTGCTTCCCCACGAAGGAGAACCCGTGGGCAGTGTGATTCGGGTGCCGGAAAGCCCCAGCAAAGCAGCAGGGCCCAGGGATCCAGGGGCAGCCCAGCTCAGCTTCGCCCTATGGAGAGGGGAGGGCCGGGCGCGAAAACGGATAGCATTGCTTTCCTGAGCGGAGGCACGTTGGGGCTGTGGTTTGCTGCCCCAGCAGAGTTTCGCTTTGCAGAATGCAGCTCTCAGAAGCTCATTTTGGGCAATCGGTGCGACGGGGCCTCGGAGCTGAGTGGCCGAGCTGGCTCAGGGGGCATGGCTGGGGCCTGGGCGCAGGAGGCTTTCGCGCGCCCAATCCTGCATTCCCCGCGAAGGAGAACCCGTGGGGAGTGCGTTTCGGGCTCCGGAGACCCCCAGGAAAGCAGCAGGGCCCAGGGATCCAGGGGCAGCCCAGCCCCGCTTTGCCCAATGGAGAGCCGAAGGCCGGGGCGAAAACAGCTTGTGTTGATTTCCTGCAGCGAGGCACGGTGAGGCTGTGGTTTGTTGCCCAAGGAGAGTTTCCCTTTGCAGAATGCAGTTCCCAGAAGCTCGTTATGTGCCATCGCTGCGACGGGGCCTCGGCGCTGAGCGGCCGAGCTGGATCAGGGGGCATGGCAGGGACCTGGGCGCAGAAGGCCTTCGCGCGCCCAATCCTGTTTCCCCACGAAGGAGTACCCATGGGCAGTGTGATTCGGGTGCCGGAAACCCCCAGCAAAGCAGCTGGGCCCAGGGATCCAGGTGCAGCCCAGCCCCGCATCGCCCTATGAAGAGCGCAGGGCCTGGAAGGGAAAAAGGCTTGCACTGCTTTCCTGAGCCAAGGCGAGTTGGGGGTGTGGTTTGCTGCCCGAGGAGAGTTTCCCTTTGCAGAATGCAGCTCCCAGAAGCTCCTCATGGGCTGTCGCTGCGAAGGGGCCTCGGCGGTGAGCGACTGAACTGGCTCAGGGGGCATGGATGGGGCCTGGGCGCAGAAGGCCTTCACGTGCCCAATCCTACTTCCCAAAGAAGGAGAACCAGTGGGGAGTGGGTTTCGGGCACTGGAGACCCCCAGCAAAGCAGCAGGGCCCAGGGAGCCAGGGGCAGCCCAGCTCAGCTTCGCCCTATGGAGAGCGGAGGGCCGGGGGCGAAAACAGCTTGTGTTGATTTCCTGCGCCGAGGCAAGTTGAGGCTGTGGTGTGCTGCCCAAGGAGAGTTTCCCTTTGCAGAATGCAGCTCCCAGAAGCTCGTTTTGATTTGCCATTGCGACGGGGCCTAGGCACTGAGGGGCAGAGCTGGCTCAGGGGGCATGGATGGGGCCTGGGTGCAGAAGACCTTCGCGCACCCAATCCTACATCCCAAAGAAGGAGAACCAGTGGGGAGTGGGTTTCGGGCGCTGGAGACCCCCAGCAAAGCAGCAGTGCCCAGGGAGCCAGGGGCATCCCAGCTCAGCTTCACCCTATGGAGAGCGGAGGGCCCGGGGCGAAAACAGCTTGTGTTGATTTCCTGCGCCGAGGCAAGTTGAGGCTGTGGTGGGCTGCCCAAGGAGAGATTCCCTTTGCAGAATGCAGCTCCCAGAAGGTCGTTTTGATTTGCCATTGCGACGGGGCCTCGGCACTGAGGGGCAGAGCTGGCTCAGGGGGCATGGCTGCGGCCTAGGCGCAGAAGGTCTTCGCGCTCCGAATCCTGCTTCCCCACGAATGAGAACCCCTGTGGAGTGTGATTTGGGTGCCAGAAACCCCCAGCAAAGCAGCAGGGCCCAGGGATCCAGGGGCAGCCCAGCTCAGCTTCGCCCTATGGAGAGCGGAGTGCCGGGGGCGAAAATGGATAGCGTTGCTTTCCTGAGCGGAGGCGAGTTGGGGCTGTGCTTTGCTGCCCGAGGAGTGTTTCCCTTTGCAGAATGCAGCTCCCCGAAGCTCGATTTGGGCCGTCGCTGCGACGGGGCCTCGGCGCTGAGCGGCCGAGCTGGCTCAGGGTGCATGGCTGTGGTCTGGGCGCAGAAGGCCTTCGCGCGCCCAATCCTGCTTCCCCACGAAGGAGAACCCGTGGGCAGTGTGATTCGGGTGCCGGAAAGCCCCAGCAAAGCAGCAGGGCCCAGGGATCCAGGGGCAGCCCAGCTCAGCTTCGCCCTATGGAGAGGGGAGGGCCGGGCGCGAAAACGGATAGCATTGCTTTCCTGAGCGGAGGCACGTTGGGGCTGTGGTTTGCTGCCCCAGCAGAGTTTCGCTTTGCAGAATGCAGCTCTCAGAAGCTCATTTTGGGCAATCGGTGCGACGGGGCCTCGGAGCTGAGTGGCCGAGCTGGCTCAGGGGGCATGGCTGGGGCCTGGGCGCAGGAGGCTTTCGCGCGCCCAATCCTGCATTCCCCGCGAAGGAGAACCCGTGGGGAGTGCGTTTCGGGCTCCGGAGACCCCCAGGAAAGCAGCAGGGCCCAGGGATCCAGGGGCAGCCCAGCCCCGCTTTGCCCAATGGAGAGCCGAAGGCCGGGGCGAAAACAGCTTGTGTTGATTTCCTGCAGCGAGGCACGGTGAGGCTGTGGTTTGTTGCCCAAGGAGAGTTTCCCTTTGCAGAATGCAGTTCCCAGAAGCTCGTTATGTGCCATCGCTGCGACGGGGCCTCGGCGCTGAGCGGCCGAGCTGGATCAGGGGGCATGGCAGGGACCTGGGCGCAGAAGGCCTTCGCGCGCCCAATCCTGTTTCCCCACGAAGGAGTACCCATGGGCAGTGTGATTCGGGTGCCGGAAACCCCCAGCAAAGCAGCTGGGCCCAGGGATCCAGGTGCAGCCCAGCCCCGCATCGCCCTATGAAGAGCGCAGGGCCTGGAAGGGAAAAAGGCTTGCACTGCTTTCCTGAGCCAAGGCGAGTTGGGGGTGTGGTTTGCTGCCCGAGGAGAGTTTCCCTTTGCAGAATGCAGCTCCCAGAAGCTCCTCATGGGCTGTCGCTGCGAAGGGGCCTCGGCGGTGAGCGACTGAACTGGCTCAGGGGGCATGGATGGGGCCTGGGCGCAGAAGGCCTTCACGTGCCCAATCCTACTTCCCAAAGAAGGAGAACCAGTGGGGAGTGGGTTTCGGGCACTGGAGACCCCCAGCAAAGCAGCAGGGCCCAGGGAGCCAGGGGCAGCCCAGCTCAGCTTCGCCCTATGGAGAGCGGAGGGCCGGGGGCGAAAACAGCTTGTGTTGATTTCCTGCACCGAGGCAAGTTGAGGCTGTGGTGTGCTGCCCAAGGAGAGTTTCCCTTTGCAGAATGCAGCTCCCAGAAGCTCGTTTTGATTTGCCATTGCGACGGGGCCTCGGCACTGAGGGGCAGAGCTGGCTCAGGGGGCATGGATGGGGCCTGGGTGCAGAAGACCTTCGCGCACCCAATCCTACATCCCAAAGAAGGAGAACCAGTGGGGAGTGGGTTTCGGGCGCTGGAGACCCCCAGCAAAGCAGCAGTGCCCAGGGAGCCAGGGGCATCCCAGCTCAGCTTCACCCTATGGAGAGCGGAGAGCCCGGGGCGAAAACAGCTTGTGTTGATTTCCTGCGCCGAGGCAAGTTGAGGCTGTGGTGGGCTGCCCAAGGAGAGATTCCCTTTGCAGAATGCAGCTCCCAGAAGCTCGTTTTGATTTGCCATTGCGACGGGGCCTCGGCACTGAGGGGCAGAGCTGGCTCAGGGGGCATGGCTGCGGCCTAGGCGCAGAAGGTCTTCGCGCTCCGAATCCTGCTTCCCCACGAATGAGAACCCCTGTGGAGTGTGATTTGGGTGCCAGAAACCCCCAGCAAAGCAGCAGGGCCCAGGGATCCAGGGGCAGCCCAGCTCAGCTTCGCCCTATGGAGAGCGGAGTGCCGGGGGCGAAAACGGATAGCGTTGCTTTCCTGAGCGGAGGCGAGTTGGGGCTGTGCTTTGCTGCCCGAGGAGTGTTTCCCTTTGCAGAATGCAGCTCCCCGAAGCTCGATTTGGGCCGTCGCTGCGACGGGGCCTCGGCGCTGAGCGGCCGAGCTGGCTCAGGGTGCATGGCTGTGGTCTGGGCGCAGAAGGCCTTCGCGCGCCCAATCCTGCTTCCCCACGAAGGAGAACCCGTGGGCAGTGTGATTCGGGTGCCGGAAAGCCCCAGCAAAGCAGCAGGGCCCAGGGATCCAGGGGCAGCCCAGCTCAGCTTCGCCCTATGGAGAGGGGAGGGCCGGGCGCGAAAACGGATAGCATTGCTTTCCTGAGCGGAGGCACGTTGGGGCTGTGGTTTGCTGCCCCAGCAGAGTTTCGCTTTGCAGAATGCAGCTCTCAGAAGCTCATTTTGGGCAATCGGTGCGACGGGGCCTCGGAGCTGAGTGGCCGAGCTGGCTCAGGGGGCATGGCTGGGGCCTGGGCGCAGGAGGCTTTCGCGCGCCCAATCCTGCATTCCCCGCGAAGGAGAACCCGTGGGGAGTGCGTTTCGGGCTCCGGAGACCCCCAGGAAAGCAGCAGGGCCCAGGGATCCAGGGGCAGCCCAGCCCCGCTTTGCCCAATGGAGAGCCGAAGGCCGGGGCGAAAACAGCTTGTGTTGATTTCCTGCAGCGAGGCACGGTGAGGCTGTGGTTTGTTGCCCAAGGAGAGTTTCCCTTTGCAGAATGCAGTTCCCAGAAGCTCGTTATGTGCCATCGCTGCGACGGGGCCTCGGCGCTGAGCGGCCGAGCTGGATCAGGGGGCATGGCAGGGACCTGGGCGCAGAAGGCCTTCGCGCGCCCAATCCTGTTTCCCCACCAAGGAGTACCCATGGGCAGTGTGATTCGGGTGCCGGAAACCCCCAGCAAAGCAGCTGGGCCCAGGGATCCAGGTGCAGCCCAGCCCCGCATCGCTCTATGAAGAGCGCAGGGCCTGGAAGGGAAAAAGGCTTGCACTGCTTTCCTGAGCCAAGGCGAGTTGGGGGTGTGGTTTGCTGCCCGAGGAGAGTTTCCCTTTGCAGAATGCAGCTCCCAGAAGCTCCTCATGGGCTGTCGCTGCGAAGGGGCCTCGGCGGTGAGCGACTGAACTGGCTCAGGGGGCATGGATGGGGCCTGGGCGCAGAAGGCCTTCACGTGCCCAATCCTACTTCCCAAAGAAGGAGAACCAGTGGGGAGTGGGTTTCGGGCACTGGAGACCCCCAGCAAAGCAGCAGGGCCCAGGGAGCCAGGGGCAGCCCAGCTCAGCTTCGCCCTATGGAGAGCGGAGGGCCGGGGGCGAAAACAGCTTGTGTTGATTTCCTGCACCGAGGCAAGTTGAGGCTGTGGTGTGCTGCCCAAGGAGAGTTTCCCTTTGCAGAATGCAGCTCCCAGAAGCTCGTTTTGATTTGCCATTGCGACGGGGCCTCGGCACTGAGGGGCAGAGCTGGCTCAGGGGGCATGGATGGGGCCTGGGTGCAGAAGACCTTCGCGCACCCAATCCTACATCCCAAAGAAGGAGAACCAGTGGGGAGTGGGTTTCGGGCGCTGGAGACCCCCAGCAAAGCAGCAGTGCCCAGGGAGCCAGGGGCATCCCAGCTCAGCTTCACCCTATGGAGAGCGGAGAGCCCGGGGCGAAAACAGCTTGTGTTGATTTCCTGCGCCGAGGCAAGTTGAGGCTGTGGTGGGCTGCCCAAGGAGAGATTCCCTTTGCAGAATGCAGCTCCCAGAAGCTCGTTTTGATTTGCCATTGCGACGGGGCCTCGGCACTGAGGGGCAGAGCTGGCTCAGGGGGCATGGCTGCGGCCTAGGCGCAGAAGGTCTTCGCGCTCCGAATCCTGCTTCCCCACGAATGAGAACCCCTGTGGAGTGTGATTTGGGTGCCAGAAACCCCCAGCAAAGCAGCAGGGCCCAGGGATCCAGGGGCAGCCCAGCTCAGCTTCGCCCTATGGAGAGCGGAGTGCCGGGGGCGAAAACGGATAGCGTTGCTTTCCTGAGCGGAGGCGAGTTGGGGCTGTGCTTTGCTGCCCGAGGAGTGTTTCCCTTTGCAGAATGCAGCTCCCCGAAGCTCGATTTGGGCCGTCGCTGCGACGGGGCCTCGGCGCTGAGCGGCCGAGCTGGCTCAGGGTGCATGGCTGTGGTCTGGGCGCAGAAGGCCTTCGCGCGCCCAATCCTGCTTCCCCACGAAGGAGAACCCGTGGGCAGTGTGATTCGGGTGCCGGAAAGCCCCAGCAAAGCAGCAGGGCCCAGGGATCCAGGGGCAGCCCAGCTCAGCTTCGCCCTATGGAGAGGGGAGGGCCGGGCGCGAAAACGGATAGCATTGCTTTCCTGAGCGGAGGCACGTTGGGGCTGTGGTTTGCTGCCCCAGCAGAGTTTCGCTTTGCAGAATGCAGCTCTCAGAAGCTCATTTTGGGCAATCGGTGCGACGGGGCCTCGGAGCTGAGTGGCCGAGCTGGCTCAGGGGGCATGGCTGGGGCCTGGGCGCAGGAGGCTTTCGCGCGCCCAATCCTGCATTCCCCGCGAAGGAGAACCCGTGGGGAGTGCGTTTCGGGCTCCGGAGACCCCCAGGAAAGCAGCAGGGCCCAGGGATCCAGGGGCAGCCCAGCCCCGCTTTGCCCAATGGAGAGCCGAAGGCCGGGGCGAAAACAGCTTGTGTTGATTTCCTGCAGCGAGGCACGGTGAGGCTGTGGTTTGTTGCCCAAGGAGAGTTTCCCTTTGCAGAATGCAGTTCCCAGAAGCTCGTTATGTGCCATCGCTGCGACGGGGCCTCGGCGCTGAGCGGCCGAGCTGGATCAGGGGGCATGGCAGGGACCTGGGCGCAGAAGGCCTTCGCGCGCCCAATCCTGTTTCCCCACGAAGGAGTACCCATGGGCAGTGTGATTCGGGTGCCGGAAACCCCCAGCAAAGCAGCTGGGCCCAGGGATCCAGGTGCAGCCCAGCCCCGCATCGCCCTATGAAGAGCGCAGGGCCTGGAAGGGAAAAAGGCTTGCACTGCTTTCCTGAGCCAAGGCGAGTTGGGGGTGTGGTTTGCTGCCCGAGGAGAGTTTCCCTTTGCAGAATGCAGCTCCCAGAAGCTCCTCATGGGCTGTCGCTGCGAAGGGGCCTCGGCGGTGAGCGACTGAACTGGCTCAGGGGGCATGGATGGGGCCTGGGCGCAGAAGGCCTTCACGTGCCCAATCCTACTTCCCAAAGAAGGAGAACCAGTGGGGAGTGGGTTTCGGGCACTGGAGACCCCCAGCAAAGCAGCAGGGCCCAGGGAGCCAGGGGCAGCCCAGCTCAGCTTCGCCCTATGGAGAGCGGAGGGCCGGGGGCGAAAACAGCTTGTGTTGATTTCCTGCACCGAGGCAAGTTGAGGCTGTGGTGTGCTGCCCAAGGAGAGTTTCCCTTTGCAGAATGCAGCTCCCAGAAGCTCGTTTTGATTTGCCATTGCGACGGGGCCTCGGCACTGAGGGGCAGAGCTGGCTCAGGGGGCATGGATGGGGCCTGGGTGCAGAAGACCTTCGCGCACCCAATCCTACATCCCAAAGAAGGAGAACCAGTGGGGAGTGGGTTTCGGGCGCTGGAGACCCCCAGCAAAGCAGCAGTGCCCAGGGAGCCAGGGGCATCCCAGCTCAGCTTCACCCTATGGAGAGCGGAGAGCCCGGGGCGAAAACAGCTTGTGTTGATTTCCTGCGCCGAGGCAAGTTGAGGCTGTGGTGGGCTGCCCAAGGAGAGATTCCCTTTGCAGAATGCAGCTCCCAGAAGGTCGTTTTGATTTGCCATTGCGACGGGGCCTCGGCACTGAGGGTCAGAGCTGGCTCAGGGGGCATGGCTGCGGCCTAGGCGCAGAAGGTCTTCGTGCTCCGAATCCTGCTTCCCCACGAATGAGAACCCCTGTGGAGTGTGATTTGGGTGCCAGAAACCCCCAGCAAAGCAGCAGGGCCCAGGGATCCAGGGGCAGCCCAGCTCAGCTTCGCCCTATGGAGAGCGGAGTGCCGGGGGCGAAAACGGATAGCGTTGCTTTCCTGAGCGGAGGCGAGTTGGGGCTGTGCTTTGCTGCCCGAGGAGTGTTTCCCTTTGCAGAATGCAGCTCCCCGAAGCTCGATTTGGGCCGTCGCTGCGACGGGGCCTCGGCGCTGAGCGGCCGAGCTGGCTCAGGGTGCATGGCTGTGGTCTGGGCGCAGAAGGCCTTCGCGCGCCCAATCCTGCTTCCCCACGAAGGAGAACCCGTGGGCAGTGTGATTCGGGTGCCGGAAAGCCCCAGCAAAGCAGCAGGGCCCAGGGATCCAGGGGCAGCCCAGCTCAGCTTCGCCCTATGGAGAGGGGAGGGCCGGGCGCGAAAACGGATAGCATTGCTTTCCTGAGCGGAGGCACGTTGGGGCTGTGGTTTGCTGCCCCAGCAGAGTTTCGCTTTGCAGAATGCAGCTCTCAGAAGCTCATTTTGGGCAATCGGTGCGACGGGGCCTCGGAGCTGAGTGGCCGAGCTGGCTCAGGGGGCATGGCTGGGGCCTGGGCGCAGGAGGCTTTCGCGCGCCCAATCCTGCATTCCCCGCGAAGGAGAACCCGTGGGGAGTGCGTTTCGGGCTCCGGAGACCCCCAGGAAAGCAGCAGGGCCCAGGGATCCAGGGGCAGCCCAGCCCCGCTTTGCCCAATGGAGAGCCGAAGGCCGGGGCGAAAACAGCTTGTGTTGATTTCCTGCAGCGAGGCACGGTGAGGCTGTGGTTTGTTGCCCAAGGAGAGTTTCCCTTTGCAGAATGCAGTTCCCAGAAGCTCGTTATGTGCCATCGCTGCGACGGGGCCTCGGCGCTGAGCGGCCGAGCTGGATCAGGGGGCATGGCAGGGACCTGGGCGCAGAAGGCCTTCGCACGCCCAATCCTGTTTCCCCACGAAGGAGTACCCATGGGCAGTGTGATTCGGGTGCCGGAAACCCCCAGCAAAGCAGCTGGGCCCAGGGATCCATGGGCAGACCAGCCCCGCATCGCCCTATGGAGAGCGCAGGGCCTGGGGGGAAAACGGCTTGCACTGCTTTCCTGAGCCAAGGCGCGTTGGGGGTGTGGTTTGCTGCCCGAGGAGAGTTTCCCTTTGCAGAATGCAGCTCCCAGAAGCTCGTTTTGGGCCGTAGCTGCCACGGGTCCTCAGCACTGAGCGGCCGAGCTGGCTCTGGGGGCATGGCTGGGACCTGGGCGCAGAAGCCTTTCGCGCACCCAATCCTGCATTCCCCACGAAGGAGAACCCATGGGGAGTGGGATTTGGGCGCCGGAGACCCCCAGCAAAGCAGCAGGGCCCAGGGAGCCAGGGGTGGCCCAGTCCCGCTTTGCCCTATGGAGAGAGGAGGGCCGGGGGCGCAAACAGCTTGTGTTGATTTCCTGCGCCAAGGCACGGTGAGGCTGTGGATTGCTGCGGGAGGAGAGTTTCCCTTTGCAGAATGAAGATCCCAGAAGCTCGTCATGCGCCGTCGCTGCGAAGGGGCCTCGGCGCTGAGCGGCCTAGCTGGCTCAGGGGGCATGGATGGGGCCTGGGCGCAGAAGACCTTCGCGCGCCCAATCCTACTTCCCAAAGAAGGAGAACCAGTGGGGAGTGGGTTTCGGGCGCTGGAGACCCCCAGCAAAGCAGCAGTGCCCAGGGAGCCAGGGGTAGCTCAGCTCAGCTTCGCCCTATGGAGAGCGGAGGGCCGGGGGCGAAAACAGCTTGTGTTGCTTTCCTGAGCGGAGGCGAGTTGGGGCTGTGCTTTGCTGCCCGAGGAGTGTTTCCCTTTGCAGAATGCAGCTCCCCGAAGATCGATTTGGGCCGTCGCTGCGACGGGGCCTCGGCGCTGAGCGGCCGAGCTGGCTCAGGGTGCATGGCTGTGGTCTGGGCGCAGAAGGCCTTCGCGCGCCCAATCCTGCTTCCCCACGAAGGAGAACCCGTGGGCAGTGTGATTCGGGTGCCGGAAAGCCCCAGCAAAGCAGCAGGGCCCAGGGATCCAGGGGCAGCCCAGCTCAGCTTCGCCCTATGGAGAGGGGAGGGCCGGGCGCGAAAACGGATAGCATTGCTTTCCTGAGCGGAGGCACGTTGGGGCTGTGGTTTGCTGCCCCAGCAGAGTTTCGCTTTGCAGAATGCAGCTCTCAGAAGCTCATTTTGGGCAATCGGTGCGACGGGGCCTCGGAGCTGAGTGGCCGAGCTGGCTCAGGGGGCATGGCTGGGGCCTGGGCGCAGGAGGCTTTCGCGCGCCCAATCCTGCATTCCCCGCGAAGGAGAACCCGTGGGGAGTGCGTTTCGGGCTCCGGAGACCCCCAGGAAAGCAGCAGGGCCCAGGGATCCAGGGGCAGCCCAGCCCCGCTTTGCCCAATGGAGAGCCGAAGGCCGGGGCGAAAACAGCTTGTGTTGATTTCCTGCAGCGAGGCACGGTGAGGCTGTGGTTTGTTGCCCAAGGAGAGTTTCCCTTTGCAGAATGCAGTTCCCAGAAGCTCGTTATGTGCCATCGCTGCGACGGGGCCTCGGCGCTGAGCGGCCGAGCTGGATCAGGGGGCATGGCAGGGACCTGGGCGCAGAAGGCCTTCGCACGCCCAATCCTGTTTCCCCACGAAGGAGTACCCATGGGCAGTGTGATTCGGGTGCCGGAAACCCCCAGCAAAGCAGCTGGGCCCAGGGATCCATGGGCAGACCAGCCCCGCATCGCCCTATGGAGAGCGCAGGGCCTGGGGGGAAAACGGCTTGCACTGCTTTCCTGAGCCAAGGCGCGTTGGGGGTGTGGTTTGCTGCCCGAGGAGAGTTTCCCTTTGCAGAATGCAGCTCCCAGAAGCTCGTTTTGGGCCGTAGCTGCCACGGGTCCTCAGCACTGAGCGGCCGAGCTGGCTCTGGGGGCATGGCTGGGACCTGGGCGCAGAAGCCTTTCGCGCACCCAATCCTGCATTCCCCACGAAGGAGAACCCATGGGGAGTGGGATTTGGGCGCCGGAGACCCCCAGCAAAGCAGCAGGGCCCAGGGAGCCAGGGGTGGCCCAGTCCCGCTTTGCCCTATGGAGAGAGGAGGGCCGGGGGCGCAAACAGCTTGTGTTGATTTCCTGCGCCAAGGCACGGTGAGGCTGTGGATTGCTGCGGGAGGAGAGTTTCCCTTTGCAGAATGAAGATCCCAGAAGCTCGTCATGCGCCGTCGCTGCGAAGGGGCCTCGGCGCTGAGCGGCCTAGCTGGCTCAGGGGGCATGGATGGGGCCTGGGCGCAGAAGACCTTCGCGCGCCCAATCCTACTTCCCAAAGAAGGAGAACCAGTGGGGAGTGGGTTTCGGGCGCTGGAGACCCCCAGCAAAGCAGCAGTGCCCAGGGAGCCAGGGGTAGCTCAGCTCAGCTTCGCCCTATGGAGAGCGGAGGGCCGGGGGCGAAAACAGCTTGTGTTGCTTTCCTGAGCGGAGGCGAGTTGGGGCTGTGCTTTGCTGCCCGAGGAGTGTTTCCCTTTGCAGAATGCAGCTCCCCGAAGCTCGATTTGGGCCGTCGCTGCGACGGGGCCTCGGCGCTGAGCGGCCGAGCTGGCTCAGGGTGCATGGCTGTGGTCTGGGCGCAGAAGGCCTTCGCGCGCCCAATCCTGCTTCCCCACGAAGGAGAACCCGTGGGCAGTGTGATTCGGGTGCCGGAAAGCCCCAGCAAAGCAGCAGGGCCCAGGGATCCAGGGGCAGCCCAGCTCAGCTTCGCCCTATGGAGAGGGGAGGGCCGGGCGCGAAAACGGATAGCATTGCTTTCCTGAGCGGAGGCACGTTGGGGCTGTGGTTTGCTGCCCCAGCAGAGTTTCGCTTTGCAGAATGCAGCTCTCAGAAGCTCATTTTGGGCAATCGGTGCGACGGGGCCTCGGAGCTGAGTGGCCGAGCTGGCTCAGGGGGCATGGCTGGGGCCTGGGCGCAGGAGGCTTTCGCGCGCCCAATCCTGCATTCCCCGCGAAGGAGAACCCGTGGGGAGTGCGTTTCGGGCTCCGGAGACCCCCAGGAAAGCAGCAGGGCCCAGGGATCCAGGGGCAGCCCAGCCCCGCTTTGCCCAATGGAGAGCCGAAGGCCGGGGCGAAAACAGCTTGTGTTGATTTCCTGCAGCGAGGCACGGTGAGGCTGTGGTTTGTTGCCCAAGGAGAGTTTCCCTTTGCAGAATGCAGTTCCCAGAAGCTCGTTATGTGCCATCGCTGCGACGGGGCCTCGGCGCTGAGCGGCCGAGCTGGATCAGGGGGCATGGCAGGGACCTGGGCGCAGAAGGCCTTCGCGCGCCCAATCCTGTTTCCCCACGAAGGAGTACCCATGGGCAGTGTGATTCGGGTGCCGGAAACCCCCAGCAAAGCAGCTGGGCCCAGGGATCCAGGTGCAGCCCAGCCCCGCATCGCCCTATGAAGAGCGCAGGGCCTGGGGGGGAAAACGGCTTGCACTGCTTTCCTGAGCCAAGGCGAGTTGGGGGTGTGGTTTGCTGCCCGAGGAGAGTTTCCCTTTGCAGAATGCAGCTCCCAGAAGCTCCTCATGGGCTGTCGCTGCGAAGGGGCCTCGGCGGTGAGCGACTGAACTGGCTCAGGGGGCATGGATGGGGCCTGGGCGCAGAAGGCCTTCACGTGCCCAATCCTACTTCCCAAAGAAGGAGAACCAGTGGGGAGTGGGTTTCGGGCACTGGAGACCCCCAGCAAAGCAGCAGGGCCCAGGGAGCCAGGGGCAGCCCAGCTCAGCTTCGCCCTATGGAGAGCGGAGGGCCGGGGGCGAAAACAGCTTGTGTTGATTTCCTGCACCGAGGCAAGTTGAGGCTGTGGTGTGCTGCCCAAGGAGAGTTTCCCTTTGCAGAATGCAGCTCCCAGAAGCTCGTTTTGATTTGCCATTGCGACGGGGCCTCGGCAATGAGGGGCAGAGCTGGCTCAGGGGGCATGGATGGGGCCTGGGTGCAGAAGACCTTCGCGCACCCAATCCTACATCCCAAAGAAGGAGAACCAGTGGGGAGTGGGTTTCGGGCGCTGGAGACCCCCAGCAAAGCAGCAGTGCCCAGGGAGCCAGGGGCATCCCAGCTCAGCTTCACCCTATGGAGAGCGGAGAGCCCGGGGCGAAAACAGCTTGTGTTGATTTCCTGCGCCGAGGCAAGTTGAGGCTGTGGTGGGCTGCCCAAGGAGAGTTTCCCTTTGCAGAATGCAGCTCCCAGAAGCTCGTTTTGGGCCGTAGCTGCCACGGGTCCTCAGCACTGAGCGGCCGAGCTGGCTCTGGGGGCATGGCTGGGACCTGGGCGCAGAAGCCTTTCGCGCACCCAATCCTGCATTCCCCACGAAGGAGAACCCGTGGGGAGTGGGATTTGGGCGCCGGAGACCCCCAGCAAAGCAGCAGGGCCCAGGGAGCCAGGGGTGGCCCAGTCCCGCTTTGCCCTATGGAGAGAGGAGGGCCGGGGGCGCAAACAGCTTGTGTTGATTTCCTGCGCCAAGGCACGGTGAGGCTGTGGATTGCTGCGGGAGGAGAGTTTCCCTTTGCAGAATGAAGATCCCAGAAGCTCGTCATGCGCCGTCGCTGCGAAGGGGCCTCGGCGCTGAGCGGCCTAGCTGGCTCAGGGGGCATGGATGGGGCCTGGGCGCAGAAGACCTTCGCGCGCCCAATCCTACTTCCCAAAGAAGGAGAACCAGTGGGGAGTGGGTTTCGGGCGCTGGAGACCCCCAGCAAAGCAGCAGTGCCCAGGGAGCCAGGGGTAGCTCAGCTCAGCTTCGCCCTATGGAGAGCGGAGGGCCGGGGGCGAAAACAGCTTGTGTTGCTTTCCTGAGCGGAGGCGAGTTGGGGCTGTGCTTTGCTGCCCGAGGAGTGTTTCCCTTTGCAGAATGCAGCTCCCCGAAGCTCGATTTGGGCCGTCGCTGCGACGGGGCCTCGGCGCTGAGCGGCCGAGCTGGCTCAGGGTGCATGGCTGTGGTCTGGGCGCAGAAGGCCTTCGCGCGCCCAATCCTGCTTCCCCACGAAGGAGAACCCGTGGGCAGTGTGATTCGGGTGCCGGAAAGCCCCAGCAAAGCAGCAGGGCCCAGGGATCCAGGGGCAGCCCAGCTCAGCTTCGCCCTATGGAGAGGGGAGGGCCGGGCGCGAAAACGGATAGCATTGCTTTCCTGAGCGGAGGCACGTTGGGGCTGTGGTTTGCTGCCCCAGCAGAGTTTCGCTTTGCAGAATGCAGCTCTCAGAAGCTCATTTTGGGCAATCGGTGCGACGGGGCCTCGGAGCTGAGTGGCCGAGCTGGCTCAGGGGGCATGGCTGGGGCCTGGGCGCAGAAGACCTTCGCGCGCCCAATCCTACTTCCCAAAGAAGGAGAACCAGTGGGGAGTGGGTTTCGGGCGCTGGAGACCCCCAGCAAAGCAGCAGTGCCCAGGGAGCCAGGGGTAGCTCAGCTCAGCTTCGCCCTATGGAGAGCGGAGGGCCGGGGGCGAAAACAGCTTGTGTTGATTTCCTGCGCCGAGGCAGGTTGAGGCTGTGGTGTGCTGCCCAAGGAGAGTTTCCCTTTGCAGAATGCAGCTCCCAGAAGCTCGTTTTGGGCCGTCGCTGCGAAGGGGCCTCGGTGCTGAGCGGCCGAGCTGGCTCAGGGTGCATGGCTGTGGTCTGGGTGCAGAAGGCCTTTGCGCGCCCAATCCTGCATCCCCACGAAGGAGAACCCGTGGGCAGTGTGATTCGGGTGCCGGAAAGCCCCAGCAAAGCAGCAGGGCCCAGGGATCCAGGGGCAGCCCAGCCCCGCATCGCCCTATGGAGAGCGCAGGGCCTGGGGGGAAAACGGCTTGCACTGCTTTCCTGAGCCAATGCGCGTTGGGGGTGTGGTTTGCTGCCCAAGGAGAGTTTCCTTTTGCAGAATGCAGCTCCCAGAAGCTCTTTTTGGGCCTTCGCTGCCACGGGTCCTCAGCGCTGATCTGCCGAGCTGGCTCAGGGGGGAAGGCTGGGGCCATGGCGCAGAAGCCTTTCGCAAACCCAATCCTACTTGCCCACGAAGGAGAACCCGTGTGGAGTGTTTTCGGCCGCCGGAAACTCCCAGCAAAGCAGCAGGGCCCAGGGATCCAGGGGCAGCCCAGCCCCGCTTTGCCCTATGGAGAGCGGAGGGCCGGGGTAAAAACAACTTGGGTTGATTACCTGCGCCGAGGGACGGTGAGGCTGTGGTTTGCTGCTGGAGGAGAGTTTCCCTTTGCAGAATGCAGTTCCCAGAAGCTCGTTATGTGCCGTTGCTGCGACGGGGCCTCGGCGCTGAGCGGCTGAGCTGGCTCAGGGGGCATGGCTGGGACCTGGGCGCAGAAGCCTTTCGCGCACCCAATCCTGCATTCCCCACGAAGGAGAACCCGTGGGGAGTGGGATTTGGGCGCCAGAGACCCCCAGTAAAGCAGCAGGGCCCAGGGAGCCAGGGGTGGCCCAGCCCCGCTTTGCCCTATGGAGAGAGGAGGGCCGGGGGCGCAAACAGCTTGTGTTGATTTCCTGCGCCAAGGCACGGTGAGGCTGTGGCTTGCTGCCCGAGGAGAGTTTCCCTTTGCAGAATGCAGCTCCCAGAAGCTCGTCATGGGCCGTCGCTGGGAAGGGGCCTTGGCGCTGAGCGGCCAAGCTGGCTCAGGGGGCATGGATGGGGCCTGGGTGCAGAAGACCTTCGCGCACCCAATCCTACATCCCAAAGAAGGAGAACCAGTGGGGAGTGGGTTTCGGGCGCTGGACACCCCCAGCAAAGCAGCAGGGCCCAGGGAGCCAGGGGCATCCCAGCTCAGCTTCACCCTATGGAGAGCGGAGGGCCCGGGGCGAAAACAGCTTGTGTTGATTTCCTGCGCCGAGGCAAGTTGAGGCTGTGGTGGGCTGCCCAAGGAGAGATTCCCTTTGCAGAATGCAGCTCCCAGAAGGTCGTTTAGATTTGCCATTGCGACGGGGCCTCGGCACTGAGGGGCAGAGCTGGCTCAGGGGGCATGGCTGGGGCCTAGGCGCAGAAGGTCTTCGCGCTCCGAATCCTGCTTCCCCACGAATGAGAACCCCTGTGGAGTGTGATTTGGGTGCCAGAAACCCCCAGCAAAGCAGCAGGGCCCAGGGATCCAGGGGCAGCCCAGCTCAGCTTCGCCCTATGGAGAGCAGAGTGCCGGGGGCGAAAATGGATAGCGTTGCTTTCCTGAGCGGAGGCTAGTTGGGGCTCTGCTTTGCTGCCCGAGGAGTGTTTCCCTTTGCAGAATGCAGCTCCCCGAAGCTCGATTTGGGCCGTCGCTGCGACGGGGCCTCGGCGCTGAGCGGCCGAGCTGGATCAGGGGGCATGGCTGTGGTCTGGGCGCAGAAGGCCTTCGCGCGCCCAATCCTGCTTCCCCACGGAGGAGAACCCGTGGGCAGTGTGATTCGGGTGCCGGAAAGCCCCAGCAAAGCAGCAGGGCCCAGGGATCCAGGGGCAGCCCAGCTCAGCTTCGCCCTATGGAGAGGGGAGGGCCGGGCGCGAAAACGGATAGCATTGCTTTCCTGAGCGGAGGCGACTTGGGGCTGTGCTTTGCTGCCCTAGGAGTGTTTCCCTTTGCAGAATGCAGCTCCCAGAAGCTCGTTTTGATTTGCCATTGCGACGGGGCCTCGGCACTGAGGGGCAGAGCTGGCTCAGGGGGCATGGCTGCGGCCTAGGCGCAGAAGGTCTTCGCGCTCCGAATCCTGCTTCCCCAGGAATGAGAACCCCTGTGGAGTGTGATTCGGGTGCCTGAAACCACCAGCAAAGCAGCAGGGCCCAGGGATCCAGGGGCTGCCCAGCTCAGCTTCGCCCTATGGAGAGCGGAGTGCCGGGGTGAAAACGGATAGCATTGCTTTCCTGAGCGGAGGCGAGTTGGGGCTGTGCTTCGCTGCCCGAGGAGTGTTTCCCTTTGCAGAATGCAGTTCCCGGGAGCTCGTTATGTGCCATGGCTGCGACGGGGGCTCGGCGCTGAGCGGCCGAGCTGGATCAGGGGGCATGGCAGGGACCTGGGCGCAGAAGGCCTTCGCGCGCCCAATCCTGTTTCCCCACGAAGGAGTACCCATGGGCAGTGTGATTCGGGTGCCGGAAACCCCCAGCAAAGCAGCTGGGCCCAGGGATCTATGGCAGCCCAGCCCCACATCGCCCTATGGAGAGCGCAGGGCCTGGGGGGAAAACGGCTTGCACTGCTTTCCTGAGCCAAGGCGCGTTGGGGGTGTGGTTTGCTGCCCGAGGAGAGTTTCCCTTTGCAGAATGCAGCTCCCAGAAGCTCCTCATGGGCTGTCGCTGCGAAGGGGCCTCGGCGGTGAGCGACTGAACTGGCTCAGGGGGCATGGATGGGGCCTGGGCGCAGAAGGCCTTCACGTGCCCAATCCTACTTCCCAAAGAAGGAGAACCAGTGGGGAGTGGGTTTCGGGCACTGGAGACCCCCAGCAAAGCAGCAGGGCCCAGGGAGCCAGGGGCAGCCCAGCTCAGCTTCGCCCTATGGAGAGCGGAGGGCCGGGGGCGAAAACAGCTTGTGTTGATTTCCTGCACCGAGGCAAGTTGAGGCTGTGGTGTGCTGCCCAAGGAGAGTTTCCCTTTGCAGAATGCAGCTCCCAGAAGCTCGTTTTGATTTGCCATTGCGACGGGGCCTCGGCAATGAGGGGCAGAGCTGGCTCAGGGGGCATGGATGGGGCCTGGGTGCAGAAGACCTTCGCGCACCCAATCCTACATCCCAAAGAAGGAGAACCAGTGGGGAGTGGGTTTCGGGCGCTGGAGACCCCCAGCAAAGCAGCAGTGCCCAGGGAGCCAGGGGCATCCCAGCTCAGCTTCACCCTATGGAGAGCGGAGGGCCCGGGGCGAAAACAGCTTGTGTTGATTTCCTGCGCCGAGGCAAGTTGAGGCTGTGGTGGGCTGCCCAAGGAGAGTTTCCCTTTGCAGAATGCAGCTCCCAGAAGCTCGTTTTGGGCCGTAGCTGCCACGGGTCCTCAGCACTGAGCGGCCGAGCTGGCTCTGGGGGCATGGCTGGGACCTGGGCGCAGAAGCCTTTCGCGCACCCAATCCTGCATTCCCCACGAAGGAGAACCCGTGGGGAGTGGGATTTGGGCGCCGGAGACCCCCAGCAAAGCAGCAGGGCCCAGGGAGCCAGGGGTGGCCCAGTCCCGCTTTGCCCTATGGAGAGAGGAGGGCCGGGGGCGCAAACAGCTTGTGTTGATTTCCTGCGCCAAGGCACGGTGAGGCTGTGGATTGCTGCGGGAGGAGAGTTTCCCTTTGCAGAATGAAGATCCCAGAAGCTCGTCATGCGCCGTCGCTGCGAAGGGGCCTCGGCGCTGAGCGGCCTAGCTGGCTCAGGGGGCATGGATGGGGCCTGGGCGCAGAAGACCTTCGCGCGCCCAATCCTACTTCCCAAAGAAGGAGAACCAGTGGGGAGTGGGTTTCGGGCGCTGGAGACCCCCAGCAAAGCAGCAGTGCCCAGGGAGCCAGGGGTAGCTCAGCTCAGCTTCGCCCTATGGAGAGCGGAGGGCCGGGGGCGAAAACAGCTTGTGTTGCTTTCCTGAGCGGAGGCGAGTTGGGGCTGTGCTTTGCTGCCCGAGGAGTGTTTCCCTTTGCAGAATGCAGCTCCCCGAAGCTCGATTTGGGCCGTCGCTGCGACGGGGCCTCGGCGCTGAGCGGCCGAGCTGGCTCAGGGTGCATGGCTGTGGTCTGGGCGCAGAAGGCCTTCGCGCGCCCAATCCTGCTTCCCCACGAAGGAGAACCCGTGGGCAGTGTGATTCGGGTGCCGGAAAGCCCCAGCAAAGCAGCAGGGCCCAGGGATCCAGGGGCAGCCCAGCTCAGCTTCGCCCTATGGAGAGGGGAGGGCCGGGCGCGAAAACGGATAGCATTGCTTTCCTGAGCGGAGGCACGTTGGGGCTGTGGTTTGCTGCCCCAGCAGAGTTTCGCTTTGCAGAATGCAGCTCTCAGAAGCTCATTTTGGGCAATCGGTGCGACGGGGCCTCGGAGCTGAGTGGCCGAGCTGGCTCAGGGGGCATGGCTGGGGCCTGGGCGCAGAAGACCTTCGCGCGCCCAATCCTACTTCCCAAAGAAGGAGAACCAGTGGGGAGTGGGTTTCGGGCGCTGGAGACCCCCAGCAAAGCAGCAGTGCCCAGGGAGCCAGGGGTAGCTCAGCTCAGCTTCGCCCTATGGAGAGCGGAGGGCCGGGGGCGAAAACAGCTTGTGTTGATTTCCTGCGCCGAGGCAGGTTGAGGCTGTGGTGTGCTGCCCAAGGAGAGTTTCCCTTTGCAGAATGCAGCTCCCAGAAGCTCGTTTTGGGCCGTCGCTGCGAAGGGGCCTCGGTGCTGAGCGGCCGAGCTGGCTCAGGGTGCATGGCTGTGGTCTGGGTGCAGAAGGCCTTTGCGCGCCCAATCCTGCATCCCCACGAAGGAGAACCCGTGGGCAGTGTGATTCGGGTGCCGGAAAGCCCCAGCAAAGCAGCAGGGCCCAGGGATCCAGGGGCAGCCCAGCCCCGCATCGCCCTATGGAGAGCGCAGGGCCTGGGGGGAAAACGGCTTGCACTGCTTTCCTGAGCCAATGCGCGTTGGGGGTGTGGTTTGCTGCCCAAGGAGAGTTTCCTTTTGCAGAATGCAGCTCCCAGAAGCTCTTTTTGGGCCTTCGCTGCCACGGGTCCTCAGCGCTGATCTGCCGAGCTGGCTCAGGGGGGAAGGCTGGGGCCATGGCGCAGAAGCCTTTCGCAAACCCAATCCTACTTGCCCACGAAGGAGAACCCGTGTGGAGTGTTTTCGGCCGCCGGAAACTCCCAGCAAAGCAGCAGGGCCCAGGGATCCAGGGGCAGCCCAGCCCCGCTTTGCCCTATGGAGAGCGGAGGGCCGGGGTAAAAACAACTTGGGTTGATTACCTGCGCCGAGGGACGGTGAGGCTGTGGTTTGCTGCTGGAGGAGAGTTTCCCTTTGCAGAATGCAGTTCCCAGAAGCTCGTTATGTGCCGTTGCTGCGACGGGGCCTCGGCGCTGAGCGGCTGAGCTGGCTCAGGGGGCATGGCTGGGACCTGGGCGCAGAAGCCTTTCGCGCACCCAATCCTGCATTCCCCACGAAGGAGAACCCGTGGGGAGTGGGATTTGGGCGCCAGAGACCCCCAGTAAAGCAGCAGGGCCCAGGGAGCCAGGGGTGGCCCAGCCCCGCTTTGCCCTATGGAGAGAGGAGGGCCGGGGGCGCAAACAGCTTGTGTTGATTTCCTGCGCCAAGGCACGGTGAGGCTGTGGCTTGCTGCCCGAGGAGAGTTTCCCTTTGCAGAATGCAGCTCCCAGAAGCTCGTCATGGGCCGTCGCTGGGAAGGGGCCTTGGCGCTGAGCGGCCAAGCTGGCTCAGGGGGCATGGATGGGGCCTGGGCGCAGAAGACCTTCGCGCACCCAATCCTACATCCCAAAGAAGGAGAACCAGTGGGGAGTGGGTTTCGGGCGCTGGACACCCCCAGCAAAGCAGCAGGGCCCAGGGAGCCAGGGGCATCCCAGCTCAGCTTCACCCTATGGAGAGCGGAGGGCCCGGGGCGAAAACAGCTTGTGTTGATTTCCTGCGCCGAGGCAAGTTGAGGCTGTGGTGGGCTGCCCAAGGAGAGATTCCCTTTGCAGAATGCAGCTCCCAGAAGGTCGTTTAGATTTGCCATTGCGACGGGGCCTCGGCACTGAGGGGCAGAGCTGGCTCAGGGGGCATGGCTGGGGCCTAGGCGCAGAAGGTCTTCGCGCTCCGAATCCTGCTTCCCCACGAATGAGAACCCCTGTGGAGTGTGATTTGGGTGCCAGAAACCCCCAGCAAAGCAGCAGGGCCCAGGGATCCAGGGGCAGCCCAGCTCAGCTTCGCCCTATGGAGAGCAGAGTGCCGGGGGCGAAAATGGATAGCGTTGCTTTCCTGAGCGGAGGCTAGTTGGGGCTCTGCTTTGCTGCCCGAGGAGTGTTTCCCTTTGCAGAATGCAGCTCCCCGAAGCTCGATTTGGGCCGTCGCTGCGACGGGGCCTCGGCGCTGAGCGGCCGAGCTGGATCAGGGGGCATGGCTGTGGTCTGGGCGCAGAAGGCCTTCGCGCGCCCAATCCTGCTTCCCCACGGAGGAGAACCCGTGGGCAGTGTGATTCGGGTGCCGGAAAGCCCCAGCAAAGCAGCAGGGCCCAGGGATCCAGGGGCAGCCCAGCTCAGCTTCGCCCTATGGAGAGGGGAGGGCCGGGCGCGAAAACGGATAGCATTGCTTTCCTGAGCGGAGGCGACTTGGGGCTGTGCTTTGCTGCCCTAGGAGTGTTTCCCTTTGCAGAATGCAGCTCCCAGAAGCTCGTTTTGATTTGCCATTGCGACGGGGCCTCGGCACTGAGGGGCAGAGCTGGCTCAGGGGGCATGGCTGCGGCCTAGGCGCAGAAGGTCTTCGCGCTCCGAATCCTGCTTCCCCAGGAATGAGAACCCCTGTGGAGTGTGATTCGGGTGCCTGAAACCACCAGCAAAGCAGCAGGGCCCAGGGATCCAGGGGCTGCCCAGCTCAGCTTCGCCCTATGGAGAGCGGAGTGCCGGGGTGAAAACGGATAGCATTGCTTTCCTGAGCGGAGGCGAGTTGGGGCTGTGCTTCGCTGCCCGAGGAGTGTTTCCCTTTGCAGAATGCAGTTCCCGGGAGCTCGTTATGTGCCATGGCTGCGACGGGGGCTCGGCGCTGAGCGGCCGAGCTGGATCAGGGGGCATGGCAGGGACCTGGGCGCAGAAGGCCTTCGCGCGCCCAATCCTGTTTCCCCACGAAGGAGTACCCATGGGCAGTGTGATTCGGGTGCCGGAAACCCCCAGCAAAGCAGCTGGGCCCAGGGATCTATGGCAGCCCAGCCCCACATCGCCCTATGGAGAGCGCAGGGCCTGGGGGGAAAACGGCTTGCACTGCTTTCCTGAGCCAAGGCGCGTTGGGGGTGTGGTTTGCTGCCCGAGGAGAGTTTCCCTTTGCAGAATGCAGCTCCCAGAAGCTCGTTTTGGGCCGTAGCTGCCACGGGTCCTCAGCACTGAGCGGCCGAGCTGGCTCTGGGGGCATGGCTGGGACCTGGGCGCAGAAGCCTTTCGCGCACCCAATCCTGCATTCCCCACGAAGGAGAACCCGTGGGGAGTGGGATTTGGGCGCCGGAGACCCCCAGCAAAGCAGCAGGGCCCAGGGAGCCAGGGGTGGCCCAGTCCCGCTTTGCACTATGGAGAGAGGAGGGCCGGGGGCGCAAACAGCTTGTGTTGATTTCCTGCGCCAAGGCACGGTGAGGCTGTGGATTGCTGCGGGAGGAGAGTTTCCCTTTGCAGAATGAAGATCCCAGAAGCTCGTCATGCGCCGTCGCTGCGAAGGGGCCTCGGCGCTGAGCGGCCTAGCTGGCTCAGGGGGCATGGATGGGGCCTGGGCGCAGAAGACCTTCGCGCGCCCAATCCTACTTCCCAAAGAAGGAGAACCAGTGGGGAGTGGGTTTCGGGCGCTGGAGACCCCCAGCAAAGCAGCAGTGCCCAGGGAGCCAGGGGTAGCTCAGCTCAGCTTCGCCCTATGGAGAGCGGAGGGCCGGGGGCGAAAACAGCTTGTGTTGCTTTCCTGAGCGGAGGCGAGTTGGGGCTGTGCTTTGCTGCCCGAGGAGTGTTTCCCTTTGCAGAATGCAGCTCCCCGAAGCTCGATTTGGGCCGTCGCTGCGACGGGGCCTCGGCGCTGAGCGGCCGAGCTGGCTCAGGGTGCATGGCTGTGGTCTGGGCGCAGAAGGCCTTCGCGCGCCCAATCCTGCTTCCCCACGAAGGAGAACCCGTGGGCAGTGTGATTCGGGTGCCGGAAAGCCCCAGCAAAGCAGCAGGGCCCAGGGATCCAGGGGCAGCCCAGCTCAGCTTCGCCCTATGGAGAGGGGAGGGCCGGGCGCGAAAACGGATAGCATTGCTTTCCTGAGCGGAGGCACGTTGGGGCTGTGGTTTGCTGCCCCAGCAGAGTTTCGCTTTGCAGAATGCAGCTCTCAGAAGCTCATTTTGGGCAATCGGTGCGACGGGGCCTCGGAGCTGAGTGGCCGAGCTGGCTCAGGGGGCATGGCTGGGGCCTGGGCGCAGAAGACCTTCGCGCGCCCAATCCTACTTCCCAAAGAAGGAGAACCAGTGGGGAGTGGGTTTCGGGCGCTGGAGACCCCCAGCAAAGCAGCAGTGCCCAGGGAGCCAGGGGTAGCTCAGCTCAGCTTCGCCCTATGGAGAGCGGAGGGCCGGGGGCGAAAACAGCTTGTGTTGATTTCCTGCGCCGAGGCAGGTTGAGGCTGTGGTGTGCTGCCCAAGGAGAGTTTCCCTTTGCAGAATGCAGCTCCCAGAAGCTCGTTTTGGGCCGTCGCTGCGAAGGGGCCTCGGTGCTGAGCGGCCGAGCTGGCTCAGGGTGCATGGCTGTGGTCTGGGTGCAGAAGGCCTTTGCGCGCCCAATCCTGCATCCCCACGAAGGAGAACCCGTGGGCAGTGTGATTCGGGTGCCGGAAAGCCCCAGCAAAGCAGCAGGGCCCAGGGATCCAGGGGCAGCCCAGCCCCGCATCGCCCTATGGAGAGCGCAGGGCCTGGGGGGAAAACGGCTTGCACTGCTTTCCTGAGCCAATGCGCGTTGGGGGTGTGGTTTGCTGCCCAAGGAGAGTTTCCTTTTGCAGAATGCAGCTCCCAGAAGCTCTTTTTGGGCCTTCGCTGCCACGGGTCCTCAGCGCTGATCTGCCGAGCTGGCTCAGGGGGGAAGGCTGGGGCCATGGCGCAGAAGCCTTTCGCAAACCCAATCCTACTTGCCCACGAAGGAGAACCCGTGTGGAGTGTTTTCGGCCGCCGGAAACTCCCAGCAAAGCAGCAGGGCCCAGGGATCCAGGGGCAGCCCAGCCCCGCTTTGCGCTATGGAGAGCGGAGGGCCGGGGTAAAAACAACTTGGGTTGATTACCTGCGCCGAGGGACGGTGAGGCTGTGGTTTGCTGCTGGAGGAGAGTTTCCCTTTGCAGAATGCAGTTCCCAGAAGCTCGTTATGTGCCGTTGCTGCGACGGGGCCTCGGCGCTGAGCGGCTGAGCTGGCTCAGGGGGCATGGCTGGGACCTGGGCGCAGAAGCCTTTCGCGCACCCAATCCTGCATTCCCCACGAAGGAGAACCCGTGGGGAGTGGGATTTGGGCGCCAGAGACCCCCAGTAAAGCAGCAGGGCCCAGGGAGCCAGGGGTGGCCCAGCCCCGCTTTGCCCTATGGAGAGAGGAGGGCCGGGGGCGCAAACAGCTTGTGTTGATTTCCTGCGCCAAGGCACGGTGAGGCTGTGGCTTGCTGCCCGAGGAGAGTTTCCCTTTGCAGAATGCAGCTCCCAGAAGCTCGTCATGGGCCGTCGCTGGGAAGGGGCCTTGGCGCTGAGCGGCCAAGCTGGCTCAGGGGGCATGGATGGGGCCTGGGCGCAGAAGACCTTCGCGCACCCAATCCTACATCCCAAAGAAGGAGAACCAGTGGGGAGTGGGTTTCGGGCGCTGGACACCCCCAGCAAAGCAGCAGGGCCCAGGGAGCCAGGGGCATCCCAGCTCAGCTTCACCCTATGGAGAGCGGAGGGCCCGGGGCGAAAACAGCTTGTGTTGATTTCCTGCGCCGAGGCAAGTTGAGGCTGTGGTGGGCTGCCCAAGGAGAGATTCCCTTTGCAGAATGCAGCTCCCAGAAGGTCGTTTAGATTTGCCATTGCGACGGGGCCTCGGCACTGAGGGGCAGAGCTGGCTCAGGGGGCATGGCTGGGGCCTAGGCGCAGAAGGTCTTCGCGCTCCGAATCCTGCTTCCCCACGAATGAGAACCCCTGTGGAGTGTGATTTGGGTGCCAGAAACCCCCAGCAAAGCAGCAGGGCCCAGGGATCCAGGGGCAGCCCAGCTCAGCTTCGCCCTATGGAGAGCAGAGTGCCGGGGGCGAAAATGGATAGCGTTGCTTTCCTGAGCGGAGGCTAGTTGGGGCTCTGCTTTGCTGCCCGAGGAGTGTTTCCCTTTGCAGAATGCAGCTCCCCGAAGCTCGATTTGGGCCGTCGCTGCGACGGGGCCTCGGCGCTGAGCGGCCGAGCTGGATCAGGGGGCATGGCTGTGGTCTGGGCGCAGAAGGCCTTCGCGCGCCCAATCCTGCTTCCCCACGGAGGAGAACCCGTGGGCAGTGTGATTCGGGTGCCGGAAAGCCCCAGCAAAGCAGCAGGGCCCAGGGATCCAGGGGCAGCCCAGCTCAGCTTCGCCCTATGGAGAGGGGAGGGCCGGGCGCGAAAACGGATAGCATTGCTTTCCTGAGCGGAGGCGACTTGGGGCTGTGCTTTGCTGCCCTAGGAGTGTTTCCCTTTGCAGAATGCAGCTCCCAGAAGCTCGTTTTGATTTGCCATTGCGACGGGGCCTCGGCACTGAGGGGCAGAGCTGGCTCAGGGGGCATGGCTGCGGCCTAGGCGCAGAAGGTCTTCGCGCTCCGAATCCTGCTTCCCCAGGAATGAGAACCCCTGTGGAGTGTGATTCGGGTGCCTGAAACCACCAGCAAAGCAGCAGGGCCCAGGGATCCAGGGGCTGCCCAGCTCAGCTTCGCCCTATGGAGAGCGGAGTGCCGGGGTGAAAACGGATAGCATTGCTTTCCTGAGCGGAGGCGAGTTGGGGCTGTGCTTCGCTGCCCGAGGAGTGTTTCCCTTTGCAGAATGCAGTTCCCGGGAGCTCGTTATGTGCCGTGGCTGCGACGGGGGCTCGGCGCTGAGCGGCCGAGCTGGATCAGGGGGCATGGCAGGGACCTGGGCGCAGAAGGCCTTCGCGCGCCCAATCCTGTTTCCCCACGAAGGAGTACCCATGGGCAGTGTGATTCGGGTGCCGGAAACCCCCAGCAAAGCAGCTGGGCCCAGGTATCTATGGGCAGCCCAGCCCCACATCGCCCTATGGAGAGCGCAGGGCCTGGGGGGAAAACGGCTTGCACTGCTTTCCTGAGCCAAGGCGCGTTGGGGGTGTGGTTTGCTGCCCGAGGAGAGTTTCCCTTTGCAGAATGCAGCTCCCAGAAGCTCGTTTTGGGCCGTAGCTGCCACGGGTCCTCAGCACTGAGCGGCCGAGCTGGCTCAGGGGGCATGGCTGGGGCCTGGGCGCAGAAGCCTTTCGCGCACCCAATCCTGCATTCCCCACGAAGGAGAACCCGTGGGGAGTGGGATTTGGGCGCCGGAGACCCCCAGCAAAGCAGCAGGGCCCAGGGAGCCAGGGGTGGCCCAGCCCCGCTTTGCCCTATGGAGAGAGGAGGGCCGGGGGCGCAAACAGCTTGTGTTGATTTCCTGCGCCAAGGCACGGTGAGGCTGTGGATTGCTGCCCGAGGAGAGTTTCCCTTTGCAGAATGAAGATCCCAGAAGCTCGTCATGCGCCGTCGCTGCGAAGGGGCCTCGGCGCTGAGCGGCCAAGCTGGCTCAGGGGGCATGGATGGGGCCTGGGCGCAGAAGACCTTCGCGCACCCAATCCTACATCCCAAAGAAGGAGAACCAGTGGGGAGTGGGTTTCGGGCGCTGGAGACCCCCAGCAAAGCAGCAGGGCCCAGGGAGCCAGGGGCATCCCAGCTCAGCTTCACCCTATGGAGAGCGGAGGGCCCGGGGCGAAAACAGCTTGTGTTGATTTCCTGCGCCGAGGCAAGTTGAGGCTGTGGTGGGCTGCCCAAGGAGAGTTTCCCTTTGCAGAATGCAGCTCCCAGAAGGTCGTTTTGATTTGCCATTGCGACGGGGCCTCGGCACTGAGGGGCAGAGCTGGCTCAGGGGGCATGGCTGCGGCCTAGGCGCAGAAGGTCTTCGCGCTCCGAATCCTGCTTCCCCACGAATGAGAACCCCTGTGGAGTGTGATTTGGGTGCCAGAAACCCCCAGCAAAGCAGCAGGGCCCAGGGATCCAGGGGCAGCCCAGCTCAGCTTCGCCCTATGGAGAGCGGAGTGCCGGGGGCGAAAATGGATAGCGTTGCTTTCCTGAGCGGAGGCACGTTGGGGCTGTGGTTTGCTGCCCCAGCAGAGTTTCGCTTTGCAGATGCAGCTCTCAGAAGCTCATTTTGGGCAATCGGTGCGACGGGGCCTCGGAGCTGAGTGGCCGAGCTGGCTCAGGGGGCATGGCTGGGGCCTGGGCGCAGGAGGCTTTCGCGCGCCCAATCCTGCATTCCCCGCGAAGGAGAACCCGTGGGGAGTGCGTTTCGGGCTCCGGAGACCCCCAGGAAAGCAGCAGGGCCCAGGGATCCAGGGGCAGCCCAGCCCCGCTTTGCCCAATGGAGAGCCGAAGGCCGGGGCGAAAACAGCTTGTGTTGATTTCCTGCAGCGAGGCACGGTGAGGCTGTGGTTTGTTGCCCAAGGAGAGTTTCCCTTTGCAGAATGCAGTTCCCAGAAGCTCGTTATGTGCCATCGCTGCGACGGGGCCTCGGCGCTGAGCGGCGGAGCTGGATCAGGGGGCATGGCAGGGACCTGGGCGCAGAAGGCCTTCGCGCGCCCAATCCTGTTTCCCCACCAAGGAGTACCCATGGGCAGTGTGATTCGGGTGCCGGAAACCCCCAGCAAAGCAGCTGGGCCCAGGGATCCAGGGGCAGTCCAGCCCCGCATCGCCCTATGAAGAGCGCAGGGCCTGGGGGGGAAAACGGCTTGCACTGCTTTCCTGAGCCAAGGCGAGTTGGGGGTGTGGTTTGCTGCCCGAGGAGAGTTTCCCTTTGCAGAATGCAGCTCCCAGAAGCTCGTCATGGGCTGTCGCTGCGAAGGGGCCTCGGCGGTGAGCGGCTGAACTGGCTCAGGGGGCATGGATGGGGCCTGGTCGCAGAAGGCCTTCACGCACCCAATCCTACTTCCCAAAGAAGGAGAACCAGTGGGGATTGGGTTTCGGGCACTGGAGACCCCCAGCAAAGCAGCAGGGCCCAGGGAGCCAGGGGCAGCCCAGCTCAGCTTCGCCCTATGGAGAGCGGAGGGCCGGGGGCGAAAACAGCTTGTGTTGATTTCCTGCGCCGAGGCAAGTTGAGGCTGTGGTGGGCTGCCCAAGGAGAGTTTCCCTTTGCAGAATGCAGCTCCCAGAAGCTCGTTTTGATTTGCCATTGCGACGGGGCCTCGGCACTGAGCGGCAGAGCTGGCTCAGGTGGCACGGCTGCGGCCTAGGCGCAGAAGGTCTTCGCGCTCCGAATCCTGCTTCCCCACGAATGAGAACCCCTGTGGAGTGTGATTTGGGTGCCAGAAACCCCCAGCAAAGCAGCAGGGCCCAGGGATCCAGGGGCAGCCCAGCTCAGCTTCGCCCTATGGAGAGCGGAGTGCCGGGGGCGAAAACGGATAGCGTTGCTTTCCTGAGCGGAGGCGAGTTGGGGCTGTGCTTTGCTGCCCGAGGAGTGTTTCCCTTTGCAGAATGCAGCTCCCCGAAGCTCGATTTGGGCCGTCGCTGCGACGGGGCCTCGGCGCTGAGCGGCCGAGCTGGCTCAGGGTGCATGGCTGTGGTCTGGGCGCAGAAGGCCTTCGCGCGCCCAATCCTGCTTCCCCACGGAGGAGAACCCGTGGGCAGTGTGATTCGGGTGCCGGAAAGCCCCAGCAAAGCAGCAGGGCCCAGGGATCCAGGGGCAGCCCAGCTCAGCTTCGCCCTATGGAGAGGGGAGGGCCGGGCGCGAAAACGGATAGCATTGCTTTCCTGAGCTGAGGCGACTTGGGGCTGTGCTTTGCTGCCCTAGGAGTGTTTCCCTTTGCAGAATGCAGCTCCCAGAAGCTCGTTTTGATTTGCCATTGCGACGGGGCCTCGGCACTGAGGGGCAGAGCTGGCTCAGGGGGCATGGCTGCGGCCTAGGCGCAGAAGGTCTTCGCGCTCCGAATCCTGCTTCCCCAGGAATGAGAACCCCTGTGGAGTGTGATTCGGGTGCCTGAAACCACCAGCAAAGCAGCAGGGCCCAGGGATCCAGGGGCTGCCCAGCTCAGCTTCGCCCTATGGAGAGCGGAGTGCCGGGGTGAAAACGGATAGCATTGCTTTCCTGAGCGGAGGCGAGTTGGGGCTGTGCTTCGCTGCCCGAGGAGTGTTTCCCTTTGCAGAATGCAGTTCCCGGGAGCTCGTTATGTGCCGTGGCTGCGACGGGGGCTCGGCGCTGAGCGGCCGAGCTGGATCAGGGGGCATGGCAGGGACCTGGGCGCAGAAGGCCTTCGCGCGCCCAATCCTGTTTCCCCACGAAGGAGTACCCATGGGCAGTGTGATTCGGGTGCCGGAAACCCCCAGCAAAGCAGCTGGGCCCAGGGATCTATGGCAGCCCAGCCCCACATCGCCCTATGGAGAGCGCAGGGCCTGGGGGGAAAACGGCTTGCACTGCTTTCCTGAGCCAAGGCGCGTTGGGGGTGTGGTTTGCTGCCCGAGGAGAGTTTCCCTTTGCAGAATGCAGCTCCCAGAAGCTCGTTTTGGGCCGTAGCTGCCACGGGTCCTCAGCACTGAGCGGCCGAGCTGGCTCTGGGGGCATGGCTGGGACCTGGGCGCAGAAGCCTTTCGCGCACCCAATCCTGCATTCCCCACGAAGGAGAACCCGTGGGGAGTGGGATTTGGGCGCCGGAGACCCCCAGCAAAGCAGCAGGGCCCAGGGAGCCAGGGGTGGCCCAGTCCCGCTTTGCACTATGGAGAGAGGAGGGCCGGGGGCGCAAACAGCTTGTGTTGATTTCCTGCGCCAAGGCACGGTGAGGCTGTGGATTGCTGCGGGAGGAGAGTTTCCCTTTGCAGAATGAAGATCCCAGAAGCTCGTCATGCGCCGTCGCTGCGAAGGGGCCTCGGCGCTGAGCGGCCTAGCTGGCTCAGGGGGCATGGATGGGGCCTGGGCGCAGAAGACCTTCGCGCGCCCAATCCTACTTCCCAAAGAAGGAGAACCAGTGGGGAGTGGGTTTCGGGCGCTGGAGACCCCCAGCAAAGCAGCAGTGCCCAGGGAGCCAGGGGTAGCTCAGCTCAGCTTCGCCCTATGGAGAGCGGAGGGCCGGGGGCGAAAACAGCTTGTGTTGCTTTCCTGAGCGGAGGCGAGTTGGGGCTGTGCTTTGCTGCCCGAGGAGTGTTTCCCTTTGCAGAATGCAGCTCCCCGAAGCTCGATTTGGGCCGTCGCTGCGACGGGGCCTCGGCGCTGAGCGGCCGAGCTGGCTCAGGGTGCATGGCTGTGGTCTGGGCGCAGAAGGCCTTCGCGCGCCCAATCCTGCTTCCCCACGAAGGAGAACCCGTGGGCAGTGTGATTCGGGTGCCGGAAAGCCCCAGCAAAGCAGCAGGGCCCAGGGATCCAGGGGCAGCCCAGCTCAGCTTCGCCCTATGGAGAGGGGAGGGCCGGGCGCGAAAACGGATAGCATTGCTTTCCTGAGCGGAGGCACGTTGGGGCTGTGGTTTGCTGCCCCAGCAGAGTTTCGCTTTGCAGAATGCAGCTCTCAGAAGCTCATTTTGGGCAATCGGTGCGACGGGGCCTCGGAGCTGAGTGGCCGAGCTGGCTCAGGGGGCATGGCTGGGGCCTGGGCGCAGAAGACCTTCGCGCGCCCAATCCTACTTCCCAAAGAAGGAGAACCAGTGGGGAGTGGGTTTCGGGCGCTGGAGACCCCCAGCAAAGCAGCAGTGCCCAGGGAGCCAGGGGTAGCTCAGCTCAGCTTCGCCCTATGGAGAGCGGAGGGCCGGGGGCGAAAACAGCTTGTGTTGATTTCCTGCGCCGAGGCAGGTTGAGGCTGTGGTGTGCTGCCCAAGGAGAGTTTCCCTTTGCAGAATGCAGCTCCCAGAAGCTCGTTTTGGGCCGTCGCTGCGAAGGGGCCTCGGTGCTGAGCGGCCGAGCTGGCTCAGGGTGCATGGCTGTGGTCTGGGTGCAGAAGGCCTTTGCGCGCCCAATCCTGCATCCCCACGAAGGAGAACCCGTGGGCAGTGTGATTCGGGTGCCGGAAAGCCCCAGCAAAGCAGCAGGGCCCAGGGATCCAGGGGCAGCCCAGCCCCGCATCGCCCTATGGAGAGCGCAGGGCCTGGGGGGAAAACGGCTTGCACTGCTTTCCTGAGCCAATGCGCGTTGGGGGTGTGGTTTGCTGCCCAAGGAGAGTTTCCTTTTGCAGAATGCAGCTCCCAGAAGCTCTTTTTGGGCCTTCGCTGCCACGGGTCCTCAGCGCTGATCTGCCGAGCTGGCTCAGGGGGGAAGGCTGGGGCCATGGCGCAGAAGCCTTTCGCAAACCCAATCCTACTTGCCCACGAAGGAGAACCCGTGTGGAGTGTTTTCGGCCGCCGGAAACTCCCAGCAAAGCAGCAGGGCCCAGGGATCCAGGGGCAGCCCAGCCCCGCTTTGCGCTATGGAGAGCGGAGGGCCGGGGTAAAAACAACTTGGGTTGATTACCTGCGCCGAGGGACGGTGAGGCTGTGGTTTGCTGCTGGAGGAGAGTTTCCCTTTGCAGAATGCAGTTCCCAGAAGCTCGTTATGTGCCGTTGCTGCGACGGGGCCTCGGCGCTGAGCGGCTGAGCTGGCTCAGGGGGCATGGCTGGGACCTGGGCGCAGAAGCCTTTCGCGCACCCAATCCTGCATTCCCCACGAAGGAGAACCCGTGGGGAGTGGGATTTGGGCGCCAGAGACCCCCAGTAAAGCAGCAGGGCCCAGGGAGCCAGGGGTGGCCCAGCCCCGCTTTGCCCTATGGAGAGAGGAGGGCCGGGGGCGCAAACAGCTTGTGTTGATTTCCTGCGCCAAGGCACGGTGAGGCTGTGGCTTGCTGCCCGAGGAGAGTTTCCCTTTGCAGAATGCAGCTCCCAGAAGCTCGTCATGGGCCGTCGCTGGGAAGGGGCCTTGGCGCTGAGCGGCCAAGCTGGCTCAGGGGGCATGGATGGGGCCTGGGCGCAGAAGACCTTCGCGCACCCAATCCTACATCCCAAAGAAGGAGAACCAGTGGGGAGTGGGTTTCGGGCGCTGGACACCCCCAGCAAAGCAGCAGGGCCCAGGGAGCCAGGGGCATCCCAGCTCAGCTTCACCCTATGGAGAGCGGAGGGCCCGGGGCGAAAACAGCTTGTGTTGATTTCCTGCGCCGAGGCAAGTTGAGGCTGTGGTGGGCTGCCCAAGGAGAGATTCCCTTTGCAGAATGCAGCTCCCAGAAGGTCGTTTAGATTTGCCATTGCGACGGGGCCTCGGCACTGAGGGGCAGAGCTGGCTCAGGGGGCATGGCTGGGGCCTAGGCGCAGAAGGTCTTCGCGCTCCGAATCCTGCTTCCCCACGAATGAGAACCCCTGTGGAGTGTGATTTGGGTGCCAGAAACCCCCAGCAAAGCAGCAGGGCCCAGGGATCCAGGGGCAGCCCAGCTCAGCTTCGCCCTATGGAGAGCGGAGTGCCGGGGGCGAAAATGGATAGCGTTGCTTTCCTGAGCGGAGGCTAGTTGGGGCTCTGCTTTGCTGCCCGAGGAGTGTTTCCCTTTGCAGAATGCAGCTCCCCGAAGCTCGATTTGGGCCGTCGCTGCGACGGGGCCTCGGCGCTGAGCGGCCGAGCTGGATCAGGGGGCATGGCTGTGGTCTGGGCGCAGAAGGCCTTCGCGCGCCCAATCCTGCTTCCCCACGGAGGAGAACCCGTGGGCAGTGTGATTCGGGTGCCGGAAAGCCCCAGCAAAGCAGCAGGGCCCAGGGATCCAGGGGCAGCCCAGCTCAGCTTCGCCCTATGGAGAGGGGAGGGCCGGGCGCGAAAACGGATAGCATTGCTTTCCTGAGCGGAGGCGACTTGGGGCTGTGCTTTGCTGCCCTAGGAGTGTTTCCCTTTGCAGAATGCAGCTCCCAGAAGCTCGTTTTGATTTGCCATTGCGACGGGGCCTCGGCACTGAGGGGCAGAGCTGGCTCAGGGGGCATGGCTGCGGCCTAGGCGCAGAAGGTCTTCGCGCTCCGAATCCTGCTTCCCCAGGAATGAGAACCCCTGTGGAGTGTGATTCGGGTGCCTGAAACCACCAGCAAAGCAGCAGGGCCCAGGGATCCAGGGGCTGCCCAGCTCAGCTTCGCCCTATGGAGAGCGGAGTGCCGGGGTGAAAACGGATAGCATTGCTTTCCTGAGCGGAGGCGAGTTGGGGCTGTGCTTCGCTGCCCGAGGAGTGTTTCCCTTTGCAGAATGCAGTTCCCGGGAGCTCGTTATGTGCCGTGGCTGCGACGGGGGCTCGGCGCTGAGCGGCCGAGCTGGATCAGGGGGCATGGCAGGGACCTGGGCGCAGAAGGCCTTCGCGCGCCCAATCCTGTTTCCCCACGAAGGAGTACCCATGGGCAGTGTGATTCGGGTGCCGGAAACCCCCAGCAAAGCAGCTGGGCCCAGGTATCTATGGGCAGCCCAGCCCCACATCGCCCTATGGAGAGCGCAGGGCCTGGGGGGAAAACGGCTTGCACTGCTTTCCTGAGCCAAGGCGCGTTGGGGGTGTGGTTTGCTGCCCGAGGAGAGTTTCCCTTTGCAGAATGCAGCTCCCAGAAGCTCGTTTTGGGCCGTAGCTGCCACGGGTCCTCAGCACTGAGCGGCCGAGCTGGCTCAGGGGGCATGGCTGGGGCCTGGGCGCAGAAGCCTTTCGCGCACCCAATCCTGCATTCCCCACGAAGGAGAACCCGTGGGGAGTGGGATTTGGGCGCCGGAGACCCCCAGCAAAGCAGCAGGGCCCAGGGAGCCAGGGGTGGCCCAGCCCCGCTTTGCCCTATGGAGAGAGGAGGGCCGGGGGCGCAAACAGCTTGTGTTGATTTCCTGCGCCAAGGCACGGTGAGGCTGTGGATTGCTGCCCGAGGAGAGTTTCCCTTTGCAGAATGAAGATCCCAGAAGCTCGTCATGCGCCGTCGCTGCGAAGGGGCCTCGGCGCTGAGCGGCCAAGCTGGCTCAGGGGGCATGGATGGGGCCTGGGCGCAGAAGACCTTCGCGCACCCAATCCTACATCCCAAAGAAGGAGAACCAGTGGGGAGTGGGTTTCGGGCGCTGGAGACCCCCAGCAAAGCAGCAGGGCCCAGGGAGCCAGGGGCATCCCAGCTCAGCTTCACCCTATGGAGAGCGGAGGGCCCGGGGCGAAAACAGCTTGTGTTGATTTCCTGCGCCGAGGCAAGTTGAGGCTGTGGTGGGCTGCCCAAGGAGAGTTTCCCTTTGCAGAATGCAGCTCCCAGAAGGTCGTTTTGATTTGCCATTGCGACGGGGCCTCGGCACTGAGGGGCAGAGCTGGCTCAGGGGGCATGGCTGCGGCCTAGGCGCAGAAGGTCTTCGCGCTCCGAATCCTGCTTCCCCACGAATGAGAACCCCTGTGGAGTGTGATTTGGGTGCCAGAAACCCCCAGCAAAGCAGCAGGGCCCAGGGATCCAGGGGCAGCCCAGCTCAGCTTCGCCCTATGGAGAGCGGAGTGCCGGGGGCGAAAATGGATAGCGTTGCTTTCCTGAGCGGAGGCACGTTGGGGCTGTGGTTTGCTGCCCCAGCAGAGTTTCGCTTTGCAGATGCAGCTCTCAGAAGCTCATTTTGGGCAATCGGTGCGACGGGGCCTCGGAGCTGAGTGGCCGAGCTGGCTCAGGGGGCATGGCTGGGGCCTGGGCGCAGGAGGCTTTCGCGCGCCCAATCCTGCATTCCCCGCGAAGGAGAACCCGTGGGGAGTGCGTTTCGGGCTCCGGAGACCCCCAGGAAAGCAGCAGGGCCCAGGGATCCAGGGGCAGCCCAGCCCCGCTTTGCCCAATGGAGAGCCGAAGGCCGGGGCGAAAACAGCTTGTGTTGATTTCCTGCAGCGAGGCACGGTGAGGCTGTGGTTTGTTGCCCAAGGAGAGTTTCCCTTTGCAGAATGCAGTTCCCAGAAGCTCGTTATGTGCCATCGCTGCGACGGGGCCTCGGCGCTGAGCGGCGGAGCTGGATCAGGGGGCATGGCAGGGACCTGGGCGCAGAAGGCCTTCGCGCGCCCAATCCTGTTTCCCCACCAAGGAGTACCCATGGGCAGTGTGATTCGGGTGCCGGAAACCCCCAGCAAAGCAGCTGGGCCCAGGGATCCAGGGGCAGTCCAGCCCCGCATCGCCCTATGAAGAGCGCAGGGCCTGGGGGGGAAAACGGCTTGCACTGCTTTCCTGAGCCAAGGCGAGTTGGGGGTGTGGTTTGCTGCCCGAGGAGAGTTTCCCTTTGCAGAATGCAGCTCCCAGAAGCTCGTCATGGGCTGTCGCTGCGAAGGGGCCTCGGCGGTGAGCGGCTGAACTGGCTCAGGGGGCATGGATGGGGCCTGGGCGCAGAAGGCCTTCACGCACCCAATCCTACTTCCCAAAGAAGGAGAACCAGTGGGGAGTGGGTTTCGGGCACTGGAGACCCCCAGCAAAGCAGCAGGGCCCAGGGAGCCAGGGGCAGCCCAGCTCAGCTTCGCCCTATGGAGAGCGGAGGGCCGGGGGCGAAAACAGCTTGTGTTGATTTCCTGCGCCGAGGCAAGTTGAGGCTGTGGTGGGCTGCCCAAGGAGAGTTTCCCTTTGCAGAATGCAGCTCCCAGAAGCTCGTTTTGATTTGCCATTGCGACGGGGCCTCGGCACTGAGCGGCAGAGCTGGCTCAGGTGGCACGGCTGCGGCCTAGGCGCAGAAGGTCTTCGCGCTCCGAATCCTGCTTCCCCACGAATGAGAACCCCTGTGGAGTGTGATTTGGGTGCCAGAAACCCCCAGCAAAGCAGCAGGGCCCAGGGATCCAGGGGCAGCCCAGCTCAGCTTCGCCCTATGGAGAGCGGAGTGCCGGGGGCGAAAACGGATAGCGTTGCTTTCCTGAGCGGAGGCGAGTTGGGGCTGTGCTTTGCTGCCCGAGGAGTGTTTCCCTTTGCAGAATGCAGCTCCCCGAAGCTCGATTTGGGCCGTCGCTGCGACGGGGCCTCGGCGCTGAGCGGCCGAGCTGGATCAGGGGGCATGGCTGTGGTCTGGGCGCAGAAGGCCTTCGCGCGCCCAATCCTGCTTCCCCACGGAGGAGAACCCGTGGGCAGTGTGATTCGGGTGCCGGAAAGCCCCAGCAAAGCAGCAGGGCCCAGGGATCCAGGGGCAGCCCAGCTCAGCTTCGCCCTATGGAGAGGGGAGGGCCGGGCGCGAAAACGGATAGCATTGCTTTCCTGAGCTGAGGCGACTTGGGGCTGTGCTTTGCTGCCCTAGGAGTGTTTCCCTTTGCAGAATGCAGCTCCCAGAAGCTCGTTTTGATTTGCCATTGCGACGGGGCCTCGGCACTGAGGGGCAGAGCTGGCTCAGGGGGCATGGCTGCGGCCTAGGCGCAGAAGGTCTTCGCGCTCCGAATCCTGCTTCCCCAGGAATGAGAACCCCTGTGGAGTGTGATTCGGGTGCCTGAAACCACCAGCAAAGCAGCAGGGCCCAGGGATCCAGGGGCTGCCCAGCTCAGCTTCGCCCTATGGAGAGCGGAGTGCCGGGGTGAAAACGGATAGCATTGCTTTCCTGAGCGGAGGCGAGTTGGGGCTGTGCTTCGCTGCCCGAGGAGTGTTTCCCTTTGCAGAATGCAGTTCCCGGGAGCTCGTTATGTGCCGTGGCTGCGACGGGGGCTCGGCGCTGAGCGGCCGAGCTGGATCAGGGGGCATGGCAGGGACCTGGGCGCAGAAGGCCTTCGCGCGCCCAATCCTGTTTCCCCACGAAGGAGTACCCATGGGCAGTGTGATTCGGGTGCCGGAAACCCCCAGCAAAGCAGCTGGGCCCAGGTATCTATGGGCAGCCCAGCCCCACATCGCCCTATGGAGAGCGCAGGGCCTGGGGGGAAAACGGCTTGCACTGCTTTCCTGAGCCAAGGCGCGTTGGGGGTGTGGTTTGCTGCCCGAGGAGAGTTTCCCTTTGCAGAATGCAGCTCCCAGAAGCTCGTTTTGGGCCGTAGCTGCCACGGGTCCTCAGCACTGAGCGGCCGAGCTGGCTCAGGGGGCATGGCTGGGACCTGGGCGCAGAAGCCTTTCGCGCACCCAATCCTGCATTCCCCACGAAGGAGAACCCGTGGGGAGTGGGATTTGGGCGCCGGAGACCCCCAGCAAAGCAGCAGGGCCCAGGGAGCCAGGGGTGGCCCAGTCCCGCTTTGCCCTATGGAGAGAGGAGGGCCGGGGGCGCAAACAGCTTGTGTTGATTTCCTGCGCCAAGGCACGGTGAGGCTGTGGATTGCTGCGGGAGGAGAGTTTCCCTTTGCAGAATGAAGATCCCAGAAGCTCGTCATGCGCCGTCGCTGCGAAGGGGCCTCGGCGCTGAGCGGCCGAGCTGGCTCAGGGGGCATGGATGGGGCCTGGGCGCAGAAGACCTTCGCGCGCCCAATCCTACTTCCCAAAGAAGGAGAACCAGTGGGGAGTGGGTTTCGGGCGCTGGAGACCCCCAGCAAAGCAGCAGTGCCCAGGGAGCCAGGGGTAGCTCAGCTCAGCTTCGCCCTATGGAGAGCGGAGGGCCGGGGGCGAAAACAGCTTGTGTTGCTTTCCTGAGCGGAGGCGAGTTGGGGCTGTGCTTTGCTGCCCGAGGAGTGTTTCCCTTTGCAGAATGCAGCTCCCCGAAGCTCGATTTGGGCCGTCGCTGCGACGGGGCCTCGGCGCTGAGCGGCCGAGCTGGCTCAGGGTGCATGGCTGTGGTCTGGGCGCAGAAGGCCTTCGCGCGCCCAATCCTGCTTCCCCACGAAGGAGAACCCGTGGGCAGTGTGATTCGGGTGCCGGAAAGCCCCAGCAAAGCAGCAGGGCCCAGGGATCCAGGGGCAGCCCAGCTCAGCTTCGCCCTATGGAGAGGGGAGGGCCGGGCGCGAAAACGGATAGCATTGCTTTCCTGAGCGGAGGCACGTTGGGGCTGTGGTTTGCTGCCCCAGCAGAGTTTCGCTTTGCAGAATGCAGCTCTCAGAAGCTCATTTTGGGCAATCGGTGCGACGGGGCCTCGGAGCTGAGTGGCCGAGCTGGCTCAGGGGGCATGGCTGGGGCCTGGGCGCAGAAGACCTTCGCGCGCCCAATCCTACTTCCCAAAGAAGGAGAACCAGTGGGGAGTGGGTTTCGGGCGCTGGAGACCCCCAGCAAAGCAGCAGTGCCCAGGGAGCCAGGGGTAGCTCAGCTCAGCTTCGCCCTATGGAGAGCGGAGGGCCGGGGGCGAAAACAGCTTGTGTTGATTTCCTGCGCCGAGGCAGGTTGAGGCTGTGGTGTGCTGCCCAAGGAGAGTTTCCCTTTGCAGAATGCAGCTCCCAGAAGCTCGTTTTGGGCCGTCGCTGCGAAGGGGCCTCGGTGCTGAGCGGCCGAGCTGGCTCAGGGTGCATGGCTGTGGTCTGGGTGCAGAAGGCCTTTGCGCGCCCAATCCTGCATCCCCACGAAGGAGAACCCGTGGGCAGTGTGATTCGGGTGCCGGAAAGCCCCAGCAAAGCAGCAGGGCCCAGGGATCCAGGGGCAGCCCAGCTCAGCTTCGCCCTATGGAGAGCGGAGTGCCGGGGGCGAAAATGGATAGCGTTGCTTTCCTGAGCGGAGGCTAGTTGGGGCTCTGCTTTGCTGCCCGAGGAGTGTTTCCCTTTGCAGAATGCAGCTCCCCGAAGCTCGATTTGGGCCGTCGCTGCGACGGGGCCTCGGCGCTGAGCGGCCGAGCTGGATCAGGGGGCATGGCTGTGGTCTGGGCGCAGAAGGCCTTCGCGCGCCCAATCCTGCTTCCCCACGGAGGAGAACCCGTGGGCAGTGTGATTCGGGTGCCGGAAAGCCCCAGCAAAGCAGCAGGGCCCAGGGATCCAGGGGCAGCCCAGCTCAGCTTCGCCCTATGGAGAGGGGAGGGCCGGGCGCGAAAACGGATAGCATTGCTTTCCTGAGCGGAGGCGACTTGGGGCTGTGCTTTGCTGCCCTAGGAGTGTTTCCCTTTGCAGAATGCAGCTCCCAGAAGCTCGTTTTGATTTGCCATTGCGACGGGGCCTCGGCACTGAGGGGCAGAGCTGGCTCAGGGGGCATGGCTGCGGCCTAGGCGCAGAAGGTCTTCGCGCTCCGAATCCTGCTTCCCCAGGAATGAGAACCCCTGTGGAGTGTGATTCGGGTGCCTGAAACCACCAGCAAAGCAGCAGGGCCCAGGGATCCAGGGGCTGCCCAGCTCAGCTTCGCCCTATGGAGAGCGGAGTGCCGGGGTGAAAACGGATAGCATTGCTTTCCTGAGCGGAGGCGAGTTGGGGCTGTGCTTCGCTGCCCGAGGAGTGTTTCCCTTTGCAGAATGCAGTTCCCGGGAGCTCGTTATGTGCCGTGGCTGCGACGGGGGCTCGGCGCTGAGCGGCCGAGCTGGATCAGGGGGCATGGCAGGGACCTGGGCGCAGAAGGCCTTCGCGCGCCCAATCCTGTTTCCCCACGAAGGAGTACCCATGGGCAGTGTGATTCGGGTGCCGGAAACCCCCAGCAAAGCAGCTGGGCCCAGGTATCTATGGGCAGCCCAGCCCCACATCGCCCTATGGAGAGCGCAGGGCCTGGGGGGAAAACGGCTTGCACTGCTTTCCTGAGCCAAGGCGCGTTGGGGGTGTGGTTTGCTGCCCGAGGAGAGTTTCCCTTTGCAGAATGCAGCTCCCAGAAGCTCGTTTTGGGCCGTAGCTGCCACGGGTCCTCAGCACTGAGCGGCCGAGCTGGCTCAGGGGGCATGGCTGGGGCCTGGGCGCAGAAGCCTTTCGCGCACCCAATCCTGCATTCCCCACGAAGGAGAACCCGTGGGGAGTGGGATTTGGGCGCCGGAGACCCCCAGCAAAGCAGCAGGGCCCAGGGAGCCAGGGGTGGCCCAGCCCCGCTTTGCCCTATGGAGAGAGGAGGGCCGGGGGCGCAAACAGCTTGTGTTGATTTCCTGCGCCAAGGCACGGTGAGGCTGTGGATTGCTGCCCGAGGAGAGTTTCCCTTTGCAGAATGAAGATCCCAGAAGCTCGTCATGCGCCGTCGCTGCGAAGGGGCCTCGGCGCTGAGCGGCCAAGCTGGCTCAGGGGGCATGGATGGGGCCTGGGCGCAGAAGACCTTCGCGCACCCAATCCTACATCCCAAAGAAGGAGAACCAGTGGGGAGTGGGTTTCGGGCGCTGGAGACCCCCAGCAAAGCAGCAGGGCCCAGGGAGCCAGGGGCATCCCAGCTCAGCTTCACCCTATGGAGAGCGGAGGGCCCGGGGCGAAAACAGCTTGTGTTGATTTCCTGCGCCGAGGCAAGTTGAGGCTGTGGTGGGCTGCCCAAGGAGAGTTTCCCTTTGCAGAATGCAGCTCCCAGAAGGTCGTTTTGATTTGCCATTGCGACGGGGCCTCGGCACTGAGGGGCAGAGCTGGCTCAGGGGGCATGGCTGCGGCCTAGGCGCAGAAGGTCTTCGCGCTCCGAATCCTGCTTCCCCACGAATGAGAACCCCTGTGGAGTGTGATTTGGGTGCCAGAAACCCCCAGCAAAGCAGCAGGGCCCAGGGATCCAGGGGCAGCCCAGCTCAGCTTCGCCCTATGGAGAGCGGAGTGCCGGGGGCGAAAATGGATAGCGTTGCTTTCCTGAGCGGAGGCACGTTGGGGCTGTGGTTTGCTGCCCCAGCAGAGTTTCGCTTTGCAGATGCAGCTCTCAGAAGCTCATTTTGGGCAATCGGTGCGACGGGGCCTCGGAGCTGAGTGGCCGAGCTGGCTCAGGGGGCATGGCTGGGGCCTGGGCGCAGGAGGCTTTCGCGCGCCCAATCCTGCATTCCCCGCGAAGGAGAACCCGTGGGGAGTGCGTTTCGGGCTCCGGAGACCCCCAGGAAAGCAGCAGGGCCCAGGGATCCAGGGGCAGCCCAGCCCCGCTTTGCCCAATGGAGAGCCGAAGGCCGGGGCGAAAACAGCTTGTGTTGATTTCCTGCAGCGAGGCACGGTGAGGCTGTGGTTTGTTGCCCAAGGAGAGTTTCCCTTTGCAGAATGCAGTTCCCAGAAGCTCGTTATGTGCCATCGCTGCGACGGGGCCTCGGCGCTGAGCGGCGGAGCTGGATCAGGGGGCATGGCAGGGACCTGGGCGCAGAAGGCCTTCGCGCGCCCAATCCTGTTTCCCCACCAAGGAGTACCCATGGGCAGTGTGATTCGGGTGCCGGAAACCCCCAGCAAAGCAGCTGGGCCCAGGGATCCAGGGGCAGTCCAGCCCCGCATCGCCCTATGAAGAGCGCAGGGCCTGGGGGGGAAAACGGCTTGCACTGCTTTCCTGAGCCAAGGCGAGTTGGGGGTGTGGTTTGCTGCCCGAGGAGAGTTTCCCTTTGCAGAATGCAGCTCCCAGAATCTCGTCATGGGCTGTCGCTGCGAAGGGGCCTCGGCGGTGAGCGGCTGAACTGGCTCAGGGGGCATGGATGGGGCCTGGGCGCAGAAGGCCTTCACGCACCCAATCCTACTTCCCAAAGAAGGAGAACCAGTGGGGAGTGGGTTTCGGGCACTGGAGACCCCCAGCAAAGCAGCAGGGCCCAGGGAGCCAGGGGCAGCCCAGCTCAGCTTCGCCCTATGGAGAGCGGAGGGCCGGGGGCGAAAACAGCTTGTGTTGATTTCCTGCGCCGAGGCAAGTTGAGGCTGTGGTGGGCTGCCCAAGGAGAGTTTCCCTTTGCAGAATGCAGCTCCCAGAAGCTCGTTTTGATTTGCCATTGCGACGGGGCCTCGGCACTGAGCGGCAGAGCTGGCTCAGGTGGCACGGCTGCGGCCTAGGCGCAGAAGGTCTTCGCGCTCCGAATCCTGCTTCCCCACGAATGAGAACCCCTGTGGAGTGTGATTTGGGTGCCAGAAACCCCCAGCAAAGCAGCAGGGCCCAGGGATCCAGGGGCAGCCCAGCTCAGCTTCGCCCTATGGAGAGCGGAGTGCCGGGGGCGAAAACGGATAGCGTTGCTTTCCTGAGCGGAGGCGAGTTGGGGCTGTGCTTTGCTGCCCGAGGAGTGTTTCCCTTTGCAGAATGCAGCTCCCCGAAGCTCGATTTGGGCCGTCGCTGCGACGGGGCCTCGGCGCTGAGCGGCCGAGCTGGATCAGGGGGCATGGCTGTGGTCTGGGCGCAGAAGGCCTTCGCGCGCCCAATCCTGCTTCCCCACGGAGGAGAACCCGTGGGCAGTGTGATTCGGGTGCCGGAAAGCCCCAGCAAAGCAGCAGGGCCCAGGGATCCAGGGGCAGCCCAGCTCAGCTTCGCCCTATGGAGAGGGGAGGGCCGGGCGCGAAAACGGATAGCATTGCTTTCCTGAGCTGAGGCGACTTGGGGCTGTGCTTTGCTGCCCTAGGAGTGTTTCCCTTTGCAGAATGCAGCTCCCAGAAGCTCGTTTTGATTTGCCATTGCGACGGGGCCTCGGCACTGAGGGGCAGAGCTGGCTCAGGGGGCATGGCTGCGGCCTAGGCGCAGAAGGTCTTCGCGCTCCGAATCCTGCTTCCCCAGGAATGAGAACCCCTGTGGAGTGTGATTCGGGTGCCTGAAACCACCAGCAAAGCAGCAGGGCCCAGGGATCCAGGGGCTGCCCAGCTCAGCTTCGCCCTATGGAGAGCGGAGTGCCGGGGTGAAAACGGATAGCATTGCTTTCCTGAGCGGAGGCGAGTTGGGGCTGTGCTTCGCTGCCAGAGGAGTGTTTCCCTTTGCAGAATGCAGTTCCCGGGAGCTCGTTATGTGCCGTGGCTGCGACGGGGGCTCGGCGCTGAGCGGCCGAGCTGGATCAGGGGGCATGGCAGGGACCTGGGCGCAGAAGGCCTTCGCGCGCCCAATCCTGTTTCCCCACGAAGGAGTACCCATGGGCAGTGTGATTCGGGTGCCGGAAACCCCCAGCAAAGCAGCTGGGCCCAGGTATCTATGGGCAGCCCAGCCCCACATCGCCCTATGGAGAGCGCAGGGCCTGGGGGGAAAACGGCTTGCACTGCTTTCCTGAGCCAAGGCGCGTTGGGGGTGTGGTTTGCTGCCCGAGGAGAGTTTCCCTTTGCAGAATGCAGCTCCCAGAAGCTCGTTTTGGGCCGTAGCTGCCACGGGTCCTCAGCACTGAGCGGCCGAGCTGGCTCTGGGGGCATGGCTGGGACCTGGGCGCAGAAGCCTTTCGCGCACCCAATCCTGCATTCCCCACGAAGGAGAACCCGTGGGGAGTGGGATTTGGGCGCCGGAGACCCCCAGCAAAGCAGCAGGGCCCAGGGAGCCAGGGGTGGCCCAGTCCCGCTTTGCCCTATGGAGAGAGGAGGGCCGGGGGCGCAAACAGCTTGTGTTGATTTCCTGCGCCAAGGCACGGTGAGGCTGTGGATTGCTGCGGGAGGAGAGTTTCCTTTTGCAGAATGAAGATCCCAGAAGCTCGTCATGCGCCGTCGCTGCGAAGGGGCCTCGGCGCTGAGCGGCCGAGCTGGCTCAGGGGGCATGGATGGGGCCTGGGCGCAGAAGACCTTCGCGCGCCCAATCCTACTTCCCAAAGAAGGAGAACCAGTGGGGAGTGGGTTTCGGGCGCTGGAGACCCCCAGCAAAGCAGCAGTGCCCAGGGAGCCAGGGGTAGCTCAGCTCAGCTTCGCCCTATGGAGAGCGGAGGGCCGGGGGCGAAAACAGCTTGTGTTGCTTTCCTGAGCGGAGGCGAGTTGGGGCTGTGCTTTGCTGCCCGAGGAGTGTTTCCCTTTGCAGAATGCAGCTCCCCGAAGCTCGATTTGGGCCGTCGCTGCGACGGGGCCTCGGCGCTGAGCGGCCGAGCTGGCTCAGGGTGCATGGCTGTGGTCTGGGCGCAGAAGGCCTTCGCGCGCCCAATCCTGCTTCCCCACGAAGGAGAACCCGTGGGCAGTGTGATTCGGGTGCCGGAAAGCCCCAGCAAAGCAGCAGGGCCCAGGGATCCAGGGGCAGCCCAGCTCAGCTTCGCCCTATGGAGAGGGGAGGGCCGGGCGCGAAAACGGATAGCATTGCTTTCCTGAGCGGAGGCACGTTGGGGCTGTGGTTTGCTGCCCCAGCAGAGTTTCGCTTTGCAGAATGCAGCTCTCAGAAGCTCATTTTGGGCAATCGGTGCGACGGGGCCTCGGAGCTGAGTGGCCGAGCTGGCTCAGGGGGCATGGCTGGGGCCTGGGCGCAGAAGACCTTCGCGCGCCCAATCCTACTTCCCAAAGAAGGAGAACCAGTGGGGAGTGGGTTTCGGGCGCTGGAGACCCCCAGCAAAGCAGCAGTGCCCAGGGAGCCAGGGGTAGCTCAGCTCAGCTTCGCCCTATGGAGAGCGGAGGGCCGGGGGCGAAAACAGCTTGTGTTGATTTCCTGCGCCGAGGCAGGTTGAGGCTGTGGTGTGCTGCCCAAGGAGAGTTTCCCTTTGCAGAATGCAGCTCCCAGAAGCTCGTTTTGGGCCGTCGCTGCGAAGGGGCCTCGGTGCTGAGCGGCCGAGCTGGCTCAGGGTGCATGGCTGTGGTCTGGGTGCAGAAGGCCTTTGCGCGCCCAATCCTGCATCCCCACGAAGGAGAACCCGTGGGCAGTGTGATTCGGGTGCCGGAAAGCCCCAGCAAAGCAGCAGGGCCCAGGGATCCAGGGGCAGCCCAGCCCCGCATCGCCCTATGGAGAGCGCAGGGCCTGGGGGGAAAATGGCTTGCACTGCTTTCCTGAGCCAATGCGCGTTGGGGGTGTGGTTTGCTGCCCAAGGAGAGTTTCCTTTTGCAGAATGCAGCTCCCAGAAGCTCTTTTTGGGCCTTCGCTGCCACGGGTCCTCAGCGCTGATCTGCCGAGCTGGCTCAGGGGGGAAGGCTGGGGCCATGGCGCAGAAGCCTTTCGCAAACCCAATCCTACTTGCCCACGAAGGAGAACCCGTGTGGAGTGTTTTCGGCCGCCGGAAACTCCCAGCAAAGCAGCAGGGCCCAGGGATCCAGGGGCAGCCCAGCCCCGCTTTGCGCTATGGAGAGCGGAGGGCCGGGGTAAAAACAACTTGGGTTGATTACCTGCGCCGAGGGACGGTGAGGCTGTGGTTTGCTGCTGGAGGAGAGTTTCCCTTTGCAGAATGCAGTTCCCAGAAGCTCGTTATGTGCCGTTGCTGCGACGGGGCCTCGGCGCTGAGCGGCTGAGCTGGCTCAGGGGGCATGGCTGGGACCTGGGCGCAGAAGCCTTTCGCGCACCCAATCCTGCATTCCCCACGAAGGAGAACCCGTGGGGAGTGGGATTTGGGCGCCAGAGACCCCAGTAAAGCAGCAGGGCCCAGGGAGCCAGGGGTGGCCCAGCCCCGCTTTGCCCTATGGAGAGAGGAGGGCCGGGGGCGCAAACAGCTTGTGTTGACTTCCTGCGCCAAGGCACGGTGAGGCTGTGGCTTGCTGCCCGAGGAGAGTTTCCCTTTGCAGAATGCAGCTCCCAGAAGCTCGTCATGGGCCGTCGCTGGGAAGGGGCCTTGGCGCTGAGCGGCCAAGCTGGCTCAGGGGGCATGGATGGGGCCTGGGCGCAGAAGACCTTCGCGCACCCAATCCTACATCCCAAAGAAGGAGAACCAGTGGGGAGTGGGTTTCGGGCGCTGGACACCCCCAGCAAAGCAGCAGGGCCCAGGGAGCCAGGGGCATCCCAGCTCAGCTTCACCCTATGGAGAGCGGAGGGCCCGGGGCGAAAACAGCTTGTGTTGATTTCCTGCGCCGAGGCAAGTTGAGGCTGTGGTGGGCTGCCCAAGGAGAGATTCCCTTTGCAGAATGCAGCTCCCAGAAGGTCGTTTAGATTTGCCATTGCGACGGGGCCTCGGCACTGAGGGGCAGAGCTGGCTCAGGGGGCATGGCTGGGGCCTAGGCGCAGAAGGTCTTCGCGCTCCGAATCCTGCTTCCCCACGAATGAGAACCCCTGTGGAGTGTGATTTGGGTGCCAGAAACCCCCAGCAAAGCAGCAGGGCCCAGGGATCCAGGGGCAGCCCAGCTCAGCTTCGCCCTATGGAGAGCAGAGTGCCGGGGGCGAAAATGGATAGCGTTGCTTTCCTGAGCGGAGGCTAGTTGGGGCTCTGCTTTGCTGCCCGAGGAGTGTTTCCCTTTGCAGAATGCAGCTCCCCGAAGCTCGATTTGGGCCGTCGCTGCGACGGGGCCTCGGCGCTGAGCGGCCGAGCTGGATCAGGGGGCATGGCTGTGGTCTGGGCGCAGAAGGCCTTCGCGCGCCCAATCCTGCTTCCCCACGGAGGAGAACCCGTGGGCAGTGTGATTCGGGTGCCGGAAAGCCCCAGCAAAGCAGCAGGGCCCAGGGATCCAGGGGCAGCCCAGCTCAGCTTCGCCCTATGGAGAGGGGAGGGCCGGGCGCGAAAACGGATAGCATTGCTTTCCTGAGCGGAGGCGACTTGGGGCTGTGCTTTGCTGCCCTAGGAGTGTTTCCCTTTGCAGAATGCAGCTCCCAGAAGCTCGTTTTGATTTGCCATTGCGACGGGGCCTCGGCACTGAGGGGCAGAGCTGGCTCAGGGGGCATGGCTGCGGCCTAGGCGCAGAAGGTCTTCGCGCTCCGAATCCTGCTTCCCCAGGAATGAGAACCCCTGTGGAGTGTGATTCGGGTGCCTGAAACCACCAGCAAAGCAGCAGGGCCCAGGGATCCAGGGGCTGCCCAGCTCAGCTTCGCCCTATGGAGAGCGGAGTGCCGGGGTGAAAACGGATAGCATTGCTTTCCTGAGCGGAGGCGAGTTGGGGCTGTGCTTCGCTGCCCGAGGAGTGTTTCCCTTTGCAGAATGCAGTTCCCGGGAGCTCGTTATGTGCCATGGCTGCGACGGGGGCTCGGCGCTGAGCGGCCGAGCTGGATCAGGGGGCATGGCAGGGACCTGGGCGCAGAAGGCCTTCGCGCGCCCAATCCTGTTTCCCCACGAAGGAGTACCCATGGGCAGTGTGATTCGGGTGCCGGAAACCCCCAGCAAAGCAGCTGGGCCCAGGGATCTATGGCAGCCCAGCCCCACATCGCCCTATGGAGAGCGCAGGGCCTGGGGGGAAAACGGCTTGCACTGCTTTCCTGAGCCAAGGCGCGTTGGGGGTGTGGTTTGCTGCCCGAGGAGAGTTTCCCTTTGCAGAATGCAGCTCCCAGAAGCTCGTTTTGGGCCGTAGCTGCCACGGGTCCTCAGCACTGAGCGGCCGAGCTGGCTCTGGGGGCATGGCTGGGACCTGGGCGCAGAAGCCTTTCGCGCACCCAATCCTGCATTCCCCACGAAGGAGAACCCGTGGGGAGTGGGATTTGGGCGCCGGAGACCCCCAGCAAAGCAGCAGGGCCCAGGGAGCCAGGGGTGGCCCAGTCCCGCTTTGCACTATGGAGAGAGGAGGGCCGGGGGCGCAAACAGCTTGTGTTGATTTCCTGCGCCAAGGCACGGTGAGGCTGTGGATTGCTGCGGGAGGAGAGTTTCCCTTTGCAGAATGAAGATCCCAGAAGCTCGTCATGCGCCGTCGCTGCGAAGGGGCCTCGGCGCTGAGCGGCCTAGCTGGCTCAGGGGGCATGGATGGGGCCTGGGCGCAGAAGACCTTCGCGCGCCCAATCCTACTTCCCAAAGAAGGAGAACCAGTGGGGAGTGGGTTTCGGGCGCTGGAGACCCCCAGCAAAGCAGCAGTGCCCAGGGAGCCAGGGGTAGCTCAGCTCAGCTTCGCCCTATGGAGAGCGGAGGGCCGGGGGCGAAAACAGCTTGTGTTGCTTTCCTGAGCGGAGGCGAGTTGGGGCTGTGCTTTGCTGCCCGAGGAGTGTTTCCCTTTGCAGAATGCAGCTCCCCGAAGCTCGATTTGGGCCGTCGCTGCGACGGGGCCTCGGCGCTGAGCGGCCGAGCTGGCTCAGGGTGCATGGCTGTGGTCTGGGCGCAGAAGGCCTTCGCGCGCCCAATCCTGCTTCCCCACGAAGGAGAACCCGTGGGCAGTGTGATTCGGGTGCCGGAAAGCCCCAGCAAAGCAGCAGGGCCCAGGGATCCAGGGGCAGCCCAGCTCAGCTTCGCCCTATGGAGAGGGGAGGGCCGGGCGCGAAAACGGATAGCATTGCTTTCCTGAGCGGAGGCACGTTGGGGCTGTGGTTTGCTGCCCCAGCAGAGTTTCGCTTTGCAGAATGCAGCTCTCAGAAGCTCATTTTGGGCAATCGGTGCGACGGGGCCTCGGAGCTGAGTGGCCGAGCTGGCTCAGGGGGCATGGCTGGGGCCTGGGCGCAGAAGACCTTCGCGCGCCCAATCCTACTTCCCAAAGAAGGAGAACCAGTGGGGAGTGGGTTTCGGGCGCTGGAGACCCCCAGCAAAGCAGCAGTGCCCAGGGAGCCAGGGGTAGCTCAGCTCAGCTTCGCCCTATGGAGAGCGGAGGGCCGGGGGCGAAAACAGCTTGTGTTGATTTCCTGCGCCGAGGCAGGTTGAGGCTGTGGTGTGCTGCCCAAGGAGAGTTTCCCTTTGCAGAATGCAGCTCCCAGAAGCTCGTTTTGGGCCGTCGCTGCGAAGGGGCCTCGGTGCTGAGCGGCCGAGCTGGCTCAGGGTGCATGGCTGTGGTCTGGGTGCAGAAGGCCTTTGCGCGCCCAATCCTGCATCCCCACGAAGGAGAACCCGTGGGCAGTGTGATTCGGGTGCCGGAAAGCCCCAGCAAAGCAGCAGGGCCCAGGGATCCAGGGGCAGCCCAGCCCCGCATCGCCCTATGGAGAGCGCAGGGCCTGGGGGGAAAACGGCTTGCACTGCTTTCCTGAGCCAATGCGCGTTGGGGGTGTGGTTTGCTGCCCAAGGAGAGTTTCCTTTTGCAGAATGCAGCTCCCAGAAGCTCTTTTTGGGCCTTCGCTGCCACGGGTCCTCAGCGCTGATCTGCCGAGCTGGCTCAGGGGGGAAGGCTGGGGCCATGGCGCAGAAGCCTTTCGCAAACCCAATCCTACTTGCCCACGAAGGAGAACCCGTGTGGAGTGTTTTCGGCCGCCGGAAACTCCCAGCAAAGCAGCAGGGCCCAGGGATCCAGGGGCAGCCCAGCCCCGCTTTGCGCTATGGAGAGCGGAGGGCCGGGGTAAAAACAACTTGGGTTGATTACCTGCGCCGAGGGACGGTGAGGCTGTGGTTTGCTGCTGGAGGAGAGTTTCCCTTTGCAGAATGCAGTTCCCAGAAGCTCGTTATGTGCCGTTGCTGCGACGGGGCCTCGGCGCTGAGCGGCTGAGCTGGCTCAGGGGGCATGGCTGGGACCTGGGCGCAGAAGCCTTTCGCGCACCCAATCCTGCATTCCCCACGAAGGAGAACCCGTGGGGAGTGGGATTTGGGCGCCAGAGACCCCCAGTAAAGCAGCAGGGCCCAGGGAGCCAGGGGTGGCCCAGCCCCGCTTTGCCCTATGGAGAGAGGAGGGCCGGGGGCGCAAACAGCTTGTGTTGATTTCCTGCGCCAAGGCACGGTGAGGCTGTGGCTTGCTGCCCGAGGAGAGTTTCCCTTTGCAGAATGCAGCTCCCAGAAGCTCGTCATGGGCCGTCGCTGGGAAGGGGCCTTGGCGCTGAGCGGCCAAGCTGGCTCAGGGGGCATGGATGGGGCCTGGGCGCAGAAGACCTTCGCGCACCCAATCCTACATCCCAAAGAAGGAGAACCAGTGGGGAGTGGGTTTCGGGCGCTGGACACCCCCAGCAAAGCAGCAGGGCCCAGGGAGCCAGGGGCATCCCAGCTCAGCTTCACCCTATGGAGAGCGGAGGGCCCGGGGCGAAAACAGCTTGTGTTGATTTCCTGCGCCGAGGCAAGTTGAGGCTGTGGTGGGCTGCCCAAGGAGAGATTCCCTTTGCAGAATGCAGCTCCCAGAAGGTCGTTTAGATTTGCCATTGCGACGGGGCCTCGGCACTGAGGGGCAGAGCTGGCTCAGGGGGCATGGCTGGGGCCTAGGCGCAGAAGGTCTTCGCGCTCCGAATCCTGCTTCCCCACGAATGAGAACCCCTGTGGAGTGTGATTTGGGTGCCAGAAACCCCCAGCAAAGCAGCAGGGCCCAGGGATCCAGGGGCAGCCCAGCTCAGCTTCGCCCTATGGAGAGCAGAGTGCCGGGGGCGAAAATGGATAGCGTTGCTTTCCTGAGCGGAGGCTAGTTGGGGCTCTGCTTTGCTGCCCGAGGAGTGTTTCCCTTTGCAGAATGCAGCTCCCCGAAGCTCGATTTGGGCCGTCGCTGCGACGGGGCCTCGGCGCTGAGCGGCCGAGCTGGATCAGGGGGCATGGCTGTGGTCTGGGCGCAGAAGGCCTTCGCGCGCCCAATCCTGCTTCCCCACGGAGGAGAACCCGTGGGCAGTGTGATTCGGGTGCCGGAAAGCCCCAGCAAAGCAGCAGGGCCCAGGGATCCAGGGGCAGCCCAGCTCAGCTTCGCCCTATGGAGAGGGGAGGGCCGGGCGCGAAAACGGATAGCATTGCTTTCCTGAGCGGAGGCGACTTGGGGCTGTGCTTTGCTGCCCTAGGAGTGTTTCCCTTTGCAGAATGCAGCTCCCAGAAGCTCGTTTTGATTTGCCATTGCGACGGGGCCTCGGCACTGAGGGGCAGAGCTGGCTCAGGGGGCATGGCTGCGGCCTAGGCGCAGAAGGTCTTCGCGCTCCGAATCCTGCTTCCCCAGGAATGAGAACCCCTGTGGAGTGTGATTCGGGTGCCTGAAACCACCAGCAAAGCAGCAGGGCCCAGGGATCCAGGGGCTGCCCAGCTCAGCTTCGCCCTATGGAGAGCGGAGTGCCGGGGTGAAAACGGATAGCATTGCTTTCCTGAGCGGAGGCGAGTTGGGGCTGTGCTTCGCTGCCCGAGGAGTGTTTCCCTTTGCAGAATGCAGTTCCCGGGAGCTCGTTATGTGCCGTGGCTGCGACGGGGGCTCGGCGCTGAGCGGCCGAGCTGGATCAGGGGGCATGGCAGGGACCTGGGCGCAGAAGGCCTTCGCGCGCCCAATCCTGTTTCCCCACGAAGGAGTACCCATGGGCAGTGTGATTCGGGTGCCGGAAACCCCCAGCAAAGCAGCTGGGCCCAGGTATCTATGGGCAGCCCAGCCCCACATCGCCCTATGGAGAGCGCAGGGCCTGGGGGGAAAACGGCTTGCACTGCTTTCCTGAGCCAAGGCGCGTTGGGGGTGTGGTTTGCTGCCCGAGGAGAGTTTCCCTTTGCAGAATGCAGCTCCCAGAAGCTCGTTTTGGGCCGTAGCTGCCACGGGTCCTCAGCACTGAGCGGCCGAGCTGGCTCAGGGGGCATGGCTGGGGCCTGGGCGCAGAAGCCTTTCGCGCACCCAATCCTGCATTCCCCACGAAGGAGAACCCGTGGGGAGTGGGATTTGGGCGCCGGAGACCCCCAGCAAAGCAGCAGGGCCCAGGGAGCCAGGGGTGGCCCAGCCCCGCTTTGCCCTATGGAGAGAGGAGGGCCGGGGGCGCAAACAGCTTGTGTTGATTTCCTGCGCCAAGGCACGGTGAGGCTGTGGATTGCTGCCCGAGGAGAGTTTCCCTTTGCAGAATGAAGATCCCAGAAGCTCGTCATGCGCCGTCGCTGCGAAGGGGCCTCGGCGCTGAGCGGCCAAGCTGGCTCAGGGGGCATGGATGGGGCCTGGGCGCAGAAGACCTTCGCGCACCCAATCCTACATCCCAAAGAAGGAGAACCAGTGGGGAGTGGGTTTCGGGCGCTGGAGACCCCCAGCAAAGCAGCAGGGCCCAGGGAGCCAGGGGCATCCCAGCTCAGCTTCACCCTATGGAGAGCGGAGGGCCCGGGGCGAAAACAGCTTGTGTTGATTTCCTGCGCCGAGGCAAGTTGAGGCTGTGGTGGGCTGCCCAAGGAGAGTTTCCCTTTGCAGAATGCAGCTCCCAGAAGGTCGTTTTGATTTGCCATTGCGACGGGGCCTCGGCACTGAGGGGCAGAGCTGGCTCAGGGGGCATGGCTGCGGCCTAGGCGCAGAAGGTCTTCGCGCTCCGAATCCTGCTTCCCCACGAATGAGAACCCCTGTGGAGTGTGATTTGGGTGCCAGAAACCCCCAGCAAAGCAGCAGGGCCCAGGGATCCAGGGGCAGCCCAGCTCAGCTTCGCCCTATGGAGAGCGGAGTGCCGGGGGCGAAAATGGATAGCGTTGCTTTCCTGAGCGGAGGCACGTTGGGGCTGTGGTTTGCTGCCCCAGCAGAGTTTCGCTTTGCAGATGCAGCTCTCAGAAGCTCATTTTGGGCAATCGGTGCGACGGGGCCTCGGAGCTGAGTGGCCGAGCTGGCTCAGGGGGCATGGCTGGGGCCTGGGCGCAGAAGACCTTCGCGCGCCCAATCCTACTTCCCAAAGAAGGAGAACCAGTGGGGAGTGGGTTTCGGGCGCTGGAGACCCCCAGCAAAGCAGCAGTGCCCAGGGAGCCAGGGGTAGCTCAGCTCAGCTTCGCCCTATGGAGAGCGGAGGGCCGGGGGCGAAAACAGCTTGTGTTGATTTCCTGCGCCGAGGCAGGTTGAGGCTGTGGTGTGCTGCCCAAGGAGAGTTTCCCTTTGCAGAATGCAGCTCCCAGAAGCTCGTTTTGGGCCGTCGCTGCGAAGGGGCCTCTGTGCTGAGCGGCCGAGCTGGCTCAGGGTGCATGGCTGTGGTCTGGGTGCAGAAGGCCTTTGCGCGCCCAATCCTGCATCCCCACGAAGGAGAACCCGTGGGCAGTGTGATTCGGGTGCCGGAAAGCCCCAGCAAAGCAGCAGGGCCCAGGGATCCAGGGGCAGCCCAGCCCCGCATCGCCCTATGGAGAGCGCAGGGCCTGGGGGGAAAACGGCTTGCACTGCTTTCCTGAGCCAATGCGCGTTGGGGGTGTGGTTTGCTGCCCAAGGAGAGTTTCCTTTTGCAGAATGCAGCTCCCAGAAGCTCTTTTTGGGCCTTCGCTGCCACGGGTCCTCAGCGCTGATCTGCCGAGCTGGCTCAGGGGGGAAGGCTGGGGCCATGGCGCAGAAGCCTTTCGCAAACCCAATCCTACTTGCCCACGAAGGAGAACCCGTGTGGAGTGTTTTCGGCCGCCGGAAACTCCCAGCAAAGCAGCAGGGCCCAGGGATCCAGGGGCAGCCCAGCCCCGCTTTGCGCTATGGAGAGCGGAGGGCCGGGGTAAAAACAACTTGGGTTGATTACCTGCGCCGAGGGACGGTGAGGCTGTGGTTTGCTGCTGGAGGAGAGTTTCCCTTTGCAGAATGCAGTTCCCAGAAGCTCGTTATGTGCCGTTGCTGCGACGGGGCCTCGGCGCTGAGCGGCTGAGCTGGCTCAGGGGGCATGGCTGGGACCTGGGCGCAGAAGCCTTTCGCGCACCCAATCCTGCATTCCCCACGAAGGAGAACCCGTGGGGAGTGGGATTTGGGCGCCAGAGACCCCCAGTAAAGCAGCAGGGCCCAGGGAGCCAGGGGTGGCCCAGCCCCGCTTTGCCCTATGGAGAGAGGAGGGCCGGGGGCGCAAACAGCTTGTGTTGATTTCCTGCGCCAAGGCACGGTGAGGCTGTGGCTTGCTGCCCGAGGAGAGTTTCCCTTTGCAGAATGCAGCTCCCAGAAGCTCGTCATGGGCCGTCGCTGGGAAGGGGCCTTGGCGCTGAGCGGCCAAGCTGGCTCAGGGGGCATGGATGGGGCCTGGGCGCAGAAGACCTTCGCGCACCCAATCCTACATCCCAAAGAAGGAGAACCAGTGGGGAGTGGGTTTCGGGCGCTGGACACCCCCAGCAAAGCAGCAGGGCCCAGGGAGCCAGGGGCATCCCAGCTCAGCTTCACCCTATGGAGAGCGGAGGGCCCGGGGCGAAAACAGCTTGTGTTGATTTCCTGCGCCGAGGCAAGTTGAGGCTGTGGTGGGCTGCCCAAGGAGAGATTCCCTTTGCAGAATGCAGCTCCCAGAAGGTCGTTTAGATTTGCCATTGCGACGGGGCCTCGGCACTGAGGGGCAGAGCTGGCTCAGGGGGCATGGCTGGGGCCTAGGCGCAGAAGGTCTTCGCGCTCCGAATCCTGCTTCCCCACGAATGAGAACCCCTGTGGAGTGTGATTTGGGTGCCAGAAACCCCCAGCAAAGCAGCAGGGCCCAGGGATCCAGGGGCAGCCCAGCTCAGCTTCGCCCTATGGAGAGCAGAGTGCCGGGGGCGAAAATGGATAGCGTTGCTTTCCTGAGCGGAGGCTAGTTGGGGCTCTGCTTTGCTGCCCGAGGAGTGTTTCCCTTTGCAGAATGCAGCTCCCCGAAGCTCGATTTGGGCCGTCGCTGCGACGGGGCCTCGGCGCTGAGCGGCCGAGCTGGATCAGGGGGCATGGCTGTGGTCTGGGCGCAGAAGGCCTTCGCGCGCCCAATCCTGCTTCCCCACGGAGGAGAACCCGTGGGCAGTGTGATTCGGGTGCCGGAAAGCCCCAGCAAAGCAGCAGGGCCCAGGGATCCAGGGGCAGCCCAGCTCAGCTTCGCCCTATGGAGAGGGGAGGGCCGGGCGCGAAAACGGATAGCATTGCTTTCCTGAGCGGAGGCGACTTGGGGCTGTGCTTTGCTGCCCTAGGAGTGTTTCCCTTTGCAGAATGCAGCTCCCAGAAGCTCGTTTTGATTTGCCATTGCGACGGGGCCTCGGCACTGAGGGGCAGAGCTGGCTCAGGGGGCATGGCTGCGGCCTAGGCGCAGAAGGTCTTCGCGCTCCGAATCCTGCTTCCCCAGGAATGAGAACCCCTGTGGAGTGTGATTCGGGTGCCTGAAACCACCAGCAAAGCAGCAGGGCCCAGGGATCCAGGGGCTGCCCAGCTCAGCTTCGCCCTATGGAGAGCGGAGTGCCGGGGTGAAAACGGATAGCATTGCTTTCCTGAGCGGAGGCGAGTTGGGGCTGTGCTTCGCTGCCCGAGGAGTGTTTCCCTTTGCAGAATGCAGTTCCCGGGAGCTCGTTATGTGCCGTGGCTGCGACGGGGGCTCGGCGCTGAGCGGCCGAGCTGGATCAGGGGGCATGGCAGGGACCTGGGCGCAGAAGGCCTTCGCGCGCCCAATCCTGTTTCCCCACGAAGGAGTACCCATGGGCAGTGTGATTCGGGTGCCGGAAACCCCCAGCAAAGCAGCTGGGCCCAGGTATCTATGGGCAGCCCAGCCCCACATCGCCCTATGGAGAGCGCAGGGCCTGGGGGGAAAACGGCTTGCACTGCTTTCCTGAGCCAAGGCGCGTTGGGGGTGTGGTTTGCTGCCCGAGGAGAGTTTCCCTTTGCAGAATGCAGCTCCCAGAAGCTCGTTTTGGGCCGTAGCTGCCACGGGTCCTCAGCACTGAGCGGCCGAGCTGGCTCAGGGGGCATGGCTGGGGCCTGGGCGCAGAAGCCTTTCGCGCACCCAATCCTGCATTCCCCACGAAGGAGAACCCGTGGGGAGTGGGATTTGGGCGCCGGAGACCCCCAGCAAAGCAGCAGGGCCCAGGGAGCCAGGGGTGGCCCAGCCCCGCTTTGCCCTATGGAGAGAGGAGGGCCGGGGGCGCAAACAGCTTGTGTTGATTTCCTGCGCCAAGGCACGGTGAGGCTGTGGATTGCTGCCCGAGGAGAGTTTCCCTTTGCAGAATGAAGATCCCAGAAGCTCGTCATGCGCCGTCGCTGCGAAGGGGCCTCGGCGCTGAGCGGCCAAGCTGGCTCAGGGGGCATGGATGGGGCCTGGGCGCAGAAGACCTTCGCGCACCCAATCCTACATCCCAAAGAAGGAGAACCAGTGGGGAGTGGGTTTCGGGCGCTGGAGACCCCCAGCAAAGCAGCAGGGCCCAGGGAGCCAGGGGCATCCCAGCTCAGCTTCACCCTATGGAGAGCGGAGGGCCCGGGGCGAAAACAGCTTGTGTTGATTTCCTGCGCCGAGGCAAGTTGAGGCTGTGGTGGGCTGCCCAAGGAGAGTTTCCCTTTGCAGAATGCAGCTCCCAGAAGGTCGTTTTGATTTGCCATTGCGACGGGGCCTCGGCACTGAGGGGCAGAGCTGGCTCAGGGGGCATGGCTGCGGCCTAGGCGCAGAAGGTCTTCGCGCTCCGAATCCTGCTTCCCCACGAATGAGAACCCCTGTGGAGTGTGATTTGGGTGCCAGAAACCCCCAGCAAAGCAGCAGGGCCCAGGGATCCAGGGGCAGCCCAGCTCAGCTTCGCCCTATGGAGAGCGGAGTGCCGGGGGCGAAAATGGATAGCGTTGCTTTCCTGAGCGGAGGCACGTTGGGGCTGTGGTTTGCTGCCCCAGCAGAGTTTCGCTTTGCAGATGCAGCTCTCAGAAGCTCATTTTGGGCAATCGGTGCGACGGGGCCTCGGAGCTGAGTGGCCGAGCTGGCTCAGGGGGCATGGCTGGGGCCTGGGCGCAGGAGGCTTTCGCGCGCCCAATCCTGCATTCCCCGCGAAGGAGAACCCGTGGGGAGTGCGTTTCGGGCTCCGGAGACCCCCAGGAAAGCAGCAGGGCCCAGGGATCCAGGGGCAGCCCAGCCCCGCTTTGCCCAATGGAGAGCCGAAGGCCGGGGCGAAAACAGCTTGTGTTGATTTCCTGCAGCGAGGCACTGTGAGGCTGTGGTTTGTTGCCCAAGGAGAGTTTCCCTTTGCAGAATGCAGTTCCCAGAAGCTCGTTATGTGCCATCGCTGCGACGGGGCCTCGGCGCTGAGCGGCGGAGCTGGATCAGGGGGCATGGCAGGGACCTGGGCGCAGAAGGCCTTCGCGCGCCCAATCCTGTTTCCCCACCAAGGAGTACCCATGGGCAGTGTGATTCGGGTGCCGGAAACCCCCAGCAAAGCAGCTGGGCCCAGGGATCCAGGGGCAGTCCAGCCCCGCATCGCCCTATGAAGAGCGCAGGGCCTGGGGGGGAAAACGGCTTGCACTGCTTTCCTGAGCCAAGGCGAGTTGGGGGTGTGGTTTGCTGCCCGAGGAGAGTTTCCCTTTGCAGAATGCAGCTCCCAGAAGCTCGTCATGGGCTGTCGCTGCGAAGGGGCCTCGGCGGTGAGCGGCTGAACTGGCTCAGGGGGCATGGATGGGGCCTGGGCGCAGAAGGCCTTCACGCACCCAATCCTACTTCCCAAAGAAGGAGAACCAGTGGGGAGTGGGTTTCGGGCACTGGAGACCCCCAGCAAAGCAGCAGGGCCCAGGGAGCCAGGGGCAGCCCAGCTCAGCTTCGCCCTATGGAGAGCGGAGGGCCGGGGGCGAAAACAGCTTGTGTTGATTTCCTGCGCCGAGGCAAGTTGAGGCTGTGGTGGGCTGCCCAAGGAGAGTTTCCCTTTGCAGAATGCAGCTCCCAGAAGCTCGTTTTGATTTGCCATTGCGACGGGGCCTCGGCACTGAGCGGCAGAGCTGGCTCAGGTGGCACGGCTGCGGCCTAGGCGCAGAAGGTCTTCGCGCTCCGAATCCTGCTTCCCCACGAATGAGAACCCCTGTGGAGTGTGATTTGGGTGCCAGAAACCCCCAGCAAAGCAGCAGGGCCCAGGGATCCAGGGGCAGCCCAGCTCAGCTTCGCCCTATGGAGAGCGGAGTGCCGGGGGCGAAAACGGATAGCGTTGCTTTCCTGAGCGGAGGCGAGTTGGGGCTGTGCTTTGCTGCCCGAGGAGTGTTTCCCTTTGCAGAATGCAGCTCCCCGAAGCTCGATTTGGGCCGTCGCTGCGACGGGGCCTCGGCGCTGAGCGGCCGAGCTGGATCAGGGGGCATGGCTGTGGTCTGGGCGCAGAAGGCCTTCGCGCGCCCAATCCTGCTTCCCCACGGAGGAGAACCCGTGGGCAGTGTGATTCGGGTGCCGGAAAGCCCCAGCAAAGCAGCAGGGCCCAGGGATCCAGGGGCAGCCCAGCTCAGCTTCGCCCTATGGAGAGGGGAGGGCCGGGCGCGAAAACGGATAGCATTGCTTTCCTGAGCTGAGGCGACTTGGGGCTGTGCTTTGCTGCCCTAGGAGTGTTTCCCTTTGCAGAATGCAGCTCCCAGAAGCTCGTTTTGATTTGCCATTGCGACGGGGCCTCGGCACTGAGGGGCAGAGCTGGCTCAGGGGGCATGGCTGCGGCCTAGGCGCAGAAGGTCTTCGCGCTCCGAATCCTGCTTCCCCAGGAATGAGAACCCCTGTGGAGTGTGATTCGGGTGCCTGAAACCACCAGCAAAGCAGCAGGGCCCAGGGATCCAGGGGCTGCCCAGCTCAGCTTCGCCCTATGGAGAGCGGAGTGCCGGGGTGAAAACGGATAGCATTGCTTTCCTGAGCGGAGGCGAGTTGGGGCTGTGCTTCGCTGCCCGAGGAGTGTTTCCCTTTGCAGAATGCAGTTCCCGGGAGCTCGTTATGTGCCGTGGCTGCGACGGGGGCTCGGCGCTGAGCGGCCGAGCTGGATCAGGGGGCATGGCAGGGACCTGGGCGCAGAAGGCCTTCGCGCGCCCAATCCTGTTTCCCCACGAAGGAGTACCCATGGGCAGTGTGATTCGGGTGCCGGAAACCCCCAGCAAAGCAGCTGGGCCCAGGGATCTATGGGCAGCCCAGCCCCACATCGCCCTATGGAGAGCGCAGGGCCTGGGGGGAAAACGGCTTGCACTGCTTTCCTGAGCCAAGGCGCGTTGGGGGTGTGGTTTGCTGCCCGAGGAGAGTTTCCCTTTGCAGAATGCAGCTCCCAGAAGCTCGTTTTGGGCCGTAGCTGCCACGGGTCCTCAGCACTGAGCGGCCGAGCTGGCTCTGGGGGCATGGCTGGGACCTGGGCGCAGAAGCCTTTCGCGCACCCAATCCTGCATTCCCCACGAAGGAGAACCCGTGGGGAGTGGGATTTGGGCGCCGGAGACCCCCAGCAAAGCAGCAGGGCCCAGGGAGCCAGGGGTGGCCCAGTCCCGCTTTGCCCTATGGAGAGAGGAGGGCCGGGGGCGCAAACAGCTTGTGTTGATTTCCTGCGCCAAGGCACGGTGAGGCTGTGGATTGCTGCGGGAGGAGAGTTTCCCTTTGCAGAATGAAGATCCCAGAAGCTCGTCATGCGCCGTCGCTGCGAAGGGGCCTCGGCGCTGAGCGGCCGAGCTGGCTCAGGGGGCATGGATGGGGCCTGGGCGCAGAAGACCTTCGCGCGCCCAATCCTACTTCCCAAAGAAGGAGAACCAGTGGGGAGTGGGTTTCGGGCGCTGGAGACCCCCAGCAAAGCAGCAGTGCCCAGGGAGCCAGGGGTAGCTCAGCTCAGCTTCGCCCTATGGAGAGCGGAGGGCCGGGGGCGAAAACAGCTTGTGTTGCTTTCCTGAGCGGAGGCGAGTTGGGGCTGTGCTTTGCTGCCCGAGGAGTGTTTCCCTTTGCAGAATGCAGCTCCCCGAAGCTCGATTTGGGCCGTCGCTGCGACGGGGCCTCGGCGCTGAGCGGCCGAGCTGGCTCAGGGTGCATGGCTGTGGTCTGGGCGCAGAAGGCCTTCGCGCGCCCAATCCTGCTTCCCCACGAAGGAGAACCCGTGGGCAGTGTGATTCGGGTGCCGGAAAGCCCCAGCAAAGCAGCAGGGCCCAGGGATCCAGGGGCAGCCCAGCTCAGCTTCGCCCTATGGAGAGGGGAGGGCCGGGCGCGAAAACGGATAGCATTGCTTTCCTGAGCGGAGGCACGTTGGGGCTGTGGTTTGCTGCCCCAGCAGAGTTTCGCTTTGCAGAATGCAGCTCTCAGAAGCTCATTTTGGGCAATCGGTGCGACGGGGCCTCGGAGCTGAGTGGCCGAGCTGGCTCAGGGGGCATGGCTGGGGCCTGGGCGCAGAAGACCTTCGCGCGCCCAATCCTACTTCCCAAAGAAGGAGAACCAGTGGGGAGTGGGTTTCGGGCGCTGGAGACCCCCAGCAAAGCAGCAGTGCCCAGGGAGCCAGGGGTAGCTCAGCTCAGCTTCGCCCTATGGAGAGCGGAGGGCCGGGGGCGAAAACAGCTTGTGTTGATTTCCTGCGCCGAGGCAGGTTGAGGCTGTGGTGTGCTGCCCAAGGAGAGTTTCCCTTTGCAGAATGCAGCTCCCAGAAGCTCGTTTTGGGCCGTCGCTGCGAAGGGGCCTCGGTGCTGAGCGGCCGAGCTGGCTCAGGGTGCATGGCTGTGGTCTGGGTGCAGAAGGCCTTTGCGCGCCCAATCCTGCATCCCCACGAAGGAGAACCCGTGGGCAGTGTGATTCGGGTGCCGGAAAGCCCCAGCAAAGCAGCAGGGCCCAGGGATCCAGGGGCAGCCCAGCCCCGCATCGCCCTATGGAGAGCGCAGGGCCTGGGGGGAAAATGGCTTGCACTGCTTTCCTGAGCCAATGCGCGTTGGGGGTGTGGTTTGCTGCCCAAGGAGAGTTTCCTTTTGCAGAATGCAGCTCCCAGAAGCTCTTTTTGGGCCTTCGCTGCCACGGGTCCTCAGCGCTGATCTGCCGAGCTGGCTCAGGGGGGAAGGCTGGGGCCATGGCGCAGAAGCCTTTCGCAAACCCAATCCTACTTGCCCACGAAGGAGAACCCGTGTGGAGTGTTTTCGGCCGCCGGAAACTCCCAGCAAAGCAGCAGGGCCCAGGGATCCAGGGGCAGCCCAGCCCCGCTTTGCGCTATGGAGAGCGGAGGGCCGGGGTAAAAACAACTTGGGTTGATTACCTGCGCCGAGGGACGGTGAGGCTGTGGTTTGCTGCTGGAGGAGAGTTTCCCTTTGCAGAATGCAGTTCCCAGAAGCTCGTTATGTGCCGTTGCTGCGACGGGGCCTCGGCGCTGAGCGGCTGAGCTGGCTCAGGGGGCATGGCTGGGACCTGGGCGCAGAAGCCTTTCGCGCACCCAATCCTGCATTCCCCACGAAGGAGAACCCGTGGGGAGTGGGATTTGGGCGCCAGAGACCCCCAGTAAAGCAGCAGGGCCCAGGGAGCCAGGGGTGGCCCAGCCCCGCTTTGCCCTATGGAGAGAGGAGGGCCGGGGGCGCAAACAGCTTGTGTTGACTTCCTGCGCCAAGGCACGGTGAGGCTGTGGCTTGCTGCCCGAGGAGAGTTTCCCTTTGCAGAATGCAGCTCCCAGAAGCTCGTCATGGGCCGTCGCTGGGAAGGGGCCTTGGCGCTGAGCGGCCAAGCTGGCTCAGGGGGCATGGATGGGGCCTGGGCGCAGAAGACCTTCGCGCACCCAATCCTACATCCCAAAGAAGGAGAACCAGTGGGGAGTGGGTTTCGGGCGCTGGACACCCCCAGCAAAGCAGCAGGGCCCAGGGAGCCAGGGGCATCCCAGCTCAGCTTCACCCTATGGAGAGCGGAGGGCCCGGGGCGAAAACAGCTTGTGTTGATTTCCTGCGCCGAGGCAAGTTGAGGCTGTGGTGGGCTGCCCAAGGAGAGATTCCCTTTGCAGAATGCAGCTCCCAGAAGGTCGTTTAGATTTGCCATTGCGACGGGGCCTCGGCACTGAGGGGCAGAGCTGGCTCAGGGGGCATGGCTGGGGCCTAGGCGCAGAAGGTCTTCGCGCTCCGAATCCTGCTTCCCCACGAATGAGAACCCCTGTGGAGTGTGATTTGGGTGCCAGAAACCCCCAGCAAAGCAGCAGGGCCCAGGGATCCAGGGGCAGCCCAGCTCAGCTTCGCCCTATGGAGAGCAGAGTGCCGGGGGCGAAAATGGATAGCGTTGCTTTCCTGAGCGGAGGCTAGTTGGGGCTCTGCTTTGCTGCCCGAGGAGTGTTTCCCTTTGCAGAATGCAGCTCCCCGAAGCTCGATTTGGGCCGTCGCTGCGACGGGGCCTCGGCGCTGAGCGGCCGAGCTGGATCAGGGGGCATGGCTGTGGTCTGGGCGCAGAAGGCCTTCGCGCGCCCAATCCTGCTTCCCCACGGAGGAGAACCCGTGGGCAGTGTGATTCGGGTGCCGGAAAGCCCCAGCAAAGCAGCAGGGCCCAGGGATCCAGGGGCAGCCCAGCTCAGCTTCGCCCTATGGAGAGGGGAGGGCCGGGCGCGAAAACGGATAGCATTGCTTTCCTGAGCGGAGGCGACTTGGGGCTGTGCTTTGCTGCCCTAGGAGTGTTTCCCTTTGCAGAATGCAGCTCCCAGAAGCTCGTTTTGATTTGCCATTGCGACGGGGCCTCGGCACTGAGGGGCAGAGCTGGCTCAGGGGGCATGGCTGCGGCCTAGGCGCAGAAGGTCTTCGCGCTCCGAATCCTGCTTCCCCAGGAATGAGAACCCCTGTGGAGTGTGATTCGGGTGCCTGAAACCACCAGCAAAGCAGCAGGGCCCAGGGATCCAGGGGCTGCCCAGCTCAGCTTCGCCCTATGGAGAGCGGAGTGCCGGGGTGAAAACGGATAGCATTGCTTTCCTGAGCGGAGGCGAGTTGGGGCTGTGCTTCGCTGCCCGAGGAGTGTTTCCCTTTGCAGAATGCAGTTCCCGGGAGCTCGTTATGTGCCGTGGCTGCGACGGGGGCTCGGCGCTGAGCGGCCGAGCTGGATCAGGGGGCATGGCAGGGACCTGGGCGCAGAAGGCCTTCGCGCGCCCAATCCTGTTTCCCCACGAAGGAGTACCCATGGGCAGTGTGATTCGGGTGCCGGAAACCCCCAGCAAAGCAGCTGGGCCCAGGTATCTATGGGCAGCCCAGCCCCACATCGCCCTATGGAGAGCGCAGGGCCTGGGGGGAAAACGGCTTGCACTGCTTTCCTGAGCCAAGGCGCGTTGGGGGTGTGGTTTGCTGCCCGAGGAGAGTTTCCCTTTGCAGAATGCAGCTCCCAGAAGCTCGTTTTGGGCCGTAGCTGCCACGGGTCCTCAGCACTGAGCGGCCGAGCTGGCTCAGGGGGCATGGCTGGGGCCTGGGCGCAGAAGCCTTTCGCGCACCCAATCCTGCATTCCCCACGAAGGAGAACCCGTGGGGAGTGGGATTTGGGCGCCGGAGACCCCCAGCAAAGCAGCAGGGCCCAGGGAGCCAGGGGTGGCCCAGCCCCGCTTTGCCCTATGGAGAGAGGAGGGCCGGGGGCGCAAACAGCTTGTGTTGATTTCCTGCGCCAAGGCACGGTGAGGCTGTGGATTGCTGCCCGAGGAGAGTTTCCCTTTGCAGAATGAAGATCCCAGAAGCTCGTCATGCGCCGTCGCTGCGAAGGGGCCTCGGCGCTGAGCGGCCAAGCTGGCTCAGGGGGCATGGATGGGGCCTGGGCGCAGAAGACCTTCGCGCACCCAATCCTACATCCCAAAGAAGGAGAACCAGTGGGGAGTGGGTTTCGGGCGCTGGAGACCCCCAGCAAAGCAGCAGGGCCCAGGGAGCCAGGGGCATCCCAGCTCAGCTTCACCCTATGGAGAGCGGAGGGCCCGGGGCGAAAACAGCTTGTGTTGATTTCCTGCGCCGAGGCAAGTTGAGGCTGTGGTGGGCTGCCCAAGGAGAGTTTCCCTTTGCAGAATGCAGCTCCCAGAAGGTCGTTTTGATTTGCCATTGCGACGGGGCCTCGGCACTGAGGGGCAGAGCTGGCTCGGGGGCATGGCTGCGGCCTAGGCGCAGAAGGTCTTCGCGCTCCGAATCCTGCTTCCCCACGAATGAGAACCCCTGTGGAGTGTGATTTGGGTGCCAGAAACCCCCAGCAAAGCAGCAGGGCCCAGGGATCCAGGGGCAGCCCAGCTCAGCTTCGCCCTATGGAGAGCGGAGTGCCGGGGGCGAAAATGGATAGCGTTGCTTTCCTGAGCGGAGGCAAGTTGGGGCTGTGCTTTGCTGCCCGAGGAGTGTTTCCCTTTGCAGAATGCAGCTCCCCGAAGCTCGATTTGGGCCGTCGCTGCGACGGGGCCTCGGCGCTGAGCGGCCGAGCTGGCTCAGGGTGCATGGCTGTGGTCTGGGCGCAGAAGGCCTTCGCGCGCCCAATCCTGCTTCCCCACGAAGGAGAACCCGTGGGCAGTGTGATTCGGGTGCCGGAAAGCCCCAGCAAAGCAGCAGGGCCCAGGGATCCAGGGGCAGCCCAGCTCAGCTTCGCCCTATGGAGAGGGGAGGGCCGGGCGCGAAAACGGATAGCATTGCTTTCCTGAGCGGAGGCACGTTGGGGCTGTGGTTTGCTGCCCCAGCAGAGTTTCGCTTTGCAGATGCAGCTCTCAGAAGCTCATTTTGGGCAATCGGTGCGACGGGGCCTCGGAGCTGAGTGGCCGAGCTGGCTCAGGGGGCATGGCTGGGGCCTGGGCGCAGGAGGCTTTCGCGCGCCCAATCCTGCATTCCCCGCGAAGGAGAACCCGTGGGGAGTGCGTTTCGGGCTCCGGAGACCCCCAGGAAAGCAGCAGGGCCCAGGGATCCAGGGGCAGCCCAGCCCCGCTTTGCCCAATGGAGAGCCGAAGGCCGGGGCGAAAACAGCTTGTGTTGATTTCCTGCAGCGAGGCACTGTGAGGCTGTGGTTTGTTGCCCAAGGAGAGTTTCCCTTTGCAGAATGCAGTTCCCAGAAGCTCGTTATGTGCCATCGCTGCGACGGGGCCTCGGCGCTGAGCGGCGGAGCTGGATCAGGGGGCATGGCAGGGACCTGGGCGCAGAAGGCCTTCGCGCGCCCAATCCTGTTTCCCCACCAAGGAGTACCCATGGGCAGTGTGATTCGGGTGCCGGAAACCCCCAGCAAAGCAGCTGGGCCCAGGGATCCAGGGGCAGTCCAGCCCCGCATCGCCCTATGAAGAGCGCAGGGCCTGGGGGGGAAAACGGCTTGCACTGCTTTCCTGAGCCAAGGCGAGTTGGGGGTGTGGTTTGCTGCCCTAGGAGAGTTTCCCTTTGCAGAATGCAGCTCCCAGAAGCTCGTCATGGGCTGTCGCTGCGAAGGGGCCTCGGCGGTGAGCGGCTGAACTGGCTCAGGGGGCATGGATGGGGCCTGGGCGCAGAAGGCCTTCACGCACCCAATCCTACTTCCCAAAGAAGGAGAACCAGTGGGGAGTGGGTTTCGGGCACTGGAGACCCCCAGCAAAGCAGCAGGGCCCAGGGAGCCAGGGGCAGCCCAGCTCAGCTTCGCCCTATGGAGAGCGGAGGGCCGGGGGCGAAAACAGCTTGTGTTGATTTCCTGCGCCGAGGCAAGTTGAGGCTGTGGTGGGCTGCCCAAGGAGAGTTTCCCTTTGCAGAATGCAGCTCCCAGAAGCTCGTTTTGATTTGCCATTGCGACGGGGCCTCGGCACTGAGCGGCAGAGCTGGCTCAGGTGGCACGGCTGCGGCCTAGGCGCAGAAGGTCTTCGCGCTCCGAATCCTGCTTCCCCACGAATGAGAACCCCTGTGGAGTGTGATTTGGGTGCCAGAAACCCCCAGCAAAGCAGCAGGGCCCAGGGATCCAGGGGCAGCCCAGCTCAGCTTCGCCCTATGGAGAGCGGAGTGCCGGGGGCGAAAACGGATAGCGTTGCTTTCCTGAGCGGAGGCGAGTTGGGGCTGTGCTTTGCTGCCCGAGGAGTGTTTCCCTTTGCAGAATGCAGCTCCCCGAAGCTCGATTTGGGCCGTTGCTGCGACGGGGCCTCGGCGCTGAGCGGCCGAGCTGGCTCAGGGTGCATGGCTGTGGTCTGGGCGCAGAAGGCCTTCGCGCGCCCAATCCTGCTTCCCCACGGAGGAGAACCCGTGGGCAGTGTGATTCGGGTGCCGGAAAGCCCCAGCAAAGCAGCAGGGCCCAGGGATCCAGGGGCAGCCCAGCTCAGCTTCGCCCTATGGAGAGGGGAGGGCCGGGCGCGAAAACGGATAGCATTGCTTTCCTGAGCGGAGGCGACTTGGGGCTGTGCTTTGCTGCCCTAGGAGTGTTTCCCTTTGCAGAATGCAGCTCCCAGAAGCTCGTTTTGATTTGCCATTGCGACGGGGCCTCGGCACTGAGGGGCAGAGCTGGCTCAGGGGGCATGGCTGCGGCCTAGGCGCAGAAGGTCTTCGCGCTCCGAATCCTGCTTCCCCAGGAATGAGAACCCCTGTGGAGTGTGATTCGGGTGCCTGAAACCACCAGCAAAGCAGCAGGGCCCAGGGATCCAGGGGCTGCCCAGCTCAGCTTCGCCCTATGGAGAGCGGAGTGCCGGGGTGAAAACGGATAGCATTGCTTTCCTGAGCGGAGGCGAGTTGGGGCTGTGCTTCGCTGCCCGAGGAGTGTTTCCCTTTGCAGAATGCAGTTCCCGGGAGCTCGTTATGTGCCGTGGCTGCGACGGGGGCTCGGCGCTGAGCGGCCGAGCTGGATCAGGGGGCATGGCAGGGACCTGGGCGCAGAAGGCCTTCGCGCGCCCAATCCTGTTTCCCCACGAAGGAGTACCCATGGGCAGTGTGATTCGGGTGCCGGAAACCCCCAGCAAAGCAGCTGGGCCCAGGTATCTATGGGCAGCCCAGCCCCACATCGCCCTATGGAGAGCGCAGGGCCTGGGGGGAAAACGGCTTGCACTGCTTTCCTGAGCCAAGGCGCGTTGGGGGTGTGGTTTGCTGCCCGAGGAGAGTTTCCCTTTGCAGAATGCAGCTCCCAGAAGCTCGTTTTGGGCCGTAGCTGCCACGGGTCCTCAGCACTGAGCGGCCGAGCTGGCTCTGGGGGCATGGCTGGGACCTGGGCGCAGAAGCCTTTCGCGCACCCAATCCTGCATTCCCCACGAAGGAGAACCCGTGGGGAGTGGGATTTGGGCGCCGGAGACCCCCAGCAAAGCAGCAGGGCCCAGGGAGCCAGGGGTGGCCCAGTCCCGCTTTGCCCTATGGAGAGAGGAGGGCCGGGGGCGCAAACAGCTTGTGTTGATTTCCTGCGCCAAGGCACGGTGAGGCTGTGGATTGCTGCGGGAGGAGAGTTTCCCTTTGCAGAATGAAGATCCCAGAAGCTCGTCATGCGCCGTCGCTGCGAAGGGGCCTCGGCGCTGAGCGGCCTAGCTGGCTCAGGGGGCATGGATGGGGCCTGGGCGCAGAAGACCTTCGCGCGCCCAATCCTACTTCCCAAAGAAGGAGAACCAGTGGGGAGTGGGTTTCGGGCGCTGGAGACCCCCAGCAAAGCAGCAGTGCCCAGGGAGCCAGGGGTAGCTCAGCTCAGCTTCGCCCTATGGAGAGCGGAGGGCCGGGGGCGAAAACAGCTTGTGTTGCTTTCCTGAGCGGAGGCGAGTTGGGGCTGTGCTTTGCTGCCCGAGGAGTGTTTCCCTTTGCAGAATGCAGCTCCCCGAAGCTCGATTTGGGCCGTCGCTGCGACGGGGCCTCGGCGCTGAGCGGCCGAGCTGGCTCAGGGTGCATGGCTGTGGTCTGGGCGCAGAAGGCCTTCGCGCGCCCAATCCTGCTTCCCCACGAAGGAGAACCCGTGGGCAGTGTGATTCGGGTGCCGGAAAGCCCCAGCAAAGCAGCAGGGCCCAGGGATCCAGGGGCAGCCCAGCTCAGCTTCGCCCTATGGAGAGGGGAGGGCCGGGCGCGAAAACGGATAGCATTGCTTTCCTGAGCGGAGGCACGTTGGGGCTGTGGTTTGCTGCCCCAGCAGAGTTTCGCTTTGCAGAATGCAGCTCTCAGAAGCTCATTTTGGGCAATCGGTGCGACGGGGCCTCGGAGCTGAGTGGCCGAGCTGGCTCAGGGGGCATGGCTGGGGCCTGGGCGCAGAAGACCTTCGCGCGCCCAATCCTACTTCCCAAAGAAGGAGAACCAGTGGGGAGTGGGTTTCGGGCGCTGGAGACCCCCAGCAAAGCAGCAGTGCCCAGGGAGCCAGGGGTAGCTCAGCTCAGCTTCGCCCTATGGAGAGCGGAGGGCCGGGGGCGAAAACAGCTTGTGTTGATTTCCTGCGCCGAGGCAGGTTGAGGCTGTGGTGTGCTGCCCAAGGAGAGTTTCCCTTTGCAGAATGCAGCTCCCAGAAGCTCGTTTTGGGCCGTCGCTGCGAAGGGGCCTCGGTGCTGAGCGGCCGAGCTGGCTCAGGGTGCATGGCTGTGGTCTGGGTGCAGAAGGCCTTTGCGCGCCCAATCCTGCATCCCCACGAAGGAGAACCCGTGGGCAGTGTGATTCGGGTGCCGGAAAGCCCCAGCAAAGCAGCAGGGCCCAGGGATCCAGGGGCAGCCCAGCCCCGCATCGCCCTATGGAGAGCGCAGGGCCTGGGGGGAAAACGGCTTGCACTGCTTTCCTGAGCCAATGCGCGTTGGGGGTGTGGTTTGCTGCCCAAGGAGAGTTTCCTTTTGCAGAATGCAGCTCCCAGAAGCTCTTTTTGGGCCTTCGCTGCCACGGGTCCTCAGCGCTGATCTGCCGAGCTGGCTCAGGGGGGAAGGCTGGGGCCATGGCGCAGAAGCCTTTCGCAAACCCAATCCTACTTGCCCACGAAGGAGAACCCGTGTGGAGTGTTTTCGGCCGCCGGAAACTCCCAGCAAAGCAGCAGGGCCCAGGGATCCAGGGGCAGCCCAGCCCCGCTTTGCGCTATGGAGAGCGGAGGGCCGGGGTAAAAACAACTTGGGTTGATTACCTGCGCCGAGGGACGGTGAGGCTGTGGTTTGCTGCTGGAGGAGAGTTTCCCTTTGCAGAATGCAGTTCCCAGAAGCTCGTTATGTGCCATTGCTGCGACGGGGCCTCGGCGCTGAGCGGCTGAGCTGGCTCAGGGGGCATGGCTGGGACCTGGGCGCAGAAGCCTTTCGCGCACCCAATCCTGCATTCCCCACGAAGGAGATCCCGTGGGGAGTGGGATTTGGGCGCCAGAGACCCCCAGTAAAGCAGCAGGGACCAGGGAGCCAGGGGTGGCCCAGCCCCGCTTTGCCCTATGGAGAGAGGAGGGCCGGGGGCGCAAACAGCTTGTGTTGATTTCCTGCGCCAAGGCACGGTGAGGCTGTGGCTTGCTGCCCGAGGAGAGTTTCCCTTTGCAGAATGCAGCTCCCAGAAGCTCGTCATGGGCCGTCGCTGGGAAGGGGCCTTGGCGCTGAGCGGCCAAGCTGGCTCAGGGGGCATGGATGGGGCCTGGGCACAGAAGACCTTCGCGCACCCAATCCTACATCCCAAAGAAGGAGAACCAGTGGGGAGTGGGTTTCGGGCGCTGGACACCCCCAGCAAAGCAGCAGGGCCCAGGGAGCCAGGGGCATCCCAGCTCAGCTTCACCCTATGGAGAGCGGAGGGCCCGGGGCGAAAACAGCTTGTGTTGATTTCCTGCGCCGAGGCAAGTTGAGGCTGTGGTGGGCTGCCCAAGGAGAGTTTCCCTTTGCAGAATGCAGCTCCCAGAAGCTCGTTTTGATTTGCCATTGCGACGGGGCCTCGGCACTGAGCGGCAGAGCTGGCTCAGGTGGCACGGCTGCGGCCTAGGCGCAGAAGGTCTTCGCGCTCCGAATCCTGCTTCCCCACGAATGAGAACCCCTGTGGAGTGTGATTTGGGTGCCAGAAACCCCCAGCAAAGCAGCAGGGCCCAGGGATCCAGGGGCAGCCCAGCTCAGCTTCGCCCTATGGAGAGCGGAGTGCCGGGGGCGAAAACGGATAGCGTTGCTTTCCTGAGCGGAGGCGAGTTGGGGCTGTGCTTTGCTGCCCGAGGAGTGTTTCCCTTTGCAGAATGCAGCTCCCCGAAGCTCGATTTGGGCCGTTGCTGCGACGGGGCCTCGGCGCTGAGCGGCCGAGCTGGCTCAGGGTGCATGGCTGTGGTCTGGGCGCAGAAGGCCTTCGCGCGCCCAATCCTGCTTCCCCACGGAGGAGAACCCGTGGGCAGTGTGATTCGGGTGCCGGAAAGCCCCAGCAAAGCAGCAGGGCCCAGGGATCCAGGGGCAGCCCAGCTCAGCTTCGCCCTATGGAGAGGGGAGGGCCGGGCGCGAAAACGGATAGCATTGCTTTCCTGAGCGGAGGCGACTTGGGGCTGTGCTTTGCTGCCCTAGGAGTGTTTCCCTTTGCAGAATGCAGCTCCCAGAAGCTCGTTTTGATTTGCCATTGCGACGGGGCCTCGGCACTGAGGGGCAGAGCTGGCTCAGGGGGCATGGCTGCGGCCTAGGCGCAGAAGGTCTTCGCGCTCCGAATCCTGCTTCCCCAGGAATGAGAACCCCTGTGGAGTGTGATTCGGGTGCCTGAAACCACCAGCAAAGCAGCAGGGCCCAGGGATCCAGGGGCTGCCCAGCTCAGCTTCGCCCTATGGAGAGCGGAGTGCCGGGGTGAAAACGGATAGCATTGCTTTCCTGAGCGGAGGCGAGTTGGGGCTGTGCTTCGCTGCCCGAGGAGTGTTTCCCTTTGCAGAATGCAGTTCCCGGGAGCTCGTTATGTGCCGTGGCTGCGACGGGGGCTCGGCGCTGAGCGGCCGAGCTGGATCAGGGGGCATGGCAGGGACCTGGGCGCAGAAGGCCTTCGCGCGCCCAATCCTGTTTCCCCACGAAGGAGTACCCATGGGCAGTGTGATTCGGGTGCCGGAAACCCCCAGCAAAGCAGCTGGGCCCAGGTATCTATGGGCAGCCCAGCCCCACATCGCCCTATGGAGAGCGCAGGGCCTGGGGGGAAAACGGCTTGCACTGCTTTCCTGAGCCAAGGCGCGTTGGGGGTGTGGTTTGCTGCCCGAGGAGAGTTTCCCTTTGCAGAATGCAGCTCCCAGAAGCTCGTTTTGGGCCGTAGCTGCCACGGGTCCTCAGCACTGAGCGGCCGAGCTGGCTCTGGGGGCATGGCTGGGACCTGGGCGCAGAAGCCTTTCGCGCACCCAATCCTGCATTCCCCACGAAGGAGAACCCGTGGGGAGTGGGATTTGGGCGCCGGAGACCCCCAGCAAAGCAGCAGGGCCCAGGGAGCCAGGGGTGGCCCAGTCCCGCTTTGCCCTATGGAGAGAGGAGGGCCGGGGGCGCAAACAGCTTGTGTTGATTTCCTGCGCCAAGGCACGGTGAGGCTGTGGATTGCTGCGGGAGGAGAGTTTCCCTTTGCAGAATGAAGATCCCAGAAGCTCGTCATGCGCCGTCGCTGCGAAGGGGCCTCGGCGCTGAGCGGCCGAGCTGGCTCAGGGGGCATGGATGGGGCCTGGGCGCAGAAGACCTTCGCGCGCCCAATCCTACTTCCCAAAGAAGGAGAACCAGTGGGGAGTGGGTTTCGGGCGCTGGAGACCCCCAGCAAAGCAGCAGTGCCCAGGGAGCCAGGGGTAGCTCAGCTCAGCTTCGCCCTATGGAGAGCGGAGGGCCGGGGGCGAAAACAGCTTGTGTTGCTTTCCTGAGCGGAGGCGAGTTGGGGCTGTGCTTTGCTGCCCGAGGAGTGTTTCCCTTTGCAGAATGCAGCTCCCCGAAGCTCGATTTGGGCCGTCGCTGCGACGGGGCCTCGGCGCTGAGCGGCCGAGCTGGCTCAGGGTGCATGGCTGTGGTCTGGGCGCAGAAGGCCTTCGCGCGCCCAATCCTGCTTCCCCACGAAGGAGAACCCGTGGGCAGTGTGATTCGGGTGCCGGAAAGCCCCAGCAAAGCAGCAGGGCCCAGGGATCCAGGGGCAGCCCAGCTCAGCTTCGCCCTATGGAGAGGGGAGGGCCGGGCGCGAAAACGGATAGCATTGCTTTCCTGAGCGGAGGCACGTTGGGGCTGTGGTTTGCTGCCCCAGCAGAGTTTCGCTTTGCAGATGCAGCTCTCAGAAGCTCATTTTGGGCAATCGGTGCGACGGGGCCTCGGAGCTGAGTGGCCGAGCTGGCTCAGGGGGCATGGCTGGGGCCTGGGCGCAGGAGGCTTTCGCGCGCCCAATCCTGCATTCCCCGCGAAGGAGAACCCGTGGGGAGTGCGTTTCGGGCTCCGGAGACCCCCAGGAAAGCAGCAGGGCCCAGGGATCCAGGGGCAGCCCAGCCCCGCTTTGCCCAATGGAGAGCCGAAGGCCGGGGCGAAAACAGCTTGTGTTGATTTCCTGCAGCGAGGCACTGTGAGGCTGTGGTTTGTTGCCCAAGGAGAGTTTCCCTTTGCAGAATGCAGTTCCCAGAAGCTCGTTATGTGCCATCGCTGCGACGGGGCCTCGGCGCTGAGCGGCGGAGCTGGATCAGGGGGCATGGCAGGGACCTGGGCGCAGAAGGCCTTCGCGCGCCCAATCCTGTTTCCCCACCAAGGAGTACCCATGGGCAGTGTGATTCGGGTGCCGGAAACCCCCAGCAAAGCAGCTGGGCCCAGGGATCCAGGGGCAGTCCAGCCCCGCATCGCCCTATGAAGAGCGCAGGGCCTGGGGGGGAAAACGGCTTGCACTGCTTTCCTGAGCCAAGGCGAGTTGGGGGTGTGGTTTGCTGCCCTAGGAGAGTTTCCCTTTGCAGAATGCAGCTCCCAGAAGCTCGTCATGGGCTGTCGCTGCGAAGGGGCCTCGGCGGTGAGCGGCTGAACTGGCTCAGGGGGCATGGATGGGGCCTGGGCGCAGAAGGCCTTCACGCACCCAATCCTACTTCCCAAAGAAGGAGAACCAGTGGGGAGTGGGTTTCGGGCACTGGAGACCCCCAGCAAAGCAGCAGGGCCCAGGGAGCCAGGGGCAGCCCAGCTCAGCTTCGCCCTATGGAGAGCGGAGGGCCGGGGGCGAAAACAGCTTGTGTTGATTTCCTGCGCCGAGGCAAGTTGAGGCTGTGGTGGGCTGCCCAAGGAGAGTTTCCCTTTGCAGAATGCAGCTCCCAGAAGCTCGTTTTGATTTGCCATTGCGACGGGGCCTCGGCACTGAGCGGCAGAGCTGGCTCAGGTGGCACGGCTGCGGCCTAGGCGCAGAAGGTCTTCGCGCTCCGAATCCTGCTTCCCCACGAATGAGAACCCCTGTGGAGTGTGATTTGGGTGCCAGAAACCCCCAGCAAAGCAGCAGGGCCCAGGGATCCAGGGGCAGCCCAGCTCAGCTTCGCCCTATGGAGAGCGGAGTGCCGGGGGCGAAAACGGATAGCGTTGCTTTCCTGAGCGGAGGCGAGTTGGGGCTGTGCTTTGCTGCCCGAGGAGTGTTTCCCTTTGCAGAATGCAGCTCCCCGAAGCTCGATTTGGGCCGTTGCTGCGACGGGGCCTCGGCGCTGAGCGGCCGAGCTGGCTCAGGGTGCATGGCTGTGGTCTGGGCGCAGAAGGCCTTCGCGCGCCCAATCCTGCTTCCCCACGGAGGAGAACCCGTGGGCAGTGTGATTCGGGTGCCGGAAAGCCCCAGCAAAGCAGCAGGGCCCAGGGATCCAGGGGCAGCCCAGCTCAGCTTCGCCCTATGGAGAGGGGAGGGCCGGGCGCGAAAACGGATAGCATTGCTTTCCTGAGCGGAGGCGACTTGGGGCTGTGCTTTGCTGCCCTAGGAGTGTTTCCCTTTGCAGAATGCAGCTCCCAGAAGCTCGTTTTGATTTGCCATTGCGACGGGGCCTCGGCACTGAGGGGCAGAGCTGGCTCAGGGGGCATGGCTGCGGCCTAGGCGCAGAAGGTCTTCGCGCTCCGAATCCTGCTTCCCCAGGAATGAGAACCCCTGTGGAGTGTGATTCGGGTGCCTGAAACCACCAGCAAAGCAGCAGGGCCCAGGGATCCAGGGGCTGCCCAGCTCAGCTTCGCCCTATGGAGAGCGGAGTGCCGGGGTGAAAACGGATAGCATTGCTTTCCTGAGCGGAGGCGAGTTGGGGCTGTGCTTCGCTGCCCGAGGAGTGTTTCCCTTTGCAGAATGCAGTTCCCGGGAGCTCGTTATGTGCCGTGGCTGCGACGGGGGCTCGGCGCTGAGCGGCCGAGCTGGATCAGGGGGCATGGCAGGGACCTGGGCGCAGAAGGCCTTCGCGCGCCCAATCCTGTTTCCCCACGAAGGAGTACCCATGGGCAGTGTGATTCGGGTGCCGGAAACCCCCAGCAAAGCAGCTGGGCCCAGGTATCTATGGGCAGCCCAGCCCCACATCGCCCTATGGAGAGCGCAGGGCCTGGGGGGAAAACGGCTTGCACTGCTTTCCTGAGCCAAGGCGCGTTGGGGGTGTGGTTTGCTGCCCGAGGAGAGTTTCCCTTTGCAGAATGCAGCTCCCAGAAGCTCGTTTTGGGCCGTAGCTGCCACGGGTCCTCAGCACTGAGCGGCCGAGCTGGCTCTGGGGGCATGGCTGGGACCTGGGCGCAGAAGCCTTTCGCGCACCCAATCCTGCATTCCCCACGAAGGAGAACCCGTGGGGAGTGGGATTTGGGCGCCGGAGACCCCCAGCAAAGCAGCAGGGCCCAGGGAGCCAGGGGTGGCCCAGTCCCGCTTTGCCCTATGGAGAGAGGAGGGCCGGGGGCGCAAACAGCTTGTGTTGATTTCCTGCGCCAAGGCACGGTGAGGCTGTGGATTGCTGCGGGAGGAGAGTTTCCCTTTGCAGAATGAAGATCCCAGAAGCTCGTCATGCGCCGTCGCTGCGAAGGGGCCTCGGCGCTGAGCGGCCTAGCTGGCTCAGGGGGCATGGATGGGGCCTGGGCGCAGAAGACCTTCGCGCGCCCAATCCTACTTCCCAAAGAAGGAGAACCAGTGGGGAGTGGGTTTCGGGCGCTGGAGACCCCCAGCAAAGCAGCAGTGCCCAGGGAGCCAGGGGTAGCTCAGCTCAGCTTCGCCCTATGGAGAGCGGAGGGCCGGGGGCGAAAACAGCTTGTGTTGCTTTCCTGAGCGGAGGCGAGTTGGGGCTGTGCTTTGCTGCCCGAGGAGTGTTTCCCTTTGCAGAATGCAGCTCCCCGAAGCTCGATTTGGGCCGTCGCTGCGACGGGGCCTCGGCGCTGAGCGGCCGAGCTGGCTCAGGGTGCATGGCTGTGGTCTGGGCGCAGAAGGCCTTCGCGCGCCCAATCCTGCTTCCCCACGAAGGAGAACCCGTGGGCAGTGTGATTCGGGTGCCGGAAAGCCCCAGCAAAGCAGCAGGGCCCAGGGATCCAGGGGCAGCCCAGCTCAGCTTCGCCCTATGGAGAGGGGAGGGCCGGGCGCGAAAACGGATAGCATTGCTTTCCTGAGCGGAGGCACGTTGGGGCTGTGGTTTGCTGCCCCAGCAGAGTTTCGCTTTGCAGAATGCAGCTCTCAGAAGCTCATTTTGGGCAATCGGTGCGACGGGGCCTCGGAGCTGAGTGGCCGAGCTGGCTCAGGGGGCATGGCTGGGGCCTGGGCGCAGAAGACCTTCGCGCGCCCAATCCTACTTCCCAAAGAAGGAGAACCAGTGGGGAGTGGGTTTCGGGCGCTGGAGACCCCCAGCAAAGCAGCAGTGCCCAGGGAGCCAGGGGTAGCTCAGCTCAGCTTCGCCCTATGGAGAGCGGAGGGCCGGGGGCGAAAACAGCTTGTGTTGATTTCCTGCGCCGAGGCAGGTTGAGGCTGTGGTGTGCTGCCCAAGGAGAGTTTCCCTTTGCAGAATGCAGCTCCCAGAAGCTCGTTTTGGGCCGTCGCTGCGAAGGGGCCTCGGTGCTGAGCGGCCGAGCTGGCTCAGGGTGCATGGCTGTGGTCTGGGTGCAGAAGGCCTTTGCGCGCCCAATCCTGCATCCCCACGAAGGAGAACCCGTGGGCAGTGTGATTCGGGTGCCGGAAAGCCCCAGCAAAGCAGCAGGGCCCAGGGATCCAGGGGCAGCCCAGCCCCGCATCGCCCTATGGAGAGCGCAGGGCCTGGGGGGAAAACGGCTTGCACTGCTTTCCTGAGCCAATGCGCGTTGGGGGTGTGGTTTGCTGCCCAAGGAGAGTTTCCTTTTGCAGAATGCAGCTCCCAGAAGCTCTTTTTGGGCCTTCGCTGCCACGGGTCCTCAGCGCTGATCTGCCGAGCTGGCTCAGGGGGGAAGGCTGGGGCCATGGCGCAGAAGCCTTTCGCAAACCCAATCCTACTTGCCCACGAAGGAGAACCCGTGTGGAGTGTTTTCGGCCGCCGGAAACTCCCAGCAAAGCAGCAGGGCCCAGGGATCCAGGGGCAGCCCAGCCCCGCTTTGCGCTATGGAGAGCGGAGGGCCGGGGTAAAAACAACTTGGGTTGATTACCTGCGCCGAGGGACGGTGAGGCTGTGGTTTGCTGCTGGAGGAGAGTTTCCCTTTGCAGAATGCAGTTCCCAGAAGCTCGTTATGTGCCATTGCTGCGACGGGGCCTCGGCGCTGAGCGGCTGAGCTGGCTCAGGGGGCATGGCTGGGACCTGGGCGCAGAAGCCTTTCGCGCACCCAATCCTGCATTCCCCACGAAGGAGATCCCGTGGGGAGTGGGATTTGGGCGCCAGAGACCCCCAGTAAAGCAGCAGGGACCAGGGAGCCAGGGGTGGCCCAGCCCCGCTTTGCCCTATGGAGAGAGGAGGGCCGGGGGCGCAAACAGCTTGTGTTGATTTCCTGCGCCAAGGCACGGTGAGGCTGTGGCTTGCTGCCCGAGGAGAGTTTCCCTTTGCAGAATGCAGCTCCCAGAAGCTCGTCATGGGCCGTCGCTGGGAAGGGGCCTTGGCGCTGAGCGGCCAAGCTGGCTCAGGGGGCATGGATGGGGCCTGGGCGCAGAAGACCTTCGCGCACCCAATCCTACATCCCAAAGAAGGAGAACCAGTGGGGAGTGGGTTTCGGGCGCTGGACACCCCCAGCAAAGCAGCAGGGCCCAGGGAGCCAGGGGCATCCCAGCTCAGCTTCACCCTATGGAGAGCGGAGGGCCCGGGGCGAAAACAGCTTGTGTTGATTTCCTGCGCCGAGGCAAGTTGAGGCTGTGGTGGGCTGCCCAAGGAGAGTTTCCCTTTGCAGAATGCAGCTCCCAGAAGCTCGTTTTGATTTGCCATTGCGACGGGGCCTCGGCACTGAGCGGCAGAGCTGGCTCAGGTGGCACGGCTGCGGCCTAGGCGCAGAAGGTCTTCGCGCTCCGAATCCTGCTTCCCCACGAATGAGAACCCCTGTGGAGTGTGATTTGGGTGCCAGAAACCCCCAGCAAAGCAGCAGGGCCCAGGGATCCAGGGGCAGCCCAGCTCAGCTTCGCCCTATGGAGAGCGGAGTGCCGGGGGCGAAAACGGATAGCGTTGCTTTCCTGAGCGGAGGCGAGTTGGGGCTGTGCTTTGCTGCCCGAGGAGTGTTTCCCTTTGCAGAATGCAGCTCCCCGAAGCTCGATTTGGGCCGTTGCTGCGACGGGGCCTCGGCGCTGAGCGGCCGAGCTGGCTCAGGGTGCATGGCTGTGGTCTGGGCGCAGAAGGCCTTCGCGCGCCCAATCCTGCTTCCCCACGGAGGAGAACCCGTGGGCAGTGTGATTCGGGTGCCGGAAAGCCCCAGCAAAGCAGCAGGGCCCAGGGATCCAGGGGCAGCCCAGCTCAGCTTCGCCCTATGGAGAGGGGAGGGCCGGGCGCGAAAACGGATAGCATTGCTTTCCTGAGCGGAGGCGACTTGGGGCTGTGCTTTGCTGCCCTAGGAGTGTTTCCCTTTGCAGAATGCAGCTCCCAGAAGCTCGTTTTGATTTGCCATTGCGACGGGGCCTCGGCACTGAGGGGCAGAGCTGGCTCAGGGGGCATGGCTGCGGCCTAGGCGCAGAAGGTCTTCGCGCTCCGAATCCTGCTTCCCCAGGAATGAGAACCCCTGTGGAGTGTGATTCGGGTGCCTGAAACCACCAGCAAAGCAGCAGGGCCCAGGGATCCAGGGGCTGCCCAGCTCAGCTTCGCCCTATGGAGAGCGGAGTGCCGGGGTGAAAACGGATAGCATTGCTTTCCTGAGCGGAGGCGAGTTGGGGCTGTGCTTCGCTGCCCGAGGAGTGTTTCCCTTTGCAGAATGCAGTTCCCGGGAGCTCGTTATGTGCCGTGGCTGCGACGGGGGCTCGGCGCTGAGCGGCCGAGCTGGATCAGGGGGCATGGCAGGGACCTGGGCGCAGAAGGCCTTCGCGCGCCCAATCCTGTTTCCCCACGAAGGAGTACCCATGGGCAGTGTGATTCGGGTGCCGGAAACCCCCAGCAAAGCAGCTGGGCCCAGGTATCTATGGGCAGCCCAGCCCCACATCGCCCTATGGAGAGCGCAGGGCCTGGGGGGAAAACGGCTTGCACTGCTTTCCTGAGCCAAGGCGCGTTGGGGGTGTGGTTTGCTGCCCGAGGAGAGTTTCCCTTTGCAGAATGCAGCTCCCAGAAGCTCGTTTTGGGCCGTAGCTGCCACGGGTCCTCAGCACTGAGCGGCCGAGCTGGCTCTGGGGGCATGGCTGGGACCTGGGCGCAGAAGCCTTTCGCGCACCCAATCCTGCATTCCCCACGAAGGAGAACCCGTGGGGAGTGGGATTTGGGCGCCGGAGACCCCCAGCAAAGCAGCAGGGCCCAGGGAGCCAGGGGTGGCCCAGTCCCGCTTTGCCCTATGGAGAGAGGAGGGCCGGGGGCGCAAACAGCTTGTGTTGATTTCCTGCGCCAAGGCACGGTGAGGCTGTGGATTGCTGCGGGAGGAGAGTTTCCCTTTGCAGAATGAAGATCCCAGAAGCTCGTCATGCGCCGTCGCTGCGAAGGGGCCTCGGCGCTGAGCGGCCGAGCTGGCTCAGGGGGCATGGATGGGGCCTGGGCGCAGAAGACCTTCGCGCGCCCAATCCTACTTCCCAAAGAAGGAGAACCAGTGGGGAGTGGGTTTCGGGCGCTGGAGACCCCCAGCAAAGCAGCAGTGCCCAGGGAGCCAGGGGTAGCTCAGCTCAGCTTCGCCCTATGGAGAGCGGAGGGCCGGGGGCGAAAACAGCTTGTGTTGCTTTCCTGAGCGGAGGCGAGTTGGGGCTGTGCTTTGCTGCCCGAGGAGTGTTTCCCTTTGCAGAATGCAGCTCCCCGAAGCTCGATTTGGGCCGTCGCTGCGACGGGGCCTCGGCGCTGAGCGGCCGAGCTGGCTCAGGGTGCATGGCTGTGGTCTGGGCGCAGAAGGCCTTCGCGCGCCCAATCCTGCTTCCCCACGAAGGAGAACCCGTGGGCAGTGTGATTCGGGTGCCGGAAAGCCCCAGCAAAGCAGCAGGGCCCAGGGATCCAGGGGCAGCCCAGCTCAGCTTCGCCCTATGGAGAGGGGAGGGCCGGGCGCGAAAACGGATAGCATTGCTTTCCTGAGCGGAGGCACGTTGGGGCTGTGGTTTGCTGCCCCAGCAGAGTTTCGCTTTGCAGAATGCAGCTCTCAGAAGCTCATTTTGGGCAATCGGTGCGACGGGGCCTCGGAGCTGAGTGGCCGAGCTGGCTCAGGGGGCATGGCTGGGGCCTGGGCGCAGAAGACCTTCGCGCGCCCAATCCTACTTCCCAAAGAAGGAGAACCAGTGGGGAGTGGGTTTCGGGCGCTGGAGACCCCCAGCAAAGCAGCAGTGCCCAGGGAGCCAGGGGTAGCTCAGCTCAGCTTCGCCCTATGGAGAGCGGAGGGCCGGGGGCGAAAACAGCTTGTGTTGATTTCCTGCGCCGAGGCAGGTTGAGGCTGTGGTGTGCTGCCCAAGGAGAGTTTCCCTTTGCAGAATGCAGCTCCCAGAAGCTCGTTTTGGGCCGTCGCTGCGAAGGGGCCTCGGTGCTGAGCGGCCGAGCTGGCTCAGGGTGCATGGCTGTGGTCTGGGTGCAGAAGGCCTTTGCGCGCCCAATCCTGCATCCCCACGAAGGAGAACCCGTGGGCAGTGTGATTCGGGTGCCGGAAAGCCCCAGCAAAGCAGCAGGGCCCAGGGATCCAGGGGCAGCCCAGCCCCGCATCGCCCTATGGAGAGCGCAGGGCCTGGGGGGAAAACGGCTTGCACTGCTTTCCTGAGCCAATGCGCGTTGGGGGTGTGGTTTGCTGCCCAAGGAGAGTTTCCTTTTGCAGAATGCAGCTCCCAGAAGCTCTTTTTGGGCCTTCGCTGCCACGGGTCCTCAGCGCTGATCTGCCGAGCTGGCTCAGGGGGGAAGGCTGGGGCCATGGCGCAGAAGCCTTTCGCAAACCCAATCCTACTTGCCCACGAAGGAGAACCCGTGTGGAGTGTTTTCGGCCGCCGGAAACTCCCAGCAAAGCAGCAGGGCCCAGGGATCCAGGGGCAGCCCAGCCCCGCTTTGCGCTATGGAGAGCGGAGGGCCGGGGTAAAAACAACTTGGGTTGATTACCTGCGCCGAGGGACGGTGAGGCTGTGGTTTGCTGCTGGAGGAGAGTTTCCCTTTGCAGAATGCAGTTCCCAGAAGCTCGTTATGTGCCGTTGCTGCGACGGGGCCTCGGCGCTGAGCGGCTGAGCTGGCTCAGGGGGCATGGCTGGGACCTGGGCGCAGAAGCCTTTCGCGCACCCAATCCTGCATTCCCCACGAAGGAGATCCCGTGGGGAGTGGGATTTGGGCGCCAGAGACCCCCAGTAAAGCAGCAGGGACCAGGGAGCCAGGGGTGGCCCAGCCCCGCTTTGCCCTATGGAGAGAGGAGGGCCGGGGGCGCAAACAGCTTGTGTTGATTTCCTGCGCCAAGGCACGGTGAGGCTGTGGCTTGCTGCCCGAGGAGAGTTTCCCTTTGCAGAATGCAGCTCCCAGAAGCTCGTCATGGGCCGTCGCTGGGAAGGGGCCTTGGCGCTGAGCGGCCAAGCTGGCTCAGGGGGCATGGATGGGGCCTGGGCGCAGAAGACCTTCGCGCACCCAATCCTACATCCCAAAGAAGGAGAACCAGTGGGGAGTGGGTTTCGGGCGCTGGACACCCCCAGCAAAGCAGCAGGGCCCAGGGAGCCAGGGGCATCCCAGCTCAGCTTCACCCTATGGAGAGCGGAGGGCCCGGGGCGAAAACAGCTTGTGTTGATTTCCTGCGCCGAGGCAAGTTGAGGCTGTGGTGGGCTGCCCAAGGAGAGATTCCCTTTGCAGAATGCAGCTCCCAGAAGGTCGTTTAGATTTGCCATTGCGACGGGGCCTCGGCACTGAGGGGCAGAGCTGGCTCAGGGGGCATGGCTGGGGCCTAGGCGCAGAAGGTCTTCGCGCTCCGAATCCTGCTTCCCCACGAATGAGAACCCCTGTGGAGTGTGATTTGGGTGCCAGAAACCCCCAGCAAAGCAGCAGGGCCCAGGGATCCAGGGGCAGCCCAGCTCAGCTTCGCCCTATGGAGAGCAGAGTGCCGGGGGCGAAAATGGATAGCGTTGCTTTCCTGAGCGGAGGCTAGTTGGGGCTCTGCTTTGCTGCCCGAGGAGTGTTTCCCTTTGCAGAATGCAGCTCCCCGAAGCTCGATTTGGGCCGTCGCTGCGACGGGGCCTCGGCGCTGAGCGGCCGAGCTGGCTCAGGGTGCATGGCTGTGGTCTGGGCGCAGAAGGCCTTCGCGCGCCCAATCCTGCTTCCCCACGGAGGAGAACCCGTGGGCAGTGTGATTCGGGTGCCGGAAAGCCCCAGCAAAGCAGCAGGGCCCAGGGATCCAGGGGCAGCCCAGCTCAGCTTCGCCCTATGGAGAGGGGAGGGCCGGGCGCGAAAACGGATAGCATTGCTTTCCTGAGCGGAGGCGACTTGGGGCTGTGCTTTGCTGCCCGAGGAGTGTTTCCCTTTGCAGAATGAAGCTCCCAGAAGCTCGTTTTGATTTGCCATTGCGACGGGGCCTCGGCACTGAGGGGCAGAGCTGGCTCGGGGGCATGGCTGCGGCCTAGGCGCAGAAGGTCTTCGCGCTCCGAATCCTGCTTCCCCACGAATGAGAACCCCTGTGGAGTGTGATTTGGGTGCCAGAAACCCCCAGCAAAGCAGCAGGGCCCAGGGATCCAGGGGCAGCCCAGCTCAGCTTCGCCCTATGGAGAGCGGAGTGCCGGGGGCGAAAATGGATAGCGTTGCTTTCCTGAGCGGAGGCAAGTTGGGGCTGTGCTTTGCTGCCCGAGGAGTGTTTCCCTTTGCAGAATGCAGCTCCCCGAAGCTCGATTTGGGCCGTCGCTGCGACGGGGCCTCGGCGCTGAGCGGCCGAGCTGGCTCAGGGTGCATGGCTGTGGTCTGGGCGCAGAAGGCCTTCGCGCGCCCAATCCTGCTTCCCCACGAAGGAGAACCCGTGGGCAGTGTGATTCGGGTGCCGGAAAGCCCCAGCAAAGCAGCAGGGCCCAGGGATCCAGGGGCAGCCCAGCTCAGCTTCGCCCTATGGAGAGGGGAGGGCCGGGCGCGAAAACGGATAGCATTGCTTTCCTGAGCGGAGGCACGTTGGGGCTGTGGTTTGCTGCCCCAGCAGAGTTTCGCTTTGCAGATGCAGCTCTCAGAAGCTCATTTTGGGCAATCGGTGCGACGGGGCCTCGGAGCTGAGTGGCCGAGCTGGCTCAGGGGGCATGGCTGGGGCCTGGGCGCAGGAGGCTTTCGCGCGCCCAATCCTGCATTCCCCGCGAAGGAGAACCCGTGGGGAGTGCGTTTCGGGCTCCGGAGACCCCCAGGAAAGCAGCAGGGCCCAGGGATCCAGGGGCAGCCCAGCCCCGCTTTGCCCAATGGAGAGCCGAAGGCCGGGGCGAAAACAGCTTGTGTTGATTTCCTGCAGCGAGGCACTGTGAGGCTGTGGTTTGTTGCCCAAGGAGAGTTTCCCTTTGCAGAATGCAGTTCCCAGAAGCTCGTTATGTGCCATCGCTGCGACGGGGCCTCGGCGCTGAGCGGCGGAGCTGGATCAGGGGGCATGGCAGGGACCTGGGCGCAGAAGGCCTTCGCGCGCCCAATCCTGTTTCCCCACCAAGGAGTACCCATGGGCAGTGTGATTCGGGTGCCGGAAACCCCCAGCAAAGCAGCTGGGCCCAGGGATCCAGGGGCAGTCCAGCCCCGCATCGCCCTATGAAGAGCGCAGGGCCTGGGGGGGAAAACGGCTTGCACTGCTTTCCTGAGCCAAGGCGAGTTGGGGGTGTGGTTTGCTGCCCTAGGAGAGTTTCCCTTTGCAGAATGCAGCTCCCAGAAGCTCGTCATGGGCTGTCGCTGCGAAGGGGCCTCGGCGGTGAGCGGCTGAACTGGCTCAGGGGGCATGGATGGGGCCTGGGCGCAGAAGGCCTTCACGCACCCAATCCTACTTCCCAAAGAAGGAGAACCAGTGGGGAGTGGGTTTCGGGCACTGGAGACCCCCAGCAAAGCAGCAGGGCCCAGGGAGCCAGGGGCAGCCCAGCTCAGCTTCGCCCTATGGAGAGCGGAGGGCCGGGGGCGAAAACAGCTTGTGTTGATTTCCTGCGCCGAGGCAAGTTGAGGCTGTGGTGGGCTGCCCAAGGAGAGTTTCCCTTTGCAGAATGCAGCTCCCAGAAGCTCGTTTTGATTTGCCATTGCGACGGGGCCTCGGCACTGAGCGGCAGAGCTGGCTCAGGTGGCACGGCTGCGGCCTAGGCGCAGAAGGTCTTCGCGCTCCGAATCCTGCTTCCCCAGGAATGAGAACCCCTGTGGAGTGTGATTTGGGTGCCAGAAACCCCCAGCAAAGCAGCAGGGCCCAGGGATCCAGGGGCAGCCCAGCTCAGCTTCGCCCTATGGAGAGCGGAGTGCCGGGGGCGAAAACGGATAGCGTTGCTTTCCTGAGCGGAGGCGAGTTGGGGCTGTGCTTTGCTGCCCGAGGAGTGTTTCCCTTTGCAGAATGCAGCTCCCCGAAGCTCGATTTGGGCCGTTGCTGCGACGGGGCCTCGGCGCTGAGCGGCCGAGCTGGCTCAGGGTGCATGGCTGTGGTCTGGGCGCAGAAGGCCTTCGCGCGCCCAATCCTGCTTCCCCACGGAGGAGAACCCGTGGGCAGTGTGATTCGGGTGCCGGAAAGCCCCAGCAAAGCAGCAGGGCCCAGGGATCCAGGGGCAGCCCAGCTCAGCTTCGCCCTATGGAGAGGGGAGGGCCGGGCGCGAAAACGGATAGCATTGCTTTCCTGAGCGGAGGCGACTTGGGGCTGTGCTTTGCTGCCCTAGGAGTGTTTCCCTTTGCAGAATGCAGCTCCCAGAAGCTCGTTTTGATTTGCCATTGCGACGGGGCCTCGGCACTGAGGGGCAGAGCTGGCTCAGGGGGCATGGCTGCGGCCTAGGCGCAGAAGGTCTTCGCGCTCCGAATCCTGCTTCCCCAGGAATGAGAACCCCTGTGGAGTGTGATTCGGGTGCCTGAAACCACCAGCAAAGCAGCAGGGCCCAGGGATCCAGGGGCTGCCCAGCTCAGCTTCGCCCTATGGAGAGCGGAGTGCCGGGGTGAAAACGGATAGCATTGCTTTCCTGAGCGGAGGCGAGTTGGGGCTGTGCTTCGCTGCCCGAGGAGTGTTTCCCTTTGCAGAATGCAGTTCCCGGGAGCTCGTTATGTGCCGTGGCTGCGACGGGGGCTCGGCGCTGAGCGGCCGAGCTGGATCAGGGGGCATGGCAGGGACCTGGGCGCAGAAGGCCTTCGCGCGCCCAATCCTGTTTCCCCACGAAGGAGTACCCATGGGCAGTGTGATTCGGGTGCCGGAAACCCCCAGCAAAGCAGCTGGGCCCAGGTATCTATGGGCAGCCCAGCCCCACATCGCCCTATGGAGAGCGCAGGGCCTGGGGGGAAAACGGCTTGCACTGCTTTCCTGAGCCAAGGCGCGTTGGGGGTGTGGTTTGCTGCCCGAGGAGAGTTTCCCTTTGCAGAATGCAGCTCCCAGAAGCTCGTTTTGGGCCGTAGCTGCCACGGGTCCTCAGCACTGAGCGGCCGAGCTGGCTCTGGGGGCATGGCTGGGACCTGGGCGCAGAAGCCTTTCGCGCACCCAATCCTGCATTCCCCACGAAGGAGAACCCGTGGGGAGTGGGATTTGGGCGCCGGAGACCCCCAGCAAAGCAGCAGGGCCCAGGGAGCCAGGGGTGGCCCAGTCCCGCTTTGCCCTATGGAGAGAGGAGGGCCGGGGGCGCAAACAGCTTGTGTTGATTTCCTGCGCCAAGGCACGGTGAGGCTGTGGATTGCTGCGGGAGGAGAGTTTCCCTTTGCAGAATGAAGATCCCAGAAGCTCGTCATGCGCCGTCGCTGCGAAGGGGCCTCGGCGCTGAGCGGCCGAGCTGGCTCAGGGGGCATGGATGGGGCCTGGGCGCAGAAGACCTTCGCGCGCCCAATCCTACTTCCCAAAGAAGGAGAACCAGTGGGGAGTGGGTTTCGGGCGCTGGAGACCCCCAGCAAAGCAGCAGTGCCCAGGGAGCCAGGGGTAGCTCAGCTCAGCTTCGCCCTATGGAGAGCGGAGGGCCGGGGGCGAAAACAGCTTGTGTTGCTTTCCTGAGCGGAGGCGAGTTGGGGCTGTGCTTTGCTGCCCGAGGAGTGTTTCCCTTTGCAGAATGCAGCTCCCCGAAGCTCGATTTGGGCCGTCGCTGCGACGGGGCCTCGGCGCTGAGCGGCCGAGCTGGCTCAGGGTGCATGGCTGTGGTCTGGGCGCAGAAGGCCTTCGCGCGCCCAATCCTGCTTCCCCACGAAGGAGAACCCGTGGGCAGTGTGATTCGGGTGCCGGAAAGCCCCAGCAAAGCAGCAGGGCCCAGGGATCCAGGGGCAGCCCAGCCCCGCATCGCCCTATGGAGAGCGCAGGGCCTGGGGGGAAAACGGCTTGCACTGCTTTCCTGAGCCAATGCGCGTTGGGGGTGTGGTTTGCTGCCCAAGGAGAGTTTCCTTTTGCAGAATGCAGCTCCCAGAAGCTCTTTTTGGGCCTTCGCTGCCACGGGTCCTCAGCGCTGATCTGCCGAGCTGGCTCAGGGGGGAAGGCTGGGGCCATGGCGCAGAAGCCTTTCGCAAACCCAATCCTACTTGCCCACGAAGGAGAACCCGTGTGGAGTGTTTTCGGCCGCCGGAAACTCCCAGCAAAGCAGCAGGGCCCAGGGATCCAGGGGCAGCCCAGCCCCGCTTTGCGCTATGGAGAGCGGAGGGCCGGGGTAAAAACAACTTGGGTTGATTACCTGCGCCGAGGGACGGTGAGGCTGTGGTTTGCTGCTGGAGGAGAGTTTCCCTTTGCAGAATGCAGTTCCCAGAAGCTCGTTATGTGCCGTTGCTGCGACGGGGCCTCGGCGCTGAGCGGCTGAGCTGGCTCAGGGGGCATGGCTGGGACCTGGGCGCAGAAGCCTTTCGCGCACCCAATCCTGCATTCCCCACGAAGGAGATCCCGTGGGGAGTGGGATTTGGGCGCCAGAGACCCCCAGTAAAGCAGCAGGGACCAGGGAGCCAGGGGTGGCCCAGCCCCGCTTTGCCCTATGGAGAGAGGAGGGCCGGGGGCGCAAACAGCTTGTGTTGATTTCCTGCGCCAAGGCACGGTGAGGCTGTGGCTTGCTGCCCGAGGAGAGTTTCCCTTTGCAGAATGCAGCTCCCAGAAGCTCGTCATGGGCCGTCGCTGGGAAGGGGCCTTGGCGCTGAGCGGCCAAGCTGGCTCAGGGGGCATGGATGGGGCCTGGGCGCAGAAGACCTTCGCGCACCCAATCCTACATCCCAAAGAAGGAGAACCAGTGGGGAGTGGGTTTCGGGCGCTGGACACCCCCAGCAAAGCAGCAGGGCCCAGGGAGCCAGGGGCATCCCAGCTCAGCTTCACCCTATGGAGAGCGGAGGGCCCGGGGCGAAAACAGCTTGTGTTGATTTCCTGCGCCGAGGCAAGTTGAGGCTGTGGTGGGCTGCCCAAGGAGAGATTCCCTTTGCAGAATGCAGCTCCCAGAAGGTCGTTTAGATTTGCCATTGCGACGGGGCCTCGGCACTGAGGGGCAGAGCTGGCTCAGGGGGCATGGCTGGGGCCTAGGCGCAGAAGGTCTTCGCGCTCCGAATCCTGCTTCCCCACGAATGAGAACCCCTGTGGAGTGTGATTTGGGTGCCAGAAACCCCCAGCAAAGCAGCAGGGCCCAGGGATCCAGGGGCAGCCCAGCTCAGCTTCGCCCTATGGAGAGCAGAGTGCCGGGGGCGAAAATGGATAGCGTTGCTTTCCTGAGCGGAGGCTAGTTGGGGCTCTGCTTTGCTGCCCGAGGAGTGTTTCCCTTTGCAGAATGCAGCTCCCCGAAGCTCGATTTGGGCCGTCGCTGCGACGGGGCCTCGGCGCTGAGCGGCCGAGCTGGCTCAGGGTGCATGGCTGTGGTCTGGGCGCAGAAGGCCTTCGCGCGCCCAATCCTGCTTCCCCACGGAGGAGAACCCGTGGGCAGTGTGATTCGGGTGCCGGAAAGCCCCAGCAAAGCAGCAGGGCCCAGGGATCCAGGGGCAGCCCAGCTCAGCTTCGCCCTATGGAGAGGGGAGGGCCGGGCGCGAAAACGGATAGCATTGCTTTCCTGAGCGGAGGCGACTTGGGGCTGTGCTTTGCTGCCCGAGGAGTGTTTCCCTTTGCAGAATGCAGCTCCCAGAAGCTCGTTTTGATTTGCCATTGCGACGGGGCCTCGGCACTGAGGGGCAGAGCTGGCTCAGGGGGCATGGCTGCGGCCTAGGCGCAGAAGGTCTTCGCGCTCCGAATCCTGCTTCCCCAGGAATGAGAACCCCTGTGGAGTGTGATTCGGGTGCCTGAAACCACCAGCAAAGCAGCAGGGCCCAGGGATCCAGGGGCTGCCCAGCTCAGCTTCGCCCTATGGAGAGCGGAGTGCCGGGGTGAAAACGGATAGCATTGCTTTCCTGAGCGGAGGCGAGTTGGGGCTGTGCTTCGCTGCCCGAGGAGTGTTTCCCTTTGCAGAATGCAGTTCCCGGGAGCTCGTTATGTGCCGTGGCTGCGACGGGGGCTCGGCGCTGAGCGGCCGAGCTGGATCAGGGGGCATGGCAGGGACCTGGGCGCAGAAGGCCTTCGCGCGCCCAATCCTGTTTCCCCACGAAGGAGTACCCATGGGCAGTGTGATTCGGGTGCCGGAAACCCCCAGCAAAGCAGCTGGGCCCAGGTATCTATGGGCAGCCCAGCCCCACATCGCCCTATGGAGAGCGCAGGGCCTGGGGGGAAAACGGCTTGCACTGCTTTCCTGAGCCAAGGCGCGTTGGGGGTGTGGTTTGCTGCCCGAGGAGAGTTTCCCTTTGCAGAATGCAGCTCCCAGAAGCTCGTTTTGGGCCGTAGCTGCCACGGGTCCTCAGCACTGAGCGGCCGAGCTGGCTCAGGGGGCATGGCTGGGGCCTGGGCGCAGAAGCCTTTCGCGCACCCAATCCTGCATTCCCCACGAAGGAGAACCCGTGGGGAGTGGGATTTGGGCGCCGGAGACCCCCAGCAAAGCAGCAGGGCCCAGGGAGCCAGGGGTGGCCCAGCCCCGCTTTGCCCTATGGAGAGAGGAGGGCCGGGGGCGCAAACAGCTTGTGTTGATTTCCTGCGCCAAGGCACGGTGAGGCTGTGGATTGCTGCCCGAGGAGAGTTTCCCTTTGCAGAATGAAGATCCCAGAAGCTCGTCATGCGCCGTCGCTGCGAAGGGGCCTCGGCGCTGAGCGGCCAAGCTGGCTCAGGGGGCATGGATGGGGCCTGGGCGCAGAAGACCTTCGCGCACCCAATCCTACATCCCAAAGAAGGAGAACCAGTGGGGAGTGGGTTTCGGGCGCTGGAGACCCCCAGCAAAGCAGCAGGGCCCAGGGAGCCAGGGGCATCCCAGCTCAGCTTCACCCTATGGAGAGCGGAGGGCCCGGGGCGAAAACAGCTTGTGTTGATTTCCTGCGCCGAGGCAAGTTGAGGCTGTGGTGGGCTGCCCAAGGAGAGTTTCCCTTTGCAGAATGCAGCTCCCAGAAGGTCGTTTTGATTTGCCATTGCGACGGGGCCTCGGCACTGAGGGGCAGAGCTGGCTCAGGGGGCATGGCTGCGGCCTAGGCGCAGAAGGTCTTCGCGCTCCGAATCCTGCTTCCCCACGAATGAGAACCCCTGTGGAGTGTGATTTGGGTGCCAGAAACCCCCAGCAAAGCAGCAGGGCCCAGGGATCCAGGGGCAGCCCAGCTCAGCTTCGCCCTATGGAGAGCGGAGTGCCGGGGGCGAAAATGGATAGCGTTGCTTTCCTGAGCGGAGGCAAGTTGGGGCTGTGCTTTGCTGCCCGAGGAGTGTTTCCCTTTGCAGAATGCAGCTCCCCGAAGCTCGATTTGGGCCGTCGCTGCGACGGGGCCTCGGCGCTGAGCGGCCGAGCTGGCTCAGGGTGCATGGCTGTGGTCTGGGCGCAGAAGGCCTTCGCGCGCCCAATCCTGCTTCCCCACGAAGGAGAACCCGTGGGCAGTGTGATTCGGGTGCCGGAAAGCCCCAGCAAAGCAGCAGGGCCCAGGGATCCAGGGGCAGCCCAGCTCAGCTTCGCCCTATGGAGAGGGGAGGGCCGGGCGCGAAAACGGATAGCATTGCTTTCCTGAGCGGAGGCACGTTGGGGCTGTGGTTTGCTGCCCCAGCAGAGTTTCGCTTTGCAGATGCAGCTCTCAGAAGCTCATTTTGGGCAATCGGTGCGACGGGGCCTCGGAGCTGAGTGGCCGAGCTGGCTCAGGGGGCATGGCTGGGGCCTGGGCGCAGGAGGCTTTCGCGCGCCCAATCCTGCATTCCCCGCGAAGGAGAACCCGTGGGGAGTGCGTTTCGGGCTCCGGAGACCCCCAGGAAAGCAGCAGGGCCCAGGGATCCAGGGGCAGCCCAGCCCCGCTTTGCCCAATGGAGAGCCGAAGGCCGGGGCGAAAACAGCTTGTGTTGATTTCCTGCAGCGAGGCACGGTGAGGCTGTGGTTTGTTGCCCAAGGAGAGTTTCCCTTTGCAGAATGCAGTTCCCAGAAGCTCGTTATGTGCCATCGCTGCGACGGGGCCTCGGCGCTGAGCGGTGGAGCTGGATCAGGGGGCATGGCAGGGACCTGGGCGCAGAAGGCCTTCGCGCGCCCAATCCTGTTTCCCCACCAAGGAGTACCCATGGGCAGTGTGATTCGGGTGCCGGAAACCCCCAGCAAAGCAGCTGGGCCCAGGGATCCAGGTGCAGCCCAGCCCCGCATCGCCCTATGAAGAGCGCAGGGCCTGGGGGGGAAAACGGCTTGCACTGCTTTCCTGAGCCAAGGCGAGTTGGGGGTGTGGTTTGCTGCCCGAGGAGAGTTTCCCTTTGCAGAATGCAGCTCCCAGAAGCTCGTCATGGGCTGTCGCTGCGAAGGGGCCTCGGCGGTGAGCGGCTGAACTGGCTCAGGGGGCATGGATGGGGCCTGGGCGCAGAAGGCCTTCACGCGCCCAATCCTACTTCCCAAAGAAGGAGAACCAGTGGGGAGTGGGTTTCGGGCACTGGAGACCCCCAGCAAAGCAGCAGGGCCCAGGGAGCCAGGGGCAGCCCAGCTCAGCTTCGCCCTATGGAGAGCGGAGGGCCGGGGGCGAAAATGGATAGCGTTGCTTTCCTGAGCGGAGGCTAGTTGGGGCTCTGCTTTGCTGCCCGAGGAGTGTTTCCCTTTGCAGAATGCAGCTCCCCGAAGCTCGATTTGGGCCGTCGCTGCGACGGGGCCTCGGCGCTGAGCGGCCGAGCTGGCTCAGGGTGCATGGCTGTGGTCTGGGCGCAGAAGGCCTTCGCGCGCCCAATCCTGCTTCCCCACGGAGGAGAACCCGTGGGCAGTGTGATTCGGGTGCCGGAAAGCCCCAGCAAAGCAGCAGGGCCCAGGGATCCAGGGGCAGCCCAGCTCAGCTTCGCCCTATGGAGAGGGGAGGGCCGGGCGCGAAAACGGATAGCATTGCTTTCCTGAGCGGAGGCGACTTGGGGCTGTGCTTTGCTGCCCGAGGAGTGTTTCCCTTTGCAGAATGCAGCTCCCAGAAGCTCGTTTTGATTTGCCATTGCGACGGGGCCTCGGCACTGAGGGGCAGAGCTGGCTCAGGGGGCATGGCTGCGGCCTAGGCGCAGAAGGTCTTCGCGCTCCGAATCCTGCTTCCCCAGGAATGAGAACCCCTGTGGAGTGTGATTCGGGTGCCTGAAACCACCAGCAAAGCAGCAGGGCCCAGGGATCCAGGGGCTGCCCAGCTCAGCTTCGCCCTATGGAGAGCGGAGTGCCGGGGTGAAAACGGATAGCATTGCTTTCCTGAGCGGAGGCGAGTTGGGGCTGTGCTTCGCTGCCCGAGGAGTGTTTCCCTTTGCAGAATGCAGTTCCCGGGAGCTCGTTATGTGCCGTGGCTGCGACGGGGGCTCGGCGCTGAGCGGCCGAGCTGGATCAGGGGGCATGGCAGGGACCTGGGCGCAGAAGGCCTTCGCGCGCCCAATCCTGTTTCCCCACGAAGGAGTACCCATGGGCAGTGTGATTCGGGTGCCGGAAACCCCCAGCAAAGCAGCTGGGCCCAGGTATCTATGGGCAGCCCAGCCCCACATCGCCCTATGGAGAGCGCAGGGCCTGGGGGGAAAACGGCTTGCACTGCTTTCCTGAGCCAAGGCGCGTTGGGGGTGTGGTTTGCTGCCCGAGGAGAGTTTCCCTTTGCAGAATGCAGCTCCCAGAAGCTCGTTTTGGGCCGTAGCTGCCACGGGTCCTCAGCACTGAGCGGCCGAGCTGGCTCAGGGGGCATGGCTGGGGCCTGGGCGCAGAAGCCTTTCGCGCACCCAATCCTGCATTCCCCACGAAGGAGAACCCGTGGGGAGTGGGATTTGGGCGCCGGAGACCCCCAGCAAAGCAGCAGGGCCCAGGGAGCCAGGGGTGGCCCAGCCCCGCTTTGCCCTATGGAGAGAGGAGGGCCGGGGGCGCAAACAGCTTGTGTTGATTTCCTGCGCCAAGGCACGGTGAGGCTGTGGATTGCTGCCCGAGGAGAGTTTCCCTTTGCAGAATGAAGATCCCAGAAGCTCGTCATGCGCCGTCGCTGCGAAGGGGCCTCGGCGCTGAGCGGCCAAGCTGGCTCAGGGGGCATGGATGGGGCCTGGGCGCAGAAGACCTTCGCGCACCCAATCCTACATCCCAAAGAAGGAGAACCAGTGGGGAGTGGGTTTCGGGCGCTGGAGACCCCCAGCAAAGCAGCAGGGCCCAGGGAGCCAGGGGCATCCCAGCTCAGCTTCACCCTATGGAGAGCGGAGGGCCCGGGGCGAAAACAGCTTGTGTTGATTTCCTGCGCCGAGGCAAGTTGAGGCTGTGGTGGGCTGCCCAAGGAGAGTTTCCCTTTGCAGAATGCAGCTCCCAGAAGGTCGTTTTGATTTGCCATTGCGACGGGGCCTCGGCACTGAGGGGCAGAGCTGGCTCAGGGGGCATGGCTGCGGCCTAGGCGCAGAAGGTCTTCGCGCTCCGAATCCTGCTTCCCCACGAATGAGAACCCCTGTGGAGTGTGATTTGGGTGCCAGAAACCCCCAGCAAAGCAGCAGGGCCCAGGGATCCAGGGGCAGCCCAGCTCAGCTTCGCCCTATGGAGAGCGGAGTGCCGGGGGCGAAAATGGATAGCGTTGCTTTCCTGAGCGGAGGCAAGTTGGGGCTGTGCTTTGCTGCCCGAGGAGTGTTTCCCTTTGCAGAATGCAGCTCCCCGAAGCTCGATTTGGGCCGTCGCTGCGACGGGGCCTCGGCGCTGAGCGGCCGAGCTGGCTCAGGGTGCATGGCTGTGGTCTGGGCGCAGAAGGCCTTCGCGCGCCCAATCCTGCTTCCCCACGAAGGAGAACCCGTGGGCAGTGTGATTCGGGTGCCGGAAAGCCCCAGCAAAGCAGCAGGGCCCAGGGATCCAGGGGCAGCCCAGCTCAGCTTCGCCCTATGGAGAGGGGAGGGCCGGGCGCGAAAACGGATAGCATTGCTTTCCTGAGCGGAGGCACGTTGGGGCTGTGGTTTGCTGCCCCAGCAGAGTTTCGCTTTGCAGATGCAGCTCTCAGAAGCTCATTTTGGGCAATCGGTGCGACGGGGCCTCGGAGCTGAGTGGCCGAGCTGGCTCAGGGGGCATGGCTGGGGCCTGGGCGCAGGAGGCTTTCGCGCGCCCAATCCTGCATTCCCCGCGAAGGAGAACCCGTGGGGAGTGCGTTTCGGGCTCCGGAGACCCCCAGGAAAGCAGCAGGGCCCAGGGATCCAGGGGCAGCCCAGCCCCGCTTTGCCCAATGGAGAGCCGAAGGCCGGGGCGAAAACAGCTTGTGTTGATTTCCTGCAGCGAGGCACGGTGAGGCTGTGGTTTGTTGCCCAAGGAGAGTTTCCCTTTGCAGAATGCAGTTCCCAGAAGCTCGTTATGTGCCATCGCTGCGACGGGGCCTCGGCGCTGAGCGGTGGAGCTGGATCAGGGGGCATGGCAGGGACCTGGGCGCAGAAGGCCTTCGCGCGCCCAATCCTGTTTCCCCACCAAGGAGTACCCATGGGCAGTGTGATTCGGGTGCCGGAAACCCCCAGCAAAGCAGCTGGGCCCAGGGATCCAGGTGCAGCCCAGCCCCGCATCGCCCTATGAAGAGCGCAGGGCCTGGGGGGGAAAACGGCTTGCACTGCTTTCCTGAGCCAAGGCGAGTTGGGGGTGTGGTTTGCTGCCCGAGGAGAGTTTCCCTTTGCAGAATGCAGCTCCCAGAAGCTCGTCATGGGCTGTCGCTGCGAAGGGGCCTCGGCGGTGAGCGGCTGAACTGGCTCAGGGGGCATGGATGGGGCCTGGGCGCAGAAGGCCTTCACGCGCCCAATCCTACTTCCCAAAGAAGGAGAACCAGTGGGGAGTGGGTTTCGGGCACTGGAGACCCCCAGCAAAGCAGCAGGGCCCAGGGAGCCAGGGGCAGCCCAGCTCAGCTTCGCCCTATGGAGAGCGGAGGGCCGGGGGCGAAAACAGCTTGTGTTGATTTCCTGCGCCGAGGCAAGTTGAGGCTGTGGTGGGCTGCCCAAGGAGAGTTTCCCTTTGCAGAATGCAGCTCCCAGAAGCTCGTTTTGATTTGCCATTGCGACGGGGCCTCGGCACTGAGCGGCAGAGCTGGCTCAGGTGGCACGGCTGCGGCCTAGGCGCAGAAGGTCTTCGCGCTCCGAATCCTGCTTCCCCACGAATGAGAACCCCTGTGGAGTGTGATTTGGGTGCCAGAAACCCCCAGCAAAGCAGCAGGGCCCAGGGATCCAGGGGCAGCCCAGCTCAGCTTCGCCCTATGGAGAGCGGAGTGCCGGGGGCGAAAACGGATAGCGTTGCTTTCCTGAGCGGAGGCGAGTTGGGGCTGTGCTTTGCTGCCCGAGGAGTGTTTCCCTTTGCAGAATGCAGCTCCCCGAAGCTCGATTTGGGCCGTCGCTGCGACGGGGCCTCGGCGCTGAGCGGCCGAGCTGGCTCAGGGTGCATGGCTGTGGTCTGGGCGCAGAAGGCCTTCGCGCGCCCAATCCTGCTTCCCCACGAAGGAGAACCCGTGGGCAGTGTGATTCGGGTGCCGGAAAGCCCCAGCAAAGCAGCAGGGCCCAGGGATCCAGGGGCAGCCCAGCTCAGCTTCGCCCTATGGAGAGGGGAGGGCCGGGCGCGAAAACGGATAGCATTGCTTTCCTGAGCGGAGGCACGTTGGGGCTGTGGTTTGCTGCCCCAGCAGAGTTTCGCTTTGCAGAATGCAGCTCTCAGAAGCTCATTTTGGGCAATCGGTGCGACGGGGCCTCGGAGCTGAGTGGCCGAGCTGGCTCAGGGGGCATGGCTGGGGCCTGGGCGCAGGAGGCTTTCGCGCGCCCAATCCTGCATTCCCCGCGAAGGAGAACCCGTGGGGAGTGCGTTTCGGGCTCCGGAGACCCCCAGGAAAGCAGCAGGGCCCAGGGATCCAGGGGCAGCCCAGCCCCGCTTTGCCCAATGGAGAGCCGAAGGCCGGGGCGAAAACAGCTTGTGTTGATTTCCTGCAGCGAGGCACGGTGAGGCTGTGGTTTGTTGCCCAAGGAGAGTTTCCCTTTGCAGAATGCAGTTCCCAGAAGCTCGTTATGTGCCATCGCTGCGACTGGGCCTCGGCGCTGAGCGGCGGAGCTGGATCAGGGGGCATGGCAGGGACCTGGGCGCAGAAGGCCTTCGCGCGCCCAATCCTGTTTCCCCACGAAGGAGAACCCGTGGGCAGTGTGATTCGGGTGCCGGAAAGCCCCAGCAAAGCAGCAGGGCCCAGGGATCCAGGGGCAGCCCAGCTCAGCTTCGCCCTATGTAGAGAGGAGTGCCGGGGGCAAAAACGGATAGCGTTGCTTTCCTGAGCGGAGGCGACTTGGGGCTGTGCTTTGCTGCCCTAGGAGTGTTTCCCTTTGCAGAATGCAGCTCCCAGAAGCTCGTTTTGATTTGCCATTGCGACGGGGCCTCGGCACTGAGGGGCAGAGCTGGCTCAGGGGGCATGGCTGCGGCCTAGGCGCAGAAGGTCTTCGCGCTCCGAATCCTGCTTCCCCAGGATTGAGAACCCCTGTGGAGTGTGATTCGGGTGCCTGAAACCACCAGCAAAGCATCAGGGCCCAGGGATCCAGGGGCTGCCCAGCTCAGCTTCGCCCTATGGAGAGCGGAGTGCCGGGGTGAAAACGGATAGCATTGCTTTCCTGAGCGGAGGCGAGTTGGGGCTGTGCTTCGCTGCCCTAGGAGTGTTTCCCTTTGCAGAATGCAGTTCCCGGGAGCTCGTTATGTGCCGTGGCTGCGACGGGGGCTCGGCGCTGAGCGGCCGAGCTGGATCAGGGGGCATGGCAGGGACCTGGGCGCAGAAGGCCTTCGCGCGCCCAATCCTGTTTCCCCACGAAGGAGTACCCATGGGCAGTGTGATTCGGGTGCCGGAAACCCCCAGCAAAGCAGCTGGGCCCAGGTATCTATGGGCAGCCCAGCCCCACATCGCCCTATGGAGAGCGCAGGGCCTGGGGGGAAAACGGCTTGCACTGCTTTCCTGAGCCAAGGCGCGTTGGGGGTGTGGTTTGCTGCCCGAGGAGAGTTTCCCTTTGCAGAATGCAGCTCCCAGAAGCTCGTTTTGGGCCGTAGCTGCCACGGGTCCTCAGCACTGAGCGGCCGAGCTGGCTCAGGGGGCATGGCTGGGGCCTGGGCGCAGAAGCCTTTCGCGCACCCAATCCTGCATTCCCCACGAAGGAGAACCCGTGGGGAGTGGGATTTGGGCGCCGGAGACCCCCAGCAAAGCAGCAGGGCCCAGGGAGCCAGGGGTGGCCCAGCCCCGCTTTGCCCTATGGAGAGAGGAGGGCCGGGGGCGCAAACAGCTTGTGTTGATTTCCTGCGCCAAGGCACGGTGAGGCTGTGGATTGCTGCCCGAGGAGAGTTTCCCTTTGCAGAATGAAGATCCCAGAAGCTCGTCATGCGCCGTCGCTGCGAAGGGGCCTCGGCGCTGAGCGGCCAAGCTGGCTCAGGGGGCATGGATGGGGCCTGGGCGCAGAAGACCTTCGCGCACCCAATCCTACATCCCAAAGAAGGAGAACCAGTGGGGAGTGGGTTTCGGGCGCTGGACACCCCCAGCAAAGCAGCAGGGCCCAGGGAGCCAGGGGCATCCCAGCTCAGCTTCACCCTATGGAGAGCGGAGGGCCCGGGGCGAAAACAGCTTGTGTTGATTTCCTGCGCCGAGGCAAGTTGAGGCTGTGGTGGGCTGCCCAAGGAGAGTTTCCCTTTGCAGAATGCAGCTCCCAGAAGGTCGTTTTGATTTGCCATTGCGACGGGGCCTCGGCACTGAGGGGCAGAGCTGGCTCAGGGGGCATGGCTGCGGCCTAGGCGCAGAAGGTCTTCGCGCTCCGAATCCTGCTTCCCCACGAATGAGAACCCCTGTGGAGTGTGATTTGGGTGCCAGAAACCCCCAGCAAAGCAGCAGGGCCCAGGGATCCAGGGGCAGCCCAGCTCAGCTTCGCCCTATGGAGAGCGGAGTGCCGGGGGCGAAAATGGATAGCGTTGCTTTCCTGAGCGGAGGCAAGTTGGGGCTGTGCTTTGCTGCCCGAGGAGTGTTTCCCTTTGCAGAATGCAGCTCCCCGAAGCTCGATTTGGGCCGTCGCTGCGACGGGGCCTCGGCGCTGAGCGGCCGAGCTGGCTCAGGGTGCATGGCTGTGGTCTGGGCGCAGAAGGCCTTCGCGCGCCCAATCCTGCTTCCCCACGAAGGAGAACCCGTGGGCAGTGTGATTCGGGTGCCGGAAAGCCCCAGCAAAGCAGCAGGGCCCAGGGATCCAGGGGCAGCCCAGCTCAGCTTCGCCCTATGGAGAGGGGAGGGCCGGGCGCGAAAACGGATAGCATTGCTTTCCTGAGCGGAGGCGACTTGGGGCTGTGCTTTGCTGCCCTAGGAGTGTTTCCCTTTGCAGAATGCAGCTCCCAGAAGCTCGTTTTGATTTGCCATTGCGACGGGGCCTCGGCACTGAGGGGCAGAGCTGGCTCAGGGGGCATGGCTGCGGCCTAGGCGCAGAAGGTCTTCGCGCTCCGAATCCTGCTTCCCCAGGAATGAGAACCCCTGTGGAGTGTGATTCGGGTGCCTGAAACCACCAGCAAAGCAGCAGGGCCCAGGGATCCAGGGGCTGCCCAGCTCAGCTTCGCCCTATGGAGAGCGGAGTGCCGGGGTGAAAACGGATAGCATTGCTTTCCTGAGCGGAGGCGAGTTGGGGCTGTGCTTCGCTGCCCGAGGAGTGTTTCCCTTTGCAGAATGCAGTTCCCGGGAGCTCGTTATGTGCCGTGGCTGCGACGGGGGCTCGGCGCTGAGCGGCCGAGCTGGATCAGGGGGCATGGCAGGGACCTGGGCGCAGAAGGCCTTCGCGCGCCCAATCCTGTTTCCCCACGAAGGAGTACCCATGGGCAGTGTGATTCGGGTGCCGGAAACCCCCAGCAAAGCAGCTGGGCCCAGGTATCTATGGGCAGCCCAGCCCCACAACGCCCTATGGAGAGCGCAGGGCCTGGGGGGAAAACGGCTTGCACTGCTTTCCTGAGCCAAGGCGCGTTGGGGGTGTGGTTTGCTGCCCGAGGAGAGTTTCCCTTTGCAGAATGCAGCTCCCAGAAGCTCGTTTTGGGCCGTAGCTGCCACGGGTCCTCAGCACTGAGCGGCCGAGCTGGCTCAGGGGGCATGGCTGGGGCCTGGGCGCAGAAGCCTTTCGCGCACCCAATCCTGCATTCCCCACGAAGGAGAACCCGTGGGGAGTGGGATTTGGGCGCCGGAGACCCCCAGCAAAGCAGCAGGGCCCAGGGAGCCAGGGGTGGCCCAGCCCCGCTTTGCCCTATGGAGAGAGGAGGGCCGGGGGCGCAAACAGCTTGTGTTGATTTCCTGCGCCAAGGCACGGTGAGGCTGTGGATTGCTGCCCGAGGAGAGTTTCCCTTTGCAGAATGAAGATCCCAGAAGCTCGTCATGCGCCGTCGCTGCGAAGGGGCCTCGGCGCTGAGCGGCCAAGCTGGCTCAGGGGGCATGGATGGGGCCTGGGCGCAGAAGACCTTCGCGCACCCAATCCTACATCCCAAAGAAGGAGAACCAGTGGGGAGTGGGTTTCGGGCGCTGGAGACCCCCAGCAAAGCAGCAGGGCCCAGGGAGCCAGGGGCATCCCAGCTCAGCTTCACCCTATGGAGAGCGGAGGGCCCGGGGCGAAAACAGCTTGTGTTGATTTCCTGCGCCGAGGCAAGTTGAGGCTGTGGTGGGCTGCCCAAGGAGAGTTTCCCTTTGCAGAATGCAGCTCCCAGAAGGTCGTTTTGATTTGCCATTGCGACGGGGCCTCGGCACTGAGGGGCAGAGCTGGCTCGGGGGCATGGCTGCGGCCTAGGCGCAGAAGGTCTTCGCGCTCCGAATCCTGCTTCCCCACGAATGAGAACCCCTGTGGAGTGTGATTTGGGTGCCAGAAACCCCCAGCAAAGCAGCAGGGCCCAGGGATCCAGGGGCAGCCCAGCTCAGCTTCGCCCTATGGAGAGCGGAGTGCCGGGGGCGAAAATGGATAGCGTTGCTTTCCTGAGCGGAGGCAAGTTGGGGCTGTGCTTTGCTGCCCGAGGAGTGTTTCCCTTTGCAGAATGCAGCTCCCCGAAGCTCGATTTGGGCCGTCGCTGCGACGGGGCCTCGGCGCTGAGCGGCCGAGCTGGCTCAGGGTGCATGGCTGTGGTCTGGGCGCAGAAGGCCTTCGCGCGCCCAATCCTGCTTCCCCACGAAGGAGAACCCGTGGGCAGTGTGATTCGGGTGCCGGAAAGCCCCAGCAAAGCAGCAGGGCCCAGGGATCCAGGGGCAGCCCAGCTCAGCTTCGCCCTATGGAGAGGGGAGGGCCGGGCGCGAAAACGGATAGCATTGCTTTCCTGAGCGGAGGCACGTTGGGGCTGTGGTTTGCTGCCCCAGCAGAGTTTCGCTTTGCAGATGCAGCTCTCAGAAGCTCATTTTGGGCAATCGGTGCGACGGGGCCTCGGAGCTGAGTGGCCGAGCTGGCTCAGGGGGCATGGCTGGGGCCTGGGCGCAGGAGGCTTTCGCGCGCCCAATCCTGCATTCCCCGCGAAGGAGAACCCGTGGGGAGTGCGTTTCGGGCTCCGGAGACCCCCAGGAAAGCAGCAGGGCCCAGGGATCCAGGGGCAGCCCAGCCCCGCTTTGCCCAATGGAGAGCCGAAGGCCGGGGCGAAAACAGCTTGTGTTGATTTCCTGCAGCGAGGCACGGTGAGGCTGTGGTTTGTTGCCCAAGGAGAGTTTCCCTTTGCAGAATGCAGTTCCCAGAAGCTCGTTATGTGCCATCGCTGCGACGGGGCCTCGGCGCTGAGCGGCGGAGCTGGATCAGGGGGCATGGCAGGGACCTGGGCGCAGAAGGCCTTCGCGCGCCCAATCCTGTTTCCCCACCAAGGAGTACCCATGGGCAGTGTGATTCGGGTGCCGGAAACCCCCAGCAAAGCAGCTGGGCCCAGGGATCCAGGGGCAGTCCAGCCCCGCATCGCCCTATGAAGAGCGCAGGGCCTGGGGGGGAAAACGGCTTGCACTGCTTTCCTGAGCCAAGGCGAGTTGGGGGTGTGGTTTGCTGCCCGAGGAGAGTTTCCCTTTGCAGAATGCAGCTCCCAGAAGCTCGTCATGGGCTGTCGCTGCGAAGGGGCCTCGGCGGTGAGCGGCTGAACTGGCTCAGGGGGCATGGATGGGGCCTGGGCGCAGAAGGCCTTCACGCACCCAATCCTACTTCCCAAAGAAGGAGAACCAGTGGGGAGTGGGTTTCGGGCACTGGAGACCCCCAGCAAAGCAGCAGGGCCCAGGGAGCCAGGGGCAGCCCAGCTCAGCTTCGCCCTATGGAGAGCGGAGGGCCGGGGGCGAAAACAGCTTGTGTTGATTTCCTGCGCCGAGGCAAGTTGAGGCTGTGGTGGGCTGCCCAAGGAGAGTTTCCCTTTGCAGAATGCAGCTCCCAGAAGCTCGTTTTGATTTGCCATTGCGACGGGGCCTCGGCACTGAGCGGCAGAGCTGGCTCAGGTGGCACGGCTGCGGCCTAGGCGCAGAAGGTCTTCGCGCTCCGAATCCTGCTTCCCCACGAATGAGAACCCCTGTGGAGTGTGATTTGGGTGCCAGAAACCCCCAGCAAAGCAGCAGGGCCCAGGGATCCAGGGGCAGCCCAGCTCAGCTTCGCCCTATGGAGAGCGGAGTGCCGGGGGCGAAAACGGATAGCGTTGCTTTCCTGAGCGGAGGCGAGTTGGGGCTGTGCTTTGCTGCCCGAGGAGTGTTTCCCTTTGCAGAATGCAGCTCCCCGAAGCTCGATTTGGGCCGTCGCTGCGACGGGGCCTCGGCGCTGAGCGGCCGAGCTGGATCAGGGGGCATGGCTGTGGTCTGGGCGCAGAAGGCCTTCGCGCGCCCAATCCTGCTTCCCCACGGAGGAGAACCCGTGGGCAGTGTGATTCGGGTGCCGGAAAGCCCCAGCAAAGCAGCAGGGCCCAGGGATCCAGGGGCAGCCCAGCTCAGCTTCGCCCTATGGAGAGGGGAGGGCCGGGCGCGAAAACGGATAGCATTGCTTTCCTGAGCGGAGGCGACTTGGGGCTGTGCTTTGCTGCCCTAGGAGTGTTTCCCTTTGCAGAATGCAGCTCCCAGAAGCTCGTTTTGATTTGCCATTGCGACGGGGCCTCGGCACTGAGGGGCAGAGCTGGCTCAGGGGGCATGGCTGCGGCCTAGGCGCAGAAGGTCTTCGCGCTCCGAATCCTGCTTCCCCAGGAATGAGAACCCCTGTGGAGTGTGATTCGGGTGCCTGAAACCACCAGCAAAGCAGCAGGGCCCAGGGATCCAGGGGCTGCCCAGCTCAGCTTCGCCCTATGGAGAGCGGAGTGCCGGGGTGAAAACGGATAGCATTGCTTTCCTGAGCGGAGGCGAGTTGGGGCTGTGCTTCGCTGCCCGAGGAGTGTTTCCCTTTGCAGAATGCAGTTCCCGGGAGCTCGTTATGTGCCGTGGCTGCGACGGGGGCTCGGCGCTGAGCGGCCGAGCTGGATCAGGGGGCATGGCAGGGACCTGGGCGCAGAAGGCCTTCGCGCGCCCAATCCTGTTTCCCCACGAAGGAGTACCCATGGGCAGTGTGATTCGGGTGCCGGAAACCCCCAGCAAAGCAGCTGGGCCCAGGGATCTATGGGCAGCCCAGCCCCACATCGCCCTATGGAGAGCGCAGGGCCTGGGGGGAAAACGGCTTGCACTGCTTTCCTGAGCCAAGGCGCGTTGGGGGTGTGGTTTGCTGCCCGAGGAGAGTTTCCCTTTGCAGAATGCAGCTCCCAGAAGCTCGTTTTGGGCCGTAGCTGCCACGGGTCCTCAGCACTGAGCGGCCGAGCTGGCTCTGGGGGCATGGCTGGGACCTGGGCGCAGAAGCCTTTCGCGCACCCAATCCTGCATTCCCCACGAAGGAGAACCCGTGGGGAGTGGGATTTGGGCGCCGGAGACCCCCAGCAAAGCAGCAGGGCCCAGGGAGCCAGGGGTGGCCCAGTCCCGCTTTGCCCTATGGAGAGAGGAGGGCCGGGGGCGCAAACAGCTTGTGTTGATTTCCTGCGCCAAGGCACGGTGAGGCTGTGGATTGCTGCGGGAGGAGAGTTTCCCTTTGCAGAATGAAGATCCCAGAAGCTCGTCATGCGCCGTCGCTGCGAAGGGGCCTCGGCGCTGAGCGGCCGAGCTGGCTCAGGGGGCATGGATGGGGCCTGGGCGCAGAAGACCTTCGCGCGCCCAATCCTACTTCCCAAAGAAGGAGAACCAGTGGGGAGTGGGTTTCGGGCGCTGGAGACCCCCAGCAAAGCAGCAGTGCCCAGGGAGCCAGGGGTAGCTCAGCTCAGCTTCGCCCTATGGAGAGCGGAGGGCCGGGGGCGAAAACAGCTTGTGTTGCTTTCCTGAGCGGAGGCGAGTTGGGGCTGTGCTTTGCTGCCCGAGGAGTGTTTCCCTTTGCAGAATGCAGCTCCCCGAAGCTCGATTTGGGCCGTCGCTGCGACGGGGCCTCGGCGCTGAGCGGCCGAGCTGGCTCAGGGTGCATGGCTGTGGTCTGGGCGCAGAAGGCCTTCGCGCGCCCAATCCTGCTTCCCCACGAAGGAGAACCCGTGGGCAGTGTGATTCGGGTGCCGGAAAGCCCCAGCAAAGCAGCAGGGCCCAGGGATCCAGGGGCAGCCCAGCTCAGCTTCGCCCTATGGAGAGGGGAGGGCCGGGCGCGAAAACGGATAGCATTGCTTTCCTGAGCGGAGGCACGTTGGGGCTGTGGTTTGCTGCCCCAGCAGAGTTTCGCTTTGCAGAATGCAGCTCTCAGAAGCTCATTTTGGGCAATCGGTGCGACGGGGCCTCGGAGCTGAGTGGCCGAGCTGGCTCAGGGGGCATGGCTGGGGCCTGGGCGCAGAAGACCTTCGCGCGCCCAATCCTACTTCCCAAAGAAGGAGAACCAGTGGGGAGTGGGTTTCGGGCGCTGGAGACCCCCAGCAAAGCAGCAGTGCCCAGGGAGCCAGGGGTAGCTCAGCTCAGCTTCGCCCTATGGAGAGCGGAGGGCCGGGGGCGAAAACAGCTTGTGTTGATTTCCTGCGCCGAGGCAGGTTGAGGCTGTGGTGTGCTGCCCAAGGAGAGTTTCCCTTTGCAGAATGCAGCTCCCAGAAGCTCGTTTTGGGCCGTCGCTGCGAAGGGGCCTCGGTGCTGAGCGGCCGAGCTGGCTCAGGGTGCATGGCTGTGGTCTGGGTGCAGAAGGCCTTTGCGCGCCCAATCCTGCATCCCCACGAAGGAGAACCCGTGGGCAGTGTGATTCGGGTGCCGGAAAGCCCCAGCAAAGCAGCAGGGCCCAGGGATCCAGGGGCAGCCCAGCCCCGCATCGCCCTATGGAGAGCGCAGGGCCTGGGGGGAAAATGGCTTGCACTGCTTTCCTGAGCCAATGCGCGTTGGGGGTGTGGTTTGCTGCCCAAGGAGAGTTTCCTTTTGCAGAATGCAGCTCCCAGAAGCTCTTTTTGGGCCTTCGCTGCCACGGGTCCTCAGCGCTGATCTGCCGAGCTGGCTCAGGGGGGAAGGCTGGGGCCATGGCGCAGAAGCCTTTCGCAAACCCAATCCTACTTGCCCACGAAGGAGAACCCGTGTGGAGTGTTTTCGGCCGCCGGAAACTCCCAGCAAAGCAGCAGGGCCCAGGGATCCAGGGGCAGCCCAGCCCCGCTTTGCGCTATGGAGAGCGGAGGGCCGGGGTAAAAACAACTTGGGTTGATTACCTGCGCCGAGGGACGGTGAGGCTGTGGTTTGCTGCTGGAGGAGAGTTTCCCTTTGCAGAATGCAGTTCCCAGAAGCTCGTTATGTGCCGTTGCTGCGACGGGGCCTCGGCGCTGAGCGGCTGAGCTGGCTCAGGGGGCATGGCTGGGACCTGGGCGCAGAAGCCTTTCGCGCACCCAATCCTGCATTCCCCACGAAGGAGAACCCGTGGGGAGTGGGATTTGGGCGCCAGAGACCCCCAGTAAAGCAGCAGGGCCCAGGGAGCCAGGGGTGGCCCAGCCCCGCTTTGCCCTATGGAGAGAGGAGGGCCGGGGGCGCAAACAGCTTGTGTTGACTTCCTGCGCCAAGGCACGGTGAGGCTGTGGCTTGCTGCCCGAGGAGAGTTTCCCTTTGCAGAATGCAGCTCCCAGAAGCTCGTCATGGGCCGTCGCTGGGAAGGGGCCTTGGCGCTGAGCGGCCAAGCTGGCTCAGGGGGCATGGATGGGGCCTGGGCGCAGAAGACCTTCGCGCACCCAATCCTACATCCCAAAGAAGGAGAACCAGTGGGGAGTGGGTTTCGGGCGCTGGACACCCCCAGCAAAGCAGCAGGGCCCAGGGAGCCAGGGGCATCCCAGCTCAGCTTCACCCTATGGAGAGCGGAGGGCCCGGGGCGAAAACAGCTTGTGTTGATTTCCTGCGCCGAGGCAAGTTGAGGCTGTGGTGGGCTGCCCAAGGAGAGATTCCCTTTGCAGAATGCAGCTCCCAGAAGGTCGTTTAGATTTGCCATTGCGACGGGGCCTCGGCACTGAGGGGCAGAGCTGGCTCAGGGGGCATGGCTGGGGCCTAGGCGCAGAAGGTCTTCGCGCTCCGAATCCTGCTTCCCCACGAATGAGAACCCCTGTGGAGTGTGATTTGGGTGCCAGAAACCCCCAGCAAAGCAGCAGGGCCCAGGGATCCAGGGGCAGCCCAGCTCAGCTTCGCCCTATGGAGAGCAGAGTGCCGGGGGCGAAAATGGATAGCGTTGCTTTCCTGAGCGGAGGCTAGTTGGGGCTCTGCTTTGCTGCCCGAGGAGTGTTTCCCTTTGCAGAATGCAGCTCCCCGAAGCTCGATTTGGGCCGTCGCTGCGACGGGGCCTCGGCGCTGAGCGGCCGAGCTGGATCAGGGGGCATGGCTGTGGTCTGGGCGCAGAAGGCCTTCGCGCGCCCAATCCTGCTTCCCCACGGAGGAGAACCCGTGGGCAGTGTGATTCGGGTGCCGGAAAGCCCCAGCAAAGCAGCAGGGCCCAGGGATCCAGGGGCAGCCCAGCTCAGCTTCGCCCTATGGAGAGGGGAGGGCCGGGCGCGAAAACGGATAGCATTGCTTTCCTTAGCGGAGGCGACTTGGGGCTGTGCTTTGCTGCCCTAGGAGTGTTTCCCTTTGCAGAATGCAGCTCCCAGAAGCTCGTTTTGATTTGCCATTGCGACGGGGCCTCGGCACTGAGGGGCAGAGCTGGCTCAGGGGGCATGGCTGCGGCCTAGGCGCAGAAGGTCTTCGCGCTCCGAATCCTGCTTCCCCAGGAATGAGAACCCCTGTGGAGTGTGATTCGGGTGCCTGAAACCACCAGCAAAGCAGCAGGGCCCAGGGATCCAGGGGCTGCCCAGCTCAGCTTCGCCCTATGGAGAGCGGAGTGCCGGGGTGAAAACGGATAGCATTGCTTTCCTGAGCGGAGGCGAGTTGGGGCTGTGCTTCGCTGCCCGAGGAGTGTTTCCCTTTGCAGAATGCAGTTCCCGGGAGCTCGTTATGTGCCGTGGCTGCGACGGGGGCTCGGCGCTGAGCGGCCGAGCTGGATCAGGGGGCATGGCAGGGACCTGGGCGCAGAAGGCCTTCGCGCGCCCAATCCTGTTTCCCCACGAAGGAGTACCCATGGGCAGTGTGATTCGGGTGCCGGAAACCCCCAGCAAAGCAGCTGGGCCCAGGTATCTATGGGCAGCCCAGCCCCACATCGCCCTATGGAGAGCGCAGGGCCTGGGGGGAAAACGGCTTGCACTGCTTTCCTGAGCCAAGGCGCGTTGGGGGTGTGGTTTGCTGCCCGAGGAGAGTTTCCCTTTGCAGAATGCAGCTCCCAGAAGCTCGTTTTGGGCCGTAGCTGCCACGGGTCCTCAGCACTGAGCGGCCGAGCTGGCTCAGGGGGCATGGCTGGGGCCTGGGCGCAGAAGCCTTTCGCGCACCCAATCCTGCATTCCCCACGAAGGAGAACCCGTGGGGAGTGGGATTTGGGCGCCGGAGACCCCCAGCAAAGCAGCAGGGCCCAGGGAGCCAGGGGTGGCCCAGCCCCGCTTTGCCCTATGGAGAGAGGAGGGCCGGGGGCGCAAACAGCTTGTGTTGATTTCCTGCGCCAAGGCACGGTGAGGCTGTGGATTGCTGCCCGAGGAGAGTTTCCCTTTGCAGAATGAAGATCCCAGAAGCTCGTCATGCGCCGTCGCTGCGAAGGGGCCTCGGCGCTGAGCGGCCAAGCTGGCTCAGGGGGCATGGATGGGGCCTGGGCGCAGAAGACCTTCGCGCACCCAATCCTACATCCCAAAGAAGGAGAACCAGTGGGGAGTGGGTTTCGGGCGCTGGACACCCCCAGCAAAGCAGCAGGGCCCAGGGAGCCAGGGGCATCCCAGCTCAGCTTCACCCTATGGAGAGCGGAGGGCCCGGGGCGAAAACAGCTTGTGTTGATTTCCTGCGCCGAGGCAAGTTGAGGCTGTGGTGGGCTGCCCAAGGAGAGTTTCCCTTTGCAGAATGCAGCTCCCAGAAGGTCGTTTTGATTTGCCATTGCGACGGGGCCTCGGCACTGAGGGGCAGAGCTGGCTCGGGGGCATGGCTGCGGCCTAGGCGCAGAAGGTCTTCGCGCTCCGAATCCTGCTTCCCCACGAATGAGAACCCCTGTGGAGTGTGATTTGGGTGCCAGAAACCCCCAGCAAAGCAGCAGGGCCCAGGGATCCAGGGGCAGCCCAGCTCAGCTTCGCCCTATGGAGAGCGGAGTGCCGGGGGCGAAAATGGATAGCGTTGCTTTCCTGAGCGGAGGCAAGTTGGGGCTGTGCTTTGCTGCCCGAGGAGTGTTTCCCTTTGCAGAATGCAGCTCCCCGAAGCTCGATTTGGGCCGTCGCTGCGACGGGGCCTCGGCGCTGAGCGGCCGAGCTGGCTCAGGGTGCATGGCTGTGGTCTGGGCGCAGAAGGCCTTCGCGCGCCCAATCCTGCTTCCCCACGAAGGAGAACCCGTGGGCAGTGTGATTCGGGTGCCGGAAAGCCCCAGCAAAGCAGCAGGGCCCAGGGATCCAGGGGCAGCCCAGCTCAGCTTCGCCCTATGGAGAGGGGAGGGCCGGGCGCGAAAACGGATAGCATTGCTTTCCTGAGCGGAGGCACGTTGGGGCTGTGGTTTGCTGCCCCAGCAGAGTTTCGCTTTGCAGATGCAGCTCTCAGAAGCTCATTTTGGGCAATCGGTGCGACGGGGCCTCGGAGCTGAGTGGCCGAGCTGGCTCAGGGGGCATGGCTGGGGCCTGGGCGCAGGAGGCTTTCGCGCGCCCAATCCTGCATTCCCCGCGAAGGAGAACCCGTGGGGAGTGCGTTTCGGGCTCCGGAGACCCCCAGGAAAGCAGCAGGGCCCAGGGATCCAGGGGCAGCCCAGCCCCGCTTTGCCCAATGGAGAGCCGAAGGCCGGGGCGAAAACAGCTTGTGTTGATTTCCTGCAGCGAGGCACTGTGAGGCTGTGGTTTGTTGCCCAAGGAGAGTTTCCCTTTGCAGAATGCAGTTCCCAGAAGCTCGTTATGTGCCATCGCTGCGACGGGGCCTCGGCGCTGAGCGGCGGAGCTGGATCAGGGGGCATGGCAGGGACCTGGGCGCAGAAGGCCTTCGCGCGCCCAATCCTGTTTCCCCACCAAGGAGTACCCATGGGCAGTGTGATTCGGGTGCCGGAAACCCCCAGCAAAGCAGCTGGGCCCAGGGATCCAGGGGCAGTCCAGCCCCGCATCGCCCTATGAAGAGCGCAGGGCCTGGGGGGGAAAACGGCTTGCACTGCTTTCCTGAGCCAAGGCGAGTTGGGGGTGTGGTTTGCTGCCCTAGGAGAGTTTCCCTTTGCAGAATGCAGCTCCCAGAAGCTCGTCATGGGCTGTCGCTGCGAAGGGGCCTCGGCGGTGAGCGGCTGAACTGGCTCAGGGGGCATGGATGGGGCCTGGGCGCAGAAGGCCTTCACGCACCCAATCCTACTTCCCAAAGAAGGAGAACCAGTGGGGAGTGGGTTTCGGGCACTGGAGACCCCCAGCAAAGCAGCAGGGCCCAGGGAGCCAGGGGCAGCCCAGCTCAGCTTCGCCCTATGGAGAGCGGAGGGCCGGGGGCGAAAACAGCTTGTGTTGATTTCCTGCGCCGAGGCAAGTTGAGGCTGTGGTGGGCTGCCCAAGGAGAGTTTCCCTTTGCAGAATGCAGCTCCCAGAAGCTCGTTTTGATTTGCCATTGCGACGGGGCCTCGGCACTGAGCGGCAGAGCTGGCTCAGGTGGCACGGCTGCGGCCTAGGCGCAGAAGGTCTTCGCGCTCCGAATCCTGCTTCCCCACGAATGAGAACCCCTGTGGAGTGTGATTTGGGTGCCAGAAACCCCCAGCAAAGCAGCAGGGCCCAGGGATCCAGGGGCAGCCCAGCTCAGCTTCGCCCTATGGAGAGCGGAGTGCCGGGGGCGAAAACGGATAGCGTTGCTTTCCTGAGCGGAGGCGAGTTGGGGCTGTGCTTTGCTGCCCGAGGAGTGTTTCCCTTTGCAGAATGCAGCTCCCCGAAGCTCGATTTGGGCCGTTGCTGCGACGGGGCCTCGGCGCTGAGCGGCCGAGCTGGCTCAGGGTGCATGGCTGTGGTCTGGGCGCAGAAGGCCTTCGCGCGCCCAATCCTGCTTCCCCACGGAGGAGAACCCGTGGGCAGTGTGATTCGGGTGCCGGAAAGCCCCAGCAAAGCAGCAGGGCCCAGGGATCCAGGGGCAGCCCAGCTCAGCTTCGCCCTATGGAGAGGGGAGGGCCGGGCGCGAAAACGGATAGCATTGCTTTCCTGAGCGGAGGCGACTTGGGGCTGTGCTTTGCTGCCCTAGGAGTGTTTCCCTTTGCAGAATGCAGCTCCCAGAAGCTCGTTTTGATTTGCCATTGCGACGGGGCCTCGGCACTGAGGGGCAGAGCTGGCTCAGGGGGCATGGCTGCGGCCTAGGCGCAGAAGGTCTTCGCGCTCCGAATCCTGCTTCCCCAGGAATGAGAACCCCTGTGGAGTGTGATTCGGGTGCCTGAAACCACCAGCAAAGCAGCAGGGCCCAGGGATCCAGGGGCTGCCCAGCTCAGCTTCGCCCTATGGAGAGCGGAGTGCCGGGGTGAAAACGGATAGCATTGCTTTCCTGAGCGGAGGCGAGTTGGGGCTGTGCTTCGCTGCCCGAGGAGTGTTTCCCTTTGCAGAATGCAGTTCCCGGGAGCTCGTTATGTGCCGTGGCTGCGACGGGGGCTCGGCGCTGAGCGGCCGAGCTGGATCAGGGGGCATGGCAGGGACCTGGGCGCAGAAGGCCTTCGCGCGCCCAATCCTGTTTCCCCACGAAGGAGTACCCATGGGCAGTGTGATTCGGGTGCCGGAAACCCCCAGCAAAGCAGCTGGGCCCAGGTATCTATGGGCAGCCCAGCCCCACATCGCCCTATGGAGAGCGCAGGGCCTGGGGGGAAAACGGCTTGCACTGCTTTCCTGAGCCAAGGCGCGTTGGGGGTGTGGTTTGCTGCCCGAGGAGAGTTTCCCTTTGCAGAATGCAGCTCCCAGAAGCTCGTTTTGGGCCGTAGCTGCCACGGGTCCTCAGCACTGAGCGGCCGAGCTGGCTCTGGGGGCATGGCTGGGACCTGGGCGCAGAAGCCTTTCGCGCACCCAATCCTGCATTCCCCACGAAGGAGAACCCGTGGGGAGTGGGATTTGGGCGCCGGAGACCCCCAGCAAAGCAGCAGGGCCCAGGGAGCCAGGGGTGGCCCAGTCCCGCTTTGCCCTATGGAGAGAGGAGGGCCGGGGGCGCAAACAGCTTGTGTTGATTTCCTGCGCCAAGGCACGGTGAGGCTGTGGATTGCTGCGGGAGGAGAGTTTCCCTTTGCAGAATGAAGATCCCAGAAGCTCGTCATGCGCCGTCGCTGCGAAGGGGCCTCGGCGCTGAGCGGCCTAGCTGGCTCAGGGGGCATGGATGGGGCCTGGGCGCAGAAGACCTTCGCGCGCCCAATCCTACTTCCCAAAGAAGGAGAACCAGTGGGGAGTGGGTTTCGGGCGCTGGAGACCCCCAGCAAAGCAGCAGTGCCCAGGGAGCCAGGGGTAGCTCAGCTCAGCTTCGCCCTATGGAGAGCGGAGGGCCGGGGGCGAAAACAGCTTGTGTTGCTTTCCTGAGCGGAGGCGAGTTGGGGCTGTGCTTTGCTGCCCGAGGAGTGTTTCCCTTTGCAGAATGCAGCTCCCCGAAGCTCGATTTGGGCCGTCGCTGCGACGGGGCCTCGGCGCTGAGCGGCCGAGCTGGCTCAGGGTGCATGGCTGTGGTCTGGGCGCAGAAGGCCTTCGCGCGCCCAATCCTGCTTCCCCACGAAGGAGAACCCGTGGGCAGTGTGATTCGGGTGCCGGAAAGCCCCAGCAAAGCAGCAGGGCCCAGGGATCCAGGGGCAGCCCAGCTCAGCTTCACCCTATGGAGAGGGGAGGGCCGGGCGCGAAAACGGATAGCATTGCTTTCCTGAGCGGAGGCACGTTGGGGCTGTGGTTTGCTGCCCCAGCAGAGTTTCGCTTTGCAGAATGCAGCTCTCAGAAGCTCATTTTGGGCAATCGGTGCGACGGGGCCTCGGAGCTGAGTGGCCGAGCTGGCTCAGGGGGCATGGCTGGGGCCTGGGCGCAGAAGACCTTCGCGCGCCCAATCCTACTTCCCAAAGAAGGAGAACCAGTGGGGAGTGGGTTTCGGGCGCTGGAGACCCCCAGCAAAGCAGCAGTGCCCAGGGAGCCAGGGGTAGCTCAGCTCAGCTTCGCCCTATGGAGAGCGGAGGGCCGGGGGCGAAAACAGCTTGTGTTGATTTCCTGCGCCGAGGCAGGTTGAGGCTGTGGTGTGCTGCCCAAGGAGAGTTTCCCTTTGCAGAATGCAGCTCCCAGAAGCTCGTTTTGGGCCGTCGCTGCGAAGGGGCCTCGGTGCTGAGCGGCCGAGCTGGCTCAGGGTGCATGGCTGTGGTCTGGGTGCAGAAGGCCTTTGCGCGCCCAATCCTGCATCCCCACGAAGGAGAACCCGTGGGCAGTGTGATTCGGGTGCCGGAAAGCCCCAGCAAAGCAGCAGGGCCCAGGGATCCAGGGGCAGCCCAGCCCCGCATCGCCCTATGGAGAGCGCAGGGCCTGGGGGGAAAACGGCTTGCACTGCTTTCCTGAGCCAATGCGCGTTGGGGGTGTGGTTTGCTGCCCAAGGAGAGTTTCCTTTTGCAGAATGCAGCTCCCAGAAGCTCTTTTTGGGCCTTCGCTGCCACGGGTCCTCAGCGCTGATCTGCCGAGCTGGCTCAGGGGGGAAGGCTGGGGCCATGGCGCAGAAGCCTTTCGCAAACCCAATCCTACTTGCCCACGAAGGAGAACCCGTGTGGAGTGTTTTCGGCCGCCGGAAACTCCCAGCAAAGCAGCAGGGCCCAGGGATCCAGGGGCAGCCCAGCCCCGCTTTGCGCTATGGAGAGCGGAGGGCCGGGGTAAAAACAACTTGGGTTGATTACCTGCGCCGAGGGACGGTGAGGCTGTGGTTTGCTGCTGGAGGAGAGTTTCCCTTTGCAGAATGCAGTTCCCAGAAGCTCGTTATGTGCCATTGCTGCGACGGGGCCTCGGCGCTGAGCGGCTGAGCTGGCTCAGGGGGCATGGCTGGGACCTGGGCGCAGAAGCCTTTCGCGCACCCAATCCTGCATTCCCCACGAAGGAGATCCCGTGGGGAGTGGGATTTGGGCGCCAGAGACCCCCAGTAAAGCAGCAGGGACCAGGGAGCCAGGGGTGGCCCAGCCCCGCTTTGCCCTATGGAGAGAGGAGGGCCGGGGGCGCAAACAGCTTGTGTTGATTTCCTGCGCCAAGGCACGGTGAGGCTGTGGCTTGCTGCCCGAGGAGAGTTTCCCTTTGCAGAATGCAGCTCCCAGAAGCTCGTCATGGGCCGTCGCTGGGAAGGGGCCTTGGCGCTGAGCGGCCAAGCTGGCTCAGGGGGCATGGATGGGGCCTGGGCGCAGAAGACCTTCGCGCACCCAATCCTACATCCCAAAGAAGGAGAACCAGTGGGGAGTGGGTTTCGGGCGCTGGAGACCCCCAGCAAAGCAGCAGGGCCCAGGGAGCCAGGGGCATCCCAGCTCAGCTTCACCCTATGGAGAGCGGAGGGCCCGGGGCGAAAACAGCTTGTGTTGATTTCCTGCGCCGAGGCAAGTTGAGGCTGTGGTGGGCTGCCCAAGGAGAGTTTCCCTTTGCAGAATGCAGCTCCCAGAAGCTCGTTTTGATTTGCCATTGCGACGGGGCCTCGGCACTGAGCGGCAGAGCTGGCTCAGGTGGCACGGCTGCGGCCTAGGCGCAGAAGGTCTTCGCGCTCCGAATCCTGCTTCCCCACGAATGAGAACCCCTGTGGAGTGTGATTTGGGTGCCAGAAACCCCCAGCAAAGCAGCAGGGCCCAGGGATCCAGGGGCAGCCCAGCTCAGCTTCGCCCTATGGAGAGCGGAGTGCCGGGGGCGAAAACGGATAGCGTTGCTTTCCTGAGCGGAGGCGAGTTGGGGCTGTGCTTTGCTGCCCGAGGAGTGTTTCCCTTTGCAGAATGCAGCTCCCCGAAGCTCGATTTGGGCCGTTGCTGCGACGGGGCCTCGGCGCTGAGCGGCCGAGCTGGCTCAGGGTGCATGGCTGTGGTCTGGGCGCAGAAGGCCTTCGCGCGCCCAATCCTGCTTCCCCACGGAGGAGAACCCGTGGGCAGTGTGATTCGGGTGCCGGAAAGCCCCAGCAAAGCAGCAGGGCCCAGGGATCCAGGGGCAGCCCAGCTCAGCTTCGCCCTATGGAGAGGGGAGGGCCGGGCGCGAAAACGGATAGCATTGCTTTCCTGAGCGGAGGCGACTTGGGGCTGTGCTTTGCTGCCCTAGGAGTGTTTCCCTTTGCAGAATGCAGCTCCCAGAAGCTCGTTTTGATTTGCCATTGCGACGGGGCCTCGGCACTGAGGGGCAGAGCTGGCTCAGGGGGCATGGCTGCGGCCTAGGCGCAGAAGGTCTTCGCGCTCCGAATCCTGCTTCCCCAGGAATGAGAACCCCTGTGGAGTGTGATTCGGGTGCCTGAAACCACCAGCAAAGCAGCAGGGCCCAGGGATCCAGGGGCTGCCCAGCTCAGCTTCGCCCTATGGAGAGCGGAGTGCCGGGGTGAAAACGGATAGCATTGCTTTCCTGAGCGGAGGCGAGTTGGGGCTGTGCTTCGCTGCCCGAGGAGTGTTTCCCTTTGCAGAATGCAGTTCCCGGGAGCTCGTTATGTGCCGTGGCTGCGACGGGGGCTCGGCGCTGAGCGGCCGAGCTGGATCAGGGGGCATGGCAGGGACCTGGGCGCAGAAGGCCTTCGCGCGCCCAATCCTGTTTCCCCACGAAGGAGTACCCATGGGCAGTGTGATTCGGGTGCCGGAAACCCCCAGCAAAGCAGCTGGGCCCAGGTATCTATGGGCAGCCCAGCCCCACATCGCCCTATGGAGAGCGCAGGGCCTGGGGGGAAAACGGCTTGCACTGCTTTCCTGAGCCAAGGCGCGTTGGGGGTGTGGTTTGCTGCCCGAGGAGAGTTTCCCTTTGCAGAATGCAGCTCCCAGAAGCTCGTTTTGGGCCGTAGCTGCCACGGGTCCTCAGCACTGAGCGGCCGAGCTGGCTCTGGGGGCATGGCTGGGACCTGGGCGCAGAAGCCTTTCGCGCACCCAATCCTGCATTCCCCACGAAGGAGAACCCGTGGGGAGTGGGATTTGGGCGCCGGAGACCCCCAGCAAAGCAGCAGGGCCCAGGGAGCCAGGGGTGGCCCAGTCCCGCTTTGCCCTATGGAGAGAGGAGGGCCGGGGGCGCAAACAGCTTGTGTTGATTTCCTGCGCCAAGGCACGGTGAGGCTGTGGATTGCTGCGGGAGGAGAGTTTCCCTTTGCAGAATGAAGATCCCAGAAGCTCGTCATGCGCCGTCGCTGCGAAGGGGCCTCGGCGCTGAGCGGCCGAGCTGGCTCAGGGGGCATGGATGGGGCCTGGGCGCAGAAGACCTTCGCGCGCCCAATCCTACTTCCCAAAGAAGGAGAACCAGTGGGGAGTGGGTTTCGGGCGCTGGAGACCCCCAGCAAAGCAGCAGTGCCCAGGGAGCCAGGGGTAGCTCAGCTCAGCTTCGCCCTATGGAGAGCGGAGGGCCGGGGGCGAAAACAGCTTGTGTTGCTTTCCTGAGCGGAGGCGAGTTGGGGCTGTGCTTTGCTGCCCGAGGAGTGTTTCCCTTTGCAGAATGCAGCTCCCCGAAGCTCGATTTGGGCCGTCGCTGCGACGGGGCCTCGGCGCTGAGCGGCCGAGCTGGCTCAGGGTGCATGGCTGTGGTCTGGGCGCAGAAGGCCTTCGCGCGCCCAATCCTGCTTCCCCACGAAGGAGAACCCGTGGGCAGTGTGATTCGGGTGCCGGAAAGCCCCAGCAAAGCAGCAGGGCCCAGGGATCCAGGGGCAGCCCAGCTCAGCTTCGCCCTATGGAGAGGGGAGGGCCGGGCGCGAAAACGGATAGCATTGCTTTCCTGAGCGGAGGCACGTTGGGGCTGTGGTTTGCTGCCCCAGCAGAGTTTCGCTTTGCAGAATGCAGCTCTCAGAAGCTCATTTTGGGCAATCGGTGCGACGGGGCCTCGGAGCTGAGTGGCCGAGCTGGCTCAGGGGGCATGGCTGGGGCCTGGGCGCAGAAGACCTTCGCGCGCCCAATCCTACTTCCCAAAGAAGGAGAACCAGTGGGGAGTGGGTTTCGGGCGCTGGAGACCCCCAGCAAAGCAGCAGTGCCCAGGGAGCCAGGGGTAGCTCAGCTCAGCTTCGCCCTATGGAGAGCGGAGGGCCGGGGGCGAAAACAGCTTGTGTTGATTTCCTGCGCCGAGGCAGGTTGAGGCTGTGGTGTGCTGCCCAAGGAGAGTTTCCCTTTGCAGAATGCAGCTCCCAGAAGCTCGTTTTGGGCCGTCGCTGCGAAGGGGCCTCGGTGCTGAGCGGCCGAGCTGGCTCAGGGTGCATGGCTGTGGTCTGGGTGCAGAAGGCCTTTGCGCGCCCAATCCTGCATCCCCACGAAGGAGAACCCGTGGGCAGTGTGATTCGGGTGCCGGAAAGCCCCAGCAAAGCAGCAGGGCCCAGGGATCCAGGGGCAGCCCAGCCCCGCATCGCCCTATGGAGAGCGCAGGGCCTGGGGGGAAAACGGCTTGCACTGCTTTCCTGAGCCAATGCGCGTTGGGGGTGTGGTTTGCTGCCCAAGGAGAGTTTCCTTTTGCAGAATGCAGCTCCCAGAAGCTCTTTTTGGGCCTTCGCTGCCACGGGTCCTCAGCGCTGATCTGCCGAGCTGGCTCAGGGGGGAAGGCTGGGGCCATGGCGCAGAAGCCTTTCGCAAACCCAATCCTACTTGCCCACGAAGGAGAACCCGTGTGGAGTGTTTTCGGCCGCCGGAAACTCCCAGCAAAGCAGCAGGGCCCAGGGATCCAGGGGCAGCCCAGCCCCGCTTTGCGCTATGGAGAGCGGAGGGCCGGGGTAAAAACAACTTGGGTTGATTACCTGCGCCGAGGGACGGTGAGGCTGTGGTTTGCTGCTGGAGGAGAGTTTCCCTTTGCAGAATGCAGTTCCCAGAAGCTCGTTATGTGCCGTTGCTGCGACGGGGCCTCGGCGCTGAGCGGCTGAGCTGGCTCAGGGGGCATGGCTGGGACCTGGGCGCAGAAGCCTTTCGCGCACCCAATCCTGCATTCCCCACGAAGGAGATCCCGTGGGGAGTGGGATTTGGGCGCCAGAGACCCCCAGTAAAGCAGCAGGGACCAGGGAGCCAGGGGTGGCCCAGCCCCGCTTTGCCCTATGGAGAGAGGAGGGCCGGGGGCGCAAACAGCTTGTGTTGATTTCCTGCGCCAAGGCACGGTGAGGCTGTGGCTTGCTGCCCGAGGAGAGTTTCCCTTTGCAGAATGCAGCTCCCAGAAGCTCGTCATGGGCCGTCGCTGGGAAGGGGCCTTGGCGCTGAGCGGCCAAGCTGGCTCAGGGGGCATGGATGGGGCCTGGGCGCAGAAGACCTTCGCGCACCCAATCCTACATCCCAAAGAAGGAGAACCAGTGGGGAGTGGGTTTCGGGCGCTGGACACCCCCAGCAAAGCAGCAGGGCCCAGGGAGCCAGGGGCATCCCAGCTCAGCTTCACCCTATGGAGAGCGGAGGGCCCGGGGCGAAAACAGCTTGTGTTGATTTCCTGCGCCGAGGCAAGTTGAGGCTGTGGTGGGCTGCCCAAGGAGAGATTCCCTTTGCAGAATGCAGCTCCCAGAAGGTCGTTTAGATTTGCCATTGCGACGGGGCCTCGGCACTGAGGGGCAGAGCTGGCTCAGGGGGCATGGCTGGGGCCTAGGCGCAGAAGGTCTTCGCGCTCCGAATCCTGCTTCCCCACGAATGAGAACCCCTGTGGAGTGTGATTTGGGTGCCAGAAACCCCCAGCAAAGCAGCAGGGCCCAGGGATCCAGGGGCAGCCCAGCTCAGCTTCGCCCTATGGAGAGCAGAGTGCCGGGGGCGAAAATGGATAGCGTTGCTTTCCTGAGCGGAGGCTAGTTGGGGCTCTGCTTTGCTGCCCGAGGAGTGTTTCCCTTTGCAGAATGCAGCTCCCCGAAGCTCGATTTGGGCCGTCGCTGCGACGGGGCCTCGGCGCTGAGCGGCCGAGCTGGCTCAGGGTGCATGGCTGTGGTCTGGGCGCAGAAGGCCTTCGCGCGCCCAATCCTGCTTCCCCACGGAGGAGAACCCGTGGGCAGTGTGATTCGGGTGCCGGAAAGCCCCAGCAAAGCAGCAGGGCCCAGGGATCCAGGGGCAGCCCAGCTCAGCTTCGCCCTATGGAGAGGGGAGGGCCGGGCGCGAAAACGGATAGCATTGCTTTCCTGAGCGGAGGCGACTTGGGGCTGTGCTTTGCTGCCCGAGGAGTGTTTCCCTTTGCAGAATGAAGCTCCCAGAAGCTCGTTTTGATTTGCCATTGCGACGGGGCCTCGGCACTGAGGGGCAGAGCTGGCTCGGGGGCATGGCTGCGGCCTAGGCGCAGAAGGTCTTCGCGCTCCGAATCCTGCTTCCCCACGAATGAGAACCCCTGTGGAGTGTGATTTGGGTGCCAGAAACCCCCAGCAAAGCAGCAGGGCCCAGGGATCCAGGGGCAGCCCAGCTCAGCTTCGCCCTATGGAGAGCGGAGTGCCGGGGGCGAAAATGGATAGCGTTGCTTTCCTGAGCGGAGGCAAGTTGGGGCTGTGCTTTGCTGCCCGAGGAGTGTTTCCCTTTGCAGAATGCAGCTCCCCGAAGCTCGATTTGGGCCGTCGCTGCGACGGGGCCTCGGCGCTGAGCGGCCGAGCTGGCTCAGGGTGCATGGCTGTGGTCTGGGCGCAGAAGGCCTTCGCGCGCCCAATCCTGCTTCCCCACGAAGGAGAACCCGTGGGCAGTGTGATTCGGGTGCCGGAAAGCCCCAGCAAAGCAGCAGGGCCCAGGGATCCAGGGGCAGCCCAGCTCAGCTTCGCCCTATGGAGAGGGGAGGGCCGGGCGCGAAAACGGATAGCATTGCTTTCCTGAGCGGAGGCACGTTGGGGCTGTGGTTTGCTGCCCCAGCAGAGTTTCGCTTTGCAGATGCAGCTCTCAGAAGCTCATTTTGGGCAATCGGTGCGACGGGGCCTCGGAGCTGAGTGGCCGAGCTGGCTCAGGGGGCATGGCTGGGGCCTGGGCGCAGGAGGCTTTCGCGCGCCCAATCCTGCATTCCCCGCGAAGGAGAACCCGTGGGGAGTGCGTTTCGGGCTCCGGAGACCCCCAGGAAAGCAGCAGGGCCCAGGGATCCAGGGGCAGCCCAGCCCCGCTTTGCCCAATGGAGAGCCGAAGGCCGGGGCGAAAACAGCTTGTGTTGATTTCCTGCAGCGAGGCACTGTGAGGCTGTGGTTTGTTGCCCAAGGAGAGTTTCCCTTTGCAGAATGCAGTTCCCAGAAGCTCGTTATGTGCCATCGCTGCGACGGGGCCTCGGCGCTGAGCGGCGGAGCTGGATCAGGGGGCATGGCAGGGACCTGGGCGCAGAAGGCCTTCGCGCGCCCAATCCTGTTTCCCCACCAAGGAGTACCCATGGGCAGTGTGATTCGGGTGCCGGAAACCCCCAGCAAAGCAGCTGGGCCCAGGGATCCAGGGGCAGTCCAGCCCCGCATCGCCCTATGAAGAGCGCAGGGCCTGGGGGGGAAAACGGCTTGCACTGCTTTCCTGAGCCAAGGCGAGTTGGGGGTGTGGTTTGCTGCCCTAGGAGAGTTTCCCTTTGCAGAATGCAGCTCCCAGAAGCTCGTCATGGGCTGTCGCTGCGAAGGGGCCTCGGCGGTGAGCGGCTGAACTGGCTCAGGGGGCATGGATGGGGCCTGGGCGCAGAAGGCCTTCACGCACCCAATCCTACTTCCCAAAGAAGGAGAACCAGTGGGGAGTGGGTTTCGGGCACTGGAGACCCCCAGCAAAGCAGCAGGGCCCAGGGAGCCAGGGGCAGCCCAGCTCAGCTTCGCCCTATGGAGAGCGGAGGGCCGGGGGCGAAAACAGCTTGTGTTGATTTCCTGCGCCGAGGCAAGTTGAGGCTGTGGTGGGCTGCCCAAGGAGAGTTTCCCTTTGCAGAATGCAGCTCCCAGAAGCTCGTTTTGATTTGCCATTGCGACGGGGCCTCGGCACTGAGCGGCAGAGCTGGCTCAGGTGGCACGGCTGCGGCCTAGGCGCAGAAGGTCTTCGCGCTCCGAATCCTGCTTCCCCAGGAATGAGAACCCCTGTGGAGTGTGATTTGGGTGCCAGAAACCCCCAGCAAAGCAGCAGGGCCCAGGGATCCAGGGGCAGCCCAGCTCAGCTTCGCCCTATGGAGAGCGGAGTGCCGGGGGCGAAAACGGATAGCGTTGCTTTCCTGAGCGGAGGCGAGTTGGGGCTGTGCTTTGCTGCCCGAGGAGTGTTTCCCTTTGCAGAATGCAGCTCCCCGAAGCTCGATTTGGGCCGTTGCTGCGACGGGGCCTCGGCGCTGAGCGGCCGAGCTGGCTCAGGGTGCATGGCTGTGGTCTGGGCGCAGAAGGCCTTCGCGCGCCCAATCCTGCTTCCCCACGGAGGAGAACCCGTGGGCAGTGTGATTCGGGTGCCGGAAAGCCCCAGCAAAGCAGCAGGGCCCAGGGATCCAGGGGCAGCCCAGCTCAGCTTCGCCCTATGGAGAGGGGAGGGCCGGGCGCGAAAACGGATAGCATTGCTTTCCTGAGCGGAGGCGACTTGGGGCTGTGCTTTGCTGCCCTAGGAGTGTTTCCCTTTGCAGAATGCAGCTCCCAGAAGCTCGTTTTGATTTGCCATTGCGACGGGGCCTCGGCACTGAGGGGCAGAGCTGGCTCAGGGGGCATGGCTGCGGCCTAGGCGCAGAAGGTCTTCGCGCTCCGAATCCTGCTTCCCCAGGAATGAGAACCCCTGTGGAGTGTGATTCGGGTGCCTGAAACCACCAGCAAAGCAGCAGGGCCCAGGGATCCAGGGGCTGCCCAGCTCAGCTTCGCCCTATGGAGAGCGGAGTGCCGGGGTGAAAACGGATAGCATTGCTTTCCTGAGCGGAGGCGAGTTGGGGCTGTGCTTCGCTGCCCGAGGAGTGTTTCCCTTTGCAGAATGCAGTTCCCGGGAGCTCGTTATGTGCCGTGGCTGCGACGGGGGCTCGGCGCTGAGCGGCCGAGCTGGATCAGGGGGCATGGCAGGGACCTGGGCGCAGAAGGCCTTCGCGCGCCCAATCCTGTTTCCCCACGAAGGAGTACCCATGGGCAGTGTGATTCGGGTGCCGGAAACCCCCAGCAAAGCAGCTGGGCCCAGGTATCTATGGGCAGCCCAGCCCCACATCGCCCTATGGAGAGCGCAGGGCCTGGGGGGAAAACGGCTTGCACTGCTTTCCTGAGCCAAGGCGCGTTGGGGGTGTGGTTTGCTGCCCGAGGAGAGTTTCCCTTTGCAGAATGCAGCTCCCAGAAGCTCGTTTTGGGCCGTAGCTGCCACGGGTCCTCAGCACTGAGCGGCCGAGCTGGCTCTGGGGGCATGGCTGGGACCTGGGCGCAGAAGCCTTTCGCGCACCCAATCCTGCATTCCCCACGAAGGAGAACCCGTGGGGAGTGGGATTTGGGCGCCGGAGACCCCCAGCAAAGCAGCAGGGCCCAGGGAGCCAGGGGTGGCCCAGTCCCGCTTTGCCCTATGGAGAGAGGAGGGCCGGGGGCGCAAACAGCTTGTGTTGATTTCCTGCGCCAAGGCACGGTGAGGCTGTGGATTGCTGCGGGAGGAGAGTTTCCCTTTGCAGAATGAAGATCCCAGAAGCTCGTCATGCGCCGTCGCTGCGAAGGGGCCTCGGCGCTGAGCGGCCGAGCTGGCTCAGGGGGCATGGATGGGGCCTGGGCGCAGAAGACCTTCGCGCGCCCAATCCTACTTCCCAAAGAAGGAGAACCAGTGGGGAGTGGGTTTCGGGCGCTGGAGACCCCCAGCAAAGCAGCAGTGCCCAGGGAGCCAGGGGTAGCTCAGCTCAGCTTCGCCCTATGGAGAGCGGAGGGCCGGGGGCGAAAACAGCTTGTGTTGCTTTCCTGAGCGGAGGCGAGTTGGGGCTGTGCTTTGCTGCCCGAGGAGTGTTTCCCTTTGCAGAATGCAGCTCCCCGAAGCTCGATTTGGGCCGTCGCTGCGACGGGGCCTCGGCGCTGAGCGGCCGAGCTGGCTCAGGGTGCATGGCTGTGGTCTGGGCGCAGAAGGCCTTCGCGCGCCCAATCCTGCTTCCCCACGAAGGAGAACCCGTGGGCAGTGTGATTCGGGTGCCGGAAAGCCCCAGCAAAGCAGCAGGGCCCAGGGATCCAGGGGCAGCCCAGCCCCGCATCGCCCTATGGAGAGCGCAGGGCCTGGGGGGAAAACGGCTTGCACTGCTTTCCTGAGCCAATGCGCGTTGGGGGTGTGGTTTGCTGCCCAAGGAGAGTTTCCTTTTGCAGAATGCAGCTCCCAGAAGCTCTTTTTGGGCCTTCGCTGCCACGGGTCCTCAGCGCTGATCTGCCGAGCTGGCTCAGGGGGGAAGGCTGGGGCCATGGCGCAGAAGCCTTTCGCAAACCCAATCCTACTTGCCCACGAAGGAGAACCCGTGTGGAGTGTTTTCGGCCGCCGGAAACTCCCAGCAAAGCAGCAGGGCCCAGGGATCCAGGGGCAGCCCAGCCCCGCTTTGCGCTATGGAGAGCGGAGGGCCGGGGTAAAAACAACTTGGGTTGATTACCTGCGCCGAGGGACGGTGAGGCTGTGGTTTGCTGCTGGAGGAGAGTTTCCCTTTGCAGAATGCAGTTCCCAGAAGCTCGTTATGTGCCGTTGCTGCGACGGGGCCTCGGCGCTGAGCGGCTGAGCTGGCTCAGGGGGCATGGCTGGGACCTGGGCGCAGAAGCCTTTCGCGCACCCAATCCTGCATTCCCCACGAAGGAGATCCCGTGGGGAGTGGGATTTGGGCGCCAGAGACCCCCAGTAAAGCAGCAGGGACCAGGGAGCCAGGGGTGGCCCAGCCCCGCTTTGCCCTATGGAGAGAGGAGGGCCGGGGGCGCAAACAGCTTGTGTTGATTTCCTGCGCCAAGGCACGGTGAGGCTGTGGCTTGCTGCCCGAGGAGAGTTTCCCTTTGCAGAATGCAGCTCCCAGAAGCTCGTCATGGGCCGTCGCTGGGAAGGGGCCTTGGCGCTGAGCGGCCAAGCTGGCTCAGGGGGCATGGATGGGGCCTGGGCGCAGAAGACCTTCGCGCACCCAATCCTACATCCCAAAGAAGGAGAACCAGTGGGGAGTGGGTTTCGGGCGCTGGACACCCCCAGCAAAGCAGCAGGGCCCAGGGAGCCAGGGGCATCCCAGCTCAGCTTCACCCTATGGAGAGCGGAGGGCCCGGGGCGAAAACAGCTTGTGTTGATTTCCTGCGCCGAGGCAAGTTGAGGCTGTGGTGGGCTGCCCAAGGAGAGATTCCCTTTGCAGAATGCAGCTCCCAGAAGGTCGTTTAGATTTGCCATTGCGACGGGGCCTCGGCACTGAGGGGCAGAGCTGGCTCAGGGGGCATGGCTGGGGCCTAGGCGCAGAAGGTCTTCGCGCTCCGAATCCTGCTTCCCCACGAATGAGAACCCCTGTGGAGTGTGATTTGGGTGCCAGAAACCCCCAGCAAAGCAGCAGGGCCCAGGGATCCAGGGGCAGCCCAGCTCAGCTTCGCCCTATGGAGAGCAGAGTGCCGGGGGCGAAAACGGATAGCGTTGCTTTCCTGAGCGGAGGCTAGTTGGGGCTCTGCTTTGCTGCCCGAGGAGTGTTTCCCTTTGCAGAATGCAGCTCCCCGAAGCTCGATTTGGGCCGTCGCTGCGACGGGGCCTCGGCGCTGAGCGGCCGAGCTGGCTCAGGGTGCATGGCTGTGGTCTGGGCGCAGAAGGCCTTCGCGCGCCCAATCCTGCTTCCCCACGGAGGAGAACCCGTGGGCAGTGTGATTCGGGTGCCGGAAAGCCCCAGCAAAGCAGCAGGGCCCAGGGATCCAGGGGCAGCCCAGCTCAGCTTCGCCCTATGGAGAGGGGAGGGCCGGGCGCGAAAACGGATAGCATTGCTTTCCTGAGCGGAGGCGACTTGGGGCTGTGCTTTGCTGCCCGAGGAGTGTTTCCCTTTGCAGAATGCAGCTCCCAGAAGCTCGTTTTGATTTGCCATTGCGACGGGGCCTCGGCACTGAGGGGCAGAGCTGGCTCAGGGGGCATGGCTGCGGCCTAGGCGCAGAAGGTCTTCGCGCTCCGAATCCTGCTTCCCCAGGAATGAGAACCCCTGTGGAGTGTGATTCGGGTGCCTGAAACCACCAGCAAAGCAGCAGGGCCCAGGGATCCAGGGGCTGCCCAGCTCAGCTTCGCCCTATGGAGAGCGGAGTGCCGGGGTGAAAACGGATAGCATTGCTTTCCTGAGCGGAGGCGAGTTGGGGCTGTGCTTCGCTGCCCGAGGAGTGTTTCCCTTTGCAGAATGCAGTTCCCGGGAGCTCGTTATGTGCCGTGGCTGCGACGGGGGCTCGGCGCTGAGCGGCCGAGCTGGATCAGGGGGCATGGCAGGGACCTGGGCGCAGAAGGCCTTCGCGCGCCCAATCCTGTTTCCCCACGAAGGAGTACCCATGGGCAGTGTGATTCGGGTGCCGGAAACCCCCAGCAAAGCAGCTGGGCCCAGGTATCTATGGGCAGCCCAGCCCCACATCGCCCTATGGAGAGCGCAGGGCCTGGGGGGAAAACGGCTTGCACTGCTTTCCTGAGCCAAGGCGCGTTGGGGGTGTGGTTTGCTGCCCGAGGAGAGTTTCCCTTTGCAGAATGCAGCTCCCAGAAGCTCGTTTTGGGCCGTAGCTGCCACGGGTCCTCAGCACTGAGCGGCCGAGCTGGCTCAGGGGGCATGGCTGGGGCCTGGGCGCAGAAGCCTTTCGCGCACCCAATCCTGCATTCCCCACGAAGGAGAACCCGTGGGGAGTGGGATTTGGGCGCCGGAGACCCCCAGCAAAGCAGCAGGGCCCAGGGAGCCAGGGGTGGCCCAGCCCCGCTTTGCCCTATGGAGAGAGGAGGGCCGGGGGCGCAAACAGCTTGTGTTGATTTCCTGCGCCAAGGCACGGTGAGGCTGTGGATTGCTGCCCGAGGAGAGTTTCCCTTTGCAGAATGAAGATCCCAGAAGCTCGTCATGCGCCGTCGCTGCGAAGGGGCCTCGGCGCTGAGCGGCCAAGCTGGCTCAGGGGGCATGGATGGGGCCTGGGCGCAGAAGACCTTCGCGCACCCAATCCTACATCCCAAAGAAGGAGAACCAGTGGGGAGTGGGTTTCGGGCGCTGGAGACCCCCAGCAAAGCAGCAGGGCCCAGGGAGCCAGGGGCATCCCAGCTCAGCTTCACCCTATGGAGAGCGGAGGGCCCGGGGCGAAAACAGCTTGTGTTGATTTCCTGCGCCGAGGCAAGTTGAGGCTGTGGTGGGCTGCCCAAGGAGAGTTTCCCTTTGCAGAATGCAGCTCCCAGAAGGTCGTTTTGATTTGCCATTGCGACGGGGCCTCGGCACTGAGGGGCAGAGCTGGCTCAGGGGGCATGGCTGCGGCCTAGGCGCAGAAGGTCTTCGCGCTCCGAATCCTGCTTCCCCACGAATGAGAACCCCTGTGGAGTGTGATTTGGGTGCCAGAAACCCCCAGCAAAGCAGCAGGGCCCAGGGATCCAGGGGCAGCCCAGCTCAGCTTCGCCCTATGGAGAGCGGAGTGCCGGGGGCGAAAATGGATAGCGTTGCTTTCCTGAGCGGAGGCAAGTTGGGGCTGTGCTTTGCTGCCCGAGGAGTGTTTCCCTTTGCAGAATGCAGCTCCCCGAAGCTCGATTTGGGCCGTCGCTGCGACGGGGCCTCGGCGCTGAGCGGCCGAGCTGGCTCAGGGTGCATGGCTGTGGTCTGGGCGCAGAAGGCCTTCGCGCGCCCAATCCTGCTTCCCCACGAAGGAGAACCCGTGGGCAGTGTGATTCGGGTGCCGGAAAGCCCCAGCAAAGCAGCAGGGCCCAGGGATCCAGGGGCAGCCCAGCTCAGCTTCGCCCTATGGAGAGGGGAGGGCCGGGCGCGAAAACGGATAGCATTGCTTTCCTGAGCGGAGGCACGTTGGGGCTGTGGTTTGCTGCCCCAGCAGAGTTTCGCTTTGCAGATGCAGCTCTCAGAAGCTCATTTTGGGCAATCGGTGCGACGGGGCCTCGGAGCTGAGTGGCCGAGCTGGCTCAGGGGGCATGGCTGGGGCCTGGGCGCAGGAGGCTTTCGCGCGCCCAATCCTGCATTCCCCGCGAAGGAGAACCCGTGGGGAGTGCGTTTCGGGCTCCGGAGACCCCCAGGAAAGCAGCAGGGCCCAGGGATCCAGGGGCAGCCCAGCCCCGCTTTGCCCAATGGAGAGCCGAAGGCCGGGGCGAAAACAGCTTGTGTTGATTTCCTGCAGCGAGGCACGGTGAGGCTGTGGTTTGTTGCCCAAGGAGAGTTTCCCTTTGCAGAATGCAGTTCCCAGAAGCTCGTTATGTGCCATCGCTGCGACGGGGCCTCGGCGCTGAGCGGTGGAGCTGGATCAGGGGGCATGGCAGGGACCTGGGCGCAGAAGGCCTTCGCGCGCCCAATCCTGTTTCCCCACCAAGGAGTACCCATGGGCAGTGTGATTCGGGTGCCGGAAACCCCCAGCAAAGCAGCTGGGCCCAGGGATCCAGGTGCAGCCCAGCCCCGCATCGCCCTATGAAGAGCGCAGGGCCTGGGGGGGAAAACGGCTTGCACTGCTTTCCTGAGCCAAGGCGAGTTGGGGGTGTGGTTTGCTGCCCGAGGAGAGTTTCCCTTTGCAGAATGCAGCTCCCAGAAGCTCGTCATGGGCTGTCGCTGCGAAGGGGCCTCGGCGGTGAGCGGCTGAACTGGCTCAGGGGGCATGGATGGGGCCTGGGCGCAGAAGGCCTTCACGCGCCCAATCCTACTTCCCAAAGAAGGAGAACCAGTGGGGAGTGGGTTTCGGGCACTGGAGACCCCCAGCAAAGCAGCAGGGCCCAGGGAGCCAGGGGCAGCCCAGCTCAGCTTCGCCCTATGGAGAGCGGAGGGCCGGGGGCGAAAACAGCTTGTGTTGATTTCCTGCGCCGAGGCAAGTTGAGGCTGTGGTGGGCTGCCCAAGGAGAGTTTCCCTTTGCAGAATGCAGCTCCCAGAAGCTCGTTTTGATTTGCCATTGCGACGGGGCCTCGGCACTGAGCGGCAGAGCTGGCTCAGGTGGCACGGCTGCGGCCTAGGCGCAGAAGGTCTTCGCGCTCCGAATCCTGCTTCCCCACGAATGAGAACCCCTGTGGAGTGTGATTTGGGTGCCAGAAACCCCCAGCAAAGCAGCAGGGCCCAGGGATCCAGGGGCAGCCCAGCTCAGCTTCGCCCTATGGAGAGCGGAGTGCCGGGGGCGAAAACGGATAGCGTTGCTTTCCTGAGCGGAGGCGAGTTGGGGATGTGCTTTGCTGCCCGAGGAGTGTTTCCCTTTGCAGAATGCAGCTCCCCGAAGCTCGATTTGGGCCGTCGCTGCGACGGGGCCTCGGCGCTGAGCGGCCGAGCTGGCTCAGGGTGCATGGCTGTGGTCTGGGCGCAGAAGGCCTTCGCGCGCCCAATCCTGCTTCCCCACGAAGGAGAACCCGTGGGCAGTGTGATTCGGGTGCCGGAAAGCCCCAGCAAAGCAGCAGGGCCCAGGGATCCAGGGGCAGCCCAGCTCAGCTTCGCCCTATGGAGAGGGGAGGGCCGGGCGCGAAAACGGATAGCATTGCTTTCCTGAGCGGAGGCACGTTGGGGCTGTGGTTTGCTGCCCCAGCAGAGTTTCGCTTTGCAGAATGCAGCTCTCAGAAGCTCATTTTGGGCAATCGGTGCGACGGGGCCTCGGAGCTGAGTGGCCGAGCTGGCTCAGGGGGCATGGCTGGGGCCTGGGCGCAGGAGGCTTTCGCGCGCCCAATCCTGCATTCCCCGCGAAGGAGAACCCGTGGGGAGTGCGTTTCGGGCTCCGGAGACCCCCAGGAAAGCAGCAGGGCCCAGGGATCCAGGGGCAGCCCAGCCCCGCTTTGCCCAATGGAGAGCCGAAGGCCGGGGCGAAAACAGCTTGTGTTGATTTCCTGCAGCGAGGCACGGTGAGGCTGTGGTTTGTTGCCCAAGGAGAGTTTCCCTTTGCAGAATGCAGTTCCCAGAAGCTCGTTATGTGCCATCGCTGCGACGGGGCCTCGGCGCTGAGCGGCGGAGCTGGATCAGGGGGCATGGCAGGGACCTGGGCGCAGAAGGCCTTCGCGCGCCCAATCCTGTTTCCCCACGAAGGAGAACCCGTGGGCAGTGTGATTCGGGTGCCGGAAAGCCCCAGCAAAGCAGCAGGGCCCAGGGATCCAGGGGCAGCCCAGCTCAGCTTCGCCCTATGTAGAGAGGAGTGCCGGGGGCAAAAACGGATAGCGTTGCTTTCCTGAGCGGAGGCGACTTGGGGCTGTGCTTTGCTGCCCTAGGAGTGTTTCCCTTTGCAGAATGCAGCTCCCAGAAGCTCGTTTTGATTTGCCATTGCGACGGGGCCTCGGCACTGAGGGGCAGAGCTGGCTCAGGGGGCATGGCTGCGGCCTAGGCGCAGAAGGTCTTCGCGCTCCGAATCCTGCTTCCCCAGGATTGAGAACCCCTGTGGAGTGTGATTCGGGTGCCTGAAACCACCAGCAAAGCATCAGGGCCCAGGGATCCAGGGGCTGCCCAGCTCAGCTTCGCCCTATGGAGAGCGGAGTGCCGGGGTGAAAACGGATAGCATTGCTTTCCTGAGCGGAGGCGAGTTGGGGCTGTGCTTCGCTGCCCTAGGAGTGTTTCCCTTTGCAGAATGCAGTTCCCGGGAGCTCGTTATGTGCCGTGGCTGCGACGGGGGCTCGGCGCTGAGCGGCCGAGCTGGATCAGGGGGCATGGCAGGGACCTGGGCGCAGAAGGCCTTCGCGCGCCCAATCCTGTTTCCCCACGAAGGAGTACCCATGGGCAGTGTGATTCGGGTGCCGGAAACCCCCAGCAAAGCAGCTGGGCCCAGGTATCTATGGGCAGCCCAGCCCCACATCGCCCTATGGAGAGCGCAGGGCCTGGGGGGAAAACGGCTTGCACTGCTTTCCTGAGCCAAGGCGCGTTGGGGGTGTGGTTTGCTGCCCGAGGAGAGTTTCCCTTTGCAGAATGCAGCTCCCAGAAGCTCGTTTTGGGCCGTAGCTGCCACGGGTCCTCAGCACTGAGCGGCCGAGCTGGCTCAGGGGGCATGGCTGGGGCCTGGGCGCAGAAGCCTTTCGCGCACCCAATCCTGCATTCCCCACGAAGGAGAACCCGTGGGGAGTGGGATTTGGGCGCCGGAGACCCCCAGCAAAGCAGCAGGGCCCAGGGAGCCAGGGGTGGCCCAGCCCCGCTTTGCCCTATGGAGAGAGGAGGGCCGGGGGCGCAAACAGCTTGTGTTGATTTCCTGCGCCAAGGCACGGTGAGGCTGTGGATTGCTGCCCGAGGAGAGTTTCCCTTTGCAGAATGAAGATCCCAGAAGCTCGTCATGCGCCGTCGCTGCGAAGGGGCCTCGGCGCTGAGCGGCCAAGCTGGCTCAGGGGGCATGGATGGGGCCTGGGCGCAGAAGACCTTCGCGCACCCAATCCTACATCCCAAAGAAGGAGAACCAGTGGGGAGTGGGTTTCGGGCGCTGGACACCCCCAGCAAAGCAGCAGGGCCCAGGGAGCCAGGGGCATCCCAGCTCAGCTTCACCCTATGGAGAGCGGAGGGCCCGGGGCGAAAACAGCTTGTGTTGATTTCCTGCGCCGAGGCAAGTTGAGGCTGTGGTGGGCTGCCCAAGGAGAGTTTCCCTTTGCAGAATGCAGCTCCCAGAAGGTCGTTTTGATTTGCCATTGCGACGGGGCCTCGGCACTGAGGGGCAGAGCTGGCTCAGGGGGCATGGCTGCGGCCTAGGCGCAGAAGGTCTTCGCGCTCCGAATCCTGCTTCCCCACGAATGAGAACCCCTGTGGAGTGTGATTTGGGTGCCAGAAACCCCCAGCAAAGCAGCAGGGCCCAGGGATCCAGGGGCAGCCCAGCTCAGCTTCGCCCTATGGAGAGCGGAGTGCCGGGGGCGAAAATGGATAGCGTTGCTTTCCTGAGCGGAGGCAAGTTGGGGCTGTGCTTTGCTGCCCGAGGAGTGTTTCCCTTTGCAGAATGCAGCTCCCCGAAGCTCGATTTGGGCCGTCGCTGCGACGGGGCCTCGGCGCTGAGCGGCCGAGCTGGCTCAGGGTGCATGGCTGTGGTCTGGGCGCAGAAGGCCTTCGCGCGCCCAATCCTGCTTCCCCACGAAGGAGAACCCGTGGGCAGTGTGATTCGGGTGCCGGAAAGCCCCAGCAAAGCAGCAGGGCCCAGGGATCCAGGGGCAGCCCAGCTCAGCTTCGCCCTATGGAGAGGGGAGGGCCGGGCGCGAAAACGGATAGCATTGCTTTCCTGAGCGGAGGCGACTTGGGGCTGTGCTTTGCTGCCCTAGGAGTGTTTCCCTTTGCAGAATGCAGCTCCCAGAAGCTCGTTTTGATTTGCCATTGCGACGGGGCCTCGGCACTGAGGGGCAGAGCTGGCTCAGGGGGCATGGCTGCGGCCTAGGCGCAGAAGGTCTTCGCGCTCCGAATCCTGCTTCCCCAGGAATGAGAACCCCTGTGGAGTGTGATTCGGGTGCCTGAAACCACCAGCAAAGCAGCAGGGCCCAGGGATCCAGGGGCTGCCCAGCTCAGCTTCGCCCTATGGAGAGCGGAGTGCCGGGGTGAAAACGGATAGCATTGCTTTCCTGAGCGGAGGCGAGTTGGGGCTGTGCTTCGCTGCCCGAGGAGTGTTTCCCTTTGCAGAATGCAGTTCCCGGGAGCTCGTTATGTGCCGTGGCTGCGACGGGGGCTCGGCGCTGAGCGGCCGAGCTGGATCAGGGGGCATGGCAGGGACCTGGGCGCAGAAGGCCTTCGCGCGCCCAATCCTGTTTCCCCACGAAGGAGTACCCATGGGCAGTGTGATTCGGGTGCCGGAAACCCCCAGCAAAGCAGCTGGGCCCAGGTATCTATGGGCAGCCCAGCCCCACATCGCCCTATGGAGAGCGCAGGGCCTGGGGGGAAAACGGCTTGCACTGCTTTCCTGAGCCAAGGCGCGTTGGGGGTGTGGTTTGCTGCCCGAGGAGAGTTTCCCTTTGCAGAATGCAGCTCCCAGAAGCTCGTTTTGGGCCGTAGCTGCCACGGGTCCTCAGCACTGAGCGGCCGAGCTGGCTCTGGGGGCATGGCTGGGACCTGGGCGCAGAAGCCTTTCGCGCACCCAATCCTGCATTCCCCACGAAGGAGAACCCGTGGGGAGTGGGATTTGGGCGCCGGAGACCCCCAGCAAAGCAGCAGGGCCCAGGGAGCCAGGGGTGGCCCAGTCCCGCTTTGCCCTATGGAGAGAGGAGGGCCGGGGGCGCAAACAGCTTGTGTTGATTTCCTGCGCCAAGGCACGGTGAGGCTGTGGATTGCTGCGGGAGGAGAGTTTCCCTTTGCAGAATGAAGATCCCAGAAGCTCGTCATGCGCCGTCGCTGCGAAGGGGCCTCGGCGCTGAGCGGCCTAGCTGGCTCAGGGGGCATGGATGGGGCCTGGGCGCAGAAGACCTTCGCGCGCCCAATCCTACTTCCCAAAGAAGGAGAACCAGTGGGGAGTGGGTTTCGGGCGCTGGAGACCCCCAGCAAAGCAGCAGTGCCCAGGGAGCCAGGGGTAGCTCAGCTCAGCTTCGCCCTATGGAGAGCGGAGGGCCGGGGGCGAAAACAGCTTGTGTTGCTTTCCTGAGCGGAGGCGAGTTGGGGCTGTGCTTTGCTGCCCGAGGAGTGTTTCCCTTTGCAGAATGCAGCTCCCCGAAGCTCGATTTGGGCCGTCGCTGCGACGGGGCCTCGGCGCTGAGCGGCCGAGCTGGCTCAGGGTGCATGGCTGTGGTCTGGGCGCAGAAGGCCTTCGCGCGCCCAATCCTGCTTCCCCACGAAGGAGAACCCGTGGGCAGTGTGATTCGGGTGCCGGAAAGCCCCAGCAAAGCAGCAGGGCCCAGGGATCCAGGGGCAGCCCAGCTCAGCTTCACCCTATGGAGAGGGGAGGGCCGGGCGCGAAAACGGATAGCATTGCTTTCCTGAGCGGAGGCACGTTGGGGCTGTGGTTTGCTGCCCCAGCAGAGTTTCGCTTTGCAGAATGCAGCTCTCAGAAGCTCATTTTGGGCAATCGGTGCGACGGGGCCTCGGAGCTGAGTGGCCGAGCTGGCTCAGGGGGCATGGCTGGGGCCTGGGCGCAGAAGACCTTCGCGCGCCCAATCCTACTTCCCAAAGAAGGAGAACCAGTGGGGAGTGGGTTTCGGGCGCTGGAGACCCCCAGCAAAGCAGCAGTGCCCAGGGAGCCAGGGGTAGCTCAGCTCAGCTTCGCCCTATGGAGAGCGGAGGGCCGGGGGCGAAAACAGCTTGTGTTGATTTCCTGCGCCGAGGCAGGTTGAGGCTGTGGTGTGCTGCCCAAGGAGAGTTTCCCTTTGCAGAATGCAGCTCCCAGAAGCTCGTTTTGGGCCGTCGCTGCGAAGGGGCCTCGGTGCTGAGCGGCCGAGCTGGCTCAGGGTGCATGGCTGTGGTCTGGGTGCAGAAGGCCTTTGCGCGCCCAATCCTGCATCCCCACGAAGGAGAACCCGTGGGCAGTGTGATTCGGGTGCCGGAAAGCCCCAGCAAAGCAGCAGGGCCCAGGGATCCAGGGGCAGCCCAGCCCCGCATCGCCCTATGGAGAGCGCAGGGCCTGGGGGGAAAATGGCTTGCACTGCTTTCCTGAGCCAATGCGCGTTGGGGGTGTGGTTTGCTGCCCAAGGAGAGTTTCCTTTTGCAGAATGCAGCTCCCAGAAGCTCTTTTTGGGCCTTCGCTGCCACGGGTCCTCAGCGCTGATCTGCCGAGCTGGCTCAGGGGGGAAGGCTGGGGCCATGGCGCAGAAGCCTTTCGCAAACCCAATCCTACTTGCCCACGAAGGAGAACCCGTGTGGAGTGTTTTCGGCCGCCGGAAACTCCCAGCAAAGCAGCAGGGCCCAGGGATCCAGGGGCAGCCCAGCCCCGCTTTGCGCTATGGAGAGCGGAGGGCCGGGGTAAAAACAACTTGGGTTGATTACCTGCGCCGAGGGACGGTGAGGCTGTGGTTTGCTGCTGGAGGAGAGTTTCCCTTTGCAGAATGCAGTTCCCAGAAGCTCGTTATGTGCCATTGCTGCGACGGGGCCTCGGCGCTGAGCGGCTGAGCTGGCTCAGGTGGCACGGCTGCGGCCTAGGCGCAGAAGGTCTTCGCGCTCCGAATCCTGCTTCCCCACGAATGAGAACCCCTGTGGAGTGTGATTTGGGTGCCAGAAACCCCCAGCAAAGCAGCAGGGCCCAGGGAGCCAGGGGCAGCCCAGCTCAGCTTCGCCCTATGGAGAGCGGAGGGCCGGGGGCGAAAACAGCTTGTGTTGATTTCCTGCGCCGAGGCAAGTTGAGGCTGTGGTGGGCTGCCCAAGGAGAGTTTCCCTTTGCAGAATGCAGCTCCCAGAAGCTCGTTTTGATTTGCCATTGCGACGGGGCCTCGGCACTGAGCGGCAGAGCTGGCTCAGGTGGCACGGCTGCGGCCTAGGCGCAGAAGGTCTTCGCGCTCCGAATCCTGCTTCCCCACGAATGAGAACCCCTGTGGAGTGTGATTTGGGTGCCAGAAACCCCCAGCAAAGCAGCAGGGCCCAGGGATCCAGGGGCAGCCCAGCTCAGCTTCGCCCTATGGAGAGCGGAGTGCCGGGGGCGAAAACGGATAGCGTTGCTTTCCTGAGCGGAGGCGAGTTGGGGCTGTGCTTTGCTGCCCGAGGAGTGTTTCCCTTTGCAGAATGCAGCTCCCCGAAGCTCGATTTGGGCCGTTGCTGCGACGGGGCCTCGGCGCTGAGCGGCCGAGCTGGCTCAGGGTGCATGGCTGTGGTCTGGGCGCAGAAGGCCTTCGCGCGCCCAATCCTGCTTCCCCACGGAGGAGAACCCGTGGGCAGTGTGATTCGGGTGCCGGAAAGCCCCAGCAAAGCAGCAGGGCCCAGGGATCCAGGGGCAGCCCAGCTCAGCTTCGCCCTATGGAGAGGGGAGGGCCGGGCGCGAAAACGGATAGCATTGCTTTCCTGAGCGGAGGCGACTTGGGGCTGTGCTTTGCTGCCCTAGGAGTGTTTCCCTTTGCAGAATGCAGCTCCCAGAAGCTCGTTTTGATTTGCCATTGCGACGGGGCCTCGGCACTGAGGGGCAGAGCTGGCTCAGGGGGCATGGCTGCGGCCTAGGCGCAGAAGGTCTTCGCGCTCCGAATCCTGCTTCCCCAGGAATGAGAACCCCTGTGGAGTGTGATTCGGGTGCCTGAAACCACCAGCAAAGCAGCAGGGCCCAGGGATCCAGGGGCTGCCCAGCTCAGCTTCGCCCTATGGAGAGCGGAGTGCCGGGGTGAAAACGGATAGCATTGCTTTCCTGAGCGGAGGCGAGTTGGGGCTGTGCTTCGCTGCCCGAGGAGTGTTTCCCTTTGCAGAATGCAGTTCCCGGGAGCTCGTTATGTGCCGTGGCTGCGACGGGGGCTCGGCGCTGAGCGGCCGAGCTGGATCAGGGGGCATGGCAGGGACCTGGGCGCAGAAGGCCTTCGCGCGCCCAATCCTGTTTCCCCACGAAGGAGTACCCATGGGCAGTGTGATTCGGGTGCCGGAAACCCCCAGCAAAGCAGCTGGGCCCAGGTATCTATGGGCAGCCCAGCCCCACATCGCCCTATGGAGAGCGCAGGGCCTGGGGGGAAAACGGCTTGCACTGCTTTCCTGAGCCAAGGCGCGTTGGGGGTGTGGTTTGCTGCCCGAGGAGAGTTTCCCTTTGCAGAATGCAGCTCCCAGAAGCTCGTTTTGGGCCGTAGCTGCCACGGGTCCTCAGCACTGAGCGGCCGAGCTGGCTCTGGGGGCATGGCTGGGACCTGGGCGCAGAAGCCTTTCGCGCACCCAATCCTGCATTCCCCACGAAGGAGAACCCGTGGGGAGTGGGATTTGGGCGCCGGAGACCCCCAGCAAAGCAGCAGGGCCCAGGGAGCCAGGGGTGGCCCAGTCCCGCTTTGCCCTATGGAGAGAGGAGGGCCGGGGGCGCAAACAGCTTGTGTTGATTTCCTGCGCCAAGGCACGGTGAGGCTGTGGATTGCTGCGGGAGGAGAGTTTCCCTTTGCAGAATGAAGATCCCAGAAGCTCGTCATGCGCCGTCGCTGCGAAGGGGCCTCGGCGCTGAGCGGCCTAGCTGGCTCAGGGGGCATGGATGGGGCCTGGGCGCAGAAGACCTTCGCGCGCCCAATCCTACTTCCCAAAGAAGGAGAACCAGTGGGGAGTGGGTTTCGGGCGCTGGAGACCCCCAGCAAAGCAGCAGTGCCCAGGGAGCCAGGGGTAGCTCAGCTCAGCTTCGCCCTATGGAGAGCGGAGGGCCGGGGGCGAAAACAGCTTGTGTTGCTTTCCTGAGCGGAGGCGAGTTGGGGCTGTGCTTTGCTGCCCGAGGAGTGTTTCCCTTTGCAGAATGCAGCTCCCCGAAGCTCGATTTGGGCCGTCGCTGCGACGGGGCCTCGGCGCTGAGCGGCCGAGCTGGCTCAGGGTGCATGGCTGTGGTCTGGGCGCAGAAGGCCTTCGCGCGCCCAATCCTGCTTCCCCACGAAGGAGAACCCGTGGGCAGTGTGATTCGGGTGCCGGAAAGCCCCAGCAAAGCAGCAGGGCCCAGGGATCCAGGGGCAGCCCAGCTCAGCTTCACCCTATGGAGAGGGGAGGGCCGGGCGCGAAAACGGATAGCATTGCTTTCCTGAGCGGAGGCACGTTGGGGCTGTGGTTTGCTGCCCCAGCAGAGTTTCGCTTTGCAGAATGCAGCTCTCAGAAGCTCATTTTGGGCAATCGGTGCGACGGGGCCTCGGAGCTGAGTGGCCGAGCTGGCTCAGGGGGCATGGCTGGGGCCTGGGCGCAGAAGACCTTCGCGCGCCCAATCCTACTTCCCAAAGAAGGAGAACCAGTGGGGAGTGGGTTTCGGGCGCTGGAGACCCCCAGCAAAGCAGCAGTGCCCAGGGAGCCAGGGGTAGCTCAGCTCAGCTTCGCCCTATGGAGAGCGGAGGGCCGGGGGCGAAAACAGCTTGTGTTGATTTCCTGCGCCGAGGCAGGTTGAGGCTGTGGTGTGCTGCCCAAGGAGAGTTTCCCTTTGCAGAATGCAGCTCCCAGAAGCTCGTTTTGGGCCGTCGCTGCGAAGGGGCCTCGGTGCTGAGCGGCCGAGCTGGCTCAGGGTGCATGGCTGTGGTCTGGGTGCAGAAGGCCTTTGCGCGCCCAATCCTGCATCCCCACGAAGGAGAACCCGTGGGCAGTGTGATTCGGGTGCCGGAAACCCCCAGCAAAGCAGCAGGTCCCAGGGATCCAGGCGCAGCCCAGCCCCGCATCGCCCTATGGAGAGCGCAGGGCCTGGGGGGAAAACGGCTTGCACTGCTTTCCTGAGCCAATGCGCGTTGGGGGTGTGGTTTGCTGCCCAAGGAGAGTTTCCTTTTGCAGAATGCAGCTCCCAGAAGCTCTTTTTGGGCCTTCGCTGCCACGGGTCCTCAGCGCTGATCTGCCGAGCTGGCTCAGGGGGGAAGGCTGGGGCCATGGCGCAGAAGCCTTTCGCAAACCCAATCCTACTTGCCCACGAAGGAGAACCCGTGTGGAGTGTTTTCGGCCGCCGGAAACTCCCAGCAAAGCAGCAGGGCCCAGGGATCCAGGGGCAGCCCAGCCCCGCTTTGCGCTATGGAGAGCGGAGGGCCGGGGTAAAAACAACTTGGGTTGATTACCTGCGCCGAGGGACGGTGAGGCTGTGGTTTGCTGCTGGAGGAGAGTTTCCCTTTGCAGAATGCAGTTCCCAGAAGCTCGTTATGTGCCATTGCTGCGACGGGGCCTCGGCGCTGAGCGGCTGAGCTGGCTCAGGGGGCATGGCTGGGACCTGGGCGCAGAAGCCTTTCGCGCACCCAATCCTGCATTCCCCACGAAGGAGATCCCGTGGGGAGTGGGATTTGGGCGCCAGAGACCCCCAGTAAAGCAGCAGGGACCAGGGAGCCAGGGGTGGCCCAGCCCCGCTTTGCCCTATGGAGAGAGGAGGGCCGGGGGCGCAAACAGCTTGTGTTGATTTCCTGCGCCAAGGCACGGTGAGGCTGTGGCTTGCTGCCCGAGGAGAGTTTCCCTTTGCAGAATGCAGCTCCCAGAAGCTCGTCATGGGCCGTCGCTGGGAAGGGGCCTTGGCGCTGAGCGGCCAAGCTGGCTCAGGGGGCATGGATGGGGCCTGGGCGCAGAAGACCTTCGCGCACCCAATCCTACATCCCAAAGAAGGAGAACCAGTGGGGAGTGGGTTTCGGGCGCTGGAGACCCCCAGCAAAGCAGCAGGGCCCAGGGAGCCAGGGGCATCCCAGCTCAGCTTCACCCTATGGAGAGCGGAGGGCCCGGGGCGAAAACAGCTTGTGTTGATTTCCTGCGCCGAGGCAAGTTGAGGCTGTGGTGGGCTGCCCAAGGAGAGTTTCCCTTTGCAGAATGCAGCTCCCAGAAGCTCGTTTTGATTTGCCATTGCGACGGGGCCTCGGCACTGAGCGGCAGAGCTGGCTCAGGTGGCACGGCTGCGGCCTAGGCGCAGAAGGTCTTCGCGCTCCGAATCCTGCTTCCCCACGAATGAGAACCCCTGTGGAGTGTGATTTGGGTGCCAGAAACCCCCAGCAAAGCAGCAGGGCCCAGGGATCCAGGGGCAGCCCAGCTCAGCTTCGCCCTATGGAGAGCGGAGTGCCGGGGGCGAAAACGGATAGCGTTGCTTTCCTGAGCGGAGGCGAGTTGGGGCTGTGCTTTGCTGCCCGAGGAGTGTTTCCCTTTGCAGAATGCAGCTCCCCGAAGCTCGATTTGGGCCGTTGCTGCGACGGGGCCTCGGCGCTGAGCGGCCGAGCTGGCTCAGGGTGCATGGCTGTGGTCTGGGCGCAGAAGGCCTTCGCGCGCCCAATCCTGCTTCCCCACGGAGGAGAACCCGTGGGCAGTGTGATTCGGGTGCCGGAAAGCCCCAGCAAAGCAGCAGGGCCCAGGGATCCAGGGGCAGCCCAGCTCAGCTTCGCCCTATGGAGAGGGGAGGGCCGGGCGCGAAAACGGATAGCATTGCTTTCCTGAGCGGAGGCGACTTGGGGCTGTGCTTTGCTGCCCTAGGAGTGTTTCCCTTTGCAGAATGCAGCTCCCAGAAGCTCGTTTTGATTTGCCATTGCGACGGGGCCTCGGCACTGAGGGGCAGAGCTGGCTCAGGGGGCATGGCTGCGGCCTAGGCGCAGAAGGTCTTCGCGCTCCGAATCCTGCTTCCCCAGGAATGAGAACCCCTGTGGAGTGTGATTCGGGTGCCTGAAACCACCAGCAAAGCAGCAGGGCCCAGGGATCCAGGGGCTGCCCAGCTCAGCTTCGCCCTATGGAGAGCGGAGTGCCGGGGTGAAAACGGATAGCATTGCTTTCCTGAGCGGAGGCGAGTTGGGGCTGTGCTTCGCTGCCCGAGGAGTGTTTCCCTTTGCAGAATGCAGTTCCCGGGAGCTCGTTATGTGCCGTGGCTGCGACGGGGGCTCGGCGCTGAGCGGCCGAGCTGGATCAGGGGGCATGGCAGGGACCTGGGCGCAGAAGGCCTTCGCGCGCCCAATCCTGTTTCCCCACGAAGGAGTACCCATGGGCAGTGTGATTCGGGTGCCGGAAACCCCCAGCAAAGCAGCTGGGCCCAGGTATCTATGGGCAGCCCAGCCCCACATCGCCCTATGGAGAGCGCAGGGCCTGGGGGGAAAACGGCTTGCACTGCTTTCCTGAGCCAAGGCGCGTTGGGGGTGTGGTTTGCTGCCCGAGGAGAGTTTCCCTTTGCAGAATGCAGCTCCCAGAAGCTCGTTTTGGGCCGTAGCTGCCACGGGTCCTCAGCACTGAGCGGCCGAGCTGGCTCTGGGGGCATGGCTGGGACCTGGGCGCAGAAGCCTTTCGCGCACCCAATCCTGCATTCCCCACGAAGGAGAACCCGTGGGGAGTGGGATTTGGGCGCCGGAGACCCCCAGCAAAGCAGCAGGGCCCAGGGAGCCAGGGGTGGCCCAGTCCCGCTTTGCCCTATGGAGAGAGGAGGGCCGGGGGCGCAAACAGCTTGTGTTGATTTCCTGCGCCAAGGCACGGTGAGGCTGTGGATTGCTGCGGGAGGAGAGTTTCCCTTTGCAGAATGAAGATCCCAGAAGCTCGTCATGCGCCGTCGCTGCGAAGGGGCCTCGGCGCTGAGCGGCCGAGCTGGCTCAGGGGGCATGGATGGGGCCTGGGCGCAGAAGACCTTCGCGCGCCCAATCCTACTTCCCAAAGAAGGAGAACCAGTGGGGAGTGGGTTTCGGGCGCTGGAGACCCCCAGCAAAGCAGCAGTGCCCAGGGAGCCAGGGGTAGCTCAGCTCAGCTTCGCCCTATGGAGAGCGGAGGGCCGGGGGCGAAAACAGCTTGTGTTGCTTTCCTGAGCGGAGGCGAGTTGGGGCTGTGCTTTGCTGCCCGAGGAGTGTTTCCCTTTGCAGAATGCAGCTCCCCGAAGCTCGATTTGGGCCGTCGCTGCGACGGGGCCTCGGCGCTGAGCGGCCGAGCTGGCTCAGGGTGCATGGCTGTGGTCTGGGCGCAGAAGGCCTTCGCGCGCCCAATCCTGCTTCCCCACGAAGGAGAACCCGTGGGCAGTGTGATTCGGGTGCCGGAAAGCCCCAGCAAAGCAGCAGGGCCCAGGGATCCAGGGGCAGCCCAGCTCAGCTTCGCCCTATGGAGAGGGGAGGGCCGGGCGCGAAAACGGATAGCATTGCTTTCCTGAGCGGAGGCACGTTGGGGCTGTGGTTTGCTGCCCCAGCAGAGTTTCGCTTTGCAGAATGCAGCTCTCAGAAGCTCATTTTGGGCAATCGGTGCGACGGGGCCTCGGAGCTGAGTGGCCGAGCTGGCTCAGGGGGCATGGCTGGGGCCTGGGCGCAGAAGACCTTCGCGCGCCCAATCCTACTTCCCAAAGAAGGAGAACCAGTGGGGAGTGGGTTTCGGGCGCTGGAGACCCCCAGCAAAGCAGCAGTGCCCAGGGAGCCAGGGGTAGCTCAGCTCAGCTTCGCCCTATGGAGAGCGGAGGGCCGGGGGCGAAAACAGCTTGTGTTGATTTCCTGCGCCGAGGCAGGTTGAGGCTGTGGTGTGCTGCCCAAGGAGAGTTTCCCTTTGCAGAATGCAGCTCCCAGAAGCTCGTTTTGGGCCGTCGCTGCGAAGGGGCCTCGGTGCTGAGCGGCCGAGCTGGCTCAGGGTGCATGGCTGTGGTCTGGGTGCAGAAGGCCTTTGCGCGCCCAATCCTGCATCCCCACGAAGGAGAACCCGTGGGCAGTGTGATTCGGGTGCCGGAAAGCCCCAGCAAAGCAGCAGGGCCCAGGGATCCAGGGGCAGCCCAGCCCCGCATCGCCCTATGGAGAGCGCAGGGCCTGGGGGGAAAACGGCTTGCACTGCTTTCCTGAGCCAATGCGCGTTGGGGGTGTGGTTTGCTGCCCAAGGAGAGTTTCCTTTTGCAGAATGCAGCTCCCAGAAGCTCTTTTTGGGCCTTCGCTGCCACGGGTCCTCAGCGCTGATCTGCCGAGCTGGCTCAGGGGGGAAGGCTGGGGCCATGGCGCAGAAGCCTTTCGCAAACCCAATCCTACTTGCCCACGAAGGAGAACCCGTGTGGAGTGTTTTCGGCCGCCGGAAACTCCCAGCAAAGCAGCAGGGCCCAGGGATCCAGGGGCAGCCCAGCCCCGCTTTGCGCTATGGAGAGCGGAGGGCCGGGGTAAAAACAACTTGGGTTGATTACCTGCGCCGAGGGACGGTGAGGCTGTGGTTTGCTGCTGGAGGAGAGTTTCCCTTTGCAGAATGCAGTTCCCAGAAGCTCGTTATGTGCCGTTGCTGCGACGGGGCCTCGGCGCTGAGCGGCTGAGCTGGCTCAGGGGGCATGGCTGGGACCTGGGCGCAGAAGCCTTTCGCGCACCCAATCCTGCATTCCCCACGAAGGAGATCCCGTGGGGAGTGGGATTTGGGCGCCAGAGACCCCCAGTAAAGCAGCAGGGACCAGGGAGCCAGGGGTGGCCCAGCCCCGCTTTGCCCTATGGAGAGAGGAGGGCCGGGGGCGCAAACAGCTTGTGTTGATTTCCTGCGCCAAGGCACGGTGAGGCTGTGGCTTGCTGCCCGAGGAGAGTTTCCCTTTGCAGAATGCAGCTCCCAGAAGCTCGTCATGGGCCGTCGCTGGGAAGGGGCCTTGGCGCTGAGCGGCCAAGCTGGCTCAGGGGGCATGGATGGGGCCTGGGCGCAGAAGACCTTCGCGCACCCAATCCTACATCCCAAAGAAGGAGAACCAGTGGGGAGTGGGTTTCGGGCGCTGGACACCCCCAGCAAAGCAGCAGGGCCCAGGGAGCCAGGGGCATCCCAGCTCAGCTTCACCCTATGGAGAGCGGAGGGCCCGGGGCGAAAACAGCTTGTGTTGATTTCCTGCGCCGAGGCAAGTTGAGGCTGTGGTGGGCTGCCCAAGGAGAGATTCCCTTTGCAGAATGCAGCTCCCAGAAGGTCGTTTAGATTTGCCATTGCGACGGGGCCTCGGCACTGAGGGGCAGAGCTGGCTCAGGGGGCATGGCTGGGGCCTAGGCGCAGAAGGTCTTCGCGCTCCGAATCCTGCTTCCCCACGAATGAGAACCCCTGTGGAGTGTGATTTGGGTGCCAGAAACCCCCAGCAAAGCAGCAGGGCCCAGGGATCCAGGGGCAGCCCAGCTCAGCTTCGCCCTATGGAGAGCAGAGTGCCGGGGGCGAAAATGGATAGCGTTGCTTTCCTGAGCGGAGGCTAGTTGGGGCTCTGCTTTGCTGCCCGAGGAGTGTTTCCCTTTGCAGAATGCAGCTCCCCGAAGCTCGATTTGGGCCGTCGCTGCGACGGGGCCTCGGCGCTGAGCGGCCGAGCTGGCTCAGGGTGCATGGCTGTGGTCTGGGCGCAGAAGGCCTTCGCGCGCCCAATCCTGCTTCCCCACGGAGGAGAACCCGTGGGCAGTGTGATTCGGGTGCCGGAAAGCCCCAGCAAAGCAGCAGGGCCCAGGGATCCAGGGGCAGCCCAGCTCAGCTTCGCCCTATGGAGAGGGGAGGGCCGGGCGCGAAAACGGATAGCATTGCTTTCCTGAGCGGAGGCGACTTGGGGCTGTGCTTTGCTGCCCGAGGAGTGTTTCCCTTTGCAGAATGAAGCTCCCAGAAGCTCGTTTTGATTTGCCATTGCGACGGGGCCTCGGCACTGAGGGGCAGAGCTGGCTCGGGGGCATGGCTGCGGCCTAGGCGCAGAAGGTCTTCGCGCTCCGAATCCTGCTTCCCCACGAATGAGAACCCCTGTGGAGTGTGATTTGGGTGCCAGAAACCCCCAGCAAAGCAGCAGGGCCCAGGGATCCAGGGGCAGCCCAGCTCAGCTTCGCCCTATGGAGAGCGGAGTGCCGGGGGCGAAAATGGATAGCGTTGCTTTCCTGAGCGGAGGCAAGTTGGGGCTGTGCTTTGCTGCCCGAGGAGTGTTTCCCTTTGCAGAATGCAGCTCCCCGAAGCTCGATTTGGGCCGTCGCTGCGACGGGGCCTCGGCGCTGAGCGGCCGAGCTGGCTCAGGGTGCATGGCTGTGGTCTGGGCGCAGAAGGCCTTCGCGCGCCCAATCCTGCTTCCCCACGAAGGAGAACCCGTGGGCAGTGTGATTCGGGTGCCGGAAAGCCCCAGCAAAGCAGCAGGGCCCAGGGATCCAGGGGCAGCCCAGCTCAGCTTCGCCCTATGGAGAGGGGAGGGCCGGGCGCGAAAACGGATAGCATTGCTTTCCTGAGCGGAGGCACGTTGGGGCTGTGGTTTGCTGCCCCAGCAGAGTTTCGCTTTGCAGATGCAGCTCTCAGAAGCTCATTTTGGGCAATCGGTGCGACGGGGCCTCGGAGCTGAGTGGCCGAGCTGGCTCAGGGGGCATGGCTGGGGCCTGGGCGCAGGAGGCTTTCGCGCGCCCAATCCTGCATTCCCCGCGAAGGAGAACCCGTGGGGAGTGCGTTTCGGGCTCCGGAGACCCCCAGGAAAGCAGCAGGGCCCAGGGATCCAGGGGCAGCCCAGCCCCGCTTTGCCCAATGGAGAGCCGAAGGCCGGGGCGAAAACAGCTTGTGTTGATTTCCTGCAGCGAGGCACTGTGAGGCTGTGGTTTGTTGCCCAAGGAGAGTTTCCCTTTGCAGAATGCAGTTCCCAGAAGCTCGTTATGTGCCATCGCTGCGACGGGGCCTCGGCGCTGAGCGGCGGAGCTGGATCAGGGGGCATGGCAGGGACCTGGGCGCAGAAGGCCTTCGCGCGCCCAATCCTGTTTCCCCACCAAGGAGTACCCATGGGCAGTGTGATTCGGGTGCCGGAAACCCCCAGCAAAGCAGCTGGGCCCAGGGATCCAGGGGCAGTCCAGCCCCGCATCGCCCTATGAAGAGCGCAGGGCCTGGGGGGGAAAACGGCTTGCACTGCTTTCCTGAGCCAAGGCGAGTTGGGGGTGTGGTTTGCTGCCCTAGGAGAGTTTCCCTTTGCAGAATGCAGCTCCCAGAAGCTCGTCATGGGCTGTCGCTGCGAAGGGGCCTCGGCGGTGAGCGGCTGAACTGGCTCAGGGGGCATGGATGGGGCCTGGGCGCAGAAGGCCTTCACGCACCCAATCCTACTTCCCAAAGAAGGAGAACCAGTGGGGAGTGGGTTTCGGGCACTGGAGACCCCCAGCAAAGCAGCAGGGCCCAGGGAGCCAGGGGCAGCCCAGCTCAGCTTCGCCCTATGGAGAGCGGAGGGCCGGGGGCGAAAACAGCTTGTGTTGATTTCCTGCGCCGAGGCAAGTTGAGGCTGTGGTGGGCTGCCCAAGGAGAGTTTCCCTTTGCAGAATGCAGCTCCCAGAAGCTCGTTTTGATTTGCCATTGCGACGGGGCCTCGGCACTGAGCGGCAGAGCTGGCTCAGGTGGCACGGCTGCGGCCTAGGCGCAGAAGGTCTTCGCGCTCCGAATCCTGCTTCCCCAGGAATGAGAACCCCTGTGGAGTGTGATTTGGGTGCCAGAAACCCCCAGCAAAGCAGCAGGGCCCAGGGATCCAGGGGCAGCCCAGCTCAGCTTCGCCCTATGGAGAGCGGAGTGCCGGGGGCGAAAACGGATAGCGTTGCTTTCCTGAGCGGAGGCGAGTTGGGGCTGTGCTTTGCTGCCCGAGGAGTGTTTCCCTTTGCAGAATGCAGCTCCCCGAAGCTCGATTTGGGCCGTTGCTGCGACGGGGCCTCGGCGCTGAGCGGCCGAGCTGGCTCAGGGTGCATGGCTGTGGTCTGGGCGCAGAAGGCCTTCGCGCGCCCAATCCTGCTTCCCCACGGAGGAGAACCCGTGGGCAGTGTGATTCGGGTGCCGGAAAGCCCCAGCAAAGCAGCAGGGCCCAGGGATCCAGGGGCAGCCCAGCTCAGCTTCGCCCTATGGAGAGGGGAGGGCCGGGCGCGAAAACGGATAGCATTGCTTTCCTGAGCGGAGGCGACTTGGGGCTGTGCTTTGCTGCCCTAGGAGTGTTTCCCTTTGCAGAATGCAGCTCCCAGAAGCTCGTTTTGATTTGCCATTGCGACGGGGCCTCGGCACTGAGGGGCAGAGCTGGCTCAGGGGGCATGGCTGCGGCCTAGGCGCAGAAGGTCTTCGCGCTCCGAATCCTGCTTCCCCAGGAATGAGAACCCCTGTGGAGTGTGATTCGGGTGCCTGAAACCACCAGCAAAGCAGCAGGGCCCAGGGATCCAGGGGCTGCCCAGCTCAGCTTCGCCCTATGGAGAGCGGAGTGCCGGGGTGAAAACGGATAGCATTGCTTTCCTGAGCGGAGGCGAGTTGGGGCTGTGCTTCGCTGCCCGAGGAGTGTTTCCCTTTGCAGAATGCAGTTCCCGGGAGCTCGTTATGTGCCGTGGCTGCGACGGGGGCTCGGCGCTGAGCGGCCGAGCTGGATCAGGGGGCATGGCAGGGACCTGGGCGCAGAAGGCCTTCGCGCGCCCAATCCTGTTTCCCCACGAAGGAGTACCCATGGGCAGTGTGATTCGGGTGCCGGAAACCCCCAGCAAAGCAGCTGGGCCCAGGTATCTATGGGCAGCCCAGCCCCACATCGCCCTATGGAGAGCGCAGGGCCTGGGGGGAAAACGGCTTGCACTGCTTTCCTGAGCCAAGGCGCGTTGGGGGTGTGGTTTGCTGCCCGAGGAGAGTTTCCCTTTGCAGAATGCAGCTCCCAGAAGCTCGTTTTGGGCCGTAGCTGCCACGGGTCCTCAGCACTGAGCGGCCGAGCTGGCTCTGGGGGCATGGCTGGGACCTGGGCGCAGAAGCCTTTCGCGCACCCAATCCTGCATTCCCCACGAAGGAGAACCCGTGGGGAGTGGGATTTGGGCGCCGGAGACCCCCAGCAAAGCAGCAGGGCCCAGGGAGCCAGGGGTGGCCCAGTCCCGCTTTGCCCTATGGAGAGAGGAGGGCCGGGGGCGCAAACAGCTTGTGTTGATTTCCTGCGCCAAGGCACGGTGAGGCTGTGGATTGCTGCGGGAGGAGAGTTTCCCTTTGCAGAATGAAGATCCCAGAAGCTCGTCATGCGCCGTCGCTGCGAAGGGGCCTCGGCGCTGAGCGGCCGAGCTGGCTCAGGGGGCATGGATGGGGCCTGGGCGCAGAAGACCTTCGCGCGCCCAATCCTACTTCCCAAAGAAGGAGAACCAGTGGGGAGTGGGTTTCGGGCGCTGGAGACCCCCAGCAAAGCAGCAGTGCCCAGGGAGCCAGGGGTAGCTCAGCTCAGCTTCGCCCTATGGAGAGCGGAGGGCCGGGGGCGAAAACAGCTTGTGTTGCTTTCCTGAGCGGAGGCGAGTTGGGGCTGTGCTTTGCTGCCCGAGGAGTGTTTCCCTTTGCAGAATGCAGCTCCCCGAAGCTCGATTTGGGCCGTCGCTGCGACGGGGCCTCGGCGCTGAGCGGCCGAGCTGGCTCAGGGTGCATGGCTGTGGTCTGGGCGCAGAAGGCCTTCGCGCGCCCAATCCTGCTTCCCCACGAAGGAGAACCCGTGGGCAGTGTGATTCGGGTGCCGGAAAGCCCCAGCAAAGCAGCAGGGCCCAGGGATCCAGGGGCAGCCCAGCCCCGCATCGCCCTATGGAGAGCGCAGGGCCTGGGGGGAAAACGGCTTGCACTGCTTTCCTGAGCCAATGCGCGTTGGGGGTGTGGTTTGCTGCCCAAGGAGAGTTTCCTTTTGCAGAATGCAGCTCCCAGAAGCTCTTTTTGGGCCTTCGCTGCCACGGGTCCTCAGCGCTGATCTGCCGAGCTGGCTCAGGGGGGAAGGCTGGGGCCATGGCGCAGAAGCCTTTCGCAAACCCAATCCTACTTGCCCACGAAGGAGAACCCGTGTGGAGTGTTTTCGGCCGCCGGAAACTCCCAGCAAAGCAGCAGGGCCCAGGGATCCAGGGGCAGCCCAGCCCCGCTTTGCGCTATGGAGAGCGGAGGGCCGGGGTAAAAACAACTTGGGTTGATTACCTGCGCCGAGGGACGGTGAGGCTGTGGTTTGCTGCTGGAGGAGAGTTTCCCTTTGCAGAATGCAGTTCCCAGAAGCTCGTTATGTGCCGTTGCTGCGACGGGGCCTCGGCGCTGAGCGGCTGAGCTGGCTCAGGGGGCATGGCTGGGACCTGGGCGCAGAAGCCTTTCGCGCACCCAATCCTGCATTCCCCACGAAGGAGATCCCGTGGGGAGTGGGATTTGGGCGCCAGAGACCCCCAGTAAAGCAGCAGGGACCAGGGAGCCAGGGGTGGCCCAGCCCCGCTTTGCCCTATGGAGAGAGGAGGGCCGGGGGCGCAAACAGCTTGTGTTGATTTCCTGCGCCAAGGCACGGTGAGGCTGTGGCTTGCTGCCCGAGGAGAGTTTCCCTTTGCAGAATGCAGCTCCCAGAAGCTCGTCATGGGCCGTCGCTGGGAAGGGGCCTTGGCGCTGAGCGGCCAAGCTGGCTCAGGGGGCATGGATGGGGCCTGGGCGCAGAAGACCTTCGCGCACCCAATCCTACATCCCAAAGAAGGAGAACCAGTGGGGAGTGGGTTTCGGGCGCTGGACACCCCCAGCAAAGCAGCAGGGCCCAGGGAGCCAGGGGCATCCCAGCTCAGCTTCACCCTATGGAGAGCGGAGGGCCCGGGGCGAAAACAGCTTGTGTTGATTTCCTGCGCCTAGGCAAGTTGAGGCTGTGGTGGGCTGCCCAAGGAGAGATTCCCTTTGCAGAATGCAGCTCCCAGAAGGTCGTTTAGATTTGCCATTGCGACGGGGCCTCGGCACTGAGGGGCAGAGCTGGCTCAGGGGGCATGGCTGGGGCCTAGGCGCAGAAGGTCTTCGCGCTCCGAATCCTGCTTCCCCACGAATGAGAACCCCTGTGGAGTGTGATTTGGGTGCCAGAAACCCCCAGCAAAGCAGCAGGGCCCAGGGATCCAGGGGCAGCCCAGCTCAGCTTCGCCCTATGGAGAGCAGAGTGCCGGGGGCGAAAACGGATAGCGTTGCTTTCCTGAGCGGAGGCTAGTTGGGGCTCTGCTTTGCTGCCCGAGGAGTGTTTCCCTTTGCAGAATGCAGCTCCCCGAAGCTCGATTTGGGCCGTCGCTGCGACGGGGCCTCGGCGCTGAGCGGCCGAGCTGGCTCAGGGTGCATGGCTGTGGTCTGGGCGCAGAAGGCCTTCGCGCGCCCAATCCTGCTTCCCCACGGAGGAGAACCCGTGGGCAGTGTGATTCGGGTGCCGGAAAGCCCCAGCAAAGCAGCAGGGCCCAGGGATCCAGGGGCAGCCCAGCTCAGCTTCGCCCTATGGAGAGGGGAGGGCCGGGCGCGAAAACGGATAGCATTGCTTTCCTGAGCGGAGGCGACTTGGGGCTGTGCTTTGCTGCCCGAGGAGTGTTTCCCTTTGCAGAATGCAGCTCCCAGAAGCTCGTTTTGATTTGCCATTGCGACGGGGCCTCGGCACTGAGGGGCAGAGCTGGCTCAGGGGGCATGGCTGCGGCCTAGGCGCAGAAGGTCTTCGCGCTCCGAATCCTGCTTCCCCAGGAATGAGAACCCCTGTGGAGTGTGATTCGGGTGCCTGAAACCACCAGCAAAGCAGCAGGGCCCAGGGATCCAGGGGCTGCCCAGCTCAGCTTCGCCCTATGGAGAGCGGAGTGCCGGGGTGAAAACGGATAGCATTGCTTTCCTGAGCGGAGGCGAGTTGGGGCTGTGCTTCGCTGCCCGAGGAGTGTTTCCCTTTGCAGAATGCAGTTCCCGGGAGCTCGTTATGTGCCGTGGCTGCGACGGGGGCTCGGCGCTGAGCGGCCGAGCTGGATCAGGGGGCATGGCAGGGACCTGGGCGCAGAAGGCCTTCGCGCGCCCAATCCTGTTTCCCCACGAAGGAGTACCCATGGGCAGTGTGATTCGGGTGCCGGAAACCCCCAGCAAAGCAGCTGGGCCCAGGTATCTATGGGCAGCCCAGCCCCACATCGCCCTATGGAGAGCGCAGGGCCTGGGGGGAAAACGGCTTGCACTGCTTTCCTGAGCCAAGGCGCGTTGGGGGTGTGGTTTGCTGCCCGAGGAGAGTTTCCCTTTGCAGAATGCAGCTCCCAGAAGCTCGTTTTGGGCCGTAGCTGCCACGGGTCCTCAGCACTGAGCGGCCGAGCTGGCTCAGGGGGCATGGCTGGGGCCTGGGCGCAGAAGCCTTTCGCGCACCCAATCCTGCATTCCCCACGAAGGAGAACCCGTGGGGAGTGGGATTTGGGCGCCGGAGACCCCCAGCAAAGCAGCAGGGCCCAGGGAGCCAGGGGTGGCCCAGCCCCGCTTTGCCCTATGGAGAGAGGAGGGCCGGGGGCGCAAACAGCTTGTGTTGATTTCCTGCGCCAAGGCACGGTGAGGCTGTGGATTGCTGCCCGAGGAGAGTTTCCCTTTGCAGAATGAAGATCCCAGAAGCTCGTCATGCGCCGTCGCTGCGAAGGGGCCTCGGCGCTGAGCGGCCAAGCTGGCTCAGGGGGCATGGATGGGGCCTGGGCGCAGAAGACCTTCGCGCACCCAATCCTACATCCCAAAGAAGGAGAACCAGTGGGGAGTGGGTTTCGGGCGCTGGAGACCCCCAGCAAAGCAGCAGGGCCCAGGGAGCCAGGGGCATCCCAGCTCAGCTTCACCCTATGGAGAGCGGAGGGCCCGGGGCGAAAACAGCTTGTGTTGATTTCCTGCGCCGAGGCAAGTTGAGGCTGTGGTGGGCTGCCCAAGGAGAGTTTCCCTTTGCAGAATGCAGCTCCCAGAAGGTCGTTTTGATTTGCCATTGCGACGGGGCCTCGGCACTGAGGGGCAGAGCTGGCTCAGGGGGCATGGCTGCGGCCTAGGCGCAGAAGGTCTTCGCGCTCCGAATCCTGCTTCCCCACGAATGAGAACCCCTGTGGAGTGTGATTTGGGTGCCAGAAACCCCCAGCAAAGCAGCAGGGCCCAGGGATCCAGGGGCAGCCCAGCTCAGCTTCGCCCTATGGAGAGCGGAGTGCCGGGGGCGAAAATGGATAGCGTTGCTTTCCTGAGCGGAGGCAAGTTGGGGCTGTGCTTTGCTGCCCGAGGAGTGTTTCCCTTTGCAGAATGCAGCTCCCCGAAGCTCGATTTGGGCCGTCGCTGCGACGGGGCCTCGGCGCTGAGCGGCCGAGCTGGCTCAGGGTGCATGGCTGTGGTCTGGGCGCAGAAGGCCTTCGCGCGCCCAATCCTGCTTCCCCACGAAGGAGAACCCGTGGGCAGTGTGATTCGGGTGCCGGAAAGCCCCAGCAAAGCAGCAGGGCCCAGGGATCCAGGGGCAGCCCAGCTCAGCTTCGCCCTATGGAGAGGGGAGGGCCGGGCGCGAAAACGGATAGCATTGCTTTCCTGAGCGGAGGCACGTTGGGGCTGTGGTTTGCTGCCCCAGCAGAGTTTCGCTTTGCAGATGCAGCTCTCAGAAGCTCATTTTGGGCAATCGGTGCGACGGGGCCTCGGAGCTGAGTGGCCGAGCTGGCTCAGGGGGCATGGCTGGGGCCTGGGCGCAGGAGGCTTTCGCGCGCCCAATCCTGCATTCCCCGCGAAGGAGAACCCGTGGGGAGTGCGTTTCGGGCTCCGGAGACCCCCAGGAAAGCAGCAGGGCCCAGGGATCCAGGGGCAGCCCAGCCCCGCTTTGCCCAATGGAGAGCCGAAGGCCGGGGCGAAAACAGCTTGTGTTGATTTCCTGCAGCGAGGCACGGTGAGGCTGTGGTTTGTTGCCCAAGGAGAGTTTCCCTTTGCAGAATGCAGTTCCCAGAAGCTCGTTATGTGCCATCGCTGCGACGGGGCCTCGGCGCTGAGCGGTGGAGCTGGATCAGGGGGCATGGCAGGGACCTGGGCGCAGAAGGCCTTCGCGCGCCCAATCCTGTTTCCCCACCAAGGAGTACCCATGGGCAGTGTGATTCGGGTGCCGGAAACCCCCAGCAAAGCAGCTGGGCCCAGGGATCCAGGTGCAGCCCAGCCCCGCATCGCCCTATGAAGAGCGCAGGGCCTGGGGGGGAAAACGGCTTGCACTGCTTTCCTGAGCCAAGGCGAGTTGGGGGTGTGGTTTGCTGCCCGAGGAGAGTTTCCCTTTGCAGAATGCAGCTCCCAGAAGCTCGTCATGGGCTGTCGCTGCGAAGGGGCCTCGGCGGTGAGCGGCTGAACTGGCTCAGGGGGCATGGATGGGGCCTGGGCGCAGAAGGCCTTCACGCGCCCAATCCTACTTCCCAAAGAAGGAGAACCAGTGGGGAGTGGGTTTCGGGCACTGGAGACCCCCAGCAAAGCAGCAGGGCCCAGGGAGCCAGGGGCAGCCCAGCTCAGCTTCGCCCTATGGAGAGCGGAGGGCCGGGGGCGAAAACAGCTTGTGTTGATTTCCTGCGCCGAGGCAAGTTGAGGCTGTGGTGGGCTGCCCAAGGAGAGTTTCCCTTTGCAGAATGCAGCTCCCAGAAGCTCGTTTTGATTTGCCATTGCGACGGGGCCTCGGCACTGAGCGGCAGAGCTGGCTCAGGTGGCACGGCTGCGGCCTAGGCGCAGAAGGTCTTCGCGCTCCGAATCCTGCTTCCCCACGAATGAGAACCCCTGTGGAGTGTGATTTGGGTGCCAGAAACCCCCAGCAAAGCAGCAGGGCCCAGGGATCCAGGGGCAGCCCAGCTCAGCTTCGCCCTATGGAGAGCGGAGTGCCGGGGGCGAAAACGGATAGCGTTGCTTTCCTGAGCGGAGGCGAGTTGGGGATGTGCTTTGCTGCCCGAGGAGTGTTTCCCTTTGCAGAATGCAGCTCCCCGAAGCTCGATTTGGGCCGTCGCTGCGACGGGGCCTCGGCGCTGAGCGGCCGAGCTGGCTCAGGGTGCATGGCTGTGGTCTGGGCGCAGAAGGCCTTCGCGCGCCCAATCCTGCTTCCCCACGAAGGAGAACCCGTGGGCAGTGTGATTCGGGTGCCGGAAAGCCCCAGCAAAGCAGCAGGGCCCAGGGATCCAGGGGCAGCCCAGCTCAGCTTCGCCCTATGGAGAGGGGAGGGCCGGGCGCGAAAACGGATAGCATTGCTTTCCTGAGCGGAGGCACGTTGGGGCTGTGGTTTGCTGCCCCAGCAGAGTTTCGCTTTGCAGAATGCAGCTCTCAGAAGCTCATTTTGGGCAATCGGTGCGACGGGGCCTCGGAGCTGAGTGGCCGAGCTGGCTCAGGGGGCATGGCTGGGGCCTGGGCGCAGGAGGCTTTCGCGCGCCCAATCCTGCATTCCCCGCGAAGGAGAACCCGTGGGGAGTGCGTTTCGGGCTCCGGAGACCCCCAGGAAAGCAGCAGGGCCCAGGGATCCAGGGGCAGCCCAGCCCCGCTTTGCCCAATGGAGAGCCGAAGGCCGGGGCGAAAACAGCTTGTGTTGATTTCCTGCAGCGAGGCACGGTGAGGCTGTGGTTTGTTGCCCAAGGAGAGTTTCCCTTTGCAGAATGCAGTTCCCAGAAGCTCGTTATGTGCCATCGCTGCGACGGGGCCTCGGCGCTGAGCGGCGGAGCTGGATCAGGGGGCATGGCAGGGACCTGGGCGCAGAAGGCCTTCGCGCGCCCAATCCTGTTTCCCCACGAAGGAGAACCCGTGGGCAGTGTGATTCGGGTGCCGGAAAGCCCCAGCAAAGCAGCAGGGCCCAGGGATCCAGGGGCAGCCCAGCTCAGCTTCGCCCTATGTAGAGAGGAGTGCCGGGGGCAAAAACGGATAGCGTTGCTTTCCTGAGCGGAGGCGACTTGGGGCTGTGCTTTGCTGCCCTAGGAGTGTTTCCCTTTGCAGAATGCAGCTCCCAGAAGCTCGTTTTGATTTGCCATTGCGACGGGGCCTCGGCACTGAGGGGCAGAGCTGGCTCAGGGGGCATGGCTGCGGCCTAGGCGCAGAAGGTCTTCGCGCTCCGAATCCTGCTTCCCCAGGATTGAGAACCCCTGTGGAGTGTGATTCGGGTGCCTGAAACCACCAGCAAAGCATCAGGGCCCAGGGATCCAGGGGCTGCCCAGCTCAGCTTCGCCCTATGGAGAGCGGAGTGCCGGGGTGAAAACGGATAGCATTGCTTTCCTGAGCGGAGGCGAGTTGGGGCTGTGCTTCGCTGCCCTAGGAGTGTTTCCCTTTGCAGAATGCAGTTCCCGGGAGCTCGTTATGTGCCGTGGCTGCGACGGGGGCTCGGCGCTGAGCGGCCGAGCTGGATCAGGGGGCATGGCAGGGACCTGGGCGCAGAAGGCCTTCGCGCGCCCAATCCTGTTTCCCCACGAAGGAGTACCCATGGGCAGTGTGATTCGGGTGCCGGAAACCCCCAGCAAAGCAGCTGGGCCCAGGTATCTATGGGCAGCCCAGCCCCACATCGCCCTATGGAGAGCGCAGGGCCTGGGGGGAAAACGGCTTGCACTGCTTTCCTGAGCCAAGGCGCGTTGGGGGTGTGGTTTGCTGCCCGAGGAGAGTTTCCCTTTGCAGAATGCAGCTCCCAGAAGCTCGTTTTGGGCCGTAGCTGCCACGGGTCCTCAGCACTGAGCGGCCGAGCTGGCTCAGGGGGCATGGCTGGGGCCTGGGCGCAGAAGCCTTTCGCGCACCCAATCCTGCATTCCCCACGAAGGAGAACCCGTGGGGAGTGGGATTTGGGCGCCGGAGACCCCCAGCAAAGCAGCAGGGCCCAGGGAGCCAGGGGTGGCCCAGCCCCGCTTTGCCCTATGGAGAGAGGAGGGCCGGGGGCGCAAACAGCTTGTGTTGATTTCCTGCGCCAAGGCACGGTGAGGCTGTGGATTGCTGCCCGAGGAGAGTTTCCCTTTGCAGAATGAAGATCCCAGAAGCTCGTCATGCGCCGTCGCTGCGAAGGGGCCTCGGCGCTGAGCGGCCAAGCTGGCTCAGGGGGCATGGATGGGGCCTGGGCGCAGAAGACCTTCGCGCACCCAATCCTACATCCCAAAGAAGGAGAACCAGTGGGGAGTGGGTTTCGGGCGCTGGACACCCCCAGCAAAGCAGCAGGGCCCAGGGAGCCAGGGGCATCCCAGCTCAGCTTCACCCTATGGAGAGCGGAGGGCCCGGGGCGAAAACAGCTTGTGTTGATTTCCTGCGCCGAGGCAAGTTGAGGCTGTGGTGGGCTGCCCAAGGAGAGTTTCCCTTTGCAGAATGCAGCTCCCAGAAGGTCGTTTTGATTTGCCATTGCGACGGGGCCTCGGCACTGAGGGGCAGAGCTGGCTCAGGGGGCATGGCTGCGGCCTAGGCGCAGAAGGTCTTCGCGCTCCGAATCCTGCTTCCCCACGAATGAGAACCCCTGTGGAGTGTGATTTGGGTGCCAGAAACCCCCAGCAAAGCAGCAGGGCCCAGGGATCCAGGGGCAGCCCAGCTCAGCTTCGCCCTATGGAGAGCGGAGTGCCGGGGGCGAAAATGGATAGCGTTGCTTTCCTGAGCGGAGGCAAGTTGGGGCTGTGCTTTGCTGCCCGAGGAGTGTTTCCCTTTGCAGAATGCAGCTCCCCGAAGCTCGATTTGGGCCGTCGCTGCGACGGGGCCTCGGCGCTGAGCGGCCGAGCTGGCTCAGGGTGCATGGCTGTGGTCTGGGCGCAGAAGGCCTTCGCGCGCCCAATCCTGCTTCCCCACGAAGGAGAACCCGTGGGCAGTGTGATTCGGGTGCCGGAAAGCCCCAGCAAAGCAGCAGGGCCCAGGGATCCAGGGGCAGCCCAGCTCAGCTTCGCCCTATGGAGAGGGGAGGGCCGGGCGCGAAAACGGATAGCATTGCTTTCCTGAGCGGAGGCGACTTGGGGCTGTGCTTTGCTGCCCTAGGAGTGTTTCCCTTTGCAGAATGCAGCTCCCAGAAGCTCGTTTTGATTTGCCATTGCGACGGGGCCTCGGCACTGAGGGGCAGAGCTGGCTCAGGGGGCATGGCTGCGGCCTAGGCGCAGAAGGTCTTCGCGCTCCGAATCCTGCTTCCCCAGGAATGAGAACCCCTGTGGAGTGTGATTCGGGTGCCTGAAACCACCAGCAAAGCAGCAGGGCCCAGGGATCCAGGGGCTGCCCAGCTCAGCTTCGCCCTATGGAGAGCGGAGTGCCGGGGTGAAAACGGATAGCATTGCTTTCCTGAGCGGAGGCGAGTTGGGGCTGTGCTTCGCTGCCCGAGGAGTGTTTCCCTTTGCAGAATGCAGTTCCCGGGAGCTCGTTATGTGCCGTGGCTGCGACGGGGGCTCGGCGCTGAGCGGCCGAGCTGGATCAGGGGGCATGGCAGGGACCTGGGCGCAGAAGGCCTTCGCGCGCCCAATCCTGTTTCCCCACGAAGGAGTACCCATGGGCAGTGTGATTCGGGTGCCGGAAACCCCCAGCAAAGCAGCTGGGCCCAGGTATCTATGGGCAGCCCAGCCCCACATCGCCCTATGGAGAGCGCAGGGCCTGGGGGGAAAACGGCTTGCACTGCTTTCCTGAGCCAAGGCGCGTTGGGGGTGTGGTTTGCTGCCCGAGGAGAGTTTCCCTTTGCAGAATGCAGCTCCCAGAAGCTCGTTTTGGGCCGTAGCTGCCACGGGTCCTCAGCACTGAGCGGCCGAGCTGGCTCAGGGGGCATGGCTGGGGCCTGGGCGCAGAAGCCTTTCGCGCACCCAATCCTGCATTCCCCACGAAGGAGAACCCGTGGGGAGTGGGATTTGGGCGCCGGAGACCCCCAGCAAAGCAGCAGGGCCCAGGGAGCCAGGGGTGGCCCAGCCCCGCTTTGCCCTATGGAGAGAGGAGGGCCGGGGGCGCAAACAGCTTGTGTTGATTTCCTGCGCCAAGGCACGGTGAGGCTGTGGATTGCTGCCCGAGGAGAGTTTCCCTTTGCAGAATGAAGATCCCAGAAGCTCGTCATGCGCCGTCGCTGCGAAGGGGCCTCGGCGCTGAGCGGCCAAGCTGGCTCAGGGGGCATGGATGGGGCCTGGGCGCAGAAGACCTTCGCGCACCCAATCCTACATCCCAAAGAAGGAGAACCAGTGGGGAGTGGGTTTCGGGCGCTGGAGACCCCCAGCAAAGCAGCAGGGCCCAGGGAGCCAGGGGCATCCCAGCTCAGCTTCACCCTATGGAGAGCGGAGGGCCCGGGGCGAAAACAGCTTGTGTTGATTTCCTGCGCCGAGGCAAGTTGAGGCTGTGGTGGGCTGCCCAAGGAGAGTTTCCCTTTGCAGAATGCAGCTCCCAGAAGGTCGTTTTGATTTGCCATTGCGACGGGGCCTCGGCACTGAGGGGCAGAGCTGGCTCGGGGGCATGGCTGTGGCCTAGGCGCAGAAGGTCTTCGCGCTCCGAATCCTGCTTCCCCACGAATGAGAACCCCTGTGGAGTGTGATTTGGGTGCCAGAAACCCCCAGCAAAGCAGCAGGGCCCAGGGATCCAGGGGCAGCCCAGCTCAGCTTCGCCCTATGGAGAGCGGAGTGCCGGGGGCGAAAATGGATAGCGTTGCTTTCCTGAGCGGAGGCAAGTTGGGGCTGTGCTTTGCTGCCCGAGGAGTGTTTCCCTTTGCAGAATGCAGCTCCCCGAAGCTCGATTTGGGCCGTCGCTGCGACGGGGCCTCGGCGCTGAGCGGCCGAGCTGGCTCAGGGTGCATGGCTGTGGTCTGGGCGCAGAAGGCCTTCGCGCGCCCAATCCTGCTTCCCCACGAAGGAGAACCCGTGGGCAGTGTGATTCGGGTGCCGGAAAGCCCCAGCAAAGCAGCAGGGCCCAGGGATCCAGGGGCAGCCCAGCTCAGCTTCGCCCTATGGAGAGGGGAGGGCCGGGCGCGAAAACGGATAGCATTGCTTTCCTGAGCGGAGGCACGTTGGGGCTGTGGTTTGCTGCCCCAGCAGAGTTTCGCTTTGCAGATGCAGCTCTCAGAAGCTCATTTTGGGCAATCGGTGCGACGGGGCCTCGGAGCTGAGTGGCCGAGCTGGCTCAGGGGGCATGGCTGGGGCCTGGGCGCAGGAGGCTTTCGCGCGCCCAATCCTGCATTCCCCGCGAAGGAGAACCCGTGGGGAGTGCGTTTCGGGCTCCGGAGACCCCCAGGAAAGCAGCAGGGCCCAGGGATCCAGGGGCAGCCCAGCCCCGCTTTGCCCAATGGAGAGCCGAAGGCCGGGGCGAAAACAGCTTGTGTTGATTTCCTGCAGCGAGGCACGGTGAGGCTGTGGTTTGTTGCCCAAGGAGAGTTTCCCTTTGCAGAATGCAGTTCCCAGAAGCTCGTTATGTGCCATCGCTGCGACGGGGCCTCGGCGCTGAGCGGCGGAGCTGGATCAGGGGGCATGGCAGGGACCTGGGCGCAGAAGGCCTTCGCGCGCCCAATCCTGTTTCCCCACCAAGGAGTACCCATGGGCAGTGTGATTCGGGTGCCGGAAACCCCCAGCAAAGCAGCTGGGCCCAGGGATCCAGGGGCAGTCCAGCCCCGCATCGCCCTATGAAGAGCGCAGGGCCTGGGGGGGAAAACGGCTTGCACTGCTTTCCTGAGCCAAGGCGAGTTGGGGGTGTGGTTTGCTGCCCGAGGAGAGTTTCCCTTTGCAGAATGCAGCTCCCAGAAGCTCCTCATGGGCTGTCGCTGCGAAGGGGCCTCGGCGGTGAGCGGCTGAACTGGCTCAGGGGGCATGGATGGGGCCTGGGCGCAGAAGGCCTTCACGCACCCAATCCTACTTCCCAAAGAAGGAGAACCAGTGGGGAGTGGGTTTCGGGCACTGGAGACCCCCAGCAAAGCAGCAGGGCCCAGGGAGCCAGGGGCAGCCCAGCTCAGCTTCGCCCTATGGAGAGCGGAGGGCCGGGGGCGAAAACAGCTTGTGTTGATTTCCTGCGCCGAGGCAAGTTGAGGCTGTGGTGGGCTGCCCAAGGAGAGTTTCCCTTTGCAGAATGCAGCTCCCAGAAGCTCGTTTTGATTTGCCATTGCGACGGGGCCTCGGCACTGAGCGGCAGAGCTGGCTCAGGTGGCACGGCTGCGGCCTAGGCGCAGAAGGTCTTCGCGCTCCGAATCCTGCTTCCCCACGAATGAGAACCCCTGTGGAGTGTGATTTGGGTGCCAGAAACCCCCAGCAAAGCAGCAGGGCCCAGGGATCCAGGGGCAGCCCAGCTCAGCTTCGCCCTATGGAGAGCGGAGTGCCGGGGGCGAAAACGGATAGCGTTGCTTTCCTGAGCGGAGGCGAGTTGGGGCTGTGCTTTGCTGCCCGAGGAGTGTTTCCCTTTGCAGAATGCAGCTCCCCGAAGCTCGATTTGGGCCGTTGCTGCGACGGGGCCTCGGCGCTGAGCGGCCGAGCTGGCTCAGGGTGCATGGCTGTGGTCTGGGCGCAGAAGGCCTTCGCGCGCCCAATCCTGCTTCCCCACGGAGGAGAACCCGTGGGCAGTGTGATTCGGGTGCCGGAAAGCCCCAGCAAAGCAGCAGGGCCCAGGGATCCAGGGGCAGCCCAGCTCAGCTTCGCCCTATGGAGAGGGGAGGGCTGGGCGCGAAAACGGATAGCATTGCTTTCCTGAGCGGAGGCGACTTGGGGCTGTGCTTTGCTGCCCTAGGAGTGTTTCCCTTTGCAGAATGCAGCTCCCAGAAGCTCGTTTTGATTTGCCATTGCGACGGGGCCTCGGCACTGAGGGGCAGAGCTGGCTCAGGGGGCATGGCTGCGGCCTAGGCGCAGAAGGTCTTCGCGCTCCGAATCCTGCTTCCCCAGGAATGAGAACCCCTGTGGAGTGTGATTCGGGTGCCTGAAACCACCAGCAAAGCAGCAGGGCCCAGGGATCCAGGGGCTGCCCAGCTCAGCTTCGCCCTATGGAGAGCGGAGTGCCGGGGTGAAAACGGATAGCATTGCTTTCCTGAGCGGAGGCGAGTTGGGGCTGTGCTTCGCTGCCCGAGGAGTGTTTCCCTTTGCAGAATGCAGTTCCCGGGAGCTCGTTATGTGCCGTGGCTGCGACGGGGGCTCGGCGCTGAGCGGCCGAGCTGGATCAGGGGGCATGGCAGGGACCTGGGCGCAGAAGGCCTTCGCGCGCCCAATCCTGTTTCCCCACGAAGGAGTACCCATGGGCAGTGTGATTCGGGTGCCGGAAACCCCCAGCAAAGCAGCTGGGCCCAGGTATCTATGGGCAGCCCAGCCCCACATCGCCCTATGGAGAGCGCAGGGCCTGGGGGGAAAACGGCTTGCACTGCTTTCCTGAGCCAAGGCGCGTTGGGGGTGTGGTTTGCTGCCCGAGGAGAGTTTCCCTTTGCAGAATGCAGCTCCCAGAAGCTCGTTTTGGGCCGTAGCTGCCACGGGTCCTCAGCACTGAGCGGCCGAGCTGGCTCTGGGGGCATGGCTGGGACCTGGGCGCAGAAGCCTTTCGCGCACCCAATCCTGCATTCCCCACGAAGGAGAACCCGTGGGGAGTGGGATTTGGGCGCCGGAGACCCCCAGCAAAGCAGCAGGGCCCAGGGAGCCAGGGGTGGCCCAGTCCCGCTTTGCCCTATGGAGAGAGGAGGGCCGGGGGCGCAAACAGCTTGTGTTGATTTCCTGCGCCAAGGCACGGTGAGGCTGTGGATTGCTGCGGGAGGAGAGTTTCCCTTTGCAGAATGAAGATCCCAGAAGCTCGTCATGCGCCGTCGCTGCGAAGGGGCCTCGGCGCTGAGCGGCCTAGCTGGCTCAGGGGGCATGGATGGGGCCTGGGCGCAGAAGACCTTCGCGCGCCCAATCCTACTTCCCAAAGAAGGAGAACCAGTGGGGAGTGGGTTTCGGGCGCTGGAGACCCCAAGCAAAGCAGCAGTGCCCAGGGAGCCAGGGGTAGCTCAGCTCAGCTTCGCCCTATGGAGAGCGGAGGGCCGGGGGCGAAAACAGCTTGTGTTGCTTTCCTGAGCGGAGGCGAGTTGGGGCTGTGCTTTGCTGCCCGAGGAGTGTTTCCCTTTGCAGAATGCAGCTCCCCGAAGCTCGATTTGGGCCGTCGCTGCGACGGGGCCTCGGCGCTGAGCGGCCGAGCTGGCTCAGGGTGCATGGCTGTGGTCTGGGCGCAGAAGGCCTTCGCGCGCCCAATCCTGCTTCCCCACGAAGGAGAACCCGTGGGCAGTGTGATTCGGGTGCCGGAAAGCCCCAGCAAAGCAGCAGGGCCCAGGGATCCAGGGGCAGCCCAGCCCCGCATCGCCCTATGGAGAGCGCAGGGCCTGGGGGGAAAACGGCTTGCACTGCTTTCCTGAGCCAATGCGCGTTGGGGGTGTGGTTTGCTGCCCAAGGAGAGTTTCCTTTTGCAGAATGCAGCTCCCAGAAGCTCTTTTTGGGCCTTCGCTGCCACGGGTCATCAGCGCTGATCTGCCGAGCTGGCTCAGGGGGGAAGGCTGGGGCCATGGCGCAGAAGCCTTTCGCAAACCCAATCCTACTTGCCCACGAAGGAGAACCCGTGTGGAGTGTTTTCGGCCGCCGGAAACTCCCAGCAAAGCAGCAGGGCCCAGGGATCCAGGGGCAGCCCAGCCCCGCTTTGCGCTATGGAGAGCGGAGGGCCGGGGTAAAAACAACTTGGGTTGATTACCTGCGCCGAGGGACGGTGAGGCTGTGGTTTGCTGCTGGAGGAGAGTTTCCCTTTGCAGAATGCAGTTCCCAGAAGCTCGTTATGTGCCGTTGCTGCGACGGGGCCTCGGCGCTGAGCGGCTGAGCTGGCTCAGGGGGCATGGCTGGGACCTGGGCGCAGAAGCCTTTCGCGCACCCAATCCTGCATTCCCCACGAAGGAGATCCCGTGGGGAGTGGGATTTGGGCGCCAGAGACCCCCAGTAAAGCAGCAGGGACCAGGGAGCCAGGGGTGGCCCAGCCCCGCTTTGCCCTATGGAGAGAGGAGGGCCGGGGGCGCAAATAGCTTGTGTTGATTTCCTGCGCCAAGGCACGGTGAGGCTGTGGCTTGCTGCCCGAGGAGAGTTTCCCTTTGCAGAATGCAGCTCCCAGAAGCTCGTCATGGGCCGTCGCTGGGAAGGGGCCTTGGCGCTGAGCGGCCAAGCTGGCTCAGGGGGCATGGATGGGGCCTGGGCGCAGAAGACCTTCGCGCACCCAATCCTACATCCCAAAGAAGGAGAACCAGTGGGGAGTGGGTTTCGGGCGCTGGACACCCCCAGCAAAGCAGCAGGGCCCAGGGAGCCAGGGGCATCCCAGCTCAGCTTCACCCTATGGAGAGCGGAGGGCCCGGGGCGAAAACAGCTTGTGTTGATTTCCTGCGCCGAGGCAAGTTGAGGCTGTGGTGGGCTGCCCAAGGAGAGATTCCCTTTGCAGAATGCAGCTCCCAGAAGGTCGTTTAGATTTGCCATTGCGACGGGGCCTCGGCACTGAGGGGCAGAGCTGGCTCAGGGGGCATGGCTGGGGCCTAGGCGCAGAAGGTCTTCGCGCTCCGAATCCTGCTTCCCCACGAATGAGAACCCCTGTGGAGTGTGATTTGGGTGCCAGAAACCCCCAGCAAAGCAGCAGGGCCCAGGGATCCAGGGGCAGCCCAGCTCAGCTTCGCCCTATGGAGAGCAGAGTGCCGGGGGCGAAAATGGATAGCGTTGCTTTCCTGAGCGGAGGCTAGTTGGGGCTCTGCTTTGCTGCCCGAGGAGTGTTTCCCTTTGCAGAATGCAGCTCCCCGAAGCTCGATTTGGGCCGTCGCTGCGACGGGGCCTCGGCGCTGAGCGGCCGAGCTGGATCAGGGGGCATGGCTGTGGTCTGGGCGCAGAAGGCCTTCGCGCGCCCAATCCTGCTTCCCCACGGAGGAGAACCCGTGGGCAGTGTGATTCGGGTGCCGGAAAGCCCCAGCAAAGCAGCAGGGCCCAGGGATCCAGGGGCAGCCCAGCTCAGCTTCGCCCTATGGAGAGGGGAGGGCCGGGCGCGAAAACGGATAGCATTGCTTTCCTGAGCGGAGGCGACTTGGGGCTGTGCTTTGCTGCCCGAGGAGTGTTTCCCTTTGCAGAATGCAGCTCCCAGAAGCTCGTTTTGATTTGCCATTGCGACGGGGCCTCGGCACTGAGGGGCAGAGCTGGCTCAGGGGGCATGGCTGCGGCCTAGGCGCAGAAGGTCTTCGCGCTCCGAATCCTGCTTCCCCAGGAATGAGAACCCCTGTGGAGTGTGATTCGGGTGCCTGAAACCACCAGCAAAGCAGCAGGGCCCAGGGATCCAGGGGCTGCCCAGCTCAGCTTCGCCCTATGGAGAGCGGAGTGCCGGGGTGAAAACGGATAGCATTGCTTTCCTGAGCGGAGGCGAGTTGGGGCTGTGCTTCGCTGCCCGAGGAGTGTTTCCCTTTGCAGAATGCAGTTCCCGGGAGCTCGTTATGTGCCGTGGCTGCGACGGGGGCTCGGCGCTGAGCGGCCGAGCTGGATCAGGGGGCATGGCAGGGACCTGGGCGCAGAAGGCCTTCGCGCGCCCAATCCTGTTTCCCCACGAAGGAGTACCCATGGGCAGTGTGATTCGGGTGCCGGAAACCCCCAGCAAAGCAGCTGGGCCCAGGTATCTATGGGCAGCCCAGCCCCACATCGCCCTATGGAGAGCGCAGGGCCTGGGGGGAAAACGGCTTGCACTGCTTTCCTGAGCCAAGGCGCGTTGGGGGTGTGGTTTGCTGCCCGAGGAGAGTTTCCCTTTGCAGAATGCAGCTCCCAGAAGCTCGTTTTGGGCCGTAGCTGCCACGGGTCCTCAGCACTGAGCGGCCGAGCTGGCTCAGGGGGCATGGCTGGGGCCTGGGCGCAGAAGCCTTTCGCGCACCCAATCCTGCATTCCCCACGAAGGAGAACCCGTGGGGAGTGGGATTTGGGCGCCGGAGACCCCCAGCAAAGCAGCAGGGCCCAGGGAGCCAGGGGTGGCCCAGCCCCGCTTTGCCCTATGGAGAGAGGAGGGCCGGGGGCGCAAACAGCTTGTGTTGATTTCCTGCGCCAAGGCACGGTGAGGCTGTGGATTGCTGACCGAGGAGAGTTTCCCTTTGCAGAATGAAGATCCCAGAAGCTCGTCATGCGCCGTCGCTGCGAAGGGGCCTCGGCGCTGAGCGGCCAAGCTGGCTCAGGGGGCATGGATGGGGCCTGGGCGCAGAAGACCTTCGCGCACCCAATCCTACATCCCAAAGAAGGAGAACCAGTGGGGAGTGGGTTTCGGGCGCTGGAGACCCCCAGCAAAGCAGCAGGGCCCAGGGAGCCAGGGGCATCCCAGCTCAGCTTCACCCTATGGAGAGCGGAGGGCCCGGGGCGAAAACAGCTTGTGTTGATTTCCTGCGCCGAGGCAAGTTGAGGCTGTGGTGGGCTGCCCAAGGAGAGTTTCCCTTTGCAGAATGCAGCTCCCAGAAGGTCGTTTTGATTTGCCATTGCGACGGGGCCTCGGCACTGAGGGGCAGAGCTGGCTCAGGGGGCATGGCTGCGGCCTAGGCGCAGAAGGTCTTCGCGCTCCGAATCCTGCTTCCCCACGAATGAGAACCCCTGTGGAGTGTGATTTGGGTGCCAGAAACCCCCAGCAAAGCAGCAGGGCCCAGGGATCCAGGGGCAGCCCAGCTCAGCTTCGCCCTATGGAGAGCGGAGTGCCGGGGGCGAAAATGGATAGCGTTGCTTTCCTGAGCGGAGGCAAGTTGGGGCTGTGCTTTGCTGCCCGAGGAGTGTTTCCCTTTGCAGAATGCAGCTCCCCGAAGCTCGATTTGGGCCGTCGCTGCGACGGGGCCTCGGCGCTGAGCGGCCGAGCTGGCTCAGGGTGCATGGCTGTGGTCTGGGCGCAGAAGGCCTTCGCGCGCCCAATCCTGCTTCCCCACGAAGGAGAACCCGTGGGCAGTGTGATTCGGGTGCCGGAAAGCCCCAGCAAAGCAGCAGGGCCCAGGGATCCAGGGGCAGCCCAGCTCAGCTTCGCCCTATGGAGAGGGGAGGGCCGGGCGCGAAAACGGATAGCATTGCTTTCCTGAGCGGAGGCACGTTGGGGCTGTGGTTTGCTGCCCCAGCAGAGTTTCGCTTTGCAGATGCAGCTCTCAGAAGCTCATTTTGGGCAATCGGTGCGACGGGGCCTCGGAGCTGAGTGGCCGAGCTGGCTCAGGGGGCATGGCTGGGGCCTGGGCGCAGGAGGCTTTCGCGCGCCCAATCCTGCATTCCCCGCGAAGGAGAACCCGTGGGGAGTGCGTTTCGGGCTCCGGAGACCCCCAGGAAAGCAGCAGGGCCCAGGGATCCAGGGGCAGCCCAGCCCCGCTTTGCCCAATGGAGAGCCGAAGGCCGGGGCGAAAACAGCTTGTGTTGATTTCCTGCAGCGAGGCACGGTGAGGCTGTGGTTTGTTGCCCAAGGAGAGTTTCCCTTTGCAGAATGCAGTTCCCAGAAGCTCGTTATGTGCCATCGCTGCGACGGGGCCTCGGCGCTGAGCGGCGGAGCTGGATCAGGGGGCATGGCAGGGACCTGGGCGCAGAAGGCCTTCGCGCGCCCAATCCTGTTTCCCCACCAAGGAGTACCCATGGGCAGTGTGATTCGGGTGCCGGAAACCCCCAGCAAAGCAGCTGGGCCCAGGGATCCAGGTGCAGCCCAGCCCCGCATCGCCCTATGGAGAGCGCAGGGCCTGGGGGGGAAAACGGCTTGCACTGCTTTCCTGAGCCAAGGCGAGTTGGGGGTGTGGTTTGCTGCCCGAGGAGAGTTTCCCTTTGCAGAATGCAGCTCCCAGAAGCTCGTCATGGGCTGTCGCTGCGAAGGGGCCTCGGCGGTGAGCGGCTGAACTGGCTCAGGGGGCATGGATGGGGCCTGGGCGCAGAAGGCCTTCACGCACCCAATCCTACTTCCCAAAGAAGGAGAACCAGTGGGGAGTGGGTTTCGGGCACTGGAGACCCCCAGCAAAGCAGCAGGGCCCAGGGAGCCAGGGGCAGCCCAGCTCAGCTTCGCCCTATGGAGAGCGGAGGGCCTGGGGCGAAAACAGCTTGTGTTGATTTCCTGCGCCGAGGCAAGTTGAGGCTGTGGTGGGCTGCCCAAGGAGAGTTTCCCTTTGCAGAATGCAGCTCCCAGAAGCTCGTTTTGATTTGCCATTGCGACGGGGCCTCGGCACTGAGCGGCAGAGCTGGCTCAGGTGGCACGGCTGCGGCCTAGGCGCAGAAGGTCTTCGCGCTCCGAATCCTGCTTCCCCACGAATGAGAACCCCTGTGGAGTGTGATTTGGGTGCCAGAAACCCCCAGCAAAGCAGCAGGGCCCAGGGATCCAGGGGCAGCCCAGCTCAGCTTCGCCCTATGGAGAGCGGAGTGCCGGGGGCGAAAACGGATAGCGTTGCTTTCCTGAGCGGAGGCGAGTTGGGGCTGTGCTTTGCTGCCCGAGGAGTGTTTCCCTTTGCAGAATGCAGCTCCCCGAAGCTCGATTTGGGCCGTCGCTGCGACGGGGCCTCGGCGCTGAGCGGCCGAGCTGGCTCAGGGTGCATGGCTGTGGTCTGGGCGCAGAAGGCCTTCGCGCGCCCAATCCTGCTTCCCCACGAAGGAGAACCCGTGGGCAGTGTGATTCGGGTGCCGGAAAGCCCCAGCAAAGCAGCAGGGCCCAGGGATCCAGGGGCAGCCCAGCTCAGCTTCGCCCTATGGAGAGGGGAGGGCCGGGCGCGAAAACGGATAGCATTGCTTTCCTGAGCGGAGGCACGTTGGGGCTGTGGTTTGCTGCCCCAGCAGAGTTTCGCTTTGCAGAATGCAGCTCTCAGAAGCTCATTTTGGGCAATCGGTGCGACGGGGCCTCGGAGCTGAGTGGCCGAGCTGGCTCAGGGGGCATGGCTGGGGCCTGGGCGCAGGAGGCTTTCGCGCGCCCAATCCTGCATTCCCCGCGAAGGAGAACCCGTGGGGAGTGCGTTTCGGGCTCCGGAGACCCCCAGGAAAGCAGCAGGGCCCAGGGATCCAGGGGCAGCCCAGCCCCGCTTTGCCCAATGGAGAGCCGAAGGCCGGGGCGAAAACAGCTTGTGTTGATTTCCTGCAGCGAGGCACGGTGAGGCTGTGGTTTGTTGCCCAAGGAGAGTTTCCCTTTGCAGAATGCAGTTCCCAGAAGCTCGTTATGTGCCATCGCTGCGACGGGGCCTCGGCGCTGAGCGGCGGAGCTGGATCAGGGGGCATGGCAGGGACCTGGGCGCAGAAGGCCTTCGCGCGCCCAATCCTGTTTCCCCACGAAGGAGAACCCGTGGGCAGTGTGATTCGGGTGCCGGAAAGCCCCAGCAAAGCAGCAGGGCCCAGGGATCCAGGGGCAGCCCAGCTCAGCTTCGCCCTATGTAGAGAGGAGTGCCGGGGGCAAAAACGGATAGCGTTGCTTTCCTGAGCGGAGGCGACTTGGGGCTGTGCTTTGCTGCCCTAGGAGTGTTTCCCTTTGCAGAATGCAGCTCCCAGAAGCTCGTTTTGATTTGCCATTGCGACGGGGCCTCGGCACTGAGGGGCAGAGCTGGCTCAGGGGGCATGGCTGCGGCCTAGGCGCAGAAGGTCTTCGCGCTCCGAATCCTGCTTCCCCAGGAATGAGAACCCCTGTGGAGTGTGATTCGGGTGCCTGAAACCACCAGCAAAGCATCAGGGCCCAGGGATCCAGGGGCTGCCCAGCTCAGCTTCGCCCTATGGAGAGCGGAGTGCCGGGGTGAAAACGGATAGCATTGCTTTCCTGAGCGGAGGCGAGTTGGGGCTGTGCTTCGCTGCCCTAGGAGTGTTTCCCTTTGCAGAATGCAGTTCCCGGGAGCTCGTTATGTGCCGTGGCTGCGACGGGGGCTCGGCGCTGAGCGGCCGAGCTGGATCAGGGGGCATGGCAGGGACCTGGGCGCAGAAGGCCTTCGCGCGCCCAATCCTGTTTCCCCACGAAGGAGTACCCATGGGCAGTGTGATTCGGGTGCCGGAAACCCCCAGCAAAGCAGCTGGGCCCAGGTATCTATGGGCAGCCCAGCCCCACATCGCCCTATGGAGAGCGCAGGGCCTGGGGGGAAAACGGCTTGCACTGCTTTCCTGAGCCAAGGCGCGTTGGGGGTGTGGTTTGCTGCCCGAGGAGAGTTTCCCTTTGCAGAATGCAGCTCCCAGAAGCTCGTTTTGGGCCGTAGCTGCCACGGGTCCTCAGCACTGAGCGGCCGAGCTGGCTCAGGGGGCATGGCTGGGGCCTGGGCGCAGAAGCCTTTCGCGCACCCAATCCTGCATTCCCCACGAAGGAGAACCCGTGGGGAGTGGGATTTGGGCGCCGGAGACCCCCAGCAAAGCAGCAGGGCCCAGGGAGCCAGGGGTGGCCCAGCCCCGCTTTGCCCTATGGAGAGAGGAGGGCCGGGGGCGCAAACAGCTTGTGTTGATTTCCTGCGCCAAGGCACGGTGAGGCTGTGGATTGCTGCCCGAGGAGAGTTTCCCTTTGCAGAATGAAGATCCCAGAAGCTCGTCATGCGCCGTCGCTGCGAAGGGGCCTCGGCGCTGAGCGGCCAAGCTGGCTCAGGGGGCATGGATGGGGCCTGGGCGCAGAAGACCTTCGCGCACCCAATCCTACATCCCAAAGAAGGAGAACCAGTGGGGAGTGGGTTTCGGGCGCTGGAGACCCCCAGCAAAGCAGCAGGGCCCAGGGAGCCAGGGGCATCCCAGCTCAGCTTCACCCTATGGAGAGCGGAGGGCCCGGGGCGAAAACAGCTTGTGTTGATTTCCTGCGCCGAGGCAAGTTGAGGCTGTGGTGGGCTGCCCAAGGAGAGTTTCCCTTTGCAGAATGCAGCTCCCAGAAGGTCGTTTTGATTTGCCATTGCGACGGGGCCTCGGCACTGAGGGGCAGAGCTGGCTCAGGGGGCATGGCTGCGGCCTAGGCGCAGAAGGTCTTCGCGCTCCGAATCCTGCTTCCCCACGAATGAGAACCCCTGTGGAGTGTGATTTGGGTGCCAGAAACCCCCAGCAAAGCAGCAGGGCCCAGGGATCCAGGGGCAGCCCAGCTCAGCTTCGCCCTATGGAGAGCGGAGTGCCGGGGGCGAAAATGGATAGCGTTGCTTTCCTGAGCGGAGGCAAGTTGGGGCTGTGCTTTGCTGCCCGAGGAGTGTTTCCCTTTGCAGAATGCAGCTCCCCGAAGCTCGATTTGGGCCGTCGCTGCGACGGGGCCTCGGCGCTGAGCGGCCGAGCTGGCTCAGGGTGCATGGCTGTGGTCTGGGCGCAGAAGGCCTTCGCGCGCCCAATCCTGCTTCCCCACGAAGGAGAACCCGTGGGCAGTGTGATTCGGGTGCCGGAAAGCCCCAGCAAAGCAGCAGGGCCCAGGGATCCAGGGGCAGCCCAGCTCAGCTTCGCCCTATGGAGAGGGGAGGGCCGGGCGCGAAAACGGATAGCATTGCTTTCCTGAGCGGAGGCACGTTGGGGCTGTGGTTTGCTGCCCCAGCAGAGTTTCGCTTTGCAGATGCAGCTCTCAGAAGCTCATTTTGGGCAATCGGTGCGACGGGGCCTCGGAGCTGAGTGGCCGAGCTGGCTCAGGGGGCATGGCTGGGGCCTGGGCGCAGGAGGCTTTCGCGCGCCCAATCCTGCATTCCCCGCGAAGGAGAACCCGTGGGGAGTGCGTTTCGGGCTCCGGAGACCCCCAGGAAAGCAGCAGGGCCCAGGGATCCAGGGGCAGCCCAGCCCCGCTTTGCCCAATGGAGAGCCGAAGGCCGGGGCGAAAACAGCTTGTGTTGATTTCCTGCAGCGAGGCACGGTGAGGCTGTGGTTTGTTGCCCAAGGAGAGTTTCCCTTTGCAGAATGCAGTTCCCAGAAGCTCGTTATGTGCCATCGCTGCGACGGGGCCTCGGCGCTGAGCGGCGGAGCTGGATCAGGGGGCATGGCAGGGACCTGGGCGCAGAAGGCCTTCGCGCGCCCAATCCTGTTTCCCCACGAAGGAGTACCCATGGGCAGTGTGATTCGGGTGCCGGAAACCCCCAGCAAAGCAGCTGGGCCCAGGGATCCAGGGGCAGTCCAGCCCCGCATCGCCCTATGAAGAGCGCAGGGCCTGGGGGGGAAAACGGCTTGCACTGCTTTCCTGAGCCAAGGCGAGTTGGGGGTGTGGTTTGCTGCCCGAGGAGAGTTTCCCTTTGCAGAATGCAGCTCCCAGAAGCTCGTCATGGGCTGTCGCTGCGAAGGGGCCTCGGCGGTGAGCGGCTGAACTGGCTCAGGGGGCATGGATGGGGCCTGGGCGCAGAAGGCCTTCACGCATCCAATCCTACTTCCCAAAGAAGGAGAACCAGTGGGGAGTGGGTTTCGGGCACTGGAGACCCCCAGCAAAGCAGCAGGGCCCAGGGAGCCAGGGGCAGCCCAGCTCAGCTTCGCCCTATGGAGAGCGGAGGGCCGGGGGCGAAAACAGCTTGTGTTGATTTCCTGCGCCGAGGCAAGTTGAGGCTGTGGTGGGCTGCCCAAGGAGAGTTTCCCTTTGCAGAATGCAGCTCCCAGAAGCTCGTTTTGATTTGCCATTGCGACGGGGCCTCGGCACTGAGCGACAGAGCTGGCTCAGGTGGCACGGCTGCGGCCTAGGCGCAGAAGGTCTTCGCGCTCCGAATCCTGCTTCCCCACGAATGAGAACCCCTGTGGAGTGTGATTTGGGTGCCAGAAACCCCCAGCAAAGCATCAGGGCCCAGGGATCCAGGGGCAGCCCAGCTCAGCTTCGCCCTATGGAGAGCGGAGTGCCGGGGGCGAAAACGGATAGCGTTGCTTTCCTGAGCGGAGGCGAGTTGGGGCTGTGCTTTGCTGCCCGAGGAGTGTTTCCCTTTGCAGAATGCAGCTCCCCGAAGCTCGATTTGGGCCGTCGCTGCGACGGGGCCTCGGCGCTGAGCGGCCGAGCTGGCTCAGGGTGCATGGCTGTGGTCTGGGCGCAGAAGGCCTTCGCGCGCCCAATCCTGCTTCCCCACGAAGGAGAACCCGTGGGCAGTGTGATTCGGGTGCCGGAAAGCCCCAGCAAAGCAGCAGGGCCCAGGGATCCAGGGGCAGCCCAGCTCAGCTTCGCCCTATGGAGAGGGGAGGGCCGGGCGCGAAAACGGATAGCATTGCTTTCCTGAGCGGAGGCACGTTGGGGCTGTGGTTTGCTGCCCCAGCAGAGTTTCGCTTTGCAGATGCAGCTCTCAGAAGCTCATTTTGGGCAATCGGTGCGACGGGGCCTCGGAGCTGAGTGGCCGAGCTGGCTCAGGGGGCATGGCTGGGGCCTGGGCGCAGGAGGCTTTCGCGCGCCCAATCCTGCATTCCCCGCGAAGGAGAACCCGTGGGGAGTGCGTTTCGGGCTCCGGAGACCCCCAGGAAAGCAGCAGGGCCCAGGGATCCAGGGGCAGCCCAGCCCCGCTTTGCCCAATGGAGAGCCGAAGGCCGGGGCGAAAACAGCTTGTGTTGATTTCCTGCAGCGAGGCACGGTGAGGCTGTGGTTTGTTGCCCAAGGAGAGTTTCCCTTTGCAGAATGCAGTTCCCAGAAGCTCGTTATGTGCCATCGCTGCGACGGGGCCTCGGCGCTGAGCGGCGGAGCTGGATCAGGGGGCATGGCAGGGACCTGGGCGCAGAAGGCCTTCGCGCGCCCAATCCTGTTTCCCCACCAAGGAGTACCCATGGGCAGTGTGATTCGGGTGCCGGAAACCCCCAGCAAAGCAGCTGGGCCCAGGGATCCAGGGGCAGTCCAGCCCCGCATCGCCCTATGAAGAGCGCAGGGCCTGGGGGGGAAAACGGCTTGCACTGCTTTCCTGAGCCAAGGCGAGTTGGGGGTGTGGTTTGCTGCCCGAGGAGAGTTTCCCTTTGCAGAATGCAGCTCCCAGAAGCTCGTCATGGGCTGTCGCTGCGAAGGGGCCTCGGCGGTGAGCGGCTGAACTGGCTCAGGGGGCATGGATGGGGCCTGGGCGCAGAAGGCCTTCACGCACCCAATCCTACTTCCCAAAGAAGGAGAACCAGTGGGGAGTGGGTTTCGGGCACTGGAGACCCCCAGCAAAGCAGCAGGGCCCAGGGAGCCAGGGGCAGCCCAGCTCAGCTTCGCCCTATGGAGAGCGGAGGGCCGGGGGCGAAAACAGCTTGTGTTGATTTCCTGCGCCGAGGCAAGTTGAGGCTGTGGTGGGCTGCCCAAGGAGAGTTTCCCTTTGCAGAATGCAGCTCCCAGAAGCTCGTTTTGATTTGCCATTGCGACGGGGCCTCGGCACTGAGCGGCAGAGCTGGCTCAGGTGGCACGGCTGCGGCCTAGGCGCAGAAGGTCTTCGCGCTCCGAATCCTGCTTCCCCACGAATGAGAACCCCTGTGGAGTGTGATTTGGGTGCCAGAAACCCCCAGCAAAGCAGCAGGGCCCAGGGATCCAGGGGCAGCCCAGCTCAGCTTCGCCCTATGGAGAGCGGAGTGCCGGGGGCGAAAACGGATAGCGTTGCTTTCCTGAGCGGAGGCGAGTTGGGGCTGTGCTTTGCTGCCCGAGGAGTGTTTCCCTTTGCAGAATGCAGCTCCCCGAAGCTCGATTTGGGCCTTCGCTGCGACGGGGCCTCGGCGCTGAGCGGCCGAGCTGGCTCAGGGTGCATGGCTGTGGTCTGGGCGCAGAAGGCCTTCGCGCGCCCAATCCTGCTTCCCCACGAAGGAGAACCCGTGGGCAGTGTGATTCGGGTGCCGGAAAGCCCCAGCAAAGCAGCAGGGCCCAGGGATCCAGGGGCAGCCCAGCTCAGCTTCGCCCTATGGAGAGGGGAGGGCCGGGCGCGAAAACGGATAGCATTGCTTTCCTGAGCGGAGGCACGTTGGGGCTGTGGTTTGCTGCCCCAGCAGAGTTTCGCTTTGCAGAATGCAGCTCTCAGAAGCTCATTTTGGGCAATCGGTGCGACGGGGCCTCGGAGCTGAGTGGCCGAGCTGGCTCAGGGGGCATGGCTGGGGCCTGGGCGCAGGAGGCTTTCGCGCGCCCAATCCTGCATTCCCCGCGAAGGAGAACCCGTGGGGAGTGCGTTTCGGGCTCCGGAGACCCCCAGGAAAGCAGCAGGGCCCAGGGATCCAGGGGCAGCCCAGCCCCGCTTTGCCCAATGGAGAGCCGAAGGCCGGGGCGAAAACAGCTTGTGTTGATTTCCTGCAGCGAGGCACGGTGAGGCTGTGGTTTGTTGCCCAAGGAGAGTTTCCCTTTGCAGAATGCAGTTCCCAGAAGCTCGTTATGTGCCATCGCTGCGACGGGGCCTCGGCGCTGAGCGGCCGAGCTGGATCAGGGGGCATGGCAGGGACCTGGGCGCAGAAGGCCTTCGCGCGCCCAATCCTGTTTCCCCACGAAGGAGAACCCGTGGGCAGTGTGATTCGGGTGCCGGAAAGCCCCAGCAAAGCAGCAGGGCCCAGGGATCCAGGGGCAGCCCAGCTCAGCTTCGCCCTATGGAGAGAGGAGTGCCGGGGGCAAAAACGGATAGCGTTGCTTTCCTGAGCGGAGGCGACTTGGGGCTGTGCTTTGCTGCCCTAGGAGTGTTTCCCTTTGCAGAATGCAGCTCCCAGAAGCTCGTTTTGATTTGCCATTGCGACGGGGCCTCGGCACTGAGGGGCAGAGCTGGCTCAGGGGGCATGGCTGCGGCCTAGGCGCAGAAGGTCTTCGCGCTCCGAATCCTGCTTCCCCAGGAATGAGAACCCCTGTGGAGTGTGATTCGGGTGCCTGAAACCACCAGCAAAGCAGCAGGGCCCAGGGATCCAGGGGCTGCCCAGCTCAGCTTCGCCCTATGGAGAGCGGAGTGCCGGGGTGAAAACGGATAGCATTGCTTTCCTGAGCGGAGGCGAGTTGGGGCTGTGCTTCGCTGCCCTAGGAGTGTTTCCCTTTGCAGAATGCAGTTCCCGGGAGCTCGTTATGTGCCGTGGCTGCGACGGGGGCTCGGCGCTGAGCGGCCGAGCTGGATCAGGGGGCATGGCAGGGACCTGGGCGCAGAAGGCCTTCGCGCGCCCAATCCTGTTTCCCCACGAAGGAGTACCCATGGGCAGTGTGATTCGGGTGCCGGAAACCCCCAGCAAAGCAGCTGGGCCCAGGTATCTATGGGCAGCCCAGCCCCACATCGCCCTATGGAGAGCGCAGGGCCTGGGGGGAAAACGGCTTGCACTGCTTTCCTGAGCCAAGGCGCGTTGGGGGTGTGGTTTGCTGCCCGAGGAGAGTTTCCCTTTGCAGAATGCAGCTCCCAGAAGCTCGTTTTGGGCCGTAGCTGCCACGGGTCCTCAGCACTGAGCGGCCGAGCTGGCTCAGGGGGCATGGCTGGGGCCTGGGCGCAGACCTTTCGCGCACCCAATCCTGCATTCCCCACGAAGGAGAACCCGTGGGGAGTGGGATTTGGGCGCCGGAGACCCCCAGCAAAGCAGCAGGGCCCAGGGAGCCAGGGGTGGCCCAGCCCCGCTTTGCCCTATGGAGAGAGGAGGGCCGGGGGCGCAAACAGCTTGTGTTGATTTCCTGCGCCAAGGCACGGTGAGGCTGTGGATTGCTGCCCGAGGAGAGTTTCCCTTTGCAGAATGAAGATCCCAGAAGCTCGTCATGCGCCGTCGCTGCGAAGGGGCCTCGGCGCTGAGCGGCCAAGCTGGCTCAGGGGGCATGGATGGGGCCTGGGCGCAGAAGACCTTCGCGCACCCAATCCTACATCCCAAAGAAGGAGAACCAGTGGGGAGTGGGTTTCGGGCGCTGGAGACCCCCAGCAAAGCAGCAGGGCCCAGGGAGCCAGGGGCATCCCAGCTCAGCTTCACCCTATGGAGAGCGGAGGGCCCGGGGCGAAAACAGCTTGTGTTGATTTCCTGCGCCGAGGCAAGTTGAGGCTGTGGTGGGCTGCCCAAGGAGAGTTTCCCTTTGCAGAATGCAGCTCCCAGAAGGTCGTTTTGATTTGCCATTGCGACGGGGCCTCGGCACTGAGGGGCAGAGCTGGCTCAGGGGGCATGGCTGCGGCCTAGGCGCAGAAGGTCTTCGCGCTCCGAATCCTGCTTCCCCACGAATGAGAACCCCTGTGGAGTGTGATTTGGGTGCCAGAAACCCCCAGCAAAGCAGCAGGGCCCAGGGATCCAGGGGCAGCCCAGCTCAGCTTCGCCCTATGGAGAGCGGAGTGCCGGGGGCGAAAATGGATAGCATTGCTTTCCTGAGCGGAGGCGAGTTGGGGCTGTGCTTTGCTGCCCGAGGAGTGTTTCCCTTTGCAGAATGCAGCTCCCCAAAGCTCGATTTGGGCCGTCGCTGCGACGGGGCCTCGGCGCTGAGCGGCCGAGCTGGCTCAGGGTGCATGGCTGTGGTCTGGGCGCAGAAGGCCTTCGCGCGCCCAATCCTGCTTCCCCACGAAGGAGAACCCGTGGGCAGTGTGATTCGGGTGCCGGAAAGCCCCAGCAAAGCAGCAGGGCCCAGGGATCCAGGGGCAGCCCAGCTCAGCTTCGCCCTATGGAGAGGGGAGGGCCGGGCGCGAAAACGGATAGCATTGCTTTCCTGAGCGGAGGCACGTTGGGGCTGTGGTTTGCTGCCCCAGCAGAGTTTCGCTTTGCAGAATGCAGCTCTCAGAAGCTCATTTTGGGCAATCGGTGCGACGGGGCCTCGGAGCTGAGTGGCCGAGCTGGCTCAGGGGGCATGGCTGGGGCCTGGGCGCAGGAGGCTTTCGCGCGCCCAATCCTGCATTCCCCGCGAAGGAGAACCCGTGGGGAGTGCGTTTCGGGCTCCGGAGACCCCCAGGAAAGCAGCAGGGCCCAGGGATCCAGGGGCAGCCCAGCCCCGCTTTGCCCAATGGAGAGCCGAAGGCCGGGGCGAAAACAGCTTGTGTTGATTTCCTGCAGCGAGGCACGGTGAGGCTGTGGTTTGTTGCCCAAGGAGAGTTTCCCTTTGCAGAATGCAGTTCCCAGAAGCTCGTTATGTGCCATCGCTGCGACGGGGCCTCGGCGCTGAGCGGCCGAGCTGGATCAGGGGGCATGGCAGGGACCTGGGCGCAGAAGGCCTTCGCGCGCCCAATCCTGTTTCCCCACCAAGGAGTACCCATGGGCAGTGTGATTCGGGTGCCGGAAACCCCCAGCAAAGCAGCTGGGCCCAGGGATCCAGGTGCAGCCCAGCCCCGCATCGCCCTATGGAGAGCGCAGGGCCTGGGGGGGAAAACGGCTTGCACTGCTTTCCTGAGCCAAGGCGAGTTGGGGGTGTGGTTTGCTGCCCGAGGAGAGTTTCCCTTTGCAGAATGAAGATCCCAGAAGCTCGTCATGCGCCGTCGCTGCGAAGGGGCCTCGGCGCTGAGCGGCCAAGCTGGCTCAGGGGGCATGGATGGGGCCTGGGCGCAGAAGACCTTCGCGCACCCAATCCTACATCCCAAAGAAGGAGAACCAGTGGGGAGTGGGTTTCGGGCGCTGGAGACCCCCAGCAAAGCAGCAGGGCCCAGGGAGCCAGGGGCATCCCAGCTCAGCTTCACCCTATGGAGAGCGGAGGGCCCGGGGCGAAAACAGCTTGTGTTGATTTCCTGCGCCGAGGCAAGTTGAGGCTGTGGTGGGCTGCCCAAGGAGAGTTTCCCTTTGCAGAATGCAGCTCCCAGAAGGTCGTTTTGATTTGCCATTGCGACGGGGCCTCGGCACTGAGGGGCAGAGCTGGCTCAGGGGGCATGGCTGCGGCCTAGGCGCAGAAGGTCTTCGCGCTCCGAATCCTGCTTCCCCACGAATGAGAACCCCTGTGGAGTGTGATTTGGGTGCCAGAAACCCCCAGCAAAGCAGCAGGGCCCAGGGATCCAGGGGCAGCCCAGCTCAGCTTCACCCTATGGAGAGCGGAGTGCCGGGGGCGAAAATGGATAGCGTTGCTTTCCTGAGCGGAGGCAAGTTGGGGCTGTGCTTTGCTGCCCGAGGAGTGTTTCCCTTTGCAGAATGCAGCTCCCCGAAGCTCGATTTGGGCCGTCGCTGCGACGGGGCCTCGGCGCTGAGCGGCCGAGCTGGCTCAGGGTGCATGGCTGTGGTCTGGGCGCAGAAGGCCTTCGCGCGCCCAATCCTGCTTCCCCACGAAGGAGAACCCGTGGGCAGTGTGATTCGGGTGCCGGAAAGCCCCAGCAAAGCAGCAGGGCCCAGGGATCCAGGGGCAGCCCAGCTCAGCTTCGCCCTATGGAGAGGGGAGGGCCGGGCGCGAAAACGGATAGCATTGCTTTCCTGAGCGGAGGCACGTTGGGGCTGTGGTTTGCTGCCCCAGCAGAGTTTCGCTTTGCAGATGCAGCTCTCAGAAGCTCATTTTGGGCAATCGGTGCGACGGGGCCTCGGAGCTGAGTGGCCGAGCTGGCTCAGGGGGCATGGCTGGGGCCTGGGCGCAGGAGGCTTTCGCGCGCCCAATCCTGCATTCCCCGCGAAGGAGAACCCGTGGGGAGTGCGTTTCGGGCTCCGGAGACCCCCAGGAAAGCAGCAGGGCCCAGGGATCCAGGGGCAGCCCAGCCCCGCTTTGCCCAATGGAGAGCCGAAGGCCGGGGCGAAAACAGCTTGTGTTGATTTCCTGCAGCGAGGCACGGTGAGGCTGTGGTTTGTTGCCCAAGGAGAGTTTCCCTTTGCAGAATGCAGTTCCCAGAAGCTCGTTATGTGCCATCGCTGCGACGGGGCCTCGGCGCTGAGCGGCCGAGCTGGATCAGGGGGCATGGCAGGGACCTGGGCGCAGAAGGCCTTCGCGCGCCCAATCCTGTTTCCCCACCAAGGAGTACCCATGGGCAGTGTGATTCGGGTGCCGGAAACCCCCAGCAAAGCAGCTGGGCCCAGGGATCCAGGTGCAGCCCAGCCCCGCATCGCCCTATGGAGAGCGCAGGGCCTGGGGGGGAAAACGGCTTGCACTGCTTTCCTGAGCCAAGGCGAGTTGGGGGTGTGGTTTGCTGCCCGAGGAGAGTTTCCCTTTGCAGAATGCAGCTCCCAGAAGCTCGTCATGGGCTGTCGCTGCGAAGGGGCCTCGGCGGTGAGCGGCTGAACTGGCTCAGGGGGCATGGATGGGGCCTGGGCGCAGAAGGCCTTCACGCACCCAATCCTACTTCCCAAAGAAGGAGAACCAGTGGGGAGTGGGTTTCGGGCACTGGAGACCCCCAGCAAAGCAGCAGGGCCCAGGGAGCCAGGGGCAGCCCAGCTCAGCTTCGCCCTATGGAGAGCGGAGGGCCTGGGGCGAAAACAGCTTGTGTTGATTTCCTGCGCCGAGGCAAGTTGAGGCTGTGGTGGGCTGCCCAAGGAGAGTTTCCCTTTGCAGAATGCAGCTCCCAGAAGCTCGTTTTGATTTGCCATTGCGACGGGGCCTCGGCACTGAGCGGCAGAGCTGGCTCAGGTGGCACGGCTGCGGCCTAGGCGCAGAAGGTCTTCGCGCTCCGAATCCTGCTTCCCCACGAATGAGAACCCCTGTGGAGTGTGATTTGGGTGCCAGAAACCCCCAGCAAAGCAGCAGGGCCCAGGGATCCAGGGGCAGCCCAGCTCAGCTTCGCCCTATGGAGAGCGGAGTGCCGGGGGCGAAAACGGATAGCGTTGCTTTCCTGAGCGGAGGCGAGTTGGGGCTGTGCTTTGCTGCCCGAGGAGTGTTTCCCTTTGCAGAATGCAGCTCCCCGAAGCTCGATTTGGGCCGTCGCTGCGACGGGGCCTCGGCGCTGAGCGGCCGAGCTGGCTCAGGGTGCATGGCTGTGGTCTGGGCGCAGAAGGCCTTCGCGCGCCCAATCCTGCTTCCCCACGAAGGAGAACCCGTGGGCAGTGTGATTCGGGTGCCGGAAAGCCCCAGCAAAGCAGCAGGGCCCAGGGATCCAGGGGCAGCCCAGCTCAGCTTCGCCCTATGGAGAGGGGAGGGCCGGGCGCGAAAACGGATAGCATTGCTTTCCTGAGCGGAGGCACGTTGGGGCTGTGGTTTGCTGCCCCAGCAGAGTTTCGCTTTGCAGAATGCAGCTCTCAGAAGCTCATTTTGGGCAATCGGTGCGACGGGGCCTCGGAGCTGAGTGGCCGAGCTGGCTCAGGGGGCATGGCTGGGGCCTGGGCGCAGGAGGCTTTCGCGCGCCCAATCCTGCATTCCCCGCGAAGGAGAACCCGTGGGGAGTGCGTTTCGGGCTCCGGAGACCCCCAGGAAAGCAGCAGGGCCCAGGGATCCAGGGGCAGCCCAGCCCCGCTTTGCCCAATGGAGAGCCGAAGGCCGGGGCGAAAACAGCTTGTGTTGATTTCCTGCAGCGAGGCACGGTGAGGCTGTGGTTTGTTGCCCAAGGAGAGTTTCCCTTTGCAGAATGCAGTTCCCAGAAGCTCGTTATGTGCCATCGCTGCGACGGGGCCTCGGCGCTGAGCGGCGGAGCTGGATCAGGGGGCATGGCAGGGACCTGGGCGCAGAAGGCCTTCGCGCGCCCAATCCTGTTTCCCCACGAAGGAGAACCCGTGGGCAGTGTGATTCGGGTGCCGGAAAGCCCCAGCAAAGCAGCAGGGCCCAGGGATCCAGGGGCAGCCCAGCTCAGCTTCGCCCTATGTAGAGAGGAGTGCCGGGGGCAAAAACGGATAGCGTTGCTTTCCTGAGCGGAGGCGACTTGGGGCTGTGCTTTGCTGCCCTAGGAGTGTTTCCCTTTGCAGAATGCAGCTCCCAGAAGCTCGTTTTGATTTGCCATTGCGACGGGGCCTCGGCACTGAGGGGCAGAGCTGGCTCAGGGGGCATGGCTGCGGCCTAGGCGCAGAAGGTCTTCGCGCTCCGAATCCTGCTTCCCCAGGAATGAGAACCCCTGTGGAGTGTGATTCGGGTGCCTGAAACCACCAGCAAAGCATCAGGGCCCAGGGATCCAGGGGCTGCCCAGCTCAGCTTCGCCCTATGGAGAGCGGAGTGCCGGGGTGAAAACGGATAGCATTGCTTTCCTGAGCGGAGGCGAGTTGGGGCTGTGCTTCGCTGCCCTAGGAGTGTTTCCCTTTGCAGAATGCAGTTCCCGGGAGCTCGTTATGTGCCGTGGCTGCGACGGGGGCTCGGCGCTGAGCGGCCGAGCTGGATCAGGGGGCATGGCAGGGACCTGGGCGCAGAAGGCCTTCGCGCGCCCAATCCTGTTTCCCCACGAAGGAGTACCCATGGGCAGTGTGATTCGGGTGCCGGAAACCCCCAGCAAAGCAGCTGGGCCCAGGTATCTATGGGCAGCCCAGCCCCACATCGCCCTATGGAGAGCGCAGGGCCTGGGGGGAAAACGGCTTGCACTGCTTTCCTGAGCCAAGGCGCGTTGGGGGTGTGGTTTGCTGCCCGAGGAGAGTTTCCCTTTGCAGAATGCAGCTCCCAGAAGCTCGTTTTGGGCCGTAGCTGCCACGGGTCCTCAGCACTGAGCGGCCGAGCTGGCTCAGGGGGCATGGCTGGGGCCTGGGCGCAGAAGCCTTTCGCGCACCCAATCCTGCATTCCCCACGAAGGAGAACCCGTGGGGAGTGGGATTTGGGCGCCGGAGACCCCCAGCAAAGCAGCAGGGCCCAGGGAGCCAGGGGTGGCCCAGCCCCGCTTTGCCCTATGGAGAGAGGAGGGCCGGGGGCGCAAACAGCTTGTGTTGATTTCCTGCGCCAAGGCACGGTGAGGCTGTGGATTGCTGCCCGAGGAGAGTTTCCCTTTGCAGAATGAAGATCCCAGAAGCTCGTCATGCGCCGTCGCTGCGAAGGGGCCTCGGCGCTGAGCGGCCAAGCTGGCTCAGGGGGCATGGATGGGGCCTGGGCGCAGAAGACCTTCGCGCACCCAATCCTACATCCCAAAGAAGGAGAACCAGTGGGGAGTGGGTTTCGGGCGCTGGAGACCCCCAGCAAAGCAGCAGGGCCCAGGGAGCCAGGGGCATCCCAGCTCAGCTTCACCCTATGGAGAGCGGAGGGCCCGGGGCGAAAACAGCTTGTGTTGATTTCCTGCGCCGAGGCAAGTTGAGGCTGTGGTGGGCTGCCCAAGGAGAGTTTCCCTTTGCAGAATGCAGCTCCCAGAAGGTCGTTTTGATTTGCCATTGCGACGGGGCCTCGGCACTGAGGGGCAGAGCTGGCTCAGGGGGCATGGCTGCGGCCTAGGCGCAGAAGGTCTTCGCGCTCCGAATCCTGCTTCCCCACGAATGAGAACCCCTGTGGAGTGTGATTTGGGTGCCAGAAACCCCCAGCAAAGCAGCAGGGCCCAGGGATCCAGGGGCAGCCCAGCTCAGCTTCGCCCTATGGAGAGCGGAGTGCCGGGGGCGAAAATGGATAGCGTTGCTTTCCTGAGCGGAGGCAAGTTGGGGCTGTGCTTTGCTGCCCGAGGAGTGTTTCCCTTTGCAGAATGCAGCTCCCCGAAGCTCGATTTGGGCCGTCGCTGCGACGGGGCCTCGGCGCTGAGCGGCCGAGCTGGCTCAGGGTGCATGGCTGTGGTCTGGGCGCAGAAGGCCTTCGCGCGCCCAATCCTGCTTCCCCACGAAGGAGAACCCGTGGGCAGTGTGATTCGGGTGCCGGAAAGCCCCAGCAAAGCAGCAGGGCCCAGGGATCCAGGGGCAGCCCAGCTCAGCTTCGCCCTATGGAGAGGGGAGGGCCGGGCGCGAAAACGGATAGCATTGCTTTCCTGAGCGGAGGCACGTTGGGGCTGTGGTTTGCTGCCCCAGCAGAGTTTCGCTTTGCAGATGCAGCTCTCAGAAGCTCATTTTGGGCAATCGGTGCGACGGGGCCTCGGAGCTGAGTGGCCGAGCTGGCTCAGGGGGCATGGCTGGGGCCTGGGCGCAGGAGGCTTTCGCGCGCCCAATCCTGCATTCCCCGCGAAGGAGAACCCGTGGGGAGTGCGTTTCGGGCTCCGGAGACCCCCAGGAAAGCAGCAGGGCCCAGGGATCCAGGGGCAGCCCAGCCCCGCTTTGCCCAATGGAGAGCCGAAGGCCGGGGCGAAAACAGCTTGTGTTGATTTCCTGCAGCGAGGCACGGTGAGGCTGTGGTTTGTTGCCCAAGGAGAGTTTCCCTTTGCAGAATGCAGTTCCCAGAAGCTCGTTATGTGCCATCGCTGCGACGGGGCCTCGGCGCTGAGCGGCGGAGCTGGATCAGGGGGCATGGCAGGGACCTGGGCGCAGAAGGCCTTCGCGCGCCCAATCCTGTTTCCCCACGAAGGAGTACCCATGGGCAGTGTGATTCGGGTGCCGGAAACCCCCAGCAAAGCAGCTGGGCCCAGGGATCCAGGGGCAGTCCAGCCCCGCATCGCCCTATGAAGAGCGCAGGGCCTGGGGGGGAAAACGGCTTGCACTGCTTTCCTGAGCCAAGGCGAGTTGGGGGTGTGGTTTGCTGCCCGAGGAGAGTTTCCCTTTGCAGAATGCAGCTCCCAGAAGCTCGTCATGGGCTGTCGCTGCGAAGGGGCCTCGGCGGTGAGCGGCTGAACTGGCTCAGGGGGCATGGATGGGGCCTGGGCGCAGAAGGCCTTCACGCATCCAATCCTACTTCCCAAAGAAGGAGAACCAGTGGGGAGTGGGTTTCGGGCACTGGAGACCCCCAGCAAAGCAGCAGGGCCCAGGGAGCCAGGGGCAGCCCAGCTCAGCTTCGCCCTATGGAGAGCGGAGGGCCGGGGGCGAAAACAGCTTGTGTTGATTTCCTGCGCCGAGGCAAGTTGAGGCTGTGGTGGGCTGCCCAAGGAGAGTTTCCCTTTGCAGAATGCAGCTCCCAGAAGCTCGTTTTGATTTGCCATTGCGACGGGGCCTCGGCACTGAGCGACAGAGCTGGCTCAGGTGGCACGGCTGCGGCCTAGGCGCAGAAGGTCTTCGCGCTCCGAATCCTGCTTCCCCACGAATGAGAACCCCTGTGGAGTGTGATTTGGGTGCCAGAAACCCCCAGCAAAGCATCAGGGCCCAGGGATCCAGGGGCAGCCCAGCTCAGCTTCGCCCTATGGAGAGCGGAGTGCCGGGGGCGAAAACGGATAGCGTTGCTTTCCTGAGCGGAGGCGAGTTGGGGCTGTGCTTTGCTGCCCGAGGAGTGTTTCCCTTTGCAGAATGCAGCTCCCCGAAGCTCGATTTGGGCCGTCGCTGCGACGGGGCCTCGGCGCTGAGCGGCCGAGCTGGCTCAGGGTGCATGGCTGTGGTCTGGGCGCAGAAGGCCTTCGCGCGCCCAATCCTGCTTCCCCACGAAGGAGAACCCGTGGGCAGTGTGATTCGGGTGCCGGAAAGCCCCAGCAAAGCAGCAGGGCCCAGGGATCCAGGGGCAGCCCAGCTCAGCTTCGCCCTATGGAGAGGGGAGGGCCGGGCGCGAAAACGGATAGCATTGCTTTCCTGAGCGGAGGCACGTTGGGGCTGTGGTTTGCTGCCCCAGCAGAGTTTCGCTTTGCAGATGCAGCTCTCAGAAGCTCATTTTGGGCAATCGGTGCGACGGGGCCTCGGAGCTGAGTGGCCGAGCTGGCTCAGGGGGCATGGCTGGGGCCTGGGCGCAGGAGGCTTTCGCGCGCCCAATCCTGCATTCCCCGCGAAGGAGAACCCGTGGGGAGTGCGTTTCGGGCTCCGGAGACCCCCAGGAAAGCAGCAGGGCCCAGGGATCCAGGGGCAGCCCAGCCCCGCTTTGCCCAATGGAGAGCCGAAGGCCGGGGCGAAAACAGCTTGTGTTGATTTCCTGCAGCGAGGCACGGTGAGGCTGTGGTTTGTTGCCCAAGGAGAGTTTCCCTTTGCAGAATGCAGTTCCCAGAAGCTCGTTATGTGCCATCGCTGCGACGGGGCCTCGGCGCTGAGCGGCGGAGCTGGATCAGGGGGCATGGCAGGGACCTGGGCGCAGAAGGCCTTCGCGCGCCCAATCCTGTTTCCCCACCAAGGAGTACCCATGGGCAGTGTGATTCGGGTGCCGGAAACCCCCAGCAAAGCAGCTGGGCCCAGGGATCCAGGGGCAGTCCAGCCCCGCATCGCCCTATGAAGAGCGCAGGGCCTGGGGGGGAAAACGGCTTGCACTGCTTTCCTGAGCCAAGGCGAGTTGGGGGTGTGGTTTGCTGCCCGAGGAGAGTTTCCCTTTGCAGAATGCAGCTCCCAGAAGCTCGTCATGGGCTGTCGCTGCGAAGGGGCCTCGGCGGTGAGCGGCTGAACTGGCTCAGGGGGCATGGATGGGGCCTGGGCGCAGAAGGCCTTCACGCACCCAATCCTACTTCCCAAAGAAGGAGAACCAGTGGGGAGTGGGTTTCGGGCACTGGAGACCCCCAGCAAAGCAGCAGGGCCCAGGGAGCCAGGGGCAGCCCAGCTCAGCTTCGCCCTATGGAGAGCGGAGGGCCGGGGGCGAAAACAGCTTGTGTTGATTTCCTGCGCCGAGGCAAGTTGAGGCTGTGGTGGGCTGCCCAAGGAGAGTTTCCCTTTGCAGAATGCAGCTCCCAGAAGCTCGTTTTGATTTGCCATTGCGACGGGGCCTCGGCACTGAGCGGCAGAGCTGGCTCAGGTGGCACGGCTGCGGCCTAGGCGCAGAAGGTCTTCGCGCTCCGAATCCTGCTTCCCCACGAATGAGAACCCCTGTGGAGTGTGATTTGGGTGCCAGAAACCCCCAGCAAAGCAGCAGGGCCCAGGGATCCAGGGGCAGCCCAGCTCAGCTTCGCCCTATGGAGAGCGGAGTGCCGGGGGCGAAAACGGATAGCGTTGCTTTCCTGAGCGGAGGCGAGTTGGGGCTGTGCTTTGCTGCCCGAGGAGTGTTTCCCTTTGCAGAATGCAGCTCCCCGAAGCTCGATTTGGGCCTTCGCTGCGACGGGGCCTCGGCGCTGAGCGGCCGAGCTGGCTCAGGGTGCATGGCTGTGGTCTGGGCGCAGAAGGCCTTCGCGCGCCCAATCCTGCTTCCCCACGAAGGAGAACCCGTGGGCAGTGTGATTCGGGTGCCGGAAAGCCCCAGCAAAGCAGCAGGGCCCAGGGATCCAGGGGCAGCCCAGCTCAGCTTCGCCCTATGGAGAGGGGAGGGCCGGGCGCGAAAACGGATAGCATTGCTTTCCTGAGCGGAGGCACGTTGGGGCTGTGGTTTGCTGCCCCAGCAGAGTTTCGCTTTGCAGAATGCAGCTCTCAGAAGCTCATTTTGGGCAATCGGTGCGACGGGGCCTCGGAGCTGAGTGGCCGAGCTGGCTCAGGGGGCATGGCTGGGGCCTGGGCGCAGGAGGCTTTCGCGCGCCCAATCCTGCATTCCCCGCGAAGGAGAACCCGTGGGGAGTGCGTTTCGGGCTCCGGAGACCCCCAGGAAAGCAGCAGGGCCCAGGGATCCAGGGGCAGCCCAGCCCCGCTTTGCCCAATGGAGAGCCGAAGGCCGGGGCGAAAACAGCTTGTGTTGATTTCCTGCAGCGAGGCACGGTGAGGCTGTGGTTTGTTGCCCAAGGAGAGTTTCCCTTTGCAGAATGCAGTTCCCAGAAGCTCGTTATGTGCCATCGCTGCGACGGGGCCTCGGCGCTGAGCGGCCGAGCTGGATCAGGGGGCATGGCAGGGACCTGGGCGCAGAAGGCCTTCGCGCGCCCAATCCTGTTTCCCCACGAAGGAGAACCCGTGGGCAGTGTGATTCGGGTGCCGGAAAGCCCCAGCAAAGCAGCAGGGCCCAGGGATCCAGGGGCAGCCCAGCTCAGCTTCGCCCTATGGAGAGAGGAGTGCCGGGGGCAAAAACGGATAGCGTTGCTTTCCTGAGCGGAGGCGACTTGGGGCTGTGCTTTGCTGCCCTAGGAGTGTTTCCCTTTGCAGAATGCAGCTCCCAGAAGCTCGTTTTGATTTGCCATTGCGACGGGGCCTCGGCACTGAGGGGCAGAGCTGGCTCAGGGGGCATGGCTGCGGCCTAGGCGCAGAAGGTCTTCGCGCTCCGAATCCTGCTTCCCCAGGAATGAGAACCCCTGTGGAGTGTGATTCGGGTGCCTGAAACCACCAGCAAAGCAGCAGGGCCCAGGGATCCAGGGGCTGCCCAGCTCAGCTTCGCCCTATGGAGAGCGGAGTGCCGGGGTGAAAACGGATAGCATTGCTTTCCTGAGCGGAGGCGAGTTGGGGCTGTGCTTCGCTGCCCTAGGAGTGTTTCCCTTTGCAGAATGCAGTTCCCGGGAGCTCGTTATGTGCCGTGGCTGCGACGGGGGCTCGGCGCTGAGCGGCCGAGCTGGATCAGGGGGCATGGCAGGGACCTGGGCGCAGAAGGCCTTCGCGCGCCCAATCCTGTTTCCCCACGAAGGAGTACCCATGGGCAGTGTGATTCGGGTGCCGGAAACCCCCAGCAAAGCAGCTGGGCCCAGGTATCTATGGGCAGCCCAGCCCCACATCGCCCTATGGAGAGCGCAGGGCCTGGGGGGAAAACGGCTTGCACTGCTTTCCTGAGCCAAGGCGCGTTGGGGGTGTGGTTTGCTGCCCGAGGAGAGTTTCCCTTTGCAGAATGCAGCTCCCAGAAGCTCGTTTTGGGCCGTAGCTGCCACGGGTCCTCAGCACTGAGCGGCCGAGCTGGCTCAGGGGGCATGGCTGGGGCCTGGGCGCAGACCTTTCGCGCACCCAATCCTGCATTCCCCACGAAGGAGAACCCGTGGGGAGTGGGATTTGGGCGCCGGAGACCCCCAGCAAAGCAGCAGGGCCCAGGGAGCCAGGGGTGGCCCAGCCCCGCTTTGCCCTATGGAGAGAGGAGGGCCGGGGGCGCAAACAGCTTGTGTTGATTTCCTGCGCCAAGGCACGGTGAGGCTGTGGATTGCTGACCGAGGAGAGTTTCCCTTTGCAGAATGAAGATCCCAGAAGCTCGTCATGCGCCGTCGCTGCGAAGGGGCCTCGGCGCTGAGCGGCCAAGCTGGCTCAGGGGGCATGGATGGGGCCTGGGCGCAGAAGACCTTCGCGCACCCAATCCTACATCCCAAAGAAGGAGAACCAGTGGGGAGTGGGTTTCGGGCGCTGGAGACCCCCAGCAAAGCAGCAGGGCCCAGGGAGCCAGGGGCATCCCAGCTCAGCTTCACCCTATGGAGAGCGGAGGGCCCGGGGCGAAAACAGCTTGTGTTGATTTCCTGCGCCGAGGCAAGTTGAGGCTGTGGTGGGCTGCCCAAGGAGAGTTTCCCTTTGCAGAATGCAGCTCCCAGAAGGTCGTTTTGATTTGCCATTGCGACGGGGCCTCGGCACTGAGGGGCAGAGCTGGCTCAGGGGGCATGGCTGCGGCCTAGGCGCAGAAGGTCTTCGCGCTCCGAATCCTGCTTCCCCACGAATGAGAACCCCTGTGGAGTGTGATTTGGGTGCCAGAAACCCCCAGCAAAGCAGCAGGGCCCAGGGATCCAGGGGCAGCCCAGCTCAGCTTCGCCCTATGGAGAGCGGAGTGCCGGGGGCGAAAATGGATAGCATTGCTTTCCTGAGCGGAGGCGAGTTGGGGCTGTGCTTTGCTGCCCGAGGAGTGTTTCCCTTTGCAGAATGCAGCTCCCCAAAGCTCGATTTGGGCCGTCGCTGCGACGGGGCCTCGGCGCTGAGCGGCCGAGCTGGCTCAGGGTGCATGGCTGTGGTCTGGGCGCAGAAGGCCTTCGCGCGCCCAATCCTGCTTCCCCACGAAGGAGAACCCGTGGGCAGTGTGATTCGGGTGCCGGAAAGCCCCAGCAAAGCAGCAGGGCCCAGGGATCCAGGGGCAGCCCAGCTCAGCTTCGCCCTATGGAGAGGGGAGGGCCGGGCGCGAAAACGGATAGCATTGCTTTCCTGAGCGGAGGCACGTTGGGGCTGTGGTTTGCTGCCCCAGCAGAGTTTCGCTTTGCAGAATGCAGCTCTCAGAAGCTCATTTTGGGCAATCGGTGCGACGGGGCCTCGGAGCTGAGTGGCCGAGCTGGCTCAGGGGGCATGGCTGGGGCCTGGGCGCAGGAGGCTTTCGCGCGCCCAATCCTGCATTCCCCGCGAAGGAGAACCCGTGGGGAGTGCGTTTCGGGCTCCGGAGACCCCCAGGAAAGCAGCAGGGCCCAGGGATCCAGGGGCAGCCCAGCCCCGCTTTGCCCAATGGAGAGCCGAAGGCCGGGGCGAAAACAGCTTGTGTTGATTTCCTGCAGCGAGGCACGGTGAGGCTGTGGTTTGTTGCCCAAGGAGAGTTTCCCTTTGCAGAATGCAGTTCCCAGAAGCTCGTTATGTGCCATCGCTGCGACGGGGCCTCGGCGCTGAGCGGCCGAGCTGGATCAGGGGGCATGGCAGGGACCTGGGCGCAGAAGGCCTTCGCGCGCCCAATCCTGTTTCCCCACCAAGGAGTACCCATGGGCAGTGTGATTCGGGTGCCGGAAACCCCCAGCAAAGCAGCTGGGCCCAGGGATCCAGGTGCAGCCCAGCCCCGCATCGCCCTATGGAGAGCGCAGGGCCTGGGGGGGAAAACGGCTTGCACTGCTTTCCTGAGCCAAGGCGAGTTGGGGGTGTGGTTTGCTGCCCGAGGAGAGTTTCCCTTTGCAGAATGCAGCTCCCAGAAGCTCGTCATGGGCTGTCGCTGCGAAGGGGCCTCGGCGGTGAGCGGCTGAACTGGCTCAGGGGGCATGGATGGGGCCTGGGCGCAGAAGGCCTTCACGCACCCAATCCTACTTCCCAAAGAAGGAGAACCAGTGGGGAGTGGGTTTCGGGCACTGGAGACCCCCAGCAAAGCAGCAGGGCCCAGGGAGCCAGGGGCAGCCCAGCTCAGCTTCGCCCTATGGAGAGCGGAGGGCCGGGGGCGAAAACAGCTTGTGTTGATTTCCTGCGCCGAGGCAAGTTGAGGCTGTGGTGGGCGGCCCAAGGAGAGTTTCCCTTTGCAGAATGCAGCTCCCAGAAGCTCGTTTTGATTTGCCATTGCGACGGGGCCTCGGCACTGAGCGGCAGAGCTGGCTCAGGTGGCACGGCTGCGGCCTAGGCGCAGAAGGTCTTCGCGCTCCGAATCCTGCTTCCCCACGAATGAGAACCCCTGTGGAGTGTGATTTGGGTGCCAGAAACCCCCAGCAAAGCAGCAGGGCCCAGGGATCCAGGGGCAGCCCAGCTCAGCTTCGCCCTATGGAGAGCGGAGTGCCGGGGGCGAAAACGGATAGCGTTGCTTTCCTGAGCGGAGGCGAGTTGGGGCTGTGCTTTGCTGCCCGAGGAGTGTTTCCCTTTGCAGAATGCAGTTCCCGGGAGCTCGTTATGTGCCGTGGCTGCGACGGGGGCTCGGCGCTGAGCTGCCGAGCTGGATCAGGGGGCATGGCAGGGACCTGGGCGCAGAAGGCCTTCGCGCGCCCAATCCTGTTTCCCCACCAAGGAGTACCCATGGGCAGTGTGATTCGGGTGCCGGAAACCCCCAGCAAAGCAGCTGGGCCCAGGGATCCATGGGCAGCCCAGCCCCGCATCGCCCTATGGAGAGCGCAGGGCCTGGGGGGAAAACGGCTTGCACTGCTTTCCTGAGCCAAGGCGCGTTGGGGGTGTGGTTTGCTGCCCGAGGAGAGTTTCCCTTTGCAGAATGCAGCTCCCAGAAGCTCGTTTTGGGCCGTAGCTGCCACGGGTCCTCAGCACTGAGCGGCCGAGCTGGCTCAGGGGGCATGGCTGGGGCCTGGGCGCAGACCTTTCGCGCACCCAATCCTGCATTCCCCACGAAGGAGAACCCGTGGGGAGTGGGATATGGGCGCCGGAGACCCCCAGCAAAGCAGCAGGGCCCAGGGAGCCAGGGGTGGCCCAGCCCCGCTTTGCCCTATGGAGAGAGGAGGGCCGGGGGCGCAAACAGCTTGTGTTGATTTCCTGCGCCAAGGCACGGTGAGGCTGTGGATTGCTGCCCGAGGAGAGTTTCCCTTTGCAGAATGAAGATCCCAGAAGCTCGTCATGCGCCGTCGCTGCGAAGGGGCCTCGGCGCTGAGCGGCCAAGCTGGCTCAGGGGGCATGGATGGGGCCTGGGCGCAGAAGACCTTCGCGCACCCAATCCTACATCCCAAAGAAGGAGAACCAGTGGGGAGTGGGTTTCGGGCGCTGGAGACCCCCAGCAAAGCAGCAGGGCCCAGGGAGCCAGGGGCATCCCAGCTCAGCTTCACCCTATGGAGAGCGGAGGGCCCGGGGCGAAAACAGCTTGTGTTGATTTCCTGCGCCGAGGCAAGTTGAGGCTGTGGTGGGCTGCCCAAGGAGAGTTTCCCTTTGCAGAATGCAGCTCCCAGAAGGTCGTTTTGATTTGCCATTGCGACGGGGCCTCGGCACTGAGGGGCAGAGCTGGCTCAGGGGGCATGGCTGCGGCCTAGGCGCAGAAGGTCTTCGCGCTCCGAATCCTGCTTCCCCACGAATGAGAACCCCTGTGGAGTGTGATTTGGGTGCCAGAAACCCCCAGCAAAGCAGCAGGGCCCAGGGATCCAGGGGCAGCCCAGCTCAGCTTCGCCCTATGGAGAGCGGAGTGCCGCGGGCGAAAATGGATAGCATTGCTTTCCTGAGCGGAGGCGAGTTGGGGCTGTGCTTTGCTGCCCGAGGAGTGTTTCCCTTTGCAGAATGCAGCTCCCCGAAGCTCGATTTGGGCCGTCGCTGCGACGGGGCCTTGGCGCTGAGCGGCCGAGCTGGCTCAGGGTGCATGGCTGTGGTCTGGGCGCAGAAGGCCTTCGCGCGCCCAATCCTGCTTCCCCACGAAGGAGAACCCGTGGGCAGTGTGATTCGGGTGCCGGAAAGCCCCAGCAAAGCAGCAGGGCCCAGGGATCCAGGGGCAGCCCAGCTCAGCTTCGCCCTATGGAGAGGGGAGGGCCGGGCGCGAAAACGGATAGCATTGCTTTCCTGAGCGGAGGCACGTTGGGGCTGTGGTTTGCTGCCCCAGCAGAGTTTCGCTTTGCAGAATGCAGCTCTCAGAAGCTCATTTTGGGCAATCGGTGCGACGGGGCCTCGGAGCTGAGTGGCCGAGCTGGCTCAGGGGGCATGGCTGGGGCCTGGGCGCAGGAGGCTTTCGCGCGCCCAATCCTGCATTCCCCGCGAAGGAGAACCCGTGGGGAGTGCGTTTCGGGCTCCGGAGACCCCCAGGAAAGCAGCAGGGCCCAGGGATCCAGGGGCAGCCCAGCCCCGCTTTGCCCAATGGAGAGCCGAAGGCCGGGGCGAAAACAGCTTGTGTTGATTTCCTGCAGCGAGGCACGGTGAGGCTGTGGTTTGTTGCCCAAGGAGAGTTTCCCTTTGCAGAATGCAGTTCCCAGAAGCTCGTTATGTGCCATCGCTGCGACGGGGCCTCGGTGCTGAGCGGCCGAGCTGGATCAGGGGGCATGGCAGGGACCTGGGCGCAGAAGGCCTTCGCGCGCCCAATCCTGTTTCCCCACGAAGGAGTACCCATGGGCAGTGTGATTCGGGTGCCGGAAACCCCCAGCAAAGCAGCTGGGCCCAGGGATCCAGGTGCAGCCCAGCCCCGCATCGCCCTATGGAGAGCGCAGGGCCTGGGGGGGAAAACGGCTTGCACTGCTTTCCTGAGCCAAGGCGAGTTGGGGGTGTGGTTTGCTGCCCGAGGAGAGTTTCCCTTTGCAGAATGCAGCTCCCAGAAGCTCGTCATGGGCTGTCGCTGCGAAGGGGCCTCGGCGGTGAGCGGCTGAACTGGCTCAGGGGGCATGGATGGGGCCTGGGCGCAGAAGGCCTTCACGCGCCCAATCCTACTTCCCAAAGAAGGAGAACCAGTGGGGAGTGGGTTTCGGGCACTGGAGACCCCCAGCAAAGCAGCAGGGCCCAGGGAGCCAGGGGCAGCCCAGCTCAGCTTCGCCCTATGGAGAGCGGAGGGCCGGGGGCGAAAACAGCTTGTGTTGATTTCCTGCGCCGAGGCAAGTTGAGGCTGTGGTGGGCTGCCCAAGGAGAGTTTCCCTTTGCAGAATGCAGCTCCCAGAAGCTCGTTTTGATTTGCCATTGCGACGGGGCCTCGGCACTGAGCGGCAGAGCTGGCTCAGGTGGCACGGCTGCGGCCTAGGCGCAGAAGGTCTTCGCGCTCCGAATCCTGCTTCCCCACGAATGAGAACCCCTGTGGAGTGTGATTTGGGTGCCAGAAACCCCCAGCAAAGCAGCAGGGCCCAGGGATCCAGGGGCAGCCCAGCTCAGCTTCGCCCTATGGAGAGCGGAGTGCCGGGGGCGAAAACGGATAGCGTTGCTTTCCTGAGCGGAGGCGAGTTGGGGCTGTGCTTTGCTGCCCGAGGAGTGTTTCCCTTTGCAGAATGCAGTTCCCGGGAGCTCGTTATGTGCCGTGGCTGCGACGGGGGCTCGGCGCTGAGCTGCCGAGCTGGATCAGGGGGCATGGCAGGGACCTGGGCGCAGAAGGCCTTCGCGCGCCCAATCCTGTTTCCCCACCAAGGAGTACCCATGGGCAGTGTGATTCGGGTGCCGGAAACCCCCAGCAAAGCAGCTGGGCCCAGGGATCCATGGGCAGCCCAGCCCCGCATCGCCCTATGGAGAGCGCAGGGCCTGGGGGGAAAACGGCTTGCACTGCTTTCCTGAGCCAAGGCGCGTTGGGGGTGTGGTTTGCTGCCCGAGGAGAGTTTCCCTTTGCAGAATGCAGCTCCCAGAAGCTCGTTTTGGGCCGTAGCTGCCACGGGTCCTCAGCACTGAGCGGCCGAGCTGGCTCAGGGGGCATGGCTGGGGCCTGGGCGCAGAAGCCTTTCGCGCACCCAATCCTGCATTCCCCACGAAGGAGAACCCGTGGGGAGTGGGATTTGGGCGCCGGAGACCCCCAGCAAAGCAGCAGGGCCCAGGGAGCCAGGGGTGGCCCAGCCCCGCTTTGCCCTATGGAGAGAGGAGGGCCGGGGGCGCAAACAGCTTGTGTTGATTTCCTGCGCCAAGGCACGGTGAGGCTGTGGATTGCTGCCCGAGGAGAGTTTCCCTTTGCAGAATGAAGATCCCAGAAGCTCGTCATGCGCCGTCGCTGCGAAGGGGCCTCGGCGCTGAGCGGCCAAGCTGGCTCAGGGGGCATGGATGGGGCCTGGGCGCAGAAGACCTTCGCGCACCCAATCCTACATCCCAAAGAAGGAGAACCAGTGGGGAGTGGGTTTCGGGCGCTGGAGACCCCCAGCAAAGCAGCAGGGCCCAGGGAGCCAGGGGCATCCCAGCTCAGCTTCACCCTATGGAGAGCGGAGGGCCCGGGGCGAAAACAGCTTGTGTTGATTTCCTGCGCCGAGGCAAGTTGAGGCTGTGGTGGGCTGCCCAAGGAAAGTTTCCCTTTGCAGAATGCAGCTCCCAGAAGGTCGTTTTGATTTGCCATTGCGACGGGGCCTCGGCACTGAGGGGCAGAGCTGGCTCAGGGGGCATGGCTGCGGCCTAGGCGCAGAAGGTCTTCGCGCTCCGAATCCTGCTTCCCCACGAATGAGAACCCCTGTGGAGTGTGATTTGGGTGCCAGAAACCCCCAGCAAAGCAGCAGGGCCCAGGGATCCAGGGGCAGCCCAGCTCAGCTTCGCCCTATGGAGAGCGGAGTGCCGCGGGCGAAAATGGATAGCATTGCTTTCCTGAGCGGAGGCGTGTTGGGGCTGTGCTTTGCTGCCCGAGGAGTGTTTCCCTTTGCAGAATGCAGCTCCCCGAAGCTCGATTTGGGCCGTCGCTGCGACGGGGCCTTGGCGCTGAGCGGCCGAGCTGGCTCAGGGTGCATGGCTGTGGTCTGGGCGCAGAAGGCCTTCGCGCGCCCAATCCTGCTTCCCCACGAAGGAGAACCCGTGGGCAGTGTGATTCGGGTGCCGGAAAGCCCCAGCAAAGCAGCAGGGCCCAGGGATCCAGGGGCAGCCCAGCTCAGCTTCGCCCTATGGAGAGGGGAGGGCCGGGCGCGAAAACGGATAGCATTGCTTTCCTGAGCGGAGGCACGTTGGGGCTGTGGTTTGCTGCCCCAGCAGAGTTTCGCTTTGCAGAATGCAGCTCTCAGAAGCTCATTTTGGGCAATCGGTGCGACGGGGCCTCGGAGCTGAGTGGCCGAGCTGGCTCAGGGGGCATGGCTGGGGCCTGGGCGCAGGAGGCTTTCGCGCGCCCAATCCTGCATTCCCCGCGAAGGAGAACCCGTGGGGAGTGCGTTTCGGGCTCCGGAGACCCCCAGGAAAGCAGCAGGACCCAGGGATCCAGGGGCAGCCCAGCCCCGCTTTGCCCAATGGAGAGCCGAAGGCCGGGGCGAAAACAGCTTGTGTTGATTTCCTGCAGCGAGGCACGGTGAGGCTGTGGTTTGTTGCCCAAGGAGAGTTTCCCTTTGCAGAATGCAGTTCCCAGAAGCTCGTTATGTGCCATCGCTGCGACGGGGCCTCGGCGCTGAGCGGCCGAGCTGGATCAGGGGGCATGGCAGGGACCTGGGCGCAGAAGGCCTTCGCGCGCCCAATCCTGTTTCCCCACGAAGGAGTACCCATGGGCAGTGTGATTCGGGTGCCGGAAAGCCCCAGCAAAGCAGCTGGGCCCAGGGATCCAGGTGCAGCCCAGCCCCGCATCGCCCTATGGAGAGCGCAGGGCCTGGGGGGGAAAACGGCTTGCACTGCTTTCCTGAGCCAAGGCGAGTTGGGGGTGTGGTTTGCTGCCCGAGGAGAGTTTCCCTTTGCAGAATGCAGCTCCCAGAAGCTCGTCATGGGCTGTCGCTGCGAAGGGGCCTCGGCGGTGAGCGGCTGAACTGGCTCAGGGGGCATGGATGGGGCCTGGGCGCAGAAGGCCTTCACGCGCCCAATCCTACTTCCCAAAGAAGGAGAACCAGTGGGGAGTGGGTTTCGGGCACTGGAGACCCCCAGCAAAGCAGCAGGGCCCAGGGAGCCAGGGGCAGCCCAGCTCAGCTTCGCCCTATGGAGAGCGGAGGGCCGGGGGCGAAAACAGCTTGTGTTGATTTCCTGCGCCGAGGCAAGTTGAGGCTGTGGTGGGCTGCCCAAGGAGAGTTTCCCTTTGCAGAATGCAGCTCCCAGAAGCTCGTTTTGATTTGCCATTGCGACGGGGCCTCGGCACTGAGCGGCAGAGCTGGCTCAGGTGGCACGGCTGCGGCCTAGGCGCAGAAGGTCTTCGCGCTCCGAATCCTGCTTCCCCACGAATGAGAACCCCTGTGGAGTGTGATTTGGGTGCCAGAAACCCCCAGCAAAGCAGCAGGGCCCAGGGATCCAGGGGCAGCCCAGCTCAGCTTCGCCCTATGGAGAGCGGAGTGCCGGGGGCGAAAACGGATAGCGTTGCTTTCCTGAGCGGAGGCGAGTTGGGGCTGTGCTTTGCTGCCCGAGGAGTGTTTCCCTTTGCAGAATGCAGTTCCCGGGAGCTCGTTATGTGCCGTGGCTGCGACGGGGGCTCGGCGCTGAGCTGCCGAGCTGGATCAGGGGGCATGGCAGGGACCTGGGCGCAGAAGGCCTTCGCGCGCCCAATCCTGTTTCCCCACCAAGGAGTACCCATGGGCAGTGTGATTCGGGTGCCGGAAACCCCCAGCAAAGCAGCTGGGCCCAGGGATCCATGGGCAGCCCAGCCCCGCATCGCCCTATGGAGAGCGCAGGGCCTGGGGGGAAAATGGCTTGCACTGCTTTCCTGAGCCAAGGCGCGTTGGGGGTGTGGTTTGCTGCCCGAGGAGAGTTTCCCTTTGCAGAATGCAGCTCCCAGAAGCTCCTTTTGGGCCGTAGCTGCCACGGGTCCTCAGCACTGAGCGGCCGAGCTGGCTCAGGGGGCATGGCTGGGACCTGGGCGCAGAAGCCTTTCGCGCACCCAATCCTGCATTCCCCACGAAGGAGAACCCGTGGGGAGTGTTTTCGGCCGCCGGAAACTCCCAGCAAAGCAGCAGGGCCCAGGGATCCAGGGGCAGCCCAGCCCCGCTTTGCGCTATGGAGAGCGGAGGCCCGGGGTAAAAACAACTTGTGTTGATTACCTGCGCCGAGGCACGGTGAGGCTGTGGTTTGCTGCTGGAGGAGAGTTTCCCTTTGCAGAATGCAGTTCCCAGAAGCTCGTTATGTGCCGTCGCTGCGACGGGGCCTCGGCGCTGAGCGGCCGAGCTGGCTCAGGGGGCATGGCTGGGACCTGGGCGCAGAAGCCTTTCGCGCACCCAATCCTGCATTCCCCACGAAGGAGAACCCGTGGGGAGTGGGATTTGGGCGCCAGAGACCCCCAGTAAAGCAGCAGGGCCCAGGGAGCCAGGGGTGGCCCAGCCCCGCTTTGCCCTATGGAGAGAGGAGGGCCGGGGGCGCAAACAGCTTGTGTTGATTTCCTGCGCCAAGGCACGGTGAGGCTGTGGTTTGCTGCCCGAGGAGAGTTTCCCTTTGCAGAATGCAGCTCCCAGAAGCTCGTCATGGGCCGTCGCTGCGAAGGGGCCTCGGCGCTGAGCGGCCAAGCTGGCTCAGGTGGCATGGATGGGGCCTGGGCGCAGAAGACCTTCGCGCACCCAATCCTACATCCCAAAGAAGAAGAACCAGTGGGGAGTGGGTTTCGGGCGCTGGAGACCCCCAGCAAAGCAGCAGGGCCCAGGGAGCCAGGGGCATCCCAGCTCAGCTTCACCCTATGGAGAGCGGAGGGCCCGGGGCGAAAACAGCTTGTGTTGATTTCCTGCGCCGAGGCAAGTTGAGGCTGTGGTGGGCTGCCCAAGGAGAGTTTCCCTTTGCAGAATGCAGCTCCCAGAAGGTCGTTTTGATTTGCCATTGCGACGGGGCCTCGGCACTGAGGGGCAGAGCTGGCTCAGGGGGCATGGCTGCGGCCTAGGCGCAGAAGGTCTTCGCGCTCCGAATCCTGCTTCCCCACGAATGAGAACCCCTGTGGAGTGTGATTTGGGTGCCAGAAACCCCCAGCAAAGCAGCAGGGCCCAGGGATCCAGGGGCAGCCCAGCTCAGCTTCGCCCTATGGAGAGCGGAGTGCCGGGGGCGAAAATGGATAGCGTTGCTTTCCTGAGCGGAGGCGAGTTGGGGCTGTGCTTTGCTGCCCGAGGAGTGTTTCCCTTTGCAGAATGCAGCTCCCCGAAGCTCGATTTGGGCCGTCGCTGCGACGGGGCCTCAGCGCTGAGCGGCCGAGCTGGCTCAGGGTGCATGGCTGTGGTCTGGGCGCAGAAGGCCTTCGCGCGCCCAATCCTGCTTCCCCACGAAGGAGAACCCGTGGGCAGTGTGATTCGGGTGCCGGAAAGCCCCAGCAAAGCAGCAGGGCCCAGGGATCCAGGGGCAGCCCAGCTCAGCTTCGCCCTATGGAGAGGGGAGGGCCGGGCGCGTAAACGGATAGCATTGCTTTCCTGAGCGGAGGCACGTTGGGGCTGTGGTTTGCTGCCCCAGCAGAGTTTCGCTTTGCAGAATGCAGCTCTCAGAAGCTCATTTTGGGCAATCGGTGCGACGGGGCCTCGGAGCTGAGTGGCCGAGCTGGCTCAGGGGGCATGGCTGGGGCCTGGGCGCAGGAGGCTTTCGCGCGCCCAATCCTGCATTCCCCGCGAAGGAGAACCCGTGGGGAGTGCGTTTCGGGCTCCGGAGACCCCCAGGAAAGCAGCAGGGCCCAGGGATCCAGGGGCAGCCCAGCCCCGCTTTGCCCAATGGAGAGCCGAAGGCCGGGGCGAAAACAGCTTGTGTTGATTTCCTGCAGCGAGGCACGGTGAGGCTGTGGTTTGTTGCCCAAGGAGAGTTTCCCTTTGCAGAATGCAGTTCCCAGAAGCTCGTTATGTGCCATCGCTGCGACGGGGCCTCGGTGCTGAGCGGCCGAGCTGGATCAGGGGGCATGGCAGGGACCTGGGCGCAGAAGGCCTTCGCGCGCCCAATCCTGTTTCCCCACCAAGGAGTACCCATGGGCAGTGTGATTCGGGTGCCGGAAACCCCCAGCAAAGCAGCTGGGCCCAGGGATCCAGGGGCAGTCCAGCCCCGCATCGCCCTATGAAGAGCGCAGGGCCTGGGGGGGAAAACGGCTTGCACTGCTTTCCTGAGCCAAGGCGAGTTGGGGGTGTGGTTTGCTGCCCGAGGAGAGTTTCCCTTTGCAGAATGCAGCTCCCAGAAGCTCGTCATGGGCTGTCGCTGCGAAGGGGCCTCGGCGGTGAGCGGCTGAACTGGCTCAGGGGGCATGGATGGGGCCTGGGCGCAGAAGGCCTTCACGCACCCAATCCTACTTCCCAAAGAAGGAGAACCAGTGGGGAGTGGGTTTCGGGCACTGGAGACCCCCAGCAAAGCAGCAGGGCCCAGGGAGCCAGGGGCAGCCCAGCTCAGCTTCGCCCTATGGAGAGCGGAGTGCCGTGGGCGAAAACGGATAGCGTTGCTTTCCTGAGCGGAGGCGAGTTGGGGCTGTGCTTTGCTGCCCGAGGAGTGTTTCCCTTTGCAGAATGCAGCTCCCAGAAGCTCGTTTTGGGCCTTCGCTGCGACGGGGCCTCGGCGCTGAGCGGCCGAGCTGGCTCAGGGTGCATGGCTGTGGTCTGGGCGCAGAAGGCCTTCGCGCGCCCAATCCTGCTTCCCCACGAAGGAGAACCCGTGGGCAGTGTGATTCGGGTGCCGGAAAGCCCCAGCAAAGCAGCAGGGCCCAGGGATCCAGGGGCAGCCCAGCTCAGCTTCGCCCTATGGAGAGGGGAGGGCCGGGCGCGAAAACGGATAGCATTGCTTTCCTGAGCGGAGGCACGTTGGGGCTGTGGTTTGCTGCCCCAGCAGAGTTTCGCTTTGCAGAATGCAGCTCTCAGAAGCTCATTTTGGGCAATCGGTGCGACGGGGCCTCGGAGCTGAGTGGCCGAGCTGGCTCAGGGGGCATGGCTGGGGCCTGGGCGCAGGAGGCTTTCGCGCGCCCAATCCTGCATTCCCCGCGAAGGAGAACCCGTGGGGAGTGCGTTTCGGGCTCCGGAGACCCCCAGGAAAGCAGCAGGGCCCAGGGATCCAGGGGCAGCCCAGCCCCGCTTTGCCCAATGGAGAGCCGAAGGCCGGGGCGAAAACAGCTTGTGTTGATTTCCTGCAGCGAGGCACGGTGAGGCTGTGGTTTGTTGCCCAAGGAGAGTTTCCCTTTGCAGAATGCAGTTCCCAGAAGCTCGTTATGTGCCATCGCTGCGACGGGGCCTCGGCGCTGAGCGGCCGAGCTGGATCAGGGGGCATGGCAGGGACCTGGGCGCAGAAGGCCTTCGCGCGCCCAATCCTGTTTCCCCACGAAGGAGAACCCGTGGGCAGTGTGATTCGGGTGCCGGAAAGCCCCAGCAAAGCAGCAGGGCCCAGGGATCCAGGGGCAGCCCAGCTCAGCTTCGCCCTATGGAGAGAGGAGTGCCGGGGGCAAAAACGGATAGCGTTGCTTTCCTGAGCGGAGGCGACTTGGGGCTGTGCTTTGCTGCCCTAGGAGTGTTTCCCTTTGCAGAATGCAGCTCCCAGAAGCTCGTTTTGATTTGCCATTGCGACGGGGCCTCGGCACTGAGGGGCAGAGCTGGCTCAGGGGGCATGGCTGCGGCCTAGGCGCAGAAGGTCTTCGCGCTCCGAATCCTGCTTCCCCAGGAATGAGAACCCCTGTGGAGTGTGATTCGGGTGCCTGAAACCACCAGCAAAGCAGCAGGGCCCAGGGATCCAGGGGCTGCCCAGCTCAGCTTCGCCCTATGGAGAGCGGAGTGCCGGGGTGAAAACGGATAGCATTGCTTTCCTGAGCGGAGGCGAGTTGGGGCTGTGCTTCGCTGCCCGAGGAGTGTTTCCCTTTGCAGAATGCAGTTCCCGGGAGCTCGTTATGTGCCGTGGCTGCGACGGGGGCTCGGCGCTGAGCGGCCGAGCTGGATCAGGGGGCATGGCAGGGACCTGGGCGCAGAAGGCCTTCGCGCGCCCAATCCTGTTTCCCCACGAAGGAGTACCCATGGGCAGTGTGATTCAGGTGCCGGAAACCCCCAGCAAAGCAGCTGGGCCCAGGTATCTATGGGCAGCCCAGCCCCACATCGCCCTATGGAGAGCGCAGGGCCTGGGGGGAAAACGGCTTGCACTGCTTTCCTGAGCCAAGGCGCGTTGGGGGTGTGGTTTGCTGCCCGAGGAGAGTTTCCCTTTGCAGAATGCAGCTCCCAGAAGCTCGTTTTGGGCCGTAGCTGCCACGGGTCCTCAGCACTGAGCGGCCGAGCTGGCTCAGGGGGCATGGCTGGGGCCTGGGCGCAGAAGCCTTTCGCGCACCCAATCCTGCATTCCCCACGAAGGAGAACCCGTGGGGAGTGGGATTTGGGCGCCGGAGACCCCCAGCAAAGCAGCAGGGCCCAGGGAGCCAGGGGTGGCCCAGCCCCGCTTTGCCCTATGGAGAGAGGAGGGCCGGGGGCGCAAACAGCTTGTGTTGATTTCCTGCGCCAAGGCACGGTGAGGCTGTGGATTGCTGCCCGAGGAGAGTTTCCCTTTGCAGAATGAAGATCCCAGAAGCTCGTCATGCGCCGTCGCTGCGAAGGGGCCTCGGCGCTGAGCGGCCAAGCTGGCTCAGGGGGCATGGATGGGGCCTGGGCGCAGAAGACCTTCGCGCACCCAATCCTACATCCCAAAGAAGGAGAACCAGTGGGGAGTGGGTTTCGGGCGCTGGAGACCCCCAGCAAAGCAGCAGGGCCCAGGGAGCCAGGGGCATCCCAGCTCAGCTTCACCCTATGGAGAGCGGAGGGCCCGGGGCGAAAACAGCTTGTGTTGATTTCCTGCGCCGAGGCAAGTTGAGGCTGTGGTGGGCTGCCCAAGGAGAGTTTCCCTTTGCAGAATGCAGCTCCCAGAAGGTCGTTTTGATTTGCCATTGCGACGGGGCCTCGGCACTGAGGGGCAGAGCTGGCTCAGGGGGCATGGCTGCGGCCTAGGCGCAGAAGGTCTTCGCGCTCCGAATCCTGCTTCCCCACGAATGAGAACCCCTGTGGAGTGTGATTTGGGTGCCAGAAACCCCCAGCAAAGCAGCAGGGCCCAGGGATCCAGGGGCAGCCCAGCTCAGCTTCGCCCTATGGAGAGCGGAGTGCCGGGGGTGAAAATGGATAGCGTTGCTTTCCTGAGCGGAGGCAAGTTGGGGCTGTGCTTTGCTGCCCGAGGAGTGTTTCCCTTTGCAGAATGCAGCTCCCCGAAGCTCGATTTGGGCCGTCGCTGCGACGGGGCCTCGGCGCTGAGCGGCCGAGCTGGCTCAGGGTGCATGGCTGTGGTCTGGGCGCAGAAGGCCTTCGCGCGCCCAATCCTGCTTCCCCACGAAGGAGAACCCGTGGGCAGTGTGATTCGGGTGCCGGAAAGCCCCAGCAAAGCAGCAGGGCCCAGGGATCCAGGGGCAGCCCAGCTCAGCTTCGCCCTATGAAGAGGGGAGGGCCGGGCGCGAAAACGGATAGCATTGCTTTCCTGAGCGGAGGCACGTTGGGGCTGTGGTTTGCTGCCCCAGCAGAGTTTCGCTTTGCAGAATGCAGCTCTCAGAAGCTCATTTTGGGCAATCGGTGCGACGGGGCCTCGGAGCTGAGTGGCCGAGCTGGCTCAGGGGGCATGGCTGGGGCCTGGGCGCAGGAGGCTTTCGCGCGCCCAATCCTGCATTCCCCGCGAAGGAGAACCCGTGGGGAGTGCGTTTCGGGCTCCGGAGACCCCCAGGAAAGCAGCAGGGCCCAGGGATCCAGGGGCAGCCCAGCCCCGCTTTGCCCAATGGAGAGCCGAAGGCCGGGGCGAAAACAGCTTGTGTTGATTTCCTGCAGCGAGGCACGGTGAGGCTGTGGTTTGTTGCCCAAGGAGAGTTTCCCTTTGCAGAATGCAGTTCCCAGAAGCTCGTTATGTGCCATCGCTGCGACGGGGCCTCGGCGCTGAGCGGCGGAGCTGGATCAGGGGGCATGGCAGGGACCTGGGCGCAGAAGGCCTTCGCGCGCCCAATCCTGTTTCCCCACCAAGGAGTACCCATGGGCAGTGTGATTCGGGTGCCAGAAACCCCCAGCAAAGCAGCTGGGCCCAGGGATCCAGGGGCAGTCCAGCCCCGCATCGCCCTATGAAGAGCGCAGGGCCTGGGGGGGAAAACGGCTTGCACTGCTTTCCTGAGCCAAGGCGAGTTGGGGGTGTGGTTTGCTGCCCGAGGAGAGTTTCCCTTTGCAGAATGCAGCTCCCAGAAGCTCGTCATGGGCTGTCGCTGCGAAGGGGCCTCGGCGGTGAGCGGCTGAACTGGCTCAGGGGGCATGGATGGGGCCTGGGCGCAGAAGGCCTTCACGCACCCAATCCTACTTCCCAAAGAAGGAGAACCAGTGGGGAGTGGGTTTCGGGCACTGGAGACCCCCAGCAAAGCAGCAGGGCCCAGGGAGCCAGGGGCAGCCCAGCTCAGCTTCGCCCTATGGAGAGCGGAGGGCCGGGGGCGAAAACAGCTTGTGTTGATTTCCTGCGCCGAGGCAAGTTGAGGCTGTGGTGGGCTGCCCAAGGAGAGTTTCCCTTTGCAGAATGCAGCTCCCAGAAGCTCGTTTTGATTTGCCATTGCGACGGGGCCTCGGCACTGAGCGGCAGAGCTGGCTCAGGTGGCACGGCTGCGGCCTAGGCGCAGAAGGTCTTCGCGCTCCGAATCCTGCTTCCCCACGAATGAGAACCCCTGTGGAGTGTGATTTGGGTGCCAGAAACCCCCAGCAAAGCAGCAGGGCCCAGGGATCCAGGGGCAGCCCAGCTCAGCTTCGCCCTATGGAGAGCGGAGTGCCGGGGGCGAAAACGGATAGCGTTGCTTTCCTGAGCGGAGGCGAGTTGGGGATGTGCTTTGCTGCCCGAGGAGTGTTTCCCTTTGCAGAATGCAGCTCCCCGAAGCTCGATTTGGGCCTTCGCTGCGACGGGGCCTCGGCGCTGAGCGGCCGAGCTGGCTCAGGGTGCATGGCTGTGGTCTGGGCGCAGAAGGCCTTCGCGCGCCCAATCCTGCTTCCCCACGAAGGAGAACCCGTGGGCAGTGTGATTCGGGTGCCGGAAAGCCCCAGCAAAGCAGCAGGGCCCAGGGATCCAGGGGCAGCCCAGCTCAGCTTCGCCCTATGGAGAGGGGAGGGCCGGGCGCGAAAACGGATAGCATTGCTTTCCTGAGCGGAGGCACGTTGGGGCTGTGGTTTGCTGCCCCAGCAGAGTTTCGCTTTGCAGAATGCAGCTCTCAGAAGCTCATTTTGGGCAATCGGTGCGACGGGGCCTCGGAGCTGAGTGGCCGAGCTGGCTCAGGGGGCATGGCTGGGGCCTGGGCGCAGGAGGCTTTCGCGCGCCCAATCCTGCATTCCCCGCGAAGGAGAACCCGTGGGGAGTGCGTTTCGGGCTCCGGAGACCCCCAGGAAAGCAGCAGGGCCCAGGGATCCAGGGGCAGCCCAGCCCCGCTTTGCCCAATGGAGAGCCGAAGGCCGGGGCGAAAACAGCTTGTGTTGATTTCCTGCAGCGAGGCACGGTGAGGCTGTGGTTTGTTGCCCAAGGAGAGTTTCCCTTTGCAGAATGCAGTTCCCAGAAGCTCGTTATGTGCCATCGCTGCGACGGGGCCTCGGCGCTGAGCGGCCGAGCTGGATCAGGGGGCATGGCAGGGACCTGGGCGCAGAAGGCCTTCGCGCGCCCAATCCTGTTTCCCACGAAGGAGAACCCGTGGGCAGTGTGATTCGGGTGCCGGAAAGCCCCAGCAAAGCAGCAGGGCCCAGGGATCCAGGGGCAGCCCAGCTCAGCTTCGCCCTATGGAGAGAGGAGTGCCGGGGGCAAAAACGGATAGCGTTGCTTTCCTGAGCGGAGGCGACTTGGGGCTGTGCTTTGCTGCCCTAGGAGTGTTTCCCTTTGCAGAATGCAGCTCCCAGAAGCTCGTTTTGATTTGCCATTGCGACGGGGCCTCGGCACTGAGGGGCAGAGCTGGCTCAGGGGGCATGACTGCGGCCTAGGCGCAGAAGGTCTTTGCGCTCCGAATCCTGCTTCCCCAGGAATGAGAACCCCTGTGGAGTGTGATTCGGGTGCCTGAAACCACCAGCAAAGCAGCAGGGCCCAGGGATCCAGGGGCTGCCCAGCTCAGCTTCGCCCTATGGAGAGCGGAGTGCCGGGGTGAAAACGGATAGCATTGCTTTCCTGAGCGGAGGCGAGTTGGGGCTGTGCTTCGCTGCCCGAGGAGTGTTTCCCTTTGCAGAATGCAGTTCCCGGGAGCTCGTTATGTGCCGTGGCTGCGACGGGGGCTCGGCGCTGAGCGGCCGAGCTGGATCAGGGGGCATGGCAGGGACCTGGGCGCAGAAGGCCTTCGCGCGCCCAATCCTGTTTCCCCACGAAGGAGTACCCATGGGCAGTGTGATTCGGGTGCCGGAAACCCCCAGCAAAGCAGCTGGGCCCAGGTATCTATGGGCAGCCCAGCCCCACATCGCCCTATGGAGAGCGCAGGGCCTGGGGGGAAAACGGCTTGCACTGCTTTCCTGAGCCAAGGCGCGTTGGGGGTGTGGTTTGCTGCCCGAGGAGAGTTTCCCTTTGCAGAATGCAGCTCCCAGAAGCTCGTTTTGGGCCGTAGCTGCCACGGGTCCTCAGCACTGAGCGGCCGAGCTGGCTCAGGGGGCATGGCTGGGGCCTGGGCGCAGACCTTTCGCGCACCCAATCCTGCATTCCCCACGAAGGAGAACCCGTGGGGAGTGGGATTTGGGCGCCGGAGACCCCCAGCAAAGCAGCAGGGCCCAGGGAGCCAGGGGTGGCCCAGCCCCGCTTTGCCCTATGGAGAGAGGAGGGCCGGGGGCGCAAACAGCTTGTGTTGATTTCCTGCGCCAAGGCACGGTGAGGCTGTGGATTGCTGCCCGAGGAGAGTTTCCCTTTGCAGAATGAAGATCCCAGAAGCTCGTCATGCGCCGTCGCTGCGAAGGGGCCTCGGCGCTGAGCGGCCAAGCTGGCTCAGGGGGCATGGATGGGGCCTGGGCGCAGAAGACCTTCGCGCACCCAATCCTACATCCCAAAGAAGGAGAACCAGTGGGGAGTGGGTTTCGGGCGCTGGAGACCCCCAGCAAAGCAGCAGGGCCCAGGGAGCCAGGGGCATCCCAGCTCAGCTTCACCCTATGGAGAGCGGAGGGCCCGGGGCGAAAACAGCTTGTGTTGATTTCCTGCGCCGAGGCAAGTTGAGGCTGTGGTGGGCTGCCCAAGGAGAGTTTCCCTTTGCAGAATGCAGCTCCCAGAAGGTCGTTTTGATTTGCCATTGCGACGGGGCCTCGGCACTGAGGGGCAGAGCTGGCTCAGGGGGCATGGCTGCGGCCTAGGCGCAGAAGGTCTTCGCGCTCCGAATCCTGCTTCCCCACGAATGAGAACCCCTGTGGAGTGTGATTTGGGTGCCAGAAACCCCCAGCAAAGCAGCAGGGCCCAGGAATCCAGGGGCAGCCCAGCTCAGCTTCGCCCTATGGAGAGCGGAGTGCCGGGGGCAAAAATGGATAGCATTGCTTTCCTGAGCGGAGGCGAGTTGGGGCTGTGCTTTGCTGCCCGAGGAGTGTTTCCCTTTGCAGAATGCAGCTCCCCGAAGCTCGATTTGGGCCGTCGCTGCGACGGGGCCTCGGCGCTGAGCGGCCGAGCTGGCTCAGGGTGCATGGCTGTGGTCTGGGCGCAGAAGGCCTTCGCGCGCCCAATCCTGCTTCCCCACGAAGGAGAACCCGTGGGCAGTGTGATTCGGGTGCCGGAAAGCCCCAGCAAAGCAGCAGGGCCCAGGGATCCAGGGGCAGCCCAGCTCAGCTTCGCCCTATGGAGAGGGGAGGGCCGGGCGCGAAAACGGATAGCATTGCTTTCCTGAGCGGAGGCACGTTGGGGCTGTGGTTTGCTGCCCCAGCAGAGTTTCGCTTTGCAGAATGCAGCTCTCAGAAGCTCATTTTGGGCAATCGGTGCGACGGGGCCTCGGAGCTGAGTGGCCGAGCTGGCTCAGGGGGCATGGCTGGGGCCTGGGCGCAGGAGGCTTTCGCGCGCCCAATCCTGCATTCCCCGCGAAGGAGAACCCGTGGGGAGTGCGTTTCGGGCTCCGGAGACCCCCAGGAAAGCAGCAGGGCCCAGGGATCCAGGGGCAGCCCAGCCCCGCTTTGCCCAATGGAGAGCCGAAGGCCGGGGCGAAAACAGCTTGTGTTGATTTCCTGCAGCGAGGCACGGTGAGGCTGTGGTTTGTTGCCCAAGGAGAGTTTCCCTTTGCAGAATGCAGTTCCCAGAAGCTCGTTATGTGCCATCGCTGCGACGGGGCCTCGGCGCTGAGCGGCGGAGCTGGATCAGGGGGCATGGCAGGGACCTGGGCGCAGAAGGCCTTCGCGCGCCCAATCCTGTTTCCCCACGAAGGAGTACCCATGGGCAGTGTGATTCGGGTGCCGGAAACCCCCAGCAAAGCAGCTGGGCCCAGGGATCCAGGGGCAGTCCAGCCCCGCATCGCCCTATGAAGAGCGCAGGGCCTGGGGGGGAAAACGGCTTGCACTGCTTTCCTGAGCCAAGGCGAGTTGGGGGTGTGGTTTGCTGCCCGAGGAGAGTTTCCCTTTGCAGAATGCAGCTCCCAGAAGCTCGTCATGGGCTGTCGCTGCGAAGGGGCCTCGGCGGTGAGCGGCTGAACTGGCTCAGGGGGCATGGATGGGGCCTGGGCGCAGAAGGCCTTCACGCATCCAATCCTACTTCCCAAAGAAGGAGAACCAGTGGGGAGTGGGTTTCGGGCACTGGAGACCCCCAGCAAAGCAGCAGGGCCCAGGGAGCCAGGGGCAGCCCAGCTCAGCTTCGCCCTATGGAGAGCGGAGGGCCGGGGGCGAAAACAGCTTGTGTTGATTTCCTGCGCCGAGGCAAGTTGAGGCTGTGGTGGGCTGCCCAAGGAGAGTTTCCCTTTGCAGAATGCAGCTCCCAGAAGCTCGTTTTGATTTGCCATTGCGACGGGGCCTCGGCACTGAGCGGCAGAGCTGGCTCAGGTGGCACGGCTGCGGCCTAGGCGCAGAAGGTCTTCGCGCTCCGAATCCTGCTTCCCCACGAATGAGAACCCCTGTGGAGTGTGATTTGGGTGCCAGAAACCCCCAGCAAAGCAGCAGGGCCCAGGGATCCAGGGGCAGCCCAGCTCAGCTTCGCCCTATGGAGAGCGGAGTGCCGGGGGCGAAAACGGATAGCGTTGCTTTCCTGAGCGGAGGCGAGTTGGGGCTGTGCTTTGCTGCCCGAGGAGTGTTTCCCTTTGCAGAATGCAGCTCCCCGAAGCTCGATTTGGGCCGTCGCTGCGACGGGGCCTCGGCGCTGAGCGGCCGAGCTGGCTCAGGGTGCATGGCTGTGGTCTGGGCGCAGAAGGCCTTCGCGCGCCCAATCCTGCTTCCCCACGAAGGAGAACCCGTGGGCAGTGTGATTCGGGTGCCGGAAAGCCCCAGCAAAGCAGCAGGGCCCAGGGATCCAGGGGCAGCCCAGCTCAGCTTCGCCCTATGGAGAGGGGAGGGCCGGGCGCGAAAACGGATAGCATTGCTTTCCTGAGCGGAGGCACGTTGGGGCTGTGGTTTGCTGCCCCAGCAGAGTTTCGCTTTGCAGAATGCAGCTCTCAGAAGCTCATTTTGGGCAATCGGTGCGACGGGGCCTCGGAGCTGAGTGGCCGAGCTGGCTCAGGGGGCATGGCTGGGGCCTGGGCGCAGGAGGCTTTCGCGCGCCCAATCCTGCATTCCCCGCGAAGGAGAACCCGTGGGGAGTGCGTTTCGGGCTCCGGAGACCCCCAGGAAAGCAGCAGGGCCCAGGGATCCAGGGGCAGCCCAGCCCCGCTTTGCCCAATGGAGAGCCGAAGGCCGGGGCGAAAACAGCTTGTGTTGATTTCCTGCAGCGAGGCACGGTGAGGCTGTGGTTTGTTGCCCAAGGAGAGTTTCCCTTTGCAGAATGCAGTTCCCAGAAGCTCGTTATGTGCCATCGCTGCGACGGGGCCTCGGCGCTGAGCGGCCGAGCTGGATCAGGGGGCATGGCAGGGACCTGGGCGCAGAAGGCCTTCGCGCGCCCAATCCTGTTTCCCCACGAAGGAGTACCCATGGGCAGTGTGATTCGGGTGCCGGAAACCCCCAGCAAAGCAGCTGGGCCCAGGGATCCAGGGGCAGTCCAGCCCCGCATCGCCCTATGAAGAGCGCAGGGCCTGGGGGGGAAAACGGCTTGCACTGCTTTCCTGAGCCAAGGCGAGTTGGGGGTGTGGTTTGCTGCCCGAGGAGAGTTTCCCTTTGCAGAATGCAGCTCCCAGAAGCTCGTCATGGGCTGTCGCTGCGAAGGGGCCTCGGCGGTGAGCGGCTGAACTGGCTCAGGGGGCATGGATGGGGCCTGGGCGCAGAAGGCCTTCACGCACCCAATCCTACTTCCCAAAGAAGGAGAACCAGTGGGGAGTGGGTTTCGGGCACTGGAGACCCCCAGCAAAGCAGCAGGGCCCAGGGAGCCAGGGGCAGCCCAGCTCAGCTTCGCCCTATGGAGAGCGGAGGGCCGGGGGCGAAAACAGCTTGTGTTGATTTCCTGCGCCGAGGCAAGTTGAGGCTGTGGTGGGCTGCCCAAGGAGAGTTTCCCTTTGCAGAATGCAGCTCCCAGAAGCTCGTTTTGATTTGCCATTGCGACGGGGCCTCGGCACTGAGCGGCAGAGCTGGCTCAGGTGGCACGGCTGCGGCCTAGGCGCAGAAGGTCTTCGCGCTCCGAATCCTGCTTCCCCACGAATGAGAACCCCTGTGGAGTGTGATTTGGGTGCCAGAAACCCCCAGCAAAGCAGCAGGGCCCAGGGATCCAGGGGCAGCCCAGCTCAGCTTCGCCCTATGGAGAGCGGAGTGCCGGGGGCGAAAACGGATAGCGTTGCTTTCCTGAGCGGAGGCGAGTTGGGGATGTGCTTTGCTGCCCGAGGAGTGTTTCCCTTTGCAGAATGCAGCTCCCCGAAGCTCGATTTGGGCCGTCGCTGCGACGGGGCCTCGGCGCTGAGCGGCCGAGCTGGCTCAGGGTGCATGGCTGTGGTCTGGGCGCAGAAGGCCTTCGCGCGCCCAATCCTGCTTCCCCACGAAGGAGAACCCGTGGGCAGTGTGATTCGGGTGCCGGAAAGCCCCAGCAAAGCAGCAGGGCCCAGGGATCCAGGGGCAGCCCAGCTCAGCTTCGCCCTATGGAGAGGGGAGGGCCGGGCGCGAAAACGGATAGCATTGCTTTCCTGAGCGGAGGCACTTTGGGGCTGTGGTTTGCTGCCCCAGCAGAGTTTCGCTTTGCAGAATGCAGCTCTCAGAAGCTCATTTTGGGCAATCGGTGCGACGGGGCCTCGGAGCTGAGTGGCCGAGCTGGCTCAGGGGGCATGGCTGGGGCCTGGGCGCAGGAGGCTTTCGCGCGCCCAATCCTGCATTCCCCGCGAAGGAGAACCCGTGGGGAGTGCGTTTCGGGCTCTGGAGACCCCCAGGAAAGCAGCAGGGCCCAGGGATCCAGGGGCAGCCCAGCCCCGCTTTGCCCAATGGAGAGCCGAAGGCCGGGGCGAAAACAGCTTGTGTTGATTTCCTGCAGCGAGGCACGGTGAGGCTGTGGTTTGTTGCCCAAGGAGAGTTTCCCTTTGCAGAATGCAGTTCCCAGAAGCTCGTTATGTGCCATCGCTGCGACGGGGCCTCGGCGCTGAGCGGCGGAGCTGGATCAGGGGGCATGGCAGGGACCTGGGCGCAGAAGGCCTTCGCGCGCCCAATCCTGTTTCCCCACCAAGGAGTACCCATGGGCAGTGTGATTCGGGTGCCAGAAACCCCCAGCAAAGCAGCTGGGCCCAGGGATCCAGGGGCAGTCCAGCCCCGCATCGCCCTATGAAGAGCGCAGGGCCTGGGGGGGAAAACGGCTTGCACTGCTTTCCTGAGCCAAGGCGAGTTGGGGGTGTGGTTTGCTGCCCGAGGAGAGTTTCCCTTTGCAGAATGCAGCTCCAGGAAGCTCGTCATGGGCTGTCGCTGCGAAGGGGCCTCGGCGGTGAGCGGCTGAACTGGCTCAGGGGGCATGGATGGGGCCTGGGCGCAGAAGGCCTTCACGCACCCAATCCTACTTCCCAAAGAAGGAGAACCAGTGGGGAGTGGGTTTCGGGCACTGGAGACCCCCAGCAAAGCAGCAGGGCCCAGGGAGCCAGGGGCAGCCCAGCTCAGCTTCGCCCTATGGAGAGCGGAGTGCCGTGGGCGAAAACGGATAGCGTTGCTTTCCTGAGCGGAGGCGAGTTGGGGCTGTGCTTTGCTGCCCGAGGAGTGTTTCCCTTTGCAGAATGCAGCTCCCAGAAGCTCGTTTTGGGCCTTCGCTGCGACGGGGCCTCGGCGCTGAGCGGCCGAGCTGGCTCAGGGTGCATGGCTGTGGTCTGGGCGCAGAAGGCCTTCGCGCGCCCAATCCTGCTTCCCCACGAAGGAGAACCCGTGGGCAGTGTGATTCGGGTGCCGGAAAGCCCCAGCAAAGCAGCAGGGCCCAGGGATCCAGGGGCAGCCCAGCTCAGCTTCGCCCTATGGAGAGGGGAGGGCCGGGCGCGAAAACGGATAGCATTGCTTTCCTGAGCGGAGGCACGTTGGGGCTGTGGTTTGCTGCCCCAGCAGAGTTTCGCTTTGCAGAATGCAGCTCTCAGAAGCTCATTTTGGGCAATCGGTGCGACGGGGCCTCGGAGCTGAGTGGCCGAGCTGGCTCAGGGGGCATGGCTGGGGCCTGGGCGCAGGAGGCTTTCGCGCGCCCAATCCTGCATTCCCCGCGAAGGAGAACCCGTGGGGAGTGCGTTTCGGGCTCCGGAGACCCCCAGGAAAGCAGCAGGGCCCAGGGATCCAGGGGCAGCCCAGCCCCGCTTTGCCCAATGGAGAGCCGAAGGCCGGGGCGAAAACAGCTTGTGTTGATTTCCTGCAGCGAGGCACGGTGAGGCTGTGGTTTGTTGCCCAAGGAGAGTTTCCCTTTGCAGAATGCAGTTCCCAGAAGCTCGTTATGTGCCATCGCTGCGACGGGGCCTCGGCGCTGAGCGGCCGAGCTGGATCAGGGGGCATGGCAGGGACCTGGGCGCAGAAGGCCTTCGCGCGCCCAATCCTGTTTCCCCACGAAGGAGAACCCGTGGGCAGTGTGATTCGGGTGCCGGAAAGCCCCAGCAAAGCAGCAGGGCCCAGGGATCCAGGGGCAGCCCAGCTCAGCTTCGCCCTATGGAGAGAGGAGTGCCGGGGGCAAAAACGGATAGCGTTGCTTTCCTGAGCGGAGGCGACTTGGGGCTGTGCTTTGCTGCCCTAGGAGTGTTTCCCTTTGCAGAATGCAGCTCCCAGAAGCTCGTTTTGATTTGCCATTGCGACGGGGCCTCGGCACTGAGGGGCAGAGCTGGCTCAGGGGGCATGGCTGCGGCCTAGGCGCAGAAGGTCTTCGCGCTCCGAATCCTGCTTCCCCAGGAATGAGAACCCCTGTGGAGTGTGATTCGGGTGCCTGAAACCACCAGCAAAGCAGCAGGGCCCAGGGATCCAGGGGCTGCCCAGCTCAGCTTCGCCCTATGGAGAGCGGAGTGCCGGGGTGAAAACGGATAGCATTGCTTTCCTGAGCGGAGGCGAGTTGGGGCTGTGCTTCGCTGCCCGAGGAGTGTTTCCCTTTGCAGAATGCAGTTCCCGGGAGCTCGTTATGTGCCGTGGCTGCGACGGGGGCTCGGCGCTGAGCGGCCGAGCTGGATCAGGGGGCATGGCAGGGACCTGGGCGCAGAAGGCCTTCGCGCGCCCAATCCTGTTTCCCCACGAAGGAGAACCCGTGGGGAGTGGGATTTGGGCGCCGGAGACCCCCAGCAAAGCAGCAGGGCCCAGGGAGCCAGGGGTGGCCCAGCCCCGCTTTGCCCTATGGAGAGAGGAGGGCCGGGGGCGCAAACAGCTTGTGTTGATTTCCTGCGCCAAGGCACGGTGAGGCTGTGGATTGCTGCCCGAGGAGAGTTTCCCTTTGCAGAATGAAGATCCCAGAAGCTCGTCATGCGCCGTCGCTGCGAAGGGGCCTCGGCGCTGAGCGGCCAAGCTGGCTCAGGGGGCATGGATGGGGCCTGGGCGCAGAAGACCTTCGCGCACCCAATCCTACATCCCAAAGAAGGAGAACCAGTGGGGAGTGGGTTTCGGGCGCTGGAGACCCCCAGCAAAGCAGCAGGGCCCAGGGAGCCAGGGGCATCCCAGCTCAGCTTCACCCTATGGAGAGCGGAGGGCCCGGGGCGAAAACAGCTTGTGTTGATTTCCTGCGCCGAGGCAAGTTGAGGCTGTGGTGGGCTGCCCAAGGAGAGTTTCCCTTTGCAGAATGCAGCTCCCAGAAGGTCGTTTTGATTTGCCATTGCGACGGGGCCTCGGCACTGAGGGGCAGAGCTGGCTCAGGGGGCATGGCTGCGGCCTAGGCGCAGAAGGTCTTCGCGCTCCGAATCCTGCTTCCCCACGAATGAGAACCCCTGTGGAGTGTGATTTGGGTGCCAGAAACCCCCAGCAAAGCAGCAGGGCCCAGGGATCCAGGGGCAGCCCAGCTCAGCTTCGCCCTATGGAGAGCGGAGTGCCGGGGGCGAAAATGGATAGCGTTGCTTTCCTAAGCGGAGGCAAGTTGGGGCTGTGCTTTGCTGCCCGAGGAGTGTTTCCCTTTGCAGAATGCAGCTCCCCGAAGCTCGATTTGGGCCGTCGCTGCGACGGGGCCTCGGCGCTGAGCGGCCGAGCTGGCTCAGGGTGCATGGCTGTGGTCTGGGCGCAGAAGGCCTTCGCGCGCCCAATCCTGCTTCCCCACGAAGGAGAACCCGTGGGCAGTGTGATTCGGGTGCCGGAAAGCCCCAGCAAAGCAGCAGGGCCCAGGGATCCAGGGGCAGCCCAGCTCAGCTTCGCCCTATGGAGAGGGGAGGGCCGGGCGCGAAAACGGATAGCATTGCTTTCCTGAGCGGAGGCACGTTGGGGCTGTGGTTTGCTGCCCCAGCAGAGTTTCGCTTTGCAGAATGCAGCTCTCAGAAGCTCATTTTGGGCAATCGGTGCGACGGGGCCTCGGAGCTGAGTGGCCGAGCTGGCTCAGGGGGCATGGCTGGGGCCTGGGCGCAGGAGGCTTTCGCGCGCCCAATCCTGCATTCCCCGCGAAGGAGAACCCGTGGGGAGTGCGTTTCGGGCTCCGGAGACCCCCAGGAAAGCAGCAGGGCCCAGGGATCCAGGGGCAGCCCAGCCCCGCTTTGCCCAATGGAGAGCCGAAGGCCGGGGCGAAAACAGCTTGTGTTGATTTCCTGCAGCGAGGCACGGTGAGGCTGTGGTTTGTTGCCCAAGGAGAGTTTCCCTTTGCAGAATGCAGTTCCCAGAAGCTCGTTATGTGCCATCGCTGCGACGGGGCCTCGGCGCTGAGCGGCGGAGCTGGATCAGGGAGCATGGCAGGGACCTGGGCGCAGAAGGCCTTCGCGCGCCCAATCCTGTTTCCCCACCAAGGAGTACCCATGGGCAGTGTGATTCGGGTGCCAGAAACCCCCAGCAAAGCAGCTGGGCCCAGGGATCCAGGGGCAGTCCAGCCCCGCATCGCCCTATGAAGAGCGCAGGGCCTGGGGGGGAAAACGGCTTGCACTGCTTTCCTGAGCCAAGGCGAGTTGGGGGTGTGGTTTGCTGCCCGAGGAGAGTTTCCCTTTGCAGAATGCAGCTCCCAGAAGCTCGTCATGGGCTGTCGCTGCGAAGGGGCCTCGGCGGTGAGCGGCTGAACTGGCTCAGGGGGCATGGATGGGGCCTGGGCGCAGAAGGCCTTCACGCACCCAATCCTACTTCCCAAAGAAGGAGAACCAGTGGGGAGTGGGTTTCGGGCACTGGAGACCCCCAGCAAAGCAGCAGGGCCCAGGGAGCCAGGGGCAGCCCAGCTCAGCTTCGCCCTATGGAGAGCGGAGGGCCGGGGGCGAAAACAGCTTGTGTTGATTTCCTGCGCCGAGGCAAGTTGAGGCTGTGGTGGGCTGCCCAAGGAGAGTTTCCCTTTGCAGAATGCAGCTCCCAGAAGCTCGTTTTGATTTGCCATTGCGACGGGGCCTCGGCACTGAGCGGCAGAGCTGGCTCAGGTGGCACGGCTGCGGCCTAGGCGCAGAAGGTCTTCGCGCTCCGAATCCTGCTTCCCCACGAATGAGAACCCCTGTGGAGTGTGATTTGGGTGCCAGAAACCCCCAGCAAAGCAGCAGGGCCCAGGGATCCAGGGGCAGCCCAGCTCAGCTTCGCCCTATGGAGAGCGGAGTGCCGGGGGCGAAAACGGATAGCGTTGCTTTCCTGAGCGGAGGCGAGTTGGGGATGTGCTTTGCTGCCCGAGGAGTGTTTCCCTTTGCAGAATGCAGCTCCCCGAAGCTCGATTTGGGCCTTCGCTGCGACGGGGCCTCGGCGCTGAGCGGCCGAGCTGGCTCAGGGTGCATGGCTGTGGTCTGGGCGCAGAAGGCCTTCGCGCGCCCAATCCTGCTTCCCCACGAAGGAGAACCCGTGGGCAGTGTGATTCGGGTGCCGGAAAGCCCCAGCAAAGCAGCAGGGCCCAGGGATCCAGGGGCAGCCCAGCTCAGCTTCGCCCTATGGAGAGGGGAGGGCCGGGCGCGAAAACGGATAGCATTGCTTTCCTGAGCGGAGGCACGTTGGGGCTGTGGTTTGCTGCCCCAGCAGAGTTTCGCTTTGCAGAATGCAGCTCTCAGAAGCTCATTTTGGGCAATCGGTGCGACGGGGCCTCGGAGCTGAGTGGCCGAGCTGGCTCAGGGGGCATGGCTGGGGCCTGGGCGCAGGAGGCTTTCGCGCGCCCAATCCTGCATTCCCCGCGAAGGAGAACCCGTGGGGAGTGCGTTTCGGGCTCCGGAGACCCCCAGGAAAGCAGCAGGGCCCAGGGATCCAGGGGCAGCCCAGCCCCGCTTTGCCCAATGGAGAGCCGAAGGCCGGGGCGAAAACAGCTTGTGTTGATTTCCTGCAGCGAGGCACGGTGAGGCTGTGGTTTGTTGCCCAAGGAGAGTTTCCCTTTGCAGAATGCAGTTCCCAGAAGCTCGTTATGTGCCATCGCTGCGACGGGGCCTCGGCGCTGAGCGGCCGAGCTGGATCAGGGGGCATGGCAGGGACCTGGGCGCAGAAGGCCTTCGCGCGCCCAATCCTGTTTCCCCACGAAGGAGAACCCGTGGGCAGTGTGATTCGGGTGCCGGAAAGCCCCAGCAAAGCAGCAGGGCCCAGGGATCCAGGGGCAGCCCAGCTCAGCTTCGCCCTATGGAGAGAGGAGTGCCGGGGGCAAAAACGGATAGCGTTGCTTTCCTGAGCGGAGGCGACTTGGGGCTGTGCTTTGCTGCCCTAGGAGTGTTTCCCTTTGCAGAATGCAGCTCCCAGAAGCTCGTTTTGATTTGCCATTGCGACGGGGCCTCGGCACTGAGGGGCAGAGCTGGCTCAGGGGGCATGGCTGCGGCCTAGGCGCAGAAGGTCTTTGCGCTCCGAATCCTGCTTCCCCAGGAATGAGAACCCCTGTGGAGTGTGATTCGGGTGCCTGAAACCACCAGCAAAGCAGCAGGGCCCAGGGATCCAGGGGCTGCCCAGCTCAGCTTCGCCCTATGGAGAGCGGAGTGCCGGGGTGAAAACGGATAGCATTGCTTTCCTGAGCGGAGGCGAGTTGGGGCTGTGCTTCGCTGCCCGAGGAGTGTTTCCCTTTGCAGAATGCAGTTCCCGGGAGCTCGTTATGTGCCGTGGCTGCGACGGGGGCTCGGCGCTGAGCGGCCGAGCTGGATCAGGGGGCATGGCAGGGACCTGGGCGCAGAAGGCCTTCGCGCGCCCAATCCTGTTTCCCCACGAAGGAGTACCCATGGGCAGTGTGATTCGGGTGCCGGAAACCCCCAGCAAAGCAGCTGGGCCCAGGTATCTATGGGCAGCCCAGCCCCACATCGCCCTATGGAGAGCGCAGGGCCTGGGGGGAAAACGGCTTGCACTGCTTTCCTGAGCCAAGGCGCGTTGGGGGTGTGGTTTGCTGCCCGAGGAGAGTTTCCCTTTGCAGAATGCAGCTCCCAGAAGCTCGTTTTGGGCCGTAGCTGCCACGGGTCCTCAGCACTGAGCGGCCGAGCTGGCTCAGGGGGCATGGCTGGGGCCTGGGCGCAGACCTTTCGCGCACCCAATCCTGCATTCCCCACGAAGGAGAACCCGTGGGGAGTGGGATTTGGGCGCCGGAGACCCCCAGCAAAGCAGCAGGGCCCAGGGAGCCAGGGGTGGCCCAGCCCCGCTTTGCCCTATGGAGAGAGGAGGGCCGGGGGCGCAAACAGCTTGTGTTGATTTCCTGCGCCAAGGCACGGTGAGGCTGTGGATTGCTGCCCGAGGAGAGTTTCCCTTTGCAGAATGAAGATCCCAGAAGCTCGTCATGCGCCGTCGCTGCGAAGGGGCCTCGGCGCTGAGCGGCCAAGCTGGCTCAGGGGGCATGGATGGGGCCTGGGCGCAGAAGACCTTCGCGCACCCAATCCTACATCCCAAAGAAGGAGAACCAGTGGGGAGTGGGTTTCGGGCGCTGGAGACCCCCAGCAAAGCAGCAGGGCCCAGGGAGCCAGGGGCATCCCAGCTCAGCTTCACCCTATGGAGAGCGGAGGGCCCGGGGCGAAAACAGCTTGTGTTGATTTCCTGCGCCGAGGCAAGTTGAGGCTGTGGTGGGCTGCCCAAGGAGAGTTTCCCTTTGCAGAATGCAGCTCCCAGAAGGTCGTTTTGATTTGCCATTGCGACGGGGCCTCGGCACTGAGGGGCAGAGCTGGCTCAGGGGGCATGGCTGCGGCCTAGGCGCAGAAGGTCTTCGCGCTCCGAATCCTGCTTCCCCACGAATGAGAACCCCTGTGGAGTGTGATTTGGGTGCCAGAAACCCCCAGCAAAGCAGCAGGGCCCAGGGATCCAGGGGCAGCCCAGCTCAGCTTCGCCCTATGGAGAGCGGAGTGCCGGGGGCAAAAATGGATAGCATTGCTTTCCTGAGCGGAGGCGAGTTGGGGCTGTGCTTTGCTGCCCGAGGAGTGTTTCCCTTTGCAGAATGCAGCTCCCCGAAGCTCGATTTGGGCCGTCGCTGCGACGGGGCCTCGGCGCTGAGCGGCCGAGCTGGCTCAGGGTGCATGGCTGTGGTCTGGGCGCAGAAGGCCTTCGCGCGCCCAATCCTGCTTCCCCACGAAGGAGAACCCGTGGGCAGTGTGATTCGGGTGCCGGAAAGCCCCAGCAAAGCAGCAGGGCCCAGGGATCCAGGGGCAGCCCAGCTCAGCTTCGCCCTATGGAGAGGGGAGGGCCGGGCGCGAAAACGGATAGCATTGCTTTCCTGAGCGGAGGCACGTTGGGGCTGTGGTTTGCTGCCCCAGCAGAGTTTCGCTTTGCAGAATGCAGCTCTCAGAAGCTCATTTTGGGCAATCGGTGCGACGGGGCCTCGGAGCTGAGTGGCCGAGCTGGCTCAGGGGGCATGGCTGGGGCCTGGGCGCAGGAGGCTTTCGCGCGCCCAATCCTGCATTCCCCGCGAAGGAGAACCCGTGGGGAGTGCGTTTCGGGCTCCGGAGACCCCCAGGAAAGCAGCAGGGCCCAGGGATCCAGGGGCAGCCCAGCCCCGCTTTGCCCAATGGAGAGCCGAAGGCCGGGGCGAAAACAGCTTGTGTTGATTTCCTGCAGCGAGGCACGGTGAGGCTGTGGTTTGTTGCCCAAGGAGAGTTTCCCTTTGCAGAATGCAGTTCCCAGAAGCTCGTTATGTGCCATCGCTGCGACGGGGCCTCGGCGCTGAGCGGCGGAGCTGGATCAGGGGGCATGGCAGGGACCTGGGCGCAGAAGGCCTTCGCGCGCCCAATCCTGTTTCCCCACGAAGGAGTACCCATGGGCAGTGTGATTCGGGTGCCGGAAACCCCCAGCAAAGCAGCTGGGCCCAGGGATCCAGGGGCAGTCCAGCCCCGCATCGCCCTATGAAGAGCGCAGGGCCTGGGGGGGAAAACGGCTTGCACTGCTTTCCTGAGCCAAGGCGAGTTGGGGGTGTGGTTTGCTGCCCGAGGAGAGTTTCCCTTTGCAGAATGCAGCTCCCAGAAGCTCGTCATGGGCTGTCGCTGCGAAGGGGCCTCGGCGGTGAGCGGCTGAACTGGCTCAGGGGGCATGGATGGGGCCTGGGCGCAGAAGGCCTTCACGCATCCAATCCTACTTCCCAAAGAAGGAGAACCAGTGGGGAGTGGGTTTCGGGCACTGGAGACCCCCAGCAAAGCAGCAGGGCCCAGGGAGCCAGGGGCAGCCCAGCTCAGCTTCGCCCTATGGAGAGCGGAGGGCCGGGGGCGAAAACAGCTTGTGTTGATTTCCTGCGCCGAGGCAAGTTGAGGCTGTGGTGGGCTGCCCAAGGAGAGTTTCCCTTTGCAGAATGCAGCTCCCAGAAGCTCGTTTTGATTTGCCATTGCGACGGGGCCTCGGCACTGAGCGGCAGAGCTGGCTCAGGTGGCACGGCTGCGGCCTAGGCGCAGAAGGTCTTCGCGCTCCGAATCCTGCTTCCCCACGAATGAGAACCCCTGTGGAGTGTGATTTGGGTGCCAGAAACCCCCAGCAAAGCAGCAGGGCCCAGGGATCCAGGGGCAGCCCAGCTCAGCTTCGCCCTATGGAGAGCGGAGTGCCGGGGGCGAAAACGGATAGCGTTGCTTTCCTGAGCGGAGGCGAGTTGGGGCTGTGCTTTGCTGCCCGAGGAGTGTTTCCCTTTGCAGAATGCAGCTCCCCGAAGCTCGATTTGGGCCGTCGCTGCGACGGGGCCTCGGCGCTGAGCGGCCGAGCTGGCTCAGGGTGCATGGCTGTGGTCTGGGCGCAGAAGGCCTTCGCGCGCCCAATCCTGCTTCCCCACGAAGGAGAACCCGTGGGCAGTGTGATTCGGGTGCCGGAAAGCCCCAGCAAAGCAGCAGGGCCCAGGGATCCAGGGGCAGCCCAGCTCAGCTTCGCCCTATGGAGAGGGGAGGGCCGGGCGCGAAAACGGATAGCATTGCTTTCCTGAGCGGAGGCACGTTGGGGCTGTGGTTTGCTGCCCCAGCAGAGTTTCGCTTTGCAGAATGCAGCTCTCAGAAGCTCATTTTGGGCAATCGGTGCGACGGGGCCTCGGAGCTGAGTGGCCGAGCTGGCTCAGGGGGCATGGCTGGGGCCTGGGCGCAGGAGGCTTTCGCGTGCCCAATCCTGCATTCCCCGCGAAGGAGAACCCGTGGGGAGTGCGTTTCGGGCTCCGGAGACCAGCAGGAAAGCAGCAGGGCCCAGGGATCCAGGGGCAGCCCAGCCCCGCTTTGCCCAATGGAGAGCCGAAGGCCGGGGCGAAAACAGCTTGTGTTGATTTCCTGCAGCGAGGCACGGTGAGGCTGTGGTTTGTTGCCCAAGGAGAGTTTCCCTTTGCAGAATGCAGTTCCCAGAAGCTCGTTATGTGCCATCGCTGCGACGGGGCCTCGGCGCTGAGCGGCCGAGCTGGATCAGGGGGCATGGCAGGGACCTGGGCGCAGAAGGCCTTCGCGCGCCCAATCCTGTTTCCCCACGAAGGAGTACCCATGGGCAGTGTGATTCGGGTGCCGGAAACCCCCAGCAAAGCAGCTGGGCCCAGGGATCCAGGGGCAGTCCAGCCCCGCATCGCCCTATGAAGAGCGCAGGGCCTGGGGGGGAAAACGGCTTGCACTGCTTTCCTGAGCCAAGGCGAGTTGGGGGTGTGGTTTGCTGCCCGAGGAGAGTTTCCCTTTGCAGAATGCAGCTCCCAGAAGCTCGTCATGGGCTGTCGCTGCGAAGGGGCCTCGGCGGTGAGCGGCTGAACTGGCTCAGGGGGCATGGATGGGGCCTGGGCGCAGAAGGCCTTCACGCACCCAATCCTACTTCCCAAAGAAGGAGAACCAGTGGGGAGTGGGTTTCGGGCACTGGAGACCCCCAGCAAAGCAGCAGGGCCCAGGGAGCCAGGGGCAGCCCAGCTCAGCTTCGCCCTATGGAGAGCGGAGGGCCGGGGGCGAAAACAGCTTGTGTTGATTTCCTGCGCCGAGGCAAGTTGAGGCTGTGGTGGGCTGCCCAAGGAGAGTTTCCCTTTGCAGAATGCAGCTCCCAGAAGCTCGTTTTGATTTGCCATTGCGACGGGGCCTCGGCACTGAGCGGCAGAGCTGGCTCAGGTGGCACGGCTGCGGCCTAGGCGCAGAAGGTCTTCGCGCTCCGAATCCTGCTTCCCCACGAATGAGAACCCCTGTGGAGTGTGATTTGGGTGCCAGAAACCCCCAGCAAAGCAGCAGGGCCCAGGGATCCAGGGGCAGCCCAGCTCAGCTTCGCCCTATGGAGAGCGGAGTGCCGGGGGCGAAAACGGATAGCGTTGCTTTCCTGAGCGGAGGCGAGTTGGGGATGTGCTTTGCTGCCCGAGGAGTGTTTCCCTTTGCAGAATGCAGCTCCCCGAAGCTCGATTTGGGCCTTCGCTGCGACGGGGCCTCGGCGCTGAGCGGCCGAGCTGGCTCAGGGTGCATGGCTGTGGTCTGGGCGCAGAAGGCCTTCGCGCGCCCAATCCTGCTTCCCCACGAAGGAGAACCCGTGGGCAGTGTGATTCGGGTGCCGGAAAGCCCCAGCAAAGCAGCAGGGCCCAGGGATCCAGGGGCAGCCCAGCTCAGCTTCGCCCTATGGAGAGGGGAGGGCCGGGCGCGAAAACGGATAGCATTGCTTTCCTGAGCGGAGGCACGTTGGGGCTGTGGTTTGCTGCCCCAGCAGAGTTTCGCTTTGCAGAATGCAGCTCTCAGAAGCTCATTTTGGGCAATCGGTGCGACGGGGCCTCGGAGCTGAGTGGCCGAGCTGGCTCAGGGGGCATGGCTGGGGCCTGGGCGCAGGAGGCTTTCGCGCGCCCAATCCTGCATTCCCCGCGAAGGAGAACCCGTGGGGAGTGCGTTTCGGGCTCCGGAGACCCCCAGGAAAGCAGCAGGGCCCAGGGATCCAGGGGCAGCCCAGCCCCGCTTTGCCCAATGGAGAGCCGAAGGCCGGGGCGAAAACAGCTTGTGTTGATTTCCTGCAGCGAGGCACGGTGAGGCTGTGGTTTGTTGCCCAAGGAGAGTTTCCCTTTGCAGAATGCAGTTCCCAGAAGCTCGTTATGTGCCATCGCTGCGACGGGGCCTCGGCGCTGAGCGGCCGAGCTGGATCAGGGGGCATGGCAGGGACCTGGGCGCAGAAGGCCTTCGCGCGCCCAATCCTGTTTCCCCACGAAGGAGAACCCGTGGGCAGTGTGATTCGGGTGCCGGAAAGCCCCAGCAAAGCAGCAGGGCCCAGGGATCCAGGGGCAGCCCAGCTCAGCTTCGCCCTATGGAGAGAGGAGTGCCGGGGGCAAAAACGGATAGCGTTGCTTTCCTGAGCGGAGGCGACTTGGGGCTGTGCTTTGCTGCCCTAGGAGTGTTTCCCTTTGCAGAATGCAGCTCCCAGAAGCTCGTTTTGATTTGCCATTGCGACGGGGCCTCGGCACTGAGGGGCAGAGCTGGCTCAGGGGGCATGGCTGCGGCCTAGGCGCAGAAGGTCTTTGCGCTCCGAATCCTGCTTCCCCAGGAATGAGAACCCCTGTGGAGTGTGATTCGGGTGCCTGAAACCACCAGCAAAGCAGCAGGGCCCAGGGATCCAGGGGCTGCCCAGCTCAGCTTCGCCCTATGGAGAGCGGAGTGCCGGGGTGAAAACGGATAGCATTGCTTTCCTGAGCGGAGGCGAGTTGGGGCTGTGCTTCGCTGCCCGAGGAGTGTTTCCCTTTGCAGAATGCAGTTCCCGGGAGCTCGTTATGTGCCGTGGCTGCGACGGGGGCTCGGCGCTGAGCGGCCGAGCTGGATCAGGGGGCATGGCAGGGACCTGGGCGCAGAAGGCCTTCGCGCGCCCAATCCTGTTTCCCCACGAAGGAGTACCCATGGGCAGTGTGATTCGGGTGCCGGAAACCCCCAGCAAAGCAGCTGGGCCCAGGTATCTATGGGCAGCCCAGCCCCACATCGCCCTATGGAGAGCGCAGGGCCTGGGGGGAAAACGGCTTGCACTGCTTTCCTGAGCCAAGGCGCGTTGGGGGTGTGGTTTGCTGCCCGAGGAGAGTTTCCCTTTGCAGAATGCAGCTCCCAGAAGCTCGTTTTGGGCCGTAGCTGCCACGGGTCCTCAGCACTGAGCGGCCGAGCTGGCTCAGGGGGCATGGCTGGGGCCTGGGCGCAGACCTTTCGCGCACCCAATCCTGCATTCCCCACGAAGGAGAACCCGTGGGGAGTGGGATTTGGGCGCCGGAGACCCCCAGCAAAGCAGCAGGGCCCAGGGAGCCAGGGGTGGCCCAGCCCCGCTTTGCCCTATGGAGAGAGGAGGGCCGGGGGCGCAAACAGCTTGTGTTGATTTCCTGCGCCAAGGCACGGTGAGGCTGTGGATTGCTGCCCGAGGAGAGTTTCCCTTTGCAGAATGAAGATCCCAGAAGCTCGTCATGCGCCGTCGCTGCGAAGGGGCCTCGGCGCTGAGCGGCCAAGCTGGCTCAGGGGGCATGGATGGGGCCTGGGCGCAGAAGACCTTCGCGCACCCAATCCTACATCCCAAAGAAGGAGAACCAGTGGGGAGTGGGTTTCGGGCGCTGGAGACCCCCAGCAAAGCAGCAGGGCCCAGGGAGCCAGGGGCATCCCAGCTCAGCTTCACCCTATGGAGAGCGGAGGGCCCGGGGCGAAAACAGCTTGTGTTGATTTCCTGCGCCGAGGCAAGTTGAGGCTGTGGTGGGCTGCCCAAGGAGAGTTTCCCTTTGCAGAATGCAGCTCCCAGAAGGTCGTTTTGATTTGCCATTGCGACGGGGCCTCGGCACTGAGGGGCAGAGCTGGCTCAGGGGGCATGGCTGCGGCCTAGGCGCAGAAGGTCTTCGCGCTCCGAATCCTGCTTCCCCACGAATGAGAACCCCTGTGGAGTGTGATTTGGGTGCCAGAAACCCCCAGCAAAGCAGCAGGGCCCAGGGATCCAGGGGCAGCCCAGCTCAGCTTCGCCCTATGGAGAGCGGAGTGCCGGGGGCAAAAATGGATAGCATTGCTTTCCTGAGCGGAGGCGAGTTGGGGCTGTGCTTTGCTGCCCGAGGAGTGTTTCCCTTTGCAGAATGCAGCTCCCCGAAGCTCGATTTGGGCCGTCGCTGCGACGGGGCCTCGGCGCTGAGCGGCCGAGCTGGCTCAGGGTGCATGGCTGTGGTCTGGGCGCAGAAGGCCTTCGCGCGCCCAATCCTGCTTCCCCACGAAGGAGAACCCGTGGGCAGTGTGATTCGGGTGCCGGAAAGCCCCAGCAAAGCAGCAGGGCCCAGGGATCCAGGGGCAGCCCAGCTCAGCTTCGCCCTATGGAGAGGGGAGGGCCGGGCGCGAAAACGGATAGCATTGCTTTCCTGAGCGGAGGCACGTTGGGGCTGTGGTTTGCTGCCCCAGCAGAGTTTCGCTTTGCAGAATGCAGCTCTCAGAAGCTCATTTTGGGCAATCGGTGCGACGGGGCCTCGGAGCTGAGTGGCCGAGCTGGCTCAGGGGGCATGGCTGGGGCCTGGGCGCAGGAGGCTTTCGCGCGCCCAATCCTGCATTCCCCGCGAAGGAGAACCCGTGGGGAGTGCGTTTCGGGCTCCGGAGACCCCCAGGAAAGCAGCAGGGCCCAGGGATCCAGGGGCAGCCCAGCCCCGCTTTGCCCAATGGAGAGCCGAAGGCCGGGGCGAAAACAGCTTGTGTTGATTTCCTGCGGCGAGGCACGGTGAGGCTGTGGTTTGTTGCCCAAGGAGAGTTTCCCTTTGCAGAATGCAGTTCCCAGAAGCTCGTTATGTGCCATCGCTGCGACGGGGCCTCGGCGCTGAGCGGCCGAGCTGGATCAGGGGGCATGGCAGGGACCTGGGCGCAGAAGGCCTTCGCGCGCCCAATCCTGTTTCCCCACCAAGGAGTACCCATGGGCAGTGTGATTCGGGTGCCGGAAACCCCCAGCAAAGCAGCTGGGCCCAGGGATCCAGGGGCAGTCCAGCCCCGCATCGCCCTATGAAGAGCGCAGGGCCTGGGGGGGAAAACGGCTTGCACTGCTTTCCTGAGCCAAGGCGAGTTGGGGGTGTGGTTTGCTGCCCGAGGAGAGTTTCCCTTTGCAGAATGCAGCTCCCAGAAGCTCGTCATGGGCTGTCGCTGCGAAGGGGCCTCGGCGGTGAGCGGCTGAACTGGCTCAGGGGGCATGGATGGGGCCTGGGCGCAGAAGGCCTTCACGCATCCAATCCTACTTCCCAAAGAAGGAGAACCAGTGGGGAGTGGGTTTCGGGCACTGGAGACCCCCAGCAAAGCAGCAGGGCCCAGGGAGCCAGGGGCAGCCCAGCTCAGCTTCGCCCTATGGAGAGCGGAGGGCCGGGGGCGAAAACAGCTTGTGTTGATTTCCTGCGCCGAGGCAAGTTGAGGCTGTGGTGGGCTGCCCAAGGAGAGTTTCCCTTTGCAGAATGCAGCTCCCAGAAGCTCGTTTTGATTTGCCATTGCGACGGGGCCTCGGCACTGAGCGGCAGAGCTGGCTCAGGTGGCACGGCTGCGGCCTAGGCGCAGAAGGTCTTCGCGCTCCGAATCCTGCTTCCCCACGAATGAGAACCCCTGTGGAGTGTGATTTGGGTGCCAGAAACCCCCAGCAAAGCAGCAGGGCCCAGGGATCCAGGGGCAGCCCAGCTCAGCTTCGCCCTATGGAGAGCGGAGTGCCGGGGGCGAAAACGGATAGCGTTGCTTTCCTGAGCGGAGGCGAGTTGGGGCTGTGCTTTGCTGCCCGAGGAGTGTTTCCCTTTGCAGAATGCAGCTCCCCGAAGCTCGATTTGGGCCGTCGCTGCGACGGGGCCTCGGCGCTGAGCGGCCGAGCTGGCTCAGGGTGCATGGCTGTGGTCTGGGCGCAGAAGGCCTTCGCGCGCCCAATCCTGCTTCCCCACGAAGGAGAACCCGTGGGCAGTGTGATTCGGGTGCCGGAAAGCCCCAGCAAAGCAGCAGGGCCCAGGGATCCAGGGGCAGCCCAGCTCAGCTTCGCCCTATGGAGAGGGGAGGGCCGGGCGCGAAAACGGATAGCATTGCTTTCCTGAGCGGAGGCACGTTGGGGCTGTGGTTTGCTGCCCCAGCAGAGTTTCGCTTTGCAGAATGCAGCTCTCAGAAGCTCATTTTGGGCAATCGCTGCGACGGGGCCTCGGCGCTGAGGGGCAGAGCTGGCTCAGGGGGCATCGCTGCGGCCTAGGCGCAGAAGGTCTTCGCGCTCCGAATCCTGCTTCCCCAGGAATGAGAACCCCTGTGGAGTGTGATTCGGGTGCCTGAAACCACCAGCAAAGCAGCAGGGCCCAGGGATCCAGGGGCTGCCCAGCTCAGCTTCGCCCTATGGAGAGCGGAGTGCCGGGGTGAAAACGGATAGCATTGCTTTCCTGAGCGGAGGCGAGTTGGGGCTGTGCTTCGCTGCCCTAGGAGTGTTTCCCTTTGCAGAATGCAGTTCCCGGGAGCTCGTTATGTGCCGTGGCTGCGACGGGGGCTCGGCGCTGAGCGGCCGAGCTGGATCAGGGGGCATGGCAGGGACCTGGGCGCAGAAGGCCTTCGCGCGCCCAATCCTGTTTCCCCACGAAGGAGTACCCATGGGCAGTGTGATTCGGGTGCCGGAAACCCCCAGCAAAGCAGCTGGGCCCAGGTATCTATGGGCAGCCCAGCCCCACATCGCCCTATGGAGAGCGCAGGGCCTGGGGGGAAAACGGCTTGCACTGCTTTCCTGAGCCAAGGCGCGTTGGGGGTGTGGTTTGCTGCCCGAGGAGAGTTTCCCTTTGCAGAATGCAGCTCCCAGAAGCTCGTTTTGGGCCGTAGCTGCCACGGGTCCTCAGCACTGAGCGGCCGAGCTGGCTCAGGGGGCATGGCTGGGGCCTGGGCGCAGAAGCCTTTCGCGCACCCAATCCTGCATTCCCCACGAAGGAGAACCCGTGGGGAGTGGGATTTGGGCGCCGGAGACCCCCAGCAAAGCAGCAGGGCCCAGGGAGCCAGGGGTGGCCCAGCCCCGCTTTGCCCTATGGAGAGAGGAGGGCCGGGGGCGCAAACAGCTTGTGTTGATTTCCTGCGCCAAGGCACGGTGAGGCTGTGGATTGCTGCGGGAGGAGAGTTTCCCTTTGCAGAATGAAGATCCCAGAAGCTCGTCATGCGCCGTCGCTGCGAAGGGGCCTCGGCGCTGAGCGGCCAAGCTGGCTCAGGGGGCATGGATGGGGCCTGGGCGCAGAAGACCTTCGCGCACCCAATCCTACATCCCAAAGAAGGAGAACCAGTGGGGAGTGGGTTTCGGGCGCTGGAGACCCCCAGCAAAGCAGCAGGGCCCAGGGAGCCAGGGGCATCCCAGCTCAGCTTCACCCTATGGAGAGCGGAGGGCCCGGGGCGAAAACAGCTTGTGTTGATTTCCTGCGCCGAGGCAAGTTGAGGCTGTGGTGGGCTGCCCAAGGAAAGTTTCCCTTTGCAGAATGCAGCTCCCAGAAGGTCGTTTTGATTTGCCATTGCGACGGGGCCTCGGCACTGAGGGGCAGAGCTGGCTCAGGGGGCATGGCTGCGGCCTAGGCGCAGAAGGTCTTCGCGCTCCGAATCCTGCTTCCCCACGAATGAGAACCCCTGTGGAGTGTGATTTGGGTGCCAGAAACCCCCAGCAAAGCAGCAGGGCCCAGGGATCCAGGGGCAGCCCAGCTCAGCTTCGCCCTATGGAGAGCGGAGTGCCGCGGGCGAAAATGGATAGCATTGCTTTCCTGAGCGGAGGCGTGTTGGGGCTGTGCTTTGCTGCCCGAGGAGTGTTTCCCTTTGCAGAATGCAGCTCCCCGAAGCTCGATTTGGGCCGTCGCTGCGACGGGGCCTTGGCGCTGAGCGGCCGAGCTGGCTCAGGGTGCATGGCTGTGGTCTGGGCGCAGAAGGCCTTCGCGCGCCCAATCCTGCTTCCCCACGAAGGAGAACCCGTGGGCAGTGTGATTCGGGTGCCGGAAAGCCCCAGCAAAGCAGCAGGGCCCAGGGATCCAGGGGCAGCCCAGCTCAGCTTCGCCCTATGGAGAGGGGAGGGCCGGGCGCGAAAACGGATAGCATTGCTTTCCTGAGCGGAGGCACGTTGGGGCTGTGGTTTGCTGCCCCAGCAGAGTTTCGCTTTGCAGAATGCAGCTCTCAGAAGCTCATTTTGGGCAATCGCTGCGACGGGGCCTCGGCGCTGAGGGGCAGAGCTGGCTCAGGGGGCATCGCTGCGGCCTAGGCGCAGAAGGTCTTCGCGCTCCGAATCCTGCTTCCCCAGGAATGAGAACCCCTGTGGAGTGTGATTCGGGTGCCTGAAACCACCAGCAAAGCAGCAGGGCCCAGGGATCCAGGGGCTGCCCAGCTCAGCTTCGCCCTATGGAGAGCGGAGTGCCGGGGTGAAAACGGATAGCATTGCTTTCCTGAGCGGAGGCGAGTTGGGGCTGTGCTTCGCTGCCCTAGGAGTGTTTCCCTTTGCAGAATGCAGTTCCCGGGAGCTCGTTATGTGCCGTGGCTGCGACGGGGGCTCGGCGCTGAGCGGCCGAGCTGGATCAGGGGGCATGGCAGGGACCTGGGCGCAGAAGGCCTTCGCGCGCCCAATCCTGTTTCCCCACGAAGGAGTACCCATGGGCAGTGTGATTCGGGTGCCGGAAACCCCCAGCAAAGCAGCTGGGCCCAGGTATCTATGGGCAGCCCAGCCCCACATCGCCCTATGGAGAGCGCAGGGCCTGGGGGGAAAACGGCTTGCACTGCTTTCCTGAGCCAAGGCGCGTTGGGGGTGTGGTTTGCTGCCCGAGGAGAGTTTCCCTTTGCAGAATGCAGCTCCCAGAAGCTCGTTTTGGGCCGTAGCTGCCACGGGTCCTCAGCACTGAGCGGCCGAGCTGGCTCAGGGGGCATGGCTGGGGCCTGGGCGCAGAAGCCTTTCGCGCACCCAATCCTGCATTCCCCACGAAGGAGAACCCGTGGGGAGTGGGATTTGGGCGCCGGAGACCCCCAGCAAAGCAGCAGGGCCCAGGGAGCCAGGGGTGGCCCAGCCCCGCTTTGCCCTATGGAGAGAGGAGGGCCGGGGGCGCAAACAGCTTGTGTTGATTTCCTGCGCCAAGGCACGGTGAGGCTGTGGATTGCTGCCCGAGGAGAGTTTCCCTTTGCAGAATGAAGATCCCAGAAGCTCGTCATGCGCCGTCGCTGCGAAGGGGCCTCGGCGCTGAGCGGCCAAGCTGGCTCAGGGGGCATGGATGGGGCCTGGGCGCAGAAGACCTTCGCGCACCCAATCCTACATCCCAAAGAAGGAGAACCAGTGGGGAGTGGGTTTCGGGCGCTGGAGACCCCCAGCAAAGCAGCAGGGCCCAGGGAGCCAGGGGCATCCCAGCTCAGCTTCACCCTATGGAGAGCGGAGGGCCCGGGGCGAAAACAGCTTGTGTTGATTTCCTGCGCCGAGGCAAGTTGAGGCTGTGGTGGGCTGCCCAAGGAGAGTTTCCCTTTGCAGAATGCAGCTCCCAGAAGGTCGTTTTGATTTGCCATTGCGACGGGGCCTCGGCACTGAGGGGCAGAGCTGGCTCAGGGGGCATGGCTGCGGCCTAGGCGCAGAAGGTCTTCGCGCTCCGAATCCTGCTTCCCCACGAATGAGAACCCCTGTGGAGTGTGATTTGGGTGCCAGAAACCCCCAGCAAAGCAGCAGGGCCCAGGGATCCAGGGGCAGCCCAGCTCAGCTTCGCCCTATGGAGAGCGGAGTGCCGGGGGCGAAAATGGATAGCGTTGCTTTCCTGAGCGGAGGCGAGTTGGGGCTGTGCTTTGCTGCCCGAGGAGTGTTTCCCTTTGCAGAATGCAGCTCCCCGAAGCTCGATTTGGGCCGTCGCTGCGACGGGGCCTCGGCGCTGAGCGGCCGAGCTGGCTCAGGGTGCATGGCTGTGGTCTGGGCGCAGAAGGCCTTCGCGCGCCCAATCCTGTTTCCCCACCAAGGAGTACCCATGGGCAGTGTGATTCGGGTGCCGGAAACCCCCAGCAAAGCAGCTGGGCCCAGGGATCCAGGGGCAGTCCAGCCCCGCATCGCCCTATGGAGAGCGCAGGGCCTGGGGGGGAAAACGGCTTGCACTGCTTTCCTGAGCCAAGGCGAGTTGGGGGTGTGGTTTGCTGCCCGAGGAGAGTTTCCCTTTGCAGAATGCAGCTCCCAGAAGCTCGTCATGGGCTGTCGCTGCGAAGGGGCCTCGGCGGTGAGCGGCTGAACTGGCTCAGGGGGCATGGATGGGGCCTGGGCGCAGAAGGCCTTCACGCGCCCAATCCTACTTCCCAAAGAAGGAGAACCAGTGGGGAGTGGGTTTCGGGCACTGGAGACCCCCAGCAAAGCAGCAGGGCCCAGGGAGCCAGGGGCAGCCCAGCTCAGCTTCGCCCTATGGAGAGAGGAGGGCCGGGGGCGAAAACAGCTTGTGTTGATTTCCTGCGCCGAGGCAAGTTGAGGCTGTGGTGTGCTGCCCAAGGAGAGTTTCCCTTTGCAGAATGCAGCTCCCAGAAGCTCGTTTTGATTTGCCATTGCGACGGGGCCTCGGCACTGAGCGGCAGAGCTGGCTCAGGTGGCACGGCTGCGGCCTAGGCGCAGAAGGTCTTCGCGCTCCGAATCCTGCTTCCCCACGAATGAGAACCCCTGTGGAGTGTGATTTGGGTGCCAGAAACCCCCAGCAAAGCAGCAGGGCCCAGGGATCCAGGGGCAGCCCAGCTCAGCTTCGCCCTATGGAGAGCGGAGTGCCGGGGGCGAAAACGGATAGCGTTGCTTTCCTGAGCGGAGGCGAGTTGGGGCTGTGCTTTGCTGCCCGAGGAGTGTTTCCCTTTGCAGAATGCAGCTCCCAGAAGCTCGTTTTGATTTGCCATTGCGACGGGGCCTCGGCACTGAGGGGCAGAGCTGGCTCAGGGGGCATGGCTGCGGCCTAGGCGCAGAAGGTCTTCGCGCTCCGAATCCTGCTTCCCCAGGAATGAGAACCCCTGTGGAGTGTGATTCGGGTGCCTGAAACCACCAGCAAAGCAGCAGGGCCCAGGGATCCAGGGGCTGCCCAGCTCAGCTTCGCCCTATGGAGAGCGGAGTGCCGGGGGCGAAAACGGATAGCGTTGCTTTCCTGAGCGGAGGCGAGTTGGGGCTGTGCTTTGCTGCCCGAGGAGTGTTTCCCTTTGCAGAATGCAGTTCCCGGGAGCTCGTTATGTGCCGTGGCTGCGACGGGGGCTCGGCGCTGAGCGGCCGAGCTGGATCAGGGTGCATGGCAGGGACCTGGGCGCAGAAGGCCTTCGCGCGCCCAATCCTGTTTCCCCACCAAGGAGTACCCATGGGCAGTGTGATTCGGGTGCCGGAAACCCCCAGCAAAGCAGCTGGGCCCAGGGATCCAGGTGCAGCCCAGCCCCGCATCGCCCTATGGAGAGCGCAGGGCCTGGGGGGGAAAACGGCTTGCACTGCTTTCCTGAGCCAAGGCGAGTTGGGGGTGTGGTTTGCTGCCCGAGGAGAGTTTCCCTTTGCAGAATGCAGCTCCCAGAAGCTCGTCATGGGCTGTCGCTGCGAAGGGGCCTCGGCGGTGAGCGGCTGAACTGGCTCAGGGGGCATGGATGGGGCCTGGGCGCAGAAGGCCTTCACGCGCCCAATCCTACTTCCCAAAGAAGGAGAACCAGTGGGGAGTGGGTTTCGGGCACTGGAGACCCCCAGCAAAGCAGCAGGGCCCAGGGATCCAGGGGCAGCCCAGCTCAGCTTCGCCCTATGGAGAGCGGAGGGCCGGGGGCGAAAACAGCTTGTGTTGATTTCCTGCGCCGAGGCAAGTTGAGGCTGTGGTGTGCTGCCCAAGGAGAGTTTCCCTTTGCAGAATGCAGCTCCCAGAAGCTCGTTTTGATTTGCCATTGCGACGGGGCCTCGGCACTGAGCGGCAGAGCTGGCTCAGGTGGCACGGCTGCGGCCTAGGCGCAGAAGGTCTTCGCGCTCCGAATCCTGCTTCCCCACGAATGAGAACCCCTGTGGAGTGTGATTTGGGTGCCAGAAACCCCCAGCAAAGCAGCAGGGCCCAGGGATCCAGGGGCAGCCCAGCTCAGCTTCGCCCTATGGAGAGCGGAGTGCCGGGGGCGAAAACGGATAGCGTTGCTTTCCTGAGCGGAGGCGAGTTGGGGCTGTGCTTTGCTGCCCGAGGAGTGTTTCCCTTTGCAGAATGCAGCTCCCAGAAGCTCGTTTTGATTTGCCATTGCGACGGGGCCTCGGCACTGAGGGGCAGAGCTGGCTCAGGGGGCATGGCTGCGGCCTAGGCGCAGAAGGTCTTCGCGCTCCGAATCCTGCTTCCCCAGGAATGAGAACCCCTGTGGAGTGTGATTCGGGTGCCTGAAACCACCAGCAAAGCAGCAGGGCCCAGGGATCCAGGGGCTGCCCAGCTCAGCTTCGCCCTATGGAGAGCGGAGTGCCGGGGGCAAAAACGGATAGCGTTGCTTTCCTGAGCGGAGGCGAGTTGGGGCTGTGCTTTGCTACCCGAGGAGTGTTTCCCTTTGCAGAATGCAGTTCCCGGGAGCTCGTTATGTGCCGTGGCTGCGACGGGGGCTCGGCGCTGAGCGGCCGAGCTGGATCAGGGGGCATGGCAGGGACCTGGGCGCAGAAGGCCTTCGCGCGCCCAATCCTGTTTCCCCACCAAGGAGTACCCATGGGCAGTGTGATTCGGGTGCCGGAAACCCCCAGCAAAGCAGCTGGGCCCAGGGATCCAGGTGCAGCCCAGCCCCGCATCGCCCTATGGAGAGCGCAGGGCCTGGGGGGGAAAACGGCTTGCACTGCTTTCCTGAGCCAAGGCGAGTTGGGGGTGTGGTTTGCTGCCTGAGGAGAGTTTCCCTTTGCAGAATGCAGCTCCCAGAAGCTCGTCATGGGCTGTCGCTGCGAAGGGGCCTCGGCGGTGAGCGGCTGAACTGGCTCAGGGGGCATGGATGGGGCCTGGGCGCAGAAGGCCTTCACGCGCCCAATCCTACTTCCCAAAGAAGGAGAACCAGTGGGGAGTGGGTTTCGGGCACTGGAGACCCCCAGCAAAGCAGCAGGGCCCAGGGAGCCAGGGGCAGCCCAGCTCAGCTTCGCCCTATGGAGAGCGGAGGGCCGGGGGCGAAAACAGCTTGTGTTGATTTCCTGCGCCGAGGCAAGTTGAGGCTGTGGTGGGCTGCCCAAGGAGAGTTTCCCTTTGCAGAATGCAGCTCCCAGAAGCTCGTTTTGATTTGCCATTGCGACGGGGCCTCGGCACTGAGCAGCAGAGCTGGCTCAGGTGGCACGGCTGCGGCCTAGGCGCAGAAGGTCTTCGCGCTCCGAATCCTGCTTCCCCACGAATGAGAACCCCTGTGGAGTGTGATTTGGGTGCCAGAAACCCCCAGCAAAGCAGCAGGGCCCAGGGATCCAGGGGCAGCCCAGCTCAGCTTCGCCCTATGGAGAGGGGAGGGCCGGGCGCGAAAACGGATAGCATTGCTTTCCTGAGCGGAGGCACGTTGGGGCTGTGGTTTGCTGCCCCAGCAGAGTTTCGCTTTGCAGAATGCAGCTCTCAGAAGCTCATTTTGGGCAATCGGTGCGACGGGGCCTCGGAGCTGAGTGGCCGAGCTGGCTCAGGGGGCATTGCTGGGGCCTGGGCGCAGGAGGCTTTCGCACGCCCAATCCTGCATTCCCCGCGAAGGAGAACCCGTGGGGAGTGCGTTTCGGGCTCCGGAGACCCCCAGGAAAGCAGCAGGGCCCAGGGATCCAGGGGCAGCCCAGCCCCGCTTTGCCCAATGGAGAGCCGAAGGCCGGGGCGAAAACAGCTTGTGTTGATTTCCTGCAGCGAGGCACAGTGAGGCTGTGGTTTGTTGCCCAAGGAGAGTTTCCCTTTGCAGAATGCAGTTCCCAGAAGCTCGTTATGTGCCATCGCTGCGACGGGGCCTCGGCGCTGAGCGGCCGAGCTGGATCAGGGGGCATGGCAGGGACCTGGGCGCAGAAGGCCTTCGCGCGCCCAATCCTGTTTCCCCACCAAGGAGTACCCATGGGCAGTGTGATTCGGGTGCCGGAAACCCCCAGCAAAGCAGCTGGGCCCAGGGATCCAGGGGCAGCCCAGCCCCGCATCGCCCTATGGAGAGCGCAGGGCCTGGGGGGGAAAACGGCTTGCACTGCTTTCCTGAGCCAAGGCGAGTTGGGGGTGTGGTTTGCTGCCCGAGGAGAGTTTCCCTTTGCAGAATGCAGCTCCCAGAAGCTCGTCATGGGCTGTCGCTGCGAAGGGGCCTCGGCGGTGAGCGGCTGAACTGGCTCAGGGGGCATGGATGGGGCCTGGGCGCAGAAGGCCTTCACGCGCCCAATCCTACTTCCCAAAGAAGGAGAACCAGTGCGGAGTGGGTTTCGGGCACTGGAGACCCCCAGCAAAGCAGCAGGGCCCAGGGAGCCAGGGGCAGCCCAGCTCAGCTTCGCCCTATGGAGAGCGGAGGGCCGGGGGCGAAAACAGCTTGTGTTGATTTCCTGCGCCGAGGCAAGTTGAGGCTGTGGTGTGCTGCCCAAGGAGAGTTTCCCTTTGCAGAATGCAGCTCCCAGAAGCTCGTTTTGATTTGCCATTGCGACGGGGCCTCGGCACTGAGCGGCAGAGCTGGCTCAGGTGGCACGGCTGCGGCCTAGGCGCAGAAGGTCTTCGCGCTCCGAATCCTGCTTCCCCACGAATGAGAACCCCTGTGGAGTGTGATTTGGGTGCCAGAAACCCCCAGCAAAGCAGCAGGGCCCAGGGATCCAGGGGCAGCCCAGCTCAGCTTCGCCCTATGGAGAGCGGAGTGCCGGGGGCGAAAACGGATAGCGTTGCTTTCCTGAGCGGAGGCGAGTTGGGGCTGTGCTTTGCTGCCCGAGGAGTGTTTCCCTTTGCAGAATGCAGCTCCCAGAAGCTCGTTTTGATTTGCCATTGCGACGGGGCCTCGGCACTGAGGGGCAGAGCTGGCTCAGGGGGCATGGCTGCGGCCTAGGCGCAGAAGGTCTTCGCGCTCCGAATCCTGCTTCCCCAGGAATGAGAACCCCTGTGGAGTGTGATTCGGGTGCCTGAAACCACCAGCAAAGCAGCAGGGCCCAGGGATCCAGGGGCTGCCCAGCTCAGCTTCGCCCTATGGAGAGCGGAGTGCCGGGGGCGAAAACGGATAGCGTTGCTTTCCTGAGCGGAGGCGAGTTGGGGCTGTGCTTTGCTGCCCGAGGAGTGTTTCCCTTTGCAGAATGCAGCTCCCAGAAGCTCGTTTTGGGCCGTCGCTGCGACGGGGCCTCGGCGCTGAGCGGCCGAGCTGGCTCAGGGTGCATGGCTGTGGTCTGGGCGCAGAAGGCCTTCGCGCGCCCAATCCTGCATCCCCACGAAGGAGAACCCGTGGGCAGTGTGATTCGGGTGCCGGAAACCCCCAGCAAAGCAGCAGGGCCCAGGGATCCAGGGGCAGCCCAGCTCAGCTTCGCCCTATGGAGAGCAGAGTGCCGGGGGCGAAAACGGATAGCGTTGCTTTCCTGAGCGGAGGCGAGTTGGGGCTGTGCTTTGCTGCCCGAGGAGTGTTTCCCTTTGCAGAATGCAGCTCCCAGAAGGTCGTTTTGATTTGCCATTGCGACGGGGCCTCGGCACTGAGGGGCAGAGATGGCTCAGGGGGCATGGCTGCGGCCTAGGCGCAGAAGGTCTTCGCGCTCCGAATCCTGCTTCCCCAGGAATGAGAACCCCTGTGGAGTGTGATTCGGGTGCCTGAAACCACCAGCAAAGCAGCAGGGCCCAGGGATCCAGGGCCTGCCCAGCTCAGCTTCGCCCTATGGAGAGCGGAGTGCCGGGGGCGAAAACGGATAGCGTTGCTTTCCTGAGCGGAGGCGAGTTGGGGCTGTGCTTTGCTGCCCGAGGAGTGTTTCCCTTTGCAGAATGCAGTTCCCGGGAGCTCGTTATGTGCCGTGGCTGCGACGGGGCTCGGCGCTGAGCGGCCGAGCTGGATCAGGGGGCATGGCAGGGACCTGGGCGCAGAAGGCCTTCGCGCGCCCAATCCTGTTTCCCCACGAAGGAGTACCCATGGGCAGTGTGATTCGGGTGCCGGAAACCCCCAGCAAAGCAGCTGGGCCCAGGGATCCATGGGCAGCCCAGCCCCGCATCGCCCTATGGAGAGCGCAGGGCCTGGGGGGAAAACGGCTTGCACTGCTTTCTTGAGCCAAGGCGCGTTGGGGGTGTGGTTTGCTGCCCGAGGAGAGTTTCCCTTTGCAGAATGCAGCTCCCAGAAGCTCGTTTTGGGCCGTAGCTGCCACGGGTCCTCAGCACTGTGCGGCCGAGCTGGCTCAGGGGGCATGGCTGGGACCTGGGCGCAGAAGCCTTTCGCGCACCCAATCCTGCATTCCCCACGAAGGAGAACCCGTGGGGAGTGGGATTTGGGCGCCGGAGACCCCCAGCAAAGCAGCAGGGCCCAGGGAGCCAGGGGTGGCCCAGCCCCGCTTTGCCCTATGGAGAGAGGAGGGCCGGGGGCGCAAACAGCTTGTGTTGATTTCCTGCGCCAAGGCACGGTGAGGCTGTGGATTGCTGCCGGAGGAGAGTTTCCCTTTGCAGAATGAAGATCCCAGAAGCTCGTCATGCGCCGTCGCTGCGAAGGGGCCTCGGCGCTGAGCGGCCGAGCTGGCTCAGGGGGCATGGATGGGGCCTGGGCGCAGAAGACCTTCGCGCGCCCAATCCTACTTCCCAAAGAAGGAGAACCAGTGGGGAGTGGGTTTCGGGCGCTGGAGACCCCCAGCAAAGCAGCAGTGCCCAGGGAGCCAGGGGTAGCTCAGCTCAGCTTCGCCCTATGGAGAGCGGAGGGCCGGGGGCGAAAACAGCTTGTGTTGATTTCCTGCGCCGAGGCAGGTTGAGGCTGTGGTGTGCTGCCCAAGGAGAGTTTCCCTTTGCAAAATGCAGCTCCCAGAAGCTCGTTTTGGGCCGTCGCTGCGAAGGGGCCTCGGTGCTGAGCGGCCGAGCTGGCTCAGGGTGCATGGCTGTGGTCTGGGTGCAGAAGGCCTTTGCGCGCCCAATCCTGCATCCCCACGAAGGAGAACCCGTGGGCAGTGTGATTCGGGTGCCGGAAAGCCCCAGCAAAGCAGCAGGGCCCAGGGATCCAGGGGCAGCCCAGCCCCGCATCGCCCTATGGAGAGCGCAGGGCCTGGGGGGAAAACGGCTTGCACTGCTTTCCTGAGCAAATGCGCGTTGGGGGTGTGGTTTGCTGCTCAAGGAGAGTTTCCTTTTGCAGAATGCAGCTCCCAGAAGCTCTTTTTGGGCCTTCGCTGCCACGGGTCCTCAGCGCTGATCTGCCGAGCTGGCTCAGGGGGGAAGGCTGGGGCCATGGCGCAGAAGCCTTTCGCAAACCCAATCCTACTTGCCCACGAAGGAGAACCCGTGTGGAGTGTTTTCGGCCGCCGGAAACTCCCAGCAAAGCAGCAGGGCCCAGGGATCCAGGGGCAGCCCAGCCCCGCTTTGCGCTATGGAGAGCGGAGGGCCGGGGTAAAAACAACTTGGGTTGATTACCTGCGCCGAGGGACGGTGAGGCTGTGGTTTGCTGCTGGAGGAGAGTTTCCCTTTGCAGAATGCAGTTCCCAGAAGCTCGTTATGTGCCGTTGCTGCGACGGGGCCTCGGCGCTGAGCGGCTGAGCTGGCTCAGGGGGCATGGCTGGGACCTGGGCGCAGAAGCCTTTCGCGCACCCAATCCTGCATTCCCCACGAAGGAGAACCCGTGGGGAGTGGGATTTGGGCGCCAGAGACCCCCAGTAAAGCAGCAGGGCCCAGGGAGCCAGGGGTGGCCCAGCCCCGCTTTGCCCTATGGAGAGAGGAGGGCCGGGGGCGCAAACAGCTTGTGTTGATTTCCTGCGCCAAGGCACGGTGAGGCTGTGGCTTGCTGCCCGAGGAGAGTTTCCCTTTGCAGAATGCAGCTCCCAGAAGCTCGTCATGGGCCGTCGCTGGGAAGGGGCCTCGGCGCTGAGCGGCCAAGCTGGCTCAGGGGGCATGGATGGGGCCTGGGCGCAGAAGGCCTTCGCGCACCCAATCCTACATCCCAAAGAAGGAGAACCAGTGGGGAGTGGGTTTCGGGCGCTGGACACCCCCAGCAAAGCAGCAGGGCCCAGGGAGCCAGGGGCATCCCAGCTCAGCTTCACCCTATGGAGAGCGGAGGGCCCGGGGCGAAAACAGCTTGTGTTGATTTCCTGCGCCGAGGCAAGTTGAGGCTGTGGTGGGCTGCCCAAGGAGAGATTCCCTTTGCAGAATGCAGCTCCCAGAAGGTCGTTTAGATTTGCCATTGCGACGGGGCCTCGGCACTGAGGGGCAGAGCTGGCTCAGGGGGCATGGCTGGGGCCTAGGCGCAGAAGGTCTTCGCGCTCCGAATCCTGCTTCCCCACGAATGAGAACCCCTGTGGAGTGTGATTTGGGTGCCAGAAACCCCCAGCAAAGCAGCAGGGCCCAGGGATCCAGGGGCAGCCCAGCTCAGCTTCGCCCTATGGAGAGCAGAGTGCCGGGGGCGAAAATGGATAGCGTTGCTTTCCTGAGCGGAGGCTAGTTGGGGCTCTGCTTTGCTGCCCGAGGAGTGTTTCCCTTTGCAGAATGCAGCTCCCCGAAGCTCGATTTGGGCCGTCGCTGCGACGGGGCCTCGGCGCTGAGCGGCCGAGCTGGATCAGGGTGCATGGCTGTGGTCTGGGCGCAGAAGGCCTTCGCGCGCCCAATCCTGCTTCCCCACGGAGGAGAACCCGTGGGCAGTGTGATTCGGGTGCCGGAAAGCCCCAGCAAAGCAGCAGGGCCCAGGGATCCAGGGGCAGCCCAGCTCAGCTTCGCCCTATGGAGAGGGGAGGGCCGGGCGCGAAAACGGATAGCATTGCTTTCCTGAGCGGAGGCGACTTGGGGCTGTGCTTTGCTGCCCGAGGAGTGTTTCCCTTTGCAGAATGCAGCTCTCAGAAGCTCATTTTGGGCAATCGGTGCGACGGGGCCTCGGAGATGAGTGGCCGAGCTGGCTCAGGGGGCATGGCTGGGGCCTGGGCGCAGGAGGTTTTCGCGCGCCCAATCCTGCATTCCCTGTGAAGGAGAACCCGTGGGGAGTGCGTTTCGGGCTCCGGAGACCCGCAGGAAAGCAGCAGGGCCCAGGGATCCAGGGGCAGCCCAGCCCCACTTTGCCCAATGGAGAGCCGAAGTCCGGGGCAAAAACAGCTTGTGTTGATTTCCTGCAGCGAGGCACGGTGAGGCTGTGGTTTGCTGCCCAAGGAGAGTTTCCCTTTGCAGAATGCAGTTCCCAGAAGCTCGTTATGTGCCATCGCTGCGACGGGGCCTCGGCGCTGAGCGGCCGAGCTGGATCAGGGGGCATGGCAGGGACCTGGGCGCAGAAGGCCTTCGCGCGCCCAATCCTGTTTCCCCACGAAGGAGTACCCATGGGCAGTGTGATTCGGGTGCCGGAAACCCCCAGCAAAGCAGCTGGGCCCAGGGATCCAGGTGCAGCCCAGCCCCGCATCGCCCTATGAAGAGCGCAGGGCCTGGGGGGGAAAACGGCTTGCACTGCTTTCCTGAGCCAAGGCGAGTTGGGGGTGTGGTTTGCTGCCTGAGGAGAGTTTCCCTTTGCAGAATGCAGCTCCCAGAAGCTCGTTTTGGGCCGTAGCTGCCACGGGTCCTCAGCACTGAGCGGCCGAGCTGGCTCAGGGGGCATGGCTGGGACCTGGGCGCAGAAGCCTTTCGCGCACCCAATCCTGCATTCCCCACGAAGGAGAACCCGTGGGGAGTGTGATTTGGGCGCCGGAGACCCCCAGCAAAGCAGCAGGGCCCAGGGAGCCAGGGGTGGCCCAGCCCCGCTTTGCCCTATGGAGAGAGGAGGGCCGGGGGCGCAAACAGCTTGTGTTGATTTCCTGCGCCAAGGCACGGTGAGGCTGTGGATTGCTGCCGGAGGAGAGTTTCCCTTTGCAGAATGAAGATCCCAGAAGCTCGTCATGCGCCGTCGCTGTGAAGGGGCCTCGGCGCTGAGCGGCCGAGCTGGCTCAGGGGGCATGGATGGGGCCTGGGCGCAGAAGACCTTCGCGCGCCCAATCCTACTTCCCAAAGAAGGAGAACCAGTGGGGAGTGGGTTTCGGGCGCTGGAGACCCCCAGCAAAGCAGCAGTGCCCAGGGAGCCAGGGGTAGCTCAGCTCAGCTTCGCCCTATGGAGAGCGGAGGGCCGGGGGCGAAAACAGCTTGTGTTGATTTCCTGCGCCGAGGCAGGTTGAGGCTGTGGTGTGCTGCCCAAGGAGAGTTTCCCGTTGCAGAATGCAGCTCCCAGAAGCTCGTTTTGGGCCGTCGCTGCGAAGGGGCCTCGGTGCTGAGCGGCCGAGCTGGCTCAGGGTGCATGGCTGTGGTCTGGGTGCAGAAGGCCTTTGCGCGCCCAATCCTGCATCCCCACGAAGGAGAACCCGTGGGCAGTGTGATTCGGGTGCCGGAAAGCCCCAGCAAAGCAGCAGGGCCCAGGGATCCAGGGGCAGCCCAGCCCCGCATCGCCCTATGGAGAGCGCAGGGCCTGGGGGGAAAACGGCTTGCACTGCTTTCCTGAGCAAATGCGCGTTGGGGGTGTGGTTTGCTGCCCAAGGAGAGTTTCCTTTTGCAGAATGCAGCTCCCAGAAGCTCTTTTTGGGCCTTCGCTGCCACGGGTCCTCAGCGCTGATCTGCCGAGCTGGCTCAGGGGGGAAGGCTGGGGCCATGGCGCAGAAGCCTTTCGCAAACCCAATCCTACTTGCCCACGAAGGAGAACCCGTGTGGAGTGTTTTCGGCCGCCGGAAACTCCAAGCAAAGCAGCAGGGCCCAGGGATCCAGGGGCAGCCCAGCCCCGCTTTGCGCTATGGAGAGCGGAGGGCCGGGGTAAAAACAACTTGGGTTGATTACCTGCGCCGAGGGACGGTGAGGCTGTGGTTTGCTGCTGGAGGAGAGATTCCCTTTGCAGAATGCAGTTCCCAGAAGCTCGTTATGTGCCATCGCTGCGACGGGGCCTCGGCGCTGAGCGGCCGAGCTGGATCAGGGGGCATGGCAGGGACCTGGGCTCAGAAGGCCTTCGCGCGCCCAATCCTGTTTCCCCACCAAGGAGTACCCATGGGCAGTGTGATTCGGGTGCCGGAAACCCCCAGCAAAGCAGCTGGGCCCAGGGATCCAGGTGCAGCCCAGCCCCGCATCGCCCTATGGAGAGCGCAGGGCCTGGGGGGGAAAACGGCTTGCACTGCTTTCCTGAGCCAAGGCGAGTTGGGGGTGTGGTTTGCTGCCCGAGGAGAGTTTCCCTTTGCAGAATGCAGCTCCCAGAAGCTCGTCATGGGCTGTCGCTGCGAAGGGGCCTCGGCGGTGAGCGGCTGAACTGGCTCAGGGGGCATGGATGGGGCCTGGGCGCAGAAGGCCTTCACGCGCCCAATCCTACTTCCCAAAGAAGGAGAACCAGTGGGGAGTGGGTTTCGGGCACTGGAGACCCCCAGCAAAGCAGCAGGGCCCAGGGAGCCAGGGGCAGCCCAGCTCAGCTTCGCCCTATGGAGAGAGGAGGGCCGGGGGCGAAAACAGCTTGTGTTGATTTCCTGCGCCGAGGCAAGTTGAGGCTGTGGTGTGCTGCCCAAGGAGAGTTTCCCTTTGCAGAATGCAGCTCCCAGAAGCTCGTTTTGATTTGCCATTGCGACGGGGCCTCGGCACTGAGCGGCAGAGCTGGCTCAGGTGGCACGGCTGCGGCCTAGGCGCAGAAGGTCTTCGCGCTCCGAATCCTGCTTCCCCACGAATGAGAACCCCTGTGGAGTGTGATTTGGGTGCCAGAAACCCCCAGCAAAGCAGCAGGGCCCAGGGATCCAGGGGCAGCCCAGCTCAGCTTCGCCCTATGGAGAGCGGAGTGCCGGGGGCGAAAACGGATAGCGTTGCTTTCCTGAGCGGAGGCGAGTTGGGGCTGTGCTTTGCTGCCCGAGGAGTGTTTCCCTTTGCAGAATGCAGCTCCCAGAAGCTCGTTTTGATTTGCCATTGCGACGGGGCCTCGGCACTGAGGGGCAGAGCTGGCTCAGGGGGCATGGCTGCGGCCTAGGCGCAGAAGGTCTTCGCGCTCCGAATCCTGCTTCCCCAGGAATGAGAACCCCTGTGGAGTGTGATTCGGGTGCCTGAAACCACCAGCAAAGCAGCAGGGCCCAGGGATCCAGGGGCTGCCCAGCTCAGCTTCGCCCTATGGAGAGCGGAGTGCCGGGGGCGAAAACGGATAGCGTTGCTTTCCTGAGCGGAGGCGAGTTGGGGCTGTGCTTTGCTGCCCGAGGAGTGTTTCCCTTTGCAGAATGCAGTTCCCGGGAGCTCGTTATGTGCCGTGGCTGCGACGGGGGCTCGGCGCTGAGCGGCCGAGCTGGATCAGGGGGCATGGCAGGGACCTGGGCGCAGAAGGCCTTCGCGCGCCCAATCCTGTTTCCCCACGAAGGAGTACCCATGGGCAGTGTGATTCGGGTGCCGGAAACCCCCAGCAAAGCAGCTGGGCCCAGGTATCTATGGGCAGCCCAGCCCCACATCGCCCTATGGAGAGCGCAGGGCCTGGGGGGAAAACGGCTTGCACTGCTTTCCTGAGCCAAGGCGCGTTGGGGGTGTGGTTTGCTGCCCGAGGAGAGTTTCCCTTTGCAGAATGCAGCTCCCAGAAGCTCGTTTTGGGCCGTAGCTGCCACGGGTCCTCAGCACTGAGCGGCCGAGCTGGCTCAGGGGGCATGGCTGGGGCCTGGACGCAGACCTTTCGCGCACCCAATCCTGCATTCCCCACGAAGGAGAACCCGTGGGGAGTGGGATTTGGGCGCCGGAGACCCCCAGCAAAGCAGCAGGGCCCAGGGAGCCAGGGGTGGCCCAGCCCCGCTTTGCCCTATGGAGAGAGGAGGGCCGGGGGCGCAAACAGCTTGTGTTGATTTCCTGCGCCAAGGCACGGTGAGGCTGTGGATTGCTGCCCGAGGAGAGTTTCCCTTTGCAGAATGAAGATCCCAGAAGCTCGTCATGCGCCGTCGCTGCGAAGGGGCCTCGGCGCTGAGCGGCCAAGCTGGCTCAGGGGGCATGGATGGGGCCTGGGCGCAGAAGACCTTCGCGCACCCAATCCTACATCCCAAAGAAGGAGAACCAGTGGGGAGTGGGTTTCGGGCGCTGGAGACCCCCAGCAAAGCAGCAGGGCCCAGGGAGCCAGGGGCATCCCAGCTCAGCTTCACCCTATGGAGAGCGGAGGGCCCGGGGCGAAAACAGCTTGTGTTGATTTCCTGCGCCGAGGCAAGTTGAGGCTGTGGTGGGCTGCCCAAGGAGAGTTTCCCTTTGCAGAATGCAGCTCCCAGAAGGTCGTTTTGATTTGCCATTGCGACGGGGCCTCGGCACTGAGGGGCAGAGCTGGCTCAGGGGGCATGGCTGCGGCCTAGGCGCAGAAGGTCTTCGCGCTCCGAATCCTGCTTCCCCACGAATGAGAACCCCTGTGGAGTGTGATTTGGGTGCCAGAAACCCCCAGCAAAGCAGCAGGGCCCAGGGATCCAGGGGCAGCCCAGCTCAGCTTCGCCCTATGGAGAGCGGAGTGCCGGGGGCAAAAATGGATAGCATTGCTTTCCTGAGCGGAGGCGAGTTGGGGCTGTGCTTTGCTGCCCGAGGAGTGTTTCCCTTTGCAGAATGCAGCTCCCCGAAGCTCGATTTGGGCCGTCGCTGCGACGGGGCCTCGGCGCTGAGCGGCCGAGCTGGCTCAGGGTGCATGGCTGTGGTCTGGGCGCAGAAGGCCTTCGCACGCCCAATCCTGCTTCCCCACGAAGGAGAACCCGTGGGCAGTGTGATTCGGGTGCCGGAAAGCCCCAGCAAAGCAGCAGGGCCCAGGGATCCAGGGGCAGCCCAGCTCAGCTTCGCCCTATGGAGAGGGGAGGGCCGGGCGCGAAAACGGATAGCATTGCTTTCCTGAGCGGAGGCACGTTGGGGCTGTGGTTTGCTGCCCCAGCAGAGTTTCGCTTTGCAGAATGCAGCTCTCAGAAGCTCATTTTGGGCAATCGGTGCGACGGGGCCTCGGAGCTGAGTGGCCGAGCTGGCTCAGGGGGCATGGCTGGGGCCTGGGCGCAGGAGGCTTTCGCGCGCCCAATCCTGCATTCCCCGCGAAGGAGAACCCGTGGGGAGTGCGTTTCGGGCTCCGGAGACCCCCAGGAAAGCAGCAGGGCCCAGGGATCCAGGGGCAGCCCAGCCCCGCTTTGCCCAATGGAGAGCCGAAGGCCGGGGCGAAAACAGCTTGTGTTGATTTCCTGCAGCGAGGCACGGTGAGGCTGTGGTTTGTTGCCCAAGGAGAGTTTCCCTTTGCAGAATGCAGTTCCCAGAAGCTCGTTATGTGCCATCGCTGCGACGGGGCCTCGGCGCTGAGCGGCCGAGCTGGATCAGGGGGCATGGCAGGGACCTGGGCGCAGAAGGCCTTCGCGCGCCCAATCCTGTTTCCCCACCAAGGAGTACCCATGGGCAGTGTGATTCGGGTGCCGGAAACCCCCAGCAAAGCAGCTGGGCCCAGGGATCCAGGGGCAGTCCAGCCCCGCATCGCCCTATGAAGAGCGCAGGGCCTGGGGGGGAAAACGGCTTGCACTGCTTTCCTGAGCCAAGGCGAGTTGGGGGTGTGGTTTGCTGCCCGAGGAGAGTTTCCCTTTGCAGAATGCAGCTCCCAGAAGCTCGTCATGGGCTGTCGCTGCGAAGGGGCCTCGGCGGTGAGCGGCTGAACTGGCTCAGGGGGCATGGATGGGGCCTGGGCGCAGAAGGCCTTCACGCACCCAATCCTACTTCCCAAAGAAGGAGAACCAGTGGGGAGTGGGTTTCGGGCACTGGAGACCCCCAGCAAAGCAGCAGGGCCCAGGGAGCCAGGGGCAGCCCAGCTCAGCTTCGCCCTATGGAGAGCGGAGGGCCGGGGGCGAAAACAGCTTGTGTTGATTTCCTGCGCCGAGGCAAGTTGAGGCTGTGGTGGGCTGCCCAAGGAGAGTTTCCCTTTGCAGAATGCAGCTCCCAGAAGCTCGTTTTGATTTGCCATTGCGACGGGGCCTCGGCACTGAGCGGCAGAGCTGGCTCAGGTGGCACGGCTGCGGCCTAGGCGCAGAAGGTCTTCGCGCTCCGAATCCTGCTTCCCCACGAATGAGAACCCCTGTGGAGTGTGATTTGGGTGCCAGAAACCCCCAGCAAAGCAGCAGGGCCCAGGGATCCAGGGGCAGCCCAGCTCAGCTTCGCCCTATGGAGAGCGGAGTGCCGGGGGCGAAAACGGATAGCGTTGCTTTCCTGAGCGGAGGCGAGTTGGGGATGTGCTTTGCTGCCCGAGGAGTGTTTCCCTTTGCAGAATGCAGCTCCCCGAAGCTCGATTTGGGCCTTCGCTGCGACGGGGCCTCGGCGCTGAGCGGCCGAGCTGGCTCAGGGTGCATGGCTGTGGTCTGGGCGCAGAAGGCCTTCGCGCGCCCAATCCTGCTTCCCCACGAAGGAGAACCCGTGGGCAGTGTGATTCGGGTGCCGGAAAGCCCCAGCAAAGCAGCAGGGCCCAGGGATCCAGGGGCAGCCCAGCTCAGCTTCGCCCTATGGAGAGGGGAGGGCCGGGCGCGAAAACGGATAGCATTGCTTTCCTGAGCGGAGGCACGTTGGGGCTGTGGTTTGCTGCCCCAGCAGAGTTTCGCTTTGCAGAATGCAGCTCTCAGAAGCTCATTTTGGGCAATCGGTGCGACGGGGCCTCGGAGCTGAGTGGCCGAGCTGGCTCAGGGGGCATGGCTGGGGCCTGGGCGCAGGAGGCTTTCGCGCGCCCAATCCTGCATTCCCCGCGAAGGAGAACCCGTGGGGAGTGCGTTTCGGGCTCCGGAGACCCCCAGGAAAGCAGCAGGGCCCAGGGATCCAGGGGCAGCCCAGCCCCGCTTTGCCCAATGGAGAGCCGAAGGCCGGGGCGAAAACAGCTTGTGTTGATTTCCTGCAGCGAGGCACGGTGAGGCTGTGGTTTGTTGCCCAAGGAGAGTTTCCCTTTGCAGAATGCAGTTCCCAGAAGCTCGTTATGTGCCATCGCTGCGACGGGGCCTCGGCGCTGAGCGGCCGAGCTGGATCAGGGGGCATGGCAGGGACCTGGGCGCAGAAGGCCTTCGCGCGCCCAATCCTGTTTCCCCACGAAGGAGAACCCGTGGGCAGTGTGATTCGGGTGCCGGAAAGCCCCAGCAAAGCAGCAGGGCCCAGGGATCCAGGGGCAGCCCAGCTCAGCTTCGCCCTATGGAGAGAGGAGTGCCGGGGGCAAAAACGGATAGCGTTGCTTTCCTGAGCGGAGGCGACTTGGGGCTGTGCTTTGCTGCCCTAGGAGTGTTTCCCTTTGCAGAATGCAGCTCCCAGAAGCTCGTTTTGATTTGCCATTGCGACGGGGCCTCGGCACTGAGGGGCAGAGCTGGCTCAGGGGGCATGGCTGCGGCCTAGGCGCAGAAGGTCTTTGCGCTCCGAATCCTGCTTCCCCAGGAATGAGAACCCCTGTGGAGTGTGATTCGGGTGCCTGAAACCACCAGCAAAGCAGCAGGGCCCAGGGATCCAGGGGCTGCCCAGCTCAGCTTCGCCCTATGGAGAGCGGAGTGCCGGGGTGAAAACGGATAGCATTGCTTTCCTGAGCGGAGGCGAGTTGGGGCTGTGCTTCGCTGCCCGAGGAGTGTTTCCCTTTGCAGAATGCAGTTCCCGGGAGCTCGTTATGTGCCGTGGCTGCGACGGGGGCTCGGCGCTGAGCGGCCGAGCTGGATCAGGGGGCATGGCAGGGACCTGGGCGCAGAAGGCCTTCGCGCGCCCAATCCTGTTTCCCCACGAAGGAGTACCCATGGGCAGTGTGATTCGGGTGCCGGAAACCCCCAGCAAAGCAGCTGGGCCCAGGTATCTATGGGCAGCCCAGCCCCACATCGCCCTATGGAGAGCGCAGGGCCTGGGGGGAAAACGGCTTGCACTGCTTTCCTGAGCCAAGGCGCGTTGGGGGTGTGGTTTGCTGCCCGAGGAGAGTTTCCCTTTGCAGAATGCAGCTCCCAGAAGCTCGTTTTGGGCCGTAGCTGCCACGGGTCCTCAGCACTGAGCGGCCGAGCTGGCTCAGGGGGCATGGCTGGGGCCTGGGCGCAGACCTTTCGCGCACCCAATCCTGCATTCCCCACGAAGGAGAACCCGTGGGGAGTGGGATTTGGGCGCCGGAGACCCCCAGCAAAGCAGCAGGGCCCAGGGAGCCAGGGGTGGCCCAGCCCCGCTTTGCCCTATGGAGAGAGGAGGGCCGGGGGCGCAAACAGCTTGTGTTGATTTCCTGCGCCAAGGCACGGTGAGGCTGTGGATTGCTGCGGGAGGAGAGTTTCCCTTTGCAGAATGAAGATCCCAGAAGCTCGTCATGCGCCGTCGCTGCGAAGGGGCCTCGGCGCTGAGCGGCCAAGCTGGCTCAGGGGGCATGGATGGGGCCTGGGCGCAGAAGACCTTCGCGCACCCAATCCTACATCCCAAAGAAGGAGAACCAGTGGGGAGTGGGTTTCGGGCGCTGGAGACCCCCAGCAAAGCAGCAGGGCCCAGGGAGCCAGGGGCATCCCAGCTCAGCTTCACCCTATGGAGAGCGGAGGGCCCGGGGCGAAAACAGCTTGTGTTGATTTCCTGCGCCGAGGCAAGTTGAGGCTGTGGTGGGCTGCCCAAGGAGAGTTTCCCTTTGCAGAATGCAGCTCCCAGAAGGTCGTTTTGATTTGCCATTGCGACGGGGCCTCGGCACTGAGGGGCAGAGCTGGCTCAGGGGGCATGGCTGCGGCCTAGGCGCAGAAGGTCTTCGCGCTCCGAATCCTGCTTCCCCACGAATGAGAACCCCTGTGGAGTGTGATTTGGGTGCCAGAAACCCCCAGCAAAGCAGCAGGGCCCAGGGATCCAGGGGCAGCCCAGCTCAGCTTCGCCCTATGGAGAGCGGAGTGCCGGGGGCAAAAATGGATAGCATTGCTTTCCTGAGCGGAGGCGAGTTGGGGCTGTGCTTTGCTGCCCGAGGAGTGTTTCCCTTTGCAGAATGCAGCTCCCCGAAGCTCGATTTGGGCCGTCGCTGCGACGGGGCCTCGGCGCTGAGCGGCCGAGCTGGCTCAGGGGGCATGGCTGTGGTCTGGGCGCAGAAGGCCTTCGCGCGCCCAATCCTGCTTCCCCACGAAGGAGAACCCGTGGGCAGTGTGATTCGGGTGCCGGAAAGCCCCAGCAAAGCAGCAGGGCCCAGGGATCCAGGGGCAGCCCAGCTCAGCTTCGCCCTATGGAGAGGGGAGGGCCGGGCGCGAAAACGGATAGCATTGCTTTCCTGAGCGGAGGCACGTTGGGGCTGTGGTTTGCTGCCCCAGCAGAGTTTCGCTTTGCAGAATGCAGCTCTCAGAAGCTCATTTTGGGCAATCGGTGCGACGGGGCCTCGGAGCTGAGTGGCCGAGCTGGCTCAGGGGGCATGGCTGGGGCCTGGGCGCAGGAGGCTTTCGCGCGCCCAATCCTGCATTCCCCGCGAAGGAGAACCCGTGGGGAGTGCGTTTCGGGCTCCGGAGACCCCCAGGAAAGCAGCAGGGCCCAGGGATCCAGGGGCAGCCCAGCCCCGCTTTGCCCAATGGAGAGCCGAAGGCCGGGGCGAAAACAGCTTGTGTTGATTTCCTGCGGCGAGGCACGGTGAGGCTGTGGTTTGTTGCCCAAGGAGAGTTTCCCTTTGCAGAATGCAGTTCCCAGAAGCTCGTTATGTGCCATCGCTGCGACGGGGCCTCGGCGCTGAGCGGCCGAGCTGGATCAGGGGGCATGGCAGGGACCTGGGCGCAGAAGGCCTTCGCGCGCCCAATCCTGTTTCCCCACCAAGGAGTACCCATGGGCAGTGTGATTCGGGTGCCGGAAACCCCCAGCAAAGCAGCTGGGCCCAGGGATCCAGGTGCAGCCCAGCCCCGCATCGCCCTATGGAGAGCGCAGGGCCTGGGGGGGAAAACGGCTTGCACTGCTTTCCTGAGCCAAGGCGAGTTGGGGGTGTGGTTTGCTGCCCGAGGAGAGTTTCCCTTTGCAGAATGCAGCTCCCAGAAGCTCGTCATGGGCTGTCGCTGCGAAGGGGCCTCGGCGGTGAGCGGCTGAACTGGCTCAGGGGGCATGGATGGGGCCTGGGCGCAGAAGGCCTTCACGCGCCCAATCCTACTTCCCAAAGAAGGAGAACCAGTGCGGAGTGGGTTTCGGGCACTGGAGACCCCCAGCAAAGCAGCAGGGCCCAGGGAGCCAGGGGCAGCCCAGCTCAGCTTCGCCCTATGGAGAGCGGAGGGCCGGGGGCGAAAACAGCTTGTGTTGATTTCCTGCGCCGAGGCAAGTTGAGGCTGTGGTGTGCTGCCCAAGGAGAGTTTCCCTTTGCAGAATGCAGCTCCCAGAAGCTCGTTTTGATTTGCCATTGCGACGGGGCCTCGGCACTGAGCGGCAGAGCTGGCTCAGGTGGCACGGCTGCGGCCTAGGCGCAGAAGGTCTTCGCGCTCCGAATCCTGCTTCCCCACGAATGAGAACCCCTGTGGAGTGTGATTTGGGTGCCAGAAACCCCCAGCAAAGCAGCAGGGCCCAGGGATCCAGGGGCAGCCCAGCTCAGCTTCGCCCTATGGAGAGCGGAGTGCCGGGGGCGAAAACGGATAGCGTTGCTTTCCTGAGCGGAGGCGAGTTGGGGCTGTGCTTTGCTGCCCGAGGAGTGTTTCCCTTTGCAGAATGCAGCTCCCAGAAGCTCGTTTTGATTTGCCATTGCGACGGGGCCTCGGCACTGAGGGGCAGAGCTGGCTCAGGGGGCATGGCTGCGGCCTAGGCGCAGAAGGTCTTCGCGCTCCGAATCCTGCTTCCCCAGGAATGAGAACCCCTGTGGAGTGTGATTCGGGTGCCTGAAACCACCAGCAAAGCAGCAGGGCCCAGGGATCCAGGGCCTGCCCAGCTCAGCTTCGCCCTATGGAGAGCGGAGTGCCGGGGGCGAAAACGGATAGCGTTGCTTTCCTGAGCGGAGGCGAGTTGGGGCTGTGCTTTGCTGCCCGAGGAGTGTTTCCCTTTGCAGAATGCAGTTCCCGGGAGCTCGTTATGTGCCGTGGCTGCGACGGGGCTCGGCGCTGAGCGGCCGAGCTGGATCAGGGGGCATGGCAGGGACCTGGGCGCAGAAGGCCTTCGCGCGCCCAATCCTGTTTCCCCACGAAGGAGTACCCATGGGCAGTGTGATTCGGGTGCCGGAAACCCCCAGCAAAGCAGCTGGGCCCAGGGATCCATGGGCAGCCCAGCCCCGCATCGCCCTATGGAGAGCGCAGGGCCTGGGGGGAAAACGGCTTGCACTGCTTTCTTGAGCCAAGGCGCGTTGGGGGTGTGGTTTGCTGCCCGAGGAGAGTTTCCCTTTGCAGAATGCAGCTCCCAGAAGCTCGTTTTGGGCCGTAGCTGCCACGGGTCCTCAGCACTGTGCGGCCGAGCTGGCTCAGGGGGCATGGCTGGGACCTGGGCGCAGAAGCCTTTCGCGCAACCAATCCTGCATTCCCCACGAAGGAGAACCCGTGGGGAGTGGGATTTGGGCGCCGGAGACCCCCAGCAAAGCAGCAGGGCCCAGGGAGCCAGGGGTGGCCCAGCCCCGCTTTGCCCTATGGAGAGAGGAGGGCCGGGGGCGCAAACAGCTTGTGTTGATTTCCTGCGCCAAGGCACGGTGATGCTGTGGATTGCTGCCGGAGGAGAGTTTCCCTTTGCAGAATGAAGATCCCAGAAGCTCGTCATGCGCCGTCGCTGTGAAGGGGCCTCGGCGCTGAGCGGCCGAGCTGGCTCAGGGGGCATGGATGGGGCCTGGGCGCAGAAGACCTTCGCGCGCCCAATCCTACTTCCCAAAGAAGGAGAACCAGTGGGGAGTGGGTTTCGGGCGCTGGAGACCCCCAGCAAAGCAGCAGTGCCCAGGGAGCCAGGGGTAGCTCAGCTCAGCTTCGCCCTATGGAGAGCGGAGGGCCGGGGGCGAAAACAGCTTGTGTTGATTTCCTGCGCCGAGGCAGGTTGAGGCTGTGGTGTGCTGCCCAAGGAGAGTTTCCCTTTGCAAAATGCAGCTCCCAGAAGCTCGTTTTGGGCCGTCGCTGCGAAGGGGCCTCGGTGCTGAGCGGCCGAGCTGGCTCAGGGTGCATGGCTGTGGTCTGGGTGCAGAAGGCCTTTGCGCGCCCAATCCTGCATCCCCACGAAGGAGAACCCGTGGGCAGTGTGATTCGGGTGCCGGAAAGCCCCAGCAAAGCAGCAGGGCCCAGGGATCCAGGGGCAGCCCAGCCCCGCATCGCCCTATGGAGAGCGCAGGGCCTGGGGGGAAAACGGCTTGCACTGCTTTCCTGAGCAAATGCGCGTTGGGGGTGTGGTTTGCTGCTCAAGGAGAGTTTCCTTTTGCAGAATGCAGCTCCCAGAAGCTCTTTTTGGGCCTTCGCTGCCACGGGTCCTCAGCGCTGATCTGCCGAGCTGGCTCAGGGGGGAAGGCTGGGGCCATGGCGCAGAAGCCTTTCGCAAACCCAATCCTACTTGCCCACGAAGGAGAACCCGTGTGGAGTGTTTTCGGCCGCCGGAAACTCCCAGCAAAGCAGCAGGGCCCAGGGATCCAGGGGCAGCCCAGCCCCGCTTTGCGCTATGGAGAGCGGAGGGCCGGGGTAAAAACAACTTGGGTTGATTACCTGCGCCGAGGGACGGTGAGGCTGTGGTTTCCTGCTGGAGGAGAGTTTCCCTTTGCAGAATGCAGTTCCCAGAAGCTCGTTATGTGCCGTTGCTGCGACGGGGCCTCGGCGCTGAGCGGCTGAGCTGGCTCAGGGGGCATGGCTGGGACCTGGGCGCAGAAGCCTTTCGCGCACCCAATCCTGCATTCCCCACGAAGGAGAACCCGTGGGGAGTGGGATTTGGGCGCCAGAGACCCCCAGTAAAGCAGCAGGGCCCAGGGAGCCAGGGGTGGCCCAGCCCCGCTTTGCCCTATGGAGAGAGGAGGGCCGGGGGCGCAAACAGCTTGTGTTGATTTCCTGCGCCAAGGCACGGTGAGGCTGTGGCTTGCTGCCCGAGGAGAGTTTCCCTTTGCAGAATGCAGCTCCCAGAAGCTCGTCATGGGCCGTCGCTGGGAAGGGGCCTCGGCGCTGAGCGGCCAAGCTGGCTCAGGGGGCATGGATGGGGCCTGGGCGCAGAAGGCCTTCGCGCACCCAATCCTACATCCCAAAGAAGGAGAACCAGTGGGGAGTGGGTTTCGGACGCTGGACACCCCCAGCAAAGCAGCAGGGCCCAGGGAGCCAGGGGCATCCCAGCTCAGCTTCACCCTATGGAGAGCGGAGGGCCCGGGGCGAAAACAGCTTGTGTTGATTTCCTGCGCCGAGGCAAGTTGAGGCTGTGGTGGGCTGCCCAAGGAGAGTTTCCCTTTGCAGAATGCAGCTCCCAGAAGGTCGTTTAGATTTGCCATTGCGACGGGGCCTCGGCACTGAGGGGCAGAGCTGGCTCAGGGGGCATGGCTGGGGCCTAGGCGCAGAAGGTCTTCGCGCTCCGAATCCTGCTTCCCCACGAATGAGAACCCCTGTGGAGTGTGATTTGGGTGCCAGAAACCCCCAGCAAAGCAGCAGGGCCCAGGGATCCAGGGGCAGCCCAGCTCAGCTTCGCCCTATGGAGAGCAGAGTGCCGGGGGCGAAAATGGATAGCGTTGCTTTCCTGAGCGGAGGCTAGTTGGGGCTCTGCTTTGCTGCCCGAGGAGTGTTTCCCTTTGCAGAATGCAGCTCCCCGAAGCTCGATTTGGGCCGTCGCTGCGACGGGGCCTCGGCGCTGAGCGGCCGAGCTGGATCAGGGGGCATGGCTGTGGTCTGGGCGCAGAAGGCCTTCGCGCGCCCAATCCTGCTTCCCCACGGAGGAGAACCCGTGGGCAGTGTGATTCGGGTGCCGGAAAGCCCCAGCAAAGCAGCAGGGCCCAGGGATCCAGGGGCAGCCCAGCTCAGCTTCGCCCTATGGAGAGGGGAGGGCCGGGCGCGAAAACGGATAGCATTGCTTTCCTGAGCGGAGGCGACTTGGGGCTGTGCTTTGCTGCCCGAGGAGTGTTTCCCTTTGCAGAATGCAGCTCTCAGAAGCTCATTTTGGGCAATCGGTGCGACGGGGCCTCGGAGATGAGTGGCCGAGCTGGCTCAGGGGGCATGGCTGGGGCCTGGGCGCAGGAGGTTTTCGCGCGCCCAATCCTGCATTCCCTGTGAAGGAGAACCCGTGGGGAGTGCGTTTCGGGCTCCGGAGACCCGCAGGAAAGCAGCAGGGCCCAGGGATCCAGGGGCAGCCCAGCCCCACTTTGCCCAATGGAGAGCCGAAGTCCGGGGCAAAAACAGCTTGTGTTGATTTCCTGCAGCGAGGCACGGTGAGGCTGTGGTTTGCTGCCCAAGGAGAGTTTCCCTTTGCAGAATGCAGTTCCCAGAAGCTCGTTATGTGCCATCGCTGCGACGGGGCCTCGGCGCTGAGCGGCCGAGCTGGATCAGGGGGCATGGCAGGGACCTGGGCGCAGAAGGCCTTCGCGCGCCCAATCCTGTTTCCCCACGAAGGAGTACCCATGGGCAGTGTGATTCGGGTGCCGGAAACCCCCAGCAAAGCAGCTGGGCCCAGGGATCCAGGTGCAGCCCAGCCCCGCATCGCCCTATGAAGAGCGCAGGGCCTGGGGGGGAAAACGGCTTGCACTGCTTTCCTGAGCCAAGGCGAGTTGGGGGTGTGGTTTGCTGCCTGAGGAGAGTTTCCCTTTGCAGAATGCAGCTCCCAGAAGCTCGTTTTGGGCCGTAGCTGCCACGGGTCCTCAGCACTGAGCGGCCGAGCTGGCTCAGGGGGCATGGCTGGGACCTGGGCGCAGAAGCCTTTCGCGCACCCAATCCTGCATTCCCCACGAAGGAGAACCCGTGGGGAGTGGGATTTGGGCGCCGGAGACCCCCAGCAAAGCAGCAGGGCCCAGGGAGCCAGGGGTGGCCCAGCCCCGCTTTGCCCTATGGAGAGAGGAGGGCCGGGGGCGCAAACAGCTTGTGTTGATTTCCTGCGCCAAGGCACGGTGAGGCTGTGGATTGCTGCCGGAGGAGAGTTTCCCTTTGCAGAATGAAGATCCCAGAAGCTCGTCATGCGCCGTCGCTGTGAAGGGGCCTCGGCGCTGAGCGGCCGAGCTGGCTCAGGGGGCATGGATGGGGCCTGGGCGCAGAAGACCTTCGCGCGCCCAATCCTACTTCCCAAAGAAGGAGAACCAGTGGGGAGTGGGTTTCGGGCGCTGGAGACCCCCAGCAAAGCAGCAGTGCCCAGGGAGCCAGGGGTAGCTCAGCTCAGCTTCGCCCTATGGAGAGCGGAGGGCCGGGGGCGAAAACAGCTTGTGTTGATTTCCTGCGCCGAGGCAGGTTGAGGCTGTGGTGTGCTGCCCAAGGAGAGTTTCCCGTTGCAGAATGCAGCTCCCAGAAGCTCGTTTTGGGCCGTCGCTGCGAAGGGGCCTCGGTGCTGAGCGGCCGAGCTGGCTCAGGGTGCATGGCTGTGGTCTGGGTGCAGAAGGCCTTTGCGCGCCCAATCCTGCATCCCCACGAAGGAGAACCCGTGGGCAGTGTGATTCGGGTGCCGGAAAGCCCCAGCAAAGCAGCAGGGCCCAGGGATCCAGGGGCAGCCCAGCCCCGCATCGCCCTATGGAGAGCGCAGGGCCTGGGGGGAAAACGGCTTGCACTGCTTTCCTGAGCAAATGCGCGTTGGGGGTGTGGTTTGCTGCCCAAGGAGAGTTTCCTTTTGCAGAATGCAGCTCCCAGAAGCTCTTTTTGGGCCTTCGCTGCCACGGGTCCTCAGCGCTGATCTGCCGAGCTGGCTCAGGGGGGAAGGCTGGGGCCATGGCGCAGAAGCCTTTCGCAAACCCAATCCTACTTGCCCACGAAGGAGAACCCGTGTGGAGTGTTTTCGGCCGCCGGAAACTCCAAGCAAAGCAGCAGGGCCCAGGGATCCAGGGGCAGCCCAGCCCCGCTTTGCGCTATGGAGAGCGGAGGGCCGGGGTAAAAACAACTTGGGTTGATTACCTGCGCCGAGGGACGGTGAGGCTGTGGTTTGCTGCTGGAGGAGAGATTCCCTTTGCAGAATGCAGTTCCCAGAAGCTCGTCATGCGCCGTCGCTGTGAAGGGGCCTCGGCGCTGAGCGGCCGAGCTGGCTCAGGGGGCATGGATGGGGCCTGGGCGCAGAAGACCTTCGCGCGCCCAATCCTACTTCCCAAAGAAGGAGAACCAGTGGGGAGTGGGTTTCGGGCGCTGGAGACCCCCAGCAAAGCAGCAGTGCCCAGGGAGCCAGGGGTAGCTCAGCTCAGCTTCGCCCTATGGAGAGCGGAGGGCCGGGGGCGAAAACAGCTTGTGTTGATTTCCTGCGCCGAGGCAGGTTGAGGCTGTGGTGTGCTGCCCAAGGAGAGTTTCCCTTTGCAGAATGCAGTTCCCAGAAGCTCGTTATGTGCCATCGCTGCGACGGGGCCTCGGCGCTGAGCGGCCGAGCTGGATCAGGGGGCATGGCAGGGACCTGGGCGCAGAAGGCCTTCGCGCGCCCAATCCTGTTTCCCCACCAAGGAGTACCCATGGGCAGTGTGATTCGGGTGCCGGAAACCCCCAGCAAAGCAGCTGGGCCCAGGGATCCAGGTGCAGCCCAGCCCCGCATCGCCCTATGGAGAGCGCAGGGCCTGGGGGGGAAAACGGCTTGCACTGCTTTCCTGAGCCAAGGCGAGTTGGGGGTGTGGTTTGCTGCCCGAGGAGAGTTTCCCTTTGCAGAATGCAGCTCCCAGAAGCTCGTCATGGGCTGTCGCTGCGAAGGGGCCTCGGCGGTGAGCGGCTGAACTGGCTCAGGGGGCATGGATGGGGCCTGGGCGCAGAAGGCCTTCACGCGCCCAATCCTACTTCCCAAAGAAGGAGAACCAGTGGGGAGTGGGTTTCGGGCACTGGAGACCCGCAGCAAAGCAGCAGGGCCCAGGGAGCCAGGGGCAGCCCAGCTCAGCTTCGCCCTATGGAGAGAGGAGGGCCGGGGGCGAAAACAGCTTGTGTTGATTTCCTGCGCCGAGGCAAGTTGAGGCTGTGGTGTGCTGCCCAAGGAGAGTTTCCCTTTGCAGAATGCAGCTCCCAGAAGCTCGTTTTGATTTGCCATTGCGACGGGGCCTCGGCACTGAGCGGCAGAGCTGGCTCAGGTGGCACGGCTGCGGCCTAGGCGCAGAAGGTCTTCGCGCTCCGAATCCTGCTTCCCCACGAATGAGAACCCCTGTGGAGTGTGATTTGGGTGCCAGAAACCCCCAGCAAAGCAGCAGGGCCCAGGGATCCAGGGGCAGCCCAGCTCAGCTTCGCCCTATGGAGAGCGGAGTGCCGGGGGCGAAAACGGATAGCGTTGCTTTCCTGAGCGGAGGCGAGTTGGGGCTGTGCTTTGCTGCCCGAGGAGTGTTTCCCTTTGCAGAATGCAGCTCCCAGAAGCTCGTTTTGATTTGCCATTGCGACGGGGCCTCGGCACTGAGGGGCAGAGCTGGCTCAGGGGGCATGGCTGCGGCCTAGGCGCAGAAGGTCTTCGCGCTCCGAATCCTGCTTCCCCAGGAATGAGAACCCCTGTGGAGTGTGATTCGGGTGCCTGAAACCACCAGCAAAGCAGCAGGGCCCAGGGATCCAGGGGCTGCCCAGCTCAGCTTCGCCCTATGGAGAGCGGAGTGCCGGGGGCGAAAACGGATAGCGTTGCTTTCCTGAGCGGAGGCGAGTTGGGGCTGTGCTTTGCTGCCCGAGGAGTGTTTCCCTTTGCAGAATGCAGTTCCCGGGAGCTCGTTATGTGCCGTGGCTGCGACGGGGGCTCGGCGCTGAGCGGCCGAGCTGGATCAGGGTGCATGGCAGGGACCTGGGCGCAGAAGGCCTTCGCGCGCCCAATCCTGTTTCCCCACCAAGGAGTACCCATGGGCAGTGTGATTCGGGTGCCGGAAACCCCCAGCAAAGCAGCTGGGCCCAGGGATCCAGGTGCAGCCCAGCCCCGCATCGCCCTATGGAGAGCGCAGGGCCTGGGGGGGAAAACGGCTTGCACTGCTTTCCTGAGCCAAGGCGAGTTGGGGGTGTGGTTTGCTGCCCGAGGAGAGTTTCCCTTTGCAGAATGCAGCTCCCAGAAGCTCGTCATGGGCTGTCGCTGCGAAGGGGCCTCGGCAGTGAGCAGCTGAACTGGCTCAGGGGGCATGGATGGGGCCTGGGCGCAGAAGGCCTTCACGCGCCCAATCCTACTTCCCAAAGAAGGAGAACCAGTGGGGAGTGGGTTTCGGGCACTGGAGACCCCCAGCAAAGCAGCAGGGCCCAGGGAGCCAGGGGCAGCCCAGCTCAGCTTCGCCCTATGGAGAGCGGAGGGCCGGGGGCGAAAACAGCTTGTGTTGATTTCCTGCGCCGAGGCAAGTTGAGGCTGTGGTGTGCTGCCCAAGGAGAGTTTCCCTTTGCAGAATGCAGCTCCCAGAAGCTCGTTTTGATTTGCCATTGCGACGGGGCCTCGGCACTGAGCGGCAGAGCTGGCTCAGGTGGCACGGCTGCGGCCTAGGCGCAGAAGGTCTTCGCGCTCCGAATCCTGCTTCCCCACGAATGAGAACCCCTGTGGAGTGTGATTTGGGTGCCAGAAACCCCCAGCAAAGCAGCAGGGCCCAGGGATCCAGGGGCAGCCCAGCTCAGCTTCGCCCTATGGAGAGCGGAGTGCCGGGGGCGAAAACGGATAGCGTTGCTTTCCTGAGCGGAGGCGAGTTGGGGCTGTGCTTTGCTGCCCGAGGAGTGTTTCCCTTTGCAGAATGCAGCTCCCAGAAGCTCGTTTTGATTTGCCATTGCGACGGGGCCTCGGCACTGAGGGGCAGAGCTGGCTCAGGGGGCATGGCTGCGGCCTAGGCGCAGAAGGTCTTCGCGCTCCGAATCCTGCTTCCCCAGGAATGAGAACCCCTGTGGAGTGTGATTCGGGTGCCTGAAACCACCAGCAAAGCAGCAGGGCCCAGGGATCCAGGGGCTGCCCAGCTCAGTTTCGCCCTATGGAGAGCGGAGGGCCGGGGGCGAAAACGGATAGCGTTGCTTTCCTGAGCGGAGGCGAGTTGGGGCTGTGCTTTGCTGCCCGAGGAGTGTTTCCCTTTGCAGAATGCAGTTCCCGGGAGCTCGTTATGTGCCGTGGCTGCGACGGGGGCTCGGCGCTGAGCGGCCGAGCTGGATCAGGGGGCATGGCAGGGACCTGGGCGCAGAAGGCCTTCGCGCGCCCAATCCTGTTTCCCCACCAAGGAGTACCCATGGGCAGTGTGATTCGGGTGCCGGAAACCCCCAGCAAAGCAGCTGGGCCCAGGGATCCAGGTGCAGCCCAGCCCCGCATCGCCCTATGGAGAGCGCAGGGCCTGGGGGGGAAAACGGCTTGCACTGCTTTCCTGAGCCAAGGCGAGTTGGGGGTGTGGTTTGCTGCCCGAGGAGAGTTTCCCTTTGCAGAATGCAGCTCCCAGAAGCTCGTCATGGGCTGTCGCTGCGAAGGGGCCTCGGCGGTGAGCGGCTGAACTGGCTCAGGGGGCATGGATGGGGCCTGGGCGCAGAAGGCCTTCACGCGCCCAATCCTACTTCCCAAAGAAGGAGAACCAGTGGGGAGTGGGTTTCGGGCACTGGAGACCCCCAGCAAAGCAGCAGGGCCCAGGGAGCCAGGGGCAGCCCAGCTCAGCTTCGCCCTATGGAGAGCGGAGGGCCGGGGGCGAAAACAGCTTGTGTTGATTTCCTGCGCCGAGGCAAGTTGAGGCTGTGGTGTGCTGCCCAAGGAGAGTTTCCCTTTGCAGAATGCAGCTCCCAGAAGCTCGTTTTGATTTGCCATTGCGACGGGGCCTCGGCACTGAGCGGCAGAGCTGGCTCAGGTGGCACGGCTGCGGCCTAGGCGCAGAAGGTCTTCGCGCTCCGAATCCTGCTTCCCCACGAATGAGAACCCCTGTGGAGTGTGATTTGGGTGCCAGAAACCCCCAGCAAAGCAGCAGGGCCCAGGGATCCAGGGGCAGCCCAGCTCAGCTTCGCCCTATGGAGAGGGGAGGGCCGGGCGCGAAAACGGATAGCATTGCTTTCCTGAGCGGAGGCACGTTGGGGCTGTGGTTTGCTGCCCCAGCAGAGTTTCGCTTTGCAGAATGCAGCTCTCAGAAGCTCATTTTGGGCAATCGGTGCGACGGGGCCTCGGAGCTGAGTGGCCGAGCTGGCTCAGGGGGCATGGCTGGGGCCTGGGCGCAGGAGGCTTTCGCGCGCCCAATCCTGCATTCCCCGCGAAGGAGAACCCGTGGGGAGTGCGTTTCGGGCTCCGGAGACCCCCAGGAAAGCAGCAGGGCCCAGGGATCCAGGGGCAGCCCAGCCCCGCTTTGCCCAATGGAGAGCCGAAGGCCGGGGCGAAAACAGCTTGTGTTGATTTCCTGCAGCGAGGCACGGTGAGGCTGTGGTTTGTTGCCCAAGGAGAGTTTCCCTTTGCAGAATGCAGTTCCCAGAAGCTCGTTATGTGCCATCGCTGCGACGGGGCCTCGGCGCTGAGCGGCCGAGCTGGATCAGGGGGCATGGCAGGGACCTGGGCGCAGAAGGCCTTCGCGCGCCCAATCCTGTTTCCCCACCACGGAGTACCCATGGGCAGTGTGATTCGGGTGCCGGAAACCCCCAGCAAAGCAGCTGGGCCCAGGGATCCAGGTGCAGCCCAGCCCCGCATCGCCCTATGGAGAGCGCAGGGCCTGGGGGGGAAAACGGCTTGCACTGCTTTCCTGAGCCAAGGCGAGTTGGGGGTGTGGTTTGCTGCCCGAGGAGAGTTTCCCTTTGCAGAATGCAGCTCCCAGAAGCTCCTCATGGGCTGTCGCTGCGAAGGGGCCTCGGCGGTGAGCGGCTGAACTGGCTCAGGGGGCATGGATGGGGCCTGGGCGCAGAAGGCCTTCACGCGCCCAATCCTACTTCCCAAAGAAGGAGAACCAGTGGGGAGTGGGTTTCGGGCACTGGAGACCCCCAGCAAAGCAGCAGGGCCCAGGGAGCCAGGGGCAGCCCAGCTCAGCTTCGCCCTATGGAGAGCGGAGGGCCGGGGGCGAAAACAGCTTGTGTTGATTTCCTGCGCCGAGGCAAGTTGAGGCTGTGGTGTGCTGCCCAAGGAGAGTTTCCCTTTGCAGAATGCAGCTCCCAGAAGCTCGTTTTGATTTGCCATTGCGACGGGGCCTCGGCACTGAGCGGCAGAGCTGGCTCAGGTGGCACGGCTGCGGCCTAGGCGCAGAAGGTCTTCGCGCTCCGAATCCTGCTTCCCCACGAATGAGAACCCCTGTGGAGTGTGATTTGGGTGCCAGAAACCCCCAGCAAAGCAGCAGGGCCCAGGGATCCAGGGGCAGCCCAGCTCAGCTTCGCCCTATGGAGAGCGGAGTGCCGGGGGCGAAAACGGATAGCGTTGCTTTCCTGAGCGGAGGCGAGTTGGGGCTGTGCTTTGCTGCCCGAGGAGTGTTTCCCTTTGCAGAATGCAGCTCCCAGAAGCTCGTTTTGGGCCGTCGCTGCGACGGGGCCTCGGCGCTGAGCGCCCGAGCTGGCTCAGGGTGCAAGGCTGTGGTCTGGGCACAGAAGGCCTTCGCGCGCCCAATCCTGCATCCCCACGAAGGAGAACCTGTGGGCAGTGTGATTCGGGTGCCGGAAACCCCCAGCAAAGCAGCAGGGCCCAGGGATCCAGGGGCAGCCCAGCTCAGCTTCGCCCTATGGAGAGCGGAGTGCCGGGGGCGAAAACGGATAGCGTTGCTTTCCTGAGCGGAGGCGAGTTGGGTCTGTGCTTTGCTGCCCGAGGAGTGTTTCCCTTTGCAGAATGCAGCTCCCAGAAGCTCGTTTTGATTTGCCATTGCGACGGGGCCTCGGCACTGAGGGGCAGAGCTGGCTCAGGGGGCACGGCTGCGGACTAGGCGCAGAAGGTCTTCGCGCTCCGAATCCTGCTTCCCCAGGAATGAGAACCCCTGTGGAGTGTGATTCGGGTGCCTGAAACCACCAGCAAAGCAGCAGGGCCCAGGGATCCAGGGGCTGCCCAGCTCAGCTTCGCCCTATGGAGAGCGGAGTGCCGGGGGCAAAAACGGATAGCGTTGCTTTCCTGAGCGGAGGCGAGTTGGGGCTGTGCTTTGCTGCCCGAGGAGTGTTTCCCTTTGCAGAATGCAGTTCCCGGGAGCTCGTTATGTGCCGTGGCTGCGACGGGGGCTCGGCGCTGAGCGGCCGAGCTGGATCAGGGTGCATGGCAGGGACCTGGGCGCAGAAGGCCTTCGCGCGCCCAATCCTGTTTCCCCACCAAGGAGTACCCATGGGCAGTGTGATTCGGGTGCCGGAAACCCCCAGCAAAGCAGCTGGGCCCAGGGATCCAGGTGCAGCCCAGCCCCGCATCGCCCTATGGAGAGCGCAGTGCCTGGGGGGGAAAACGGCTTGCACTGCTTTCCTGAGCCAAGGCGAGTTGGGGGTGTGGTTTGCTGCCCGAGGAGAGTTTCCCTTTGCAGAATGCAGCTCCCAGAAGCTCGTCATGGGCTGTCGCTGCGAAGGGGCCTCGGCGGTGAGCGGCTGAACTGGCTCAGGGGGCATGGATGGGGCCTGGGCGCAGAAGGCCTTCACGCGCCCAATCCTACTTCCCAAAGAAGGAGAACCAGTGGGGAGTGGGTTTCGGGCACTGGAGACCCCCAACAAAGCAGCAGGGCCCAGGGAGCCAGGGGCAGCCCAGCTCAGCTTCGCCCTATGGAGAGCGGAGGGCCGGGGGCGAAAACAGCTTGTGTTGATTTCCTGCGCCAAGGCAAGTTGAGGCTGTGGTGGGCTGCCCAAGGAGAGTTTCCCTTTGCAGAATGCAGCTCCCAGAAGCTCGTTTTGATTTGCCATTGCGACGGGGCCTCGGCACTGAGCGGCAGAGCTGGCTCAGGTGGCACGGCTGCGGCCTAGGCGCAGAAGGTCTTCGCGCTCCGAATCCTGCTTCCCCACAAATGAGAACCCCTGTGGAGTGTGATTTGGGTGCCAGAAACCCCCAGCAAAGCAGCAGGGCCCAGGGATCCAGGGGCAGCCCAGCTCAGCTTCGCCCTATGGAGAGCGGAGTGCCGGGGGCGAAAACGGATAGCGTTGCTTTCCTGAGCGGAGGCGAGTTGGGGCTGTGCTTTGCTGCCCGAGGAGTGTTTCCCTTTGCAGAATGCAGCTCCCAGAAGCTCGTTTTGATTTGCCATTGCGACGGGGCCTCGGCACTGAGGGGCAGAGCTGGCTCAGGGGGCATGGCTGCGGCCTAGGCGCAGAAGGTCTTCGCGCTCCGAATCCTGCTTCCCCAGGAATGAGAACCCCTGTGGAGTGTGATTCGGGTGCCTGAAACCACCAGCAAAGCAGCAGGGCCCAGGGATCCAGGGGCTGCCCAGCTCAGCTTCGCCCTATGGAGAGCGGAGTGCCGGGGGCGAAAACGGATAGCGTTGCTTTCCTGAGCGGAGGCGAGTTGGGGCTGTGCTTTGCTGCCCGAGGAGTGTTTCCCTTTGCAGAATGCAGCTCCCAGAAGCTCGTTTTGGGCCGTCGCTGCGACGGGGCCTCGGCGCTGAGCGGCCGAGCTGGCTCAGGGTGCATGGCTGTGGTCTGGGCGCAGAAGGCCTTCGCGCGCCCAATCCTGCATCCCCACGAAGGAGAACCCGTGGGCAGTGTGATTCGGGTGCCGGAAACCCCCAGCAAAGCAGCAGGGCCCAGGGATCCAGGGGCAGCCCAGCTCAGCTTCGCCCTATGGAGAGCAGAGTGCCGGGGGCGAAAACGGATAGCGTTGCTTTCCTGAGCGGAGGCGAGTTGGGGCTGTGCTTTGCTGCCCGAGGAGTGTTTCCCTTTGCAGAATGCAGCTCCCAGAAGCTCGTTTTGATTTGCCATTGCGACGGGGCCTCGGCACTGAGGGGCAGAGCTGGCTCAGGGGGCATGGCTGCGGCCTAGGCGCAGAAGGTCTTCGCGCTCCGAATCCTGCTTCCCCAGGAATGAGAACCCCTGTGGAGTGTGATTCGGGTGCCTGAAACCACCAGCAAAGCAGCAGGGCCCAGGGATCCAGGGCCTGCCCAGCTCAGCTTCGCCCTATGGAGAGCGGAGTGCCGGGGGCGAAAACGGATAGCGTTGCTTTCCTGAGCGGAGGCGAGTTGGGGCTGTGCTTTGCTGCCCGAGGAGTGTTTCCCTTTGCAGAATGCAGTTCCCGGGAGCTCGTTATGTGCCGTGGCTGCGACGGGCCTCGGCGCTGAGCGGCCGAGCTGGATCAGGGTGCATGGCAGGGACCTGGGCGCAGAAGGCCTTCGCGCGCCCAATCCTGTTTCCCCACGAAGGAGTACCCATGGGCAGTGTGATTCGGGTGCCGGAAACCCCCAGCAAAGCAGCTGGGCCCAGGGATCCATGGGCAGCCCAGCCCCGCATCGCCCTATGGAGAGCGCAGGGCCTGGGGGGAAAACGGCTTGCACTGCTTTCTTGAGCCAAGGCGCGTTGGGGGTGTGGTTTGCTGCCCGAGGAGAGTTTCCCTTTGCAGAATGCAGCTCCCAGAAGCTCGTTTTGGGCCGTAGCTGCCACGGGTCCTCAGCACTGTGCGGCCGAGCTGGCTCAGGGGGCATGGCTGGGACCTGGGCGCAGAAGCCTTTCGCGCACCCAATCCTGCATTCCCCACGAAGGAGAACCCGTGGGGAGTGGGATTTGGGCGCCGGAGACCCCCAGCAAAGCAGCAGGGCCCAGGGAGCCAGGGGTGGCCCAGCCCCGCTTTGCCCTATGGAGAGAGGAGGGCCGGGGGCGCAAACAGCTTGTGTTGATTTCCTGCGCCAAGGCACGGTGAGGCTGTGGATTGCTGCCGGAGGAGAGTTTCCCTTTGCAGAATGAAGATCCCAGAAGCTCGTCATGCGCCGTCGCTGTGAAGGGGCCTCGGCGCTGAGCGGCCGAGCTGGCTCAGGGGGCATGGATGGGGCCTGGGCGCAGAAGACCTTCGCGCGCCCAATCCTACTTCCCAAAGAAGGAGAACCAGTGGGGAGTGGGTTTCGGGCGCTGGAGACCCCCAGCAAAGCAGCAGTGCCCAGGGAGCCAGGGGTAGCTCAGCTCAGCTTCGCCCTATGGAGAGCGGAGGGCCGGGGGCGAAAACAGCTTGTGTTGATTTCCTGCGCCGAGGCAGGTTGAGGCTGTGGTGTGCTGCCCAAGGAGAGTTTCCCTTTGCAAAATGCAGCTCCCAGAAGCTCGTTTTGGGCCGTCGCTGCGAAGGGGCCTCGGTGCTGAGCGGCCGAGCTGGCTCAGGGTGCATGGCTGTGGTCTGGGTGCAGAAGGCCTTTGCGCGCCCAATCCTGCATCCCCACGAAGGAGAACCCGTGGGCAGTGTGATTCGGGTGCCGGAAAGCCCCAGCAAAGCAGCAGGGCCCAGGGATCCAGGGGCAGCCCAGCCCCGCATCGCCCTATGGAGAGCGCAGGGCCTGGGGGGAAAACGGCTTGCACTGCTTTCCTGAGCAAATGCGCGTTGGGGGTGTGGTTTGCTGCTCAAGGAGAGTTTCCTTTTGCAGAATGCAGCTCCCAGAAGCTCTTTTTGGGCCTTCGCTGCCACGGGTCCTCAGCGCTGATCTGCCGAGCTGGCTCAGGGGGGAAGGCTGGGGCCATGGCGCAGAAGCCTTTCGCAAACCCAATCCTACTTGCCCACGAAGGAGAACCCGTGTGGAGTGTTTTCGGCCGCCGGAAACTCCCAGCAAAGAAGCAGGGCCCAGGGATCCAGGGGCAGCCCAGCCCCGCTTTGCGCTATGGAGAGCGGAGGGCCGGGGTAAAAACAACTTGGGTTGATTACCTGCGCCGAGGGACAGTGAGGCTGTGGTTTGCTGCTGGAGGAGAGTTTCCCTTTGCAGAATGCAGTTCCCAGAAGCTCGTTATGTGCCGTTGCTGCGACGGGGCCTCGGCGCTGAGCGGCTGAGCTGGCTCAGGGGGCATGGCTGGGACCTGGGCGCAGAAGCCTTTCGCGCACCCAATCCTGCATTCCCCACGAAGGAGAACCCGTGGGGAGTGGGATTTGGGCGCCAGAGACCCCCAGCAAAGCAGCAGGGCCCAGGGAGCCAGGGGTGGCCCAGCCCCGCTTTGCCCTATGGAGAGAGGAGGGCCGGGGGCGCAAACAGCTTGTGTTGATTTCCTGCGCCAAGGCACGGTGAGGCTGTGGCTTGCTGCCCGAGGAGAGTTTCCCTTTGCAGAATGCAGCTCCCAGAAGCTCGTCATGGGCCGTCGCTGGGAAGGGGCCTCGGCGCTGAGCGGCCCAGCTGGCTCAGGGGGCATGGATGGGGCCTGGGCGCAGAAGGCCTTCGCGCACCCAATCCTACATCCCAAAGAAGGAGAACCAGTGGGGAGTGGGTTTCGGGCGCTGGACACCCCCAGCAAAGCAGCAGGGCCCAGGGAGCCAGGGGCATCCCAGCTCAGCTTCACCCTATGGAGAGCGGAGGGCCCGGGGCGAAAACAGCTTGTGTTGATTTCCTGCGCCGAGGCAAGTTGAGGCTGTGGTGGGCTGCCCAAGGAGAGATTCCCTTTGCAGAATGCAGCTCCCAGAAGGTCGTTTAGATTTGCCATTGCGACGGGGCCTCGGCACTGAGGGGCAGAGCTGGCTCAGGGGGCATGGCTGGGGCCTAGGCGCAGAAGGTCTTCGCGCTCCGAATCCTGCTTCCCCACGAATGAGAACCCCTGTGGAGTGTGATTTGGGTGCCAGAAACCCCCAGCAAAGCAGCAGGGCCCAGGGATCCAGGGGCAGCCCAGCTCAGCTTCGCCCTATGGAGAGCAGAGTGCCGGGGGCGAAAATGGATAGCGTTGCTTTCCTGAGCGGAGGCTAGTTGGGGCTGTGCTTTGCTGCCCGAGGAGTGTTTCCCTTTGCAGAATGCAGCTCCCCGAAGCTCGATTTGGGCCGTCGCTGCGACGGGGCCTCGGCGCTGAGCGGCCGAGCTGGATCAGGGGGCATGGCTGTGGTCTGGGCGCAGAAGGCCTTCGCGCGCCCAATCCTGCTTCCCCACGGAGGAGAACCCGTGGGCAGTGTGATTCGGGTGCCGGAAAGCCCCAGCAAAGCAGCAGGGCCCAGGGATCCAGGGGCAGCCCAGCTCAGCTTCGCCCTATGGAGAGGGGAGGGCCGGGCGCGAAAACGGATAGCATTGCTTTCCTGAGCGGAGGCACTTTGGGGCTGTGGTTTGCTGCCCCAGCAGAGTTTCGCTTTGCAGAATGCAGCTCTCAGAAGCTCATTTTGGGCAATCGGTGCGACGGGGCCTCGGAGATGAGTGGCCGAGCTGGCTCAGGGGGCATGGCTGGGGCCTGGGCGCAGGAGGTTTTCGCGCGCCCAATCCTGCATTCCCTGTGAAGGAGAACCCGTGGGGAGTGCGTTTCGGGCTCCGGAGACCCCCAGGAAAGCAGCAGGGCCCAGGGATCCAGGGGCAGCCCAGCCCCACTTTGCCCAATGGAGAGCCGAAGTCCGGGGCAAAAACAGCTTGTGTTGATTTCCTGCAGCGAGGCACGGTGAGGCTGTGGTTTGCTGCCCAAGGAGAGTTTCCCTTTGCAGAATGCAGTTCCCAGAAGCTCGTTATGTGCCATCGCTGCGACGGGGCCTCGGCGCTGAGCGGCCGAGCTGGATCAGGGGGCATGGCAGGGACCTGGGCGCAGAAGGCCTTCGCGCGCCCAATCCTGTTTCCCCACGAAGGAGTACCCATGGGCAGTGTGATTCGGGTGCCGGAAACCCCCAGCAAAGCAGCTGGGCCCAGGGATCCAGGTGCAGCCCAGCCCCGCATCGCCCTATGAAGAGCGCAGGGCCTGGGGGGGAAAACGGCTTGCACTGCTTTCCTGAGCCAAGGCGAGTTGGGGGTGTGGTTTGCTGCCTGAGGAGAGTTTCCCTTTGCAGAATGCAGCTCCCAGAAGCTCGTTTTGGGCCGTAGCTGCCACGGGTCCTCAGCACTGAGCGGCCGAGCTGGCTCAGGGGGCATGGCTGGGACCTGGGCGCAGAAGCCTTTCGCGCACCCAATCCTGCATTCCCCACGAAGGAGAACCCGTGGGGAGTGGGATTTGGGCGCCGGAGACCCCCAGCAAAGCAGCAGGGCCCAGGGAGCCAGGGGTGGCCCAGCCCCGCTTTGCCCTATGGAGAGAGGAGGGCCGGGGGCGCAAACAGCTTGTGTTGATTTCCTGCGCCGAGGCAGGTTGAGGCTGTGGTGTGCTGCCCAAGGAGAGTTTCCCGTTGCAGAATGCAGCTCCCAGAAGCTAGTTTTGGGCCGTCGCTGCGAAGGGGCCTCGGTGCTGAGCGGCCGAGCTGGCTCAGGGTGCATGGCTGTGGTCTGGGTGCAGAAGGCCTTTGCGCGCCCAATCCTGCATCCCCACGAAGGAGAACCCGTGGGCAGTGTGATTCGGGTGCCGGAAAGCCCCAGCAAAGCAGCAGGGCCCAGGGATCCAGGGGCAGCCCAGCCCCGCATCGCCCTATGGAGAGCGCAGGGCCTGGGGGGAAAACGGCTTGCACTGCTTTCCTGAGCAAATGCGCGTTGGGGGTGTGGTTTGCTGCTCAAGGAGAGTTTCCTTTTGCAGAATGCAGCTCCCAGAAGCTCTTTTTGGGCCTTCGCTGCCACGGGTCCTCAGCGCTGATCTGCCGAGCTGGCTCAGGGGGGAAGGCTGGGGCCATGGCGCAGAAGCCTTTCGCAAACCCAATCCTACTTGCCCACGAAGGAGAACCCGTGTGGAGTGTTTTCGGCCGCCGGAAACTCCCAGCAAAGCAGCAGGGCCCAGGGATCCAGGGGCAGCCCAGCCCCGCTTTGCGCTATGGAGAGCGGAGGGCCGGGGTAAAAACAACTTGGGTTGATTACCTGCGCCGAGGGACGGTGAGGCTGTGGTTTGCTGCTGGAGGAGAGTTTCCCTTTGCAGAATGCAGTTCCCAGAAGCTCGTTATGTGCCGTTGCTGCGACGGGGCCTCGGCGCTGAGCGGCTGAGCTGGCTCAGGGGGCATGGCTGGGACCTGGGCGCAGAAGCCTTTCGCGCACCCAATCCTGCATTCCCCACGAAGGAGAACCCGTGGGGAGTGGGATTTGGGCGCCAGAGACCCCCAGTAAAGCAGCAGGGCCCAGGGAGCCAGGGGTGGCCCAGCCCCGCTTTGCCCTATGGAGAGAGGAGGGCCGGGGGCGCAAACAGCTTGTGTTGATTTCCTGCGCCAAGGCACGGTGAGGCTGTGGCTTGCTGCCCGAGGAGAGTTTCCCTTTGCAGAATGCAGCTCCCAGAAGCTCGTCATGGGCCGTCGCTGTGAAGGGGCCTCGGCGCTGAGCGGCCAAGCTGGCTCAGGGGGCATGGATGGGGCCTGGGCGCAGAAGGCCTTCGCGCACCCAATCCTACATCCCAAAGAAGGAGAACCAGTGGGGAGTGGGTTTCGGGCGCTGGACACCCCCAGCAAAGCAGCAGGGCCCAGGGAGCCAGGGGCATCCCAGCTCAGCTTCACCCTATGGAGAGCGGAGGGCCCGGGGCGAAAACAGCTTGTGTTGATTTCCTGCGCCGAGGCAAGTTGAGGCTGTGGTGGGCTGCCCAAGGAGAGATTCCCTTTGCAGAATGCAGCTCCCAGAAGGTCGTTTAGATTTGCCATTGCGACGGGGCCTCGGCACTGAGGGGCAGAGCTGGCTCAGGGGGCATGGCTGGGGCCTAGGCGCAGAAGGTCTTCGCGCTCCGAATCCTGCTTCCCCACGAATGAGAACCCCTGTGGAGTGTGATTTGGGTGCCAGAAACCCCCAGCAAAGCAGCAGGGCCCAGGGATCCAGGGGCAGCCCAGCTCAGCTTCGCCCTATGGAGAGCAGAGTGCCGGGGGCGAAAATGGATAGCGTTGCTTTCCTGAGCGGAGGCTAGTTGGGGCTCTGCTTTGCTGCCCGAGGAGTGTTTCCCTTTGCAGAATGCAGCTCCCCGAAGCTCGATTTGGGCCGTCGCTGCGACGGGGCCTCGGCGCTGAGCGGCCGAGCTGGATCAGGGGGCATGGCTGTGGTCTGGGCGCAGAAGGCCTTCGCGCGCCCAATCCTGCTTCCCCACGGAGGAAACCCGTGGGCAGTGTGATTCGGGTGCCGGAAAGCCCCAGCAAAGCAGCAGGGCCCAGGGATCCAGGGGCAGCCCAGCTCAGCTTCGCCCTATGGAGAGGGGAGGGCCGGGCGCGAAAACGGATAGCATTGCTTTCCTGAGCGGAGGCACGTTGGGGCTGTGGTTTGCTGCCCCAGCAGAGTTTCGCTTTGCAGAATGCAGCTCTCAGAAGCTCATTTTGGGCAATCGGTGCGACGGGGCCTCGGAGATGAGTGGCCGAGCTGGCTCAGGGGGCATGGCTGGGGCCTGGGCGCAGGAGGTTTTCGCGCGCCCAATCCTGCATTCCCTGTGAAGGAGAACCCGTGGGGAGTGCGTTTCGGGCTCCGGAGACCCCCAGGAAAGCAGCAGGGCCCAGGGATCCAGGGGCAGCCCAGCCCCACTTTGCCCAATGGAGAGCCGAAGTCCGGGGCAAAAACAGCTTGTGTTGATTTCCTGCAGCGAGGCACGGTGAGGCTGTGGTTTGCTGCCCAAGGAGAGTTTCCCTTTGCAGAATGCAGTTCCCAGAAGCTCGTTATGTGCCATCGCTGCGACGGGGCCTCGGCGCTGAGCGGCCGAGCTGGATCAGGGGGCATGGCAGGGACCTGGGCGCAGAAGGCCTTCGCGCGCCCAATCCTGTTTCCCCACGAAGGAGTACCCATGGGCAGTGTGATTCGGGTGCCGGAAACCCCCAGCAAAGCAGCTGGGCCCAGGGATCCAGGTGCAGCCCAGCCCCGCATCGCCCTATGAAGAGCGCAGGGCCTGGGGGGGAAAACGGCTTGCACTGCTTTCCTGAGCCAAGGCGAGTTGGGGGTGTGGTTTGCTGCCTGAGGAGAGTTTCCCTTTGCAGAATGCAGCTCCCAGAAGCTCGTTTTGGGCCGTAGCTGCCACGGGTCCTCAGCACTGAGCGGCCGAGCTGGCTCAGGGGGCATGGCTGGGACCTGGGCGCAGAAGCCTTTCGCGCACCCAATCCTGCATTCCCCACGAAGGAGAACCCGTGGGGAGTGGGATTTGGGCGCCGGAGACCCCCAGCAAAGCAGCAGGGCCCAGGGAGCCAGGGGTGGCCCAGCCCCGCTTTGCCCTATGGAGAGAGGAGGGCCGGGGGCGCAAACAGCTTGTGTTGATTTACTGCGCCGAGGCAGGTTGAGGCTGTGGTGTGCTGCCCAAGGAGAGTTTCCCGTTGCAGAATGCAGCTCCCAGAAGCTAGTTTTGGGCCGTCGCTGCGAAGGGGCCTCGGTGCTGAGCGGCCGAGCTGGCTCAGGGTGCATGGCTGTGGTCTGGGTGCAGAAGGCCTTTGCGCGCCCAATCCTGCATCCCCACGAAGGAGAACCCGTGGGCAGTGTGATTCGGGTGCCGGAAAGCCCCAGCAAAGCAGCAGGGCCCAGGGATCCAGGGGCAGCCCAGCCCCGCATCGCCCTATGGAGAGCGCAGGGCCTGGGGGGAAAACGGCTTGCACTGCTTTCCTGAGCCAAGGCGAGTTGGGGGTGTGGTTTGCTGCCGGAGGAGAGTTTCCCTTTGCAGAATGCAGCTCCCAGAAGCTCGTTTTGGGCCGTAGCTGCCACGGGTCCTCAGCACTGAGCGGCCGAGCTGGCTCAGGGGGCATGGCTGGGGCCTGGGCGCAGAAGCCTTTCGCGCACCCAATCCTGCATTCCCCACGAAGGAGAACCCGTGGGGAGTGGGATTTGGGTGCCGGAGACCCCCAGCAAAGCAGCAGGGCCCAGGGAGCCAGGGGTGGCCCAGCCCCGCTTTGCGCTATGGAGAGCGGAGGGCCGGGGTAAAAACAACTTGGGTTGATTACCTGCGCCGAGGGACGGTGAGGCTGTGGTTTGCTGCTGGAGGAGAGTTTCCCTTTGCAGAATGCAGTTCCCAGAAGCTCGTTATGTGCCGTTGCTGCGACGGGGCCTCGGCGCTGAGCGGCTGAGCTGGCTCAGGGGGCATGGCTGGGACCTGGGCGCAGAAGCCTTTCGCGCACCCAATCCTGCATTCCCCACGAAGGAGAACCCGTGGGGAGTGGGATTTGGGCGCCAGAGACCCCCAGTAAAGCAGCAGGGCCCAGGGAGCCAGGGGTGGCCCAGCCCCGCTTTGCCCTATGGAGAGAGGAGGGCCGGGGGCGCAAACAGCTTGTGTTGATTTCCTGCGCCAAGGCACGGTGAGGCTGTGGCTTGCTGCCCGAGGAGAGTTTCCCTTTGCAGAATGCAGCTCCCAGAAGCTCGTCATGGGCCGTCGCTGGGAAGGGGCCTCGGCGCTGAGCGGCCAAGCTGGCTCAGGGGGCATGGATGGGGCCTGGGCGCAGAAGACCTTCGCGCACCCAATCCTACATCCCAAAGAAGGAGAACCAGTGGGGAGTGGGTTTCGGGCGCTGGACACCCCCAGCAAAGCAGCAGGGCCCAGGGAGCCAGGGGCATCCCAGCTCAGCTTCACCCTATGGAGAGCGGAGGGCCCGGGGCGAAAACAGCTTGTGTTGATTTCCTGCGCCGAGGCAAGTTGAGGCTGTGGTGGGCTGCCCAAGGAGAGATTCCCTTTGCAGAAAGCAGCTCCCAGAAGGTCGTTTTGATTTGCCATTGCGACGGGGCCTCGGCACTGAGGGGCAGAGCTGGCTCAGGGGGCATGGCTGGGGCCTAGGCGCAGAAGGTCTTCGCGCTCCGAATCCTGCTTCCCCACGAATGAGAACCCCTGTGGAGTGTGATTTGGGTGCCAGAAACCCCCAGCAAAGCAGCAGGGCCCAGGGATCCAGGGGCAGCCCAGCTCAGCTTCGCCCTATGGAGAGCAGAGTGCCGGGGGCGAAAATGGATAGCGTTGCTTTCCTGAGCGGAGGCTAGTTGGGGCTGTGCTTTGCTGCCCGAGGAGTGTTTCCCTTTGCAGAATGCAGCTCCCCGAAGCTCGATTTGGGCCGTCGCTGCGACGGGGCCTCGGCGCTGAGCGGCCGAGCTGGATCAGGGGGCATGGCTGTGGTCTGGGCGCAGAAGGCCTTCGCGCGCCCAATCCTGCTTCCCCACGGAGGAGAACCCGTGGGCAGTGTGATTCGGGTGCCGGAAAGCCCCAGCAAAGCAGCAGGGCCCAGGGATCCAGGGGCAGCCCAGCTCAGCTTCGCCCTATGGAGAGGGGAGGGCCGGGCGCGAAAACGGATAGCATTGCTTTCCTGAGCTGAGGCACGTTGGGGCTGTGGTTTGCTGCCCCAGCAGAGTTTCGCTTTGCAGAATGCAGCTCTCAGAAGCTCATTTTGGGCAATCGGTGCGACGGGGCCTCGGAGATGAGTGGCGGAGCTGGCTCAGGGGGCATGGCTGGGGCCTGGGCGCAGGAGGTTTTCGCGCGCCCAATCCTGCATTCCCCGCGAAGGAGAACCCGTGGGGAGTGCGTTTCGGGCTCCGGAGACCCCCAGGAAAGCAGCAGGGCCCAGGGATCCAGGGGCAGCCCAGCCCCACTTTGCCCAATGGAGAGCCGAAGTCCGGGGCAAAAACAGCTTGTGTTGATTTCCTGCAGCGAGGCACGGTGAGGCTGTGGTTTGCTGCCCAAGGAGAGTTTCCCTTTGCAGAATGCAGTTCCCAGAAGCTCGTTATGTGCCATCGCTGCGACGGGGCCTCGGCGCTGAGCGGCCGAGCTGGATCAGGGGTCATGGCTGTGGTCTGGGCGCAGAAGGCCTTCGCGCGCCCAATCCTGCATCCCCACGAAGGAGAACCCGTGGGCAGTGTGATTCGGGTGCCGGAAACCCCCAGCAAAGCAGCAGGGCCCAGGGATCCAGGGGCAGCCCAGCTCAGCTTCGCCCTATGGAGAGCGGAGTGCCGGGGGCGAAAACGGATAGCGTTGCTTTCCTGAACGGAGGCGAGTTGGGGCTGTGCTTTGCTGCCCGAGGAGTGTTTCCCTTTGCAGAATGCAGTTCCCGGGAGCTCGTTATGTGCCCTGGCTGCGACGGGGGCTCGGCGCTGAGTGGCCGAGCTGGATCAGGAGGCATGGCAGGGACCTGGGCGCAGAAGGCCTTCGCGCGCCCAATCCTGTTTCCCCACGAAGGAGTACCCATGGGCAGTGTGATTCGGGTGCCGGAAACCCCCAGCAAAGCAGCTGGGCCCAGGGATCCATGGGCAGCCCAGCCCCGCATCGCCCTATGGAGAGCGCAGGGCCTGGGGGGAAAACGGCTTGCACTGCTTTCCTGAGCCAAGGCGAGTTGGGGGTGTGGTTTGCTGCCCGAGGAGAGTTTCCCTTTGCAGAATGCAGCTCCCAGAAGCTCGTTTTGGGCCGTAGCTGCCACGGGTCCTCAGCACTGAGCGGCCGAGCTGGCTCAGGGGGCATGGCTGGGGCCTGGGCGCAGAAGCCTTTCACGCACCCAATCCTGCATTCCCCACGAAGGAGAACCCGTGGGGAGTGGGATTTGGGTGCCGGAGACCCCCAGCAAAGCAGCAGGGCCCAGGGAGCCAGGGGTGGCCCAGCCCCGCTTTGCCCTATGGAGAGAGGAGGGCCTGGGGCGCAAACAGCTTGTGTTGATTTCCTGCGCCAAGGCACGGTGAGGCTGTGGATTGCTGCCGGAGGAGAGTTTCCCTTTGCAGAATGAAGATCCCAGAAGCTCGTCATGCGCCGTCGCTGTGAAGGGGCCTCGGCGCTGAGCGGCCGAGCTGGCTCAGGGGGCATGGATGGGGCCTGGGCGCAGAAGACCTTCGCGCGCCCAATCCTACTTCCCAAAGAAGGAGAACCAGTGGGGAGTGGGTTTCGGGCGCTGGAGACCCCCAGCAAAGCAGCAGTGCCCAGGGAGCCAGGGGTAGCTCAGCTCAGCTTCGCCCTATGGAGAGCGGAGGGCCGGGGGCGAAAACAGCTTGTGTTGATTTCCTGCGCCGAGGCAGGTTGAGGCTGTGGTGTGCTGCCCAAGGAGAGTTTCCCGTTGCAGAATGCAGCTCCCAGAAGCTCGTTTTGGGCCGTCGCTGCGAAGGGGCCTCGGTGCTGAGCGGCCGAGCTGGCTCAGGGTGCATGGCTGTGGTCTGGGTGCAGAAGGCCTTTGTGCGCCCAATCCTGCATCCCCACGAAGGAGAACCCGTTGGCAGTGTGATTCGGGTGCCCGAAAGCCCCAGCAAAGCAGCAGGTCCCAGGGATCCAGGCGCAGCCCAGCCCCGCATCGCCCTATGGAGAGCGCAGGGCCTGGGGGGAAAACGGCTTGCACTGCTTTCCTGAGCCAATGCGCGTTGGGGGTGTGGTTTGCTGCCCAAGGAGAGTTTCCTTTTGCAGAATGCAGCTCCCAGAAGCTCTTTTTGGGCCGTCGCTGCCACGGGTCCTCAGCGCTGATCGGCCGAGCTGGCTCAGGGGGGAAGGCTGGGGCCATGGCGCAGAAGACTTTCGCAAACCCAATCCTACTTGCCCACGAAGGAGAACCCGTGTGGAGTGTTTTCGGCCGCCGGAAACTCCCAGCAAAGCAGCAGGGCCCAGGGATCCAGGGGCAGCCCAGCCACGCTTTGCACTATGGAGAGCGGAGGGCCGGGGTAAAAACAACTTGTGTTGATTACCTGCGCCGAGGCACGGTGAGGCTGTGGTTTGCTGCTGGAGGAGAGTTTCCCTTTGCAGAATGCAGTTCCCAGAAGCTCGTTATGTGCCGTCGCTGCGACGGGGCCTCGGCGCTGAGCGGCCTAGCTGGCTCAGGGGGCATGGATGGGACCTGGGCGCAGAAGCCTTTCGCGCACCCAATCCTGCATTCCCCACGAAGGAGAACCCGTGGGGAGTGGGATTTGGGCGCCAGAGACCCCCAGTAAAGCAGCAGGGCCCAGGGATCCAGGGGCAGCCCAGCTCAGCTTCGCCCTATGGAGAGCGGAGTGCCGGGGGCGAAAACGGATAGCGTTGCTTTCCTGAGCGGAGGCGAGTTGGGGCTGTGCTTTGCTGCCCGAGGAGTGTTTCCCTTTGCAGAATGCAGCTCCCCGAAGCTCGATTTGGGCCGTCGCTGCGACGGGGCCTCGGCGCTGAGCGGCCGAGCTGGCTCAGGGTGCATGGCTGTGGTCTGGGCGCAGAAGGCCTTCGCGCGCCCAATCCTGCTTCCCCACGAAGGAGAACCCGTGGGCAGTGTGATTCGGGTGCCGGAAAGCCCCAGCAAAGCAGCAGGGCCCAGGGATCCAGGGGCAGCCCAGCTCAGCTTCGCCCTATGGAGAGGGGAGGGCCGGGCGCGAAAACGGATAGCATTGCTTTCCTGAGCGGAGGCACGTTGGGGCTGTGGTTTGCTGCCCCAGCAGAGTTTCGCTTTGCAGAATGCAGCTCTCAGAAGCTCATTTTGGGCAATCGGTGCGACGGGGCCTCGGAGCTGAGTGGCCGAGCTGGCTCAGGGGGCATGGCTGGGGCCTGGGCGCAGGAGGCTTTCGCGCGCCCAATCCTGCATTCCCCGCGAAGGAGAACCCGTGGGGAGTGCGTTTCGGGCTCCGGAGACCCCCAGGAAAGCAGCAGGGCCCAGGGATCCAGGGGCAGCCCAGCCCCGCTTTGCCCAATGGAGAGCCGAAGGCCGGGGCGAAAACAGCTTGTGTTGATTTCCTGCAGCGAGGCACGGTGAGGCTGTGGTTTGTTGCCCAAGGAGAGTTTCCCTTTGCAGAATGCAGTTCCCAGAAGCTCGTTATGTGCCATCGCTGCGACGGGGCCTCGGCGCTGAGCGGCCGAGCTGGATCAGGGGGCATGGCAGGGACCTGGGCGCAGAAGGCCTTCGCGCGCCCAATCCTGTTTCCCCACCAAGGAGTACCCATGGGCAGTGTGATTCGGGTGCCGGAAACCCCCAGCAAAGCAGCTGGGCCCAGGGATCCAGGTGCAGCCCAGCCCCGCATCGCCCTATGAAGAGCGCAGGGCCTGGAAGGGAAAAAGGCTTGCACTGCTTTCCTGAGCCAAGGCGAGTTGGGGGTGTGGTTTGCTGCCCGAGGAGAGTTTCCCTTTGCAGAATGCAGCTCCCAGAAGCTCCTCATGGGCTGTCGCTGCGAAGGGGCCTCGGCGGTGAGCGACTGAACTGGCTCAGGGGGCATGGATGGGGCCTGGGCGGAGAAGGCCTTCACGTGCCCAATCCTACTTCCCAAAGAAGGAGAACCAGTGGGGAGTGGGTTTCGGGCACTGGAGACCCCCAGCAAAGCAGCAGGGCCCAGGGAGCCAGGGGCAGCCCAGCTCAGCTTCACCCTATGGAGAGCGGAGAGCCCGGGGCGAAAACAGCTTGTGTTGATTTCCTGCGCCGAGGCAAGTTGAGGCTGTGGTGGGCTGCCCAAGGAGAGATTCCCTTTGCAGAATGCAGCTCCCAGAAGGTCGTTTTGATTTGCCATTGCGACGGGGCCTCGGCACTGAGGGGCAGAGCTGGCTCAGGGGGCATGGCTGCGGCCTAGGCGCAGAAGGTCTTCGCGCTCCGAATCCTGCTTCCCCACGAATGAGAACCCCTGTGGAGTGTGATTTGGGTGCCAGAAACCCCCAGCAAAGCAGCAGGGCCCAGGGATCCAGGGGCAGCCCAGCTCAGCTTCGCCCTATGGAGAGCGGAGTGCCGGGGGCGAAAACGGATAGCGTTGCTTTCCTGAGCGGAGGCGAGTTGGGGCTGTGCTTTGCTGCCCGAGGAGTGTTTCCCTTTGCAGAATGCAGCTCCCCGAAGCTCGATTTGGGCCATCGCTGCGACGGGGCCTCGGCGCTGAGCGGCCGAGCTGGCTCAGGGTGCATGGCTGTGGTCTGGGCGCAGAAGGCCTTCGCGCGCCCAATCCTGCTTCCCCACGAAGGAGAACCCGTGGGCAGTGTGATTCGGGTGCCGGAAAGCCCCAGCAAAGCAGCAGGGCCCAGGGATCCAGGGGCAGCCCAGCTCAGCTTCGCCCTATGGAGAGGGGAGGGCCGGGCGCGAAAACGGATAGCATTGCTTTCCTGAGCGGAGGCACGTTGGGGCTGTGGTTTGCTGCCCCAGCAGAGTTTCGCTTTGCAGAATGCAGCTCTCAGAAGCTCATTTTGGGCAATCGGTGCGACGGGGCCTCGGAGCTGAGTGGCCGAGCTGGCTCAGGGGGCATGGCTGGGGCCTGGGCGCAGGAGGCTTTCGCGCGCCCAATCCTGCATTCCCCGCGAAGGAGAACCCGTGGGGAGTGCGTTTCGGGCTCCGGAGACCCCCAGGAAAGCAGCAGGGCCCAGGGATCCAGGGGCAGCCCAGCCCCGCTTTGCCCAATGGAGAGCCGAAGGCCGGGGCGAAAACAGCTTGTGTTGATTTCCTGCAGCGAGGCACGGTGAGGCTGTGGTTTGTTGCCCAAGGAGAGTTTCCCTTTGCAGAATGCAGTTCCCAGAAGCTCGTTATGTGCCATCGCTGCGACGGGGCCTCGGCGCTGAGCGGCCGAGCTGGATCAGGGGGCATGGCAGGGACCTGGGCGCAGAAGGCCTTCGCGCGCCCAATCCTGTTTCCCCACGAAGGAGTACCCATGGGCAGTGTGATTCGGGTGCCGGAAACCCCCAGCAAAGCAGCTGGGCCCAGGGATCCAGGTGCAGCCCAGCCCCGCATCGCCCTATGGAGAGCGCAGGGCCTGGGGGGGAAAACGGCTTGCACTGCTTTCCTGAGCCAAGGCGAGTTGGGGGTGTGGTTTGCTGCCCGAGGAGAGTTTCCCTTTGCAGAATGCAGCTCCCAGAAGCTCCTCATGGGCTGTCGCTGCGAAGGGGCCTCGGCGGTGAGCGACTGAACTGGCTCAGGGGGCATGGATGGGGCCTGGGCGCAGAAGGCCTTCACGTGCCCAATCCTACTTCCCAAAGAAGGAGAACCAGTGGGGAGTGGGTTTCGGGCACTGGAGACCCCCAGCAAAGCAGCAGGGCCCAGGGAGCCAGGGGCAGCCCAGCTCAGCTTCGCCCTATGGAGAGCGGAGGGCCGGGGGCGAAAACAGCTTGTGTTGATTTCCTGCGCCGAGGCAAGTTGAGGCTGTGGTGTGCTGCCCAAGGAGAGTTTCCCTTTGCAGAATGCAGCTCCCAGAAGCTCGTTTTGATTTGCCATTGCGACGGGGCCTCGGCACTGAGGGGCAGAGCTGGCTCAGGGGGCATGGATGGGGCCTGGGTGCAGAAGACCTTCGCGCACCCAATCCTACATCCCAAAGAAGGAGAACCAGTGGGGAGTGGGTTTCGGGCGCTGGAGACCCCCAGCAAAGCAGCAGTGCCCAGGGAGCCAGGGGCATCCCAGCTCAGCTTCACCCTATGGAGAGCGGAGGGCCCGGGGCGAAAACAGCTTGTGTTGATTTCCTGCGCCGAGGCAAGTTGAGGCTGTGGTGGGCTGCCCAAGGAGAGATTCCCTTTGCAGAATGCAGCTCCCAGAAGGTCGTTTTGATTTGCCATTGCGACGGGGCCTCGGCACTGAGGGGCAGAGCTGGCTCAGGGGGCATGGCTGCGGCCTAGGCGCAGAAGGTCTTCGCGCTCCGAATCCTGCTTCCCCACGAATGAGAACCCCTGTGGAGTGTGATTTGGGTGCCAGAAACCCCCAGCAAAGCAGCAGGGCCCAGGGATCCAGGGGCAGCCCAGCTCAGCTTCGCCCTATGGAGAGCGGAGTGCCGGGGGCGAAAATGGATAGCGTTGCTTTCCTGAGCGGAGGCGAGTTGGGGCTGTGCTTTGCTGCCCGAGGAGTGTTTCCCTTTGCAGAATGCAGCTCCCCGAAGCTCGATTTGGGCCGTCGCTGCGACGGGGCCTCGGCGCTGAGCGGCCGAGCTGGCTCAGGGTGCATGGCTGTGGTCTGGGCGCAGAAGGCCTTCGCGCGCCCAATCCTGCTTCCCCACGAAGGAGAACCCGTGGGCAGTGTGATTCGGGTGCCGGAAAGCCCCAGCAAAGCAGCAGGGCCCAGGGATCCAGGGGCAGCCCAGCTCAGCTTCGCCCTATGGAGAGGGGAGGGCCGGGCGCGAAAACGGATAGCATTGCTTTCCTGAGCGGAGGCACGTTGGGGCTGTGGTTTGCTGCCCCAGCAGAGTTTCGCTTTGCAGAATGCAGCTCTCAGAAGCTCATTTTGGGCAATCGGTGCGACGGGGCCTCGGAGCTGAGTGGCCGAGCTGGCTCAGGGGGCATGGCTGGGGCCTGGGCGCAGGAGGCTTTCGCGCGCCCAATCCTGCATTCCCCGCAAAGGAGAACCCGTGGGGAGTGCGTTTCGGGCTCCGGAGACCCCCAGGAAAGCAGCAGGGCCCAGGGATCCAGGGGCAGCCCAGCCCCGCTTTGCCCAATGGAGAGCCGAAGGCCGGGGCGAAAACAGCTTGTGTTGATTTCCTGCAGCGAGGCACGGTGAGGCTGTGGTTTGTTGCCCAAGGAGAGTTTCCCTTTGCAGAATGCAGTTCCCAGAAGCTCGTTATGTGCCATCGCTGCGACGGGGCCTCGGCGCTGAGCGGCCGAGCTGGATCAGGGGGCATGGCAGGGACCTGGGCGCAGAAGGCCTTCGCGCGCCCAATCCTGTTTCCCCACGAAGGAGTACCCATGGGCAGTGTGATTCGGGTGCCGGAAACCCCCAGCAAAGCAGCTGGGCCCAGGGATCCAGGTGCAGCCCAGCCCCGCATCGCCCTATGGAGAGCGCAGGGCCTGGGGGGGAAAACGGCTTGCACTGCTTTCCTGAGCCAAGGCGAGTTGGGGGTGTGGTTTGCTGCCCGAGGAGAGTTTCCCTTTGCAGAATGCAGCTCCCAGAAGCTCCTCATGGGCTGTCGCTGCGAAGGGGCCTCGGCGGTGAGCGACTGAACTGGCTCAGGGGGCATGGATGGGGCCTGGGCGCAGAAGGCCTTCACGTGCCCAATCCTACTTCCCAAAGAAGGAGAACCAGTGGGGAGTGGGTTTCGGGCACTGGAGACCCCCAGCAAAGCAGCAGGGCCCAGGGAGCCAGGGGCAGCCCAGCTCAGCTTCGCCCTATGGAGAGCGGAGGGCCGGGGGCGAAAACAGCTTGTGTTGATTTCCTGCACCGAGGCAAGTTGAGGCTGTGGTGTGCTGCCCAAGGAGAGTTTCCCTTTGCAGAATGCAGCTCCCAGAAGCTCGTTTTGATTTGCCATTGCGACGGGGCCTCGGCACTGAGGGGCAGAGCTGGCTCAGGGGGCATGGATGGGGCCTGGGTGCAGAAGACCTTCGCGCACCCAATCCTACATCCCAAAGAAGGAGAACCAGTGGGGAGTGGGTTTCGGGCGCTGGAGACCCCCAGCAAAGCAGCAGTGCCCAGGGAGCCAGGGGCATCCCAGCTCAGCTTCACCCTATGGAGAGCGGAGAGCCCGGGGCGAAAACAGCTTGTGTTGATTTCCTGCGCCGAGGCAAGTTGAGGCTGTGGTGGGCTGCCCAAGGAGAGATTCCCTTTGCAGAATGCAGCTCCCAGAAGGTCGTTTTGATTTGCCATTGCGACGGGGCCTCGGCACTGAGGGGCAGAGCTGGCTCAGGGGGCATGGCTGCGGCCTAGGCGCAGAAGGTCTTCGCGCTCCGAATCCTGCTTCCCCACGAATGAGAACCCCTGTGGAGTGTGATTTGGGTGCCAGAAACCCCCAGCAAAGCAGCAGGGCCCAGGGATCCAGGGGCAGCCCAGCTCAGCTTCGCCCTATGGAGAGCGGAGTGCCGGGGGCGAAAACGGATAGCGTTGCTTTCCTGAGCGGAGGCGAGTTGGGGCTGTGCTTTGCTGCCCGAGGAGTGTTTCCCTTTGCAGAATGCAGCTCCCCGAAGCTCGATTTGGGCCGTCGCTGCGACGGGGCCTCGGCGCTGAGCGGCCGAGCTGGCTCAGGGTGCATGGCTGTGGTCTGGGCGCAGAAGGCCTTCGCGCGCCCAATCCTGCTTCCCCACGAAGGAGAACCCGTGGGCAGTGTGATTCGGGTGCCGGAAAGCCCCAGCAAAGCAGCAGGGCCCAGGGATCCAGGGGCAGCCCAGCTCAGCTTCGCCCTATGGAGAGGGGAGGGCCGGGCGCGAAAACGGATAGCATTGCTTTCCTGAGCGGAGGCACGTTGGGGCTGTGGTTTGCTGCCCCAGCAGAGTTTCGCTTTGCAGAATGCAGCTCTCAGAAGCTCATTTTGGGCAATCGGTGCGACGGGGCCTCGGAGCTGAGTGGCCGAGCTGGCTCAGGGGGCATGGCTGGGGCCTGGGCGCAGGAGGCTTTCGCGCGCCCAATCCTGCATTCCCCGCGAAGGAGAACCCGTGGGGAGTGCGTTTCGGGCTCCGGAGACCCCCAGGAAAGCAGCAGGGCCCAGGGATCCAGGGGCAGCCCAGCCCCGCTTTGCCCAATGGAGAGCCGAAGGCCGGGGCGAAAACAGCTTGTGTTGATTTCCTGCAGCGAGGCACGGTGAGGCTGTGGTTTGTTGCCCAAGGAGAGTTTCCCTTTGCAGAATGCAGTTCCCAGAAGCTCGTTATGTGCCATCGCTGCGACGGGGCCTCGGCGCTGAGCGGCCGAGCTGGATCAGGGGGCATGGCAGGGACCTGGGCGCAGAAGGCCTTCGCGCGCCCAATCCTGTTTCCCCACGAAGGAGTACCCATGGGCAGTGTGATTCGGGTGCCGGAAACCCCCAGCAAAGCAGCTGGGCCCAGGGATCCAGGTGCAGCCCAGCCCCGCATCGCCCTATGAAGAGCGCAGGGCCTGGGGGGGAAAACGGCTTGCACTGCTTTCCTGAGCCAAGGCGAGTTGGGGGTGTGGTTTGCTGCCCGAGGAGAGTTTCCCTTTGCAGAATGCAGCTCCCAGAAGCTCCTCATGGGCTGTCGCTGCGAAGGGGCCTCGGCGGTGAGCGACTGAACTGGCTCAGGGGGCATGGATGGGGCCTGGGCGCAGAAGGCCTTCACGTGCCCAATCCTACTTCCCAAAGAAGGAGAACCAGTGGGGAGTGGGTTTCGGGCACTGGAGACCCCCAGCAAAGCAGCAGGGCCCAGGGAGCCAGGGGCAGCCCAGCTCAGCTTCGCCCTATGGAGAGCGGAGGGCCGGGGGCGAAAACAGCTTGTGTTGATTTCCTGCGCCGAGGCAAGTTGAGGCTGTGGTGTGCTGCCCAAGGAGAGTTTCCCTTTGCAGAATGCAGCTCCCAGAAGCTCGTTTTGATTTGCCATTGCGACGGGGCCTCGGCACTGAGGGGCAGAGCTGGCTCAGGGGGCATGGATGGGGCCTGGGTGCAGAAGACCTTCGCGCACCCAATCCTACATCCCAAAGAAGGAGAACCAGTGGGGAGTGGGTTTCGGGCGCTGGAGACCCCCAGCAAAGCAGCAGTGCCCAGGGAGCCAGGGGCATCCCAGCTCAGCTTCACCCTATGGAGAGCGGAGAGCCCGGGGCGAAAACAGCTTGTGTTGATTTCCTGCGCCGAGGCAAGTTGAGGCTGTGGTGGGCTGCCCAAGGAGAGATTCCCTTTGCAGAATGCAGCTCCCAGAAGGTCGTTTTGATTTGCCATTGCGACGGGGCCTCGGCACTGAGGGGCAGAGCTGGCTCAGGGGGCATGGCTGCGGCCTAGGCGCAGAAGGTCTTCGCGCTCCGAATCCTGCTTCCCCACGAATGAGAACCCCTGTGGAGTGTGATTTGGGTGCCAGAAACCCCCAGCAAAGCAGCAGGGCCCAGGGATCCAGGGGCAGCCCAGCTCAGCTTCGCCCTATGGAGAGCGGAGTGCCGGGGGCGAAAATGGATAGCGTTGCTTTCCTGAGCGGAGGCGAGTTGGGGCTGTGCTTTGCTGCCCGAGGAGTGTTTCCCTTTGCAGAATGCAGCTCCCCGAAGCTCGATTTGGGCCGTCGCTGCGACGGGGCCTCGGCGCTGAGCGGCCGAGCTGGCTCAGGGTGCATGGCTGTGGTCTGGGCGCAGAAGGCCTTCGCGCGCCCAATCCTGCTTCCCCACGAAGGAGAACCCGTGGGCAGTGTGATTCGGGTGCCGGAAAGCCCCAGCAAAGCAGCAGGGCCCAGGGATCCAGGGGCAGCCCAGCTCAGCTTCGCCCTATGGAGAGGGGAGGGCCGGGCGCGAAAACGGATAGCATTGCTTTCCTGAGCGGAGGCACGTTGGGGCTGTGGTTTGCTGCCCCAGCAGAGTTTCGCTTTGCAGAATGCAGCTCTCAGAAGCTCATTTTGGGCAATCGGTGCGACGGGGCCTCGGAGCTGAGTGGCCGAGCTGGCTCAGGGGGCATGGCTGGGGCCTGGGCGCAGGAGGCTTTCGCGCGCCCAATCCTGCATTCCCCGCGAAGGAGAACCCGTGGGGAGTGCGTTTCGGGCTCCGGAGACCCCCAGGAAAGCAGCAGGGCCCAGGGATCCAGGGGCAGCCCAGCCCCGCTTTGCCCAATGGAGAGCCGAAGGCCGGGGCGAAAACAGCTTGTGTTGATTTCCTGCAGCGAGGCACGGTGAGGCTGTGGTTTGTTGCCCAAGGAGAGTTTCCCTTTGCAGAATGCAGTTCCCAGAAGCTCGTTATGTGCCATCGCTGCGACGGGGCCTCGGCGCTGAGCGGCCGAGCTGGATCAGGGGGCATGGCAGGGACCTGGGCGCAGAAGGCCTTCGCGCGCCCAATCCTGTTTCCCCACGAAGGAGTACCCATGGGCAGTGTGATTCGGGTGCCGGAAACCCCCAGCAAAGCAGCTGGGCCCAGGGATCCAGGTGCAGCCCAGCCCCGCATCGCCCTATGAAGAGCGCAGGGCCTGGGGGGGAAAACGGCTTGCACTGCTTTCCTGAGCCAAGGCGAGTTGGGGGTGTGGTTTGCTGCCCGAGGAGAGTTTCCCTTTGCAGAATGCAGCTCCCAGAAGCTCCTCATGGGCTGTCGCTGCGAAGGGGCCTCGGCGGTGAGCGACTGAACTGGCTCAGGGGGCATGGATGGGGCCTGGGCGCAGAAGGCCTTCACGTGCCCAATCCTACTTCCCAAAGAAGGAGAACCAGTGGGGAGTGGGTTTCGGGCACTGGAGACCCCCAGCAAAGCAGCAGGGCCCAGGGAGCCAGGGGCAGCCCAGCTCAGCTTCGCCCTATGGAGAGCGGAGGGCCGGGGGCGAAAACAGCTTGTGTTGATTTCCTGCGCCGAGGCAAGTTGAGGCTGTGGTGTGCTGCCCAAGGAGAGTTTCCCTTTGCAGAATGCAGCTCCCAGAAGCTCGTTTTGATTTGCCATTGCGACGGGGCCTCGGCACTGAGGGGCAGAGCTGGCTCAGGGGGCATGGATGGGGCCTGGGTGCAGAAGACCTTCGCGCACCCAATCCTACATCCCAAAGAAGGAGAACCAGTGGGGAGTGGGTTTCGGGCGCTGGAGACCCCCAGCAAAGCAGCAGTGCCCAGGGAGCCAGGGGCATCCCAGCTCAGCTTCACCCTATGGAGAGCGGAGAGCCCGGGGCGAAAACAGCTTGTGTTGATTTCCTGCGCCGAGGCAAGTTGAGGCTGTGGTGGGCTGCCCAAGGAGAGATTCCCTTTGCAGAATGCAGCTCCCAGAAGGTCGTTTTGATTTGCCATTGCGACGGGGCCTCGGCACTGAGGGGCAGAGCTGGCTCAGGGGGCATGGCTGCGGCCTAGGCGCAGAAGGTCTTCGCGCTCCGAATCCTGCTTCCCCACGAATGAGAACCCCTGTGGAGTGTGATTTGGGTGCCAGAAACCCCCAGCAAAGCAGCAGGGCCCAGGGATCCAGGGGCAGCCCAGCTCAGCTTCGCCCTATGGAGAGCGGAGTGCCGGGGGCGAAAATGGATAGCGTTGCTTTCCTGAGCGGAGGCGAGTTGGGGCTGTGCTTTGCTGCCCGAGGAGTGTTTCCCTTTGCAGAATGCAGCTCCCCGAAGCTCGATTTGGGCCGTCGCTGCGACGGGGCCTCGGCGCTGAGCGGCCGAGCTGGCTCAGGGTGCATGGCTGTGGTCTGGGCGCAGAAGGCCTTCGCGCGCCCAATCCTGCTTCCCCACGAAGGAGAACCCGTGGGCAGTGTGATTCGGGTGCCGGAAAGCCCCAGCAAAGCAGCAGGGCCCAGGGATCCAGGGGCAGCCCAGCTCAGCTTCGCCCTATGGAGAGGGGAGGGCCGGGCGCGAAAACGGATAGCATTGCTTTCCTGAGCGGAGGCACGTTGGGGCTGTGGTTTGCTGCCCCAGCAGAGTTTCGCTTTGCAGAATGCAGCTCTCAGAAGCTCATTTTGGGCAATCGGTGCGACGGGGCCTCGGAGCTGAGTGGCCGAGCTGGCTCAGGGGGCATGGCTGGGGCCTGGGCGCAGGAGGCTTTCGCGCGCCCAATCCTGCATTCCCCGCGAAGGAGAACCCGTGGGGAGTGCGTTTCGGGCTCCGGAGACCCCCAGGAAAGCAGCAGGGCCCAGGGATCCAGGGGCAGCCCAGCCCCGCTTTGCCCAATGGAGAGCCGAAGGCCGGGGCGAAAACAGCTTGTGTTGATTTCCTGCAGCGAGGCACGGTGAGGCTGTGGTTTGTTGCCCAAGGAGAGTTTCCCTTTGCAGAATGCAGTTCCCAGAAGCTCGTTATGTGCCATCGCTGCGACGGGGCCTCGGCGCTGAGCGGCCGAGCTGGATCAGGGGGCATGGCAGGGACCTGGGCGCAGAAGGCCTTCGCGCGCCCAATCCTGTTTCCCCACGAAGGAGTACCCATGGGCAGTGTGATTCGGGTGCCGGAAACCCCCAGCAAAGCAGCTGGGCCCAGGGATCCAGGTGCAGCCCAGCCCCGCATCGCCCTATGAAGAGCGCAGGGCCTGGAAGGGAAAAAGGCTTGCACTGCTTTCCTGAGCCAAGGCGAGTTGGGGGTGTGGTTTGCTGCCCGAGGAGAGTTTCCCTTTGCAGAATGCAGCTCCCAGAAGCTCCTCATGGGCTGTCGCTGCGAAGGGGCCTCGGCGGTGAGCGACTGAACTGGCTCAGGGGGCATGGATGGGGCCTGGGCGCAGAAGGCCTTCACGTGCCCAATCCTACTTCCCAAAGAAGGAGAACCAGTGGGGAGTGGGTTTCGGGCACTGGAGACCCCCAGCAAAGCAGCAGGGCCCAGGGAGCCAGGGGCAGCCCAGCTCAGCTTCGCCCTATGGAGAGCGGAGGGCCGGGGGCGAAAACAGCTTGTGTTGATTTCCTGCGCCGAGGCAAGTTGAGGCTGTGGTGTGCTGCCCAAGGAGAGTTTCCCTTTGCAGAATGCAGCTCCCAGAAGCTCGTTTTGATTTGCCATTGCGACGGGGCCTCGGCACTGAGGGGCAGAGCTGGCTCAGGGGGCATGGATGGGGCCTGGGTGCAGAAGACCTTCGCGCACCCAATCCTACATCCCAAAGAAGGAGAACCAGTGGGGAGTGGGTTTCGGGCGCTGGAGACCCCCAGCAAAGCAGCAGTGCCCAGGGAGCCAGGGGCATCCCAGCTCAGCTTCACCCTATGGAGAGCGGAGAGCCCGGGGCGAAAACAGCTTGTGTTGATTTCCTGCGCCGAGGCAAGTTGAGGCTGTGGTGGGCTGCCCAAGGAGAGATTCCCTTTGCAGAATGCAGCTCCCAGAAGGTCGTTTTGATTTGCCATTGCGACGGGGCCTCGGCACTGAGGGGCAGAGCTGGCTCAGGGGGCATGGCTGCGGCCTAGGCGCAGAAGGTCTTCGCGCTCCGAATCCTGCTTCCCCACGAATGAGAACCCCTGTGGAGTGTGATTTGGGTGCCAGAAACCCCCAGCAAAGCAGCAGGGCCCAGGGATCCAGGGGCAGCCCAGCTCAGCTTCGCCCTATGGAGAGCGGAGTGCCGGGGGCGAAAATGGATAGCGTTGCTTTCCTGAGCGGAGGCGAGTTGGGGCTGTGCTTTGCTGCCCGAGGAGTGTTTCCCTTTGCAGAATGCAGCTCCCCGAAGCTCGATTTGGGCCGTCGCTGCGACGGGGCCTCGGCGCTGAGCGGCCGAGCTGGCTCAGGGTGCATGGCTGTGGTCTGGGCGCAGAAGGCCTTCGCGCGCCCAATCCTGCTTCCCCACGAAGGAGAACCCGTGGGCAGTGTGATTCGGGTGCCGGAAACCCCCAGCAAAGCAGCAGGGCCCAGGGATCCAGGGGCAGCCCAGCTCAGCTTCGCCCTATGGAGAGGGGAGGGCCGGGCGCGAAAACGGATAGCATTGCTTTCCTGAGCGGAGGCACGTTGGGGCTGTGGTTTGCTGCCCCAGCAGAGTTTCGCTTTGCAGAATGCAGCTCTCAGAAGCTCATTTTGGGCAATCGGTGCGACGGGGCCTCGGAGCTGAGTGGCCGAGCTGGCTCAGGGGGCATGGCTGGGGCCTGGGCGCAGGAGGCTTTCGCGCGCCCAATCCTGCATTCCCCGCGAAGGAGAACCCGTGGGGAGTGCGTTTCGGGCTCCGGAGACCCCCAGGAAAGCAGCAGGGCCCAGGGATCCAGGGGCAGCCCAGCCCCGCTTTGCCCAATGGAGAGCCGAAGGCCGGGGCGAAAACAGCTTGTGTTGATTTCCTGCAGCGAGGCACGGTGAGGCTGTGGTTTGTTGCCCAAGGAGAGTTTCCCTTTGCAGAATGCAGTTCCCAGAAGCTCGTTATGTGCCATCGCTGCGACGGGGCCTCGGCGCTGAGCGGCCGAGCTGGATCAGGGGGCATGGCAGGGACCTGGGCGCAGAAGGCCTTCGCGCGCCCAATCCTGTTTCCCCACGAAGGAGTACCCATGGGCAGTGTGATTCGGGTGCCGGAAACCCCCAGCAAAGCAGCTGGGCCCAGGGATCCAGGTGCAGCCCAGCCCCGCATCGCCCTATGAAGAGCGCAGGGCCTGGAAGGGAAAAAGGCTTGCACTGCTTTCCTGAGCCAAGGCGAGTTGGGGGTGTGGTTTGCTGCCCGAGGAGAGTTTCCCTTTGCAGAATGCAGCTCCCAGAAGCTCCTCATGGGCTGTCGCTGCGAAGGGGCCTCGGCGGTGAGCGACTGAACTGGCTCAGGGGGCATGGATGGGGCCTGGGCGCAGAAGGCCTTCACGTGCCCAATCCTACTTCCCAAAGAAGGAGAACCAGTGGGGAGTGGGTTTCGGGCACTGGAGACCCCCAGCAAAGCAGCAGGGCCCAGGGAGCCAGGGGCAGCCCAGCTCAGCTTCGCCCTATGGAGAGCGGAGGGCCGGGGGCGAAAACAGCTTGTGTTGATTTCCTGCACCGAGGCAAGTTGAGGCTGTGGTGTGCTGCCCAAGGAGAGTTTCCCTTTGCAGAATGCAGCTCCCAGAAGCTCGTTTTGATTTGCCATTGCGACGGGGCCTCGGCACTGAGGGGCAGAGCTGGCTCAGGGGGCATGGATGGGGCCTGGGTGCAGAAGACCTTCGCGCACCCAATCCTACATCCCAAAGAAGGAGAACCAGTGGGGAGTGGGTTTCGGGCGCTGGAGACCCCCAGCAAAGCAGCAGTGCCCAGGGAGCCAGGGGCATCCCAGCTCAGCTTCACCCTATGGAGAGCGGAGAGCCCGGGGCGAAAACAGCTTGTGTTGATTTCCTGCGCCGAGGCAAGTTGAGGCTGTGGTGTGCTGCCCAAGGAGAGTTTCCCTTTGCAGAATGCAGCTCCCAGAAGCTCGTTTTGATTTGCCATTGCGACGGGGCCTCGGCACTGAGGGGCAGAGCTGGCTCAGGGGGCATGGATGGGGCCTGGGTGCAGAAGACCTTCGCGCACCCAATCCTACATCCCAAAGAAGGAGAACCAGTGGGGAGTGGGTTTCGGGCGCTGGAGACCCCCAGCAAAGCAGCAGTGCCCAGGGAGCCAGGGGCATCCCAGCTCAGCTTCACCCTATGGAGAGCGGAGGGCCCGGGGCGAAAACAGCTTGTGTTGATTTCCTGCGCCGAGGCAAGTTGAGGCTGTGGTGGGCTGCCCAAGGAGAGATTCCCTTTGCAGAATGCAGCTCCCAGAAGGTCGTTTTGATTTGCCATTGCGACGGGGCCTCGGCACTGAGGGGCAGAGCTGGCTCAGGGGGCATGGCTGCGGCCTAGGCGCAGAAGGTCTTCGCGCTCCGAATCCTGCTTCCCCACGAATGAGAACCCCTGTGGAGTGTGATTTGGGTGCCAGAAACCCCCAGCAAAGCAGCAGGGCCCAGGGATCCAGGGGCAGCCCAGCTCAGCTTCGCCCTATGGAGAGCGGAGTGCCGGGGGCGAAAACGGATAGCGTGGCTTTCCTGAGCGGAGGCGAGTTGGGGCTGTGCTTTGCTGCCCGAGGAGTGTTTCCCTTTGCAGAATGCAGCTCCCCGAAGCTCGATTTGGGCCGTCGCTGCGACGGGGCCTCGGCGCTGAGCGGCCGAGCTGGCTCAGGGTGCATGGCTGTGGTCTGGGCGCAGAAGGCCTTCGCGCGCCCAATCCTGCTTCCCCACGAAGGAGAACCCGTGGGCAGTGTGATTCGGGTGCCGGAAAGCCCCAGCAAAGCAGCAGGGCCCAGGGATCCAGGGGCAGCCCAGCTCAGCTTCGCCCTATGGAGAGGGGAGGGCCGGGCGCGAAAACGGATAGCATTGCTTTCCTGAGCGGAGGCACGTTGGGGCTGTGGTTTGCTGCCCCAGCAGAGTTTCGCTTTGCAGAATGCAGCTCTCAGAAGCTCATTTTGGGCAATCGGTGCGACGGGGCCTCGGAGCTGAGTGGCCGAGCTGGCTCAGGGGGCATGGCTGGGGCCTGGGCGCAGGAGGCTTTCGCGCGCCCAATCCTGCATTCCCCGCGAAGGAGAACCCGTGGGGAGTGCGTTTCGGGCTCCGGAGACCCCCAGGAAAGCAGCAGGGCCCAGGGATCCAGGGGCAGCCCAGCCCCGCTTTGCCCAATGGAGAGCCGAAGGCCGGGGCGAAAACAGCTTGTGTTGATTTCCTGCAGCGAGGCACGGTGAGGCTGTGGTTTGTTGCCCAAGGAGAGTTTCCCTTTGCAGAATGCAGTTCCCAGAAGCTCGTTATGTGCCATCGCTGCGACGGGGCCTCGGCGCTGAGCGGCCGAGCTGGATCAGGGGGCATGGCAGGGACCTGGGCGCAGAAGGCCTTCGCGCGCCCAATCCTGTTTCCCCACGAAGGAGTACCCATGGGCAGTGTGATTCGGGTGCCGGAAACCCCCAGCAAAGCAGCTGGGCCCAGGGATCCAGGTGCAGCCCAGCCCCGCATCGCCCTATGAAGAGCGCAGGGCCTGGAAGGGAAAAAGGCTTGCACTGCTTTCCTGAGCCAAGGCGAGTTGGGGGTGTGGTTTGCTGCCCGAGGAGAGTTTCCCTTTGCAGAATGCAGCTCCCAGAAGCTCCTCATGGGCTGTCGCTGCGAAGGGGCCTCGGCGGTGAGCGACTGAACTGGCTCAGGGGGCATGGATGGGGCCTGGGCGCAGAAGGCCTTCACGTGCCCAATCCTACTTCCCAAAGAAGGAGAACCAGTGGGGAGTGGGTTTCGGGCACTGGAGACCCCCAGCAAAGCAGCAGGGCCCAGGGAGCCAGGGGCAGCCCAGCTCAGCTTCGCCCTATGGAGAGCGGAGGGCCGGGGGCGAAAACAGCTTGTGTTGATTTCCTGCGCCGAGGCAAGTTGAGGCTGTGGTGTGCTGCCCAAGGAGAGTTTCCCTTTGCAGAATGCAGCTCCCAGAAGCTCGTTTTGATTTGCCATTGCGACGGGGCCTCGGCACTGAGGGGCAGAGCTGGCTCAGGGGGCATGGATGGGGCCTGGGTGCAGAAGACCTTCGCGCACCCAATCCTACATCCCAAAGAAGGAGAACCAGTGGGGAGTGGGTTTCGGGCGCTGGAGACCCCCAGCAAAGCAGCAGTGCCCAGGGAGCCAGGGGCATCCCAGCTCAGCTTCACCCTATGGAGAGCGGAGGGCCCGGGGCGAAAACAGCTTGTGTTGATTTCCTGCGCCGAGGCAAGTTGAGGCTGTGGTGGGCTGCCCAAGGAGAGATTCCCTTTGCAGAATGCAGCTCCCAGAAGGTCGTTTTGATTTGCCATTGCGACGGGGCCTCGGCACTGAGGGGCAGAGCTGGCTCAGGGGGCATGGCTGCGGCCTAGGCGCAGAAGGTCTTCGCGCTCCGAATCCTGCTTCCCCACGAATGAGAACCCCTGTGGAGTGTGATTTGGGTGCCAGAAACCCCCAGCAAAGCAGCAGGGCCCAGGGATCCAGGGGCAGCCCAGCTCAGCTTCGCCCTATGGAGAGCGGAGTGCCGGGGGCGAAAATGGATAGCGTTGCTTTCCTGAGCGGAGGCGAGTTGGGGCTGTGCTTTGCTGCCCGAGGAGTGTTTCCCTTTGCAGAATGCAGCTCCCCGAAGCTCGATTTGGGCCGTCGCTGCGACGGGGCCTCGGCGCTGAGCGGCCGAGCTGGCTCAGGGTGCATGGCTGTGGTCTGGGCGCAGAAGGCCTTCGCGCGCCCAATCCTGCTTCCCCACGAAGGAGAACCCGTGGGCAGTGTGATTCGGGTGCCGGAAAGCCCCAGCAAAGCAGCAGGGCCCAGGGATCCAGGGGCAGCCCAGCTCAGCTTCGCCCTATGGAGAGGGGAGGGCCGGGCGCGAAAACGGATAGCATTGCTTTCCTGAGCGGAGGCACGTTGGGGCTGTGGTTTGCTGCCCCAGCAGAGTTTCGCTTTGCAGAATGCAGCTCTCAGAAGCTCATTTTGGGCAATCGGTGCGACGGGGCCTCGGAGCTGAGTGGCCGAGCTGGCTCAGGGGGCATGGCTGGGGCCTGGGCGCAGGAGGCTTTCGCGCGCCCAATCCTGCATTCCCCGCGAAGGAGAACCCGTGGGGAGTGCGTTTCGGGCTCCGGAGACCCCCAGGAAAGCAGCAGGGCCCAGGGATCCAGGGGCAGCCCAGCCCCGCTTTGCCCAATGGAGAGCCGAAGGCCGGGGCGAAAACAGCTTGTGTTGATTTCCTGCAGCGAGGCACGGTGAGGCTGTGGTTTGTTGCCCAAGGAGAGTTTCCCTTTGCAGAATGCAGTTCCCAGAAGCTCGTTATGTGCCATCGCTGCGACGGGGCCTCGGCGCTGAGCGGCCGAGCTGGATCAGGGGGCATGGCAGGGACCTGGGCGCAGAAGGCCTTCGCGCGCCCAATCCTGTTTCCCCACGAAGGAGTACCCATGGGCAGTGTGATTCGGGTGCCGGAAACCCCCAGCAAAGCAGCTGGGCCCAGGGATCCAGGTGCAGCCCAGCCCCGCATCACCCTATGAAGAGCGCAGGGCCTGGAAGGGAAAAAGGCTTGCACTGCTTTCCTGAGCCAAGGCGAGTTGGGGGTGTGGTTTGCTGCCCGAGGAGAGTTTCCCTTTGCAGAATGCAGCTCCCAGAAGCTCCTCATGGGCTGTCGCTGCGAAGGGGCCTCGGCGGTGAGCGACTGAACTGGCTCAGGGGGCATGGATGGGGCCTGGGCGCAGAAGGCCTTCACGTGCCCAATCCTACTTCCCAAAGAAGGAGAACCAGTGGGGAGTGGGTTTCGGGCACTGGAGACCCCCAGCAAAGCAGCAGGGCCCAGGGAGCCAGGGGCAGCCCAGCTCAGCTTCGCCCTATGGAGAGCGGAGGGCCGGGGGCGAAAACAGCTTGTGTTGATTTCCTGCGCCGAGGCAAGTTGAGGCTGTGGTGTGCTGCCCAAGGAGAGTTTCCCTTTGCAGAATGCAGCTCCCAGAAGCTCGTTTTGATTTGCCATTGCGACGGGGCCTCGGCACTGAGGGGCAGAGCTGGCTCAGGGGGCATGGATGGGGCCTGGGTGCAGAAGACCTTCGCGCACCCAATCCTACATCCCAAAGAAGGAGAACCAGTGGGGAGTGGGTTTCGGGCGCTGGAGACCCCCAGCAAAGCAGCAGTGCCCAGGGAGCCAGGGGCATCCCAGCTCAGCTTCACCCTATGGAGAGCGGAGAGCCCGGGGCGAAAACAGCTTGTGTTGATTTCCTGCGCCGAGGCAAGTTGAGGCTGTGGTGGGCTGCCCAAGGAGAGATTCCCTTTGCAGAATGCAGCTCCCAGAAGGTCGTTTTGATTTGCCATTGCGACGGGGCCTCGGCACTGAGGGGCAGAGCTGGCTCAGGGGGCATGGCTGCGGCCTAGGCGCAGAAGGTCTTCGCGCTCCGAATCCTGCTTCCCCACGAATGAGAACCCCTGTGGAGTGTGATTTGGGTGCCAGAAACCCCCAGCAAAGCAGCAGGGCCCAGGGATCCAGGGGCAGCCCAGCTCAGCTTCGCCCTATGGAGAGCGGAGTGCCGGGGGCGAAAACGGATAGCGTTGCTTTCCTGAGCGGAGGCGAGTTGGGGCTGTGCTTTGCTGCCCGAGGAGTGTTTCCCTTTGCAGAATGCAGCTCCCCGAAGCTCGATTTGGGCCGTCGCTGCGACGGGGCCTCGGCGCTGAGCGGCCGAGCTGGCTCAGGGTGCATGGCTGTGGTCTGGGCGCAGAAGGCCTTCGCGCGCCCAATCCTGCTTCCCCACGAAGGAGAACCCGTGGGCAGTGTGATTCGGGTGCCGGAAAGCCCCAGCAAAGCAGCAGGGCCCAGGGATCCAGGGGCAGCCCAGCTCAGCTTCGCCCTATGGAGAGGGGAGGGCCGGGCGCGAAAACGGATAGCATTGCTTTCCTGAGCGGAGGCACGTTGGGGCTGTGGTTTGCTGCCCCAGCAGAGTTTCGCTTTGCAGAATGCAGCTCTCAGAAGCTCATTTTGGGCAATCGGTGCGACGGGGCCTCGGAGCTGAGTGGCCGAGCTGGCTCAGGGGGCATGGCTGGGGCCTGGGCGCAGGAGGCTTTCGCGCGCCCAATCCTGCATTCCCCGCGAAGGAGAACCCGTGGGGAGTGCGTTTCGGGCTCCGGAGACCCCCAGGAAAGCAGCAGGGCCCAGGGATCCAGGGGCAGCCCAGCCCCGCTTTGCCCAATGGAGAGCCGAAGGCCGGGGCGAAAACAGCTTGTGTTGATTTCCTGCAGCGAGGCACGGTGAGGCTGTGGTTTGTTGCCCAAGGAGAGTTTCCCTTTGCAGAATGCAGTTCCCAGAAGCTCGTTATGTGCCATCGCTGCGACGGGGCCTCGGCGCTGAGCGGCCGAGCTGGATCAGGGGGCATGGCAGGGACCTGGGCGCAGAAGGCCTTCGCGCGCCCAATCCTGTTTCCCCACGAAGGAGTACCCATGGGCAGTGTGATTCGGGTGCCGGAAACCCCCAGCAAAGCAGCTGGGCCCAGGGATCCAGGTGCAGCCCAGCCCCGCATCGCCCTATGAAGAGCGCAGGGCCTGGAAGGGAAAAAGGCTTGCACTGCTTTCCTGAGCCAAGGCGAGTTGGGGGTGTGGTTTGCTGCCCGAGGAGAGTTTCCCTTTGCAGAATGCAGCTCCCAGAAGCTCCTCATGGGCTGTCGCTGCGAAGGGGCCTCGGCGGTGAGCGACTGAACTGGCTCAGGGGGCATGGATGGGGCCTGGGCGCAGAAGGCCTTCACGTGCCCAATCCTACTTCCCAAAGAAGGAGAACCAGTGGGGAGTGGGTTTCGGGCACTGGAGACCCCCAGCAAAGCAGCAGGGCCCAGGGAGCCAGGGGCAGCCCAGCTCAGCTTCGCCCTATGGAGAGCGGAGGGCCGGGGGCGAAAACAGCTTGTGTTGATTTCCTGCACCGAGGCAAGTTGAGGCTGTGGTGTGCTGCCCAAGGAGAGTTTCCCTTTGCAGAATGCAGCTCCCAGAAGCTCGTTTTGATTTGCCATTGCGACGGGGCCTCGGCACTGAGGGGCAGAGCTGGCTCAGGGGGCATGGATGGGGCCTGGGTGCAGAAGACCTTCGCGCACCCAATCCTACATCCCAAAGAAGGAGAACCAGTGGGGAGTGGGTTTCGGGCGCTGGAGACCCCCAGCAAAGCAGCAGTGCCCAGGGAGCCAGGGGCATCCCAGCTCAGCTTCACCCTATGGAGAGCGGAGGGCCCGGGGCGAAAACAGCTTGTGTTGATTTCCTGCGCCGAGGCAAGTTGAGGCTGTGGTGGGCTGCCCAAGGAGAGATTCCCTTTGCAGAATGCAGCTCCCAGAAGGTCGTTTTGATTTGCCATTGCGACGGGGCCTCGGCACTGAGGGGCAGAGCTGGCTCAGGGGGCATGGCTGCGGCCTAGGCGCAGAAGGTCTTCGCGCTCCGAATCCTGCTTCCCCACGAATGAGAACCCCTGTGGAGTGTGATTTGGGTGCCAGAAACCCCCAGCAAAGCAGCAGGGCCCAGGGATCCAGGGGCAGCCCAGCTCAGCTTCGCCCTATGGAGAGCGGAGTGCCGGGGGCGAAAACGGATAGCGTTGCTTTCCTGAGCGGAGGCGAGTTGGGGCTGTGCTTTGCTGCCCGAGGAGTGTTTCCCTTTGCAGAATGCAGCTCCCCGAAGCTCGATTTGGGCCGTCGCTGCGACGGGGCCTCGGCGCTGAGCGGCCGAGCTGGCTCAGGGTGCATGGCTGTGGTCTGGGCGCAGAAGGCCTTCGCGCGCCCAATCCTGCTTCCCCACGAAGGAGAACCCGTGGGCAGTGTGATTCGGGTGCCGGAAAGCCCCAGCAAAGCAGCAGGGCCCAGGGATCCAGGGGCAGCCCAGCTCAGCTTCGCCCTATGGAGAGGGGAGGGCCGGGCGCGAAAACGGATAGCATTGCTTTCCTGAGCGGAGGCACGTTGGGGCTGTGGTTTGCTGCCCCAGCAGAGTTTCGCTTTGCAGAATGCAGCTCTCAGAAGCTCATTTTGGGCAATCGGTGCGACGGGGCCTCGGAGCTGAGTGGCCGAGCTGGCTCAGGGGGCATGGCTGGGGCCTGGGCGCAGGAGGCTTTCGCGCGCCCAATCCTGCATTCCCCGCGAAGGAGAACCCGTGGGGAGTGCGTTTCGGGCTCCGGAGACCCCCAGGAAAGCAGCAGGGCCCAGGGATCCAGGGGCAGCCCAGCCCCGCTTTGCCCAATGGAGAGCCGAAGGCCGGGGCGAAAACAGCTTGTGTTGATTTCCTGCAGCGAGGCACGGTGAGGCTGTGGTTTGTTGCCCAAGGAGAGTTTCCCTTTGCAGAATGCAGTTCCCAGAAGCTCGTTATGTGCCATCGCTGCGACGGGGCCTCGGCGCTGAGCGGCCGAGCTGGATCAGGGGGCATGGCAGGGACCTGGGCGCAGAAGGCCTTCGCGCGCCCAATCCTGTTTCCCCACCAAGGAGTACCCATGGGCAGTGTGATTCGGGTGCCGGAAACCCCCAGCAAAGCAGCTGGGCCCAGGGATCCAGGTGCAGCCCAGCCCCGCATCGCCCTATGAAGAGCGCAGGGCCTGGAAGGGAAAAAGGCTTGCACTGCTTTCCTGAGCCAAGGCGAGTTGGGGGTGTGGTTTGCTGCCCGAGGAGAGTTTCCCTTTGCAGAATGCAGCTCCCAGAAGCTCCTCATGGGCTGTCGCTGCGAAGGGGCCTCGGCGGTGAGCGACTGAACTGGCTCAGGGGGCATGGATGGGGCCTGGGCGCAGAAGGCCTTCACGTGCCCAATCCTACTTCCCAAAGAAGGAGAACCAGTGGGGAGTGGGTTTCGGGCACTGGAGACCCCCAGCAAAGCAGCAGGGCCCAGGGAGCCAGGGGCAGCCCAGCTCAGCTTCGCCCTATGGAGAGCGGAGGGCCGGGGGCGAAAACAGCTTGTGTTGATTTCCTGCACCGAGGCAAGTTGAGGCTGTGGTGTGCTGCCCAAGGAGAGTTTCCCTTTGCAGAATGCAGCTCCCAGAAGCTCGTTTTGATTTGCCATTGCGACGGGGCCTCGGCACTGAGGGGCAGAGCTGGCTCAGGGGGCATGGATGGGGCCTGGGTGCAGAAGACCTTCGCGCACCCAATCCTACATCCCAAAGAAGGAGAACCAGTGGGGAGTGGGTTTCGGGCGCTGGAGACCCCCAGCAAAGCAGCAGTGCCCAGGGAGCCAGGGGCATCCCAGCTCAGCTTCACCCTATGGAGAGCGGAGGGCCCGGGGCGAAAACAGCTTGTGTTGATTTCCTGCGCCGAGGCAAGTTGAGGCTGTGGTGGGCTGCCCAAGGAGAGATTCCCTTTGCAGAATGCAGCTCCCAGAAGGTCGTTTTGATTTGCCATTGCGACGGGGCCTCGGCACTGAGGGGCAGAGCTGGCTCAGGGGGCATGGCTGCGGCCTAGGCGCAGAAGGTCTTCGCGCTCCGAATCCTGCTTCCCCACGAATGAGAACCCCTGTGGAGTGTGATTTGGGTGCCAGAAACCCCCAGCAAAGCAGCAGGGCCCAGGGATCCAGGGGCAGCCCAGCTCAGCTTCGCCCTATGGAGAGCGGAGTGCCGGGGGCGAAAATGGATAGCGTTGCTTTCCTGAGCGGAGGCGAGTTGGGGCTGTGCTTTGCTGCCCGAGGAGTGTTTCCCTTTGCAGAATGCAGCTCCCCGAAGCTCGATTTGGGCCGTCGCTGCGACGGGGCCTCGGCGCTGAGCGGCCGAGCTGGCTCAGGGTGCATGGCTGTGGTCTGGGCGCAGAAGGCCTTCGCGCGCCCAATCCTGCTTCCCCACGAAGGAGAACCCGTGGGCAGTGTGATTCGGGTGCCGGAAAGCCCCAGCAAAGCAGCAGGGCCCAGGGATCCAGGGGCAGCCCAGCTCAGCTTCGCCCTATGGAGAGGGGAGGGCCGGGCGCGAAAACGGATAGCATTGCTTTCCTGAGCGGAGGCACGTTGGGGCTGTGGTTTGCTGCCCCAGCAGAGTTTCGCTTTGCAGAATGCAGCTCTCAGAAGCTCATTTTGGGCAATCGGTGCGACGGGGCCTCGGAGCTGAGTGGCCGAGCTGGCTCAGGGGGCATGGCTGGGGCCTGGGCGCAGGAGGCTTTCGCGCGCCCAATCCTGCATTCCCCGCGAAGGAGAACCCGTGGGGAGTGCGTTTCGGGCTCCGGAGACCCCCAGGAAAGCAGCAGGGCCCAGGGATCCAGGGGCAGCCCAGCCCCGCTTTGCCCAATGGAGAGCCGAAGGCCGGGGCGAAAACAGCTTGTGTTGATTTCCTGCAGCGAGGCACGGTGAGGCTGTGGTTTGTTGCCCAAGGAGAGTTTCCCTTTGCAGAATGCAGTTCCCAGAAGCTCGTTATGTGACATCGCTGCGACGGGGCCTCGGCGCTGAGCGGCCGAGCTGGATCAGGGGGCATGGCAGGGACCTGGGCGCAGAAGGCCTTCGCGCGCCCAATCCTGTTTCCCCACGAAGGAGTACCCATGGGCAGTGTGATTCGGGTGCCGGAAACCCCCAGCAAAGCAGCTGGGCCCAGGGATCCATGGGCAGACCAGCCCCGCATCGCCCTATGGAGAGCGCAGGGCCTGGGGGGAAAACGGCTTGCACTGCTTTCCTGAGCCAAGGCGCGTTGGGGGTGTGGTTTGCTGCCCGAGGAGAGTTTCCCTTTGCAGAATGCAGCTCCCAGAAGCTCGTTTTGGGCCGTAGCTGCCACGGGTCCTCAGCACTGAGCGGCCGAGCTGGCTCAGGGGGCATGGCTGGGGCCTGGGCGCAGAAGCCTTTCGCGCACCCAATCCTGCATTCCCCACGAAGGAGAACCCGTGGGGAGTGGGATTTGGGCGCCGGAGACCCCCAGCAAAGCAGCAGGGCCCAGGGAGCCAGGGGTGGCCCAGCCCCGCTTTGCCCTATGGAGAGAGGAGGGCCGGGGGCGCAAACAGCTTGTGTTGATTTCCTGCGCCAAGGCACGGTGAGGCTGTGGATTGCTGCGGGAGGAGAGTTTCCCTTTGCAGAATGAAGATCCCAGAAGCTCGTCATGCGCCGTCGCTGCGAAGGGGCCTCGGCGCTGAGCGGCCTAGCTGGCTCAGGGGGCATGGATGGGGCCTGGGCGCAGAAGACCTTCGCGCGCCCAATCCTACTTCCAAAAGAAGGAGAACCAGTGGGGAGTGGGTTTCGGGCGCTGGAGACCCCCAGCAAAGCAGCAGTGCCCAGGGAGCCAGGGGTAGCTCAGCTCAGCTTCGCCCTATGGAGAGCGGAGGGCCGGGGGCGAAAACAGCTTGTGTTGCTTTCCTGAGCGGAGGCGAGTTGGGGCTGTGCTTTGCTGCCCGAGGAGTGTTTCCCTTTGCAGAATGCAGCTCCCCGAAGCTCGATTTGGGCCGTCGCTGCGACGGGGCCTCGGCGCTGAGCGGCCGAGCTGGCTCAGGGTGCATGGCTGTGGTCTGGGCGCAGAAGGCCTTCGCGCGCCCAATCCTGCTTCCCCACGAAGGAGAACCCGTGGGCAGTGTGATTCGGGTGCCGGAAAGCCCCAGCAAAGCAGCAGGGCCCAGGGATCCAGGGGCAGCCCAGCTCAGCTTCGCCCTATGGAGAGGGGAGGGCCGGGCGCGAAAACGGATAGCATTGCTTTCCTGAGCGGAGGCACGTTGGGGCTGTGGTTTGCTGCCCCAGCAGAGTTTCGCTTTGCAGAATGCAGCTCTCAGAAGCTCATTTTGGGCAATCGGTGCGACGGGGCCTCGGAGCTGAGTGGCCGAGCTGGCTCAGGGGGCATGTCTGGGGCCTGGGCGCAGAAGCCTTTCGCGCACCCAATCCTGCATTCCCCACGAAGGAGAACCCGTGGGGAGTGGGATTTGGGCGCCAGAGACCCCCAGTAAAGCAGCAGGGCCCAGGGAGCCAGGGGCATCCCAGCTCAGCTTCACCCTATGGAGAGCGGAGGGCCCGGGGCGAAAACAGCTTGTGTTGATTTCCTGCGCCGAGGCAAGTTGAGGCTGTGGTGGGCTGCCCAAGGAGAGATTCCCTTTGCAGAATGCAGCTCCCAGAAGGTCGTTTTGATTTGCCATTGCGACGGGGCCTCGGCACTGAGGGGCAGAGCTGGCTCAGGGGGCATGGCTGCGGCCTAGGCGCAGAAGGTCTTCGCGCTCCGAATCCTGCTTCCCCACGAATGAGAACCCCTGTGGAGTGTGATTTGGGTGCCAGAAACCCCCAGCAAAGCAGCAGGGCCCAGGGATCCAGGGGCAGCCCAGCTCAGCTTCGCCCTATGGAGAGCGGAGTGCCGGGGGCGAAAACGGATAGCGTTGCTTTCCTGAGCGGAGGCGAGTTGGGGCTGTGCTTTGCTGCCCGAGGAGTGTTTCCCTTTGCAGAATGCAGCTCCCCGAAGCTCGATTTGGGCCGTCGCTGCGACGGGGCCTCGGCGCTGAGCGGCCGAGCTGGCTCAGGGTGCATGGCTGTGGTCTGGGCGCAGAAGGCCTTCGCGCGCCCAATCCTGCTTCCCCACGAAGGAGAACCCGTGGGCAGTGTGATTCGGGTGCCGGAAAGCCCCAGCAAAGCAGCAGGGCCCAGGGATCCAGGGGCAGCCCAGCTCAGCTTCGCCCTATGGAGAGGGGAGGGCCGGGCGCGAAAACGGATAGCATTGCTTTCCTGAGCGGAGGCACGTTGGGGCTGTGGTTTGCTGCCCCAGCAGAGTTTCGCTTTGCAGAATGCAGCTCTCAGAAGCTCATTTTGGGCAATCGGTGCGACGGGGCCTCGGAGCTGAGTGGCCGAGCTGGCTCAGGGGGCATGGCTGGGGCCTGGGCGCAGGAGGCTTTCGCGCGCCCAATCCTGCATTCCCCGCGAAGGAGAACCCGTGGGGAGTGCGTTTCGGGCTCCGGAGACCCCCAGGAAAGCAGCAGGGCCCAGGGATCCAGGGGCAGCCCAGCCCCGCTTTGCCCAATGGAGAGCCGAAGGCCGGAGCGAAAACAGCTTGTGTTGATTTCCTGCAGCGAGGCACGGTGAGGCTGTGGTTTGTTGCCCAAGGAGAGTTTCCCTTTGCAGAATGCAGTTCCCAGAAGCTCGTTATGTGCCATCGCTGCGACGGGGCCTCGGCGCTGAGCGGCCGAGCTGGATCAGGGGGCATGGCAGGGACCTGGGCGCAGAAGGCCTTCGCGCGCCCAATCCTGTTTCCCCACGAAGGAGTACCCATGGGCAGTGTGATTCGGGTGCCGGAAACCCCCAGCAAAGCAGCTGGGCCCAGGGATCCAGGTGCAGCCCAGCCCCGCATCGCCCTATGAAGAGCGCAGGGCCTGGAAGGGAAAAAGGCTTGCACTGCTTTCCTGAGCCAAGGCGAGTTGGGGGTGTGGTTTGCTGCCCGAGGAGAGTTTCCCTTTGCAGAATGCAGCTCCCAGAAGCTCCTCATGGGCTGTCGCTGCGAAGGGGCCTCGGCGGTGAGCGACTGAACTGGCTCAGGGGGCATGGATGGGGCCTGGGCGCAGAAGGCCTTCACGTGCCCAATCCTACTTCCCAAAGAAGGAGAACCAGTGGGGAGTGGGTTTCGGGCACTGGAGACCCCCAGCAAAGCAGCAGGGCCCAGGGAGCCAGGGGCAGCCCAGCTCAGCTTCGCCCTATGGAGAGCGGAGGGCCGGGGGCGAAAACAGCTTGTGTTGATTTCCTGCGCCGAGGCAAGTTGAGGCTGTGGTGTGCTGCCCAAGGAGAGTTTCCCTTTGCAGAATGCAGCTCCCAGAAGCTCGTTTTGATTTGCCATTGCGACGGGGCCTCGGCACTGAGGGGCAGAGCTGGCTCAGGGGGCATGGATGGGGCCTGGGTGCAGAAGACCTTCGCGCACCCAATCCTACATCCCAAAGAAGGAGAACCAGTGGGGAGTGGGTTTCGGGCGCTGGAGACCCCCAGCAAAGCAGCAGTGCCCAGGGAGCCAGGGGCATCCCAGCTCAGCTTCACCCTATGGAGAGCGGAGGGCCCGGGGCGAAAACAGCTTGTGTTGATTTCCTGCGCCGAGGCAAGTTGAGGCTGTGGTGGGCTGCCCAAGGAGAGATTCCCTTTGCAGAATGCAGCTCCCAGAAGGTCGTTTTGATTTGCCATTGCGACGGGGCCTCGGCACTGAGGGGCAGAGCTGGCTCAGGGGGCATGGCTGCGGCCTAGGCGCAGAAGGTCTTCGCGCTCCGAATCCTGCTTCCCCACGAATGAGAACCCCCGTGGAGTGTGATTTGGGTGCCAGAAACCCCCAGCAAAGCAGCAGGGCCCAGGGATCCAGGGGCAGCCCAGCTCAGCTTCGCCCTATGGAGAGCGGAGTGCCGGGGGCGAAAATGGATAGCGTTGCTTTCCTGAGCGGAGGCGAGTTGGGGCTGTGCTTTGCTGCCCGAGGAGTGTTTCCCTTTGCAGAATGCAGCTCCCCGAAGCTCGATTTGGGCCGTCGCTGCGACGGGGCCTCGGCGCTGAGCGGCCGAGCTGGCTCAGGGTGCATGGCTGTGGTCTGGGCGCAGAAGGCCTTCGCGCGCCCAATCCTGCTTCCCCACGAAGGAGAACCCGTGGGCAGTGTGATTCGGGTGCCGGAAAGCCCCAGCAAAGCAGCAGGGCCCAGGGATCCAGGGGCAGCCCAGCTCAGCTTCGCCCTATGGAGAGGGGAGGGCCGGGCGCGAAAACGGATAGCATTGCTTTCCTGAGCGGAGGCACGTTGGGGCTGTGGTTTGCTGCCCCAGCAGAGTTTCGCTTTGCAGAATGCAGCTCTCAGAAGCTCATTTTGGGCAATCGGTGCGACGGGGCCTCGGAGCTGAGTGGCCGAGCTGGCTCAGGGGGCATGGCTGGGGCCTGGGCGCAGGAGGCTTTCGCGCGCCCAATCCTGCATTCCCCGCGAAGGAGAACCCGTGGGGAGTGCGTTTCGGGCTCCGGAGACCCCCAGGAAAGCAGCAGGGCCCAGGGATCCAGGGGCAGCCCAGCCCCGCTTTGCCCAATGGAGAGCCGAAGGCCGGGGCGAAAACAGCTTGTGTTGATTTCCTGCAGCGAGGCACGGTGAGGCTGTGGTTTGTTGCCCAAGGAGAGTTTCCCTTTGCAGAATGCAGTTCCCAGAAGCTCGTTATGTGCCATCGCTGCGACGGGGCCTCGGCGCTGAGCGGCCGAGCTGGATCAGGGGGCATGGCAGGGACCTGGGCGCAGAAGGCCTTCGCGCGCCCAATCCTGTTTCCCCACGAAGGAGTACCCATGGGCAGTGTGATTCGGGTGCCGGAAACCCCCAGCAAAGCAGCTGGGCCCAGGGATCCATGGGCAGACCAGCCCCGCATCGCCCTATGGAGAGCGCAGGGCCTGGGGGGAAAACGGCTTGCACTGCTTTCCTGAGCCAAGGCGCGTTGGGGGTGTGGTTTGCTGCCCGAGGAGAGTTTCCCTTTGCAGAATGCAGCTCCCAGAAGCTCGTTTTGGGCCGTAGCTGCCACGGGTCCTCAGCACTGTGCGGCCGAGCTGGCTCAGGGGGCATGGCTGGGGCCTGGGCGCAGAAGCCTTTCGCGCACCCAATCCTGCATTCCCCACGAAGGAGAACCCGTGGGGAGTGGGATTTGGGCGCCGGAGACCCCCAGCAAAGCAGCAGGGCCCAGGGAGCCAGGGGTGGCCCAGCCCCGCTTTGCCCTATGGAGAGAGGAGGGCCGGGGGCGCAAACAGCTTGTGTTGATTTCCTGCGCCAAGGCACGGTGAGGCTGTGGATTGCTGCGGGAGGAGAGTTTCCCTTTGCAGAATGAAGATCCCAGAAGCTCGTCATGCGCCGTCGCTGCGAAGGGGCCTCGGCGCTGAGCGGCCTAGCTGGCTCAGGGGGCATGGATGGGGCCTGGGCGCAGAAGACCTTCGCGCGCCCAATCCTACTTCCCAAAGAAGGAGAACCAGTGGGGAGTGGGTTTCGGGCGCTGGAGACCCCCAGCAAAGCAGCAGTGCCCAGGGAGCCAGGGGTAGCTCAGCTCAGCTTCGCCCTATGGAGAGCGGAGGGCCGGGGGCGAAAACAGCTTGTGTTGCTTTCCTGAGCGGAGGCGAGTTGGGGCTGTGCTTTGCTGCCCGAGGAGTGTTTCCCTTTGCAGAATGCAGCTCCCCGAAGCTCGATTTGGGCCGTCGCTGCGACGGGGCCTCGGCGCTGAGCGGCCGAGCTGGCTCAGGGTGCATGGCTGTGGTCTGGGCGCAGAAGGCCTTCGCGCGCCCAATCCTGCTTCCCCACGAAGGAGAACCCGTGGGCAGTGTGGTTCGGGTGCCGGAAAGCCCCAGCAAAGCAGCAGGGCCCAGGGATCCAGGGGCAGCCCAGCTCAGCTTCGCCCTATGGAGAGGGGAGGGCCGGGCGCGAAAACGGATAGCATTGCTTTCCTGAGCGGAGGCACGTTGGGGCTGTGGTTTGCTGCCCCAGCAGAGTTTCGCTTTGCAGATGCAGCTCTCAGAAGCTCATTTTGGGCAATCGGTGCGACGGGGCCTCGGAGCTGAGTGGCCGAGCTGGCTCAGGGGGCATGGCTGGGGCCTGGGCGCAGAAGCCTTTCGCGCAACCAATCCTGCATTCCCCACGAAGGAGAACCCGTGGGGAGTGGGATTTGGGCGCCAGAGACCCCCAGTAAAGCAGCAGGGCCCAGGGAGCCAGGGGTGGCCCAGCCCCGCTTTGCCCTATGGAGAGAGGAGGGCCGGGGGCGCAAACAGCTTGTGTTGATTTCCTGCGCCAAGGCACGGTGAGGCTGTGGCTTGCTGCCCGAGGAGAGTTTCCCTTTGCAGAATGCAGCTCCCAGAAGGTCGTTTTGATTTGCCATTGCGACGGGGCCTCGGCACTGAGGGGCAGAGCTGGCTCAGGGGGCATGGCTGGGGCCTAGGCGCAGAAGGTCTTCGCGCTCCGAATCCTGCTTCCCCACGAATGAGAACCCCTGTGGAGTGTGATTTGGGTGCCAGAAACCCCCAGCAAAGCAGCAGGGCCCAGGGATCCAGGGGCAGCCCAGCTCAGCTTCGCCCTATGAAGAGCAGAGTGCCGGGGGCGAAAATGGATAGCGTTGCTTTCCTGAGCGGAGGCGAGTTGGGGCTGTGCTTTGCTGCCCGAGGAGTGTTTCCCTTTGCAGAATGCAGCTCCCCGAAGCTCGATTTGGGCCGTCGCTGCGACGGGGCCTCGGCGCTGAGCGGCCGAGCTGGATCAGGGTGCATGGCTGTGGTCTGGGCGCAGAAGGCCTTCGCGCGCCCAATCCTGCTTCCCCACGGAGGAGAACCCGTGGGCAGTGTGATTCGGGTGCCGGAAAGCCCCAGCAAAGCAGCAGGGCCCAGGGATCCAGGGGCAGCCCAGCTCAGCTTCGCCCTATGGAGAGGGGAGGGCCGGGCGCGAAAACGGATAGCATTGCTTTCCTGAGCGGAGGCACGTTGGGGCTGTGGTTTGCTGCCCCAGCAGAGTTTCGCTTTGCAGAATGCAGCTCTCAGAAGCTCATTTTGGGCAATCAGTGCGACGGGGCCTCGGAGCTGAGTGGCCGAGCTGGCTCAGGGGGCATGGCTGGGGCCTGGGCGCACAAGCCTTTCGGGCACCCAATCCTGCTTCCCCACGAAGGAGAACCCGTGCGGAGTGGGTTTCGGGCTCCGGAGACCCCCAGCAAAGCGGTAGGTCCCAGGGATCCAGGTGCACCCCAGCCCCGCTTTGCCCAATGGAGAGCGGATGGCCGGGGGCGAAAACGGCTTGCGCCGCTTTCCTGAGCCGAGGCCATTAGGGGCTGTCGTTTCCTGCCTGAAGAGAGTTTCCCTTTGCAGAATGCAGCTCCCAGAAGCTCGTTTTGGTTCGTCGTTGCCTCGGGGCCTCGGCACAGAGCAGCCGAACTGGCTCGGGGGGCATGGCTGGGGCCTGGGCGCAGAAGCCTTCGCGCGCCCAATTCTGCTTCCCAAAGAAGGAGAAGCCGTGGGGAGTGGGTTTCTGCTGCCAGAAACTTCCAGCAACGCAACAGGGCCTAGGGATCCACGCTCAGCCCAGTTCAGGTTCGCCCTATGGAGAGAGGAGGGCCGGGGGCGAAAACGGATAGCGTTGCTTTCCTGAGGGGAGGCGCGTTGGGGCTGTGGTTTGCTGCCCGAGGAGAGTTTCCCTTTGCAGAATGCAGCTCCCAGAAGCTCGTTTTGATTTGCCATTGCTACGGGGCCTCGGCGCTGAGCGGCCGAGCTGGCTCAGGGAGCATGGCTGGGTCCTAGGCGCAGAAGGTCTTCCCGCTCCGAATCCTGCTTCCCCACGAATGAGAACCCTTGTGGAGTGTGATTTGGGTGCCAGAAACCCCCAGCAAAGCAGCAGGGCCCAGGGATCCAGGGGCAGCCCAGCTCAGCTTCGCCCTATGGAGAGCGGAGGGCCAGGGGCGAAAATGGATAGCGTTGCTTTCCTGAGCGGAGGCGCGTTGGGGCTGTGGTTTGCTGCCCGAGGAGTGTTTCGCTTTGCAGAATGCAGCTCCCAGAAGCTCCTTTTGGGCAGTCGGTGCAATGGGGCCTCGGCGCTGAGCGGCCGAGCTGGCTCAGGGGGCAAGGCTGGGGCCATGGCGCAGAGGCCTTCGCACGCCCAATCCTACTTCCCCACGAAGGAGAACCTGTGCGGAGTGGGCTTCGGGCGCCGGAAACCCCCAGCAAAGCTGCAGGGCCCAGGGTGCCAGGGGCAGCCCATCCCCGCTTTGCCCTCTGGAGAGCGGAGGGCCGGGGCAAAAACAGCTTGAGTTGATTTCCTGCGGCGAGGCACGGTGAGGCTGTGGTGTGCTGCCCAAGGAGAGTTTCCCTTTGCAGAATGCAGCTCCCAGAAGCTCGTTTTGGGCCCTCGCTGCGACGGGGCCTCGACGCTGAGCGGCCGAGCTGGCTCAGGGGGCATGGCTGGGGCCTGGGCGCAGAAGGCCTTCGCGTGCCCAATCCTGCTTCCCCATGAAGGAGAACCCGTGGGCAGTGTGAATTGTTTGCCGGAAACCACCAGCAATGCAGCAAGGCCCAGGTATCCAGGGGAAGCCCAGCTCATCTTCGCCCTATGGAGAGCGGAGGGCCGGGGGCGAAAACGGATAGCGTTGCTTTCCTGAGCGGAGGCGAGTTGGGGCTGTGCTTTGCTGCCCGAGGAGTGTTTTCCTTTGCAGAATGCAGCTCCCAGAATCTCGTTTTGGGCCGTCGCTGCGACGGGGCCTCGGCACTGAGCGGCCGAGCTGGCTCAGGGTGCATGGCTGTGGTCTGGGCGCAGAAGGCCTTCGCGTGCCCAATCCTGCTTCCCCACGAAGGAGAACCCGTGGGCAGTGTGATTCGGGTGCCGCAACCCCCAGCAAAGCAGCAGGGCCCAGGGATCCAGGGGCAGCCCAGCTCAGCTTTGCCCTATGGAGAGGGGAGGGCCGGGCGCGAAAACGGATAGCATTGCTTTCCTGAGCGGAGGCACGTTGGGGCTGTGGTTTTCTGCCCCAGCAGAGTTTCGCTTTGCAGAATGCAGCTCTCAGAAGCTCATTTTGGGCAATCGGTGCGAAGGGGCCTCGGAGCTGAGTGGCCGAGCTGGCTCAGGGGGCATGGCTGGGGCCTGGGCACAGGAGGCTTTCGCGCGCCCAATCCTGCATTCCCCGCGAAGGAGAACCCATGGGGAGTGCGTTTCAGGCTCCGGAGACCCCCAGGAAAGCAGCAGGGCCCAGGGATGCAGGGGCAGCCCAGCCCCGCTTTGCCCTATGGATAGCGGAGGGCCGGGGTAAAAACAACTTGTGTTGATTACCTGCGCCGAGGCACGGTGAGGCTGTGGTTTGCTGCCGGAGGAGAGTTTCCCTTTGCAGAATGCAGTTCCCAGAAGCTCGTTATGTGCCGTGGCTGCGACGGGGCCTCGGCGCTGAGCGGCCGAGCTGGCTCAGGGGCATTGTTGGGACCTGGGTGCAGAAGCTTTTCGCGCTCCCAATCCTGCATTCCCCACGAAGGAGAACCCGTGGGGAGTGGGATTTGCGCGCCGGAGACCCCCAGCAAAGCATCAGGGCCCACGGAGCCAGGGGTGGCCCAGCCCCGCTATGCCCTATGGAGAGAGGAGGGCCGGGGGCGCAAACAGCTTGTGTTGATTTCCTGTGCCAAGGCACGGTGAGGCTGTGGTTTGCTGCCGGAGGAGTTTCCCTTTGCAGAATGAAGTTCCCAGAAGCTCGTTTTGGGCCGTCGCTGCGAAGGGGCCTTGGCGCTGAGCGGCCGAGCTGGCTCAGGGGGCATGGCTGGGGCCTGGGCGCAGAAACCATTCGCCCACCCAATCCTGCATTCCCCGCGAAGGAGAACCCGTGGGGAGTGGATTTCGGGCTCCGGAGACCCCCAGGAAAGCAGCAGGTCCCATGGATCCAGGGGCAGCCCAGCTCAGCTTCGCCCTATGGAGAGCAGAGTGCCGGGGGCAAAAACGGATAGCGTTGCTTTCCTGAGCGGAGGCGAGTTGGGGCTGTGGTTTCCTGCCCAAAGATTGTTTCCCATTGCAGAATTCAACTCCCAGAAGCTCGTTTTGTGCCGTCGCTGCGAAGGGGCCTCGGCGCTAAGCGGCCCAGCTGGCTCAGGGAGCATGGCTGTGGTCTGGGCGCAGAAGGCCTTCCCGCGCCCAATCCTGCTTCCCCACGAAGGAGAACCCGTGGGCAGTGTGATTCGGGTGCCAGAAACCCCCAGCAAAGCAGCAGGGCCCAGGGATCCAGGGGCAGCCCAGCTCAGCTTCGCCCTATGGAGAGGGGAGGGCCAGGAGCGAAAACGGATAGCATTGCTTTCCTGAGCAGAGGCGCGTTGGGGCTGTGGTTTGCTGCCCCAGCAGAGATTCACTTTGCAGAATGCAGCTCCCAGAAGCTCATTTTGGGCAGTCGGTGTGACGGGGCCTCGGTGTTGAGTGGCCGAGCTGGCTCGGGGGCATGGCTGCGGCCTGGGGGCAGAGGGCCTTGGCGCACCCAATCCTGCTTCCCCACGAAGGAGAACCCGTGGGCAGTGGGCTTCGGGCACCGGAGACCCCCAGCAAAGCAGCAGGGCCCAGGGAGCCAGGGGCAGCCCAGCCCCGCTTTGCCCTATGGAGAGCGAAGGCCTGGGGCGAAAACAGCCTGTGTTGATTTTCTGCGCCGAGGCACGCTGAGGCTGTGGTTTGCTGCACAAGGAGAGTTTCCCTTTGCAGAATCCAACTCCCAGAAGCTCTTTTTGGGCCGTCGCTGCGACGGGGCTTCGGCACTGTGCGGCTGAGCTGGCTCAGGGGGCATGGCTGAGGCCTGGGCGCAGAAGCCTTTCGCGCACCCAATCCTGCATTCCCCACGAAGGAGAACCCGTGGGGAGTGGGTTTCAGGCTCCGGAGAACCCCAGCAAAGCAGCAGGGCCCAGGGATCCAGGGGCAGCCCAGCCCCGCATCGCCCTATGGGAGCACAGGGCCGGGGGGTGAAAACGTCTTGCACTGCTTTCCTGAGCCAAGGCGCGTTGGGGCTGTGGTGTGCTGCCCGAGGAGAATTTCCCATTGCAGAATGAAGCTCCCAGAAGCTCTTATTGGGCCGTCGCTGCGACGGGACCTCGGCGCGGAGCGGCCGAGCTGGCTCAGGGGGCATGGCTGGGGCCTGGGCGCAGAAGACTTCGCGCGCCCAATTCTGCTTCCCAAAGAAGGAGATGCCGTGGGGAGTGGGTTTCTGCTGCCAGAAACTTCCAGCAAAGCAGCAGGGCCTAGGGATCCACGGGCAGCCCAGTTCAGGTTCGCCCTATGGAGATCGGAGGGCCGGGGGCGAAAATGGATAGCGTTGCTTTCCTGAGGGGAGGCGCGTTGGGGCTGTGGTTTGCTGCCCGAGGAGTGTTTCGCTTTGCAGAATGCAGCTCCCAGAAGCTCGTTTTGGGCAGTCGGTGCAATGGGGCCTCGGCGCTGAGCGGCCGAGCTGGCTCAGGGGGCATGCCTGGGGCCATGCCGCAGAAGGCCTTTGCACGCCCAATCCTACTTCCCCACGAAGGAGAACCTGTGCGGAGTGGGCTTCGGGCGCCGGAAACCCCCAGCAAAGCTGCAGGGCCCAGGGTGCCAGGGGCAGCCCATCCCCGCTTTGCCCTCTGGAGAGCGGAGGGCCGGGGCAAAAACAGCTTGAGTTGATTTCCTGCGGCGAGGCACGGTGAGGCTGTGGTGTGCTGCCCAAGGAGAGTTTCCCTTTGCAGAATGCAGCTCCCAGAAGCTCGTTTTGGGCCCTCGCTGCGACGGGGCCTCGACGCTGAGCGGCCGAGCTGGCTCAGGGGGCATGGCTGGGGCCTGGGCGCAGAAGGCCTTCGCGCGCCCAATCCTGCTTCCCCATGAAGGAGAACCCGTGGGCAGTGTGAATTGTTTGCCGGAAACCACCAGCAATGCAGCAAGGCCCAGGTATCCAGGGGAAGCCCAGCTCATCTTCGCCCTATGGAGAGCAGAGGGCCGGGGGCGAAAACGGATAGCGTTGCTTTCCTGAGCGGAGGCGAGTTGGGGCTGTGCTTTGCTGCCCGAGGAGTGTTTTCCTTTGCAGAATGCAGCTCCCAGAATCTCGTTTTGGGCCGTCGCTGCGACGGGGCCTCGGCACTGAGCGGCCGAGCTGGCTCAGGGTGCATGGCTGTGGTCTGGGCGCAGAAGGCCTTCGCGTGCCCAATCCTGCTTCCCCACGAAGGAGAACCCGTGGGCAGTGTGATTCGGGTGCCGCAACCCCCAGCAAAGCAGCAGGGCCCAGGGATCCAGGGGCAGCCCAGCTCAGCTTTGCCCTATGGAGAGGGGAGGGCCGGGCGCGAAAACGGATAGCATTGCTTTCCTGAGCGGAGGCACGTTGGGGCTGTGGTTTGCTGCCCGAGGAGAGTTTCCCTTTGCAGAATGCAGTTCCCAGAAGCTCGTTTTGGGCCGTCGCTGCCACGGGGCCTCGGCGCTGAGCAGCCGAGCTGGCTCAGGGGGCATGGCTGGGGCCTGGGCGCAGAAGGCCTTCGTGCACCCAATCCTGCTTCCCCACGAAGGAGAACCCGTGGGCAGTGTGATTCAGGTGACGGAAACCCCCAGCAAAGCAGCAGGGCCCAGGGATCCAGGGGCAGCCCAGCTCAGCTAGCCCTATTGATAGCGGAGGGCCGGGGGCGAAAACAGCTTCTGTTGATTTCCTGCGCCGAGGCACGGTGAGGCTGTGGTTTGCTGCCGAAGGAGTGTTTCCCTTTGCAGAATGCAGCTCCCAGAAGCTCGTTTTGGGTCGTCACTGTGACGGGGCCTCGGCACTGAGCGCCCGAGCTGGCTCATGGTGCATGGCTGGGGCCTGGGCGCAGAAGGCCTTCGCGCACCCAATCCTGCTTCCCCACGAAGGAGAACCCGTGGGCAGTGTGATTCCGGTGCCGGAAACCCCCAGCAAAGCAGCAGGGCCCGGGATCCAGGGGCGGCCCAGCTCAGCTTCGCCATAGGGAGATCGGAGGGCCGGGGCAAAAACGGATAGCGTTGCTTTCCTGAGTGGAGGCGTGTTGGGGCTGTGGTTTGCTGCCAAGGAGAGTTTCCCTTTGCAGAATGCAGCTGCCAGAAGCTCGTTTTGGGCCATCGCTGCGACGGGGCCTCGGTGCTGAGGGGCCTAGCTGGCTTAGGGGGCATGGCTGGGGCCTGGGCGCAGAAGGCCTTCGCGCGCCCAATCCTGCTTCCCCACGAAGGAGAACCCGTGGGGAGTGGGATTCGGGTGCCAGAAAACCGCAGCAAGGTAGCAGGGCCCAGGGAGCCAGGGTCAGCCCAGCTCAGCTTCGCCCTATGGAGAGCAGAGGGCCGGGCGCGAAAACGGAGAGCGTTGCTTTCCTGAGCCGAGGCACGTTGGGGCTGTGGTTTGCTGCCGGAGGAGAGGTTCCCTTTGCAGAATGCAGCTACCAGAAGCTCATTTTGGGCAGTCGGTGCGACAGGGCCTCGGCACTGGGTGGCCGAGCTGGCTCAGTGGTCAAGGCTTGGGCCTGGGCGCAGAAGGCCTTCGCGCACCCAATCCTGCTTCCCCACGAAGGAGAACCAGTGGGGAGTGGGCTTCGTGTGCCGGAGACCCCAGCAAAGCAGTAGGGCCCTGGGAGCCAGGGGCAGCCCAGCTCAGCTTCGCCCTATTGAGAACGGAGGGCCGGGCGCGAAAACGGATAGCGTTGCTTTCCTGAGCCGAGGCGCGTTGGGGCTGTGGTTTGCTGCCCCAGCAGAGTTTTGCTTTGCAGAATGCAGCTCCCAGAAGCTCATTCTGGGTAGTCGGTGTGACGGGGACTCGGCGCTGAACGGCCGAGCTGGCTCAGGGGGCATGGCTGGGGCCTGGGCGCAGAAGGCCTTCGCGCGCCCAGTCCTGCTTCCCCAAGAAGGAGAAACCGTGGGCAGTGTGATTCAGGTGCCGGAAACCCCCAGCAAAGCAGCAGGTCCCAGGGATCCAGGTGCAGCCCAGTCCCGCTTTGCCCTATAGAGAGCGAAGTGCCGGGGGGGTGGGAAACGGCTTGCACTGCTTTCCTGAGCCGAGGCGCATAGGGGCTGTGGTTTCCTGCCTGAAGAAAGTTTCCCTTTGCAGAATGAAGCTCCCAGAAGCTCGTTTTGGTTCGAAGTTGCGTCGGGACCTCGGCACTGAGCGGCCGAGCTGGCTCAGGGGGCATGGCTTGGGCCTGGGCGCAGAAGGCCTTCGCACGCCCAATCCTACTTGCCCACGAAGGAGATCCCGTGGGGAGTGTGTTTCGGTCGCCGGAAACACCCAGCAAACAGCAGGGCCCAGGGAGCCAGGGGCAGCCCAGCCCCGCTTTGCCCTATGGAGAGCGGAGGGCCGGGGGCGAAAACGGATAGCGTTGCTTTCCTGAGCCGAGGCGCGTTGGGGCTGGGGTTTGCTGCCCAAGCAGAATTTCGCTTTGCAGAATGCAGCTCCCAGAAGCTCGTTTTGGGCAGTCGGTGCGACAGGGCCTAGGCGCTGAGCAGCCAAGCTGGCTAAGGGGGCATGGCTGGGGCCTGGGCGCAGAAGGCTTTTGGGCGCCCAATCCTGCTTCCCAAAGAAGGAGAACCAGTGGGGAGTGGGCTTCGGGCGCCAGAGACTCCCAGCAAAGCAGCAGGGCCCAGGGATCCAGGGGCAGCCCAGCCCCGCTTTGCCCTACTGAGAGCGGAGGGCCGGGGCTGAAAATAGCTTGTGTTGATTTTCTGCGTGGAGGCACGGTGTTGCTGTGGTTTCCTGCCTAAGGAGAGTTTCCCTTTGCAGAATGCAGCTCCCAGAAGCTCATTTTTTGCCGTTGGAGCGACGAGGCCTCGGCGCTGCGTGGCCGAGCTGGCTCAGGGGGCATGGCTGGGGACTGGGCGCAGAAGGCCTTCGCGCGCCCAATCCTACTTCCCCACGAAGGAGAACCTGTGGGGAGTGGGTTTCGGGCGCCGGATAACCCCAGCAAAGGAGCAGGGCCCAGGGATCCAGGGGCAGCCCAGCCCCGCATCGCCCTATGGAGAGCGCAGGGCCGGAGGGGGGGGAAACGTCTTGCACCCCTTTCCTGAGCCAAGGCGCGTTGGGGCTGTGGTTTGCGGCCAGAAGAGAGTTTCCCTTTACAGAATGCAGCTCCCAGAAGCTCGTTTTGGGCCGTTGCTGCGCCGGGGCCTCAGCACTGATCAGCGGAGCTGGCTCAGGGGGTATGGCTTAGGCCTGGGCGCAGAAGGCCTTCGCACGACCAATCCTGCTTCCCCACGAAGGAGAAACCATGTAGAGTGTGTTTCGGGCGCCGGAGAGCCCAGCAAACAGCAGGGCCCAGGGAGCCAGGGGCAGCCCAGCCTCGCTTTGCCCTATGGAGAGCGCAGGGCCTGGGGCGAAGGCAGCTTTCGCTGCTTTCCTGAGCCGAGGCGCGTAGGGGCTGTGGTTTTCTGCCTGAAGAGAGTTTCCCTTTGCAGAATGCAGCTCCCAGAAGCTCGTTTTGGTTCGCCGTTGCGATAGGGCCTCGGCACTGAGCGGCTGAGCTGGCTCAGGGGGCATGGCTGGGGCCTGGGCGCAGAAGGACTCCTCGCTCCGAATCCTGCTTACCCACGAAGGAGATCCCGTGGGGAGGGGGTTTCGGGCACCGGAGACACCCAGCAAACAGCAGGGCCCAGGGATCCAGGTGCAGCGGAGCCCCGCTTTGCCCTATGGAGAGCGGAGGGCCGGGGGCGAAAACGGATAGCGTTGCTTTCCTGAGCCGGGGCACGGTGAGGCTGTGGTGTGCTGCCCAAGGAGAGTTTCCCTTTGCAGAATGCAGCTCCCAGAAGTTCCCTTTGGGCAGTCGGTGCGGCGGGGCCTCGGCGCTGAGCGGCCGAGCTGGCTCAGGGGGCCTGGCTGGGGCCTGGGCTCAGAAGGCCTTCGAGCGCCCAATCCTGCTTCCCCACGAAGGAGAACCCGTGGGGAGTGGGATTCGGGTGCCAGAAAACCACAGCAAGGCAGCAGGGCCCAGGGAGCCAGGGTCAGCCCAGCTCAGCTTCGCCCTATGGAGAGCGGAGGGCCGGGCGCGAAATCGGATAGCGTTGCTATCCTGAGCCGAGGCGCGTTGGGGCTGTGGTTTGCTACCAGAGGAGAGTTTCCCTTTGCAGAATGTAGCTACCAGAAGCTCATTTTGGGCAGTCGGTGCGACGGGGCCTCGGCAATGTGCGGCGGAGCTGGCTCAGTGGGCAAGGCTGGGGCCTGGGCGCAGAAGGCCTTCGCGCGCCCAATCCTGCGTCCCCACGAAGGAGAACCAGTGGGGAGTGGGATTCGGGCCCCGGAGACCCCCAGTAAAGCAACAGGGTTCAGGGAGCCAGGGGCAGCCCAGCCCTGCTTTGCCCTATGGACAGCGCATGGCCGGGGGTGAAAACGGATTGCGCTGCTTTCCTGAGCCAAGGCGCGTTTGGGATGTGGTTTGCTGCTGGAAGAGAGTTTCCCTTTGCAGAATGCAGCTCCCAGAAGCTCGTTTTGGGCCGTCGCTGCGAAGGGGCCTCTGCGCTGAGCGGCCGAGCTGGCTCAGGGGTTATGGCTGGGGTCTGGGCGCAGAAGGACTTCGCACGCCCAATCCTACTTGCCCACGAAGGAGAACCCGTGGGGAGTGGGTTTCGGGCGCCGGAGACACCCAGCAAACAGCAAGGCCCAGGGAGCCAGGGGCAGCCCAGCCCCGCTTTGCCTTATGGAGAGCGGAGGGCCGGGGGCGAAAACGGATAGCGTTGCTTTCCTGAGCCGAGGCACGTTGGGGCCGGGGTTTGCTGCCCGAGGAGAGTTTCGCTTTGCAGAATGCAGCTCCCAGAAGCTCGTTTTGGGCCATCGCTGCGACGGGTCCTTAGCGCTGAGCGGCCGAGCTGGCTCAGGGGGCATGGCTGGGGCCTGGGTGCAGAAGGACTCCTCGCTGCGAATCCTGCCTCCCCACGAAGGAGAACCCGTGGGTAGTGGGTTTCGGGCGACGGAGACCCCCAGCAAAGCAGCAGGGCCCAGGGATCCAGGAGCAGCCCAGCCCCGCTTTGCCCTATGGAGAGCAGAGGGCCGGGGGCGAAAACAGCTTGTGTTGATTTCCTGTGCCGACGCACGGTGAGGCTGTGGTTTGCTGCCCGAGGAGAGTTTCCCTTTGCAGAATGCAGCTGCCAGAGGCTCGTTTAGGGCCGTCGGTGCGACGGGGCTTTGGCGCAGAGCGTCCGATCTGGCTCAGGGGGCATGGCTGGGGTCTGGGCGCAGAAGGCCTTCGCACGCCCAATCCTACTTGCCCACGAAGTAGATCCCATGGGGAGTGGGTTTCGGGAGCCGGAGACACCCAGCAAACAGCAGGGCCCATCAATCCAGGTGCAGCCCAGCCCCGCTTTGCCCTATGGAGAGCGGAGGGCCGGGGGCGAAAACGGATAGCGTTGCTTTCCTGAGCCGAGGCGCGTTGGGGCTGGTGTTTGCTGCCAGAAGAGAGTTTCCCTTTGCAGAATGCAGCTCCCAGAAGCTCGTTTTGGGCAGTCGGTGCGACAGGGCCTAGGCGCTGAGCAGCCGAGCTGGCTCAAGGGGCATGGCTATGGCCTGGGCGCAGAAGGCTTTCGGGCGCCCAATCCTGCTTCCCAAAGAAGGAGAACCAGTGGGGAGTGGGCGTCGGGCGCCAGAGACCCCCAGCAAAGCAGCAGGGCCCAGGGATCCAGGGGCAGCCCAGCCCCGCTTTGCCCTATTGAGAGCGGAGGGCCGGATATGAAAATAGCTTGTGTTGATTTTCTGCGTGGAGGCACGGTGAGGCTGTGGTTTCCTGCCTAAGGAGAGTTTCCCTTTGCAGAATGCTGCTCCCAGAAGCTCATTTTGTGCCGTTGGAGCGACGAGGCCTCGGCGCTGAGCGGCCGAGCTGGCTCATTGGGCAAGTCTGGGACCTGGGCGCAGGAGGCTTTCGCGCGCCCAATCCTGCTTCCCAAAGAAGAAGAACCTGTGGGGATTGGGTTTCCGGCGCCGGAGACCCCCAGCAAAGCAGCAGGGCCCAGGGAGCCAGGGGCAGCCCAGACCCGCATCCCCCTATGGAGAGCGAAGGGCCACAGGGCGAAAAGGGCTTGCATTGCTTTCATGAGCCAAGGCGCTTTGGGACTATGGTTGCTGCCCGAGGATAGTTTCCCTTTGCAGAATGCAGCTCCCAGAAGCTCGTTTTGGGCCGACGCTGCCACGGGGCCTCGGCGCTGAGCGGCCGAGCTGGCTCAGGGGGCATGGCTGGGGCCTGGGCGCAGAAGGCCTTCGCGCGCCCAATCCTGCTTCCCCACGAAGGAGAACCTGTTGGGAGTGGGTTTCAGGCGCCGGAGACCCCCAGCAAAGCAGCAGGGCCCAGGGAGCCGGGGGTGGCCCAGCCCCGCTATGCCCTATGGAGAGAGGAGGGCCGGGCGCGAAAACGGATAGCGTTGCTTTCCTGAGCCGAGGCGCGTTGGGGCTGGGGTTTGCTGCCAGAGGAGAGTTTCCCTTTGCAGAATGCAGCTCCCAGAAGCTCGTTTTGGTTCTCCGTTGGGATGGGCCCTGGCACTGAGCGGCTGAGCTGGCTCAGGGGGCATGGCTGGGACCTGGGCGCAGAAGGACTCCTCGCTCCGAATCCTGCTTACCCACGAAGGAGATCCCGTGGGGAGTGGGTTTCGGGCACCGGAGACACACAGCAAACAGCAGGGCCCAGGGATCCAGGTGCAGCGGAGCCCCGCTTTACCCTATGGAGAGCGGAGGGCCGGGGGCGAAAACGGATAGCGTTGCTTTCCTGAGCCAGGGCACGGTGAGGCTGTGGTGTGCTGCCCAAGGAGAGTTTCCCTTTGCAGAATGCAGCTCCCAGAAGCTCCTTTTGGGCAGTCGGTGCGACGGGGCCACGGCACTGAGCGGCCGAGCTGCCTCAGGGGGCATGGCTGGGGTCTGGGCTCAGAAGGCCTTCGAGCGCCCAATCCTGCTTCCCCACGAAGGAGAACCTGTTGGGAGTGGGTTTTGGGCGCCAGAGACCCCCAGCAAAGCAGCAGGGCCCAGGGATCCAGGGGCAGCCCAGCCCCGCTTTGCCCTATTGAGAGCGGAGGGCCGGGGCTGAAAATAGCTTGTGTTGATTTTCTGCGTGGAGGCACGGTGAGGCTGTGGTTTCCTGCCTAAGGAGAGTTTCCCTTTGCAGAATGCAGCTCCCAGAAACTCATTTTGTGCCATTGGAGCGACGAGGCCTCGGCGCTGAGCGGCCGAGCTGGCTCAGGGGGCATGGCTGGGGCCTGGGCGCAGAAGCCTTTCGTGCACCCAATCCTGCATTCCCCACGAAGGAGAACCCATGGGGAGTCGGTTTCGGGCTCCGGAGACCCCCAGGAAAGCAGCAGGGCCCAGGGATTCAGGGACAGCCCAGCCCCGCATCGCCCTATGGAGAGCGCAGGGCGGGGGGGGGGGGGGAAACGGCTTGAACTGCTTTCCTGAGCCAAGGCGCGTTGGGGCGGTGGTTTGCTGCCCTAGGAGAGTTTCCCTTTGCAGAATGCAGCTCCCAGAAGCTCCTTTTGGGCCGTCACTGCAAAGGGGCCTCGGTGCTGCACCGCTGAGCTGGCTCAGGTTTCGTGGCTGGGGCCTTGGCGCAGCAGGACAACGCGCGCCAAAACCAGCATCCCCAAGGAAGGAGAACACGTTGGGAGTCGGATTCGGGCAACGGAGACCCCCACCAAAGCAGCAGTGCCAAGGGACCCAGGGGCATCCCAGCCCCGCTTCGCCCTATGAAGAGCGCACAGCCGGGGGCGAAAAGGGCTTGGGCTGATTTCCTGATCCGAGGCGCGTTGGGGCTGAGGTTTGCTGCCGAGGAGAGTTTCCCTTTGCAGAATGCAGCTCCTCGAAGCGCGTTTTTTGCCGTTTCGGAGCTAGGACCTAGGTGGGGCCCTCCCGAGCTGGCTATATGGGGGTTTCAAAGGCCAGTGCACACAAGGCTTCTTCAGGCCAAATCAGCCTTCTCCGCGAAGGAGAAGACGTTTGCAGTTGGTTTCCAGCGGCGGAGACCACCAGCCAAGCAGCAGTGCCCACGGAGCCAGAGGCAGCCCAGACCCTCCTTGGGCCTAGGGGGAGCCGAGGGCTAGGTGAGAATGAGGCAAGCGCTGGGATCCTGAGCCAAGCCGCATCGGGGCTGAGGTTTGTTCCCCGAGCCCAGTTTCCCTTTGCAGAATGCAGCTCCTCGAAGTGCGTTTTGTGCCGTTTCGAAGCTAGGCCCTAGGTGGGGCCCTCCCGAGCTGGCTCTGGGGGGGTTGCTAGGGCCAGTGCACACAGGGCTTCTTCAGGCCAATTCAGCCTTCTCCGCGAGGGAGAAGACGTTTGGAGTTGGTTTCCAGCTGCGGGGACCATCAGCCAAGCAGCAGTGCCACTGAGCCAGAGGCAGCCCAGACCCTCCTTGGCCCTAGGGGGACCCGAGGGGTAGGTGAAAACGAGGCAAGCGCTGCGCTCCTGATCTAAGCCGCATCGAGGTGAGGTTTGTTCCCCGAGCCCAGTTTCCCTTTGCAGAATGCAGCTCCTCGAAGCGCGTTTTGGGCCGTTTCGGAGCTAGGCCCTAGGTGGAGCCCTCCCGAGCTGGCTATGGGGGGGTTGCTTGGGCCAGTGCACACAGGGCTTCTTCAGGCCAAATCAGCCTTCTCCGCGAAGGAGAAGACGTTTGGAGTTGGTTTCCAGCGGCGGAGACCACCAGCCAAGCAGCAGTGCCCACGGAGCCAGAGGCAGCCCAGACCCTCCTTGGCCCTATGGGGAGCCTAGGGCTAGGTGAGAACTAGGCAAGCGCTGCGCTCCTGAGCCAAGCCGCATCGGGGCTGAGGTTTGTTCCCCGAGCCCAGTTTCCCTTTGCAGAATGCAGTTCCTAGCAGCGCGTTTTGTGCCGTTTCGGAGCTAGGCCCTAGGTGGGGTCCTCCCGAGCTGGCTCTGTGGGGGTTGCTAGGGCCAGTGCACACAGGGCTTCTTCAGGCCAATTCAGCCTTCTCCGTGAAGGAGAAGACGTTTGGAGTTGGTTTCCAGTGGCGGAGACCACCAGCCAAGCAGCAGTGCCCACGGAGCCAGAGGCACCCAGACCCTCCTTGGCCCTATGGGGAGCTGAGGGCTAGGTGAGAACGAGGCAAGCGCTGGGATCCTGAGCCAAGCCGCATCGGGACTGAGGTTTGTTTCCCGCGACCAGTTTCCCTGTGCAGAATGCAGCTCCTAGCACCGCGTTTTGTGCCGTTTCGGAGCTAGGCCCTAGGTGGGGCCCTCCCGAGATGGCTATATGGGGGTTTCAAAGGACAGTGCACACAAGGCTTCTTCAGGCCAAATCAGCCTTCTCCGCGAAGGAGAAGACGTTTGGAGTTGGTTTCCAGCGGCGGAGACCACCAGCCAAGCAGCAGTGCCCACGGAGCCAGAGGCAGCCCAGACCCTCCTTGGGCCTAGGGGGAGCCGAGGGCTAGGTGAGAACGAGGCAAGCGCTGGGATCCTGAGCCAAGCCGCATCGGGGCTGAGGTTTGTTCCCCGAGCCCAGTTTCCCTTTGCAGAATGCAGCTCCTCGAAGTGCGTTTTGTGCCCTTTCGAAGCTAGGCCCTAGGTGGGGCCCTCCCGAGCTGGCTCTGGGGGGGTTGCTAGGGCCAGTGCACACAGGGCTTCTTCAGGCCAATTCAGCCTTCTCCGCGAAGGAGAAGACGTTTGGAGTTGGTTTCCAGCTGCGGGGACAAGCAGCAGTGCCACTGAGCCAGAGGCAGCCCAGACCCTCCTTGGCCCTAGGGGGACCCGAGGGGTAGGTGAGAACAAGGCAAGCGCTGCGCTCCTGATCTAAGCCGCATCGAGGTGAGGTTTGTTCCCCGACCCCAGTTTCCCTTTGCAGAATGCAGCTCCTCGAAGCGCGTTTTGGGCTGTTTCGGAGCTAGGCCCTAGGTGGAGCCCTCCCGAGCTGGCTATGGGGGGGTTGCTAGGGCCAGTGCACACAGGGCTTCTTCAGGCCAAATCAGCCTTCTCCGCGAAGGAGAAGACGTTTGGAGTTGGTTTCCAGCGGCGGAGACCACCAGCCAAGCAGCAGTGCCCACGGAGCCAGAGGGAGCCCAGACCCTCCTTGGCCCTATGGGGAGCCTAGGGCTAGGTGAGAACTAGGCAGGCGATGCGCTCCTGAGCCAAGCTGCATCGGGGCTGAGGTTGATTCCCCGAGCCCAGTTTCCCTTTGCAGAATACAGCTCCTAGAAGCGCGTTTTGTGCCGTTTCGGAGCTAGGCCCTAGGTGGTGTCCTCCCGAGCTTGCTATGGGGGGGTTGCTAGGGCCAGTGCACACAGGGCTTCTTCAGGCCAATTCAGCCTTCTCCGCGAAGGAGAAGACGTTTGGAGTGGGTTTCCAGCGGCGGAGACCACCAGCCAAGCAGCAGTGCCCACTGAGCCAGAGGCACCCAGACCCTCCTTGGCCCTATGGGGAGCCGAGGGCTAGGTGAGAACGAGGCAAGCGCTGGGATCCTGATCCAAGCCGCATCGGGACTGAGGTTTGTTTCCCGCGACCAGTTTCCCTGTGCAGAATGCAGCTCCTAGCACCGCGTTTTGTTCCGTTTCGGAGCTAGGCCCTAGGTGGGGCCCTCCCGAGCTGGCTATATGGGGGTTTCAAAGGCCAGTGCACACAAGGCTTCTTCAGGCCAAATCAGCCTTCTCCACGAAGGAGAAGACGTTTCGAGTTGGTTTCCAGCGGCGGAGACCACCAGCCAAGCAGCAGTGCCCACGGAGCCAGAGGCAGCCCAGACCCTCCTTGGGCCTAGGAGGAGCCGAGGGCTAGGTGAGAACGAGGCAAGCGCTGGGATCCTGAGCCAAGCCGCATCTGGGCTGAGGTATGTTCCCCGAGCCCAGTTTCCCTTTGCAGAATGCAGCTCCTAGCAGCGTATTTTGTGCCATTTTGGAGCTAGGGCCTAGGTGGGGCCCTCCCGAGCTGGCTATGGTGGGGTTGCTAGGACCAGTGCACACAGGGCTTCTTCAGGCCAATTCAGCCTTCTCCGCGAAGGAGAAGACGTTTAGAGTTGGTTTCCAGCGGCGGAGACCACCAGCCAAGCAGCAGTGCCCACGGAGCCAGAGGCAGCCCAGACCCTCCTTGGGCCTATGGAGAGCTGAGGTCTAGGTGAGAACTAGGCAAGCGCTGGGATCATGAGCCAAACAGCATTGGGGCTGAGGTTTGTTCCCCGAGCCCAGTTTCCCTTTGCAGAATGCAGCTCCTCGAAGCGCGTTTTGGGCCGTTTCGGAGCTAGGCCCTAGGTGGAGCCATCCCGAGCTGGCTATGGGGGAGTTGCTAGGGCCAGTGCACACAGGGATTCTTCCGGCCCAATCAGCCTTCTCCGCGAAGGAGAAGACGTTTGGAGTTGGTTTCCAGCTGCGGAGACCACCAGCCAAGCAGCAGTGCCCACGAATCCAGAGGCAGCCCAGACCCTCCTTGGCCCTAGGGGGACCCGAGGGGTAGGTGAGAACGAGGCAAGGGCTGGGATCCTGAGCCAAGCCGCATCGGGGTGAGGTTTGTTCCCCGAGCCCAGTTTCCCTTTGCAGAATGCAGCTCCTAGAAGCGCGTTTCGTGCCGATTCTTTTCTCGGCCCTAGGTGGGGCCCTCCCCAGCTGGCTATGGGGGAGTTGCTAGGGCCAGTGCACACAGGGCTTCTTCAGGCCAAATCAGCCTTCTCCACGAAGGAGAAGACGTTTGGAGTTGGTTTCCAGCTGCGGAGACCATCAGCCAAGCAGCAGTGCCCACGGAGCCAGAGGCAGCCCAGACCCTCCTTGGGCCTAGGAGGAGCCGAGGGCTAGGTCAGAACTAGGCAAGCGCTCGGATCCTGAGCCAAGCCGCATCCGGGCTGAGGGTTGTTCCCCGAGCCCAGTTTCCCTTTGCAGAATGCAGCTCCTAGAAGCGCGTTTCCTGCCCTTTCGGAGCTCGGCCCTAGGTGGGCCCTCCCGAGCTGGCTATGGGGGAGTTGCTAGGGCCAGTGCACACAGGGCTTCTTCAGGCCAAATCAGCCTTCTCCGCGAAGGAGAAGACGTTTGGAGTTGGTTTCCAGCGTCGGAGACCACCAGCCAAGCAGCAGTGCCCACAGAGCCAGAGGCAGCCCAGACCCTCCTTGGGCCTAGGAGGAGCCGAAGGCTAGGTGAGAACGAGGCAAGCGCTGCGATCCTGAGCCAAGCCGCATCGGGGCTGAGGTTTGTTCCCCGAGCCCAGTTTCCCTTTGCAGAATGCAGCTCCTAGAAGCACGTTTTGAGCCTTTTCGGAGCTAGGCCCTAGGTAGGGCCCTCCCGAGCTGGCTATGGGGGGGTTGCTAGGGCCAGTGTACACAAGGCTTCTTCAGGCCAAATCAGCCTTCTCCGCGAAGGAGAAGACGTTTGGAGTTGGTTTCCAGCTGTGGAGACCACCAGCCAAGCAGCAGTGCCCACGGAGCCAGAGGCAGCTCAGACCCTCTTTGGCCCTATGGAGAGCCGAGGGCTAGGTGAGAACGAGGCAAGCGCTGCGATCCTGAGCCAAGCCGCATCGGGGCTGAGGTTTGTTCCCCGAGCCCAGTTTCCCTTTGCAGAATGCAGCTCCTAGAAGCGCGTTTCCTGCCCTTTCGGAGCTCGGCCCTAGGTGGGCCCTCCCGAGCTGGCTATGGGGAGTTGCTAGGGCCAGTGCACACAGGGCTTCTTCAGGCCAAATCAGCCTTCTCCGCGAAGGAGAAGACGTTTGGAGTTAGTTTCCAGCGGCGGAGACCACCAGCCAAGCAGCAGTGCCCACAGAGCCAGAGGCAGCCCAGACCCTCCTTGGGCCTAGGAGGATCCGAGGGCTAGGTGAGAACGAGGCAAGCGCTGCGATCCTGAGCCAAGCCGCATCGGGGCTGAGGTTTGTTCCCCGAGCCCAGTTTCCCTTTGCAGAATGCAGCTCCTAGAAGCACGTTTTGAGCCTTTTCGGAGCTAGGCCCTAGGTAGGGCCCTCCCGAGCTGGCTATGGGGGGGTTGCTAGGGCCAGTGTACACAAGGCTTCTTCAGGCCAAATCAGCCTTCTCCGCGAAGGAGAAGACGTTTGGAGTTGGTTTCCAGCTGTGGAGACCACCAGCCAAGCAGCAGTGCCCACGGAGCCAGAGGCAGCTCAGACCCTCTTTGGCCCTATGGAGAGCCGAGGGCTAGCTTAGAACGAGGCAAGCGCTGGGATCCTGAGCCAAGCCGCATTGGGTCTGATGTTTGTCCCCCGAGCCCAGTTTCCCTTTGCAGAATGCCGCTCCTCGAAGCGCGTTTCGTGCCGTTTCGGAGCTCGGCCCTAGGTGCGGCCCTCCCGAGCTGGCTATGGGGAGTTGCTAGGGCCAGTGCACACAGGGCTTCTTCAGGCCAAATCAGCCTTCTCCGCGAAGGAGAAGACGTTTGGAGTTGATTTCCAGCGGCGGAGACCGCCAGCCAAGCAGCAGTGCCCACGGAGCCAGAGGCAGCCCAGACCCTCCTTGGGCCTAGGAGGAGCCGAGGGCTAGGTGAGAACGAGGCAAGCGCTGCGATCCTGAGCCAAGCCGCATCGGGGCTGAGGTTTGTTCCCCAAGACCAGTTTCCCTTTGCAGAATGCAACTCCTCGAAGCGCGTTTTGTGCCGTTTCGGAGCTCGGCCCTAGGTGGGGCCCTCCCGAGCTGGCTATGGGGAGTTGCTAGGGCCAGTGCACACAGGGCTTCTTCAGGCCAAATCAGCCTTCTCCGCGAAGGAGAAGACGTTTGGAGTTGGTTTCCAGCGGCGGAGACCACCAGCCAAGCAGCACTGCCCACAGAGCCAGAGGCAGCCCAGACCCTCCTTGGGCCTAGGAGGAGCCGAGGGCTAGGTGAGAACGAGGCAAGCGCTGCGATCCTGAGCCAAGCCGCATCGGGGTGAGGTTTGTTCCCCGAGCCCAGTTTCCCTTTGCAGAATGCAGCTCCTAGAAGCACGTTTTGAGCCTTTTCGGAGCTAGGCCCTAAGTAGGGCCCTCCCGAGCTGGCTATGGGGGGGTTGCTAGGGCCAGTGTACACAGGGCTTCTTCAGGCCAAATCAGCCTTCTCCGCGAAGGAGAAGACATTTGGAGTTGGTTTCCAGCTGTGGAGACCACCAGCCAAGCAGCAGTGCCCACGGAGCCAGAGGCAGCTCAGACCCTCTTTGGCCCTATGGAGAGCCGAGGGCTAGCTTAGAACGAGGCAAGCGCTGGGATCCTGAGCCAAGCCGCATTGGGTCTGATGTTTGTCCCCCGAGCCCAGTTTCCCTTTGCAGAATGCCGCTCCTCGAAGCGCGTTTCGTGCCGTTTCGGAGCTCGGCCCTAGGTGCGGCCCTCCCGAGCTGGCTATGGGGAGTTGCTAGGGCCAGTGCACACAGGGCTTCTTCAGGCCAAATCAGCCTTCTCCGCGAAGGAGAAGACGTTTGGAGTTGGTTTCCGGCAGCGGAAACCACCAGCCAAGCGGCAGTGCCCACGGAGCCAGAGGCAGCCCAGACCCTCCTTGGGCCTAGGGGGGGCTGAAGGCTAGGTGAGAACGAGGCAAGCGCTGGGATCCTGAGCCAAGCCCCATCGGCGCTGAGGTTTGTTCCCCGCGACCAGTTTCCCTTTGCAGAATGCAACTCCTCGAAGCGCGTTTTGTGCCGTTTCGGAGCTCGGCCCTAGGTGGGGCCCTCCCGAGCTGGCTATGGGGGGGTTGCTAGGGCCAGTGCACACAGGGCTTCTTCAGGCCAAATCAGCCTTCTCCGCGAAGGTGAAGACGTTTGGAGTTGGTTTCCTGCTGCAGAGACCACCAGCCAAGCAGCAGTGCCCACGGAGCCAGAGGCAGCCCAGACCCTCCTTGGCCCTATGGGGAGCCGATGGCTAGGTGAGAACGAGGCAAGCGCTCGGATCCTGAGCCAAGCCGCATCGGGGCTGAGGGTTGTTCCCCGAGCCCAGTTTCCCTTTGCAGAATGCAGCTCCTCGAAGCACGTTTTGTGCCGTTTCGGAGCTCGGCCCTAGGTGGGGCCTTCCCGAGCTGGCTATGGGGGAGTTGCTACGGCCAGTGCACACAGGGCTTCTTCAGGCCAAATCAGCCTTCTCTGCGAAGGAGAAGACGTTTGGAGTTGGTTTCCAGCTGCGGAGACCACCAGCCAAGCAGCAGTGCCCACGGAGCCAGAGGCAGCCCAGACCCTCCTTGGCCCTATGGGGAGCCTAGGGCTAGGTGAGAACTAGGCAAGCGCTGCGCTCCTGAGCCAAGCCGCATCGGGGCTGAGGTTTGTTCCCCGAGCCCAGTTTCCCTTTGCAGAATGCAGTTCCTAGCAGCGCGTTTTGTGCCGTTTCGGAGCTAGGCCCTAGGTGGGGTCCTCCCGAGCTGGCTCTGGGGGGGTTGCTAGGGCAAGTGCACACAGGGCTTCTTCAGGCCAATTCAGCCTTCTCCGTGAAGGAGAAGACGTTTGGAGTTGGTTTCCAGCGGCGGAGACCACCAGCCAAGCAGCAGTGCCCACGGAGCCAGAGGCAGCCCAGACCCTCCTTGGGCCTAGGAGGAGCCGAGGGCTAGGTGAGAACGAGGCAAGCGCTGCGATCCTGAGCCAAGCCGCATCGGGGCTGAGGGTTGTTCCCCGAGCCCAGTTTCCCTTTGCAGAATGCAGCTCCTAGAAGCGCGTTTTGAGCCTTTTCGGAGCTAGGCCCTAGGTAGGGCCCTCCCGAGCTGGCTATGGGGAGTTGCTAGGGCCAGTGCACACAGGGCTTCTTCTGGCCAAATCAGCCTTCTCCACGAAGGAGAAGACGTTTGGAGTTGGTTTCCAGCTGCGGAGACCACCAGGCAAGCAGCAGTGCCCACGGAGCCAGAGGCAGCCCAGACGCTCCTTGGCCCTATGGGGAGCCGAGGGCTTGGTGAGAAGGAGGCAGGCGCTTGGATCCTGAGCCAAGCCGCATCGGGGCTGAGGATTGTTCCCCGAGCCCAGTTTCCCTTTGCAGAATGCAGCTCCTCGAAGCGCGTTTCCTGCCCTTTAGGAGCTCGGCCCTAGGTGGGCCCTCCCGTGCTGGCTATGGGGGAGTTGCTAGGGCCAGTGCACACAGGGCTTCTTCAGGCCAAATCAGCCTTCTCTGCTAAGGAGAAGACGTTTGGAGTTGGTTTCCGGCAGCGGAAACCACCAGCCAAGCGGCAGTGCCACGGAGCCAGAGGCAGCCCAGACCCTCCTTGGGCCTAGGGGGAACCGAGGGCGAGGTGAGAAGGAGGCAAGCGCTGGGATCCTGAGCCAAGCCGCATCGGGGCTGAGGTTTGTTCCCCGAGCCCAGTTTCCCTTTGCAGAATGCAGCTCCTAGCAGCGCGTTTTGTGCCGTTTCGGAGCTCGGCCCTAGGTGGGGCCTTCCCGAGCTGGCTCTGGGGGGGTTGCTAGGGCCAGTGCACACAGGGCTTCTTCAGGCCAAATCAGCCGTCTCCGCGAAGGAGAAGACGTTTGGAGTTGGTTTCCAGCGGCGGAGACCACCAGCCAAGCAGCAGTGCCCACAGATCCAGAGGAGCCCAGACCCTCCTTGGCCCTAGGGGGACCCGAGGGGTAGGTGAGAACGAGGCAAGGGCTGGGATCCTGAGCCAAGCCGCATCGGGGTGAGGTTTGTTCCCCGAGCCCAGTTTCCCTTTGCAGAATGCCGCTCCTCGAAGCGCGTTTCGTGCCGTTTCTTTTCTCTGCCCTAGGTGGGGCCCTCCCGAGCTGGCTATGGGGGAGTTGCTAGGGCCAGTGCACACAGGGCTTCTTCAGGCCAAATCAGCCTTCTCCACGAAGGAGAAGACGTTTGGAGTTGGTTTCCAGCGGCGGAGACCACCAGCCAAGCAGCAGTGCCCACGGAGCCAGAGGCAGCCCAGACCCTCCTTGGCCCTATGGGGAGCCTAGGGCTAGGTGAGAACTAGGCAAGCGCTGCGCTCCTGAGCCAAGCCGCATCGGGGCTGAGGTTTGTTCCCCGAGCCCAGTTTCCCTTTGCAGAATGCAGTTCCTAGCAGCGCGTTTTGTGCCGTTTCGGAGCTAGGCCCTAGGTGGGGTCCTCCCGAGCTGGCTCTGTGGGGGTTGCTAGGGCCAGTGCACACAGGGCTTCTTCAGGCCAATTCAGCCTTCTCCGTGAAGGAGAAGACGTTTGGAGTTGGTTTCCAGCGGCGGAGACCACCAGCCAAGCAGCAGTGCCCACGGAGCCAGAGGCACCCAGACCCTCCTTGGCCCTATGGGGAGCCGAGGGCTACGTGAGAACGAGGCAAGCGCTGGGATCCTGAGCCAAGCCGCATCGGGACTGAGGTTTGTTTCCCGCGACCAGTTTCCCTGTGCAGAATGCAGCTCCTAGCACTGCGTTTTGTGCCGTTTCGGAGCTAGGCCCTAGGTGGGGCCCTCCCGAGATGGCTATATGGGGGTTTCAAAGGACAGTGCACACAAGGCTTCTTCAGGCCAAATCAGCCTTCTCCACGAAGGAGAAGACGTTTGGAGTTGGTTTCCAGCGGCGGAGACCACCAGAAAAGCAGCAGTGCCCACGGAGCCAGAGGCAGCCCAGACCCTCCTTGGGCCTAGGGGGAGCCGAGGGCTAGGTGAGAAGGAGGCAAGCGCTGGGATCCTGAGCCAAGCCGCATCGGGGCTGAGGTATGTTCCCCGAGCCCAGTTTCCCTTTGCAGAATGCAGCTCCTAGAATCGCGTTTTGAGCCTTTTCGAGCTAGGCCCTAGGTAGGGCCCTCCCGAGCTGGCTATGGGGGGGTTGCTAGGGCCAGTGTACACAGTGCTTCTTCAGGCCAAATCAGCCTTCTCTGCTAAGGAGAAGACGTTTGGAGTTGGTTTCCAGCGGCGGAGACCACCAGCCAAGCAGCAGTGCCCACGGAGCCAGAGGCAGCCCAGACCCTCCTTGGGCCTAGGAGGAGCCGAGGGCTAGGTGAGAACGAGGCAAGCGCTGCGATCCTGAGCCAAGCCGCATCGGGGCTGAGGGTTGTTCCCCGAGCCCAGTTTCCCTTTGCAGAATGCAGCTCCTAGCAGCGCGTTTTGAGCCTTTTCGGAGCTAGGCCCTAGGTAGGGCCCTCCCGAGCTGGCTATGGGGAGTTGCTAGGGCCAGTGCACACAGGGCTTCTTCTGGCCAAATCAGCCTTCTCCACGAAGGAGAAGACGTTTGGAGTTGGTTTCCAGCTGCGGAGACCACCAGGCAAGCAGCAGTGCCCACGGAGCCAGAGGCAGCCCAGACGTTCCTTGGCCCTATGGGGAGCCGAGGGCTTGGTGAGAAGGAGGCAGGCGCTTGGATCCTGAGCCAAGCCGCATCGGGGCTGAGGATTGTTCCCCGAGCCCAGTTTCCCTTTGCAGAATGCAGCTCCTCGAAGCGCGTTTCCTGCCCTTTAGGAGCTCGGCCCTAGGTGGGCCCTCCCGTGCTGGCTATGGGGGAGTTGCTAGGGCCAGTGCACACAGGGCTTCTTCAGGCCAAATCAGCCTTCTCTGCTAAGGAGAAGACGTTTGGAGTTGGTTTCCGGCAGCGGAAACCACCAGCCAAGCGGCAGTGCCACGGAGCCAGAGGCAGCCCAGACCCTCCTTGGGCCTAGGGGGAACCGAGGGCGAGGTGAGAACGAGGCAAGCGCTGGGATCCTGAGCCAAGCCGCATCGGGGCTGAGGTTTGTTCCCCGAGCCCAGTTTCCCTTTGCAGAATGCAGCTCCTAGCAGCGCGTTTTGTGCCGTTTCGGAGCTCGGCCCTAGGTGGGGCCTTCCCGAGCTGGCTCTGGGGGGGTTGCTAGGGCCAGTGCACACAGGGCTTCTTCAGGCCAAATCAGCCGTCTTCGCGAAGGAGAAGACGTTTGGAGTTGGTTTCCAGCGGCGGAGACCACCAGCCAAGCAGCAGTGCCCACAGATCCAGAGGAGCCCAGACCCTCCTTGGCCCTAGGGGGACCCGAGGGGTAGGTGAGAACGAGGCAAGGGCTGGGATCCTGAGCCAAGCCGCATCGGGGTGAGGTTTGTTCCCCGAGCCCAGTTTCCCTTTGCAGAATGCCGCTCCTCGAAGCGCGTTTCGTGCCGTTTCTTTTCTCTGCCCTAGGTGGGGCCCTCCCGAGCTGGCTATGGGGGAGTTGCTAGGGCCAGTGCACACAGGGCTTCTTCAGGCCAAATCAGCCTTCTCCACGAAGGAGAAGACGTTTGGAGTTGGTTTCCAGCGGCGGAGACCACCAGCCAAGCAGCAGTGCCCACGGAGCCAGAGGCAGCCCAGACCCTCCTTGGCCCTATGGGGAGCCTAGGGCTAGGTGAGAACTAGGCAAGCGCTGCGCTCCTGAGCCAAGCCGCATCGGGGCTGAGGTTTGTTCCCCGAGCCCAGTTTCCCTTTGCAGAATGCAGTTCCTAGCAGCGCGTTTTGTGCCGTTTCGGAGCTAGGCCCTAGGTGGGGTCCTCCCGAGCTGGCTCTGTGGGGGTTGCTAGGGCCAGTGCACACAGGGCTTCTTCAGGCCAATTCAGCCTTCTCCGTGAAGGAGAAGACGTTTGGAGTTGGTTTCCAGCGGCGGAGACCACCAGCCAAGCAGCAGTGCCCACGGAGCCAGAGGCACCCAGACCCTCCTTGGCCCTATGGGGAGCCGAGGGCTACGTGAGAACGAGGCAAGCGCTGGGATCCTGAGCCAAGCCGCATCGGGACTGAGGTTTGTTTCCCGCGACCAGTTTCCCTGTGCAGAATGCAGCTCCTAGCACTGCGTTTTGTGCCGTTTCGGAGCTAGGCCCTAGGTGGGGCCCTCCCGAGATGGCTATATGGGGGTTTCAAAGGACAGTGCACACAAGGCTTCTTCAGGCCAAATCAGCCTTCTCCACGAAGGAGAAGACGTTTGGAGTTGGTTTCCAGCGGCGGAGACCACCAGAAAAGCAGCAGTGCCCACGGAGCCAGAGGCAGCCCAGACCCTCCTTGGGCCTAGGGGGAGCCGAGGGATAGGTGAGAAGGAGGCAAGCGCTGGGATCCTGAGCCAAGCCGCATCGGGGCTGAGGTATGTTCCCCGAGCCCAGTTTCCCTTTGCAGAATGCAGCTCCTAGAATCGCGTTTTGAGCCTTTTCGAGCTAGGCCCTAGGTAGGGCCCTCCCGAGCTGGCTATGGGGGGGTTGCTAGGGCCAGTGTACACAGTGCTTCTTCAGGCCAAATCAGCCTTCTCTGCTAAGGAGAAGACGTTTGGAGTTGGTTTCCAGCGGCGGAGACCACCAGCCAAGCAGCAGTGCCCACGGAGCCAGAGGCAGCCCAGACCCTCCTTGGGCCTAGGAGGAGCCGAGGGCTAGGTGAGAACGAGGCAAGCGCTGGGATCCTGAGCCAAGCCGCATCGGGGCTGAGGGTTGTTCCCCGAGCCCAGTTTCCCTTTGCAGAATGCAGCTCCTAGAAGCGCGTTTTGAGCCTTTTCGGAGCTAGGCCCTAGGTAGGGCCCTCCCGAGCTGGCTATGGGGAGTTGCTAGGGCCAGTGCACACAGGGCTTCTTCAGGCCAAATCAGCCTTCTCCACGAAGGAGAAGACGTTTGGAGTTGGTTTCCAGCTGCGGAGACCACCAGGCAAGCAGCAGTGCCCACGGAGCCAGAGGCAGCCCAGACGCTCCTTGGCCCTATGGGGAGCCGAGGGCTTGGTGAGAAGGAGGCAGGCGCTTGGATCCTGAGCCAAGCCGCATCGGGGCTGAGGATTGTTCCCCGAGCCCAGTTTCCCTTTGCAGAATGCAGCTCCTCGAAGCGCGTTTCGTGCCCTTTAGGAGCTCGGCCCTAGGTGGGCCCTCCCGTGCTGGCTATGGGGGAGTTGCTAGGGCCAGTGCACACAGGGCTTCTTCAGGCCAAATCAGCCTTCTCTGCTAAGGAGAAGACGTTTGGAGTTGGTTTCCGGCAGCGGAAACCACCAGCCAAGCGGCAGTGCCACGGAGCCAGAGGCAGCCCAGACCCTCCTTGGGCCTAGGGGGAACCGAGGGCGAGGTGAGAACGAGGCAAGCGCTGGGATCCTGAGCCAAGCCGCATCGGGGCTGAGGTTTGTTCCCCGAGCCCAGTTTCCCTTTGCAGAATGCAGCTCCTAGCAGCGCGTTTTGTGCCGTTTCGGAGCTCGGCCCTAGGTGGGGCCTTCCCGAGCTGGCTATGGGGGGGTTGCTAGGGCCAGTGCACACAGGGCTTCTTCAGGCCAAATCAGCCGTCTCCGCGAAGGAGAAGACGTTTGGAGTTGGTTTCCAGCGGCGGAGACCACCAGCCAAGCAGCAGTGCCCACAGATCCAGAGGAGCCCAGACCCTCCTTGGCCCTAGGGGGACCCGAGGGGTAGGTGAGAACGAGGCAAGGGCTGGGATCCTGAGCCAAGCCGCATCGGGGTGAGGTTTGTTCCCCGAGCCCAGTTTCCCTTTGCAGAATGCCGCTCCTCGAAGCGCGTTTCGTGCCGTTTCTTTTCTCTGCCCTAGGTGGGGCCCTCCCGAGCTGGCTATGGGGGAGTTGCTAGGGCCAGTGCACACAGGGCTTCTTCAGGCCAAATCAGCCTTCTCCACGAAGGAGAAGACGTTTGGAGTTGGTTTCCAGCGGCGGAGACCACCAGCCAAGCAGCAGTGCCCACGGAGCCAGAGGCAGCCCAGACCCTCCTTGGCCCTATGGGGAGCCTAGGGCTAGGTGAGAACTAGGCAAGCGCTGCGCTCCTGAGCCAAGCCGCATCGGGGCTGAGGTTTGTTCCCCGAGCCCAGTTTCCCTTTGCAGAATGCAGTTCCTAGCAGCGCGTTTTGTGCCGTTTCGGAGCTAGGCCCTAGGTGGGGTCCTCCCGAGCTGGCTCTGTGGGGGTTGCTAGGGCCAGTGCACACAGGGCTTCTTCAGGCCAATTCAGCCTTCTCCGTGAAGGAGAAGACGTTTGGAGTTGGTTTCCAGCGGCGGAGACCACCAGCCAAGCAGCAGTGCCCACGGAGCCAGAGGCACCCAGACCCTCCTTGGCCCTATGGGGAGCCGAGGGCTACGTGAGAACGAGGCAAGCGCTGGGATCCTGAGCCAAGCCGCATCGGGACTGAGGTTTGTTTCCCGCGACCAGTTTCCCTGTGCAGAATGCAGCTCCTAGCACTGCGTTTTGTGCCGTTTCGGAGCTAGGCCCTAGGTGGGGCCCTCCCGAGATGGCTATATGGGGGTTTCAAAGGACAGTGCACACAAGGCTTCTTCAGGCCAAATCAGCCTTCTCCACGAAGGAGAAGACGTTTGGAGTTGGTTTCCAGCGGCGGAGACCACCAGAAAAGCAGCAGTGCCCACGGAGCCAGAGGCAGCCCAGACCCTCCTTGGGCCTAGGGGGAGCCGAGGGATAGGTGAGAAGGAGGCAAGCGCTGGGATCCTGAGCCAAGCCGCATCGGGGCTGAGGTATGTTCCCCGAGCCCAGTTTCCCTTTGCAGAATGCAGCTCCTAGAATCGCGTTTTGAGCCTTTTCGAGCTAGGCCCTAGGTAGGGCCCTCCCGAGCTGGCTATGGGGGGGTTGCTAGGGCCAGTGTACACAGTGCTTCTTCAGGCCAAATCAGCCTTCTCTGCTAAGGAGAAGACGTTTGGAGTTGGTTTCCAGCGGCGGAGACCACCAGCCAAGCAGCAGTGCCCACGGAGCCAGAGGCAGCCCAGACCCTCCTTGGGCCTAGGAGGAGCCGAGGGCTAGGTGAGAACGAGGCAAGCGCTGGGATCCTGAGCCAAGCCGCATCGGGGCTGAGGGTTGTTCCCCGAGCCCAGTTTCCCTTTGCAGAATGCAGCTCCTAGAAGCGCGTTTTGAGCCTTTTCGGAGCTAGGCCCTAGGTAGGGCCCTCCCGAGCTGGCTATGGGGAGTTGCTAGGGCCAGTGCACACAGGGCTTCTTCAGGCCAAATCAGCCTTCTCCACGAAGGAGAAGACGTTTGGAGTTGGTTTCCAGCTGCGGAGACCACCAGGCAAGCAGCAGTGCCCACGGAGCCAGAGGCAGCCCAGACGCTCCTTGGCCCTATGGGGAGCCGAGGGCTTGGTGAGAAGGAGGCAGGCGCTTGGATCCTGAGCCAAGCCGCATCGGGGCTGAGGATTGTTCCCCGAGCCCAGTTTCCCTTTGCAGAATGCAGCTCCTCGAAGCGCGTTTCGTGCCCTTTAGGAGCTCGGCCCTAGGTGGGCCCTCCCGTGCTGGCTATGGGGGAGTTGCTAGGGCCAGTGCACACAGGGCTTCTTCAGGCCAAATCAGCCTTCTCTGCTAAGGAGAAGACGTTTGGAGTTGGTTTCCGGCAGCGGAAACCACCAGCCAAGCGGCAGTGCCACGGAGCCAGAGGCAGCCCAGACCCTCCTTGGGCCTAGGGGGAACCGAGGGCGAGGTGAGAACGAGGCAAGCGCTGGGATCCTGAGCCAAGCCGCATCGGGGCTGAGGTTTGTTCCCCGAGCCCAGTTTCCCTTTGCAGAATGCAGCTCCTAGCAGCGCGTTTTGTGCCGTTTCGGAGCTCGGCCCTAGGTGGGGCCTTCCCGAGCTGGCTATGGGGGGGTTGCTAGGGCCAGTGCACACAGGGCTTCTTCAGGCCAAATCAGCCGTCTCCGCGAAGGAGAAGACGTTTGGAGTTGGTTTCCAGCGGCGGAGACCACCAGCCAAGCAGCAGTGCCCACAGATCCAGAGGAGCCCAGACCCTCCTTGGCCCTAGGGGGACCCGAGGGGTAGGTGAGAACGAGGCAAGGGCTGGGATCCTGAGCAAAGCCGCATCGGGGTGAGGTTTGTTCCCCGAGCCCAGTTTCCCTTTGCAGAATGCCGCTCCTCGAAGCGCGTTTCGTGCCGTTTCTTTTCTCTGCCCTAGGTGGGGCCCTCCCGAGCTGGCTATGGGGGAGTTGCTAGGGCCAGTGCACACAGGGCTTCTTCAGGCCAAATCAGCCTTCTCCACGAAGGAGAAGACGTTTGGAGTTGGTTTCCAGCGGCGGAGACCACCAGCCAAGCAGCAGTGCCCACGGAGCCAGAGGCAGCCCAGACCCTCCTTGGGCCTAGGAGGAGCCGAGGGCTAGGTCAGAACTAGGCAAGCGCTGGGATCCTGAGCCAAGCCGCATCGGGGCTGAGGGTTGTTCCCCGAGCCCAGTTTCCCTTTGCAGAATGCAGCTCCTAGCAGCGCGTTTCCTGCCCTTTCGGAGCTCGGCCCTAGGTGGGCCCTCCCGAGCTGGCTATGGGGGAGTTGCTAGGGCCAGTGCACACAGGGCTTCTTCAGGCCAAATCAGCCTTCTCCGCGAAGGAGAAGACGTTTGGAGTTGGTTTCCAGCGGCGGAGACCACCAGCCAAGCAGCAGTGCCCACAGAGCCAGAGGCAGCCCAGACCCTCCTTGGGCCTAGGAGGAGCCGAGGGCTAGGTGAGAACGAGGCAAGCGCTGCGATCCTGAGCCAAGCCGCATCGGGGCTGAGGTTTGTTCCCCGAGCCCAGTTTCCCTTTGCAGAATGCAGCTCCTAGAAGCACGTTTTGAGCCTTTTCGGAGCTAGGCCCTAGGTAGGGCCCTCCCGAGCTGGCTATGGGGGGGTTGCTAGGGCCAGTGCACACAGGGCTTCTTCAGGCCAAATCAGCCTTCTCCGCGAAGGAGAAGACGTTTGGAGTTGGTTTCCAGCTGTGGAGACCACCAGCCAAGCAGCAGTGCCCACGGAGCCAGAGGTAGCTCAGACCCTCTTAGGCCCTATGGAGAGCCGAGGGCTAGCTTAGAACGAGGCAAGCGCTGGGATCCTGAGCCAAGCCGCATTGGGTCTGATGTTTGTCCCCCGAGCCCAGTTTCCCTTTGCAGAATGCCGCTCCTCGAAGCGCGTTTCGTGCCGTTTCGGAGCTCGGCCCTAGGTGCGGCCCTCCCGAGCTGGCTATGGGGAGTTGCTAGGGCCAGTGCACACAGGGCTTCTTCAGGCCAAATCAGCCTTCTCCGCGAAGGAGAAGACGTTTGGAGTTGATTTCCAGCGGCGGAGACCACCAGCCAAGCAGCAGTGCCCACGGAGCCAGAGGCAGCCCAGACCCTCCTTGGCCCTATGGGGAGCCGATGGCTAGGTGAGAACGAGGCAAGCGCTGGGATCCTGAGCCAAGCCGAATCGGGGCTGAGGGTTGTTCCCCGAGCCCAGTTTCCCTTTGCAGAATGCAGCTCCTCGAAGCACGTTTTGTGCCGTTTCGGAGCTCGGCCCTAGGTGGGGCCTTCCCGAGCTGGCTATGGGGAGTTGCTAGGGCCAGTGCACACAGGGCTTCTTCAGGCCAAATCAGCCTTCTCCGCGAAGGAGAAGACGTTTGGAGTTGGTTTCCAGCTGCGGAGACCACCAGCCAAGCAGCAGTGCCCACGGAGCCAGAGGCAGCCCAGACCCTCCTTGGCCCTATGGGGAGCCTAGGGCTAGGTGAGAACTAGGCAAGCGCTGCGCTCCTGAGACAAGCCGCATCGGGGCTGAGGTTTGTTCCCCGAGCCCAGTTTCCCTTTGCAGAATGCAGTTCCTAGCAGCGCGTTTTGTGCCTTTTCGGAGCTAGGCCCTAGGTGGGGCCCTCCCGAGCTGGCTATATGGGGGTTTCAAAGGCCAGTGCACACAAGGCTTCTTCAGGCCAAATCAGCCTTCTCCACGAAGAAGACGTTTGGAGTGGGTTTCCAGCGGCGGAGACCACCAGCCAAGCAGCAGTGCCCACGGAGCCAGAGGCAGCCCAGACCCTCCTTGGGCCTAGGGGGAGCCGAGGGCTAGGTGAGAACGAGGCAAGCGCTGGGATCCTGAGCCAAGCCGCATCGGGGCTGAGGTATGTTCCCCGAGCCCAGTTTCCCTTTGCAGAATGCAGCTCCTAGCAGCGTATTTTGTGCCATTTTGGAGCTAGGGCCTAGGTGGGGCCCTCCCGAGCTGGCTATGGTGGGGTTGCTAGGACCAGTGCACACAGGGCTTCTTCAGGCCAAATCAGCCTTCTCGGCGAAGGAGAAGACGTTTAGAGTTGGTTTCCAGCGGCGGAGACCACCAGCCAAGCAGCAGTGCCCACGGAGCCAGAGGCAGCCCAGACCCTCCTTGGGCCTATGGAGAGCTGAGGTCTAGGTGAGAACTAGGCAAGCGCTGGTATCATGAGCCAAGCCGCATTGGGGCTGAGGTTTGTTCCCCGAGCCCAGTTTCCCTTTGCAGAATGCAGCTCCTCGAAGCGCGTTTTGGGCCGTTTCGGAGCTAGGCCCTAGGTGGAGCCCTCCCGAGCTGCCTATGGGGGATTTGCTAGGGCCAGTGCACACAGGGATTCTTCCGGCCCAATCAGCCTTCTCCGCGAAGGAGAAGACGTTTGGAGTTGGTTTCCAGCTGCGGAGACCACCAGCCAAGCAGCAGTGCCCACGAAGCCAGAGGCAGCCCAGACCCTCCTTGGCCCTATGAGTAGCCTAGGGCTAGGTGAGAACTAGGCAGTTGATGCGCTCCTGAGCCAAGCCGCATCGGGACTGAGGTTTGTTTCCCGCGACCAGTTTCCCTGTGCAGAATGCAGCTCCTAGCACCGCGTTTTGCGCCGTTTCGGAGCTAGGCCCTAGGTGGGGCCTTCCCGAACTGGCTATATGGGGGTTTTAAAGGCCAGTGCACACAAGGCTTCTTCAGGCCAAATCAGCCTTCTCCACATAGGAGAAGATGTTTGGAGTTGGTTTCCAGCGGCGGAGACCACCAGGCAAGCAGCAGTGCCCACGGAGCCAGAGGCAGCCCAGACCCTCCTTGGGCCTAGGAGGAGCCGAGGGCTAGGTGAGAACGAGGCAAGCGCTGTGATCCTGAGCCAAGCCGCATCGGCGCTGAGGTTTCTTCCCCGAGCCCAGTTTCCCTTTGCAGAATGCAGCTCCTAGAATCGCGTTTTGAGCCTTTTCCAGCTAGGCCCTATGTAGGGCCCTCCCGAGCTGGCTATGGGGGGGTTGCTAGGGCCAGTGTACACAGTGCTTCTTCAGGCCAAATCAGCCTTCTCTGCTAAGGAGAAGACGTTTGGAGTTTGTTTCCAGCTGTGGAGACCACCAGCCAAGCAGCAGTGCCTACGGAGCCAGAGGCAGCCCAGAACCTCCTTGGCCCTAGGGGGAGCTGAGGGCTAGGTGAGAACTAGGCAATCGCTGGGATCCTGAGCCAAGCCGCATTGGGGCTGAGGTTTCTTCCCCGCGACCAGTTTCCCTTTGCAGAATGCAACTCCTCGAAGCGCGTTTTGTTCCGCTTCGGAGCTAGGCCCTAGTTGGGGCCCTCCCGAGCTGGCTATGGGGAAGTTGCTAGGGCCAGTGCACACAGGGCTTCTTCAGGCCAAATCAGCTTTCTCCACGAAGGAGAAGACGTTTGGAGTTGGTTTCCAGCTGCGGAGACCACCAGCTAAGCGGCAGTGCCAAGGAGCCATAGGCAGCCCAGACCCTCCTTGGGCCTAGGGGGAGCCGAGGGCTAGGTGAGAACTAAGCAAGCCCTGGGATCCTGAGCCAAGCCGCATCGGGGCTGAGGGTTGTTCCCCGAGCCCAGTTTCCCTTTGCAGAATGCAGCTCCTAGAAGCGCGTTTCCTGCCCTGTCGGAGCTCGGCCCTAGGTGGGCACTCCCGAGCTGGCTATGGGGAAGTTGCTAGGGCCAGTGCACACAGGGCTTCTTCAGGCCAAATAAGCCTTCTCCGCGAAGGAGAAGACGTTTGGAGTTGGTTTCCAGCGGCGGAGACCACCAGCCAAGCAGCAGTGCCCACGGAGCCAGAGGCAGCCCAGACCCTCCTTGGGCCTAGGAGGAGGCGAGGGCTAGGTGAGAACGAGGCAAGCGCTGCGATCCTGAGCCAAGCCACATCGGGGCTGAGGGTTGTTCCCCGAGCCCAGTTTCCCTTTGCAGAATGCAGCTCCTAGAAGCGCGTTTTGAGCCTTTTCGGAGCTAGGCCCTAGGTAGGGCCCTCCCGAGCTGGCTATGGGGAGTTGCTAGGGCCAGTGCACACAGGGCTTCTTCAGGCCAAATCAGCCTTCTCCGCGAAGGAGAAGACGTTTGGAGTTGGTTTCCAGCGGCGGAGACCACCAGGCAAGCAGCAGTGCCCACGGAGCCAGAGGCAGCCCAGACCCTCCTTGGCCCTATGGGGAGCCGAGGGCTTGGTGAGAAGGAGGCAAGCGCTTGGATCCTGAGCCAAGCCGCATCGGGGCCGAGGATTGTTCCCCGAGCCCAGTTTCCCTTTGCAGAATGCAGCTCCTCGAAGCGCGTTTCATGCCCTTTAGGAGCTCGGCCCTAGGTGGGCCCTCCCGTGCTGGCTATGGGGGAGTTGCTAGGGCCAGTGCACACAGGGCTTCTTCAGGCCAAATCAGCCTTCTCCGCGAAGGAGAAGACGTTTGGAGTTGGTTTCCGGCAGCGGAAACCACCAGCCAAGCGGCAGTGCCTCGGAGCCAGAGGCAGCCCAGACCCTCCTTGGGCCTAGGGGGAACCGAGGGTGAGGTGAGAACGAGGCAAGCGCTGGGATCCTGAGCCAAGCCGCATCGGGGCTGAGGTTTGTTCCCCGAGCCCAGTTTCCCTTTGCAGAATGCAGCTCCTAGCAGCGCGTTTTGTGCCGTTTCGGAGCTCGGCCCTAGGTGGGGCCTTCCCGAGCTGGCTATGGGGGGGTTGCTAGGGCCAGTGCACACAGGGCTTCTTCAGGCCAAATCAGCCGTCTCCGCGAAGGAGAAGACGTTTGGAGTTGGTTTCCAGCGGCGGAGACCACCAGCCAAGCAGCAGTGCCCACAGATCCAGAGGCAGCACAGACCCTCCTTGGCCCTAGGGGGAGCCGATGGCTAGGTGAGAACGAGGCAAGGGCTGGGATCCTGAGCCAAGCCGCATCGGGGTGAGGTTTGTTCCCCGAGCCCAGTTTCCCTTTGCAGAATGCAGCTCCTAGAAGCGCGTTTCGTGCCGTTTCTTTTCTCGGCCCTAGGTGGGGCCCTCCCCAGCTGCCTATGGGGGAGTTGCTAGGGCCAGTGCACACAGGGCTTCTTCAGGCCAAATCAGCCTTCTCCACGAAGGAGAAGACGTTTGGAGTTGGTTTCCAGCTGCGGAGACCACCAGCCAAGCAGCAGTGCCCACGGAGCCAGAGGCAGCCCAGACCCTCCTTGGGCCTAGGAGGAGCCGAGGGCTAGGTGAGAACTAGGCAAGCGCTGGGATCCTGAGCCAAGCCGCATCGGGGCTGAGGGTTGTTCCCAGAGCCCAGTTTCCCTTTGCAGAATGCAGCTCCTAGAAGCGCGTTTCCTGCCCTTTCGGAGCTCGGCCCTAGGTGGGCCCTCCCGAGCTGGCTATGGGGGAGTTGCTAGGGCCAGTGCACACAGGGCTTCTTCAGGCCAAATCAGCCTTCTCCGCGAAGGAGAAGACGTTTGGAGTTGGTTTCCAACGGCGGAGACCACCAGCCAAGCAGCAGTGCCCACAGAGCCAGAGGCAGCCCAGACCATCCTTGGGCCTAGGAGGAGCCGAGGGCTAGGTGAGAACGAGGCAAGCGCTGCGATCCTGAGCCAAGCCGCATTGGGGCTGAGGTTTGTTCCCCGAGCCCAGTTTCCCTTTGCAGAATGCAGCTCCTAGAAGCACGTTTTGAGCCTTTTCGGAGCTAGGCCCTAGGTAGGGCCCTCCCGAGCTGGCTATGGGGGGGTTGCTAGGGCCAGTGTACACAGGGCTTCTTCAGGCCAAATCAGCCTTCTCCGCGAAGGAGAAGACGTTTGGAGTTGGTTTCCAGCTGTGGAGACCACCAGCCAAGCAGCAGTGCCCACGGAGCCAGAGGCAGCTCAGACCCTCTTTGGCCCTATGGAGAGCCGAGGGCTAGCTTAGAACGAGGCAAGCGCTGGGATCCTGAGCAAAGCCGCATTGGGTCTGAGGTTTGTCCCCCGAGCCCAGTTTCCCTTTGCAGAATGCCGCTCCTCGAAGCGCGTTTCGTGCCGTTTCGGAGCTCGGCCCTAGGTGCGGCCCTCCCGAGCTGGCTATGGGGAGTTGCTAGGGCCAGTGCACACAGGGCTTCTTCAGGCCAAATCAGCCTTCTCCGCGAAGGAGAAGACGTTTGGAGTTGATTTCCAGCGGCGGAGACCGCCAGCCAAGCAGCAGTGCCCACGGAGCCAGAGGCAGCCCAGACCCTCCTTGGGCCTAGGGGGGGCTGAAGGCTAGGTGAGAACGAGGCAAGCGCTGGGATCCTGAGCCAAGCCCCATCGGGGCTGAGGTTTGTTCCCCGAGCCCAGTTTCCCTTTGCAGAATGCAACTCCTCGAAGCTCGTTTTGTGCCGTTTCGGAGCTCGGCCCTAGGTGGGGCCCTCCCGAGCTGGCTATGGGGAGTTGCTAGGGCCAGTGCACACAGGGCTTCTTCAGGCCAAATCAGCCTTCTCCGCGAAGGTGACGACGTTTGGAGTTGGTTTCCAGCTGCGTAGACCACCAGCCAAGCAGCAGTGCCCACGGAGCCAGAGGCAGCCCAGACCCTCCTTGGCCCTAGGGGGAGCCGAGGGCTAGGTGAGAACGAGGCATGCGCTGGGATCCTGAGCCAAGCCGCATCGGGGCTGAGGCTTGTTCCCCGAGCCCAGTATCCCTTTGCAGAATGCAGCTCCTCGAAGCGCGTTTCGTGCCGTTTCGGAGCTCGGCCCTAGGTGGGGCCTTCCCGAGCTGGCTATGGGGGGGTTGCTAGGGCCAGTGCACACAGGGCTTCTTCAGGCCAAATCAGCCGTCTCCGCGAAGGAGAAGACGTTTGGAGTTGGTTTCCAGCGGCGGAGACCACCAGCCAAGCAGCAGTGCCCACAGATCCAGAGGCAGCACAGACCCTCCTTGGCCCTAGGGGGAGCCGATGGCTAGGTGAGAACGAGGCAAGGGCTGGGGACCTGAGCCAAGCCACATCGGGGTGAGGTTTGTTCCCCGAGCCCAGTTTCCCTTTGCAGAATGCAGCTCCTAGAAGCGCGTTTCGTGCCGTTTCTTTTCTCGGCCCTAGGTGGGGCCCTCCCCAGCTGGCTATGGGGGAGTTGCTAGGGCCAGTGCACACAGGGCTTCTTCAGGCCAAATCAGCCTTCTCCACGAAGGAGAAGACGTTTGGAGTTGGTTTCCAGCTGCGGAGACCACCAGCCAAGCAGCAGTGCCCTCGGAGCCAGAGGCAGCCCAGACCCTCCTTGGGCCTAGGAGGAGCCGAGGGCTAGGTGAGAACTAGGCAAGCGCTGGGATCCTGAGCCAAGCCGCATCGGGGCTGAGGGTTGTTCCCCGAGCCCAGTTTCCCTTTGCAGAATGCAGCTCCTAGAAGCACGTTTTGAGCCTTTTCGGAGCTAGGCCCTAGGTAGGGCCCTCCCGAGCTGGCTATGGGGGAGTTGCTAGGGCCAGTGCACACAGGGCGTCTTCAGGCCAAATCAGCCTTCTCCGCGAAGGAGAAGACGTTTGGAGTGGGTTTCCAGCGGCGGAGACCACCAGCCAAGCAGCAGTGCCCACAGAGCCAGAGGCAGCCCAGACCCTCCTTGGGCCTAGGAGGAGCCGAGGGCTAGGTGAGAACGAGGCAAGCGCTGCGATCCTGAGCCAAGCCGCATCGGGGCTGAGGTTTGTTCCCCGAGCCCAGTTTCCCTTTGCAGAATGCAGCTCCTAGAAGCACGTTTTGAGCCTTTTCGGAGCTAGGCCCTAGGTAGGGCCCTCCCGAGCTGGCTATGGGGGGGTTGCTAGGGCCAGTGTACACAAGGCTTCTTCAGGCCAAATCAGCCTTCTCCGCGAAGGAGAAGACGTTTGGAGTTGGTTTCCAGCTGTGGAGACCACCAGCCAAGCAGCAGTGCCCACGGAGCCAGAGGCAGCTCAGACCCTCTTTGGCCCTATGGAGAGCCGAGGGCTAGCTTAGAACGAGGCAAGCGCTGGGATCCTGAGCCAAGCCGCATTGGGTCTGATGTTTGTCCCCCGAGCCCAGTTTCCCTTTGCAGAATGCCGCTCCTCGAAGCGCGTTTCGTGCCGTTTCGGAGCTCGGCCCTAGGTGCGGCCCTCCCGAGCTGGCTATGGGGAGTTGCTAGGGCCAGTGCACACAGGGCTTCTTCAGGCCAAATCAGCCTTCTCCGCGAAGGAGAAGACGTTTGGAGTTGGTTTCCGGCAGCGGAAACCACCAGCCAAGCGGCAGTGCCCACGGAGCCAGAGGCAGCCCAGACCCTCCTTGGGCCTAGGGGGGGCTGAAGGCTAGGTGAGAACGAGGCAAGCGCTGGGATCCTGAGCCAAGCCCCATCGGGGCTGAGGTTTGTTCCCCGCGACCAGTTTCCCTTTGCAGAATGCAACTCCTCGAAGCGCGTTTTGTGCCGTTTCGGAGCTCGGCCCTAGGTGGGGCCCTCCCGAGCTGGCTATGGGGAGTTGCTAGGGCCACTGCACACAGGGCTTCTTCAGGCCAAATCAGCCTTCTCCGCGAAGGTGAAGAAGTTTGGAGTTGGTTTCCAGCTGCGTAGACCACCAGCCAAGCAGCAGTGCCCACGGAGCCATCGGCAGCCCAGACCCTCCTTGGCCCCAGGGGGAGCCGAGGGCTAGGTGAGAACGAGGCAAGCGCTGGGATCCTGAGCCAAGCCGCATCGGGGCTGAGGTATGTTCCCCGAGCCCAGTATCCCTTTGCAGAATGCAGCTCCTCGAAGCGCGTTTCGTGCCGTTTCGGAGCTCAGCCCTAGGTGGGGCCCTCCCGAGCTGGCTATGGGGAGTTGCAAGGGCCAGTGCACACAGGGCTTCTTCAGGCCAAATCAGCCTTCACCGCGAAGGAGAAGACGTTTGGAGTTGGTTTCCAGCGGCGGAGACCATCAGCCAAGGAGCAGTGCCCACGGAGCCAGAGGCACCCAGACACTCCTTGGCCCTATGGGGAGCCTATGGCTAGGTGAGAACTAGGAAATCGCTGCGCTCCTGATCGAAGCAGCAGCGGGGCTGAGTTTGTTACCCGAGCCCAGTCTCCCTTTGCAGAATGCAGCTCATAGAAGAGCGTTTTGTGCCGTTTCGGAGCTAGGCCCTTGGTGGGGTCCTCCCGAGCTGGCTATGGAGGAGTTGCTAGGGCCAGTGCACACAGGGCTTCTTCAGGCCAAATCAGCCTTCTCCGTGAAGGAGAAGATGTTTGCAATTGGTTTCCAGCGGCGGAGACCACCAGCAAAGCAGCAGTGCCCACGGAGCCAGAGGCAGCACAGACCCTCCTTGGCCCTATGGGGAGCCGATGGCTAGGTGAGAACGAGGCAAGCGCTGCGCTCCTGAGCCAAGCCGCATCGGGGCTGAGGGTTGTTCCCTGAGCCCAGTCTCGCTTTGCAGAATGCAGCTCCTAGCAGCGTGTTTTGTGCGGTTTCGGAACTAGGCCCTCGGAAGGGTCTTCCCAATATGGCTATTGGGGAGTTGCTAGGGCCAGTGCACACAGGGCGTCTTCAGGCCAAATCAGCCTTCTCCGCGAAGGAGAAGACGTTTGGAGTTGGTTTCCAGCGGCGGAGACCACCAGCCAAGCAGCAGTGCCCACGGAGCCAGAGGCAGCCCAGACCCTCCTTGGGCCTAGGAGGAGCCGAGGGCTAAGTGAGAACGAGGCAAGCGCTGGGATCCTGAGCCAAGCCGCATCGGGGCTGAGGTTTCTTCCCCGAGCCCAGTTTCCCTTTGCAGAATGCAGCTCCTCGAAGTGCCATTCGTGCCGTTTTTTTCTCGGCCCTAGGTGGGGCCCTCCCCAGCTGGCTATGGGGGAGTTGCTAGGGCCAGTGCACACAGGGCTTCTTCAGGCCAAATCAGCCTTCTCCGCGAAGGAGAAGACGTTTGGAGTTGGTTTTCAGCGGCGGAGACCACCAGCCAAGCAGCAGTGCCCACCGAGCCAGAGGCAGCCCAGACCCTCCTTGGGCCTAGGAGGAGCCGAGGGCTAGGTGAGAACGAGGCAAGCGCTGCGATCCTGAGCCAAGCCGCATCGGGGATGAGGTTTGTTCCCCGAGCCCAGTTTCCCTTTGCAGAATGCAGCTCCTAGAAGCCCGTTTTGAGCCTTTTCGGAGCTAGGCCCTAGGTAGGGCCCTCCCGAGCTGGCTATGGGGAGTTGCTAGGGCCAGTGCACACAGGGCTTCTTCAGGCCAAATCAGCCTTCTCCGCGAAGGAGAAGACGTTTGGAGTTGGTTTCCGGCAGCGGAAACCACCAGCCAACAGGCAGTGCCACGGAGCCAGAGGCAGCCCAGACCTTCCTTGGGCCTAGGGGGAACCGAGGGCTAGGTGAGAAGGAGGCAAGCGCTGGGATCCTGAGCCAAGCCGCATCGGGGCTGAGGTTTGTTCCCCGAGCCCAGTTTCCCTTTGCAGAATGCAGCTCCTAGAAGCGCGTTTTGAGCCTTTTCGTAGCTAGGCCCTAGGTAGGGCCCTCCCGAGCTGGCTATGGGGGGGTTGCTAGGGCCAGTGTACACAGGGCTTCTTCAGGCCAAATCAGCCTTCTCCGCGAAGGAGAAGACGTTTGGAGTTGGTTTCCAGCTGTGGAGACCACCAGCCAAGCAGCAGTGCCCACGGAGCCAGAGGCAGCCCAGACCCTCTTTGGCCCTATGGAGAGCCGAGGGCTAGCTTAGAACGAGGCAAGCGCTGGGATCCTGAGCCAAGCCGCATTGGGTCTGAGGTTTGTCCCCCGAGCCCAGTTTCCCTTTGCAGAATGCCGCTCCTCGAAGCGCGTTTCGTGCCGTTTCGGAGCTCGCCCCTAGGTGCGGCCCTCCCGAGCTGCCTATGGGGTGTTGCTAGGGCCAGTGCACACAGGGCTTCTTCAGGCCAAATCAGCCTTCTCCGCGATGGAGAAGACGTTTGGAGTTGATTTCCAGCGGCGGAGACCGCCAGCCAAGCAGCAGTGCCCACGGAGCCAGAGGCAGCCCAGACCCTCCTTGGGCCTAGGGGGGGCTGAAGGCTAGGTGACAACGAGGCAAGCGCTGGGATCCTGAGCCAAGCCGCATCGGGGCTGAGGTTTGTTCCCCGCGACCAGTTTTCCTTTGCAGAATGCAACTCCTCGAAGCGCCTTTTGTGCCATTTCGGAGCTCGGCCCTAGGTGGGGCCCTCCCGAGCTGGCTATGGGGAGTTGCTAGGGCCAGTGCACACAGGGCTTCTTCAGGCCAAATCAGCCTTCTCTGCGAAGGAGAAGACGTTTGGAGTTGGTTTCCAGCGGCGGAGACCACCAGCCAAGCAGCAGTGCCCACCGACCCAGAGGCGGCCCAGACCCTCTTTGGCCCTAGGGGGAGCCGAGTGCTAGGTGAGAAGGAGGCAAGCGCTGGGATCCTGAGCCAAGCCGCATCGGGGCTGAGGATTGTTCCCCGAGCCTAGTTTCCCTTTGCAGTATGCAGCTCCTCGAAGCGCGTTTCGTGCCCTTTAGGAGCTCGGCCCTAGGTGGGCCCTCCCGAGCTGGCTATGGGGGAGTTGCTAGGGCCAGTGCACACAGGGCTTCTTCAGGCCAAATCAGCCTTCTCCGCGAAGGAGAAGACGTGGGGAGTTGGTTTCCAGTGGCGGAGACCACCAGCCAAGCAGCAGTGCCAACAGATCCAAAGGCAGCCCAGACCCTCCTTGGCCCTAGGGGGAGCCGAGGGCTAGGTGAGAACTAGGCAAGGGCTGGGATCCTGAGCCAAGCCGCATCGGGGCTGAGGGTTGTTCCCCGAGCCCAGTTTCCCTTTGCAGAATGCAGCTCCTAGCAGCGCGTTTTGTGCGGTTTCGGAGCTAGGCCCTAGGTGGGGCCCTCCCGAGCGGCTATGGGGAGTTGCAAGGGCCAGTGCACACAGGGCTTCTTCAGGCCAAATCAGCCTTCTCCGCGAAGGAGAAGACGTTTGGAGTTGGTTTCCAGCTGTGGAGACCACCAGCCAAGGAGCAGTGCCCACGGAGCCAGAGGCACCCAGACCCTCCTTGGCCCTATGGGGAGCCTAGGGCTAGGTGAGAACTAGGAAATCGCTGCGCTCCTGAGCCAAGCAGCATCGGGGCTGAGTTTGTTACCCGAGCCCAGTCTCCCTTTGCAGAATGCAGCTCATAGAAGAGCGTTTTGTGCCGTTTCGGAGCTAGGCCCTTGGTGGGGTCCTCCCGAGCTGGCTATGGAGGAGTTGCTAGGGCCAGTGCACACAGGGCTTCTTCAGGCCAAATCAGCCTTCTCCCTGAAGGAGAAGATGTTTGGAATTGGTTTCCAGCGGCGGAGATCACCAGCCAAGCAGCAGTGCCCACGGAGCCACAGGCAGCCCAGACCCTCCTTGGGCCTAGGAGGAGCCGAGGGCTAGGTGAGATCGAGGCAAGCGCTGCGATCCTGAGCCAAGCCGCATCGGGGCTGAGGGTTGTTCCCCGAGCCCAGTTTCCCTTTGCAGAATGCAGCTCCTAGAAGCCCGTTTTGAGCCTTTTCGGAGCTAGGCCCTAGGTAGGGCCCTCCCGAGCTGGCTATGGGGATTTGCTAGGGCCAGTGCACACAGGGCTTCTTCAGGCCAAATCAGCCTTCTCCGCGAAGGAGAAGACGTTTGGAGTTGGTTTCCAGCGGCGGAGACCACCAGCCAAGCAGCAGTGCCCACGGAGCCAGAGGCAGCCCAGACGCTCCTTGGGCCTAGGGGGAGCCGAGGGCTTGGTGAGAAGGAGGCAAGCGCTGGGATCCTGAGCCAAGCCGCATCGGGGCTGAGGTTTGTTCCCCGAGCCCAGTTTCCCTTTGCAGAATGCAGCTCCTCGAAGCGCGTTTCGTGCCCTTTAGGAGCTCGGCCCTATGTGGGCCCTCCCGAGCTGGCTATGGGGGAGTTGCTAGGGCCAGTGCACACAGGGCTTCTTCAGGCCAAATCAGCCTTCTCCGCGAAGGAGAAGACGTTTGGAGTTGGTTTCCGGCAGCGGAAACCACCAGCCAAGCGGCAGTGCCACGGAGCCAGAGGCAGCCCAGACCCTCCTTGGGCCTAGGGGGAACCGAGGGCTAGGTGAGAACGAGGCAAGCGCTGGGATCCTGAGCCAAGCCGCATCGGGGCTGAGGTTTGTTCCCCGAGCCCAGTTTCCCTTTGCAGAATGCAGCTCCTCGAAGCGCGTTTCGTGCCGATTCTTTTCTCGACCCTAGGTGGGGCCCTCCCCAGCTGGCTATGGGGGAGTTGCCAGGGCCAGTGCACACAGGGCTTCTTCAGGCCAAATCAGCCTTCTCCGCGAAGGAGATGACCTTTGGAGTTTGTTTCCATCTGCGGAGACCACCAGCCAAGCAGCAGTGCCCACGGAGCCAGAGGCAGCCCAGAACCTCCTTGGGCCTAGGAGGAGCCGAGGGCTAGGTGAGAACTAGGCAAGCGCTGGGATCCTGAGCCAAGCCGCATCGGGGCTGAGGGTTGTTCCCCGAGCCCAGTTTCCCTTTGCAGAATGCAGCTCCTAGAAGCCCGTTTCCTGCCCTTTCGGAGCTCGGCCCTAGGTGGGCACTCCCGAGCTGGCTATGGGGGAGTTGCTAGGGCCAGTGCACACAGGGCTTCTTCAGGCCAAATCAGCCTTCTCTGCGAAGGAGAAGACGTTTGGAGTGGGTTTCCAGCGGCGGAGACCACCAGCCAAGCAGCAGTGCCCACGGAGCCAGAGGCAGCCCAGACCCTCTTTGGCCCTATGGAGAGCCGAGGGCTAGCTTAGAACGAGGCAAGCGCTGGGATCCTGAGCCAAGCCGCATTGGGTCTGAGGTTTGTCCCCCGAGCCCAGTTTCCCTTTGCAGAATGCCGCTCCTCGAAGCGCGTTTCGTGCCGTTTCGGAGCTCGGCCCTAGGTGGGGCCCTCCCGAGCTGGCTATGGGGAGTTGCTAGGGCCAGTGCACACAGGGCTTCTTCAGGCCAAATCAGCCTTCTCCGCGAAGGTGAAGACGTTTGGAGTTGGTTTCCAGCTGCGTAGACCACCAGCCAAGCAGCAGTGCCCACGGAGCCAGAGGCCGCCCAGACCCTCCTTGGCCCTAGGGGGAGCCGAGTGCTAGGTGAGAAGGAGGCAAGCGCTGGGATCCTGAGCCAAGCCGCATCGGGGCTGAGGATTGTTCCCCGAGCCCAGTTTCCCTTTGCAGTATGCAGCTCCTCGAAGCGCGTTTCGTGCACTTTAGGAACTCGGCCCTAGGTGGGCCCTCCCGAGCTGGCTATGGGGGAGTTGCTAGGGACAGTGCACACAGGGCTTCTTCAGGCCAAATCAGCCTTCTCCGCGAAGGAGAAGACGTTTGGAGTTGGTTTCCAGCGGCGGAGACCACCAGCCAAGCAGCAGTGCCCACGGAGCCAGATGCAGCCCAGACCTTCCTTGGCCCTAGGGGGAGCGAGGGCTAGGTGAGAACTAGGAAATCGCTGCGCTCCTGAGCCAAGCCGCATCGGGGCTGAGGGTTGTTCCCCGAGCCCAGTTTCCCTTTGCAGAATGCAGCTCCTAGCAGCGCGTTTTGTGCGGTTTCGGAGCTAGGCCCTAGGTGGGGCCCTCCCGAGCTGGCTATGGGGAGTTGCAAGGGCCAGTGCACACAGGGCTTCTTCAGGCCAAATCAGCCTTCTCCGCGAAGGAGAAGACGTTTGGAGTTGGTTTCCAGCTGTGGAGACCACCAGCCAAGGAGCAGTGCCCACGGAGCCAGAGGCACCCAGACCCTCCTTGGCCCTATGGGGAGCCTAGGGCTAGGTGAGAACTAGGAAATCGCTGCGCTCCTGAGCCAAGCAGCATCGGGGCTGAGTTTGTTACCCGAGCCGAGTCTCCCTTTGCAGAATGCAGCTCTTAGAAGAGCGTTTTGTTCCGTTTCGGAGCTAGGCCCTTGGTGGGGTCCTCCCGAGCTGGCTATGGGGGAGTTGCTAGGGCCAGTGCACACAGGGCTTCTTCAGGCCAAATCAGCCTTCTCCGTGAAGGAGAAGATGTTTTCAATTGGTTTCCAGCGGCGGAGACCACCAGCCAAGCAGCAGTGCCCACGGAGCCAGAGGCCGCCCAGACCATCCTTGGCCCTAGGGGGAGCCGAGGGCTAGGTGAGAACGAGGCATGCGCTGGGATCCTGAGCCAAGCCGCATCGGGGCTGAGGGTTGTTCCCCGAGCCCAGTTTCCCTTTGCAGAATGCAGCTCCTAGAAGCGCGTTTTGAGCCTTTTCGGAGCTAGGCCCTAGGTAGGGCCCTCCCGAGCTGGCTATGGGGGGGTTGCTAGGGCCAGTGTACACAGGGCTTCTTCAGGCCAAATCAGCCTTCTCCGCGAAGGAGAAGACGTTTGGAGTTGGTTTCCAGCGGCGGAGACCACCAGCCAAGCAGCAGTGCCCACGGACCCAGAGGCAGCCCAGACCCTCTTTGGCCCTATGGGGAGCCGAGGGCTTGGTGAGAAGGAGGCAAGCGCTTGGATCCTGAGCCAAGCCGCATCGGGGCTGAGGATTGTTCCCCGAGCCCAGTTTCCCTTTGCAGAATGCAGCTCCTCGAAGCGCGTTTCGTGCCCTTTAGGAGCTCGGCCCTAGGTGGGCCCTCCCGTGCTGGCTATGGGGGTGTTGCTAGGGCCAGTGCACACAGGGCTTCTTCAGGCCAAATCAGCCTTCTCCGCGAAGGAGAAGACGTTTGGAGTTGGTTTCCAGAGGCGGAGACCACCAGCCAAGCAGCAGTGCCCACGGAGCCAGAGGCCGCCCAGACCCTCCTTGGCCCTAGGGGGAGCCGAGGGCTAGGTGAGAACGAGGCATGCGCTGGGATCCTGAGCCAAGCCGCATCGGGCTGAGGCTTGTTCCCCGAGCCCAGTATCCCTTTGCAGAATGCAGCTCCTCGAAGCGCGTTTCGTGTCGTTTCGGAGCTCGGCCCTAGGTGGGGCCCTCCCGAGCTGGCTCTGGGGCGGTTGCTAGGGCCAGTGCACACAGGGCTTCTTCAGGCCAAATCAGCCTTCTCCGCGAAGGAGAAGACGTTTGGAGTTGGTTTCCAGCGGCGGAGACCACCAGCCAAGCAGCAGTGCCCACGGAGCCAGAGGCAGCACAGACCCTCCTTGGCCATAGGGGGAGCCGAGGGCTAGGTGAGAACTAAGCAAGCGCTGGGATCCTGAGCCAAGCCGCATCGGGGCTGAGGGTTGTTCCCCGAGCCCAGTTTCCCTTTGCAGAATGCAGCTCCTCGAAGCGCGTTTTGTGCCGTTTCGGAGCTAGGCCCTAGGTGGGGCACTCCCGAGCTGGCTATGGGGAGTTGCAAGGGCCAGTGCACACAGGGCTTCTTCAGGCCAAATCAGCCTTCACCACGAAGGAGAAGACGTTTTGAGTTGGTTTCCAGCGGCGGAGACCACCAGCCAAGCAGCAGTGCCCACGGAGCCAGAGGCACCCAGACACTCCTTGGCCCTATGGGGAGCCTATGGCTAGGTGAGAACTAGGAAATCGCTGCGCTCCTGATCCAAGCAGCATCGGGGCTGAGTTTGTTACCCGAGCCCAGTCTCCCTTTGCAGAATGCAGCTCATAGAAGAGCGTTTTGTGCCGTTTCGGAGCTAGGCCCTTGGTGGGGTCCTCCCGAGCTGGCTATGGAGGAGTTGCTAGGGCCAGTGCACACAGGGCTTCTTCAGGCCAAATCAGCCTTCTCCGTGAAGGAGAAGATGTTTTCAATTGGTTTCCAGCGGCGGAGACCACCAGCCAAGCAGCAGTGCCCACGGAGCCAGAGGCAGCCCAGACCCTCCTTGGGCCTAGGGGGGGCTGAGGGCTAGGTGAGAACGAGGCAAGCGCTGGGATCCTGAGCCAAGCCGCATCGGGGCTGAGGGTTGTTCCCCTAGCCCAGTTTCCCTTTGCAGAATGCAGCTCCTAGAAGCTCGTTTCCTGCCCTTTCGGAGCTCGGCCCTAGGTGGGCCCTCCCGAGCTGGCTATCTGGGAGTTGCTAGGGCCAGTGCACACAGGGCTTCTTCAGGCCAAATCAGCCTTCTCCGCGAAGGAGAAGACGTTTGGAGTTGGTTTCCAGCGGCGGAGACCACCAGCCAAGCAGCAGTGCCCACGGAGCCAGAGGGAGCCCAGACCCTCCTTGGGCCTAGGAGGAGCCGAGGGCTAAGTGAGAACGAGGCAAGCGCTGCGATCCTGAACCAAGCCGCATCGGGGCTGAGGTTTGTTCCCCGAGCCCAGTTTCCCTTTGCAGAATGCAGCTCCTAGAAGCGCGTTTTGAGCCTTTTCGTAGCTAGGCCCTAGGTAGGGCCCTCCCGAGCTGGCTATGGGGGGGTTGCTATGGCCAGTGTACACAGGGCTTCTTCAGGCCAAATCAGCCTTCTCCGCGAAGGAGAAGACATTTGGAGTTGGTTTCCAGCTGTGGAGACCACCAGCCAAGCAGCAGTGCCCACGGAGCCAGAGGCAGCCCAGACCATCTTTGGCCCTATGGAGAGCCGAGGGCTAGCTTAGAACGAGGCAAGCGCTGGGATCCTGAGCCAAGCCGCATTGGGTCTGAGGTTTGTCCCCCGAGCCCAGTTTCCCTTTGCAGAATGCCGCTCCTCGAAGCACGTTTTGTGCCGTTTCGGAGCTCGGCCCTAGGTGGGGCCCTCCCGAGCTGGCTATGGGGGAGTTGCTAGGGCCAGTGCACACAGGGCTTCTTCAGGCCAAATCAGCCTTCTCTGCGAAGGAGAAGACGTTTGGAGTTGGTTTCCGGCAGCGGAAACCACCAGCCAAGCGGCAGTGCCACGGAGCCAGAGGCAGCCCAGACCCTCCTTGGGCCTAGGGGGAGCCGAGGGCTAGGTGAGAACGAGGCAAGCGCTGCGATCCTGAGCCAAGCCGCATCGGGGCTGAGGTTTGTTCCCCGAGCCCAGTTTCCCTTTGCAGAATGCAGCTCCTAGCAGCGCGTTTTGTGCCGTTTCGGAGCTCGGCCCTAGGTGGGGCCCTCCCGAGCTGGCTCTGGGGGGGTTGCTAGGGCCAGTGCACACAGGGCTTCTTCAGGCCAAATCAGCCTTCTCCGCGAAGGAGAAGACGTGGGGAGTTGGTTTCCAGTGGCGGAGACCACCAGCCAAGCAGCAGTGCCAACAGATCCAAAGGCAGCCCAGACCCTCCTTGGCCCTAGGGGGAGCCGAGTGCTAGGTGAGAACTAGGCAAGGGCTGGGATCCTGAGCCAAGCCGCATCGGGGCTGAGGCTTGTTCCCCGAGCCCAGTTTCCCTTTGCAGAATGCTGCTCCTAGCAGCGCGTTTTGTGCGGTTTCGGAGCTAGGCCCTAGGTGGGGCCCTCCCGAGCTGGCTATGGGGAGTTGCAAGGGCCAGTGCACACAGGGCTTCTTCAGGCCAAATCAGCCTTCTCCGCGAAGGAGTAGACGTTTGGAGTTGGTTTCCAGCTGTGGAGACCACCAGCCAAGGAGCAGTGCCCACGGAGCCAGAGGCACCCAGACCCTCCTTGGCCCTATGGGGAGCCTAGGGCTAGGTGAGAACTAGGAAATCGCTGCGCTCCTGAGCCAAGCAGCATCGGGGCTGAGTTTGTTACCCGAGCCCAGTCTCCCTTTGCAGAATGCAGCTCATAGAAGAGCGTTTTGTGCCGTTTCGGAGCTAGGCCCTTGGTGGGGTCCTCCCGAGCTGGCTATGGAGGAGTTGCTAGGGCCAGTGCACACAGGGCTTCTTCAGGCCAAATCAGCCTTCTCCGTGAAGGAGAAGATGTTTGGAATTGGTTTCCAGCGGCGGAGATCACCAGCCAAGCAGCAGTGCCCACGGAGCCACAGGCAGCCCAGACCCTCCTTGGGCCTAGGAGGAGCGGAGGGCTAGGTGAGAACGAGGCAAGCGCTGCGATCCTGAGCCAAGCCGCATCGGGGCTGAGGTTTGTTCCCCGAGCCCAGTTTCCCTTTGCAGAATGCAGCTCCTAGAAGCCCGTTTTGAGCTTTTTCGGAGCTAGGCCCTAGGTAGGGCCCTCCCGAGCTGGCTATGGGGATTTGCTAGGGCCAGTGCACACAGGGCTTCTTCAGGCCAAATCAGCCTTCTCCACGAAGGAGAAGACGTTTGGAGTTGGTTTCCAGCGGCGGAGACCACCAGCCAAGCAGCAGTGCCCTTGGAGCCAGAGGCAGCCCAGACCCTCCTTGGGCCTAGGGGGAGCCGAGGGCTTGGTGAGAAGGAGGCAAGCGCTGGGATCCTGAGCCAAGCCGCATCGGGGCTGAGGTTTGTTCCCCGAGCCCAGTTTCCCTTTGCAGAATGCAGCTCCTCGAAGCGCGTTTCGTGCCCTTTAGGAGCTCGGCCCTATGTGGGCCCTCCCGAGCTGGCTATGGGGGAGTTGCTAGGGCCAGTGCACACAGGGCTTCTTCAGGCCAAATCAGCCTTCTCCGCGAAGGAGAAGACGTTTGGAGTTGGTTTCCGGCAGCGGAAACCACCAGCCAAGCGGCAGTGCCACGGAGCCAGAGGCAGCCCAGACCCTCCTTGGGCCTAGGGGGAGCCGAGGGCTAGGTGAGAACGAGGCAAGCGCTGGGATCCTGAGCCAAGCCGCATCGGGGCTGAGGTTTGTTCCCCGAGCCCAGTTTCCCTTTGCAGAATGCAGCTCCTCGAAGCGCGTTTCGTGCCGTTTCTTTTCTCGACCCTAGGTGGGGCCCTCCCGAGCTGGCTCTGGGGGGGTTGCAAGGGCCAGTGCACACAGGGCTTCTTCAGGCCAAATCAGCCTTCTCCGCGAAGGAGAAGACGTTGGGAGTTGGTTTCCAGTGGCGGAGACCACCAGCCAAGCAGCAGTGCCAACAGATCCATAGGCAGCCCAGACCCTCCTTGGCCCTAAGGGGAGCCGAGGGCTAGGTGAGAACGAGGCAAGCGCTGCGATCCTGAGCCAAGCCGCATCGGGGCTGAGGTTTGTTCCCCGAGCCCAGTTTCCCTTTGCAGAATGCAGCTCCTCGAAGCGCGTTTCGTGCCGTTTCTTTTCTCGGCCCTAGGTGGGGCCCTCCCCAGCTGGCTATGGGGGAGTTGCTAGGGCCAGTGCACACAGGGCTTCTTCAGGCCAAATCAGCCTTCTCCGCGAAGGAGAAGACGTTTGGAGTTGGTTTCCAGCGGCGGAGACCACCAGCCAAGCAGCAGTGCCCACGGAGCCAGAGGCAGCCCAGACCTTCCTTGGCCCTAGGGGGAGCGAGGGCTAGGTGAGAACTAGGAAATCGCTGCGCTCCTGAGCCAAGCCGCATCGGGGCTGAGGTTTGTTCCCCGAGCCCAGTTTCCCTTTGCAGAATGCAGCTCCTAGCAGCGCGTTTTGTGCGGTTTCGGAGCTAGGCCCTAGGTGGGGCCCTCCCGAGCTGGCTATGGGGAGTTGCAAGGGCCAGTGCACACAGGGCTTCTTCAGGCCAAATCAGCCTTCTCCGCGAAGGAGAAGACGTTTGGAGTTGGTTTCCAGCTGTGGAGACCACCAGCCAAGGAGCAGTGCCCACGGAGCCAGAGGCACCCAGACCCTCCTTGGCCCTATGGGGAGCCTAGGGCTAGGTGAGAACTAGGAAATCGCTGCGCTCCTGAGCCAAGCAGCATCGGGGCTGAGTTTGTTACCCGAGCCGAGTCTCCCTTTGCAGAATGCAGCTCTTAGAAGAGCGTTTTGTTCCGTTTCGGAGCTAGGCACTTGGTGGGGTCCTCCCGAGCTGGCTATGGGGGAGTTGCTAGGGCCAGTGCACACAGGGCTTCTTCAGGCCAAATCAGCCTTCTCCACGAAGGAGAAGACGTTTGGAGTTGGTTTCCGGCAGCGGAAACCACCAGCCAAGCGGAAGTGCCACGGAGCCAGAGGCAGCCCAGACCCTCCTTGGGCCTAGGGGGAACCGAGGGCTAGGTGAGAACGAGGCAAGCGCTGGGATCCGGAGCCAAGCCGCATCGGGGTTGAGGTTTGTTCCCCGAGCCCAGTTTCCCTTTGCAGAATGCAGCTCCTAGAAGCGCGTTTTGAGCCTTTTCGGAGCTAGGCCCTAGGTAGGGCCCTCCCGAGCTGGCTATGGGGGGGTTGCTAGGGCCAGTGTACACAGGGCTTCTTCAGGCTAAATCAGCCTTCTCCGCGAAGGAGAAGACGTTTGGAGTTTGTTTCCAGCTGCGGAGACCACCAGCCAAGCAGCAGTGCCCACGGAGCCAGAGGCAGCCCAGAACCTCCTTGGGCCTAGGAGGAGCCGAGGGCTAGGTGAGAACAAGGCAAGCGCTGGGATCCTGAGCCAAGCCGCATCGGGGCTGAGGGTTGTTCCCCGAGCCCAGTTTCCCTTTGCAGAATGCAGCTCCTAGAAGCGCGTTTCCTGCCCTTTCGGAGCTCGGCCCTAGGTGGGCACTCCCGAGCTGGCTATGGGGGAGTTGCTAGGGCCAGTGCACACAGGGCTTCTTCAGGCCAAATCAGGCTTCTCCGCGAAGGAGAAGACGTTTGGAGTTGGTTTCCAGCGGCGGAGACCACCAGCCAAGCAGCAGTGCCAACAGATCCAAAGGCAGCCCAGACCCTCCTTGGCCCTAGGGGGAGCCGAGGGCTAGGTGAGAACTAGGCAAGGGCTGGGATCCTGAGCCAAGCCGCATCGGGGCTGAGGGTTGTTCCCCGAGCCCAGTTTCCCTTTGCAGAATGCTGCTCCTAGCAGCGCGTTTTGTGCGGTTTCGGAGCTAGGCCCTAGGTGGTGCCCTCCCGAGCTGGCTATGGGGAGTTGCAAGGGCCAGTGCACACAGGGCTTCTTCAGGCCAAATCAGCCTTCTCCGCGAAGGAGAAGACGTTTGGAGTTGGTTTCCAGCTGTGGAGACCACCAGCCAAGGAGCAGTGCCCACGGAGCCAGAGGCACCCAGACCCTCCTTGGCCCTATGGGGAGCCTAGGGCTAGGTGAGAACTAGGAAATCGCTGCGCTCCTGAGCCAAGCAGCATCGGGGCTGAGTTTGTTACCCGAGCCCAGTCTCCCTTTGCAGAATGCAGCTCATAGAAGAGCGTTTTGTGCCGTTTCGGAGCTAGGCCCTTGGTGGGGTCCTCCCGAGCTGGCTATGGAGGAGTTGCTAGGGCCAGTGCACACAGGGCTTCTTCAGGCCAAATCAGCCTTCTCCGTGAAGGAGAAGATGTTTGGAATTGGTTTCCAGCGGCGGAGATCACCAGCCAAGCAGCAGTGCCCACGGAGCCAGAGGCAGCCCAGACCCTCCTTGGGCCTAGGGGGAGCCGAGGGCTAGGTGAGAACGAGGCAAGCGCTGCGATCCTGAGCCAAGCCGCATCGGGGCTGAGGTTTGTTCCCCGAGCCCAGTTTCCCTTTGCAGAATGCAGCTCCTAGCAGCGCGTTTCGTGCCCTTTCTTTTCTCAGCCCTAGGTGGGGCCCTCCCCAGCTGGCTATGGGGGAGTTGCTAGGGCCAGTGCACACAGGGCTTCTTCAGGCCAAATCAGCCTTCTCCGCGAAGGAGAAGACGTTTGGAGTTGGTTTCCAGCGGCGGAGACCACCAGCCAAGCAGCAGTGCCCACGGAGCCAGAGGCAGCCCAGACCTTCCTTGGCCCTAGGGGGAGCGAGGGCTAGGTGAGAACTAGGAAATCGCTGCGCTCCTGAGCCAAGCCGCATCGGGGCTGAGGTTTGTTCCCCGAGCCCAGTTTCCCTTTGCAGAATGCAGCTCCTAGCAGCGCGTTTTGTGCGGTTTCGGAGCTAGGCCCTAGGTGGGGCCCTCCCGAGCTGGCTATGGGTAGTTGCAAGGGCCAGTGCACACAGGGCTTCTTCAGGCCAAATCAGCCTTCTCCGCGAAGGAGAAGACGTTTGGAGTTGGTTTCCAGCTGTGGAGACCACCAGCCAAGGAGCAGTGCCCACGGAGCCAGAGGCACCCAGACCCTCCTTGGCCCTATGGGGAGCCTAGGGCTAGGTGAGAACTAGGAAATCGCTGCGCTCCTGAGCCAAGCAGCATCGGGGCTGAGTTTGTTACCCGAGCCGAGTCTCCCTTTGCAGAATGCAGCTCTTAGAAGAGCGTTTTGTTCCGTTTCGGAGCTAGGCCCTTGGTGGGGTCCTCCCGAGCTGGCTATGGGGGAGTTGCTAGGGCCAGTGCACACAGGGCTTCTTCAGGCCAAATCAGCCTTCTCCACGAAGGAGAAGACGTTTGGAGTTGGTTTCCGGCAGCGGAAACCACCAGCCAAGCGGAAGTGCCACGGAGCCAGAGGCAGCCCAGACCTTCCTTGGGCCTAGGGGGAACCGAGGGCTAGGTGAGAACGAGGCAAGCGCTGGGATCCGGAGCCAAGCCGCATCGGGGTTGAGGTTTGTTCCCCGAGCCCAGTTTCCCTTTGCAGAATGCAGCTCCTAGAAGCGCGTTTTGAGCCTTTTCGGAGCTAGGCCCTAGGTAGGGCCCTCCCGAGCTGGCTATGGGGGGGTTGCTAGGGCCAGTGTACACAGGGCTTCTTCAGGCTAAATCAGCCTTCTCCGCGAAGGAGAAGACGTTTGGAGTTTGTTTCCAGCTGCGGAGACCACCAGCCAAGCAGCAGTGCCCACGGAGCCAGAGGCAGCCCAGAACCTCCTTGGGCCTAGGAGGAGCCGAGGGCTAGGTGAGAACTAGGCAAGCGCTGGGATCCTGAGCCAAGCCGCATCGGGGCTGAGGGTTGTTCCCCGAGCCCAGTTTCCCTTTGCAGAATGCAGCTCCTAGAAGCGCGTTTCCTGCCCTTTTGGAGCTCGGCCCTAGGTGGGCACTCCCGAGCTGGCTATGGGGGAGTTGCTAGGGCCAGTGCACACAGGGCTTCTTCAGGCCAAATCAGGCTTCTCCGCGAAGGAGAAGACGTTTGGAGTTGGTTTCCAGCGGCGGAGACCACCAGCCAAGCAGCAGTGCCAACAGATCCAAAGGCAGCCCAGACCCTCCTTGGCCCTAGGGGGAGCCGAGGGCTAGGTGAGAACTAGGCAAGGGCTGGGATCCTGAGCCAAGCCGCATCGGGGCTGAGGGTTGTTCCCCGAGCCCAGTTTCCCTTTGCAGAATGCTGCTCCTAGCAGCGCGTTTTGTGCGGTTTCGGAGCTAGGCCCTAGGTGGTGCCCTCCCGAGCTGGCTATGGGGAGTTGCAAGGGCCAGTGCACACAGGGCTTCTTCAGGCCAAATCAGCCTTCTCCGCGAAGGAGAAGACGTTTGGAGTTGGTTTCCAGCTGTGGAGACCACCAGCCAAGGAGCAGTGCCCACGGAGCCAGAGGCACCCAGACCCTCCTTGGCCCTATGGGGAGCCTAGGGCTAGGTGAGAACTAGGAAATCGCTGCGCTCCTGAGCCAAGCAGCATCGGGGCTGAGTTTGTTACCCGAGCCCAGTCTCCCTTTGCAGAATGCAGCTCATAGAAGAGCGTTTTGTGCCGTTTCGGAGCTAGGCCCTTGGTGGGGTCCTCCCGAGCTGGCTATGGAGGAGTTGCTAGGGCCAGTGCACACAGGGCTTCTTCAGGCCAAATCAGCCTTCTCCGTGAAGGAGAAGATGTTTGGAATTGGTTTCCAGCGGCGGAGATCACCAGCCAAGCAGCAGTGCCCACGGAGCCAGAGGCAGCCCAGACCCTCCTTGGGCCTAGGGGGAGCCGAGGGCTAGGTGAGAACGAGGCAAGCGCTGCGATCCTGAGCCAAGCCGCATCGGGGCTGAGGTTTGTTCCCCGAGCCCAGTTTCCCTTTGCAGAATGCAGCTCCTCGAAGCGCGTTTCGTGCCCTTTCTTTTCTCGGCCCTAGGTGGGGCCCTCCCCAGCTGGCTATGGGGGAGTTGCTAGGGCCAGTGCACACAGGGCTTCTTCAGGCCAAATCAGCCTTCTCCGCGAAGGAGAAGACGTTTGGAGTTGGTTTCCAGCGGCGGAGACCACCAGCCAAGCAGCAGTGCCCACGGAGCCAGAGGCAGCCCAGACCTTCCTTGGCCCTAGGGGGAGCGAGGGCTAGGTGAGAACTAGGAAATCGCTGCGCTCCTGAGCCAAGCCGCATCGGGGCTGAGGTTTGTTCCCCGAGCCCAGTTTCCCTTTGCAGAATGCAGCTCCTAGCAGCGCGTTTTGTGCGGTTTCGGAGCTAGGCCCTAGGTGGGGCCCTCCCGAGCTGGCTATGGGTAGTTGCAAGGGCCAGTGCACACAGGGCTTCTTCAGGCTAAATCAGCCTTCTCCGCGAAGGAGAAGACGTTTGGAGTTGGTTTCCAGCTGTGGAGACCACCAGCCAAGGAGCAGTGCCCACGGAGCCAGAGGCACCCAGACCCTCCTTGGCCCTATGGGGAGCCTAGGGCTAGGTGAGAACTAGGAAATCGCTGCGCTCCTGAGCCAAGCAGCATCGGGGCTGAGTTTGTTACCCGAGCCGAGTCTCCCTTTGCAGAATGCAGCTCTTAGAAGAGCGTTTTGTTCCGTTTCGGAGCTAGGCCCTTGGTGGGGTCCTCCCGAGCTGGCTATGGGGGAGTTGCTAGGGCCAGTGCACACAGGGCTTCTTCAGGCCAAATCAGCCTTCTCCACGAAGGAGAAGACGTTTGGAGTTGGTTTCCGGCAGCGGAAACCACCAGCCAAGCGGAAGTGCCACGGAGCCAGAGGCAGCCCAGACCTTCCTTGGGCCTATGGGGAACCGAGGGCTAGGTGAGAACGAGGCAAGCGCTGGGATCCGGAGCCAAGCCGCATCGGGGTTGAGGTTTGTTCCCCGAGCCCAGTTTCCCTTTGCAGAATGCAGCTCCTAGAAGCGCGTTTTGAGCCTTTTCGGAGCTAGGCCCTAGGTAGGGCCCTCCCGAGCTGGCTATGGGGGGGTTGCTAGGGCCAGTGTACACAGGGCTTCTTCAGGCTAAATCAGCCTTCTCCGCGAAGGAGAAGACGTTTGGAGTTTGTTTCCAGCTGCGGAGACCACCAGCCAAGCAGCAGTGCCCACGGAGCCAGAGGCAGCCCAGAACCTCCTTGGGCCTAGGAGGAGCCGAGGGCTAGGTGAGAACTAGGCAAGCGCTGGGATCCTGAGCCAAGCCGCATCGGGGCTGAGGGTTGTTCCCCGAGCCCAGTTTCCCTTTGCAGAATGCAGCTCCTAGAAGCGCGTTTCCTGCCCTTTCGGAGCTCGGCCCTAGGTGGGCACTCCCGAGCTGGCTATGGGGGAGTTGCTAGGGCCAGTGCACACAGGGCTTCTTCAGGCCAAATCAGGCTTCTCCGCGAAGGAGAAGACGTTTGGAGTTGGTTTCCAGCGGCGGAGACCACCAGCCAAGCAGCAATGCCCACGGAGCCAGAGGCAGCCCAGACCCTCCTTGGGCCTAGGAGGAGCCGAGGGCGAGGTGAGAACGAGGCAAGCGCTGGGATCCTGAGCCAAGCCGCATCGGGGCTGAGGTTTGTTCCCCGAGCCCAGTTTCCCTTTGCAGAATGCAGCTCCTAGAAGCGCGTTTTGAGCCTTTTCGGAGCTAGGCCCTAGGTAGGGCCCTCCCGAGCTTGCTATGGGGGAGTTGCTAGGGCCAGTGTACACAGGGCTTCTTCAGGCCAAATCAGCCTTCTCCGCGAAGGAGAAGACGTTTGGAGTTGGTTTCCAGCGGCGGAGACCACCAGCCAAGCAGCAGTGCCCACGGAGCCAGAGGCAGCCCAGACCCTCTTTGGCCCTATGGAGAGCCAAGGGCTAGCTTAGAACGAGGCAAGCGCTGGGATCCTGAGCCAAGCCGCATTGGGTCTGAGGTTTGTCCCCCGAGCGCAGTTTCCCTTTGCAGAATGCCGCTCCTCGAAGCGCGTTTCGTGCCGTTTCGCAGCTCGGCCCTAGGTGCGGCCCTCCCGAGCTGGCTATGGGGAGTTGCTAGGGCCAGTGCACACAGGGCTTCTTCAGGCCAAATCAGCCTTCTCTGTGAAGGAGAAGACGTTTGGAGTTGGTTTCCAGCGGCGGAGACCACCAGCCAAGCAGCAGTGCCCTTGGAGCCAGAGGCAGCCCAGACCCTCCTTGGCCCTATGGGGAGCCGAGGAATTGGTGAGAACGAGGCAAGCGCTGGGATCCTGAGCCAAGCCGCATCGGGGCTGAGGATTGTTCCCCGAGCCCAGTTTCCCTTTGCAGAATGCAGCTCCTCGAAGCGCGTTTCGTGCCCTTTAGGAGCTCGGCGCTAGGTGGGCCCTCCCGAGCTGGCTATGGGGGAGTTGCTAGGGCCAGTGCACACAGGCCTTCTTCAGGTCAAATCAGCCTTCTCCGCGAAGGAGAAGACGTTTGGAGTTGGTTTCCAGAAGCGGAAACCACCATCCAAGCGGCAGTGCCACGGAGCCAGAGGCAGCCCAGACCCTCCTTGGCCATAGGGGGAGCCGAGGGCTAGGTGAGAACGAGGCAAGGGCTGGGATACTGAGCCGAGCCGCATCGGGGCTGAGGTTTGTTCCCCGAGCCCAGTTTCCCTTTGCAGAATGCAGCTCCTCGAAGCGCGTTTCGTGCCCTTTAGGAGCTCGGCCCTAGGTGGGCCCTCCCGAGCTGGCTATGGGGGAGTTGCTAGGGCCAGTGTACACAGGGCTTCTTCAGGCCAAATCAGCCTTCTCCGCGAAGGAGAAGACGTTTGGAGTTGGTTTCCAGCGGCTGAGACCACCAGCCAAGCAGCAGTGCCCACGGAGCCAGAGGCAGCCCAGACCCTCTTTGGCCCTATGGAGAGCCGAGGGCTAGCTTAGAACGAGGCAAGCGCTGGGATCCTGAGCCAAGCCGCATTGGGTCTGAGGTTTGTCCCCCGAGCCCAGTTTCCCTTTGCAGAATGCCGCTCCTCGAAGCGCGTTTCGTGCCGTTTCGGAGCTCGGCCCTAGGTGCCGCCCTCCCGAGCTGGCTATGGGGAGTTGCTAGGGCCAGTGCACACAGGGCTTCTTCAGGCCAAATCAGCCTTCTCTGTGAAGGAGAAGACGTTTGGAGTTGGTTTCCAGCGGCGGAGACCACCAGCCAAGCAGCAGTGCCCTTGGAGCCAGAGGCAGCCCAGACCCTCCTTGGCCCTATGGGGAGCCGAGGAATTGGTGAGAACGAGGCAAGCGCTGGGATCCTGAGCCAAGCCGCATCGGGGCTGAGGATTGTTCCCCGAGCCCAGTTTCCCTTTGCAGAATGCAGCTCCTCGAAGCGCGTTTTGTGCCGTTTCGGAGCTCGGCCCTAGGTGGGCCCTCCCGAGCTGGCTATGGGGGAGTTGCTAGGGCCAGTGCACACAGGGCTTCTTCAGGTCAAATCAGCCTTCTCCGCGAAGGAGAAGACGTTTGGAGTTGGTTTCCGGAAGCGGAAACCACCAGCCAAGCGGCAGTGCCACGGAGCCAGAGGCAGCCCAGACCCTCCTTGGCCCTAGGGGGAGCCGAGGGCTAGGTGAGAACGAGGCAAGGGCTGGGATACTGAGCCGAGCCGCATCGGGGCTGAGGTTTGTTCCCCGAGCCCAGTTTCCCTTTGCAGAATGCACCTCCTCGAAGCGCGTTTCGTGCCGTTTCTTTTCTCGGCCCTAGGTGGGGCCCTCCCCAGCTGGCTATGGGGGAGTTGCTAGGGCCAGTGCACACAGGGCTTCTTCAGGCCAAATCAGCCTTCTCCAGGAAGGAGAAGACGTTTGGAGTTGGTTTCCAGCTGCAGAGACCACCAGCCAAGCAGCAGTGCCCACGGAGCCTGAGGCAGCCCAGACCCTCCTTGGCCCTAGGGGGAGCCGAGGGCTAGGAGAGAACTAAGCAAGCCCTGGGATCCTGAGCCAAGCCGCATCGGGGCTGAGGTTTGTTCCCTGAGCCCAGTTTCCCTTTGCAGAATGCAGCTCCTAGAAGCGCGTTTCCTGCCCATTCGGAGCTCGGCCCTAGGTGGGCACTCCCGAGCTGGCTATGGGGGAGTTGCTAGGGCCAGTGCACACAGGGCTTCTTCAGGCCAAATCAGCCTTCTCCGCGAAGGAGAAGACGTTTGGAGTTGGTTTCCAGCAGCGGAAACCACCAGCCAAGCGGCAGTGCCACGGAGCCAGAGGCAGCCCAGACCCTCCTTGGGCCTAGTGGGAGCCGAGGGCTAGGTGAGAACGAGGCAAGCGCTGGGATCCTGAGCCAAGTCGCATCGGGGCTGAGGTTTGTTCCCCGAGCCCAGTTTCCCTTTGCAGAATGCAGTCCTAGCAGCGCGTTTTGTGCCGTTTCGGAGCTACGCCCTAGTTAGGGCCCTCCCGAGCTGGCTATGGGGGGGTTGCTAGGGCCAGTGCACACAGGGCTTCTTCAGGCCAAATCAGCCTTCTCCGCGAAGGAGAAGACGTTTGGAGTTGCTTTCCAGCGGCGGAGACCACCAGCCAAGCAGCAGTGCCCACGGAGCCAGAGGCATCCCAGACGCTCCTTGGCCCTAAGGGGAGCGTAGAGCTAGGTGAGAACGAGGCAGGCGCTGGGATCCTGAGCCAAGCCGCATCGGGGCTGAGGTTTGCTCCCCGAACCCAGTTTCCCTTTGCAGAATGCAGCTCCTAGCAGCGCGTTTTGTGCCGTTTCAGAGCTAGGCCCTAGGTGGGGCCCTCCCGAGCTGGCTATGGGGGAGTTGCTATGGCCAGTGCACACAGGGCTTCTTCAGGCCAAATCAGCCTTCTCCACGAAGGAGAAGACGTTTGGAGTTGGTTTCCAGCGGCGGAGACCACCAGCCAAGCAGCAGTGCCCATGGAGCCAGAGGCAGCCCAGACCCTCCTTGGCCCTATGGGGAGCCTAGGGCTAGGTGAGAACGAGGCAAGCGCTGCGCTCCTGAGCCAAGCCGCATCGGGGCTGAGGGTTGTTCCCTGAGCCCAGTCTCCCTTTGCAGAATGCAGCTCCTAGCAGGGTGTTTTGTGCGGTTTCGGAACTAGGCCCTCGGAAGGGTATTCCCAATATGGCTATTGGGGAGTTGCTAGGGCCAGTGCACACAGGGCGTCTTCAGGCCAAATCAGCCTTCTCCGCGAAGGAGAAGACGTTTGGAGTTGGTTTCCAGCGGCGGAGACCACCAGCCAAGCAGCAGTGCCCATGGAGGCAGAGGCAACCCATACCCACCTTGGGCCTAGGGGGAGCCGAGGGCTAGGTGAGAACGAGGCAAGCGCTGCGATCCTGAGCCAAGCCGCATCGGGGATGAGGGTTGTTCCCCAAACCCAGTTTCCCTTTGCAGAATGCAGCTCCTAGCAGCCCGTTTTGTGCCGTTTCGGAGCTAGGCCCTACGTAGGCCCTTCCGAGCTGGCTCTGGGGGGTTGCTAGGGCCAGTGCACACAGAGCTTCTTCAGGCCAAATCAGCTTTCTCCGCGAAGGAGTATACGTTTGGAGTTGGTTTCCAGCAGCAGAAACCACCAGCCAAGCGGCAGTGCCACGGAGCCAGAGGCAGCCCAGAACCTCCTTGGGCCTAGTGGGAGCCGAGGGCTTGGTGAGAACTAGGCAGGCGCTGCGCTCCTGAGCCAAGCCGCATCGGGGCTGAGGTTTGTTCCCCGAGCCCAGTTTCCCTTTGCAGAATGCAGTCCTAGCAGCGCGTTTTGTGCCGTTTCGGAGCTACGCCCTAGTTAGGGCCCTCCCGAGCTGGCTATGGGGGGGTTGCTAGGGCCAGTGCACACAGGGCTTCTTAAGGCCAAATCAGCCTTCTCCGCGAAGGAGAAGACGTTTGGAGTTGGTTTCCAGCGGCGGAGACCACCAGCCAAGCAGCAGTGCCCACGGAGCCATCGGCAGCCCAGAACCTCCTTGGCCCTACGGGGAGCCGTGGGCTAGGTGAGAACAAGGCAAGCGCTGCGCTCCTGAGCCAAGCCGCATCGGGGCTGAGGTTTGTTCCCCGAACCCAGTTTCCCTTTGCAGAATGCAGCTCCTAGCAGCGCGTTTTGTGCCGTTTCGGAGCTAGGCCCTACGTAGGGCCCTTCCGAGCTGTCTTGTGGTGTTGCTAGGGTCAGTGCACACAGAGCTTCTTCAGGCCAAATCAATTTTCTCCGCGAAGGAGTAGACGTTTGGAGTTGGTTTCCAGCAGCGGAAACCACCAGCCAAGCGACAGTGCCACGGAGCCAGAGGCAGCCCAGACCCTCCTTGGGCCTAGGGGGAGCCGAGGGCTAGGTGAGAACGAGGCAAGCGCTGGGATCCTGAGCCAAGCCGCATCGGGACTGAGGTTTGTTTCCCGCGACCAGTTTCCATGTGCAGAATGCAGCTCCTAGCAGCGCGTTTTGTGCCGTTTCGGAGCTCGGCCCTAGGTAGGGCCCTCCCGATCTGTCTATGGGGGGGTTGCTAGGGCCAGTGCACACAGGGCTTCTTCAGGCCAAATCAGCCTTCTCCGCGAAGGAGAAGACGTTTGGAGTTGGTTTCCAGCGGCGGAGACCACCAGCCAAGCAGCAGTGCCCACGGAGCCAGAGGCAGCCCAGACCCCCCCTGGCCCTATGGGGAGCCTAGGGCTAGGTGAGAACCAGGCAGGCGCTGCGCTCCTGAGCCAAGCCGCATCGGGGCTGAGGTTTGTTCCCCGAGCCCAGTTTCCCTTTGCAGAATGCAGCTCCTAGTAGCACGTTTTGTGCGGTTTCGGAGCTAGGCCCTAGGAGGGGCCCTCCCGAGCTGGCAATGGGGGGGTTGCTAGGGCCAGTGCACACAGGGCTTCTTCAGGCCAAATCAGCCTTCTCCGCGAAGGAGAAGACGTTTGGAGTTGGTTTCCAGCGGCGGAGACCACCAGCCAAGCAGCATGCCCACAGAGCCAGAGGCATCCCAGACGCTCCTTGGCCCTAAGGGGAGCGTAGAGCTAGGTGAGAACGAGGCAGGCGCTGGGATCCTGAGCCAAGCCGCATCGGGACTGAGGTTTGTTTCCCGCGACCAGTTTCCATGTGCAGAATGCAGCTCCTAGCAGCGCGTTTTGTGCCGTTTCGGAGCTCGGCCCTAGGTAGGGCCCTCCCGATCTGTCTATGGGGGGGTTGCTAGGGCCAGTGCACACAGGGCTTCTTCAGGCCAAATCAGCCTTCTCCGCGAAGGAGAAGACGTTTGGAGTTGGTTTCCAGCGGCGGAGACCACCAGCCAAGCAGCAGTGCCCACGGAGCCAGAGGCAGCCCAGACCCCCCCTGGCCCTATGGGGAGCCTAGGGCTAGGTGAGAACCAGGCAGGCGCTGCGCTCCTGAGCCAAGCCGCATCGGGGCTGAGGTTTGTTCCCCGAGCCCAGTTTCCCTTTGCAGAATGCAGCTCCTAGTAGCACGTTTTGTGCGGTTTCGGAGCTAGGCCCTAGGAGGGGACCTCCCGAGCTGGCAATGGGGGGGTTGCTAGGGCCAGTGCACACAGGGCTTCTTCAGGCCAAATCAGCCTTCTCCGCGAAGGAGAAGACGTTTGGAGTTGGTTTCCAGCGGCGGAGACCACCAGCCAAGCAGCATGCCCACAGAGCCAGAGGCATCCCAGACGCTCCTTGGCCCTAAGGGGAGCGTAGAGCTAGGTGAGAACGAGGCAGGCGCTGGGATCCTGAGCCAAGCCGCATCGGGGCTGAGGTTTGTTCCCCGAACCCAGTTTCCCTTTGCAGAATGCAGCTCCTAGCAGCGCGTTTTGTGCCGTTTCAGAGCTAGGCCCTAGGTGGGGCCCTCCCGAGCTGGCTATGGGGGAGTTGCTAGGGCCAGTGCACACAGGGCTTCTTCAGGCCAAATCAGCCTTCTCCACGAAGGAGAAGACGTTTGGAGTTGGTTTCCAGCGGCGGAGACCACCAGCCAAGCAGCAGTGCCCACGGAGCCAGAGGCAGCCCAGACCCTCCTTGGCCCTATGGGGAGCCTAGGGCTAGGTGAGAACGAGGCAAGCGCTGCGCTCCTGAGCCAAGCCGCATCGGGGCTGAGGGTTGTTCCCTGAGCCCAGTCTCCCTTTGCAGAATGCAGCTCCTAGCAGCGTGTTTTGTGCGGTTTCGGAACTAGGCCCTCGGAAGGGTCTTCCCAATATGGCTATTGGGGAGTTGCTACGGCCACTGCACACAGGGCGTCTTCAGGCCAAATCAGCCTTCTCCGCGAAGGAGAAGACGTTTGGAGTTGGTTTCCAGCGGCGGAGACCACCAGCCAAGCAGCAGTGCCCACGGAGGCAGAGGCAGCCCATACCCACCTTGGGCCTAGGGGGAGCCGAGGGCTAGGTGAGAACGAGGCAAGCGCTGCGATCCTGAGCCAAGCCGCATCGGGGATGAGGGTTGTTCCCCGAACCCAGTTTCCCTTTGCAGAATGCAGCTCCTAGCAGCCCGTTTTGTGCCGTTTCGGAGCTAGGCCCTACGTAGGCCCTTCCGAGCTGGCTCTGGGGGGTTGCTAGGGCCAGTGCACACAGAGCTTCTTCAGGACAAATCAGCTTTCTCCGCGAAGGAGTATACGTTTGGAGTTGGTTTCCAGCAGCGGAAACCACCAGCCAAGCGGCAGTGCCACGGAGCCAGAGGCAGCCCAGACCCTCCTTGGGCCTAGTGGGAGCCCAGGGCTAGGTGAGAACTAGGCAGGCGTTGCGCTCCTGAGCCAAGCCGCATCGGGGCTGAGGTTTGTTCCCCGAGCCCAGTTTCCCTTTGCAGAATGCAGTCCTAGCAGCGCGTTTTGTGCCGTTTCGGAGCTAGGCCCTACGAAGTGCCCTTCCGAGCTGTCTTGTGGTGTTGCTAGGGCCAGTGCACACAGAGCTTCTTCAGGCAAAATCAATTTTCTCCGCGAAGGAGTAGACGTTTGGAGTTGGTTTCCAGCAGCGGAAACCACCAGCCAAGCGACAGTGCCACGGAGCCAGAGGCAGCCCAGATCCTCCTTGGGCCTAGGGGGAGCCGAGGGCTAGGTGAGAAGGAGGCAAGCGCTGGGATCCTGAGCCAAGCCGCATCGGGACTGAGGTTTGTTTCCCGCGACCAGTTTCCATGTGCAGAATGCAGCTCCTAGCACCGCGTTTTGTGCCGTTTCGGAGCTCGGCCCTAGGTGGGGCCCTCCCGATCTGTCTATGGGGGGGTTGCTAGGGCCAGTGCACACAGGGCTTCTTCAGGCCAAATCAGCCTTCTCCGCGAAGGAGAAGACGTTTGGAGTTGGTTTCCAGCGGCGGAGACCACCAGCCAAGCAGCAGTGCCCACGGAACCATCGGCAGCCCAGAACCTCCTTGGGCCTAGTGGGAGCCGAGGGCTAGGTGAGAACTAGGCAGGCGCTGCGCTCCTGAGCCAAGCCGCATCGGGGCTGAGGTTTGTTCCCTGAGCCCAGTTTCCCTTTGCAGAATGCAGCTCCTAGCAGCGCGTTTTGTGCCGTTTCGGAGCTAGGCCCTACGTAGGCCCTTCCGAGCTGGCTCTGGGGGGTTGCTAGGGCCAGTGCACACAGAGCTTCTTCAGGCCAAATCAGCTTTCTCCGCGAAGGAGTATACGTTTGGAGTTGGTTTCCAGCAGCAGAAACCACCAGCCAAGCGGCAGTGCCACGGAGCCATAGGCAGCCCAGACCCTCCTTGGGCCTAGTGGGAGCCGAGGGCTTGGTGAGAACTAGGCAGGCGCTGCGCTCCTGAGCCAAGCCGCATCGGGGCTGAGGTTTGTTCCCCGAGCCCAGTTTCCCTTTGCAGAATGCAGCTCCTAGCAGCGCGTTTTGTGCCGCTTCGGAGCTACGCCTTAGTTAGGGCCCTCCCGAGCTGGCTATGGGGGGGTTGCTAGGGCCAGTGCACACAGGGCTTCTTCAGGCCAAATCAGCCTTCTCCGCGAAGGAGAAGACGTTTGGAGTTGGTTTCCAGCGGCGGAGACCACCAGCCAAGCAGCAGTGCCCACGGAGCCAGAGGAAGCCCAGACCCTCCTTGGCCCTATGGGGAGCCTAGGGCTAGGTGAGAACCAGGCAGGCGCTGCGCTCCTGAGCCAAGCCGCATCGGGGCTGAGGTTTGTTCCCCGAGCCCAGTTTCCCTTTGCAGAATGCAGCTCCTAGCAGTGTGTTTTGTGCGGTTTCGGAGCTAGGCCCTAGGAGGGGCCCTCCCGAGCTGGCTATGGGGGGGTTGCTAGGGCCAGTGCACACAGGGCTTCTTCAGGCCAAATCAGCCTTCTCCGCGAAGGAGAAGACGTTTGAAGTTGGTTTCCAGCGGCGGAGACCACCAGCCAAGCAGCATGCCCTCGGAGCCAGAGGCATCCCAGACGCTCCTTGGCCCTAAAGGGAGCGTAGAGCTAGGTGAGAACGAGGCAGGCGCTGGGATCCTGAGCCAAGCCGCATCGGGGCTGAGGTTTGTTCCCCGAACCCAGTTTCCCTTTGCAGAATGCAGCTCCTAGCAGCGCGTTTTGTGCCGTTTCAGAGCTAGGCCCTAGGTGGGTCCCTCCCGAGCTGACTATGGGGGAGTTGCTAGGGCCAGTGCACACAGGGCTTCTTCAGGCCAAATCAGCCTTCTCCGCGAAGGAGAAGACGTTTGGAGTGGGTTTCCAGCGGCGGAGACCACCAGCCAAGCAGCAGTGCCCACGGAGCCAGAGGCAGCCCAGACCCTCCTTGGCCCTATGGGGAGCCTAGGGCTAGGTGAGAACGAGGCAAGCGCTGCGCTCCTGAGCCAAGCCGCATCGGGGCTGAGGGTTGTTCCCTGAGCCCAGTCTCGCTTTGCAGAATGCAGCTCCTAGCAGCGCGTTTTGTGCCGTTTCGGAGCTAGGCCCTACGTAGGGCCCTTCCGAGCTGTCTTGTGGTGTTGCTAGGGCCAGTGCACACAGAGCTTCTTCAGGCCAAATCAATTTTCTCCGCGAAGGAGTAGACGTTTGGAGTTGGTTTCCAGCAGCGGAAACCACCAGCCAAGCGACAGTGCCACGGAGCCATCGGCAGCCCAGACCCTCCTTGGGCCTAGGGGGAGCCGAGGGCTAGGTGAGAACGAGGCAAGCGCTTGGATCCTGAGCCAAGCCGCATCGGGACTGAGGTTTGTTTCCCGCGACCAGTTTCCATGTGCAGAATGCAGCTCCTAGCACCGCGTTTTGTGCCGTTTCGGAGCTCGGCCCTAGGTGGGGCCCTCCCGATCTGTCTATGGGGGGGTTGCTAGGGCCAGTGCACACAGGGCTTCTTCAGGCCAAATCAGCCTTCTCCGCGAAGGAGAAGACGTTTGGAGTTGGTTTCCAGCGGCGGAGACCACCAGCCAAGCAGCAGTGCCCACGGAGCCAGAGGAAGCCCAGACCCTCCTTGGCCCTATGGGGAGCCTAGGGCTAGGTGAGAACCAGGCAGGCGCTGCGCTCCTGAGCCAAGCCGCATCGGGGCTGAGGTTTGTTCCCCGAGCCCAGTTTCCCTTTGCAGAATGCAGCTCCTAGCAGCACGTTTTGTGCGGTTTCGGAGCTAGGCCCTAGGAGGGGCCCTCCCGAGCTGGCTATGGGGGGGTTGCTAGGGCCAGTGCACACAGGGCTTCTTCAGGCCAAATCAGCCTTCTCCGCGAAGGAGAAGACGTTTGGAGTTGGTTTCCAGCGGCGGAGACCACCAGCCAAGCAGCATGCCCACGGAGCCAGAGGCATCCCAGACGCTCCTTGGCCCTAAGGGGAGCGTAGAGCTAGGTGAGAACGAGGCAGGCGCTGGGATCCTGAGCCAAGCCGCATCGGGGCTGAGGTTTGTTCCCCGAACCCAGTTTCCCTTTGCAGAATGCAGCTCCTAGCAGCGCGTTTTGTGCCGTTTCAGAGCTAGGCCCTACGTAGGCACTTCCGAGCTGGCTCTGGGGGGTTGCTAGGGCCAGTGCACACAGAGTTTCTTCAGGCCAAATCAGCTTTCTCCGCGAAGGAGTATACGTTTGGAGTTGGTTTCCAGCAGCGGAAACCACCAGCCAAGCGGCAGTGCCACGGAGCCAGAGGCAGCCCAGACCCTCCTTGGGCCTAGTGGGAGCCGAGGGCTAGGTGAGAACTAGGCAGGCGCTGCGCTCCTGAGCCAAGCCGCATCGGGGCTGAGGTTTGTTCCCCGAGCCCAGTTTCCCTTTGCAGAATGCAGTCCTAGCAGCGCGTTTTGTGCCGTTTCGGAGCTACGCCCTAGGTGGGGCCCTCCCGAGCTGGCTATGGGGGGGTTGCTAGGGCCAGTGCACACAGGGCTTCTTCAGGCCAAATCAGCCTTCTCCGCGAAGGAGAAGACGTTTGGAGTTGGTTTCCAGCGGCGGAGACCACCAGCCAAGCGACAGTGCCCACGGAGCCAGAGGCAGCCCAGACCCTCCTTGGGCCTAGGGGGAGTCGAGGGCTAGGTGAGAACGAGGCAAGCGCTGGGATCCTGAGCCAAGCCGCATCGGGACTGAGGTTTGTTTCCCGCGACCAGTTTCCATGTGCAGAATGCAGCTCCTAGCACCGCGTTTTGTGCCGTTTCGGAGCTCGGCCCTAGGTGGGGCCCTCCAGATCTGTCTATGGGGGGGTTGCTAGGGCCAGTGCACACAGGGCTTCTTCAGGCCAAATCAGCCTTCTCCGCGAAGGAGAAGACGTTTGGAGTGGGTTTCCAGCGGCGGAGACCACCAGCCAAGCAGCAGTGCCCACGGAGCCAGAGGAAGCCCAGACCCTCCTTGGCCCTATGGGCAGCCTAGGGCTAGGTGAGAACCAGGCAGGCGCTGCGCTCCTGAGCCAAGCCGCATCGGGGCTGAGGGTTGTTCCCTGAGCCCAGTCTCGCTTTGCAGAATGCAGCTCCTAGCAGCGTGTTTTGTGCGGTTTCGGAACTAGGCCCTCGGAAGGGTCTTCCCAATATGGCTATTGGGGAGTTGCTAGGGCCAGTGCACACAGGGCGTCTTCAGGCCAAATCAGCCTTCTCCGCGAAGGAGAAGACGTTTGGAGTTGGTTTCCAGCGGCGGAGACCACCAGCCAAGCAGCAGTGCCCACGGAGGCAGAGGCAGCCCATACCCACCTTGGGCCTAGGGGGAGCCGAGGGCTAGGTGAGAACGAGGCAAGCGCTGCGATCCTGAGCCAAGCCGCATCGGGGATGAGGGTTGTTCCCCGAACCCAGTTTCCCTTTGCAGAATTCAGCTCCTAGCAGCCCGATTTGTGCCGTTTCGGAGCTAGGCCCTACGTAGGCCCTTCCGAGCTGGCTCTGGGGGGTTGCTAGGGCCAGTGCACACAGAGCTTCTTCAGGCCAAATCAGCTTTCTCCGCGAAGGAGTATACGTTTGGAGTTGGTTTCCAGCAGCGGAAACCACCAGCCAAGCGGCAGTTCCACGGAGCCAGAGGCAGCCCAGACCCTCCTTGGGCCTAGTGGGAGCCATGGGCTAGGTGAGAACAAGGCAAGCGCTGCGATACTGAGCCAAGCCGCATCGGGGCTGAGGTTTGTTCCCCGAACCCAGTTTCCCTTTGCAGAATGCAGCTCCTAGCAGCGCGTTTTGTGCCGTTTCGGAGCTAGGCCCTACGTAGGGCCCTTCCGAGCTGTCTTGTGGTGTTGCTAGGGCCAGTGCACACAGAGCTTCTTCAGGCCAAATCAATTTTCTCCACGAAGGAGTAGACGTTTGGAGTTGGTTTCCAGCGGCGGAGACCACCAGCCAAGCAGCAGTGCCCACGGAGCCAGAGGCAGCCCAGAACCTCCTTGGCCCTAGGGGGAGCCGTGGGCTAGGTGAGAACAAGGCAAGCGCTGCGATCCTGAGCCAAGCCGCATCGGGGCTGAGGTTTGTTCCCCGAGCCCAGTTTCCCTTTGCAGAATGCAGCTCCTAGCAGCGCGTTTTGTGCCGTTTCGGAGCTAGGACCTAGGTGGGGCCCTCCCGAGCTGTCTTGTGGTGTTGCTAGGGCCAGTGCACACAGAGCTTCTTCAGGCCAAATCAATTTTCTCCGCGAAGGAGTAGACGTTTGGAGTTGGTTTCCAGCAGCGGAAACCACCAGCCAAGCGACAGTGCCACGGAGCCAGAGGCAGCCCAGACCCTCCTTGGGCCTAGGGGGAGTCGAGGGCTAGGTGAGAACGAGGCAAGCGCTGGGATCCTTAGCCAAGCCGCATCGGGACTGAGGTTTGTTTCCCGCGACCAGTTTCCATGTGCAGAATGCAGCTCCTAGCACCGCGTTTTGTGCCGTTTCGTAGCTCGGCCCTAGGTGGGGCCCTCCAGATCTGTCTATGGGGGGGTTGCTAGGGCCAGTGCACACAGGGCTTCTTCAGGCCAAATCAGCCTTCTCCGCGAAGGAGAAGACGTTTGGAGTGGGTTTCCAGCGGCGGAGACCACCAGCCAAGCAGCAGTGCCCACGGAGCCAGAGGAAGCCCAGACCCTCCTTGGCCCTATGGGCAGCCTAGGGCTAGGTGAGAACCAGGCAGGCGCTGCGCTCCTGAGCCAAGCCGCATCGGGGCTGAGGGTTGTTCCCTGAGCCCAGTCTCGCTTTGCAGAATGCAGCTCCTAGCAGCGTGTTTTGTGCGGTTTCGGAACTAGGCCCTCGGAAGGGTCTTCCCAATATGGCTATTGGGGAGTTGCTAGGGCCAGTGCACACAGGGCGTCTTCAGGCCAAATCAGCCTTCTCCGCGAAGGAGAAGACGTTTGGAGTTGGTTTCCAGCGGCGGAGACCACCAGCCAAGCAGCAGTGCCCACGGAGGCAGAGGCAGCCCATACCCACCTTGGGCCTAGGGGGAGCCGAGGGCTAGGTGAGAACGAGGCAAGCGCTGGGATCCTGAGCCAAGCCGCATCGGGGATGAGGGTTGTTCCCCGAACCCAGTTTCCCTTTGCAGAATGCAGCTCCTAGCAGCCCGATTTGTGCCGTTTCGGAGCTAGGCCCTACGTAGGCCCTTCCGAGCTGGCTCTGGGGGGTTGCTAGGGCCAGTGCACACAGAGCTTCTTCAGGCCAAATCAGCTTTCTCCGCGAAGGAGTATACGTTTGGAGTTGGTTTCCAGCAGCGGAAACCACCAGCAAAGCGGCAGTGCCACGGAGCCAGAGGCAGCCCAGACCCTCCTTGGGCCTAGTGGGAGCCATGGGCTAGGTGAGAACAAGGCAAGCGCTGCGATCCTGAGCCAAGCCGCATCGGGGCTGAGGTTTGTTCCCCGAGCCCAGTTTCCCTTTGCAGAATGCAGCTCCTAGCAGCGCGTTTTGTGCCGTTTCGGAGCTAGGCCCTACGTAGGGCCCTTCCGAGCTGTCTTGTGGTGTTGCTAGGGCCAGTGCACACAGAGCTTCTTCAGGCCAAATCAATTTTCTCCGCGAAGGAGTAGACGTTTGGAGTTGGTTTCCAGCAGCGGAAACCACCAGCCAAGCGAGAGTGCCACGGAGCCAGAGGCAGCCCAGACCCTCCTTGGGCCTAGGGGGAGCCGAGGGCTAGGTGAGAACGAGGCAAGTGCTGGGATTCTGAGCCAAGCCGCATCGGGACTGAGGTTTGTTTCCCGCGACCAGTTTCCATGTGCAGAATGCAGCTCCTAGCACTGCGTTTTGTGCCGTTTCGTAGCTCGGCCCTAGGTGGGGCCCTCCCGATCTGTCTATGGGGGGGGGGCTAGGGCCAGTGCACACAGGGCTTCTTCAGGCCAAATCAGCCTTCTCCGCGAAGGAGAAGACGTTTGGAGTTGGTTTCCAGCGGCGGAGACCACCAGCCAAGCAGCAGTGCCCACGGAGCCAGAGGCAGCCCAGACCCTCCTTGGCCCTATGGGGAGCCTAGGGCTAGGTGAGAACGAGGCAAGCGCTGCGCTCCTGAGCCAAGCCGCATCGGGGCTGAGGGTTGTTCCCTGAGCCCAGTCTCGCTTTGCAGAATGCAGCTCCTAGCAGTGTGTTTTGTGCGGTTTCGGAACTAGGCCCTCGGAAGGGTCTTCCCAATATGGCTATTGGGGAGTTGCTAGGGCCAGTGCACACAGGGCTTCTTCAGGCCAAATCAGCCTTCTCCGCGAAGGAGAAGACGTTTGGAGTTGGTTTCCAGCGGCGGAGACCACCAGCCAAGCAGCAGTGCCCACGGAGGCAGAGGCAGCCCATACCCACCTTGGGCCTAGGGGGAGCCGAGGGCTAGGTGAGAACGAGGCAAGCGCTGCGATCCTGAGCCAAGCCCCATCGGGGATGAGGGTTGTTCACCGAACCCAGTTTCCCTTTGCAGAATGCAGCTCCTAGCAGCCCGTTTTGTGCCGTTTCGGAGCTAGGCCCTACGTAGGCCCTTCCGAGCTGGCTCTGGGGGGGTTGCTAGGGCCAGTGCACACAGAGCTTCTTCAGGCCAAATCAGCTTTCTCCGCGAAGGAGTATACGTTTGGAGTTGGTTTCCAGCAGCGGAAACCACCAGCCAAGCGGCAGTGCCACGGAGCCAGAGGCAGCCCAGAACCTCCTTGGGCCTAGTGGGAGCCGAGGGCTAGGTGAGAACTAGGCAGGCGCTGCGCTCCTGACCCAAGCCGCATCGGGGCTGAGGGTTGTTCCCTGAGCCCAGTCTCGCTTTGCAGAATGCAGCTCCTAGCAGCGTGTTTTGTGCGGTTTCGGAACTAGGCCCTCGGAAGGGTCTTCCCAATATGGCTATTGGGGAGTTGCTAGGGCCAGTGCACACAGGGCGTCTTCAGGCCAAATCAGCCTTCTCCGCGAAGGAGAAGACGTTTGGAGTTGGTTTCCAGCGGCGGAGACCACCAGCCAAGCAGCAGTGCCCACGGAGGCAGAGGCAGCCCATACCCACCTTGGGCCTAGGGGGAGCCGAGGGCTAGGTGAGAACGAGGCAAGCGCTGCGATCCTGAGCCAAGCCGCATCGGGGATGAGGGTTGTTCCCCGAACCCAGTTTCCCTTTGCAGAATTCAGCTCCTAGCAGCCCGATTTGTGCCGTTTCGGAGCTAGGCCCTACGTAGGCCCTTCCGAGCTGGCTCTGGGGGGTTGCTAGGGCCAGTGCACACAGAGCTTCTTCAGGCCAAATCAGCTTTCTCCGCGAAGGAGTATACGTTTGGAGTTGGTTTCCAGCAGCGGAAACCACCAGCCAAGCGGCAGTTCCACGGAGCCAGAGGCAGCCCAGACCCTCCTTGGGCCTAGTGGGAGCCATGGGCTAGGTGAGAACAAGGCAAGCGCTGCGATACTGAGCCAAGCCGCATCGGGGCTGAGGTTTGTTCCCCGAACCCAGTTTCCCTTTGCAGAATGCAGCTCCTAGCAACGCGTTTTGTGCCGTTTCGGAGCTAGGCCCTACGTAGGGCCCTTCCGAGCTGTCTTGTGGTGTTGCTAGGGCCAGTGCACACAGAGCTTCTTCAGGCCAAATCAATTTTCTCCACGAAGGAGTAGACGTTTGGAGTTGGTTTCCAGCGGCGGAGACCACCAGCCAAGCAGCAGTGCCCACGGAGCCAGAGGCAGCCCAGAACCTCCTTGGCCCTAGGGGGAGCCGTGGGCTAGGTGAGAACAAGGCAAGCGCTGCGATCCTGAGCCAAGCCGCATCGGGGCTGAGGTTTGTTCCCCGAGCCCAGTTTCCCTTTGCAGAATGCAGCTCCTAGCAGCGCGTTTTGTGCCGTTTCGGAGCTAGGACCTAGGTGGGGCCCTCCCGAGCTGTCTTGTGGTGTTGCTAGGGCCAGTGCACACAGAGCTTCTTCAGGCCAAATCAATTTTCTCCGCGAAGGAGTAGACGTTTGGAGTTGGTTTCCAGCAGCGGAAACCACCAGCCAAGCGACAGTGCCACGGAGCCAGAGGCAGCCCAGACCCTCCTTGGGCCTAGGGGGAGTCGAGGGCTAGGTGAGAACGAGGCAAGCGCTGGGATCCTTAGCCAAGCCGCATCGGGACTGAGGTTTGTTTCCCGCGACCAGTTTCCATGTGCAGAATGCAGCTCCTAGCACCGCGTTTTGTGCCGTTTCGTAGCTCGGCCCTAGGTGGGGCCCTCCAGATCTGTCTATGGGGGGGTTGCTAGGGCCAGTGCACACAGGGCTTCTTCAGGCCAAATCAGCCTTCTCCGCGAAGGAGAAGACGTTTGGAGTGGGTTTCCAGCGGCGGAGACCACCAGCCAAGCAGCAGTGCCCACGGAGCCAGAGGAAGCCCAGACCCTCCTTGGCCCTATGGGCAGCCTAGGGCTAGGTGAGAACCAGGCAGGCGCTGCGCTCCTGAGCCAAGCCGCATCGGGGCTGAGGGTTGTTCCCTGAGCCCAGTCTCGCTTTGCAGAATGCAGCTCCTAGCAGCGTGTTTTGTGCGGTTTCGGAACTAGGCCCTCGGAAGGGTCTTCCCAATATGGCTATTGGGGAGTTGCTAGGGCCAGTGCACACAGGGCGTCTTCAGGCCAAATCAGCCTTCTCCGCGAAGGAGAAGACGTTTGGAGTTGGTTTCCAGCGGCGGAGACCACCAGCCAAGCAGCAGTGCCCACGGAGGCAGAGGCAGCCCATACCCACCTTGGGCCTAGGAGGAGCCGAGGGCTAGGTGAGAACGAGGCAAGCGCTGGGATCCTGAGCCAAGCCGCATCGGGGATGAGGGTTGTTCCCCGAACCCAGTTTCCCTTTGCAGAATGCAGCTCCTAGCAGCCCGATTTGTGCCGTTTCGGAGCTAGGCCCTACGTAGGCCCTTCCGAGCTGGCTCTGGGGGGTTGCTAGGGCCAGTGCACACAGAGCTTCTTCAGGCCAAATCAGCTTTCTCCGCGAAGGAGTATACGTTTGGAGTTGGTTTCCAGCAGCGGAAACCACCAGAAAAGCGGCAGTGCCACGGAGCCAGAGGCAGCCCAGACCCTCCTTGGGCCTAGTGGGAGCCATGGGCTAGGTGAGAACAAGGCAAGCGCTGCGATCCTGAGCCAAGCCGCATCGGGGCTGAGGTTTGTTCCCCGAGCCCAGTTTCCCTTTGCAGAATGCAGCTCCTAGCAGCGCGTTTTGTGCCGTTTCGGAGCTAGGCCCTACGTAGGGCCCGTCCGAGCTGTCTTGTGGTGTTGCTAGGGCCAGTGCACACAGAGCTTCTTCAGGCCAAATCAATTTTCTCCGCGAAGGAGTAGACGTTTGGAGTTGGTTTCCAGCAGCGGAAACCACCAGCCAAGCGAGAGTGCCACGGAGCCAGAGGCAGCCCAGACCCTCCTTGGGCCTAGGGGGAGCCGAGGGCTAGGTGAGAACGAGGCAAGTGCTGGGATTCTGAGCCAAGCCGCATCGGGACTGAGGTTTGTTTCCCGCGACCAGTTTCCATGTGCAGAATGCAGCTCCTAGCACTGCGTTTTGTGCCGTTTCGTAGCTCGGCCCTAGGTGGGGCCCTCCCGATCTGTCTATGGGGGGGGGGCTAGGGCCAGTGCACACAGGGCTTCTTCAGGCCAAATCAGCCTTCTCCGCGAAGGAGAAGACGTTTGGAGTTGGTTTCCAGCGGCGGAGACCACCAGCCAAGCAGCAGTGCCCACGGAGCCAGAGGCAGCCCAGACCCTCCTTGGCCCTATGGGGAGCCTAGGGCTAGGTGAGAACGAGGCAAGCGCTGCGCTCCTGAGCCAAGCCGCATCGGGGCTGAGGGTTGTTCCCTGAGCCCAGTCTCGCTTTGCAGAATGCAGCTCCTAGCAGTGTGTTTTGTGCGGTTTCGGAACTAGGCCCTCGGAAGGGTCTTCCCAATATGGCTATTGGGGAGTTGCTAGGGCCAGTGCACACAGGGCTTCTTCAGGCCAAATCAGCCTTCTCCGCGAAGGAGAAGACGTTTGGAGTTGGTTTCCAGCGGCGGAGACCACCAGCCAAGCAGCAGTGCCCACGGAGGCAGAGGCAGCCCATACCCACCTTGGGCCTAGGGGGAGCCGAGGGCTAGGTGAGAACGAGGCAAGCGCTGCGATCCTGAGCCAAGCCGCATCGGGGATGAGGGTTGTTCCCCGAACCCAGTTTCCCTTTGCAGAATTCAGCTCCTAGCAGCCCGATTTGTGCCGTTTCGGAGCTAGGCCCTACGTAGGCCCTTCCGAGCTGGCTCTGGGGGGTTGCTAGGGCCAGTGCACACAGAGCTTCTTCAGGCCAAATCAGCTTTCTCCGCGAAGGAGTATACGTTTGGAGTTGGTTTCCAGCAGCGGAAACCACCAGCCAAGCGGCAGTTCCACGGAGCCAGAGGCAGCCCAGACCCTCCTTGGGCCTAGTGGGAGCCATGGGCTAGGTGAGAACAAGGCAAGCGCTGCGATACTGAGCCAAGCCGCATCGGGGCTGAGGTTTGTTCCCCGAACCCAGTTTCCCTTTGCAGAATGCAGCTCCTAGCAGCGCGTTTTGTGCCGTTTCGGAGCTAGGCCCTACGTAGGGCCCTTCCGAGCTGTCTTGTGGTGTTGCTAGGGCCAGTGCACACAGAGCTTCTTCAGGCCAAATCAATTTTCTCCACGAAGGAGTAGACGTTTGGAGTTGGTTTCCAGCGGCGGAGACCACCAGCCAAGCAGCAGTGCCCACGGAGCCAGAGGCAGCCCAGAACCTCCTTGGCCCTAGGGGGAGCCGTGGGCTAGGTGAGAACAAGGCAAGCGCTGCGATCCTGAGCCAAGCCGCATCGGGGCTGAGGTTTGTTCCCCGAGCCCAGTTTCCCTTTGCAGAATGCAGCTCCTAGCAGCGCGTTTTGTGCCGTTTCGGAGCTAGGACCTAGGTGGGGCCCTCCCGAGCTGTCTTGTGGTGTTGCTAGGGCCAGTGCACACAGAGCTTCTTCAGGCCAAATCAATTTTCTCCGCGAAGGAGTAGACGTTTGGAGTTGGTTTCCAGCAGCGGAAACCACCAGCCAAGCGACAGTGCCACGGAGCCAGAGGCAGCCCAGACCCTCCTTGGGCCTAGGGGGAGTCGAGGGCTAGGTGAGAACGAGGCAAGCGCTGGGATCCTTAGCCAAGCCGCATCGGGACTGAGGTTTGTTTCCCGCGACCAGTTTCCATGTGCAGAATGCAGCTCCTAGCACCGCGTTTTGTGCCGTTTCGTAGCTCGGCCCTAGGTGGGGCCCTCCAGATCTGTCTATGGGGGGGTTGCTAGGGCCAGTGCACACAGGGCTTCTTCAGGCCAAATCAGCCTTCTCCGCGAAGGAGAAGACGTTTGGAGTGGGTTTCCAGCGGCGGAGACCACCAGCCAAGCAGCAGTGCCCACGGAGCCAGAGGAAGCCCAGACCCTCCTTGGCCCTATGGGCAGCCTAGGGCTAGGTGAGAACCAGGCAGGCGCTGCGCTCCTGAGCCAAGCCGCATCGGGGCTGAGGGTTGTTCCCTGAGCCCAGTCTCGCTTTGCAGAATGCAGCTCCTAGCAGCGTGTTTTGTGCGGTTTCGGAACTAGGCCCTCGGAAGGGTCTTCCCAATATGGCTATTGGGGAGTTGCTAGGGCCAGTGCACACAGGGCGTCTTCAGGCCAAATCAGCCTTCTCCGCGAAGGAGAAGACGTTTGGAGTTGGTTTCCAGCGGCGGAGACCACCAGCCAAGCAGCAGTGCCCACGGAGGCAGAGGCAGCCCATACCCACCTTGGGCCTAGGGGGAGCCGAGGGCTAGGTGAGAACGAGGCAAGCGCTGGGATCCTGAGCCAAGCCGCATCGGGGATGAGGGTTGTTCCCCGAACCCAGTTTCCCTTTGCAGAATGCAGCTCCTAGCAGCCCGATTTGTGCCGTTTCGGAGCTAGGCCCTACGTAGGCCCTTCCGAGCTGGCTCTGGGGGGTTGCTAGGGCCAGTGCACACAGAGCTTCTTCAGGCCAAATCAGCTTTCTCCGCGAAGGAGTATACGTTTGGAGTTGGTTTCCAGCAGCGGAAACCACCAGCCAAGCGGCAGTGCCACGGAGCCAGAGGCAGCCCAGACCCTCCTTGGGCCTAGTGGGAGCCATGGGCTAGGTGAGAACAAGGCAAGCGCTGCGATCCTGAGCCAAGCCGCATCGGGGCTGAGGTTTGTTCCCCGAGCCCAGTTTCCCTTTGCAGAATGCAGCTCCTAGCAGCGCGTTTTGTGCCGTTTCGGAGCTAGGCCCTACGTAGGGCCCTTCCGAGCTGTCTTGTGGTGTTGCTAGGGCCAGTGCACACAGAGCTTCTTCAGGCCAAATCAATTTTCTCCGCGAAGGAGTAGACGTTTGGAGTTGGTTTCCAGCAGCGGAAACCACCAGCCAAGCGAGAGTGCCACGGAGCCAGAGGCAGCCCAGACCCTCCTTGGGCCTAGGGGGAGCCGAGGGCTAGGTGAGAACGAGGCAAGTGCTGGGATTCTGAGCCAAGCCGCATCGGGACTGAGGTTTGTTTCCCGCGACCAGTTTCCATGTGCAGAATGCAGCTCCTAGCACTGCGTTTTGTGCCGTTTCGTAGCTCGGCCCTAGGTGGGGCCCTCCCGATCTGTCTATGGGGGGGGGGCTAGGGCCAGTGCACACAGGGCTTCTTCAGGCCAAATCAGCCTTCTCCGCGAAGGAGAAGACGTTTGGAGTTGGTTTCCAGCGGCGGAGACCACCAGCCAAGCAGCAGTGCCCACGGAGCCAGAGGCAGCCCAGACCCTCCTTGGCCCTATGGGGAGCCTAGGGCTAGGTGAGAACGAGGCAAGCGCTGCGCTCCTGAGCCAAGCCGCATCGGGGCTGAGGGTTGTTCCCTGAGCCCAGTCTCGCTTTGCAGAATGCAGCTCCTAGCAGTGTGTTTTGTGCGGTTTCGGAACTAGGCCCTCGGAAGGGTCTTCCCAATATGGCTATTGGGGAGTTGCTAGGGCCAGTGCACACAGGGCTTCTTCAGGCCAAATCAGCCTTCTCCGCGAAGGAGAAGACGTTTGGAGTTGGTTTCCAGCGGCGGAGACCACCAGCCAAGCAGCAGTGCCCACGGAGGCAGAGGCAGCCCATACCCACCTTGGGCCTAGGGGGAGCCGAGGGCTAGGTGAGAACGAGGCAAGCGCTGCGATCCTGAGCCAAGCCCCATCGGGGATGAGGGTTGTTCACCGAACCCAGTTTCCCTTTGCAGAATGCAGCTCCTAGCAGCCCGTTTTGTGCCGTTTCGGAGCTAGGCCCTACGTAGGCCCTTCCGAGCTGGCTCTGGGGGGGTTGCTAGGGCCAGTGCACACAGAGCTTCTTCAGGCCAAATCAGCTTTCTCCGCGAAGGAGTATACGTTTGGAGTTGGTTTCCAGCAGCGGAAACCACCAGCCAAGCGGCAGTGCCACGGAGCCAGAGGCAGCCCAGAACCTCCTTGGGCCTAGTGGGAGCCGAGGGCTAGGTGAGAACTAGGCAGGCGCTGCGCTCCTGACCCAAGCCGCATCGGGGCTGAGGGTTGTTCCCTGAGCCCAGTCTCGCTTTGCAGAATGCAGCTCCTAGCAGCGTGTTTTGTGCGGTTTCGGAACTAGGCCCTCGGAAGGGTCTTCCCAATATGGCTATTGGGGAGTTGCTAGGGCCAGTGCACACAGGGCGTCTTCAGGCCAAATCAGCCTTCTCCGCGAAGGAGAAGACGTTTGGAGTTGGTTTCCAGCGGCGGAGACCACCAGCCAAGCAGCAGTGCCCACGGAGGCAGAGGCAGCCCATACCCACCTTGGGCCTAGGGGGAGCCGAGGGCTAGGTGAGAACGAGGCAAGCGCTGCGATCCTGAGCCAAGCCGCATCGGGGATGAGGGTTGTTCCCCGAACCCAGTTTCCCTTTGCAGAATTCAGCTCCTAGCAGCCCGATTTGTGCCGTTTCGGAGCTAGGCCCTACGTAGGCCCTTCCGAGCTGGCTCTGGGGGGTTGCTAGGGCCAGTGCACACAGAGCTTCTTCAGGCCAAATCAGCTTTCTCCGCGAAGGAGTATACGTTTGGAGTTGGTTTCCAGCAGCGGAAACCACCAGCCAAGCGGCAGTTCCACGGAGCCAGAGGCAGCCCAGACCCTCCTTGGGCCTAGTGGGAGCCATGGGCTAGGTGAGAACAAGGCAAGCGCTGCGATACTGAGCCAAGCCGCATCGGGGCTGAGGTTTGTTCCCCGAACCCAGTTTCCCTTTGCAGAATGCAGCTCCTAGCAACGCGTTTTGTGCCGTTTCGGAGCTAGGCCCTACGTAGGGCCCTTCCGAGCTGTCTTGTGGTGTTGCTAGGGCCAGTGCACACAGAGCTTCTTCAGGCCAAATCAATTTTCTCCACGAAGGAGTAGACGTTTGGAGTTGGTTTCCAGCGGCGGAGACCACCAGCCAAGCAGCAGTGCCCACGGAGCCAGAGGCAGCCCAGAACCTCCTTGGCCCTAGGGGGAGCCGTGGGCTAGGTGAGAACAAGGCAAGCGCTGCGATCCTGAGCCAAGCCGCATCGGGGCTGAGGTTTGTTCCCCGAGCCCAGTTTCCCTTTGCAGAATGCAGCTCCTAGCAGCGCGTTTTGTGCCGTTTCGGAGCTAGGACCTAGGTGGGGCCCTCCCGAGCTGTCTTGTGGTGTTGCTAGGGCCAGTGCACACAGAGCTTCTTCAGGCCAAATCAATTTTCTCCGCGAAGGAGTAGACGTTTGGAGTTGGTTTCCAGCAGCGGAAACCACCAGCCAAGCGACAGTGCCACGGAGCCAGAGGCAGCCCAGACCCTCCTTGGGCCTAGGGGGAGTCGAGGGCTAGGTGAGAACGAGGCAAGCGCTGGGATCCTTAGCCAAGCCGCATCGGGACTGAGGTTTGTTTCCCGCGACCAGTTTCCATGTGCAGAATGCAGCTCCTAGCACCGCGTTTTGTGCCGTTTCGTAGCTCGGCCCTAGGTGGGGCCCTCCAGATCTGTCTATGGGGGGGTTGCTAGGGCCAGTGCACACAGGGCTTCTTCAGGCCAAATCAGCCTTCTCCGCGAAGGAGAAGACGTTTGGAGTGGGTTTCCAGCGGCGGAGACCACCAGCCAAGCAGCAGTGCCCACGGAGCCAGAGGAAGCCCAGACCCTCCTTGGCCCTATGGGCAGCCTAGGGCTAGGTGAGAACCAGGCAGGCGCTGCGCTCCTGAGCCAAGCCGCATCGGGGCTGAGGGTTGTTCCCTGAGCCCAGTCTCGCTTTGCAGAATGCAGCTCCTAGCAGCGTGTTTTGTGCGGTTTCGGAACTAGGCCCTCGGAAGGGTCTTCCCAATATGGCTATTGGGGAGTTGCTAGGGCCAGTGCACACAGGGCGTCTTCAGGCCAAATCAGCCTTCTCCGCGAAGGAGAAGACGTTTGGAGTTGGTTTCCAGCGGCGGAGACCACCAGCCAAGCAGCAGTGCCCACGGAGGCAGAGGCAGCCCATACCCACCTTGGGCCTAGGAGGAGCCGAGGGCTAGGTGAGAACGAGGCAAGCGCTGGGATCCTGAGCCAAGCCGCATCGGGGATGAGGGTTGTTCCCCGAACCCAGTTTCCCTTTGCAGAATGCAGCTCCTAGCAGCCCGATTTGTGCCGTTTCGGAGCTAGGCCCTACGTAGGCCCTTCCGAGCTGGCTCTGGGGGGTTGCTAGGGCCAGTGCACACAGAGCTTCTTCAGGCCAAATCAGCTTTCTCCGCGAAGGAGTATACGTTTGGAGTTGGTTTCCAGCAGCGGAAACCACCAGAAAAGCGGCAGTGCCACGGAGCCAGAGGCAGCCCAGACCCTCCTTGGGCCTAGTGGGAGCCATGGGCTAGGTGAGAACAAGGCAAGCGCTGCGATCCTGAGCCAAGCCGCATCGGGGCTGAGGTTTGTTCCCCGAGCCCAGTTTCCCTTTGCAGAATGCAGCTCCTAGCAGCGCGTTTTGTGCCGTTTCGGAGCTAGGCCCTACGTAGGGCCCGTCCGAGCTGTCTTGTGGTGTTGCTAGGGCCAGTGCACACAGAGCTTCTTCAGGCCAAATCAATTTTCTCCGCGAAGGAGTAGACGTTTGGAGTTGGTTTCCAGCAGCGGAAACCACCAGCCAAGCGAGAGTGCCACGGAGCCAGAGGCAGCCCAGACCCTCCTTGGGCCTAGGGGGAGCCGAGGGCTAGGTGAGAACGAGGCAAGTGCTGGGATTCTGAGCCAAGCCGCATCGGGACTGAGGTTTGTTTCCCGCGACCAGTTTCCATGTGCAGAATGCAGCTCCTAGCACTGCGTTTTGTGCCGTTTCGTAGCTCGGCCCTAGGTGGGGCCCTCCCGATCTGTCTATGGGGGGGGGGCTAGGGCCAGTGCACACAGGGCTTCTTCAGGCCAAATCAGCCTTCTCCGCGAAGGAGAAGACGTTTGGAGTTGGTTTCCAGCGGCGGAGACCACCAGCCAAGCAGCAGTGCCCACGGAGCCAGAGGCAGCCCAGACCCTCCTTGGCCCTATGGGGAGCCTAGGGCTAGGTGAGAACGAGGCAAGCGCTGCGCTCCTGAGCCAAGCCGCATCGGGGCTGAGGGTTGTTCCCTGAGCCCAGTCTCGCTTTGCAGAATGCAGCTCCTAGCAGTGTGTTTTGTGCGGTTTCGGAACTAGGCCCTCGGAAGGGTCTTCCCAATATGGCTATTGGGGAGTTGCTAGGGCCAGTGCACACAGGGCTTCTTCAGGCCAAATCAGCCTTCTCCGCGAAGGAGAAGACGTTTGGAGTTGGTTTCCAGCGGCGGAGACCACCAGCCAAGCAGCAGTGCCCACGGAGGCAGAGGCAGCCCATACCCACCTTGGGCCTAGGGGGAGCCGAGGGCTAGGTGAGAACGAGGCAAGCGCTGCGATCCTGAGCCAAGCCCCATCGGGGATGAGGGTTGTTCACCGAACCCAGTTTCCCTTTGCAGAATGCAGCTCCTAGCAGCCCGTTTTGTGCCGTTTCGGAGCTAGGCCCTACGTAGGCCCTTCCGAGCTGGCTCTGGGGGGGTTGCTAGGGCCAGTGCACACAGAGCTTCTTCAGGCCAAATCAGCTTTCTCCGCGAAGGAGTATACGTTTGGAGTTGGTTTCCAGCAGCGGAAACCACCAGCCAAGCGGCAGTGCCACGGAGCCAGAGGCAGCCCAGAACCTCCTTGGGCCTAGTGGGAGCCGAGGGCTAGGTGAGAACTAGGCAGGCGCTGCGCTCCTGAGCCAAGCCGCATCGGGGCTGAGGTTTGTTCCCCGAGCCCAGTTTCCCTTTGCAGAATGCAGCTCCTAGCAGCGCGTTTTGTGCCGTTTCGGAGCTAGGCCCTACGTAGGGCCCTTCCGAGCTGTCTTGTGGTGTTGCTAGGGCCAGTGCACACAGAGCTTCTTCAGGCCAAATCAATTTTCTCCGCGAAGGAGTAGACGTTTGGAGTTGGTTTCCAGCAGCGGAAACCACCAGCCAAGCGACAGTGCCACGGAGCCAGAGGCAGCCCAAACCCTCCTTGGGCCTAGGGGGAGCCGAGGGCTAGGTGAGAACGAGGCAAGCGCTGGGATCCTGAGCCAAGCCGCATCGGGACTGAGGTTTGTTTCCCGCGACCAGTTTCCATGTGCAGAATGCAGCTCCTAGCACCGCGTTTTGTGCCGTTTCGGAGCTCGGCCCTAGGTGGGGCCCTCCCGATCTGTCTATGGGGGGGTTGCTAGGGCCAGTGCACACAGGGCTTCTTCAGGCCAAATCAGCCTTCTCCGCGAAGGAGAAGACGTTTGGAGTTGGTTCCCAGCGGCGGAGACCACCAGCCAAGCAGCAGTGTCCACGGAGCCAGAGGAAGCCCATACCCTCCTTGGCCCTATGGGCAGCCTAGGGCTAGGTGAGAACCAGGCAGGCGCTGCGCTCCTGAGCCAAGCCGCATCGGGGCTGAGGTTTGTTCCCCGAGCCCAGTTTCCCTTTGCAGAATGCAGCTCCTAGCAGCGCGTTTTGTGCGGTTTCGGAGCTAGGCCCTAGGAGGGGCCCTCCCGAGCTGGCTCTGGGGGGGTTGCTAGGGCCAGTGCACACAGGGCTTCGTCAGGCCAAATCAGCCTTCTCCGCGAAGGAGAAGACGTTTGGAGTTGGTTTCCAGCGGCGGAGACCACCAGCCAAGCAGCATGCCCACGTAGCCAGAGGCATCCCAGACGCTCCTTGGTCCTAAGGGGAGCCTAGGGCTAGGTGAGAACGAGGCAAGCGCTGCGCTCCTGAGCCAAGCCGCATCGGGGCTGAGGGTTGTTCCCTGAGCCCAGTCTCGCTTTGCAGAATGCAGCTCCTAGCAGCGTGTTTTGTGCGGTTTCGGAACTAGGCCCTCGGAAGGGTCTTCCCAATATGGCTATTGGGGAGTTGCTAGGGCCAGTGCACACAGGGCGTCTTCAGGCCAAATCAGCCTTCTCCGCGAAGGAGAAGACGTTTGGAGTTGGTTTCCAGCGGCGGAGACCACCAGCCAAGCAGCAGTGCCCACGGAGGCAGAGGCAGCCCATACCCACCTTGGGCCTAGGGGGAGCCGAGGGCTAGGTGAGAACGAGGCAAGCGCTGCGATCCTGAGCCAAGCCGCATCGGGGATGAGGGTTGTTCCCCGAACCCAGTTTCCCTTTGCAGAATGCAGCTCCTAGCAGCCCGTTTTGTGCCGTTTCGGAGCTAGGCCCTACGTAGGCCCTTCCGAGCTGGCTCTGGGGGTTGCTAGGGCCAGTGCACACAGAGCTTCTTCAGTCCAAATCAGCTTTCTCCGCGAAGGAGTATACGTTTGGAGTTGGTTTCCAGCAGCGGAAACCACCAGCCAAGCGGCAGTGCCTCGGAGCCAGAGGCAGCCCAGACCCTCCTTGGGCCTAGTGGGAGCCGAGGGCTAGGTGAGAACGAGGCAGGCGCTGCGCTCCTGAGCCAAGCCGCATCGGGGCTGAGGTTTGTTCCCCGAGCCCAGTTTCCCTTTGCAGAATGCAGTCCTAGCAGCGCGTTTTGTGCCGTTTCGGAGCTCGGCCCTAGGTGGGGCCCTCCCGAGCTGGCTCTGGGGGGGTTGCTAGGGCCAGTGCACACAGGGCTTCTTCAGGCCAAATCAGCCTTCTCCGCGAAGGAGAAGTCGTTTGGAGTTGGTTTCCAGTGGCGGAGACCACCAGCCAAGCAGCAGTGCCCACGGAGCCATCGGCAGCCCAGACCCTCCTTGGCCCTATGGGGAGCCGAGGGCTAGGTGAGAACAAGGCAAGCGCTGCGATCCTCAGCCAAGCCGCATCGGGGCTGAGGTTTGTTCCCGGAACCCAGTTTCCCTTTGCAGAATGCAGCTCCTAGCAGCGCGTTTTGTGCCGTTTCTGAGCTAGGCCCTACGTAGGGCCCTTCCGAGCTGGCTCTGTGGTGTTGCTAGGGCCAGTGCACACAGAGCTTCTTCAGGCCAAATCAACTTTCTCCGTGAAGGAGTAGACGTTTGGAGTTGGTTTCCAGCAGCGGAAACCACCAGCCAAGCGGCAGTGCCCCGGAGGCAGAGGCAGCCCAGACCCTCCTTGGCCCGAGGGGGAGCCAAGGGCTAGGTGAGAACGAGGCAAGCGCTGGGATCCTGAGCCAAGCCGCATCGGGGCTGAGGTTTGTTCCCGGAACCCAGTTTCCCTTTGCAGAATGCAGCTCCTAGCAGCGCGTTTTGTGCGGTTTCGGAGCTGGGCCCTAGGTGGGGCCTTCCCGAGCTGGCTCTGGGGGGGTTGCTAGGGCCAGTGCACACAGGGCGTCTTCAGGCCAAATCAGCCTTCTCCGCGAAGGAGAAGACGTTTGGAGTTGGTTTCCAGCAGCGGAGACCAAAAGCCAAGCGGCAGTGCCACGGAGCCAGAGGCAGCCCAGACACTATTTGGGCCTAGGGGGAGCCGAGGGCTAGGTGAGAACGAGGAAAGCGCTGCGATCCTGAGCCAAGCCGCATCGGGGCTGAGGTTTGTTCCCCGAGCCCAATTTCCCTTTGCAGAATGCAGTCCTAGCAGCGCGTTTTGTGCCATTTCGGAGCTAGGCCCTAGGTGGGGCACTCCCGAGCTGGCTATGGGGGGGTTGCTAGGGCCAGTGCACACAGGGCTTCTTCAGGCCAAATCAGCCTTCTCCGTGAAGGAGAAGACGTTTGGAGTTGGTTTCCAGCGGCGGAGACCACCAGCCTAGCAGCAATGCCCACGGAGCCAGAGGGAGCCCAGACCCACCTAGCCTAGGGCTAGGTGAGAAGGAGGCAAGCGCTGGGATCCTGAGCCAAGCCGCATCGGGGCTGAGGTTTGTTCCCCGAGCCCAGTTTCCCTTTGCAGAATGCAGCTCCTAGCAGCGCGTTTTGTGCCGTTTCGGAGCTAGGCCCTACGTAGGGCCCTTCCAAGCTGGCTCTGGGGGGTTGCTAGGGCCAGTGCACACAGAGCTTCTTCAGGCCAAATCAATTTTCTCCGCGAAGGAGTAGACGTTTGGAGTTGGTTTCCAGCAGCGGAAACCACCAGCCAAGCGGCAGTGCTACGGAGCCAGAGGCAGCCCAGACCCTCCTTGGGCCTAGGGGGAGCCGAGGGCTAGTTGAGAACGAGGCAAGCGCTGCGATACTGAGCCAAGCCACATCGGGGCTGAGGATTGTTCCCCGAGCCCAATTTCCCTTTGCAGAATGCAGTCCTAGCAGCCCGTTTTGTGCTGTTTGGAGCTCGTCCCTAGGTGGGGCCCTCCCGAGCTGGCTATGAGGGGGTTGCTAGGGCCATTGCACACAGGGCTTCTTCAGGCCAAATCAGCCTTCTCCGCGAAGGAGAAGACGTTTGGAGTTGGTTTCCAGTGGCGGAGACCACCAGCCAAGCAGCAGTGCCCACGGAGCCAGAGGCAGCCCAGACCCTCCTTGGCCCTAGGGGGAGCCGAGGGCTAGGTGAGAACCAGGCAGGCGTTGCGCTCCTGAGCCAAGCCGCATCGGGGCTGAGGTTTGTTCCCGGAACCCAGTTTCACTTTGCAGAATGCAGCTCCTAGCAGCGCGGTTTGTGCCGTTTCTGAGCTAGGCCCTACGTAGGGCCCTTCCGAGCTGGCTCTGTGGTGTTGCTAGGGCCAGTGCACACAGAGCTTCTTCAGGCCAAATCAACTTCCTCCGCGAAGGAGTAGACGTTTGGAGTTGGTTTCCAGCAGCGGAAACCACCAGCCAAGCGGCAGTGCCATGGAGCCAGAGGCAGCCCAAACCCTTCTTGGGCCTAGGGGGAGCCGAGGGCTAGGTGAGAACGAGGCAAGCGCTGGGATCCTGAGCCAAGCCCCATCGGGGCTGAGGTTTGTTCCCTGAGCCCAGTTTCCCTTTGCAGAATGCAGCTCCTAGCAGCGCGTTTTGTGCCGTTTCGGAGCTCGGCCATAGGTGGGGCCCTCCCGAGCTGGCTATGTGGGGGATGCTAGGGCCACTGCACACAGGGCTTCTTCAGGCCAAATCAGCCTTCTCCGCGAAGGAGAAGACGTTTGGAGTTGGTTTCCAGTGGCGGAGACCACCAGCCAAGCGGCAGTGCCACGGAGCCAGAGGCAGCCCAGACCCTCCTTGGGCCTAGGGGGAGCCGAGGGCTAGGTGAGAACGAGGAAAGCGCTGGGATCCTGAGCCAAGCCGCATCGGGGCTGAGGTTTGTTCCCCGAGCCCAATTTCCCTTTGCAGAATGCAGTCCTAGCAGCGCGTTTTGTGCCGTTTAGGAGCTCGGCCCTAGGTGGGGCCCTCCCGAGCTGGCTATGGGGGGGTTGCTAGGGCCAGTGCACACAGGGCTTCTTCAGGCCAAATCAGCCTTCTCCGCGAAGGAGAAGACGTTTGGAGTTGGTTTCCAGTGGCGGAGACCACCAGCCAAGCAGCAGTGCCCACGGAGCCATCGGCAGCCCAGACCCTCCTTGGCCCTAGGGGGAGCCGATGGCTAGGTGAGAACGAGGCAAGCGCTGCGATCCTCAACCAAGCCGCATCGGGGCTGAGGGTTGTTCCCGGAACCCAGTTTCCCTTTGCAGAATGCAGCTCCTAGCAGCGCGTTTTGTGCCGTTTCGGAGCTAGGCCCTAGGTGGGGCCTTCCCTAGCTGGCTCTGGGGGGGTTGCTAGGGCCAGTGCACACAGGGCTTCTTCAGGCCAAATCAGCCTTCTCCGCGAAGGAGAAGACGTTTGGAGTTGGTTTCCAGCAGCGGAGACCACCAGCAAAGCGGCAGTGCCAGGGAGCCAGAGGCAGCCCAGACACTATTTGGGCCTAGGGGGAGCCGAGGGCTAGGTGAGAACGAGGAAAGCGCTGCGATCCTGAGCCAAGCCGCATCGGGGCTGAGATTTGTTCCCCGAGCCCAATTTCCCTTTGCAGAATGCAGTCCTAGCAGCGCGTTTTGTGCCATTTCGGAGCTAGGCCCTAGGTGGGGCCCTCCCGAGCTGGCTATGGGGGGGTTGCTAGGGCCAGTGCACACAGGGCTTCTTCAGGCCAAATCAGCCTTCTCCGTGAAGGAGAAGACGTTTGGAGTTGGTTTCCAGCGGCGGAGACCACCAGCCTAGCAGCAATGCCCACGGAGCCAGAGGGAGCCCAGACCCACCTAGCCTAGGGCTAGGTGAGAAGGAGGCAAGCGCTGGGATCCTGAGCCAAGCCGCATCGGGGCTGAGGTTTGTTCCCCGAGCCCAGTTTCCCTTTGCAGAATGCAGCTCCTAGCAGCGCGTTTTGTGCCGTTTCGGAGCTAGGCCCTACGTAGGGCCCTTCCAAGCTGGCTCTGGGGGGTTGCTAGGGCCAGTGCACACAGATCTTCTTCAGGCCAAATCAATTTTCTCCGCGAAGGAGTAGACGTTTGGAGTTGGTTTCCAGCAGCGGAAACAACCAGCCAAGCGGCAGTGCCACGGAGCCAGAGGCAGCCCAGACCCTCCTTGGGCCTAGGGGGAGCCGAGGGCTAGTTGAGAACGAGGCAAGCGCTGCGATACTGAGCCAAGCCGCATCGGGGCTGAGGATTGTTCCCCGAGCCCAATTTCCCTTTGCAGAATGCAGTCCTAGCAGCCCGTTTTGTGCTGTTTGGAGCTCGTCCCTAGGTGGGGCCCTCCCGAGCTGGCTATGAGGGGGTTGCTAGGGCCATTGCACACAGGGCTTCTTCAGGCCAAATCAGCCTTCTCCACGAAGGAGAAGACGTTTGGAGTTGGTTTCCAGTGGCGGAGACCACCAGCCAAGCAGCAGTGCCCACGGAGCCAGAGGCAGCCCAGACCCTCCTTGGCCCTAGGGGGAGCCGAGGGCTAGGTGAGAACAAGGCAAGCGCTGCGATCCTCAGCCAAGCCGCATCGGGGCTGAGGTTTGTTCCCGGAACCCAGTTTCACTTTGCAGAATGCAGCTCCTAGCAGCGCGTTTTGTGCCGTTTCTGAGCTAGGCCCTACGTAGGGCCCTTCCGAGCTGGCTCTGGGGGGGTTGCTAGGGCCAGTGCACACAGAGCTTCTTCAGGCCAAATCAACTTCCTCCGCGAAGGAGTAGACGTTTGGAGTTGGTTTCCAGCAGCGGAAACCACCAGCCAAGCGGCAGTGCCATGGAGCCAGAGGCAGCCCAAACCCTTCTTGGGCCTAGGGGGAGCCGAGGGCTAGGTGAGAACGAGGCAAGCGCTGGGATCCTGAGCCAAGCCCCATCGGGGCTGAGGTTTGTTCCCCGAGCCCAGTTTCCCTTTGCAGAATGCAGCTCCTCGAAGCGCGTTTTGTGCCGTTTCAGAGCTAGGCCCTAGGTGGGGCCCTCCCGAGCTGGCTATGGGGGAGTTGCTAGGGCCAGTGCACACAGGGCTTCTTCAGGCCAAATCAGCCTTCTCCGCGAAGGAGACGACGTTTGGAGTGGGTTTCCAGCGGCGGAGACCACCAGCCAAGCAGCAGTGCCCACGGAGCCAGAGGCAGCCTAGACCCTCATTGCCCTATGGGGAGCCTAGGGCTAGGTGAGAAGCAGGCAGGCGCTGCGATCCTGAGCCAAGCCGCATCGGGGCTGAGGTTTGTTCCCCGAGCCCAGTTTCCCTTTGCAGAATGCAGCTCCTAGCACTGCGTTTTGTGCCGTTTCGGAACTAAGCCCTAGGTGGGGCCCTCCCGAGCTGGCTATGGGGGGGGTTGCTAGGGCCAGTGCACATAGGGCTTCTTCAGGCCAAATCAGCCTTCTCCGCGAAGGAGAAGACGTTTGGAGTTGGTTTCCAGCGGCGGAGACCACCAGCCAAGCAGCAGTGCCACTGAGCCTGATGCAGCCCAGACCCTCCTTGGCCCTAGGGGTAGCCGAGGGCTAGGTGAGAACGAGGCAAGCGCTGGGATCCTGAGCCAAGCCGCATCGGGGCTGAAGTTTGTTCCCCGAGCCCAGTTTCCCTTTGCAGAATGCAGCTCCTAGAAGCGCGTTTCGTGCCGTTTCGGAGCTCGGCCCATAGGTGGGGCCCTCCCGAGCTGGCTCTGGGGGGGTTGCTAGGGCCAGTGCACACAGGGCTTCTTCAGGCCAAATCAGCCTTCTCCGCGAAGGAGACGACGTTTGGAGTTGGTTTCCAGCGGCGGAGACCACCAGCCAAGCAGCAGTGCCCACGGAGCCAGAGGCCGCCCAGACCCTCCTTGGCCCTAGGGGGAGCTGAGGGCTAGGTGAGAACGAGGCAAGCGCTGGGATCCAGAGCCAAGCCCCATCGGGGCTGAGGGTTGTTCCCCGAGCCCAGTTTCCCTTTGCAGAATGCAGCTCCTCGAAGCGCGTTTTGTGCCGTTTCAGAGCTAGGCCCTAGGTGGGGCCCTCCCGAGCTGGCTATGGGGGAGTTTCTAGGGCCAGTGCACACAGGGCTTCTTCAGGCCAAATCAGCCTTCTCCGCGAAGGAGAAGACGTTTGGAGTTTGTTTCCAGCTGCGGAGACCACCAGCCAAGCAGCAGTGCCCACGGAGCCAGAGGCAGCCTAGACCCTCATTGGCCCTATGGGGAGCCTAGGGCTAGGTGAGAAGTAGGCAGGCGCTGCGATCCTGAGCCAAGCCGCATCGGGGCTGAAGTTTGTTCCCCGAGCCCAGTTTCCCTTTGCAGAATGCAGCTCCTCGAAGCGCGTTTTGTGCCGTTTCAGAGCTAGGCCCTAGGTGGGGCCCTCCCGAGCTGGCTATGGGGGAGTTGCTAGGGCCAGTGCACACAGGGCTTCTTCAGGCCAAATCAGCCTTCTCCGCGAAGGAGAAGACGTTTGGAGTTGGTTTCCAGCGGCGGAGACCACCAGCCAAGCAGCAGTGCCCACGGAGCCAGAGGCAGCCCAGACCCTCCTTGGCCCTAGGGGGAGCTGAGGGCTAGGGGAGAACGAGGCAAGCGCTGGGATCCAGAGCCAAGCCCCATCAGGCCTGAGGGTTGTTCCCCGAGCCCAGTTTCCCTTTGCAGAATGCAGCTCCTCGAAGCGCGTTTTGTGCCGTTTCAGAGCTAGGCCCTAGGTGGGGCCCTCCCGAGCTGGCTATGGGGGAGTTGCTAGGGCCAGTGCACACAGGGCTTCTTCAGGCCAAATCAGCCTTCTCCGCGAAGGAGAAGACGTTTGGAGTTGGTTTCCAGCGGCGGAGACCACCAGCCAAGCAGCAGTGCCCACGGAGCCAGAGGCAGCCTAGACCCTCATTGCCCTATGGGGAGCCTAGGGCTAGGTGAGAAGCAGGCAGGCGCTGCTATCCTGAGCCAAGCCGCATCGGGGCTGAGGGTTGTTCCCCGAGCCCAGTTTCCCTTTGCAGAATGCAGCTCCTAGCAGCGCGTTTTGTGCCGTTTCGGAGATAGGCCCTAGGTGGGAACCTCCCGAGCTGGCTCTGGGGGCTTGCTAGGGCCAGTGCACACAGGGCTTCTTCAGGCCAAATCAGCCTTCTCCGCGAAGGAGAAGACATTTGGAGTTGGTTTCCAGCGGCGGAGACCACCAGCCAAGCAGCAGTGCCCACGGAGCCAGAGGCATCCTAGACCCTCATTGCCCTATGGGGAGCCTAGGGCTAGGTGAGAAGCAGGCAGGCGCTGCGATCCTGAGCCAAGCCGCATCGGGGCTGAGGGTTGTTCCCCGAGCCCAGTTTCCCTTTGCAGAATGCAGCTCCTAGCAGCGTGTTTTGTGCGGTTTCGGAACTAGGCCCTCGGAGCGGTCCTCCAAAGATGGCTATTGTGGAGTTGCTAGGGCCAGGGCACACAGGGCGTCTTCAGGCCAAATCAGCCTTCTCCGCGAAGGAGAAGACGTTTGGAGTGGGTTTCCAGCGGCGGAGACCACCAGCCAAGCAGTAGTGCCCACGGAGCCAGAGGCAGCCCAGACCCTCATTGGCCCTAGGGGGAGCTGAGGGCTAGGTGAGAACGAGGAAAGCGCTGGGATCCTGAGCCAAGCCGCATCGGGGCTGAGGTTTGTTCCCCGCGCCCAGTTTCCCTTTGCAGAATGCAGCTCCTAACAGCGCGTTTTGTGCCGTTTCGGAGCTCGGCCCTAGGTGGGGCCCTCCCGAGCTGGCTCTGGGGGGGTTGCTAGGGCCAGTGCACACAGGGCTTCTTCAGGCCTAATCAGCCTTCTCCGCGAAGGAGAAGACGTTTGGAGTTGGTTTCCAGCGGCGGAGACCACCAGCCAAGCAGCAGTGCCCACGGAGCCAGAGGCAGCCCAGATCTTCCTTGGCACTGGAGGGAGCCGAGGGCTAGGTGAGAACGAGGAAAGCGCTGGGATCCTGAGCCAAGCCGCATCGGGGCTGAGGTTTGTTCCCGGAGCCCAATTTCCCTTTGCAGAATGCAGCTACTCGAAGCGCGTTTTGTGCCGTTTCGGAGCTAGGCCCTAGGTGGGGCTCCCCCGAGCTGGCTATGGGGGGTTTGCTAGGGCCAGTGCACACAGGGCTTCTTCAGGCCAAATCTGCCTTCTCCGTGAAGGAGAAGTTGTTTGGAGTGGGTTTCCAGCGGCGGAGACCACCAGCCAAGCAGCAGTGCCCACGGAGCCTGAGGCAGCCCCGACCCCCCTTGGGCCTAGGGGGAGCCGAGGGCTAGGTGAGAACGAGGCAAGCCCTGGAATCCTGAGCCAAGCCGCATCGGGGCTGAGGTTTGTTCCCGGGGCCCAATTTCCCTTTGCAGAATGCAGCTCCTAGAAGTGCGTTTTGTGCCGTTTCGGAGCTAGGCCCTAGGTGGGGCTCCCCCGAGCTGGCTATGGGGGAGTTGCTAGAGCCAGTGCACACAGGGCTTCTTCAGGCCAAATCAGCCTTCTCCGCGAAGGAGAAGACGTTTGGAGTTGGTTTCCAGCAGCGGAGACCACCGGCCAAGCAGCAGTGCCCACGGAGGCAGAGGCAGCCCAGACCCTCCTTGGCCCTATGGGGAGCTGAGGGCTAGGTGAGAACGAGGGAAGCGCTGGCATCCTGAGCCAAGCCGCATCGGGGTGAGGTTTGTTCCCCGAGCCCAGTTTCCCTTTGCAGAATGAAGCTCCTCGAAGCGCGTTTTGTGCCGTTTCGGAGCTAGGCCCTAGGTGGGGCCCTCCCGAGCTGGCTATGGGGAGTTGCTAGGGCCAGTGCACACAGGGCTTCTTCAGGCCAAATCAGCCTTCTCCGCGAAGGAGAAGACATTTGGAGTTGGTTTCCAGCGGCGGAGACCACCAGCCAAGCAGCAGTGCCCACGGAGCCAGAGGCAGCCCAGACCCTCCTTGGCCCTATGGGGAGCCTAGGGCTAGGTGAGAACGAGGCAAGCGCTGCGATCCTGAGCCAAGCCGCATCGGGGCTGAGGTTTGTTCCCCGAGCCCAGTTTCCCTTTGCAGAATGCAGTCCTAGCAGCGCGTTTTGTGCCGTTTCGGAGCTAGGCCCTAGGTGGGGCCCTCCTGAGCTGCTCTGGGGGGGTTGCTAGGGCCAGTGCACACAGGGCTTCTTCAGGCCAAATCAGCCGTCTCCGCGAAGAAGAAGACGTTTGGAGTTGGTTTCCAGCAGCGGAAACCACCAGCCAAGCAGCAGTGCCCACGGAGCCAGAGGCAGCCCAGACCCTCCTTGGCCCTATGGGAAGCCTAGGGCTAGGTGAGAACGAGGCAAGCGCTGCGATCCTGAGCCAAGCCGCATCGGGGCTGAGGTTTGTTCCCCGAGCCCAGTTTCCCTTTGCAGAATGCAGCTCCTAGCAGCGCGTTTTGTGCCGTTTCGGAGCTAGGCCCTACGTAGGGCCCTTCCAAGCTGGCTCTGGGGGGTTGCTAGGGCCAGTGCACACAGATCTTCTTCAGGCCAAATCAATTTTCTCCGCGAAGGAGTAGACGTTTGGAGTTGGTTTCCAGCAGCGGAAACAACCAGCCAAGCGGCAGTGCCACGGAGCCAGAGGCAGCCCAGACCCTCCTTGGGCCTAGGGGGAGCCGAGGGCTAGTTGAGAACGAGGCAAGCGCTGCGATACTGAGCCAAGCCGCATCGGGGCTGAGGATTGTTCCCCGAGCCCAATTTCCCTTTGCAGAATGCAGTCCTAGCAGCCCGTTTTGTGCTGTTTGGAGCTCGTCCCTAGGTGGGGCCCTCCCGAGCTGGCTATGAGGGGGTTGCTAGGGCCATTGCACACAGGGCTTCTTCAGGCCAAATCAGCCTTCTCCACGAAGGAGAAGACGTTTGGAGTTGGTTTCCAGTGGCGGAGACCACCAGCCAAGCAGCAGTGCCCACGGAGCCAGAGGCAGCCCAGACCCTCCTTGGCCCTAGGGGGAGCCGAGGGCTAGGTGAGAACAAGGCAAGCGCTGCGATCCTCAGCCAAGCCGCATCGGGGCTGAGGTTTGTTCCCGGAACCCAGTTTCACTTTGCAGAATGCAGCTCCTAGCAGCGCGTTTTGTGCCGTTTCTGAGCTAGGCCCTACGTAGGGCCCTTCCGAGCTGGCTCTGGGGGGGTTGCTAGGGCCAGTGCACACAGAGCTTCTTCAGGCCAAATCAACTTCCTCCGCGAAGGAGTAGACGTTTGGAGTTGGTTTCCAGCAGCGGAAACCACCAGCCAAGCGGCAGTGCCATGGAGCCAGAGGCAGCCCAAACCCTTCTTGGGCCTAGGGGGAGCCGAGGGCTAGGTGAGAACGAGGCAAGCGCTGGGATCCTGAGCCAAGCCCCATCGGGGCTGAGGTTTGTTCCCCGAGCCCAGTTTCCCTTTGCAGAATGCAGCTCCTCGAAGCGCGTTTTGTGCCGTTTCAGAGCTAGGCCCTAGGTGGGGCCCTCCCGAGCTGGCTATGGGGGAGTTGCTAGGGCCAGTGCACACAGGGCTTCTTCAGGCCAAATCAGCCTTCTCCGCGAAGGAGACGACGTTTGGAGTGGGTTTCCAGCGGCGGAGACCACCAGCCAAGCAGCAGTGCCCACGGAGCCAGAGGCAGCCTAGACCCTCATTGCCCTATGGGGAGCCTAGGGCTAGGTGAGAAGCAGGCAGGCGCTGCGATCCTGAGCCAAGCCGCATCGGGGCTGAGGTTTGTTCCCCGAGCCCAGTTTCCCTTTGCAGAATGCAGCTCCTAGCACTGCGTTTTGTGCCGTTTCGGAACTAAGCCCTAGGTGGGGCCCTCCCGAGCTGGCTATGGGGGGGGTTGCTAGGGCCAGTGCACATAGGGCTTCTTCAGGCCAAATCAGCCTTCTCCGCGAAGGAGAAGACGTTTGGAGTTGGTTTCCAGCGGCGGAGACCACCAGCCAAGCAGCAGTGCCACTGAGCCTGATGCAGCCCAGACCCTCCTTGGCCCTAGGGGTAGCCGAGGGCTAGGTGAGAACGAGGCAAGCGCTGGGATCCTGAGCCAAGCCGCATCGGGGCTGAAGTTTGTTCCCCGAGCCCAGTTTCCCTTTGCAGAATGCAGCTCCTAGAAGCGCGTTTCGTGCCGTTTCGGAGCTCGGCCCATAGGTGGGGCCCTCCCGAGCTGGCTCTGGGGGGGTTGCTAGGGCCAGTGCACACAGGGCTTCTTCAGGCCAAATCAGCCTTCTCCGCGAAGGAGACGACGTTTGGAGTTGGTTTCCAGCGGCGGAGACCACCAGCCAAGCAGCAGTGCCCACGGAGCCAGAGGCCGCCCAGACCCTCCTTGGCCCTAGGGGGAGCTGAGGGCTAGGTGAGAACGAGGCAAGCGCTGGGATCCAGAGCCAAGCCCCATCGGGGCTGAGGGTTGTTCCCCGAGCCCAGTTTCCCTTTGCAGAATGCAGCTCCTCGAAGCGCGTTTTGTGCCGTTTCAGAGCTAGGCCCTAGGTGGGGCCCTCCCGAGCTGGCTATGGGGGAGTTTCTAGGGCCAGTGCACACAGGGCTTCTTCAGGCCAAATCAGCCTTCTCCGCGAAGGAGAAGACGTTTGGAGTTTGTTTCCAGCTGCGGAGACCACCAGCCAAGCAGCAGTGCCCACGGAGCCAGAGGCAGCCTAGACCCTCATTGGCCCTAGGGGGAGCCTAGGGCTAGGTGAGAAGCAGGCAGGCGCTGCGATCCTGAGCCAAGCCGCATCGGGGCTGAAGTTTGTTCCCCGAGCCCAGTTTCCCTTTGCAGAATGCAGCTCCTCGAAGCGCGTTTTGTGCCGTTTCAGAGCTAGGCCCTAGGTGGGGCCCTCCCGAGCTGGCTATGGGGGAGTTGCTAGGGCCAGTGCACACAGGGCTTCTTCAGGCCAAATCAGCCTTCTCCGCGAAGGAGAAGACGTTTGGAGTTGGTTTCCAGCGGCGGAGACCACCAGCCAAGCAGCAGTGCCCACGGAGCCAGAGGCAGCCCAGACCCTCCTTGGCCCTAGGGGGAGCTGAGGGCTAGGGGAGAACGAGGCAAGCGCTGGGATCCAGAGCCAAGCCCCATCAGGCCTGAGGGTTGTTCCCCGAGCCCAGTTTCCCTTTGCAGAATGCAGCTCCTCGAAGCGCGTTTTGTGCCGTTTCAGAGCTAGGCCCTAGGTGGGGCCCTCCCGAGCTGGCTATGGGGGAGTTGCTAGGGCCAGTGCACACAGGGCTTCTTCAGGCCAAATCAGCCTTCTCCGCGAAGGAGAAGACGTTTGGAGTTGGTTTCCAGCGGCGGAGACCACCAGCCAAGCAGCAGTGCCCACGGAGCCAGAGGCAGCCTAGACCCTCATTGCCCTATGGGGAGCCTAGGGCTAGGTGAGAAGCAGGCAGGCGCTGCTATCCTGAGCCAAGCCGCATCGGGGCTGAGGGTTGTTCCCCGAGCCCAGTTTCCCTTTGCAGAATGCAGCTCCTAGCAGCGCGTTTTGTGCCGTTTCGGAGATAGGCCCTAGGTGGGAACCTCCCGAGCTGGCTCTGGGGGCTTGCTAGGGCCAGTGCACACAGGGCTTCTTCAGGCCAAATCAGCCTTCTCCGCGAAGGAGAAGACATTTGGAGTTGGTTTCCAGCGGCGGAGACCACCAGCCAAGCAGCAGTGCCCACGGAGCCAGAGGCATCCTAGACCCTCATTGCCCTATGGGGAGCCTAGGGCTAGGTGAGAAGCAGGCAGGCGCTGCGATCCTGAGCCAAGCCGCATCGGGGCTGAGGGTTGTTCCCCGAGCCCAGTTTCCCTTTGCAGAATGCAGCTCCTAGCAGCGTGTTTTGTGCGGTTTCGGAACTAGGCCCTCGGAGCGGTCCTCCAAAGATGGCTATTGTGGAGTTGCTAGGGCCAGGGCACACAGGGCGTCTTCAGGCCAAATCAGCCTTCTCCGCGAAGGAGAAGACGTTTGGAGTGGGTTTCCAGCGGCGGAGACCACCAGCCAAGCAGTAGTGCCCACGGAGCCAGAGGCAGCCCAGACCCTCATTGGCCCTAGGGGGAGCTGAGGGCTAGGTGAGAACGAGGAAAGCGCTGGGATCCTGAGCCAAGCCGCATCGGGGCTGAGGTTTGTTCCCCGCGCCCAGTTTCCCTTTGCAGAATGCAGCTCCTAACAGCGCGTTTTGTGCCGTTTCGGAGCTCGGCCCTAGGTGGGGCCCTCCCGAGCTGGCTCTGGGGGGGTTGCTAGGGCCAGTGCACACAGGGCTTCTTCAGGCCTAATCAGCCTTCTCCGCGAAGGAGAAGACGTTTGGAGTTGGTTTCCAGCGGCGGAGACCACCAGCCAAGCAGCAGTGCCCACGGAGCCAGAGGCAGCCCAGATCTTCCTTGGCACTGGAGGGAGCCGAGGGCTAGGTGAGAACGAGGAAAGCGCTGGGATCCTGAGCCAAGCCGCATCGGGGCTGAGGTTTGTTCCCGGAGCCCAATTTCCCTTTGCAGAATGCAGCTACTCGAAGCGCGTTTTGTGCCGTTTCGGAGCTAGGCCCTAGGTGGGGCTCCCCCGAGCTGGCTATGGGGGGTTTGCTAGGGCCAGTGCACACAGGGCTTCTTCAGGCCAAATCTGCCTTCTCCGTGAAGGAGAAGTTGTTTGGAGTGGGTTTCCAGCGGCGGAGACCACCAGCCAAGCAGCAGTGCCCACGGAGCCTGAGGCAGCCCCGACCCCCCTTGGGCCTAGGGGGAGCCGAGGGCTAGGTGAGAACGAGGCAAGCCCTGGAATCCTGAGCCAAGCCGCATCGGGGCTGAGGTTTGTTCCCGGGGCCCAATTTCCCTTTGCAGAATGCAGCTCCTAGAAGTGCGTTTTGTGCCGTTTCGGAGCTAGGCCCTAGGTGGGGCTCCCCCGAGCTGGCTATGGGGGAGTTGCTAGAGCCAGTGCACACAGGGCTTCTTCAGGCCAAATCAGCCTTCTCCGCGAAGGAGAAGACGTTTGGAGTTGGTTTCCAGCAGCGGAGACCACCGGCCAAGCAGCAGTGCCCACGGAGGCAGAGGCAGCCCAGACCCTCCTTGGCCCTATGGGGAGCTGAGGGCTAGGTGAGAACGAGGGAAGCGCTGGCATCCTGAGCCAAGCCGCATCGGGGTGAGGTTTGTTCCCCGAGCCCAGTTTCCCTTTGCAGAATGAAGCTCCTCGAAGCGCGTTTTGTGCCGTTTCGGAGCTAGGCCCTAGGTGGGGCCCTCCCGAGCTGGCTATGGGGAGTTGCTAGGGCCAGTGCACACAGGGCTTCTTCAGGCCAAATCAGCCTTCTCCGCGAAGGAGAAGACATTTGGAGTTGGTTTCCAGCGGCGGAGACCACCAGCCAAGCAGCAGTGCCCACGGAGCCAGAGGCAGCCCAGACCCTCCTTGGCCCTATGGGGAGCCTAGGGCTAGGTGAGAACGAGGCAAGCGCTGCGATCCTGAGCCAAGCCGCATCGGGGCTGAGGTTTGTTCCCCGAGCCCAGTTTCCCTTTGCAGAATGCAGTCCTAGCAGCGCGTTTTGTGCCGTTTCGGAGCTAGGCCCTAGGTGGGGCCCTCCTGAGCTGCTCTGGGGGGGTTGCTAGGGCCAGTGCACACAGGGCTTCTTCAGGCCAAATCAGCCGTCTCCGCGAAGAAGAAGACGTTTGGAGTTGGTTTCCAGCAGCGGAAACCACCAGCCAAGCAGCAGTGCCCACGGAGCCAGAGGCAGCCCAGACCCTCCTTGGCCCTATGGGAAGCCGAGGGCTAGGTGAGAACGAGGCAAGCGCTGGGATCCTGAGCCAAGCCGCATCGGGGCTGAGGTTTGTTCCCGGAGCCCAGTTTCCCTTGGAGAATGCAGCTCCTATCAGCGCGTTTTGTGCCGTTTTGGAACTAGGCCCTCGGAGGGGTCCTCCCAAGATTGCTATTGGGGAGTTGCTAGGGCCAGTGCACACAGGGCTTCTTCAGGCCAAATCAGCCTTCTCCGCGAAGGAGAAGACGTTTGGAGTTGTTTTCCAGGAGCAGAAACCACCAGCCAAGCAGCAGTGCCCACGGAGCCAGAGGCAGCCCAGACCCTCCTTGGCCCCAAGGGGAGCCGAGGGCTAGGTGAGAACGAGGCAAGCGCTGGGATCCTGAGCCAAGCCGCATCGGGGCTGAGGTTTGTTCCCTGAGCCCAGTTTCCCTTTGCAGAATGCAGCTCCTAGCAGCGCGTTTTGTGCGGTTTCGGAGCTAGGCCCTAGGTGGGGCCCTCCCGAGCTGGCTCTGGGGGGGTTGCTAGGGCCAGTGCACACAGGGCTTCTTCAGGCCAAATCAGCCTTCTCCGCGAAGGAGAAGACGTTTGGAGTTGGTTTCCAGCGGCGGAGACCACCAGCCAAGCAGCAGTGCCCACGGAGCCAGAGGCAGCCCAGACCCTCCTTGGCCATATGGGGAGCTGAGGGCTAGGTGAGAACAAGGCAAGCGCTGCGATCCTCAGCCAAGCCGCCTCGGGGCTGAGGTTTGTTCCCTGAGCCCAGTCTCCCTTTGCAGAATGCAGCTCCTAGAAGCGTGTTTTGTGGGGTTTCGGAACTAGGCCCTCGGAGCGGTCCTCCCAAGATGGCTATTGTGGAGTTGCTAGGGCCAGTGCACACAGGGCGTCTTCAGGCCAAATCAGACTTCTCCGCGAAGGAGAAGATGTTTGGAGTTGGTTTCCAGCAGCGGAGACCACCAGCCAAGCAGCAGTGCCCACGGAGCCAGAGGCAGCCCAGACCCTCCTTGGCCCTAGGGGGAGCCGAGGTCTAGGTGAGAACGAGGCAAGCGCTGCGATACTGAGCCAAGCCGCATCGGGGCTGAGGTTTGTTCCCCGAGCCCAATTTCCCTTTGCAGAATGCAGTCCTAGCAGCGCGTTTTGTGCCGTTTCGAAGCTCGGCCCTAGGTGGGGCCCTCCCGAGCTGGCTCTGGGGGGGTTGCTAGGGCCAGTGCACACAGGGCTTCTTCAGGCCAAATCAGCCTTCTCCGCGAAGGAGAAGACGTTTGGAGTTGGTTTCCAGCGGCGGAGACCACCAGCCAAGCAGCAGTGCCCACGGAGCCAGAGGCAGCCTAGACCGTCATTGCCCTATGGGGAGCCTAGGGCTAGGTGAGAACGAGGCAAGCCTGGGCTCCTGAGCCAAGCCGCATCGGGGCTGAGGTTTGTTCCCAGAGCCCAGGTTACCTTGGAGAATGCAGCTCCTAGCAGAGCGTTTTGTGCCGTTTCGTAGCTAGGCCATAGGTGGGGCTCCCCCGAGCTGGCTAAGGGGGAGTTGCTAGGGCCAGTGCACACAGAGCTTCATCAGGCCAAATCAGCCTTCTCCTCGAAGGAGAAAACTTTTGGAGTTGCTTTCCAGGGGCGGAGACAACCAGCCAAGCAGCAGTGCCCACGGAGCCCGAAGCAGCCCAGAACCTCCTTGGCCCTAGGGGGAGCTGAGGGCTAGGTGAGAACGAGGCAAGCGCTGGGATCCTGAGCCAAGCCGCATCAGGGTGAGGTTTGTTCCCCGAGCCCAGTTTCCCTTTGCAGAATGCAGCTCCTAACAGCGCGTTTTGCACCGTTTCGGAGCTAGGCCCTAGGTGGGGCCCTCCCGAGCTAGCTCTGAGGGGGTTGCTAGGGCCAGTGCAAACAGGGCTTCTTTAGGCCAAATCAGCCTTCTCCGCGAAGGAGAAGACGTTTGGAGTTGGTTTCCAGCAGCGGAGACCATCAGCCAAGCGGCAGTGCCACGGAGCCAGAGGCAGCCCAGACCCTCCTTGGGCCTAGGGGGAGCCGAGGGCTAGGTGAGAACGAGGCAAGCGCTGGGATCCTCAGCCAAGCCGCATCGGGGCTGAGGTTTGTTCTCTGAACCCTGTTTCCCTTTGCAGAATGCAGCTCCTCGAAGCCCGTTTTGTGCCGATTCGGAGCTAGGCCCTACGTAGTGCCCTTTCGAGCTGGCTCTGTGGTGTTGCTAGGGCCAGTGCACACAGAGCTTCTTCAGGCCAAATCAACTTTCTCCGCGAAGGAGTAGACATTTGGAGTTGGTTTCCAGCAGCGGAAACCACCAGCCAAGCGGCAGTGCCACGGAGCCAGAGGCAGCCAAGACCCTCCTTGGGCCTAGGGGGAGCCTATGGCTAGGTGAGAACCAGGCAGGCGCTGCGCTCCTGAGCCAAGCAGCATCGGGGCTGAGGTTTGTTCCCCGAGCCCAGTTTCCCTTTGCAGAATGCAGTCCTAGCAGCGCGTTTTGTGCCATTTCGGAGCTAGGCCCTAGGTGGGGCCCTCCTGAGCTGGTTCTGGGGGGGTTGCTAGGGCCAGTGCACACATGGCTTCTTCAGGCCAAATCAGCCTTCTCCGCGAAGGAGAAGACGTTTGGAGTTGGTTTCCAGCGGCGGAGACCACCAGCCAAGCAGCAGTGCCCACGGAGCCAGAGGCAGCCCAGACCCTCCTTGGCCATAAGGGGAGCCGAGGGCTAGGTGAGAACGAGGCAAGCGCAGGGATCCTGAGCCAAGCCGCATCGGGGCTGAGGTTTGTTCCCCGAGCCCAGTTTCCCTTTGCAGAATGCAGCTCCTCGAAGCGCGTTTTGTGCCGTTTCGGAGCTAGGCCCTACGTAGGGCCCTTCCTAGCTGGCTCTGGGGGGTTGCTAGGGTCAGTGCACACAGGGCTTCTTCAGGCCAAATCAGCCTTCTCCGCGAAGGAGAAGACGTTTGGAGTTGGTTTCCAGCGGCGGAGACCACCAGCCAAGCAGCAGTGCCCACGGAGCCAGAGGCAGCCTAGACCGTCATTGCACTATGGGGAGCCTAGGGCTAGGTGAGAACGAGGCAAGCCTGGGCTCCTGAGCCAAGCCGCATCGGGGCTGAGGTTTGTTCCCAGAGCCCAGGTTCCCTTGGAGAATGCAGCTCCTAGCAGAGCGTTTTGTACCGTTTCGTAGCTAGGCCATAGGTGGGGCTCCCCCGAGCTGGCTAAGGGGGAGTTGCTAGGGCCAGTGCACACAGAGCTTCATCAGGCCAAATCAGCCTTCTCCTCGAAGGAGAAAACTTTTGGAGTTGCTTTCCAGCGGCGGAGACAACCAGCCAAGCAGCAGTGCCCACGGAGCCCGAAGCAGCCCAGAACCTCCTTGGCCCTAGGGGGAGCTGAGGGCTAGGTGAGAACGAGGCAAGCGCTGGGATCCTGAGCCAAGCCGCATCAGGGTGAGGTTTGTTCCCCGAGCCCAGTTTCCCTTTGCAGAATGCAGCTCCTAACAGCGCGTTTTGCACCGATTCGGAGCTAGGCCCTAGGTGGGGCCCTCCCGAGCTAGCTCTGGGGGGGTTGCTAGGGCCAGTGCACACAGGGCTTCTTCAGGCCAAATCAGCCTTCTCCGCGAAGGAGAAGACGTTTGGAGTTGGTTTGCAGCGGCGGAGACCACCAGCCAAGCAGCAGTGCCCACGGAGGCAGAGGCAGCCCAGACCTTCCGTGGCCCTAGGGGGAGCCTAGGGTTAGGTGAGAAGTAGGCAAGTCTGGGCTCCTGAGCCAAGCCGCATCGGGGCTGAGGTTTGTTCCCCGAACCCAGTTTCCCTTTGCAGAATGCAGCTCCTAACAGCGCGTTTTGTGCCTTTTCGGAGCTAGGCCCTAGGTGGGGCCCTCCCGTGCTGGCTCAGGGGGGGTTGCTAGGGCCAGCGCACACAGAGCTTCTTCAGGCCAAATCAGCCTTCTCCGCGAAGGAGAAGACGTTTGGAGTTGGTTTCCAGCGGCGGAGACCACCAGCCAAGCAGCAGTGCCCACGGAGCCAGAGGAAGCCCAGACCCTCCTTGGGCCTAGGGGGAGTTTAGGGCTAGGAGAGAACGAGGCAAGCGCTGGCATCCTGAGCCAAGCCGCATCGGGGCTGAGGTTTGTTCCCCGAGCCCAGTTTCCCTTTGCAGAATGCAGCTCCTAGCAGCGCGTTTTGTGCGGTTTCGGAGCTAGGCCCTAGGTGGGGCCCTCCCGAGCTGGCTCTGGGGGGGTTGATAGGGCCAGTGCACACAGGGCTTCCTCAGGCCAAATCAGCCTTCTCCGCGAAGGAGAAGACATTTGGAGGTGGTTTCCAGCAGCGGAGACCACCAGCCAAGCAGCAGTGCCACGGAGGCAGAGGCAGCCCAGACCCTCCTTGGGCCTAGGGGGAGCCGAGGGCTAGGTGAGAACCAGGCAGGCGCTGCGCTCCTGAGCCAAGCCGCATCGGGGTGAGGTTTGTTCCCCGAGCCCAGTTTCCCTTTGCAGAATGCAGCTCCTAGCAGCGCGTTTTGTGCGGTTTCGGAGCTAGGCCCTAGGTGGGGCCCTCCCGAGCTGGCTCTGGGGGGGTTGCTAGGGCCAGTGCACACAGGGCTTCTTCAGGCCAAATCAGCCTTCTCCGCGAAGGAGAAGACGTTTGGAGTGGGTTTCCAGCGGCGGAGACCACCAGCCAAGCAGCAGTGCCCATGGAGGCAGAGGCAGCCCAGACCCCCCTTGGCCCTAGGGGGAGCCGAGGGCTAGGTGAGAACGAGGCAAGCGCTGGGATCCTGAGCCAAGCCGCATCGAGGCTGAGGTTTGCTCCCCGCGCCCAGTTTCGCTTTGCAGAATGCAGCTCCTAGCAGCGAGTTTTGTGCCGTTTCCGAGTTAGGCCCTAGGTAGGGCCCTTCCGAGCTGGCTCTGGGGGGTTGCTAGGGCCAGTGCACACAGAGCTTCTTTAGGCCAAATCACCTTTCTCCGCGAAGGAGAAGACGTTTGGAGTTGGTTTCCAGCAGCGGAGACCACCAGCCAAGCAGCAGTGCCACGGAGCCAGAGGCAGCCCAGACCCTCCTTGGGCCTAGGGGGAGCCGAGGTCTAGGTGAGAACGAGGCAAGCGCTGCGATCCTGAGCCAAGCCGCATCGGGGCTGAGGTTTGTTCCCCGAGCCCAGTTTCCCTTTGCAGAATGCAGCTCCTAGCAGCGCGTTTTGTGCCGTTTCGCAGCTAGGCCCTAGGTGGGGCCCTCCCGAGCTGGCTCTGGGGGGGTTGCTAGGGCCAGCGCACACAGGGCTTCTTCAGGCCAAATCAGCCTTCTCCGCGAAGGAGAAGACGTTTGGAGTTGGTTTCCAGCGGCGGAGACCACCAGCCAAGCAGCAGTGCCAAGGGGGCAGAGGCAGCCCAGACCCTCCTTGGGCCTAGGGGGAGCCGAGGGCTAGGTGAGATCGAGGCAAGCGCTGCGATCCTGAGCCAAGCCGCATCGGGGCTGAGGTTTGTTCCCCGAGCCCAGTTTCCCTTTTCAGAATGCAGCTCCTAGCAGCGCGTTTTGTGCCGTTTCCGAGTTAGGCCCTAGGTAGGGCCCTTCCGAGCTGGCTATGGGGGGGTTGCTAGGGCCAGTGCACACAGGGCTTCTTCAGGCCAAATCAGCCTTCTCCGGGAAGGAGAAGACGTTTGGAGTTGGTTTCCAGCGGCGGAGACCACCAGCCAAGCAGCAGTGCCCACGGAGCCAGAGGCAGCCCAGACCCTCCTTGGCGCTATGGGGAGCCTAGTGTTAGGCGAGAACTAGGCAAGCCTGGGCTCCTGAGCCAAGCCGCATCGGGGCTGAGGTTTGTTCCCCGAGCCCAGTTTCCCTTTGCAGAATGCAGCTCCTAGCAGCGCGTTTTGTGCCGTTTCGGAGCTAGGCCCTAGGTGGGGCCCTCCCGAGCTGGCTCTGGGGGGGTTGCTAGGGCCAGTGCACACAGGGCTTCTTCAGGCCAAATCAGCCTTCTCCGCGAAGGAGAAGACGTTTGGAGTTGGTTTCCAGCGGCGGAGACCACCTGCCAAGCAGCAGTGCCCACGGAGCCAGAGGCAGCCCAGACCCTCCTTGGGCCTAGGGGGAGTTTAGGGCTAGGAGAGAACGAGGCAAGCGCTGGCATCCTGAGCCAAGCCGCATCGGGGCTGAGGTTTGTTCCCCGAGCCCAGTTTCCCTTTGCAGAATGCAGCTCCTAGCAGCGCGTTTTGTGCCGTTTCAGAGCTAGGCCCTAGGTGGGGCCCTCCCGAGCTGGCTCTGGGGGGGTTGCTAGGGCCAGTGCACACAGGGCTTCTTCAGGCCAAATCAGCCTTCTCCGCGAAGGAGAAGACGTTTGGAGTTGGTTTCCAGCGGCGGAGACCACCAGCCAAGCAGCAGTGCCACGGAGCCAGAGGCAGCCCAGACCCTCCTTGGGCCTAGGGGGAGCCGAGGGCTAGGTGAGAACGAGGCAAGCGCTGCGATCCTGAGCCAAGCTGCATCGGGGTGAGGTTTGTTCCCCGAGCCCAGTTTCCCTTTGCAGAATGCAGCTCCTCGAAGCGCGTTTTGTGCCGTTTCGGAGCTAGGCCCTAGGTGGAGCCCTCCCGAGCTGGCTCTGGGGGGGTTGCTAGGGCCAGTGCACACAGAGCTTCTTCAGGCCAAATCAGCCTTCTCCGCGAAGGAGAAGACGTTTGAAGTTGGTTTCCCGCGGCGGAGACCACCAGCCAAGCAGCAGTGCCCACGGAGCCAGAGGCAGCCCAGACCCTCCTTGGGCCTAGGGGGAGATTAGGGCTAGGAGAGAACGAGGCAAGCGCTGCACTCCTGAGCCAAGCCGCATCGGGGCTGAGGTTTGTTGCCCTCGCCCAGTTTCCCTTTGCAGAATGCAGCTCCTAGCAGCGCGTTTTGTGCGGTTTCGGAGCTAGGCCCTAGGTGGGGCTCCCCCAGGCTGGCTCTGGGGGGTTGCTAGGGCCAGTGCACACAGGGCTTCTTCAGGCCAACTCAGCCTTCTCCGCGAAGGAGACGACGTTTGGAGTTGGTTTCCAGCAGCGGAGACCACCAGCCAAGCAGCAGTGCCCACGGAGCCAGAGAACCTCTTTGGCACAAGGGGGAGCCGAGGGCTAGGTGAGAACGAGGAGAGCGCTGGGATTCTGAGCCAAGCCGCATCGGGACTGAGCTTTCTTCCCCGAAACCAGTTTCCCTTTGCAGAATGCAGCTCCTCGAAGCGCGTTTTGTGCCGTTTCGCAGCTAGGCCCTAGGTGGGGCCCTCCCAAGCTGGCTCTGGGGGGGTTGCTAGGGCCAGTGCACACAGGGCTTCTTCAGGCCAAATCAGCCTTCTCCGCGAAGGAGAAGACGTTTGGAGTTGGTTTCCAGCGGCGGAGACCACCAGCCAAGCAGCAGTGCCCACGGAGGCAGAGGCAGCCCAGACCCTCCTTGGCCATAGCGGGAGCTGAGGGCTAGGTGAGAACGAGGCAGGCGCTGCGATCCTGAGCCAAGCCGCATCGGGGCTGAGGTTTGTTCCCCGAGCCCAGTTTCCCTTTGCAGAATGCAGCTCCTAGCAGCGCGTTTTGTGCGGTTTCGGAGCTAGGCCCTAGGTGGGGCCCTCCCGAGCTGGCTCTGGGGGGGTTGCTAGGGCCAGTGCACACAGGGCTTCTTCAGGCCAAATCAGCCTTCTCCGCGAAGGAGAAGACGTTTGGAGTTGGTTTCCAGCATCGGAGACCTCCAGTCAAGCAGCAGTGCCACGGAGCCAGAGGCAGCCCAGAGACACCTTGGGCCTAGGGGGAGCCGAGGGCTAGGTGAGAACGAGGCAAGCGCTGGGATTCTGAGCCAAGCCGCATCGGGACTGAGGTTTCTTCCCCGAACCCAGTTTCCCTTTGCAGAATGCAGCTCCTCGAAGCGCGTTTTGTGCCGTTTCACAGCTAGGCCCTAGGTGGGGCCCTCCCAAGCTGACTATGGGGGGGTTGCTAGGGCCAGTGCACACAGGGCTTCTTCAGGCCAAATCTGCTTTCTCCGCGAAGGAGAAGACGTTTGGAGTTGGTTTCCAGCAGCGGAGACCACCAGCCAAGCAGCAGTGCCACGGAGCCAGAGGCAGCCCAGACCCTCCTTGGGCCTAGGGGGAGCCGAGGTCTAGGTGAGAACGAGGCAAGCGCTGCGATCCTGAGCCAAGCCGCATCGGGGCTGAGGTTTGTTCCCCGAGCCCAGTTTCCCTTTGCAGAATGCAGCTCCTAGCAGCGCGTTTTGTGCCGTTTCGCAGCTAGGCCCTAGGTGGGGCCCTCCCGAGCTGGCTATGGGGGAGTTGCTAGGGCCAGCGCACACAGGGCTTCTTCAGGCCAAATCAGCCTTCTCCGCGAAGGAGAAGACGTTTGGAGTTGGTTTCCAGCGGCGGAGACCACCAGCCAAGCAGCAGTGCCAAGGGGGCAGAGGCAGCCCAGACCCTCCTTGGGCCTAGGGGGAGCCGAGGGCTAGGTGAGATCGAGGCAAGCGCTGCGATCCTGAGCCAAGCCGCATCGGGGTGAGGTTTGTTCCCCGAGCCCAGTTTCCCTTTGCAGAATGCAGCTCCTAGCAGCGCGTTTTGTGCCGTTTCCGAGTTAGGCCCTAGGTAGGGCCCTTCCGAGCTGGCTATGGGGGGGTTGCTAGGGCCAGTGCACACAGGGCTTCTTCAGGCCAAATCAGCCTTCTCCGCGAAGGAGAAGACGTTTGGAGTTGGTTTCCAGCGGCGGAGACCACCAGCCAAGCAGCAGTGCCCACGGAGCCAGAGGCAGCCCAGACCCTCCCTGGCCCTATGGGGAGCCTAGGGCTAGGCGAGAAGCAGGCAAGCCTGGGCTCCTGAGCCAAGCCTCATCGGGGCTGAGGTTTGTTCCCCGAGCCCAGTTTCCCTTTGCAGAATGCAGCTCCTAGCAGCGCGTTTTGTGCCGTTTCGGAGCTAGGCCCTAGGTGGGGCCCTCCCGAGCTGGCTCTGGGGGGGTTGCTAGGGCCAGTGCACACAGAGCTTCTTCAGGCCAAATCAGCCTTCTCCGCGAAGGAGAAGACGTTTGGAGTTGGTTTCCAGCGGCGGAGACCACCAGCCAAGCAGCAGTGCCCACGGAGCCAGAGGCAGCCCAGACCCTCCTTGGGCCTAGGGGGATTTTAGGGCTAGGAGAGAACGAGGCAAGCGCTGGCATCCTGAGCCAAGCCGCATCGGGGCTGAGGTTTGTTGCCCGCGCCCAGTTTCCCTTTGCAGAATGCAGCTCCTAGCAGCGCGTTTTGTGCGGTTTCGGAGCTAGGCCCTAGGTGGGGCTCCCCCAGGCTGGCTCTGGGGGGTTGCTAGGGCCAGTGCACACAGGGCTTCTTCAGGCCAACTCAGCTTTCTCCGCGAAGGAGAAGACGTTTGGAGTTGGTTTCCAGCAGCGGAGACCACCAGCCAAGCAGCAGTGCCCACGGAGCCAGAGAACCTCTTTGGCACAAGGGGGAGCCGAGGGCTAGTTGAGAACGAGGCAAGCGCTGGGATTCTGAGCCAAGCCGCATCGGGACTGAGCTTTCTTCCCGGAACCCAGTTTCCCTTTGCAGAATGCAGCTCCTCGAAGCGCGTTTTGTGCCGTTTCGCAGCTAGGCCCTAGGTGGGGCCCTCCCAAGCTGGCTCTGGGGCGGTTGCTAGGGCCAGTGCACACAGGGCTTCTTCAGGCCAAATCAGCCTTCTCCGCGAAGGAGACGATGTTTGGAGTTGGTTTCCAGCGGCGGAGACCACCAGCCAAGCAGCAGTGCCCACGGAGCCAGAGGCAGCCCAGACCATCCTTGGCCCTATGGGGAGCCTAGGGCTAGGTGAGAACCAGGCAGGCGCTGCGCTCCTGAGCCAAGCCGCATCGGGGCTGAGGTTTGTTCCCCGAGCCCAGTTTCCCTTTGCAGAATGCAGCTCCTAGCAACGCGTTTTGTGCGGTTTCGGAGCTAGGCCCTAGGTGGGGCCCTCCCGAGCTGGCTCTGGGGGGGTTGCTAGGGCCAGTGCACACAGGGCTTCTTCAGGCCAAATCAGCCTTCTCCGCGAAGGAGAAGACGTTTGGAGTTGGTTTCCAGCGGCGGAGACAACCAGCCAAGCAGCAGTGCCCACGGAGGCAGAGGCAGCCCAGACCCTCCTTGGCCCTAGGGGGAGCCTAGGGCTAGGAGAGAACGAGGCAAGTGCTGGCATCCTGAACCAAGCCGCATCGGGGCTGAGGTTTGTTCCCCGAGCCCAGTTTCCCTTTGTAGAATGCAGCTCCTAACAGCGCGTTTTGTGCTGTTTAGGAGCTAGGCCCTAGGTGAGGCTCCCCCGAGCTGTCTATGGGGGGTTTGCTAGGGCCAGTGCACACAGGGCTTCTTCAGGCCAAATCAGCCTTCTCCGCGAAGGAGAAGACGTTTGGAGTGGGTTTCCAGCGGCGGAGACCACCAGCCAAGCAGCAGTGCCCACGGAGCCAGAGGCAGCCCAGACCCTCCTTGGCCCTATGGGCAGCCTAGGGCTAGGTGAGAACTAGGCAAGCCTGGGCTCCTGAGCCAAGCCGCATCGGGGCTGAGGTTTGTTCCCCGAGCCCAGTTTCCCTTTTCAGAATGCAGCTCCTAGCAGCGCGTTTTGTGCCGTTTCCGAGATAGGCCCTAGGTGGGGCCCTACTGAGCTGGCTCTGCGGGGGTTGCTAGGGCCAGTGCACACAGAGCTTCTTCAGGCCAAATCAGCCTTTTCCACGAAGGAGAAGACGTTTGGAGGTGGTTTCCAGCAGCGGAGACCACCAGCCAAGCAGCAGTGCCCACGGAGCCAGAGGCAGCCCAGACCCTCCTTGGCCCTAGGGGGAGCCGAGGGCTAGGTGAGAACAAGGCAAACGCTGGGATTCTGAGCCAAGCCGCATCGGGGCTCAGGTTTGTTCCCCGAGCCCAGTTTCCCTTTTCAGAATGCAGCTCCTAGCAGCGCGTTTTGTGCCGTTTCGGAGCTCGGCCCTAGGTGGGGCCCTACTAAGCTGGCTATGAGGAGGTTGCTAGGGCCAGTGCACACAGGGCTTCTTCAGGCCAAATCAGCCTTCTCCGCGAAGGAGAAGACGTTTGGAGTGGGTTGCCAGCGGAGGAGACCACCAGCCAAGCAGCAGTGCCCACGGAGCCAGAGGCAGCCCAGACCCTCCTTGGCCCTATGGGGAGCCTAGGGATAGGTGAGAACGAGGCAAGCGCTGGGATCCTGAGCCAAGCCGCATCGAGGCTGAGGTTTGTTCCCCGAGCCCAGTTTTCCTTTGCAGAATGCAGCTCCTAGCAGCGCGTTTTGTGCCGTTTCGGAGCTAGGCCCTGGGGGGGCCCTTCAGAGCTGGCTCTGGGGGGTTGCTAGGGCCAGTGCACACAGAACTTCTTCAGGCCAAATCAGCCTTTTCCACGAAGGAGAAGACGTTTGGAGTTGGTTTCCATCAGCAGAGACCACCAGCCAAGCAGCAGTGCCACGGAGCCTGGGGCAGCCCAGAGCCACTTTGGGCCTAGGGGGAGCCGAGGGCTAGGTGAGAACGAGGCAAGCGCTGGGATTCTGAGCCAAGCCGCATCGGGGCTCAGGTTTGTTCCCCGAGCCCAGTTTCCCTTTTCAGAATGCAGCTCCTAGCAGCGCGTTTTGTGCCGTTTCCGAGTTAGGCCCTAGGTGGGGCCCTTCCGAGCTGGCTATGGGGGGGTTGCTAGGGCCAGTGCACACAGGGCTTCTTCAGGCCAAATCAGCCTTCTCCGCGAAGGAGAAGACGTTTGGAGTAGGTTTCCAGCGGCGGAGACCACCAGCCAAGCAGCAGTGCCCACGGAGCCAGAGGCAGCCCAGACCCTCCTTGGCGCTATGGGGAGCCTAGGGTTAGGCGAGAACTAGGCAAGCCTGGGCTCCTGAGCCAAGCCTCATCGGGGCTGAGGTTTGTTCCCCGAGCCCAGTTTCCCTTTGCAGAATGCAGCTCCTAGCAGCGCGTTTTGTGCGGTTTCGGAGCTAGGCCCTAGGTGGGGCCCTCCCGAGCTGGCTCTGGGGGGGTTGCTAGGGGCAGTGCACACAGAGCTTCTTCAGGCCAAATCAGCCTTCTCCGCGAAGGAGAAGACGTTTGGAGTTGGTTTCCAGCGGCGGAGACCACCAGCCAAGCAGCAGTGCCCACGGAGCCAGAGGCAGCCCAGACCCTCCTTGGGCCTAGGGGGAGTTAGGGCTAGGAGAGAACGAGGCAAGCGCTGGCATCCTGAGCCAAGCCGCATCGGGGCTGAGGTTTGTTGCCCGCGCCCAGTTTCCCTTTGCAGAATGCAGCTCCTAGCAGCGCGTTTTGTGCGGTTTCGGAGCTAGGCCCTAGGTGGGGCTCCCCCAGGCTGGCTCTGGGGGGTTGCTAGGGCCAGTGCACACAGGGCTTCTTCAGGCCAACTCAGCTTTCTCCGCGAAGGAGACGACGTTTGGAGTTGGTTTCCAGCGGCGGAGACCACCAGCAAAGCAGCAGTGCCCACGGAGCCAGAGAACCTCTTTGGCACAAGGGGGAGCCGAGGGCTAGGTGAGAACGAGGCAAGCGCTGGGATTCTGAGCCAAGCCGCATCGGGACTGAGCTTTCTTCCCCGAACCCAGGTTCCCTTTGCAGAATGCAGCTCCTCGAAGCGCGTTTTGTGCCGTTTCGCAGCTAGGCCCTAGGTGGGGCCTTCCCAAGCTGGCTCTGGGGCGGTTGCTAGGGCCAGTGCACACAGGGCTTCTTCAGGCCAAATCAGCCTTCTCCGCGAAGGAGACGACGTTTGGAGTTGGTTTCCAGCGGCGGAGACCACCAGCCAAGCAGCAGTGCCCACGGAGCCAGAGGCAGCCCAGACCCTCCTTGGCCCTATGGGGAGCCTAGGGCTAGGTGAGAACCAGGCAGGCGCTGCGCTCCTGAGCCAAGCCGCATCGGGGCTGAGGTTTGTTCCCCGAGCCCAGTTTCCCTTTGCAGAATGCAGCTCCTAGCAGCGCGTTTTGTGCGGTTTCGGAGCTAGGCCCTAGGTGGGGCCCTCCCGAGCTGGCTCTGGGGGGGTTGCTAGGGCCAGTGCACACAGGGCTTCTTCAGGCCAAATCAGCCTTCTCCGCGAAGGAGAAGATGTTTGGAGTTGGTTTCCAGCGGCGGAGACCACCAGCCAAGCAGCAGTGCCCACGGAGCCAGAGGCAGCCCAGACCCTCCTTGGCCCTAGGGGGAGCCTAGGGCTAGGAGAGAACGAGGCAAGCGCTGGCATCCTGAACCAAGCAGCATCGGGGCTGAGGTTTGTTCCCCGAGCCCAGTTTCCCTTTGTAGAATGCAGCTCCTAACAGCGCGTTTTGTGCTGTTTAGGAGCTAGGCCCTAGGTGAGGCTCCCCCGAGCTGTCTATGGGGGGTTTGCTAGGGCCAGTGCACACAGGGCTTCTTCAGGCCAAATCAGCCTTCTCCGCGAAGGAGAAGACGTTTGGAGTTGGTTTCCAGCGGCGGAGACCACCAGCCAAGCAGCAGTGCCCACGGAGCCAGAGGCAGCCCAGACCCTCCTTGGCCCTATGGGCAGCCTAGGGCTAGGTGAGAACTAGGCAAGCCTGGGCTCCTGAGCCAAGCCGCATCGGGGCTGAGGTTTGTTCCCCGAGCCCAGTTTCCCTTTTCAGAATGCAGCTCCTAGCAGTGCGTTTTGTGCCGTTTCGGAGCTCGGCCCTAGGTGGGGCCCTACTAAGCTGGCTATGAGGAGGTTGCTAGGGCCAGTGCACACAGGGCTTCTTCAGGCCAAATCAGCCTTCTCCGCGAAGGAGAAGACGTTTGGAGTGGGTTGCCAGCGGAGGAGACCACCAGCCAAGCAGCAGTGCCCACGGAGCCAGAGGCAGCCCAGACCCTCCTTGGCCCTATGGGGAGCCTAGGGCTAGGTGAGAACGAGGCAAGCGCTGGGATCCTGAGCCAAGCCGCATCGAGGCTGAGGTTTGTTCCCCGAGCCCAGTTTTCCTTTGCAGAATGCAGCTCCTAGCAGCGCGTTTTGTGCCGTTTCGGAGCTAGGCCCTGGGGGGGCCCTTCAGAGCTGGCTCTGGGGGGTTGCTAGGGCCAGTGCACACAGAACTTCTTCAGGCCAAATCAGCCTTTTCCACGAAGGAGAAGACGTTTGGAGTTGGTTTCCATCAGCGGAGACCACCAGCCAAGCAGCAGTTCCACGGAGCCTGGGGCAGCCCAGAGCCACTTTGGGCCTAGGGGGAGCCGAGGGCTAGGTGAGAACGAGGCAAGCGCTGGGATTCTGAGCCAAGCCGCATCGGGGCTCAGGTTTGTTCCCCGAGCCCAGTTTCGCTTTGCAGAATGCAGCTCCTCGAAGCGCGTTTTGTGCCGTTTCGGAGCTAGGCCCTAGGTGGGGCCCTCCCGAGCTGGCTATGGGGGAGTTGCTAAGGGCCAGTGCACACAGGGCTTCTTCAGGCCAAATCAGCCTTCTCCGCAAAGGTAATGACGTTTGGAGTTGGTTTCCACGGGCGGAGACCACCAGCCAAGCAGCAGTGCCCACGGAGCCAGAGGCAGCCCAGACCCTCCTTGGCACTAGGGGGAGCCGAGGGCTTGGTGAGAAAGGGGCAAACGCTGGGATCCGAGCCATGCCGCATCGGGTCTGAGGTTTGTTCCCCGAACCCAGTTTCCCTTTGCAGAATGCAGCTCCTAGCAGCGCGTTTTGTGCCATTTCCGAGATAGGCCCTACGTAGGGCCCTTCCGAGCTGGCTTTGGGGGGTTGCTAGTGCCAGTGCACACAGGGCTTCTTCAGGGCAAATCAGCTTTCTCCGCGAAGGAGAAGACGTTTGGAGTTGGTTTCCAGCGGCGGAGACCACCAGCCAAGCAGCAGTGCCCACGGAGGCAGAGGCAGCCCAGACCCTCCTTGGCCCTATGGGGAGCCTAGGGTTAGGTGAGAACTAGGCAAGCCTGGGCTCCTGAGCCAAGCCGCATCGGGGCTGAGGTTTGTTCCCCGCGCCCAGTCTCCCTTTGCAGAATGCAGCTACTCGAAGCGCGTTTTGTGCCTTTTCGGAGCTCGACCCTAGGTGGTGCCCTCCCGAGCTGGCTCTGGAGGGGTTGCTAGGGCCAGTGCACACAGGGCTTCTTCAGGCCAAATCAGCCTTCTCCGCAAAGGAGAATACGTTTGGAGTTGGTTTCCAGCGGCGGAGACCACCAGCCAAGCAGCAGTGCCCACGGAACCAGAGGCAACCCAGACCCTCCTTGGGCCTAGGGGGAGCCGAAGGCTAGGTGAGAACGAGGCAAGCGCTGCGATCCTGAGCCAAGTCGCATCGGGGTGAGGTTTGTTCCCCGCGCCCTGTTTCCCTTTGCAGAATGCAGCTCCCAGCAGCGCGTTTTTGCTGTTTCGGAGCTAGGCCCTAGGTGGGGCCCTCCCGAGCTGGCTATGGGGGAGTTGCTAGGGCCAGTGCACACAGGGCTTCTTTAGGCCAAATCAGCCTTCTCCGCGAAGGAGAAGACGTTTGGAGTTGGTTTCCAGCGGCGGAGACCACCAGCCAAGCAGCAGTGCCCACGGAGCCAGAGGCAGCCCAGACCCTCCCTGGCCCTAGGGGGAGCCGAGGGCTAGGTGAGAACCAGGCAAGCGCTGGACTCCTGAGCCAAGCCGCATCGCGGCTGAGGTTTGTTCCCCGAACCCTGTTTCCCTTTGCAGAATGCAGCTCCTAGCAGCGCGTTTTGTTCCGTTTCCGAGTTAGGCCCTAGGAAGTGCACTTCCGAGCTGGCTCTGGGGGGTTGCTAGGGCCAGGGCACACAGGGCTTCTTCAGGCCAAATCAGCCTTCTCCGCGAAGGAGAAGACGTTTGGAGTTGGTTTCCAGCGGCGGAGACCACCAGCCAAGCAGCAGTGCCCACGGAGCCAGAGGCAGCCCAGACCCTCCTTGGCCCTATGGGGAGCCTAGGGCTAGGTGAGAACCAGGCAGGCGCTGCGCTCCTGAGCCAAGCCGCATCGGGGCTGAGGTTTGTTCCCCGAGCCCAGTTTCCCTTTGCAGAATGCAGCTCCTAGCAGCGCGTTTTGTGCGGTTTCGGAGCTAGGCCCTAGGTGGGGCCCTCCCGAGCTGGCTCAGGGGGGGTTGCTAGGGCCAGTGCACACAGGGCTTCTTCAGGCCAAATCAGCCTTCTCCGCGAAGGAGAAGACGTTTGGAGTGGGTTTCCAGCGGCGGAGACCACCAGCCAAGCAGCAGTGCCCACGGAGCCAGAGGCAGCAAAGACCCTGCCTGGCCCTATGGGCAGCCTAGGGCTAGGTGAGAACCAGGCAGGCGCTGCGCTCCTGAGCCAAGCCGCATCGGGGCTGAGGTTTGTTCCCCGAGCCCAGTTTCCCTTTGCAGAATGCAGCTCCTAGCAGCGCGTTTTGTGCGGTTTCGGAGCTAGGCCCTAGGTGGGGCCCTCCCGAGCTGGCTCTGGGGGGGTTGCTAGGGCCAGTGCACACAGGGCTTCTTCAGGCCAAATCAGCCTTCTCCGCGAAGGAGAAGACGTTTGGAGTTGGTTTCCAGCGGCGGAGACCACCAGCCAAGCAGCAGTGCCCACGGAGCCAGAGGCAGCCCAGACCCTCCTTGGCCCTATGGGCAGCCTAGGGCTAGGTGAGAACCAGGCAGGCGCTGCGCTCCTGAGCCAAGCCGCATCGGGGCTGAGGTTTGTTCCCCGAGCCCAGTTTCCCTTTGCAGAATGCAGCTCCTAGCAGCGCGTTTTGTGCGGTTTCGGAGCTAGGCCCTAGGTGGGGCCCTCCCGAGCTGGCTCTGGGGGGGTTGCTAGGGCCAGTGCACACAGGGCTTCTTCAGGCCAAATCAGCCTTCTCCGCGAAGGAGAAGACGTTTGGAGTGGGTTTCCAGCGGCGGAGACCACCAGCCAAGCAGCAGTGCCCACGGAGCCAGAGGCAGCCCAGACCCTCCTTGGCCCTATGGGCAGCCTAGGGCTAGGTGAGAACCAGGCAGGCGCTGCGCTCCTGAGCCAAGCCGCATCGGGGCTGAGGTTTGTTCCCCGAGCCCAGTTTCCCTTTGCAGAATGCAGCTCCTAGCAGCGCGTTTTGTGCGGTTTCGGAGCTAGGCCCTAGGTGGGACCCTCCCGAGCTGGCTCTGGGGCGGTTGCTAGGGCCAGTGCACACAGGGCTTCTTCAGGCCAAATCAGCCTTCTCCGCGAAGGAGAAGACGTTTGGAGTGGGTTTCCAGCGGCGGAGACCACCAGCCAAGCAGCAGTGCCCACGGAGCCAGAGGCAGCCCAGACCCTCCTGGGCCCTATGGGGAGCCTAGGGCTAGGTGAGAACCAGGCAGGCGCTGCGCTCCTGAGCCAAGCCGCATCGGGGCTGAGGTTTGTTCCCCGAGCCCAGTTTCCCTTTGCAGAATGCAGCTCCTAGCAGCGCGTTTTGTGCGGTTTCGGAGCTAGGCCCTAGGTGGGGCCCTCCCGAGCTGGCTCTGGGGGGGTTGCTAGGGCCAGTGCACACAGGGCTTCTTCAGGCCAAATCAGCCTTCTCCGCGAAGGAGAAGACGTTTGGAGTTGGTTTCCAGCGGCGCAGACCACCAGCCAAGCAGCAGTGCCCACGGAGCCAGAGGCAGCCCAGACCCTCCCTGGCCCTATGGGGAGCCTAGGGCTAGGTGAGAACCAGGCAGGCGCTGCGCTCCTGAGCCAAGCCGCATCGGGGCTGAGGTTTGTTCCCCGAGCCCAGTTTCCCTTTGCAGAATGCAGCTCCTAGCAGCGCGTTTTGTGCGGTTTCGGAGCTAGGCCCTAGGTGGGGCCCTCCCGAGCTGGCTCTGGGGGGGTTGCTAGGGCCAGTGCACACAGGGCTTCTTCAGGCCAAATCAGCCTTCTCCGCGAAGGAGAAGACGTTTGGAGTTGGTTTCCAGCGGCGGAGACCACCAGCCAAGCAGCAGTGCCCACGGAGCCAGAGGCAGCCCAGACCCTCCTTGGCCCTATGGGGAGCCTAGGGCTAGGTGAGAACCAGGCAGGCGCTGCGCTCCTGAGCCAAGCCGCATCGGGGCTGAGGTTTGTTCCCCGAGCCCAGTTTCCCTTTGCAGAATGCAGCTTCTAGCAGCGCGTTTTGTGCGGTTTCGGAGCTAGGCCCTAGGTGGGGCCCTCCCGAGCTGGCTCTGGGGGGGTTGCTAGGGCCAGTGCACACAGGGCTTCTTCAGGCCAAATCAGCCTTCTCCGCGAAGGAGAAGACGTTTGGAGTGGGTTTCCAGCGGCGGAGACCACCAGCCAAGCAGCAGTGCCCACGGAGCCAGAGGCAGCCCAGACCCTCCCTGGCCCTATGGGGAGCCTAGGGCTAGGTGAGAAGCAGGCAGGCGCTGCGCTCCTGAGCCAAGCCGCATCGGGGCTGAGGTTTGTTCCCCGAGCCCAGTTTCCCTTTGCAGAATGCAGCTCCTAGCAGCGCGTTTTGTGCGGTTTCGGAGCTAGGCCCTAGGTGGGGCCCTCCCGAGCTGGCTCTGGGGGGGTTGCTAGGGCCAGTGCACACAGGGCTTCTTCAGGCCAAATCAGCCTTCTCCGCGAAGGAGAAGACGTTTGGAGTGGGTTTCCAGCGGCGGAGACCACCAGCCAAGCAGCAGTGCCCACGGAGCCAGAGGCAGCCCAGACCCTCCTGGGCCCTATGGGGAGCCTAGGGCTAGGTGAGAACCAGGCAGGCGCTGCGCTCCTGAGCCAAGCCGCATCGGGGCTGAGGTTTGTTCCCCGAGCCCAGTTTCCCTTTGCAGAATGCAGCTCCTAGCAGCGCGTTTTGTGCGGTTTCGGAGCTAGGCCCTAGGTGGGGCCCTCCCGAGCTGGCTCTGGGGGGGTTGCTAGGGCCAGTGCACACAGGGCTTCTTCAGGCCAAATCAGCCTTCTCCGCGAAGGAGAAGACGTTTGGAGTCGGTTTCCAGCGGCGGAGACCACCAGCCAAGCAGCAGTGCCCACGGAGCCAGAGGCAGCCCAGACCCCCCCTGTCCCTATGGGGAGCCTAGGGCTAGGTGAGAACCAGGCAGGCGCTGCGCTCCTGAGCCAAGCCGCATCGGGGCTGAGGTTTGTTCCCCGAGCCCAGTTTCCCTTTGCAGAATGCAGCTCCTAGCAGCGCGTTTTGTGCGGTTTCGGAGCTAGGCCCTAGGTGGGGCCCTCCCGAGCTGGCTCTGGGGGGTGTTGCTAGGGCCAGAGCACACAGGGCTTCTTCAGGCCAAATCAGCCTTCTCCGCGAAGGAGAAGACGTTTGGAGTTGGTTTCCAGCGGCGGAGACCACCAGCCAAGCAGCAGTGCCCACGGAGGCAGAGGCAGCCCAGACCCTCCCTGGCCCTATGGGCAGCCTATGGCTAGGTGAGAACCAGGCAGGCGCTGCGCTCCTGAGCCAAGCCGCATCGGGGCTGAGGTTTGTTCCCCGAGCCCAGTTTCCCTTTGCAGAATGCAGCTCCTAGCAGCGCGTTTTGTGCGGTTTCGGAGCTAGGCCCTAGGTGGGGCCCTCCCGAGCTGGCTCTGGGGGGGTTGCTAGGGCCAGTGCACACAGGGCTTCTTCAGGCCAAATCAGCCTTCTCCGCGAAGGAGAAGACGTTTGGAGTTGGTTTCCATTGGCGGAGACCACCAGCCAAGCAGCAGTGCCCACGGAGCCAGAGGCAGCCCAGACCCTCCCTGGCCCTATGGGGAGCCTAGGGCTAGGTGCGAACGAGGCAAGCGCTGCGCTCCTGAGCCAAGCCGCATCGGGGCTGAGGTTTGTTCCCCGAGCCCAGTTTCCCTTTGCAGAATGCAGCTCCTAGCAGCGCGTTTTGTGCCGTTACGGAACTCGGCCCGAGGTGGGGCCCTCCCGAGCTGGCTATGGGGGAGTTGCTAGGGCCAGTGCACACAGAGCTTCTTCAGGCCAAATCAGCTTTCTCCGCGAAGGAGAAGACGTTTGGAGTTGGTTTCCAGCAGCGGAGACCACCAGCCAAGCAGCAGTTCCGACGGAGCCAGAGGCAGCCCAAACCCTCCTTGGGCCTAGGGGGAGCCGAGGGCTAGGTGAGAACGAGGCAACCGCTGCGATTCTGAGCCAAGCCGCATCGTGGCTGAGGTTTGTTCCCCGATCCCAGTTTCCCTTTTCAGAATGCAGCTCCTAGCAGCGCGTTTTGTGCCGTTTCGGAGCTCGGCCCTAGGTGGGGCCCTACTGAGCTGGCTCTGGGGGGGTTGCTAGGGCCAGTGCACACAGGGCTTCTTCAGGCCAAATCATCCTTCTCCGCGAAGGAGAAGACGTTTGGAGTTGGTTTCCAGCGGCGGAGTCCACCAGCCAAGTAGCAGTGCCCACGGAGCCAGAGGCAGCCGAGACCCTCCTTGGGCCTAGGGGGAGTTTAGGGCTAGGAGAGAACGAGGCAAGCGCTGGCATCCTGAGCCAAGCCGCATCGGGGCTGAGGTTTGTTGCCCGCGCCCAGTTTCCCTTTGCAGAATGCAGCTCCTCGAAGCGCGTTTTGTTCGGTTTCGGAGCTAGGCCCTAGGTGGGGCTCCCCCGGGCTGGCTCTGGGGGGGTTGCTAGGGCCAGTGCACACAGGGCTTCTTCAGGCCAAATCAGCCTTCTCCGCGAAGGAGAAGACGTTTGGAGTTGGTTTCCAGCGGCGGAGACCACCAGCCAAGCAGCAGTGCCCACGGAGCCAGAGGCAGCCCAGAACCTCCTTGGCACTAGCGGGAGCCGAGGGCTAGGTGAGAACTAGGCAAGAGCTGCGATCCTGAGCCAAGCTGCATCGGGGCTGAAGTTTGTTCCCCGAGCCCAGTTTCCCTTTGCAGAATGCAGCTCCTAGCAGCGCGTTTTGTGCCGTTACGGAGCTCGGCCCTAGGTGGGGCCCTCCCGAGCTGGCTATGGGGGAGTTGCTAGGGCCAGTGCACACAGGGCTTCTTCAGGCCAAATCAGCCTTCTCCGCGAAGGAGAAGACGTTTGGAGTGGGTTGCCAGCGGCTGAGACCACCAGCCAAGCAGCAGTGCCCACGGAGCCAGAGGCAGCCCAGACCCTCCTTGGCCCTATGGGGAGCCTAGGGCTAGGTGAGAACGAGGCAAGCGCTGGGATCCTGAGCCAAGCCGCATCGAGGCTGAGGTTTGTTCCCCGAACCCAGTTTCCCTTTGCAGAATGCAGCTCCTAGCAGCGCGTTTTGTGCCGTTTCGGAGCTAGGCCCTAGGGGGGGCCCTTCAGAGCTGGCTCTGGGGGGTTGCTAGGGCCAGTGCACACAGAGCTTCTTCAGGCCAAATCAGCCTTTTCCACGAAGGAGAAGACGTTTGGAGTTGGTTTCCATCAGCGGAGACCACCAGCCAAGCAGCAATGCCACGGAGCCTGGGGCAGCCCAGAGCCACGTTGGGCCTAGGGGGAGCCGAGGGCTAGGTGAGAACGAGGCAAGCGCTGGGATTCTGAGCCAAGCCGCATCGGGGCTGAGGTTTGTTCCCCGAGCCCAGTTTCGCTTTGCAGAATGCAGCTCCTCGAAGCGCGTTTTGTGCGGTTTCGGAGCTAGGCCCTAGGTGGGGCCCTCCCGAGCTGGCTATGGGGGAGTTGCTAAGGGCCAGTGCACACAGGGCTTCTTCAGGCCAAATCAGCCTTCTCCGCGAAGGAGAAGACGTTTGGAGTTGGTTTCCAGCGGCGGAGACCACCAGCCAAGCAGCAGTGCCCACGGAGCCAGAGGCAGCCCAGACCCTTCTTGGCACTAGGGGGAGCCGAGGGCTTCGTGAGAAAGGGGCAAACGCTGGGATCCGAGCCATGCCGCATCGGGGCTGAGGTTTGTTCCCCGAGCCCAGTTTCCCTTTGCAGAATGCAGCTCCTCGAAGCGCGTTTTGTGCGGTTTCGGAGCTAGGCCCTAGGTGGGGCCCTCCCGAGCTGGCTCTGGGGGGGTTGCTAGGGCCAGTGCACACAGGGCTTCTTCAGGCCAAATCAGCCTTCTCCGCGAAGGAGAAGACGTTTGGAGTGGGTTTCCAGCGGCGGAGACCACCAGCCAAGCAGCAGTGCCCACGGAGCCAGAGGCAGCCCAGAACCTCCTTGGCACTAGGGGGAGCCGAGGGCTAGGTGAGAACCAGGCAGGCGCTGCGCTCCTGAGCCAAGCCGCATCAAGGCTGAGGTTGGTTGCCCACGCCCAGTTTCCCTTTGCAGAATGCAGCTCCTCGAAGCGCGTTTTGTGCCGTTACGGAGCTCGGCCCTAGGTGGGGCCATCCCGAGCTGGCTATGGGGGAGTTGCTAGGGCCAGTGCACACACGGCTTCTTCAGGCCAAATCAGCCTTCTCCGCAAAGGAGAAGACTTTTGGAGTTGGTTTCCAGCAGCGGAGACCACCAGCCAAGCAGCAGTGCCCACGGAGCCAGAGGCAGCCCAGACCCTCCTTGGCCCTAGGGGGAGCCTAGGGCTAGGAGAGAACGAGGCAAGCGCTGGCATCCTGAACCAAGCCGCATCGGGGCTGAGGTTTGTTCCCCGAGCCCAGTTTCCCTTTGCAGAATGCAGCTCCTAACAGCGCGTTTTGTGCGGTTTCGGAGCTAGGCCCTAGGTTGGGCTCCCCCGAGCTGTCTATGGGGGGGTTGCTAGGGCCAGTGCACACAGGGCTACTTCAGGCCAAATCAGCCTTCTCCGCGAAGGAGAAGACGTTTGGAGTTGGTTTCCAGCGGCGGAGACCACCAGCCAAGCAGCAGTGCCCACGGAGGCAGAGGCAGCCCAGACCCTCCTTGGCCCTATGGGGAGCCTAGGGTTAGGTGAGAACTAGGCAAGCCTGGGCTCCTGAGCCAAGCCGCATCGGGGCTGAGGTTTGTTCCCCGCGCCCAGTCTCCCTTTGCAGAATGCAGCTCCTAGCAGCGCGTTTTGTGCGGTTTCGGAGCTAGGCCCTAGGTGGGGCCCTCCCGAGCTGGCTCTGGGGGGGTTGCTAGGGCCAGTGCACACAGGGCTTCTTCAGGCCAAATCAGCCTTCTCCGCAAAGGAGAAGACGTTTGGAGTTGGTTTCCAGCGGCGGAGACCACCAGCCAAGCAGCAGTGCCCACGGAACCAGAGGCAGCCCAGACCCTCCTTGGGCCTAGGGGGAGCCGAAGGCTAGGTGAGAACGAGGCAAGCGCTGCGATCCTGAGCCAAGTCGCATCGGGGTGAGGTTTGTTCCCCGCGCCCTGTTTCCCTTTGCAGAATGCAGCTCCCAGCAGCGCGTTTTGTGCCGTTTCGGAGCTAGGCCCTAGGTGGGGCCCTCCCGAGCTGGCTATGGGGGAGTTGCTAGGGCCAGTGCACACAGGGCTTCTTTAGGCCAAATCAGCCTTCTCCGCGAAGGAGAAGACGTTTGGAGTTGGTTTCCAGCGGCGGAGACCACCAGCCAAGCAGCAGTGCCCACGGAGCCAGAGGCAGCCCAGACCCTCCTTGGCCCTAGGGGGAGCCGAGGGCTAGGTGAGAACCAGGCAAGCGCTGGACTCCTGAGCCAAGCCGCATCGCGGCTGAGGTTTGTTCCCCGAACCCTGTTTCCCTTTGCAGAATGCAGCTCCTAGCAGCGCGTTTTGTTCCGTTTCCGAGTTAGGCCCTAGGAAGGGCACTTCCGAGCTGGCTCTGGGGGGTTGCTAGGGGCAGTGCACACAGGGCTTCTTCAGGCCAAATCAGCCTTCTCCGCGAAGGAGAAGACGTTTGGAGTTGGTTTCCAGCGGCGGAGACCACCAGCCAAGCAGCAGTGCCCACGGAGCCAGAGGCAGCCCAGACCCTCCTTGGCCCTATGGGGAGCCTAGGGCTAGGTGAGAACCAGGCAGGCGCTGCGCTCCTGAGCCAAGCCGCATCGGGGCTGAGGTTTGTTCCCCGAGCCCAGTTTCCCTTTGCAGAATGCAGCTCCTAGCAGCGCGTTTTGTGCGGTTTCGGAGCTAGGCCCTAGGTGGGGCCCTCCCGAGCTGGCTCTGGGGGGGTTGCTAGGGCCAGTGCACACAGGGCTTCTTCAGGCCAAATCAGCCTTCTCCGCGAAGGAGAAGACGTTTGGAGTGGGTTTCCAGCGGCGGAGACCACCAGCCAAGCAGCAGTGCCCACGGAGCCAGAGGCAGCCCAGACCCTCCTTGGCCCTATGGGCAGCCTAGGGCTAGGTGAGAACCAGGCAGGCGCTGCGCTCCTGAGCCAAGCCGCATCGGGGCTGAGGTTTGTTCCCCGAGCCCAGTTTCCCTTTGCAGAATGCAGCTCCTAGCAGCGCGTTTTGTGCGGTTTCGGAGCTAGGCCCTAGGTGGGGCCCTCCCGAGCTGGCTCAGGGGGGGTTGCTAGGGCCAGTGCACACAGGGCTTCTTCAGGCCAAATCAGCCTTCTCCGCGAAGGAGAAGACGTTTGGAGTGGGTTTCCAGCGGCGGAGACCACCAGCCAAGCAGCAGTGCCCACGGAGCCAGAGGCAGCCCAGACCCTCCTTGGCCCTATGGGCAGCCTAGGGCTAGGTGAGAACCAGGCAGGCGCTGCGCTCCTGAGCCAAGCCGCATCGGGGCTGAGGTTTGTTCCCCGAGCCCAGTTTCCCTTTGCAGAATGCAGCTCCTAGCAGCGCGTTTTGTGCGGTTTCAGAGCTAGGCCCTAGGTGGGGCCCTCCCGAGCTGGCTCTGGGGCGGTTGCTAGGGCCAGTGCACACAGGGCTTCTTCAGGCCAAATCAGCCTTCTCGGCGAAGGAGAAGACGTTTGGAGTGGGTTTCCAGCGGCGGAGACCACCAGCCAAGCAGCAGTGCCCACGGAGCCAGAGGCAGCCCAGACCCTCCTGGGCCCTATGGGGAGCCTAGGGCTAGGTGAGAACCAGGCAGGCGCTGCGCTCCTGAGCCAAGCCGCATCGGGGCTGAGGTTTGTTCCCCGAGCCCAGTTTCCCTTTGCAGAATGCAGCTTCTAGCAGCGCGTTTTGTGCCGTTTCGGAGCTAGGCCCTAGGTGGGGCCCTCCCGAGCTGGCTCTGGGGGGGTTGCTAGGGCCAGTGCACACAGGGCTTCTTCAGGCCAAATCAGCCTTCTCCGCGAAGGAGAAGACGTTTGGAGTGGGTTTCCAGCGGCGGAGACCACCAGCCAAGCAGCAGTGCCCACGGAGCCAGAGGCAGCCCAGAGCCTCCCTGGCCCTATGGGGAGCCTAGGGCTAGGTGCGAACGAGGCATGCGCTGCGCTCCTGAGCCAAGCCGCCTCGGGGCTGAGGTTTGTTCCCCGAGCCCAGTTTCCCTTTGCAGAATGCAGCTCCTAGCAGCGCGTTTTGTGCGGTTTCGGAGCTAGGCCCTAGGTGGGGCCCTCCCGAGCTGGCTCTGGGGGGGTTGCTAGGGCCAGTGCACACAGGGCTTCTTCAGGCCAAATCAGCCTTCTCCGCGAAGGAGAAGACGTTTGGAGTGGGTTTCCAGCGGCGGAGACCACCAGCCAAGCAGCAGTGCCCACGGAGCCAGAGGCAGCCCAGACCCTCCCTGGCCCTATGGGCAGCCGAGGGCTAGGTGAGAACCAGGCAGGCGCTGCGCTCCTGAGCCAAGCCGCATCGGGGCTGAGGTTTGTTCCCCGAGCCCAGTTTCCCTTTGCAGAATGCAGCTCCTAGCAGCGCGTTTTGTGCGGTTTCGGAGCTAGGCCCTAGGTGGGGCCCTCCCGAGCTGGCTCTGGGGGGGTTGCTAGGGCCAGTGCACACAGGGCTTCTTCAGGCCAAATCAGCCTTCTCCGCGAAGGAGAAGACGTTTGGAGTGGGTTTCCAGCGGCGGAGACCACCAGCCAAGCAGCAGTGCCCACGGAGCCAGAGGCAGCCCAGACCCTCCTTGGCCCTATGGGGAGCCTAGGGCTAGGTGAGAACCAGGCAGGCGCTGCGCTCCTGAGCCAAGCCGCATCGGGGCTGAGGTTTGTTCCCCGAGCCCAGTTTCCCTTTGCAGAATGCAGCTCCTAGCAGCGCGTTTTGTGCGGTTTCGGAGCTAGGCCCTAGGTGGGGCCCTCCCGAGCTGGCTCTGGGGGGGTTGCTAGGGCCAGTGCACACAGGGCTTCTTCAGGCCAAATCAGCCTTCTCCGCGAAGGAGAAGACGTTTGGAGTTGGTTTCCAGCGGCGGAGACCACCAGCCAAGCAGCAGTGCCCACGGAGCCAGAGGCAGCCCAGACCCTCCCTGGCCCTAAGGGCAGCCTAGGGCTAGGTGAGAACCAGGCAGGCGCTGCGCTCCTGAGCCAAGTCACATCGGGGCTGAGGTTTGTTCCCCGAGCCCAGTTTCCCTTTGCAGAATGCAGCTCCTAGCAGCGCGTTTTGTGCGGTTTCGGAGCTAGGCCCTAGGTGGGGCCCTCCCGAGCTGGCTCTGGGGGGGGTTGCTAGGGCCAGTGCACACAGGGCTTCTTCAGGCCAAATCAGCCTTCTCCGCGAAGGAGAAGACGTTTGGAGTTGGTTTCCAGCGGCGGAGACCACCAGCCAAGCAGCAGTGCCCACGGAGCCAGAGGCAGCCCAGACCCTCCTTGGCCCTATGGGGAGCCTAGGGCTAGGTGAGAAGCAGGCAGGCGCTGCGCTCCTGAGCCAAGCCGCATCGGGGCTGAGGTTTGTTCCCCGAGCCCAGTTTCCCTTTGCAGAATGCAGCTCCTAGCAGCGCGTTTTGTGCCGTTTCGGAGCTAGGCCCTAGGTGGGGCCCTCCCGAGCTGGCTCTGGGGGGGGTTGCTAGGGCCAGTGCACACAGGGCTTCTTCAGGCCAAATCAGCCTTCTCCGCGAAGGAGAAGACGTTTGGAGTGGGTTTCCAGCGGCGGAGACCACCAGCCAAGCAGCAGTGCCCACGGAGCCAGAGGCAGCCCAGACCCTCCCTGGCCCTATGGGGAGCCTAGGGCTAGGTGAGAACCAGGCAGGCGCTGCGCTCCTGAGCCAAGCCGCATCGGGGCTGAGGTTTGTTCCCCGAGCCCAGTTTCCCTTTGCAGAATGCAGCTCCTAGCAGCGCGTTTTGTGCGGTTTCGGAGCTAGGCCCTAGGTGGGGCCCTCCCGAGCTGGCTCTGGGGGGGTTGCTAGGGCCAGTGCACACAGGGCTTCTTCAGGCCAAATCAGCCTTCTCCGCGAAGGAGAAGACGTTTGGAGTTGGTTTCCAGCGGCGGAGACCACCAGCCAAGCAGCAGTGCCCACGGAGCCAGAGGCAGCCCAGACCCTCCTTGGCCCTATGGGGAGCCTAGGGCTAGGTGAGAACCAGGCAGGCGCTGCGCTCCTGAGCCAAGCCGCATCGGGGCTGAGGTTTGTTCCCCGAGCCCAGTTTCCCTTTGCAGAATGCAGCTCCTAGCAGCGCGTTTTGTGCCGTTTCGGAGCTAGGCCCTAGGTGGGGCCCTCCTGAGCTGGCTCTGGGGGGGTTGCTAGGGCCAGTGCACACAGGGCTTCTTCAGGCCAAATCAGCCTTCTCCGCGAAGGAGAAGACGTTTGGAGTTGGTTTCCAGCGGCGGAGACCACCAGCCAAGCAGCAGTGCCCACGGAGCCAGAGGCAGCCCAGACCCTCCCTGGCCCTATGGGGAGCCTAGGGCTAGGTGAGAACCAGGCAGGCGCTGCGCTCCTGAGCCAAGCCGCATCGGGGCTGAGGTTTGTTCCCCGAGCCCAGTTTCCCTTTGCAGAATGCAGCTCCTAGCAGCGCGTTTTGTGCGGTTTCGGAGCTAGGCCCTAGGTGGGGCCCTCCCGAGCTGGCTCTGGGGGGGTTGCTAGGGCCAGTGCACACAGGGCTTCTTCAGGCCAAATCAGCCTTCTCCGCGAAGGAGAAGACGTTTGGAGTTGGTTTCCAGCGGCAGAGACCACCAGCCAAGCAGCAGTGCCCACGGAGCCAGAGGCAGCCCAGACCCTCCTGGGCCCTATGGGGAGCCTAGGGCTAGGTGAGAACCAGGCAGGCGCTGCGCTCCTGAGCCAAGCCGCATCGGGGCTGAGGTTTGTTCCCCGAGCCCAGTTTCCCTTTGCAGAATGCAGCTCCTAGCAGCGCGTTTTGTGCGGTTTCGGAGCTAGGCCCTAGGTGGGGCCCTCCCGAGCTGGCTCTGGGGGGGTTGCTAGGGCCAGTGCACACAGGGCTTCTTCAGGCCAAATCAGCCTTCTCCGCGAAGGAGAAGACGTTTGGAGTGGGTTTCCAGCGGCGGAGACCACCAGCCAAGCAGCAGTGCCCACGGAGCCAGAGGCAGCCCAGACCCTCCCTGGCCCTATGGGGAGCCTAGGGCTAGGTGAGAACCAGGCAGGCGCTGCGCTCCTGAGCCAAGCCGCATCGGGGCTGAGGTTTGTTCCCCGAGCCCAGTTTCCCTTTGCAGAATGCAGCTCCTAGCAGCGCGTTTTGTGCGGTTTCGGAGCTAGGCCCTAGGTGGGGCCCTCCCGAGCTGGCTCTGGGGGGGTTGCTAGGGCCAGTGCACACAGGGCTTCTTCAGGCCAAATCAGCCTTCTCCGCGAAGGAGAAGACGTTTGGAGTGGGTTTCCAGCGGCGGAGACCACCAGCCAAGCAGCAGTGCCCACGGAGCCAGAGGCAGCCCAGACCCTCCTGGGCCCTATGGGGAGCCTAGGGCTAGGTGAGAACCAGGCAGGCGCTGCGCTCCTGAGCCAAGCCGCATCGGGGCTGAGGTTTGTTCCCCGAGCCCAGTTTCCCTTTGCAGAATGCAGCTCCTAGCAGCGCGTTTTGTGCGGTTTCGGAGCTAGGCCCTAGGTGGGGCCCTCCTGAGCTGGCTCTGGGGGGTTGCTAGGGCCAGTGCACACAGGGCTTCTTCAGGCCAAATCAGCCTTCTCCGCGAAGGAGAAGACGTTTGGAGTGGGTTTCCAGCGGCGGAGACCACCAGCCAAGCAGCAGTGCCCACGGAGCCAGAGGCAGCCCAGACCCTCCCTGGCCCTATGGGGAGCCTAGGGCTACATGAGAAGCAGGCAGGCGCTGCGCTCCTGAGCCAAGCCGCCTCGGGGCTGAGGTTTGTTCCCCGAGCCCAGTTTCCCTTTGCAGAATGCAGCTCCTAGCAGCGCGTTTTGTGCGGTTTCGGAGCTAGGCCCTAGGTGGGGCCCTCCCGAGCTGGCTCTGGGGGGGTTGCTAGGGCCAGTGCACACAGGGCTTCTTCAGGCCAAATCAGCCTTCTCCGCGAAGGAGAAGACGTTTGGAGTGGGTTTCCAGCGGCGGAGACCACCAGCCAAGCAGCAGTGCCCACGGAGCCAGAGGCAGCCCAGACCCTCCTTGGCCCTATGGGGAGCCTAGGGCTAGGTGAGAACCAGGCAGGCGCTGCGCTCCTGAGCCAAGCCGCATCGGGGCTGAGGTTTGTTCCCCGAGCCCAGTTTCCCTTTGCAGAATGCAGCTCCTAGCAGCGCGTTTTGTGCGGTTTCGGAGCTAGGCCCTAGGTGGGGCCCTCCCGAGCTGGCTCTGGGGGGGTTGCTAGGGCCAGTGCACACAGGGCTTCTTCAGGCCAAATCAGCCTTCTCCGCGAAGGAGAAGACGTTTGGAGTGGGTTTCCAGCGGCGGAGACCACCAGCCAAGCAGCAGTGCCCACGGAGCCAGAGGCAGCCCAGACCCTCCTTGGCCCTATGGGGAGCCTAGGGCTAGGTGAGAACCAGGCAGGCGCTGCGCTCCTGAGCCAAGCCGCATCGGGGCTGAGGTTTGTTCCCCGAGCCCAGTTTCCCTTTGCAGAATGCAGCTCCTAGCAGCGCGTTTTGTGCGGTTTCGGAGCTAGGCCCTAGGTGGGGCCCTCCCGAGCTGGCTCTGGGGGGGTTGCTAGGGCCAGTGCACACAGGGCTTCTTCAGGCCAAATCAGCCTTCTCCGCGAAGGAGAAGACGTTTGGAGTGGGTTTCCAGCGGCGGAGACCACCAGCCAAGCAGCAGTGCCCACGGAGCCAGAGGCAGCCCAGACCCTCCTGGGCCCTATGGGGAGCCTAGGGCTAGGTGAGAACCAGGCAGGCGCTGCGCTCCTGAGCCAAGCCGCATCGGGGCTGAGGTTTGTTCCCCGAGCCCAGTTTCCCTTTGCAGAATGCAGCTCCTAGCAGCGCGTTTTGTGCGGTTTCGGAGCTAGGCCCTAGGTGGGGCCCTCCCGAGCTGGCTCTGGGGGGGTTGCTAGGGCCAGTGCACACAGGGCTTCTTCAGGCCAAATCAGCCTTCTCCGCGAAGGAGAAGACGTTTGGAGTGGGTTTCCAGCGGCGGAGACCACCAGCCAAGCAGCAGTGCCCACGGAGCCAGAGGCAGCCCAGACCCTCCTTGGCCCTATGGGGAGCCTAGGGCTAGGTGAGAACCAGGCAGGCGCTGCGCTCCTGAGCCAAGCCGCATCGGGGCTGAGGTTTGTTCCCCGAGCCCAGTTTCCCTTTGCAGAATGCAGCTCCTAGCAGCGCGTTTTGTGCGGTTTCGGAGCTAGGCCCTAGGTGGGGCCCTCCCGAGCTGGCTCTGGGGGGGTTGCTAGGGCCAGTGCACACAGGGCTTCTTCAGGCCAAATCAGCCTTCTCCGCGAAGGAGAAGACGTTTGGAGTGGGTTTCCAGCGGCGGAGACCACCAGCCAAGCAGCAGTGCCCACGGAGCCAGAGGCAGCCCAGACCCTCCCTGGCCCTATGGGGAGCCTAGGGCTACGTGAGAAGCAGGCAGGCGCTGCGCTCCTGAGCCAAGCCGCATCGGGGCTGAGGTTTGTTCCCCGAGCCCAGTTTCCCTTTGCAGAATGCAGCTCCTAGCAGCGCGTTTTGTGCGGTTTCGGAGCTAGGCCCTAGGTGGGGCCCTCCCGAGCTGGCTCTGGGGGGGTTGCTAGGGCCAGTGCACACAGGGCTTCTTCAGGCCAAATCAGCCTTCTCCGCGAAGGAGAAGACGTTTGGAGTGGGTTTCCAGCGGCGGAGACCACCAGCCAAGCAGCAGTGCCCACGGAGCCAGAGGCAGCCCAGACCCTCCCTGGCCCTATGGGGAGCCTAGGGCTAGGTGAGAACCAGGCAGGCGCTGCGCTCCTGAGCCAAGCCGCATCGGGGCTGAGGTTTGTTCCCCGAGCCCAGTTTCCCTTTGCAGAATGCAGCTCCTAGCAGCGCGTTTTGTGCGGTTTCGGAGCTAGGCCCTAGGTGGGGCCCTCCCGAGCTGGCTCTGGGGGGGTTGCTAGGGCCAGTGCACACAGGGCTTCTTCAGGCCAAATCAGCCTTCTCCGCGAAGGAGAAGACGTTTGGAGTTGGTTTCCAGCGGCAGAGACCACCAGCCAAGCAGCAGTGCCCACGGAGCCAGAGGCAGCCCAGACCCTCCTGGGCCCTATGGGGAGCCTAGGGCTAGGTGAGAACCAGGCAGGCGCTGCGCTCCTGAGCCAAGCCGCATCGGGGCTGAGGTTTGTTCCCCGAGCCCAGTTTCCCTTTGCAGAATGCAGCTCCTAGCAGCGCGTTTTGTGCGGTTTCGGAGCTAGGCCCTAGGTGGGGCCCTCCCGAGCTGGCTCTGGGGGGGTTGCTAGGGCCAGTGCACACAGGGCTTCTTCAGGCCAAATCAGCCTTCTCCGCGAAGGAGAAGACGTTTGGAGTTGGTTTCCAGTGGCGGAGACCACCAGCCAAGCAGCAGTGCCCACGGAGCCAGAGGCAGCCCAGACCCTCCCTGGCCCTATGGGGAGCCTAGGGCTAGGTGCGAACGAGGCAAGCGCTGCGCTCCTGAGCCAAGCCGCATCGGGGCTGAGGTTTGTTCCCCGAGCCCAGTTTCCCTTTGCAGAATGCAGCTCCTAGCAGCGCGTTTTGTGCCGTTACGGAGCTCGGCCCGAGGTGGGGCCCTCCCGAGCTGGCTATGGGGGAGTTGCTAGGGCCAGTGCACACAGAGCTTCTTCAGGCCAAATCAGCTTTCTCCGCGAAGGAGAAGACGTTTGGAGTTGGTTTCCAGCAGCGGAGACCACCAGCCAAGCAGCAGTTCCCACGGAGCCAGAGGCAGCCCAAACCCTCCTTGGGCCTAGGGGGAGCCGAGGGCTAGGTGAGAACGAGGCAACCGCTGCGATTCTGAGCCAAGCCGCATCGGGGCTGAGGTTTGTTCCCCGAGCCCAGTTTCCCTTTTCAGAATGCAGCTCCTAGCAGCGCGTTTTGTGCCGTTTCGGAGCTCGGCCCTAGGTGGGGCCCTACTGAGCTGGCTCTGGGGGGGTTGCTAGGGCCAGTGCACACAGGGCTTCTTCAGGCCAAATCATCCTTCTCCGCGAAGGAGAAGACGTTTGGAGTTGGTTTCCAGCGGCGGAGTCCACCAGCCAAGTAGCAGTGCCCACGGAGCCAGAGGCAGCCGAGACCCTCCTTGGGCCTAGGGGGAGTTTAGGGCTAGGAGAGAACGAGGCAAGCGCTGGCATCCTGAGCCAAGCCGCATCGGGGCTGAGGTTTGTTGCCCGCGCCCAGTTTCCCTTTGCAGAATGCAGCTCCTCGAAGCGCGTTTTGTTCGGTTTCGGAGCTAGGCCCTAGGTGGGGCTCCCGCGGGCTGGCTCTGGGGGGGTTGCTAGGGCCAGTGCACACAGGGCTTCTTCAGGCCAAATCAGCCTTCTCCGCGAAGGAGAAGACGTTTGGAGTTGGTTTCCAGCGGCGGAGACCACCAGCCAAGCAGCAGTGCCCACGGAGCCAGAGGCAGCCCAGAACCTCCTTGGCACTAGCGGGAGCCGAGGGCTAGGTGAGAACTAGGCAAGAGCTGCGATCCTGAGCCAAGCTGCATCGGGGCTGAAGTTTGTTCCCCGAGCCCAGTTTCCCTTTGCAGAATGCAGCTCCTAGCAGCGCGTTTTGTGCCGTTACGGAGCTCGGCCCTAGGTGGGGCCCTCCCGAGCTGGCTATGGGGGAGTTGCTAGGGCCAGTGCACACAGGGCTTCTTCAGGCCAAATCAGCCTTCTCCGCGAAGGAGAAGACGTTTGGAGTGGGTTGCCAGCGGCTGAGACCACCAGCCAAGCAGCAGTGCCCACGGAGCCAGAGGCAGCCCAGACCCTCCTTGGCCCTATGGGGAGCCTAGGGCTAGGTGAGAACGAGGCAAGCGCTGGGATCCTGAGCCAAGCCGCATCGAGGCTGAGGTTTGTTCCCCGAACCCAGTTTCCCTTTGCAGAATGCAGCTCCTAGCAGCGCGTTTTGTGCCGTTTCGGAGCTAGGCCCTAGGGGGGGCCCTTCAGAGCTGGCTCTGGGGGGTTGCTAGGGCCAGTGCACACAGAGCTTCTTCAGGCCAAATCAGCCTTTTCCACGAAGGAGAAGACGTTTGGAGTTGGTTTCCATCAGCGGAGACCACCAGCCAAGCAGCAGTGCCACGGAGCCTGGGGCAGCCCAGAGCCACGTTGGGCCTAGGGGGAGCCGAGGGCTAGGTGAGAACGATTCAAGCGCTGGGATTCTGAGCCAAGCCGCATCGGGGCTGAGGTTTGTTCCCCGAGCCCAGTTTCGCTTTGCAGAATGCAGCTCCTCGAAGCGCGTTTTGTGCGGTTTCGGAGCTAGGCCCTAGGTGGGGCCCTCCCGAGCTGGCTATGGGGGAGTTGCTAAGGGCCAGTGCACACAGGGCTTCTTCAGGCCAAATCAGCCTTCTCCGCGAAGGAGAAGACGTTTGGAGTTGGTTTCCAGCGGCGGAGACCACCAGCCAAGCAGCAGTGCCCACGGAGCCAGAGGCAGCCCAGACCCTTCTTGGCACTAGGGGGAGCCGAGGGCTTCGTGAGAAAGGGGCAAACGCTGGGATCCGAGCCATGCCGCATCGGGGCTGAGGTTTGTTCCCCGAGCCCAGTTTCCCTTTGCAGAATGCAGCTCCTCGAAGCGCGTTTTGTGCGGTTTCGGAGCTAGGCCCTAGGTGGGGCTCCCCCGGGCTGGCTCTGGGGGGGTTGCTAGGGCCAGTGCACACAGGGCTTCTTCAGGCCAAATCAGCCTTCTCCGCGAAGGAGAAGACGTTTGGAGTGGGTTTCCAGCGGCGGAGACCACCAGCCAAGCAGCAGTGCCCACGGAGCCAGAGGCAGCCCAGAACCTCCTTGGCACTAGGGGGAGCCGAGGGCTAGGTGAGAACCAGGCAGGCGCTGCGCTCCTGAGCCAAGCCGCATCAAGGCTGAGGTTGGTTGCCCACGCCCAGTTTCCCTTTGCAGAATGCAGCTCCTCGAAGCGCGTTTTGTGCCTTTTCGGAGCTAGGCCCTAGGTGGGGCCATCCCGAGCTGGCTATGGGGGAGTTGCTAGGGCCAGTGCACACACGGCTTCTTCAGGCCAAATCAGCCTTCTCCGCAAAGGAGAAGACTTTTGGAGTTGGTTTCCAGCAGCGGAGACCACCAGCCAAGCAGCAGTGCCCACGGAGCCAGAGGCAGCCCAGACCCTCCTTGGCCCTAGGGGGAGCCTAGGGCTAGGAGAGAACGAGGCAAGCGCTGGCATCCTGAACCAAGCCGCATCGGGGCTGAGGTTTGTTCCCCGAGCCCAGTTTCCCTTTGCAGAATGCAGCTCCTAACAGCGCGTTTTGTGCGGTTTCGGAGCTAGGCCCTAGGTTGGGCTCCCCCGAGCTGTCTATGGGGGGGTTGCTAGGGCCAGTGCACACAGGGCTACTTCAGGCCAAATCAGCCTTCTCCGCGAAGGAGAAGACGTTTGGAGTTGGTTTCCAGCGGCGGAGACCACCAGCCAAGCAGCAGTGCCCACGGAGGCAGAGGCAGCCCAGACCCTCCTTGGCCCTATGGGGAGCCTAGGGTTAGGTGAGAACTAGGCAAGCCTGGGCTCCTGAGCCAAGCCGCATCGGGGCTGAGGTTTGTTCCCCGCGCCCAGTCTCCCTTTGCAGAATGCAGCTCCTAGCAGCGCGTTTTGTGCGGTTTCGGAGTTAGGCCCTAGGTGGGGCCCTCCCGAGCTGGCTCTGGGGGGGTTGCTAGGGCCAGTGCACACAGGGCTTCTTCAGGCCAAATCAGCCTTCTCCGCAAAGGAGAAGACGTTTGGAGTTGGTTTCCAGCGGCGGAGACCACCAGCCAAGCAGCAGTGCCCACGGAACCAGAGGCAGCCCAGACCCTCCTTGGGCCTAGGGGGAGCCGAAGGCTAGGTGAGAACGAGGCAAGCGCTGCGATCCTGAGCCAAGTCGCATCGGGGTGAGGTTTGTTCCCCGCGCCCTGTTTCCCTTTGCAGAATGCAGCTCCCAGCAGCGCGTTTTGTGCCGTTTCAGAGCTAGGCCCTAGGTGGGGCCCTCCCGAGCTGGCTATGGGGGAGTTGCTAGGGCCAGTGCACACAGGGCTTCTTTAGGCCAAATCAGCCTTCTCCGCGAAGGAGAAGACGTTTGGAGTTGGTTTCCAGCGGCGGAGACCACCAGCCAAGCAGCAGTGCCCACGGAGCCAGAGGCAGCCCAGACCCTCCTTGGCCCTAGGGGGAGCCGAGGGCTAGGTGAGAACCAGGCAAGCGCTGGACTCCTGAGCCAAGCCGCATCGCGGCTGAGGTTTGTTCCCCGAACCCTGTTTCCCTTTGCAGAATGCAGCTCCTAGCAGCGCGTTTTGTTCCGTTTCCGAGTTAGGCCCTAGGAAGGGCACTTCCGAGCTGGCTCTGGGGGGTTGCTAGGGGCAGTGCACACAGGGCTTCTTCAGGCCAAATCAGCCTTCTCCGCGAAGGAGAAGACGTTTGGAGTTGGTTTCCAGCGGCGGAGACCACCAGCCAAGCAGCAGTGCCCACGGAGCCAGAGGCAGCCCAGACCCTCCTTGGCCCTATGGGGAGCCTAGGGCTAGGTGAGAACCAGGCAGGCGCTGCGCTCCTGAGCCAAGCCGCATCGGGGCTGAGGTTTGTTCCAAGAGCCCAGTTTCTCTTTGCAGAATGCAGCTCCTAGCAGTGCGTTTTGTGCCGTTTCGGAGCTAGGCCCTAGGTGGGGCCCTCCCGAGCCTGCTATGGGGGGGTTGCTAGGGCCAGTGCACACAGGGCTTCTTCAGGCCAAATCAGCCTTCTCCGCGAAGGAGAAGACGTTTGGAGTGGGTTTCCAGCGGCGGAGACCACCAGCCAAGCAGCAGTGCCCACGGAGCCAGAGGCAGCCCAGACCCTCCTTGGCCCTATGGGCAGCCTAGGGCTAGGTGAGAACCAGGCAGGCGCTGCGCTCCTGAGCCAAGCCGCATCGGGGCTGAGGTTTGTTCCCCGAGCCCAGTTTCCCTTTGCAGAATGCAGCTCCTAGCAGCGCGTTTTGTGCGGTTTCGGAGCTAGGCCCTAGGTGGGGCCCTCCCGAGCTGGCTCAGGGGGGGTTGCTAGGGCCAGTGCACACAGGGCTTCTTCAGGCCAAATCAGCCTTCTCCGCGAAGGAGAAGACGTTTGGAGTGGGTTTCCAGCGGCGGAGACCACCAGCCAAGCAGCAGTGCCCACGGAGCCAGAGGCAGCCCAGACCCTCCTTGGCCCTATGGGCAGCCTAGGGCTAGGTGAGAACCAGGCAGGCGCTGCGCTCCTGAGCCAAGCCGCATCGGGGCTGAGGTTTGTTCCCCGAGCCCAGTTTCCCTTTGCAGAATGCAGCTCCTAGCAGCGCGTTTTGTGCGGTTTCAGAGCTAGGCCCTAGGTGGGGCCCTCCCGAGCTGGCTCTGGGGCGGTTGCTAGGGCCAGTGCACACAGGGCTTCTTCAGGCCAAATCAGCCTTCTCGGCGAAGGAGAAGACGTTTGGAGTGGGTTTCCAGCGGCGGAGACCACCAGCCAAGCAGCAGTGCCCACGGAGCCAGAGGCAGCCCAGACCCTCCTGGGCCCTATGGGGAGCCTAGGGCTAGGTGAGAACCAGGCAGGCGCTGCGCTCCTGAGCCAAGCCGCATCGGGGCTGAGGTTTGTTCCCCGAGCCCAGTTTCCCTTTGCAGAATGCAGCTTCTAGCAGCGCGTTTTGTGCCGTTTCGGAGCTAGGCCCTAGGTGGGGCCCTCCCGAGCTGGCTCTGGGGGGGTTGCTAGGGCCAGTGCACACAGGGCTTCTTCAGGCCAAATCAGCCTTCTCCGCGAAGGAGAAGACGTTTGGAGTGGGTTTCCAGCGGCGGAGACCACCAGCCAAGCAGCAGTGCCCACGGAGCCAGAGGCAGCCCAGAGCCTCCCTGGCCCTATGGGGAGCCTAGGGCTAGGTGCGAACGAGGCAAGCGCTGCGCTCCTGAGCCAAGCCGCCTCGGGGCTGAGGTTTGTTCCCCGAGCCCAGTTTCCCTTTGCAGAATGCAGCTCCTAGCAGCGCGTTTTGTGCGGTTTCGGAGCTAGGCCCTAGGTGGGGCCCTCCCGAGCTGGCTCTGGGGGGGTTGCTAGGGCCAGTGCACACAGGGCTTCTTCAGGCCAAATCAGCCTTCTCCGCGAAGGAGAAGACGTTTGGAGTGGGTTTCCAGCGGCGGAGACCACCAGCCAAGCAGCAGTGCCCACGGAGCCAGAGGCAGCCCAGACCCTCCCTGGCCCTATGGGCAGCCGAGGGCTAGGTGAGAACCAGGCAGGCGCTGCGCTCCTGAGCCAAGCCGCATCGGGGCTGAGGTTTGTTCCCCGAGCCCAGTTTCCCTTTGCAGAATGCAGCTCCTAGCAGCGCGTTTTGTGCGGTTTCGGAGCTAGGCCCTAGGTGGGGCCCTCCCGAGCTGGCTCTGGGGGGGTTGCTAGGGCCAGTGCACACAGGGCTTCTTCAGGCCAAATCAGCCTTCTCCGCGAAGGAGAAGACGTTTGGAGTGGGTTTCCAGCGGCGGAGACCACCAGCCAAGCAGCAGTGCCCACGGAGCCAGAGGCAGCCCAGACCCTCCTTGGCCCTATGGGGAGCCTAGGGCTAGGTGAGAACCAGGCAGGCGCTGCGCTCCTGAGCCAAGCCGCATCGGGGCTGAGGTTTGTTCCCCGAGCCCAGTTTCCCTTTGCAGAATGCAGCTCCTAGCAGCGCGTTTTGTGCGGTTTCGGAGCTAGGCCCTAGGTGGGGCCCTCCCGAGCTGGCTCTGGGGGGGTTGCTAGGGCCAGTGCACACAGGGCTTCTTCAGGCCAAATCAGCCTTCTCCGCGAAGGAGAAGACGTTTGGAGTTGGTTTCCAGCGGCGGAGACCACCAGCCAAGCAGCAGTGCCCACGGAGCCAGAGGCAGCCCAGACCCTCCCTGGCCCTAAGGGCAGCCTAGGGCTAGGTGAGAACCAGGCAGGCGCTGCGCTCCTGAGCCAAGTCACATCGGGGCTGAGGTTTGTTCCCCGAGCCCAGTTTCCCTTTGCAGAATGCAGCTCCTAGCAGCGCGTTTTGTGCGGTTTCGGAGCTAGGCCCTAGGTGGGGCCCTCCCGAGCTGGCTCTGGGGGGGGTTGCTAGGGCCAGTGCACACAGGGCTTCTTCAGGCCAAATCAGCCTTCTCCGCGAAGGAGAAGACGTTTGGAGTTGGTTTCCAGCGGCGGAGACCACCAGCCAAGCAGCAGTGCCCACGGAGCCAGAGGCAGCCCAGACCCTCCTTGGCCCTATGGGGAGCCTAGGGCTAGGTGAGAAGCAGGCAGGCGCTGCGCTCCTGAGCCAAGCCGCATCGGGGCTGAGGTTTGTTCCCCGAGCCCAGTTTCCCTTTGCAGAATGCAGCTCCTAGCAGCGCGTTTTGTGCGGTTTCGGAGCTAGGCCCTAGGTGGGGCCCTCCCGAGCTGGCTCTGGGGGGGGTTGCTAGGGCCAGTGCACACAGGGCTTCTTCAGGCCAAATCAGCCTTCTCCGCGAAGGAGAAGACGTTTGGAGTGGGTTTCCAGCGGCGGAGACCACCAGCCAAGCAGCAGTGCCCACGGAGCCAGAGGCAGCCCAGACCCTCCCTGGCCCTATGGGGAGCCTAGGGCTAGGTGAGAACCAGGCAGGCGCTGCGCTCCTGAGCCAAGCCGCATCGGGGCTGAGGTTTGTTCCCCGAGCCCAGTTTCCCTTTGCAGAATGCAGCTCCTAGCAGCGCGTTTTGTGCGGTTTCGGAGCTAGGCCCTAGGTGGGGCCCTCCCGAGCTGGCTCTGGGGGGGTTGCTAGGGCCAGTGCACACAGGGCTTCTTCAGGCCAAATCAGCCTTCTCCGCGAAGGAGAAGACGTTTGGAGTTGGTTTCCAGCGGCGGAGACCACCAGCCAAGCAGCAGTGCCCACGGAGCCAGAGGCAGCCCAGACCCTCCTTGGCCCTATGGGGAGCCTAGGGCTAGGTGAGAACCAGGCAGGCGCTGCGCTCCTGAGCCAAGCCGCATCGGGGCTGAGGTTTGTTCCCCGAGCCCAGTTTCCCTTTGCAGAATGCAGCTCCTAGCAGCGCGTTTTGTGCCGTTTCGGAGCTAGGCCCTAGGTGGGGCCCTCCTGAGCTGGCTCTGGGGGGGTTGCTAGGGCCAGTGCACACAGGGCTTCTTCAGGCCAAATCAGCCTTCTCCGCGAAGGAGAAGACGTTTGGAGTTGGTTTCCAGCGGCGGAGACCACCAGCCAAGCAGCAGTGCCCACGGAGCCAGAGGCAGCCCAGACCCTCCCTGGCCCTATGGGGAGCCTAGGGCTAGGTGAGAACCAGGCAGGCGCTGCGCTCCTGAGCCAAGCCGCATCGGGGCTGAGGTTTGTTCCCCGAGCCCAGTTTCCCTTTGCAGAATGCAGCTCCTAGCAGCGCGTTTTGTGCGGTTTCGGAGCTAGGCCCTAGGTGGGGCCCTCCCGAGCTGGCTCTGGGGGGGTTGCTAGGGCCAGTGCACACAGGGCTTCTTCAGGCCAAATCAGCCTTCTCCGCGAAGGAGAAGACGTTTGGAGTTGGTTTCCAGCGGCAGAGACCACCAGCCAAGCAGCAGTGCCCACGGAGCCAGAGGCAGCCCAGACCCTCCTTGGCCCTATGGGGAGCCTAGGGCTAGGTGAGAACCAGGCAGGCGCTGCGCTCCTGAGCCAAGCCGCATCGGGGCTGAGGTTTGTTCCCCGAGCCCAGTTTCCCTTTGCAGAATGCAGCTCCTAGCAGCGCGTTTTGTGCGGTTTCGGAGCTAGGCCCTAGGTGGGGCCCTCCCGAGCTGGCTCTGGGGGGGTTGCTAGGGCCAGTGCACACAGGGCTTCTTCAGGCCAAATCAGCCTTCTCCGCGAAGGAGAAGACGTTTGGAGTGGGTTTCCAGCGGCGGAGACCACCAGCCAAGCAGCAGTGCCCACGGAGCCAGAGGCAGCCCAGACCCTCCCTGGCCCTATGGGGAGCCTAGGGCTAGGTGAGAACCAGGCAGGCGCTGCGCTCCTGAGCCAAGCCGCATCGGGGCTGAGGTTTGTTCCCCGAGCCCAGTTTCCCTTTGCAGAATGCAGCTCCTAGCAGCGCGTTTTGTGCCGTTTCGGAGCTAGGCCCTAGGTGGGGCCCTCCCGAGCTGGCTCTGGGGGGGTTGCTAGGGCCAGTGCACACAGGGCTTCTTCAGGCCAAATCAGCCTTCTCCGCGAAGGAGAAGACGTTTGGAGTGGGTTTCCAGCGGCGGAGACCACCAGCCAAGCAGCAGTGCCCACGGAGCCAGAGGCAGCCCAGACCCTCCTGGGCCCTATGGGGAGCCTAGGGCTAGGTGAGAACCAGGCAGGCGCTGCGCTCCTGAGCCAAGCCGCATCGGGGCTGAGGTTTGTTCCCCGAGCCCAGTTTCCCTTTGCAGAATGCAGCTCCTAGCAGCGCGTTTTGTGCGGTTTCGGAGCTAGGCCCTAGGTGGGGCCCTCCCGAGCTGGCTCTGGGGGGTTGCTAGGGCCAGTGCACACAGGGCTTCTTCAGGCCAAATCAGCCTTCTCCGCGAAGGAGAAGACGTTTGGAGTGGGTTTCCAGCGGCGGAGACCACCAGCCAAGCAGCAGTGCCCACGGAGCCAGAGGCAGCCCAGACCCTCCCTGGCCCTATGGGGAGCCTAGGGCTAGGTGAGAAGCAGGCAGGCGCTGCGCTCCTGAGCCAAGCCGCATCGGGGCTGAGGTTTGTTCCCCGAGCCCAGTTTCCCTTTGCAGAATGCAGCTCCTAGCAGCGCGTTTTGTGCGGTTTCGGAGCTAGGCCCTAGGTGGGGCCCTCCCGAGCTGGCTCTGGGGGGGTTGCTAGGGCCAGTGCACACAGGGCTTCTTCAGGCCAAATCAGCCTTCTCCGCGAAGGAGAAGACGTTTGGAGTGGGTTTCCAGCGGCGGAGACCACCAGCCAAGCAGCAGTGCCCACGGAGCCAGAGGCAGCCCAGACCCTCCTTGGCCCTATGGGGAGCCTAGGGCTAGGTGAGAACCAGGCAGGCGCTGCGCTCCTGAGCCAAGCCGCATCGGGGCTGAGGTTTGTTCCCCGAGCCCAGTTTCCCTTTGCAGAATGCAGCTCCTAGCAGCGCGTTTTGTGCGGTTTCGGAGCTAGGCCCTAGGTGGGGCCCTCCCGAGCTGGCTCTGGGGGGGTTGCTAGGGCCAGTGCACACAGGGCTTCTTCAGGCCAAATCAGCCTTCTCCGCGAAGGAGAAGACGTTTGGAGTGGGTTTCCAGCGGCGGAGACCACCAGCCAAGCAGCAGTGCCCACGGAGCCAGAGGCAGCCCAGACCCTCCTGGGCCCTATGGGGAGCCTAGGGCTAGGTGAGAACCAGGCAGGCGCTGCGCTCCTGAGCCAAGCCGCATCGGGGCTGAGGTTTGTTCCCCGAGCCCAGTTTCCCTTTGCAGAATGCAGCTCCTAGCAGCGCGTTTTGTGCGGTTTCGGAGCTAGGCCCTAGGTGGGGCCCTCCCGAGCTGGCTCTGGGGGGGTTGCTAGGGCCAGTGCACACAGGGCTTCTTCAGGCCAAATCAGCCTTCTCCGCGAAGGAGAAGACGTTTGGAGTGGGTTTCCAGCGGCGGAGACCACCAGCCAAGCAGCAGTGCCCACGGAGCCAGAGGCAGCCCAGACCCTCCTTGGCCCTATGGGGAGCCTAGGGCTAGGTGAGAACCAGGCAGGCGCTGCGCTCCTGAGCCAAGCCGCATCGGGGCTGAGGTTTGTTCCCCGAGCCCAGTTTCCCTTTGCAGAATGCAGCTCCTAGCAGCGCGTTTTGTGCGGTTTCGGAGCTAGGCCCTAGGTGGGGCCCTCCCGAGCTGGCTCTGGGGGGGTTGCTAGGGCCAGTGCACACAGGGCTTCTTCAGGCCAAATCAGCCTTCTCCGCGAAGGAGAAGACGTTTGGAGTGGGTTTCCAGCGGCGGAGACCACCAGCCAAGCAGCAGTGCCCACGGAGCCAGAGGCAGCCCAGACCCTCCCTGGCCCTATGGGGAGCCTAGGGCTAGGTGAGAACCAGGCAGGCGCTGCGCTCCTGAGCCAAGCCGCATCGGGGCTGAGGTTTGTTCCCCGAGCCCAGTTTCCCTTTGCAGAATGCAGCTCCTAGCAGCGCGTTTTGTGCGGTTTCGGAGCTAGGCCCTAGGTGGGGCCCTCCCGAGCTGGCTCTGGGGGGGTTGCTAGGGCCAGTGCACACAGGGCTTCTTCAGGCCAAATCAGCCTTCTCCGCGAAGGAGAAGACGTTTGGAGTGGGTTTCCAGCGGCGGAGACCACCAGCCAAGCAGCAGTGCCCACGGAGCCAGAGGCAGCCCAGACCCTCCCTGGCCCTATGGGGAGCCTAGGGCTAGGTGAGAACCAGGCAGGCGCTGCGCTCCTGAGCCAAGCCGCATCGGGGCTGAGGTTTGTTCCCCGAGCCCAGTTTCCCTTTGCAGAATGCAGCTCCTAGCAGCGCGTTTTGTGCGGTTTCGGAGCTAGGCCCTAGGTGGGGCCCTCCCGAGCTGGCTCTGGGGGGGTTGCTAGGGCCAGTGCACACAGGGCTTCTTCAGGCCAAATCAGCCTTCTCCGCGAAGGAGAAGACGTTTGGAGTGGGTTTCCAGCGGCGGAGACCACCAGCCAAGCAGCAGTGCCCACGGAGCCAGAGGCAGCCCAGACCCTCCCTGGCCCTATGGGGAGCCTAGGGCTAGGTGAGAACCAGGCAGGCGCTGCGCTCCTGAGCCAAGCCGCATCGGGGCTGAGGTTTGTTCCCCGAGCCCAGTTTCCCTTTGCAGAATGCAGCTCCTAGCAGCGCGTTTTGTGCGGTTTCGGAGCTAGGCCCTAGGTGGGGCCCTCCCGAGCTGGCTCTGGGGGGGTTGCTAGGGCCAGTGCACACAGGGCTTCTTCAGGCCAAATCAGCCTTCTCCGCGAAGGAGAAGACGTTTGGAGTGGGTTTCCAGCGGCGGAGACCACCAGCCAAGCAGCAGTGCCCACGGAGCCAGAGGCAGCCCAGACCCTCCTGGGCCCTATGGGGAGCCTAGGGCTAGGTGAGAACCAGGCAGGCGCTGCGCTCCTGAGCCAAGCCGCATCGGGGCTGAGGTTTGTTCCCCGAGCCCAGTTTCCCTTTGCAGAATGCAGCTCCTAGCAGCGCGTTTTGTGCGGTTTCGGAGCTAGGCCCTAGGTGGGGCCCTCCCGAGCTGGCTCTGGGGGGGTTGCTAGGGCCAGTGCACACAGGGCTTCTTCAGGCCAAATCAGCCTTCTCCGCGAAGGAGAAGACGTTTGGAGTGGGTTTCCAGCGGCGGAGACCACCAGCCAAGCAGCAGTGCCCACGGAGCCAGAGGCAGCCCAGACCCTCCCTGGCCCTATGGGGAGCCTAGGGCTAGGTGAGAACCAGGCAGGCGCTGCGCTCCTGAGCCAAGCCGCATCGGGGCTGAGGTTTGTTCCCCGAGCCCAGTTTCCCTTTGCAGAATGCAGCTCCTAGCAGCGCGTTTTGTGCGGTTTCGGAGCTAGGCCCTAGGTGGGGCCCTCCCGAGCTGGCTCTGGGGGGGTTGCTAGGGCCAGTGCACACAGGGCTTCTTCAGGCCAAATCAGCCTTCTCCGCGAAGGAGAAGACGTTTGGAGTGGGTTTCCAGCGGCGGAGACCACCAGCCAAGCAGCAGTGCCCACGGAGCCAGAGGCAGCCCAGACCCTCCCTGGCCCTATGGGGAGCCTAGGGCTAGGTGAGAACCAGGCAGGCGCTGCGCTCCTGAGCCAAGCCGCATCGGGGCTGAGGTTTGTTCCCCGAGCCCAGTTTCCCTTTGCAGAATGCAGCTCCTAGCAGCGCGTTTTGTGCGGTTTCGGAGCTAGGCCCTAGGTGGGGCCCTCCCGAGCTGGCTCTGGGGCGGTTGCTAGGGCCAGTGCACACAGGGCTTCTTCAGGCCAAATCAGCCTTCTCCGCGAAGGAGAAGACGTTTGGAGTGGGTGTCCAGCGGCGGAGACCACCAGCCAAGCAGCAGTGCCCACGGAGCCAGAGGCAGCCCAGACCCTCCCTGGCCCTAGGGGGAGCCTAGGGCTAGGTGAGAACGAGGCAAGCGCTGCGCTCCTGAGCCAAGCCGCCTCGGGGCTGAGGTTTGTTCCCCGAGCCCAGTTTCCCTTTGCAGAATGCAGCTCCTAGCAGCGCGTTTTGTGCGGTTTCGGAGCTAGGCCCTAGGTGGGGCCCTCCCGAGCTGGCTCTGGGGGGGTTGCTAGGGCCAGGGCACACAGGGCTTCTTCAGGCCAAATCAGCCTTCTCCGCGAAGGAGAAGACGTTTGGAGTGGGTTTCCAGCGGCGGAGACCACCAGCCAAGCAGCAGTGCCCACGGAGCCAGAGGCAGCCCAGACCCTCCCTGGCCCTATGGGGAGCCTAGGGCTAGGTGAGAACCAGGCAGGCGCTGCGCTCCTGAGCCAAGCCGCATCGGGGCTGAGGTTTGTTCCCCGAGCCCAGTTTCCCTTTGCAGAATGCAGCTCCTAGCAGCGCGTTTTGTGCGGTTTCGGAGCTAGGCCCTAGGTGGGGCCCTCCCGAGCTGGCTCTGGGGGGGTTGCTAGGGCCAGTGCACACAGGGCTTCTTCAGGCCAAATCAGCCTTCTCCGCGAAGGAGAAGACGTTTGGAGTGGGTTTCCAGCGGCGGAGACCACCAGCCAAGCAGCAGTGCCCACGGAGCCAGAGGCAGCCCAGACCCTCCCTGGCCCTATGGGGAGCCTAGGGCTAGGTGAGAACCAGGCAGGCGCTGCGCTCCTGAGCCAAGCCGCATCGGGGCTGAGGTTTGTTCCCCGAGCCCAGTTTCCCTTTGCAGAATGCAGCTCCTAGCAGCGCGTTTTGTGCGGTTTCGGAGCTAGGCCCTAGGTGGGGCCCTCCCGAGCTGGCTCTGGGGGGGTTGCTAGGGCCAGTGCACACAGGGCTTCTTCAGGCCAAATCAGCCTTCTCCGCGAAGGAGAAGACGTTTGGAGTGGGTTTCCAGCGGCGGAGACCACCAGCCAAGCAGCAGTGCCCACGGAGCCAGAGGCAGCCCAGACCCTCCCTGGCCCTATGGGGAGCCTAGGGCTAGGTGAGAACCAGGCAGGCGCTGCGCTCCTGAGCCAAGCCGCATCGGGGCTGAGGTTTGTTCCCCGAGCCCAGTTTCCCTTTGCAGAATGCAGCTCCTAGCAGCGCGTTTTGTGCGGTTTCGGAGCTAGGCCCTAGGTGGGGCCCTCCCGAGCTGGCTCTGGGGGGGTTGCTAGGGCCAGTGCACACAGGGCTTCTTCAGGCCAAATCAGCCTTCTCCGCGAAGGAGAAGACGTTTGGAGTGGGTTTCCAGCGGCGGAGACCACCAGCCAAGCAGCAGTGCCCACGGAGCCAGAGGCAGCCCAGACCCTCCCTGGCCCTATGGGGAGCCTAGGGCTAGGTGAGAACCAGGCAGGCGCTGCGCTCCTGAGCCAAGCCGCATCGGGGCTGAGGTTTGTTCCCCGAGCCCAGTTTCCCTTTGCAGAATGCAGCTCCTAGCAGCGCGTTTTGTGCGGTTTCGGAGCTAGGCCCTAGGTGGGGCCCTCCCGAGCTGGCTCTGGGGGGGTTGCTAGGGCCAGTGCACACAGGGCTTCTTCAGGCCAAATCAGCCTTCTCCGCGAAGGAGAAGACGTTTGGAGTGGGTTTCCAGCGGCGGAGACCACCAGCCAAGCAGCAGTGCCCACGGAGCCAGAGGCAGCCCAGACCCTCCTGGGCCCTATGGGGAGCCTAGGGCTAGGTGAGAACCAGGCAGGCGCTGCGCTCCTGAGCCAAGCCGCATCGGGGCTGAGGTTTGTTCCCCGAGCCCAGTTTCCCTTTGCAGAATGCAGCTCCTAGCAGCGCGTTTTGTGCGGTTTCGGAGCTAGGCCCTAGGTGGGGCCCTCCCGAGCTGGCTCTGGGGGGGTTGCTAGGGCCAGTGCACACAGGGCTTCTTCAGGCCAAATCAGCCTTCTCCGCGAAGGAGAAGACGTTTGGAGTGGGTTTCCAGCGGCGGAGACCACCAGCCAAGCAGCAGTGCCCACGGAGCCAGAGGCAGCCCAGACCCTCCTGGGCCCTATGGGGAGCCTAGGGCTAGGTGAGAACCAGGCAGGCGCTGCGCTCCTGAGCCAAGCCGCATCGGGGCTGAGGTTTGTTCCCCGAGCCCAGTTTCCCTTTGCAGAATGCAGCTCCTAGCAGCGCGTTTTGTGCGGTTTCGGAGCTAGGCCCTAGGTGGGGCCCTCCCGAGCTGGCTCTGGGGGGGTTGCTAGGGCCAGTGCACACAGGGCTTCTTCAGGCCAAATCAGCCTTCTCCGCGAAGGAGAAGACGTTTGGAGTGGGTTTCCAGCGGCGGAGACCACCAGCCAAGCAGCAGTGCCCACGGAGCCAGAGGCAGCCCAGACCCTCCCTGGCCCTATGGGGAGCCTAGGGCTAGGTGAGAACCAGGCAGGCGCTGCGCTCCTGAGCCAAGCCGCATCGGGGCTGAGGTTTGTTCCCCGAGCCCAGTTTCCCTTTGCAGAATGCAGCTCCTAGCAGCGCGTTTTGTGCGGTTTCGGAGCTAGGCCCTAGGTGGGGCCCTCCCGAGCTGGCTCTGGGGCGGTTGCTAGGGCCAGTGCACACAGGGCTTCTTCAGGCCAAATCAGCCTTCTCCGCGAAGGAGAAGACGTTTGGAGTGGGTGTCCAGCAGCGGAGACCACCAGCCAAGCAGCAGTGCCCACGGAGCCAGAGGCAGCCCAGACCCTCCTTGGCCCTATGGGGAGCCGAGGGCTAGGTGAGAACGAGGCAAGCGCTGCGCTCCTGAGCCAAGCCGCATCGGGGCTGAGGTTTGTTCCCCGAGCCCAGTTTCCCTTTGCAGAATGCAGCTCCTAGCAGCGCGTTTTGTGCGGTTTCGGAGCTAGGCCCTAGGTGGGGCCCTCCCGAGCTGGCTCTGGGGGGGTTGCTAGGGCCAGTGCACACAGGGCTTCTTCAGGCCAAATCAGCCTTCTCCGCGAAGGAGAAGACGTTTGGAGTGGGTTTCCAGCGGCGGAGACCACCAGCCAAGCAGCAGTGCCCACGGAGCCAGAGGCAGCCCAGACCCTCCCTGGCCCTATGGGGAGCCTAGGGCTAGGTGAGAACCAGGCAGGCGCTGCGCTCCTGAGCCAAGCCGCATCGGGGCTGAGGTTTGTTCCCCGAGCCCAGTTTCCCTTTGCAGAATGCAGCTCCTAGCAGCGCGTTTTGTGCGGTTTCGGAGCTAGGCCCTAGGTGGGGCCCTCCCGAGCTGGCTCTGGGGGGGTTGCTAGGGCCAGTGCACACAGGGCTTCTTCAGGCCAAATCAGCCTTCTCCGCGAAGGAGAAGACGTTTGGAGTGGGTTTCCAGCGGCGGAGACCACCAGCCAAGCAGCAGTGCCCACGGAGCCAGAGGCAGCCCAGACCCTCCCTGGCCCTATGGGGAGCCTAGGGCTAGGTGAGAACCAGGCAGGCGCTGCGCTCCTGAGCCAAGCCGCATCGGGGCTGAGGTTTGTTCCCCGAGCCCAGTTTCCCTTTGCAGAATGCAGCTCCTAGCAGCGCGTTTTGTGCGGTTTCGGAGCTAGGCCCTAGGTGGGGCCCTCCCGAGCTGGCTCTGGGGGGGTTGCTAGGGCCAGTGCACACAGGGCTTCTTCAGGCCAAATCAGCCTTCTCCGCGAAGGAGAAGACGTTTGGAGTGGGTTTCCAGCGGCGGAGACCACCAGCCAAGCAGCAGTGCCCACGGAGCCAGAGGCAGCCCAGACCCTCCTTGGCCCTATGGGGAGCCTAGGGCTAGGTGAGAACCAGGCAGGCGCTGCGCTCCTGAGCCAAGCCGCATCGGGGCTGAGGTTTGTTCCCCGAGCCCAGTTTCCCTTTGCAGAATGCAGCTCCTAGCAGCGCGTTTTGTGCGGTTTCGGAGCTAGGCCCTAGGTGGGGCCCTCCCGAGCTGGCTCTGGGGGGGTTGCTAGGGCCAGTGCACACAGGGCTTCTTCAGGCCAAATCAGCCTTCTCCGCGAAGGAGAAGACGTTTGGAGTGGGTGTCCAGCGGCGGAGACCACCAGCCAAGCAGCAGTGCCCACGGAGCCAGAGGCAGCCCAGACCCTCCCTGGCCCTATGGGGAGCCTAGGGCTAGGTGAGAACCAGGCAGGCGCTGCGCTCCTGAGCCAAGCCGCATCGGGGCTGAGGTTTGTTCCCCGAGCCCAGTTTCCCTTTGCAGAATGCAGCTCCTAGCAGCGCGTTTTGTGCGGTTTCGGAGCTAGGCCCTAGGTGGGGCCCTCCCGAGCTGGCTCTGGGGGGGTTGCTAGGGCCAGTGCACACAGGGCTTCTTCAGGCCAAATCAGCCTTCTCCGCGAAGGAGAAGACGTTTGGAGTGGGTTTCCAGCGGCGGAGACCACCAGCCAAGCAGCAGTGCCCACGGAGCCAGAGGCAGCCCAGACCCTCCCTGGCCCTATGGGGAGCCTAGGGCTAGGTGAGAACCAGGCAGGCGCTGCGCTCCTGAGCCAAGCCGCATCGGGGCTGAGGTTTGTTCCCCGAGCCCAGTTTCCCTTTGCAGAATGCAGCTCCTAGCAGCGCGTTTTGTGCGGTTTCGGAGCTAGGCCCTAGGTGGGGCCCTCCCGAGCTGGCTCTGGGGGGGTTGCTAGGGCCAGTGCACACAGGGCTTCTTCAGGCCAAATCAGCCTTCTCCGCGAAGGAGACGACGTTTGGAGTGGGTGTCCAGCAGCGGAGACCACCAGCCAAGCAGCAGTGCCCACGGAGCCAGAGGCAGCCCAGACCCTCCTTGGCCCTAGGGGGAGCCGAGGGCTAGGTGAGAACGAGGCAAGCGCTGCGCTCCTGAGCCAAGCCGCCTCGGGGCTGAGGTTTGTTCCCCGAGCCCAGTTTCCCTTTGCAGAATGCAGCTCCTAGCAGCGCGTTTTGTGCGGTTTCGGAGCTAGGCCCTAGGTGGGGCCCTCCCGAGCTGGCTCTGGGGGGGTTGCTAGGGCCAGTGCACACAGGGCTTCTTCAGGCCAAATCAGCCTTCTCCGCGAAGGAGAAGACGTTTGGAGTGGGTTTCCAGCGGCGGAGACCACCAGCCAAGCAGCAGTGCCCACGGAGCCAGAGGCAGCCCAGACCCTCCCTGGCCCTATGGGGAGCCTAGGGCTAGGTGAGAAGCAGGCAGGCGCTGCGCTCCTGAGCCAAGCCGCATCGGGGCTGAGGTTTGTTCCCCGAGCCCAGTTTCCCTTTGCAGAATGCAGCTCCTAGCAGCGCGTTTTGTGCGGTTTCGGAGCTAGGCCCTAGGTGGGGCCCTCCCGAGCTGGCTCTGGGGGGGTTGCTAGGGCCAGTGCACACAGGGCTTCTTCAGGCCAAATCAGCCTTCTCCGCGAAGGAGAAGACGTTTGGAGTGGGTTTCCAGCGGCGGAGACCACCAGCCAAGCAGCAGTGCCCACGGAGCCAGAGGCAGCCCAGACCCTCCCTGGCCCTATGGGGAGCCTAGGGCTAGGTGAGAACCAGGCAGGCGCTGCGCTCCTGAGCCAAGCCGCATCGGGGCTGAGGTTTGTTCCCCGAGCCCAGTTTCCCTTTGCAGAATGCAGCTCCTAGCAGCGCGTTTTGTGCGGTTTCGGAGCTAGGCCCTAGGTGGGGCCCTCCCGAGCTGGCTCTGGGGGGGTTGCTAGGGCCAGTGCACACAGGGCTTCTTCAGGCCAAATCAGCCTTCTCCGCGAAGGAGAAGACGTTTGGAGTGGGTTTCCAGCGGCGGAGACCACCAGCCAAGCAGCAGTGCCCACGGAGCCAGAGGCAGCCCAGACCCTCCTTGGCCCTATGGGGAGCCTAGGGCTAGGTGAGAACCAGGCAGGCGCTGCGCTCCTGAGCCAAGCCGCATCGGGGCTGAGGTTTGTTCCCCGAGCCCAGTTTCCCTTTGCAGAATGCAGCTCCTAGCAGCGCGTTTTGTGCGGTTTCGGAGCTAGGCCCTAGGTGGGGCCCTCCCGAGCTGGCTCTGGGGGGGTTGCTAGGGCCAGTGCACACAGGGCTTCTTCAGGCCAAATCAGCCTTCTCCGCGAAGGAGAAGACGTTTGGAGTGGGTTTCCAGCGGCGGAGACCACCAGCCAAGCAGCAGTGCCCACGGAGCCAGAGGCAGCCCAGACCCTCCCTGGCCCTATGGGGAGCCTAGGGCTAGGTGAGAACCAGGCAGGCGCTGCGCTCCTGAGCCAAGCCGCATCGGGGCTGAGGTTTGTTCCCCGAGCCCAGTTTCCCTTTGCAGAATGCAGCTCCTAGCAGCGCGTTTTGTGCGGTTTCGGAGCTAGGCCCTAGGTGGGGCCCTCCCGAGCTGGCTCTGGGGGGGTTGCTAGGGCCAGTGCACACAGGGCTTCTTCAGGCCAAATCAGCCTTCTCCGCGAAGGAGAAGACGTTTGGAGTGGGTTTCCAGCGGCGGAGACCACCAGCCAAGCAGCAGTGCCCACGGAGCCAGAGGCAGCCCAGACCCTCCCTGGCCCTATGGGGAGCCTAGGGCTAGGTGAGAACCAGGCAGGCGCTGCGCTCCTGAGCCAAGCCGCATCGGGGCTGAGGTTTGTTCCCCGAGCCCAGTTTCCCTTTGCAGAATGCAGCTCCTAGCAGCGCGTTTTGTGCGGTTTCGGAGCTAGGCCCTAGGTGGGGCCCTCCCGAGCTGGCTCTGGGGGGGTTGCTAGGGCCAGTGCACACAGGGCTTCTTCAGGCCAAATCAGCCTTCTCCGCGAAGGAGAAGACGTTTGGAGTTGGTTTCCAGCGGCGGAGACCACCAGCCAAGCAGCAGTGCCCACGGAGCCAGAGGCAGCCCAGACCCTCCTTGGCCCTATGGGGAGCCTAGGGCTAGGTGAGAACCAGGCAGGCGCTGCGCTCCTGAGCCAAGCCGCATCGGGGCTGAGGTTTGTTCCCCGAGCCCAGTTTCCCTTTGCAGAATGCAGCTCCTAGCAGCGCGTTTTGTGCGGTTTCGGAGCTAGGCCCTAGGTGGGGCCCTCCCGAGCTGGCTCTGGGGGGGTTGCTAGGGCCAGTGCACACAGGGCTTCTTCAGGCCAAATCAGCCTTCTCCGCGAAGGAGAAGACGTTTGGAGTGGGTTTCCAGCGGCGGAGACCACCAGCCAAGCAGCAGTGCCCACGGAGCCAGAGGCAGCCCAGACCCTCCTGGGCCCTATGGGGAGCCTAGGGCTAGGTGAGAACCAGGCAGGCGCTGCGCTCCTGAGCCAAGCCGCATCGGGGCTGAGGTTTGTTCCCCGAGCCCAGTTTCCCTTTGCAGAATGCAGCTCCTAGCAGCGCGTTTTGTGCGGTTTCGGAGCTAGGCCCTAGGTGGGGCCCTCCCGAGCTGGCTCTGGGGGGGTTGCTAGGGCCAGTGCACACAGGGCTTCTTCAGGCCAAATCAGCCTTCTCCGCGAAGGAGAAGACGTTTGGAGTGGGTTTCCAGCGGCGGAGACCACCAGCCAAGCAGCAGTGCCCACGGAGCCAGAGGCAGCCCAGACCCTCCCTGGCCCTATGGGGAGCCTAGGGCTAGGTGAGAACCAGGCAGGCGCTGCGCTCCTGAGCCAAGCCGCATCGGGGCTGAGGTTTGTTCCCCGAGCCCAGTTTCCCTTTGCAGAATGCAGCTCCTAGCAGCGCGTTTTGTGCGGTTTCGGAGCTAGGCCCTAGGTGGGGCCCTCCCGAGCTGGCTCTGGGGGGGTTGCTAGGGCCAGTGCACACAGGGCTTCTTCAGGCCAAATCAGCCTTCTCCGCGAAGGAGAAGACGTTTGGAGTGGGTTTCCAGCGGCGGAGACCACCAGCCAAGCAGCAGTGCCCACGGAGCCAGAGGCAGCCCAGACCCTCCCTGGCCCTATGGGGAGCCTAGGGCTAGGTGAGAACCAGGCAGGCGCTGCGCTCCTGAGCCAAGCCGCATCGGGGCTGAGGTTTGTTCCCCGAGCCCAGTTTCCCTTTGCAGAATGCAGCTCCTAGCAGCGCGTTTTGTGCGGTTTCGGAGCTAGGCCCTAGGTGGGGCCCTCCCGAGCTGGCTCTGGGGGGGTTGCTAGGGCCAGTGCACACAGGGCTTCTTCAGGCCAAATCAGCCTTCTCCGCGAAGGAGAAGACGTTTGGAGTGGGTTTCCAGCGGCGGAGACCACCAGCCAAGCAGCAGTGCCCACGGAGCCAGAGGCAGCCCAGACCCTCCCTGGCCCTATGGGGAGCCTAGGGCTAGGTGAGAACCAGGCAGGCGCTGCGCTCCTGAGCCAAGCCGCATCGGGGCTGAGGTTTGTTCCCCGAGCCCAGTTTCCCTTTGCAGAATGCAGCTCCTAGCAGCGCGTTTTGTGCGGTTTCGGAGCTAGGCCCTAGGTGGGGCCCTCCCGAGCTGGCTCTGGGGGGGTTGCTAGGGCCAGTGCACACAGGGCTTCTTCAGGCCAAATCAGCCTTCTCCGCGAAGGAGACGACGTTTGGAGTGGGTGTCCAGCGGCGGAGACCACCAGCCAAGCAGCAGTGCCCACGGAGCCAGAGGCAGCCCAGACCCTCCTTGGCCCTAGGGGGAGCCTAGGGCTAGGTGAGAACCAGGCAGGCGCTGCGCTCCTGAGCCAAGCCGCCTCGGGGCTGAGGTTTGTTCCCCGAGCCCAGTTTCCCTTTGCAGAATGCAGCTCCTAGCAGCGCGTTTTGTGCGGATTCGGAGCTAGGCCCTAGGTGGGGCCCTCCCGAGCTGGCTCTGGGGGGGTTGCTAGGGCCAGGGCACACAGGGCTTCTTCAGGCCAAATCAGCCTTCTCCGCGAAGGAGAAGACGTTTGGAGTGGGTTTCCAGCGGCGGAGACCACCAGCCAAGCAGCAGTGCCCACGGAGCCAGAGGCAGCCCAGACCCTCCCTGGCCCTATGGGGAGCCTAGGGCTAGGTGAGAACCAGGCAGGCGCTGCGCTCCTGAGCCAAGCCGCATCGGGGCTGAGGTTTGTTCCCCGAGCCCAGTTTCCCTTTGCAGAATGCAGCTCCTAGCAGCGCGTTTTGTGCGGTTTCGGAGCTAGGCCCTAGGTGGGGCCCTCCCGAGCTGGCTCTGGGGGGGTTGCTAGGGCCAGTGCACACAGGGCTTCTTCAGGCCAAATCAGCCTTCTCCGCGAAGGAGAAGACGTTTGGAGTGGGTTTCCAGCGGCGGAGACCACCAGCCAAGCAGCAGTGCCCACGGAGCCAGAGGCAGCCCAGACCCTCCTGGGCCCTATGGGGAGCCTAGGGCTAGGTGAGAACCAGGCAGGCGCTGCGCTCCTGAGCCAAGCCGCATCGGGGCTGAGGTTTGTTCCCCGAGCCCAGTTTCCCTTTGCAGAATGCAGCTCCTAGCAGCGCGTTTTGTGCGGTTTCGGAGCTAGGCCCTAGGTGGGGCCCTCCCGAGCTGGCTCTGGGGGGGTTGCTAGGGCCAGTGCACACAGGGCTTCTTCAGGCCAAATCAGCCTTCTCCGCGAAGGAGAAGACGTTTGGAGTGGGTGTCCAGCGGCGGAGACCACCAGCCAAGCAGCAGTGCCCACGGAGCCAGAGGCAGCCCAGACCCTCCCTGGCCCTATGGGGAGCCTAGGGCTAGGTGAGAAGCAGGCAGGCGCTGCGCTCCTGAGCCAAGCCGCATCGGGGCTGAGGTTTGTTCCCCGAGCCCAGTTTCCCTTTGCAGAATGCAGCTCCTAGCAGCGCGTTTTGTGCGGTTTCGGAGCTAGGCCCTAGGTGGGGCCCTCCCGAGCTGGCTCTGGGGGGGTTGCTAGGGCCAGTGCACACAGGGCTTCTTCAGGCCAAATCAGCCTTCTCCGCGAAGGAGAAGACGTTTGGAGTGGGTGTCCAGCGGCGGAGACCACCAGCCAAGCAGCAGTGCCCACGGAGCCAGAGGCAGCCCAGACCCTCCCTGGCCCTATGGGGAGCCTAGGGCTAGGTGAGAACCAGGCAGGCGCTGCGCTCCTGAGCCAAGCCGCATCGGGGCTGAGGTTTGTTCCCCGAGCCCAGTTTCCCTTTGCAGAATGCAGCTCCTAGCAGCGCGTTTTGTGCGGTTTCGGAGCTAGGCCCTAGGTGGGGCCCTCCCGAGCTGGCTCTGGGGGGGTTGCTAGGGCCAGTGCACACAGGGCTTCTTCAGGCCAAATCAGCCTTCTCCGCGAAGGAGAAGACGTTTGGAGTTGGTTTCCAGCGGCGGAGACCACCAGCCAAGCAGCAGTGCCCACGGAGCCAGAGGCAGCCCAGACCCTCCCTGGCCCTATGGGGAGCCTAGGGCTAGGTGAGAACCAGGCAGGCGCTGCGCTCCTGAGCCAAGCCGCATCGGGGCTGAGGTTTGTTCCCCGAGCCCAGTTTCCCTTTGCAGAATGCAGCTCCTAGCAGCGCGTTTTGTGCGGTTTCGGAGCTAGGCCCTAGGTGGGGCCCTCCCGAGCTGGCTCTGGGGGGGTTGCTAGGGCCAGTGCACACAGGGCTTCTTCAGGCCAAATCAGCCTTCTCCGCGAAGGAGACGACGTTTGGAGTTGGTTTCCAGCGGCGGAGACCACCAGCCAAGCAGCAGTGCCCACGGAGCCAGAGGCAGCCCAGACCCTCCTTGGCCCTATGGGGAGCCTAGGGCTAGGTGAGAACCAGGCAGGCGCTGCGCTCCTGAGCCAAGCCGCATCGGGGCTGAGGTTTGTTCCCCGAGCCCAGTTTCCCTTTGCAGAATGCAGCTCCTAGCAGCGCGTTTTGTGCGGTTTCGGAGCTAGGCCCTAGGTGGGGCCCTCCCGAGCTGGCTCTGGGGGGGTTGCTAGGGCCAGTGCACACAGGGCTTCTTCAGGCCAAATCAGCCTTCTCCGCGAAGGAGAAGACGTTTGGAGTGGGTTTCCAGCGGCGGAGACCACCAGCCAAGCAGCAGTGCCCACGGAGCCAGAGGCAGCCCAGACCCTCCCTGGCCCTATGGGGAGCCTAGGGCTAGGTGAGAACCAGGCAGGCGCTGCGCTCCTGAGCCAAGCCGCATCGGGGCTGAGGTTTGTTCCCCGAGCCCAGTTTCCCTTTGCAGAATGCAGCTCCTAGCAGCGCGTTTTGTGCGGTTTCGGAGCGAGGCCCTAGGTGGGGCCCTCCCGAGCTGGCTCTGGGGGGGTTGCTAGGGCCAGTGCACACAGGGCTTCTTCAGGCCAAATCAGCCTTCTCCGCGAAGGAGAAGACGTTTGGAGTGGGTTTCCAGCGGCGGAGACCACCAGCCAAGCAGCAGTGCCCACGGAGCCAGAGGCAGCCCAGACCCTCCCTGGCCCTATGGGGAGCCTAGGGCTAGGTGAGAACCAGGCAGGCGCTGCGCTCCTGAGCCAAGCCGCATCGGGGCTGAGGTTTGTTCCCCGAGCCCAGTTTCCCTTTGCAGAATGCAGCTCCTAGCAGCGCGTTTTGTGCGGTTTCGGAGCTAGGCCCTAGGTGGGGCCCTCCCGAGCTGGCTCTGGGGGGGTTGCTAGGGCCAGTGCACACAGGGCTTCTTCAGGCCAAATCAGCCTTCTCCGCGAAGGAGAAGACGTTTGGAGTGGGTTTCCAGCGGCGGAGACCACCAGCCAAGCAGCAGTGCCCACGGAGCCAGAGGCAGCCCAGACCCTCCTGGGCCCTATGGGGAGCCTAGGGCTAGGTGAGAACCAGGCAGGCGCTGCGCTCCTGAGCCAAGCCGCATCGGGGCTGAGGTTTGTTCCCCGAGCCCAGTTTCCCTTTGCAGAATGCAGCTCCTAGCAGCGCGTTTTGTGCGGTTTCGGAGCTAGGCCCTAGGTGGGGCCCTCCCGAGCTGGCTCTGGGGGGGTTGCTAGGGCCAGTGCACACAGGGCTTCTTCAGGCCAAATCAGCCTTCTCCGCGAAGGAGAAGACGTTTGGAGTGGGTTTCCAGCGGCGGAGACCACCAGCCAAGCAGCAGTGCCCACGGAGCCAGAGGCAGCCCAGACCCTCCTTGGCCCTATGGGCAGCCTAGGGCTAGGTGAGAACCAGGCAGGCGCTGCGCTCCTGAGCCAAGCCGCATCGGGGCTGAGGTTTGTTCCCCGAGCCCAGTTTCCCTTTGCAGAATGCAGCTCCTAGCAGCGCGTTTTGTGCGGTTTCGGAGCTAGGCCCTAGGTGGGGCCCTCCCGAGCTGGCTCTGGGGGGGTTGCTAGGGCCAGTGCACACAGGGCTTCTTCAGGCCAAATCAGCCTTCTCCGCGAAGGAGAAGACGTTTGGAGTGGGTGTCCAGCAGCGGAGACCACCAGCCAAGCAGCAGTGCCCACGGAGCCAGAGGCAGCCCAGACCCTCCTTGGCCCTAGGGGGAGCCGAGGGCTAGGTGAGAACGAGGCAAGCGCTGCGCTCCTGAGCCAAGCCGCATCGGGGCTGAGGTTTGTTCCCCGAGCCCAGTTTCCCTTTGCAGAATGCAGCTCCTAGCAGCGCGTTTTGTGCGGTTTCGGAGCTAGGCCCTAGGTGGGGCCCTCCCGAGCTGGCTCTGGGGGGGTTGCTAGGGCCAGTGCACACAGGGCTTCTTCAGGCCAAATCAGCCTTCTCCGCGAAGGAGAAGACGTTTGGAGTGGGTTTCCAGCGGCGGAGACCACCAGCCAAGCAGCAGTGCCCACGGAGCCAGAGGCAGCCCAGACCCTCCCTGGCCCTATGGGCAGCCTAGGGCTAGGTGAGAACCAGGCAGGCGCTGCGCTCCTGAGCCAAGCCGCATCGGGGCTGAGGTTTGTTCCCCGAGCCCAGTTTCCCTTTGCAGAATGCAGCTCCTAGCAGCGCGTTTTGTGCGGTTTCGGAGCTAGGCCCTAGGTGGGGCCCTCCCGAGCTGGCTCTGGGGGGGTTGCTAGGGCCAGTGCACACAGGGCTTCTTCAGGCCAAATCAGCCTTCTCCGCGAAGGAGAAGACGTTTGGAGTGGGTGTCCAGCAGCGGAGACCACCAGCCAAGCAGCAGTGCCCACGGAGCCAGAGGCAGCCCAGACCCTCCTTGGCCCTAGGGGGAGCCGAGGGCTAGGTGAGAACGAGGCAAGCGCTGCGCTCCTGAGCCAAGCCGCATCGGGGCTGAGGTTTGTTCCCCGAGCCCAGTTTCCCTTTGCAGAATGCAGCTCCTAGCAGCGCGTTTTGTGCGGTTTCGGAGCTAGGCCCTAGGTGGGGCCCTCCCGAGCTGGCTCTGGGGGGGTTGCTAGGGCCAGGGCACACAGGGCTTCTTCAGGCCAAATCAGCCTTCTCCGCGAAGGAGAAGACGTTTGGAGTGGGTTTCCAGCGGCGGAGACCACCAGCCAAGCAGCAGTGCCCACGGAGCCAGAGGCAGCCCAGACCCTCCCTGGCCCTATGGGGAGCCTAGGGCTAGGTGAGAACCAGGCAGGCGCTGCGCTCCTGAGCCAAGCCGCATCGGGGCTGAGGTTTGTTCCCCGAGCCCAGTTTCCCTTTGCAGAATGCAGCTCCTAGCAGCGCGTTTTGTGCGGTTTCGGAGCTAGGCCCTAGGTGGGGCCCTCCCGAGCTGGCTCTGGGGGGGTTGCTAGGGCCAGTGCACACAGGGCTTCTTCAGGCCAAATCAGCCTTCTCCGCGAAGGAGAAGACGTTTGGAGTGGGTTTCCAGCGGCGGAGACCACCAGCCAAGCAGCAGTGCCCACGGAGCCAGAGGCAGCCCAGACCCTCCTGGGCCCTATGGGGAGCCTAGGGCTAGGTGAGAACCAGGCAGGCGCTGCGCTCCTGAGCCAAGCCGCATCGGGGCTGAGGTTTGTTCCCCGAGCCCAGTTTCCCTTTGCAGAATGCAGCTCCTAGCAGCGCGTTTTGTGCGGTTTCGGAGCTAGGCCCTAGGTGGGGCCCTCCCGAGCTGGCTCTGGGGGGGTTGCTAGGGCCAGTGCACACAGGGCTTCTTCAGGCCAAATCAGCCTTCTCCGCGAAGGAGAAGACGTTTGGAGTGGGTTTCCAGCGGCGGAGACCACCAGCCAAGCAGCAGTGCCCACGGAGCCAGAGGCAGCCCAGACCCTCCCTGGCCCTATCGGGAGCCTAGGGCTAGGTGAGAAGCAGGCAGGCGCTGCGCTCCTGAGCCAAGCCGCATCGGGGCTGAGGTTTGTTCCCCGAGCCCAGTTTCCCTTTGCAGAATGCAGCTCCTAGCAGCGCGTTTTGTGCGGTTTCGGAGCTAGGCCCTAGGTGGGGCCCTCCCGAGCTGGCTCTGGGGGGGTTGCTAGGGCCAGTGCACACAGGGCTTCTTCAGGCCAAATCAGCCTTCTCCGCGAAGGAGAAGACGTTTGGAGTTGGTTTCCAGCGGCGGAGACCACCAGCCAAGCAGCAGTGCCCACGGAGCCAGAGGCAGCCCAGACCCTCCCTGGCCCTATGGGGAGCCTAGGGCTAGGTGAGAAGCAGGCAGGCGCTGCGCTCCTGAGCCAAGCTGCATCGGGGCTGAGGTTTGTTCCCCGAGCCCAGTTTCCCTTTGCAGAATGCAGCTCCTAGCAGCGCGTTTTGTGCGGTTTCGGAGCTAGGCCCTAGGTGGGGCCCTCCCGAGCTGGCTCTGGGGGGGTTGCTAGGGCCAGTGCACACAGGGCTTCTTCAGGCCAAATCAGCCTTCTCCGCGAAGGAGACGACGTTTGGAGTTGGTTTCCAGCGGCGGAGACCACCAGCCAAGCAGCAGTGCCCACGGAGCCAGAGGCAGCCCAGACCCTCCTTGGCCCTATGGGGAGCCTAGGGCTAGGTGAGAAGCAGGCAGGCGCTGCGCTCCTGAGCCAAGCCGCATCGGGGCTGAGGTTTGTTCCCCGAGCCCAGTTTCCCTTTGCAGAATGCAGCTCCTAGCAGCGCGTTTTGTGCGGTTTCGGAGCTAGGCCCTAGGTGGGGCCCTCCCGAGCTGGCTCTGGGGGGGTTGCTAGGGCCAGTGCACACAGGGCTTCTTCAGGCCAAATCAGCCTTCTCCGCGAAGGAGAAGACGTTTGGAGTGGGTTTCCAGCGGCGGAGACCACCAGCCAAGCAGCAGTGCCCACGGAGCCAGAGGCAGCCCAGACCCTCCTGGGCCCTATGGGGAGCCTAGGGCTAGGTGAGAACCAGGCAGGCGCTGCGCTCCTGAGCCAAGCCGCATCGGGGCTGAGGTTTGTTCCCCGAGCCCAGTTTCCCTTTGCAGAATGCAGCTCCTAGCAGCGCGTTTTGTGCGGTTTCGGAGCTAGGCCCTAGGTGGGGCCCTCCCGAGCTGGCTCTGGGGGGGTTGCTAGGGCCAGTGCACACAGGGCTTCTTCAGGCCAAATCAGCCTTCTCCGCGAAGGAGAAGACGTTTGGAGTGGGTGTCCAGCGGCGGAGACCACCAGCCAAGCAGCAGTGCCCACGGAGCCAGAGGCAGCCCAGACCCTCCTGGGCCCTATGGGGAGCCTAGGGCTAGGTGAGAACCAGGCAGGCGCTGCGCTCCTGAGCCAAGCCGCATCGGGGCTGAGGTTTGTTCCCCGAGCCCAGTTTCCCTTTGCAGAATGCAGCTCCTAGCAGCGCGTTTTGTGCGGTTTCGGAGCTAGGCCCTAGGTGGGGCCCTCCCGAGCTGGCTCTGGGGGGGTTGCTAGGGCCAGTGCACACAGGGCTTCTTCAGGCCAAATCAGCCTTCTCCGCGAAGGAGAAGACGTTTGGAGTGGGTTTCCAGCGGCGGAGACCACCAGCCAAGCAGCAGTGCCCACGGAGCCAGAGGCAGCCCAGACCCTCCTGGGCCCTATGGGGAGCCTAGGGCTAGGTGAGAACCAGGCAGGCGCTGCGCTCCTGAGCCAAGCCGCATCGGGGCTGAGGTTTGTTCCCCGAGCCCAGTTTCCCTTTGCAGAATGCAGCTCCTAGCAGCGCGTTTTGTGCGGTTTCGGAGCTAGGCCCTAGGTGGGGCCCTCCCGAGCTGGCTCTGGGGGGGTTGCTAGGGCCAGTGCACACAGGGCTTCTTCAGGCCAAATCAGCCTTCTCCGCGAAGGAGAGGACGTTTGGAGTGGGTTTCCAGCGGCGGAGACCACCAGCCAAGCAGCAGTGCCCACGGAGCCAGAGGCAGCCCAGACCCTCCCGGGCCCTATGGGGAGCCTAGGGCTAGGTGAGAACCAGGCAGGCGCTGCGCTCCTGAGCCAAGCCGCATCGGGGCTGAGGTTTGTTCCCCGAGCCCAGTTTCCCTTTGCAGAATGCAGCTCCTAGCAGCGCGTTTTGTGCGGTTTCGGAGCTAGACCCTAGGTGGGGCCCTCCCGAGCTGGCTCTGGGGGGGTTGCTAGGGCCAGTGCACACAGGGCTTCTTCAGGCCAAATCAGCCTTCTCCGCGAAGGAGAAGACGTTTGGAGTGGGTTTCCAGCGGCGGAGACCACCAGCCAAGCAGCAGTGCCCACGGAGCCAGAGGCAGCCCAGACCCTCCCTGGCCCTATGGGGAGCCTAGGGCTAGGTGAGAACCAGGCAGGCGCTGCGCTCCTGAGCCAAGCCGCATCGGGGCTGAGGTTTGTTCCCCGAGCCCAGTTTCCCTTTGCAGAATGCAGCTCCTAGCAGCGCGTTTTGTGCGGTTTCGGAGCTAGGCCCTAGGTGGGGCCCTCCCGAGCTGGCTCTGGGGGGGTTGCTAGGGCCAGTGCACACAGGGCTTCTTCAGGCCAAATCAGCCTTCTCCGCGAAGGAGAAGACGTTTGGAGTGGGTTTCCAGCGGCGGAGACCACCAGCCAAGCAGCAGTGCCCACGGAGCCAGAGGCAGCCCAGACCCTCCCTGGCCCTATGGGGAGCCTAGGGCTAGGTGAGAAGCAGGCAGGCGCTGCGCTCCTGAGCCAAGCCGCATCGGGGCTGAGGTTTGTTCCCCGAGCCCAGTTTCCCTTTGCAGAATGCAGCTCCTAGCAGCGCGTTTTGTGCGGTTTCGGAGCTAGGCCCTAGGTGGGGCCCTCCCGAGCTGGCTCTGGGGGGGTTGCTAGGGCCAGTGCACACAGGGCTTCTTCAGGCCAAATCAGCCTTCTCCGCGAAGGAGAAGACGTTTGGAGTTGGTTTCCAGCGGCGGAGACCACCAGCCAAGCAGCAGTGCCCACGGAGCCAGAGGCAGCCCAGACCCTCCCTGGCCCTATGGGGAGCCTAGGGCTAGGTGAGAACCAGGCAGGCGCTGCGCTCCTGAGCCAAGCCGCATCGGGGCGGAGGTTTGTTCCCCGAGCCCAGTTTCCCTTTGCAGAATGCAGCTCCTAGCAGCGCGTTTTGTGCGGTTTCGGAGCTAGGCCCTAGGTGGGGCCCTCCCGAGCTGGCTCTGGGGGGGTTGCTAGGGCCAGTGCACACAGGGCTTCTTCAGGCCAAATCAGCCTTCTCCGCGAAGGAGAAGACGTTTGGAGTGGGTTTCCAGCGGCGGAGACCACCAGCCAAGCAGCAGTGCCCACGGAGCCAGAGGCAGCCCAGACCCTCCTGGGCCCTATGGGGAGCCTAGGGCTAGGTGAGAACCAGGCAGGCGCTGCGCTCCTGAGCCAAGCCGCATCGGGGCTGAGGTTTGTTCCCCGAGCCCAGTTTCCCTTTGCAGAATGCAGCTCCTAGCAGCGCGTTTTGTGCGGTTTCGGAGCTAGGCCCTAGGTGGGGCCCTCCCGAGCTGGCTCTGGGGGGGTTGCTAGGGCCAGTGCACACAGGGCTTCTTCAGGCCAAATCAGCCTTCTCCGCGAAGGAGAAGACGTTTGGAGTGGGTTTCCAGCGGCGGAGACCACCAGCCAAGCAGCAGTGCCCACGGAGCCAGAGGCAGCCCAGACCCTCCTTGGCCCTATGGGCAGCCTAGGGCTAGGTGAGAACCAGGCAGGCGCTGCGCTCCTGAGCCAAGCCGCATCGGGGCTGAGGTTTGTTCCCCGAGCCCAGTTTCCCTTTGCAGAATGCAGCTCCTAGCAGCGCGTTTTGTGCGGTTTCGGAGCTAGGCCCTAGGTGGGGCCCTCCCGAGCTGGCTCTGGGGGGGTTGCTAGGGCCAGTGCACACAGGGCTTCTTCAGGCCAAATCAGCCTTCTCCGCGAAGGAGAAGACGTTTGGAGTTGGTTTCCAGCGGCGGAGACCACCAGCCAAGCAGCAGTGCCCACGGAGCCAGAGGCAGCCCAGACCCTCCCTGGCCCTATGGGGAGCCTAGGGCTAGGTGAGAAGCAGGCAGGCGCTGCGCTCCTGAGCCAAGCCGCATCGGGGCTGAGGTTTGTTCCCCGAGCCCAGTTTCCCTTTGCAGAATGCAGCTCCTAGCAGCGCGTTTTGTGCGGTTTCGGAGCTAGGCCCTAGGTGGGGCCCTCCCGAGCTGGCTCTGGGGGGGTTGCTAGGGCCAGTGCACACAGGGCTTCTTCAGGCCAAATCAGCCTTCTCCGCGAAGGAGAAGACGTTTGGAGTGGGTTTCCAGCGGCGGAGACCACCAGCCAAGCAGCAGTGCCCACGGAGCCAGAGGCAGCCCAGACCCTCCCTGGCCCTATGGGCAGCCTAGGGCTAGGTGAGAACCAGGCAGGCGCTGCGCTCCTGAGCCAAGCCGCATCGGGGCTGAGGTTTGTTCCCCGAGCCCAGTTTCCCTTTGCAGAATGCAGCTCCTAGCAGCGCGTTTTGTGCGGTTTCGGAGCTAGGCCCTAGGTGGGGCCCTCCCGAGCTGGCTCTGGGGGGGTTGCTAGGGCCAGTGCACACAGGGCTTCTTCAGGCCAAATCAGCCTTCTCCGCGAAGGAGAAGACGTTTGGAGTGGGTGTCCAGCAGCGGAGACCACCAGCCAAGCAGCAGTGCCCACGGAGCCAGAGGCAGCCCAGACCCTCCTTGGCCCTAGGGGGAGCCGAGGGCTAGGTGAGAACGAGGCAAGCGCTGCGCTCCTGAGCCAAGCCGCATCGGGGCTGAGGTTTGTTCCCCGAGCCCAGTTTCCCTTTGCAGAATGCAGCTCCTAGCAGCGCGTTTTGTGCGGTTTCGGAGCTAGGCCCTAGGTGGGGCCCTCCCGAGCTGGCTCTGGGGGGGTTGCTAGGGCCAGGGCACACAGGGCTTCTTCAGGCCAAATCAGCCTTCTCCGCGAAGGAGAAGACGTTTGGAGTGGGTTTCCAGCGGCGGAGACCACCAGCCAAGCAGCAGTGCCCACGGAGCCAGAGGCAGCCCAGACCCTCCCTGGCCCTATGGGGAGCCTAGGGCTAGGTGAGAACCAGGCAGGCGCTGCGCTCCTGAGCCAAGCCGCATCGGGGCTGAGGTTTGTTCCCCGAGCCCAGTTTCCCTTTGCAGAATGCAGCTCCTAGCAGCGCGTTTTGTGCGGTTTCGGAGCTAGGCCCTAGGTGGGGCCCTCCCGAGCTGGCTCTGGGGGGGTTGCTAGGGCCAGTGCACACAGGGCTTCTTCAGGCCAAATCAGCCTTCTCCGCGAAGGAGAAGACGTTTGGAGTGGGTTTCCAGCGGCGGAGACCACCAGCCAAGCAGCAGTGCCCACGGAGCCAGAGGCAGCCCAGACCCTCCTGGGCCCTATGGGGAGCCTAGGGCTAGGTGAGAACCAGGCAGGCGCTGCGCTCCTGAGCCAAGCCGCATCGGGGCTGAGGTTTGTTCCCCGAGCCCAGTTTCCCTTTGCAGAATGCAGCTCCTAGCAGCGCGTTTTGTGCGGTTTCGGAGCTAGGCCCTAGGTGGGGCCCTCCCGAGCTGGCTCTGGGGGGGTTGCTAGGGCCAGTGCACACAGGGCTTCTTCAGGCCAAATCAGCCTTCTCCGCGAAGGAGAAGACGTTTGGAGTGGGTTTCCAGCGGCGGAGACCACCAGCCAAGCAGCAGTGCCCACGGAGCCAGAGGCAGCCCAGACCCTCCCTGGCCCTATCGGGAGCCTAGGGCTAGGTGAGAAGCAGGCAGGCGCTGCGCTCCTGAGCCAAGCCGCATCGGGGCTGAGGTTTGTTCCCCGAGCCCAGTTTCCCTTTGCAGAATGCAGCTCCTAGCAGCGCGTTTTGTGCGGTTTCGGAGCTAGGCCCTAGGTGGGGCCCTCCCGAGCTGGCTCTGGGGGGGTTGCTAGGGCCAGTGCACACAGGGCTTCTTCAGGCCAAATCAGCCTTCTCCGCGAAGGAGAAGACGTTTGGAGTTGGTTTCCAGCGGCGGAGACCACCAGCCAAGCAGCAGTGCCCACGGAGCCAGAGGCAGCCCAGACCCTCCCTGGCCCTATGGGGAGCCTAGGGCTAGGTGAGAAGCAGGCAGGCGCTGCGCTCCTGAGCCAAGCTGCATCGGGGCTGAGGTTTGTTCCCCGAGCCCAGTTTCCCTTTGCAGAATGCAGCTCCTAGCAGCGCGTTTTGTGCGGTTTCGGAGCTAGGCCCTAGGTGGGGCCCTCCCGAGCTGGCTCTGGGGGGGTTGCTAGGGCCAGTGCACACAGGGCTTCTTCAGGCCAAATCAGCCTTCTCCGCGAAGGAGACGACGTTTGGAGTTGGTTTCCAGCGGCGGAGACCACCAGCCAAGCAGCAGTGCCCACGGAGCCAGAGGCAGCCCAGACCCTCCTTGGCCCTATGGGGAGCCTAGGGCTAGGTGAGAAGCAGGCAGGCGCTGCGCTCCTGAGCCAAGCCGCATCGGGGCTGAGGTTTGTTCCCCGAGCCCAGTTTCCCTTTGCAGAATGCAGCTCCTAGCAGCGCGTTTTGTGCGGTTTCGGAGCTAGGCCCTAGGTGGGGCCCTCCCGAGCTGGCTCTGGGGGGGTTGCTAGGGCCAGTGCACACAGGGCTTCTTCAGGCCAAATCAGCCTTCTCCGCGAAGGAGAAGACGTTTGGAGTGGGTTTCCAGCGGCGGAGACCACCAGCCAAGCAGCAGTGCCCACGGAGCCAGAGGCAGCCCAGACCCTCCTGGGCCCTATGGGGAGCCTAGGGCTAGGTGAGAACCAGGCAGGCGCTGCGCTCCTGAGCCAAGCCGCATCGGGGCTGAGGTTTGTTCCCCGAGCCCAGTTTCCCTTTGCAGAATGCAGCTCCTAGCAGCGCGTTTTGTGCGGTTTCGGAGCTAGGCCCTAGGTGGGGCCCTCCCGAGCTGGCTCTGGGGGGGTTGCTAGGGCCAGTGCACACAGGGCTTCTTCAGGCCAAATCAGCCTTCTCCGCGAAGGAGAAGACGTTTGGAGTGGGTTTCCAGCGGCGGAGACCACCAGCCAAGCAGCAGTGCCCACGGAGCCAGAGGCAGCCCAGACCCTCCTGGGCCCTATGGGGAGCCTAGGGCTAGGTGAGAACCAGGCAGGCGCTGCGCTCCTGAGCCAAGCCGCATCGGGGCTGAGGTTTGTTCCCCGAGCCCAGTTTCCCTTTGCAGAATGCAGCTCCTAGCAGCGCGTTTTGTGCGGTTTCGGAGCTAGGCCCTAGGTGGGGCCCTCCCGAGCTGGCTCTGGGGGGGTTGCTAGGGCCAGTGCACACAGGGCTTCTTCAGGCCAAATCAGCCTTCTCCGCGAAGGAGAAGACGTTTGGAGTGGGTTTCCAGCGGCGGAGACCACCAGCCAAGCAGCAGTGCCCACGGAGCCAGAGGCAGCCCAGACCCTCCTGGGCCCTATGGGGAGCCTAGGGCTAGGTGAGAACCAGGCAGGCGCTGCGCTCCTGAGCCAAGCCGCATCGGGGCTGAGGTTTGTTCCCCGAGCCCAGTTTCCCTTTGCAGAATGCAGCTCCTAGCAGCGCGTTTTGTGCGGTTTCGGAGCTAGGCCCTAGGTGGGGCCCTCCCGAGCTGGCTCTGGGGGGGTTGCTAGGGCCAGTGCACACAGGGCTTCTTCAGGCCAAATCAGCCTTCTCCGCGAAGGAGAGGACGTTTGGAGTGGGTTTCCAGCGGCGGAGACCACCAGCCAAGCAGCAGTGCCCACGGAGCCAGAGGCAGCCCAGACCCTCCCGGGCCCTATGGGGAGCCTAGGGCTAGGTGAGAACCAGGCAGGCGCTGCGCTCCTGAGCCAAGCCGCATCGGGGCTGAGGTTTGTTCCCCGAGCCCAGTTTCCCTTTGCAGAATGCAGCTCCTAGCAGCGCGTTTTGTGCGGTTTCGGAGCTAGACCCTAGGTGGGGCCCTCCCGAGCTGGCTCTGGGGGGGTTGCTAGGGCCAGTGCACACAGGGCTTCTTCAGGCCAAATCAGCCTTCTCCGCGAAGGAGAAGACGTTTGGAGTGGGTTTCCAGCGGCGGAGACCACCAGCCAAGCAGCAGTGCCCACGGAGCCAGAGGCAGCCCAGACCCTCCCTGGCCCTATGGGGAGCCTAGGGCTAGGTGAGAACCAGGCAGGCGCTGCGCTCCTGAGCCAAGCCGCATCGGGGCTGAGGTTTGTTCCCCGAGCCCAGTTTCCCTTTGCAGAATGCAGCTCCTAGCAGCGCGTTTTGTGCGGTTTCGGAGCTAGGCCCTAGGTGGGGCCCTCCCGAGCTGGCTCTGGGGGGGTTGCTAGGGCCAGTGCACACAGGGCTTCTTCAGGCCAAATCAGCCTTCTCCGCGAAGGAGAAGACGTTTGGAGTGGGTTTCCAGCGGCGGAGACCACCAGCCAAGCAGCAGTGCCCACGGAGCCAGAGGCAGCCCAGACCCTCCCTGGCCCTATGGGGAGCCTAGGGCTAGGTGAGAAGCAGGCAGGCGCTGCGCTCCTGAGCCAAGCCGCATCGGGGCTGAGGTTTGTTCCCCGAGCCCAGTTTCCCTTTGCAGAATGCAGCTCCTAGCAGCGCGTTTTGTGCGGTTTCGGAGCTAGGCCCTAGGTGGGGCCCTCCCGAGCTGGCTCTGGGGGGGTTGCTAGGGCCAGTGCACACAGGGCTTCTTCAGGCCAAATCAGCCTTCTCCGCGAAGGAGAAGACGTTTGGAGTTGGTTTCCAGCGGCGGAGACCACCAGCCAAGCAGCAGTGCCCACGGAGCCAGAGGCAGCCCAGACCCTCCCTGGCCCTATGGGGAGCCTAGGGCTAGGTGAGAAGCAGGCAGGCGCTGCGCTCCTGAGCCAAGCTGCATCGGGGCTGAGGTTTGTTCCCCGAGCCCAGTTTCCCTTTGCAGAATGCAGCTCCTAGCAGCGCGTTTTGTGCGGTTTCGGAGCTAGGCCCTAGGTGGTGCCCTCCCGAGCTGGCTCTGGGGGGGTTGCTAGGGCCAGTGCACACAGGGCTTCTTCAGGCCAAATCAGCCTTCTCCGCGAAGGAGACGACGTTTGGAGTTGGTTTCCAGCGGCGGAGACCACCAGCCAAGCAGCAGTGCCCACGGAGCCAGAGGCAGCCCAGACCCTCCTTGGCCCTATGGGCAGCCTAGGGCTAGGTGAGAAGCAGGCAGGCGCTGCGCTCCTGAGCCAAGCCGCATCGGGGCTGAGGTTTGTTCCCCGAGCCCAGTTTCCCTTTGCAGAATGCAGCTCCTCGCAGCGCGTTTTGTGCGGTTTCGGAGCTAGGCCCTAGGTGGGGCCCTCCCGAGCTGGCTCTGGGGGGGTTGCTAGGGCCAGTGCACACAGGGCTTCTTCAGGCCAAATCAGCCTTCTCCGCGAAGGAGAAGACGTTTGGAGTGGGTTTCCAGCGGCGGAGACCACCAGCCAAGCAGCAGTGCCCACGGAGCCAGAGGCAGCCCAGACCCTCCCGGGCCCTATGGGGAGCCTAGGGCTAGGTGAGAACCAGGCAGGCGCTGCGCTCCTGAGCCAAGCCGCATCGGGGCTGAGGTTTGTTCCCCGAGCCCAGTTTCCCTTTGCAGAATGCAGCTCCTAGCAGCGCGTTTTGTGCGGTTTCGGAGCTAGACCCTAGGTGGGGCCCTCCCGAGCTGGCTCTGGGGGGGTTGCTAGGGCCAGTGCACACAGGGCTTCTTCAGGCCAAATCAGCCTTCTCCGCGAAGGAGACGACGTTTGGAGTTGGTTTCCAGCGGCGGAGACCACCAGCCAAGCAGCAGTGCCCACGGAGCCAGAGGCAGCCCAGACCCTCCTTGGCCCTATGGGGAGCCTAGGGCTAGGTGAGAAGCAGGCAGGCGCTGCGCTCCTGAGCCAAGCCGCATCGGGGCTGAGGTTTGTTCCCCGAGCCCAGTTTCCCTTTGCAGAATGCAGCTCCTCGCAGCGCGTTTTGTGCGGTTTCGGAGCTAGGCCCTAGGTGGGGCCCTCCCGAGCTGGCTCTGGGGGGGTTGCTAGGGCCAGTGCACACAGGGCTTCTTCAGGCCAAATCAGCCTTCTCCGCGAAGGAGAAGACGTTTGGAGTGGGTTTCCAGCGGCGGAGACCACCAGCCAAGCAGCAGTGCCCACGGAGCCAGAGGCAGCCCAGACCCTCCTGGGCCCTATGGGGAGCCTAGGGCTAGGTGAGAACCAGGCAGGCGCTGCGCTCCTGAGCCAAGCCGCATCGGGGCTGAGGTTTGTTCCCCGAGCCCAGTTTCCCTTTGCAGAATGCAGCTCCTAGCAGCGCGTTTTGTGCGGTTTCGGAGCTAGGCCCTAGGTGGGGCCCTCCCGAGCTGGCTCTGGGGGAGTTGCTAGGGCCAGTGCACACAGGGCTTCTTCAGGCCAAATCAGCCTTCTCCGCGAAGGAGAAGACGTTTGGAGTTGGTTTCCAGCGGCGGAGACCACCAGCCAAGCAGCAGTGCCCACGGAGCCAGAGGCAGCCCAGACCCTCCTGGGCCCTAAGGGGAGCCTAGGGCTAGGTGAGAACCAGGCAGGCGCTGCGCTCCTGAGCCAAGCCGCATCGGGGCTGAGGTTTGTTCCCCGAGCCCAGTTTCTCTTTGCAGAATGCAGCTCCTAGCAGCGCGTTTTGTGCGGTTTCGGAGCTAGGCCCTAGGTGGGGCCCTCCCGAGCTGGCTCTGGGGGGGTTGCTAGGGCCAGTGCACACAGGGCTTCTTCAGGCCAAATCAGCCTTCTCCGCGAAGGAGAAGACGTTTGGAGTGGGTTTCCAGCGGCGGAGACCACCAGCCAAGCAGCAGTGCCCACGGAGCCAGAGGCAGCCCAGACCCTCCCGGGCCCTATGGGGAGCCTAGGGCTAGGTGAGAACCAGGCAGGCGCTGCGCTCCTGAGCCAAGCCGCATCGGGGCTGAGGTTTGTTCCCCGAGCCCAGTTTCCCTTTGCAGAATGCAGCTCCTAGCAGCGCGTTTTGTGCGGTTTCGGAGCTAGACCCTAGGTGGGGCCCTCCCGAGCTGGCTCTGGGGGGGTTGCTAGGGCCAGTGCACACAGGGCTTCTTCAGGCCAAATCAGCCTTCTCCGCGAAGGAGAAGACGTTTGGAGTGGGTTTCCAGCGGCGGAGACCACCAGCCAAGCAGCAGTGCCCACGGAGCCAGAGGCAGCCCAGACCCTCCCGGGCCCTATGGGGAGCCTAGGGCTAGGTGAGAACCAGGCAGGCGCTGCGCTCCTGAGCCAAGCCGCATCGGGGCTGAGGTTTGTTCCCCGAGCCCAGTTTCCCTTTGCAGAATGCAGCTCCTAGCAGCGCGTTTTGTGCGGTTTCGGAGCTAGGCCCTAGGTGGGGCCCTCCCGAGCTGGCTCTGGGGGGGTTGCTAGGGCCAGTGCACACAGGGCTTCTTCAGGCCAAATCAGCCTTCTCCGCGAAGGAGAAGACGTTTGGAGTGGGTTTCCAGCGGCGGAGACCACCAGCCAAGCAGCAGTGCCCACGGAGCCAGAGGCAGCCCAGACCCTCCCTGGCCCTATGGGGAGCCTAGGGCTAGGTGAGAACCAGGCAGGCGCTGCGCTCCTGAGCCAAGCCGCATCAGGGCTGAGGTTTGTTCCCCGAGCCCAGTTTCCCTTTGCAGAATGCAGCTCCTAGCAGCGCGTTTTGTGCGGTTTCGGAGCTAGGCCCTAGGTGGGGCCCTCCCGAGCTGGCTCTGGGGGGGTTGCTAGGGCCAGTGCACACAGGGCTTCTTCAGGCCAAATCAGCCTTCTCCGCGAAGGAGAAGACGTTTGGAGTGGGTTTCCAGCGGCGGAGACCACCAGCCAAGCAGCAGTGCCCACGGAGCCAGAGGCAGCCCAGACCCTCCTGGGCCCTATGGGGAGCCTAGGGCTAGGTGAGAACGAGGCAGGCGCTGCGCTCCTGAGCCAAGCCGCATCGGGGCTGAGGTTTGTTCCCCGAGCCCAGTTTCCCTTTGCAGAATGCAGCTCCTCGAAGCGCGTTTTGTGCGGTTTCGGAGCTAGGCCCTAGGTGGGGCCCTCCCGAGCTGGCTCTGGGGGGGTTGCTAGGGCCAGTGCACACAGGGCTTCTTCAGGCCAAATCAGCCTTCTCCGCGAAGGAGAAGACGTTTGGAGTGGGTTTCCAGCGGCGGAGACCACCAGCCAAGCAGCAGTGCCCACGGAGCCAGAGGCAGCCCAGACCCTCCCTGGCCCTATGGGGAGCCTAGGGCTAGGTGAGAACCAGGCAGGCGCTGCGCTCCTGAGCCAAGCCGCATCGGGGCTGAGGTTTGTTCCCCGAGCCCAGTTTCCCTTTGCAGAATGCAGCTCCTAGCAGCGCGTTTTGTGCGGTTTCGGAGCTAGGCCCTAGGTGGGGCCCTCCCGAGCTGGCTCTGGGGGGGTTGCTAGGGCCAGTGCACACAGGGCTTCTTCAGGCCAAATCAGCCTTCTCCGCGAAGGAGAAGACGTTTGGAGTGGGTTTCCAGCGGCGGAGACCACCAGCCAAGCAGCAGTGCCCACGGAGCCAGAGGCAGCCCAGACCCTCCCTGGCCCTATGGGGAGCCTAGGGCTAGGTGAGAACCAGGCAGGCGCTGCGCTCCTGAGCCAAGCCGCATCGGGGCTGAGGTTTGTTCCCCGAGCCCAGTTTCCCTTTGCAGAATGCAGCTCCTAGCAGCGCGTTTTGTGCGGTTTCGGAGCTAGGCCCTAGGTGGGGCCCTCCCGAGCTGGCTCTGGGGGGGTTGCTAGGGCCAGTGCACACAGGGCTTCTTCAGGCCAAATCAGCCTTCTCCGCGAAGGAGAAGACGTTTGGAGTGGGTTTCCAGCGGCGGAGACCACCAGCCAAGCAGCAGTGCCCACGGAGCCAGAGGCAGCCCAGACCCTCCTGGGCCCTATGGGGAGCCTAGGGCTAGGTGAGAACCAGGCAGGCGCTGCGCTCCTGAGCCAAGCCGCATCGGGGCTGAGGTTTGTTCCCCGAGCCCAGTTTCCCTTTGCAGAATGCAGCTCCTCGCAGCGCGTTTTGTGCGGTTTCGGAGCTAGGCCCTAGGTGGGGCCCTCCCGAGCTGGCTCTGGGGGAGTTGCTAGGGCCAGTGCACACAGGGCTTCTTCAGGCCAAATCAGCCTTCTCCGCGAAGGAGAAGACGTTTGGAGTTGGTTTCCAGCGGCGGAGACCACCAGCCAAGCAGCAGTGCCCACGGAGCCAGAGGCAGCCCAGACCCTCCTGGGCCCTAAGGGGAGCCTAGGGCTAGGTGAGAACCAGGCAGGCGCTGCGCTCCTGAGCCAAGCCGCATCGGGGCTGAGGTTTGTTCCCCGAGCCCAGTTTCTCTTTGCAGAATGCAGCTCCTAGCAGCGCGTTTTGTGCGGTTTCGGAGCTAGGCCCTAGGTGGGGCCCTCCCGAGCTGGCTCTGGGGGGGTTGCTAGGGCCAGTGCACACAGGGCTTCTTCAGGCCAAATCAGCCTTCTCCGCGAAGGAGAAGACGTTTGGAGTGGGTTTCCAGCGGCGGAGACCACCAGCCAAGCAGCAGTGCCCACGGAGCCAGAGGCAGCCCAGACCCTCCCGGGCCCTATGGGGAGCCTAGGGCTAGGTGAGAACCAGGCAGGCGCTGCGCTCCTGAGCCAAGCCGCATCGGGGCTGAGGTTTGTTCCCCGAGCCCAGTTTCCCTTTGCAGAATGCAGCTCCTAGCAGCGCGTTTTGTGCGGTTTCGGAGCTAGACCCTAGGTGGGGCCCTCCCGAGCTGGCTCTGGGGGGGTTGCTAGGGCCAGTGCACACAGGGCTTCTTCAGGCCAAATCAGCCTTCTCCGCGAAGGAGAAGACGTTTGGAGTGGGTTTCCAGCGGCGGAGACCACCAGCCAAGCAGCAGTGCCCACGGAGCCAGAGGCAGCCCAGACCCTCCCGGGCCCTATGGGGAGCCTAGGGCTAGGTGAGAACCAGGCAGGCGCTGCGCTCCTGAGCCAAGCCGCATCGGGGCTGAGGTTTGTTCCCCGAGCCCAGTTTCCCTTTGCAGAATGCAGCTCCTAGCAGCGCGTTTTGTGCGGTTTCGGAGCTAGGCCCTAGGTGGGGCCCTCCCGAGCTGGCTCTGGGGGGGTTGCTATGGCCAGTGCACACAGGGCTTCTTCAGGCCAAATCAGCCTTCTCCGCGAAGGAGAAGACGTTTGGAGTGGGTTTCCAGCGGCGGAGACCACCAGCCAAGCAGCAGTGCCCACGGAGCCAGAGGCAGCCCAGACCCTCCCTGGCCCTATGGGGAGCCTAGGGCTAGGTGAGAACCAGGCAGGCGCTGCGCTCCTGAGCCAAGCCGCATCAGGGCTGAGGTTTGTTCCCCGAGCCCAGTTTCCCTTTGCAGAATGCAGCTCCTAGCAGCGCGTTTTGTGCGGTTTCGGAGCTAGGCCCTAGGTGGGGCCCTCCCGAGCTGGCTCTGGGGGGGTTGCTAGGGCCAGTGCACACAGGGCTTCTTCAGGCCAAATCAGCCTTCTCCGCGAAGGAGAAGACGTTTGGAGTGGGTTTCCAGCGGCGGAGACCACCAGCCAAGCAGCAGTGCCCACGGAGCCAGAGGCAGCCCAGACCCTCCTGGGCCCTATGGGGAGCCTAGGGCTAGGTGAGAACGAGGCAGGCGCTGCGCTCCTGAGCCAAGCCGCATCGGGGCTGAGGTTTGTTCCCCGAGCCCAGTTTCCCTTTGCAGAATGCAGCTCCTCGAAGCGCGTTTTGTGCGGTTTCGGAGCTAGGCCCTAGGTGGGGCCCTCCCGAGCTGGCTCTGGGGGGGTTGCTAGGGCCAGTGCACACAGGGCTTCTTCAGGCCAAATCAGCCTTCTCCGCGAAGGAGAAGACGTTTGGAGTGGGTTTCCAGCGGCGGAGACCACCAGCCAAGCAGCAGTGCCCACGGAGCCAGAGGCAGCCCAGACCCTCCTGGGCCCTATGGGGAGCCTAGGGCTAGGTGAGAACCAGGCAGGCGCTGCGCTCCTGAGCCAAGCCGCATCGGGGCTGAGGTTTGTTCCCCGAGCCCAGTTTCCCTTTGCAGAATGCAGCTCCTCGCAGCGCGTTTTGTGCGGTTTCGGAGCTAGGCCCTAGGTGGGGCCCTCCCGAGCTGGCTCTGGGGGAGTTGCTAGGGCCAGTGCACACAGGGCTTCTTCAGGCCAAATCAGCCTTCTCCGCGAAGGAGAAGACGTTTGGAGTTGGTTTCCAGCGGCGGAGACCACCAGCCAAGCAGCAGTGCCCACGGAGCCAGAGGCAGCCCAGACCCTCCTGGGCCCTAAGGGGAGCCTAGGGCTAGGTGAGAACCAGGCAGGCGCTGCGCTCCTGAGCCAAGCCGCATCGGGGCTGAGGTTTGTTCCCCGAGCCCAGTTTCTCTTTGCAGAATGCAGCTCCTAGCAGCGCGTTTTGTGCGGTTTCGGAGCTAGGCCCTAGGTGGGGCCCTCCCGAGCTGGCTCTGGGGGGGTTGCTAGGGCCAGTGCACACAGGGCTTCTTCAGGCCAAATCAGCCTTCTCCGCGAAGGAGAAGACGTTTGGAGTGGGTTTCCAGCGGCGGAGACCACCAGCCAAGCAGCAGTGCCCACGGAGCCAGAGGCAGCCCAGACCCTCCCGGGCCCTATGGGGAGCCTAGGGCTAGGTGAGAACCAGGCAGGCGCTGCGCTCCTGAGCCAAGCCGCATCGGGGCTGAGGTTTGTTCCCCGAGCCCAGTTTCCCTTTGCAGAATGCAGCTCCTAGCAGCGCGTTTTGTGCGGTTTCGGAGCTAGACCCTAGGTGGGGCCCTCCCGAGCTGGCTCTGGGGGGGTTGCTAGGGCCAGTGCACACAGGGCTTCTTCAGGCCAAATCAGCCTTCTCCGCGAAGGAGAAGACGTTTGGAGTGGGTTTCCAGCGGCGGAGACCACCAGCCAAGCAGCAGTGCCCACGGAGCCAGAGGCAGCCCAGACCCTCCCGGGCCCTATGGGGAGCCTAGGGCTAGGTGAGAACCAGGCAGGCGCTGCGCTCCTGAGCCAAGCCGCATCGGGGCTGAGGTTTGTTCCCCGAGCCCAGTTTCCCTTTGCAGAATGCAGCTCCTAGCAGCGCGTTTTGTGCGGTTTCGGAGCTAGGCCCTAGGTGGGGCCCTCCCGAGCTGGCTCTGGGGGGGTTGCTATGGCCAGTGCACACAGGGCTTCTTCAGGCCAAATCAGCCTTCTCCGCGAAGGAGAAGACGTTTGGAGTGGGTTTCCAGCGGCGGAGACCACCAGCCAAGCAGCAGTGCCCACGGAGCCAGAGGCAGCCCAGACCCTCCCTGGCCCTATGGGGAGCCTAGGGCTAGGTGAGAACCAGGCAGGCGCTGCGCTCCTGAGCCAAGCCGCATCAGGGCTGAGGTTTGTTCCCCGAGCCCAGTTTCCCTTTGCAGAATGCAGCTCCTAGCAGCGCGTTTTGTGCGGTTTCGGAGCTAGGCCCTAGGTGGGGCCCTCCCGAGCTGGCTCTGGGGGGGTTGCTAGGGCCAGTGCACACAGGGCTTCTTCAGGCCAAATCAGCCTTCTCCGCGAAGGAGAAGACGTTTGGAGTGGGTTTCCAGCGGCGGAGACCACCAGCCAAGCAGCAGTGCCCACGGAGCCAGAGGCAGCCCAGACCCTCCTGGGCCCTATGGGGAGCCTAGGGCTAGGTGAGAATGAGGCAGGCGCTGCGCTCCTGAGCCAAGCCGCATCGGGGCTGAGGTTTGTTCCCCGAGCCCAGTTTCCCTTTGCAGAATGCAGCTCCTCGAAGCGCGTTTTGTGCGGTTTCGGAGCTAGGCCCTAGGTGGGGCCCTCCCGAGCTGGCTCTGGGGGGGTTGCTAGGGCCAGTGCACACAGGGCTTCTTCAGGCCAAATCAGCCTTCTCCGCGAAGGAGAAGACGTTTGGAGTGGGTTTCCAGCGGCGGAGACCACCAGCCAAGCAGCAGTGCCCACGGAGCCAGAGGCAGCCCAGACCCTCCCTGGCCCTATGGGGAGCCTAGGGCTAGGTGAGAACCAGGCAGGCGCTGCGCTCCTGAGCCAAGCCGCATCGGGGCTGAGGTTTGTTCCCCGAGCCCAGTTTCCCTTTGCAGAATGCAGCTCCTAGCAGCGCGTTTTGTGCGGTTTCGGAGCTAGGCCCTAGGTGGGGCCCTCCCGAGCTGGCTCTGGGGGGGTTGCTAGGGCCAGTGCACACAGGGCTTCTTCAGGCCAAATCAGCCTTCTCCGCGAAGGAGAAGACGTTTGGAGTGGGTTTCCAGCGGCGGAGACCACCAGCCAAGCAGCAGTGCCCACGGAGCCAGAGGCAGCCCAGACCCTCCCTGGCCCTATGGGCAGCCTAGGGCTAGGTGAGAACCAGGCAGGCGCTGCGCTCCTGAGCCAAGCCGCATCGGGGCTGAGGTTTGTTCCCCGAGCCCAGTTTCCCTTTGCAGAATGCAGCTCCTAGCAGCGCGTTTTGTGCGGTTTCGGAGCTAGGCCCTAGGTGGGGCCCTCCCGAGCTGGCTCTGGGGGGGTTGCTAGGGCCAGTGCACACAGGGCTTCTTCAGGCCAAATCAGCCTTCTCCGCGAAGGAGAAGACGTTTGGAGTGGGTTTCCAGCGGCGGAGACCACCAGCCAAGCAGCAGTGCCCACGGAGCCAGAGGCAGCCCAGACCCTCCTGGGCCCTATGGGGAGCCTAGGGCTAGGTGAGAACCAGGCAGGCGCTGCGCTCCTGAGCCAAGCCGCATCGGGGCTGAGGTTTGTTCCCCGAGCCCAGTTTCCCTTTGCAGAATGCAGCTCCTCGAAGCGCGTTTTGTGCGGTTTCGGAGCTAGGCCCTAGGTGGGGCCCTCCCGAGCTGGCTCTGGGGGGGTTGTTAGGGCCAGTGCACACAGGGCTTCTTCAGGCCAAATCAGCCTTCTCCGCGAAGGAGAAGACGTTTGGAGTGGGTTTCCAGCGGCGGAGACCACCAGCCAAGCAGCAGTGCCCACGGAGCCAGAGGCAGCCCAGACCCTCCCTGGCCCTATGGGGAGCCTAGGGCTAGGTGAGAACCAGGCAGGCGCTGCGCTCCTGAGCCAAGCCGCATCGGGGCTGAGGTTTGTTCCCCGAGCCCAGTTTCCCTTTGCAGAATGCAGCTCCTAGCAGCGCGTTTTGTGCGGTTTCGGAGCTAGGCCCTAGGTGGGGCCCTCCCGAGCTGGCTCTGGGGGGGTTGCTAGGGCCAGTGCACACAGGGCTTCTTCAGGCCAAATCAGCCTTCTCCGCGAAGGAGAAGACGTTTGGAGTGGGTTTCCAGCGGCGGAGACCACCAGCCAAGCAGCAGTGCCCACGGAGCCAGAGGCAGCCCAGACCCTCCCTGGCCCTATGGGGAGCCTAGGGCTAGGTGAGAACCAGGCAGGCGCTGCGCTCCTGAGCCAAGCCTCATCGGGGCTGAGGTTTGTTCCCCGAGCCCAGTTTCCCTTTGCAGAATGCAGCTCCTAGCAGCGCGTTTTGTGCGGTTTCGGAGCTAGGCCCTAGGTGGGGCCCTCCCGAGCTGGCTCTGGGGGGGTTGCTAGGGCCAGTGCACACAGGGCTTCTTCAGGCCAAATCAGCCTTCTCCGCGAAGGAGAAGACGTTTGGAGTGGGTTTCCAGCGGCGGAGACCACCAGCCAAGCAGCAGTGCCCACGGAGCCAGAGGCAGCCCAGACCCTCCTGGGCCCTAAGGGGAGCCTAGGGCTAGGTGAGAACCAGGCAGGCGCTGCGCTCCTGAGCCAAGCCGCATCGGGGCTGAGGTTTGTTCCCCGAGCCCAGTTTCCCTTTGCAGAATGCAGCTCCTAGCAGCGCGTTTTGTGCGGTTTCGGAGCTAGGCCCTAGGTGGGGCCCTCCCGAGCTGGCTCTGGGGGGGTTGCTAGGGCCAGTGCACACAGGGCTTCTTCAGGCCAAATCAGCCTTCTCCGCGAAGGAGAAGACGTTTGGAGTGGGTTTCCAGCGGCGGAGACCACCAGCCAAGCAGCAGTGCCCACGGAGCCAGAGGCAGCCCAGACCCTCCCTGGCCCTATGGGGAGCCTAGGGCTAGGTGAGAACCAGGCAGGCGCTGCGCTCCTGAGCCAAGCCGCATCGGGGCTGAGGTTTGTTCCCCGAGCCCAGTTTCCCTTTGCAGAATGCAGCTCCTAGCAGCGCGTTTTGTGCGGTTTCGGAGCTAGGCCCTAGGTGGGGCCCTCCCGAGCTGGCTCTGGGGGGGTTGCTAGGGCCAGTGCACACAGGGCTTCTTCAGGCCAAATCAGCCTTCTCCGCGAAGGAGAAGACGTTTGGAGTGGGTTTCCAGCGGCGGAGACCACCAGCCAAGCAGCAGTGCCCACGGAGCCAGAGGCAGCCCAGACCCTCCTGGGCCCTATGGGGAGCCTAGGGCTAGGTGAGAACCAGGCAGGCGCTGCGCTCCTGAGCCAAGCCGCATCGGGGCTGAGGTTTGTTCCCCGAGCCCAGTTTCCCTTTGCAGAATGCAGCTCCTCGAAGCGCGTTTTGTGCGGTTTCGGAGCTAGGCCCTAGGTGGGGCCCTCCCGAGCTGGCTCTGGGGGGGTTGTTAGGGCCAGTGCACACAGGGCTTCTTCAGGCCAAATCAGCCTTCTCCGCGAAGGAGAAGACGTTTGGAGTGGGTTTCCAGCGGCGGAGACCACCAGCCAAGCAGCAGTGCCCACGGAGCCAGAGGCAGCCCAGACCCTCCCTGGCCCTATGGGGAGCCTAGGGCTAGGTGAGAACCAGGCAGGCGCTGCGCTCCTGAGCCAAGCCGCATCGGGGCTGAGGTTTGTTCCCCGAGCCCAGTTTCCCTTTGCAGAATGCAGCTCCTAGCAGCGCGTTTTGTGCGGTTTCGGAGCTAGGCCCTAGGTGGGGCCCTCCCGAGCTGGCTCTGGGGGGGTTGCTAGGGCCAGTGCACACAGGGCTTCTTCAGGCCAAATCAGCCTTCTCCGCGAAGGAGAAGACGTTTGGAGTGGGTTTCCAGCGGCGGAGACCACCAGCCAAGCAGCAGTGCCCACGGAGCCAGAGGCAGCCCAGACCCTCCCTGGCCCTATGGGGAGCCTAGGGCTAGGTGAGAACCAGGCAGGCGCTGCGCTCCTGAGCCAAGCCTCATCGGGGCTGAGGTTTGTTCCCCGAGCCCAGTTTCCCTTTGCAGAATGCAGCTCCTAGCAGCGCGTTTTGTGCGGTTTCGGAGCTAGGCCCTAGGTGGGGCCCTCCCGAGCTGGCTCTGGGGGGGTTGCTAGGGCCAGTGCACACAGGGCTTCTTCAGGCCAAATCAGCCTTCTCCGCGAAGGAGAAGACGTTTGGAGTGGGTTTCCAGCGGCGGAGACCACCAGCCAAGCAGCAGTGCCCACGGAGCCAGAGGCAGCGCAGACCCTCCTGGGCCCTATGGGGAGCCTCGGGCTAGGTGAGAACCAGGCAGGCGCTGCGCTCCTGAGCCAAGCCGCATCGGGGCTGAGGTTTGTTCCCCGAGCCCAGTTTCCCTTTGCAGAATGCAGCTCCTAGCAGCGCGTTTTGTGCGGTTTCGGAGCTAGGCCCTAGGTGGGGCCCTCCCGAGCTGGCTCTGGGGGGGTTGTTAGGGCCAGTGCACACAGGGCTTCTTCAGGCCAAATCAGCCTTCTCCGCGAAGGAGAAGACGTTTGGAGTGGGTTTCCAGCGGCGGAGACCACCAGCCAAGCAGCAGTGCCCACGGAGCCAGAGGCAGCCCAGACCCTCCCTGGCCCTATGGGCAGCCGAGGGCTAGGTGAGAACCAGGCAGGCGCTGCGCTCCTGAGCCAAGCCGCATCGGGGCTGAGGTTTGTTCCCCGAGCCCAGTTTCCCTTTGCAGAATGCAGCTCCTAGCAGCGCGTTTTGTGCGGTTTCGGAGCTAGGCCCTAGGTGGGGCCCTCCCGAGCTGGCTCTGGGGGGGTTGCTAGGGCCAGTGCACACAGGGCTTCTTCAGGCCAAATCAGCCTTCTCCGCGAAGGAGAAGACGTTTGGAGTGGGTTTCCAGCGGCGGAGACCACCAGCCAAGCAGCAGTGCCCACGGAGCCAGAGGCAGCCCAGACCCTCCTTGGCCCGATGGGCAGCCTAGGGCTAGGTGAGAAGCAGGCAGGCGCTGCGCTCCTGAGCCAAGCCGCATCGGGGCTGAGGTTTGTTCCCCGAGCCCAGTTTCCCTTTGCAGAATGCAGCTCCTAGCAGCGCGTTTTGTGCGGTTTCGGAGCTAGGCCCTAGGTGGGGCCCTCCCGAGCTGGCTCTGGGGGGGTTGCTAGGGCCAGTGCACACAGGGCTTCTTCAGGCCAAATCAGCCTTCTCCGCGAAGGAGAAGACGTTTGGAGTGGGTTTCCAGCGGCGGAGACCACCAGCCAAGCAGCAGTGCCCACGGAGCCAGAGGCAGCCCAGACCCTCCCTGGCCCTATGGGGAGCCTAGGGCTAGGTGAGAAGCAGGCAGGCGCTGCGCTCCTGAGCCAAGCCGCATCGGGGCTGAGGTTTGTTCCCCGAGCCCAGTTTCCCTTTGCAGAATGCAGCTCCTAGCAGCGCGTTTTGTGCGGTTTCGGAGCTAGGCCCTAGGTGGGGCCCTCCCGAGCTGGCTCTGGGGGGGTTGCTAGGGCCAGTGCACACAGGGCTTCTTCAGGCCAAATCAGCCTTCTCCGCGAAGGAGAAGACGTTTGGAGTTGGTTTCCAGCGGCGGAGACCACCAGCCAAGCAGCAGTGCCCACGGAGCCAGAGGCAGCCCAGACCCTCCCTGGCCCTATGGGGAGCCTAGGGCTAGGTGAGAAGCAGGCAGGCGCTGCGCTCCTGAGCCAAGCCGCATCGGGGCTGAGGTTTGTTCCCCGAGCCCAGTTTCCCTTTGCAGAATGCAGCTCCTAGCAGCGCGTTTTGTGCGGTTTCGGAGCTAGGCCCTAGGTGGGGCCCTCCCGAGCTGGCTCTGGGGGGGTTGCTAGGGCCAGTGCACACAGGGCTTCTTCAGGCCAAATCAGCCTTCTCCGCAAAGGAGAAGACGTTTGGAGTGGGTTTCCAGCGGCGGAGACCACCAGCCAAGCAGCAGTGCCCACGGAGCCAGAGGCAGCCCAGACCCTCCCTGGCCCTATGGGCAGCCTAGGGCTAGGTGAGAACCAGGCAGGCGCTGCGCTCCTGAGCCAAGCCGCATCGGGGCTGAGGTTTGTTCCCCGAGCCCAGTTTCCCTTTGCAGAATGCAGCTCCTAGCAGCGCGTTTTGTGCGGTTTCGGAGCTAGGCCCTAGGTGGGGCCCTCCCGAGCTGGCTCTGGGGGGGTTGCTAGGGCCAGTGCACACAGGGCTTCTTCAGGCCAAATCAGCCTTCTCCGCGAAGGAGAAGACGTTTGGAGTGGGTTTCCAGCGGCGGAGACCACCAGCCAAGCAGCAGTGCCCACGGAGCCAGAGGCAGCCCAGACCCTCCTGGGCCCTATGGGGAGCCTAGGGCTAGGTGAGAACCAGGCAGGCGCTGCGCTCCTGAGCCAAGCCGCATCGGGGCTGAGGTTTGTTCCCCGAGCCCAGTTTCCCTTTGCAGAATGCAGCTCCTAGCAGCGCGTTTTGTGCGGTTTCGGAGCTAGGCCCTAGGTGGGGCCCTCCCGAGCTGGCTCTGGGGGGGTTGCTAGGGCCAGTGCACACAGGGCTTCTTCAGGCCAAATCAGCCTTCTCCGCGAAGGAGAAGACGTTTGGAGTGGGTGTCCAGCGGCGGAGACCACCAGCCAAGCAGCAGTGCCCACGGAGCCAGAGGCAGCCCAGACCCTCCTGGGCCCTAAGGGGAGCCTAGGGCTAGGTGAGAACCAGGCAGGCGCTGCGCTCCTGAGCCAAGCCGCATCGGGGCTGAGGTTTGTTCCCCGAGCCCAGTTTCCCTTTGCAGAATGCAGCTCCTAGCAGCGCGTTTTGTGCGGTTTCGGAGCTAGGCCCTAGGTGGGGCCCTCCCGAGCTGGCTCTGGGGGGGTTGCTAGGGCCAGTGCACACAGGGCTTCTTCAGGCCAAATCAGCCTTCTCCGCGAAGGAGAAGACGTTTGGAGTGGGTTTCCAGCGGCGGAGACCACCAGCCAAGCAGCAGTGCCCACGGAGCCAGAGGCAGCCCAGACCCTCCTGGGCCCTATGGGCAGCCGAGGGCTAGGTGAGAACCAGGCAGGCGCTGCGCTCCTGAGCCAAGCCGCATCGGGGCTGAGGTTTGTTCCCCGAGCCCAGTTTCCCTTTGCAGAATGCAGCTCCTAGCAGCGCGTTTTGTGCGGTTTCGGAGCTAGGCCCTAGGTGGGGCCCTCCCGAGCTGGCTCTGGGGGGGTTGCTAGGGCCAGTGCACACAGGGCTTCTTCAGGCCAAATCAGCCTTCTCCGCGAAGGAGAAGACGTTTGGAGTTGGTTTCCAGCGGCGGAGACCACCAGCCAAGCAGCAGTGCCCACGGAGCCAGAGGCAGCCCAGACCCTCCTGGGCCCTATGGGCAGCCTAGGGCTAGGTGAGAAGCAGGCAGGCGCTGCGCTCCTGAGCCAAGCCGCATCGGGGCTGAGGTTTGTTCCCCGAGCCCAGTTTCCCTTTGCAGAATGCAGCTCCTAGCAGCGCGTTTTGTGCGGTTTCGGAGCTAGGCCCTAGGTGGGGCCCTCCCGAGCTGGCTCTGGGGGGGTTGCTAGGGCCAGGGCACACAGGGCTTCTTCAGGCCAAATCAGCCTTCTCCGCGAAGGAGAAGACGTTTGGAGTGGGTTTCCAGCGGCGGAGACCACCAGCCAAGCAGCAGTGCCCACGGAGCCAGAGGCAGCCCAGACCCTCCCTGGCCCTATGGGGAGCCTAGGGCTAGGTGAGAACCAGGCAGGCGCTGCGCTCCTGAGCCAAGCCGCATCGGGGCTGAGGTTTGTTCCCCGAGCCCAGTTTCCCTTTGCAGAATGCAGCTCCTAGCAGCGCGTTTTGTGCGGTTTCGGAGCTAGGCCCTAGGTGGGGCCCTCCCGAGCTGGCTCTGGGGGGGTTGCTAGGGCCAGTGCACACAGGGCTTCTTCAGGCCAAATCAGCCTTCTCCGCGAAGGAGAAGACGTTTGGAGTGGGTTTCCAGCGGCGGAGACCACCAGCCAAGCAGCAGTGCCCACGGAGCCAGAGGCAGCCCAGACCCTCCTTGGCCCTATGGGGAGCCTAGGGCTAGGTGAGAACCAGGCAGGCGCTGCGCTCCTGAGCCAAGCCGCATCGGGGCTGAGGTTTGTTCCCCGAGCCCAGTTTCCCTTTGCAGAATGCAGCTCCTAGCAGCGCGTTTTGTGCGGTTTCGGAGCTAGGCCCTAGGTGGGGCCCTCCCGAGCTGGCTCTGGGGGGGTTGCTAGGGCCAGTGCACACAGGGCTTCTTCAGGCCAAATCAGCCTTCTCCGCGAAGGAGAAGACATTTGGAGTGGGTTTCCAGCGGCGGAGACCACCAGCCAAGCAGCAGTGCCCACGGAGCCAGAGGCAGCCCAGACCCTCCTGGGCCCTATGGGCAGCCGAGGGCTAGGTGAGAACCAGGCAGGCGCTGCGCTCCTGAGCCAAGCCGCATCGGGGCTGAGGTTTGTTCCCCGAGCCCAGTTTCCCTTTGCAGAATGCAGCTCCTAGCAGCGCGTTTTGTGCGGTTTCGGAGCTAGGCCCTAGGTGGGGCCCTCCCGAGCTGGCTCTGGGGGGGTTGCTAGGGCCAGTGCACACAGGGCATCTTCAGGCCAAATCAGCCTTCTCCGCGAAGGAGAAGACGTTTGGAGTGGGTTTCCAGCGGCGGAGACCACCAGCCAAGCAGCAGTGCCCACGGAGCCAGAGGCAGCCCAGACCCTCCTGGGCCCTATGGGGAGCCTAGGGCTAGGTGAGAACCAGGCAGGCGCTGCGCTCCTGAGCCAAGCCGCATCGGGGCTGAAGTTTGTTCCCCGAGCCCAGTTTCCCTTTGCAGAATGCAGCTCCTAGCAGCGCGTTTTGTGCGGTTTCGGAGCTAGGCCCTAGGTGGGGCCCTCCCGAGCTGGCTCTGGGGGGGTTGCTAGGGCCAGTGCACACAGGGCTTCTTCAGGCCAAATCAGCCTTCTCCGCGAAGGAGAAGACATTTGGAGTTGGTTTCCAGCGGCGGAGACCACCAGCCAAGCAGCAGTGCCCACGGAGCCAGAGGCAGCCCAGACCCTCCCTGGCCCTATGGGGAGCCTAGGGCTAGGTGAGAACCAGGCAGGCGCTGCGCTCCTGAGCCAAGCCGCATCGGGGCTGAGGTTTGTTCCCCGAGCCCAGTTTCCCTTTGCAGAATGCAGCTCCTAGCAGCGCGTTTTGTGCGGTTTCGGAGCTGGGCCCTAGGAGGGGCCCTCCCGAGCTGGCTCTGGGGGGGTTGCTAGGGCCAGTGCACACAGGGCTTCTTCAGGCCAAATCAGCCTTCTCCGCGAAGGAGAAGACGTTTGGAGTTGGTTTCCAGCGGCGGAGACCACCAGCCAAGCAGCAGTGCCCACGGAGCCAGAGGCAGCCCAGACCCTCCCTGGCCCTATGGGCAGCCGAGGGCTAGGTGAGAAGCAGGCAGGCGCTGCGCTCCTGAGCCAAGCCGCATCGGGGCTGAGGTTTGTTCCCCGAGCCCAGTTTCCCTTTGCAGAATGCAGCTCCTAGCAGCGCGTTTTGTGCGGTTTCGGAGCTAGGCCCTAGGTGGGGCCCTCCCGAGCTGGCTCTGGGGGGGTTGCTAGGGCCAGTGCACACAGGGCTTCTTCAGGCCAAATCAGCCTTCTCCGCGAAGGAGAAGACGTTTGGAGTGGGTTTCCAGCGGCGGAGACCACCAGCCAAGCAGCAGTGCCCACGGAGCCAGAGGCAGCCCAGACCCTCCTTGGCCCTATGGGCAGCCTAGGGCTAGGTGAGAACCAGGCAGGCGCTGCGCTCCTGAGCCAAGCCGCATCGGGGCTGAGGTTTGTTCCCCGAGCCCAGTTTCCCTTTGCAGAATGCAGCTCCTAGCAGCGCGTTTTGTGCGGTTTCGGAGCTAGGCCCTAGGTGGGGCCCTCCCGAGCTGGCTCTGGGGGGGTTGCTAGGGCCAGTGCACACAGGGCTTCTTCAGGCCAAATCAGCCTTCTCCGCGAAGGAGAAGACGTTTGGAGTTGGTTTCCAGCGGCGGAGACCACCAGCCAAGCAGCAGTGCCCACGGAGCCAGAGGCAGCCCAGACCCTCCTGGGCCCTATGGGGAGCCTAGGGCTAGGTGAGAACCAGGCAGGCGCTGCGCTCCTGAGCCAAGCCGCATCGGGGCTGAGGTTTGTTCCCCGAGCCCAGTTTCCCTTTGCAGAATGCAGCTCCTAGCAGCGCGTTTTGTGCGGTTTCGGAGCTAGGCCCTAGGTGGGGCCCTCCCGAGCTGGCTCTGGGGGGGTTGCTAGGGCCAGTGCACACAGGGCGTCTTCAGGCCAAATCAGCCTTCTCCGCGAAGGAGAAGACGTTTGGAGTGGGTTTCCAGCGGCGGAGACCACCAGCCAAGCAGCAGTGCCCACGGAGCCAGAGGCAGCCCAGACCCTCCTGGGCCCTATGGGGAGCCTAGGGCTAGGTGAGAACCAGGCAGGCGCTGCGCTCCTGAGCCAAGCCGCATCGGGGCTGAGGTTTGTTCCCCGAGCCCAGTTTCCCTTTGCAGAATGCAGCTCCTAGCAGCGCGTTTTGTGCGGTTTCGGAGCTAGGCCCTAGGTGGGGCCCTCCCGAGCTGGCTCTGGGGGGGTTGCTAGGGCCAGTGCACACAGGGCTTCTTCAGGCCAAATCAGCCTTCTCCGCGAAGGAGAAGACGTTTGGAGTGGGTTTCCAGCGGCGGAGACCACCAGCCAAGCAGCAGTGCCCACGGAGCCAGAGGCAGCCCAGACCCTCCCTGGCCCTATGGGGAGCCTAGGGCTAGGTGAGAACCAGGCAGGCGCTGTGCTCCTGAGCCAAGCCGCATCGGGGCTGAGGTTTGTTCCCCGAGCCCAGTTTCCCTTTGCAGAATGCAGCTCCTAGCAGCGCGTTTTGTGCGGTTTCGGAGCTAGGCCCTAGGTGGGGCCCTCCCGAGCTGGCTCTGGGGGGGTTGCTAGGGCCAGTGCACACAGGGCTTCTTCAGGCCAAATCAGCCTTCTCCGCGAAGGAGAAGACGTTTGGAGTGGGTTTCCAGCGGCGGAGACCACCAGCCAAGCAGCAGTGCCCACGGAGCCAGAGGCAGCCCAGACCCTCCTTGGCCCTATGGGCAGCCGAGGGCTAGGTGAGAAGCAGGCAGGCGCTGCGCTCCTGAGCCAAGCCGCATCGGGGCTGAGGTTTGTTCCCCGAGCCCAGTTTCCCTTTGCAGAATGCAGCTCCTAGCAGCGCGTTTTGTGCGGTTTCGGAGCTAGGCCCTAGGTGGGGCCCTCCCGAGCTGGCTCTGGGGGGGTTGCTAGGGCCAGTGCACACAGGGCTTCTTCAGGCCAAATCAGCCTTCTCCGCGAAGGAGAAGACGTTTGGAGTGGGTTTCCAGCGGCGGAGACCACCAGCCAAGCAGCAGTGTCCACGGAGCCAGAGGCAGCCCAGACCCTCCTGGGCCCTATGGGGAGCCTAGGGCTAGGTGAGAACCAGGCAGGCGCTGCGCTCCTGAGCCAAGCCGCATCGGGGCTGAGGTTTGTTCCCCGAGCCCAGTTTCCCTTTGCAGAATGCAGCTCCTAGCAGCGCGTTTTGTGCGGTTTCGGAGCTAGGCCCTAGGTGGGGCCCTCCCGAGCTGGCTCTGGGGGGTTGCTAGGGCCAGTGCACACAGGGCTTCTTCAGGCCAAATCAGCCTTCTCCGTGAAGGAGAAGACGTTTGGAGTGGGTTTCCAGCGGCGGAGACCACCAGCCAAGCAGCAGTGCCCACGGAGCCAGAGGCAGCCCAGACCCTCCTTGGCCCTATGGGCAGCCGAGGGCTAGGTGAGAACCAGGCAGGCGCTGCGCTCCTGAGCCAAGCCGCATCGGGGCTGAGGTTTGTTCCCCGAGCCCAGTTTCCCTTTGCAGAATGCAGCTCCTAGCAGCGCGTTTTGTGCGGTTTCGGAGCTAGGCCCTAGGTGGGGCCCTCCCGAGCTGGCTCTGGGGGGGTTGCTAGGGCCAGTGCACACAGGGCTTCTTCAGGCCAAATCAGCCTTCTCCGCGAAGGAGAAGACGTTTGGAGTGGGTTTCCAGCGGCGGAGACCACCAGCCAAGCAGCAGTGCCCACGGAGCCAGAGGCAGCCCAGACCCTCCTTGGCCCTATGGGCAGCCTAGGGCTAGGTGAGAAGCAGGCAGGCGCTGCGCTCCTGAGCCAAGCCGCATCGGGGCTGAGGTTTGTTCCCCGAGCCCAGTTTCCCTTTGCAGAATGCAGCTCCTAGCAGCGCGTTTTGTGCGGTTTCGGAGCTAGGCCCTAGGTGGGGCCCTCCCGAGCTGGCTCTGGGGGGGTTGCTAGGGCCAGTGCACACAGGGCTTCTTCAGGCCAAATCAGCCTTCTCCGCGAAGGAGAAGACGTTTGGAGTGGGTTTCCAGCGGCGGAGACCACCAGCCAAGCAGCAGTGCCCACGGAGCCAGAGGCAGCCCAGACCCTCCCTGGCCCTATGGCGAGCCTAGGGCTAGGTGAGAACCAGGCAGGCGCTGCGCTCCTGAGCCAAGCCGCATCGGGGCTGAGGTTTGTTCCCCGAGCCCAGTTTCCCTTTGCAGAATGCAGCTCCTAGCAGCGCGTTTTGTGCGGTTTCGGAGCTAGGCCCTAGGTGGGGCCCTCCCGAGCTGGCTCTGGGGGGGTTGCTAGGGCCAGTGCACACAGGGCTTCTTCAGGCCAAATCAGCCTTCTCCGCGAAGGAGAAGACGTTTGGAGTGGGTTTCCAGCGGCGGAGACCACCAGCCAAGCAGCAGTGCCCACGGAGCCAGAGGCAGCCCAGACCCTCCTGGGCCCTATGGGGAGCCTAGGGCTAGGTGAGAACCAGGCAGGCGCTGCGCTCCTGAGCCAAGCCGCATCGGGGCTGAGGTTTGTTCCCCGAGCCCAGTTTCCCTTTGCAGAATGCAGCTCCTAGCAGCGCGTTTTGTGCGGTTTCGGAGCTAGGCCCTAGGTGGGGCCCTCCCGAGCTGGCTCTGGGGGGGTTGCTAGGGCCAGTGCACACAGGGCTTCTTCAGGCCAAATCAGCCTTCTCCGCGAAGGAGAAGACGTTTGGAGTGGGTTTCCAGCGGCGGAGACCACCAGCCAAGCAGCAGTGCCCACGGAGCCAGAGGCAGCCCAGACCCTCCCTGGCCCTATGGGGAGCCTAGGGCTAGGTGAGAACCAGGCAGGCGCTGCGCTCCTGAGCCAAGCCGCATCGGGGCTGAGGTTTGTTCCCTGAGCCCAGTTTCCCTTTGCAGAATGCAGCTCCTAGCAGCGCGTTTTGTGCGGTTTCGGAGCTAGGCCCTAGGTGGGGCCCTCCCGAGCTGGCTCTGGGGGGGTTGCTAGGGCCAGTGCACACAGGGCTTCTTCAGGCCAAATCAGCCTTCTCCGCGAAGGAGAAGACGTTTGGAGTGGGTTTCCAGCGGCGGAGACCACCAGCCAAGCAGCAGTGCCCACGGAGCCAGAGGCAGCCCAGACCCTCCCTGGCCCTATGGGGAGCCTAGGGCTAGGTGAGAAGCAGGCAGGCGCTGCGCTCCTGAGCCAAGCCGCATCGGGGCTGAGGTTTGTTCCCCGAGCCCAGTTTCCCTTTGCAGAATGCAGCTCCTAGCAGCGCGTTTTGTGCGGTTTCGGAGCTAGGCCCTAGGTGGGGCCCTCCCGAGCTGGCTCTGGGGGGGTTGCTAGGGCCAGTGCACACAGGGCTTCTTCAGGCCAAATCAGCCTTCTCCGCGAAGGAGAAGACATTTGGAGTTGGTTTCCAGCGGCGGAGACCACCAGCCAAGCAGCAGTGCCCACGGAGCCAGAGGCAGCCCAGACCCTCCCTGGCCCTATGGGGAGCCTAGGGCTAGGTGAGAAGCAGGCAGGCGCTGCGCTCCTGAGCCAAGCCGCATCGGGGCTGAGGTTTGTTCCCCGAGCCCAGTTTCCCTTTGCAGAATGCAGCTCCTAGCGGCGCGTTTTGTGCGGTTTCGGAGCTGGGCCCTAGGTGGGGCCCTCCCGAGCTGGCTCTGGGGGGGTTGCTAGGGCCAGTGCACACAGGGCTTCTTCAGGCCAAATCAGCCTTCTCCGCGAAGGAGAAGACGTTTGGAGTGGGTTTCCAGCGGCGGAGACCACCAGCCAAGCAGCAGTGCCCACGGAGCCAGAGGCAGCCCAGACCCTCCCTGGCCCTATGGGCAGCCTAGGGCTAGGTGAGAACCAGGCAGGCGCTGCGCTCCTGAGCCAAGCCGCATCGGGGCTGAGGTTTGTTCCCCGAGCCCAGTTTCCCTTTGCAGAATGCAGCTCCTAGCAGCGCGTTTTGTGCGGTTTCGGAGCTAGGCCCTAGGTGGGGCCCTCCCGAGCTGGCTCTGGGGGGGTTGCTAGGGCCAGTGCACACAGGGCTTCTTCAGGCCAAATCAGCCTTCTCCGCGAAGGAGAAGACGTTTGGAGTGGGTTTCCAGCGGCGGAGACCACCAGCCAAGCAGCAGTGCCCACGGAGCCAGAGGCAGCCCAGACCCTCCCTGGCCCTATGGGGAGCCTAGGGCTAGGTGAGAACCAGGCAGGCGCTGCGCTCCTGAGCCAAGCCGCATCGGGGCTGAGGTTTGTTCCCCGAGCCCAGTTTCCCTTTGCAGAATGCAGCTCCTAGCAGCGCGTTTTGTGCGGTTTCGGAGCTAGGCCCTAGGTGGGGCCCTCCCGAGCTGGCTCTGGGGGGGTTGCTAGGGCCAGTGCACACAGGGCTTCTTCAGGCCAAATCAGCCTTCTCCGCGAAGGAGAAGACGTTTGGAGTGGGTTTCCAGCGGCGGAGACCACCAGCCAAGCAGCAGTGCCCACGGAGCCAGAGGCAGCCTAGACCCTCCTGGGCCCTATGGGGAGCCTAGGGCTAGGTGAGAACCAGGCAGGCGCTGCGCTCCTGAGCCAAGCCGCATCGGGGCTGAGGTTTGTTCCCCGAGCCCAGTTTCCCTTTGCAGAATGCAGCTCCTAGCAGCGCGTTTTGTGCGGTTTCGGAGCTAGGCCCTAGGTGGGGCCCTCCCGAGCTGGCTCTGGGGGGGTTGCTAGGGCCAGTGCACACAGGGCTTCTTCAGGCCAAATCAGCCTTCTCCGCGAAGGAGAAGACGTTTGGAGTTGGTTTCCAGCGGCGGAGACCACCAGCCAAGCAGCAGTGCCCACGGAGCCAGAGGCAGCCCAGACCCTCCCTGGCCCTATGGGGAGCCTAGGGCTAGGTGAGAAGCAGGCAGGCGCTGCGCTCCTGAGCCAAGCCGCATCGGGGCTGAGGTTTGTTCCCCGAGCCCAGTTTCCCTTTGCAGAATGCAGCTCCTAGCAGCGCGTTTTGTGCGGTTTCGGAGCTGGGCCCTAGGTGGGGCCCTCCCGAGCTGGCTCTGGGGGGGTTGCTAGGGCCAGTGCACACAGGGCTTCTTCAGGCCAAATCAGCCTTCTCCGCGAAGGAGAAGACGTTTGGAGTTGGTTTCCAGCGGCGGAGACCACCAGCCAAGCAGCAGTGCCCACGGAGCCAGAGGCAGCCCAGACCCTCCCTGGCCCTATGGGGAGCCTAGGGCTAGGTGAGAACCAGGCAGGCGCTGCGCTCCTGAGCCAAGCCGCATCGGGGCTGAGGTTTGTTCCCCGAGCCCAGTTTCCCTTTGCAGAATGCAGCTCCTAGCAGCGCGTTTTGTGCGGTTTCGGAGCTAGGCCCTAGGTGGGGCCCTCCCGAGCTGGCTCTGGGGGGGTTGCTAGGGCCAGTGCACACAGGGCTTCTTCAGGCCAAATCAGCCTTCTCCGCGAAGGAGAAGACGTTTGGAGTGGGTTTCCAGCGGCGGAGACCACCAGCCAAGCAGCAGTGCCCACGGAGCCAGAGGCAGCCCAGACCCTCCTTGGCCCTATGGGCAGCCTAGGGCTAGGTGAGAACCAGGCAGGCGCTGCGCTCCTGAGCCAAGCCGCATCGGGGCTGAGGTTTGTTCCCCGAGCCCAGTTTCCCTTTGCAGAATGCAGCTCCTAGCAGCGCGTTTTGTGCGGTTTCGGAGCTAGGCCCTAGGTGGGGCCCTCCCGAGCTGGCTCTGGGGGGGTTGCTAGGGCCAGTGCACACAGGGCTTCTTCAGGCCAAATCAGCCTTCTCCGCGAAGGAGAAGACGTTTGGAGTGGGTTTCCAGCGGCGGAGACCACCAGCCAAGCAGCAGTGCCCACGGAGCCAGAGGCAGCCCAGACCCTCCCTGGCCCTATGGGGAGCCTAGGGCTAGGTGAGAAGCAGGCAGGCGCTGCGCTCCTGAGCCAAGCCGCATCGGGGCTGAGGTTTGTTCCCCGAGCCCAGTTTCCCTTTGCAGAATGCAGCTCCTAGCAGCGCGTTTTGTGCGGTTTCGGAGCTAGGCCCTAGGTGGGGCCCTCCCGAGCTGGCTCTGGGGGGGTTGCTAGGGCCAGTGCACACAGGGCTTCTTCAGGCCAAATCAGCCTTCTCCGCGAAGGAGAAGACGTTTGGAGTGGGTTTCCAGCGGCGGAGACCACCAGCCAAGCAGCAGTGCCCACGGAGCCAGAGGCAGCCCAGACCCTCCTGGCCCTATGGGGAGCCTAGGGCTAGGTGAGAACCAGGCAGGCGCTGCGCTCCTGAGCCAAGCCGCATCGGGGCTGAGGTTTGTTCCCCGAGCCCAGTTTCCCTTTGCAGAATGCAGCTCCTAGCAGCGCGTTTTGTGCGGTTTCGGAGCTAGGCCCTAGGTGGGGCCCTCCCGAGCTGGCTCTGGGGGGGTTGCTAGGGCCAGTGCACACAGGGCTTCTTCAGGCCAAATCAGCCTTCTCCGCGAAGGAGAAGACGTTTGGAGTGGGTTTCCAGCGGCGGAGACCACCAGCCAAGCAGCAGTGCCCACGGAGCCAGAGGCAGCCCAGACCCTCCCTGGCCCTATGGGGAGCCTAGGGCTAGGTGAGAACCAGGCAGGCGCTGCGCTCCTGAGCCAAGCCGCATCGGGGCTGAGGTTTGTTCCCCGAGCCCAGTTTCCCTTTGCAGAATGCAGCTCCTAGCAGCGCGTTTTGTGCGGTTTCGGAGCTAGGCCCTAGGTGGGGCCCTCCCGAGCTGGCTCTGGGGGGGTTGCTAGGGCCAGTGCACACAGGGCTTCTTCAGGCCAAATCAGCCTTCTCCGCGAAGGAGAAGACGTTTGGAGTGGGTTTCCAGCGGCGGAGACCACCAGCCAAGCAGCAGTGCCCACGGAGCCAGAGGCAGCCCAGACCCTCCCTGGCCCTATGGGGAGCCTAGGGCTAGGTGAGAACCAGGCAGGCGCTGCGCTCCTGAGCCAAGCCGCATCGGGGCTGAGGTTTGTTCCCCGAGCCCAGTTTCCCTTTGCAGAATGCAGCTCCTAGCAGCGCGTTTTGTGCGGTTTCGGAGCTAGGCCCTAGGTGGGGCCCTCCCGAGCTGGCTCTGGGGGGGTTGCTAGGGCCAGTGCACACAGGGCTTCTTCAGGCCAAATCAGCCTTCTCCGCGAAGGAGAAGACGTTTGGAGTGGGTTTCCAGCGGCGGAGACCACCAGCCAAGCAGCAGTGCCCACGGAGCCAGAGGCAGCCCAGACCCTCCCTGGCCCTATGGGGAGCCTAGGGCTAGGTGAGAAGCAGGCAGGCGCTGCGCTCCTGAGCCAAGCCGCATCGGGGCTGAGGTTTGTTCCCCGAGCCCAGTTTCCCTTTGCAGAATGCAGCTCCTAGCAGCGCGTTTTGTGCGGTTTCGGAGCTAGGCCCTAGGTGGGGCCCTCCCGAGCTGGCTCTGGGGGGGTTGCTAGGGCCAGTGCACACAGGGCTTCTTCAGGCCAAATCAGCCTTCTCCGCGAAGGAGAAGACGTTTGGAGTGGGTTTCCAGCGGCGGAGACCACCAGCCAAGCAGCAGTGCCCACGGAGCCAGAGGCAGCCCAGACCCTCCCTGGCCCTATGGGGAGCCTAGGGCTAGGTGAGAACCAGGCAGGCGCTGCGCTCCTGAGCCAAGCCGCATCGGGGCTGAGGTTTGTTCCCCGAGCCCAGTTTCCCTTTGCAGAATGCAGCTCCTAGCAGCGCGTTTTGTGCGGTTTCGGAGCTAGGCCCTAGGTGGGGCCCTCCCGAGCTGGCTCTGGGGGGGTTGCTAGGGCCAGTGCACACAGGGCTTCTTCAGGCCAAATCAGCCTTCTCCGCGAAGGAGAAGACGTTTGGAGTGGGTTTCCAGCGGCGGAGACCACCAGCCAAGCAGCAGTGCCCACGGAGCCAGAGGCAGCCCAGACCCTCCCTGGCCCTATGGGGAGCCTAGGGCTAGGTGAGAACCAGGCAGGCGCTGCGCTCCTGAGCCAAGCCGCATCGGGGCTGAGGTTTGTTCCCCGAGCCCAGTTTCCCTTTGCAGAATGCAGCTCCTAGCAGCGCGTTTTGTGCGGTTTCGGAGCTAGGCCCTAGGTGGGGCCCTCCCGAGCTGGCTCTGGGGGGGTTGCTAGGGCCAGTGCACACAGGGCTTCTTCAGGCCAAATCAGCCTTCTCCGCGAAGGAGAAGACGTTTGGAGTGGGTTTCCAGCGGCGGAGACCACCAGCCAAGCAGCAGTGCCCACGGAGCCAGAGGCAGCCCAGACCCTCCCTGGCCCTATGGGGAGCCTAGGGCTAGGTGAGAACCAGGCAGGCGCTGCGCTCCTGAGCCAAGCCGCATCGGGGCTGAGGTTTGTTCCCCGAGCCCAGTTTCCCTTTGCAGAATGCAGCTCCTAGCAGCGCGTTTTGTGCGGTTTCGGAGCTAGGCCCTAGGTGGGGCCCTCCCGAGCTGGCTCTGGGGGGGTTGCTAGGGCCAGTGCACACAGGGCTTCTTCAGGCCAAATCAGCCTTCTCCGCGAAGGAGAAGACGTTTGGAGTGGGTTTCCAGCGGCGGAGACCACCAGCCAAGCAGCAGTGCCCACGGAGCCAGAGGCAGCCCAGACCCTCCTGGGCCCTATGGGGAGCCTAGGGCTAGGTGAGAAGCAGGCAGGCGCTGCGCTCCTGAGCCAAGCCGCATCGGGGCTGAGGTTTGTTCCCCGAGCCCAGTTTCCCTTTGCAGAATGCAGCTCCTAGCAGCGCGTTTTGTGCGGTTTCGGAGCTAGGCCCTAGGTGGGGCCCTCCCGAGCTGGCTCTGGGGGGGTTGCTAGGGCCAGTGCACACAGGGCTTCTTCAGGCCAAATCAGCCTTCTCCGCGAAGGAGAAGACGTTTGGAGTGGGTTTCCAGCGGCGGAGACCACCAGCCAAGCAGCAGTGCCCACGGAGCCAGAGGCAGCCCAGACCCTCCTGGGCCCTATGGGGAGCCTAGGGCTAGGTGAGAACCAGGCAGGCGCTGCGCTCCTGAGCCAAGCCGCATCGGGGCTGAGGTTTGTTCCCCGAGCCCAGTTTCCCTTTGCAGAATGCAGCTCCTAGCAGCGCGTTTTGTGCGGTTTCGGAGCTAGGCCCTAGGTGGGGCCCTCCCGAGCTGGCTCTGGGGGGGTTGCTAGGGCCAGTGCACACAGGGCTTCTTCAGGCCAAATCAGCCTTCTCCGCGAAGGAGAAGACGTTTGGAGTGGGTTTCCAGCGGCGGAGACCACCAGCCAAGCAGCAGTGCCCACGGAGCCAGAGGCAGCCCAGACCCTCCCTGGCCCTATGGGGAGCCTAGGGCTAGGTGAGAACCAGGCAGGCGCTGCGCTCCTGAGCCAAGCCGCATCGGGGCTGAGGTTTGTTCCCCGAGCCCAGTTTCCCTTTGCAGAATGCAGCTCCTAGCAGCGCGTTTTGTGCGGTTTCGGAGCTAGGCCCTAGGTGGGGCCCTCCCGAGCTGGCTCTGGGGGGGTTGCTAGGGCCAGTGCACACAGGGCTTCTTCAGGCCAAATCAGCCTTCTCCGCGAAGGAGAAGACGTTTGGAGTGGGTTTCCAGCGGCGGAGACCACCAGCCAAGCAGCAGTGCCCACGGAGCCAGAGGCAGCCCAGACCCTCCTTGGCCCTATGGGCAGCCTAGGGCTAGGTGAGAACCAGGCAGGCGCTGCGCTCCTGAGCCAAGCCGCATCGGGGCTGAGGTTTGTTCCCCGAGCCCAGTTTCCCTTTGCAGAATGCAGCTCCTAGCAGCGCGTTTTGTGCGGTTTCGGAGCTAGGCCCTAGGTGGGGCCCTCCCGAGCTGGCTCTGGGGGGGTTGCTAGGGCCAGTGCACACAGGGCTTCTTCAGGCCAAATCAGCCTTCTCCGCGAAGGAGAAGACGTTTGGAGTGGGTTTCCAGCGGCGGAGACCACCAGCCAAGCAGCAGTGCCCACGGAGCCAGAGGCAGCCCAGACCCTCCTGGGCCCTATGGGGAGCCTAGGGCTAGGTGAGAACCAGGCAGGCGCTGCGCTCCTGAGCCAAGCCGCATCGGGGCTGAGGTTTGTTCCCCGAGCCCAGTTTCCCTTTGCAGAATGCAGCTCCTAGCAGCGCGTTTTGTGCGGTTTCGGAGCTAGGCCCTAGGTGGGGCCCTCCCGAGCTGGCTCTGGGGGGGTTGCTAGGGCCAGTGCACACAGGGCTTCTTCAGGCCAAATCAGCCTTCTCCGCGAAGGAGAAGACGTTTGGAGTGGGTTTCCAGCGGCGGAGACCACCAGCCAAGCAGCAGTGCCCACGGAGCCAGAGGCAGCCCAGACCCTCCTTGGCCCTATGGGCAGCCTAGGGCTAGGTGAGAACCAGGCAGGCGCTGCGCTCCTGAGCCAAGCCGCATCGGGGCTGAGGTTTGTTCCCCGAGCCCAGTTTCCCTTTGCAGAATGCAGCTCCTAGCAGCGCGTTTTGTGCGGTTTCGGAGCTAGGCCCTAGGTGGGGCCCTCCCGAGCTGGCTCTGGGGGGGTTGCTAGGGCCAGTGCACACAGGGCTTCTTCAGGCCAAATCAGCCTTCTCCGCGAAGGAGAAGACGTTTGGAGTGGGTTTCCAGCGGCGGAGACCACCAGCCAAGCAGCAGTGCCCACGGAGCCAGAGGCAGCCCAGACCCTCCCTGGCCCTATGGGGAGCCTAGGGCTAGGTGAGAACCAGGCAGGCGCTGCGCTCCTGAGCCAAGCCGCATCGGGGCTGAGGTTTGTTCCCCGAGCCCAGTTTCCCTTTGCAGAATGCAGCTCCTAGCAGCGCGTTTTGTGCGGTTTCGGAGCTAGGCCCTAGGTGGGGCCCTCCCGAGCTGGCTCTGGGGGGGTTGCTAGGGCCAGTGCACACAGGGCTTCTTCAGGCCAAATCAGCCTTCTCCGCGAAGGAGAAGACGTTTGGAGTGGGTTTCCAGCGGCGGAGACCACCAGCCAAGCAGCAGTGCCCACGGAGCCAGAGGCAGCCCAGACCCTCCCTGGCCCTATGGGGAGCCTAGGGCTAGGTGAGAACCAGGCAGGCGCTGCGCTCCTGAGCCAAGCCGCATCGGGGCTGAGGTTTGTTCCCCGAGCCCAGTTTCCCTTTGCAGAATGCAGCTCCTAGCAGCGCGTTTTGTGCGGTTTCGGAGCTAGGCCCTAGGTGGGGCCCTCCCGAGCTGGCTCTGGGGGGGTTGCTAGGGCCAGTGCACACAGGGCTTCTTCAGGCCAAATCAGCCTTCTCCGCGAAGGAGAAGACGTTTGGAGTGGGTTTCCAGCGGCGGAGACCACCAGCCAAGCAGCAGTGCCCACGGAGCCAGAGGCAGCCCAGACCCTCCTTGGCCCTATGGGCAGCCGAGGGCTAGGTGAGAAGCAGGCAGGCGCTGCGCTCCTGAGCCAAGCCGCATCGGGGCTGAGGTTTGTTCCCCGAGCCCAGTTTCCCTTTGCAGAATGCAGCTCCTAGCAGCGCGTTTTGTGCGGTTTCGGAGCTAGGCCCTAGGTGGGGCCCTCCCGAGCTGGCTCTGGGGGGGTTGCTAGGGCCAGTGCACACAGGGCTTCTTCAGGCCAAATCAGCCTTCTCCGCGAAGGAGAAGACGTTTGGAGTGGGTTTCCAGCGGCGGAGACCACCAGCCAAGCAGCAGTGCCCACGGAGCCAGAGGCAGCCCAGACCCTCCTTGGCCCTATGGGCAGCCTAGGGCTAGGTGAGAACCAGGCAGGCGCTGCGCTCCTGAGCCAAGCCGCATCGGGGCTGAGGTTTGTTCCCCGAGCCCAGTTTCCCTTTGCAGAATGCAGCTCCTAGCAGCGCGTTTTGTGCGGTTTCGGAGCTAGGCCCTAGGTGGGGCCCTCCCGAGCTGGCTCTGGGGCGGTTGCTAGGGCCAGTGCACACAGGGCTTCTTCAGGCCAAATCAGCCTTCTCCGCAAAGGAGAAGACGTTTGGAGTGGGTTTCCAGCGGCGGAGACCACCAGCCAAGCAGCAGTGCCCACGGAGCCAGAGGCAGCCCAGACCCTCCCTGGCCCTATGGGGAGCCTAGGGCTAGGTGAGAACCAGGCAGGCGCTGCGCTCCTGAGCCAAGCCGCATCGGGGCTGAGGTTTGTTCCCCGAGCCCAGTTTCCCTTTGCAGAATGCAGCTCCTAGCAGCGCGTTTTGTGCGGTTTCGGAGCTAGGCCCTAGGTGGGGCCCTCCCGAGCTGGCTCTGGGGGGGTTGCTAGGGCCAGTGCACACAGGGCTTCTTCAGGCCAAATCAGCCTTCTCCGCGAAGGAGAAGACGTTTGGAGTGGGTTTCCAGCGGCGGAGACCACCAGCCAAGCAGCAGTGCCCACGGAGCCAGAGGCAGCCCAGACCCTCCCTGGCCCTATGGGCAGCCTAGGGCTAGGTGAGAACCAGGCAGGCGCTGCGCTCCTGAGCCAAGCCGCATCGGGGCTGAGGTTTGTTCCCCGAGCCCAGTTTCCCTTTGCAGAATGCAGCTCCTAGCAGCGCGTTTTGTGCGGTTTCGGAGCTAGGCCCTAGGTGGGGCCCTCCCGAGCTGGCTCTGGGGGGGTTGCTAGGGCCAGTGCACACAGGGCTTCTTCAGGCCAAATCAGCCTTCTCCGCGAAGGAGAAGACGTTTGGAGTGGGTTTCCAGCGGCGGAGACCACCAGCCAAGCAGCAGTGCCCACGGAGCCAGAGGCAGCCCAGACCCTCCCTGGCCCTATGGCGAGCCTAGGGCTAGGTGAGAAGCAGGCAGGCGCTGCGCTCCTGAGCCAAGCCGCATCGGGGCTGAGGTTTGTTCCCTGAGCCCAGTTTCCCTTTGCAGAATGCAGCTCCTAGCAGCGCGTTTTGTGCGGTTTCGGAGCTAGGCCCTAGGTGGGGCCCTCCCGAGCTGGCTCTGGGGGGGTTGCTAGGGCCAGTGCACACAGGGCTTCTTCAGGCCAAATCAGCCTTCTCCGCGAAGGAGAAGACGTTTGGAGTGGGTTTCCAGCGGCGGAGACCACCAGCCAAGCAGCAGTGCCCACGGAGCCAGAGGCAGCCCAGACCCTCCTGGGCCCTATGGGGAGCCTAGGGCTAGGTGAGAACCAGGCAGGCGCTGCGCTCCTGAGCCAAGCCGCATCGGGGCTGAGGTTTGTTCCCCGAGCCCAGTTTCCCTTTGCAGAATGCAGCTCCTAGCAGCGCGTTTTGTGCGGTTTCGGAGCTAGGCCCTAGGTGGGGCCCTCCCGAGCTGGCTCTGGGGGGGTTGCTAGGGCCAGTGCACACAGGGCTTCTTCAGGCCAAATCAGCCTTCTCCGCGAAGGAGAAGACGTTTGGAGTGGGTTTCCAGCGGCGGAGACCACCAGCCAAGCAGCAGTGCCCACGGAGCCAGAGGCAGCCCAGACCCTCCCTGGCCCTATGGGGAGCCTAGGGCTAGGTGAGAACCAGGCAGGCGCTGCGCTCCTGAGCCAAGCCGCATCGGGGCTGAGGTTTGTTCCCCGAGCCCAGTTTCCCTTTGCAGAATGCAGCTCCTAGCAGCGCGTTTTGTGCGGTTTCGGAGCTAGGCCCTAGGTGGGGCCCTCCCGAGCTGGCTCTGGGGGGGTTGCTAGGGCCAGTGCACACAGGGCTTCTTCAGGCCAAATCAGCCTTCTCCGCGAAGGAGAAGACGTTTGGAGTGGGTTTCCAGCGGCGGAGACCACCAGCCAAGCAGCAGTGCCCACGGAGCCAGAGGCAGCCCAGACCCTCCCTGGCCCTATGGGGAGCCTAGGGCTAGGTGAGAACCAGGCAGGCGCTGCGCTCCTGAGCCAAGCCGCATCGGGGCTGAGGTTTGTTCCCCGAGCCCAGTTTCCCTTTGCAGAATGCAGCTCCTAGCAGCGCGTTTTGTGCGGTTTCGGAGCTAGGCCCTAGGTGGGGCCCTCCCGAGCTGGCTCTGGGGGGGTTGCTAGGGCCAGTGCACACAGGGCTTCTTCAGGCCAAATCAGCCTTCTCCGCGAAGGAGAAGACGTTTGGAGTGGGTTTCCAGCGGCGGAGACCACCAGCCAAGCAGCAGTGCCCACGGAGCCAGAGGCAGCCCAGACCCTCCTTGGCCCTATGGGGAGCCTAGGGCTAGGTGAGAACCAGGCAGGCGCTGCGCTCCTGAGCCAAGCCGCATCGGGGCTGAGGTTTGTTCCCCGAGCCCAGTTTCCCTTTGCAGAATGCAGCTCCTAGCAGCGCGTTTTGTGCGGTTTCGGAGCTAGGCCCTAGGTGGGGCCCTCCCGAGCTGGCTCTGGGGGGGTTGCTAGGGCCAGTGCACACAGGGCTTCTTCAGGCCAAATCAGCCTTCTCCGCGAAGGAGAAGACGTTTGGAGTGGGTTTCCAGCGGCGGAGACCACCAGCCAAGCAGCAGTGCCCACGGAGCCAGAGGCAGCCCAGACCCTCCCGGGCCCTATGGGGAGCCTAGGGCTAGGTGAGAAGCAGGCAGGCGCTGCGCTCCTGAGCCAAGCCGCATCGGGGCTGAGGTTTGTTCCCCGAGCCCAGTTTCCCTTTGCAGAATGCAGCTCCTAGCAGCGCGTTTTGTGCGGTTTCGGAGCTAGGCCCTAGGTGGGGCCCTCCCGAGCTGGCTCTGGGGGGGTTGCTAGGGCCAGTGCACACAGGGCTTCTTCAGGCCAAATCAGCCTTCTCCGCGAAGGAGAAGACGTTTGGAGTGGGTTTCCAGCGGCGGAGACCACCAGCCAAGCAGCAGTGCCCACGGAGCCAGAGGCAGCCCAGACCCTCCCTGGCCCTATGGGGAGCCTAGGGCTAGGTGAGAACCAGGCAGGCGCTGCGCTCCTGAGCCAAGCCGCATCGGGGCTGAGGTTTGTTCCCCGAGCCCAGTTTCCCTTTGCAGAATGCAGCTCCTAGCAGCGCGTTTTGTGCGGTTTCGGAGCTAGGCCCTAGGTGGGGCCCTCCCGAGCTGGCTCTGGGGGGGTTGCTAGGGCCAGTGCACACAGGGCTTCTTCAGGCCAAATCAGCCTTCTCCGCGAAGGAGAAGACGTTTGGAGTGGGTTTCCAGCGGCGGAGACCACCAGCCAAGCAGCAGTGCCCACGGAGCCAGAGGCAGCCCAGACCCTCCCTGGCCCTATGGGGAGCCTAGGGCTAGGTGAGAACCAGGCAGGCGCTGCGCTCCTGAGCCAAGCCGCATCGGGGCTGAGGTTTGTTCCCCGAGCCCAGTTTCCCTTTGCAGAATGCAGCTCCTAGCAGCGCGTTTTGTGCGGTTTCGGAGCTAGGCCCTAGGTGGGGCCCTCCCGAGCTGGCTCTGGGGGGGTTGCTAGGGCCAGTGCACACAGGGCTTCTTCAGGCCAAATCAGCCTTCTCCGCGAAGGAGAAGACGTTTGGAGTGGGTTTCCAGCGGCGGAGACCACCAGCCAAGCAGCAGTGCCCACGGAGCCAGAGGCAGCCCAGACCCTCCCTGGCCCTATGGGGAGCCTAGGGCTAGGTGAGAAGCAGGCAGGCGCTGCGCTCCTGAGCCAAGCCGCATCGGGGCTGAGGTTTGTTCCCCGAGCCCAGTTTCCCTTTGCAGAATGCAGCTCCTAGCAGCGCGTTTTGTGCGGTTTCGGAGCTAGGCCCTAGGTGGGGCCCTCCCGAGCTGGCTCTGGGGGGGTTGCTAGGGCCAGTGCACACAGGGCTTCTTCAGGCCAAATCAGCCTTCTCCGCGAAGGAGAAGACGTTTGGAGTGGGTTTCCAGCGGCGGAGACCACCAGCCAAGCAGCAGTGCCCACGGAGCCAGAGGCAGCCCAGACCCTCCTTGGCCCTATGGGGAGCCTAGGGCTAGGTGAGAACCAGGCAGGCGCTGCGCTCCTGAGCCAAGCCGCATCGGGGCTGAGGTTTGTTCCCCGAGCCCAGTTTCCCTTTGCAGAATGCAGCTCCTAGCAGCGCGTTTTGTGCGGTTTCGGAGCTAGGCCCTAGGTGGGGCCCTCCCGAGCTGGCTCTGGGGGGGTTGCTAGGGCCAGTGCACACAGGGCTTCTTCAGGCCAAATCAGCCTTCTCCGCGAAGGAGAAGACGTTTGGAGTGGGTTTCCAGCGGCGGAGACCACCAGCCAAGCAGCAGTGCCCACGGAGCCAGAGGCAGCCCAGACCCTCCCTGGCCCTATGGGGAGCCTAGGGCTAGGTGAGAAGCAGGCAGGCGCTGCGCTCCTGAGCCAAGCCGCATCGGGGCTGAGGTTTGTTCCCCGAGCCCAGTTTCCCTTTGCAGAATGCAGCTCCTAGCAGCGCGTTTTGTGCGGTTTCGGAGCTAGGCCCTAGGTGGGGCCCTCCCGAGCTGGCTCTGGGGGGGTTGCTAGGGCCAGTGCACACAGGGCTTCTTCAGGCCAAATCAGCCTTCTCCGCGAAGGAGAAGACGTTTGGAGTGGGTTTCCAGCGGCGGAGACCACCAGCCAAGCAGCAGTGCCCACGGAGCCAGAGGCAGCCCAGACCCTCCCTGGCCCTATGGGGAGCCTAGGGCTAGGTGAGAACCAGGCAGGCGCTGCGCTCCTGAGCCAAGCCGCATCGGGGCTGAGGTTTGTTCCCCGAGCCCAGTTTCCCTTTGCAGAATGCAGCTCCTAGCAGCGCGTTTTGTGCGGTTTCGGAGCTAGGCCCTAGGTGGGGCCCTCCCGAGCTGGCTCTGGGGGGGTTGCTAGGGCCAGTGCACACAGGGCTTCTTCAGGCCAAATCAGCCTTCTCCGCGAAGGAGAAGACGTTTGGAGTGGGTTTCCAGCGGCGGAGACCACCAGCCAAGCAGCAGTGCCCACGGAGCCAGAGGCAGCCCAGACCCTCCTTGGCCCTATGGGGAGCCTAGGGCTAGGTGAGAACCAGGCAGGCGCTGCGCTCCTGAGCCAAGCCGCATCGGGGCTGAGGTTTGTTCCCCGAGCCCAGTTTCCCTTTGCAGAATGCAGCTCCTAGCAGCGCGTTTTGTGCGGTTTCGGAGCTAGGCCCTAGGTGGGGCCCTCCCGAGCTGGCTCTGGGGGGGTTGCTAGGGCCAGTGCACACAGGGCTTCTTCAGGCCAAATCAGCCTTCTCCGCGAAGGAGAAGACGTTTGGAGTGGGTTTCCAGCGGCGGAGACCACCAGCCAAGCAGCAGTGCCCACGGAGCCAGAGGCAGCCCAGACCCTCCCTGGCCCTATGGGGAGCCTAGGGCTAGGTGAGAACCAGGCAGGCGCTGCGCTCCTGAGCCAAGCCGCATCGGGGCTGAGGTTTGTTCCCCGAGCCCAGTTTCCCTTTGCAGAATGCAGCTCCTAGCAGCGCGTTTTGTGCGGTTTCGGAGCTAGGCCCTAGGTGGGGCCCTCCCGAGCTGGCTCTGGGGGGGTTGCTAGGGCCAGTGCACACAGGGCTTCTTCAGGCCAAATCAGCCTTCTCCGCGAAGGAGAAGACGTTTGGAGTGGGTTTCCAGCGGCGGAGACCACCAGCCAAGCAGCAGTGCCCACGGAGCCAGAGGCAGCCCAGACCCTCCCTGGCCCTATGGGGAGCCTAGGGCTAGGTGAGAACCAGGCAGGCGCTGCGCTCCTGAGCCAAGCCGCATCGGGGCTGAGGTTTGTTCCCCGAGCCCAGTTTCCCTTTGCAGAATGCAGCTCCTAGCAGCGCGTTTTGTGCGGTTTCGGAGCTAGGCCCTAGGTGGGGCCCTCCCGAGCTGGCTCTGGGGGGGTTGCTAGGGCCAGTGCACACAGGGCTTCTTCAGGCCAAATCAGCCTTCTCCGCGAAGGAGAAGACGTTTGGAGTGGGTTTCCAGCGGCGGAGACCACCAGCCAAGCAGCAGTGCCCACGGAGCCAGAGGCAGCCCAGACCCTCCCTGGCCCTATGGGGAGCCTAGGGCTAGGTGAGAAGCAGGCAGGCGCTGCGCTCCTGAGCCAAGCCGCATCGGGGCTGAGGTTTGTTCCCCGAGCCCAGTTTCCCTTTGCAGAATGCAGCTCCTAGCAGCGCGTTTTGTGCGGTTTCGGAGCTAGGCCCTAGGTGGGGCCCTCCCGAGCTGGCTCTGGGGGGGTTGCTAGGGCCAGTGCACACAGGGCTTCTTCAGGCCAAATCAGCCTTCTCCGCGAAGGAGAAGACGTTTGGAGTGGGTTTCCAGCGGCGGAGACCACCAGCCAAGCAGCAGTGCCCACGGAGCCAGAGGCAGCCCAGACCCTCCCTGGCCCTATGGGGAGCCTAGGGCTAGGTGAGAACCAGGCAGGCGCTGCGCTCCTGAGCCAAGCCGCATCGGGGCTGAGGTTTGTTCCCCGAGCCCAGTTTCCCTTTGCAGAATGCAGCTCCTAGCAGCGCGTTTTGTGCGGTTTCGGAGCTAGGCCCTAGGTGGGGCCCTCCCGAGCTGGCTCTGGGGGGGTTGCTAGGGCCAGTGCACACAGGGCTTCTTCAGGCCAAATCAGCCTTCTCCGCGAAGGAGAAGACGTTTGGAGTGGGTTTCCAGCGGCGGAGACCACCAGCCAAGCAGCAGTGCCCACGGAGCCAGAGGCAGCCCAGACCCTCCCTGGCCCTATGGGGAGCCTAGGGCTAGGTGAGAACCAGGCAGGCGCTGCGCTCCTGAGCCAAGCCGCATCGGGGCTGAGGTTTGTTCCCCGAGCCCAGTTTCCCTTTGCAGAATGCAGCTCCTAGCAGCGCGTTTTGTGCGGTTTCGGAGCTAGGCCCTAGGTGGGGCCCTCCCGAGCTGGCTCTGGGGGGGTTGCTAGGGCCAGTGCACACAGGGCTTCTTCAGGCCAAATCAGCCTTCTCCGCGAAGGAGAAGACGTTTGGAGTGGGTTTCCAGCGGCGGAGACCACCAGCCAAGCAGCAGTGCCCACGGAGCCAGAGGCAGCCCAGACCCTCCCTGGCCCTATGGGGAGCCTAGGGCTAGGTGAGAAGCAGGCAGGCGCTGCGCTCCTGAGCCAAGCCGCATCGGGGCTGAGGTTTGTTCCCCGAGCCCAGTTTCCCTTTGCAGAATGCAGCTCCTAGCAGCGCGTTTTGTGCGGTTTCGGAGCTAGGCCCTAGGTGGGGCCCTCCCGAGCTGGCTCTGGGGGGGTTGCTAGGGCCAGTGCACACAGGGCTTCTTCAGGCCAAATCAGCCTTCTCCGCGAAGGAGAAGACGTTTGGAGTGGGTTTCCAGCGGCGGAGACCACCAGCCAAGCAGCAGTGCCCACGGAGCCAGAGGCAGCCCAGACCCTCCTGGGCCCTATGGGGAGCCTAGGGCTAGGTGAGAAGCAGGCAGGCGCTGCGCTCCTGAGCCAAGCCGCATCGGGGCTGAGGTTTGTTCCCCGAGCCCAGTTTCCCTTTGCAGAATGCAGCTCCTAGCAGCGCGTTTTGTGCGGTTTCGGAGCTAGGCCCTAGGTGGGGCCCTCCCGAGCTGGCTCTGGGGGGGTTGCTAGGGCCAGTGCACACAGGGCTTCTTCAGGCCAAATCAGCCTTCTCCGCGAAGGAGAAGACGTTTGGAGTGGGTTTCCAGCGGCGGAGACCACCAGCCAAGCAGCAGTGCCCACGGAGCCAGAGGCAGCCCAGACCCTCCCTGGCCCTATGGGGAGCCTAGGGCTAGGTGAGAACCAGGCAGGCGCTGCGCTCCTGAGCCAAGCCGCATCGGGGCTGAGGTTTGTTCCCCGAGCCCAGTTTCCCTTTGCAGAATGCAGCTCCTAGCAGCGCGTTTTGTGCGGTTTCGGAGCTAGGCCCTAGGTGGGGCCCTCCCGAGCTGGCTCTGGGGGGGTTGCTAGGGCCAGTGCACACAGGGCTTCTTCAGGCCAAATCAGCCTTCTCCGCGAAGGAGAAGACGTTTGGAGTGGGTTTCCAGCGGCGGAGACCACCAGCCAAGCAGCAGTGCCCACGGAGCCAGAGGCAGCCCAGACCCTCCCTGGCCCTATGGGGAGCCTAGGGCTAGGTGAGAACCAGGCAGGCGCTGCGCTCCTGAGCCAAGCCGCATCGGGGCTGAGGTTTGTTCCCCGAGCCCAGTTTCCCTTTGCAGAATGCAGCTCCTAGCAGCGCGTTTTGTGCGGTTTCGGAGCTAGGCCCTAGGTGGGGCCCTCCCGAGCTGGCTCTGGGGGGGTTGCTAGGGCCAGTGCACACAGGGCTTCTTCAGGCCAAATCAGCCTTCTCCGCGAAGGAGAAGACGTTTGGAGTGGGTTTCCAGCGGCGGAGACCACCAGCCAAGCAGCAGTGCCCACGGAGCCAGAGGCAGCCCAGACCCTCCCGGGCCCTATGGGGAGCCTAGGGCTAGGTGAGAAGCAGGCAGGCGCTGCGCTCCTGAGCCAAGCCGCATCGGGGCTGAGGTTTGTTCCCCGAGCCCAGTTTCCCTTTGCAGAATGCAGCTCCTAGCAGCGCGTTTTGTGCGGTTTCGGAGCTAGGCCCTAGGTGGGGCCCTCCCGAGCTGGCTCTGGGGGGGTTGCTAGGGCCAGTGCACACAGGGCTTCTTCAGGCCAAATCAGCCTTCTCCGCGAAGGAGAAGACGTTTGGAGTGGGTTTCCAGCGGCGGAGACCACCAGCCAAGCAGCAGTGCCCACGGAGCCAGAGGCAGCCCAGACCCTCCTTGGCCCTATGGGCAGCCGAGGGCTAGGTGAGAAGCAGGCAGGCGCTGCGCTCCTGAGCCAAGCCGCATCGGGGCTGAGGTTTGTTCCCCGAGCCCAGTTTCCCTTTGCAGAATGCAGCTCCTAGCAGCGCGTTTTGTGCGGTTTCGGAGCTAGGCCCTAGGTGGGGCCCTCCCGAGCTGGCTCTGGGGGGGTTGCTAGGGCCAGTGCACACAGGGCTTCTTCAGGCCAAATCAGCCTTCTCCGCGAAGGAGAAGACGTTTGGAGTGGGTTTCCAGCGGCGGAGACCACCAGCCAAGCAGCAGTGCCCACGGAGCCAGAGGCAGCCCAGACCCTCCTTGGCCCTATGGGGAGCCTAGGGCTAGGTGAGAACCAGGCAGGCGCTGCGCTCCTGAGCCAAGCCGCATCGGGGCTGAGGTTTGTTCCCCGAGCCCAGTTTCCCTTTGCAGAATGCAGCTCCTAGCAGCGCGTTTTGTGCGGTTTCGGAGCTAGGCCCTAGGTGGGGCCCTCCCGAGCTGGCTCTGGGGGGGTTGCTAGGGCCAGTGCACACAGGGCTTCTTCAGGCCAAATCAGCCTTCTCCGCGAAGGAGAAGACGTTTGGAGTGGGTTTCCAGCGGCGGAGACCACCAGCCAAGCAGCAGTGCCCACGGAGCCAGAGGCAGCCCAGACCCTCCCGGGCCCTATGGGGAGCCTAGGGCTAGGTGAGAACCAGGCAGGCGCTGCGCTCCTGAGCCAAGCCGCATCGGGGCTGAGGTTTGTTCCCCGAGCCCAGTTTCCCTTTGCAGAATGCAGCTCCTAGCAGCGCGTTTTGTGCGGTTTCGGAGCTAGGCCCTAGGTGGGGCCCTCCCGAGCTGGCTCTGGGGGGGTTGCTAGGGCCAGTGCACACAGGGCTTCTTCAGGCCAAATCAGCCTTCTCCGCGAAGGAGAAGACGTTTGGAGTGGGTTTCCAGCGGCGGAGACCACCAGCCAAGCAGCAGTGCCCACGGAGCCAGAGGCAGCCCAGACCCTCCCGGGCCCTATGGGGAGCCTAGGGCTAGGTGAGAAGCAGGCAGGCGCTGCGCTCCTGAGCCAAGCCGCATCGGGGCTGAGGTTTGTTCCCCGAGCCCAGTTTCCCTTTGCAGAATGCAGCTCCTAGCAGCGCGTTTTGTGCGGTTTCGGAGCTGGGCCCTAGGTGGGGCCCTCCCGAGCTGGCTCTGGGGGGGTTGCTAGGGCCAGTGCACACAGGGCTTCTTCAGGCCAAATCAGCCTTCTCCGCGAAGGAGAAGACGTTTGGAGTGGGTTTCCAGCGGCGGAGACCACCAGCCAAGCAGCAGTGCCCACGGAGCCAGAGGCAGCCCAGACCCTCCTTGGCCCTATGGGCAGCCGAGGGCTAGGTGAGAAGCAGGCAGGCGCTGCGCTCCTGAGCCAAGCCGCATCGGGGCTGAGGTTTGTTCCCCGAGCCCAGTTTCCCTTTGCAGAATGCAGCTCCTAGCAGCGCGTTTTGTGCGGTTTCGGAGCTAGGCCCTAGGTGGGGCCCTCCCGAGCTGGCTCTGGGGGGGTTGCTAGGGCCAGTGCACACAGGGCTTCTTCAGGCCAAATCAGCCTTCTCCGCGAAGGAGACGACGTTTGGAGTGGGTTTCCAGCGGCGGAGACCACCAGCCAAGCAGCAGTGCCCACGGAGCCAGAGGCAGCCCAGACCCTCCTGGGCCCTATGGGGAGCCTAGGGCTAGGTGAGAACCAGGCAGGCGCTGCGCTCCTGAGCCAAGCCGCATCGGGGCTGAGGTTTGTTCCCCGAGCCCAGTTTCCCTTTGCAGAATGCAGCTCCTAGCAGCGCGTTTTGTGCGGTTTCGGAGCTAGGCCCTAGGTGGGGCCCTCCCGAGCTGGCTCTGGGGGGGTTGCTAGGGCCAGTGCACACAGGGCTTCTTCAGGCCAAATCAGCCTTCTCCGCGAAGGAGAAGACGTTTGGAGTGGGTTTCCAGCGGCGGAGACCACCAGCCAAGCAGCAGTGCCCACGGAGCCAGAGGCAGCCCAGACCCTCCCTGGCCCTATGGGGAGCCTAGGGCTAGGTGAGAACCAGGCAGGCGCTGCGCTCCTGAGCCAAGCCGCATCGGGGCTGAGGTTTGTTCCCCGAGCCCAGTTTCCCTTTGCAGAATGCAGCTCCTAGCAGCGCGTTTTGTGCGGTTTCGGAGCTAGGCCCTAGGTGGGGCCCTCCCGAGCTGGCTCTGGGGGGGTTGCTAGGGCCAGTGCACACAGGGCTTCTTCAGGCCAAATCAGCCTTCTCCGCGAAGGAGAAGACGTTTGGAGTGGGTTTCCAGCGGCGGAGACCACCAGCCAAGCAGCAGTGCCCACGGAGCCAGAGGCAGCCCAGACCCTCCCGGGCCCTATGGGGAGCCTAGGGCTAGGTGAGAAGCAGGCAGGCGCTGCGCTCCTGAGCCAAGCCGCATCGGGGCTGAGGTTTGTTCCCCGAGCCCAGTTTCCCTTTGCAGAATGCAGCTCCTAGCAGCGCGTTTTGTGCGGTTTCGGAGCTAGGCCCTAGGTGGGGCCCTCCCGAGCTGGCTCTGGGGGGGTTGCTAGGGCCAGTGCACACAGGGCTTCTTCAGGCCAAATCAGCCTTCTCCGCGAAGGAGAAGACGTTTGGAGTGGGTTTCCAGCGGCGGAGACCACCAGCCAAGCAGCAGTGCCCACGGAGCCAGAGGCAGCCCAGACCCTCCTTGGCCCTATGGGCAGCCTAGGGCTAGGTGAGAAGCAGGCAGGCGCTGCGCTCCTGAGCCAAGCCGCATCGGGGCTGAGGTTTGTTCCCCGAGCCCAGTTTCCCTTTGCAGAATGCAGCTCCTAGCAGCGCGTTTTGTGCGGTTTCGGAGCTAGGCCCTAGGTGGGGCCCTCCCGAGCTGGCTCTGGGGGGGTTGCTAGGGCCAGTGCACACAGGGCTTCTTCAGGCCAAATCAGCCTTCTCCGCGAAGGAGAAGACGTTTGGAGTGGGTTTCCAGCGGCGGAGACCACCAGCCAAGCAGCAGTGCCCACGGAGCCAGAGGCAGCCCAGACCCTCCCTGGCCCTATGGGGAGCCTAGGGCTAGGTGAGAACCAGGCAGGCGCTGCGCTCCTGAGCCAAGCCGCATCGGGGCTGAGGTTTGTTCCCCGAGCCCAGTTTCCCTTTGCAGAATGCAGCTCCTAGCAGCGCGTTTTGTGCGGTTTCGGAGCTAGGCCCTAGGTGGGGCCCTCCCGAGCTGGCTCTGGGGGGGTTGCTAGGGCCAGTGCACACAGGGCTTCTTCAGGCCAAATCAGCCTTCTCCGCGAAGGAGAAGACGTTTGGAGTGGGTTTCCAGCGGCGGAGACCACCAGCCAAGCAGCAGTGCCCACGGAGCCAGAGGCAGCCCAGACCCTCCCGGGCCCTATGGGGAGCCTAGGGCTAGGTGAGAAGCAGGCAGGCGCTGCGCTCCTGAGCCAAGCCGCATCGGGGCTGAGGTTTGTTCCCCGAGCCCAGTTTCCCTTTGCAGAATGCAGCTCCTAGCAGCGCGTTTTGTGCGGTTTCGGAGCTAGGCCCTAGGTGGGGCCCTCCCGAGCTGGCTCTGGGGGGGTTGCTAGGGCCAGTGCACACAGGGCTTCTTCAGGCCAAATCAGCCTTCTCCGCGAAGGAGAAGACGTTTGGAGTGGGTTTCCAGCGGCGGAGACCACCAGCCAAGCAGCAGTGCCCACGGAGCCAGAGGCAGCCCAGACCCTCCCGGGCCCTATGGGGAGCCTAGGGCTAGGTGAGAAGCAGGCAGGCGCTGCGCTCCTGAGCCAAGCCGCATCGGGGCTGAGGTTTGTTCCCCGAGCCCAGTTTCCCTTTGCAGAATGCAGCTCCTAGCAGCGCGTTTTGTGCGGTTTCGGAGCTAGGCCCTAGGTGGGGCCCTCCCGAGCTGGCTCTGGGGGGGTTGCTAGGGCCAGTGCACACAGGGCTTCTTCAGGCCAAATCAGCCTTCTCCGCGAAGGAGAAGACGTTTGGAGTGGGTTTCCAGCGGCGGAGACCACCAGCCAAGCAGCAGTGCCCACGGAGCCAGAGGCAGCCCAGACCCTCCTTGGCCCTATGGGCAGCCTAGGGCTAGGTGAGAAGCAGGCAGGCGCTGCGCTCCTGAGCCAAGCCGCATCGGGGCTGAGGTTTGTTCCCCGAGCCCAGTTTCCCTTTGCAGAATGCAGCTCCTAGCAGCGCGTTTTGTGCGGTTTCGGAGCTAGGCCCTAGGTGGGGCCCTCCCGAGCTGGCTCTGGGGGGGTTGCTAGGGCCAGTGCACACAGGGCTTCTTCAGGCCAAATCAGCCTTCTCCGCGAAGGAGAAGACGTTTGGAGTGGGTTTCCAGCGGCGGAGACCACCAGCCAAGCAGCAGTGCCCACGGAGCCAGAGGCAGCCCAGACCCTCCTGGGCCCTATGGGGAGCCTAGGGCTAGGTGAGAACCAGGCAGGCGCTGCGCTCCTGAGCCAAGCCGCATCGGGGCTGAGGTTTGTTCCCCGAGCCCAGTTTCCCTTTGCAGAATGCAGCTCCTAGCAGCGCGTTTTGTGCGGTTTCGGAGCTAGGCCCTAGGTGGGGCCCTCCCGAGCTGGCTCTGGGGGGGTTGCTAGGGCCAGTGCACACAGGGCTTCTTCAGGCCAAATCAGCCTTCTCCGCGAAGGAGAAGACGTTTGGAGTGGGTTTCCAGCGGCGGAGACCACCAGCCAAGCAGCAGTGCCCACGGAGCCAGAGGCAGCCCAGACCCTCCTGGGCCCTATGGGGAGCCTAGGGCTAGGTGAGAACCAGGCAGGCGCTGCGCTCCTGAGCCAAGCCGCATCGGGGCTGAGGTTTGTTCCCCGAGCCCAGTTTCCCTTTGCAGAATGCAGCTCCTAGCAGCGCGTTTTGTGCGGTTTCGGAGCTAGGCCCTAGGTGGGGCCCTCCCGAGCTGGCTCTGGGGGGGTTGCTAGGGCCAGTGCACACAGGGCTTCTTCAGGCCAAATCAGCCTTCTCCGCGAAGGAGAAGACGTTTGGAGTGGGTTTCCAGCGGCGGAGACCACCAGCCAAGCAGCAGTGCCCACGGAGCCAGAGGCAGCCCAGACCCTCCCTGGCCCTATGGGGAGCCTAGGGCTAGGTGAGAAGCAGGCAGGCGCTGCGCTCCTGAGCCAAGCCGCATCGGGGCTGAGGTTTGTTCCCCGAGCCCAGTTTCCCTTTGCAGAATGCAGCTCCTAGCAGCGCGTTTTGTGCGGTTTCGGAGCTAGGCCCTAGGTGGGGCCCTCCCGAGCTGGCTCTGGGGGGGTTGCTAGGGCCAGTGCACACAGGGCTTCTTCAGGCCAAATCAGCCTTCTCCGCGAAGGAGAAGACGTTTGGAGTGGGTTTCCAGCGGCGGAGACCACCAGCCAAGCAGCAGTGCCCACGGAGCCAGAGGCAGCCCAGACCCTCCCGGGCCCTATGGGGAGCCTAGGGCTAGGTGAGAAGCAGGCAGGCGCTGCGCTCCTGAGCCAAGCCGCATCGGGGCTGAGGTTTGTTCCCCGAGCCCAGTTTCCCTTTGCAGAATGCAGCTCCTAGCAGCGCGTTTTGTGCGGTTTCGGAGCTAGGCCCTAGGTGGGGCCCTCCCGAGCTGGCTCTGGGGGGGTTGCTAGGGCCAGTGCACACAGGGCTTCTTCAGGCCAAATCAGCCTTCTCCGCGAAGGAGAAGACGTTTGGAGTGGGTTTCCAGCGGCGGAGACCACCAGCCAAGCAGCAGTGCCCACGGAGCCAGAGGCAGCCCAGACCCTCCCTGGCCCTATGGGCAGCCGAGGGCTAGGTGAGAACCAGGCAGGCGCTGCGCTCCTGAGCCAAGCCGCATCGGGGCTGAGGTTTGTTCCCCGAGCCCAGTTTCCCTTTGCAGAATGCAGCTCCTAGCAGCGCGTTTTGTGCGGTTTCGGAGCTAGGCCCTAGGTGGGGCCCTCCCGAGCTGGCTCTGGGGGGGTTGCTAGGGCCAGTGCACACAGGGCTTCTTCAGGCCAAATCAGCCTTCTCCGCGAAGGAGAAGACGTTTGGAGTGGGTTTCCAGCGGCGGAGACCACCAGCCAAGCAGCAGTGCCCACGGAGCCAGAGGCAGCCCAGACCCTCCTGGGCCCTATGGGGAGCCTAGGGCTAGGTGAGAACCAGGCAGGCGCTGCGCTCCTGAGCCAAGCCGCATCGGGGCTGAGGTTTGTTCCCCGAGCCCAGTTTCCCTTTGCAGAATGCAGCTCCTAGCAGCGCGTTTTGTGCGGTTTCGGAGCTAGGCCCTAGGTGGGGCCCTCCCGAGCTGGCTCTGGGGGGGTTGCTAGGGCCAGTGCACACAGGGCTTCTTCAGGCCAAATCAGCCTTCTCCGCGAAGGAGAAGACGTTTGGAGTGGGTTTCCAGCGGCGGAGACCACCAGCCAAGCAGCAGTGCCCACGGAGCCAGAGGCAGCCCAGACCCTCCTTGGCCCTATGGGGAGCCTAGGGCTAGGTGAGAAGCAGGCAGGCGCTGCGCTCCTGAGCCAAGCCGCATCGGGGCTGAGGTTTGTTCCCCGAGCCCAGTTTCCCTTTGCAGAATGCAGCTCCTAGCAGCGCGTTTTGTGCGGTTTCGGAGCTAGGCCCTAGGTGGGGCCCTCCCGAGCTGGCTCTGGGGGGGTTGCTAGGGCCAGTGCACACAGGGCTTCTTCAGGCCAAATCAGCCTTCTCCGCGAAGGAGAAGACGTTTGGAGTGGGTTTCCAGCGGCGGAGACCACCAGCCAAGCAGCAGTGCCCACGGAGCCAGAAGCAGCCCAGACCCTCCTGGGCCCTATGGGGAGCCTAGGGCTAGGTGAGAACCAGGCAGGCGCTGCGCTCCTGAGCCAAGCCGCATCGGGGCTGAGGTTTGTTCCCCGAGCCCAGTTTCCCTTTGCAGAATGCAGCTCCTAGCAGCGCGTTTTGTGCGGTTTCGGAGCTAGGCCCTAGGTGGGGCCCTCCCGAGCTGGCTCTGGGGGGGTTGCTAGGGCCAGTGCACACAGGGCTTCTTCAGGCCAAATCAGCCTTCTCCGCGAAGGAGAAGACGTTTGGAGTGGGTTTCCAGCGGCGGAGACCACCAGCCAAGCAGCAGTGCCCACGGAGCCAGAGGCAGCCCAGACCCTCCTGGGCCCTATGGGGAGCCTAGGGCTAGGTGAGAACCAGGCAGGCGCTGCGCTCCTGAGCCAAGCCGCATCGGGGCTGAGGTTTGTTCCCCGAGCCCAGTTTCCCTTTGCAGAATGCAGCTCCTAGCAGCGCGTTTTGTGCGGTTTCGGAGCTAGGCCCTAGGTGGGGCCCTCCCGAGCTGGCTCTGGGGGGGTTGCTAGGGCCAGTGCACACAGGGCTTCTTCAGGCCAAATCAGCCTTCTCCGCGAAGGAGAAGACGTTTGGAGTGGGTTTCCAGCGGCGGAGACCACCAGCCAAGCAGCAGTGCCCACGGAGCCAGAGGCAGCCCAGACCCTCCTGGGCCCTATGGGGAGCCTAGGGCTAGGTGAGAACCAGGCAGGCGCTGCGCTCCTGAGCCAAGCCGCATCGGGGCTGAGGTTTGTTCCCCGAGCCCAGTTTCCCTTTGCAGAATGCAGCTCCTAGCAGCGCGTTTTGTGCGGTTTCGGAGCTAGGCCCTAGGTGGGGCCCTCCCGAGCTGGCTCTGGGGGGGTTGCTAGGGCCAGTGCACACAGGGCTTCTTCAGGCCAAATCAGCCTTCTCCGCGAAGGAGAAGACGTTTGGAGTGGGTTTCCAGCGGCGGAGACCACCAGCCAAGCAGCAGTGCCCACGGAGCCAGAGGCAGCCCAGACCCTCCTGGGCCCTATGGGGAGCCTAGGGCTAGGTGAGAAGCAGGCAGGCGCTGCGCTCCTGAGCCAAGCCGCATCGGGGCTGAGGTTTGTTCCCCGAGCCCAGTTTCCCTTTGCAGAATGCAGCTCCTAGCAGCGCGTTTTGTGCGGTTTCGGAGCTAGGCCCTAGGTGGGGCCCTCCCGAGCTGGCTCTGGGGGGGTTGCTAGGGCCAGTGCACACAGGGCTTCTTCAGGCCAAATCAGCCTTCTCCGCGAAGGAGAAGACGTTTGGAGTGGGTTTCCAGCGGCGGAGACCACCAGCCAAGCAGCAGTGCCCACGGAGCCAGAGGCAGCCCAGACCCTCCCTGGCCCTATGGGGAGCCTAGGGCTAGGTGAGAAGCAGGCAGGCGCTGCGCTCCTGAGCCAAGCCGCATCTGGGCTGAGGTTTGTTCCCCGAGCCCAGTTTCCCTTTGCAGAATGCAGCTCCTAGCAGCGCGTTTTGTGCGGTTTCGGAGCTAGGCCCTAGGTGGGGCCCTCCCGAGCTGGCTCTGGGGGGGTTGCTAGGGCCAGTGCACACAGGGCTTCTTCAGGCCAAATCAGCCTTCTCCGCGAAGGAGAAGACGTTTGGAGTGGGTTTCCAGCGGCGGAGACCACCAGCCAAGCAGCAGTGCCCACGGAGCCAGAGGCAGCCCAGACCCTCCTGGGCCCTATGGGGAGCCTAGGGCTAGGTGAGAACCAGGCAGGCGCTGCGCTCCTGAGCCAAGCCGCATCGGGGCTGAGGTTTGTTCCCCGAGCCCAGTTTCCCTTTGCAGAATGCAGCTCCTAGCAGCGCGTTTTGTGCGGTTTCGGAGCTAGGCCCTAGGTGGGGCCCTCCCGAGCTGGCTCTGGGGGGGTTGCTAGGGCCAGTGCACACAGGGCTTCTTCAGGCCAAATCAGCCTTCTCCGCGAAGGAGAAGACGTTTGGAGTGGGTTTCCAGCGGCGGAGACCACCAGCCAAGCAGCAGTGCCCACGGAGCCAGAGGCAGCCCAGACCCTCCCTGGCCCTATGGGGAGCCTAGGGCTAGGTGAGAACCAGGCAGGCGCTGCGCTCCTGAGCCAAGCCGCATCGGGGCTGAGGTTTGTTCCCCGAGCCCAGTTTCCCTTTGCAGAATGCAGCTCCTAGCAGCGCGTTTTGTGCGGTTTCGGAGCTAGGCCCTAGGTGGGGCCCTCCCGAGCTGGCTCTGGGGGGGTTGCTAGGGCCAGTGCACACAGGGCTTCTTCAGGCCAAATCAGCCTTCTCCGCGAAGGAGAAGACGTTTGGAGTGGGTTTCCAGCGGCGGAGACCACCAGCCAAGCAGCAGTGCCCACGGAGCCAGAGGCAGCCCAGACCCTCCCTGGCCCTATGGGGAGCCTAGGGCTAGGTGAGAAGCAGGCAGGCGCTGCGCTCCTGAGCCAAGCCGCATCTGGGCTGAGGTTTGTTCCCCGAGCCCAGTTTCCCTTTGCAGAATGCAGCTCCTAGCAGCGCGTTTTGTGCGGTTTCGGAGCTAGGCCCTAGGTGGGGCCCTCCCGAGCTGGCTCTGGGGGGGTTGCTAGGGCCAGTGCACACAGGGCTTCTTCAGGCCAAATCAGCCTTCTCCGCGAAGGAGAAGACGTTTGGAGTGGGTTTCCAGCGGCGGAGACCACCAGCCAAGCAGCAGTGCCCACGGAGCCAGAGGCAGCCCAGACCCTCCTGGGCCCTATGGGGAGCCTAGGGCTAGGTGAGAACCAGGCAGGCGCTGCGCTCCTGAGCCAAGCCGCATCGGGGCTGAGGTTTGTTCCCCGAGCCCAGTTTCCCTTTGCAGAATGCAGCTCCTAGCAGCGCGTTTTGTGCGGTTTCGGAGCTAGGCCCTAGGTGGGGCCCTCCCGAGCTGGCTCTGGGGGGGTTGCTAGGGCCAGTGCACACAGGGCTTCTTCAGGCCAAATCAGCCTTCTCCGCGAAGGAGAAGACGTTTGGAGTGGGTTTCCAGCGGCGGAGACCACCAGCCAAGCAGCAGTGCCCACGGAGCCAGAGGCAGCCCAGACCCTCCCTGGCCCTATGGGGAGCCTAGGGCTAGGTGAGAACCAGGCAGGCGCTGCGCTCCTGAGCCAAGCCGCATCGGGGCTGAGGTTTGTTCCCCGAGCCCAGTTTCCCTTTGCAGAATGCAGCTCCTAGCAGCGCGTTTTGTGCGGTTTCGGAGCTAGGCCCTAGGTGGGGCCCTCCCGAGCTGGCTCTGGGGGGGTTGCTAGGGCCAGTGCACACAGGGCTTCTTCAGGCCAAATCAGCCTTCTCCGCGAAGGAGAAGACGTTTGGAGTGGGTTTCCAGCGGCGGAGACCACCAGCCAAGCAGCAGTGCCCACGGAGCCAGAGGCAGCCCAGACCCTCCCTGGCCCTATGGGGAGCCTAGGGCTAGGTGAGAAGCAGGCAGGCGCTGCGCTCCTGAGCCAAGCCGCATCGGGGCTGAGGTTTGTTCCCCGAGCCCAGTTTCCCTTTGCAGAATGCAGCTCCTAGCAGCGCGTTTTGTGCGGTTTCGGAGCTAGGCCCTAGGTGGGGCCCTCCCGAGCTGGCTCTGGGGGGGTTGCTAGGGCCAGTGCACACAGGGCTTCTTCAGGCCAAATCAGCCTTCTCCGCGAAGGAGAAGACGTTTGGAGTGGGTTTCCAGCGGCGGAGACCACCAGCCAAGCAGCAGTGCCCACGGAGCCAGAGGCAGCCCAGACCCTCCCTGGCCCTATGGGGAGCCTAGGGCTAGGTGAGAAGCAGGCAGGCGCTGCGCTCCTGAGCCAAGCCGCATCGGGGCTGAGGTTTGTTCCCCGAGCCCAGTTTCCCTTTGCAGAATGCAGCTCCTAGCAGCGCGTTTTGTGCGGTTTCGGAGCTAGGCCCTAGGTGGGGCCCTCCCGAGCTGGCTCTGGGGGGGTTGCTAGGGCCAGTGCACACAGGGCTTCTTCAGGCCAAATCAGCCTTCTCCGCGAAGGAGAAGACGTTTGGAGTGGGTTTCCAGCGGCGGAGACCACCAGCCAAGCAGCAGTGCCCACGGAGCCAGAGGCAGCCCAGACCCTCCTGGGCCCTATGGGGAGCCTAGGGCTAGGTGAGAACCAGGCAGGCGCTGCGCTCCTGAGCCAAGCCGCATCGGGGCTGAGGTTTGTTCCCCGAGCCCAGTTTCCCTTTGCAGAATGCAGCTCCTAGCAGCGCGTTTTGTGCGGTTTCGGAGCTAGGCCCTAGGTGGGGCCCTCCCGAGCTGGCTCTGGGGGGGTTGCTAGGGCCAGTGCACACAGGGCTTCTTCAGGCCAAATCAGCCTTCTCCGCGAAGGAGAAGACGTTTGGAGTGGGTTTCCAGCGGCGGAGACCACCAGCCAAGCAGCAGTGCCCACGGAGCCAGAGGCAGCCCAGACCCTCCCTGGCCCTATGGGGAGCCTAGGGCTAGGTGAGAACCAGGCAGGCGCTGCGCTCCTGAGCCAAGCCGCATCGGGGCTGAGGTTTGTTCCCCGAGCCCAGTTTCCCTTTGCAGAATGCAGCTCCTAGCAGCGCGTTTTGTGCGGTTTCGGAGCTAGGCCCTAGGTGGGGCCCTCCCGAGCTGGCTCTGGGGGGGTTGCTAGGGCCAGTGCACACAGGGCTTCTTCAGGCCAAATCAGCCTTCTCCGCGAAGGAGAAGACGTTTGGAGTGGGTTTCCAGCGGCGGAGACCACCAGCCAAGCAGCAGTGCCCACGGAGCCAGAGGCAGCCCAGACCCTCCCTGGCCCTATGGGGAGCCTAGGGCTAGGTGAGAACCAGGCAGGCGCTGCGCTCCTGAGCCAAGCCGCATCGGGGCTGAGGTTTGTTCCCCGAGCCCAGTTTCCCTTTGCAGAATGCAGCTCCTAGCAGCGCGTTTTGTGCGGTTTCGGAGCTAGGCCCTAGGTGGGGCCCTCCCGAGCTGGCTCTGGGGGGGTTGCTAGGGCCAGTGCACACAGGGCTTCTTCAGGCCAAATCAGCCTTCTCCGCGAAGGAGAAGACGTTTGGAGTGGGTTTCCAGCGGCGGAGACCACCAGCCAAGCAGCAGTGCCCACGGAGCCAGAGGCAGCCCAGACCCTCCCTGGCCCTATGGGGAGCCTAGGGCTAGGTGAGAACCAGGCAGGCGCTGCGCTCCTGAGCCAAGCCGCATCGGGGCTGAGGTTTGTTCCCCGAGCCCAGTTTCCCTTTGCAGAATGCAGCTCCTAGCAGCGCGTTTTGTGCGGTTTCGGAGCTAGGCCCTAGGTGGGGCCCTCCCGAGCTGGCTCTGGGGGGGTTGCTAGGGCCAGTGCACACAGGGCTTCTTCAGGCCAAATCAGCCTTCTCCGCGAAGGAGAAGACGTTTGGAGTTGGTTTCCAGCGGCGGAGACCACCAGCCAAGCAGCAGTGCCCACGGAGCCAGAGGCAGCCCAGACCCTCCCTGGCCCTATGGGGAGCCTAGGGCTAGGTGAGAACCAGGCAGGCGCTGCGCTCCTGAGCCAAGCCGCATCGGGGCTGAGGTTTGTTCCCCGAGCCCAGTTTCCCTTTGCAGAATGCAGCTCCTAGCAGCGCGTTTTGTGCGGTTTCGGAGCTAGGCCCTAGGTGGGGCCCTCCCGAGCTGGCTCTGGGGGGGTTGCTAGGGCCAGTGCACACAGGGCTTCTTCAGGCCAAATCAGCCTTCTCCGCGAAGGAGAAGACGTTTGGAGTGGGTTTCCAGCGGCGGAGACCACCAGCCAAGCAGCAGTGCCCACGGAGCCAGAGGCAGCCCAGGCCCTCCTGGGCCCTATGGGGAGCCTAGGGCTAGGTGAGAACCAGGCAGGCGCTGCGCTCCTGAGCCAAGCCGCATCGGGGCTGAGGTTTGTTCCCCGAGCCCAGTTTCCCTTTGCAGAATGCAGCTCCTAGCAGCGCGTTTTGTGCGGTTTCGGAGCTAGGCCCTAGGTGGGGCCCTCCCGAGCTGGCTCTGGGGGGGTTGCTAGGGCCAGTGCACACAGGGCTTCTTCAGGCCAAATCAGCCTTCTCCGCGAAGGAGAAGACGTTTGGAGTGGGTTTCCAGCGGCGGAGACCACCAGCCAAGCAGCAGTGCCCACGGAGCCAGAGGCAGCCCAGACCCTCCTGGGCCCTATGGGGAGCCTAGGGCTAGGTGAGAAGCAGGCAGGCGCTGCGCTCCTGAGCCAAGCCGCATCGGGGCTGAGGTTTGTTCCCCGAGCCCAGTTTCCCTTTGCAGAATGCAGCTCCTAGCAGCGCGTTTTGTGCGGTTTCGGAGCTAGGCCCTAGGTGGGGCCCTCCCGAGCTGGCTCTGGGGGGGTTGCTAGGGCCAGTGCACACAGGGCTTCTTCAGGCCAAATCAGCCTTCTCCGCGAAGGAGAAGACGTTTGGAGTGGGTTTCCAGCGGCGGAGACCACCAGCCAAGCAGCAGTGCCCACGGAGCCAGAGGCAGCCCAGACCCTCCCGGGCCCTATGGGGAGCCTAGGGCTAGGTGAGAAGCAGGCAGGCGCTGCGCTCCTGAGCCAAGCCGCATCGGGGCTGAGGTTTGTTCCCCGAGCCCAGTTTCCCTTTGCAGAATGCAGCTCCTAGCAGCGCGTTTTGTGCGGTTTCGGAGCTGGGCCCTAGGTGGGGCCCTCCCGAGCTGGCTCTGGGGGGGTTGCTAGGGCCAGTGCACACAGGGCTTCTTCAGGCCAAATCAGCCTTCTCCGCGAAGGAGAAGACGTTTGGAGTGGGTTTCCAGCGGCGGAGACCACCAGCCAAGCAGCAGTGCCCACGGAGCCAGAGGCAGCCCAGACCCTCCTTGGCCCTATGGGCAGCCGAGGGCTAGGTGAGAACCAGGCAGGCGCTGCGCTCCTGAGCCAAGCCGCATCGGGGCTGAGGTTTGTTCCCCGAGCCCAGTTTCCCTTTGCAGAATGCAGCTCCTAGCAGCGCGTTTTGTGCGGTTTCGGAGCTAGGCCCTAGGTGGGGCCCTCCCGAGCTGGCTCTGGGGGGGTTGCTAGGGCCAGTGCACACAGGGCTTCTTCAGGCCAAATCAGCCTTCTCCGCGAAGGAGACGACGTTTGGAGTGGGTTTCCAGCGGCGGAGACCACCAGCCAAGCAGCAGTGCCCACGGAGCCAGAGGCAGCCCAGACCCTCCTGGGCCCTATGGGGAGCCTAGGGCTAGGTGAGAACCAGGCAGGCGCTGCGCTCCTGAGCCAAGCCGCATCGGGGCTGAGGTTTGTTCCCCGAGCCCAGTTTCCCTTTGCAGAATGCAGCTCCTAGCAGCGCGTTTTGTGCGGTTTCGGAGCTAGGCCCTAGGTGGGGCCCTCCCGAGCTGGCTCTGGGGGGGTTGCTAGGGCCAGTGCACACAGGGCTTCTTCAGGCCAAATCAGCCTTCTCCGCGAAGGAGAAGACGTTTGGAGTGGGTTTCCAGCGGCGGAGACCACCAGCCAAGCAGCAGTGCCCACGGAGCCAGAGGCAGCCCAGACCCTCCTTGGCCCTATGGGCAGCCTAGGGCTAGGTGAGAAGCAGGCAGGCGCTGCGCTCCTGAGCCAAGCCGCATCGGGGCTGAGGTTTGTTCCCCGAGCCCAGTTTCCCTTTGCAGAATGCAGCTCCTAGCAGCGCGTTTTGTGCGGTTTCGGAGCTAGGCCCTAGGTGGGGCCCTCCCGAGCTGGCTCTGGGGGGGTTGCTAGGGCCAGTGCACACAGGGCTTCTTCAGGCCAAATCAGCCTTCTCCGCGAAGGAGAAGACGTTTGGAGTGGGTTTCCAGCGGCGGAGACCACCAGCCAAGCAGCAGTGCCCACGGAGCCAGAGGCAGCCCAGACCCTCCTGGGCCCTATGGGGAGCCTAGGGCTAGGTGAGAACCAGGCAGGCGCTGCGCTCCTGAGCCAAGCCGCATCGGGGCTGAGGTTTGTTCCCCGAGCCCAGTTTCCCTTTGCAGAATGCAGCTCCTAGCAGCGCGTTTTGTGCGGTTTCGGAGCTAGGCCCTAGGTGGGGCCCTCCCGAGCTGGCTCTGGGGGGGTTGCTAGGGCCAGTGCACACAGGGCTTCTTCAGGCCAAATCAGCCTTCTCCGCGAAGGAGAAGACGTTTGGAGTGGGTTTCCAGCGGCGGAGACCACCAGCCAAGCAGCAGTGCCCACGGAGCCAGAGGCAGCCCAGACCCTCCTGGGCCCTATGGGGAGCCTAGGGCTAGGTGAGAACCAGGCAGGCGCTGCGCTCCTGAGCCAAGCCGCATCGGGGCTGAGGTTTGTTCCCCGAGCCCAGTTTCCCTTTGCAGAATGCAGCTCCTAGCAGCGCGTTTTGTGCGGTTTCGGAGCTAGGCCCTAGGTGGGGCCCTCCCGAGCTGGCTCTGGGGGGGTTGCTAGGGCCAGTGCACACAGGGCTTCTTCAGGCCAAATCAGCCTTCTCCGCGAAGGAGACGACGTTTGGAGTGGGTTTCCAGCGGCGGAGACCACCAGCCAAGCAGCAGTGCCCACGGAGCCAGAGGCAGCCCAGACCCTCCTGGGCCCTATGGGGAGCCTAGGGCTAGGTGAGAACCAGGCAGGCGCTGCGCTCCTGAGCCAAGCCGCATCGGGGCTGAGGTTTGTTCCCCGAGCCCAGTTTCCCTTTGCAGAATGCAGCTCCTAGCAGCGCGTTTTGTGCGGTTTCGGAGCTAGGCCCTAGGTGGGGCCCTCCCGAGCTGGCTCTGGGGGGGTTGCTAGGGCCAGTGCACACAGGGCTTCTTCAGGCCAAATCAGCCTTCTCCGCGAAGGAGAAGACGTTTGGAGTGGGTTTCCAGCGGCGGAGACCACCAGCCAAGCAGCAGTGCCCACGGAGCCAGAGGCAGCCCAGACCCTCCCTGGCCCTATGGGGAGCCTAGGGCTAGGTGAGAACCAGGCAGGCGCTGCGCTCCTGAGCCAAGCCGCATCGGGGCTGAGGTTTGTTCCCCGAGCCCAGTTTCCCTTTGCAGAATGCAGCTCCTCGAAGCGCGTTTTGTGCGGTTTCGGAGCTAGGCCCTAGGTGGGGCCCTCCCGAGCTGGCTCTGGGGGGGTTGCTAGGGCCAGTGCACACAGGGCTTCTTCAGGCCAAATCAGCCTTCTCCGCGAAGGAGAAGACGTTTGGAGTGGGTTTCCAGCGGCGGAGACCACCAGCCAAGCAGCAGTGCCCACGGAGCCAGAGGCAGCCCAGACCCTCCTGGGCCCTATGGGGAGCCTAGGGCTAGGTGAGAAGCAGGCAGGCGCTGCGCTCCTGAGCCAAGCCGCATCGGGGCTGAGGTTTGTTCCCCGAGCCCAGTTTCCCTTTGCAGAATGCAGCTCCTAGCAGCGCGTTTTGTGCGGTTTCGGAGCTAGGCCCTAGGTGGGGCCCTCCCGAGCTGGCTCTGGGGGGGTTGCTAGGGCCAGTGCACACAGGGCTTCTTCAGGCCAAATCAGCCTTCTCCGCGAAGGAGAAGACGTTTGGAGTGGGTTTCCAGCGGCGGAGACCACCAGCCAAGCAGCAGTGCCCACGGAGCCAGAGGCAGCCCAGACCCTCCCTGGCCCTATGGGGAGCCTAGGGCTAGGTGAGAACCAGGCAGGCGCTGCGCTCCTGAGCCAAGCCGCATCGGGGCTGAGGTTTGTTCCCCGAGCCCAGTTTCCCTTTGCAGAATGCAGCTCCTAGCAGCGCGTTTTGTGCGGTTTCGGAGCTAGGCCCTAGGTGGGGCCCTCCCGAGCTGGCTCTGGGGGGGTTGCTAGGGCCAGTGCACACAGGGCTTCTTCAGGCCAAATCAGCCTTCTCCGCGAAGGAGAAGACGTTTGGAGTGGGTTTCCAGCGGCGGAGACCACCAGCCAAGCAGCAGTGCCCACGGAGCCAGAGGCAGCCCAGACCCTCCTTGGCCCTATGGGGAGCCTAGGGCTAGGTGAGAACCAGGCAGGCGCTGCGCTCCTGAGCCAAGCCGCATCGGGGCTGAGGTTTGTTCCCCGAGCCCAGTTTCCCTTTGCAGAATGCAGCTCCTAGCAGCGCGTTTTGTGCGGTTTCGGAGCTAGGCCCTAGGTGGGGCCCTCCCGAGCTGGCTCTGGGGGGGTTGCTAGGGCCAGTGCACACAGGGCTTCTTCAGGCCAAATCAGCCTTCTCCGCGAAGGAGACGACGTTTGGAGTGGGTTTCCAGCGGCGGAGACCACCAGCCAAGCAGCAGTGCCCACGGAGCCAGAGGCAGCCCAGACCCTCCTGGGCCCTATGGGGAGCCTAGGGCTAGGTGAGAACCAGGCAGGCGCTGCGCTCCTGAGCCAAGCCGCATCGGGGCTGAGGTTTGTTCCCCGAGCCCAGTTTCCCTTTGCAGAATGCAGCTCCTAGCAGCGCGTTTTGTGCGGTTTCGGAGCTAGGCCCTAGGTGGGGCCCTCCCGAGCTGGCTCTGGGGGGGTTGCTAGGGCCAGTGCACACAGGGCTTTTTCAGGCCAAATCAGCCTTCTCCGCGAAGGAGAAGACGTTTGGAGTGGGTTTCCAGCGGCGGAGACCACCAGCCAAGCAGCAGTGCCCACGGAGCCAGAGGCAGCCCAGACCCTCCCTGGCCCTATGGGGAGCCTAGGGCTAGGTGAGAACCAGGCAGGCGCTGCGCTCCTGAGCCAAGCCGCATCGGGGCTGAGGTTTGTTCCCCGAGCCCAGTTTCCCTTTGCAGAATGCAGCTCCTCGAAGCGCTTTTTGTGCGGTTTCGGAGCTAGGCCCTAGGTGGGGCCCTCCCGAGCTGGCTCTGGGGGGGTTGCTAGGGCCAGTGCACACAGGGCTTCTTCAGGCCAAATCAGCCTTCTCCGCGAAGGAGAAGACGTTTGGAGTGGGTTTCCAGCGGCGGAGACCACCAGCCAAGCAGCAGTGCCCACGGAGCCAGAGGCAGCCCAGACCCTCCTGGGCCCTATGGGGAGCCTAGGGCTAGGTGAGAAGCAGGCAGGCGCTGCGCTCCTGAGCCAAGCCGCATCGGGGCTGAGGTTTGTTCCCCGAGCCCAGTTTCCCTTTGCAGAATGCAGCTCCTAGCAGCGCGTTTTGTGCGGTTTCGGAGCTAGGCCCTAGGTGGGGCCCTCCCGAGCTGGCTCTGGGGGGGTTGCTAGGGCCAGTGCACACAGGGCTTCTTCAGGCCAAATCAGCCTTCTCCGCGAAGGAGAAGACGTTTGGAGTGGGTTTCCAGCGGCGGAGACCACCAGCCAAGCAGCAGTGCCCACGGAGCCAGAGGCAGCCCAGACCCTCCCTGGCCCTATGGGGAGCCTAGGGCTAGGTGAGAACCAGGCAGGCGCTGCGCTCCTGAGCCAAGCCGCATCGGGGCTGAGGTTTGTTCCCCGAGCCCAGTTTCCCTTTGCAGAATGCAGCTCCTAGCAGCGCGTTTTGTGCGGTTTCGGAGCTAGGCCCTAGGTGGGGCCCTCCCGAGCTGGCTCTGGGGGGGTTGCTAGGGCCAGTGCACACAGGGCTTCTTCAGGCCAAATCAGCCTTCTCCGCGAAGGAGAAGACGTTTGGAGTGGGTTTCCAGCGGCGGAGACCACCAGCCAAGCAGCAGTGCCCACGGAGCCAGAGGCAGCCCAGACCCTCCCGGGCCCTATGGGGAGCCTAGGGCTAGGTGAGAAGCAGGCAGGCGCTGCGCTCCTGAGCCAAGCCGCATCGGGGCTGAGGTTTGTTCCCCGAGCCCAGTTTCCCTTTGCAGAATGCAGCTCCTAGCAGCGCGTTTTGTGCGGTTTCGGAGCTAGGCCCTAGGTGGGGCCCTCCCGAGCTGGCTCTGGGGGGGTTGCTAGGGCCAGTGCACACAGGGCTTCTTCAGGCCCAATCAGCCTTCTCCGCGAAGGAGAAGACGTTTGGAGTGGGTTTCCAGCGGCGGAGACCACCAGCCAAGCAGCAGTGCCCACGGAGCCAGAGGCAGCCCAGACCCTCCCTGGCCCTATGGGGAGCCTAGGGCTAGGTGAGAAGCAGGCAGGCGCTGCGCTCCTGAGCCAAGCCGCATCGGGGCTGAGGTTTGTTCCCCGAGCCCAGTTTCCCTTTGCAGAATGCAGCTCCTAGCAGCGCGTTTTGTGCGGTTTCGGAGCTAGGCCCTAGGTGGGGCCCTCCCGAGCTGGCTCTGGGGGGGTTGCTAGGGCCAGTGCACACAGGGCTTCTTCAGGCCAAATCAGCCTTCTCCGCGAAGGAGACGACGTTTGGAGTTGGTTTCCAGCGGCGGAGACCACCAGCCAAGCAGCAGTGCCCACGGAGCCAGAGGCAGCCCAGACCCTCCCTGGCCCTATGGGGAGCCTAGGGCTAGGTGAGAAGCAGGCAGGCGCTGCGCTCCTGAGCCAAGCCGCATCGGGGCTGAGGTTTGTTCCCCGAGCCCAGTTTCCCTTTGCAGAATGCAGCTCCTAGCAGCGCGTTTTGTGCGGTTTCGGAGCTGGGCCCTAGGTGGGGCCCTCCGGAGCTGGCTCTGGGGGGGTTGCTAGGGCCAGTGCACACAGGGCTTCTTCAGGCCAAATCAGCCTTCTCCGCGAAGGAGAAGACGTTTGGAGTTGGTTTCCAGCGGCGGAGACCACCAGCCAAGCAGCAGTGCCCACGGAGCCAGAGGCAGCCCAGACCCTCCCGGGCCCTATGGGCAGCCGAGGGCTAGGTGAGAACCAGGCAGGCGCTGCGCTCCTGAGCCAAGCCGCATCGGGGCTGAGGTTTGTTCCCCGAGCCCAGTTTCCCTTTGCAGAATGCAGCTCCTAGCAGCGCGTTTTGTGCGGTTTCGGAGCTAGGCCCTAGGTGGGGCCCTCCCGAGCTGGCTCTGGGGGGGTTGCTAGGGCCAGTGCACACAGGGCTTCTTCAGGCCAAATCAGCCTTCTCCGCGAAGGAGAAGACGTTTGGAGTGGGTTTCCAGCGGCGGAGACCACCAGCCAAGCAGCAGTGCCCACGGAGCCAGAGGCAGCCCAGACCCTCCTGGGCCCTATGGGGAGCCTAGGGCTAGGTGAGAACCAGGCAGGCGCTGCGCTCCTGAGCCAAGCCGCATCGGGGCTGAGGTTTGTTCCCCGAGCCCAGTTTCCCTTTGCAGAATGCAGCTCCTAGCAGCGCGTTTTGTGCGGTTTCGGAGCTAGGCCCTAGGTGGGGCCCTCCCGAGCTGGCTCTGGGGGGGTTGCTAGGGCCAGTGCACACAGGGCTTCTTCAGGCCAAATCAGCCTTCTCCGCGAAGGAGAAGACGTTTGGAGTGGGTTTCCAGCGGCGGAGACCACCAGCCAAGCAGCAGTGCCCACGGAGCCAGAGGCAGCCCAGACCCTCCTTGGCCCTATGGGCAGCCGAGGGCTAGGTGAGAAGCAGGCAGGCGCTGCGCTCCTGAGCCAAGCCGCATCGGGGCTGAGGTTTGTTCCCCGAGCCCAGTTTCCCTTTGCAGAATGCAGCTCCTAGCAGCGCGTTTTGTGCGGTTTCGGAGCTAGGCCCTAGGTGGGGCCCTCCCGAGCTGGCTCTGGGGGGGTTGCTAGGGCCAGTGCACACAGGGCTTCTTCAGGCCAAATCAGCCTTCTCCGCGAAGGAGACGACGTTTGGAGTGGGTTTCCAGCAGCGGAGACCACCAGCCAAGCAGCAGTGCCCACGGAGCCAGAGGCAGCCCAGACCCTCCTGGGCCCTATGGGGAGCCTAGGGCTAGGTGAGAACCAGGCAGGCGCTGCGCTCCTGAGCCAAGCCGCATCGGGGCTGAGGTTTGTTCCCCGAGCCCAGTTTCCCTTTGCAGAATGCAGCTCCTAGCAGCGCGTTTTGTGCGGTTTCGGAGCTAGGCCCTAGGTGGGGCCCTCCCGAGCTGGCTCTGGGGGGGTTGCTAGGGCCAGTGCACACAGGGCTTCTTCAGGCCAAATCAGCCTTCTCCGCGAAGGAGAAGACGTTTGGAGTGGGTTTCCAGCGGCGGAGACCACCAGCCAAGCAGCAGTGCCCACGGAGCCAGAGGCAGCCCAGACCCTCCTTGGCCCTATGGGCAGCCTAGGGCTAGGTGAGAAGCAGGCAGGCGCTGCGCTCCTGAGCCAAGCCGCATCGGGGCTGAGGTTTGTTCCCCGAGCCCAGTTTCCCTTTGCAGAATGCAGCTCCTAGCAGCGCGTTTTGTGCGGTTTCGGAGCTAGGCCCTAGGTGGGGCCCTCCCGAGCTGGCTCTGGGGGGGTTGCTAGGGCCAGTGCACACAGGGCTTCTTCAGGCCAAATCAGCCTTCTCCGCGAAGGAGAAGACGTTTGGAGTGGGTTTCCAGCGGCGGAGACCACCAGCCAAGCAGCAGTGCCCACGGAGCCAGAAGCAGCCCAGACCCTCCTGGGCCCTATGGGGAGCCTAGGGCTAGGTGAGAACCAGGCAGGCGCTGCGCTCCTGAGCCAAGCCGCATCGGGGCTGAGGTTTGTTCCCCGAGCCCAGTTTCCCTTTGCAGAATGCAGCTCCTAGCAGCGCGTTTTGTGCGGTTTCGGAGCTAGGCCCTAGGTGGGGCCCTCCCGAGCTGGCTCTGGGGGGGTTGCTAGGGCCAGTGCACACAGGGCTTCTTCAGGCCAAATCAGCCTTCTCCGCGAAGGAGAAGACGTTTGGAGTGGGTTTCCAGCGGCGGAGACCACCAGCCAAGCAGCAGTGCCCACGGAGCCAGAGGCAGCCCAGACCCTCCTTGGCCCTATGGGGAGCCTAGGGCTAGGTGAGAACCAGGCAGGCGCTGCGCTCCTGAGCCAAGCCGCATCGGGGCTGAGGTTTGTTCCCCGAGCCCAGTTTCCCTTTGCAGAATGCAGCTCCTAGCAGCGCGTTTTGTGCGGTTTCGGAGCTAGGCCCTAGGTGGGGCCCTCCCGAGCTGGCTCTGGGGGGGTTGCTAGGGCCAGTGCACACAGGGCTTCTTCAGGCCAAATCAGCCTTCTCCGCGAAGGAGACGACGTTTGGAGTGGGTTTCCAGCGGCGGAGACCACCAGCCAAGCAGCAGTGCCCACGGAGCCAGAGGCAGCCCAGACCCTCCTGGGCCCTATGGGGAGCCTAGGGCTAGGTGAGAACCAGGCAGGCGCTGCGCTCCTGAGCCAAGCCGCATCGGGGCTGAGGTTTGTTCCCCGAGCCCAGTTTCCCTTTGCAGAATGCAGCTCCTAGCAGCGCGTTTTGTGCGGTTTCGGAGCTAGGCCCTAGGTGGGGCCCTCCCGAGCTGGCTCTGGGGGGGTTGCTAGGGCCAGTGCACACAGGGCTTCTTCAGGCCAAATCAGCCTTCTCCGCGAAGGAGAAGACGTTTGGAGTGGGTTTCCAGCGGCGGAGACCACCAGCCAAGCAGCAGTGCCCACGGAGCCAGAGGCAGCCCAGACCCTCCCTGGCCCTATGGGGAGCCTAGGGCTAGGTGAGAACCAGGCAGGCGCTGCGCTCCTGAGCCAAGCCGCATCGGGGCTGAGGTTTGTTCCCCGAGCCCAGTTTCCCTTTGCAGAATGCAGCTCCTCGAAGCGCTTTTTGTGCGGTTTCGGAGCTAGGCCCTAGGTGGGGCCCTCCCGAGCTGGCTCTGGGGGGGTTGCTAGGGCCAGTGCACACAGGGCTTCTTCAGGCCAAATCAGCCTTCTCCGCGAAGGAGAAGACGTTTGGAGTGGGTTTCCAGCGGCGGAGACCACCAGCCAAGCAGCAGTGCCCACGGAGCCAGAGGCAGCCCAGACCCTCCTGGGCCCTATGGGGAGCCTAGGGCTAGGTGAGAAGCAGGCAGGCGCTGCGCTCCTGAGCCAAGCCGCATCGGGGCTGAGGTTTGTTCCCCGAGCCCAGTTTCCCTTTGCAGAATGCAGCTCCTAGCAGCGCGTTTTGTGCGGTTTCGGAGCTAGGCCCTAGGTGGGGCCCTCCCGAGCTGGCTCTGGGGGGGTTGCTAGGGCCAGTGCACACAGGGCTTCTTCAGGCCAAATCAGCCTTCTCCGCGAAGGAGAAGACGTTTGGAGTGGGTTTCCAGCGGCGGAGACCACCAGCCAAGCAGCAGTGCCCACGGAGCCAGAGGCAGCCCAGACCCTCCCTGGCCCTATGGGGAGCCTAGGGCTAGGTGAGAAGCAGGCAGGCGCTGCGCTCCTGAGCCAAGCCGCATCGGGGCTGAGGTTTGTTCCCCGAGCCCAGTTTCCCTTTGCAGAATGCAGCTCCTAGCAGCGCGTTTTGTGCGGTTTCGGAGCTAGGCCCTAGGTGGGGCCCTCCCGAGCTGGCTCTGGGGGGGTTGCTAGGGCCAGTGCACACAGGGCTTCTTCAGGCCAAATCAGCCTTCTCCGCGAAGGAGACGACGTTTGGAGTTGGTTTCCAGCGGCGGAGACCACCAGCCAAGCAGCAGTGCCCACGGAGCCAGAGGCAGCCCAGACCCTCCCTGGCCCTATGGGGAGCCTAGGGCTAGGTGAGAAGCAGGCAGGCGCTGCGCTCCTGAGCCAAGCCGCATCGGGGCTGAGGTTTGTTCCCCGAGCCCAGTTTCCCTTTGCAGAATGCAGCTCCTAGCAGCGCGTTTTGTGCGGTTTCGGAGCTGGGCCCTAGGTGGGGCCCTCCGGAGCTGGCTCTGGGGGGGTTGCTAGGGCCAGTGCACACAGGGCTTCTTCAGGCCAAATCAGCCTTCTCCGCGAAGGAGAAGACGTTTGGAGTTGGTTTCCAGCGGCGGAGACCACCAGCCAAGCAGCAGTGCCCACGGAGCCAGAGGCAGCCCAGACCCTCCTTGGCCCTATGGGCAGCCGAGGGCTAGGTGAGAACCAGGCAGGCGCTGCGCTCCTGAGCCAAGCCGCATCGGGGCTGAGGTTTGTTCCCCGAGCCCAGTTTCCCTTTGCAGAATGCAGCTCCTAGCAGCGCGTTTTGTGCGGTTTCGGAGCTAGGCCCTAGGTGGGGCCCTCCCGAGCTGGCTCTGGGGGGGTTGCTAGGGCCAGTGCACACAGGGCTTCTTCAGGCCAAATCAGCCTTCTCCGCGAAGGAGAAGACGTTTGGAGTGGGTTTCCAGCGGCGGAGACCACCAGCCAAGCAGCAGTGCCCACGGAGCCAGAGGCAGCCCAGACCCTCCTGGGCCCTATGGGGAGCCTAGGGCTAGGTGAGAACCAGGCAGGCGCTGCGCTCCTGAGCCAAGCCGCATCGGGGCTGAGGTTTGTTCCCCGAGCCCAGTTTCCCTTTGCAGAATGCAGCTCCTAGCAGCGCGTTTTGTGCGGTTTCGGAGCTAGGCCCTAGGTGGGGCCCTCCCGAGCTGGCTCTGGGGGGGTTGCTAGGGCCAGTGCACACAGGGCTTCTTCAGGCCAAATCAGCCTTCTCCGCGAAGGAGAAGACGTTTGGAGTGGGTTTCCAGCGGCGGAGACCACCAGCCAAGCAGCAGTGCCCACGGAGCCAGAGGCAGCCCAGACCCTCCTTGGCCCTATGGGCAGCCTAGGGCTAGGTGAGAAGCAGGCAGGCGCTGCGCTCCTTTACCAAGCCGCATCGGGGCTGAGGTTTGTTCCCCGAGCCCAGTTTCCCTTTGCAGAATGCAGCTCCTAGCAGCGCGTTTTGTGCGGTTTCGGAGCTAGGCCCTAGGTGGGGCCCTCCCGAGCTGGCTCTGGGGGGGTTGCTAGGGCCAGTGCACACAGGGCTTCTTCAGGCCAAATCAGCCTTCTCCGCGAAGGAGAAGACGTTTGGAGTGGGTTTCCAGCGGCGGAGACCACCAGCCAAGCAGCAGTGCCCACGGAACCAGAAGCAGCCCAGACCCTCCTGGGCCCTATGGGGAGCCTAGGGCTAGGTGAGAACCAGGCAGGCGCTGCGCTCCTGAGCCAAGCCGCATCGGGGCTGAGGTTTGTTCCCCGAGCCCAGTTTCCCTTTGCAGAATGCAGCTCCTAGCAGCGCGTTTTCTGCGGTTTCGGAGCTAGGCCCTAGGTGGGGCCCTCCCGAGCTGGCTCTGGGGGGGTTGCTAGGGCCAGTGCACACAGGGCTTCTTCAGGCCAAATCAGCCTTCTCCGCGAAGGAGAAGACGTTTGGAGTGGGTTTCCAGCGGCGGAGACCACCAGCCAAGCAGCAGTGCCCACGGAGCCAGAGGCAGCCCAGACCCTCCCTGGCCCTATGGGGAGCCTAGGGCTAGGTGAGAACCAGGCAGGCGCTGCGCTCCTGAGCCAAGCCGCATCGGGGCTGAGGTTTGTTCCCCGAGCCCAGTTTCCCTTTGCAGAATGCAGCTCCTAGCAGCGCGTTTTGTGCGGTTTCGGAGCTAGGCCCTAGGTGGGGCCCTCCCGAGCTGGCTCTGGGGGGGTTGCTAGGGCCAGTGCACACAGGGCTTCTTCAGGCCAAATCAGCCTTCTCCGCGAAGGAGACGACGTTTGGAGTGGGTTTCCAGCGGCGGAGACCACCAGCCAAGCAGCAGTGCCCACGGAGCCAGAGGCAGCCCAGACCCTCCCTGGCCCTATGGGGAGCCTAGGGCTAGGTGAGAACCAGGCAGGCGCTGCGCTCCTGAGCCAAGCCGCATCGGGGCTGAGGTTTGTTCCCCGAGCCCAGTTTCCCTTTGCAGAATGCAGCTCCTAGCAGCGCGTTTTGTGCGGTTTCGGAGCTAGGCCCTAGGTGGGGCCCTCCCGAGCTGGCTCTGGGGGGGTTGCTAGGGCCAGTGCACACAGGGCTTCTTCAGGCCAAATCAGCCTTCTCCGCGAAGGAGACGACGTTTGGAGTGGGTTTCCAGCGGCGGAGACCACCAGCCAAGCAGCAGTGCCCACGGAGCCAGAGGCAGCCCAGACCCTCCTGGGCCCTATGGGGAGCCTAGGGCTAGGTGAGAAGCAGGCAGGCGCTGCGCTCCTGAGCCAAGCCGCATCTGGGCTGAGGTTTGTTCCCCGAGCCCAGTTTCCCTTTGCAGAATGCAGCTCCTAGCAGCGCGTTTTGTGCGGTTTCGGAGCTAGGCCCTAGGTGGGGCCCTCCCGAGCTGGCTCTGGGGGGGTTGCTAGGGCCAGTGCACACAGGGCTTCTTCAGGCCAAATCAGCCTTCTCCGCGAAGGAGACGACGTTTGGAGTGGGTTTCCAGCGGCGGAGACCACCAGCCAAGCAGCAGTGCCCACGGAGCCAGAGGCAGCCCAGACCCTCCTTGGCCCTATGGGCAGCCGAGGGCTAGGTGAGAAGCAGGCAGGCGCTGCGCTCCTGAGCCAAGCCGCATCGGGGCTGAGGTTTGTTCCCCGAGCCCAGTTTCCCTTTGCAGAATGCAGCTCCTAGCAGCGCGTTTTGTGCGGTTTCGGAGCTAGGCCCTAGGTGGGGCCCTCCCGAGCTGGCTCTGGGGGGGTTGCTAGGGCCAGTGCACACAGGGCTTCTTCAGGCCAAATCAGCCTTCTCCGCGAAGGAGAAGACGTTTGGAGTGGGTTTCCAGCGGCGGAGACCACCAGCCAAGCAGCAGTGCCCACGGAGCCAGAGGCAGCCCAGACCCTCCTGGGCCCTATGGGGAGCCTAGGGCTAGGTGAGAAGCAGGCAGGCGCTGCGCTCCTGAGCCAAGCCGCATCGGGGCTGAGGTTTGTTCCCCGAGCCCAGTTTCCCTTTGCAGAATGCAGCTCCTAGCAGCGCGTTTTGTGCGGTTTCGGAGCTAGGCCCTAGGTGGGGCCCTCCCGAGCTGGCTCTGGGGGGGTTGCTAGGGCCAGTGCACACAGGGCTTCTTCAGGCCAAATCAGCCTTCTCCGCGAAGGAGAAGACGTTTGGAGTGGGTTTCCAGCGGCGGAGACCACCAGCCAAGCAGCAGTGCCCACGGAGCCAGAGGCAGCCCAGACCCTCCCGGGCCCTATGGGGAGCCTAGGGCTAGGTGAGAACCAGGCAGGCGCTGCGCTCCTGAGCCAAGCCGCATCGGGGCTGAGGTTTGTTCCCCGAGCCCAGTTTCCCTTTGCAGAATGCAGCTCCTAGCAGCGCGTTTTGTGCGGTTTCGGAGCTAGGCCCTAGGTGGGGCCCTCCCGAGCTGGCTCTGGGGGGGTTGCTAGGGCCAGTGCACACAGGGCTTCTTCAGGCCAAATCAGCCTTCTCCGCGAAGGAGAAGACGTTTGGAGTTGGTTTCCAGCGGCGGAGACCACCAGCCAAGCAGCAGTGCCCACGGAGCCAGAGGCAGCCCAGACCCTCCCTGGCCCTATGGGGAGCCTAGGGCTAGGTGAGAACCAGGCAGGCGCTGCGCTCCTGAGCCAAGCCGCATCGGGGCTGAGGTTTGTTCCCCGAGCCCAGTTTCCCTTTGCAGAATGCAGCTCCTCGAAGCGCTTTTTGTGCGGTTTCGGAGCTAGGCCCTAGGTGGGGCCCTCCCGAGCTGGCTCTGGGGGGGTTGCTAGGGCCAGTGCACACAGGGCTTCTTCAGGCCAAATCAGCCTTCTCCGCGAAGGAGAAGACGTTTGGAGTTGGTTTCCAGCGGCGGAGACCACCAGCCAAGCAGCAGTGCCCACGGAGCCAGAGGCAGCCCAGACCCTCCTGGGCCCTATGGGGAGCCTAGGGCTAGGTGAGAAGCAGGCAGGCGCTGCGCTCCTGAGCCAAGCCGCATCGGGGCTGAGGTTTGTTCCCCGAGCCCAGTTTCCCTTTGCAGAATGCAGCTCCTAGCAGCGCGTTTTGTGCGGTTTCGGAGCTAGGCCCTAGGTGGGGCCCTCCCGAGCTGGCTCTGGGGGGGTTGCTAGGGCCAGTGCACACAGGGCTTCTTCAGGCCAAATCAGCCTTCTCCGCGAAGGAGAAGACGTTTGGAGTGGGTTTCCAGCGGCGGAGACCACCAGCCAAGCAGCAGTGCCCACGGAGCCAGAGGCAGCCCAGACCCTCCCTGGCCCTATGGGGAGCCTAGGGCTAGGTGAGAACCAGGCAGGCGCTGCGCTCCTGAGCCAAGCCGCATCGGGGCTGAGGTTTGTTCCCCGAGCCCAGTTTCCCTTTGCAGAATGCAGCTCCTAGCAGCGCGTTTTGTGCGGTTTCGGAGCTAGGCCCTAGGTGGGGCCCTCCCGAGCTGGCTCTGGGGGGGTTGCTAGGGCCAGTGCACACAGGGCTTCTTCAGGCCAAATCAGCCTTCTCCGCGAAGGAGAAGACGTTTGGAGTGGGTTTCCAGCGGCGGAGACCACCAGCCAAGCAGCAGTGCCCACGGAGCCAGAGGCAGCCCAGACCCTCCCGGGCCCTATGGGGAGCCTAGGGCTAGGTGAGAACCAGGCAGGCGCTGCGCTCCTGAGCCAAGCCGCATCGGGGCTGAGGTTTGTTCCCCGAGCCCAGTTTCCCTTTGCAGAATGCAGCTCCTAGCAGCGCGTTTTGTGCGGTTTCGGAGCTAGGCCCTAGGTGGGGCCCTCCCGAGCTGGCTCTGGGGGGGTTGCTAGGGCCAGTGCACACAGGGCTTCTTCAGGCCAAATCAGCCTTCTCCGCGAAGGAGAAGACGTTTGGAGTGGGTTTCCAGCGGCGGAGACCACCAGCCAAGCAGCAGTGCCCACGGAGCCAGAGGCAGCCCAGACCCTCCCTGGCCCTATGGGGAGCCTAGGGCTAGGTGAGAACCAGGCAGGCGCTGCGCTCCTGAGCCAAGCCGCCTCGGGGCTGAGGTTTGTTCCCCGAGCCCAGTTTCCCTTTGCAGAATGCAGCTCCTCGAAGCGCTTTTTGTGCGGTTTCGGAGCTAGGCCCTAGGTGGGGCCCTCCCGAGCTGGCTCTGGGGGGGTTGCTAGGGCCAGTGCACACAGGGCTTCTTCAGGCCAAATCAGCCTTCTCCGCGAAGGAGAAGACGTTTGGAGTGGGTTTCCAGCGGCGGAGACCACCAGCCAAGCAGCAGTGCCCACGGAGCCAGAGGCAGCCCAGACCCTCCTGGGCCCTATGGGGAGCCTAGGGCTAGGTGAGAAGCAGGCAGGCGCTGCGCTCCTGAGCCAAGCCGCATCGGGGCTGAGGTTTGTTCCCCGAGCCCAGTTTCCCTTTGCAGAATGCAGCTCCTAGCAGCGCGTTTTGTGCGGTTTCGGAGCTAGGCCCTAGGTGGGGCCCTCCCGAGCTGGCTCTGGGGGGGTTGCTAGGGCCAGTGCACACAGGGCTTCTTCAGGCCAAATCAGCCTTCTCCGCGAAGGAGAAGACGTTTGGAGTGGGTTTCCAGCGGCGGAGACCACCAGCCAAGCAGCAGTGCCCACGGAGCCAGAGGCAGCCCAGACCCTCCCGGGCCCTATGGGGAGCCTAGGGCTAGGTGAGAAGCAGGCAGGCGCTGCGCTCCTGAGCCAAGCCGCATCGGGGCTGAGGTTTGTTCCCCGAGCCCAGTTTCCCTTTGCAGAATGCAGCTCCTAGCAGCGCGTTTTGTGCGGTTTCGGAGCTAGGCCCTAGGTGGGGCCCTCCCGAGCTGGCTCTGGGGGGGTTGCTAGGGCCAGTGCACACAGGGCTTCTTCAGGCCAAATCAGCCTTCTCCGCGAAGGAGAAGACGTTTGGAGTGGGTTTCCAGCGGCGGAGACCACCAGCCAAGCAGCAGTGCCCACGGAGCCAGAGGCAGCCCAGACCCTCCCTGGCCCTATGGGGAGCCTAGGGCTAGGTGAGAAGCAGGCAGGCGCTGCGCTCCTGAGCCAAGCCGCATCGGGGCTGAGGTTTGTTCCCCGAGCCCAGTTTCCCTTTGCAGAATGCAGCTCCTAGCAGCGCGTTTTGTGCGGTTTCGGAGCTGGGCCCTAGGTGGGGCCCTCCGGAGCTGGCTCTGGGGGGGTTGCTAGGGCCAGTGCACACAGGGCTTCTTCAGGCCAAATCAGCCTTCTCCGCGAAGGAGAAGACGTTTGGAGTTGGTTTCCAGCGGCGGAGACCACCAGCCAAGCAGCAGTGCCCACGGAGCCAGAGGCAGCCCAGACCCTCCTTGGCCCTATGGGCAGCCGAGGGCTAGGTGAGAACCAGGCAGGCGCTGCGCTCCTGAGCCAAGCCGCATCGGGGCTGAGGTTTGTTCCCCGAGCCCAGTTTCCCTTTGCAGAATGCAGCTCCTAGCAGCGCGTTTTGTGCGGTTTCGGAGCTAGGCCCTAGGTGGGGCCCTCCCGAGCTGGCTCTGGGGGGGTTGCTAGGGCCAGTGCACACAGGGCTTCTTCAGGCCAAATCAGCCTTCTCCGCGAAGGAGAAGACGTTTGGAGTGGGTTTCCAGCGGCGGAGACCACCAGCCAAGCAGCAGTGCCCACGGAGCCAGAGGCAGCCCAGACCCTCCTTGGCCCTATGGGCAGCCTAGGGCTAGGTGAGAAGCAGGCAGGCGCTGCGCTCCTGAGCCAAGCCGCATCGGGGCTGAGGTTTGTTCCCCGAGCCCAGTTTCCCTTTGCAGAATGCAGCTCCTAGCAGCGCGTTTTGTGCGGTTTCGGAGCTAGGCCCTAGGTGGGGCCCTCCCGAGCTGGCTCTGGGGGGGTTGCTAGGGCCAGTGCACACAGGGCTTCTTCAGGCCAAATCAGCCTTCTCCGCGAAGGAGAAGACGTTTGGAGTGGGTTTCCAGCGGCGGAGACCACCAGCCAAGCAGCAGTGCCCACGGAGCCAGAAGCAGCCCAGACCCTCCTGGGCCCTATGGGGAGCCTAGGGCTAGGTGAGAACCAGGCAGGCGCTGCGCTCCTGAGCCAAGCCGCATCGGGGCTGAGGTTTGTTCCCCGAGCCCAGTTTCCCTTTGCAGAATGCAGCTCCTAGCAGCGCGTTTTCTGCGGTTTCGGAGCTAGGCCCTAGGTGGGGCCCTCCCGAGCTGGCTCTGGGGGGGTTGCTAGGGCCAGTGCACACAGGGCTTCTTCAGGCCAAATCAGCCTTCTCCGCGAAGGAGAAGACGTTTGGAGTGGGTTTCCAGCGGCGGAGACCACCAGCCAAGCAGCAGTGCCCACGGAGCCAGAGGCAGCCCAGACCCTCCTTGGTCCTATGGGGAGCCTAGGGCTAGGTGAGAACCAGGCAGGCGCTGCGCTCCTGAGCCAAGCCGCATCGGGGCTGAGGTTTGTTCCCCGAGCCCAGTTTCCCTTTGCAGAATGCAGCTCCTAGCAGCGCGTTTTGTGCGGTTTCGGAGCTAGGCCCTAGGTGGGGCCCTCCCGAGCTGGCTCTGGGGGGGTTGCTAGGGCCAGTGCACACAGGGCTTCTTCAGGCCAAATCAGCCTTCTCCGCGAAGGAGACGACGTTTGGAGTGGGTTTCCAGCGGCGGAGACCACCAGCCAAGCAGCAGTGCCCACGGAGCCAGAGGCAGCCCAGACCCTCCTGGGCCCTATGGGGAGCCTAGGGCTAGGTGAGAACCAGGCAGGCGCTGCGCTCCTGAGCCAAGCCGCATCGGGGCTGAGGTTTGTTCCCCGAGCCCAGTTTCCCTTTGCAGAATGCAGCTCCTAGCAGCGCGTTTTGTGCGGTTTCGGAGCTAGGCCCTAGGTGGGGCCCTCCCGAGCTGGCTCTGGGGGGGTTGCTAGGGCCAGTGCACACAGGGCTTCTTCAGGCCAAATCAGCCTTCTCCGCGAAGGAGAAGACGTTTGGAGTGGGTTTCCAGCGGCGGAGACCACCAGCCAAGCAGCAGTGCCCACGGAGCCAGAGGCAGCCCAGACCCTCCCTGGCCCTATGGGCAGCCTAGGGCTAGGTGAGAACCAGGCAGGCGCTGCGCTCCTGAGCCAAGCCGCATCGGGGCTGAGGTTTGTTCCCCGAGCCCAGTTTCCCTTTGCAGAATGCAGCTCCTAGCAGCGCGTTTTGTGCGGTTTCGGAGCTAGGCCCTAGGTGGGGCCCTCCCGAGCTGGCTCTGGGGGGGTTGCTAGGGCCAGTGCACACAGGGCTTCTTCAGGCCAAATCAGCCTTCTCCGCGAAGGAGAAGACGTTTGGAGTGGGTTTCCAGCGGCGGAGACCACCAGCCAAGCAGCAGTGCCCACGGAGCCAGAGGCAGCCCAGACCCTCCCTGGCCCTATGGGGAGCCTAGGGCTAGGTGAGAACCAGGCAGGCGCTGCGCTCCTGAGCCAAGCCGCATCGGGGCTGAGGTTTGTTCCCCGAGCCCAGTTTCCCTTTGCAGAATGCAGCTCCTAGCAGCGCGTTTTGTGCGGTTTCGGAGCTAGGCCCTAGGTGGGGCCCTCCCGAGCTGGCTCTGGGGGGGTTGCTAGGGCCAGTGCACACAGGGCTTCTTCAGGCCAAATCAGCCTTCTCCGCGAAGGAGACGACGTTTGGAGTGGGTTTCCAGCGGCGGAGACCACCAGCCAAGCAGCAGTGCCCACGGAGCCAGAGGCAGCCCAGACCCTCCTGGGCCCTATGGGGAGCCTAGGGCTAGGTGAGAAGCAGGCAGGCGCTGCGCTCCTGAGCCAAGCCGCATCTGGGCTGAGGTTTGTTCCCCGAGCCCAGTTTCCCTTTGCAGAATGCAGCTCCTAGCAGCGCGTTTTGTGCGGTTTCGGAGCTAGGCCCTAGGTGGGGCCCTCCCGAGCTGGCTCTGGGGGGGTTGCTAGGGCCAGTGCACACAGGGCTTCTTCAGGCCAAATCAGCCTTCTCCGCGAAGGAGACGACGTTTGGAGTGGGTTTCCAGCGGCGGAGACCACCAGCCAAGCAGCAGTGCCCACGGAGCCAGAGGCAGCCCAGACCCTCCTTGGCCCTATGGGCAGCCGAGGGCTAGGTGAGAAGCAGGCAGGCGCTGCGCTCCTGAGCCAAGCCGCATCGGGGCTGAGGTTTGTTCCCCGAGCCCAGTTTCCCTTTGCAGAATGCAGCTCCTAGCAGCGCGTTTTGTGCGGTTTCGGAGCTAGGCCCTAGGTGGGGCCCTCCCGAGCTGGCTCTGGGGGGGTTGCTAGGGCCAGTGCACACAGGGCTTCTTCAGGCCAAATCAGCCTTCTCCGCGAAGGAGAAGACGTTTGGAGTGGGTTTCCAGCGGCGGAGACCACCAGCCAAGCAGCAGTGCCCACGGAGCCAGAGGCAGCCCAGACCCTCCCTGGCCCTATGGGCAGCCTAGGGCTAGGTGAGAACCAGGCAGGCGCTGCGCTCCTGAGCCAAGCCGCATCGGGGCTGAGGTTTGTTCCCCGAGCCCAGTTTCCCTTTGCAGAATGCAGCTCCTAGCAGCGCGTTTTGTGCGGTTTCGGAGCTAGGCCCTAGGTGGGGCCCTCCCGAGCTGGCTCTGGGGGGGTTGCTAGGGCCAGTGCACACAGGGCTTCTTCAGGCCAAATCAGCCTTCTCCGCGAAGGAGAAGACGTTTGGAGTTGGTTTCCAGCGGCGGAGACCACCAGCCAAGCAGCAGTGCCCACGGAGCCAGAGGCAGCCCAGACCCTCCCTGGCCCTATGGGCAGCCTAGGGCTAGGTGAGAACCAGGCAGGCGCTGTGCTCCTGAGCCAAGCCGCATCGGGGCTGAGGTTTGTTCCCCGAGCCCAGTTTCCCTTTGCAGAATGCAGCTCCTAGCAGCGCGTTTTGTGCGGTTTCGGAGCTAGGCCCTAGGTGGGGCCCTCCCGAGCTGGCTCTGGGGGGGTTGCTAGGGCCAGTGCACACAGGGCTTCTTCAGGCCAAATCAGCCTTCTCCGCGAAGGAGAAGACGTTTGGAGTGGGTTTCCAGCGGCGGAGACCACCAGCCAAGCAGCAGTGCCCACGGAGCCAGAGGCAGCCCAGACCCTCCCTGGCCCTATGGGGAGCCTAGGGCTAGGTGAGAACCAGGCAGGCGCTGCGCTCCTGAGCCAAGCCGCATCGGGGCTGAGGTTTGTTCCCCGAGCCCAGTTTCCCTTTGCAGAATGCAGCTCCTCGAAGCGCTTTTTGTGCGGTTTCGGAGCTAGGCCCTAGGTGGGGCCCTCCCGAGCTGGCTCTGGGGGGGTTGCTAGGGCCAGTGCACACAGGGCTTCTTCAGGCCAAATCAGCCTTCTCCGCGAAGGAGAAGACGTTTGGAGTGGGTTTCCAGCGGCGGAGACCACCAGCCAAGCAGCAGTGCCCACGGAGCCAGAGGCAGCCCAGACCCTCCTGGGCCCTATGGGGAGCCTAGGGCTAGGTGAGAAGCAGGCAGGCGCTGCGCTCCTGAGCCAAGCCGCATCGGGGCTGAGGTTTGTTCCCCGAGCCCAGTTTCCCTTTGCAGAATGCAGCTCCTAGCAGCGCGTTTTGTGCGGTTTCGGAGCTAGGCCCTAGGTGGGGCCCTCCCGAGCTGGCTCTGGGGGGGTTGCTAGGGCCAGTGCACACAGGGCTTCTTCAGGCCAAATCAGCCTTCTCCGCGAAGGAGAAGACGTTTGGAGTGGGTTTCCAGCGGCGGAGACCACCAGCCAAGCAGCAGTGCCCACGGAGCCAGAGGCAGCCCAGACCCTCCCTGGCCCTATGGGGAGCCTAGGGCTAGGTGAGAACCAGGCAGGCGCTGCGCTCCTGAGCCAAGCCGCATCGGGGCTGAGGTTTGTTCCCCGAGCCCAGTTTCCCTTTGCAGAATGCAGCTCCTAGCAGCGCGTTTTGTGCGGTTTCGGAGCTAGGCCCTAGGTGGGGCCCTCCCGAGCTGGCTCTGGGGGGGTTGCTAGGGCCAGTGCACACAGGGCTTCTTCAGGCCAAATCAGCCTTCTCCGCGAAGGAGAAGACGTTTGGAGTGGGTTTCCAGCGGCGGAGACCACCAGCCAAGCAGCAGTGCCCACGGAGCCAGAGGCAGCCCAGACCCTCCCGGGCCCTATGGGGAGCCTAGGGCTAGGTGAGAACCAGGCAGGCGCTGCGCTCCTGAGCCAAGCCGCATCGGGGCTGAGGTTTGTTCCCCGAGCCCAGTTTCCCTTTGCAGAATGCAGCTCCTAGCAGCGCGTTTTGTGCGGTTTCGGAGCTAGGCCCTAGGTGGGGCCCTCCCGAGCTGGCTCTGGGGGGGTTGCTAGGGCCAGTGCACACAGGGCTTCTTCAGGCCAAATCAGCCTTCTCCGCGAAGGAGAAGACGTTTGGAGTGGGTTTCCAGCGGCGGAGACCACCAGCCAAGCAGCAGTGCCCACGGAGCCAGAGGCAGCCCAGACCCTCCCTGGCCCTATGGGGAGCCTAGGGCTAGGTGAGAACCAGGCAGGCGCTGCGCTCCTGAGCCAAGCCGCCTCGGGGCTGAGGTTTGTTCCCCGAGCCCAGTTTCCCTTTGCAGAATGCAGCTCCTCGAAGCGCTTTTTGTGCGGTTTCGGAGCTAGGCCCTAGGTGGGGCCCTCCCGAGCTGGCTCTGGGGGGGTTGCTAGGGCCAGTGCACACAGGGCTTCTTCAGGCCAAATCAGCCTTCTCCGCGAAGGAGAAGACGTTTGGAGTGGGTTTCCAGCGGCGGAGACCACCAGCCAAGCAGCAGTGCCCACGGAGCCAGAGGCAGCCCAGACCCTCCTGGGCCCTATGGGGAGCCTAGGGCTAGGTGAGAAGCAGGCAGGCGCTGCGCTCCTGAGCCAAGCCGCATCGGGGCTGAGGTTTGTTCCCCGAGCCCAGTTTCCCTTTGCAGAATGCAGCTCCTAGCAGCGCGTTTTGTGCGGTTTCGGAGCTAGGCCCTAGGTGGGGCCCTCCCGAGCTGGCTCTGGGGGGGTTGCTAGGGCCAGTGCACACAGGGCTTCTTCAGGCCAAATCAGCCTTCTCCGCGAAGGAGAAGACGTTTGGAGTGGGTTTCCAGCGGCGGAGACCACCAGCCAAGCAGCAGTGCCCACGGAGCCAGAGGCAGCCCAGACCCTCCCTGGCCCTATGGGGAGCCTAGGGCTAGGTGAGAACCAGGCAGGCGCTGCGCTCCTGAGCCAAGCCGCATCGGGGCTGAGGTTTGTTCCCCGAGCCCAGTTTCCCTTTGCAGAATGCAGCTCCTAGCAGCGCGTTTTGTGCGGTTTCGGAGCTAGGCCCTAGGTGGGGCCCTCCCGAGCTGGCTCTGGGGGGGTTGCTAGGGCCAGTGCACACAGGGCTTCTTCAGGCCAAATCAGCCTTCTCCGCGAAGGAGAAGACGTTTGGAGTGGGTTTCCAGCGGCGGAGACCACCAGCCAAGCAGCAGTGCCCACGGAGCCAGAGGCAGCCCAGACCCTCCCGGGCCCTATGGGGAGCCTAGGGCTAGGTGAGAAGCAGGCAGGCGCTGCGCTCCTGAGCCAAGCCGCATCGGGGCTGAGGTTTGTTCCCCGAGCCCAGTTTCCCTTTGCAGAATGCAGCTCCTAGCAGCGCGTTTTGTGCGGTTTCGGAGCTAGGCCCTAGGTGGGGCCCTCCCGAGCTGGCTCTGGGGGGGTTGCTAGGGCCAGTGCACACAGGGCTTCTTCAGGCCAAATCAGCCTTCTCCGCGAAGGAGAAGACGTTTGGAGTGGGTTTCCAGCGGCGGAGACCACCAGCCAAGCAGCAGTGCCCACGGAGCCAGAGGCAGCCCAGACCCTCCCTGGCCCTATGGGGAGCCTAGGGCTAGGTGAGAACCAGGCAGGCGCTGCGCTCCTGAGCCAAGCCGCATCGGGGCTGAGGTTTGTTCCCCGAGCCCAGTTTCCCTTTGCAGAATGCAGCTCCTAGCAGCGCGTTTTGTGCGGTTTCGGAGCTAGGCCCTAGGTGGGGCCCTCCCGAGCTGGCTCTGGGGGGGTTGCTAGGGCCAGTGCACACAGGGCTTCTTCAGGCCAAATCAGCCTTCTCCGCGAAGGAGACGACGTTTGGAGTGGGTTTCCAGCGGCGGAGACCACCAGCCAAGCAGCAGTGCCCACGGAGCCAGAGGCAGCCCAGACCCTCCCTGGCCCTATGGGGAGCCTAGGGCTAGGTGAGAAGCAGGCAGGCGCTGCGCTCCTGAGCCAAGCCGCATCGGGGCTGAGGTTTGTTCCCCGAGCCCAGTTTCCCTTTGCAGAATGCAGCTCCTAGCAGCGCGTTTTGTGCGGTTTCGGAGCTGGGCCCTAGGTGGGGCCCTCCCGAGCTGGCTCTGGGGGGGTTGCTAGGGCCAGTGCACACAGGGCTTCTTCAGGCCAAATCAGCCTTCTCCGCGAAGGAGAAGACGTTTGGAGTTGGTTTCCAGCGGCGGAGACCACCAGCCAAGCAGCAGTGCCCACGGAGCCAGAGGCAGCCCAGACCCTCCTTGGCCCTATGGGCAGCCGAGGGCTAGGTGAGAACCAGGCAGGCGCTGCGCTCCTGAGCCAAGCCGCATCGGGGCTGAGGTTTGTTCCCCGAGCCCAGTTTCCCTTTGCAGAATGCAGCTCCTAGCAGCGCGTTTTGTGCGGTTTCGGAGCTAGGCCCTAGGTGGGGCCCTCCCGAGCTGGCTCTGGGGGGGTTGCTAGGGCCAGTGCACACAGGGCTTCTTCAGGCCAAATCAGCCTTCTCCGCGAAGGAGAAGACGTTTGGAGTGGGTTTCCAGCGGCGGAGACCACCAGCCAAGCAGCAGTGCCCACGGAGCCAGAGGCAGCCCAGACCCTCCTTGGCCCTATGGGCAGCCTAGGGCTAGGTGAGAAGCAGGCAGGCGCTGCGCTCCTGAGCCAAGCCGCATCGGGGCTGAGGTTTGTTCCCCGAGCCCAGTTTCCCTTTGCAGAATGCAGCTCCTAGCAGCGCGTTTTGTGCGGTTTCGGAGCTAGGCCCTAGGTGGGGCCCTCCCGAGCTGGCTCTGGGGGGGTTGCTAGGGCCAGTGCACACAGGGCTTCTTCAGGCCAAATCAGCCTTCTCCGCGAAGGAGAAGACGTTTGGAGTGGGTTTCCAGCGGCGGAGACCACCAGCCAAGCAGCAGTGCCCACGGAGCCAGAAGCAGCCCAGACCCTCCTGGGCCCTATGGGGAGCCTAGGGCTAGGTGAGAACCAGGCAGGCGCTGCGCTCCTGAGCCAAGCCGCATCGGGGCTGAGGTTTGTTCCCCGAGCCCAGTTTCCCTTTGCAGAATGCAGCTCCTAGCAGCGCGTTTTGTGCGGTTTCGGAGCTAGGCCCTAGGTGGGGCCCTCCCGAGCTGGCTCTGGGGGGGTTGCTAGGGCCAGTGCACACAGGGCTTCTTCAGGCCAAATCAGCCTTCTCCGCGAAGGAGAAGACGTTTGGAGTGGGTTTCCAGCGGCGGAGACCACCAGCCAAGCAGCAGTGCCCACGGAGCCAGAGGCAGCCCAGACCCTCCTTGGTCCTATGGGGAGCCTAGGGCTAGGTGAGAACCAGGCAGGCGCTGCGCTCCTGAGCCAAGCCGCATCGGGGCTGAGGTTTGTTCCCCGAGCCCAGTTTCCCTTTGCAGAATGCAGCTCCTAGCAGCGCGTTTTGTGCGGTTTCGGAGCTAGGCCCTAGGTGGGGCCCTCCCGAGCTGGCTCTGGGGCGGTTGCTAGGGCCAGTGCACACAGGGCTTCTTCAGGCCAAATCAGCCTTCTCCGCGAAGGAGACGACGTTTGGAGTGGGTTTCCAGCGGCGGAGACCACCAGCCAAGCAGCAGTGCCCACGGAGCCAGAGGCAGCCCAGACCCTCCTGGGCCCTATGGGGAGCCTAGGGCTAGGTGAGAACCAGGCAGGCGCTGCGCTCCTGAGCCAAGCCGCATCGGGGCTGAGGTTTGTTCCCCGAGCCCAGTTTCCCTTTGCAGAATGCAGCTCCTAGCAGCGCGTTTTGTGCGGTTTCGGAGCTAGGCCCTAGGTGGGGCCCTCCCGAGCTGGCTCTGGGGGGGTTGCTAGGGCCAGTGCACACAGGGCTTCTTCAGGCCAAATCAGCCTTCTCCGCGAAGGAGAAGACGTTTGGAGTGGGTTTCCAGCGGCGGAGACCACCAGCCAAGCAGCAGTGCCCACGGAGCCAGAGGCAGCCCAGACCCTCCTTGGCCCTAAGGGCAGCCTAGGGCTAGGTGAGAACCAGGCAGGCGCTGCGCTCCTGAGCCAAGCCGCATCGGGGCTGAGGTTTGTTCCCCGAGCCCAGTTTCCCTTTGCAGAATGCAGCTCCTAGCAGCGCGTTTTGTGCGGTTTCGGAGCTAGGCCCTAGGTGGGGCCCTCCCGAGCTGGCTCTGGGGGGGTTGCTAGGGCCAGTGCACACAGGGCTTCTTCAGGCCAAATCAGCCTTCTCCGCGAAGGAGAAGACGTTTGGAGTGGGTTTCCAGCGGCGGAGACCACCAGCCAAGCAGCAGTGCCCACGGAGCCAGAAGCAGCCCAGACCCTCCTGGGCCCTATGGGGAGCCTAGGGCTAGGTGAGAACCAGGCAGGCGCTGCGCTCCTGAGCCAAGCCGCATCGGGGCTGAGGTTTGTTCCCCGAGCCCAGTTTCCCTTTGCAGAATGCAGCTCCTAGCAGCGCGTTTTGTGCGGTTTCGGAGCTAGGCCCTAGGTGGGGCCCTCCCGAGCTGGCTCTGGGGGGGTTGCTAGGGCCAGTGCACACAGGGCTTCTTCAGGCCAAATCAGCCTTCTCCGCGAAGGAGAAGACGTTTGGAGTGGGTTTCCAGCGGCGGAGACCACCAGCCAAGCAGCAGTGCCCACGGAGCCAGAGGCAGCCCAGACCCTCCTGGGCCCTATGGGGAGCCTAGGGCTAGGTGAGAACCAGGCAGGCGCTGCGCTCCTGAGCCAAGCCGCATCGGGGCTGAGGTTTGTTCCCCGAGCCCAGTTTCCCTTTGCAGAATGCAGCTCCTAGCAGCGCGTTTTGTGCGGTTTCGGAGCTAGGCCCTAGGTGGGGCCCTCCCGAGCTGGCTCTGGGGGGGTTGCTAGGGCCAGTGCACACAGGGCTTCTTCAGGCCAAATCAGCCTTCTCCGCGAAGGAGAAGACGTTTGGAGTGGGTTTCCAGCGGCGGAGACCACCAGCCAAGCAGCAGTGCCCACGGAGCCAGAGGCAGCCCAGACCCTCCCTGGCCCTATGGGGAGCCTAGGGCTAGGTGAGAACCAGGCAGGCGCTGCGCTCCTGAGCCAAGCCGCATCGGGGCTGAGGTTTGTTCCCCGAGCCCAGTTTCCCTTTGCAGAATGCAGCTCCTAGCAGCGCGTTTTGTGCGGTTTCGGAGCTAGGCCCTAGGTGGGGCCCTCCCGAGCTGGCTCTGGGGGGGTTGCTAGGGCCAGTGCACACAGGGCTTCTTCAGGCCAAATCAGCCTTCTCCGCGAAGGAGAAGACGTTTGGAGTGGGTTTCCAGCGGCGGAGACCACCAGCCAAGCAGCAGTGCCCACGGAGCCAGAGGCAGCCCAGACCCTCCCTGGCCCTATGGGGAGCCTAGGGCTAGGTGAGAACCAGGCAGGCGCTGCGCTCCTGAGCCAAGCCGCATCGGGGCTGAGGTTTGTTCCCCGAGCCCAGTTTCCCTTTGCAGAATGCAGCTCCTAGCAGCGCGTTTTGTGCGGTTTCGGAGCTAGGCCCTAGGTGGGGCCCTCCCGAGCTGGCTCTGGGGGGGTTGCTAGGGCCAGTGCACACAGGGCTTCTTCAGGCCAAATCAGCCTTCTCCGCGAAGGAGACGACGTTTGGAGTGGGTTTCCAGCGGCGGAGACCACCAGCCAAGCAGCAGTGCCCACGGAGCCAGAGGCAGCCCAGACCCTCCTTGGCCCTATGGGCAGCCTAGGGCTAGGTGAGAAGCAGGCAGGCGCTGCGCTCCTGAGCCAAGCCGCATCGGGGCTGAGGTTTGTTCCCCGAGCCCAGTTTCCCTTTGCAGAATGCAGCTCCTAGCAGCGCGTTTTGTGCGGTTTCGGAGCTAGGCCCTAGGTGGGGCCCTCCCGAGCTGGCTCTGGGGGGGTTGCTAGGGCCAGTGCACACAGGGCTTCTTCAGGCCAAATCAGCCTTCTCCGCGAAGGAGAAGACATTTGGAGTGGGTTTCCAGCGGCGGAGACCACCAGCCAAGCAGCAGTGCCCACGGAGCCAGAGGCAGCCCAGACCCTCCTGGGCCCTATGGGGAGCCTAGGGCTAGGTGAGAAGCAGGCAGGCACTGCGCTCCTGAGCCAAGCCGCATCGGGGCTGAGGTTTGTTCCCCGAGCCCAGTTTCCCTTTGCAGAATGCAGCTCCTAGCAGCGCGTTTTGTGCGGTTTCGGAGCTAGGCCCTAGGTGGGGCCCTCCCGAGCTGGCTCTGGGGGGGTTGCTAGGGCCAGTGCACACAGGGCTTCTTCAGGCCAAATCAGCCTTCTCCGCGAAGGAGAAGACGTTTGGAGTTGGTTTCCAGCGGCGGAGACCACCAGCCAAGCAGCAGTGCCCACGGAGCCAGAGGCAGCCCAGACCCTCCCTGGCCCTATGGGCAGCCTAGGGCTAGGTGAGAACCAGGCAGGCGCTGCGCTCCTGAGCCAAGCCGCATCGGGGCTGAGGTTTGTTCCCCGAGCCCAGTTTCCCTTTGCAGAATGCAGCTCCTAGCAGCGCGTTTTGTGCGGTTTCGGAGCTAGGCCCTAGGTGGGGCCCTCCCGAGCTGGCTCTGGGGGGGTTGCTAGGGCCAGTGCACACAGGGCTTCTTCAGGCCAAATCAGCCTTCTCCGCGAAGGAGAAGACGTTTGGAGTTGGTTTCCAGCGGCGGAGACCACCAGCCAAGCAGCAGTGCCCACGGAGCCAGAGGCAGCCCAGACCCTCCTGGGCCCTATGGGGAGCCTAGGGCTAGGTGAGAACCAGGCAGGCGCTGCGCTCCTGAGCCAAGCCGCATCGGGGCTGAGGTTTGTTCCCCGAGCCCAGTTTCCCTTTGCAGAATGCAGCTCCTAGCAGCGCGTTTTGTGCGGTTTCGGAGCTAGGCCCTAGGTGGGGCCCTCCCGAGCTGGCTCTGGGGGGGTTGCTAGGGCCAGTGCACACAGGGCTTCTTCAGGCCAAATCAGCCTTCTCCGCGAAGGAGAAGACGTTTGGAGTGGGTTTCCAGCGGCGGAGACCACCAGCCAAGCAGCAGTGCCCACGGAGCCAGAGGCAGCCCAGACCCTCCTGGGCCCTATGGGGAGCCTAGGGCTAGGTGAGAACCAGGCAGGCGCTGCGCTCCTGAGCCAAGCCGCATCGGGGCTGAGGTTTGTTCCCCGAGCCCAGTTTCCCTTTGCAGAATGCAGCTCCTAGCAGCGCGTTTTGTGCGGTTTCGGAGCTAGGCCCTAGGTGGGGCCCTCCCGAGCTGGCTCTGGGGGGGTTGCTAGGGCCAGTGCACACAGGGCTTCTTCAGGCCAAATCAGCCTTCTCCGCGAAGGAGACGACGTTTGGAGTGGGTTTCCAGCGGCGGAGACCACCAGCCAAGCAGCAGTGCCCACGGAGCCAGAGGCAGCCCAGACCCTCCTGGGCCCTATGGGGAGCCTAGGGCTAGGTGAGAAGCAGGCAGGCGCTGCGCTCCTGAGCCAAGCCGCATCGGGGCTGAGGTTTGTTCCCCGAGCCCAGTTTCCCTTTGCAGAATGCAGCTCCTAGCAGCGCGTTTTGTGCGGTTTCGGAGCTAGGCCCTAGGTGGGGCCCTCCCGAGCTGGCTCTGGGGGGGTTGCTAGGGCCAGTGCACACAGGGCTTCTTCAGGCCAAATCAGCCTTCTCCGCGAAGGAGAAGACGTTTGGAGTTGGTTTCCAGCGGCGGAGACCACCAGCCAAGCAGCAGTGCCCACGGAGCCAGAGGCAGCCCAGACCCTCCTTGGCCCTATGGGCAGCCGAGGGCTAGGTGAGAACCAGGCAGGCGCTGCGCTCCTGAGCCAAGCCGCATCGGGGCTGAGGTTTGTTCCCCGAGCCCAGTTTCCCTTTGCAGAATGCAGCTCCTAGCAGCGCGTTTTGTGCGGTTTCGGAGCTAGGCCCTAGGTGGGGCCCTCCCGAGCTGGCTCTGGGGGGGTTGCTAGGGCCAGTGCACACAGGGCTTCTTCAGGCCAAATCAGCCTTCTCCGCGAAGGAGAAGACGTTTGGAGTTGGTTTCCAGCGGCGGAGACCACCAGCCAAGCAGCAGTGCCCACGGAGCCAGAGGCAGCCCAGACCCTCCTGGGCCCTATGGGGAGCCTAGGGCTAGGTGAGAACCAGGCAGGCGCTGCGCTCCTGAGCCAAGCCGCATCGGGGCTGAGGTTTGTTCCCCGAGCCCAGTTTCCCTTTGCAGAATGCAGCTCCTAGCAGCGCGTTTTGTGCGGTTTCGGAGCTAGGCCCTAGGTGGGGCCCTCCCGAGCTGGCTCTGGGGGGGTTGCTAGGGCCAGTGCACACAGGGCTTCTTCAGGCCAAATCAGCCTTCTCCGCGAAGGAGAAGACGTTTGGAGTGGGTTTCCAGCGGCGGAGACCACCAGCCAAGCAGCAGTGCCCACGGAGCCAGAGGCAGCCCAGACCCTCCTTGGCCCTATGGGGAGCCTAGGGCTAGGTGAGAAGCAGGCAGGCGCTGCGCTCCTGAGCCAAGCCGCATCGGGGCTGAGGTTTGTTCCCCGAGCCCAGTTTCCCTTTGCAGAATGCAGCTCCTAGCAGCGCGTTTTGTGCGGTTTCGGAGCTAGGCCCTAGGTGGGGCCCTCCCGAGCTGGCTCTGGGGGGGTTGCTAGGGCCAGTGCACACAGGGCTTCTTCAGGCCAAATCAGCCTTCTCCGCGAAGGAGACGACGTTTGGAGTGGGTTTCCAGCGGCGGAGACCACCAGCCAAGCAGCAGTGCCCACGGAGCCAGAGGCAGCCCAGACCCTCCTGGGCCCTATGGGGAGCCTAGGGCTAGGTGAGAACCAGGCAGGCGCTGCGCTCCTGAGCCAAGCCGCATCGGGGCTGAGGTTTGTTCCCCGAGCCCAGTTTCCCTTTGCAGAATGCAGCTCCTAGCAGCGCGTTTTGTGCGGTTTCGGAGCTAGGCCCTAGGTGGGGCCCTCCCGAGCTGGCTCTGGGGGGGTTGCTAGGGCCAGTGCACACAGGGCTTCTTCAGGCCAAATCAGCCTTCTCCGCGAAGGAGACGACGTTTGGAGTTGGTTTCCAGCGGCGGAGACCACCAGCCAAGCAGCAGTGCCCACGGAGCCAGAGGCAGCCCAGACCCTCCTGGGCCCTATGGGGAGCCTAGGGCTAGGTGAGAACCAGGCAGGCGCTGCGCTCCTGAGCCAAGCCGCATCGGGGCTGAGGTTTGTTCCCCGAGCCCAGTTTCCCTTTGCAGAATGCAGCTCCTAGCAGCGCGTTTTGTGCGGTTTTGGAGCTAGGCCCTAGGTGGGGCCCTCCCGAGCTGGCTCTGGGGGGGTTGCTAGGGCCAGTGCACACAGGGCTTCTTCAGGCCAAATCAGCCTTCTCCGCGAAGGAGAAGACGTTTGGAGTGGGTTTCCAGCGGCGGAGACCACCAGCCAAGCAGCAGTGCCCACGGAGCCAGAGGCAGCCCAGACCCTCCCTGGCCCTATGGGCAGCCTAGGGCTAGGTGAGAAGCAGGCAGGCGCTGCGCTCCTGAGCCAAGCCGCATCGGGGCTGAGGTTTGTTCCCCGAGCCCAGTTTCCCTTTGCAGAATGCAGCTCCTAGCAGCGCGTTTTGTGCGGTTTCGGAGCTAGGCCCTAGGTGGGGCCCTCCCGAGCTGGCTCTGGGGCGGTTGCTAGGGCCAGTGCACACAGGGCTTCTTCAGGCCAAATCAGCCTTCTCCGCGAAGGAGACGACGTTTGGAGTTGGTTTCCAGCGGCGGAGACCACCAGCCAAGCAGCAGTGCCCACGGAGCCAGAGGCAGCCCAGACCCTCCTTGGCCCTATGGGGAGCCTAGGGCTAGGTGAGAAGCAGGCAGGCGCTGCGCTCCTGAGCCAAGCCGCATCGGGGCTGAGGTTTGTTCCCCGAGCCCAGTTTCCCTTTGCAGAATGCAGCTCCTAGCAGCGCGTTTTGTGCGGTTTCGGAGCTAGGCCCTAGGTGGGGCCCTCCCGAGCTGGCTCTGGGGGGGTTGCTAGGGCCAGTGCACACAGGGCTTCTTCAGGCCAAATCAGCCTTCTCCGCGAAGGAGAAGACGTTTGGAGTTGCTTTCCAGCGGCGGAGACCACCAGCCAAGCAGCAGTGCCCACGGAGCCAGAGGCAGCCCAGACCCTCCTGGGCCCTATGGGCAGCCGAGGGCTAGGTGAGAAGCAGGCAGGCGCTGCGCTCCTGAGCCAAGCCGCATCGGGGCTGAGGTTTGTTCCCCGAGCCCAGTTTCCCTTTGCAGAATGCAGCTCCTAGCAGCGCGTTTTGTGCGGTTTCGGAGCTAGGCCCTAGGTGGGGCCCTCCCGAGCTGGCTCTGGGGGGGTTGCTAGGGCCAGTGCACACAGGGCTTCTTCAGGCCAAATCAGCCTTCTCCGCGAAGGAGACGACCTTTGGAGTGGGTTTCCAGCGGCGGAGACCACCAGCCAAGCAGCAGTGCCCACGGAGCCAGAGGCAGCCCAGACCCTCCTGGGCCCTATGGGGAGCCTAGGGCTAGGTGAGAAGCAGGCAGGCGCTGCGCTCCTGAGCCAAGCCGCATCGGGGCTGAGGTTTGTTCCCCGAGCCCAGTTTCCCTTTGCAGAATGCAGCTCCTAGCAGCGCGTTTTGTGCGGTTTCGGAGCTAGGCCCTAGGTGGGGCCCTCCCGAGCTGGCTCTGGGGGGGTTGCTAGGGCCAGTGCACACAGGGCTTCTTCAGGCCAAATCAGCCTTCTCCGCGAAGGAGAAGACGTTTGGAGTTGGTTTCCAGCGGCGGAGACCACCAGCCAAGCAGCAGTGCCCACGGAGCCAGAGGCAGCCCAGACCCTCCCTGGCCCTATGGGCAGCCTAGGGCTAGGTGAGAAGCAGGCAGGCGCTGCGCTCCTGAGCCAAGCCGCATCGGGGCTGAGGTTTGTTCCCCGAGCCCAGTTTCCCTTTGCAGAATGCAGCTCCTAGCAGCGCGTTTTGTGCGGTTTCGGAGCTAGGCCCTAGGTGGGGCCCTCCCGAGCTGGCTCTGGGGGGGTTGCTAGGGCCAGTGCACACAGGGCTTCTTCAGGCCAAATCAGCCTTCTCCGCGAAGGAGACGACGTTTGGAGTTGGTTTCCAGCGGCGGAGACCACCAGCCAAGCAGCAGTGCCCACGGAGCCAGAGGCAGCCCAGACCCTCCCTGGCCCTATGGGCAGCCTAGGGCTAGGTGAGAAGCAGGCAGGCGCTGCGCTCCTGAGCCAAGCCGCATCGGGGCTGAGGTTTGTTCCCCGAGCCCAGTTTCCCTTTGCAGAATGCAGCTCCTAGCAGCGCGTTTTGTGCGGTTTCGGAGCTAGGCCCTAGGTGGGGCCCTCCCGAGCTGGCTCTGGGGGGGTTGCTAGGGCCAGTGCACACAGGGCTTCTTCAGGCCAAATCAGCCTTCTCCGCGAAGGAGAAGACGTTTGGAGTGGGTTTCCAGCGGCGGAGACCACCAGCCAAGCAGCAGTGCCCACGGAGCCAGAGGCAGCCCAGACCCTCCTTGGCCCTATGGGGAGCCTAGGGCTAGGTGAGAAGCAGGCAGGCGCTGCGCTCCTGAGCCAAGCCGCATCGGGGCTGAGGTTTGTTCCCCGAGCCCAGTTTCCCTTTGCAGAATGCAGCTCCTAGCAGCGCGTTTTGTGCGGTTTCGGAGCTAGGCCCTAGGTGGGGCCCTCCCGAGCTGGCTCTGGGGGGGTTGCTAGGGCCAGTGCACACAGGGCTTCTTCAGGCCAAATCAGCCTTCTCCGCGAAGGAGACGACGTTTGGAGTTGGTTTCCAGCGGCGGAGACCACCAGCCAAGCAGCAGTGCCCACGGAGCCAGAGGCAGCCCAGACCCTCCTTGGCCCTATGGGCAGCCGAGGGCTAGGTGAGAACCAGGCAGGCGCTGCGCTCCTGAGCCAAGCCGCATCGGGGCTGAGGTTTGTTCCCCGAGCCCAGTTTCCCTTTGCAGAATGCAGCTCCTAGCAGCGCGTTTTGTGCGGTTTCGGAGCTAGGCCCTAGGTGGGGCCCTCCCGAGCTGGCTCTGGGGGGGTTGCTAGGGCCAGTGCACACAGGGCTTCTTCAGGCCAAATCAGCCTTCTCCGCGAAGGAGAAGACGTTTGGAGTTGGTTTCCAGCGGCGGAGACCACCAGCCAAGCAGCAGTGCCCACGGAGCCAGAGGCAGCCCAGACCCTCCTGGGCCCTATGGGCAGCCTAGGGCTAGGTGAGAACCAGGCAGGCGCTGCGCTCCTGAGCCAAGCCGCATCGGGGCTGAGGTTTGTTCCCCGAGCCCAGTTTCCCTTTGCAGAATGCAGCTCCTAGCAGCGCGTTTTGTGCGGTTTCGGAGCTAGGCCCTAGGTGGGGCCCTCCCGAGCTGGCTCTGGGGGGGTTGCTAGGGCCAGTGCACACAGGGCTTCTTCAGGCCAAATCAGCCTTCTCCGCGAAGGAGAAGACGTTTGGAGTGGGTTTCCAGCGGCGGAGACCACCAGCCAAGCAGCAGTGCCCACGGAGCCAGAGGCAGCCCAGACCCTCCTTGGCCCTATGGGCAGCCGAGGGCTAGGTGAGAACCAGGCAGGCGCTGCGCTCCTGAGCCAAGCCGCATCGGGGCTGAGGTTTGTTCCCGAGCCCAGTTTCCCTTTGCAGAATGCAGCTCCTAGCAGCGCGTTTTGTGCGGTTTCGGAGCTAGGCCCTAGGTGGGGCCCTCCCGAGCTGGCTCTGGGGGGATTGCTAGGGCCAGTGCACACAGGGCTTCTTCAGGCCAAATCAGCCTTCTCCGCGAAGGAGACGACGTTTGGAGTTGGTTTCCAGCGGCGGAGACCACCAGCCAAGCAGCAGTGCCCACGGAGCCAGAGGCAGCCCAGACCCTCCTTGGCCCTATGGGGAGCCTAGGGCTAGGTGAGAAGCAGGCAGGCGCTGCGCTCCTGAGCCAAGCCGCATCGGGGCTGAGGTTTGTTCCCCGAGCCCAGTTTCCCTTTGCAGAATGCAGCTCCTAGCAGCGCGTTTTGTGCGGTTTCGGAGCTAGGCCCTAGGTGGGGCCCTCCCGAGCTGGCTCTGGGGGGGTTGCTAGGGCCAGTGCACACAGGGCTTCTTCAGGCCAAATCAGCCTTCTCCGCGAAGGAGAAGACGTTTGGAGTTGGTTTCCAGCGGCGGAGACCACCAGCCAAGCAGCAGTGCCCACGGAGCCAGAGGCAGCCCAGACCCTCCTTGGCCCTATGGGGAGCCTAGGGCTAGGTGAGAAGCAGGCAGGCGCTGCGCTCCTGAGCCAAGCCGCATCGGGGCTGAGGTTTGTTCCCCGAGCCCAGTTTCCCTTTGCAGAATGCAGCTCCTAGCAGCGCGTTTTGTGCGGTTTCGGAGCTAGGCCCTTGGTGGGGCCCTCCCGAGCTGGCTCTGGGGGGGTTGCTAGGGCCAGTGCACACAGGGCTTCTTCAGGCCAAATCAGCCTTCTCCGCTAAGGAGACGACCTTTGGAGTGGGTTTCCAGCGGCGGAGACCACCAGCCAAGCAGCAGTGCCCACGGAGCCAGAGGCAGCCCAGACCCTCCTGGGCCCTATGGGGAGCCTAGGGCTAGGTGAGAACCAGGCAGGCGCTGCGCTCCTGAGCCAAGCCGCATCGGGGCTGAGGTTTGTTCCCCGAGCCCAGTTTCCCTTTGCAGAATGCAGCTCCTAGCAGCGCGTTTTGTGCGGTTTCGGAGCTAGGCCCTAGGTGGGGCCCTCCCGAGCTGGCTCTGGGGGGGTTGCTAGGGCCAGTGCACACAGGGCTTCTTCAGGCCAAATCAGCCTTCTCCGCGAAGGAGAAGACGTTTGGAGTTGGTTTCCAGCGGCGGAGACCACCAGCCAAGCAGCAGTGCCCACGGAGCCAGAGGCAGCCCAGACCCTCCCTGGCCCTATGGGCAGCCTAGGGCTAGGTGAGAACCAGGCAGGCGCTGCGCTCCTGAGCCAAGCCGCATCGGGGCTGAGGTTTGTTCCCCGAGCCCAGTTTCCCTTTGCAGAATGCAGCTCCTAGCAGCGCGTTTTGTGCGGTTTCGGAGCTAGGCCCTAGGTGGGGCCCTCCCGAGCTGGCTCTGGGGGGGTTGCTAGGGCCAGTGCACACAGGGCTTCTTCAGGCCAAATCAGCCTTCTCCGCGAAGGAGACGACGTTTGGAGTTGGTTTCCAGCGGCGGAGACCACCAGCCAAGCAGCAGTGCCCACGGAGCCAGAGGCAGCCCAGACCCTCCTTGGCCCTATGGGCAGCCGAGGGCTAGGTGAGAACCAGGCAGGCGCTGCGCTCCTGAGCCAAGCCGCATCGGGGCTGAGGGTTGTTCCCCGAGCCCAGTTTCCCTTTGCAGAATGCAGCTCCTAGCAGCGCGTTTTGTGCGGTTTCGGAGCTAGGCCCTAGGTGGGGCCCTCCCGAGCTGGCTCTGGGGCGGTTGCTAGGGCCAGTGCACACAGGGCTTCTTCAGGCCAAATCAGCCTTCTCCGCGAAGGAGAAGACGTTTGGAGTTGGTTTCCAGCGGCGGAGACCACCAGCCAAGCAGCAGTGCCCACGGAGCCAGAGGCAGCCCAGACCCTCCTGGGCCCTATGGGGAGCCTAGGGCTAGGTGAGAACCAGGCAGGCGCTGCGCTCCTGAGCCAAGCCGCATCGGGGCTGAGGTTTGTTCCCCGAGCCCAGTTTCCCTTTGCAGAATGCAGCTCCTAGCAGCGCGTTTTGTGCGGTTTCGGAGCTAGGCCCTAGGTGGGGCCCTCCCGAGCTGGCTCTGGGGGGGTTGCTAGGGCCAGTGCACACAGGGCTTCTTCAGGCCAAATCAGCCTTCTCCGCGAAGGAGAAGACGTTTGGAGTGGGTTTCCAGCGGCGGAGACCACCAGCCAAGCAGCAGTGCCCACGGAGCCAGAGGCAGCCCAGACCCTCCTTGGCCCTATGGGCAGCCTAGGGCTAGGTGAGAAGCAGGTAGGCGCTGCGCTCCTGAGCCAAGCCGCATCGGGGCTGAGGTTTGTTCCCCGAGCCCAGTTTCCCTTTGCAGAATGCAGCTCCTAGCAGCGCGTTTTGTGCGGTTTCGGAGCTAGGCCCTAGGTGGGGCCCTCCCGAGCTGGCTCTGGGGGGGTTGCTAGGGCCAGTGCACACAGGGCTTCTTCAGGCCAAATCAGCCTTCTCCGCGAAGGAGACGACGTTTGGAGTGGGTTTCCAGCGGCGGAGACCACCAGCCAAGCAGCAGTGCCCACGGAGCCAGAGGCAGCCCAGACCCTCCCTGGCCCTATGGGCAGCCTAGGGCTAGGTGAGAACCAGGCAGGCGCTGCGCTCCTGAGCCAAGCCGCATCGGGGCTGAGGTTTGTTCCCCGAGCCCAGTTTCCCTTTGCAGAATGCAGCTCCTAGCAGCGCGTTTTGTGCGGTTTCGGAGCTAGGCCCTAGGTGGGGCCCTCCCGAGCTGGCTCTGGGGGGGTTGCTAGGGCCAGTGCACACAGGGCTTCTTCAGGCCAAATCAGCCTTCTCCGCGAAGGAGAAGACGTTTGGAGTGGGTTTCCAGCGGCGGAGACCACCAGCCAAGCAGCAGTGCCCACGGAGCCAGAGGCAGCCCAGACCCTCCTGGGCCCTATGGGGAGCCTAGGGCTAGGTGAGAAGCAGGCAGGCGCTGCGCTCCTGAGCCAAGCCGCATCGGGGCTGAGGTTTGTTCCCCGAGCCCAGTTTCCCTTTGCAGAATGCAGCTCCTAGCAGCGCGTTTTGTGCGGTTTCGGAGCTAGGCCCTAGGTGGGGCCCTCCCGAGCTGGCTCTGGGGGGGTTGCTAGGGCCAGTGCACACAGGGCTTCTTCAGGCCAAATCAGCCTTCTCCGCGAAGGAGAAGACGTTTGGAGTTGGTTTCCAGCGGCGGAGACCACCAGCCAAGCAGCAGTGCCCACGGAGCCAGAGGCAGCCCAGACCCTCCCTGGCCCTATGGGGAGCCTAGGGCTAGGTGAGAACCAGGCAGGCGCTGCGCTCCTGAGCCAAGCCGCATCGGGGCTGAGGTTTGTTCCCCGAGCCCAGTTTCCCTTTGCAGAATGCAGCTCCTAGCAGCGCGTTTTGTGCGGTTTCGGAGCTAGGCCCTAGGTGGGGCCCTCCCGAGCTGGCTCTGGGGGGGTTGCTAGGGCCAGGGCACACAGGGCTTCTTCAGGCCAAATCAGCCTTCTCCGCGAAGGAGAAGACGTTTGGAGTTGGTTCCAGCGGCGGAGACCACCAGCCAAGCAGCAGTGCCCACGGAGCCAGAGGCAGCCCAGACCCTCCTTGGCCCTATTGGCAGCCGAGGGCTAGGTGAGAACCAGGCAGGCACTGCGCTCCTGAGCCAAGCCGCATCGGGGCTGAGGTTTGTTCCCCGAGCCCAGTTTCCCTTTGCAGAATGCAGCTCCTAGCAGCGCGTTTTGTGCGGTTTCGGAGCTAGGCCCTAGGTGGGGCCCTCCCGAGCTGGCTCTGGGGGGGTTGCTAGGGCCAGTGCACACAGGGCTTCTTCAGGCCAAATCAGCCTTCTCCGCGAAGGAGAAGACGTTTGGAGTTGGTTTCCAGCGGCGGAGACCACCAGCCAAGCAGCAGTGCCCACGGAGCCAGAGGCAGCCCAGACCCTCCTGGGCCCTATGGGCAGCCGAGTGCTAGGTGAGAAGCAGGCAGGCGCTGCGCTCCTGAGCCAAGCCGCATCGGGGCTGAGGTTTGTTCCCCGAGCCCAGTTTCCCTTTGCAGAATGCAGCTCCTAGCAGCGCGTTTTGTGCGGTTTCGGAGCTAGGCCCTAGGTGGGGCCCTCCCGAGCTGGCTCTGGGGGGGTTGCTAGGGCCAGTGCACACAGGGCTTCTTCAGGCCAAATCAGCCTTCTCCGCGAAGGAGACGACGTTTGGAGTGGGTTTCCAGCGGCGGAGACCACCAGCCAAGCAGCAGTGCCCACGGAGCCAGAGGCAGCCCAGACCCTCCTTGGCCCTATGGGGAGCCTAGGGCTAGGTGAGAAGCAGGCAGGCGCTGCGCTCCTGAGCCAAGCCGCATCGGGGCTGAGGTTTGTTCCCCGAGCCCAGTTTCCCTTTGCAGAATGCAGCTCCTAGCAGCGCGTTTTGTGCGGTTTCGGAGCTAGGCCCTAGGTGGGGCCCTCCCGAGCTGGCTCTGGGAGGTTGCTAGGGCCAGTGCACACAGGGCTTCTTCAGGCCAAATCAGCCTTCTCCGCGAAGGAGAAGACGTTTGGAGTTGGTTTCCAGCGGCGGAGACCACCAGCCAAGCAGCAGTGCCCACGGAGCCAGAGGCAGCCCAGACCCTCCCTGGCCCTATGGGGAGCCTAGGGCTAGGTGAGAACCAGGCAGGCGCTGCGCTCCTGAGCCAAGCCGCATCGGGGCTGAGGTTTGTTCCCCGAGCCCAGTTTCCCTTTGCAGAATGCAGCTCCTAGCAGCGCGTTTTGTGCGGTTTCGGAGCTAGGCCCTAGGTGGGGCCCTCCCGAGCTGGCTCTGGGGGGGTTGCTAGGGCCAGTGCACACAGGGCTTCTTCAGGCCAAATCAGCCTTCTCCGCGAAGGAGAAGACGTTTGGAGTTGGTTTCCAGCGGCGGAGACCACCAGCCAAGCAGCAGTGCCCACGGAGCCAGAGGCAGCCCAGACCCTCCTGGGCCCTATGGGGAGCCTAGGGCTAGGTGAGAACCAGGCAGGCGCTGCGCTCCTGAGCCAAGCCGCATCGGGGCTGAGGTTTGTTCCCCGAGCCCAGTTTCCCTTTGCAGAATGCAGCTCCTAGCAGCGCGTTTTGTGCGGTTTCGGAGCTAGGCCCTAGGTGGGGCCCTCCCGAGCTGGCTCTGGGGGGGTTGCTAGGGCCAGTGCACACAGGGCTTCTTCAGGCCAAATCAGCCTTCTCCGCGAAGGAGAAGACGTTTGGAGTGGGTTTCCAGCGGCGGAGACCACCAGCCAAGCAGCAGTGCCCACGGAGCCAGAGGCAGCCCAGACCCTCCTTGGCCCTATGGGGAGCCTAGGGCTAGGTGAGAACCAGGCAGGCGCTGCGCTCCTGAGCCAAGCCGCATCGGGGCTGAGGTTTGTTCCCCGAGCCCAGTTTCCCTTTGCAGAATGCAGCTCCTAGCAGCGCGTTTTGTGCGGTTTCGGAGCTAGGCCCTAGGTGGGGCCCTCCCGAGCTGGCTCTGGGGGGGTTGCTAGGGCCAGTGCACACAGGGCTTCTTCAGGCCAAATCAGCCTTCTCCGCGAAGGAGAAGACGTTTGGAGTTGGTTTCCAGCGGCGGAGACCACCAGCCAAGCAGCAGTGCCCACGGAGCCAGAGGCAGCCCAGACCTTCCTGGGCCCTATGGGGAGCCTAGGGCTAGGTGAGAACCAGGCAGGCGCTGCGCTCCTGAGCCAAGCCGCATCGGGGCTGAGGTTTGTTCCCCGAGCCCAGTTTCCCTTTGCAGAATGCAGCTCCTAGCAGCGCGTTTTGTGCGGTTTCGGAGCTAGGCCCTAGGTGGGGCCCTCCCGAGCTGGCTCTGGGGGGGTTGCTAGGGCCAGTGCACACAGGGCTTCTTCAGGCCAAATCAGCCTTCTCCGCGAAGGAGAAGACGTTTGGAGTGGGTTTCCAGCGGCGGAGACCACCAGCCAAGCAGCAGTGCCCACGGAGCCAGAGGCAGCCCAGACCCTCCTTGGCCCTATGGGGAGCCGAGGGCTAGGTGAGAACCAGGCAGGCGCTGCGCTCCTGAGCCAAGCCGCATCGGGGCTGAGGTTTGTTCCCCGAGCCCAGTTTCCCTTTGCAGAATGCAGCTCCTAGCAGCGCGTTTTGTGCGGTTTCGGAGCTAGGCCCTAGGTGGGGCCCTCCCGAGCTGGCTCTGGGGGGGTTGCTAGGGCCAGTGCACACATGGCTTCTTCAGGCCAAATCAGCCTTCTCCGCGAAGGAGAAGACGTTTGGAGTTGGTTTCCAGCGGCGGAGACCACCAGCCAAGCAGCAGTGCCCACGGAGCCAGAGGCAGCCCAGACCCTCCTGGGCCCTATGGGGAGCCTAGGGCTAGGTGAGAAGCAGGCAGGCGCTGCGCTCCTGAGCCAAGCCGCATCGGGGCTGAGGTTTGTTCCCCGAGCCCAGTTTCCCTTTGCAGAATGCAGCTCCTAGCAGCGCGTTTTGTGCGGTTTCGGAGCTAGGCCCTAGGTGGGGCCCTCCCGAGCTGGCTCTGGGGGGGTTGCTAGGGCCAGTGCACACAGGGCTTCTTCAGGCCAAATCAGCCTTCTCCGCGAAGGAGAAGATGTTTGGAGTTGGTTTCCAGCGGCGGAGACCACCAGCCAAGCAGCAGTGCCCACGGAGCCAGAGGCAGCCCAGACCCTCCTGGGCCCTATGGGGAGACTAGGGCTAGGTGAGAACCAGGCAGGCGCTGCGCTCCTGAGCCAAGCCGCATCGGGGCTGAGGTTTGTTCCCCGAGCCCAGTTTCCCTTTGCAGAATGCAGCTCCTAGCAGCGCGTTTTGTGCGGTTTCGGAGCTAGGCCCTAGGTGGGGCCCTCCCGAGCTGGCTCTGGGGGGGTTGCTAGGGCCAGTGCACACAGGGCTTCTTCAGGCCAAATCAGCCTTCTCCGCGAAGGAGACGACGTTTGGAGTTGGTTTCCAGCGGCAGAGACCACCAGCCAAGCAGCAGTGCCCACGGAGCCAGAGGCAGCCCAGACCCTCCTTGGCCCTATGGGCAGCCTAGGGCTAGGTGAGAAGCAGGCAGGCGCTGCGCTCCTGAGCCAAGCCGCATCGGGGCTGAGGTTTGTTCCCCGAGCCCATTTTCCCTTTGCAGAATGCAGCTCCTAGCAGCGCGTTTTGTGCGGTTTCGGAGCTAGGCCCTAGGTGGGGCCCTCCCGAGCTGGCTCTGGGGGGGTTGCTAGGGCCAGTGCACACAGGGCTTCTTCAGGCCAAATCAGCCTTCTCCGCGAAGGAGAAGACGTTTGGAGTTGCTTTCCAGCGGCGGAGACCACCAGCCAAGCAGCAGTGCCCACGGAGCCAGAGGCAGCCCAGCCCCTCCTTGGCCCTATGGGCAGCCTAGGGCTAGGTGAGAAGCAGGCAGGCGCTGTGATACTGAGCCATGCCCCATCGGGGCTGATGTTTGTTCCCCGAGCCCAGTTTCCCTTTGCAGAATGCAGCTCCTAGCAGCGCGTTTTGTGCGGTTTCGGAGCTAGGCCCTAGGTGGGGCCCTCCCGAGCTGGCTCTGGGGGGGTTGCTAGGGCCAGTGCACACAGGGCTTCTTCAGGCCAAATCAGCCTTCTCCGCGAAGGAGAAGACGTTTGGAGTTGGTTTCCAGCGGCGGAGACCACCAGCCAAGCAGCAGTGCCCACGGAGCCAGAGGCAGCCCAGACCCTCCTTGGCCCTATGGGGAGCCTAGGGCTAGGTGAGAACCAGGCAGGCGCTGCGCTCCTGAGCCAAGCCGCATCGGGGCTGAGGTTTGTTCCCCGAGCCCAGTTTCCCTTTGCAGAATGCAGCTCCTAGCAGCGCGTTTTGTGCGGTTTCGGAGCTAGGCCCTAGGTGGGGCCCTCCCGAGCTGGCTCTGGGGGGGTTGCTAGGGCCAGTGCACACAGGGCTTCTTCAGGCCAAATCAGCCTTCTCCGCGAAGGAGAAGACGTTTGGAGTGGGTTTCCAGCGGCGGAGACCACCAGCCAAGCAGCAGTGCCCACGGAGCCAGAGGCAGCCCAGACCCTCCTTGGCCCTATGGGGAGCCTAGGGCTAGGTGAGAAGCAGGCAGGCGCTGCGCTCCTGAGCCAAGCCGCATCGGGGCTGAGGTTTGTTCCCCGAGCCCAGTTTCCCTTTGCAGAATGCAGCTCCTAGCAGCGCGTTTTGTGCGGTTTCGGAGCTAGGCCCTAGGTGGGGCCCTCCCGAGCTGGCTCTGGGGGGGTTGCTAGGGCCAGTGCACACAGGGCTTCTTCAGGCCAAATCAGCCTTCTCCGCGAAGGAGAAGACGTTTGGAGTGGGTTTCCAGCGGCGGAGACCACCAGCCAAGCAGCAGTGCCCACGGAGCCAGAGGCAGCCCAGACCCTCCCTGGCCCTATGGGGAGCCTAGGGCTAGGTGAGAACCAGGCAGGCGCTGCGCTCCTGAGCCAAGCCGCATCGGGGCTGAGGTTTGTTCCCCGAGCCCAGTTTCCCTTTGCAGAATGCAGCTCCTAGCAGCGCGTTTTGTGCGGTTTCGGAGCTAGGCCCTAGGTGGGGCCCTCCCGAGCTGGCTCTGGGGGGGTTGCTAGGGCCAGTGCACACAGGGCTTCTTCAGGCCAAATCAGCCTTCTCCGCGAAGGAGAAGACGTTTGGAGTTGGTTTCCAGCGGCGGAGACCACCAGCCAAGCAGCAGTGCCCACGGAGCCAGAGGCAGCCCAGACCCTCCCTGGCCCTATGGGCAGCCTAGGGCTAGGTGAGAAGCAGGCAGGCGCTGCGCTCCTGAGCCAAGCCGCATCGGGGCTGAGGTTTGTTCCCCGAGCCCAGTTTCCCTTTGCAGAATGCAGCTCCTAGCAGCGCGTTTTCTGCGGTTTCGGAGCTAGGCCCTAGGTGGGGCCCTCCCGAGCTGGCTCTGGGGGGGTTGCTAGGGCCAGTGCACACAGGGCTTCTTCAGGCCAAATCAGCCTTCTCCACGAAGGAGAAGACGTTTGGAGTTGGTTTCCAGCGGCGGAGACCACCAGCCAAGCAGCAGTGCCCACGGAGCCAGAGGCAGCCCAGACCCTCCCTGGCCCGATGGGCAGCCTAGGGCTAGGTGAGAACCAGGCAGGCGCTGCGCTCCTGAGCCAAGCCGCATCGGGGCTGAGGTTTGTTCCCCGAGCCCAGTTTCCCTTTGCAGAATGCAGCTCCTAGCAGCGCGTTTTGTGCGGTTTCGGAGCTAGGCCCTAGGTGGGGCCCTCCCGAGCTGGCTCTGGGGGGGTTGCTAGGGCCAGTGCACACAGGGCTTCTTCAGGCCAAATCAGCCTTCTCCGCGAAGGAGAAGACGTTTGGAGTGGGTTTCCAGCGGCGGAGACCACCAGCCAAGCAGCAGTGCCCACGGAGCCAGAGGCAGCCCAGACCCTCCCTGGCCCTATGGGGAGCCTAGGGCTAGGTGAGAACCAGGCAGGCGCTGCGCTCCTGAGCCAAGCCGCATCGGGGCTGAGGTTTGTTCCCCGAGCCCAGTTTCCCTTTGCAGAATGCAGCTCCTAGCAGCGCGTTTTGTGCGGTTTCGGAGCTAGGCCCTAGGTGGGGCCCTCCCGAGCTGGCTCTGGGGGGGTTGCTAGGGCCAGTGCACACAGGGCTTCTTCAGGCCAAATCAGCCTTCTCCGCGAAGGAGAAGACGTTTGGAGTTGGTTTCCAGCGGCGGAGACCACCAGCCAAGCAGCAGTGCCCACGGAGCCAGAGGCAGCCCAGACCCTCCCTGGCCCTATGGGCAGCCTAGGGCTAGGTGAGAAGCAGGCAGGCGCTGCGCTCCTGAGCCAAGCCGCATCGGGGCTGAGGTTTGTTCCCCGAGCCCAGTTTCCCTTTGCAGAATGCAGCTCCTAGCAGCGCGTTTTGTGCGGTTTCGGAGCTAGGCCCTAGGTGGGGCCCTCCCGAGCTGGCTCTGGGGGGGTTGCTAGGGCCAGTGCACACAGGGCTTCTTCAGGCCAAATCAGCCTTCTCCGCGAAGGAGAAGACGTTTGGAGTTGGTTTCCAGCGGCGGAGACCACCAGCCAAGCAGCAGTGCCCACGGAGCCAGAGGCAGCCCAGACCCTCCCTGGCCCTATGGGCAGCCTAGGGCTAGGTGAGAACCAGGCAGGCGCTGCGCTCCTGAGCCAAGCCGCATCGGGGCTGAGGTTTGTTCCCCGAGCCCAGTTTCCCTTTGCAGAATGCAGCTCCTAGCAGCGCGTTTTGTGCGGTTTCGGAGCTAGGCCCTAGGTGGGGCCCTCCCGAGCTGGCTCTGGGGGGGTTGCTAGGGCCAGTGCACACAGGGCTTCTTCAGGCCAAATCAGCCTTCTCCGCGAAGGAGAAGACGTTTGGAGTTGGTTTCCAGCGGCGGAGACCACCAGCCAAGCAGCAGTGCCCACGGAGCCAGAGGCAGCCCAGACCCTCCCTGGCCCTATGGGCAGCCTAGGGCTAGGTGAGAACCAGGCAGGCGCTGCGCTCCTGAGCCAAGCCGCATCGGGGCTGAGGTTTGTTCCCCGAGCCCAGTTTCCCTTTGCAGAATGCAGCTCCTAGCAGCGCGTTTTGTGCGGTTTCGGAGCTAGGCCCTAGGTGGGGCCCTCCCGAGCTGGCTCTGGGGGGGTTGCTAGGGCCAGTGCACACAGGGCTTCTTCAGGCCAAATCAGCCTTCTCCGCGAAGGAGAAGACGTTTGGAGTGGGTTTCCAGCGGCGGAGACCACCAGCCAAGCAGCAGTGCCCACGGAGCCAGAGGCAGCCCAGACCCTCCTTGGCCCTATGGGCAGCCTAGGGCTAGGTGAGAAGCAGGCAGGCGCTGCGCTCCTGAGCCAAGCCGCATCGGGGCTGAGGTTTGTTCCCCGAGCCCAGTTTCCCTTTGCAGAATGCAGCTCCTAGCAGCGCGTTTTGTGCGGTTTCGGAGCTAGGCCCTAGGTGGGGCCCTCCCGAGCTGGCTCTGGGGGGGTTGCTAGGGCCAGTGCACACAGGGCTTCTTCAGGCCAAATCAGCCTTCTCCGCGAAGGAGAAGACGTTTGGAGTGGGTTTCCAGCGGCGGAGACCACCAGCCAAGCAGCAGTGCCCACGGAGCCAGAGGCAGCCCAGACCCTCCCTGGCCCTATGGGCAGCCTAGGGCTAGGTGAGAACCAGGCAGGCGCTGCGCTCCTGAGCCAAGCCGCATCGGGGCTGAGGTTTGTTCCCCGAGCCCAGTTTCCCTTTGCAGAATGCAGCTCCTAGCAGCGCGTTTTGTGCGGTTTCGGAGCTAGGCCCTAGGTGGGGCCCTCCCGAGCTGGCTCTGGGGCGGTTGCTAGGGCCAGTGCACACAGGGCTTCTTCAGGCCAAATCAGCCTTCTCCGCGAAGGAGAAGACGTTTGGAGTGGGTTTCCAGCGGCGGAGACCACCAGCCAAGCAGCAGTGCCCACGGAGCCAGAGGCAGCCCAGACCCTCCTTGGCGCTATGGGGAGCCTAGGGCTAGGTGAGAACCAGGCAGGCGCTGCGCTCCTGAGCCAAGCCGCATCGGGGCTGAGGTTTGTTCCCCGAGCCCAGTTTCCCTTTGCAGAATGCAGCTCCTAGCAGCGCGTTTTGTGCGGTTTCGGAGCTAGGCCCTAGGTGGGGCCCTCCCGAGCTGGCTCTGGGGGGGTTGCTAGGGCCAGTGCACACAGGGCTTCTTCAGGCCAAATCAGCCTTCTCCGCGAAGGAGAAGACGTTTGGAGTGGGTTTCCAGCGGCGGAGACCACCAGCCAAGCAGCAGTGCCCACGGAGCCAGAGGCAGCCCAGACCCTCCCTGGCCCTATGGGCAGCCTAGGGCTAGGTGAGAACCAGGCAGGCGCTGCGCTCCTGAGCCAAGCCGCATCGGGGCTGAGGTTTGTTCCCCGAGCCCAGTTTCCCTTTGCAGAATGCAGCTCCTAGCAGCGCGTTTTGTGCGGTTTCGGAGCTAGGCCCTAGGTGGGGCCCTCCCGAGCTGGCTCTGGGGGGGTTGCTAGGGCCAGTGCACACAGGGCTTCTTCAGGCCAAATCAGCCTTCTCCGCGAAGGAGAAGACGTTTGGAGTGGGTTTCCAGCGGCGGAGACCACCAGCCAAGCAGCAGTGCCCACGGAGCCAGAGGCAGCCCAGACCCTCCTTGGCCCTATGGGGAGCCTAGGGCTAGGTGAGAAGCAGGCAGGCGCTGCGCTCCTGAGCCAAGCCGCATCGGGGCTGAGGTTTGTTCCCCGAGCCCAGTTTCCCTTTGCAGAATGCAGCTCCTAGCAGCGCGTTTTGTGCGGTTTCGGAGCTAGGCCCTAGGTGGGGCCCTCCCGAGCTGGCTCTGGGGGGGTTGCTAGGGCCAGTGCACACAGGGCTTCTTCAGGCCAAATCAGCCTTCTCCGCGAAGGAGAAGACGTTTGGAGTGGGTTTCCAGCGGCGGAGACCACCAGCCAAGCAGCAGTGCCCACGGAGCCAGAGGCAGCCCAGACCCTCCCTGGCCCTATGGGGAGCCTAGGGCTAGGTGAGAACCAGGCAGGCGCTGCGCTCCTGAGCCAAGCCGCATCGGGGCTGAGGTTTGTTCCCCGAGCCCAGTTTCCCTTTGCAGAATGCAGCTCCTAGCAGCGCGTTTTGTGCGGTTTCGGAGCTAGGCCCTAGGTGGGGCCCTCCCGAGCTGGCTCTGGGGGGGTTGCTAGGGCCAGTGCACACAGGGCTTCTTCAGGCCAAATCAGCCTTCTCCGCGAAGGAGAAGACGTTTGGAGTTGGTTTCCAGCGGCGGAGACCACCAGCCAAGCAGCAGTGCCCACGGAGCCAGAGGCAGCCCAGACCCTCCCTGGCCCTATGGGCAGCCTAGGGCTAGGTGAGAACCAGGCAGGCGCTGCGCTCCTGAGCCAAGCCGCATCGGGGCTGAGGTTTGTTCCCCGAGCCCAGTTTCCCTTTGCAGAATGCAGCTCCTAGCAGCGCGTTTTGTGCGGTTTCGGAGCTAGGCCCTAGGTGGGGCCCTCCCGAGCTGGCTCTGGGGGGGTTGCTAGGGCCAGTGCACACAGGGCTTCTTCAGGCCAAATCAGCCTTCTCCGCGAAGGAGAAGACGTTTGGAGTGGGTTTCCAGCGGCGGAGACCACCAGCCAAGCAGCAGTGCCCACGGAGCCAGAGGCAGCCCAGACCCTCCCTGGCCCTATGGGCAGCCTAGGGCTAGGTGAGAAGCAGGCAGGCGCTGCGCTCCTGAGCCAAGCCGCATCGGGGCTGAGGTTTGTTCCCCGAGCCCAGTTTCCCTTTGCAGAATGCAGCTCCTAGCAGCGCGTTTTGTGCGGTTTCGGAGCTAGGCCCTAGGTGGGGCCCTCCCGAGCTGGCTCTGGGGGGGTTGCTAGGGCCAGTGCACACAGGGCTTCTTCAGGCCAAATCAGCCTTCTCCGCGAAGGAGAAGACGTTTGGAGTGGGTTTCCAGCGGCGGAGACCACCAGCCAAGCAGCAGTGCCCACGGAGCCAGAGGCAGCCCAGACCCTCCCTGGCCCTATGGGCAGCCTAGGGCTAGGTGAGAACCAGGCAGGCGCTGCGCTCCTGAGCCAAGCCGCATCGGGGCTGAGGTTTGTTCCCCGAGCCCAGTTTCCCTTTGCAGAATGCAGCTCCTAGCAGCGCGTTTTGTGCGGTTTCGGAGCTAGGCCCTAGGTGGGGCCCTCCCGAGCTGGCTCTGGGGGGGTTGCTAGGGCCAGTGCACACAGGGCTTCTTCAGGCCAAATCAGCCTTCTCCGCGAAGGAGAAGACGTTTGGAGTGGGTTTCCAGCGGCGGAGACCACCAGCCAAGCAGCAGTGCCCACGGAGCCAGAGGCAGCCCAGACCCTCCTTGGCCCTATGGGGAGCCTAGGGCTAGGTGAGAAGCAGGCAGGCGCTGCGCTCCTGAGCCAAGCCGCATCGGGGCTGAGGTTTGTTCCCCGAGCCCAGTTTCCCTTTGCAGAATGCAGCTCCTAGCAGCGCGTTTTGTGCGGTTTCGGAGCTAGGCCCTAGGTGGGGCCCTCCCGAGCTGGCTCTGGGGGGGTTGCTAGGGCCAGTGCACACAGGGCTTCTTCAGGCCAAATCAGCCTTCTCCGCGAAGGAGAAGACGTTTGGAGTGGGTTTCCAGCGGCGGAGACCACCAGCCAAGCAGCAGTGCCCACGGAGCCAGAGGCAGCCCAGACCCTCCCTGGCCCTATGGGGAGCCTAGGGCTAGGTGAGAACCAGGCAGGCGCTGCGCTCCTGAGCCAAGCCGCATCGGGGCTGAGGTTTGTTCCCCGAGCCCAGTTTCCCTTTGCAGAATGCAGCTCCTAGCAGCGCGTTTTGTGCGGTTTCGGAGCTAGGCCCTAGGTGGGGCCCTCCCGAGCTGGCTCTGGGGGGGTTGCTAGGGCCAGTGCACACAGGGCTTCTTCAGGCCAAATCAGCCTTCTCCGCGAAGGAGAAGACGTTTGGAGTTGGTTTCCAGCGGCGGAGACCACCAGCCAAGCAGCAGTGCCCACGGAGCCAGAGGCAGCCCAGACCCTCCCTGGCCCTATGGGCAGCCTAGGGCTAGGTGAGAACCAGGCAGGCGCTGCGCTCCTGAGCCAAGCCGCATCGGGGCTGAGGTTTGTTCCCCGAGCCCAGTTTCCCTTTGCAGAATGCAGCTCCTAGCAGCGCGTTTTGTGCGGTTTCGGAGCTAGGCCCTAGGTGGGGCCCTCCCGAGCTGGCTCTGGGGGGGTTGCTAGGGCCAGTGCACACAGGGCTTCTTCAGGCCAAATCAGCCTTCTCCGCGAAGGAGAAGACGTTTGGAGTGGGTTTCCAGCGGCGGAGACCACCAGCCAAGCAGCAGTGCCCACGGAGCCAGAGGCAGCCCAGACCCTCCCTGGCCCTATGGGCAGCCTAGGGCTAGGTGAGAAGCAGGCAGGCGCTGCGCTCCTGAGCCAAGCCGCATCGGGGCTGAGGTTTGTTCCCCGAGCCCAGTTTCCCTTTGCAGAATGCAGCTCCTAGCAGCGCGTTTTGTGCGGTTTCGGAGCTAGGCCCTAGGTGGGGCCCTCCCGAGCTGGCTCTGGGGGGGTTGCTAGGGCCAGTGCACACAGGGCTTCTTCAGGCCAAATCAGCCTTCTCCGCGAAGGAGAAGACGTTTGGAGTTGGTTTCCAGCGGCAGAGACCACCAGCCAAGCAGCAGTGCCCACGGAGCCAGAGGCAGCCCAGACCCTCCTTGGCCCTATGGGCAGCCTAGGGCTAGGTGAGAAGCAGGCAGGCGCTGCGCTCCTGAGCCAAGCCGCATCGGGGCTGAGGTTTGTTCCCCGAGCCCAGTTTCCCTTTGCAGAATGCAGCTCCTAGCAGCGCGTTTTGTGCGGTTTCGGAGCTAGGCCCTAGGTGGGGCCCTCCCGAGCTGGCTCTGGGGGGTTGCTAGGGCCAGTGCACACAGGGCTTCTTCAGGCCAAATCAGCCTTCTCCGCGAAGGAGACGACGTTTGGAGTGGGTTTCCAGCGGCGGAGACCACCAGCCAAGCAGCAGTGCCCACAGAGCCAGAGGCAGCACAGACCCTCCTGGGCCCTATGGGGAGCCTAGGGCTAGGTGAGAAGCAGGCAGGCGCTGCGCTCCTGAGCCAAGCCGCATCGGGGCTGAGGTTTGTTCCCCGAGCCCAGTTTCCCTTTGCAGAATGCAGCTCCTAGCAGCGCGTTTTGTGCGGTTTCGGAGCTAGGCCCTAGGTGGGGCCCTCCCGAGCTGGCTCTGGGGGGGTTGCTAGGGCCAGTGCACACAGGGCTTCTTCAGGCCAAATCAGCCTTCTCCGCGAAGGAGAAGACGTTTGGAGTTGGTTTCCAGCGGCGGAGACCACCAGCCAAGCAGCAGTGCCCACGGAGCCAGAGGCAGCCCAGACCCTCCTTGGCCCTATGGGGAGCCTAGGGCTAGGTGAGAAGCAGGCAGGCGCTGCGCTCCTGAGCCAAGCCGCATCGGGGCTGAGGTTTGTTCCCCGAGCCCAGTTTCCCTTTGCAGAATGCAGCTCCTAGCAGCGCGTTTTGTGCGGTTTCGGAGCTAGGCCCTAGGTGGGGCCCTCCCGAGCTGGCTCTGGGGGGGTTGCTAGGGCCAGTGCACACAGGGCTTCTTCAGGCCAAATCAGCCTTCTCCGCGAAGGAGAAGACGTTTGGAGTTGCTTTCCAGCGGCGGAGACCACCAGCCAAGCAGCAGTGCCCACGGAGCCAGAGGCAGCCCAGACCCTCCTTGGCCCTATGGGCAGCCGAGGGCTAGGTGAGAACCAGGCAGGCGCTGCGCTCCTGAGCCAAGCCGCATCGGGGCTGAGGTTTGTTCCCCGAGCCCAGTTTCCCTTTGCAGAATGCAGCTCCTAGCAGCGCGTTTTGTGCGGTTTCGGAGCTAGGCCCTAGGTGGGGCCCTCCCGAGCTGGCTCTGGGGGGGTTGCTAGGGCCAGTGCACACAGGGCTTCTTCAGGCCAAATCAGCCTTCTCCGCGAAGGAGAAGACGTTTGGAGTTGGTTTCCAGCGGCGGAGACCACCAGCCAAGCAGCAGTGCCCACGGAGCCAGAGGCAGCCCAGACCCTCCCTGGCCCTATGGGCAGCCTAGGGCTAGGTGAGAACCAGGCAGGCGCTGCGCTCCTGAGCCAAGCCGCATCGGGGCTGAGGTTTGTTCCCCGAGCCCAGTTTCCCTTTGCAGAATGCAGCTCCTAGCAGCGCGTTTTGTGCGGTTTCGGAGCTAGGCCCTAGGTGGGGCCCTCCCGAGCTGGCTCTGGGGGGGTTGCTAGGGCCAGTGCACACAGGGCTTCTTCAGGCCAAATCAGCCTTCTCCGCGAAGGAGAAGACGTTTGGAGTTGGTTTCCAGCGGCGGAGACCACCAGCCAAGCAGCAGTGCCCACGGAGCCAGAGGCAGCCCAGACCCTCCTTGGCCCTATGGGCAGCCTAGGGCTAGGTGAGAACCAGGCAGGCGCTGCGCTCCTGAGCCAAGCCGCATCGGGGCTGAGGTTTGTTCCCCGAGCCCAGTTTCCCTTTGCAGAATGCAGCTCCTAGCAGCGCGTTTTGTGCGGTTTCGGAGCTAGGCCCTAGGTGGGGCCCTCCCGAGCTGGCTCTGGGGGGGTTGCTAGGGCCAGTGCACACAGGGCTTCTTCAGGCCAAATCAGCCTTCTCCGCGAAGGAGAAGACGTTTGGAGTGGGTTTCCAGCGGCGGAGACCACCAGCCAAGCAGCAGTGCCCACGGAGCCAGAGGCAGCCCAGACCCTCCCTGGCCCTATGGGGAGCCTAGGGCTAGGTGAGAACCAGGCAGGCGCTGCGCTCCTGAGCCAAGCCGCATCGGGGCTGAGGTTTGTTCCCCGAGCCCAGTTTCCCTTTGCAGAATGCAGCTCCTAGCAGCGCGTTTTGTGCGGTTTCGGAGCTAGGCCCTAGGTGGGGCCCTCCCGAGCTGGCTCTGGGGGGGTTGCTAGGGCCAGTGCACACAGGGCTTCTTCAGGCCAAATCAGCCTTCTCCGCGAAGGAGAAGACGTTTGGAGTGGGTTTCCAGCGGCGGAGACCACCAGCCAAGCAGCAGTGCCCACGGAGCCAGAGGCAGCCCAGACCCTCCCTGGCCCTATGGGCAGCCTAGGGCTAGGTGAGAAGCAGGCAGGCGCTGCGCTCCTGAGCCAAGCCGCATCGGGGCTGAGGTTTGTTCCCCGAGCCCAGTTTCCCTTTGCAGAATGCAGCTCCTAGCAGCGCGTTTTGTGCGGTTTCGGAGCTAGGCCCTAGGTGGGGCCCTCCCGAGCTGGCTCTGGGGGGGTTGCTAGGGCCAGTGCACACAGGGCTTCTTCAGGCCAAATCAGCCTTCTCCGCGAAGGAGAAGACGTTTGGAGTGGGTTTCCAGCGGCGGAGACCACCAGCCAAGCAGCAGTGCCCACGGAGCCAGAGGCAGCCCAGACCCTCCCTGGCCCTATGGGCAGCCTAGGGCTAGGTGAGAAGCAGGCAGGCGCTGCGCTCCTGAGCCAAGCCGCATCGGGGCTGAGGTTTGTTCCCCGAGCCCAGTTTCCCTTTGCAGAATGCAGCTCCTAGCAGCGCGTTTTGTGCGGTTTCGGAGCTAGGCCCTAGGTGGGGCCCTCCCGAGCTGGCTCTGGGGGGGTTGCTAGGGCCAGTGCACACAGGGCTTCTTCAGGCCAAATCAGCCTTCTCCGCGAAGGAGAAGACGTTTGGAGTTGGTTTCCAGCGGCAGAGACCACCAGCCAAGCAGCAGTGCCCACGGAGCCAGAGGCAGCCCAGACCCTCCTTGGCCCTATGGGCAGCCTAGGGCTAGGTGAGAAGCAGGCAGGCGCTGCGCTCCTGAGCCAATCCGCATCGGGGCTGAGGTTTGTTCCCCGAGCCCAGTTTCCCTTTGCAGAATGCAGCTCCTAGCAGCGCGTTTTGTGCGGTTTCGGAGCTAGGCCCTAGGTGGGGCCCTCCCGAGCTGGCTCTGGGGGGTTGCTAGGGCCAGTGCACACAGGGCTTCTTCAGGCCAAATCAGCCTTCTCCGCGAAGGAGACGACGTTTGGAGTGGGTTTCCAGCGGCGGAGACCACCAGCCAAGCAGCAGTGCCCACAGAGCCAGAGGCAGCACAGACCCTCCTGGGCCCTATGGGGAGCCTAGGGCTAGGTGAGAAGCAGGCAGGCGCTGCGCTCCTGAGCCAAGCCGCATCGGGGCTGAGGTTTGTTCCCCGAGCCCAGTTTCCCTTTGCAGAATGCAGCTCCTAGCAGCGCGTTTTGTGCGGTTTCGGAGCTAGGCCCTAGGTGGGGCCCTCCCGAGCTGGCTCTGGGGGGGTTGCTAGGGCCAGTGCACACAGGGCTTCTTCAGGCCAAATCAGCCTTCTCCGCGAAGGAGAAGACGTTTGGAGTTGGTTTCCAGCGGCGGAGACCACCAGCCAAGCAGCAGTGCCCACGGAGCCAGAGGCAGCCCAGACCCTCCTTGGCCCTATGGGGAGCCTAGGGCTAGGTGAGAAGCAGGCAGGCGCTGCGCTCCTGAGCCAAGCCGCATCGGGGCTGAGGTTTGTTCCCCGAGCCCAGTTTCCCTTTGCAGAATGCAGCTCCTAGCAGCGCGTTTTGTGCGGTTTCGGAGCTAGGCCCTAGGTGGGGCCCTCCCGAGCTGGCTCTGGGGGGGTTGCTAGGGCCAGTGCACACAGGGCTTCTTCAGGCCAAATCAGCCTTCTCCGCGAAGGAGAAGACGTTTGGAGTTGGTTTCCAGCGGCGGAGACCACCAGCCAAGCAGCAGTGCCCACGGAGCCAGAGGCAGCCCAGACCCTCCCTGGCCCTATGGGCAGCCTAGGGCTAGGTGAGAACCAGGCAGGCGCTGCGCTCCTGAGCCAAGCCGCATCGGGGCTGAGGTTTGTTCCCCGAGCCCAGTTTCCCTTTGCAGAATGCAGCTCCTAGCAGCGCGTTTTGTGCGGTTTCGGAGCTAGGCCCTAGGTGGGGCCCTCCCGAGCTGGCTCTGGGGGGGTTGCTAGGGCCAGTGCACACAGGGCTTCTTCAGGCCAAATCAGCCTTCTCCGCGAAGGAGAAGACGTTTGGAGTGGGTTTCCAGCGGCGGAGACCACCAGCCAAGCAGCAGTGCCCACGGAGCCAGAGGCAGCCCAGACCCTCCCTGGCCCTATGGGCAGCCTAGGGCTAGGTGAGAAGCAGGCAGGCGCTGCGCTCCTGAGCCAAGCCGCATCGGGGCTGAGGTTTGTTCCCCGAGCCCAGTTTCCCTTTGCAGAATGCAGCTCCTAGCAGCGCGTTTTGTGCGGTTTCGGAGCTAGGCCCTAGGTGGGGCCCTCCCGAGCTGGCTCTGGGGGGGTTGCTAGGGCCAGTGCACACAGGGCTTCTTCAGGCCAAATCAGCCTTCTCCGCGAAGGAGAAGACGTTTGGAGTTGGTTTCCAGCGGCAGAGACCACCAGCCAAGCAGCAGTGCCCACGGAGCCAGAGGCAGCCCAGACCCTCCTTGGCCCTATGGGCAGCCTAGGGCTAGGTGAGAAGCAGGCAGGCGCTGCGCTCCTGAGCCAATCCGCATCGGGGCTGAGGTTTGTTCCCCGAGCCCAGTTTCCCTTTGCAGAATGCAGCTCCTAGCAGCGCGTTTTGTGCGGTTTCGGAGCTAGGCCCTAGGTGGGGCCCTCCCGAGCTGGCTCTGGGGGGTTGCTAGGGCCAGTGCACACAGGGCTTCTTCAGGCCAAATCAGCCTTCTCCGCGAAGGAGAAGACGTTTGGAGTGGGTTTCCAGCGGCGGAGACCACCAGCCAAGCAGCAGTGCCCACAGAGCCAGAGGCAGCACAGACCCTCCTGGGCCCTATGGGGAGCCTAGGGCTAGGTGAGAAGCAGGCAGGCGCTGCGCTCCTGAGCCAAGCCGCATCGGGGCTGAGGTTTGTTCCCCGAGCCCAGTTTCCCTTTGCAGAATGCAGCTCCTAGCAGCGCGTTTTGTGCGGTTTCGGAGCTAGGCCCTAGGTGGGGCCCTCCCGAGCTGGCTCTGGGGGGGTTGCTAGGGCCAGTGCACACAGGGCTTCTTCAGGCCAAATCAGCCTTCTCCGCGAAGGAGAAGACGTTTGGAGTTGGTTTCCAGCGGCGGAGACCACCAGCCAAGCAGCAGTGCCCACGGAGCCAGAGGCAGCCCAGACCCTCCTTGGCCCTATGGGGAGCCTAGGGCTAGGTGAGAAGCAGGCAGGCGCTGCGCTCCTGAGCCAAGCCGCATCGGGGCTGAGGTTTGTTCCCCGAGCCCAGTTTCCCTTTGCAGAATGCAGCTCCTAGCAGCGCGTTTTGTGCGGTTTCGGAGCTAGGCCCTAGGTGGGGCCCTCCCGAGCTGGCTCTGGGGGGGTTGCTAGGGCCAGTGCACACAGGGCTTCTTCAGGCCAAATCAGCCTTCTCCGCGAAGGAGAAGACGTTTGGAGTTGCTTTCCAGCGGCGGAGACCACCAGCCAAGCAGCAGTGCCCACGGAGCCAGAGGCAGCCCAGACCCTCCTTGGCCCTATGGGCAGCCGAGGGCTAGGTGAGAAGCAGGCAGGCGCTGCGCTCCTGAGCCAAGCCGCATCGGGGCTGAGGTTTGTTCCCCGAGCCCAGTTTCCCTTTGCAGAATGCAGCTCCTAGCAGCGCGTTTTGTGCGGTTTCGGAGCTAGGCCCTAGGTGGGGCCCTCCCGAGCTGGCTCTGGGGGGGTTGCTAGGGCCAGTGCACACAGGGCTTCTTCAGGCCAAATCAGCCTTCTCCGCGAAGGAGAAGACGTTTGGAGTTGGTTTCCAGCGGCGGAGACCACCAGCCAAGCAGCAGTGCCCACGGAGCCAGAGGCAGCCCAGACCCTCCCTGGCCCTATGGGCAGCCTAGGGCTAGGTGAGAACCAGGCAGGCGCTGCGCTCCTGAGCCAAGCCGCATCGGGGCTGAGGTTTGTTCCCCGAGCCCAGTTTCCCTTTGCAGAATGCAGCTCCTAGCAGCGCGTTTTGTGCGGTTTCGGAGCTAGGCCCTAGGTGGGGCCCTCCCGAGCTGGCTCTGGGGGGGTTGCTAGGGCCAGTGCACACAGGGCTTCTTCAGGCCAAATCAGCCTTCTCCGCGAAGGAGAAGACGTTTGGAGTTGGTTTCCAGCGGCGGAGACCACCAGCCAAGCAGCAGTGCCCACGGAGCCAGAGGCAGCCCAGACCCTCCTTGGCCCTATGGGCAGCCTAGGGCTAGGTGAGAAGCAGGCAGGCGCTGCGCTCCTGAGCCAAGCCGCATCGGGGCTGAGGTTTGTTCCCCGAGCCCAGTTTCCCTTTGCAGAATGCAGCTCCTAGCAGCGCGTTTTGTGCGGTTTCGGAGCTAGGCCCTAGGTGGGGCCCTCCCGAGCTGGCTCTGGGGGGGTTGCTAGGGCCAGTGCACACAGGGCTTCTTCAGGCCAAATCAGCCTTCTCCGCGAAGGAGAAGACGTTTGGAGTGGGTTTCCAGCGGCGGAGACCACCAGCCAAGCAGCAGTGCCCACGGAGCCAGAGGCAGCCCAGACCCTCCCTGGCCCTATGGGGAGCCTAGGGCTAGGTGAGAACCAGGCAGGCGCTGCGCTCCTGAGCCAAGCCGCATCGGGGCTGAGGTTTGTTCCCCGAGCCCAGTTTCCCTTTGCAGAATGCAGCTCCTAGCAGCGCGTTTTGTGCGGTTTCGGAGCTAGGCCCTAGGTGGGGCCCTCCCGAGCTGGCTCTGGGGGGGTTGCTAGGGCCAGTGCACACAGGGCTTCTTCAGGCCAAATCAGCCTTCTCCGCGAAGGAGAAGACGTTTGGAGTTGGTTTCCAGCGGCGGAGACCACCAGCCAAGCAGCAGTGCCCACGGAGCCAGAGGCAGCCCAGACCCTCCCTGGCCCTATGGGCAGCCTAGGGCTAGGTGAGAACCAGGCAGGCGCTGCGCTCCTGAGCCAAGCCGCATCGGGGCTGAGGTTTGTTCCCCGAGCCCAGTTTCCCTTTGCAGAATGCAGCTCCTAGCAGCGCGTTTTGTGCGGTTTCGGAGCTAGGCCCTAGGTGGGGCCCTCCCGAGCTGGCTCTGGGGGGGTTGCTAGGGCCAGTGCACACAGGGCTTCTTCAGGCCAAATCAGCCTTCTCCGCGAAGGAGAAGACGTTTGGAGTGGGTTTCCAGCGGCGGAGACCACCAGCCAAGCAGCAGTGCCCACGGAGCCAGAGGCAGCCCAGACCCTCCCTGGCCCTATGGGCAGCCTAGGGCTAGGTGAGAAGCAGGCAGGCGCTGCGCTCCTGAGCCAAGCCGCATCGGGGCTGAGGTTTGTTCCCCGAGCCCAGTTTCCCTTTGCAGAATGCAGCTCCTAGCAGCGCGTTTTGTGCGGTTTCGGAGCTAGGCCCTAGGTGGGGCCCTCCCGAGCTGGCTCTGGGGGGGTTGCTAGGGCCAGTGCACACAGGGCTTCTTCAGGCCAAATCAGCCTTCTCCGCGAAGGAGAAGACGTTTGGAGTTGGTTTCCAGCGGCAGAGACCACCAGCCAAGCAGCAGTGCCCACGGAGCCAGAGGCAGCCCAGACCCTCCTTGGCCCTATGGGCAGCCTAGGGCTAGGTGAGAAGCAGGCAGGCGCTGCGCTCCTGAGCCAAGCCGCATCGGGGCTGAGGTTTGTTCCCCGAGCCCAGTTTCCCTTTGCAGAATGCAGCTCCTAGCAGCGCGTTTTGTGCGGTTTCGGAGCTAGGCCCTAGGTGGGGCCCTCCCGAGCTGGCTCTGGGGGGTTGCTAGGGCCAGTGCACACAGGGCTTCTTCAGGCCAAATCAGCCTTCTCCGCGAAGGAGACGACGTTTGGAGTGGGTTTCCAGCGGCGGAGACCACCAGCCAAGCAGCAGTGCCCACAGAGCCAGAGGCAGCACAGACCCTCCTGGGCCCTATGGGGAGCCTAGGGCTAGGTGAGAAGCAGGCAGGCGCTGCGCTCCTGAGCCAAGCCGCATCGGGGCTGAGGTTTGTTCCCCGAGCCCAGTTTCCCTTTGCAGAATGCAGCTCCTAGCAGCGCGTTTTGTGCGGTTTCGGAGCTAGGCCCTAGGTGGGGCCCTCCCGAGCTGGCTCTGGGGGGGTTGCTAGGGCCAGTGCACACAGGGCTTCTTCAGGCCAAATCAGCCTTCTCCGCGAAGGAGAAGACGTTTGGAGTTGGTTTCCAGCGGCGGAGACCACCAGCCAAGCAGCAGTGCCCACGGAGCCAGAGGCAGCCCAGACCCTCCTTGGCCCTATGGGGAGCCTAGGGCTAGGTGAGAAGCAGGCAGGCGCTGCGCTCCTGAGCCAAGCCGCATCGGGGCTGAGGTTTGTTCCCCGAGCCCAGTTTCCCTTTGCAGAATGCAGCTCCTAGCAGCGCGTTTTGTGCGGTTTCGGAGCTAGGCCCTAGGTGGGGCCCTCCCGAGCTGGCTCTGGGGGGGTTGCTAGGGCCAGTGCACACAGGGCTTCTTCAGGCCAAATCAGCCTTCTCCGCGAAGGAGAAGACGTTTGGAGTTGCTTTCCAGCGGCGGAGACCACCAGCCAAGCAGCAGTGCCCACGGAGCCAGAGGCAGCCCAGACCCTCCTTGGCCCTATGGGCAGCCGAGGGCTAGGTGAGAACCAGGCAGGCGCTGCGCTCCTGAGCCAAGCCGCATCGGGGCTGAGGTTTGTTCCCCGAGCCCAGTTTCCCTTTGCAGAATGCAGCTCCTAGCAGCGCGTTTTGTGCGGTTTCGGAGCTAGGCCCTAGGTGGGGCCCTCCCGAGCTGGCTCTGGGGGGGTTGCTAGGGCCAGTGCACACAGGGCTTCTTCAGGCCAAATCAGCCTTCTCCGCGAAGGAGAAGACGTTTGGAGTTGGTTTCCAGCGGCGGAGACCACCAGCCAAGCAGCAGTGCCCACGGAGCCAGAGGCAGCCCAGACCCTCCCTGGCCCTATGGGCAGCCTAGGGCTAGGTGAGAACCAGGCAGGCGCTGCGCTCCTGAGCCAAGCCGCATCGGGGCTGAGGTTTGTTCCCCGAGCCCAGTTTCCCTTTGCAGAATGCAGCTCCTAGCAGCGCGTTTTGTGCGGTTTCGGAGCTAGGCCCTAGGTGGGGCCCTCCCGAGCTGGCTCTGGGGGGGTTGCTAGGGCCAGTGCACACAGGGCTTCTTCAGGCCAAATCAGCCTTCTCCGCGAAGGAGAAGACGTTTGGAGTTGGTTTCCAGCGGCGGAGACCACCAGCCAAGCAGCAGTGCCCACGGAGCCAGAGGCAGCCCAGACCCTCCTTGGCCCTATGGGCAGCCTAGGGCTAGGTGAGAACCAGGCAGGCGCTGCGCTCCTGAGCCAAGCCGCATCGGGGCTGAGGTTTGTTCCCCGAGCCCAGTTTCCCTTTGCAGAATGCAGCTCCTAGCAGCGCGTTTTGTGCGGTTTCGGAGCTAGGCCCTAGGTGGGGCCCTCCCGAGCTGGCTCTGGGGCGGTTGCTAGGGCCAGTGCACACAGGGCTTCTTCAGGCCAAATCAGCCTTCTCCGCGAAGGAGAAGACGTTTGGAGTTGGTTTCCAGCGGCGGAGACCACCAGCCAAGCAGCAGTGCCCACGGAGCCAGAGGCAGCCCAGACCCTCCCTGGCCCTATGGGCAGCCTAGGGCTAGGTGAGAACCAGGCAGGCGCTGCGCTCCTGAGCCAAGCCGCATCGGGGCTGAGGTTTGTTCCCCGAGCCCAGTTTCCCTTTGCAGAATGCAGCTCCTAGCAGCGCGTTTTGTGCGGTTTCGGAGCTAGGCCCTAGGTGGGGCCCTCCCGAGCTGGCTCTGGGGGGGTTGCTAGGGCCAGTGCACACAGGGCTTCTTCAGGCCAAATCAGCCTTCTCCGCGAAGGAGAAGACGTTTGGAGTGGGTTTCCAGCGGCGGAGACCACCAGCCAAGCAGCAGTGCCCACGGAGCCAGAGGCAGCCCAGACCCTCCTTGGCCCTATGGGCAGCCTAGGGCTAGGTGAGAACCAGGCAGGCGCTGCGCTCCTGAGCCAAGCCGCATCGGGGCTGAGGTTTGTTCCCCGAGCCCAGTTTCCCTTTGCAGAATGCAGCTCCTAGCAGCGCGTTTTGTGCGGTTTCGGAGCTAGGCCCTAGGTGGGGCCCTCCCGAGCTGGCTCTGGGGGGGTTGCTAGGGCCAGTGCACACAGGGCTTCTTCAGGCCAAATCAGCCTTCTCCGCGAAGGAGAAGACGTTTGGAGTGGGTTTCCAGCGGCGGAGACCACCAGCCAAGCAGCAGTGCCCACGGAGCCAGAGGCAGCCCAGACCCTCCCTGGCCCTATGGGCAGCCTAGGGCTAGGTGAGAACCAGGCAGGCGCTGCGCTCCTGAGCCAAGCCGCATCGGGGCTGAGGTTTGTTCCCCGAGCCCAGTTTCCCTTTGCAGAATGCAGCTCCTAGCAGCGCGTTTTGTGCGGTTTCGGAGCTAGGCCCTAGGTGGGGCCCTCCCGAGCTGGCTCTGGGGCGGTTGCTAGGGCCAGTGCACACAGGGCTTCTTCAGGCCAAATCAGCCTTCTCCGCGAAGGAGAAGACGTTTGGAGTTGGTTTCAGCGGCGGAGACCACCAGCCAAGCAGCAGTGCCCACGGAGCCAGAGGCAGCCCAGACCCTCCCTGGCCCTATGGGGAGCCTAGGGCTAGGTGAGAACCAGGCAGGCGCTGCGCTCCTGAGCCAAGCCGCATCGGGGCTGAGGTTTGTTCCCCGAGCCCAGTTTCCCTTTGCAGAATGCAGCTCCTAGCAGCGCGTTTTGTGCGGTTTCGGAGCTAGGCCCTAGGTGGGGCCCTCCCGAGCTGGCTCTGGGGGGGTTGCTAGGGCCAGTGCACACAGGGCTTCTTCAGGCCAAATCAGCCTTCTCCGCGAAGGAGAAGACGTTTGGAGTTGGTTTCCAGCGGCGGAGACCACCAGCCAAGCAGCAGTGCCCACGGAGCCAGAGGCAGCCCAGACCCTCCCTGGCCCTATGGGGAGCCTAGGGCTAGGTGAGAACCAGGCAGGCGCTGCGCTCCTGAGCCAAGCCGCATCGGGGCTGAGGTTTGTTCCCCGAGCCCAGTTTCCCTTTGCAGAATGCAGCTCCTAGCAGCGCGTTTTGTGCGGTTTCGGAGCTAGGCCCTAGGTGGGGCCCTCCCGAGCTGGCTCTGGGGGGGTTGCTAGGGCCAGTGCACACAGGGCTTCTTCAGGCCAAATCAGCCTTCTCCGCGAAGGAGAAGACGTTTGGAGTGGGTTTCCAGCGGCGGAGACCACCAGCCAAGCAGCAGTGCCCACGGAGCCAGAGGCAGCCCAGACCCTCCCTGGCCCTATGGGGAGCCTAGGGCTAGGTGAGAACCAGGCAGGCGCTGCGCTCCTGAGCCAAGCCGCATCGGGGCTGAGGTTTGTTCCCCGAGCCCAGTTTCCCTTTGCAGAATGCAGCTCCTAGCAGCGCGTTTTGTGCGGTTTCGGAGCTAGGCCCTAGGTGGGGCCCTCCCGAGCTGGCTCTGGGGGGGTTGCTAGGGCCAGTGCACACAGGGCTTCTTCAGGCCAAATCAGCCTTCTCCGCGAAGGAGAAGACGTTTGGAGTGGGTTTCCAGCGGCGGAGACCACCAGCCAAGCAGCAGTGCCCACGGAGCCAGAGGCAGCCCAGACCCTCCTTGGCCCTATGGGCAGCCTAGGGCTAGGTGAGAACCAGGCAGGCGCTGCGCTCCTGAGCCAAGCCGCATCGGGGCTGAGGTTTGTTCCCCGAGCCCAGTTTCCCTTTGCAGAATGCAGCTCCTAGCAGCGCGTTTTGTGCGGTTTCGGAGCTAGGCCCTAGGTGGGGCCCTCCCGAGCTGGCTCTGGGGGGGTTGCTAGGGCCAGTGCACACAGGGCTTCTTCAGGCCAAATCAGCCTTCTCCGCGAAGGAGAAGACGTTTGGAGTGGGTTTCCAGCGGCGGAGACCACCAGCCAAGCAGCAGTGCCCACGGAGCCAGAGGCAGCCCAGACCCTCCCTGGCCCTATGGGCAGCCTAGGGCTAGGTGAGAACCAGGCAGGCGCTGCGCTCCTGAGCCAAGCCGCATCGGGGCTGAGGTTTGTTCCCCGAGCCCAGTTTCCCTTTGCAGAATGCAGCTCCTAGCAGCGCGTTTTGTGCGGTTTCGGAGCTAGGCCCTAGGTGGGGCCCTCCCGAGCTGGCTCTGGGGCGGTTGCTAGGGCCAGTGCACACAGGGCTTCTTCAGGCCAAATCAGCCTTCTCCGCGAAGGAGAAGACGTTTGGAGTTGGTTTCAGCGGCGGAGACCACCAGCCAAGCAGCAGTGCCCACGGAGCCAGAGGCAGCCCAGACCCTCCCTGGCCCTATGGGGAGCCTAGGGCTAGGTGAGAACCAGGCAGGCGCTGCGCTCCTGAGCCAAGCCGCATCGGGGCTGAGGTTTGTTCCCCGAGCCCAGTTTCCCTTTGCAGAATGCAGCTCCTAGCAGCGCGTTTTGTGCGGTTTCGGAGCTAGGCCCTAGGTGGGGCCCTCCCGAGCTGGCTCTGGGGGGGTTGCTAGGGCCAGTGCACACAGGGCTTCTTCAGGCCAAATCAGCCTTCTCCGCGAAGGAGAAGACGTTTGGAGTTGGTTTCCAGCGGCGGAGACCACCAGCCAAGCAGCAGTGCCCACGGAGCCAGAGGCAGCCCAGACCCTCCCTGGCCCTATGGGGAGCCTAGGGCTAGGTGAGAACCAGGCAGGCGCTGCGCTCCTGAGCCAAGCCGCATCGGGGCTGAGGTTTGTTCCCCGAGCCCAGTTTCCCTTTGCAGAATGCAGCTCCTAGCAGCGCGTTTTGTGCGGTTTCGGAGCTAGGCCCTAGGTGGGGCCCTCCCGAGCTGGCTCTGGGGGGGTTGCTAGGGCCAGTGCACACAGGGCTTCTTCAGGCCAAATCAGCCTTCTCCGCGAAGGAGAAGACGTTTGGAGTGGGTTTCCAGCGGCGGAGACCACCAGCCAAGCAGCAGTGCCCACGGAGCCAGAGGCAGCCCAGACCCTCCCTGGCCCTATGGGCAGCCTAGGGCTAGGTGAGAACCAGGCAGGCGCTGCGCTCCTGAGCCAAGCCGCATCGGGGCTGAGGTTTGTTCCCCGAGCCCAGTTTCCCTTTGCAGAATGCAGCTCCTAGCAGCGCGTTTTGTGCGGTTTCGGAGCTAGGCCCTAGGTGGGGCCCTCCCGAGCTGGCTCTGGGGGGGTTGCTAGGGCCAGTGCACACAGGGCTTCTTCAGGCCAAATCAGCCTTCTCCGCGAAGGAGAAGACGTTTGGAGTGGGTTTCCAGCGGCGGAGACCACCAGCCAAGCAGCAGTGCCCACGGAGCCAGAGGCAGCCCAGACCCTCCTTGGCCCTATGGGCAGCCTAGGGCTAGGTGAGAACCAGGCAGGCGCTGCGCTCCTGAGCCAAGCCGCATCGGGGCTGAGGTTTGTTCCCCGAGCCCAGTTTCCCTTTGCAGAATGCAGCTCCTAGCAGCGCGTTTTGTGCGGTTTCGGAGCTAGGCCCTAGGTGGGGCCCTCCCGAGCTGGCTCTGGGGGGGTTGCTAGGGCCAGTGCACACAGGGCTTCTTCAGGCCAAATCAGCCTTCTCCGCGAAGGAGAAGACGTTTGGAGTGGGTTTCCAGCGGCGGAGACCACCAGCCAAGCAGCAGTGCCCACGGAGCCAGAGGCAGCCCAGACCCTCCTTGGCCCTATGGGGAGCCTAGGGCTAGGTGAGAACCAGGCAGGCGCTGCGCTCCTGAGCCAAGCCGCATCGGGGCTGAGGTTTGTTCCCCGAGCCCAGTTTCCCTTTGCAGAATGCAGCTCCTAGCAGCGCGTTTTGTGCGGTTTCGGAGCTAGGCCCTAGGTGGGGCCCTCCCGAGCTGGCTCTGGGGGGGTTGCTAGGGCCAGTGCACACAGGGCTTCTTCAGGCCAAATCAGCCTTCTCCGCGAAGGAGAAGACGTTTGGAGTGGGTTTCCAGCGGCGGAGACCACCAGCCAAGCAGCAGTGCCCACGGAGCCAGAGGCAGCCCAGACCCTCCCTGGCCCTATGGGCAGCCTAGGGCTAGGTGAGAACCAGGCAGGCGCTGCGCTCCTGAGCCAAGCCGCATCGGGGCTGAGGTTTGTTCCCCGAGCCCAGTTTCCCTTTGCAGAATGCAGCTCCTAGCAGCGCGTTTTGTGCGGTTTCGGAGCTAGGCCCTAGGTGGGGCCCTCCCGAGCTGGCTCTGGGGCGGTTGCTAGGGCCAGTGCACACAGGGCTTCTTCAGGCCAAATCAGCCTTCTCCGCGAAGGAGAAGACGTTTGGAGTTGGTTTCCAGCGGCGGAGACCACCAGCCAAGCAGCAGTGCCCACGGAGCCAGAGGCAGCCCAGACCCTCCCTGGCCCTATGGGGAGCCTAGGGCTAGGTGAGAACCAGGCAGGCGCTGCGCTCCTGAGCCAAGCCGCATCGGGGCTGAGGTTTGTTCCCCGAGCCCAGTTTCCCTTTGCAGAATGCAGCTCCTAGCAGCGCGTTTTGTGCGGTTTCGGAGCTAGGCCCTAGGTGGGGCCCTCCCGAGCTGGCTCTGGGGGGGTTGCTAGGGCCAGTGCACACAGGGCTTCTTCAGGCCAAATCAGCCTTCTCCGCGAAGGAGAAGACGTTTGGAGTTGGTTTCCAGCGGCGGAGACCACCAGCCAAGCAGCAGTGCCCACGGAGCCAGAGGCAGCCCAGACCCTCCCTGGCCCTATGGGCAGCCTAGGGCTAGGTGAGAACCAGGCAGGCGCTGCGCTCCTGAGCCAAGCCGCATCGGGGCTGAGGTTTGTTCCCCGAGCCCAGTTTCCCTTTGCAGAATGCAGCTCCTAGCAGCGCGTTTTGTGCGGTTTCGGAGCTAGGCCCTAGGTGGGGCCCTCCCGAGCTGGCTCTGGGGGGGTTGCTAGGGCCAGTGCACACAGGGCTTCTTCAGGCCAAATCAGCCTTCTCCGCGAAGGAGAAGACGTTTGGAGTGGGTTTCCAGCGGCGGAGACCACCAGCCAAGCAGCAGTGCCCACGGAGCCAGAGGCAGCCCAGACCCTCCCTGGCCCTATGGGCAGCCTAGGGCTAGGTGAGAACCAGGCAGGCGCTGCGCTCCTGAGCCAAGCCGCATCGGGGCTGAGGTTTGTTCCCCGAGCCCAGTTTCCCTTTGCAGAATGCAGCTCCTAGCAGCGCGTTTTGTGCGGTTTCGGAGCTAGGCCCTAGGTGGGGCCCTCCCGAGCTGGCTCTGGGGCGGTTGCTAGGGCCAGTGCACACAGGGCTTCTTCAGGCCAAATCAGCCTTCTCCGCGAAGGAGAAGACGTTTGGAGTTGGTTTCCAGCGGCGGAGACCACCAGCCAAGCAGCAGTGCCCACGGAGCCAGAGGCAGCCCAGACCCTCCCTGGCCCTATGGGCAGCCTAGGGCTAGGTGAGAACCAGGCAGGCGCTGCGCTCCTGAGCCAAGCCGCATCGGGGCTGAGGTTTGTTCCCCGAGCCCAGTTTCCCTTTGCAGAATGCAGCTCCTAGCAGCGCGTTTTGTGCGGTTTCGGAGCTAGGCCCTAGGTGGGGCCCTCCCGAGCTGGCTCTGGGGGGGTTGCTAGGGCCAGTGCACACAGGGCTTCTTCAGGCCAAATCAGCCTTCTCCGCGAAGGAGAAGACGTTTGGAGTTGGTTTCCAGCGGCGGAGACCACCAGCCAAGCAGCAGTGCCCACGGAGCCAGAGGCAGCCCAGACCCTCCCTGGCCCTATGGGCAGCCTAGGGCTAGGTGAGAACCAGGCAGGCGCTGCGCTCCTGAGCCAAGCCGCATCGGGGCTGAGGTTTGTTCCCCGAGCCCAGTTTCCCTTTGCAGAATGCAGCTCCTAGCAGCGCGTTTTGTGCGGTTTCGGAGCTAGGCCCTAGGTGGGGCCCTCCCGAGCTGGCTCTGGGGGGGTTGCTAGGGCCAGTGCACACAGGGCTTCTTCAGGCCAAATCAGCCTTCTCCGCGAAGGAGAAGACGTTTGGAGTGGGTTTCCAGCGGCGGAGACCACCAGCCAAGCAGCAGTGCCCACGGAGCCAGAGGCAGCCCAGACCCTCCTTGGCCCTATGGGCAGCCTAGGGCTAGGTGAGAACCAGGCAGGCGCTGCGCTCCTGAGCCAAGCCGCATCGGGGCTGAGGTTTGTTCCCCGAGCCCAGTTTCCCTTTGCAGAATGCAGCTCCTAGCAGCGCGTTTTGTGCGGTTTCGGAGCTAGGCCCTAGGTGGGGCCCTCCCGAGCTGGCTCTGGGGGGGTTGCTAGGGCCAGTGCACACAGGGCTTCTTCAGGCCAAATCAGCCTTCTCCGCGAAGGAGAAGACGTTTGGAGTGGGTTTCCAGCGGCGGAGACCACCAGCCAAGCAGCAGTGCCCACGGAGCCAGAGGCAGCCCAGACCCTCCCTGGCCCTATGGGCAGCCTAGGGCTAGGTGAGAACCAGGCAGGCGCTGCGCTCCTGAGCCAAGCCGCATCGGGGCTGAGGTTTGTTCCCCGAGCCCAGTTTCCCTTTGCAGAATGCAGCTCCTAGCAGCGCGTTTTGTGCGGTTTCGGAGCTAGGCCCTAGGTGGGGCCCTCCCGAGCTGGCTCTGGGGCGGTTGCTAGGGCCAGTGCACACAGGGCTTCTTCAGGCCAAATCAGCCTTCTCCGCGAAGGAGAAGACGTTTGGAGTTGGTTTCCAGCGGCGGAGACCACCAGCCAAGCAGCAGTGCCCACGGAGCCAGAGGCAGCCCAGACCCTCCCTGGCCCTATGGGGAGCCTAGGGCTAGGTGAGAACCAGGCAGGCGCTGCGCTCCTGAGCCAAGCCGCATCGGGGCTGAGGTTTGTTCCCCGAGCCCAGTTTCCCTTTGCAGAATGCAGCTCCTAGCAGCGCGTTTTGTGCGGTTTCGGAGCTAGGCCCTAGGTGGGGCCCTCCCGAGCTGGCTCTGGGGGGGTTGCTAGGGCCAGTGCACACAGGGCTTCTTCAGGCCAAATCAGCCTTCTCCGCGAAGGAGAAGACGTTTGGAGTTGGTTTCCAGCGGCGGAGACCACCAGCCAAGCAGCAGTGCCCACGGAGCCAGAGGCAGCCCAGACCCTCCCTGGCCCTATGGGGAGCCTAGGGCTAGGTGAGAACCAGGCAGGCGCTGCGCTCCTGAGCCAAGCCGCATCGGGGCTGAGGTTTGTTCCCCGAGCCCAGTTTCCCTTTGCAGAATGCAGCTCCTAGCAGCGCGTTTTGTGCGGTTTCGGAGCTAGGCCCTAGGTGGGGCCCTCCCGAGCTGGCTCTGGGGGGGTTGCTAGGGCCAGTGCACACAGGGCTTCTTCAGGCCAAATCAGCCTTCTCCGCGAAGGAGAAGACGTTTGGAGTGGGTTTCCAGCGGCGGAGACCACCAGCCAAGCAGCAGTGCCCACGGAGCCAGAGGCAGCCCAGACCCTCCCTGGCCCTATGGGGAGCCTAGGGCTAGGTGAGAACCAGGCAGGCGCTGCGCTCCTGAGCCAAGCCGCATCGGGGCTGAGGTTTGTTCCCCGAGCCCAGTTTCCCTTTGCAGAATGCAGCTCCTAGCAGCGCGTTTTGTGCGGTTTCGGAGCTAGGCCCTAGGTGGGGCCCTCCCGAGCTGGCTCTGGGGGGGTTGCTAGGGCCAGTGCACACAGGGCTTCTTCAGGCCAAATCAGCCTTCTCCGCGAAGGAGAAGACGTTTGGAGTGGGTTTCCAGCGGCGGAGACCACCAGCCAAGCAGCAGTGCCCACGGAGCCAGAGGCAGCCCAGACCCTCCTTGGCCCTATGGGCAGCCTAGGGCTAGGTGAGAACCAGGCAGGCGCTGCGCTCCTGAGCCAAGCCGCATCGGGGCTGAGGTTTGTTCCCCGAGCCCAGTTTCCCTTTGCAGAATGCAGCTCCTAGCAGCGCGTTTTGTGCGGTTTCGGAGCTAGGCCCTAGGTGGGGCCCTCCCGAGCTGGCTCTGGGGGGGTTGCTAGGGCCAGTGCACACAGGGCTTCTTCAGGCCAAATCAGCCTTCTCCGCGAAGGAGAAGACGTTTGGAGTGGGTTTCCAGCGGCGGAGACCACCAGCCAAGCAGCAGTGCCCACGGAGCCAGAGGCAGCCCAGACCCTCCCTGGCCCTATGGGCAGCCTAGGGCTAGGTGAGAACCAGGCAGGCGCTGCGCTCCTGAGCCAAGCCGCATCGGGGCTGAGGTTTGTTCCCCGAGCCCAGTTTCCCTTTGCAGAATGCAGCTCCTAGCAGCGCGTTTTGTGCGGTTTCGGAGCTAGGCCCTAGGTGGGGCCCTCCCGAGCTGGCTCTGGGGCGGTTGCTAGGGCCAGTGCACACAGGGCTTCTTCAGGCCAAATCAGCCTTCTCCGCGAAGGAGAAGACGTTTGGAGTGGGTTTCCAGCGGCGCAGACCACCAGCCAAGCAGCAGTGCCCACGGAGCCAGAGGCAGCCCAGACCCTCCCTGGCCCTATGGGGAGCCTAGGGCTAGGTGAGAACCAGGCAGGCGCTGCGCTCCTGAGCCAAGCCGCATCGGGGCTGAGGTTTGTTCCCCGAGCCCAGTTTCCCTTTGCAGAATGCAGCTCCTAGCAGCGCGTTTTGTGCGGTTTCGGAGCTAGGCCCTAGGTGGGGCCCTCCCGAGCTGGCTCTGGGGGGGTTGCTAGGGCCAGTGCACACAGGGCTTCTTCAGGCCAAATCAGCCTTCTCCGCGAAGGAGAAGACGTTTGGAGTGGGTTTCCAGCGGCGGAGACCACCAGCCAAGCAGCAGTGCCCACGGAGCCAGAGGCAGCCCAGACCCTCCCTGGCCCTATGGGCAGCCTAGGGCTAGGTGAGAACCAGGCAGGCGCTGCGCTCCTGAGCCAAGCCGCATCGGGGCTGAGGTTTGTTCCCCGAGCCCAGTTTCCCTTTGCAGAATGCAGCTCCTAGCAGCGCGTTTTGTGCGGTTTCGGAGCTAGGCCCTAGGTGGGGCCCTCCCGAGCTGGCTCTGGGGGGGTTGCTAGGGCCAGTGCACACAGGGCTTCTTCAGGCCAAATCAGCCTTCTCCGCGAAGGAGAAGACGTTTGGAGTGGGTTTCCAGCGGCGGAGACCACCAGCCAAGCAGCAGTGCCCACGGAGCCAGAGGCAGCCCAGACCCTCCTTGGCCCTATGGGGAGCCTAGGGCTAGGTGAGAACCAGGCAGGCGCTGCGCTCCTGAGCCAAGCCGCATCGGGGCTGAGGTTTGTTCCCCGAGCCCAGTTTCCCTTTGCAGAATGCAGCTCCTAGCAGCGCGTTTTGTGCGGTTTCGGAGCTAGGCCCTAGGTGGGGCCCTCCCGAGCTGGCTCTGGGGGGGTTGCTAGGGCCAGTGCACACAGGGCTTCTTCAGGCCAAATCAGCCTTCTCCGCGAAGGAGAAGACGTTTGGAGTTGGTTTCCAGCGGCGGAGACCACCAGCCAAGCAGCAGTGCCCACGGAGCCAGAGGCAGCCCAGACCCTCCCTGGCCCTATGGGCAGCCTAGGGCTAGGTGAGAACCAGGCAGGCGCTGCGCTCCTGAGCCAAGCCGCATCGGGGCTGAGGTTTGTTCCCCGAGCCCAGTTTCCCTTTGCAGAATGCAGCTCCTAGCAGCGCGTTTTGTGCGGTTTCGGAGCTAGGCCCTAGGTGGGGCCCTCCCGAGCTGGCTCTGGGGGGGTTGCTAGGGCCAGTGCACACAGGGCTTCTTCAGGCCAAATCAGCCTTCTCCGCGAAGGAGAAGACGTTTGGAGTGGGTTTCCAGCGGCGGAGACCACCAGCCAAGCAGCAGTGCCCACGGAGCCAGAGGCAGCCCAGACCCTCCTTGGCCCTATGGGCAGCCTAGGGCTAGGTGAGAACCAGGCAGGCGCTGCGCTCCTGAGCCAAGCCGCATCGGGGCTGAGGTTTGTTCCCCGAGCCCAGTTTCCCTTTGCAGAATGCAGCTCCTAGCAGCGCGTTTTGTGCGGTTTCGGAGCTAGGCCCTAGGTGGGGCCCTCCCGAGCTGGCTCTGGGGCGGTTGCTAGGGCCAGTGCACACAGGGCTTCTTCAGGCCAAATCAGCCTTCTCCGCGAAGGAGAAGACGTTTGGAGTTGGTTTCCAGCGGCGGAGACCACCAGCCAAGCAGCAGTGCCCACGGAGCCAGAGGCAGCCCAGACCCTCCCTGGCCCTATGGGGAGCCTAGGGCTAGGTGAGAACCAGGCAGGCGCTGCGCTCCTGAGCCAAGCCGCATCGGGGCTGAGGTTTGTTCCCCGAGCCCAGTTTCCCTTTGCAGAATGCAGCTCCTAGCAGCGCGTTTTGTGCGGTTTCGGAGCTAGGCCCTAGGTGGGGCCCTCCCGAGCTGGCTCTGGGGGGGTTGCTAGGGCCAGTGCACACAGGGCTTCTTCAGGCCAAATCAGCCTTCTCCGCGAAGGAGAAGACGTTTGGAGTGGGTTTCCAGCGGCGGAGACCACCAGCCAAGCAGCAGTGCCCACGGAGCCAGAGGCAGCCCAGACCCTCCCTGGCCCTATGGGCAGCCTAGGGCTAGGTGAGAAGCAGGCAGGCGCTGCGCTCCTGAGCCAAGCCGCATCGGGGCTGAGGTTTGTTCCCCGAGCCCAGTTTCCCTTTGCAGAATGCAGCTCCTAGCAGCGCGTTTTGTGCGGTTTCGGAGCTAGGCCCTAGGTGGGGCCCTCCCGAGCTGGCTCTGGGGGGGTTGCTAGGGCCAGTGCACACAGGGCTTCTTCAGGCCAAATCAGCCTTCTCCGCGAAGGAGAAGACGTTTGGAGTGGGTTTCCAGCGGCGGAGACCACCAGCCAAGCAGCAGTGCCCACGGAGCCAGAGGCAGCCCAGACCCTCCCTGGCCCTATGGGCAGCCTAGGGCTAGGTGAGAACCAGGCAGGCGCTGCGCTCCTGAGCCAAGCCGCATCGGGGCTGAGGTTTGTTCCCCGAGCCCAGTTTCCCTTTGCAGAATGCAGCTCCTAGCAGCGCGTTTTGTGCGGTTTCGGAGCTAGGCCCTAGGTGGGGCCCTCCCGAGCTGGCTCTGGGGGGGTTGCTAGGGCCAGTGCACACAGGGCTTCTTCAGGCCAAATCAGCCTTCTCCGCGAAGGAGAAGACGTTTGGAGTGGGTTTCCAGCGGCGGAGACCACCAGCCAAGCAGCAGTGCCCACGGAGCCAGAGGCAGCCCAGACCCTCCCTGGCCCTATGGGGAGCCTAGGGCTAGGTGAGAACCAGGCAGGCGCTGCGCTCCTGAGCCAAGCCGCATCGGGGCTGAGGTTTGTTCCCCGAGCCCAGTTTCCCTTTGCAGAATGCAGCTCCTAGCAGCGCGTTTTGTGCGGTTTCGGAGCTAGGCCCTAGGTGGGGCCCTCCCGAGCTGGCTCTGGGGGGGTTGCTAGGGCCAGTGCACACAGGGCTTCTTCAGGCCAAATCAGCCTTCTCCGCGAAGGAGAAGACGTTTGGAGTGGGTTTCCAGCGGCGGAGACCACCAGCCAAGCAGCAGTGCCCACGGAGCCAGAGGCAGCCCAGACCCTCCCTGGCCCTATGGGCAGCCTAGGGCTAGGTGAGAAGCAGGCAGGCGCTGCGCTCCTGAGCCAAGCCGCATCGGGGCTGAGGTTTGTTCCCCGAGCCCAGTTTCCCTTTGCAGAATGCAGCTCCTAGCAGCGCGTTTTGTGCGGTTTCGGAGCTAGGCCCTAGGTGGGGCCCTCCCGAGCTGGCTCTGGGGGGGTTGCTAGGGCCAGTGCACACAGGGCTTCTTCAGGCCAAATCAGCCTTCTCCGCGAAGGAGAAGACGTTTGGAGTTGGTTTCCAGCGGCGGAGACCACCAGCCAAGCAGCAGTGCCCACGGAGCCAGAGGCAGCCCAGACCCTCCCTGGCCCTATGGGCAGCCTAGGGCTAGGTGAGAACCAGGCAGGCGCTGCGCTCCTGAGCCAAGCCGCATCGGGGCTGAGGTTTGTTCCCCGAGCCCAGTTTCCCTTTGCAGAATGCAGCTCCTAGCAGCGCGTTTTGTGCGGTTTCCGAGCTAGGCCCTAGGTGGGGCCCTCCCGAGCTGGCTCTGGGGGGGTTGCTAGGGCCAGTGCACACAGGGCTTCTTCAGGCCAAATCAGCCTTCTCCGCGAAGGAGAAGACGTTTGGAGTGGGTTTCCAGCGGCGGAGACCACCAGCCAAGCAGCAGTGCCCACGGAGCCAGAGGCAGCCCAGACCCTCCTTGGCCCTATGGGGAGCCTAGGGCTAGGTGAGAACCAGGCAGGCGCTGCGCTCCTGAGCCAAGCCGCATCGGGGCTGAGGTTTGTTCCCCGAGCCCAGTTTCCCTTTGCAGAATGCAGCTCCTAGCAGCGCGTTTTGTGCGGTTTCGGAGCTAGGCCCTAGGTGGGGCCCTCCCGAGCTGGCTCTGGGGCGGTTGCTAGGGCCAGTGCACACAGGGCTTCTTCAGGCCAAATCAGCCTTCTCCGCGAAGGAGAAGACGTTTGGAGTTGGTTTCCAGCGGCGGAGACCACCAGCCAAGCAGCAGTGCCCACGGAGCCAGAGGCAGCCCAGACCCTCCCTGGCCCTATGGGCAGCCTAGGGCTAGGTGAGAACCAGGCAGGCGCTGCGCTCCTGAGCCAAGCCGCATCGGGGCTGAGGTTTGTTCCCCGAGCCCAGTTTCCCTTTGCAGAATGCAGCTCCTAGCAGCGCGTTTTGTGCGGTTTCCGAGCTAGGCCCTAGGTGGGGCCCTCCCGAGCTGGCTCTGGGGGGGTTGCTAGGGCCAATGCACACAGGGCTTCTTCAGGCCAAATCAGCCTTCTCCGCGAAGGAGAAGACGTTTGGAGTTGGTTTCCAGCGGCGGAGACCACCAGCCAAGCAGCAGTGCCCACGGAGCCAGAGGCAGCCCAGACCCTCCCTGGCCCTATGGGCAGCCTAGGGCTAGGTGAGAACCAGGCAGGCGCTGCGCTCCTGAGCCAAGCCGCATCGGGGCTGAGGTTTGTTCCCCGAGCCCAGTTTCCCTTTGCAGAATGCAGCTCCTAGCAGCGCGTTTTGTGCGGTTTCGGAGCTAGGCCCTAGGTGGGGCCCTCCCGAGCTGGCTCTGGGGGGGTTGCTAGGGCCAGTGCACACAGGGCTTCTTCAGGCCAAATCAGCCTTCTCCGCGAAGGAGAAGACGTTTGGAGTTGGTTTCCAGCGGCGGAGACCACCAGCCAAGCAGCAGTGCCCACGGAGCCAGAGGCAGCCCAGACCCTCCTTGGCCCTATGGGGAGCCTAAGACTAGGTGAGAACCAGGCAGGCGCTGCGCTCCTGAGCCAAGCCGCATCGGGGCTGAGGTTTGTTCCCCGAGCCCAGTTTCCCTTTGCAGAATGCAGCTCCTAGCAGCGCGTTTTGTGCGGTTTCGGAGCTAGGCCCTAGGTGGGGCCCTCCCGAGCTGGCTCTGGGGCGGTTGCTAGGGCCAGTGCACACAGGGCTTCTTCAGGCCAAATCAGCCTTCTCCGCGAAGGAGAAGACGTTTGGAGTTGGTTTCCAGCGGCGGAGACCACCAGCCAAGCAGCAGTGCCCACGGAGCCAGAGGCAGCCCAGACCCTCCCTGGCCCTATGGGCAGCCTAGGGCTAGGTGAGAACCAGGCAGGCGCTGCGCTCCTGAGCCAAGCCGCATCGGGGCTGAGGTTTGTTCCCCGAGCCCAGTTTCCCTTTGCAGAATGCAGCTCCTAGCAGCGCGTTTTGTGCGGTTTCGGAGCTAGGCCCTAGGTGGGGCCCTCCCGAGCTGGCTCTGGGGGGGTTGCTAGGGCCAGTGCACACAGGGCTTCTTCAGGCCAAATCAGCCTTCTCCGCGAAGGAGAAGACGTTTGGAGTTGGTTTCCAGCGGCGGAGACCACCAGCCAAGCAGCAGTGCCCACGGAGCCAGAGGCAGCCCAGACCCTCCCTGGCCCTATGGGCAGCCTAGGGCTAGGTGAGAACCAGGCAGGCGCTGCGCTCCTGAGCCAAGCCGCATCGGGGCTGAGGTTTGTTCCCCGAGCCCAGTTTCCCTTTGCAGAATGCAGCTCCTAGCAGCGCGTTTTGTGCGGTTTCGGAGCTAGGCCCTAGGTGGGGCCCTCCCGAGCTGGCTCTGGGGGGGTTGCTAGGGCCAGTGCACACAGGGCTTCTTCAGGCCAAATCAGCCTTCTCCGCGAAGGAGAAGACGTTTGGAGTTGGTTTCCAGCGGCGGAGACCACCAGCCAAGCAGCAGTGCCCACGGAGCCAGAGGCAGCCCAGACCCTCCCTGGCCCTATGGGGAGCCTAGGGCTAGGTGAGAACCAGGCAGGCGCTGCGCTCCTGAGCCAAGCCGCATCGGGGCTGAGGTTTGTTCCCCGAGCCCAGTTTCCCTTTGCAGAATGCAGCTCCTAGCAGCGCGTTTTGTGCGGTTTCGGAGCTAGGCCCTAGGTGGGGCCCTCCCGAGCTGGCTCTGGGGGGGTTGCTAGGGCCAGTGCACACAGGGCTTCTTCAGGCCAAATCAGCCTTCTCCGCGAAGGAGAAGACGTTTGGAGTTGGTTTCCAGCGGCGGAGACCACCAGCCAAGCAGCAGTGCCCACGGAGCCAGAGGCAGCCCAGACCCTCCCTGGCCCTATGGGCAGCCTAGGGCTAGGTGAGAACCAGGCAGGCGCTGCGCTCCTGAGCCAAGCCGCATCGGGGCTGAGGTTTGTTCCCCGAGCCCAGTTTCCCTTTGCAGAATGCAGCTCCTAGCAGCGCGTTTTGTGCGGTTTCGGAGCTAGGCCCTAGGTGGGGCCCTCCCGAGCTGGCTCTGGGGGGGTTGCTAGGGCCAGTGCACACAGGGCTTCTTCAGGCCAAATCAGCCTTCTCCGCGAAGGAGAAGACGTTTGGAGTTGGTTTCCAGCGGCGGAGACCACCAGCCAAGCAGCAGTGCCCACGGAGCCAGAGGCAGCCCAGACCCTCCCTGGCCCTATGGGGAGCCTAGGGCTAGGTGAGAACCAGGCAGGCGCTGCGCTCCTGAGCCAAGCCGCATCGGGGCTGAGGTTTGTTCCCCGAGCCCAGTTTCCCTTTGCAGAATGCAGCTCCTAGCAGCGCGTTTTGTGCGGTTTCGGAGCTAGGCCCTAGGTGGGGCCCTCCCGAGCTGGCTCTGGGGGGGTTGCTAGGGCCAGTGCACACAGGGCTTCTTCAGGCCAAATCAGCCTTCTCCGCGAAGGAGAAGACGTTTGGAGTTGGTTTCCAGCGGCGGAGACCACCAGCCAAGCAGCAGTGCCCACGGAGCCAGAGGCAGCCCAGACCCTCCCTGGCCCTATGGGCAGCCTAGGGCTAGGTGAGAACCAGGCAGGCGCTGCGCTCCTGAGCCAAGCCGCATCGGGGCTGAGGTTTGTTCCCCGAGCCCAGTTTCCCTTTGCAGAATGCAGCTCCTAGCAGCGCGTTTTGTGCGGTTTCGGAGCTAGGCCCTAGGTGGGGCCCTCCCGAGCTGGCTCTGGGGGGGTTGCTAGGGCCAGTGCACACAGGGCTTCTTCAGGCCAAATCAGCCTTCTCCGCGAAGGAGAAGACGTTTGGAGTTGGTTTCCAGCGGCGGAGACCACCAGCCAAGCAGCAGTGCCCACGGAGCCAGAGGCAGCCCAGACCCTCCCTGGCCCTATGGGCAGCCGAGGGCTAGGTGAGAAGCAGGCAGGCGCTGCGCTCCTGAGCCAAGCCGCATCGGGGCTGAGGTTTGTTCCCCGAGCCCAGTTTCCCTTTGCAGAATGCAGCTCCTAGCAGCGCGTTTTGTGCGGTTTCGGAGCTAGGCCCTAGGTGGGGCCCTCCCGAGCTGGCTCTGGGGGGGTTGCTAGGGCCAGTGCACACAGGGCTTCTTCAGGCCAAATCAGCCTTCTCCGCGAAGGAGAAGACGTTTGGAGTGGGTTTCCAGCGGCGGAGACCACCAGCCAAGCAGCAGTGCCCACGGAGCCAGAGGCAGCCCAGACCCTCCTTGGCCCTATGGGCAGCCTAGGGCTAGGTGAGAACCAGGCAGGCGCTGCGCTCCTGAGCCAAGCCGCATCGGGGCTGAGGTTTGTTCCCCGAGCCCAGTTTCCCTTTGCAGAATGCAGCTCCTAGCAGCGCGTTTTGTGCGGTTTCGGAGCTAGGCCCTAGGTGGGGCCCTCCCGAGCTGGCTCTGGGGCGGTTGCTAGGGCCAGTGCACACAGGGCTTCTTCAGGCCAAATCAGCCTTCTCCGCGAAGGAGAAGACGTTTGGAGTTGGTTTCCAGCGGCGGAGACCACCAGCCAAGCAGCAGTGCCCACGGAGCCAGAGGCAGCCCAGACCCTCCCTGGCCCTATGGGCAGCCTAGGGCTAGGTGAGAACCAGGCAGGCGCTGCGCTCCTGAGCCAAGCCGCATCGGGGCTGAGGTTTGTTCCCCGAGCCCAGTTTCCCTTTGCAGAATGCAGCTCCTAGCAGCGCGTTTTGTGCGGTTTCGGAGCTAGGCCCTAGGTGGGGCCCTCCCGAGCTGGCTCTGGGGGGGTTGCTAGGGCCAGTGCACACAGGGCTTCTTCAGGCCAAATCAGCCTTCTCCGCGAAGGAGAAGACGTTTGGAGTGGGTTTCCAGCGGCGGAGACCACCAGCCAAGCAGCAGTGCCCACGGAGCCAGAGGCAGCCCAGACCCTCCTTGGCCCTATGGGGAGCCTAGGGCTAGGTGAGAACCAGGCAGGCGCTGCGCTCCTGAGCCAAGCCGCATCGGGGCTGAGGTTTGTTCCCCGAGCCCAGTTTCCCTTTGCAGAATGCAGCTCCTAGCAGCGCGTTTTGTGCGGTTTCGGAGCTAGGCCCTAGGTGGGGCCCTCCCGAGCTGGCTCTGGGGCGGTTGCTAGGGCCAGTGCACACAGGGCTTCTTCAGGCCAAATCAGCCTTCTCCGCGAAGGAGAAGACGTTTGGAGTGGGTTTCCAGCGGCGGAGACCACCAGCCAAGCAGCAGTGCCCACGGAGCCAGAGGCAGCCCAGACCCTCCCTGGCCCTATGGGGAGCCTAGGGCTAGGTGAGAACCAGGCAGGCGCTGCGCTCCTGAGCCAAGCCGCATCGGGGCTGAGGTTTGTTCCCCGAGCCCAATTTCCCTTTGCAGAATGCAGCTCCTAGCAGCGCGTTTTGTGCGGTTTCGGAGCTAGGCCCTAGGTGGGGCCCTCCCGAGCTGGCTCTGGGGGGGTTGCTAGGGCCAGTGCACACAGGGCTTCTTCAGGCCAAATCAGCCTTCTCCGCGAAGGAGAAGACGTTTGGAGTGGGTTTCCAGCGGCGGAGACCACCAGCCAAGCAGCAGTGCCCACGGAGCCAGAGGCAGCCCAGACCCTCCCTGGCCCTATGGTCAGCCTAGGGCTAGGTGAGAAGCAGGCAGGCGCTGCGCTCCTGAGCCAAGCCGCATCGGGGCTGAGGTTTGTTCCCCGAGCCCAGTTTCCCTTTGCAGAATGCAGCTCCTAGCAGCGCGTTTTGTGTGGTTTCGGAGCTAGGCCCTAGGTGGGGCCCTCCCGAGCTGGCTCTGGGGGGGTTGCTAGGGCCAGTGCACACAGGGCTTCTTCAGGCCAAATCAGCCTTCTCCGCGAAGGAGAAGACGTTTGGAGTGGGTTTCCAGCGGCGGAGACCACCAGCCAAGCAGCAGTGCCCACGGAGCCAGAGGCAGCCCAGACCCTCCCTGGCCCTATGGGCAGCCTAGGGCTAGGTGAGAACCAGGCAGGCGCTGCGCTCCTGAGCCAAGCCGCATCGGGGCTGAGGTTTGTTCCCCGAGCCCAGTTTCCCTTTGCAGAATGCAGCTCCTAGCAGCGCGTTTTGTGCGGTTTCGGAGCTAGGCCCTAGGTGGGGCCCTCCCGAGCTGGCTCTGGGGGGGTTGCTAGGGCCAGTGCACACAGGGCTTCTTCAGGCCAAATCAGCCTTCTCCGCGAAGGAGAAGACGTTTGGAGTGGGTTTCCAGCGGCGGAGACCACCAGCCAAGCAGCAGTGCCCACGGAGCCAGAGGCAGCCCAGACCCTCCCTGGCCCTATGGGGAGCCTAGGGCTAGGTGAGAACCAGGCAGGCGCTGCGCTCCTGAGCCAAGCCGCATCGGGGCTGAGGTTTGTTCCCCGAGCCCAGTTTCCCTTTGCAGAATGCAGCTCCTAGCAGCGCGTTTTGTGCGGTTTCGGAGCTAGGCCCTAGGTGGGGCCCTCCCGAGCTGGCTCTGGGGGGGTTGCTAGGGCCAGTGCACACAGGGCTTCTTCAGGCCAAATCAGCCTTCTCCGCGAAGGAGAAGACGTTTGGAGTGGGTTTCCAGCGGCGGAGACCACCAGCCAAGCAGCAGTGCCCACGGAGCCAGAGGCAGCCCAGACCCTCCCTGGCCCTATGGGCAGCCGAGGGCTAGGTGAGAAGCAGGCAGGCGCTGCGCTCCTGAGCCAAGCCGCATCGGGGCTGAGGTTTGTTCCCCGAGCCCAGTTTCCCTTTGCAGAATGCAGCTCCTAGCAGCGCGTTTTGTGCGGTTTCGGAGCTAGGCCCTAGGTGGGGCCCTCCCGAGCTGGCTCTGGGGGGGTTGCTAGGGCCAGTGCACACAGGGCTTCTTCAGGCCAAATCAGCCTTCTCCGCGAAGGAGAAGACGTTTGGAGTGGGTTTCCAGCGGCGGAGACCACCAGCCAAGCAGCAGTGCCCACGGAGCCAGAGGCAGCCCAGACCCTCCCTGGCCCTATGGGCAGCCTAGGGCTAGGTGAGAAGCAGGCAGGCGCTGCGCTCCTGAGCCAAGCCGCATCGGGGCTGAGGTTTGTTCCCCGAGCCCAGTTTCCCTTTGCAGAATGCAGCTCCTCGAAGCGCGTTTTGTGCGGTTTCGGAGCTAGGCCCTAGGTGGGGCCCTCCCGAGCTGGCTCTGGGGGGGTTGCTAGGGCCAGTGCACACAGGGCTTCTTCAGGCCAAATCAGCCTTCTCCGCGAAGGAGAAGACGTTTGGAGTGGGTTTCCAGCGGCGGAGACCACCAGCCAAGCAGCAGTGCCCACGGAGCCAGAGGCAGCCCAGACCCTCCCTGGCCCTATGGGCAGCCTAGGGCTAGGTGAGAACCAGGCAGGCGCTGCGCTCCTGAGCCAAGCCGCATCGGGGCTGAGGTTTGTTCCCCGAGCCCAGTTTCCCTTTGCAGAATGCAGCTCCTAGCAGCGCGTTTTGTGCGGTTTCGGAGCTAGGCCCTAGGTGGGGCCCTCCCGAGCTGGCTCTGGGGGGGTTGCTAGGGCCAGTGCACACAGGGCTTCTTCAGGCCAAATCAGCCTTCTCCGCGAAGGAGAAGACGTTTGGAGTGGGTTTCCAGCGGCGGAGACCACCAGCCAAGCAGCAGTGCCCACGGAGCCAGAGGCAGCCCAGACCCTCCCTGGCCCTATGGGGAGCCTAGGGCTAGGTGAGAACCAGGCAGGCGCTGCGCTCCTGAGCCAAGCCGCATCGGGGCTGAGGTTTGTTCCCCGAGCCCAGTTTCCCTTTGCAGAATGCAGCTCCTAGCAGCGCGTTTTGTGCGGTTTCGGAGCTAGGCCCTAGGTGGGGCCCTCCCGAGCTGGCTCTGGGGGGGTTGCTAGGGCCAGTGCACACAGGGCTTCTTCAGGCCAAATCAGCCTTCTCCGCGAAGGAGAAGACGTTTGGAGTGGGTTTCCAGCGGCGGAGACCACCAGCCAAGCAGCAGTGCCCACGGAGCCAGAGGCAGCCCAGACCCTCCCTGGCCCTATGGGCAGCCTAGGGCTAGGTGAGAAGCAGGCAGGCGCTGCGCTCCTGAGCCAAGCCGCATCGGGGCTGAGGTTTGTTCCCCGAGCCCAGTTTCCCTTTGCAGAATGCAGCTCCTAGCAGCGCGTTTTGTGCGGTTTCGGAGCTAGGCCCTAGGTGGGGCCCTCCCGAGCTGGCTCTGGGGGGGTTGCTAGGGCCAGTGCACACAGGGCTTCTTCAGGCCAAATCAGCCTTCTCCGCGAAGGAGAAGACGTTTGGAGTTGGTTTCCAGCGGCGGAGACCACCAGCCAAGCAGCAGTGCCCACGGAGCCAGAGGCAGCCCAGACCCTCCCTGGCCCTATGGGCAGCCTAGGGCTAGGTGAGAACCAGGCAGGCGCTGCGCTCCTGAGCCAAGCCGCATCGGGGCTGAGGTTTGTTCCCCGAGCCCAGTTTCCCTTTGCAGAATGCAGCTCCTAGCAGCGCGTTTTGTGCGGTTTCGGAGCTAGGCCCTAGGTGGGGCCCTCCCGAGCTGGCTCTGGGGGGGTTGCTAGGGCCAGTGCACACAGGGCTTCTTCAGGCCAAATCAGCCTTCTCCGCGAAGGAGAAGACGTTTGGAGTGGGTTTCCAGCGGCGGAGACCACCAGCCAAGCAGCAGTGCCCACGGAGCCAGAGGCAGCCCAGACCCTCCTTGGCCCTATGGGGAGCCTAGGGCTAGGTGAGAACCAGGCAGGCGCTGCGCTCCTGAGCCAAGCCGCATCGGGGCTGAGGTTTGTTCCCCGAGCCCAGTTTCCCTTTGCAGAATGCAGCTCCTAGCAGCGCGTTTTGTGCGGTTTCGGAGCTAGGCCCTAGGTGGGGCCCTCCCGAGCTGGCTCTGGGGCGGTTGCTAGGGCCAGTGCACACAGGGCTTCTTCAGGCCAAATCAGCCTTCTCCGCGAAGGAGAAGACGTTTGGAGTTGGTTTCCAGCGGCGGAGACCACCAGCCAAGCAGCAGTGCCCACGGAGCCAGAGGCAGCCCAGACCCTCCCTGGCCCTATGGGCAGCCTAGGGCTAGGTGAGAACCAGGCAGGCGCTGCGCTCCTGAGCCAAGCCGCATCGGGGCTGAGGTTTGTTCCCCGAGCCCAGTTTCCCTTTGCAGAATGCAGCTCCTAGCAGCGCGTTTTGTGCGGTTTCGGAGCTAGGCCCTAGGTGGGGCCCTCCCGAGCTGGCTCTGGGGGGGTTGCTAGGGCCAGTGCACACAGGGCTTCTTCAGGCCAAATCAGCCTTCTCCGCGAAGGAGAAGACGTTTGGAGTTGGTTTCCAGCGGCGGAGACCACCAGCCAAGCAGCAGTGCCCACGGAGCCAGAGGCAGCCCAGACCCTCCCTGGCCCTATGGGCAGCCTAGGGCTAGGTGAGAACCAGGCAGGCGCTGCGCTCCTGAGCCAAGCCGCATCGGGGCTGAGGTTTGTTCCCCGAGCCCAGTTTCCCTTTGCAGAATGCAGCTCCTAGCAGCGCGTTTTGTGCGGTTTCGGAGCTAGGCCCTAGGTGGGGCCCTCCCGAGCTGGCTCTGGGGGGGTTGCTAGGGCCAGTGCACACAGGGCTTCTTCAGGCCAAATCAGCCTTCTCCGCGAAGGAGAAGACGTTTGGAGTTGGTTTCCAGCGGCGGAGACCACCAGCCAAGCAGCAGTGCCCACGGAGCCAGAGGCAGCCCAGACCCTCCTTGGCCCTATGGGGAGCCTAGGGCTAGGTGAGAACCAGGCAGGCGCTGCGCTCCTGAGCCAAGCCGCATCGGGGCTGAGGTTTGTTCCCCGAGCCCAGTTTCCCTTTGCAGAATGCAGCTCCTAGCAGCGCGTTTTGTGCGGTTTCGGAGCTAGGCCCTAGGTGGGGCCCTCCCGAGCTGGCTCTGGGGCGGTTGCTAGGGCCAGTGCACACAGGGCTTCTTCAGGCCAAATCAGCCTTCTCCGCGAAGGAGAAGACGTTTGGAGTTGGTTTCCAGCGGCGGAGACCACCAGCCAAGCAGCAGTGCCCACGGAGCCAGAGGCAGCCCAGACCCTCCCTGGCCCTATGGGCAGCCTAGGGCTAGGTGAGAACCAGGCAGGCGCTGCGCTCCTGAGCCAAGCCGCATCGGGGCTGAGGTTTGTTCCCCGAGCCCAGTTTCCCTTTGCAGAATGCAGCTCCTAGCAGCGCGTTTTGTGCGGTTTCGGAGCTAGGCCCTAGGTGGGGCCCTCCCGAGCTGGCTCTGGGGGGGTTGCTAGGGCCAGTGCACACAGGGCTTCTTCAGGCCAAATCAGCCTTCTCCGCGAAGGAGAAGACGTTTGGAGTTGGTTTCCAGCGGCGGAGACCACCAGCCAAGCAGCAGTGCCCACGGAGCCAGAGGCAGCCCAGACCCTCCCTGGCCCTATGGGCAGCCTAGGGCTAGGTGAGAACCAGGCAGGCGCTGCGCTCCTGAGCCAAGCCGCATCGGGGCTGAGGTTTGTTCCCCGAGCCCAGTTTCCCTTTGCAGAATGCAGCTCCTAGCAGCGCGTTTTGTGCGGTTTCGGAGCTAGGCCCTAGGTGGGGCCCTCCCGAGCTGGCTCTGGGGGGGTTGCTAGGGCCAGTGCACACAGGGCTTCTTCAGGCCAAATCAGCCTTCTCCGCGAAGGAGAAGACGTTTGGAGTTGGTTTCCAGCGGCGGAGACCACCAGCCAAGCAGCAGTGCCCACGGAGCCAGAGGCAGCCCAGACCCTCCCTGGCCCTATGGGGAGCCTAGGGCTAGGTGAGAAGCAGGCAGGCGCTGCGCTCCTGAGCCAAGCCGCATCGGGGCTGAGGTTTGTTCCCCGAGCCCAGTTTCCCTTTGCAGAATGCAGCTCCTAGCAGCGCGTTTTGTGCGGTTTCGGAGCTAGGCCCTAGGTGGGGCCCTCCCGAGCTGGCTCTGGGGGGGTTGCTAGGGCCAGTGCACACAGGGCTTCTTCAGGCCAAATCAGCCTTCTCCGCGAAGGAGAAGACGTTTGGAGTTGGTTTCCAGCGGCGGAGACCACCAGCCAAGCAGCAGTGCCCACGGAGCCAGAGGCAGCCCAGACCCTCCCTGGCCCTATGGGCAGCCTAGGGCTAGGTGAGAACCAGGCAGGCGCTGCGCTCCTGAGCCAAGCCGCATCGGGGCTGAGGTTTGTTCCCCGAGCCCAGTTTCCCTTTGCAGAATGCAGCTCCTAGCAGCGCGTTTTGTGCGGTTTCGGAGCTAGGCCCTAGGTGGGGCCCTCCCGAGCTGGCTCTGGGGGGGTTGCTAGGGCCAGTGCACACAGGGCTTCTTCAGGCCAAATCAGCCTTCTCCGCGAAGGAGAAGACGTTTGGAGTTGGTTTCCAGCGGCGGAGACCACCAGCCAAGCAGCAGTGCCCACGGAGCCAGAGGCAGCCCAGACCCTCCCTGGCCCTATGGGGAGCCTAGGGCTAGGTGAGAACCAGGCAGGCGCTGCGCTCCTGAGCCAAGCCGCATCGGGGCTGAGGTTTGTTCCCCGAGCCCAGTTTCCCTTTGCAGAATGCAGCTCCTAGCAGCGCGTTTTGTGCGGTTTCGGAGCTAGGCCCTAGGTGGGGCCCTCCCGAGCTGGCTCTGGGGGGGTTGCTAGGGCCAGTGCACACAGGGCTTCTTCAGGCCAAATCAGCCTTCTCCGCGAAGGAGAAGACGTTTGGAGTTGGTTTCCAGCGGCGGAGACCACCAGCCAAGCAGCAGTGCCCACGGAGCCAGAGGCAGCCCAGACCCTCCCTGGCCCTATGGGCAGCCTAGGGCTAGGTGAGAACCAGGCAGGCGCTGCGCTCCTGAGCCAAGCCGCATCGGGGCTGAGGTTTGTTCCCCGAGCCCAGTTTCCCTTTGCAGAATGCAGCTCCTAGCAGCGCGTTTTGTGCGGTTTCGGAGCTAGGCCCTAGGTGGGGCCCTCCCGAGCTGGCTCTGGGGGGGTTGCTAGGGCCAGTGCACACAGGGCTTCTTCAGGCCAAATCAGCCTTCTCCGCGAAGGAGAAGACGTTTGGAGTTGGTTTCCAGCGGCGGAGACCACCAGCCAAGCAGCAGTGCCCACGGAGCCAGAGGCAGCCCAGACCCTCCCTGGCCCTATGGGCAGCCTAGGGCTAGGTGAGAAGCAGGCAGGCGCTGCGCTCCTGAGCCAAGCCGCATCGGGGCTGAGGTTTGTTCCCCGAGCCCAGTTTCCCTTTGCAGAATGCAGCTCCTAGCAGCGCGTTTTGTGCGGTTTCGGAGCTAGGCCCTAGGTGGGGCCCTCCCGAGCTGGCTCTGGGGGGGTTGCTAGGGCCAGTGCACACAGGGCTTCTTCAGGCCAAATCAGCCTTCTCCGCGAAGGAGAAGACGTTTGGAGTGGGTTTCCAGCGGCGGAGACCACCAGCCAAGCAGCAGTGCCCACGGAGCCAGAGGCAGCCCAGACCCTCCTTGGCCCTATGGGGAGCCTAGGGCTAGGTGAGAACCAGGCAGGCGCTGCGCTCCTGAGCCAAGCCGCATCGGGGCTGAGGTTTGTTCCCCGAGCCCAGTTTCCCTTTGCAGAATGCAGCTCCTAGCAGCGCGTTTTGTGCGGTTTCGGAGCTAGGCCCTAGGTGGGGCCCTCCCGAGCTGGCTCTGGGGCGGTTGCTAGGGCCAGTGCACACAGGGCTTCTTCAGGCCAAATCAGCCTTCTCCGCGAAGGAGAAGACGTTTGGAGTTGGTTTCCAGCGGCGGAGACCACCAGCCAAGCAGCAGTGCCCACGGAGCCAGAGGCAGCCCAGACCCTCCCTGGCCCTATGGGCAGCCTAGGGCTAGGTGAGAACCAGGCAGGCGCTGCGCTCCTGAGCCAAGCCGCATCGGGGCTGAGGTTTGTTCCCCGAGCCCAGTTTCCCTTTGCAGAATGCAGCTCCTAGCAGCGCGTTTTGTGCGGTTTCGGAGCTAGGCCCTAGGTGGGGCCCTCCCGAGCTGGCTCTGGGGGGGTTGCTAGGGCCAGTGCACACAGGGCTTCTTCAGGCCAAATCAGCCTTCTCCGCGAAGGAGAAGACGTTTGGAGTGGGTTTCCAGCGGCGGAGACCACCAGCCAAGCAGCAGTGCCCACGGAGCCAGAGGCAGCCCAGACCCTCCTTGGCCCTATGGGGAGCCTAGGGCTAGGTGAGAACCAGGCAGGCGCTGCGCTCCTGAGCCAAGCCGCATCGGGGCTGAGGTTTGTTCCCCGAGCCCAGTTTCCCTTTGCAGAATGCAGCTCCTAGCAGCGCGTTTTGTGCGGTTTCGGAGCTAGGCCCTAGGTGGGGCCCTCCCGAGCTGGCTCTGGGGGGGTTGCTAGGGCCAGTGCACACAGGGCTTCTTCAGGCCAAATCAGCCTTCTCCGCGAAGGAGAAGACGTTTGGAGTTGGTTTCCAGCGGCGGAGACCACCAGCCAAGCAGCAGTGCCCACGGAGCCAGAGGCAGCCCAGACCCTCCCTGGCCCTATGGGGAGCCTAGGGCTAGGTGAGAACCAGGCAGGCGCTGCGCTCCTGAGCCAAGCCGCATCGGGGCTGAGGTTTGTTCCCCGAGCCCAGTTTCCCTTTGCAGAATGCAGCTCCTAGCAGCGCGTTTTGTGCGGTTTCGGAGCTAGGCCCTAGGTGGGGCCCTCCCGAGCTGGCTCTGGGGGGGTTGCTAGGGCCAGTGCACACAGGGCTTCTTCAGGCCAAATCAGCCTTCTCCGCGAAGGAGAAGACGTTTGGAGTTGGTTTCCAGCGGCGGAGACCACCAGCCAAGCAGCAGTGCCCACGGAGCCAGAGGCAGCCCAGACCCTCCCTGGCCCTATGGGCAGCCTAGGGCTAGGTGAGAACCAGGCAGGCGCTGCGCTCCTGAGCCAAGCCGCATCGGGGCTGAGGTTTGTTCCCCGAGCCCAGTTTCCCTTTGCAGAATGCAGCTCCTAGCAGCGCGTTTTGTGCGGTTTCGGAGCTAGGCCCTAGGTGGGGCCCTCCCGAGCTGGCTCTGGGGGGGTTGCTAGGGCCAGTGCACACAGGGCTTCTTCAGGCCAAATCAGCCTTCTCCGCGAAGGAGAAGACGTTTGGAGTTGGTTTCCAGCGGCGGAGACCACCAGCCAAGCAGCAGTGCCCACGGAGCCAGAGGCAGCCCAGACCCTCCCTGGCCCTATGGGCAGCCTAGGGCTAGGTGAGAACCAGGCAGGCGCTGCGCTCCTGAGCCAAGCCGCATCGGGGCTGAGGTTTGTTCCCCGAGCCCAGTTTCCCTTTGCAGAATGCAGCTCCTAGCAGCGCGTTTTGTGCGGTTTCGGAGCTAGGCCCTAGGTGGGGCCCTCCCGAGCTGGCTCTGGGGGGGTTGCTAGGGCCAGTGCACACAGGGCTTCTTCAGGCCAAATCAGCCTTCTCCGCGAAGGAGAAGACGTTTGGAGTGGGTTTCCAGCGGCGGAGACCACCAGCCAAGCAGCAGTGCCCACGGAGCCAGAGGCAGCCCAGACCCTCCCTGGCCCTATGGGCAGCCTAGGGCTAGGTGAGAACCAGGCAGGCGCTGCGCTCCTGAGCCAAGCCGCATCGGGGCTGAGGTTTGTTCCCCGAGCCCAGTTTCCCTTTGCAGAATGCAGCTCCTAGCAGCGCGTTTTGTGCGGTTTCGGAGCTAGGCCCTAGGTGGGGCCCTCCCGAGCTGGCTCTGGGGGGGTTGCTAGGGCCAGTGCACACAGGGCTTCTTCAGGCCAAATCAGCCTTCTCCGCGAAGGAGAAGACGTTTGGAGTGGGTTTCCAGCGGCGGAGACCACCAGCCAAGCAGCAGTGCCCACGGAGCCAGAGGCAGCCCAGACCCTCCCTGGCCCTATGGGCAGCCGAGGGCTAGGTGAGAAGCAGGCAGGCGCTGCGCTCCTGAGCCAAGCCGCATCGGGGCTGAGGTTTGTTCCCCGAGCCCAGTTTCCCTTTGCAGAATGCAACTCCTAGCAGCGCGTTTTGTGCGGTTTCGGAGCTAGGCCCTAGGTGGGGCCCTCCCGAGCTGGCTCTGGGGGGGTTGCTAGGGCCAGTGCACACAGGGCTTCTTCAGGCCAAATCAGCCTTCTCCGCGAAGGAGAAGACGTTTGGAGTTGGTTTCCAGCGGCGGAGACCACCAGCCAAGCAGCAGTGCCCACGGAGCCAGAGGCAGCCCAGACCCTCCCTGGCCCTATGGGCAGCCTAGGGCTAGGTGAGAACCAGGCAGGCGCTGCGCTCCTGAGCCAAGCCGCATCGGGGCTGAGGTTTGTTCCCCGAGCCCAGTTTCCCTTTGCAGAATGCAGCTCCTAGCAGCGCGTTTTGTGCGGTTTCCGAGCTAGGCCCTAGGTGGGGCCCTCCCGAGCTGGCTCTGGGGGGGTTGCTAGGGCCAGTGCACACAGGGCTTCTTCAGGCCAAATCAGCCTTCTCCGCGAAGGAGAAGACGTTTGGAGTGGGTTTCCAGCGGCGGAGACCACCAGCCAAGCAGCAGTGCCCACGGAGCCAGAGGCAGCCCAGACCCTCCTTGGCCCTATGGGGAGCCTAGGGCTAGGTGAGAACCAGGCAGGCGCTGCGCTCCTGAGCCAAGCCGCATCGGGGCTGAGGTTTGTTCCCCGAGCCCAGTTTCCCTTTGCAGAATGCAGCTCCTAGCAGCGCGTTTTGTGCGGTTTCGGAGCTAGGCCCTAGGTGGGGCCCTCCCGAGCTGGCTCTGGGGGGGTTGCTAGGGCCAGTGCACACAGGGCTTCTTCAGGCCAAATCAGCCTTCTCCGCGAAGGAGAAGACGTTTGGAGTGGGTTTCCAGCGGCGGAGACCACCAGCCAAGCAGCAGTGCCCACGGAGCCAGAGGCAGCCCAGACCCTCCCTGGCCCTATGGGCAGCCTAGGGCTAGGTGAGAACCAGGCAGGCGCTGCGCTCCTGAGCCAAGCCGCATCGGGGCTGAGGTTTGTTCCCCGAGCCCAGTTTCCCTTTGCAGAATGCAGCTCCTAGCAGCGCGTTTTGTGCGGTTTCGGAGCTAGGCCCTAGGTGGGGCCCTCCCGAGCTGGCTCTGGGGGGGTTGCTAGGGCCAGTGCACACAGGGCTTCTTCAGGCCAAATCAGCCTTCTCCGCGAAGGAGAAGACGTTTGGAGTTGGTTTCCAGCGGCGGAGACCACCAGCCAAGCAGCAGTGCCCACGGAGCCAGAGGCAGCCCAGACCCTCCCTGGCCCTATGGGCAGCCTAGGGCTAGGTGAGAAGCAGGCAGGCGCTGCGCTCCTGAGCCAAGCCGCATCGGGGCTGAGGTTTGTTCCCCGAGCCCAGTTTCCCTTTGCAGAATGCAGCTCCTAGCAGCGCGTTTTGTGCGGTTTCGGAGCTAGGCCCTAGGTGGGGCCCTCCCGAGCTGGCTCTGGGGGGGTTGCTAGGGCCAGTGCACACAGGGCTTCTTCAGGCCAAATCAGCCTTCTCCGCGAAGGAGAAGACGTTTGGAGTTGGTTTCCAGCGGCGGAGACCACCAGCCAAGCAGCAGTGCCCACGGAGCCAGAGGCAGCCCAGACCCTCCCTGGCCCTATGGGCAGCCTAGGGCTAGGTGAGAACCAGGCAGGCGCTGCGCTCCTGAGCCAAGCCGCATCGGGGCTGAGGTTTGTTCCCCGAGCCCAGTTTCCCTTTGCAGAATGCAGCTCCTAGCAGCGCGTTTTGTGCGGTTTCGGAGCTAGGCCCTAGGTGGGGCCCTCCCGAGCTGGCTCTGGGGGGGTTGCTAGGGCCAGTGCACACAGGGCTTCTTCAGGCCAAATCAGCCTTCTCCGCGAAGGAGAAGACGTTTGGAGTTGGTTTCCAGCGGCGGAGACCACCAGCCAAGCAGCAGTGCCCACGGAGCCAGAGGCAGCCCAGACCCTCCCTGGCCCTATGGGCAGCCTAGGGCTAGGTGAGAACCAGGCAGGCGCTGCGCTCCTGAGCCAAGCCGCATCGGGGCTGAGGTTTGTTCCCCGAGCCCAGTTTCCCTTTGCAGAATGCAGCTCCTAGCAGCGCGTTTTGTGCGGTTTCGGAGCTAGGCCCTAGGTGGGGCCCTCCCGAGCTGGCTCTGGGGGGGTTGCTAGGGCCAGTGCACACAGGGCTTCTTCAGGCCAAATCAGCCTTCTCCGCGAAGGAGAAGACGTTTGGAGTTGGTTTCCAGCGGCGGAGACCACCAGCCAAGCAGCAGTGCCCACGGAGCCAGAGGCAGCCCAGACCCTCCCTGGCCCTATGGGGAGCCTAGGGCTAGGTGAGAAGCAGGCAGGCGCTGCGCTCCTGAGCCAAGCCGCATCGGGGCTGAGGTTTGTTCCCCGAGCCCAGTTTCCCTTTGCAGAATGCAGCTCCTAGCAGCGCGTTTTGTGCGGTTTCGGAGCTAGGCCCTAGGTGGGGCCCTCCCGAGCTGGCTCTGGGGGGGTTGCTAGGGCCAGTGCACACAGGGCTTCTTCAGGCCAAATCAGCCTTCTCCGCGAAGGAGAAGACGTTTGGAGTTGGTTTCCAGCGGCGGAGACCACCAGCCAAGCAGCAGTGCCCACGGAGCCAGAGGCAGCCCAGACCCTCCCTGGCCCTATGGGCAGCCTAGGGCTAGGTGAGAACCAGGCAGGCGCTGCGCTCCTGAGCCAAGCCGCATCGGGGCTGAGGTTTGTTCCCCGAGCCCAGTTTCCCTTTGCAGAATGCAGCTCCTAGCAGCGCGTTTTGTGCGGTTTCGGAGCTAGGCCCTAGGTGGGGCCCTCCCGAGCTGGCTCTGGGGGGGTTGCTAGGGCCAGTGCACACAGGGCTTCTTCAGGCCAAATCAGCCTTCTCCGCGAAGGAGAAGACGTTTGGAGTTGGTTTCCAGCGGCGGAGACCACCAGCCAAGCAGCAGTGCCCACGGAGCCAGAGGCAGCCCAGACCCTCCCTGGCCCTATGGGGAGCCTAGGGCTAGGTGAGAACCAGGCAGGCGCTGCGCTCCTGAGCCAAGCCGCATCGGGGCTGAGGTTTGTTCCCCGAGCCCAGTTTCCCTTTGCAGAATGCAGCTCCTAGCAGCGCGTTTTGTGCGGTTTCGGAGCTAGGCCCTAGGTGGGGCCCTCCCGAGCTGGCTCTGGGGGGGTTGCTAGGGCCAGTGCACACAGGGCTTCTTCAGGCCAAATCAGCCTTCTCCGCGAAGGAGAAGACGTTTGGAGTGGGTTTCCAGCGGCGGAGACCACCAGCCAAGCAGCAGTGCCCACGGAGCCAGAGGCAGCCCAGACCCTCCCTGGCCCTATGGGCAGCCTAGGGCTAGGTGAGAACCAGGCAGGCGCTGCGCTCCTGAGCCAAGCCGCATCGGGGCTGAGGTTTGTTCCCCGAGCCCAGTTTCCCTTTGCAGAATGCAGCTCCTAGCAGCGCGTTTTGTGCGGTTTCGGAGCTAGGCCCTAGGTGGGGCCCTCCCGAGCTGGCTCTGGGGGGGTTGCTAGGGCCAGTGCACACAGGGCTTCTTCAGGCCAGATCAGCCTTCTCCGCGAAGGAGAAGACGTTTGGAGTTGGTTTCCAGCGGCGGAGACCACCAGCCAAGCAGCAGTGCCCACGGAGCCAGAGGCAGCCCAGACCCTCCCTGGCCCTATGGGCAGCCGAGGGCTAGGTGAGAAGCAGGCAGGCGCTGCGCTCCTGAGCCAAGCCGCATCGGGGCTGAGGTTTGTTCCCCGAGCCCAGTTTCCCTTTGCAGAATGCAGCTCCTAGCAGCGCGTTTTGTGCGGTTTCGGAGCTAGGCCCTAGGTGGGGCCCTCCCGAGCTGGCTCTGGGGGGGTTGCTAGGGCCAGTGCACACAGGGCTTCTTCAGGCCAAATCAGCCTTCTCCGCGAAGGAGAAGACGTTTGGAGTTGGTTTCCAGCGACGGAGACCACCAGCCAAGCAGCAGTGCCCACGGAGCCAGAGGCAGCCCAGACCCTCCCTGGCCCTATGGGCAGCCTAGGGCTAGGTGAGAACCAGGCAGGCGCTGCGCTCCTGAGCCAAGCCGCATCGGGGCTGAGGTTTGTTCCCCGAGCCCAGTTTCCCTTTGCAGAATGCAGCTCCTAGCAGCGCGTTTTGTGCGGTTTCGGAGCTAGGCCCTAGGTGGGGCCCTCCCGAGCTGGCTCTGGGGGGGTTGCTAGGGCCAGTGCACACAGGGCTTCTTCAGGCCAAATCAGCCTTCTCCGCGAAGGAGAAGACGTTTGGAGTTGGTTTCCAGCGGCGGAGACCACCAGCCAAGCAGCAGTGCCCACGGAGCCAGAGGCAGCCCAGACCCTCCCTGGCCCTATGGGGAGCCTAGGGCTAGGTGAGAACCAGGCAGGCGCTGCGCTCCTGAGCCAAGCCGCATCTGGGCTGAGGTTTGTTCCCCGAGCCCAGTTTCCCTTTGCAGAATGCAGCTCCTAGCAGCGCGTTTTGTGCGGTTTCGGAGCTAGGCCCTAGGTGGGGCCCTCCCGAGCTGGCTCTGGGGGGGTTGCTAGGGCCAGTGCACACAGGGCTTCTTCAGGCCAAATCAGCCTTCTCCGCGAAGGAGAAGACGTTTGGAGTTGGTTTCCAGCGGCGGAGACCACCAGCCAAGCAGCAGTGCCCACGGAGCCAGAGGCAGCCCAGACCCTCCCTGGCCCTATGGGCAGCCTAGGGCTAGGTGAGAACCAGGCAGGCGCTGCGCTCCTGAGCCAAGCCGCATCGGGGCTGAGGTTTGTTCCCCGAGCCCAGTTTCCCTTTGCAGAATGCAGCTCCTAGCAGCGCGTTTTGTGCGGTTTCGGAGCTAGGCCCTAGGTGGGGCCCTCCCGAGCTGGCTCTGGGGGGGTTGCTAGGGCCAGTGCACACAGGGCTTCTTCAGGCCAAATCAGCCTTCTCCGCGAAGGAGAAGACGTTTGGAGTTGGTTTCCAGCGGCGGAGACCACCAGCCAAGCAGCAGTGCCCACGGAGCCAGAGGCAGCCCAGACCCTCCTTGGCCCTATGGCGAGCCTAGGGCTAGGTGAGAACCAGGCAGGCGCTGCGCTCCTGAGCCAAGCCGCATCGGGGCTGAGGTTTGTTCCCCGAGCCCAGTTTCCCTTTGCAGAATGCAGCTCCTAGCAGCGCGTTTTGTGCGGTTTCGGAGCTAGGCCCTAGGTGGGGCCCTCCCGAGCTGGCTCTGGGGGGGTTGCTAGGGCCAGTGCACACAGGGCTTCTTCAGGCCAAATCAGCCTTCTCCGCGAAGGAGAAGACGTTTGGAGTGGGTTTCCAGCGGCGGAGACCACCAGCCAAGCAGCAGTGCCCACGGAGCCAGAGGCAGCCCAGACCCTCCCTGGCCCTATGGGGAGCCTAGGGCTAGGTGAGAAGCAGGCAGGTGCTGCGCTCCTGAGCCAAGCCGCATCGGGGCTGAGGTTTGTTCCCCGAGCCCAGTTTCCCTTTGCAGAATGCAGCTCCTAGCAGCGCGTTTTGTGTGGTTTCGGAGCTAGGCCCTAGGTGGGGCCCTCCCGAGCTGGCTCTGGGGGGGTTGCTAGGGCCAGTGCACACAGGGCTTCTTCAGGCCAAATCAGCCTTCTCCGCGAAGGAGAAGACGTTTGGAGTTGGTTTCCAGCGGCGGAGACCACCAGCCAAGCAGCAGTGCCCACGGAGCCAGAGGCAGCCCAGACCCTCCCTGGCCCTATGGGGAGCCTAGGGCTAGGTGAGAACCAGGCAGGCGCTGCGCTCCTGAGCCAAGCCGCATCGGGGCTGAGGTTTGTTCCCCGAGCCCAGTTTCCCTTTGCAGAATGCAGCTCCTAGCAGCGCGTTTTGTGCGGTTTCGGAGCTAGGCCCTAGGTGGGGCCCTCCCGAGCTGGCTCTGGGGGGGTTGCTAGGGCCAGTGCACACAGGGCTTCTTCAGGCCAAATCAGCCTTCTCCGCGAAGGAGAAGACGTTTGGAGTGGGTTTCCAGCGGCGGAGACCACCAGCCAAGCAGCAGTGCCCACGGAGCCAGAGGCAGCCCAGACCCTCCCTGGCCCTATGGGGAGCCTAGGGCTAGGTGAGAACCAGGCAGGCGCTGCGCTCCTGAGCCAAGCCGCATCGGGGCGGAGGTTTGTTCCCCGAGCCCAGTTTCCCTTTGCAGAATGCAGCTCCTAGCAGCGCGTTTTGTGCGGTTTCGGAGCTAGGCCCTAGGTGGGGCCCTCCCGAGCTGGCTCTGGGGGGGTTGCTAGGGCCAGGGCACACAGGGCTTCTTCAGGCCAAATCAGCCTTCTCCGCGAAGGAGAAGACGTTTGGAGTTGGTTTCCAGCGGCGGAGACCACCAGCCAAGCAGCAGTGCCCACGGAGCCAGAGGCAGCCCAGACCCTCCTTGGCCCTATGGGCAGCCTAGGGCTAGGTGAGAAGCAGGCAGGCGCTGCGCTCCTGAGCCAAGCCGCATCGGGGCTGAGGTTTGTTCCCCGAGCCCAGTTTCCCTTTGCAGAATGCAGCTCCTAGCAGCGCGTTTTGTGCGGTTTCGGAGCTAGGCCCTAGGTGGGGCCCTCCCGAGCTGGCTCTGGGGCGGTTGCTAGGGCCAGTGCACACAGGGCTTCTTCAGGCCAAATCAGCCTTCTCCGCGAAGGAGAAGACGTTTGGAGTGGGTTTCCAGCGGCGGAGACCACCAGCCAAGCAGCAGTGCCCACGGAGCCAGAGGCAGCCCAGACCCTCCCTGGCCCTATGGGGAGCCTAGGGCTAGGTGAGAACCAGGCAGGCGCTGCGCTCCTGAGCCAAGCCGCATCGGGGCTGAGGTTTGTTCCCCGAGCCCAGTTTCCCTTTGCAGAATGCAGCTCCTAGCAGCGCGTTTTGTGCGGTTTCGGAGCTAGGCCCTAGGTGGGGCCCTCCCGAGCTGGCTCTGGGGGGGTTGCTAGGGCCAGTGCACACAGGGCTTCTTCAGGCCAAATCAGCCTTCTCCGCGAAGGAGAAGACGTTTGGAGTTGGTTTCCAGCGGCGGAGACCACCAGCCAAGCAGCAGTGCCCACGGAGCCAGAGGCAGCCCAGACCCTCCTTGGCCCTATGGGCAGCCTAGGGCTAGGTGAGAAGCAGGCAGGCGCTGCGCTCCTGAGCCAAGCCGCATCGGGGCTGAGGTTTGTTCCCCGAGCCCAGTTTCCCTTTGCAGAATGCAGCTCCTAGCAGCGCGTTTTGTGCGGTTTCGGAGCTAGGCCCTAGGTGGGGCCCTCCCGAGCTGGCTCTGGGGGGGTTGCTAGGGCCAGTGCACACAGGGCTTCTTCAGGCCAAATCAGCCTTCTCCGCGAAGGAGAAGACGTTTGGAGTTGGTTTCCAGCGGCGGAGACCACCAGCCAAGCAGCAGTGCCCACGGAGCCAGAGGCAGCCCAGACCCTCCCTGGCCCTATGGGCAGCCTAGGGCTAGGTGAGAAGCAGGCAGGCGCTGCGCTCCTGAGCCAAGCCGCATCGGGGCTGAGGTTTGTTCCCCGAGCCCAGTTTCCCTTTGCAGAATGCAGCTCCTAGCAGCGCGTTTTGTGCGGTTTCGGAGCTAGGCCCTAGGTGGGGCCCTCCCGAGCTGGCTCTGGGGCGGTTGCTAGGGCCAGTGCACACAGGGCTTCTTCAGGCCAAATCAGCCTTCTCCGCGAAGGAGAAGACGTTTGGAGTTGGTTTCCAGCGGCGGAGACCACCAGCCAAGCAGCAGTGCCCACGGAGCCAGTGGCAGCCCAGACCCTCCCTGGCCCTACGGGGAGCCTAGGGCTACGTGAGAACCAGGCAGGCGCTGCGCTCCTGAGCCAAGCCGCATCGGGGCTGAGGTTTGTTCCCCGAGCCCAGTTTCCCTTTGCAGAATGCAGCTCCTAGCAGCGCGTTTTGTGCGGTTTCGGAGCTAGGCCCTAGGTGGGGCCCTCCCGAGCTGGCTCTGGGGGGGTTGCTAGGGCCAGTGCACACAGGGCTTCTTCAGGCCAAATCAGCCTTCTCCGCGAAGGAGAAGACGTTTGGAGTGGGTTTCCAGCGGCGGAGACCACCAGCCAAGCAGCAGTGCCCACGGAGCCAGTGGCAGCCCAGACCCTCCCTGGCCCTACGGGGAGCCTAGGGCTACGTGAGAACCAGGCAGGCGCTGCGCTCCTGAGCCAAGCCGCATCGGGGCTGAGGTTTGTTCCCCGAGCCCAGTTTCCCTTTGCAGAATGCAGCTCCTAGCAGCCGTTTTGTGCGGTTTCGGAGCTAGGCCCTAGGTGGGGCCCTCCCGAGCTGGCTCTGGGGGGGTTGCTAGGGCCAGTGCACACAGGGCTTCTTCAGGCCAAATCAGCCTTCTCCGCGAAGGAGAAGACGTTTGGAGTGGGTTTCCAGCGGCGGAGACCACCAGCCAAGCAGCAGTGCCCACGGAGCCAGAGGCAGCCCAGACCCTCCCTGGCCCTAAGGGCAGCCTAGGGCTAGGTGAGAACCAGGCAGGCGCTGCGCTCCTGAGCCAAGCCGCATCGGGGCTGAGGTTTGTTCCCCGAGCCCAGTTTCCCTTTGCAGAATGCAGCTCCTAGCAGCGCGTTTTGTGCGGTTTCGGAGCTAGGCCCTAGGTGGGGCCCTCCCGAGCTGGCTCTGGGGGGGTTGCTAGGGCCAGTGCACACAGGGCTTCTTCAGGCCAAATCAGCCTTCTCCGCGAAGGAGAAGACGTTTGGAGTGGGTTTCCAGCGGCGGAGACCACCAGCCAAGCAGCAGTGCCCACGGAGCCAGAGGCAGCCCAGACCCTCCCTGGCCCTATGGGGAGCCTAGGGCTAGGTGAGAACCAGGCAGGCGCTGCGCTCCTGAGCCAAGCCGCATCGGGGCGGAGGTTTGTTCCCCGAGCCCAGCTTCCCTTTGCAGAATGCAGCTCCTAGCAGCGCGTTTTGTGCGGTTTCGGAGCTAGGCCCTAGGTGGGGCCCTCCCGAGCTGGCTCTGGGGGGGTTGCTAGGGCCAGTGCACACAGGGCTTCTTCAGGCCAAATCAGCCTTCTCCGCGAAGGAGACGAAGTTTGGAGTTGGTTTCCAGCGGCGGAGACCACCAGCCAAGCAGCAGTGCCCACGGAGCCAGAGGCAGCCCAGACCCTCCCTGGCCCTATGGGGAGCCTAGGGCTAGGTGAGAACCAGGCAGGCGCTGCGCTCCTGAGCCAAGCCGCATCGGGGCTGAGGTTTGTTCCCCGAGCCCAGTTTCCCTTTGCAGAATGCAGCTCCTAGCAGCGCGTTTTGTGCGGTTTCGGAGCTAGGCCCTAGGTGGGGCCCTCCCGAGCTGGCTCTGGGGGGGTTGCTAGGGCCAGTGCACACAGGGCTTCTTCAGGCCAAATCAGCCTTCTCCGCGAAGGAGAAGACGTTTGGAGTGGGTTTCCAGCGGCGGAGACCACCAGCCAAGCAGCAGTGCCCACGGAGCCAGAGGCAGCCCAGACCCTCCCTGGCCCTATGGGGAGCCTAGGGCTAGGTGAGAACCAGGCAGGCGCTGCGCTCCTGAGCCAAGCCGCATCGGGGCTGAGGTTTGTTCCCCGAGCCCAGTTTCCCTTTGCAGAATGCAGCTCCTAGCAGCGCGTTTTGTGCGGTTTCGGAGCTAGGCCCTAGGTGGGGCCCTCCCGAGCTGGCTCTGGGGCGGTTGCTAGGGCCAGTGCACACAGGGCTTCTTCAGGCCAAATCAGCCTTCTCCGCGAAGGAGAAGACGTTTGGAGTGGGTTTCCAGCGGCGGAGACCACCAGCCAAGCAGCAGTGCCCACGGAGCCAGAGGCAGCCCAGACCCTCCTTGGCCCTATGGGCAGCCTAGGGCTAGGTGAGAACCAGGCAGGCGCTGCGCTCCTGAGCCAAGCCGCATCGGGGCTGAGGTTTGTTCCCCGAGCCCAGTTTCCCTTTGCAGAATGCAGCTCCTAGCAGCGCGTTTTGTGCGGTTTCGGAGCTAGGCCCTAGGTGGGGCCCTCCCGAGCTGGCTCTGGGGGGGTTGCTAGGGCCAGTGCACACAGGGCTTCTTCAGGCCAAATCAGCCTTCTCCGCGAAGGAGAAGACGTTTGGAGTGGGTTTCCAGCGGCGGAGACCACCAGCCAAGCAGCAGTGCCCACGGAGCCAGAGGCAGCCCAGACCCTCCTTGGCCCTATGGGGAGCCTAGGGCTAGGTGAGAACCAGGCAGGCGCTGCGCTCCTGAGCCAAGCCGCATCGGGGCTGAGGTTTGTTCCCCGAGCCCAGTTTCCCTTTGCAGAATGCAGCTCCTAGCAGCGCGTTTTGTGCGGTTTCGGAGCTAGGCCCTAGGTGGGGCCCTCCCGAGCTGGCTCTGGGGGGGTTGCTAGGGCCAGTGCACACAGGGCTTCTTCAGGCCAAATCAGCCTTCTCCGCGAAGGAGAAGACGTTTGGAGTGGGTTTCCAGCGGCGGAGACCACCAGCCAAGCAGCAGTGCCCACGGAGCCAGAGGCAGCCCAGACCCTCCTGGGCCCTATGGGGAGCCTAGGGCTAGGTGAGAACCAGGCAGGCGCTGCGCTCCTGAGCCAAGCCGCATCGGGGCTGAGGTTTGTTCCCCGAGCCCAGTTTCCCTTTGCAGAATGCAGCTCCTAGCAGCGCGTTTTGTGCGGTTTCGGAGCTAGGCCCTAGGTGGGGCCCTCCCGAGCTGGCTCTGGGGGGGTTGCTAGGGCCAGTGCACACAGGGCTTCTTCAGGCCAAATCAGCCTTCTCCGCGAAGGAGAAGACGTTTGGAGTGGGTTTCCAGCGGCGGAGACCACCAGCCAAGCAGCAGTGCCCACGGAGCCAGAGGCAGCCCAGACCCTCCTTGGCCCTATGGGGAGCCTAGGGCTAGGTGAGAACCAGGCAGGCGCTGCGCTCCTGAGCCAAGCCGCATCGGGGCTGAGGTTTGTTCCCCGAGCCCAGTTTCCCTTTGCAGAATGCAGCTCCTAGCAGCGCGTTTTGTGCGGTTTCGGAGCTAGGCCCTAGGTGGGGCCCTCCCGAGCTGGCTCTGGGGGGGTTGCTAGGGCCAGTGCACACAGGGCTTCTTCAGGCCAAATCAGCCTTCTCCGCGAAGGAGAAGACGTTTGGAGTGGGTTTCCAGCGGCGGAGACCACCAGCCAAGCAGCAGTGCCCACGGAGCCAGAGGCAGCCCAGACCCTCCCTGGCCCTATGGGGAGCCTAGAGCTACATGAGAAGCAGGCAGGCGCTGCGCTCCTGAGCCAAGCCGCATCGGGGCTGAGGTTTGTTCCCCGAGCCCAGTTTCCCTTTGCAGAATGCAGCTCCTAGCAGCGCGTTTTGTGCGGTTTCGGAGCTAGGCCCTAGGTGGGGCCCTCCCGAGCTGGCTCTGGGGGGGTTGCTAGGGCCAGTGCACACAGGGCTTCCTCAGGCCAAATCAGCCTTCTCCGCGAAGGAGAAGACGTTTGGAGTGGGTTTCCAGCGGCGGAGACCACCAGCCAAGCAGCAGTGCCCACGGAGCCAGAGGCAGCCCAGACCCTCCCTGGCCCTATGGGGAGCCTAGGGCTAGGTGAGAACCAGGCAGGCGCTGCGCTCCTGAGCCAAGCCGCATCGGGGCTGAGGTTTGTTCCCCGAGCCCAGTTTCCCTTTGCAGAATGCAGCTCCTAGCAGCGCGTTTTGTGCGGTTTCGGAGCTAGGCCCTAGGTGGGGCCCTCCCGAGCTGGCTCTGGGGGGGTTGCTAGGGCCAGTGCACACAGGGCTTCTTCAGGCCAAATCAGCCTTCTCCGCGAAGGAGAAGACGTTTGGAGTGGGTTTCCAGCGGCGGAGACCACCAGCCAAGCAGCAGTGCCCACGGAGCCAGAGGCAGCCCAGACCCTCCTGGGCCCTATGGGGAGCCTAGGGCTAGGTGAGAACCAGGCAGGCGCTGCGCTCCTGAGCCAAGCCGCATCGGGGCTGAGGTTTGTTCCCCGAGCCCAGTTTCCCTTTGCAGAATGCAGCTCCTAGCAGCGCGTTTTGTGCGGTTTCGGAGCTAGGCCCTAGGTGGGGCCCTCCCGAGCTGGCTCTGGGGGGGTTGCTAGGGCCAGTGCACACAGGGCTTCTTCAGGCCAAATCAGCCTTCTCCGCGAAGGAGAAGACGTTTGGAGTGGGTTTCCAGCGGCGGAGACCACCAGCCAAGCAGCAGTGCCCACGGAGCCAGAGGCAGCCCAGACCCTCCTTGGCCCTATGGGGAGCCTAGGGCTAGGTGAGAACCAGGCAGGCGCTGCGCTCCTGAGCCAAGCCGCATCGGGGCTGAGGTTTGTTCCCCGAGCCCAGTTTCCCTTTGCAGAATGCAGCTCCTAGCAGCGCGTTTTGTGCGGTTTCGGAGCTAGGCCCTAGGTGGGGCCCTCCCGAGCTGGCTCTGGGGGGGTTGCTAGGGCCAGTGCACACAGGGCTTCTTCAGGCCAAATCAGCCTTCTCCGCGAAGGAGAAGACGTTTGGAGTGGGTTTCCAGCGGCGGAGACCACCAGCCAAGCAGCAGTGCCCACGGAGCCAGAGGCAGCCCAGACCCTCCCTGGCCCTATGGGGAGCCTAGGGCTAGGTGAGAACCAGGCAGGCGCTGCGCTCCTGAGCCAAGCCTCATCGGGGCTGAGGTTTGTTCCCCGAGCCCAGTTTCCCTTTGCAGAATGCAGCTCCTAGCAGCGCGTTTTGTGCGGTTTCGGAGCTAGGCCCTAGGTGGGGCCCTCCCGAGCTGGCTCTGGGGGGGTTGCTAGGGCCAGTGCACACAGGGCTTCTTCAGGCCAAATCAGCCTTCTCCGCGAAGGAGAAGACGTTTGGAGTGGGTTTCCAGCGGCGGAGACCACCAGCCAAGCAGCAGTGCCCACGGAGCCAGAGGCAGCCCAGACCCTCCTTGGCCCTATGGGCAGCCTAGGGCTAGGTGAGAACCAGGCAGGCGCTGCGCTCCTGAGCCAAGCCGCATCGGGGCTGAGGTTTGTTCCCCGAGCCCAGTTTCCCTTTGCAGAATGCAGCTCCTAGCAGCGCGTTTTGTGCGGTTTCGGAGCTAGGCCCTAGGTGGGGCCCTCCCGAGCTGGCTCTGGGGGGGTTGCTAGGGCCAGTGCACACAGGGCTTCTTCAGGCCAAATCAGCCTTCTCCGCGAAGGAGAAGACGTTTGGAGTGGGTTACCAGCGGCGGAGACCACCAGCCAAGCAGCAGTGCCCACGGAGCCAGAGGCAGCCCAGACCCTCCCTGGCCCTATGGGGAGCCTAGGGCTAGGTGAGAAGCAGGCAGGCGCTGCGCTCCTGAGCCAAGCCGCATCGGGGCTGAGGTTTGTTCCCCGAGCCCAGTTTCCCTTTGCAGAATGCAGCTCCTAGCAGCGCGTTTTGTGCGGTTTCGGAGCTAGGCCCTAGGTGGGGCCCTCCCGAGCTGGCTCTGGGGGGGTTGCTAGGGCCAGTGCACACAGGGCTTCTTCAGGCCAAATCAGCCTTCTCCGCGAAGGAGAAGACGTTTGGAGTGGGTTTCCAGCGGCGGAGACCACCAGCCAAGCAGCAGTGCCCACGGAGCCAGAGGCAGCCCAGACCCTCCCTGGCCCTATGGGGAGCCTAGGGCTAGGTGAGAACCAGGCAGGCGCTGCGCTCCTGAGCCAAGCCGCATCGGGGCTGAGGTTTGTTCCCCGAGCCCAGTTTCCCTTTGCAGAATGCAGCTCCTAGCAGCGCGTTTTGTGCGGTTTCGGAGCTAGGCCCTAGGTGGGGCCCTCCCGAGCTGGCTCTGGGGGGGTTGCTAGGGCCAGTGCACACAGGGCTTCTTCAGGCCAAATCAGCCTTCTCCGCGAAGGAGAAGACGTTTGGAGTGGGTGTCCAGCAGCGGAGACCACCAGCCAAGCAGCAGTGCCCACGGAGCCAGAGGCAGCCCAGACCCTCCTTGGCCCTAGGGGGAGCCGAGGGCTAGGTGAGAACGAGGCAAGCCCTGCGCTCCTGAGCCAAGCCGCCTCGGGGCTGAGGTTTGTTCCCCGAGCCCAGTTTCCCTTTGCAGAATGCAGCTCCTAGCAGCGCGTTTTGTGCGGTTTCGGAGCTAGGCCCTAGGTGGGGCCCTCCCGAGCTGGCTCTGGGGGGGTTGCTAGGGCCAGGGCACACAGGGCTTCTTCAGGCCAAATCAGCCTTCTCCGCGAAGGAGAAGACGTTTGGAGTGGGTTTCCAGCGGCGGAGACCACCAGCCAAGCAGCAGTGCCCACGGAGCCAGAGGCAGCCCAGACCCTCCCTGGCCCTATGGGGAGCCTAGGGCTAGGTGAGAACCAGGCAGGCGCTGCGCTCCTGAGCCAAGCCGCATCGGGGCTGAGGTTTGTTCCCCGAGCCCAGTTTCCCTTTGCAGAATGCAGCTCCTAGCAGCGCGTTTTGTGCGGTTTCGGAGCTAGGCCCTAGGTGGGGCCCTCCCGAGCTGGCTCTGGGGGGGTTGCTAGGGCCAGTGCACACAGGGCTTCTTCAGGCCAAATCAGCCTTCTCCGCGAAGGAGAAGACGTTTGGAGTGGGTGTCCAGCGGCGGAGACCACCAGCCAAGCAGCAGTGCCCACGGAGCCAGAGGCAGCCCAGACCCTCCCTGGCCCTATGGGGAGCCTAGGGCTAGGTGAGAACCAGGCAGGCGCTGCGCTCCTGAGCCAAGCCGCATCGGGGCTGAGGTTTGTTCCCCGAGCCCAGTTTCCCTTTGCAGAATGCAGCTCCTAGCAGCGCGTTTTGTGCGGTTTCGGAGCTAGGCCCTAGGTGGGGCCCTCCCGAGCTGGCTCTGGGGGGGTTGCTAGGGCCAGTGCACACAGGGCTTCTTCAGGCCAAATCAGCCTTCTCCGCGAAGGAGAAGACGTTTGGAGTGGGTTTCCAGCGGCGGAGACCACCAGCCAAGCAGCAGTGCCCACGGAGCCAGAGGCAGCCCAGACCCTCCTTGGCCCTATGGGGAGCCTAGGGCTAGGTGAGAACCAGGCAGGCGCTGCGCTCCTGAGCCAAGCCGCATCGGGGCTGAGGTTTGTTCCCCGAGCCCAGTTTCCCTTTGCAGAATGCAGCTCCTAGCAGCGCGTTTTGTGCGGTTTCGGAGCTAGGCCCTAGGTGGGGCCCTCCCGAGCTGGCTCTGGGGGGGTTGCTAGGGCCAGTGCACACAGGGCTTCTTCAGGCCAAATCAGCCTTCTCCGCGAAGGAGAAGACGTTTGGAGTGGGTTTCCAGCGGCGGAGACCACCAGCCAAGCAGCAGTGCCCACGGAGCCAGAGGCAGCCCAGACCCTCCCGGGCCCTATGGGGAGCCTAGGGCTAGGTGAGAAGCAGGCAGGCGCTGCGCTCCTGAGCCAAGCCGCATCGGGGCTGAGGTTTGTTCCCCGAGCCCAGTTTCCCTTTGCAGAATGCAGCTCCTAGCAGCGCGTTTTGTGCGGTTTCGGAGCTAGGCCCTAGGTGGGGCCCTCCCGAGCTGGCTCTGGGGGGGTTGCTAGGGCCAGTGCACACAGGGCTTCTTCAGGCCAAATCAGCCTTCTCCGCGAAGGAGAAGACGTTTGGAGTGGGTTTCCAGCGGCGGAGACCACCAGCCAAGCAGCAGTGCCCACGGAGCCAGAGGCAGCCCAGACCCTCCTTGGCCCTATGGGGAGCCTAGGGCTAGGTGAGAAGCAGGCAGGCGCTGCGCTCCTGAGCCAAGCCGCATCGGGGCTGAGGTTTGTTCCCCGAGCCCAGTTTCCCTTTGCAGAATGCAGCTCCTAGCAGCGCGTTTTGTGCGGTTTCGGAGCTAGGCCCTAGGTGGGGCCCTCCCGAGCTGGCTCTGGGGGGGTTGCTAGGGCCAGTGCACACAGGGCTTCTTCAGGCCAAATCAGCCTTCTCCGCGAAGGAGAAGACGTTTGGAGTGGGTTTCCAGCGGCGGAGACCACCAGCCAAGCAGCAGTGCCCACGGAGCCAGAGGCAGCCCAGACCCTCCTTGGCCCTATGGGGAGCCTAGGGCTAGGTGAGAACCAGGCAGGCGCTGCGCTCCTGAGCCAAGCCGCATCGGGGCTGAGGTTTGTTCCCCGAGCCCAGTTTCCCTTTGCAGAATGCAGCTCCTAGCAGCGCGTTTTGTGCGGTTTCGGAGCTAGGCCCTAGGTGGGGCCCTCCCGAGCTGGCTCTGGGGGGGTTGCTAGGGCCAGTGCACACAGGGCTTCTTCAGGCCAAATCAGCCTTCTCCGCGAAGGAGAAGACGTTTGGAGTGGGTGTCCAGCAGCGGAGACCACCAGCCAAGCAGCAGTGCCCACGGAGCCAGAGGCAGCCCAGACCCTCCTTGGCCCTAGGGGGAGCCGAGGGCTAGGTGAGAATGAGGCAAGCGCTGCGATCCTGAGCCAAGCCGCATCGGGGCTGAGGTTTGTTCCCCGAGCCCAGTTTCCCTTTGCAGAATGCAGCTCCTAGCAGCGCGTTTTGTGCGGTTTCGGAGCTAGGCCCTAGGTGGGGCCCTCCCGAGCTGGCTCTGGGGGGGTTGCTAGGGCCAGTGCACACAGGGCTTCTTCAGGCCAAATCAGCCTTCTCCGCGAAGGAGAAGACGTTTGGAGTGGGTTTCCAGCGGCGGAGACCACCAGCCAAGCAGCAGTGCCCACGGAGCCAGAGGCAGCCCAGACCCTCCTTGGCCCTATGGGGAGCCTAGGGCTAGGTGAGAAGCAGGCAGGCGCTGCGCTCCTGAGCCAAGCCGCATCGGGGCTGAGGTTTGTTCCCCGAGCCCAGTTTCCCTTTGCAGAATGCAGCTCCTAGCAGCGCGTTTTGTGCGGTTTCGGAGCTAGGCCCTAGGTGGGGCCCTCCCGAGCTGGCTCTGGGGGGGTTGCTAGGGCCAGTGCACACAGGGCTTCTTCAGGCCAAATCAGCCTTCTCCGCGAAGGAGAAGACGTTTGGAGTGGGTTTCCAGCGGCGGAGACCACCAGCCAAGCAGCAGTGCCCACGGAGCCAGAGGCAGCCCAGACCCTCCTTGGCCCTATGGGGAGCCTAGGGCTAGGTGAGAACCAGGCAGGCGCTGCGCTCCTGAGCCAAGCCGCATCGGGGCTGAGGTTTGTTCCCCGAGCCCAGTTTCCCTTTGCAGAATGCAGCTCCTAGCAGCGCGTTTTGTGCGGTTTCGGAGCTAGGCCCTAGGTGGGGCCCTCCCGAGCTGGCTCTGGGGGGGTTGCTAGGGCCAGTGCACACAGGGCTTCTTCAGGCCAAATCAGCCTTCTCCGCGAAGGAGAAGACGTTTGGAGTGGGTGTCCAGCAGCGGAGACCACCAGCCAAGCAGCAGTGCCCACGGAGCCAGAGGCAGCCCAGACCCTCCTTGGCCCTAGGGGGAGCCGAGGGCTAGGTGAGAATGAGGCAAGCGCTGCGCTCCTGAGCCAAGCCGCATCGGGGCTGAGGTTTGTTCCCCGAGCCCAGTTTCCCTTTGCAGAATGCAGCTCCTAGCAGCGCGTTTTGTGCGGTTTCGGAGCTAGGCCCTAGGTGGGGCCCTCCCGAGCTGGCTCTGGGGGGGTTGCTAGGGCCAGTGCACACAGGGCTTCTTCAGGCCAAATCAGCCTTCTCCGCGAAGGAGAAGACGTTTGGAGTGGGTTTCCAGCGGCGGAGACCACCAGCCAAGCAGCAGTGCCCACGGAGCCAGAGGCAGCCCAGACCCTCCCTGGCCCTATGGGGAGCCTAGGGCTAGGTGAGAACCAGGCAGGCGCTGCGCTCCTGAGCCAAGCCGCATCGGGGCTGAGGTTTGTTCCCCGAGCCCAGTTTCCCTTTGCAGAATGCAGCTCCTAGCAGCGCGTTTTGTGCGGTTTCGGAGCTAGGCCCTAGGTGGGGCCCTCCCGAGCTGGCTCTGGGGGGGTTGCTAGGGCCAGTGCACACAGGGCTTCTTCAGGCCAAATCAGCCTTCTCCGCGAAGGAGAAGACGTTTGGAGTGGGTGTCCAGCGGCGGAGACCACCAGCCAAGCAGCAGTGCCCACGGAGCCAGAGGCAGCCCAGACCCTCCTTGGCCCTATGGGGAGCCTAGGGCTAGGTGAGAACCAGGCAGGCGCTGCGCTCCTGAGCCAAGCCGCATCGGGGCTGAGGTTTGTTCCCCGAGCCCAGTTTCCCTTTGCAGAATGCAGCTCCTAGCAGCGCGTTTTGTGCGGTTTCGGAGCTAGGCCCTAGGTGGGGCCCTCCCGAGCTGGCTCTGGGGGGGTTGCTAGGGCCAGTGCACACAGGGCTTCTTCAGGCCAAATCAGCCTTCTCCGCGAAGGAGAAGACGTTTGGAGTGGGTGTCCAGCAGCGGAGACCACCAGCCAAGCAGCAGTGCCCACGGAGCCAGAGGCAGCCCAGACCCTCCTTGGCCCTAGGGGGAGCCGAGGGCTAGGTGAGAATGAGGCAAGCGCTGCGCTCCTGAGCCAAGCCGCATCGGGGCTGAGGTTTGTTCCCCGAGCCCAGTTTCCCTTTGCAGAATGCAGCTCCTAGCAGCGCGTTTTGTGCGGTTTCGGAGCTAGGCCCTAGGTGGGGCCCTCCCGAGCTGGCTCTGGGGGGGTTGCTAGGGCCAGTGCACACAGGGCTTCTTCAGGCCAAATCAGCCTTCTCCGCGAAGGAGAAGACGTTTGGAGTGGGTTTCCAGCGGCGGAGACCACCAGCCAAGCAGCAGTGCCCACGGAGCCAGAGGCAGCCCAGACCCTCCCTGGCCCTATGGGGAGCCTAGGGCTAGGTGAGAACCAGGCAGGCGCTGCGCTCCTGAGCCAAGCCGCATCGGGGCTGAGGTTTGTTCCCCGAGCCCAGTTTCCCTTTGCAGAATGCAGCTCCTAGCAGCGCGTTTTGTGCGGTTTCGGAGCTAGGCCCTAGGTGGGGCCCTCCCGAGCTGGCTCTGGGGGGGTTGCTAGGGCCAGTGCACACAGGGCTTCTTCAGGCCAAATCAGCCTTCTCCGCGAAGGAGAAGACGTTTGGAGTGGGTGTCCAGCAGCGGAGACCACCAGCCAAGCAGCAGTGCCCACGGAGCCAGAGGCAGCCCAGACCCTCCTTGGCCCTAGGGGGAGCCGAGGGCTAGGTGAGAATGAGGCAAGCGCTGCGCTCCTGAGCCAAGCCGCATCGGGGCTGAGGTTTGTTCCCCGAGCCCAGTTTCCCTTTGCAGAATGCAGCTCCTAGCAGCGCGTTTTGTGCGGTTTCGGAGCTAGGCCCTAGGTGGGGCCCTCCCGAGCTGGCTCTGGGGGGGTTGCTAGGGCCAGTGCACACAGGGCTTCTTCAGGCCAAATCAGCCTTCTCCGCGAAGGAGAAGACGTTTGGAGTGGGTTTCCAGCGGCGGAGACCACCAGCCAAGCAGCAGTGCCCACGGAGCCAGAGGCAGCCCAGACCCTCCCTGGCCCTATGGGGAGCCTAGGGCTAGGTGAGAACCAGGCAGGCGCTGCGCTCCTGAGCCAAGCCGCATCGGGGCTGAGGTTTGTTCCCCGAGCCCAGTTTCCCTTTGCAGAATGCAGCTCCTAGCAGCGCGTTTTGTGCGGTTTCGGAGCTAGGCCCTAGGTGGGGCCCTCCCGAGCTGGCTCTGGGGGGGTTGCTAGGGCCAGTGCACACAGGGCTTCTTCAGGCCAAATCAGCCTTCTCCGCGAAGGAGAAGACGTTTGGAGTGGGTTTCCAGCGGCGGAGACCACCAGCCAAGCAGCAGTGCCCACGGAGCCAGAGGCAGCCCAGACCCTCCCTGGCCCTATGGGGAGCCTAGGGCTAGGTGAGAACCAGGCAGGCGCTGCGCTCCTGAGCCAAGCCGCATCGGGGCTGAGGTTTGTTCCCCGAGCCCAGTTTCCCTTTGCAGAATGCAGCTCCTAGCAGCGCGTTTTGTGCGGTTTCGGAGCTAGGCCCTAGGTGGGGCCCTCCCGAGCTGGCTCTGGGGGGGTTGCTAGGGCCAGTGCACACAGGGCTTCTTCAGGCCAAATCAGCCTTCTCCGCGAAGGAGAAGACGTTTGGAGTGGGTTTCCAGCGGCGGAGACCACCAGCCAAGCAGCAGTGCCCACGGAGCCAGAGGCAGCCCAGACCCTCCTTGGCCCTATGGGGAGCCTAGGGCTAGGTGAGAACCAGGCAGGCGCTGCGCTCCTGAGCCAAGCCGCATCGGGGCTGAGGTTTGTTCCCCGAGCCCAGTTTCCCTTTGCAGAATGCAGCTCCTAGCAGCGCGTTTTGTGCGGTTTCGGAGCTAGGCCCTAGGTGGGGCCCTCCCGAGCTGGCTCTGGGGGGGTTGCTAGGGCCAGTGCACACAGGGCTTCTTCAGGCCAAATCAGCCTTCTCCGCGAAGGAGAAGACGTTTGGAGTGGGTGTCCAGCGGCGGAGACCACCAGCCAAGCAGCAGTGCCCACGGAGCCAGAGGCAGCCCAGACCCTCCCTGGCCCTATGGGGAGCCTAGGGCTAGGTGAGAACCAGGCAGGCGCTGCGCTCCTGAGCCAAGCCGCATCGGGGCTGAGGTTTGTTCCCCGAGCCCAGTTTCCCTTTGCAGAATGCAGCTCCTAGCAGCGCGTTTTGTGCGGTTTCGGAGCTAGGCCCTAGGTGGGGCCCTCCCGAGCTGGCTCTGGGGGGGTTGCTAGGGCCAGTGCACACAGGGCTTCTTCAGGCCAAATCAGCCTTCTCCGCGAAGGAGAAGACGTTTGGAGTGGGTTTCCAGCGGCGGAGACCACCAGCCAAGCAGCAGTGCCCACGGAGCCAGAGGCAGCCCAGACCCTCCTTGGCCCTATGGGGAGCCTAGGGCTAGGTGAGAACCAGGCAGGCGCTGCGCTCCTGAGCCAAGCCGCATCGGGGCTGAGGTTTGTTCCCCGAGCCCAGTTTCCCTTTGCAGAATGCAGCTCCTAGCAGCGCGTTTTGTGCGGTTTCGGAGCTAGGCCCTAGGTGGGGCCCTCCCGAGCTGGCTCTGGGGGGGTTGCTAGGGCCAGTGCACACAGGGCTTCTTCAGGCCAAATCAGCCTTCTCCGCGAAGGAGAAGACGTTTGGAGTGGGTTTCCAGCGGCGGAGACCACCAGCCAAGCAGCAGTGCCCACGGAGCCAGAGGCAGCCCAGACCCTCCCGGGCCCTATGGGGAGCCTAGGGCTAGGTGAGAAGCAGGCAGGCGCTGCGCTCCTGAGCCAAGCCGCATCGGGGCTGAGGTTTGTTCCCCGAGCCCAGTTTCCCTTTGCAGAATGCAGCTCCTAGCAGCGCGTTTTGTGCGGTTTCGGAGCTAGGCCCTAGGTGGGGCCCTCCCGAGCTGGCTCTGGGGGGGTTGCTAGGGCCAGTGCACACAGGGCTTCTTCAGGCCAAATCAGCCTTCTCCGCGAAGGAGAAGACGTTTGGAGTGGGTTTCCAGCGGCGGAGACCACCAGCCAAGCAGCAGTGCCCACGGAGCCAGAGGCAGCCCAGACCCTCCTTGGCCCTATGGGGAGCCTAGGGCTAGGTGAGAACCAGGCAGGCGCTGCGCTCCTGAGCCAAGCCGCATCGGGGCTGAGGTTTGTTCCCCGAGCCCAGTTTCCCTTTGCAGAATGCAGCTCCTAGCAGCGCGTTTTGTGCGGTTTCGGAGCTAGGCCCTAGGTGGGGCCCTCCCGAGCTGGCTCTGGGGGGGTTGCTAGGGCCAGTGCACACAGGGCTTCTTCAGGCCAAATCAGCCTTCTCCGCGAAGGAGAAGACGTTTGGAGTGGGTGTCCAGCAGCGGAGACCACCAGCCAAGCAGCAGTGCCCACGGAGCCAGAGGCAGCCCAGACCCTCCTTGGCCCTAGGGGGAGCCGAGGGCTAGGTGAGAATGAGGCAAGCGCTGCGCTCCTGAGCCAAGCCGCATCGGGGCTGAGGTTTGTTCCCCGAGCCCAGTTTCCCTTTGCAGAATGCAGCTCCTAGCAGCGCGTTTTGTGCGGTTTCGGAGCTAGGCCCTAGGTGGGGCCCTCCCGAGCTGGCTCTGGGGGGGTTGCTAGGGCCAGTGCACACAGGGCTTCTTCAGGCCAAATCAGCCTTCTCCGCGAAGGAGAAGACGTTTGGAGTGGGTTTCCAGCGGCGGAGACCACCAGCCAAGCAGCAGTGCCCACGGAGCCAGAGGCAGCCCAGACCCTCCCTGGCCCTATGGGGAGCCTAGGGCTAGGTGAGAACCAGGCAGGCGCTGCGCTCCTGAGCCAAGCCGCATCGGGGCTGAGGTTTGTTCCCCGAGCCCAGTTTCCCTTTGCAGAATGCAGCTCCTAGCAGCGCGTTTTGTGCGGTTTCGGAGCTAGGCCCTAGGTGGGGCCCTCCCGAGCTGGCTCTGGGGGGGTTGCTAGGGCCAGTGCACACAGGGCTTCTTCAGGCCAAATCAGCCTTCTCCGCGAAGGAGAAGACGTTTGGAGTGGGTGTCCAGCAGCGGAGACCACCAGCCAAGCAGCAGTGCCCACGGAGCCAGAGGCAGCCCAGACCCTCCTTGGCCCTAGGGGGAGCCGAGGGCTAGGTGAGAATGAGGCAAGCGCTGCGCTCCTGAGCCAAGCCGCATCGGGGCTGAGGTTTGTTCCCCGAGCCCAGTTTCCCTTTGCAGAATGCAGCTCCTAGCAGCGCGTTTTGTGCGGTTTCGGAGCTAGGCCCTAGGTGGGGCCCTCCCGAGCTGGCTCTGGGGGGGTTGCTAGGGCCAGTGCACACAGGGCTTCTTCAGGCCAAATCAGCCTTCTCCGCGAAGGAGAAGACGTTTGGAGTGGGTTTCCAGCGGCGGAGACCACCAGCCAAGCAGCAGTGCCCACGGAGCCAGAGGCAGCCCAGACCCTCCCTGGCCCTATGGGGAGCCTAGGGCTAGGTGAGAACCAGGCAGGCGCTGCGCTCCTGAGCCAAGCCGCATCGGGGCTGAGGTTTGTTCCCCGAGCCCAGTTTCCCTTTGCAGAATGCAGCTCCTAGCAGCGCGTTTTGTGCGGTTTCGGAGCTAGGCCCTAGGTGGGGCCCTCCCGAGCTGGCTCTGGGGGGGTTGCTAGGGCCAGTGCACACAGGGCTTCTTCAGGCCAAATCAGCCTTCTCCGCGAAGGAGAAGACGTTTGGAGTGGGTTTCCAGCGGCGGAGACCACCAGCCAAGCAGCAGTGCCCACGGAGCCAGAGGCAGCCCAGACCCTCCCTGGCCCTATGGGGAGCCTAGGGCTAGGTGAGAACCAGGCAGGCGCTGCGCTCCTGAGCCAAGCCGCATCGGGGCTGAGGTTTGTTCCCCGAGCCCAGTTTCCCTTTGCAGAATGCAGCTCCTAGCAGCGCGTTTTGTGCGGTTTCGGAGCTAGGCCCTAGGTGGGGCCCTCCCGAGCTGGCTCTGGGGGGGTTGCTAGGGCCAGTGCACACAGGGCTTCTTCAGGCCAAATCAGCCTTCTCCGCGAAGGAGAAGACGTTTGGAGTGGGTTTCCAGCGGCGGAGACCACCAGCCAAGCAGCAGTGCCCACGGAGCCAGAGGCAGCCCAGACCCTCCTGGGCCCTATGGGGAGCCTAGGGCTAGGTGAGAACCAGGCAGGCGCTGCGCTCCTGAGCCAAGCCGCATCGGGGCTGAGGTTTGTTCCCCGAGCCCAGTTTCCCTTTGCAGAATGCAGCTCCTAGCAGCGCGTTTTGTGCGGTTTCGGAGCTAGGCCCTAGGTGGGGCCCTCCCGAGCTGGCTCTGGGGGGGTTGCTAGGGCCAGTGCACACAGGGCTTCTTCAGGCCAAATCAGCCTTCTCCGCGAAGGAGAAGACGTTTGGAGTGGGTGTCCAGCGGCGGAGACCACCAGCCAAGCAGCAGTGCCCACGGAGCCAGAGGCAGCCCAGACCCTCCCTGGCCCTATGGGGAGCCTAGGGCTAGGTGAGAACCAGGCAGGCGCTGCGCTCCTGAGCCAAGCCGCATCGGGGCTGAGGTTTGTTCCCCGAGCCCAGTTTCCCTTTGCAGAATGCAGCTCCTAGCAGCGCGTTTTGTGCGGTTTCGGAGCTAGGCCCTAGGTGGGGCCCTCCCGAGCTGGCTCTGGGGGGGTTGCTAGGGCCAGTGCACACAGGGCTTCTTCAGGCCAAATCAGCCTTCTCCGCGAAGGAGAAGACGTTTGGAGTGGGTTTCCAGCGGCGGAGACCACCAGCCAAGCAGCAGTGCCCACGGAGCCAGAGGCAGCCCAGACCCTCCCTGGCCCTATGGGGAGCCTAGGGCTAGGTGAGAACCAGGCAGGCGCTGCGCTCCTGAGCCAAGCCGCATCGGGGCTGAGGTTTGTTCCCCGAGCCCAGTTTCCCTTTGCAGAATGCAGCTCCTAGCAGCGCGTTTTGTGCGGTTTCGGAGCTAGGCCCTAGGTGGGGCCCTCCCGAGCTGGCTCTGGGGGGGTTGCTAGGGCCAGTGCACACAGGGCTTCTTCAGGCCAAATCAGCCTTCTCCGCGAAGGAGAAGACGTTTGGAGTGGGTTTCCAGCGGCGGAGACCACCAGCCAAGCAGCAGTGCCCACGGAGCCAGAGGCAGCCCAGACCCTCCCTGGCCCTATGGGGAGCCTAGGGCTAGGTGAGAAGCAGGCAGGCGCTGCGCTCCTGAGCCAAGCCGCATCGGGGCTGAGGTTTGTTCCCCGAGCCCAGTTTCCCTTTGCAGAATGCAGCTCCTAGCAGCGCGTTTTGTGCGGTTTCGGAGCTAGGCCCTAGGTGGGGCCCTCCCGAGCTGGCTCTGGGGGGGTTGCTAGGGCCAGTGCACACAGGGCTTCTTCAGGCCAAATCAGCCTTCTCCGCGAAGGAGAAGACGTTTGGAGTGGGTTTCCAGCGGCGGAGACCACCAGCCAAGCAGCAGTGCCCACGGAGCCAGAGGCAGCCCAGACCCTCCTTGGCCCTATGGGGAGCCTAGGGCTAGGTGAGAAGCAGGCAGGCGCTGCGCTCCTGAGCCAAGCCGCATCGGGGCTGAGGTTTGTTCCCCGAGCCCAGTTTCCCTTTGCAGAATGCAGCTCCTAGCAGCGCGTTTTGTGCGGTTTCGGAGCTAGGCCCTAGGTGGGGCCCTCCCGAGCTGGCTCTGGGGGGGTTGCTAGGGCCAGTGCACACAGGGCTTCTTCAGGCCAAATCAGCCTTCTCCGCGAAGGAGAAGACGTTTGGAGTGGGTTTCCAGCGGCGGAGACCACCAGCCAAGCAGCAGTGCCCACGGAGCCAGAGGCAGCCCAGACCCTCCTTGGCCCTATGGGGAGCCTAGGGCTAGGTGAGAACCAGGCAGGCGCTGCGCTCCTGAGCCAAGCCGCATCGGGGCTGAGGTTTGTTCCCCGAGCCCAGTTTCCCTTTGCAGAATGCAGCTCCTAGCAGCGCGTTTTGTGCGGTTTCGGAGCTAGGCCCTAGGTGGGGCCCTCCCGAGCTGGCTCTGGGGGGGTTGCTAGGGCCAGTGCACACAGGGCTTCTTCAGGCCAAATCAGCCTTCTCCGCGAAGGAGAAGACGTTTGGAGTGGGTGTCCAGCAGCGGAGACCACCAGCCAAGCAGCAGTGCCCACGGAGCCAGAGGCAGCCCAGACCCTCCTTGGCCCTAGGGGGAGCCGAGGGCTAGGTGAGAATGAGGCAAGCGCTGCGCTCCTGAGCCAAGCCGCATCGGGGCTGAGGTTTGTTCCCCGAGCCCAGTTTCCCTTTGCAGAATGCAGCTCCTAGCAGCGCGTTTTGTGCGGTTTCGGAGCTAGGCCCTAGGTGGGGCCCTCCCGAGCTGGCTCTGGGGGGGTTGCTAGGGCCAGTGCACACAGGGCTTCTTCAGGCCAAATCAGCCTTCTCCGCGAAGGAGAAGACGTTTGGAGTGGGTTTCCAGCGGCGGAGACCACCAGCCAAGCAGCAGTGCCCACGGAGCCAGAGGCAGCCCAGACCCTCCTTGGCCCTATGGGGAGCCTAGGGCTAGGTGAGAAGCAGGCAGGCGCTGCGCTCCTGAGCCAAGCCGCATCGGGGCTGAGGTTTGTTCCCCGAGCCCAGTTTCCCTTTGCAGAATGCAGCTCCTAGCAGCGCGTTTTGTGCGGTTTCGGAGCTAGGCCCTAGGTGGGGCCCTCCCGAGCTGGCTCTGGGGGGGTTGCTAGGGCCAGTGCACACAGGGCTTCTTCAGGCCAAATCAGCCTTCTCCGCGAAGGAGAAGACGTTTGGAGTGGGTTTCCAGCGGCGGAGACCACCAGCCAAGCAGCAGTGCCCACGGAGCCAGAGGCAGCCCAGACCCTCCTTGGCCCTATGGGGAGCCTAGGGCTAGGTGAGAACCAGGCAGGCGCTGCGCTCCTGAGCCAAGCCGCATCGGGGCTGAGGTTTGTTCCCCGAGCCCAGTTTCCCTTTGCAGAATGCAGCTCCTAGCAGCGCGTTTTGTGCGGTTTCGGAGCTAGGCCCTAGGTGGGGCCCTCCCGAGCTGGCTCTGGGGGGGTTGCTAGGGCCAGTGCACACAGGGCTTCTTCAGGCCAAATCAGCCTTCTCCGCGAAGGAGAAGACGTTTGGAGTGGGTGTCCAGCAGCGGAGACCACCAGCCAAGCAGCAGTGCCCACGGAGCCAGAGGCAGCCCAGACCCTCCTTGGCCCTAGGGGGAGCCGAGGGCTAGGTGAGAATGAGGCAAGCGCTGCGCTCCTGAGCCAAGCCGCATCGGGGCTGAGGTTTGTTCCCCGAGCCCAGTTTCCCTTTGCAGAATGCAGCTCCTAGCAGCGCGTTTTGTGCGGTTTCGGAGCTAGGCCCTAGGTGGGGCCCTCCCGAGCTGGCTCTGGGGGGGTTGCTAGGGCCAGTGCACACAGGGCTTCTTCAGGCCAAATCAGCCTTCTCCGCGAAGGAGAAGACGTTTGGAGTGGGTTTCCAGCGGCGGAGACCACCAGCCAAGCAGCAGTGCCCACGGAGCCAGAGGCAGCCCAGACCCTCCCTGGCCCTATGGGGAGCCTAGGGCTAGGTGAGAAGCAGGCAGGCGCTGCGCTCCTGAGCCAAGCCGCATCGGGGCTGAGGTTTGTTCCCCGAGCCCAGTTTCCCTTTGCAGAATGCAGCTCCTAGCAGCGCGTTTTGTGCGGTTTCGGAGCTAGGCCCTAGGTGGGGCCCTCCCGAGCTGGCTCTGGGGGGGTTGCTAGGGCCAGTGCACACAGGGCTTCTTCAGGCCAAATCAGCCTTCTCCGCGAAGGAGAAGACGTTTGGAGTGGGTTTCCAGCGGCGGAGACCACCAGCCAAGCAGCAGTGCCCACGGAGCCAGAGGCAGCCCAGACCCTCCTGGGCCCTATGGGGAGCCTAGGGCTAGGTGAGAACCAGGCAGGCGCTGCGCTCCTGAGCCAAGCCGCATCGGGGCTGAGGTTTGTTCCCCGAGCCCAGTTTCCCTTTGCAGAATGCAGCTCCTAGCAGCCGTTTTGTGCGGTTTCGGAGCTAGGCCCTAGGTGGGGCCCTCCCGAGCTGGCTCTGGGGGGGTTGCTAGGGCCAGTGCACACAGGGCTTCTTCAGGCCAAATCAGCCTTCTCCGCGAAGGAGAAGACGTTTGGAGTGGGTTTCCAGCGGCGGAGACCACCAGCCAAGCAGCAGTGCCCACGGAGCCAGAGGCAGCCCAGACCCTCCCTGGCCCTATGGGCAGCCTAGGGCTAGGTGAGAACCAGGCAGGCGCTGCGCTCCTGAGCCAAGCCGCATCGGGGCTGAGGTTTGTTCCCCGAGCCCAGTTTCCCTTTGCAGAATGCAGCTCCTAGCAGCGCGTTTTGTGCGGTTTCGGAGCTAGGCCCTAGGTGGGGCCCTCCCGAGCTGGCTCTGGGGGGGTTGCTAGGGCCAGTGCACACAGGGCTTCTTCAGGCCAAATCAGCCTTCTCCGCGAAGGAGAAGACGTTTGGAGTGGGTTTCCAGCGGCGGAGACCACCAGCCAAGCAGCAGTGCCCACGGAGCCAGAGGCAGCCCAGACCCTCCCGGGCCCTATGGGGAGCCTAGGGCTAGGTGAGAAGCAGGCAGGCGCTGCGCTCCTGAGCCAAGCCGCATCGGGGCTGAGGTTTGTTCCCCGAGCCCAGTTTCCCTTTGCAGAATGCAGCTCCTAGCAGCGGGTTTTGTGCGGTTTCGGAGCTAGGCCCTAGGTGGGGCCCTCCCGAGCTGGCTCTGGGGGGGTTGCTAGGGCCAGTGCACACAGGGCTTCTTCAGGCCAAATCAGCCTTCTCCGCGAAGGAGAAGACGTTTGGAGTTGGTTTCCAGCGGCGGAGACCACCAGCCAAGCAGCAGTGCCCACGGAGCCAGAGGCAGCCCAGACCCTCCTTGGCCCTATGGGGAGCCTAGGGCTAGGTGAGAACCAGGCAGGCGCTGCGCTCCTGAGCCAAGCCGCATCGGGGCTGAGGTTTGTTCCCCGAGCCCAGTTTCCCTTTGCAGAATGCAGCTCCTAGCAGCGCGTTTTGTGCGGTTTCGGAGCTAGGCCCTAGGTGGGGCCCTCCCGAGCTGGCTCTGGGGGGGTTGCTAGGGCCAGTGCACACAGGGCTTCTTCAGGCCAAATCAGCCTTCTCCGCGAAGGAGAAGACGTTTGGAGTGGGTTTCCAGCGGCGGAGACCACCAGCCAAGCAGCAGTGCCCACGGAGCCAGAGGCAGCCCAGACCCTCCTTGGCCCTATGGGCAGCCTAGGGCTAGGTGAGAACCAGGCAGGCGCTGCGCTCCTGAGCCAAGCCGCATCGGGGCTGAGGTTTGTTCCCCGAGCCCAGTTTCCCTTTGCAGAATGCAGCTCCTAGCAGCGCGTTTTGTGCGGTTTCGGAGCTAGGCCCTAGGTGGGGCCCTCCCGAGCTGGCTCTGGGGGGGTTGCTAGGGCCAGTGCACACAGGGCTTCTTCAGGCCAAATCAGCCTTCTCCGCGAAGGAGAAGACGTTTGGAGTGGGTTTCCAGCGGCGGAGACCACCAGCCAAGCAGCAGTGCCCACGGAGCCAGAGGCAGCCCAGACCCTCCCTGGCCCTATGGGGAGCCTAGGGCTAGGTGAGAAGCAGGCAGGCGCTGCGCTCCTGAGCCAAGCCGCATCGGGGCTGAGGTTTGTTCCCCGAGCCCAGTTTCCCTTTGCAGAATGCAGCTCCTAGCAGCGCGTTTTGTGCGGTTTCGGAGCTAGGCCCTAGGTGGGGCCCTCCCGAGCTGGCTCTGGGGGGGTTGCTAGGGCCAGTGCACACAGGGCTTCTTCAGGCCAAATCAGCCTTCTCCGCGAAGGAGAAGACGTTTGGAGTGGGTTTCCAGCGGCGGAGACCACCAGCCAAGCAGCAGTGCCCACGGAGCCAGAGGCAGCCCAGACCCTCCCTGGCCCTATGGGGAGCCTAGGGCTAGGTGAGAACCAGGCAGGCGCTGCGCTCCTGAGCCAAGCCGCATCGGGGCTGAGGTTTGTTCCCCGAGCCCAGTTTCCCTTTGCAGAATGCAGCTCCTAGCAGCGCGTTTTGTGCGGTTTCGGAGCTAGGCCCTAGGTGGGGCCCTCCCGAGCTGGCTCTGGGGGGGTTGCTAGGGCCAGTGCACACAGGGCTTCTTCAGGCCAAATCAGCCTTCTCCGCGAAGGAGAAGACGTTTGGAGTGGGTGTCCAGCAGCGGAGACCACCAGCCAAGCAGCAGTGCCCACGGAGCCAGAGGCAGCCCAGACCCTCCTTGGCCCTAGGGGGAGCCGAGGGCTAGGTGAGAACGAGGCAAGCCCTGCGCTCCTGAGCCAAGCCGCCTCGGGGCTGAGGTTTGTTCCCCGAGCCCAGTTTCCCTTTGCAGAATGCAGCTCCTAGCAGCGCGTTTTGTGCGGTTTCGGAGCTAGGCCCTAGGTGGGGCCCTCCCGAGCTGGCTCTGGGGGGGTTGCTAGGGCCAGTGCACACAGGGCTTCTTCAGGCCAAATCAGCCTTCTCCGCGAAGGAGAAGACGTTTGGAGTGGGTTTCCAGCGGCGGAGACCACCAGCCAAGCAGCAGTGCCCACGGAGCCAGAGGCAGCCCAGACCCTCCCTGGCCCTATGGGGAGCCTAGGGCTAGGTGAGAACCAGGCAGGCGCTGCGCTCCTGAGCCAAGCCGCATCGGGGCTGAGGTTTGTTCCCCGAGCCCAGTTTCCCTTTGCAGAATGCAGCTCCTAGCAGCGCGTTTTGTGCGGTTTCGGAGCTAGGCCCTAGGTGGGGCCCTCCCGAGCTGGCTCTGGGGGGGTTGCTAGGGCCAGTGCACACAGGGCTTCTTCAGGCCAAATCAGCCTTCTCCGCGAAGGAGAAGACGTTTGGAGTGGGTGTCCAGCGGCGGAGACCACCAGCCAAGCAGCAGTGCCCACGGAGCCAGAGGCAGCCCAGACCCTCCCTGGCCCTATGGGGAGCCTAGGGCTAGGTGAGAACCAGGCAGGCGCTGCGCTCCTGAGCCAAGCCGCATCGGGGCTGAGGTTTGTTCCCCGAGCCCAGTTTCCCTTTGCAGAATGCAGCTCCTAGCAGCGCGTTTTGTGCGGTTTCGGAGCTAGGCCCTAGGTGGGGCCCTCCCGAGCTGGCTCTGGGGGGGTTGCTAGGGCCAGTGCACACAGGGCTTCTTCAGGCCAAATCAGCCTTCTCCGCGAAGGAGAAGACGTTTGGAGTGGGTTTCCAGCGGCGGAGACCACCAGCCAAGCAGCAGTGCCCACGGAGCCAGAGGCAGCCCAGACCCTCCTTGGCCCTATGGGGAGCCTAGGGCTAGGTGAGAACCAGGCAGGCGCTGCGCTCCTGAGCCAAGCCGCATCGGGGCTGAGGTTTGTTCCCCGAGCCCAGTTTCCCTTTGCAGAATGCAGCTCCTAGCAGCGCGTTTTGTGCGGTTTCGGAGCTAGGCCCTAGGTGGGGCCCTCCCGAGCTGGCTCTGGGGGGGTTGCTAGGGCCAGTGCACACAGGGCTTCTTCAGGCCAAATCAGCCTTCTCCGCGAAGGAGAAGACGTTTGGAGTGGGTTTCCAGCGGCGGAGACCACCAGCCAAGCAGCAGTGCCCACGGAGCCAGAGGCAGCCCAGACCCTCCCGGGCCCTATGGGGAGCCTAGGGCTAGGTGAGAAGCAGGCAGGCGCTGCGCTCCTGAGCCAAGCCGCATCGGGGCTGAGGTTTGTTCCCCGAGCCCAGTTTCCCTTTGCAGAATGCAGCTCCTAGCAGCGCGTTTTGTGCGGTTTCGGAGCTAGGCCCTAGGTGGGGCCCTCCCGAGCTGGCTCTGGGGGGGTTGCTAGGGCCAGTGCACACAGGGCTTCTTCAGGCCAAATCAGCCTTCTCCGCGAAGGAGAAGACGTTTGGAGTGGGTTTCCAGCGGCGGAGACCACCAGCCAAGCAGCAGTGCCCACGGAGCCAGAGGCAGCCCAGACCCTCCTTGGCCCTATGGGGAGCCTAGGGCTAGGTGAGAAGCAGGCAGGCGCTGCGCTCCTGAGCCAAGCCGCATCGGGGCTGAGGTTTGTTCCCCGAGCCCAGTTTCCCTTTGCAGAATGCAGCTCCTAGCAGCGCGTTTTGTGCGGTTTCGGAGCTAGGCCCTAGGTGGGGCCCTCCCGAGCTGGCTCTGGGGGGGTTGCTAGGGCCAGTGCACACAGGGCTTCTTCAGGCCAAATCAGCCTTCTCCGCGAAGGAGAAGACGTTTGGAGTGGGTTTCCAGCGGCGGAGACCACCAGCCAAGCAGCAGTGCCCACGGAGCCAGAGGCAGCCCAGACCCTCCTTGGCCCTATGGGGAGCCTAGGGCTAGGTGAGAACCAGGCAGGCGCTGCGCTCCTGAGCCAAGCCGCATCGGGGCTGAGGTTTGTTCCCCGAGCCCAGTTTCCCTTTGCAGAATGCAGCTCCTAGCAGCGCGTTTTGTGCGGTTTCGGAGCTAGGCCCTAGGTGGGGCCCTCCCGAGCTGGCTCTGGGGGGGTTGCTAGGGCCAGTGCACACAGGGCTTCTTCAGGCCAAATCAGCCTTCTCCGCGAAGGAGAAGACGTTTGGAGTGGGTGTCCAGCAGCGGAGACCACCAGCCAAGCAGCAGTGCCCACGGAGCCAGAGGCAGCCCAGACCCTCCTTGGCCCTAGGGGGAGCCGAGGGCTAGGTGAGAATGAGGCAAGCGCTGCGCTCCTGAGCCAAGCCGCATCGGGGCTGAGGTTTGTTCCCCGAGCCCAGTTTCCCTTTGCAGAATGCAGCTCCTAGCAGCGCGTTTTGTGCGGTTTCGGAGCTAGGCCCTAGGTGGGGCCCTCCCGAGCTGGCTCTGGGGGGGTTGCTAGGGCCAGTGCACACAGGGCTTCTTCAGGCCAAATCAGCCTTCTCCGCGAAGGAGAAGACGTTTGGAGTGGGTTTCCAGCGGCGGAGACCACCAGCCAAGCAGCAGTGCCCACGGAGCCAGAGGCAGCCCAGACCCTCCCTGGCCCTATGGGGAGCCTAGGGCTAGGTGAGAACCAGGCAGGCGCTGCGCTCCTGAGCCAAGCCGCATCGGGGCTGAGGTTTGTTCCCCGAGCCCAGTTTCCCTTTGCAGAATGCAGCTCCTAGCAGCGCGTTTTGTGCGGTTTCGGAGCTAGGCCCTAGGTGGGGCCCTCCCGAGCTGGCTCTGGGGGGGTTGCTAGGGCCAGTGCACACAGGGCTTCTTCAGGCCAAATCAGCCTTCTCCGCGAAGGAGAAGACGTTTGGAGTGGGTTTCCAGCGGCGGAGACCACCAGCCAAGCAGCAGTGCCCACGGAGCCAGAGGCAGCCCAGACCCTCCTTGGCCCTATGGGGAGCCTAGGGCTAGGTGAGAACCAGGCAGGCGCTGCGCTCCTGAGCCAAGCCGCATCGGGGCTGAGGTTTGTTCCCCGAGCCCAGTTTCCCTTTGCAGAATGCAGCTCCTAGCAGCGCGTTTTGTGCGGTTTCGGAGCTAGGCCCTAGGTGGGGCCCTCCCGAGCTGGCTCTGGGGGGGTTGCTAGGGCCAGTGCACACAGGGCTTCTTCAGGCCAAATCAGCCTTCTCCGCGAAGGAGAAGACGTTTGGAGTGGGTGTCCAGCAGCGGAGACCACCAGCCAAGCAGCAGTGCCCACGGAGCCAGAGGCAGCCCAGACCCTCCTTGGCCCTAGGGGGAGCCGAGGGCTAGGTGAGAATGAGGCAAGCGCTGCGCTCCTGAGCCAAGCCGCATCGGGGCTGAGGTTTGTTCCCCGAGCCCAGTTTCCCTTTGCAGAATGCAGCTCCTAGCAGCGCGTTTTGTGCGGTTTCGGAGCTAGGCCCTAGGTGGGGCCCTCCCGAGCTGGCTCTGGGGGGGTTGCTAGGGCCAGTGCACACAGGGCTTCTTCAGGCCAAATCAGCCTTCTCCGCGAAGGAGAAGACGTTTGGAGTGGGTTTCCAGCGGCGGAGACCACCAGCCAAGCAGCAGTGCCCACGGAGCCAGAGGCAGCCCAGACCCTCCCTGGCCCTATGGGGAGCCTAGGGCTAGGTGAGAACCAGGCAGGCGCTGCGCTCCTGAGCCAAGCCGCATCGGGGCTGAGGTTTGTTCCCCGAGCCCAGTTTCCCTTTGCAGAATGCAGCTCCTAGCAGCGCGTTTTGTGCGGTTTCGGAGCTAGGCCCTAGGTGGGGCCCTCCCGAGCTGGCTCTGGGGGGGTTGCTAGGGCCAGTGCACACAGGGCTTCTTCAGGCCAAATCAGCCTTCTCCGCGAAGGAGAAGACGTTTGGAGTGGGTTTCCAGCGGCGGAGACCACCAGCCAAGCAGCAGTGCCCACGGAGCCAGAGGCAGCCCAGACCCTCCTTGGCCCTATGGGGAGCCTAGGGCTAGGTGAGAACCAGGCAGGCGCTGCGCTCCTGAGCCAAGCCGCATCGGGGCTGAGGTTTGTTCCCCGAGCCCAGTTTCCCTTTGCAGAATGCAGCTCCTAGCAGCGCGTTTTGTGCGGTTTCGGAGCTAGGCCCTAGGTGGGGCCCTCCCGAGCTGGCTCTGGGGGGGTTGCTAGGGCCAGTGCACACAGGGCTTCTTCAGGCCAAATCAGCCTTCTCCGCGAAGGAGAAGACGTTTGGAGTGGGTGTCCAGCAGCGGAGACCACCAGCCAAGCAGCAGTGCCCACGGAGCCAGAGGCAGCCCAGACCCTCCTTGGCCCTAGGGGGAGCCGAGGGCTAGGTGAGAATGAGGCAAGCGCTGCGCTCCTGAGCCAAGCCGCATCGGGGCTGAGGTTTGTTCCCCGAGCCCAGTTTCCCTTTGCAGAATGCAGCTCCTAGCAGCGCGTTTTGTGCGGTTTCGGAGCTAGGCCCTAGGTGGGGCCCTCCCGAGCTGGCTCTGGGGGGGTTGCTAGGGCCAGTGCACACAGGGCTTCTTCAGGCCAAATCAGCCTTCTCCGCGAAGGAGAAGACGTTTGGAGTGGGTTTCCAGCGGCGGAGACCACCAGCCAAGCAGCAGTGCCCACGGAGCCAGAGGCAGCCCAGACCCTCCTTGGCCCTATGGGGAGCCTAGGGCTAGGTGAGAACCAGGCAGGCGCTGCGCTCCTGAGCCAAGCCGCATCGGGGCTGAGGTTTGTTCCCCGAGCCCAGTTTCCCTTTGCAGAATGCAGCTCCTAGCAGCGCGTTTTGTGCGGTTTCGGAGCTAGGCCCTAGGTGGGGCCCTCCCGAGCTGGCTCTGGGGGGGTTGCTAGGGCCAGTGCACACAGGGCTTCTTCAGGCCAAATCAGCCTTCTCCGCGAAGGAGAAGACGTTTGGAGTGGGTGTCCAGCAGCGGAGACCACCAGCCAAGCAGCAGTGCCCACGGAGCCAGAGGCAGCCCAGACCCTCCTTGGCCCTAGGGGGAGCCGAGGGCTAGGTGAGAATGAGGCAAGCGCTGCGCTCCTGAGCCAAGCCGCATCGGGGCTGAGGTTTGTTCCCCGAGCCCAGTTTCCCTTTGCAGAATGCAGCTCCTAGCAGCGCGTTTTGTGCGGTTTCGGAGCTAGGCCCTAGGTGGGGCCCTCCCGAGCTGGCTCTGGGGGGGTTGCTAGGGCCAGTGCACACAGGGCTTCTTCAGGCCAAATCAGCCTTCTCCGCGAAGGAGAAGACGTTTGGAGTGGGTTTCCAGCGGCGGAGACCACCAGCCAAGCAGCAGTGCCCACGGAGCCAGAGGCAGCCCAGACCCTCCCTGGCCCTATGGGGAGCCTAGGGCTAGGTGAGAACCAGGCAGGCGCTGCGCTCCTGAGCCAAGCCGCATCGGGGCTGAGGTTTGTTCCCCGAGCCCAGTTTCCCTTTGCAGAATGCAGCTCCTAGCAGCGCGTTTTGTGCGGTTTCGGAGCTAGGCCCTAGGTGGGGCCCTCCCGAGCTGGCTCTGGGGGGGTTGCTAGGGCCAGTGCACACAGGGCTTCTTCAGGCCAAATCAGCCTTCTCCGCGAAGGAGAAGACGTTTGGAGTGGGTTTCCAGCGGCGGAGACCACCAGCCAAGCAGCAGTGCCCACGGAGCCAGAGGCAGCCCAGACCCTCCCTGGCCCTATGGGGAGCCTAGGGCTAGGTGAGAACCAGGCAGGCGCTGCGCTCCTGAGCCAAGCCGCATCGGGGCTGAGGTTTGTTCCCCGAGCCCAGTTTCCCTTTGCAGAATGCAGCTCCTAGCAGCGCGTTTTGTGCGGTTTCGGAGCTAGGCCCTAGGTGGGGCCCTCCCGAGCTGGCTCTGGGGGGGTTGCTAGGGCCAGTGCACACAGGGCTTCTTCAGGCCAAATCAGCCTTCTCCGCGAAGGAGAAGACGTTTGGAGTGGGTTTCCAGCGGCGGAGACCACCAGCCAAGCAGCAGTGCCCACGGAGCCAGAGGCAGCCCAGACCCTCCTGGGCCCTATGGGGAGCCTAGGGCTAGGTGAGAACCAGGCAGGCGCTGCGCTCCTGAGCCAAGCCGCATCGGGGCTGAGGTTTGTTCCCCGAGCCCAGTTTCCCTTTGCAGAATGCAGCTCCTAGCAGCGCGTTTTGTGCGGTTTCGGAGCTAGGCCCTAGGTGGGGCCCTCCCGAGCTGGCTCTGGGGGGGTTGCTAGGGCCAGTGCACACAGGGCTTCTTCAGGCCAAATCAGCCTTCTCCGCGAAGGAGAAGACGTTTGGAGTGGGTTTCCAGCGGCGGAGACCACCAGCCAAGCAGCAGTGCCCACGGAGCCAGAGGCAGCCCAGACCCTCCCTGGCCCTATGGGGAGCCTAGGGCTAGGTGAGAACCAGGCAGGCGCTGCGCTCCTGAGCCAAGCCGCATCGGGGCTGAGGTTTGTTCCCCGAGCCCAGTTTCCCTTTGCAGAATGCAGCTCCTAGCAGCGCGTTTTGTGCGGTTTCGGAGCTAGGCCCTAGGTGGGGCCCTCCCGAGCTGGCTCTGGGGGGGTTGCTAGGGCCAGTGCACACAGGGCTTCTTCAGGCCAAATCAGCCTTCTCCGCGAAGGAGAAGACGTTTGGAGTGGGTTTCCAGCGGCGGAGACCACCAGCCAAGCAGCAGTGCCCACGGAGCCAGAGGCAGCCCAGACCCTCCCTGGCCCTATGGGGAGCCTAGGGCTAGGTGAGAAGCAGGCAGGCGCTGCGCTCCTGAGCCAAGCCGCATCGGGGCTGAGGTTTGTTCCCCGAGCCCAGTTTCCCTTTGCAGAATGCAGCTCCTAGCAGCGCGTTTTGTGCGGTTTCGGAGCTAGGCCCTAGGTGGGGCCCTCCCGAGCTGGCTCTGGGGGGGTTGCTAGGGCCAGTGCACACAGGGCTTCTTCAGGCCAAATCAGCCTTCTCCGCGAAGGAGAAGACGTTTGGAGTGGGTTTCCAGCGGCGGAGACCACCAGCCAAGCAGCAGTGCCCACGGAGCCAGAGGCAGCCCAGACCCTCCCTGGCCCTATGGGGAGCCTAGGGCTAGGTGAGAACCAGGCAGGCGCTGCGCTCCTGAGCCAAGCCGCATCGGGGCTGAGGTTTGTTCCCCGAGCCCAGTTTCCCTTTGCAGAATGCAGCTCCTAGCAGCGCGTTTTGTGCGGTTTCGGAGCTAGGCCCTAGGTGGGGCCCTCCCGAGCTGGCTCTGGGGGGGTTGCTAGGGCCAGTGCACACAGGGCTTCTTCAGGCCAAATCAGCCTTCTCCGCGAAGGAGAAGACGTTTGGAGTGGGTTTCCAGCGGCGGAGACCACCAGCCAAGCAGCAGTGCCCACGGAGCCAGAGGCAGCCCAGACCCTCCTTGGCCCTATGGGGAGCCTAGGGCTAGGTGAGAACCAGGCAGGCGCTGCGCTCCTGAGCCAAGCCGCATCGGGGCTGAGGTTTGTTCCCCGAGCCCAGTTTCCCTTTGCAGAATGCAGCTCCTAGCAGCGCGTTTTGTGCGGTTTCGGAGCTAGGCCCTAGGTGGGGCCCTCCCGAGCTGGCTCTGGGGGGGTTGCTAGGGCCAGTGCACACAGGGCTTCTTCAGGCCAAATCAGCCTTCTCCGCGAAGGAGAAGACGTTTGGAGTGGGTGTCCAGCAGCGGAGACCACCAGCCAAGCAGCAGTGCCCACGGAGCCAGAGGCAGCCCAGACCCTCCTTGGCCCTAGGGGGAGCCGAGGGCTAGGTGAGAATGAGGCAAGCGCTGCGCTCCTGAGCCAAGCCGCATCGGGGCTGAGGTTTGTTCCCCGAGCCCAGTTTCCCTTTGCAGAATGCAGCTCCTAGCAGCGCGTTTTGTGCGGTTTCGGAGCTAGGCCCTAGGTGGGGCCCTCCCGAGCTGGCTCTGGGGGGGTTGCTAGGGCCAGTGCACACAGGGCTTCTTCAGGCCAAATCAGCCTTCTCCGCGAAGGAGAAGACGTTTGGAGTGGGTTTCCAGCGGCGGAGACCACCAGCCAAGCAGCAGTGCCCACGGAGCCAGAGGCAGCCCAGACCCTCCCTGGCCCTATGGGGAGCCTAGGGCTAGGTGAGAACCAGGCAGGCGCTGCGCTCCTGAGCCAAGCCGCATCGGGGCTGAGGTTTGTTCCCCGAGCCCAGTTTCCCTTTGCAGAATGCAGCTCCTAGCAGCGCGTTTTGTGCGGTTTCGGAGCTAGGCCCTAGGTGGGGCCCTCCCGAGCTGGCTCTGGGGGGGTTGCTAGGGCCAGTGCACACAGGGCTTCTTCAGGCCAAATCAGCCTTCTCCGCGAAGGAGAAGACGTTTGGAGTGGGTGTCCAGCAGCGGAGACCACCAGCCAAGCAGCAGTGCCCACGGAGCCAGAGGCAGCCCAGACCCTCCTTGGCCCTAGGGGGAGCCGAGGGCTAGGTGAGAATGAGGCAAGCGCTGCGCTCCTGAGCCAAGCCGCATCGGGGCTGAGGTTTGTTCCCCGAGCCCAGTTTCCCTTTGCAGAATGCAGCTCCTAGCAGCGCGTTTTGTGCGGTTTCGGAGCTAGGCCCTAGGTGGGGCCCTCCCGAGCTGGCTCTGGGGGGGTTGCTAGGGCCAGTGCACACAGGGCTTCTTCAGGCCAAATCAGCCTTCTCCGCGAAGGAGAAGACGTTTGGAGTGGGTTTCCAGCGGCGGAGACCACCAGCCAAGCAGCAGTGCCCACGGAGCCAGAGGCAGCCCAGACCCTCCCTGGCCCTATGGGGAGCCTAGGGCTAGGTGAGAACCAGGCAGGCGCTGCGCTCCTGAGCCAAGCCGCATCGGGGCTGAGGTTTGTTCCCCGAGCCCAGTTTCCCTTTGCAGAATGCAGCTCCTAGCAGCGCGTTTTGTGCGGTTTCGGAGCTAGGCCCTAGGTGGGGCCCTCCCGAGCTGGCTCTGGGGGGGTTGCTAGGGCCAGTGCACACAGGGCTTCTTCAGGCCAAATCAGCCTTCTCCGCGAAGGAGAAGACGTTTGGAGTGGGTTTCCAGCGGCGGAGACCACCAGCCAAGCAGCAGTGCCCACGGAGCCAGAGGCAGCCCAGACCCTCCCTGGCCCTATGGGGAGCCTAGGGCTAGGTGAGAACCAGGCAGGCGCTGCGCTCCTGAGCCAAGCCGCATCGGGGCTGAGGTTTGTTCCCCGAGCCCAGTTTCCCTTTGCAGAATGCAGCTCCTAGCAGCGCGTTTTGTGCGGTTTCGGAGCTAGGCCCTAGGTGGGGCCCTCCCGAGCTGGCTCTGGGGGGGTTGCTAGGGCCAGTGCACACAGGGCTTCTTCAGGCCAAATCAGCCTTCTCCGCGAAGGAGAAGACGTTTGGAGTGGGTTTCCAGCGGCGGAGACCACCAGCCAAGCAGCAGTGCCCACGGAGCCAGAGGCAGCCCAGACCCTCCTGGGCCCTATGGGGAGCCTAGGGCTAGGTGAGAACCAGGCAGGCGCTGCGCTCCTGAGCCAAGCCGCATCGGGGCTGAGGTTTGTTCCCCGAGCCCAGTTTCCCTTTGCAGAATGCAGCTCCTAGCAGCGCGTTTTGTGCGGTTTCGGAGCTAGGCCCTAGGTGGGGCCCTCCCGAGCTGGCTCTGGGGGGGTTGCTAGGGCCAGTGCACACAGGGCTTCTTCAGGCCAAATCAGCCTTCTCCGCGAAGGAGAAGACGTTTGGAGTGGGTTTCCAGCGGCGGAGACCACCAGCCAAGCAGCAGTGCCCACGGAGCCAGAGGCAGCCCAGACCCTCCCTGGCCCTATGGGGAGCCTAGGGCTAGGTGAGAACCAGGCAGGCGCTGCGCTCCTGAGCCAAGCCGCATCGGGGCTGAGGTTTGTTCCCCGAGCCCAGTTTCCCTTTGCAGAATGCAGCTCCTAGCAGCGCGTTTTGTGCGGTTTCGGAGCTAGGCCCTAGGTGGGGCCCTCCCGAGCTGGCTCTGGGGGGGTTGCTAGGGCCAGTGCACACAGGGCTTCTTCAGGCCAAATCAGCCTTCTCCGCGAAGGAGAAGACGTTTGGAGTGGGTTTCCAGCGGCGGAGACCACCAGCCAAGCAGCAGTGCCCACGGAGCCAGAGGCAGCCCAGACCCTCCTTGGCCCTATGGGGAGCCTAGGGCTAGGTGAGAACCAGGCAGGCGCTGCGCTCCTGAGCCAAGCCGCATCGGGGCTGAGGTTTGTTCCCCGAGCCCAGTTTCCCTTTGCAGAATGCAGCTCCTAGCAGCGCGTTTTGTGCGGTTTCGGAGCTAGGCCCTAGGTGGGGCCCTCCCGAGCTGGCTCTGGGGGGGTTGCTAGGGCCAGTGCACACAGGGCTTCTTCAGGCCAAATCAGCCTTCTCCGCGAAGGAGAAGACGTTTGGAGTGGGTTTCCAGCGGCGGAGACCACCAGCCAAGCAGCAGTGCCCACGGAGCCAGAGGCAGCCCAGACCCTCCCGGGCCCTATGGGGAGCCTAGGGCTAGGTGAGAAGCAGGCAGGCGCTGCGCTCCTGAGCCAAGCCGCATCGGGGCTGAGGTTTGTTCCCCGAGCCCAGTTTCCCTTTGCAGAATGCAGCTCCTAGCAGCGCGTTTTGTGCGGTTTCGGAGCTAGGCCCTAGGTGGGGCCCTCCCGAGCTGGCTCTGGGGGGGTTGCTAGGGCCAGTGCACACAGGGCTTCTTCAGGCCAAATCAGCCTTCTCCGCGAAGGAGAAGACGTTTGGAGTGGGTTTCCAGCGGCGGAGACCACCAGCCAAGCAGCAGTGCCCACGGAGCCAGAGGCAGCCCAGACCCTCCTTGGCCCTATGGGGAGCCTAGGGCTAGGTGAGAAGCAGGCAGGCGCTGCGCTCCTGAGCCAAGCCGCATCGGGGCTGAGGTTTGTTCCCCGAGCCCAGTTTCCCTTTGCAGAATGCAGCTCCTAGCAGCGCGTTTTGTGCGGTTTCGGAGCTAGGCCCTAGGTGGGGCCCTCCCGAGCTGGCTCTGGGGGGGTTGCTAGGGCCAGTGCACACAGGGCTTCTTCAGGCCAAATCAGCCTTCTCCGCGAAGGAGAAGACGTTTGGAGTGGGTTTCCAGCGGCGGAGACCACCAGCCAAGCAGCAGTGCCCACGGAGCCAGAGGCAGCCCAGACCCTCCTTGGCCCTATGGGGAGCCTAGGGCTAGGTGAGAACCAGGCAGGCGCTGCGCTCCTGAGCCAAGCCGCATCGGGGCTGAGGTTTGTTCCCCGAGCCCAGTTTCCCTTTGCAGAATGCAGCTCCTAGCAGCGCGTTTTGTGCGGTTTCGGAGCTAGGCCCTAGGTGGGGCCCTCCCGAGCTGGCTCTGGGGGGGTTGCTAGGGCCAGTGCACACAGGGCTTCTTCAGGCCAAATCAGCCTTCTCCGCGAAGGAGAAGACGTTTGGAGTGGGTGTCCAGCAGCGGAGACCACCAGCCAAGCAGCAGTGCCCACGGAGCCAGAGGCAGCCCAGACCCTCCTTGGCCCTAGGGGGAGCCGAGGGCTAGGTGAGAATGAGGCAAGCGCTGCGCTCCTGAGCCAAGCCGCATCGGGGCTGAGGTTTGTTCCCCGAGCCCAGTTTCCCTTTGCAGAATGCAGCTCCTAGCAGCGCGTTTTGTGCGGTTTCGGAGCTAGGCCCTAGGTGGGGCCCTCCCGAGCTGGCTCTGGGGGGGTTGCTAGGGCCAGTGCACACAGGGCTTCTTCAGGCCAAATCAGCCTTCTCCGCGAAGGAGAAGACGTTTGGAGTGGGTTTCCAGCGGCGGAGACCACCAGCCAAGCAGCAGTGCCCACGGAGCCAGAGGCAGCCCAGACCCTCCTTGGCCCTATGGGGAGCCTAGGGCTAGGTGAGAACCAGGCAGGCGCTGCGCTCCTGAGCCAAGCCGCATCGGGGCTGAGGTTTGTTCCCCGAGCCCAGTTTCCCTTTGCAGAATGCAGCTCCTAGCAGCGCGTTTTGTGCGGTTTCGGAGCTAGGCCCTAGGTGGGGCCCTCCCGAGCTGGCTCTGGGGGGGTTGCTAGGGCCAGTGCACACAGGGCTTCTTCAGGCCAAATCAGCCTTCTCCGCGAAGGAGAAGACGTTTGGAGTGGGTTTCCAGCGGCGGAGACCACCAGCCAAGCAGCAGTGCCCACGGAGCCAGAGGCAGCCCAGACCCTCCTTGGCCCTATGGGGAGCCTAGGGCTAGGTGAGAACCAGGCAGGCGCTGCGCTCCTGAGCCAAGCCGCATCGGGGCTGAGGTTTGTTCCCCGAGCCCAGTTTCCCTTTGCAGAATGCAGCTCCTAGCAGCGCGTTTTGTGCGGTTTCGGAGCTAGGCCCTAGGTGGGGCCCTCCCGAGCTGGCTCTGGGGGGGTTGCTAGGGCCAGTGCACACAGGGCTTCTTCAGGCCAAATCAGCCTTCTCCGCGAAGGAGAAGACGTTTGGAGTGGGTGTCCAGCAGCGGAGACCACCAGCCAAGCAGCAGTGCCCACGGAGCCAGAGGCAGCCCAGACCCTCCTTGGCCCTAGGGGGAGCCGAGGGCTAGGTGAGAATGAGGCAAGCGCTGCGCTCCTGAGCCAAGCCGCATCGGGGCTGAGGTTTGTTCCCCGAGCCCAGTTTCCCTTTGCAGAATGCAGCTCCTAGCAGCGCGTTTTGTGCGGTTTCGGAGCTAGGCCCTAGGTGGGGCCCTCCCGAGCTGGCTCTGGGGGGGTTGCTAGGGCCAGTGCACACAGGGCTTCTTCAGGCCAAATCAGCCTTCTCCGCGAAGGAGAAGACGTTTGGAGTGGGTTTCCAGCGGCGGAGACCACCAGCCAAGCAGCAGTGCCCACGGAGCCAGAGGCAGCCCAGACCCTCCCTGGCCCTATGGGGAGCCTAGGGCTAGGTGAGAAGCAGGCAGGCGCTGCGCTCCTGAGCCAAGCCGCATCGGGGCTGAGGTTTGTTCCCCGAGCCCAGTTTCCCTTTGCAGAATGCAGCTCCTAGCAGCGCGTTTTGTGCGGTTTCGGAGCTAGGCCCTAGGTGGGGCCCTCCCGAGCTGGCTCTGGGGGGGTTGCTAGGGCCAGTGCACACAGGGCTTCTTCAGGCCAAATCAGCCTTCTCCGCGAAGGAGAAGACGTTTGGAGTGGGTTTCCAGCGGCGGAGACCACCAGCCAAGCAGCAGTGCCCACGGAGCCAGAGGCAGCCCAGACCCTCCTGGGCCCTATGGGGAGCCTAGGGCTAGGTGAGAACCAGGCAGGCGCTGCGCTCCTGAGCCAAGCCGCATCGGGGCTGAGGTTTGTTCCCCGAGCCCAGTTTCCCTTTGCAGAATGCAGCTCCTAGCAGCGCGTTTTGTGCGGTTTCGGAGCTAGGCCCTAGGTGGGGCCCTCCCGAGCTGGCTCTGGGGGGGTTGCTAGGGCCAGTGCACACAGGGCTTCTTCAGGCCAAATCAGCCTTCTCCGCGAAGGAGAAGACGTTTGGAGTGGGTTTCCAGCGGCGGAGACCACCAGCCAAGCAGCAGTGCCCACGGAGCCAGAGGCAGCCCAGACCCTCCCTGGCCCTATGGGCAGCCTAGGGCTAGGTGAGAACCAGGCAGGCGCTGCGCTCCTGAGCCAAGCCGCATCGGGGCTGAGGTTTGTTCCCCGAGCCCAGTTTCCCTTTGCAGAATGCAGCTCCTAGCAGCGCGTTTTGTGCGGTTTCGGAGCTAGGCCCTAGGTGGGGCCCTCCCGAGCTGGCTCTGGGGGGGTTGCTAGGGCCAGTGCACACAGGGCTTCTTCAGGCCAAATCAGCCTTCTCCGCGAAGGAGAAGACGTTTGGAGTGGGTTTCCAGCGGCGGAGACCACCAGCCAAGCAGCAGTGCCCACGGAGCCAGAGGCAGCCCAGACCCTCCCGGGCCCTATGGGGAGCCTAGGGCTAGGTGAGAAGCAGGCAGGCGCTGCGCTCCTGAGCCAAGCCGCATCGGGGCTGAGGTTTGTTCCCCGAGCCCAGTTTCCCTTTGCAGAATGCAGCTCCTAGCAGCGCGTTTTGTGCGGTTTCGGAGCTAGGCCCTAGGTGGGGCCCTCCCGAGCTGGCTCTGGGGGGGTTGCTAGGGCCAGTGCACACAGGGCTTCTTCAGGCCAAATCAGCCTTCTCCGCGAAGGAGACGACGTTTGGAGTTGGTTTCCAGCGGCGGAGACCACCAGCCAAGCAGCAGTGCCCACGGAGCCAGAGGCAGCCCAGACCCTCCTTGGCCCTATGGGGAGCCTAGGGCTAGGTGAGAACCAGGCAGGCGCTGCGCTCCTGAGCCAAGCCGCATCGGGGCTGAGGTTTGTTCCCCGAGCCCAGTTTCCCTTTGCAGAATGCAGCTCCTAGCAGCGCGTTTTGTGCGGTTTCGGAGCTAGGCCCTAGGTGGGGCCCTCCCGAGCTGGCTCTGGGGGGGTTGCTAGGGCCAGTGCACACAGGGCTTCTTCAGGCCAAATCAGCCTTCTCCGCGAAGGAGAAGACGTTTGGAGTGGGTTTCCAGCGGCGGAGACCACCAGCCAAGCAGCAGTGCCCACGGAGCCAGAGGCAGCACAGACCCTCCTGGGCCCTATGGGGAGCCTAGGGCTAGGTGAGAACCAGGCAGGCGCTGCGCTCCTGAGCCAAGCCGCATCGGGGCTAAGGTTTGTTCCCCGAGCCCAGTTTCCCTTTGCAGAATGCAGCTCCTAGCAGCCGTTTTGTGCGGTTTCGGAGCTAGGCCCTAGGTGGGGCCCTCCCGAGCTGGCTCTGGGGGGGTTGCTAGGGCCAGTGCACACAGGGCTTCTTCAGGCCAAATCAGCCTTCTCCGCGAAGGAGAAGACGTTTGGAGTGGGTTTCCAGCGGCGGAGACCACCAGCCAAGCAGCAGTGCCCACGGAGCCAGAGGCAGCCCAGACCCTCCCTGGCCCTATGGGGAGCCTAGGGCTAGGTGAGAAGCAGGCAGGCGCTGCGCTCCTGAGCCAAGCCGCATCGGGGCTGAGGTTTGTTCCCCGAGCCCAGTTTCCCTTTGCAGAATGCAGCTCCTAGCAGCGCGTTTTGTGCGGTTTCGGAGCTAGGCCCTAGGTGGGGCCCTCCCGAGCTGGCTCTGGGGGGGTTGCTAGGGCCAGTGCACACAGGGCTTCTTCAGGCCAAATCAGCCTTCTCCGCGAAGGAGAAGACGTTTGGAGTTGGTTTCCAGCGGCGGAGACCACCAGCCAAGCAGCAGTGCCCACGGAGCCAGAGGCAGCCCAGACCCTCCCTGGCCCTATGGGGAGCCTAGGGCTAGGTGAGAACCAGGCAGGCGCTGCGCTCCTGAGCCAAGCCGCATCGGGGCTGAGGTTTGTTCCCCGAGCCCAGTTTCCCTTTGCAGAATGCAGCTCCTAGCAGCGCGTTTTGTGCGGTTTCGGAGCTAGGCCCTAGGTGGGGCCCTCCCGAGCTGGCTCTGGGGGGGTTGCTAGGGCCAGTGCACACAGGGCTTCTTCAGGCCAAATCAGCCTTCTCCGCGAAGGAGAAGACGTTTGGAGTGGGTTTCCAGCGGCGGAGACCACCAGCCAAGCAGCAGTGCCCACGGAGCCAGAGGCAGCCCAGACCCTCCTTGGCCCTATGGGGAGCCTAGGGCTAGGTGAGAACCAGGCAGGCGCTGCGCTCCTGAGCCAAGCCGCATCGGGGCTGAGGTTTGTTCCCCGAGCCCAGTTTCCCTTTGCAGAATGCAGCTCCTAGCAGCGCGTTTTGTGCGGTTTCGGAGCTAGGCCCTAGGTGGGGCCCTCCCGAGCTGGCTCTGGGGGGGTTGCTAGGGCCAGTGCACACAGGGCTTCTTCAGGCCAAATCAGCCTTCTCCGCGAAGGAGAAGACGTTTGGAGTGGGTTTCCAGCGGCGGAGACCACCAGCCAAGCAGCAGTGCCCACGGAGCCAGAGGCAGCCCAGACCCTCCCTGGCCCTATGGGGAGCCTAGGGCTAGGTGAGAAGCAGGCAGGCGCTGCGCTCCTGAGCCAAGCCGCATCGGGGCTGAGGTTTGTTCCCCGAGCCCAGTTTCCCTTTGCAGAATGCAGCTCCTAGCAGCGCGTTTTGTGCGGTTTCGGAGCTAGGCCCTAGGTGGGGCCCTCCCGAGCTGGCTCTGGGGGGGTTGCTAGGGCCAGTGCACACAGGGCTTCTTCAGGCCAAATCAGCCTTCTCCGCGAAGGAGACGACGTTTGGAGTTGGTTTCCAGCGGCGGAGACCACCAGCCAAGCAGCAGTGCCCACGGAGCCAGAGGCAGCCCAGACCCTCCTTGGCCCTATGGGGAGCCTAGGGCTAGGTGAGAACCAGGCAGGCGCTGCGCTCCTGAGCCAAGCCGCATCGGGGCTGAGGTTTGTTCCCCGAGCCCAGTTTCCCTTTGCAGAATGCAGCTCCTAGCAGCGCGTTTTGTGCGGTTTCGGAGCTAGGCCCTAGGTGGGGCCCTCCCGAGCTGGCTCTGGGGGGGTTGCTAGGGCCAGTGCACACAGGGCTTCTTCAGGCCAAATCAGCCTTCTCCGCGAAGGAGAAGACGTTTGGAGTGGGTTTCCAGCGGCGGAGACCACCAGCCAAGCAGCAGTGCCCACGGAGCCAGAGGCAGCACAGACCCTCCTGGGCCCTATGGGGAGCCTAGGGCTAGGTGAGAACCAGGCAGGCGCTGCGCTCCTGAGCCAAGCCGCATCGGGGCTAAGGTTTGTTCCCCGAGCCCAGTTTCCCTTTGCAGAATGCAGCTCCTAGCAGCCGTTTTGTGCGGTTTCGGAGCTAGGCCCTAGGTGGGGCCCTCCCGAGCTGGCTCTGGGGGGGTTGCTAGGGCCAGTGCACACAGGGCTTCTTCAGGCCAAATCAGCCTTCTCCGCGAAGGAGAAGACGTTTGGAGTGGGTTTCCAGCGGCGGAGACCACCAGCCAAGCAGCAGTGCCCACGGAGCCAGAGGCAGCCCAGACCCTCCCTGGCCCTATGGGGAGCCTAGGGCTAGGTGAGAAGCAGGCAGGCGCTGCGCTCCTGAGCCAAGCCGCATCGGGGCTGAGGTTTGTTCCCCGAGCCCAGTTTCCCTTTGCAGAATGCAGCTCCTAGCAGCGCGTTTTGTGCGGTTTCGGAGCTAGGCCCTAGGTGGGGCCCTCCCGAGCTGGCTCTGGGGGGGTTGCTAGGGCCAGTGCACACAGGGCTTCTTCAGGCCAAATCAGCCTTCTCCGCGAAGGAGAAGACGTTTGGAGTGGGTTTCCAGCGGCGGAGACCACCAGCCAAGCAGCAGTGCCCACGGAGCCAGAGGCAGCCCAGACCCTCCCTGGCCCTATGGGGAGCCTAGGGCTAGGTGAGAACCAGGCAGGCGCTGCGCTCCTGAGCCAAGCCGCATCGGGGCTGAGGTTTGTTCCCCGAGCCCAGTTTCCCTTTGCAGAATGCAGCTCCTAGCAGCGCGTTTTGTGCGGTTTCGGAGCTAGGCCCTAGGTGGGGCCCTCCCGAGCTGGCTCTGGGGGGGTTGCTAGGGCCAGTGCACACAGGGCTTCTTCAGGCCAAATCAGCCTTCTCCGCGAAGGAGAAGACGTTTGGAGTGGGTTTCCAGCGGCGGAGACCACCAGCCAAGCAGCAGTGCCCACGGAGCCAGAGGCAGCCCAGACCCTCCCTGGCCCTATGGGGAGCCTAGGGCTAGGTGAGAACCAGGCAGGCGCTGCGCTCCTGAGCCAAGCCGCATCGGGGCTGAGGTTTGTTCCCCGAGCCCAGTTTCCCTTTGCAGAATGCAGCTCCTAGCAGCGCGTTTTGTGCGGTTTCGGAGCTAGGCCCTAGGTGGGGCCCTCCCGAGCTGGCTCTGGGGGGGTTGCTAGGGCCAGTGCACACAGGGCTTCTTCAGGCCAAATCAGCCTTCTCCGCGAAGGAGAAGACGTTTGGAGTGGGTTTCCAGCGGCGGAGACCACCAGCCAAGCAGCAGTGCCCACGGAGCCAGAGGCAGCCCAGACCCTCCCTGGCCCTATGGGGAGCCTAGGGCTAGGTGAGAAGCAGGCAGGCGCTGCGCTCCTGAGCCAAGCCGCATCGGGGCTGAGGTTTGTTCCCCGAGCCCAGTTTCCCTTTGCAGAATGCAGCTCCTAGCAGCGCGTTTTGTGCGGTTTCGGAGCTAGGCCCTAGGTGGGGCCCTCCCGAGCTGGCTCTGGGGGGGTTGCTAGGGCCAGTGCACACAGGGCTTCTTCAGGCCAAATCAGCCTTCTCCGCGAAGGAGAAGACGTTTGGAGTGGGTTTCCAGCGGCGGAGACCACCAGCCAAGCAGCAGTGCCCACGGAGCCAGAGGCAGCCCAGACCCTCCCGGGCCCTATGGGGAGCCTAGGGCTAGGTGAGAAGCAGGCAGGCGCTGCGCTCCTGAGCCAAGCCGCATCGGGGCTGAGGTTTGTTCCCCGAGCCCAGTTTCCCTTTGCAGAATGCAGCTCCTAGCAGCGCGTTTTGTGCGGTTTCGGAGCTAGGCCCTAGGTGGGGCCCTCCCGAGCTGGCTCTGGGGGGGTTGCTAGGGCCAGTGCACACAGGGCTTCTTCAGGCCAAATCAGCCTTCTCCGCGAAGGAGAAGACGTTTGGAGTGGGTTTCCAGCGGCGGAGACCACCAGCCAAGCAGCAGTGCCCACGGAGCCAGAGGCAGCCCAGACCCTCCCGGGCCCTATGGGGAGCCTAGGGCTAGGTGAGAACCAGGCAGGCGCTGCGCTCCTGAGCCAAGCCGCATCGGGGCTGAGGTTTGTTCCCCGAGCCCAGTTTCCCTTTGCAGAATGCAGCTCCTAGCAGCGCGTTTTGTGCGGTTTCGGAGCTAGGCCCTAGGTGGGGCCCTCCCGAGCTGGCTCTGGGGGGGTTGCTAGGGCCAGTGCACACAGGGCTTCTTCAGGCCAAATCAGCCTTCTCCGCGAAGGAGAAGACGTTTGGAGTGGGTTTCCAGCGGCGGAGACCACCAGCCAAGCAGCAGTGCCCACGGAGCCAGAGGCAGCCCAGACCCTCCTGGGCCCTATGGGGAGCCTAGGGCTAGGTGAGAAGCAGGCAGGCGCTGCGCTCCTGAGCCAAGCCGCATCGGGGCTGAGGTTTGTTCCCCGAGCCCAGTTTCCCTTTGCAGAATGCAGCTCCTAGCAGCGCGTTTTGTGCGGTTTCGGAGCTAGGCCCTAGGTGGGGCCCTCCCGAGCTGGCTCTGGGGGGGTTGCTAGGGCCAGTGCACACAGGGCTTCTTCAGGCCAAATCAGCCTTCTCCGCGAAGGAGAAGACGTTTGGAGTGGGTTTCCAGCGGCGGAGACCACCAGCCAAGCAGCAGTGCCCACGGAGCCAGAGGCAGCCCAGACCCTCCTGGGCCCTATGGGGAGCCTAGGGCTAGGTGAGAAGCAGGCAGGCGCTGCGCTCCTGAGCCAAGCCGCATCGGGGCTGAGGTTTGTTCCCCGAGCCCAGTTTCCCTTTGCAGAATGCAGCTCCTAGCAGCGCGTTTTGTGCGGTTTCGGAGCTAGGCCCTAGGTGGGGCCCTCCCGAGCTGGCTCTGGGGGGGTTGCTAGGGCCAGTGCACACAGGGCTTCTTCAGGCCAAATCAGCCTTCTCCGCGAAGGAGAAGACGTTTGGAGTGGGTTTCCAGCGGCGGAGACCACCAGCCAAGCAGCAGTGCCCACGGAGCCAGAGGCAGCCCAGACCCTCCTTGGCCCTATGGGAGCCTAGGGCTAGGTGAGAAGCAGGCAGGCGCTGCGCTCCTGAGCCAAGCCGCATCGGGGCTGAGGTTTGTTCCCCGAGCCCAGTTTCCCTTTGCAGAATGCAGCTCCTAGCAGCGCGTTTTGTGCGGTTTCGGAGCTAGGCCCTAGGTGGGGCCCTCCCGAGCTGGCTCTGGGGGGGTTGCTAGGGCCAGTGCACACAGGGCTTCTTCAGGCCAAATCAGCCTTCTCCGCGAAGGAGAAGACGTTTGGAGTGGGTTTCCAGCGGCGGAGACCACCAGCCAAGCAGCAGTGCCCACGGAGCCAGAGGCAGCCCAGACCCTCCTTGGCCCTATGGGGAGCCTAGGGCTAGGTGAGAAGCAGGCAGGCGCTGCGCTCCTGAGCCAAGCCGCATCGGGGCTGAGGTTTGTTCCCCGAGCCCAGTTTCCCTTTGCAGAATGCAGCTCCTAGCAGCGCGTTTTGTGCGGTTTCGGAGCTAGGCCCTAGGTGGGGCCCTCCCGAGCTGGCTCTGGGGGGGTTGCTAGGGCCAGTGCACACAGGGCTTCTTCAGGCCAAATCAGCCTTCTCCGCGAAGGAGAAGACGTTTGGAGTGGGTTTCCAGCGGCGGAGACCACCAGCCAAGCAGCAGTGCCCACGGAGCCAGAGGCAGCCCAGACCCTCCTTGGCCCTATGGGGAGCCTAGGGCTAGGTGAGAACCAGGCAGGCGCTGCGCTCCTGAGCCAAGCCGCATCGGGGCTGAGGTTTGTTCCCCGAGCCCAGTTTCCCTTTGCAGAATGCAGCTCCTAGCAGCGCGTTTTGTGCGGTTTCGGAGCTAGGCCCTAGGTGGGGCCCTCCCGAGCTGGCTCTGGGGGGGTTGCTAGGGCCAGTGCACACAGGGCTTCTTCAGGCCAAATCAGCCTTCTCCGCGAAGGAGAAGACGTTTGGAGTGGGTTTCCAGCGGCGGAGACCACCAGCCAAGCAGCAGTGCCCACGGAGCCAGAGGCAGCCCAGACCCTCCCGGGCCCTATGGGGAGCCTAGGGCTAGGTGAGAACCAGGCAGGCGCTGCGCTCCTGAGCCAAGCCGCATCGGGGCTGAGGTTTGTTCCCCGAGCCCAGTTTCCCTTTGCAGAATGCAGCTCCTAGCAGCGCGTTTTGTGCGGTTTCGGAGCTAGGCCCTAGGTGGGGCCCTCCCGAGCTGGCTCTGGGGGGGTTGCTAGGGCCAGTGCACACAGGGCTTCTTCAGGCCAAATCAGCCTTCTCCGCGAAGGAGAAGACGTTTGGAGTGGGTTTCCAGCGGCGGAGACCACCAGCCAAGCAGCAGTGCCCACGGAGCCAGAGGCAGCCCAGACCCTCCCTGGCCCTATGGGGAGCCTAGGGCTAGGTGAGAACCAGGCAGGCGCTGCGCTCCTGAGCCAAGCCGCATCAGGGCTGAGGTTTGTTCCCCGAGCCCAGTTTCCCTTTGCAGAATGCAGCTCCTAGCAGCGCGTTTTGTGCGGTTTCGGAGCTAGGCCCTAGGTGGGGCCCTCCCGAGCTGGCTCTGGGGGGGTTGCTAGGGCCAGTGCACACAGGGCTTCTTCAGGCCAAATCAGCCTTCTCCGCGAAGGAGAAGACGTTTGGAGTGGGTTTCCAGCGGCGGAGACCACCAGCCAAGCAGCAGTGCCCACGGAGCCAGAGGCAGCCCAGACCCTCCTGGGCCCTATGGGGAGCCTAGGGCTAGGTGAGAAGCAGGCAGGCGCTGCGCTCCTGAGCCAAGCCGCATCGGGGCTGAGGTTTGTTCCCCGAGCCCAGTTTCCCTTTGCAGAATGCAGCTCCTAGCAGCGCGTTTTGTGCGGTTTCGGAGCTAGGCCCTAGGTGGGGCCCTCCCGAGCTGGCTCTGGGGGGGTTGCTAGGGCCAGTGCACACAGGGCTTCTTCAGGCCAAATCAGCCTTCTCCGCGAAGGAGAAGACGTTTGGAGTGGGTTTCCAGCGGCGGAGACCACCAGCCAAGCAGCAGTGCCCACGGAGCCAGAGGCAGCCCAGACCCTCCTTGGCCCTATGGGCAGCCTAGGGCTAGGTGAGAAGCAGGCAGGCGCTGCGCTCCTGAGCCAAGCCGCATCGGGGCTGAGGTTTGTTCCCCGAGCCCAGTTTCCCTTTGCAGAATGCAGCTCCTAGCAGCGCGTTTTGTGCGGTTTCGGAGCTAGGCCCTAGGTGGGGCCCTCCCGAGCTGGCTCTGGGGGGGTTGCTAGGGCCAGTGCACACAGGGCTTCTTCAGGCCAAATCAGCCTTCTCCGCGAAGGAGAAGACGTTTGGAGTGGGTTTCCAGCGGCGGAGACCACCAGCCAAGCAGCAGTGCCCACGGAGCCAGAGGCAGCCCAGACCCTCCCTGGCCCTATGGGCAGCCTAGGGCTAGGTGAGAACCAGGCAGGCGCTGCGCTCCTGAGCCAAGCCGCATCGGGGCTGAGGTTTGTTCCCCGAGCCCAGTTTCCCTTTGCAGAATGCAGCTCCTAGCAGCGCGTTTTGTGCGGTTTCGGAGTTAGGCCCTAGGTGGGGCCCTCCCGAGCTGGCTCTGGGGGGGTTGCTAGGGCCAGTGCACACAGGGCTTCTTCAGGCCAAATCAGCCTTCTCCGCGAAGGAGAAGACGTTTGGAGTGGGTTTCCAGCGGCGGAGACCACCAGCCAAGCAGCAGTGCCCACGGAGCCAGAGGCAGCCCAGACCCTCCTGGGCCCTATGGGGAGCCTAGGGCTAGGTGAGAAGCAGGCAGGCGCTGCGCTCCTGAGCCAAGCCGCATCGGGGCTGAGGTTTGTTCCCCGAGCCCAGTTTCCCTTTGCAGAATGCAGCTCCTAGCAGCGCGTTTTGTGCGGTTTCGGAGCTAGGCCCTAGGTGGGGCCCTCCCGAGCTGGCTCTGGGGGGGTTGCTAGGGCCAGTGCACACAGGGCTTCTTCAGGCCAAATCAGCCTTCTCCGCGAAGGAGAAGACGTTTGGAGTGGGTTTCCAGCGGCGGAGACCACCAGCCAAGCAGCAGTGCCCACGGAGCCAGAGGCAGCCCAGACCCTCCCTGGCCCTATGGGGAGCCTAGGGCTAGGTGAGAAGCAGGCAGGCGCTGCGCTCCTGAGCCAAGCCGCATCGGGGCTGAGGTTTGTTCCCCGAGCCCAGTTTCCCTTTGCAGAATGCAGCTCCTAGCAGCGCGTTTTGTGCGGTTTCGGAGCTAGGCCCTAGGTGGGGCCCTCCCGAGCTGGCTCTGGGGGGGTTGCTAGGGCCAGTGCACACAGGGCTTCTTCAGGCCAAATCAGCCTTCTCCGCGAAGGAGAAGACGTTTGGAGTGGGTTTCCAGCGGCGGAGACCACCAGCCAAGCAGCAGTGCCCACGGAGCCAGAGGCAGCCCAGACCCTCCTTGGCCCTATGGGCAGCCTAGGGCTAGGTGAGAAGCAGGCAGGCGCTGCGCTCCTGAGCCAAGCCGCATCGGGGCTGAGGTTTGTTCCCCGAGCCCAGTTTCCCTTTGCAGAATGCAGCTCCTAGCAGCGCGTTTTGTGCGGTTTCGGAGCTAGGCCCTAGGTGGGGCCCTCCCGAGCTGGCTCTGGGGGGGTTGCTAGGGCCAGTGCACACAGGGCTTCTTCAGGCCAAATCAGCCTTCTCCGCGAAGGAGAAGACGTTTGGAGTGGGTTTCCAGCGGCGGAGACCACCAGCCAAGCAGCAGTGCCCACGGAGCCAGAGGCAGCCCAGACCCTCCCTGGCCCTATGGGGAGCCTAGGGCTAGGTGAGAAGCAGGCAGGCGCTGCGCTCCTGAGCCAAGCCGCATCGGGGCTGAGGTTTGTTCCCCGAGCCCAGTTTCCCTTTGCAGAATGCAGCTCCTAGCAGCGCGTTTTGTGCGGTTTCGGAGCTAGGCCCTAGGTGGGGCCCTCCCGAGCTGGCTCTGGGGGGGTTGCTAGGGCCAGTGCACACAGGGCTTCTTCAGGCCAAATCAGCCTTCTCCGCGAAGGAGAAGACGTTTGGAGTGGGTTTCCAGCGGCGGAGACCACCAGCCAAGCAGCAGTGCCCACGGAGCCAGAGGCAGCCCAGACCCTCCCTGGCCCTATGGGGAGCCTAGGGCTAGGTGAGAAGCAGGCAGGCGCTGCGCTCCTGAGCCAAGCCGCATCGGGGCTGAGGTTTGTTCCCCGAGCCCAGTTTCCCTTTGCAGAATGCAGCTCCTAGCAGCGCGTTTTGTGCGGTTTCGGAGCTAGGCCCTAGGTGGGGCCCTCCCGAGCTGGCTCTGGGGGGGTTGCTAGGGCCAGTGCACACAGGGCTTCTTCAGGCCAAATCAGCCTTCTCCGCGAAGGAGAAGACGTTTGGAGTGGGTTTCCAGCGGCGGAGACCACCAGCCAAGCAGCAGTGCCCACGGAGCCAGAGGCAGCCCAGACCCTCCCTGGCCCTATGGGGAGCCTAGGGCTAGGTGAGAACCAGGCAGGCGCTGCGCTCCTGAGCCAAGCCGCATCGGGGCTGAGGTTTGTTCCCCGAGCCCAGTTTCCCTTTGCAGAATGCAGCTCCTCGAAGCGCGTTTTGTGCGGTTTCGGAGCTAGGCCCTAGGTGGGGCCCTCCCGAGCTGGCTCTGGGGGGGTTGCTAGGGCCAGTGCACACAGGGCTTCTTCAGGCCAAATCAGCCTTCTCCGCGAAGGAGAAGACGTTTGGAGTGGGTTTCCAGCGGCGGAGACCACCAGCCAAGCAGCAGTGCCCACGGAGCCAGAGGCAGCCCAGACCCTCCTGGGCCCTATGGGGAGCCTAGGGCTAGGTGAGAACCAGGCAGGCGCTGCGCTCCTGAGCCAAGCCGCATCGGGGCTGAGGTTTGTTCCCCGAGCCCAGTTTCCCTTTGCAGAATGCAGCTCCTAGCAGCGCGTTTTGTGCGGTTTCGGAGCTAGGCCCTAGGTGGGGCCCTCCCGAGCTGGCTCTGGGGGGGTTGCTAGGGCCAGTGCACACAGGGCTTCTTCAGGCCAAATCAGCCTTCTCCGCGAAGGAGAAGACGTTTGGAGTGGGTTTCCAGCGGCGGAGACCACCAGCCAAGCAGCAGTGCCCACGGAGCCAGAGGCAGCCCAGACCCTCCTTGGCCCTATGGGGAGCCTAGGGCTAGGTGAGAACCAGGCAGGCGCTGCGCTCCTGAGCCAAGCCGCATCGGGGCTGAGGTTTGTTCCCCGAGCCCAGTTTCCCTTTGCAGAATGCAGCTCCTAGCAGCGCGTTTTGTGCGGTTTCGGAGCTAGGCCCTAGGTGGGGCCCTCCCGAGCTGGCTCTGGGGGGGTTGCTAGGGCCAGTGCACACAGGGCTTCTTCAGGCCAAATCAGCCTTCTCCGCGAAGGAGAAGACGTTTGGAGTGGGTTTCCAGCGGCGGAGACCACCAGCCAAGCAGCAGTGCCCACGGAGCCAGAGGCAGCCCAGACCCTCCCTGGCCCTATGGGCAGCCTAGGGCTAGGTGAGAACCAGGCAGGCGCTGCGCTCCTGAGCCAAGCCGCATCGGGGCTGAGGTTTGTTCCCCGAGCCCAGTTTCCCTTTGCAGAATGCAGCTCCTAGCAGCGCGTTTTGTGCGGTTTCGGAGCTAGGCCCTAGGTGGGGCCCTCCCGAGCTGGCTCTGGGGGGGTTGCTAGGGCCAGTGCACACAGGGCTTCTTCAGGCCAAATCAGCCTTCTCCGCGAAGGAGAAGACGTTTGGAGTGGGTTTCCAGCGGCGGAGACCACCAGCCAAGCAGCAGTGCCCACGGAGCCAGAGGCAGCCCAGACCCTCCTGGGCCCTATGGGGAGCCTAGGGCTAGGTGAGAAGCAGGCAGGCGCTGAGCTCCTGAGCCAAGCCGCATCGGGGCTGAGGTTTGTTCCCCGAGCCCAGTTTCCCTTTGCAGAATGCAGCTCCTAGCAGCGCGTTTTGTGCGGTTTCGGAGCTAGGCCCTAGGTGGGGCCCTCCCGAGCTGGCTCTGGGGGGGTTGCTAGGGCCAGTGCACACAGGGCTTCTTCAGGCCAAATCAGCCTTCTCCGCGAAGGAGAAGACGTTTGGAGTGGGTTTCCAGCGGCGGAGACCACCAGCCAAGCAGCAGTGCCCACGGAGCCAGAGGCAGCCCAGACCCTCCTTGGCCCTATGGGGAGCCTAGGGCTAGGTGAGAACCAGGCAGGCGCTGCGCTCCTGAGCCAAGCCGCATCGGGGCTGAGGTTTGTTCCCCGAGCCCAGTTTCCCTTTGCAGAATGCAGCTCCTAGCAGCGCGTTTTGTGCGGTTTCGGAGCTAGGCCCTAGGTGGGGCCCTCCCGAGCTGGCTCTGGGGGGGTTGCTAGGGCCAGTGCACACAGGGCTTCTTCAGGCCAAATCAGCCTTCTCCGCGAAGGAGACGACGTTTGGAGTGGGTTTCCAGCGGCGGAGACCACCAGCCAAGCAGCAGTGCCCACGGAGCCAGAGGCAGCCCAGACCCTCCCTGGCCCTATGGGCAGCCTAGGGCTAGGTGAGAACCAGGCAGGCGCTGCGCTCCTGAGCCAAGCCGCATCGGGGCTGAGGTTTGTTCCCCGAGCCCAGTTTCCCTTTGCAGAATGCAGCTCCTAGCAGCGCGTTTTGTGCGGTTTCGGAGCTAGGCCCTAGGTGGGGCCCTCCCGAGCTGGCTCTGGGGGGGTTGCTAGGGCCAGTGCACACAGGGCTTCTTCAGGCCAAATCAGCCTTCTCCGCGAAGGAGAAGACGTTTGGAGTGGGTTTCCAGCGGCGGAGACCACCAGCCAAGCAGCAGTGCCCACGGAGCCAGAGGCAGCCCAGACCCTCCTTGGCCCTATGGGCAGCCGAGGGCTAGGTGAGAACCAGGCAGGCGCTGCGCTCCTGAGCCAAGCCGCATCGGGGCTGAGGTTTGTTCCCCGAGCCCAGTTTCCCTTTGCAGAATGCAGCTCCTAGCAGCGCGTTTTGTGCGGTTTCGGAGCTAGGCCCTAGGTGGGGCCCTCCCGAGCTGGCTCTGGGGGGGTTGCTAGGGCCAGTGCACACAGGGCTTCTTCAGGCCAAATCAGCCTTCTCCGCGAAGGAGAAGACGTTTGGAGTGGGTTTCCAGCGGCGGAGACCACCAGCCAAGCAGCAGTGCCCACGGAGCCAGAGGCAGCCCAGACCCTCCCTGGCCCTATGGGCAGCCTAGGGCTAGGTGAGAACCAGGCAGGCGCTGCGCTCCTGAGCCAAGCCGCATCGGGGCTGAGGTTTGTTCCCCGAGCCCAGTTTCCCTTTGCAGAATGCAGCTCCTAGCAGCGCGTTTTGTGCGGTTTCGGAGCTAGGCCCTAGGTGGGGCCCTCCCGAGCTGGCTCTGGGGGGGTTGCTAGGGCCAGTGCACACAGGGCTTCTTCAGGCCAAATCAGCCTTCTCCGCGAAGGAGAAGACGTTTGGAGTGGGTTTCCAGCGGCGGAGACCACCAGCCAAGCAGCAGTGCCCACGGAGCCAGAGGCAGCCCAGACCCTCCCTGGCCCTATGGGCAGCCTAGGGCTAGGTGAGAACCAGGCAGGCGCTGCGCTCCTGAGCCAAGCCGCATCGGGGCTGAGGTTTGTTCCCCGAGCCCAGTTTCCCTTTGCAGAATGCAGCTCCTAGCAGCGCGTTTTGTGCGGTTTCGGAGCTAGGCCCTAGGTGGGGCCCTCCCGAGCTGGCTCTGGGGGGGTTGCTAGGGCCAGTGCACACAGGGCTTCTTCAGGCCAAATCAGCCTTCTCCGCGAAGGAGAAGACGTTTGGAGTGGGTTTCCAGCGGCGGAGACCACCAGCCAAGCAGCAGTGCCCACGGAGCCAGAGGCAGCCCAGACCCTCCTGGGCCCTATGGGGAGCCTAGGGCTAGGTGAGAAGCAGGCAGGCGCTGCGCTCCTGAGCCAAGCCGCATCGGGGCTGAGGTTTGTTCCCCGAGCCCAGTTTCCCTTTGCAGAATGCAGCTCCTAGCAGCGCGTTTTGTGCGGTTTCGGAGCTAGGCCCTAGGTGGGGCCCTCCCGAGCTGGCTCTGGGGGGGTTGCTAGGGCCAGTGCACACAGGGCTTCTTCAGGCCAAATCAGCCTTCTCCGCGAAGGAGAAGACGTTTGGAGTGGGTTTCCAGCGGCGGAGACCACCAGCCAAGCAGCAGTGCCCACGGAGCCAGAGGCAGCCCAGACCCTCCCTGGCCCTATGGGGAGCCTAGGGCTAGGTGAGAACCAGGCAGGCGCTGCGCTCCTGAGCCAAGCCGCATCGGGGCTGAGGTTTGTTCCCTGAGCCCAGTTTCCCTTTGCAGAATGCAGCTCCTAGCAGCGCGTTTTGTGCGGTTTCGGAGCTAGGCCCTAGATGGGGCCCTCCCGAGCTGGCTCTGGGGGGGTTGCTAGGGCCAGTGCACACAGGGCTTCTTCAGGCCAAATCAGCCTTCTCCGCGAAGGAGAAGACGTTTGGAGTGGGTTTCCAGCGGCGGAGACCACCAGCCAAGCAGCAGTGCCCACGGAGCCAGAGGCAGCCCAGACCCTCCCTGGCCCTATGGGCAGCCTAGGGCTAGGTGAGAACCAGGCAGGCGCTGCGCTCCTGAGCCAAGCCGCATCGGGGCTGAGGTTTGTTCCCCGAGCCCAGTTTCCCTTTGCAGAATGCAGCTCCTAGCAGCGCGTTTTGTGCGGTTTCGGAGCTAGGCCCTAGGTGGGGCCCTCCCGAGCTGGCTCTGGGGGGGTTGCTAGGGCCAGTGCACACAGGGCTTCTTCAGGCCAAATCAGCCTTCTCCGCAAAGGAGAAGACGTTTGGAGTGGGTTTCCAGCGGCGGAGACCACCAGCCAAGCAGCAGTGCCCACGGAGCCAGAGGCAGCCCAGACCCTCCTGGGCCCTATGGGGAGCCTAGGGCTAGGTGAGAAGCAGGCAGGCGCTGCGCTCCTGAGCCAAGCCGCATCGGGGCTGAGGTTTGTTCCCCGAGCCCAGTTTCCCTTTGCAGAATGCAGCTCCTAGCAGCGCGTTTTGTGCGGTTTCGGAGCTAGGCCCTAGGTGGGGCCCTCCCGAGCTGGCTCTGGGGGGGTTGCTAGGGCCAGTGCACACAGGGCTTCTTCAGGCCAAATCAGCCTTCTCCGCGAAGGAGAAGACGTTTGGAGTGGGTTTCCAGCGGCGGAGACCACCAGCCAAGCAGCAGTGCCCACGGAGCCAGAGGCAGCCCAGACCCTCCCTGGCCCTATGGGGAGCCTAGGGCTAGGTGAGAACCAGGCAGGCGCTGCGCTCCTGAGCCAAGCCGCATCGGGGCTGAGGTTTGTTCCCTGAGCCCAGTTTCCCTTTGCAGAATGCAGCTCCTAGCAGCGCGTTTTGTGCGGTTTCGGAGCTAGGCCCTAGATGGGGCCCTCCCGAGCTGGCTCTGGGGGGGTTGCTAGGGCCAGTGCACACAGGGCTTCTTCAGGCCAAATTAGCCTTCTCCGCGAAGGAGAAGACGTTTGGAGTGGGTTTCCAGCGGCGGAGACCACCAGCCAAGCAGCAGTGCCCACGGAGCCAGAGGCAGCCCAGACCCTCCCTGGCCCTATGGGGAGCCTAGGGCTAGGTGAGAACCAGGCAGGCGCTGCGCTCCTGAGCCAAGCCGCATCGGGGCTGAGGTTTGTTCCCCGAGCCCAGTTTCCCTTTGCAGAATGCAGCTCCTAGCAGCGCGTTTTGTGCGGTTTCGGAGCTAGGCCCTAGGTGGGGCCCTCCCGAGCTGGCTCTGGGGGGGTTGCTAGGGCCAGTGCACACAGGGCTTCTTCAGGCCAAATCAGCCTTCTCCGCAAAGGAGAAGACGTTTGGAGTGGGTTTCCAGCGGCGGAGACCACCAGCCAAGCAGCAGTGCCCACGGAGCCAGAGGCAGCCCAGACCCTCCTGGGCCCTATGGGCAGCCGAGGGCTAGGTGAGAACCAGGCAGGCGCTGCGCTCCTGAGCCAAGCCGCATCGGGGCTGAGGTTTGTTCCCCGAGCCCAGTTTCCCTTTGCAGAATGCAGCTCCTAGCAGCGCGTTTTGTGCGGTTTCGGAGCTAGGCCCTAGGTGGGGCCCTCCCGAGCTGGCTCTGGGGGGGTTGCTAGGGCCAGTGCACACAGGGCTTCTTCAGGCCAAATCAGCCTTCTCCGCGAAGGAGAAGACGTTTGGAGTGGGTTTCCAGCGGCGGAGACCACCAGCCAAGCAGCAGTGCCCACGGAGCCAGAGGCAGCCCAGACCCTCCTTGGCCCTATGGGCAGCCGAGGGCTAGGTGAGAACCAGGCAGGCGCTGCGCTCCTGAGCCAAGCCGCATCGGGGCTGAGGTTTGTTCCCCGAGCCCAGTTTCCCTTTGCAGAATGCAGCTCCTAGAAGCGCGTTTTGTGCGGTTTCGGAGCTAGGCCCTAGGTGGGGCCCTCCCGAGCTGGCTCTGGGGGGGTTGCTAGGGCCAGTGCACACAGGGCTTCTTCAGGCCAAATCAGCCTTCTCCGCGAAGGAGAAGACGTTTGGAGTGGGTTTCCAGCGGCGGAGACCACCAGCCAAGCAGCAGTGCCCACGGAGCCAGAGGCAGCCCAGACCCTCCCTGGCCCTATGGGGAGCCTAGGGCTAGGTGAGAACCAGGCAGGCGCTGCGCTCCTGAGCCAAGCCGCATCGGGGCTGAGGTTTGTTCCCCGAGCCCAGTTTCCCTTTGCAGAATGCAGCTCCTAGCAGCGCGTTTTGTGCGGTTTCGGAGCTAGGCCCTAGGTGGGGCCCTCCCGAGCTGGCTCTGGGGGGGTTGCTAGGGCCAGTGCACACAGGGCTTCTTCAGGCCAAATCAGCCTTCTCCGCGAAGGAGAAGACGTTTGGAGTGGGTTTCCAGCGGCGGAGACCACCAGCCAAGCAGCAGTGCCCACGGAGCCAGAGGCAGCCCAGACCCTCCCTGGCCCTATGGGGAGCCTAGGGCTAGGTGAGAACCAGGCAGGCGCTGCGCTCCTGAGCCAAGCCGCATCGGGGCTGAGGTTTGTTCCCCGAGCCCAGTTTCCCTTTGCAGAATGCAGCTCCTAGCAGCGCGTTTTGTGCGGTTTCGGAGCTAGGCCCTAGGTGGGGCCCTCCCGAGCTGGCTCTGGGGGGGTTGCTAGGGCCAGTGCACACAGGGCTTCTTCAGGCCAAATCAGCCTTCTCCGCGAAGGAGAAGACGTTTGGAGTGGGTTTCCAGCGGCGGAGACCACCAGCCAAGCAGCAGTGCCCACGGAGCCAGAGGCAGCCCAGACCCTCCTGGGCCCTATGGGGAGCCTAGGGCTAGGTGAGAACCAGGCAGGCGCTGCGCTCCTGAGCCAAGCCGCATCGGGGCTGAGGTTTGTTCCCCGAGCCCAGTTTCCCTTTGCAGAATGCAGCTCCTAGCAGCGCGTTTTGTGCGGTTTCGGAGCTAGGCCCTAGGTGGGGCCCTCCCGAGCTGGCTCTGGGGGGGTTGCTAGGGCCAGTGCACACAGGGCTTCTTCAGGCCAAATCAGCCTTCTCCGCGAAGGAGAAGACGTTTGGAGTGGGTTTCCAGCGGCGGAGACCACCAGCCAAGCAGCAGTGCCCACGGAGCCAGAGGCAGCCCAGACCCTCCTGGGCCCTATGGGCAGCCGAGGGCTAGGTGAGAACCAGGCAGGCGCTGCGCTCCTGAGCCAAGCCGCATCGGGGCTGAGGTTTGTTCCCCGAGCCCAGTTTCCCTTTGCAGAATGCAGCTCCTAGCAGCGCGTTTTGTGCGGTTTCGGAGCTAGGCCCTAGGTGGGGCCCTCCCGAGCTGGCTCTGGGGGGGTTGCTAGGGCCAGTGCACACAGGGCTTCTTCAGGCCAAATCAGCCTTCTCCGCGAAGGAGAAGACGTTTGGAGTGGGTTTCCAGCGGCGGAGACCACCAGCCAAGCAGCAGTGCCCACGGAGCCAGAGGCAGCCCAGACCCTCCTTGGCCCTATGGGCAGCCGAGGGCTAGGTGAGAACCAGGCAGGCGCTGCGCTCCTGAGCCAAGCCGCATCGGGGCTGAGGTTTGTTCCCCGAGCCCAGTTTCCCTTTGCAGAATGCAGCTCCTCGAAGCGCGTTTTGTGCGGTTTCGGAGCTAGGCCCTAGGTGGGGCCCTCCCGAGCTGGCTCTGGGGGGGTTGTTAGGGCCAGTGCACACAGGGCTTCTTCAGGCCAAATCAGCCTTCTCCGCGAAGGAGAAGACGTTTGGAGTGGGTTTCCAGCGGCGGAGACCACCAGCCAAGCAGCAGTGCCCACGGAGCCAGAGGCAGCCCAGACCCTCCCTGGCCCTATGGGGAGCCTAGGGCTAGGTGAGAACCAGGCAGGCGCTGCGCTCCTGAGCCAAGCCGCATCGGGGCTGAGGTTTGTTCCCCGAGCCCAGTTTCCCTTTGCAGAATGCAGCTCCTAGCAGCGCGTTTTGTGCGGTTTCGGAGCTAGGCCCTAGGTGGGGCCCTCCCGAGCTGGCTCTGGGGGGGTTGCTAGGGCCAGTGCACACAGGGCTTCTTCAGGCCAAATCAGCCTTCTCCGCGAAGGAGAAGACGTTTGGAGTGGGTTTCCAGCGGCGGAGACCACCAGCCAAGCAGCAGTGCCCACGGAGCCAGAGGCAGCCCAGACCCTCCCTGGCCCTATGGGGAGCCTAGGGCTAGGTGAGAACCAGGCAGGCGCTGCGCTCCTGAGCCAAGCCGCATCGGGGCTGAGGTTTGTTCCCCGAGCCCAGTTTCCCTTTGCAGAATGCAGCTCCTAGCAGCGCGTTTTGTGCGGTTTCGGAGCTAGGCCCTAGGTGGGGCCCTCCCGAGCTGGCTCTGGGGGGGTTGCTAGGGCCAGTGCACACAGGGCTTCTTCAGGCCAAATCAGCCTTCTCCGCGAAGGAGAAGACGTTTGGAGTGGGTTTCCAGCGGCGGAGACCACCAGCCAAGCAGCAGTGCCCACGGAGCCAGAGGCAGCCCAGACCCTCCTGGGCCCTATGGGGAGCCTAGGGCTAGGTGAGAAGCAGGCAGGCGCTGCGCTCCTGAGCCAAGCCGCATCGGGGCTGAGGTTTGTTCCCCGAGCCCAGTTTCCCTTTGCAGAATGCAGCTCCTCGCAGCGCGTTTTGTGCGGTTTCGGAGCTAGGCCCTAGGTGGGGCCCTCCCGAGCTGGCTCTGGGGGGGTTGCTAGGGCCAGTGCACACAGGGCTTCTTCAGGCCAAATCAGCCTTCTCCGCGAAGGAGAAGACGTTTGGAGTGGGTTTCCAGCGGCGGAGACCACCAGCCAAGCAGCAGTGCCCACGGAGCCAGAGGCAGCCCAGACCCTCCCTGGCCCTATGGGGAGCCTAGGGCTAGGTGAGAAGCAGGCAGGCGCTGCGCTCCTGAGCCAAGCCGCATCGGGGCTGAGGTTTGTTCCCCGAGCCCAGTTTCCCTTTGCAGAATGCAGCTCCTAGCAGCGCGTTTTGTGCGGTTTCGGAGCTAGGCCCTAGGTGGGGCCCTCCCGAGCTGGCTCTGGGGGGGTTGCTAGGGCCAGTGCACACAGGGCTTCTTCAGGCCAAATCAGCCTTCTCCGCGAAGGAGAAGACGTTTGGAGTGGGTTTCCAGCGGCGGAGACCACCAGCCAAGCAGCAGTGCCCACGGAGCCAGAGGCAGCCCAGACCCTCCTGGGCCCTATGGGGAGCCTAGGGCTAGGTGAGAACCAGGCAGGCACTGCGCTCCTGAGCCAAGCCGCATCGGGGCTGAGGTTTGTTCCCCGAGCCCAGTTTCCCTTTGCAGAATGCAGCTCCTAGCAGCGCGTTTTGTGCGGTTTCGGAGCTAGGCCCTAGGTGGGGCCCTCCCGAGCTGGCTCTGGGGGGGTTGCTAGGGCCAGTGCACACAGGGCTTCTTCAGGCCAAATCAGCCTTCTCCGCGAAGGAGAAGACGTTTGGAGTGGGTTTCCAGCGGCGGAGACCACCAGCCAAGCAGCAGTGCCCACGGAGCCAGAGGCAGCCCAGACCCTCCCTGGCCCTATGGGGAGCCTAGGGCTAGGTGAGAACCAGGCAGGCGCTGCGCTCCTGAGCCAAGCCGCATCGGGGCTGAGGTTTGTTCCCCGAGCCCAGTTTCCCTTTGCAGAATGCAGCTCCTAGCAGCGCGTTTTGTGCGGTTTCGGAGCTAGGCCCTAGGTGGGGCCCTCCCGAGCTGGCTCTGGGGGGGTTGCTAGGGCCAGTGCACACAGGGCTTCTTCAGGCCAAATCAGCCTTCTCCGCGAAGGAGAAGACGTTTGGAGTGGGTTTCCAGCGGCGGAGACCACCAGCCAAGCAGCAGTGCCCACGGAGCCAGAGGCAGCCCAGACCCTCCCTGGCCCTATGGGGAGCCTAGGGCTAGGTGAGAACCAGGCAGGCGCTGCGCTCCTGAGCCAAGCCGCATCGGGGCTGAGGTTTGTTCCCCGAGCCCAGTTTCCCTTTGCAGAATGCAGCTCCTAGCAGCGCGTTTTGTGCGGTTTCGGAGCTAGGCCCTAGGTGGGGCCCTCCCGAGCTGGCTCTGGGGGGGTTGCTAGCGCCAGTGCACACAGGGCTTCTTCAGGCCAAATCAGCCTTCTCCGCGAAGGAGAAGACGTTTGGAGTGGGTTTCCAGCGGCGGAGACCACCAGCCAAGCAGCAGTGCCCACGGAGCCAGAGGCAGCCCAGACCCTCCCTGGCCCTATGGGGAGCCTAGGGCTAGGTGAGAACCAGGCAGGCGCTGCGCTCCTGAGCCAAGCCGCATCGGGGCTGAGGTTTGTTCCCCGAGCCCAGTTTCCCTTTGCAGAATGCAGCTCCTCGAAGCGCGTTTTGTGCGGTTTCGGAGCTAGGCCCTAGGTGGGGCCCTCCCGAGCTGGCTCTGGGGGGGTTGCTAGGGCCAGTGCACACAGGGCTTCTTCAGGCCAAATCAGCCTTCTCCGCGAAGGAGAAGACGTTTGGAGTGGGTTTCCAGCGGCGGAGACCACCAGCCAAGCAGCAGTGCCCACGGAGCCAGAGGCAGCCCAGACCCTCCCTGGCCCTATGGGGAGCCTAGGGCTAGGTGAGAACCAGGCAGGCGCTGCGCTCCTGAGCCAAGCCGCATCGGGGCTGAGGTTTGTTCCCCGAGCCCAGTTTCCCTTTGCAGAATGCAGCTCCTAGCAGCGCGTTTTGTGCGGTTTCGGAGCTAGGCCCTAGGTGGGGCCCTCCCGAGCTGGCTCTGGGGGGGTTGCTAGGGCCAGTGCACACAGGGCTTCTTCAGGCCAAATCAGCCTTCTCCGCGAAGGAGAAGACGTTTGGAGTGGGTTTCCAGCGGCGGAGACCACCAGCCAAGCAGCAGTGCCCACGGAGCCAGAGGCAGCCCAGACCCTCCTGGGCCCTATGGGGAGCCTAGGGCTAGGTGAGAACCAGGCAGGCACTGCGCTCCTGAGCCAAGCCGCATCGGGGCTGAGGGTTGTTCCCCGAGCCCAGTTTCCCTTTGCAGAATGCAGCTCCTAGCAGCGCGTTTTGTGCGGTTTCGGAGCTAGGCCCTAGGTGGGGCCCTCCCGAGCTGGCTCTGGGGGGGTTGCTAGGGCCAGTGCACACAGGGCTTCTTCAGGCCAAATCAGCCTTCTCCGCGAAGGAGAAGACGTTTGGAGTTGGTTTCCAGCGGCGGAGACCACCAGCCAAGCAGCAGTGCCCACGGAGCCAGAGGCAGCCCAGACCCTCCTGGGCCCTATGGGGAGCCTAGGGCTAGGTGAGAACCAGGCAGGCGCTGCGCTCCTGAGCCAAGCCGCATCGGGGCTGAGGTTTGTTCCCCGAGCCCAGTTTCCCTTTGCAGAATGCAGCTCCTAGCAGCGCGTTTTGTGCGGTTTCGGAGCTAGGCCCTAGGTGGGGCCCTCCCGAGCTGGCTCTGGGGGGGTTGCTAGGGCCAGTGCACACAGGGCTTCTTCAGGCCAAATCAGCCTTCTCCGCGAAGGAGAAGACGTTTGGAGTTGGTTTCCAGCGGCGGAGACCACCAGCCAAGCAGCAGTGCCCACGGAGCCAGAGGCAGCCCAGACCCTCCCGGGCCCTATGGGGAGCCTAGGGCTAGGTGAGAACCAGGCAGGCGCTGCGCTCCTGAGCCAAGCCGCATCGGGGCTGAGGTTTGTTCCCCGAGCCCAGTTTCCCTTTGCAGAATGCAGCTCCTAGCAGCGCGTTTTGTGCGGTTTCGGAGCTAGGCCCTAGGTGGGGCCCTCCCGAGCTGGCTCTGGGGGGGTTGCTAGGGCCAGTGCACACAGGGCTTCTTCAGGCCAAATCAGCCTTCTCCGCGAAGGAGAAGACGTTTGGAGTGGGTTTCCAGCGGCGGAGACCACCAGCCAAGCAGCAGTGCCCACGGAGCCAGAGGCAGCCCAGACCCTCCCTGGCCCTATGGGGAGCCTAGGGCTAGGTGAGAACCAGGCAGGCGCTGCGCTCCTGAGCCAAGCCGCATCGGGGCTGAGGTTTGTTCCCCGAGCCCAGTTTCCCTTTGCAGAATGCAGCTCCTAGCAGCGCGTTTTGTGCGGTTTCGGAGCTAGGCCCTAGGTGGGGCCCTCCCGAGCTGGCTCTGGGGGGGTTGCTAGGGCCAGTGCACACAGGGCTTCTTCAGGCCAAATCAGCCTTCTCCGCGAAGGAGAAGACGTTTGGAGTTGGTTTCCAGCGGCGGAGACCACCAGCCAAGCAGCAGTGCCCACGGAGCCAGAGGCAGCCCAGACCCTCCCTGGCCCTATGGGGAGCCTAGGGCTAGGTGAGAAGCAGGCAGGCGCTGCGCTCCTGAGCCAAGCCGCATCGGGGCTGAGGTTTGTTCCCCGAGCCCAGTTTCCCTTTGCAGAATGCAGCTCCTAGCAGCGCGTTTTGTGCGGTTTCGGAGCTAGGCCCTAGGTGGGGCCCTCCCGAGCTGGCTCTGGGGGGGTTGCTAGGGCCAGTGCACACAGGGCTTCTTCAGGCCAAATCAGCCTTCTCCGCGAAGGCGAAGACGTTTGGAGTGGGTTTCCAGCGGCGGAGACCACCAGCCAAGCAGCAGTGCCCACGGAGCCAGAGGCAGCCCAGACCCTCCCTGGCCCTATGGGGAGCCTAGGGCTAGGTGAGAACCAGGCAGGCGCTGCGCTCCTGAGCCAAGCCGCATCGGGGCTGAGGTTTGTTCCCCGAGCCCAGTTTCCCTTTGCAGAATGCAGCTCCTAGCAGCGCGTTTTGTGCGGTTTCGGAGCTAGGCCCTAGGTGGGGCCCTCCCGAGCTGGCTCTGGGGGGGTTGCTAGGGCCAGTGCACACAGGGCTTCTTCAGGCCAAATCAGCCTTCTCCGCGAAGGAGAAGACGTTTGGAGTGGGTTTCCAGCGGCGGAGACCACCAGCCAAGCAGCAGTGCCCACGGAGCCAGAGGCAGCCCAGACCCTCCCTGGCCCTATGGGGAGCCTAGGGCTAGGTGAGAAGCAGGCAGGCGCTGCGCTCCTGAGCCAAGCCGCATCGGGGCTGAGGTTTGTTCCCCGAGCCCAGTTTCCCTTTGCAGAATGCAGCTCCTAGCAGCGCGTTTTGTGCGGTTTCGGAGCCGGGCCCTAGGTGGGGCCCTCCCGAGCTGGCTCTGGGGGGGTTGCTAGGGCCAGTGCACACAGGGCTTCTTCAGGCCAAATCAGCCTTCTCCGCGAAGGAGAAGACGTTTGGAGTGGGTTTCCAGCGGCGGAGACCACCAGCCAAGCAGCAGTGCCCACGGAGCCAGAGGCAGCCCAGACCCTCCCTGGCCCTATGGGGAGCCTAGGGCTAGGTGAGAACCAGGCAGGCGCTGCGCTCCTGAGCCAAGCCGCATCGGGGCTGAGGTTTGTTCCCCGAGCCCAGTTTCCCTTTGCAGAATGCAGCTCCTAGCAGCGCGTTTTGTGCGGTTTCGGAGCTAGGCCCTAGGTGGGGCCCTCCCGAGCTGGCTCTGGGGGGGTTGCTAGGGCCAGTGCACACAGGGCTTCTTCAGGCCAAATCAGCCTTCTCCGCGAAGGAGAAGACGTTTGGAGTGGGTTTCCAGCGGCGGAGACCACCAGCCAAGCAGCAGTGCCCACGGAGCCAGAGGCAGCCCAGACCCTCCTTGGCCCTATGGGGAGCCTAGGGCTAGGTGAGAACCAGGCAGGCGCTGCGCTCCTGAGCCAAGCCGCATCGGGGCTGAGGTTTGTTCCCCGAGCCCAGTTTCCCTTTGCAGAATGCAGCTCCTAGCAGCGCGTTTTGTGCGGTTTCGGAGCTAGGCCCTAGGTGGGGCCCTCCCGAGCTGGCTCTGGGGGGGTTGCTAGGGCCAGTGCACACAGGGCTTCTTCAGGCCAAATCAGCCTTCTCCGCGAAGGAGAAGACGTTTGGAGTGGGTTTCCAGCGGCGGAGACCACCAGCCAAGCAGCAGTGCCCACGGAGCCAGAGGCAGCCCAGACCCTCCTGGGCCCTATGGGGAGCCTAGGGCTAGGTGAGAAGCAGGCAGGCGCTGCGCTCCTGAGCCAAGCCGCATCGGGGCTGAGGTTTGTTCCCCGAGCCCAGTTTCCCTTTGCAGAATGCAGCTCCTAGCAGCGCGTTTTGTGCGGTTTCGGAGCTAGGCCCTAGGTGGGGCCCTCCCGAGCTGGCTCTGGGGGGGTTGCTAGGGCCAGTGCACACAGGGCTTCTTCAGGCCAAATCAGCCTTCTCCGCGAAGGAGAAGACGTTTGGAGTGGGTTTCCAGCGGCGGAGACCACCAGCCAAGCAGCAGTGCCCACGGAGCCAGAGGCAGCCCAGACCCTCCTTGGCCCTATGGGCAGCCGAGGGCTAGGTGAGAACCAGGCAGGCGCTGCGCTCCTGAGCCAAGCCGCATCGGGGCTGAGGTTTGTTCCCCGAGCCCAGTTTCCCTTTGCAGAATGCAGCTCCTAGCAGCGCGTTTTGTGCGGTTTCGGAGCTAGGCCCTAGGTGGGGCCCTCCCGAGCTGGCTCTGGGGGGGTTGCTAGGGCCAGTGCACACAGGGCTTCTTCAGGCCAAATCAGCCTTCTCCGCGAAGGAGAAGACGTTTGGAGTGGGTTTCCAGCGGCGGAGACCACCAGCCAAGCAGCAGTGCCCACGGAGCCAGAGGCAGCCCAGACCCTCCCTGGCCCTATGGGGAGCCTAGGGCTAGGTGAGAAGCAGGCAGGCGCTGCGCTCCTGAGCCAAGCCGCATCGGGGCTGAGGTTTGTTCCCCGAGCCCAGTTTCCCTTTGTAGAATGCAGCTCCTAGCAGCGCGTTTTGTGCGGTTTCGGAGCTAGGCCCTAGGTGGGGCCCTCCCGAGCTGGCTCTGGGGGGGTTGCTAGGGCCAGTGCACACAGGGCTTCTTCAGGCCAAATCAGCCTTCTCCGCGAAGGAGAAGACGTTTGGAGTGGGTTTCCAGCGGCGGAGACCACCAGCCAAGCAGCAGTGCCCACGGAACCAGAGGCAGCCCAGACCCTCCTTGGCCCTATGGGCAGCCGAGGGCTAGGTGAGAACCAGGCAGGCGCTGCGCTCCTGAGCCAAGCCGCATCGGGGCTGAGGTTTGTTCCCCGAGCCCAGTTTCCCTTTGCAGAATGCAGCTCCTAGCAGCGCGTTTTGTGCGGTTTCGGAGCTAGGCCCTAGGTGGGGCCCTCCCGAGCTGGCTCTGGGGGGGTTGCTAGGGCCAGTGCACACAGGGCTTCTTCAGGCCAAATCAGCCTTCTCCGCGAAGGAGAAGACGTTTGGAGTGGGTTTCCAGCGGCGGAGACCACCAGCCAAGCAGCAGTGCCCACGGAGCCAGAGGCAGCCCAGACCCTCCTGGGCCCTATGGGGAGCCTAGGGCTAGGTGAGAACCAGGCAGGCGCTGCGCTCCTGAGCCAAGCCGCATCGGGGCTGAGGTTTGTTCCCCGAGCCCAGTTTCCCTTTGCAGAATGCAGCTCCTAGCAGCGCGTTTTGTGCGGTTTCGGAGCTAGGCCCTAGGTGGGGCCCTCCCGAGCTGGCTCTGGGGGGGTTGCTAGGGCCAGTGCACACAGGGCTTCTTCAGGCCAAATCAGCCTTCTCCGCGAAGGAGAAGACGTTTGGAGTGGGTTTCCAGCGGCGGAGACCACCAGCCAAGCAGCAGTGCCCACGGAGCCAGAGGCAGCCCAGACCCTCCCTGGCCCTATGGGCAGCCTAGGGCTAGGTGAGAAGCAGGCAGGCGCTGCGCTCCTGAGCCAAGCCGCATCGGGGCTGAGGTTTGTTCCCCGAGCCCAGTTTCCCTTTGCAGAATGCAGCTCCTAGCAGCGCGTTTTGTGCGGTTTCGGAGCTAGGCCCTAGGTGGGGCCCTCCCGAGCTGGCTCTGGGGGGGTTGCTAGGGCCAGTGCACACAGGGCTTCTTCAGGCCAAATCAGCCTTCTCCGCGAAGGAGAAGACGTTTGGAGTGGGTTTCCAGCGGCGGAGACCACCAGCCAAGCAGCAGTGCCCACGGAGCCAGAGGCAGCCCAGACCCTCCCTGGCCCTATGGGGAGCCTAGGGCTAGGTGAGAACCAGGCAGGCGCTGCGCTCCTGAGCCAAGCCGCATCGGGGCTGAGGTTTGTTCCCCGAGCCCAGTTTCCCTTTGCAGAATGCAGCTCCTAGCAGCGCGTTTTGTGCGGTTTCGGAGCTAGGCCCTAGGTGGGGCCCTCCCGAGCTGGCTCTGGGGGGGTTGCTAGGGCCAGTGCACACAGGGCTTCTTCAGGCCAAATCAGCCTTCTCCGCGAAGGAGAAGACGTTTGGAGTGGGTTTCCAGCGGCGGAGACCACCAGCCAAGCAGCAGTGCCCACGGAGCCAGAGGCAGCCCAGACCCTCCTGGGCCCTATGGGGAGCCTAGGGCTAGGTGAGAACCAGGCAGGCGCTGCGCTCCTGAGCCAAGCCGCATCGGGGCTGAGGTTTGTTCCCCGAGCCCAGTTTCCCTTTGCAGAATGCAGCTCCTAGCAGCGCGTTTTGTGCGGTTTCGGAGCTAGGCCCTAGGTGGGGCCCTCCCGAGCTGGCTCTGGGGGGGTTGCTAGGGCCAGTGCACACAGGGCTTCTTCAGGCCAAATCAGCCTTCTCCGCGAAGGAGAAGACGTTTGGAGTGGGTTTCCAGCGGCGGAGACCACCAGCCAAGCAGCAGTGCCCACGGAGCCAGAGGCAGCCCAGACCCTCCTTGGCCCTATGGGCAGCCGAGGGCTAGGTGAGAACCAGGCAGGCGCTGCGCTCCTGAGCCAAGCCGCATCGGGGCTGAGGTTTGTTCCCCGAGCCCAGTTTCCCTTTGCAGAATGCAGCTCCTAGCAGCGCGTTTTGTGCGGTTTCGGAGCTAGGCCCTAGGTGGGGCCCTCCCGAGCTGGCTCTGGGGGGGTTGCTAGGGCCAGTGCACACAGGGCTTCTTCAGGCCAAATCAGCCTTCTCCGCGAAGGAGAAGACGTTTGGAGTGGGTTTCCAGCGGCGGAGACCACCAGCCAAGCAGCAGTGCCCACGAGCCAGAGGCAGCCCAGACCCTCCCTGGCCCTATGGGGAGCCTAGGGCTAGGTGAGAACCAGGCAGGCGCTGCGCTCCTGAGCCAAGCCGCATCGGGGCTGAGGTTTGTTCCCCGAGCCCAGTTTCCCTTTGCAGAATGCAGCTCCTAGCAGCGCGTTTTGTGCGGTTTCGGAGCTAGGCCCTAGGTGGGGCCCTCCCGAGCTGGCTCTGGGGGGGTTGCTAGGGCCAGTGCACACAGGGCTTCTTCAGGCCAAATCAGCCTTCTCCGCGAAGGAGAAGACGTTTGGAGTGGGTTTCCAGCGGCGGAGACCACCAGCCAAGCAGCAGTGCCCACGAGCCAGAGGCAGCCCAGACCCTCCCTGGCCCTATGGGGAGCCTAGGGCTAGGTGAGAACCAGGCAGGCGCTGCGCTCCTGAGCCAAGCCGCATCGGGGCTGAGGTTTGTTCCCCGAGCCCAGTTTCCCTTTGCAGAATGCAGCTCCTAGCAGCGCGTTTTGTGCGGTTTCGGAGCTAGGCCCTAGGTGGGGCCCTCCCGAGCTGGCTCTGGGGGGGTTGCTAGGGCCAGTGCACACAGGGCTTCTTCAGGCCAAATCAGCCTTCTCCGCGAAGGAGAAGACGTTTGGAGTGGGTTTCCAGCGGCGGAGACCACCAGCCAAGCAGCAGTGCCCACGGAGCCAGAGGCAGCCCAGACCCTCCTTGGCCCTATGGGCAGCCGAGGGCTAGGTGAGAACCAGGCAGGCGCTGCGCTCCAGAGCCAAGCCGCATCGGGGCTGAGGTTTGTTCCCCGAGCCCAGTTTCCCTTTGCAGAATGCAGCTCCTAGCAGCGCGTTTTGTGCGGTTTCGGAGCTAGGCCCTAGGTGGGGCCCTCCCGAGCTGGCTCTGGGGGGGTTGCTAGGGCCAGTGCACACAGGGCTTCTTCAGGCCAAATCAGCCTTCTCCGCGAAGGAGACGACGTTTGGAGTGGGTTTCCAGCGGCGGAGACCACCAGCCAAGCAGCAGTGCCCACGGAGCCAGAGGCAGCCCAGACCCTCCTGGGCCCTATGGGGAGCCTAGGGCTAGGTGAGAACCAGGCAGGCGCTGCGCTCCTGAGCCAAGCCGCATCGGGGCTGAGGTTTGTTCCCCGAGCCCAGTTTCCCTTTGCAGAATGCAGCTCCTAGCAGCGCGTTTTGTGCGGTTTCGGAGCTAGGCCCTAGGTGGGGCCCTCCCGAGCTGGCTCTGGGGGGGTTGCTAGGGCCAGTGCACACAGGGCTTCTTCAGGCCAAATCAGCCTTCTCCGCGAAGGAGAAGACGTTTGGAGTGGGTTTCCAGCGGCGGAGACCACCAGCCAAGCAGCAGTGCCCACGGAGCCAGAGGCAGCCCAGACCCTCCTGGGCCCTATGGGGAGCCTAGGGCTAGGTGAGAAGCAGGCAGGCGCTGCGCTCCTGAGCCAAGCCGCATCGGGGCTGAGGTTTGTTCCCCGAGCCCAGTTTCCCTTTGCAGAATGCAGCTCCTAGCAGCGCGTTTTGTGCGGTTTCGGAGCTAGGCCCTAGGTGGGGCCCTCCCGAGCTGGCTCTGGGGGGGTTGCTAGGGCCAGTGCACACAGGGCTTCTTCAGGCCAAATCAGCCTTCTCCGCGAAGGAGAAGACGTTTGGAGTGGGTTTCCAGCGGCGGAGACCACCAGCCAAGCAGCAGTGCCCACGGAGCCAGAGGCAGCCCAGACCCTCCCTGGCCCTATGGGGAGCCTAGGGCTAGGTGAGAAGCAGGCAGGCGCTGCGCTCCTGAGCCAAGCCGCATCGGGGCTGAGGTTTGTTCCCCGAGCCCAGTTTCCCTTTGCAGAATGCAGCTCCTAGCAGCGCGTTTTGTGCGGTTTCGGAGCTAGGCCCTAGGTGGGGCCCTCCCGAGCTGGCTCTGGGGGGGTTGCTAGGGCCAGTGCACACAGGGCTTCTTCAGGCCAAATCAGCCTTCTCCGCGAAGGAGAAGACGTTTGGAGTGGGTTTCCAGCGGCGGAGACCACCAGCCAAGCAGCAGTGCCCACGGAGCCAGAGGCAGCCCAGACCCTCCCTGGCCCTATGGGGAGCCTAGGGCTAGGTGAGAACCAGGCAGGCGCTGCGCTCCTGAGCCAAGCCGCATCGGGGCTGAGGTTTGTTCCCCGAGCCCAGTTTCCCTTTGCAGAATGCAGCTCCTAGCAGCGCGTTTTGTGCGGTTTCGGAGCTAGGCCCTAGGTGGGGCCCTCCCGAGCTGGCTCTGGGGGGGTTGCTAGGGCCAGTGCACACAGGGCTTCTTCAGGCCAAATCAGCCTTCTCCGCGAAGGAGAAGACGTTTGGAGTGGGTTTCCAGCGGCGGAGACCACCAGCCAAGCAGCAGTGCCCACGGAGCCAGAGGCAGCCCAGACCCTCCCTGGCCCTATGGGGAGCCTAGGGCTAGGTGAGAAGCAGGCATGCGCTGCGCTCCTGAGCCAAGCCGCATCGGGGCTGAGGTTTGTTCCCCGAGCCCAGTTTCCCTTTGCAGAATGCAGCTCCTAGCAGCGCGTTTTGTGCGGTTTCGGAGCTAGGCCCTAGGTGGGGCCCTCCCGAGCTGGCTCTGGGGCGGTTGCTAGGGCCAGTGCACACAGGGCTTCTTCAGGCCAAATCAGCCTTCTCCGCGAAGGAGAAGACGTTTGGAGTGGGTTTCCAGCGGCGGAGACCACCAGCCAAGCAGCAGTGCCCACGAGCCAGAGGCAGCCCAGACCCTCCCTGGCCCTATGGGGAGCCTAGGGCTAGGTGAGAAGCAGGCAGGCGCTGCGCTCCTGAGCCAAGCCGCATCGGGGCTGAGGTTTGTTCCCCGAGCCCAGTTTCCCTTTGCAGAATGCAGCTCCTAGCAGCGCGTTTTGTGCGGTTTCGGAGCTAGGCCCTAGGTGGGGCCCTCCCGAGCTGGCTCTGGGGGGGTTGCTAGGGCCAGTGCACACAGGGCTTCTTCAGGCCAAATCAGCCTTCTCCGCGAAGGAGAAGACGTTTGGAGTGGGTTTCCAGCGGCGGAGACCACCAGCCAAGCAGCAGTGCCCACGGAGCCAGAGGCAGCCCAGACCCTCCTTGGCCCTATGGGCAGCCGAGGGCTAGGTGAGAACCAGGCAGGCGCTGCGCTCCTGAGCCAAGCCGCATCGGGGCTGAGGTTTGTTCCCCGAGCCCAGTTTCCCTTTGCAGAATGCAGCTCCTAGCAGCGCGTTTTGTGCGGTTTCGGAGCTAGGCCCTAGGTGGGGCCCTCCCGAGCTGGCTCTGGGGGGGTTGCTAGGGCCAGTGCACACAGGGCTTCTTCAGGCCAAATCAGCCTTCTCCGCGAAGGAGACGACGTTTGGAGTGGGTTTCCAGCGGCGGAGACCACCAGCCAAGCAGCAGTGCCCACGGAGCCAGAGGCAGCCCAGACCCTCCTGGGCCCTATGGGGAGCCTAGGGCTAGGTGAGAACCAGGCAGGCGCTGCGCTCCTGAGCCAAGCCGCATCGGGGCTGAGGTTTGTTCCCCGAGCCCAGTTTCCCTTTGCAGAATGCAGCTCCTAGCAGCGCGTTTTGTGCGGTTTCGGAGCTAGGCCCTAGGTGGGGCCCTCCCGAGCTGGCTCTGGGGGGGTTGCTAGGGCCAGTGCACACAGGGCTTCTTCAGGCCAAATCAGCCTTCTCCGCGAAGGAGAAGACGTTTGGAGTGGGTTTCCAGCGGCGGAGACCACCAGCCAAGCAGCAGTGCCCACGGAGCCAGAGGCAGCCCAGACCCTCCTTGGCCCTATGGGCAGCCGAGGGCTAGGTGAGAACCAGGCAGGCGCTGCGCTCCTGAGCCAAGCCGCATCGGGGCTGAGGTTTGTTCCCCGAGCCCAGTTTCCCTTTGCAGAATGCAGCTCCTAGCAGCGCGTTTTGTGCGGTTTCGGAGCTAGGCCCTAGGTGGGGCCCTCCCGAGCTGGCTCTGGGGGGGTTGCTAGGGCCAGTGCACACAGGGCTTCTTCAGGCCAAATCAGCCTTCTCCGCGAAGGAGAAGACGTTTGGAGTGGGTTTCCAGCGGCGGAGACCACCAGCCAAGCAGCAGTGCCCACGGAGCCAGAGGCAGCCCAGACCCTCCCTGGCCCTATGGGGAGCCTAGGGCTAGGTGAGAAGCAGGCAGGCGCTGCGCTCCTGAGCCAAGCCGCATCGGGGCTGAGGTTTGTTCCCCGAGCCCAGTTTCCCTTTGCAGAATGCAGCTCCTAGCAGCGCGTTTTGTGCGGTTTCGGAGCTAGGCCCTAGGTGGGGCCCTCCCGAGCTGGCTCTGGGGGGGTTGCTAGGGCCAGTGCACACAGGGCTTCTTCAGGCCAAATCAGCCTTCTCCGCGAAGGAGAAGACGTTTGGAGTGGGTTTCCAGCGGCGGAGACCACCAGCCAAGCAGCAGTGCCCACGGAGCCAGAGGCAGCCCAGACCCTCCCTGGCCCTATGGGGAGCCTAGGGCTAGGTGAGAAGCAGGCAGGCGCTGCGCTCCTGAGCCAAGCCGCATCGGGGCTGAGGTTTGTTCCCCGAGCCCAGTTTCCCTTTGCAGAATGCAGCTCCTAGCAGCGCGTTTTGTGCGGTTTCGGAGCTAGGCCCTAGGTGGGGCCCTCCCGAGCTGGCTCTGGGGCGGTTGCTAGGGCCAGTGCACACAGGGCTTCTTCAGGCCAAATCAGCCTTCTCCGCGAAGGAGAAGACGTTTGGAGTGGGTTTCCAGCGGCGGAGACCACCAGCCAAGCAGCAGTGCCCACGGAGCCAGAGGCAGCCCAGACCCTCCCTGGCCCTATGGGGAGCCTAGGGCTAGGTGAGAAGCAGGCAGGCGCTGCGCTCCTGAGCCAAGCCGCATCGGGGCTGAGGTTTGTTCCCCGAGCCCAGTTTCCCTTTGCAGAATGCAGCTCCTAGCAGCGCGTTTTGTGCGGTTTCGGAGCTAGGCCCTAGGTGGGGCCCTCCCGAGCTGGCTCTGGGGGGGTTGCTAGGGCCAGTGCACACAGGGCTTCTTCAGGCCAAATCAGCCTTCTCCGCGAAGGAGAAGACGTTTGGAGTGGGTTTCCAGCGGCGGAGACCACCAGCCAAGCAGCAGTGCCCACGGAGCCAGAGGCAGCCCAGACCCTCCTTGGCCCTATGGGCAGCCGAGGGCTAGGTGAGAACCAGGCAGGCGCTGCGCTCCTGAGCCAAGCCGCATCGGGGCTGAGGTTTGTTCCCCGAGCCCAGTTTCCCTTTGCAGAATGCAGCTCCTAGCAGCGCGTTTTGTGCGGTTTCGGAGCTAGGCCCTAGGTGGGGCCCTCCCGAGCTGGCTCTGGGGGGGTTGCTAGGGCCAGTGCACACAGGGCTTCTTCAGGCCAAATCAGCCTTCTCCGCGAAGGAGACGACGTTTGGAGTGGGTTTCCAGCGGCGGAGACCACCAGCCAAGCAGCAGTGCCCACGGAGCCAGAGGCAGCCCAGACCCTCCTGGGCCCTATGGGGAGCCTAGGGCTAGGTGAGAACCAGGCAGGCGCTGCGCTCCTGAGCCAAGCCGCATCGGGGCTGAGGTTTGTTCCCCGAGCCCAGTTTCCCTTTGCAGAATGCAGCTCCTAGCAGCGCGTTTTGTGCGGTTTCGGAGCTAGGCCCTAGGTGGGGCCCTCCCGAGCTGGCTCTGGGGGGGTTGCTAGGGCCAGTGCACACAGGGCTTCTTCAGGCCAAATCAGCCTTCTCCGCGAAGGAGAAGACGTTTGGAGTGGGTTTCCAGCGGCGGAGACCACCAGCCAAGCAGCAGTGCCCACGGAGCCAGAGGCAGCCCAGACCCTCCTTGGCCCTATGGGCAGCCGAGGGCTAGGTGAGAACCAGGCAGGCGCTGCGCTCCTGAGCCAAGCCGCATCGGGGCTGAGGTTTGTTCCCCGAGCCCAGTTTCCCTTTGCAGAATGCAGCTCCTAGCAGCGCGTTTTGTGCGGTTTCGGAGCTAGGCCCTAGGTGGGGCCCTCCCGAGCTGGCTCTGGGGGGGTTGCTAGGGCCAGTGCACACAGGGCTTCTTCAGGCCAAATCAGCCTTCTCCGCGAAGGAGAAGACGTTTGGAGTGGGTTTCCAGCGGCGGAGACCACCAGCCAAGCAGCAGTGCCCACGGAGCCAGAGGCAGCCCAGACCCTCCCTGGCCCTATGGGGAGCCTAGGGCTAGGTGAGAAGCAGGCAGGCGCTGCGCTCCTGAGCCAAGCCGCATCGGGGCTGAGGTTTGTTCCCCGAGCCCAGTTTCCCTTTGCAGAATGCAGCTCCTAGCAGCGCGTTTTGTGCGGTTTCGGAGCTAGGCCCTAGGTGGGGCCCTCCCGAGCTGGCTCTGGGGGGGTTGCTAGGGCCAGTGCACACAGGGCTTCTTCAGGCCAAATCAGCCTTCTCCGCGAAGGAGAAGACGTTTGGAGTGGGTTTCCAGCGGCGGAGACCACCAGCCAAGCAGCAGTGCCCACGGAGCCAGAGGCAGCCCAGACCCTCCCTGGCCCTATGGGGAGCCTAGGGCTAGGTGAGAACCAGGCAGGCGCTGCGCTCCTGAGCCAAGCCGCATCGGGGCTGAGGTTTGTTCCCTGAGCCCAGTTTCCCTTTGCAGAATGCAGCTCCTAGCAGCGCGTTTTGTGCGGTTTCGGAGCTAGGCCCTAGTTGGGGCCCTCCCGAGCTGGCTCTGGGGGGGTTGCTAGGGCCAGTGCACACAGGGCTTCTTCAGGCCAAATCAGCCTTCTCCGCGAAGGAGAAGACGTTTGGAGTGGGTTTCCAGCGGCGGAGACCACCAGCCAAGCAGCAGTGCCCACGGAGCCAGAGGCAGCCCAGACCCTCCCGGGCCCTATGGGGAGCCTAGGGCTAGGTGAGAACCAGGCAGGCGCTGCGCTCCTGAGCCAAGCCGCATCGGGGCTGAGGTTTGTTCCCCGAGCCCAGTTTCCCTTTGCAGAATGCAGCTCCTAGCAGCGCGTTTTGTGCGGTTTCGGAGCTAGGCCCTAGGTGGGGCCCTCCCGAGCTGGCTCTGGGGGGGTTGCTAGGGCCAGTGCACACAGGGCTTCTTCAGGCCAAATCAGCCTTCTCCGCGAAGGAGAAGACGTTTGGAGTGGGTTTCCAGCGGCGGAGACCACCAGCCAAGCAGCAGTGCCCACGGAGCCAGAGGCAGCCCAGACCCTCCCTGGCCCTATGGGGAGCCTAGGGCTAGGTGAGAAGCAGGCAGGCGCTGCGCTCCTGAGCCAAGCCGCATCGGGGCTGAGGTTTGTTCCCTGAGCCCAGTTTCCCTTTGCAGAATGCAGCTCCTAGCAGCGCGTTTTGTGCGGTTTCGGAGCTAGGCCCTAGGTGGGGCCCTCCCGAGCTGGCTCTGGGGGGGTTGCTAGGGCCAGTGCACACAGGGCTTCTTCAGGCCAAATCAGCCTTCTCCGCGAAGGAGAAGACGTTTGGAGTGGGTTTCCAGCGGCGGAGACCACCAGCCAAGCAGCAGTGCCCACGGAGCCAGAGGCAGCCCAGACCCTCCCTGGCCCTATGGGGAGCCTAGGGCTAGGTGAGAACCAGGCAGGCGCTGCGCTCCTGAGCCAAGCCGCATCGGGGCTGAGGTTTGTTCCCCGAGCCCAGTTTCCCTTTGCAGAATGCAGCTCCTAGCAGCGCGTTTTGTGCGGTTTCGGAGCTAGGCCCTAGGTGGGGCCCTCCCGAGCTGGCTCTGGGGGAGTTGCTAGGGCCAGTGCACACAGGGCTTCTTCAGGCCAAATCAGCCTTCTCCGCGAAGGAGAAGACGTTTGGAGTGGGTTTCCAGCGGCGGAGACCACCAGCCAAGCAGCAGTGCCCACGGAGCCAGAGGCAGCCCAGACCCTCCCTGGCCCTATGGGGAGCCTAGGGCTAGGTGAGAACCAGGCAGGCGCTGCGCTCCTGAGCCAAGCCGCATCGGGGCTGAGGTTTGTTCCCCGAGCCCAGTTTCCCTTTGCAGAATGCAGCTCCTAGCAGCGCGTTTTGTGCGGTTTCGGAGCTAGGCCCTAGGTGGGGCCCTCCCGAGCTGGCTCTGGGGGGGTTGCTAGGGCCAGTGCACACAGGGCTTCTTCAGGCCAAATCAGCCTTCTCCGCGAAGGAGAAGACGTTTGGAGTGGGTTTCCAGCGGCGGAGACCACCAGCCAAGCAGCAGTGCCCACGGAGCCAGAGGCAGCCCAGACCCTCCTGGGCCCTATGGGGAGCCTAGGGCTAGGTGAGAAGCAGGCAGGCGCTGCGCTCCTGAGCCAAGCCGCATCGGGGCTGAGGTTTGTTCCCCGAGCCCAGTTTCCCTTTGCAGAATGCAGCTCCTAGCAGCGCGTTTTGTGCGGTTTCGGAGCTAGGCCCTAGGTGGGGCCCTCCCGAGCTGGCTCTGGGGGGGTTGTTAGGGCCAGTGCACACAGGGCTTCTTCAGGCCAAATCAGCCTTCTCCGCGAAGGAGAAGACGTTTGGAGTGGGTTTCCAGCGGCGGAGACCACCAGCCAAGCAGCAGTGCCCACGGAGCCAGAGGCAGCCCAGACCCTCCCTGGCCCTATGGGGAGCCTAGGGCTAGGTGAGAAGCAGGCAGGCGCTGCGCTCCTGAGCCAAGCCGCATCGGGGCTGAGGTTTGTTCCCCGAGCCCAGTTTCCCTTTGCAGAATGCAGCTCCTAGCAGCGCGTTTTGTGCGGTTTCGGAGCTAGGCCCTAGGTGGGGCCCTCCCGAGCTGGCTCTGGGGGGGTTGCTAGGGCCAGTGCACACAGGGCTTCTTCAGGCCAAATCAGCCTTCTCCGCGAAGGAGACGACGTTTGGAGTGGGTTTCCAGCGGCGGAGACCACCAGCCAAGCAGCAGTGCCCACGAGCCAGAGGCAGCCCAGACCCTCCCTGGCCCTATGGGGAGCCTAGGGCTAGGTGAGAAGCAGGCAGGCGCTGCGCTCCTGAGCCAAGCCGCATCGGGGCTGAGGTTTGTTCCCCGAGCCCAGTTTCCCTTTGCAGAATGCAGCTCCTAGCAGCGCGTTTTGTGCGGTTTCGGAGCTAGGCCCTAGGTGGGGCCCTCCCGAGCTGGCTCTGGGGGGGTTGCTAGGGCCAGTGCACACAGGGCTTCTTCAGGCCAAATCAGCCTTCTCCGCGAAGGAGAAGACGTTTGGAGTGGGTTTCCAGCGGCGGAGACCACCAGCCAAGCAGCAGTGCCCACGGAGCCAGAGGCAGCCCAGACCCTCCTTGGCCCTATGGGGAGCCTAGGGCTAGGTGAGAAGCAGGCAGGCGCTGCGCTCCTGAGCCAAGCCGCATCGGGGCTGAGGTTTGTTCCCCGAGCCCAGTTTCCCTTTGCAGAATGCAGCTCCTCGCAGCGCGTTTTGTGCGGTTTCGGAGCTAGGCCCTAGGTGGGGCCCTCCCGAGCTGGCTCTGGGGGGGTTGCTAGGGCCAGTGCACACAGGGCTTCTTCAGGCCAAATCAGCCTTCTCCGCGAAGGAGAAGACGTTTGGAGTGGGTTTCCAGCGGCGGAGACCACCAGCCAAGCAGCAGTGCCCACGGAGCCAGAGGCAGCCCAGACCCTCCCTGGCCCTATGGGGAGCCTAGGGCTAGGTGAGAACCAGGCAGGCGCTGCGCTCCTGAGCCAAGCCGCATCGGGGCTGAGGTTTGTTCCCCGAGCCCAGTTTCCCTTTGCAGAATGCAGCTCCTAGCAGCGCGTTTTGTGCGGTTTCGGAGCTAGGCCCTAGGTGGGGCCCTCCCGAGCTGGCTCTGGGGGGGTTGCTAGGGCCAGTGCACACAGGGCTTCTTCAGGCCAAATCAGCCTTCTCCGCGAAGGAGAAGACGTTTGGAGTGGGTTTCCAGCGGCGGAGACCACCAGCCAAGCAGCAGTGCCCACGGAGCCAGAGGCAGCCCAGACCCTCCCGGGCCCTATGGGGAGCCTAGGGCTAGGTGAGAACCAGGCAGGCGCTGCGCTCCTGAGCCAAGCCGCATCGGGGCTGAGGTTTGTTCCCCGAGCCCAGTTTCCCTTTGCAGAATGCAGCTCCTCGCAGCGCGTTTTGTGCGGTTTCGGAGCTAGGCCCTAGGTGGGGCCCTCCCGAGCTGGCTCTGGGGGGGTTGCTAGGGCCAGTGCACACAGGGCTTCTTCAGGCCAAATCAGCCTTCTCCGCGAAGGAGAAGACGTTTGGAGTGGGTTTCCAGCGGCGGAGACCACCAGCCAAGCAGCAGTGCCCACGGAGCCAGAGGCAGCCCAGACCCTCCCTGGCCCTATGGGGAGCCTAGGGCTAGGTGAGAACCAGGCAGGCGCTGCGCTCCTGAGCCAAGCCGCATCGGGGCTGAGGTTTGTTCCCCGAGCCCAGTTTCCCTTTGCAGAATGCAGCTCCTAGCAGCGCGTTTTGTGCGGTTTCGGAGCTAGGCCCTAGGTGGGGCCCTCCCGAGCTGGCTCTGGGGGGGTTGCTAGGGCCAGTGCACACAGGGCTTCTTCAGGCCAAATCAGCCTTCTCCGCGAAGGAGAAGACGTTTGGAGTGGGTTTCCAGCGGCGGAGACCACCAGCCAAGCAGCAGTGCCCACGGAGCCAGAGGCAGCCCAGACCCTCCCGGGCCCTATGGGGAGCCTAGGGCTAGGTGAGAACCAGGCAGGCGCTGCGCTCCTGAGCCAAGCCGCATCGGGGCTGAGGTTTGTTCCCCGAGCCCAGTTTCCCTTTGCAGAATGCAGCTCCTAGCAGCGCGTTTTGTGCGGTTTCGGAGCTAGGCCCTAGGTGGGGCCCTCCCGAGCTGGCTCTGGGGGGGTTGCTAGGGCCAGTGCACACAGGGCTTCTTCAGGCCAAATCAGCCTTCTCCGCGAAGGAGAAGACGTTTGGAGTGGGTTTCCAGCGGCGGAGACCACCAGCCAAGCAGCAGTGCCCACGGAGCCAGAGGCAGCCCAGACCCTCCCTGGCCCTATGGGGAGCCTAGGGCTAGGTGAGAACCAGGCAGGCGCTGCGCTCCTGAGCCAAGCCGCATCGGGGCTGAGGTTTGTTCCCCGAGCCCAGTTTCCCTTTGCAGAATGCAGCTCCTAGCAGCGCGTTTTGTGCGGTTTCGGAGCTAGGCCCTAGGTGGGGCCCTCCCGAGCTGGCTCTGGGGGGGTTGCTAGGGCCAGTGCACACAGGGCTTCTTCAGGCCAAATCAGCCTTCTCCGCGAAGGAGAAGACGTTTGGAGTGGGTTTCCAGCGGCGGAGACCACCAGCCAAGCAGCAGTGCCCACGGAGCCAGAGGCAGCCCAGACCCTCCCTGGCCCTATGGGGAGCCTAGGGCTAGGTGAGAACCAGGCAGGCGCTGCGCTCCTGAGCCAAGCCGCATCGGGGCTGAGGTTTGTTCCCCGAGCCCAGTTTCCCTTTGCAGAATGCAGCTCCTAGCAGCGCGTTTTGTGCGGTTTCGGAGCTAGGCCCTAGGTGGGGCCCTCCCGAGCTGGCTCTGGGGGGGTTGCTAGGGCCAGTGCACACAGGGCTTCTTCAGGCCAAATCAGCCTTCTCCGCGAAGGAGAAGACGTTTGGAGTGGGTTTCCAGCGGCGGAGACCACCAGCCAAGCAGCAGTGCCCACGGAGCCAGAGGCAGCCCAGACCCTCCCTGGCCCTATGGGGAGCCTAGGGCTAGGTGAGAACCAGGCAGGCGCTGCGCTCCTGAGCCAAGCCGCATCGGGGCTGAGGTTTGTTCCCCGAGCCCAGTTTCCCTTTGCAGAATGCAGCTCCTAGCAGCGCGTTTTGTGCGGTTTCGGAGCTAGGCCCTAGGTGGGGCCCTCCCGAGCTGGCTCTGGGGGGGTTGCTAGGGCCAGTGCACACAGGGCTTCTTCAGGCCAAATCAGCCTTCTCCGCGAAGGAGAAGACGTTTGGAGTGGGTTTCCAGCGGCGGAGACCACCAGCCAAGCAGCAGTGCCCACGGAGCCAGAGGCAGCCCAGACCCTCCCTGGCCCTATGGGGAGCCTAGGGCTAGGTGAGAACCAGGCAGGCGCTGCGCTCCTGAGCCAAGCCGCATCGGGGCTGAGGTTTGTTCCCCGAGCCCAGTTTCCCTTTGCAGAATGCAGCTCCTAGCAGCGCGTTTTGTGCGGTTTCGGAGCTGGGCCCTAGGTGGGGCCCTCCCGAGCTGGCTCTGGGGGGGTTGCTAGGGCCAGTGCACACAGGGCTTCTTCAGGCCAAATCAGCCTTCTCCGCGAAGGAGAAGACGTTTGGAGTTGGTTTCCAGCGGCGGAGACCACCAGCCAAGCAGCAGTGCCCACGGAGCCAGAGGCAGCCCAGACCCTCCCTGGCCCTATGGGGAGCCTAGGGCTAGGTGAGAACCAGGCAGGCGCTGCGCTCCTGAGCCAAGCCGCATCGGGGCTGAGGTTTGTTCCCCGAGCCCAGTTTCCCTTTGCAGAATGCAGCTCCTAGCAGCGCGTTTTGTGCGGTTTCGGAGCTAGGCCCTAGGTGGGGCCCTCCCGAGCTGGCTCTGGGGGGGTTGCTAGGGCCAGTGCACACAGGGCTTCTTCAGGCCAAATCAGCCTTCTCCGCGAAGGAGAAGACGTTTGGAGTTGGTTTCCAGCGGCGGAGACCACCAGCCAAGCAGCAGTGCCCACGGAGCCAGAGGCAGCCCAGACCCTCCCGGGCCCTATGGGGAGCCTAGGGCTAGGTGAGAACCAGGCAGGCGCTGCGCTCCTGAGCCAAGCCGCATCGGGGCTGAGGTTTGTTCCCCGAGCCCAGTTTCCCTTTGCAGAATGCAGCTCCTAGCAGCGCGTTTTGTGCGGTTTCGGAGCTAGGCCCTAGGTGGGGCCCTCCCGAGCTGGCTCTGGGGGGGTTGCTAGGGCCAGTGCACACAGGGCTTCTTCAGGCCAAATCAGCCTTCTCCGCGAAGGAGAAGACGTTTGGAGTGGGTTTCCAGCGGCGGAGACCACCAGCCAAGCAGCAGTGCCCACGGAGCCAGAGGCAGCCCAGACCCTCCCTGGCCCTATGGGGAGCCTAGGGCTAGGTGAGAACCAGGCAGGCGCTGCGCTCCTGAGCCAAGCCGCATCGGGGCTGAGGTTTGTTCCCCGAGCCCAGTTTCCCTTTGCAGAATGCAGCTCCTAGCAGCGCGTTTTGTGCGGTTTCGGAGCTAGGCCCTAGGTGGGGCCCTCCCGAGCTGGCTCTGGGGGGGTTGCTAGGGCCAGTGCACACAGGGCTTCTTCAGGCCAAATCAGCCTTCTCCGCGAAGGAGAAGACGTTTGGAGTGGGTTTCCAGCGGCGGAGACCACCAGCCAAGCAGCAGTGCCCACGGAGCCAGAGGCAGCCCAGACCCTCCCTGGCCCTATGGGGAGCCTAGGGCTAGGTGAGAAGCAGGCAGGCGCTGCGCTCCTGAGCCAAGCCGCATCGGGGCTGAGGTTTGTTCCCCGAGCCCAGTTTCCCTTTGCAGAATGCAGCTCCTAGCAGCGCGTTTTGTGCGGTTTCGGAGCTGGGCCCTAGGTGGGGCCCTCCCGAGCTGGCTCTGGGGGGGTTGCTAGGGCCAGTGCACACAGGGCTTCTTCAGGCCAAATCAGCCTTCTCCGCGAAGGAGAAGACGTTTGGAGTGGGTTTCCAGCGGCGGAGACCACCAGCCAAGCAGCAGTGCCCACGGAGCCAGAGGCAGCCCAGACCCTCCCTGGCCCTATGGGGAGCCTAGGGCTAGGTGAGAACCAGGCAGGCGCTGCGCTCCTGAGCCAAGCCGCATCGGGGCTGAGGTTTGTTCCCCGAGCCCAGTTTCCCTTTGCAGAATGCAGCTCCTAGCAGCGCGTTTTGTGCGGTTTCGGAGCTAGGCCCTAGGTGGGGCCCTCCCGAGCTGGCTCTGGGGGGGTTGCTAGGGCCAGTGCACACAGGGCTTCTTCAGGCCAAATCAGCCTTCTCCGCGAAGGAGAAGACGTTTGGAGTGGGTTTCCAGCGGCGGAGACCACCAGCCAAGCAGCAGTGCCCACGGAGCCAGAGGCAGCCCAGACCCTCCCGGGCCCTATGGGGAGCCTAGGGCTAGGTGAGAACCAGGCAGGCGCTGCGCTCCTGAGCCAAGCCGCATCGGGGCTGAGGTTTGTTCCCCGAGCCCAGTTTCCCTTTGCAGAATGCAGCTCCTAGCAGCGCGTTTTGTGCGGTTTCGGAGCTAGGCCCTAGGTGGGGCCCTCCCGAGCTGGCTCTGGGGGGGTTGCTAGGGCCAGTGCACACAGGGCTTCTTCAGGCCAAATCAGCCTTCTCCGCGAAGGAGAAGACGTTTGGAGTGGGTTTCCAGCGGCGGAGACCACCAGCCAAGCAGCAGTGCCCACGGAGCCAGAGGCAGCCCAGACCCTCCCTGGCCCTATGGGGAGCCTAGGGCTAGGTGAGAAGCAGGCAGGCGCTGCGCTCCTGAGCCAAGCCGCATCGGGGCTGAGGTTTGTTCCCCGAGCCCAGTTTCCCTTTGCAGAATGCAGCTCCTAGCAGCGCGTTTTGTGCGGTTTCGGAGCTAGGCCCTAGGTGGGGCCCTCCCGAGCTGGCTCTGGGGGGGTTGCTAGGGCCAGTGCACACAGGGCTTCTTCAGGCCAAATCAGCCTTCTCCGCGAAGGAGAAGACGTTTGGAGTGGGTTTCCAGCGGCGGAGACCACCAGCCAAGCAGCAGTGCCCACGGAGCCAGAGGCAGCCCAGACCCTCCCGGGCCCTATGGGGAGCCTAGGGCTAGGTGAGAACCAGGCAGGCGCTGCGCTCCTGAGCCAAGCCGCATCGGGGCTGAGGTTTGTTCCCCGAGCCCAGTTTCCCTTTGCAGAATGCAGCTCCTAGCAGCGCGTTTTGTGCGGTTTCGGAGCTAGGCCCTAGGTGGGGCCCTCCCGAGCTGGCTCTGGGGGGGTTGCTAGGGCCAGTGCACACAGGGCTTCTTCAGGCCAAATCAGCCTTCTCCGCGAAGGAGAAGACGTTTGGAGTGGGTTTCCAGCGGCGGAGACCACCAGCCAAGCAGCAGTGCCCACGGAGCCAGAGGCAGCCCAGACCCTCCCTGGCCCTATGGGGAGCCTAGGGCTAGGTGAGAACCAGGCAGGCGCTGCGCTCCTGAGCCAAGCCGCATCGGGGCTGAGGTTTGTTCCCCGAGCCCAGTTTCCCTTTGCAGAATGCAGCTCCTAGCAGCGCGTTTTGTGCGGTTTCGGAGCTAGGCCCTAGGTGGGGCCCTCCCGAGCTGGCTCTGGGGGGATTGCTAGGGCCAGTGCACACAGGGCTTCTTCAGGCCAAATCAGCCTTCTCCGCGAAGGAGAAGACGTTTGGAGTGGGTTTCCAGCGGCGGAGACCACCAGCCAAGCAGCAGTGCCCACGGAGCCAGAGGCAGCCCAGACCCTCCCTGGCCCTATGGGGAGCCTAGGGCTAGGTGAGAACCAGGCAGGCGCTGCGCTCCTGAGCCAAGCCGCATCGGGGCTGAGGTTTGTTCCCCGAGCCCAGTTTCCCTTTGCAGAATGCAGCTCCTAGCAGCGCGTTTTGTGCGGTTTCGGAGCTAGGCCCTAGGTGGGGCCCTCCCGAGCTGGCTCTGGGGGGGTTGCTAGGGCCAGTGCACACAGGGCTTCTTCAGGCCAAATCAGCCTTCTCCGCGAAGGAGAAGACATTTGGAGTGGGTTTCCAGCGGCGGAGACCACCAGCCAAGCAGCAGTGCCCACGGAGCCAGAGGCAGCCCAGACCCTCCCTGGCCCTATGGGGAGCCTAGGGCTAGGTGAGAAGCAGGCAGGCGCTGCGCTCCTGAGCCAAGCCGCATCGGGGCTGAGGTTTGTTCCCCGAGCCCAGTTTCCCTTTGCAGAATGCAGCTCCTAGCAGCGCGTTTTGTGCGGTTTCGGAGCTAGGCCCTAGGTGGGGCCCTCCCGAGCTGGCTCTGGGGGGGTTGCTAGGGCCAGTGCACACAGGGCTTCTTCAGGCCAAATCAGCCTTCTCCGCGAAGGAGAAGACGTTTGGAGTGGGTTTCCAGCGGCGGAGACCACCAGCCAAGCAGCAGTGCCCACGGAGCCAGAGGCAGCCCAGACCCTCCCTGGCCCTATGGGGAGCCTAGGGCTAGGTGAGAACCAGGCAGGCGCTGCGCTCCTGAGCCAAGCCGCATCGGGGCTGAGGTTTGTTCCCCGAGCCCAGTTTCCCTTTGCAGAATGCAGCTCCTAGCAGCGCGTTTTGTGCGGTTTCGGAGCTAGGCCCTAGGTGGGGCCCTCCCGAGCTGGCTCTGGGGGGGTTGCTAGGGCCAGTGCACACAGGGCTTCTTCAGGCCAAATCAGCCTTCTCCGCGAAGGAGAAGACGTTTGGAGTTGGTTTCCAGCGGCGGAGACCACCAGCCAAGCAGCAGTGCCCACGGAGCCAGAGGCAGCCCAGACCCTCCTTGGCCCTATGGGCAGCCTAGGGCTAGGTGAGAACCAGGCAGGCGCTGCGCTCCTGAGCCAAGCCGCATCGGGGCTGAGGTTTGTTCCCCGAGCCCAGTTTCCCTTTGCAGAATGCAGCTCCTAGCAGCGCGTTTTGTGCGGTTTCGGAGCTAGGCCCTAGGTGGGGCCCTCCCGAGCTGGCTCTGGGGGGGTTGCTAGGGCCAGTGCACACAGGGCTTCTTCAGGCCAAATCAGCCTTCTCCGCGAAGGAGAAGACGTTTGGAGTGGGTTTCCAGCGGCGGAGACCACCAGCCAAGCAGCAGTGCCCACGGAGCCAGAGGCAGCCCAGACCCTCCTGGGCCCTATGGGGAGCCTAGGGCTAGGTGAGAACCAGGCAGGCGCTGCGCTCCTGAGCCAAGCCGCATCGGGGCTGAGGTTTGTTCCCCGAGCCCAGTTTCCCTTTGCAGAATGCAGCTCCTAGCAGCGCGTTTTGTGCGGTTTCGGAGCTAGGCCCTAGGTGGGGCCCTCCCGAGCTGGCTCTGGGGGGGTTGCTAGGGCCAGTGCACACAGGGCTTCTTCAGGCCAAATCAGCCTTCTCCGCGAAGGAGAAGACGTTTGGAGTGGGTTTCCAGCGGCGGAGACCACCAGCCAAGCAGCAGTGCCCACGGAGCCAGAGGCAGCCCAGACCCTCCTTGGCCCTATGGGCAGCCGAGGGCTAGGTGAGAACCAGGCAGGCGCTGCGCTCCTGAGCCAAGCCGCATCGGGGCTGAGGTTTGTTCCCCGAGCCCAGTTTCCCTTTGCAGAATGCAGCTCCTAGCAGCGCGTTTTGTGCGGTTTCGGAGCTAGGCCCTAGGTGGGGCCCTCCCGAGCTGGCTCTGGGGGGGTTGCTAGGGCCAGTGCACACAGGGCTTCTTCAGGCCAAATCAGCCTTCTCCGCGAAGGAGAAGACGTTTGGAGTGGGTTTCCAGCGGCGGAGACCACCAGCCAAGCAGCAGTGCCCACGGAGCCAGAAGCAGCCCAGACCCTCCTGGGCCCTATGGGGAGCCTAGGGCTAGGTGAGAACCAGGCAGGCGCTGCGCTCCTGAGCCAAGCCGCATCGGGGCTGAGGTTTGTTCCCCGAGCCCAGTTTCCCTTTGCAGAATGCAGCTCCTAGCAGCGCGTTTTGTGCGGTTTCGGAGCTAGGCCCTAGGTGGGGCCCTCCCGAGCTGGCTCTGGGGGGGTTGCTAGGGCCAGTGCACACAGGGCTTCTTCAGGCCAAATCAGCCTTCTCCGCGAAGGAGAAGACGTTTGGAGTGGGTTTCCAGCGGCGGAGACCACCAGCCAAGCAGCAGTGCCCACGGAGCCAGAGGCAGCCCAGACCCTCCCTGGCCCTATGGGGAGCCTAGGGCTAGGTGAGAACCAGGCAGGCGCTGCGCTCCTGAGCCAAGCCGCATCGGGGCTGAGGTTTGTTCCCCGAGCCCAGTTTCCCTTTGCAGAATGCAGCTCCTAGCAGCGCGTTTTGTGCGGTTTCGGAGCTAGGCCCTAGGTGGGGCCCTCCCGAGCTGGCTCTGGGGGGGTTGCTAGGGCCAGTGCACACAGGGCTTCTTCAGGCCAAATCAGCCTTCTCCGCGAAGGAGAAGACGTTTGGAGTGGGTTTCCAGCGGCGGAGACCACCAGCCAAGCAGCAGTGCCCACGGAGCCAGAGGCAGCCCAGACCCTCCCTGGCCCTATGGGGAGCCTAGGGCTAGGTGAGAACCAGGCAGGCGCTGCGCTCCTGAGCCAAGCCGCATCGGGGCTGAGGTTTGTTCCCCGAGCCCAGTTTCCCTTTGCAGAATGCAGCTCCTAGCAGCGCGTTTTGTGCGGTTTCGGAGCTAGGCCCTAGGTGGGGCCCTCCCGAGCTGGCTCTGGGGGGGTTGCTAGGGCCAGTGCACACAGGGCTTCTTCAGGCCATATCAGCCTTCTTCGCGAAGGAGAAGACGTTTGGAGTGGGTTTCCAGCGGCGGAGACCACCAGCCAAGCAGCAGTGCCCACGGAGCCAGAGGCAGCCCAGACCCTCCCTGGCCCTATGGGGAGCCTAGGGCTAGGTGAGAACCAGGCAGGCGCTGCGCTCCTGAGCCAAGCCGCATCGGGGCTGAGGTTTGTTCCCCGAGCCCAGTTTCCCTTTGCAGAATGCAGCTCCTAGCAGCGCGTTTTGTGCGGTTTCGGAGCTAGGCCCTAGGTGGGGCCCTCCCGAGCTGGCTCTGGGGGGGTTGCTAGGGCCAGTGCACACAGGGCTTCTTCAGGCCAAATCAGCCTTCTCCGCGAAGGAGAAGACGTTTGGAGTGGGTTTCCAGCGGCGGAGACCACCAGCCAAGCAGCAGTGCCCACGGAGCCAGAGGCAGCCCAGACCCTCCTGGGCCCTATGGGGAGCCTAGGGCTAGGTGAGAACCAGGCAGGCGCTGCGCTCCTGAGCCAAGCCGCATCGGGGCTGAGGTTTGTTCCCCGAGCCCAGTTTCCCTTTGCAGAATGCAGCTCCTCGAAGCAGGTTTTATGCGGTTTCGGAGCTAGGCCCTAGGTGGGGCCCTCCCGAGCTGGCTCTGGGGGGGTTGTTAGGGCCAGTGCACACAGGGCTTCTTCAGGCCAAATCAGCCTTCTCCACGAAGGAGAAGACGTTTGGAGTGGGTTTCCAGCGGCGGAGACCACCAGCCAAGCAGCAGTGCCCCCGGAGCCAGAGGCAGCCCAGACCCTCCCTGGCCCTATGGGGAGCCTAGGGCTAGGTGAGAACCAGGCAGGCGCTGCGCTCCTGAGCCAAGCCGCATCGGGGCTGAGGTTTGTTCCCCGAGCCCAGTTTCCCTTTGCAGAATGCAGCTCCTAGCAGCGCGTTTTGTGCGGTTTCGGAGCTAGGCCCTAGGTGGGGCCCTCCCGAGCTGGCTCTGGGGGGGTTGCTAGGGCCAGTGCACACAGGGCTTCTTCAGGCCAAATCAGCCTTCTCCGCGAAGGAGAAGACGTTTGGAGTGGGTTTCCAGCGGCGGAGACCACCAGCCAAGCAGCAGTGCCCACGGAGCCAGAGGCAGCCCAGACCCTCCTGGGCCCTATGGGGAGCCTAGGGCTAGGTGAGAACCAGGCAGGCACTGCGCTCCTGAGCCAAGCCGCATCGGGGCTGAGGTTTGTTCCCCGAGCCCAGTTTCCCTTTGCAGAATGCAGCTCCTCGAAGCGCGTTTTGTGCGGTTTCGGAGCTAGGCCCTAGGTGGGGCCCTCCCGAGCTGGCTCTGGGGGGGTTGCTAGGGCCAGTGCACACAGGGCTTCTTCAGGCCAAATCAGCCTTCTCCGCGAAGGAGAAGACGTTTGGAGTTGGTTTCCAGCGGCGGAGACCACCAGCCAAGCAGCAGTGCCCACGGAGCCAGAGGCAGCCCAGACCCTCCCTGGCCCTATGGGGAGCCTAGGGCTAGGTGAGAACCAGGCAGGCGCTGCGCTCCTGAGCCAAGCCGCATCGGGGCTGAGGTTTGTTCCCCGAGCCCAGTTTCCCTTTGCAGAATGCAGCTCCTAGCAGCGCGTTTTGTGCGGTTTCGGAGCTAGGCCCTAGGTGGGGCCCTCCCGAGCTGGCTCTGGGGGGGTTGCTAGGGCCAGTGCACACAGGGCTTCTTCAGGCCAAATCAGCCTTCTCCGCGAAGGAGAAGACGTTTGGAGTGGGTTTCCAGCGGCGGAGACCACCAGCCAAGCAGCAGTGCCCACGGAGCCAGAGGCAGCCCAGACCCTCCCGGGCCCTATGGGGAGCCTAGGGCTAGGTGAGAACCAGGCAGGCGCTGCGCTCCTGAGCCAAGCCGCATCGGGGCTGAGGTTTGTTCCCCGAGCCCAGTTTCCCTTTGCAGAATGCAGCTCCTAGCAGCGCGTTTTGTGCGGTTTCGGAGCTAGGCCCTAGGTGGGGCCCTCCCGAGCTGGCTCTGGGGGGGTTGCTAGGGCCAGTGCACACAGGGCTTCTTCAGGCCAAATCAGCCTTCTCCGCGATGGAGAAGACGTTTGGAGTGGGTTTCCAGCGGCGGAGACCACCAGCCAAGCAGCAGTGCCCACGTAGCCAGAGGCAGACCAGACCCTCCCTGGCCCTATGGGGAGCCTAGGGCTAGGTGAGAAGCAGGCAGGCGCTGCGCTCCTGAGCCAAGCCGCATCGGGGCTGAGGTTTGTTCCCCGAGCCCAGTTTCCCTTTGCAGAATGCAGCTCCTAGCAGCGCGTTTTGTGCGGTTTCGGAGCTAGGCCCTAGGTGGGGCCCTCCCGAGCTGGCTCTGGGGGGGTTGCTAGGGCCAGTGCACACAGGGCTTCTTCAGGCCAAATCAGCCTTCTCCGCGAAGGAGAAGACGTTTGGAGTGGGTTTCCAGCGGCGGAGACCACCAGCCAAGCAGCAGTGCCCACGGAGCCAGAGGCAGCCCAGACCCTCCCGGGCCCTATGGGGAGCCTAGGGCTAGGTGAGAACCAGGCAGGCGCTGCGCTCCTGAGCCAAGCCGCATCGGGGCTGAGGTTTGTTCCCCGAGCCCAGTTTCCCTTTGCAGAATGCAGCTCCTAGCAGCGCGTTTTGTGCGGTTTCGGAGCTAGGCCCTAGGTGGGGCCCTCCCGAGCTGGCTCTGGGGGGGTTGCTAGGGCCAGTGCACACAGGGCTTCTTCAGGCCAAATCAGCCTTCTCCGCGAAGGAGAAGACGTTTGGAGTTGGTTTCCAGCGGCGGAGACCACCAGCCAAGCAGCAGTGCCCACGGAGCCAGAGGCAGCCCAGACCCTCCCTGGCCCTATGGGGAGCCTAGGGCTAGGTGAGAACCAGGCAGGCGCTGCGCTCCTGAGCCAAGCCGCATCGGGGCTGAGGTTTGTTCCCCGAGCCCAGTTTCCCTTTGCAGAATGCAGCTCCTAGCAGCGCGTTTTGTGCGGTTTCGGAGCTAGGCCCTAGGTGGGGCCCTCCCGAGCTGGCTCTGGGGGGGTTGCTAGGGCCAGTGCACACAGGGCTTCTTCAGGCCAAATCAGCCTTCTCCGCGAAGGAGAAGACGTTTGGAGTGGGTTTCCAGCGGCGGAGACCACCAGCCAAGCAGCAGTGCCCACGGAGCCAGAGGCAGCCCAGACCCTCCCGGGCCCTATGGGGAGCCTAGGGCTAGGTGAGAACCAGGCAGGCGCTGCGCTCCTGAGCCAAGCCGCATCGGGGCTGAGGTTTGTTCCCCGAGCCCAGTTTCCCTTTGCAGAATGCAGCTCCTAGCAGCGCGTTTTGTGCGGTTTCGGAGCTAGGCCCTAGGTGGGGCCCTCCCGAGCTGGCTCTGGGGGGGTTGCTAGGGCCAGTGCACACAGGGCTTCTTCAGGCCAAATCAGCCTTCTCCGCGAAGGAGAAGACGTTTGGAGTGGGTTTCCAGCGGCGGAGACCACCAGCCAAGCAGCAGTGCCCACGTAGCCAGAGGCAGACCAGACCCTCGCTGGCCCTATGGGGAGCCTAGGGCTAGGTGAGAACCAGGCAGGCGCTGCGCTCCTGAGCCAAGCCGCATCGGGGCTGAGGTTTGTTCCCCGAGCCCAGTTTCCCTTTGCAGAATGCAGCTCCTAGCAGCGCGTTTTGTGCGGTTTCGGAGCTAGGCCCTAGGTGGGGCCCTCCCGAGCTGGCTCTGGGGGGGTTGCTAGGGCCAGTGCACACAGGGCTTCTTCAGGCCAAATCAGCCTTCTCCGCGAAGGAGAAGACGTTTGGAGTTGGTTTCCAGCGGCGGAGACCACCAGCCAAGCAGCAGTGCCCACGGAGCCAGAGGCAGCCCAGACCCTCCTGGGCCCTATGGGGAGCCTAGGGCTAGGTGAGAACCAGGCAGGCGCTGCGCTCCTGAGCCAAGCCGCATCGGGGCTGAGGTTTGTTCCCCGAGCCCAGTTTCCCTTTGCAGAATGCAGCTCCTCGAAGCAGGTTTTGTGCGGTTTCGGAGCTAGGCCCTAGGTGGGGCCCTCCCGAGCTGGCTCTGGGGGGGTTGCTAGGGCCAGTGCACACAGGGCTTCTTCAGGCCAAATCAGCCTTCTCCACGAAGGAGAAGACGTTTGGAGTGGGTTTCCAGCGGCGGAGACCACCAGCCAAGCAGCAGTGCCCCCGGAGCCAGAGGCAGCCCAGACCCTCCCTGGCCCTATGGGGAGCCTAGGGCTAGGTGAGAACCAGGCAGGCGCTGCGCTCCTGAGCCAAGCCGCATCGGGGCTGAGGTTTGTTCCCCGAGCCCAGTTTCCCTTTGCAGAATGCAGCTCCTAGCAGCGCGTTTTGTGCGGTTTCGGAGCTAGGCCCTAGGTGGGGCCCTCCCGAGCTGGCTCTGGGGGGGTTGCTAGGGCCAGTGCACACAGGGCTTCTTCAGGCCAAATCAGCCTTCTCCGCGAAGGAGAAGACGTTTGGAGTGGGTTTCCAGCGGCGGAGACCACCAGCCAAGCAGCAGTGCCCACGGAGCCAGAGGCAGCCCAGACCCTCCTGGGCCCTATGGGGAGCCTAGGGCTAGGTGAGAACCAGGCAGGCGCTGCGCTCCTGAGCCAAGCCGCATCGGGGCTGAGGTTTGTTCCCCGAGCCCAGTTTCCCTTTGCAGAATGCAGCTCCTCGCAGCGCGTTTTGTGCGGTTTCGGAGCTAGGCCCTAGGTGGGGCCCTCCCGAGCTGGCTCTGGGGGGGTTGCTAGGGCCAGTGCACACAGGGCTTCTTCAGGCCAAATCAGCCTTCTCCGCGAAGGAGAAGACGTTTGGAGTGGGTTTCCAGCGGCGGAGACCACCAGCCAAGCAGCAGTGCCCACGGAGCCAGAGGCAGCCCAGACCCTCCCTGGCCCTATGGGGAGCCTAGGGCTAGGTGAGAACCAGGCAGGCGCTGCGCTCCTGAGCCAAGCCGCATCGGGGCTGAGGTTTGTTCCCCGAGCCCAGTTTCCCTTTGCAGAATGCAGCTCCTAGCAGCGCGTTTTGTGCGGTTTCGGAGCTAGGCCCTAGGTGGGGCCCTCCCGAGCTGGCTCTGGGGGGGTTGCTAGGGCCAGTGCACACAGGGCTTCTTCAGGCCAAATCAGCCTTCTCCGCGAAGGAGAAGACGTTTGGAGTGGGTTTCCAGCGGCGGAGACCACCAGCCAAGCAGCAGTGCCCACGGAGCCAGAGGCAGCCCAGACCCTCCCGGGCCCTATGGGGAGCCTAGGGCTAGGTGAGAACCAGGCAGGCGCTGCGCTCCTGAGCCAAGCCGCATCGGGGCTGAGGTTTGTTCCCCGAGCCCAGTTTCCCTTTGCAGAATGCAGCTCCTAGCAGCGCGTTTTGTGCGGTTTCGGAGCTAGGCCCTAGGTGGGGCCCTCCCGAGCTGGCTCTGGGGGGGTTGCTAGGGCCAGTGCACACAGGGCTTCTTCAGGCCAAATCAGCCTTCTCCGCGAAGGAGAAGACGTTTGGAGTGGGTTTCCAGCGGCGGAGACCACCAGCCAAGCAGCAGTGCCCACGGAGCCAGAGGCAGCCCAGACCCTCCCTGGCCCTATGGGGAGCCTAGGGCTAGGTGAGAACCAGGCAGGCGCTGCGCTCCTGAGCCAAGCCGCATCGGGGCTGAGGTTTGTTCCCCGAGCCCAGTTTCCCTTTGCAGAATGCAGCTCCTAGCAGCGCGTTTTGTGCGGTTTCGGAGCTAGGCCCTAGGTGGGGCCCTCCCGAGCTGGCTCTGGGGGGGTTGCTAGGGCCAGTGCACACAGGGCTTCTTCAGGCCAAATCAGCCTTCTCCGCGAAGGAGAAGACGTTTGGAGTGGGTTTCCAGCGGCGGAGACCACCAGCCAAGCAGCAGTGCCCACGGAGCCAGAGGCAGCCCAGACCCTCCCGGGCCCTATGGGGAGCCTAGGGCTAGGTGAGAACCAGGCAGGCGCTGCGCTCCTGAGCCAAGCCGCATCGGGGCTGAGGTTTGTTCCCCGAGCCCAGTTTCCCTTTGCAGAATGCAGCTCCTAGCAGCGCGTTTTGTGCGGTTTCGGAGCTAGGCCCTAGGTGGGGCCCTCCCGAGCTGGCTCTGGGGGGGTTGCTAGGGCCAGTGCACACAGGGCTTCTTCAGGCCAAATCAGCCTTCTCCGCGAAGGAGAAGACGTTTGGAGTTGGTTTCCAGCGGCGGAGACCACCAGCCAAGCAGCAGTGCCCACGGAGCCAGAGGCAGCCCAGACCCTCCCTGGCCCTATGGGGAGCCTAGGGCTAGGTGAGAACCAGGCAGGCGCTGCGCTCCTGAGCCAAGCCGCATCGGGGCTGAGGTTTGTTCCCCGAGCCCAGTTTCCCTTTGCAGAATGCAGCTCCTAGCAGCGCGTTTTGTGCGGTTTCGGAGCTAGGCCCTAGGTGGGGCCCTCCCGAGCTGGCTCTGGGGGGGTTGCTAGGGCCAGTGCACACAGGGCTTCTTCAGGCCAAATCAGCCTTCTCCGCGAAGGAGAAGACGTTTGGAGTGGGTTTCCAGCGGCGGAGACCACCAGCCAAGCAGCAGTGCCCACGGAGCCAGAGGCAGCCCAGACCCTCCCGGGCCCTATGGGGAGCCTAGGGCTAGGTGAGAACCAGGCAGGCGCTGCGCTCCTGAGCCAAGCCGCATCGGGGCTGAGGTTTGTTCCCCGAGCCCAGTTTCCCTTTGCAGAATGCAGCTCCTAGCAGCGCGTTTTGTGCGGTTTCGGAGCTAGGCCCTAGGTGGGGCCCTCCCGAGCTGGCTCTGGGGGGGTTGCTAGGGCCAGTGCACACAGGGCTTCTTCAGGCCAAATCAGCCTTCTCCGCGAAGGAGAAGACGTTTGGAGTGGGTTTCCAGCGGCGGAGACCACCAGCCAAGCAGCAGTGCCCACGTAGCCAGAGGCAGACCAGACCCTCGCTGGCCCTATGGGGAGCCTAGGGCTAGGTGAGAACCAGGCAGGCGCTGCGCTCCTGAGCCAAGCCGCATCGGGGCTGAGGTTTGTTCCCCGAGCCCAGTTTCCCTTTGCAGAATGCAGCTCCTAGCAGCGCGTTTTGTGCGGTTTCGGAGCTAGGCCCTAGGTGGGGCCCTCCCGAGCTGGCTCTGGGGGGGTTGCTAGGGCCAGTGCACACAGGGCTTCTTCAGGCCAAATCAGCCTTCTCCGCGAAGGAGAAGACGTTTGGAGTGGGTTTCCAGCGGCGGAGACCACCAGCCAAGCAGCAGTGCCCACGGAGCCAGAGGCAGCCCAGACCCTCCCGGGCCCTATGGGGAGCCTAGGGCTAGGTGAGAACCAGGCAGGCGCTGCGCTCCTGAGCCAAGCCGCATCGGGGCTGAGGTTTGTTCCCCGAGCCCAGTTTCCCTTTGCAGAATGCAGCTCCTAGCAGCGCGTTTTGTGCGGTTTCGGAGCTAGGCCCTAGGTGGGGCCCTCCCGAGCTGGCTCTGGGGGGGTTGCTAGGGCCAGTGCACACAGGGCTTCTTCAGGCCAAATCAGCCTTCTCCGCGAAGGAGAAGACGTTTGGAGTGGGTTTCCAGCGGCGGAGACCACCAGCCAAGCAGCAGTGCCCACGGAGCCAGAGGCAGCCCAGACCCTCCCTGGCCCTATGGGGAGCCTAGGGCTAGGTGAGAACCAGGCAGGCGCTGCGCTCCTGAGCCAAGCCGCATCGGGGCTGAGGTTTGTTCCCCGAGCCCAGTTTCCCTTTGCAGAATGCAGCTCCTAGCAGCGCGTTTTGTGCGGTTTCGGAGCTAGGCCCTAGGTGGGGCCCTCCCGAGCTGGCTCTGGGGGGGTTGCTAGGGCCAGTGCACACAGGGCTTCTTCAGGCCAAATCAGCCTTCTCCGCGAAGGAGAAGACGTTTGGAGTGGGTTTCCAGCGGCGGAGACCACCAGCCAAGCAGCAGTGCCCACGGAGCCAGAGGCAGCCCAGACCCTCCCTGGCCCTATGGGGAGCCTAGGGCTAGGTGAGAACCAGGCAGGCGCTGCGCTCCTGAGCCAAGCCGCATCGGGGCTGAGGTTTGTTCCCCGAGCCCAGTTTCCCTTTGCAGAATGCAGCTCCTAGCAGCGCGTTTTGTGCGGTTTCGGAGCTAGGCCCTAGGTGGGGCCCTCCCGAGCTGGCTCTGGGGGGGTTGCTAGGGCCAGTGCACACAGGGCTTCTTCAGGCCAAATCAGCCTTCTCCGCGAAGGAGAAGACATTTGGAGTGGGTTTCCAGCGGCGGAGACCACCAGCCAAGCAGCAGTGCCCACGGAGCCAGAGGCAGCCCAGACCCTCCCTGGCCCTATGGGGAGCCTAGGGCTAGGTGAGAACCAGGCAGGCGCTGCGCTCCTGAGCCAAGCCGCATCGGGGCTGAGGTTTGTTCCCCGAGCCCAGTTTCCCTTTGCAGAATGCAGCTCCTAGCAGCGCGTTTTGTGCGGTTTCGGAGCTAGGCCCTAGGTGGGGCCCTCCCGAGCTGGCTCTGGGGGGGTTGCTAGGGCCAGTGCACACAGGGCTTCTTCAGGCCAAATCAGCCTTCTCCGCGAAGGAGAAGACGTTTGGAGTGGGTTTCCAGCGGCGGAGACCACCAGCCAAGCAGCAGTGCCCACGGAGCCAGAGGCAGCCCAGACCCTCCCTGGCCCTATGGGGAGCCTAGGGCTAGGTGAGAAGCAGGCAGGCGCTGCGCTCCTGAGCCAAGCCGCATCGGGGCTGAGGTTTGTTCCCCGAGCCCAGTTTCCCTTTGCAGAATGCAGCTCCTAGCAGCGCGTTTTGTGCGGTTTCGGAGCTAGGCCCTAGGTGGGGCCCTCCCGAGCTGGCTCTGGGGGGGTTGCTAGGGCCAGTGCACACAGGGCTTCTTCAGGCCAAATCAGCCTTCTCCGCGAAGGAGAAGACGTTTGGAGTGGGTTTCCAGCGGCGGAGACCACCAGCCAAGCAGCAGTGCCCACGGAGCCAGAGGCAGCCCAGACCCTCCTTGGCCCTATGGGCAGCCGAGGGCTAGGTGAGAACCAGGCAGGCGCTGCGCTCCTGAGCCAAGCCGCATCGGGGCTGAGGTTTGTTCCCCGAGCCCAGTTTCCCTTTGCAGAATGCAGCTCCTAGCAGCGCGTTTTGTGCGGTTTCGGAGCTAGGCCCTAGGTGGGGCCCTCCCGAGCTGGCTCTGGGGGGGTTGCTAGGGCCAGTGCACACAGGGCTTCTTCAGGCCAAATCAGCCTTCTCCGCGAAGGAGAAGACGTTTGGAGTGGGTTTCCAGCGGCGGAGACCACCAGCCAAGCAGCAGTGCCCACGGAGCCAGAAGCAGCCCAGACCCTCCTGGGCCCTATGGGGAGCCTAGGGCTAGGTGAGAACCAGGCAGGCGCTGCGCTCCTGAGCCAAGCCGCATCGGGGCTGAGGTTTGTTCCCCGAGCCCAGTTTCCCTTTGCAGAATGCAGCTCCTAGCAGCGCGTTTTGTGCGGTTTCGGAGCTAGGCCCTAGGTGGGGCCCTCCCGAGCTGGCTCTGGGGGGGTTGCTAGGGCCAGTGCACACAGGGCTTCTTCAGGCCAAATCAGCCTTCTCCGCGAAGGAGAAGACGTTTGGAGTGGGTTTCCAGCGGCGGAGACCACCAGCCAAGCAGCAGTGCCCACGGAGCCAGAGGCAGCCCAGACCCTCCTGGGCCCTATGGGGAGCCTAGGGCTAGGTGAGAACCAGGCAGGCGCTGCGCTCCTGAGCCAAGCCGCATCGGGGCTGAGGTTTGTTCCCCGAGCCCAGTTTCCCTTTGCAGAATGCAGCTCCTAGCAGCGCGTTTTGTGCGGTTTCGGAACTAGGCCCTAGGTGGGGCCCTCCCGAGCTGGCTCTGGGGGGGTTGCTAGGGCCAGTGCACACAGGGCTTCTTCAGGCCAAATCAGCCTTGTCCGCGAAGGAGACGACGTTTGGAGTGGGTTTCCAGCGGCGGAGACCACCAGCCAAGCAGCAGTGCCCACGGAGCCAGAGGCAGCCCAGACCCTCCTGGGCCCTATGGGGAGCCTAGGGCTAGGTGAGAACCAGGCAGGCGCTGCGCTCCTGAGCCAAGCCGCATCGGGGCTGAGGTTTGTTCCCCGAGCCCAGTTTCCCTTTGCAGAATGCAGCTCCTAGCAGCGCGTTTTGTGCGGTTTCGGAGCTAGGCCCTAGGTGGGGCCCTCCCGAGCTGGCTCTGGGGGGGTTGCTAGGGCCAGTGCACACAGGGCTTCTTCAGGCCAAATCAGCCTTCTCCGCGAAGGAGAAGACGTTTGGAGTGGGTTTCCAGCGGCGGAGACCACCAGCCAAGCAGCAGTGCCCACGGAGCCAGAGGCAGCCCAGACCCTCCCTGGCCCTATGGGCAGCCTAGGGCTAGGTGAGAACCAGGCAGGCGCTGCGCTCCTGAGCCAAGCCGCATCGGGGCTGAGGTTTGTTCCCCGAGCCCAGTTTCCCTTTGCAGAATGCAGCTCCTAGCAGCGCGTTTTGTGCGGTTTCGGAGCTAGGCCCTAGGTGGGGCCCTCCCGAGCTGGCTCTGGGGGGGTTGCTAGGGCCAGTGCACACAGGGCTTCTTCAGGCCAAATCAGCCTTCTCCGCGAAGGAGAAGACGTTTGGAGTGGGTTTCCAGCGGCGGAGACCACCAGCCAAGCAGCAGTGCCCACGGAGCCAGAGGCAGCCCAGACCCTCCTGGGCCCTATGGGCAGCCTAGGGCTAGGTGAGAACCAGGCAGGCGCTGCGCTCCTGAGCCAAGCCGCATCGGGGCTGAGGTTTGTTCCCCGAGCCCAGTTTCCCTTTGCAGAATGCAGCTCCTAGCAGCGCGTTTTGTGCGGTTTCGGAGCTAGGCCCTAGGTGGGGCCCTCCCGAGCTGGCTCTGGGGGGGTTGCTAGGGCCAGTGCACACAGGGCTTCTTCAGGCCAAATCAGCCTTCTCCGCGAAGGAGAAGACGTTTGGAGTGGGTTTCCAGCGGCGGAGACCACCAGCCAAGCAGCAGTGCCCACGGAGCCAGAGGCAGCCCAGACCCTCCTGGGCCCTATGGGCAGCCGAGGGCTAGGTGAGAACCAGGCAGGCGCTGCGCTCCTGAGCCAAGCCGCATCGGGGCTGAGGTTTGTTCCCCGAGCCCAGTTTCCCTTTGCAGAATGCAGCTCCTAGCAGCGCGTTTTGTGCGGTTTCGGAGCTAGGCCCTAGGTGGGGCCCTCCCGAGCTGGCTCTGGGGGGGTTGCTAGGGCCAGTGCACACAGGGCTTCTTCAGGCCAAATCAGCCTTCTCCGCGAAGGAGAAGACGTTTGGAGTGGGTTTCCAGCGGCGGAGACCACCAGCCAAGCAGCAGTGCCCACGGAGCCAGAGGCAGCCCAGACCCTCCTTGGCCCTATGGGAGCCTAGGGCTAGGTGAGAACCAGGCAGGCGCTGCGCTCCTGAGCCAAGCCGCATCGGGGCTGAGGTTTGTTCCCCGAGCCCAGTTTCCCTTTGCAGAATGCAGCTCCTAGCAGCGCGTTTTGTGCGGTTTCGGAGCTAGGCCCTAGGTGGGGCCCTCCCGAGCTGGCTCTGGGGGGGTTGCTAGGGCCAGTGCACACAGGGCTTCTTCAGGCCAAATCAGCCTTCTCCGCGAAGGAGAAGACGTTTGGAGTGGGTTTCCAGCGGCGGAGACCACCAGCCAAGCAGCAGTGCCCACGGAGCCAGAGGCAGCCCAGACCCTCCTGGGCCCTATGGGGAGCCTAGGGCTAGGTGAGAACCAGGCAGGCGCTGCGCTCCTGAGCCAAGCCGCATCGGGGCTGAGGTTTGTTCCCCGAGCCCAGTTTCCCTTTGCAGAATGCAGCTCCTAGCAGCGCGTTTTGTGCGGTTTCGGAGCTAGGCCCTAGGTGGGGCCCTCCCGAGCTGGCTCTGGGGGGGTTGCTAGGGCCAGTGCACACAGGGCTTCTTCAGGCCAAATCAGCCTTCTCCGCGAAGGAGACGACGTTTGGAGTGGGTTTCCAGCGGCGGAGACCACCAGCCAAGCAGCAGTGCCCACGGAGCCAGAGGCAGCCCAGACCCTCCTGGGCCCTATGGGGAGCCTAGGGCTAGGTGAGAACCAGGCAGGCGCTGCGCTCCTGAGCCAAGCCGCATCGGGGCTGAGGTTTGTTCCCCGAGCCCAGTTTCCCTTTGCAGAATGCAGCTCCTAGCAGCGCGTTTTGTGCGGTTTCGGAGCTAGGCCCTAGGTGGGGCCCTCCCGAGCTGGCTCTGGGGGGGTTGCTAGGGCCAGTGCACACAGGGCTTCTTCAGGCCAAATCAGCCTTCTCCGCGAAGGAGAAGACGTTTGGAGTGGGTTTCCAGCGGCGGAGACCACCAGCCAAGCAGCAGTGCCCACGGAGCCAGAGGCAGCCCAGACCCTCCTGGGCCCTATGGGCAGCCTAGGGCTAGGTGAGAACCAGGCAGGCGCTGCGCTCCTGAGCCAAGCCGCATCGGGGCTGAGGTTTGTTCCCCGAGCCCAGTTTCCCTTTGCAGAATGCAGCTCCTAGCAGCGCGTTTTGTGCGGTTTCGGAGCTAGGCCCTAGGTGGGGCCCTCCCGAGCTGGCTCTGGGGGGGTTGCTAGGGCCAGTGCACACAGGGCTTCTTCAGGCCAAATCAGCCTTCTCCGCGAAGGAGAAGACGTTTGGAGTGGGTTTCCAGCGGCGGAGACCACCAGCCAAGCAGCAGTGCCCACGGAGCCAGAGGCAGCCCAGACCCTCCCTGGCCCTATGGGCAGCCTAGGGCTAGGTGAGAACCAGGCAGGCGCTGCGCTCCTGAGCCAAGCCGCATCGGGGCTGAGGTTTGTTCCCCGAGCCCAGTTTCCCTTTGCAGAATGCAGCTCCTAGCAGCGCGTTTTGTGCGGTTTCGGAGCTAGGCCCTAGGTGGGGCCCTCCCGAGCTGGCTCTGGGGGGGTTGCTAGGGCCAGTGCACACAGGGCTTCTTCAGGCCAAATCAGCCTTCTCCGCGAAGGAGACGACGTTTGGAGTGGGTTTCCAGCGGCGGAGACCACCAGCCAAGCAGCAGTGCCCACGGAGCCAGAGGCAGCCCAGACCCTCCTGGGCCCTATGGGGAGCCTAGGGCTAGGTGAGAACCAGGCAGGCGCTGCGCTCCTGAGCCAAGCCGCATCGGGGCTGAGGTTTGTTCCCCGAGCCCAGTTTCCCTTTGCAGAATGCAGCTCCTAGCAGCGCGTTTTGTGCGGTTTCGGAGCTAGGCCCTAGGTGGGGCCCTCCCGAGCTGGCTCTGGGGGGGTTGCTAGGGCCAGTGCACACAGGGCTTCTTCAGGCCAAATCAGCCTTCTCCGCGAAGGAGACGACGTTTGGAGTGGGTTTCCAGCGGCGGAGACCACCAGCCAAGCAGCAGTGCCCACGGAGCCAGAGGCAGCCCAGACCCTCCTGGGCCCTATGGGGAGCCTAGGGCTAGGTGAGAACCAGGCAGGCGCTGCGCTCCTGAGCCAAGCCGCATCGGGGCTGAGGTTTGTTCCCCGAGCCCAGTTTCCCTTTGCAGAATGCAGCTCCTAGCAGCGCGTTTTGTGCGGTTTCGGAGCTAGGCCCTAGGTGGGGCCCTCCCGAGCTGGCTCTGGGGGGGTTGCTAGGGCCAGTGCACACAGGGCTTCTTCAGGCCAAATCAGCCTTCTCCGCGAAGGAGAAGACGTTTGGAGTGGGTTTCCAGCGGCGGAGACCACCAGCCAAGCAGCAGTGCCCACGGAGCCAGAGGCAGCCCAGACCCTCCTGGGCCCTATGGGCAGCCTAGGGCTAGGTGAGAACCAGGCAGGCGCTGCGCTCCTGAGCCAAGCCGCATCGGGGCTGAGGTTTGTTCCCCGAGCCCAGTTTCCCTTTGCAGAATGCAGCTCCTAGCAGCGCGTTTTGTGCGGTTTCGGAGCTAGGCCCTAGGTGGGGCCCTCCCGAGCTGGCTCTGGGGGGGTTGCTAGGGCCAGTGCACACAGGGCTTCTTCAGGCCAAATCAGCCTTCTCCGCGAAGGAGAAGACGTTTGGAGTTGGTTTCCAGCGGCGGAGACCACCAGCCAAGCAGCAGTGCCCACGGAGCCAGAGGCAGCCCAGACCCTCCCTGGCCCTATGGGGAGCCTAGGGCTAGGTGAGAACCAGGCAGGCGCTGCGCTCCTGAGCCAAGCCGCATCGGGGCTGAGGTTTGTTCCCCGAGCCCAGTTTCCCTTTGCAGAATGCAGCTCCTAGCAGCGCGTTTTGTGCGGTTTCGGAACTAGGCCCTAGGTGGGGCCCTCCCGAGCTGGCTCTGGGGGGGTTGCTAGGGCCAGTGCACACAGGGCTTCTTCAGGCCAAATCAGCCTTCTCCGCGAAGGAGACGACGTTTGGAGTGGGTTTCCAGCGGCGGAGACCACCAGCCAAGCAGCAGTGCCCACGGAGCCAGAGGCAGCCCAGACCCTCCTGGGCCCTATGGGGAGCCTAGGGCTAGGTGAGAAGCAGGCAGGCGCTGCGCTCCTGAGCCAAGCCGCATCGGGGCTGAGGTTTGTTCCCCGAGCCCAGTTTCCCTTTGCAGAATGCAGCTCCTAGCAGCGCGTTTTGTGCGGTTTCGGAGCTAGGCCCTAGGTGGGGCCCTCCCGAGCTGGCTCTGGGGGGGTTGCTAGGGCCAGTGCACACAGGGCTTCTTCAGGCCAAATCAGCCTTCTCCGCGAAGGAGAAGACGTTTGGAGTGGGTTTCCAGCGGCGGAGACCACCAGCCAAGCAGCAGTGCCCACGGAGCCAGAGGCAGCCCAGACCCTCCTGGGCCCTATGGGCAGCCGAGGGCTAGGTGAGAACCAGGCAGGCGCTGCGCTCCTGAGCCAAGCCGCATCGGGGCTGAGGTTTGTTCCCCGAGCCCAGTTTCCCTTTGCAGAATGCAGCTCCTAGCAGCGCGTTTTGTGCGGTTTCGGAGCTAGGCCCTAGGTGGGGCCCTCCCGAGCTGGCTCTGGGGGGGTTGCTAGGGCCAGTGCACACAGGGCTTCTTCAGGCCAAATCAGCCTTCTCCGCGAAGGAGAAGACGTTTGGAGTGGGTTTCCAGCGGCGGAGACCACCAGCCAAGCAGCAGTGCCCACGGAGCCAGAGGCAGCCCAGACCCTCCTTGGCCCTATGGGCAGCCGAGGGCTAGGTGAGAAGCAGGCAGGCGCTGCGCTCCTGAGCCAAGCCGCATCGGGGCTGAGGTTTGTTCCCCGAGCCCAGTTTCCCTTTGCAGAATGCAGCTCCTAGCAGCGCGTTTTGTGCGGTTTCGGAGCTAGGCCCTAGGTGGGGCCCTCCCGAGCTGGCTCTGGGGGGGTTGCTAGGGCCAGTGCACACAGGGCTTCTTCAGGCCAAATCAGCCTTCTCCGCGAAGGAGAAGACGTTTGGAGTGGGTTTCCAGCGGCGGAGACCACCAGCCAAGCAGCAGTGCCCACGGAGCCAGAGGCAGCCCAGACCCTCCTGGGCCCTATGGGGAGCCTAGGGCTAGGTGAGAACCAGGCAGGCGCTGCGCTCCTGAGCCAAGCCGCATCGGGGCTGAGGTTTGTTCCCCGAGCCCAGTTTCCCTTTGCAGAATGCAGCTCCTAGCAGCGCGTTTTGTGCGGTTTCGGAGCTAGGCCCTAGGTGGGGCCCTCCCGAGCTGGCTCTGGGGGGGTTGCTAGGGCCAGTGCACACAGGGCTTCTTCAGGCCAAATCAGCCTTCTCCGCGAAGGAGAAGACGTTTGGAGTGGGTTTCCAGCGGCGGAGACCACCAGCCAAGCAGCAGTGCCCACGGAGCCAGAGGCAGCCCAGACCCTCCTTGGCCCTATGGGGAGCCTAGGGCTAGGTGAGAACCAGGCAGGCGCTGCGCTCCTGAGCCAAGCCGCATCGGGGCTGAGGTTTGTTCCCCGAGCCCAGTTTCCCTTTGCAGAATGCAGCTCCTAGCAGCGCGTTTTGTGCGGTTTCGGAGCTAGGCCCTAGGTGGGGCCCTCCCGAGCTGGCTCTGGGGGGGTTGCTAGGGCCAGTGCACACAGGGCTTCTTCAGGCCAAATCAGCCTTCTCCGCGAAGGAGACGACGTTTGGAGTGGGTTTCCAGCGGCGGAGACCACCAGCCAAGCAGCAGTGCCCACGGAGCCAGAGGCAGCCCAGACCCTCCTGGGCCCTATGGGGAGCCTAGGGCTAGGTGAGAACCAGGCAGGCGCTGCGCTCCTGAGCCAAGCCGCATCGGGGCTGAGGTTTGTTCCCCGAGCCCAGTTTCCCTTTGCAGAATGCAGCTCCTAGCAGCGCGTTTTGTGCGGTTTCGGAGCTAGGCCCTAGGTGGGGCCCTCCCGAGCTGGCTCTGGGGGGGTTGCTAGGGCCAGTGCACACAGGGCTTCTTCAGGCCAAATCAGCCTTCTCCGCGAAGGAGAAGACGTTTGGAGTGGGTTTCCAGCGGCGGAGACCACCAGCCAAGCAGCAGTGCCCACGGAGCCAGAGGCAGCCCAGACCCTCCCTGGCCCTATGGGCAGCCTAGGGCTAGGTGAGAACCAGGCAGGCGCTGCGCTCCTGAGCCAAGCCGCATCGGGGCTGAGGTTTGTTCCCCGAGCCCAGTTTCCCTTTGCAGAATGCAGCTCCTAGCAGCGCGTTTTGTGCGGTTTCGGAGCTAGGCCCTAGGTGGGGCCCTCCCGAGCTGGCTCTGGGGGGGTTGCTAGGGCCAGTGCACACAGGGCTTCTTCAGGCCAAATCAGCCTTCTCCGCGAAGGAGAAGACGTTTGGAGTGGGTTTCCAGCGGCGGAGACCACCAGCCAAGCAGCAGTGCCCACGGAGCCAGAGGCAGCCCAGACCCTCCTGGGCCCTATGGGCAGCCTAGGGCTAGGTGAGAACCAGGCAGGCGCTGCGCTCCTGAGCCAAGCCGCATCGGGGCTGAGGTTTGTTCCCCGAGCCCAGTTTCCCTTTGCAGAATGCAGCTCCTAGCAGCGCGTTTTGTGCGGTTTCGGAGCTAGGCCCTAGGTGGGGCCCTCCCGAGCTGGCTCTGGGGGGGTTGCTAGGGCCAGTGCACACAGGGCTTCTTCAGGCCAAATCAGCCTTCTCCGCGAAGGAGAAGACGTTTGGAGTGGGTTTCCAGCGGCGGAGACCACCAGCCAAGCAGCAGTGCCCACGGAGCCAGAGGCAGCCCAGACCCTCCTGGGCCCTATGGGCAGCCTAGGGCTAGGTGAGAACCAGGCAGGCGCTGCGCTCCTGAGCCAAGCCGCATCGGGGCTGAGGTTTGTTCCCCGAGCCCAGTTTCCCTTTGCAGAATGCAGCTCCTAGCAGCGCGTTTTGTGCGGTTTCGGAGCTAGGCCCTAGGTGGGGCCCTCCCGAGCTGGCTCTGGGGGGGTTGCTAGGGCCAGTGCACACAGGGCTTCTTCAGGCCAAATCAGCCTTCTCCGCGAAGGAGAAGACGTTTGGAGTGGGTTTCCAGCGGCGGAGACCACCAGCCAAGCAGCAGTGCCCACGGAGCCAGAGGCAGCCCAGACCCTCCCTGGCCCTATGGGCAGCCTAGGGCTAGGTGAGAACCAGGCAGGCGCTGCGCTCCTGAGCCAAGCCGCATCGGGGCTGAGGTTTGTTCCCCGAGCCCAGTTTCCCTTTGCAGAATGCAGCTCCTAGCAGCGCGTTTTGTGCGGTTTCGGAGCTAGGCCCTAGGTGGGGCCCTCCCGAGCTGGCTCTGGGGGGGTTGCTAGGGCCAGTGCACACAGGGCTTCTTCAGGCCAAATCAGCCTTCTCCGCGAAGGAGACGACGTTTGGAGTGGGTTTCCAGCGGCGGAGACCACCAGCCAAGCAGCAGTGCCCACGGAGCCAGAGGCAGCCCAGACCCTCCTGGGCCCTATGGGGAGCCTAGGGCTAGGTGAGAAGCAGGCAGGCGCTGCGCTCCTGAGCCAAGCCGCATCGGGGCTGAGGTTTGTTCCCCGAGCCCAGTTTCCCTTTGCAGAATGCAGCTCCTAGCAGCGCGTTTTGTGCGGTTTCGGAGCTAGGCCCTAGGTGGGGCCCTCCCGAGCTGGCTCTGGGGGGGTTGCTAGGGCCAGTGCACACAGGGCTTCTTCAGGCCAAATCAGCCTTCTCCGCGAAGGAGACGACGTTTGGAGTGGGTTTCCAGCGGCGGAGACCACCAGCCAAGCAGCAGTGCCCACGGAGCCAGAGGCAGCCCAGACCCTCCTGGGCCCTATGGGGAGCCTAGGGCTAGGTGAGAACCAGGCAGGCGCTGCGCTCCTGAGCCAAGCCGCATCGGGGCTGAGGTTTGTTCCCCGAGCCCAGTTTCCCTTTGCAGAATGCAGCTCCTAGCAGCGCGTTTTGTGCGGTTTCGGAGCTAGGCCCTAGGTGGGGCCCTCCCGAGCTGGCTCTGGGGGGGTTGCTAGGGCCAGTGCACACAGGGCTTCTTCAGGCCAAATCAGCCTTCTCCGCGAAGGAGAAGACGTTTGGAGTGGGTTTCCAGCGGCGGAGACCACCAGCCAAGCAGCAGTGCCCACGGAGCCAGAGGCAGCCCAGACCCTCCTGGGCCCTATGGGCAGCCGAGGGCTAGGTGAGAACCAGGCAGGCGCTGCGCTCCTGAGCCAAGCCGCATCGGGGCTGAGGTTTGTTCCCCGAGCCCAGTTTCCCTTTGCAGAATGCAGCTCCTAGCAGCGCGTTTTGTGCGGTTTCGGAGCTAGGCCCTAGGTGGGGCCCTCCCGAGCTGGCTCTGGGGGGGTTGCTAGGGCCAGTGCACACAGGGCTTCTTCAGGCCAAATCAGCCTTCTCCGCGAAGGAGAAGACGTTTGGAGTGGGTTTCCAGCGGCGGAGACCACCAGCCAAGCAGCAGTGCCCACGGAGCCAGAGGCAGCCCAGACCCTCCCTGGCCCTATGGGCAGCCTAGGGCTAGGTGAGAACCAGGCAGGCGCTGCGCTCCTGAGCCAAGCCGCATCGGGGCTGAGGTTTGTTCCCCGAGCCCAGTTTCCCTTTGCAGAATGCAGCTCCTAGCAGCGCGTTTTGTGCGGTTTCGGAGCTAGGCCCTAGGTGGGGCCCTCCCGAGCTGGCTCTGGGGGGGTTGCTAGGGCCAGTGCACACAGGGCTTCTTCAGGCCAAATCAGCCTTCTCCGCGAAGGAGACGACGTTTGGAGTGGGTTTCCAGCGGCGGAGACCACCAGCCAAGCAGCAGTGCCCACGGAGCCAGAGGCAGCCCAGACCCTCCTGGGCCCTATGGGGAGCCTAGGGCTAGGTGAGAACCAGGCAGGCGCTGCGCTCCTGAGCCAAGCCGCATCGGGGCTGAGGTTTGTTCCCCGAGCCCAGTTTCCCTTTGCAGAATGCAGCTCCTAGCAGCGCGTTTTGTGCGGTTTCGGAGCTAGGCCCTAGGTGGGGCCCTCCCGAGCTGGCTCTGGGGGGGTTGCTAGGGCCAGTGCACACAGGGCTTCTTCAGGCCAAATCAGCCTTCTCCGCGAAGGAGACGACGTTTGGAGTGGGTTTCCAGCGGCGGAGACCACCAGCCAAGCAGCAGTGCCCACGGAGCCAGAGGCAGCCCAGACCCTCCTGGGCCCTATGGGGAGCCTAGGGCTAGGTGAGAACCAGGCAGGCGCTGCGCTCCTGAGCCAAGCCGCATCGGGGCTGAGGTTTGTTCCCCGAGCCCAGTTTCCCTTTGCAGAATGCAGCTCCTAGCAGCGCGTTTTGTGCGGTTTCGGAGCTAGGCCCTAGGTGGGGCCCTCCCGAGCTGGCTCTGGGGGGGTTGCTAGGGCCAGTGCACACAGGGCTTCTTCAGGCCAAATCAGCCTTCTCCGCGAAGGAGAAGACGTTTGGAGTGGGTTTCCAGCGGCGGAGACCACCAGCCAAGCAGCAGTGCCCACGGAGCCAGAGGCAGCCCAGACCCTCCTGGGCCCTATGGGCAGCCGAGGGCTAGGTGAGAACCAGGCAGGCGCTGCGCTCCTGAGCCAAGCCGCATCGGGGCTGAGGTTTGTTCCCCGAGCCCAGTTTCCCTTTGCAGAATGCAGCTCCTAGCAGCGCGTTTTGTGCGGTTTCGGAGCTAGGCCCTAGGTGGGGCCCTCCCGAGCTGGCTCTGGGGGGGTTGCTAGGGCCAGTGCACACAGGGCTTCTTCAGGCCAAATCAGCCTTCTCCGCGAAGGAGAAGACGTTTGGAGTGGGTTTCCAGCGGCGGAGACCACCAGCCAAGCAGCAGTGCCCACGGAGCCAGAGGCAGCCCAGACCCTCCCTGGCCCTATGGGGAGCCTAGGGCTAGGTGAGAAGCAGGCAGGCGCTGCGCTCCTGAGCCAAGCCGCATCGGGGCTGAGGTTTGTTCCCCGAGCCCAGTTTCCCTTTGCAGAATGCAGCTCCTAGCAGCGCGTTTTGTGCGGTTTCGGAGCTAGGCCCTAGGTGGGGCCCTCCCGAGCTGGCTCTGGGGGGGTTGCTAGGGCCAGTGCACACAGGGCTTCTTCAGGCCAAATCAGCCTTCTCCGCGAAGGAGACGACGTTTGGAGTGGGTTTCCAGCGGCGGAGACCACCAGCCAAGCAGCAGTGCCCACGGAGCCAGAGGCAGCCCAGACCCTCCTGGGCCCTATGGGGAGCCTAGGGCTAGGTGAGAAGCAGGCAGGCGCTGCGCTCCTGAGCCAAGCCGCATCGGGGCTGAGGTTTGTTCCCCGAGCCCAGTTTCCCTTTGCAGAATGCAGCTCCTAGCAGCGCGTTTTGTGCGGTTTCGGAGCTAGGCCCTAGGTGGGGCCCTCCCGAGCTGGCTCTGGGGGGGTTGCTAGGGCCAGTGCACACAGGGCTTCTTCAGGCCAAATCAGCCTTCTCCGCGAAGGAGAAGACGTTTGGAGTGGGTTTCCAGCGGCGGAGACCACCAGCCAAGCAGCAGTGCCCACGGAGCCAGAGGCAGCCCAGACCCTCCTGGGCCCTATGGGCAGCCGAGGGCTAGGTGAGAACCAGGCAGGCGCTGCGCTCCTGAGCCAAGCCGCATCGGGGCTGAGGTTTGTTCCCCGAGCCCAGTTTCCCTTTGCAGAATGCAGCTCCTAGCAGCGCGTTTTGTGCGGTTTCGGAGCTAGGCCCTAGGTGGGGCCCTCCCGAGCTGGCTCTGGGGGGGTTGCTAGGGCCAGTGCACACAGGGCTTCTTCAGGCCAAATCAGCCTTCTCCGCGAAGGAGAAGACGTTTGGAGTGGGTTTCCAGCGGCGGAGACCACCAGCCAAGCAGCAGTGCCCACGGAGCCAGAGGCAGCCCAGACCCTCCCTGGCCCTATGGGCAGCCTAGGGCTAGGTGAGAACCAGGCAGGCGCTGCGCTCCTGAGCCAAGCCGCATCGGGGCTGAGGTTTGTTCCCCGAGCCCAGTTTCCCTTTGCAGAATGCAGCTCCTAGCAGCGCGTTTTGTGCGGTTTCGGAGCTAGGCCCTAGGTGGGGCCCTCCCGAGCTGGCTCTGGGGGGGTTGCTAGGGCCAGTGCACACAGGGCTTCTTCAGGCCAAATCAGCCTTCTCCGCGAAGGAGACGACGTTTGGAGTGGGTTTCCAGCGGCGGAGACCACCAGCCAAGCAGCAGTGCCCACGGAGCCAGAGGCAGCCCAGACCCTCCTGGGCCCTATGGGGAGCCTAGGGCTAGGTGAGAAGCAGGCAGGCGCTGCGCTCCTGAGCCAAGCCGCATCGGGGCTGAGGTTTGTTCCCCGAGCCCAGTTTCCCTTTGCAGAATGCAGCTCCTAGCAGCGCGTTTTGTGCGGTTTCGGAGCTAGGCCCTAGGTGGGGCCCTCCCGAGCTGGCTCTGGGGGGGTTGCTAGGGCCAGTGCACACAGGGCTTCTTCAGGCCAAATCAGCCTTCTCCGCGAAGGAGACGACGTTTGGAGTGGGTTTCCAGCGGCGGAGACCACCAGCCAAGCAGCAGTGCCCACGGAGCCAGAGGCAGCCCAGACCCTCCTGGGCCCTATGGGGAGCCTAGGGCTAGGTGAGAACCAGGCAGGCGCTGCGCTCCTGAGCCAAGCCGCATCGGGGCTGAGGTTTGTTCCCCGAGCCCAGTTTCCCTTTGCAGAATGCAGCTCCTAGCAGCGCGTTTTGTGCGGTTTCGGAGCTAGGCCCTAGGTGGGGCCCTCCCGAGCTGGCTCTGGGGGGGTTGCTAGGGCCAGTGCACACAGGGCTTCTTCAGGCCAAATCAGCCTTCTCCGCGAAGGAGAAGACGTTTGGAGTGGGTTTCCAGCGGCGGAGACCACCAGCCAAGCAGCAGTGCCCACGGAGCCAGAGGCAGCCCAGACCCTCCTGGGCCCTATGGGCAGCCGAGGGCTAGGTGAGAACCAGGCAGGCGCTGCGCTCCTGAGCCAAGCCGCATCGGGGCTGAGGTTTGTTCCCCGAGCCCAGTTTCCCTTTGCAGAATGCAGCTCCTAGCAGCGCGTTTTGTGCGGTTTCGGAGCTAGGCCCTAGGTGGGGCCCTCCCGAGCTGGCTCTGGGGGGGTTGCTAGGGCCAGTGCACACAGGGCTTCTTCAGGCCAAATCAGCCTTCTCCGCGAAGGAGAAGACGTTTGGAGTGGGTTTCCAGCGGCGGAGACCACCAGCCAAGCAGCAGTGCCCACGGAGCCAGAGGCAGCCCAGACCCTCCCTGGCCCTATGGGGAGCCTAGGGCTAGGTGAGAAGCAGGCAGGCGCTGCGCTCCTGAGCCAAGCCGCATCGGGGCTGAGGTTTGTTCCCCGAGCCCAGTTTCCCTTTGCAGAATGCAGCTCCTAGCAGCGCGTTTTGTGCGGTTTCGGAGCTAGGCCCTAGGTGGGGCCCTCCCGAGCTGGCTCTGGGGGGGTTGCTAGGGCCAGTGCACACAGGGCTTCTTCAGGCCAAATCAGCCTTCTCCGCGAAGGAGACGACGTTTGGAGTGGGTTTCCAGCGGCGGAGACCACCAGCCAAGCAGCAGTGCCCACGGAGCCAGAGGCAGCCCAGACCCTCCTGGGCCCTATGGGGAGCCTAGGGCTAGGTGAGAAGCAGGCAGGCGCTGCGCTCCTGAGCCAAGCCGCATCGGGGCTGAGGTTTGTTCCCCGAGCCCAGTTTCCCTTTGCAGAATGCAGCTCCTAGCAGCGCGTTTTGTGCGGTTTCGGAGCTAGGCCCTAGGTGGGGCCCTCCCGAGCTGGCTCTGGGGGGGTTGCTAGGGCCAGTGCACACAGGGCTTCTTCAGGCCAAATCAGCCTTCTCCGCGAAGGAGACGACGTTTGGAGTGGGTTTCCAGCGGCGGAGACCACCAGCCAAGCAGCAGTGCCCACGGAGCCAGAGGCAGCCCAGACCCTCCTTGGCCCTATGGGCAGCCGAGGGCTAGGTGAGAACCAGGCAGGCGCTGCGCTCCTGAGCCAAGCCGCATCGGGGCTGAGGTTTGTTCCCCGAGCCCAGTTTCCCTTTGCAGAATGCAGCTCCTAGCAGCGCGTTTTGTGCGGTTTCGGAGCTAGGCCCTAGGTGGGGCCCTCCCGAGCTGGCTCTGGGGGGGTTGCTAGGGCCAGTGCACACAGGGCTTCTTCAGGCCAAATCAGCCTTCTCCGCGAAGGAGAAGACGTTTGGAGTGGGTTTCCAGCGGCGGAGACCACCAGCCAAGCAGCAGTGCCCACGGAGCCAGAGGCAGCCCAGACCCTCCTGGGCCCTATGGGCAGCCGAGGGCTAGGTGAGAACCAGGCAGGCGCTGCGCTCCTGAGCCAAGCCGCATCGGGGCTGAGGTTTGTTCCCCGAGCCCAGTTTCCCTTTGCAGAATGCAGCTCCTAGCAGCGCGTTTTGTGCGGTTTCGGAGCTAGGCCCTAGGTGGGGCCCTCCCGAGCTGGCTCTGGGGGGGTTGCTAGGGCCAGTGCACACAGGGCTTCTTCAGGCCAAATCAGCCTTCTCCGCGAAGGAGAAGACGTTTGGAGTGGGTTTCCAGCGGCGGAGACCACCAGCCAAGCAGCAGTGCCCACGGAGCCAGAGGCAGCCCAGACCCTCCCTGGCCCTATGGGGAGCCTAGGGCTAGGTGAGAACCAGGCAGGCGCTGCGCTCCTGAGCCAAGCCGCATCGGGGCTGAGGTTTGTTCCCCGAGCCCAGTTTCCCTTTGCAGAATGCAGCTCCTAGCAGCGCGTTTTGTGCGGTTTCGGAGCTAGGCCCTAGGTGGGGCCCTCCCGAGCTGGCTCTGGGGCGGTTGCTAGGGCCAGTGCACACAGGGCTTCTTCAGGCCAAATCAGCCTTCTCCGCGAAGGAGACGACGTTTGGAGTGGGTTTCCAGCGGCGGAGACCACCAGCCAAGCAGCAGTGCCCACGGAGCCAGAGGCAGCCCAGACCCTCCTGGGCCCTATGGGGAGCCTAGGGCTAGGTGAGAAGCAGGCAGGCGCTGCGCTCCTGAGCCAAGCCGCATCGGGGCTGAGGTTTGTTCCCCGAGCCCAGTTTCCCTTTGCAGAATGCAGCTCCTAGCAGCGCGTTTTGTGCGGTTTCGGAGCTAGGCCCTAGGTGGGGCCCTCCCGAGCTGGCTCTGGGGGGGTTGCTAGGGCCAGTGCACACAGGGCTTCTTCAGGCCAAATCAGCCTTCTCCGCGAAGGAGACGACGTTTGGAGTGGGTTTCCAGCGGCGGAGACCACCAGCCAAGCAGCAGTGCCCACGGAGCCAGAGGCAGCCCAGACCCTCCTGGGCCCTATGGGGAGCCTAGGGCTAGGTGAGAACCAGGCAGGCGCTGCGCTCCTGAGCCAAGCCGCATCGGGGCTGAGGTTTGTTCCCCGAGCCCAGTTTCCCTTTGCAGAATGCAGCTCCTAGCAGCGCGTTTTGTGCGGTTTCGGAGCTAGGCCCTAGGTGGGGCCCTCCCGAGCTGGCTCTGGGGGGGTTGCTAGGGCCAGTGCACACAGGGCTTCTTCAGGCCAAATCAGCCTTCTCCGCGAAGGAGAAGACGTTTGGAGTGGGTTTCCAGCGGCGGAGACCACCAGCCAAGCAGCAGTGCCCACGGAGCCAGAGGCAGCCCAGACCCTCCTGGGCCCTATGGGCAGCCTAGGGCTAGGTGAGAACCAGGCAGGCGCTGCGCTCCTGAGCCAAGCCGCATCGGGGCTGAGGTTTGTTCCCCGAGCCCAGTTTCCCTTTGCAGAATGCAGCTCCTAGCAGCGCGTTTTGTGCGGTTTCGGAGCTAGGCCCTAGGTGGGGCCCTCCCGAGCTGGCTCTGGGGGGGTTGCTAGGGCCAGTGCACACAGGGCTTCTTCAGGCCAAATCAGCCTTCTCCGCGAAGGAGAAGACGTTTGGAGTGGGTTTCCAGCGGCGGAGACCACCAGCCAAGCAGCAGTGCCCACGGAGCCAGAGGCAGCCCAGACCCTCCCTGGCCCTATGGGGAGCCTAGGGCTAGGTGAGAAGCAGGCAGGCGCTGCGCTCCTGAGCCAAGCCGCATCGGGGCTGAGGTTTGTTCCCCGAGCCCAGTTTCCCTTTGCAGAATGCAGCTCCTAGCAGCGCGTTTTGTGCGGTTTCGGAGCTAGGCCCTAGGTGGGGCCCTCCCGAGCTGGCTCTGGGGGGGTTGCTAGGGCCAGTGCACACAGGGCTTCTTCAGGCCAAATCAGCCTTCTCCGCGAAGGAGACGACGTTTGGAGTGGGTTTCCAGCGGCGGAGACCACCAGCCAAGCAGCAGTGCCCACGGAGCCAGAGGCAGCCCAGACCCTCCTGGGCCCTATGGGGAGCCTAGGGCTAGGTGAGAAGCAGGCAGGCGCTGCGCTCCTGAGCCAAGCCGCATCGGGGCTGAGGTTTGTTCCCCGAGCCCAGTTTCCCTTTGCAGAATGCAGCTCCTAGCAGCGCGTTTTGTGCGGTTTCGGAGCTAGGCCCTAGGTGGGGCCCTCCCGAGCTGGCTCTGGGGGGGTTGCTAGGGCCAGTGCACACAGGGCTTCTTCAGGCCAAATCAGCCTTCTCCGCGAAGGAGAAGACGTTTGGAGTGGGTTTCCAGCGGCGGAGACCACCAGCCAAGCAGCAGTGCCCACGGAGCCAGAGGCAGCCCAGACCCTCCTTGGCCCTATGGGGAGCCTAGGGCTAGGTGAGAAGCAGGCAGGCGCTGCGCTCCTGAGCCAAGCCGCATCGGGGCTGAGGTTTGTTCCCCGAGCCCAGTTTCCCTTTGCAGAATGCAGCTCCTAGCAGCGCGTTTTGTGCGGTTTCGGAGCTAGGCCCTAGGTGGGGCCCTCCCGAGCTGGCTCTGGGGGGGTTGCTAGGGCCAGTGCACACAGGGCTTCTTCAGGCCAAATCAGCCTTCTCCGCGAAGGAGAAGACGTTTGGAGTGGGTTTCCAGCGGCGGAGACCACCAGCCAAGCAGCAGTGCCCACGGAGCCAGAGGCAGCCCAGACCCTCCTGGGCCCTATGGGCAGCCTAGGGCTAGGTGAGAACCAGGCAGGCGCTGCGCTCCTGAGCCAAGCCGCATCGGGGCTGAGGTTTGTTCCCCGAGCCCAGTTTCCCTTTGCAGAATGCAGCTCCTAGCAGCGCGTTTTGTGCGGTTTCGGAGCTAGGCCCTAGGTGGGGCCCTCCCGAGCTGGCTCTGGGGGGGTTGCTAGGGCCAGTGCACACAGGGCTTCTTCAGGCCAAATCAGCCTTCTCCGCGAAGGAGACGACGTTTGGAGTGGGTTTCCAGCGGCGGAGACCACCAGCCAAGCAGCAGTGCCCACGGAGCCAGAGGCAGCCCAGACCCTCCCTGGCCCTATGGGCAGCCTAGGGCTAGGTGAGAACCAGGCAGGCGCTGCGCTCCTGAGCCAAGCCGCATCGGGGCTGAGGTTTGTTCCCCGAGCCCAGTTTCCCTTTGCAGAATGCAGCTCCTAGCAGCGCGTTTTGTGCGGTTTCGGAGCTAGGCCCTAGGTGGGGCCCTCCCGAGCTGGCTCTGGGGGGGTTGCTAGGGCCAGTGCACACAGGGCTTCTTCAGGCCAAATCAGCCTTCTCCGCGAAGGAGACGACGTTTGGAGTGGGTTTCCAGCGGCGGAGACCACCAGCCAAGCAGCAGTGCCCACGGAGCCAGAGGCAGCCCAGACCCTCCTGGGCCCTATGGGGAGCCTAGGGCTAGGTGAGAAGCAGGCAGGCGCTGCGCTCCTGAGCCAAGCCGCATCGGGGCTGAGGTTTGTTCCCCGAGCCCAGTTTCCCTTTGCAGAATGCAGCTCCTAGCAGCGCGTTTTGTGCGGTTTCGGAGCTAGGCCCTAGGTGGGGCCCTCCCGAGCTGGCTCTGGGGGGGTTGCTAGGGCCAGTGCACACAGGGCTTCTTCAGGCCAAATCAGCCTTCTCCGCGAAGGAGAAGACGTTTGGAGTGGGTTTCCAGCGGCGGAGACCACCAGCCAAGCAGCAGTGCCCACGGAGCCAGAGGCAGCCCAGACCCTCCTGGGCCCTATGGGCAGCCGAGGGCTAGGTGATAACCAGGCAGGCGCTGCGCTCCTGAGCCAAGCCGCATCGGGGCTGAGGTTTGTTCCCCGAGCCCAGTTTCCCTTTGCAGAATGCAGCTCCTAGCAGCGCGTTTTGTGCGGTTTCGGAGCTAGGCCCTAGGTGGGGCCCTCCCGAGCTGGCTCTGGGGGGGTTGCTAGGGCCAGTGCACACAGGGCTTCTTCAGGCCAAATCAGCCTTCTCCGCGAAGGAGAAGACGTTTGGAGTGGGTTTCCAGCGGCGGAGACCACCAGCCAAGCAGCAGTGCCCACGGAGCCAGAGGCAGCCCAGACCCTCCCTGGCCCTATGGGGAGCCTAGGGCTAGGTGAGAAGCAGGCAGGCGCTGCGCTCCTGAGCCAAGCCGCATCGGGGCTGAGGTTTGTTCCCCGAGCCCAGTTTCCCTTTGCAGAATGCAGCTCCTAGCAGCGCGTTTTGTGCGGTTTCGGAGCTAGGCCCTAGGTGGGGCCCTCCCGAGCTGGCTCTGGGGGGGTTGCTAGGGCCAGTGCACACAGGGCTTCTTCAGGCCAAATCAGCCTTCTCCGCGAAGGAGAAGACGTTTGGAGTGGGTTTCCAGCGGCGGAGACCACCAGCCAAGCAGCAGTGCCCACGGAGCCAGAGGCAGCCCAGACCCTCCTTGGCCCTATGGGGAGCCTAGGGCTAGGTGAGAACCAGGCAGGCGCTGCGCTCCTGAGCCAAGCCGCATCGGGGCTGAGGTTTGTTCCCCGAGCCCAGTTTCCCTTTGCAGAATGCAGCTCCTAGCAGCGCGTTTTGTGCGGTTTCGGAGCTAGGCCCTAGGTGGGGCCCTCCCGAGCTGGCTCTGGGGGGGTTGCTAGGGCCAGTGCACACAGGGCTTCTTCAGGCCAAATCAGCCTTCTCCGCGAAGGAGACGACGTTTGGAGTGGGTTTCCAGCGGCGGAGACCACCAGCCAAGCAGCACTGCCCACGGAGCCAGAGGCAGCCCAGACCCTCCTGGGCCCTATGGGGAGCCTAGGGCTAGGTGAGAACCAGGCAGGCGCTGCGCTCCTGAGCCAAGCCGCATCGGGGCTGAGGTTTGTTCCCCGAGCCCAGTTTCCCTTTGCAGAATGCAGCTCCTAGCAGCGCGTTTTGTGCGGTTTCGGAGCTAGGCCCTAGGTGGGGCCCTCCCGAGCTGGCTCTGGGGGGGTTGCTAGGGCCAGTGCACACAGGGCTTCTTCAGGCCAAATCAGCCTTCTCCGCGAAGGAGACGACGTTTGGAGTGGGTTTCCAGCGGCGGAGACCACCAGCCAAGCAGCAGTGCCCACGGAGCCAGAGGCAGCCCAGACCCTCCTGGGCCCTATGGGGAGCCTAGGGCTAGGTGAGAACCAGGCAGGCGCTGCGCTCCTGAGCCAAGCCGCATCGGGGCTGAGGTTTGTTCCCCGAGCCCAGTTTCCCTTTGCAGAATGCAGCTCCTAGCAGCGCGTTTTGTGCGGTTTCGGAGCTAGGCCCTAGGTGGGGCCCTCCCGAGCTGGCTCTGGGGGGGTTGCTAGGGCCAGTGCACACAGGGCTTCTTCAGGCCAAATCAGCCTTCTCCGCGAAGGAGAAGACGTTTGGAGTGGGTTTCCAGCGGCGGAGACCACCAGCCAAGCAGCAGTGCCCACGGAGCCAGAGGCAGCCCAGACCCTCCCTGGCCCTATGGGGAGCCTAGGGCTAGGTGAGAACCAGGCAGGCGCTGCGCTCCTGAGCCAAGCCGCATCGGGGCTGAGGTTTGTTCCCCGAGCCCAGTTTCCCTTTGCAGAATGCAGCTCCTAGCAGCGCGTTTTGTGCGGTTTCGGAGCTAGGCCCTAGGTGGGGCCCTCCCGAGCTGGCTCTGGGGGGGTTGCTAGGGCCAGTGCACACAGGGCTTCTTCAGGCCAAATCAGCCTTCTCCGCGAAGGAGACGACGTTTGGAGTGGGTTTCCAGCGGCGGAGACCACCAGCCAAGCAGCAGTGCCCACGGAGCCAGAGGCAGCCCAGACCCTCCTGGGCCCTATGGGGAGCCTAGGGCTAGGTGAGAAGCAGGCAGGCGCTGCGCTCCTGAGCCAAGCCGCATCGGGGCTGAGGTTTGTTCCCCGAGCCCAGTTTCCCTTTGCAGAATGCAGCTCCTAGCAGCGCGTTTTGTGCGGTTTCGGAGCTAGGCCCTAGGTGGGGCCCTCCCGAGCTGGCTCTGGGGGGGTTGCTAGGGCCAGTGCACACAGGGCTTCTTCAGGCCAAATCAGCCTTCTCCGCGAAGGAGACGACGTTTGGAGTGGGTTTCCAGCGGCGGAGACCACCAGCCAAGCAGCAGTGCCCACGGAGCCAGAGGCAGCCCAGACCCTCCTGGGCCCTATGGGCAGCCGAGGGCTAGGTGAGAACCAGGCAGGCGCTGCGCTCCTGAGCCAAGCCGCATCGGGGCTGAGGTTTGTTCCCCGAGCCCAGTTTCCCTTTGCAGAATGCAGCTCCTAGCAGCGCGTTTTGTGCGGTTTCGGAGCTAGGCCCTAGGTGGGGCCCTCCCGAGCTGGCTCTGGGGGGGTTGCTAGGGCCAGTGCACACAGGGCTTCTTCAGGCCAAATCAGCCTTCTCCGCGAAGGAGAAGACGTTTGGAGTGGGTTTCCAGCGGCGGAGACCACCAGCCAAGCAGCAGTGCCCACGGAGCCAGAGGCAGCCCAGACCCTCCTGGGCCCTATGGGCAGCCGAGGGCTAGGTGAGAACCAGGCAGGCGCTGCGCTCCTGAGCCAAGCCGCATCGGGGCTGAGGTTTGTTCCCCGAGCCCAGTTTCCCTTTGCAGAATGCAGCTCCTAGCAGCGCGTTTTGTGCGGTTTCGGAGCTAGGCCCTAGGTGGGGCCCTCCCGAGCTGGCTCTGGGGGGGTTGCTAGGGCCAGTGCACACAGGGCTTCTTCAGGCCAAATCAGCCTTCTCCGCGAAGGAGAAGACGTTTGGAGTGGGTTTCCAGCGGCGGAGACCACCAGCCAAGCAGCAGTGCCCACGGAGCCAGAGGCAGCCCAGACCCTCCCTGGCCCTATGGGGAGCCTAGGGCTAGGTGAGAAGCAGGCAGGCGCTGCGCTCCTGAGCCAAGCCGCATCGGGGCTGAGGTTTGTTCCCCGAGCCCAGTTTCCCTTTGCAGAATGCAGCTCCTAGCAGCGCGTTTTGTGCGGTTTCGGAGCTAGGCCCTAGGTGGGGCCCTCCCGAGCTGGCTCTGGGGGGGTTGCTAGGGCCAGTGCACACAGGGCTTCTTCAGGCCAAATCAGCCTTCTCCGCGAAGGAGACGACGTTTGGAGTGGGTTTCCAGCGGCGGAGACCACCAGCCAAGCAGCAGTGCCCACGGAGCCAGAGGCAGCCCAGACCCTCCTGGGCCCTATGGGGAGCCTAGGGCTAGGTGAGAAGCAGGCAGGCGCTGCGCTCCTGAGCCAAGCCGCATCGGGGCTGAGGTTTGTTCCCCGAGCCCAGTTTCCCTTTGCAGAATGCAGCTCCTAGCAGCGCGTTTTGTGCGGTTTCGGAGCTAGGCCCTAGGTGGGGCCCTCCCGAGCTGGCTCTGGGGGGGTTGCTAGGGCCAGTGCACACAGGGCTTCTTCAGGCCAAATCAGCCTTCTCCGCGAAGGAGAAGACGTTTGGAGTGGGTTTCCAGCGGCGGAGACCACCAGCCAAGCAGCAGTGCCCACGGAGCCAGAGGCAGCCCAGACCCTCCTGGGCCCTATGGGGAGCCTAGGGCTAGGTGAGAAGCAGGCAGGCGCTGCGCTCCTGAGCCAAGCCGCATCGGGGCTGAGGTTTGTTCCCCGAGCCCAGTTTCCCTTTGCAGAATGCAGCTCCTAGCAGCGCGTTTTGTGCGGTTTCGGAGCTAGGCCCTAGGTGGGGCCCTCCCGAGCTGGCTCTGGGGGGGTTGCTAGGGCCAGTGCACACAGGGCTTCTTCAGGCCAAATCAGCCTTCTCCGCGAAGGAGACGACGTTTGGAGTGGGTTTCCAGCGGCGGAGACCACCAGCCAAGCAGCAGTGCCCACGGAGCCAGAGGCAGCCCAGACCCTCCTGGGCCCTATGGGGAGCCTAGGGCTAGGTGAGAAGCAGGCAGGCGCTGCGCTCCTGAGCCAAGCCGCATCGGGGCTGAGGTTTGTTCCCCGAGCCCAGTTTCCCTTTGCAGAATGCAGCTCCTAGCAGCGCGTTTTGTGCGGTTTCGGAGCTAGGCCCTAGGTGGGGCCCTCCCGAGCTGGCTCTGGGGGGGTTGCTAGGGCCAGTGCACACAGGGCTTCTTCAGGCCAAATCAGCCTTCTCCGCGAAGGAGAAGACGTTTGGAGTGGGTTTCCAGCGGCGGAGACCACCAGCCAAGCAGCAGTGCCCACGGAGCCAGAGGCAGCCCAGACCCTCCTTGGCACTATGGGCAGCCGAGGGCTAGGTGAGAAGCAGGCAGGCGCTGCGCTCCTGAGCCAAGCCGCATCGGGGCTGAGGTTTGTTCCCCGAGCCCAGTTTCCCTTTGCAGAATGCAGCTCCTAGCAGCGCGTTTTGTGCGGTTTCGGAGCTAGGCCCTAGGTGGGGCCCTCCCGAGCTGGCTCTGGGGGGGTTGCTAGGGCCAGTGCACACAGGGCTTCTTCAGGCCAAATCAGCCTTCTCCGCGAAGGAGAAGACGTTTGGAGTGGGTTTCCAGCGGCGGAGACCACCAGCCAAGCAGCAGTGCCCACGGAGCCAGAAGCAGCCCAGACCCTCCTGGGCCCTATGGGGAGCCTAGGGCTAGGTGAGAACCAGGCAGGCGCTGCGCTCCTGAGCCAAGCCGCATCGGGGCTGAGGTTTGTTCCCCGAGCCCAGTTTCCCTTTGCAGAATGCAGCTCCTAGCAGCGCGTTTTGTGCGGTTTCGGAGCTAGGCCCTAGGTGGGGCCCTCCCGAGCTGGCTCTGGGGGGGTTGCTAGGGCCAGTGCACACAGGGCTTCTTCAGGCCAAATCAGCCTTCTCCGCGAAGGAGAAGACGTTTGGAGTTGGTTTCCAGCGGCGGAGACCACCAGCCAAGCAGCAGTGCCCACGGAGCCAGAGGCAGCCCAGACCCTCCTTGGCCCTATGGGGAGCCTAGGGCTAGGTGAGAAGCAGGCAGGCGCTGCGCTCCTGAGCCAAGCCGCATCGGGGCTGAGGTTTGTTCCCCGAGCCCAGTTTCCCTTTGCAGAATGCAGCTCCTAGCAGCGCGTTTTGTGCGGTTTCGGAGCTAGGCCCTAGGTGGGGCCCTCCCGAGCTGGCTCTGGGGGGGTTGCTAGGGCCAGTGCACACAGGGCTTCTTCAGGCCAAATCAGCCTTCTCCGCGAAGGAGACGACGTTTGGAGTGGGTTTCCAGCGGCGGAGACCACCAGCCAAGCAGCAGTGCCCACGGAGCCAGAGGCAGCCCAGACCCTCCCTGGCCCTATGGGCAGCCTAGGGCTAGGTGAGAACCAGGCAGGCGCTGCGCTCCTGAGCCAAGCCGCATCGGGGCTGAGGTTTGTTCCCCGAGCCCAGTTTCCCTTTGCAGAATGCAGCTCCTAGCAGCGCGTTTTGTGCCGTTTCGGAGCTAGGCCCTAGGTGGGGCCCTCCCGAGCTGGCTCTGGGGGGGTTGCTAGGGCCAGTGCACACAGGGCTTCTTCAGGCCAAATCAGCCTTCTCCGCGAAGGAGACGACGTTTGGAGTGGGTTTCCAGCGGCGGAGACCACCAGCCAAGCAGCAGTGCCCACGGAGCCAGAGGCAGCCCAGACCCTCCTGGGCCCTATGGGGAGCCTAGGGCTAGGTGAGAAGCAGGCAGGCGCTGCGCTCCTGAGCCAAGCCGCATCGGGGCTGAGGTTTGTTCCCCGAGCCCAGTTTCCCTTTGCAGAATGCAGCTCCTAGCAGCGCGTTTTGTGCGGTTTCGGAGCTAGGCCCTAGGTGGGGCCCTCCCGAGTTGGCTCTGGGGGGGTTGCTAGGGCCAGTGCACACAGGGCTTCTTCAGGCCAAATCAGCCTTCTCCGCGAAGGAGAAGACGTTTGGAGTGGGTTTCCAGCGGCGGAGACCACCAGCCAAGCAGCAGTGCCCACGGAGCCAGAGGCAGCCCAGACCCTCCTGGGCCCTATGGGCAGCCTAGGGCTAGGTGATAACCAGGCAGGCGCTGCGCTCCTGAGCCAAGCCGCATCGGGGCTGAGGTTTGTTCCCCGAGCCCAGTTTCCCTTTGCAGAATGCAGCTCCTAGCAGCGCGTTTTGTGCGGTTTCGGAGCTAGGCCCTAGGTGGGGCCCTCCCGAGCTGGCTCTGGGGGGGTTGCTAGGGCCAGTGCACACAGGGCTTCTTCAGGCCAAATCAGCCTTCTCCGCGAAGGAGAAGACGTTTGGAGTGGGTTTCCAGCGGCGGAGACCACCAGCCAAGCAGCAGTGCCCACGGAGCCAGAGGCAGCCCAGACCCTCCCTGGCCCTATGGGCAGCCTAGGGCTAGGTGAGAACCAGGCAGGCGCTGCGCTCCTGAGCCAAGCCGCATCGGGGCTGAGGTTTGTTCCCCGAGCCCAGTTTCCCTTTGCAGAATGCAGCTCCTAGCAGCGCGTTTTGTGCGGTTTCGGAGCTAGGCCCTAGGTGGGGCCCTCCCGAGCTGGCTCTGGGGGGGTTGCTAGGGCCAGTGCACACAGGGCTTCTTCAGGCCAAATCAGCCTTCTCCGCGAAGGAGAAGACGTTTGGAGTGGGTTTCCAGCGGCGGAGACCACCAGCCAAGCAGCAGTGCCCACGGAGCCAGAGGCAGCCCAGACCCTCCTTGGCCCTATGGGGAGCCTAGGGCTAGGTGAGAACCAGGCAGGCGCTGCGCTCCTGAGCCAAGCCGCATCGGGGCTGAGGTTTGTTCCCCGAGCCCAGTTTCCCTTTGCAGAATGCAGCTCCTAGCAGCGCGTTTTGTGCGGTTTCGGAGCTAGGCCCTAGGTGGGGCCCTCCCGAGCTGGCTCTGGGGGGGTTGCTAGGGCCAGTGCACACAGGGCTTCTTCAGGCCAAATCAGCCTTCTCCGCGAAGGAGACGACGTTTGGAGTGGGTTTCCAGCGGCGGAGACCACCAGCCAAGCAGCACTGCCCACGGAGCCAGAGGCAGCTTAGACCCTCCTGGGCCCTATGGGGAGCCTAGGGCTAGGTGAGAACCAGGCAGGCGCTGCGCTCCTGAGCCAAGCCGCATCGGGGCTGAGGTTTGTTCCCCGAGCCCAGTTTCCCTTTGCAGAATGCAGCTCCTAGCAGCGCGTTTTGTGCGGTTTCGGAGCTAGGCCCTAGGTGGGGCCCTCCCGAGCTGGCTCTGGGGGGGTTGCTAGGGCCAGTGCACACAGGGCTTCTTCAGGCCAAATCAGCCTTCTCCGCGAAGGAGACGACGTTTGGAGTGGGTTTCCAGCGGCGGAGACCACCAGCCAAGCAGCAGTGCCCACGGAGCCAGAGGCAGCCCAGACCCTCCTGGGCCCTATGGGGAGCCTAGGGCTAGGTGAGAAGCAGGCAGGCGCTGCGCTCCTGAGCCAAGCCGCATCGGGGCTGAGGTTTGTTCCCCGAGCCCAGTTTCCCTTTGCAGAATGCAGCTCCTAGCAGCGCGTTTTGTGCGGTTTCGGAGCTAGGCCCTAGGTGGGGCCCTCCCGAGCTGGCTCTGGGGGGGTTGCTAGGGCCAGTGCACACAGGGCTTCTTCAGGCCAAATCAGCCTTCTCCGCGAAGGAGAAGACGTTTGGAGTGGGTTTCCAGCGGCGGAGACCACCAGCCAAGCAGCAGTGCCCACGGAGCCAGAGGCAGCCCAGACCCTCCCGGGCCCTATGGGGAGCCTAGGGCTAGGTGAGAACCAGGCAGGCGCTGCGCTCCTGAGCCAAGCCGCATCGGGGCTGAGGTTTGTTCCCCGAGCCCAGTTTCCCTTTGCAGAATGCAGCTCCTAGCAGCGCGTTTTGTGCGGTTTCGGAGCTAGGCCCTAGGTGGGGCCCTCCCGAGCTGGCTCTGGGGGGGTTGCTAGGGCCAGTGCACACAGGGCTTCTTCAGGCCAAATCAGCCTTCTCCGCGAAGGAGAAGACGTTTGGAGTGGGTTTCCAGCGGCGGAGACCACCAGCCAAGCAGCAGTGCCCACGGAGCCAGAGGCAGCCCAGACCCTCCTTGGCCCTATGGGGAGCCTAGGGCTAGGTGAGAACCAGGCAGGCGCTGCGCTCCTGAGCCAAGCCGCATTGGGGCTGAGGTTTGTTCCCCGAGCCCAGTTTCCCTTTGCAGAATGCAGCTCCTAGCAGCGCGTTTTGTGCGGTTTCGGAGCTAGGCCCTAGGTGGGGCCCTCCCGAGCTGGCTCTGGGGGGGTTGCTAGGGCCAGTGCACACAGGGCTTCTTCAGGCCAAATCAGCCTTCTCCGCGAAGGAGACGACGTTTGGAGTGGGTTTCCAGCGGCGGAGACCACCAGCCAAGCAGCACTGCCCACGGAGCCAGAGGCAGCCCAGACCCTCCTGGGCCCTATGGGGAGCCTAGGGCTAGGTGAGAACCAGGCAGGCGCTGCGCTCCTGAGCCAAGCCGCATCGGGGCTGAGGTTTGTTCCCCGAGCCCAGTTTCCCTTTGCAGAATGCAGCTCCTAGCAGCGCGTTTTGTGCGGTTTCGGAGCTAGGCCCTAGGTGGGGCCCTCCCGAGCTGGCTCTGGGGGGGTTGCTAGGGCCAGTGCACACAGGGCTTCTTCAGGCCAAATCAGCCTTCTCCGCGAAGGAGACGACGTTTGGAGTGGGTTTCCAGCGGCGGAGACCACCAGCCAAGCAGCAGTGCCCACGGAGCCAGAGGCAGCCCAGACCCTCCTGGGCCCTATGGGGAGCCTAGGGCTAGGTGAGAAGCAGGCAGGCGCTGCGCTCCTGAGCCAAGCCGCATCGGGGCTGAGGTTTGTTCCCCGAGCCCAGTTTCCCTTTGCAGAATGCAGCTCCTAGCAGCGCGTTTTGTGCGGTTTCGGAGCTAGGCCCTAGGTGGGGCCCTCCCGAGCTGGCTCTGGGGGGGTTGCTAGGGCCAGTGCACACAGGGCTTCTTCAGGCCAAATCAGCCTTCTCCGCGAAGGAGACGACGTTTGGAGTGGGTTTCCAGCGGCGGAGACCACCAGCCAAGCAGCACTGCCCAGGGAGCCAGAGGCAGCTTAGACCCTCCTGGGCCCTATGGGGAGCCTAGGGCTAGGTGAGAACCAGGCAGGCGCTGCGCTCCTGAGCCAAGCCGCATCGGGGCTGAGGTTTGTTCCCCGAGCCCAGTTTCCCTTTGCAGAATGCAGCTCCTAGCAGCGCGTTTTGTGCGGTTTCGGAGCTAGGCCCTAGGTGGGGCCCTCCCGAGCTGGCTCTGGGGGGGTTGCTAGGGCCAGTGCACACAGGGCTTCTTCAGGCCAAATCAGCCTTCTCCGCGAAGGAGACGACGTTTGGAGTGGGTTTCCAGCGGCGGAGACCACCAGCCAAGCAGCAGTGCCCACGGAGCCAGAGGCAGCCCAGACCCTCCTGGGCCCTATGGGGAGCCTAGGGCTAGGTGAGAAGCAGGCAGGCGCTGCGCTCCTGAGCCAAGCCGCATCGGGGCTGAGGTTTGTTCCCCGAGCCCAGTTTCCCTTTGCAGAATGCAGCTCCTAGCAGCGCGTTTTGTGCGGTTTCGGAGCTAGGCCCTAGGTGGGGCCCTCCCGAGCTGGCTCTGGGGGGGTTGCTAGGGCCAGTGCACACAGGGCTTCTTCAGGCCAAATCAGCCTTCTCCGCGAAGGAGACGACGTTTGGAGTGGGTTTCCAGCGGCGGAGACCACCAGCCAAGCAGCACTGCCCACGGAGCCAGAGGCAGCCCAGACCCTCCTGGGCCCTATGGGGAGCCTAGGGCTAGGTGAGAAGCAGGCAGGCGCTGCGCTCCTGAGCCAAGCCGCATCGGGGCTGAGGTTTGTTCCCCGAGCCCAGTTTCCCTTTGCAGAATGCAGCTCCTAGCAGCGCGTTTTGTGCGGTTTCGGAGCTAGGCCCTAGGTGGGGCCCTCCCGAGCTGGCTCTGGGGGGGTTGCTAGGGCCAGTGCACACAGGGCTTCTTCAGGCCAAATCAGCCTTCTCCGCGAAGGAGACGACGTTTGGAGTGGGTTTCCAGCGGCGGAGACCACCAGCCAAGCAGCAGTGCCCACGGAGCCAGAGGCAGCCCAGACCCTCCCTGGCCCTATGGGGAGCCTAGGGCTAGGTGAGAACCAGGCAGGCGCTGCGCTCCTGAGCCAAGCCGCATCGGGGCTGAGGTTTGTTCCCCGAGCCCAGTTTCCCTTTGCAGAATGCAGCTCCTAGCAGCGCGTTTTGTGCGGTTTCGGAGCTAGGCCCTAGGTGGGGCCCTCCCGAGCTGGCTCTGGGGGGGTTGCTAGGGCCAGTGCACACAGGGCTTCTTCAGGCCAAATCAGCCTTCTCCGCGAAGGAGAAGACGTTTGGAGTGGGTTTCCAGCGGCGGAGACCACCAGCCAAGCAGCAGTGCCCACGGAGCCAGAGGCAGCCCAGACCCTCCTTGGCACTATGGGCAGCCGAGGGCTAGGTGAGAAGCAGGCAGGCGCTGCGCTCCTGAGCCAAGCCGCATCGGGGCTGAGGTTTGTTCCCCGAGCCCAGTTTCCCTTTGCAGAATGCAGCTCCTAGCAGCGCGTTTTGTGCGGTTTCGGAGCTAGGCCCTAGGTGGGGCCCTCCCGAGCTGGCTCTGGGGGGGTTGCTAGGGCCAGTGCACACAGGGCTTCTTCAGGCCAAATCAGCCTTCTCCGCGAAGGAGAAGACGTTTGGAGTGGGTTTCCAGCGGCGGAGACCACCAGCCAAGCAGCAGTGCCCACGGAGCCAGAGGCAGCCCAGACCCTCCTGGGCCCTATGGGGAGCCTAGGGCTAGGTGAGAACCAGGCAGGCGCTGCGCTCCTGAGCCAAGCCGCATCGGGGCTGAGGTTTGTTCCCCGAGCCCAGTTTCCCTTTGCAGAATGCAGCTCCTAGCAGCGCGTTTTGTGCGGTTTCGGAGCTAGGCCCTAGGTGGGGCCCTCCCGAGCTGGCTCTGGGGGGGTTGCTAGGGCCAGTGCACACAGGGCTTCTTCAGGCCAAATCAGCCTTCTCCGCGAAGGAGACGACGTTTGGAGTGGGTTTCCAGCGGCGGAGACCACCAGCCAAGCAGCAGTGCCCACGGAGCCAGAGGCAGCCCAGACCCTCCTGGGCCCTATGGGGAGCCTAGGGCTAGGTGAGAAGCAGGCAGGCGCTGCGCTCCTGAGCCAAGCCGCATCGGGGCTGAGGTTTGTTCCCCGAGCCCAGTTTCCCTTTGCAGAATGCAGCTCCTAGCAGCGCGTTTTGTGCGGTTTCGGAGCTAGGCCCTAGGTGGGGCCCTCCCGAGCTGGCTCTGGGGGGGTTGCTAGGGCCAGTGCACACAGGGCTTCTTCAGGCCAAATCAGCCTTCTCCGCGAAGGAGAAGACGTTTGGAGTGGGTTTCCAGCGGCGGAGACCACCAGCCAAGCAGCAGTGCCCACGGAGCCAGAGGCAGCCCAGACCCGCCTGGGCCCTATGGGCAGCCGAGGGCTAGGTGAGAACCAGGCAGGCGCTGCGCTCCTGAGCCAAGCCGCATCGGGGCTGAGGTTTGTTCCCCGAGCCCAGTTTCCCTTTGCAGAATGCAGCTCCTAGCAGCGCGTTTTGTGCGGTTTCGGAGCTAGGCCCTAGGTGGGGCCTTCCCGAGCTGGCTCTGGGGGGGTTGCTAGGGCCAGTGCACACAGGGCTTCTTCAGGCCAAATCAGCCTTCTCCGCGAAGGAGAAGACGTTTGGAGTGGGTTTCCAGCGGCGGAGACCACCAGCCAAGCAGCAGTGCCCACGGAGCCAGAGGCAGCCCAGACCCTCCCTGGCCCTATGGGCAGCCTAGGGCTAGGTGAGAACCAGGCAGGCGCTGCGCTCCTGAGCCAAGCCGCATCGGGGCTGAGGTTTGTTCCCCGAGCCCAGTTTCCCTTTGCAGAATGCAGCTCCTAGCAGCGCGTTTTGTGCGGTTTCGGAGCTAGGCCCTAGGTGGGGCCCTCCCGAGCTGGCTCTGGGGGGGTTGCTAGGGCCAGTGCACACAGGGCTTCTTCAGGCCAAATCAGCCTTCTCCGCGAAGGAGACGACGTTTGGAGTGGGTTTCCAGCGGCGGAGACCACCAGCCAAGCAGCACTGCCCACGGAGCCAGAGGCAGCCCAGACCCTCCTGGGCCCTATGGGCAGCCGAGGGCTAGGTGAGAACCAGGCAGGCGCTGCGCTCCTGAGCCAAGCCGCATCGGGGCTGAGGTTTGTTCCCCGAGCCCAGTTTCCCTTTGCAGAATGCAGCTCCTAGCAGCGCGTTTTGTGCGGTTTCGGAGCTAGGCCCTAGGTGGGGCCCTCCCGAGCTGGCTCTGGGGGGGTTGCTAGGGCCAGTGCACACAGGGCTTCTTCAGGCCAAATCAGCCTTCTCCGCGAAGGAGACGACGTTTGGAGTGGGTTTCCAGCGGCGGAGACCACCAGCCAAGCAGCAGTGCCCACGGAGCCAGAGGCAGCCCAGACCCTCCTGGGCCCTATGGGGAGCCTAGGGCTAGGTGAGAACCAGGCAGGCGCTGCGCTCCTGAGCCAAGCCGCATCGGGGCTGAGGTTTGTTCCCCGAGCCCAGTTTCCCTTTGCAGAATGCAGCTCCTAGCAGCGCGTTTTGTGCGGTTTCGGAGCTAGGCCCTAGGTGGGGCCCTCCCGAGCTGGCTCTGGGGGGGTTGCTAGGGCCAGTGCACACAGGGCTTCTTCAGGCCAAATCAGCCTTCTCCGCGAAGGAGACGACGTTTGGAGTGGGTTTCCAGCGGCGGAGACCACCAGCCAAGCAGCAGTGCCCACGGAGCCAGAGGCAGCCCAGACCCTCCTTGGCCCTATGGGCAGCCGAGGGCTAGGTGAGAAGCAGGCAGGCGCTGCGCTCCTGAGCCAAGCCGCATCGGGGCTGAGGTTTGTTCCCCGAGCCCAGTTTCCCTTTGCAGAATGCAGCTCCTAGCAGCGCGTTTTGTGCGGTTTCGGAGCTAGGCCCTAGGTGGGGCCCTCCCGAGCTGGCTCTGGGGGGGTTGCTAGGGCCAGTGCACACAGGGCTTCTTCAGGCCAAATCAGCCTTCTCCGCGAAGGAGAAGACGTTTGGAGTGGGTTTCCAGCGGCGGAGACCACCAGCCAAGCAGCAGTGCCCACGGAGCCAGAGGCAGCCCAGACCCTCCCTGGCCCTATGGGGAGCCTAGGGCTAGGTGAGAACCAGGCAGGCGCTGCGCTCCTGAGCCAAGCCGCATCGGGGCTGAGGTTTGTTCCCCGAGCCCAGTTTCCCTTTGCAGAATGCAGCTCCTAGCAGCGCGTTTTGTGCGGTTTCGGAGCTAGGCCCTAGGTGGGGCCCTCCCGAGCTGGCTCTGGGGGGGTTGCTAGGGCCAGTGCACACAGGGCTTCTTCAGGCCAAATCAGCCTTCTCCGCGAAGGAGAAGACGTTTGGAGTGGGTTTCCAGCGGCGGAGACCACCAGCCAAGCAGCAGTGCCCACGGAGCCAGAGGCAGCCCAGACCCTCCCTGGCCCTATGGGGAGCCTAGGGCTAGGTGAGAACCAGGCAGGCGCTGCGCTCCTGAGCCAAGCCGCATCGGGGCTGAGGTTTGTTCCCCGAGCCCAGTTTCCCTTTGCAGAATGCAGCTCCTAGCAGCGCGTTTTGTGCGGTTTCGGAGCTAGGCCCTAGGTGGGGCCCTCCCGAGCTGGCTCTGGGGGGGTTGCTAGGGCCAGTGCACACAGGGCTTCTTCAGGCCAAATCAGCCTTCTCCGCGAAGGAGAAGACGTTTGGAGTGGGTTTCCAGCGGCGGAGACCACCAGCCAAGCAGCAGTGCCCACGGAGCCAGAGGCAGCCCAGACCCTCCTGGGCCCTATGGGGAGCCTAGGGCTAGGTGAGAAGCAGGCAGGCGCTGCGCTCCTGAGCCAAGCCGCATCGGGGCTGAGGTTTGTTCCCCGAGCCCAGTTTCCCTTTGCAGAATGCAGCTCCTCGAAGCGCGTTTTGTGCGGTTTCGGAGCTAGGCCCTAGGTGGGGCCCTCCCGAGCTGGCTCTGGGGGGGTTGCTAGGGCCAGTGCACACAGGGCTTCTTCAGGCCAAATCAGCCTTCTCCGCGAAGGAGAAGACGTTTGGAGTGGGTTTCCAGCGGCGGAGACCACCAGCCAAGCAGCAGTGCCCACGGAGCCAGAGGCAGCCCAGACCCTCCCTGGCCCTATGGGCAGCCTAGGGCTAGGTGAGAACCAGGCAGGCGCTGCGCTCCTGAGCCAAGCCGCATCGGGGCTGAGGTTTGTTCCCCGAGCCCAGTTTCCCTTTGCAGAATGCAGCTCCTAGCAGCGCGTTTTGTGCGGTTTCGGAGCTAGGCCCTAGGTGGGGCCCTCCCGAGCTGGCTCTGGGGGGGTTGCTAGGGCCAGTGCACACAGGGCTTCTTCAGGCCAAATCAGCCTTCTCCGCGAAGGAGACGACGTTTGGAGTTGGTTTCCAGCGGCGGAGACCACCAGCCAAGCAGCACTGCCCACGGAGCCAGAGGCAGCCCAGACCCTCCTGGGCCCTATGGGGAGCCTAGGGCTAGGTGAGAAGCAGGCAGGCGCTGCGCTCCTGAGCCAAGCCGCATCGGGGCTGAGGTTTGTTCCCCGAGCCCAGTTTCCCTTTGCAGAATGCAGCTCCTAGCAGCGCGTTTTGTGCGGTTTCGGAGCTAGGCCCTAGGTGGGGCCCTCCCGAGCTGGCTCTGGGGGGGTTGCTAGGGCCAGTGCACACAGGGCTTCTTCAGGCCAAATCAGCCTTCTCCGCGAAGGAGAAGACGTTTGGAGTTGGTTTCCAGCGGCGGAGACCACCAGCCAAGCAGCAGTGCCCACGGAGCCAGAGGCAGCCCAGACCCTCCTGGGCCCTATGGGGAGCCTAGGGCTAGGTGAGAACCAGGCAGGCGCTGCGCTCCTGAGCCAAGCCGCATCGGGGCTGAGGTTTGTTCCCCGAGCCCAGTTTCCCTTTGCAGAATGCAGCTCCTAGCAGCGCGTTTTGTGCGGTTTCGGAGCTAGGCCCTAGGTGGGGCCCTCCCGAGCTGGCTCTGGGGGGGTTGCTAGGGCCAGTGCACACAGGGCTTCTTCAGGCCAAATCAGCCTTCTCCGCGAAGGAGAAGACGTTTGGAGTGGGTTTCCAGCGGCGGAGACCACCAGCCAAGCAGCAGTGCCCACGGAGCCAGAGGCAGCCCAGACCCTCCCTGGCCCTATGGGGAGCCTAGGGCTAGGTGAGAACCAGGCAGGCGCTGCGCTCCTGAGCCAAGCCGCATCGGGGCTGAGGTTTGTTCCCCGAGCCCAGTTTCCCTTTGCAGAATGCAGCTCCTAGCAGCGCGTTTTGTGCGGTTTCGGAGCTAGGCCCTAGGTGGGGCCCTCCCGAGCTGGCTCTGGGGGGGTTGCTAGGGCCAGTGCACACAGGGCTTCTTCAGGCCAAATCAGCCTTCTCCGCGAAGGAGAAGACGTTTGGAGTGGGTTTCCAGCGGCGGAGACCACCAGCCAAGCAGCAGTGCCCACGGAGCCAGAGGCAGCCCAGACCCTCCCTGGCCCTATGGGGAGCCTAGGGCTAGGTGAGAACCAGGCAGGCGCTGCGCTCCTGAGCCAAGCCGCATCGGGGCTGAGGTTTGTTCCCCGAGCCCAGTTTCCCTTTGCAGAATGCAGCTCCTAGCAGCGCGTTTTGTGCGGTTTCGGAGCTAGGCCCTAGGTGGGGCCCTCCCGAGCTGGCTCTGGGGGGGTTGCTAGGGCCAGTGCACACAGGGCTTCTTCAGGCCAAATCAGCCTTCTCCGCGAAGGAGAAGACGTTTGGAGTGGGTTTCCAGCGGCGGAGACCACCAGCCAAGCAGCAGTGCCCACGGAGCCAGAGGCAGCCCAGACCCTCCCTGGCCCTATGGGGAGCCTAGGGCTAGGTGAGAACCAGGCAGGCGCTGCGCTCCTGAGCCAAGCCGCATCGGGGCTGAGGTTTGTTCCCCGAGCCCAGTTTCCCTTTGCAGAATGCAGCTCCTAGCAGCGCGTTTTGTGCGGTTTCGGAGCTAGGCCCTAGGTGGGGCCCTCCCGAGCTGGCTCTGGGGGGGTTGCTAGGGCCAGTGCACACAGGGCTTCTTCAGGCCAAATCAGCCTTCTCCGCGAAGGAGAAGACGTTTGGAGTGGATTTCCAGCGGCGGAGACCACCAGCCAAGCAGCAGTGCCCACGGAGCCAGAGGCAGCCCAGACCCTCCTGGGCCCTATGGGCAGCCGAGGGCTAGGTGAGAACCAGGCAGGCGCTGCGCTCCTGAGCCAAGCCGCATCGGGGCTGAGGTTTGTTCCCCGAGCCCAGTTTCCCTTTGCAGAATGCAGCTCCTAGCAGCGCGTTTTGTGCGGTTTCGGAGCTAGGCCCTAGGTGGGGCCCTCCCGAGCTGGCTCTGGGGGGGTTGCTAGGGCCAGTGCACACAGGGCTTCTTCAGGCCAAATCAGCCTTCTCCGCGAAGGAGAAGACGTTTGGAGTGGGTTTCCAGCGGCGGAGACCACCAGCCAAGCAGCAGTGCCCACGGAGCCAGAGGCAGCCCAGACCCTCCCTGGCCCTATGGGCAGCCTAGGGCTAGGTGAGAACCAGGCAGGCGCTGCGCTCCTGAGCCAAGCCGCATCGGGGCTGAGGTTTGTTCCCCGAGCCCAGTTTCCCTTTGCAGAATGCAGCTCCTAGCAGCGCGTTTTGTGCGGTTTCGGAGCTAGGCCCTAGGTGGGGCCCTCCCGAGCTGGCTCTGGGGGGGTTGCTAGGGCCAGTGCACACAGGGCTTCTTCAGGCCAAATCAGCCTTCTCCGCGAAGGAGACGACGTTTGGAGTGGGTTTCCAGCGGCGGAGACCACCAGCCAAGCAGCAGTGCCCACGGAGCCAGAGGCAGCCCAGACCCTCCTGGGCCCTATGGGCAGCCGAGGGCTAGGTGAGAACCAGGCAGGCGCTGCGCTCCTGAGCCAAGCCGCATCGGGGCTGAGGTTTGTTCCCCGAGCCCAGTTTCCCTTTGCAGAATGCAGCTCCTAGCAGCGCGTTTTGTGCGGTTTCGGAGCTAGGCCCTAGGTGGGGCCCTCCCGAGCTGGCTCTGGGGGGGTTGCTAGGGCCAGTGCACACAGGGCTTCTTCAGGCCAAATCAGCCTTCTCCGCGAAGGAGAAGACGTTTGGAGTGGGTTTCCAGCGGCGGAGACCACCAGCCAAGCAGCAGTGCCCACGGAGCCAGAGGCAGCCCAGACCCTCCTGGGCCCTATGGGCAGCCGAGGGCTAGGTGAGAACCAGGCAGGCGCTGCGCTCCTGAGCCAAGCCGCATCGGGGCTGAGGTTTGTTCCCCGAGCCCAGTTTCCCTTTGCAGAATGCAGCTCCTAGCAGCGCGTTTTATGCGGTTTCGGAGCTAGGCCCTAGGTGGGGCCCTCCCGAGCTGGCTCTGGGGGGGTTGCTAGGGCCAGTGCACACAGGGCTTCTTCAGGCCAAATCAGCCTTCTCCGCGAAGGAGAAGACGTTTGGAGTGGGTTTCCAGCGGCGGAGACCACCAGCCAAGCAGCAGTGCCCACGGAGCCAGAGGCAGCCCAGACCCTCCCTGGCCCTATGGGGAGCCTAGGGCTAGGTGAGAAGCAGGCAGGCGCTGCGCTCCTGAGCCAAGCCGCATCGGGGCTGAGGTTTGTTCCCCGAGCCCAGTTTCCCTTTGCAGAATGCAGCTCCTAGCAGCGCGTTTTGTGCGGTTTCGGAGCTAGGCCCTAGGTGGGGCCCTCCCGAGCTGGCTCTGGGGGGGTTGCTAGGGCCAGTGCACACAGGGCTTCTTCAGGCCAAATCAGCCTTCTCCGCGAAGGAGACGACGTTTGGAGTGGGTTTCCAGCGGCGGAGACCACCAGCCAAGCAGCACTGCCCACGGAGCCAGAGGCAGCCCAGACCCTCCTTGGCCCTATGGGGAGCCTAGGGCTAGGTGAGAACCAGGCAGGCGCTGCGCTCCTGAGCCAAGCCGCATCGGGGCTGAGGTTTGTTCCCCGAGCCCAGTTTCCCTTTGCAGAATGCAGCTCCTAGCAGCGCGTTTTGTGCGGTTTCGGAGCTAGGCCCTAGGTGGGGCCCTCCCGAGCTGGCTCTGGGGGGGTTGCTAGGGCCAGTGCACACAGGGCTTCTTCAGGCCAAATCAGCCTTCTCCGCGAAGGAGACGACCTTTGGAGTGGGTTTCCAGCGGCGGAGACCACCAGCCAAGCAGCACTGCCCACGGAGCCAGAGGCAGCCCAGACCCTCCTGGGCCCTATGGGGAGCCTAGGGCTAGGTGAGAACCAGGCAGGCGCTGCGCTCCTGAGCCAAGCCGCATCGGGGCTGAGGTTTGTTCCCCGAGCCCAGTTTCCCTTTGCAGAATGCAGCTCCTAGCAGCGCGTTTTGTGCGGTTTCGGAGCTAGGCCCTAGGTGGGGCCCTCCCGAGCTGGCTCTGGGGGGGTTGCTAGGGCCAGTGCACACAGGGCTTCTTCAGGCCCAATCAGCCTTCTCCGCGAAGGAGACGACGTTTGGAGTGGGTTTCCCGCGGCGGAGACCACCAGCCAAGCAGCAGTGCCCACGGAGCCAGAGGCAGCCCAGACCCTCCTGGACCCTATGGGGAGCCTAGGGCTAGGTGAGAACCAGGCAGGCGCTGCGCTCCTGAGCCAAGCCGCATCGGGGCTGAGGTTTGTTCCCCGAGCCCAGTTTCCCTTTGCAGAATGCAGCTCCTAGCAGCGCGTTTTGTGCGGTTTCGGAGCTAGGCCCTAGGTGGGGCCCTCCCGAGCTGGCTCTGGGGGGGTTGCTAGGGCCAGTGCACACAGGGCTTCTTCAGGCCAAATCAGCCTTCTCCGCGAAGGAGAAGACGTTTGGAGTGGGTTTCCAGCGGCGGAGACCACCAGCCAAGCAGCAGTGCCCACGGAGCCAGAGGCAGCCCAGACCCTCCTGGGCCCTATGGGCAGCCGAGGGCTAGGTGAGAAGCAGGCAGGCGCTGCGCTCCTGAGCCAAGCCGCATCGGGGCTGAGGTTTGTTCCCCGAGCCCAGTTTCCCTTTGCAGAATGCAGCTCCTAGCAGCGCGTTTTATGCGGTTTCGGAGCTAGGCCCTAGGTGGGGCCCTCCCGAGCTGGCTCTGGGGGGGTTGCTAGGGCCAGTGCACACAGGGCTTCTTCAGGCCAAATCAGCCTTCTCCGCGAAGGAGAAGACGTTTGGAGTTGGTTTCCAGCGGCGGAGACCACCAGCCAAGCAGCAGTGCCCACGGAGCCAGAGGCAGCCCAGACCCTCCCTGGCCCTATGGGGAGCCTAGGGCTAGGTGAGAAGCAGGCAGGCGCTGCGCTCCTGAGCCAAGCCGCATCGGGGCTGAGGTTTGTTCCCCGAGCCCAGTTTCCCTTTGCAGAATGCAGCTCCTAGCAGCGCGTTTTGTGCGGTTTCGGAGCTAGGCCCTAGGTGGGGCCCTCCCGAGCTGGCTCTGGGGGGGTTGCTAGGGCCAGTGCACACAGGGCTTCTTCAGGCCAAATCAGCCTTCTCCGCGAAGGAGAAGACGTTTGGAGTGGGTTTCCAGCGGCGGAGACCACCAGCCAAGCAGCACTGCCCACGGAGCCAGAGGCAGCCCAGACCCTCCTTGGCCCTATGGGGAGCCTAGGGCTAGGTGAGAACCAGGCAGGCGCTGCGCTCCTGAGCCAAGCCGCATCGGGGCTGAGGTTTGTTCCCCGAGCCCAGTTTCCCTTTGCAGAATGCAGCTCCTAGCAGCGCGTTTTGTGCGGTTTCGGAGCTAGGCCCTAGGTGGGGCCCTCCCGAGCTGGCTCTGGGGGGGTTGCTAGGGCCAGTGCACACAGGGCTTCTTCAGGCCAAATCAGCCTTCTCCGCGAAGGAGACGACGTTTGGAGTGGGTTTCCAGCGGCGGAGACCACCAGCCAAGCAGCACTGCCCACGGAGCCAGAGGCAGCCCAGACCCTCCTGGGCCCTATGGGGAGCCTAGGGCTAGGTGAGAACCAGGCAGGCGCTGCGCTCCTGAGCCAAGCCGCATCGGGGCTGAGGTTTGTTCCCCGAGCCCAGTTTCCCTTTGCAGAATGCAGCTCCTAGCAGCGCGTTTTGTGCGGTTTCGGAGCTAGGCCCTAGGTGGGGCCCTCCCGAGCTGGCTCTGGGGGGGTTGCTAGGGCCAGTGCACACAGGGCTTCTTCAGGCCAAATCAGCCTTCTCCGCGAAGGAGACGACGTTTGGAGTGGGTTTCCAGCGGCGGAGACCACCAGCCAAACAGCAGTGCCCACGGAGCCAGAGGCAGCCCAGACCCTCCTGGGCCCTATGGGGAGCCTAGGGCTAGGTGAGAAGCAGGCAGGCGCTGCGCTCCTGAGCCAAGCCGCATCGGGGCTGAGGTTTGTTCCCCGAGCCCAGTTTCCCTTTGCAGAATGCAGCTCCTAGCAGCGCGTTTTGTGCGGTTTCGGAGCTAGGCCCTAGGTGGGGCCCTCCCGAGCTGGCTCTGGGGGGGTTGCTAGGGCCAGTGCACACAGGGCTTCTTCAGGCCAAATCAGCCTTCTCCGCGAAGGAGACGACGTTTGGAGTTGGTTTCCAGCGGCGGAGACCACCAGCCAAGCAGCAGTGCCCACGGAGCCAGAGGCAGCCCAGACCCTCCTGGGCCCTATGGGGAGCCTAGGGCTAGGTGAGAAGCAGGCAGGCGCTGCGCTCCTGAGCCAAGCCGCATCGGGGCTGAGGTTTGTTCCCCGAGCCCAGTTTCCCTTTGCAGAATGCAGCTCCTAGCAGCGCGTTTTGTGCGGTTTCGGAGCTAGGCCCTAGGTGGGGCCCTCCCGAGCTGGCTCTGGGGGGGTTGCTAGGGCCAGTGCACACAGGGCTTCTTCAGGCCAAATCAGCCTTCTCCGCGAAGGAGAAGACGTTTGGAGTTGGTTTCCAGCGGCGGAGACCACCAGCCAAGCAGCAGTGCCCACGGAGCCAGAGGCAGCCCAGACCCTCCCTGGCCCTATGGGCAGCCTAGGGCTAGGTGAGAACCAGGCAGGCGCTGCGCTCCTGAGCCAAGCCGCATCGGGGCTGAGGTTTGTTCCCCGAGCCCAGTTTCCCTTTGCAGAATGCAGCTCCTAGCAGCGCGTTTTGTGCGGTTTCGGAGCTAGGCCCTAGGTGGGGCCCTCCCGAGCTGGCTCTGGGGGGGTTGCTAGGGCCAGTGCACACAGGGCTTCTTCAGGCCAAATCAGCCTTCTCCGCGAAGGAGACGACGTTTGGAGTGGGTCTCCAGCGGCGGAGACCACCAGCCAAGCAGCAGTGCCCACGGAGCCAGAGGCAGCCCAGACCCTCCTGGGCCCTATGGGGAGCCTAGGGCTAGGTGAGAAGCAGGCAGGCGCTGCGCTCCTGAGCCAAGCTGCATCGGGGCTGAGGTTTGTTCCCCGAGCCCAGTTTCCCTTTGCAGAATGCAGCTCCTAGCAGCGCGTTTTGTGCGGTTTCGGAGCTAGGCCCTAGGTGGGGCCCTCCCGAGCTGGCTCTGGGGGGGTTGCTAGGGCCAGTGCACACAGGGCTTCTTCAGGCCAAATCAGCCTTCTCCGCGAAGGAGACGACCTTTGGAGTGGGTTTCCAGCGGCGGAGACCACCAGCCAAGCAGCAGTGCCCACGGAGCCAGAGGCAGCCCAGACCCTCCTGGGCCCTAAGGGGAGCCTAGGGCTAGGTGAGAACCAGGCAGGCGCTGCGCTCCTGAGCCAAGCCGCATCGGGGCTGAGGTTTGTTCCCCGAGCCCAGTTTCCCTTTGCAGAATGCAGCTCCTAGCAGCGCGTTTTGTGCCGTTTCGGAGCTAGGCCCTAGGTGGGGCCCTCCCGAGCTGGCTCTGGGGGGGTTGCTAGGGCCAGTGCACACAGGGCTTCTTCAGGCCAAATCAGCCTTCTCCGCGAAGGAGACGACGTTTGGAGTGGGTTTCCAGCGGCGGAGACCACCAGCCAAGCAGCACTGCCCACGGAGCCAGAGGCAGCCCAGACCCTCCTGGGCCCTATGGGGAGCCTAGGGCTAGGTGAGAACCAGGCAGGCGCTGCGCTCCTGAGCCAAGCCGCATCGGGGCTGAGGTTTGTTCCCCGAGCCCAGTTTCCCTTTGCAGAATGCAGCTCCTAGCAGCGCGTTTTGTGCGGTTTCGGAGCTAGGCCCTAGGTGGGGCCCTCCCGAGCTGGCTCTGGGGGGGTTGCTAGGGCCAGTGCACACAGGGCTTCTTCAGGCCAAATCAGCCTTCTCCGCGAAGGAGACGACGTTTGGAGTGGGTTTCCAGCGGCGGAGACCACCAGCCAAACAGCAGTGCCCACGGAGCCAGAGGCAGCCCAGACCCTCCTGGGCCCTATGGGGAGCCTAGGGCTAGGTGAGAAGCAGGCAGGCGCTGCGCTCCTGAGCCAAGCCGCATCGGGGCTGAGGTTTGTTCCCCGAGCCCAGTTTCCCTTTGCAGAATGCAGCTCCTAGCAGCGCGTTTTGTGCGGTTTCGGAGCTAGGCCCTAGGTGGGGCCCTCCCGAGCTGGCTCTGGGGGGGTTGCTAGGGCCAGTGCACACAGGGCTTCTTCAGGCCAAATCAGCCTTCTCCGCGAAGGAGAAGACGTTTGGAGTGGGTTTCCAGCGGCGGAGACCACCAGCCAAGCAGCAGTGCCCACGGAGCCAGAGGCAGCCCAGACCCTCCTGGGCCCTATGGGGAGCCTAGGGCTAGGTGAGAAGCAGGCAGGCGCTGCGCTCCTGAGCCAAGCCGCATCGGGGCTGAGGTTTGTTCCCCGAGCCCAGTTTCCCTTTGCAGAATGCAGCTCCTAGCAGCGCGTTTTGTGCGGTTTCGGAGCTAGGCCCTAGGTGGGGCCCTCCCGAGCTGGCTCTGGGGGGGTTGCTAGGGCCAGTGCACACAGGGCTTCTTCAGGCCAAATCAGCCTTCTCCGCGAAGGAGAAGACGTTTGGAGTGGGTTTCCAGCGGCGGAGACCACCAGCCAAGCAGCAGTGCCCACGGAGCCAGAGGCAGCCCAGACCCTCCCTGGCCCTATGGGGAGCCTAGGGCTAGGTGAGAAGCAGGCAGGCGCTGCGCTCCTGAGCCAAGCCGCATCGGGGCTGAGGTTTGTTCCCCGAGCCCAGTTTCCCTTTGCAGAATGCAGCTCCTAGCAGCGCGTTTTGTGCGGTTTCGGAGCTAGGCCCTAGGTGGGGCCCTCCCGAGCTGGCTCTGGGGGGGTTGCTAGGGCCAGTGCACACAGGGCTTCTTCAGGCCAAATCAGCCTTCTCCGCGAAGGAGACGACGTTTGGAGTGGGTTTCCAGCGGCGGAGACCACCAGCCAAGCAGCAGTGCCCACGGAGCCAGAGGCAGCCCAGACCCTCCTGGGCCCTATGGGGAGCCTAGGGCTAGGTGAGAAGCAGGCAGGCGCTGCGCTCCTGAGCCAAGCCGCATCGGGGCTGAGGTTTGTTCCCCGAGCCCAGTTTCCCTTTGCAGAATGCAGCTCCTAGCAGCGCGTTTTGTGCGGTTTCGGAGCTAGGCCCTAGGTGGGGCCCTCCCGAGCTGGCTCTGGGGGGGTTGCTAGGGCCAGTGCACACAGGGCTTCTTCAGGCCAAATCAGCCTTCTCCGCGAAGGAGACGACCTTTGGAGTGGGTTTCCAGCGGCGGAGACCACCAGCCAAGCAGCAGTGCCCACGGAGCCAGAGGCAGCCCAGACCCTCCTGGGCCCTATGGGGAGCCTAGGGCTAGGTGAGAACCAGGCAGGCGCTGCGCTCCTGAGCCAAGCCGCATCGGGGCTGAGGTTTGTTCCCCGAGCCCAGTTTCCCTTTGCAGAATGCAGCTCCTAGCAGCGCGTTTTGTGCGGTTTCGGAGCTAGGCCCTAGGTGGGGCCCTCCCGAGCTGGCTCTGGGGGGGTTGCTAGGGCCAGTGCACACAGGGCTTCTTCAGGCCAAATCAGCCTTCTCCGCGAAGGAGACGACGTTTGGAGTGGGTTTCCAGCGGCGGAGACCACCAGCCAAGCAGCAGTGCCCACGGAGCCAGAGGCAGCCCAGACCCTCCTGGGCCCTATGGGGAGCCTAGGGCTAGGTGAGAAGCAGGCAGGCGCTGCGCTCCTGAGCCAAGCCGCATCGGGGCTGAGGTTTGTTCCCCGAGCCCAGTTTCCCTTTGCAGAATGCAGCTCCTAGCAGCGCGTTTGTGCGGTTTCGGAGCTAGGCCCTAGGTGGGGCCCTCCCGAGCTGGCTCTGGGGGGGTTGCTAGGGCCAGTGCACACAGGGCTTCTTCAGGCCAAATCAGCCTTCTCCGCGAAGGAGACGACGTTTGGAGTGGGTTTCCAGCGGCGGAGACCACCAGCCAAGCAGCAGTGCCCACGGAGCCAGAGGCAGCCCAGACCCTCCTTGGCCCTATGGGCAGCCTAGGGCTAGGTGAGAAGCAGGCAGGCGCTGCGCTCCTGAGCCAAGCCGCATCGGGGCTGAGGTTTGTTCCCCGAGCCCAGTTTCCCTTTGCAGAATGCAGCTCCTAGCAGCGCGTTTTGTGCGGTTTCGGAGCTAGGCCCTAGGTGGGGCCCTCCCGAGCTGGCTCTGGGGGGGTTGCTAGGGCCAGTGCACACAGGGCTTCTTCAGGCCAAATCAGCCTTCTCCGCGAAGGAGAAGACGTTTGGAGTGGGTTTCCAGCGGCGGAGACCACCAGCCAAGCAGCAGTGCCCACGGAGCCAGAGGCAGCCCAGACCCTCCTGGGCCCTATGGGGAGCCTAGGGCTAGGTGAGAACCAGGCAGGCGCTGCGCTCCTGAGCCAAGCCGCATCGGGGCTGAGGTTTGTTCCCCGAGCCCAGTTTCCCTTTGCAGAATGCAGCTCCTAGCAGCGCGTTTTGTGCGGTTTCGGAGCTAGGCCCTAGGTGGGGCCCTCCCGAGCTGGCTCTGGGGGGGTTGCTAGGGCCAGTGCACACAGGGCTTCTTCAGGCCAAATCAGCCTTCTCCGCGAAGGAGAAGACGTTTGGAGTTGGTTTCCAGCGGCGGAGACCACCAGCCAAGCAGCAGTGCCCACGGAGCCAGAGGCAGCCCAGACCCTCCCTGGCCCTATGGGCAGCCTAGGGCTAGGTGAGAAGCAGGCAGGCGCTGCGCTCCTGAGCCAAGCCGCATCGGGGCTGAGGTTTGTTCCCCGAGCCCAGTTTCCCTTTGCAGAATGCAGCTCCTAGCAGCGCGTTTTGTGCGGTTTCGGAGCTAGGCCCTAGGTGGGGCCCTCCCGAGCTGGCTCTGGGGGGGTTGCTAGGGCCAGTGCACACAGGGCTTCTTCAGGCCAAATCAGCCTTCTCCGCGAAGGAGACGACGTTTGGAGTGGGTTTCCAGCGGCGGAGACCACCAGCCAAGCAGCAGTGCCCACGGAGCCAGAGGCAGCCCAGACCCTCCTGGGCCCTATGGGGAGCCTAGGGCTAGGTGAGAACCAGGCAGGCGCTGCGCTCCTGAGCCAAGCCGCATCGGGGCTGAGGTTTGTTCCCCGAGCCCAGTTTCCCTTTGCAGAATGCAGCTCCTAGCAGCGCGTTTTGTGCGGTTTCGGAGCTAGGCCCTAGGTGGGGCCCTCCCGAGCTGGCTCTGGGGGGGTTGCTAGGGCCAGTGCACACAGGGCTTCTTCAGGCCAAATCAGCCTTCTCCGCGAAGGAGAAGACGTTTGGAGTTGGTTTCCAGCGGCGGAGACCACCAGCCAAGCAGCAGTGCCCACGGAGCCAGAGGCAGCCCAGACCCTCCTTGGCCCTATGGGCAGCCGAGGGCTAGGTGAGAACCAGGCAGGCGCTGCGCTCCTGAGCCAAGCCGCATCGGGGCTGAGGTTTGTTCCCCGAGCCCAGTTTCCCTTTGCAGAATGCAGCTCCTAGCAGCGCGTTTTGTGCCGTTTCGGAGCTAGGCCCTAGGTGGGGCCCTCCCGAGCTGGCTCTGGGGGGGTTGCTAGGGCCAGTGCACACAGGGCTTCTTCAGGCCAAATCAGCCTTCTCCGCGAAGGAGACGACGTTTGGAGTGGGTTTCTAGCGGCGGTGACCACCAGCCAAGCAGCAGTGCCCACGGAGCCAGAGGCAGCCCAGACCCTCCCTGGCCCTATGGGCAGCCTAGGGCTAGGTGAGAACCAGGCAGGCGCTGCGCTCCTGAGCCAAGCCGCATCGGGGCTGAGGTTTGTTCCCCGAGCCCAGTTTCCCTTTGCAGAATGCAGCTCCTAGCAGCGCGTTTTGTGCGGTTTCGGAGCTAGGCCCTAGGTGGGGCCCTCCCGAGCTGGCTCTGGGGGGGTTGCTAGGGCCAGTGCACACAGGGCTTCTTCAGGCCAAATCAGCCTTCTCCGCGAAGGAGACGACGTTTGGAGTGGGTTTCCAGCGGCGGAGACCACCAGCCAAGCAGCAGTGCCCACGGAGCCAGAGGCAGCCCAGACCCTCCTGGGCCCTATGGGGAGCCTAGGGCTAGGTGAGAACCAGGCAGGCGCTGCGCTCCTGAGCCAAGCCGCATCGGGGCTGAGGTTTGTTCCCCGAGCCCAGTTTCCCTTTGCAGAATGCAGCTCCTAGCAGCGCGTTTTGTGCGGTTTCGGAGCTAGGCCCTAGGTGGGGCCCTCCCGAGCTGGCTCTGGGGGGGTTGCTAGGGCCAGTGCACACAGGGCTTCTTCAGGCCAAATCAGCCTTCTCCGCGAAGGAGAAGACGTTTGGAGTGGGTTTCCAGCGGCGGAGACCACCAGCCAAGCAGCAGTGCCCACGGAGCCAGAGGCAGCCCAGACCCTCCTGAGCCCTATGGGCAGCCGAGGGCTAGGTGAGAACCAGGCAGGCGCTGCGCTCCTGAGCCAAGCCGCATCGGGGCTGAGGTTTGTTCCCCGAGCCCAGTTTCCCTTTGCAGAATGCAGCTCCTAGCAGCGCGTTTTGTGCGGTTTCGGAGCTAGGCCCTAGGTGGGGCCCTCCCGAGCTGGCTCTGGGGGGGGTTGCTAGGGCCAGTGCACACAGGGCTTCTTCAGGCCAAATCAGCCTTCTCCGCGAAGGAGACGACGTTTGGAGTGGGTTTCCAGCGGCGGAGACCACCAGCCAAGCAGCAGTGCCCACGGAGCCAGAGGCAGCCCAGACCCTCCTGGGCCCTATGGGGAGCCTAGGGCTAGGTGAGAAGCAGGCAGGCGCTGCGCTCCTGAGCCAAGCCGCATCGGGGCTGAGGTTTGTTCCCCGAGCCCAGTTTCCCTTTGCAGAATGCAGCTCCTAGCAGCGCGTTTTGTGCGGTTTCGGAGCTAGGCCCTAGGTGGGGCCCTCCCGAGCTGGCTCTGGGGGGGTTGCTAGGGCCAGTGCACACAGGGCTTCTTCAGGCCAAATCAGCCTTCTCCGCGAAGGAGACGACGTTTGGAGTGGGTTTCCAGCGGCGGAGACCACCAGCCAAGCAGCAGTGCCCACGGAGCCAGAGGCAGCCCAGACCCTCCTGGGCCCTATGGGGAGCCTAGGGCTAGGTGAGAAGCAGGCAGGCGCTGCGCTCCTGAGCCAAGCCGCATCGGGGCTGAGGTTTGTTCCCCGAGCCCAGTTTCCCTTTGCAGAATGCAGCTCCTAGCAGCGCGTTTTGTGCGGTTTCGGAGCTAGGCCCTAGGTGGGGCCCTCCCGAGCTGGCTCTGGGGGGGTTGCTAGGGCCAGTGCACACAGGGCTTCTTCAGGCCAAATCAGCCTTCTCCGCGAAGGAGAAGACGTTTGGAGTGGGTTTCCAGCGGCGGAGACCACCAGCCAAGCAGCAGTGCCCACGGAGCCAGAGGCAGCCCAGACCCTCCTTGGCCCTATGGGCAGCCGAGGGCTAGGTGAGAAGCAGGCAGGCGCTGCGCTCCTGAGCCAAGCCGCATCGGGGCTGAGGTTTGTTCCCCGAGCCCAGTTTCCCTTTGCAGAATGCAGCTCCTAGCAGCGCGTTTTGTGCGGTTTCGGAGCTAGGCCCTAGGTGGGGCCCTCCCGAGCTGGCTCTGGGGGGGTTGCTAGGGCCAGTGCACACAGGGCTTCTTCAGGCCAAATCAGCCTTCTCCGCGAAGGAGACGACGTTTGGAGTTGGTTTCCAGCGGCGGAGACCACCAGCCAAGCAGCAGTGCCCACGGAGCCAGAGGCAGCCCAGACCCTCCCTGGCCCTATGGGCAGCCTAGGGCTAGGTGAGAAGCAGGCAGGCGCTGCGCTCCTGAGCCAAGCCGCATCGGGGCTGAGGTTTGTTCCCCGAGCCCAGTTTCCCTTTGCAGAATGCAGCTCCTAGCAGCGCGTTTTGTGCGGTTTCGGAGCTAGGCCCTAGGTGGGGCCCTCCCGAGCTGGCTCTGGGGGGGTTGCTAGGGCCAGTGCACACAGGGCTTCTTCAGGCCAAATCAGCCTTCTCCGCGAAGGAGACGACGTTTGGAGTGGGTTTCCAGCGGCGGAGACCACCAGCCAAGCAGCAGTGCCCACGGAGCCAGAGGCAGCCCAGACCCTCCTGGGCCCTATGGGGAGCCTAGGGCTAGGTGAGAACCAGGCAGGCGCTGCGCTCCTGAGCCAAGCCGCATCGGGGCTGAGGTTTGTTCCCCGAGCCCAGTTTCCCTTTGCAGAATGCAGCTCCTAGCAGCGCGTTTTGTGCGGTTTCGGAGCTAGGCCCTAGGTGGGGCCCTCCCGAGCTGGCTCTGGGGGGGTTGCTAGGGCCAGTGCACACAGGGCTTCTTCAGGCCAAATCAGCCTTCTCCGCGAAGGAGAAGACGTTTGGAGTTGGTTTCCAGCGGCGGAGACCACCAGCCAAGCAGCAGTGCCCACGGAGCCAGAGGCAGCCCAGACCCTCCTTGGCCCTATGGGCAGCCGAGGGCTAGGTGAGAAGCAGGCAGGCGCTGCGCTCCTGAGCCAAGCCGCATCGGGGCTGAGGTTTGTTCCCCGAGCCCAGTTTCCCTTTGCAGAATGCAGCTCCTAGCAGCGCGTTTTGTGCGGTTTCGGAGCTAGGCCCTAGGTGGGGCCCTCCCGAGCTGGCTCTGGGGGGGTTGCTAGGGCCAGTGCACACAGGGCTTCTTCAGGCCAAATCAGCCTTCTCCGCGAAGGAGACGACGTTTGGAGTTGGTTTCCAGCGGCGGAGACCACCAGCCAAGCAGCAGTGCCCACGGAGCCAGAGGCAGCCCAGACCCTCCCTGGCCCTATGGGCAGCCTAGGGCTAGGTGAGAAGCAGGCAGGCGCTGCGCTCCTGAGCCAAGCCGCATCGGGGCTGAGGTTTGTTCCCCGAGCCCAGTTTCCCTTTGCAGAATGCAGCTCCTAGCAGCGCGTTTTGTGCGGTTTCGGAGCTAGGCCCTAGGTGGGGCCCTCCCGAGCTGGCTCTGGGGGGGTTGCTAGGGCCAGTGCACACAGGGCTTCTTCAGGCCAAATCAGCCTTCTCCGCGAAGGAGAAGACGTTTGGAGTTGGTTTCCAGCGGCGGAGACCACCAGCCAAGCAGCAGTGCCCACGGAGCCAGAGGCAGCCCAGACCCTCCTTGGCCCTATGGGCAGCCGAGGGCTAGGTGAGAACCAGGCAGGCGCTGCGCTCCTGAGCCAAGCCGCATCGGGGCTGAGGTTTGTTCCCCGAGCCCAGTTTCCCTTTGCAGAATGCAGCTCCTAGCAGCGCGTTTTGTGCGGTTTCGGAGCTAGGCCCTAGGTGGGGCCCTCCCGAGCTGGCTCTGGGGGGGTTGCTAGGGCCAGTGCACACAGGGCTTCTTCAGGCCAAATCAGCCTTCTCCGCGAAGGAGACGACGTTTGGAGTTGGTTTCTAGCGGCGGTGACCACCAGCCAAGCAGCAGTGCCCACGGAGCCAGAGGCAGCCCAGACCCTCCCTGGCCCTATGGGCAGCCTAGGGCTAGGTGAGAAGCAGGCAGGCGCTGCGCTCCTGAGCCAAGCCGCATCGGGGCTGAGGTTTGTTCCCCGAGCCCAGTTTCCCTTTGCAGAATGCAGCTCCTAGCAGCGCGTTTTGTGCGGTTTCGGAGCTAGGCCCTAGGTGGGGCCCTCCCGAGCTGGCTCTGGGGGGGTTGCTAGGGCCAGTGCACACAGGGCTTCTTCAGGCCAAATCAGCCTTCTCCGCGAAGGAGACGACGTTTGGAGTGGGTTTCCAGCGGCGGAGACCACCAGCCAAGCAGCAGTGCCCACGGAGCCAGAGGCAGCCCAGACCCTCCCTGGCCCTATGGGGAGCCTAGGGCTAGGTGAGAAGCAGGCAGGCGCTGCGCTCCTGAGCCAAGCCGCATCGGGGCTGAGGTTTGTTCCCCGAGCCCAGTTTCCCTTTGCAGAATGCAGCTCCTAGCAGCGCGTTTTGTGCGGTTTCGGAGCTAGGCCCTAGGTGGGGCCCTCCCGAGCTGGCTCTGGGGGGGTTGCTAGGGCCAGTGCACACAGGGCTTCTTCAGGCCAAATCAGCCTTCTCCGCGAAGGAGAAGACGTTTGGAGTGGGTTTCCAGCGGCGGAGACCACCAGCCAAGCAGCAGTGCCCACGGAGCCAGAGGCAGCCCAGACCCTCCTGGGCCCTATGGGGAGCCTAGGGCTAGGTGAGAACCAGGCAGGCGCTGCGCTCCTGAGCCAAGCCGCATCGGGGCTGAGGTTTGTTCCCCGAGCCCAGTTTCCCTTTGCAGAATGCAGCTCCTAGCAGCGCGTTTTGTGCGGTTTCGGAGCTAGGCCCTAGGTGGGGCCCTCCCGAGCTGGCTCTGGGGGGGTTGCTAGGGCCAGTGCACACAGGGCTTCTTCAGGCCAAATCAGCCTTCTCCGCGAAGGAGACGACGTTTGGAGTGGGTTTCCAGCGGCGGAGACCACCAGCCAAGCAGCAGTGCCCACGGAGCCAGAGGCAGCCCAGACCCTCCCTGGCCCTATGGGCAGCCTAGGGCTAGGTGAGAAGCAGGCAGGCGCTGCGCTCCTGAGCCAAGCCGCATCGGGGCTGAGGTTTGTTCCCCGAGCCCAGTTTCCCTTTGCAGAATGCAGCTCCTAGCAGCGCGTTTTGTGCGGTTTCGGAGCTAGGCCCTAGGTGGGGCCCTCCCGAGCTGGCTCTGGGGGGGTTGCTAGGGCCAGTGCACACAGGGCTTCTTCAGGCCAAATCAGCCTTCTCCGCGAAGGAGACGACGTTTGGAGTGGGTTTCCAGCGGCGGAGACCACCAGCCAAGCAGCAGTGCCCACGGAGCCAGAGGCAGCCCAGACCCTCCTGGGCCCTATGGGGAGCCTAGGGCTAGGTGAGAACCAGGCAGGCGCTGCGCTCCTGAGCCAAGCCGCATCGGGGCTGAGGTTTGTTCCCCGAGCCCAGTTTCCCTTTGCAGAATGCAGCTCCTAGCAGCGCGTTTTGTGCGGTTTCGGAGCTAGGCCCTAGGTGGGGCCCTCCCGAGCTGGCTCTGGGGGGGTTGCTAGGGCCAGTGCACACAGGGCTTCTTCAGGCCAAATCAGCCTTCTCCGCGAAGGAGAAGACGTTTGGAGTTGGTTTCCAGCGGCGGAGACCACCAGCCAAGCAGCAGTGCCCACGGAGCCAGAGGCAGCCCAGACCCTCCTTGGCCCTATGGGCAGCCTAGGGCTAGGTGAGAACCAGGCAGGCGCTGCGCTCCTGAGCCAAGCCGCATCGGGGCTGAGGTTTGTTCCCCGAGCCCAGTTTCCCTTTGCAGAATGCAGCTCCTAGCAGCGCGTTTTGTGCGGTTTCGGAGCTAGGCCCTAGGTGGGGCCCTCCCGAGCTGGCTCTGGGGGGGTTGCTAGGGCCAGTGCACACAGGGCTTCTTCAGGCCAAATCAGCCTTCTCCGCGAAGGAGAAGACGTTTGGAGTTGGTTTCCAGCGGCGGAGACCACCAGCCAAGCAGCAGTGCCCACGGAGCCAGAGTCAGCCCAGACCCTCCTTGGCCCTATGGGGAGCCTAGGGCTAGGTGAGAACCAGGCAGGCGCTGCGCTCCTGAGCCAAGCCGCATCGGGGCTGAGGTTTGTTCCCCGAGCCCAGTTTCCCTTTGCAGAATGCAGCTCCTAGCAGCGCGTTTTGTGCGGTTTCGGAGCTAGGCCCTAGGTGGGGCCCTCCCGAGCTGGCTCTGGGGGGGTTGCTAGGGCCAGTGCACACAGGGCTTCTTCAGGCCAAATCAGCCTTCTCCGCGAAGGAGAAGACGTTTGGAGTGGGTTTCCAGCGGCGGAGACCACCAGCCAAGCAGCAGTGCTCACGGAGCCAGAGGCAGCCCAGACCCTCCTGGGCCCTATGGGGAGCCTAGGGCTAGGTGAGAACCAGGCAGGCGCCGCGCTCCTGAGCCAAGCCGCATCGGGGCTGAGGTTTGTTCCCCGAGCCCAGTTTCCCTTTGCAGAATGCAGCTCCTAGCAGCGCGTTTTGTGCGGTTTCGGAGCTAGGCCCTAGGTGGGGCCCTCCCGAGCTGGCTCTGGGGGGGTTGCTAGGGCCAGTGCACACAGGGCTTCTTCAGGCCAAATCAGCCTTCTCCGCGAAGGAGAAGACGTTTGGAGTGGGTTTCCAGCGGCGGAGACCACCAGCCAAGCAGCAGTGCCCACGGAGCCAGAGGCAGCCCAGACCCTCCATGGCCCTATGGGGAGCCTAGGGCTAGGTGAGAACCAGGCAGGCGCTGCGCTCCTGAGCCAAGCCGCATCGGGGCTGAGGTTTGTTCCCCGAGCCCAGTTTCCCTTTGCAGAATGCAGCTCCTAGCAGCGCGTTTTGTGCGGTTTCGGAGCTAGGCCCTAGGTGGGGCCCTCCCGAGCTGGCTCTGGGGGGGTTGCTAGGGCCAGTGCACACAGGGCTTCTTCAGGCCAAATCAGCCTTCTCCGCGAAGGAGAAGACGTTTGGAGTTGGTTTCCAGCGGCGGAGACCACCAGCCAAGCAGCAGTGCCCACGGAGCCAGAGGCAGCCCAGACCCTCCTTGGCCCTATGGGCAGCCTAGGGCTAGGTGAGAAGCAGGCAGGCGCTGCGCTCCTGAGCCAAGCCGCATCGGGGCTGAGGTTTGTTCCCCGAGCCCAGTTTCCCTTTGCAGAATGCAGCTCCTAGCAGCGCGTTTTGTGCGGTTTCGGAGCTAGGCCCTAGGTGGGGCCCTCCCGAGCTGGCTCTGGGGGGGTTGCTAGGGCCAGTGCACACAGGGCTTCTTCAGGCCAAATCAGCCTTCTCCGCGAAGGAGACGACGTTTGGAGTGGGTTTCCAGCGGCGGAGACCACCAGCCAAGCAGCAGTGCCCACGGAGCCAGAGGCAGCCCAGACCCTCCTGGGCCCTATGGGGAGCCTAGGGCTAGGTGAGAAGCAGGCAGGCGCTGCGCTCCTGAGCCAAGCCGCATCGGGGCTGAGGTTTGTTCCCCGAGCCCAGTTTCCCTTTGCAGAATGCAGCTCCTAGCAGCGCGTTTTGTGCGGTTTCGGAGCTAGGCCCTAGGTGGGGCCCTCCCGAGCTGGCTCTGGGGGGGTTGCTAGGGCCAGTGCACACAGGGCTTCTTCAGGCCAAATCAGCCTTCTCCGCGAAGGAGAAGACGTTTGGAGTTGGTTTCCAGCGGCGGAGACCACCAGCCAAGCAGCAGTGCCCACGGAGCCAGAGGCAGCCCAGACCCTCCTGGGCCCTATGGGGAGCCTAGGGCTAGGTGAGAACCAGGCAGGCGCTGCGCTCCTGAGCCAAGCCGCATCGGGGCTGAGGTTTGTTCCCCGAGCCCAGTTTCCCTTTGCAGAATGCAGCTCCTAGCAGCGCGTTTTGTGCGGTTTCGGAGCTAGGCCCTAGGTGGGGCCCTCCCGAGCTGGCTCTGGGGGGGTTGCTAGGGCCAGTGCACACAGGGCTTCTTCAGGCCAAATCAGCCTTCTCCGCGAAGGAGACGACGTTTGGAGTGGGTTTCCAGCGGCGGTGACCACCAGCCAAGCAGCAGTGCCCACGGAGCCAGAGGCAGCCCAGACCCTCCCTGGCCCTATGGGCAGCCTAGGGCTAGGTGAGAAGCAGGCAGACGCTGCGCTCCTGAGCCAAGCCGCATCGGGGCTGAGGTTTGTTCCCCGAGCCCAGTTTCCCTTTGCAGAATGCAGCTCCTAGCAGCTCGTTTTGTGCGGTTTCGGAGCTAGGCCCTAGGTGGGGCCCTCCCGAGCTGGCTCTGGGGGGGTTGCTAGGGCCAGTGCACACAGGGCTTCTTCAGGCCAAATCAGCCTTCTCCGCGAAGGAGAAGACGTTTGGAGTGGGTTTCCAGCGGCGGAGACCACCAGCCAAGCAGCAGTGCCCACGGAGCCAGAGGCAGCCCAGACCCTCCTTGGCCCTATGGGGAGCCTAGGGCTAGGTGAGAACCAGGCAGGCGCTGCGCTCCTGAGCCAAGCCGCATCGGGGCTGAGGTTTGTTCCCGAGCCCAGTTTCCCTTTGCAGAATGCAGCTCCTAGCAGCGCGTTTTGTGCGGTTTCGGAGCTAGGCCCTAGGTGGGGCCCTCCCGAGCTGGCTCTGGGGGGGTTGCTAGGGCCAGTGCACACAGGGCTTCTTCAGGCCAAATCAGCCTTCTCCGCGAAGGAGAAGACGTTTGGAGTGGGTTTCCAGCGGCGGAGACCACCAGCCAAGCAGCAGTGCCCACGGAGCCAGAGGCAGCCCAGACCCTCCTGGGCCCTATGGGGAGCCTAGGGCTAGGTGAGAACCAGGCAGGCGCTGCGCTCCTGAGCCAAGCCGCATCGGGGCTGAGGTTTGTTCCCCGAGCCCAGTTTCCCTTTGCAGAATGCAGCTCCTAGCAGCGCGTTTTGTGCGGTTTCGGAGCTAGGCCCTAGGTGGGGCCCTCCCGAGCTGGCTCTGGGGGGGTTGCTAGGGCCAGTGCACACAGGGCTTCTTCAGGCCAAATCAGCCTTCTCCACGAAGGAGAAGACGTTTGGAGTTGCTTTCCAGCGGCGGAGACCACCAGCCAAGCAGCAGTGCCCACGGAGCCAGAGGCAGCCCAGACCCTCCTTGGCCCTATGGGCAGCCTAGGGCTAGGTGAGAAGCAGGCAGGCGCTGCGCTCCTGAGCCAAGCCGCATCGGGGCTGAGGTTTGTTCCCCGAGCCCAGTTTCCCTTTGCAGAATGCAGCTCCTAGCAGCGCGTTTTGTGCGGTTTCGGAGCTAGGCCCTAGGTGGGGCCCTCCCGAGCTGGCTCTGGGGGGGTTGCTAGGGCCAGTGCACACAGGGCTTCTTCAGGCCAAATCAGCCTTCTCCGCGAAGGAGAAGACGTTTGGAGTGGGTTTCCAGCGGCGGAGACCACCAGCCAAGCAGCAGTGCCCACGGAGCCAGAGGCAGCCCAGACCCTCCTGGGCCCTATGGGCAGCCTAGGGCTAGGTGAGAAGCAGGCAGGCGCTGCGCTCCTGAGCCAAGCCGCATCGGGGCTGAGGTTTGTTCCCCGAGCCCAGTTTCCCTTTGCAGAATGCAGCTCCTAGCAGCGCGTTTTGTGCGGTTTCGGAGCTAGGCCCTAGGTGGGGCCCTCCCGAGCTGGCTCTGGGGGGGTTGCTAGGGCCAGTGCACACAGGGCTTCTTCAGGCCAAATCAGCCTTCTCCGCGAAGGAGAAGACGTTTGGAGTGGGTTTCCAGCGGCGGAGACCACCAGCCAAGCAGCAGTGCCCACGGAGCCAGAGGCAGCCCAGACCCTCCTGGGCCCTATGGGGAGCCTAGGGCTAGGTGAGAAGCAGGCAGGCGCTGCGCTCCTGAGCCAAGCCGCATCGGGGCTGAGGTTTGTTCCCCGAGCCCAGTTTCCCTTTGCAGAATGCAGCTCCTAGCAGCGCGTTTTGTGCGGTTTCGGAGCTAGGCCCTAGGTGGGGCCCTCCCGAGCTGGCTCTGGGGGGGTTGCTAGGGCCAGTGCACACAGGGCTTCTTCAGGCCAAATCAGCCTTCTCCGCGAAGGAGAAGACGTTTGGAGTTGGTTTCCAGCGGCGGAGACCACCAGCCAAGCAGCAGTGCCCACGGAGCCAGAGGCAGCCCAGACCCTCCTGGGCCCTATGGGGAGCCTAGGGCTAGGTGAGAAGCAGGCAGGCGCTGCGCTCCTGAGCCAAGCCGCATCGGGGCTGAGGTTTGTTCCCCGAGCCCAGTTTCCCTTTGCAGAATGCAGCTCCTAGCAGCGCGTTTTGTGCGGTTTCGGAGCTAGGCCCTAGGTGGGGCCCTCCCGAGCTGGCTCTGGGGGGGTTGCTAGGGCCAGTGCACACAGGGCTTCTTCAGGCCAAATCAGCCTTCTCCGCGAAGGAGAAGACGTTTGGAGTTGGTTTCCAGCGGCGGAGACCACCAGCCAAGCAGCAGTGCCCACGGAGCCAGAGGCAGCCCAGACCCTCCTTGGCCCTATGGGCAGCCGAGGGCTAGGTGAGAACCAGGCAGGCGCTGCGCTCCTGAGCCAAGCCGCATCGGGGCTGAGGTTTGTTCCCCGAGCCCAGTTTCCCTTTGCAGAATGCAGCTCCTAGCAGCGCGTTTTGTGCGGTTTCGGAGCTAGGCCCTAGGTGGGGCCCTCCCGAGCTGGCTCTGGGGGGGTTGCTAGGGCCAGTGCACACAGGGCTTCTTCAGGCCAAATCAGCCTTCTCCGCGAAGGAGAAGACGTTTGGAGTGGGTTTCCAGCGGCGGAGACCACCAGCCAAGCAGCAGTGCCCACGGAGCCAGAGGCAGCCCAGACCCTCCTGGGCCCTATGGGGAGCCTAGGGCTAGGTGAGAACCAGGCAGGCGCTGCGCTCCTGAGCCAAGCCGCATCGGGGCTGAGGTTTGTTCCCCGAGCCCAGTTTCCCTTTGCAGAATGCAGCTCCTAGCAGCGCGTTTTGTGCGGTTTCGGAGCTAGGCCCTAGGTGGGGCCCTCCCGAGCTGGCTCTGGGGGGGTTGCTAGGGCCAGTGCACACAGGGCTTCTTCAGGCCAAATCAGCCTTCTCCGCGAAGGAGACGACGTTTGGAGTGGGTTTCCAGCGGCGGAGACCACCAGCCAAGCAGCAGTGCCCACGGAGCCAGAGGCAGCCCAGACCCTCCTGGGCCCTATGGGGAGCCTAGGGCTAGGTGAGAAGCAGGCAGGCGCTGCGCTCCTGAGCCAAGCCGCATCGGGGCTGAGGTTTGTTCCCCGAGCCCAGTTTCCCTTTGCAGAATGCAGCTCCTAGCAGCGCGTTTTGTGCGGTTTCGGAGCTAGGCCCTAGGTGGGGCCCTCCCGAGCTGGCTCTGGGGGGGTTGCTAGGGCCAGTGCACACAGGGCTTCTTCAGGCCAAATCAGCCTTCTCCGCGAAGGAGAAGACGTTTGGAGTTGGTTTCCAGCGGCGGAGACCACCAGCCAAGCAGCAGTGCCCACGGAGCCAGAGGCAGCCCAGACCCTCCTGGGCCCTATGGGGAGCCTAGGGCTAGGTGAGAACCAGGCAGGCGCTGCGCTCCTGAGCCAAGCCGCATCGGGGCTGAGGTTTGTTCCCCGAGCCCAGTTTCCCTTTGCAGAATGCAGCTCCTAGCAGCGCGTTTTGTGCGGTTTCGGAGCTAGGCCCTAGGTGGGGCCCTCCCGAGCTGGCTCTGGGGGGGTTGCTAGGGCCAGTGCACACAGGGCTTCTTCAGGCCAAATCAGCCTTCTCCGCGAAGGAGAAGACGTTTGGAGTGGGTTTCCAGCGGCGGAGACCACCAGCCAAGCAGCAGTGCCCACGGAGCCAGAGGCAGCCCAGACCCTCCTTGGCCCTATGGGCAGCCGAGGGCTAGGTGAGAAGCAGGCAGGCGCTGCGCTCCTGAGCCAAGCCGCATCGGGGCTGAGGTTTGTTCCCCGAGCCCAGTTTCCCTTTGCAGAATGCAGCTCCTAGCAGCGCGTTTTGTGCGGTTTCGGAGCAAGGCCCTAGGTGGGGCCCTCCCGAGCTGGCTCTGGGGGGGTTGCTAGGGCCAGTGCACACAGGGCTTCTTCAGGCCAAATCAGCCTTCTCCGCGAAGGAGACGACGTTTGGAGTTGGTTTCCAGCGGCGGTGACCACCAGCCAAGCAGCAGTGCCCACGGAGCCAGAGGCAGCCCAGACCCTCCCTGGCCCTATGGGCAGCCTAGGGCTAGGTGAGAACCAGGCAGGCGCTGCGCTCCTGAGCCAAGCCGCATCGGGGCTGAGGTTTGTTCCCCGAGCCCAGTTTCCCTTTGCAGAATGCAGCTCCTAGCAGCGCGTTTTGTGCGGTTTCGGAGCTAGGCCCTAGGTGGGGCCCTCCCGAGCTGGCTCTGGGGGGGTTGCTAGGGCCAGTGCACACAGGGCTTCTTCAGGCCAAATCAGCCTTCTCCGCGAAGGAGAAGACGTTTGGAGTGGGTTTCCAGCGGCGGAGACCACCAGCCAAGCAGCAGTGCCCACGGAGCCAGAGGCAGCCCAGACCCTCCTTGGCCCTATGGGCAGCCTAGGGCTAGGTGAGAACCAGGCAGGCGCTGCGCTCCTGAGCCAAGCCGCATCGGGGCTGAGGTTTGTTCCCCGAGCCCAGTTTCCCTTTGCAGAATGCAGCTCCTAGCAGCGCGTTTTGTGCGGTTTCGGAGCTAGGCCCTAGGTGGGGCCCTCCCGAGCTGGCTCTGGGGGGGTTGCTAGGGCCAGTGCACACAGGGCTTCTTCAGGCCAAATCAGCCTTCTCCGCGAAGGAGAAGACGTTTGGAGTTGGTTTCCAGCGGCGGAGACCACCAGCCAAGCAGCAGTGCCCACGGAGCCAGAGGCAGCCCAGACCCTCCTGGGCCCTATGGGGAGCCTAGGGCTAGGTGAGAACCAGGCAGGCGCTGCGCTCCTGAGCCAAGCCGCATCGGGGCTGAGGTTTGTTCCCCGAGCCCAGTTTCCCTTTGCAGAATGCAGCTCCTAGCAGCGCGTTTTGTGCGGTTTCGGAGCTAGGCCCTAGGTGGGGCCCTCCCGAGCTGGCTCTGGGGGGGTTGCTAGGGCCAGTGCACACAGGGCTTCTTCAGGCCAAATCAGCCTTCTCCGCGAAGGAGACGACGTTTGGAGTGGGTTTCCAGCGGCGGAGACCACCAGCCAAGCAGCAGTGCCCACGGAGCCAGAGGCAGCCCAGACCCTCCTGGGCCCTATGGGGAGCCTAGGGCTAGGTGAGAAGCAGGCAGGCGCTGCGCTCCTGAGCCAAGCCGCATCGGGGCTGAGGTTTGTTCCCCGAGCCCAGTTTCCCTTTGCAGAATGCAGCTCCTAGCAGCGCGTTTTGTGCGGTTTCGGAGCTAGGCCCTAGGTGGGGCCCTCCCGAGCTGGCTCTGGGGGGGTTGCTAGGGCCAGTGCACACAGGGCTTCTTCAGGCCAAATCAGCCTTCTCCGCGAAGGAGAAGACGTTTGGAGTGGGTTTCCAGCGGCGGAGACCACCAGCCAAGCAGCAGTGCCCACGGAGCCAGAGGCAGCCCAGACCCTCCTGGGCCCTATGGGGAGCCTAGGGCTAGGTGAGAAGCAGGCAGGCGCTGCGCTCCTGAGCCAAGCCGCATCGGGGCTGAGGTTTGTTCCCCGAGCCCAGTTTCCCTTTGCAGAATGCAGCTCCTAGCAGCGCGTTTTGTGCGGTTTCGGAGCTAGGCCCTAGGTGGGGCCCTCCCGAGCTGGCTCTGGGGGGGTTGCTAGGGCCAGTGCACACAGGGCTTCTTCAGGCCAAATCAGCCTTCTCCGCGAAGGAGAAGACGTTTGGAGTTGGTTTCCAGCGGCGGAGACCACCAGCCAAGCAGCAGTGCCCACGGAGCCAGAGGCAGCCCAGACCCTCCTTGGCCCTATGGGCAGCCTAGGGCTAGGTGAGAACCAGGCAGGCGCTGCGCTCCTGAGCCAAGCCGCATCGGGGCTGAGGTTTGTTCCCCGAGCCCAGTTTCCCTTTGCAGAATGCAGCTCCTAGCAGCGCGTTTTGTGCCGTTTCGGAGCTAGGCCCTAGGTGGGGCCCTCCCGAGCTGGCTCTGGGGGGGTTGCTAGGGCCAGTGCACACAGGGCTTCTTCAGGCCAAATCAGCCTTCTCCGCGAAGGAGACGACGTTTGGAGTTGGTTTCCAGCGGCGGTGACCACCAGCCAAGCAGCAGTGCCCACGGAGCCAGAGGCAGCCCAGACCCTCCCTGGCCCTATGGGCAGCCTAGGGCTAGGTGAGAAGCAGGCAGGCGCTGCGCTCCTGAGCCAAGCCGCATCGGGGCTGAGGTTTGTTCCCCGAGCCCAGTTTCCCTTTGCAGAATGCAGCTCCTAGCAGCGCGTTTTGTGCGATTTCGGAGCTAGGCCCTAGGTGGGGCCCTCCCGAGCTGGCTCTGGGGGGGTTGCTAGGGCCAGTGCACACAGGGCTTCTTCAGGCCAAATCAGCCTTCTCCGCGAAGGAGACGACGTTTGGAGTGGGTTTCCAGCGGCGGAGACCACCAGCCAAGCAGCAGTGCCCACGGAGCCAGAGGCAGCCCAGACCCTCCTTGGCCCTAAGGGGAGCCTAGGGCTAGGTGAGAAGCAGGCAGGCGCTGCGCTCCTGAGCCAAGCCGCATCGGGGCTGAGGTTTGTTCCCCGAGCCCAGTTTCCCTTTGCAGAATGCAGCTCCTAGCAGCGCGTTTTGTGCGGTTTCGGAGCTAGGCCCTAGGTGGGGCCCTCCCGAGCTGGCTCTGGGGGGGTTGCTAGGGCCAGTGCACACAGGGCTTCTTCAGGCCAAATCAGCCTTCTCCGCGAAGGAGAAGACGTTTGGAGTGGGTTTCCAGCGGCGGAGACCACCAGCCAAGCAGCAGTGCCCACGGAGCCAGAGGCAGCCCAGACCCTCCTTGGCCCTATGGGCAGCCTAGGGCTAGGTGAGAAGCAGGCAGGCGCTGCGCTCCTGAGCCAAGCCGCATCGGGGCTGAGGTTTGTTCCCCGAGCCCAGTTTCCCTTTGCAGAATGCAGCTCCTAGCAGCGCGTTTTGTGCGGTTTCGGAGCTAGGCCCTAGGTGGGGCCCTCCCGAGCTGGCTCTGGGGGGGTTGCTAGGGCCAGTGCACACAGGGCTTCTTCAGGCCAAATCAGCCTTCTCCGCGAAGGAGAAGACGTTTGGAGTGGGTTTCCAGCGGCGGAGACCACCAGCCAAGCAGCAGTGCCCACGGAGCCAGAGGCAGCCCAGACCCTCCTTGGCCCTATGGGGAGCCTAGGGCTAGGTGAGAACCAGGCAGGCGCTGCGCTCCTGAGCCAAGCCGCATCGGGGCTGAGGTTTGTTCCCGAGCCCAGTTTCCCTTTGCAGAATGCAGCTCCTAGCAGCGCGTTTTGTGCGGTTTCGGAGCTAGGCCCTAGGTGGGGCCCTCCCGAGCTGGCTCTGGGGGGGTTGCTAGGGCCAGTGCACACAGGGCTTCTTCAGGCCAAATCAGCCTTCTCCGCGAAGGAGAAGACGTTTGGAGTGGGTTTCCAGCGGCGGAGACCACCAGCCAAGCAGCAGTGCCCACGGAGCCAGAGGCAGCCCAGACCCTCCTGGGCCCTATGGGGAGCCTAGGGCTAGGTGAGAAGCAGGCAGGCGCTGCGCTCCTGAGCCAAGCCGCATCGGGGCTGAGGTTTGTTCCCCGAGCCCAGTTTCCCTTTGCAGAATGCAGCTCCTAGCAGCGCGTTTTGTGCGGTTTCGGAGCTAGGCCCTAGGTGGGGCCCTCCCGAGCTGGCTCTGGGGGGGTTGCTAGGGCCAGTGCACACAGGGCTTCTTCAGGCCAAATCAGCCTTCTCCGCGAAGGAGAAGACGTTTGGAGTGGGTTTCCAGCGGCGGAGACCACCAGCCAAGCAGCAGTGCCCACGGAGCCAGAGGCAGCCCAGACCCTCCTGGGCCCTATGGGGAGCCTAGGGCTAGGTGAGAAGCAGGCAGGCGCTGCGCTCCTGAGCCAAGCCGCATCGGGGCTGAGGTTTGTTCCCCGAGCCCAGTTTCCCTTTGCAGAATGCAGCTCCTAGCAGCGCGTTTTGTGCGGTTTCGGAGCTAGGCCCTAGGTGGGGCCCTCCCGAGCTGGCTCTGGGGGGGTTGCTAGGGCCAGTGCACACAGGGCTTCTTCAGGCCAAATCAGCCTTCTCCGCGAAGGAGACGACGTTTGGAGTGGGTTTCCAGCGGCGGAGACCACCAGCCAAGCAGCAGTGCCCACGGAGCCAGAGGCAGCCCAGACCCTCCTGGGCCCTATGGGGAGCCTAGGGCTAGGTGAGAAGCAGGCAGGCGCTGCGCTCCTGAGCCAAGCCGCATCGGGGCTGAGGTTTGTTCCCCGAGCCCAGTTTCCCTTTGCAGAATGCAGCTCCTAGCAGCGCGTTTTGTGCGGTTTCGGAGCTAGGCCCTAGGTGGGGCCCTCCCGAGCTGGCTCTGGGGGGGTTGCTAGGGCCAGTGCACACAGGGCTTCTTCAGGCCAAATCAGCCTTCTCCGCGAAGGAGAAGACGTTTCGAGTGGGTTTCCAGCGGCGGAGACCACCAGCCAAGCAGCAGTGCCCACGGAGCCAGAGGCAGCCCAGACCCTCCTTGGCCCTATGGGCAGCCGAGGGCTAGGTGAGAAGCAGGCAGGCGCTGCGCTCCTGAGCCAAGCCGCATCGGGGCTGAGGTTTGTTCCCCGAGCCCAGTTTCCCTTTGCAGAATGCAGCTCCTAGCAGCGCGTTTTGTGCGGTTTCGGAGCTAGGCCCTAGGTGGGGCCCTCCCGAGCTGGCTCTGGGGGGGTTGCTAGGGCCAGTGCACACAGGGCTTCTTCAGGCCAAATCAGCCTTCTCCGCGAAGGAGAAGACGTTTGGAGTGGGTTTCCAGCGGCGGAGACCACCAGCCAAGCAGCAGTGCCCACGGAGCCAGAGGCAGCCCAGACCCTCCTGGGCCCTATGGGGAGCCTAGGGCTAGGTGAGAAGCAGGCAGGCGCTGCGCTCCTGAGCCAAGCCGCATCGGGGCTGAGGTTTGTTCCCCGAGCCCAGTTTCCCTTTGCAGAATGCAGCTCCTAGCAGCGCGTTTTGTGCGGTTTCGGAGCTAGGCCCTAGGTGGGGCCCTCCCGAGCTGGCTCTGGGGGGGTTGCTAGGGCCAGTGAACACAGGGCTTCTTCAGGCCAAATCAGCCTTCTCCGCGAAGGAGAAGACGTTTGGAGTGGGTTTCCAGCGGCGGAGACCACCAGCCAAGCAGCAGTGCCCACGGAGCCAGAGGCAGCCCAGACCCTCCTGGGCCCTATGGGGAGCCTAGGGCTAGGTGAGAAGCAGGCAGGCGCTGCGCTCCTGAGCCAAGCCGCATCGGGGCTGAGGTTTGTTCCCCGAGCCCAGTTTCCCTTTGCAGAATGCAGCTCCTAGCAGCGCGTTTTGTGCGGTTTCGGAGCTAGGCCCTAGGTGGGGCCCTCCCGAGCTGGCTCTGGGGAGGTTGCTAGGGCCAGTGCACACAGGGCTTCTTCAGGCCAAATCAGCCTTCTCCACGAAGGAGAAGACGTTTCGAGTGGGTTTCCAGCGGCGGAGACCACCAGCCAAGCAGCAGTGCCCACGGAGCCAGAGGCAGCCCAGACCCTCCTTGGCCCTATGGGCAGCCGAGGGCTAGGTGAGAACCAGGCAGGCGCTGCGCTCCTGAGCCAAGCCGCATCGGGGCTGAGGTTTGTTCCCCGAGCCCAGTTTCCCTTTGCAGAATGCAGCTCCTAGCAGCGCGTTTTGTGCGGTTTCGGAACTAGGCCCTAGGTGGGGCCCTCCCGAGCTGGCTCTGGGGGGGTTGCTAGGGCCAGTGCACACAGGGCTTCTTCAGGCCAAATCAGCCTTCTCCGCGAAGGAGAAGACGTTTGGAGTGGGTTTCCAGCGGCGGAGACCACCAGCCAAGCAGCAGTGCCCACGGAGCCAGAGGCAGCCCAGACCCTCCTTGGCCCTATGGGCAGCCGAGGGCTAGGTGAGAAGCAGGCAGGCGCTGCGCTCCTGAGCCAAGCCGCATCGGGGCTGAGGTTTGTTCCCCGAGCCCAGTTTCCCTTTGCAGAATGCAGCTCCTAGCAGCGCGTTTTGTGCGGTTTCGGAGCTAGGCCCTAGGTGGGGCCCTCCCGAGCTGGCTCTGGGGGGGTTGCTAGGGCCAGTGCACACAGGGCTTCTTCAGGCCAAATCAGCCTTCTCCGCGAAGGAGAAGACGTTTGGAGTGGGTTTCCAGCGGCGGAGACCACCAGCCAAGCAGCAGTGCCCACGGAGCCAGAGGCAGCCCAGACCCTCCTTGGCCCTATGGGCAGCCGAGGGCTAGGTGAGAAGCAGGCAGGCGCTGCGCTCCTGAGCCAAGCCGCATCGGGGCTGAGGTTTGTTCCCCGAGCCCAGTTTCCCTTTGCAGAATGCAGCTCCTAGCAGCGCGTTTTGTGCGGTTTCGGAGCTAGGCCCTAGGTGGGGCCCTCCCGAGCTGGCTCTGGGGGGGTTGCTAGGGCCAGTGCACACAGGGCTTCTTCAGGCCAAATCAGCCTTCTCCGCGAAGGAGAAGACGTTTGGAGTGGGTTTCCAGCGGCGGAGACCACCAGCCAAGCAGCAGTGCCCACGGAGCCAGAGGCAGCCCAGACCCTCCTTGGCCCTATGGGCAGCCGAGGGCTAGGTGAGAAGCAGGCAGGCGCTGCGCTCCTGAGCCAAGCCGCATCGGGGCTGAGGTTTGTTCCCCGAGCCCAGTTTCCCTTTGCAGAATGCAGCTCCTAGCAGCGCGTTTTGTGCGGTTTCGGAGCTAGGCCCTAGGTGGGGCCCTCCCGAGCTGGCTCTGGGGGGGTTGCTAGGGCCAGTGCACACAGGGCTTCTTCAGGCCAAATCAGCCTTCTCCGCGAAGGAGAAGACGTTTGGAGTGGGTTTCCAGCGGCGGAGACCACCAGCCAAGCAGCAGTGCCCACGGAGCCAGAGGCAGCCCAGACCCTCCTGGGCCCTATGGGGAGCCTAGGGCTAGGTGAGAAGCAGGCAGGCGCTGCGCTCCTGAGCCAAGCCGCATCGGGGCTGAGGTTTGTTCCCCGAGCCCAGTTTCCCTTTGCAGAATGCAGCTCCTAGCAGCGCGTTTTGTGCGGTTTCGGAGCTAGGCCCTAGGTGGGGCCCTCCCGAGCTGGCTCTGGGGGGGTTGCTAGGGCCAGTGCACACAGGGCTTCTTCAGGCCAAATCAGCCTTCTCCGCGAAGGAGAAGACGTTTGGAGTGGGTTTCCAGCGGCGGAGACCACCAGCCAAGCAGCAGTGCCCACGGAGCCAGAGGCAGCCCAGACCCTCCTGGGCCCTATGGGGAGCCTAGGGCTAGGTGAGAAGCAGGCAGGCGCTGCGCTCCTGAGCCAAGCCGCATCGGGGCTGAGGTTTGTTCCCCGAGCCCAGTTTCCCTTTGCAGAATGCAGCTCCTAGCAGCGCGTTTTGTGCGGTTTCGGAGCTAGGCCCTAGGTGGGGCCCTCCCGAGCTGGCTCTGGGGGGGTTGCTAGGGCCAGTGCACACAGGGCTTCTTCAGGCCAAATCAGCCTTCTCCGCGAAGGAGAAGACGTTTGGAGTGGGTTTCCAGCGGCGGAGACCACCAGCCAAGCAGCAGTGCCCACGGAGCCAGAGGCAGCCCAGACCCTCCTGGGCCCTATGGGGAGCCTAGGGCTAGGTGAGAAGCAGGCAGGCGCTGCGCTCCTGAGCCAAGCCGCATCGGGGCTGAGGTTTGTTCCCCGAGCCCAGTTTCCCTTTGCAGAATGCAGCTCCTAGCAGCGCGTTTTGTGCGGTTTCGGAGCTAGGCCCTAGGTGGGGCCCTCCCGAGCTGGCTCTGGGGGGGTTGCTAGGGCCAGTGCACACAGGGCTTCTTCAGGCCAAATCAGCCTTCTCCGCGAAGGAGAAGACGTTTGGAGTGGGTTTCCAGCGGCGGAGACCACCAGCCAAGCAGCAGTGCCCACGGAGCCAGAGGCAGCCCAGACCCTCCTGGGCCCTATGGGGAGCCTAGGGCTAGGTGAGAAGCAGGCAGGCGCTGCGCTCCTGAGCCAAGCCGCATCGGGGCTGAGGTTTGTTCCCCGAGCCCAGTTTCCCTTTGCAGAATGCAGCTCCTAGCAGCGCGTTTTGTGCGGTTTCGGAGCTAGGCCCTAGGTGGGGCCCTCCCGAGCTGGCTCTGGGGGGGTTGCTAGGGCCAGTGCACACAGGGCTTCTTCAGGCCAAATCAGCCTTCTCCGCGAAGGAGAAGACGTTTGGAGTGGGTTTCCAGCGGCGGAGACCACCAGCCAAGCAGCAGTGCCCACGGAGCCAGAGGCAGCCCAGACCCTCCTGGGCCCTATGGGGAGCCTAGGGCTAGGTGAGAAGCAGGCAGGCGCTGCGCTCCTGAGCCAAGCCGCATCGGGGCTGAGGTTTGTTCCCCGAGCCCAGTTTCCCTTTGCAGAATGCAGCTCCTAGCAGCGCGTTTTGTGCGGTTTCGGAGCTAGGCCCTAGGTGGGGCCCTCCCGAGCTGGCTCTGGGGGGGTTGCTAGGGCCAGTGCACACAGGGCTTCTTCAGGCCAAATCAGCCTTCTCCGCGAAGGAGAAGACGTTTGGAGTGGGTTTCCAGCGGCGGAGACCACCAGCCAAGCAGCAGTGCCCACGGAGCCAGAGGCAGCCCAGACCCTCCTGGGCCCTATGGGGAGCCTAGGGCTAGGTGAGAAGCAGGCAGGCGCTGCGCTCCTGAGCCAAGCCGCATCGGGGCTGAGGTTTGTTCCCCGAGCCCAGTTTCCCTTTGCAGAATGCAGCTCCTAGCAGCGCGTTTTGTGCGGTTTCGGAGCTAGGCCCTAGGTGGGGCCCTCCCGAGCTGGCTCTGGGGGGGTTGCTAGGGCCAGTGCACACAGGGCTTCTTCAGGCCAAATCAGCCTTCTCCGCGAAGGAGAAGACGTTTGGAGTGGGTTTCCAGCGGCGGAGACCACCAGCCAAGCAGCAGTGCCCACGGAGCCAGAGGCAGCCCAGACCCTCCCTGGCCCTATGGGCAGCCTAGGGCTAGGTGAGAACTAGGCAGGCGCTGCGCTCCTGAGCCAAGCCGCATCGGGGCTGAGGTTTGTTCCCCGAGCCCAGTTTCCCTTTGCAGAATGCAGCTCCTAGCAGCGCGTTTTGTGCGGTTTCGGAGCTAGGCCCTAGGTGGGGCCCTCCCGAGCTGGCTCTGGGGGGGTTGCTAGGGCCAGTGCACACAGGGCTTCTTCAGGCCAAATCAGCCTTCTCCGCGAAGGAGAAGACGTTTGGAGTGGGTTTCCAGCGGCGGAGACCACCAGCCAAGCAGCAGTGCCCACGGAGCCAGAGGCAGCCCAGACCCTCCTGGGCCCTATGGGGAGCCTAGGGCTAGGTGAGAAGCAGGCAGGCGCTGCGCTCCTGAGCCAAGCCGCATCGGGGCTGAGGTTTGTTCCCCGAGCCCAGTTTCCCTTTGCAGAATGCAGCTCCTAGCAGCGCGTTTTGTGCGGTTTCGGAGCTAGGCCCTAGGTGGGGCCCTCCCGAGCTGGCTCTGGGGGGGTTGCTAGGGCCAGTGCACACAGGGCTTCTTCAGGCCAAATCAGCCTTCTCCGCGAAGGAGAAGACGTTTGGAGTGGGTTTCCAGCGGCGGAGACCACCAGCCAAGCAGCAGTGCCCACGGAGCCAGAGGCAGCCCAGACCCTCCTGGGCCCTATGGGGAGCCTAGGGCTAGGTGAGAAGCAGGCAGGCGCTGCGCTCCTGAGCCAAGCCGCATCGGGGCTGAGGTTTGTTCCCCGAGCCCAGTTTCCCTTTGCAGAATGCAGCTCCTAGCAGCGCGTTTTGTGCGGTTTCGGAGCTAGGCCCTAGGTGGGGCCCTCCCGAGCTGGCTCTGGGGGGGTTGCTAGGGCCAGTGCACACAGGGCTTCTTCAGGCCAAATCAGCCTTCTCCGCGAAGGAGAAGACGTTTGGAGTGGGTTTCCAGCGGCGGAGACCACCAGCCAAGCAGCAGTGCCCACGGAGCCAGAGGCAGCCCAGACCCTCCTGGGCCCTATGGGGAGCCTAGGGCTAGGTGAGAAGCAGGCAGGCGCTGCGCTCCTGAGCCAAGCCGCATCGGGGCTGAGGTTTGTTCCCCGAGCCCAGTTTCCCTTTGCAGAATGCAGCTCCTAGCAGCGCGTTTTGTGCGGTTTCGGAGCTAGGCCCTAGGTGGGGCCCTCCCGAGCTGGCTCTGGGGGGGTTGCTAGGGCCAGTGCACACAGGGCTTCTTCAGGCCAAATCAGCCTTCTCCGCGAAGGAGAAGACGTTTGGAGTGGGTTTCCAGCGGCGGAGACCACCAGCCAAGCAGCAGTGCCCACGGAGCCAGAGGCAGCCCAGACCCTCCCTGGCCCTATGGGCAGCCTAGGGCTAGGTGAGAACTAGGCAGGCGCTGCGCTCCTGAGCCAAGCCGCATCGGGGCTGAGGTTTGTTCCCCGAGCCCAGTTTCCCTTTGCAGAATGCAGCTCCTAGCAGCGCGTTTTGTGCGGTTTCGGAGCTAGGCCCTAGGTGGGGCCCTCCCGAGCTGGCTCTGGGGGGGTTGCTAGGGCCAGTGCACACAGGGCTTCTTCAGGCCAAATCAGCCTTCTCCGCGAAGGAGAAGACGTTTGGAGTGGGTTTCCAGCGGCGGAGACCACCAGCCAAGCAGCAGTGCCCACGGAGCCAGAGGCAGCCCAGACCCTCCTTGGCCCTATGGGCAGCCGAGGGCTAGGTGAGAAGCAGGCAGGCGCTGCGCTCCTGAGCCAAGCCGCATCGGGGCTGAGGTTTGTTCCCCGAGCCCAGTTTCCCTTTGCAGAATGCAGCTCCTAGCAGCGCGTTTTGTGCGGTTTCGGAGCTAGGCCCTAGGTGGGGCCCTCCCGAGCTGGCTCTGGGGGGGTTGCTAGGGCCAGTGCACACAGGGCTTCTTCAGGCCAAATCAGCCTTCTCCGCGAAGGAGACGACGTTTGGAGTGGGTTTCCAGCGGCGGAGACCACCAGCCAAGCAGCAGTGCCCACGGAGCCAGAGGCAGCCCAGACCCTCCTGGGCCCTATGGGGAGCCTAGGGCTAGGTGAGAAGCAGGCAGGCGCTGCGCTCCTGAGCCAAGCCGCATCGGGGCTGAGGTTTGTTCCCCGAGCCCAGTTTCCCTTTGCAGAATGCAGCTCCTAGCAGCGCGTTTTGTGCGGTTTCGGAGCTAGGCCCTAGGTGGGGCCCTCCCGAGCTGGCTCTGGGGGGGTTGCTAGGGCCAGTGCACACAGGGCTTCTTCAGGCCAAATCAGCCTTCTCCGCGAAGGAGAAGACGTTTGGAGTGGGTTTCCAGCGGCGGAGACCACCAGCCAAGCAGCAGTGCCCACGGAGCCAGAGGCAGCCCAGACCCTCCTGGGCCCTATGGGGAGCCTAGGGCTAGGTGAGAAGCAGGCAGGCGCTGCGCTCCTGAGCCAAGCCGCATCGGGGCTGAGGTTTGTTCCCCGAGCCCAGTTTCCCTTTGCAGAATGCAGCTCCTAGCAGCGCGTTTTGTGCGGTTTCGGAGCTAGGCCCTAGGTGGGGCCCTCCCGAGCTGGCTCTGGGGGGGTTGCTAGGGCCAGTGCACACAGGGCTTCTTCAGGCCAAATCAGCCTTCTCCGCGAAGGAGAAGACGTTTGGAGTGGGTTTCCAGCGGCGGAGACCACCAGCCAAGCAGCAGTGCCCACGGAGCCAGAGGCAGCCCAGACCCTCCTGGGCCCTATGGGGAGCCTAGGGCTAGGTGAGAAGCAGGCAGGCGCTGCGCTCCTGAGCCAAGCCGCATCGGGGCTGAGGTTTGTTCCCCGAGCCCAGTTTCCCTTTGCAGAATGCAGCTCCTAGCAGCGCGTTTTGTGCGGTTTCGGAGCTAGGCCCTAGGTGGGGCCCTCCCGAGCTGGCTCTGGGGGGGTTGCTAGGGCCAGTGCACACAGGGCTTCTTCAGGCCAAATCAGCCTTCTCCGCGAAGGAGAAGACGTTTGGAGTGGGTTTCCAGCGGCGGAGACCACCAGCCAAGCAGCAGTGCCCACGGAGCCAGAGGCAGCCCAGACCCTCCTGGGCCCTATGGGGAGCCTAGGGCTAGGTGAGAAGCAGGCAGGCGCTGCGCTCCTGAGCCAAGCCGCATCGGGGCTGAGGTTTGTTCCCCGAGCCCAGTTTCCCTTTGCAGAATGCAGCTCCTAGCAGCGCGTTTTGTGCGGTTTCGGAGCTAGGCCCTAGGTGGGGCCCTCCCGAGCTGGCTCTGGGGGGGTTGCTAGGGCCAGTGCACACAGGGCTTCTTCAGGCCAAATCAGCCTTCTCCGCGAAGGAGAAGACGTTTGGAGTGGGTTTCCAGCGGCGGAGACCACCAGCCAAGCAGCAGTGCCCACGGAGCCAGAGGCAGCCCAGACCCTCCCTGGCCCTATGGGCAGCCTAGGGCTAGGTGAGAACCAGGCAGGCGCTGCGCTCCTGAGCCAAGCCGCATCGGGGCTGAGGTTTGTTCCCCGAGCCCAGTTTCCCTTTGCAGAATGCAGCTCCTAGCAGCGCGTTTTGTGCGGTTTCGGAGCTAGGCCCTAGGTGGGGCCCTCCCGAGCTGGCTCTGGGGGGGTTGCTAGGGCCAGTGCACACAGGGCTTCTTCAGGCCAAATCAGCCTTCTCCGCGAAGGAGAAGACGTTTGGAGTTGGTTTCCAGCGGCGGAGACCACCAGCCAAGCAGCAGTGCCCACGGAGCCAGAGGCAGCCCAGACCCTCCTTGGCCCTATGGGCAGCCTAGGGCTAGGTGAGAAGCAGGCAGGCGCTGCGCTCCTGAGCCAAGCCGCATCGGGGCTGAGGTTTGTTCCCCGAGCCCAGTTTCCCTTTGCAGAATGCAGCTCCTAGCAGCGCGTTTTGTGCGGTTTCGGAGCTCGGCCCTAGGTGGGGCCCTCCCGAGCTGGCTCTGGGGGGGTTGCTAGGGCCAGTGCACACAGGGCTTCTTCAGGCCAAATCATCCTTCTCCGCGAAGGAGACGACGTTTGGAGTTGGTTTCCAGCGGCGGAGACCACCAGCCAAGCAGCAGTGCCCACGGAGCCAGAGGCAGCCCAGACCCTCCTGGGCCCTATGGGGAGCCTAGGGCTAGGTGAGAAGCAGGCAGGCGCTGCGCTCCTGAGCCAAGCCGCATCGGGGCTGAGGTTTGTTCCCCGAGCCCAGTTTCCCTTTGCAGAATGCAGCTCCTAGCAGCGCGTTTTGTGCGGTTTCGGAGCTAGGCCCTAGGTGGGGCCCTCCCGAGCTGGCTCTGGGGGGGTTGCTAGGGCCAGTGCACACAGGGCTTCTTCAGGCCAAATCAGCCTTCTCCGCGAAGGAGAAGACGTTTGGAGTGGGTTTCCAGCGGCGGAGACCACCAGCCAAGCAGCAGTGCCCACGGAGCCAGAGGCAGCCCAGACCCTCCTGGGCCCTATGGGGAGCCTAGGGCTAGGTGAGAAGCAGGCAGGCGCTGCGCTCCTGAGCCAAGCCGCATCGGGGCTGAGGTTTGTTCCCCGAGCCCAGTTTCCCTTTGCAGAATGCAGCTCCTAGCAGCGCGTTTTGTGCGGTTTCGGAGCTAGGCCCTAGGTGGGGCCCTCCCGAGCTGGCTCTGGGGGGGTTGCTAGGGCCAGTGCACACAGGGCTTCTTCAGGCCAAATCAGCCTTCTCCGCGAAGGAGAAGACGTTTGGAGTGGGTTTCCAGCGGCGGAGACCACCAGCCAAGCAGCAGTGCCCACGGAGCCAGAGGCAGCCCAGACCCTCCTGGGCCCTATGGGGAGCCTAGGGCTAGGTGAGAAGCAGGCAGGCGCTGCGCTCCTGAGCCAAGCCGCATCGGGGCTGAGGTTTGTTCCCCGAGCCCAGTTTCCCTTTGCAGAATGCAGCTCCTAGCAGCGCGTTTTGTGCGGTTTCGGAGCTAGGCCCTAGGTGGGGCCCTCCCGAGCTGGCTCTGGGGGGGTTGCTAGGGCCAGTGCACACAGGGCTTCTTCAGGCCAAATCAGCCTTCTCCGCGAAGGAGAAGACGTTTGGAGTGGGTTTCCAGCGGCGGAGACCACCAGCCAAGCAGCAGTGCCCACGGAGCCAGAGGCAGCCCAGACCCTCCCTGGCCCTATGGGCAGCCTAGGGCTAGGTGAGAACCAGGCAGGCGCTGCGCTCCTGAGCCAAGCCGCATCGGGGCTGAGGTTTGTTCCCCGAGCCCAGTTTCCCTTTGCAGAATGCAGCTCCTAGCAGCGCGTTTTGTGCGGTTTCGGAGCTAGGCCCTAGGTGGGGCCCTCCCGAGCTGGCTCTGGGGGGGTTGCTAGGGCCAGTGCACACAGGGCTTCTTCAGGCCAAATCAGCCTTCTCCGCGAAGGAGAAGACGTTTGGAGTTGGTTTCCAGCGGCGGAGACCACCAGCCAAGCAGCAGTGCCCACGGAGCCAGAGGCAGCCCAGACCCTCCTTGGCCCTATGGGCAGCCTAGGGCTAGGTGAGAAGCAGGCAGGCGCTGCGCTCCTGAGCCAAGCCGCATCGGGGCTGAGGTTTGTTCCCCGAGCCCAGTTTCCCTTTGCAGAATGCAGCTCCTAGCAGCGCGTTTTGTGCGGTTTCGGAGCTCGGCCCTAGGTGGGGCCCTCCCGAGCTGGCTCTGGGGGGGTTGCTAGGGCCAGTGCACACAGGGCTTCTTCAGGCCAAATCATCCTTCTCCGCGAAGGAGACGACGTTTGGAGTTGGTTTCCAGCGGCGGAGACCACCAGCCAAGCAGCAGTGCCCACGGAGCCAGAGGCAGCCCAGACCCTCCTGGGCCCTATGGGGAGCCTAGGGCTAGGTGAGAAGCAGGCAGGCGCTGCGCTCCTGAGCCAAGCCGCATCGGGGCTGAGGTTTGTTCCCCGAGCCCAGTTTCCCTTTGCAGAATGCAGCTCCTAGCAGCGCGTTTTGTGCGGTTTCGGAGCTAGGCCCTAGGTGGGGCCCTCCCGAGCTGGCTCTGGGGGGGTTGCTAGGGCCAGTGCACACAGGGCTTCTTCAGGCCAAATCAGCCTTCTCCGCGAAGGAGAAGACGTTTGGAGTGGGTTTCCAGCGGCGGAGACCACCAGCCAAGCAGCAGTGCCCACGGAGCCAGAGGCAGCCCAGACCCTCCTGGGCCCTATGGGGAGCCTAGGGCTAGGTGAGAAGCAGGCAGGCGCTGCGCTCCTGAGCCAAGCCGCATCGGGGCTGAGGTTTGTTCCCCGAGCCCAGTTTCCCTTTGCAGAATGCAGCTCCTAGCAGCGCGTTTTGTGCGGTTTCGGAGCTAGGCCCTAGGTGGGGCCCTCCCGAGCTGGCTCTGGGGGGGTTGCTAGGGCCAGTGCACACAGGGCTTCTTCAGGCCAAATCAGCCTTCTCCGCGAAGGAGAAGACGTTTGGAGTGGGTTTCCAGCGGCGGAGACCACCAGCCAAGCAGCAGTGCCCACGGAGCCAGAGGCAGCCCAGACCCTCCTGGGCCCTATGGGGAGCCTAGGGCTAGGTGAGAAGCAGGCAGGCGCTGCGCTCCTGAGCCAAGCCGCATCGGGGCTGAGGTTTGTTCCCCGAGCCCAGTTTCCCTTTGCAGAATGCAGCTCCTAGCAGCGCGTTTTGTGCGGTTTCGGAGCTAGGCCCTAGGTGGGGCCCTCCCGAGCTGGCTCTGGGGGGGTTGCTAGGGCCAGTGCACACAGGGCTTCTTCAGGCCAAATCAGCCTTCTCCGCGAAGGAGAAGACGTTTGGAGTTGGTTTCCAGCGGCGGAGACCACCAGCCAAGCAGCAGTGCCCACGGAGCCAGAGGCAGCCCAGACCCTCCTGGGCCCTATGGGGAGCCTAGGGCTAGGTGAGAAGCAGGCAGGCGCTGCGCTCCTGAGCCAAGCCGCATCGGGGCTGAGGTTTGTTCCCCGAGCCCAGTTTCCCTTTGCAGAATGCAGCTCGTAGCAGCGCGTTTTGTGCGGTTTCGGAGCTAGGCCCTAGGTGGGGCCCTCCCGAGCTGGCTCTGGGGCGGTTGCTAGGGCCAGTGCACACAGGGCTTCATCAGGCCAAATCAGCCTTCTCCGCGAAGGAGAAGACGTTTGGAGTGGGTTTCCAGCGGCGGAGACCACCAGCCAAGCAGCAGTGCCCACGGAGCCAGAGGCAGCCCAGACCCTCCCTGGCCCTATGGGCAGCCTAGGGCTAGGTGAGAACCAGGCAGGCGCTGCGCTCCTGAGCCAAGCCGCATCGGGGCTGAGGTTTGTTCCCCGAGCCCAGTTTCCCTTTGCAGAATGCAGCTCCTAGCAGCGCGTTTTGTGCGGTTTCGGAGCTAGGCCCTAGGTGGGGCCCTCCCGAGCTGGCTCTGGGGGGGTTGCTAGGGCCAGTGCACACAGGGCTTCTTCAGGCCAAATCAGCCTTCTCCGCGAAGGAGAAGACGTTTGGAGTGGGTTTCCAGCGGCGGAGACCACCAGCCAAGCAGCAGTGCCCACGGAGCCAGAGGCAGCCCAGACCCTCCTGGGCCCTATGGGGAGCCTAGGGCTAGGTGAGAAGCAGGCAGGCGCTGCGCTCCTGAGCCAAGCCGCATCGGGGCTGAGGTTTGTTCCCCGAGCCCAGTTTCCCTTTGCAGAATGCAGCTCCTAGCAGCGCGTTTTGTGCGGTTTCGGAGCTAGGCCCTAGGTGGGGCCCTCCCGAGCTGGCTCTGGGGGGGTTGCTAGGGCCAGTGCACACAGGGCTTCTTCAGGCCAAATCAGCCTTCTCCGCGAAGGAGAAGACGTTTGGAGTGGGTTTCCAGCGGCGGAGACCACCAGCCAAGCAGCAGTGCCCACGGAGCCAGAGGCAGCCCAGACCCTCCTGGGCCCTATGGGGAGCCTAGGGCTAGGTGAGAAGCAGGCAGGCGCTGCGCTCCTGAGCCAAGCCGCATCGGGGCTGAGGTTTGTTCCCCGAGCCCAGTTTCCCTTTGCAGAATGCAGCTCCTAGCAGCGCGTTTTGTGCGGTTTCGGAGCTAGGCCCTAGGTGGGGCCCTCCCGAGCTGGCTCTGGGGGGGTTGCTAGGGCCAGTGCACACAGGGCTTCTTCAGGCCAAATCAGCCTTCTCCGCGAAGGAGAAGACGTTTGGAGTGGGTTTCCAGCGGCGGAGACCACCAGCCAAGCAGCAGTGCCCACGGAGCCAGAGGCAGCCCAGACCCTCCTGGGCCCTATGGGGAGCCTAGGGCTAGGTGAGAAGCAGGCAGGCGCTGCGCTCCTGAGCCAAGCCGCATCGGGGCTGAGGTTTGTTCCCCGAGCCCAGTTTCCCTTTGCAGAATGCAGCTCCTAGCAGCGCGTTTTGTGCGGTTTCGGAGCTAGGCCCTAGGTGGGGCCCTCCCGAGCTGGCTCTGGGGGGGTTGCTAGGGCCAGTGCACACAGGGCTTCTTCAGGCCAAATCAGCCTTCTCCGCGAAGGAGAAGACGTTTGGAGTGGGTTTCCAGCGGCGGAGACCACCAGCCAAGCAGCAGTGCCCACGGAGCCAGAGGCAGCCCAGACCCTCCTGGGCCCTATGGGGAGCCTAGGGCTAGGTGAGAAGCAGGCAGGCGCTGCGCTCCTGAGCCAAGCCGCATCGGGGCTGAGGTTTGTTCCCCGAGCCCAGTTTCCCTTTGCAGAATGCAGCTCCTAGCAGCGCGTTTTGTGCGGTTTCGGAGCTAGGCCCTAGGTGGGGCCCTCCCGAGCTGGCTCTGGGGCGGTTGCTAGGGCCAGTGCACACAGGGCTTCTTCAGGCCAAATCAGCCTTCTCCGCGAAGGAGAAGACGTTTGGAGTTGGTTTCCAGCGGCGGAGACCACCAGCCAAGCAGCAGTGCCCACGGAGCCAGAGGCAGCCCAGACCCTCCTTGGCCCTATGGGCAGCCTAGGGCTAGGTGAGAACCAGGCAGGCGCTGCGCTCCTGAGCCAAGCCGCATCGGGGCTGAGGTTTGTTCCCCGAGCCCAGTTTCCCTTTGCAGAATGCAGCTCCTAGCAGCGCGTTTTGTGCGGTTTCGGAGCTAGGCCCTAGGTGGGGCCCTCCCGAGCTGGCTCTGGGGAGGTTGCTAGGGCCAGTGCACACAGGGCTTCTTCAGGCCAAATCAGCCTTCTCCGCGAAGGAGAAGACGTTTGGAGTGGGTTTCCAGCGGCGGAGACCACCAGCCAAGCAGCAGTGCCCACGGAGCCAGAGGCAGCCCAGACCCTCCTGGGCCCTATGGGGAGCCTAGGGCTAGGTGAGAAGCAGGCAGGCGCTGCGCTCCTGAGCCAAGCCGCATCGGGGCTGAGGTTTGTTCCCCGAGCCCAGTTTCCCTTTGCAGAATGCAGCTCCTAGCAGCGCGTTTTGTGCGGTTTCGGAGCTAGGCCCTAGGTGGGGCCCTCCCGAGCTGGCTCTGGGGGGGTTGCTAGGGCCAGTGCACACAGGGCTTCTTCAGGCCAAATCAGCCTTCTCCGCGAAGGAGAAGACGTTTGGAGTTGGTTTCCAGCGGCGGAGACCACCAGCCAAGCAGCAGTGCCCACGGAGCCAGAGGCAGCCCAGACCCTCCTGGGCCCTATGGGGAGCCTAGGGCTAGGTGAGAAGCAGGCAGGCGCTGCGCTCCTGAGCCAAGCCGCATCGGGGCTGAGGTTTGTTCCCCGAGCCCAGTTTCCCTTTGCAGAATGCAGCTCCTAGCAGCGCGTTTTGTGCGGTTTCGGAGCTAGGCCCTAGGTGGGGCCCTCCCGAGCTGGCTCTGGGGGGGTTGCTAGGGCCAGTGCACACAGGGCTTCTTCAGGCCAAATCAGCCTTCTCCGCGAAGGAGAAGACGTTTGGAGTTGGTTTCCAGCGGCGGAGACCACCAGCCAAGCAGCAGTGCCCACGGAGCCAGAGGCAGCCCAGACCCTCCTGGGCCCTATGGGGAGCCTAGGGCTAGGTGAGAACCAGGCAGGCGCTGCGCTCCTGAGCCAAGCCGCATCGGGGCTGAGGTTTGTTCCCCGAGCCCAGTTTCCCTTTGCAGAATGCAGCTCCTAGCAGCGCGTTTTGTGCGGTTTCGGAGCTAGGCCCTAGGTGGGGCCCTCCCGAGCTGGCTCTGGGGGGGTTGCTAGGGCCAGTGCACACAGGGCTTCTTCAGGCCAAATCAGCCTTCTCCGCGAAGGAGAAGACGTTTGGAGTGGGTTTCCAGCGGCGGAGACCACCAGCCAAGCAGCAGTGCCCACGGAGCCAGAGGCAGCCCAGACCCTCCTGGGCCCTATGGGGAGCCTAGGGCTAGGTGAGAAGCAGGCAGGCGCTGCGCTCCTGAGCCAAGCCGCATCGGGGCTGAGGTTTGTTCCCCGAGCCCAGTTTCCCTTTGCAGAATGCAGCTCCTAGCAGCGCGTTTTGTGCGGTTTCGGAGCTAGGCCCTAGGTGGGGCCCTCCCGAGCTGGCTCTGGGGCGGTTGCTAGGGCCAGTGCACACAGGGCTTCTTCAGGCCAAATCAGCCTTCTCCGCGAAGGAGAAGACGTTTGGAGTTGGTTTCCAGCGGCGGAGACCACCAGCCAAGCAGCAGTGCCCACGGAGCCAGAGGCAGCCCAGACCCTCCTTGGCCCTATGGGCAGCCGAGGGCTAGGTGAGAACCAGGCAGGCGCTGCGCTCCTGAGCCAAGCCGCATCGGGGCTGAGGTTTGTTCCCCGAGCCCAGTTTCCCTTTGCAGAATGCAGCTCCTAGCAGCGCGTTTTGTGCGGTTTCGGAGCTAGGCCCTAGGTGGGGCCCTCCCGAGCTGGCTCTGGGGAGGTTGCTAGGGCCAGTGCACACAGGGCTTCTTCAGGCCAAATCAGCCTTCTCCGCGAAGGAGAAGACGTTTGGAGTTGGTTTCCAGAGGCGGAGACCACCAGCCAAGCAGCAGTGCCCACGGAGCCAGAGGCAGCCCAGACCCTCCTGGGCCCTATGGGGAGCCTAGGGCTAGGTGAGAAGCAGGCAGGCGCTGCGCTCCTGAGCCAAGCCGCATCGGGGCTGAGGTTTGTTCCCCGAGCCCAGTTTCCCTTTGCAGAATGCAGCTCCTAGCAGCGCGTTTTGTGCGGTTTCGGAGCTAGGCCCTAGGTGGGGCCCTCCCGAGCTGGCTCTGGGGGGGTTGCTAGGGCCAGTGCACACAGGGCTTCTTCAGGCCAAATCAGCCTTCTCCGTGAAGGAGAAGACGTTTGGAGTTGGTTTCCAGCGGCGGAGACCACCAGCCAAGCAGCAGTGCCCACGGAGCCAGAGGCAGCCCAGACCCTCCTTGGCCCTATGGGCAGCCTAGGGCTAGGTGAGAAGCAGGCAGGCGCTGCGCTCCTGAGCCAAGCCGCATCGGGGCTGAGGTTTGTTCCCCGAGCCCAGTTTCCCTTTGCAGAATGCAGCTCCTAGCAGCGCGTTTTGTGCGGTTTCGGAGCTAGGCCCTAGGTGGGGCCCTCCCGAGCTGGCTCTGGGGGGTTGCTAGGGCCAGTGCACACAGGGCTTCTTCAGGCCAAATCAGCCTTCTCCGCGAAGGAGACGACGTTTGGAGTTGGTTTCCAGCGGCGGAGACCACCAGCCAAGCAGCAGTGCCCACGGAGCCAGAGGCAGCCCAGACCCTCCTGGGCCCTATGGGGAGCCTAGGGCTAGGTGAGAAGCAGGCAGGCGCTGCGCTCCTGAGCCAAGCCGCATCGGGGCTGAGGTTTGTTCCCCGAGCCCAGTTTCCCTTTGCAGAATGCAGCTCCTAGCAGCGCGTTTTGTGCGGTTTCGGAGCTAGGCCCTAGGTGGGGCCCTCCCGAGCTGGCTCTGGGGGGGTTGCTAGGGCCAGTGCACACAGGGCTTCTTCAGGCCAAATCAGCCTTCTCCGCGAAGGAGAAGACGTTTGGGGTTGCTTTCCAGCGGCGGAGACCACCAGCCAAGCAGCAGTGCCCACGGAGCCAGAGGCAGCCCAGACCCTCCTTGGCCCTATGGGCAGCCGAGGGCTAGGTGAGAACCAGGCAGGCGCTGCGCTCCTGAGCCAAGCCGCATCGGGGCTGAGGTTTGTTCCCCGAGCCCAGTTTCCCTTTGCAGAATGCAGCTCCTAGCAGCGCGTTTTGTGCGGTTTCGGAGCTAGGCCCTAGGTGGGGCCCTCCCGAGCTGGCTCTGGGGAGGTTGCTAGGGCCAGTGCACACAGGGCTTCGTCAGGCCAAATCAGCCTTCTCCGCGAAGGAGAAGACGTTTGGAGTTGGTTTCCAGCGGCGGAGACCACCAGCCAAGCAGCAGTGCCCACGGAGCCAGAGGCAGCCCAGACCCTCCCTGGCCCTATGGGGAGCCTAGGGCTAGGTGAGAACCAGGCAGGCGCTGCGCTCCTGAGCCAAGCCGCATCGGGGCTGAGGTTTGTTCCCCGAGCCCAGTTTCCCTTTGCAGAATGCAGCTCCTAGCAGCGCGTTTTGTGCGGTTTCGGAGCTAGGCCCTAGGTGGGGCCCTCCCGAGCTGGCTCTGGGGGGGTTGCTAGGGCCAGTGCACACAGGGCTTCTTCAGGCCAAATCAGCCTTCTCCGCGAAGGAGAAGACGTTTGGAGTGGGTTTCCAGCGGCGGAGACCACCAGCCAAGCAGCAGTGCCCACGGAGCCAGAGGCAGCCCAGACCCTCCTGGGCCCTATGGGGAGCCTAGGGCTAGGTGAGAACCAGGCAGGCGCTGCGCTCCTGAGCCAAGCCGCATCGGGGCTGAGGTTTGTTCCCCGAGCCCAGTTTCCCTTTGCAGAATGCAGCTCCTAGCAGCGCGTTTTGTGCGGTTTCGGAGCTAGGCCCTAGGTGGGGCCCTCCCGAGCTGGCTCTGGGGGGGTTGCTAGGGCCAGTGCACACAGGGCTTCTTCAGGCCAAATCAGCCTTCTCCGCGAAGGAGACGACGTTTGGAGTTGGTTTCCAGCGGCGGAGACCACCAGCCAAGCAGCAGTGCCCACGGAGCCAGAGGCAGCCCAGACCATCCTTGGCCCTATTGGCAGCCGAGGGCTAGGTGAGAACCAGGCAGGCGCTGCGCTCCTGAGCCAAGCCGCATCGGGGCTGAGGTTTGTTCCCCGAGCCCAGTTTCCCTTTGCAGAATGCAGCTCCTAGCAGCGCGTTTTGTGCGGTTTCGGAGCTAGGCCCTAGGTGGGGCCCTCCCGAGCTGGCTCTGGGGGGGTTGCTAGGGCCAGTGCACACAGGGCTTCTTCAGGCCAAATCAGCCTTCTCCGCGAAGGAGAAGACGTTTGGAGTTGGTTTCCAGCGGCGGAGACCACCAGCCAAGCAGCAGTGCCCACGGAGCCAGAGGCAGCCCAGACCCTCCTTGGCCCTATGGGCAGCCTAGGGCTAGGTGAGAAGCAGGCAGGCGCTGCGCTCCTGAGCCAAGCCGCATCGGGGCTGAGGTTTGTTCCCCGAGCCCAGTTTCCCTTTGCAGAATGCAGCTCCTAGCAGCGCGTTTTGTGCGGTTTCGGAGCTAGGCCCTAGGAGGGGCCCTCCCGAGCTGGCTATGGGGGGGTTGCTAGGGCCAGTGCACACAGGGCTTCTTTAGGCCAAATCAGCCTTCTCCGCGAAGGAGAAGACGTTTGGAGTGGGTTTCCAGCGGCGGAGACCACCAGCCAAGCAGCAGTGCCCACGGAGCCAGAGGCAGCCCAGACCCTCCTTGGCCCTATGGGCAGCCGAGGGCTAGGTGAGAAGCAGGCAGGCGCTGCGCTCCTGAGCCAAGCCGCATCGGGGCTGAGGTTTGTTCCCCGAGCCCAGTTTCCCTTTGCAGAATGCAGCTCCTAGCAGCGCGTTTTGTGCGGTTTCGGAGCTAGGCCCTAGGTGGGGCCCTCCCGAGCTGGCTCTGGGGGGGTTGCTAGGGCCAGTGCACACAGGGCTTCTTCAGGCCAAATCAGCCTTCTCCGCGAAGGAGAAGACGTTTGGAGTGGGTTTCCAGCGGCGGAGACCACCAGCCAAGCAGCAGTGCCCACGGAGCCAGAGGCAGCCCAGACCCTCCCTGGCCCTATGGGGAGCCTAGGGCTAGGTGAGAACCAGGCAGGCGCTGCGCTCCTGAGCCAAGCCGCATCGGGGCTGAGGTTTGTTCCCCGAGCCCAGTTTCCCTTTGCAGAATGCAGCTCCTAGCAGCGCGTTTTGTGCGGTTTCGGAGCTAGGCCCTAGGTGGGGCCCTCCTGAGCTGGCTCTGGGGGGGTTGCTAGGGCCAGTGCACACAGGGCTTCTTCAGGCCAAATCAGCCTTCTCCGCGAAGGAGACGACGTTTGGAGTTGGTTTCCAGCGGCGGAGACCACCAGCCAAGCAGCAGTGCCCACGGAACCAGAGGCAGCCCAGACCCTCCTTGGCCCTATGGGGAGCCTAGGGCTAGGTGAGAACCAGGCAGGCGCTGCGCTCCTGAGCCAAGCCGCATCGGGGCTGAGGTTTGTTCCCCGAGCCCAGTTTCCCTTTGCAGAATGCAGCTCCTAGCAGCGCGTTTTGTGCGGTTTCGGAGCTAGGCCCTAGGTGGGGCCCTCCCGAGCTGGCTCTGGGGGGGTTGCTAGGGCCAGTGCACACAGGGCTTCTTCAGGCCAAATCAGCCTTCTCCGCGAAGGAGAAGACGTTTGGAGTTGGTTTCCAGCGGCGAAGACCACCAGCCAAGCAGCAGTGCCCACGGAGCCAGAGGCAGCCCAGACCCTCCTGGGCCCTATGGGGAGCCTAGGGCTAGGTGAGAACCAGGCAGGCGCTGCGCTCCTGAGCCAAGCCGCATCGGGGCTGAGGTTTGTTCCCTGAGCCCAGTTTCCCTTTGCAGAATGCAGCTCCTAGCAGCGCGTTTTGTGCGGTTTCGGAGCTAGGCCCTAGGTGGGGCTCCCCCAGGCTGGCTCTGGGGGGTTGCTAGGGCCAGTGCACACAGGGCTTCTTCAGGCCAACTCAGCTTTCTCCGCGAAGGAGACGACGTTTGGAGTTGGTTTCCAGCAGCGGAGACCACCAGCCAAGCAGCAGTGCCCACGGAGCCAGAGAACCTCTTTGGCACAAGGGGGAGCCGAGGGCTAGGTGAGAACGAGGCAAGCGCTGGGATTCTGAGCCAAGCCGCATCGGGACTGAGCTTTCTTCCCCGAACCCAGTTTCCCTTTGCAGAATGCAGCTCCTAGCAGCGCGTTTTGTGCCGTTTCGCAGCTAGGCCCTAGGTGGGGCCCTCCCAAGCTGGCTCTGGGGCGGTTGCTAGGGCCAGTGCACACAGGGCTTCTTCAGGCCAAATCAGCCTTCTCCGCGAAGGAGACGACGTTTGGAGTTGGTTTCCAGCGGCGGAGACCACCAGCCAAGCAGCAGTGCCCACGGAGCCAGAGGCAGCCCAGACCCTCCTTGGCCCTATGGGCAGCCTAGGGCTAGGTGAGAAGCAGGCAGGCGCTGCGCTCCTGAGCCAAGCCGCATCGGGGCTGAGGTTTGTTCCCCGAGCCCAGTTTCCCTTTGCAGAATGCAGCTCCTAGCAGCGCGTTTTGTGCGGTTTCGGAGCTAGGCCCTAGGTGGGGCCCTCCCGAGCTGGCTCTGGGGGGGTTGCTAGGGCCAGTGCACACAGGGCTTCTTCAGGCCAAATCAGCCTTCTCCGCGAAGGAGACGACGTTTGGAGTTGGTTTCCAGCGGCGGAGACCACCAGCCAAGCAGCAGTGCCCACGGAGCCAGAGGCAGCCCAGACCCTCCCTGGCCCTATGGGGAGCCTAGGGCTAGGTGAGAAGCAGGCAGGCGCTGCGCTCCTGAGCCAAGCCGCATCGGGGCTGAGGTTTGTTCCCCGAGCCCAGTTTCCCTTTGCAGAATGCAGCTCCTAGCAGCGCGTTTTGTGCGGTTTCGGAGCTAGGCCCTAGGTGGGGCCCTCCCGAGCTGGCTCTGGGGGGGTTGCTAGGGCCAGTGCACACAGGGCTTCTTCAGGCCAAATCAGCCTTCTCCGCGAAGGAGAAGACGTTTGGAGTTGGTTTCCAGCGGCGGAGACCACCAGCCAAGCAGCAGTGCCCACGGAGCCAGAGGCAGCCCAGACCCTCCTTGGCCCTATGGGCAGCCTAGGGCTAGGTGAGAACCAGGCAGGCGCTGCGCTCCTGAGCCAAGCCGCATCGGGGCTGAGGTTTGTTCCCCGAGCCCAGTTTCCCTTTGCAGAATGCAGCTCCTAGCAGCGCGTTTTGTGCGGTTTCGGAGCTAGGCCCTAGGTGGGGCCCTCCCGAGCTGGCTCTGGGGCGGTTGCTAGGGCCAGTGCACACAGGGCTTCTTCAGGCCAAATCAGCCTTCTCCGCGAAGGAGAAGACGTTTGGAGTTGGTTTCCAGCGGCGGAGACCACCAGCCAAGCAGCAGTGCCCACGGAGCCAGAGGCAGCCCAGACCCTCCCTGGCCCTATGGGCAGCCTAGGGCTAGGTGAGAACCAGGCAGGCGCTGCGCTCCTGAGCCAAGCCGCATCGGGGCTGAGGTTTGTTCCCCGAGCCCAGTTTCCCTTTGCAGAATGCAGCTCCTAGCAGCGCGTTTTGTGCGGTTTCGGAGCTAGGCCCTAGGTGGGGCCCTCCCGAGCTGGCTCTGGGGGGGTTGCTAGGGCCAGTGCACACAGGGCTTCTTCAGGCCAAATCAGCCTTCTCCGCGAAGGAGAAGACGTTTGGAGTTGGTTTCCAGCGGCGGAGACCACCAGCCAAGCAGCAGTGCCCACGGAGCCAGAGGCAGCCCAGACCCTCCCTGGCCCTATGGGCAGCCTAGGGCTAGGTGAGAAGCAGGCAGGCGCTGCGCTCCTGAGCCAAGCCGCATCGGGGCTGAGGTTTGTTCCCCGAGCCCAGTTTCCCTTTGCAGAATGCAGCTCCTAGCAGCGCGTTTTGTGCGGTTTCGGAGCTAGGCCCTAGGTGGGGCCCTCCCGAGCTGGCTCTGGGGGGGTTGCTAGGGCCAGTGCACACAGGGCTTCTTCAGGCCAAATCAGCCTTCTCCGCGAAGGAGAAGACGTTTGGAGTTGGTTTCCAGCGGCGGAGACCACCAGCCAAGCAGCAGTGCCCACGGAGCCAGAGGCAGCCCAGACCCTCCTGGGCCCTATGGGCAGCCTAGGGCTAGGTGAGAACCAGGCAGGCGCTGCGCTCCTGAGCCAAGCCGCATCGGGGCTGAGGTTTGTTCCCCGAGCCCAGTTTCCCTTTGCAGAATGCAGCTCCTAGCAGCGCGTTTTGTGCGGTTTCGGAGCTAGGCCCTAGGTGGGGCCCTCCCGAGCTGGCTCTGGGGGGGTTGCTAGGGCCAGTGCACACAGGGCTTCTTCAGGCCAAATCAGCCTTCTCCGCGAAGGAGAAGACGTTTGGAGTTGGTTTCCAGCGGCGGAGACCACCAGCCAAGCAGCAGTGCCCACGGAGCCAGAGGCAGCCCAGACCCTCCCTGGCCCTATGGGGAGCCTAGGGCTAGGTGAGAACCAGGCAGGCGCTGCGCTCCTGAGCCAAGCCGCATCGGGGCTGAGGTTTGTTCCCCGAGCCCAGTTTCCCTTTGCAGAATGCAGCTCCTAGCAGCGCGTTTTGTGCGGTTTCGGAGCTAGGCCCTAGGTGGGGCCCTCCCGAGCTGGCTCTGGGGGGGTTGCTAGGGCCAGTGCACACAGGGCTTCTTCAGGCCAAATCAGCCTTCTCCGCGAAGGAGACGACGTTTGGAGTTGGTTTCCAGCGGCGGAGACCACCAGCCAAGCAGCAGTGCCCACGGAGCCAGAGAACCTCTTTGGCACAAGGGGGAGCCGAGGGCTAGGTGAGAACGAGGCAAGCGCTGGGATTCTGAGCCAAGCCGCATCGGGACTGAGCTTTCTTCCCCGAACCCAGTTTCCCTTTGCAGAATGCAGCTCCTAGCAGCGCGTTTTGTGCCGTTTCGCAGCTAGGCCCTAGGTGGGGCCCTCCCAAGCTGGCTCTGGGGCGGTTGCTAGGGCCAGTGCACACAGGGCTTCTTCAGGCCAAATCAGCCTTCTCCGCGAAGGAGACGACGTTTGGAGTTGGTTTCCAGCGGCGGAGACCACCAGCCAAGCAGCAGTGCCCACGGAGCCAGAGGCAGCCCAGACCCTCCTTGGCCCTATGGGCAGCCTAGGGCTAGGTGAGAAGCAGGCAGGCGCTGCGCTCCTGAGCCAAGCCGCATCGGGGCTGAGGTTTGTTCCCCGAGCCCAGTTTCCCTTTGCAGAATGCAGCTCCTAGCAGCGCGTTTTGTGCGGTTTCGGAGCTAGGCCCTAGGTGGGGCCCTCCCGAGCTGGCTCTGGGGGGGTTGCTAGGGCCAGTGCACACAGGGCTTCTTCAGGCCAAATCAGCCTTCTCCGCGAAGGAGAAGACGTTTGGAGTTGGTTTCCAGCGGCGGAGACCACCAGCCAAGCAGCAGTGCCCACGGAGCCAGAGGCAGCCCAGACCCTCCCTGGCCCTATGGGGAGCCTAGGGCTAGGTGAGAACCAGGCAGGCGCTGCGCTCCTGAGCCAAGCCGCATCGGGGCTGAGGTTTGTTCCCCGAGCCCAGTTTCCCTTTGCAGAATGCAGCTCCTAGCAGCGCGTTTTGTGCGGTTTCGGAGCTAGGCCCTAGGTGGGGCCCTCCCGAGCTGGCTCTGGGGGGGTTGCTAGGGCCAGTGCACACAGGGCTTCTTCAGGCCAAATCAGCCTTCTCCGCGAAGGAGACGACGTTTGGAGTTGGTTTCCAGCGGCGGAGACCACCAGCCAAGCAGCAGTGCCCACGGAGCCAGAGAACCTCTTTGGCACAAGGGGGAGCCGAGGGCTAGGTGAGAACGAGGCAAGCGCTGGGATTCTGAGCCAAGCCGCATCGGGACTGAGCTTTCTTCCCCGAACCCAGTTTCCCTTTGCAGAATGCAGCTCCTAGCAGCGCGTTTTGTGCCGTTTCGCAGCTAGGCCCTAGGTGGGGCCCTCCCAAGCTGGCTCTGGGGCGGTTGCTAGGGCCAGTGCACACAGGGCTTCTTCAGGCCAAATCAGCCTTCTCCGCGAAGGAGACGACGTTTGGAGTTGGTTTCCAGCGGCGGAGACCACCAGCCAAGCAGCAGTGCCCACGGAGCCAGAGGCAGCCCAGACCCTCCTTGGCCCTATGGGCAGCCTAGGGCTAGGTGAGAAGCAGGCAGGCGCTGCGCTCCTGAGCCAAGCCGCATCGGGGCTGAGGTTTGTTCCCCGAGCCCAGTTTCCCTTTGCAGAATGCAGCTCCTAGCAGCGCGTTTTGTGCGGTTTCGGAGCTAGGCCCTAGGTGGGGCCCTCCCGAGCTGGCTCTGGGGGGGTTGCTAGGGCCAGTGCACACAGGGCTTCTTCAGGCCAAATCAGCCTTCTCCGCGAAGGAGAAGACGTTTGGAGTTGGTTTCCAGCGGCGGAGACCACCAGCCAAGCAGCAGTGCCCACGGAGCCAGAGGCAGCCCAGACCCTCCCTGGCCCTATGGGGAGCCTAGGGCTAGGTGAGAAGCAGGCAGGCGCTGCGCTCCTGAGCCAAGCCGCATCGGGGCTGAGGTTTGTTCCCCGAGCCCAGTTTCCCTTTGCAGAATGCAGCTCCTAGCAGCGCGTTTTGTGCGGTTTCGGAGCTAGGCCCTAGGTGGGGCCCTCCCGAGCTGGCTCTGGGGGGGTTGCTAGGGCCAGTGCACACAGGGCTTCTTCAGGCCAAATCAGCCTTCTCCGCGAAGGAGAAGACGTTTGGAGTTGGTTTCCAGCGGCGGAGACCACCAGCCAAGCAGCAGTGCCCACGGAGCCAGAGGCAGCCCAGACCCTCCTTGGCCCTATGGGCAGCCTAGGGCTAGGTGAGAACCAGGCAGGCGCTGCGCTCCTGAGCCAAGCCGCATCGGGGCTGAGGTTTGTTCCCCGAGCCCAGTTTCCCTTTGCAGAATGCAGCTCCTAGCAGCGCGTTTTGTGCGGTTTCGGAGCTAGGCCCTAGGTGGGGCCCTCCCGAGCTGGCTCTGGGGCGGTTGCTAGGGCCAGTGCACACAGGGCTTCTTCAGGCCAAATCAGCCTTCTCCGCGAAGGAGAAGACGTTTGGAGTTGGTTTCCAGCGGCGGAGACCACCAGCCAAGCAGCAGTGCCCACGGAGCCAGAGGCAGCCCAGACCCTCCCTGGCCCTATGGGCAGCCTAGGGCTAGGTGAGAACCAGGCAGGCGCTGCGCTCCTGAGCCAAGCCGCATCGGGGCTGAGGTTTGTTCCCCGAGCCCAGTTTCCCTTTGCAGAATGCAGCTCCTAGCAGCGCGTTTTGTGCGGTTTCGGAGCTAGGCCCTAGGTGGGGCCCTCCCGAGCTGGCTCTGGGGGGGTTGCTAGGGCCAGTGCACACAGGGCTTCTTCAGGCCAAATCAGCCTTCTCCGCGAAGGAGAAGACGTTTGGAGTTGGTTTCCAGCGGCGGAGACCACCAGCCAAGCAGCAGTGCCCACGGAGCCAGAGGCAGCCCAGACCCTCCCTGGCCCTATGGGCAGCCTAGGGCTAGGTGAGAAGCAGGCAGGCGCTGCGCTCCTGAGCCAAGCCGCATCGGGGCTGAGGTTTGTTCCCCGAGCCCAGTTTCCCTTTGCAGAATGCAGCTCCTAGCAGCGCGTTTTGTGCGGTTTCGGAGCTAGGCCCTAGGTGGGGCCCTCCCGAGCTGGCTCTGGGGGGGTTGCTAGGGCCAGTGCACACAGGGCTTCTTCAGGCCAAATCAGCCTTCTCCGCGAAGGAGAAGACGTTTGGAGTTGGTTTCCAGCGGCGGAGACCACCAGCCAAGCAGCAGTGCCCACGGAGCCAGAGGCAGCCCAGACCCTCCTGGGCCCTATGGGCAGCCTAGGGCTAGGTGAGAACCAGGCAGGCGCTGCGCTCCTGAGCCAAGCCGCATCGGGGCTGAGGTTTGTTCCCCGAGCCCAGTTTCCCTTTGCAGAATGCAGCTCCTAGCAGCGCGTTTTGTGCGGTTTCGGAGCTAGGCCCTAGGTGGGGCCCTCCCGAGCTGGCTCTGGGGGGGTTGCTAGGGCCAGTGCACACAGGGCTTCTTCAGGCCAAATCAGCCTTCTCCGCGAAGGAGAAGACGTTTGGAGTTGGTTTCCAGCGGCGGAGACCACCAGCCAAGCAGCAGTGCCCACGGAGCCAGAGGCAGCCCAGACCCTCCCTGGCCCTATGGGGAGCCTAGGGCTAGGTGAGAACCAGGCAGGCGCTGCGCTCCTGAGCCAAGCCGCATCGGGGCTGAGGTTTGTTCCCCGAGCCCAGTTTCCCTTTGCAGAATGCAGCTCCTAGCAGCGCGTTTTGTGCGGTTTCGGAGCTAGGCCCTAGGTGGGGCCCTCCCGAGCTGGCTCTGGGGGGGTTGCTAGGGCCAGTGCACACAGGGCTTCTTCAGGCCAAATCAGCCTTCTCCGCGAAGGAGAAGACTTTGGAGTTGGTTTCCAGCGGCGGAGACCACCAGCCAAGCAGCAGTGCCCACGGAGCCAGAGGCAGCCCAGACCCTCCTTGGCCCTATGGGCAGCCTAGGGCTAGGTGAGAAGCAGGCAGGCGCTGCGCTCCTGAGCCAAGCCGCATCGGGGCTGAGGTTTGTTCCCTGAGCCCAGTTTCCCTTTGCAGAATGCAGCTCCTAGCAGCGCGTTTTGTGCGGTTTCGGAGCTAGGCCCTAGGTGGGGCCCTCCCGAGCTGGCTCTGGGGGGGTTGCTAGGGCCAGTGCACACAGGGCTTCTTCAGGCCAAATCAGCCTTCTCCGCGAAGGAGAAGACGTTTGGAGTTGGTTTCCAGCGGCGGAGACCACCAGCCAAGCAGCAGTGCCCACGGAGCCAGAGGCAGCCCAGACCCTCCCTGGCCCTATGGGCAGCCTAGGGCTAGGTGAGAACCAGGCAGGCGCTGCGCTCCTGAGCCAAGCCGCATCGGGGCTGAGGTTTGTTCCCCGAGCCCAGTTTCCCTTTGCAGAATGCAGCTCCTAGCAGCGCGTTTTGTGCGGTTTCGGAGCTAGGCCCTAGGTGGGGCCCTCCCGAGCTGGCTCTGGGGGGGTTGCTAGGGCCAGTGCACACAGGGCTTCTTCAGGCCAAATCAGCCTTCTCCGCGAAGGAGAAGACGTTTGGAGTGGGTTTCCAGCGGCGGAGACCACCAGCCAAGCAGCAGTGCCCACGGAGCCAGAGGCAGCCCAGACCCTCCCTGGCCCTATGGGGAGCCTAGGGCTAGGTGAGAACCAGGCAGGCGCTGCGCTCCTGAGCCAAGCCGCATCGGGGCTGAGGTTTGTTCCCCGAGCCCAGTTTCCCTTTGCAGAATGCAGCTCCTAGCAGCGCGTTTTGTGCGGTTTCGGAGCTAGGCCCTAGGTGGGGCCCTCCCGAGCTGGCTCTGGGGGGGTTGCTAGGGCCAGTGCACACAGGGCTTCTTCAGGCCAAATCAGCCTTCTCCGCGAAGGAGAAGACGTTTGGAGTTGGTTTCCAGCGGCGGAGACCACCAGCCAAGCAGCAGTGCCCACGGAGCCAGAGGCAGCCCAGACCCTCCTTGGCACTATGGGCAGCCTAGGGCTAGGTGAGAAGCAGGCAGGCGCTGCGCTCCTGAGCCAAGCCGCATCGGGGCTGAGGTTTGTTCCCTGAGCCCAGTTTCCCTTTGCAGAATGCAGCTCCTAGCAGCGCGTTTTGTGCGGTTTCGGAGCTAGGCCCTAGGTGGGGCCCTCCCGAGCTGGCTCTGGGGGGGTTGCTAGGGCCAGTGCACACAGGGCTTCTTCAGGCCAAATCAGCCTTCTCCGCGAAGGAGAAGACGTTTGGATTTGGTTTCCAGCGGCGGAGACCACCAGCCAAGCAGCAGTGCCCACGGAGCCAGAGGCAGCCCAGACCCTCCTTGGCCCTATGGGGAGCCGAGGGCTAGGTGAGAACCAGGCAGGCGCTGCGCTCCTGAGCCAAGCCGCATCGGGGCTGAGGTTTGTTCCCCGAGCCCAGTTTCCCTTTGCAGAATGCAGCTCCTAGCAGCGCGTTTTGTGCGGTTTCGGAGCTAGGCCCTAGGTGGGGCCCTCCCGAGCTGGCTCTGGGGGGGTTGCTAGGGCCAGTGCACACAGGGCTTCTTCAGGCCAAATCAGCCTTCTCCGCGAAGGAGAAGACGTTTGGAGTGGGTTTCCAGCGGCGGAGACCACCAGCCAAGCAGCAGTGCCCACGGAGCCAGAGGCAGCCCAGACCCTCCCTGGCCCTATGGGGAGCCTAGGGCTAGGTGAGAACCAGGCAGGCGCTGCGCTCCTGAGCCAAGCCGCATCGGGGCTGAGGTTTGTTCCCCGAGCCCAGTTTCCCTTTGCAGAATGCAGCTCCTAGCAGCGCGTTTTGTGCGGTTTCGGAGCTAGGCCCTAGGTGGGGCCCTCCCGAGCTGGCTCTGGGGCGGTTGCTAGGGCCAGTGCACACAGGGCTTCTTCAGGCCAAATCAGCCTTCTCCGCGAAGGAGACGACGTTTGGAGTTGGTTTCCAGCGGCGGAGACCACCAGCCAAGCAGCAGTGCCCACGGAGCCAGAGGCAGCCCAGACCCTCCTGGGCCCTATGGGCAGCCTAGGGCTAGGTGAGAAGCAGGCAGGCGCTGCGCTCCTGAGCAAAGCCGCATCGGGGCTGAGGTTTGTTCCCCAAGCCCAGTTTCCCTTTGCAGAATGCAGCTCCTAGCAGCGCGTTTTGTGCGGTTTCGGAGCTAGGCCCTAGGTGGGGCCCTCCCGAGCTGGCTCTGGGGGGGTTGCTAGGGCCAGTGCACACAGGGCTTCTTCAGGCCAAATCAGCCGTCTCCGCGAAGGAGACGACCTTTGGAGTGGGTTTCCAGCGGCGGAGACCACCAGCCAAGCAGCAGTGCCCACGGAGCCAGAGGCAGCCCAGACCCTCCTTGGCCCTATGGGGAGCCTAGGGCTAGGTGAGAAGCAGGCAGGCGCTGCGCTCCTGAGCCAAGCCGCATCGGGGCTGAGGTTTGTTCCCCGAGCCCAGTTTCCCTTTGCAGAATGCAGCTCCTAGCAGCGCGTTTTGTGCGGTTTCGGAGCTAGGCCCTAGGTGGGGCCCTCCCGAGCTGGCTCTGGGGGGTTGCTAGGGCCAGTGCACACAGGGCTTCTTCAGGCCAAATCAGCCTTCTCCGCGAAGGAGACGACGTTTGGAGTTGGTTTCCAGCGGCGGAGACCACCAGCCAAGCAGCAGTGCCCACGGAGCCAGAGGCAGCCCAGACCCTCCTGGGCCCTATGTGGAGCCTAGGGCTAGGTGAGAACCAGGCAGGCGCTGCGCTCCTGAGCCAAGCCGCATCGGGGCTGAGGTTTGTTCCCCGAGCCCAGTTTCCCTTTGCAGAATGCAGCTCCTAGCAGCGCGTTTTGTGCGGTTTCGGAGCTAGGCCCTAGGTGGGGCCCTCCCGAGCTGGCTCTGGGGGGGTTGCTAGGGCCAGTGCACACAGGGCTTCTTCAGGCCAAATCAGCCTTCTCCGCGAAGGAGACGACGTTTGGAGTTGGTTTCCAGCGGCGGAGACCACCAGCCAAGCAGCAGTGCCCACGGAGCCAGAGGCAGCCCAGACCCTCCCTGGCCCTATGGGCAGCCTAGGGCTAGGTGAGAAGCAGGCAGGTGCTGCGCTCCTGAGCCAAGCCGCATCGGGGCTGAGGTTTGTTCCCCGAGCCCAGTTTCCCTTTGCAGAATGCAGCTCCTATCAGCGCGTTTTGTGCGGTTTCGGAGCTAGGCCCTAGGTGGGGCCCTCCCGAGCTGGCTCTGGGGGGGTTGCTAGGGCCAGTGCACACAGGGCTTCTTCAGGCCAACTCAGCTTTCTCCGCGAAGGAGACGACGTTTGGAGTTGGTTTCCAGCAGCGGAGACCACCAGCCAAGCAGCAGTGCCCACGGAGCCAGAGAACCTCTTTGGCACAAGGGGGAGACGAGGGCTAGGTGAGAACGAGGCAAGCGCTGGGATTCTGAGCCAAGCCGCATCGGGACTGAGCTTTCTTCCCCGAACCCAGTTTCCCTTTGCAGAATGCAGCTCCTCGAAGCGCGTTTTGTGCCGTTTCGCAGCTAGGCCCTAGGTGGGGCCCTCCCAAGCTGGCTCTGGGTGGGTTGCTAGGGCCAGTGCACACAGGGCTTCTTCAGGCCAAATCAGCCTTCTCCGCGAAGGAGACGACGTTTGGAGTTGGTTTCCAGCGGCGGAGACCACCAGCCAAGCAGCAGTGCCCACGGAGCCAGAGGCAGCCCAGACCCTCCTTGGCCCTATGGGCAGCCTAGGGCTAGGTGAGAACCAGGCAGGCGGTGCGCTCCTGAGCCAAGCCGCATCGGGGCTGAGGTTTGTTCCCCGAGCCCAGTTTCCCTTTGCAGAATGCAGCTCCTAGCAGCGCGTTTTGTGCGGTTTCGGAGCTAGGCCCTAGGTGGGGCCCTCCCGAGCTGGCTCTGGGGGGGTTGCTAGGGCCAGTGCACACAGGGCTTCTTCAGGCCAAATCAGCCTTCTCCGCGAAGGAGAAGACGTTTGGAGTGGGTTTCCAGCGGCGGAGACCACCAGCCAAGCAGCAGTGCCCACGGAGCCAGAGGCAGCCCAGACCCTCCCTGGCCCTATGGGGAGCCTAGGGCTAGGTGAGAACCAGGCAGGCGCTGCGCTCCTGAGCCAAGCCGCATCGGGGCTGAGGTTTGTTCCCCGAGCCCAGTTTCCCTTTGCAGAATGCAGCTCCTAGCAGCGCGTTTTGTGCGGTTTCGGAGCTAGGCCCTAGGTGGGGCCCTCCCGAGCTGGCTCTGGGGGGGTTGCTAGGGCCAGTGCACACAGGGCTTCTTCAGGCCAAATCAGCCTTCTCCGCGAAGGAGAAGACGTTTGGAGTTGGTTTCCAGCGGCGGAGACCACCAGCCAAGCAGCAGTGCCCACGGAGCCAGAGGCAGCCCAGACCCTCCCTGGCCCTATGGGCAGCCTAGGGCTAGGTGAGAACCAGGCAGGCGCTGCGCTCCTGAGCCAAGCCGCATCGGGGCTGAGGTTTGTTCCCCGAGCCCAGTTTCCCTTTGCAGAATGCAGCTCCTAGCAGCGCGTTTTGTGCGGTTTCGGAGCTAGGCCCTAGGTGGGGCCCTCCCGAGCTGGCTCTGGGGCGGTTGCTAGGGCCAGTGCACACAGGGCTTCTTCAGGCCAAATCAGCCTTCTCCGCGAAGGAGAAGACGTTTGGAGTGGGTTTCCAGCGGCGGAGACCACCAGCCAAGCAGCAGTGCCCACGGAGCCAGAGGCAGCCCAGACCCTCCCTGGCCCTATGGGCAGCCTAGGGTTAGGTGAGAACCAGGCAGGCGCTGCGCTCCTGAGCCAAGCCGCATCGGGGCTGAGGTTTGTTCCCCGAGCCCAGTTTCCCTTTGCAGAATGCAGCTCCTAGCAGCGCGTTTTGTGCGGTTTCGGAGCTAGGCCCTAGGTGGGGCCCTCCCGAGCTGGCTCTGGGGGGGTTGCTAGGGCCAGTGCACACAGGGCTTCTTCAGGCCAAATCAGCCTTCTCCGCGAAGGAGAAGACGTTTGGAGTGGGTTTCCAGCGGCGGAGACCACCAGCCAAGCAGCAGTGCCCACGGAGCCAGAGGCAGCCCAGACCCTCCCTGGCCCTATGGGGAGCCTAGGGCTAGGTGAGAAGCAGGCAGGCGCTGCGCTCCTGAGCCAAGCCGCATCGGGGCTGAGGTTTGTTCCCCGAGCCCAGTTTCCCTTTGCAGAATGCAGCTCCTAGCAGCGCGTTTTGTGCGGTTTCGGAGCTAGGCCCTAGGTGGGGCCCTCCCAAGCTGGCTCTGGGGGGGTTGCTAGGGCCAGTGCACACAGGGCTTCTTCAGGCCAAATCAGCCTTCTCCGCGAAGGAGAAGACGTTTGGAGTTGGTTTCCAGCGGCGGAGACCACCAGCCAAGCAGCAGTGCCCACGGAGCCAGACGCAGCCCAGACCCTCCTTGGCCCTATGGGCAGCCTAGGGCTAGGTGAGAACCAGGCAGGCGCTGTGCTCCTGAGCCAAGCCGCATCGGGGCTGAGGTTTGTTCCCCGAGCCCAGTTTCCTTTTGCAGAATGCAGCTCCTAGCAGCGCGTTTTGTGCGGTTTCGGAGCTAGGCCCTAGGTGGGGCCCTCCCGAGCTGGCTCTGGGGGGGTTGCTAGGGCCAGTGCACACAGGGCTTCTTCAGGCCAAATCAGCCTTCTCCGCGAAGGAGAAGACGTTTGGAGTTGGTTTCCAGCGGCGGAGACCACCAGCCAAGCAGCAGTGCCCACGGAGCCAGAGGCAGCCCAGACCCTCCCTGGCCCTATGGGGAGCCTAGGGCTAGGTGAGAACCAGGCAGGCGCTGCGCTCCTGAGCCAAGCCGCATCGGGGCTGAGGTTTGTTCCCCGAGCCCAGTTTCCCTTTGCAGAATGCAGCTCCTAGCAGCGCGTTTTGTGCGGTTTCGGAGCTAGGCCCTAGGTGGGGCCCTCCCGAGCTGGCTCTGGGGGGGTTGCTAGGGCCAGTGCATACAGGGCTTCTTCAGGCCAAATCAGCCTTCTCCGCGAAGGAGAAGACGTTTGGAGTGGGTTTCCAGCGGCGGAGACCACCAGCCAAGCAGCAGTGCCCACGGAGCCAGAGGCAGCCCAGACCCTCCCTGGCCCTATGGGCAGCCTAGGGCTAGGTGAGAACCAGGCAGGCGCTGCGCTCCTGAGCCAAGCCGCATCGGGGCTGAGGTTTGTTCCCCGAGCCCAGTTTCCCTTTGCAGAATGCAGCTCCTAGCAGCGCGTTTTGTGCGGTTTCGGAGCTAGGCCCTAGGTGGGGCCCTCCCGAGCTGGCTCTGGGGGGGTTGCTAGGGCCAGTGCACACAGGGCTTCTTCAGGCCAAATCAGCCTTCTCCGCGAAGGAGAAGACGTTTGGAGTTGGTTTCCAGCGGCGGAGACCACCAGCCAAGCAGCAGTGCCCACGGAGCCAGAGGCAGCCCAGACCCTCCTGGGCCCTATGGGCAGCCTAGGGCTAGGTGAGAACCAGGCAGGCGCTGCGCTCCTGAGCCAAGCCGCATCGGGGCTGAGGTTTGTTCCCCGCGCCCAGTTTCCCTTTGCAGAATGCAGCTCCTAGCAGCGCGTTTTGTGCGGTTTCGGAGCTAGGCCCTAGGTGGGGCCCTCCCGAGCTGGCTCTGGGGGGGTTGCTAGGGCCAGTGCACACAGGGCTTCTTCAGGCCAAATCAGCCTTCTCCGCGAAGGAGAAGACGTTTGGAGTTGGTTTCCAGCGGCGGAGACCACCAGCCAAGCAGCAGTGCCCACGGAGCCAGAGGCAGCCCAGACCCTCCCTGGCCCTATGGGCAGCCTAGGGCTAGGTGAGAACCAGGCAGGCGCTGCGCTCCTGAGCCAAGCCGCATCGGGGCTGAGGGTTGTTCCCCGAGCCCAGTTTCCCTTTGCAGAATGCAGCTCCTAGCAGCGCGTTTTGTGCGGTTTCGGAGCTAGGCCCTAGGTGGGGCCCTCCCGAGCTGGCTCTGGGGGGGTTGCTAGGGCCAGTGCACACAGGGCTTCTTCAGGCCAAATCAGCCTTCTCCGCGAAGGAGAAGACGTTTGGAGTGGGTTTCCAGCGGCGGAGACCACCAGCCAAGCAGCAGTGCCCACGGAGCCAGAGGCAGCCCAGACCCTCCTTGGCCCTATGGGCAGCCTAGGGCTAGGTGAGAAGCAGGCAGGCGCTGCGCTCCTGAGCCAAGCCGCATCGGGGCTGAGGTTTGTTCCCTGAGCCCAGTTTCCCTTTGCAGAATGCAGCTCCTAGCAGCGCGTTTTGTGCGGTTTCGGAGCTAGGCCCTAGGTGGGGCCCTCCCGAGCTGGCTCTGGGGGGGTTGCTAGGGCCAGTGCACACAGGGCTTCTTCAGGCCAAATCAGCCTTCTCCGCGAAGGAGAAGACGTTTGGAGTTGGTTTCCAGCGGCGGAGACCACCAGCCAAGCAGCAGTGCCCACGGAGCCAGAGGCAGCCCAGACCCTCCCTGGCCCTATGGGCAGCCTAGGGCTAGGTGAGAACCAGGCAGGCGCTGCGCTCCTGAGCCAAGCCGCATCGGGGCTGAGGTTTGTTCCCCGAGCCCAGTTTCCCTTTGCAGAATGCAGCTCCTAGCAGCGCGTTTTGTGCGGTTTCGGAGCTAGGCCCTAGGTGGGGCCCTCCCGAGCTGGCTCTGGGGGGGTTGCTAGGGCCAGTGCACACAGGGCTTCTTCAGGCCAAATCAGCCTTCTCCGCGAAGGAGAAGACGTTTGGAGTTGGTTTCCAGCGGCGGAGACCACCAGCCAAGCAGCAGTGCCCACGGAGCCAGAGGCAGCCCAGACCCTCCCTGGCCCTATGGGGAGCCTAGGGCTAGGTGAGAACCAGGCAGGCGCTGCGCTCCTGAGCCAAGCCGCATCGGGGCTGAGGTTTGTTCCCCGAGCCCAGTTTCCCTTTGCAGAATGCAGCTCCTAGCAGCGCGTTTTGTGCGGTTTCGGAGCTAGGCCCTAGGTGGGGCCCTCCCGAGCTGGCTCTGGGGGGGTTGCTAGGGCCAGTGCACACAGGGCTTCTTCAGGCCAAATCAGCCTTCTCCGCGAAGGAGAAGACGTTTGGAGTTGGTTTCCAGCGGCGGAGACCACCAGCCAAGCAGCAGTGCCCACGGAGCCAGAGGCAGCCCAGACCCTCCTTGGCCCTATGGGGAGCCTAGGGCTAGGTGAGAACCAGGCAGGCACTGCGCTCCTGAGCCAAGCCGCATCGGGGCTGAGGTTTGTTCCCCGAGCCCAGTTTCCCTTTGCAGAATGCAGCTCCTAGCAGCGCGTTTTGTGCGGTTTCGGAGCTAGGCCCTAGGTGGGGCCCTCCCGAGCTGGCTCTGGGGGGGTTGCTAGGGCCAGTGCACACAGGGCTTCTTCAGGCCAAATCAGCCTTCTCCGCGAAGGAGAAGACGTTTGGAGTTGGTTTCCAGCGGCGGAGACCACCAGCCAAGCAGCAGTGCCCACGGAGCCAGAGGCAGCCCAGACCCTCCCTGGCCCTAAGGGCAGCCTAGGGCTAGGTGAGAACCAGGCAGGCGCTGCGCTCCTGAGCCAAGCCGCATCGGGGCTGAGGTTTGTTCCCCGAGCCCAGTTTCCCTTTGCAGAATGCAGCTCCTAGCAGCGCGTTTTGTGCGGTTTCGGAGCTAGGCCCTAGGTGGGGCCCTCCCGAGCTGGCTCTGGGGGGGTTGCTAGGGCCAGTGCACACAGGGCTTCTTCAGGCCAAATCAGCCTTCTCCGCGAAGGAGAAGACGTTTGGAGTTGGTTTCCAGCGGCGGAGACCACCAGCCAAGCAGCAGTGCCCACGGAGACAGAGGCAGCCCAGACCCTCCCTGGCCCTATGGGCAGCCTAGGGCTAGGTGAGAAGCAGGCAGGCGCTGCGCTCCTGAGCCAAGCCGCATCGGGGCTGAGGTTTGTTCCCCGAGCCCAGTTTCCCTTTGCAGAATGCAGCTCCTAGCAGCGCGTTTTGTGCGGTTTCGGAGCTAGGCCCTAGGTGGGGCCCTCCCGAGCTGGCTCTGGGGGGGTTGCTAGGGCCAGTGCACACAGGGCTTCTTCAGGCCAAATCAGCCTTCTCCGCGAAGGAGAAGACGTTTGGAGTTGGTTTCCAGCGGCGGAGACCACCAGCCAAGCAGCAGTGCCCACGGAGCCAGAGGCAGCCCAGACCCTCCCTGGCCCTATGGGCAGCCTAGGGCTAGGTGAGAACCAGGCAGGCGCTGCGCTCCTGAGCCCAGCCGCATCGGGGCTGAGGTTTGTTCCCCGAGCCCAGTTTCCCTTTGCAGAATGCAGCTCCTAGCAGCGCGTTTTGTGCGGTTTCGGAGCTAGGCCCTAGGTGCGGCCCTCCCGAGCTGGCTCTGGGGGGGTTGCTAGGGCCAGTGCACACAGGGCTTCTTCAGGCCAAATCAGCCTTCTCCGCGAAGGAGAAGACGTTTGGAGTTGGTTTCCAGCGGCGGAGACCACCAGCCAAGCAGCAGTGCCCACGGAGCCAGAGGCAGCCCAGACCCTCCCTGGCCCTATGGGCAGCCTAGGGCTAGGTGAGAACCAGGCAGGCGCTGCGCTCCTGAGCCAAGCCGCATCGGGGCTGAGGTTTGTTCCCCGAGCCCAGTTTCCCTTTGCAGAATGCAGCTCCTAGCAGCGCGTTTTGTGCGGTTTCGGAGCTAGACCCTAGGTGGGGCCCTCCCGAGCTGGCTCTGGGGGGGTTGCTAGGGCCAGTGCACACAGGGCTTCTTCAGGCCAAATCAGCCTTCTCCGCGAAGGAGAAGACGTTTGGAGTTGGTTTCCAGCGGCGGAGACCACCAGCCAAGCAGCAGTGCCCACGGAGCCAGAGGCAGCCCAGACCCTCCCTGGCCCTATGGGCAGCCTAGGGCTAGGTGAGAACCAGGCAGGCGCTGCGCTCCTGAGCCAAGCCGCATCGGGGCTGAGGTTTGTTCCCCGAGCCCAGTTTCCCTTTGCAGAATGCAGCTCCTAGCAGCGCGTTTTGTGCGGTTTCGGAGCTAGGCCCTAGGTGGGGCCCTCCCGAGCTGGCTCTGGGGGGGTTGCTAGGGCCAGTGCACACAGGGCTTCTTCAGGCCAAATCAGCCTTCTCCGCGAAGGAGAAGACGTTTGGAGTTGGTTTCCAGCGGCGGAGACCACCAGCCAAGCAGCAGTGCCCACGGAGCCAGAGGCAGCCCAGACCCTCCTGGGCCCTATGGGGAGCCTAGGGCTAGGTGAGAAGCAGGCAGGCGCTGCGCTCCTGAGCCAAGCCGCATCGGGGCTGAGGTTTGTTCCCCGAGCCCAGTTTCCCTTTGCAGAATGCAGCTCCTAGCAGCGCGTTTTGTGCGGTTTCGGAGCTAGGCCCTAGGTGGGGCCCTCCCGAGCTGGCTCTGGGGCGGTTGCTAGGGCCAGTGCACACAGGGCTTCTTCAGGCCAAATCAGCCTTCTCCGCGAAGGAGAAGACGTTTGGAGTTGGTTTCCAGCGGCGGAGACCACCAGCCAAGCAGCAGTGCCCACGGAGCCAGAGGCAGCCCAGACCCTCCCTGGCCCTATGGGCAGCCTAGGGCTAGGTGAGAAGCAGGCAGGCGCTGCGCTCCTGAGCCAAGCCGCATCGGGGCTGAGGTTTGTTCCCCGAGCCCAGTTTCCCTTTGCAGAATGCAGCTCCTAGCAGCGCGTTTTGTGCGGTTTCGGAGCTAGGCCCTAGGTGCGGCCCTCCCGAGCTGGCTCTGGGGGGGTTGCTAGGGCCAGTGCACACAGGGCTTCTTCAGGCCAAATCAGCCTTCTCCGCGAAGGAGAAGACGTTTGGAGTTGGTTTCCAGCGGCGGAGACCACCAGCCAAGCAGCAGTGCCCACGGAGCCAGAGGCAGCCCAGACCCTCCCTGGCCCTATGGGGAGCCTAGGGCTAGGTGAGAACCAGGCAGGCGCTGCGCTCCTGAGCCAAGCCGCATCGGGGCTGAGGTTTGTTCCCCGAGCCCAGTTTCCCTTTGCAGAATGCAGCTCCTAGCAGCGCGTTTTGTGCGGTTTCGGAGCTAGGCCCTAGGTGCGGCCCTCCCGAGCTGGCTCTGGGGGGGTTGCTAGGGCCAGTGCACACAGGGCTTCTTCAGGCCAAATCAGCCTTCTCCGCGAAGGAGAAGACGTTTGGAGTTGGTTTCCAGCGGCGGAGACCACCAGCCAAGCAGCAGTGCCCACGGAGCCAGAGGCAGCCCAGACCCTCCCTGGCCCTATGGGCAGCCTAGGGCTAGGTGAGAACCAGGCAGGCGCTGCGCTCCTGAGCCAAGCCGCATCGGGGCTGAGGTTTGTTCCCCGAGCCCAGTTTCCCTTTGCAGAATGCAGCTCCTAGCAGCGCGTTTTGTGCGGTTTCGGAGCTAGACCCTAGGTGGGGCCCTCCCGAGCTGGCTCTGGGGGGGTTGCTAGGGCCAGTGCACACAGGGCTTCTTCAGGCCAAATCAGCCTTCTCCGCGAAGGAGAAGACGTTTGGAGTTGGTTTCCAGCGGCGGAGACCACCAGCCAAGCAGCAGTGCCCACGGAGCCAGAGGCAGCCCAGACCCTCCCTGGCCCTATGGGCAGCCTAGGGCTAGGTGAGAACCAGGCAGGCGCTGCGCTCCTGAGCCAAGCCGCATCGGGGCTGAGGTTTGTTCCCCGAGCCCAGTTTCCCTTTGCAGAATGCAGCTCCTAGCAGCGCGTTTTGTGCGGTTTCGGAGCTAGGCCCTAGGTGGGGCCCTCCCGAGCTGGCTCTGGGGGGGTTGCTAGGGCCAGTGCACACAGGGCTTCTTCAGGCCAAATCAGCCTTCTCCGCGAAGGAGAAGACGTTTGGAGTTGGTTTCCAGCGGCGGAGACCACCAGCCAAGCAGCAGTGCCCACGGAGCCAGAGGCAGCCCAGACCCTCCTGGGCCCTATGGGGAGCCTAGGGCTAGGTGAGAAGCAGGCAGGCGCTGCGCTCCTGAGCCAAGCCGCATCGGGGCTGAGGTTTGTTCCCCGAGCCCAGTTTCCCTTTGCAGAATGCAGCTCCTAGCAGCGCGTTTTGTGCGGTTTCGGAGCTAGGCCCTAGGTGGGGCCCTCCCGAGCTGGCTCTGGGGCGGTTGCTAGGGCCAGTGCACACAGGGCTTCTTCAGGCCAAATCAGCCTTCTCCGCGAAGGAGAAGACGTTTGGAGTTGGTTTCCAGCGGCGGAGACCACCAGCCAAGCAGCAGTGCCCACGGAGCCAGAGGCAGCCCAGACCCTCCCTGGCCCTATGGGCAGCCTAGGGCTAGGTGAGAAGCAGGCAGGCGCTGCGCTCCTGAGCCAAGCCGCATCGGGGCTGAGGTTTGTTCCCCGAGCCCAGTTTCCCTTTGCAGAATGCAGCTCCTAGCAGCGCGTTTTGTGCGGTTTCGGAGCTAGGCCCTAGGTGCGGCCCTCCCGAGCTGGCTCTGGGGGGGTTGCTAGGGCCAGTGCACACAGGGCTTCTTCAGGCCAAATCAGCCTTCTCCGCGAAGGAGAAGACGTTTGGAGTTGGTTTCCAGCGGCGGAGACCACCAGCCAAGCAGCAGTGCCCACGGAGCCAGAGGCAGCCCAGACCCTCCCTGGCCCTATGGGGAGCCTAGGGCTAGGTGAGAACCAGGCAGGCGCTGCGCTCCTGAGCCAAGCCGCATCGGGGCTGAGGTTTGTTCCCCGAGCCCAGTTTCCCTTTGCAGAATGCAGCTCTTCGAAGCGCGTTTTGTGCGGTTTCGGAGCTAGGCCCTAGGTGGGGCCCTCCCGAGCTGGCTCTGGGGGGGTTGCTAGGGCCAGTGCACACAGGGCTTCTTCAGGCCAAATCAGCCTTCTCCGCGAAGGAGAAGACGTTTGGAGTTGGTTTCCAGCGGCGGAGACCACCAGCCAAGCAGCAGTGCCCACGGAGCCAGAGGCAGCCCAGACCCTCCCTGGCCCTATGGGGAGCCTAGGGCTAGGTGAGAACCAGGCAGGCGCTGCGCTCCTGAGCCAAGCCGCATCGGGGCTGAGGTTTGTTCCCCGAGCCCAGTTTCCCTTTGCAGAATGCAGCTCCTAGCAGCGCGTTTTGTGCGGTTTCGGAGCTAGGCCCTAGGTGGGGCCCTCCCGAGCTGGCTCTGGGGGGGTTGCTAGGGCCAGTGCACACAGGGCTTCTTCAGGCCAAATCAGCCTTCTCCGCGAAGGAGAAGACGTTTGGAGTGGGTTTCCAGCGGCGGAGACCACCAGCCAAGCAGCAGTGCCCACGGAGCCAGAGGCAGCCCAGACCCTCCTTGGCCCTATGGGCAGCCTAGGGCTAGGTGAGAAGCAGGCAGGCGCTGCGCTCCTGAGCCAAGCCGCATCGGGGCTGAGGTTTGTTCCCTGAGCCCAGTTTCCCTTTGCAGAATGCAGCTCCTAGCAGCGCGTTTTGTGCGGTTTCGGAGCTAGGCCCTAGGTGGGGCCCTCCCGAGCTGGCTCTGGGGGGGTTGCTAGGGCCAGTGCACACAGGGCTTCTTCAGGCCAAATCAGCCTTCTCCGCGAAGGAGAAGACGTTTGGAGTTGGTTTCCAGCGGCGGAGACCACCAGCCAAGCAGCAGTGCCCACGGAGCCAGAGGCAGCCCAGACCCTCCCTGGCCCTATGGGCAGCCTAGGGCTAGGTGAGAACCAGGCAGGCGCTGCGCTCCTGAGCCAAGCCGCATCGGGGCTGAGGTTTGTTCCCGAGCCCAGTTTCCCTTTGCAGAATGCAGCTCCTAGCAGCGCGTTTTGTGCGGTTTCGGAGCTAGGCCCTAGGTGGGGCCCTCCCGAGCTGGCTCTGGGGGGGTTGCTAGGGCCAGTGCACACAGGGCTTCTTCAGGCCAAATCAGCCTTCTCCGCGAAGGAGAAGACGTTTGGAGTTGGTTTCCAGCGGCGGAGACCACCAGCCAAGCAGCAGTGCCCACGGAGCCAGAGGCAGCCCAGACCCTCCCTGGCCCTATGGGGAGCCTAGGGCTAGGTGAGAACCAGGCAGGCGCTGCGCTCCTGAGCCCAGCCGCATCGGGGCTGAGGTTTGTTCCCCGAGCCCAGTTTCCCTTTGCAGAATGCAGCTCGTAGCAGCGCGTTTTGTGCGGTTTCGGAGCTAGGCCCTAGGTGGGGCCCTCCCGAGCTGGCTCTGGGGGGGTTGCTAGGGCCAGTGCACACAGGGCTTCTTCAGGCCAAATCAGCCTTCTCCGCGAAGGAGAAGACGTTTGGAGTTGGTTTCCAGCGGCGGAGACCACCAGCCAAGCAGCAGTGCCCACGGAGCCAGAGGCAGCCCAGACCCTCCTTGGCCCTATGGGGAGCCTAGGGCTAGGTGAGAACCAGGCAGGCGCTGCGCTCCTGAGCCAAGCCGCATCGGGGCTGAGGTTTGTTCCCCGAGCCCAGTTTCCCTTTGCAGAATGCAGCTCCTAGCAGCGCGTTTTGTGCGGTTTCGGAGCTAGGCCCTAGGTGGGGCCCTCCCGAGCTGGCTCTGGGGGGGTTGCTAGGGCCAGTGCACACAGGGCTTCTTCAGGCCAAATCAGCCTTCTCCGCGAAGGAGAAGACGTTTGGAGTTGGTTTCCAGCGGCGGAGACCACCAGCCAAGCAGCAGTGCCCACGGAGCCAGAGGCAGCCCAGACCCTCCCTGGCCCTAAGGGCAGCCTAGGTCTAGGTGAGAACCAGGCAGGCGCTGCGCTCCTGAGCCAAGCCGCATCGGGGCTGAGGTTTGTTCCCCGAGCCCAGTTTCCCTTTGCAGAATGCAGCTCCTAGCAGCGCGTTTTGTGCGGTTTCGGAGCTAGGCCCTAGGTGGGGCCCTCCCGAGCTGGCTCTGGGGGGGTTGCTAGGGCCAGTGCACACAGGGCTTCTTCAGGCCAAATCAGCCTTCTCCGCGAAGGAGAAGACGTTTGGAGTTGGTTTCCAGCGGCGGAGACCACCAGCCAAGCAGCAGTGCCCACGGAGACAGAGGCAGCCCAGACCCTCCCTGGCCCTATGGGCAGCCTAGGGCTAGGTGAGAAGCAGGCAGGCGCTGCGCTCCTGAGCCAAGCCGCATCGGGGCTGAGGTTTGTTCCCCGAGCCCAGTTTCCCTTTGCAGAATGCAGCTCCTAGCAGCGCGTTTTGTGCGGTTTCGGAGCTAGGCCCTAGGTGGGGCCCTCCCGAGCTGGCTCTGGGGGGGTTGCTAGGGCCAGTGCACACAGGGCTTCTTCAGGCCAAATCAGCCTTCTCCGCGAAGGAGAAGACGTTTGGAGTTGGTTTCCAGCGGCGGAGACCACCAGCCAAGCAGCAGTGCCCACGGAGCCAGAGGCAGCCCAGACCCTCCCTGGCCCTATGGGCAGCCTAGGGCTAGGTGAGAACCAGGCAGGCGCTGCGCTCCTGAGCCCAGCCGCATCGGGGCTGAGGTTTGTTCCCCGAGCCCAGTTTCCCTTTGCAGAATGCAGCTCCTAGCAGCGCGTTTTGTGCGGTTTCGGAGCTAGGCCCTAGGTGCGGCCCTCCCGAGCTGGCTCTGGGGGGGTTGCTAGGGCCAGTGCACACAGGGCTTCTTCAGGCCAAATCAGCCTTCTCCGCGAAGGAGAAGACGTTTGGAGTTGGTTTCCAGCGGCGGAGACCACCAGCCAAGCAGCAGTGCCCACGGAGCCAGAGGCAGCCCAGACCCTCCCTGGCCCTATGGGCAGCCTAGGGCTAGGTGAGAACCAGGCAGGCGCTGCGCTCCTGAGCCAAGCCGCATCGGGGCTGAGGTTTGTTCCCCGAGCCCAGTTTCCCTTTGCAGAATGCAGCTCCTAGCAGCGCGTTTTGTGCGGTTTCGGAGCTAGACCCTAGGTGGGGCCCTCCCGAGCTGGCTCTGGGGGGGTTGCTAGGGCCAGTGCACACAGGGCTTCTTCAGGCCAAATCAGCCTTCTCCGCGAAGGAGAAGACGTTTGGAGTTGGTTTCCAGCGGCGGAGACCACCAGCCAAGCAGCAGTGCCCACGGAGCCAGAGGCAGCCCAGACCCTCCCTGGCCCTATGGGGAGCCTAGGGCTAGGTGAGAACCAGGCAGGCGCTGCGCTCCTGAGCCAAGCCGCATCGGGGCTGAGGTTTGTTCCCCGAGCCCAGTTTCCCTTTGCAGAATGCAGCTCCTAGCAGCGCGTTTTGTGCGGTTTCGGAGCTAGGCCCTAGGTGGGGCCCTCCCGAGCTGGCTCTGGGGGGGTTGCTAGGGCCAGTGCACACAGGGCTTCTTCAGGCCAAATCAGCCTTCTCCGCGAAGGAGAAGACGTTTGGAGTTGGTTTCCAGCGGCGGAGACCACCAGCCAAGCAGCAGTGCCCACGGAGCCAGAGGCAGCCCAGACCCTCCTGGGCCCTATGGGGAGCCTAGGGCTAGGTGAGAAGCAGGCAGGCGCTGCGCTCCTGAGCCAAGCCGCATCGGGGCTGAGGTTTGTTCCCCGAGCCCAGTTTCCCTTTGCAGAATGCAGCTCCTAGCAGCGCGTTTTGTGCGGTTTCGGAGCTAGGCCCTAGGTGGGGCCCTCCCGAGCTGGCTCTGGGGGGGTTGCTAGGGCCAGTGCACACAGGGCTTCTTCAGGCCAAATCAGCCTTCTCCGCGAAGGAGAAGACGTTTGGAGTTGGTTTCCAGCGGCGGAGACCACCAGCCAAGCAGCAGTGCCCACGGAGCCAGAGGCAGCCCAGACCCTCCCTGGCCCTATGGGGAGCCTAGGGCTAGGTGAGAAGCAGGCAGGCGCTGCGCTCCTGAGCCAAGCCGCATCGGGGCTGAGGTTTGTTCCCCGAGCCCAGTTTCCCTTTGCAGAATGCAGCTCCTAGCAGCGCGTTTTGTGCGGTTTCGGAGCTAGGCCCTAGGTGGGGCCCTCCCGAGCTGGCTCTGGGGGGGTTGCTAGGGCCAGTGCACACAGGGCTTCTTCAGGCCAAATCAGCCTTCTCCGCGAAGGAGAAGACGTTTGGAGTTGGTTTCCAGCGGCGGAGACCACCAGCCAAGCAGCAGTGCCCACGGAGCCAGAGGCAGCCCAGACCCTCCCTGGCCCTATGGGCAGCCTAGGGCTAGGTGAGAAGCAGGCAGGCGCTGCGCTCCTGAGCCAAGCCGCATCGGGGCTGAGGTTTGTTCCCCGAGCCCAGTTTCCCTTTGCAGAATGCAGCTCCTAGCAGCGCGTTTTGTGCGGTTTCGGAGCTAGGCCCTAGGTGCGGCCCTCCCGAGCTGGCTCTGGGGGGGTTGCTAGGGCCAGTGCACACAGGGCTTCTTCAGGCCAAATCAGCCTTCTCCGCGAAGGAGAAGACGTTTGGAGTTGGTTTCCAGCGGCGGAGACCACCAGCCAAGCAGCAGTGCCCACGGAGCCAGAGGCAGCCCAGACCCTCCCTGGCCCTATGGGCAGCCTAGGGCTAGGTGAGAACCAGGCAGGCGCTGCGCTCCTGAGCCAAGCCGCATCGGGGCTGAGGTTTGTTCCCCGAGCCCAGTTTCCCTTTGCAGAATGCAGCTCCTAGCAGCGCGTTTTGTGCGGTTTCGGAGCTAGACCCTAGGTGGGGCCCTCCCGAGCTGGCTCTGGGGGGGTTGCTAGGGCCAGTGCACACAGGGCTTCTTCAGGCCAAATCAGCCTTCTCCGCGAAGGAGAAGACGTTTGGAGTTGGTTTCCAGCGGCGGAGACCACCAGCCAAGCAGCAGTGCCCACGGAGCCAGAGGCAGCCCAGACCCTCCCTGGCCCTATGGGGAGCCTAGGGCTAGGTGAGAACCAGGCAGGCGCTGCGCTCCTGAGCCAAGCCGCATCGGGGCTGAGGTTTGTTCCCCGAGCCCAGTTTCCCTTTGCAGAATGCAGCTCCTAGCAGCGCGTTTTGTGCGGTTTCGGAGCTAGGCCCTAGGTGGGGCCCTCCCGAGCTGGCTCTGGGGGGGTTGCTAGGGCCAGTGCACACAGGGCTTCTTCAGGCCAAATCAGCCTTCTCCGCGAAGGAGAAGACGTTTGGAGTTGGTTTCCAGCGGCGGAGACCACCAGCCAAGCAGCAGTGCCCACGGAGCCAGAGGCAGCCCAGACCCTCCTGGGCCCTATGGGGAGCCTAGGGCTAGGTGAGAAGCAGGCAGGCGCTGCGCTCCTGAGCCAAGCCGCATCGGGGCTGAGGTTTGTTCCCCGAGCCCAGTTTCCCTTTGCAGAATGCAGCTCCTAGCAGCGCGTTTTGTGCGGTTTCGGAGCTAGGCCCTAGGTGGGGCCCTCCCGAGCTGGCTCTGGGGCGGTTGCTAGGGCCAGTGCACACAGGGCTTCTTCAGGCCAAATCAGCCTTCTCCGCGAAGGAGAAGACGTTTGGAGTTGGTTTCCAGCGGCGGAGACCACCAGCCAAGCAGCAGTGCCCACGGAGCCAGAGGCAGCCCAGACCCTCCCGGGCCCTATGGGGAGCCTAGGGCTAGGTGAGAAGCAGGCAGGCGCTGCGCTCCTGAGCCAAGCCGCATCGGGGCTGAGGTTTGTTCCCCGAGCCCAGTTTCCCTTTGCAGAATGCAGCTCCTAGCAGCGCGTTTTGTGCGGTTTCGGAGCTAGGCCCTAGGTGGGGCCCTCCCGAGCTGGCTCTGGGGGGTTGCTAGGGCCAGTGCACACAGGGCTTCTTCAGGCCAAATCAGCCTTCTCCGCGAAGGAGAAGACGTTTGGAGTTGGTTTCCAGCGGCGGAGACCACCAGCCAAGCAGCAGTGCCCACGGAGCCAGAGGCAGCCCAGACCCTCCCTGGCCCTATGGGCAGCCTAGGGCTAGGTGAGAACCAGGCAGGCGCTGCGCTCCTGAGCCAAGCCGCATCGGGGCTGAGGTTTGTTCCCCGAGCCCAGTTTCCCTTTGCAGAATGCAGCTCCTAGCAGCGCGTTTTGTGCGGTTTCGGAGCTAGGCCCTAGGTGGGGCCCTCCCGAGCTGGCTCTGGGGGGGTTGCTAGGGCCAGTGCACACAGGGCTTCTTCAGGCCAAATCAGCCTTCTCCGCGAAGGAGAAGACGTTTGGAGTTGGTTTCCAGCGGCGGAGACCACCAGCCAAGCAGCAGTGCTCACGGAGCCAGAGGCAGCCCAGACCCTCCTTGGCCCTATGGGGAGCCTAGGGCTAGGTGAGAACCAGGCAGGCGCTGCGCTCCTGAGCCAAGCCGCATCGGGGCTGAGGTTTGTTCCCCGAGCCCAGTTTCCCTTTGCAGAATGCAGCTCCTAGCAGCGCGTTTTGTGCGGTTTCGGAGCTAGGCCCTAGGTGGGGCCCTCCCGAGCTGGCTCTGGGGGGGTTGCTAGGGCCAGTGCACACAGGGCTTCTTCAGGCCAAATCAGCCTTCTCCGCGAAGGAGAAGACGTTTGGAGTTGGTTTCCAGCGGCGGAGACCACCAGCCAAGCAGCAGTGCCCACGGAGCCAGAGGCAGCCCAGACCCTCCCTGGCCCTATGGGGAGCCTAGGGCTAGGTGAGAACCAGGCAGGCGCTGCGCTCCTGAGCCAAGCCGCATCGGGGCTGAGGTTTGTTCCCCGAGCCCAGTTTCCCTTTGCAGAATGCAGCTCCTAGCAGCGCGTTTTGTGCGGTTTCGGAGCTAGGCCCTAGGTGGGGCCCTCCCGAGCTGGCTCTGGGGGGGTTGCTAGGGCCAGTGCACACAGGGCTTCTTCAGGCCAAATCAGCCTTCTCCGCGAAGGAGAAGACGTTTGGAGTTGGTTTCCAGCGGCGGAGACCACCAGCCAAGCAGCAGTGCCCACGGAGCCAGAGGCAGCCCAGACCCTCCCTGGCCCTATGGGCAGCCTAGGGCTAGGTGAGAACCAGGCAGGCGCTGCGCTCCTGAGCCAAGCCGCATCGGGGCTGAGGTTTGTTCCCCGAGCCCAGTTTCCCTTTGCAGAATGCAGCTCCTAGCAGCGCGTTTTGTGCGGTTTCGGAGCTAGGCCCTAGGTGGGGCCCTCCCGAGCTGGCTCTGGGGGGGTTGCTAGGGCCAGTGCACACAGGGCTTCTTCAGGCCAAATCAGCCTTCTCCGCGAAGGAGAAGACGTTTGGAGTTGGTTTCCAGCGGCGGAGACCACCAGCCAAGCAGCAGTGCCCACGGAGCCAGAGGCAGCCCAGACCCTCCCTGGCCCTATGGGGAGCCTAGGGCTAGGTGAGAACCAGGCAGGCGCTGCGCTCCTGAGCCAAGCCGCATCGGGGCTGAGGTTTGTTCCCCGAGCCCAGTTTCCCTTTGCAGAATGCAGCTCCTAGCAGCGCGTTTTGTGCGGTTTCGGAGCTAGGCCCTAGGTGGGGCCCTCCCGAGCTGGCTCTGGGGGGGTTGCTAGGGCCAGTGCACACAGGGCTTCTTCAGGCCAAATCAGCCTTCTCCGCGAAGGAGAAGACGTTTGGAGTTGGTTTCCAGCGGCGGAGACCACCAGCCAAGCAGCAGTGCCCACGGAGCCAGAGGCAGCCCAGACCCTCCTGGGCCCTATGGGGAGCCTAGGGCTAGGTGAGAAGCAGGCAGGCGCTGCGCTCCTGAGCCAAGCCGCATCGGGGCTGAGGTTTGTTCCCCGAGCCCAGTTTCCCTTTGCAGAATGCAGCTCCTAGCAGCGCGTTTTGTGCGGTTTCGGAGCTAGGCCCTAGGTGGGGCCCTCCCGAGCTGGCTCTGGGGCGGTTGCTAGGGCCAGTGCACACAGGGCTTCTTCAGGCCAAATCAGCCTTCTCCGCGAAGGAGAAGACGTTTGGAGTTGGTTTCCAGCGGCGGAGACCACCAGCCAAGCAGCAGTGCCCACGGAGCCAGAGGCAGCCCAGACCCTCCCGGGCCCTATGGGGAGCCTAGGGCTAGGTGAGAAGCAGGCAGGCGCTGCGCTCCTGAGCCAAGCCGCATCGGGGCTGAGGTTTGTTCCCCGAGCCCAGTTTCCCTTTGCAGAATGCAGCTCCTAGCAGCGCGTTTTGTGCGGTTTCGGAGCTAGGCCCTAGGTGGGGCCCTCCCGAGCTGGCTCTGGGGGGGTTGCTAGGGCCAGTGCACACAGGGCTTCTTCAGGCCAAATCAGCCTTCTCCGCGAAGGAGAAGACGTTTGGAGTTGGTTTCCAGCGGCGGAGACCACCAGCCAAGCAGCAGTGCCCACGGAGCCAGAGGCAGCCCAGACCCTCCCTGGCCCTATGGGCAGCCTAGGGCTAGGTGAGAACCAGGCAGGCGCTGCGCTCCTGAGCCAAGCCGCATCGGGGCTGAGGTTTGTTCCCCGAGCCCAGTTTCCCTTTGCAGAATGCAGCTCCTAGCAGCGCGTTTTGTGCGGTTTCGGAGCTAGGCCCTAGGTGGGGCCCTCCCGAGCTGGCTCTGGGGGGGTTGCTAGGGCCAGTGCACACAGGGCTTCTTCAGGCCAAATCAGCCTTCTCCGCGAAGGAGAAGACGTTTGGAGTTGGTTTCCAGCGGCGGAGACCACCAGCCAAGCAGCAGTGCCCACGGAGCCAGAGGCAGCCCAGACCCTCCTTGGCCCTATGGGGAGCCTAGGGCTAGGTGAGAACCAGGCAGGCGCTGCGCTCCTGAGCCAAGCCGCATCGGGGCTGAGGTTTGTTCCCCGAGCCCAGTTTCCCTTTGCAGAATGCAGCTCCTAGCAGCGCGTTTTGTGCGGTTTCGGAGCTAGGCCCTAGGTGGGGCCCTCCCGAGCTGGCTCTGGGGGGGTTGCTAGGGCCAGTGCACACAGGGCTTCTTCAGGCCAAATCAGCCTTCTCCGCGAAGGAGAAGACGTTTGGAGTTGGTTTCCAGCGGCGGAGACCACCAGCCAAGCAGCAGTGCCCACGGAGCCAGAGGCAGCCCAGACCCTCCCTGGCCCTATGGGGAGCCTAGGGCTAGGTGAGAACCAGGCAGGCGCTGCGCTCCTGAGCCAAGCCGCATCGGGGCTGAGGTTTGTTCCCCGAGCCCAGTTTCCCTTTGCAGAATGCAGCTCCTAGCAGCGCGTTTTGTGCGGTTTCGGAGCTAGGCCCTAGGTGGGGCCCTCCCGAGCTGGCTCTGGGGGGGTTGCTAGGGCCAGTGCACACAGGGCTTCTTCAGGCCAAATCAGCCTTCTCCGCGAAGGAGAAGACGTTTGGAGTGGATTTCCAGCGGCGGAGACCACCAGCCAAGCAGCAGTGCCCACGGAGCCAGAGGCAGCCCAGACCCTCCTTGGCCCTATGGGGATCCTAGGGCTAGGTGAGAACCAGGCAGGCGCTGCGCTCCTGAGCCAAGCCGCATCGGGGCTGAGGTTTGTTCCCCGAGCCCAGTTTCCCTTTGCAGAATGCAGCTCCTAGCAGCGCGTTTTGTGCGGTTTCGGAGCTAGGCCCTAGGTGGGGCCCTCCCGAGCTGGCTCTGGGGGGGTTGCTAGGGCCAGTGCACACAGGGCTTCTTCAGGCCAAATCAGCCTTCTCCGCGAAGGAGAAGACGTTTGGAGTTGGTTTCCAGCGGCGGAGACCACCAGCCAAGCAGCAGTGCCCACGGAGCCAGAGGCAGCCCAGACCCTCCCTGGCCCTATGGGCAGCCTAGGGCTAGGTGAGAAGCAGGCAGGCGCTGCGCTCCTGAGCCAAGCCGCATCGGGGCTGAGGTTTGTTCCCCGAGCCCAGTTTCCCTTTGCAGAATGCAGCTCCTAGCAGCGCGTTTTGTGCGGTTTCGGAGCTAGGCCCTAGGTGGGGCCCTCCCGAGCTGGCTCTGGGGGGGTTGCTAGGGCCAGTGCACACAGGGCTTCTTCAGGCCAAATCAGCCTTCTCCGCGAAGGAGAAGACGTTTGGAGTTGGTTTCCAGCGGCGGAGACCACCAGCCAAGCAGCAGTGCCCACGGAGCCAGAGGCAGCCCAGACCCTCCCTGGCCCTATGGGCAGCCTAGGGCTAGGTGAGAACCAGGCAGGCGCTGCGCTCCTGAGCCAAGCCGCATCGGGGCTGAGGTTTGTTCCCCGAGCCCAGTTTCCCTTTGCAGAATGCAGCTCCTAGCAGCGCGTTTTGTGCGGTTTCGGAGCTAGGCCCTAGGTGGGGCCCTCCCGAGCTGGCTCTGGGGGGGTTGCTAGGGCCAGTGCACACAGGGCTTCTTCAGGCCAAATCAGCCTTCTCCGCGAAGGAGAAGACGTTTGGAGTTGGTTTCCAGCGGCGGAGACCACCAGCCAAGCAGCAGTGCCCACGGAGCCAGAGGCAGCCCAGACCCTCCTTGGCCCTATGGGCAGCCTAGGGCTAGGTGAGAACCAGGCAGGCGCTGCGCTCCTGAGCCAAGCCGCATCAGGGCTGAGGTTTGTTCCCCGAGCCCAGTTTCCCTTTGCAGAATGCAGCTCCTAGCAGCGCGTTTTGTGCGGTTTCGGAGCTAGGCCCTAGGTGGGGCCCTCCCGAGCTGGCTCTGGGGGGGTTGCTAGGGCCAGTGCACACAGGGCTTCTTCAGGCCAAATCAGCCTTCTCCGCGAAGGAGAAGACGTTTGGAGTTGGTTTCCAGCGGCGGAGACCACCAGCCAAGCAGCAGTGCCCACGGAGCCAGAGGCAGCCCAGACCCTCCTTGGCCCTATGGGCAGCCTAGGGCTAGGTGAGAAGCAGGCAGGCGCTGCGCTCCTGAGCCAAGCCGCATCGGGGCTGAGGTTTGTTCCCCGAGCCCAGTTTCCCTTTGCAGAATGCAGCTCCTAGCAGCGCGTTTTGTGCGGTTTCGGAGCTAGGCCCTAGGTGGGGCCCTCCCGAGCTGGCTCTGGGGGGGTTGCTAGGGCCAGTGCACACAGGGCTTCTTCAGGCCAAATCAGCCTTCTCCGCGAAGGAGAAGACGTTTGGAGTTGGTTTCCAGCGGCGGAGACCACCAGCCAAGCAGCAGTGCCCACGGAGCCAGAGGCAGCCCAGACCCTCCTGGGCCCTATGGGGAGCCTAGGGCTAGGTGAGAAGCAGGCAGGCGCTGCGCTCCTGAGCCAAGCCGCATCGGGGCTGAGGTTTGTTCCCCGAGCCCAGTTTCCCTTTGCAGAATGCAGCTCCTAGCAGCGCGTTTTGTGCGGTTTCGGAGCTAGGCCCTAGGTGGGGCCCTCCCGAGCTGGCTCTGGGGGGGTTGCTAGGGCCAGTGCACACAGGGCTTCTTCAGGCCAAATCAGCCTTCTCCGCGAAGGAGAAGACGTTTGGAGTTGGTTTCCAGCGGCGGAGACCACCAGCCAAGCAGCAGTGCCCACGGAGCCAGAGGCAGCCCAGACCCTCCTTGGCCCTATGGGCAGCCTAGGGCTAGGTGAGAAGCAGGCAGGCGCTGCGCTCCTGAGCCAAGCCGCATCGGGGCTGAGGTTTGTTCCCTGAGCCCAGTTTCCCTTTGCAGAATGCAGCTCCTAGCAGCGCGTTTTGTGCGGTTTCGGAGCTAGGCCCTAGGTGGGGCCCTCCCGAGCTGGCTCTGGGGGGGTTGCTAGGGCCAGTGCACACAGGGCTTCTTCAGGCCAAATCAGCCTTCTCCGCGAAGGAGAAGACGTTTGGAGTTGGTTTCCAGCGGCGGAGACCACCAGCCAATCAGCAGTGCCCACGGAGCCAGTGGCAGCCCAGACCCTCCCTGGCCCTATGGGCAGCCTAGGGCTAGGTGAGAACCAGGCAGGCGCTGCGCTCCTGAGCCAAGCCGCATCGGGGCTGAGGTTTGTTCCCCGAGCCCAGTTTCCCTTTGCAGAATGCAGCTCCTAGCAGCGCGTTTTGTGCGGTTTCGGAGCTAGGCCCTAGGTGGGGCCCTCCCGAGCTGGCTCTGGGGGGGTTGCTAGGGCCAGTGCACACAGGGCTTCTTCAGGCCAAATCAGCCTTCTCCGCGAAGGAGAAGACGTTTGGAGTTGGTTTCCAGCGGCGGAGACCACCAGCCAAGCAGCAGTGCCCACGGAGCCAGAGGCAGCCCAGACCCTCCTTGGCCCTATGGGCAGCCTAGGGCTAGGTGAGAACCAGGCAGGCGCTGCGCTCCTGAGCCAAGCCGCATCGGGGCTGAGGTTTGTTCCCTGAGCCCAGTTTCCCTTTGCAGAATGCAGCTCCTAGCAGCGCGTTTTGTGCGGTTTCGGAGCTAGGCCCTAGGTGGGGCCCTCCCGAGCTGGCTCTGGGGCGGTTGCTAGGGCTAGTGCACACAGGGCTTCTTCAGGCCAAATCAGCCTTCTCCGCGAAGGAGAAGACGTTTGGAGTGGGTTTCCAGCGGCGGAGACCACCAGCCAAGCAGCAGTGCCCACGGAGCCAGTGGCAGCCCAGACCCTCCCTGGCCCTATGGGCAGCCTAGGGCTAGGTGAGAACCAGGCAGGCGCTGCGCTCCTGAGCCAAGCCGCATCGGGGCTGAGGTTTGTTCCCCGAGCCCAGTTTCCCTTTGCAGAATGCAGCTCCTAGCAGCGCGTTTTGTGCGGTTTCGGAGCTAGGCCCTAGGTGGGGCCCTCCCGAGCTGGCTCTGGGGCGGTTGCTAGGGCCAGTGCACACAGGGCTTCTTCAGGCCAAATCAGCCTTCTCCGCGAAGGAGAAGACGTTTGGAGTTGGTTTCCAGCGGCGGAGACCACCAGCCAAGCAGCAGTGCCCACGGAGCCAGAGGCAGCCCAGACCCTCCCTGGCCCTATGGGCAGCTTAGGGCTAGGTGAGAACCAGGCAGGCGCTGCGCTCCTGAGCCAAGCCGCATCGGGGCTGAGGTTTGTTCCCCGAGCCCAGTTTCCCTTTGCAGAATGCAGCTCCTAGCAGCGCGTTTTGTGCGGTTTCGGAGCTAGGCCCTAGGTGGGGCCCTCCCGAGCTGGCTCTGGGGGGGTTGCTAGGGCCAGTGCACACAGGGCTTCTTCAGGCCAAATCAGCCTTCTCCGCGAAGGAGAAGACGTTTGGAGTGGATTTCCAGCGGCGGAGACCACCAGCCAAGCAGCAGTGCCCACGGAGCCAGAGGCAGCCCAGACCCTCCTTGGCCCTATGGGGAGCCTACGGCTAGGTGAGAACCAGGCAGGCGCTGCGCTCCTGAGCCAAGCCGCATCGGGGCTGAGGTTTGTTCCCCGAGCCCAGTTTCCCTTTGCAGAATGCAGCTCCTAGCAGCGCGTTTTGTGCGGTTTCGGAGCTAGGCCCTAGGTGGGGCCCTCCCGAGCTGGCTCTGGGGCGGTTGCTAGGGCCAGTGCACACAGGGCTTCTTCAGGCCAAATCAGCCTTCTCCGCGAAGGAGAAGACGTTTGGAGTTGGTTTCCAGCGGCGGAGACCACCAGCCAAGCAGCAGTGCCCACGGAGCCAGAGGCAGCCCAGACCCTCCTTGGCCCTATGGGCAGCCTAGGGCTAGGTGAGAACCAGGCAGGCGCTGCGCTCCTGAGCCAAGCCGCATCGGGGCTGAGGTTTGTTCCCCGAGCCCAGTTTCCCTTTGCAGAATGCAGCTCCTAGCAGCGCGTTTTGTGCGGTTTCGGAGCTAGGCCCTAGGTGGGGCCCTCCCGAGCTGGCTCTGGGGGGGTTGCTAGGGCCAGTGCACACAGGGCTTCTTCAGGCCAAATCAGCCTTCTCCGCGAAGGAGACGACGTTTGGAGTTGGTTTCCAGCGGCGGAGACCACCAGCCAAGCAGCAGTGCCCACGGAGCCAGAGGCAGCCCAGACCCTCCTTGGCCCTATGGGCAGCCTAGGGCTAGGTGAGAACCAGGCAGGCGCTGCGCTCCTGAGCCAAGCCGCATCGGGGCTGAGGTTTGTTCCCCGAGCCCAGTTTCCCTTTGCAGAATGCAGCTCCTAGCAGCGCGTTTTGTGCGGTTTCGGAGCTAGGCCCTAGGTGGGGCCCTCCCGAGCTGGCTCTGGGGGGGTTGCTAGGGCCAGTGCACACAGGGCTTCTTCAGGCCAAATCAGCCTTCTCCGCGAAGGAGAAGACGTTTGGAGTGGGTTTCCAGCGGCGGAGACCACCAGCCAAGCAGCAGTGCCCACGGAGCCAGAGGCAGCCCAGACCCTCCTTGGCCCTATGGGCAGCCTAGGGCTAGGTGAGAAGCAGGCAGGCGCTGCGCTCCTGAGCCAAGCCGCATCGGGGCTGAGGTTTGTTCCCCGAGCCCAGTTTCCCTTTGCAGAATGCAGCTCCTAGCAGCGCGTTTTGTGCGGTTTCGGAGCTAGGCCCTAGGTGGGGCCCTCCCGAGCTGGCTCTGGGGGGGTTGCTAGGGCCAGTGCACACAGGGCTTCTTCAGGCCAAATCAGCCTTCTCCGCGAAGGAGAAGACGTTTGGAGTTGGTTTCCAGCGGCGGAGACCACCAGCCAAGCAGCAGTGCCCACGGAGCCAGAGGCAGCCCAGACCCTCCCTGGCCCTATGGGCAGCCTAGGGCTAGGTGAGAAGCAGGCAGGCGCTGCGCTCCTGAGCCAAGCCGCATCGGGGCTGAGGTTTGTTCCCCGAGCCCAGTTTCCCTTTGCAGAATGCAGCTCCTAGCAGCGCGTTTTGTGCGGTTTCGGAGCTAGGCCCTAGGTGGGGCCCTCCCGAGCTGGCTCTGGGGGGGTTGCTAGGGCCAGTGCACACAGGGCTTCTTCAGGCCAAATCAGCCTTCTCCGCGAAGGAGAAGACGTTTGGAGTTGGTTTCCAGCGGCGGAGACCACCAGCCAAGCAGCAGTGCCCACGGAGCCAGAGGCAGCCCAGACCCTCCCTGGCCCTATGGGGAGCCTAGGGCTAGGTGAGAACCAGGCAGGCGCTGCGCTCCTGAGCCAAGCCGCATCGGGGCTGAGGTTTGTTCCCCGAGCCCAGTTTCCCTTTGCAGAATGCAGCTCCTAGCAGCGCGTTTTGTGCGGTTTCGGAGCTAGGCCCTAGGTGGGGCCCTCCCGAGCTGGCTCTGGGGGGGTTGCTAGGGCCAGTGCACACAGGGCTTCTTCAGGCCAAATCAGCCTTCTCCGCGAAGGAGAAGACGTTTGGAGTTGGTTTCCAGCGGCGGAGACCACCAGCCAAGCAGCAGTGCCCACGGAGCCAGAGGCAGCCCAGACCCTCCTTGGCCCTATGGGCAGCCTAGGGCTAGGTGAGAAGCAGGCAGGCGCTGCGCTCCTGAGCCAAGCCGCATCGGGGCTGAGGTTTGTTCCCCGAGCCCAGTTTCCCTTTGCAGAATGCAGCTCCTAGCAGCGCGTTTTGTGCGGTTTCGGAGCTAGGCCCTAGGTGGGGCCCTCCCGAGCTGGCTCTGGGGGGGTTGCTAGGGCCAGTGCACACAGGGCTTCTTCAGGCCAAATCAGCCTTCTCCGCGAAGGAGAAGACGTTTGGAGTTGGTTTCCAGCGGCGGAGACCACCAGCCAAGCAGCAGTGCCCACGGAGCCAGAGGCAGCCCAGACCCTCCTTGGCCCTATGGGGAGCCTAGGGCTAGGTGAGAACCAGGCAGGCGCTGCGCTCCTGAGCCAAGCCGCATCGGGGCTGAGGTTTGTTCCCCGAGCCCAGTTTCCCTTTGCAGAATGCAGCTCCTAGCAGCGCGTTTTGTGCGGTTTCGGAGCTAGGCCCTAGGTGGGGCCCTCCTGAGCTGGCTCTGGGGGGGTTGCTAGGGCCAGTGCACACAGGGCTTCTTCAGGCCAAATCAGCCTTCTCCGCGAAGGAGAAGACGTTTGGAGTTGGTTTCCAGCGGCGGAGACCACCAGCCAAGCAGCAGTGCCCACGGAGCCAGAGGCAGCCCAGACCCTCCCTGGCCCTATGGGCAGCCTAGGGCTAGGTGAGAAGCAGGCAGGCGCTGCGCTCCTGAGCCAAGCCGCATCGGGGCTGAGGTTTTTTCCCCGAGCCCAGTTTCCCTTTGCAGAATGCAGCTCCTAGCAGCGCGTTTTGTGCGGTTTCGGAGCTAGGCCCTAGGTGGGGCCCTCTCGAGCTGGCTCTGGGGGGGTTGCTAGGGCCAGTGCACACAGGGCTTCTTCAGGCCAAATCAGCCTTCTCCGCGAAGGAGAAGACGTTTGGAGTTGGTTTCCAGCGGCGGAGACCACCAGCCAAGCAGCAGTGCCCACGGAGCCAGAGGCAGCCCAGACCCTCCCTGGCCCTATGGGCAGCCTAGGGCTAGGTGAGAACCAGGCAGGCGCTGCGCTCCTGAGCCAAGCCGCATCGGGGCTGAGGTTTGTTCCCCGAGCCCAGTTTCCCTTTGCAGAATGCAGCTCCTAGCAGCGCGTTTTGTGCGGTTTCGGAGCTAGGCCCTAGGTGGGGCCCTCCCGAGCTGGCTCTGGGGGGGTTGCTAGGGCCAGTGCACACAGGGCTTCTTCAGGCCAAATCAGCCTTCTCCGCGAAGGAGAAGACGTTTGGAGTTGGTTTCCAGCGGCGGAGACCACCAGCCAAGCAGCAGTGCCCACGGAGCCAGAGGCAGCCCAGACCCTCCCTGGCCCTATGGGCAGCCTAGGGCTAGGTGAGAACCAGGCAGGCGCTGCGCTCCTGAGCCAAGCCGCATCGGGGCTGAGGTTTGTTCCCCGAGCCCAGTTTCCCTTTGCAGAATGCAGCTCCTAGCAGCGCGTTTTGTGCGGTTTCGGAGCTAGGCCCTAGGTGGGGCCCTCCCGAGCTGGCTCTGGGGGGGTTGCTAGGGCCAGTGCACACAGGGCTTCTTCAGGCCAAATCAGCCTTCTCCGCGAAGGAGAAGACGTTTGGAGTTGGTTTCCAGCGGCGGAGACCACCAGCCAAGCAGCAGTGCCCACGGAGCCAGAGGCAGCCCAGACCCTCCTTGGCCCTATGGGCAGCCTAGGGCTAGGTGAGAACCAGGCAGGCGCTGCGCTCCTGAGCCAAGCCGCATCAGGGCTGAGGTTTGTTCCCCGAGCCCAGTTTCCCTTTGCAGAATGCAGCTCCTAGCAGCGCGTTTTGTGCGGTTTCGGAGCTAGGCCCTAGGTGGGGCCCTCCCGAGCTGGCTCTGGGGGGGTTGCTAGGGCCAGTGCACACAGGGCTTCTTCAGGCCAAATCAGCCTTCTCCGCGAAGGAGAAGACGTTTGGAGTTGGTTTCCAGCGGCGGAGACCACCAGCCAAGCAGCAGTGCCCACGGAGCCAGAGGCAGCCCAGACCCTCCTTGGCCCTATGGGCAGCCTAGGGCTAGGTGAGAAGCAGGCAGGCGCTGCGCTCCTGAGCCAAGCCGCATCGGGGCTGAGGTTTGTTCCCCGAGCCCAGTTTCCCTTTGCAGAATGCAGCTCCTAGCAGCGCGTTTTGTGCGGTTTCGGAGCTAGGCCCTAGGTGGGGCCCTCCCGAGCTGGCTCTGGGGGGGTTGCTAGGGCCAGTGCACACAGGGCTTCTTCAGGCCAAATCAGCCTTCTCCGCGAAGGAGAAGACGTTTGGAGTTGGTTTCCAGCGGCGGAGACCACCAGCCAAGCAGCAGTGCCCACGGAGCCAGAGGCAGCCCAGACCCTCCTTGGCCCTATGGGGAGCCTAGGGCTAGGTGAGAAGCAGGCAGGCGCTGCGCTCCTGAGCCAAGCCGCATCGGGGCTGAGGTTTGTTCCCCGAGCCCAGTTTCCCTTTGCAGAATGCAGCTCCTAGCAGCGCGTTTTGTGCGGTTTCGGAGCTAGGCCCTAGGTGGGGCCCTCCCGAGCTGGCTCTGGGGGGGTTGCTAGGGCCAGTGCACACAGGGCTTCTTCAGGCCAAATCAGCCTTCTCCGCGAAGGAGAAGACGTTTGGAGTTGGTTTCCAGCGGCGGAGACCACCAGCCAAGCAGCAGTGCCCACGGAGCCAGAGGCAGCCCAGACCCTCCTTGGCCCTATGGGCAGCCTAGGGCTAGGTGAGAAGCAGGCAGGCGCTGCGCTCCTGAGCCAAGCCGCATCGGGGCTGAGGTTTGTTCCCTGAGCCCAGTTTCCCTTTGCAGAATGCAGCTCCTAGCAGCGCGTTTTGTGCGGTTTCGGAGCTAGGCCCTAGGTGGGGCCCTCCCGAGCTGGCTCTGGGGCGGTTGCTAGGGCCAGTGCACACAGGGCTTCTTCAGGCCAAATCAGCCTTCTCCGCGAAGGAGAAGACGTTTGGAGTTGGTTTCCAGCGGCGGAGACCACCAGCCAAGCAGCAGTGCCCACGGAGCCAGTGGCAGCCCAGACCCTCCCTGGCCCTATGGGCAGCCTAGGGCTAGGTGAGAACCAGGCAGGCGCTGCGCTCCTGAGCCAAGCCGCATCGGGGCTGAGGTTTGTTCCCCGAGCCCAGTTTCCCTTTGCAGAATGCAGCTCCTAGCAGCGCGTTTTGTGCGGTTTCGGAGCTAGGCCCTAGGTGGGGCCCTCCCGAGCTGGCTCTGGGGCGGTTGCTAGGGCTAGTGCACACAGGGCTTCTTCAGGCCAAATCAGCCTTCTCCGCGAAGGAGAAGACGTTTGGAGTTGGTTTCCAGCGGCGGAGACCACCAGCCAAGCAGCAGTGCCCACGGAGCCAGAGGCAGCCCAGACCCTCCCTGGCCCTATGGGCAGCCTAGGGCTAGGTGAGAACCAGGCAGGCGCTGCGCTCCTGAGCCAAGCCGCATCGGGGCTGAGGTTTGTTCCCCGAGCCCAGTTTCCCTTTGCAGAATGCAGCTCCTAGCAGCGCGTTTTGTGCGGTTTCGGAGCTAGGCCCTAGGTGGGGCCCTCCCGAGCTGGCTCTGGGGGGGTTGCTAGGGCCAGTGCACACAGGGCTTCTTCAGGCCAAATCAGCCTTCTCCGCGAAGGAGAAGACGTTTGGAGTTGGTTTCCAGCGGCGGAGACCACCAGCCAAGCAGCAGTGCCCACGGAGCCAGAGGCAGCCCAGACCCTCCCTGGCCCTATGGGGAGCCTAGGGCTAGGTGAGAAGCAGGCAGGCGCTGCGCTCCTGAGCCAAGCCGCATCGGGGCTGAGGTTTGTTCCCCGAGCCCAGTTTCCCTTTGCAGAATGCAGCTCCTAGCAGCGCGTTTTGTGCGGTTTCGGAGCTAGGCCCTAGGTGGGGCCCTCCCGAGCTGGCTCTGGGGCGGTTGCTAGGGCCAGTGCACACAGGGCTTCTTCAGGCCAAATCAGCCTTCTCCGCGAAGGAGAAGACGTTTGGAGTTGGTTTCCAGCGGCGGAGACCACCAGCCAAGCAGCAGTGCCCACGGAGCCAGAGGCAGCCCAAACCCTCCCTGGCCCTATGGGGAGCCTAGGGCTAGGTGAGAAGCAGGCAGGCGCTGCGCTCCTGAGCCAAGCCGCATCGGGGCTGAGGTTTGTTCCCCGAGCCCAGTTTCCCTTTGCAGAATGCAGCTCCTAGCAGCGCGTTTTGTGCGGTTTCGGAGCTAGGCCCTAGGTGGGGCCCTCCCGAGCTGGCTCTGGGGGGGTTGCTAGGGCCAGTGCACACAGGGCTTCTTCAGGCCAAATCAGCCTTCTCCGCGAAGGAGAAGACGTTTGGAGTTGGTTTCCAGCGGCGGAGACCACCAGCCAAGCAGCAGTGCCCACGGAGCCAGAGGCAGCCCAGACCCTCCTTGGCCCTATGGGCAGCCTAGGGCTAGGTGAGAAGCAGGCAGGCGCTGCGCTCCTGAGCCAAGCCGCATCGGGGCTGAGGTTTGTTCCCCGAGCCCAGTTTCCCTTTGCAGAATGCAGCTCCTAGCAGCGCGTTTTGTGCGGTTTCGGAGCTAGGCCCTAGGTGGGGCCCTCCCGAGCTGGCTCTGGGGGGGTTGCTAGGGCCAGTGCACACAGGGCTTCTTCAGGCCAAATCAGCCTTCTCCGCGAAGGAGAAGACGTTTGGAGTTGGTTTCCAGCGGCGGAGACCACCAGCCAAGCAGCAGTGCCCACGGAGCCAGAGGCAGCCCAGACCCTCCTTGGCCCTATGGGCAGCCTAGGGCTAGGTGAGAAGCAGGCAGGCGCTGCGCTCCTGAGCCAAGCTGCATCGGGGCTGAGGTTTGTTCCCTGAGCCCAGTTTCCCTTTGCAGAATGCAGCTCCTAGCAGCGCGTTTTGTGCGGTTTCGGAGCTAGGCCCTAGGTGGGGCCCTCCCGAGCTGGCTCTGGGGCGGTTGCTAGGGCTAGTGCACACAGGGCTTCTTCAGGCCAAATCAGCCTTCTCCGCGAAGGAGAAGACGTTTGGAGTGGGTTTCCAGCGGCGGAGACCACCAGCCAAGCAGCAGTGCCCACGGAGCCAGAGGCAGCCCAGACCCTCCCTGGCCCTATGGGCAGCCTAGGGCTAGGTGAGAAGCAGGCAGGCGCTGCGCTCCTGAGCCAAGCCGCATCGGGGCTGAGGTTTGTTCCCCGAGCCCAGTTTCCCTTTGCAGAATGCAGCTCCTAGCAGCGCGTTTTGTGCGGTTTCGGAGCTAGGCCCTAGGTGGGGCCCTCCCGAGCTGGCTCTGGGGGGGTTGCTAGGGCCAGTGCACACAGGGCTTCTTCAGGCCAAATCAGCCTTCTCCGCGAAGGAGAAGACGTTTGGAGTTGGTTTCCAGCGGCGGAGACCACCAGCCAAGCAGCAGTGCCCACGGAGCCAGAGGCAGCCCAGACCCTCCCTGGCCCTATGGGCAGCCTAGGGCTAGGTGAGAACCAGGCAGGCGCTGCGCTCCTGAGCCAAGCCGCATCGGGGCTGAGGTTTGTTCCCCGAGCCCAGTTTCCCTTTGCAGAATGCAGCTCCTAGCAGCGCGTTTTGTGCGGTTTCGGAGCTAGGCCCTAGGTGGGGCCCTCCCGAGCTGGCTCTGGGGGGGTTGCTAGGGCCAGTGCACACAGGGCTTCTTCAGGCCAAATCAGCCTTCTCCGCGAAGGAGAAGACGTTTGGAGTTGGTTTCCAGCGGCGGAGACCACCAGCCAAGCAGCAGTGCCCACGGAGCCAGAGGCAGCCCAGACCCTCCTTGGCCCTATGGGCAGCCTAGGGCTAGGTGAGAAGCAGGCAGGCGCTGCGCTCCTGAGCCAAGCCGCATCGGGGCTGAGGTTTGTTCCCCGAGCCCAGTTTCCCTTTGCAGAATGCAGCTCCTAGCAGCGCGTTTTGTGCGGTTTCGGAGCTAGGCCCTAGGTGGGGCCCTCCCGAGCTGGCTCTGGGGGGGTTGCTAGGGCCAGTGCACACAGGGCTTCTTCAGGCCAAATCAGCCTTCTCCGCGAAGGAGAAGACGTTTGGAGTTGGTTTCCAGCGGCGGAGACCACCAGCCAAGCAGCAGTGCCCACGGAGCCAGAGGCAGCCCAGACCCTCCTTGGCCCTATGGGGAGCCTAGGGCTAGGTGAGAACCAGGCAGGCGCTGCGCTCCTGAGCCAAGCCGCATCGGGGCTGAGGTTTGTTCCCCGAGCCCAGTTTCCCTTTGCAGAATGCAGCTCCTAGCAGCGCGTTTTGTGCGGTTTCGGAGCTAGGCCCTAGGTGGGGCCCTCCCGAGCTGGCTCTGGGGGGGTTGCTAGGGCCAGTGCACACAGGGCTTCTTCAGGCCAAATCAGCCTTCTCCGCGAAGGAGAAGACGTTTGGAGTTGGTTTCCAGCGGCGGAGACCACCAGCCAAGCAGCAGTGCCCACGGAGCCAGAGGCAGCCCAGACCCTCCCTGGCCCTATGGGCAGCCTAGGGCTAGGTGAGAAGCAGGCAGGCGCTGCGCTCCTGAGCCAAGCCGCATCGGGGCTGAGGTTTGTTCCCCGAGCCCAGTTTCCCTTTGCAGAATGCAGCTCCTAGCAGCGCGTTTTGTGCGGTTTCGGAGCTAGGCCCTAGGTGGGGCCCTCCCGAGCTGGCTCTGGGGGGGTTGCTAGGGCCAGTGCACACAGGGCTTCTTCAGGCCAAATCAGCCTTCTCCGCGAAGGAGAAGACGTTTGGAGTTGGTTTCCAGCGGCGGAGACCACCAGCCAAGCAGCAGTGCCCACGGAGCCAGAGGCAGCCCAGACCCTCCCTGGCCCTATGGGCAGCCTAGGGCTAGGTGAGAACCAGGCAGGCGCTGCGCTCCTGAGCCAAGCCGCATCGGGGCTGAGGTTTGTTCCCCGAGCCCAGTTTCCCTTTGCAGAATGCAGCTCCTAGCAGCGCGTTTTGTGCGGTTTCGGAGCTAGGCCCTAGGTGGGGCCCTCCCGAGCTGGCTCTGGGGGGGTTGCTAGGGCCAGTGCACACAGGGCTTCTTCAGGCCAAATCAGCCTTCTCCGCGAAGGAGAAGACGTTTGGAGTTGGTTTCCAGCGGCGGAGACCACCAGCCAAGCAGCAGTGCCCACGGAGCCAGAGGCAGCCCAGACCCTCCCTGGCCCTATGGGCAGCCTAGGGCTAGGTGAGAACCAGGCAGGCGCTGCGCTCCTGAGCCAAGCCGCATCGGGGCTGAGGTTTGTTCCCCGAGCCCAGTTTCCCTTTGCAGAATGCAGCTCCTAGCAGCGCGTTTTGTGCGGTTTCGGAGCTAGGCCCTAGGTGGGGCCCTCCCGAGCTGGCTCTGGGGGGGTTGCTAGGGCCAGTGCACACAGGGCTTCTTCAGGCCAAATCAGCCTTCTCCGCGAAGGAGAAGACGTTTGGAGTTGGTTTCCAGCGGCGGAGACCACCAGCCAAGCAGCAGTGCCCACGGAGCCAGAGGCAGCCCAGACCCTCCTTGGCCCTATGGGCAGCCTAGGGCTAGGTGAGAAGCAGGCAGGCGCTGCGCTCCTGAGCCAAGCCGCATCAGGGCTGAGGTTTGTTCCCCGAGCCCAGTTTCCCTTTGCAGAATGCAGCTCCTAGCAGCGCGTTTTGTGCGGTTTCGGAGCTAGGCCCTAGGTGGGGCCCTCCCGAGCTGGCTCTGGGGGGGTTGCTAGGGCCAGTGCACACAGGGCTTCTTCAGGCCAAATCAGCCTTCTCCGCGAAGGAGAAGACGTTTGGAGTTGGTTTCCAGCGGCGGAGACCACCAGCCAAGCAGCAGTGCCCACGGAGCCAGAGGCAGCCCAGACCCTCCTTGGCCCTATGGGCAGCCTAGGGCTAGGTGAGAAGCAGGCAGGCGCTGCGCTCCTGAGCCAAGCCGCATCGGGGCTGAGGTTTGTTCCCCGAGCCCAGTTTCCCTTTGCAGAATGCAGCTCCTAGCAGCGCGTTTTGTGCGGTTTCGGAGCTAGGCCCTAGGTGGGGCCCTCCCGAGCTGGCTCTGGGGGGGTTGCTAGGGCCAGTGCACACAGGGCTTCTTCAGGCCAAATCAGCCTTCTCCGCGAAGGAGAAGACGTTTGGAGTTGGTTTCCAGCGGCGGAGACCACCAGCCAAGCAGCAGTGCCCACGGAGCCAGAGGCAGCCCAGACCCTCCTTGGCCCTATGGGCAGCCTAGGGCTAGGTGAGAAGCAGGCAGGCGCTGCGCTCCTGAGCCAAGCCGCATCGGGGCTGAGGTTTGTTCCCTGAGCCCAGTTTCCCTTTGCAGAATGCAGCTCCTAGCAGCGCGTTTTGTGCGGTTTCGGAGCTAGGCCCTAGGTGGGGCCCTCCCGAGCTGGCTCTGGGGCGGTTGCTAGGGCCAGTGCACACAGGGCTTCTTCAGGCCAAATCAGCCTTCTCCGCGAAGGAGAAGACGTTTGGAGTTGGTTTCCAGCGGCGGAGACCACCAGCCAATCAGCAGTGCCCACGGAGCCAGTGGCAGCCCAGACCCTCCCTGGCCCTATGGGCAGCCTAGGGCTAGGTGAGAACCAGGCAGGCGCTGCGCTCCTGAGCCAAGCCGCATCGGGGCTGAGGTTTGTTCCCCGAGCCCAGTTTCCCTTTGCAGAATGCAGCTCCTAGCAGCGCGTTTTGTGCGGTTTCGGAGCTAGGCCCTAGGTGGGGCCCTCCCGAGCTGGCTCTGGGGCGGTTGCTAGGGCCAGTGCACACAGGGCTTCTTCAGGCCAAATCAGCCTTCTCCGCGAAGGAGAAGACGTTTGGAGTTGGTTTCCAGCGGCGGAGACCACCAGCCAAGCAGCAGTGCCCACGGAGCCAGAGGCAGCCCAGACCCTCCCTGGCCCTATGGGGAGCCTAGGGCTAGGTGAGAAGCAGGCAGGCGCTGCGCTCCTGAGCCAAGCCGCATCGGGGCTGAGGTTTGTTCCCCGAGCCCAGTTTCCCTTTGCAGAATGCAGCTCCTAGCAGCGCGTTTTGTGCGGTTTCGGAGCTAGGCCCTAGGTGGGGCCCTCCCGAGCTGGCTCTGGGGCGGTTGCTAGGGCCAGTGCACACAGGGCTTCTTCAGGCCAAATCAGCCTTCTCCGCGAAGGAGAAGACGTTTGGAGTTGGTTTCCAGCGGCGGAGACCACCAGCTAAGCAGCAGTGCCCACGGAGCCAGAGGCAGCCCAGACCCTCCCTGGCCCTATGGGGAGCCTAGGGCTAGGTGAGAAGCAGGCAGGCGCTGCGCTCCTGAGCCAAGCCGCATCGGGGCTGAGGTTTGTTCCCCGAGCCCAGTTTCCCTTTGCAGAATGCAGCTCCTAGCAGCGCGTTTTGTGCGGTTTCGGAGCTAGGCCCTAGGTGGGGCCCTCCCGAGCTGGCTCTGGGGGGGTTGCTAGGGCCAGTGCACACAGGGCTTCTTCAGGCCAAATCAGCCTTCTCCGCGAAGGAGAAGACGTTTGGAGTTGGTTTCCAGCGGCGGAGACCACCAGCCAAGCAGCAGTGCCCACGGAGCCAGAGGCAGCCCAGACCCTCCTTGGCCCTATGGGCAGCCTAGGGCTAGGTGAGAAGCAGGCAGGCGCTGCGCTCCTGAGCCAAGCCGCATCAGGGCTGAGGTTTGTTCCCCGAGCCCAGTTTCCCTTTGCAGAATGCAGCTCCTAGCAGCGCGTTTTGTGCGGTTTCGGAGCTAGGCCCTAGGTGGGGCCCTCCCGAGCTGGCTCTGGGGGGGTTGCTAGGGCCAGTGCACACAGGGCTTCTTCAGGCCAAATCAGCCTTCTCCGCGAAGGAGAAGACGTTTGGAGTTGGTTTCCAGCGGCGGAGACCACCAGCCAAGCAGCAGTGCCCACGGAGCCAGAGGCAGCCCAGACCCTCCTTGGCCCTATGGGCAGCCTAGGGCTAGGTGAGAAGCAGGCAGGCGCTGCGCTCCTGAGCCAAGCCGCATCGGGGCTGAGGTTTGTTCCCCGAACCCAGTTTCCCTTTGCAGAATGCAGCTCCTAGCAGCGCGTTTTGTGCGGTTTCGGAGCTAGGCCCTAGGTGGGGCCCTCCCGAGCTGGCTCTGGGGGGGTTGCTAGGGCCAGTGCACACAGGGCTTCTTCAGGCCAAATCAGCCTTCTCCGCGAAGGAGAAGACGTTTGGAGTTGGTTTCCAGCGGCGGAGACCACCAGCCAAGCAGCAGTGCCCACGGAGCCAGAGGCAGCCCAGACCCTCCCTGGCCCTATGGGGAGCCTAGGGCTAGGTGAGAAGCAGGCAGGCGCTGCGCTCCTGAGCCAAGCCGCATCGGGGCTGAGGTTTGTTCCCCGAGCCCAGTTTCCCTTTGCAGAATGCAGCTCCTAGCAGCGCGTTTTGTGCGGTTTCGGAGCTAGGCCCTAGGTGGGGCCCTCCCGAGCTGGCTCTGGGGGGGTTGCTAGGGCCAGTGCACACAGGGCTTCTTCAGGCCAAATCAGCCTTCTCCGCGAAGGAGAAGACGTTTGGAGTTGGTTTCCAGCGGCGGATACCACCAGCCAAGCAGCAGTGCCCACGGAGCCAGAGGCAGCCCAGACCCTCCTTGGCCCTATGGGCAGCCTAGGGCTAGGTGAGAAGCAGGCAGGCGCTGCGCTCCTGAGCCAAGCCGCATCGGGGCTGAGGTTTGTTCCCCGAGCCCAGTTTCCCTTTGCAGAATGCAGCTCCTAGCAGCGCGTTTTGTGCGGTTTCGGAGCTAGGCCCTAGGTGGGGCCCTCACGTGCTGGCTCTGGGGCGGTTGCTAGGGCCAGTGCACACAGGGCTTCTTCAGGCCAAATCAGCCTTCTCCGCGAAGGAGAAGACGTTTGGAGTTGGTTTCCAGCGGCGGAGACCACCAGCCAAGCAGCAGTGCCCACGGAGCCAGTGGCAGCCCAGACCCTCCTTGGCACTATGGGCAGCCTAGGGCTAGGTGAGAACCAGGCAGGCGCTGCGCTCCTGAGCCAAGCCGCATCGGGGCTGAGGTTTGTTCCCCGAGCCCAGTTTCCCTTTGCAGAATGCAGCTCCTAGCAGCGCGTTTTGTGCGGTTTCGGAGCTAGGCCCTAGGTGGGGCCCTCCCGAGCTGGCTCTGGGGGGGTTGCTAGGGCCAGTGCACACAGGGCTTCTTCAGGCCAAATCAGCCTTCTCCGCGAAGGAGAAGACGTTTGGAGTTGGTTTCCAGCGGCGGAGACCACCAGCCAAGCAGCAGTGCCCACGGAGCCAGAGGCAGCCCAGACCCTCCCTGGCCCTATGGGGAGCCTAGGGCTAGGTGAGAAGCAGGCAGGCGCTGCGCTCCTGAGCCAAGCCGCATCAGGGCTGAGGTTTGTTCCCCGAGCCCAGTTTCCCTTTGCAGAATGCAGCTCCTAGCAGCGCGTTTTGTGCGGTTTCGGAGCTAGGCCCTAGGTGGGGCCCTCCCGAGCTGGCTCTGGGGCGGTTGCTAGGGCCAGTGCACACAGGGCTTCTTCAGGCCAAATCAACCTTCTCCGCGAAGGAGAAGACGTTTGGAGTGGGTTTCCAGCGGCGGAGACCACCAGCCAAGCAGCAGTGCCCACGGAGCCAGAGGCAGCCCAGACCCTCCCTGGCCCTATGGGCAGCCTAGGGCTAGGTGAGAAGCAGGCAGGCGCTGCGCTCCTGAGCCAAGCCGCATCGGGGCTGAGGTTTGTTCCCCGAGCCCAGTTTCCCTTTGCAGAATGCAGCTCCTAGCAGCGCGTTTTGTGCGGTTTCGGAGCTAGGCCCTAGGTGGGGCCCTCCCGAGCTGGCTCTGGGGGGGTTGCTAGGGCCAGTGCACACAGGGCTTCTTCAGGCCAAATCAGCCTTCTCCGCGAAGGAGAAGACGTTTGGAGTTGGTTTCCAGCGGCGGAGACCACCAGCCAAGCAGCAGTGCCCACGGAGCCAGAGGCAGCCCAGACCCTCCCTGGCCCTATGGGGAGCCTAGGGCTAGGTGAGAACCAGGCAGGCGCTGCGCTCCTGAGCCAAGCCGCATCGGGGCTGAGGTTTGTTCCCCGAGCCCAGTTTCCCTTTGCAGAATGCAGCTCCTAGCAGCGCGTTTTGTGCGGTTTCGGAGCTAGGCCCTAGGTGGGGCCCTCCCGAGCTGGCTCTGGGGGGGTTGCTAGGGCCAGTGCACACAGGGCTTCTTCAGGCCAAATCAGCCTTCTCCGCGAAGGAGAAGACGTTTGGAGTTGGTTTCCAGCGGCGGAGAGCACCAGCCAAGCAGCAGTGCCCACGGAGCCAGAGGCAGCCCAGACCCTCCTTGGCCCTATGGGCAGCCTAGGGCTAGGTGAGAAGCAGGCAGGCGCTGCGCTCCTGAGCCAAGCCGCATCGGGGCTGAGGTTTGTTCCCCGAGCCCAGTTTCCCTTTGCAGAATGCAGCTCGTAGCAGCGCGTTTTGTGCGGTTTCGGAGCTAGGCCCTAGGTGGGGCCCTCCCGAGCTGGCTCTGGGGGGGTTGCTAGGGCCAGTGCACACAGGGCTTCTTCAGGCCAAATCAGCCTTCTCCGCGAAGGAGAAGACGTTTGGAGTTGGTTTCCAGCGGCGGAGACCACCAGCCAAGCAGCAGTGCCCACGGAGCCAGAGGCAGCCCAGACCCTCCTTGGCCCTATGGGCAGCCTAGGGCTAGGTGAGAAGCAGGCAGGCGCTGCGCTCCTGAGCCAAGCCGCATCGGGGCTGAGGTTTGTTCCCCGAGCCCAGTTTCCCTTTGCAGAATGCAGCTCCTAGCAGCGCGTTTTGTGCGGTTTCGGAGCTAGGCCCTAGGTGGGGCCCTCCCGAGCTGGCTCTGGGGGGGTTGCTAGGGCCAGTGCACACAGGGCTTCTTCAGGCCAAATCAGCCTTCTCCGCGAAGGAGAAGACGTTTGGAGTTGGTTTCCAGCGGCGGAGACCACCAGCCAAGCAGCAGTGCCCACGGAGCCAGAGGCAGCCCAGACCCTCCCTGGCCCTATGGGGAGCCTAGGGCTAGGTGAGAACCAGGCAGGCGCTGCGCTCCTGAGCCAAGCCGCATCGGGGCTGAGGTTTGTTCCCCGAGCCCAGTTTCCCTTTGCAGAATGCAGCTCCTAGCAGCGCGTTTTGTGCGGTTTCGGAGCTAGGCCCTAGGTGGGGCCCTCCCGAGCTGGCTCTGGGGGGGTTGCTAGGGCCAGTGCACACAGGGCTTCTTCAGGCCAAATCAGCCTTCTCCGCGAAGGAGAAGACGTTTGGAGTTGGTTTCCAGCGGCGGAGACCACCAGCCAAGCAGCAGTGCCCACGGAGCCAGAGGCAGCCCAGACCCTCCCTGGCCCTATGGGGAGCCTAGGGCTAGGTGAGAACCAGGCAGGCGCTGCGCTCCTGAGCCAAGCCGCATCGGGGCTGAGGTTTGTTCCCCGAGCCCAGTTTCCCTTTGCAGAATGCAGCTCCTAGCAGCGCGTTTTGTGCGGTTTCGGAGCTAGGCCCTAGGTGGGGCCCTCCCGAGCTGGCTCTGGGGCGGTTGCTAGGGCCAGTGCACACAGGGCTTCTTCAGGCCAAATCAGCCTTCTCCGCGAAGGAGAAGACGTTTGGAGTTGGTTTCCAGCGGCGGAGACCACCAGCCAAGCAGCAGTGCCCACGGAGCCAGAGGCAGCCCAGACCCTCCCTGGCCCTATGGGCAGCCTAGGGCTAGGTGAGAAGCAGGCAGGCGCTGCGCTCCCGAGCCAAGCCGCATCGGGGCTGAGGTTTGTTCCCCGAGCCCAGTTTCCCTTTGCAGAATGCAGCTCCTAGCAGCGCGTTTTGTGCGGTTTCGGAGCTAGGCCCTAGGTGGGGCCCTCCCGAGCTGGCTCTGGGGGGGTTGCTAGGGCCAGTGCACACAGGGCTTCTTCAGGCCAAATCAGCCTTCTCCGCGAAGGAGAAGACGTTTGGAGTTGGTTTCCAGCGGCGGAGACCACCAGCCAAGCAGCAGTGCCCACGGAGCCAGAGGCAGCCCAGACCCTCCCTGGCCCTATGGGCAGCCTAGGGCTAGGTGAGAAGCAGGCAGGCGCTGCGCTCCTGAGCCAAGCCGCATCGGGGCTGAGGTTTGTTCCCCGAGCCCAGTTTCCCTTTGCAGAATGCAGCTCCTAGCAGCGCATTTTGTGCGGTTTCGGAGCTAGGCCCTAGGTGGGGCCCTCCCGAGCTGGCTCTGGGGGGGTTGCTAGGGCCAGTGCACACAGGGCTTCTTCAGGCCAAATCAGCCTTCTCCGCGAAGGAGAAGACGTTTGGAGTTGGTTTCCAGCGGCGGAGACCACCAGCCAAGCAGCAGTGCCCACGGAGCCAGAGGCAGCCCAGACCCTCCCTGGCCCTATGGGCAGCCTAGGGCTAGGTGAGAACCAGGCAGGCGCTGCGCTCCTGAGCCAAGCCGCATCGTGGCTGAGGTTTGTTCCCCGAGCCCAGTTTCCCTTTGCAGAATGCAGCTCCTAGCAGCGCGTTTTGTGCGGTTTCGGAGCTAGGCCCTAGGTGGGGCCCTCCCGAGCTGGCTCTGGGGGGGTTGCTAGGGCCAGTGCACACAGGGCTTCTTCAGGCCAAATCAGCCTTCTCCGCGAAGGAGAAGACGTTTGGAGTTGGTTTCCAGCGGCGGAGACCACCAGCCAAGCAGCAGTGCCCACGGAGCCAGAGGCAGCCCAGACCCTCCCTGGCCCTATGGGCAGCCTAGGGCTAGGTGAGAACCAGGCAGGCGCTGCGCTCCTGAGCCAAGCCGCATCGGGGCTGAGGTTTGTTCCCCGAGCCCAGTTTCCCTTTGCAGAATGCAGCTCCTAGCAGCGCGTTTTGTGCGGTTTCGGAGCTAGGCCCTAGGTGGGGCCCTCCCGAGCTGGCTCTGGGGGGGTTGCTAGGGCCAGTGCACACAGGGCTTCTTCAGGCCAAATCAGCCTTCTCCGCGAAGGAGAAGACGTTTGGAGTGGGTTTCCAGCGGCGGAGACCACCAGCCAAGCAGCAGTGCCCACGGAGCCAGAGGCAGCCCAGACCCTCCTTGGCCCTATGGGCAGCCTAGGGCTAGGTGAGAAGCAGGCAGGCGCTGCGCTCCTGAGCCAAGCCGCATCGGGGCTGAGGTTTGTTCCCCGAGCCCAGTTTCCCTTTGCAGAATGCAGCTCCTAGCAGCGCGTTTTGTGCGGTTTCGGAGCTAGGCCCTAGGTGGGGCCCTCCCGAGCTGGCTCTGGGGGGGTTGCTAGGGCCAGTGCACACAGGGCTTCTTCAGGCCAAATCAGCCTTCTCCGCGAAGGAGAAGACGTTTGGAGTTGGTTTCCAGCGGCGGAGACCACCAGCCAAGCAGCAGTGCCCACGGAGCCAGAGGCAGCCCAGACCCTCCTTGGCCCTATGGGCAGCCTAGGGCTAGGTGAGAAGCAGGCAGGCGCTGCGCTCCTGAGCCAAGCCGCATCGGGGCTGAGGTTTGTTCCCCGAGCCCAGTTTCCCTTTGCAGAATGCAGCTCCTAGCAGCGCGTTTTGTGCGGTTTCGGAGCTAGGCCCTAGGTGGGGCCCTCCCGAGCTGGCTCTGGGGGGGTTGCTAGGGCCAGTGCACACAGGGCTTCTTCAGGCCAAATCAGCCTTCTCCGCGAAGGAGAAGACGTTTGGAGTTGGTTTCCAGCGGCGGAGACCACCAGCCAAGCAGCAGTGCCCACGGAGCCAGAGGCAGCCCAGACCCTCCCTGGCCCTATGGGCAGCCTAGGGCTAGGTGAGAACCAGGCAGGCGCTGCGCTCCTGAGCCAAGCCGCATCGGGGCTGAGGTTTGTTCCCCGAGCCCAGTTTCCCTTTGCAGAATGCAGCTCCTAGCAGCGCGTTTTGTGCGGTTTCGGAGCTAGGCCCTAGGTGGGGCCCTCCCGAGCTGGCTCTGGGGGGGTTGCTAGGGCCAGTGCACACAGGGCTTCTTCAGGCCAAATCAGCCTTCTCCGCGAAGGAGAAGACGTTTGGAGTTGGTTTCCAGCGGCGGAGACCACCAGCCAAGCAGCAGTGCCCACGGAGCCAGAGGCAGCCCAGACCCTCCCTGGCCCTATGGGCAGCCTAGGGCTAGGTGAGAACCAGGCAGGCGCTGCGCTCCTGAGCCAAGCCGCATCGGGGCTGAGGTTTGTTCCCCGAGCCCAGTTTCCCTTTGCAGAATGCAGCTCCTAGCAGCGCGTTTTGTGCGGTTTCGGAGCTAGGCCCTAGGTGGGGCCCTCCCGAGCTGGCTCTGGGGCGGTTGCTAGGGCCAGTGCACACAGGGCTTCTTCAGGCCAAATCAGCCTTCTCCGCGAAGGAGAAGACGTTTGGAGTTGGTTTCCAGCGGCGGAGACCACCAGCCAAGCAGCAGTGCCCACGGAGCCAGAGGCAGCCCAGACCCTCCCTGGCCCTATGGGCAGCCTAGGGCTAGGTGAGAAGCAGGCAGGCGCTGCGCTCCCGAGCCAAGCCGCATCGGGGCTGAGGTTTGTTCCCCGAGCCCAGTTTCCCTTTGCAGAATGCAGCTCCTAGCAGCGCGTTTTGTGCGGTTTCGGAGCTAGGCCCTAGGTGGGGCCCTCCCGAGCTGGCTCTGGGGGGGTTGCTAGGGCCAGTGCACACAGGGCTTCTTCAGGCCAAATCAGCCTTCTCCGCGAAGGAGAAGACGTTTGGAGTTGGTTTCCAGCGGCGGAGACCACCAGCCAAGCAGCAGTGCCCACGGAGCCAGAGGCAGCCCAGACCCTCCCTGGCCCTATGGGGAGCCTAGGGCTAGGTGAGAACCAGGCAGGCGCTGCGCTCCTGAGCCAAGCCGCATCGGGGCTGAGGTTTGTTCCCCGAGCCCAGTTTCCCTTTGCAGAATGCAGCTCCTAGCAGCGCGTTTTGTGCGGTTTCGGAGCTAGGCCCTAGGTGGGGCCCTCCCGAGCTGGCTCTGGGGGGGTTGCTAGGGCCAGTGCACACAGGGCTTCTTCAGGCCAAATCAGCCTTCTCCGCGAAGGAGAAGACGTTTGGAGTTGGTTTCCAGCGGCGGAGACCACCAGCCAAGCAGCAGTGCCCACGGAGCCAGAGGCAGCCCAGACCCTCCTTGGCCCTATGGGCAGCCTAGGGCTAGGTGAGAAGCAGGCAGGCGCTGCGCTCCTGAGCCAAGCCGCATCGGGGCTGAGGTTTGTTCCCCGAGCCCAGTTTCCCTTTGCAGAATGCAGCTCCTAGCAGCGCATTTTGTGCGGTTTCGGAGCTAGGCCCTAGGTGGGGCCCTCCCGAGCTGGCTTTGGGGGTTTGCTAGGGCCAGTGCACACAGGGCTTCTTCAGGCCAAATCAGCCTTCTCCGCGAAGGAGAAGACGTTTGGAGTTGGTTTCCAGCGGCGGAGACCACCAGCCAAGCAGCAGTGCCCACGGAGCCAGAGGCAGCCCAGACCCTCCCTGGCCCTATGGGCAGCCTAGGGCTAGGTGAGAACCAGGCAGGCGCTGCGCTCCTGAGCCAAGCCGCATCGGGGCTGAGGTTTGTTCCCCGAGCCCAGTTTCCCTTTGCAGAATGCAGCTCCTAGCAGCGCGTTTTGTGCGGTTTCGGAGCTAGGCCCTAGGTGGGGCCCTCCCGAGCTGGCTCTGGGGGGGTTGCTAGGGCCAGTGCACACAGGGCTTCTTCAGGCCAAATCAGCCTTCTCCGCGAAGGAGAAGACGTTTGGAGTTGGTTTCCAGCGGCGGAGACCACCAGCCAAGCAGCAGTGCCCACGGAGCCAGAGGCAGCCCAGACCCTCCCTGGCCCTATGGGCAGCCTAGGGCTAGGTGAGAACCAGGCAGGCGCTGCGCTCCTGAGCCAAGCCGCATCGGGGCTGAGGTTTGTTCCCCGAGCCCAGTTTCCCTTTGCAGAATGCAGCTCCTAGCAGCGCGTTTTGTGCGGTTTCGGAGCTAGGCCCTAGGTGGGGCCCTCCCGAGCTGGCTCTGGGGCGGTTGCTAGGGCCAGTGCACACAGGGCTTCTTCAGGCCAAATCAGCCTTCTCCGCGAAGGAGAAGACGTTTGGAGTTGGTTTCCAGCGGCGGAGACCACCAGCCAAGCAGCAGTGCCCACGGAGCCAGAGGCAGCCCAGACCCTCCTTGGCCCTATGGGCAGCCTAGGGCTAGGTGAGAAGCAGGCAGGCGCTGCGCTCCTGAGCCAAGCCGCATCGGGGCTGAGGTTTGTTCCCCGAGCCCAGTTTCCCTTTGCAGAATGCAGCTCCTAGCAGCGCGTTTTGTGCGGTTTCGGAGCTAGGCCCTAGGTGCGGCCCTCCCGAGCTGGCTCTGGGGGGGTTGCTAGGGCCAGTGCACACAGGGCTTCTTCAGGCCAAATCAGCCTTCTCCGCGAAGGAGAAGACGTTTGGAGTTGGTTTCCAGCGGCGGAGACCATCAGCCAAGCAGCAGTGCCCACGGAGCCAGAGGCAGCCCAGACCCTCCTTGGCCCTATGGGCAGCCTAGGGCTAGGTGAGAAGCAGGCAGGCGCTGCGCTCCTGAGCCAAGCCGCATCGGGGCTGAGGTTTGTTCCCCGAGCCCAGTTTCCCTTTGCAGAATGCAGCTCCTAGCAGCGCGTTTTGTGCGGTTTCGGAGCTAGGCCCTAGGTGGGGCCCTCCCGAGCTGGCTCTGGGGCGGTTGCTAGGGCCAGTGCACACAGGGCTTCTTCAGGCCAAATCAGCCTTCTCCGCGAAGGAGAAGACGTTTGGAGTTGGTTTCCAGCGGCGGAGACCACCAGCCAAGCAGCAGTGCCCACGGAGCCAGAGGCAGCCCAGACCCTCCTTGGCCCTATGGGCAGCCTAGGGCTAGGTGAGAACCAGGCAGGCGCTGCGCTCCTGAGCCAAGCCGCATCGGGGCTGAGGTTTGTTCCCCGAGCCCAGTTTCCCTTTGCAGAATGCAGCTCCTAGCAGCGCGTTTGGTGCGGTTTCGGAGCTAGGCCCTAGGTGGGGCCCTCCCGAGCTGGCTCTGGGGGGGTTGCTAGGGCCAGTGCACACAGGGCTTCTTCAGGCCAAATCAGCCTTCTCCGCGAAGGAGAAGACGTTTGGAGTTGGTTTCCAGCGGCGGAGACCACCAGCCAAGCAGCAGTGCCCACGGAGCCAGAGGCAGCCCAGACCCTCCCTGGCCCTATGGGGAGCCTAGGGCTAGGTGAGAACCAGGCAGGCGCTGCGCTCCTGAGCCAAGCCGCATCGGGGCTGAGGTTTGGTCCCCGAGCCCAGTTTCCCTTTGCAGAATGCAGCTCCTAGCAGCGCGTTTTGTGCGGTTTCGGAGCTAGGCCCTAGGTGGGGCCCTCCCGAGCTGGCTCTGGGGCGGTTGCTAGGGCCAGTGCACACAGGGCTTCTTCAGGCCAAATCAGCCTTCTCCGCGAAGGAGAAGACGTTTGGAGTTGGTTTCCAGCGGCGGAGACCACCAGCCAAGCAGCAGTGCCCACGGAGCCAGAGGCAGCCCAGACCCTCCTTGGCCCTATGGGCAGCCTAGGGCTAGGTGAGAAGCAGGCAGGCGCTGCGCTCCCGAGCCAAGCCGCATCGGGGCTGAGGTTTGTTCCCCGAGCCCAGTTTCCCTTTGCAGAATGCAGCTCCTAGCAGCGCGTTTTGTGCGGTTTCGGAGCTAGGCCCTAGGTGGGGCCCTCCCGAGCTGGCTCTGGGGGGGTTGCTAGGGCCAGTGCACACAGGGCTTCTTCAGGCCAAATCAGCCTTCTCCGCGAAGGAGAAGACGTTTGGAGTTGGTTTCCAGCGGCGGAGACCACCAGCCAAGCAGCAGTGCCCATGGAGCCAGAAGCAGCCCAGACCCTCCCTGGCCCTATGGGGAGCCTAGGGCTAGGTGAGAACCAGGCAGGCGCTGCGCTCCTGAGCCAAGCCGCATCGGGGCTGAGGTTTGTTCCCCGAGCCCAGTTTCCCTTTGCAGAATGCAGCTCCTAGCAGCGCGTTTTGTGCGGTTTCGGAGCTAGGCCCTAGGTGGGGCCCTCCCGAGCTGGCTCTGGGGGGGTTGCTAGGGCCAGTGCACACAGGGCTTCTTCAGGCCAAATCAGCCTTCTCCGCGAAGGAGAAGACGTTTGGAGTTGGTTTCCAGCGGCGGAGACCACCAGCCAAGCAGCAGTGCCCACGGAGCCAGAGGCAGCCCAGACCCTCCCTGGCCCTATGGGCAGCCTAGGGCTAGGTGAGAAGCAGGCAGGCGCTGCGCTCCTGAGCCAAGCCGCATCGGGGCTGAGGTTTGTTCCCCGAGCCCAGTTTCCCTTTGCAGAATGCAGCTCCTAGCAGCGCGTTTTGTGCGGTTTCGGAGCTAGGCCCTAGGTGGGGCCCTCCCGAGCTGGCTCTGGGGGGGTTGCTAGGGCCAGTGCACACAGGGCTTCTTCAGGCCAAATCAGCCTTCTCCGCGAAGGAGAAGACGTTTGGAGTTGGTTTCCAGCGGCGGAGACCACCAGCCAAGCAGCAGTGCCCACGGAGACAGAGGCAGCCCAGACCCTCCCTGGCCCTATGGGCAGCCTAGGGCTAGGTGAGAACCAGGCAGGCGCTGCGCTCCTGAGCCAAGCCGCATCGGGGCTGAGGTTTGTTCCCCGAGCCCAGTTTCCCTTTGCAGAATGCAGCTCCTAGCAGCGCGTTTTGTGCGGTTTCGGAGCTAGGCCCTAGGTGGGGCCCTCCCGAGCTGGCTCTGGGGCGGTTGCTAGGGCCAGTGCACACAGGGCTTCTTCAGGCCAAATCAGCCTTCTCCGCGAAGGAGAAGACGTTTGGAGTTGGTTTCCAGCGGCGGAGACCACCAGCCAAGCAGCAGTGCCCACGGAGCCAGAGGCAGCCCAGACCCACCTTGGCCCTATGGGCAGCCTAGGGCTAGGTGAGAAGCAGGCAGGCGCTGCGCTCCCGAGCCAAGCCGCATCGGGGCTGAGGTTTGTTCCCCGAGCCCAGTTTCCCTTTGCAGAATGCAGCTCCTAGCAGCGCGTTTTGTGCGGTTTCGGAGCTAGGCCCTAGGTGGGGCCCTCCCGAGCTGGCTCTGGGGCGGTAGCTAGGGCCAGTGCACACAGGGCTTCTTCAGGCCAAATCAGCCTTCTCCGCGAAGGAGAAGACGTTTGGAGTTGGTTTCCAGCGGCGGAGACCACCAGCCAAGCAGCAGTGCCCACGGAGCCAGAGGCAGCCCAGACCCTCCTTGGCCCTATGGGCAGCCTAGGGCTAGGTGAGAACCAGGCAGGCGCTGCGCTCCTGAGCCAAGCCGCATCGGGGCTGAGGTTTGTTCCCCGAGCCCAGTTTCCCTTTGCAGAATGCAGCTCCTAGCAGCGCGTTTTGTGCGGTTTCGGAGCTAGGCCCTAGGTGGGGCCCTCCCGAGCTGGCTCTGGGGGGGTTGCTAGGGCCAGTGCACACAGGGCTTCTTCAGGCCAAATCAGCCTTCTCCGCGAAGGAGAAGACGTTTGGAGTTGGTTTCCAGCGGCGGAGACCACCAGCCAAGCAGCAGTGCCCACGGAGCCAGAGGCAGCCCAGACCCTCCCTGGCCCTATGGGGAGCCTAGGGCTAGGTGAGAACCAGGCAGGCGCTGCGCTCCTGAGCCAAGCCGCATCGGGGCTGAGGTTTGTTCCCCGAGCCCAGTTTCCCTTTGCAGAATGCAGCTCCTAGCAGCGCGTTTTGTGCGGTTTCGGAGCTAGGCCCTAGGTGGGGCCCTCCCGAGCTGGCTCTGGGGGGGTTGCTAGGGCCAGTGCACACAGGGCTTCTTCAGGCCAAATCAGCCTTCTCCGCGAAGGAGAAGACGTTTGGAGTTGGTTTCCAGCGGCGGAGACCACCAGCCAAGCAGCAGTGCCCACGGAGCCAGAGGCAGCCCAGACCCTCCCTGGCCCTATGGGGAGCCTAGGGCTAGGTGAGAAGCAGGCAGGCGCTGCGCTCCTGAGCCAAGCCGCATCGGGGCTGAGGTTTGTTCCCCGAGCCCAGTTTCCCTTTGCAGAATGCAGCTCCTAGCAGCGCGTTTTGTGCGGTTTCGGAGCTAGGCCCTAGGTGGGGCCCTCCCGAGCTGGCTCTGGGGGGGTTGCTAGGGCCAGTGCACACAGGGCTTCTTCAGGCCAAATCAGCCTTCTCCGCGAAGGAGAAGACGTTTGGAGTGGGTTTCCAGCGGCGGAGACCACCAGCCAAGCAGCAGTGCCCACGGAGCCAGAGGCAGCCCAGACCCTCCCTGGCCCTATGGGCAGCCTAGGGCTAGGTGAGAACCAGGCAGGCGCTGCGCTCCTGAGCCAAGCCGCATCGGGGCTGAGGTTTGTTCCCCGAGCCCAGTTTCCCTTTGCAGAATGCAGCTCCTAGCAGCGCGTTTTGTGCGGTTTCGGAGCTAGGCCCTAGGTGGGGCCCTCCCGAGCTGGCTCTGGGGCGGTTGCTAGGGCCAGTGCACACAGGGCTTCTTCAGGCCAAATCAGCCTTCTCCGCGAAGGAGAAGACGTTTGGAGTGGGTTTCCAGCGGCGGAGACCACCAGCCAAGCAGCAGTGCCCACGGAGCCAGAGGCAGCCCAGACCCTCCTTGGCCCTATGGGCAGCCTAGGGCTAGGTGAGAACCAGGCAGGCGCTGCGCTCCTGAGCCAAGCCGCATCGGGGCTGAGGTTTGTTCCCCGAGCCCAGTTTCCCTTTGCAGAATGCAGCTCCTATCAGCGCGTTTTGTGCGGTTTCGGAGCTAGGCCCTAGGTGGGGCCCTCCCGAGCTGGCTCTGGGGCGGTTGCTAGGGCCAGTGCACACAGGGCTTCTTCAGGCCAAATCAGCCTTCTCCGCGAAGGAGAAGACGTTTGGAGTTGGTTTCCAGCGGCGGAGACCACCAGCCAAGCAGCAGTGCCCACGGAGCCAGAGGCAGCCCAGACCCTCCCTGGCCCTATGGGGAGCTTAGGGCTAGGTGAGAACCAGGCAGGCGCTGCGCTCCTGAGCCAAGCCGCATCGGGGCTGAGGTTTGTTCCCCGAGCCCAGTTTCCCTTTGCAGAATGCAGCTCCTAGCAGCGCGTTTTGTGCGGTTTCGGAGCTAGGCCCTAGGTGGGGCCCTCCCGAGCTGGCTCTGGGGCGGTTGCTAGGGCCAGTGCACACAGGGCTTCTTCAGGCCAAATCAGCCTTCTCCGCGAAGGAGAAGACGTTTGGAGTTGGTTTCCAGCGGCGGAGACCACCAGCCAAGCAGCAGTGCCCACGGAGCCAGAGGCAGCCCAGACCCTCCTTGGCCCTATGGGCAGCCTAGAGCTAGGTGAGAAGCAGGCAGGCGCTGCGCTCCCGAGCCAAGCCGCATCGGGGCTGAGGTTTGTTCCCCGAGCCCAGTTTCCCTTTGCAGAATGCAGCTCCTAGCAGCGCGTTTTGTGCGGTTTCGGAGCTAGGCCCTAGGTGGGGCCCTCCCGAGCTGGCTCTGGGGCGGTTGCTAGGGCCAGTGCACACAGGGCTTCTTCAGGCCAAATCAGCCTTCTCCGCGAAGGAGAAGACGTTTGGAGTTGGTTTCCAGCGGCGGAGACCACCAGCCAAGCAGCAGTGCCCACGGAGCCAGAGGCAGCCCAGACCCTCCTTGGCCCTATGGGCAGCCTAGAGCTAGGTGAGAAGCAGGCAGGCGCTGCGCTCCTGAGCCAAGCCGCATCGGGGCTGAGGTTTGTTCCCCGAGCCCAGTTTCCCTTTGCAGAATGCAGCTCCTAGCAGCGCGTTTTGTGCGGTTTCGGAGCTAGGCCCTAGGTGGGGCCCTCCCGAGCTGGCTCTGGGGGGGTTGCTAGGGCCAGTGCACACAGGGCTTCTTCAGGCCAAATCAGCCTTCTCCGCGAAGGAGAAGACGTTTGGAGTTGGTTTCCAGCGGCGGAGACCACCAGCCAAGCAGCAGTGCCCACGGAGCCAGAGGCAGCCCAGACCCTCCCTGGCCCTATGGGGAGCCTAGGGCTAGGTGAGAACCAGGCAGGCGCTGCGCTCCTGAGCCAAGCCGCATCGGGGCTGAGGTTTGTTCCCCGAGCCCAGTTTCCCTTTGCAGAATGCAGCTCCTAGCAGCGCGTTTTGTGCGGTTTCGGAGCTAGGCCCTAGGTGGGGCCCTCCCGAGCTGGCTCTGGGGGGGTTGCTAGGGCCAGTGCACACAGGGCTTCTTCAGGCCAAATCAGCCTTCTCCGCGAAGGAGAAGACGTTTGGAGTTGGTTTCCAGCGGCGGAGACCACCAGCCAAGCAGCAGTGCCCACGGAGCCAGAGGCAGCCCAGACCCTCCTTGGCCCTATGGGGAGCCTAGGGCTAGGTGAGAACCAGGCAGGCGCTGCGCTCCTGAGCCAAGCCGCATCGGGGCTGAGGTTTGTTCCCCGAGCCCAGTTTCCCTTTGCAGAATGCAGCTCCTAGCAGCGCGTTTTGTGCGGTTTCGGAGCTAGGCCCTAGGTGGGGCCCTCCCGAGCTGGCTCTGGGGGGGTTGCTAGGGCCAGTGCACACAGGGCTTCTTCAGGCCAAATCAGCCTTCTCCGCGAAGGAGAAGACGTTTGGAGTTGGTTTCCAGCGGCGGAGACCACCAGCCAAGCAGCAGTGCCCACGGAGCCAGAGGCAGCCCAGACCCTCCCTGGCCCTATGGGGAGCCTAGGGCTAGGTGAGAACCAGGCAGGCGCTGCGCTCCTGAGCCAAGCCGCATCGGGGCTGAGGTTTGTTCCCCGAGCCCAGTTTCCCTTTGCAGAATGCAGCTCCTAGCAGCGCGTTTTGTGCGGTTTCGGAGCTAGGCCCTAGGTGGGGCCCTCCCGAGCTGGCTCTGGGGGGGTTGCTAGGGCCAGTGCACACAGGGCTTCTTCAGGCCAAATCAGCCTTCTCCGCGAAGGAGAAGACGTTTGGAGTTGGTTTCCAGCGGCGGAGACCACCAGCCAAGCAGCAGTGCCCACGGAGCCAGAGGCAGCCCAGACCCTCCTTGGCCCTATGGGGAGCCTAGGGCTAGGTGAGAACCAGGCAGGCGCTGCGCTCCTGAGCCAAGCCGCATCGGGGCTGAGGTTTGTTCCCCGAGCCCAGTTTCCCTTTGCAGAATGCAGCTCCTAGCAGCGCGTTTTGTGCGGTTTCGGAGCTAGGCCCTAGGTGGGGCCCTCCCGAGCTGGCTCTGGGGGGGTTGCTAGGGCCAGTGCACACAGGGCTTCTTCAGGCCAAATCAGCCTTCTCCGCGAAGGAGAAGACGTTTGGAGTTGGTTTCCAGCGGCGGAGACCACCAGCCAAGCAGCAGTGCCCACGGAGCCAGAGGCAGCCCAGACCCTCCCTGGCCCTATGGGGAGCCTAGGGCTAGGTGAGAACCAGGCAGGCGCTGCGCTCCTGAGCCAAGCCGCATCGGGGCTGAGGTTTGTTCCCCGAGCCCAGTTTCCCTTTGCAGAATGCAGCTCCTAGCAGCGCGTTTTGTGCGGTTTCGGAGCTAGGCCCTAGGTGGGGCCCTCCCGAGCTGGCTCTGGGGGGGTTGCTAGGGCCAGTGCACACAGGGCTTCTTCAGGCCAAATCAGCCTTCTCCGCGAAGGAGAAGACGTTTGGAGTTGGTTTCCAGCGGCGGAGACCACCAGCCAAGCAGCAGTGCCCACGGAGCCAGAGGCAGCCCAGACCCTCCCTGGCCCTATGGGGAGCCTAGGGCTAGGTGAGAAGCAGGCAGGCGCTGCGCTCCTGAGCCAAGCCGCATCGGGGCTGAGGTTTGTTCCCCGAGCCCAGTTTCCCTTTGCAGAATGCAGCTCCTAGCAGCGCGTTTTGTGCGGTTTCGGAGCTAGGCCCTAGGTGGGGCCCTCCCGAGCTGGCTCTGGGGCGGTTGCTAGGGCCAGTGCACACAGGGCTTCTTCAGGCCAAATCAGCCTTCTCCGCGAAGGAGAAGACGTTTGGAGTTGGTTTCCAGCGGCGGAGACCACCAGCCAAGCAGCAGTGCCCACGGAGCCAGAGGCAGCCCAGACCCTCCTTGGCCCTATGGGCAGCCTAGGGCTAGGTGAGAACCAGGCAGGCGCTGCGCTCCTGAGCCAAGCCGCATCGGGGCTGAGGTTTGTTCCCCGAGCCCAGTTTCCCTTTGCAGAATGCAGCTCCTAGCAGCGCGTTTTGTGCGGTTTCGGAGCTAGGCCCTAGGTGGGGCCCTCCCGAGCTGGCTCTGGGGGGGTTGCTAGGGCCAGTGCACACAGGGCTTCTTCAGGCCAAATCAGCCTTCTCCGCGAAGGAGAAGACGTTTGGAGTTGGTTTCCAGCGGCGGAGACCACCAGCCAAGCAGCAGTGCCCACGGAGCCAGAGGCAGCCCAGACCCTCCCTGGCCCTATGGGGAGCCTAGGGCTAGGTGAGAAGCAGGCAGGCGCTGCGCTCCTGAGCCAAGCCGCATCGGGGCTGAGGTTTGTTCCCCGAGCCCAGTTTCCCTTTGCAGAATGCAGCTCCTAGCAGCGCGTTTTGTGCGGTTTCGGAGCTAGGCCCTAGGTGGGGCCCTCCCGAGCTGGCTCTGGGGGGGTTGCTAGGGCCAGTGCACACAGGGCTTCTTCAGGCCAAATCAGCCTTCTCCGCGAAGGAGAAGACGTTTGGAGTTGGTTTCCAGCGGCGGAGACCACCAGCCAAGCAGCAGTGCCCACGGAGCCAGAGGCAGCCCAGACCCTCCCTGGCCCTATGGGGAGCCTAGGGCTAGGTGAGAACCAGGCAGGCGCTGCGCTCCTGAGCCAAGCCGCATCGGGGCTGAGGTTTGTTCCCCGAGCCCAGTTTCCCTTTGCAGAATGCAGCTCCTAGCAGCGCGTTTTGTGCGGTTTCGGAGCTAGGCCCTAGGTGGGGCCCTCCCGAGCTGGCTCTGGGGGGGTTGCTAGGGCCAGTGCACACAGGGCTTCTTCAGGCCAAATCAGCCTTCTCCGCGAAGGAGAAGACGTTTGGAGTTGGTTTCCAGCGGCGGAGACCACCAGCCAAGCAGCAGTGCCCACGGAGCCAGAGGCAGCCCAGACCCTCCCTGGCCCTATGGGCAGCCTAGGGCTAGGTGAGAACCAGGCAGGCGCTGCGCTCCTGAGCCAAGCCGCATCGGGGCTGAGGTTTGTTCCCCGAGCCCAGTTTCCCTTTGCAGAATGCAGCTCCTAGCAGCGCGTTTTGTGCGGTTTCGGAGCTAGGCCCTAGGTGGGGCCCTCCCGAGCTGGCTCTGGGGCGGTTGCTAGGGCCAGTGCACACAGGGCTTCTTCAGGCCAAATCAGCCTTCTCCGCGAAGGAGAAGACGTTTGGAGTTGGTTTCCAGCGGCGGAGACCACCAGCCAAGCAGCAGTGCCCACGGAGCCAGAGGCAGCCCAGACCCTCCTTGGCCCTATGGGCAGCCTAGGGCTAGGTGAGAAGCAGGCAGGCGCTGCGCTCCTGAGCCAAGCCGCATCGGGGCTGAGGTTTGTTCCCCGAGCCCAGTTTCCCTTTGCAGAATGCAGCTCCTAGCAGCGCGTTTTGTGCGGTTTCGGAGCTAGGCCCTAGGTGGGGCCCTCCCGAGCTGGCTCTGGGGGGGTTGCTAGGGCCAGTGCACACAGGGCTTCTTCAGGCCAAATCAGCCTTCTCCGCGAAGGAGAAGACGTTTGGAGTTGGTTTCCAGCGGCGGAGACCACCAGCCAAGCAGCAGTGCCCACGGAGCCAGAGGCAGCCCAGACCCTCCCTGGCCCTATGGGGAGCCTAGGGCTAGGTGAGAACCAGGCAGGCGCTGCGCTCCTGAGCCAAGCCGCATCGGGGCTGAGGTTTGTTCCCCGAGCCCAGTTTCCCTTTGCAGAATGCAGCTCCTAGCAGCGCGTTTTGTGCGGTTTCGGAGCTAGGCCCTAGGTGGGGCCCTCCCGAGCTGGCTCTGGGGGGGTTGCTAGGGCCAGTGCACACAGGGCTTCTTCAGGCCAAATCAGCCTTCTCCGCGAAGGAGAAGACGTTTGGAGTTGGTTTCCAGCGGCGGAGACCACCAGCCAAGCAGCAGTGCCCACGGAGCCAGAGGCAGCCCAGACCCTCCCTGGCCCTATGGGGAGCCTAGGGCTAGGTGAGAAGCAGGCAGGCGCTGCGCTCCTGAGCCAAGCCGCATCGGGGCTGAGGTTTGTTCCCCGAGCCCAGTTTCCCTTTGCAGAATGCAGCTCCTAGCAGCGCGTTTTGTGCGGTTTCGGAGCTAGGCCCTAGGTGGGGCCCTCCCGAGCTGGCTCTGGGGGGGTTGCTAGGGCCAGTGCACACAGGGCTTCTTCAGGCCAAATCAGCCTTCTCCGCGAAGGAGAAGACGTTTGGAGTTGGTTTCCAGCGGCGGAGACCACCAGCCAAGCAGCAGTGCCCACGGAGCCAGAGGCAGCCCAGACCCTCCCTGGCCCTATGGGCAGCCTAGGGCTAGGTGAGAAGCAGGCAGGCGCTGCGCTCCTGAGCCAAGCCGCATCGGGGCTGAGGTTTGTTCCCCGAGCCCAGTTTCCCTTTGCAGAATGCAGCTCCTAGCAGCGCGTTTTGTGCGGTTTCGGAGCTAGGCCCTAGGTGGGGCCCTCCCGAGCTGGCTCTGGGGGGGTTGCTAGGGCCAGTGCACACAGGGCTTCTTCAGGCCAAATCAGCCTTCTCCGCGAAGGAGAAGACGTTTGGAGTTGGTTTCCAGCGGCGGAGACCACCAGCCAAGCAGCAGTGCCCACGGAGCCAGAGGCAGCCCAGACCCTCCCTGGCCCTATGGGGAGCCTAGGGCTAGGTGAGAACCAGGCAGGCGCTGCGCTCCTGAGCCAAGCCGCATCGGGGCTGAGGTTTGTTCCCCGAGCCCAGTTTCCCTTTGCAGAATGCAGCTCCTAGCAGCGCGTTTTGTGCGGTTTCGGAGCTAGGCCCTAGGTGGGGCCCTCCCGAGCTGGCTCTGGGGGGGTTGCTAGGGCCAGTGCACACAGGGCTTCTTCAGGCCAAATCAGCCTTCTCCGCGAAGGAGAAGACGTTTGGAGTTGGTTTCCAGCGGCGGAGACCACCAGCCAAGCAGCAGTGCCCACGGAGCCAGAGGCAGCCCAGACCCTCCCTGGCCCTATGGGCAGCCTAGGGCTAGGTGAGAACCAGGCAGGCGCTGCGCTCCTGAGCCAAGCCGCATCGGGGCTGAGGTTTGTTCCCCGAGCCCAGTTTCCCTTTGCAGAATGCAGCTCCTAGCAGCGCGTTTTGTGCGGTTTCGGAGCTAGGCCCTAGGTGGGGCCCTCCCGAGCTGGCTCTGGGGCGGTTGCTAGGGCCAGTGCACACAGGGCTTCTTCAGGCCAAATCAGCCTTCTCCGCGAAGGAGAAGACGTTTGGAGTTGGTTTCCAGCGGCGGAGACCACCAGCCAAGCAGCAGTGCCCACGGAGCCAGAGGCAGCCCAGACCCTCCTTGGCCCTATGGGCAGCCTAGGGCTAGGTGAGAAGCAGGCAGGCGCTGCGCTCCCGAGCCAAGCCGCATCGGGGCTGAGGTTTGTTCCCCGAGCCCAGTTTCCCTTTGCAGAATGCAGCTCCTAGCAGCGCGTTTTGTGCGGTTTCGGAGCTAGGCCCTAGGTGGGGCCCTCCCGAGCTGGCTCTGGGGGGGTTGCTAGGGCCAGTGCACACAGGGCTTCTTCAGGCCAAATCAGCCTTCTCCGCGAAGGAGAAGACGTTTGGAGTTGGTTTCCAGCGGCGGAGACCACCAGCCAAGCAGCAGTGCCCACGGAGCCAGAGGCAGCCCAGACCCTCCCTGGCCCTATGGGGAGCCTAGGGCTAGGTGAGAACCAGGCAGGCGCTGCGCTCCTGAGCCAAGCCGCATCGGGGCTGAGGTTTGTTCCCCGAGCCCAGTTTCCCTTTGCAGAATGCAGCTCCTAGCAGCGCGTTTTGTGCGGTTTCGGAGCTAGGCCCTAGGTGGGGCCCTCCCGAGCTGGCTCTGGGGGGGTTGCTAGGGCCAGTGCACACAGGGCTTCTTCAGGCCAAATCAGCCTTCTCCGCGAAGGAGAAGACGTTTGGAGTGGGTTTCCAGCGGCGGAGACCACCAGCCAAGCAGCAGTGCCCACGGAGCCAGAGGCAGCCCAGACCCTCCCTGGCCCTATGGGGAGCCTAGGGCTAGGTGAGAACCAGGCAGGCGCTGCGCTCCTGAGCCAAGCCGCATCGGGGCTGAGGTTTGTTCCCCGAGCCCAGTTTCCCTTTGCAGAATGCAGCTCCTAGCAGCGCGTTTTGTGCGGTTTCGGAGCTAGGCCCTAGGTGGGGCCCTCCCGAGCTGGCTCTGGGGGGGTTGCTAGGGCCAGTGCACACAGGGCTTCTTCAGGCCAAATCAGCCTTCTCCGCGAAGGAGAAGACGTTTGGAGTTGGTTTCCAGCGGCGGAGACCACCAGCCAAGCAGCAGTGCCCACGGAGCCAGAGGCAGCCCAGACCCTCCCTGGCCCTATGGGCAGCCTAGGGCTAGGTGAGAACCAGGCAGGCGCTGCGCTCCTGAGCCAAGCCGCATCGGGGCTGAGGTTTGTTCCCCGAGCCCAGTTTCCCTTTGCAGAATGCAGCTCCTAGCAGCGCGTTTTGTGCGGTTTCGGAGCTAGGCCCTAGGTGGGGCCCTCCCGAGCTGGCTCTGGGGGGGTTGCTAGGGCCAGTGCACACAGGGCTTCTTCAGGCCAAATCAGCCTTCTCCGCGAAGGAGAAGACGTTTGGAGTTGGTTTCCAGCGGCGGAGACCACCAGCCAAGCAGCAGTGCCCACGGAGCCAGAGGCAGCCCAGACCCTCCTTGGCCCTATGGGCAGCCTAGGGCTAGGTGAGAACCAGGCAGGCGCTGCGCTCCTGAGCCAAGCCGCATCGGGGCTGAGGTTTGTTCCCCGAGCCCAGTTTCCCTTTGCAGAATGCAGCTCCTAGCAGCGCGTTTTGTGCGGTTTCGGAGCTAGGCCCTAGGTGGGGCCCTCCCGAGCTGGCTCTGGGGCGGTTGCTAGGGCCAGTGCACACAGGGCTTCTTCAGGCCAAATCAGCCTTCTCCGCGAAGGAGAAGACGTTTGGAGTTGGTTTCCAGCGGCGGAGACCACCAGCCAAGCAGCAGTGCCCACGGAGCCAGAGGCAGCCCAGACCCTCCCTGGCCCTATGGGGAGCCTAGGGCTAGGTGAGAACCAGGCAGGCGCTGCGCTCCTGAGCCAAGCCGCATCGTGGCTGAGGTTTGTTCCCCGAGCCCAGTTTCCCTTTGCAGAATGCAGCTCCTAGCAGCGCGTTTTGTGCGGTTTCGGAGCTAGGCCCTAGGTGGGGCCCTCCCGAGCTGGCTCTGGGGGGGTTGCTAGGGCCAGTGCACACAGGGCTTCTTCAGGCCAAATCAGCCTTCTCCGCGAAGGAGAAGACGTTTGGAGTTGGTTTCCAGCGGCGGAGACCACCAGCCAAGCAGCAGTGCCCACGGAGCCAGAGGCAGCCCAGACCCTCCTTGGCCCTATGGGCAGCCTAGGGCTAGGTGAGAACCAGGCAGGCGCTGCGCTCCTGAGCCAAGCCGCATCGGGGCTGAGGTTTGTTCCCCGAGCCCAGTTTCCCTTTGCAGAATGCAGCTCCTAGCAGCGCGTTTTGTGCGGTTTCGGAGCTAGGCCCTAGGTGGGGCCCTCCCGAGCTGGCTCTGGGGCGGTTGCTAGGGCCAGTGCACACAGGGCTTCTTCAGGCCAAATCAGCCTTCTCCGCGAAGGAGAAGACGTTTGGAGTGGGTTTCCAGCGGCGGAGACCACCAGCCAAGCAGCAGTGCCCACGGAGCCAGAGGCAGCCCAGACCCTCCTTGGCCCTATGGGCAGCCTAGGGCTAGGTGAGAAGCAGGCAGGCGCTGCGCTCCCGAGCCAAGCCGCATCGGGGCTGAGGTTTGTTCCCCGAGCCCAGTTTCCCTTTGCAGAATGCAGCTCCTAGCAGCGCGTTTTGTGCGGTTTCGGAGCTAGGCCCTAGGTGGGGCCCTCCCGAGCTGGCTCTGGGGCGGTTGCTAGGGCCAGTGCACACAGGGCTTCTTCAGGCCAAATCAGCCTTCTCCGCGAAGGAGAAGACGTTTGGAGTGGGTTTCCAGCGGCGGAGACCACCAGCCAAGCAGCAGTGCCCACGGAGCCAGAGGCAGCCCAGACCCTCCCTGGCCCTATGGGGAGCCTAGGGCTAGGTGAGAACCAGGCAGGCGCTGCGCTCCTGAGCCAAGCCGCATCGGGGCTGAGGTTTGTTCCCCGAGCCCAGTTTCCCTTTGCAGAATGCAGCTCCTAGCAGCGCGTTTTGTGCGGTTTCGGAGCTAGGCCCTAGGTGGGGCCCTCCCGAGCTGGCTCTGGGGGGGTTGCTAGGGCCAGTGCACACAGGGCTTCTTCAGGCCAAATCAGCCTTCTCCGCGAAGGAGAAGACGTTTGGAGTGGGTTTCCAGCGGCGGAGACCACCAGCCAAGCAGCAGTGCCCACGGAGCCAGAGGCAGCCCAGACCCTCCCTGGCCCTATGGGGAGCCTAGGGCTAGGTGAGAACCAGGCAGGCGCTGCGCTCCTGAGCCAAGCCGCATCGGGGCTGAGGTTTGTTCCCCGAGCCCAGTTTCCCTTTGCAGAATGCAGCTCCTAGCAGCGCGTTTTGTGCGGTTTCGGAGCTAGGCCCTAGGTGGGGCCCTCCCGAGCTGGCTCTGGGGGGGTTGCTAGGGCCAGTGCACACAGGGCTTCTTCAGGCCAAATCAGCCTTCTCCGCGAAGGAGAAGACGTTTGGAGTTGGTTTCCAGCGGCGGAGACCACCAGCCAAGCAGCAGTGCCCACGGAGCCAGAGGCAGCCCAGACCCTCCTTGGCCCTATGGGCAGCCTAGGGCTAGGTGAGAAGCAGGCAGGCGCTGCGCTCCTGAGCCAAGCCGCATCGGGGCTGAGGTTTGTTCCCCGAGCCCAGTTTCCCTTTGCAGAATGCAGCTCCTAGCAGCGCGTTTTGTGCGGTTTCGGAGCTAGGCCCTAGGTGGGGCCCTCCCGAGCTGGCTCTGGGGGGGTTGCTAGGGCCAGTGCACACAGGGCTTCTTCAGGCCAAATCAGCCTTCTCCGCGAAGGAGAAGACGTTTGGAGTTGGTTTCCAGCGGCGGAGACCACCAGCCAAGCAGCAGTGCCCACGGAGCCAGAGGCAGCCCAGACCCTCCCTGGCCCTATGGGCAGCCTAGGGCTAGGTGAGAACCAGGCAGGCGCTGCGCTCCTGAGCCAAGCCGCATCGGGGCTGAGGTTTGTTCCCCGAGCCCAGTTTCCCTTTGCAGAATGCAGCTCCTAGCAGCGCGTTTTGTGCGGTTTCGGAGCTAGGCCCTAGGTGGGGCCCTCCCGAGCTGGCTCTGGGGGGGTTGCTAGGGCCAGTGCACACAGGGCTTCTTCAGGCCAAATCAGCCTTCTCCGCGAAGGAGAAGACGTTTGGAGTTGGTTTCCAGCGGCGGAGACCACCAGCCAAGCAGCAGTGCCCACGGAGCCAGAGGCAGCCCAGACCCTCCTTGGCCCTATGGGCAGCCTAGGGCTAGGTGAGAACCAGGCAGGCGCTGCGCTCCTGAGCCAAGCCGCATCGGGGCTGAGGTTTGTTCCCCGAGCCCAGTTTCCCTTTGCAGAATGCAGCTCCTAGCAGCGCGTTTTGTGCGGTTTCGGAGCTAGGCCCTAGGTGGGGCCCTCCCGAGCTGGCTCTGGGGCGGTTGCTAGGGCCAGTGCACACAGGGCTTCTTCAGGCCAAATCAGCCTTCTCCGCGAAGGAGAAGACGTTTGGAGTGGGTTTCCAGCGGCGGAGACCACCAGCCAAGCAGCAGTGCCCACGGAGCCAGAGGCAGCCCAGACCCTCCTTGGCCCTATGGGCAGCCTAGGGCTAGGTGAGAAGCAGGCAGGCGCTGCGCTCCCGAGCCAAGCCGCATCGGGGCTGAGGTTTGTTCCCCGAGCCCAGTTTCCCTTTGCAGAATGCAGCTCCTAGCAGCGCGTTTTGTGCGGTTTCGGAGCTAGGCCCTAGGTGGGGCCCTCCCGAGCTGGCTCTGGGGCGGTTGCTAGGGCCAGTGCACACAGGGCTTCTTCAGGCCAAATCAGCCTTCTCCGCGAAGGAGAAGACGTTTGGAGTTGGTTTCCAGCGGCGGAGACCACCAGCCAAGCAGCAGTGCCCACGGAGCCAGAGGCAGCCCAGACCCTCCCTGGCCCTATGGGGAGCCTAGGGCTAGGTGAGAACCAGGCAGGCGCTGCGCTCCTGAGCCAAGCCGCATCGGGGCTGAGGTTTGTTCCCCGAGCCCAGTTTCCCTTTGCAGAATGCAGCTCCTAGCAGCGCGTTTTGTGCGGTTTCGGAGCTAGGCCCTAGGTGGGGCCCTCCCGAGCTGGCTCTGGGGGGGTTGCTAGGGCCAGTGCACACAGGGCTTCTTCAGGCCAAATCAGCCTTCTCCGCGAAGGAGAAGACGTTTGGAGTTGGTTTCCAGCGGCGGAGACCACCAGCCAAGCAGCAGTGCCCACGGAGCCAGAGGCAGCCCAGACCCTCCCTGGCCCTATGGGCAGCCTAGGGCTAGGTGAGAACCAGGCAGGCGCTGCGCTCCTGAGCCAAGCCGCATCGGGGCTGAGGTTTGTTCCCCGAGCCCAGTTTCCCTTTGCAGAATGCAGCTCCTAGCAGCGCGTTTTGTGCGGTTTCGGAGCTAGGCCCTAGGTGGGGCCCTCCCGAGCTGGCTCTGGGGCGGTTGCTAGGGCCAGTGCACACAGGGCTTCTTCAGGCCAAATCAGCCTTCTCCGCGAAGGAGAAGACGTTTGGAGTTGGTTTCCAGCGGCGGAGACCACCAGCCAAGCAGCAGTGCCCACGGAGCCAGAGGCAGCCCAGACCCTCCCTGGCCCTATGGGCAGCCTAGGGCTAGGTGAGAACCAGGCAGGCGCTGCGCTCCTGAGCCAAGCCGCATCGTGGCTGAGGTTTGTTCCCCGAGCCCAGTTTCCCTTTGCAGAATGCAGCTCCTAGCAGCGCGTTTTGTGCGGTTTCGGAGCTAGGCCCTAGGTGGGGCCCTCCCGAGCTGGCTCTGGGGGGGTTGCTAGGGCCAGTGCACACAGGGCTTCTTCAGGCCAAATCAGCCTTCTCCGCGAAGGAGAAGACGTTTGGAGTTGGTTTCCAGCGGCGGAGACCACCAGCCAAGCAGCAGTGCCCACGGAGCCAGAGGCAGCCCAGACCCTCCCTGGCCCTATGGGCAGCCTAGGGCTAGGTGAGAACCAGGCAGGCGCTGCGCTCCTGAGCCAAGCCGCATCGGGGCTGAGGTTTGTTCCCCGAGCCCAGTTTCCCTTTGCAGAATGCAGCTCCTAGCAGCGCGTTTTGTGCGGTTTCGGAGCTAGGCCCTAGGTGGGGCCCTCCCGAGCTGGCTCTGGGGCGGTTGCTAGGGCCAGTGCACACAGGGCTTCTTCAGGCCAAATCAGCCTTCTCCGCGAAGGAGAAGACGTTTGGAGTGGGTTTCCAGCGGCGGAGACCACCAGCCAAGCAGCAGTGCCCACGGAGCCAGAGGCAGCCCAGACCCTCCTTGGCCCTATGGGCAGCCTAGGGCTAGGTGAGAAGCAGGCAGGCGCTGCGCTCCCGAGCCAAGCCGCATCGGGGCTGAGGTTTGTTCCCCGAGCCCAGTTTCCCTTTGCAGAATGCAGCTCCTAGCAGCGCGTTTTGTGCGGTTTCGGAGCTAGGCCCTAGGTGGGGCCCTCCCGAGCTGGCTCTGGGGCGGTTGCTAGGGCCAGTGCACACAGGGCTTCTTCAGGCCAAATCAGCCTTCTCCGCGAAGGAGAAGACGTTTGGAGTTGGTTTCCAGCGGCGGAGACCACCAGCCAAGCAGCAGTGCCCACGGAGCCAGAGGCAGCCCAGACCCTCCCTGGCCCTATGGGCAGCCTAGGGCTAGGTGAGAACCAGGCAGGCGCTGCGCTCCTGAGCCAAGCCGCATCGGGGCTGAGGTTTGTTCCCCGAGCCCAGTTTCCCTTTGCAGAATGCAGCTCCTAGCAGCGCGTTTTGTGCGGTTTCGGAGCTAGGCCCTAGGTGGGGCCCTCCCGAGCTGGCTCTGGGGGGGTTGCTAGGGCCAGTGCACACAGGGCTTCTTCAGGCCAAATCAGCCTTCTCCGCGAAGGAGAAGACGTTTGGAGTTGGTTTCCAGCGGCGGAGACCACCAGCCAAGCAGCAGTGCCCACGGAGCCAGAGGCAGCCCAGACCCTCCCTGGCCCTATGGGGAGCCTAGGGCTAGGTGAGAACCAGGCAGGCGCTGCGCTCCTGAGCCAAGCCGCATCGGGGCTGAGGTTTGTTCCCCGAGCCCAGTTTCCCTTTGCAGAATGCAGCTCCTAGCAGCGCGTTTTGTGCGGTTTCGGAGCTAGGCCCTAGGTGGGGCCCTCCCGAGCTGGCTCTGGGGGGGTTGCTAGGGCCAGTGCACACAGGGCTTCTTCAGGCCAAATCAGCCTTCTCCGCGAAGGAGAAGACGTTTGGAGTTGGTTTCCAGCGGCGGAGACCACCAGCCAAGCAGCAGTGCCCACGGAGCCAGAGGCAGCCCAGACCCTCCCTGGCCCTATGGGGAGCCTAGGGCTAGGTGAGAACCAGGCAGGCGCTGCGCTCCTGAGCCAAGCCGCATCGGGGCTGAGGTTTGTTCCCCGAGCCCAGTTTCCCTTTGCAGAATGCAGCTCCTAGCAGCGCGTTTTGTGCGGTTTCGGAGCTAGGCCCTAGGTGGGGCCCTCCCGAGCTGGCTCTGGGGGGGTTGCTAGGGCCAGTGCACACAGGGCTTCTTCAGGCCAAATCAGCCTTCTCCGCGAAGGAGAAGACGTTTGGAGTTGGTTTCCAGCGGCGGAGACCACCAGCCAAGCAGCAGTGCCCACGGAGCCAGAGGCAGCCCAGACCCTCCCTGGCCCTATGGGGAGCCTAGGGCTAGGTGAGAACCAGGCAGGCGCTGCGCTCCTGAGCCAAGCCGCATCGGGGCTGAGGTTTGTTCCCCGAGCCCAGTTTCCCTTTGCAGAATGCAGCTCCTAGCAGCGCGTTTTGTGCGGTTTCGGAGCTAGGCCCTAGGTGGGGCCCTCCCGAGCTGGCTCTGGGGGGGTTGCTAGGGCCAGTGCACACAGGGCTTCTTCAGGCCAAATCAGCCTTCTCCGCGAAGGAGAAGACGTTTGGAGTTGGTTTCCAGCGGCGGAGACCACCAGCCAAGCAGCAGTGCCCACGGAGCCAGAGGCAGCCCAGACCCTCCTTGGCCCTATGGGCAGCCTAGGGCTAGGTGAGAACCAGGCAGGCGCTGCGCTCCTGAGCCAAGCCGCATCGGGGCTGAGGTTTGTTCCCCGAGCCCAGTTTCCCTTTGCAGAATGCAGCTCCTAGCAGCGCGTTTTGTGCGGTTTCGGAGCTAGGCCCTAGGTGGGGCCCTCCCGAGCTGGCTCTGGGGGGGTTGCTAGGGCCAGTGCACACAGGGCTTCTTCAGGCCAAATCAGCCTTCTCCGCGAAGGAGAAGACGTTTGGAGTTGGTTTCCAGCGGCGGAGACCACCAGCCAAGCAGCAGTGCCCACGGAGCCAGAGGCAGCCCAGACCCTCCCTGGCCCTATGGGCAGCCTAGGGCTAGGTGAGAACCAGGCAGGCGCTGCGCTCCTGAGCCAAGCCGCATCGGGGCTGAGGTTTGTTCCCCGAGCCCAGTTTCCCTTTGCAGAATGCAGCTCCTAGCAGCGCGTTTTGTGCGGTTTCGGAGCTAGGCCCTAGGTGGGGCCCTCCCGAGCTGGCTCTGGGGGGGTTGCTAGGGCCAGTGCACACAGGGCTTCTTCAGGCCAAATCAGCCTTCTCCGCGAAGGAGAAGACGTTTGGAGTTGGTTTCCAGCGGCGGAGACCACCAGCCAAGCAGCAGTGCCCACGGAGCCAGAGGCAGCCCAGACCCTCCTTGGCCCTATGGGCAGCCTAGGGCTAGGTGAGAACCAGGCAGGCGCTGCGCTCCTGAGCCAAGCCGCATCGGGGCTGAGGTTTGTTCCCCGAGCCCAGTTTCCCTTTGCAGAATGCAGCTCCTAGCAGCGCGTTTTGTGCGGTTTCGGAGCTAGGCCCTAGGTGGGGCCCTCCCGAGCTGGCTCTGGGGGGGTTGCTAGGGCCAGTGCACACAGGGCTTCTTCAGGCCAAATCAGCCTTCTCCGCGAAGGAGAAGACGTTTGGAGTTGGTTTCCAGCGGCGGAGACCACCAGCCAAGCAGCAGTGCCCACGGAGCCAGAGGCAGCCCAGACCCTCCCTGGCCCTATGGGCAGCCTAGGGCTAGGTGAGAACCAGGCAGGCGCTGCGCTCCTGAGCCAAGCCGCATCGGGGCTGAGGTTTGTTCCCCGAGCCCAGTTTCCCTTTGCAGAATGCAGCTCCTAGCAGCGCGTTTTGTGCGGTTTCGGAGCTAGGCCCTAGGTGGGGCCCTCCCGAGCTGGCTCTGGGGGGGTTGCTAGGGCCAGTGCACACAGGGCTTCTTCAGGCCAAATCAGCCTTCTCCGCGAAGGAGAAGACGTTTGGAGTTGGTTTCCAGCGGCGGAGACCACCAGCCAAGCAGCAGTGCCCACGGAGCCAGAGGCAGCCCAGACCCTCCTTGGCCCTATGGGCAGCCTAGGGCTAGGTGAGAACCAGGCAGGCGCTGCGCTCCTGAGCCAAGCCGCATCGGGGCTGAGGTTTGTTCCCCGAGCCCAGTTTCCCTTTGCAGAATGCAGCTCCTAGCAGCGCGTTTTGTGCGGTTTCGGAGCTAGGCCCTAGGTGGGGCCCTCCCGAGCTGGCTCTGGGGCGGTTGCTAGGGCCAGTGCACACAGGGCTTCTTCAGGCCAAATCAGCCTTCTCCGCGAAGGAGAAGACGTTTGGAGTTGGTTTCCAGCGGCGGAGACCACCAGCCAAGCAGCAGTGCCCACGGAGCCAGAGGCAGCCCAGACCCTCCCTGGCCCTATGGGGAGCCTAGGGCTAGGTGAGAACCAGGCAGGCGCTGCGCTCCTGAGCCAAGCCGCATCGGGGCTGAGGTTTGTTCCCCGAGCCCAGTTTCCCTTTGCAGAATGCAGCTCCTAGCAGCGCGTTTTGTGCGGTTTCGGAGCTAGGCCCTAGGTGGGGCCCTCCCGAGCTGGCTCTGGGGGGGTTGCTAGGGCCAGTGCACACAGGGCTTCTTCAGGCCAAATCAGCCTTCTCCGCGAAGGAGAAGACGTTTGGAGTTGGTTTCCAGCGGCGGAGACCACCAGCCAAGCAGCAGTGCCCACGGAGCCAGAGGCAGCCCAGACCCTCCTTGGCCCTATGGGCAGCCTAGGGCTAGGTGAGAACCAGGCAGGCGCTGCGCTCCTGAGCCAAGCCGCATCGGGGCTGAGGTTTGTTCCCCGAGCCCAGTTTCCCTTTGCAGAATGCAGCTCCTAGCAGCGCGTTTTGTGCGGTTTCGGAGCTAGGCCCTAGGTGGGGCCCTCCCGAGCTGGCTCTGGGGCGGTTGCTAGGGCCAGTGCACACAGGGCTTCTTCAGGCCAAATCAGCCTTCTCCGCGAAGGAGAAGACGTTTGGAGTTGGTTTCCAGCGGCGGAGACCACCAGCCAAGCAGCAGTGCCCACGGAGCCAGAGGCAGCCCAGACCCTCCCTGGCCCTATGGGCAGCCTAGGGCTAGGTGAGAAGCAGGCAGGCGCTGCGCTCCTGAGCCAAGCCGCATCGGGGCTGAGGTTTGTTCCCCGAGCCCAGTTTCCCTTTGCAGAATGCAGCTCCTAGCAGCGCGTTTTGTGCGGTTTCGGAGCTAGGCCCTAGGTGGGGCCCTCCCGAGCTGGCTCTGGGGCGGTTGCTAGGGCCAGTGCACACAGGGCTTCTTCAGGCCAAATCAGCCTTCTCCGCGAAGGAGAAGACGTTTGGAGTGGGTTTCCAGCGGCGGAGACCACCAGCCAAGCAGCAGTGCCCACGGAGCCAGAGGCAGCCCAGACCCTCCTTGGCCCTATGGGCAGCCTAGGGCTAGGTGAGAAGCAGGCAGGCGCTGCGCTCCTGAGCCAAGCCGCATCGGGGCTGAGGTTTGTTCCCCGAGCCCAGTTTCCCTTTGCAGAATGCAGCTCCTAGCAGCGCGTTTTGTGCGGTTTCGGAGCTAGGCCCTAGGTGGGGCCCTCCCGAGCTGGCTCTGGGGGGGTTGCTAGGGCCAGTGCACACAGGGCTTCTTCAGGCCAAATCAGCCTTCTCCGCGAAGGAGAAGACGTTTGGAGTTGGTTTCCAGCGGCGGAGACCACCAGCCAAGCAGCAGTGCCCACGGAGCCAGAGGCAGCCCAGACCCTCCCTGGCCCTATGGGGAGCCTAGGGCTAGGTGAGAACCAGGCAGGCGCTGCGCTCCTGAGCCAAGCCGCATCGGGGCTGAGGTTTGTTCCCCGAGCCCAGTTTCCCTTTGCAGAATGCAGCTCCTAGCAGCGCGTTTTGTGCGGTTTCGGAGCTAGGCCCTAGGTGGGGCCCTCCCGAGCTGGCTCTGGGGGGGTTGCTAGGGCCAGTGCACACAGGGCTTCTTCAGGCCAAATCAGCCTTCTCCGCGAAGGAGAAGACGTTTGGAGTGGGTTTCCAGCGGCGGAGACCACCAGCCAAGCAGCAGTGCCCACGGAGCCAGAGGCAGCCCAGACCCTCCCTGGCCCTATGGGCAGCCTAGGGCTAGGTGAGAACCAGGCAGGCGCTGCGCTCCTGAGCCAAGCCGCATCGGGGCTGAGGTTTGTTCCCCGAGCCCAGTTTCCCTTTGCAGAATGCAGCTCCTAGCAGCGCGTTTTGTGCGGTTTCGGAGCTAGGCCCTAGGTGGGGCCCTCCCGAGCTGGCTCTGGGGCGGTTGCTAGGGCCAGTGCACACAGGGCTTCTTCAGGCCAAATCAGCCTTCTCCGCGAAGGAGAAGACGTTTGGAGTTGGTTTCCAGCGGCGGAGACCACCAGCCAAGCAGCAGTGCCCACGGAGCCAGAGGCAGCCCAGACCCTCCCTGGCCCTATGGGCAGCCTAGGGCTAGGTGAGAACCAGGCAGGCGCTGCGCTCCTGAGCCAAGCCGCATCGTGGCTGAGGTTTGTTCCCCGAGCCCAGTTTCCCTTTGCAGAATGCAGCTCCTAGCAGCGCGTTTTGTGCGGTTTCGGAGCTAGGCCCTAGGTGGGGCCCTCCCGAGCTGGCTCTGGGGGGGTTGCTAGGGCCAGTGCACACAGGGCTTCTTCAGGCCAAATCAGCCTTCTCCGCGAAGGAGAAGACGTTTGGAGTTGGTTTCCAGCGGCGGAGACCACCAGCCAAGCAGCAGTGCCCACGGAGCCAGAGGCAGCCCAGACCCTCCCTGGCCCTATGGGCAGCCTAGGGCTAGGTGAGAACCAGGCAGGCGCTGCGCTCCTGAGCCAAGCCGCATCGGGGCTGAGGTTTGTTCCCCGAGCCCAGTTTCCCTTTGCAGAATGCAGCTCCTAGCAGCGCGTTTTGTGCGGTTTCGGAGCTAGGCCCTAGGTGGGGCCCTCCCGAGCTGGCTCTGGGGCGGTTGCTAGGGCCAGTGCACACAGGGCTTCTTCAGGCCAAATCAGCCTTCTCCGCGAAGGAGAAGACGTTTGGAGTTGGTTTCCAGCGGCGGAGACCACCAGCCAAGCAGCAGTGCCCACGGAGCCAGAGGCAGCCCAGACCCTCCTTGGCCCTATGGGCAGCCTAGGGCTAGGTGAGAAGCAGGCAGGCGCTGCGCTCCTGAGCCAAGCCGCATCGGGGCTGAGGTTTGTTCCCCGAGCCCAGTTTCCCTTTGCAGAATGCAGCTCCTAGCAGCGCGTTTTGTGCGGTTTCGGAGCTAGGCCCTAGGTGGGGCCCTCCCGAGCTGGCTCTGGGGCGGTTGCTAGGGCCAGTGCACACAGGGCTTCTTCAGGCCAAATCAGCCTTCTCCGCGAAGGAGAAGACGTTTGGAGTTGGTTTCCAGCGGCGGAGACCACCAGCCAAGCAGCAGTGCCCACGGAGCCAGAGGCAGCCCAGACCCTCCCTGGCCCTATGGGCAGCCTAGGGCTAGGTGAGAACCAGGCAGGCGCTGCGCTCCTGAGCCAAGCCGCATCGGGGCTGAGGTTTGTTCCCCGAGCCCAGTTTCCCTTTGCAGAATGCAGCTCCTAGCAGCGCGTTTTGTGCGGTTTCGGAGCTAGGCCCTAGGTGGGGCCCTCCCGAGCTGGCTCTGGGGCGGTTGCTAGGGCCAGTGCACACAGGGCTTCTTCAGGCCAAATCAGCCTTCTCCGCGAAGGAGAAGACGTTTGGAGTTGGTTTCCAGCGGCGGAGACCACCAGCCAAGCAGCAGTGCCCACGGAGCCAGAGGCAGCCCAGACCCTCCCTGGCCCTATGGGCAGCCTAGGGCTAGGTGAGAACCAGGCAGGCGCTGCGCTCCTGAGCCAAGCCGCATCGGGGCTGAGGTTTGTTCCCCGAGCCCAGTTTCCCTTTGCAGAATGCAGCTCCTAGCAGCGCGTTTTGTGCGGTTTCGGAGCTAGGCCCTAGGTGGGGCCCTCCCGAGCTGGCTCTGGGGGGGTTGCTAGGGCCAGTGCACACAGGGCTTCTTCAGGCCAAATCAGCCTTCTCCGCGAAGGAGAAGACGTTTGGAGTTGGTTTCCAGCGGCGGAGACCACCAGCCAAGCAGCAGTGCCCACGGAGCCAGAGGCAGCCCAGACCCTCCCTGGCCCTATGGGCAGCCTAGGGCTAGGTGAGAACCAGGCAGGCGCTGCGCTCCTGAGCCAAGCCGCATCGTGGCTGAGGTTTGTTCCCCGAGCCCAGTTTCCCTTTGCAGAATGCAGCTCCTAGAAGCGCGTTTTGTGCGGTTTCGGAGCTAGGCCCTAGGTGGGGCCCTCCCGAGCTGGCTCTGGGGGGGTTGCTAGGGCCAGTGCACACAGGGCTTCTTCAGGCCAAATCAGCCTTCTCCGCGAAGGAGAAGACGTTTGGAGTTGGTTTCCAGCGGCGGAGACCACCAGCCAAGCAGCAGTGCCCACGGAGCCAGAGGCAGCCCAGACCCTCCCTGGCCCTATGGGGAGCCTAGGGCTAGGTGAGAACCAGGCAGGCGCTGCGCTCCTGAGCCAAGCCGCATCGGGGCTGAGGTTTGTTCCCCGAGCCCAGTTTCCCTTTGCAGAATGCAGCTCCTAGCAGCGCGTTTTGTGCGGTTTCGGAGCTAGGCCCTAGGTGGGGCCCTCCCGAGCTGGCTCTGGGGGGGTTGCTAGGGCCAGTGCACACAGGGCTTCTTCAGGCCAAATCAGCCTTCTCCGCGAAGGAGAAGACGTTTGGAGTTGGTTTCCAGCGGCGGAGACCACCAGCCAAGCAGCAGTGCCCACGGAGCCAGAGGCAGCCCAGACCCTCCTTGGCCCTATGGGCAGCCTAGGGCTAGGTGAGAACCAGGCAGGCGCTGCGCTCCTGAGCCAAGCCGCATCGGGGCTGAGGTTTGTTCCCCGAGCCCAGTTTCCCTTTGCAGAATGCAGCTCCTAGCAGCGCGTTTTGTGCGGTTTCGGAGCTAGGCCCTAGGTGGGGCCCTCCCGAGCTGGCTCTGGGGCGGTTGCTAGGGCCAGTGCACACAGGGCTTCTTCAGGCCAAATCAGCCTTCTCCGCGAAGGAGAAGACGTTTGGAGTTGGTTTCCAGCGGCGGAGACCACCAGCCAAGCAGCAGTGCCCACGGAGCCAGAGGCAGCCCAGACCCTCCCTGGCCCTATGGGCAGCCTAGGGCTAGGTGAGAACCAGGCAGGCGCTGCGCTCCTGAGCCAAGCCGCATCGTGGCTGAGGTTTGTTCCCCGAGCCCAGTTTCCCTTTGCAGAATGCAGCTCCTAGCAGCGCGTTTTGTGCGGTTTCGGAGCTAGGCCCTAGGTGGGGCCCTCCCGAGCTGGCTCTGGGGGGGTTGCTAGGGCCAGTGCACACAGGGCTTCTTCAGGCCAAATCAGCCTTCTCCGCGAAGGAGAAGACGTTTGGAGTTGGTTTCCAGCGGCGGAGACCACCAGCCAAGCAGCAGTGCCCACGGAGCCAGAGGCAGCCCAGACCCTCCTTGGCCCTATGGGCAGCCTAGGGCTAGGTGAGAACCAGGCAGGCGCTGCACTCCTGAGCCAAGCCGCATCGGGGCTGAGGTTTGTTCCCCGAGCCCAGTTTCCCTTTGCAGAATGCAGCTCCTAGCAGCGCGTTTTGTGCGGTTTCGGAGCTAGGCCCTAGGTGGGGCCCTCCCGAGCTGGCTCTGGGGGGGTTGCTAGGGCCAGTGCACACAGGGCTTCTTCAGGCCAAATCAGCCTTCTCCGCGAAGGAGAAGACGTTTGGAGTTGGTTTCCAGCGGCGGAGACCACCAGCCAAGCAGCAGTGCCCACGGAGCCAGAGGCAGCCCAGACCCTCCTTGGCCCTATGGGCAGCCTAGGGCTAGGTGAGAAGCAGGCAGGCGCTGCGCTCCTGAGCCAAGCCGCATCGGGGCTGAGGTTTGTTCCCCGAGCCCAGTTTCCCTTTGCAGAATGCAGCTCCTAGCAGCGCGTTTTGTGCGGTTTCGGAGCTAGGCCCTAGGTGGGGCCCTCCCGAGCTGGCTCTGGGGCGGTTGCTAGGGCCAGTGCACACAGGGCTTCTTCAGGCCAAATCAGCCTTCTCCGCGAAGGAGAAGACGTTTGGAGTGGGTTTCCAGCGGCGGAGACCACCAGCCAAGCAGCAGTGCCCACGGAGCCAGAGGCAGCCCAGACCCTCCTTGGCCCTATGGGCAGCCTAGGGCTAGGTGAGAACCAGGCAGGCGCTGCGCTCCTGAGCCAAGCCGCATCGGGGCTGAGGTTTGTTCCCCGAGCCCAGTTTCCCTTTGCAGAATGCAGCTCCTAGCAGCGCGTTTTGTGCGGTTTCGGAGCTAGGCCCTAGGTGGGGCCCTCCCGAGCTGGCTCTGGGGGGGTTGCTAGGGCCAGTGCACACAGGGCTTCTTCAGGCCAAATCAGCCTTCTCCGCGAAGGAGAAGACGTTTGGAGTTGGTTTCCAGCGGCGGAGACCACCAGCCAAGCAGCAGTGCCCACGGAGCCAGAGGCAGCCCAGACCCTCCCTGGCCCTATGGGGAGCCTAGGGCTAGGTGAGAACCAGGCAGGCGCTGCGCTCCTGAGCCAAGCCGCATCGGGGCTGAGGTTTGTTCCCCGAGCCCAGTTTCCCTTTGCAGAATGCAGCTCCTAGCAGCGTGTTTTGTGCGGTTTCGGAGCTAGGCCCTAGGTGGGGCCCTCCCGAGCTGGCTCTGGGGGGGTTGCTAGGGCCAGTGCACACAGGGCTTCTTCAGGCCAAATCAGCCTTCTCCGCGAAGGAGAAGACGTTTGGAGTTGGTTTCCAGCGGCGGAGACCACCAGCCAAGCAGCAGTGCCCACGGAGCCAGAGGCAGCCCAGACCCTCCTTGGCCCTATGGGCAGCCTAGGGCTAGGTGAGAACCAGGCAGGCGCTGCGCTCCTGAGCCAAGCCGCATCGGGGCTGAGGTTTGTTCCCCGAGCCCAGTTTCCCTTTGCAGAATGCAGCTCCTAGCAGCGCGTTTTGTGCGGTTTCGGAGCTAGGCCCTAGGTGGGGCCCTCCCGAGCTGGCTCTGGGGGGGTTGCTAGGGCCAGTGCACACAGGGCTTCTTCAGGCCAAATCAGCCTTCTCCGCGAAGGAGAAGACGTTTGGAGTTGGTTTCCAGCGGCGGAGACCACCAGCCAAGCAGCAGTGCCCACGGAGCCAGAGGCAGCCCAGACCCTCCTTGGCCCTATGGGGAGCCTAGGGCTAGGTGAGAAGCAGGCAGGCGCTGCGCTCCTGAGCCAAGCCGCATCGGGGCTGAGGTTTGTTCCCCGAGCCCAGTTTCCCTTTGCAGAATGCAGCTCCTAGCAGCGCGTTTTGTGCGGTTTCGGAGCTAGGCCCTAGGTGGGGCCCTCCCGAGCTGGCTCTGGGGCGGTTGCTAGGGCCAGTGCACACAGGGCTTCTTCAGGCCAAATCAGCCTTCTCCGCGAAGGAGAAGACGTTTGGAGTTGGTTTCCAGCGGCGGAGACCACCAGCCAAGCAGCAGTGCCCACGGAGCCAGAGGCAGCCCAGACCCTCCTTGGCCCTATGGGCAGCCTAGGGCTAGGTGAGAAGCAGGCAGGCGCTGCGCTCCTGAGCCAAGCCGCATCGGGGCTGAGGTTTGTTCCCCGAGCCCAGTTTCCCTTTGCAGAATGCAGCTCCTAGCAGCGCGTTTTGTGCGGTTTCGGAGCTAGGCCCTAGGTGGGGCCCTCCCGAGCTGGCTCTGATGGGGTTGCTAGGGCCAGTGCACACAGGGCTTCTTCAGGCCAAATCAGCCTTCTCCGCGAAGGAGAAGACGTTTGGAGTTGGTTTCCAGCGGCGGAGACCACCAGCCAAGCAGCAGTGCCCACGGAGCCAGAGGCAGCCCAGACCCTCCTTGGCCCTATGGGCAGCCTAGGGCTAGGTGAGAACCAGGCAGGCGCTGCGCTCCTGAGCCAAGCCGCATCGGGGCTGAGGTTTGTTCCCCGAGCCCAGTTTCCCTTTGCAGAATGCAGCTCCTAGCAGCGCGTTTTGTGCGGTTTCGGAGCTAGGCCCTAGGTGGGGCCCTCCCGAGCTGGCTCTGGGGCGGTTGCTAGGGCCAGTGCACACAGGGCTTCTTCAGGCCAAATCAGCCTTCTCCGCGAAGGAGAAGACGTTTGGAGTTGGTTTCCAGCGGCGGAGACCACCAGCCAAGCAGCAGTGCCCACGGAGCCAGAGGCAGCCCAGACCCTCCCTGGCCCTATGGGGAGCCTAGGGCTAGGTGAGAACCAGGCAGGCGCTGCGCTCCTGAGCCAAGCCGCATCGGGGCTGAGGTTTGTTCCCCGAGCCCAGTTTCCCTTTGCAGAATGCAGCTCCTAGCAGCGCGTTTTGTGCGGTTTCGGAGCTAGGCCCTAGGTGGGGCCCTCCCGAGCTGGCTCTGGGGGGGTTGCTAGGGCCAGTGCACACAGGGCTTCTTCAGGCCAAATCAGCCTTCTCCGCGAAGGAGAAGACGTTTGGAGTTGGTTTCCAGCGGCGGAGACCACCAGCCAAGCAGCAGTGCCCACGGAGCCAGAGGCAGCCCAGACCCTCCTTGGCCCTATGGGGAGCCTAGGGCTAGGTGAGAACCAGGCAGGCGCTGCGCTCCTGAGCCAAGCCGCATCGTGGCTGAGGTTTGTTCCCCGAGCCCAGTTTCCCTTTGCAAAATGCAGCTCCTAGCAGTGCGTTTTGTGCGGTTTCGGAGCTAGGCCCTAGGTGGGGCCCTCCCGAGCTGGCTCTGGGGCGGTTGCTAGGGCCAGTGCACACAGGGCTTCTTCAGGCCAAATCAGCCTTCTCCGCGAAGGAGAAGACGTTTGGAGTTGGTTTCCAGCGGCGGAGACCACCAGCCAAGCAGCAGTGCCCACGGAGCCAGAGGCAGCCCAGACCCTCCTTGGCCCTATGGGCAGCCTAGGGCTAGGTGAGAAGCAGGCAGGCGCTGCGCTCCTGAGCCAAGCCGCATCGGGGCTGAGGTTTGTTCCCCGAGCCCAGTTTCCCTTTGCAGAATGCAGCTCCTAGCAGCGCGTTTTGTGCGGTTTCGGAGCTAGGCCCTAGGTGGGGCCCTCCCGAGCTGGCTCTGGGGGGGTTGCTAGGGCCAGTGCACACAGGGCTTCTTCAGGCCAAATCAGCCTTCTCCGCGAAGGAGAAGACGTTTGGAGTTGGTTTCCAGCGGCGGAGACCACCAGCCAAGCAGCAGTGCCCACGGAGCCAGAGGCAGCCCAGACCCTCCCTGGCCCTATGGGGAGCCTAGGGCTAGGTGAGAACCAGGCAGGCGCTGCGCTCCTGAGCCAAGCCGCATCGGGGCTGAGGTTTGTTCCCCGAGCCCAGTTTCCCTTTGCAGAATGCAGCTCCTAGCAGCGCGTTTTGTGCGGTTTCGGAGCTAGGCCCTAGGTGGGGCCCTCCCGAGCTGGCTCTGGGGGGGTTGCTAGGGCCAGTGCACACAGGGCTTCTTCAGGCCAAATCAGCCTTCTCCGCGAAGGAGAAGACGTTTGGAGTTGGTTTCCAGCGGCGGAGACCACCAGCCAAGCAGCAGTGCCCACGGAGCCAGAGGCAGCCCAGACCCTCCCTGGCCCTATGGGCAGCCTAGGGCTAGGTGAGAACCAGGCAGGCGCTGCGCTCCTGAGCCAAGCCGCATCGGGGCTGAGGTTTGTTCCCCGAGCCCAGTTTCCCTTTGCAGAATGCAGCTCCTAGCAGCGCGTTTTGTGCGGTTTCGGAGCTAGGCCCTAGGTGGGGCCCTCCCGAGCTGGCTCTGGGGGGTTGCTAGGGCCAGTGCACACAGGGCTTCTTCAGGCCAAATCAGCCTTCTCCGCGAAGGAGAAGACGTTTGGAGTGGGTTTCCAGCGGCGGAGACCACCAGCCAAGCAGCAGTGCCCACGGAGCCAGAGGCAGCCCAGACCCTCCCTGGCCCTATGGGGAGCCTAGGGCTAGGTGAGAACCAGGCAGGCGAGGCGCTCCTGAGCCAAGCCGCATCGGGGCTGAGGTTTGTTCCCCGAGCCCAGTTTCCCTTTGCAGAATGCAGCTCCTAGCAGCGCGTTTTGTGCGGTTTCGGAGCTAGGCCCTAGGTGGGGCCCTCCCGAGCTGGCTCTGGGGGGGTTGCTAGGGCCAGTGCACACAGGGCTTCTTCAGGCCAAATCAGCCTTCTCCGCGAAGGAGAAGACGTTTGGAGTTGGTTTCCAGCGGCGGAGACCACCAGCCAAGCAGCAGTGCCCACCGAGCCAGAGGCAGCCCAGACCCTCCCTGGCCCTATGGGCAGCCTAGGGCTAGGTGAGAACCAGGCAGGCGCTGCGCTCCTGAGCCAAGCCGCATCGGGGCTGAGGTTTGTTCCCCGAGCCCAGTTTCCCTTTGCAGAATGCAGCTCCTAGCAGCGCGTTTTGTGCGGTTTCGGAGCTAGGCCCTAGGTGGGGCCCTCCCGAGCTGGCTCTGGGGGGGTTGCTAGGGCCAGTGCACACAGGGCTTCTTCAGGCCAAATCAGCCTTCTCCGCGAAGGAGAAGACGTTTGGAGTTGGTTTCCAGCGGCGGAGACCACCAGCCAAGCAGCAGTGCCCACGGAGCCAGAGGCAGCCCAGACCCTCCCTGGCCCTATGGGCAGCCTAGGGCTAGGTGAGAAGCAGGCAGGCGCTGCGCTCCTGAGCCAAGCCGCATCGGGGCTGAGGTTTGTTCCCCGAGCCCAGTTTCCCTTTGCAGAATGCAGCTCCTAGCAGCGCGTTTTGTGCGGTTTCGGAGCTAGGCCCTAGGTGGGGCCCTCCCGAGCTGGCTCTAGGGGGGTTGCTAGGGCCAGTGCACACAGGGCTTCTTCAGGCCAAATCAGCCTTCTCCGCGAAGGAGACGACGTTTGGAGTGGGTTTCCAGCGGCGGAGACCACCAGCCAAGCAGCAGTGCCCACGGAGCCAGAGGCAGCCCAGACCCTCCCTGGCCCTATGGGGAGCCTAGGGCTAGGTGAGAAGCAGGCAGGCGCTGCGCTCCTGAGCCAAGCCGCATCGGGGCTGAGGTTTGTTCCCCGAGCCCAGTTTCCCTTTGCAGAATGCAGCTCCTAGCAGCGCGTTTTGTGCGGTTTCGGAGCTAGGCCCTAGGTGGGGCCCTCCCGAGCTGGCTCTGGGGGGGTTGCTAGGGCCAGTGCACACAGGGCTTCTTCAGGCCAAATCAGCCTTCTCCGCGAAGGAGAAGACGTTTGGAGTTGGTTTCCAGCGGCGGAGACCACCAGCCAAGCAGCAGTGCCCACGGAGCCAGAGGCAGCCCAGACCCTCCCTGGCCCTATGGGGAGCCTAGGGCTAGGTGAGAACCAGGCAGGCGCTGCGCTCCTGAGCCAAGCCGCATCGGGGCTGAGGTTTGTTCCCCGAGCCCAGTTTCCCTTTGCAGAATGCAGCTCCTAGCAGCGCGTTTTGTGCGGTTTCGGAGCTAGGCCCTAGGTGGGGCCCTCCCGAGCTGGCTCTGGGGGGGTTGCTAGGGCCAGTGCACACAGGGCTTCTTCAGGCCAAATCAGCCTTCTCCGCGAAGGAGAAGACGTTTGGAGTTGGTTTCCAGCGGCGGAGACCACCAGCCAAGCAGCAGTGCCCACGGAGCCAGAGGCAGCCCAGACCCTCCCTGGCCCTATGGGCAGCCTAGGGCTAGGTGAGAACCAGGCAGGCGCTGCGCTCCTGAGCCAAGCCGCATCGGGGCTGAGGTTTGTTCCCCGAGCCCAGTTTCCCTTTGCAGAATGCAGCTCCTAGCAGCGCGTTTTGTGCGGTTTCGGAGCTAGGCCCTAGGTGGGGCCCTCCCGAGCTGGCTCTGGGGGGGTTGCTAGGGCCAGTGCACACAGGGCTTCTTCAGGCCAAATCAGCCTTCTCCGCGAAGGAGAAGACGTTTGGAGTTGGTTTCCAGCGGCGGAGACCACCAGCCAAGCAGCAGTGCCCACGGAGCCAGAGGCAGCCCAGACCCTCCCTGGCCCTATGGGGAGCCTAGGGCTAGGTGAGAACCAGGCAGGCGAGGCGCTCCTGAGCCAAGCCGCATCGGGGCTGAGGTTTGTTCCCCGAGCCCAGTTTCCCTTTGCAGAATGCAGCTCCTAGCAGCGCGTTTTGTGCGGTTTCGGAGCTAGGCCCTAGGTGGGGCCCTCCCGAGCTGGCTCTGGGGGGGTTGCTAGGGCCAGTGCACACAGGGCTTCTTCAGGCCAAATCAGCCTTCTCCGCGAAGGAGAAGACGTTTGGAGTTGGTTTCCAGCGGCGGAGACCACCAGCCAAGCAGCAGTGCCCACCGAGCCAGAGGCAGCCCAGACCCTCCCTGGCCCTATGGGCAGCCTAGGGCTAGGTGAGAACCAGGCAGGCGCTGCGCTCCTGAGCCAAGCCGCATCGGGGCTGAGGTTTGTTCCCCGAGCCCAGTTTCCCTTTGCAGAATGCAGCTCCTAGCAGCGCGTTTTGTGCGGTTTCGGAGCTAGGCCCTAGGTGGGGCCCTCCCGAGCTGGCTCTGGGGGGGTTGCTAGGGCCAGTGCACACAGGGCTTCTTCAGGCCAAATCAGCCTTCTCCGCGAAGGAGAAGACGTTTGGAGTTGGTTTCCAGCGGCGGAGACCACCAGCCAAGCAGCAGTGCCCACGGAGCCAGAGGCAGCCCAGACCCTCCCTGGCCCTATGGGCAGCCTAGGGCTAGGTGAGAAGCAGGCAGGCGCTGCGCTCCTGAGCCAAGCCGCATCGGGGCTGAGGTTTGTTCCCCGAGCCCAGTTTCCCTTTGCAGAATGCAGCTCCTAGCAGCGCGTTTTGTGCGGTTTCGGAGCTAGGCCCTAGGTGGGGCCCTCCCGAGCTGGCTCTAGGGGGGTTGCTAGGGCCAGTGCACACAGGGCTTCTTCAGGCCAAATCAGCCTTCTCCGCGAAGGAGACGACGTTTGGAGTGGGTTTCCAGCGGCGGAGACCACCAGCCAAGCAGCAGTGCCCACGGAGCCAGAGGCAGCCCAGACCCTCCCTGGCCCTATGGGGAGCCTAGGGCTAGGTGAGAAGCAGGCAGGCGCTGCGCTCCTGAGCCAAGCCGCATCGGGGCTGAGGTTTGTTCCCCGAGCCCAGTTTCCCTTTGCAGAATGCAGCTCCTAGCAGCGCGTTTTGTGCGGTTTCGGAGCTAGGCCCTAGGAGGGCACTCCCCAGCCTGCTATGGGGGGTTGCTAGCCAGTGCACACAGGGCTTCTTCAGGCCAAATCAGCCTTTTCCACGAAGGAGAAGACGTTTGGAGTTGGTTTCCAGCGGCGGAGACCACCAGCCAAGCAGCAGTGCCCATGGAGCCAGAAGCAGCCCAGACCCTCCCTGGCCCTATGGGGAGCCTAGGGCTAGGTGAGAACCAGGCAGGCGCTGCGCTCCTGAGCCAAGCCGCATCGGGGCTGAGGTTTGTTCCCCGAGCCCAGTTTCCCTTTGCAGAATGCAGCTCCTAGCAGCGCGTTTTGTGCGGTTTCGGAGCTAGGCCCTAGGTGGGGCCCTCCCGAGCTGGCTCTGGGGCGGTTGCTAGGGCCAGTGCACACAGGGCTTCTTCAGGCCAAATCAGCCTTCTCCGCGAAGGAGAAGACGTTTGGAGTTGGTTTCCAGCGGCGGAGACCACCAGCCAAGCAGCAGTGCCCACGGAGCCAGAGGCAGCCCAGACCCTCCCTGGCCCTATGGGCAGCCTAGGGCTAGGTGAGAAGCAGGCAGGCGCTGCGCTCCTGAGCCAAGCCGCATCGGGGCTGAGGTTTGTTCCCCGAGCCCAGTTTCCCTTTGCAGAATGCAGCTCCTAGCAGCGCGTTTTGTGCGGTTTCGGAGCTAGGCCCTAGGTGGGGCCCTCCCGAGCTGGCTCTAGGGGGGTTGCTAGGGCCAGTGCACACAGGGCTTCTTCAGGCCAAATCAGCCTTCTCCGCGAAGGAGAAGACGTTTGGAGTTGGTTTCCAGCGGCGGAGACCACCAGCCAAGCAGCAGTGCCCACGGAGCCAGAGGCAGCCCAGACCCTCCCTGGCCCTATGGGGAGCCTAGGGCTAGGTGAGAACCAGGCAGGCGCTGAGCTCCTGAGCCAAGCCGCATCGGGGCTGAGGTTTGTTCCCCGAGCCCAGTTTCCCTTTGCAGAATGCAGCTCCTAGCAGCGCGTTTTGTGCGGTTTCGGAGCTAGGCCCTAGGAGGGCACTCCCCAGCCTGCTATGGGGGGTTGCTAGCCAGTGCACACAGGGCTTCTTCAGGCCAAATCAGCCTTTTCCACGAAGGAGAAGACGTTTGGAGTTGGTTTCCAGCGGCGGAGACCACCAGCCAAGCAGCAGTGCCCATGGAGCCAGAAGCAGCCCAGACCCTCCCTGGCCCTATGGGGAGCCTAGGGCTAGGTGAGAACCAGGCAGGCGCTGCGCTCCTGAGCCAAGCCGCATCGGGGCTGAGGTTTGTTCCCCGAGCCCAGTTTCCCTTTGCAGAATGCAGCTCCTAGCAGCGCGTTTTGTGCGGTTTCGGAGCTAGGCCCTAGGTGGGGCCCTCCCGAGCTGGCTCTGGGGGGGTTGCTAGGGCCAGTGCACACAGGGCTTCTTCAGGCCAAATCAGCCTTCTCCGCGAAGGAGAAGACGTTTGGAGTTGGTTTCCAGCGGCGGAGACCACCAGCCAAGCAGCAGTGCCCACGGAGCCAGAGGCAGCCCAGACCCTCCTTGGCCCTATGGGCAGCCTAGGGCTAGGTGAGAAGCAGGCAGGCGCTGCGCTCCTGAGCCAAGCCGCATCGGGGCTGAGGTTTGTTCCCCGAGCCCAGTTTCCCTTTGCAGAATGCAGCTCCTAGCAGCGCGTTTTGTGCGGTTTCGGAGCTAGGCCCTAGGTGGGGCCCTCCCGAGCTGGCTCTGGGGGGGTTGCTAGGGCCAGTGCACACAGGGCTTCTTCAGGCCAAATCAGCCTTCTCCGCGAAGGAGAAGACGTTTGGAGTTGGTTTCCAGCGGCGGAGACCACCAGCCAAGCAGCAGTGCCCACGGAGCCAGAGGCAGCCCAGACCCACCCTGGCCCTATGGGGAGCCTTGGGCTAGGTGAGAACCAGGCAGGCGCTGCGCTCCTGAGCCAAGCCGCATCGGGGCTGAGGTTTGTTCCCCGAGCCCAGTTTCCCTTTGCAGAATGCAGCTCCTAGCAGCGCGTTTTGTGCGGTTTCGGAGCTAGGCCCTAGGTGGGGCCCTCCCGAGCTGGCTCTGGGGCGGTTGCTAGGGCCAGTGCACACAGGGCTTCTTCAGGCCAAATCAGCCTTCTCCGCGAAGGAGAAGACGTTTGGAGTTGGTTTCCAGCGGCGGAGACCACCAGCCAAGCAGCAGTGCCCACGGAGCCAGAGGCAGCCCAGACCCTCCTTGGCCCTATGGGCAGCCTAGGGCTAGGTGAGAAGCAGGCAGGCGCTGCGCTCCTGAGCCAAGCCGCATCGGGGCTGAGGTTTGTTCCCCGAGCCCAGTTTCCCTTTGCAGAATGCAGCTCCTAGCAGCGCGTTTTGTGCGGTTTCGGAGCTAGGCCCTAGGTGGGGCCCTCCCGAGCTGGCTCTGGGGGGGTTGCTAGGGCCAGTGCACACAGGGCTTCTTCAGGCCAAATCAGCCTTCTCCGCGAAGGAGAAGACGTTTGGAGTTGGTTTCCAGCGGCGGAGACCACCAGCCAAGCAGCAGTGCCCATGGAGCCAGAAGCAGCCCAGACCCTCCCTGGCCCTATGGGGAGCCTAGGGCTAGGTGAGAACCAGGCAGGCGCTGCGCTCCTGAGCCAAGCCGCATCGGGGCTGAGGTTTGTTCCCCGAGCCCAGTTTCCCTTTGCAGAATGCAGCTCCTAGCAGCGCGTTTTGTGCGGTTTCGGAGCTAGGCCCTAGGTGGGGCCCTCCCGAGCTGGCTCTGGGGGGGTTGCTAGGGCCAGTGCACACAGGGCTTCTTCAGGCCAAATCAGCCTTCTCCGCGAAGGAGAAGACGTTTGGAGTTGGTTTCCAGCGGCGGAGACCACCAGCCAAGCAGCAGTGCCCACGGAGCCAGAGGCAGCCCAGACCCACCCTGGCCCTATGGGGAGCCTTGGGCTAGGTGAGAACCAGGCAGGCGCTGCGCTCCTGAGCCAAGCCGCATCGGGGCTGAGGTTTGTTCCCCGAGCCCAGTTTCCCTTTGCAGAATGCAGCTCCTAGCAGCGCGTTTTGTGCGGTTTCGGAGCTAGGCCCTAGGTGGGGCCCTCCCGAGCTGGCTCTGGGGCGGTTGCTAGGGCCAGTGCACACAGGGCTTCTTCAGGCCAAATCAGCCTTCTCCGCGAAGGAGAAGACGTTTGGAGTTGGTTTCCAGCGGCGGAGACCACCAGCCAAGCAGCAGTGCCCACGGAGCCAGAGGCAGCCCAGACCCTCCTTGGCCCTATGGGCAGCCTAGGGCTAGGTGAGAAGCAGGCAGGCGCTGCGCTCCTGAGCCAAGCCGCATCGGGGCTGAGGTTTGTTCCCCGAGCCCAGTTTCCCTTTGCAGAATGCAGCTCCTAGCAGCGCGTTTTGTGCGGTTTCGGAGCTAGGCCCTAGGTGGGGCCCTCCCTAGCTGGCTCTGGGGGGGTTGCTAGGGCCAGTGCACACAGGGCTTCTTCAGGCCAAATCAGCCTTCTCCGCGAAGGAGAAGACGTTTGGAGTTGGTTTCCAGCGGCGGAGACCACCAGCCAAGCAGCAGTGCCCACGGAGCCAGAGGCAGCCCAGACCCTCCCTGGCCCTATGGGCAGCCTAGGGCTAGGTGAGAAGCAGGCAGGCGCTGCGCTCCTGAGCCAAGCCGCATCGGGGCTGAGGTTTGTTCCCCGAGCCCAGTTTCCCTTTGCAGAATGCAGCTCCTAGCAGCGCGTTTTGTGCGGTTTCGGAGCTAGGCCCTAGGTGGGGCCCTCCCGAGCTGGCTCTGGGGGGGTTGCTAGGGCCAGTGCACACAGGGCTTCTTCAGGCCAAATCAGCCTTCTCCGCGAAGGAGAAGACGTTTGGAGTTGGTTTCCAGCGGCGGAGACCACCAGCCAAGCAGCAGTGCCCACGGAGCCAGAGGCAGCCCAGACCCTCCCTGGCCCTATGGGGAGCCTAGGGCTAGGTGAGAACCAGGCAGGCGCTGCGCTCCTGAGCCAAGCCGCATCGGGGCTGAGGTTTGTTCCCCGAGCCCAGTTTCCCTTTGCAGAATGCAGCTCCTAGCAGCGCGTTTTGTGCGGTTTCGGAGCTAGGCCCTAGGTGGGGCCCTCCCGAGCTGGCTCTGGGGGGGTTGCTAGGGCCAGTGCACACAGGGCTTCTTCAGGCCAAATCAGCCTTCTCCGCGAAGGAGAAGACGTTTGGAGTTGGTTTCCAGCGGCGGAGACCACCAGCCAAGCAGCAGTGCCCACGGAGCCAGAGGCAGCCCAGACCCTCCCTGGCCCTATGGGGAGCCTAGGGCTAGGTGAGAACCAGGCAGGCGCTGCGCTCCTGAGCCAAGCCGCATCGGGGCTGAGGTTTGTTCCCCGAGCCCAGTTTCCCTTTGCAGAATGCAGCTCCTAGCAGCGCGTTTTGTGCGGTTTCGGAGCTAGGCCCTAGGTGGGGCCCTCCCGAGCTGGCTCTGGGGCGGTTGCTAGGGCCAGTGCACACAGGGCTTCTTCAGGCCAAATCAGCCTTCTCCGCGAAGGAGAAGACGTTTGGAGTGGGTTTCCAGCGGCGGAGACCACCAGCCAAGCAGCAGTGCCCACGGAGCCAGAGGCAGCCCAGACCCTCCTTTCCCCTATGGGCAGCCTAGGGCTAGGTGAGAAGCAGGCAGGCGCTGCGCTCCCGAGCCAAGCCGCATCGGGGCTGAGGTTTGTTCCCCGAGCCCAGTTTCCCTTTGCAGAATGCAGCTCCTAGCAGCGCGTTTTGTGCGGTTTCGGAGCTAGGCCCTAGGTGGGGCCCTCCCGAGCTGGCTCTGGGGGGGTTGCTAGGGCCAGTGCACACAGGGCTTCTTCAGGCCAAATCAGCCTTCTCCGCGAAGGAGAAGACGTTTGGAGTTGGTTTCCAGCGGCGGAGACCACCAGCCAAGCAGCAGTGCCCACGGAGCCAGAGGCAGCCCAGACCCTCCCTGGCCCTATGGGGAGCCTAGGGCTAGGTGAGAACCAGGCAGGCGCTGCGCTCCTGAGCCAAGCCGCATCGGGGCTGAGGTTTGTTCCCCGAGCCCAGTTTCCCTTTGCAGAATGCAGCTCCTAGCAGCGCGTTTTGTGCGGTTTCGGAGCTAGGCCCTAGGTGGGGCCCTCCCGAGCTGGCTCTGGGGGGGTTGCTAGGGCCAGTGCACACAGGGCTTCTTCAGGCCAAATCAGCCTTCTCCGCGAAGGAGAAGACGTTTGGAGTTGGTTTCCAGCGGCGGAGACCACCAGCCAAGCAGCAGTGCCCACGGAGCCAGAGGCAGCCCAGACCCTCCTTGGCCCTATGGGGAGCCTAGGGCTAGGTGAGAACCAGGCAGGCGCTGCGCTCCTGAGCCAAGCCGCATCGGGGCTGAGGTTTGTTCCCCGAGCCCAGTTTCCCTTTGCAGAATGCAGCTCCTAGCAGCGCGTTTTGTGCGGTTTCGGAGCTAGGCCCTAGGTGGGGCCCTCCCGAGCTGGCTCTGGGGGGGTTGCTAGGGCCAGTGCACACAGGGCTTCTTCAGGCCAAATCAGCCTTCTCCGCGAAGGAGAAGACGTTTGGAGTGGGTTTCCAGCGGCGGAGACCACCAGCCAAGCAGCAGTGCCCACGGAGCCAGAGGCAGCCCAGACCCTCCCTGGCCCTATGGGGAGCCTAGGGCTAGGTGAGAAGCAGGCAGGCGCTGCGCTCCTGAGCCAAGCCGCATCGGGGCTGAGGTTTGTTCCCCGAGCCCAGTTTCCCTTTGCAGAATGCAGCTCCTAGCAGCGCGTTTTGTGCGGTTTCGGAGCTAGGCCCTAGGTGGGGCCCTCCCGAGCTGGCTCTGGGGGGGTTGCTAGGGCCAGTGCACACAGGGCTTCTTCAGGCCAAATCAGCCTTCTCCGCGAAGGAGAAGACGTTTGGAGTTGGTTTCCAGCGGCGGAGACCACCAGCCAAGCAGCAGTGCCCACGGAGCCAGAGGCAGCCCAGACCCTCCCTGGCCCTATGGGGAGCCTAGGGCTAGGTGAGAACCAGGCAGGCGCTGCGCTCCTGAGCCAAGCCGCATCGGGGCTGAGGTTTGTTCCCCGAGCCCAGTTTCCCTTTGCAGAATGCAGCTCCTAGCAGCGCGTTTTGTGCGGTTTCGGAGCTAGGCCCTAGGTGGGGCCCTCCCGAGCTGGCTCTGGGGCGGTTGCTAGGGCCAGTGCACACAGGGCTTCTTCAGGCCAAATCAGCCTTCTCCGCGAAGGAGAAGACGTTTGGAGTTGGTTTCCAGCGGCGGAGACCACCAGCCAAGCAGCAGTGCCCACGGAGCCAGAGGCAGCCCAGACCCTCCTTGGCCCTATGGGCAGCCTAGGGCTAGGTGAGAAGCAGGCAGGCGCTGCGCTCCCGAGCCAAGCCGCATCGGGGCTGAGGTTTGTTCCCCGAGCCCAGTTTCCCTTTGCAGAATGCAGCTCCTAGCAGCGCGTTTTGTGCGGTTTCGGAGCTAGGCCCTAGGTGGGGCCCTCCCGAGCTGGCTCTGGGGGGGTTGCTAGGGCCAGTGCACACAGGGCTTCTTCAGGCCAAATCAGCCTTCTCCGCGAAGGAGAAGACGTTTGGAGTTGGTTTCCAGCGGCGGAGACCACCAGCCAAGCAGCAGTGCCCACGGAGCCAGAGGCAGCCCAGACCCTCCCTGGCCCTATGGGGAGCCTAGGGCTAGGTGAGAACCAGGCAGGCGCTGCGCTCCTGAGCCAAGCCGCATCGGGGCTGAGGTTTGTTCCCCGAGCCCAGTTTCCCTTTGCAGAATGCAGCTCCTAGCAGCGCGTTTTGTGCGGTTTCGGAGCTAGGCCCTAGGTGGGGCCCTCCCGAGCTGGCTCTGGGGGGGTTGCTAGGGCCAGTGCACACAGGGCTTCTTCAGGCCAAATCAGCCTTCTCCGCGAAGGAGAAGACGTTTGGAGTTGGTTTCCAGCGGCGGAGACCACCAGCCAAGCAGCAGTGCCCACGGAGCCAGAGGCAGCCCAGACCCTCCCTGGCCCTATGGGCAGCCTAGGGCTAGGTGAGAACCAGGCAGGCGCTGCGCTCCTGAGCCAAGCCGCATCGGGGCTGAGGTTTGTTCCCCGAGCCCAGTTTCCCTTTGCAGAATGCAGCTCCTAGCAGCGCGTTTTGTGCGGTTTCGGAGCTAGGCCCTAGGTGGGGCCCTCCCGAGCTGGCTCTGGGGCGGTTGCTAGGGCCAGTGCACACAGGGCTTCTTCAGGCCAAATCAGCCTTCTCCGCGAAGGAGAAGACGTTTGGAGTTGGTTTCCAGCGGCGGAGACCACCAGCCAAGCAGCAGTGCCCACGGAGCCAGAGGCAGCCCAGACCCTCCTTGGCCCTATGGGCAGCCTAGGGCTAGGTGAGAAGCAGGCAGGCGCTGCGCTCCCGAGCCAAGCCGCATCGGGGCTGAGGTTTGTTCCCCGAGCCCAGTTTCCCTTTGCAGAATGCAGCTCCTAGCAGCGCGTTTTGTGCGGTTTCGGAGCTAGGCCCTAGGTGGGGCCCTCCCGAGCTGGCTCTGGGGCGGTTGCTAGGGCCAGTGCACACAGGGCTTCTTCAGGCCAAATCAGCCTTCTCCGCGAAGGAGAAGACGTTTGGAGTTGGTTTCCAGCGGCGGAGACCACCAGCCAAGCAGCAGTGCCCACGGAGCCAGAGGCAGCCCAGACCCTCCCTGGCCCTATGGGCAGCCTAGGGCTAGGTGAGAACCAGGCAGGCGCTGCGCTCCTGAGCCAAGCCGCATCGGGGCTGAGGTTTGTTCCCCGAGCCCAGTTTCCCTTTGCAGAATGCAGCTCCTAGCAGCGCGTTTTGTGCGGTTTCGGAGCTAGGCCCTAGGTGGGGCCCTCCCGAGCTGGCTCTGGGGGGGTTGCTAGGGCCAGTGCACACAGGGCTTCTTCAGGCCAAATCAGCCTTCTCCGCGAAGGAGAAGACGTTTGGAGTGGGTTTCCAGCGGCGGAGACCACCAGCCAAGCAGCAGTGCCCACGGAGCCAGAGGCAGCCCAGACCCTCCTTGGCCCTATGGGGAGCCTAGGGCTAGGTGAGAACCAGGCAGGCGCTGCGCTCCTGAGCCAAGCCGCATCGGGGCTGAGGTTTGTTCCCCGAGCCCAGTTTCCCTTTGCAGAATGCAGCTCCTAGCAGCGCGTTTTGTGCGGTTTCGGAGCTAGGCCCTAGGTGGGGCCCTCCCGAGCTGGCTCTGGGGCGGTTGCTAGGGCCAGTGCACACAGGGCTTCTTCAGGCCAAATCAGCCTTCTCCGCGAAGGAGAAGACGTTTGGAGTGGGTTTCCAGCGGCGGAGACCACCAGCCAAGCAGCAGTGCCCACGGAGCCAGAGGCAGCCCAGACCCTCCTTGGCCCTATGGGCAGCCTAGGGCTAGGTGAGAAGCAGGCAGGCGCTGCGCTCCTGAGCCAAGCCGCATCGGGGCTGAGGTTTGTTCCCCGAGCCCAGTTTCCCTTTGCAGAATGCAGCTCCTAGCAGCGCGTTTTGTGCGGTTTCGGAGCTAGGCCCTAGGTGGGGCCCTCCCGAGCTGGCTCTGGGGGGGTTGCTAGGGCCAGTGCACACAGGGCTTCTTCAGGCCAAATCAGCCTTCTCCGCGAAGGAGAAGACGTTTGGAGTTGGTTTCCAGCGGCGGAGACCACCAGCCAAGCAGCAGTGCCCACGGAGCCAGAGGCAGCCCAGACCCTCCCTGGCCCTATGGGGAGCCTAGGGCTAGGTGAGAAGCAGGCAGGCGCTGCGCTCCTGAGCCAAGCCGCATCGGGGCTGAGGTTTGTTCCCCGAGCCCAGTTTCCCTTTGCAGAATGCAGCTCCTAGCAGCGTGTTTTGTGCGGTTTCGGAGCTAGGCCCTAGGTGGGGCCCTCCCGAGCTGGCTCTGGGGGGGTTGCTAGGGCCAGTGCACACAGGGCTTCTTCAGGCCAAATCAGCCTTCTCCGCGAAGGAGAAGACGTTTGGAGTTGGTTTCCAGCGGCGGAGACCACCAGCCAAGCAGCAGTGCCCACGGAGCCAGAGGCAGCCCAGACCCTCCTTGGCCCTATGGGCAGCCTAGGGCTAGGTGAGAACCAGGCAGGCGCTGCGCTCCTGAGCCAAGCCGCATCGGGGCTGAGGTTTGTTCCCCGAGCCCAGTTTCCCTTTGCAGAATGCAGCTCCTAGCAGCGCGTTTTGTGCGGTTTCGGAGCTAGGCCCTAGGTGGGGCCCTCCCGAGCTGGCTCTGGGGGGGTTGCTAGGGCCAGTGCACACAGGGCTTCTTCAGGCCAAATCAGCCTTCTCCGCGAAGGAGAAGACGTTTGGAGTGGGTTTCCAGCGGCGGAGACCACCAGCCAAGCAGCAGTGCCCACGGAGCCAGAGGCAGCCCAGACCCTCCTTGGCCCTATGGGGAGCCTAGGGCTAGGTGAGAAGCAGGCAGGCGCTGCGCTCCTGAGCCAAGCCGCATCGGGGCTGAGGTTTGTTCCCCGAGCCCAGTTTCCCTTTGCAGAATGCAGCTCCTAGCAGCGCGTTTTGTGCGGTTTCGGAGCTAGGCCCTAGGTGGGGCCCTCCCGAGCTGGCTCTGGGGGGTTGCTAGGGCCAGTGCACACAGGGCTTCTTCAGGCCAAATCAGCCTTCTCCGCGAAGGAGAAGACGTTTGGAGTTGGTTTCCAGCGGCGGAGACCACCAGCCAAGCAGCAGTGCCCACGGAGCCAGAGGCAGCCCAGACCCTCCTTGGCCCTATGGGCAGCCTAGGGCTAGGTGAGAAGCAGGCAGGCGCTGCGCTCCTGAGCCAAGCCGCATCGGGGCTGAGGTTTGTTCCCCGAGCCCAGTTTCCCTTTGCAGAATGCAGCTCCTAGCAGCGCGTTTTGTGCGGTTTCGGAGCTAGGCCCTAGGTGGGGCCCTCCCGAGCTGGCTCTGGGGGGGTTGCTAGGGCCAGTGCACACAGGGCTTCTTCAGGCCAAATCAGCCTTCTCCGCGAAGGAGAAGACGTTTGGAGTTGGTTTCCAGCGGCGGAGACCACCAGCCAAGCAGCAGTGCCCACGGAGCCAGAGGCAGCCCAGACCCTCCTTGGCCCTATGGGCAGCCTAGGGCTATGTGAGAAGCAGGCAGGCGCTGCGCTCCTGAGCCAAGCCGCATCGGGGCTGAGGTTTGTTCCCCGAGCCCAGTTTCCCTTTGCAGAATGCAGCTCCTAGCAGCGCGTTTTGTGCGGTTTCGGAGCTAGGCCCTAGGTGGGGCCCTCCCGAGCTGGCTCTGGGGGGGTTGCTAGGGCCAGTGCACACAGGGCTTCTTCAGGCCAAATCAGCCTTCTCCGCGAAGGAGAAGACGTTTGGAGTTGGTTTCCAGCGGCGGAGACCACCAGCCAAGCAGCAGTGCCCACGGAGCCAGAGGCAGCCCAGACCCTCCCTGGCCCTAAGGGCAGCCTAGGGCTAGGTGAGAAGCAGGCAGGCGCTGCGCTCCTGAGCCAAGCCGCATCGGGGCTGAGGTTTGTTCCCCGAGCCCAGTTTCCCTTTGCAGAATGCAGCTCCTAGCAGCGCGTTTTGTGCGGTTTCGGAGCTAGGCCCTAGGTGGGGCCCTCCCGAGCTGGCTCTGGGGGGGTTGCTAGGGCCAGTGCACACAGGGCTTCTTCAGGCCAAATCAGCCTTCTCCGCGAAGGAGAAGACGTTTGGAGTGGGTTTCCAGCGGCGGAGACCACCAGCCAAGCAGCAGTGCCCACGGAGCCAGAGGCAGCCCAGACCCTCCTTGGCCCTATGGGGAGCCTAGGGCTAGGTGAGAAGCAGGCAGGCGCTGCGCTCCTGAGCCAAGCCGCATCGGGGCTGAGGTTTGTTCCCCGAGCCCAGTTTCCCTTTGCAGAATGCAGCTCCTAGCAGCGCGTTTTGTGCGGTTTCGGAGCTAGGCCCTAGGTGGGGCCCTCCCGAGCTGGCTCTGGGGGGGTTGCTAGGGCCAGTGCACACAGGGCTTCTTCAGGCCAAATCAGCCTTCTCCGCGAAGGAGAAGACGTTTGGAGTTGGTTTCCAGCGGCGGAGACCACCAGCCAAGCAGCAGTGCCCACGGAGCCAGAGGCAGCCCAGACCCTCCTTGGCCCTATGGGGAGCCTAGGGCTAGGTGAGAACCAGGCAGGCGCTGCGCTCCTGAGCCAAGCCGCATCGGGGCTGAGGTTTGTTCCCCGAGCCCAGTTTCCCTTTGCAGAATGCAGCTCCTAGCAGCGCGTTTTGTGCGGTTTCGGAGCTAGGCCCTAGGTGGGGCCCTCCCGAGCTGGCTCTGGGGCGGTTGCTAGGGCCAGTGCACACAGGGCTTCTTCAGGCCAAATCAGCCTTCTCCGCGAAGGAGAAGACGTTTGGAGTTGGTTTCCAGCGGCGGAGACCACCAGCCAAGCAGCAGTGCCCACGGAGCCAGAGGCAGCCCAGACCCTCCCTGGCCCTATGGGGAGCCTAGGGCTAGGTGAGAACCAGGCAGGCGCTGCGCTCCTGAGCCAAGCCGCATCGGGGCTGAGGTTTGTTCCCCGAGCCCAGTTTCCCTTTGCAGAATGCAGCTCCTAGCAGCGCGTTTTGTGCGGTTTCGGAGCTAGGCCCTAGGTGGGGCCCTCCCGAGCTGGCTCTGGGGGGGTTGCTAGGGCCAGTGCACACAGGGCTTCTTCAGGCCAAATCAGCCTTCTCCGCGAAGGAGAAGACGTTTGGAGTTGGTTTCCAGCGGCGGAGACCACCAGCCAAGCAGCAGTGCCCACGGAGCCAGAGGCAGCCCAGACCCTCCCTGGCCCTATGGGGAGCCTAGGGCTAGGTGAGAACCAGGCAGGCGCTGCGCTCCTGAGCCAAGCCGCATCGGGGCTGAGGTTTGTTCCCCGAGCCCAGTTTCCCTTTGCAGAATGCAGCTCCTAGCAGCGCGTTTTGTGCGGTTTCGGAGCTAGGCCCTAGGTGGGGCCCTCCCGAGCTGGCTCTGGGGCGGTTGCTAGGGCCAGTGCACACAGGGCTTCTTCAGGCCAAATCAGCCTTCTCCGCGAAGGAGAAGACGTTTGGAGTGGGTTTCCAGCGGCGGAGACCACCAGCCAAGCAGCAGTGCCCACGGAGCCAGAGGCAGCCCAGACCCTCCTTTCCCCTATGGGCAGCCTAGGGCTAGGTGAGAAGCAGGCAGGCGCTGCGCTCCCGAGCCAAGCCGCATCGGGGCTGAGGTTTGTTCCCCGAGCCCAGTTTCCCTTTGCAGAATGCAGCTCCTAGCAGCGCGTTTTGTGCGGTTTCGGAGCTAGGCCCTAGGTGGGGCCCTCCCGAGCTGGCTCTGGGGGGGTTGCTAGGGCCAGTGCACACAGGGCTTCTTCAGGCCAAATCAGCCTTCTCCGCGAAGGAGAAGACGTTTGGAGTTGGTTTCCAGCGGCGGAGACCACCAGCCAAGCAGCAGTGCCCACGGAGCCAGAGGCAGCCCAGACCCTCCCTGGCCCTATGGGGAGCCTAGGGCTAGGTGAGAACCAGGCAGGCGCTGCGCTCCTGAGCCAAGCCGCATCGGGGCTGAGGTTTGTTCCCCGAGCCCAGTTTCCCTTTGCAGAATGCAGCTCCTAGCAGCGCGTTTTGTGCGGTTTCGGAGCTAGGCCCTAGGTGGGGCCCTCCCGAGCTGGCTCTGGGGGGGTTGCTAGGGCCAGTGCACACAGGGCTTCTTCAGGCCAAATCAGCCTTCTCCGCGAAGGAGAAGACGTTTGGAGTTGGTTTCCAGCGGCGGAGACCACCAGCCAAGCAGCAGTGCCCACGGAGCCAGAGGCAGCCCAGACCCTCCTTGGCCCTATGGGGAGCCTAGGGCTAGGTGAGAACCAGGCAGGCGCTGCGCTCCTGAGCCAAGCCGCATCGGGGCTGAGGTTTGTTCCCCGAGCCCAGTTTCCCTTTGCAGAATGCAGCTCCTAGCAGCGCGTTTTGTGCGGTTTCGGAGCTAGGCCCTAGGTGGGGCCCTCCCGAGCTGGCTCTGGGGGGGTTGCTAGGGCCAGTGCACACAGGGCTTCTTCAGGCCAAATCAGCCTTCTCCGCGAAGGAGAAGACGTTTGGAGTGGGTTTCCAGCGGCGGAGACCACCAGCCAAGCAGCAGTGCCCACGGAGCCAGAGGCAGCCCAGACCCTCCCTGGCCCTATGGGGAGCTTAGGGCTAGGTGAGAACCAGGCAGGCGCTGCGCTCCTGAGCCAAGCCGCATCGGGGCTGAGGTTTGTTCCCCGAGCCCAGTTTCCCTTTGCAGAATGCAGCTCCTAGCAGCGCGTTTTGTGCGGTTTCGGAGCTAGGCCCTAGGTGGGGCCCTCCCGAGCTGGCTCTGGGGGGGTTGCTAGGGCCAGTGCACACAGGGCTTCTTCAGGCCAAATCAGCCTTCTCCGCGAAGGAGAAGACGTTTGGAGTTGGTTTCCAGCGGCGGAGACCACCAGCCAAGCAGCAGTGCCCACGGAGACAGAGGCAGCCCAGACCCTCCCTGGCCCTATGGGGAGCCTAGGGCTAGGTGAGAACCAGGCAGGCGCTGCGCTCCTGAGCCAAGCCGCATCGGGGCTGAGGTTTGTTCCCCGAGCCCAGTTTCCCTTTGCAGAATGCAGCTCCTAGCAGCGCGTTTTGTGCGGTTTCGGAGCTAGGCCCTAGGTGGGGCCCTCCCGAGCTGGCTCTGGGGCGGTTGCTAGGGCCAGTGCACACAGGGCTTCTTCAGGCCAAATCAGCCTTCTCCGCGAAGGAGAAGACGTTTGGAGTTGGTTTCCAGCGGCGGAGACCACCAGCCAAGCAGCAGTGCCCACGGAGCCAGAGGCAGCCCAGACCCTCCTTGGCCCTATGGGCAGCCTAGGGCTAGGTGAGAAGCAGGCAGGCGCTGCGCTCCCGAGCCAAGCCGCATCGGGGCTGAGGTTTGTTCCCCGAGCCCAGTTTCCCTTTGCAGAATGCAGCTCCTAGCAGCGCGTTTTGTGCGGTTTCGGAGCTAGGCCCTAGGTGGGGCCCTCCCGAGCTGGCTCTGGGGGGGTTGCTAGGGCCAGTGCACACAGGGCTTCTTCAGGCCAAATCAGCCTTCTCCGCGAAGGAGAAGACGTTTGGAGTTGGTTTCCAGCGGCGGAGACCACCAGCCAAGCAGCAGTGCCCACGGAGCCAGAGGCAGCCCAGACCCTCCATGGCCCTATGGGGAGCCTAGGGCTAGGTGAGAACCAGGCAGGCGCTGCGCTCCTGAGCCAAGCCGCATCGGGGCTGAGGTTTGTTCCCCGAGCCCAGTTTCCCTTTGCAGAATGCAGCTCCTAGCAGCGCGTTTTGTGCGGTTTCGGAGCTAGGCCCTAGGTGGGGCCCTCCCGAGCTGGCTCTGGGGGGGTTGCTAGGGCCAGTGCACACAGGGCTTCTTCAGGCCAAATCAGCCTTCTCCGCGAAGGAGAAGACGTTTGGAGTTGGTTTCCAGCGGCGGAGACCACCAGCCAAGCAGCAGTGCCCACGGAGCCAGAGGCAGCCCAGACCCTCCCTGGCCCTATGGGCAGCCTAGGGCTAGGTGAGAACCAGGCAGGCGCTGCGCTCCTGAGCCAAGCCGAATCGGGGCTGAGGTTTGTTCCCCGAGCCCAGTTTCCCTTTGCAGAATGCAGCTCCTAGCAGCGCGTTTTGTGCGGTTTCGGAGCTAGGCCCTAGGTGGGGCCCTACCGAGCTGGCTCTGGGGCGGTTGCTAGGGCCAGTGCACACAGGGCTTCTTCAGGCCAAATCAGCCTTCTCAGCGAAGGAGAAGACGTTTGGAGTTGGTTTCCAGCGGCGGAGACCACCAGCCAAGCAGCAGTGCCCACGGAGCCAGAGGCAGCCCAGACCCTCCTTGGCCCTATGGGCAGCCTAGGGCTAGGTGAGAAGCAGGCAGGCGCTGCGCTCCCGAGCCAAGCCGCATCGGGGCTGAGGTTTGTTCCCCGAGCCCAGTTTCCCTTTGCAGAATGCAGCTCCTAGCAGCGCGTTTTGTGCGGTTTCGGAGCTAGGCCCTAGGTGGGGCCCTCCCGAGCTGGCTCTGGGGCGGTTGCTAGGGCCAGTGCACACAGGGCTTCTTCAGGCCAAATCAGCCTTCTCCGCGAAGGAGAAGACGTTTGGAGTTGGTTTCCAGCGGCGGAGACCACCAGCCAAGCAGCAGTGCCCACGGAGCCAGAGGCAGCCCAGACCCTCCCTGGCCCTATGGGCAGCCTAGGGCTAGGTGAGAACCAGGCAGGCGCTGCGCTCCTGAGCCAAGCCGCATCGGGGCTGAGGTTTGTTCCCCGAGCCCAGTTTCCCTTTGCAGAATGCAGCTCCTAGCAGCGCGTTTTGTGCGGTTTCGGAGCTAGGCCCTAGGTGGGGCCCTCCCGAGCTGGCTCTGGGGGGGTTGCTAGGGCCAGTGCACACAGGGCTTCTTCAGGCCAAATCAGCCTTCTCCGCGAAGGAGAAGACGTTTGGAGTGGGTTTCCAGCGGCGGAGACCACCAGCCAAGCAGCAGTGCCCACGGAGCCAGAGGCAGCCCAGACCCTCCTTGGCCCTATGGGGAGCCTAGGGCTAGGTGAGAACCAGGCAGGCGCTGCGCTCCTGAGCCAAGCCGCATCGGGGCTGAGGTTTGTTCCCCGAGCCCAGTTTCCCTTTGCAGAATGCAGCTCCTAGCAGCGCGTTTTGTGCGGTTTCGGAGCTAGGCCCTAGGTGGGGCCCTCCCGAGCTGGCTCTGGGGCGGTTGCTAGGGCCAGTGCACACAGGGCTTCTTCAGGCCAAATCAGCCTTCTCCGCGAAGGAGAAGACGTTTGGAGTGGGTTTCCAGCGGCGGAGACCACCAGCCAAGCAGCAGTGCCCACGGAGCCAGAGGCAGCCCAGACCCTCCTTGGCCCTATGGGCAGCCTAGGGCTAGGTGAGAAGCAGGCAGGCGCTGCGCTCCTGAGCCAAGCCGCATCGGGGCTGAGGTTTGTTCCCCGAGCCCAGTTTCCCTTTGCAGAATGCAGCTCCTAGCAGCGCGTTTTGTGCGGTTTCGGAGCTAGGCCCTAGGTGGGGCCCTCCCGAGCTGGCTCTGGGGGGGTTGCTAGGGCCAGTGCACACAGGGCTTCTTCAGGCCAAATCAGCCTTCTCCGCGAAGGAGAAGACGTTTGGAGTTGGTTTCCAGCGGCGGAGACCACCAGCCAAGCAGCAGTGCCCACGGAGCCAGAGGCAGCCCAGACCCTCCCTGGCCCTATGGGGAGCCTAGGGCTAGGTGAGAAGCAGGCAGGCGCTGCGCTCCTGAGCCAAGCCGCATCGGGGCTGAGGTTTGTTCCCCGAGCCCAGTTTCCCTTTGCAGAATGCAGCTCCTAGCAGCGTGTTTTGTGCGGTTTCGGAGCTAGGCCCTAGGTGGGGCCCTCCCGAGCTGGCTCTGGGGGGGTTGCTAGGGCCAGTGCACACAGGGCTTCTTCAGGCCAAATCAGCCTTCTCCGCGAAGGAGAAGACGTTTGGAGTTGGTTTCCAGCGGCGGAGACCACCAGCCAAGCAGCAGTGCCCACGGAGCCAGAGGCAGCCCAGACCCTCCTTGGCCCTAAGGGCAGCCTAGGGCTAGGTGAGAACCAGGCAGGCGCTGCGCTCCTGAGCCAAGCCGCATCGGGGCTGAGGTTTGTTCCCCGAGCCCAGTTTCCCTTTGCAGAATGCAGCTCCTAGCAGCGCGTTTTGTGCGGTTTCGGAGCTAGGCCCTAGGTGGGGCCCTCCCGAGCTGGCTCTGGGGGGGTTGCTAGGGCCAGTGCACACAGGGCTTCTTCAGGCCAAATCAGCCTTCTCCGCGAAGGAGAAGACGTTTGGAGTGGGTTTCCAGCGGCGGAGACCACCAGCCAAGCAGCAGTGCCCACGGAGCCAGAGGCAGCCCAGACCCTCCTTGGCCCTATGGGGAGCCTAGGGCTAGGTGAGAAGCAGGCAGGCGCTGCGCTCCTGAGCCAAGCCGCATCGGGGCTGAGGTTTGTTCCCCGAGCCCAGTTTCCCTTTGCAGAATGCAGCTCCTAGCAGCGCGTTTTGTGCGGTTTCGGAGCTAGGCCCTAGGTGGGGCCCTCCCGAGCTGGCTCTGGGGCGGTTGCTAGGGCCAGTGCACACAGGGCTTCTTCAGGCCAAATCAGCCTTCTCCGCGAAGGAGAAGACGTTTGGAGTTGGTTTCCAGCGGCGGAGACCACCAGCCAAGCAGCAGTGCCCACGGAGCCAGAGGCAGCCCAGACCCTCCTTGGCCCTATGGGCAGCCTAGGGCTAGGTGAGAACCAGGCAGGCGCTGCGCTCCTGAGCCAAGCCGCATCGGGGCTGAGGTTTGTTCCCCGAGCCCAGTTTCCCTTTGCAGAATGCAGCTCCTAGCAGCGCGTTTTGTGCGGTTTCGGAGCTAGGCCCTAGGTGGGGCCCTCCCGAGCTGGCTCTGGGGGGGTTGCTAGGGCCAGTGCACACAGGGCTTCTTCAGGCCAAATCAGCCTTCTCCGCGAAGGAGAAGACGTTTGGAGTTGGTTTCCAGCGGCGGAGACCACCAGCCAAGCAGCAGTGCCCACGGAGCCAGAGGCAGCCCAGACCCTCCTTGGCCCTATGGGCAGCCTAGGGCTATGTGAGAAGCAGGCAGGCGCTGCGCTCCTGAGCCAAGCCGCATCGGGGCTGAGGTTTGTTCCCCGAGCCCAGTTTCCCTTTGCAGAATGCAGCTCCTAGCAGCGCGTTTTGTGCGGTTTCGGAGCTAGGCCCTAGGTGGGGCCCTCCCGAGCTGGCTCTGGGGGGGTTGCTAGGGCCAGTGCACACAGGGCTTCTTCAGGCCAAATCAGCCTTCTCCGCGAAGGAGAAGACGTTTGGAGTTGGTTTCCAGCGGCGGAGACCACCAGCCAAGCAGCAGTGCCCACGGAGCCAGAGGCAGCCCAGACCCTCCCTGGCCCTAAGGGCAGCCTAGGGCTAGGTGAGAAGCAGGCAGGCGCTGCGCTCCTGAGCCAAGCCGCATCGGGGCTGAGGTTTGTTCCCCGAGCCCAGTTTCCCTTTGCAGAATGCAGCTCCTAGCAGCGCGTTTTGTGCGGTTTCGGAGCTAGGCCCTAGGTGGGGCCCTCCCGAGCTGGCTCTGGGGGGGTTGCTAGGGCCAGTGCACACAGGGCTTCTTCAGGCCAAATCAGCCTTCTCCGCGAAGGAGAAGACGTTTGGAGTGGGTTTCCAGCGGCGGAGACCACCAGCCAAGCAGCAGTGCCCACGGAGCCAGAGGCAGCCCAGACCCTCCTTGGCCCTATGGGGAGCCTAGGGCTAGGTGAGAAGCAGGCAGGCGCTGCGCTCCTGAGCCAAGCCGCATCGGGGCTGAGGTTTGTTCCCCGAGCCCAGTTTCCCTTTGCAGAATGCAGCTCCTAGCAGCGCGTTTTGTGCGGTTTCGGAGCTAGGCCCTAGGTGGGGCCCTCCCGAGCTGGCTCTGGGGGGGTTGCTAGGGCCAGTGCACACAGGGCTTCTTCAGGCCAAATCAGCCTTCTCCGCGAAGGAGAAGACGTTTGGAGTTGGTTTCCAGCGGCGGAGACCACCAGCCAAGCAGCAGTGCCCACGGAGCCAGAGGCAGCCCAGACCCTCCTTGGCCCTATGGGCAGCCTAGGGCTAGGTGAGAAGCAGGCAGGCGCTGCGCTCCTGAGCCAAGCCGCATCGGGGCTGAGGTTTGTTCCCCGAGCCCAGTTTCCCTTTGCAGAATGCAGCTCCTAGCAGTGCGTTTTGTGCGGTTTCGGAGCTAGGCCCTAGGTGGGGCCCTCCCGAGCTGGCTCTGGGGGGGTTGCTAGGGCCAGTGCACACAGGGCTTCTTCAGGCCAAATCAGCCTTCTCCGCGAAGGAGAAGACGTTTGGAGTTGGTTTCCAGCGGCGGAGACCACCAGCCAAGCAGCAGTGCCCACGGAGCCAGAGGCAGCCCAGACCCTCCCTGGCCCTATGGGGAGCCTAGGGCTAGGTGAGAACCAGGCAGGCGCTGCGCTCCTGAGCCAAGCCGCATCGGGGCTGAGGTTTGTTCCCCGAGCCCAGTTTCCCTTTGCAGAATGCAGCTCCTAGCAGCGCGTTTTGTGCGGTTTCGGAGCTAGGCCCTAGGTGGGGCCCTCCCGAGCTGGCTCTGGGGGGGTTGCTAGGGCCAGTGCACACAGGGCTTCTTCAGGCCAAATCAGCCTTCTCCGCGAAGGAGAAGACGTTTGGAGTTGGTTTCCAGCGGCGGAGACCACCAGCCAAGCAGCAGTGCCCACGGAGCCAGAGGCAGCCCAGACCCTCCTTGGCCCTATGGGCAGCCTAGGGCTAGGTGAGAACCAGGCAGGCGCTGCGCTCCTGAGGCAAGCCGCATCGGGGCTGAGGTTTGTTCCCCGAGCCCAGTTTCCCTTTGCAGAATGCAGCTCCTAGCAGCGCGTTTTGTGCGGTTTCGGAGCTAGGCCCTAGGTGGGGCCCTCCCGAGCTGGCTCTGGGGGGGTTGCTAGGGCCAGTGCACACAGGGCTTCTTCAGGCCAAATCAGCCTTCTCCGCGAAGGAGAAGACGTTTGGAGTTGGTTTCCAGCGGCGGAGACCACCAGCCAAGCAGCAGTGCCCACGGAGCCAGAGGCAGCCCAGACCCTCCCTGGCCCTATGGGGAGCCTAGGGCTAGGTGAGAAGCAGGCAGGCGCTGCGCTCCTGAGCCAAGCCGCATCGGGGCTGAGGTTTGTTCCCCGAGCCCAGTTTCCCTTTGCAGAATGCAGCTCCTAGCAGCGCGTTTTGTGCGGTTTCGGAGCTAGGCCCTAGGTGGGGCCCTCCCGAGCTGGCTCTGGGGGGGTTGCTAGGGCCAGTGCACACAGGGCTTCTTCAGGCCAAATCAGCCTTCTCCGCGAAGGAGAAGACGTTTGGAGTGGGTTTCCAGCGGCGGAGACCACCAGCCAAGCAGCAGTGCCCACGGAGCCAGAGGCAGCCCAGACCCTCCCTGGCCCTATGGGGAGCCTAGGGCTAGGTGAGAACCAGGCAGGCGCTGCGCTCCTGAGCCAAGCCGCATCGGGGCTGAGGTTTGTTCCCCGAGCCCAGTTTCCCTTTGCAGAATGCAGCTCCTAGCAGCGCGTTTGGTGCGGTTTCGGAGCTAGGCCCTAGGTGGGGCCCTCCCGAGCTGGCTCTGGGGGGGTTGCTAGGGCCAGTGCACACAGGGCTTCTTCAGGCCAAATCAGCCTTCTCCGCGAAGGAGAAGACGTTTGGAGTTGGTTTCCAGCGGCGGAGACCACCAGCCAAGCAGCAGTGCCCACGGAGCCAGAGGCAGCCCAGACCCTCCTTGGCCCTATGGGGAGCCTAGGGCTAGGTGAGAACCAGGCAGGCGCTGCGCTCCTGAGCCAAGCCGCATCGGGGCTGAGGTTTGTTCCCCGAGCCCAGTTTCCCTTTGCAGAATGCAGCTCCTAGCAGCGCGTTTTGTGCGGTTTCGGAGCTAGGCCCTAGGTGGGGCCCTCCCGAGCTGGCTCTGGGGCGGTTGCTAGAGCCAGTGCACACAGGGCTTCTTCAGGCCAAATCAGCCTTCTCCGCGAAGGAGAAGACGTTTGGAGTTGGTTTCCAGCGGCGGAGACCACCAGCCAAGCAGCAGTGCCCACGGAGCCAGAGGCAGCCCAGACCCTCCTTGGCCCTATGGGGAGCCTAGGGCTAGGTGAGAACCAGGCAGGCGCTGCGCTCCTGAGCCAAGCCGCATCGGGGCTGAGGTTTGTTCCCCGAGCCCAGTTTCCCTTTGCAGAATGCAGCTCCTAGCAGCGCGTTTTGTGCGGTTTCGGAGCTAGGCCCTAGGTGGGGCCCTCCCGAGCTGGCTCTGGGGCGGTTGCTAGGGCCAGTGCACACAGGGCTTCTTCAGGCCAAATCAGCCTTCTCCGCGAAGGAGAAGACGTTTGGAGTTGGTTTCCAGCGGCGGAGACCACCAGCCAAGCAGCAGTGCCCACGGAGCCAGAGGCAGCCCAGACCCTCCCTGGCCCTATGGGGAGCCTAGGGCTAGGTGAGAACCAGGCAGGCGCTGCGCTCCTGAGCCAAGCCGCATCGGGGCTGAGGTTTGTTCCCCGAGCCCAGTTTCCCTTTGCAGAATGCAGCTCCTAGCAGCGCGTTTTGTGCGGTTTCGGAGCTAGGCCCTAGGTGGGGCCCTCCCGAGCTGGCTCTGGGGGGGTTGCTAGGGCCAGTGCACACAGGGCTTCTTCAGGCCAAATCAGCCTTCTCCGCGAAGGAGAAGACGTTTGGAGTTGGTTTCCAGCGGCGGAGACCACCAGCCAAGCAGCAGTGCCCACGGAGCCAGAGGCAGCCCAGACCCTCCCTGGCCCTATGGGCAGCCTAGGGCTAGGTGAGAACCAGGCAGGCGCTGCGCTCCTGAGCCAAGCCGCATCGGGGCTGAGGTTTGTTCCCCGAGCCCAGCTTCCCTTTGCAGAATGCAGCTCCTAGCAGCGCGTTTTGTGCGGTTTCGGAGCTAGGCCCTAGGTGGGGCCCTCCCGAGCTGGCTCTGGGGGGGTTGCTAGGGCCAGTGCACACAGGGCTTCTTCAGGCCAAATCAGCCTTCTCCGCGAAGGAGAAGACGTTTGGAGTTGGTTTCCAGCGGCGGAGACCACCAGCCAAGCAGCAGTGCCCACGGAGCCAGAGGCAGCCCAGACCCTCCCTGGCCCTATGGGGAGCCTAGGGCTAGGTGAGAACCAGGCAGGCGCTGCGCTCCTGAGCCAAGCCGCATCGGGGCTGAGGTTTGTTCCCCGAGCCCAGTTTCCCTTTGCAGAATGCAGCTCCTAGCAGCGCGTTTTGTGCGGTTTCGGAGCTAGGCCCTAGGTGGGGCCCTCCCGAGCTGGCTCTGGGGGGGTTGCTAGGGCCAGTGCACACAGGGCTTCTTCAGGCCAAATCAGCCTTCTCCGCGAAGGAGAAGACGTTTGGAGTTGGTTTCCAGCGGCGGAGACCACCAGCCAAGCAGCAGTGCCCACGGAGCCAGAGGCAGCCCAGACCCTCCTTGGCCCTATGGGCAGCCTAGGGCTAGGTGAGAAGCAGGCAGGCGCTGCGCTCCTGAGCCAAGCCGCATCGGGGCTGAGGTTTGTTCCCCGAGCCCAGTTTCCCTTTGCAGAATGCAGCTCCTAGCAGCGCGTTTTGTGCGGTTTCGGAGCTAGGCCCTAGGTGGGGCCCTCCCGAGCTGGCTCTGGGGGGGTTGCTAGGGCCAGTGCACACAGGGCTTCTTCAGGCCAAATCAGCCTTCTCCGCGAAGGAGAAGACGTTTGGAGTTGGTTTCCAGCGGCGGAGACCACCAGCCAAGCAGCAGTGCCCACGGAGCCAGAGGCAGCCCAGACCCTCCTTGGCCCTATGGGCAGCCTAGGGCTAGGTGAGAACCAGGCAGGCGCTGCGCTCCTGAGCCAAGCCGCATCGGGGCTGAGGTTTGTTCCCCGAGCCCAGTTTCCCTTTGCAGAATGCAGCTCCTAGCAGCGCGTTTTGTGCGGTTTCGGAGCTAGGCCCTAGGTGGGGCCCTCCCGAGCTGGCTCTGGGGGGGTTGCTAGGGCCAGTGCACACAGGGCTTCTTCAGGCCAAATCAGCCTTCTCCGCGAAGGAGAAGACGTTTGGAGTGGGTTTCCAGCGGCGGAGACCACCAGCCAAGCAGCAGTGCCCACGGAGCCAGAGGCAGCCCAGACCCTCCCTGGCCCTATGGGCAGCCTAGGGCTAGGTGAGAACCAGGCAGGCGCTGCGCTCCTGAGCCAAGCCGCATCGGGGCTGAGGTTTGTTCCCCGAGCCCAGTTTCCCTTTGCAGAATGCAGCTCCTAGCAGCGCGTTTTGTGCGGTTTCAGAGCTAGGCCCTAGGTGGGGCCCTCCCGAGCTGGCTCTGGGGGGGTTGCTAGGGCCAGTGCACACAGGGCTTCTTCAGGCCAAATCAGCCTTCTCCGCGAAGGAGAAGACGTTTGGAGTTGGTTTCCAGCGGCGGAGACCACCAGCCAAGCAGCAGTGCCCACGGAGCCAGAGGCAGCCCAGACCCTCCCTGGCCCTATGGGCAGCCTAGGGCTAGGTGAGAACCAGGCAGGCGCTGCGCTCCTGAGCCAAGCCGCATCGGGGCTGAGGTTTGTTCCCCGAGCCCAGTTTCCCTTTGCAGAATGCAGCTCCTAGCAGCGCGTTTTGTGCGGTTTCGGAGCTAGGCCCTAGGTGGGGCCCTCCCGAGCTGGCTCTGGGGGGGTTGCTAGGGCCAGTGCACACAGGGCTTCTTCAGGCCAAATCAGCCTTCTCCGCGAAGGAGACGACGTTTGGAGTTGGTTTCCAGCGGCGGAGACCACCAGCCAAGCAGCAGTGCCCACGGAGCCAGAGGCAGCCCAGACCCTCCCTGGCCCTATGGGGAGCCTAGGGCTAGGTGAGAACCAGGCAGGCGCTGCGCTCCTGAGCCAAGCCGCATCGGGGCTGAGGTTTGTTCCCCGAGCCCAGTTTCCCTTTGCAGAATGCAGCTCCTAGCAGCGCGTTTTGTGCGGTTTCGGAGCTAGGCCCTAGGTGGGGCCCTCCCGAGCTGGCTCTGGGGCGGTTGCTAGGGCCAGTGCACACAGGGCTTCTTCAGGCCAAATCAGCCTTCTCCGCGAAGGAGAAGACGTTTGGAGTTGGTTTCCAGCGGCGGAGACCACCAGCCAAGCAGCAGTGCCCACGGAGCCAGAGGCAGCCCAGACCCTCCTTGGCCCTATGGGCAGCCTAGGGCTAGGTGAGAACCAGGCAGGCGCTGCGCTCCTGAGCCAAGCCGCATCGGGGCTGAGGTTTGTTCCCCGAGCCCAGTTTCCCTTTGCAGAATGCAGCTCCTAGCAGCGCGTTTTGTGCGGTTTCGGAGCTAGGCCCTAGGTGGGGCCCTCCCGAGCTGGCTCTGGGGGGGTTGCTAGGGCCAGTGCACACAGGGCTTCTTCAGGCCAAATCAGCCTTCTCCGCGAAGGAGAAGACGTTTGGAGTTGGTTTCCAGCGGCGGAGACCACCAGCCAAGCAGCAGTGCCCACGGAGCCAGAGGCAGCCCAGACCCTCCCTGGCCCTATGGGCAGCCTAGGGCTAGGTGAGAACCAGGCAGGCGCTGCGCTCCTGAGCCAAGCCGCATCGGGGCTGAGGTTTGTTCCCCGAGCCCAGTTTCCCTTTGCAGAATGCAGCTCCTAGCAGCGCGTTTTGTGCGGTTTCGGAGCTAGGCCCTAGGTGGGGCCCTCCCGAGCTGGCTCTGGGGGGGTTGCTAGGGCCAGTGCACACAGGGCTTCTTCAGGCCAAATCAGCCTTCTCCGCGAAGGAGAAGACGTTTGGAGTTGGTTTCCAGCGGCGGAGACCACCAGCCAAGCAGCAGTGCCCACGGAGCCAGAGGCAGCCCAGACCCTCCCTGGCCCTATGGGCAGCCTAGGGCTAGGTGAGAAGCAGGCAGGCGCTGCGCTCCTGAGCCAAGCCGCATCGGGGCTGAGGTTTGTTCCCCGAGCCCAGTTTCCCTTTGCAGAATGCAGCTCCTAGCAGCGCGTTTTGTGCGGTTTCGGAGCTAGGCCCTAGGTGGGGCCCTCCCGAGCTGGCTCTGGGGCGGTTGCTAGGGCCAGTGCACACAGGGCTTCTTCAGGCCAAATCAGCCTTCTCCGCGAAGGAGAAGACGTTTGGAGTTGGTTTCCAGCGGCGGAGACCACCAGCCAAGCAGCAGTGCCCACGGAGCCACAGGCAGCCCAGACCCTCCCTGGACCTATGGGCTGCCTAGGGCTAGGTGAGAACCAGGCAGGCGCTGCGCTCCTGAGCCAAGCCGCATCGGGGCTGAGGTTTGTTCCCCGAGCCCAGTTTCCCTTTGCAGAATGCAGCTCCTAGCAGCGCGTTTTGTGCGGTTTCGGAGCTAGGCCCTAGGTGGGGCCCTCCCGAGCTGGCTCTGGGGGGGTTGCTAGGGCCAGTGCACACAGGGCTTCTTCAGGCCAAATCAGCCTTCTCCGCGAAGGAGAAGACGTTTGGAGTTGGTTTCCAGCGGCGGAGACCACCAGCCAAGCAATAGTGCCCACGGAGCCAGAGGCAGCCCAGACCCTCCCTGGCCCTATGGGCAGCCTAGGGCTAGGTGAGAACCAGGCAGGCGCTGCGCTCCTGAGCCAAGCCGCATCGGGGCTGAGGTTTGTTCCCCGAGCCCAGTTTCCCTTTGCAGAATGCAGCTCCTAGCAGCGCGTTTTGTGCGGTTTCGGAGCTAGGCCCTAGGTGGGGCCCTCCCGAGCTGGCTCTGGGGCGGTTGCTAGGGCCAGTGCACACAGGGCTTCTTCAGGCCAAATCAGCCTTCTCCGCGAAGGAGAAGACGTTTGGAGTGGGTTTCCAGCGGCGGAGACCACCAGCCAAGCAGCAGTGCCCACGGAGCCAGAGGCAGCCCAGACCCTCCTTGGCCCTATGGGCAGCCTAGGGCTAGGTGAGAACCAGGCAGGCGCTGCGCTCCTGAGCCAAGCCGCATCGGGGCTGAGGTTTGTTCCCCGAGCCCAGTTTCCCTTTGCAGAATGCAGCTCCTAGCAGCGCGTTTTGTGCGGTTTCGGAGCTAGGCCCTAGGTGGGGCCCTCCCGAGCTGGCTCTGGGGGGGTTGCTAGGGCCAGTGCACACAGGGCTTCTTCAGGCCAAATCAGCCTTCTCCGCGAAGGAGAAGACGTTTGGAGTTGGTTTCCAGCGGCGGAGACCACCAGCCAAGCAGCAGTGCCCACGGAGCCAGAGGCAGCCCAGACCCTCCCTGGCCCTATGGGGAGCCTAGGGCTAGGTGAGAAGCAGGCAGGCGCTGCGCTCCTGAGCCAAGCCGCATCGGGGCTGAGGTTTGTTCCCCGAGCCCAGTTTCCCTTTGCAGAATGCAGCTCCTAGCAGCGTGTTTTGTGCGGTTTCGGAGCTAGGCCCTAGGTGGGGCCCTCCCGAGCTGGCTCTGGGGGGGTTGCTAGGGCCAGTGCACACAGGGCTTCTTCAGGCCAAATCAGCCTTCTCCGCGAAGGAGAAGACGTTTGGAGTTGGTTTCCAGCGGCGGAGACCACCAGCCAAGCAGCAGTGCCCACGGAGCCAGAGGCAGCCCAGACCCTCCTTGGCCCTAAGGGCAGCCTAGGGCTAGGTGAGAACCAGGCAGGCGCTGCGCTCCTGAGCCAAGCCGCATCGGGGCTGAGGTTTGTTCCCCGAGCCCAGTTTCCCTTTGCAGAATGCAGCTCCTAGCAGCGCGTTTTGTGCGGTTTCGGAGCTAGGCCCTAGGTGGGGCCCTCCCGAGCTGGCTCTGGGGGGGTTGCTAGGGCCAGTGCACACAGGGCTTCTTCAGGCCAAATCAGCCTTCTCCACGAAGGAGAAGACGTTTGGAGTTGGTTTCCAGCGGCGGAGACCACCAGCCAAGCAGCAGTGCCCACGGAGCCAGAGGCAGCCCAGACCCTCCTTGGCCCTAAGGGCAGCCTAGGGCTAGGTGAGAACCAGGCAGGCGCTGCGCTCCTGAGCCAAGCCGCATCGGGGCTGAGGTTTGTTCCCCGAGCCCAGTTTCCCTTTGCAGAATGCAGCTCCTAGCAGCGCGTTTTGTGCGGTTTCGGAGCTAGGCCCTAGGTGGGGCCCTCCCGAGCTGGCTCTGGGGGGGTTGCTAGGGCCAGTGCACACAGGGCTTCTTCAGGCCAAATCAGCCTTCTCCACGAAGGAGAAGACGTTTGGAGTGGGTTTCCAGCGGCGGAGACCACCAGCCAAGCAGCAGTGCCCACGGAGCCAGAGGCAGCCCAGACCCTCCCTGGCCCTATGGGGAGCCTAGGGCTAGGTGAGAAGCAGGCAGGCGCTGCGCTCCTGAGCCAAGCCGCATCGGGGCTGAGGTTTGTTCCCCGAGCCCAGTTTCCCTTTGCAGAATGCAGCTCCTAGCAGCGCGTTTTGTGCGGTTTCGGAGCTAGGCCCTAGGTGGGGCCCTCCCGAGCTGGCTCTGGGGCGGTTGCTAGGGCCAGTGCACACAGGGCTTCTTCAGGCCAAATCAGCCTTCTCCGCGAAGGAGAAGACGTTTGGAGTGGGTTTCCAGCGGCGGAGACCACCAGCCAAGCAGCAGTGCCCACGGAGCCAGAGGCAGCCCAGACCCTCCCTGGCCCTATGGGCAGCCTAGGGCTAGGTGAGAAGCAGGCAGGCGCTGCACTCCTGAGCCAAGCCGCATCGGGGCTGAGGTTTGTTCCCCGAGCCCAGTTTCCCTTTGCAGAATGCAGCTCCTAGCAGCGCGTTTTGTGCGGTTTCGGAGCTAGGCCCTAGGTGGGGCCCTCCCGAGCTGGCTCTGGGGGGGTTGCTAGGGCCAGTGCACACAGGGCTTCTTCAGGCCAAATCAGCCTTCTCCGCGAAGGAGAAGACGTTTGGAGTTGGTTTCCAGCGGCGGAGACCACCAGCCAAGCAGCAGTGCCCACGGAGCCAGAGGCAGCCCAGACCCTCCCTGGCCCTATGGGCAGCCTAGGGCTAGGTGAGAAGCAGGCAGGCGCTGCGCTCCTGAGCCAAGCCGCATCGGGGCTGAGGTTTGTTCCCCGAGCCCAGTTTCCCTTTGCAGAATGCAGCTCCTAGCAGCGCGTTTTGTGCGGTTTCGGAGCTAGGCCCTAGGTGGGGCCCTCCCGAGCTGGCTCTGGGGGGGTTGCTAGGGCCAGTGCACACAGGGCTTCTTCAGGCCAAATCAGCCTTCTCCGCGAAGGAGAAGACGTTTGGAGTTGGTTTCCAGCGGCGGAGACCACCAGCCAAGCAGCAGTGCCCACGGAGCCAGAGGCAGCCCAGACCCTCCTTGGCCCTATGGGGAGCCTAGGGCTAGGTGAGAACCAGGCAGGCGCTGCGCTCCTGAGCCAAGCCGCATCGGGGCTGAGGTTTGTTCCCCGAGCCCAGTTTCCCTTTGCAGAATGCAGCTCCTAGCAGCGCGTTTTGTGCGGTTTCGGAGTTAGGCCCTAGGTGGGGCCCTCCCGAGCTGGCTCTGGGGCGGTTGCTAGGGCCAGTGCACACAGGGCTTCTTCAGGCCAAATCAGCCTTCTCCGCGAAGGAGAAGACGTTTGGAGTGGGTTTCCAGCGGCGGAGACCACCAGCCAAGCAGCAGTGCCCACGGAGCCAGAGGCAGCCCAGACCCTCCTTGGCCCTATGGGCAGCCTAGGGCTAGGTGAGAACCAGGCAGGCGCTGCGCTCCTGAGCCAAGCCGCATCGGGGCTGAGGTTTGTTCCCCGAGCCCAGTTTCCCTTTGCAGAATGCAGCTCCTAGCAGCGCGTTTTGTGCGGTTTCGGAGCTAGGCCCTAGGTGGGGCCCTCCCGAGCTGGCTCTGGGGGGGTTGCTAGGGCCAGTGCACACAGGGCTTCTTCAGGCCAAATCAGCCTTCTCCGCGAAGGAGAAGACGTTTGGAGTTGGTTTCCAGCGGCGGAGACCACCAGCCAAGCAGCAGTGCCCACGGAGCCAGAGGCAGCCCAGACCCTCCCTGGCCCTATGGGGAGCCTAGGGCTAGGTGAGAAGCAGGCAGGCGCTGCGCTCCTGAGCCAAGCCGCATCGGGGCTGAGGTTTGTTCCCCGAGCCCAGTTTCCCTTTGCAGAATGCAGCTCCTAGCAGCGTGTTTTGTGCGGTTTCGGAGCTAGGCCCTAGGTGGGGCCCTCCCGAGCTGGCTCTGGGGGGGTTGCTAGGGCCAGTGCACACAGGGCTTCTTCAGGCCAAATCAGCCTTCTCCGCGAAGGAGAAGACGTTTGGAGTTGGTTTCCAGCGGCGGAGACCACCAGCCAAGCAGCAGTGCCCACGGAGCCAGAGGCAGCCCAGACCCTCCTTGGCCCTAAGGGCAGCCTAGGGCTAGGTGAGAACCAGGCAGGCGCTGCGCTCCTGAGCCAAGCCGCATCGGGGCTGAGGTTTGTTCCCCGAGCCCAGTTTCCCTTTGCAGAATGCAGCTCCTAGCAGCGCGTTTTGTGCGGTTTCGGAGCTAGGCCCTAGGTGGGGCCCTCCCGAGCTGGCTCTGGGGGGGTTGCTAGGGCCAGTGCACACAGGGCTTCTTCAGGCCAAATCAGCCTTCTCCACGAAGGAGAAGACGTTTGGAGTGGGTTTCCAGCGGCGGAGACCACCAGCCAAGCAGCAGTGCCCACGGAGCCAGAGGCAGCCCAGACCCTCCCTGGCCCTATGGGGAGCCTAGGGCTAGGTGAGAAGCAGGCAGGCGCTGCGCTCCTGAGCCAAGCCGCATCGGGGCTGAGGTTTGTTCCCCGAGCCCAGTTTCCCTTTGCAGAATGCAGCTCCTAGCAGCGCGTTTTGTGCGGTTTCGGAGCTAGGCCCTAGGTGGGGCCCTCCCGAGCTGGCTCTGGGGCGGTTGCTAGGGCCAGTGCACACAGGGCTTCTTCAGGCCAAATCAGCCTTCTCCGCGAAGGAGAAGACGTTTGGAGTGGGTTTCCAGCGGCGGAGACCACCAGCCAAGCAGCAGTGCCCACGGAGCCAGAGGCAGCCCAGACCCTCCCTGGCCCTATGGGCAGCCTAGGGCTAGGTGAGAAGCAGGCAGGCGCTGCGCTCCTGAGCCAAGCCGCATCGGGGCTGAGGTTTGTTCCCCGAGCCCAGTTTCCCTTTGCAGAATGCAGCTCCTAGCAGCGCGTTTTGTGCGGTTTCGGAGCTAGGCCCTAGGTGGGGCCCTCCCGAGCTGGCTCTGGGGGGGTTGCTAGGGCCAGTGCACACAGGGCTTCTTCAGGCCAAATCAGCCTTCTCCGCGAAGGAGAAGACGTTTGGAGTGGGTTTCCAGCGGCGGAGACCACCAGCCAAGCAGCAGTGCCCACGGAGCCAGAGGCAGCCCAGACCCTCCTGGGCCCTATGGGGAGCCTAGGGCTAGGTGAGAAGCAGGCAGGCGCTGCGCTCCTGAGCCAAGCCGCATCGGGGCTGAGGTTTGTTCCCCGAGCCCAGTTTCCCTTTGCAGAATGCAGCTCCTAGCAGCGCGTTTTGTGCGGTTTCGGAGCTAGGCCCTAGGTGGGGCCCTCCCGAGCTGGCTCTGGGGGGGTTGCTAGGGCCAGTGCACACAGGGCTTCTTCAGGCCAAATCAGCCTTCTCCGCGAAGGAGAAGACGTTTGGAGTTGGTTTCCAGCGGCGGAGACCACCAGCCAAGCAGCAGTGCCCACGGAGCCAGAGGCAGCCCAGACCCTCCCTGGCCCTATGGGCAGCCTAGGGCTAGGTGAGAAGCAGGCAGGCGCTGCGCTCCTGAGCCAAGCCGCATCGGGGCTGAGGTTTGTTCCCCGAGCCCAGTTTCCCTTTGCAGAATGCAGCTCCTAGCAGCGCGTTTTGTGCGGTTTCGGAGCTAGGCCCTAGGTGGGGCCCTCCCGAGCTGGCTCTGGGGGGGTTGCTAGGGCCAGTGCACACAGGGCTTCTTCAGGCCAAATCAGCCTTCTCCGCGAAGGAGAAGACGTTTGGAGTGGGTTTCCAGCGGCGGAGACCACCAGCCAAGCAGCAGTGCCCACGGAGCCAGAGGCAGCCCAGACCCTCCTTGGCCCTAAGGGCAGCCTAGGGCTAGGTGAGAAGCAGGCAGGCGCTGCGCTCCTGAGCCAAGCCGCATCGGGGCTGAGGTTTGTTCCCCGAGCCCAGTTTCCCTTTGCAGAATGCAGCTCCTAGCAGCGCGTTTTGTGCGGTTTCGGAGCTAGGCCCTAGGTGGGGCCCTCCCGAGCTTGCTCTGGGGCGGTTGCTAGGGCCAGTGCACACAGGGCTTCTTCAGGCCAAATCAGCCTTCTCCGCGAAGGAGAAGACGTTTGGAGTTGGTTTCCAGCGGCGGAGACCACCAGCCAAGCAGCAGTGCCCACGGAGCCAGAGGCAGCCCAGACCCTCCTGGGCCCTATGGGGAGCCTAGGGCTAGGTGAGAAGCAGGCAGGCGCTGCGCTCCTGAGCCAAGCCGCATCGGGGCTGAGGTTTGTTCCCCGAGCCCAGTTTCCCTTTGCAGAATGCAGCTCCTAGCAGCGCGTTTTGTGCGGTTTCGGAGCTAGGCCCTAGGTGGGGCCCTCCCGAGCTGGCTCTGGGGGGGTTGCTAGGGCCAGTGCACACAGGGCTTCTTCAGGCCAAATCAGCCTTCTCCGCGAAGGAGAAGACGTTTGGAGTTGGTTTCCAGCGGCGGAGACCACCAGCCAAGCAGCAGTGCCCACGGAGCCAGAGGCAGCCCAGACCCTCCCTGGCCCTATGGGCAGCCTAGGGCTAGGTGAGAACCAGGCAGGCGCTGCGCTCCTGAGCCAAGCCGCATCGGGGCTGAGGTTTGTTCCCCGAGCCCAGTTTCCCTTTGCAGAATGCAGCTCCTAGCAGCGCGTTTTGTGCGGTTTCGGAGCTAGGCCCTAGGTGGGGCCCTCCCGAGCTGGCTCTGGGGGGGTTGCTAGGGCCAGTGCACACAGGGCTTCTTCAGGCCAAATCAGCCTTCTCCGCGAAGGAGAAGACGTTTGGAGTTGGTTTCCAGCGGCGGAGACCACCAGCCAAGCAGCAGTGCCCACGGAGCCAGAGGCAGCCCAGACCCTCCCTGGCCCTATGGGGAGCCTAGGGCTAGGTGAGAAGCAGGCAGGCGCTGCGCTCCTGAGCCAAGCCGCATCGGGGCTGAGGTTTGTTCCCCGAGCCCAGTTTCCCTTTGCAGAATGCAGCTCCTAGCAGCGCGTTTTGTGCGGTTTCGGAGCTAGGCCCTAGGTGGGGCCCTCCCGAGCTGGCTCTGGGGGGGTTGCTAGGGCCAGTGCACACAGGGCTTCTTCAGGCCAAATCAGCCTTCTCCGCGAAGGAGAAGACGTTTGGAGTGGGTTTCCAGCGGCGGAGACCACCAGCCAAGCAGCAGTGCCCACGGAGCCAGAGGCAGCCCAGACCCTCCCTGGCCCTATGGGGAGCCTAGGGCTAGGTGAGAACCAGGCAGGCGCTGCGCTCCTGAGCCAAGCCGCATCGGGGCTGAGGTTTGTTCCCCGAGCCCAGTTTCCCTTTGCAGAATGCAGCTCCTAGCAGCGCGTTTTGTGCGGTTTCGGAGCTAGGCCCTAGGTGGGGCCCTCCCGAGCTGGCTCTGGGGGGGTTGCTAGGGCCAGTGCACACAGGGCTTCTTCAGGCCAAATCAGCCTTCTCCGCGAAGGAGAAGACGTTTGGAGTGGGTTTCCAGCGGCGGAGACCACCAGCCAAGCAGCAGTGCCCACGGAGCCAGAGGCAGCCCAGACCCTCCCTGGCCCTATGGGCAGCCTAGGGCTAGGTGAGAACCAGGCAGGCGCTGCGCTCCTGAGCCAAGCCGCATCGGGGCTGAGGTTTGTTCCCCGAGCCCAGCTTCCCTTTGCAGAATGCAGCTCCTAGCAGCGCGTTTTGTGCGGTTTCGGAGCTAGGCCCTAGGTGGGGCCCTCCCGAGCTGGCTCTGGGGGGGTTGCTAGGGCCAGTGCACACAGGGCTTCTTCAGGCCAAATCAGCCTTCTCCGCGAAGGAGAAGACGTTTGGAGTTGGTTTCCAGCGGCGGAGACCACCAGCCAAGCAGCAGTGCCCACGGAGCCAGAGGCAGCCCAGACCCTCCCTGGCCCTATGGGGAGCCTAGGGCTAGGTGAGAACCAGGCAGGCGCTGCGCTCCTGAGCCAAGCCGCATCGGGGCTGAGGTTTGTTCCCCGAGCCCAGTTTCCCTTTGCAGAATGCAGCTCCTAGCAGCGCGTTTTGTGCGGTTTCGGAGCTAGGCCCTAGGTGGGGCCCTCCCGAGCTGGCTCTGGGGGGGTTGCTAGGGCCAGTGCACACAGGGCTTCTTCAGGCCAAATCAGCCTTCTCCGCGAAGGAGAAGACGTTTGGAGTTGGTTTCCAGCGGCGGAGACCACCAGCCAAGCAGCAGTGCCCACGGAGCCAGAGGCAGCCCAGACCCTCCTTGGCCCTATGGGCAGCCTAGGGCTAGGTGAGAAGCAGGCAGGCGCTGCGCTCCTGAGCCAAGCCGCATCGGGGCTGAGGTTTGTTCCCCGAGCCCAGTTTCCCTTTGCAGAATGCAGCTCCTAGCAGCGCGTTTTGTGCGGTTTCGGAGCTAGGCCCTAGGTGGGGCCCTCCCGAGCTGGCTCTGGGGGGGTTGCTAGGGCCAGTGCACACAGGGCTTCTTCAGGCCAAATCAGCCTTCTCCGCGAAGGAGAAGACGTTTGGAGTTGGTTTCCAGCGGCGGAGACCACCAGCCAAGCAGCAGTGCCCACGGAGCCAGAGGCAGCCCAGACCCTCCTTGGCCCTATGGGCAGCCTAGGGCTAGGTGAGAACCAGGCAGGCGCTGCGCTCCTGAGCCAAGCCGCATCGGGGCTGAGGTTTGTTCCCCGAGCCCAGTTTCCCTTTGCAGAATGCAGCTCCTAGCAGCGCGTTTTGTGCGGTTTCGGAGCTAGGCCCTAGGTGGGGCCCTCCCGAGCTGGCTCTGGGGGGGTTGCTAGGGCCAGTGCACACAGGGCTTCTTCAGGCCAAATCAGCCTTCTCCGCGAAGGAGAAGACGTTTGGAGTTGGTTTCCAGCGGCGGAGACCACCAGCCAAGCAGCAGTGCCCACGGAGCCAGAGGCAGCCCAGACCCTCCCTGGCCCTATGGGCAGCCTAGGGCTAGGTGAGAACCAGGCAGGCGCTGCGCTCCTGAGCCAAGCCGCATCGGGGCTGAGGTTTGTTCCCCGAGCCCAGTTTCCCTTTGCAGAATGCAGCTCCTAGCAGCGCGTTTTGTGCGGTTTCGGAGCTAGGCCCTAGGTGGGGCCCTCCCGAGCTGGCTCTGGGGGGGTTGCTAGGGCCAGTGCACACAGGGCTTCTTCAGGCCAAATCAGCCTTCTCCGCGAAGGAGAAGACGTTTGGAGTTGGTTTCCAGCGGCGGAGACCACCAGCCAAGCAGCAGTGCCCACGGAGCCAGAGGCAGCCCAGACCCTCCCTGGCCCTATGGGCAGCCTAGGGCTAGGTGAGAACCAGGCAGGCGCTGCGCTCCTGAGCCAAGCCGCATCGGGGCTGAGGTTTGTTCCCCGAGCCCAGTTTCCCTTTGCAGAATGCAGCTCCTAGCAGCGCGTTTTGTGCGGTTTCGGAGCTAGGCCCTAGGTGGGGCCCTCCCGAGCTGGCTCTGGGGGGGTTGCTAGGGCCAGTGCACACAGGGCTTCTTCAGGCCAAATCAGCCTTCTCCGCGAAGGAGAAGACGTTTGGAGTTGGTTTCCAGCGGCGGAGACCACCAGCCAAGCAGCAGTGCCCACGGAGCCAGAGGCAGCCCAGACCCTCCTTGGCCCTATGGGCAGCCTAGGGCTAGGTGAGAACCAGGCAGGCGCTGCGCTCCTGAGCCAAGCCGCATCGGGGCTGAGGTTTGTTCCCCGAGCCCAGTTTCCCTTTGCAGAATGCAGCTCCTAGCAGCGCGTTTTGTGCGGTTTCGGAGCTAGGCCCTAGGTGGGGCCCTCCCGAGCTGGCTCTGGGGGGGTTGCTAGGGCCAGTGCACACAGGGCTTCTTCAGGCCAAATCAGCCTTCTCCGCGAAGGAGAAGACGTTTGGAGTTGGTTTCCAGCGGCGGAGACCACCAGCCAAGCAGCAGTGCCCACGGAGCCAGAGGCAGCCCAGACCCTCCCTGGCCCTATGGGCAGCCTAGGGCTAGGTGAGAACCAGGCAGGCGCTGCGCTCCTGAGCCAAGCCGCATCGGGGCTGAGGTTTGTTCCCCGAGCCCAGTTTCCCTTTGCAGAATGCAGCTCCTAGCAGCGCGTTTTGTGCGGTTTCGGAGCTAGGCCCTAGGTGGGGCCCTCCCGAGCTGGCTCTGGGGCGGTTGCTAGGGCTAGTGCACACAGGGCTTCTTCAGGCCAAATCAGCCTTCTCCGCGAAGGAGAAGACGTTTGGAGTTGGTTTCCAGCGGCGGAGACCACCAGCCAAGCAGCAGTGCCCACGGAGCCACAGGCAGCCCAGACCCTCCCTGGCCCTATGGGCAGCCTAGGGCTAGGTGAGAACCAGGCAGGCGCTGCGCTCCTGAGCCAAGCCGCATCGGGGCTGAGGTTTGTTCCCCGAGCCCAGTTTCCCTTTGCAGAATGCAGCTCCTAGCAGCGCGTTTTGTGCGGTTTCGGAGCTAGGCCCTAGGTGGGGCCCTCCCGAGCTGGCTCTGGGGGGGTTGCTAGGGCCAGTGCACACAGGGCTTCTTCAGGCCAAATCAGCCTTCTCCGCGAAGGAGAAGACGTTTGGAGTTGGTTTCCAGCGGCGGAGACCACCAGCCAAGCAGCAGTGCCCACGGAGCCAGAGGCAGCCCAGACCCTCCCTGGCCCTATGGGGAGCCTAGGGCTAGGTGAGAAGCAGGCAGGCGCTGCGCTCCTGAGCCAAGCCGCATCGGGGCTGAGGTTTGTTCCCCGAGCCCAGTTTCCCTTTGCAGAATGCAGCTCCTAGCAGCGCGTTTTGTGCGGTTTCGGAGCTAGGCCCTAGGTGGGGCCCTCCCGAGCTGGCTCTGGGGCGGTTGCTAGGGCCAGTGCACACAGGGCTTCTTCAGGCCAAATCAGCCTTCTCCGCGAAGGAGAAGACGTTTGGAGTTGGTTTCCAGCGGCGGAGACCACCAGCCAAGCAGCAGTGCCCACGGAGCCAGAGGCAGCCCAGACCCTCCCTGGCCCTATGGGCAGCCTAGGGCTAGGTGAGAACCAGGCAGGCGCTGCGCTCCTGAGCCAAGCCGCATCGGGGCTGAGGTTTGTTCCCCGAGCCCAGTTTCCCTTTGCAGAATGCAGCTCCTAGCAGCGCGTTTTGTGCGGTTTCGGAGCTAGGCCCTAGGTGGGGCCCTCCCGAGCTGGCTCTGGGGGGGTTGCTAGGGCCAGTGCACACAGGGCTTCTTCAGGCCAAATCAGCCTTCTCCGCGAAGGAGAAGACGTTTGGAGTTGGTTTCCAGCGGCGGAGACCACCAGCCAAGCAGCAGTGCCCACGGAGCCAGAGGCAGCCCAGACCCTCCCTGGCCCTATGGGCAGCCTAGGGCTAGGTGAGAAGCAGGCAGGCGCTGCGCTCCTGAGCCAAGCCGCATCGGGGCTGAGGTTTGTTCCCCGAGCCCAGTTTCCCTTTGCAGAATGCAGCTCCTAGCAGCGCGTTTTGTGCGGTTTCGGAGCTAGGCCCTAGGTGGGGCCCTCTCGAGCTGGCTCTGGGGCGGTTGCTAGGGCCAGTGCACACAGGGCTTCTTCAGGCCAAATCAGCCTTCTCCGCGAAGGAGAAGACGTTTGGAGTTGGTTTCCAGCGGCGGAGACCACCAGCCAAGCAGCAGTGCCCACGGAGCCAGAGGCAGCCCAGACCCTCCCTGGCCCTATGGGCTGCCTAGGGCTAGGTGAGAACCAGGCAGGCGCTGCGCTCCTGAGCCAAGCCGCATCGGGGCTGAGGTTTGTTCCCCGAGCCCAGTTTCCCTTTGCAGAATGCAGCTCCTAGCAGCGCGTTTTGTGCCGTTTCGGAGCTAGGCCCTAGGTGGGGCCCTCCCGAGCTGGCTCTGGGGGGGTTGCTAGGGCCAGTGCACACAGGGCTTCTTCAGGCCAAATCAGCCTTCTCCGCGAAGGAGAAGACGTTTGGAGTTGGTTTCCAGCGGCGGAGACCACCAGCCAAGCAATAGTGCCCACGGAGCCAGAGGCAGCCCAGACCCTCCCTGGCCCTATGGGCAGCCTAGGGCTAGGTGAGAACCAGGCAGGCGCTGCGCTCCTGAGCCAAGCCGCATCGGGGCTGAGGTTTGTTCCCCGAGCCCAGTTTCCCTTTGCAGAATGCAGCTCCTAGCAGCGCGTTTTGTGCGGTTTCGGAGCTAGGCCCTAGGTGGGGCCCTCCCGAGCTGGCTCTGGGGGGGTTGCTAGGGCCAGTGCACACAGGGCTTCTTCAGGCCAAATCAGCCTTCTCCGCGAAGGAGAAGACGTTTGGAGTTGGTTTCCAGCGGCGGAGACCACCAGCCAAGCAGCAGTGCCCACGGAGCCAGAGGCAGCCCAGACCCTCCCTGGCCCTATGGGCAGCCTAGGGCTAGGTGAGAACCAGGCAGGCGCTGCGCTCCTGAGCCAAGCCGCATCGGGGCTGAGGTTTGTTCCCCGAGCCCAGTTTCCCTTTGCAGAATGCAGCTCCTAGCAGCGCGTTTTGTGCGGTTTCGGAGCTAGGCCCTAGGTGGGGCCCTCCCGAGCTGGCTCTGGGGGGGTTGCTAGGGCCAGTGCACACAGGGCTTCTTCAGGCCAAATCAGCCTTCTCCGCGAAGGAGAAGACGTTTGGAGTTGGTTTCCAGCGGCGGAGACCACCAGCCAAGCAGCAGTGCCCACGGAGCCAGAGGCAGCCCAGACCCTCCCTGGCCCTATGGGCAGCCTAGGGCTAGGTGAGAACCAGGCAGGCGCTGCGCTCCTGAGCCAAGCCGCATCGGGGCTGAGGTTTGTTCCCCGAGCCCAGTTTCCCTTTGCAGAATGCAGCTCCTAGCAGCGCGTTTTGTGCGGTTTCGGAGCTAGGGCCTAGGTGGGGCCCTCCCGAGCTGGCTCTGGGGGGGTTGCTAGGGCCAGTGCACACAGGGCTTCTTCAGGCCAAATCAGCCTTCTCCGCGAAGGAGAAGACGTTTGGAGTTGGTTTCCAGCGGCGGAGACCACCAGCCAAGCAGCAGTGCCCACGGAGCCAGAGGCAGCCCAGACCCTCCCTGGCCCTATGGGCAGCCTAGGGCTAGGTGAGAACCAGGCAGGCGCTGCGCTCCTGAGCCAAGCCGCATCGGGGCTGAGGTTTGTTCCCCGAGCCCAGTTTCCCTTTGCAGAATGCAGCTCCTAGCAGCGCGTTTTGTGCGGTTTCGGAGCTAGGCCCTAGGTGGGGCCCTCCCGAGCTGGCTCTGGGGGGGTTGCTAGGGCCAGTGCACACAGGGCTTCTTCAGGCCAAATCAGCCTTCTCCGCGAAGGAGAAGACGTTTGGAGTGGGTTTCCAGCGGCGGAGACCACCAGCCAAGCAGCAGTGCCCACGGAGCCAGAGGCAGCCCAGACCCTCCTTGGCCCTATGGGCAGCCTAGGGCTAGGTGAGAACCAGGCAGGCGCTGCGCTCCTGAGCCAAGCCGCATCGGGGCTGAGGTTTGTTCCCCGAGCCCAGTTTCCCTTTGCAGAATGCAGCTCCTAGCAGCGCGTTTTGTGCGGTTTCGGAGCTAGGCCCTAGGTGGGGCCCTCCCGAGCTGGCTCTGGGGCGGTTGCTAGGGCCAGTGCACACAGGGCTTCTTCAGGCCAAATCAGCCTTCTCCGCGAAGGAGAAGACGTTTGGAGTTGGTTTCCAGCGGCGGAGACCACCAGCCAAGCAGCAGTGCCCACGGAGCCAGAGGCAGCCCAGACCCTCCCTGGCCCTATGGGGAGCCTAGGGCTAGGTGAGAACCAGGCAGGCGCTGCGCTCCTGAGCCAAGCCGCATCGGGGCTGAGGTTTGTTCCCCGAGCCCAGTTTCCCTTTGCAGAATGCAGCTCCTAGCAGCGCGTTTTGTGCGGTTTCGGAGCTAGGCCCTAGGTGGGGCCCTCCCGAGCTGGCTCTGGGGGGGTTGCTAGGGCCAGTGCACACAGGGCTTCTTCAGGCCAAATCAGCCTTCTCCGCGAAGGAGAAGACGTTTGGAGTTGGTTTCCAGCGGCGGAGACCACCAGCCAAGCAGCAGTGCCCACGGAGCCAGAGGCAGCCCAGACCCTCCCTGGCCCTATGGGGAGCCTAGGGCTAGGTGAGAACCAGGCAGGCGCTGCGCTCCTGAGCCAAGCCGCATCGGGGCTGAGGTTTGTTCCCCGAGCCCAGTTTCCCTTTGCAGAATGCAGCTCCTAGCAGCGCGTTTTGTGCGGTTTCGGAGCTAGGCCCTAGGTGGGGCCCTCCCGAGCTGGCTGGGGGGGTTGCTAGGGCCAGTGCACACAGGGCTTCTTCAGGCCAAATCAGCCTTCTCCGCGAAGGAGAAGACGTTTGGAGTTGGTTTCCAGCGGCGGAGACCACCAGCCAAGCAGCAGTGCCCACGGAGCCAGAGGCAGCCCAGACCCTCCCTGGCCCTATGGGGAGCCTAGGGCTAGGTGAGAACCAGGCAGGCGCTGCGCTCCTGAGCCAAGCCGCATCGGGGCTGAGGTTTGTTCCCCGAGCCCAGTTTCCCTTTGCAGAATGCAGCTCCTAGCAGCGCGTTTTGTGCGGTTTCGGAGCTAGGCCCTAGGTGGGGCCCTCCCGAGCTGGCTCTGGGGGGGTTGCTAGGGCCAGTGCACACAGGGCTTCTTCAGGCCAAATCAGCCTTCTCCGCGAAGGAGAAGACGTTTGGAGTTGGTTTCCAGCGGCGGAGACCACCAGCCAAGCAGCAGTGCCCACGGAGACAGAGGCAGCCCAGACCCTCCTTGGCCCTATGGGCAGCCTAGGGCTAGGTGAGAACCAGGCAGGCGCTGCGCTCCTGAGCCAAGCCGCATCGGGGCTGAGGTTTGTTCCCCGAGCCCAGTTTCCCTTTGCAGAATGCAGCTCCTAGCAGCGCGTTTTGTGCGGTTTCGGAGCTAGGCCCTAGGTGGGGCCCTCCCGAGCTGGCTCTGGGGGGGTTGCTAGGGCCAGTGCACACAGGGCTTCTTCAGGCCAAATCAGCCTTCTCCGCGAAGGAGAAGACGTTTGGAGTTGGTTTCCAGCGGCGGAGACCACCAGCCAAGCAGCAGTGCCCACGGAGCCAGAGGCAGCCCAGACCCTCCTTGGCCCTATGGGGAGCTTAGGGCTAGGTGAGAACCAGGCAGGCGCTGCGCTCCTGAGCCAAGCCGCATCGGGGCTGAGGTTTGTTCCCCGAGCCCAGTTTCCCTTTGCAGAATGCAGCTCCTAGCAGCGCGTTTTGTGCGGTTTCGGAGCTAGGCCCTAGGTGGGGCCCTCCCGAGCTGGCTCTGGGGCGGTTGCTAGGGCCAGTGCACACAGGGCTTCTTCAGGCCAAATCAGCCTTCTCCGCGAAGGAGAAGACGTTTGGAGTTGGTTTCCAGCGGCGGAGACCACCAGCCAAGCAGCAGTGCCCACGGAGCCAGAGGCAGCCCAGACCCTCCTTGGCCCTATGGGCAGCCTAGGGCTAGGTGAGAAGCAGGCAGGCGCTGCGCTCCTGAGCCAAGCCGCATCGGGGCTGAGGTTTGTTCCCCGAGCCCAGTTTCCCTTTGCAGAATGCAGCTCCTAGCAGCGCGTTTTGTGCGGTTTCGGAGCTAGGCCCTAGGTGGGGCCCTCCCGAGCTGGCTCTGGGGGGGTTGCTAGGGCCAGTGCACACAGGGCTTCTTCAGGCCAAATCAGCCTTCTCCGCGAAGGAGAAGACGTTTGGAGTGGGTTTCCAGCGGCGGAGACCACCAGCCAAGCAGCAGTGCCCACGGAGCCAGAGGCAGCCCAGACCCTCCTTGGCCCTATGGGCAGCCTAGGGCTAGGTGAGAAGCAGGCAGGCGCTGCGCTCCTGAGCCAAGCCGCATCGGGGCTGAGGTTTGTTCCCCGAGCCTAGTTTCCCTTTGCAGAATGCAGCTCCTAGCAGCGCGTTTTGTGCGGTTTCGGAGCTAGGCCCTAGGTGGGGCCCTCCCGAGCTGGCTCTGGGGCGGTTGCTAGGGCCAGTGCACACAGGGCTTCTTCAGGCCAAATCAGCCTTCTCCGCGAAGGAGAAGACGTTTGGAGTGGGTTTCCAGCGGCGGAGACCACCAGCCAAGCAGCAGTGCCCACGGAGCCAGAGGCAGCCCAGACCCTCCTTGGCCCTATGGGGAGCCTAGGGCTAGGTGAGAAGCAGGCAGGCGCTGCGCTCCTGAGCCAAGCCGCATCGGGGCTGAGGTTTGTTCCCCGAGCCCAGTTTCCCTTTGCAGAATGCAGCTCCTAGCAGCGCGTTTGGTGCGGTTTCGGAGCAAGGCCCTAGGTGGGGCCCTCCCGAGCTGGCTCTGGGGGGGTTGCTAGGGCCAGTGCACACAGGGCTTCTTCAGGCCAAATCAGCCTTCTCCGCGAAGGAGAAGACGTTTGGAGTGGGTTTCCAGCGGCGGAGACCACCAGCCAAGCAGCAGTGCCCACGGAGCCAGAGGCAGCCCAGACCCTCCTTGGCCCTATGGGCAGCCTAGGGCTAGGTGAGAAGCAGGCAGGCGCTGCGCTCCTGAGCCAAGCCGCATCGGGGCTGAGGTTTGTTCCCCGAGCCCAGTTTCCCTTTGCAGAATGCAGCTCCTAGCAGCGCGTTTTGTGCGGTTTCGGAGCTAGGCCCTAGGTGGGGCCCTCCCGAGCTGGCTCTGGGGGGGTTGCTAGGGCCAGTGCACACAGGGCTTCTTCAGGCCAAATCAGCCTTCTCCGCGAAGGAGAAGACGTTTGGAGTTGGTTTCCAGCGGCGGAGACCACCAGCCAAGCAGCAGTGCCCACGGAGCCAGAGGCAGCCCAGACCCTCCCTGGCCCTATGGGGAGCCTAGGGCTAGGTGAGAACCAGGCAGGCGCTGCGCTCCTGAGCCAAGCCGCATCGGGGCTGAGGTTTGTTCCCCGAGCCCAGTTTCCCTTTGCAGAATGCAGCTCCTAGCAGCGCGTTTTGTGCGGTTTCGGAGCTAGGCCCTAGGTGGGGCCCTCCCGAGCTGGCTCTGGGGGGGTTGCTAGGGCCAGTGCACACAGGGCTTCTTCAGGCCAAATCAGCCTTCTCCGCGAAGGAGAAGACGTTTGGAGTGGGTTTCCAGCGGCGGAGACCACCAGCCAAGCAGCAGTGCCCACGGAGCCAGAGGCAGCCCAGACCCTCCCTGGCCCTATGGGGAGCCTAGGGCTAGGTGAGAACCAGGCAGGCGCTGCGCTCCTGAGCCAAGCCGCATCGGGGCTGAGGTTTGTTCCCCGAGCCCAGTTTCCCTTTGCAGAATGCAGCTCCTAGCAGCGCGTTTTGTGCGGTTTCGGAGCTAGGCCCTAGGTGGGGCCCTCCCGAGCTGGCTCTGGGGGGGTTGCTAGGGCCAGTGCACACAGGGCTTCTTCAGGCCAAATCAGCCTTCTCCGCGAAGGAGAAGACGTTTGGAGTTGGTTTCCAGCGGCGGAGACCACCAGCCAAGCAGCAGTGCCCACGGAGCCAGAGGCAGCCCAGACCCTCCCTGGCCCTATGGGCAGCCTAGGGCTAGGTGAGAAGCAGGCAGGCGCTGCGCTCCTGAGCCAAGCCGCATCGGGGCTGAGGTTTGTTCCCCGAGCCCAGTTTCCCTTTGCAGAATGCAGCTCCTAGCAGCGCGTTTTGTGCGGTTTCGGAGCTAGGCCCTAGGTGGGGCCCTCCCGAGCTGGCTCTGGGGGGGTTGCTAGGGCCAGTGCACACAGGGCTTCTTCAGGCCAAATCAGCCTTCTCCGCGAAGGAGAAGACGTTTGGAGTGGGTTTCCAGCGGCGGAGACCACCAGCCAAGCAGCAGTGCCCACGGAGCCAGAGGCAGCCCAGACCCTCCTTGGCCCTATGGGCAGCCTAGGGCTAGGTGAGAAGCAGGCAGGCGCTGCGCTCCTGAGCCAAGCCGCATCGGGGCTGAGGTTTGTTCCCCGAGCCCAGTTTCCCTTTGCAGAATGCAGCTCCTAGCAGCGCGTTTTGTGCGGTTTCGGAGCTAGGCCCTAGGTGGGGCCCTCCCGAGCTGGCTCTGGGGCGGTTGCTAGGGCCAGTGCACACAGGGCTTCTTCAGGCCAAATCAGCCTTCTCCGCGAAGGAGAAGACGTTTGGAGTGGGTTTCCAGCGGCGGAGACCACCAGCCAAGCAGCAGTGCCCACGGAGCCAGAGGCAGCCCAGACCCTCCTTGGCCCTATGGGCAGCCTAGGGCTAGGTGAGAAGCAGGCAGGCGCTGCGCTCCTGAGCCAAGCCGCATCGGGGCTGAGGTTTGTTCCCCGAGCCCAGTTTCCCTTTGCAGAATGCAGCTCCTAGCAGCGCGTTTGGTGCGGTTTCGGAGCTAGGCCCTAGGTGGGGCCCTCCCGAGCTGGCTCTGGGGGGGTTGCTAGGGCCAGTGCACACAGGGCTTCTTCAGGCCAAATCAGCCTTCTCCGCGAAGGAGAAGACGTTTGGAGTTGGTTTCCAGCGGCGGAGACCACCAGCCAAGCAGCAGTGCCCACGGAGCCAGAGGCAGCCCAGACCCTCCTTGGCCCTATGGGCAGCCTAGGGCTAGGTGAGAAGCAGGCAGGCGCTGCGCTCCTGAGCCAAGCCGCATCGGGGCTGAGGTTTGTTCCCCGAGCCCAGTTTCCCTTTGCAGAATGCAGCTCCTAGCAGCGCGTTTTGTGCGGTTTCGGAGCTAGGCCCTAGGTGGGGCCCTCCCGAGCTGGCTCTGGGGGGGTTGCTAGGGCCAGTGCACACAGGGCTTCTTCAGGCCAAATCAGCCTTCTCCGCGAAGGAGAAGACGTTTGGAGTTGGTTTCCAGCGGCGGAGACCACCAGCCAAGCAGCAGTGCCCACGGAGCCAGAGGCAGCCCAGACCCTCCCTGGCCCTATGGGGAGCCTAGGGCTAGGTGAGAACCAGGCAGGCGCTGCGCTCCTGAGCCAAGCCGCATCGGGGCTGAGGTTTGTTCCCCGAGCCCAGTTTCCCTTTGCAGAATGCAGCTCCTAGCAGCGCGTTTTGTGCGGTTTCGGAGCTAGGCCCTAGGTGGGGCCCTCCGGAGCTGGCTCTGGGGGGGTTGCTAGGGCCAGTGCACACAGGGCTTCTTCAGGCCAAATCAGCCTTCTCCGCGAAGGAGAAGACGTTTGGAGTGGGTTTCCAGCGGCGGAGACCACCAGCCAAGCAGCAGTGCCCACGGAGCCAGAGGCAGCCCAGACCCTCCCTGGCCCTATGGGGAGCCTAGGGCTAGGTGAGAACCAGGCAGGCGCTGCGCTCCTGAGCCAAGCCGCATCGGGGCTGAGGTTTGGTCCCCGAGCCCAGTTTCCCTTTGCAGAATGCAGCTCCTAGCAGCGCGTTTTGTGCGGTTTCGGAGCTAGGCCCTAGGTGGGGCCCTCCCGAGCTGGCTCTGGGGGGGTTGCTAGGGCCAGTGCACACAGGGCTTCTTCAGGCCAAATCAGCCTTCTCCGCGAAGGAGAAGACGTTTGGAGTTGGTTTCCAGCGGCGGAGACCACCAGCCAAGCAGCAGTGCCCACGGAGCCAGAGGCAGCCCAGACCCTCCCTGGCCCTATGGGCAGCCTAGGGCTAGGTGAGAAGCAGGCAGGCGCTGCGCTCCTGAGCCAAGCCGCATCGGGGCTGAGGTTTGTTCCCCGAGCCCAGTTTCCCTTTGCAGAATGCAGCTCCTAGCAGCGCGTTTTGTGCGGATTCGGAGCTAGGCCCTAGGTGGGGCCCTCCCGAGCTGGCTCTGGGGGGGTTGCTAGGGCCAGTGCACACAGGGCTTCTTCAGGCCAAATCAGCCTTCTCCGCGAAGGAGAAGACGTTTGGAGTTGGTTTCCAGCGGCGGAGACCACCAGCCAAGCAGCAGTGCCCACGGAGCCAGAGGCAGCCCAGACCCTCCCTGGCCCTATGGGCAGCCTAGGGCTAGGTGAGAACCAGGCAGGCGCTGCGCTCCTGAGCCAAGCCGCATCGGGGCTGAGGTTTGTTCCCCGAGCCCAGTTTCCCTTTGCAGAATGCAGCTCCTAGCAGCGCGTTTTGTGCGGTTTCGGAGCTAGGCCCTAGGTGGGGCCCTCCCGAGCTGGCTCTGGGGGGGTTGCTAGGGCCAGTGCACACAGGGCTTCTTCAGGCCAAATCAGCCTTCTCCGCGAAGGAGAAGACGTTTGGAGTTGGTTTCCAGCGGCGGAGACCACCAGCCAAGCAGCAGTGCCCACGGAGCCAGAGGCAGCCCAGACCCTCCCTGGCCCTATGGGCAGCCTAGGGCTAGGTGAGAACCAGGCAGGCGCTGCGCTCCTGAGCCAAGCCGCATCGGGGCTGAGGTTTGTTCCCCGAGCCCAGTTTCCCTTTGCAGAATGCAGCTCCTAGCAGCGCGTTTTGTGCGGTTTCGGAGCTAGGCCCTAGGTGGGGCCCTCCCGAGCTGGCTCTGGGGGGGTTGCTAGGGCCAGTGCACACAGGGCTTCTTCAGGCCAAATCAGCCTTCTCCGCGAAGGAGAAGACGTTTGGAGTTGGTTTCCAGCGGCGGAGACCACCAGCCAAGCAGCAGTGCCCACGGAGCCAGAGGCAGCCCAGACCCTCCTTGGCCCTATGGGCAGCCTAGGGCTAGGTGAGAAGCAGGCAGGCGCTGCGCTCCTGAGCCAAGCCGCATCGGGGCTGAGGTTTGTTCCCCGAGCCCAGTTTCCCTTTGCAGAATGCAGCTCCTAGCAGCGCGTTTTGTGCGGTTTCGGAGCTAGGCCCTAGGTGGGGCCCTCCCGAGCTGGCTCTGGGGCGGTTGCTAGGGCCAGTGCACACAGGGCTTCTTCAGGCCAAATCAGCCTTCTCCGCGAAGGAGAAGACGTTTGGAGTGGGTTTCCAGCGGCGGAGACCACCAGCCAAGCAGCAGTGCCCACGGAGCCAGAGGCAGCCCAGACCCTCCTTGGCCCTATGGGGAGCCTAGGGCTAGGTGAGAAGCAGGCAGGCGCTGCGCTCCTGAGCCAAGCCGCATCGGGGCTGAGGTTTGTTCCCCGAGCCCAGTTTCCCTTTGCAGAATGCAGCTCCTAGCAGCGCGTTTTGTGCGGTTTCGGAGCTAGGCCCTAGGTGGGGCCCTCCCGAGCTGGCTCTGGGGGGGTTTCTAGGGCCAGTGCACACAGGGCTTCTTCAGGCCAAATCAGCCTTCTCCGCGAAGGAGAAGACGTTTGGAGTGGATTTCCAGCGGCGGAGACCACCAGCCAAGCAGCAGTGCCCACGGAGCCAGAGGCAGCCCAGACCCTCCTTGGCCCTATGGGGAGCCTACGGCTAGGTGAGAACCAGGCAGGCGCTGCGCTCCTGAGCCAAGCCGCATCGGGGCTGAGGTTTGTTCCCCGAGCCCAGTTTCCCTTTGCAGAATGCAGCTCCTAGCAGCGCGTTTTGTGCGGTTTCGGAGCTAGGCCCTAGGTGGGGCCCTCCCGAGCTGGCTCTGGGGGGGTTGCTAGGGCCAGTGCACACAGGGCTTCTTCAGGCCAAATCAGCCTTCTCCGCGAAGGAGAAGACGTTTGGAGTTGGTTTCCAGCGGCGGAGACCACCAGCCAAGCAGCAGTGCCCACGGAGCCAGAGGCAGCCCAGACCCTCCTTGGCCCTATGGGCAGCCTAGGGCTAGGTGAGAAGCAGGCAGGCGCTGCGCTCCTGAGCCAAGCCGCATCGGGGCTGAGGTTTGTTCCCCGAGCCCAGTTTCCCTTTGCAGAATGCAGCTCCTAGCAGCGCGTTTTGTGCGGTTTCGGAGCTAGGCCCTAGGTGGGGCCCTCCCGAGCTGGCTCTGGGGGGGTTGCTAGGGCCAGTGCACACAGGGCTTCTTCAGGCCAAATCAGCCTTCTCCGCGAAGGAGACGACGTTTGGAGTTGGTTTCCAGCGGCGGAGACCACCAGCCAAGCAGCAGTGCCCACGGAGCCAGAGGCAGCCCAGACCCTCCTTGGCCCTATGGGCAGCCTAAGGCTAGGTGAGAACCAGGCAGGCGCTGCGCTCCTGAGCCAAGCCGCATCGGGGCTGAGGTTTGTTCCCCGAGCCCAGTTTCCCTTTGCAGAATGCAGCTCCTAGCAGCGCGTTTTGTGCGGTTTCGGAGCTAGGCCCTAGGTGGGGCCCTCCCGAGCTGGCTCTGGGGGGGTTGCTAGGGCCAGTGCACACAGGGCTTCTTCAGGCCAAATCAGCCTTCTCCGCGAAGGAGACGACGTTTGGAGTTGGTTTCCAGCGGCGGAGACCACCAGCCAAGCAGCAGTGCCCACGGAGCCAGAGGCAGCCCAGACCCTCCTTGGCCCTATGGGGAGCCTACGGCTAGGTGAGAACCAGGCAGGCGCTGCGCTCCTGAGCCAAGCCGCATCGGGGCTGAGGTTTGTTCCCCGAGCCCAGTTTCCCTTTGCAGAATGCAGCTCCTAGCAGCGCGTTTTGTGCGGTTTCGGAGCTAGGCCCTAGGTGGGGCCCTCCCGAGCTGGCTCTGGGGCGGTTGCTAGGGCCAGTGCACACAGGGCTTCTTCAGGCCAAATCAGCCTTCTCCGCGAAGGAGAAGACGTTTGGAGTTGGTTTCCAGCGGCGGAGACCACCAGCCAAGCAGCAGTGCCCACGGAGCCAGAGGCAGCCCAGACCCTCCTTGGCCCTATGGGCAGCCTAGGGCTAGGTGAGAACCAGGCAGGCGCTGCGCTCCTGAGCCAAGCCGCATCGGGGCTGAGGTTTGTTCCCCGAGCCCAGTTTCCCTTTGCAGAATGCAGCTCCTAGCAGCGCGTTTTGTGCGGTTTCGGAGCTAGGCCCTAGGTGGGGCCCTCCCGAGCTGGCTCTGGGGGGGTTGCTAGGGCCAGTGCACACAGGGCTTCTTCAGGCCAAATCAGCCTTCTCCGCGAAGGAGACGACGTTTGGAGTTGGTTTCCAGCGGCGGAGACCACCAGCCAAGCAGCAGTGCCCACGGAGCCAGAGGCAGCCCAGACCCTCCTTGGCCCTATGGGCAGCCTAAGGCTAGGTGAGAACCAGGCAGGCGCTGCGCTCCTGAGCCAAGCCGCATCGGGGCTGAGGTTTGTTCCCCGAGCCCAGTTTCCCTTTGCAGAATGCAGCTCCTAGCAGCGCGTTTTGTGCGGTTTCGGAGCTAGGCCCTAGGTGGGGCCCTCCCGAGCTGGCTCTGGGGGGGTTGCTAGGGCCAGTGCACACAGGGCTTCTTCAGGCCAAATCAGCCTTCTCCGCGAAGGAGAAGACGTTTGGAGTTGGATTCCAGCGGCGGAGACCACCAGCCAAGCAGCAGTGCCCACGGAGCCAGAGGCAGCCCAGACCCTCCTTGGCCCTATGGGCAGCCTAGGGCTAGGTGAGAAGCAGGCAGGCGCTGCGCTCCTGAGCCAAGCCGCATCGGGGCTGAGGTTTGTTCCCCGAGCCCAGTTTCCCTTTGCAGAATGCAGCTCCTAGCAGCGCGTTTTGTGCGGTTTCGGAGCTAGGCCCTAGGTGGGGCCCTCCCGAGCTGGCTCTGGGGGGGTTGCTAGGGCCAGTGCACACAGGGCTTCTTCAGGCCCAATCAGCCTTCTCCGCGAAGGAGAAGACGTTTGGAGTTGGTTTCCAGCGGCGGAGACCACCAGCCAAGCAGCAGTGCCCACGGAGCCAGAGGCAGCCCAGACCCTCCCTGGCCCTATGGGGAGCCTAGGGCTAGGTGAGAAGCAGGCAGGCGCTGCGCTCCTGAGCCAAGCCGCATCGGGGCTGAGGTTTGTTCCCCGAGCCCAGTTTCCCTTTGCAGAATGCAGCTCCTAGCAGCGCGTTTTGTGCGGTTTCGGAGCTAGGCCCTAGGTGGGGCCCTCCCGAGCTGGCTCTGGGGGGGTTGCTAGGGCCAGTGCACACAGGGCTTCTTCAGGCCAAATCAGCCTTCTCCGCGAAGGAGAAGACGTTTGGAGTTGGTTTCCAGCGGCGGAGACCACCAGCCAAGCAGCAGTGCCCACGGAGGCAGAGGCAGCCCAGACCCTCCTTGGCCCTATGGGCAGCCTAGGGCTAGGTGAGAACCAGGCAGGCGCTGCGCTCCTGAGCCAAGCCGCATCAGGGCTGAGGTTTGTTCCCCGAGCCCAGTTTCCCTTTGCAGAATGCAGCTCCTAGCAGCGCGTTTTGTGCGGTTTCGGAGCTAGGCCCTAGGTGGGGCCCTCCCGAGCTGGCTCTGGGGGGGTTGCTAGGGCCAGTGCACACAGGGCTTCTTCAGGCCAAATCAGCCTTCTCCGCGAAGGAGAAGACGTTTGGAGTTGGTTTCCAGCGGCGGAGACCACCAGCCAAGCAGCAGTGCCCACGGAGCCAGAGGCAGCCCAGACCCTCCTTGGCCCTATGGGCAGCCTAGGGCTAGGTGAGAAGCAGGCAGGCGCTGCGCTCCTGAGCCAAGCCGCATCGGGGCTGAGGTTTGTTCCCCGAGCCCAGTTTCCCTTTGCAGAATGCAGCTCCTAGCAGCGCGTTTTGTGCGGTTTCGGAGCTAGGCCCTAGGTGGGGCCCTCCCGAGCTGGCTCTGGGGGGGTTGCTAGGGCCAGTGCACACAGGGCTTCTTCAGGCCAAATCAGCCTTCTCCGCGAAGGAGAAGACGTTTGGAGTTGGTTTCCAGCGGCGGAGACCACCAGCCAAGCAGCAGTGCCCACGGAGCCAGAGGCAGCCCAGACCCTCCCTGGCCCTATGGGGAGCCTAGGGCTAGGTGAGAAGCAGGCAGGCGCTGCGCTCCTGAGCCAAGCCGCATCGGGGCTGAGGTTTGTTCCCCGAGCCCAGTTTCCCTTTGCAGAATGCAGCTCCTAGCAGCGCGTTTTGTGCGGTTTCGGAGCTAGGCCCTAGGTGGGGCCCTCCCGAGCTGGCTCTGGGGGGGTTGCTAGGGCCAGTGCACACAGGGCTTCTTCAGGCCAAATCAGCCTTCTCCGCGAAGGAGAAGACGTTTGGAGTTGGTTTCCAGCGGCGGAGACCACCAGCCAAGCAGCAGTGCCCACGGAGCCAGAGGCAGCCCAGACCCTCCTTGGCCCTATGGGCAGCCTAGGGCTAGGTGAGAAGCAGGCAGGCGCTGCGCTCCTGAGCCAAGCCGCATCGGGGCTGAGGTTTGTTCCCCGAGCCCAGTTTCCCTTTGCAGAATGCAGCTCCTAGCAGCGCGTTTTGTGCGGTTTCGGAGCTAGGCCCTAGGTGGGGCCCTCCCGAGCTGGCTCTGGGGGGGTTGCTAGGGCCAGTGCACACAGGGCTTCTTCAGGCCAAATCAGCCTTCTCCGCGAAGGAGAAGACGTTTGGAGTTGGTTTCCAGCGGCGGAGACCACCAGCCAAGCAGCAGTGCCCACGGAGCCAGAGGCAGCCCAGACCCTCCTTGGCCCTATGGGCAGCCTAGGGCTAGGTGAGAAGCAGGCAGGCGCTGCGCTCCTGAGCCAAGCCGCATCGGGGCTGAGGTTTGTTCCCTGAGCCCAGTTTCCCTTTGCAGAATGCAGCTCCTAGCAGCGCGTTTTGTGCGGTTTCGGAGCTAGGCCCTAGGTGGGGCCCTCCCGAGCTGGCTCTGGGGCGGTTGCTAGGGCTAGTGCACACAGGGCTTCTTCAGGCCAAATCAGCCTTCTCCGCGAAGGAGAAGACGTTTGGAGTTGGTTTCCAGCGGCGGAGACCACCAGCCAAGCAGCAGTGCCCACGGAGCCAGTGGCAGCCCAGACCCTCCCTGGCCCTATGGGCAGCCTAGGGCTAGGTGAGAACCAGGCAGGCGCTGCGCTCCTGAGCCAAGCCGCATCGGGGCTGAGGTTTGTTCCCCGAGCCCAGTTTCCCTTTGCAGAATGCAGCTCCTAGCAGCGCGTTTTGTGCGGTTTCGGAGCTAGGCCCTAGGTGGGGCCCTCCCGAGCTGGCTCTGGGGGGGTTGCTAGGGCCAGTGCACACAGGGCTTCTTCAGGCCAAATCAGCCTTCTCCGCGAAGGAGAAGACGTTTGGAGTTGGTTTCCAGCGGCGGAGACCACCAGCCAAGCAGCAGTGCCCACGGAGCCAGAGGCAGCCCAGACCCTCCCTGGCCCTATGGGGAGCCTAGGGCTAGGTGAGAAGCAGGCAGGCGCTGCGCTCCTGAGCCAAGCCGCATCGGGGCTGAGGTTTGTTCCCCGAGCCCAGTTTCCCTTTGCAGAATGCAGCTCCTAGCAGCGCGTTTTGTGCGGTTTCGGAGCTAGGCCCTAGGTGGGGCCCTCCCGAGCTGGCTCTGGGGGGGTTGCTAGGGCCAGTGCACACAGGGCTTCTTCAGGCCAAATCAGCCTTCTCCGCGAAGGAGAAGACGTTTGGAGTTGGTTTCCAGCGGCGGAGACCACCAGCCAAGCAGCAGTGCCCACGGAGCCAGAGGCAGCCCAGACCCTCCCTGGCCCTATGGGGAGCCTAGGGCTAGGTGAGAACCAGGCAGGCGCTGCGCTCCTGAGCCAAGCCGCATCGGGGCTGAGGTTTGTTCCCCGAGCCCAGTTTCCCTTTGCAGAATGCAGCTCCTAGCAGCGCGTTTTGTGCGGTTTCGGAGCTAGGCCCTAGGTGGGGCCCTCCCGAGCTGGCTCTGGGGCGGTTGCTAGGGCCAGTGCACACAGGGCTTCTTCAGGCCAAATCAGCCTTCTCCGTGAAGGAGAAGACGTTTGGAGTTGGTTTCCAGCGGCGGAGACCACCAGCCAAGCAGCAGTGCCCACGGAGCCAGAGGCAGCCCAGACCCTCCCTGGCCCTATGGGGAGCCTAGGGCTAGGTGAGAAGCAGGCAGGCGCTGCGCTCCTGAGCCAAGCCGCATCGGGGCTGAGGTTTGTTCCCCGAGCCCAGTTTCCCTTTGCAGAATGCAGCTCCTAGCAGCGCGTTTTGTGCGGTTTCGGAGCTAGGCCCTAGGTGGGGCCCTCCCGAGCTGGCTCTGGGGGGGTTGCTAGGGCCAGTGCACACAGGGCTTCTTCAGGCCAAATCAGCCTTCTCCGCGAAGGAGAAGACGTTTGGAGTTGGTTTCCAGCGGCGGAGACCACCAGCCAAGCAGCAGTGCCCACGGAGCCAGAGGCAGCCCAGACCCTCCTTGGCCCTATGGGCAGCCTAGGGCTAGGTGAGAACCAGGCAGGCGCTGCGCTCCTGAGCCAAGCCGCATCAGGGCTGAGGTTTGTTCCCCGAGCCCAGTTTCCCTTTGCAGAATGCAGCTCCTAGCAGCGCGTTTTGTGCGGTTTCGGAGCTAGGCCCTAGGTGGGGCCCTCCCGAGCTGGCTCTGGGGGGGTTGCTAGGGCCAGTGCACACAGGGCTTCTTCAGGCCAAATCAGCCTTCTCCGCGAAGGAGAAGACGTTTGGAGTTGGTTTCCAGCGGCGGAGACCACCAGCCAAGCAGCAGTGCCCACGGAGCCAGAGGCAGCCCAGACCCTCCTTGGCCCTATGGGCAGCCTAGGGCTAGGTGAGAAGCAGGCAGGCGCTGCGCTCCTGAGCCAAGCCGCATCGGGGCTGAGGTTTGTTCCCCGAACCCAGTTTCCCTTTGCAGAATGCAGCTCCTAGCAGCGCGTTTTGTGCGGTTTCGGAGCTAGGCCCTAGGTGGGGCCCTCCCGAGCTGGCTCTGGGGGGGTTGCTAGGGCCAGTGCACACAGGGCTTCTTCAGGCCAAATCAGCCTTCTCCGCGAAGGAGAAGACGTTTGGAGTTGGTTTCCAGCGGCGGAGACCACCAGCCAAGCAGCAGTGCCCACGGAGCCAGAGGCAGCCCAGACCCTCCCTGGCCCTATGGGGAGCCTAGGGCTAGGTGAGAAGCAGGCAGGCGCTGCGCTCCTGAGCCAAGCCGCATCGGGGCTGAGGTTTGTTCCCCGAGCCCAGTTTCCCTTTGCAGAATGCAGCTCCTAGCAGCGCGTTTTGTGCGGTTTCGGAGCTAGGCCCTAGGTGGGGCCCTCCCGAGCTGGCTCTGGGGGGGTTGCTAGGGCCAGTGCACACAGGGCTTCTTCAGGCCAAATCAGCCTTCTCCGCGAAGGAGAAGACGTTTGGAGTTGGTTTCCAGCGGCGGAGACCACCAGCCAAGCAGCAGTGCCCACGGAGCCAGAGGCAGCCCAGACCCTCCTTGGCCCTATGGGCAGCCTAGGGCTAGGTGAGAAGCAGGCAGGCGCTGCGCTCCTGAGCCAAGCCGCATCGGGGCTGAGGTTTGTTCCCTGAGCCCAGTTTCCCTTTGCAGAATGCAGCTCCTAGCAGCGCGTTTTGTGCGGTTTCGGAGCTAGGCCCTAGGTGGGGCCCTCCCGTGCTGGCTCTGGGGCGGTTGCTAGGGCCAATGCACACAGGGCTTCTTCAGGCCAAATCAGCCTTCTCCGCGAAGGAGAAGACGTTTGGAGTTGGTTTCCAGCGGCGGAGACCACCAGCCAAGCAGCAGTGCCCACGGAGCCAGAGGCAGCCCAGACCCTCCCTGGCCCTATGGGCAGCCTAGGGCTAGGTGAGAACCAGGCAGGCGCTGCGCTCCTGAGCCAAGCCGCATCGGGGCTGAGGTTTGTTCCCCGAGCCCAGTTTCCCTTTGCAGAATGCAGCTCCTAGCAGCGCGTTTTGTGCGGTTTCGGAGCTAGGCCCTAGGTGGGGCCCTCCCGAGCTGGCTCTGGGGGGGTTGCTAGGGCCAGTGCACACAGGGCTTCTTCAGGCCAAATCAGCCTTCTCCGCGAAGGAGAAGACGTTTGGAGTTGGTTTCCAGCGGCGGAGACCACCAGCCAAGCAGCAGTGCCCACGGAGCCAGAGGCAGCCCAGACCCTCCCTGGCCCTATGGGCAGCCTAGGGCTAGGTGAGAACCAGGCAGGCGCTGCGCTCCTGAGCCAAGCCGCATCGGGGCTGAGGTTTGTTCCCCGAGCCCAGTTTCCCTTTGCAGAATGCAGCTCCTAGCAGCGCGTTTTGTGCGGTTTCGGAGCTAGGCCCTAGGTGGGGCCCTCCCGAGCTGGCTCTGGGGCGGTTGCTAGGGCCAGTGCACACAGGGCTTCTTCAGGCCAAATCAGCCTTCTCCGCGAAGGAGAAGACGTTTGGAGTGGGTTTCCAGCGGCGGAGACCACCAGCCAAGCAGCAGTGCCCACGGAGCCAGAGGCAGCCCAGACCCTCCCTGGCCCTATGGGCAGCCTAGGGCTAGGTGAGAAGCAGGCAGGCGCTGCGCTCCTGAGCCAAGCCGCATCGGGGCTGAGGTTTGTTCCCCGAGCCCAGTTTCCCTTTGCAGAATGCAGCTCCTAGCAGCGCGTTTTGTGCGGTTTCGGAGCTAGGCCCTAGGTGGGGCCCTCCCGAGCTGGCTCTGGGGGGGTTGCTAGGGCCAGTGCACACAGGGCTTCTTCAGGCCAAATCAGCCTTCTCCGCGAAGGAGAAGACGTTTCGAGTGGGTTTCCAGCGGCGGAGACCACCAGCCAAGCAGCAGTGCCCACGGAGCCAGAGGCAGCCCAGACCCTCCCTGGCTCTATGGGGAGCCTAGGGCTAGGTGAGAACCAGGCAGGCGCTGCGCTCCTGAGCCAAGCCGCATCGGGGCTGAGGTTTGTTCCCCGAGCCCAGTTTCCCTTTGCAGAATGCAGCTCCTAGCAGCGCGTTTTGTGCGGTTTCGGAGCTAGGCCCTAGGTGGGGCCCTCCCGAGCTGGCTCTGGGGGGGTTGCTAGGGCCAGTGCACACAGGGCTTCTTCAGGCCAAATCAGCCTTCTCCGCGAAGGAGAAGACGTTTGGAGTTGGTTTCCAGCGGCGGAGACCACCAGCCAAGCAGCAGTGCCCACGGAGCCAGAGGCAGCCCAGACCCTCCTTGGCCCTATGGGGAGCCTAGGGCTAGGTGAGAACCAGGCAGGCGCTGCGCTCCTGAGCCAAGCCGCATCGGGGCTGAGGTTTGTTCCCCGAGCCCAGTTTCCCTTTGCAGAATGCAGCTCCTAGCAGCGCGTTTTGTGCGGTTTCGGAGCTAGGCCCTAGGTGGGGCCCTCCCGAGCTGGCTCTGGGGGGGTTGCTAGGGCCAGTGCACACAGGGCTTCTTCAGGCCAAATCAGCCTTCTCCGCGAAGGAGAAGACGTTTGGAGTTGGTTTCCAGCGGCGGAGACCACCAGCCAAGCAGCAGTGCCCACGGAGCCAGAGGCAGCCCAGACCCTCCTTGGCCCTATGGGCAGCCTAGGGCTAGGTGAGAAGCAGGCAGGCGCTGCGCTCCTGAGCCAAGCCGCATCGGGGCTGAGGTTTGTTCCCCGAGCCCAGTTTCCCTTTGCAGAATGCAGCTCCTAGCAGCGCGTTTTGTGCGGTTTCGGAGCTAGGCCCTAGGTGGGGCCCTCCCGAGCTGGCTCTGGGGGGGTTGCTAGGGCCAGTGCACACAGGGCTTCTTCAGGCCAAATCAGCCTTCTCCGCGAAGGAGAAGACGTTTGGAGTTGGTTTCCAGCGGCGGAGACCACCAGCCAAGCAGCAGTGCCCACGGAGCCAGAGGCAGCCCAGACCCTCCCTGGCCCTATGGGCAGCCTAGGGCTAGGTGAGAACCAGGCAGGCGCTGCGCTCCTGAGCCAAGCCGCATCGGGGCTGAGGTTTGTTCCCCGAGCCCAGTTTCCCTTTGCAGAATGCAGCTCCTAGCAGCGCGTTTTGTGCGGTTTCGGAGCTAGGCCCTAGGTGGGGCCCTCCCGAGCTGGCTCTGGGGGGGTTGCTAGGGCCAGTGCACACAGGGCTTCTTCAGGCCAAATCAGCCTTCTCCGCGAAGGAGAAGACGTTTGGAGTTGGTTTCCAGCGGCGGAGACCACCAGCCAAGCAGCAGTGCCCACGGAGCCAGAGGCAGCCCAGACCCTCCCTGGCCCTATGGGGAGCCTAGGGCTAGGTGAGAACCAGGCAGGCGCTGCGCTCCTGAGCCAAGCCGCATCGGGGCTGAGGTTTGTTCCCCGAGCCCAGTTTCCCTTTGCAGAATGCAGCTCCTAGCAGCGCGTTTTGTGCGGTTTCGGAGCTAGGCCCTAGGTGGGGCCCTCCCGAGCTGGCTCTGGGGCGGTTGCTAGGGCCAGTGCACACAGGGCTTCTTCAGGCCAAATCAGCCTTCTCCGCGAAGGAGAAGACGTTTGGAGTTGGTTTCCAGCGGCGGAGACCACCAGCCAAGCAGCAGTGCCCACGGAGCCAGAGGCAGCCCACACCCTCCCTGGCCCTATGGGCAGCCTAGGGCTAGGTGAGAAGCAGGCAGGCGCTGCGCTCCCGAGCCAAGCCGCATCGGGGCTGAGGTTTGTTCCCCGAGCCCAGTTTCCCTTTGCAGAATGCAGCTCCTAGCAGCGCGTTTTGTGCGGTTTCGGAGCTAGGCCCTAGGTGGGGCCCTCCCGAGCTGGCTCTGGGGGGGTTGCTAGGGCCAGTGCACACAGGGCTTCTTCAGGCCAAATCAGCCTTCTCCGCGAAGGAGAAGACGTTTGGAGTTGGTTTCCAGCGGCGGAGACCACCAGCCAAGCAGCAGTGCCCACGGAGCCAGAGGCAGCCCAGACCCTCCCTGGCCCTATGGGGAGCCTAGGGCTAGGTGAGAACCAGGCAGGCGCTGCGCTCCTGAGCCAAGCCGCATCGGGGCTGAGGTTTGTTCCCCGAGCCCAGTTTCCCTTTGCAGAATGCAGCTCCTAGCAGCGCGTTTTGTGCGGTTTCGGAGCTAGGCCCTAGGTGGGGCCCTCCCGAGCTGGCTCTGGGGGGGTTGCTAGGGCCAGTGCACACAGGGCTTCTTCAGGCCAAATCAGCCTTCTCCGCGAAGGAGAAGACGTTTGGAGTTGGTTTCCAGCGGCGGAGACCACCAGCCAAGCAGCAGTGCCCACGGAGCTAGAGGCAGCCCAGACCCTCCTTGGCCCTATGGGCAGCCTAGGGCTAGGTGAGAAGCAGGCAGGCGCTGCGCTCCTGAGCCAAGCCGCATCGGGGCTGAGGTTTGTTCCCCGAGCCCAGTTTCCCTTTGCAGAATGCAGCTCCTAGCAGCGCATTTTGTGCGGTTTCGGAGCTAGGCCCTAGGTGGGGCCCTCCCGAGCTGGCTCTGGGGGGGTTGCTAGGGCCAGTGCACACAGGGCTTCTTCAGGCCAAATCAGCCTTCTCCGCGAAGGAGAAGACGTTTGGAGTTGGTTTCCAGCGGCGGAGACCACCAGCCAAGCAGCAGTGCCCACGGAGCCAGAGGCAGCCCAGACCCTCCCTGGCCCTATGGGCAGCCTAGGGCTAGGTGAGAACCAGGCAGGCGCTGCGCTCCTGAGCCAAGCCGCATCGTGGCTGAGGTTTGTTCCCCGAGCCCAGTTTCCCTTTGCAGAATGCAGCTCCTAGCAGCGCGTTTTGTGCGGTTTCGGAGCTAGGCCCTAGGTGGGGCCCTCCCGAGCTGGCTCTGGGGGGGTTGCTAGGGCCAGTGCACACAGGGCTTCTTCAGGCCAAATCAGCCTTCTCCGCGAAGGAGAAGACGTTTGGAGTTGGTTTCCAGCGGCGGAGACCACCAGCCAAGCAGCAGTGCCCACGGAGCCAGAGGCAGCCCAGACCCTCCCTGGCCCTATGGGCAGCCTAGGGCTAGGTGAGAACCAGGCAGGCGCTGCGCTCCTGAGCCAAGCCGCATCGGGGCTGAGGTTTGTTCCCCGAGCCCAGTTTCCCTTTGCAGAATGCAGCTCCTAGCAGCGCGTTTTGTGCGGTTTCGGAGCTAGGCCCTAGGTGGGGCCCTCCCGAGCTGGCTCTGGGGCGGTTGCTAGGGCCAGTGCACACAGGGCTTCTTCAGGCCAAATCAGCCTTCTCCGCGAAGGAGAAGACGTTTGGAGTTGGTTTCCAGCGGCGGAGACCACCAGCCAAGCAGCAGTGCCCACGGAGCCAGAGGCAGCCCAGACCCTCCTTGGCCCTATGGGCAGCCTAGGGCTAGGTGAGAAGCAGGCAGGCGCTGCGCTCCTGAGCCAAGCCGCATCGGGGCTGAGGTTTGTTCCCCGAGCCCAGTTTCCCTTTGCAGAATGCAGCTCCTAGCAGCGCGTTTTGTGCGGTTTCGGAGCTAGGCCCTAGGTGGGGCCCTCCCGAGCTGGCTCTGGGGGGGTTGCTAGGGCCAGTGCACACAGGGCTTCTTCAGGCCAAATCAGCCTTCTCCGCGAAGGAGAAGACGTTTGGAGTTGGTTTCCAGCGGCGGAGACCATCAGCCAAGCAGCAGTGCCCACGGAGCCAGAGGCAGCCCAGACCCTCCTTGGCCCTATGGGCAGCCTAGGGCTAGGTGAGAAGCAGGCAGGCGCCGCGCTCCTGAGCCAAGCCGCATCGGGGCTGAGGTTTGTTCCCCGAGCCCAGTTTCCCTTTGCAGAATGCAGCTCCTAGCAGCGCGTTTTGTGCGGTTTCGGAGCTAGGCCCTAGGTGGGGCCCTCCCGAGCTGGCTCTGGGGGGGTTGCTAGGGCCAGTGCACACAGGGCTTCTTCAGGCCAAATCAGCCTTCTCCGCGAAGGAGAAGACGTTTGGAGTTGGTTTCCAGCGGCGGAGACCACCAGCCAAGCAGCAGTGCCCACGGAGCCAGAGGCAGCCCAGACCCTCCTTGGCCCTATGGGCAGCCTAGGGCTAGGTGAGAAGCAGGCAGGCGCTGCGCTCCTGAGCCAAGCCGCATCGGGGCTGAGGTTTGTTCCCCGAGCCCAGTTTCCCTTTGCAGAATGCAGCTCCTAGCAGCGCGTTTTGTGCGGTTTCGGAGCTAGGCCCTAGGTGGGGCCCTCCCGAGCTGGCTCTGGGGGGGTTGCTAGGGCCAGTGCACACAGGGCTTCTTCAGGCCAAATCAGCCTTCTCCGCGAAGGAGAAGACGTTTGGAGTTGGTTTCCAGCGGCGGAGACCACCAGCCAAGCAGCAGTGCCCACGGAGCCAGAGGCAGCCCAGACCCTCCCTGGCCCTATGGGCAGCCTAGGGCTAGGTGAGAACCAGGCAGGCGCTGCGCTCCTGAGCCAAGCCGCATCGGGGCTGAGGTTTGTTCCCCGAGCCCAGTTTCCCTTTGCAGAATGCAGCTCCTAGCAGCGCGTTTTGTGCGGTTTCGGAGCTAGGCCCTAGGTGGGGCCCTCCCGAGCTGGCTCTGGGGGGGTTGCTAGGGCCAGTGCACACAGGGCTTCTTCAGGCCAAATCAGCCTTCTCCGCGAAGGAGAAGACGTTTGGAGTTGGTTTCCAGCGGCGGAGACCACCAGCCAAGCAGCAGTGCCCACGGAGACAGAGGCAGCCCAGACCCTCCCTGGCCCTATGGGCAGCCTAGGGCTAGGTGAGAAGCAGGCAGGCGCTGCGCTCCTGAGCCAAGCCGCATCGGGGCTGAGGTTTGTTCCCCGAGCCCAGTTTCCCTTTGCAGAATGCAGCTCCTAGCAGCGCGTTTTGTGCGGTTTCGGAGCTAGGCCCTAGGTGGGGCCCTCCCGAGCTGGCTCTGGGGCGGTTGCTAGGGCCAGTGCACACAGGGCTTCTTCAGGCCAAATCAGCCTTCTCCGCGAAGGAGAAGACGTTTGGAGTTGGTTTCCAGCGGCGGAGACCACCAGCCAAGCAGCAGTGCCCACGGAGCCAGAGGCAGCCCAGACCCTCCTTTGCCCTATGGGCAGCCTAGGGCTAGGTGAGAAGCAGGCAGGCGCTGCGCTCCCGAGCCAAGCCGCATCGGGGCTGAGGTTTGTTCCCCGAGCCCAGTTTCCCTTTGCAGAATGCAGCTCCTAGCAGCGCGTTTTGTGCGGTTTCGGAGCTAGGCCCTAGGTGGGGCCCTCCCGAGCTGGCTCTGGGGCGGTAGCTAGGGCCAGTGCACACAGGGCTTCTTCAGGCCAAATCAGCCTTCTCCGCGAAGGAGAAGACGTTTGGAGTTGGTTTCCAGCGGCGGAGACCACCAGCCAAGCAGCAGTGCCCACGGAGCCAGAGGCAGCCCAGACCCTCCTTGGCCCTATGGGCAGCCTAGGGCTAGGTGAGAACCAGGCAGGCGCTGCGCTCCTGAGGCAAGCCGCATCGGGGCTGAGGTTTGTTCCCCGAGCCCAGTTTCCCTTTGCAGAATGCAGCTCCTAGCAGCGCGTTTTGTGCGGTTTCGGAGCTAGGCCCTAGGTGGGGCCCTCCCGAGCTGGCTCTGGGGCGGTTGCTAGGGCCAGTGCACACAGGGCTTCTTCAGGCCAAATCAGCCTTCTCCGCGAAGGAGAAGACGTTTGGAGTTGGTTTCCAGCGGCGGAGACCACCAGCCAAGCAGCAGTGCCCACGGAGCCAGAGGCAGCCCAGACCCTCCCTGGCCCTATGGGCAGCCTAGGGCTAGGTGAGAACCAGGCAGGCGCTGCGCTCCTGAGCCAAGCCGCATCGGGGCTGAGGTTTGTTCCCCGAGCCCAGTTTCCCTTTGCAGAATGCAGCTCCTAGCAGCGCGTTTTGTGCGGTTTCGGAGCTAGGCCCTAGGTGGGGCCCTCCCGAGCTGGCTCTGGGGGGGTTGCTAGGGCCAGTGCACACAGGGCTTCTTCAGGCCAAATCAGCCTTCTCCGCGAAGGAGAAGACGTTTGGAGTTGGTTTCCAGCGGCGGAGACCACCAGCCAAGCAGCAGTGCCCACGGAGCCAGAGGCAGCCCAGACCCTCCCTGGCCCTATGGGCAGCCTAGGGCTAGGTGAGAACCAGGCAGGCGCTGCGCTCCTGAGCCAAGCCGCATCGGGGCTGAGGTTTGTTCCCCGAGCCCAGTTTCCCTTTGCAGAATGCAGCTCCTAGCAGCGCGTTTTGTGCGGTTTCGGAGCTAGGCCCTAGGTGGGGCCCTCCCGAGCTGGCTCTGGGGGGGTTGCTAGGGCCAGTGCACACAGGGCTTCTTCAGGCCAAATCAGCCTTCTCCGCGAAGGAGAAGACGTTTGGAGTTGGTTTCCAGCGGCGGAGACCACCAGCCAAGCAGCAGTGCCCACGGAGCCAGAGGCAGCCCAGACCCTCCCTGGCCCTATGGGCAGCCTAGGGCTAGGTGAGAACCAGGCAGGCGCTGCGCTCCTGAGCCAAGCCGCATCGGGGCTGAGGTTTGTTCCCCGAGCCCAGTTTCCCTTTGCAGAATGCAGCTCCTAGCAGCGCGTTTTGTGCGGTTTCGGAGCTAGGCCCTAGGTGGGGCCCTCCCGAGCTGGCTCTGGGGGGGTTGCTAGGGCCAGTGCACACAGGGCTTCTTCAGGCCAAATCAGCCTTCTCCGCGAAGGAGAAGACGTTTGGAGTTGGTTTCCAGCGGCGGAGACCACCAGCCAAGCAGCAGTGCCCACGGAGCCAGAGGCAGCCCAGACCCTCCCTGGCCCTATGGGCAGCCTAGGGCTAGGTGAGAAGCAGGCAGGCGCTGCGCTCCTGAGCCAAGCCGCATCGGGGCTGAGGTTTGTTCCCCGAGCCCAGTTTCCCTTTGCAGAATGCAGCTCCTAGCAGCGCGTTTTGTGCGGTTTCGGAGCTAGGCCCTAGGTGGGGCCCTCCCGAGCTGGCTCTGGGGCGGTTGCTAGGGCCAGTGCACACAGGGCTTCTTCAGGCCAAATCAGCCTTCTCCGCGAAGGAGAAGACGTTTGGAGTTGGTTTCCAGCGGCGGAGACCACCAGCCAAGCAGCAGTGCCCACGGAGCCAGAGGCAGCCCAGACCCTCCTTTGCCCTATGGGCAGCCTAGGGCTAGGTGAGAAGCAGGCAGGCGCTGCGCTCCCGAGCCAAGCCGCATCGGGGCTGAGGTTTGTTCCCCGAGCCCAGTTTCCCTTTGCAGAATGCAGCTCCTAGCAGCGCGTTTTGTGCGGTTTCGGAGCTAGGCCCTAGGTGGGGCCCTCCCGAGCTGGCTCTGGGGCGGTAGCTAGGGCCAGTGCACACAGGGCTTCTTCAGGCCAAATCAGCCTTCTCCGCGAAGGAGAAGACGTTTGGAGTTGGTTTCCAGCGGCGGAGACCACCAGCCAAGCAGCAGTGCCCACGGAGCCAGAGGCAGCCCAGACCCTCCTTGGCCCTATGGGCAGCCTAGGGCTAGGTGAGAACCAGGCAGGCGCTGCGCTCCTGAGCCAAGCCGCATCGGGGCTGAGGTTTGTTCCCCGAGCCCAGTTTCCCTTTGCAGAATGCAGCTCCTAGCAGCGCGTTTTGTGCGGTTTCGGAGCTAGGCCCTAGGTGGGGCCCTCCCGAGCTGGCTCTGGGGCGGTTGCTAGGGCCAGTGCACACAGGGCTTCTTCAGGCCAAATCAGCCTTCTCCGCGAAGGAGAAGACGTTTGGAGTTGGTTTCCAGCGGCGGAGACCACCAGCCAAGCAGCAGTGCCCACGGAGCCAGAGGCAGCCCAGACCCTCCCTGGCCCTATGGGGAGCCTAGGGCTAGGTGAGAACCAGGCAGGCGCTGCGCTCCTGAGCCAAGCCGCATCGGGGCTGAGGTTTGTTCCCCGAGCCCAGTTTCCCTTTGCAGAATGCAGCTCCTAGCAGCGCGTTTTGTGCGGTTTCGGAGCTAGGCCCTAGGTGGGGCCCTCCCGAGCTGGCTCTGGGGGGGTTGCTAGGGCCAGTGCACACAGGGCTTCTTCAGGCCAAATCAGCCTTCTCCGCGAAGGAGAAGACGTTTGGAGTTGGTTTCCAGCGGCGGAGACCACCAGCCAAGCAGCAGTGCCCACGGAGCCAGAGGCAGCCCAGACCCTCCTTGGCCCTATGGGGAGCCTAGGGCTAGGTGAGAACCAGGCAGGCGCTGCGCTCCTGAGCCAAGCCGCATCGGGGCTGAGGTTTGTTCCCCGAGCCCAGTTTCCCTTTGCAGAATGCAGCTCCTAGCAGCGCGTTTTGTGCGGTTTCGGAGCTAGGCCCTAGGTGGGGCCCTCCCGAGCTGGCTCTGGGGGGGTTGCTAGGGCCAGTGCACACAGGGCTTCTTCAGGCCAAATCAGCCTTCTCCGCGAAGGAGAAGACGTTTGGAGTTGGTTTCCAGCGGCGGAGACCACCAGCCAAGCAGCAGTGCCCACGGAGCCAGAGGCAGCCCAGACCCTCCCTGGCCCTATGGGCAGCCTAGGGCTAGGTGAGAAGCAGGCAGGCGCTGCGCTCCTGAGCCAAGCCGCATCGGGGCTGAGGTTTGTTCCCCGAGCCCAGTTTCCCTTTGCAGAATGCAGCTCCTAGCAGCGCGTTTTGTGCGGTTTCGGAGCTAGGCCCTAGGTGGGGCCCTCCCGAGCTGGCTCTGGGGGGGTTGCTAGGGCCAGTGCACACAGGGCTTCTTCAGGCCAAATCAGCCTTCTCCGCGAAGGAGAAGACGTTTCGAGTGGGTTTCCAGCGGCGGAGACCACCAGCCAAGCAGCAGTGCCCACGGAGCCAGAGGCAGCCCAGACCCTCCCTGGCCCTATGGGCAGCCTAGGGCTAGGTGAGAACCAGGCAGGCGCTGCGCTCCTGAGCCAAGCCGCATCGGGGCTGAGGTTTGTTCCCCGAGCCCAGTTTCCCTTTGCAGAATGCAGCTCCTAGCAGCGCGTTTTGTGCGGTTTCGGAGCTAGGCCCTAGGTGGGGCCCTCCCGAGCTGGCTCTGGGGGGGTTGCTAGGGCCAGTGCACACAGGGCTTCTTCAGGCCAAATCAGCCTTCTCCGCGAAGGAGAAGACGTTTGGAGTTGGTTTCCAGCGGCGGAGACCACCAGCCAAGCAGCAGTGCCCACGGAGCCAGAGGCAGCCCAGACCCTCCCTGGCCCTATGGGCAGCCTAGGGCTAGGTGAGAACCAGGCAGGCGCTGCGCTCCTGAGCCAAGCCGCATCGGGGCTGAGGTTTGTTCCCCGAGCCCAGTTTCCCTTTGCAGAATGCAGCTCCTAGCAGCGCGTTTTGTGCGGTTTCGGAGCTAGGCCCTAGGTGGGGCCCTCCCGAGCTGGCTCTGGGGCGGTTGCTAGGGCCAGTGCACACAGGGCTTCTTCAGGCCAAATCAGCCTTCTCCGCGAAGGAGAAGACGTTTGGAGTTGGTTTCCAGCGGCGGAGACCACCAGCCAAGCAGCAGTGCCCACGGAGCCAGAGGCAGCCCAGACCCTCCTTGGCCCTAAGGGCAGCCTAGGGCTAGGTGAGAAGCAGGCAGGCGCTGCGCTCCCGAGCCAAGCCGCATCGGGGCTGAGGTTTGTTCCCCGAGCCCAGTTTCCCTTTGCAGAATGCAGCTCCTAGCAGCGCGTTTTGTGCGGTTTCGGAGCTAGGCCCTAGGTGGGGCCCTCCCGAGCTGGCTCTGGGGGGGTTGCTAGGGCCAGTGCACACAGGGCTTCTTCAGGCCAAATCAGCCTTCTCCGCGAAGGAGAAGACGTTTGGAGTTGGTTTCCAGCGGCGGAGACCACCAGCCAAGCAGCAGTGCCCACGGAGCCAGAGGCAGCCCAGACCCTCCCTGGCCCTATGGGCAGCCTAGGGCTAGGTGAGAACCAGGCAGGCGCTGCGCTCCTGAGCCAAGCCGCATCGGGGCTGAGGTTTGTTCCCCGAGCCCAGTTTCCCTTTGCAGAATGCAGCTCCTAGCAGCGCGTTTTGTGCGGTTTCGGAGCTAGGCCCTAGGTGGGGCCCTCCCGAGCTGGCTCTGGGGGGGTTGCTAGGGCCAGTGCACACAGGGCTTCTTCAGGCCAAATCAGCCTTCTCCGCGAAGGAGAAGACGTTTGGAGTGGGTTTCCAGCGGCGGAGACCACCAGCCAAGCAGCAGTGCCCACGGAGCCAGAGGCAGCCCAGACCCTCCTTGGCCCTATGGGCAGCCTAGGGCTAGGTGAGAAGCAGGCAGGCGCTGCGCTCCTGAGCCAAGCCGCATCGGGGCTGAGGTTTGTTCCCCGAGCCTAGTTTCCCTTTGCAGAATGCAGCTCCTAGCAGCGCGTTTTGTGCGGTTTCGGAGCTAGGCCCTAGGTGGGGCCCTCCCGAGCTGGCTCTGGGGCGGTTGCTAGGGCCAGTGCACACAGGGCTTCTTCAGGCCAAATCAGCCTTCTCCGCGAAGGAGAAGACGTTTGGAGTGGGTTTCCAGCGGCGGAGACCACCAGCCAAGCAGCAGTGCCCACGGAGCCAGAGGCAGCCCAGACCCTCCCTGGCCCTATGGGGAGCCTAGGGCTAGGTGAGAAGCAGGCAGGCGCTGCGCTCCTGAGCCAAGCCGCATCGGGGCTGAGGTTTGTTCCCCGAGCCCAGTTTCCCTTTGCAGAATGCAGCTCCTAGCAGCGCGTTTGGTGCGGTTTCGGAGCAAGGCCCTAGGTGGGGCCCTCCCGAGCTGGCTCTGGGGGGGTTGCTAGGGCCAGTGCACACAGGGCTTCTTCAGGCCAAATCAGCCTTCTCCGCGAAGGAGAAGACGTTTGGAGTGGGTTTCCAGCGGCGGAGACCACCAGCCAAGCAGCAGTGCCCACGGAGCCAGAGGCAGCCCAGACCCTCCTTGGCCCTATGGGCAGCCTAGGGCTAGGTGAGAAGCAGGCAGGCGCTGCGCTCCTGAGCCAAGCCGCATCGGGGCTGAGGTTTGTTCCCCGAGCCCAGTTTCCCTTTGCAGAATGCAGCTCCTAGCAGCGCGTTTTGTGCGGTTTCGGAGCTAGGCCCTAGGTGGGGCCCTCCCGAGCTGGCTCTGGGGGGGTTGCTAGGGCCAGTGCACACAGGGCTTCTTCAGGCCAAATCAGCCTTCTCCGCGAAGGAGAAGACGTTTGGAGTTGGTTTCCAGCGGCGGAGACCACCAGCCAAGCAGCAGTGCCCACGGAGCCAGAGGCAGCCCAGACCCTCCCTGGCCCTATGGGGAGCCTAGGGCTAGGTGAGAACCAGGCAGGCGCTGCGCTCCTGAGCCAAGCCGCATCGGGGCTGAGGTTTGTTCCCCGAGCCCAGTTTCCCTTTGCAGAATGCAGCTCCTAGCAGCGCGTTTTGTGCGGTTTCGGAGCTAGGCCCTAGGTGGGGCCCTCCCGAGCTGGCTCTGGGGGGGTTGCTAGGGCCAGTGCACACAGGGCTTCTTCAGGCCAAATCAGCCTTCTCCGCGAAGGAGAAGACGTTTGGAGTGGGTTTCCAGCGGCGGAGACCACCAGCCAAGCAGCAGTGCCCACGGAGCCAGAGGCAGCCCAGACCCTCCCTGGCCCTATGGGGAGCCTAGGGCTAGGTGAGAACCAGGCAGGCGCTGCGCTCCTGAGCCACGCCGCATCGGGGCTGAGGTTTGTTCCCCGAGCCCAGTTTCCCTTTGCAGAATGCAGCTCCTAGCAGCGCGTTTTGTGCGGTTTCGGAGCTAGGCCCTAGGTGGGGCCCTCCCGAGCTGGCTCTGGGGGGGTTGCTAGGGCCAGTGCACACAGGGCTTCTTCAGGCCAAATCAGCCTTCTCCGCGAAGGAGAAGACGTTTGGAGTTGGTTTCCAGCGGCGGAGACCACCAGCCAAGCAGCAGTGCCCACGGAGCCAGAGGCAGCCCAGACCCTCCCTGGCCCTATGGGCAGCCTAGGGCTAGGTGAGAAGCAGGCAGGCGCTGCGCTCCTGAGCCAAGCCGCATCGGGGCTGAGGTTTGTTCCCCGAGCCCAGTTTCCCTTTGCAGAATGCAGCTCCTAGCAGCGCGTTTTGTGCGGTTTCGGAGCTAGGCCCTAGGTGGGGCCCTCCCGAGCTGGCTCTGGGGGGGTTGCTAGGGCCAGTGCACACAGGGCTTCTTCAGGCCAAATCAGCCTTCTCCGCGAAGGAGAAGACGTTTGGAGTGGGTTTCCAGCGGCGGAGACCACCAGCCAAGCAGCAGTGCCCACGGAGCCAGAGGCAGCCCAGACCCTCCTTGGCCCTATGGGCAGCCTAGGGCTAGGTGAGAAGCAGGCAGGCGCTGCGCTCCTGAGCCAAGCCGCATCGGGGCTGAGGTTTGTTCCCCGAGCCCAGTTTCCCTTTGCAGAATGCAGCTCCTAGCAGCGCGTTTTGTGCGGTTTCGGAGCTAGGCCCTAGGTGGGGCCCTCCCGAGCTGGCTCTGGGGCGGTTGCTAGGGCCAGTGCACACAGGGCTTCTTCAGGCCAAATCAGCCTTCTCCGCGAAGGAGAAGACGTTTGGAGTGGGTTTCCAGCGGCGGAGACCACCAGCCAAGCAGCAGTGCCCACGGAGCCAGAGGCATCCCAGACCCTCCTTGGCCCTATGGGCAGCCTAGGGCTAGGTGAGAAGCAGGCAGGCGCTGCGCTCCTGAGCCAAGCCGCATCGGGGCTGAGGTTTGTTCCCCGAGCCCAGTTTCCCTTTGCAGAATGCAGCTCCTAGCAGCGCGTTTGGTGCGGTTTCGGAGCTAGGCCCTAGGTGGGGCCCTCCCGAGCTGGCTCTGGGGGGGTTGCTAGGGCCAGTGCACACAGGGCTTCTTCAGGCCAAATCAGCCTTCTCCGCGAAGGAGAAGACGTTTGGAGTTGGTTTCCAGCGGCGGAGACCACCAGCCAAGCAGCAGTGCCCACGGAGCCAGAGGCAGCCCAGACCCTCCTTGGCCCTATGGGCAGCCTAGGGCTAGGTGAGAAGCAGGCAGGCGCTGCGCTCCTGAGCCAAGCCGCATCGGGGCTGAGGTTTGTTCCCCGAGCCCAGTTTCCCTTTGCAGAATGCAGCTCCTAGCAGCGCGTTTTGTGCGGTTTCGGAGCTAGGCCCTAGGTGGGGCCCTCCCGAGCTGGCTCTGGGGGGGTTGCTAGGGCCAGTGCACACAGGGCTTCTTCAGGCCAAATCAGCCTTCTCCGCGAAGGAGAAGACGTTTGGAGTTGGTTTCCAGCGGCGGAGACCACCAGCCAAGCAGCAGTGCCCACGGAGCCAGAGGCAGCCCAGACCCTCCCTGGCCCTATGGGGAGCCTAGGGCTAGGTGAGAACCAGGCAGGCGCTGCGCTCCTGAGCCAAGCCGCATCGGGGCTGAGGTTTGTTCCCCGAGCCCAGTTTCCCTTTGCAGAATGCAGCTCCTAGCAGCGCGTTTTGTGCGGTTTCGGAGCTAGGCCCTAGGTGGGGCCCTCCCGAGCTGGCTCTGGGGGGGTTGCTAGGGCCAGTGCACACAGGGCTTCTTCAGGCCAAATCAGCCTTCTCCGCGAAGGAGAAGACGTTTGGAGTTGGTTTCCAGCGGCGGAGACCACCAGCCAAGCAGCAGTGCCCACGGAGCCAGAGGCAGCCCAGACCCTCCCTGGCCCTATGGGCAGCCTAGGGCTAGGTGAGAACCAGGCAGGCGCTGCGCTCCTGAGCCAAGCCGCATCGGGGCTGAGGTTTGTTCCCCGAGCCCAGTTTCCCTTTGCAGAATGCAGCTCCTAGCAGCGCGTTTTGTGCGGTTTCGGAGCTAGGCCCTAGGTGGGGCCCTCCCGAGCTGGCTCTGGGGGGGTTGCTAGGGCCAGTGCACACAGGGCTTCTTCAGGCCAAATCAGCCTTCTCCGCGAAGGAGAAGACGTTTGGAGTTGGTTTCCAGCGGCGGAGACCACCAGCCAAGCAGCAGTGCCCACGGAGCCAGAGGCAGCCCAGACCCTCCTTGGCCCTATGGGCAGCCTAGGGCTAGGTGAGAAGCAGGCAGGCGCTGCGCTCCTGAGCCAAGCCGCATCGGGGCTGAGGTTTGTTCCCCGAGCCCAGTTTCCCTTTGCAGAATGCAGCTCCTAGCAGCGCGTTTTGTGCGGTTTCGGAGCTAGGCCCTAGGTGGGGCCCTCCCGAGCTGGCTCTGGGGCGGTTGCTAGGGCCAGTGCACACAGGGCTTCTTCAGGCCAAATCAGCCTTCTCCGCGAAGGAGAAGACGTTTGGAGTGGGTTTCCAGCGGCGGAGACCACCAGCCAAGCAGCAGTGCCCACGGAGCCAGAGGCAGCCCAGACCCTCCTTGGCCCTATGGGGAGCCTAGGGCTAGGTGAGAACCAGGCAGGCGCTGCGCTCCTGAGCCAAGCCGCATCGGGGCTGAGGTTTGTTCCCCGAGCCCAGTTTCCCTTTGCAGAATGCAGCTCCTAGCAGCGCGTTTTGTGCGGTTTCGGAGCTAGGCCCTAGGTGGGGCCCTCCCGAGCTGGCTCTGGGGGGGTTTCTAGGGCCAGTGCACACAGGGCTTCTTCAGGCCAAATCAGCCTTCTCCGCGAAGGAGAAGACGTTTGGAGTGGATTTCCAGCGGCGGAGACCACCAGCCAAGCAGCAGTGCCCACGGAGCCAGAGGCAGCCCAGACCCTCCTTGGCCCTATGGGGAGCCTACGGCTAGGTGAGAACCAGGCAGGCGCTGCGCTCCTGAGCCAAGCCGCATCGGGGCTGAGGTTTGTTCCCCGAGCCCAGTTTCCCTTTGCAGAATGCAGCTCCTAGCAGCGCGTTTTGTGCGGTTTCGGAGCTAGGCCCTAGGTGGGGCCCTCCCGAGCTGGCTCTGGGGGGGTTGCTAGGGCCAGTGCACACAGGGCTTCTTCAGGCCAAATCAGCCTTCTCCGCGAAGGAGAAGACGTTTGGAGTTGGTTTCCAGCGGCGGAGACCACCAGCCAAGCAGCAGTGCCCACGGAGCCAGAGGCAGCCCAGACCCTCCTTGGCCCTATGGGCAGCCTAGGGCTAGGTGAGAAGCAGGCAGGCGCTGCGCTCCTGAGCCAAGCCGCATCGGGGCTGAGGTTTGTTCCCCGAGCCCAGTTTCCCTTTGCAGAATGCAGCTCCTAGCAGCGCGTTTTGTGCGGTTTCAGAGCTAGGCCCTAGGTGGGGCCCTCCCGAGCTGGCTCTGGGGGGGTTGCTAGGGCCAGTGCACACAGGGCTTCTTCAGGCCAAATCAGCCTTCTCCGCGAAGGAGACGACGTTTGGAGTTGGTTTCCAGCGGCGGAGACCACCAGCCAAGCAGCAGTGCCCACGGAGCCAGAGGCAGCCCAGACCCTCCTTGGCCCTATGGGCAGCCTAAGGCTAGGTGAGAACCAGGCAGGCGCTGCGCTCCTGAGCCAAGCCGCATCGGGGCTGAGGTTTGTTCCCCGAGCCCAGTTTCCCTTTGCAGAATGCAGCTCCTAGCAGCGCGTTTTGTGCGGTTTCGGAGCTAGGCCCTAGGTGGGGCCCTCCCGAGCTGGCTCTGGGGGGGTTGCTAGGGCCAGTGCACACAGGGCTTCTTCAGGCCAAATCAGCCTTCTCCGCGAAGGAGACGACGTTTGGAGTTGGTTTCCAGCGGCGGAGACCACCAGCCAAGCAGCAGTGCCCACGGAGCCAGAGGCAGCCCAGACCCTCCTTGGCCCTATGGGGAGCCTAGGGCTAGGTGAGAACCAGGCAGGCGCTGCGCTCCTGAGCCAAGCCGCATCGGGGCTGAGGTTTGTTCCCCGAGCCCAGTTTCCCTTTGCAGAATGCAGCTCCTAGCAGCGCGTTTTGTGCGGTTTCGGAGCTAGGCCCTAGGTGGGGCCCTCCCGAGCTGGCTCTGGGGCGGTTGCTAGGGCCAGTGCACACAGGGCTTCTTCAGGCCAAATCAGCCTTCTCCGCGAAGGAGAAGACGTTTGGAGTTGGTTTCCAGCGGCGGAGACCACCAGCCAAGCAGCAGTGCCCACGGAGCCAGAGGCAGCCCAGACCCTCCTTGGCCCTATGGGCAGCCTAGGGCTAGGTGAGAACCAGGCAGGCGCTGCGCTCCTGAGCCAAGCCGCATCGGGGCTGAGGTTTGTTCCCCGAGCCCAGTTTCCCTTTGCAGAATGCAGCTCCTAGCAGCGCGTTTTGTGCGGTTTCGGAGCTAGGCCCTAGGTGGGGCCCTCCCGAGCTGGCTCTGGGGGGGTTGCTAGGGCCAGTGCACACAGGGCTTCTTCAGGCCAAATCAGCCTTCTCCGCGAAGGAGACGACGTTTGGAGTTGGTTTCCAGCGGCGGAGACCACCAGCCAAGCAGCAGTGCCCACGGAGCCAGAGGCAGCCCAGACCCTCCTTGGCCCTATGGGCAGCCTAAGGCTAGGTGAGAACCAGGCAGGCGCTGCGCTCCTGAGCCAAGCCGCATCGGGGCTGAGGTTTGTTCCCCGAGCCCAGTTTCCCTTTGCAGAATGCAGCTCCTAGCAGCGCGTTTTGTGCGGTTTCGGAGCTAGGCCCTAGGTGGGGCCCTCCCGAGCTGGCTCTGGGGGGGTTGCTAGGGCCAGTGCACACAGGGCTTCTTCAGGCCAAATCAGCCTTCTCCGCGAAGGAGAAGACGTTTGGAGTTGGTTTCCAGCGGCGGAGACCACCAGCCAAGCAGCAGTGCCCACGGAGCCAGAGGCAGCCCAGACCCTCCTTGGCCCTATGGGCAGCCTAGGGCTAGGTGAGAAGCAGGCAGGCGCTGCGCTCCTGAGCCAAGCCGCATCGGGGCTGAGGTTTGTTCCCCGAGCCCAGTTTCCCTTTGCAGAATGCAGCTCCTAGCAGCGCGTTTTGTGCGGTTTCGGAGCTAGGCCCTAGGTGGGGCCCTCCCGAGCTGGCTCTGGGGGGGTTGCTAGGGCCAGTGCACACAGGGCTTCTTCAGGCCCAATCAGCCTTCTCCGCGAAGGAGAAGACGTTTGGAGTTGGTTTCCAGCGGCGGAGACCACCAGCCAAGCAGCAGTGCCCACGGAGCCAGAGGCAGCCCAGACCCTCCCTGGCCCTATGGGCAGCCTAGGGCTAGGTGAGAAGCAGGCAGGCGCTGCGCTCCTGAGCCAAGCCGCATCGGGGCTGAGGTTTGTTCCCCGAGCCCAGTTTCCCTTTGCAGAATGCAGCTCCTAGCAGCGCGTTTTGTGCGGTTTCGGAGCTAGGCCCTAGGTGGGGCCCTCCCGAGCTGGCTCTGGGGGGGTTGCTAGGGCCAGTGCACACAGGGCTTCTTCAGGCCAAATCAGCCTTCTCCGCGAAGGAGAAGACGTTTGGAGTTGGTTTCCAGCGGCGGAGACCACCAGCCAAGCAGCAGTGCCCACGGAGCCAGAGGCAGCCCAGACCCTCCTTGGCCCTATGGGCAGCCTAGGGCTAGGTGAGAACCAGGCAGGCGCTGCGCTCCTGAGCCAAGCCGCATCAGGGCTGAGGTTTGTTCCCCGAGCCCAGTTTCCCTTTGCAGAATGCAGCTCCTAGCAGCGCGTTTTGTGCGGTTTCGGAGCTAGGCCCTAGGTGGGGCCCTCCCGAGCTGGCTCTGGGGGGGTTGCTAGGGCCAGTGCACACAGGGCTTCTTCAGGCCAAATCAGCCTTCTCCGCGAAGGAGAAGACGTTTGGAGTTGGTTTCCAGCGGCGGAGACCACCAGCCAAGCAGCAGTGCCCACGGAGCCAGAGGCAGCCCAGACCCTCCTTGGCCCTATGGGCAGCCTAGGGCTAGGTGAGAAGCAGGCAGGCGCTGCGCTCCTGAGCCAAGCCGCATCGGGGCTGAGGTTTGTTCCCCGAGCCCAGTTTCCCTTTGCAGAATGCAGCTCCTAGCAGCGCGTTTTGTGCGGTTTCGGAGCTAGGCCCTAGGTGGGGCCCTCCCGAGCTGGCTCTGGGGGGGTTGCTAGGGCCAGTGCACACAGGGCTTCTTCAGGCCAAATCAGCCTTCTCCGCGAAGGAGAAGACGTTTGGAGTTGGTTTCCAGCGGCGGAGACCACCAGCCAAGCAGCAGTGCCCACGGAGCCAGAGGCAGCCCAGACCCTCCCTGGCCCTATGGGGAGCCTAGGGCTAGGTGAGAACCAGGCAGGCGCTGCGCTCCTGAGCCAAGCCGCATCGGGGCTGAGGTTTGTTCCCCGAGCCCAGTTTCCCTTTGCAGAATGCAGCTCCTAGCAGCGCGTTTTGTGCGGTTTCGGAGCTAGGCCCTAGGTGGGGCCCTCCCGAGCTGGCTCTGGGGGGGTTGCTAGGGCCAGTGCACACAGGGCTTCTTCAGGCCAAATCAGCCTTCTCCGCGAAGGAGAAGACGTTTGGAGTTGGTTTCCAGCGGCGGAGACCACCAGCCAAGCAGCAGTGCCCACGGAGCCAGAGGCAGCCCAGACCCTCCTTGGCCCTATGGGCAGCCTAGGGCTAGGTGAGAAGCAGGCAGGCGCTGCGCTCCTGAGCCAAGCCGCATCGGGGCTGAGGTTTGTTCCCTGAGCCCAGTTTCCCTTTGCAGAATGCAGCTCCTAGCAGCGCGTTTTGTGCGGTTTCGGAGCTAGGCCCTAGGTGGGGCCCTCCCGAGCTGGCTCTGGGGCGGTTGCTAGGGCCAGTGCACACAGGGCTTCTTCAGGCCAAATCAGCCTTCTCCGCGAAGGAGAAGACGTTTGGAGTTGGTTTCCAGCGGCGGAGACCACCAGCCAATCAGCAGTGCCCACGGAGCCAGTGGCAGCCCAGACCCTCCCTGGCCCTATGGGCAGCCTAGGGATAGGTGAGAACCAGGCAGGCGCTGCGCTCCTGAGCCAAGCCGCATCGGGGCTGAGGTTTGTTCCCCGAGCCCAGTTTCCCTTTGCAGAATGCAGCTCCTAGCAGCGCGTTTTGTGCGGTTTCGGAGCTAGGCCCTAGGTGGGGCCCTCCCGAGCTGGCTCTGGGGGGGTTGCTAGGGCCAGTGCACACAGGGCTTCTTCAGGCCAAATCAGCCTTCTCCGCGAAGGAGAAGACGTTTGGAGTTGGTTTCCAGCGGCGGAGACCACCAGCCAAGCAGCAGTGCCCACGGAGCCAGAGGCAGCCCAGACCCTCCTTGGCCCTATGGGCAGCCTAGGGCTAGGTGAGAAGCAGGCAGGCGCTGCGCTCCTGAGCCAAGCCGCATCGGGGCTGAGGTTTGTTCCCTGAGCCCAGTTTCCCTTTGCAGAATGCAGCTCCTAGCAGCGCGTTTTGTGCGGTTTCGGAGCTAGGCCCTAGGTGGGGCCCTCCCGAGCTGGCTCTGGGGCGGTTGCTAGGGCTAGTGCACACAGGGCTTCTTCAGGCCAAATCAGCCTTCTCCGCGAAGGAGAAGACGTTTGGAGTTGGTTTCCAGCGGCGGAGACCACCAGCCAAGCAGCAGTGCCCACGGAGCCAGTGGCAGCCCAGACCCTCCCTGGCCCTATGGGCAGCCTAGGGCTAGGTGAGAACCAGGCAGGCGCTGCGCTCCTGAGCCAAGCCGCATCGGGGCTGAGGTTTGTTCCCCGAGCCCAGTTTCCCTTTGCAGAATGCAGCTCCTAGCAGCGCGTTTTGTGCGGTTTCGGAGCTAGGCCCTAGGTGGGGCCCTCCCGAGCTGGCTCTGGGGCGGTTGCTAGGGCCAGTGCACACAGGGCTTCTTCAGGCCAAATCAGCCTTCTCCGCGAAGGAGAAGACGTTTGGAGTTGGTTTCCAGCGGCGGAGACCACCAGCCAAGCAGCAGTGCCCACGGAGCCAGAGGCAGCCCAGACCCTCCTTGGCCCTATGGGCAGCCTAGGGCTAGGTGAGAAGCAGGCAGGCGCTGCGCTCCTGAGCCAAGCCGCATCGGGGCTGAGGTTTGTTCCCCGAACCCAGTTTCCCTTTGCAGAATGCAGCTCCTAGCAGCGCGTTTTGTGCGGTTTCGGAGCTAGGCCCTAGGTGGGGCCCTCCCGAGCTGGCTCTGGGGGGGTTGCTAGGGCCAGTGCACACAGGGCTTCTTCAGGCCAAATCAGCCTTCTCCGCGAAGGAGAAGACGTTTGGAGTTGGTTTCCAGCGGCGGAGACCACCAGCCAAGCAGCAGTGCCCACGGAGCCAGAGGCAGCCCAGACCCTCCCTGGCCCTATGGGGAGCCTAGGGCTAGGTGAGAAGCAGGCAGGCGCTGCGCTCCTGAGCCAAGCCGCATCGGGGCTGAGGTTTGTTCCTCGAGCCCAGTTTCCCTTTGCAGAATGCAGCTCCTAGCAGCGCGTTTTGTGCGGTTTCGGAGCTAGGCCCTAGGTGGGGCCCTCCCGAGCTGGCTCTGGGGGGGTTGCTAGGGCCAGTGCACACAGGGCTTCTTCAGGCCAAATCAGCCTTCTCCGCGAAGGAGAAGACGTTTGGAGTTGGTTTCCAGCGGCGGAGACCACCAGCCAAGCAGCAGTGCCCACGGAGCCAGAGGCAGCCCAGACCCTCCTTGGCCCTATGGGCAGCCTAGGGCTAGGTGAGAAGCAGGCAGGCGCTGCGCTCCTGAGCCAAGCCGCATCGGGGCTGAGGTTTGTTCCCTGAGCCCAGTTTCCCTTTGCAGAATGCAGCTCCTAGCAGCGCGTTTTGTGCGGTTTCGGAGCTAGGCCCTAGGTGGGGCCCTCCCGTGCTGGCTCTGGGGCGGTTGCTAGGGCCAATGCACACAGGGCTTCTTCAGGCCAAATCAGCCTTCTCCGCGAAGGAGAAGACGTTTGGAGTTGGTTTCCAGCGGCGGAGACCACCAGCCAAGCAGCAGTGCCCACGGAGCCAGAGGCAGCCCAGACCCTCCCTGGCCCTATGGGCAGCCTAGGGCTAGGTGAGAACCAGGCAGGCGCTGCGCTCCTGAGCCAAGCCGCATCGGGGCTGAGGTTTGTTCCCCGAGCCCAGTTTCCCTTTGCAGAATGCAGCTCCTAGCAGCGCGTTTTGTGCGGTTTCGGAGCTAGGCCCTAGGTGGGGCCCTCCCGAGCTGGCTCTGGGGGGGTTGCTAGGGCCAGTGCACACAGGGCTTCTTCAGGCCAAATCAGCCTTCTCCGCGAAGGAGAAGACGTTTGGAGTTGGTTTCCAGCGGCGGAGACCACCAGCCAAGCAGCAGTGCCCACGGAGCCAGAGGCAGCCCAGACCCTCCCTGGCCCTATGGGCAGCCTAGGGCTAGGTGAGAACCAGGCAGGCGCTGCGCTCCTGAGCCAAGCCGCATCGGGGCTGAGGTTTGTTCCCCGAGCCCAGTTTCCCTTTGCAGAATGCAGCTCCTAGCAGCGCGTTTTGTGCGGTTTCGGAGCTAGGCCCTAGGTGGGGCCCTCCCGAGCTGGCTCTGGGGCGGTTGCTAGGGCCAGTGCACACAGGGCTTCTTCAGGCCAAATCAGCCTTCTCCGCGAAGGAGAAGACGTTTGGAGTGGGTTTCCAGCGGCGGAGACCACCAGCCAAGCAGCAGTGCCCACGGAGCCAGAGGCAGCCCAGACCCTCCCTGGCCCTATGGGCAGCCTAGGGCTAGGTGAGAACCAGGCAGGCGCTGCGCTCCTGAGCCAAGCCGCATCGGGGCTGAGGTTTGTTCCCCGAGCCCAGTTTCCCTTTGCAGAATGCAGCTCCTAGCAGCGCGTTTTGTGCGGTTTCGGAGCTAGGCCCTAGGTGGGGCCCTCCCGAGCTGGCTCTGGGGGGGTTGCTAGGGCCAGTGCACACAGGGCTTCTTCAGGCCAAATCAGCCTTCTCCGCGAAGGAGAAGACGTTTCGAGTGGGTTTCCAGCGGCGGAGACCACCAGCCAAGCAGCAGTGCCCACGGAGCCAGAGGCAGCCCAGACCCTCCCTGGCTCTATGGGGAGCCTAGGGCTAGGTGAGAACCAGGCAGGCGCTGCGCTCCTGAGCCAAGCCGCATCGGGGCTGAGGTTTGTTCCCCGAGCCCAGTTTCCCTTTGCAGAATGCAGCTCCTAGCAGCGCGTTTTGTGCGGTTTCGGAGCTAGGCCCTAGGTGGGGCCCTCCCGAGCTGGCTCTGGGGGGGTTGCTAGGGCCAGTGCACACAGGGCTTCTTCAGGCCAAATCAGCCTTCTCCGCGAAGGAGAAGACGTTTGGAGTTGGTTTCCAGCGGCGGAGACCACCAGCCAAGCAGCAGTGCCCACGGAGCCAGAGGCAGCCCAGACCCTCCTTGGCCCTATGGGCAGCCTAGGGCTAGGTGAGAAGCAGGCAGGCGCTGCGCTCCTGAGCCAAGCCGCATCGGGGCTGAGGTTTGTTCCCCGAGCCCAGTTTCCCTTTGCAGAATGCAGCTCCTAGCAGCGCGTTTTGTGCGGTTTCGGAGCTAGGCCCTAGGTGCGGCCCTCCCGAGCTGGCTCTGGGGGGGTTGCTAGGGCCAGTGCACACAGGGCTTCTTCAGGCCAAATCAGCCTTCTCCGCGAAGGAGAAGACGTTTGGAGTTGGTTTCCAGCGGCGGAGACCACCAGCCAAGCAGCAGTGCCCACGGAGCCAGAGGCAGCCCAGACCCTCCTTGGCCCTATGGGCAGCCTAGGGCTAGGTGAGAAGCAGGCAGGCGCTGCGCTCCTGAGCCAAGCCGCATCGGGGCTGAGGTTTGTTCCCCGAGCCCAGTTTCCCTTTGCAGAATGCAGCTCCTAGCAGCGCGTTTTGTGCGGTTTCGGAGCTAGGCCCTAGGTGGGGCCCTCCCGAGCTGGCTCTGGGGGGGTTGCTAGGGCCAGTGCACACAGGGCTTCTTCAGGCCAAATCAGCCTTCTCCGCGAAGGAGAAGACGTTTGGAGTTGGTTTCCAGCGGCGGAGACCACCAGCCAAGCAGCAGTGCCCACGGAGCCAGAGGCAGCCCAGACCCTCCCTGGCCCTATGGGCAGCCTAGGGCTAGGTGAGAACCAGGCAGGCGCTGCGCTCCTGAGCCAAGCCGCATCGGGGCTGAGGTTTGTTCCCCGAGCCCAGTTTCCCTTTGCAGAATGCAGCTCCTAGCAGCGCGTTTTGTGCGGTTTCGGAGCTAGGCCCTAGGTGGGGCCCTCCCGAGCTGGCTCTGGGGGGGTTGCTAGGGCCAGTGCACACAGGGCTTCTTCAGGCCAAATCAGCCTTCTCCGCGAAGGAGAAGACGTTTGGAGTTGGTTTCCAGCGGCGGAGACCACCAGCCAAGCAGCAGTGCCCACGGAGCCAGAGGCAGCCCAGACCCTCCCTGGCCCTATGGGGAGCCTAGGGCTAGGTGAGAACCAGGCAGGCGCTGCGCTCCTGAGCCAAGCCGCATCGGGGCTGAGGTTTGTTCCCCGAGCCCAGTTTCCCTTTGCAGAATGCAGCTCCTAGCAGCGCGTTTTGTGCGGTTTCGGAGCTAGGCCCTAGGTGGGGCCCTCCCGAGCTGGCTCTGGGGCGGTTGCTAGGGCCAGTGCACACAGGGCTTCTTCAGGCCAAATCAGCCTTCTCCGCGAAGGAGAAGACGTTTGGAGTTGGTTTCCAGCGGCGGAGACCACCAGCCAAGCAGCAGTGCCCACGGAGCCAGAGGCAGCCCAGACCCTCCCTGGCCCTATGGGCAGCCTAGGGCTAGGTGAGAAGCAGGCAGGCGCTGCGCTCCCGAGCCAAGCCGCATCGGGGCTGAGGTTTGTTCCCCGAGCCCAGTTTCCCTTTGCAGAATGCAGCTCCTAGCAGCGCGTTTTGTGCGGTTTCGGAGCTAGGCCCTAGGTGGGGCCCTCCCGAGCTGGCTCTGGGGGGGTTGCTAGGGCCAGTGCACACAGGGCTTCTTCAGGCCAAATCAACCTTCTCCGCGAAGGAGAAGACGTTTGGAGTTGGTTTCCAGCGGCGGAGACCACCAGCCAAGCAGCAGTGCCCACGGAGCCAGAGGCAGCCCAGACCCTCCCTGGCCCTATGGGGAGCCTAGGGCTAGGTGAGAACCAGGCAGGCGCTGCGCTCCTGAGCCAAGCCGCATCGGGGCTGAGGTTTGTTCCCCGAGCCCAGTTTCCCTTTGCAGAATGCAGCTCCTAGCAGCGCGTTTTGTGCGGTTTCGGAGCTAGGCCCTAGGTGGGGCCCTCCCGAGCTGGCTCTGGGGGGGTTGCTAGGGCCAGTGCACACAGGGCTTCTTCAGGCCAAATCAGCCTTCTCCGCGAAGGAGAAGACGTTTGGAGTTGGTTTCCAGCGGCGGAGACCACCAGCCAAGCAGCAGTGCCCACGGAGCTAGAGGCAGCCCAGACCCTCCTTGGCCCTATGGGCAGCCTAGGGCTAGGTGAGAAGCAGGCAGGCGCTGCGCTCCTGAGCCAAGCCGCATCGGGGCTGAGGTTTGTTCCCCGAGCCCAGTTTCCCTTTGCAGAATGCAGCTCCTAGCAGCGCATTTTGTGCGGTTTCGGAGCTAGGCCCTAGGTGGGGCCCTCCCGAGCTGGCTCTGGGGGGGTTGCTAGGGCCAGTGCACACAGGGCTTCTTCAGGCCAAATCAGCCTTCTCCGCGAAGGAGAAGACGTTTGGAGTTGGTTTCCAGCGGCGGAGACCACCAGCCAAGCAGCAGTGCCCACGGAGCCAGAGGCAGCCCAGACCCTCCCTGGCCCTATGGGCAGCCTAGGGCTAGGTGAGAACCAGGCAGGCGCTGCGCTCCTGAGCCAAGCCGCATCGTGGCTGAGGTTTGTTCCCCGAGCCCAGTTTCCCTTTGCAGAATGCAGCTCCTAGCAGCGCGTTTTGTGCGGTTTCGGAGCTAGGCCCTAGGTGGGGCCCTCCCGAGCTGGCTCTGGGGGGGTTGCTAGGGCCAGTGCACACAGGGCTTCTTCAGGCCAAATCAGCCTTCTCCGCGAAGGAGAAGACGTTTGGAGTTGGTTTCCAGCGGCGGAGACCACCAGCCAAGCAGCAGTGCCCACGGAGCCAGAGGCAGCCCAGACCCTCCCTGGCCCTATGGGCAGCCTAGGGCTAGGTGAGAACCAGGCAGGCGCTGCGCTCCTGAGCCAAGCCGCATCGGGGCTGAGGTTTGTTCCCCGAGCCCAGTTTCCCTTTGCAGAATGCAGCTCCTAGCAGCGCGTTTTGTGCGGTTTCGGAGCTAGGCCCTAGGTGGGGCCCTCCCGAGCTGGCTCTGGGGGGGTTGCTAGGGCCAGTGCACACAGGGCTTCTTCAGGCCAAATCAGCCTTCTCCGCGAAGGAGAAGACGTTTGGAGTTGGTTTCCAGCGGCGGAGACCACCAGCCAAGCAGCAGTGCCCACGGAGCCAGAGGCAGCCCAGACCCTCCTTGGCCCTATGGGGAGCCTAGGGCTAGGTGAGAACCAGGCAGGCGCTGCGCTCCTGAGCCAAGCCGCATCGGGGCTGAGGTTTGTTCCCCGAGCCCAGTTTCCCTTTGCAGAATGCAGCTCCTAGCAGCGCGTTTTGTGCGGTTTCGGAGCTAGGCCCTAGGTGGGGCCCTCCCGAGCTGGCTCTGGGGGGGTTGCTAGGGCCAGTGCACACAGGGCTTCTTCAGGCCAAATCAGCCTTCTCCGCGAAGGAGAAGACGTTTGGAGTTGGTTTCCAGCGGCGGAGACCACCAGCCAAGCAGCAGTGCCCACGGAGCCAGAGGCAGCCCAGACCCTCCCTGGCCCTATGGGCAGCCTAGGGCTAGGTGAGAACCAGGCAGGCGCTGCGCTCCTGAGCCAAGCCGCATCGGGGCTGAGGTTTGTTCCCCGAGCCCAGTTTCCCTTTGCAGAATGCAGCTCCTAGCAGCGCGTTTTGTGCGGTTTCGGAGCTAGGCCCTAGGTGGGGCCCTCCCGAGCTGGCTCTGGGGGGGTTGCTAGGGCCAGTGCACACAGGGCTTCTTCAGGCCAAATCAGCCTTCTCCGCGAAGGAGAAGACGTTTGGAGTTGGTTTCCAGCGGCGGAGACCACCAGCCAAGCAGCAGTGCCCACGGAGCCAGAGGCAGCCCAGACCCTCCCTGGCCCTATGGGCAGCCTAGGGCTAGGTGAGAACCAGGCAGGCGCTGCGCTCCTGAGCCAAGCCGCATCGGGGCTGAGGTTTGTTCCCCGAGCCCAGTTTCCCTTTGCAGAATGCAGCTCCTAGCAGCGCGTTTTGTGCGGTTTCGGAGCTAGGCCCTAGGTGGGGCCCTCCCGAGCTGGCTCTGGGGGGGTTGCTAGGGCCAGTGCACACAGGGCTTCTTCAGGCCAAATCAGCCTTCTCCGCGAAGGAGAAGACGTTTGGAGTTGGTTTCCAGCGGCGGAGACCACCAGCCAAGCAGCAGTGCCCACGGAGCCAGAGGCAGCCCAGACCCTCCCTGGCCCTATGGGCAGCCTAGGGCTAGGTGAGAACCAGGCAGGCGCTGCGCTCCTGAGCCAAGCCGCATCGGGGCTGAGGTTTGTTCCCCGAGCCCAGTTTCCCTTTGCAGAATGCAGCTCCTAGCAGCGCGTTTTGTGCGGTTTCGGAGCTAGGCCCTAGGTGGGGCCCTCCCGAGCTGGCTCTGGGGCGGTTGCTAGGGCCAGTGCACACAGGGCTTCTTCAGGCCAAATCAGCCTTCTCCGCGAAGGAGAAGACGTTTGGAGTTGGTTTCCAGCGGCGGAGACCACCAGCCAAGCAGCAGTGCCCACGGAGCCAGAGGCAGCCCAGACCCTCCTTGGCCCTATGGGCAGCCTAGGGCTAGGTGAGAAGCAGGCAGGCGCTGCGCTCCTGAGCCAAGCCGCATCGGGGCTGAGGTTTGTTCCCCGAGCCCAGTTTCCCTTTGCAGAATGCAGCTCCTAGCAGCGCGTTTTGTGCGGTTTCGGAGCTAGGCCCTAGGTGGGGCCCTCCCGAGCTGGCTCTGGGGGGGTTGCTAGGGCCAGTGCACACAGGGCTTCTTCAGGCCAAATCAGCCTTCTCCGCGAAGGAGAAGACGTTTGGAGTTGGTTTCCAGCGGCGGAGACCACCAGCCAAGCAGCAGTGCCCACGGAGCCAGAGGCAGCCCAGACCCTCCCTGGCCCTATGGGCAGCCTAGGGCTAGGTGAGAACCAGGCAGGCGCTGCGCTCCTGAGCCAAGCCGCATCGGGGCTGAGGTTTGTTCCCCGAGCCCAGTTTCCCTTTGCAGAATGCAGCTCCTAGCAGCGCGTTTTGTGCGGTTTCGGAGCTAGGCCCTAGGTGGGGCCCTCCCGAGCTGGCTCTGGGGGGGTTGCTAGGGCCAGTGCACACAGGGCTTCTTCAGGCCAAATCAGCCTTCTCCGCGAAGGAGAAGACGTTTGGAGTTGGTTTCCAGCGGCGGAGACCACCAGCCAAGCAGCAGTGCCCACGGAGCCAGAGGCAGCCCAGACCCTCCCTGGCCCTATGGGCAGCCTAGGGCTAGGTGAGAACCAGGCAGGCGCTGCGCTCCTGAGCCAAGCCGCATCGGGGCTGAGGTTTGTTCCCCGAGCCCAGTTTCCCTTTGCAGAATGCAGCTCCTAGCAGCGCGTTTTGTGCGGTTTCGGAGCTAGGCCCTAGGTGGGGCCCTCCCGAGCTGGCTCTGGGGGGGTTGCTAGGGCCAGTGCACACAGGGCTTCTTCAGGCCAAATCAGCCTTCTCCGCGAAGGAGAAGACGTTTGGAGTGGGTTTCCAGCGGCGGAGACCACCAGCCAAGCAGCAGTGCCCACGGAGCCAGAGGCAGCCCAGACCCTCCCTGGCCCTATGGGCAGCCTAGGGCTAGGTGAGAACCAGACAGGCGCTGCGCTCCTGAGCCTAGCCGCATCGTGGCTGAGGTTTGTTCCCCGAGCCCAGTTTCCCTTTGCAGAATGCAGCTCCTAGCAGCGCGTTTTGTGCGGTTTCGGAGCTAGGCCCTAGGTGGGGCCCTCCCGAGCTGGCTCTGGGGGGGTTGCTAGGGCCAGTGCACACAGGGCTTCTTCAGGCCAAATCAGCCTTCTCCGCGAAGGAGAAGACGTTTGGAGTTGGTTTCCAGCGGCGGAGACCACCAGCCAAGCAGCAGTGCCCACGGAGACAGAGGCAGCCCAGACCCTCCCTGGCCCTATGGGCAGCCTAGGGCTAGGTGAGAAGCAGGCAGGCGCTGCGCTCCTGAGCCAAGCCGCATCGGGGCTGAGGTTTGTTCCCCGAGCCCAGTTTCCCTTTGCAGAATGCAGCTCCTAGCAGCGCGTTTTGTGCGGTTTCGGAGCTAGGCCCTAGGTGGGGCCCTCCCGAGCTGGCTCTGGGGCGGTTGCTAGGGCCAGTGCACACAGGGCTTCTTCAGGCCAAATCAGCCTTCTCCGCGAAGGAGAAGACGTTTGGAGTTGGTTTCCAGCGGCGGAGACCACCAGCCAAGCAGCAGTGCCCACGGAGCCAGAGGCAGCCCAGACCCTCCTTGGCCCTATGGGCAGCCTAGGGCTAGGTGAGAAGCAGGCAGGCGCTGCGCTCCCGAGCCAAGCCGCATCGGGGCTGAGGTTTGTTCCCCGAGCCCAGTTTCCCTTTGCAGAATGCAGCTCCTAGCAGCGCGTTTTGTGCGGTTTCGGAGCTAGGCCCTAGGTGGGGCCCTCCCGAGCTGGCTCTGGGGCGGTAGCTAGGGCCAGTGCACACAGGGCTTCTTCAGGCCAAATCAGCCTTCTCCGCGAAGGAGAAGACGTTTGGAGTTGGTTTCCAGCGGCGGAGACCACCAGCCAAGCAGCAGTGCCCACGGAGCCAGAGGCAGCCCAGACCCTCCTTGGCCCTATGGGCAGCCTAGGGCTAGGTGAGAACCAGGCAGGCGCTGCGCTCCTGAGCCAAGCCGCATCGGGGCTGAGGTTTGTTCCCCGAGCCCAGTTTCCCTTTGCAGAATGCAGCTCCTAGCAGCGCGTTTTGTGCGGTTTCGGAGCTAGGCCCTAGGTGGGGCCCTCCCGAGCTGGCTCTGGGGGGGTTGCTAGGGCCAGTGCACACAGGGCTTCTTCAGGCCAAATCAGCCTTCTCCGCGAAGGAGAAGACGTTTGGAGTTGGTTTCCAGCGGCGGAGACCACCAGCCAAGCAGCAGTGCCCACGGAGCCAGAGGCAGCCCAGACCCTCCCTGGCCCTATGGGGAGCCTAGGGCTAGGTGAGAACCAGGCAGGCGCTGCGCTCCTGAGCCAAGCCGCATCGGGGCTGAGGTTTGTTCCCCGAGCCCAGTTTCCCTTTGCAGAATGCAGCTCCTAGCAGCGCGTTTTGTGCGGTTTCGGAGCTAGGCCCTAGGTGGGGCCCTCCCGAGCTGGCTCTGGGGGGGTTGCTAGGGCCAGTGCACACAGGGCTTCTTCAGGCCAAATCAGCCTTCTCCGCGAAGGAGAAGACGTTTGGAGTTGGTTTCCAGCGGCGGAGACCACCAGCCAAGCAGCAGTGCCCACGGAGCCAGAGGCAGCCCAGACCCTCCCTGGCCCTATGGGGAGCCTAGGGCTAGGTGAGAACCAGGCAGGCGCTGCGCTCCTGAGCCAAGCCGCATCGGGGCTGAGGTTTGTTCCCCGAGCCCAGTTTCCCTTTGCAGAATGCAGCTCCTAGCAGCGCGTTTTGTGCGGTTTCGGAGCTAGGCCCTAGGTGGGGCCCTCCCGAGCTGGCTCTGGGGGGGTTGCTAGGGCCAGTGCACACAGGGCTTCTTCAGGCCAAATCAGCCTTCTCCGCGAAGGAGAAGACGTTTGGAGTTGGTTTCCAGCGGCGGAGACCACCAGCCAAGCAGCAGTGCCCACGGAGCCAGAGGCAGCCCAGACCCTCCCTGGCCCTATGGGGAGCCTAGGGCTAGGTGAGAAGCAGGCAGGCGCTGCGCTCCTGAGCCAAGCCGCATCGGGGCTGAGGTTTGTTCCCCGAGCCCAGTTTCCCTTTGCAGAATGCAGCTCCTAGCAGCGCGTTTTGTGCGGTTTCGGAGCTAGGCCCTAGGTGGGGCCCTCCCGAGCTGGCTCTGGGGGGGTTGCTAGGGCCAGTGCACACAGGGCTTCTTCAGGCCAAATCAGCCTTCTCCGCGAAGGAGAAGACGTTTGGAGTTGGTTTCCAGCGGCGGAGACCACCAGCCAAGCAGCAGTGCCCACGGAGCCAGAGGCAGCCCAGACCCTCCCTGGCCCTATGGGGAGCCTAGGGCTAGGTGAGAACCAGGCAGGCGCTGCGCTCCTGAGCCAAGCCGCATCGGGGCTGAGGTTTGTTCCCCGAGCCCAGTTTCCCTTTGCAGAATGCAGCTCCTAGCAGCGCGTTTTGTGCGGTTTCGGAGCTAGGCCCTAGGTGGGGCCCTCCCGAGCTGGCTCTGGGGGGGTTGCTAGGGCCAGTGCACACAGGGCTTCTTCAGGCCAAATCAGCCTTCTCCGCGAAGGAGAAGACGTTTGGAGTTGGTTTCCAGCGGCGGAGACCACCAGCCAAGCAGCAGTGCCCACGGAGCCAGAGGCAGCCCAGACCCTCCCTGGCCCTATGGGGAGCCTAGGGCTAGGTGAGAAGCAGGCAGGCGCTGCGCTCCTGAGCCAAGCCGCATCGGGGCTGAGGTTTGTTCCCCGAGCCCAGTTTCCCTTTGCAGAATGCAGCTCCTAGCAGCGCGTTTTGTGCGGTTTCGGAGCTAGGCCCTAGGTGGGGCCCTCCCGAGCTGGCTCTGGGGGGGTTGCTAGGGCCAGTGCACACAGGGCTTCTTCAGGCCAAATCAGCCTTCTCCGCGAAGGAGAAGACGTTTGGAGTTGGTTTCCAGCGGCGGAGACCACCAGCCAAGCAGCAGTGCCCACGGAGCCAGAGGCAGCCCAGACCCTCCCTGGCCCTATGGGCAGCCTAGGGCTAGGTGAGAACCAGGCAGGCGCTGCGCTCCTGAGCCAAGCCGCATCGGGGCTGAGGTTTGTTCCCCGAGCCCAGTTTCCCTTTGCAGAATGCAGCTCCTAGCAGCGCGTTTTGTGCGGTTTCGGAGCTAGGCCCTAGGTGGGGCCCTCCCGAGCTGGCTCTGGGGCGGTTGCTAGGGCCAGTGCACACAGGGCTTCTTCAGGCCAAATCAGCCTTCTCCGCGAAGGAGAAGACGTTTGGAGTGGGTTTCCAGCGGCGGAGACCACCAGCCAAGCAGCAGTGCCCACGGAGCCAGAGGCAGCCCAGACCCTCCTTGGCCCTATGGGCAGCCTAGGGCTAGGTGAGAACCAGGCAGGCGCTGCGCTCCTGAGCCAAGCCGCATCGGGGCTGAGGTTTGTTCCCCGAGCCCAGTTTCCCTTTGCAGAATGCAGCTCCTAGCAGCGCGTTTTGTGCGGTTTCGGAGCTAGGCCCTAGGTGGGGCCCTCCCGAGCTGGCTCTGGGGCGGTTGCTAGGGCCAGTGCACACAGGGCTTCTTCAGGCCAAATCAGCCTTCTCCGCGAAGGAGAAGACGTTTGGAGTTGGTTTCCAGCGGCGGAGACCACCAGCCAAGCAGCAGTGCCCACGGAGCCAGAGGCAGCCCAGACCCTCCCTGGCCCTATGGGGAGCCTAGGGCTAGGTGAGAAGCAGGCAGGCGCTGCGCTCCTGAGCCAAGCCGCATCGGGGCTGAGGTTTGTTCCCCGAGCCCAGTTTCCCTTTGCAGAATGCAGCTCCTATCAGCGCGTTTTGTGCGGTTTCGGAGCTAGGCCCTAGGTGGGGCCCTCCCGAGCTGGCTCTGGGGCGGTTGCTAGGGCCAGTGCACACAGGGCTTCTTCAGGCCAAATCAGCCTTCTCCGCGAAGGAGAAGACGTTTGGAGTGGGTTTCCAGCGGCGGAGACCACCAGCCAAGCAGCAGTGCCCACGGAGCCAGAGGCAGCCCAGACCCTCCTTGGCCCTATGGGCAGCCTAGGGCTAGGTGAGAACCAGGCAGGCGCTGCGCTCCTGAGCCAAGCCGCATCGGGGCTGAGGTTTGTTCCCCGAGCCCAGTTTCCCTTTGCAGAATGCAGCTCCTAGCAGCGCGTTTTGTGCGGTTTCGGAGCTAGGCCCTAGGTGGGGCCCTCCCGAGCTGGCTCTGGGGCGGTTGCTAGGGCCAGTGCACACAGGGCTTCTTCAGGCCAAATCAGCCTTCTCCGCGAAGGAGAAGACGTTTGGAGTTGGTTTCCAGCGGCGGAGACCACCAGCCAAGCAGCAGTGCCCACGGAGCCAGAGGCAGCCCAGACCCTCCTTGGCCCTATGGGCAGCCTAGAGCTAGGTGAGAAGCAGGCAGTCGCTGCGCTCCCGAGCCAAGCCGCATCGGGGCTGAGGTTTGTTCCCCGAGCCCAGTTTCCCTTTGCAGAATGCAGCTCCTAGCAGCGCGTTTTGTGCGGTTTCGGAGCTAGGCCCTAGGTGGGGCCCTCCCGAGCTGGCTCTGGGGGGGTTGCTAGGGCCAGTGCACACAGGGCTTCTTCAGGCCAAATCAGCCTTCTCCGCGAAGGAGAAGACGTTTGGAGTGGGTTTCCAGCGGCGGAGACCACCAGCCAAGCAGCAGTGCCCACGGAGCCAGAGGCAGCCCAGACCCTCCCTGGCCCTATGGGGAGCCTAGGGCTAGGTGAGAACCAGGCAGGCGCTGCGCTCCCGAGCCAAGCCGCATCGGGGCTGAGGTTTGTTCCCCGAGCCCAGTTTCCCTTTGCAGAATGCAGCTCCTAGCAGCGCGTTTTGTGCGGTTTCGGAGCTAGGCCCTAGGTGGGTCCCTCCCGAGCTGGCTCTGGGGGGGTTGCTAGGGCCAGTGCACACAGGGCTTCTTCAGGCCAAATCAGCCTTCTCCGCGAAGGAGAAGACGTTTGGAGTTGGTTTCCAGCGGCGGAGACCACCAGCCAAGCAGCAGTGCCCACGGAGCCAGAGGCAGCCCAGACCCTCCCTGGCCCTATGGGCAGCCTAGGGCTAGGTGAGAAGCAGGCAGGCGCTGCGCTCCTGAGCCAAGCCGCATCGGGGCTGAGGTTTGTTCCCCGAGCCCAGTTTCCCTTTGCAGAATGCAGCTCCTAGCAGCGCGTTTTGTGCGGTTTCGGAGCTAGGCCCTAGGTGGGGCCCTCCCGAGCTGGCTCTGGGGGGGTTGCTAGGGCCAGTGCACACAGGGCTTCTTCAGGCCCAATCAGCCTTCTCCGCGAAGGAGAAGACGTTTGGAGTTGGTTTCCAGCGGCGGAGACCACCAGCCAAGCAGCAGTGCCCACGGAGCCAGAGGCAGCCCAGACCCTCCCTGGCCCTATGGGGAGCCTAGGGCTAGGTGAGAAGCAGGCAGGCGCTGCGCTCCTGAGCCAAGCCGCATCGGGGCTGAGGTTTGTTCCCCGAGCCCAGTTTCCCTTTGCAGAATGCAGCTCCTAGCAGCGCGTTTTGTGCGGTTTCGGAGCTAGGCCCTAGGTGGGGCCCTCCCGAGCTGGCTCTGGGGCGGTTGCTAGGGCCAGTGCACACAGGGCTTCTTCAGGCCAAATCAGCCTTCTCCGCGAAGGAGAAGACGTTTGGAGTTGGTTTCCAGCGGCGGAGACCACCAGCCAAGCAGCAGTGCCCACGGAGCCAGAGGCAGCCCAGACCCTCCTTGGCTCTATGGGCAGCCTAGGGCTAGGTGAGAACCAGGCAGGCGCTGCGCTCCTGAGCCAAGCCGCATCGGGGCTGAGGTTTGTTCCCCGAGCCCAGTTTCCCTTTGCAGAATGCAGCTCCTAGCAGCGCGTTTTGTGCGGTTTCGGAGCTAGGCCCTAGGTGGGGCCCTCCCGAGCTGGCTCTGGGGCGGTTGCTAGGGCCAGTGCACACAGGGCTTCTTCAGGCCAAATCAGCCTTCTCCGCGAAGGAGAAGACGTTTGGAGTGGGTTTCCAGCGGCGGAGACCACCAGCCAAGCAGCAGTGCCCACGGAGCCAGAGGCAGCCCAGACCCTCCCTGGCCCTATGGGGAGCCTAGGGCTAGGTGAGAAGCAGGCAGGCGCTGCGCTCCTGAGCCAAGCCGCATCGGGGCTGAGGTTTGTTCCCCGAGCCCAGTTTCCCTTTGCAGAATGCAGCTCCTAGCAGCGCGTTTTGTGCGGTTTCGGAGCTAGGCCCTAGGTGGGGCCCTCCCGAGCTGGCTCTGGGGGGGTTGCTAGGGCCAGTGCACACAGGGCTTCTTCAGGCCAAATCAGCCTTCTCCGCGAAGGAGAAGACGTTTGGAGTTGGTTTCCAGCGGCGGAGACCACCAGCCAAGCAGCAGTGCCCACGGAGCCAGAGGCAGCCCAGACCCTCCCTGGCCCTATGGGGAGCCTAGGGCTAGGTGAGAAGCAGGCAGGCGCTGCGCTCCTGAGCCAAGCCGCATCGGGGCTGAGGTTTGTTCCCCGAGCCCAGTTTCCCTTTGCAGAATGCAGCTCCTAGCAGCGCGTTTTGTGCGGTTTCGGAGCTAGGCCCTAGGTGGGGCCCTCCCGAGCTGGCTCTGGGGCGGTTGCTAGGGCCAGTGCACACAGGGCTTCTTCAGGCCAAATCAGCCTTCTCCGCGAAGGAGAAGACGTTTGGAGTTGGTTTCCAGCGGCGGAGACCACCAGCCAAGCAGCAGTGCCCACGGAGCCAGAGGCAGCCCAGACCCTCCCTGGCCCTATGGGGAGCCTAGGGCTAGGTGAGAAGCAGGCAGGCGCTGCGCTCCTGAGCCAAGCCGCATCGGGGCTGAGGTTTGTTCCCCGAGCCCAGTTTCCCTTTGCAGAATGCAGCTCCTAGCAGCGCGTTTTGTGCGGTTTCGGAGCTAGGCCCTAGGTGGGGCCCTCCCGAGCTGGCTCTGGGGCGGTTGCTAGGGCCAGTGCACACAGGGCTTCTTCAGGCCAAATCAGCCTTCTCCGCGAAGGAGAAGACGTTTGGAGTGGGTTTCCAGCGGCGGAGACCACCAGCCAAGCAGCAGTGCCCACGGAGCCAGAGGCAGCCCAGACCCTCCCTGGCCCTATGGGGAGCCTAGGGCTAGGTGAGAAGCAGGCAGGCGCTGCGCTCCTGAGCCAAGCCGCATCGGGGCTGAGGTTTGTTCCCCGAGCCCAGTTTCCCTTTGCAGAATGCAGCTCCTAGCAGCGCGTTTTGTGCGGTTTCGGAGCTAGGCCCTAGGTGGGGCCCTCCCGAGCTGGCTCTGGGGGGGTTGCTAGGGCCAGTGCACACAGGGCTTCTTCAGGCCAAATCAGCCTTCTCCGCGAAGGAGAAGACGTTTGGAGTGGGTTTCCAGCGGCGGAGACCACCAGCCAAGCAGCAGTGCCCACGGAGCCAGAGGCAGCCCAGACCCTCCTTGGCCCTATGGGGAGCCTAGGGCTAGGTGAGAAGCAGGCAGGCGCTGCGCTCCCGAGCCAAGCCGCATCGGGGCTGAGGTTTGTTCCCCGAGCCCAGTTTCCCTTTGCAGAATGCAGCTCCTAGCAGCGCGTTTTGTGCGGTTTCGGAGCTAGGCCCTAGGTGGGGCCCTCCCGAGCTGGCTCTGGGGGGGTTGCTAGGGCCAGTGCACACAGGGCTTCTTCAGGCCAAATCAGCCTTCTCCGCGAAGGAGAAGACGTTTGGAGTGGGTTTCCAGCGGCGGAGACCACCAGCCAAGCAGCAGTGCCCACGGAGCCAGAGGCAGCCCAGACCCTCCCTGGCCCTATGGGGAGCCTAGGGCTAGGTGAGAAGCAGGCAGGCGCTGCGCTCCCGAGCCAAGCCGCATCGGGGCTGAGGTTTGTTCCCCGAGCCCAGTTTCCCTTTGCAGAATGCAGCTCCTAGCAGCGCGTTTTGTGCGGTTTCGGAGCTAGGCCCTAGGTGGGGCCCTCCCGAGCTGGCTCTGGGGGGGTTGCTAGGGCCAGTGCACACAGGGCTTCTTCAGGCCAAATCAGCCTTCTCCGCGAAGGAGAAGACGTTTGGAGTGGGTTTCCAGCGGCGGAGACCACCAGCCAAGCAGCAGTGCCCACGGAGCCAGAGGCAGCCCAGACCCTCCCTGGCCCTATGGGCAGCCTAGGGCTAGGTGAGAAGCAGGCAGGCGCTGCGCTCCTGAGCCAAGCCGCATCGGGGCTGAGGTTTGTTCCCCGAGCCCAGTTTCCCTTTGCAGAATGCAGCTCCTAGCAGCGCGTTTTGTGCGGTTTCGGAGCTAGGCCCTAGGTGGGGCCCTCCCGAGCTGGCTCTGGGGGGGTTGCTAGGGCCAGTGCACACAGGGCTTCTTCAGGCCAAATCAGCCTTCTCCGCGAAGGAGAAGACGTTTGGAGTGGGTTTCCAGCGGCGGAGACCACCAGCCAAGCAGCAGTGCCCACGGAGCCAGAGGCAGCCCAGACCCTCCCTGGCCCTATGGGGAGCCTAGGGCTAGGTGAGAAGCAGGCAGGCGCTGCGCTCCTGAGCCAAGCCGCATCGGGGCTGAGGTTTGTTCCCCGAGCCCAGTTTCCCTTTGCAGAATGCAGCTCCTAGCAGCGCGTTTTGTGCGGTTTCGGAGCTAGGCCCTAGGTGGGGCCCTCCCGAGCTGGCTCTGGGGCGGTTGCTAGGGCCAGTGCACACAGGGCTTCTTCAGGCCAAATCAGCCTTCTCCGCGAAGGAGAAGACGTTTGGAGTGGGTTTCCAGCGGCGGAGACCACCAGCCAAGCAGCAGTGCCCACGGAGCCAGAGGCAGCCCAGACCCTCCTTGGCCCTATGGGGAGCCTAGGGCTAGGTGAGAACCAGGCAGGCGCTGCGCTCCTGAGCCAAGCCGCATCGGGGCTGAGGTTTGTTCCCCGAGCCCAGTTTCCCTTTGCAGAATGCAGCTCCTAGCAGCGCGTTTTGTGCGGTTTCGGAGCTAGGCCCTAGGTGGGGCCCTCCCGAGCTGGCTCTGGGGGGGTTGCTAGGGCCAGTGCACACAGGGCTTCTTCAGGCCAAATCAGCCTTCTCCGCGAAGGAGAAGACGTTTGGAGTTGGTTTCCAGCGGCGGAGACCACCAGCCAAGCAGCAGTGCCCACGGAGCCAGAGGCAGCCCAGACCCTCCCTGGCCCTATGGGGAGCCTAGGGCTAGGTGAGAACCAGGCAGGCGCTGCGCTCCTGAGCCAAGCCGCATCGGGGCTGAGGTTTGTTCCCCGAGCCCAGTTTCCCTTTGCAGAATGCAGCTCCTAGCAGCGCGTTTTGTGCGGTTTCGGAGCTAGGCCCTAGGTGGGGCCCTCCCGAGCTGGCTCTGGGGGGGTTGCTAGGGCCAGTGCACACAGGGCTTCTTCAGGCCAAATCAGCCTTCTCCGCGAAGGAGAAGACGTTTGGAGTTGGTTTCCAGCGGCGGAGACCACCAGCCAAGCAGCAGTGCCCACGGAGCCAGAGGCAGCCCAGACCCTCCTTGGCCCTATGGGGAGCCTAGGGCTAGGTGAGAACCAGGCAGGCGCTGCGCTCCTGAGCCAAGCCGCATCGGGGCTGAGGTTTGTTCCCCGAGCCCAGTTTCCCTTTGCAGAATGCAGCTCCTAGCAGCGCGTTTTGTGCGGTTTCGGAGCTAGGCCCTAGGTGGGGCCCTCCCGAGCTGGCTCTGGGGGGGTTGCTAGGGCCAGTGCACACAGGGCTTCTTCAGGCCAAATCAGCCTTCTCCGCGAAGGAGAAGACGTTTGGAGTGGGTTTCCAGCGGCGGAGACCACCAGCCAAGCAGCAGTGCCCACGGAGCCAGAGGCAGCCCAGACCCTCCCTGGCCCTATGGGGAGCCTAGGGCTAGGTGAGAAGCAGGCAGGCGCTGCGCTCCTGAGCCAAGCCGCATCGGGGCTGAGGTTTGTTCCCCGAGCCCAGTTTCCCTTTGCAGAATGCAGCTCCTAGCAGCGCGTTTTGTGCGGTTTCGGAGCTAGGCCCTAGGTGGGGCCCTCCCGAGCTGGCTCTGGGGGGGTTGCTAGGGCCAGTGCACACAGGGCTTCTTCAGGCCAAATCAGCCTTCTCCGCGAAGGAGAAGACGTTTGGAGTTGGTTTCCAGCGGCGGAGACCACCAGCCAAGCAGCAGTGCCCACGGAGCCAGAGGCAGCCCAGACCCTCCCTGGCCCTATGGGGAGCCTAGGGCTAGGTGAGAACCAGGCAGGCGCTGCGCTCCTGAGCCAAGCCGCATCGGGGCTGAGGTTTGTTCCCCGAGCCCAGTTTCCCTTTGCAGAATGCAGCTCCTAGCAGCGCGTTTTGTGCGGTTTCGGAGCTAGGCCCTAGGTGGGGCCCTCCCGAGCTGGCTCTGGGGCGGTTGCTAGGGCCAGTGCACACAGGGCTTCTTCAGGCCAAATCAGCCTTCTCCGCGAAGGAGAAGACGTTTGGAGTGGGTTTCCAGCGGCGGAGACCACCAGCCAAGCAGCAGTGCCCACGGAGCCAGAGGCAGCCCAGACCCTCCTTGGCCCTATGGGCAGCCTAGGGCTAGGTGAGAACCAGGCAGGCGCTGCGCTCCTGAGCCAAGCCGCATCGGGGCTGAGGTTTGTTCCCCGAGCCCAGTTTCCCTTTGCAGAATGCAGCTCCTAGCAGCGCGTTTTGTGCGGTTTCGGAGCTAGGCCCTAGGTGGGGCCCTCCCGAGCTGGCTCTGGGGGGGTTGCTAGGGCCAGTGCACACAGGGCTTCTTCAGGCCAAATCAGCCTTCTCCGCGAAGGAGAAGACGTTTGGAGTGGGTTTCCAGCGGCGGAGACCACCAGCCAAGCAGCAGTGCCCACGGAGCCAGAGGCAGCCCAGACCCTCCCTGGCCCTATGGGGAGCCTAGGGCTAGGTGAGAAGCAGGCAGGCGCTGCGCTCCTGAGCCAAGCCGCATCGGGGCTGAGGTTTGTTCCCCGAGCCCAGTTTCCCTTTGCAGAATGCAGCTCCTAGCAGCGCGTTTTGTGCGGTTTCGGAGCTAGGCCCTAGGTGGGGCCCTCCCGAGCTGGCTCTGGGGGGGTTGCTAGGGCCAGTGCACACAGGGCTTCTTCAGGCCAAATCAGCCTTCTCCGCGAAGGAGAAGACGTTTGGAGTTGGTTTCCAGCGGCGGAGACCACCAGCCAAGCAGCAGTGCCCACGGAGCCAGAGGCAGCCCAGACCCTCCCTGGCCCTATGGGGAGCCTAGGGCTAGGTGAGAACCAGGCAGGCGCTGCGCTCCTGAGCCAAGCCGCATCGGGGCTGAGGTTTGTTCCCCGAGCCCAGTTTCCCTTTGCAGAATGCAGCTCCTAGCAGCGCGTTTTGTGCGGTTTCGGAGCTAGGCCCTAGGTGGGGCCCTCCCGAGCTGGCTCTGGGGGGGTTGCTAGGGCCAGTGCACACAGGGCTTCTTCAGGCCAAATCAGCCTTCTCCGCGAAGGAGAAGACGTTTGGAGTTGGTTTCCAGCGGCGGAGACCACCAGCCAAGCAGCAGTGCCCACGGAGCCAGAGGCAGCCCAGACCCTCCCTGGCCCTATGGGCAGCCTAGGGCTAGGTGAGAACCAGGCAGGCGCTGCGCTCCTGAGCCAAGCCGCATCGGGGCTGAGGTTTGTTCCCCGAGCCCAGTTTCCCTTTGCAGAATGCAGCTCCTAGCAGCGCGTTTTGTGCGGTTTCGGAGCTAGGCCCTAGGTGGGGCCCTCCCGAGCTGGCTCTGGGGGGGTTGCTAGGGCCAGTGCACACAGGGCTTCTTCAGGCCAAATCAGCCTTCTCCGCGAAGGAGAAGACGTTTGGAGTGGGTTTCCAGCGGCGGAGACCACCAGCCAAGCAGCAGTGCCCACGGAGCCAGAGGCAGCCCAGACCCTCCTTGGCCCTATGGGCAGCCTAGGGCTAGGTGAGAAGCAGGCAGGCGCTGCGCTCCTGAGCCAAGCCGCATCGGGGCTGAGGTTTGTTCCCCGAGCCCAGTTTCCCTTTGCAGAATGCAGCTCCTAGCAGCGCGTTTTGTGCGGTTTCGGAGCTAGGCCCTAGGTGGGGCCCTCCCGAGCTGGCTCTGGGGGGGTTGCTAGGGCCAGTGCACACAGGGCTTCTTCAGGCCAAATCAGCCTTCTCCGCGAAGGAGAAGACGTTTGGAGTTGGTTTCCAGCGGCGGAGACCACCAGCCAAGCAGCAGTGCCCACGGAGCCAGAGGCAGCCCAGACCCTCCCTGGCCCTATGGGCAGCCTAGGGCTAGGTGAGAAGCAGGCAGGCGCTGCGCTCCTGAGCCAAGCCGCATCGGGGCTGAGGTTTGTTCCCCGAGCCCAGTTTCCCTTTGCAGAATGCAGCTCCTAGCAGCGCGTTTTGTGCGGTTTCAGAGCTAGGCCCTAGGTGGGGCCCTCCCGAGCTGGCTCTGGGGCGGTTGCTAGGGCCAGTGCACACAGGGCTTCTTCAGGCCAAATCAGCCTTCTCCGCGAAGGAGAAGACGTTTGGAGTTGGTTTCCAGCGGCGGAGACCACCAGCCAAGCAGCAGTGCCCACGGAGCCAGAGGCAGCCCAGACCCTCCCTGGCCCTATGGGGAGCTTAGGGCTAGGTGAGAACCAGGCAGGCGCTGCGCTCCTGAGCCAAGCCGCATCGGGGCTGAGGTTTGTTCCCCGAGCCCAGTTTCCCTTTGCAGAATGCAGCTCCTAGCAGCGCGTTTTGTGCGGTTTCGGAGCTAGGCCCTAGGTGGGGCCCTCCCGAGCTGGCTCTGGGGCGGTTGCTAGGGCCAGTGCACACAGGGCTTCTTCAGGCCAAATCAGCCTTCTCCGCGAAGGAGAAGACGTTTGGAGTTGGTTTCCAGCGGCGGAGACCACCAGCCAAGCAGCAGTGCCCACGGAGCCAGAGGCAGCCCAGACCCTCCTTGGCCCTATGGGCAGCCTAGAGCTAGGTGAGAAGCAGGCAGGCGCTGCGCTCCCGAGCCAAGCCGCATCGGGGCTGAGGTTTGTTCCCCGAGCCCAGTTTCCCTTTGCAGAATGCAGCTCCTAGCAGCGCGTTTTGTGCGGTTTCGGAGCTAGGCCCTAGGTGGGGCCCTCCCGAGCTGGCTCTGGGGGGGTTGCTAGGGCCAGTGCACACAGGGCTTCTTCAGGCCAAATCAGCCTTCTCCGCGAAGGAGAAGACGTTTGGAGTGGGTTTCCAGCGGCGGAGACCACCAGCCAAGCAGCAGTGCCCACGGAGCCAGAGGCAGCCCAGACCCTCCCTGGCCCTATGGGGAGCCTAGGGCTAGGTGAGAACCAGGCAGGCGCTGCGCTCCTGAGCCAAGCCGCATCGGGGCTGAGGTTTGTTCCCCGAGCCCAGTTTCCCTTTGCAGAATGCAGCTCCTAGCAGCGCGTTTTGTGCGGTTTCGGAGCTAGGCCCTAGGTGGGGCCCTCCCGAGCTGGCTCTGGGGGGGTTGCTAGGGCCAGTGCACACAGGGCTTCTTCAGGCCAAATCAGCCTTCTCCGCGAAGGAGAAGACGTTTGGAGTGGGTTTCCAGCGGCGGAGACCACCAGCCAAGCAGCAGTGCCCACGGAGCCAGAGGCAGCCCAGACCCTCCCTGGCCCTATGGGGAGCCTAGGGCTAGGTGAGAACCAGGCAGGCGCTGCGCTCCTGAGCCAAGCCGCATCGGGGCTGAGGTTTGTTCCCCGAGCCCAGTTTCCCTTTGCAGAATGCAGCTCCTAGCAGCGCGTTTTGTGCGGTTTCGGAGCTAGGCCCTAGGTGGGGCCCTCCCGAGCTGGCTCTGGGGGGGTTGCTAGGGCCAGTGCACACAGGGCTTCTTCAGGCCAAATCAGCCTTCTCCGCGAAGGAGAAGACGTTTGGAGTTGGTTTCCAGCGGCGGAGACCACCAGCCAAGCAGCAGTGCCCACGGAGCCAGAGGCAGCCCAGACCCTCCTTGGCCCTATGGGCAGCCTAGGGCTAGGTGAGAAGCAGGCAGGCGCTGCGCTCCTGAGCCAAGCCGCATCGGGGCTGAGGTTTGTTCCCCGAGCCCAGTTTCCCTTTGCAGAATGCAGCTCCTAGCAGCGCGTTTTGTGCGGTTTCGGAGCTAGGCCCTAGGTGGGGCCCTCCCGAGCTGGCTCTGGGGCGGTTGCTAGGGCCAGTGCACACAGGGCTTCTTCAGGCCAAATCAGCCTTCTCCGCGAAGGAGAAGACGTTTGGAGTTGGTTTCCAGCGGCGGAGACCACCAGCCAAGCAGCAGTGCCCACGGAGCCAGAGGCAGCCCAGACCCTCCCTGGCCCTATGGGGAGCCTAGGGCTAGGTGAGAAGCAGGCAGGCGCTGCGCTCCTGAGCCAAGCCGCATCGGGGCTGAGGTTTGTTCCCCGAGCCCAGTTTCCCTTTGCAGAATGCAGCTCCTAGCAGCGCGTTTTGTGCGGTTTCGGAGCTAGGCCCTAGGTGGGGCCCTCCCGAGCTGGCTCTGGGGCGGTTGCTAGGGCCAGTGCACACAGGGCTTCTTCAGGCCAAATCAGCCTTCTCCGCGAAGGAGAAGACGTTTGGAGTTGGTTTCCAGCGGCGGAGACCACCAGCCAAGCAGCAGTGCCCACGGAGCCAGAGGCAGCCCAGACCCTCCTTTGCCCTATGGGCAGCCTAGGGCTAGGTGAGAAGCAGGCAGGCGCTGCGCTCCCGAGCCAAGCCGCATCGGGGCTGAGGTTTGTTCCCCGAGCCCAGTTTCCCTTTGCAGAATGCAGCTCCTAGCAGCGCGTTTTGTGCGGTTTCGGAGCTAGGCCCTAGGTGGGGCCCTCCCGAGCTGGCTCTGGGGCGGTTGCTAGGGCCAGTGCACACAGGGCTTCTTCAGGCCAAATCAGCCTTCTCCGCGAAGGAGAAGACGTTTGGAGTTGGTTTCCAGCGGCGGAGACCACCAGCCAAGCAGCAGTGCCCACGGAGCCAGAGGCAGCCCAGACCCTCCTTGGCCCTATGGGCAGCCTAGGGCTAGGTGAGAACCAGGCAGGCGCTGCGCTCCTGAGCCAAGCCGCATCGGGGCTGAGGTTTGTTCCCCGAGCCCAGTTTCCCTTTGCAGAATGCAGCTCCTAGCAGCGCGTTTTGTGCGGTTTCGGAGCTAGGCCCTAGGTGGGGCCCTCCCGAGCTGGCTCTGGGGGGGTTGCTAGGGCCAGTGCACACAGGGCTTCTTCAGGCCAAATCAGCCTTCTCCGCGAAGGAGAAGACGTTTGGAGTTGGTTTCCAGCGGCGGAGACCACCAGCCAAGCAGCAGTGCCCACGGAGCCAGAGGCAGCCCAGACCCTCCCTGGCCCTATGGGGAGCCTAGGGCTAGGTGAGAACCAGGCAGGCGCTGCGCTCCTGAGCCAAGCCGCATCGGGGCTGAGGTTTGTTCCCCGAGCCCAGTTTCCCTTTGCAGAATGCAGCTCCTAGCAGCGCGTTTTGTGCGGTTTCGGAGCTAGGCCCTAGGTGGGGCCCTCCCGAGCTGGCTCTGGGGGGGTTGCTAGGGCCAGTGCACACAGGGCTTCTTCAGGCCAAATCAGCCTTCTCCGCGAAGGAGAAGACGTTTGGAGTTGGTTTCCAGCGGCGGAGACCACCAGCCAAGCAGCAGTGCCCACGGAGCCAGAGGCAGCCCAGACCCTCCTTGGCCCTATGGGGAGCCTAGGGCTAGGTGAGAACCAGGCAGGCGCTGCGCTCCTGAGCCAAGCCGCATCGGGGCTGAGGTTTGTTCCCCGAGCCCAGTTTCCCTTTGCAGAATGCAGCTCCTAGCAGCGCGTTTTGTGCGGTTTCGGAGCTAGGCCCTAGGTGGGGCCCTCCCGAGCTGGCTCTGGGGGGGTTGCTAGGGCCAGTGCACACAGGGCTTCTTCAGGCCAAATCAGCCTTCTCCGCGAAGGAGAAGACGTTTGGAGTTGGTTTCCAGCGGCGGAGACCACCAGCCAAGCAGCAGTGCCCACGGAGCCAGAGGCAGCCCAGACCCTCCCTGGCCCTATGGGGAGCCTAGGGCTAGGTGAGAAGCAGGCAGGCGCTGCGCTCCTGAGCCAAGCCGCATCGGGGCTGAGGTTTGTTCCCCGAGCCCAGTTTCCCTTTGCAGAATGCAGCTCCTAGCAGCGCGTTTTGTGCGGTTTCGGAGCTAGGCCCTAGGTGGGGCCCTCCCGAGCTGGCTCTGGGGGGGTTGCTAGGGCCAGTGCACACAGGGCTTCTTCAGGCCAAATCAGCCTTCTCCGCGAAGGAGAAGACGTTTGGAGTTGGTTTCCAGCGGCGGAGACCACCAGCCAAGCAGCAGTGCCCACGGAGCCAGAGGCAGCCCAGACCCTCCCTGGCCCTATGGGGAGCCTAGGGCTAGGTGAGAAGCAGGCAGGCGCTGCGCTCCTGAGCCAAGCCGCATCGGGGCTGAGGTTTGTTCCCCGAGCCCAGTTTCCCTTTGCAGAATGCAGCTCCTAGCAGCGCGTTTTGTGCGGTTTCGGAGCTAGGCCCTAGGTGGGGCCCTCCCGAGCTGGCTCTGGGGCGGTTGCTAGGGCCAGTGCACACAGGGCTTCTTCAGGCCAAATCAGCCTTCTCCGCGAAGGAGAAGACGTTTGGAGTGGGTTTCCAGCGGCGGAGACCACCAGCCAAGCAGCAGTGCCCACGGAGCCAGAGGCAGCCCAGACCCTCCTTGGCCCTATGGGCAGCCTAGGGCTAGGTGAGAACCAGGCAGGCGCTGCGCTCCTGAGCCAAGCCGCATCGGGGCTGAGGTTTGTTCCCCGAGCCCAGTTTCCCTTTGCAGAATGCAGCTCCTAGCAGCGCGTTTTGTGCGGTTTCGGAGCTAGGCCCTAGGTGGGGCCCTCCCGAGCTGGCTCTGGGGGGGTTGCTAGGGCCAGTGCACACAGGGCTTCTTCAGGCCAAATCAGCCTTCTCCGCGAAGGAGAAGACGTTTGGAGTGGGTTTCCAGCGGCGGAGACCACCAGCCAAGCAGCAGTGCCCACGGAGCCAGAGGCAGCCCAGACCCTCCCTGGCCCTATGGGGAGCCTAGGGCTAGGTGAGAAGCAGGCAGGCGCTGCGCTCCTGAGCCAAGCCGCATCGGGGCTGAGGTTTGTTCCCCGAGCCCAGTTTCCCTTTGCAGAATGCAGCTCCTAGCAGCGCGTTTTGTGCGGTTTCGGAGCTAGGCCCTAGGTGGGGCCCTCCCGAGCTGGCTCTGGGGGGGTTGCTAGGGCCAGTGCACACAGGGCTTCTTCAGGCCAAATCAGCCTTCTCCGCGAAGGAGAAGACGTTTGGAGTTGGTTTCCAGCGGCGGAGACCACCAGCCAAGCAGCAGTGCCCACGGAGCCAGAGGCAGCCCAGACCCTCCCTGGCCCTATGGGGAGCCTAGGGCTAGGTGAGAACCAGGCAGGCGCTGCGCTCCTGAGCCAAGCCGCATCGGGGCTGAGGTTTGTTCCCCGAGCCCAGTTTCCCTTTGCAGAATGCAGCTCCTAGCAGCGCGTTTTGTGCGGTTTCGGAGCTAGGCCCTAGGTGGGGCCCTCCCGAGCTGGCTCTGGGGGGGTTGCTAGGGCCAGTGCACACAGGGCTTCTTCAGGCCAAATCAGCCTTCTCCGCGAAGGGGAAGACGTTTGGAGTTGGTTTCCAGCGGCGGAGACCACCAGCCAAGCAGCAGTGCCCACGGAGCCAGAGGCAGCCCAGACCCTCCCTGGCCCTATGGGCAGCCTAGGGCTAGGTGAGAACCAGGCAGGCGCTGCGCTCCTGAGCCAAGCCGCATCGGGGCTGAGGTTTGTTCCCCGAGCCCAGTTTCCCTTTGCAGAATGCAGCTCCTAGCAGCGCGTTTTGTGCGGTTTCGGAGCTAGGCCCTAGGTGGGGCCCTCCCGAGCTGGCTCTGGGGCGGTTGCTAGGGCCAGTGCACACAGGGCTTCTTCAGGCCAAATCAGCCTTCTCCGCGAAGGAGAAGACGTTTGGAGTGGGTTTCCAGCGGCGGAGACCACCAGCCAAGCAGCAGTGCCCACGGAGCCAGAGGCAGCCCAGACCCTCCTTGGCCCTATGGGCAGCCTAGGGCTAGGTGAGAACCAGGCAGGCGCTGCGCTCCTGAGCCAAGCCGCATCGGGGCTGAGGTTTGTTCCCCGAGCCCAGTTTCCCTTTGCAGAATGCAGCTCCTAGCAGCGCGTTTTGTGCGGTTTCGGAGCTAGGCCCTAGGTGGGGCCCTCCCGAGCTGGCTCTGGGGGGGTTGCTAGGGCCAGTGCACACAGGGCTTCTTCAGGCCAAATCAGCCTTCTCCGCGAAGGAGAAGACGTTTGGAGTTGGTTTCCAGCGGCGGAGACCACCAGCCAAGCAGCAGTGCCCACGGAGCCAGAGGCAGCCCAGACCCTCCCTGGCCCTATGGGGAGCCTAGGGCTAGGTGAGAACCAGGCAGGCGCTGCGCTCCTGAGCCAAGCCGCATCGGGGCTGAGGTTTGTTCCCCGAGCCCAGTTTCCCTTTGCAGAATGCAGCTCCTAGCAGCGCGTTTTGTGCGGTTTCGGAGCTAGGCCCTAGGTGGGGCCCTCCCGAGCTGGCTCTGGGGCGGTTGCTAGGGCCAGTGCACACAGGGCTTCTTCAGGCCAAATCAGCCTTCTCCGCGAAGGAGAAGACGTTTGGAGTTGGTTTCCAGCGGCGGAGACCACCAGCCAAGCAGCAGTGCCCACGGAGCCAGAGGCAGCCCAGACCCTCCCTGGCCCTATGGGGAGCTTAGGGCTAGGTGAGAACCAGGCAGGCGCTGCGCTCCTGAGCCAAGCCGCATCGGGGCTGAGGTTTGTTCCCCGAGCCCAGTTTCCCTTTGCAGAATGCAGCTCCTAGCAGCGCGTTTTGTGCGGTTTCGGAGCTAGGCCCTAGGTGGGGCCCTCCCGAGCTGGCTCTGGGGCGGTTGCTAGGGCCAGTGCACACAGGGCTTCTTCAGGCCAAATCAGCCTTCTCCGCGAAGGAGAAGACGTTTGGAGTTGGTTTCCAGCGGCGGAGACCACCAGCCAAGCAGCAGTGCCCACGGAGCCAGAGGCAGCCCAGACCCTCCTTGGCCCTATGGGCAGCCTAGAGCTAGGTGAGAAGCAGGCAGGCGCTGCGCTCCCGAGCCAAGCCGCATCGGGGCTGAGGTTTGTTCCCCGAGCCCAGTTTCCCTTTGCAGAATGCAGCTCCTAGCAGCGCGTTTTGTGCGGTTTCGGAGCTAGGCCCTAGGTGGGGCCCTCCCGAGCTGGCTCTGGGGGGGTTGCTAGGGCCAGTGCACACAGGGCTTCTTCAGGCCAAATCAGCCTTCTCCGCGAAGGAGAAGACGTTTGGAGTGGGTTTCCAGCGGCGGAGACCACCAGCCAAGCAGCAGTGCCCACGGAGCCAGAGGCAGCCCAGACCCTCCCTGGCCCTATGGGGAGCCTAGGGCTAGGTGAGAAGCAGGCAGGCGCTGCGCTCCTGAGCCAAGCCGCATCGGGGCTGAGGTTTGTTCCCCGAGCCCAGTTTCCCTTTGCAGAATGCAGCTCCTAGCAGCGCGTTTTGTGCGGTTTCGGAGCTAGGCCCTAGGTGGGGCCCTCCCGAGCTGGCTCTGGGGGGGTTGCTAGGGCCAGTGCACACAGGGCTTCTTCAGGCCAAATCAGCCTTCTCCGCGAAGGAGAAGACGTTTGGAGTGGGTTTCCAGCGGCGGAGACCACCAGCCAAGCAGCAGTGCCCACGGAGCCAGAGGCAGCCCAGACCCTCCCTGGCCCTATGGGGAGCCTAGGGCTAGGTGAGAACCAGGCAGGCGCTGCGCTCCTGAGCCAAGCCGCATCGGGGCTGAGGTTTGTTCCCCGAGCCCAGTTTCCCTTTGCAGAATGCAGCTCCTAGCAGCGCGTTTTGTGCGGTTTCGGAGCTAGGCCCTAGGTGGGGCCCTCCCGAGCTGGCTCTGGGGGGGTTGCTAGGGCCAGTGCACACAGGGCTTCTTCAGGCCAAATCAGTCTTCTCCGCGAAGGAGAAGACGTTTGGAGTTGGTTTCCAGCGGCGGAGACCACCAGCCAAGCAGCAGTGCCCACGGAGCCAGAGGCAGCCCAGACCCTCCTTGGCCCTATGGGCAGCCTAGGGCTAGGTGAGAAGCAGGCAGGCGCTGCGCTCCTGAGCCAAGCCGCATCGGGGCTGAGGTTTGTTCCCCGAGCCCAGTTTCCCTTTGCAGAATGCAGCTCCTAGCAGCGCGTTTTGTGCGGTTTCGGAGCTAGGCCCTAGGTGGGGCCCTCCCGAGCTGGCTCTGGGGGGGTTGCTAGGGCCAGTGCACACAGGGCTTCTTCAGGCCAAATCAGCCTTCTCCGCGAAGGAGAAGACGTTTGGAGTTGGTTTCCAGCGGCGGAGACCACCAGCCAAGCAGCAGTGCCCACGGAGCCAGAGGCAGCCCAGACCCTCCCTGGCCCTATGGGCAGCCTAGGGCTAGGTGAGAACCAGGCAGGCGCTGCGCTCCTGAGCCAAGCCGCATCGGGGCTGAGGTTTGTTCCCCGAGCCCAGTTTCCCTTTGCAGAATGCAGCTCCTAGCAGCGCGTTTTGTGCGGTTTCGGAGCTAGGCCCTAGGTGGGGCCCTCCCGAGCTGGCTCTGGGGGGGTTGCTAGGGCCAGTGCACACAGGGCTTCTTCAGGCCAAATCAGCCTTCTCCGCGAAGGAGAAGACGTTTGGAGTTGGTTTCCAGCGGCGGAGACCACCAGCCAAGCAGCAGTGCCCACGGAGCCAGAGGCAGCCCAGACCCTCCTTGGCCCTATGGGCAGCCTAGGGCTAGGTGAGAACCAGGCAGGCGCTGCGCTCCTGAGCCAAGCCGCATCGGGGCTGAGGTTTGTTCCCCGAGCCCAGTTTCCCTTTGCAGAATGCAGCTCCTAGCAGCGCGTTTTGTGCGGTTTCGGAGCTAGGCCCTAGGTGGGGCCCTCCCGAGCTGGCTCTGGGGCGGTTGCTAGGGCCAGTGCACACAGGGCTTCTTCAGGCCAAATCAGCCTTCTCCGCGAAGGAGAAGACGTTTGGAGTGGGTTTCCAGCGGCGGAGACCACCAGCCAAGCAGCAGTGCCCACGGAGCCAGAGGCAGCCCAGACCCTCCTTGGCCCTATGGGCAGCCTAGGGCTAGGTGAGAAGCAGGCAGGCGCTGCGCTCCCGAGCCAAGCCGCATCGGGGCTGAGGTTTGTTCCCCGAGCCCAGTTTCCCTTTGCAGAATGCAGCTCCTAGCAGCGCGTTTTGTGCGGTTTCAGAGCTAGGCCCTAGGTGGGGCCCTCCCGAGCTGGCTCTGGGGCGGTTGCTAGGGCCAGTGCACACAGGGCTTCTTCAGGCCAAATCAGCCTTCTCCGCGAAGGAGAAGACGTTTGGAGTTGGTTTCCAGCGGCGGAGACCACCAGCCAAGCAGCAGTGCCCACGGAGCCAGAGGCAGCCCAGACCCTCCCTGGCCCTATGGGGAGCCTAGGGCTAGGTGAGAACCAGGCAGGCGCTGCGCTCCTGAGCCAAGCCGCATCGGGGCTGAGGTTTGTTCCCCGAGCCCAGTTTCCCTTTGCAGAATGCAGCTCCTAGCAGCGCGTTTTGTGCGGTTTCGGAGCTAGGCCCTAGGTGGGGCCCTCCCGAGCTGGCTCTGGGGGGGTTGCTAGGGCCAGTGCACACAGGGCTTCTTCAGGCCAAATCAGCCTTCTCCGCGAAGGAGAAGACGTTTGGAGTTGGTTTCCAGCGGCGGAGACCACCAGCCAAGCAGCAGTGCCCACGGAGCCAGAGGCAGCCCAGACCCTCCTTGGCCCTATGGGCAGCCTAGGGCTAGGTGAGAAGCAGGCAGGCGCTGCGCTCCTGAGCCAAGCCGCATCGGGGCTGAGGTTTGTTCCCCGAGCCCAGTTTCCCTTTGCAGAATGCAGCTCCTAGCAGCGCGTTTTGTGCGGTTTCGGAGCTAGGCCCTAGGTGGGGCCCTCCCGAGCTGGCTCTGGGGCGGTTGCTAGGGCCAGTGCACACAGGGCTTCTTCAGGCCAAATCAGCCTTCTCCGCGAAGGAGAAGACGTTTGGAGTTGGTTTCCAGCGGCGGAGACCACCAGCCAAGCAGCAGTGCCCACGGAGCCAGAGGCAGCCCAGACCCTCCCTGGCCCTATGGGCAGCCTAGGGCTAGGTGAGAACCAGGCAGGCGCTGCGCTCCTGAGCCAAGCCGCATCGTGGCTGAGGTTTGTTCCCCGAGCCCAGTTTCCCTTTGCAGAATGCAGCTCCTAGCAGCGCGTTTTGTGCGGTTTCGGAGCTAGGCCCTAGGTGGGGCCCTCCCGAGCTGGCTCTGGGGGGGTTGCTAGGGCCAGTGCACACAGGGCTTCTTCAGGCCAAATCAGCCTTCTCCGCGAAGGAGAAGACGTTTGGAGTTGGTTTCCAGCGGCGGAGACCACCAGCCAAGCAGCAGTGCCCACGGAGCCAGAGGCAGCCCAGACCCTCCTTGGCCCTATGGGCAGCCTAGGGCTAGGTGAGAACCAGGCAGGCGCTGCGCTCCTGAGCCAAGCCGCATCGGGGCTGAGGTTTGTTCCCCGAGCCCAGTTTCCCTTTGCAGAATGCAGCTCCTAGCAGCGCGTTTTGTGCGGTTTCGGAGCTAGGCCCTAGGTGGGGCCCTCCCGAGCTGGCTCTGGGGCGGTTGCTAGGGCCAGTGCACACAGGGCTTCTTCAGGCCAAATCAGCCTTCTCCGCGAAGGAGAAGACGTTTGGAGTGGGTTTCCAGCGGCGGAGACCACCAGCCAAGCAGCAGTGCCCACGGAGCCAGAGGCAGCCCAGACCCTCCTTGGCCCTATGGGCAGCCTAGGGCTAGGTGAGAAGCAGGCAGGCGCTGCGCTCCCGAGCCAAGCCGCATCGGGGCTGAGGTTTGTTCCCCGAGCCCAGTTTCCCTTTGCAGAATGCAGCTCCTAGCAGCGCGTTTTGTGCGGTTTCGGAGCTAGGCCCTAGGTGGGGCCCTCCCGAGCTGGCTCTGGGGCGGTTGCTAGGGCCAGTGCACACAGGGCTTCTTCAGGCCAAATCAGCCTTCTCCGCGAAGGAGAAGACGTTTGGAGTTGGTTTCCAGCGGCGGAGACCACCAGCCAAGCAGCAGTGCCCACGGAGCCAGAGGCAGCCCAGACCCTCCCTGGCCCTATGGGGAGCCTAGGGCTAGGTGAGAACCAGGCAGGCGCTGCGCTCCTGAGCCAAGCCGCATCGGGGCTGAGGTTTGTTCCCCGAGCCCAGTTTCCCTTTGCAGAATGCAGCTCCTAGCAGCGCGTTTTGTGCGGTTTCGGAGCTAGGCCCTAGGTGGGGCCCTCCCGAGCTGGCTCTGTGGCGGTTGCTAGGGCCAGTGCACACAGGGCTTCTTCAGGCCAAATCAGCCTTCTCCGCGAAGGAGAAGACGTTTGGAGTTGGTTTCCAGCGGCGGAGACCACCAGCCAAGCAGCAGTGCCCACGGAGCCAGAGGCAGCCCAGACCCTCCCTGGCCCTATGGGCAGCCTAGGGCTAGGTGAGAACCAGGCAGGCGCTGCGCTCCTGAGCCAAGCCGCATCGGGGCTGAGGTTTGTTCCCCGAGCCCAGTTTCCCTTTGCAGAATGCAGCTCCTAGCAGCGCGTTTTGTGCGGTTTCGGAGCTAGGCCCTAGGTGGGGCCCTCCCGAGCTGGCTCTGGGGGGGTTGCTAGGGCCAGTGCACACAGGGCTTCTTCAGGCCAAATCAGCCTTCTCCGCGAAGGAGAAGACGTTTGGAGTTGGTTTCCAGCGGCGGAGACCACCAGCCAAGCAGCAGTGCCCACGGAGCCAGAGGCAGCCCAGACCCTCCCTGGCCCTATGGGCAGCCTAGGGCTAGGTGAGAACCAGGCAGGCGCTGCGCTCCTGAGCCAAGCCGCATCGGGGCTGAGGTTTGTTCCCCGAGCCCAGTTTCCCTTTGCAGAATGCAGCTCCTAGCAGCGCGTTTTGTGCGGTTTCGGAGCTAGGCCCTAGGTGGGGCCCTCCCGAGCTGGCTCTGGGGGGGTTGCTAGGGCCAGTGCACACAGGGCTTCTTCAGGCCAAATCAGCCTTCTCCGCGAAGGAGAAGACGTTTGGAGTTGGTTTCCAGCGGCGGAGACCACCAGCCAAGCAGCAGTGCCCACGGAGCCAGAGGCAGCCCAGACCCTCCCTGGCCCTATGGGCAGCCTAGGGCTAGGTGAGAACCAGGCAGGCGCTGCGCTCCTGAGCCAAGCCGCATCGGGGCTGAGGTTTGTTCCCCGAGCCCAGTTTCCCTTTGCAGAATGCAGCTCCTAGCAGCGTGTTTTGTGCGGTTTCGGAGCTAGGCCCTAGGTGGGGCCCTCCCGAGCTGGCTCTGGGGGGGTTGCTAGGGCCAGTGCACACAGGGCTTCTTCAGGCCAAATCAGCCTTCTCCGCGAAGGAGAAGACGTTTGGAGTTGGTTTCCAGCGGCGGAGACCACCAGCCAAGCAGCAGTGCCCACGGAGCCAGAGGCAGCCCAGACCCTCCTTGGCCCTATGGGCAGCCTAGGGCTAGGTGAGAACCAGGCAGGCGCTGCGCTCCTGAGCCAAGCCGCATCGGGGCTGAGGTTTGTTCCCCGAGCCCAGTTTCCCTTTGCAGAATGCAGCTCCTAGCAGCGCGTTTTGTGCGGTTTCGGAGCTAGGCCCTAGGTGGGGCCCTCCCGAGCTGGCTCTGGGGGGGTTGCTAGGGCCAGTGCACACAGGGCTTCTTCAGGCCAAATCAGCCTTCTCCGCGAAGGAGAAGACGTTTGGAGTTGGTTTCCAGCGGCGGAGACCACCAGCCAAGCAGCAGTGCCCACGGAGCCAGAGGCAGCCCAGACCCTCCTTGGCCCTATGGGCAGCCTAGGGCTAGGTGAGAACCAGGCAGGCGCTGCGCTCCTGAGCCAAGCCGCATCGGGGCTGAGGTTTGTTCCCCGAGCCCAGTTTCCCTTTGCAGAATGCAGCTCCTAGCAGCGCGTTTTGTGCGGTTTCGGAGCTAGGCCCTAGGTGGGGCCCTCCCGAGCTGGCTCTGGGGCGGTTGCTAGGGCCAGTGCACACAGGGCTTCTTCAGGCCAAATCAGCCTTCTCCGCGAAGGAGAAGACGTTTGGAGTGGGTTTCCAGCGGCGGAGACCACCAGCCAAGCAGCAGTGCCCACGGAGCCAGAGGCAGCCCAGACCCTCCTTGGCCCTATGGGCAGCCTAGGGCTAGGTGAGAACCAGGCAGGCGCTGCGCTCCTGAGCCAAGCCGCATCGGGGCTGAGGTTTGTTCCCCGAGCCCAGTTTCCCTTTGCAGAATGCAGCTCCTAGCAGCGCGTTTTGTGCGGTTTCGGAGCTAGGCCCTAGGTGGGGCCCTCCCGAGCTGGCTCTGGGGGGGTTGCTAGGGCCAGTGCACACAGGGCTTCTTCAGGCCAAATCAGCCTTCTCCGCGAAGGAGAAGACGTTTGGAGTGGGTTTCCAGCGGCGGAGACCACCAGCCAAGCAGCAGTGCCCACGGAGCCAGAGGCAGCCCAGACCCTCCTTGGCCCTATGGGGAGCCTAGGGCTAGGTGAGAAGCAGGCAGGCGCTGCGCTCCTGAGCCAAGCCGCATCGGGGCTGAGGTTTGTTCCCCGAGCCCAGTTTCCCTTTGCAGAATGCAGCTCCTAGCAGCGCGTTTTGTGCGGTTTCGGAGCTAGGCCCTAGGTGGGGCCCTCCCGAGCTGGCTCTGGGGCGGTTGCTAGGGCCAGTGCACACAGGGCTTCTTCAGGCCAAATCAGCCTTCTCCGCGAAGGAGAAGACGTTTGGAGTTGGTTTCCAGCGGCGGAGACCACCAGCCAAGCAGCAGTGCCCACGGAGCCAGAGGCAGCCCAGACCCTCCTTGGCCCTATGGGCAGCCTAGGGCTAGGTGAGAAGCAGGCAGGCGCTGCGCTCCTGAGCCAAGCCGCATCGGGGCTGAGGTTTGTTCCCCGAGCCCAGTTTCCCTTTGCAGAATGCAGCTCCTAGCAGCGCGTTTTGTGCGGTTTCGGAGCTAGGCCCTAGGTGGGGCCCTCCCGAGCTGGCTCTGATGGGGTTGCTAGGGCCAGTGCACACAGGGCTTCTTCAGGCCAAATCAGCCTTCTCCGCGAAGGAGAAGACGTTTGGAGTTGGTTTCCAGCGGCGGAGACCACCAGCCAAGCAGCAGTGCCCACGGAGCCAGAGGCAGCCCAGACCCTCCTTGGCCCTATGGGCAGCCTAGGGCTAGGTGAGAAGCAGGCAGGCGCTGCGCTCCTGAGCCAAGCCGCATCGGGGCTGAGGTTTGTTCCCCGAGCCCAGTTTCCCTTTGCAGAATGCAGCTCCTAGCAGCGCGTTTTGTGCGGTTTCGGAGCTAGGCCCTAGGTGGGGCCCTCCCGAGCTGGCTCTGGGGCGGTTGCTAGGGCCAGTGCACACAGGGCTTCTTCAGGCCAAATCAGCCTTCTCCGCGAAGGAGAAGACGTTTGGAGTTGGTTTCCAGCGGCGGAGACCACCAGCCAAGCAGCAGTGCCCACGGAGCCAGAGGCAGCCCAGACCCTCCTTGGCCCTATGGGCAGCCTAGGGCTAGGTGAGAAGCAGGCAGGCGCTGCGCTCCTGAGCCAAGCCGCATCGGGGCTGAGGTTTGTTCCCCGAGCCCAGTTTCCCTTTGCAGAATGCAGCTCCTAGCAGCGCGTTTTGTGCGGTTTCGGAGCTAGGCCCTAGGTGGGGCCCTCCCGAGCTGGCTCTGATGGGGTTGCTAGGGCCAGTGCACACAGGGCTTCTTCAGGCCAAATCAGCCTTCTCCGCGAAGGAGAAGACGTTTGGAGTTGGTTTCCAGCGGCGGAGACCACCAGCCAAGCAGCAGTGCCCACGGAGCCAGAGGCAGCCCAGACCCTCCCTGGCCCTATGGGGAGCCTAGGGCTAGGTGAGAACCAGGCAGGCGCTGCGCTCCTGAGCCAAGCCGCATCGGGGCTGAGGTTTGTTCCCCGAGCCCAGTTTCCCTTTGCAGAATGCAGCTCCTAGCAGCGCGTTTTGTGCGGTTTCGGAGCTAGGCCCTAGGTGGGGCCCTCCCGAGCTGGCTCTGGGGGGGTTGCTAGGGCCAGTGCACACAGGGCTTCTTCAGGCCAAATCAGCCTTCTCCGCGAAGGAGAAGACGTTTGGAGTGGGTTTCCAGCGGCGGAGACCACCAGCCAAGCAGCAGTGCCCACGGAGCCAGAGGCAGCCCAGACCCTCCCTGGCCCTATGGGGAGCCTAGGGCTAGGTGAGAACCAGGCAGGCGCTGCGCTCCTGAGCCAAGCCGCATCGGGGCTGAGGTTTGTTCCCCGAGCCCAGTTTCCCTTTGCAGAATGCAGCTCCTAGCAGCGCGTTTTGTGCGGTTTCGGAGCTAGGCCCTAGGTGGGGCCCTCCCGAGCTGGCTCTGGGGGGGTTGCTAGGGCCAGTGCACACAGGGCTTCTTCAGGCCAAATCAGCCTTCTCCGCGAAGGAGAAGACGTTTGGAGTTGGTTTCCAGCGGCGGAGACCACCAGCCAAGCAGCAGTGCCCACGGAGCCAGAGGCAGCCCAGACCCTCCTTGGCCCTATGGGGAGCCTAGGGCTAGGTGAGAAGCAGGCAGGCGCTGCGCTCCTGAGCCAAGCCGCATCGGGGCTGAGGTTTGTTCCCCGAGCCCAGTTTCCCTTTGCAGAATGCAGCTCCTAGCAGCGCGTTTTGTGCGGTTTCGGAGCTAGGCCCTAGGTGGGGCCCTCCCGAGCTGGCTCTGGGGCGGTTGCTAGGGCCAGTGCACACAGGGCTTCTTCAGGCCAAATCAGCCTTCTCCGCGAAGGAGAAGACGTTTGGAGTTGGTTTCCAGCGGCGGAGACCACCAGCCAAGCAGCAGTGCCCACGGAGCCAGAGGCAGCCCAGACCCTCCTTGGCCCTATGGGCAGCCTAGGGCTAGGTGAGAAGCAGGCAGGCGCTGCGCTCCTGAGCCAAGCCGCATCGGGGCTGAGGTTTGTTCCCCGAGCCCAGTTTCCCTTTGCAGAATGCAGCTCCTAGCAGCGCGTTTTGTGCGGTTTCGGAGCTAGGCCCTAGGTGGGGCCCTCCCGAGCTGGCTCTGATGGGGTTGCTAGGGCCAGTGCACACAGGGCTTCTTCAGGCCAAATCAGCCTTCTCCGCGAAGGAGAAGACGTTTGGAGTTGGTTTCCAGCGGCGGAGACCACCAGCCAAGCAGCAGTGCCCACGGAGCCAGAGGCAGCCCAGACCCTCCTTGGCCCTATGGGCAGCCTAGGGCTAGGTGAGAAGCAGGCAGGCGCTGCGCTCCTGAGCCAAGCCGCATCGGGGCTGAGGTTTGTTCCCCGAGCCCAGTTTCCCTTTGCAGAATGCAGCTCCTAGCAGCGCGTTTTGTGCGGTTTCGGAGCTAGGCCCTAGGTGGGGCCCTCCCGAGCTGGCTCTGGGGCGGTTGCTAGGGCCAGTGCACACAGGGCTTCTTCAGGCCAAATCAGCCTTCTCCGCGAAGGAGAAGACGTTTGGAGTTGGTTTCCAGCGGCGGAGACCACCAGCCAAGCAGCAGTGCCCACGGAGCCAGAGGCAGCCCAGACCCTCCCTGGCCCTATGGGGAGCCTAGGGCTAGGTGAGAACCAGGCAGGCGCTGCGCTCCTGAGCCAAGCCGCATCGGGGCTGAGGTTTGTTCCCCGAGCCCAGTTTCCCTTTGCAGAATGCAGCTCCTAGCAGCGCGTTTTGTGCGGTTTCGGAGCTAGGCCCTAGGTGGGGCCCTCCCGAGCTGGCTCTGGGGGGGTTGCTAGGGCCAGTGCACACAGGGCTTCTTCAGGCCAAATCAGCCTTCTCCGCGAAGGAGAAGACGTTTGGAGTTGGTTTCCAGCGGCGGAGACCACCAGCCAAGCAGCAGTGCCCACGGAGCCAGAGGCAGCCCAGACCCTCCTTGGCCCTATGGGGAGCCTAGGGCTAGGTGAGAAGCAGGCAGGCGCTGCGCTCCTGAGCCAAGCCGCATCGTGGCTGAGGTTTGTTCCCCGAGCCCAGTTTCCCTTTGCAAAATGCAGCTCCTAGCAGTGCGTTTTGTGCGGTTTCGGAGCTAGGCCCTAGGTGGGGCCCTCCCGAGCTGGCTCTGGGGCGGTTGCTAGGGCCAGTGCACACAGGGCTTCTTCAGGCCAAATCAGCCTTCTCCGCGAAGGAGAAGACGTTTGGAGTTGGTTTCCAGCGGCGGAGACCACCAGCCAAGCAGCAGTGCCCACGGAGCCAGAGGCAGCCCAGACCCTCCCTGGCCCTATGGGGAGCCTAGGGCTAGGTGAGAAGCAGGCAGGCGCTGCGCTCCTGAGCCAAGCCGCATCGGGGCTGAGGTTTGTTCCCCGAGCCCAGTTTCCCTTTGCAGAATGCAGCTCCTAGCAGCGCGTTTTGTGCGGTTTCGGAGCTAGGCCCTAGGTGGGGCCCTCCCGAGCTGGCTCTGGGGGGGTTGCTAGGGCCAGTGCACACAGGGCTTCTTCAGGCCAAATCAGCCTTCTCCGCGAAGGAGAAGACGTTTGGAGTTGGTTTCCAGCGGCGGAGACCACCAGCCAAGCAGCAGTGCCCACGGAGCCAGAGGCAGCCCAGACCCTCCCTGGCCCTATGGGCAGCCTAGGGCTAGGTGAGAACCAGGCAGGCGCTGCGCTCCTGAGCCAAGCCGCATCGGGGCTGAGGTTTGTTCCCCGAGCCCAGTTTCCCTTTGCAGAATGCAGCTCCTAGCAGCGCGTTTTGTGCAGTTTCGGAGCTAGGCCCTAGGTGGGGCCCTCCCGAGCTGGCTCTGGGGGGGTTGCTAGGGCCAGTGCACACAGGGCTTCTTCAGGCCAAATCAGCCTTCTCCGCGAAGGAGAAGACGTTTGGAGTTGGTTTCCAGCGGCGGAGACCACCAGCCAAGCAGCAGTGCCCACGGAGCCAGAGGCAGCCCAGACCCTCCCTGGCCCTATGGGGAGCCTAGGGCTAGGTGAGAACCAGGCAGGCGCTGCGCTCCTGAGCCAAGCCGCATCGGGGCTGAGGTTTGTTCCCCGAGCCCAGTTTCCCTTTGCAGAATGCAGCTCCTAGCAGCGCGTTTTGTGCGGTTTCGGAGCTAGGCCCTAGGTGGGGCCCTCCCGAGCTGGCTCTGGGGGGGTTGCTAGGGCCAGTGCACACAGGGCTTCTTCAGGCCAAATCAGCCTTCTCCGCGAAGGAGAAGACGTTTGGAGTTGGTTTCCAGCGGCGGAGACCACCAGCCAAGCAGCAGTGCCCACGGAGCCAGAGGCAGCCCAGACCCTCCCTGGCCCTATGGGCAGCCTAGGGCTAGGTGAGAACCAGGCAGGCGCTGCGCTCCTGAGCCAAGCCGCATCGGGGCTGAGGTTTGTTCCCCGAGCCCAGTTTCCCTTTGCAGAATGCAGCTCCTAGCAGCGCGTTTTGTGCCGTTTCGGAGCTAGGCCCTAGGTGGGGCCCTCCCGAGCTGGCTCTGGGGGGGTTGCTAGGGCCAGTGCACACAGGGCTTCTTCAGGCCAAATCAGCCTTCTCCGCGAAGGAGAAGACGTTTGGAGTTGGTTTCCAGCGGCGGAGACCACCAGCCAAGCAGCAGTGCCCACGGAGCCAGAGGCAGCCCAGACCCTCCTTGGCCCTATGGGGAGCCTAGGGCTAGGTGAGAACCAGGCAGGCGCTGCGCTCCTGAGCCAAGCCGCATCGGGGCTGAGGTTTGTTCCCCGAGCCCAGTTTCCCTTTGCAGAATGCAGCTCCTAGCAGCGCGTTTTGTGCGGTTTCGGAGCTAGGCCCTAGGTGGGGCCCTCCCGAGCTGGCTCTGGGGGGGTTGCTAGGGCCAGTGCACACAGGGCTTCTTCAGGCCAAATCAGCCTTCTCCGCGAAGGAGAAGACGTTTGGAGTTGGTTTCCAGCGGCGGAGACCACCAGCCAAGCAGCAGTGCCCACGGAGCCAGAGGCAGCCCAGACCCTCCCTGGCCCTATGGGGAGCCTAGGGCTAGGTGAGAACCAGGCAGGTGCTGCGCTCCTGAGCCAAGCCGCATCGGGGCTGAGGTTTGTTCCCCGAGCCCAGTTTCCCTTTGCAGAATGCAGCTCCTAGCAGCGCGTTTTGTGCGGTTTCGGAGCTAGGCCCTAGGTGGGGCCCTCCCGAGCTGGCTCTGGGGGGGTTGCTAGGGCCAGTGCACACAGGGCTTCTTCAGGCCAAATCAGCCTTCTCCGCGAAGGAGAAGACGTTTGGAGTTGGTTTCCAGCGGCGGAGACCACCAGCCAAGCAGCAGTGCCCACGGAGCCAGAGGCAGCCCAGACCCTCCCTGGCCCTATGGGCAGCCTAGGGCTAGGTGAGAACCAGGCAGGCGCTGCGCTCCTGAGCCAAGCCGCATCGGGGCTGAGGTTTGTTCCCCGAGCCCAGTTTCCCTTTGCAGAATGCAGCTCCTAGCAGCGCGTTTTGTGCGGTTTCGGAGCTAGGCCCTAGGTGGGGCCCTCCCGAGCTGGCTCTGGGGGGGTTGCTAGGGCCAGTGCACACAGGGCTTCTTCAGGCCAAATCAGCCTTCTCCGCGAAGGAGAAGACGTTTGGAGTTGGTTTCCAGCGGCGGAGACCACCAGCCAAGCAGCAGTGCCCACGGAGCCAGAGGCAGCCCAGACCCTCCCTGGCCCTATGGGGAGCCTAGGGCTAGGTGAGAAACAGGCAGGCGCTGCGCTCCTGAGCCAAGCCGCATCGGGGCTGAGGTTTGTTCCCCGAGCCCAGTTTCCCTTTGCAGAATGCAGCTCCTAGCAGCGCGTTTTGTGCGGTTTCGGAGCTAGGCCCTAGGTGGGGCCCTCCCGAGCTGGCTCTGGGGGGGTTGCTAGGGCCAGTGCACACAGGGCTTCTTCAGGCCAAATCAGCCTTCTCCGCGAAGGAGAAGACGTTTGGAGTTGGTTTCCAGCGGCGGAGACCACCAGCCAAGCAGCAGTGCCCACGGAGCCAGAGGCAGCCCAGACCCTCCCTGGCCCTATGGGCAGCCTAGGGCTAGGTGAGAAGCAGGCAGGCGCTGCGCTACTGAGCCAAGCCGCATCGGGGCTGAGGTTTGTTCCCCGAGCCCAGTTTCCCTTTGCAGAATGCAGCTCCTAGCAGCGCGTTTTGTGCGGTTTCGGAGCTAGGCCCTAGGTGGGGCCCTCCCGAGCTGGCTCTAGGGGGGTTGCTAGGGCCAGTGCACACAGGGCTTCTTCAGGCCAAATCAGCCTTCTCCGCGAAGGAGAAGACGTTTGGAGTTGGTTTCCAGCGGCGGAGACCACCAGCCAAGCAGCAGTGCCCACGGAGCCAGAGGCAGCCCAGACCCTCCCTGGCCCTATGGGGAGCCTAGGGCTAGGTGAGAACCAGGCAGGCGCTGCGCTCCTGAGCCAAGCCGCATCGGGGCTGAGGTTTGTTCCCCGAGCCCAGTTTCCCTTTGCAGAATGCAGCTCCTAGCAGCGCGTTTTGTGCGGTTTCGGAGCTAGGCCCTAGGAGGGCACTCCCCAGCCTGCTATGGGGGGTTGCTAGCCAGTGCACACAGGGCTTCTTCAGGCCAAATCAGCCTTCTCCGCGAAGGAGAAGACGTTTGGAGTTGGTTTCCAGCGGCGGAGACCACCAGCCAAGCAGCAGTGCCCATGGAGCCAGAAGCAGCCCAGACCCTCCCTGGCCCTATGGGGAGCCTAGGGCTAGGTGAGAACCAGGCAGGCGCTGCGCTCCTGAGCCAAGCCGCATCGGGGCTGAGGTTTGTTCCCCGAGCCCAGTTTCCCTTTGCAGAATGCAGCTCCTAGCAGCGCGTTTTGTGCGGTTTCGGAGCTAGGCCCTAGGTGGGGCCCTCCCGAGCTGGCTCTGGGGGGGTTGCTAGGGCCAGTGCACACAGGGCTTCTTCAGGCCAAATCAGCCTTCTCCGCGAAGGAGAAGACGTTTGGAGTTGGTTTCCAGCGGCGGAGACCACCAGCCAAGCAGCAGTGCCCACGGAGCCAGAGGCAGCCCAGACCCTCCCTGGCCCTATGGGGAGCCTAGGGCTAGGTGAGAAGCAGGCAGGCGCTGCGCTCCTGAGCCAAGCCGCATCGGGGCTGAGGTTTGTTCCCCGAGCCCAGTTTCCCTTTGCAGAATGCAGCTCCTAGCAGCGCGTTTTGTGCGGTTTCGGAGCTAGGCCCTAGGTGGGGCCCTCCCGAGCTGGCTCTAGGGGGGTTGCTAGGGCCAGTGCACACAGGGCTTCTTCAGGCCAAATCAGCCTTCTCCGCGAAGGAGAAGACGTTTGGAGTTGGTTTCCAGCGGCGGAGACCACCAGCCAAGCAGCAGTGCCCACGGAGCCAGAGGCAGCCCAGACCCTCCCTGGCCCTATGGGGAGCCTAGGGCTAGGTGAGAACCAGGCAGGCGCTGCGCTCCTGAGCCAAGCCGCATCGGGGCTGAGGTTTGTTCCCCGAGCCCAGTTTCCCTTTGCAGAATGCAGCTCCTAGCAGCGCGTTTTGTGCGGTTTCGGAGCTAGGCCCTAGGAGGGCACTCCCCAGCCTGCTATGGGGGGTTGCTAGCCAGTGCACACAGGGCTTCTTCAGGCCAAATCAGCCTTTTCCACGAAGGAGAAGACGTTTGGAGTTGGTTTCCAGCGGCGGAGACCACCAGCCAAGCAGCAGTGCCCACGGAGCCAGAGGCAGCCCAGACCCTCCCTGGCCCTATGGGGAGCCTAGGGCTAGGTGAGAACCAGGCAGGCGCTGCGCTCCTGAGCCAAGCCGCATCGGGGCTGAGGTTTGTTCCCCGAGCCCAGTTTCCCTTTGCAGAATGCAGCTCCTAGCAGCGCGTTTTGTGCGGTTTCGGAGCTAGGCCCTAGGTGGGGCCCTCCCGAGCTGGCTCTGGGGGGGTTGCTAGGGCCAGTGCACACAGGGCTTCTTCAGGCCAAATCAGCCTTCTCCGCGAAGGAGAAGACGTTTGGAGTTGGTTTCCAGCGGCGGAGACCACCAGCCAAGCAGCAGTGCCCACGGAGACAGAGGCAGCCCAGACCCTCCCTGGCCCTATGGGCAGCCTAGGGCTAGGTGAGAACCAGGCAGGCGCTGCGCTCCCGAGACAAGCCGCATCGGGGCTGAGGTTTGTTCCCCGAGCCCAGTTTCCCTTTGCAGAATGCAGCTCCTAGCAGCGCGTTTTGTGCGGTTTCGGAGCTAGGCCCTAGGTGGGGCCCTCCCGAGCTGGCTCTGGGGCGGTTGCTAGGGCCAGTGCACACAGGGCTTCTTCAGGCCAAATCAGCCTTCTCCGCGAAGGAGAAGACGTTTGGAGTTGGTTTCCAGCGGCGGAGACCACCAGCCAAGCAGCAGTGCCCACGGAGCCAGAGGCAGCCCAGACCCTCCTTGGCCCTATGGGCAGCCTAGGGCTAGGTGAGAAGCAGGCAGGCGCTGCGCTCCCGAGCCAAGCCGCATCGGGGCTGAGGTTTGTTCCCCGAGCCCAGTTTCCCTTTGCAGAATGCAGCTCCTAGCAGCGCGTTTTGTGCGGTTTCGGAGCTAGGCCCTAGGTGGGGCCCTCCCGAGCTGGCTCTGGGGGGGTTGCTAGGGCCAGTGCACACAGGGCTTCTTCAGGCCAAATCAGCCTTCTCCGCGAAGGAGAAGACGTTTGGAGTGGGTTTCCAGCGGCGGAGACCACCAGCCAAGCAGCAGTGCCCACGGAGCCAGAGGCAGCCCAGACCCTCCCTGGCCCTATGGGGAGCCTAGGGCTAGGTGAGAACCAGGCAGGCGCTGCGCTCCTGAGCCAAGCCGCATCGGGGCTGAGGTTTGTTCCCCGAGCCCAGTTTCCCTTTGCAGAATGCAGCTCCTAGCAGCGCGTTTTGTGCGGTTTCGGAGCTAGGCCCTAGGTGGGGCCCTCCCGAGCTGGCTCTGGGGCGGTTGCTAGGGCCAGTGCACACAGGGCTTCTTCAGGCCAAATCAGCCTTCTCCGCGAAGGAGAAGACGTTTGGAGTGGGTTTCCAGCGGCGGAGACCACCAGCCAAGCAGCAGTGCCCACGGAGCCAGAGGCAGCCCAGACCCTCCCTGGTCCTATGGGCAGCCTAGGGCTAGGTGAGAACCAGGCAGGCGCTGCGCTCCTGAGCCAAGCCGCATCGTGGCTGAGGTTTGTTCCCCGAGCCCAGTTTCCCTTTGCAGAATGCAGCTCCTAGCAGCGCGTTTTGTGCGGTTTCGGAGCTAGGCCCTAGGTGGGGCCCTCCCGAGCTGGCTCTGGGGGGGTTGCTAGGGCCAGTGCACACAGGGCTTCTTCAGGCCAAATCAGCCTTCTCCGCGAAGGAGAAGACGTTTGGAGTTGGTTTCCAGCGGCGGAGACCACCAGCCAAGCAGCAGTGCCCACGGAGACAGAGGCAGCCCAGACCCTCCCTGGCCCTATGGGCAGCCTAGGGCTAGGTGAGAACCAGGCAGGCGCTGCGCTCCTGAGCCAAGCCGCATCGGGGCTGAGGTTTGTTCCCCGAGCCCAGTTTCCCTTTGCAGAATGCAGCTCCTAGCAGCGCGTTTTGTGCGGTTTCGGAGCTAGGCCCTAGGTGGGGCCCTCCCGAGCTGGCTCTGGGGCGGTTGCTAGGGCCAGTGCACACAGGGCTTCTTCAGGCCAAATCAGCCTTCTCAGCGAAGGAGAAGACGTTTGGAGTTGGTTTCCAGCGGCGGAGACCACCAGCCAAGCAGCAGTGCCCACGGAGCCAGAGGCAGCCCAGACCCTCCTTGGCCCTATGGGCAGCCTAGGGCTAGGTGAGAAGCAGGCAGGCGCTGCGCTCCCGAGCCAAGCCGCATCGGGGCTGAGGTTTGTTCCCCGAGCCCAGTTTCCCTTTGCAGAATGCAGCTCCTAGCAGCGCGTTTTGTGCGGTTTCGGAGCTAGGCCCTAGGTGGGGCCCTCCCGAGCTGGCTCTGGGGGGGTTGCTAGGGCCAGTGCACACAGGGCTTCTTCAGGCCAAATCAGCCTTCTCCGCGAAGGAGAAGACGTTTGGAGTTGGTTTCCAGCGGCGGAGACCACCAGCCAAGCAGCAGTGCCCACGGAGCCAGAGGCAGCCCAGACCCTCCCTGGCCCTATGGGCAGCCTAGGGCTAGGTGAGAAGCAGGCAGGCGCTGCGCTCCTGAGCCAAGCCGCATCGGGGCTGAGGTTTGTTCCCCGAGCCCAGTTTCCCTTTGCAGAATGCAGCTCCTAGCAGCGCGTTTTGTGCGGTTTCGGAGCTAGGCCCTAGGTGGGGCCCTCCCGAGCTGGCTCTGGGGGGGTTGCTAGGGCCAGTGCACACAGGGCTTCTTCAGGCCAAATCAGCCTTCTCCGCGAAGGAGAAGACGTTTGGAGTTGGTTTCCAGCGGCGGAGACCACCAGCCAAGCAGCAGTGCCCACGGAGCCAGAGGCAGCCCAGACCCTCCTTGGCCCTATGGGGAGCCTAGGGCTAGGTGAGAACCAGGCAGGCGCTGCGCTCCTGAGCCAAGCCGCATCGGGGCTGAGGTTTGTTCCCCGAGCCCAGTTTCCCTTTGCAGAATGCAGCTCCTAGCAGCGCGTTTTGTGCGGTTTCGGAGCTAGGCCCTAGGTGGGGCCCTCCCGAGCTGGCTCTGGGGCGGTTGCTAGGGCCAGTGCACACAGGGCTTCTTCAGGCCAAATCAGCCTTCTCCGCGAAGGAGAAGACGTTTGGAGTGGGTTTCCAGCGGCGGAGACCACCAGCCAAGCAGCAGTGCCCACGGAGCCAGAGGCAGCCCAGACCCTCCTTGGCCCTATGGGCAGCCTAGGGCTAGGTGAGAACCAGGCAGGCGCTGCGCTCCTGAGCCAAGCCGCATCGGGGCTGAGGTTTGTTCCCCGAGCCCAGTTTCCCTTTGCAGAATGCAGCTCCTAGCAGCGCGTTTTGTGCGGTTTCGGAGCTAGGCCCTAGGTGGGGCCCTCCCGAGCTGGCTCTGGGGGGGTTGCTAGGGCCAGTGCACACAGGGCTTCTTCAGGCCAAATCAGCCTTCTCCGCGAAGGAGAAGACGTTTGGAGTTGGTTTCCAGCGGCGGAGACCACCAGCCAAGCAGCAGTGCCCACGGAGCCAGAGGCAGCCCAGACCCATCTGGCCCTATGGGGAGCCTAGGGCTAGGTGAGAAGCAGGCAGGCGCTGCGCTCCTGAGCCAAGCCGCATCGGGGCTGAGGTTTGTTCCCCGAGCCCAGTTTCCCTTTGCAGAATGCAGCTCCTAGCAGCGTGTTTTGTGCGGTTTCGGAGCTAGGCCCTAGGTGGGGCCCTCCCGAGCTGGCTCTGGGGGGGTTGCTAGGGCCAGTGCACACAGGGCTTCTTCAGGCCAAATCAGCCTTCTCCGCGAAGGAGAAGACGTTTGGAGTGGGTTTCCAGCGGCGGAGACCACCAGCCAAGCAGCAGTGCGCACGGAGCCAGAGGCAGCCCAGACCCTCCTTGGCCCTAAGGGCAGCCTAGGGCTAGGTGAGAAGCAGGCAGGCGCTGCGCTCCTGAGCCAAGCCGCATCGGGGCTGAGGTTTGTTCCCCGAGCCCAGTTTCCCTTTGCAGAATGCAGCTCCTAGCAGCGCGTTTTGTGCGGTTTCGGAGCTAGGCCCTAGGTGGGGCCCTCCCGAGCTGGCTCTGGGGGGGTTGCTAGGGCCAGTGCACACAGGGCTTCTTCAGGCCAAATCAGCCTTCTCCGCGAAGGAGAAGACGTTTGGAGTGGGTTTCCAGCGGCGGAGACCACCAGCCAAGCAGCAGTGCCCACGGAGCCAGAGGCAGCCCAGACCCTCCTTGGCCCTATGGGCAGCCTAGGGCTATGTGAGAAGCAGGCAGGCGCTGCGCTCCTGAGCCAAGCCGCATCGGGGCTGAGGTTTGTTCCCCGAGCCCAGTTTCCCTTTGCAGAATGCAGCTCCTAGCAGCGCGTTTTTTGCGGTTTCGGAGCTAGGCCCTAGGTGGGGCCCTCCCGAGCTGGCTCTGGGGGGGTTGCTAGGGCCAGTGCACACAGGGCTTCTTCAGGCCAAATCAGCCTTCTCCGCGAAGGAGAAGACGTTTGGAGTTGGTTTCCAGCGGCGGAGACCACCAGCCAAGCAGCAGTGCCCACGGAGCCAGAGGCAGCCCAGACCCTCCCTGGCCCTATGGGGAGCCTAGGGCTAGGTGAGAACCAGGCAGGCGCTGCGCTCCTGAGCCAAGCCGCATCGGGGCTGAGGTTTGTTCCCCGAGCCCAGTTTCCCTTTGCAGAATGCAGCTCCTAGCAGCGCGTTTTGTGCGGTTTCGGAGCTAGGCCCTAGGTGGGGCCCTCCCGAGCTGGCTCTGGGGGGGTTGCTAGGGCCAGTGCACACAGGGCTTCTTCAGGCCAAATCAGCCTTCTCCGCGAAGGAGAAGACGTTTGGAGTGGGTTTCCAGCGGCGGAGACCACCAGCCAAGCAGCAGTGCCCACGGAGCCAGAGGCAGCCCAGACCCTCCCTGGCCCTATGGGGAGCCTAGGGCTAGGTGAGAACCAGGCAGGCGCTGCGCTCCTGAGCCAAGCCGCATCGGGGCTGAGGTTTGTTCCCCGAGCCCAGTTTCCCTTTGCAGAATGCAGCTCCTAGCAGCGCGTTTTGTGCGGTTTCGGAGCTAGGCCCTAGGTGGGGCCCTCCCGAGCTGGCTCTGGGGCGGTTGCTAGGGCCAGTGCACACAGGGCTTCTTCAGGCCAAATCAGCCTTCTCCGCGAAGGAGAAGACGTTTGGAGTTGGTTTCCAGCGGCGGAGACCACCAGCCAAGCAGCAGTGCCCACGGAGCCAGAGGCAGCCCAGACCCTCCTTGGCCCTATGGGGAGCCTAGGGCTAGGTGAGAACCAGGCAGGCGCTGCGCTCCTGAGCCAAGCCGCATCGGGGCTGAGGTTTGTTCCCCGAGCCCAGTTTCCCTTTGCAGAATGCAGCTCCTAGCAGCGCGTTTTGTGCGGTTTCGGAGCTAGGCCCTAGGTGGGGCCCTCCCGAGCTGGCTCTGGGGCGGTTGCTAGAGCCAGTGCACACAGGGCTTCTTCAGGCCAAATCAGCCTTCTCCGCGAAGGAGAAGACGTTTGGAGTTGGTTTCCAGCGGCGGAGACCACCAGCCAAGCAGCAGTGCCCACGGAGCCAGAGGCAGCCCAGACCCTCCTTGGCCCTATGGGGAGCCTAGGGCTAGGTGAGAACCAGGCAGGCGCTGCGCTCCTGAGCCAAGCCGCATCGCGGCTGAGGTTTGTTCCCCGAGCCCAGTTTCCCTTTGCAGAATGCAGCTCCTAGCAGCGCGTTTTGTGCGATTTCGGAGCTAGGCCCTAGGTGGGGCCCTCCCGAGCTGGCTCTGGGGGGGTTGCTAGGGCCAGTGCACACAGGGCTTCTTCAGGCCAAATCAGCCTTCTCCGCGAAGGAGAAGACGTTTGGAGTTGGTTTCCAGCGGCGGAGACCACCAGCCAAGCAGCAGTGCCCACGGAGCCAGAGGCAGCCCAGACCCTCCCTGGCCCTATGGGGAGCCTAGGGCTAGGTGAGAACCAGGCAGGCGCTGCGCTCCTGAGCCAAGCCGCATCGGGGCTGAGGTTTGTTCCCCGAGCCCAGTTTCCCTTTGCAGAATGCAGCTCCTAGCAGCGCGTTTTGTGCGGTTTCGGAGCTAGGCCCTAGGTGGGGCCCTCCCGAGCTGGCTCTGGGGGGGTTGCTAGGGCCAGTGCACACAGGGCTTCTTCAGGCCAAATCAGCCTTCTCCGCGAAGGAGAAGACGTTTGGAGTTGGTTTCCAGCGGCGGAGACCACCAGCCAAGCAGCAGTGCCCACGGAGCCAGAGGCAGCCCAGACCCTCCCTGGCCCTATGGGGAGCCTAGGGCTAGGTGAGAACCAGGCAGGCGCTGCGCTCCTGAGCCAAGCCGCATCGGGGCTGAGGTTTGTTCCCCGAGCCCAGTTTCCCTTTGCAGAATGCAGCTCCTAGCAGCGCGTTTTGTGCGGTTTCGGAGCTAGGCCCTAGGTGGGGCCCTCCCGAGCTGGCTCTGGGGGGGTTGCTAGGGCCAGTGCACACAGGGCTTCTTCAGGCCAAATCAGCCTTCTCCGCGAAGGAGAAGACGTTTGGAGTTGGTTTCCAGCGGCGGAGACCACCAGCCAAGCAGCAGTGCCCACGGAGCCAGAGGCAGCCCAGACCCTCCCTGGCCCTATGGGGAGCCTAGGGCTAGGTGAGAACCAGGCAGGCGCTGCGCTCCTGAGCCAAGCCGCATCGGGGCTGAGGTTTGTTCCCCGAGCCCAGTTTCCCTTTGCAGAATGCAGCTCCTAGCAGCGCGTTTTGTGCGGTTTCGGAGCTAGGCCCTAGGTGGGGCCCTCCCGAGCTGGCTCTGGGGGGGTTGCTAGGGCCAGTGCACACAGGGCTTCTTCAGGCCAAATCAGCCTTCTCCGCGAAGGAGAAGACGTTTGGAGTTGGTTTCCAGCGGCGGAGACCACCAGCCAAGCAGCAGTGCCCACGGAGCCAGAGGCAGCCCAGACCCTCCTTGGCCCTATGGGCAGCCTAGGGCTAGGTGAGAAGCAGGCAGGCGCTGCGCTCCTGAGCCAAGCCGCATCGGGGCTGAGGTTTGTTCCCCGAGCCCAGTTTCCCTTTGCAGAATGCAGCTCCTAGCAGCGCGTTTTGTGCGGTTTCGGAGCTAGGCCCTAGGTGGGGCCCTCCCGAGCTGGCTCTGGGGGGGTTGCTAGGGCCAGTGCACACAGGGCTTCTTCAGGCCAAATCAGCCTTCTCCGCGAAGGAGAAGACGTTTGGAGTTGGTTTCCAGCGGCGGAGACCACCAGCCAAGCAGCAGTGCCCACGGAGCCAGAGGCAGCCCAGACCCTCCTTGGCCCTATGGGCAGCCTAGGGCTAGGTGAGAAGCAGGCAGGCGCTGCGCTCCTGAGCCAAGCCGCATCGGGGCTGAGGTTTGTTCCCCGAGCCCAGTTTCCCTTTGCAGAATGCAGCTCCTAGCAGCGCGTTTTGTGCGGTTTCGGAGCTAGGCCCTAGGTGGGGCCCTCCCGAGCTGGCTCTGGGGGGGTTGCTAGGGCCAGTGCACACAGGGCTTCTTCAGGCCAAATCAGCCTTCTCCGCGAAGGAGAAGACGTTTGGAGTTGGTTTCCAGCGGCGGAGACCACCAGCCAAGCAGCAGTGCCCACGGAGCCAGAGGCAGCCCAGACCCTCCTTGGCCCTATGGGCAGCCTAGGGCTAGGTGAGAAGCAGGCAGGCGCTGCGCTCCTGAGCCAAGCCGCATCGGGGCTGAGGTTTGTTCCCCGAGCCCAGTTTCCCTTTGCAGAATGCAGCTCCTAGCAGCGCGTTTTGTGCGGTTTCGGAGCTAGGCCCTAGGTGGGGCCCTCCCGAGCTGGCTCTGGGGGGGTTGCTAGGGCCAGTGCACACAGGGCTTCTTCAGGCCAAATCAGCCTTCTCCGCGAAGGAGAAGACGTTTGGAGTTGGTTTCCAGCGGCGGAGACCACCAGCCAAGCAGCAGTGCCCACGGAGCCAGAGGCAGCCCAGACCCTCCTTGGCCCTATGGGCAGCCTAGGGCTAGGTGAGAAGCAGGCAGGCGCTGCGCTCCTGAGCCAAGCCGCATCGGGGCTGAGGTTTGTTCCCCGAGCCCAGTTTCCCTTTGCAGAATGCAGCTCCTAGCAGCGCGTTTTGTGCGGTTTCGGAGCTAGGCCCTAGGTGGGGCCCTCCCGAGCTGGCTCTGGGGGGGTTGCTAGGGCCAGTGCACACAGGGCTTCTTCAGGCCAAATCAGCCTTCTCCGCGAAGGAGAAGACGTTTGGAGTTGGTTTCCAGCGGCGGAGACCACCAGCCAAGCAGCAGTGCCCACGGAGCCAGAGGCAGCCCAGACCCTCCCTGGCCCTATGGGCAGCCTAGGGCTAGGTGAGAAGCAGGCAGGCGCTGCGCTCCTGAGCCAAGCCGCATCGGGGCTGAGGTTTGTTCCCCGAGCCCAGTTTCCCTTTGCAGAATGCAGCTCCTAGCAGCGCGTTTTGTGCGGTTTCGGAGCTAGGCCCTAGGTGGGGCCCCCCCGAGCTGGCTCTGGGGCGGTTGCTAGGGCCAGTGCACACAGGGCTTCTTCAGGCCAAATCAGCCTTCTCCGCGAAGGAGAAGACGTTTGGAGTTGGTTTCCAGCGGCGGAGACCACCAGCCAAGCAGCAGTGCCCACGGAGCCAGAGGCAGCCCAGACCCTCCCTGGCCCTATGGGCAGCCTAGGGCTAGGTGAGAACCAGGCAGGCGCTGCGCTCCTGAGCCAAGCCGCATCGGGGCTGAGGTTTGTTCCCCGAGCCCAGTTTCCCTTTGCAGAATGCAGCTCCTAGCAGCGCGTTTTGTGCGGTTTCGGAGCTAGGCCCTAGGTGGGGCCCTCCCGAGCTGGCTCTGGGGGGGTTGCTAGGGCCAGTGCACACAGGGCTTCTTCAGGCCAAATCAGCCTTCTCCGCGAAGGAGACGACGTTTGGAGTTGGTTTCCAGCGGCGGAGACCACCAGCCAAGCAGCAGTGCCCACGGAGCCAGAGGCAGCCCAGACCCTCCCTGGCCCTATGGGGAGCCTAGGGCTAGGTGAGAAGCAGGCAGGCGCTGCGCTCCTGAGCCAAGCCGCATCGGGGCTGAGGTTTGTTCCCCGAGCCCAGTTTCCCTTTGCAGAATGCAGCTCCTAGCAGCGCGTTTTGTGCGGTTTCGGAGCTAGGCCCTAGGTGGGGCCCTCCCGAGCTGGCTCTGGGGCGGTTGCTAGGGCCAGTGCACACAGGGCTTCTTCAGGCCAAATCAGCCTTCTCCGCGAAGGAGAAGACGTTTGGAGTTGGTTTCCAGCGGCGGAGACCACCAGCCAAGCAGCAGTGCCCACGGAGCCAGAGGCAGCCCAGACCCTCCTTGGCCCTATGGGCAGCCTAGGGCTAGGTGAGAACCAGGCAGGCGCTGCGCTCCTGAGCCAAGCCGCATCGGGGCTGAGGTTTGTTCCCCGAGCCCAGTTTCCCTTTGCAGAATGCAGCTCCTAGCAGCGCGTTTTGTGCGGTTTCGGAGCTAGGCCCTAGGTGGGGCCCTCCCGAGCTGGCTCTGGGGCGGTTGCTAGGGCCAGTGCACACAGGGCTTCTTCAGGCCAAATCAGCCTTCTCAGCGAAGGAGAAGACGTTTGGAGTTGGTTTCCAGCGGCGGAGACCACCAGCCAAGCAGCAGTGCCCACGGAGCCAGAGGCAGCCCAGACCCTCCTTGGCCCTATGGGCAGCCTAGGGCTAGGTGAGAAGCAGGCAGGCGCTGCGCTCCCGAGCCAAGCCGCATCGGGGCTGAGGTTTGTTCCCCGAGCCCAGTTTCCCTTTGCAGAATGCAGCTCCTAGCAGCGCGTTTTGTGCGGTTTCGGAGCTAGGCCCTAGGTGGGGCCCTCCCGAGCTGGCTCTGGGGGGGTTGCTAGGGCCAGTGCACACAGGGCTTCTTCAGGCCAAATCAGCCTTCTCCGCGAAGGAGAAGACGTTTGGAGTGGGTTTCCAGCGGCGGAGACCACCAGCCAAGCAGCAGTGCCCACGGAGCCAGAGGCAGCCCAGACCCTCCCTGGCCCTATGGGCAGCCTAGGGCTAGGTGAGAAGCAGGCAGGCGCTGCGCTCCTGAGCCAAGCCGCATCGGGGCTGAGGTTTGTTCCCCGAGCCCAGTTTCCCTTTGCAGAATGCAGCTCCTAGCAGCGCGTTTTGTGCGGTTTCGGAGCTAGGCCCTAGGTGGGGCCCTCCCGAGCTGGCTCTGGGGGGGTTGCTAGGGCCAGTGCACACAGGGCTTCTTCAGGCCAAATCAGCCTTCTCCGCGAAGGAGAAGACGTTTGGAGTTGGTTTCCAGCGGCGGAGACCACCAGCCAAGCAGCAGTGCCCACGGAGCCAGAGGCAGCCCAGACCCTCCTTGGCCCTATGGGGAGCCTAGGGCTAGGTGAGAACCAGGCAGGCGCTGCGCTCCTGAGCCAAGCCGCATCGGGGCTGAGGTTTGTTCCCCGAGCCCAGTTTCCCTTTGCAGAATGCAGCTCCTAGCAGCGCGTTTTGTGCGGTTTCGGAGCTAGGCCCTAGGTGGGGCCCTCCCGAGCTGGCTCTGGGGGGGTTGCTAGGGCCAGTGCACACAGGGCTTCTTCAGGCCAAATCAGCCTTCTCCGCGAAGGAGAAGACGTTTGGAGTTGGTTTCCAGCGGCGGAGACCACCAGCCAAGCAGCAGTGCCCACGGAGCCAGAGGCAGCCCAGACCCTCCTTGGCCCTATGGGCAGCCTAGGGCTATGTGAGAAGCAGGCAGGCGCTGCGCTCCTGAGCCAAGCCGCATCGGGGCTGAGGGTTGTTCCCCGAGCCCAGTTTCCCTTTGCAGAATGCAGCTCCTAGCAGCGCGTTTTGTGCGGTTTCGGAGCTAGGCCCTAGGTGGGGCCCTCCCGAGCTGGCTCTGGGGGGGTTGCTAGGGCCAGTGCACACAGGGCTTCTTCAGGCCAAATCAGCCTTCTCCGCGAAGGAGAAGACGTTTGGAGTTGGTTTCCAGCGGCGGAGACCACCAGCCAAGCAGCAGTGCCCACGGAGCCAGAGGCAGCCCAGACCCTCCCTGGCCCTATGGGCAGCCTAGGGCTAGGTGAGAAGCAGGCAGGCGCTGCGCTCCTGAGCCAAGCCGCATCGGGGCTGAGGTTTGTTCCCCGAGCCCAGTTTCCCTTTGCAGAATGCAGCTCCTAGCAGCGCGTTTTGTGCGGTTTCGGAGCTAGGCCCTAGGTGGGGCCCTCCCGAGCTGGCTCTGGGGGGGTTGCTAGGGCCAGTGCACACAGGGCTTCTTCAGGCCAAATCAGCCTTCTCCGCGAAGGAGAAGACGTTTGGAGTGGGTTTCCAGCGGCGGAGACCACCAGCCAAGCAGCAGTGCCCACGGAGCCAGAGGCAGCCCAGACCCTCCTTGGCCCTATGGGGAGCCTAGGGCTAGGTGAGAAGCAGGCAGGCGCTGCGCTCCTGAGCCAAGCCGCATCGGGGCTGAGGTTTGTTCCCCGAGCCCAGTTTCCCTTTGCAGAATGCAGCTCCTAGCAGCGCGTTTTGTGCGGTTTCGGAGCTAGGCCCTAGGTGGGGCCCTCCCGAGCTGGCTCTGGGGCGGTTGCTAGGGCCAGTGCACACAGGGCTTCTTCAGGCCAAATCAGCCTTCTCCGCGAAGGAGAAGACGTTTGGAGTTGGTTTCCAGCGGCGGAGACCACCAGCCAAGCAGCAGTGCCCACGGAGCCAGAGGCAGCCCAGACCCTCCTTGGCCCTATGGGCAGCCTAGGGCTAGGTGAGAAGCAGGCAGGCGCTGCGCTCCTGAGCCAAGCCGCATCGGGGCTGAGGTTTGTTCCACGAGCCCAGTTTCCCTTTGCAGAATGCAGCTCCTAGCAGTGCGTTTTGTGCGGTTTCGGAGCTAGGCCCTAGGTGGGGCCCTCCCGAGCTGGCTCTGGGGGGGTTGCTAGGGCCAGTGCACACAGGGCTTCTTCAGGCCAAATCAGCCTTCTCCGCGAAGGAGAAGACGTTTGGAGTTGGTTTCCAGCGGCGGAGACCACCAGCCAAGCAGCAGTGCCCACGGAGCCAGAGGCAGCCCAGACCCTCCCTGGCCCTATGGGGAGCCTAGGGCTAGGTGAGAACCAGGCAGGCGCTGCGCTCCTGAGGCAAGCCGCATCGGGGCTGAGGTTTGTTCCCCGAGCCCAGTTTCCCTTTGCAGAATGCAGCTCCTAGCAGCGCGTTTTGTGCGGTTTCGGAGCTAGGCCCTAGGTGGGGCCCTCCCGAGCTGGCTCTGGGGGGGTTGCTAGGGCCAGTGCACACAGGGCTTCTTCAGGCCAAATCAGCCTTCTCCGCGAAGGAGAAGACGTTTGGAGTTGGTTTCCAGCGGCGGAGACCACCAGCCAAGCAGCAGTGCCCACGGAGCCAGAGGCAGCCCAGACCCTCCTTGGCCCTATGGGCAGCCTAGGGCTAGGTGAGAAGCAGGCAGGCGCTGCGCTCCTGAGCCAAGCCGCATCGGGGCTGAGGTTTGTTCCCCGAGCCCAGTTTCCCTTTGCAGAATGCAGCTCCTAGCAGTGCGTTTTGTGCGGTTTCGGAGCTAGGCCCTAGGTGGGGCCCTCCCGAGCTGGCTCTGGGGGGGTTGCTAGGGCCAGTGCACACAGGGCTTCTTCAGGCCAAATCAGCCTTCTCCGCGAAGGAGAAGACGTTTGGAGTTGGTTTCCAGCGGCGGAGACCACCAGCCAAGCAGCAGTGCCCACGGAGCCAGAGGCAGCCCAGACCCTCCCTGGCCCTATGGGGAGCCTAGGGCTAGGTGAGAACCAGGCAGGCGCTGCGCTCCTGAGCCAAGCCGCATCGGGGCTGAGGTTTGTTCCCCGAGCCCAGTTTCCCTTTGCAGAATGCAGCTCCTAGCAGCGCGTTTTGTGCGGTTTCGGAGCTAGGCCCTAGGTGGGGCCCTCCCGAGCTGGCTCTGGGGCGGTTGCTAGGGCCAGTGCACACAGGGCTTCTTCAGGCCAAATCAGCCTTCTCCGCGAAGGAGAAGACGTTTGGAGTTGGTTTCCAGCGGCGGAGACCACCAGCCAAGCAGCAGTGCCCACGGAGCCAGAGGCAGCCCAGACCCTCCTTGGCCCTATGGGCAGCCTAGGGCTAGGTGAGAACCAGGCAGGCGCTGCGCTCCTGAGGCAAGCCGCATCGGGGCTGAGGTTTGTTCCCCGAGCCCAGTTTCCCTTTGCAGAATGCAGCTCCTAGCAGCGCGTTTTGTGCGGTTTCGGAGCTAGGCCCTAGGTGGGGCCCTCCCGAGCTGGCTCTGGGGGGGTTGCTAGGGCCAGTGCACACAGGGCTTCTTCAGGCCAAATCAGCCTTCTCCGCGAAGGAGAAGACGTTTGGAGTTGGTTTCCAGCGGCGGAGACCACCAGCCAAGCAGCAGTGCCCACGGAGCCAGAGGCAGCCCAGACCCTCCCTGGCCCTATGGGGAGCCTAGGGCTAGGTGAGAAGCAGGCAGGCGCTGCGCTCCTGAGCCAAGCCGCATCGGGGCTGAGGTTTGTTCCCCGAGCCCAGTTTCCCTTTGCAGAATGCAGCTCCTAGCAGCGCGTTTTGTGCGGTTTCGGAGCTAGGCCCTAGGTGGGGCCCTCCCGAGCTGGCTCTGGGGGGGTTGCTAGGGCCAGTGCACACAGGGCTTCTTCAGGCCAAATCAGCCTTCTCCGCGAAGGAGAAGACGTTTGGAGTTGGTTTCCAGCGGCGGAGACCACCAGCCAAGCAGCAGTGCCCACGGAGCCAGAGGCAGCCCAGACCCTCCCTGGCCCTATGGGGAGCCTAGGGCTAGGTGAGAACCAGGCAGGCGCTGCGCTCCTGAGCCAAGCCGCATCGGGGCTGAGGTTTGTTCCCCGAGCCCAGTTTCCCTTTGCAGAATGCAGCTCCTAGCAGCGCGTTTTGTGCGGTTTCGGAGCTAGGCCCTAGGTGGGGCCCTCCCGAGCTGGCTCTGGGGGGGTTGCTAGGGCCAGTGCACACAGGGCTTCTTCAGGCCAAATCAGCCTTCTCCGCGAAGGAGAAGACGTTTGGAGTTGGTTTCCAGCGGCGGAGACCACCAGCCAAGCAGCAGTGCCCACGGAGCCAGAGGCAGCCCAGACCCTCCCTGGCCCTATGGGGAGCCTAGGGCTAGGTGAGAACCAGGCAGGCGCTGCGCTCCTGAGCCAAGCCGCATCGGGGCTGAGGTTTGTTCCCCGAGCCCAGTTTCCCTTTGCAGAATGCAGCTCCTAGCAGCGCGTTTTGTGCGGTTTCGGAGCTAGGCCCTAGGTGGGGCCCTCCCGAGCTGGCTCTGGGGGGGTTGCTAGGGCCAGTGCACACAGGGCTTCTTCAGGCCAAATCAGCCTTCTCCGCGAAGGAGAAGACGTTTGGAGTTGGTTTCCAGCGGCGGAGACCACCAGCCAAGCAGCAGTGCCCACGGAGCCAGAGGCAGCCCAGACCCTCCTTGGCCCTATGGGCAGCCTAGGGCTAGGTGAGAACCAGGCAGGCGCTGCGCTCCTGAGGCAAGCCGCATCGGGGCTGAGGTTTGTTCCCCGAGCCCAGTTTCCCTTTGCAGAATGCAGCTCCTAGCAGCGCGTTTTGTGCGGTTTCGGAGCTAGGCCCTAGGTGGGGCCCTCCCGAGCTGGCTCTGGGGGGGTTGCTAGGGCCAGTGCACACAGGGCTTCTTCAGGCCAAATCAGCCTTCTCCGCGAAGGAGAAGACGTTTGGAGTTGGTTTCCAGCGGCGGAGACCACCAGCCAAGCAGCAGTGCCCACGGAGCCAGAGGCAGCCCAGACCCTCCCTGGCCCTATGGGGAGCCTAGGGCTAGGTGAGAACCAGGCAGGCGCTGCGCTCCTGAGCCAAGCCGCATCGGGGCTGAGGTTTGTTCCCCGAGCCCAGTTTCCCTTTGCAGAATGCAGCTCCTAGCAGCGCGTTTTGTGCGGTTTCGGAGCTAGGCCCTAGGTGGGGCCCTCCCGAGCTGGCTCTGGGGGGGTTGCTAGGGCCAGTGCACACAGGGCTTCTTCAGGCCAAATCAGCCTTCTCCGCGAAGGAGAAGACGTTTGGAGTTGGTTTCCAGCGGCGGAGACCACCAGCCAAGCAGCAGTGCCCACGGAGCCAGAGGCAGCCCAGACCCTCCCTGGCCCTATGGGGAGCCTAGGGCTAGGTGAGAAGCAGGCAGGCGCTGCGCTCCTGAGCCAAGCCGCATCGGGGCTGAGGTTTGTTCCCCGAGCCCAGTTTCCCTTTGCAGAATGCAGCTCCTAGCAGCGCGTTTTGTGCGGTTTCGGAGCTAGGCCCTAGGTGGGGCCCTCCCGAGCTGGCTCTGGGGGGGTTGCTAGGGCCAGTGCACACAGGGCTTCTTCAGGCCAAATCAGCCTTCTCCGCGAAGGAGAAGACGTTTGGAGTTGGTTTCCAGCGGCGGAGACCACCAGCCAAGCAGCAGTGCCCACGGAGCCAGAGGCAGCCCAGACCCTCCCTGGCCCTATGGGCAGCCTAGGGCTAGGTGATAACCAGGCAGGCGCTGCGCTCCTGAGCCAAGCCGCATCGGGGCTGAGGTTTGTTCCCCGAGCCCAGCTTCCCTTTGCAGAATGCAGCTCCTAGCAGCGCGTTTTGTGCGGTTTCGGAGCTAGGCCCTAGGTGGGGCCCTCCCGAGCTGGCTCTGGGGGGGTTGCTAGGGCCAGTGCACACAGGGCTTCTTCAGGCCAAATCAGCCTTCTCCGCGAAGGAGAAGACGTTTGGAGTTGGTTTCCAGCGGCGGAGACCACCAGCCAAGCAGCAGTGCCCACGGAGCCAGAGGCAGCCCAGACCCTCCCTGGCCCTATGGGCAGCCTAGGGCTAGGTGAGAACCAGGCAGGCGCTGCGCTCCTGAGCCAAGCCGCATCGGGGCTGAGGTTTGTTCCCCGAGCCCAGCTTCCCTTTGCAGAATGCAGCTCCTAGCAGCGCGTTTTGTGCGGTTTCGGAGCTAGGCCCTAGGTGGGGCCCTCCCGAGCTGGCTCTGGGGGGGTTGCTAGGGCCAGTGCACACAGGGCTTCTTCAGGCCAAATCAGCCTTCTCCGCGAAGGAGAAGACGTTTGGAGTTGGTTTCCAGCGGCGGAGACCACCAGCCAAGCAGCAGTGCCCACGGAGCCAGAGGCAGCCCAGACCCTCCCTGGCCCTATGGGGAGCCTAGGGCTAGGTGAGAAGCAGGCAGGCGCTGCGCTCCTGAGCCAAGCCGCATCGGGGCTGAGGTTTGTTCCCCGAGCCCAGTTTCCCTTTGCAGAATGCAGCTCCTAGCAGCGCGTTTTGTGCGGTTTCGGAGCTAGGCCCTAGGTGGGGCCCTCCCGAGCTGGCTCTGGGGGGGTTGCTAGGGCCAGTGCACACAGGGCTTCTTCAGGCCAAATCAGCCTTCTCCGCGAAGGAGAAGACGTTTGGAGTTGGTTTCCAGCGGCGGAGACCACCAGCCAAGCAGCAGTGCCCACGGAGCCAGAGGCAGCCCAGACCCTCCTTGGCCCTATGGGCAGCCTAGGGCTAGGTGAGAAGCAGGCAGGCGCTGCGCTCCTGAGCCAAGCCGCATCGGGGCTGAGGTTTGTTCCCCGAGCCCAGTTTCCCTTTGCAGAATGCAGCTCCTAGCAGCGCGTTTTGTGCGGTTTCGGAGCTAGGCCCTAGGTGGGGCCCTCCCGAGCTGGCTCTGGGGGGGTTGCTAGGGCCAGTGCACACAGGGCTTCTTCAGGCCAAATCAGCCTTCTCCGCGAAGGAGAAGACGTTTGGAGTTGGTTTCCAGCGGCGGAGACCACCAGCCAAGCAGCAGTGCCCACGGAGCCAGAGGCAGCCCAGACCCTCCTTGGCCCTATGGGCAGCCTAGGGCTAGGTGAGAACCAGGCAGGCGCTGCGCTCCTGAGCCAAGCCGCATCGGGGCTGAGGTTTGTTCCCCGAGCCCAGTTTCCCTTTGCAGAATGCAGCTCCTAGCAGCGCGTTTTGTGCGGTTTCGGAGCTAGGCCCTAGGTGGGGCCCTCCCGAGCTGGCTCTGGGGGGGTTGCTAGGGCCAGTGCACACAGGGCTTCTTCAGGCCAAATCAGCCTTCTCCGCGAAGGAGAAGACGTTTGGAGTTGGTTTCCAGCGGCGGAGACCACCAGCCAAGCAGCAGTGCCCACGGAGCCAGAGGCAGGCCAGACCCTCCCTGGCCCTATGGGGAGCCTAGGGCTAGGTGAGAAGCAGGCAGGCGCTGCGCTCCTGAGCCAAGCCGCATCGGGGCTGAGGTTTGTTCCCCGAGCCCAGTTTCCCTTTGCAGAATGCAGCTCCTAGCAGCGCGTTTTGTGCGGTTTCGGAGCTAGGCCCTAGGTGGGGCCCTCCCGAGCTGGCTCTGGGGCGGTTGCTAGGGCCAGTGCACACAGGGCTTCTTCAGGCCAAATCAGCCTTCTCCGCGAAGGAGAAGACGTTTGGAGTTGGTTTCCAGCGGCGGAGACCACCAGCCAAGCAGCAGTGCCCACGGAGCCAGAGGCAGCCCAGACCCTCCCTGGCCCTATGGGCAGCCTAGGGCTAGGTGAGAACCAGGCAGGCGCTGCGCTCCTGAGCCAAGCCGCATCGGGGCTGAGGTTTGTTCCCCGAGCCCAGTTTCCCTTTGCAGAATGCAGCTCCTAGCAGCGCGTTTTGTGCGGTTTCGGAGCTAGGCCCTAGGTGGGGCCCTCCCGAGCTGGCTCTGGGGGGGTTGCTAGGGCCAGTGCACACAGGGCTTCTTCAGGCCAAATCAGCCTTCTCCGCGAAGGAGAAGACGTTTGGAGTTGGTTTCCAGCGGCGGAGACCACCAGCCAAGCAGCAGTGCCCACGGAGCCAGAGGCAGCCCAGACCCTCCCTGGCCCTATGGGGAGCCTAGGGCTAGGTGAGAAGCAGGCAGGCGCTGCGCTCCTGAGCCAAGCCGCATCGGGGCTGAGGTTTGTTCCCCGAGCCCAGTTTCCCTTTGCAGAATGCAGCTCCTAGCAGCGCGTTTTGTGCGGTTTCGGAGCTAGGCCCTAGGTGGGGCCCTCCCGAGCTGGCTCTGGGGCGGTTGCTAGGGCCAGTGCACACAGGGCTTCTTCAGGCCAAATCAGCCTTCTCCGCGAAGGAGAAGACGTTTGGAGTTGGTTTCCAGCGGCGGAGACCACCAGCCAAGCAGCAGTGCCCACGGAGCCAGAGGCAGCCCAGACCCTCCTTGGCCCTATGGGCAGCCTAGGGCTAGGTGAGAACCAGGCAGGCGCTGCGCTCCTGAGCCAAGCCGCATCGGGGCTGAGGTTTGTTCCCCGAGCCCAGTTTCCCTTTGCAGAATGCAGCTCCTAGCAGCGCGTTTTGTGCGGTTTCGGAGCTAGGCCCTAGGTGGGGCCCTCCCGAGCTGGCTCTGGGGCGGTTGCTAGGGCCAGTGCACACAGGGCTTCTTCAGGCCAAATCAGCCTTCTCCGCGAAGGAGAAGACGTTTGGAGTTGGTTTCCAGCGGCGGAGACCACCAGCCAAGCAGCAGTGCCCACGGAGCCAGAGGCAGCCCAGACCCTCCCTGGCCCTATGGGCAGCCTAGGGCTAGGTGAGAACCAGGCAGGCGCTGCGCTCCTGAGCCAAGCCGCATCGGGGCTGAGGTTTGTTCCCCGAGCCCAGTTTCCCTTTGCAGAATGCAGCTCCTAGCAGCGCGTTTTGTGCGGTTTCGGAGCTAGGCCCTAGGTGGGGCCCTCCCGAGCTGGCTCTGGGGGGGTTGCTAGGGCCAGTGCACACAGGGCTTCTTCAGGCCAAATCAGCCTTCTCCGCGAAGGAGAAGACGTTTGGAGTTGGTTTCCAGCGGCGGAGACCACCAGCCAAGCAGCAGTGCCCACGGAGCCAGAGGCAGCCCAGACCCTCCCTGGCCCTATGGGCAGCCTAGGGCTAGGTGAGAAGCAGGCAGGCGCTGCGCTCCTGAGGCAAGCCGCATCGGGGCTGAGGTTTGTTCCCCGAGCCCAGTTTCCCTTTGCAGAATGCAGCTCCTAGCAGCGCGTTTTGTGCGGTTTCGGAGCTAGGCCCTAGGTGGGGCCCTCTCGAGCTGGCTCTGGGGCGGTTGCTAGGGCCAGTGCACACAGGGCTTCTTCAGGCCAAATCAGCCTTCTCCGCGAAGGAGAAGACGTTTGGAGTTGGTTTCCAGCGGCGGAGACCACCAGCCAAGCAGCAGTGCCCACGGAGCCAGAGGCAGCCCAGACCCTCCCTGGCCCTATGGGCAGCCTAGGGCTAGGTGAGAACCAGGCAGGCGCTGCGCTCCTGAGCCAAGCCGCATCGGGGCTGAGGTTTGTTCCCCGAGCCCAGTTTCCCTTTGCAGAATGCAGCTCCTAGCAGCGCGTTTTGTGCGGTTTCGGAGCTAGGCCCTAGGTGGGGCCCTCCCGAGCTGGCTCTGGGGGGGTTGCTAGGGCCAGTGCACACAGGGCTTCTTCAGGCCAAATCAGCCTTCTCCGCGAAGGAGAAGACGTTTGGAGTTGGTTTCCAGCGGCGGAGACCACCAGCCAAGCAATAGTGCCCACGGAGCCAGAGGCAGCCCAGACCCTCCCTGGCCCTATGGGCAGCCTAGGGCTAGGTGAGAAGCAGGCAGGCGCTGCGCTCCTGAGCCAAGCCGCATCGGGGCTGAGGTTTGTTCCCCGAGCCCAGTTTCCCTTTGCAGAATGCAGCTCCTAGCAGCGCGTTTTGTGCGGTTTCGGAGCTAGGCCCTAGGTGGGGCCCTCCCGAGCTGGCTCTGGGGGGGTTGCTAGGGCCAGTGCACACAGGGCTTCTTCAGGCCAAATCAGCCTTCTCCGCGAAGGAGAAGACGTTTGGAGTTGGTTTCCAGCGGCGGAGACCACCAGCCAAGCAGCAGTGCCCACGGAGCCAGAGGCAGCCCAGACCCTCCTTGGCCCTATGGGGAGCCTAGGGCTAGGTGAGAACCAGGCAGGCGCTGCGCTCCTGAGCCAAGCCGCATCGGGGCTGAGGTTTGTTCCCCGAGCCCAGTTTCCCTTTGCAGAATGCAGCTCCTAGCAGCGCGTTTTGTGCGGTTTCGGAGCTAGGCCCTAGGTGGGGCCCTCCCGAGCTGGCTCTGGGGGGGTTGCTAGGGCCAGTGCACACAGGGCTTCTTCAGGCCAAATCAGCCTTCTCCGCGAAGGAGAAGATGTTTGGAGTTGGTTTCCAGCGGCGGAGACCACCAGCCAAGCAGCAGTGCCCACGGAGACAGAGGCAGCTCAGACCCTCCCTGGCCCTATGGGGAGCCTAGGGCTAGGTGAGAAGCAGGCAGGCGCTGCGCTCCTGAGCCAAGCCGCATCGGGGCTGAGGTTTGTTCCCCGAGCCCAGTTTCCCTTTGCAGAATGCAGCTCCTAGCAGCGCGTTTTGTGCGGTTTCGGAGCTAGGCCCTAGGTGGGGCCCTCCCGAGCTGGCTCTGGGGGGGTTGCTAGGGCCAGTGCACACAGGGCTTCTTCAGGCCAAATCAGCCTTCTCCGCGAAGGAGAAGACGTTTGGAGTTGGTTTCCAGCGGCGGAGACCACCAGCCAAGCAGCAGTGCCCACGGAGCCAGAGGCAGCCCAGACCCTCCCTGGCCCTATGGGGAGCCTAGGGCTAGGTGAGAACCAGGCAGGCGCTGCGCTCCTGAGCCAAGCCGCATCGGGGCTGAGGTTTGTTCCCCGAGCCCAGTTTCCCTTTGCAGAATGCAGCTCCTAGCAGCGCGTTTTGTGCGGTTTCGGAGCTAGGCCCTAGGTGGGGCCCTCCTGAGCTGGCTGGGGGGGTTGCTAGGGCCAGTGCACACAGGGCTTCTTCAGGCCAAATCAGCCTTCTCCGCGAAGGAGAAGACGTTTGGAGTTGGTTTCCAGCGGCGGAGACCACCAGCCAAGCAGCAGTGCCCACGGAGCCAGAGGCAGCCCAGACCCTCCCTGGCCCTATGGGGAGCCTAGGGCTAGGTGAGAACCAGGCAGGCGCTGCGCTCCTGAGCCAAGCCGCATCGGGGCTGAGGTTTGTTCCCCGAGCCCAGTTTCCCTTTGCAGAATGCAGCTCCTAGCAGCGCGTTTTGTGCGGTTTCGGAGCTAGGCCCTAGGTGGGGCCCTCCCGAGCTGGCTCTGGGGGGGTTGCTAGGGCCAGTGCACACAGGGCTTCTTCAGGCCAAATCAGCCTTCTCCGCGAAGGAGAAGACGTTTGGAGTTGGTTTCCAGCGGCGGAGACCACCAGCCAAGCAGCAGTGCCCACGGAGCCAGAGGCAGCCCAGACCCTCCTTGGCCCTATGGGCAGCCTAGGGCTAGGTGAGAACCAGGCAGGCGCTGCGCTCCTGAGCCAAGCCGCATCGGGGCTGAGGTTTGTTCCCCGAGCCCAGTTTCCCTTTGCAGAATGCAGCTCCTAGCAGCGCGTTTTGTGCGGTTTCGGAGCTAGGCCCTAGGTGGGGCCCTCCCGAGCTGGCTCTGGGGGGGTTGTTAGGGCCAGTGCACACAGGGCTTCTTCAGGCCAAATCAGCCTTCTCCGCGAAGGAGAAGACGTTTGGAGTGGGTTTCCAGCGGCGGAGACCACCAGCCAAGCAGCAGTGCCCACGGAGCCAGAGGCAGCCCAGACCCTCCTTGGCCCTATGGGGAGCCTAGGGCTAGGTGAGAAGCAGGCAGGCGCTGCGCTCCTGAGCCAAGCCGCATCGGGGCTGAGGTTTGTTCCCCGAGCCCAGTTTCCCTTTGCAGAATGCAGCTCCTAGCAGCGCGTTTTGTGCGGTTTCGGAGCTAGGCCCTAGGTGGGGCCCTCCCGAGCTGGCTCTGGGGCGGTTTCTAGGGCCAGTGCACACAGGGCTTCTTCAGGCCAAATCAGCCTTCTCCGCGAAGGAGAAGACGTTTGGAGTTGGTTTCCAGCGGCGGAGACCACCAGCCAAGCAGCAGTGCCCACGGAGCCAGAGGCAGCCCAGACCCTCCTTGGCCCTATGGGCAGCCTAGGGCTAGGTGAGAACCAGGCAGGCGCTGCGCTCCTGAGCCAAGCCGCATCGGGGCTGAGGTTTGTTCCCCGAGCCCAGTTTCCCTTTGCAGAATGCAGCTCCTAGCAGCGCGTTTTGTGCGGTTTCGGAGCTAGGCCCTAGGTGGGGCCCTCCCGAGCTGGCTCTGGGGGGGTTGCTAGGGCCAGTGCACACAGGGCTTCTTCAGGCCAAATCAGCCTTCTCCGCGAAGGAGAAGACGTTTGGAGTTGGTTTCCAGCGGCGGAGACCACCAGCCAAGCAGCAGTGCCCACGGAGCCAGAGGCAGCCCAGACCCTCCTTGGCCCTATGGGCAGCCTAGGGCTAGGTGAGAAGCAGGCAGGCGCTGCGCTCCTGAGCCAAGCCGCATCGGGGCTGAGGTTTGTTCCCCGAGCCCAGTTTCCCTTTGCAGAATGCAGCTCCTAGCAGCGCGTTTTGTGCGGTTTCGGAGCTAGGCCCTAGGTGGGGCCCTCCCGAGCTGGCTCTGGGGCGGTTGCTAGGGCCAGTGCACACAGGGCTTCTTCAGGCCAAATCAGCCTTCTCCGCGAAGGAGAAGACGTTTGGAGTGGGTTTCCAGCGGCGGAGACCACCAGCCAAGCAGCAGTGCCCACGGAGCCAGAGGCAGCCCAGACCCTCCTTGGCCCTATGGGGAGCCTAGGGCTAGGTGAGAACCAGGCAGGCGCTGCGCTCCTGAGCCAAGCCGCATCGGGGCTGAGGTTTGTTCCCCGAGCCCAGTTTCCCTTTGCAGAATGCAGCTCCTAGCAGCGCGTTTTGTGCGGTTTCGGAGCTAGGCCCTAGGTGGGGCCCTCCCGAGCTGGCTCTGGGGGGGTTGCTAGGGCCAGTGCACACAGGGCTTCTTCAGGCCAAATCAGCCTTCTCCGCGAAGGAGAAGATGTTTGGAGTTGGTTTCCAGCGGCGGAGACCACCAGCCAAGCAGCAGTGCCCACGGAGCCAGAGGCAGCTCAGACCCTCCCTGGCCCTATGGGGAGCCTAGGGCTAGGTGAGAACCAGGCAGGCGCTGCGCTCCTGAGCCAAGCCGCATCGGGGCTGAGGTTTGTTCCCCGAGCCCAGTTTCCCTTTGCAGAATGCAGCTCCTAGCAGCGCGTTTTGTGCGGTTTCGGAGCTAGGCCCTAGGTGGGGCCCTCCCGAGCTGGCTCTGGGGGGGTTGCTAGGGCCAGTGCACACAGGGCTTCTTCAGGCCAAATCAGCCTTCTCCGCGAAGGAGAAGACGTTTGGAGTTGGTTTCCAGCGGCGGAGACCACCAGCCAAGCAGCAGTGCCCACGGAGCCAGAGGCAGCCCAGACCCTCCCTGGCCCTATGGGGAGCCTAGGGCTAGGTGAGAACCAGGCAGGCGCTGCGCTCCTGAGCCAAGCCGCATCGGGGCTGAGGTTTGTTCCCCGAGCCCAGTTTCCCTTTGCAGAATGCAGCTCCTAGCAGCGCGTTTTGTGCGGTTTCGGAGCTAGGCCCTAGGTGGGGCCCTCCCGAGCTGGCTGGGGGGGTTGCTAGGGCCAGTGCACACAGGGCTTCTTCAGGCCAAATCAGCCTTCTCCGCGAAGGAGAAGACGTTTGGAGTTGGTTTCCAGCGGCGGAGACCACCAGCCAAGCAGCAGTGCCCACGGAGCCAGAGGCAGCCCAGACCCTCCCTGGCCCTATGGGGAGCCTAGGGCTAGGTGAGAACCAGGCAGGCGCTGCGCTCCTGAGCCAAGCCGCATCGGGGCTGAGGTTTGTTCCCCGAGCCCAGTTTCCCTTTGCAGAATGCAGCTCCTAGCAGCGCGTTTTGTGCGGTTTCGGAGCTAGGCCCTAGGTGGGGCCCTCCCGAGCTGGCTCTGGGGGGGTTGCTAGGGCCAGTGCACACAGGGCTTCTTCAGGCCAAATCAGCCTTCTCCGCGAAGGAGAAGACGTTTGGAGTTGGTTTCCAGCGGCGGAGACCACCAGCCAAGCAGCAGTGCCCACGGAGCCAGAGGCAGCCCAGACCCTCCTTGGCCCTATGGGCAGCCTAGGGCTAGGTGAGAACCAGGCAGGCGCTGCGCTCCTGAGCCAAGCCGCATCGGGGCTGAGGTTTGTTCCCCGAGCCCAGTTTCCCTTTGCAGAATGCAGCTCCTAGCAGCGCGTTTTGTGCGGTTTCGGAGCTAGGCCCTAGGTGGGGCCCTCCCGAGCTGGCTCTGGGGGGGTTGTTAGGGCCAGTGCACACAGGGCTTCTTCAGGCCAAATCAGCCTTCTCCGCGAAGGAGAAGACGTTTGGAGTGGGTTTCCAGCGGCGGAGACCACCAGCCAAGCAGCAGTGCCCACGGAGCCAGAGGCAGCCCAGACCCTCCTTGGCCCTATGGGGAGCCTAGGGCTAGGTGAGAAGCAGGCAGGCGCTGCGCTCCTGAGCCAAGCCGCATCGGGGCTGAGGTTTGTTCCCCGAGCCCAGTTTCCCTTTGCAGAATGCAGCTCCTAGCAGCGCGTTTTGTGCGGTTTCGGAGCTAGGCCCTAGGTGGGGCCCTCCCGAGCTGGCTCTGGGGCGGTTTCTAGGGCCAGTGCACACAGGGCTTCTTCAGGCCAAATCAGCCTTCTCCGCGAAGGAGAAGACGTTTGGAGTTGGTTTCCAGCGGCGGAGACCACCAGCCAAGCAGCAGTGCCCACGGAGCCAGAGGCAGCCCAGACCCTCCTTGGCCCTATGGGCAGCCTAGGGCTAGGTGAGAACCAGGCAGGCGCTGCGCTCCTGAGCCAAGCCGCATCGGGGCTGAGGTTTGTTCCCCGAGCCCAGTTTCCCTTTGCAGAATGCAGCTCCTAGCAGCGCGTTTTGTGCGGTTTCGGAGCTAGGCCCTAGGTGGGGCCCTCCCGAGCTGGCTCTGGGGGGGTTGCTAGGGCCAGTGCACACAGGGCTTCTTCAGGCCAAATCAGCCTTCTCCGCGAAGGAGAAGACGTTTGGAGTGGGTTTCCAGCGGCGGAGACCACCAGCCAAGCAGCAGTGCCCACGGAGCCAGAGGCAGCCCAGACCCTCCTTGGCCCTATGGGCAGCCTAGGGCTAGGTGAGAAGCAGGCAGGCGCTGCGCTCCTGAGCCAAGCCGCATCGGGGCTGAGGTTTGTTCCCCGAGCCCAGTTTCCCTTTGCAGAATGCAGCTCCTAGCAGCGCGTTTTGTGCGGTTTCGGAGCTAGGCCCTAGGTGGGGCCCTCCCGAGCTGGCTCTGGGGCGGTTGCTAGGGCCAGTGCACACAGGGCTTCTTCAGGCCAAATCAGCCTTCTCCGCGAAGGAGAAGACGTTTGGAGTGGGTTTCCAGCGGCGGAGACCACCAGCCAAGCAGCAGTGCCCACGGAGCCAGAGGCAGCCCAGACCCTCCTTGGCCCTATGGGGAGCCTAGGGCTAGGTGAGAACCAGGCAGGCGCTGCGCTCCTGAGCCAAGCCGCATCGGGGCTGAGGTTTGTTCCCCGAGCCCAGTTTCCCTTTGCAGAATGCAGCTCCTAGCAGCGCGTTTTGTGCGGTTTCGGAGCTAGGCCCTAGGTGGGGCCCTCCCGAGCTGGCTCTGGGGCGGTTTCTAGGGCCAGTGCACACAGGGCTTCTTCAGGCCAAATCAGCCTTCTCCGCGAAGGAGAAGACGTTTGGAGTTGGTTTCCAGCGGCGGAGACCACCAGCCAAGCAGCAGTGCCCACGGAGCCAGAGGCAGCCCAGACCCTCCTTGGCCCTATGGGCAGCCTAGGGCTAGGTGAGAAGCAGGCAGGCGCTGCGCTCCTGAGCCAAGCCGCATCGGGGCTGAGGTTTGTTCCCCGAGCCCAGTTTCCCTTTGCAGAATGCAGCTCCTAGCAGCGCGTTTTGTGCGGTTTCGGAGCTAGGCCCTAGGTGGGGCCCTCCCGAGCTGGCTCTGGGGGGGTTGCTAGGGCCAGTGCACACAGGGCTTCTTCAGGCCAAATCAGCCTTCTCCGCGAAGGAGAAGACGTTTGGAGTTGGTTTCCAGCGGCGGAGACCACCAGCCAAGCAGCAGTGCCCACGGAGCCAGAGGCAGCCCAGACCCTCCCTGGCCCTATGGGGAGCCTAGGGCTAGGTGAGAAGCAGGCAGGCGCTGCGCTCCTGAGCCAAGCCGCATCGGGGCTGAGGTTTGTTCCCCGAGCCCAGTTTCCCTTTGCAGAATGCAGCTCCTAGCAGCGCGTTTTGTGCGGTTTCGGAGCTAGGCCCTAGGTGGGGCCCTCCCGAGCTGGCTCTGGGGCGGTTGCTAGGGCCAGTGCACACAGGGCTTCTTCAGGCCAAATCAGCCTTCTCCGCGAAGGAGAAGACGTTTGGAGTGGGTTTCCAGCGGCGGAGACCACCAGCCAAGCAGCAGTGCCCACGGAGCCAGAGGCAGCCCAGACCCTCCCTGGCCCTATGGGGAGCCTAGGGCTAGGTGAGAACCAGGCAGGCGCTGCGCTCCTGAGCCAAGCCGCATCGGGGCTGAGGTTTGTTCCCCGAGCCCAGTTTCCCTTTGCAGAATGCAGCTCCTAGCAGCGCGTTTTGTGCGGTTTCGGAGCTAGGCCCTAGGTGGGGCCCTCCCGAGCTGGCTCTGGGGGGGTTGCTAGGGCCAGTGCACACAGGGCTTCTTCAGGCCAAATCAGCCTTCTCCGCGAAGGAGAAGACGTTTGGAGTTGGTTTCCAGCGGCGGAGACCACCAGCCAAGCAGCAGTGCCCACGGAGCCAGAGGCAGCCCAGACCCTCCTTGGCCCTATGGGCAGCCGAGGGCTAGGTGAGAAGCAGGCAGGCGCTGCGCTCCTGAGCCAAGCCGCATCGGGGCTGAGGTTTGTTCCCCGAGCCCAGTTTCCCTTTGCAGAATGCAGCTCCTAGCAGCGCGTTTTGTGCGGTTTCGGAGCTAGGCCCTAGGTGGGGCCCTCCCGAGCTGGCTCTGGGGGGGTTGCTAGGGCCAGTGCACACAGGGCTTCTTCAGGCCAAATCAGCCTTCTCCGCGAAGGAGAAGACGTTTGGAGTTGGTTTCCAGCGGCGGAGACCACCAGCCAAGCAGCAGTGCCCACGGAGCCAGAGGCAGCCCAGACCCTCCCTGGCCCTATGGGGAGCCTAGGGCTAGGTGAGAACCAGGCAGGCGCTGCGCTCCTGAGCCAAGCCGCATCGGGGCTGAGGTTTGTTCCCCGAGCCCAGTTTCCCTTTGCAGAATGCAGCTCCTAGCAGCGCGTTTTGTGCGGTTTCGGAGCTAGGCCCTAGGTGGGGCCCTCCCGAGCTGGCTCTGGGGGGGTTGCTAGGGCCAGTGCACACAGGGCTTCTTCAGGCCAAATCAGCCTTCTCCGCGAAGGAGAAGACGTTTGGAGTTGGTTTCCAGCGGCGGAGACCACCAGCCAAGCAGCAGTGCCCACGGAGCCAGAGGCAGCCCAGACCCTCCTTGGCCCTATGGGCAGCCTAGGGCTAGGTGAGAAGCAGGCAGGCGCTGCGCTCCTGAGCCAAGCCGCATCGGGGCTGAGGTTTGTTCCCCGAGCCCAGTTTCCCTTTGCAGAATGCAGCTCCTAGCAGCGCGTTTTGTGCGGTTTCGGAGCTAGGCCCTAGGTGGGGCCCTCCCGAGCTGGCTCTGGGGGGGTTGCTAGGGCCAGTGCACACAGGGCTTCTTCAGGCCAAATCAGCCTTCTCCGCGAAGGAGAAGACGTTTGGAGTGGGTTTCCAGCGGCGGAGACCACCAGCCAAGCAGCAGTGCCCACGGAGCCAGAGGCAGCCCAGACCCTCCCTGGCCCTATGGGGAGCCTAGGGCTAGGTGAGAACCAGGCAGGCGCTGCGCTCCTGAGCCAAGCCGCATCGGGGCTGAGGTTTGTTCCCCGAGCCCAGTTTCCCTTTGCAGAATGCAGCTCCTAGCAGCGCGTTTTGTGCGGTTTCGGAGCTAGGCCCTAGGTGGGGTCCTCCCGAGCTGGCTCTGGGGGGGTTGCTAGGGCCAGTGCACACAGGGCTTCTTCAGGCCAAATCAGCCTTCTCCGCGAAGGAGAAGACGTTTGGAGTTGGTTTCCAGCGGCGGAGACCACCAGCCAAGCAGCAGTGCCCACGGAGCCAGAGGCAGCCCAGACCCTCCTTGGCCCTATGGGGAGCCTAGGGCTAGGTGAGAACCAGGCAGGCGCTGCGCTCCTGAGCCAAGCCGCATCGGGGCTGAGGTTTGTTCCCCGAGCCCAGTTTCCCTTTGCAGAATGCAGCTCCTAGCAGCGCGTTTTGTGCGGTTTCGGAGCTAGGCCCTAGGTGGGGCCCTCCCGAGCTGGCTCTGGGGCGGTTTCTAGGGCCAGTGCACACAGGGCTTCTTCAGGCCAAATCAGCCTTCTCTGCGAAGGAAAAGACGTTTGGAGTTGGTATCCAGCGGCGGAGACCACCAGCCAAGCAGCAGTGCCCACGGAGCCAGAGGCAGCCCAGACCCTCCCTGGCCCTATGGGGAGCCTAGGGCTAGGTGAGAACCAGGCAGGCGCTGCGCTCCTGAGCCAAGCCGCATCGGGGCTGAGGTTTGTTCCCCGAGCCCAGTTTCCCTTTGCAGAATGCAGCTCCTAGCAGCGCGTTTTGTGCGGTTTCGGAGCTAGGCCCTAGGTGGGGCCCTCCCGAGCTGGCTCTGGGGGGGTTGCTAGGGCCAGTGCACACAGGGCTTCTTCAGGCCAAATCAGCCTTCTCCGCGAAGGAGAAGACGTTTGGAGTTGGTTTCCAGCGGCGGAGACCACCAGCCAAGCAGCAGTGCCCACGGAGCCAGAGGCAGCCCAGACCCTCCCTGGCCCTATGGGCAGCCTAGGGCTAGGTGAGAAGCAGGCAGGCGCTGCGCTCCTGAGCCAAGCCGCATCGGGGCTGAGGTTTGTTCCCCGAGCCCAGTTTCCCTTTGCAGAATGCAGCTCCTAGCAGCGCGTTTTGTGCGGTTTCGGAGCTAGGCCCTAGGTGGGGCCCTCCCGAGCTGGCTCTGGGGCGGTTGCTAGGGCCAGTGCACACAGGGCTTCTTCAGGCCAAATCAGCCTTCTCCGCGAAGGAGAAGACGTTTGGAGTGGGTTTCCAGCGGCGGAGACCACCAGCCAAGCAGCAGTGCCCACGGAGCCAGAGGCAGCCCAGACCCTCCTTGGCCCTATGGGGAGCCTAGGGCTAGGTGAGAAGCAGGCAGGCGCTGCGCTCCTGAGCCAAGCCGCATCGGGGCTGAGGTTTGTTCCCCGAGCCCAGTTTCCCTTTGCAGAATGCAGCTCCTAGCAGCGCGTTTTGTGCGGTTTCGGAGCTAGGCCCTAGGTGGGGCCCTCCCGAGCTGGCTCTGGGGCGGTTGCTAGGGCCAGTGCACACAGGGCTTCTTCAGGCCAAATCAGCCTTCTCCGCGAAGGAGAAGACGTTTGGAGTGGGTTTCCAGCGGCGGAGACCACCAGCCAAGCAGCAGTGCCCACGGAGCCAGAGGCAGCCCAGACCCTCCTTGGCCCTATGGGCAGCCTAGGGCTAGGTGAGAAGCAGGCAGGCGCTGCGCTCCTGAGCCAAGCCGCATCGGGGCTGAGGTTTGTTCCCCGAGCCCAGTTTCCCTTTGCAGAATGCAGCTCCTAGCAGCGCGTTTTGTGCGGTTTCGGAGCTAGGCCCTAGGTGGGGCCCTCCCGAGCTGGCTCTGGGGCGGTTGCTAGGGCCAGTGCACACAGGGCTTCTTCAGGCCAAATCAGCCTTCTCCGCGAAGGAGAAGACGTTTGGAGTTGGTTTCCAGCGGCGGAGACCACCAGCCAAGCAGCAGTGCCCACGGAGCCAGAGGCAGCCCAGACCCTCCCTGGCCCTATGGGGAGCCTAGGGCTAGGTGAGAACCAGGCAGGCGCTGCGCTCCTGAGCCAAGCCGCATCGGGGCTGAGGTTTGTTCCCCGAGCCCAGTTTCCCTTTGCAGAATGCAGCTCCTAGCAGCGCGTTTTGTGCGGTTTCGGAGCTAGGCCCTAGGTGGGGCCCTCCCGAGCTGGCTCTGGGGGGGTTGCTAGGGCCAGTGCACACAGGGCTTCTTCAGGCCAAATCAGCCTTCTCCGCGAAGGAGAAGACGTTTGGAGTTGGTTTCCAGCGGCGGAGACCACCAGCCAAGCAGCAGTGCCCACGGAGCCAGAGGCAGCCCAGACCCTCCTTGGCCCTATGGGGAGCCTAGGGCTAGGTGAGAACCAGGCAGGCGCTGCGCTCCTGAGCCAAGCCGCATCGGGGCTGAGGTTTGTTCCCCGAGCCCAGTTTCCCTTTGCAGAATGCAGCTCCTAGCAGCGCGTTTTGTGCGGTTTCGGAGCTAGGCCCTAGGTGGGGCCCTCCCGAGCTGGCTCTGGGGCGGTTGCTAGGGCCAGTGCACACAGGGCTTCTTCAGGCCAAATCAGCCTTCTCCGCGAAGGAGAAGACGTTTGGAGTTGGTTTCCAGCGGCGGAGACCACCAGCCAAGCAGCAGTGCCCACGGAGCCAGAGGCAGCCCAGACCCTCCCTGGCCCTATGGGGAGCCTAGGGCTAGGTGAGAAGCAGGCAGGCGCTGCGCTCCTGAGCCAAGCCGCATCGGGGCTGAGGTTTGTTCCCCGAGCCCAGTTTCCCTTTGCAGAATGCAGCTCCTAGCAGCGCGTTTTGTGCGGTTTCGGAGCTAGGCCCTAGGTGGGGCCCTCCCGAGCTGGCTCTGGGGCGGTTGCTAGGGCCAGTGCACACAGGGCTTCTTCAGGCCAAATCAGCCTTCTCCGCGAAGGAGAAGACGTTTGGAGTGGGTTTCCAGCGGCGGAGACCACCAGCCAAGCAGCAGTGCCCACGGAGCCAGAGGCAGCCCAGACCCTCCCTGGCCCTATGGGGAGCCTAGGGCTAGGTGAGAACCAGGCAGGCGCTGCGCTCCTGAGCCAAGCCGCATCGGGGCTGAGGTTTGTTCCCCGAGCCCAGTTTCCCTTTGCAGAATGCAGCTCCTAGCAGCGCGTTTTGTGCGGTTTCGGAGCTAGGCCCTAGGTGGGGCCCTCCCGAGCTGGCTCTGGGGGGGTTGCTAGGGCCAGTGCACACAGGGCTTCTTCAGGCCAAATCAGCCTTCTCCGCGAAGGAGAAGACGTTTGGAGTTGGTTTCCAGCGGCGGAGACCACCAGCCAAGCAGCAGTGCCCACGGAGCCAGAGGCAGCCCAGACCCTCCCTGGCCCTATGGGCAGCCTAGGGCTAGGTGAGAAGCAGGCAGGCGCTGCGCTCCTGAGCCAAGCCGCATCGGGGCTGAGGTTTGTTCCCCGAGCCCAGTTTCCCTTTGCAGAATGCAGCTCCTAGCAGCGCGTTTTGTGCGGTTTCGGAGCTAGGCCCTAGGTGGGGCCCTCCCGAGCTGGCTCTGGGGCGGTTGCTAGGGCCAGTGCACACAGGGCTTCTTCAGGCCAAATCAGCCTTCTCCGCGAAGGAGAAGACGTTTGGAGTGGGTTTCCAGCGGCGGAGACCACCAGCCAAGCAGCAGTGCCCACGGAGCCAGAGGCAGCCCAGACCCTCCTTGGCCCTATGGGGAGCCTAGGGCTAGGTGAGAAGCAGGCAGGCGCTGCGCTCCTGAGCCAAGCCGCATCGGGGCTGAGGTTTGTTCCCCGAGCCCAGTTTCCCTTTGCAGAATGCAGCTCCTAGCAGCGCGTTTTGTGCGGTTTCGGAGCTAGGCCCTAGGTGGGGCCCTCCCGAGCTGGCTCTGGGGCGGTTGCTAGGGCCAGTGCACACAGGGCTTCTTCAGGCCAAATCAGCCTTCTCCGCGAAGGAGAAGACGTTTGGAGTGGGTTTCCAGCGGCGGAGACCACCAGCCAAGCAGCAGTGCCCACGGAGCCAGAGGCAGCCCAGACCCTCCTTGGCCCTATGGGCAGCCTAGGGCTAGGTGAGAAGCAGGCAGGCGCTGCGCTCCTGAGCCAAGCCGCATCGGGGCTGAGGTTTGTTCCCCGAGCCCAGTTTCCCTTTGCAGAATGCAGCTCCTAGCAGCGCGTTTTGTGCGGTTTCGGAGCTAGGCCCTAGGTGGGGCCCTCCCGAGCTGGCTCTGGGGGGGTTGCTAGGGCCAGTGCACACAGGGCTTCTTCAGGCCAAATCAGCCTTCTCCGCGAAGGAGAAGACGTTTGGAGTTGGTTTCCAGCGGCGGAGACCACCAGCCAAGCAGCAGTGCCCACGGAGCCAGAGGCAGCCCAGACCCTCCCTGGCCCTATGGGGAGCCTAGGGCTAGGTGAGAACCAGGCAGGCGCTGCGCTCCTGAGCCAAGCCGCATCGGGGCTGAGGTTTGTTCCCCGAGCCCAGTTTCCCTTTGCAGAATGCAGCTCCTAGCAGCGCGTTTTGTGCGGTTTCGGAGCTAGGCCCTAGGTGGGGCCCTCCCGAGCTGGCTCTGGGGGGGTTGCTAGGGCCAGTGCACACAGGGCTTCTTCAGGCCAAATCAGCCTTCTCCGCGAAGGAGAAGACGTTTGGAGTTGGTTTCCAGCGGCGGAGACCACCAGCCAAGCAGCAGTGCCCACGGAGCCAGAGGCAGCCCAGACCCTCCTTGGCCCTATGGGGAGCCTAGGGCTAGGTGAGAACCAGGCAGGCGCTGCGCTCCTGAGCCAAGCCGCATCGGGGCTGAGGTTTGTTCCCCGAGCCCAGTTTCCCTTTGCAGAATGCAGCTCCTAGCAGCGCGTTTTGTGCGGTTTCGGAGCTAGGCCCTAGGTGGGGCCCTCCCGAGCTGGCTCTGGGGCGGTTGCTAGGGCCAGTGCACACAGGGCTTCTTCAGGCCAAATCAGCCTTCTCCGCGAAGGAGAAGACGTTTGGAGTTGGTTTCCAGCGGCGGAGACCACCAGCCAAGCAGCAGTGCCCACGGAGCCAGAGGCAGCCCAGACCCTCCCTGGCCCTATGGGGAGCCTAGGGCTAGGTGAGAAGCAGGCAGGCGCTGCGCTCCTGAGCCAAGCCGCATCGGGGCTGAGGTTTGTTCCCCGAGCCCAGTTTCCCTTTGCAGAATGCAGCTCCTAGCAGCGCGTTTTGTGCGGTTTCGGAGCTAGGCCCTAGGTGGGGCCCTCCCGAGCTGGCTCTGGGGCGGTTGCTAGGGCCAGTGCACACAGGGCTTCTTCAGGCCAAATCAGCCTTCTCCGCGAAGGAGAAGACGTTTGGAGTGGGTTTCCAGCGGCGGAGACCACCAGCCAAGCAGCAGTGCCCACGGAGCCAGAGGCAGCCCAGACCCTCCTTGGCCCTATGGGGAGCCTAGGGCTAGGTGAGAACCAGGCAGGCGCTGCGCTCCTGAGCCAAGCCGCATCGGGGCTGAGGTTTGTTCCCCGAGCCCAGTTTCCCTTTGCAGAATGCAGCTCCTAGCAGCGCGTTTTGTGCGGTTTCGGAGCTAGGCCCTAGGTGGGGCCCTCCCGAGCTGGCTCTGGGGGGGTTGCTAGGGCCAGTGCACACAGGGCTTCTTCAGGCCAAATCAGCCTTCTCCGCGAAGGAGAAGACGTTTGGAGTTGGTTTCCAGCGGCGGAGACCACCAGCCAAGCAGCAGTGCCCACGGAGCCAGAGGCAGCCCAGACCCTCCCTGGCCCTATGGGCAGCCTAGGGCTAGGTGAGAACCAGGCAGGCGCTGCGCTCCTGAGCCAAGCCGCATCGGGGCTGAGGTTTGTTCCCCGAGCCCAGTTTCCCTTTGCAGAATGCAGCTCCTAGCAGCGCGTTTTGTGCGGTTTCGGAGCTAGGCCCTAGGTGGGGCCCTCCCGAGCTGGCTCTGGGGGGGTTGCTAGGGCCAGTGCACACAGGGCTTCTTCAGGCCAAATCAGCCTTCTCCGCGAAGGAGAAGACGTTTGGAGTTGGTTTCCAGCGGCGGAGACCACCAGCCAAGCAGCAGTGCCCACGGAGCCAGAGGCAGCCCAGACCCTCCCTGGCCCTATGGGCAGCCTAGGGCTAGGTGAGAAGCAGGCAGGCGCTGCGCTCCTGAGCCAAGCCGCATCGGGGCTGAGGTTTGTTCCCCGAGCCCAGTTTCCCTTTGCAGAATGCAGCTCCTAGCAGCGCGTTTTGTGCGGTTTCGGAGCTAGGCCCTAGGTGGGGCCCTCCCGAGCTGGCTCTGGGGGGGTTGCTAGGGCCAGTGCACACAGGGCTTCTTCAGGCCAAATCAGCCTTCTCCGCGAAGGAGAAGACGTTTGGAGTTGGTTTCCAGCGGCGGAGACCACCAGCCAAGCAGCAGTGCCCACGGAGCCAGAGGCAGCCCAGACCCTCCCTGGCCCTATGGGCAGCCTAGGGCTAGGTGAGAACCAGGCAGGCGCTGCGCTCCTGAGCCAAGCCGCATCGGGGCTGAGGTTTGTTCCCCGAGCCCAGTTTCCCTTTGCAGAATGCAGCTCCTAGCAGCGCGTTTTGTGCGGTTTCGGAGCTAGGCCCTAGGTGGGGCCCTCCCGAGCTGGCTCTGGGGGGGTTGCTAGGGCCAGTGCACACAGGGCTTCTTCAGGCCAAATCAGCCTTCTCCGCGAAGGAGAAGACGTTTGGAGTTGGTTTCCAGCGGCGGAGACCACCAGCCAAGCAGCAGTGCCCACGGAGCCAGAGGCAGCCCAGACCCTCCCTGGCCCTATGGGCAGCCTAGGGCTAGGTGAGAACCAGGCAGGCGCTGCGCTCCTGAGCCAAGCCGCATCGGGGCTGAGGTTTGTTCCCCGAGCCCAGTTTCCCTTTGCAGAATGCAGCTCCTAGCAGCGCGTTTTGTGCGGTTTCGGAGCTAGGCCCTAGGTGGGGCCCTCCCGAGCTGGCTCTGGGGGGGTTGCTAGGGCCAGTGCACACAGGGCTTCTTCAGGCCAAATCAGCCTTCTCCGCGAAGGAGAAGACGTTTGGAGTTGGTTTCCAGCGGCGGAGACCACCAGCCAAGCAGCAGTGCCCACGGAGCCAGAGGCAGCCCAGACCCTCCCTGGCCCTATGGGGAGCCTAGGGCTAGGTGAGAAGCAGGCAGGCGCTGCGCTCCTGAGCCAAGCCGCATCGGGGCTGAGGTTTGTTCCCCGAGCCCAGTTTCCCTTTGCAGAATGCAGCTCCTAGCAGCGCGTTTTGTGCGGTTTCGGAGCTAGGCCCTAGGTGGGGCCCTCCCGAGCTGGCTCTGGGGCGGTTGCTAGGGCCAGTGCACACAGGGCTTCTTCAGGCCAAATCAGCCTTCTCCGCGAAGGAGAAGACGTTTGGAGTGGGTTTCCAGCGGCGGAGACCACCAGCCAAGCAGCAGTGCCCACGGAGCCAGAGGCAGCCCAGACCCTCCTTGGCCCTATGGGGAGCCTAGGGCTAGGTGAGAACCAGGCAGGCGCTGCGCTCCTGAGCCAAGCCGCATCGGGGCTGAGGTTTGTTCCCCGAGCCCAGTTTCCCTTTGCAGAATGCAGCTCCTAGCAGCGCGTTTTGTGCGGTTTCGGAGCTAGGCCCTAGGTGGGGCCCTCCCGAGCTGGCTCTGGGGGGGTTGCTAGGGCCAGTGCACACAGGGCTTCTTCAGGCCAAATCAGCCTTCTCCGCGAAGGAGAAGACGTTTGGAGTTGGTTTCCAGCGGCGGAGACCACCAGCCAAGCAGCAGTGCCCACGGAGCCAGAGGCAGCCCAGACCCTCCCTGGCCCTATGGGCAGCCTAGGGCTAGGTGAGAACCAGGCAGGCGCTGCGCTCCTGAGCCAAGCCGCATCGGGGCTGAGGTTTGTTCCCCGAGCCCAGTTTCCCTTTGCAGAATGCAGCTCCTAGCAGCGCGTTTTGTGCGGTTTCGGAGCTAGGCCCTAGGTGGGGCCCTCCCGAGCTGGCTCTGGGGGGGTTGCTAGGGCCAGTGCACACAGGGCTTCTTCAGGCCAAATCAGCCTTCTCCGCGAAGGAGAAGACGTTTGGAGTTGGTTTCCAGCGGCGGAGACCACCAGCCAAGCAGCAGTGCCCACGGAGCCAGAGGCAGCCCAGACCCTCCCTGGCCCTATGGGCAGCCTAGGGCTAGGTGAGAAGCAGGCAGGCGCTGCGCTCCTGAGCCAAGCCGCATCGGGGCTGAGGTTTGTTCCCCGAGCCCAGTTTCCCTTTGCAGAATGCAGCTCCTAGCAGCGCGTTTTGTGCGGTTTCGGAGCTAGGCCCTAGGTGGGGCCCTCCCGAGCTGGCTCTGGGGGGGTTGCTAGGGCCAGTGCACACAGGGCTTCTTCAGGCCAAATCAGCCTTCTCCGCGAAGGAGAAGACGTTTGGAGTTGGTTTCCAGCGGCGGAGACCACCAGCCAAGCAGCAGTGCCCACGGAGCCAGAGGCAGCCCAGACCCTCCCTGGCCCTATGGGCAGCCTAGGGCTAGGTGAGAACCAGGCAGGCGCTGCGCTCCTGAGCCAAGCCGCATCGGGGCTGAGGTTTGTTCCCCGAGCCCAGTTTCCCTTTGCAGAATGCAGCTCCTAGCAGCGCGTTTTGTGCGGTTTCGGAGCTAGGCCCTAGGTGGGGCCCTCCCGAGCTGGCTCTGGGGGGGTTGCTAGGGCCAGTGCACACAGGGCTTCTTCAGGCCAAATCAGCCTTCTCCGCGAAGGAGAAGACGTTTGGAGTTGGTTTCCAGCGGCGGAGACCACCAGCCAAGCAGCAGTGCCCACGGAGCCAGAGGCAGCCCAGACCCTCCCTGGCCCTATGGGCAGCCTAGGGCTAGGTGAGAACCAGGCAGGCGCTGCGCTCCTGAGCCAAGCCGCATCGGGGCTGAGGTTTGTTCCCCGAGCCCAGTTTCCCTTTGCAGAATGCAGCTCCTAGCAGCGCGTTTTGTGCGGTTTCGGAGCTAGGCCCTAGGTGGGGCCCTCCCGAGCTGGCTCTGGGGGGGTTGCTAGGGCCAGTGCACACAGGGCTTCTTCAGGCCAAATCAGCCTTCTCCGCGAAGGAGAAGACGTTTGGAGTTGGTTTCCAGCGGCGGAGACCACCAGCCAAGCAGCAGTGCCCACGGAGCCAGAGGCAGCCCAGACCCTCCCTGGCCCTATGGGGAGCCTAGGGCTAGGTGAGAACCAGGCAGGCGCTGCGCTCCTGAGCCAAGCCGCATCGGGGCTGAGGTTTGTTCCCCGAGCCCAGTTTCCCTTTGCAGAATGCAGCTCCTAGCAGCGCGTTTTGTGCGGTTTCGGAGCTAGGCCCTAGGTGGGGCCCTCCCGAGCTGGCTCTGGGGCGGTTGCTAGGGCCAGTGCACACAGGGCTTCTTCAGGCCAAATCAGCCTTCTCCGCGAAGGAGAAGACGTTTGGAGTTGGTTTCCAGCGGCGGAGACCACCAGCCAAGCAGCAGTGCCCACGGAGCCAGAGGCAGCCCAGACCCTCCCTGGCCCTATGGGCAGCCTAGGGCTAGGTGAGAAGCAGGCAGGCGCTGCGCTCCTGAGCCAAGCCGCATCGGGGCTGAGGTTTGTTCCCCGAGCCCAGTTTCCCTTTGCAGAATGCAGCTCCTAGCAGCGCGTTTTGTGCGGTTTCGGAGCTAGGCCCTAGGTGGGGCCCTCCCGAGCTGGCTCTGGGGGGGTTGCTAGGGCCAGTGCACACAGGGCTTCTTCAGGCCAAATCAGCCTTCTCCGCGAAGGAGAAGACGTTTGGAGTTGGTTTCCAGCGGCGGAGACCACCAGCCAAGCAGCAGTGCCCACGGAGCCAGAGGCAGCCCAGACCCTCCTTGGCCCTATGGGGAGCCTAGGGCTAGGTGAGAACCAGGCAGGCGCTGCGCTCCTGAGCCAAGCCGCATCGGGGCTGAGGTTTGTTCCCCGAGCCCAGTTTCCCTTTGCAGAATGCAGCTCCTAGCAGCGCGTTTTGTGCGGTTTCGGAGCTAGGCCCTAGGTGGGGCCCTCCCGAGCTGGCTCTGGGGGGGTTGCTAGGGCCAGTGCACACAGGGCTTCTTCAGGCCAAATCAGCCTTCTCCGCGAAGGAGAAGACGTTTGGAGTGGGTTTCCAGCGGCGGAGACCACCAGCCAAGCAGCAGTGCCCACGGAGCCAGAGGCAGCCCAGACCCTCCTTGGCCCTATGGGGAGCCTAGGGCTAGGTGAGAACCAGGCAGGCGCTGCGCTCCTGAGCCAAGCCGCATCGGGGCTGAGGTTTGTTCCCCGAGCCCAGTTTCCCTTTGCAGAATGCAGCTCCTAGCAGCGCGTTTTGTGCGGTTTCGGAGCTAGGCCCTAGGTGGGGCCCTCCCGAGCTGGCTCTGGGGCGGTTTCTAGGGCCAGTGCACACAGGGCTTCTTCAGGCCAAATCAGCCTTCTCCGCGAAGGAGAAGACGTTTGGAGTTGGTTTCCAGCGGCGGAGACCACCAGCCAAGCAGCAGTGCCCACGGAGCCAGAGGCAGCCCAGACCCTCCCTGGCCCTATGGGGAGCCTAGGGCTAGGTGAGAACCAGGCAGGCGCTGCGCTCCTGAGCCAAGCCGCATCGGGGCTGAGGTTTGTTCCCCGAGCCCAGTTTCCCTTTGCAGAATGCAGCTCCTAGCAGCGCGTTTTGTGCGGTTTCGGAGCTAGGCCCTAGGTGGGGCCCTCCCGAGCTGGCTCTGGGGCGGTTGCTAGGGCCAGTGCACACAGGGCTTCTTCAGGCCAAATCAGCCTTCTCCGCGAAGGAGAAGACGTTTGGAGTTGGTTTCCAGCGGCGGAGACCACCAGCCAAGCAGCAGTGCCCACGGAGCCAGAGGCAGCCCAGACCCTCCCTGGCCCTATGGGGAGCCTAGGGCTAGGTGAGAACCAGGCAGGCGCTGCGCTCCTGAGCCAAGCCGCATCGGGGCTGAGGTTTGTTCCCCGAGCCCAGTTTCCCTTTGCAGAATGCAGCTCCTAGCAGCGCGTTTTGTGCGGTTTCGGAGCTAGGCCCTAGGTGGGGCCCTCCCGAGCTGGCTCTGGGGGGGTTGCTAGGGCCAGTGCACACAGGGCTTCTTCAGGCCAAATCAGCCTTCTCCGCGAAGGAGAAGACGTTTGGAGTTGGTTTCCAGCGGCGGAGACCACCAGCCAAGCAGCAGTGCCCACGGAGCCAGAGGCAGCCCAGACCCTCCCTGGCCCTATGGGGAGCCTAGGGCTAGGTGAGAACCAGGCAGGCGCTGCGCTCCTGAGCCAAGCCGCATCGGGGCTGAGGTTTGTTCCCCGAGCCCAGTTTCCCTTTGCAGAATGCAGCTCCTAGCAGCGCGTTTTGTGCGGTTTCGGAGCTAGGCCCTAGGTGGGGCCCTCCCGAGCTGGATCTGGGGCGGTTGCTAGGGCCAGTGCACACAGGGCTTCTTCAGGCCAAATCAGCCTTCTCCGCGAAGGGGAAGACGTTTGGAGTGGGTTTCCAGCGGCGGAGACCACCAGCCAAGCAGCAGTGCCCACGGAGCCAGAGGCAGCCCAGACCCTCCTTGGCCCTATGGGGAGCCTAGGGCTAGGTGAGAACCAGGCAGGCGCTGCGCTCCTGAGCCAAGCCGCATCGGGGCTGAGGTTTGTTCCCCGAGCCCAGTTTCCCTTTGCAGAATGCAGCTCCTAGCAGCGCGTTTTGTGCGGTTTCGGAGCTAGGCCCTAGGTGGGGCCCTCCCGAGCTGGCTCTGGGGCGGTTGCTAGGGCCAGTGCACACAGGGCTTCTTCAGGCCAAATCAGCCTTCTCCGCGAAGGAGAAGACGTTTGGAGTGGGTTTCCAGCGGCGGAGACCACCAGCCAAGCAGCAGTGCCCACGGAGCCAGAGGCAGCCCAGACCCTCCCTGGCCCTATGGGCAGCCTAGGGCTAGGTGAGAAGCAGGCAGGCGCTGCGCTCCTGAGACAAGCCGCATCGGGGCTGAGGTTTGTTCCCCGAGCCCAGTTTCCCTTTGCAGAATGCAGCTCCTAGCAGCGCGTTTTGTGCGGTTTCGGAGCTAGGCCCTAGGTGGGGCCCTCCCGAGCTGGCTCTGGGGGGGTTGCTAGGGCCAGTGCACACAGGGCTTCTTCAGGCCAAATCAGCCTTCTCCGCGAAGGAGAAGACGTTTGGAGTTGGTTTCCAGCGGCGGAGACCACCAGCCAAGCAGCAGTGCCCACGGAGCCAGAGGCAGCCCAGACCCTCCCTGGCCCTATGGGCAGCCTAGGGCTAGGTGAGAACCAGGCAGGCGCTGCGCTCCTGAGCCAAGCCGCATCGGGGCTGAGGTTTGTTCCCCGAGCCCAGTTTCCCTTTGCAGAATGCAGCTCCTAGCAGCGCGTTTTGTGCGGTTTCGGAGCTAGGCCCTAGGTGGGGCCCTCCCGAGCTGGCTCTGGGGGGGTTGCTAGGGCCAGTGCACACAGGGCTTCTTCAGGCCAAATCAGCCTTCTCCGCGAAGGAGAAGACGTTTGGAGTTGGTTTCCAGCGGCGGAGACCACCAGCCAAGCAGCAGTGCCCACGGAGCCAGAGGCAGCCCAGACCCTCCCTGGCCCTATGGGGAGCCTAGGGCTAGGTGAGAACCAGGCAGGCGCTGCGCTCCTGAGCCAAGCCGCATCGGGGCTGAGGTTTGTTCCCCGAGCCCAGTTTCCCTTTGCAGAATGCAGCTCCTAGCAGCGCGTTTTGTGCGGTTTCGGAGCTAGGCCCTAGGTGGGGCCCTCCCGAGCTGGCTCTGGGGGGGTTGCTAGGGCCAGTGCACACAGGGCTTCTTCAGGCCAAATCAGCCTTCTCCGCGAAGGAGAAGACGTTTGGAGTTGGTATCCAGCGGCGGAGACCACCAGCCAAGCAGCAGTGCCCACGGAGCCAGAGGCAGCCCAGACCCTCCCTGGCCCTATGGGGAGCCTAGGGCTAGGTGAGAACCAGGCAGGCGCTGCGCTCCTGAGCCAAGCCGCATCGGGGCTGAGGTTTGTTCCCCGAGCCCAGTTTCCCTTTGCAGAATGCAGCTCCTAGCAGCGCGTTTTGTGCGGTTTCGGAGCTAGGCCCTAGGTGGGGCCCTCCCGAGCTGGCTCTGGGGGGGTTGCTAGGGCCAGTGCACACAGGGCTTCTTCAGGCCAAATCAGCCTTCTCCGCGAAGGAGAAGACGTTTGGAGTTGGTTTCCAGCGGCGGAGACCACCAGCCAAGCAGCAGTGCCCACGGAGCCAGAGGCAGCCCAGACCCTCCCTGGCCCTATGGGGAGCCTAGGGCTAGGTGAGAAGCAGGCAGGCGCTGCGCTCCTGAGCCAAGCCGCATCGGGGCTGAGGTTTGTTCCCCGAGCCCAGTTTCCCTTTGCAGAATGCAGCTCCTAGCAGCGCGTTTTGTGCGGTTTCGGAGCTAGGCCCTAGGTGGGGCCCTCCCGAGCTGGCTCTGGGGGGGTTGCTAGGGCCAGTGCACACAGGGCTTCTTCAGGCCAAATCAGCCTTCTCCGCAAAGGAGAAGACGTTTGGAGTGGGTTTCCAGCGGCGGAGACCACCAGCCAAGCAGCAGTGCCCTCGGAGCCAGAGGCAGCCCAGACCCTCCCTGGCCCTATGGGGAGCCTAGGGCTAGGTGAGAAGCAGGCAGGCGCTGCGCTCCTGAGCCAAGCCGCATCGGGGCTGAGGTTTGTTCCCCGAGCCCAGTTTCCCTTTGCAGAATGCAGCTCCTAGCAGCGCGTTTTGTGCGGTTTCGGAGCTAGGCCCTAGGTGGGGCCCTCCCGAGCTGGCTCTGGGGGGGTTGCTAGGGCCAGTGCACACAGGGCTTCTTCAGGCCAAATCAGCCTTCTCCGCGAAGGAGAAGACGTTTGGAGTTGGTTTCCAGCGGCGGAGACCACCAGCCAAGCAGCAGTGCCCACGGAGCCAGAGGCAGCCCAGACCCTCCCTGGCCCTATGGGCAGCCTAGGGCTAGGTGAGAAGCAGGCAGGCGCTGCGCTCCTGAGCCAAGCCGCATCGGGGCTGAGGTTTGTTCCCCGAGCCCAGTTTCCCTTTGCAGAATGCAGCTCCTAGCAGCGCGTTTTGTGCGGTTTCGGAGCTAGGCCCTAGGTGGGGCCCTCCCGAGCTGGCTCTGGGGGGGTTGCTAGGGCCAGTGCACACAGGGCTTCTTCAGGCCAAATCAGCCTTCTCCGCGAAGGAGAAGACGTTTGGAGTTGGTTTCCAGCGGCGGAGACCACCAGCCAAGCAGCAGTGCCCACGGAGCCAGAGGCAGCCCAGACCCTCCCTGGCCCTATGGGGAGCCTAGGGCTAGGTGAGAACCAGGCAGGCGCTGCGCTCCTGAGCCAAGCCGCATCGGGGCTGAGGTTTGTTCCCCGAGCACAGTTTCCCTTTGCAGAATGCAGCTCCTAGCAGCGCGTTTTGTGCGGTTTCGGAGCTAGGCCCTAGGTGGGGCCCTCCCGAGCTGGCTCTGGGGCGGTTGCTAGGGCCAGTGCACACAGGGCTTCTTCAGGCCAAATCAGCCTTCTCCGCGAAGGAGAAGACCTTTGGAGTGGGTTTCCAGCGGCGGAGACCACCAGCCAAGCAGCAGTGCCCACGGAGCCAGAGGCAGCCCAGACCCTCCCTGGCCCTATGGGGAGCCTAGGGCTAGGTGAGAAGCAGGCAGGCGCTGCGCTCCTGAGCCAAGCCGCATCGGGGCTGAGGTTTGTTCCCCGAGCCCAGTTTCCCTTTGCAGAATGCAGCTCCTAGCAGCGCGTTTTGTGCGGTTTCGGAGCTAGGCCCTAGGTGGGGCCCTCCCGAGCTGGCTCTGGGGGGGTTGCTAGGGCCAGTGCACACAGGGCTTCTTCAGGCCAAATCAGCCTTCTCCGCGAAGGAGAAGACGTTTGGAGTTGGTTTCCAGCGGCGGAGACCACCAGCCAAGCAGCAGTGCCCACGGAGCCAGAGGCAGCCCAGACCCTCCCTGGCCCTATGGGGAGCCTAGGGCTAGGTGAGAACCAGGCAGGCGCTGCGCTCCTGAGCCAAGCCGCATCGGGGCTGAGGTTTGTTCCCCGAGCCCAGTTTCCCTTTGCAGAATGCAGCTCCTAGCAGCGCGTTTTGTGCGGTTTCGGAGCTAGGCCCTAGGTGGGGCCCTCCCGAGCTGGCTCTGGGGGGGTTGCTAGGGCCAGTGCACACAGGGCTTCTTCAGGCCAAATCAGCCTTCTCCGCGAAGGAGAAGACGTTTGGAGTTGGTTTCCAGCGGCGGAGACCACCAGCCAAGCAGCAGTGCCCACGGAGCCAGAGGCAGCCCAGACCCTCCCTGGCCCTATGGGGAGCCTAGGGCTAGGTGAGAAGCAGGCAGGCGCTGCGCTCCTGAGCCAAGCCGCATCGGGGCTGAGGTTTGTTCCCCGAGCCCAGTTTCCCTTTGCAGAATGCAGCTCCTAGCAGCGCGTTTTGTGCGGTTTCGGAGCTAGGCCCTAGGTGGGGCCCTCCCGAGCTGGCTCTGGGGGGGTTGCTAGGGCCAGTGCACACAGGGCTTCTTCAGGCCAAATCAGCCTTCTCCGCAAAGGAGAAGACGTTTGGAGTGGGTTTCCAGCGGCGGAGACCACCAGCCAAGCAGCAGTGCCCTCGGAGCCAGAGGCAGCCCAGACCCTCCCTGGCCCTATGGGGAGCCTAGGGCTAGGTGAGAAGCAGGCAGGCGCTGCGCTCCTGAGCCAAGCCGCATCGGGGCTGAGGTTTGTTCCCCGAGCCCAGTTTCCCTTTGCAGAATGCAGCTCCTAGCAGCGCGTTTTGTGCGGTTTCGGAGCTAGGCCCTAGGTGGGGCCCTCCCGAGCTGGCTCTGGGGGGGTTGCTAGGGCCAGTGCACACAGGGCTTCTTCAGGCCAAATCAGCCTTCTCCGCGAAGGAGAAGACGTTTGGAGTTGGTTTCCAGCGGCGGAGACCACCAGCCAAGCAGCAGTGCCCACGGAGCCAGAGGCAGCCCAGACCCTCCCTGGCCCTATGGGGAGCCTAGGGCTAGGTGAGAAGCAGGCAGGCGCTGCGCTCCTGAGCCAAGCCGCATCGGGGCTGAGGTTTGTTCCCCGAGCCCAGTTTCCCTTTGCAGAATGCAGCTCCTAGCAGCGCGTTTTGTGCGGTTTCGGAGCTAGGCCCTAGGTGGGGCCCTCCCGAGCTGGCTCTGGGGGCGTTGCTAGGGCCAGTGCACACAGGGCTTCTTCAGGCCAAATCAGCCTTCTCCGCGAAGGAGAAGACGTTTGGAGTTGGTTTCCAGCGGCGGAGACCACCAGCCAAGCAGCAGTGCCCACGGAGCCAGAGGCAGCCCAGACCCTCCCTGGCCCTATGGGGAGCCTAGGGCTAGGTGAGAACCAGGCAGGCGCTGCGCTCCTGAGCCAAGCCGCATCGGGGCTGAGGTTTGTTCCCCGAGCCCAGTTTCCCTTTGCAGAATGCAGCTCCTAGCAGCGCGTTTTGTGCGGTTTCGGAGCTAGGCCCTAGGTGGGGCCCTCCCGAGCTGGCTCTGGGGGGGTTGCTAGGGCCAGTGCACACAGGGCTTCTTCAGGCCAAATCAGCCTTCTCCGCGAAGGAGAAGACGTTTGGAGTTGGTTTCCAGCGGCGGAGACCACCAGCCAAGCAGCAGTGCCCACGGAGCCAGAGGCAGCCCAGACCCTCCCTGGCCCTATGGGGAGCCTAGGGCTAGGTGAGAACCAGGCAGGCGCTGCGCTCCTGAGCCAAGCCGCATCGGGGCTGAGGTTTGTTCCCCGAGCCCAGTTTCCCTTTGCAGAATGCAGCTCCTAGCAGCGCGTTTTGTGCGGTTTCGGAGCTAGGCCCTAGGTGGGGCCCTCCCGAGCTGGCTCTGGGGGGGTTGCTAGGGCCAGTGCACACAGGGCTTCTTCAGGCCAAATCAGCCTTCTCCGCAAAGGAGAAGACGTTTGGAGTGGGTTTCCAGCGGCGGAGACCACCAGCCAAGCAGCAGTGCCCTCGGAGCCAGAGGCAGCCCAGACCCTCCCTGGCCCTATGGGGAGCCTAGGGCTAGGTGAGAAGCAGGCAGGCGCTGCGCTCCTGAGCCAAGCCGCATCGGGGCTGAGGTTTGTTCCCCGAGCCCAGTTTCCCTTTGCAGAATGCAGCTCCTAGCAGCGCGTTTTGTGCGGTTTCGGAGCTAGGCCCTAGGTGGGGCCCTCCCGAGCTGGCTCTGGGGGGGTTGGTAGGGCCAGTGCACACAGGGCTTCTTCAGGCCAAATCAGCCTTCTCCGCGAAGGAGAAGACGTTTGGAGTTGGTTTCCAGCGGCGGAGACCACCAGCCAAGCAGCAGTGCCCACGGAGCCAGAGGCAGCCCAGACCCTCCCTGGCCCTATGGTCAGCCTAGGGCTAGGTGAGAAGCAGGCAGGCGCTGCGCTCCTGAGCCAAGCCGCATCGGGGCTGAGGTTTGTTCCCCGAGCCCAGTTTCCCTTTGCAGAATGCAGCTCCTAGCAGCGCGTTTTGTGCGGTTTCGGAGCTAGGCCCTAGGTGGGGCCCTCCCGAGCTGGCTCTGGGGGGGTTGCTAGGGCCAGTGCACACAGGGCTTCTTCAGGCCAAATCAGCCTTCTCCGCGAAGGAGAAGACGTTTGGAGTTGGTTTCCAGCGGCGGAGACCACCAGCCAAGCAGCAGTGCCCACGGAGCCAGAGGCAGCCCAGACCCTCCCTGGCCCTATGGGGAGCCTAGGGCTAGGTGAGAAGCAGGCAGGCGCTGCGCTCCTGAGCCAAGCCGCATCGGGGCTGAGGTTTGTTCCCCGAGCCCAGTTTCCCTTTGCAGAATGCAGCTCCTAGCAGCGCGTTTTGTGCGGTTTCGGAGCTAGGCCCTAGGTGGGGCCCTCCCGAGCTGGCTCTGGGGGGGTTGCTAGGGCCAGTGCACACAGGGCTTCTTCAGGCCAAATCAGCCTTCTCCGCGAAGGAGAAGACGTTTGGAGTTGGTTTCCAGCGGCGGAGACCACCAGCCAAGCAGCAGTGCCCACGGAGCCAGAGGCAGCCCAGACCCTCCTTGGCCCTATGGGCAGCCTAGGGCTAGGTGAGAACCAGGCAGGCGCTGCGCTCCTGAGCCAAGCCGCATCGGGGCTGAGGTTTGTTCCCCGAGCCCAGTTTCCCTTTGCAGAATGCAGCTCCTAGCAGCGCGTTTTGTGCGGTTTCGGAGCTAGGCCCTAGGTGGGGCCCTCCCGAGCTGGCTCTGGGGGGGTTGCTAGGGCCAGTGCACACAGGGCTTCTTCAGGCCAAATCAGCCTTCTCCGCGAAGGAGAAGACGTTTGGAGTTGGTTTCCAGCGGCGGAGACCACCAGCCAAGCAGCAGTGCCCACGGAGCCAGAGGCAGCCCAGACCCTCCCTGACCCTATGGGGAGCCTAGGGCTAGGTGAGAAGCAGGCAGGCGCTGCGCTCCTGAGCCAAGCCGCATCGGGGCTGAGGTTTGTTCCCCGAGCCCAGTTTCCCTTTGCAGAATGCAGCTCCTAGCAGCGCGTTTTGTGCGGTTTCGGAGCTAGGCCCTAGGTGGGGCCCTCCCGAGCTGGCTCTGGGGGGGTTGCTAGGGCCAGTGCACACAGGGCTTCTTCAGGCCAAATCAGCCTTCTCCGCAAAGGAGAAGACGTTTGGAGTGGGTTTCCAGCGGCGGAGACCACCAGCCAAGCAGCAGTGCCCTCGGAGCCAGAGGCAGCCCAGACCCTCCCTGGCCCTATGGGGAGCCTAGGGCTAGGTGAGAAGCAGGCAGGCGCTGCGCTCCTGAGCCAAGCCGCATCGGGGCTGAGGTTTGTTCCCCGAGCCCAGTTTCCCTTTGCAGAATGCAGCTCCTAGCAGCGCGTTTTGTGCGGTTTCGGAGCTAGGCCCTAGGTGTGGCCCTCCCGAGCTGGCTCTGGGGGGGTTGCTAGGGCCAGTGCACACAGGGCTTCTTCAGGCCAAATCAGCCTTCTCCGCGAAGGAGAAGACGTTTGGAGTTGGTTTCCAGCGGCGGAGACCACCAGCCAAGCAGCAGTGCCCACGGAGCCAGAGGCAGCCCAGACCCTCCCTGGCCCTATGGGGAGCCTAGGGCTAGGTGAGAAGCAGGCAGGCGCTGCGCTCCTGAGCCAAGCCGCATCGGGGCTGAGGTTTGTTCCCCGAGCCCAGTTTCCCTTTGCAGAATGCAGCTCCTAGCAGCGCGTTTTGTGCGGTTTCGGAGCTAGGCCCTAGGTGGGGCCCTCCCGAGCTGGCTCTGGGGGGGTTGCTAGGGCCAGTGCACACAGGGCTTCTTCAGGCCAAATCAGCCTTCTCCGCGAAGGAGAAGACGTTTGGAGTTGGTTTCCAGCGGCGGAGACCACCAGCCAAGCAGCAGTGCCCACGGAGCCAGAGGCAGCCCAGACCCTCCCTGGCCCTATGGGGAGCCTAGGGCTAGGTGAGAAGCAGGCAGGCGCTGCGCTCCTGAGCCAAGCCGCATCGGGGCTGAGGTTTGTTCCCCGAGCCCAGTTTCCCTTTGCAGAATGCAGCTCCTAGCAGCGCGTTTTGTGCGGTTTCGGAGCTAGGCCCTAGGTGGGGCCCTCCCGAGCTGGCTCTGGGGGGGTTGCTAGGGCCAGTGCACACAGGGCTTCTTCAGGCCAAATCAGCCTTCTCCGCGAAGGAGAAGACGTTTGGAGTTGGTTTCCAGCGGCGGAGACCACCAGCCAAGCAGCAGTGCCCACGGAGCCAGAGGCAGCCCAGACCCTCCCTGGCCCTATGGGGAGCCTAGGGCTAGGTGAGAACCAGGCAGGCGCTGCGCTCCTGAGCCAAGCCGCATCGGGGCTGAGGTTTGTTCCCCGAGCCCAGTTTCCCTTTGCAGAATGCAGCTCCTAGCAGCGCGTTTTGTGCGGTTTCGGAGCTAGGCCCTAGGTGGGGCCCTCCCGAGCTGGCTCTGGGGGGGTTGCTAGGGCCAGTGCACACAGGGCTTCTTCAGGCCAAATCAGCCTTCTCCGCAAAGGAGAAGACGTTTGGAGTGGGTTTCCAGCGGCGGAGACCACCAGCCAAGCAGCAGTGCCCTCGGAGCCAGAGGCAGCCCAGACCCTCCCTGGCCCTATGGGGAGCCTAGGGCTAGGTGAGAAGCAGGCAGGCGCTGCGCTCCTGAGCCAAGCCGCATCGGGGCTGAGGTTTGTTCCCCGAGCCCAGTTTCCCTTTGCAGAATGCAGCTCCTAGCAGCGCGTTTTGTGCGGTTTCGGAGCTAGGCCCTAGGTGGGGCCCTCCCGAGCTGGCTCTGGGGGGGTTGCTAGGGCCAGTGCACACAGGGCTTCTTCAGGCCAAATCAGCCTTCTCCGCGAAGGAGAAGACGTTTGGAGTTGGTTTCCAGCGGCGGAGACCACCAGCCAAGCAGCAGTGCCCACGGAGCCAGAGGCAGCCCAGACCCTCCCTGGCCCTATGGGGAGCCTAGGGCTAGGTGAGAAGCAGGCAGGCGCTGCGCTCCTGAGCCAAGCCGCATCGGGGCTGAGGTTTGTTCCCCGAGCCCAGTTTCCCTTTGCAGAATGCAGCTCCTAGCAGCGCGTTTTGTGCGGTTTCGGAGCTAGGCCCTAGGTGGGGCCCTCCCGAGCTGGCTCTGGGGGGGTTGCTAGGGCCAGTGCACACAGGGCTTCTTCAGGCCAAATCAGCCTTCTCCGCGAAGGAGAAGACGTTTGGAGTTGGTTTCCAGCGGCGGAGACCACCAGCCAAGCAGCAGTGCCCACGGAGCCAGAGGCAGCCCAGACCCTCCCTGGCCCTATGGGGAGCCTAGGGCTAGGTGAGAAGCAGGCAGGCGCTGCGCTCCTGAGCCAAGCCGCATCGGGGCTGAGGTTTGTTCCCCGAGCCCAGTTTCCCTTTGCAGAATGCAGCTCCTAGCAGCGCGTTTTGTGCGGTTTCGGAGCTAGGCCCTAGGTGGGGCCCTCCCGAGCTGGCTCTGGGGGGGTTGCTAGGGCCAGTGCACACAGGGCTTCTTCAGGCCAAATCAGCCTTCTCCGCGAAGGAGAAGACGTTTGGAGTTGGTTTCCAGCGGCGGAGACCACCAGCCAAGCAGCAGTGCCCACGGAGCCAGAGGCAGCCCAGACCCTCCTTGGCCCTATGGGCAGCCTAGGGCTAGGTGAGAACCAGGCAGGCGCTGCGCTCCTGAGCCAAGCCGCATCGGGGCTGAGGTTTGTTCCCCGAGCCCAGTTTCCCTTTGCAGAATGCAGCTCCTAGCAGCGCGTTTTGTGCGGTTTCGGAGCTAGGCCCTAGGTGGGGCCCTCCCGAGCTGGCTCTGGGGGGGTTGCTAGGGCCAGTGCACACAGGGCTTCTTCAGGCCAAATCAGCCTTCTCCGCGAAGGAGAAGACGTTTGGAGTTGGTTTCCAGCGGCGGAGACCACCAGCCAAGCAGCAGTGCCCACGGAGCCAGAGGCAGCCCAGACCCTCCTTGGCCCTATGGGCAGCCTAGGGCTAAGTGAGAACCAGGCAGGCGCTGCGCTCCTGAGCCAAGCCGCATCGGGGCTGAGGTTTGTTCCCCGAGCCCAGTTTCCCTTTGCAGAATGCAGCTCCTAGCAGCTCGTTTTGTGCGGTTTCGGAGCTAGGCCCTAGGTGGGGCCCTCCCGAGCTGGCTCTGGGGGGGTTGCTAGGGCCAGTGCACACAGGGCTTCTTCAGGCCAAATCAGCCTTCTCCGCGAAGGAGAAGACGTTTGGAGTTGGTTTCCAGCGGCGGAGACCACCAGCCAAGCAGCAGTGCCCACGGAGCCAGAGGCAGCCCAGACCCTCCTTGGCCCTATGGGCAGCCTAGGGCTAGGTGAGAACCAGGCAGGCGCTGCGCTCCTGAGCCAAGCCGCATCGGGGCTGAGGTTTGTTCCCCGAGCCCAGTTTCCCTTTGCAGAATGCAGCTCCTAGCAGCGCGTTTTGTGCGGTTTCGGAGCTAGGCCCTAGGTGGGGCCCTCCCGAGCTGGCTCTGGGGGGGTTGCTAGGGCCAGTGCACACAGGGCTTCTTCAGGCCAAATCAGCCTTCTCCGCGAAGGAGAAGACGTTTGGAGTTGGTTTCCAGCGGCGGAGACCACCAGCCAAGCAGCAGTGCCCACGGAGCCAGAGGCAGCCCAGACCCTCCCTGGCCCTATGGGCAGCCTAGGGCTAGGTGAGAACCAGGCAGGCGCTGCGCTCCTGAGCCAAGCCACATCGGGGCTGAGGTTTGTTCCCCGAGCCCAGTTTCCCTTTGCAGAATGCAGCTCCTAGCAGCGCGTTTTGTGCGGTTTCGGAGCTAGGCCCTAGGTGGGGCCCTCCCGAGCTGGCTCTGGGGGGGTTGCTAGGGCCAGTGCACACAGGGCTTCTTCAGGCCAAATCAGCCTTCTCCGCGAAGGAGAAGACGTTTGGAGTTGGTTTCCAGCGGCGGAGACCACCAGCCAAGCAGCAGTGCCCACGGAGCCAGAGGCAGCCCAGACCCTCCCTGGCCCTATGGGGAGCCTAGGGCTAGGTGAGAAGCAGGCAGGCGCTGCGCTCCTGAGCCAAGCCGCATCGGGGCTGAGGTTTGTTCCCCGAGCCCAGTTTCCCTTTGCAGAATGCAGCTCCTAGCAGCGCGTTTTGTGCGGTTTCGGAGCTAGGCCCTAGGTGGGGCCCTCCCGAGCTGGCTCTGGGGGGGTTGCTAGGGCCAGTGCACACAGGGCTTCTTCAGGCCAAATCAGCCTTCTCCGCGAAGGAGAAGACGTTTGGAGTTGGTTTCCAGCGGCGGAGACCACCAGCCAAGCAGCAGTGCCCACGGAGCCAGAGGCAGCCCAGACCCTCCTTGGCCCTATGGGCAGCCTAGGGCTAGGTGAGAACCAGGCAGGCGCTGCGCTCCTGAGCCAAGCCGCATCGGGGCTGAGGTTTGTTCCCCGAGCCCAGTTTCCCTTTGCAGAATGCAGCTCCTAGCAGCGCGTTTTGTGCGGTTTCGGAGCTAGGCCCTAGGTGGGGCCCTCCCGAGCTGGCTCTGGGGGGGTTGCTAGGGCCAGTGCACACAGGGCTTCTTCAGGCCAAATCAGCCTTCTCCGCGAAGGAGAAGACGTTTGGAGTTGGTTTCCAGCGGCGGAGACCACCAGCCAAGCAGCAGTGCCCACGGAGCCAGAGGCAGCCCAGACCCTCCTTGGCCCTATGGGCAGCCTAGGGCTAGGTGAGAACCAGGCAGGCGCTGCGCTCCTGAGCCAAGCCGCATCGGGGCTGAGGTTTGTTCCCCGAGCCCAGTTTCCCTTTGCAGAATGCAGCTCCTAGCAGCGCGTTTTGTGCGGTTTCGGAGCTAGGCCCTAGGTGGGGCCCTCCCGAGCTGGCTCTGGGGGGGTTGCTAGGGCCAGTGCACACAGGGCTTCTTCAGGCCAAATCAGCCTTCTCCGCGAAGGAGAAGACGTTTGGAGTGGGTTTCCAGCGGCGGAGACCACCAGCCAAGCAGCAGTGCCCACGGAGCCAGAGGCAGCCCAGACCCTCCCTGGCCCTATGGGCAGCCTAGGGCTAGGTGAGAACCAGGCAGGCGCTGCGCTCCTGAGCCAAGCCGCATCGGGGCTGAGGTTTGTTCCCCGAGCCCAGTTTCCCTTTGCAGAATGCAGCTCCTAGCAGCGCGTTTTGTGCGGTTTCGGAGCTAGGCCCTAGGTGGGGCCCTCCCGAGCTGGCTCTGGGGGGGTTGCTAGGGCCAGTGCACACAGGGCTTCTTCAGGCCAAATCAGCCTTCTCCGCGAAGGAGAAGACGTTTGGAGTTGGTTTCCAGCGGCGGAGACCACCAGCCAAGCAGCAGTGCCCACGGAGCCAGAGGCAGCCCAGACCCTCCTTGGCCCTATGGGCAGCCTAGGGCTAGGTGAGAACCAGGCAGGCGCTGCGCTCCTGAGCCAAGCCGCATCGGGGCTGAGGTTTGTTCCCCGAGCCCAGTTTCCCTTTGCAGAATGCAGCTCCTAGCAGCGCGTTTTGTGCGGTTTCGGAGCTAGGCCCTAGGTGGGGCCCTCCCGAGCTGGCTCTGGGGGGGTTGCTAGGGCCAGTGCACACAGGGCTTCTTCAGGCCAAATCAGCCTTCTCCGCGAAGGAGAAGACGTTTGGAGTTGGTTTCCAGCGGCGGAGACCACCAGCCAAGCAGCAGTGCCCACGGAGCCAGAGGCAGCCCAGACCCTCCCTGGCCCTATGGGCAGCCTAGGGCTAGGTGAGAACCAGGCAGGCGCTGCGCTCCTGAGCCAAGCCGCATCGGGGCTGAGGTTTGTTCCCCGAGCCCAGTTTCCCTTTGCAGAATGCAGCTCCTAGCAGCGCGTTTTGTGCGGTTTCGGAGCTAGGCCCTAGGTGGGGCCCTCCCGAGCTGGCTCTGGGGGGGTTGCTAGGGCCAGTGCACACAGGGCTTCTTCAGGCCAAATCAGCCTTCTCCGCGAAGGAGAAGACGTTTGGAGTTGGTTTCCAGCGGCGGAGACCACCAGCCAAGCAGCAGTGCCCACGGAGCCAGAGGCAGCCCAGACCCTCCTTGGCCCTATGGGCAGCCTAGGGCTAGGTGAGAACCAGGCAGGCGCTGCGCTCCTGAGCCAAGCCGCATCGGGGCTGAGGTTTGTTCCCCGAGCCCAGTTTCCCTTTGCAGAATGCAGCTCCTAGCAGCGCGTTTTGTGCGGTTTCGGAGCTAGGCCCTAGGTGGGGCCCTCCCGAGCTGGCTCTGGGGGGGTTGCTAGGGCCAGTGCACACAGGGCTTCTTCAGGCCAAATCAGCCTTCTCCGCGAAGGAGAAGACGTTTGGAGTGGGTTTCCAGCGGCGGAGACCACCAGCCAAGCAGCAGTGCCCACGGAGCCAGAGGCAGCCCAGACCCTCCCTGGCCCTATGGGGAGCCTAGGGCTAGGTGAGAACCAGGCAGGCGCTGCGCTCCTGAGCCAAGCCGCATCGGGGCTGAGGTTTGTTCCCCGAGCCCAGTTTCCCTTTGCAGAATGCAGCTCCTAGCAGCGCGTTTTGTGCGGTTTCGGAGCTAGGCCCTAGGTGGGGCCCTCCCGAGCTGGCTCTGGGGGGGTTGCTAGGGCCAGTGCACACAGGGCTTCTTCAGGCCAAATCAGCCTTCTCCGCGAAGGAGAAGACGTTTGGAGTTGGTTTCCAGCGGCGGAGACCACCAGCCAAGCAGCAGTGCCCACGGAGCCAGAGGCAGCCCAGACCCTCCTTGGCCCTATGGGCAGCCTAGGGCTAGGTGAGAACCAGGCAGGCGCTGCGCTCCTGAGCCAAGCCGCATCGGGGCTGAGGTTTGTTCCCCGAGCCCAGTTTCCCTTTGCAGAATGCAGCTCCTAGCAGCGCGTTTTGTGCGGTTTCGGAGCTAGGCCCTAGGTGGGGCCCTCCCGAGCTGGCTCTGGGGGGGTTGCTAGGGCCAGTGCACACAGGGCTTCTTCAGGCCAAATCAGCCTTCTCCGCGAAGGAGAAGACGTTTGGAGTTGGTTTCCAGCGGCGGAGACCACCAGCCAAGCAGCAGTGCCCACGGAGCCAGAGGCAGCCCAGACCCTCCCTGGCCCTATGGGCAGCCTAGGGCTAGGTGAGAACCAGGCAGGCGCTGCGCTCCTGAGCCAAGCCGCATCGGGGCTGAGGTTTGTTCCCCGAGCCCAGTTTCCCTTTGCAGAATGCAGCTCCTAGCAGCGCGTTTTGTGCGGTTTCGGAGCTAGGCCCTAGGTGGGGCCCTCCCGAGCTGGCTCTGGGGGGGTTGCTAGGGCCAGTGCACACAGGGCTTCTTCAGGCCAAATCAGCCTTCTCCGCGAAGGAGAAGACGTTTGGAGTGGGTTTCCAGCGGCGGAGACCACCAGCCAAGCAGCAGTGCCCACGGAGCCAGAGGCAGCCCAGACCCTCCCTGGCCCTATGGGCAGCCTAGGGCTAGGTGAGAAGCAGGCAGGCGCTGCGCTCCTGAGCCAAGCCGCATCGGGGCTGAGGTTTGTTCCCCGAGCCCAGTTTCCCTTTGCAGAATGCAGCTCCTAGCAGCGCGTTTTGTGCGGTTTCGGAGCTAGGCCCTAGGTGGGGCCCTCCCGAGCTGGCTCTGGGGGGGTTGCTAGGGCCAGTGCACACAGGGCTTCTTCAGGCCAAATCAGCCTTCTCCGCGAAGGAGAAGACGTTTGGAGTTGGTTTCCAGCGGCGGAGACCACCAGCCAAGCAGCAGTGCCCACGGAGCCAGAGGCAGCCCAGACCCTCCCTGGCCCTATGGGGAGCCTAGGGCTAGGTGAGAACCAGGCAGGCGCTGCGCTCCTGAGCCAAGCCGCATCGGGGCTGAGGTTTGTTCCCCGAGCCCAGTTTCCCTTTGCAGAATGCAGCTCCTAGCAGCGCGTTTTGTGCGGTTTCGGAGCTAGGCCCTAGGTGGGGCCCTCCCGAGCTGGCTCTGGGGGGGTTGCTAGGGCCAGTGCACACAGGGCTTCTTCAGGCCAAATCAGCCTTCTCCGCGAAGGAGAAGACGTTTGGAGTTGGTTTCCAGCGGCGGAGACCACCAGCCAAGCAGCAGTGCCCACGGAGCCAGAGGCAGCCCAGACCCTCCCTGGCCCTATGGGGAGCCTAGGGCTAGGTGAGAACCAGGCAGGCGCTGCGCTCCTGAGCCAAGCCGCATCGGGGCTGAGGTTTGTTCCCCGAGCCCAGTTTCCCTTTGCAGAATGCAGCTCCTAGCAGCGCGTTTTGTGCGGTTTCGGAGCTAGGCCCTAGGTGGGGCCCTCCCGAGCTGGCTCTGGGGGGGTTGCTAGGGCCAGTGCACACAGGGCTTCTTCAGGCCAAATCAGCCTTCTCCGCGAAGGAGAAGACGTTTGGAGTTGGTTTCCAGCGGCGGAGACCACCAGCCAAGCAGCAGTGCCCACGGAGCCAGAGGCAGCCCAGACCCTCCCTGGCCCTATGGGGAGCCTAGGGCTAGGTGAGAACCAGGCAGGCGCTGCGCTCCTGAGCCAAGCCGCATCGGGGCTGAGGTTTGTTCCCCGAGCCCAGTTTCCCTTTGCAGAATGCAGCTCCTAGCAGCGCGTTTTGTGCGGTTTCGGAGCTAGGCCCTAGGTGGGGCCCTCCCGAGCTGGCTCTGGGGGGGTTGCTAGGGCCAGTGCACACAGGGCTTCTTCAGGCCAAATCAGCCTTCTCCGCAAAGGAGAAGACGTTTGGAGTGGGTTTCCAGCGGCGGAGACCACCAGCCAAGCAGCAGTGCCCTCGGAGCCAGAGGCAGCCCAGACCCTCCCTGGCCCTATGGGGAGCCTAGGGCTAGGTGAGAAGCAGGCAGGCGCTGCGCTCCTGAGCCAAGCCGCATCGGGGCTGAGGTTTGTTCCCCGAGCCCAGTTTCCCTTTGCAGAATGCAGCTCCTAGCAGCGCGTTTTGTGCGGTTTCGGAGCTAGGCCCTAGGTGGGGCCCTCCCGAGCTGGCTCTGGGGGGGTTGCTAGGGCCAGTGCACACAGGGCTTCTTCAGGCCAAATCAGCCTTCTCCGCGAAGGAGAAGACGTTTGGAGTTGGTTTCCAGCGGCGGAGACCACCAGCCAAGCAGCAGTGCCCACGGAGCCAGAGGCAGCCCAGACCCTCCTTGGCCCTATGGGGAGCCTAGGGCTAGGTGAGAACCAGGCAGGCGCTGCGCTCCTGAGCCAAGCCGCATCGGGGCTGAGGTTTGTTCCCCGAGCCCAGTTTCCCTTTGCAGAATGCAGCTCCTAGCAGCGCGTTTTGTGCGGTTTCGGAGCTAGGCCCTAGGTGGGGCCCTCCCGAGCTGGCTCTGGGGGGGTTGCTAGGGCCAGTGCACACAGGGCTTCTTCAGGCCAAATCAGCCTTCTCCGCGAAGGAGAAGACGTTTGGAGTTGGTTTCCAGCGGCGGAGACCACCAGCCAAGCAGCAGTGCCCACGGAGCCAGAGGCAGCCCAGACCCTCCCTGGCCCTATGGGGAGCCTAGGGCTAGGTGAGAACCAGGCAGGCGCTGCGCTCCTGAGCCAAGCCGCATCGGGGCTGAGGTTTGTTCCCCGAGCCCAGTTTCCCTTTGCAGAATGCAGCTCCTAGCAGCGCGTTTTGTGCGGTTTCGGAGCTAGGCCCTAGGTGGGGCCCTCCCGAGCTGGCTCTGGGGGGGTTGCTAGGGCCAGTGCACACAGGGCTTCTTCAGGCCAAATCAGCCTTCTCCGCGAAGGAGAAGACGTTTGGAGTTGGTTTCCAGCGGCGGAGACCACCAGCCAAGCAGCAGTGCCCACGGAGCCAGAGGCAGCCCAGACCCTCCCTGGCCCTATGGGGAGCCTAGGGCTAGGTGAGAACCAGGCAGGCGCTGCGCTCCTGAGCCAAGCCGCATCGGGGCTGAGGTTTGTTCCCCGAGCCCAGTTTCCCTTTGCAGAATGCAGCTCCTAGCAGCGCGTTTTGTGCGGTTTCGGAGCTAGGCCCTAGGTGGGGCCCTCCCGAGCTGGCTCTGGGGGGGTTGCTAGGGCCAGTGCACACAGGGCTTCTTCAGGCCAAATCAGCCTTCTCCGCGAAGGAGAAGACGTTTGGAGTGGGTTTCCAGCGGCGGAGACCACCAGCCAAGCAGCAGTGCCCTCGGAGCCAGAGGCAGCCCAGACCCTCCCTGGCCCTATGGGGAGCCTAGGGCTAGGTGAGAAGCAGGCAGGCGCTGCGCTCCTGAGCCAAGCCGCATCGGGGCTGAGGTTTGTTCCCCGAGCCCAGTTTCCCTTTGCAGAATGCAGCTCCTAGCAGCGCGTTTTGTGCGGTTTCGGAGCTAGGCCCTAGGTGGGGCCCTCCCGAGCTGGCTCTGGGGGGGTTGCTAGGGCCAGTGCACACAGGGCTTCTTCAGGCCAAATCAGCCTTCTCCGCGAAGGAGAAGACGTTTGGAGTTGGTTTCCAGCGGCGGAGACCACCAGCCAAGCAGCAGTGCCCACGGAGCCAGAGGCAGCCCAGACCCTCCTTGGCCCTATGGGCAGCCTAGGGCTAGGTGAGAAGCAGGCAGGCGCTGCGCTCCTGAGCCAAGCCGCATCGGGGCTGAGGTTTGTTCCCCGAGCCCAGTTTCCCTTTGCAGAATGCAGCTCCTAGCAGCTCGTTTTGTGCCGTTTCGGAGCTAGGCCCTAGGTGGGGCCCTCCCGAGCTGGCTCTGGGGGGGTTGCTAGGGCCAGTGCACACAGGGCTTCTTCAGGCCAAATCAGCCTTCTCCGCGAAGGAGAAGACGTTTGGAGTTGGTTTCCAGCGGCGGAGACCACCAGCCAAGCAGCAGTGCCCACGGAGCCAGAGGCAGCCCAGACCCTCCTTGGCCCTATGGGCAGCCTAGGGCTAGGTGAGAACCAGGCAGGCGCTGCGCTCCTGAGCCAAGCCGCATCGGGGCTGAGGTTTGTTCCCCGAGCCCAGTTTCCCTTTGCAGAATGCAGCTCCTAGCAGCGCGTTTTGTGCGGTTTCGGAGCTAGGCCCTAGGTGGGGCCCTCCCGAGCTGGCTCTGGGGGGGTTGCTAGGGCCAGTGCACACAGGGCTTCTTCAGGCCAAATCAGCCTTCTCCGCGAAGGAGAAGACGTTTGGAGTTGGTTTCCAGCGGCGGAGACCACCAGCCAAGCAGCAGTGCCCACGGAGCCAGAGGCAGCCCAGACCCTCCCTGGCCCTATGGGCAGCCTAGGGCTAGGTGAGAACCAGGCAGGCGCTGCGCTCCTGAGCCAAGCCACATCGGGGCTGAGGTTTATTCCCCGAGCCCAGTTTCCCTTTGCAGAATGCAGCTCCTAGCAGCGCGTTTTGTGCGGTGTCGGAGCTAGGCCCTAGGTGGGGCCCTCCCGAGCTGGCTCTGGGGGGGTTGCTAGGGCCAGTGCACACAGGGCTTCTTCAGGCCAAATCAGCCTTCTCCGCGAAGGAGAAGACGTTTGGAGTTGGTTTCCAGCGGCGGAGACCACCAGCCAAGCAGCAGTGCCCACGGAGCCAGAGGCAGCCCAGACCCTCCTTGGCCCTATGGGGAGCCTAGGGCTAGGTGAGAAGCAGGCAGGCGCTGCGCTCCTGAGCCAAGCCGCATCGGGGCTGAGGTTTGTTCCCCGAGCCCAGTTTCCCTTTGCAGAATGCAGCTCCTAGCAGCGCGTTTTGTGCGGTTTCGGAGCTAGGCCCTAGGTGGGGCCCTCCCGAGCTGGCTCTGGGGGGGTTGCTAGGGCCAGTGCACACAGGGCTTCTTCAGGCCAAATCAGCCTTCTCCGCGAAGGAGAAGACGTTTGGAGTTGGTTTCCAGCGGCGGAGACCACCAGCCAAGCAGCAGTGCCCACGGAGCCAGAGGCAGCCCAGACCCTCCCTGGCCCTATGGGGAGCCTAGGGCTAGGTGAGAACCAGGCAGGCGCTGCGCTCCTGAGCCAAGCCGCATCGGGGCTGAGGTTTGTTCCCCGAGCCCAGTTTCCCTTTGCAGAATGCAGCTCCTAGCAGCGCGTTTTGTGCGGTTTCGGAGCTAGGCCCTAGGTGGGGCCCTCCCGAGCTGGCTCTGGGGGGGTTGCTAGGGCCAGTGCACACAGGGCTTCTTCAGGCCAAATCAGCCTTCTCCGCGAAGGAGAAGACGTTTGGAGTTGGTTTCCAGCGGCGGAGACCACCAGCCAAGCAGCAGTGCCCACGGAGCCAGAGGCAGCCCAGACCCTCCTTGGCCCTATGGGCAGCCTAGGGCTAGGTGAGAACCAGGCAGGCGCTGCGCTCCTGAGCCAAGCCGCATCGGGGCTGAGGTTTGTTCCCCGAGCCCAGTTTCCCTTTGCAGAATGCAGCTCCTAGCAGCGCGTTTTGTGCGGTTTCGGAGCTAGGCCCTAGGTGGGGCCCTCCCGAGCTGGCTCTGGGGGGGTTGCTAGGGCCAGTGCACACAGGGCTTCTTCAGGCCAAATCAGCCTTCTCCGCGAAGGAGAAGACGTTTGGAGTTGGTTTCCAGCGGCGGAGACCACCAGCCAAGCAGCAGTGCCCACGGAGCCAGAGGCAGCCCAGACCCATCTGGCCCTATGGGGAGCCTAGGGCTAGGTGAGAAGCAGGCAGGCGCTGCGCTCCTGAGCCAAGCCGCATCGGGGCTGAGGTTTGTTCCCCGAGCCCAGTTTCCCTTTGCAGAATGCAGCTCCTAGCAGCGCGTTTTGTGCGGTTTCGGAGCTAGGCCCTAGGTGGGGCCCTCCCGAGCTGGCTCTGGGGGGGTTGCTAGGGCCAGTGCACACAGGGCTTCTTCAGGCCAAATCAGCCTTCTCCGCGAAGGAGAAGACGTTTGGAGTTGGTTTCCAGCGGCGGAGACCACCAGCCAAGCAGCAGTGCCCACGGAGCCAGAGGCAGCCCAGACCCTCCTTGGCCCTATGGGGAGCCTAGGGCTAGGTGAGAACCAGGCAGGCGCTGCGCTCCTGAGCCAAGCCGCATCGGGGCTGAGGTTTGTTCCCCGAGCCCAGTTTCCCTTTGCAGAATGCAGCTCCTAGCAGCGCGTTTTGTGCGGTTTCGGAGCTAGGCCCTAGGTGGGGCCCTCCCGAGCTGGCTCTGGGGGGGTTGCTAGGGCCAGTGCACACAGGGCTTCTTCAGGCCAAATCAGCCTTCTCCGCGAAGGAGAAGACGTTTGGAGTTGGTTTCCAGCGGCGGAGACCACCAGCCAAGCAGCAGTGCCCACGGAGCCAGAGGCAGCCCAGACCCTCCCTGGCCCTATGGGGAGCCTAGGGCTAGGTGAGAACCAGGCAGGCGCTGCGCTCCTGAGCCAAGCCGCATCGGGGCTGAGGTTTGTTCCCCGAGCCCAGTTTCCCTTTGCAGAATGCAGCTCCTAGCAGCGCGTTTTGTGCGGTTTCGGAGCTAGGCCCTAGGTGGGGCCCTCCCGAGCTGGCTCTGGGGGGGTTGCTAGGGCCAGTGCACACAGGGCTTCTTCAGGCCAAATCAGCCTTCTCCGCGAAGGAGAAGACGTTTGGAGTTGGTTTCCAGCGGCGGAGACCACCAGCCAAGCAGCAGTGCCCACGGAGCCAGAGGCAGCCCAGACCCTCCCTAGCCCTATGGGGAGCCTAGGGCTAGGTGAGAACCAGGCAGGCGCTGCGCTCCTGAGCCAAGCCGCATCGGGGCTGAGGTTTGTTCCCCGAGCCCAGTTTCCCTTTGCAGAATGCAGCTCCTAGCAGCGCGTTTTGTGCGGTTTCGGAGCTAGGCCCTAGGTGGGGCCCTCCCGAGCTGGCTCTGGGGGGGTTGCTAGGGCCAGTGCACACAGGGCTTCTTCAGGCCAAATCAGCCTTCTCCGCGAAGGAGAAGACGTTTGGAGTTGGTTTCCAGCGGCGGAGACCACCAGCCAAGCAGCAGTGCCCACGGAGCCAGAGGCAGCCCAGACCCTCCTTGGCCCTATGGGGAGCCTAGGGCTAGGTGAGAACCAGGCAGGCGCTGCGCTCCTGAGCCAAGCCGCATCGGGGCTGAGGTTTGTTCCCCGAGCCCAGTTTCCCTTTGCAGAATGCAGCTCCTAGCAGCGCGTTTTGTGCGGTTTCGGAGCTAGGCCCTAGGTGGGGCCCTCCCGAGCTGGCTCTGGGGGGGTTGCTAGGGCCAGTGCACACAGGGCTTCTTCAGGCCAAATCAGCCTTCTCCGCGAAGGAGAAGACGTTTGGAGTTGGTTTCCAGCGGCGGAGACCACCAGCCAAGCAGCAGTGCCCACGGAGCCAGAGGCAGCCCAGACCCTCCCTGGCCCTATGGGCAGCCTAGGGCTAGGTGAGAACCAGGCAGGCGCTGCGCTCCTGAGCCAAGCCGCATCGGGGCTGAGGTTTGTTCCCCGAGCCCAGTTTCCCTTTGCAGAATGCAGCTCCTAGCAGCGCGTTTTGTGCGGTTTCGGAGCTAGGCCCTAGGTGGGGCCCTCCCGAGCTGGCTCTGGGGGGGTTGCTAGGGCCAGTGCACACAGGGCTTCTTCAGGCCAAATCAGCCTTCTCCGCGAAGGAGAAGACGTTTGGAGTTGGTTTCCAGCGGCGGAGACCACCAGCCAAGCAGCAGTGCCCACGGAGCCAGAGGCAGCCCAGACCCTCCCTGGCCCTATGGGCAGCCTAGGGCTAGGTGAGAACCAGGCAGGCGCTGCGCTCCTGAGCCAAGCCGCATCGGGGCTGAGGTTTGTTCCCCGAGCCCAGTTTCCCTTTGCAGAATGCAGCTCCTAGCAGCGCGTTTTGTGCGGTTTCGGAGCTAGGCCCTAGGTGGGGCCCTCCCGAGCTGGCTCTGGGGGGGTTGCTAGGGCCAGTGCACACAGGGCTTCTTCAGGCCAAATCAGCCTTCTCCGCGAAGGAGAAGACGTTTGGAGTTGGTTTCCAGCGGCGGAGACCACCAGCCAAGCAGCAGTGCCCACGGAGCCAGAGGCAGCCCAGACCCATCTGGCCCTATGGGGAGCCTAGGGCTAGGTGAGAAGCAGGCAGGCGCTGCGCTCCTGAGCCAAGCCGCATCGGGGCTGAGGTTTGTTCCCCGAGCCCAGTTTCCCTTTGCAGAATGCAGCTCCTAGCAGCGCGTTTTGTGCGGTTTCGGAGCTAGGCCCTAGGTGGGGCCCTCCCGAGCTGGCTCTGGGGGGGTTGCTAGGGCCAGTGCACACAGGGCTTCTTCAGGCCAAATCAGCCTTCTCCGCGAAGGAGAAGACGTTTGGAGTTGGTTTCCAGCGGCGGAGACCACCAGCCAAGCAGCAGTGCCCACGGAGCCAGAGGCAGCCCAGACCCTCCTTGGCCCTATGGGGAGCCTAGGGCTAGGTGAGAACCAGGCAGGCGCTGCGCTCCTGAGCCAAGCCGCATCGGGGCTGAGGTTTGTTCCCCGAGCCCAGTTTCCCTTTGCAGAATGCAGCTCCTAGCAGCGCGTTTTGTGCGGTTTCGGAGCTAGGCCCTAGGTGGGGCCCTCCCGAGCTGGCTCTGGGGGGGTTGCTAGGGCCAGTGCACACAGGGCTTCTTCAGGCCAAATCAGCCTTCTCCGCGAAGGAGAAGACGTTTGGAGTTGGTTTCCAGCGGCGGAGACCACCAGCCAAGCAGCAGTGCCCACGGAGCCAGAGGCAGCCCAGACCCTCCCTGGCCCTATGGGGAGCCTAGGGCTAGGTGAGAACCAGGCAGGCGCTGCGCTCCTGAGCCAAGCCGCATCGGGGCTGAGGTTTGTTCCCCGAGCCCAGTTTCCCTTTGCAGAATGCAGCTCCTAGCAGCGCGTTTTGTGCGGTTTCGGAGCTAGGCCCTAGGTGGGGCCCTCCCGAGCTGGCTCTGGGGGGGTTGCTAGGGCCAGTGCACACAGGGCTTCTTCAGGCCAAATCAGCCTTCTCCGCGAAGGAGAAGACGTTTGGAGTTGGTTTCCAGCGGCGGAGACCACCAGCCAAGCAGCAGTGCCCACGGAGCCAGAGGCAGCCCAGACCCTCCCTAGCCCTATGGGGAGCCTAGGGCTAGGTGAGAACCAGGCAGGCGCTGCGCTCCTGAGCCAAGCCGCATCGGGGCTGAGGTTTGTTCCCCGAGCCCAGTTTCCCTTTGCAGAATGCAGCTCCTAGCAGCTCGTTTTGTGCCGTTTCGGAGCTAGGCCCTAGGTGGGGCCCTCCCGAGCTGGCTCTGGGGGGGTTGCTAGGGCCAGTGCACACAGGGCTTCTTCAGGCCAAATCAGCCTTCTCCGCGAAGGAGAAGACGTTTGGAGTTGGTTTCCAGCGGCGGAGACCACCAGCCAAGCAGCAGTGCCCACGGAGCCAGAGGCAGCCCAGACCCTCCTTGGCCCTATGGGGAGCCTAGGGCTAGGTGAGAACCAGGCAGGTGCTGCGCTCCTGAGCCAAGCCACATCGGGGCTGAGGTTTGTTCCCCGAGCCCAGTTTCCCTTTGCAGAATGCAGCTCCTAGCAGCGCGTTTTGTGCGGTTTCGGAGCTAGGCCCTAGGTGGGGCCCTCCCGAGCTGGCTCTGGGGGGGTTGCTAGGGCCAGTGCACACAGGGCTTCTTCAGGCCAAATCAGCCTTCTCCGCGAAGGAGAAGACGTTTGGAGTTGGTTTCCAGCGGCGGAGACCACCAGCCAAGCAGCAGTGCCCACGGAGCCAGAGGCAGCCCAGACCCTCCCTGGCCCTATGGGCAGCCTAGGGCTAGGTGAGAACCAGGCAGGCGCTGCGCTCCTGAGCCAAGCCGCATCGGGGCTGAGGTTTGTTCCCCGAGCCCAGTTTCCCTTTGCAGAATGCAGCTCCTAGCAGCCCGTTTTGTGCGGTTTCGGAGCTAGGCCCTAGGTGGGGCCCTCCCGAGCTGGCTCTGGGGGGGTTGCTAGGGCCAGTGCACACAGGGCTTCTTCAGGCCAAATCAGCCTTCTCCGCGAAGGAGAAGACGTTTGGAGTTGGTTTCCAGCGGCGGAGACCACCAGCCAAGCAGCAGTGCCCACGGAGCCAGAGGCAGCCCAGACCCTCCCTGGCCCTATGGGCAGCCTAGGGCTAGGTGAGAACCAGGCAGGCGCTGCGCTCCTGAGCCAAGCCGCATCGGGGCTGAGGTTTGTTCCCCGAGCCCAGTTTCCCTTTGCAGAATGCAGCTCCTAGCAGCGCGTTTTGTGCGGTTTCGGAGCTAGGCCCAAAGGTGGGGCCCTACCGAGCTGGCTCTGGGGGGGTTGCTAGGGCCAGTGCACACAGGGCTTCTTCAGGCCAAATCAGCCTTCTCCGCGAAGGAGAAGACGTTTGGAGTTGGTTTCCAGCGGCGGAGACCACCAGCCAAGCAGCAGTGCCCACGGAGCCAGAGGCAGCCCAGACCCTCCTTGGCCCTATGGGCAGCCTAGGGCTAGGTGAGAACCAGGCAGGCGCTGCGCTCCTGAGCCAAGCCGCATCGGGGCTGTTTGTTCCCCGAGCCCAGTTTCCCTTTGCAGAATGCAGCTCCTAGCAGCGCGTTTTGTGCGGTTTCGGAGCTAGGCCCTAGGTGGGGCCCTCCCGAGCTGGCTCTGGGGGGGTTGCTAGGGCCAGTGCACACAGGGCTTCTTCAGGCCAAATCAGCCTTCTCCGCGAAGGAGAAGACGTTTGGAGTTGGTTTCCAGCGGCGGAGACCACCAGCCAAGCAGCAGTGCCCACGGAGCCAGAGGCAGCCCAGACCCTCCTTGGCCCTATGGGGAGCCTAGGGCTAGGTGAGAACCAGGCAGGCGCTGCGCTCCTGAGCCAAGCCGCATCGGGGCTGAGGTTTGTTCCCCGAGCCCAGTTTCCCTTTGCAGAATGCAGCTCCTAGCAGCGCGTTTTGTGCGGTTTCGGAGCTAGGCCCTAGGTGGGGCCCTCCCGAGCTGGCTCTGGGGGGGTTGCTAGGGCCAGTGCACACAGGGCTTCTTCAGGCCAAATCAGCCTTCTCCGCGAAGGAGAAGACGTTTGGAGTTGGTTTCCAGCGGCGGAGACCACCAGCCAAGCAGCAGTGCCCACGGAGCCAGAGGCAGCCCAGACCCTCCCTGGCCCTATGGGCAGCCTAGGGCTAGGTGAGAACCAGGCAGGCGCTGCGCTCCTGAGCCAAGCCGCATCGGGGCTGAGGTTTGTTCCCCGAGCCCAGTTTCCCTTTGCAGAATGCAGCTCCTAGCAGCGCGTTTTGTGCGGTTTCGGAGCTAGGCCCTAGGTGGGGCCCTCCCGAGCTGGCTCTGGGGGGGTTGCTAGGGCCAGTGCACACAGGGCTTCTTCAGGCCAAATCAGCCTTCTCCGCGAAGGAGAAGACGTTTGGAGTTGGTTTCCAGCGGCGGAGACCACCAGCCAAGCAGCAGTGCCCACGGAGCCAGAGGCAGCCCAGACCCTCCTTGGCCCTATGGGCAGCCTAGGGCTAGGTGAGAACCAGGCAGGCGCTGCGCTCCTGAGCCAAGCCGCATCGGGGCTGTTTGTTCCCCGAGCCCAGTTTCCCTTTGCAGAATGCAGCTCCTAGCAGCGCGTTTTGTGCGGTTTCGGAGCTAGGCCCTAGGTGGGGCCCTCCCGAGCTGGCTCTGGGGGGGTTGCTAGGGCCAGTGCACACAGGGCTTCTTCAGGCCAAATCAGCCTTCTCCGCGAAGGAGAAGACGTTTGGAGTTGGTTTCCAGCGGCGGAGACCACCAGCCAAGCAGCAGTGCCCACGGAGCCAGAGGCAGCCCAGACCCTCCTTGGCCCTATGGGGAGCCTAGGGCTAGGTGAGAACCAGGCAGGCGCTGCGCTCCTGAGCCAAGCCGCATCGGGGCTGAGGTTTGTTCCCCGAGCCCAGTTTCCCTTTGCAGAATGCAGCTCCTAGCAGCGCGTTTTGTGCGGTTTCGGAGCTAGGCCCTAGGTGGGGCCCTCCCGAGCTGGCTCTGGGGGGGTTGCTAGGGCCAGTGCACACAGGGCTTCTTCAGGCCAAATCAGCCTTCTCCGCGAAGGAGAAGACGTTTGGAGTTGGTTTCCAGCGGCGGAGACCACCAGCCAAGCAGCAGTGCCCACGGAGCCAGAGGCAGCCCAGACCCTCCCTGGCCCTATGGGGAGCCTAGGGCTAGGTGAGAAGCAGGCAGGCGCTGCGCTCCTGAGCCAAGCCGCATCGGGGCTGAGGTTTGTTCCCCGAGCCCAGTTTCCCTTTGCAGAATGCAGCTCCTAGCAGCGCGTTTTGTGCGGTTTCGGAGCTAGGCCCTAGGTGGGGCCCTCCCGAGCTGGCTCTGGGGGGGTTGCTAGGGCCAGTGCACACAGGGCTTCTTCAGGCCAAATCAGCCTTCTCCGCGAAGGAGAAGACGTTTGGAGTTGGTTTCCAGCGGCGGAGACCACCAGCCAAGCAGCAGTGCCCACGGAGCCAGAGGCAGCCCAGACCCTCCTTGGCCCTATGGGGAGCCTAGGGCTAGGTGAGAACCAGGCAGGCGCTGCGCTCCTGAGCCAAGCCGCATCGGGGCTGAGGTTTGTTCCCCGAGCCCAGTTTCCCTTTGCAGAATGCAGCTCCTAGCAGCGCGTTTTGTGCGGTTTCGGAGCTAGGCCCTAGGTGGGGCCCTCCCGAGCTGGCTCTGGGGGGGTTGCTAGGGCCAGTGCACACAGGGCTTCTTCAGGCCAAATCAGCCTTCTCCGCGAAGGAGAAGACGTTTGGAGTTGGTTTCCAGCGGCGGAGACCACCAGCCAAGCAGCAGTGCCCACGGAGCCAGAGGCAGCCCAGACCCTCCCTGGCCCTATGGGGAGCCTAGGGCTAGGTGAGAAGCAGGCAGGCGCTGCGCTCCTGAGCCAAGCCGCATCGGGGCTGAGGTTTGTTCCCCGAGCCCAGTTTCCCTTTGCAGAATGCAGCTCCTAGCAGCGCGTTTTGTGCGGTTTCGGAGCTAGGCCCTAGGTGGGGCCCTCCCGAGCTGGCTCTGGGGGGGTTGCTAGGGCCAATGCACACAGGGCTTCTTCAGGCCAAATCAGCCTTCTCCGCGAAGGAGAAGACGTTTGGAGTTGGTTTCCAGCGGCGGAGACCACCAGCCAAGCAGCAGTGCCCACGGAGCCAGAGGCAGCCCAGACCCTCCTTGGCCCTATGGGCAGCCTAGGGCTAGGTGAGAACCAGGCAGGCGCTGCGCTCCTGAGCCAAGCCGCATCGGGGCTGAGGTTTGTTCCCCGAGCCCAGTTTCCCTTTGCAGAATGCAGCTCCTAGCAGCGCGTTTTGTGCGGTTTCGGAGCTAGGCCCTAGGTGGGGCCCTCCCGAGCTGGCTCTGGGGGGGTTGCTAGGGCCAGTGCACACAGGGCTTCTTCAGGCCAAATCAGCCTTCTCCGCGAAGGAGAAGACGTTTGGAGTGGGTTTCCAGCGGCGGAGACCACCAGCCAAGCAGCAGTGCCCACGGAGCCAGAGGCAGCCCAGACCCTCCCTGGCCCTATGGGCAGCCTAGGGCTAGGTGAGAACCAGGCAGGCGCTGCGCTCCTGAGCCAAGCCGCATCGGGGCTGAGGTTTGTTCCCCGAGCCCAGTTTCCCTTTGCAGAATGCAGCTCCTAGCAGCGCGTTTTGTGCGGTTTCGGAGCTAGGCCCTAGGTGGGGCCCTCCCGAGCTGGCTCTGGGGGGGTTGCTAGGGCCAGTGCACACAGGGCTTCTTCAGGCCAAATCAGCCTTCTCCGCGAAGGAGAAGACGTTTGGAGTTGGTTTCCAGCGGCGGAGACCACCAGCCAAGCAGCAGTGCCCACGGAGCCAGAGGCAGCCCAGACCCTCCCTGGCCCTATGGGCAGCCTAGGGCTAGGTGAGAAGCAGGCAAGCGCTGCGCTCCTGAGCCAAGCCGCATCGGGGCTGAGGTTTGTTCCCCGAGCCCAGTTTCCCTTTGCAGAATGCAGCTCCTAGCAGCGCGTTTTGTGCGGTTTCGGAGCTAGGCCCTAGGTGGGGCCCTCCCGAGCTGGCTCTGGGGGGGTTGCTAGGGCCAGTGCACACAGGGCTTCTTCAGGCCAAATCAGCCTTCTCCGCGAAGGAGAAGACGTTTGGAGTTGGTTTCCAGCGGCGGAGACCACCAGCCAAGCAGCAGTGCCCACGGAGCCAGAGGCAGCCCAGACCCTCCCTGGCCCTATGGGGAGCCTAGGGCTAGGTGAGAACCAGGCAGGCGCTGCGCTCCTGAGCCAAGCCGCATCGGGGCTGAGGTTTGTTCCCCGAGCCCAGTTTCCCTTTGCAGAATGCAGCTCCTAGCAGCGCGTTTTGTGCGGTTTCGGAGCTAGGCCCTAGGTGGGGCCCTCCCGAGCTGGCTCTGGGGGGGTTGCTAGGGCCAGTGCACACAGGGCTTCTTCAGGCCAAATCAGCCTTCTCCGCGAAGGAGAAGACGTTTGGAGTTGGTTTCCAGCGGCGGAGACCACCAGCCAAGCAGCAGTGCCCACGGAGCCAGAGGCAGCCCAGACCCTCCCTGGCCCTATGGGGAGCCTAGGGCTAGGTGAGAACCAGGCAGGCGCTGCGCTCCTGAGCCAAGCCGCATCGGGGCTGAGGTTTGTTCCCCGAGCCCAGTTTCCCTTTGCAGAATGCAGCTCCTAGCAGCGCGTTTTGTGCGGTTTCGGAGCTAGGCCCTAGGTGGGGCCCTCCCGAGCTGGCTCTGGGGGGGTTGCTAGGGCCAGTGCACACAGGGCTTCTTCAGGCCAAATCAGCCTTCTCCGCGAAGGAGAAGACGTTTGGAGTTGGTTTCCAGCGGCGGAGACCACCAGCCAAGCAGCAGTGCCCACGGAGCCAGAGGCAGCCCAGACCCTCCCTGGCCCTATGGGGAGCCTAGGGCTAGGTGAGAAGCAGGCAGGCGCTGCGCTCCTGAGCCAAGCCGCATCGGGGCTGAGGTTTGTTCCCCGAGCCCAGTTTCCCTTTGCAGAATGCAGCTCCTAGCAGCGCGTTTTGTGCGGTTTCGGAGCTAGGCCCTAGGTGGGGCCCTCCCGAGCTGGCTCTGGGGGGGTTGCTAGGGCCAGTGCACACAGGGCTTCTTCAGGCCAAATCAGCCTTCTCCGCGAAGGAGAAGACGTTTGGAGTTGGTTTCCAGCGGCGGAGACCACCAGCCAAGCAGCAGTGCCCACGGAGCCAGAGGCAGCCCAGACCCTCCTTGGCCCTATGGGGAGCCTAGGGCTAGGTGAGAACCAGGCAGGCGCTGCGCTCCTGAGCCAAGCCGCATCGGGGCTGAGGTTTGTTCCCCGAGCCCAGTTTCCCTTTGCAGAATGCAGCTCCTAGCAGCGCGTTTTGTGCGGTTTCGGAGCTAGGCCCTAGGTGGGGCCCTCCCGAGCTGGCTCTGGGGGGGTTGCTAGGGCCAGTGCACACAGGGCTTCTTCAGGCCAAATCAGCCTTCTCCGCGAAGGAGAAGACGTTTGGAGTTGGTTTCCAGCGGCGGAGACCACCAGCCAAGCAGCAGTGCCCACGGAGCCAGAGGCAGCCCAGACCCTCCCTGGCCCTATGGGGAGCCTAGGGCTAGGTGAGAACCAGGCAGGCGCTGCGCTCCTGAGCCAAGCCGCATCGGGGCTGAGGTTTGTTCCCCGAGCCCAGTTTCCCTTTGCAGAATGCAGCTCCTAGCAGCGCGTTTTGTGCGGTTTCGGAGCTAGGCCCTAGGTGGGGCCCTCCCGAGCTGGCTCTGGGGGGGTTGCTAGGGCCAGTGCACACAGGGCTTCTTCAGGCCAAATCAGCCTTCTCCGCGAAGGAGAAGACGTTTGGAGTTGGTTTCCAGCGGCGGAGACCACCAGCCAAGCAGCAGTGCCCACGGAGCCAGAGGCAGCCCAGACCCTCCCTGGCCCTATGGGGAGCCTAGGGCTAGGTGAGAACCAGGCAGGCGCTGCGCTCCTGAGCCAAGCCGCATCGGGGCTGAGGTTTGTTCCCCGAGCCCAGTTTCCCTTTGCAGAATGCAGCTCCTAGCAGCGCGTTTTGTGCGGTTTCGGAGCTAGGCCCTAGGTGGGGCCCTCCCGAGCTGGCTCTGGGGGGGTTGCTAGGGCCAGTGCACACAGGGCTTCTTCAGGCCAAATCAGCCTTCTCCGCGAAGGAGAAGACGTTTGGAGTGGGTTTCCAGCGGCGGAGACCACCAGCCAAGCAGCAGTGCCCACGGAGCCAGAGGCAGCCCAGACCCTCCCTGGCCCTATGGGGAGCCTAGGGCTAGGTGAGAAGCAGGCAGGCGCTGCGCTCCTGAGCCAAGCCGCATCGGGGCTGAGGTTTGTTCCCCGAGCCCAGTTTCCCTTTGCAGAATGCAGCTCCTAGCAGCGCGTTTTGTGCGGTTTCGGAGCTAGGCCCTAGGTGGGGCCCTCCCGAGCTGGCTCTGGGGGGGTTGCTAGGGCCAGTGCACACAGGGCTTCTTCAGGCCAAATCAGCCTTCTCCGCGAAGGAGAAGACGTTTGGAGTTGGTTTCCAGCGGCGGAGACCACCAGCCAAGCAGCAGTGCCCACGGAGCCAGAGGCAGCCCAGACCCTCCCTGGCCCTATGGGGAGCCTAGGGCTAGGTGAGAAGCAGGCAGGCGCTGCGCTCCTGAGCCAAGCCGCATCGGGGCTGAGGTTTGTTCCCCGAGCCCAGTTTCCCTTTGCAGAATGCAGCTCCTAGCAGCGCGTTTTGTGCGGTTTCGGAGCTAGGCCCTAGGTGGGGCCCTCCCGAGCTGGCTCTGGGGGGGTTGCTAGGGCCAGTGCACACAGGGCTTCTTCAGGCCAAATCAGCCTTCTCCGCGAAGGAGAAGATGTTTGGAGTTGGTTTCCAGCGGCGGAGACCACCAGCCAAGCAGCAGTGCCCACGGAGCCAGAGGCAGCCCAGACCCTCCTTGGCCCTATGGGCAGCCTAGGGCTAGGTGAGAACCAGGCAGGCGCTGCGCTCCTGAGCCAAGCCGCATCGGGGCTGAGGTTTGTTCCCCGAGCCCAGTTTCCCTTTGCAGAATGCAGCTCCTAGCAGCGCGTTTTGTGCGGTTTCGGAGCTAGGCCCTAGGTGGGGCCCTCCCGAGCTGGCTCTGGGGGGGTTGCTAGGGCCAGTGCACACAGGGCTTCTTCAGGCCAAATCAGCCTTCTCCGCGAAGGAGAAGACGTTTGGAGTTGGTTTCCAGCGGCGGAGACCACCAGCCAAGCAGCAGGGCCCACGGAGCCAGAGGCAGCCCAGACCCTCCTTGGCCCTATGGGCAGCCTAGGGCTAAGTGAGAACCAGGCAGGCGCTGCGCTCCTGAGCCAAGCCGCATCGGGGCTGAGGTTTGTTCCCCGAGCCCAGTTTCCCTTTGCAGAATGCAGCTCCTAGCAGCTCGTTTTGTGCCGTTTCGGAGCTAGGCCCTAGGTGGGGCCCTCCCGAGCTGGCTCTGGGGGGGTTGCTAGGGCCAGTGCACACAGGGCTTCTTCAGGCCAAATCAGCCTTCTCCGCGAAGGAGAAGACGTTTGGAGTTGGTTTCCAGCGGCGGAGACCACCAGCCAAGCAGCAGTGCCCACGGAGCCAGAGGCAGCCCAGACCCTCCTTGGCCCTATGGGCAGCCTAGGGCTAGGTGAGAACCAGGCAGGCGCTGCGCTCCTGAGCCAAGCCGCATCGGGGCTGAGGTTTGTTCCCCGAGCCCAGTTTCCCTTTGCAGAATGCAGCTCCTAGCAGCGCGTTTTGTGCGGTTTCGGAGCTAGGCCCTAGGTGGGGCCCTCCCGAGCTGGCTCTGGGGGGGTTGCTAGGGCCAGTGCACACAGGGCTTCTTCAGGCCAAATCAGCCTTCTCCGCGAAGGAGAAGACGTTTGGAGTTGGTTTCCAGCGGCGGAGACCACCAGCCAAGCAGCAGTGCCCACGGAGCCAGAGGCAGCCCAGACCCTCCCTGGCCCTATGGGCAGCCTAGGGCTAGGTGAGAACCAGGCAGGCGCTGCGCTCCTGAGCCAAGCCGCATCGGGGCTGAGGTTTATTCCCCGAGCCCAGTTTCCCTTTGCAGAATGCAGCTCCTAGCAGCGCGTTTTGTGCGGTTTCGGAGCTAGGCCCTAGGTGGGGCCCTCCCGAGCTGGCTCTGGGGGGGTTGCTAGGGCCAGTGCACACAGGGCTTCTTCAGGCCAAATCAGCCTTCTCCGCGAAGGAGAAGACGTTTGGAGTTGGTTTCCAGCGGCGGAGACCACCAGCCAAGCAGCAGTGCCCACGGAGCCAGAGGCAGCCCAGACCCTCCTTGGCCCTATGGGGAGCCTAGGGCTAGGTGAGAAGCAGGCAGGCGCTGCGCTCCTGAGCCAAGCCGCATCGGGGCTGAGGTTTGTTCCCCGAGCCCAGTTTCCCTTTGCAGAATGCAGCTCCTAGCAGCGCGTTTTGTGCGGTTTCGGAGCTAGGCCCTAGGTGGGGCCCTCCCGAGCTGGCTCTGGGGGGGTTGCTAGGGCCAGTGCACACAGGGCTTCTTCAGGCCAAATCAGCCTTCTCCGCGAAGGAGAAGACGTTTGGAGTTGGTTTCCAGCGGCGGAGACCACCAGCCAAGCAGCAGTGCCCACGGAGCCAGAGGCAGCCCAGACCCTCCCTGGCCCTATGGGGAGCCTAGGGCTAGGTGAGAACCAGGCAGGCGCTGCGCTCCTGAGCCAAGCCGCATCGGGGCTGAGGTTTGTTCCCCGAGCCCAGTTTCCCTTTGCAGAATGCAGCTCCTAGCAGCGCGTTTTGTGCGGTTTCGGAGCTAGGCCCTAGGTGGGGCCCTCCCGAGCTGGCTCTGGGGGGGTTGCTAGGGCCAGTGCACACAGGGCTTCTTCAGGCCAAATCAGCCTTCTCCGCGAAGGAGAAGACGTTTGGAGTTGGTTTCCAGCGGCGGAGACCACCAGCCAAGCAGCAGTGCCCACGGAGCCAGAGGCAGCCCAGACCCTCCTTGGCCCTATGGGCAGCCTAGGGCTAGGTGAGAACCAGGCAGGCGCTGCGCTCCTGAGCCAAGCCGCATCGGGGCTGAGGTTTGTTCCCCGAGCCCAGTTTCCCTTTGCAGAATGCAGCTCCTAGCAGCGCGTTTTGTGCGGTTTCGGAGCTAGGCCCTAGGTGGGGCCCTCCCGAGCTGGCTCTGGGGGGGTTGCTAGGGCCAGTGCACACAGGGCTTCTTCAGGCCAAATCAGCCTTCTCCGCGAAGGAGAAGACGTTTGGAGTTGGTTTCCAGCGGCGGAGACCACCAGCCAAGCAGCAGTGCCCACGGAGCCAGAGGCAGCCCAGACGCTCCCTGGCCCTATGGGGAGCCTAGGGCTAGGTGAGAAGCAGGCAGGCGCTGCGCTCCTGAGCCAAGCCGCATCGGGGCTGAGGTTTGTTCCCCGAGCCCAGTTTCCCTTTGCAGAATGCAGCTCCTAGCAGCGCGTTTTGTGCGGTTTCGGAGCTAGGCCCTAGGTGGGGCCCTCCCGAGCTGGCTCTGGGGGGGTTGCTAGGGCCAGTGCACACAGGGCTTCTTCAGGCCAAATCAGCCTTCTCCGCGAAGGAGAAGACGTTTGGAGTTGGTTTCCAGCGGCGGAGACCACCAGCCAAGCAGCAGTGCCCACGGAGCCAGAGGCAGCCCAGACCCTCCTTGGCCCTATGGGGAGCCTAGGGCTAGGTGAGAACCAGGCAGGCGCTGCGATCCTGAGCCAAGCCGCATCGGGGCTGAGGTTTGTTCCCCGAGCCCAGTTTCCCTTTGCAGAATGCAGCTCCTAGCAGCGCGTTTTGTGCGGTTTCGGAGCTAGGCCCTAGGTGGGGCCCTCCCGAGCTGGCTCTGGGGGGGTTGCTAGGGCCAGTGCACACAGGGCTTCTTCAGGCCAAATCAGCCTTCTCCGCGAAGGAGAAGACGTTTGGAGTTGGTTTCCAGCGGCGGAGACCACCAGCCAAGCAGCAGTGCCCACGGAGCCAGAGGCAGCCCAGACCCTCCTGGGCCCTATGGGGAGCCTAGGGCTAGGTGAGAACCAGGCAGGCGCTGCGCTCCTGAGCCAAGCCGCATCGGGGCTGAGGTTTGTTCCCCGAGCCCAGCTTCCCTTTGCAGAATGCAGCTCCTAGCAGCGCGTTTTGTGCGGTTTCGGAGCTAGGCCCTAGGTGGGGCCCTCCCGAGCTGGCTCTGGGGGGGTTGCTAGGGCCAGTGCACACAGGGCTTCTTCAGGCCAAATCAGCCTTCTCCGCGAAGGAGAAGACGTTTGGAGTTGGTTTCCAGCGGCGGAGACCACCAGCCAAGCAGCAGTGCCCACGGAGACAGAGGCAGCCCAGACCCTCCCTAGCCCTATGGGGAGCCTAGGGCTAGGTGAGAACCAGGCAGGCGCTGCGCTCCTGAGCCAAGCCGCATCGGGGCTGAGGTTTGTTCCCCGAGCCCAGTTTCCCTTTGCAGAATGCAGCTCCTAGCAGCTCGTTTTGTGCCGTTTCGGAGCTAGGCCCTAGGTGGGGCCCTCCCGAGCTGGCTCTGGGGGGGTTGCTAGGGCCAGTGCACACAGGGCTTCTTCAGGCCAAATCAGCCTTCTCCGCGAAGGAGAAGACGTTTGGAGTTGGTTTCCAGCGGCGGAGACCACCAGCCAAGCAGCAGTGCCCACGGAGCCAGAGGCAGCCCAGACCCTCCTTGGCCCTATGGGGAGCCTAGGGCTAGGTGAGAACCAGGCAGGTGCTGCGCTCCTGAGCCAAGCCACATCGGGGCTGAGGTTTGTTCCCCGAGCCCAGTTTCCCTTTGCAGAATGCAGCTCCTAGCAGCGCGTTTTGTGCGGTTTCGGAGCTAGGCCCTAGGTGGGGCCCTCCCGAGCTGGCTCTGGGGGGGTTGCTAGGGCCAGTGCACACAGGGCTTCTTCAGGCCAAATCAGCCTTCTCCGCGAAGGAGAAGACGTTTGGAGTTGGTTTCCAGCGGCGGAGACCACCAGCCAAGCAGCAGTGCCCACGGAGCCAGAGGCAGCCCAGACCCTCCCTGGCCCTATGGGCAGCCTAGGGCTAGGTGAGAAGCAGGCAGGCGCTGCGCTCCTGAGCCAAGCCACATCGGGGCTGAGGTTTGTTCCCCGAGCCCAGTTTCCCTTTGCAGAATGCAGCTCCTAGCAGCGCGTTTTGTGCGGTTTCGGAGCTAGGCCCTAGGTGGGGCCCTCCCGAGCTGGCTCTGGGGGGGTTGCTAGGGCCAGTGCACACAGGGCTTCTTCAGGCCAAATCAGCCTTCTCCGCGAAGGAGAAGACGTTTGGAGTTGGTTTCCAGCGGCGGAGACCACCAGCCAAGCAGCAGTGCCCACGGAGCCAGAGGCAGCCCAGACCCTCCCTGGCCCTATGGGCAGCCTAGGGCTAGGTGAGAACCAGGCAGGCGCTGCGCTCCTGAGCCAAGCCGCATCGGGGCTGAGGTTTGTTCCCCGAGCCCAGTTTCCCTTTGCAGAATGCAGCTCCTAGCAGCGCGTTTTGTGCGGTTTCGGAGCTAGGCCCTAGGTGGGGCCCTCCCGAGCTGGCTCTGGGGGGGTTGCTAGGGCCAGTGCACACAGGGCTTCTTCAGGCCAAATCAGCCTTCTCCGCGAAGGAGAAGACGTTTGGAGTTGGTTTCCAGCGGCGGAGACCACCAGCCAAGCAGCAGTGCCCACGGAGCCAGAGGCAGCCCAGACCCTCCCTGGCCCTATGGGGAGCCTAGGGCTAGGTGAGAAGCAGGCAGGCGCTGCGCTCCTGAGCCAAGCCGCATCGGGGCTGAGGTTTGTTCCCCGAGCCCAGTTTCCCTTTGCAGAATGCAGCTCCTAGCAGCGCGTTTTGTGCGGTTTCGGAGCTAGGCCCTAGGTGGGGCCCTCCCGAGCTGGCTCTGGGGGGGTTGCTAGGGCCAGTGCACACAGGGCTTCTTCAGGCCAAATCAGCCTTCTCCGCGAAGGAGAAGACGTTTGGAGTTGGTTTCCAGCGGCGGAGACCACCAGCCAAGCAGCAGTGCCCACGGAGCCAGAGGCAGCCCAGACCCTCCCTGGCCCTATGGGGAGCCTAGGGCTAGGTGAGAAGCAGGCAGGCGCTGCGCTCCTGAGCCAAGCCGCATCGGGGCTGAGGTTTGTTCCCCGAGCCCAGTTTCCCTTTGCAGAATGCAGCTCCTAGCAGCGCGTTTTGTGCGGTTTCGGAGCTAGGCCCTAGTTGGGGCCCTCCCGAGCTGGCTCTGGGGGGGTTGCTAGGGCCAGTGCACACAGGGCTTCTTCAGGCCAAATCAGCCTTCTCCGCGAAGGAGAAGACGTTTGGAGTTGGTTTCCAGCGGCGGAGACCACCAGCCAAGCAGCAGTGCCCACGGAGCCAGAGGCAGCCCAGACCCTCCCTGGCCCTATGGGCAGCCTAGGGCTAGGTGAGAACCAGGCAGGCGCTGCGCTCCTGAGCCAAGCCGCATCGGGGCTGAGGTTTGTTCCCCGAGCCCAGTTTCCCTTTGCAGAATGCAGCTCCTAGCAGCGCGTTTTGTGCGGTTTCGGAGCTAGGCCCTAGGTGGGGCCCTCCCGAGCTGGCTCTGGGGGGGTTGCTAGGGCCAGTGCACACAGGGCTTCTTCAGGCCAAATCAGCCTTCTCCGCGAAGGAGAAGACGTTTGGAGTTGGTTTCCAGCGGCGGAGACCACCAGCCAAGCAGCAGTGCCCACGGAGCCAGAGGCAGCCCAGACCCTCCTTGGCCCTATGGGGAGCCTAGGGCTAGGTGAGAACCAGGCAGGCGCTGCGCTCCTGAGCCAAGCCGCATCGGGGCTGAGGTTTGTTCCCCGAGCCCAGTTTCCCTTTGCAGAATGCAGCTCCTAGCAGCGCGTTTTGTGCGGTTTCGGAGCTATGCCCTAGGTGGGGTCCTCCCGAGCTGGCTCTGGGGCGGTTGCTAGGGCCAGTGCACACAGGGCTTCTTCAGGCCAAATCAGCCTTCTCCGCGAAGGAGAAGACGTTTGGAGTTGGTTTCCAGCGGCGGAGACCACCAGCCAAGCAGCAGTGCCCACGGAGCCAGAGGCAGCCCAGACCCTCCCTGGCCCTATGGGGAGCCTAGGGCTAGGTGAGAAGCAGGCAGGCGCTGCGCTCCTGAGCCAAGCCGCATCGGGGCTGAGGTTTGTTCCCCGAGCCCAGTTTCCCTTTGCAGAATGCAGCTCCTAGCAGCGCGTTTTGTGCGGTTTCGGAGCTAGGCCCTAGGTGGGGCCCTCCCGAGCTGGCTCTGGGGGGGTTGCTAGGGCCAGTGCACACAGGGCTTCTTCAGGCCAAATCAGCCTTCTCCGCGAAGGAGAAGACGTTTGGAGTTGGTTTCCAGCGGCGGAGACCACCAGCCAAGCAGCAGTGCCCACGGAGCCAGAGGCAGCCCAGACCCTCCCTGGCCCTATGGGGAGCCTAGGGCTAGGTGAGAAGCAGGCAGGCGCTGCGCTCCTGAGCCAAGCCGCATCGGGGCTGAGGTTTGTTCCCCGAGCCCAGTTTCCCTTTGCAGAATGCAGCTCCTAGCAGCGCGTTTTGTGCGGTTTCGGAGCTAGGCCCTAGGTGGGGCCCTCCCGAGCTGGCTCTGGGGGGGTTGCTAGGGCCAGTGCACACAGGGCTTCTTCAGGCCAAATCAGCCTTCTCCGCGAAGGAGAAGACGTTTGGAGTTGGTTTCCAGCGGCGGAGACCACCAGCCAAGCAGCAGTGCCCACGGAGCCAGAGGCAGCCCAGACCCTCCCTGGCCCTATGGGGAGCCTAGGGCTAGGTGAGAAGCAGGCAGGCGCTGCGCTCCTGAGCCAAGCCGCATCGGGGCTGAGGTTTGTTCCCCGAGCCCAGTTTCCCTTTGCAGAATGCAGCTCCTAGCAGCGCGTTTTGTGCGGTTTCGGAGCTAGGCCCTAGGTGGGGCCCTCCCGAGCTGGCTCTGGGGGGGTTGCTAGGGCCAGTGCACACAGGGCTTCTTCAGGCCAAATCAGCCTTCTCCGCGAAGGAGAAGACGTTTGGAGTTGGTTTCCAGCGGCGGAGACCACCAGCCAAGCAGCAGTGCCCACGGAGCCAGAGGCAGCCCAGACCCTCCCTGGCCCTATGGGGAGCCTAGGGCTAGGTGAGAAGCAGGCAGGCGCTGCGCTCCTGAGCCAAGCCGCATCGGGGCTGAGGTTTGTTCCCCGAGCCCAGTTTCCCTTTGCAGAATGCAGCTCCTAGCAGCGCGTTTTGTGCGGTTTCGGAGCTAGGCCCTAGGTGGGGCCCTCCCGAGCTGGCTCTGGGGGGGTTGCTAGGGCCAGTGCACACAGGGCTTCTTCAGGCCAAATCAGCCTTCTCCGCGAAGGAGAAGACGTTTGGAGTTGGTTTCCAGCGGCGGAGACCACCAGCCAAGCAGCAGTGCCCACGGAGCCAGAGGCAGCCCAGACCCTCCCTGGCCCTATGGGGAGCCTAGGGCTAGGTGAGAAGCAGGCAGGCGCTGCGCTCCTGAGCCAAGCCGCATCGGGGCTGAGGTTTGTTCCCCGAGCCCAGTTTCCCTTTGCAGAATGCAGCTCCTAGCAGCGCGTTTTGTGCGGTTTCGGAGCTAGGCCCTAGGTGGGGCCCTCCCGAGCTGGCTCTGGGGGGGTTGCTAGGGCCAGTGCACACAGGGCTTCTTCAGGCCAAATCAGCCTTCTCCGCGAAGGAGAAGACGTTTGGAGTTGGTTTCCAGCGGCGGAGACCACCAGCCAAGCAGCAGTGCCCACGGAGCCAGAGGCAGCCCAGACCCTCCCTGGCCCTATGGGGAGCCTAGGGCTAGGTGAGAAGCAGGCAGGCGCTGCGCTCCTGAGCCAAGCCGCATCGGGGCTGAGGTTTGTTCCCCGAGCCCAGTTTCCCTTTGCAGAATGCAGCTCCTAGCAGCGCGTTTTGTGCGGTTTCGGAGCTAGGCCCTAGGTGGGGCCCTCCCGAGCTGGCTCTGGGGGGGTTGCTAGGGCCAGTGCACACAGGGCTTCTTCAGGCCAAATCAGCCTTCTCCGCGAAGGAGAAGACGTTTGGAGTTGGTTTCCAGCGGCGGAGACCACCAGCCAAGCAGCAGTGCCCACGGAGCCAGAGGCAGCCCAGACCCTCCCTGGCCCTATGGGGAGCCTAGGGCTAGGTGAGAAGCAGGCAGGCGCTGCGCTCCTGAGCCAAGCCGCATCGGGGCTGAGGTTTGTTCCCCGAGCCCAGTTTCCCTTTGCAGAATGCAGCTCCTAGCAGCGCGTTTTGTGCGGTTTCGGAGCTAGGCCCTAGGTGGGGCCCTCCCGAGCTGGCTCTGGGGGGGTTGCTAGGGCCAGTGCACACAGGGCTTCTTCAGGCCAAATCAGCCTTCTCCGCGAAGGAGAAGACGTTTGGAGTTGGTTTCCAGCGGCGGAGACCACCAGCCAAGCAGCAGTGCCCACGGAGCCAGAGGCAGCCCAGACCCTCCCTGGCCCTATGGGGAGCCTAGGGCTAGGTGAGAAGCAGGCAGGCGCTGCGCTCCTGAGCCAAGCCGCATCGGGGCTGAGGTTTGTTCCCCGAGCCCAGTTTCCCTTTGCAGAATGCAGCTCCTAGCAGCGCGTTTTGTGCGGTTTCGGAGCTAGGCCCTAGGTGGGGCCCTCCCGAGCTGGCTCTGGGGGGGTTGCTAGGGCCAGTGCACACAGGGCTTCTTCAGGCCAAATCAGCCTTCTCCGCGAAGGAGAAGACGTTTGGAGTTGGTTTCCAGCGGCGGAGACCACCAGCCAAGCAGCAGTGCCCACGGAGCCAGAGGCAGCCCAGACCCTCCCTGGCCCTATGGGCAGCCTAGGGCTAGGTGAGAACCAGGCAGGCGCTGCGCTCCTGAGCCAAGCCGCATCGGGGCTGAGGTTTGTTCCCCGAGCCCAGTTTCCCTTTGCAGAATGCAGCTCCTAGCAGCGCGTTTTGTGCGGTTTCGGAGCTAGGCCCTAGGTGGGGCCCTCCCGAGCTGGCTCTGGGGGGGTTGCTAGGGCCAGTGCACACAGGGCTTCTTCAGGCCAAATCAGCCTTCTCCGCGAAGGAGAAGACGTTTGGAGTTGGTTTCCAGCGGCGGAGACCACCAGCCAAGCAGCAGTGCCCACGGAGCCAGAGGCAGCCCAGACCCTCCCTGGCCCTATGGGGAGCCTAGGGCTAGGTGAGAACCAGGCAGGCGCTGCGCTCCTGAGCCAAGCCGCATCGGGGCTGAGGTTTGTTCCCCGAGCCCAGTTTCCCTTTGCAGAATGCAGCTCCTAGCAGCGCGTTTTGTGCGGTTTCGGAGCTAGGCCCTAGGTGGGGCCCTCCCGAGCTGGCTCTGGGGGGGTTGCTAGGGCCAGTGCACACAGGGCTTCTTCAGGCCAAATCAGCCTTCTCCGCGAAGGAGAAGACGTTTGGAGTTGGTTTCCAGCGGCGGAGACCACCAGCCAAGCAGCAGTGCCCACGGAGCCAGAGGCAGCCCAGACCCTCCTTGGCCCTATGGGCAGCCTAGGGCTAGGTGAGAAGCAGGCAGGCGCTGCGCTCCTGAGCCAAGCCGCATCGGGGCTGAGGTTTGTTCCCCGAGCCCAGTTTCCCTTTGCAGAATGCAGCTCCTAGCAGCGCGTTTTGTGCGGTTTCGGAGCTAGGCCCTAGGTGGGGCCCTCCCGAGCTGGCTCTGGGGGGGTTGCTAGGGCCAGTGCACACAGGGCTTCTTCAGGCCAAATCAGCCTTCTCCGCGAAGGAGAAGACGTTTGGAGTTGGTTTCCAGCGGCGGAGACCACCAGCCAAGCAGCAGTGCCCACGGAGCCAGAGGCAGCCCAGACCCTCCCTGGCCCTATGGGGAGCCTAGGGCTAGGTGAGAACCAGGCAGGCGCTGCGCTCCTGAGCCAAGCCGCATCGGGGCTGAGGTTTGTTCCCCGAGCCCAGTTTCCCTTTGCAGAATGCAGCTCCTAGCAGCGCGTTTTGTGCGGTTTCGGAGCTAGGCCCTAGGTGGGGCCCTCCCGAGCTGGCTCTGGGGGGGTTGCTAGGGCCAGTGCACACAGGGCTTCTTCAGGCCAAATCAGCCTTCTCCGCGAAGGAGAAGACGTTTGGAGTGGGTTTCCAGCGGCGGAGACCACCAGCCAAGCAGCAGTGCCCACGGAGCCAGAGGCAGCCCAGACCCTCCCTGGCCCTATGGGGAGCCTAGGGCTAGGTGAGAACCAGGCAGGCGCTGCGCTCCTGAGCCAAGCCGCATCGGGGCTGAGGTTTGTTCCCCGAGCCCAGTTTCCCTTTGCAGAATGCAGCTCCTAGCAGCGCGTTTTGTGCGGTTTCGGAGCTAGGCCCTAGGTGGGGCCCACCCGAGCTGGCTCTGGGGGGGTTGCTAGGGCCAGTGCACACAGGGCTTCTTCAGGCCAAATCAGCCTTCTCCGCGAAGGAGAAGACGTTTGGAGTTGGTTTCCAGCGGCGGAGACCACCAGCCAAGCAGCAGTGCCCACGGAGCCAGAGGCAGCCCAGACCCTCCCTGGCCCTATGGGGAGCCTAGGGCTAGGTGAGAAGCAGGCAGGCGCCTCGCTCCTGAGCCAAGCCGCATCGGGGCTGAGGTTTGTTCCCCGAGCCCAGTTTCCCTTTGCAGAATGCAGCTCCTAGCAGCGCGTTTTGTGCGGTTTCGGAGCTAGGCCCTAGGTGGGGCCCTCCCGAGCTGGCTCTGGGGGGGTTGCTAGGGCCAGTGCACACAGGGCTTCTTCAGGCCAAATCAGCCTTCTCCGCGAAGGAGAAGACGTTTGGAGTTGCTTTCCAGCGGCGGAGACCACCAGCCAAGCAGCAGTGCCCACGGAGCCAGAGGCAGCCCAGACCCTCCCTGGCCCTATGGGGAGCCTAGGGCTAGGTGAGAACCAGGCAGGCGCTGCGCTCCTGAGCCAAGCCGCATCGGGGCTGAGGTTTGTTCCCCGAGCCCAGTTTCCCTTTGCAGAATGCAGCTCCTAGCAGCGCGTTTTGTGCGGTTTCGGAGCTAGGCCCTAGGTGGGGCCCTCCCGAGCTGGCTCTGGGGGGGTTGCTAGGGCCAGTGCACACAGGGCTTCTTCAGGCCAAATCAGCCTTCTCCGCGAAGGAGAAGACGTTTGGAGTTGGTTTCCAGCGGCGGAGACCACCAGCCAAGCAGCAGTGCCCACGGAGCCAGAGGCAGCCCAGACCCTCCCTGGCCCTATGGGGAGCCTAGGGCTAGGTGAGAAGCAGGCAGGCGCTGCGCTCCTGAGCCAAGCCGCATCGGGGCTGAGGTTTGTTCCCCGAGCCCAGTTTCCCTTTGCAGAATGCAGCTCCTAGCAGCGCGTTTTGTGCGGTTTCGGAGCTAGGCCCTAGGTGGGGCCCTCCCGAGCTGGCTCTGGGGGGGTTGCTAGGGCCAGTGCACACAGGGCTTCTTCAGGCCAAATCAGCCTTCTCCGCGAAGGAGAAGACGTTTGGAGTGGGTTTCCAGCGGCGGAGACCACCAGCCAAGCATCAGTGCCCACGGAGCCAGAGGCAGCCCAGACCCTCCCTGGCCCTATGGGGAGCCTAGGGCTAGGTGAGAACCAGGCAGGCGCTGCGCTCCTGAGCCAAGCCGCATCGGGGCTGAGGTTTGTTCCCCGAGCCCAGTTTCCCTTTGCAGAATGCAGCTCCTAGCAGCGCGTTTTGTGCGGTTTCGGAGCTAGGCCCTAGGTGGGGCCCTCCCGAGCTGGCTCTGGGGGGGTAGCTAGGGCCAGTGCACACAGGGCTTCTTCAGGCCAAATCAGCCTTCTCCGCGAAGGAGAAGACGTTTGGAGTTGGTTTCCAGCGGCGGAGACCACCAGCCAAGCAGCAGTGCCCACGGAGCCAGAGGCAGCCCAGACCCTCCTTGGCCCTATGGGCAGCCTAGGGCTAGGTGAGAACCAGGCAGGCGCTGCGCTCCTGAGCCAAGCCGCATCGGGGCTGAGGTTTGTTCCCCGAGCCCAGTTTCCCTTTGCAGAATGCAGCTCCTAGCAGCGCGTTTTGTGCGGTTTCGGAGCTAGGCCCTAGGTGGGGCCCTCCCGAGCTGGCTCTGGGGGGGTTGCTAGGGCCAGTGCACACAGGGCTTCTTCAGGCCAAATCAGCCTTCTCCGCGAAGGAGAAGACGTTTGGAGTTGGTTTCCAGCGGCGGAGACCACCAGCCAAGCAGCAGTGCCCACGGAGCCAGAGGCAGCCCAGACCCTCCCTGGCCCTATGGGCAGCCTAGGGCTAGGTGAGAACCAGGCAGGCGCTGCGCTCCTGAGCCAAGCCGCATCGGGGCTGAGGTTTGTTCCCCGAGCCCAGTTTCCCTTTGCAGAATGCAGCTCCTAGCAGCGCGTTTTGTGCGGTTTCGGAGCTAGGCCCTAGGTGGGGCCCTCCCGAGCTGGCTCTGGGGGGGTTGCTAGGGCCAGTGCACACAGGGCTTCTTCAGGCCAAATCAGCCTTCTCCGCGAAGGAGAAGACGTTTGGAGTTGGTTTCCAGCGGCGGAGACCACCAGCCAAGCAGCAGTGCCCACGGAGCCAGAGGCAGCCCAGACCCTCCTTGGCCCTATGGGGAGCCTAGGGCTAGGTGAGAACCAGGCAGGCGCTGCGCTCCTGAGCCAAGCCGCATCGGGGCTGAGGTTTGTTCCCCGAGCCCAGTTTCCCTTTGCAGAATGCAGCTCCTAGCAGCGCGTTTTGTGCGGTTTCGGAGCTAGGCCCTAGGTGGGGCCCTCCCGAGCTGGCTCTGGGGGGGTTGCTAGGGCCAGTGCACACAGGGCTTCTTCAGGCCAAATCAGCCTTCTCCGCGAAGGAGAAGACGTTTGGAGTTGGTTTCCAGCGGCGGAGACCACCAGCCAAGCAGCAGTGCCCACGGAGCCAGAGGCAGCCCAGACCCTCCCTGGCCCTATGGGGAGCCTAGGGCTAGGTGAGAACCAGGCAGGCGCTGCGCTCCTGAGCCAAGCCGCATCGGGGCTGAGGTTTGTTCCCCGAGCCCAGTTTCCCTTTGCAGAATGCAGCTCCTAGCAGCGCGTTTTGTGCGGTTTCGGAGCTAGGCCCTAGGTGGGGCCCTCCCGAGCTGGCTCTGGGGGGGTTGCTAGGGCCAGTGCACACAGGGCTTCTTCAGGCCAAATCAGCCTTCTCCGCGAAGGAGAAGACGTTTGGAGTTGGTTTCCAGCGGCGGAGACCACCAGCCAAGCAGCAGTGCCCACGGAGCCAGAGGCAGCCCAGACCCTCCCTGGCCCTATGGGGAGCCTAGGGCTAGGTGAGAAGCAGGCAGGCGCTGCGCTCCTGAGCCAAGCCGCATCGGGGCTGAGGTTTGTTCCCCGAGCCCAGTTTCCCTTTGCAGAATGCAGCTCCTAGCAGCGCGTTTTGTGCGGTTTCGGAGCTAGGCCCTAGGTGGGGCCCTCCCGAGCTGGCTCTGGGGGGGTTGCTAGGGCCAGTGCACACAGGGCTTCTTCAGGCCAAATCAGCCTTCTCCGCGAAGGAGAAGACGTTTGGAGTGGGATTCCAGCGGCGGAGACCACCAGCCAAGCAGCAGTGCCCACGGAGCCAGAGGCAGCCCAGACCCTCCTTGGCCCTATGGGCAGCCTAGGGCTAGGTGAGAACCAGGCAGGCGCTGCGCTCCTGAGCCAAGCCGCATCGGGGCTGAGGTTTGTTCCCCGAGCCCAGTTTCCCTTTGCAGAATGCAGCTCCTAGCAGCGCGTTTTGTGCGGTTTCGGAGCTAGGCCCTAGGTGGGGCCCTCCCGAGCTGGCTCTGGGGGGGTTGCTAGGGCCAGTGCACACAGGGCTTCTTCAGGCCAAATCAGCCTTCTCCGCGAAGGAGAAGACGTTTGGAGTTGGTTTCCAGCGGCGGAGACCACCAGCCAAGCAGCAGTGCCCACGGAGCCAGAGGCAGCCCAGACCCTCCTTGGCCCTATGGGGAGCCTAGGGCTAGGTGAGAACCAGGCAGGCGCTGCGCTCCTGAGCCAAGCCGCATCGGGGCTGAGGTTTGTTCCCCGAGCCCAGTTTCCCTTTGCAGAATGCAGCTCCTAGCAGCGCGTTTTGTGCGGTTTCGGAGCTAGGCCCTAGGTGGGGCCCTCCCGAGCTGGCTCTGGGGGGGTTGCTAGGGCCAGTGCACACAGGGCTTCTTCAGGCCAAATCAGCCTTCTCCGCGAAGGAGAAGACGTTTGGAGTTGGTTTCCAGCGGCGGAGACCACCAGCCAAGCAGCAGTGCCCACGGAGCCAGAGGCAGCCCAGACCCTCCCTGGCCCTATGGGGAGCCTAGGGCTAGGTGAGAACCAGGCAGGCGCTGCGCTCCTGAGCCAAGCCGCATCGGGGCTGAGGTTTGTTCCCCGAGCCCAGTTTCCCTTTGCAGAATGCAGCTCCTAGCAGCGCGTTTTGTGCGGTTTCGGAGCTAGGCCCTAGGTGGGGCCCTCCCGAGCTGGCTCTGGGGGGGTTGCTAGGGCCAGTGCACACAGGGCTTCTTCAGGCCAAATCAGCCTTCTCCGCGAAGGAGAAGACGTTTGGAGTTGGTTTCCAGCGGCGGAGACCACCAGCCAAGCAGCAGTGCCCACGGAGCCAGAGGCAGCCCAGACCCTCCCTGGCCCTATGGGGAGCCTAGGGCTAGGTGAGAAGCAGGCAGGCGCTGCGCTCCTGAGCCAAGCCGCATCGGGGCTGAGGTTTGTTCCCCGAGCCCAGTTTCCCTTTGCAGAATGCAGCTCCTAGCAGCGCGTTTTGTGCGGTTTCGGAGCTAGGCCCTAGGTGGGGCCCTCCCGAGCTGGCTCTGGGGGGGTTGCTAGGGCCAGTGCACACAGGGCTTCTTCAGGCCAAATCAGCCTTCTCCGCGAAGGAGAAGACGTTTGGAGTGGGATTCCAGCGGCGGAGACCACCAGCCAAGCAGCAGTGCCCACGGAGCCAGAGGCAGCCCAGACCCTCCTTGGCCCTATGGGCAGCCTAGGGCTAGGTGAGAACCAGGCAGGCGCTGCGCTCCTGAGCCAAGCCGCATCGGGGCTGAGGTTTGTTCCCCGAGCCCAGTTTCCCTTTGCAGAATGCAGCTCCTAGCAGCGCGTTTTGTGCGGTTTCGGAGCTAGGCCCTAGGTGGGGCCCTCCCGAGCTGGCTCTGGGGGGGTTGCTAGGGCCAGTGCACACAGGGCTTCTTCAGGCCAAATCAGCCTTCTCCGCGAAGGAGAAGACGTTTGGAGTTGGTTTCCAGCGGCGGAGACCACCAGCCAAGCAGCAGTGCCCACGGAGCCAGAGGCAGCCCAGACCCTCCTTGGCCCTATGGGGAGCCTAGGGCTAGGTGAGAACCAGGCAGGCGCTGCGCTCCTGAGCCAAGCCGCATCGGGGCTGAGGTTTGTTCCCCGAGCCCAGTTTCCCTTTGCAGAATGCAGCTCCTAGCAGCGCGTTTTGTGCGGTTTCGGAGCTAGGCCCTAGGTGGGGCCCTCCCGAGCTGGCTCTGGGGGGGTTGCTAGGGCCAGTGCACACAGGGCTTCTTCAGGCCAAATCAGCCTTCTCCGCGAAGGAGAAGACGTTTGGAGTTGGTTTCCAGCGGCGGAGACCACCAGCCAAGCAGCAGTGCCCACGGAGCCAGAGGCAGCCCAGACCCTCCTTGGCCCTATGGGGAGCCTAGGGCTAGGTGAGAACCAGGCAGGCGCTGCGCTCCTGAGCCAAGCCGCATCGGGGCTGAGGTTTGTTCCCCGAGCCCAGTTTCCCTTTGCAGAATGCAGCTCCTAGCAGCGCGTTTTGTGCGGTTTCGGAGCTAGGCCCTAGGTGGGGCCCTCCCGAGCTGGCTCTGGGGGGGTTGCTAGGGCCAGTGCACACAGGGCTTCTTCAGGCCAAATCAGCCTTCTCCGCGAAGGAGAAGACGTTTGGAGTTGGTTTCCAGCGGCGGAGACCACCAGCCAAGCAGCAGTGCCCACGGAGCCAGAGGCAGCCCAGACCCTCCTTGGCCCTATGGGCAGCCTAGGGCTAGGTGAGAACCAGGCAGGCGCTGCGCTCCTGAGCCAAGCCGCATCGGGGCTGAGGTTTGTTCCCCGAGCCCAGTTTCCCTTTGCAGAATGCAGCTCCTAGCAGCGCGTTTTGTGCGGTTTCGGAGCTAGGCCCTAGGTGGGGCCCTCCCGAGCTGGCTCTGGGGGGGTTGCTAGGGCCAGTGCACACAGGGCTTCTTCAGGCCAAATCAGCCTTCTCCGCGAAGGAGAAGACGTTTGGAGTTGGTTTCCAGCGGCGGAGACCACCAGCCAAGCAGCAGTGCCCACGGAGCCAGAGGCAGCCCAGACCCTCCTTGGCCCTATGGGGAGCCTAGGGCTAGGTGAGAAGCAGGCAGGCGCTGCGCTCCTGAGCCAAGCCGCATCGGGGCTGAGGTTTGTTCCCCGAGCCCAGTTTCCCTTTGCAGAATGCAGCTCCTAGCAGCGCGTTTTGTGCGGTTTCGGAGCTAGGCCCTAGGTGGGGCCCTCCCGAGCTGGCTCTGGGGGGGTTGCTAGGGCCAGTGCACACAGGGCTTCTTCAGGCCAAATCAGCCTTCTCCGCGAAGGAGAAGACGTTTGGAGTTGGTTTCCAGCGGCGGAGACCACCAGCCAAGCAGCAGTGCCCACGGAGCCAGAGGCAGCCCAGACCCTCCCTGGCCCTATGGGGAGCCTAGGGCTAGGTGAGAACCAGGCAGGCGCTGCGCTCCTGAGCCAAGCCGCATCGGGGCTGAGGTTTGTTCCCCGAGCCCAGTTTCCCTTTGCAGAATGCAGCTCCTAGCAGCGCGTTTTGTGCGGTTTCGGAGCTAGGCCCTAGGTGGGGCCCTCCCGAGCTGGCTCTGGGGGGGTTGCTAGGGCCAGTGCACACAGGGCTTCTTCAGGCCAAATCAGCCTTCTCCGCGAAGGAGAAGACGTTTGGAGTTGGTTTCCAGCGGCGGAGACCACCAGCCAAGCAGCAGTGCCCACGGAGCCAGAGGCAGCCCAGACCCTCCCTGGCCCTATGGGGAGCCTAGGGCTAGGTGAGAACCAGGCAGGCGCTGCGCTCCTGAGCCAAGCCGCATCGGGGCTGAGGTTTGTTCCCCGAGCCCAGTTTCCCTTTGCAGAATGCAGCTCCTAGCAGCGCGTTTTGTGCGGTTTCGGAGCTAGGCCCTAGGTGGGGCCCTCCTGAGCTGGCTCTGGGGGGGTTGCTAGGGCCAGTGCACACAGGGCTTCTTCAGGCCAAATCAGCCTTCTCCGCGAAGGAGAAGACGTTTGGAGTTGGTTTCCAGCGGCGGAGACCACCAGCCAAGCAGCAGTGCCCACGGAGCCAGAGGCAGCCCAGACCCTCCCTGGCCCTATGGGGAGCCTAGGGCTAGGTGAGAAGCAGGCAGGCGCTGCGCTCCTGAGCCAAGCCGCATCGGGGCTGAGGTTTGTTCCCCGAGCCCAGTTTCCCTTTGCAGAATGCAGCTCCTAGCAGCGCGTTTTGTGCGGTTTCGGAGCTAGGCCCTAGGTGGGGCCCTCCCGAGCTGGCTCTGGGGGGGTTGCTAGGGCCAGTGCACACAGGGCTTCTTCAGGCCAAATCAGCCTTCTCCGCGAAGGAGAAGACGTTTGGAGTGGGATTCCAGCGGCGGAGACCACCAGCCAAGCAGCAGTGCCCACGGAGCCAGAGGCAGCCCAGACCCTCCTTGGCCCTATGGGCAGCCTAGGGCTAGGTGAGAACCAGGCAGGCGCTGCGCTCCTGAGCCAAGCCGCATCGGGGCTGAGGTTTGTTCCCCGAGCCCAGTTTCCCTTTGCAGAATGCAGCTCCTAGCAGCGCGTTTTGTGCGGTTTCGGAGCTAGGCCCTAGGTGGGGCCCTCCCGAGCTGGCTCTGGGGGGGTTGCTAGGGCCAGTGCACACAGGGCTTCTTCAGGCCAAATCAGCCTTCTCCGCGAAGGAGAAGACGTTTGGAGTTGGTTTCCAGCGGCGGAGACCACCAGCCAAGCAGCAGTGCCCACGGAGCCAGAGGCAGCCCAGACCCTCCTTGGCCCTATGGGGAGCCTAGGGCTAGGTGAGAACCAGGCAGGCGCTGCGCTCCTGAGCCAAGCCGCATCGGGGCTGAGGTTTGTTCCCCGAGCCCAGTTTCCCTTTGCAGAATGCAGCTCCTAGCAGCGCGTTTTGTGCGGTTTCGGAGCTAGGCCCTAGGTGGGGCCCTCCCGAGCTGGCTCTGGGGGGGTTGCTAGGGCCAGTGCACACAGGGCTTCTTCAGGCCAAATCAGCCTTCTCCGCGAAGGAGAAGACGTTTGGAGTTGGTTTCCAGCGGCGGAGACCACCAGCCAAGCAGCAGTGCCCACGGAGCCAGAGGCAGCCCAGACCCTCCCTGGCCCTATGGGGAGCCTAGGGCTAGGTGAGAACCAGGCAGGCGCTGCGCTCCTGAGCCAAGCCGCATCGGGGCTGAGGTTTGTTCCCCGAGCCCAGTTTCCCTTTGCAGAATGCAGCTCCTAGCAGCGCGTTTTGTGCGGTTTCGGAGCTAGGCCCTAGGTGGGGCCCTCCCGAGCTGGCTCTGGGGCGGTTGCTAGGGCCAGTGCACACAGGGCTTCTTCAGGCCAAATCAGCCTTCTCCGCGAAGGAGAAGACGTTTGGAGTTGGTTTCCAGCGGCGGAGACCACCAGCCAAGCAGCAGTGCCCACGGAGCCAGAGGCAGCCCAGACCCTCCTTGGCCCTATGGGGAGCCTAGGGCTAGGTGAGAACCAGGCAGGCGCTGCGCTCCTGAGCCAAGCCGCATCGGGGCTGAGGTTTGTTCCCCGAGCCCAGTTTCCCTTTGCAGAATGCAGCTCCTAGCAGCGCGTTTTGTGCGGTTTCGGAGCTAGGCCCTAGGTGGGGCCCTCCCGAGCTGGCTCTGGGGCGGTTGCTAGGGCCAGTGCACACAGGGCTTCTTCAGGCCAAATCAGCCTTCTCCGCGAAGGAGAAGACGTTTGGAGTTGGTTTCCAGCGGCGGAGACCACCAGCCAAGCAGCAGTGCCCACGGAGCCAGAGGCAGCCCAGACCCTCCCTGGCCCTATGGGGAGCCTAGGGCTAGGTGAGAAGCAGGCAGGCGCTGCGCTCCTGAGCCAAGCCGCATCGGGGCTGAGGTTTGTTCCCCGAGCCCAGTTTCCCTTTGCAGAATGCAGCTCCTAGCAGCGCGTTTTGTGCGGTTTCGGAGCTAGGCCCTAGGTGGGGCCCTCCCGAGCTGGCTCTGGGGGGGTTGCTAGGGCCAGTGCACACAGGGCTTCTTCAGGCCAAATCAGCCTTCTCCGCGAAGGAGAAGACGTTTGGAGTTGGTTTCCAGCGGCGGAGACCACCAGCCAAGCAGCAGTGCCCACGGAGCCAGAGGCAGCCCAGACCCTCCCTGGCCCTATGGGGAGCCTAGGGCTAGGTGAGAACCAGGCAGGCGCTGCGCTCCTGAGCCAAGCCGCATCGGGGCTGAGGTTTGTTCCCCGAGCCCAGTTTCCCTTTGCAGAATGCAGCTCCTAGCAGCGCGTTTTGTGCGGTTTCGGAGCTAGGCCCTAGGTGGGGCCCTCCCGAGCTGGCTCTGGGGGGGTTGCTAGGGCCAGTGCACACAGGGCTTCTTCAGGCCAAATCAGCCTTCTCCGCGAAGGAGAAGACGTTTGGAGTTGGTTTCCAGCGGCGGAGACCACCAGCCAAGCAGCAGTGCCCACGGAGCCAGAGGCAGCCCAGACCCTCCCTGGCCCTATGGGGAGCCTAGGGCTAGGTGAGAACCAGGCAGGCGCTGCGCTCCTGAGCCAAGCCGCATCGGGGCTGAGGTTTGTTCCCCGAGCCCAGTTTCCCTTTGCAGAATGCAGCTCCTAGCAGCGCGTTTTGTGCGGTTTCGGAGCTAGGCCCTAGGTGGGGCCCTCCCGAGCTGGCTCTGGGGGGGTTGCTAGGGCCAGTGCACACAGGGCTTCTTCAGGCCAAATCAGCCTTCTCCGCGAAGGAGAAGACGTTTGGAGTTGGTTTCCAGCGGCGGAGACCACCAGCCAAGCAGCAGTGCCCACGGAGCCAGAGGCAGCCCAGACCCTCCCTGGCCCTATGGGGAGCCTAGGGCTAGGTGAGAAGCAGGCAGGCGCTGCGCTCCTGAGCCAAGCCGCATCGGGGCTGAGGTTTGTTCCCCGAGCCCAGTTTCCCTTTGCAGAATGCAGCTCCTAGCAGCGCGTTTTGTGCGGTTTCGGAGCTAGGCCCTAGGTGGGGCCCTCCCGAGCTGGCTCTGGGGGGGTTGCTAGGGCCAGTGCACACAGGGCTTCTTCAGGCCAAATCAGCCTTCTCCGCGAAGGAGAAGACGTTTGGAGTTGGTTTCCAGCGGCGGAGACCACCAGCCAAGCAGCAGTGCCCACGGAGCCAGAGGCAGCCCAGACCCTCCCTGGCCCTATGGGGAGCCTAGGGCTAGGTGAGAACCAGGCAGGCGCTGCGCTCCTGAGCCAAGCCGCATCGGGGCTGAGGTTTGTTCCCCGAGCCCAGTTTCCCTTTGCAGAATGCAGCTCCTAGCAGCGCGTTTTGTGCGGTTTCGGAGCTAGGCCCTAGGTGGGGCCCTCCCGAGCTGGCTCTGGGGGGGTTGCTAGGGCCAGTGCACACAGGGCTTCTTCAGGCCAAATCAGCCTTCTCCGCGAAGGAGAAGACGTTTGGAGTTGGTTTCCAGCGGCGGAGACCACCAGCCAAGCAGCAGTGCCCACGGAGCCAGAGGCAGCCCAGACCCTCCCTGGCCCTATGGGGAGCCTAGGGCTAGGTGAGAACCAGGCAGGCGCTGCGCTCCTGAGCCAAGCCGCATCGGGGCTGAGGTTTGTTCCCCGAGCCCAGTTTCCCTTTGCAGAATGCAGCTCCTAGCAGCGCGTTTTGTGCGGTTTCGGAGCTAGGCCCTAGGTGGGGCCCTCCCGAGCTGGCTCTGGGGGGGTTGCTAGGGCCAGTGCACACAGGGCTTCTTCAGGCCAAATCAGCCTTCTCCGCGAAGGAGAAGACGTTTGGAGTTGGTTTCCAGCGGCGGAGACCACCAGCCAAGCAGCAGTGCCCACGGAGCCAGAGGCAGCCCAGACCCTCCCTGGCCCTATGGGGAGCCTAGGGCTAGGTGAGAACCAGGCAGGCGCTGCGCTCCTGAGCCAAGCCGCATCGGGGCTGAGGTTTGTTCCCCGAGCCCAGTTTCCCTTTGCAGAATGCAGCTCCTAGCAGCGCGTTTTGTGCGGTTTCGGAGCTAGGCCCTAGGTGGGGCCCTCCCGAGCTGGCTCTGGGGGGGTTGCTAGGGCCAGTGCACACAGGGCTTCTTCAGGCCAAATCAGCCTTCTCCGCGAAGGAGAAGACGTTTGGAGTTGGTTTCCAGCGGCGGAGACCACCAGCCAAGCAGCAGTGCCCACGGAGCCAGAGGCAGCCCAGACCCTCCCTGGCCCTATGGGGAGCCTAGGGCTAGGTGAGAACCAGGCAGGCGCTGCGCTCCTGAGCCAAGCCGCATCGGGGCTGAGGTTTGTTCCCCGAGCCCAGTTTCCCTTTGCAGAATGCAGCTCCTAGCAGCGCGTTTTGTGCGGTTTCGGAGCTAGGCCCTAGGTGGGGCCCTCCCGAGCTGGCTCTGGGGGGGTTGCTAGGGCCAGTGCACACAGGGCTTCTTCAGGCCAAATCAGCCTTCTCCGCGAAGGAGAAGACGTTTGGAGTTGGTTTCCAGCGGCGGAGACCACCAGCCAAGCAGCAGTGCCCACGGAGCCAGAGGCAGCCCAGACCCTCCCTGGCCCTATGGGGAGCCTAGGGCTAGGTGAGAACCAGGCAGGCGCTGCGCTCCTGAGCCAAGCCGCATCGGGGCTGAGGTTTGTTCCCCGAGCCCAGTTTCCCTTTGCAGAATGCAGCTCCTAGCAGCGCGTTTTGTGCGGTTTCGGAGCTAGGCCCTAGGTGGGGCCCTCCCGAGCTGGCTCTGGGGGGGTTGCTAGGGCCAGTGCACACAGGGCTTCTTCAGGCCAAATCAGCCTTCTCCGCGAAGGAGAAGACGTTTGGAGTTGGTTTCCAGCGGCGGAGACCACCAGCCAAGCAGCAGTGCCCACGGAGCCAGAGGCAGCCCAGACCCTCCCTGGCCCTATGGGGAGCCTAGGGCTAGGTGAGAACCAGGCAGGCGCTGCGCTCCTGAGCCAAGCCGCATCGGGGCTGAGGTTTGTTCCCCGAGCCCAGTTTCCCTTTGCAGAATGCAGCTCCTAGCAGCGCGTTTTGTGCGGTTTCGGAGCTAGGCCCTAGGTGGGGCCCTCCCGAGCTGGCTCTGGGGGGGTTGCTAGGGCCAGTGCACACAGGGCTTCTTCAGGCCAAATCAGCCTTCTCCGCGAAGGAGAAGACGTTTGGAGTTGGTTTCCAGCGGCGGAGACCACCAGCCAAGCAGCAGTGCCCACGGAGCCAGAGGCAGCCCAGACCCTCCCTGGCCCTATGGGGAGCCTAGGGCTAGGTGAGAACCAGGCAGGCGCTGCGCTCCTGAGCCAAGCCGCATCGGGGCTGAGGTTTGTTCCCCGAGCCCAGTTTCCCTTTGCAGAATGCAGCTCCTAGCAGCGCGTTTTGTGCGGTTTCGGAGCTAGGCCCTAGGTGGGGCCCTCCCGAGCTGGCTCTGGGGGGGTTGCTAGGGCCAGTGCACACAGGGCTTCTTCAGGCCAAATCAGCCTTCTCCGCGAAGGAGAAGACGTTTGGAGTTGGTTTCCAGCGGCGGAGACCACCAGCCAAGCAGCAGTGCCCACGGAGCCAGAGGCAGCCCAGACCCTCCCTGGCCCTATGGGGAGCCTAGGGCTAGGTGAGAACCAGGCAGGCGCTGCGCTCCTGAGCCAAGCCGCATCGGGGCTGAGGTTTGTTCCCCGAGCCCAGTTTCCCTTTGCAGAATGCAGCTCCTAGCAGCGCGTTTTGTGCGGTTTCGGAGCTAGGCCCTAGGTGGGGCCCTCCCGAGCTGGCTCTGGGGGGGTTGCTAGGGCCAGTGCACACAGGGCTTCTTCAGGCCAAATCAGCCTTCTCCGCGAAGGAGAAGACGTTTGGAGTTGGTTTCCAGCGGCGGAGACCACCAGCCAAGCAGCAGTGCCCACGGAGCCAGAGGCAGCCCAGACCCTCCCTGGCCCTATGGGGAGCCTAGGGCTAGGTGAGAACCAGGCAGGCGCTGCGCTCCTGAGCCAAGCCGCATCGGGGCTGAGGTTTGTTCCCCGAGCCCAGTTTCCCTTTGCAGAATGCAGCTCCTAGCAGCGCGTTTTGTGCGGTTTCGGAGCTAGGCCCTAGGTGGGGCCCTCCCGAGCTGGCTCTGGGGGGGTTGCTAGGGCCAGTGCACACAGGGCTTCTTCAGGCCAAATCAGCCTTCTCCGCGAAGGAGAAGACGTTTGGAGTTGGTTTCCAGCGGCGGAGACCACCAGCCAAGCAGCAGTGCCCACGGAGCCAGAGGCAGCCCAGACCCTCCCTGGCCCTATGGGGAGCCTAGGGCTAGGTGAGAACCAGGCAGGCGCTGCGCTCCTGAGCCAAGCCGCATCGGGGCTGAGGTTTGTTCCCCGAGCCCAGTTTCCCTTTGCAGAATGCAGCTCCTAGCAGCGCGTTTTGTGCGGTTTCGGAGCTAGGCCCTAGGTGGGGCCCTCCCGAGCTGGCTCTGGGGGGGTTGCTAGGGCCAGTGCACACAGGGCTTCTTCAGGCCAAATCAGCCTTCTCCGCGAAGGAGAAGACGTTTGGAGTTGGTTTCCAGCGGCGGAGACCACCAGCCAAGCAGCAGTGCCCACGGAGCCAGAGGCAGCCCAGACCCTCCCTGGCCCTATGGGGAGCCTAGGGCTAGGTGAGAACCAGGCAGGCGCTGCGCTCCTGAGCCAAGCCGCATCGGGGCTGAGGTTTGTTCCCCGAGCCCAGTTTCCCTTTGCAGAATGCAGCTCCTAGCAGCGCGTTTTGTGCGGTTTCGGAGCTAGGCCCTAGGTGGGGCCCTCCCGAGCTGGCTCTGGGGGGGTTGCTAGGGCCAGTGCACACAGGGCTTCTTCAGGCCAAATCAGCCTTCTCCGCGAAGGAGAAGACGTTTGGAGTTGGTTTCCAGCGGCGGAGACCACCAGCCAAGCAGCAGTGCCCACGGAGCCAGAGGCAGCCCGGACCCTCCCTGGCCCTATGGGGAGCCTAGGGCTAGGTGAGAACCAGGCAGGCGCTGCGCTCCTGAGCCAAGCCGCATCGGGGCTGAGGTTTGTTCCCCGAGCCCAGTTTCCCTTTGCAGAATGCAGCTCCTAGCAGCGCGTTTTGTGCGGTTTCGGAGCTAGGCCCTAGGTGGGGCCCTCCCGAGCTGGCTCTGGGGCGGTTGCCAGGGCCAGTGCACACAGGGCTTCTTCAGGCCAAATCAGCCTTCTCCGCGAAGGAGAAGACGTTTGGAGTTGGTTTCCAGCGGCGGAGACCACCAGCCAAGCAGCAGTGCCCACGGAGCCAGAGGCAGCCCAGACCCTCCCTGGCCCTATGGGGAGCCTAGGGCTAGGTGAGAACCAGGCAGGCGCTGCGCTCCTGAGCCAAGCCGCATCGGGGCTGAGGTTTGTTCCCCGAGCCCAGTTTCCCTTTGCAGAATGCAGCTCCTAGCAGCGCGTTTTGTGCGGTTTCGGAGCTAGGCCCTAGGTGGGGCCCTCCCGAGCTGGCTCTGGGGGGGTTGCTAGGGCCAGTGCACACAGGGCTTCTTCAGGCCAAATCAGCCTTCTCCGCGAAGGAGAAGACGTTTGGAGTTGGTTTCCAGCGGCGGAGACCACCAGCCAAGCAGCAGTGCCCACGGAGCCAGAGGCAGCCCGGACCCTCCCTGGCCCTATGGGGAGCCTAGGGCTAGGTGAGAACCAGGCAGGCGCTGCGCTCCTGAGCCAAGCCGCATCGGGGCTGAGGTTTGTTCCCCGAGCCCAGTTTCCCTTTGCAGAATGCAGCTCCTAGCAGCGCGTTTTGTGCGGTTTCGGAGCTAGGCCCTAGGTGGGGCCCTCCCGAGCTGGCTCTGGGGGGGTTGCTAGGGCCAGTGCACACAGGGCTTCTTCAGGCCAAATCAGCCTTCTCCGCGAAGGAGAAGACGTTTGGAGTTGGTTTCCAGCGGCGGAGACCACCAGCCAAGCAGCAGTGCCCACGGAGCCAGAGGCAGCCCAGACCCTCCCTGGCCCTATGGGGAGCCTAGGGCTAGGTGAGAACCAGGCAGGCGCTGCGCTCCTGAGCCAAGCCGCATCGGGGCTGAGGTTTGTTCCCCGAGCCCAGTTTCCCTTTGCAGAATGCAGCTCCTAGCAGCGCGTTTTGTGCGGTTTCGGAGCTAGGCCCTAGGTGGGGCCCTCCCGAGCTGGCTCTGGGGGGGTTGCTAGGGCCAGTGCACACAGGGCTTCTTCAGGCCAAATCAGCCTTCTCCGCGAAGGAGAAGACGTTTGGAGTTGGTTTCCAGCGGCGGAGACCACCAGCCAAGCAGCAGTGCCCACGGAGCCAGAGGCAGCCCAGACCCTCCCTGGCCCTATGGGGAGCCTAGGGCTAGGTGAGAACCAGGCAGGCGCTGCGCTCCTGAGCCAAGCCGCATCGGGGCTGAGGTTTGTTCCCCGAGCCCAGTTTCCCTTTGCAGAATGCAGCTCCTAGCAGCGCGTTTTGTGCGGTTTCGGAGCTAGGCCCTAGGTGGGGCCCTCCCGAGCTGGCTCTGGGGGGGTTGCTAGGGCCAGTGCACACAGGGCTTCTTCAGGCCAAATCAGCCTTCTCCGCGAAGGAGAAGACGTTTGGAGTTGGTTTCCAGCGGCGGAGACCACCAGCCAAGCAGCAGTGCCCACGGAGCCAGAGGCAGCCCAGACCCTCCCTGGCCCTATGGGGAGCCTAGGGCTAGGTGAGAACCAGGCAGGCGCTGCGCTCCTGAGCCAAGCCGCATCGGGGCTGAGGTTTGTTCCCCGAGCCCAGTTTCCCTTTGCAGAATGCAGCTCCTAGCAGCGCGTTTTGTGCGGTTTCGGAGCTAGGCCCTAGGTGGGGCCCTCCCGAGCTGGCTCTGGGGGGGTTGCTAGGGCCAGTGCACACAGGGCTTCTTCAGGCCAAATCAGCCTTCTCCGCGAAGGAGAAGACGTTTGGAGTTGGTTTCCAGCGGCGGAGACCACCAGCCAAGCAGCAGTGCCCACGGAGCCAGAGGCAGCCCGGACCCTCCCTGGCCCTATGGGGAGCCTAGGGCTAGGTGAGAACCAGGCAGGCGCTGCGCTCCTGAGCCAAGCCGCATCGGGGCTGAGGTTTGTTCCCCGAGCCCAGTTTCCCTTTGCAGAATGCAGCTCCTAGCAGCGCGTTTTGTGCGGTTTCGGAGCTAGGCCCTAGGTGGGGCCCTCCCGAGCTGGCTCTGGGGCGGTTGCCAAGGCCAGTGCACACAGGGCTTCTTCAGGCCAAATCAGCCTTCTCCGCGAAGGAGAAGACGTTTGGAGTTGGTTTCCAGCGGCGGAGACCACCAGCCAAGCAGCAGTGCCCACGGAGCCAGAGGCAGCCCAGACCCTCCCTGGCCCTATGGGGAGCCTAGGGCTAGGTGAGAACCAGGCAGGCGCTGCGCTCCTGAGCCAAGCCGCATCGGGGCTGAGGTTTGTTCCCCGAGCCCAGTTTCCCTTTGCAGAATGCAGCTCCTAGCAGCGCGTTTTGTGCGGTTTCGGAGCTAGGCCCTAGGTGGGGCCCTCCCGAGCTGGCTCTGGGGGGGTTGCTAGGGCCAGTGCACACAGGGCTTCTTCAGGCCAAATCAGCCTTCTCCGCGAAGGAGAAGACGTTTGGAGTTGGTTTCCAGCGGCGGAGACCACCAGCCAAGCAGCAGTGCCCACGGAGCCAGAGGCAGCCCGGACCCTCCCTGGCCCTATGGGGAGCCTAGGGCTAGGTGAGAACCAGGCAGGCGCTGCGCTCCTGAGCCAAGCCGCATCGGGGCTGAGGTTTGTTCCCCGAGCCCAGTTTCCCTTTGCAGAATGCAGCTCCTAGCAGCGCGTTTTGTGCGGTTTCGGAGCTAGGCCCTAGGTGGGGCCCTCCCGAGCTGGCTCTGGGGGGGTTGCTAGGGCCAGTGCACACAGGGCTTCTTCAGGCCAAATCAGCCTTCTCCGCGAAGGAGAAGACGTTTGGAGTTGGTTTCCAGCGGCGGAGACCACCAGCCAAGCAGCAGTGCCCACGGAGCCAGAGGCAGCCCAGACCCTCCCTGGCCCTATGGGGAGCCTAGGGCTAGGTGAGAACCAGGCAGGCGCTGCGCTCCTGAGCCAAGCCGCATCGGGGCTGAGGTTTGTTCCCCGAGCCCAGTTTCCCTTTGCAGAATGCAGCTCCTAGCAGCGCGTTTTGTGCGGTTTCGGAGCTAGGCCCTAGGTGGGGCCCTCCCGAGCTGGCTCTGGGGCGGTTGCTAGGGCCAGTGCACACAGGGCTTCTTCAGGCCAAATCAGCCTTCTCCGCGAAGGAGAAGACGTTTGGAGTTGGTTTCCAGCGGCGGAGACCACCAGCCAAGCAGCAGTGCCCACGGAGCCAGAGGCAGCCCAGACCCTCCCTGGCCCTATGGGGAGCCTAGGGCTAGGTGAGAACCAGGCAGGCGCTGCGCTCCTGAGCCAAGCCGCATCGGGGCTGAGGTTTGTTCCCCGAGCCCAGTTTCCCTTTGCAGAATGCAGCTCCTAGCAGCGCGTTTTGTGCGGTTTCGGAGCTAGGCCCTAGGTGGGGCCCTCCCGAGCTGGCTCTGGGGCGGTTGCTAGGGCCAGTGCACACAGGGCTTCTTCAGGCCAAATCAGCCTTCTCCGCGAAGGAGAAGACGTTTGGAGTTGGTTTCCAGCGGCGGAGACCACCAGCCAAGCAGCAGTGCCCACGGAGCCAGAGGCAGCCCAGACCCTCCCTGGCCCTATGGGCAGCCTAGGGCTAGGTGAGAACCAGGCAGGCGCTGCGCTCCTGAGCCAAGCCGCATCGGGGCTGAGGTTTGTTCCCCGAGCCCAGTTTCCCTTTGCAGAATGCAGCTCCTAGCAGCGCGTTTTGTGCGGTTTCGGAGCTAGGCCCTAGGTGGGGCCCTCCCGAGCTGGCTCTGGGGGGGTTGCTAGGGCCAGTGCACACAGGGCTTCTTCAGGCCAAATCAGCCTTCTCCGCGAAGGAGAAGACGTTTGGAGTTGGTTTCCAGCGGCGGAGACCACCAGCCAAGCAGCAGTGCCCACGGAGCCAGAGGCAGCCCAGACCCTCCCTGGCCCTATGGGGAGCCTAGGGCTAGGTGAGAACCAGGCAGGCGCTGCGCTCCTGAGCCAAGCCGCATCGGGGCTGAGGTTTGTTCCCCGAGCCCAGTTTCCCTTTGCAGAATGCAGCTCCTAGCAGCGCGTTTTGTGCGGTTTCGGAGCTAGGCCCTAGGTGGGGCCCTCCCGAGCTGGCTCTGGGGGGGTTGCTAGGGCCAGTGCACACAGGGCTTCTTCAGGCCAAATCAGCCTTCTCCGCGAAGGAGAAGACGTTTGGAGTTGGTTTCCAGCGGCGGAGACCACCAGCCAAGCAGCAGTGCCCACGGAGCCAGAGGCAGCCCAGACCCTCCCTGGCCCTATGGGGAGCCTAGGGCTAGGTGAGAACCAGGCAGGCGCTGCGCTCCTGAGCCAAGCCGCATCGGGGCTGAGGTTTGTTCCCCGAGCCCAGTTTCCCTTTGCAGAATGCAGCTCCTAGCAGCGCGTTTTGTGCGGTTTCGGAGCTAGGCCCTAGGTGGGGCCCTCCCGAGCTGGCTCTGGGGGGGTTGCTAGGGCCAGTGCACACAGGGCTTCTTCAGGCCAAATCAGCCTTCTCCGCGAAGGAGAAGACGTTTGGAGTTGGTTTCCAGCGGCGGAGACCACCAGCCAAGCAGCAGTGCCCACGGAGCCAGAGGCAGCCCAGACCCTCCCTGGCCCTATGGGCAGCCTAGGGCTAGGTGAGAACCAGGCAGGCGCTGCGCTCCTGAGCCAAGCCGCATCGGGGCTGAGGTTTGTTCCCCGAGCCCAGTTTCCCTTTGCAGAATGCAGCTCCTAGCAGCGCGTTTTGTGCGGTTTCGGAGCTAGGCCCTAGGTGGGGCCCTCCCGAGCTGGCTCTGGGGGGGTTGCTAGGGCCAGTGCACACAGGGCTTCTTCAGGCCAAATCAGCCTTCTCCGCGAAGGAGAAGACGTTTGGAGTTGGTTTCCAGCGGCGGAGACCACCAGCCAAGCAGCAGTGCCCACGGAGCCAGAGGCAGCCCAGACCCTCCCTGGCCCTATGGGGAGCCTAGGGCTAGGTGAGAACCAGGCAGGCGCTGCGCTCCTGAGCCAAGCCGCATCGGGGCTGAGGTTTGTTCCCCGAGCCCAGTTTCCCTTTGCAGAATGCAGCTCCTAGCAGCGCGTTTTGTGCGGTTTCGGAGCTAGGCCCTAGGTGGGGCCCTCCCGAGCTGGCTCTGGGGGGGTTGCTAGGGCCAGTGCACACAGGGCTTCTTCAGGCCAAATCAGCCTTCTCCGCGAAGGAGAAGACGTTTGGAGTTGGTTTCCAGCGGCGGAGACCACCAGCCAAGCAGCAGTGCCCACGGAGCCAGAGGCAGCCCGGACCCTCCCTGGCCCTATGGGGAGCCTAGGGCTAGGTGAGAACCAGGCAGGCGCTGCGCTCCTGAGCCAAGCCGCATCGGGGCTGAGGTTTGTTCCCCGAGCCCAGTTTCCCTTTGCAGAATGCAGCTCCTAGCAGCGCGTTTTGTGCGGTTTCGGAGCTAGGCCCTAGGTGGGGCCCTCCCGAGCTGGCTCTGGGGCGGTTGCCAGGGCCAGTGCACACAGGGCTTCTTCAGGCCAAATCAGCCTTCTCCGCGAAGGAGAAGACGTTTGGAGTTGGTTTCCAGCGGCGGAGACCACCAGCCAAGCAGCAGTGCCCACGGAGCCAGAGGCAGCCCAGACCCTCCCTGGCCCTATGGGGAGCCTAGGGCTAGGTGAGAACCAGGCAGGCGCTGCGCTCCTGAGCCAAGCCGCATCGGGGCTGAGGTTTGTTCCCCGAGCCCAGTTTCCCTTTGCAGAATGCAGCTCCTAGCAGCGCGTTTTGTGCGGTTTCGGAGCTAGGCCCTAGGTGGGGCCCTCCCGAGCTGGCTCTGGGGGGGTTGCTAGGGCCAGTGCACACAGGGCTTCTTCAGGCCAAATCAGCCTTCTCCGCGAAGGAGAAGACGTTTGGAGTTGGTTTCCAGCGGCGGAGACCACCAGCCAAGCAGCAGTGCCCACGGAGCCAGAGGCAGCCCAGACCCTCCCTGGCCCTATGGGGAGCCTAGGGCTAGGTGAGAACCAGGCAGGCGCTGCGCTCCTGAGCCAAGCCGCATCGGGGCTGAGGTTTGTTCCCCGAGCCCAGTTTCCCTTTGCAGAATGCAGCTCCTAGCAGCGCGTTTTGTGCGGTTTCGGAGCTAGGCCCTAGGTGGGGCCCTCCCGAGCTGGCTCTGGGGGGGTTGCTAGGGCCAGTGCACACAGGGCTTCTTCAGGCCAAATCAGCCTTCTCCGCGAAGGAGAAGACGTTTGGAGTTGGTTTCCAGCGGCGGAGACCACCAGCCAAGCAGCAGTGCCCACGGAGCCAGAGGCAGCCCAGACCCTCCCTGGCCCTATGGGCAGCCTAGGGCTAGGTGAGAACCAGGCAGGCGCTGCGCTCCTGAGCCAAGCCGCATCGGGGCTGAGGTTTGTTCCCCGAGCCCAGTTTCCCTTTGCAGAATGCAGCTCCTAGCAGCGCGTTTTGTGCGGTTTCGGAGCTAGGCCCTAGGTGGGGCCCTCCCGAGCTGGCTCTGGGGCGGTTGCTAGGGCCAGTGCACACAGGGCTTCTTCAGGCCCAATCAGCCTTCTCCGCGAAGGAGAAGACGTTTGGAGTTGGTTTCCAGCGGCGGAGACCACCAGCCAAGCAGCAGTGCCCACGGAGCCAGAGGCAGCCCAGACCCTCCCTGGCCCTATGGGGAGCCTAGGGCTAGGTGAGAACCAGGCAGGCGCTGCGCTCCTGAGCCAAGCCGCATCGGGGCTGAGGTTTGTTCCCCGAGCCCAGTTTCCCTTTGCAGAATGCAGCTCCTAGCAGCGCGTTTTGTGCGGTTTCGGAGCTAGGCCCTAGGTGGGGCCCTCCCGAGCTGGCTCTGGGGGGGTTGCTAGGGCCAGTGCACACAGGGCTTCTTCAGGCCAAATCAGCCTTCTCCGCGAAGGAGAAGACGTTTGGAGTTGGTTTCCAGCGGCGGAGACCACCAGCCAAGCAGCAGTGCCCACGGAGCCAGAGGCAGCCCAGACCCTCCCTGGCCCTATGGGCAGCCTAGGGCTAGGTGAGAACCAGGCAGGCGCTGCGCTCCTGAGCCAAGCCGCATCGGGGCTGAGGTTTGTTCCCCGAGCCCAGTTTCCCTTTGCAGAATGCAGCTCCTAGCAGCGCGTTTTGTGCGGTTTCGGAGCTAGGCCCTAGGTGGGGCCCTCCCGAGCTGGCTCTGGGGCGGTTGCTAGGGCCAGTGCACACAGGGCTTCTTCAGGCCAAATCAGCCTTCTCCGCGAAGGAGAAGACGTTTGGAGTTGGTTTCCAGCGGCGGAGACCACCAGCCAAGCAGCAGTGCCCACGGAGCCAGAGGCAGCCCAGACCCTCCCTGGCCCTATGGGCAGCCTAGGGCTAGGTGAGAACCAGGCAGGCGCTGCGCTCCTGAGCCAAGCCGCATCGGGGCTGAGGTTTGTTCCCCGAGCCCAGTTTCCCTTTGCAGAATGCAGCTCCTAGCAGCGCGTTTTGTGCGGTTTCGGAGCTAGGCCCTAGGTGGGGCCCTCCCGAGCTGGCTCTGGGGCGGTTGCCAGGGCCAGTGCACACAGGGCTTCTTCAGGCCAAATCAGCCTTCTCCGCGAAGGAGAAGACGTTTGGAGTTGGTTTCCAGCGGCGGAGACCACCAGCCAAGCAGCAGTGCCCACGGAGCCAGAGGCAGCCCAGACCCTCCCTGGCCCTATGGGGAGCCTAGGGCTAGGTGAGAAGCAGGCAGGCGCTGCGCTCCTGAGCCAAGCCGCATCGGGGCTGAGGTTTGTTCCCCGAGCCCAGTTTCCCTTTGCAGAATGCAGCTCCTAGCAGCGCGTTTTGTGCGGTTTCGGAGCTAGGCCCTAGGTGGGGCCCTCCCGAGCTGGCTCTGGGGGGGTTGCTAGGGCCAGTGCACACAGGGCTTCTTCAGGCCAAATCAGCCTTCTCCGCGAAGGAGAAGACGTTTGGAGTTGGTTTCCAGCGGCGGAGACCACCAGCCAAGCAGCAGTGCCCACGGAGCCAGAGGCAGCCCAGACCCTCCCTGGCCCTATGGGCAGCCTAGGGCTAGGTGAGAACCAGGCAGGCGCTGCGCTCCTGAGCCAAGCCGCATCGGGGCTGAGGTTTGTTCCCCGAGCCCAGTTTCCCTTTGCAGAATGCAGCTCCTAGCAGCGCGTTTTGTGCGGTTTCGGAGCTAGGCCCTAGGTGGGGCCCTCCCGAGCTGGCTCTGGGGGGGTTGCCAGGGCCAGTGCACACAGGGCTTCTTCAGGCCAAATCAGCCTTCTCCGCGAAGGAGAAGACGTTTGGAGTTGGTTTCCAGCGGCGGAGACCACCAGCCAAGCAGCAGTGCCCACGGAGCCAGAGGCAGCCCAGACCCTCCCTGGCCCTATGGGGAGCCTAGGGCTAGGTGAGAACCAGGCAGGCGCTGCGCTCCTGAGCCAAGCCGCATCGGGGCTGAGGTTTGTTCCCCGAGCCCAGTTTCCCTTTGCAGAATGCAGCTCCTAGCAGCGCGTTTTGTGCGGTTTCGGAGCTAGGCCCTAGGTGGGGCCCTCCCGAGCTGGCTCTGGGGGGGTTGCTAGGGCCAGTGCACACAGGGCTTCTTCAGGCCAAATCAGCCTTCTCCGCGAAGGAGAAGACGTTTGGAGTGGGTTTCCAGCGGCGGAGACCACCAGCCAAGCAGCAGTGCCCACGGAGCCAGAGGCAGCCCAGACCCTCCCTGGCCCTATGGGCAGCCTAGGGCTAGGTGAGAACCAGGCAGGCGCTGCGCTCCTGAGCCAAGCCGCATCGGGGCTGAGGTTTGTTCCCCGAGCCCAGTTTCCCTTTGCAGAATGCAGCTCCTAGCAGCGCGTTTTGTGCGGTTTCGGAGCTAGGCCCTAGGTGGGGCCCTCCCGAGCTGGCTCTGGGGGGGTTGCTAGGGCCAGTGCACACAGGGCTTCTTCAGGCCAAATCAGCCTTCTCCGCGAAGGAGAAGACGTTTGGAGTTGGTTTCCAGCGGCGGAGACCACCAGCCAAGCAGCAGTGCCCACGGAGCCAGAGGCAGCCCAGACCCTCCTTGGCCCTATGGGCAGCCTAGGGCTAGGTGAGAACCAGGCAGGCGCTGCGCTCCTGAGCCAAGCCGCATCGGGGCTGAGGTTTGTTCCCCGAGCCCAGTTTCCCTTTGCAGAATGCAGCTCCTAGCAGCGCGTTTTGTGCGGTTTCGGAGCTAGGCCCTAGGTGGGGCCCTCCCGAGCTGGCTCTGGGGGGGTTGCCAGGGCCAGTGCACACAGGGCTTCTTCAGGCCAAATCAGCCTTCTCCGCGAAGGAGAAGACGTTTGGAGTTGGTTTCCAGCGGCGGAGACCACCAGCCAAGCAGCAGTGCCCACGGAGCCAGAGGCAGCCCAGACCCTCCCTGGCCCTATGGGGAGCCTAGGGCTAGGTGAGAACCAGGCAGGCGCTGCGCTCCTGAGCCAAGCCGCATCGGGGCTGAGGTTTGTTCCCCGAGCCCAGTTTCCCTTTGCAGAATGCAGCTCCTAGCAGCGCGTTTTGTGCGGTTTCGGAGCTAGGCCCTAGGTGGGGCCCTCCCGAGCTGGCTCTGGGGGGGTTGCTAGGGCCAGTGCACACAGGGCTTCTTCAGGCCAAATCAGCCTTCTCCGCGAAGGAGAAGACGTTTGGAGTTGGTTTCCAGCGGCGGAGACCACCAGCCAAGCAGCAGTGCCCACGGAGCCAGAGGCAGCCCAGACCCTCCTTGGCCCTATGGGCAGCCTAGGGCTAGGTGAGAACCAGGCAGGCGCTGCGCTCCTGAGCCAAGCCGCATCGGGGCTGAGGTTTGTTCCCCGAGCCCAGTTTCCCTTTGCAGAATGCAGCTCCTAGCAGCGCGTTTTGTGCGGTTTCGGAGCTAGGCCCTAGGTGGGGCCCTCCCGAGCTGGCTCTGGGGGGGTTGCCAGGGCCAGTGCACACAGGGCTTCTTCAGGCCAAATCAGCCTTCTCCGCGAAGGAGAAGACGTTTGGAGTTGGTTTCCAGCGGCGGAGACCACCAGCCAAGCAGCAGTGCCCACGGAGCCAGAGGCAGCCCAGACCCTCCCTGGCCCTATGGGGAGCCTAGGGCTAGGTGAGAACCAGGCAGGCGCTGCGCTCCTGAGCCAAGCCGCATCGGGGCTGAGGTTTGTTCCCCGAGCCCAGTTTCCCTTTGCAGAATGCAGCTCCTAGCAGCGCGTTTTGTGCGGTTTCGGAGCTAGGCCCTAGGTGGGGCCCTCCCGAGCTGGCTCTGGGGGGGTTGCTAGGGCCAGTGCACACAGGGCTTCTTCAGGCCAAATCAGCCTTCTCCGCGAAGGAGAAGACGTTTGGAGTTGGTTTCCAGCGGCGGAGACCACCAGCCAAGCAGCAGTGCCCACGGAGCCAGAGGCAGCCCAGACCCTCCCTGGCCCTATGGGGAGCCTAGGGCTAGGTGAGAACCAGGCAGGCGCTGCGCTCCTGAGCCAAGCCGCATCGGGGCTGAGGTTTGTTCCCCGAGCCCAGTTTCCCTTTGCAGAATGCAGCTCCTAGCAGCGCGTTTTGTGCGGTTTCGGAGCTAGGCCCTAGGTGGGGCCCTCCCGAGCTGGCTCTGGGGGGGTTGCTAGGGCCAGTGCACACAGGGCTTCTTCAGGCCAAATCAGCCTTCTCCGCGAAGGAGAAGACGTTTGGAGTTGGTTTCCAGCGGCGGAGACCACCAGCCAAGCAGCAGTGCCCACGGAGCCAGAGGCAGCCCAGACCCTCCCTGGCCCTATGGGGAGCCTAGGGCTAGGTGAGAACCAGGCAGGCGCTGCGCTCCTGAGCCAAGCCGCATCGGGGCTGAGGTTTGTTCCCCGAGCCCAGTTTCCCTTTGCAGAATGCAGCTCCTAGCAGCGCGTTTTGTGCGGTTTCGGAGCTAGGCCCTAGGTGGGGCCCTCCCGAGCTGGCTCTGGGGGGGTTGCCAGGGCCAGTGCACACAGGGCTTCTTCAGGCCAAATCAGCCTTCTCCGCGAAGGAGAAGACGTTTGGAGTTGGTTTCCAGCGGCGGAGACCACCAGCCAAGCAGCAGTGCCCACGGAGCCAGAGGCAGCCCAGACCCTCCCTGGCCCTATGGGGAGCCTAGGGCTAGGTGAGAACCAGGCAGGCGCTGCGCTCCTGAGCCAAGCCGCATCGGGGCTGAGGTTTGTTCCCCGAGCCCAGTTTCCCTTTGCAGAATGCAGCTCCTAGCAGCGCGTTTTGTGCGGTTTCGGAGCTAGGCCCTAGGTGGGGCCCTCCCGAGCTGGCTCTGGGGGGGTTGCTAGGGCCAGTGCACACAGGGCTTCTTCAGGCCAAATCAGCCTTCTCCGCGAAGGAGAAGACGTTTGGAGTTGGTTTCCAGCGGCGGAGACCACCAGCCAAGCAGCAGTGCCCACGGAGCCAGAGGCAGCCCAGACCCTCCCTGGCCCTATGGGGAACCTAGGGCTAGGTGAGAACCAGGCAGGCGCTGCGCTCCTGAGCCAAGCCGCATCGGGGCTGAGGTTTGTTCCCCGAGCCCAGTTTCCCTTTGCAGAATGCAGCTCCTAGCAGCGCGTTTTGTGCGGTTTCGGAGCTAGGCCCTAGGTGGGGCCCTCCCGAGCTGGCTCTGGGGCGGTTGCTAGGGCCAGTGCACACAGGGCTTCTTCAGGCCAAATCAGCCTTCTCCGCGAAGGAGAAGACGTTTGGAGTTGGTTTCCAGCGGCGGAGACCACCAGCCAAGCAGCAGTGCCCACGGAGCCAGAGGCAGCCCAGACCCTCCCTGGCCCTATGGGGAGCCTAGGGCTAGGTGAGAACCAGGCAGGCGCTGCGCTCCTGAGCCAAGCCGCATCGGGGCTGAGGTTTGTTCCCCGAGCCCAGTTTCCCTTTGCAGAATGCAGCTCCTAGCAGCGCGTTTTGTGCGGTTTCGGAGCTAGGCCCTAGGTGGGGCCCTCCCGAGCTGGCTCTGGGGGGGTTGCTAGGGCCAGTGCACACAGGGCTTCTTCAGGCCAAATCAGCCTTCTCCGCGAAGGAGAAGACGTTTGGAGTTGGTTTCCAGCGGCGGAGACCACCAGCCAAGCAGCAGTGCCCACGGAGCCAGAGGCAGCCCAGACCCTCCCTGGCCCTATGGGCAACCTAGGGCTAGGTGAGAACCAGGCAGGCGCTGCGCTCCTGAGCCAAGCCGCATCGGGGCTGAGGTTTGTTCCCCGAGCCCAGTTTCCCTTTGCAGAATGCAGCTCCTAGCAGCGCGTTTTGTGCGGTTTCGGAGCTAGGCCCTAGGTGGGGCCCTCCCGAGCTGGCTCTGGGGCGGTTGCTAGGGCCAGTGCACACAGGGCTTCTTCAGGCCAAATCAGCCTTCTCCGCGAAGGAGAAGACGTTTGGAGTTGGTTTCCAGCGGCGGAGACCACCAGCCAAGCAGCAGTGCCCACGGAGCCAGAGGCAGCCCAGACCCTCCCTGGCCCTATGGGCAGCCTAGGGCTAGGTGAGAACCAGGCAGGCGCTGCGCTCCTGAGCCAAGCCGCATCGGGGCTGAGGTTTGTTCCCCGAGCCCAGTTTCCCTTTGCAGAATGCAGCTCCTAGCAGCGCGTTTTGTGCGGTTTCGGAGCTAGGCCCTAGGTGGGGCCCTCCCGAGCTGGCTCTGGGGCGGTTGCCAGGGCCAGTGCACACAGGGCTTCTTCAGGCCAAATCAGCCTTCTCCGCGAAGGAGAAGACGTTTGGAGTTGGTTTCCAGCGGCGGAGACCACCAGCCAAGCAGCAGTGCCCACGGAGCCAGAGGCAGCCCAGACCCTCCCTGGCCCTATGGGGAGCCTAGGGCTAGGTGAGAACCAGGCAGGCGCTGCGCTCCTGAGCCAAGCCGCATCGGGGCTGAGGTTTGTTCCCCGAGCCCAGTTTCCCTTTGCAGAATGCAGCTCCTAGCAGCGCGTTTTGTGCGGTTTCGGAGCTAGGCCCTAGGTGGGGCCCTCCCGAGCTGGCTCTGGGGGGGTTGCTAGGGCCAGTGCACACAGGGCTTCTTCAGGCCAAATCAGCCTTCTCCGCGAAGGAGAAGACGTTTGGAGTTGGTTTCCAGCGGCGGAGACCACCAGCCAAGCAGCAGTGCCCACGGAGCCAGAGGCAGCCCAGACCCTCCCTGGCCCTATGGGGAGCCTAGGGCTAGGTGAGAACCAGGCAGGCGCTGCGCTCCTGAGCCAAGCCGCATCGGGGCTGAGGTTTGTTCCCCGAGCCCAGTTTCCCTTTGCAGAATGCAGCTCCTAGCAGCGCGTTTTGTGCGGTTTCGGAGCTAGGCCCTAGGTGGGGCCCTCCCGAGCTGGCTCTGGGGGGGTTGCTAGGGCCAGTGCACACAGGGCTTCTTCAGGCCAAATCAGCCTTCTCCGCGAAGGAGAAGACGTTTGGAGTTGGTTTCCAGCGGCGGAGACCACCAGCCAAGCAGCAGTGCCCACGGAGCCAGAGGCAGCCCGGACCCTCCCTGGCCCTATGGGGAGCCTAGGGCTAGGTGAGAACCAGGCAGGCGCTGCGCTCCTGAGCCAAGCCGCATCGGGGCTGAGGTTTGTTCCCCGAGCCCAGTTTCCCTTTGCAGAATGCAGCTCCTAGCAGCGCGTTTTGTGCGGTTTCGGAGCTAGGCCCTAGGTGGGGCCCTCCCGAGCTGGCTCTGGGGGGGTTGCCAAGGCCAGTGCACACAGGGCTTCTTCAGGCCAAATCAGCCTTCTCCGCGAAGGAGAAGACGTTTGGAGTTGGTTTCCAGCGGCGGAGACCACCAGCCAAGCAGCAGTGCCCACGGAGCCAGAGGCAGCCCGGACCCTCCCTGGCCCTATGGGGAGCCTAGGGCTAGGTGAGAACCAGGCAGGCGCTGCGCTCCTGAGCCAAGCCGCATCGGGGCTGAGGTTTGTTCCCCGAGCCCAGTTTCCCTTTGCAGAATGCAGCTCCTAGCAGCGCGTTTTGTGCGGTTTCGGAGCTAGGCCCTAGGTGGGGCCCTCCCGAGCTGGCTCTGGGGGGGTTGCTAGGGCCAGTGCACACAGGGCTTCTTCAGGCCAAATCAGCCTTCTCCGCGAAGGAGAAGACGTTTGGAGTTGGTTTCCAGCGGCGGAGACCACCAGCCAAGCAGCAGTGCCCACGGAGCCAGAGGCAGCCCGGACCCTCCCTGGCCCTATGGGGAGCCTAGGGCTAGGTGAGAACCAGGCAGGCGCTGCGCTCCTGAGCCAAGCCGCATCGGGGCTGAGGTTTGTTCCCCGAGCCCAGTTTCCCTTTGCAGAATGCAGCTCCTAGCAGCGCGTTTTGTGCGGTTTCGGAGCTAGGCCCTAGGTGGGGCCCTCCCGAGCTGGCTCTGGGGGGGTTGCCAGGGCCAGTGCACACAGGGCTTCTTCAGGCCAAATCAGCCTTCTCCGCGAAGGAGAAGACGTTTGGAGTTGGTTTCCAGCGGCGGAGACCACCAGCCAAGCAGCAGTGCCCACGGAGCCAGAGGCAGCCCAGACCCTCCCTGGCCCTATGGGGAGCCTAGGGCTAGGTGAGAACCAGGCAGGCGCTGCGCTCCTGAGCCAAGCCGCATCGGGGCTGAGGTTTGTTCCCCGAGCCCAGTTTCCCTTTGCAGAATGCAGCTCCTAGCAGCGCGTTTTGTGCGGTTTCGGAGCTAGGCCCTAGGTGGGGCCCTCCCGAGCTGGCTCTGGGGCGGTTGCTAGGGCCAGTGCACACAGGGCTTCTTCAGGCCAAATCAGCCTTCTCCGCGAAGGAGAAGACGTTTGGAGTTGGTTTCCAGCGGCGGAGACCACCAGCCAAGCAGCAGTGCCCACGGAGCCAGAGGCAGCCCAGACCCTCCCTGGCCCTATGGGGAGCCTAGGGCTAGGTGAGAAGCAGGCAGGCGCTGCGCTCCTGAGCCAAGCCGCATCGGGGCTGAGGTTTGTTCCCCGAGCCCAGTTTCCCTTTGCAGAATGCAGCTCCTAGCAGCGCGTTTTGTGCGGTTTCGGAGCTAGGCCCTAGGTGGGGCCCTCCCGAGCTGGCTCTGGGGCGGTTGCTAGGGCCAGTGCACACAGGGCTTCTTCAGGCCAAATCAGCCTTCTCCGCGAAGGAGAAGACGTTTGGAGTTGGTTTCCAGCGGCGGAGACCACCAGCCAAGCAGCAGTGCCCACGGAGCCAGAGGCAGCCCAGACCCTCCCTGGCCCTATGGGCAGCCTAGGGCTAGGTGAGAACCAGGCAGGCGCTGCGCTCCTGAGCCAAGCCGCATCGGGGCTGAGGTTTGTTCCCCGAGCCCAGTTTCCCTTTGCAGAATGCAGCTCCTAGCAGCGCGTTTTGTGCGGTTTCGGAGCTAGGCCCTAGGTGGGGCCCTCCCGAGCTGGCTCTGGGGGGGTTGCTAGGGCCAGTGCACACAGGGCTTCTTCAGGCCAAATCAGCCTTCTCCGCGAAGGAGAAGACGTTTGGAGTTGGTTTCCAGCGGCGGAGACCACCAGCCAAGCAGCAGTGCCCACGGAGCCAGAGGCAGCCCAGACCCTCCCTGGCCCTATGGGGAGCCTAGGGCTAGGTGAGAACCAGGCAGGCGCTGCGCTCCTGAGCCAAGCCGCATCGGGGCTGAGGTTTGTTCCCCGAGCCCAGTTTCCCTTTGCAGAATGCAGCTCCTAGCAGCGCGTTTTGTGCGGTTTCGGAGCTAGGCCCTAGGTGGGGCCCTCCCGAGCTGGCTCTGGGGGGGTTGCTAGGGCCAGTGCACACAGGGCTTCTTCAGGCCAAATCAGCCTTCTCCGCGAAGGAGAAGACGTTTGGAGTTGGTTTCCAGCGGCGGAGACCACCAGCCAAGCAGCAGTGCCCACGGAGCCAGAGGCAGCCCGGACCCTCCTTGGCCCTATGGGGAGCCTAGGGCTAGGTGAGAACCAGGCAGGCGCTGCGCTCCTGAGCCAAGCCGCATCGGGGCTGAGGTTTGTTCCCCGAGCCCAGTTTCCCTTTGCAGAATGCAGCTCCTAGCAGCGCGTTTTGTGCGGTTTCGGAGCTAGGCCCTAGGTGGGGCCCTCCCGAGCTGGCTCTGGGGGGGTTGCTAGGGCCAGTGCACACAGGGCTTCTTCAGGCCAAATCAGCCTTCTCCGCGAAGGAGAAGACGTTTGGAGTTGGTTTCCAGCGGCGGAGACCACCAGCCAAGCAGCAGTGCCCACGGAGCCAGAGGCAGCCCAGACCCTCCCTGGCCCTATGGGGAGCCTAGGGCTAGGTGAGAACCAGGCAGGCGCTGCGCTCCTGAGCCAAGCCGCATCGGGGCTGAGGTTTGTTCCCCGAGCCCAGTTTCCCTTTGCAGAATGCAGCTCCTAGCAGCGCGTTTTGTGCGGTTTCGGAGCTAGGCCCTAGGTGGGGCCCTCCCGAGCTGGCTCTGGGGCGGTTGCTAGGGCCAGTGCACACAGGGCTTCTTCAGGCCAAATCAGCCTTCTCCGCGAAGGAGAAGACGTTTGGAGTTGGTTTCCAGCGGCGGAGACCACCAGCCAAGCAGCAGTGCCCACGGAGCCAGAGGCAGCCCAGACCCTCCCTGGCCCTATGGGGAGCCTAGGGCTAGGTGAGAACCAGGCAGGCGCTGCGCTCCTGAGCCAAGCCGCATCGGGGCTGAGGTTTGTTCCCCGAGCCCAGTTTCCCTTTGCAGAATGCAGCTCCTAGCAGCGCGTTTTGTGCGGTTTCGGAGCTAGGCCCTAGGTGGGGCCCTCCCGAGCTGGCTCTGGGGCGGTTGCTAGGGCCAGTGCACACAGGGCTTCTTCAGGCCAAATCAGCCTTCTCCGCGAAGGAGAAGACGTTTGGAGTTGGTTTCCAGCGGCGGAGACCACCAGCCAAGCAGCAGTGCCCACGGAGCCAGAGGCAGCCCAGACCCTCCCTGGCCCTATGGGCAGCCTAGGGCTAGGTGAGAACCAGGCAGGCGCTGCGCTCCTGAGCCAAGCCGCATCGGGGCTGAGGTTTGTTCCCCGAGCCCAGTTTCCCTTTGCAGAATGCAGCTCCTAGCAGCGCGTTTTGTGCGGTTTCGGAGCTAGGCCCTAGGTGGGGCCCTCCCGAGCTGGCTCTGGGGGGGTTGCTAGGGCCAGTGCACACAGGGCTTCTTCAGGCCAAATCAGCCTTCTCCGCGAAGGAGAAGACGTTTGGAGTTGGTTTCCAGCGGCGGAGACCACCAGCCAAGCAGCAGTGCCCACGGAGCCAGAGGCAGCCCAGACCCTCCCTGGCCCTATGGGGAGCCTAGGGCTAGGTGAGAACCAGGCAGGCGCTGCGCTCCTGAGCCAAGCCGCATCGGGGCTGAGGTTTGTTCCCCGAGCCCAGTTTCCCTTTGCAGAATGCAGCTCCTAGCAGCGCGTTTTGTGCGGTTTCGGAGCTAGGCCCTAGGTGGGGCCCTCCCGAGCTGGCTCTGGGGGGGTTGCTAGGGCCAGTGCACACAGGGCTTCTTCAGGCCAAATCAGCCTTCTCCGCGAAGGAGAAGACGTTTGGAGTTGGTTTCCAGCGGCGGAGACCACCAGCCAAGCAGCAGTGCCCACGGAGCCAGAGGCAGCCCAGACCCTCCCTGGCCCTATGGGGAGCCTAGGGCTAGGTGAGAACCAGGCAGGCGCTGCGCTCCTGAGCCAAGCCGCATCGGGGCTGAGGTTTGTTCCCCGAGCCCAGTTTCCCTTTGCAGAATGCAGCTCCTAGCAGCGCGTTTTGTGCGGTTTCGGAGCTAGGCCCTAGGTGGGGCCCTCCCGAGCTGGCTCTGGGGGGGTTGCTAGGGCCAGTGCACACAGGGCTTCTTCAGGCCAAATCAGCCTTCTCCGCGAAGGAGAAGACGTTTGGAGTTGGTTTCCAGCGGCGGAGACCACCAGCCAAGCAGCAGTGCCCACGGAGCCAGAGGCAGCCCAGACCCTCCCTGGCCCTATGGGCAGCCTAGGGCTAGGTGAGAACCAGGCAGGCGCTGCGCTCCTGAGCCAAGCCGCATCGGGGCTGAGGTTTGTTCCCCGAGCCCAGTTTCCCTTTGCAGAATGCAGCTCCTAGCAGCGCGTTTTGTGCGGTTTCGGAGCTAGGCCCTAGGTGGGGCCCTCCCGAGCTGGCTCTGGGGCGGTTGCTAGGGCCAGTGCACACAGGGCTTCTTCAGGCCAAATCAGCCTTCTCCGCGAAGGAGAAGACGTTTGGAGTTGGTTTCCAGCGGCGGAGACCACCAGCCAAGCAGCAGTGCCCACGGAGCCAGAGGCAGCCCAGACCCTCCCTGGCCCTATGGGGAGCCTAGGGCTAGGTGAGAAGCAGGCAGGCGCTGCGCTCCTGAGCCAAGCCGCATCGGGGCTGAGGTTTGTTCCCCGAGCCCAGTTTCCCTTTGCAGAATGCAGCTCCTAGCAGCGCGTTTTGTGCGGTTTCGGAGCTAGGCCCTAGGTGGGGCCCTCCCGAGCTGGCTCTGGGGGGGTTGCTAGGGCCAGTGCACACAGGGCTTCTTCAGGCCAAATCAGCCTTCTCCGCGAAGGAGAAGACGTTTGGAGTTGGTTTCCAGCGGCGGAGACCACCAGCCAAGCAGCAGTGCCCACGGAGACAGAGGCAGCCCGGACCCTCCTTGGCCCTATGGGGAGCCTAGGGCTAGGTGAGAACCAGGCAGGCGCTGCGCTCCTGAGCCAAGCCGCATCGGGGCTGAGGTTTGTTCCCCGAGCCCAGTTTCCCTTTGCAGAATGCAGCTCCTAGCAGCGCGTTTTGTGCGGTTTCGGAGCTAGGCCCTAGGTGGGGCCCTCCCGAGCTGGCTCTGGGGCGGTTGCCAGGGCCAGTGCACACAGGGCTTCTTCAGGCCAAATCAGCCTTCTCCGCGAAGGAGAAGACGTTTGGAGTTGGTTTCCAGCGGCGGAGACCACCAGCCAAGCAGCAGTGCCCACGGAGCCAGAGGCAGCCCAGACCCTCCCTGGCCCTATGGGGAGCCTAGGGCTAGGTGAGAACCAGGCAGGCGCTGCGCTCCTGAGCCAAGCCGCATCGGGGCTGAGGTTTGTTCCCCGAGCCCAGTTTCCCTTTGCAGAATGCAGCTCCTAGCAGCGCGTTTTGTGCGGTTTCGGAGCTAGGCCCTAGGTGGGGCCCTCCCGAGCTGGCTCTGGGGGGGTTGCTAGGGCCAGTGCACACAGGGCTTCTTCAGGCCAAATCAGCCTTCTCCGCGAAGGAGAAGACGTTTGGAGTTGGTTTCCAGCGGCGGAGACCACCAGCCAAGCAGCAGTGCCCACGGAGCCAGAGGCAGCCCAGACCCTCCCTGGCCCTATGGGCAGCCTAGGGCTAGGTGAGAACCAGGCAGGCGCTGCGCTCCTGAGCCAAGCCGCATCGGGGCTGAGGTTTGTTCCCCGAGCCCAGTTTCCCTTTGCAGAATGCAGCTCCTAGCAGCGCGTTTTGTGCGGTTTCGGAGCTAGGCCCTAGGTGGGGCCCTCCCGAGCTGGCTCTGGGGCGGTTGCTAGGGCCAGTGCACACAGGGCTTCTTCAGGCCAAATCAGCCTTCTCCGCGAAGGAGAAGACGTTTGGAGTTGGTTTCCAGCGGCGGAGACCACCAGCCAAGCAGCAGTGCCCACGGAGCCAGAGGCAGCCCAGACCCTCCCTGGCCCTATGGGCAGCCTAGGGCTAGGTGAGAACCAGGCAGGCGCTGCGCTCCTGAGCCAAGCCGCATCGGGGCTGAGGTTTGTTCCCCGAGCCCAGTTTCCCTTTGCAGAATGCAGCTCCTAGCAGCGCGTTTTGTGCGGTTTCGGAGCTAGGCCCTAGGTGGGGCCCTCCCGAGCTGGCTCTGGGGGGGTTGCTAGGGCCAGTGCACACAGGGCTTCTTCAGGCCAAATCAGCCTTCTCCGCGAAGGAGAAGACGTTTGGAGTTGGTTTCCAGCGGCGGAGACCACCAGCCAAGCAGCAGTGCCCACGGAGCCAGAGGCAGCCCAGACCCTCCCTGGCCCTATGGGCAGCCTAGGGCTAGGTGAGAACCAGGCAGGCGCTGCGCTCCTGAGCCAAGCCGCATCGGGGCTGAGGTTTGTTCCCCGAGCCCAGTTTCCCTTTGCAGAATGCAGCTCCTAGCAGCGCGTTTTGTGCGGTTTCGGAGCTAGGCCCTAGGTGGGGCCCTCCCGAGCTGGCTCTGGGGGGGTTGCTAGGGCCAGTGCACACAGGGCTTCTTCAGGCCAAATCAGCCTTCTCCGCGAAGGAGAAGACGTTTGGAGTTGGTTTCCAGCGGCGGAGACCACCAGCCAAGCAGCAGTGCCCACGGAGCCAGAGGCAGCCCAGACCCTCCCTGGCCCTATGGGCAGCCTAGGGCTAGGTGAGAACCAGGCAGGCGCTGCGCTCCTGAGCCAAGCCGCATCGGGGCTGAGGTTTGTTCCCCGAGCCCAGTTTCCCTTTGCAGAATGCAGCTCCTAGCAGCGCGTTTTGTGCGGTTTCGGAGCTAGGCCCTAGGTGGGGCCCTCCCGAGCTGGCTCTGGGGCGGTTGCTAGGGCCAGTGCACACAGGGCTTCTTCAGGCCAAATCAGCCTTCTCCGCGAAGGAGAAGACGTTTGGAGTTGGTTTCCAGCGGCGGAGACCACCAGCCAAGCAGCAGTGCCCACGGAGCCAGAGGCAGCCCAGACCCTCCCTGGCCCTATGGGGAGCCTAGGGCTAGGTGAGAACCAGGCAGGCGCTGCGCTCCTGAGCCAAGCCGCATCGGGGCTGAGGTTTGTTCCCCGAGCCCAGTTTCCCTTTGCAGAATGCAGCTCCTAGCAGCGCGTTTTGTGCGGTTTCGGAGCTAGGCCCTAGGTGGGGCCCTCCCGAGCTGGCTCTGGGGGGGTTGCTAGGGCCAGTGCACACAGGGCTTCTTCAGGCCAAATCAGCCTTCTCCGCGAAGGAGAAGACGTTTGGAGTTGGTTTCCAGCGGCGGAGACCACCAGCCAAGCAGCAGTGCCCACGGAGCCAGAGGCAGCCCAGACCCTCCCTGGCCCTATGGGCAACCTAGGGCTAGGTGAGAACCAGGCAGGCGCTGCGCTCCTGAGCCAAGCCGCATCGGGGCTGAGGTTTGTTCCCCGAGCCCAGTTTCCCTTTGCAGAATGCAGCTCCTAGCAGCGCGTTTTGTGCGGTTTCGGAGCTAGGCCCTAGGTGGGGCCCTCCCGAGCTGGCTCTGGGGCGGTTGCTAGGGCCAGTGCACACAGGGCTTCTTCAGGCCAAATCAGCCTTCTCCGCGAAGGAGAAGACGTTTGGAGTTGGTTTCCAGCGGCGGAGACCACCAGCCAAGCAGCAGTGCCCACGGAGCCAGAGGCAGCCCAGACCCTCCCTGGCCCTATGGGCAGCCTAGGGCTAGGTGAGAACCAGGCAGGCGCTGCGCTCCTGAGCCAAGCCGCATCGGGGCTGAGGTTTGTTCCCCGAGCCCAGTTTCCCTTTGCAGAATGCAGCTCCTAGCAGCGCGTTTTGTGCGGTTTCGGAGCTAGGCCCTAGGTGGGGCCCTCCCGAGCTGGCTCTGGGGCGGTTGCCAGGGCCAGTGCACACAGGGCTTCTTCAGGCCAAATCAGCCTTCTCCGCGAAGGAGAAGACGTTTGGAGTTGGTTTCCAGCGGCGGAGACCACCAGCCAAGCAGCAGTGCCCACGGAGCCAGAGGCAGCCCAGACCCTCCCTGGCCCTATGGGGAGCCTAGGGCTAGGTGAGAACCAGGCAGGCGCTGCGCTCCTGAGCCAAGCCGCATCGGGGCTGAGGTTTGTTCCCCGAGCCCAGTTTCCCTTTGCAGAATGCAGCTCCTAGCAGCGCGTTTTGTGCGGTTTCGGAGCTAGGCCCTAGGTGGGGCCCTCCCGAGCTGGCTCTGGGGGGGTTGCTAGGGCCAGTGCACACAGGGCTTCTTCAGGCCAAATCAGCCTTCTCCGCGAAGGAGAAGACGTTTGGAGTTGGTTTCCAGCGGCGGAGACCACCAGCCAAGCAGCAGTGCCCACGGAGCCAGAGGCAGCCCAGACCCTCCTTGGCCCTATGGGCAGCCTAGGGCTAGGTGAGAACCAGGCAGGCGCTGCGCTCCTGAGCCAAGCCGCATCGGGGCTGAGGTTTGTTCCCCGAGCCCAGTTTCCCTTTGCAGAATGCAGCTCCTAGCAGCGCGTTTTGTGCGGTTTCGGAGCTAGGCCCTAGGTGGGGCCCTCCCGAGCTGGCTCTGGGGGGGTTGCCAGGGCCAGTGCACACAGGGCTTCTTCAGGCCAAATCAGCCTTCTCCGCGAAGGAGAAGACGTTTGGAGTTGGTTTCCAGCGGCGGAGACCACCAGCCAAGCAGCAGTGCCCACGGAGCCAGAGGCAGCCCAGACCCTCCCTGGCCCTATGGGGAGCCTAGGGCTAGGTGAGAACCAGGCAGGCGCTGCGCTCCTGAGCCAAGCCGCATCGGGGCTGAGGTTTGTTCCCCGAGCCCAGTTTCCCTTTGCAGAATGCAGCTCCTAGCAGCGCGTTTTGTGCGGTTTCGGAGCTAGGCCCTAGGTGGGGCCCTCCCGAGCTGGCTCTGGGGGGGTTGCTAGGGCCAGTGCACACAGGGCTTCTTCAGGCCAAATCAGCCTTCTCCGCGAAGGAGAAGACGTTTGGAGTTGGTTTCCAGCGGCGGAGACCACCAGCCAAGCAGCAGTGCCCACGGAGCCAGAGGCAGCCCAGACCCTCCCTGGCCCTATGGGGAGCCTAGGGCTAGGTGAGAACCAGGCAGGCGCTGCGCTCCTGAGCCAAGCCGCATCGGGGCTGAGGTTTGTTCCCCGAGCCCAGTTTCCCTTTGCAGAATGCAGCTCCTAGCAGCGCGTTTTGTGCGGTTTCGGAGCTAGGCCCTAGGTGGGGCCCTCCCGAGCTGGCTCTGGGGGGGTTGCTAGGGCCAGTGCACACAGGGCTTCTTCAGGCCAAATCAGCCTTCTCCGCGAAGGAGAAGACGTTTGGAGTTGGTTTCCAGCGGCGGAGACCACCAGCCAAGCAGCAGTGCCCACGGAGCCAGAGGCAGCCCAGACCCTCCCTGGCCCTATGGGGAGCCTAGGGCTAGGTGAGAACCAGGCAGGCGCTGCGCTCCTGAGCCAAGCCGCATCGGGGCTGAGGTTTGTTCCCCGAGCCCAGTTTCCCTTTGCAGAATGCAGCTCCTAGCAGCGCGTTTTGTGCGGTTTCGGAGCTAGGCCCTAGGTGGGGCCCTCCCGAGCTGGCTCTGGGGCGGTTGCCAGGGCCAGTGCACACAGGGCTTCTTCAGGCCAAATCAGCCTTCTCCGCGAAGGAGAAGACGTTTGGAGTTGGTTTCCAGCGGCGGAGACCACCAGCCAAGCAGCAGTGCCCACGGAGCCAGAGGCAGCCCAGACCCTCCCTGGCCCTATGGGCAGCCTAGGGCTAGGTGAGAACCAGGCAGGCGCTGCGCTCCTGAGCCAAGCCGCATCGGGGCTGAGGTTTGTTCCCCGAGCCCAGTTTCCCTTTGCAGAATGCAGCTCCTAGCAGCGCGTTTTGTGCGGTTTCGGAGCTAGGCCCTAGGTGGGGCCCTCCCGAGCTGGCTCTGGGGGGGTTGCTAGGGCCAGTGCACACAGGGCTTCTTCAGGCCAAATCAGCCTTCTCCGCGAAGGAGAAGACGTTTGGAGTTGGTTTCCAGCGGCGGAGACCACCAGCCAAGCAGCAGTGCCCACGGAGCCAGAGGCAGCCCAGACCCTCCCTGGCCCTATGGGCAGCCTAGGGCTAGGTGAGAACCAGGCAGGCGCTGCGCTCCTGAGCCAAGCCGCATCGGGGCTGAGGTTTGTTCCCCGAGCCCAGTTTCCCTTTGCAGAATGCAGCTCCTAGCAGCGCGTTTTGTGCGGTTTCGGAGCTAGGCCCTAGGTGGGGCCCTCCCGAGCTGGCTCTGGGGCGGTTGCTAGGGCCAGTGCACACAGGGCTTCTTCAGGCCAAATCAGCCTTCTCCGCGAAGGAGAAGACGTTTGGAGTTGGTTTCCAGCGGCGGAGACCACCAGCCAAGCAGCAGTGCCCACGGAGCCAGAGGCAGCCCAGACCCTCCCTGGCCCTATGGGCAGCCTAGGGCTAGGTGAGAACCAGGCAGGCGCTGCGCTCCTGAGCCAAGCCGCATCGGGGCTGAGGTTTGTTCCCCGAGCCCAGTTTCCCTTTGCAGAATGCAGCTCCTAGCAGCGCGTTTTGTGCGGTTTCGGAGCTAGGCCCTAGGTGGGGCCCTCCCGAGCTGGCTCTGGGGGGGTTGCTAGGGCCAGTGCACACAGGGCTTCTTCAGGCCAAATCAGCCTTCTCCGCGAAGGAGAAGACGTTTGGAGTTGGTTTCCAGCGGCGGAGACCACCAGCCAAGCAGCAGTGCCCACGGAGCCAGAGGCAGCCCAGACCCTCCCTGGCCCTATGGGCAACCTAGGGCTAGGTGAGAACCAGGCAGGCGCTGCGCTCCTGAGCCAAGCCGCATCGGGGCTGAGGTTTGTTCCCCGAGCCCAGTTTCCCTTTGCAGAATGCAGCTCCTAGCAGCGCGTTTTGTGCGGTTTCGGAGCTAGGCCCTAGGTGGGGCCCTCCCGAGCTGGCTCTGGGGCGGTTGCTAGGGCCAGTGCACACAGGGCTTCTTCAGGCCAAATCAGCCTTCTCCGCGAAGGAGAAGACGTTTGGAGTTGGTTTCCAGCGGCGGAGACCACCAGCCAAGCAGCAGTGCCCACGGAGCCAGAGGCAGCCCAGACCCTCCCTGGCCCTATGGGCAGCCTAGGGCTAGGTGAGAACCAGGCAGGCGCTGCGCTCCTGAGCCAAGCCGCATCGGGGCTGAGGTTTGTTCCCCGAGCCCAGTTTCCCTTTGCAGAATGCAGCTCCTAGCAGCGCGTTTTGTGCGGTTTCGGAGCTAGGCCCTAGGTGGGGCCCTCCCGAGCTGGCTCTGGGGCGGTTGCCAGGGCCAGTGCACACAGGGCTTCTTCAGGCCAAATCAGCCTTCTCCGCGAAGGAGAAGACGTTTGGAGTTGGTTTCCAGCGGCGGAGACCACCAGCCAAGCAGCAGTGCCCACGGAGCCAGAGGCAGCCCAGACCCTCCCTGGCCCTATGGGGAGCCTAGGGCTAGGTGAGAACCAGGCAGGCGCTGCGCTCCTGAGCCAAGCCGCATCGGGGCTGAGGTTTGTTCCCCGAGCCCAGTTTCCCTTTGCAGAATGCAGCTCCTAGCAGCGCGTTTTGTGCGGTTTCGGAGCTAGGCCCTAGGTGGGGCCCTCCCGAGCTGGCTCTGGGGGGGTTGCTAGGGCCAGTGCACACAGGGCTTCTTCAGGCCAAATCAGCCTTCTCCGCGAAGGAGAAGACGTTTGGAGTTGGTTTCCAGCGGCGGAGACCACCAGCCAAGCAGCAGTGCCCACGGAGCCAGAGGCAGCCCAGACCCTCCCTGGCCCTATGGGCAGCCTAGGGCTAGGTGAGAACCAGGCAGGCGCTGCGCTCCTGAGCCAAGCCGCATCGGGGCTGAGGTTTGTTCCCCGAGCCCAGTTTCCCTTTGCAGAATGCAGCTCCTAGCAGCGCGTTTTGTGCGGTTTCGGAGCTAGGCCCTAGGTGGGGCCCTCCCGAGCTGGCTCTGGGGGGGTTGCTAGGGCCAGTGCACACAGGGCTTCTTCAGGCCAAATCAGCCTTCTCCGCGAAGGAGAAGACGTTTGGAGTTGGTTTCCAGCGGCGGAGACCACCAGCCAAGCAGCAGTGCCCACGGAGCCAGAGGCAGCCCAGACCCTCCCTGGCCCTATGGGGAGCCTAGGGCTAGGTGAGAACCAGGCAGGCGCTGCGCTCCTGAGCCAAGCCGCATCGGGGCTGAGGTTTGTTCCCCGAGCCCAGTTTCCCTTTGCAGAATGCAGCTCCTAGCAGCGCGTTTTGTGCGGTTTCGGAGCTAGGCCCTAGGTGGGGCCCTCCCGAGCTGGCTCTGGGGGGGTTGCTAGGGCCAGTGCACACAGGGCTTCTTCAGGCCAAATCAGCCTTCTCCGCGAAGGAGAAGACGTTTGGAGTTGGTTTCCAGCGGCGGAGACCACCAGCCAAGCAGCAGTGCCCACGGAGCCAGAGGCAGCCCAGACCCTCCCTGGCCCTATGGGGAGCCTAGGGCTAGGTGAGAACCAGGCAGGCGCTGCGCTCCTGAGCCAAGCCGCATCGGGGCTGAGGTTTGTTCCCCGAGCCCAGTTTCCCTTTGCAGAATGCAGCTCCTAGCAGCGCGTTTTGTGCGGTTTCGGAGCTAGGCCCTAGGTGGGGCCCTCCCGAGCTGGCTCTGGGGGGGTTGCTAGGGCCAGTGCACACAGGGCTTCTTCAGGCCAAATCAGCCTTCTCCGCGAAGGAGAAGACGTTTGGAGTTGGTTTCCAGCGGCGGAGACCACCAGCCAAGCAGCAGTGCCCACGGAGCCAGAGGCAGCCCAGACCCTCCCTGGCCCTATGGGGAGCCTAGGGCTAGGTGAGAACCAGGCAGGCGCTGCGCTCCTGAGCCAAGCCGCATCGGGGCTGAGGTTTGTTCCCCGAGCCCAGTTTCCCTTTGCAGAATGCAGCTCCTAGCAGCGCGTTTTGTGCGGTTTCGGAGCTAGGCCCTAGGTGGGGCCCTCCCGAGCTGGCTCTGGGGGGGTTGCTAGGGCCAGTGCACACAGGGCTTCTTCAGGCCAAATCAGCCTTCTCCGCGAAGGAGAAGACGTTTGGAGTTGGTTTCCAGCGGCGGAGACCACCAGCCAAGCAGCAGTGCCCACGGAGCCAGAGGCAGCCCAGACCCTCCCTGGCCCTATGGGGAGCCTAGGGCTAGGTGAGAACCAGGCAGGCGCTGCGCTCCTGAGCCAAGCCGCATCGGGGCTGAGGTTTGTTCCCCGAGCCCAGTTTCCCTTTGCAGAATGCAGCTCCTAGCAGCGCGTTTTGTGCGGTTTCGGAGCTAGGCCCTAGGTGGGGCCCTCCCGAGCTGGCTCTGGGGGGGTTGCTAGGGCCAGTGCACACAGGGCTTCTTCAGGCCAAATCAGCCTTCTCCGCGAAGGAGAAGACGTTTGGAGTTGGTTTCCAGCGGCGGAGACCACCAGCCAAGCAGCAGTGCCCACGGAGCCAGAGGCAGCCCAGACCCTCCCTGGCCCTATGGGGAGCCTAGGGCTAGGTGAGAACCAGGCAGGCGCTGCGCTCCTGAGCCAAGCCGCATCGGGGCTGAGGTTTGTTCCCCGAGCCCAGTTTCCCTTTGCAGAATGCAGCTCCTAGCAGCGCGTTTTGTGCGGTTTCGGAGCTAGGCCCTAGGTGGGGCCCTCCCGAGCTGGCTCTGGGGGGGTTGCTAGGGCCAGTGCACACAGGGCTTCTTCAGGCCAAATCAGCCTTCTCCGCGAAGGAGAAGACGTTTGGAGTTGGTTTCCAGCGGCGGAGACCACCAGCCAAGCAGCAGTGCCCACGGAGCCAGAGGCAGCCCAGACCCTCCCTGGCCCTATGGGGAGCCTAGGGCTAGGTGAGAACCAGGCAGGCGCTGCGCTCCTGAGCCAAGCCGCATCGGGGCTGAGGTTTGTTCCCCGAGCCCAGTTTCCCTTTGCAGAATGCAGCTCCTAGCAGCGCGTTTTGTGCGGTTTCGGAGCTAGGCCCTAGGTGGGGCCCTCCCGAGCTGGCTCTGGGGGGGTTGCTAGGGCCAGTGCACACAGGGCTTCTTCAGGCCAAATCAGCCTTCTCCGCGAAGGAGAAGACGTTTGGAGTTGGTTTCCAGCGGCGGAGACCACCAGCCAAGCAGCAGTGCCCACGGAGCCAGAGGCAGCCCAGACCCTCCCTGGCCCTATGGGCAGCCTAGGGCTAGGTGAGAACCAGGCAGGCGCTGCGCTCCTGAGCCAAGCCGCATCGGGGCTGAGGTTTGTTCCCCGAGCCCAGTTTCCCTTTGCAGAATGCAGCTCCTAGCAGCGCGTTTTGTGCGGTTTCGGAGCTAGGCCCTAGGTGGGGCCCTCCCGAGCTGGCTCTGGGGGGGTTGCTAGGGCCAGTGCACACAGGGCTTCTTCAGGCCAAATCAGCCTTCTCCGCGAAGGAGAAGACGTTTGGAGTTGGTTTCCAGCGGCGGAGACCACCAGCCAAGCAGCAGTGCCCACGGAGCCAGAGGCAGCCCAGACCCTCCCTGGCCCTATGGGGAGCCTAGGGCTAGGTGAGAACCAGGCAGGCGCTGCGCTCCTGAGCCAAGCCGCATCGGGGCTGAGGTTTGTTCCCCGAGCCCAGTTTCCCTTTGCAGAATGCAGCTCCTAGCAGCGCGTTTTGTGCGGTTTCGGAGCTAGGCCCTAGGTGGGGCCCTCCCGAGCTGGCTCTGGGGGGGTTGCTAGGGCCAGTGCACACAGGGCTTCTTCAGGCCAAATCAGCCTTCTCCGCGAAGGAGAAGACGTTTGGAGTTGGTTTCCAGCGGCGGAGACCACCAGCCAAGCAGCAGTGCCCACGGAGCCAGAGGCAGCCCAGACCCTCCCTGGCCCTATGGGGAGCCTAGGGCTAGGTGAGAACCAGGCAGGCGCTGCGCTCCTGAGCCAAGCCGCATCGGGGCTGAGGTTTGTTCCCCGAGCCCAGTTTCCCTTTGCAGAATGCAGCTCCTAGCAGCGCGTTTTGTGCGGTTTCGGAGCTAGGCCCTAGGTGGGGCCCTCCCGAGCTGGCTCTGGGGGGGTTGCTAGGGCCAGTGCACACAGGGCTTCTTCAGGCCAAATCAGCCTTCTCCGCGAAGGAGAAGACGTTTGGAGTTGGTTTCCAGCGGCGGAGACCACCAGCCAAGCAGCAGTGCCCACGGAGCCAGAGGCAGCCCAGACCCTCCCTGGCCCTATGGGGAGCCTAGGGCTAGGTGAGAACCAGGCAGGCGCTGCGCTCCTGAGCCAAGCCGCATCGGGGCTGAGGTTTGTTCCCCGAGCCCAGTTTCCCTTTGCAGAATGCAGCTCCTAGCAGCGCGTTTTGTGCGGTTTCGGAGCTAGGCCCTAGGTGGGGCCCTCCCGAGCTGGCTCTGGGGGGGTTGCTAGGGCCAGTGCACACAGGGCTTCTTCAGGCCAAATCAGCCTTCTCCGCGAAGGAGAAGACGTTTGGAGTTGGTTTCCAGCGGCGGAGACCACCAGCCAAGCAGCAGTGCCCACGGAGCCAGAGGCAGCCCAGACCCTCCCTGGCCCTATGGGGAGCCTAGGGCTAGGTGAGAACCAGGCAGGCGCTGCGCTCCTGAGCCAAGCCGCATCGGGGCTGAGGTTTGTTCCCCGAGCCCAGTTTCCCTTTGCAGAATGCAGCTCCTAGCAGCGCGTTTTGTGCGGTTTCGGAGCTAGGCCCTAGGTGGGGCCCTCCCGAGCTGGCTCTGGGGGGGTTGCTAGGGCCAGTGCACACAGGGCTTCTTCAGGCCAAATCAGCCTTCTCCGCGAAGGAGAAGACGTTTGGAGTTGGTTTCCAGCGGCGGAGACCACCAGCCAAGCAGCAGTGCCCACGGAGCCAGAGGCAGCCCAGACCCTCCCTGGCCCTATGGGCAGCCTAGGGCTAGGTGAGAACCAGGCAGGCGCTGCGCTCCTGAGCCAAGCCGCATCGGGGCTGAGGTTTGTTCCCCGAGCCCAGTTTCCCTTTGCAGAATGCAGCTCCTAGCAGCGCGTTTTGTGCGGTTTCGGAGCTAGGCCCTAGGTGGGGCCCTCCCGAGCTGGCTCTGGGGCGGTTGCCAGGGCCAGTGCACACAGGGCTTCTTCAGGCCAAATCAGCCTTCTCCGCGAAGGAGAAGACGTTTGGAGTTGGTTTCCAGCGGCGGAGACCACCAGCCAAGCAGCAGTGCCCACGGAGCCAGAGGCAGCCCAGACCCTCCCTGGCCCTATGGGGAGCCTAGGGCTAGGTGAGAACCAGGCAGGCGCTGCGCTCCTGAGCCAAGCCGCATCGGGGCTGAGGTTTGTTCCCCGAGCCCAGTTTCCCTTTGCAGAATGCAGCTCCTAGCAGCGCGTTTTGTGCGGTTTCGGAGCTAGGCCCTAGGTGGGGCCCTCCCGAGCTGGCTCTGGGGGGGTTGCTAGGGCCAGTGCACACAGGGCTTCTTCAGGCCAAATCAGCCTTCTCCGCGAAGGAGAAGACGTTTGGAGTTGGTTTCCAGCGGCGGAGACCACCAGCCAAGCAGCAGTGCCCACGGAGCCAGAGGCAGCCCAGACCCTCCCTGGCCCTATGGGCAGCCTAGGGCTAGGTGAGAACCAGGCAGGCGCTGCGCTCCTGAGCCAAGCCGCATCGGGGCTGAGGTTTGTTCCCCGAGCCCAGTTTCCCTTTGCAGAATGCAGCTCCTAGCAGCGCGTTTTGTGCGGTTTCGGAGCTAGGCCCTAGGTGGGGCCCTCCCGAGCTGGCTCTGGGGGGGTTGCTAGGGCCAGTGCACACAGGGCTTCTTCAGGCCAAATCAGCCTTCTCCGCGAAGGAGAAGACGTTTGGAGTTGGTTTCCAGCGGCGGAGACCACCAGCCAAGCAGCAGTGCCCACGGAGCCAGAGGCAGCCCAGACCCTCCCTGGCCCTATGGGGAGCCTAGGGCTAGGTGAGAACCAGGCAGGCGCTGCGCTCCTGAGCCAAGCCGCATCGGGGCTGAGGTTTGTTCCCCGAGCCCAGTTTCCCTTTGCAGAATGCAGCTCCTAGCAGCGCGTTTTGTGCGGTTTCGGAGCTAGGCCCTAGGTGGGGCCCTCCCGAGCTGGCTCTGGGGGGGTTGCTAGGGCCAGTGCACACAGGGCTTCTTCAGGCCAAATCAGCCTTCTCCGCGAAGGAGAAGACGTTTGGAGTTGGTTTCCAGCGGCGGAGACCACCAGCCAAGCAGCAGTGCCCACGGAGCCAGAGGCAGCCCAGACCCTCCCTGGCCCTATGGGGAGCCTAGGGCTAGGTGAGAACCAGGCAGGCGCTGCGCTCCTGAGCCAAGCCGCATCGGGGCTGAGGTTTGTTCCCCGAGCCCAGTTTCCCTTTGCAGAATGCAGCTCCTAGCAGCGCGTTTTGTGCGGTTTCGGAGCTAGGCCCTAGGTGGGGCCCTCCCGAGCTGGCTCTGGGGGGGTTGCTAGGGCCAGTGCACACAGGGCTTCTTCAGGCCAAATCAGCCTTCTCCGCGAAGGAGAAGACGTTTGGAGTTGGTTTCCAGCGGCGGAGACCACCAGCCAAGCAGCAGTGCCCACGGAGCCAGAGGCAGCCCAGACCCTCCCTGGCCCTATGGGGAGCCTAGGGCTAGGTGAGAACCAGGCAGGCGCTGCGCTCCTGAGCCAAGCCGCATCGGGGCTGAGGTTTGTTCCCCGAGCCCAGTTTCCCTTTGCAGAATGCAGCTCCTAGCAGCGCGTTTTGTGCGGTTTCGGAGCTAGGCCCTAGGTGGGGCCCTCCCGAGCTGGCTCTGGGGGGGTTGCTAGGGCCAGTGCACACAGGGCTTCTTCAGGCCAAATCAGCCTTCTCCGCGAAGGAGAAGACGTTTGGAGTTGGTTTCCAGCGGCGGAGACCACCAGCCAAGCAGCAGTGCCCACGGAGCCAGAGGCAGCCCAGACCCTCCCTGGCCCTATGGGGAGCCTAGGGCTAGGTGAGAACCAGGCAGGCGCTGCGCTCCTGAGCCAAGCCGCATCGGGGCTGAGGTTTGTTCCCCGAGCCCAGTTTCCCTTTGCAGAATGCAGCTCCTAGCAGCGCGTTTTGTGCGGTTTCGGAGCTAGGCCCTAGGTGGGGCCCTCCCGAGCTGGCTCTGGGGGGGTTGCTAGGGCCAGTGCACACAGGGCTTCTTCAGGCCAAATCAGCCTTCTCCGCGAAGGAGAAGACGTTTGGAGTTGGTTTCCAGCGGCGGAGACCACCAGCCAAGCAGCAGTGCCCACGGAGCCAGAGGCAGCCCAGACCCTCCCTGGCCCTATGGGGAGCCTAGGGCTAGGTGAGAACCAGGCAGGCGCTGCGCTCCTGAGCCAAGCCGCATCGGGGCTGAGGTTTGTTCCCCGAGCCCAGTTTCCCTTTGCAGAATGCAGCTCCTAGCAGCGCGTTTTGTGCGGTTTCGGAGCTAGGCCCTAGGTGGGGCCCTCCCGAGCTGGCTCTGGGGGGGTTGCTAGGGCCAGTGCACACAGGGCTTCTTCAGGCCAAATCAGCCTTCTCCGCGAAGGAGAAGACGTTTGGAGTTGGTTTCCAGCGGCGGAGACCACCAGCCAAGCAGCAGTGCCCACGGAGCCAGAGGCAGCCCAGACCCTCCCTGGCCCTATGGGGAGCCTAGGGCTAGGTGAGAACCAGGCAGGCGCTGCGCTCCTGAGCCAAGCCGCATCGGGGCTGAGGTTTGTTCCCCGAGCCCAGTTTCCCTTTGCAGAATGCAGCTCCTAGCAGCGCGTTTTGTGCGGTTTCGGAGCTAGGCCCTAGGTGGGGCCCTCCCGAGCTGGCTCTGGGGGGGTTGCTAGGGCCAGTGCACACAGGGCTTCTTCAGGCCAAATCAGCCTTCTCCGCGAAGGAGAAGACGTTTGGAGTTGGTTTCCAGCGGCGGAGACCACCAGCCAAGCAGCAGTGCCCACGGAGCCAGAGGCAGCCCAGACCCTCCTTGGCCCTATGGGGAGCCTAGGGCTAGGTGAGAACCAGGCAGGCGCTGCGCTCCTGAGCCAAGCCGCATCGGGGCTGAGGTTTGTTCCCCGAGCCCAGTTTCCCTTTGCAGAATGCAGCTCCTAGCAGCGCGTTTTGTGCGGTTTCGGAGCTAGGCCCTAGGTGGGGCCCTCCCGAGCTGGCTCTGGGGGGGTTGCTAGGGCCAGTGCACACAGGGCTTCTTCAGGCCAAATCAGCCTTCTCCGCGAAGGAGAAGACGTTTGGAGTTGGTTTCCAGCGGCGGAGACCACCAGCCAAGCAGCAGTGCCCACGGAGCCAGAGGCAGCCCAGACCCTCCCTGGCCCTATGGGGAGCCTAGGGCTAGGTGAGAACCAGGCAGGCGCTGCGCTCCTGAGCCAAGCCGCATCGGGGCTGAGGTTTGTTCCCCGAGCCCAGTTTCCCTTTGCAGAATGCAGCTCCTAGCAGCGCGTTTTGTGCGGTTTCGGAGCTAGGCCCTAGGTGGGGCCCTCCCGAGCTGGCTCTGGGGGGGTTGCTAGGGCCAGTGCACACAGGGCTTCTTCAGGCCAAATCAGCCTTCTCCGCGAAGGAGAAGACGTTTGGAGTTGGTTTCCAGCGGCGGAGACCACCAGCCAAGCAGCAGTGCCCACGGAGCCAGAGGCAGCCCAGACCCTCCCTGGCCCTATGGGGAGCCTAGGGCTAGGTGAGAACCAGGCAGGCGCTGCGCTCCTGAGCCAAGCCGCATCGGGGCTGAGGTTTGTTCCCCGAGCCCAGTTTCCCTTTGCAGAATGCAGCTCCTAGCAGCGCGTTTTGTGCGGTTTCGGAGCTAGGCCCTAGGTGGGGCCCTCCCGAGCTGGCTCTGGGGGGGTTGCTAGGGCCAGTGCACACAGGGCTTCTTCAGGCCAAATCAGCCTTCTCCGCGAAGGAGAAGACGTTTGGAGTTGGTTTCCAGCGGCGGAGACCACCAGCCAAGCAGCAGTGCCCACGGAGCCAGAGGCAGCCCAGACCCTCCCTGGCCCTATGGGGAGCCTAGGGCTAGGTGAGAACCAGGCAGGCGCTGCGCTCCTGAGCCAAGCCGCATCGGGGCTGAGGTTTGTTCCCCGAGCCCAGTTTCCCTTTGCAGAATGCAGCTCCTAGCAGCGCGTTTTGTGCGGTTTCGGAGCTAGGCCCTAGGTGGGGCCCTCCCGAGCTGGCTCTGGGGGGGTTGCTAGGGCCAGTGCACACAGGGCTTCTTCAGGCCAAATCAGCCTTCTCCGCGAAGGAGAAGACGTTTGGAGTTGGTTTCCAGCGGCGGAGACCACCAGCCAAGCAGCAGTGCCCACGGAGCCAGAGGCAGCCCAGACCCTCCCTGGCCCTATGGGGAGCCTAGGGCTAGGTGAGAACCAGGCAGGCGCTGCGCTCCTGAGCCAAGCCGCATCGGGGCTGAGGTTTGTTCCCCGAGCCCAGTTTCCCTTTGCAGAATGCAGCTCCTAGCAGCGCGTTTTGTGCGGTTTCGGAGCTAGGCCCTAGGTGGGGCCCTCCCGAGCTGGCTCTGGGGGGGTTGCTAGGGCCAGTGCACACAGGGCTTCTTCAGGCCAAATCAGCCTTCTCCGCGAAGGAGAAGACGTTTGGAGTTGGTTTCCAGCGGCGGAGACCACCAGCCAAGCAGCAGTGCCCACGGAGCCAGAGGCAGCCCAGACCCTCCCTGGCCCTATGGGGAGCCTAGGGCTAGGTGAGAACCAGGCAGGCGCTGCGCTCCTGAGCCAAGCCGCATCGGGGCTGAGGTTTGTTCCCCGAGCCCAGTTTCCCTTTGCAGAATGCAGCTCCTAGCAGCGCGTTTTGTGCGGTTTCGGAGCTAGGCCCTAGGTGGGGCCCTCCCGAGCTGGCTCTGGGGGGGTTGCTAGGGCCAGTGCACACAGGGCTTCTTCAGGCCAAATCAGCCTTCTCCGCGAAGGAGAAGACGTTTGGAGTTGGTTTCCAGCGGCGGAGACCACCAGCCAAGCAGCAGTGCCCACGGAGCCAGAGGCAGCCCAGACCCTCCCTGGCCCTATGGGGAGCCTAGGGCTAGGTGAGAACCAGGCAGGCGCTGCGCTCCTGAGCCAAGCCGCATCGGGGCTGAGGTTTGTTCCCCGAGCCCAGTTTCCCTTTGCAGAATGCAGCTCCTAGCAGCGCGTTTTGTGCGGTTTCGGAGCTAGGCCCTAGGTGGGGCCCTCCCGAGCTGGCTCTGGGGGGGTTGCTAGGGCCAGTGCACACAGGGCTTCTTCAGGCCAAATCAGCCTTCTCCGCGAAGGAGAAGACGTTTGGAGTTGGTTTCCAGCGGCGGAGACCACCAGCCAAGCAGCAGTGCCCACGGAGCCAGAGGCAGCCCAGACCCTCCCTGGCCCTATGGGCAGCCTAGGGCTAGGTGAGAACCAGGCAGGCGCTGCGCTCCTGAGCCAAGCCGCATCGGGGCTGAGGTTTGTTCCCCGAGCCCAGTTTCCCTTTGCAGAATGCAGCTCCTAGCAGCGCGTTTTGTGCGGTTTCGGAGCTAGGCCCTAGGTGGGGCCCTCCCGAGCTGGCTCTGGGGCGGTTGCTAGGGCCAGTGCACACAGGGCTTCTTCAGGCCAAATCAGCCTTCTCCGCGAAGGAGAAGACGTTTGGAGTTGGTTTCCAGCGGCGGAGACCACCAGCCAAGCAGCAGTGCCCACGGAGCCAGAGGCAGCCCAGACCCTCCCTGGCCCTATGGGGAGCCTAGGGCTAGGTGAGAACCAGGCAGGCGCTGCGCTCCTGAGCCAAGCCGCATCGGGGCTGAGGTTTGTTCCCCGAGCCCAGTTTCCCTTTGCAGAATGCAGCTCCTAGCAGCGCGTTTTGTGCGGTTTCGGAGCTAGGCCCTAGGTGGGGCCCTCCCGAGCTGGCTCTGGGGGGGTTGCTAGGGCCAGTGCACACAGGGCTTCTTCAGGCCAAATCAGCCTTCTCCGCGAAGGAGAAGACGTTTGGAGTTGGTTTCCAGCGGCGGAGACCACCAGCCAAGCAGCAGTGCCCACGGAGCCAGAGGCAGCCCAGACCCTCCCTGGCCCTATGGGCAGCCTAGGGCTAGGTGAGAACCAGGCAGGCGCTGCGCTCCTGAGCCAAGCCGCATCGGGGCTGAGGTTTGTTCCCCGAGCCCAGTTTCCCTTTGCAGAATGCAGCTCCTAGCAGCGCGTTTTGTGCGGTTTCGGAGCTAGGCCCTAGGTGGGGCCCTCCCGAGCTGGCTCTGGGGCGGTTGCTAGGGCCAGTGCACACAGGGCTTCTTCAGGCCAAATCAGCCTTCTCCGCGAAGGAGAAGACGTTTGGAGTTGGTTTCCAGCGGCGGAGACCACCAGCCAAGCAGCAGTGCCCACGGAGCCAGAGGCAGCCCAGACCCTCCCTGGCCCTATGGGGAGCCTAGGGCTAGGTGAGAACCAGGCAGGCGCTGCGCTCCTGAGCCAAGCCGCATCGGGGCTGAGGTTTGTTCCCCGAGCCCAGTTTCCCTTTGCAGAATGCAGCTCCTAGCAGCGCGTTTTGTGCGGTTTCGGAGCTAGGCCCTAGGTGGGGCCCTCCCGAGCTGGCTCTGGGGGTGTTGCTAGGGCCAGTGCACACAGGGCTTCTTCAGGCCAAATCAGCCTTCTCCGCGAAGGAGAAGACGTTTGGAGTTGGTTTCCAGCGGCGGAGACCACCAGCCAAGCAGCAGTGCCCACGGAGCCAGAGGCAGCCCAGACCCTCCTTGGCCCTATGGGCAGCCTAGGGCTAGGTGAGAACCAGGCAGGCGCTGCGCTCCTGAGCCAAGCCGCATCGGGGCTGAGGTTTGTTCCCCGAGCCCAGTTTCCCTTTGCAGAATGCAGCTCCTAGCAGCGCGTTTTGTGCGGTTTCGGAGCTAGGCCCTAGGTGGGGCCCTCCCGAGCTGGCTCTGGGGGGGTTGCTAGGGCCAGTGCACACAGGGCTTCTTCAGGCCAAATCAGCCTTCTCCGCGAAGGAGAAGACGTTTGGAGTTGGTTTCCAGCGGCGGAGACCACCAGCCAAGCAGCAGTGCCCACGGAGCCAGAGGCAGCCCAGACCCTCCCTGGCCCTATGGGGAGCCTAGGGCTAGGTGAGAACCAGGCAGGCGCTGCGCTCCTGAGCCAAGCCGCATCGGGGCTGAGGTTTGTTCCCCGAGCCCAGTTTCCCTTTGCAGAATGCAGCTCCTAGCAGCGCGTTTTGTGCGGTTTCGGAGCTAGGCCCTAGGTGGGGCCCTCCCGAGCTGGCTCTGGGGGGGTTGCTAGGGCCAGTGCACACAGGGCTTCTTCAGGCCAAATCAGCCTTCTCCGCGAAGGAGAAGACGTTTGGAGTTGGTTTCCAGCGGCGGAGACCACCAGCCAAGCAGCAGTGCCCACGGAGCCAGAGGCAGCCCAGACCCTCCCTGGCCCTATGGGGAGCCTAGGGCTAGGTGAGAACCAGGCAGGCGCTGCGCTCCTGAGCCAAGCCGCATCGGGGCTGAGGTTTGTTCCCCGAGCCCAGCTTCCCTTTGCAGAATGCAGCTCCTAGCAGCGCGTTTTGTGCGGTTTCGGAGCTAGGCCCTAGGTGGGGCCCTCCCGAGCTGGCTCTGGGGGGGTTGCTAGGGCCAGTGCACACAGGGCTTCTTCAGGCCAAATCAGCCTTCTCCGCGAAGGAGAAGACGTTTGGAGTTGGTTTCCAGCGGCGGAGACCACCAGCCAAGCAGCAGTGCCCACGGAGCCAGAGGCAGCCCAGACCCTCCCTGGCCCTATGGGGAGCCTAGGGCTAGGTGAGAACCAGGCAGGCGCTGCGCTCCTGAGCCAAGCCGCATCGGGGCTGAGGTTTGTTCCCCGAGCCCAGTTTCCCTTTGCAGAATGCAGCTCCTAGCAGCGCGTTTTGTGCGGTTTCGGAGCTAGGCCCTAGGTGGGGCCCTCCCGAGCTGGCTCTGGGGGGGTTGCTAGGGCCAGTGCACACAGGGCTTCTTCAGGCCAAATCAGCCTTCTCCGCGAAGGAGAAGACGTTTGGAGTTGGTTTCCAGCGGCGGAGACCACCAGCCAAGCAGCAGTGCCCACGGAGCCAGAGGCAGCCCAGACCCTCCCTGGCCCTATGGGGAGCCTAGGGCTAGGTGAGAACCAGGCAGGCGCTGCGCTCCTGAGCCAAGCCGCATCGGGGCTGAGGTTTGTTCCCCGAGCCCAGTTTCCCTTTGCAGAATGCAGCTCCTAGCAGCGCGTTTTGTGCGGTTTCGGAGCTAGGCCCTAGGTGGGGCCCTCCCGAGCTGGCTCTGGGGGGGTTGCTAGGGCCAGTGCACACAGGGCTTCTTCAGGCCAAATCAGCCTTCTCCGCGAAGGAGAAGACGTTTGGAGTTGGTTTCCAGCGGCGGAGACCACCAGCCAAGCAGCAGTGCCCACGGAGCCAGAGGCAGCCCAGACCCTCCCTGGCCCTATGGGCAGCCTAGGGCTAGGTGAGAACCAGGCAGGCGCTGCGCTCCTGAGCCAAGCCGCATCGGGGCTGAGGTTTGTTCCCCGAGCCCAGTTTCCCTTTGCAGAATGCAGCTCCTAGCAGCGCGTTTTGTGCGGTTTCGGAGCTAGGCCCTAGGTGGGGCCCTCCCGAGCTGGCTCTGGGGGGGTTGCTAGGGCCAGTGCACACAGGGCTTCTTCAGGCCAAATCAGCCTTCTCCGCGAAGGAGAAGACGTTTGGAGTTGGTTTCCAGCGGCGGAGACCACCAGCCAAGCAGCAGTGCCCACGGAGGCAGAGGCAGCCCAGACCCTCCCTGGCCCTATGGGCAGCCTAGGGCTAGGTGAGAACCAGGCAGGCGCTGCGCTCCTGAGCCAAGCCGCATCGGGGCTGAGGTTTGTTCCCCGAGCCCAGTTTCCCTTTGCAGAATGCAGCTCCTAGCAGCGCGTTTTGTGCGGTTTCGGAGCTAGGCCCTAGGTGGGGCCCTCCCGAGCTGGCTCTGGGGGGGTTGCTAGGGCCAGTGCACACAGGGCTTCTTCAGGCCAAATCAGCCTTCTCCGCGAAGGAGAAGACGTTTGGAGTTGGTTTCCAGCGGCGGAGACCACCAGCCAAGCAGCAGTGCCCACGGAGCCAGAGGCAGCCCAGACCCTCCCTGGCCCTATGGGCAGCCTAGGGCTAGGTGAGAACCAGGCAGGCGCTGCGCTCCTGAGCCAAGCCGCATCGGGGCTGAGGTTTGTTCCCCGAGCCCAGTTTCCCTTTGCAGAATGCAGCTCCTAGCAGCGCGTTTTGTGCGGTTTCGGAGCTAGGCCCTAGGTGGGGCCCTCCCGAGCTGGCTCTGGGGCGGTTGCTAGGGCCAGTGCACACAGGGCTTCTTCAGGCCAAATCAGCCTTCTCCGCGAAGGAGAAGACGTTTGGAGTTGGTTTCCAGCGGCGGAGACCACCAGCCAAGCAGCAGTGCCCACGGAGCCAGAGGCAGCCCAGACCCTCCCTGGCCCTATGGGGAGCCTAGGGCTAGGTGAGAACCAGGCAGGCGCTGCGCTCCTGAGCCAAGCCGCATCGGGGCTGAGGTTTGTTCCCCGAGCCCAGTTTCCCTTTGCAGAATGCAGCTCCTAGCAGCGCGTTTTGTGCGGTTTCGGAGCTAGGCCCTAGGTGGGGCCCTCCCGAGCTGGCTCTGGGGGGGTTGCTAGGGCCAGTGCACACAGGGCTTCTTCAGGCCAAATCAGCCTTCTCCGCGAAGGAGAAGACGTTTGGAGTTGGTTTCCAGCGGCGGAGACCACCAGCCAAGCAGCAGTGCCCACGGAGCCAGAGGCAGCCCAGACCCTCCCTGGCCCTATGGGGAGCCTAAGGCTAGGTGAGAACCAGGCAGGCGCTGCGCTCCTGAGCCAAGCCGCATCGGGGCTGAGGTTTGTTCCCCGAGCCCAGCTTCCCTTTGCAGAATGCAGCTCCTAGCAGCGCGTTTTGTGCGGTTTCGGAGCTAGGCCCTAGGTGGGGCCCTCCCGAGCTGGCTCTGGGGGGGTTGCTAGGGCCAGTGCACACAGGGCTTCTTCAGGCCAAATCAGCCTTCTCCGCGAAGGAGAAGACGTTTGGAGTTGGTTTCCAGCGGCGGAGACCACCAGCCAAGCAGCAGTGCCCACGGAGCCAGAGGCAGCCCAGACCCTCCCTGGCCCTATGGGGAGCCTAGGGCTAGGTGAGAACCAGGCAGGCGCTGCGCTCCTGAGCCAAGCCGCATCGGGGCTGAGGTTTGTTCCCCGAGCCCAGTTTCCCTTTGCAGAATGCAGCTCCTAGCAGCGCGTTTTGTGCGGTTTCGGAGCTAGGCCCTAGGTGGGGCCCTCCCGAGCTGGCTCTGGGGGGGTTGCTAGGGCCAGTGCACACAGGGCTTCTTCAGGCCAAATCAGCCTTCTCCGCGAAGGAGAAGACGTTTGGAGTTGGTTTCCAGCGGCGGAGACCACCAGCCAAGCAGCAGTGCCCACGGAGCCAGAGGCAGCCCAGACCCTCCCTGGCCCTATGGGCAGCCTAGGGCTAGGTGAGAACCAGGCAGGCGCTGCGCTCCTGAGCCAAGCCGCATCGGGGCTGAGGTTTGTTCCCCGAGCCCAGTTTCCCTTTGCAGAATGCAGCTCCTAGCAGCGCGTTTTGTGCGGTTTCGGAGCTAGGCCCTAGGTGGGGCCCTCCCGAGCTGGCTCTGGGGCGGTTGCTAGGGCCAGTGCACACAGGGCTTCTTCAGGCCAAATCAGCCTTCTCCGCGAAGGAGAAGACGTTTGGAGTTGGTTTCCAGCGGCGGAGACCACCAGCCAAGCAGCAGTGCCCACGGAGCCAGAGGCAGCCCAGACCCTCCCTGGCCCTATGGGGAGCCTAGGGCTAGGTGAGAACCAGGCAGGCGCTGCGCTCCTGAGCCAAGCCGCATCGGGGCTGAGGTTTGTTCCCCGAGCCCAGTTTCCCTTTGCAGAATGCAGCTCCTAGCAGCGCGTTTTGTGCGGTTTCGGAGCTAGGCCCTAGGTGGGGCCCTCCCGAGCTGGCTCTGGGGGGGTTGCTAGGGCCAGTGCACACAGGGCTTCTTCAGGCCAAATCAGCCTTCTCCGCGAAGGAGAAGACGTTTGGAGTTGGTTTCCAGCGGCGGAGACCACCAGCCAAGCAGCAGTGCCCACGGAGCCAGAGGCAGCCCAGACCCTCCCTGGCCCTATGGGGAGCCTAGGGCTAGGTGAGAACCAGGCAGGCGCTGCGCTCCTGAGCCAAGCCGCATCGGGGCTGAGGTTTGTTCCCCGAGCCCAGCTTCCCTTTGCAGAATGCAGCTCCTAGCAGCGCGTTTTGTGCGGTTTCGGAGCTAGGCCCTAGGTGGGGCCCTCCCGAGCTGGCTCTGGGGCGGTTGCTAGGGCCAGTGCACACAGGGCTTCTTCAGGCCAAATCAGCCTTCTCCGCGAAGGAGAAGACGTTTGGAGTTGGTTTCCAGCGGCGGAGACCACCAGCCAAGCAGCAGTGCCCACGGAGCCAGAGGCAGCCCAGACCCTCCCTGGCCCTATGGGGAGCCTAGGGCTAGGTGAGAACCAGGCAGGCGCTGCGCTCCTGAGCCAAGCCGCATCGGGGCTGAGGTTTGTTCCCCGAGCCCAGTTTCCCTTTGCAGAATGCAGCTCCTAGCAGCGCGTTTTGTGCGGTTTCGGAGCTAGGCCCTAGGTGGGGCCCTCCCGAGCTGGCTCTGGGGGGGTTGCTAGGGCCAGTGCACACAGGGCTTCTTCAGGCCAAATCAGCCTTCTCCGCGAAGGAGAAGACGTTTGGAGTTGGTTTCCAGCGGCGGAGACCACCAGCCAAGCAGCAGTGCCCACGGAGCCAGAGGCAGCCCAGACCCTCCCTGGCCCTATGGGGAGCCTAGGGCTAGGTGAGAACCAGGCAGGCGCTGCGCTCCTGAGCCAAGCCGCATCGGGGCTGAGGTTTGTTCCCCGAGCCCAGTTTCCCTTTGCAGAATGCAGCTCCTAGCAGCGCGTTTTGTGCGGTTTCGGAGCTAGGCCCTAGGTGGGGCCCTCCCGAGCTGGCTCTGGGGCGGTTGCTAGGGCCAGTGCACACAGGGCTTCTTCAGGCCAAATCAGCCTTCTCCGCGAAGGAGAAGACGTTTGGAGTTGGTTTCCAGCGGCGGAGACCACCAGCCAAGCAGCAGTGCCCACGGAGCCAGAGGCAGCCCAGACCCTCCCTGGCCCTATGGGGAGCCTAGGGCTAGGTGAGAACCAGGCAGGCGCTGCGCTCCTGAGCCAAGCCGCATCGGGGCTGAGGTTTGTTCCCCGAGCCCAGTTTCCCTTTGCAGAATGCAGCTCCTAGCAGCGCGTTTTGTGCGGTTTCGGAGCTAGGCCCTAGGTGGGGCCCTCCCGAGCTGGCTCTGGGGGGGTTGCTAGGGCCAGTGCACACAGGGCTTCTTCAGGCCAAATCAGCCTTCTCCGCGAAGGAGAAGACGTTTGGAGTTGGTTTCCAGCGGCGGAGACCACCAGCCAAGCAGCAGTGCCCACGGAGCCAGAGGCAGCCCAGACCCTCCCTGGCCCTATGGGGAGCCTAGGGCTAGGTGAGAACCAGGCAGGCGCTGCGCTCCTGAGCCAAGCCGCATCGGGGCTGAGGTTTGTTCCCCGAGCCCAGTTTCCCTTTGCAGAATGCAGCTCCTAGCAGCGCGTTTTGTGCGGTTTCGGAGCTAGGCCCTAGGTGGGGCCCTCCCGAGCTGGCTCTGGGGGGGTTGCTAGGGCCAGTGCACACAGGGCTTCTTCAGGCCAAATCAGCCTTCTCCGCGAAGGAGAAGACGTTTGGAGTTGGTTTCCAGCGGCGGAGACCACCAGCCAAGCAGCAGTGCCCACGGAGCCAGAGGCAGCCCAGACCCTCCCTGGCCCTATGGGCAGCCTAGGGCTAGGTGAGAACCAGGCAGGCGCTGCGCTCCTGAGCCAAGCCGCATCGGGGCTGAGGTTTGTTCCCCGAGCCCAGTTTCCCTTTGCAGAATGCAGCTCCTAGCAGCGCGTTTTGTGCGGTTTCGGAGCTAGGCCCTAGGTGGGGCCCTCCCGAGCTGGCTCTGGGGCGGTTGCTAGGGCCAGTGCACACAGGGCTTCTTCAGGCCAAATCAGCCTTCTCCGCGAAGGAGAAGACGTTTGGAGTTGGTTTCCAGCGGCGGAGACCACCAGCCAAGCAGCAGTGCCCACGGAGCCAGAGGCAGCCCAGACCCTCCCTGGCCCTATGGGGAGCCTAGGGCTAGGTGAGAACCAGGCAGGCGCTGCGCTCCTGAGCCAAGCCGCATCGGGGCTGAGGTTTGTTCCCCGAGCCCAGCTTCCCTTTGCAGAATGCAGCTCCTAGCAGCGCGTTTTGTGCGGTTTCGGAGCTAGGCCCTAGGTGGGGCCCTCCCGAGCTGGCTCTGGGGGGGTTGCTAGGGCCAGTGCACACAGGGCTTCTTCAGGCCAAATCAGCCTTCTCCGCGAAGGAGAAGACGTTTGGAGTTGGTTTCCAGCGGCGGAGACCACCAGCCAAGCAGCAGTGCCCACGGAGCCAGAGGCAGCCCAGACCCTCCCTGGCCCTATGGGGAGCCTAGGGCTAGGTGAGAACCAGGCAGGCGCTGCGCTCCTGAGCCAAGCCGCATCGGGGCTGAGGTTTGTTCCCCGAGCCCAGTTTCCCTTTGCAGAATGCAGCTCCTAGCAGCGCGTTTTGTGCGGTTTCGGAGCTAGGCCCTAGGTGGGGCCCTCCCGAGCTGGCTCTGGGGGGGTTGCTAGGGCCAGTGCACACAGGGCTTCTTCAGGCCAAATCAGCCTTCTCCGCGAAGGAGAAGACGTTTGGAGTTGGTTTCCAGCGGCGGAGACCACCAGCCAAGCAGCAGTGCCCACGGAGCCAGAGGCAGCCCAGACCCTCCCTGGCCCTATGGGGAGCCTAGGGCTAGGTGAGAACCAGGCAGGCGCTGCGCTCCTGAGCCAAGCCGCATCGGGGCTGAGGTTTGTTCCCCGAGCCCAGTTTCCCTTTGCAGAATGCAGCTCCTAGCAGCGCGTTTTGTGCGGTTTCGGAGCTAGGCCCTAGGTGGGGCCCTCCCGAGCTGGCTCTGGGGGGGTTGCTAGGGCCAGTGCACACAGGGCTTCTTCAGGCCAAATCAGCCTTCTCCGCGAAGGAGAAGACGTTTGGAGTTGGTTTCCAGCGGCGGAGACCACCAGCCAAGCAGCAGTGCCCACGGAGCCAGAGGCAGCCCGGACCCTCCTTGGCCCTATGGGGAGCCTAGGGCTAGGTGAGAAGCAGGCAGGCGCTGCGCTCCTGAGCCAAGCCGCATCGGGGCTGAGGTTTGTTCCCCGAGCCCAGTTTCCCTTTGCAGAATGCAGCTCCTAGCAGCGCGTTTTGTGCGGTTTCGGAGCTAGGCCCTAGGTGGGGCCCTCCCGAGCTGGCTCTGGGGGGGTTGCTAGGGCCAGTGCACACAGGGCTTCTTCAGGCCAAATCAGCCTTCTCCGCGAAGGAGAAGACGTTTGGAGTTGGTTTCCAGCGGCGGAGACCACCAGCCAAGCAGCAGTGCCCACGGAGCCAGAGGCAGCCCAGACCCTCCCTGGCCCTATGGGGAGCCTAGGGCTAGGTGAGAACCAGGCAGGCGCTGCGCTCCTGAGCCAAGCCGCATCGGGGCTGAGGTTTGTTCCCCGAGCCCAGTTTCCCTTTGCAGAATGCAGCTCCTAGCAGCGCGTTTTGTGCCGTTTCGGAGCTAGGCCCTAGGTGGGGCCCTCCCGAGCTGGCTCTGGGGGGGTTGCTAGGGCCAGTGCACACAGGGCTTCTTCAGGCCAAATCAGCCTTCTCCGCGAAGGAGAAGACGTTTGGAGTTGGTTTCCAGCGGCGGAGACCACCAGCCAAGCAGCAGTGCCCACGGAGCCAGAGGCAGCCCAGACCCTCCCTGGCCCTATGGGGAGCCTAGGGCTAGGTGAGAAGCAGGCAGGCGCTGCGCTCCTGAGCCAAGCCGCATCGGGGCTGAGGTTTGTTCCCCGAGCCCAGTTTCCCTTTGCAGAATGCAGCTCCTAGCAGCGCGTTTTGTGCGGTTTCGGAGCTAGGCCCTAGGTGGGGCCCTCCCGAGCTGGCTCTGGGGCGGTTGCTAGGGCCAGTGCACACAGGGCTTCTTCAGGCCAAATCAGCCTTCTCCGCGAAGGAGAAGACGTTTGGAGTTGGTTTCCAGCGGCGGAGACCACCAGCCAAGCAGCAGTGCCCACGGAGCCAGAGGCAGCCCAGACCCTCCCTGGCCCTATGGGGAGCCTAGGTCTAGGTGAGAACCAGGCAGGCGCTGCGCTCCTGAGCCAAGCCGCATCGGGGCTGAGGTTTGTTCCCCGAGCCCAGCTTCCCTTTGCAGAATGCAGCTCCTAGCAGCGCGTTTTGTGCGGTTTCGGAGCTAGGCCCTAGGTGGGGCCCTCCCGAGCTGGCTCTGGGGGGGTTGCTAGGGCCAGTGCACACAGGGCTTCTTCAGGCCAAATCAGCCTTCTCCGCGAAGGAGAAGACGTTTGGAGTTGGTTTCCAGCGGCGGAGACCACCAGCCAAGCAGCAGTGCCCACGGAGCCAGAGGCAGCCCAGACCCTCCCTGGCCCTATGGGGAGCCTAGGGCTAGGTGAGAACCAGGCAGGCGCTGCGCTCCTGAGCCAAGCCGCATCGGGGCTGAGGTTTGTTCCCCGAGCCCAGCTTCCCTTTGCAGAATGCAGCTCCTAGCAGCGCGTTTTGTGCGGTTTCGGAGCTAGGCCCTAGGTGGGGCCCTCCCGAGCTGGCTCTGGGGGGGTTGCTAGGGCCAGTGCACACAGGGCTTCTTCAGGCCAAATCAGCCTTCTCCGCGAAGGAGAAGACGTTTGGAGTTGGTTTCCAGCGGCGGAGACCACCAGCCAAGCAGCAGTGCCCACGGAGCCAGAGGCAGCCCAGACCCTCCCTGGCCCTATGGGGAGCCTAGGGCTAGGTGAGAACCAGGCAGGCGCTGCGCTCCTGAGCCAAGCCGCATCGGGGCTGAGGTTTGTTCCCCGAGCCCAGTTTCCCTTTGCAGAATGCAGCTCCTAGCAGCGCGTTTTGTGCGGTTTCGGAGCTAGGCCCTAGGTGGGGCCCTCCCGAGCTGGCTCTGGGGGGGTTGCTAGGGCCAGTGCACACAGGGCTTCTTCAGGCCAAATCAGCCTTCTCCGCGAAGGAGAAGACGTTTGGAGTTGGTTTCCAGCGGCGGAGACCACCAGCCAAGCAGCAGTGCCCACGGAGCCAGAGGCAGCCCAGACCCTCCCTGGCCCTTTGGGGAGCCTAGGGCTAGGTGAGAACCAGGCAGGCGCTGCGCTCCTGAGCCAAGCCGCATCGGGGCTGAGGTTTGTTCCCCGAGCCCAGTTTCCCTTTGCAGAATGCAGCTCCTAGCAGCGCGTTTTGTGCGGTTTCGGAGCTAGGCCCTAGGTGGGGCCCTCCCGAGCTGGCTCTGGGGGGGTTGCTAGGGCCAGTGCACACAGGGCTTCTTCAGGCCAAATCAGCCTTCTCCGCGAAGGAGAAGACGTTTGGAGTTGCTTTCCAGCGGCGGAGACCACCAGCCAAGCAGCAGTGCCCACGGAGCCAGAGGCAGCCCAGACCCTCCCTGGCCCTATGGGGAGCCTAGGGCTAGGTGAGAACCAGGCAGGCGCTGCGCTCCTGAGCCAAGCCGCATCGGGGCTGAGGTTTGTTCCCCGAGCCCAGTTTCCCTTTGCAGAATGCAGCTCCTAGCAGCGCGTTTTGTGCGGTTTCGGAGCTAGGCCCTAGGTGGGGCCCTCCCGAGCTGGCTCTGGGGGGGTTGCTAGGGCCAGTGCACACAGGGCTTCTTCAGGCCAAATCAGCCTTCTCCGCGAAGGAGAAGACGTTTGGAGTTGGTTTCCAGCGGCGGAGACCACCAGCCAAGCAGCAGTGCCCACGGAGCCAGAGGCAGCCCAGACCCTCCCTGGCCCTATGGGCAGCCTAGGGCTAGGTGAGAACCAGGCAGGCGCTGCGCTCCTGAGCCAAGCCGCATCGGGGCTGAGGTTTGTTCCCCGAGCCCAGTTTCCCTTTGCAGAATGCAGCTCCTAGCAGCGCGTTTTGTGCGGTTTCGGAGCTAGGCCCTAGGTGGGGCCCTCCCGAGCTGGCTCTGGGGGGGTTGCTAGGGCCAGTGCACACAGGGCTTCTTCAGGCCAAATCAGCCTTCTCCGCGAAGGAGAAGACGTTTGGAGTTGGTTTCCAGCGGCGGAGACCACCAGCCAAGCAGCAGTGCCCACGGAGCCAGAGGCAGCCCAGACCCTCCTTGGCCCTATGGGCAGCCTAGGGCTAGGTGAGAACCAGGCAGGCGCTGCGCTCCTGAGCCAAGCCGCATCGGGGCTGAGGTTTGTTCCCCGAGCCCAGTTTCCCTTTGCAGAATGCAGCTCCTAGCAGCGCGTTTTGTGCGGTTTCGGAGCTAGGCCCTAGGTGGGGCCCTCCCGAGCTGGCTCTGGGGGGGTTGCTAGGGCCAGTGCACACAGGGCTTCTTCAGGCCAAATCAGCCTTCTCCGCGAAGGAGAAGACGTTTGGAGTTGGTTTCCAGCGGCGGAGACCACCAGCCAAGCAGCAGTGCCCACGGAGCCAGAGGCAGCCCAGACCCTCCCTGGCCCTATGGGCAGCCTAGGGCTAGGTGAGAACCAGGCAGGCGCTGCGCTCCTGAGCCAAGCCGCATCGGGGCTGAGGTTTGTTCCCCGAGCCCAGTTTCCCTTTGCAGAATGCAGCTCCTAGCAGCGCGTTTTGTGCGGTTTCGGAGCTAGGCCCTAGGTGGGGCCCTCCCGAGCTGGCTCTGGGGGGGTTGCTAGGGCCAGTGCACACAGGGCTTCTTCAGGCCAAATCAGCCTTCTCCGCGAAGGAGAAGACGTTTGGAGTTGGTTTCCAGCGGCGGAGACCACCAGCCAAGCAGCAGTGCCCACGGAGCCAGAGGCAGCCCAGACCCTCCCTGGCCCTATGGGGAGCCTAGGGCTAGGTGAGAACCAGGCAGGCGCTGCGCTCCTGAGCCAAGCCGCATCGGGGCTGAGGTTTGTTCCCCGAGCCCAGTTTCCCTTTGCAGAATGCAGCTCCTAGCAGCGCGTTTTGTGCGGTTTCGGAGCTAGGCCCTAGGTGGGGCCCTCCCGAGCTGGCTCTGGGGGGGTTGCTAGGGCCAGTGCACACAGGGCTTCTTCAGGCCAAATCAGCCTTCTCCGCGAAGGAGAAGACGTTTGGAGTTGGTTTCCAGCGGCGGAGACCACCAGCCAAGCAGCAGTGCCGACGGAGCCAGAGGCAGCCCAGACCCTCCCTGGCCCTATGGGGAGCCTAGGGCTAGGTGAGAACCAGGCAGGCGCTGCGCTCCTGAGCCAAGCCGCATCGGGGCTGAGGTTTGTTCCCCGAGCCCAGCTTCCCTTTGCAGAATGCAGCTCCTAGCAGCGCGTTTTGTGCGGTTTCGGAGCTAGGCCCTAGGTGGGGCCCTCCCGAGCTGGCTCTGGGGGGGTTGCTAGGGCCAGTGCACACAGGGCTTCTTCAGGCCAAATCAGCCTTCTCCGCGAAGGAGAAGACGTTTGGAGTTGGTTTCCAGCGGCGGAGACCACCAGCCAAGCAGCAGTGCCCACGGAGCCAGAGGCAGCCCAGACCCTCCCTGGCCCTATGGGGAGCCTAGGGCTAGGTGAGAACCAGGCAGGCGCTGCGCTCCTGAGCCAAGCCGCATCGGGGCTGAGGTTTGTTCCCCGAGCCCAGTTTCCCTTTGCAGAATGCAGCTCCTAGCAGCGCGTTTTGTGCGGTTTCGGAGCTAGGCCCTAGGTGGGGCCCTCCCGAGCTGGCTCTGGGGCGGTTGCTAGGGCCAGTGCACACAGGGCTTCTTCAGGCCAAATCAGCCTTCTCCGCGAAGGAGAAGACGTTTGGAGTTGGTTTCCAGCGGCGGAGACCACCAGCCAAGCAGCAGTGCCCACGGAGCCAGAGGCAGCCCAGACCCACCCTGGCCCTATGGGGAGCCTAGGGCTAGGTGAGAACCAGGCAGGCGCTGCGCTCCTGAGCCAAGCCGCATCGGGGCTGAGGTTTGTTCCCCGAGCCCAGCTTCCCTTTGCAGAATGCAGCTCCTAGCAGCGCGTTTTGTGCGGTTTCGGAGCTAGGCCCTAGGTGGGGCCCTCCCGAGCTGGCTCTGCGGGGGGTTGCTAGGGCCAGTGCACACAGGGCTTCTTCAGGCCAAATCAGCCTTCTCCGCGAAGGAGAAGACGTTTGGAGTTGGTTTCCAGCGGCGGAGACCACCAGCCAAGCAGCAGTGCCCACGGAGCCAGAGGCAGCCCAGACCCTCCCTGGCCCTATGGGGAGCCTAGGGCTAGGTGAGAACCAGGCAGGCGCTGCGCTCCTGAGCCAAGCCGCATCGGGGCTGAGGTTTGTTCCCCGAGCCCAGTTTCCCTTTGCAGAATGCAGCTCCTAGCAGCGCGTTTTGTGCGGTTTCGGAGCTAGGCCCTAGGTGGGGCCCTCCCGAGCTGGCTCTGGGGGGGTTGCTAGGGCCAGTGCACACAGGGCTTCTTCAGGCCAAATCAGCCTTCTCCGCGAAGGAGAAGACGTTTGGAGTTGGTTTCCAGCGGCGGAGACCACCAGCCAAGCAGCAGTGCCCACGGAGCCAGAGGCAGCCCAGACCCTCCCTGGCCCTATGGGGAGCCTAGGGCTAGGTGAGAACCAGGCAGGCGCTGCGCTCCTGAGCCAAGCCGCATCGGGGCTGAGGTTTGTTCCCCGAGCCCAGTTTCCCTTTGCAGAATGCAGCTCCTAGCAGCGCGTTTTGTGCGGTTTCGGAGCTAGGCCCTAGGTGGGGCCCTCCCGAGCTGGCTCTGGGGCGGTTGCTAGGGCCAGTGCACACAGGGCTTCTTCAGGCCAAATCAGCCTTCTCCGCGAAGGAGAAGACGTTTGGAGTTGGTTTCCAGCGGCGGAGACCACCAGCCAAGCAGCAGTGCCCACGGAGCCAGAGGCAGCCCAGACCCTCCCTGGCCCTATGGGGAGCCTAGGGCTAGGTGAGAACCAGGCAGGCGCTGCGCTCCTGAGCCAAGCCGCATCGGGGCTGAGGTTTGTTCCCCGAGCCCAGCTTCCCTTTGCAGAATGCAGCTCCTAGCAGCGCGTTTTGTGCGGTTTCGGAGCTAGGCCCTAGGTGGGGCCCTCCCGAGCTGGCTCTGGGGGGGTTGCTAGGGCCAGTGCACACAGGGCTTCTTCAGGCCAAATCAGCCTTCTCCGCGAAGGAGAAGACGTTTGGAGTTGGTTTCCAGCGGCGGAGACCACCAGCCAAGCAGCAGTGCCCACGGAGCCAGAGGCAGCCCAGACCCTCCCTGGCCCTATGGGGAGCCTAGGGCTAGGTGAGAACCAGGCAGGCGCTGCGCTCCTGAGCCAAGCCGCATCGGGGCTGAGGTTTGTTCCCCGAGCCCAGTTTCCCTTTGCAGAATGCAGCTCCTAGCAGCGCGTTTTGTGCGGTTTCGGAGCTAGGCCCTAGGTGGGGCCCTCCCGAGCTGGCTCTGGGGGGGTTGCTAGGGCCAGTGCACACAGGGCTTCTTCAGGCCAAATCAGCCTTCTCCGCGAAGGAGAAGACGTTTGGAGTTGGTTTCCAGCGGCGGAGACCACCAGCCAAGCAGCAGTGCCCACGGAGCCAGAGGCAGCCCAGACCCTCCCTGGCCCTATGGGGAGCCTAGGGCTAGGTGAGAACCAGGCAGGCGCTGCGCTCCTGAGCCAAGCCGCATCGGGGCTGAGGTTTGTTCCCCGAGCCCAGTTTCCCTTTGCAGAATGCAGCTCCTAGCAGCGCGTTTTGTGCGGTTTCGGAGCTAGGCCCTAGGTGGGGCCCTCCCGAGCTGGCTCTGGGGGGGTTGCTAGGGCCAGTGCACACAGGGCTTCTTCAGGCCAAATCAGCCTTCTCCGCGAAGGAGAAGACGTTTGGAGTTGGTTTCCAGCGGCGGAGACCACCAGCCAAGCAGCAGTGCCCACGGAGCCAGAGGCAGCCCGGACCCTCCTTGGCCCTATGGGGAGCCTAGGGCTAGGTGAGAAGCAGGCAGGCGCTGCGCTCCTGAGCCAAGCCGCATCGGGGCTGAGGTTTGTTCCCCGAGCCCAGTTTCCCTTTGCAGAATGCAGCTCCTAGCAGCGCGTTTTGTGCGGTTTCGGAGCTAGGCCCTAGGTGGGGCCCTCCCGAGCTGGCTCTGGGGGGGTTGCTAGGGCCAGTGCACACAGGGCTTCTTCAGGCCAAATCAGCCTTCTCCGCGAAGGAGAAGACGTTTGGAGTTGGTTTCCAGCGGCGGAGACCACCAGCCAAGCAGCAGTGCCCACGGAGCCAGAGGCAGCCCAGACCCTCCCTGGCCCTATGGGGAGCCTAGGGCTAGGTGAGAACCAGGCAGGCGCTGCGCTCCTGAGCCAAGCCGCATCGGGGCTGAGGTTTGTTCCCCGAGCCCAGTTTCCCTTTGCAGAATGCAGCTCCTAGCAGCGCGTTTTGTGCGGTTTCGGAGCTAGGCCCTAGGTGGGGCCCTCCCGAGCTGGCTCTGGGGGGGTTGCTAGGGCCAGTGCACACAGGGCTTCTTCAGGCCAAATCAGCCTTCTCCGCGAAGGAGAAGACGTTTGGAGTTGGTTTCCAGCGGCGGAGACCACCAGCCAAGCAGCAGTGCCCACGGAGCCAGAGGCAGCCCGGACCCTCCCTGGCCCTATGGGCAGCCTAGGGCTAGGTGAGAACCAGGCAGGCGCTGCGCTCCTGAGCCAAGCCGCATCGGGGCTGAGGTTTGTTCCCCGAGCCCAGTTTCCCTTTGCAGAATGCAGCTCCTAGCAGCGCGTTTTGTGCGGTTTCGGAGCTAGGCCCTAGGTGGGGCCCTCCCGAGCTGGCTCTGGGGGGGTTGCTAGGGCCAGTGCACACAGGGCTTCTTCAGGCCAAATCAGCCTTCTCCGCGAAGGAGAAGACGTTTGGAGTTGGTTTCCAGCGGCGGAGACCACCAGCCAAGCAGCAGTGCCCACGGAGCCAGAGGCAGCCCAGACCCTCCTTGGCCCTATGGGCAGCCTAGGGCTAGGTGAGAACCAGGCAGGCGCTGCGCTCCTGAGCCAAGCCGCATCGGGGCTGAGGTTTGTTCCCCGAGCCCAGTTTCCCTTTGCAGAATGCAGCTCCTAGCAGCGCGTTTTGTGCGGTTTCGGAGCTAGGCCCTAGGTGGGGCCCTCCCGAGCTGGCTCTGGGGGGGTTGCTAGGGCCAGTGCACACAGGGCTTCTTCAGGCCAAATCAGCCTTCTCCGCGAAGGAGAAGACGTTTGGAGTTGGTTTCCAGCGGCGGAGACCACCAGCCAAGCAGCAGTGCCCACGGAGCCAGAGGCAGCCCAGACCCTCCCTGGCCCTATGGGCAGCCTAGGGCTAGGTGAGAACCAGGCAGGCGCTGCGCTCCTGAGCCAAGCCGCATCGGGGCTGAGGTTTGTTCCCCGAGCCCAGTTTCCCTTTGCAGAATGCAGCTCCTAGCAGCGCGTTTTGTGCGGTTTCGGAGCTAGGCCCTAGGTGGGGCCCTCCCGAGCTGGCTCTGGGGGGGTTGCTAGGGCCAGTGCACACAGGGCTTCTTCAGGCCAAATCAGCCTTCTCCGCGAAGGAGAAGACGTTTGGAGTTGGTTTCCAGCGGCGGAGACCACCAGCCAAGCAGCAGTGCCCACGGAGCCAGAGGCAGCCCAGACCCTCCCTGGCCCTATGGGGAGCCTAGGGCTAGGTGAGAACCAGGCAGGCGCTGCGCTCCTGAGCCAAGCCGCATCGGGGCTGAGGTTTGTTCCCCGAGCCCAGTTTCCCTTTGCAGAATGCAGCTCCTAGCAGCGCGTTTTGTGCGGTTTCGGAGCTAGGCCCTAGGTGGGGCCCTCCCGAGCTGGCTCTGGGGGGGTTGCTAGGGCCAGTGCACACAGGGCTTCTTCAGGCCAAATCAGCCTTCTCCGCGAAGGAGAAGACGTTTGGAGTTGGTTTCCAGCGGCGGAGACCACCAGCCAAGCAGCAGTGCCCACGGAGCCAGAGGCAGCCCAGACCCTCCCTGGCCCTATGGGGAGCCTAGGGCTAGGTGAGAACCAGGCAGGCGCTGCGCTCCTGAGCCAAGCCGCATCGGGGCTGAGGTTTGTTCCCCGAGCCCAGCTTCCCTTTGCAGAATGCAGCTCCTAGCAGCGCGTTTTGTGCGGTTTCGGAGCTAGGCCCTAGGTGGGGCCCTCCCGAGCTGGCTCTGGGGGGGTTGCTAGGGCCAGTGCACACAGGGCCTCTTCAGGCCAAATCAGCCTTCTCCGCGAAGGAGAAGACGTTTGGAGTTGGTTTCCAGCGGCGGAGACCACCAGCCAAGCAGCAGTGCCCACGGAGCCAGAGGCAGCCCAGACCCTCCCTGGCCCTATGGGGAGCCTAGGGCTAGGTGAGAACCAGGCAGGCGCTGCGCTCCTGAGCCAAGCCGCATCGGGGCTGAGGTTTGTTCCCCGAGCCCAGTTTCCCTTTGCAGAATGCAGCTCCTAGCAGCGCGTTTTGTGCGGTTTCGGAGCTAGGCCCTAGGTGGGGCCCTCCCGAGCTGGCTCTGGGGGGGTTGCTAGGGCCAGTGCACACAGGGCTTCTTCAGGCCAAATCAGCCTTCTCCGCGAAGGAGAAGACGTTTGGAGTTGGTTTCCAGCGGCGGAGACCACCAGCCAAGCAGCAGTGCCCACGGAGCCAGAGGCAGCCCAGACCCTCCCTGGCCCTATGGGCAACCTAGGGCTAGGTGAGAAGCAGGCAGGCGCTGCGCTCCTGAGCCAAGCCGCATCGGGGCTGAGGTTTGTTCCCCGAGCCCAGTTTCCCTTTGCAGAATGCAGCTCCTAGCAGCGCGTTTTGTGCGGTTTCGGAGCTAGGCCCTAGGTGGGGCCCTCCCGAGCTGGCTCTGGGGCGGTTGCTAGGGCCAGTGCACACAGGGCTTCTTCAGGCCAAATCAGCCTTCTCCGCGAAGGAGAAGACGTTTGGAGTTGGTTTCCAGCGGCGGAGACCACCAGCCAAGCAGCAGTGCCCACGGAGCCAGAGGCAGCCCAGACCCTCCTTGGCCCTATGGGGAGCCTAGGGCTAGGTGAGAACCAGGCAGGCGCTGCGCTCCTGAGCCAAGCCGCATCGGGGCTGAGGTTTGTTCCCCGAGCCCAGTTTCCCTTTGCAGAATGCAGCTCCTAGCAGCGCGTTTTGTGCGGTTTCGGAGCTAGGCCCTAGGTGGGGCCCTCCCGAGCTGGCTCTGGGGGGGTTGCTAGGGCCAGTGCACACAGGGCTTCTTCAGGCCAAATCAGCCTTCTCCGCGAAGGAGAAGACGTTTGGAGTTGGTTTCCAGCGGCGGAGACCACCAGCCAAGCAGCAGTGCCCACGGAGCCAGAGGCAGCCCAGACCCTCCCTGGCCCTATGGGGAGCCTAGGGCTAGGTGAGAACCAGGCAGGCGCTGCGCTCCTGAGCCAAGCCGCATCGGGGCTGAGGTTTGTTCCCCGAGCCCAGTTTCCCTTTGCAGAATGCAGCTCCTAGCAGCGCGTTTTGTGCGGTTTCGGAGCTAGGCCCTAGGTGGGGCCCTCCCGAGCTGGCTCTGGGGGGGTTGCTAGGGCCAGTGCACACAGGGCTTCTTCAGGCCAAATCAGCCTTCTCCGCGAAGGAGAAGACGTTTGGAGTTGGTTTCCAGCGGCGGAGACCACCAGCCAAGCAGCAGTGCCCACGGAGCCAGAGGCAGCCCAGACCCTCCCTGGCCCTATGGGGAGCCTAGGGCTAGGTGAGAACCAGGCAGGCGCTGCGCTCCTGAGCCAAGCCGCATCGGGGCTGAGGTTTGTTCCCCGAGCCCAGTTTCCCTTTGCAGAATGCAGCTCCTAGCAGCGCGTTTTGTGCGGTTTCGGAGCTAGGCCCTAGGTGGGGCCCTCCCGAGCTGGCTCTGGGGCGGTTGCTAGGGCCAGTGCACACAGGGCTTCTTCAGGCCAAATCAGCCTTCTCCGCGAAGGAGAAGACGTTTGGAGTTGGTTTCCAGCGGCGGAGACCACCAGCCAAGCAGCAGTGCCCACGGAGCCAGAGGCAGCCCAGACCCTCCCTGGCCCTATGGGGAGCCTAGGGCTAGGTGAGAACCAGGCAGGCGCTGCGCTCCTGAGCCAAGCCGCATCGGGGCTGAGGTTTGTTCCCCGAGCCCAGCTTCCCTTTGCAGAATGCAGCTCCTAGCAGCGCGTTTTGTGCGGTTTCGGAGCTAGGCCCTAGGTGGGGCCCTCCCGAGCTGGCTCTGGGGGGGTTGCTAGGGCCAGTGCACACAGGGCTTCTTCAGGCCAAATCAGCCTTCTCCGCGAAGGAGAAGACGTTTGGAGTTGGTTTCCAGCGGCGGAGACCACCAGCCAAGCAGCAGTGCCCACGGAGCCAGAGGCAGCCCAGACCCTCCCTGGCCCTATGGGGAGCCTAGGGCTAGGTGAGAACCAGGCAGGCGCTGCGCTCCTGAGCCAAGCCGCATCGGGGCTGAGGTTTGTTCCCCGAGCCCAGTTTCCCTTTGCAGAATGCAGCTCCTAGCAGCGCGTTTTGTGCGGTTTCGGAGCTAGGCCCTAGGTGGGGCCCTCCCGAGCTGGCTCTGGGGGGGTTGCTAGGGCCAGTGCACACAGGGCTTCTTCAGGCCAAATCAGCCTTCTCCGCGAAGGAGAAGACGTTTGGAGTTGGTTTCCAGCGGCGGAGACCACCAGCCAAGCAGCAGTGCCCACGGAGCCAGAGGCAGCCCAGACCCTCCCTGGCCCTATGGGGAGCCTAGGGCTAGGTGAGAACCAGGCAGGCGCTGCGCTCCTGAGCCAAGCCGCATCGGGGCTGAGGTTTGTTCCCCGAGCCCAGTTTCCCTTTGCAGAATGCAGCTCCTAGCAGCGCGTTTTGTGCGGTTTCGGAGCTAGGCCCTAGGTGGGGCCCTCCCGAGCTGGCTCTGGGGGGGTTGCTAGGGCCAGTGCACACAGGGCTTCTTCAGGCCAAATCAGCCTTCTCCGCGAAGGAGAAGACGTTTGGAGTTGGTTTCCAGCGGCGGAGACCACCAGCCAAGCAGCAGTGCCCACGGAGCCAGAGGCAGCCCGGACCCTCCTTGGCCCTATGGGGAGCCTAGGGCTAGGTGAGAAGCAGGCAGGCGCTGCGCTCCTGAGCCAAGCCGCATCGGGGCTGAGGTTTGTTCCCCGAGCCCAGTTTCCCTTTGCAGAATGCAGCTCCTAGCAGCGCGTTTTGTGCGGTTTCGGAGCTAGGCCCTAGGTGGGGCCCTCCCGAGCTGGCTCTGGGGGGGTTGCTAGGGCCAGTGCACACAGGGCTTCTTCAGGCCAAATCAGCCTTCTCCGCGAAGGAGAAGACGTTTGGAGTTGGTTTCCAGCGGCGGAGACCACCAGCCAAGCAGCAGTGCCCACGGAGCCAGAGGCAGCCCAGACCCTCCCTGGCCCTATGGGGAGCCTAGGGCTAGGTGAGAACCAGGCAGGCGCTGCGCTCCTGAGCCAAGCCGCATCGGGGCTGAGGTTTGTTCCCCGAGCCCAGTTTCCCTTTGCAGAATGCAGCTCCTAGCAGCGCGTTTTGTGCCGTTTCGGAGCTAGGCCCTAGGTGGGGCCCTCCCGAGCTGGCTCTGGGGGGGTTGCTAGGGCCAGTGCACACAGGGCTTCTTCAGGCCAAATCAGCCTTCTCCGCGAAGGAGAAGACGTTTGGAGTTGGTTTCCAGCGGCGGAGACCACCAGCCAAGCAGCAGTGCCCACGGAGCCAGAGGCAGCCCAGACCCTCCCTGGCCCTATGGGGAGCCTAGGGCTAGGTGAGAAGCAGGCAGGCGCTGCGCTCCTGAGCCAAGCCGCATCGGGGCTGAGGTTTGTTCCCCGAGCCCAGTTTCCCTTTGCAGAATGCAGCTCCTAGCAGCGCGTTTTGTGCGGTTTCGGAGCTAGGCCCTAGGTGGGGCCCTCCCGAGCTGGCTCTGGGGCGGTTGCTAGGGCCAGTGCACACAGGGCTTCTTCAGGCCAAATCAGCCTTCTCCGCGAAGGAGAAGACGTTTGGAGTTGGTTTCCAGCGGCGGAGACCACCAGCCAAGCAGCAGTGCCCACGGAGCCAGAGGCAGCCCAGACCCTCCCTGGCCCTATGGGGAGCCTAGGGGTAGGTGAGAACCAGGCAGGCGCTGCGCTCCTGAGCCAAGCCGCATCGGGGCTGAGGTTTGTTCCCCGAGCCCAGCTTCCCTTTGCAGAATGCAGCTCCTAGCAGCGCGTTTTGTGCGGTTTCGGAGCTAGGCCCTAGGTGGGGCCCTCCCGAGCTGGCTCTGGGGGGGTTGCTAGGGCCAGTGCACACAGGGCTTCTTCAGGCCAAATCAGCCTTCTCCGCGAAGGAGAAGACGTTTGGAGTTGGTTTCCAGCGGCGGAGACCACCAGCCAAGCAGCAGTGCCCACGGAGCCAGAGGCAGCCCAGACCCTCCCTGGCCCTATGGGGAGCCTAGGGCTAGGTGAGAACCAGGCAGGCGCTGCGCTCCTGAGCCAAGCCGCATCGGGGCTGAGGTTTGTTCCCCGAGCCCAGCTTCCCTTTGCAGAATGCAGCTCCTAGCAGCGCGTTTTGTGCGGTTTCGGAGCTAGGCCCTAGGTGGGGCCCTCCCGAGCTGGCTCTGGGGGGGTTGCTAGGGCCAGTGCACACAGGGCTTCTTCAGGCCAAATCAGCCTTCTCCGCGAAGGAGAAGACGTTTGGAGTTGGTTTCCAGCGGCGGAGACCACCAGCCAAGCAGCAGTGCCCACGGAGCCAGAGGCAGCCCAGACCCTCCCTGGCCCTATGGGGAGCCTAGGGCTAGGTGAGAACCAGGCAGGCGCTGCGCTCCTGAGCCAAGCCGCATCGGGGCTGAGGTTTGTTCCCCGAGCCCAGTTTCCCTTTGCAGAATGCAGCTCCTAGCAGCGCGTTTTGTGCGGTTTCGGAGCTAGGCCCTAGGTGGGGCCCTCCCGAGCTGGCTCTGGGGGGGTTGCTAGGGCCAGTGCACACAGGGCTTCTTCAGGCCAAATCAGCCTTCTCCGCGAAGGAGAAGACGTTTGGAGTTGGTTTCCAGCGGCGGAGACCACCAGCCAAGCAGCAGTGCCCACGGAGCCAGAGGCAGCCCAGACCCTCCCTGGCCCTATGGGCAGCCTAGGGCTAGGTGAGAACCAGGCAGGCGCTGCGCTCCTGAGCCAAGCCGCATCGGGGCTGAGGTTTGTTCCCCGAGCCCAGTTTCCCTTTGCAGAATGCAGCTCCTAGCAGCGCGTTTTGTGCGGTTTCGGAGCTAGGCCCTAGGTGGGGCCCTCCCGAGCTGGCTCTGGGGGGGTTGCTAGGGCCAGTGCACACAGGGCTTCTTCAGGCCAAATCAGCCTTCTCCGCGAAGGAGAAGACGTTTGGAGTTGGTTTCCAGCGGCGGAGACCACCAGCCAAGCAGCAGTGCCCACGGAGCCAGAGGCAGCCCAGACCCTCCCTGGCCCTATGGGGAGCCTAGGGCTAGGTGAGAAGCAGGCAGGCGCTGCGCTCCTGAGCCAAGCCGCATCGGGGCTGAGGTTTGTTCCCCGAGCCCAGTTTCCCTTTGCAGAATGCAGCTCCTAGCAGCGCGTTTTGTGCGGTTTCGGAGCTAGGCCCTAGGTGGGGCCCTCCCGAGCTGGCTCTGGGGGGGTTGCTAGGGCCAGTGCACACAGGGCTTCTTCAGGCCAAATCAGCCTTCTCCGCGAAGGAGAAGACGTTTGGAGTTGGTTTCCAGCGGCGGAGACCACCAGCCAAGCAGCAGTGCCCACGGAGCCAGAGGCAGCCCAGACCCTCCCTGGCCCTATGGGGAGCCTAGGGCTAGGTGAGAACCAGGCAGGCGCTGCGCTCCTGAGCCAAGCCGCATCGGGGCTGAGGTTTGTTCCCCGAGCCCAGCTTCCCTTTGCAGAATGCAGCTCCTAGCAGCGCGTTTTGTGCGGTTTCGGAGCTAGGCCCTAGGTGGGGCCCTCCCGAGCTGGCTCTGGGGGGGTTGCTAGGGCCAGTGCACACAGGGCTTCTTCAGGCCAAATCAGCCTTCTCCGCGAAGGAGAAGACGTTTGGAGTTGGTTTCCAGCGGCGGAGACCACCAGCCAAGCAGCAGTGCCCACGGAGCCAGAGGCAGCCCGGACCCTCCCTGGCCCTATGGGGAGCCTAGGGCTAGGTGAGAACCAGGCAGGCGCTGCGCTCCTGAGCCAAGCCGCATCGGGGCTGAGGTTTGTTCCCCGAGCCCAGTTTCCCTTTGCAGAATGCAGCTCCTAGCAGCGCGTTTTGTGCGGTTTCGGAGCTAGGCCCTAGGTGGGGCCCTCCCGAGCTGGCTCTGGGGGGGTTGCTAGGGCCAGTGCACACAGGGCTTCTTCAGGCCAAATCAGCCTTCTCCGCGAAGGAGAAGACGTTTGGAGTTGGTTTCCAGCGGCGGAGACCACCAGCCAAGCAGCAGTGCCGACGGAGCCAGAGGCAGCCCAGACCCTCCCTGGCCCTATGGGGAGCCTAGGGCTAGGTGAGAACCAGGCAGGCGCTGCGCTCCTGAGCCAAGCCGCATCGGGGCTGAGGTTTGTTCCCCGAGCCCAGTTTCCCTTTGCAGAATGCAGCTCCTAGCAGCGCGTTTTGTGCGGTTTCGGAGCTAGGCCCTAGGTGGGGCCCTCCCGAGCTGGCTCTGGGGGGGTTGCTAGGGCCAGTGCACACAGGGCTTCTTCAGGCCAAATCAGCCTTCTCCGCGAAGGAGAAGACGTTTGGAGTTGGTTTCCAGCGGCGGAGACCACCAGCCAAGCAGCAGTGCCCACGGAGCCAGAGGCAGCCCGGACCCTCCTTGGCCCTATGGGGAGCCTAGGGCTAGGTGAGAAGCAGGCAGGCGCTGCGCTCCTGAGCCAAGCCGCATCGGGGCTGAGGTTTGTTCCCCGAGCCCAGTTTCCCTTTGCAGAATGCAGCTCCTAGCAGCGCGTTTTGTGCGGTTTCGGAGCTAGGCCCTAGGTGGGGCCCTCCCGAGCTGGCTCTGGGGGGGTTGCTAGGGCCAGTGCACACAGGGCTTCTTCAGGCCAAATCAGCCTTCTCCGTGAAGGAGAAGACGTTTGGAGTTGGTTTCCAGCGGCGGAGACCACCAGCCAAGCAGCAGTGCCCACGGAGCCAGAGGCAGCCCAGACCCTCCCTGGCCCTATGGGGAGCCTAGGGCTAGGTGAGAACCAGGCAGGCGCTGCGCTCCTGAGCCAAGCCGCATCGGGGCTGAGGTTTGTTCCCCGAGCCCAGTTTCCCTTTGCAGAATGCAGCTCCTAGCAGCGCGTTTTGTGCCGTTTCGGAGCTAGGCCCTAGGTGGGGCCCTCCCGAGCTGGCTCTGGGGGGGTTGCTAGGGCCAGTGCACACAGGGCTTCTTCAGGCCAAATCAGCCTTCTCCGCGAAGGAGAAGACGTTTGGAGTTGGTTTCCAGCGGCGGAGACCACCAGCCAAGCAGCAGTGCCCACGGAGCCAGAGGCAGCCCAGACCCTCCCTGGCCCTATGGGGAGCCTAGGGCTAGGTGAGAACCAGGCAGGCGCTGCGCTCCTGAGCCAAGCCGCATCGGGGCTGAGGTTTGTTCCCCGAGCCCAGTTTCCCTTTGCAGAATGCAGCTCCTAGCAGCGCGTTTTGTGCGGTTTCGGAGCTAGGCCCTAGGTGGGGCCCTCCCGAGCTGGCTCTGGGGCGGTTGCTAGGGCCAGTGCACACAGGGCTTCTTCAGGCCAAATCAGCCTTCTCCGCGAAGGAGAAGACGTTTGGAGTTGGTTTCCAGCGGCGGAGACCACCAGCCAAGCAGCAGTGCCCACGGAGCCAGAGGCAGCCCAGACCCTCCCTGGCCCTATGGGGAGCCTAGGGCTAGGTGAGAACCAGGCAGGCGCTGCGCTCCTGAGCCAAGCCGCATCGGGGCTGAGGTTTGTTCCCCGAGCCCAGCTTCCCTTTGCAGAATGCAGCTCCTAGCAGCGCGTTTTGTGCGGTTTCGGAGCTAGGCCCTAGGTGGGGCCCTCCCGAGCTGGCTCTGGGGGGGTTGCTAGGGCCAGTGCACACAGGGCTTCTTCAGGCCAAATCAGCCTTCTCCGCGAAGGAGAAGACGTTTGGAGTTGGTTTCCAGCGGCGGAGACCACCAGCCAAGCAGCAGTGCCCACGGAGCCAGAGGCAGCCCAGACCCTCCCTGGCCCTATGGGGAGCCTAGGGCTAGGTGAGAACCAGGCAGGCGCTGCGCTCCTGAGCCAAGCCGCATCGGGGCTGAGGTTTGTTCCCCGAGCCCAGCTTCCCTTTGCAGAATGCAGCTCCTAGCAGCGCGTTTTGTGCGGTTTCGGAGCTAGGCCCTAGGTGGGGCCCTCCCGAGCTGGCTCTGGGGGGGTTGCTAGGGCCAGTGCACACAGGGCTTCTTCAGGCCAAATCAGCCTTCTCCGCGAAGGAGAAGACGTTTGGAGTTGGTTTCCAGCGGCGGAGACCACCAGCCAAGCAGCAGTGCCCACGGAGCCAGAGGCAGCCCAGACCCTCCCTGGCCCTATGGGGAGCCTAGGGCTAGGTGAGAACCAGGCAGGCGCTGCGCTCCTGAGCCAAGCCGCATCGGGGCTGAGGTTTGTTCCCCGAGCCCAGTTTCCCTTTGCAGAATGCAGCTCCTAGCAGCGCGTTTTGTGCGGTTTCGGAGCTAGGCCCTAGGTGGGGCCCTCCCGAGCTGGCTCTGGGGGGGTTGCTAGGGCCAGTGCACACAGGGCTTCTTCAGGCCAAATCAGCCTTCTCCGCGAAGGAGAAGACGTTTGGAGTTGGTTTCCAGCGGCGGAGACCACCAGCCAAGCAGCAGTGCCCACGGAGCCAGAGGCAGCCCAGACCCTCCCTGGCCCTATGGGGAGCCTAGGGCTAGGTGAGAACCAGGCAGGCGCTGCGCTCCTGAGCCAAGCCGCATCGGGGCTGAGGTTTGTTCCCCGAGCCCAGTTTCCCTTTGCAGAATGCAGCTCCTAGCAGCGCGTTTTGTGCGGTTTCGGAGCTAGGCCCTAGGTGGGGCCCTCCCGAGCTGGCTCTGGGGGGGTTGCTAGGGCCAGTGCACACAGGGCTTCTTCAGGCCAAATCAGCCTTCTCCGCGAAGGAGAAGACGTTTGGAGTTGGTTTCCAGCGGCGGAGACCACCAGCCAAGCAGCAGTGCCCACGGAGCCAGAGGCAGCCCAGACCCTCCCTGGCCCTATGGGCAGCCTAGGGCTAGGTGAGAACCAGGCAGGCGCTGCGCTCCTGAGCCAAGCCGCATCGGGGCTGAGGTTTGTTCCCCGAGCCCAGTTTCCCTTTGCAGAATGCAGCTCCTAGCAGCGCGTTTTGTGCGGTTTCGGAGCTAGGCCCTAGGTGGGGCCCTCCCGAGCTGGCTCTGGGGGGGTTGCTAGGGCCAGTGCACACAGGGCTTCTTCAGGCCAAATCAGCCTTCTCCGCGAAGGAGAAGACGTTTGGAGTTGGTTTCCAGCGGCGGAGACCACCAGCCAAGCAGCAGTGCCCACGGAGGCAGAGGCAGCCCAGACCCTCCTTGGCCCTATGGGCAGCCTAGGGCTAGGTGAGAACCAGGCAGGCGCTGCGCTCCTGAGCCAAGCCGCATCGGGGCTGAGGTTTGTTCCCCGAGCCCAGTTTCCCTTTGCAGAATGCAGCTCCTAGCAGCGCGTTTTGTGCGGTTTCGGAGCTAGGCCCTAGGTGGGGCCCTCCCGAGCTGGCTCTGGGGGGGTTGCTAGGGCCAGTGCACACAGGGCTTCTTCAGGCCAAATCAGCCTTCTCCGCGAAGGAGAAGACGTTTGGAGTTGGTTTCCAGCGGCGGAGACCACCAGCCAAGCAGCAGTGCCCACGGAGCCAGAGGCAGCCCAGACCCTCCCTGGCCCTATGGGCAGCCTAGGGCTAGGTGAGAACCAGGCAGGCGCTGCGCTCCTGAGCCAAGCCGCATCGGGGCTGAGGTTTGTTCCCCGAGCCCAGTTTCCCTTTGCAGAATGCAGCTCCTAGCAGCGCGTTTTGTGCGGTTTCGGAGCTAGGCCCTAGGTGGGGCCCTCCCGAGCTGGCTCTGGGGGGGTTGCTAGGGCCAGTGCACACAGGGCTTCTTCAGGCCAAATCAGCCTTCTCCGCGAAGGAGAAGACGTTTGGAGTTGGTTTCCAGCGGCGGAGACCACCAGCCAAGCAGCAGTGCCCACGGAGCCAGAGGCAGCCCAGACCCTCCCTGGCCCTATGGGGAGCCTAGGGCTAGGTGAGAACCAGGCAGGCGCTGCGCTCCTGAGCCAAGCCGCATCGGGGCTGAGGTTTGTTCCCCGAGCCCAGTTTCCCTTTGCAGAATGCAGCTCCTAGCAGCGCGTTTTGTGCGGTTTCGGAGCTAGGCCCTAGGTGGGGCCCTCCCGAGCTGGCTCTGGGGGGGTTGCTAGGGCCAGTGCACACAGGGCTTCTTCAGGCCAAATCAGCCTTCTCCGCGAAGGAGAAGACGTTTGGAGTTGGTTTCCAGCGGCGGAGACCACCAGCCAAGCAGCAGTGCCCACGGAGCCAGAGGCAGCCCAGACCCTCCCTGGCCCTATGGGGAGCCTAGGGCTAGGTGAGAACCAGGCAGGCGCTGCGCTCCTGAGCCAAGCCGCATCGGGGCTGAGGTTTGTTCCCCGAGCCCAGTTTCCCTTTGCAGAATGCAGCTCCTAGCAGCGCGTTTTGTGCCGTTTCGGAGCTAGGCCCTAGGTGGGGCCCTCCCGAGCTGGCTCTGGGGGGGTTGCTAGGGCCAGTGCACACAGGGCTTCTTCAGGCCAAATCAGCCTTCTCCGCGAAGGAGAAGACGTTTGGAGTTGGTTTCCAGCGGCGGAGACCACCAGCCAAGCAGCAGTGCCCACGGAGCCAGAGGCAGCCCAGACCCTCCCTGGCCCTATGGGCAGCCTAGGGCTAGGTGAGAAGCAGGCAGGCGCTGCGCTCCTGAGCCAAGCCGCATCGGGGCTGAGGTTTGTTCCCCGAGCCCAGTTTCCCTTTGCAGAATGCAGCTCCTAGCAGCGCGTTTTGTGCCGTTTCGGAGCTAGGCCCTAGGTGGGGCCCTCCCGAGCTGGCTCTGGGGCGGTTGCTAGGGCCAGTGCACACAGGGCTTCTTCAGGCCAAATCAGCCTTCTCCGCGAAGGAGAAGACGTTTGGAGTTGGTTTCCAGCGGCGGAGACCACCAGCCAAGCAGCAGTGCCCACGGAGCCAGAGGCAGCCCAGACCCTCCCTGGCCCTATGGGGAGCCTAGGGGTAGGTGAGAACCAGGCAGGCGCTGCGCTCCTGAGCCAAGCCGCATCGGGGCTGAGGTTTGTTCCCCGAGCCCAGCTTCCCTTTGCAGAATGCAGCTCCTAGCAGCGCGTTTTGTGCGGTTTCGGAGCTAGGCCCTAGGTGGGGCCCTCCCGAGCTGGCTCTGGGGGGGTTGCTAGGGCCAGTGCACACAGGGCTTCTTCAGGCCAAATCAGCCTTCTCCGCGAAGGAGAAGACGTTTGGAGTTGGTTTCCAGCGGCGGAGACCACCAGCCAAGCAGCAGTGCCCACGGAGCCAGAGGCAGCCCAGACCCTCCCTGGCCCTATGGGGAGCCTAGGGCTAGGTGAGAACCAGGCAGGCGCTGCGCTCCTGAGCCAAGCCGCATCGGGGCTGAGGTTTGTTCCCCGAGCCCAGCTTCCCTTTGCAGAATGCAGCTCCTAGCAGCGCGTTTTGTGCGGTTTCGGAGCTAGGCCCTAGGTGGGGCCCTCCCGAGCTGGCTCTGGGGGGGTTGCCAGGGCCAGTGCACACAGGGCTTCTTCAGGCCAAATCAGCCTTCTCCGCGAAGGAGAAGACGTTTGGAGTTGGTTTCCAGCGGCGGAGACCACCAGCCAAGCAGCAGTGCCCACGGAGCCAGAGGCAGCCCAGACCCTCCCTGGCCCTATGGGGAGCCTAGGGCTAGGTGAGAACCAGGCAGGCGCTGCGCTCCTGAGCCAAGCCGCATCGGGGCTGAGGTTTGTTCCCCGAGCCCAGTTTCCCTTTGCAGAATGCAGCTCCTAGCAGCGCGTTTTGTGCGGTTTCGGAGCTAGGCCCTAGGTGGGGCCCTCCCGAGCTGGCTCTGGGGGGGTTGCTAGGGCCAGTGCACACAGGGCTTCTTCAGGCCAAATCAGCCTTCTCCGCGAAGGAGAAGACGTTTGGAGTTGGTTTCCAGCGGCGGAGACCACCAGCCAAGCAGCAGTGCCCACGGAGCCAGAGGCAGCCCAGACCCTCCCTGGCCCTATGGGCAGCCTAGGGCTAGGTGAGAACCAGGCAGGCGCTGCGCTCCTGAGCCAAGCCGCATCGGGGCTGAGGTTTGTTCCCCGAGCCCAGTTTCCCTTTGCAGAATGCAGCTCCTAGCAGCGCGTTTTGTGCGGTTTCGGAGCTAGGCCCTAGGTGGGGCCCTCCCGAGCTGGCTCTGGGGGGGTTGCTAGGGCCAGTGCACACAGGGCTTCTTCAGGCCAAATCAGCCTTCTCCGCGAAGGAGAAGACGTTTGGAGTTGGTTTCCAGCGGCGGAGACCACCAGCCAAGCAGCAGTGCCCACGGAGCCAGAGGCAGCCCAGACCCTCCCTGGCCCTATGGGGAGCCTAGGGCTAGGTGAGAAGCAGGCAGGCGCTGCGCTCCTGAGCCAAGCCGCATCGGGGCTGAGGTTTGTTCCCCGAGCCCAGTTTCCCTTTGCAGAATGCAGCTCCTAGCAGCGCGTTTTGTGCGGTTTCGGAGCTAGGCCCTAGGTGGGGCCCTCCCGAGCTGGCTCTGGGGGGGTTGCTAGGGCCAGTGCACACAGGGCTTCTTCAGGCCAAATCAGCCTTCTCCGCGAAGGAGAAGACGTTTGGAGTTGGTTTCCAGCGGCGGAGACCACCAGCCAAGCAGCAGTGCCCACGGAGCCAGAGGCAGCCCAGACCCTCCCTGGCCCTATGGGGAGCCTAGGGCTAGGTGAGAACCAGGCAGGCGCTGCGCTCCTGAGCCAAGCCGCATCGGGGCTGAGGTTTGTTCCCCGAGCCCAGCTTCCCTTTGCAGAATGCAGCTCCTAGCAGCGCGTTTTGTGCGGTTTCGGAGCTAGGCCCTAGGTGGGGCCCTCCCGAGCTGGCTCTGGGGGGGTTGCTAGGGCCAGTGCACACAGGGCTTCTTCAGGCCAAATCAGCCTTCTCCGCGAAGGAGAAGACGTTTGGAGTTGGTTTCCAGCGGCGGAGACCACCAGCCAAGCAGCAGTGCCCACGGAGCCAGAGGCAGCCCGGACCCTCCCTGGCCCTATGGGGAGCCTAGGGCTAGGTGAGAACCAGGCAGGCGCTGCGCTCCTGAGCCAAGCCGCATCGGGGCTGAGGTTTGTTCCCCGAGCCCAGTTTCCCTTTGCAGAATGCAGCTCCTAGCAGCGCGTTTTGTGCGGTTTCGGAGCTAGGCCCTAGGTGGGGCCCTCCCGAGCTGGCTCTGGGGGGGTTGCTAGGGCCAGTGCACACAGGGCTTCTTCAGGCCAAATCAGCCTTCTCCGCGAAGGAGAAGACGTTTGGAGTTGGTTTCCAGCGGCGGAGACCACCAGCCAAGCAGCAGTGCCGACGGAGCCAGAGGCAGCCCAGACCCTCCCTGGCCCTATGGGGAGCCTAGGGCTAGGTGAGAACCAGGCAGGCGCTGCGCTCCTGAGCCAAGCCGCATCGGGGCTGAGGTTTGTTCCCCGAGCCCAGTTTCCCTTTGCAGAATGCAGCTCCTAGCAGCGCGTTTTGTGCGGTTTCGGAGCTAGGCCCTAGGTGGGGCCCTCCCGAGCTGGCTCTGGGGGGGTTGCTAGGGCCAGTGCACACAGGGCTTCTTCAGGCCAAATCAGCCTTCTCCGCGAAGGAGAAGACGTTTGGAGTTGGTTTCCAGCGGCGGAGACCACCAGCCAAGCAGCAGTGCCCACGGAGCCAGAGGCAGCCCGGACCCTCCTTGGCCCTATGGGGAGCCTAGGGCTAGGTGAGAAGCAGGCAGGCGCTGCGCTCCTGAGCCAAGCCGCATCGGGGCTGAGGTTTGTTCCCCGAGCCCAGTTTCCCTTTGCAGAATGCAGCTCCTAGCAGCGCGTTTTGTGCGGTTTCGGAGCTAGGCCCTAGGTGGGGCCCTCCCGAGCTGGCTCTGGGGGGGTTGCTAGGGCCAGTGCACACAGGGCTTCTTCAGGCCAAATCAGCCTTCTCCGCGAAGGAGAAGACGTTTGGAGTTGGTTTCCAGCGGCGGAGACCACCAGCCAAGCAGCAGTGCCCACGGAGCCAGAGGCAGCCCAGACCCTCCCTGGCCCTATGGGGAGCCTAGGGCTAGGTGAGAACCAGGCAGGCGCTGCGCTCCTGAGCCAAGCCGCATCGGGGCTGAGGTTTGTTCCCCGAGCCCAGTTTCCCTTTGCAGAATGCAGCTCCTAGCAGCGCGTTTTGTGCCGTTTCGGAGCTAGGCCCTAGGTGGGGCCCTCCCGAGCTGGCTCTGGGGGGGTTGCTAGGGCCAGTGCACACAGGGCTTCTTCAGGCCAAATCAGCCTTCTCCGCGAAGGAGAAGACGTTTGGAGTTGGTTTCCAGCGGCGGAGACCACCAGCCAAGCAGCAGTGCCCACGGAGCCAGAGGCAGCCCAGACCCTCCCTGGCCCTATGGGGAGCCTAGGGCTAGGTGAGAACCAGGCAGGCGCTGCGCTCCTGAGCCAAGCCGCATCGGGGCTGAGGTTTGTTCCCCGAGCCCAGTTTCCCTTTGCAGAATGCAGCTCCTAGCAGCGCGTTTTGTGCGGTTTCGGAGCTAGGCCCTAGGTGGGGCCCTCCCGAGCTGGCTCTGGGGCGGTTGCTAGGGCCAGTGCACACAGGGCTTCTTCAGGCCAAATCAGCCTTCTCCGCGAAGGAGAAGACGTTTGGAGTTGGTTTCCAGCGGCGGAGACCACCAGCCAAGCAGCAGTGCCCACGGAGCCAGAGGCAGCCCAGACCCTCCCTGGCCCTATGGGGAGCCTAGGGCTAGGTGAGAACCAGGCAGGCGCTGCGCTCCTGAGCCAAGCCGCATCGGGGCTGAGGTTTGTTCCCCGAGCCCAGCTTCCCTTTGCAGAATGCAGCTCCTAGCAGCGCGTTTTGTGCGGTTTCGGAGCTAGGCCCTAGGTGGGGCCCTCCCGAGCTGGCTCTGGGGGGGTTGCTAGGGCCAGTGCACACAGGGCTTCTTCAGGCCAAATCAGCCTTCTCCGCGAAGGAGAAGACGTTTGGAGTTGGTTTCCAGCGGCGGAGACCACCAGCCAAGCAGCAGTGCCCACGGAGCCAGAGGCAGCCCAGACCCTCCCTGGCCCTATGGGGAGCCTAGGGCTAGGTGAGAACCAGGCAGGCGCTGCGCTCCTGAGCCAAGCCGCATCGGGGCTGAGGTTTGTTCCCCGAGCCCAGCTTCCCTTTGCAGAATGCAGCTCCTAGCAGCGCGTTTTGTGCGGTTTCGGAGCTAGGCCCTAGGTGGGGCCCTCCCGAGCTGGCTCTGGGGGGGTTGCTAGGGCCAGTGCACACAGGGCTTCTTCAGGCCAAATCAGCCTTCTCCGCGAAGGAGAAGACGTTTGGAGTTGGTTTCCAGCGGCGGAGACCACCAGCCAAGCAGCAGTGCCCACGGAGCCAGAGGCAGCCCAGACCCTCCCTGGCCCTATGGGGAGCCTAGGGCTAGGTGAGAACCAGGCAGGCGCTGCGCTCCTGAGCCAAGCCGCATCGGGGCTGAGGTTTGTTCCCCGAGCCCAGTTTCCCTTTGCAGAATGCAGCTCCTAGCAGCGCGTTTTGTGCGGTTTCGGAGCTAGGCCCTAGGTGGGGCCCTCCCGAGCTGGCTCTGGGGGGGTTGCTAGGGCCAGTGCACACAGGGCTTCTTCAGGCCAAATCAGCCTTCTCCGCGAAGGAGAAGACGTTTGGAGTTGCTTTCCAGCGGCGGAGACCACCAGCCAAGCAGCAGTGCCCACGGAGCCAGAGGCAGCCCAGACCCTCCCTGGCCCTATGGGGAGCCTAGGGCTAGGTGAGAACCAGGCAGGCGCTGCGCTCCTGAGCCAAGCCGCATCGGGGCTGAGGTTTGTTCCCCGAGCCCAGTTTCCCTTTGCAGAATGCAGCTCCTAGCAGCGCGTTTTGTGCGGTTTCGGAGCTAGGCCCTAGGTGGGGCCCTCCCGAGCTGGCTCTGGGGGGGTTGCTAGGGCCAGTGCACACAGGGCTTCTTCAGGCCAAATCAGCCTTCTCCGCGAAGGAGAAGACGTTTGGAGTTGGTTTCCAGCGGCGGAGACCACCAGCCAAGCAGCAGTGCCCACGGAGCCAGAGGCAGCCCAGACCCTCCCTGGCCCTATGGGCAGCCTAGGGCTAGGTGAGAACCAGGCAGGCGCTGCGCTCCTGAGCCAAGCCGCATCGGGGCTGAGGTTTGTTCCCCGAGCCCAGTTTCCCTTTGCAGAATGCAGCTCCTAGCAGCGCGTTTTGTGCGGTTTCGGAGCTAGGCCCTAGGTGGGGCCCTCCCGAGCTGGCTCTGGGGGGGTTGCTAGGGCCAGTGCACACAGGGCTTCTTCAGGCCAAATCAGCCTTCTCCGCGAAGGAGAAGACGTTTGGAGTTGGTTTCCAGCGGCGGAGACCACCAGCCAAGCAGCAGTGCCCACGGAGGCAGAGGCAGCCCAGACCCTCCTTGGCCCTATGGGCAGCCTAGGGCTAGGTGAGAACCAGGCAGGCGCTGCGCTCCTGAGCCAAGCCGCATCGGGGCTGAGGTTTGTTCCCCGAGCCCAGTTTCCCTTTGCAGAATGCAGCTCCTAGCAGCGCGTTTTGTGCGGTTTCGGAGCTAGGCCCTAGGTGGGGCCCTCCCGAGCTGGCTCTGGGGGGGTTGCTAGGGCCAGTGCACACAGGGCTTCTTCAGGCCAAATCAGCCTTCTCCGCGAAGGAGAAGACGTTTGGAGTTGGTTTCCAGCGGCGGAGACCACCAGCCAAGCAGCAGTGCCCACGGAGCCAGAGGCAGCCCAGACCCTCCCTGGCCCTATGGGCAGCCTAGGGCTAGGTGAGAACCAGGCAGGCGCTGCGCTCCTGAGCCAAGCCGCATCGGGGCTGAGGTTTGTTCCCCGAGCCCAGTTTCCCTTTGCAGAATGCAGCTCCTAGCAGCGCGTTTTGTGCGGTTTCGGAGCTAGGCCCTAGGTGGGGCCCTCCCGAGCTGGCTCTGGGGGGGTTGCTAGGGCCAGTGCACACAGGGCTTCTTCAGGCCAAATCAGCCTTCTCCGCGAAGGAGAAGACATTTGGAGTTGGTTTCCAGCGGCGGAGACCACCAGCCAAGCAGCAGTGCCCACGGAGCCAGAGGCAGCCCAGACCCTCCCTGGCCCTATGGGGAGCCTAGGGCTAGGTGAGAACCAGGCAGGCGCTGCGCTCCTGAGCCAAGCCGCATCGGGGCTGAGGTTTGTTCCCCGAGCCCAGTTTCCCTTTGCAGAATGCAGCTCCTAGCAGCGCGTTTTGTGCGGTTTCGGAGCTAGGCCCTAGGTGGGGCCCTCCCGAGCTGGCTCTGGGGGGGTTGCTAGGGCCAGTGCACACAGGGCTTCTTCAGGCCAAATCAGCCTTCTCCGCGAAGGAGAAGACGTTTGGAGTTGGTTTCCAGCGGCGGAGACCACCAGCCAAGCAGCAGTGCCCACGGAGCCAGAGGCAGCCCAGACCCTCCCTGGCCCTATGGGGAGCCTAGGGCTAGGTGAGAACCAGGCAGGCGCTGCGCTCCTGAGCCAAGCCGCATCGGGGCTGAGGTTTGTTCCCCGAGCCCAGCTTCCCTTTGCAGAATGCAGCTCCTAGCAGCGCGTTTTGTGCGGTTTCGGAGCTAGGCCCTAGGTGGGGCCCTCCCGAGCTGGCTCTGGGGGGGTTGCTAGGGCCAGTGCACACAGGGCTTCTTCAGGCCAAATCAGCCTTCTCCGTGAAGGAGAAGACGTTTGGAGTTGGTTTCCAGCGGCGGAGACCACCAGCCAAGCAGCAGTGCCCACGGAGCCAGAGGCAGCCCAGACCCTCCCTGGCCCTATGGGGAGCCTAGGGCTAGGTGAGAACCAGGCAGGCGCTGCGCTCCTGAGCCAAGCCGCATCGGGGCTGAGGTTTGTTCCCCGAGCCCAGTTTCCCTTTGCAGAATGCAGCTCCTAGCAGCGCGTTTTGTGCGGTTTCGGAGCTAGGCCCTAGGTGGGGCCCTCCCGAGCTGGCTCTGGGGGGGTTGCTAGGGCCAGTGCACACAGGGCTTCTTCAGGCCAAATCAGCCTTCTCCGCGAAGGAGAAGACGTTTGGAGTTGGTTTCCAGCGGCGGAGACCACCAGCCAAGCAGCAGTGCCCACGGAGCCAGAGGCAGCCCAGACCCTCCCTGGCCCTATGGGGAGCCTAGGGCTAGGTGAGAACCAGGCAGGCGCTGCGCTCCTGAGCCAAGCCGCATCGGGGCTGAGGTTTGTTCCCCGAGCCCAGCTTCCCTTTGCAGAATGCAGCTCCTAGCAGCGCGTTTTGTGCGGTTTCGGAGCTAGGCCCTAGGTGGGGCCCTCCCGAGCTGGCTCTGGGGCGGTTGCTAGGGCCAGTGCACACAGGGCTTCTTCAGGCCAAATCAGCCTTCTCCGCGAAGGAGAAGACGTTTGGAGTTGGTTTCCAGCGGCGGAGACCACCAGCCAAGCAGCAGTGCCCACGGAGCCAGAGGCAGCCCAGACCCTCCCTGGCCCTATGGGGAGCCTAGGGCTAGGTGAGAACCAGGCAGGCGCTGCGCTCCTGAGCCAAGCCGCATCGGGGCTGAGGTTTGTTCCCCGAGCCCAGCTTCCCTTTGCAGAATGCAGCTCCTAGCAGCGCGTTTTGTGCGGTTTCGGAGCTAGGCCCTAGGTGGGGCCCTCCCGAGCTGGCTCTGGGGGGGTTGCTAGGGCCAGTGCACACAGGGCTTCTTCAGGCCAAATCAGCCTTCTCCGCGAAGGAGAAGACGTTTGGAGTTGGTTTCCAGCGGCGGAGACCACCAGCCAAGCAGCAGTGCCCACGGAGCCAGAGGCAGCCCAGACCCTCCCTGGCCCTATGGGGAGCCTAGGGCTAGGTGAGAACCAGGCAGGCGCTGCGCTCCTGAGCCAAGCCGCATCGGGGCTGAGGTTTGTTCCCCGAGCCCAGTTTCCCTTTGCAGAATGCAGCTCCTAGCAGCGCGTTTTGTGCGGTTTCGGAGCTAGGCCCTAGGTGGGGCCCTCCCGAGCTGGCTCTGGGGGGGTTGCTAGGGCCAGTGCACACAGGGCTTCTTCAGGCCAAATCAGCCTTCTCCGCGAAGGAGAAGACGTTTGGAGTTGGTTTCCAGCGGCGGAGACCACCAGCCAAGCAGCAGTGCCCACGGAGCCAGAGGCAGCCCAGACCCTCCCTGGCCCTATGGGGAGCCTAGGGCTAGGTGAGAACCAGGCAGGCGCTGCGCTCCTGAGCCAAGCCGCATCGGGGCTGAGGTTTGTTCCCCGAGCCCAGTTTCCCTTTGCAGAATGCAGCTCCTAGCAGCGCGTTTTGTGCGGTTTCGGAGCTAGGCCCTAGGTGGGGCCCTCCCGAGCTGGCTCTGGGGGGGTTGCTAGGGCCAGTGCACACAGGGCTTCTTCAGGCCAAATCAGCCTTCTCCGCGAAGGAGAAGACGTTTGGAGTTGGTTTCCAGCGGCGGAGACCACCAGCCAAGCAGCAGTGCCCACGGAGCCAGAGGCAGCCCAGACCCTCCCTGGCCCTATGGGCAGCCTAGGGCTAGGTGAGAACCAGGCAGGCGCTGCGCTCCTGAGCCAAGCCGCATCGGGGCTGAGGTTTGTTCCCCGAGCCCAGTTTCCCTTTGCAGAATGCAGCTCCTAGCAGCGCGTTTTGTGCGGTTTCGGAGCTAGGCCCTAGGTGGGGCCCTCCCGAGCTGGCTCTGGGGGGGTTGCTAGGGCCAGTGCACACAGGGCTTCTTCAGGCCAAATCAGCCTTCTCCGCGAAGGAGAAGACGTTTGGAGTTGGTTTCCAGCGGCGGAGACCACCAGCCAAGCAGCAGTGCCCACGGAGGCAGAGGCAGCCCAGACCCTCCTTGGCCCTATGGGCAGCCTAGGGCTAGGTGAGAACCAGGCAGGCGCTGCGCTCCTGAGCCAAGCCGCATCGGGGCTGAGGTTTGTTCCCCGAGCCCAGTTTCCCTTTGCAGAATGCAGCTCCTAGCAGCGCGTTTTGTGCGGTTTCGGAGCTAGGCCCTAGGTGGGGCCCTCCCGAGCTGGCTCTGGGGGGGTTGCTAGGGCCAGTGCACACAGGGCTTCTTCAGGCCAAATCAGCCTTCTCCGCGAAGGAGAAGACGTTTGGAGTTGGTTTCCAGCGGCGGAGACCACCAGCCAAGCAGCAGTGCCCACGGAGCCAGAGGCAGCCCAGACCCTCCCTGGCCCTATGGGCAGCCTAGGGCTAGGTGAGAACCAGGCAGGCGCTGCACTCCTGAGCCAAGCCGCATCGGGGCTGAGGTTTGTTCCCCGAGCCCAGTTTCCCTTTGCAGAATGCAGCTCCTAGCAGCGCGTTTTGTGCGGTTTCGGAGCTAGGCCCTAGGTGGGGCCCTCCCGAGCTGGCTCTGGGGGGGGTGCTAGGGCCAGTGCACACAGGGCTTCTTCAGGCCAAATCAGCCTTCTCCGCGAAGGAGAAGACATTTGGAGTTGGTTTCCAGCGGCGGAGACCACCAGCCAAGCAGCAGTGCCCACGGAGCCAGAGGCAGCCCAGACCCTCCCTGGCCCTATGGGGAGCCTAGGGCTAGGTGAGAACCAGGCAGGCGCTGCGCTCCTGAGCCAAGCCGCATCGGGGCTGAGGTTTGTTCCCCGAGCCCAGTTTCCCTTTGCAGAATGCAGCTCCTAGCAGCGCGTTTTGTGCGGTTTCGGAGCTAGGCCCTAGGTGGGGCCCTCCCGAGCTGGCTCTGGGGGGGTTGCTAGGGCCAGTGCACACAGGGCTTCTTCAGGCCAAATCAGCCTTCTCCGCGAAGGAGAAGACGTTTGGAGTTGGTTTCCAGCGGCGGAGACCACCAGCCAAGCAGCAGTGCCCACGGAGCCAGAGGCAGCCCAGACCCTCCCTGGCCCTATGGGGAGCCTAGGGCTAGGTGAGAACCAGGCAGGCGCTGCGCTCCTGAGCCAAGCCGCATCGGGGCTGAGGTTTGTTCCCCGAGCCCAGCTTCCCTTTGCAGAATGCAGCTCCTAGCAGCGCGTTTTGTGCGGTTTCGGAGCTAGGCCCTAGGTGGGGCCCTCCCGAGCTGGCTCTGGGGGGGTTGCTAGGGCCAGTGCACACAGGGCTTCTTCAGGCCAAATCAGCCTTCTCCGCGAAGGAGAAGACGTTTGGAGTTGGTTTCCAGCGGCGGAGACCACCAGCCAAGCAGCAGTGCCCACGGAGCCAGAGGCAGCCCAGACCCTCCCTGGCCCTATGGGGAGCCTAGGGCTAGGTGAGAACCAGGCAGGCGCTGCGCTCCTGAGCCAAGCCGCATCGGGGCTGAGGTTTGTTCCCCGAGCCCAGTTTCCCTTTGCAGAATGCAGCTCCTAGCAGCGCGTTTTGTGCGGTTTCGGAGCTAGGCCCTAGGTGGGGCCCTCCCGAGCTGGCTCTGGGGGGGTTGCTAGGGCCAGTGCACACAGGGCTTCTTCAGGCCAAATCAGCCTTCTCCGCGAAGGAGAAGACGTTTGGAGTTGGTTTCCAGCGGCGGAGACCACCAGCCAAGCAGCAGTGCCCACGGAGCCAGAGGCAGCCCAGACCCTCCCTGGCCCTATGGGGAGCCTAGGGCTAGGTGAGAACCAGGCAGGCGCTGCGCTCCTGAGCCAAGCCGCATCGGGGCTGAGGTTTGTTCCCCGAGCCCAGCTTCCCTTTGCAGAATGCAGCTCCTAGCAGCGCGTTTTGTGCGGTTTCGGAGCTAGGCCCTAGGTGGGGCCCTCCCGAGCTGGCTCTGGGGCGGTTGCTAGGGCCAGTGCACACAGGGCTTCTTCAGGCCAAATCAGCCTTCTCCGCGAAGGAGAAGACGTTTGGAGTTGGTTTCCAGCGGCGGAGACCACCAGCCAAGCAGCAGTGCCCACGGAGCCAGAGGCAGCCCAGACCCTCCCTGGCCCTATGGGGAGCCTAGGGCTAGGTGAGAACCAGGCAGGCGCTGCGCTCCTGAGCCAAGCCGCATCGGGGCTGAGGTTTGTTCCCCGAGCCCAGCTTCCCTTTGCAGAATGCAGCTCCTAGCAGCGCGTTTTGTGCGGTTTCGGAGCTAGGCCCTAGGTGGGGCCCTCCCGAGCTGGCTCTGGGGGGGTTGCTAGGGCCAGTGCACACAGGGCTTCTTCAGGCCAAATCAGCCTTCTCCGCGAAGGAGAAGACGTTTGGAGTTGGTTTCCAGCGGCGGAGACCACCAGCCAAGCAGCAGTGCCCACGGAGCCAGAGGCAGCCCAGACCCTCCCTGGCCCTATGGGGAGCCTAGGGCTAGGTGAGAACCAGGCAGGCGCTGCGCTCCTGAGCCAAGCCGCATCGGGGCTGAGGTTTGTTCCCCGAGCCCAGTTTCCCTTTGCAGAATGCAGCTCCTAGCAGCGCGTTTTGTGCGGTTTCGGAGCTAGGCCCTAGGTGGGGCCCTCCCGAGCTGGCTCTGGGGGGGTTGCTAGGGCCAGTGCACACAGGGCTTCTTCAGGCCAAATCAGCCTTCTCCGCGAAGGAGAAGACGTTTGGAGTTGGTTTCCAGCGGCGGAGACCACCAGCCAAGCAGCAGTGCCCACGGAGCCAGAGGCAGCCCAGACCCTCCCTGGCCCTATGGGGAGCCTAGGGCTAGGTGAGAACCAGGCAGGCGCTGCGCTCCTGAGCCAAGCCGCATCGGGGCTGAGGTTTGTTCCCCGAGCCCAGTTTCCCTTTGCAGAATGCAGCTCCTAGCAGCGCGTTTTGTGCGGTTTCGGAGCTAGGCCCTAGGTGGGGCCCTCCCGAGCTGGCTCTGGGGGGGTTGCTAGGGCCAGTGCACACAGGGCTTCTTCAGGCCAAATCAGCCTTCTCCGCGAAGGAGAAGACGTTTGGAGTTGGTTTCCAGCGGCGGAGACCACCAGCCAAGCAGCAGTGCCCACGGAGCCAGAGGCAGCCCGGACCCTCCTTGGCCCTATGGGGAGCCTAGGGCTAGGTGAGAAGCAGGCAGGCGCTGCGCTCCTGAGCCAAGCCGCATCGGGGCTGAGGTTTGTTCCCCGAGCCCAGTTTCCCTTTGCAGAATGCAGCTCCTAGCAGCGCGTTTTGTGCGGTTTCGGAGCTAGGCCCTAGGTGGGGCCCTCCCGAGCTGGCTCTGGGGGGGTTGCTAGGGCCAGTGCACACAGGGCTTCTTCAGGCCAAATCAGCCTTCTCCGCGAAGGAGAAGACGTTTGGAGTTGGTTTCCAGCGGCGGAGACCACCAGCCAAGCAGCAGTGCCCACGGAGCCAGAGGCAGCCCAGACCCTCCCTGGCCCTATGGGGAGCCTAGGGCTAGGTGAGAACCAGGCAGGCGCTGCGCTCCTGAGCCAAGCCGCATCGGGGCTGAGGTTTGTTCCCCGAGCCCAGTTTCCCTTTGCAGAATGCAGCTCCTAGCAGCGCGTTTTGTGCGGTTTCGGAGCTAGGCCCTAGGTGGGGCCCTCCCGAGCTGGCTCTGGGGGGGTTGCTAGGGCCAGTGCACACAGGGCTTCTTCAGGCCAAATCAGCATTCTCCGCGAAGGAGAAGACGTTTGGAGTTGGTTTCCAGCGGCGGAGACCACCAGCCAAGCAGCAGTGCCCACGGAGCCAGAGGCAGCCCAGACCCTCCCTGGCCCTATGGGGAGCCTAGGGCTAGGTGAGAACCAGGCAGGCGCTGCGCTCCTGAGCCAAGCCGCATCGGGGCTGAGGTTTGTTCCCCGAGCCCAGTTTCCCTTTGCAGAATGCAGCTCCTAGCAGCGCGTTTTGTGCGGTTTCGGAGCTAGGCCCTAGGTGGGGCCCTCCCGAGCTGGCTCTGGGGCGGTTGCTAGGGCCAGTGCACACAGGGCTTCTTCAGGCCAAATCAGCCTTCTCCGCGAAGGAGAAGACGTTTGGAGTTGGTTTCCAGCGGCGGAGACCACCAGCCAAGCAGCAGTGCCCACGGAGCCAGAGGCAGCCCGGACCCTCCCTGGCCCTATGGGGAGCCTAGGGCTAGGTGAGAACCAGGCAGGCGCTGCGCTCCTGAGCCAAGCCGCATCGGGGCTGAGGTTTGTTCCCCGAGCCCAGTTTCCCTTTGCAGAATGCAGCTCCTAGCAGCGCGTTTTGTGCGGTTTCGGAGCTAGGCCCTAGGTGGGGCCCTCCCGAGCTGGCTCTGGGGCGGTTGCTAGGGCCAGTGCACACAGGGCTTCTTCAGGCCAAATCAGCCTTCTCCGCGAAGGAGAAGACGTTTGGAGTTGGTTTCCAGCGGCGGAGACCACCAGCCAAGCAGCAGTGCCCACGGAGCCAGAGGCAGCCCAGACCCTCCCTGGCCCTATGGGCAGCCTAGGGCTAGGTGAGAACCAGGCAGGCGCTGCGCTCCTGAGCCAAGCCGCATCGGGGCTGAGGTTTGTTCCCCGAGCCCAGTTTCCCTTTGCAGAATGCAGCTCCTAGCAGCGCGTTTTGTGCGGTTTCGGAGCTAGGCCCTAGGTGGGGCCCTCCCGAGCTGGCTCTGGGGGGGTTGCTAGGGCCAGTGCACACAGGGCTTCTTCAGGCCAAATCAGCCTTCTCCGCGAAGGAGAAGACGTTTGGAGTTGGTTTCCAGCGGCGGAGACCACCAGCCAAGCAGCAGTGCCCACGGAGCCAGAGGCAGCCCAGACCCTCCCTGGCCCTATGGGGAGCCTAGGGCTAGGTGAGAACCAGGCAGGCGCTGCGCTCCTGAGCCAAGCCGCATCGGGGCTGAGGTTTGTTCCCCGAGCCCAGTTTCCCTTTGCAGAATGCAGCTCCTAGCAGCGCGTTTTGTGCGGTTTCGGAGCTAGGCCCTAGGTGGGGCCCTCCCGAGCTGGCTCTGGGGGGGTTGCTAGGGCCAGTGCACACAGGGCTTCTTCAGGCCAAATCAGCCTTCTCCGCGAAGGAGAAGACGTTTGGAGTTGGTTTCCAGCGGCGGAGACCACCAGCCAAGCAGCAGTGCCCACGGAGCCAGAGGCAGCCCAGACCCTCCTTGGCCCTATGGGGAGCCTAGGGCTAGGTGAGAAGCAGGCAGGCGCTGCGCTCCTGAGCCAAGCCGCATCGGGGCTGAGGTTTGTTCCCCGAGCCCAGTTTCCCTTTGCAGAATGCAGCTCCTAGCAGCGCGTTTTGTGCGGTTTCGGAGCTAGGCCCTAGGTGGGGCCCTCCCGAGCTGGCTCTGGGGCGGTTGCTAGGGCCAGTGCACACAGGGCTTCTTCAGGCCAAATCAGCCTTCTCCGCGAAGGAGAAGACGTTTGGAGTTGGTTTCCAGCGGCGGAGACCACCAGCCAAGCAGCAGTGCCCACGGAGCCAGAGGCAGCCCAGACCCTCCCTGGCCCTATGGGGAGCCTAGGGCTAGGTGAGAACCAGGCAGGCGCTGCGCTCCTGAGCCAAGCCGCATCGGGGCTGAGGTTTGTTCCCCGAGCCCAGTTTCCCTTTGCAGAATGCAGCTCCTAGCAGCGCGTTTTGTGCGGTTTCGGAGCTAGGCCCTAGGTGGGGCCCTCCCGAGCTGGCTCTGGGGGGGTTGCTAGGGCCAGTGCACACAGGGCTTCTTCAGGCCAAATCAGCCTTCTCCGCGAAGGAGAAGACGTTTGGAGTTGGTTTCCAGCGGCGGAGACCACCAGCCAAGCAGCAGTGCCCACGGAGCCAGAGGCAGCCCAGACCCTCCCTGGCCCTATGGGGAGCCTAGGGCTAGGTGAGAACCAGGCAGGCGCTGCGCTCCTGAGCCAAGCCGCATCGGGGCTGAGGTTTGTTCCCCGAGCCCAGTTTCCCTTTGCAGAATGCAGCTCCTAGCAGCGCGTTTTGTGCGGTTTCGGAGCTAGGCCCTAGGTGGGGCCCTCCCGAGCTGGCTCTGGGGGGGTTGCTAGGGCCAGTGCACACAGGGCTTCTTCAGGCCAAATCAGCCTTCTCCGCGAAGGAGAAGACGTTTGGAGTTGGTTTCCAGCGGCGGAGACCACCAGCCAAGCAGCAGTGCCCACGGAGCCAGAGGCAGCCCAGACCCTCCCTGGCCCTATGGGCAGCCTAGGGCTAGGTGAGAACCAGGCAGGCGCTGCGCTCCTGAGCCAAGCCGCATCGGGGCTGAGGTTTGTTCCCCGAGCCCAGTTTCCCTTTGCAGAATGCAGCTCCTAGCAGCGCGTTTTGTGCCGTTTCGGAGCTAGGCCCTAGGTGGGGCCCTCCCGAGCTGGCTCTGGGGCGGTTGCTAGGGCCAGTGCACACAGGGCTTCTTCAGGCCAAATCAGCCTTCTCCGCGAAGGAGAAGACGTTTGGAGTTGGTTTCCAGCGGCGGAGACCACCAGCCAAGCAGCAGTGCCCACGGAGCCAGAGGCAGCCCAGACTCTCCTTGGCCCTATGGGCAGCCTAGGGCTAGGTGAGAACCAGGCAGGCGCTGCGCTCCTGAGCCAAGCCGCATCGGGGCTGAGGTTTGTTCCCCGAGCCCAGTTTCCCTTTGCAGAATGCAGCTCCTAGCAGCGCGTTTTGTGCGGTTTCGGAGCTAGGCCCTAGGTGGGGCCCTCCCGAGCTGGCTCTGGGGCGGTTGCTAGGGCCAGTGCACACAGGGCTTCTTCAGGCCAAATCAGCCTTCTCCGCGAAGGAGAAGACGTTTGGAGTTGGTTTCCAGCGGCGGAGACCACCAGCCAAGCAGCAGTGCCCACGGAGCCAGAGGCAGCCCAGACCCTCCCTGGCCCTATGGGGAGCCTAGGGCTAGGTGAGAACCAGGCAGGCGCTGCGCTCCTGAGCCAAGCCGCATCGGGGCTGAGGTTTGTTCCCCGAGCCCAGTTTCCCTTTGCAGAATGCAGCTCCTAGCAGCGCGTTTTGTGCGGTTTCGGAGCTAGGCCCTAGGTGGGGCCCTCCCGAGCTGGCTCTGGGGGGGTTGCTAGGGCCAGTGCACACAGGGCTTCTTCAGGCCAAATCAGCCTTCTCCGCGAAGGAGAAGACGTTTGGAGTTGGTTTCCAGCGGCGGAGACCACCAGCCAAGCAGCAGTGCCCACGGAGCCAGAGGCAGCCCAGACCCTCCTTGGCCCTATGGGCAGCCTAGGGCTAGGTGAGAACCAGGCAGGCGCTGCGCTCCTGAGCCAAGCCGCATCGGGGCTGAGGTTTGTTCCCCGAGCCCAGTTTCCATTTGCAGAATGCAGCTCCTAGCAGCGCGTTTTGTGCGGTTTCGGAGCTAGGCCCTAGGTGGGGCCCTCCCGAGCTGGCTCTGGGGGGGTTGCCAGGGCCAGTGCACACAGGGCTTCTTCAGGCCAAATCAGCCTTCTCCGCGAAGGAGAAGACGTTTGGAGTTGGTTTCCAGCGGCGGAGACCACCAGCCAAGCAGCAGTGCCCACGGAGCCAGAGGCAGCCCAGACCCTCCCTGGCCCTATGGGGAGCCTAGGGCTAGGTGAGAACCAGGCAGGCGCTGCGCTCCTGAGCCAAGCCGCATCGGGGCTGAGGTTTGTTCCCCGAGCCCAGTTTCCCTTTGCAGAATGCAGCTCCTAGCAGCGCGTTTTGTGCGGTTTCGGAGCTAGGCCCTAGGTGGGGCCCTCCCGAGCTGGCTCTGGGGCGGTTGCTAGGGCCAGTGCACACAGGGCTTCTTCAGGCCAAATCAGCCTTCTCCGCGAAGGAGAAGACGTTTGGAGTTGGTTTCCAGCGGCGGAGATCACCAGCCAAGCAGCAGTGCCCACGGAGCCAGAGGCAGCCCAGACCCTCCCTGGCCCTATGGGCAGCCTAGGGCTAGGTGAGAACCAGGCAGGCGCTGCGCTCCTGAGCCAAGCCGCATCGGGGCTGAGGTTTGTTCCCCGAGCCCAGTTTCCCTTTGCAGAATGCAGCTCCTAGCAGCGCGTTTTGTGCGGTTTCGGAGCTAGGCCCTAGGTGGGGCCCTCCCGAGCTGGCTCTGGGGGGGTTGCTAGGGCCAGTGCACACAGGGCTTCTTCAGGCCAAATCAGCCTTCTCCGCGAAGGAGAAGACGTTTGGAGTTGGTTTCCAGCGGCGGAGACCACCAGCCAAGCAGCAGTGCCCACGGAGCCAGAGGCAGCCCAGACCCTCCTTGGCCCTATGGGCAGCCTAGGGCTAGGTGAGAACCAGGCAGGCGCTGCGCTCCTGAGCCAAGCCGCATCGGGGCTGAGGTTTGTTCCCCGAGCCCAGTTTCCCTTTGCAGAATGCAGCTCCTAGCAGCGCGTTTTGTGCGGTTTCGGAGCTAGGCCCTAGGTGGGGCCCTCCCGAGCTGGCTCTGGGGCGGTTGCTAGGGCCAGTGCACACAGGGCTTCTTCAGGCCAAATCAGCCTTCTCCGCGAAGGAGAAGACGTTTGGAGTTGGTTTCCAGCGGCGGAGACCACCAGCCAAGCAGCAGTGCCCACGGAGCCAGAGGCAGCCCAGACCCTCCCTGGCCCTATGGGCAGCCTAGGGCTAGGGGAGAACCAGGCAGGCGCTGCGCTCCTGAGCCAAGCCGCATCGGGGCTGAGGTTTGTTCCCCGAGCCCAGTTTCCCTTTGCAGAATGCAGCTCCTAGCAGCGCGTTTTGTGCGGTTTCGGAGCTAGGCCCTAGGTGGTGCCCTCCCGAGCTGGCTCTGGGGGGGTTGCTAGGGCCAGTGCACACAGGGCTTCTTCAGGCCAAATCAGCCTTCTCCGCGAAGGAGAAGACGTTTGGAGTTGGTTTCCAGCGGCGGAGACCACCAGCCAAGCAGCAGTGCCCACGGAGCCAGAGGCAGCCCAGACCCTCCCTGGCCCTATGGGGAGCCTAGGGCTAGGTGAGAACCAGGCAGGCGCTGCGCTCCTGAGCCAAGCCGCATCGGGGCTGAGGTTTGTTCCCCGAGCCCAGTTTCCCTTTGCAGAATGCAGCTCCTAGCAGCGCGTTTTGTGCGGTTTCGGAGCTAGGCCCTAGGTGGGGCCCTCCCGAGCTGGCTCTGGGGGGGTTGCTAGGGCCAGTGCACACAGGGCTTCTTCAGGCCAAATCAGCCTTCTCCGCGAAGGAGAAGACGTTTGGAGTTGGTTTCCAGCGGCGGAGACCACCAGCCAAGCAGCAGTGCCCACGGAGCCAGAGGCAGCCCAGACCCTCCTTGGCCCTATGGGCAGCCTAGGGCTAGGTGAGAACCAGGCAGGCGCTGCGCTCCTGAGCCAAGCCGCATCGGGGCTGAGGTTTGTTCCCCGAGCCCAGTTTCCCTTTGCAGAATGCAGCTCCTAGCAGCGCGTTTTGTGCGGTTTCGGAGCTAGGCCCTAGGTGGGGCCCTCCCGAGCTGGCTCTGGGGCGGTTGCTAGGGCCAGTGCACACAGGGCTTCTTCAGGCCAAATCAGCCTTCTCCGCGAAGGAGAAGACGTTTGGAGTTGGTTTCCAGCGGCGGAGACCACCAGCCAAGCAGCAGTGCCCACGGAGCCAGAGGCAGCCCAGACCCTCCCTGGCCCTATGGGGAGCCTAGGGCTAGGTGAGAACCAGGCAGGCGCTGCGCTCCTGAGCCAAGCCGCATCGGGGCTGAGGTTTGTTCCCCGAGCCCAGCTTCCCTTTGCAGAATGCAGCTCCTAGCAGCGCGTTTTGTGCGGTTTCGGAGCTAGGCCCTAGGTGGGGCCCTCCCGAGCTGGCTCTGGGGGGGTTGCTAGGGCCAGTGCACACAGGGCTTCTTCAGGCCAAATCAGCCTTCTCCGCGAAGGAGAAGACGTTTGGAGTTGGTTTCCAGCGGCGGAGACCACCAGCCAAGCAGCAGTGCCCACGGAGCCAGAGGCAGCCCAGACCCTCCCTGGCCCTATGGGGAGCCTAGGGCTAGGTGAGAACCAGGCAGGCGCTGCGCTCCTGAGCCAAGCCGCATCGGGGCTGAGGTTTGTTCCCCGAGCCCAGTTTCCCTTTGCAGAATGCAGCTCCTAGCAGCGCGTTTTGTGCGGTTTCGGAGCTAGGCCCTAGGTGGGGCCCTCCCGAGCTGGCTCTGGGGGGGTTGCTAGGGCCAGTGCACACAGGGCTTCTTCAGGCCAAATCAGCCTTCTCCGCGAAGGAGAAGACGTTTGGAGTTGGTTTCCAGCGGCGGAGACCACCAGCCAAGCAGCAGTGCCCACGGAGCCAGAGGCAGCCCAGACCCTCCCTGGCCCTATGGGGAGCCTAGGGCTAGGTGAGAACGAGGCAGGCGCTGCGCTCCTGAGCCAAGCCGCATCGGGGCTGAGGTTTGTTCCCCGAGCCCAGCTTCCCTTTGCAGAATGCAGCTCCTAGCAGCGCGTTTTGTGCGGTTTCGGAGCTAGGCCCTAGGTGGGGCCCTCCCGAGCTGGCTCTGGGGGGGTTGCTAGGGCCAGTGCACACAGGGCTTCTTCAGGCCAAATCAGCCTTCTCCGCGAAGGAGAAGACGTTTGGAGTTGGTTTCCAGCGGCGGAGACCACCAGCCAAGCAGCAGTGCCCACGGAGCCAGAGGCAGCCCAGACCCTCCTTGGCCCTATGGGCAGCCTAGGGCTAGGTGAGAACCAGGCAGGCGCTGCGCTCCTGAGCCAAGCCGCATCGGGGCTGAGGTTTGTTCCCCGAGCCCAGTTTCCCTTTGCAGAATGCAGCTCCTAGCAGCGCGTTTTGTGCGGTTTCGGAGCTAGGCCCTAGGTGGGGCCCTCCCGAGCTGGCTCTGGGGCGGTTGCTAGGGCCAGTGCACACAGGGCTTCTTCAGGCCAAATCAGCCTTCTCCGCGAAGGAGAAGACGTTTGGAGTTGGTTTCCAGCGGCGGAGACCACCAGCCAAGCAGCAGTGCCCACGGAGCCAGAGGCAGCCCAGACCCTCCCTGGCCCTATGGGGAGCCTAGGGCTAGGTGAGAACCAGGCAGGCGCTGCGCTCCTGAGCCAAGCCGCATCGGGGCTGAGGTTTGTTCCCCGAGCCCAGTTTCCCTTTGCAGAATGCAGCTCCTAGCAGCGCGTTTTGTGCGGTTTCGGAGCTAGGCCCTAGGTGGGGCCCTCCCGAGCTGGCTCTGGGGGGGTTGCTAGGGCCAGTGCACACAGGGCTTCTTCAGGCCAAATCAGCCTTCTCCGCGAAGGAGAAGACGTTTGGAGTTGGTTTCCAGCGGCGGAGACCACCAGCCAAGCAGCAGTGCCCACGGAGCCAGAGGCAGCCCAGACCCTCCTTGGCCCTATGGGCAGCCTAGGGCTAGGTGAGAACCAGGCAGGCGCTGCGCTCCTGAGCCAAGCCGCATCGGGGCTGAGGTTTGTTCCCCGAGCCCAGTTTCCCTTTGCAGAATGCAGCTCCTAGCAGCGCGTTTTGTGCGGTTTCGGAGCTAGGCCCTAGGTGGGGCCCTCCCGAGCTGGCTCTGGGGGGGTTGCTAGGGCCAGTGCACACAGGGCTTCTTCAGGCCAAATCAGCCTTCTCCGCGAAGGAGAAGACGTTTGGAGTGGGTTTCCAGCGGCGGAGACCACCAGCCAAGCAGCAGTGCCCACGGAGCCAGAGGCAGCCCAGACCCTCCCTGGCCCTATGGGGAGCCTAGGGCTAGGTGAGAACCAGGCAGGCGCTGCGCTCCTGAGCCAAGCCGCATCGGGGCTGAGGTTTGTTCCCCGAGCCCAGTTTCCCTTTGCAGAATGCAGCTCCTAGCAGCGCGTTTTGTGCGGTTTCGGAGCTAGGCCCTAGGTGGGGCCCTCCCGAGCTGGCTCTGGGGGGGTTGCTAGGGCCAGTGCACACAGGGCTTCTTCAGGCCAAATCAGCCTTCTCCGCGAAGGAGAAGACGTTTGGAGTTGGTTTCCAGCGGCGGAGACCACCAGCCAAGCAGCAGTGCCCACGGAGCCAGAGGCAGCCCAGACCCTCCCTGGCCCTATGGGGAGCCTAGGGCTAGGTGAGAACCAGGCAGGCGCTGCGCTCCTGAGCCAAGCCGCATCGGGGCTGAGGTTTGTTCCCCGAGCCCAGTTTCCCTTTGCAGAATGCAGCTCCTAGCAGCGCGTTTTGTGCGGTTTCGGAGCTAGGCCCTAGGTGGGGCCCTCCCGAGCTGGCTCTGGGGGGGTTGCTAGGGCCAGTGCACACAGGGCTTCTTCAGGCCAAATCAGCCTTCTCCGCGAAGGAGAAGACGTTTGGAGTTGGTTTCCAGCGGCGGAGACCACCAGCCAAGCAGCAGTGCCCACGGAGCCAGAGGCAGCCCAGACCCTCCCTGGCCCTATGGGCAGCCTAGGGCTAGGTGAGAACCAGGCAGGCGCTGCGCTCCTGAGCCAAGCCGCATCGGGGCTGAGGTTTGTTCCCCGAGCCCAGTTTCCCTTTGCAGAATGCAGCTCCTAGCAGCGCGTTTTGTGCGGTTTCGGAGCTAGGCCCTAGGTGGGGCCCTCCCGAGCTGGCTCTGGGGGGGTTGCTAGGGCCAGTGCACACAGGGCTTCTTCAGGCCAAATCAGCCTTCTCCGCGAAGGAGAAGACGTTTGGAGTTGGTTTCCAGCGGCGGAGACCACCAGCCAAGCAGCAGTGCCCACGGAGCCAGAGGCAGCCCAGACCCTCCTTGGCCCTATGGGGAGCCTAGGGCTAGGTGAGAACCAGGCAGGCGCTGCGCTCCTGAGCCAAGCCGCATCGGGGCTGAGGTTTGTTCCCCGAGCCCAGTTTCCCTTTGCAGAATGCAGCTCCTAGCAGCGCGTTTTGTGCGGTTTCGGAGCTAGGCCCTAGGTGGGGCCCTCCCGAGCTGGCTCTGGGGGGGTTGCTAGGGCCAGTGCACACAGGGCTTCTTCAGGCCAAATCAGCCTTCTCCGCGAAGGAGAAGACGTTTGGAGTTGGTTTCCAGCGGCGGAGACCACCAGCCAAGCAGCAGTGCCCACGGAGCCAGAGGCAGCCCAGACCCTCCCTGGCCCTATGGGGAGCCTAGGGCTAGGTGAGAACCAGGCAGGCGCTGCGCTCCTGAGCCAAGCCGCATCGGGGCTGAGGTTTGTTCCCCGAGCCCAGTTTCCCTTTGCAGAATGCAGCTCCTAGCAGCGCGTTTTGTGCGGTTTCGGAGCTAGGCCCTAGGTGGGGCCCTCCCGAGCTGGCTCTGGGGGGGTTGCTAGGGCCAGTGCACACAGGGCTTCTTCAGGCCAAATCAGCCTTCTCCGCGAAGGAGAAGACGTTTGGAGTTGGTTTCCAGCGGCGGAGACCACCAGCCAAGCAGCAGTGCCCACGGAGCCAGAGGCAGCCCAGACCCTCCCTGGCCCTATGGGGAGCCTAGGGCTAGGTGAGAACCAGGCAGGCGCTGCGCTCCTGAGCCAAGCCACATCGGGGCTGAGGTTTGTTCCCCGAGCCCAGTTTCCCTTTGCAGAATGCAGCTCCTAGCAGCGCGTTTTGTGCGGTTTCGGAGCTAGGCCCTAGGTGGGGCCCTCCCGAGCTGGCTCTGGGGGGGTTGCTAGGGCCAGTGCACACAGGGCTTCTTCAGGCCAAATCAGCCTTCTCCGCGAAGGAGAAGACGTTTGGAGTTGGTTTCCAGCGGCGGAGACCACCAGCCAAGCAGCAGTGCCCACGGAGCCAGAGGCAGCCCAGACCCTCCCTGGCCCTATGGGGAGCCTAGGGCTAGGTGAGAACCAGGCAGGCGCTGCGCTCCTGAGCCAAGCCACATCGGGGCTGAGGTTTGTTCCCCGAGCCCAGTTTCCCTTTGCAGAATGCAGCTCCTAGCAGCGCGTTTTGTGCGGTTTCGGAGCTAGGCCCTAGGTGGGGCCCTCCCGAGCTGGCTCTGGGGGGGTTGCTAGGGCCAGTGCACACAGGGCTTCTTCAGGCCAAATCAGCCTTCTCCGCGAAGGAGAAGACGTTTGGAGTTGGTTTCCAGCGGCGGAGACCACCAGCCAAGCAGCAGTGCCCACGGAGCCAGAGGCAGCCCAGACCCTCCTTGGCCCTTTGGGCAGCCTAGGGCTAGGTGAGAACCAGGCAGGCGCTGCGCTCCTGAGCCAAGCCGCATCGGGGCTGAGGTTTGTTCCCCGAGCCCAGTTTCCCTTTGCAGAATGCAGCTCCTAGCAGCGCGTTTTGTGCGGTTTCGGAGCTAGGCCCTAGGTGGGGCCCTCCCGAGCTGGCTCTGGGGGGGTTGCTAGGGCCAGTGCACACAGGGCTTCTTCAGGCCAAATCAGCCTTCTCCGCGAAGGAGAAGACGTTTGGAGTTGGTTTCCAGCGGCGGAGACCACCAGCCAAGCAGCAGTGCCCACGGAGCCAGAGGCAGCCCAGACCCTCCCTGGCCCTATGGGGAGCCTAGGGCTAGGTGAGAAGCAGGCAGGCGCTGCGCTCCTGAGCCAAGCCGCATCGGGGCTGAGGTTTGTTCCCCGAGCCCAGTTTCCCTTTGCAGAATGCAGCTCCTAGCAGCGCGTTTTGTGCGGTTTCGGAGCTAGGCCCTAGGTGGGGCCCTCCCGAGCTGGCTCTGGGGGGGTTGCTAGGGCCAGTGCACACAGGGCTTCTTCAGGCCAAATCAGCCTTCTCCGCGAAGGAGAAGACGTTTGGAGTTGGTTTCCAGCGGCGGAGACCACCAGCCAAGCAGCAGTGCCCACGGAGCCAGAGGCAGCCCAGACCCTCCCTGGCCCTATGGGCAGCCTAGGGCTAGGTGAGAACCAGGCAGGCGCTGCGCTCCTGAGCCAAGCCGCATCGGGGCTGAGGTTTGTTCCCCGAGCCCAGTTTCCCTTTGCAGAATGCAGCTCCTAGCAGCGCGTTTTGTGCGGTTTCGGAGCTAGGCCCTAGGTGGGGCCCTCCCGAGCTGGCTCTGGGGGGGTTGCTAGGGCCAGTGCACACAGGGCTTCTTCAGGCCAAATCAGCCTTCTCCGCGAAGGAGAAGACGTTTGGAGTTGGTTTCCAGCGGCGGAGACCACCAGCCAAGCAGCAGTGCCCACGGAGCCAGAGGCAGCCCAGACCCTCCCTGGCCCTCTGGGGAGCCTAGGGCTAGGTGAGAACCAGGCAGGCGCTGCGCTCCTGAGCCAAGCCGCATCGGGGCTGAGGTTTGTTCCCCGAGCCCAGTTTCCCTTTGCAGAATGCAGCTCCTAGCAGCGCGTTTTGTGCGGTTTCGGAGCTAGGCCCTAGGTGGGGCCCTCCCGAGCTGGCTCTGGGGGGGTTGCTAGGGCCAGTGCACACAGGGCTTCTTCAGGCCAAATCAGCCTTCTCCGCGAAGGAGAAGACGTTTGGAGTTGGTTTCCAGCGGCGGAGACCACCAGCCAAGCAGCAGTGCCCACGGAGCCAGAGGCAGCCCAGACCCTCCTTGGCCCTATGGGCAGCCTAGGGCTAGGTGAGAACCAGGCAGGCGCTGCGCTCCTGAGCCAAGCCGCATCGGGGCTGAGGTTTGTTCCCCGAGCCCAGTTTCCCTTTGCAGAATGCAGCTCCTAGCAGCGCGTTTTGTGCGGTTTCGGAGCTAGGCCCTAGGTGGGGCCCTCCCGAGCTGGCTCTGGGGCGGTTGCTAGGGCCAGTGCACACAGGGCTTCTTCAGGCCAAATCAGCCTTCTCCGCGAAGGAGAAGACGTTTGGAGTTGGTTTCCAGCGGCGGAGACCACCAGCCAAGCAGCAGTGCCCACGGAGCCAGAGGCAGCCCAGACCCTCCCTGGCCCTATGGGCAGCCTAGGGCTAGGTGAGAACCAGGCAGGCGCTGCGCTCCTGAGCCAAGCCGCATCGGGGCTGAGGTTTGTTCCCCGAGCCCAGTTTCCCTTTGCAGAATGCAGCTCCTAGCAGCGCGTTTTGTGCGGTTTCGGAGCTAGGCCCTAGGTGGGGCCCTCCCGAGCTGGCTCTGGGGGGGTTGCTAGGGCCAGTGCACACAGGGCTTCTTCAGGCCAAATCAGCCTTCTCCGCGAAGGAGAAGACGTTTGGAGTTGGTTTCCAGCGGCGGAGACCACCAGCCAAGCAGCAGTGCCCACGGAGCCAGAGGCAGCCCAGACCCTCCCTGGCCCTATGGGGAGCCTAGGGCTAGGTGAGAACCAGGCAGGCGCTGCGCTCCTGAGCCAAGCCGCATCGGGGCTGAGGTTTGTTCCCCGAGCCCAGTTTCCCTTTGCAGAATGCAGCTCCTAGCAGCGCGTTTTGTGCGGTTTCGGAGCTAGGCCCTAGGTGGGGCCCTCCCGAGCTGGCTCTGGGGGGGTTGCTAGGGCCAGTGCACACAGGGCTTCTTCAGGCCAAATCAGCCTTCTCCGCGAAGGAGAAGACGTTTGGAGTTGGTTTCCAGCGGCGGAGACCACCAGCCAAGCAGCAGTGCCCACGGAGCCAGAGGCAGCCCAGACCCTCCCTGGCCCTATGGGGAGCCTAGGGCTAGGTGAGAACCAGGCAGGCGCTGCGCTCCTGAGCCAAGCCGCATCGGGGCTGAGGTTTGTTCCCCGAGCCCAGTTTCCCTTTGCAGAATGCAGCTCCTAGCAGCGCGTTTTGTGCGGTTTCGGAGCTAGGCCCTAGGTGGGGCCCTCCCGAGCTGGCTCTGGGGGGGTTGCTAGGGCCAGTGCACACAGGGCTTCTTCAGGCCAAATCAGCCTTCTCCGCGAAGGAGAAGACGTTTGGAGTTGGTTTCCAGCGGCGGAGACCACCAGCCAAGCAGCAGTGCCCACGGAGCCAGAGGCAGCCCAGACCCTCCCTGGCCCTATGGGCAGCCTAGGGCTAGGTGAGAACCAGGCAGGCGCTGCGCTCCTGAGCCAAGCCGCATCGGGGCTGAGGTTTGTTCCCCGAGCCCAGTTTCCCTTTGCAGAATGCAGCTCCTAGCAGCGCGTTTTGTGCGGTTTCGGAGCTAGGCCCTAGGTGGGGCCCTCCCGAGCTGGCTCTGGGGGGGTTGCTAGGGCCAGTGCACACAGGGCTTCTTCAGGCCAAATCAGCCTTCTCCGCGAAGGAGAAGACGTTTGGAGTTGGTTTCCAGCGGCGGAGACCACCAGCCAAGCAGCAGTGCCCACGGAGCCAGAGGCAGCCCAGACCCTCCCTGGCCCTATGGGCAGCCTAGGGCTAGGTGAGAACCAGGCAGGCGCTGCGCTCCTGAGCCAAGCCGCATCGGGGCTGAGGTTTGTTCCCCGAGCCCAGTTTCCCTTTGCAGAATGCAGCTCCTAGCAGCGCGTTTTGTGCGGTTTCGGAGCTAGGCCCTAGGTGGGGCCCTCCCGAGCTGGCTCTGGGGGGGTTGCTAGGGCCAGTGCACACAGGGCTTCTTCAGGCCAAATCAGCCTTCTCCGCGAAGGAGAAGACGTTTGGAGTTGGTTTCCAGCGGCGGAGACCACCAGCCAAGCAGCAGTGCCCACGGAGCCAGAGGCAGCCCAGACCCTCCCTGGCCCTATGGGGAGCCTAGGGCTAGGTGAGAACCAGGCAGGCGCTGCGCTCCTGAGCCAAGCCGCATCGGGGCTGAGGTTTGTTCCCCGAGCCCAGTTTCCCTTTGCAGAATGCAGCTCCTAGCAGCGCGTTTTGTGCGGTTTCGGAGCTAGGCCCTAGGTGGGGCCCTCCCGAGCTGGCTCTGGGGGGGTTGCTAGGGCCAGTGCACACAGGGCTTCTTCAGGCCAAATCAGCCTTCTCCGCGAAGGAGAAGACGTTTGGAGTTGGTTTCCAGCGGCGGAGACCACCAGCCAAGCAGCAGTGCCCACGGAGCCAGAGGCAGCCCAGACCCTCCCTGGCCCTATGGGGAGCCTAGGGCTAGGTGAGAACCAGGCAGGCGCTGCGCTCCTGAGCCAAGCCGCATCGGGGCTGAGGTTTGTTCCCCGAGCCCAGTTTCCCTTTGCAGAATGCAGCTCCTAGCAGCGCGTTTTGTGCGGTTTCGGAGCTAGGCCCTAGGTGGGGCCCTCCCGAGCTGGCTCTGGGGGGGTTGCTAGGGCCAGTGCACACAGGGCTTCTTCAGGCCAAATCAGCCTTCTCCGCGAAGGAGAAGACGTTTGGAGTTGGTTTCCAGCGGCGGAGACCACCAGCCAAGCAGCAGTGCCCACGGAGCCAGAGGCAGCCCAGACCCTCCCTGGCCCTATGGGGAGCCTAGGGCTAGGTGAGAACCAGGCAGGCGCTGCGCTCCTGAGCCAAGCCGCATCGGGGCTGAGGTTTGTTCCCCGAGCCCAGTTTCCCTTTGCAGAATGCAGCTCCTAGCAGCGCGTTTTGTGCGGTTTCGGAGCTAGGCCCTAGGTGGGGCCCTCCCGAGCTGGCTCTGGGGGGGTTGCTAGGGCCAGTGCACACAGGGCTTCTTCAGGCCAAATCAGCCTTCTCCGCAAAGGAGAAGACGTTTGGAGTGGGTTTCCAGCGGCGGAGACCACCAGCCAAGCAGCAGTGCCCTCGGAGCCAGAGGCAGCCCAGACCCTCCCTGGCCCTATGGGGAGCCTAGGGCTAGGTGAGAAGCAGGCAGGCGCTGCGCTCCTGAGCCAAGCCGCATCGGGGCTGAGGTTTGTTCCCCGAGCCCAGTTTCCCTTTGCAGAATGCAGCTCCTAGCAGCGCGTTTTGTGCGGTTTCGGAGCTAGGCCCTAGGTGGGGCCCTCCCGAGCTGGCTCTGGGGGGGTTGCTAGGGCCAGTGCACACAGGGCTTCTTCAGGCCAAATCAGCCTTCTCCGCGAAGGAGAAGACGTTTGGAGTTGGTTTCCAGCGGCGGAGACCACCAGCCAAGCAGCAGTGCCCACGGAGCCAGAGGCAGCCCAGACCCTCCCTGGCCCTATGGGGAGCCTAGGGCTAGGTGAGAACCAGGCAGGCGCTGCGCTCCTGAGCCAAGCCGCATCGGGGCTGAGGTTTGTTCCCCGAGCCCAGTTTCCCTTTGCAGAATGCAGCTCCTAGCAGCGCGTTTTGTGCGGTTTCGGAGCTAGGCCCTAGGTGGGGCCCTCCCGAGCTGGCTCTGGGGGGGTTGCTAGGGCCAGTGCACACAGGGCTTCTTCAGGCCAAATCAGCCTTCTCCGCGAAGGAGAAGACGTTTGGAGTTGGTTTCCAGCGGCGGAGACCACCAGCCAAGCAGCAGTGCCCACGGAGCCAGAGGCAGCCCAGACCCTCCCTGGCCCTATGGGGAGCCTAGGGCTAGGTGAGAACCAGGCAGGCGCTGCGCTCCTGAGCCAAGCCGCATCGGGGCTGAGGTTTGTTCCCCGAGCCCAGTTTCCCTTTGCAGAATGCAGCTCCTAGCAGCGCGTTTTGTGCGGTTTCGGAGCTAGGCCCTAGGTGGGGCCCTCCCGAGCTGGCTCTGGGGGGGTTGCTAGGGCCAGTGCACACAGGGCTTCTTCAGGCCAAATCAGCCTTCTCCGCGAAGGAGAAGACGTTTGGAGTTGGTTTCCAGCGGCGGAGACCACCAGCCAAGCAGCAGTGCCCACGGAGCCAGAGGCAGCCCAGACCCTCCCTGGCCCTATGGGGAGCCTAGGGCTAGGTGAGAACCAGGCAGGCGCTGCGCTCCTGAGCCAAGCCGCATCGGGGCTGAGGTTTGTTCCCCGAGCCCAGTTTCCCTTTGCAGAATGCAGCTCCTAGCAGCGCGTTTTGTGCGGTTTCGGAGCTAGGCCCTAGGTGGGGCCCTCCCGAGCTGGCTCTGGGGGGGTTGCTAGGGCCAGTGCACACAGGGCTTCTTCAGGCCAAATCAGCCTTCTCCGCGAAGGAGAAGACGTTTGGAGTTGGTTTCCAGCGGCGGAGACCACCAGCCAAGCAGCAGTGCCCACGGAGCCAGAGGCAGCCCAGACCCTCCCTGGCCCTATGGGGAGCCTAGGGCTAGGTGAGAAGCAGGCAGGCGCTGCGCTCCTGAGCCAAGCCGCATCGGGGCTGAGGTTTGTTCCCCGAGCCCAGTTTCCCTTTGCAGAATGCAGCTCCTAGCAGCGCGTTTTGTGCGGTTTCGGAGCTAGGCCCTAGGTGGGGCCCTCCCGAGCTGGCTCTGGGGGGGTTGCTAGGGCCAGTGCACACAGGGCTTCTTCAGGCCAAATCAGCCTTCTCCGCGAAGGAGAAGACGTTTGGAGTTGGTTTCCAGCGGCGGAGACCACCAGCCAAGCAGCAGTGCCCACGGAGCCAGAGGCAGCCCAGACCCTCCCTGGCCCTATGGGGAGCCTAGGGCTAGGTGAGAAGCAGGCAGGCGCTGCGCTCCTGAGCCAAGCCGCATCGGGGCTGAGGTTTGTTCCCCGAGCCCAGTTTCCCTTTGCAGAATGCAGCTCCTAGCAGCGCGTTTTGTGCGGTTTCGGAGCTAGGCCCTAGGTGGGGCCCTCCCGAGCTGGCTCTGGGGGGGTTGCTAGGGCCAGTGCACACAGGGCTTCTTCAGGCCAAATCAGCCTTCTCCGCGAAGGAGAAGACGTTTGGAGTTGGTTTCCAGCGGCGGAGACCACCAGCCAAGCAGCAGTGCCCACGGAGCCAGAGGCAGCCCAGACCCTCCTTGGCCCTATGGGCAGCCTAGGGCTAGGTGAGAACCAGGCAGGCGCTGCGCTCCTGAGCCAAGCCGCATCGGGGCTGAGGTTTGTTCCCCGAGCCCAGTTTCCCTTTGCAGAATGCAGCTCCTAGCAGCGCGTTTTGTGCGGTTTCGGAGCTAGGCCCTAGGTGGGGCCCTCCCGAGCTGGCTCTGGGGGGGTTGCTAGGGCCAGTGCACACAGGGCTTCTTCAGGCCAAATCAGCCTTCTCCGCGAAGGAGAAGACGTTTGGAGTTGGTTTCCAGCGGCGGAGACCACCAGCCAAGCAGCAGTGCCCACGGAGCCAGAGGCAGCCCAGACCCTCCTTGGCCCTATGGGCAGCCTAGGGCTAAGTGAGAACCAGGCAGGCGCTGCGCTCCTGAGCCAAGCCGCATCGGGGCTGAGGTTTGTTCCCCGAGCCCAGTTTCCCTTTGCAGAATGCAGCTCCTAGCAGCTCGTTTTGTGCGGTTTCGGAGCTAGGCCCTAGGTGGGGCCCTCCCGAGCTGGCTCTGGGGGGGTTGCTAGGGCCAGTGCACACAGGGCTTCTTCAGGCCAAATCAGCCTTCTCCGCGAAGGAGAAGACGTTTGGAGTTGGTTTCCAGCGGCGGAGACCACCAGCCAAGCAGCAGTGCCCACGGAGCCAGAGGCAGCCCAGACCCTCCTTGGCCCTATGGGCAGCCTAGGGCTAGGTGAGAACCAGGCAGGCGCTGCGCTCCTGAGCCAAGCCGCATCGGGGCTGAGGTTTGTTCCCCGAGCCCAGTTTCCCTTTGCAGAATGCAGCTCCTAGCAGCGCGTTTTGTGCGGTTTCGGAGCTAGGCCCTAGGTGGGGCCCTCCCGAGCTGGCTCTGGGGGGGTTGCTAGGGCCAGTGCACACAGGGCTTCTTCAGGCCAAATCAGCCTTCTCCGCGAAGGAGAAGACGTTTGGAGTTGGTTTCCAGCGGCGGAGACCACCAGCCAAGCAGCAGTGCCCACGGAGCCAGAGGCAGCCCAGACCCTCCCTGGCCCTATGGGCAGCCTAGGGCTAGGTGAGAACCAGGCAGGCGCTGCGCTCCTGAGCCAAGCCACATCGGGGCTGAGGTTTATTCCCCGAGCCCAGTTTCCCTTTGCAGAATGCAGCTCCTAGCAGCGCGTTTTGTGCGGTTTCGGAGCTAGGCCCTAGGTGGGGCCCTCCCGAGCTGGCTCTGGGGGGGTTGCTAGGGCCAGTGCACACAGGGCTTCTTCAGGCCAAATCAGCCTTCTCCGCGAAGGAGAAGACGTTTGGAGTTGGTTTCCAGCGGCGGAGACCACCAGCCAAGCAGCAGTGCCCACGGAGCCAGAGGCAGCCCAGACCCTCCTTGGCCCTATGGGGAGCCTAGGGCTAGGTGAGAAGCAGGCAGGCGCTGCGCTCCTGAGCCAAGCCGCATCGGGGCTGAGGTTTGTTCCCCGAGCCCAGTTTCCCTTTGCAGAATGCAGCTCCTAGCAGCGCGTTTTGTGCGGTTTCGGAGCTAGGCCCTAGGTGGGGCCCTCCCGAGCTGGCTCTGGGGGGGTTGCTAGGGCCAGTGCACACAGGGCTTCTTCAGGCCAAATCAGCCTTCTCCGCGAAGGAGAAGACGTTTGGAGTTGGTTTCCAGCGGCGGAGACCACCAGCCAAGCAGCAGTGCCCACGGAGCCAGAGGCAGCCCAGACCCTCCCTGGCCCTATGGGGAGCCTAGGGCTAGGTGAGAACCAGGCAGGCGCTGCGCTCCTGAGCCAAGCCACATCGGGGCTGAGGTTTGTTCCCCGAGCCCAGTTTCCCTTTGCAGAATGCAGCTCCTAGCAGCGCGTTTTGTGCGGTTTCGGAGCTAGGCCCTAGGTGGGGCCCTCCCGAGCTGGCTCTGGGGGGGTTGCTAGGGCCAGTGCACACAGGGCTTCTTCAGGCCAAATCAGCCTTCTCCGCGAAGGAGAAGACGTTTGGAGTTGGTTTCCAGCGGCGGAGACCACCAGCCAAGCAGCAGTGCCCACGGAGCCAGAGGCAGCCCAGACCCTCCTTGGCCCTTTGGGCAGCCTAGGGCTAGGTGAGAACCAGGCAGGCGCTGCGCTCCTGAGCCAAGCCGCATCGGGGCTGAGGTTTGTTCCCCGAGCCCAGTTTCCCTTTGCAGAATGCAGCTCCTAGCAGCGCGTTTTGTGCGGTTTCGGAGCTAGGCCCTAGGTGGGGCCCTCCCGAGCTGGCTCTGGGGGGGTTGCTAGGGCCAGTGCACACAGGGCTTCTTCAGGCCAAATCAGCCTTCTCCGCGAAGGAGAAGACGTTTGGAGTTGGTTTCCAGCGGCGGAGACCACCAGCCAAGCAGCAGTGCCCACGGAGCCAGAGGCAGCCCAGACCCTCCCTGGCCCTATGGGGAGCCTAGGGCTAGGTGAGAAGCAGGCAGGCGCTGCGCTCCTGAGGCAAGCCGCATCGGGGCTGAGGTTTGTTCCCCGAGCCCAGTTTCCCTTTGCAGAATGCAGCTCCTAGCAGCGCGTTTTGTGCGGTTTCGGAGCTAGGCCCTAGGTGGGGCCCTCCCGAGCTGGCTCTGGGGGGGTTGCTAGGGCCAGTGCACACAGGGCTTCTTCAGGCCAAATCAGCCTTCTCCGCGAAGGAGAAGACGTTTGGAGTTGGTTTCCAGCGGCGGAGACCACCAGCCAAGCAGCAGTGCCCACGGAGCCAGAGGCAGCCCAGACCCTCCTTGGCCCTATGGGCAGCCTAGGGCTAGGTGAGAACCAGGCAGGCGCTGCGCTCCTGAGCCAAGCCGCATCGGGGCTGAGGTTTGTTCCCCGAGCCCAGTTTCCCTTTGCAGAATGCAGCTCCTAGCAGCGCGTTTTGTGCGGTTTCGGAGCTAGGCCCTAGGTGGGGCCCTCCCGAGCTGGCTCTGGGGGGGTTGCTAGGGCCAGTGCACACAGGGCTTCTTCAGGCCAAATCAGCCTTCTCCGCGAAGGAGAAGACGTTTGGAGTTGGTTTCCAGCGGCGGAGACCACCAGCCAAGCAGCAGTGCCCACGGAGCCAGAGGCAGCCCAGACCCTCCCTGGCCCTCTGGGGAGCCTAGGGCTAGGTGAGAACCAGGCAGGCGCTGCGCTCCTGAGCCAAGCCGCATCGGGGCTGAGGTTTGTTCCCCGAGCCCAGTTTCCCTTTGCAGAATGCAGCTCCTAGCAGCGCGTTTTGTGCGGTTTCGGAGCTAGGCCCTAGGTGGGGCCCTCCCGAGCTGGCTCTGGGGGGGTTGCTAGGGCCAGTGCACACAGGGCTTCTTCAGGCCAAATCAGCCTTCTCCGCGAAGGAGAAGACGTTTGGAGTTGGTTTCCAGCGGCGGAGACCACCAGCCAAGCAGCAGTGCCCACGGAGCCAGAGGCAGCCCAGACCCTCCTTGGCCCTATGGGCAGCCAAGGGCTAGGTGAGAACCAGGCAGGCGCTGCGCTCCTGAGCCAAGCCGCATCGGGGCTGAGGTTTGTTCCCCGAGCCCAGTTTCCCTTTGCAGAATGCAGCTCCTAGCAGCGCGTTTTGTGCGGTTTCGGAGCTAGGCCCTAGGTGGGGCCCTCCCGAGCTGGCTCTGGGGCGGTTGCTAGGGCCAGTGCACACAGGGCTTCTTCAGGCCAAATCAGCCTTCTCCGCGAAGGAGAAGACGTTTGGAGTTGGTTTCCAGCGGCGGAGACCACCAGCCAAGCAGCAGTGCCCACGGAGCCAGAGGCAGCCCAGACCCTCCCTGGCCCTATGGGCAGCCTAGGGCTAGGTGAGAACCAGGCAGGCGCTGCGCTCCTGAGCCAAGCCGCATCGGGGCTGAGGTTTGTTCCCCGAGCCCAGTTTCCCTTTGCAGAATGCAGCTCCTAGCAGCGCGTTTTGTGCGGTTTCGGAGCTAGGCCCTAGGTGGGGCCCTCCCGAGCTGGCTCTGGGGGGGTTGCTAGGGCCAGTGCACACAGGGCTTCTTCAGGCCAAATCAGCCTTCTCCGCGAAGGAGAAGACGTTTGGAGTTGGTTTCCAGCGGCGGAGACCACCAGCCAAGCAGCAGTGCCCACGGAGCCAGAGGCAGCCCAGACCCTCCCTGGCCCTATGGGGAGCCTAGGGCTAGGTGAGAACCAGGCAGGCGCTGCGCTCCTGAGCCAAGCCGCATCGGGGCTGAGGTTTGTTCCCCGAGCCCAGTTTCCCTTTGCAGAATGCAGCTCCTAGCAGCGCGTTTTGTGCGGTTTCGGAGCTAGGCCCTAGGTGGGGCCCTCCCGAGCTGGCTCTGGGGGGGTTGCTAGGGCCAGTGCACACAGGGCTTCTTCAGGCCAAATCAGCCTTCTCCGCGAAGGAGAAGACGTTTGGAGTTGGTTTCCAGCGGCGGAGACCACCAGCCAAGCAGCAGTGCCCACGGAGCCAGAGGCAGCCCAGACCCTCCCTGGCCCTATGGGGAGCCTAGGGCTAGGTGAGAACCAGGCAGGCGCTGCGCTCCTGAGCCAATCCGCATCGGGGCTGAGGTTTGTTCCCCGAGCCCAGTTTCCCTTTGCAGAATGCAGCTCCTAGCAGCGCGTTTTGTGCGGTTTCGGAGCTAGGCCCTAGGTGGGGCCCTCCCGAGCTGGCTCTGGGGGGGTTGCTAGGGCCAGTGCACACAGGGCTTCTTCAGGCCAAATCAGCCTTCTCCGCGAAGGAGAAGACGTTTGGAGTGGGTTTCCAGCGGCGGAGACCACCAGCCAAGCAGCAGTGCCCACGGAGCCAGAGGCAGCCCAGACCCTCCCTGGCCCTATGGGCAGCCTAGGGCTAGGTGAGAACCAGGCAGGCGCTGCGCTCCTGAGCCAAGCCGCATCGGGGCTGAGGTTTGTTCCCCGAGCCCAGTTTCCCTTTGCAGAATGCAGCTCCTAGCAGCGCGTTTTGTGCGGTTTCGGAGCTAGGCCCTAGGTGGGGCCCTCCCGAGCTGGCTCTGGGGGGGTTGCTAGGGCCAGTGCACACAGGGCTTCTTCAGGCCAAATCAGCCTTCTCCGCGAAGGAGAAGACGTTTGGAGTTGGTTTCCAGCGGCGGAGACCACCAGCCAAGCAGCAGTGCCCACGGAGCCAGAGGCAGCCCAGACCCTCCCTGGCCCTATGGGCAGCCTAGGGCTAGGTGAGAAGCAGGCAGGCGCTGCGCTCCTGAGCCAAGCCGCATCGGGGCTGAGGTTTGTTCCCCGAGCCCAGTTTCCCTTTGCAGAATGCAGCTCCTAGCAGCGCGTTTTGTGCGGTTTCGGAGCTAGGCCCTAGGTGGGGCCCTCCCGAGCTGGCTCTGGGGGGGTTGCTAGGGCCAGTGCACACAGGGCTTCTTCAGGCCAAATCAGCCTTCTCCGCGAAGGAGAAGACGTTTGGAGTTGGTTTCCAGCGGCGGAGACCACCAGCCAAGCAGCAGTGCCCACGGAGCCAGAGGCAGCCCAGACCCTCCCTGGCCCTATGGGGAGCCTAGGGCTAGGTGAGAACCAGGCAGGCGCTGCGCTCCTGAGCCAAGCCGCATCGGGGCTGAGGTTTGTTCCCCGAGCCCAGTTTCCCTTTGCAGAATGCAGCTCCTAGCAGCGCGTTTTGTGCGGTTTCGGAGCTAGGCCCTAGGTGGGGCCCTCCCGAGCTGGCTCTGGGGGGGTTGCTAGGGCCAGTGCACACAGGGCTTCTTCAGGCCAAATCAGCCTTCTCCGCGAAGGAGAAGACGTTTGGAGTTGGTTTCCAGCGGCGGAGACCACCAGCCAAGCAGCAGTGCCCACGGAGCCAGAGGCAGCCCAGACCCTCCCTGGCCCTATGGGGAGCCTAGGGCTAGGTGAGAACCAGGCAGGCGCTGCGCTCCTGAGCCAAGCCGCATCGGGGCTGAGGTTTGTTCCCCGAGCCCAGTTTCCCTTTGCAGAATGCAGCTCCTAGCAGCGCGTTTTGTGCGGTTTCGGAGCTAGGCCCTAGGTGGGGCCCTCCCGAGCTGGCTCTGGGGGGGTTGCTAGGGCCAGTGCACACAGGGCTTCTTCAGGCCAAATCAGCCTTCTCCGCGAAGGAGAAGACGTTTGGAGTTGGTTTCCAGCGGCGGAGACCACCAGCCAAGCAGCAGTGCCCACGGAGCCAGAGGCAGCCCAGACCCTCCCTGGCCCTATGGGGAGCCTAGGGCTAGGTGAGAACCAGGCAGGCGCTGCGCTCCTGAGCCAAGCCGCATCGGGGCTGAGGTTTGTTCCCCGAGCCCAGTTTCCCTTTGCAGAATGCAGCTCCTAGCAGCGCGTTTTGTGCGGTTTCGGAGCTAGGCCCTAGGTGGGGCCCTCCCGAGCTGGCTCTGGGGGGGTTGCTAGGGCCAGTGCACACAGGGCTTCTTCAGGCCAAATCAGCCTTCTCCGCAAAGGAGAAGACGTTTGGAGTGGGTTTCCAGCGGCGGAGACCACCAGCCAAGCAGCAGTGCCCTCGGAGCCAGAGGCAGCCCAGACCCTCCCTGGCCCTATGGGGAGCCTAGGGCTAGGTGAGAAGCAGGCAGGCGCTGCGCTCCTGAGCCAAGCCGCATCGGGGCTGAGGTTTGTTCCCCGAGCCCAGTTTCCCTTTGCAGAATGCAGCTCCTAGCAGCGCGTTTTGTGCGGTTTCGGAGCTAGGCCCTAGGTGGGGCCCTCCCGAGCTGGCTCTGGGGGGGTTGCTAGGGCCAGTGCACACAGGGCTTCTTCAGGCCAAATCAGCCTTCTCCGCGAAGGAGAAGACGTTTGGAGTTGGTTTCCAGCGGCGGAGACCACCAGCCAAGCAGCAGTGCCCACGGAGCCAGAGGCAGCCCAGACCCTCCTTGGCCCTATGGGGAGCCTAGGGCTAGGTGAGAAGCAGGCAGGCGCTGCGCTCCTGAGCCAAGCCGCATCGGGGCTGAGGTTTGTTCCCCGAGCCCAGTTTCCCTTTGCAGAATGCAGCTCCTAGCAGCGCGTTTTGTGCGGTTTCGGAGCTAGGCCCTAGGTGGGGCCCTCCCGAGCTGGCTCTGGGGGGGTTGCTAGGGCCAGTGCACACAGGGCTTCTTCAGGCCAAATCAGCCTTCTCCGCGAAGGAGAAGACGTTTGGAGTTGGTTTCCAGCGGCGGAGACCACCAGCCAAGCAGCAGTGCCCACGGAGCCAGAGGCAGCCCAGACCCTCCCTGGCCCTATGGGGAGCCTAGGGCTAGGTGAGAACCAGGCAGGCGCTGCGCTCCTGAGCCAAGCCGCATCGGGGCTGAGGTTTGTTCCCCGAGCCCAGTTTCCCTTTGCAGAATGCAGCTCCTAGCAGCGCGTTTTGTGCGGTTTCGGAGCTAGGCCCTAGGTGGGGCCCTCCCGAGCTGGCTCTGGGGGGGTTGCTAGGGCCAGTGCACACAGGGCTTCTTCAGGCCAAATCAGCCTTCTCCGCGAAGGAGAAGACGTTTGGAGTTGGTTTCCAGCGGCGGAGACCACCAGCCAAGCAGCAGTGCCCACGGAGCCAGAGGCAGCCCAGACCCTCCCTGGCCCTATGGGGAGCCTAGGGCTAGGTGAGAACCAGGCAGGCGCTGCGCTCCTGAGCCAAGCCGCATCGGGGCTGAGGTTTGTTCCCCGAGCCCAGTTTCCCTTTGCAGAATGCAGCTCCTAGCAGCGCGTTTTGTGCGGTTTCGGAGCTAGGCCCTAGGTGGGGCCCTCCCGAGCTGGCTCTGGGGGGGTTGCTAGGGCCAGTGCACACAGGGCTTCTTCAGGCCAAATCAGCCTTCTCCGCGAAGGAGAAGACGTTTGGAGTGGGTTTCCAGCGGCGGAGACCACCAGCCAAGCAGCAGTGCCCACGGAGCCAGAGGCAGCCCAGACCCTCCCTGGCCCTATGGGGAGCCTAGGGCTAGGTGAGAAGCAGGCAGGCGCTGCGCTCCTGAGCCAAGCCGCATCGGGGCTGAGGTTTGTTCCCCGAGCCCAGTTTCCCTTTGCAGAATGCAGCTCCTAGCAGCGCGTTTTGTGCGGTTTCGGAGCTAGGCCCTAGGTGGGGCCCTCCCGAGCTGGCTCTGGGGGGGTTGCTAGGGCCAGTGCACACAGGGCTTCTTCAGGCCAAATCAGCCTTCTCCGCGAAGGAGAAGACGTTTGGAGTTGGTTTCCAGCGGCGGAGACCACCAGCCAAGCAGCAGTGCCCACGGAGCCAGAGGCAGCCCAGACCCTCCCTGGCCCTATGGGGAGCCTAGGGCTAGGTGAGAAGCAGGCAGGCGCTGCGCTCCTGAGCCAAGCCGCATCGGGGCTGAGGTTTGTTCCCCGAGCCCAGTTTCCCTTTGCAGAATGCAGCTCCTAGCAGCGCGTTTTGTGCGGTTTCGGAGCTAGGCCCTAGGTGGGGCCCTCCCGAGCTGGCTCTGGGGGGGTTGCTAGGGCCAGTGCACACAGGGCTTCTTCAGGCCAAATCAGCCTTCTCCGCGAAGGAGAAGACGTTTGGAGTTGGTTTCCAGCGGCGGAGACCACCAGCCAAGCAGCAGTGCCCACGGAGCCAGAGGCAGCCCAGACCCTCCTTGGCCCTATGGGCAGCCTAGGGCTAGGTGAGAACCAGGCAGGCGCTGCGCTCCTGAGCCAAGCCGCATCGGGGCTGAGGTTTGTTCCCCGAGCCCAGTTTCCCTTTGCAGAATGCAGCTCCTAGCAGCGCGTTTTGTGCGGTTTCGGAGCTAGGCCCTAGGTGGGGCCCTCCCGAGCTGGCTCTGGGGGGGTTGCTAGGGCCAGTGCACACAGGGCTTCTTCAGGCCAAATCAGCCTTCTCCGCGAAGGAGAAGACGTTTGGAGTTGGTTTCCAGCGGCGGAGACCACCAGCCAAGCAGCAGTGCCCACGGAGCCAGAGGCAGCCCAGACCCTCCTTGGCCCTATGGGCAGCCTAGGGCTAGGTGAGAACCAGGCAGGCGCTGCGCTCCTGAGCCAAGCCGCATCGGGGCTGAGGTTTGTTCCCCGAGCCCAGTTTCCCTTTGCAGAATGCAGCTCCTAGCAGCTCGTTTTGTGCCGTTTCGGAGCTAGGCCCTAGGTGGGGCCCTCCCGAGCTGGCTCTGGGGGGGTTGCTAGGGCCAGTGCACACAGGGCTTCTTCAGGCCAAATCAGCCTTCTCCGCGAAGGAGAAGACGTTTGGAGTTGGTTTCCAGCGGCGGAGACCACCAGCCAAGCAGCAGTGCCCACGGAGCCAGAGGCAGCCCAGACCCTCCTTGGCCCTATGGGCAGCCTAGGGCTAGGTGAGAACCAGGCAGGCGCTGCGCTCCTGAGCCAAGCCGCATCGGGGCTGAGGTTTGTTCCCCGAGCCCAGTTTCCCTTTGCAGAATGCAGCTCCTAGCAGCGCGTTTTGTGCGGTTTCGGAGCTAGGCCCTAGGTGGGGCCCTCCCGAGCTGGCTCTGGGGGGGTTGCTAGGGCCAGTGCACACAGGGCTTCTTCAGGCCAAATCAGCCTTCTCCGCGAAGGAGAAGACGTTTGGAGTTGGTTTCCAGCGGCGGAGACCACCAGCCAAGCAGCAGTGCCCACGGAGCCAGAGGCAGCCCAGACCCTCCCTGGCCCTATGGGCAGCCTAGGGCTAGGTGAGAACCAGGCAGGCGCTGCGCTCCTGAGCCAAGCCACATCGGGGCTGAGGTTTATTCCCCGAGCCCAGTTTCCCTTTGCAGAATGCAGCTCCTAGCAGCGCGTTTTGTGCGGTTTCGGAGCTAGGCCCTAGGTGGGGCCCTCCCGAGCTGGCTCTGGGGGGGTTGCTAGGGCCAGTGCACACAGGGCTTCTTCAGGCCAAATCAGCCTTCTCCGCGAAGGAGAAGACGTTTGGAGTTGGTTTCCAGCGGCGGAGACCACCAGCCAAGCAGCAGTGCCCACGGAGCCAGAGGCAGCCCAGACCCTCCTTGGCCCTATGGGGAGCCTAGGGCTAGGTGAGAAGCAGGCAGGCGCTGCGCTCCTGAGCCAAGCCGCATCGGGGCTGAGGTTTGTTCCCCGAGCCCAGTTTCCCTTTGCAGAATGCAGCTCCTAGCAGCGCGTTTTGTGCGGTTTCGGAGCTAGGCCCTAGGTGGGGCCCTCCCGAGCTGGCTCTGGGGGGGTTGCTAGGGCCAGTGCACACAGGGCTTCTTCAGGCCAAATCAGCCTTCTCCGCGAAGGAGAAGACGTTTGGAGTTGGTTTCCAGCGGCGGAGACCACCAGCCAAGCAGCAGTGCCCACGGAGCCAGAGGCAGCCCAGACCCTCCCTGGCCCTATGGGGAGCCTAGGGCTAGGTGAGAACCAGGCAGGCGCTGCGCTCCTGAGCCAAGCCACATCGGGGCTGAGGTTTGTTCCCCGAGCCCAGTTTCCCTTTGCAGAATGCAGCTCCTAGCAGCGCGTTTTGTGCGGTTTCGGAGCTAGGCCCTAGGTGGGGCCCTCCCGAGCTGGCTCTGGGGGGGTTGCTAGGGCCAGTGCACACAGGGCTTCTTCAGGCCAAATCAGCCTTCTCCGCGAAGGAGAAGACGTTTGGAGTTGGTTTCCAGCGGCGGAGACCACCAGCCAAGCAGCAGTGCCCACGGAGCCAGAGGCAGCCCAGACCCTCCTTGGCCCTATGGGCAGCCTAGGGCTAGGTGAGAACCAGGCAGGCGCTGCGCTCCTGAGCCAAGCCGCATCGGGGCTGAGGTTTGTTCCCCGAGCCCAGTTTCCCTTTGCAGAATGCAGCTCCTAGCAGCGCGTTTTGTGCGGTTTCGGAGCTAGGCCCTAGGTGGGGCCCTCCCGAGCTGGCTCTGGGGGGGTTGCTAGGGCCAGTGCACACAGGGCTTCTTCAGGCCAAATCAGCCTTCTCCGCGAAGGAGAAGACGTTTGGAGTTGGTTTCCAGCGGCGGAGACCACCAGCCAAGCAGCAGTGCCCACGGAGCCAGAGGCAGCCCAGACCCTCCCTGGCCCTATGGGGAGCCTAGGGCTAGGTGAGAAGCAGGCAGGCGCTGCGCTCCTGAGCCAAGCCGCATCGGGGCTGAGGTTTGTTCCCCGAGCCCAGTTTCCCTTTGCAGAATGCAGCTCCTAGCAGCGCGTTTTGTGCGGTTTCGGAGCTAGGCCCTAGGTGGGGCCCTCCCGAGCTGGCTCTGGGGGGGTTGCTAGGGCCAGTGCACACAGGGCTTCTTCAGGCCAAATCAGCCTTCTCCGCGAAGGAGAAGACGTTTGGAGTTGGTTTCCAGCGGCGGAGACCACCAGCCAAGCAGCAGTGCCCACGGAGCCAGAGGCAGCCCAGACCCTCCTTGGCCCTATGGGCAGCCTAGGGCTAGGTGAGAACCAGGCAGGCGCTGCGCTCCTGAGCCAAGCCGCATCGGGGCTGAGGTTTGTTCCCCGAGCCCAGTTTCCCTTTGCAGAATGCAGCTCCTAGCAGCGCGTTTTGTGCGGTTTCGGAGCTAGGCCCTAGGTGGGGCCCTCCCGAGCTGGCTCTGGGGGGGTTGCTAGGGCCAGTGCACACAGGGCTTCTTCAGGCCAAATCAGCCTTCTCCGCGAAGGAGAAGACGTTTGGAGTTGGTTTCCAGCGGCGGAGACCACCAGCCAAGCAGCAGTGCCCACGGAGCCAGAGGCAGCCCAGACCCTCCCTGGCCCTATGGGGAGCCTAGGGCTAGGTGAGAACCAGGCAGGCGCTGCGCTCCTGAGCCAAGCCGCATCGGGGCTGAGGTTTGTTCCCCGAGCCCAGTTTCCCTTTGCAGAATGCAGCTCCTAGCAGCGCGTTTTGTGCGGTTTCGGAGCTAGGCCCTAGGTGGGGCCCTCCCGAGCTGGCTCTGGGGGGGTTGCTAGGGCCAGTGCACACAGGGCTTCTTCAGGCCAAATCAGCCTTCTCCGCGAAGGAGAAGACGTTTGGAGTTGGTTTCCAGCGGCGGAGACCACCAGCCAAGCAGCAGTGCCCACGGAGCCAGAGGCAGCCCAGACCCTCCCTGGCCCTATGGGCAGCCTAGGGCTAGGTGAGAACCAGGCAGGCGCTGCGCTCCTGAGCCAAGCCGCATCGGGGCTGAGGTTTGTTCCCCGAGCCCAGTTTCCCTTTGCAGAATGCAGCTCCTAGCAGCTCGTTTTGTGCGGTTTCGGAGCTAGGCCCTAGGTGGGGCCCTCCCGAGCTGGCTCTGGGGGGGTTGCTAGGGCCAGTGCACACAGGGCTTCTTCAGGCCAAATCAGCCTTCTCCGCGAAGGAGAAGACGTTTGGAGTTGGTTTCCAGCGGCGGAGACCACCAGCCAAGCAGCAGTGCCCACGGAGCCAGAGGCAGCCCAGACCCTCCTTGGCCCTATGGGGAGCCTAGGGCTAGGTGAGAACCAGGCAGGTGCTGCGCTCCTGAGCCAAGCCACATCGGGGCTGAGGTTTGTTCCCCGAGCCCAGTTTCCCTTTGCAGAATGCAGCTCCTAGCAGCGCGTTTTGTGCGGTTTCGGAGCTAGGCCCTAGGTGGGGCCCTCCCGAGCTGGCTCTGGGGGGGTTGCTAGGGCCAGTGCACACAGGGCTTCTTCAGGCCAAATCAGCCTTCTCCGCGAAGGAGAAGACGTTTGGAGTTGGTTTCCAGCGGCGGAGACCACCAGCCAAGCAGCAGTGCCCACGGAGCCAGAGGCAGCCCAGACCCTCCCTGGCCCTATGGGGAGCCTAGGGCTAGGTGAGAACCAGGCAGGCGCTGCGCTCCTGAGCCAAGCCGCATCGGGGCTGAGGTTTGTTCCCCGAGCCCAGTTTCCCTTTGCAGAATGCAGCTCCTAGCAGCGCGTTTTGTGCGGTTTCGGAGCTAGGCCCTAGGTGGGGCCCTCCCGAGCTGGCTCTGGGGGGGTTGCTAGGGCCAGTGCACACAGGGCTTCTTCAGGCCAAATCAGCCTTCTCCGCGAAGGAGAAGACGTTTGGAGTTGGTTTCCAGCGGCGGAGACCACCAGCCAAGCAGCAGTGCCCACGGAGCCAGAGGCAGCCCAGACCCTCCCTGGCCCTATGGGGAGCCTAGGGCTAGGTGAGAACCAGGCAGGCGCTGCGCTCCTGAGCCAAGCCGCATCGGGGCTGAGGTTTGTTCCCCGAGCCCAGTTTCCCTTTGCAGAATGCAGCTCCTAGCAGCGCGTTTTGTGCGGTTTCGGAGCTAGGCCCTAGGTGGGGCCCTCCCGAGCTGGCTCTGGGGGGGTTGCTAGGGCCAGTGCACACAGGGCTTCTTCAGGCCAAATCAGCCTTCTCCGCGAAGGAGAAGACGTTTGGAGTTGGTTTCCAGCGGCGGAGACCACCAGCCAAGCAGCAGTGCCCACGGAGCCAGAGGCAGCCCAGACCCTCCCTGGCCCTATGGGGAGCCTAGGGCTAGGTGAGAACCAGGCAGGCGCTGCGCTCCTGAGCCAAGCCGCATCGGGGCTGAGGTTTGTTCCCCGAGCCCAGTTTCCCTTTGCAGAATGCAGCTCCTAGCAGCGCGTTTTGTGCGGTTTCGGAGCTAGGCCCTAGGTGGGGCCCTCCCGAGCTGGCTCTGGGGGGGTTGCTAGGGCCAGTGCACACAGGGCTTCTTCAGGCCAAATCAGCCTTCTCCGCGAAGGAGAAGACGTTTGGAGTTGGTTTCCAGCGGCGGAGACCACCAGCCAAGCAGCAGTGCCCACGGAGCCAGAGGCAGCCCAGACCCTCCCTGGCCCTATGGGGAGCCTAGGGCTAGGTGAGAAGCAGGCAGGCGCTGCGCTCCTGAGCCAAGCCGCATCGGGGCTGAGGTTTGTTCCCCGAGCCCAGTTTCCCTTTGCAGAATGCAGCTCCTAGCAGCGCGTTTTGTGCGGTTTCGGAGCTAGGCCCTAGTTGGGGCCCTCCCGAGCTGGCTCTGGGGGGGTTGCTAGGGCCAGTGCACACAGGGCTTCTTCAGGCCAAATCAGCCTTCTCCGCGAAGGAGAAGACGTTTGGAGTTGGTTTCCAGCGGCGGAGACCACCAGCCAAGCAGCAGTGCCCACGGAGCCAGAGGCAGCCCAGACCCTCCCTGGCCCTATGGGGAGCCTAGGGCTAGGTGAGAACCAGGCAGGCGCTGCGCTCCTGAGCCAAGCCGCATCGGGGCTGAGGTTTGTTCCCCGAGCCCAGTTTCCCTTTGCAGAATGCAGCTCCTAGCAGCGCGTTTTGTGCGGTTTCGGAGCTAGGCCCTAGGTGGGGCCCTCCCGAGCTGGCTCTGGGGGGGTTGCTAGGGCCAGTGCACACAGGGCTTCTTCAGGCCAAATCAGCCTTCTCCGCGAAGGAGAAGACGTTTGGAGTTGGTTTCCAGCGGCGGAGACCACCAGCCAAGCAGCAGTGCCCACGGAGCCAGAGGCAGCCCAGACCCTCCCTGGCCCTATGGGGAGCCTAGGGCTAGGTGAGAACCAGGCAGGCGCTGCGCTCCTGAGCCAAGCCGCATCGGGGCTGAGGTTTGTTCCCCGAGCCCAGTTTCCCTTTGCAGAATGCAGCTCCTAGCAGCGCGTTTTGTGCGGTTTCGGAGCTAGGCCCTAGGTGGGGTCCTCCCGAGCTGGCTCTGGGGCGGTTGCTAGGGCCAGTGCACACAGGGCTTCTTCAGGCCAAATCAGCCTTCTCCGCGAAGGAGAAGACGTTTGGAGTTGGTTTCCAGCGGCGGAGACCACCAGCCAAGCAGCAGTGCCCACGGAGCCAGAGGCAGCCCAGACCCTCCCTGGCCCTATGGGGAGCCTAGGGCTAGGTGAGAACCAGGCAGGCGCTGCGCTCCTGAGCCAAGCCGCATCGGGGCTGAGGTTTGTTCCCCGAGCCCAGTTTCCCTTTGCAGAATGCAGCTCCTAGCAGCGCGTTTTGTGCGGTTTCGGAGCTAGGCCCTAGGTGGGGCCCTCCCGAGCTGGCTCTGGGGGGGTTGCTAGGGCCAGTGCACACAGGGCTTCTTCAGGCCAAATCAGCCTTCTCCGCGAAGGAGAAGACGTTTGGAGTTGGTTTCCAGCGGCGGAGACCACCAGCCAAGCAGCAGTGCCCACGGAGCCAGAGGCAGCCCAGACCCTCCTTGGCCCTATGGGCAGCCTAGGGCTAGGTGAGAACCAGGCAGGCGCTGCGCTCCTGAGCCAAGCCGCATCGGGGCTGAGGTTTGTTCCCCGAGCCCAGTTTCCCTTTGCAGAATGCAGCTCCTAGCAGCGCGTTTTGTGCGGTTTCGGAGCTAGGCCCTAGGTGGGGCCCTCCCGAGCTGGCTCTGGGGGGGTTGCTAGGGCCAGTGCACACAGGGCTTCTTCAGGCCAAATCAGCCTTCTCCGCGAAGGAGAAGACGTTTGGAGTTGGTTTCCAGCGGCGGAGACCACCAGCCAAGCAGCAGTGCCCACGGAGCCAGAGGCAGCCCAGACCCTCCCTGGCCCTATGGGGAGCCTAGGGCTAGGTGAGAAGCAGGCAGGCGCTGCGCTCCTGAGCCAAGCCGCATCGGGGCTGAGGTTTGTTCCCCGAGCCCAGTTTCCCTTTGCAGAATGCAGCTCCTAGCAGCGCGTTTTGTGCGGTTTCGGAGCTAGGCCCTAGGTGGGGCCCTCCCGAGCTGGCTCTGGGGGGGTTGCTAGGGCCAGTGCACACAGGGCTTCTTCAGGCCAAATCAGCCTTCTCCGCGAAGGAGAAGACGTTTGGAGTTGGTTTCCAGCGGCGGAGACCACCAGCCAAGCAGCAGTGCCCACGGAGCCAGAGGCAGCCCAGACCCTCCCTGGCCCTATGGGGAGCCTAGGGCTAGGTGAGAAGCAGGCAGGCGCTGCGCTCCTGAGCCAAGCCGCATCGGGGCTGAGGTTTGTTCCCCGAGCCCAGTTTCCCTTTGCAGAATGCAGCTCCTAGCAGCGCGTTTTGTGCGGTTTCGGAGCTAGGCCCTAGGTGGGGCCCTCCCGAGCTGGCTCTGGGGGGGTTGCTAGGGCCAGTGCACACAGGGCTTCTTCAGGCCAAATCAGCCTTCTCCGCGAAGGAGAAGACGTTTGGAGTTGGTTTCCAGCGGCGGAGACCACCAGCCAAGCAGCAGTGCCCACGGAGCCAGAGGCAGCCCAGACCCTCCCTGGCCCTATGGGGAGCCTAGGGCTAGGTGAGAACCAGGCAGGCGCTGCGCTCCTGAGCCAAGCCGCATCGGGGCTGAGGTTTGTTCCCCGAGCCCAGTTTCCCTTTGCAGAATGCAGCTCCTAGCAGCGCGTTTTGTGCGGTTTCGGAGCTAGGCCCTAGGTGGGGCCCTCCCGAGCTGGCTCTGGGGGGGTTGCTAGGGCCAGTGCACACAGGGCTTCTTCAGGCCAAATCAGCCTTCTCCGCGAAGGAGAAGACGTTTGGAGTTGGTTTCCAGCGGCGGAGACCACCAGCCAAGCAGCAGTGCCCACGGAGCCAGAGGCAGCCCAGACCCTCCCTGGCCCTATGGGGAGCCTAGGGCTAGGTGAGAACCAGGCAGGCGCTGCGCTCCTGAGCCAAGCCGCATCGGGGCTGAGGTTTGTTCCCCGAGCCCAGTTTCCCTTTGCAGAATGCAGCTCCTAGCAGCGCGTTTTGTGCGGTTTCGGAGCTAGGCCCTAGGTGGGGCCCTCCCGAGCTGGCTCTGGGGGGGTTGCTAGGGCCAGTGCACACAGGGCTTCTTCAGGCCAAATCAGCCTTCTCCGCGAAGGAGAAGACGTTTGGAGTTGGTTTCCAGCGGCGGAGACCACCAGCCAAGCAGCAGTGCCCACGGAGCCAGAGGCAGCCCAGACCCTCCTTGGCCCTATGGGCAGCCTAGGGCTAGGTGAGAACCAGGCAGGCGCTGCGCTCCTGAGCCAAGCCGCATCGGGGCTGAGGTTTGTTCCCCGAGCCCAGTTTCCCTTTGCAGAATGCAGCTCCTAGCAGCGCGTTTTGTGCGGTTTCGGAGCTAGGCCCTAGGTGGGGCCCTCCCGAGCTGGCTCTGGGGGGGTTGCTAGGGCCAGTGCACACAGGGCTTCTTCAGGCCAAATCAGCCTTCTCCGCGAAGGAGAAGACGTTTGGAGTTGGTTTCCAGCGGCGGAGACCACCAGCCAAGCAGCAGTGCCCACGGAGCCAGAGGCAGCCCAGACCCTCCCTGGCCCTATGGGGAGCCTAGGGCTAGGTGAGAAGCAGGCAGGCGCTGCGCTCCTGAGCCAAGCCGCATCGGGGCTGAGGTTTGTTCCCCGAGCCCAGTTTCCCTTTGCAGAATGCAGCTCCTAGCAGCGCGTTTTGTGCGGTTTCGGAGCTAGGCCCTAGGTGGGGCCCTCCCGAGCTGGCTCTGGGGGGGTTGCTAGGGCCAGTGCACACAGGGCTTCTTCAGGCCAAATCAGCCTTCTCCGCGAAGGAGAAGACGTTTGGAGTTGGTTTCCAGCGGCGGAGACCACCAGCCAAGCAGCAGTGCCCACGGAGCCAGAGGCAGCCCAGACCCTCCCTGGCCCTATGGGCAGCCTAGGGCTAGGTGAGAACCAGGCAGGCGCTGCGCTCCTGAGCCAAGCCGCATCGGGGCTGAGGTTTGTTCCCCGAGCCCAGTTTCCCTTTGCAGAATGCAGCTCCTAGCAGCGCGTTTTGTGCGGTTTCGGAGCTAGGCCCTAGGTGGGGCCCTCCCGAGCTGGCTCTGGGGGGGTTGCTAGGGCCAGTGCACACAGGGCTTCTTCAGGCCAAATCAGCCTTCTCCGCGAAGGAGAAGACGTTTGGAGTTGGTTTCCAGCGGCGGAGACCACCAGCCAAGCAGCAGTGCCCACGGAGCCAGAGGCAGCCCAGACCCTCCCTGGCCCTATGGGGAGCCTAGGGCTAGGTGAGAACCAGGCAGGCGCTGCGCTCCTGAGCCAAGCCGCATCGGGGCTGAGGTTTGTTCCCCGAGCCCAGTTTCCCTTTGCAGAATGCAGCTCCTAGCAGCGCGTTTTGTGCGGTTTCGGAGCTAGGCCCTAGGTGGGGCCCTCCCGAGCTGGCTCTGGGGGGGTTGCTAGGGCCAGTGCACACAGGGCTTCTTCAGGCCAAATCAGCCTTCTCCGCGAAGGAGAAGACGTTTGGAGTTGCTTTCCAGCGGCGGAGACCACCAGCCAAGCAGCAGTGCCCACGGAGCCAGAGGCAGCCCAGACCCTCCCTGGCCCTATGGGGAGCCTAGGGCTAGGTGAGAACCAGGCAGGCGCTGCGCTCCTGAGCCAAGCCGCATCGGGGCTGAGGTTTGTTCCCCGAGCCCAGTTTCCCTTTGCAGAATGCAGCTCCTAGCAGCGCGTTTTGTGCGGTTTCGGAGCTAGGCCCTAGGTGGGGCCCTCCCGAGCTGGCTCTGGGGGGGTTGCTAGGGCCAGTGCACACAGGGCTTCTTCAGGCCAAATCAGCCTTCTCCGCGAAGGAGAAGACGTTTGGAGTTGGTTTCCAGCGGCGGAGACCACCAGCCAAGCAGCAGTGCCCACGGAGCCAGAGGCAGCCCAGACCCTCCCTGGCCCTATGGGGAGCCTAGGGCTAGGTGAGAAGCAGGCAGGCGCTGCGCTCCTGAGCCAAGCCGCATCGGGGCTGAGGTTTGTTCCCCGAGCCCAGTTTCCCTTTGCAGAATGCAGCTCCTAGCAGCGCGTTTTGTGCGGTTTCGGAGCTAGGCCCTAGGTGGGGCCCTCCCGAGCTGGCTCTGGGGCGGTTGCTAGGGCCAGTGCACACAGGGCTTCTTCAGGCCAAATCAGCCTTCTCCGCGAAGGAGAAGACGTTTGGAGTTGGTTTCCAGCGGCGGAGACCACCAGCCAAGCATCAGTGCCCACGGAGCCAGAGGCAGCCCAGACCCTCCCTGGCCCTATGGGGAGCCTAGGGCTAGGTGAGAACCAGGCAGGCGCTGCGCTCCTGAGCCAAGCCGCATCGGGGCTGAGGTTTGTTCCCCGAGCCCAGTTTCCCTTTGCAGAATGCAGCTCCTAGCAGCGCGTTTTGTGCGGTTTCGGAGCTAGGCCCTAGGTGGGGCCCTCCCGAGCTGGCTCTGGGGGGGTAGCTAGGGCCAGTGCACACAGGGCTTCTTCAGGCCAAATCAGCCTTCTCCGCGAAGGAGAAGACGTTTGGAGTTGGTTTCCAGCGGCGGAGACCACCAGCCAAGCAGCAGTGCCCACGGAGCCAGAGGCAGCCCAGACCCTCCTTGGCCCTATGGGCAGCCTAGGGCTAGGTGAGAACCAGGCAGGCGCTGCGCTCCTGAGCCAAGCCGCATCGGGGCTGAGGTTTGTTCCCCGAGCCCAGTTTCCCTTTGCAGAATGCAGCTCCTAGCAGCGCGTTTTGTGCGGTTTCGGAGCTAGGCCCTAGGTGGGGCCCTCCCGAGCTGGCTCTGGGGGGGTTGCTAGGGCCAGTGCACACAGGGCTTCTTCAGGCCAAATCAGCCTTCTCCGCGAAGGAGAAGACGTTTGGAGTTGGTTTCCAGCGGCGGAGACCACCAGCCAAGCAGCAGTGCCCACGGAGCCAGAGGCAGCCCAGACCCTCCCTGGCCCTATGGGCAGCCTAGGGCTAGGTGAGAACCAGGCAGGCGCTGCGCTCCTGAGCCAAGCCGCATCGGGGCTGAGGTTTGTTCCCCGAGCCCAGTTTCCCTTTGCAGAATGCAGCTCCTAGCAGCGCGTTTTGTGCGGTTTCGGAGCTAGGCCCTAGGTGGGGCCCTCCCGAGCTGGCTCTGGGGGGGTTGCTAGGGCCAGTGCACACAGGGCTTCTTCAGGCCAAATCAGCCTTCTCCGCGAAGGAGAAGACGTTTGGAGTTGGTTTCCAGCGGCGGAGACCACCAGCCAAGCAGCAGTGCCCACGGAGCCAGAGGCAGCCCAGACCCTCCTTGGCCCTATGGGGAGCCTAGGGCTAGGTGAGAACCAGGCAGGCGCTGCGCTCCTGAGCCAAGCCGCATCGGGGCTGAGGTTTGTTCCCCGAGCCCAGTTTCCCTTTGCAGAATGCAGCTCCTAGCAGCGCGTTTTGTGCGGTTTCGGAGCTAGGCCCTAGGTGGGGCCCTCCCGAGCTGGCTCTGGGGGGGTTGCTAGGGCCAGTGCACACAGGGCTTCTTCAGGCCAAATCAGCCTTCTCCGCGAAGGAGAAGACGTTTGGAGTTGGTTTGCAGCGGCGGAGACCACCAGCCAAGCAGCAGTGCCCACGGAGCCAGAGGCAGCCCAGACCCTCCCTGGCCCTATGGGGAGCCTAGGGCTAGGTGAGAACCAGGCAGGCGCTGCGCTCCTGAGCCAAGCCGCATCGGGGCTGAGGTTTGTTCCCCGAGCCCAGTTTCCCTTTGCAGAATGCAGCTCCTAGCAGCGCGTTTTGTGCGGTTTCGGAGCTAGGCCCTAGGTGGGGCCCTCCCGAGCTGGCTCTGGGGGGGTTGCTAGGGCCAGTGCACACAGGGCTTCTTCAGGCCAAATCAGCCTTCTCCGCGAAGGAGAAGACGTTTGGAGTTGGTTTCCAGCGGCGGAGACCACCAGCCAAGCAGCAGTGCCCACGGAGCCAGAGGCAGCCCAGACCCTCCCTGGCCCTATGGGGAGCCTAGGGCTAGGTGAGAAGCAGGCAGGCGCTGCGCTCCTGAGCCAAGCCGCATCGGGGCTGAGGTTTGTTCCCCGAGCCCAGTTTCCCTTTGCAGAATGCAGCTCCTAGCAGCGCGTTTTGTGCGGTTTCGGAGCTAGGCCCTAGGTGGGGCCCTCCCGAGCTGGCTCTGGGGGGGTTGCTAGGGCCAGTGCACACAGGGCTTCTTCAGGCCAAATCAGCCTTCTCCGCGAAGGAGAAGACGTTTGGAGTGGGATTCCAGCGGCGGAGACCACCAGCCAAGCAGCAGTGCCCACGGAGCCAGAGGCAGCCCAGACCCTCCTTGGCCCTATGGGCAGCCTAGGGCTAGGTGAGAACCAGGCAGGCGCTGCGCTCCTGAGCCAAGCCGCATCGGGGCTGAGGTTTGTTCCCCGAGCCCAGTTTCCCTTTGCAGAATGCAGCTCCTAGCAGCGCGTTTTGTGCGGTTTCGGAGCTAGGCCCTAGGTGGGGCCCTCCCGAGCTGGCTCTGGGGGGGTTGCTAGGGCCAGTGCACACAGGGCTTCTTCAGGCCAAATCAGCCTTCTCCGCGAAGGAGAAGACGTTTGGAGTTGGTTTCCAGCGGCGGAGACCACCAGCCAAGCAGCAGTGCCCACGGAGCCAGAGGCAGCCCAGATCCTCCTTGGCCCTATGGGGAGCCTAGGGCTAGGTGAGAAGCAGGCAGGCGCTGCGCTCCTGAGCCAAGCCGCATCGGGGCTGAGGTTTGTTCCCCGAGCCCAGTTTCCCTTTGCAGAATGCAGCTCCTAGCAGCGCGTTTTGTGCGGTTTCGGAGCTAGGCCCTAGGTGGGGCCCTCCCGAGCTGGCTCTGGGGGGGTTGCTAGGGCCAGTGCACACAGGGCTTCTTCAGGCCAAATCAGCCTTCTCCGCGAAGGAGAAGACGTTTGGAGTTGGTTTCCAGCGGCGGAGACCACCAGCCAAGCAGCAGTGCCCACGGAGCCAGAGGCAGCCCAGACCCTCCTTGGCCCTATGGGGAGCCTAGGGCTAGGTGAGAACCAGGCAGGCGCTGCGCTCCTGAGCCAAGCCGCATCGGGGCTGAGGTTTGTTCCCCGAGCCCAGTTTCCCTTTGCAGAATGCTGCTCCTAGCAGCGCGTTTTGTGCGGTTTCGGAGCTAGGCCCTAGGTGGGGCCCTCCCGAGCTGGCTCTGGGGGGGTTGCTAGGGCCAGTGCACACAGGGCTTCTTCAGGCCAAATCAGCCTTCTCCGCGAAGGAGAAGACGTTTGGAGTTGGTTTCCAGCGGCGGAGACCACCAGCCAAGCAGCAGTGCCCACGGAGCCAGAGGCAGCCCAGACCCTCCCTGGCCCTATGGGGAGCCTAGGGCTAGGTGAGAACCAGGCAGGCGCTGCGCTCCTGAGCCAAGCCGCATCGGGGCTGAGGTTTGTTCCCCGAGCCCAGTTTCCCTTTGCAGAATGCAGCTCCTAGCAGCGCGTTTTGTGCGGTTTCGGAGCTAGGCCCTAGGTGGGGCCCTCCCGAGCTGGCTCTGGGGGGGTTGCTAGGGCCAGTGCACACAGGGCTTCTTCAGGCCAAATCAGCCTTCTCCGCGAAGGAGAAGACGTTTGGAGTTGGTTTCCAGCGGCGGAGACCACCAGCCAAGCAGCAGTGCCCACGGAGCCAGAGGCAGCCCAGACCCTCCTTGGCCCTATGGGGAGCCTAGGGCTAGGTGAGAACCAGGCAGGCGCTGCGCTCCTGAGCCAAGCCGCATCGGGGCTGAGGTTTGTTCCCCGAGCCCAGTTTCCCTTTGCAGAATGCAGCTCCTAGCAGCGCGTTTTGTGCGGTTTCGGAGCTAGGCCCTAGGTGGGGCCCTCCCGAGCTGGCTCTGGGGGGGTTGCTAGGGCCAGTGCACACAGGGCTTCTTCAGGCCAAATCAGCCTTCTCCGCGAAGGAGAAGACGTTTGGAGTTGGTTTCCAGCGGCGGAGACCACCAGCCAAGCAGCAGTGCCCACGGAGCCAGAGGCAGCCCAGACCCTCCCTGGCCCTATGGGGAGCCTAGGGCTAGGTGAGAAGCAGGCAGGCGCTGCGCTCCTGAGCCAAGCCGCATCGGGGCTGAGGTTTGTTCCCCGAGCCCAGTTTCCCTTTGCAGAATGCAGCTCCTAGCAGCGCGTTTTGTGCGGTTTCGGAGCTAGGCCCTAGGTGGGGCCCTCCCGAGCTGGCTCTGGGGGGGTTGCTAGGGCCAGTGCACACAGGGCTTCTTCAGGCCAAATCAGCCTTCTCCGCGAAGGAGAAGACGTTTGGAGTTGGTTTCCAGCGGCGGAGACCACCAGCCAAGCAGCAGTGCCCACGGAGCCAGAGGCAGCCCAGACCCTCCCTGGCCCTATGGGGAGCCTAGGGCTAGGTGAGAAGCAGGCAGGCGCTGCGCTCCTGAGCCAAGCCGCATCGGGGCTGAGGTTTGTTCCCCGAGCCCAGTTTCCCTTTGCAGAATGCAGCTCCTAGCAGCGCGTTTTGTGCGGTTTCGGAGCTAGGCCCTAGGTGGGGCCCTCCCGAGCTGGCTCTGGGGGGGTTGCTAGGGCCAGTGCACACAGGGCTTCTTCAGGCCAAATCAGCCTTCTCCGCGAAGGAGAAGACGTTTGGAGTGGGATTCCAGCGGCGGAGACCACCAGCCAAGCAGCAGTGCCCACGGAGCCAGAGGCAGCCCAGACCCTCCTTGGCCCTATGGGCAGCCTAGGGCTAGGTGAGAACCAGGCAGGCGCTGCGCTCCTGAGCCAAGCCGCATCGGGGCTGAGGTTTGTTCCCCGAGCCCAGTTTCCCTTTGCAGAATGCAGCTCCTAGCAGCGCGTTTTGTGCGGTTTCGGAGCTAGGCCCTAGGTGGGGCCCTCCCGAGCTGGCTCTGGGGGGGTTGCTAGGGCCAGTGCACACAGGGCTTCTTCAGGCCAAATCAGCCTTCTCCGCGAAGGAGAAGACGTTTGGAGTTGGTTTCCAGCGGCGGAGACCACCAGCCAAGCAGCAGTGCCCACGGAGCCAGAGGCAGCCCAGATCCTCCTTGGCCCTATGGGGAGCCTAGGGCTAGGTGAGAACCAGGCAGGCGCTGCGCTCCTGAGCCAAGCCGCATCGGGGCTGAGGTTTGTTCCCCGAGCCCAGTTTCCCTTTGCAGAATGCAGCTCCTAGCAGCGCGTTTTGTGCGGTTTCGGAGCTAGGCCCTAGGTGGGGCCCTCCCGAGCTGGCTCTGGGGGGGTTGCTAGGGCCAGTGCACACAGGGCTTCTTCAGGCCAAATCAGCCTTCTCCGCGAAGGAGAAGACGTTTGGAGTTGGTTTCCAGCGGCGGAGACCACCAGCCAAGCAGCAGTGCCCACGGAGCCAGAGGCAGCCCAGACCCTCCTTGGCCCTATGGGGAGCCTAGGGCTAGGTGAGAACCAGGCAGGCGCTGCGCTCCTGAGCCAAGCCGCATCGGGGCTGAGGTTTGTTCCCCGAGCCCAGTTTCCCTTTGCAGAATGCTGCTCCTAGCAGCGCGTTTTGTGCGGTTTCGGAGCTAGGCCCTAGGTGGGGCCCTCCCGAGCTGGCTCTGGGGGGGTTGCTAGGGCCAGTGCACACAGGGCTTCTTCAGGCCAAATCAGCCTTCTCCGCGAAGGAGAAGACATTTGGAGTTGGTTTCCAGCGGCGGAGACCACCAGCCAAGCAGCAGTGCCCACGGAGCCAGAGGCAGCCCAGACCCTCCCTGGCCCTATGGGGAGCCTAGGGCTAGGTGAGAACCAGGCAGGCGCTGCGCTCCTGAGCCAAGCCGCATCGGGGCTGAGGTTTGTTCCCCGAGCCCAGTTTCCCTTTGCAGAATGCAGCTCCTAGCAGCGCGTTTTGTGCGGTTTCGGAGCTAGGCCCTAGGTGGGGCCCTCCCGAGCTGGCTCTGGGGGGGTTGCTAGGGCCAGTGCACACAGGGCTTCTTCAGGCCAAATCAGCCTTCTCCGCGAAGGAGAAGACGTTTGGAGTTGGTTTCCAGCGGCGGAGACCACCAGCCAAGCAGCAGTGCCCACGGAGCCAGAGGCAGCCCAGACCCTCCCTGGCCCTATGGGGAGCCTAGGGCTAGGTGAGAACCAGGCAGGCGCTGCGCTCCTGAGCCAAGCCGCATTGGGGCTGAGGTTTGTTCCCCGAGCCCAGTTTCCCTTTGCAGAATGCAGCTCCTAGCAGCGCGTTTTGTGCGGTTTCGGAGCTAGGCCCTAGGTGGGGCCCTCCCGAGCTGGCTCTGGGGGGGTTGCTAGGGCCAGTGCACACAGGGCTTCTTCAGGCCAAATCAGCCTTCTCCGCGAAGGAGAAGACGTTTGGAGTTGGTTTCCAGCGGCGGAGACCACCAGCCAAGCAGCAGTGCCCACGGAGCCAGAGGCAGCCCAGACCCTCCCTGGCCCTATGGGGAGCCTAGGGCTAGGTGAGAAGCAGGCAGGCGCTGCGCTCCTGAGCCAAGCCGCATCGGGGCTGAGGTTTGTTCCCCGAGCCCAGTTTCCCTTTGCAGAATGCAGCTCCTAGCAGCGCGTTTTGTGCGGTTTCGGAGCTAGGCCCTAGGTGGGGCCCTCCCGAGCTGGCTCTGGGGGGGTTGCTAGGGCCAGTGCACACAGGGCTTCTTCAGGCCAAATCAGCCTTCTCCGCGAAGGAGAAGACGTTTGGAGTTGGTTTCCAGCGGCGGAGACCACCAGCCAAGCAGCAGTGCCCACGGAGCCAGAGGCAGCCCAGACTCTCCCTGGCCCTATGGGCAGCCTAGGGCTAGGTGAGAACCAGGCAGGCGCTGCGCTCCTGAGCCAAGCCGCATCGGGGCTGAGGTTTGTTCCCCGAGCCCAGTTTCCCTTTGCAGAATGCAGCTCCTAGCAGCGCGTTTTGTGCGGTTTCGGAGCTAGGCCCTAGGTGGGGCCCTCCTGAGCTGGCTCTGGGGGGGTTGCTAGGGCCAGTGCACACAGGGCTTCTTCAGGCCAAATCAGCCTTCTCCGCGAAGGAGAAGACGTTTGGAGTTGGTTTCCAGCGGCGGAGACCACCAGCCAAGCAGCAGTGCCCACGGAGCCAGAGGCAGCCCAGACCCTCCCTGGCCCTATGGGGAGCCTAGGGCTAGGTGAGAAGCAGGCAGGCGCTGCGCTCCTGAGCCAAGCCGCATCGGGGCTGAGGTTTGTTCCCCGAGCCCAGTTTCCCTTTGCAGAATGCAGCTCCTAGCAGCGCGTTTTGTGCGGTTTCGGAGCTAGGCCCTAGGTGGGGCCCTCCCGAGCTGGCTCTGGGGGGGTTGCTAGGGCCAGTGCACACAGGGCTTCTTCAGGCCAAATCAGCCTTCTCCGCGAAGGAGAAGACGTTTGGAGTGGGATTCCAGCGGCGGAGACCACCAGCCAAGCAGCAGTGCCCACGGAGCCAGAGGCAGCCCAGACCCTCCTTGGCCCTATGGGCAGCCTAGGGCTAGGTGAGAACCAGGCAGGCGCTGCGCTCCTGAGCCAAGCCGCATCGGGGCTGAGGTTTGTTCCCCGAGCCCAGTTTCCCTTTGCAGAATGCAGCTCCTAGCAGCGCGTTTTGTGCGGTTTCGGAGCTAGGCCCTAGGTGGGGCCCTCCCGAGCTGGCTCTGGGGGGGTTGCTAGGGCCAGTGCACACAGGGTTTCTTCAGGCCAAATCAGCCTTCTCCGCGAAGGAGAAGACGTTTGGAGTTGGTTTCCAGCGGCGGAGACCACCAGCCAAGCAGCAGTGCCCACGGAGCCAGAGGCAGCCCAGACCCTCCTTGGCCCTATGGGGAGCCTAGGGCTAGGTGAGAACCAGGCAGGCGCTGCGCTCCTGAGCCAAGCCGCATCGGGGCTGAGGTTTGTTCCCCGAGCCCAGTTTCCCTTTGCAGAATGCAGCTCCTAGCAGCGCGTTTTGTGCGGTTTCGGAGCTAGGCCCTAGGTGGGGCCCTCCCGAGCTGGCTCTGGGGGGGTTGCTAGGGCCAGTGCACACAGGGCTTCTTCAGGCCAAATCAGCCTTCTCCGCGAAGGAGAAGACGTTTGGAGTTGGTTTCCAGCGGCGGAGACCACCAGCCAAGCAGCAGTGCCCACGGAGCCAGAGGCAGCCCAGACCCTCCTTGGCCCTATGGGCAGCCTAGGGCTAGGTGAGAACCAGGCAGGCGCTGCGCTCCTGAGCCAAGCCGCATCGGGGCTGAGGTTTGTTCCCCGAGCCCAGTTTCCCTTTGCAGAATGCTGCTCCTAGCAGCGCGTTTTGTGCGGTTTCGGAGCTAGGCCCTAGGTGGGGCCCTCCCGAGCTGGCTCTGGGGGGGTTGCTAGGGCCAGTGCACACAGGGCTTCTTCAGGCCAAATCAGCCTTCTCCGCGAAGGAGAAGACGTTTGGAGTTGGTTTCCAGCGGCGGAGACCACCAGCCAAGCAGCAGTGCCCACGGAGCCAGAGGCAGCCCAGACCCTCCCTGGCCCTATGGGGAGCCTAGGGCTAGGTGAGAACCAGGCAGGCGCTGCGCTCCTGAGCCAAGCCGCATCGGGGCTGAGGTTTGTTCCCCGAGCCCAGCTTCCCTTTGCAGAATGCAGCTCCTAGCAGCGCGTTTTGTGCGGTTTCGGAGCTAGGCCCTAGGTGGGGCCCTCCCGAGCTGGCTCTGGGGCGGTTGCTAGGGCCAGTGCACACAGGGCTTCTTCAGGCCAAATCAGCCTTCTCCGCGAAGGAGAAGACGTTTGGAGTTGGTTTCCAGCGGCGGAGACCACCAGCCAAGCAGCAGTGCCCACGGAGCCAGAGGCAGCCCAGACCCTCCTTGGCCCTATGGGGAGCCTAGGGCTAGGTGAGAACCAGGCAGGCGCTGCGCTCCTGAGCCAAGCCGCATCGGGGCTGAGGTTTGTTCCCCGAGCCCAGTTTCCCTTTGCAGAATGCAGCTCCTAGCAGCGCGTTTTGTGCGGTTTCGGAGCTAGGCCCTAGGTGGGGCCCTCCCGAGCTGGCTCTGGGGCGGTTGCTAGGGCCAGTGCACACAGGGCTTCTTCAGGCCAAATCAGCCTTCTCCGCGAAGGAGAAGACGTTTGGAGTTGGTTTCCAGCGGCGGAGACCACCAGCCAAGCAGCAGTGCCCACGGAGCCAGAGGCAGCCCAGACCCTCCCTGGCCCTATGGGGAGCCTAGGGCTAGGTGAGAACCAGGCAGGCGCTGCGCTCCTGAGCCAAGCCGCATCGGGGCTGAGGTTTGTTCCCCGAGCCCAGTTTCCCTTTGCAGAATGCAGCTCCTAGCAGCGCGTTTTGTGCGGTTTCGGAGCTAGGCCCTAGGTGGGGCCCTCCCGAGCTGGCTCTGGGGGGGTTGCTAGGGCCAGTGCACACAGGGCTTCTTCAGGCCAAATCAGCCTTCTCCGCGAAGGAGAAGACGTTTGGAGTTGGTTTCCAGCGGCGGAGACCACCAGCCAAGCAGCAGTGCCCACGGAGCCAGAGGCAGCCCAGACCCTCCCTGGCCCTATGGGCAGCCTAGGGCTAGGTGAGAACCAGGCAGGCGCTGCGCTCCTGAGCCAAGCCGCATCGGGGCTGAGGTTTGTTCCCCGAGCCCAGTTTCCCTTTGCAGAATGCAGCTCCTAGCAGCGCGTTTTGTGCGGTTTCGGAGCTAGGCCCTAGGTGGGGCCCTCCCGAGCTGGCTCTGGGGGGGTTGCTAGGGCCAGTGCACACAGGGCTTCTTCAGGCCAAATCAGCCTTCTCCGCGAAGGAGAAGACGTTTGGAGTTGGTTTCCAGCGGCGGAGACCACCAGCCAAGCAGCAGTGCCCACGGAGCCAGAGGCAGCCCAGACCCTCCCTGGCCCTATGGGGAGCCTAGGGCTAGGTGAGAACCAGGCAGGCGCTGCGCTCCTGAGCCAAGCCGCATCGGGGCTGAGGTTTGTTCCCCGAGCCCAGTTTCCCTTTGCAGAATGCAGCTCCTAGCAGCGCGTTTTGTGCGGTTTCGGAGCTAGGCCCTAGGTGGGGCCCTCCCGAGCTGGCTCTGGGGGGGTTGCTAGGGCCAGTGCACACAGGGCTTCTTCAGGCCAAATCAGCCTTCTCCGCGAAGGAGAAGACGTTTGGAGTTGGTTTCCAGCGGCGGAGACCACCAGCCAAGCAGCAGTGCCCACGGAGCCAGAGGCAGCCCAGACCCTCCCTGGCCCTATGGGGAGCCTAGGGCTAGGTGAGAACCAGGCAGGCGCTGCGCTCCTGAGCCAAGCCGCATCGGGGCTGAGGTTTGTTCCCCGAGCCCAGTTTCCCTTTGCAGAATGCAGCTCCTAGCAGCGCGTTTTGTGCGGTTTCGGAGCTAGGCCCTAGGTGGGGCCCTCCCGAGCTGGCTCTGGGGGGGTTGCTAGGGCCAGTGCACACAGGGCTTCTTCAGGCCAAATCAGCCTTCTCCGCGAAGGAGAAGACGTTTGGAGTTGGTTTCCAGCGGCGGAGACCACCAGCCAAGCAGCAGTGCCCACGGAGCCAGAGGCAGCCCAGACCCTCCCTGGCCCTATGGGGAGCCTAGGGCTAGGTGAGAAGCAGGCAGGCGCTGCGCTCCTGAGCCAAGCCGCATCGGGGCTGAGGTTTGTTCCCCGAGCCCAGTTTCCCTTTGCAGAATGCAGCTCCTAGCAGCGCGTTTTGTGCGGTTTCGGAGCTAGGCCCTAGGTGGGGCCCTCCCGAGCTGGCTCTGGGGGGGTTGCTAGGGCCAGTGCACACAGGGCTTCTTCAGGCCAAATCAGCCTTCTCCGCGAAGGAGAAGACGTTTGGAGTTGGTTTCCAGCGGCGGAGACCACCAGCCAAGCAGCAGTGCCCACGGAGCCAGAGGCAGCCCAGACCCTCCCTGGCCCTATGGGGAGCCTAGGGTTAGGTGAGAAGCAGGCAGGCGCTGCGCTCCTGAGCCAAGCCGCATCGGGGCTGAGGTTTGTTCCCCGAGCCCAGTTTCCCTTTGCAGAATGCAGCTCCTAGCAGCGCGTTTTGTGCGGTTTCGGAGCTAGGCCCTAGGTGGGGCCCTCCCGAGCTGGCTCTGGGGGGGTTGCTAGGGCCAGTGCACACAGGGCTTCTTCAGGCCAAATCAGCCTTCTCCGCGAAGGAGAAGACGTTTGGAGTTGGTTTCCAGCGGCGGAGACCACCAGCCAAGCAGCAGTGCCCACGGAGCCAGAGGCAGCCCAGACCCTCCCTGGCCCTATGGGGAGCCTAGGGCTAGGTGAGAACCAGGCAGGCGCTGCGCTCCTGAGCCAAGCCGCATCGGGGCTGAGGTTTGTTCCCCGAGCCCAGTTTCCCTTTGCAGAATGCAGCTCCTAGCAGCGCGTTTTGTGCGGTTTCGGAGCTAGGCCCTAGGTGGGGCCCTCCCGAGCTGGCTCTGGGGGGGTTGCTAGGGCCAGTGCACACAGGGCTTCTTCAGGCCAAATCAGCCTTCTCCGCGAAGGAGAAGACGTTTGGAGTTGGTTTCCAGCGGCGGAGACCACCAGCCAAGCAGCAGTGCCCACGGAGCCAGAGGCAGCCCAGACCCTCCCTGGCCCTATGGGGAGCCTAGGGCTAGGTGAGAACCAGGCAGGCGCTGCGCTCCTGAGCCAAGCCGCATCGGGGCTGAGGTTTGTTCCCCGAGCCCAGTTTCCCTTTGCAGAATGCAGCTCCTAGCAGCGCGTTTTGTGCGGTTTCGGAGCTAGGCCCTAGGTGGGGCCCTCCCGAGCTGGCTCTGGGGGGGTTGCTAGGGCCAGTGCACACAGGGCTTCTTCAGGCCAAATCAGCCTTCTCCGCGAAGGAGAAGACGTTTGGAGTTGGTTTCCAGCGGCGGAGACCACCAGCCAAGCAGCAGTGCCCACGGAGCCAGAGGCAGCCCAGACCCTCCCTGGCCCTATGGGGAGCCTAGGGCTAGGTGAGAACCAGGCAGGCGCTGCGCTCCTGAGCCAAGCCGCATCGGGGCTGAGGTTTGTTCCCCGAGCCCAGTTTCCCTTTGCAGAATGCAGCTCCTAGCAGCGCGTTTTGTGCGGTTTCGGAGCTAGGCCCTAGGTGGGGCCCTCCCGAGCTGGCTCTGGGGGGGTTGCTAGGGCCAGTGCACACAGGGCTTCTTCAGGCCAAATCAGCCTTCTCCGCGAAGGAGAAGACGTTTGGAGTTGGTTTCCAGCGGCGGAGACCACCAGCCAAGCAGCAGTGCCCACGGAGACAGAGGCAGCCCGGACCCTCCTTGGCCCTATGGGGAGCCTAGGGCTAGGTGAGAACCAGGCAGGCGCTGCGCTCCTGAGCCAAGCCGCATCGGGGCTGAGGTTTGTTCCCCGAGCCCAGTTTCCCTTTGCAGAATGCAGCTCCTAGCAGCGCGTTTTGTGCGGTTTCGGAGCTAGGCCCTAGGTGGGGCCCTCCCGAGCTGGCTCTGGGGGGGTTGCTAGGGCCAGTGCACACAGGGCTTCTTCAGGCCAAATCAGCCTTCTCCGCGAAGGAGAAGACGTTTGGAGTTGGTTTCCAGCGGCGGAGACCACCAGCCAAGCAGCAGTGCCCACGGAGCCAGAGGCAGCCCGGACCCTCCTTGGCCCTATGGGGAGCCTAGGGCTAGGTGAGAACCAGGCAGGCGCTGCGCTCCTGAGCCAAGCCGCATCGGGGCTGAGGTTTGTTCCCCGAGCCCAGTTTCCCTTTGCAGAATGCAGCTCCTAGCAGCGCGTTTTGTGCGGTTTCGGAGCTAGGCCCTAGGTGGGGCCCTCCCGAGCTGGCTCTGGGGCGGTTGCCAAGGCCAGTGCACACAGGGCTTCTTCAGGCCAAATCAGCCTTCTCCGCGAAGGAGAAGACGTTTGGAGTTGGTTTCCAGCGGCGGAGACCACCAGCCAAGCAGCAGTGCCCACGGAGCCAGAGGCAGCCCAGACCCTCCCTGGCCCTATGGGGAGCCTAGGGCTAGGTGAGAACCAGGCAGGCGCTGCGCTCCTGAGCCAAGCCGCATCGGGGCTGAGGTTTGTTCCCCGAGCCCAGTTTCCCTTTGCAGAATGCAGCTCCTAGCAGCGCGTTTTGTGCGGTTTCGGAGCTAGGCCCTAGGTGGGGCCCTCCCGAGCTGGCTCTGGGGGGGTTGCTAGGGCCAGTGCACACAGGGCTTCTTCAGGCCAAATCAGCCTTCTCCGCGAAGGAGAAGACGTTTGGAGTTGGTTTCCAGCGGCGGAGACCACCAGCCAAGCAGCAGTGCCCACGGAGCCAGAGGCAGCCCGGACCCTCCTTGGCCCTATGGGGAGCCTAGGGCTAGGTGAGAACCAGGCAGGCGCTGCGCTCCTGAGCCAAGCCGCATCGGGGCTGAGGTTTGTTCCCCGAGCCCAGTTTCCCTTTGCAGAATGCAGCTCCTAGCAGCGCGTTTTGTGCGGTTTCGGAGCTAGGCCCTAGGTGGGGCCCTCCCGAGCTGGCTCTGGGGGGGTTGCTAGGGCCAGTGCACACAGGGCTTCTTCAGGCCAAATCAGCCTTCTCCGCGAAGGAGAAGACGTTTGGAGTTGGTTTCCAGCGGCGGAGACCACCAGCCAAGCAGCAGTGCCCACGGAGCCAGAGGCAGCCCAGACCCTCCCTGGCCCTATGGGGAGCCTAGGGCTAGGTGAGAACCAGGCAGGCGCTGCGCTCCTGAGCCAAGCCGCATCGGGGCTGAGGTTTGTTCCCCGAGCCCAGTTTCCCTTTGCAGAATGCAGCTCCTAGCAGCGCGTTTTGTGCGGTTTCGGAGCTAGGCCCTAGGTGGGGCCCTCCCGAGCTGGCTCTGGGGCGGTTGCTAGGGCCAGTGCACACAGGGCTTCTTCAGGCCAAATCAGCCTTCTCCGCGAAGGAGAAGACGTTTGGAGTTGGTTTCCAGCGGCGGAGACCACCAGCCAAGCAGCAGTGCCCACGGAGCCAGAGGCAGCCCAGACCCTCCCTGGCCCTATGGGGAGCCTAGGGCTAGGTGAGAACCAGGCAGGCGCTGCGCTCCTGAGCCAAGCCGCATCGGGGCTGAGGTTTGTTCCCCGAGCCCAGTTTCCCTTTGCAGAATGCAGCTCCTAGCAGCGCGTTTTGTGCGGTTTCGGAGCTAGGCCCTAGGTGGGGCCCTCCCGAGCTGGCTCTGGGGCGGTTGCTAGGGCCAGTGCACACAGGGCTTCTTCAGGCCAAATCAGCCTTCTCCGCGAAGGAGAAGACGTTTGGAGTTGGTTTCCAGCGGCGGAGACCACCAGCCAAGCAGCAGTGCCCACGGAGCCAGAGGCAGCCCAGACCCTCCCTGGCCCTATGGGCAGCCTAGGGCTAGGTGAGAACCAGGCAGGCGCTGCGCTCCTGAGCCAAGCCGCATCGGGGCTGAGGTTTGTTCCCCGAGCCCAGTTTCCCTTTGCAGAATGCAGCTCCTAGCAGCGCGTTTTGTGCGGTTTCGGAGCTAGGCCCTAGGTGGGGCCCTCCCGAGCTGGCTCTGGGGGGGTTGCTAGGGCCAGTGCACACAGGGCTTCTTCAGGCCAAATCAGCCTTCTCCGCGAAGGAGAAGACGTTTGGAGTTGGTTTCCAGCGGCGGAGACCACCAGCCAAGCAGCAGTGCCCACGGAGCCAGAGGCAGCCCAGACCCTCCCTGGCCCTATGGGGAGCCTAGGGCTAGGTGAGAACCAGGCAGGCGCTGCGCTCCTGAGCCAAGCCGCATCGGGGCTGAGGTTTGTTCCCCGAGCCCAGTTTCCCTTTGCAGAATGCAGCTCCTAGCAGCGCGTTTTGTGCGGTTTCGGAGCTAGGCCCTAGGTGGAGCCCTCCCGAGCTGGCTCTGGGGGGGTTGCTAGGGCCAGTGCACACAGGGCTTCTTCAGGCCCAATCAGCCTTCTCCGCGAAGGAGAAGACGTTTGGAGTTGGTTTCCAGCGGCGGAGACCACCAGCCAAGCAGCAGTGCCCACGGAGCCAGAGGCAGCCCAGACCCTCCCTGGCCCTATGGGGAGCCTAGGGCTAGGTGAGAAGCAGGCAGGCGCTGCGCTCCTGAGCCAAGCCGCATCGGGGCTGAGGTTTGTTCCCCGAGCCCAGTTTCCCTTTGCAGAATGCAGCTCCTAGCAGCGCGTTTTGTGCGGTTTCGGAGCTAGGCCCTAGGTGGGGCCCTCCCGAGCTGGCTCTGGGGGGGTTGCTAGGGCCAGTGCACACAGGGCTTCTTCAGGCCAAATCAGCCTTCTCCGCGAAGGAGAAGACGTTTGGAGTTGGTTTCCAGCGGCGGAGACCACCAGCCAAGCAGCAGTGCCCACGGAGCCAGAGGCAGCCCAGACCCTCCCTGGCCCTATGGGCAGCCTAGGGCTAGGTGAGAACCAGGCAGGCGCTGCGCTCCTGAGCCAAGCCGCATCGGGGCTGAGGTTTGTTCCCCGAGCCCAGTTTCCCTTTGCAGAATGCAGCTCCTAGCAGCGCGTTTTGTGCGGTTTCGGAGCTAGGCCCTAGGTGGGGCCCTCCCGAGCTGGCTCTGGGGGGGTTGCTAGGGCCAGTGCACACAGGGCTTCTTCAGGCCAAATCAGCCTTCTCCGCGAAGGAGAAGACGTTTGGAGTTGGTTTCCAGCGGCGGAGACCACCAGCCAAGCAGCAGTGCCCACGGAGCCAGAGGCAGCCCAGACCCTCCCTGGCCCTATGGGGAGCCTAGGGCTAGGTGAGAACCAGGCAGGCGCTGCGCTCCTGAGCCAAGCCGCATCGGGGCTGAGGTTTGTTCCCCGAGCCCAGTTTCCCTTTGCAGAATGCAGCTCCTAGCAGCGCGTTTTGTGCGGTTTCGGAGCTAGGCCCTAGGTGGGGCCCTCCCGAGCTGGCTCTGGGGGGGTTGCTAGGGCCAGTGCACACAGGGCTTCTTCAGGCCAAATCAGCCTTCTCCGCGAAGGAGAAGACGTTTGGAGTTGGTTTCCAGCGGCGGAGACCACCAGCCAAGCAGCAGTGCCCACGGAGCCAGAGGCAGCCCGGACCCTCCTTGGCCCTATGGGCAGCCTAGGGCTAGGTGAGAACCAGGCAGGCGCTGCGCTCCTGAGCCAAGCCGCATCGGGGCTGAGGTTTGTTCCCCGAGCCCAGTTTCCCTTTGCAGAATGCAGCTCCTAGCAGCGCGTTTTGTGCGGTTTCGGAGCTAGGCCCTAGGTGGGGCCCTCCCGAGCTGGCTCTGGGGCGGTTGCTAGGGCCAGTGCACACAGGGCTTCTTCAGGCCAAATCAGCCTTCTCCGCGAAGGAGAAGACGTTTGGAGTTGGTTTCCAGCGGCGGAGACCACCAGCCAAGCAGCAGTGCCCACGGAGCCAGAGGCAGCCCAGACCCTCCCTGGCCCTATGGGGAGCCTAGGGCTAGGTGAGAACCAGGCAGGCGCTGCGCTCCTGAGCCAAGCCGCATCGGGGCTGAGGTTTGTTCCCCGAGCCCAGTTTCCCTTTGCAGAATGCAGCTCCTAGCAGCGCGTTTTGTGCGGTTTCGGAGCTAGGCCCTAGGTGGGGCCCTCCCGAGCTGGCTCTGGGGCGGTTGCTAGGGCCAGTGCACACAGGGCTTCTTCAGGCCAAATCAGCCTTCTCCGCGAAGGAGAAGACGTTTGGAGTTGGTTTCCAGCGGCGGAGACCACCAGCCAAGCAGCAGTGCCCACGGAGCCAGAGGCAGCCCAGACCCTCCCTGGCCCTATGGGCAGCCTAGGGCTAGGTGAGAACCAGGCAGGCGCTGCGCTCCTGAGCCAAGCCGCATCGGGGCTGAGGTTTGTTCCCCGAGCCCAGTTTCCCTTTGCAGAATGCAGCTCCTAGCAGCGCGTTTTGTGCGGTTTCGGAGCTAGGCCCTAGGTGGGGCCCTCCCGAGCTGGCTCTGGGGGGGTTGCTAGGGCCAGTGCACACAGGGCTTCTTCAGGCCAAATCAGCCTTCTCCGCGAAGGAGAAGACGTTTGGAGTTGGTTTCCAGCGGCGGAGACCACCAGCCAAGCAGCAGTGCCCACGGAGCCAGAGGCAGCCCAGACCCTCCCTGGCCCTATGGGCAACCTAGGGCTAGGTGAGAACCAGGCAGGCGCTGCGCTCCTGAGCCAAGCCGCATCGGGGCTGAGGTTTGTTCCCCGAGCCCAGTTTCCCTTTGCAGAATGCAGCTCCTAGCAGCGCGTTTTGTGCGGTTTCGGAGCTAGGCCCTAGGTGGGGCCCTCCCGAGCTGGCTCTGGGGCGGTTGCTAGGGCCAGTGCACACAGGGCTTCTTCAGGCCCAATCAGCCTTCTCCGCGAAGGAGAAGACGTTTGGAGTTGGTTTCCAGCGGCGGAGACCACCAGCCAAGCAGCAGTGCCCACGGAGCCAGAGGCAGCCCAGACCCTCCCTGGCCCTATGGGGAGCCTAGGGCTAGGTGAGAACCAGGCAGGCGCTGCGCTCCTGAGCCAAGCCGCATCGGGGCTGAGGTTTGTTCCCCGAGCCCAGTTTCCCTTTGCAGAATGCAGCTCCTAGCAGCGCGTTTTGTGCGGTTTCGGAGCTAGGCCCTAGGTGGGGCCCTCCCGAGCTGGCTCTGGGGCGGTTGCTAGGGCCAGTGCACACAGGGCTTCTTCAGGCCAAATCAGCCTTCTCCGCGAAGGAGAAGACGTTTGGAGTTGGTTTCCAGCGGCGGAGACCACCAGCCAAGCAGCAGTGCCCACGGAGCCAGAGGCAGCCCAGACCCTCCCTGGCCCTATGGGCAGCCTAGGGCTAGGTGAGAACCAGGCAGGCGCTGCGCTCCTGAGCCAAGCCGCATCGGGGCTGAGGTTTGTTCCCCGAGCCCAGTTTCCCTTTGCAGAATGCAGCTCCTAGCAGCGCGTTTTGTGCGGTTTCGGAGCTAGGCCCTAGGTGGGGCCCTCCCGAGCTGGCTCTGGGGCGGTTGCCAAGGCCAGTGCACACAGGGCTTCTTCAGGCCAAATCAGCCTTCTCCGCGAAGGAGAAGACGTTTGGAGTTGGTTTCCAGCGGCGGAGACCACCAGCCAAGCAGCAGTGCCCACGGAGCCAGAGGCAGCCCAGACCCTCCCTGGCCCTATGGGGAGCCTAGGGCTAGGTGAGAACCAGGCAGGCGCTGCGCTCCTGAGCCAAGCCGCATCGGGGCTGAGGTTTGTTCCCCGAGCCCAGTTTCCCTTTGCAGAATGCAGCTCCTAGCAGCGCGTTTTGTGCGGTTTCGGAGCTAGGCCCTAGGTGGGGCCCTCCCGAGCTGGCTCTGGGGGGGTTGCTAGGGCCAGTGCACACAGGGCTTCTTCAGGCCAAATCAGCCTTCTCCGCGAAGGAGAAGACGTTTGGAGTTGGTTTCCAGCGGCGGAGACCACCAGCCAAGCAGCAGTGCCCACGGAGCCAGAGGCAGCCCAGACCCTCCTTGGCCCTATGGGCAGCCAAGGGCTAGGTGAGAACCAGGCAGGCGCTGCGCTCCTGAGCCAAGCCGCATCGGGGCTGAGGTTTGTTCCCCGAGCCCAGTTTCCCTTTGCAGAATGCAGCTCCTAGCAGCGCGTTTTGTGCGGTTTCGGAGCTAGGCCCTAGGTGGGGCCCTCCCGAGCTGGCTCTGGGGGGGTTGCTAGGGCCAGTGCACACAGGGCTTCTTCAGGCCAAATCAGCCTTCTCCGCGAAGGAGAAGACGTTTGGAGTTGGTTTCCAGCGGCGGAGACCACCAGCCAAGCAGCAGTGCCCACGGAGCCAGAGGCAGCCCAGACCCTCCCTGGCCCTATGGGGAGCCTAGGGCTAGGTGAGAACCAGGCAGGCGCTGCGCTCCTGAGCCAAGCCGCATCGGGGCTGAGGTTTGTTCCCCGAGCCCAGTTTCCCTTTGCAGAATGCAGCTCCTAGCAGCGCGTTTTGTGCGGTTTCGGAGCTAGGCCCTAGGTGGGGCCCTCCCGAGCTGGCTCTGGGGGGGTTGCTAGGGCCAGTGCACACAGGGCTTCTTCAGGCCAAATCAGCCTTCTCCGCGAAGGAGAAGACGTTTGGAGTTGGTTTCCAGCGGCGGAGACCACCAGCCAAGCAGCAGTGCCCACGGAGCCAGAGGCAGCCCAGACCCTCCCTGGCCCTATGGGGAGCCTAGGGCTAGGTGAGAACCAGGCAGGCGCTGCGCTCCTGAGCCAAGCCGCATCGGGGCTGAGGTTTGTTCCCCGAGCCCAGCTTCCCTTTGCAGAATGCAGCTCCTAGCAGCGCGTTTTGTGCGGTTTCGGAGCTAGGCCCTAGGTGGGGCCCTCCCGAGCTGGCTCTGGGGGGGTTGCTAGGGCCAGTGCACACAGGGCTTCTTCAGGCCAAATCAGCCTTCTCCGCGAAGGAGAAGACGTTTGGAGTTGGTTTCCAGCGGCGGAGACCACCAGCCAAGCAGCAGTGCCCACGGAGCCAGAGGCAGCCCAGACCCTCCCTGGCCCTATGGGGAGCCTAGGGCTAGGTGAGAACCAGGCAGGCGCTGCGCTCCTGAGCCAAGCCGCATCGGGGCTGAGGTTTGTTCCCCGAGCCCAGTTTCCCTTTGCAGAATGCAGCTCCTAGCAGCGCGTTTTGTGCGGTTTCGGAGCTAGGCCCTAGGTGGGGCCCTCCCGAGCTGGCTCTGGGGCGGTTGCCAGGGCCAGTGCACACAGGGCTTCTTCAGGCCAAATCAGCCTTCTCCGCGAAGGAGAAGACGTTTGGAGTTGGTTTCCAGCGGCGGAGACCACCAGCCAAGCAGCAGTGCCCACGGAGCCAGAGGCAGCCCAGACCCTCCCTGGCCCTATGGGGAGCCTAGGGCTAGGTGAGAACCAGGCAGGCGCTGCGCTCCTGAGCCAAGCCGCATCGGGGCTGAGGTTTGTTCCCCGAGCCCAGTTTCCCTTTGCAGAATGCAGCTCCTAGCAGCGCGTTTTGTGCGGTTTCGGAGCTAGGCCCTAGGTGGGGCCCTCCCGAGCTGGCTCTGGGGGGGTTGCTAGGGCCAGTGCACACAGGGCTTCTTCAGGCCAAATCAGCCTTCTCCGCGAAGGAGAAGACGTTTGGAGTTGGTTTCCAGCGGCGGAGACCACCAGCCAAGCAGCAGTGCCCACGGAGCCAGAGGCAGCCCAGACCCTCCTTGGCCCTATGGGCAGCCTAGGGCTAGGTGAGAACCAGGCAGGCGCTGCGCTCCTGAGCCAAGCCGCATCGGGGCTGAGGTTTGTTCCCCGAGCCCAGTTTCCCTTTGCAGAATGCAGCTCCTAGCAGCGCGTTTTGTGCGGTTTCGGAGCTAGGCCCTAGGTGGGGCCCTCCCGAGCTGGCTCTGGGGCGGTTGCCAAGGCCAGTGCACACAGGGCTTCTTCAGGCCAAATCAGCCTTCTCCGCGAAGGAGAAGACGTTTGGAGTTGGTTTCCAGCGGCGGAGACCACCAGCCAAGCAGCAGTGCCCACGGAGCCAGAGGCAGCCCAGACCCTCCCTGGCCCTATGGGGAGCCTAGGGCTAGGTGAGAACCAGGCAGGCGCTGCGCTCCTGAGCCAAGCCGCATCGGGGCTGAGGTTTGTTCCCCGAGCCCAGTTTCCCTTTGCAGAATGCAGCTCCTAGCAGCGCGTTTTGTGCGGTTTCGGAGCTAGGCCCTAGGTGGGGCCCTCCCGAGCTGGCTCTGGGGGGGTTGCTAGGGCCAGTGCACACAGGGCTTCTTCAGGCCAAATCAGCCTTCTCCGCGAAGGAGAAGACGTTTGGAGTTGGTTTCCAGCGGCGGAGACCACCAGCCAAGCAGCAGTGCCCACGGAGCCAGAGGCAGCCCAGACCCTCCTTGGCCCTATGGGCAGCCTAGGGCTAGGTGAGAACCAGGCAGGCGCTGCGCTCCTGAGCCAAGCCGCATCGGGGCTGAGGTTTGTTCCCCGAGCCCAGTTTCCCTTTGCAGAATGCAGCTCCTAGCAGCGCGTTTTGTGCGGTTTCGGAGCTAGGCCCTAGGTGGGGCCCTCCCGAGCTGGCTCTGGGGGGGTTGCTAGGGCCAGTGCACACAGGGCTTCTTCAGGCCAAATCAGCCTTCTCCGCGAAGGAGAAGACGTTTGGAGTTGGTTTCCAGCGGCGGAGACCACCAGCCAAGCAGCAGTGCCCACGGAGCCAGAGGCAGCCCAGACCCTCCCTGGCCCTATGGGGAGCCTAGGGCTAGGTGAGAACCAGGCAGGCGCTGCGCTCCTGAGCCAAGCCGCATCGGGGCTGAGGTTTGTTCCCCGAGCCCAGTTTCCCTTTGCAGAATGCAGCTCCTAGCAGCGCGTTTTGTGCGGTTTCGGAGCTAGGCCCTAGGTGGGGCCCTCCCGAGCTGGCTCTGGGGGGGTTGCTAGGGCCAGTGCACACAGGGCTTCTTCAGGCCAAATCAGCCTTCTCCGCGAAGGAGAAGACGTTTGGAGTTGGTTTCCAGCGGCGGAGACCACCAGCCAAGCAGCAGTGCCCACGGAGCCAGAGGCAGCCCAGACCCTCCCTGGCCCTATGGGGAGCCTAGGGCTAGGTGAGAACCAGGCAGGCGCTGCGCTCCTGAGCCAAGCCGCATCGGGGCTGAGGTTTGTTCCCCGAGCCCAGCTTCCCTTTGCAGAATGCAGCTCCTAGCAGCGCGTTTTGTGCGGTTTCGGAGCTAGGCCCTAGGTGGGGCCCTCCCGAGCTGGCTCTGGGGGGGTTGCTAGGGCCAGTGCACACAGGGCTTCTTCAGGCCAAATCAGCCTTCTCCGCGAAGGAGAAGACGTTTGGAGTTGGTTTCCAGCGGCGGAGACCACCAGCCAAGCAGCAGTGCCCACGGAGCCAGAGGCAGCCCAGACCCTCCCTGGCCCTATGGGGAGCCTAGGGCTAGGTGAGAACCAGGCAGGCGCTGCGCTCCTGAGCCAAGCCGCATCGGGGCTGAGGTTTGTTCCCCGAGCCCAGTTTCCCTTTGCAGAATGCAGCTCCTAGCAGCGCGTTTTGTGCGGTTTCGGAGCTAGGCCCTAGGTGGGGCCCTCCCGAGCTGGCTCTGGGGGGGTTGCTAGGGCCAGTGCACACAGGGCTTCTTCAGGCCAAATCAGCCTTCTCCGCGAAGGAGAAGACGTTTGGAGTTGGTTTCCAGCGGCGGAGACCACCAGCCAAGCAGCAGTGCCCACGGAGCCAGAGGCAGCCCAGACCCTCCCTGGCCCTATGGGGAGCCTAGGGCTAGGTGAGAACCAGGCAGGCGCTGCGCTCCTGAGCCAAGCCGCATCGGGGCTGAGGTTTGTTCCCCGAGCCCAGTTTCCCTTTGCAGAATGCAGCTCCTAGCAGCGCGTTTTGTGCGGTTTCGGAGCTAGGCCCTAGGTGGGGCCCTCCCGAGCTGGCTCTGGGGGGGTTGCTAGGGCCAGTGCACACAGGGCTTCTTCAGGCCAAATCAGCCTTCTCCGCGAAGGAGAAGACGTTTGGAGTTGGTTTCCAGCGGCGGAGACCACCAGCCAAGCAGCAGTGCCCACGGAGCCAGAGGCAGCCCAGACCCTCCCTGGCCCTATGGGGAGCCTAGGGCTAGGTGAGAACCAGGCAGGCGCTGCGCTCCTGAGCCAAGCCGCATCGGGGCTGAGGTTTGTTCCCCGAGCCCAGCTTCCCTTTGCAGAATGCAGCTCCTAGCAGCGCGTTTTGTGCGGTTTCGGAGCTAGGCCCTAGGTGGGGCCCTCCCGAGCTGGCTCTGGGGGGGTTGCTAGGGCCAGTGCACACAGGGCTTCTTCAGGCCAAATCAGCCTTCTCCGCGAAGGAGAAGACGTTTGGAGTTGGTTTCCAGCGGCGGAGACCACCAGCCAAGCAGCAGTGCCCACGGAGCCAGAGGCAGCCCAGACCCTCCCTGGCCCTATGGGGAGCCTAGGGCTAGGTGAGAACCAGGCAGGCGCTGCGCTCCTGAGCCAAGCCGCATCGGGGCTGAGGTTTGTTCCCCGAGCCCAGTTTCCCTTTGCAGAATGCAGCTCCTAGCAGCGCGTTTTGTGCGGTTTCGGAGCTAGGCCCTAGGTGGGGCCCTCCCGAGCTGGCTCTGGGGGGGTTGCTAGGGCCAGTGCACACAGGGCTTCTTCAGGCCAAATCAGCCTTCTCCGCGAAGGAGAAGACGTTTGGAGTTGGTTTCCAGCGGCGGAGACCACCAGCCAAGCAGCAGTGCCCACGGAGCCAGAGGCAGCCCAGACCCTCCCTGGCCCTATGGGGAGCCTAGGGCTAGGTGAGAACCAGGCAGGCGCTGCGCTCCTGAGCCAAGCCGCATCGGGGCTGAGGTTTGTTCCCCGAGCCCAGCTTCCCTTTGCAGAATGCAGCTCCTAGCAGCGCGTTTTGTGCGGTTTCGGAGCTAGGCCCTAGGTGGGGCCCTCCCGAGCTGGCTCTGGGGGGGTTGCTAGGGCCAGTGCACACAGGGCTTCTTCAGGCCAAATCAGCCTTCTCCGCGAAGGAGAAGACGTTTGGAGTTGGTTTCCAGCGGCGGAGACCACCAGCCAAGCAGCAGTGCCCACGGAGCCAGAGGCAGCCCAGACCCTCCCTGGCCCTATGGGGAGCCTAGGGCTAGGTGAGAACCAGGCAGGCGCTGCGCTCCTGAGCCAAGCCGCATCGGGGCTGAGGTTTGTTCCCCGAGCCCAGTTTCCCTTTGCAGAATGCAGCTCCTAGCAGCGCGTTTTGTGCGGTTTCGGAGCTAGGCCCTAGGTGGGGCCCTCCCGAGCTGGCTCTGGGGGGGTTGCTAGGGCCAGTGCACACAGGGCTTCTTCAGGCCAAATCAGCCTTCTCCGCGAAGGAGAAGACGTTTGGAGTTGGTTTCCAGCGGCGGAGACCACCAGCCAAGCAGCAGTGCCCACGGAGCCAGAGGCAGCCCAGACCCTCCCTGGCCCTATGGGGAGCCTAGGGCTAGGTGAGAAGCAGGCAGGCGCTGCGCTCCTGAGCCAAGCCGCATCGGGGCTGAGGTTTGTTCCCCGAGCCCAGTTTCCCTTTGCAGAATGCAGCTCCTAGCAGCGCGTTTTGTGCGGTTTCGGAGCTAGGCCCTAGGTGGGGCCCTCCCGAGCTGGCTCTGGGGGGGTTGCTAGGGCCAGTGCACACAGGGCTTCTTCAGGCCAAATCAGCCTTCTCCGCGAAGGAGAAGACGTTTGGAGTTGGTTTCCAGCGGCGGAGACCACCAGCCAAGCAGCAGTGCCCACGGAGCCAGAGGCAGCCCAGACCCTCCTTGGCCCTATGGGGAGCCTAGGGCTAGGTGAGAACCAGGCAGGCGCTGCGCTCCTGAGCCAAGCCGCATCGGGGCTGAGGTTTGTTCCCCGAGCCCAGTTTCCCTTTGCAGAATGCAGCTCCTAGCAGCGCGTTTTGTGCGGTTTCGGAGCTAGGCCCTAGGTGGGGCCCTCCCGAGCTGGCTCTGGGGGGGTTGCTAGGGCCAGTGCACACAGGGCTTCTTCAGGCCAAATCAGCCTTCTCCGCGAAGGAGAAGACGTTTGGAGTTGGTTTCCAGCGGCGGAGACCACCAGCCAAGCAGCAGTGCCCACGGAGCCAGAGGCAGCCCAGACCCTCCCTGGCCCTATGGGGAGCCTAGGGCTAGGTGAGAACCAGGCAGGCGCTGCGCTCCTGAGCCAAGCCGCATCGGGGCTGAGGTTTGTTCCCCGAGCCCAGTTTCCCTTTGCAGAATGCAGCTCCTAGCAGCGCGTTTTGTGCGGTTTCGGAGCTAGGCCCTAGGTGGGGCCCTCCCGAGCTGGCTCTGGGGGGGTTGCTAGGGCCAGTGCACACAGGGCTTCTTCAGGCCAAATCAGCCTTCTCCGCGAAGGAGAAGACGTTTGGAGTTGGTTTCCAGCGGCGGAGACCACCAGCCAAGCAGCAGTGCCCACGGAGCCAGAGGCAGCCCAGACCCTCCCTGGCCCTATGGGGAGCCTAGGGCTAGGTGAGAACCAGGCAGGTGCTGCGCTCCTGAGCCAAGCCGCATCGGGGCTGAGGTTTGTTCCCCGAGCCCAGTTTCCCTTTGCAGAATGCAGCTCCTAGCAGCGCGTTTTGTGCGGTTTCGGAGCTAGGCCCTAGGTGGGGCCCTCCCGAGCTGGCTCTGGGGCGGTTGCTAGGGCCAGTGCACACAGGGCTTCTTCAGGCCAAATCAGCCTTCTCCGCGAAGGAGAAGACGTTTGGAGTTGGTTTCCAGCGGCGGAGACCACCAGCCAAGCAGCAGTGCCCACGGAGCCAGAGGCAGCCCAGACCCTCCCTGGCCCTATGGGGAGCCTAGGGCTAGGTGAGAACCAGGCAGGCGCTGCGCTCCTGAGCCAAGCCGCATCGGGGCTGAGGTTTGTTCCCCGAGCCCAGCTTCCCTTTGCAGAATGCAGCTCCTAGCAGCGCGTTTTGTGCGGTTTCGGAGCTAGGCCCTAGGTGGGGCCCTCCCGAGCTGGCTCTGGGGGGGTTGCTAGGGCCAGTGCACACAGGGCTTCTTCAGGCCAAATCAGCCTTCTCCGCGAAGGAGAAGACGTTTGGAGTTGGTTTCCAGCGGCGGAGACCACCAGCCAAGCAGCAGTGCCCACGGAGCCAGAGGCAGCCCAGACCCTCCCTGGCCCTATGGGCAGCCTAGGGCTAGGTGAGAACCAGGCAGGCGCTGCGCTCCTGAGCCAAGCCGCATCGGGGCTGAGGTTTGTTCCCCGAGCCCAGTTTCCCTTTGCAGAATGCAGCTCCTAGCAGCGCGTTTTGTGCGGTTTCGGAGCTAGGCCCTAGGTGGGGCCCTCCCGAGCTGGCTCTGGGGGGGTTGCTAGGGCCAGTGCACACAGGGCTTCTTCAGGCCAAATCAGCCTTCTCCGCGAAGGAGAAGACGTTTGGAGTTGGTTTCCAGCGGCGGAGACCACCAGCCAAGCAGCAGTGCCCACGGAGGCAGAGGCAGCCCAGACCCTCCTTGGCCCTATGGGCAGCCTAGGGCTAGGTGAGAACCAGGCAGGCGCTGCGCTCCTGAGCCAAGCCGCATCGGGGCTGAGGTTTGTTCCCCGAGCCCAGTTTCCCTTTGCAGAATGCAGCTCCTAGCAGCGCGTTTTGTGCGGTTTCGGAGCTAGGCCCTAGGTGGGGCCCTCCCGAGCTGGCTCTGGGGGGGTTGCTAGGGCCAGTGCACACAGGGCTTCTTCAGGCCAAATCAGCCTTCTCCGCGAAGGAGAAGACGTTTGGAGTTGGTTTCCAGCGGCGGAGACCACCAGCCAAGCAGCAGTGCCCACGGAGCCAGAGGCAGCCCAGACCCTCCCTGGCCCTATGGGCAGCCTAGGGCTAGGTGAGAACCAGGCAGGCGCTGCGCTCCTGAGCCAAGCCGCATCGGGGCTGAGGTTTGTTCCCCGAGCCCAGTTTCCCTTTGCAGAATGCAGCTCCTAGCAGCGCGTTTTGTGCGGTTTCGGAGCTAGGCCCTAGGTGGGGCCCTCCCGAGCTGGCTCTGGGGGGGTTGCTAGGGCCAGTGCACACAGGGCTTCTTCAGGCCAAATCAGCCTTCTCCGCGAAGGAGAAGACGTTTGGAGTTGGTTTCCAGCGGCGGAGACCACCAGCCAAGCAGCAGTGCCCACGGAGCCAGAGGCAGCCCAGACCCTCCCTGGCCCTATGGGGAGCCTAGGGCTAGGTGAGAACCAGGCAGGCGCTGCGCTCCTGAGCCAAGCCGCATCGGGGCTGAGGTTTGTTCCCCGAGCCCAGTTTCCCTTTGCAGAATGCAGCTCCTAGCAGCGCGTTTTGTGCGGTTTCGGAGCTAGGCCCTAGGTGGGGCCCTCCCGAGCTGGCTCTGGGGGGGTTGCTAGGGCCAGTGCACACAGGGCTTCTTCAGGCCAAATCAGCCTTCTCCGCGAAGGAGAAGACGTTTGGAGTTGGTTTCCAGCGGCGGAGACCACCAGCCAAGCAGCAGTGCCCACGGAGCCAGAGGCAGCCCAGACCCTCCCTGGCCCTATGGGGAGCCTAGGGCTAGGTGAGAACCAGGCAGGCGCTGCGCTCCTGAGCCAAGCCGCATCGGGGCTGAGGTTTGTTCCCCGAGCCCAGCTTCCCTTTGCAGAATGCAGCTCCTAGCAGCGCGTTTTGTGCGGTTTCGGAGCTAGGCCCTAGGTGGGGCCCTCCCGAGCTGGCTCTGGGGGGGTTGCTAGGGCCAGTGCACACAGGGCTTCTTCAGGCCAAATCAGCCTTCTCCGCGAAGGAGAAGACGTTTGGAGTTGGTTTCCAGCGGCGGAGACCACCAGCCAAGCAGCAGTGCCCACGGAGCCAGAGGCAGCCCAGACCCTCCCTGGCCCTATGGGGAGCCTAGGGCTAGGTGAGAACCAGGCAGGCGCTGCGCTCCTGAGCCAAGCCGCATCGGGGCTGAGGTTTGTTCCCCGAGCCCAGTTTCCCTTTGCAGAATGCAGCTCCTAGCAGCGCGTTTTGTGCGGTTTCGGAGCTAGGCCCTAGGTGGGGCCCTCCCGAGCTGGCTCTGGGGGGGTTGCTAGGGCCAGTGCACACAGGGCTTCTTCAGGCCAAATCAGCCTTCTCCGCGAAGGAGAAGACGTTTGGAGTTGGTTTCCAGCGGCGGAGACCACCAGCCAAGCAGCAGTGCCCACGGAGCCAGAGGCAGCCCAGACCCTCCTTGGCCCTATGGGGAGCCTAGGGCTAGGTGAGAACCAGGCAGGCGCTGCGCTCCTGAGCCAAGCCGCATCGGGGCTGAGGTTTGTTCCCCGAGCCCAGTTTCCCTTTGCAGAATGCAGCTCCTAGCAGCGCGTTTTGTGCGGTTTCGGAGCTAGGCCCTAGGTGGGGCCCTCCCGAGCTGGCTCTGGGGGGGTTGCTAGGGCCAGTGCACACAGGGCTTCTTCAGGCCAAATCAGCCTTCTCCGCGAAGGAGAAGACGTTTGGAGTTGGTTTCCAGCGGCGGAGACCACCAGCCAAGCAGCAGTGCCCACGGAGCCAGAGGCAGCCCAGACCCTCCCTGGCCCTATGGGGAGCCTAGGGCTAGGTGAGAACCAGGCAGGCGCTGCGCTCCTGAGCCAAGCCGCATCGGGGCTGAGGTTTGTTCCCCGAGCCCAGTTTCCCTTTGCAGAATGCAGCTCCTAGCAGCGCGTTTTGTGCGGTTTCGGAGCTAGGCCCTAGGTGGGGCCCTCCCGAGCTGGCTCTGGGGGGGTTGCTAGGGCCAGTGCACACAGGGCTTCTTCAGGCCAAATCAGCCTTCTCCGCGAAGGAGAAGACGTTTGGAGTTGGTTTCCAGCGGCGGAGACCACCAGCCAAGCAGCAGTGCCCACGGAGCCAGAGGCAGCCCAGACCCTCCCTGGCCCTATGGGGAGCCTAGGGCTAGGTGAGAACCAGGCAGGCGCTGCGCTCCTGAGCCAAGCCGCATCGGGGCTGAGGTTTGTTCCCCGAGCCCAGTTTCCCTTTGCAGAATGCAGCTCCTAGCAGCGCGTTTTGTGCGGTTTCGGAGCTAGGCCCTAGGTGGGGCCCTCCCGAGCTGGCTCTGGGGGGGTTGCTAGGGCCAGTGCACACAGGGCTTCTTCAGGCCAAATCAGCCTTCTCCGCGAAGGAGAAGACGTTTGGAGTTGGTTTCCAGCGGCGGAGACCACCAGCCAAGCAGCAGTGCCCACGGAGCCAGAGGCAGCCCAGACCCTCCCTGGCCCTATGGGGAGCCTAGGGCTAGGTGAGAACCAGGCAGGCGCTGCGCTCCTGAGCCAAGCCGCATCGGGGCTGAGGTTTGTTCCCCGAGCCCAGCTTCCCTTTGCAGAATGCAGCTCCTAGCAGCGCGTTTTGTGCGGTTTCGGAGCTAGGCCCTAGGTGGGGCCCTCCCGAGCTGGCTCTGGGGCGGTTGCTAGGGCCAGTGCACACAGGGCTTCTTCAGGCCAAATCAGCCTTCTCCGCGAAGGAGAAGACGTTTGGAGTTGGTTTCCAGCGGCGGAGACCACCAGCCAAGCAGCAGTGCCCACGGAGCCAGAGGCAGCCCAGACCCTCCCTGGCCCTATGGGGAGCCTAGGGCTAGGTGAGAACCAGGCAGGCGCTGCGCTCCTGAGCCAAGCCGCATCGGGGCTGAGGTTTGTTCCCCGAGCCCAGCTTCCCTTTGCAGAATGCAGCTCCTAGCAGCGCGTTTTGTGCGGTTTCGGAGCTAGGCCCTAGGTGGGGCCCTCCCGAGCTGGCTCTGGGGGGGTTGCTAGGGCCAGTGCACACAGGGCTTCTTCAGGCCAAATCAGCCTTCTCCGCGAAGGAGAAGACGTTTGGAGTTGGTTTCCAGCGGCGGAGACCACCAGCCAAGCAGCAGTGCCCACGGAGCCAGAGGCAGCCCAGACCCTCCCTGGCCCTATGGGGAGCCTAGGGCTAGGTGAGAACCAGGCAGGCGCTGCGCTCCTGAGCCAAGCCGCATCGGGGCTGAGGTTTGTTCCCCGAGCCCAGTTTCCCTTTGCAGAATGCAGCTCCTAGCAGCGCGTTTTGTGCGGTTTCGGAGCTAGGCCCTAGGTGGGGCCCTCCCGAGCTGGCTCTGGGGGGGTTGCTAGGGCCAGTGCACACAGGGCTTCTTCAGGCCAAATCAGCCTTCTCCGCGAAGGAGAAGACGTTTGGAGTTGGTTTCCAGCGGCGGAGACCACCAGCCAAGCAGCAGTGCCCACGGAGCCAGAGGCAGCCCAGACCCTCCCTGGCCCTATGGGGAGCCTAGGGCTAGGTGAGAACCAGGCAGGCGCTGCGCTCCTGAGCCAAGCCGCATCGGGGCTGAGGTTTGTTCCCCGAGCCCAGCTTCCCTTTGCAGAATGCAGCTCCTAGCAGCGCGTTTTGTGCGGTTTCGGAGCTAGGCCCTAGGTGGGGCCCTCCCGAGCTGGCTCTGGGGCGGTTGCTAGGGCCAGTGCACACAGGGCTTCTTCAGGCCAAATCAGCCTTCTCCGCGAAGGAGAAGACGTTTGGAGTTGGTTTCCAGCGGCGGAGACCACCAGCCAAGCAGCAGTGCCCACGGAGCCAGAGGCAGCCCAGACCCTCCCTGGCCCTATGGGAAGCCTAGGGCTAGGTGAGAACCAGGCAGGCGCTGCGCTCCTGAGCCAAGCCGCATCGGGGCTGAGGTTTGTTCCCCGAGCCCAGCTTCCCTTTGCAGAATGCAGCTCCTAGCAGCGCGTTTTGTGCGGTTTCGGAGCTAGGCCCTAGGTGGGGCCCTCCCGAGCTGGCTCTGGGGGGGGTTGCTAGGGCCAGTGCACACAGGGCTTCTTCAGGCCAAATCAGCCTTCTCCGCGAAGGAGAAGACGTTTGGAGTTGGTTTCCAGCGGCGGAGACCACCAGCCAAGCAGCAGTGCCCACGGAGCCAGAGGCAGCCCAGACCCTCCCTGGCCCTATGGGGAGCCTAGGGCTAGGTGAGAAGCAGGCAGGCGCTGCGCTCCTGAGCCAAGCCGCATCGGGGCTGAGGTTTGTTCCCCGAGCCCAGTTTCCCTTTGCAGAATGCAGCTCCTAGCAGCGCGTTTTGTGCGGTTTCGGAGCTAGGCCCTAGGTGGGGCCCTCCCGAGCTGGCTCTGGGGCGGTTGCTAGGGCCAGTGCACACAGGGCTTCTTCAGGCCAAATCAGCCTTCTCCGCGAAGGAGAAGACGTTTGGAGTTGGTTTCCAGCGGCGGAGACCACCAGCCAAGCAGCAGTGCCCACGGAGCCAGAGGCAGCCCAGACCCTCCCTGGCCCTATGGGGAGCCTAGGGCTAGGTGAGAACCAGGCAGACGCTGCGCTCCTGAGCCAAGCCGCATCGGGGCTGAGGTTTGTTCCCCGAGCCCAGCTTCCCTTTGCAGAATGCAGCTCCTAGCAGCGCGTTTTGTGCGGTTTCGGAGCTAGGCCCTAGGTGGGGCCCTCCCGAGCTGGCTCTGGGGGGGTTGCTAGGGCCAGTGCACACAGGGCTTCTTCAGGCCAAATCAGCCTTCTCCGCGAAGGAGAAGACGTTTGGAGTTGGTTTCCAGCGGCGGAGACCACCAGCCAAGCAGCAGTGCCCACGGAGCCAGAGGCAGCCCAGACCCTCCCTGGCCCTATGGGGAGCCTAGGGCTAGGTGAGAACCAGGCAGGCGCTGCGCTCCTGAGCCAAGCCGCATCGGGGCTGAGGTTTGTTCCCCGAGCCCAGTTTCCCTTTGCAGAATGCAGCTCCTAGCAGCGCGTTTTGTGCGGTTTCGGAGCTAGGCCCTAGGTGGGGCCCTCCCGAGCTGGCTCTGGGGGGGTTGCTAGGGCCAGTGCACACAGGGCTTCTTCAGGCCAAATCAGCCTTCTCCGCGAAGGAGAAGACGTTTGGAGTTGGTTTCCAGCGGCGGAGACCACCAGCCAAGCAGCAGTGCCCACGGAGCCAGAGGCAGCCCAGACCCTCCCTGGCCCTATGGGCAGCCTAGGGCTAGGTGAGAACCAGGCAGGCGCTGCGCTCCTGAGCCAAGCCGCATCGGGGCTGAGGTTTGTTCCCCGAGCCCAGTTTCCCTTTGCAGAATGCAGCTCCTAGCAGCGCGTTTTGTGCGGTTTCGGAGCTAGGCCCTAGGTGGGGCCCTCCCGAGCTGGCTCTGGGGGGGTTGCTAGGGCCAGTGCACACAGGGCTTCTTCAGGCCAAATCAGCCTTCTCCGCGAAGGAGAAGACGTTTGGAGTTGGTTTCCAGCGGCGGAGACCACCAGCCAAGCAGCAGTGCCCACGGAGCCAGAGGCAGCCCGGACCCTCCTTGGCCCTATGGGGAGCCTAGGGCTAGGTGAGAAGCAGGCAGGCGCTGCGCTCCTGAGCCAAGCCGCATCGGGGCTGAGGTTTGTTCCCCGAGCCCAGTTTCCCTTTGCAGAATGCAGCTCCTAGCAGCGCGTTTTGTGCGGTTTCGGAGCTAGGCCCTAGGTGGGGCCCTCCCGAGCTGGCTCTGGGGGGGTTGCTAGGGCCAGTGCACACAGGGCTTCTTCAGGCCAAATCAGCCTTCTCCGCGAAGGAGAAGACGTTTGGAGTTGGTTTCCAGCGGCGGAGACCACCAGCCAAGCAGCAGTGCCCACGGAGCCAGAGGCAGCCCAGACCCTCCCTGGCCCTATGGGGAGCCTAGGGCTAGGTGAGAACCAGGCAGGCGCTGCGCTCCTGAGCCAAGCCGCATCGGGGCTGAGGTTTGTTCCCCGAGCCCAGTTTCCCTTTGCAGAATGCAGCTCCTAGCAGCGCGTTTTGTGCGGTTTCGGAGCTAGGCCCTAGGTGGGGCCCTCCCGAGCTGGCTCTGGGGGGGTTGCTAGGGCCAGTGCACACAGGGCTTCTTCAGGCCAAATCAGCCTTCTCCGCGAAGGAGAAGACGTTTGGAGTTGGTTTCCAGCGGCGGAGACCACCAGCCAAGCAGCAGTGCCCACGGAGCCAGAGGCAGCCCGGACCCTCCCTGGCCCTATGGGCAGCCTAGGGCTAGGTGAGAACCAGGCAGGCGCTGCGCTCCTGAGCCAAGCCGCATCGGGGCTGAGGTTTGTTCCCCGAGCCCAGTTTCCCTTTGCAGAATGCAGCTCCTAGCAGCGCGTTTTGTGCGGTTTCGGAGCTAGGCCCTAGGTGGGGCCCTCCCGAGCTGGCTCTGGGGGGGTTGCTAGGGCCAGTGCACACAGGGCTTCTTCAGGCCAAATCAGCCTTCTCCGCGAAGGAGAAGACGTTTGGAGTTGGTTTCCAGCGGCGGAGACCACCAGCCAAGCAGCAGTGCCCACGGAGGCAGAGGCAGCCCAGACCCTCCTTGGCCCTATGGGCAGCCTAGGGCTAGGTGAGAACCAGGCAGGCGCTGCGCTCCTGAGCCAAGCCGCATCGGGGCTGAGGTTTGTTCCCCGAGCCCAGTTTCCCTTTGCAGAATGCAGCTCCTAGCAGCGCGTTTTGTGCGGTTTCGGAGCTAGGCCCTAGGTGGGGCCCTCCCGAGCTGGCTCTGGGGGGGTTGCTAGGGCCAGTGCACACAGGGCTTCTTCAGGCCAAATCAGCCTTCTCCGCGAAGGAGAAGACGTTTGGAGTTGGTTTCCAGCGGCGGAGACCACCAGCCAAGCAGCAGTGCCCACGGAGCCAGAGGCAGCCCAGACCCTCCCTGGCCCTATGGGGAGCCTAGGGCTAGGTGAGAACCAGGCAGGCGCTGCGCTCCTGAGCCAAGCCGCATCGGGGCTGAGGTTTGTTCCCCGAGCCCAGTTTCCCTTTGCAGAATGCAGCTCCTAGCAGCGCGTTTTGTGCGGTTTCGGAGCTAGGCCCTAGGTGGGGCCCTCCCGAGCTGGCTCTGGGGGGGTTGCTAGGGCCAGTGCACACAGGGCTTCTTCAGGCCAAATCAGCCTTCTCCGCGAAGGAGAAGACGTTTGGAGTTGGTTTCCAGCGGCGGAGACCACCAGCCAAGCAGCAGTGCCCACGGAGCCAGAGGCAGCCCAGACCCTCCCTGGCCCTATGGGGAGCCTAGGGCTAGGTGAGAACCAGGCAGGCGCTGCGCTCCTGAGCCAAGCCGCATCGGGGCTGAGGTTTGTTCCCCGAGCCCAGTTTCCCTTTGCAGAATGCAGCTCCTAGCAGCGCGTTTTGTGCGGTTTCGGAGCTAGGCCCTAGGTGGGGCCCTCCCGAGCTGGCTCTGGGGGGGTTGCTAGGGCCAGTGCACACAGGGCTTCTTCAGGCCAAATCAGCCTTCTCCGCGAAGGAGAAGACGTTTGGAGTTGGTTTCCAGCGGCGGAGACCACCAGCCAAGCAGCAGTGCCCACGGAGCCAGAGGCAGCCCAGACCCTCCCTGGCCCTATGGGGAGCCTAGGGCTAGGTGAGAACCAGGCAGGCGCTGCGCTCCTGAGCCAAGCCGCATCGGGGCTGAGGTTTGTTCCCCGAGCCCAGTTTCCCTTTGCAGAATGCAGCTCCTAGCAGCGCGTTTTGTGCGGTTTCGGAGCTAGGCCCTAGGTGGGGCCCTCCCGAGCTGGCTCTGGGGGGGTTGCTAGGGCCAGTGCACACAGGGCTTCTTCAGGCCAAATCAGCCTTCTCCGCGAAGGAGAAGACGTTTGGAGTTGGTTTCCAGCGGCGGAGACCACCAGCCAAGCAGCAGTGCCCACGGAGCCAGAGGCAGCCCAGACCCTCCCTGGCCCTATGGGGAGCCTAGGGCTAGGTGAGAACCAGGCAGGCGCTGCGCTCCTGAGCCAAGCCGCATCGGGGCTGAGGTTTGTTCCCCGAGCCCAGTTTCCCTTTGCAGAATGCAGCTCCTAGCAGCGCGTTTTGTGCGGTTTCGGAGCTAGGCCCTAGGTGGGGCCCTCCCGAGCTGGCTCTGGGGGGGTTGCTAGGGCCAGTGCACACAGGGCTTCTTCAGGCCAAATCAGCCTTCTCCGCGAAGGAGAAGACGTTTGGAGTTGGTTTCCAGCGGCGGAGACCACCAGCCAAGCAGCAGTGCCCACGGAGCCAGAGGCAGCCCAGACCCTCCCTGGCCCTATGGGGAGCCTAGGGCTAGGTGAGAACCAGGCAGGCGCTGCGCTCCTGAGCCAAGCCGCATCGGGGCTGAGGTTTGTTCCCCGAGCCCAGTTTCCCTTTGCAGAATGCAGCTCCTAGCAGCGCGTTTTGTGCGGTTTCGGAGCTAGGCCCTAGGTGGGGCCCTCCCGAGCTGGCTCTGGGGCGGTTGCTAGGGCCAGTGCACACAGGGCTTCTTCAGGCCAAATCAGCCTTCTCCGCGAAGGAGAAGACGTTTGGAGTTGGTTTCCAGCGGCGGAGACCACCAGCCAAGCAGCAGTGCCCACGGAGCCAGAGGCAGCCCAGACCCTCCTTGGCCCTATGGGGAGCCTACGGCTAGGTGAGAACCAGGCAGGCGCTGCGCTCCTGAGCCAAGCCGCATCGGGGCTGAGGTTTGTTCCCCGAGCCCAGTTTCCCTTTGCAGAATGCAGCTCCTAGCAGCGCGTTTTGTGCGGTTTCGGAGCTAGGCCCTAGGTGGGGCCCTCCCGAGCTGGCTCTGGGGGGGTTGCTAGGGCCAGTGCACACAGGGCTTCTTCAGGCCAAATCAGCCTTCTCCGCGAAGGAGAAGACGTTTGGAGTTGGTTTCCAGCGGCGGAGACCACCAGCCAAGCAGCAGTGCCCACGGAGCCAGAGGCAGCCCAGACCCTCCCTGGCCCTATGGGGAGCCTAGGGCTAGGTGAGAACCAGGCAGGCGCTGCGCTCCTGAGCCAAGCCGCATCGGGGCTGAGGTTTGTTCCCCGAGCCCAGTTTCCCTTTGCAGAATGCAGCTCCTAGCAGCGCGTTTTGTGCGGTTTCGGAGCTAGGCCCTAGGTGGGGCCCTCCCGAGCTGGCTCTGGGGGGGTTGCTAGGGCCAGTGCACACAGGGCTTCTTCAGGCCAAATCAGCCTTCTCCGCGAAGGAGAAGACGTTTGGAGTTGGTTTCCAGCGGCGGAGACCACCAGCCAAGCAGCAGTGCCCACGGAGCCAGAGGCAGCCCAGACCCTCCCTGGCCCTATGGGGAGCCTAGGGCTAGGTGAGAACCAGGCAGGCGCTGCGCTCCTGAGCCAAGCCGCATCGGGGCTGAGGTTTGTTCCCCGAGCCCAGTTTCCCTTTGCAGAATGCAGCTCCTAGCAGCGCGTTTTGTGCGGTTTCGGAGCTAGGCCCTAGGTGGGGCCCTCCCGAGCTGGCTCTGGGGGGGTTGCTAGGGCCAGTGCACACAGGGCTTCTTCAGGCCAAATCAGCCTTCTCCGCGAAGGAGAAGACGTTTGGAGTTGGTTTCCAGCGGCGGAGACCACCAGCCAAGCAGCAGTGCCCACGGAGCCAGAGGCAGCCCAGACCCTCCCTGGCCCTATGGGGAGCCTAGGGCTAGGTGAGAACCAGGCAGGCGCTGCGCTCCTGAGCCAAGCCGCATCGGGGCTGAGGTTTGTTCCCCGAGCCCAGTTTCCCTTTGCAGAATGCAGCTCCTAGCAGCGCGTTTTGTGCGGTTTCGGAGCTAGGCCCTAGGTGGGGCCCTCCCGAGCTGGCTCTGGGGGGGTTGCTAGGGCCAGTGCACACAGGGCTTCTTCAGGCCAAATCAGCCTTCTCCGCGAAGGAGAAGACGTTTGGAGTTGGTTTCCAGCGGCGGAGACCACCAGCCAAGCAGCAGTGCCCACGGAGCCAGAGGCAGCCCAGACCCTCCCTGGCCCTATGGGGAGCCTAGGGCTAGGTGAGAACCAGGCAGGCGCTGCGCTCCTGAGCCAAGCCGCATCGGGGCTGAGGTTTGTTCCCCGAGCCCAGTTTCCCTTTGCAGAATGCAGCTCCTAGCAGCGCGTTTTGTGCGGTTTCGGAGCTAGGCCCTAGGTGGGGCCCTCCCGAGCTGGCTCTGGGGGGGTTGCTAGGGCCAGTGCACACAGGGCTTCTTCAGGCCAAATCAGCCTTCTCCGCGAAGGAGAAGACGTTTGGAGTTGGTTTCCAGCGGCGGAGACCACCAGCCAAGCAGCAGTGCCCACGGAGCCAGAGGCAGCCCAGACCCTCCTTGGCCCTATGGGGAGCCTAGGGCTAGGTGAGAACCAGGCAGGCGCTGCGCTCCTGAGCCAAGCCGCATCGGGGCTGAGGTTTGTTCCCCGAGCCCAGTTTCCCTTTGCAGAATGCAGCTCCTAGCAGCGCGTTTTGTGCGGTTTCGGAGCTAGGCCCTAGGTGGGGCCCTCCCGAGCTGGCTCTGGGGGGGTTGCTAGGGCCAGTGCACACAGGGCTTCTTCAGGCCAAATCAGCCTTCTCCGCGAAGGAGAAGACGTTTGGAGTTGGTTTCCAGCGGCGGAGACCACCAGCCAAGCAGCAGTGCCCACGGAGCCAGAGGCAGCCCAGACCCTCCCTGGCCCTATGGGGAGCCTAGGGCTAGGTGAGAACCAGGCAGGCGCTGCGCTCCTGAGCCAAGCCGCATCGGGGCTGAGGTTTGTTCCCCGAGCCCAGTTTCCCTTTGCAGAATGCAGCTCCTAGCAGCGCGTTTTGTGCCGTTTCGGAGCTAGGCCCTAGGTGGGGCCCTCCCGAGCTGGCTCTGGGGGGGTTGCTAGGGCCAGTGCACACAGGGCTTCTTCAGGCCAAATCAGCCTTCTCCGCGAAGGAGAAGACGTTTGGAGTTGGTTTCCAGCGGCGGAGACCACCAGCCAAGCAGCAGTGCCCACGGAGCCAGAGGCAGCCCAGACCCTCCCTGGCCCTATGGGGAGCCTAGGGCTAGGTGAGAACCAGGCAGGCGCTGCGCTCCTGAGCCAAGCCGCATCGGGGCTGAGGTTTGTTCCCCGAGCCCAGCTTCCCTTTGCAGAATGCAGCTCCTAGCAGCGCGTTTTGTGCGGTTTCGGAGCTAGGCCCTAGGTGGGGCCCTCCCGAGCTGGCTCTGGGGCGGTTGCTAGGGCCAGTGCACACAGGGCTTCTTCAGGCCAAATCAGCCTTCTCCGCGAAGGAGAAGACGTTTGGAGTTGGTTTCCAGCGGCGGAGACCACCAGCCAAGCAGCAGTGCCCACGGAGCCAGAGGCAGCCCAGACCCTCCCTGGCCCTATGGGGAGCCTAGGGCTAGGTGAGAACCAGGCAGGCGCTGCGCTCCTGAGCCAAGCCGCATCGGGGCTGAGGTTTGTTCCCCGAGCCCAGCTTCCCTTTGCAGAATGCAGCTCCTAGCAGCGCGTTTTGTGCGGTTTCGGAGCTAGGCCCTAGGTGGGGCCCTCCCGAGCTGGCTCTGGGGGGGTTGCTAGGGCCAGTGCACACAGGGCTTCTTCAGGCCAAATCAGCCTTCTCCGCGAAGGAGAAGACGTTTGGAGTTGGTTTCCAGCGGCGGAGACCACCAGCCAAGCAGCAGTGCCCACGGAGCCAGAGGCAGCCCAGACCCTCCCTGGCCCTATGGGGAGCCTAGGGCTAGGTGAGAACCAGGCAGGCGCTGCGCTCCTGAGCCAAGCCGCATCGGGGCTGAGGTTTGTTCCCCGAGCCCAGCTTCCCTTTGCAGAATGCAGCTCCTAGCAGCGCGTTTTGTGCGGTTTCGGAGCTAGGCCCTAGGTGGGGCCCTCCCGAGCTGGCTCTGGGGGGGTTGCTAGGGCCAGTGCACACAGGGCTTCTTCAGGCCAAATCAGCCTTCTCCGCGAAGGAGAAGACGTTTGGAGTTGGTTTCCAGCGGCGGAGACCACCAGCCAAGCAGCAGTGCCCACGGAGCCAGAGGCAGCCCAGACCCTCCCTGGCCCTATGGGGAGCCTAGGGCTAGGTGAGAACCAGGCAGGCGCTGCGCTCCTGAGCCAAGCCGCATCGGGGCTGAGGTTTGTTCCCCGAGCCCAGTTTCCCTTTGCAGAATGCAGCTCCTAGCAGCGCGTTTTGTGCGGTTTCGGAGCTAGGCCCTAGGTGGGGCCCTCCCGAGCTGGCTCTGGGGGGGTTGCTAGGGCCAGTGCACACAGGGCTTCTTCAGGCCAAATCAGCCTTCTCCGCGAAGGAGAAGACGTTTGGAGTTGGTTTCCAGCGGCGGAGACCACCAGCCAAGCAGCAGTGCCCACGGAGCCAGAGGCAGCCCAGACCCTCCCTGGCCCTATGGGGAGCCTAGGGCTAGGTGAGAACCAGGCAGGCGCTGCGCTCCTGAGCCAAGCCGCATCGGGGCTGAGGTTTGTTCCCCGAGCCCAGTTTCCCTTTGCAGAATGCAGCTCCTAGCAGCGCGTTTTGTGCGGTTTCGGAGCTAGGCCCTAGGTGGGGCCCTCCCGAGCTGGCTCTGGGGGGGTTGCTAGGGCCAGTGCACACAGGGCTTCTTCAGGCCAAATCAGCCTTCTCCGCGAAGGAGAAGACGTTTGGAGTTGGTTTCCAGCGGCGGAGACCACCAGCCAAGCAGCAGTGCCCACGGAGCCAGAGGCAGCCCAGACCCTCCCTGGCCCTATGGGGAGCCTAGGGCTAGGTGAGAACCAGGCAGGCGCTGCGCTCCTGAGCCAAGCCGCATCGGGGCTGAGGTTTGTTCCCCGAGCCCAGCTTCCCTTTGCAGAATGCAGCTCCTAGCAGCGCGTTTTGTGCGGTTTCGGAGCTAGGCCCTAGGTGGGGCCCTCCCGAGCTGGCTCTGGGGGGGTTGCTAGGGCCAGTGCACACAGGGCTTCTTCAGGCCAAATCAGCCTTCTCCGCGAAGGAGAAGACGTTTGGAGTTGGTTTCCAGCGGCGGAGACCACCAGCCAAGCAGCAGTGCCCACGGAGCCAGAGGCAGCCCAGACCCTCCCTGGCCCTATGGGGAGCCTAGGGCTAGGTGAGAACCAGGCAGGCGCTGCGCTCCTGAGCCAAGCCGCATCGGGGCTGAGGTTTGTTCCCCGAGCCCAGTTTCCCTTTGCAGAATGCAGCTCCTAGCAGCGCGTTTTGTGCGGTTTCGGAGCTAGGCCCTAGGTGGGGCCCTCCCGAGCTGGCTCTGGGGGGGTTGCTAGGGCCAGTGCACACAGGGCTTCTTCAGGCCAAATCAGCCTTCTCCGCGAAGGAGAAGACGTTTGGAGTTGGTTTCCAGCGGCGGAGACCACCAGCCAAGCAGCAGTGCCCACGGAGCCAGAGGCAGCCCAGACCCTCCCTGGCCCTATGGGGAGCCTAGGGCTAGGTGAGAACCAGGCAGGCGCTGCGCTCCTGAGCCAAGCCGCATCGGGGCTGAGGTTTGTTCCCCGAGCCCAGTTTCCCTTTGCAGAATGCAGCTCCTAGCAGCGCGTTTTGTGCGGTTTCGGAGCTAGGCCCTAGGTGGGGCCCTCCCGAGCTGGCTCTGGGGGGGTTGCTAGGGCCAGTGCACACAGGGCTTCTTCAGGCCAAATCAGCCTTCTCCGCGAAGGAGAAGACGTTTGGAGTTGGTTTCCAGCGGCGGAGACCACCAGCCAAGCAGCAGTGCCCACGGAGCCAGAGGCAGCCCAGACCCTCCTTGGCCCTATGGGGAGCCTAGGGCTAGGTGAGAACCAGGCAGGCGCTGCGCTCCTGAGCCAAGCCGCATCGGGGCTGAGGTTTGTTCCCCGAGCCCAGTTTCCCTTTGCAGAATGCAGCTCCTAGCAGCGCGTTTTGTGCGGTTTCGGAGCTAGGCCCTAGGTGGGGCCCTCCCGAGCTGGCTCTGGGGGGGTTGCTAGGGCCAGTGCACACAGGGCTTCTTCAGGCCAAATCAGCCTTCTCCGCGAAGGAGAAGACGTTTGGAGTTGGTTTCCAGCGGCGGAGACCACCAGCCAAGCAGCAGTGCCCACGGAGCCAGAGGCAGCCCAGACCCTCCCTGGCCCTATGGGGAGCCTAGGGCTAGGTGAGAACCAGGCAGGCGCTGCGCTCCTGAGCCAAGCCGCATCGGGGCTGAGGTTTGTTCCCCGAGCCCAGTTTCCCTTTGCAGAATGCAGCTCCTAGCAGCGCGTTTTGTGCCGTTTCGGAGCTAGGCCCTAGGTGGGGCCCTCCCGAGCTGGCTCTGGGGGGGTTGCTAGGGCCAGTGCACACAGGGCTTCTTCAGGCCAAATCAGCCTTCTCCGCGAAGGAGAAGACGTTTGGAGTTGGTTTCCAGCGGCGGAGACCACCAGCCAAGCAGCAGTGCCCACGGAGCCAGAGGCAGCCCAGACCCTCCCTGGCCCTATGGGGAGCCTAGGGCTAGGTGAGAACCAGGCAGGCGCTGCGCTCCTGAGCCAAGCCGCATCGGGGCTGAGGTTTGTTCCCCGAGCCCAGTTTCCCTTTGCAGAATGCAGCTCCTAGCAGCGCGTTTTGTGCGGTTTCGGAGCTAGGCCCTAGGTGGGGCCCTCCCGAGCTGGCTCTGGGGCGGTTGCTAGGGCCAGTGCACACAGGGCTTCTTCAGGCCAAATCAGCCTTCTCCGCGAAGGAGAAGACGTTTGGAGTTGGTTTCCAGCGGCGGAGACCACCAGCCAAGCAGCAGTGCCCACGGAGCCAGAGGCAGCCCAGACCCTCCCTGGCCCTATGGGGAGCCAAGGGCTAGGTGAGAACCAGGCAGGCGCTGCGCTCCTGAGCCAAGCCGCATCGGGGCTGAGGTTTGTTCCCCGAGCCCAGCTTCCCTTTGCAGAATGCAGCTCCTAGCAGCGCGTTTTGTGCGGTTTCGGAGCTAGGCCCTAGGTGGGGCCCTCCCGAGCTGGCTCTGGGGGGGTTGCTAGGGCCAGTGCACACAGGGCTTCTTCAGGCCAAATCAGCCTTCTCCGCGAAGGAGAAGACGTTTGGAGTTGGTTTCCAGCGGCGGAGACCACCAGCCAAGCAGCAGTGCCCACGGAGCCAGAGGCAGCCCAGACCCTCCCTGGCCCTATGGGGAGCCTAGGGCTAGGTGAGAACCAGGCAGGCGCTGCGCTCCTGAGCCAAGCCGCATCGGGGCTGAGGTTTGTTCCCCGAGCCCAGCTTCCCTTTGCAGAATGCAGCTCCTAGCAGCGCGTTTTGTGCGGTTTCGGAGCTAGGCCCTAGGTGGGGCCCTCCCGAGCTGGCTCTGGGGGGGTTGCTAGGGCCAGTGCACACAGGGCTTCTTCAGGCCAAATCAGCCTTCTCCGCGAAGGAGAAGACGTTTGGAGTTGGTTTCCAGCGGCGGAGACCACCAGCCAAGCAGCAGTGCCCACGGAGCCAGAGGCAGCCCAGACCCTCCCTGGCCCTATGGGGAGCCTAGGGCTAGGTGAGAACCAGGCAGGCGCTGCGCTCCTGAGCCAAGCCGCATCGGGGCTGAGGTTTGTTCCCCGAGCCCAGTTTCCCTTTGCAGAATGCAGCTCCTAGCAGCGCGTTTTGTGCGGTTTCGGAGCTAGGCCCTAGGTGGGGCCCTCCCGAGCTGGCTCTGGGGGGGTTGCTAGGGCCAGTGCACACAGGGCTTCTTCAGGCCAAATCAGCCTTCTCCGCGAAGGAGAAGACGTTTGGAGTTGGTTTCCAGCGGCGGAGACCACCAGCCAAGCAGCAGTGCCCACGGAGCCAGAGGCAGCCCAGACCCTCCCTGGCCCTATGGGCAGCCTAGGGCTAGGTGAGAACCAGGCAGGCGCTGCGCTCCTGAGCCAAGCCGCATCGGGGCTGAGGTTTGTTCCCCGAGCCCAGTTTCCCTTTGCAGAATGCAGCTCCTAGCAGCGCGTTTTGTGCGGTTTCGGAGCTAGGCCCTAGGTGGGGCCCTCCCGAGCTGGCTCTGGGGGGGTTGCTAGGGCCAGTGCACACAGGGCTTCTTCAGGCCAAATCAGCCTTCTCCGCGAAGGAGAAGACGTTTGGAGTTGGTTTCCAGCGGCGGAGACCACCAGCCAAGCAGCAGTGCCCACGGAGCCAGAGGCAGCCCAGACCCTCCCTGGCCCTATGGGGAGCCTAGGGCTAGGTGAGAACCAGGCAGGCGCTGCGCTCCTGAGCCAAGCCGCATCGGGGCTGAGGTTTGTTCCCCGAGCCCAGCTTCCCTTTGCAGAATGCAGCTCCTAGCAGCGCGTTTTGTGCGGTTTCGGAGCTAGGCCCTAGGTGGGGCCCTCCCGAGCTGGCTCTGGGGGGGTTGCTAGGGCCAGTGCACACAGGGCTTCTTCAGGCCAAATCAGCCTTCTCCGCGAAGGAGAAGACGTTTGGAGTTGGTTTCCAGCGGCGGAGACCACCAGCCAAGCAGCAGTGCCCACGGAGCCAGAGGCAGCCCAGACCCTCCCTGGCCCTATGGGGAGCCTAGGGCTAGGTGAGAACCAGGCAGGCGCTGCGCTCCTGAGCCAAGCCGCATCGGGGCTGAGGTTTGTTCCCCGAGCCCAGTTTCCCTTTGCAGAATGCAGCTCCTAGCAGCGCGTTTTGTGCGGTTTCGGAGCTAGGCCCTAGGTGGGGCCCTCCCGAGCTGGCTCTGGGGGGGTTGCTAGGGCCAGTGCACACAGGGCTTCTTCAGGCCAAATCAGCCTTCTCCGCGAAGGAGAAGACGTTTGGAGTTGGTTTCCAGCGGCGGAGACCACCAGCCAAGCAGCAGTGCCCACGGAGCCAGAGGCAGCCCAGACCCTCCCTGGCCCTATGGGGAGCCTAGGGCTAGGTGAGAACCAGGCAGGCGCTGCGCTCCTGAGCCAAGCCGCATCGGGGCTGAGGTTTGTTCCCCGAGCCCAGTTTCCCTTTGCAGAATGCAGCTCCTAGCAGCGCGTTTTGTGCGGTTTCGGAGCTAGGCCCTAGGTGGGGCCCTCCCGAGCTGGCTCTGGGGGGGTTGCTAGGGCCAGTGCACACAGGGCTTCTTCAGGCCAAATCAGCCTTCTCCGCGAAGGAGAAGACGTTTGGAGTTGGTTTCCAGCGGCGGAGACCACCAGCCAAGCAGCAGTGCCCACGGAGCCAGAGGCAGCCCAGACCCTCCCTGGCCCTATGGGGAGCCTAGGGCTAGGTGAGAACCAGGCAGGCGCTGCGCTCCTGAGCCAAGCCGCATCGGGGCTGAGGTTTGTTCCCCGAGCCCAGCTTCCCTTTGCAGAATGCAGCTCCTAGCAGCGCGTTTTGTGCGGTTTCGGAGCTAGGCCCTAGGTGGGGCCCTCCCGAGCTGGCTCTGGGGGGGTTGCTAGGGCCAGTGCACACAGGGCTTCTTCAGGCCAAATCAGCCTTCTCCGCGAAGGAGAAGACGTTTGGAGTTGGTTTCCAGCGGCGGAGACCACCAGCCAAGCAGCAGTGCCCACGGAGCCAGAGGCAGCCCAGACCCTCCCTGGCCCTATGGGGAGCCTAGGGCTAGGTGAGAACCAGGCAGGCGCTGCGCTCCTGAGCCAAGCCGCATCGGGGCTGAGGTTTGTTCCCCGAGCCCAGTTTCCCTTTGCAGAATGCAGCTCCTAGCAGCGCGTTTTGTGCGGTTTCGGAGCTAGGCCCTAGGTGGGGCCCTCCCGAGCTGGCTCTGGGGGGGTTGCTAGGGCCAGTGCACACAGGGCTTCTTCAGGCCAAATCAGCCTTCTCCGCGAAGGAGAAGACGTTTGGAGTTGGTTTCCAGCGGCGGAGACCACCAGCCAAGCAGCAGTGCCCACGGAGCCAGAGGCAGCCCAGACCCTCCCTGGCCCTATGGGGAGCCTAGGGCTAGGTGAGAACCAGGCAGGCGCTGCGCTCCTGAGCCAAGCCGCATCGGGGCTGAGGTTTGTTCCCCGAGCCCAGCTTCCCTTTGCAGAATGCAGCTCCTAGCAGCGCGTTTTGTGCGGTTTCGGAGCTAGGCCCTAGGTGGGGCCCTCCCGAGCTGGCTCTGGGGGGGTTGCTAGGGCCAGTGCACACAGGGCTTCTTCAGGCCAAATCAGCCTTCTCCGCGAAGGAGAAGACGTTTGGAGTTGGTTTCCAGCGGCGGAGACCACCAGCCAAGCAGCAGTGCCCACGGAGCCAGAGGCAGCCCAGACCCTCCCTGGCCCTATGGGGAGCCTAGGGCTAGGTGAGAACCAGGCAGGCGCTGCGCTCCTGAGCCAAGCCGCATCGGGGCTGAGGTTTGTTCCCCGAGCCCAGTTTCCCTTTGCAGAATGCAGCTCCTAGCAGCGCGTTTTGTGCGGTTTCGGAGCTAGGCCCTAGGTGGGGCCCTCCCGAGCTGGCTCTGGGGGGGTTGCTAGGGCCAGTGCACACAGGGCTTCTTCAGGCCAAATCAGCCTTCTCCGCGAAGGAGAAGACGTTTGGAGTTGGTTTCCAGCGGCGGAGACCACCAGCCAAGCAGCAGTGCCCACGGAGCCAGAGGCAGCCCAGACCCTCCCTGGCCCTATGGGGAGCCTAGGGCTAGGTGAGAACCAGGCAGGCGCTGCGCTCCTGAGCCAAGCCGCATCGGGGCTGAGGTTTGTTCCCCGAGCCCAGTTTCCCTTTGCAGAATGCAGCTCCTAGCAGCGCGTTTTGTGCGGTTTCGGAGCTAGGCCCTAGGTGGGGCCCTCCCGAGCTGGCTCTGGGGGGGTTGCTAGGGCCAGTGCACACAGGGCTTCTTCAGGCCAAATCAGCCTTCTCCGCGAAGGAGAAGACGTTTGGAGTTGGTTTCCAGCGGCGGAGACCACCAGCCAAGCAGCAGTGCCCACGGAGCCAGAGGCAGCCCGGACCCTCCTTGGCCCTATGGGGAGCCTAGGGCTAGGTGAGAAGCAGGCAGGCGCTGCGCTCCTGAGCCAAGCCGCATCGGGGCTGAGGTTTGTTCCCCGAGCCCAGTTTCCCTTTGCAGAATGCAGCTCCTAGCAGCGCGTTTTGTGCGGTTTCGGAGCTAGGCCCTAGGTGGGGCCCTCCCGAGCTGGCTCTGGGGGGGTTGCTAGGGCCAGTGCACACAGGGCTTCTTCAGGCCAAATCAGCCTTCTCCGCGAAGGAGAAGACGTTTGGAGTTGGTTTCCAGCGGCGGAGACCACCAGCCAAGCAGCAGTGCCCACGGAGCCAGAGGCAGCCCAGACCCTCCCTGGCCCTATGGGGAGCCTAGGGCTAGGTGAGAACCAGGCAGGCGCTGCGCTCCTGAGCCAAGCCGCATCGGGGCTGAGGTTTGTTCCCCGAGCCCAGTTTCCCTTTGCAGAATGCAGCTCCTAGCAGCGCGTTTTGTGCCGTTTCGGAGCTAGGCCCTAGGTGGGGCCCTCCCGAGCTGGCTCTGGGGGGGTTGCTAGGGCCAGTGCACACAGGGCTTCTTCAGGCCAAATCAGCCTTCTCCGCGAAGGAGAAGACGTTTGGAGTTGGTTTCCAGCGGCGGAGACCACCAGCCAAGCAGCAGTGCCCACGGAGCCAGAGGCAGCCCAGACCCTCCCTGGCCCTATGGGGAGCCTAGGGCTAGGTGAGAACCAGGCAGGCGCTGCGCTCCTGAGCCAAGCCGCATCGGGGCTGAGGTTTGTTCCCCGAGCCCAGTTTCCCTTTGCAGAATGCAGCTCCTAGCAGCGCGTTTTGTGCGGTTTCGGAGCTAGGCCCTAGGTGGGGCCCTCCCGAGCTGGCTCTGGGGCGGTTGCTAGGGCCAGTGCACACAGGGCTTCTTCAGGCCAAATCAGCCTTCTCCGCGAAGGAGAAGACGTTTGGAGTTGGTTTCCAGCGGCGGAGACCACCAGCCAAGCAGCAGTGCCCACGGAGCCAGAGGCAGCCCAGACCCTCCCTGGCCCTATGGGGAGCCAAGGGCTAGGTGAGAACCAGGCAGGCGCTGCGCTCCTGAGCCAAGCCGCATCGGGGCTGAGGTTTGTTCCCCGAGCCCAGCTTCCCTTTGCAGAATGCAGCTCCTAGCAGCGCGTTTTGTGCGGTTTCGGAGCTAGGCCCTAGGTGGGGCCCTCCCGAGCTGGCTCTGGGGGGGTTGCTAGGGCCAGTGCACACAGGGCTTCTTCAGGCCAAATCAGCCTTCTCCGCGAAGGAGAAGACGTTTGGAGTTGGTTTCCAGCGGCGGAGACCACCAGCCAAGCAGCAGTGCCCACGGAGCCAGAGGCAGCCCAGACCCTCCCTGGCCCTATGGGGAGCCTAGGGCTAGGTGAGAACCAGGCAGGCGCTGCGCTCCTGAGCCAAGCCGCATCGGGGCTGAGGTTTGTTCCCCGAGCCCAGCTTCCCTTTGCAGAATGCAGCTCCTAGCAGCGCGTTTTGTGCGGTTTCGGAGCTAGGCCCTAGGTGGGGCCCTCCCGAGCTGGCTCTGGGGGGGTTGCTAGGGCCAGTGCACACAGGGCTTCTTCAGGCCAAATCAGCCTTCTCCGCGAAGGAGAAGACGTTTGGAGTTGGTTTCCAGCGGCGGAGACCACCAGCCAAGCAGCAGTGCCCACGGAGCCAGAGGCAGCCCAGACCCTCCCTGGCCCTATGGGGAGCCTAGGGCTAGGTGAGAACCAGGCAGGCGCTGCGCTCCTGAGCCAAGCCGCATCGGGGCTGAGGTTTGTTCCCCGAGCCCAGTTTCCCTTTGCAGAATGCAGCTCCTAGCAGCGCGTTTTGTGCGGTTTCGGAGCTAGGCCCTAGGTGGGGCCCTCCCGAGCTGGCTCTGGGGGGGTTGCTAGGGCCAGTGCACACAGGGCTTCTTCAGGCCAAATCAGCCTTCTCCGCGAAGGAGAAGACGTTTGGAGTTGGTTTCCAGCGGCGGAGACCACCAGCCAAGCAGCAGTGCCCACGGAGCCAGAGGCAGCCCAGACCCTCCCTGGCCCTATGGGGAGCCTAGGGCTAGGTGAGAACCAGGCAGGCGCTGCGCTCCTGAGCCAAGCCGCATCGGGGCTGAGGTTTGTTCCCCGAGCCCAGTTTCCCTTTGCAGAATGCAGCTCCTAGCAGCGCGTTTTGTGCGGTTTCGGAGCTAGGCCCTAGGTGGGGCCCTCCCGAGCTGGCTCTGGGGGGGTTGCTAGGGCCAGTGCACACAGGGCTTCTTCAGGCCAAATCAGCCTTCTCCGCGAAGGAGAAGACGTTTGGAGTTGGTTTCCAGCGGCGGAGACCACCAGCCAAGCAGCAGTGCCCACGGAGCCAGAGGCAGCCCAGACCCTCCCTGGCCCTATGGGGAGCCTAGGGCTAGGTGAGAACCAGGCAGGCGCTGCGCTCCTGAGCCAAGCCGCATCGGGGCTGAGGTTTGTTCCCCGAGCCCAGTTTCCCTTTGCAGAATGCAGCTCCTAGCAGCGCGTTTTGTGCGGTTTCGGAGCTAGGCCCTAGGTGGGGCCCTCCCGAGCTGGCTCTGGGGGGGTTGCTAGGGCCAGTGCACACAGGGCTTCTTCAGGCCAAATCAGCCTTCTCCGCGAAGGAGAAGACGTTTGGAGTTGGTTTCCAGCGGCGGAGACCACCAGCCAAGCAGCAGTGCCCACGGAGGCAGAGGCAGCCCAGACCCTCCTTGGCCCTATGGGCAGCCTAGGGCTAGGTGAGAACCAGGCAGGCGCTGCGCTCCTGAGCCAAGCCGCATCGGGGCTGAGGTTTGTTCCCCGAGCCCAGTTTCCCTTTGCAGAATGCAGCTCCTAGCAGCGCGTTTTGTGCGGTTTCGGAGCTAGGCCCTAGGTGGGGCCCTCCCGAGCTGGCTCTGGGGGGGTTGCTAGGGCCAGTGCACACAGGGCTTCTTCAGGCCAAATCAGCCTTCTCCGCGAAGGAGAAGACGTTTGGAGTTGGTTTCCAGCGGCGGAGACCACCAGCCAAGCAGCAGTGCCCACGGAGCCAGAGGCAGCCCAGACCCTCCCTGGCCCTATGGGCAGCCTAGGGCTAGGTGAGAACCAGGCAGGCGCTGCGCTCCTGAGCCAAGCCGCATCGGGGCTGAGGTTTGTTCCCCGAGCCCAGTTTCCCTTTGCAGAATGCAGCTCCTAGCAGCGCGTTTTGTGCGGTTTCGGAGCTAGGCCCTAGGTGGGGCCCTCCCGAGCTGGCTCTGGGGGGGTTGCTAGGGCCAGTGCACACAGGGCTTCTTCAGGCCAAATCAGCCTTCTCCGCGAAGGAGAAGACGTTTGGAGTTGGTTTCCAGCGGCGGAGACCACCAGCCAAGCAGCAGTGCCCACGGAGCCAGAGGCAGCCCAGACCCTCCCTGGCCCTATGGGGAGCCTAGGGCTAGGTGAGAACCAGGCAGGCGCTGCGCTCCTGAGCCAAGCCGCATCGGGGCTGAGGTTTGTTCCCCGAGCCCAGCTTCCCTTTGCAGAATGCAGCTCCTAGCAGCGCGTTTTGTGCGGTTTCGGAGCTAGGCCCTAGGTGGGGCCCTCCCGAGCTGGCTCTGGGGGGGTTGCTAGGGCCAGTGCACACAGGGCTTCTTCAGGCCAAATCAGCCTTCTCCGCGAAGGAGAAGACGTTTGGAGTTGGTTTCCAGCGGCGGAGACCACCAGCCAAGCAGCAGTGCCCACGGAGCCAGAGGCAGCCCAGACCCTCCCTGGCCCTATGGGGAGCCTAGGGCTAGGTGAGAACCAGGCAGGCGCTGCGCTCCTGAGCCAAGCCGCATCGGGGCTGAGGTTTGTTCCCCGAGCCCAGTTTCCCTTTGCAGAATGCAGCTCCTAGCAGCGCGTTTTGTGCGGTTTCGGAGCTAGGCCCTAGGTGGGGCCCTCCCGAGCTGGCTCTGGGGGGGTTGCTAGGGCCAGTGCACACAGGGCTTCTTCAGGCCAAATCAGCCTTCTCCGCGAAGGAGAAGACGTTTGGAGTTGGTTTCCAGCGGCGGAGACCACCAGCCAAGCAGCAGTGCCCACGGAGCCAGAGGCAGCCCAGACCCTCCCTGGCCCTATGGGGAGCCTAGGGCTAGGTGAGAACCAGGCAGGCGCTGCGCTCCTGAGCCAAGCCGCATCGGGGCTGAGGTTTGTTCCCCGAGCCCAGCTTCCCTTTGCAGAATGCAGCTCCTAGCAGCGCGTTTTGTGCGGTTTCGGAGCTAGGCCCTAGGTGGGGCCCTCCCGAGCTGGCTCTGGGGCGGTTGCTAGGGCCAGTGCACACAGGGCTTCTTCAGGCCAAATCAGCCTTCTCCGCGAAGGAGAAGACGTTTGGAGTTGGTTTCCAGCGGCGGAGACCACCAGCCAAGCAGCAGTGCCCACGGAGCCAGAGGCAGCCCAGACCCTCCCTGGCCCTATGGGGAGCCTAGGGCTAGGTGAGAACCAGGCAGGCGCTGCGCTCCTGAGCCAAGCCGCATCGGGGCTGAGGTTTGTTCCCCGAGCCCAGCTTCCCTTTGCAGAATGCAGCTCCTAGCAGCGCGTTTTGTGCGGTTTCGGAGCTAGGCCCTAGGTGGGGCCCTCCCGAGCTGGCTCTGGGGGGGTTGCTAGGGCCAGTGCACACAGGGCTTCTTCAGGCCAAATCAGCCTTCTCCGCGAAGGAGAAGACGTTTGGAGTTGGTTTCCAGCGGCGGAGACCACCAGCCAAGCAGCAGTGCCCACGGAGCCAGAGGCAGCCCAGACCCTCCCTGGCCCTATGGGGAGCCTAGGGCTAGGTGAGAACCAGGCAGGCGCTGCGCTCCTGAGCCAAGCCGCATCGGGGCTGAGGTTTGTTCCCCGAGCCCAGTTTCCCTTTGCAGAATGCAGCTCCTAGCAGCGCGTTTTGTGCGGTTTCGGAGCTAGGCCCTAGGTGGGGCCCTCCCGAGCTGGCTCTGGGGGGGTTGCTAGGGCCAGTGCACACAGGGCTTCTTCAGGCCAAATCAGCCTTCTCCGCGAAGGAGAAGACGTTTGGAGTTGGTTTCCAGCGGCGGAGACCACCAGCCAAGCAGCAGTGCCCACGGAGGCAGAGGCAGCCCAGACCCTCCTTGGCCCTATGGGCAGCCTAGGGCTAGGTGAGAACCAGGCAGGCGCTGCGCTCCTGAGCCAAGCCGCATCGGGGCTGAGGTTTGTTCCCCGAGCCCAGTTTCCCTTTGCAGAATGCAGCTCCTAGCAGCGCGTTTTGTGCGGTTTCGGAGCTAGGCCCTAGGTGGGGCCCTCCCGAGCTGGCTCTGGGGGGGTTGCTAGGGCCAGTGCACACAGGGCTTCTTCAGGCCAAATCAGCCTTCTCCGCGAAGGAGAAGACGTTTGGAGTTGGTTTCCAGCGGCGGAGACCACCAGCCAAGCAGCAGTGCCCACGGAGCCAGAGGCAGCCCAGACCCTCCCTGGCCCTATGGGCAGCCTAGGGCTAGGTGAGAACCAGGCAGGCGCTGCGCTCCTGAGCCAAGCCGCATCGGGGCTGAGGTTTGTTCCCCGAGCCCAGTTTCCCTTTGCAGAATGCAGCTCCTAGCAGCGCGTTTTGTGCGGTTTCGGAGCTAGGCCCTAGGTGGGGCCCTCCCGAGCTGGCTCTGGGGGGGTTGCTAGGGCCAGTGCACACAGGGCTTCTTCAGGCCAAATCAGCCTTCTCCGCGAAGGAGAAGACGTTTGGAGTTGGTTTCCAGCGGCGGAGACCACCAGCCAAGCAGCAGTGCCCACGGAGCCAGAGGCAGCCCAGACCCTCCCTGGCCCTATGGGGAGCCTAGGGCTAGGTGAGAACCAGGCAGGCGCTGCGCTCCTGAGCCAAGCCGCATCGGGGCTGAGGTTTGTTCCCCGAGCCCAGCTTCCCTTTGCAGAATGCAGCTCCTAGCAGCGCGTTTTGTGCGGTTTCGGAGCTAGGCCCTAGGTGGGGCCCTCCCGAGCTGGCTCTGGGGGGGTTGCTAGGGCCAGTGCACACAGGGCTTCTTCAGGCCAAATCAGCCTTCTCCGCGAAGGAGAAGACGTTTGGAGTTGGTTTCCAGCGGCGGAGACCACCAGCCAAGCAGCAGTGCCCACGGAGCCAGAGGCAGCCCAGACCCTCCCTGGCCCTATGGGGAGCCTAGGGCTAGGTGAGAACCAGGCAGGCGCTGCGCTCCTGAGCCAAGCCGCATCGGGGCTGAGGTTTGTTCCCCGAGCCCAGTTTCCCTTTGCAGAATGCAGCTCCTAGCAGCGCGTTTTGTGCGGTTTCGGAGCTAGGCCCTAGGTGGGGCCCTCCCGAGCTGGCTCTGGGGGGGTTGCTAGGGCCAGTGCACACAGGGCTTCTTCAGGCCAAATCAGCCTTCTCCGCGAAGGAGAAGACGTTTGGAGTTGGTTTCCAGCGGCGGAGACCACCAGCCAAGCAGCAGTGCCCACGGAGCCAGAGGCAGCCCAGACCCTCCCTGGCCCTATGGGGAGCCTAGGGCTAGGTGAGAACCAGGCAGGCGCTGCGCTCCTGAGCCAAGCCGCATCGGGGCTGAGGTTTGTTCCCCGAGCCCAGCTTCCCTTTGCAGAATGCAGCTCCTAGCAGCGCGTTTTGTGCGGTTTCGGAGCTAGGCCCTAGGTGGGGCCCTCCCGAGCTGGCTCTGGGGCGGTTGCTAGGGCCAGTGCACACAGGGCTTCTTCAGGCCAAATCAGCCTTCTCCGCGAAGGAGAAGACGTTTGGAGTTGGTTTCCAGCGGCGGAGACCACCAGCCAAGCAGCAGTGCCCACGGAGCCAGAGGCAGCCCAGACCCTCCCTGGCCCTATGGGGAGCCTAGGGCTAGGTGAGAACCAGGCAGGCGCTGCGCTCCTGAGCCAAGCCGCATCGGGGCTGAGGTTTGTTCCCCGAGCCCAGCTTCCCTTTGCAGAATGCAGCTCCTAGCAGCGCGTTTTGTGCGGTTTCGGAGCTAGGCCCTAGGTGGGGCCCTCCCGAGCTGGCTCTGGGGGGGGTTGCTAGGGCCAGTGCACACAGGGCTTCTTCAGGCCAAATCAGCCTTCTCCGCGAAGGAGAAGACGTTTGGAGTTGGTTTCCAGCGGCGGAGACCACCAGCCAAGCAGCAGTGCCCACGGAGCCAGAGGCAGCCCAGACCCTCCCTGGCCCTATGGGGAGCCTAGGGCTAGGTGAGAACCAGGCAGGCGCTGCGCTCCTGAGCCAAGCCGCATCGGGGCTGAGGTTTGTTCCCCGAGCCCAGTTTCCCTTTGCAGAATGCAGCTCCTAGCAGCGCGTTTTGTGCGGTTTCGGAGCTAGGCCCTAGGTGGGGCCCTCCCGAGCTGGCTCTGGGGGGGTTGCTAGGGCCAGTGCACACAGGGCTTCTTCAGGCCAAATCAGCCTTCTCCGCGAAGGAGAAGACGTTTGGAGTTGGTTTCCAGCGGCGGAGACCACCAGCCAAGCAGCAGTGCCCACGGAGCCAGAGCCAGCCCAGACCCTCCCTGGCCCTATGGGGAGCCTAGGGCTAGGTGAGAACCAGGCAGGCGCTGCGCTCCTGAGCCAAGCCGCATCGGGGCTGAGGTTTGTTCCCCGAGCCCAGTTTCCCTTTGCAGAATGCAGCTCCTAGCAGCGCGTTTTGTGCGGTTTCGGAGCTAGGCCCTAGGTGGGGCCCTCCCGAGCTGGCTCTGGGGGGGTTGCTAGGGCCAGTGCACACAGGGCTTCTTCAGGCCAAATCAGCCTTCTCCGCGAAGGAGAAGACGTTTGGAGTTGGTTTCCAGCGGCGGAGACCACCAGCCAAGCAGCAGTGCCCACGGAGCCAGAGGCAGCCCAGACCCTCCCTGGCCCTATGGGGAGCCTAGGGCTAGGTGAGAACCAGGCAGGCGCTGCGCTCCTGAGCCAAGCCGCATCGGGGCTGAGGTTTGTTCCCCGAGCCCAGCTTCCCTTTGCAGAATGCAGCTCCTAGCAGCGCGTTTTGTGCGGTTTCGGAGCTAGGCCCTAGGTGGGGCCCTCCCGAGCTGGCTCTGGGGGGGTTGCTAGGGCCAGTGCACACAGGGCTTCTTCAGGCCAAATCAGCCTTCTCCGCGAAGGAGAAGACGTTTGGAGTTGGTTTCCAGCGGCGGAGACCACCAGCCAAGCAGCAGTGCCCACGGAGCCAGAGGCAGCCCAGACCCTCCCTGGCCCTATGGGGAGCCTAGGGCTAGGTGAGAACCAGGCAGGCGCTGCGCTCCTGAGCCAAGCCGCATCGGGGCTGAGGTTTGTTCCCCGAGCCCAGTTTCCCTTTGCAGAATGCAGCTCCTAGCAGCGCGTTTTGTGCGGTTTCGGAGCTAGGCCCTAGGTGGGGCCCTCCCGAGCTGGCTCTGGGGGGGTTGCTAGGGCCAGTGCACACAGGGCTTCTTCAGGCCAAATCAGCCTTCTCCGCGAAGGAGAAGACGTTTGGAGTTGGTTTCCAGCGGCGGAGACCACCAGCCAAGCAGCAGTGCCCACGGAGCCAGAGGCAGCCCAGACCCTCCCTGGCCCTATGGGGAGCCTAGGGCTAGGTGAGAACCAGGCAGGCGCTGCGCTCCTGAGCCAAGCCGCATCGGGGCTGAGGTTTGTTCCCCGAGCCCAGTTTCCCTTTGCAGAATGCAGCTCCTAGCAGCGCGTTTTGTGCGGTTTCGGAGCTAGGCCCTAGGTGGGGCCCTCCCGAGCTGGCTCTGGGGGGGTTGCTAGGGCCAGTGCACACAGGGCTTCTTCAGGCCAAATCAGCCTTCTCCGCGAAGGAGAAGACGTTTGGAGTTGGTTTCCAGCGGCGGAGACCACCAGCCAAGCAGCAGTGCCCACGGAGCCAGAGGCAGCCCGGACCCTCCTTGGCCCTATGGGGAGCCTAGGGCTAGGTGAGAAGCAGGCAGGCGCTGCGCTCCTGAGCCAAGCCGCATCGGGGCTGAGGTTTGTTCCCCGAGCCCAGTTTCCCTTTGCAGAATGCAGCTCCTAGCAGCGCGTTTTGTGCGGTTTCGGAGCTAGGCCCTAGGTGGGGCCCTCCCGAGCTGGCTCTGGGGGGGTTGCTAGGGCCAGTGCACACAGGGCTTCTTCAGGCCAAATCAGCCTTCTCCGCGAAGGAGAAGACGTTTGGAGTTGGTTTCCAGCGGCGGAGACCACCAGCCAAGCAGCAGTGCCCACGGAGCCAGAGGCAGCCCAGACCCTCCCTGGCCCTATGGGGAGCCTAGGGCTAGGTGAGAACCAGGCAGGCGCTGCGCTCCTGAGCCAAGCCGCATCGGGGCTGAGGTTTGTTCCCCGAGCCCAGTTTCCCTTTGCAGAATGCAGCTCCTAGCAGCGCGTTTTGTGCGGTTTCGGAGCTAGGCCCTAGGTGGGGCCCTCCCGAGCTGGCTCTGGGGGGGTTGCTAGGGCCAGTGCACACAGGGCTTCTTCAGGCCAAATCAGCCTTCTCCGCGAAGGAGAAGACGTTTGGAGTTGGTTTCCAGCGGCGGAGACCACCAGCCAAGCAGCAGTGCCCACGGAGCCAGAGGCAGCCCAGACCCTCCCTGGCCCTATGGGGAGCCTAGGGCTAGGTGAGAACCAGGCAGGCGCTGCGCTCCTGAGCCAAGCCGCATCGGGGCTGAGGTTTGTTCCCCGAGCCCAGTTTCCCTTTGCAGAATGCAGCTCCTAGCAGCGCGTTTTGTGCGGTTTCGGAGCTAGGCCCTAGGTGGGGCCCTCCCGAGCTGGCTCTGGGGCGGTTGCTAGGGCCAGTGCACACAGGGCTTCTTCAGGCCAAATCAGCCTTCTCCGCGAAGGAGAAGACGTTTGGAGTTGGTTTCCAGCGGCGGAGACCACCAGCCAAGCAGCAGTGCCCACGGAGCCAGAGGCAGCCCAGACCCTCCCTGGCCCTATGGGGAGCCTAGGGCTAGGTGAGAACCAGGCAGGCGCTGCGCTCCTGAGCCAAGCCGCATCGGGGCTGAGGTTTGTTCCCCGAGCCCAGTTTCCCTTTGCAGAATGCAGCTCCTAGCAGCGCGTTTTGTGCGGTTTCGGAGCTAGGCCCTAGGTGGGGCCCTCCCGAGCTGGCTCTGGGGGGGTTGCTAGGGCCAGTGCACACAGGGCTTCTTCAGGCCAAATCAGCCTTCTCCGCGAAGGAGAAGACGTTTGGAGTTGGTTTCCAGCGGCGGAGACCACCAGCCAAGCAGCAGTGCCCACGGAGCCAGAGGCAGCCCAGACCCTCCCTGGCCCTATGGGGAGCCTAGGGCTAGGTGAGAACCAGGCAGGCGCTGCGCTCCTGAGCCAAGCCGCATCGGGGCTGAGGTTTGTTCCCTGAGCCCAGTTTCCCTTTGCAGAATGCAGCTCCTAGCAGCGCGTTTTGTGCGGTTTCGGAGCTAGGCCCTAGGTGGGGCCCTCCCGAGCTGGCTCTGGGGGGGTTGCTAGGGCCAGTGCACACAGGGCTTCTTCAGGCCAAATCAGCCTTCTCCGCGAAGGAGAAGACGTTTGGAGTTGGTTTCCAGCGGCGGAGACCACCAGCCAAGCAGCAGTGCCCACGGAGCCAGAGGCAGCCCAGACCCTCCCTGGCCCTATGGGGAGCCTAGGGCTAGGTGAGAACCAGGCAGGCGCTGCGCTCCTGAGCCAAGCCGCATCGGGGCTGAGGTTTGTTCCCCGAGCCCAGTTTCCCTTTGCAGAATGCAGCTCCTAGCAGCGCGTTTTGTGCGGTTTCGGAGCTAGGCCCTAGGTGGGGCCCTCCCGAGCTGGCTCTGGGGGGGTTGCTAGGGCCAGTGCACACAGGGCTTCTTCAGGCCAAATCAGCCTTCTCCGCGAAGGAGAAGACGTTTGGAGTTGGTTTCCAGCGGCGGAGACCACCAGCCAAGCAGCAGTGCCCACGGAGCCAGAGGCAGCCCGGACCCTCCTTGGCCCTATGGGGAGCCTAGGGCTAGGTGAGAAGCAGGCAGGCGCTGCGCTCCTGAGCCAAGCCGCATCGGGGCTGAGGTTTGTTCCCCGAGCCCAGTTTCCCTTTGCAGAATGCAGCTCCTAGCAGCGCGTTTTGTGCGGTTTCGGAGCTAGGCCCTAGGTGGGGCCCTCCCGAGCTGGCTCTGGGGCGGTTGCTAGGGCCAGTGCACACAGGGCTTCTTCAGGCCAAATCAGCCTTCTCCGCGAAGGAGAAGACGTTTGGAGTTGGTTTCCAGCGGCGGAGACCACCAGCCAAGCAGCAGTGCCCACGGAGCCAGAGGCAGCCCAGACCCTCCCTGGCCCTATGGGGAGCCTAGGGCTAGGTGAGAACCAGGCAGGCGCTGCGCTCCTGAGCCAAGCCGCATCGGGGCTGAGGTTTGTTCCCCGAGCCCAGTTTCCCTTTGCAGAATGCAGCTCCTAGCAGCGCGTTTTGTGCGGTTTCGGAGCTAGGCCCTAGGTGGGGCCCTCCCGAGCTGGCTCTGGGGGGGTTGCTAGGGCCAGTGCACACAGGGCTTCTTCAGGCCAAATCAGCCTTCTCCGCGAAGGAGAAGACGTTTGGAGTTGGTTTCCAGCGGCGGAGACCACCAGCCAAGCAGCAGTGCCCACGGAGCCAGAGGCAGCCCAGACCCTCCCTGGCCCTATGGGGAGCCTAGGGCTAGGTGAGAACCAGGCAGGCGCTGCGCTCCTGAGCCAAGCCGCATCGGGGCTGAGGTTTGTTCCCCGAGCCCAGTTTCCCTTTGCAGAATGCAGCTCCTAGCAGCGCGTTTTGTGCGGTTTCGGAGCTAGGCCCTAGGTGGGGCCCTCCCGAGCTGGCTCTGGGGGGGTTGCTAGGGCCAGTGCACACAGGGCTTCTTCAGGCCAAATCAGCCTTCTCCGCGAAGGAGAAGACGTTTGGAGTTGGTTTCCAGCGGCGGAGACCACCAGCCAAGCAGCAGTGCCCACGGAGCCAGAGGCAGCCCAGACCCTCCCTGGCCCTATGGGCAGCCTAGGGCTAGGTGAGAACCAGGCAGGCGCTGCGCTCCTGAGCCAAGCCGCATCGGGGCTGAGGTTTGTTCCCCGAGCCCAGTTTCCCTTTGCAGAATGCAGCTCCTAGCAGCGCGTTTTGTGCCGTTTCGGAGCTAGGCCCTAGGTGGGGCCCTCCCGAGCTGGCTCTGGGGCGGTTGCTAGGGCCAGTGCACACAGGGCTTCTTCAGGCCAAATCAGCCTTCTCCGCGAAGGAGAAGACGTTTGGAGTTGGTTTCCAGCGGCGGAGACCACCAGCCAAGCAGCAGTGCCCACGGAGCCAGAGGCAGCCCAGACCCTCCCTGGCCCTATGGGCAGCCTAGGGCTAGGTGAGAACCAGGCAGGCGCTGCGCTCCTGAGCCAAGCCGCATCGGGGCTGAGGTTTGTTCCCCGAGCCCAGTTTCCCTTTGCAGAATGCAGCTCCTAGCAGCGCGTTTTGTGCGGTTTCGGAGCTAGGCCCTAGGTGGGGCCCTCCCGAGCTGGCTCTGGGGGGGTTGCTAGGGCCAGTGCACACAGGGCTTCTTCAGGCCAAATCAGCCTTCTCCGCGAAGGAGAAGACGTTTGGAGTTGGTTTCCAGCGGCGGAGACCACCAGCCAAGCAGCAGTGCCCACGGAGGCAGAGGCAGCCCAGACCCTCCTTGGCCCTATGGGCAGCCTAGGGCTAGGTGAGAACCAGGCAGGCGCTGCGCTCCTGAGCCAAGCCGCATCGGGGCTGAGGTTTGTTCCCCGAGCCCAGTTTCCCTTTGCAGAATGCAGCTCCTAGCAGCGCGTTTTGTGCGGTTTCGGAGCTAGGCCCTAGGTGGGGCCCTCCCGAGCTGGCTCTGGGGGGGTTGCTAGGGCCAGTGCACACAGGGCTTCTTCAGGCCAAATCAGCCTTCTCCGCGAAGGAGAAGACGTTTGGAGTTGGTTTCCAGCGGCGGAGACCACCAGCCAAGCAGCAGTGCCCACGGAGCCAGAGGCAGCCCAGACCCTCCCTGGCCCTATGGGCAGCCTAGGGCTAGGTGAGAACCAGGCAGGCGCTGCGCTCCTGAGCCAAGCCGCATCGGGGCTGAGGTTTGTTCCCCGAGCCCAGTTTCCCTTTGCAGAATGCAGCTCCTAGCAGCGCGTTTTGTGCGGTTTCGGAGCTAGGCCCTAGGTGGGGCCCTCCCGAGCTGGCTCTGGGGGGGTTGCTAGGGCCAGTGCACACAGGGCTTCTTCAGGCCAAATCAGCCTTCTCCGCGAAGGAGAAGACGTTTGGAGTTGGTTTCCAGCGGCGGAGACCACCAGCCAAGCAGCAGTGCCCACGGAGCCAGAGGCAGCCCAGACCCTCCCTGGCCCTATGGGGAGCCTAGGGCTAGGTGAGAACCAGGCAGGCGCTGCGCTCCTGAGCCAAGCCGCATCGGGGCTGAGGTTTGTTCCCCGAGCCCAGTTTCCCTTTGCAGAATGCAGCTCCTAGCAGCGCGTTTTGTGCGGTTTCGGAGCTAGGCCCTAGGTGGGGCCCTCCCGAGCTGGCTCTGGGGGGGTTGCTAGGGCCAGTGCACACAGGGCTTCTTCAGGCCAAATCAGCCTTCTCCGCGAAGGAGAAGACGTTTGGAGTTGGTTTCCAGCGGCGGAGACCACCAGCCAAGCAGCAGTGCCCACGGAGCCAGAGGCAGCCCAGACCCTCCCTGGCCCTATGGGGAGCCTAGGGCTAGGTGAGAACCAGGCAGGCGCTGCGCTCCTGAGCCAAGCCGCATCGGGGCTGAGGTTTGTTCCCCGAGCCCAGCTTCCCTTTGCAGAATGCAGCTCCTAGCAGCGCGTTTTGTGCGGTTTCGGAGCTAGGCCCTAGGTGGGGCCCTCCCGAGCTGGCTCTGGGGGGGTTGCTAGGGCCAGTGCACACAGGGCTTCTTCAGGCCAAATCAGCCTTCTCCGCGAAGGAGAAGACGTTTGGAGTTGGTTTCCAGCGGCGGAGACCACCAGCCAAGCAGCAGTGCCCACGGAGCCAGAGGCAGCCCAGACCCTCCCTGGCCCTATGGGGAGCCTAGGGCTAGGTGAGAACCAGGCAGGCGCTGCGCTCCTGAGCCAAGCCGCATCGGGGCTGAGGTTTGTTCCCCGAGCCCAGTTTCCCTTTGCAGAATGCAGCTCCTAGCAGCGCGTTTTGTGCGGTTTCGGAGCTAGGCCCTAGGTGGGGCCCTCCCGAGCTGGCTCTGGGGGGGTTGCTAGGGCCAGTGCACACAGGGCTTCTTCAGGCCAAATCAGCCTTCTCCGCGAAGGAGAAGACGTTTGGAGTTGGTTTCCAGCGGCGGAGACCACCAGCCAAGCAGCAGTGCCCACGGAGCCAGAGGCAGCCCAGACCCTCCCTGGCCCTATGGGGAGCCTAGGGCTAGGTGAGAACCAGGCAGGCGCTGCGCTCCTGAGCCAAGCCGCATCGGGGCTGAGGTTTGTTCCCCGAGCCCAGTTTCCCTTTGCAGAATGCAGCTCCTAGCAGCGCGTTTTGTGCGGTTTCGGAGCTAGGCCCTAGGTGGGGCCCTCCCGAGCTGGCTCTGGGGCGGTTGCTAGGGCCAGTGCACACAGGGCTTCTTCAGGCCAAATCAGCCTTCTCCGCGAAGGAGAAGACGTTTGGAGTTGGTTTCCAGCGGCGGAGACCACCAGCCAAGCAGCAGTGCCCACGGAGCCAGAGGCAGCCCAGACCCTCCCTGGCCCTATGGGGAGCCTAGGGCTAGGTGAGAACCAGGCAGGCGCTGCGCTCCTGAGCCAAGCCGCATCGGGGCTGAGGTTTGTTCCCCGAGCCCAGCTTCCCTTTGCAGAATGCAGCTCCTAGCAGCGCGTTTTGTGCGGTTTCGGAGCTAGGCCCTAGGTGGGGCCCTCCCGAGCTGGCTCTGGGGGGGTTGCTAGGGCCAGTGCACACAGGGCTTCTTCAGGCCAAATCAGCCTTCTCCGCGAAGGAGAAGACGTTTGGAGTTGGTTTCCAGCGGCGGAGACCACCAGCCAAGCAGCAGTGCCCACGGAGCCAGAGGCAGCCCAGACCCTCCCTGGCCCTATGGGGAGCCTAGGGCTAGGTGAGAACCAGGCAGGCGCTGCGCTCCTGAGCCAAGCCGCATCGGGGCTGAGGTTTGTTCCCCGAGCCCAGTTTCCCTTTGCAGAATGCAGCTCCTAGCAGCGCGTTTTGTGCGGTTTCGGAGCTAGGCCCTAGGTGGGGCCCTCCCGAGCTGGCTCTGGGGGGGTTGCTAGGGCCAGTGCACACAGGGCTTCTTCAGGCCAAATCAGCCTTCTCCGCGAAGGAGAAGACGTTTGGAGTTGGTTTCCAGCGGCGGAGACCACCAGCCAAGCAGCAGTGCCCACGGAGCCAGAGCCAGCCCAGACCCTCCCTGGCCCTATGGGGAGCCTAGGGCTAGGTGAGAACCAGGCAGGCGCTGCGCTCCTGAGCCAAGCCGCATCGGGGCTGAGGTTTGTTCCCCGAGCCCAGTTTCCCTTTGCAGAATGCAGCTCCTAGCAGCGCGTTTTGTGCGGTTTCGGAGCTAGGCCCTAGGTGGGGCCCTCCCGAGCTGGCTCTGGGGCGGTTGCTAGGGCCAGTGCACACAGGGCTTCTTCAGGCCAAATCAGCCTTCTCCGCGAAGGAGAAGACGTTTGGAGTTGGTTTCCAGCGGCGGAGACCACCAGCCAAGCAGCAGTGCCCACGGAGCCAGAGGCAGCCCAGACCCTCCCTGGCCCTATGGGGAGCCTAGGGCTAGGTGAGAACCAGGCAGGCGCTGCGCTCCTGAGCCAAGCCGCATCGGGGCTGAGGTTTGTTCCCCGAGCCCAGCTTCCCTTTGCAGAATGCAGCTCCTAGCAGCGCGTTTTGTGCGGTTTCGGAGCTAGGCCCTAGGTGGGGCCCTCCCGAGCTGGCTCTGGGGGGGTTGCTAGGGCCAGTGCACACAGGGCTTCTTCAGGCCAAATCAGCCTTCTCCGCGAAGGAGAAGACGTTTGGAGTTGGTTTCCAGCGGCGGAGACCACCAGCCAAGCAGCAGTGCCCACGGAGCCAGAGGCAGCCCAGACCCTCCCTGGCCCTATGGGGAGCCTAGGGCTAGGTGAGAACCAGGCAGGCGCTGCGCTCCTGAGCCAAGCCGCATCGGGGCTGAGGTTTGTTCCCCGAGCCCAGTTTCCCTTTGCAGAATGCAGCTCCTAGCAGCGCGTTTTGTGCGGTTTCGGAGCTAGGCCCTAGGTGGGGCCCTCCCGAGCTGGCTCTGGGGGGGTTGCTAGGGCCAGTGCACACAGGGCTTCTTCAGGCCAAATCAGCCTTCTCCGCGAAGGAGAAGACGTTTGGAGTGGGTTTCCAGCGGCGGAGACCACCAGCCAAGCAGCAGTGCCCACGGAGCCAGAGGCAGCCCGGACCCTCCTTGGCCCTATGGGGAGCCTAGGGCTAGGTGAGAAGCAGGCAGGCGCTGCGCTCCTGAGCCAAGCCGCATCGGGGCTGAGGTTTGTTCCCCGAGCCCAGTTTCCCTTTGCAGAATGCAGCTCCTAGCAGCGCGTTTTGTGCGGTTTCGGAGCTAGGCCCTAGGTGGGGCCCTCCCGAGCTGGCTCTGGGGGGGTTGCTAGGGCCAGTGCACACAGGGCTTCTTCAGGCCAAATCAGCCTTCTCCGCGAAGGAGAAGACGTTTGGAGTTGGTTTCCAGCGGCGGAGACCACCAGCCAAGCAGCAGTGCCCACGGAGCCAGAGGCAGCCCAGACCCTCCCTGGCCCTATGGGGAGCCTAGGGCTAGGTGAGAACCAGGCAGGCGCTGCGCTCCTGAGCCAAGCCGCATCGGGGCTGAGGTTTGTTCCCCGAGCCCAGTTTCCCTTTGCAGAATGCAGCTCCTAGCAGCGCGTTTTGTGCGGTTTCGGAGCTAGGCCCTAGGTGGGGCCCTCCCGAGCTGGCTCTGGGGGGGTTGCTAGGGCCAGTGCACACAGGGCTTCTTCAGGCCAAATCAGCCTTCTCCGCGAAGGAGAAGACGTTTGGAGTTGGTTTCCAGCGGCGGAGACCACCAGCCAAGCAGCAGTGCCCACGGAGCCAGAGGCAGCCCAGACCCTCCCTGGCCCTATGGGGAGCCTAGGGCTAGGTGAGAACCAGGCAGGCGCTGCGCTCCTGAGCCAAGCCGCATCGGGGCTGAGGTTTGTTCCCCGAGCCCAGTTTCCCTTTGCAGAATGCAGCTCCTAGCAGCGCGTTTTGTGCGGTTTCGGAGCTAGGCCCTAGGTGGGGCCCTCCCGAGCTGGCTCTGGGGCGGTTGCTAGGGCCAGTGCACACAGGGCTTCTTCAGGCCAAATCAGCCTTCTCCGCGAAGGAGAAGACGTTTGGAGTTGGTTTCCAGCGGCGGAGACCACCAGCCAAGCAGCAGTGCCCACGGAGCCAGAGGCAGCCCAGACCCTCCCTGGCCCTATGGGGAGCCTAGGGCTAGGTGAGAACCAGGCAGGCGCTGCGCTCCTGAGCCAAGCCGCATCGGGGCTGAGGTTTGTTCCCCGAGCCCAGTTTCCCTTTGCAGAATGCAGCTCCTAGCAGCGCGTTTTGTGCGGTTTCGGAGCTAGGCCCTAGGTGGGGCCCTCCCGAGCTGGCTCTGGGGGGGTTGCTAGGGCCAGTGCACACAGGGCTTCTTCAGGCCAAATCAGCCTTCTCCGCGAAGGAGAAGACGTTTGGAGTTGGTTTCCAGCGGCGGAGACCACCAGCCAAGCAGCAGTGCCCACGGAGCCAGAGGCAGCCCAGACCCTCCCTGGCCCTATGGGGAGCCTAGGGCTAGGTGAGAACCAGGCAGGCGCTGCGCTCCTGAGCCAAGCCGCATCGGGGCTGAGGTTTGTTCCCCGAGCCCAGTTTCCCTTTGCAGAATGCAGCTCCTAGCAGCGCGTTTTGTGCGGTTTCGGAGCTAGGCCCTAGGTGGGGCCCTCCCGAGCTGGCTCTGGGGGGGTTGCTAGGGCCAGTGCACACAGGGCTTCTTCAGGCCAAATCAGCCTTCTCCGCGAAGGAGAAGACGTTTGGAGTTGGTTTCCAGCGGCGGAGACCACCAGCCAAGCAGCAGTGCCCACGGAGCCAGAGGCAGCCCAGACCCTCCCTGGCCCTATGGGGAGCCTAGGGCTAGGTGAGAACCAGGCAGGCGCTGCGCTCCTGAGCCAAGCCGCATCGGGGCTGAGGTTTGTTCCCCGAGCCCAGTTTCCCTTTGCAGAATGCAGCTCCTAGCAGCGCGTTTTGTGCGGTTTCGGAGCTAGGCCCTAGGTGGGGCCCTCCCGAGCTGGCTCTGGGGGGGTTGCTAGGGCCAGTGCACACAGGGCTTCTTCAGGCCAAATCAGCCTTCTCCGCGAAGGAGAAGACGTTTGGAGTTGGTTTCCAGCGGCGGAGACCACCAGCCAAGCAGCAGTGCCCACGGAGCCAGAGGCAGCCCAGACCCTCCTTGGCCCTATGGGGAGCCTAGGGCTAGGTGAGAACCAGGCAGGCGCTGCGCTCCTGAGCCAAGCCGCATCGGGGCTGAGGTTTGTTCCCCGAGCCCAGTTTCCCTTTGCAGAATGCAGCTCCTAGCAGCGCGTTTTGTGCGGTTTCGGAGCTAGGCCCTAGGTGGGGCCCTCCCGAGCTGGCTCTGGGGCGGTTGCTAGGGCCAGTGCACACAGGGCTTCTTCAGGCCAAATCAGCCTTCTCCGCGAAGGAGAAGACGTTTGGAGTTGGTTTCCAGCGGCGGAGACCACCAGCCAAGCAGCAGTGCCCACGGAGCCAGAGGCAGCCCAGACCCTCCCTGGCCCTATGGGGAGCCTAGGGCTAGGTGAGAACCAGGCAGGCGCTGCGCTCCTGAGCCAAGCCGCATCGGGGCTGAGGTTTGTTCCCCGAGCCCAGTTTCCCTTTGCAGAATGCAGCTCCTAGCAGCGCGTTTTGTGCGGTTTCGGAGCTAGGCCCTAGGTGGGGCCCTCCCGAGCTGGCTCTGGGGCGGTTGCTAGGGCCAGTGCACACAGGGCTTCTTCAGGCCAAATCAGCCTTCTCCGCGAAGGAGAAGACGTTTGGAGTTGGTTTCCAGCGGCGGAGACCACCAGCCAAGCAGCAGTGCCCACGGAGCCAGAGGCAGCCCAGACCCTCCCTGGCCCTATGGGGAGCCTAGGGCTAGGTGAGAACCAGGCAGGCGCTGCGCTCCTGAGCCAAGCCGCATCGGGGCTGAGGTTTGTTCCCCGAGCCCAGTTTCCCTTTGCAGAATGCAGCTCCTAGCAGCGCGTTTTGTGCGGTTTCGGAGCTAGGCCCTAGGTGGGGCCCTCCCGAGCTGGCTCTGGGGGGGTTGCTAGGGCCAGTGCACACAGGGCTTCTTCAGGCCAAATCAGCCTTCTCCGCGAAGGAGAAGACGTTTGGAGTTGGTTTCCAGCGGCGGAGACCACCAGCCAAGCAGCAGTGCCCACGGAGCCAGAGGCAGCCCAGACCCTCCCTGGCCCTATGGGCAGCCTAGGGCTAGGTGAGAACCAGGCAGGCGCTGCGCTCCTGAGCCAAGCCGCATCGGGGCTGAGGTTTGTTCCCCGAGCCCAGTTTCCCTTTGCAGAATGCAGCTCCTAGCAGCGCGTTTTGTGCCGTTTCGGAGCTAGGCCCTAGGTGGGGCCCTCCCGAGCTGGCTCTGGGGCGGTTGCTAGGGCCAGTGCACACAGGGCTTCTTCAGGCCAAATCAGCCTTCTCCGCGAAGGAGAAGACGTTTGGAGTTGGTTTCCAGCGGCGGAGACCACCAGCCAAGCAGCAGTGCCCACGGAGCCAGAGGCAGCCCAGACCCTACTTGGCCCTATGGGCAGCCTAGGGCTAGGTGAGAACCAGGCAGGCGCTGCGCTCCTGAGCCAAGCCGCATCGGGGCTGAGGTTTGTTCCCCGAGCCCAGTTTCCCTTTGCAGAATGCAGCTCCTAGCAGCGCGTTTTGTGCGGTTTCGGAGCTAGGCCCTAGGTGGGGCCCTCCCGAGCTGGCTCTGGGGCGGTTGCTAGGGCCAGTGCACACAGGGCTTCTTCAGGCCAAATCAGCCTTCTCCGCGAAGGAGAAGACGTTTGGAGTTGGTTTCCAGCGGCGGAGACCACCAGCCAAGCAGCAGTGCCCACGGAGCCAGAGGCAGCCCAGACCCTCCCTGGCCCTATGGGGAGCCTAGGGCTAGGTGAGAACCAGGCAGGCGCTGCGCTCCTGAGCCAAGCCGCATCGGGGCTGAGGTTTGTTCCCCGAGCCCAGTTTCCCTTTGCAGAATGCAGCTCCTAGCAGCGCGTTTTGTGCGGTTTCGGAGCTAGGCCCTAGGTGGGGCCCTCCCGAGCTGGCTCTGGGGGGGTTGCTAGGGCCAGTGCACACAGGGCTTCTTCAGGCCAAATCAGCCTTCTCCGCGAAGGAGAAGACGTTTGGAGTTGGTTTCCAGCGGCGGAGACCACCAGCCAAGCAGCAGTGCCCACGGAGGCAGAGGCAGCCCAGACCCTCCTTGGCCCTATGGGCAGCCTAGGGCTAGGTGAGAACCAGGCAGGCGCTGCGCTCCTGAGCCAAGCCGCATCGGGGCTGAGGTTTGTTCCCCGAGCCCAGTTTCCCTTTGCAGAATGCAGCTCCTAGCAGCGCGTTTTGTGCGGTTTCGGAGCTAGGCCCTAGGTGGGGCCCTCCCGAGCTGGCTCTGGGGGGGTTGCTAGGGCCAGTGCACACAGGGCTTCTTCAGGCCAAATCAGCCTTCTCCGCGAAGGAGAAGACGTTTGGAGTTGGTTTCCAGCGGCGGAGACCACCAGCCAAGCAGCAGTGCCCACGGAGCCAGAGGCAGCCCAGACCCTCCCTGGCCCTATGGGGAGCCTAGGGCTAGGTGAGAACCAGGCAGGCGCTGCGCTCCTGAGCCAAGCCGCATCGGGGCTGAGGTTTGTTCCCCGAGCCCAGTTTCCCTTTGCAGAATGCAGCTCCTAGCAGCGCGTTTTGTGCGGTTTCGGAGCTAGGCCCTAGGTGGGGCCCTCCCGAGCTGGCTCTGGGGCGGTTGCTAGGGCCAGTGCACACAGGGCTTCTTCAGGCCAAATCAGCCTTCTCCGCGAAGGAGAAGACGTTTGGAGTTGGTTTCCAGCGGCGGAGACCACCAGCCAAGCAGCAGTGCCCACGGAGCCAGAGGCAGCCCAGACCCTCCCTGGCCCTATGGGGAGCCTAGGGCTAGGTGAGAACCAGGCAGGCGCTGCGCTCCTGAGCCAAGCCGCATCGGGGCTGAGGTTTGTTCCCCGAGCCCAGTTTCCCTTTGCAGAATGCAGCTCCTAGCAGCGCGTTTTGTGCCGTTTCGGAGCTAGGCCCTAGGTGGGGCCCTCCCGAGCTGGCTCTGGGGGGGTTGCTAGGGCCAGTGCACACAGGGCTTCTTCAGGCCAAATCAGCCTTCTCCGCGAAGGAGAAGACGTTTGGAGTTGGTTTCCAGCGGCGGAGACCACCAGCCAAGCAGCAGTGCCCACGGAGCCAGAGGCAGCCCAGACCCTCCCTGGCCCTATGGGCAGCCTAGGGCTAGGTGAGAACCAGGCAGGCGCTGCGCTCCTGAGCCAAGCCGCATCGGGGCTGAGGTTTGTTCCCCGAGCCCAGTTTCCCTTTGCAGAATGCAGCTCCTAGCAGCGCGTTTTGTGCGGTTTCGGAGCTAGGCCCTAGGTGGGGCCCTCCCGAGCTGGCTCTGGGGGGGTTGCTAGGGCCAGTGCACACAGGGCTTCTTCAGGCCAAATCAGCCTTCTCCGCGAAGGAGAAGACGTTTGGAGTTGGTTTCCAGCGGCGGAGACCACCAGCCAAGCAGCAGTGCCCACGGAGGCAGAGGCAGCCCAGACCCTCCTTGGCCCTATGGGCAGCCTAGGGCTAGGTGAGAACCAGGCAGGCGCTGCGCTCCTGAGCCAAGCCGCATCGGGGCTGAGGTTTGTTCCCCGAGCCCAGTTTCCCTTTGCAGAATGCAGCTCCTAGCAGCGCGTTTTGTGCGGTTTCGGAGCTAGGCCCTAGGTGGGGCCCTCCCGAGCTGGCTCTGGGGCGGTTGCTAGGGCCAGTGCACACAGGGCTTCTTCAGGCCAAATCAGCCTTCTCCGCGAAGGAGAAGACGTTTGGAGTTGGTTTCCAGCGGCGGAGACCACCAGCCAAGCAGCAGTGCCCACGGAGCCAGAGGCAGCCCAGACCCTCCCTGGCCCTATGGGCAGCCTAGGGCTAGGTGAGAACCAGGCAGGCGCTGCGCTCCTGAGCCAAGCCGCATCGGGGCTGAGGTTTGTTCCCCGAGCCCAGTTTCCCTTTGCAGAATGCAGCTCCTAGCAGCGCGTTTTGTGCGGTTTCGGAGCTAGGCCCTAGGTGGGGCCCTCCCGAGCTGGCTCTGGGGGGGTTGCTAGGGCCAGTGCACACAGGGCTTCTTCAGGCCAAATCAGCCTTCTCCGCGAAGGAGAAGACGTTTGGAGTTGGTTTCCAGCGGCGGAGACCACCAGCCAAGCAGCAGTGCCCACGGAGCCAGAGGCAGCCCAGACCCTCCCTGGCCCTATGGGGAGCCTAGGGCTAGGTGAGAACCAGGCAGGCGCTGCGCTCCTGAGCCAAGCCGCATCGGGGCTGAGGTTTGTTCCCCGAGCCCAGTTTCCCTTTGCAGAATGCAGCTCCTAGCAGCGCGTTTTGTGCGGTTTCGGAGCTAGGCCCTAGGTGGGGCCCTCCCGAGCTGGCTCTGGGGGGGTTGCTAGGGCCAGTGCACACAGGGCTTCTTCAGGCCAAATCAGCCTTCTCCGCGAAGGAGAAGACGTTTGGAGTTGGTTTCCAGCGGCGGAGACCACCAGCCAAGCAGCAGTGCCCACGGAGCCAGAGGCAGCCCAGACCCTCCTTGGCCCTATGGGCAGCCTAGGGCTAGGTGAGAACCAGGCAGGCGCTGCGCTCCTGAGCCAAGCCGCATCGGGGCTGAGGTTTGTTCCCCGAGCCCAGTTTCCCTTTGCAGAATGCAGCTCCTAGCAGCGCGTTTTGTGCGGTTTCGGAGCTAGGCCCTAGGTGGGGCCCTCCCGAGCTGGCTCTGGGGCGGTTGCTAGGGCCAGTGCACACAGGGCTTCTTCAGGCCAAATCAGCCTTCTCCGCGAAGGAGAAGACGTTTGGAGTTGGTTTCCAGCGGCGGAGACCACCAGCCAAGCAGCAGTGCCCACGGAGCCAGAGGCAGCCCAGACCCTCCCTGGCCCTATGGGGAGCCTAGGGCTAGGTGAGAACCAGGCAGGCGCTGCGCTCCTGAGCCAAGCCGCATCGGGGCTGAGGTTTGTTCCCCGAGCCCAGCTTCCCTTTGCAGAATGCAGCTCCTAGCAGCGCGTTTTGTGCGGTTTCGGAGCTAGGCCCTAGGTGGGGCCCTCCCGAGCTGGCTCTGGGGGGGTTGCTAGGGCCAGTGCACACAGGGCTTCTTCAGGCCAAATCAGCCTTCTCCGCGAAGGAGAAGACGTTTGGAGTTGGTTTCCAGCGGCGGAGACCACCAGCCAAGCAGCAGTGCCCACGGAGCCAGAGGCAGCCCAGACCCTCCTTGGCCCTATGGGCAGCCTAGGGCTAGGTGAGAACCAGGCAGGCGCTGCGCTCCTGAGCCAAGCCGCATCGGGGCTGAGGTTTGTTCCCCGAGCCCAGTTTCCCTTTGCAGAATGCAGCTCCTAGCAGCGCGTTTTGTGCGGTTTCGGAGCTAGGCCCTAGGTGGGGCCCTCCCGAGCTGGCTCTGGGGCGGTTGCTAGGGCCAGTGCACACAGGGCTTCTTCAGGCCAAATCAGCCTTCTCCGCGAAGGAGAAGACGTTTGGAGTTGGTTTCCAGCGGCGGAGACCACCAGCCAAGCAGCAGTGCCCACGGAGCCAGAGGCAGCCCAGACCCTCCCTGGCCCTATGGGGAGCCTAGGGCTAGGTGAGAACCAGGCAGGCGCTGCGCTCCTGAGCCAAGCCGCATCGGGGCTGAGGTTTGTTCCCCGAGCCCAGTTTCCCTTTGCAGAATGCAGCTCCTAGCAGCGCGTTTTGTGCGGTTTCGGAGCTAGGCCCTAGGTGGGGCCCTCCCGAGCTGGCTCTGGGGGGGTTGCTAGGGCCAGTGCACACAGGGCTTCTTCAGGCCAAATCAGCCTTCTCCGCGAAGGAGAAGACGTTTGGAGTTGGTTTCCAGCGGCGGAGACCACCAGCCAAGCAGCAGTGCCCACGGAGCCAGAGGCAGCCCAGACCCTCCTTGGCCCTATGGGCAGCCTAGGGCTAGGTGAGAACCAGGCAGGCGCTGCGCTCCTGAGCCAAGCCGCATCGGGGCTGAGGTTTGTTCCCCGAGCCCAGTTTCCCTTTGCAGAATGCAGCTCCTAGCAGCGCGTTTTGTGCGGTTTCGGAGCTAGGCCCTAGGTGGGGCCCTCCCGAGCTGGCTCTGGGGGGGTTGCTAGGGCCAGTGCACACAGGGCTTCTTCAGGCCAAATCAGCCTTCTCCGCGAAGGAGAAGACGTTTGGAGTTGGTTTCCAGCGGCGGAGACCACCAGCCAAGCAGCAGTGCCCACGGAGCCAGAGGCAGCCCAGACCCTCCTTGGCCCTATGGGCAGCCTAGGGCTAGGTGAGAACCAGGCAGGCGCTGCGCTCCTGAGCCAAGCCGCATCGGGGCTGAGGTTTGTTCCCCGAGCCCAGTTTCCCTTTGCAGAATGCAGCTCCTAGCAGCGCGTTTTGTGCGGTTTCGGAGCTAGGCCCTAGGTGGGGCCCTCCCGAGCTGGCTCTGGGGCGGTTGCTAGGGCCAGTGCACACAGGGCTTCTTCAGGCCAAATCAGCCTTCTCCGCGAAGGAGAAGACGTTTGGAGTTGGTTTCCAGCGGCGGAGACCACCAGCCAAGCAGCAGTGCCCACGGAGCCAGAGGCAGCCCAGACCCTCCCTGGCCCTATGGGCAGCCTAGGGCTAGGGGAGAACCAGGCAGGCGCTGCGCTCCTGAGCCAAGCCGCATCGGGGCTGAGGTTTGTTCCCCGAGCCCAGTTTCCCTTTGCAGAATGCAGCTCCTAGCAGCGCGTTTTGTGCGGTTTCGGAGCTAGGCCCTAGGTGGGGCCCTCCCGAGCTGGCTCTGGGGGGGTTGCTAGGGCCAGTGCACACAGGGCTTCTTCAGGCCAAATCAGCCTTCTCCGCGAAGGAGAAGACGTTTGGAGTTGGTTTCCAGCGGCGGAGACCACCAGCCAAGCAGCAGTGCCCACGGAGCCAGAGGCAGCCCAGACCCTCCCTGGCCCTATGGGGAGCCTAGGGCTAGGTGAGAACCAGGCAGGCGCTGCGCTCCTGAGCCAAGCCGCATCGGGGCTGAGGTTTGTTCCCCGAGCCCAGTTTCCCTTTGCAGAATGCAGCTCCTAGCAGCGCGTTTTGTGCGGTTTCGGAGCTAGGCCCTAGGTGGGGCCCTCCCGAGCTGGCTCTGGGGGGGTTGCTAGGGCCAGTGCACACAGGGCTTCTTCAGGCCAAATCAGCCTTCTCCGCGAAGGAGAAGACGTTTGGAGTTGGTTTCCAGCGGCGGAGACCACCAGCCAAGCAGCAGTGCCCACGGAGCCAGAGGCAGCCCAGACCCTCCTTGGCCCTATGGGCAGCCTAGGGCTAGGTGAGAACCAGGCAGGCGCTGCGCTCCTGAGCCAAGCCGCATCGGGGCTGAGGTTTGTTCCCCGAGCCCAGTTTCCCTTTGCAGAATGCAGCTCCTAGCAGCGCGTTTTGTGCGGTTTCGGAGCTAGGCCCTAGGTGGGGCCCTCCCGAGCTGGCTCTGGGGGGGTTGCTAGGGCCAGTGCACACAGGGCTTCTTCAGGCCAAATCAGCCTTCTCCGCGAAGGAGAAGACGTTTGGAGTTGGTTTCCAGCGGCGGAGACCACCAGCCAAGCAGCAGTGCCCACGGAGCCAGAGGCAGCCCAGACCCTCCCTGGCCCTATGGGGAGCCTAGGGCTAGGTGAGAACCAGGCAGGCGCTGCGCTCCTGAGCCAAGCCGCATCGGGGCTGAGGTTTGTTCCCCGAGCCCAGTTTCCCTTTGCAGAATGCAGCTCCTAGCAGCGCGTTTTGTGCGGTTTCGGAGCTAGGCCCTAGGTGGGGCCCTCCCGAGCTGGCTCTGGGGGGGTTGCTAGGGCCAGTGCACACAGGGCTTCTTCAGGCCAAATCAGCCTTCTCCGCGAAGGAGAAGACGTTTGGAGTTGGTTTCCAGCGGCGGAGACCACCAGCCAAGCAGCAGTGCCCACGGAGCCAGAGGCAGCCCAGACCCTCCCTGGCCCTATGGGGAGCCTAGGGCTAGGTGAGAACCAGGCAGGCGCTGCGCTCCTGAGCCAAGCCGCATCGGGGCTGAGGTTTGTTCCCCGAGCCCAGTTTCCCTTTGCAGAATGCAGCTCCTAGCAGCGCGTTTTGTGCGGTTTCGGAGCTAGGCCCTAGGTGGGGCCCTCCCGAGCTGGCTCTGGGGGGGTTGCTAGGGCCAGTGCACACAGGGCTTCTTCAGGCCAAATCAGCCTTCTCCGCGAAGGAGAAGACGTTTGGAGTTGGTTTCCAGCGGCGGAGACCACCAGCCAAGCAGCAGTGCCCACGGAGCCAGAGGCAGCCCAGACCCTCCCTGGCCCTATGGGGAGCCTAGGGCTAGGTGAGAACCAGGCAGGCGCTGCGCTCCTGAGCCAAGCCGCATCGGGGCTGAGGTTTGTTCCCCGAGCCCAGTTTCCCTTTGCAGAATGCAGCTCCTAGCAGCGCGTTTTGTGCGGTTTCGGAGCTAGGCCCTAGGTGGGGCCCTCCCGAGCTGGCTCTGGGGGGGTTGCTAGGGCCAGTGCACACAGGGCTTCTTCAGGCCAAATCAGCCTTCTCCGCGAAGGAGAAGACGTTTGGAGTTGGTTTCCAGCGGCGGAGACCACCAGCCAAGCAGCAGTGCCCACGGAGCCAGAGGCAGCCCAGACCCTCCTTGGCCCTATGGGCAGCCTAGGGCTAGGTGAGAACCAGGCAGGCGCTGCGCTCCTGAGCCAAGCCGCATCGGGGCTGAGGTTTGTTCCCCGAGCCCAGTTTCCCTTTGCAGAATGCAGCTCCTAGCAGCGCGTTTTGTGCGGTTTCGGAGCTAGGCCCTAGGTGGGGCCCTCCCGAGCTGGCTCTGGGGCGGTTGCTAGGGCCAGTGCACACAGGGCTTCTTCAGGCCAAATCAGCCTTCTCCGCGAAGGAGAAGACGTTTGGAGTTGGTTTCCAGCGGCGGAGACCACCAGCCAAGCAGCAGTGCCCACGGAGCCAGAGGCAGCCCAGACCCTCCCTGGCCCTATGGGGAGCCTAGGGCTAGGTGAGAACCAGGCAGGCGCTGCGCTCCTGAGCCAAGCCGCATCGGGGCTGAGGTTTGTTCCCCGAGCCCAGCTTCCCTTTGCAGAATGCAGCTCCTAGCAGCGCGTTTTGTGCGGTTTCGGAGCTAGGCCCTAGGTGGGGCCCTCCCGAGCTGGCTCTGGGGGGGTTGCTAGGGCCAGTGCACACAGGGCTTCTTCAGGCCAAATCAGCCTTCTCCGCGAAGGAGAAGACGTTTGGAGTTGGTTTCCAGCGGCGGAGACCACCAGCCAAGCAGCAGTGCCCACGGAGCCAGAGGCAGCCCAGACCCTCCCTGGCCCTATGGGGAGCCTAGGGCTAGGTGAGAACCAGGCAGGCGCTGCGCTCCTGAGCCAAGCCGCATCGGGGCTGAGGTTTGTTCCCCGAGCCCAGTTTCCCTTTGCAGAATGCAGCTCCTAGCAGCGCGTTTTGTGCGGTTTCGGAGCTAGGCCCTAGGTGGGGCCCTCCCGAGCTGGCTCTGGGGGGGTTGCTAGGGCCAGTGCACACAGGGCTTCTTCAGGCCAAATCAGCCTTCTCCGCGAAGGAGAAGACGTTTGGAGTTGGTTTCCAGCGGCGGAGACCACCAGCCAAGCAGCAGTGCCCACGGAGCCAGAGGCAGCCCAGACCCTCCCTGGCCCTATGGGGAGCCTAGGGCTAGGTGAGAACGAGGCAGGCGCTGCGCTCCTGAGCCAAGCCGCATCGGGGCTGAGGTTTGTTCCCCGAGCCCAGCTTCCCTTTGCAGAATGCAGCTCCTAGCAGCGCGTTTTGTGCGGTTTCGGAGCTAGGCCCTAGGTGGGGCCCTCCCGAGCTGGCTCTGGGGGGGTTGCTAGGGCCAGTGCACACAGGGCTTCTTCAGGCCAAATCAGCCTTCTCCGCGAAGGAGAAGACGTTTGGAGTTGGTTTCCAGCGGCGGAGACCACCAGCCAAGCAGCAGTGCCCACGGAGCCAGAGGCAGCCCAGACCCTCCTTGGCCCTATGGGCAGCCTAGGGCTAGGTGAGAACCAGGCAGGCGCTGCGCTCCTGAGCCAAGCCGCATCGGGGCTGAGGTTTGTTCCCCGAGCCCAGTTTCCCTTTGCAGAATGCAGCTCCTAGCAGCGCGTTTTGTGCGGTTTCGGAGCTAGGCCCTAGGTGGGGCCCTCCCGAGCTGGCTCTGGGGCGGTTGCTAGGGCCAGTGCACACAGGGCTTCTTCAGGCCAAATCAGCCTTCTCCGCGAAGGAGAAGACGTTTGGAGTTGGTTTCCAGCGGCGGAGACCACCAGCCAAGCAGCAGTGCCCACGGAGCCAGAGGCAGCCCAGACCCTCCCTGGCCCTATGGGGAGCCTAGGGCTAGGTGAGAACCAGGCAGGCGCTGCGCTCCTGAGCCAAGCCGCATCGGGGCTGAGGTTTGTTCCCCGAGCCCAGTTTCCCTTTGCAGAATGCAGCTCCTAGCAGCGCGTTTTGTGCGGTTTCGGAGCTAGGCCCTAGGTGGGGCCCTCCCGAGCTGGCTCTGGGGGGGTTGCTAGGGCCAGTGCACACAGGGCTTCTTCAGGCCAAATCAGCCTTCTCCGCGAAGGAGAAGACGTTTGGAGTTGGTTTCCAGCGGCGGAGACCACCAGCCAAGCAGCAGTGCCCACGGAGCCAGAGGCAGCCCAGACCCTCCTTGGCCCTATGGGCAGCCTAGGGCTAGGTGAGAACCAGGCAGGCGCTGCGCTCCTGAGCCAAGCCGCATCGGGGCTGAGGTTTGTTCCCCGAGCCCAGTTTCCCTTTGCAGAATGCAGCTCCTAGCAGCGCGTTTTGTGCGGTTTCGGAGCTAGGCCCTAGGTGGGGCCCTCCCGAGCTGGCTCTGGGGCGGTTGCTAGGGCCAGTGCACACAGGGCTTCTTCAGGCCAAATCAGCCTTCTCCGCGAAGGAGAAGACGTTTGGAGTTGGTTTCCAGCGGCGGAGACCACCAGCCAAGCAGCAGTGCCCACGGAGCCAGAGGCAGCCCAGACCCTCCCTGGCCCTATGGGCAGCCTAGGGCTAGGTGAGAACCAGGCAGGCGCTGCGCTCCTGAGCCAAGCCGCATCGGGGCTGAGGTTTGTTCCCCGAGCCCAGTTTCCCTTTGCAGAATGCAGCTCCTAGCAGCGCGTTTTGTGCGGTTTCGGAGCTAGGCCCTAGGTGGGGCCCTCCCGAGCTGGCTCTGGGGGGGTTGGTAGGGCCAGTGCACACAGGGCTTCTTCAGGCCAAATCAGCCTTCTCCGCGAAGGAGAAGACGTTTGGAGTTGGTTTCCAGCGGCGGAGACCACCAGCCAAGCAGCAGTGCCCACGGAGCCAGAGGCAGCCCAGACCCTCCCTGGCCCTATGGGGAGCCTAGGGCTAGGTGAGAACCAGGCAGGCGCTGCGCTCCTGAGCCAAGCCGCATCGGGGCTGAGGTTTGTTCCCCGAGCCCAGTTTCCCTTTGCAGAATGCAGCTCCTAGCAGCGCGTTTTGTGCGGTTTCGGAGCTAGGCCCTAGGTGGGGCCCTCCCGAGCTGGCTCTGGGGGGGTTGCTAGGGCCAGTGCACACAGGGCTTCTTCAGGCCAAATCAGCCTTCTCCGCGAAGGAGAAGACGTTTGGAGTTGGTTTCCAGCGGCGGAGACCACCAGCCAAGCAGCAGTGCCCACGGAGCCAGAGGCAGCCCAGACCCTCCCTGGCCCTATGGGGAGCCTAGGGCTAGGTGAGAACCAGGCAGGCGCTGCGCTCCTGAGCCAAGCCGCATCGGGGCTGAGGTTTGTTCCCCGAGCCCAGTTTCCCTTTGCAGAATGCAGCTCCTAGCAGCGCGTTTTGTGCCGTTTCGGAGCTAGGCCCTAGGTGGGGCCCTCCCGAGCTGGCTCTGGGGGGGTTGCTAGGGCCAGTGCACACAGGGCTTCTTCAGGCCAAATCAGCCTTCTCCGCGAAGGAGAAGACGTTTGGAGTTGGTTTCCAGCGGCGGAGACCACCAGCCAAGCAGCAGTGCCCACGGAGCCAGAGGCAGCCCAGACCCTCCCTGGCCCTATGGGCAGCCTAGGGCTAGGTGAGAACCAGGCAGGCGCTGCGCTCCTGAGCCAAGCCGCATCGGGGCTGAGGTTTGTTCCCCGAGCCCAGTTTCCCTTTGCAGAATGCAGCTCCTAGCAGCGCGTTTTGTGCGGTTTCGGAGCTAGGCCCTAGGTGGGGCCCTCCCGAGCTGGCTCTGGGGGGGTTGCTAGGGCCAGTGCACACAGGGCTTCTTCAGGCCAAATCAGCCTTCTCCGCGAAGGAGATGACGTTTGGAGTTGGTTTCCAGCGGCGGAGACCACCAGCCAAGCAGCAGTGCCCACGGAGCCAGAGGCAGCCCAGACCCTCCTTGGCCCTATGGGCAGCCTAGGGCTAGGTGAGAACCAGGCAGGCGCTGCGCTCCTGAGCCAAGCCGCATCGGGGCTGAGGTTTGTTCCCCGAGCCCAGTTTCCCTTTGCAGAATGCAGCTCCTAGCAGCGCGTTTTGTGCGGTTTCGGAGCTAGGCCCTAGGTGGGGCCCTCCCGAGCTGGCTCTGGGGCGGTTGCTAGGGCCAGTGCACACAGGGCTTCTTCAGGCCAAATCAGCCTTCTCCGCGAAGGAGAAGACGTTTGGAGTTGGTTTCCAGCGGCGGAGACCACCAGCCAAGCAGCAGTGCCCACGGAGCCAGAGGCAGCCCAGACCCTCCCTGGCCCTATGGGGAGCCTAGGGCTAGGTGAGAACCAGGCAGGCGCTGCGCTCCTGAGCCAAGCCGCATCGGGGCTGAGGTTTGTTCCCCGAGCCCAGTTTCCCTTTGCAGAATGCAGCTCCTAGCAGCGCGTTTTGTGCGGTTTCGGAGCTAGGCCCTAGGTGGGGCCCTCCCGAGCTGGCTCTGGGGGGGTTGCTAGGGCCAGTGCACACAGGGCTTCTTCAGGCCAAATCAGCCTTCTCCGCGAAGGAGAAGACGTTTGGAGTTGGTTTCCAGCGGCGGAGACCACCAGCCAAGCAGCAGTGCCCACGGAGCCAGAGGCAGCCCAGACCCTCCTTGGCCCTATGGGCAGCCTAGGGCTAGGTGAGAACCAGGCAGGCGCTGCGCTCCTGAGCCAAGCCGCATCGGGGCTGAGGTTTGTTCCCCGAGCCCAGTTTCCCTTTGCAGAATGCAGCTCCTAGCAGCGCGTTTTGTGCGGTTTCGGAGCTAGGCCCTAGGTGGGGCCCTCCCGAGCTGGCTCTGGGGCGGTTGCTAGGGCCAGTGCACACAGGGCTTCTTCAGGCCAAATCAGCCTTCTCCGCGAAGGAGAAGACGTTTGGAGTTGGTTTCCAGCGGCGGAGACCACCAGCCAAGCAGCAGTGCCCACGGAGCCAGAGGCAGCCCAGACCCTCCCTGGCCCTATGGGGAGCCTAGGGCTAGGTGAGAACCAGGCAGGCGCTGCGCTCCTGAGCCAAGCCGCATCGGGGCTGAGGTTTGTTCCCCGAGCCCAGTTTCCCTTTGCAGAATGCAGCTCCTAGCAGCGCGTTTTGTGCGGTTTCGGAGCTAGGCCCTAGGTGGGGCCCTCCCGAGCTGGCTCTGGGGGGGTTGCTAGGGCCAGTGCACACAGGGCTTCTTCAGGCCAAATCAGCCTTCTCCGCGAAGGAGAAGACGTTTGGAGTTGGTTTCCAGCGGCGGAGACCACCAGCCAAGCAGCAGTGCCCACGGAGCCAGAGGCAGCCCAGACCCTCCCTGGCCCTATGGGGAGCCTAGGGCTAGGTGAGAACCAGGCAGGCGCTGCGCTCCTGAGCCAAGCCGCATCGGGGCTGAGGTTTGTTCCCCGAGCCCAGTTTCCCTTTGCAGAATGCAGCTCCTAGCAGCGCGTTTTGTGCGGTTTCGGAGCTAGGCCCTAGGTGGGGCCCTCCCGAGCTGGCTCTGGGGGGGTTGCTAGGGCCAGTGCACACAGGGCTTCTTCAGGCCAAATCAGCCTTCTCCGCGAAGGAGAAGACGTTTGGAGTTGGTTTCCAGCGGCGGAGACCACCAGCCAAGCAGCAGTGCCCACGGAGCCAGAGGCAGCCCAGACCCTCCTTGGCCCTATGGGCAGCCTAGGGCTAGGTGAGAACCAGGCAGGCGCTGCGCTCCTGAGCCAAGCCGCATCGGGGCTGAGGTTTGTTCCCCGAGCCCAGTTTCCCTTTGCAGAATGCAGCTCCTAGCAGCGCGTTTTGTGCGGTTTCGGAGCTAGGCCCTAGGTGGGGCCCTCCCGAGCTGGCTCTGGGGCGGTTGCTAGGGCCAGTGCACACAGGGCTTCTTCAGGCCAAATCAGCCTTCTCCGCGAAGGAGAAGACGTTTGGAGTTGGTTTCCAGCGGCGGAGACCACCAGCCAAGCAGCAGTGCCCACGGAGCCAGAGGCAGCCCAGACCCTCCCTGGCCCTATGGGGAGCCTAGGGCTAGGTGAGAACCAGGCAGGCGCTGCGCTCCTGAGCCAAGCCGCATCGGGGCTGAGGTTTGTTCCCCGAGCCCAGTTTCCCTTTGCAGAATGCAGCTCCTAGCAGCGCGTTTTGTGCGGTTTCGGAGCTAGGCCCTAGGTGGGGCCCTCCCGAGCTGGCTCTGGGGGGGTTGCTAGGGCCAGTGCACACAGGGCTTCTTCAGGCCAAATCAGCCTTCTCCGCGAAGGAGAAGACGTTTGGAGTTGGTTTCCAGCGGCGGAGACCACCAGCCAAGCAGCAGTGCCCACGGAGCCAGAGGCAGCCCAGACCCTCCCTGGCCCTATGGGGAGCCTAGGGCTAGGTGAGAACCAGGCAGGCGCTGCGCTCCTGAGCCAAGCCGCATCGGGGCTGAGGTTTGTTCCCCGAGCCCAGTTTCCCTTTGCAGAATGCAGCTCCTAGCAGCGCGTTTTGTGCGGTTTCGGAGCTAGGCCCTAGGTGGGGCCCTCCCGAGCTGGCTCTGGGGCGGTTGCTAGGGCCAGTGCACACAGGGCTTCTTCAGGCCAAATCAGCCTTCTCCGCGAAGGAGAAGACGTTTGGAGTTGGTTTCCAGCGGCGGAGACCACCAGCCAAGCAGCAGTGCCCACGGAGCCAGAGGCAGCCCAGACCCTCCCTGGCCCTATGGGGAGCCTAGGGCTAGGTGAGAACCAGGCAGGCGCTGCGCTCCTGAGCCAAGCCGCATCGGGGCTGAGGTTTGTTCCCCGAGCCCAGCTTCCCTTTGCAGAATGCAGCTCCTAGCAGCGCGTTTTGTGCGGTTTCGGAGCTAGGCCCTAGGTGGGGCCCTCCCGAGCTGGCTCTGGGGGGGTTGCTAGGGCCAGTGCACACAGGGCTTCTTCAGGCCAAATCAGCCTTCTCCGCGAAGGAGAAGACGTTTGGAGTTGGTTTCCAGCGGCGGAGACCACCAGCCAAGCAGCAGTGCCCACGGAGCCAGAGGCAGCCCAGACCCTCCTTGGCCCTATGGGCAGCCTAGGGCTAGGTGAGAACCAGGCAGGCGCTGCGCTCCTGAGCCAAGCCGCATCGGGGCTGAGGTTTGTTCCCCGAGCCCAGTTTCCCTTTGCAGAATGCAGCTCCTAGCAGCGCGTTTTGTGCGGTTTCGGAGCTAGGCCCTAGGTGGGGCCCTCCCGAGCTGGCTCTGGGGGGGTTGCTAGGGCCAGTGCACACAGGGCTTCTTCAGGCCAAATCAGCCTTCTCCGCGAAGGAGAAGACGTTTGGAGTTGGTTTCCAGCGGCGGAGACCACCAGCCAAGCAGCAGTGCCCACGGAGCCAGAGGCAGCCCAGACCCTCCCTGGCCCTATGGGGAGCCTAGGGCTAGGTGAGAACCAGGCAGGCGCTGCGCTCCTGAGCCAAGCCGCATCGGGGCTGAGGTTTGTTCCCCGAGCCCAGTTTCCCTTTGCAGAATGCAGCTCCTAGCAGCGCGTTTTGTGCGGTTTCGGAGCTAGGCCCTAGGTGGGGCCCTCCCGAGCTGGCTCTGGGGCGGTTGCTAGGGCCAGTGCACACAGGGCTTCTTCAGGCCAAATCAGCCTTCTCCGCGAAGGAGAAGACGTTTGGAGTTGGTTTCCAGCGGCGGAGACCACCAGCCAAGCAGCAGTGCCCACGGAGCCAGAGGCAGCCCAGACCCTCCCTGGCCCTATGGGCAGCCTAGGGCTAGGTGAGAACCAGGCAGGCGCTGCGCTCCTGAGCCAAGCCGCATCGGGGCTGAGGTTTGTTCCCCGAGCCCAGTTTCCCTTTGCAGAATGCAGCTCCTAGCAGCGCGTTTTGTGCGGTTTCGGAGCTAGGCCCTAGGTGGGGCCCTCCCGAGCTGGCTCTGGGGGGGTTGCTAGGGCCAGTGCACACAGGGCTTCTTCAGGCCAAATCAGCCTTCTCCGCGAAGGAGAAGACGTTTGGAGTTGGTTTCCAGCGGCGGAGACCACCAGCCAAGCAGCAGTGCCCACGGAGCCAGAGGCAGCCCAGACCCTCCCTGGCCCTATGGGCAGCCTAGGGCTAGGTGAGAACCAGGCAGGCGCTGCGCTCCTGAGCCAAGCCGCATCGGGGCTGAGGTTTGTTCCCCGAGCCCAGTTTCCCTTTGCAGAATGCAGCTCCTAGCAGCGCGTTTTGTGCGGTTTCGGAGCTAGGCCCTAGGTGGGGCCCTCCCGAGCTGGCTCTGGGGGGGTTGCTAGGGCCAGTGCACACAGGGCTTCTTCAGGCCAAATCAGCCTTCTCCGCGAAGGAGAAGACGTTTGGAGTTGGTTTCCAGCGGCGGAGACCACCAGCCAAGCAGCAGTGCCCACGGAGCCAGAGGCAGCCCAGACCCTCCTTGGCCCTATGGGCAGCCTAGGGCTAGGTGAGAACCAGGCAGGCGCTGCGCTCCTGAGCCAAGCCGCATCGGGGCTGAGGTTTGTTCCCCGAGCCCAGTTTCCCTTTGCAGAATGCAGCTCCTAGCAGCGCGTTTTGTGCGGTTTCGGAGCTAGGCCCTAGGTGGGGCCCTCCCGAGCTGGCTCTGGGGCGGTTGCTAGGGCCAGTGCACACAGGGCTTCTTCAGGCCAAATCAGCCTTCTCCGCGAAGGAGAAGACGTTTGGAGTTGGTTTCCAGCGGCGGAGACCACCAGCCAAGCAGCAGTGCCCACGGAGCCAGAGGCAGCCCAGACCCTCCCTGGCCCTATGGGCAGCCTAGGGCTAGGTGAGAACCAGGCAGGCGCTGCGCTCCTGAGCCAAGCCGCATCGGGGCTGAGGTTTGTTCCCCGAGCCCAGTTTCCCTTTGCAGAATGCAGCTCCTAGCAGCGCGTTTTGTGCGGTTTCGGAGCTAGGCCCTAGGTGGGGCCCTCCCGAGCTGGCTCTGGGGGGGTTGCTAGGGCCAGTGCACACAGGGCTTCTTCAGGCCAAATCAGCCTTCTCCGCGAAGGAGAAGACGTTTGGAGTTGGTTTCCAGCGGCGGAGACCACCAGCCAAGCAGCAGTGCCCACGGAGCCAGAGGCAGCCCAGACCCTCCCTGGCCCTATGGGGAGCCTAGGGCTAGGTGAGAACCAGGCAGGCGCTGCGCTCCTGAGCCAAGCCGCATCGGGGCTGAGGTTTGTTCCCCGAGCCCAGTTTCCCTTTGCAGAATGCAGCTCCTAGCAGCGCGTTTTGTGCGGTTTCGGAGCTAGGCCCTAGGTGGGGCCCTCCCGAGCTGGCTCTGGGGGGGTTGCTAGGGCCAGTGCACACAGGGCTTCTTCAGGCCAAATCAGCCTTCTCCGCGAAGGAGAAGACGTTTGGAGTTGGTTTCCAGCGGCGGAGACCACCAGCCAAGCAGCAGTGCCCACGGAGCCAGAGGCAGCCCAGACCCTCCTTGGCCCTATGGGCAGCCTAGGGCTAGGTGAGAACCAGGCAGGCGCTGCGCTCCTGAGCCAAGCCGCATCGGGGCTGAGGTTTGTTCCCCGAGCCCAGTTTCCCTTTGCAGAATGCAGCTCCTAGCAGCGCGTTTTGTGCGGTTTCGGAGCTAGGCCCTAGGTGGGGCCCTCCCGAGCTGGCTCTGGGGCGGTTGCTAGGGCCAGTGCACACAGGGCTTCTTCAGGCCAAATCAGCCTTCTCCGCGAAGGAGAAGACGTTTGGAGTTGGTTTCCAGCGGCGGAGACCACCAGCCAAGCAGCAGTGCCCACGGAGCCAGAGGCAGCCCAGACCCTCCCTGGCCCTATGGGGAGCCTAGGGCTAGGTGAGAACCAGGCAGGCGCTGCGCTCCTGAGCCAAGCCGCATCGGGGCTGAGGTTTGTTCCCCGAGCCCAGCTTCCCTTTGCAGAATGCAGCTCCTAGCAGCGCGTTTTGTGCGGTTTCGGAGCTAGGCCCTAGGGGGTGCCCTCCCGAGCTGGCTCTGGGGGGGTTGCTAGGGCCAGTGCACACAGGGCTTCTTCAGGCCAAATCAGCCTTCTCCGCGAAGGAGAAGACGTTTGGAGTTGGTTTCCAGCGGCGGAGACCACCAGCCAAGCAGCAGTGCCCACGGAGCCAGAGGCAGCCCAGACCCTCCCTGGCCCTATGGGGAGCCTAGGGCTAGGTGAGAACCAGGCAGGCGCTGCGCTCCTGAGCCAAGCCGCATCGGGGCTGAGGTTTGTTCCCCGAGCCCAGTTTCCCTTTGCAGAATGCAGCTCCTAGCAGCGCGTTTTGTGCGGTTTCGGAGCTAGGCCCTAGGTGGGGCCCTCCCGAGCTGGCTCTGGGGGGGTTGCTAGGGCCAGTGCACACAGGGCTTCTTCAGGCCAAATCAGCCTTCTCCGCGAAGGAGAAGACGTTTGGAGTTGGTTTCCAGCGGCGGAGACCACCAGCCAAGCAGCAGTGCCCACGGAGCCAGAGGCAGCCCAGACCCTCCCTGGCCCTATGGGGAGCCTAGGGCTAGGTGAGAAGCAGGCAGGCGCTGCGCTCCTGAGCCAAGCCGCATCGGGGCTGAGGTTTGTTCCCCGAGCCCAGTTTCCCTTTGCAGAATGCAGCTCCTAGCAGCGCGTTTTGTGCGGTTTCGGAGCTAGGCCCTAGGTGGGGCCCTCCCGAGCTGGCTCTGAGGGGGTTGCTAGGGCCAGTGCACACAGGGCTTCTTCAGGCCAAATCAGCCTTCTCCGCGAAGGAGAAGACGTTTGGAGTTGGTTTCCAGCGGCGGAGACCACCAGCCAAGCAGCAGTGCCCACGGAGCCAGAGGCAGCCCAGACCCTCCTTGGCCCTATGGGCAGCCTAGGGCTAGGTGAGAACCAGGCAGGCGCTGCGCTCCTGAGCCAAGCCGCATCGGGGCTGAGGTTTGTTCCCCGAGCCCAGTTTCCCTTTGCAGAATGCAGCTCCTAGCAGCGCGTTTTGTGCGGTTTCGGAGCTAGGCCCTAGGTGGGGCCCTCCCGAGCTGGCTCTGGGGGGGTTGCTAGGGCCAGTGCACACAGGGCTTCTTCAGGCCAAATCAGCCTTCTCCGCGAAGGAGAAGACGTTTGGAGTTGGTTTCCAGCGGCGGAGACCACCAGCCAAGCAGCAGTGCCCACGGAGCCAGAGGCAGCCCAGACCCTCCCTGGCCCTATGGGCAGCCTAGGGCTAGGTGAGAACCAGGCAGGCGCTGCGCTCCTGAGCCAAGCCGCATCGGGGCTGAGGTTTGTTCCCCGAGCCCAGTTTCCCTTTGCAGAATGCAGCTCCTAGCAGCGCGTTTTGTGCCGTTTCGGAGCTAGGCCCTAGGTGGGGCCCTCCCGAGCTGGCTCTGGGGGGGTTGCTAGGGCCAGTGCACACAGGGCTTCTTCAGGCCAAATCAGCCTTCTCCGCGAAGGAGAAGACGTTTGGAGTTGGTTTCCAGCGGCGGAGACCACCAGCCAAGCAGCAGTGCCCACGGAGCCAGAGGCAGCCCAGACCCTCCTTGGCCCTATGGGCAGCCAAGGGCTAGGTGAGAACCAGGCAGGCGCTGCGCTCCTGAGCCAAGCCGCATCGGGGCTGAGGTTTGTTCCCCGAGCCCAGTTTCCCTTTGCAGAATGCAGCTCCTAGCAGCGCGTTTTGTGCGGTTTCGGAGCTAGGCCCTAGGTGGGGCCCTCCCGAGCTGGCTCTGGGGCGGTTGCTAGGGCCAGTGCACACAGGGCTTCTTCAGGCCAAATCAGCCTTCTCCGCGAAGGAGAAGACGTTTGGAGTTGGTTTCCAGCGGCGGAGACCACCAGCCAAGCAGCAGTGCCCACGGAGCCAGAGGCAGCCCAGACCCTCCCTGGCCCTATGGGCAGCCTAGGGCTAGGTGAGAACCAGGCAGGCGCTGCGCTCCTGAGCCAAGCCGCATCGGGGCTGAGGTTTGTTCCCCGAGCCCAGTTTCCCTTTGCAGAATGCAGCTCCTAGCAGCGCGTTTTGTGCGGTTTCGGAGCTAGGCCCTAGGTGGGGCCCTCCCGAGCTGGCTCTGGGGGGGTTGCTAGGGCCAGTGCACACAGGGCTTCTTCAGGCCAAATCAGCCTTCTCCGCGAAGGAGAAGACGTTTGGAGTTGGTTTCCAGCGGCGGAGACCACCAGCCAAGCAGCAGTGCCCACGGAGCCAGAGGCAGCCCAGACCCTCCCTGGCCCTATGGGGAGCCTAGGGCTAGGTGAGAACCAGGCAGGCGCTGCGCTCCTGAGCCAAGCCGCATCGGGGCTGAGGTTTGTTCCCCGAGCCCAGTTTCCCTTTGCAGAATGCAGCTCCTAGCAGCGCGTTTTGTGCGGTTTCGGAGCTAGGCCCTAGGTGGGGCCCTCCCGAGCTGGCTCTGGGGGGGTTGCTAGGGCCAGTGCACACAGGGCTTCTTCAGGCCAAATCAGCCTTCTCCGCGAAGGAGAAGACGTTTGGAGTTGGTTTCCAGCGGCGGAGACCACCAGCCAAGCAGCAGTGCCCACGGAGCCAGAGGCAGCCCAGACCCTCCCTGGCCCTATGGGGAGCCTAGGGCTAGGTGAGAACCAGGCAGGCGCTGCGCTCCTGAGCCAAGCCGCATCGGGGCTGAGGTTTGTTCCCCGAGCCCAGTTTCCCTTTGCAGAATGCAGCTCCTAGCAGCGCGTTTTGTGCGGTTTCGGAGCTAGGCCCTAGGTGGGGCCCTCCCGAGCTGGCTCTGGGGGGGTTGCTAGGGCCAGTGCACACAGGGCTTCTTCAGGCCAAATCAGCCTTCTCCGCGAAGGAGAAGACGTTTGGAGTTGGTTTCCAGCGGCGGAGACCACCAGCCAAGCAGCAGTGCCCACGGAGCCAGAGGCAGCCCAGACCCTCCCTGGCCCTATGGGGAGCCTAGGGCTAGGTGAGAACCAGGCAGGCGCTGCGCTCCTGAGCCAAGCCGCATCGGGGCTGAGGTTTGTTCCCCGAGCCCAGTTTCCCTTTGCAGAATGCAGCTCCTAGCAGCGCGTTTTGTGCGGTTTCGGAGCTAGGCCCTAGGTGGGGCCCTCCCGAGCTGGCTCTGGGGGGGTTGCTAGGGCCAGTGCACACAGGGCTTCTTCAGGCCAAATCAGCCTTCTCCGCGAAGGAGAAGACGTTTGGAGTTGGTTTCCAGCGGCGGAGACCACCAGCCAAGCAGCAGTGCCCACGGAGCCAGAGGCAGCCCAGACCCTCCCTGGCCCTATGGGCAGCCTAGGGCTAGGTGAGAACCAGGCAGGCGCTGCGCTCCTGAGCCAAGCCGCATCGGGGCTGAGGTTTGTTCCCCGAGCCCAGTTTCCCTTTGCAGAATGCAGCTCCTAGCAGCGCGTTTTGTGCGGTTTCGGAGCTAGGCCCTAGGTGGGGCCCTCCCGAGCTGGCTCTGGGGGGGTTGCTAGGGCCAGTGCACACAGGGCTTCTTCAGGCCAAATCAGCCTTCTCCGCGAAGGAGAAGACGTTTGGAGTTGGTTTCCAGCGGCGGAGACCACCAGCCAAGCAGCAGTGCCCACGGAGCCAGAGGCAGCCCAGACCCTCCTTGGCCCTATGGGCAGCCTAGGGCTAGGTGAGAACCAGGCAGGCGCTGCGCTCCTGAGCCAAGCCGCATCGGGGCTGAGGTTTGTTCCCCGAGCCCAGTTTCCCTTTGCAGAATGCAGCTCCTAGCAGCGCGTTTTGTGCGGTTTCGGAGCTAGGCCCTAGGTGGGGCCCTCCCGAGCTGGCTCTGGGGGGGTTGCTAGGGCCAGTGCACACAGGGCTTCTTCAGGCCAAATCAGCCTTCTCCGCGAAGGAGAAGACGTTTGGAGTTGGTTTCCAGCGGCGGAGACCACCAGCCAAGCAGCAGTGCCCACGGAGCCAGAGGCAGCCCAGACCCTCCCTGGCCCTATGGGGAGCCTAGGGCTAGGTGAGAACCAGGCAGGCGCTGCGCTCCTGAGCCAAGCCGCATCGGGGCTGAGGTTTGTTCCCCGAGCCCAGTTTCCCTTTGCAGAATGCAGCTCCTAGCAGCGCGTTTTGTGCGGTTTCGGAGCTAGGCCCTAGGTGGGGCCCTCCCGAGCTGGCTCTGGGGGGGTTGCTAGGGCCAGTGCACACAGGGCTTCTTCAGGCCAAATCAGCCTTCTCCGCGAAGGAGAAGACGTTTGGAGTTGGTTTCCAGCGGCGGAGACCACCAGCCAAGCAGCAGTGCCCACGGAGCCAGAGGCAGCCCAGACCCTCCCTGGCCCTATGGGGAGCCTAGGGCTAGGTGAGAACCAGGCAGGCGCTGCGCTCCTGAGCCAAGCCGCATCGGGGCTGAGGTTTGTTCCCCGAGCCCAGTTTCCCTTTGCAGAATGCAGCTCCTAGCAGCGCGTTTTGTGCGGTTTCGGAGCTAGGCCCTAGGTGGGGCCCTCCCGAGCTGGCTCTGGGGGGGTTGCTAGGGCCAGTGCACACAGGGCTTCTTCAGGCCAAATCAGCCTTCTCCGCGAAGGAGAAGACGTTTGGAGTTGGTTTCCAGCGGCGGAGACCACCAGCCAAGCAGCAGTGCCCACGGAGCCAGAGGCAGCCCAGACCCTCCTTGGCCCTATGGGCAGCCTAGGGCTAGGTGAGAACCAGGCAGGCGCTGCGCTCCTGAGCCAAGCCGCATCGGGGCTGAGGTTTGTTCCCCGAGCCCAGTTTCCCTTTGCAGAATGCAGCTCCTAGCAGCGCGTTTTGTGCGGTTTCGGAGCTAGGCCCTAGGTGGGGCCCTCCCGAGCTGGCTCTGGGGCGGTTGCTAGGGCCAGTGCACACAGGGCTTCTTCAGGCCAAATCAGCCTTCTCCGCGAAGGAGAAGACGTTTGGAGTTGGTTTCCAGCGGCGGAGACCACCAGCCAAGCAGCAGTGCCCACGGAGCCAGAGGCAGCCCAGACCCTCCCTGGCCCTATGGGGAGCCTAGGGCTAGGTGAGAACCAGGCAGGCGCTGCGCTCCTGAGCCAAGCCGCATCGGGGCTGAGGTTTGTTCCCCGAGCCCAGTTTCCCTTTGCAGAATGCAGCTCCTAGCAGCGCGTTTTGTGCGGTTTCGGAGCTAGGCCCTAGGTGGGGCCCTCCCGAGCTGGCTCTGGGGGGGTTGCTAGGGCCAGTGCACACAGGGCTTCTTCAGGCCAAATCAGCCTTCTCCGCGAAGGAGAAGACGTTTGGAGTTGGTTTCCAGCGGCGGAGACCACCAGCCAAGCAGCAGTGCCCACGGAGCCAGAGGCAGCCCAGACCCTCCCTGGCCCTATGGGCAGCCTAGGGCTAGGTGAGAAGCAGGCAGGCGCTGCGCTCCTGAGCCAAGCCGCATCGGGGCTGAGGTTTGTTCCCCGAGCCCAGTTTCCCTTTGCAGAATGCAGCTCCTAGCAGCGCGTTTTGTGCGGTTTCGGAGCTAGGCCCTAGGTGGGGCCCTCCCGAGCTGGCTCTGGGGGGGTTGCTAGGGCCAGTGCACACAGGGCTTCTTCAGGCCAAATCAGCCTTCTCCGCGAAGGAGAAGACGTTTGGAGTTGGTTTCCAGCGGCGGAGACCACCAGCCAAGCAGCAGTGCCCACGGAGCCAGAGGCAGCCCAGACCCTCCCTGGCCCTATGGGGAGCCTAGGGCTAGGTGAGAACCAGGCAGGCGCTGCGCTCCTGAGCCATGCCGCATCGGGGCTGAGGTTTGTTCCCCGAGCCCAGTTTCCCTTTGCAGAATGCAGCTCCTAGCAGCGCGTTTTGTGCGGTTTCGGAGCTAGGCCCTAGGTGGGGCCCTCCCGAGCTGGCTCTGGGGGGGTTGCTAGGGCCAGTGCACACAGGGCTTCTTCAGGCCAAATCAGCCTTCTCCGCGAAGGAGAAGACGTTTGGAGTGGGTTTCCAGCGGCGGAGACCACCAGCCAAGCAGCAGTGCCCACGGAGCCAGAGGCAGCCCAGACCCTCCTTGGCCCTATGGGGAGCCTAGGGCTAGGTGAGAAGCAGGCAGGCGCTGCGCTCCTGAGCCAAGCCGCATCGGGGCTGAGGTTTGTTCCCCGAGCCCAGTTTCCCTTTGCAGAATGCAGCTCCTAGCAGCGCGTTTTGTGCGGTTTCGGAGCTAGGCCCTAGGTGGGGCCCTCCCGAGCTGGCTCTGGGGGGGTTGCTAGGGCCAGTGCACACAGGGCTTCTTCAGGCCAAATCAGCCTTCTCCGCGAAGGAGAAGACGTTTGGAGTTGGTTTCCAGCGGCGGAGACCACCAGCCAAGCAGCAGTGCCCACGGAGCCAGAGGCAGCCCAGACCCTCCCTGGCCCTATGGGGAGCCTAGGGCTAGGTGAGAACCAGGCAGGCGCTGCGCTCCTGAGCCAAGCCGCATCGGGGCTGAGGTTTGTTCCCCGAGCCCAGTTTCCCTTTGCAGAATGCAGCTCCTAGCAGCGCGTTTTGTGCCGTTTCGGAGCTAGGCCCTAGGTGGGGCCCTCCCGAGCTGGCTCTGGGGCGGTTGCTAGGGCCAGTGCACACAGGGCTTCTTCAGGCCAAATCAGCCTTCTCCGCGAAGGAGAAGACGTTTGGAGTTGGTTTCCAGCGGCGGAGACCACCAGCCAAGCAGCAGTGCCCACGGAGCCAGAGGCAGCCCAGACCCTCCCTGGCCCTATGGGGAGCCTAGGGCTAGGTGAGAACCAGGCAGGCGCTGCGCTCCTGAGCCAAGCCGCATCGGGGCTGAGGTTTGTTCCCCGAGCCCAGTTTCCCTTTGCAGAATGCAGCTCCTAGCAGCGCGTTTTGTGCCGTTTCGGAGCTAGGCCCTAGGTGGGGCCCTCCCGAGCTGGCTCTGGGGCGGTTGCTAGGGCCAGTGCACACAGGGCTTCTTCAGGCCAAATCAGCCTTCTCCGCGAAGGAGAAGACGTTTGGAGTTGGTTTCCAGCGGCGGAGACCACCAGCCAAGCAGCAGTGCCCACGGAGCCAGAGGCAGCCCAGACCCTCCCTGGCCCTATGGGCAGCCTAGGGCTAGGTGAGAACCAGGCAGGCGCTGCGCTCCTGAGCCAAGCCGCATCGGGGCTGAGGTTTGTTCCCCGAGCCCAGTTTCCCTTTGCAGAATGCAGCTCCTAGCAGCGCGTTTTGTGCGGTTTCGGAGCTAGGCCCTAGGTGGGGCCCTCCCGAGCTGGCTCTGGGGGGGTTGCTAGGGCCAGTGCACACAGGGCTTCTTCAGGCCAAATCAGCCTTCTCCGCGAAGGAGAAGACGTTTGGAGTTGGTTTCCAGCGGCGGAGACCACCAGCCAAGCAGCAGTGCCCACGGAGCCAGAGGCAGCCCAGACCCTCCCTGGCCCTATGGGCAGCCTAGGGCTAGGTGAGAACCAGGCAGGCGCTGCGCTCCTGAGCCAAGCCGCATCGGGGCTGAGGTTTGTTCCCCGAGCCCAGTTTCCCTTTGCAGAATGCAGCTCCTAGCAGCGCGTTTTGTGCGGTTTCGGAGCTAGGCCCTAGGTGGGGCCCTCCCGAGCTGGCTCTGGGGGGGTTGCTAGGGCCAGTGCACACAGGGCTTCTTCAGGCCAAATCAGCCTTCTCCGCGAAGGAGAAGACGTTTGGAGTTGGTTTCCAGCGGCGGAGACCACCAGCCAAGCAGCAGTGCCCACGGAGCCAGAGGCAGCCCAGACCCTCCTTGGCCCTATGGGCAGCCAAGGGCTAGGTGAGAACCAGGCAGGCGCTGCGCTCCTGAGCCAAGCCGCATCGGGGCTGAGGTTTGTTCCCCGAGCCCAGTTTCCCTTTGCAGAATGCAGCTCCTAGCAGCGCGTTTTGTGCGGTTTCGGAGCTAGGCCCTAGGTGGGGCCCTCCCGAGCTGGCTCTGGGGCGGTTGCTAGGGCCAGTGCACACAGGGCTTCTTCAGGCCAAATCAGCCTTCTCCGCGAAGGAGAAGACGTTTGGAGTTGGTTTCCAGCGGCGGAGACCACCAGCCAAGCAGCAGTGCCCACGGAGCCAGAGGCAGCCCAGACCCTCCCTGGCCCTATGGGCAGCCTAGGGCTAGGTGAGAACCAGGCAGGCGCTGCGCTCCTGAGCCAAGCCGCATCGGGGCTGAGGTTTGTTCCCCGAGCCCAGTTTCCCTTTGCAGAATGCAGCTCCTAGCAGCGCGTTTTGTGCGGTTTCGGAGCTAGGCCCTAGGTGGGGCCCTCCCGAGCTGGCTCTGGGGGGGTTGCTAGGGCCAGTGCACACAGGGCTTCTTCAGGCCAAATCAGCCTTCTCCGCGAAGGAGAAGACGTTTGGAGTTGGTTTCCAGCGGCGGAGACCACCAGCCAAGCAGCAGTGCCCACGGAGCCAGAGGCAGCCCAGACCCTCCCTGGCCCTATGGGGAGCCTAGGGCTAGGTGAGAACCAGGCAGGCGCTGCGCTCCTGAGCCAAGCCGCATCGGGGCTGAGGTTTGTTCCCCGAGCCCAGTTTCCCTTTGCAGAATGCAGCTCCTAGCAGCGCGTTTTGTGCGGTTTCGGAGCTAGGCCCTAGGTGGGGCCCTCCCGAGCTGGCTCTGGGGGGGTTGCTAGGGCCAGTGCACACAGGGCTTCTTCAGGCCAAATCAGCCTTCTCCGCGAAGGAGAAGACGTTTGGAGTTGGTTTCCAGCGGCGGAGACCACCAGCCAAGCAGCAGTGCCCACGGAGCCAGAGGCAGCCCAGACCCTCCCTGGCCCTATGGGGAGCCTAGGGCTAGGTGAGAACCAGGCAGGCGCTGCGCTCCTGAGCCAAGCCGCATCGGGGCTGAGGTTTGTTCCCCGAGCCCAGTTTCCCTTTGCAGAATGCAGCTCCTAGCAGCGCGTTTTGTGCGGTTTCGGAGCTAGGCCCTAGGTGGGGCCCTCCCGAGCTGGCTCTGGGGGGGTTGCTAGGGCCAGTGCACACAGGGCTTCTTCAGGCCAAATCAGCCTTCTCCGCGAAGGAGAAGACGTTTGGAGTTGGTTTCCAGCGGCGGAGACCACCAGCCAAGCAGCAGTGCCCACGGAGCCAGAGGCAGCCCAGACCCTCCCTGGCCCTATGGGCAGCCTAGGGCTAGGTGAGAACCAGGCAGGCGCTGCGCTCCTGAGCCAAGCCGCATCGGGGCTGAGGTTTGTTCCCCGAGCCCAGTTTCCCTTTGCAGAATGCAGCTCCTAGCAGCGCGTTTTGTGCGGTTTCGGAGCTAGGCCCTAGGTGGGGCCCTCCCGAGCTGGCTCTGGGGGGGTTGCTAGGGCCAGTGCACACAGGGCTTCTTCAGGCCAAATCAGCCTTCTCCGCGAAGGAGAAGACGTTTGGAGTTGGTTTCCAGCGGCGGAGACCACCAGCCAAGCAGCAGTGCCCACGGAGCCAGAGGCAGCCCAGACCCTCCCTGGCCCTATGGGCAGCCTAGGGCTAGGTGAGAACCAGGCAGGCGCTGCGCTCCTGAGCCAAGCCGCATCGGGGCTGAGGTTTGTTCCCCGAGCCCAGTTTCCCTTTGCAGAATGCAGCTCCTAGCAGCGCGTTTTGTGCGGTTTCGGAGCTAGGCCCTAGGTGGGGCCCTCCCGAGCTGGCTCTGGGGGGGTTGCTAGGGCCAGTGCACACAGGGCTTCTTCAGGCCAAATCAGCCTTCTCCGCGAAGGAGAAGACGTTTGGAGTTGGTTTCCAGCGGCGGAGACCACCAGCCAAGCAGCAGTGCCCACGGAGCCAGAGGCAGCCCAGACCCTCCCTGGCCCTATGGGGAGCCTAGGGCTAGGTGAGAACCAGGCAGGCGCTGCGCTCCTGAGCCAAGCCGCATCGGGGCTGAGGTTTGTTCCCCGAGCCCAGTTTCCCTTTGCAGAATGCAGCTCCTAGCAGCGCGTTTTGTGCGGTTTCGGAGCTAGGCCCTAGGTGGGGCCCTCCCGAGCTGGCTCTGGGGGGGTTGCTAGGGCCAGTGCACACAGGGCTTCTTCAGGCCAAATCAGCCTTCTCCGCGAAGGAGAAGACGTTTGGAGTTGGTTTCCAGCGGCGGAGACCACCAGCCAAGCAGCAGTGCCCACGGAGCCAGAGGCAGCCCAGACCCTCCCTGGCCCTATGGGCAGCCTAGGGCTAGGTGAGAACCAGGCAGGCGCTGCGCTCCTGAGCCAAGCCGCATCGGGGCTGAGGTTTGTTCCCCGAGCCCAGTTTCCCTTTGCAGAATGCAGCTCCTAGCAGCGCGTTTTGTGCGGTTTCGGAGCTAGGCCCTAGGTGGGGCCCTCCCGAGCTGGCTCTGGGGGGGTTGCTAGGGCCAGTGCACACAGGGCTTCTTCAGGCCAAATCAGCCTTCTCCGCGAAGGAGAAGACGTTTGGAGTTGGTTTCCAGCGGCGGAGACCACCAGCCAAGCAGCAGTGCCCACGGAGCCAGAGGCAGCCCAGACCCTCCCTGGCCCTATGGGGAGCCTAGGGCTAGGTGAGAACCAGGCAGGCGCTGCGCTCCTGAGCCAAGCCGCATCGGGGCTGAGGTTTGTTCCCCGAGCCCAGTTTCCCTTTGCAGAATGCAGCTCCTAGCAGCGCGTTTTGTGCGGTTTCGGAGCTAGGCCCTAGGTGGGGCCCTCCCGAGCTGGCTCTGGGGGGGTTGCTAGGGCCAGTGCACACAGGGCTTCTTCAGGCCAAATCAGCCTTCTCCGCGAAGGAGAAGACGTTTGGAGTTGGTTTCCAGCGGCGGAGACCACCAGCCAAGCAGCAGTGCCCACGGAGCCAGAGGCAGCCCAGACCCTCCCTGGCCCTATGGGGAGCCTAGGGCTAGGTGAGAACCAGGCAGGCGCTGCGCTCCTGAGCCAAGCCGCATCGGGGCTGAGGTTTGTTCCCCGAGCCCAGTTTCCCTTTGCAGAATGCAGCTCCTAGCAGCGCGTTTTGTGCGGTTTCGGAGCTAGGCCCTAGGTGGGGCCCTCCCGAGCTGGCTCTGGGGGGGTTGCTAGGGCCAGTGCACACAGGGCTTCTTCAGGCCAAATCAGCCTTCTCCGCGAAGGAGAAGACGTTTGGAGTTGGTTTCCAGCGGCGGAGACCACCAGCCAAGCAGCAGTGCCCACGGAGCCAGAGGCAGCCCAGACCCTCCTTGGCCCTATGGGCAGCCTAGGGCTAGGTGAGAACCAGGCAGGCGCTGCGCTCCTGAGCCAAGCCGCATCGGGGCTGAGGTTTGTTCCCCGAGCCCAGTTTCCCTTTGCAGAATGCAGCTCCTAGCAGCGCGTTTTGTGCGGTTTCGGAGCTAGGCCCTAGGTGGGGCCCTCCCGAGCTGGCTCTGGGGGGGTTGCTAGGGCCAGTGCACACAGGGCTTCTTCAGGCCAAATCAGCCTTCTCCGCGAAGGAGAAGACGTTTGGAGTTGGTTTCCAGCGGCGGAGACCACCAGCCAAGCAGCAGTGCCCACGGAGCCAGAGGCAGCCCAGACCCTCCCTGGCCCTATGGGGAGCCTAGGGCTAGGTGAGAACCAGGCAGGCGCTGCGCTCCTGAGCCAAGCCGCATCGGGGCTGAGGTTTGTTCCCCGAGCCCAGTTTCCCTTTGCAGAATGCAGCTCCTAGCAGCGCGTTTTGTGCGGTTTCGGAGCTAGGCCCTAGGTGGGGCCCTCCCGAGCTGGCTCTGGGGGGGTTGCTAGGGCCAGTGCACACAGGGCTTCTTCAGGCCAAATCAGCCTTCTCCGCGAAGGAGAAGACGTTTGGAGTTGGTTTCCAGCGGCGGAGACCACCAGCCAAGCAGCAGTGCCCACGGAGCCAGAGGCAGCCCAGACCCTCCCTGGCCCTATGGGCAGCCTAGGGCTAGGTGAGAAGCAGGCAGGCGCTGCGCTCCTGAGCCAAGCCGCATCGGGGCTGAGGTTTGTTCCCCGAGCCCAGTTTCCCTTTGCAGAATGCAGCTCCTAGCAGCGCGTTTTGTGCGGTTTCGGAGCTAGGCCCTAGGTGGGGCCCTCCCGAGCTGGCTCTGGGGGGGTTGCTAGGGCCAGTGCACACAGGGCTTCTTCAGGCCAAATCAGCCTTCTCCGCGAAGGAGAAGACGTTTGGAGTTGGTTTCCAGCGGCGGAGACCACCAGCCAAGCAGCAGTGCCCACGGAGCCAGAGGCAGCCCAGACCCTCCCTGGCCCTATGGGGAGCCTAGGGCTAGGTGAGAACCAGGCAGGCGCTGCGCTCCTGAGCCAAGCCGCATCGGGGCTGAGGTTTGTTCCCCGAGCCCAGTTTCCCTTTGCAGAATGCAGCTCCTAGCAGCGCGTTTTGTGCGGTTTCGGAGCTAGGCCCTAGGTGGGGCCCTCCCGAGCTGGCTCTGGGGGGGTTGCTAGGGCCAGTGCACACAGGGCTTCTTCAGGCCAAATCAGCCTTCTCCGCGAAGGAGAAGACGTTTGGAGTGGGTTTCCAGCGGCGGAGACCACCAGCCAAGCAGCAGTGCCCACGGAGCCAGAGGCAGCCCAGACCCTCCTTGGCCCTATGGGGAGCCTAGGGCTAGGTGAGAACCAGGCAGGCGCTGCGCTCCTGAGCCAAGCCGCATCGGGGCTGAGGTTTGTTCCCCGAGCCCAGTTTCCCTTTGCAGAATGCAGCTCCTAGCAGCGCGTTTTGTGCGGTTTCGGAGCTAGGCCCTAGGTGGGGCCCTCCCGAGCTGGCTCTGGGGGGGTTGCTAGGGCCAGTGCACACAGGGCTTCTTCAGGCCCAATCAGCCTTCTCCGCGAAGGAGAAGACGTTTGGAGTTGGTTTCCAGCGGCGGAGACCACCAGCCAAGCAGCAGTGCCCACGGAGCCAGAGGCAGCCCAGACCCTCCCTGGCCCTATGGGGAGCCTAGGGCTAGGTGAGAACCAGGCAGGCGCTGCGCTCCTGAGCCAAGCCGCATCGGGGCTGAGGTTTGTTCCCCGAGCCCAGTTTCCCTTTGCAGAATGCAGCTCCTAGCAGCGCGTTTTGTGCCGTTTCGGAGCTAGGCCCTAGGTGGGGCCCTCCCGAGCTGGCTCTGGGGCGGTTGCTAGGGCCAGTGCACACAGGGCTTCTTCAGGCCAAATCAGCCTTCTCCGCGAAGGAGAAGACGTTTGGAGTTGGTTTCCAGCGGCGGAGACCACCAGCCAAGCAGCAGTGCCCACGGAGCCAGAGGCAGCCCAGACCCTCCCTGGCCCTATGGGGAGCCTAGGGCTAGGTGAGAACCAGGCAGGCGCTGCGCTCCTGAGCCAAGCCGCATCGGGGCTGAGGTTTGTTCCCCGAGCCCAGTTTCCCTTTGCAGAATGCAGCTCCTAGCAGCGCGTTTTGTGCCGTTTCGGAGCTAGGCCCTAGGTGGGGCCCTCCCGAGCTGGCTCTGGGGCGGTTGCTAGGGCCAGTGCACACAGGGCTTCTTCAGGCCAAATCAGCCTTCTCCGCGAAGGAGAAGACGTTTGGAGTTGGTTTCCAGCGGCGGAGACCACCAGCCAAGCAGCAGTGCCCACGGAGCCAGAGGCAGCCCAGACCCTCCCTGGCCCTATGGGCAGCCTAGGGCTAGGTGAGAACCAGGCAGGCGCTGCGCTCCTGAGCCAAGCCGCATCGGGGCTGAGGTTTGTTCCCCGAGCCCAGTTTCCCTTTGCAGAATGCAGCTCCTAGCAGCGCGTTTTGTGTGGTTTCGGAGCTAGGCCCTAGGTGGGGCCCTCCCGAGCTGGCTCTGGGGGGGTTGCTAGGGCCAGTGCACACAGGGCTTCTTCAGGCCAAATCAGCCTTCTCCGCGAAGGAGAAGACGTTTGGAGTTGGTTTCCAGCGGCGGAGACCACCAGCCAAGCAGCAGTGCCCACGGAGCCAGAGGCAGCCCAGACCCTCCCTGGCCCTCTGGGGAGCCTAGGGCTAGGTGAGAACCAGGCAGGCGCTGCGCTCCTGAGCCAAGCCGCATCGGGGCTGAGGTTTGTTCCCCGAGCCCAGTTTCCCTTTGCAGAATGCAGCTCCTAGCAGCGCGTTTTGTGCGGTTTCGGAGCTAGGCCCTAGGTGGGGCCCTCCCGAGCTGGCTCTGGGGGGGTTGCTAGGGCCAGTGCACACAGGGCTTCTTCAGGCCAAATCAGCCTTCTCCGCGAAGGAGAAGACGTTTGGAGTTGCTTTCCAGCGGCGGAGACCACCAGCCAAGCAGCAGTGCCCACGGAGCCAGAGGCAGCCCAGACCCTCCCTGGCCCTATGGGGAGCTTAGGGCTAGGTGAGAACCAGGCAGGCGCTGCGCTCCTGAGCCAAGCCGCATCGGGGCTGAGGTTTGTTCCCCGAGCCCAGTTTCCCTTTGCAGAATGCAGCTCCTAGCAGCGCGTTTTGTGCGGTTTCGGAGCTAGGCCCTAGGTGGGGCCCTCCCGAGCTGGCTCTGGGGGGGTTGCTAGGGCCAGTGCACACAGGGCTTCTTCAGGCCAAATCAGCCTTCTCCGCGAAGGAGAAGACGTTTGGAGTTGGTTTCCAGCGGCGGAGACCACCAGCCAAGCAGCAGTGCCCACGGAGCCAGAGGCAGCCCAGACCCTCCCTGGCCCTATGGGCAGCCTAGGGCTAGGTGAGAACCAGGCAGGCGCTGCGCTCCTGAGCCAAGCCGCATCGGGGCTGAGGTTTGTTCCCCGAGCCCAGTTTCCCTTTGCAGAATGCAGCTCCTAGCAGCGCGTTTTGTGCCGTTTCGGAGCTAGGCCCTAGGTGGGGCCCTCCCGAGCTGGCTCTGGGGGGGTTGCTAGGGCCAGTGCACACAGGGCTTCTTCAGGCCAAATCAGCCTTCTCCGCGAAGGAGAAGACGTTTGGAGTTGGTTTCCAGCGGCGGAGACCACCAGCCAAGCAGCAGTGCCCACGGAGCCAGAGGCAGCCCAGACCCTCCTTGGCCCTATGGGCAGCCTAGGGCTAGGTGAGAACCAGGCAGGCGCTGCGCTCCTGAGCCAAGCCGCATCGGGGCTGAGGTTTGTTCCCCGAGCCCAGTTTCCCTTTGCAGAATGCAGCTCCTAGCAGCGCGTTTTGTGCGGTTTCGGAGCTAGGCCCTAGGTGGGGCCCTCCCGAGCTGGCTCTGGGGGGGTTGCTAGGGCCAGTGCACACAGGGCTTCTTCAGGCCAAATCAGCCTTCTCCGCGAAGGAGAAGACGTTTGGAGTTGGTTTCCAGCGGCGGAGACCACCAGCCAAGCAGCAGTGCCCACGGAGCCAGAGGCAGCCCAGACCCTCCCTGGCCCTATGGGGAGCCTAGGGCTAGGTGAGAACCAGGCAGGCGCTGCGCTCCTGAGCCAAGCCGCATCGGGGCTGAGGTTTGTTCCCCGAGCCCAGTTTCCCTTTGCAGAATGCAGCTCCTAGCAGCGCGTTTTGTGCGGTTTCGGAGCTAGGCCCTAGGTGGGGCCCTCCCGAGCTGGCTCTGGGGGGGTTGCTAGGGCCAGTGCACACAGGGCTTCTTCAGGCCAAATCAGCCTTCTCCGCGAAGGAGAAGACGTTTGGAGTTGGTTTCCAGCGGCGGAGACCACCAGCCAAGCAGCAGTGCCCACGGAGCCAGAGGCAGCCCAGACCCTCCCTGGCCCTATGGGCAGCCTAGGGCTAGGTGAGAACCAGGCAGGCGCTGCGCTCCTGAGCCAAGCCGCATCGGGGCTGAGGTTTGTTCCCCGAGCCCAGTTTCCCTTTGCAGAATGCAGCTCCTAGCAGCGCGTTTTGTGCGGTTTCGGAGCTAGGCCCTAGGTGGGGCCCTCCCGAGCTGGCTCTGGGGGGGTTGCTAGGGCCAGTGCACACAGGGCTTCTTCAGGCCAAATCAGCCTTCTCCGCGAAGGAGAAGACGTTTGGAGTTGGTTTCCAGCGGCGGAGACCACCAGCCAAGCAGCAGTGCCCACGGAGCCAGAGGCAGCCCAGACCCTCCTTGGCCCTATGGGCAGCCTAGGGCTAGGTGAGAACCAGGCAGGCGCTGCGCTCCTGAGCCAAGCCGCATCGGGGCTGAGGTTTGTTCCCCGAGCCCAGTTTCCCTTTGCAGAATGCAGCTCCTAGCAGCGCGTTTTGTGCGGTTTCGGAGCTAGGCCCTAGGTGGGGCCCTCCCGAGCTGGCTCTGGGGGGGTTGCTAGGGCCAGTGCACACAGGGCTTCTTCAGGCCAAATCAGCCTTCTCCGCGAAGGAGAAGACGTTTGGAGTTGGTTTCCAGCGGCGGAGACCACCAGCCAAGCAGCAGTGCCCACGGAGCCAGAGGCAGCCCAGACCCTCCCTGGCCCTATGGGCAGCCTAGGGCTAGGTGAGAACCAGGCAGGCGCTGCGCTCCTGAGCCAAGCCGCATCGGGGCTGAGGTTTGTTCCCCGAGCCCAGTTTCCCTTTGCAGAATGCAGCTCCTAGCAGCGCGTTTTGTGCGGTTTCGGAGCTAGGCCCTAGGTGGGGCCCTCCCGAGCTGGCTCTGGGGGGGTTGCTAGGGCCAGTGCACACAGGGCTTCTTCAGGCCAAATCAGCCTTCTCCGCGAAGGAGAAGACGTTTGGAGTTGGTTTCCAGCGGCGGAGACCACCAGCCAAGCAGCAGTGCCCACGGAGCCAGAGGCAGCCCAGACCCTCCCTGGCCCTATGGGGAGCCTAGGGCTAGGTGAGAAGCAGGCAGGCGCTGCGCTCCTGAGCCAAGCCGCATCGGGGCTGAGGTTTGTTCCCCGAGCCCAGTTTCCCTTTGCAGAATGCAGCTCCTAGCAGCGCGTTTTGTGCGGTTTCGGAGCTAGGCCCTAGGTGGGGCCCTCCCGAGCTGGCTCTGGGGGGGTTGCTAGGGCCAGTGCACACAGGGCTTCTTCAGGCCAAATCAGCCTTCTCCGCGAAGGAGAAGACATTGGGAGTTGGTTTCCAGCGGCGGAGACCACCAGCCAAGCAGCAGTGCCCACGGAGCCAGAGGCAGCCCAGACCCTCCCTGGCCCTATGGGGAGCCTAGGGCTAGGTGAGAACCAGGCAGGCGCTGCGCTCCTGAGCCAAGCCGCATCGGGGCTGAGGTTTGTTCCCCGAGCCCAGTTTCCCTTTGCAGAATGCAGCTCCTAGCAGCGCGTTTTGTGCGGTTTCGGAGCTAGGCCCTAGGTGGGGCCCTCCCGAGCTGGCTCTGGGGGGGTTGCTAGGGCCAGTGCACACAGGGCTTCTTCAGGCCAAATCAGCCTTCTCCGCGAAGGAGAAGACGTTTGGAGTTGGTTTCCAGCGGCGGAGACCACCAGCCAAGCAGCAGTGCCCACGGAGCCAGAGGCAGCCCAGACCCTCCCTGGCCCTATGGGCAGCCTAGGGCTAGTTGAGAACCAGGCAGGCGCTGCGCTCCTGAGCCAAGCCGCATCGGGGCTGAGGTTTGTTCCCCGAGCCCAGTTTCCCTTTGCAGAATGCAGCTCCTAGCAGCGCGTTTTGTGCGGTTTCGGAGCTAGGCCCTAGGTGGGGCCCTCCCGAGCTGGCTCTGGGGGGGTTGCTAGGGCCAGTGCACACAGGGCTTCTTCAGGCCAAATCAGCCTTCTCCGCGAAGGAGAAGACGTTTGGAGTTGGTTTCCAGCGGCGGAGACCACCAGCCAAGCAGCAGTGCCCACGGAGCCAGAGGCAGCCCAGACCCTCCTTGGCCCTATGGGCAGCCTAGGGCTAGGTGAGAACCAGGCAGGCGCTGCGCTCCTGAGCCAAGCCGCATCGGGGCTGAGGTTTGTTCCCCGAGCCTAGTTTCCCTTTGCAGAATGCAGCTCCTAGCAGCGCGTTTTGTGCGGTTTCGGAGCTAGGCCCTAGGTGGGGCCCTCCCGAGCTGGCTCTGGGGCGGTTGCTAGGGCCAGTGCACACAGGGCTTCTTCAGGCCAAATCAGCCTTCTCCGCGAAGGAGAAGACGTTTGGAGTTGGTTTCCAGCGGCGGAGACCACCAGCCAAGCAGCAGTGCCCACGGAGCCAGAGGCAGCCCAGACCCTCCCTGGCCCTATGGGGAGCCTAGGGCTAGGTGAGAACCAGGCAGGCGCTGCGCTCCTGAGCCAAGCCGCATCGGGGCTGAGGTTTGTTCCCCGAGCCCAGTTTCCCTTTGCAGAATGCAGCTCCTAGCAGCGCGTTTTGTGCGGTTTCGGAGCTAGGCCCTAGGTGGGGCCCTCCCGAGCTGGCTCTGGGGGGGTTGCTAGGGCCAGTGCACACAGGGCTTCTTCAGGCCAAATCAGCCTTCTCCGCGAAGGAGAAGACGTTTGGAGTTGGTTTCCAGCGGCGGAGACCACCAGCCAAGCAGCAGTGCCCACGGAGCCAGAGGCAGCCCAGACCCTCCCTGGCCCTATGGGCAGCCTAGGGCTAGGTGAGAACCAGGCAGGCGCTGCGCTCCTGAGCCAAGCCGCATCGGGGCTGAGGTTTGTTCCCCGAGCCCAGTTTCCCTTTGCAGAATGCAGCTCCTAGCAGCGCGTTTTGTGCGGTTTCGGAGCTAGGCCCTAGGTGGGGCCCTCCCGAGCTGGCTCTGGGGGGGTTGCTAGGGCCAGTGCACACAGGGCTTCTTCAGGCCAAATCAGCCTTCTCCGCGAAGGAGAAGACGTTTGGAGTTGGTTTCCAGCGGCGGAGACCACCAGCCAAGCAGCAGTGCCCACGGAGCCAGAGGCAGCCCGGACCCTCCTTGGCCCTATGGGGAGCCTAGGGCTAGGTGAGAAGCAGGCAGGCGCTGCGCTCCTGAGCCAAGCCGCATCGGGGCTGAGGTTTGTTCCCCGAGCCCAGTTTCCCTTTGCAGAATGCAGCTCCTAGCAGCGCGTTTTGTGCGGTTTCGGAGCTAGGCCCTAGGTGGGGCCCTCCCGAGCTGGCTCTGGGGCGGTTGCTAGGGCCAGTGCACACAGGGCTTCTTCAGGCCAAATCAGCCTTCTCCGCGAAGGAGAAGACGTTTGGAGTTGGTTTCCAGCGGCGGAGACCACCAGCCAAGCAGCAGTGCCCACGGAGCCAGAGGCAGCCCAGACCCTCCCTGGCCCTATGGGGAGCCTAGGGCTAGGTGAGAACCAGGCAGGCGCTGCGCTCCTGAGCCAAGCCGCATCGGGGCTGAGGTTTGTTCCCCGAGCCCAGTTTCCCTTTGCAGAATGCAGCTCCTAGCAGCGCGTTTTGTGCGGTTTCGGAGCTAGGCCCTAGGTGGGGCCCTCCCGAGCTGGCTCTGGGGGGGTTGCTAGGGCCAGTGCACACAGGGCTTCTTCAGGCCAAATCAGCCTTCTCCGCGAAGGAGAAGACGTTTGGAGTTGGTTTCCAGCGGCGGAGACCACCAGCCAAGCAGCAGTGCCCACGGAGCCAGAGGCAGCCCAGACCCTCCCTGGCCCTATGGGGAGCCTAGGGCTAGGTGAGAACCAGGCAGGCGCTGCGCTCCTGAGCCAAGCCGCATCGGGGCTGAGGTTTGTTCCCCGAGCCCAGTTTCCCTTTGCAGAATGCAGCTCCTAGCAGCGCGTTTTGTGCGGTTTCGGAGCTAGGCCCTAGGTGGGGCCCTCCCGAGCTGGCTCTGGGGGGGTTGCTAGGGCCAGTGCACACAGGGCTTCTTCAGGCCAAATCAGCCTTCTCCGCGAAGGAGAAGACGTTTGGAGTTGGTTTCCAGCGGCGGAGACCACCAGCCAAGCAGCAGTGCCCACGGAGCCAGAGGCAGCCCAGACCCTCCCTGGCCCTATGGGGAGCCTAGGGCTAGGTGAGAAGCAGGCAGGCGCTGCGCTCCTGAGCCAAGCCGCATCGGGGCTGAGGTTTGTTCCCCGAGCCCAGTTTCCCTTTGCAGAATGCAGCTCCTAGCAGCGCGTTTTGTGCGGTTTCGGAGCTAGGCCCTAGGTGGGGCCCTCCCGAGCTGGCTCTGGGGGGGTTGCTAGGGCCAGTGCACACAGGGCTTCTTCAGGCCAAATCAGCCTTCTCCGCGAAGGAGAAGACGTTTGGAGTTGGTTTCCAGCGGCGGAGACCACCAGCCAAGCAGCAGTGCCCACGGAGCCAGAGGCAGCCCAGACCCTACTTGGCCCTATGGGGAGCCTAGGGCTAGGCGAGAACCAGGCAGGCGCTGCGCTCCTGAGCCAAGCCGCATCGGGGCTGAGGTTTGTTCCCCGAGCCCAGTTTCCCTTTGCAGAATGCAGCTCCTAGCAGCTCGTTTTGTGCGGTTTCGGAGCTAGGCCCTAGGTGGGGCCCTCCCGAGCTGGCTCTGGGGGGGTTGCTAGGGCCAGTGCACACAGGGCTTCTTCAGGCCAAATCAGCCTTCTCCGCGAAGGAGAAGACGTTTGGAGTTGGTTTCCAGCGGCGGAGACCACCAGCCAAGCAGCAGTGCCCACGGAGCCAGAGGCAGCCCAGGCCCTCCTTGGCCCTATGGGGAGCCTAGGGCTAGGTGAGAACCAGGCAGGCGCTGCGCTCCTGAGCCAAGCCGCATCGGGGCTGAGGTTTGTTCCCCGAGCCCAGTTTCCCTTTGCAGAATGCAGCTCCTAGCAGCGCGTTTTGTGCGGTTTCGGAGCTAGGCCCTAGGTGGGGCCCTCCCGAGCTGGCTCTGGGGGGGTTGCTAGGGCCAGTGCACACAGGGCTTCTTCAGGCCAAATCAGCCTTCTCCGCGAAGGAGAAGACGTTTGGAGTTGGTTTCCAGCGGCGGAGACCACCAGCCAAGCAGCAGTGCCCACGGAGCCAGAGGCAGCCCAGACCCTCCCTGGCCCTATGGGGAGCCTAGGGCTAGGTGAGAACCAGGCAGGCGCTGCGCTCCTGAGCCAAGCCGCATCGGGGCTGAGGTTTGTTCCCCGAGCCCAGTTTCCCTTTGCAGAATGCAGCTCCTAGCAGCGCGTTTTGTGCCGTTTCGGAGCTAGGCCCTAGGTGGGGCCCTCCCGAGCTGGCTCTGGGGGGGTTGCTAGGGCCAGTGCACACAGGGCTTCTTCAGGCCAAATCAGCCTTCTCCGCGAAGGAGAAGACGTTTGGAGTTGGTTTCCAGCGGCGGAGACCACCAGCCAAGCAGCAGTGCCCACGGAGCCAGAGGCAGCCCAGACCCTCCCTGGCCCTATGGGCAGCCTAGGGCTAGGTGAGAACCAGGCAGGCGCTGCGCTCCTGAGCCAAGCCGCATCGGGGCTGAGGTTTGTTCCCCGAGCCCAGTTTCCCTTTGCAGAATGCAGCTCCTAGCAGCGCGTTTTGTGCGGTTTCGGAGCTAGGCCCTAGGTGGGGCCCTCCCGAGCTGGCTCTGGGGGGGTTGCTAGGGCCAGTGCACACAGGGCTTCTTCAGGCCAAATCAGCCTTCTCCGCGAAGGAGAAGACGTTTGGAGTTGGTTTCCAGCGGCGGAGACCACCAGCCAAGCAGCAGTGCCCACGGAGCCAGAGGCAGCCCAGACCCTCCCTGGCCCTATGGGCAGCCTAGGGCTAGGTGAGAACCAGGCAGGCGCTGCGCTCCTGAGCCAAGCCGCATCGGGGCTGAGGTTTGTTCCCCGAGCCCAGTTTCCCTTTGCAGAATGCAGCTCCTAGCAGCGCGTTTTGTGCGGTTTCGGAGCTAGGCCCTAGGTGGGGCCCTCCCGAGCTGGCTCTGGGGGGGTTGCTAGGGCCAGTGCACACAGGGCTTCTTCAGGCCAAATCAGCCTTCTCCGCGAAGGAGAAGACGTTTGGAGTTGGTTTCCAGCGGCGGAGACCACCAGCCAAGCAGCAGTGCCCACGGAGCCAGAGGCAGCCCAGACCCTCCCTGGCCCTATGGGGAGCCTTGGGCTAGGTGAGAAGCAGGCAGGCGCTGCGCTCCTGAGCCAAGCCGCATCGGGGCTGAGGTTTGTTCCCCGAGCCCAGTTTCCCTTTGCAGAATGCAGCTCCTAGCAGCGCGTTTTGTGCGGTTTCGGAGCTAGGCCCTAGGTGGGGCCCTCCCGAGCTGGCTCTGGGGGGGTTGCTAGGGCCAGTGCACACAGGGCTTCTTCAGGCCAAATCAGCCTTCTCCGCGAAGGAGAAGACGTTTGGAGTTGGTTTCCAGCGGCGGAGACCACCAGCCAAGCAGCAGTGCCCACGGAGCCAGAGGCAGCCCAGACCCTACTTGGCCCTATGGGGAGCCTAGGGCTAGGCGAGAACCAGGCAGGCGCTGCGCTCCTGAGCCAAGCCGCATCGGGGCTGAGGTTTGTTCCCCGAGCCCAGTTTCCCTTTGCAGAATGCAGCTCCTAGCAGCTCGTTTTGTGCCGTTTCGGAGCTAGGCCCTAGGTGGGGCCCTCCCGAGCTGGCTCTGGGGGGGTTGCTAGGGCCAGTGCACACAGGGCTTCTTCAGGCCAAATCAGCCTTCTCCGCGAAGGAGAAGACGTTTGGAGTTGGTTTCCAGCGGCGGAGACCACCAGCCAAGCAGCAGTGCCCACGGAGCCAGAGGCAGCCCAGGCCCTCCTTGGCCCTATGGGCAGCCTAGGGCTAGGTGAGAACCAGGCAGGCGCTGCGCTCCTGAGCCAAGCCGCATCGGGGCTGAGGTTTGTTCCCCGAGCCCAGTTTCCCTTTGCAGAATGCAGCTCCTAGCAGCGCGTTTTGTGCGGTTTCGGAGCTAGGCCCTAGGTGGGGCCCTCCCGAGCTGGCTCTGGGGGGGTTGCTAGGGCCAGTGCACACAGGGCTTCTTCAGGCCAAATCAGCCTTCTCCGCGAAGGAGAAGACGTTTGGAGTTGGTTTCCAGCGGCGGAGACCACCAGCCAAGCAGCAGTGCCCACGGAGCCAGAGGCAGCCCAGACCCTCCCTGGCCCTATGGGGAGCCTAGGGCTAGGTGAGAACCAGGCAGGCGCTGCGCTCCTGAGCCAAGCCGCATCGGGGCTGAGGTTTGTTCCCCGAGCCCAGTTTCCCTTTGCAGAATGCAGCTCCTAGCAGCGCGTTTTGTGCCGTTTCGGAGCTAGGCCCTAGGTGGGGCCCTCCCGAGCTGGCTCTGGGGGGGTTGCTAGGGCCAGTGCACACAGGGCTTCTTCAGGCCAAATCAGCCTTCTCCGCGAAGGAGAAGACGTTTGGAGTTGGTTTCCAGCGGCGGAGACCACCAGCCAAGCAGCAGTGCCCACGGAGCCAGAGGCAGCCCAGACCCTCCCTGGCCCTATGGGGAGCCTAGGGCTAGGTGAGAACCAGGCAGGCGCTGCGCTCCTGAGCCAAGCCGCATCGGGGCTGAGGTTTGTTCCCCGAGCCCAGTTTCCCTTTGCAGAATGCAGCTCCTAGCAGCGCGTTTTGTGCGGTTTCGGAGCTAGGCCCTAGGTGGGGCCCTCCCGAGCTGGCTCTGGGGGGGTTGCTAGGGCCAGTGCACACAGGGCTTCTTCAGGCCAAATCAGCCTTCTCCGCGAAGGAGAAGACGTTTGGAGTTGGTTTCCAGCGGCGGAGACCACCAGCCAAGCAGCAGTGCCCACGGAGCCAGAGGCAGCCCAGACCCTCCCTGGCCCTATGGGGAGCCTAGGGCTAGGTGAGAAGCAGGCAGGCGCTGCGCTCCTGAGCCAAGCCGCATCGGGGCTGAGGTTTGTTCCCCGAGCCCAGTTTCCCTTTGCAGAATGCAGCTCCTAGCAGCGCGTTTTGTGCGGTTTCGGAGCTAGGCCCTAGGTGGGGCCCTCCCGAGCTGGCTCTGGGGGGGTTGCTAGGGCCAGTGCACACAGGGCTTCTTCAGGCCAAATCAGCCTTCTCCGCGAAGGAGAAGACGTTCGGAGTTGGTTTCCAGCGGCGGAGACCACCAGCCAAGCAGCAGTGCCCACGGAGCCAGAGGCAGCCCAGACCCTCCTTGGCCCTAGGGGAGCCTAGGGCTAGGTGAGAACCAGGCAGGCGCTGCGCTCCTGAGCCAAGCCGCATCGGGGCTGAGGTTTGTTCCCCGAGCCCAGTTTCCCTTTGCAGAATGCAGCTCCTAGCAGCGCGTTTTGTGCGGTTTCGGAGCTAGGCCCTAGGTGGGGCCCTCCCGAGCTGGCTCTGGGGGGGTTGCTAGGGCCAGTGCACACAGGGCTTCTTCAGGCCAAATCAGCCTTCTCCGCGAAGGAGAAGACGTTTGGAGTTGGTTTCCAGCGGCGGAGACCACCAGCCAAGCAGCAGTGCCCACGGAGCCAGAGGCAGCCCAGACCCTCCCTGGCCCTATGGGGAGCCTAGGGCTAGGTGAGAACCAGGCAGGCGCTGCGCTCCTGAGCCAAGCCGCATCGGGGCTGAGGTTTGTTCCCCGAGCCCAGTTTCCCTTTGCAGAATGCAGCTCCTAGCAGCGCGTTTTGTGCGGTTTCGGAGCTAGGCCCTAGGTGGGGCCCTCCCGAGCTGGCTCTGGGGGGGTTGCTAGGGCCAGTGCACACAGGGCTTCTTCAGGCCAAATCAGCCTTCTCCGCGAAGGAGAAGACGTTTGGAGTTGGTTTCCAGCGGCGGAGACCACCAGCCAAGCAGCAGTGCCCACGGAGCCAGAGGCAGCCCAGACCCTCCCTGGCCCTATGGGGAGCCTAGGGCTAGGTGAGAACCAGGCAGGCGCTGCGCTCCTGAGCCAAGCCGCATCGGGGCTGAGGTTTGTTCCCCGAGCCCAGTTTCCCTTTGCAGAATGCAGCTCCTAGCAGCGCGTTTTGTGCGGTTTCGGAGCTAGGCCCTAGGTGGGGCCCTCCCGAGCTGGCTCTGGGGGGGTTGCTAGGGCCAGTGCACACAGGGCTTCTTCAGGCCAAATCAGCCTTCTCCGCGAAGGAGAAGACCTTTGGAGTTGGTTTCCAGCGGCGGAGACCACCAGCCAAGCAGCAGTGCCCACGGAGCCAGAGGCAGCCCAGACCCTCCCTGGCCCTATGGGGAGCCTAGGGCTAGGTGAGAACCAGGCAGGCGCTGCGCTCCTGAGCCAAGCCGCATCGGGGCTGAGGTTTGTTCCCCGAGCCCAGTTTCCCTTTGCAGAATGCAGCTCCTAGCAGCGCGTTTTGTGCGGTTTCGGAGCTAGGCCCTAGGTGGGGCCCTCCCGAGCTGGCTCTGGGGGGGTTGCTAGGGCCAGTGCACACAGGGCTTCTTCAGGCCAAATCAGCCTTCTCCGCGAAGGAGAAGACGTTTGGAGTTGGTTTCCAGCGGCGGAGACCACCAGCCAAGCAGCAGTGCCCACGGAGCCAGAGGCAGCCCAGACCCTCCCTGGCCCTATGGGCAGCCTAGGGCTAGGTGAGAACCAGGCAGGCGCTGCGCTCCTGAGCCAAGCCGCATCGGGGCTGAGGTTTGTTCCCCGAGCCCAGTTTCCCTTTGCAGAATGCAGCTCCTAGCAGCGCGTTTTGTGCGGTTTCGGAGCTAGGCCCTAGGTGGGGCCCTCCCGAGCTGGCTCTGGGGGGGTTGCTAGGGCCAGTGCACACAGGGCTTCTTCAGGCCAAATCAGCCTTCTCCGCGAAGGAGAAGACGTTTGGAGTTGGTTTCCAGCGGCGGAGACCACCAGCCAAGCAGCAGTGCCCACGGAGCCAGAGGCAGCCCAGACCCTCCCTGGCCCTATGGGGAGCCTAGGGCTAGGTGAGAACCAGGCAGGCGCTGCGCTCCTGAGCCAAGCCGCATCGGGGCTGAGGTTTGTTCCCCGAGCCCAGTTTCCCTTTGCAGAATGCAGCTCCTAGCAGCGCGTTTTGTGCGGTTTCGGAGCTAGGCCCTAGGTGGGGCCCTCCCGAGCTGGCTCTGGGGGGGTTGCTAGGGCCAGTGCACACAGGGCTTCTTCAGGCCAAATCAGCCTTCTCCGCGAAGGAGAAGACGTTTGGAGTTGGTTTCCAGCGGCGGAGACCACCAGCCAAGCAGCAGTGCCCACGGAGCCAGAGGCAGCCCAGACCCTCCCTGGCCCTATGGGCAGCCTAGGGCTAGGTGAGAACCAGGCAGGCGCTGCGCTCCTGAGCCAAGCCGCATCGGGGCTGAGGTTTGTTCCCCGAGCCCAGTTTCCCTTTGCAGAATGCAGCTCCTAGCAGCGCGTTTTGTGCGGTTTCGGAGCTAGGCCCTAGGTGGGGCCCTCCCGAGCTGGCTCTGGGGGGGTTGCTAGGGCCAGTGCACACAGGGCTTCTTCAGGCCAAATCAGCCTTCTCCGCGAAGGAGAAGACGTTTGGAGTTGGTTTCCAGCGGCGGAGACCACCAGCCAAGCAGCAGTGCCCACGGAGCCAGAGGCAGCCCAGACCCTCCTTGGCCCTATGGGCAGCCTAGGGCTAGGTGAGAAGCAGGCAGGCGCTGCGCTCCTGAGCCAAGCCGCATCGGGGCTGAGGTTTGTTCCCCGAGCCCAGTTTCCCTTTGCAGAATGCAGCTCCTAGCAGCGCGTTTTGTGCGGTTTCGGAGCTAGGCCCTAGGTGGGGCCCTCCCGAGCTGGCTCTGGGGGGGTTGCTAGGGCCAGTGCACACAGGGCTTCTTCAGGCCAAATCAGCCTTCTCCGCGAAGGAGAAGACGTTTGGAGTTGGTTTCCAGCGGCGGAGACCACCAGCCAAGCAGCAGTGCCCACGGAGCCAGAGGCAGCCCAGACCCTCCCTGGCCCTATGGGGAGCCTAGGGCTAGGTGAGAACCAGGCAGGCGCTGCGCTCCTGAGCCAAGCCGCATCGGGGCTGAGGTTTGTTCCCCGAGCCCAGTTTCCCTTTGCAGAATGCAGCTCCTAGCAGCGCGTTTTGTGCGGTTTCGGAGCTAGGCCCTAGGTGGGGCCCTCCCGAGCTGGCTCTGGGGGGGTTGCTAGGGCCAGTGCACACAGGGCTTCTTCAGGCCAAATCAGCCTTCTCCGCGAAGGAGAAGACGTTTGGAGTTGGTTTCCAGCGGCGGAGACCACCAGCCAAGCAGCAGTGCCCACGGAGCCAGAGGCAGCCCAGACCCTCCTTGGCCCTATGGGGAGCCTAGGGCTAGGTGAGAACCAGGCAGGCGCTGCGCTCCTGAGCCAAGCCGCATCGGGGCTGAGGTTTGTTCCCCGAGCCCAGTTTCCCTTTGCAGAATGCAGCTCCTAGCAGCGCGTTTTGTGCGGTTTCGGAGCTAGGCCCTAGGTGGGGCCCTCCCGAGCTGGCTCTGGGGGGGTTGCTAGGGCCAGTGCACACAGGGCTTCTTCAGGCCAAATCAGCCTTCTCCGCGAAGGAGAAGACGTTTGGAGTTGGTTTCCAGCGGCGGAGACCACCAGCCAAGCAGCAGTGCCCACGGAGCCAGAGGCAGCCCAGACCCTCCCTGGCCCTATGGGGAGCCTAGGGCTAGGTGAGAACCAGGCAGGCGCTGCGCTCCTGAGCCAAGCCGCATCGGGGCTGAGGTTTGTTCCCCGAGCCCAGTTTCCCTTTGCAGAATGCAGCTCCTAGCAGCGCGTTTTGTGCGGTTTCGGAGCTAGGCCCTAGGTGGGGCCCTCCCGAGCTGGCTCTGGGGGGGTTGCTAGGGCCAGTGCACACAGGGCTTCTTCAGGCCAAATCAGCCTTCTCCGCGAAGGAGAAGACGTTTGGAGTTGGTTTCCAGCGGCGGAGACCACCAGCCAAGCAGCAGTGCCCACGGAGCCAGAGGCAGCCCAGACCCTCCTTGGCCCTATGGGGAGCCTAGGGCTAGGTGAGAAGCAGGCAGGCGCTGCGCTCCTGAGCCAAGCCGCATCGGGGCTGAGGTTTGTTCCCCGAGCCCAGTTTCCCTTTGCAGAATGCAGCTCCTAGCAGCGCGTTTTGTGCGGTTTCGGAGCTAGGCCCTAGGTGGGGCCCTCCCGAGCTGGCTCTGGGGGGGTTGCTAGGGCCAGTGCACACAGGGCTTCTTCAGGCCAAATCAGCCTTCTCCGCGAAGGAGAAGACGTTTGGAGTTGGTTTCCAGCGGCGGAGACCACCAGCCAAGCAGCAGTGCCCACGGAGCCAGAGGCAGCCCAGACCCTCCTTGGCCCTATGGGGAGCCTAGGGCTAGGTGAGAACCAGGCAGGCGCTGCGCTCCTGAGCCAAGCCGCATCGGGGCTGAGGTTTGTTCCCCGAGCCCAGTTTCCCTTTGCAGAATGCAGCTCCTAGCAGCGCGTTTTGTGCGGTTTCGGAGCTAGGCCCTAGGTGGGGCCCTCCCGAGCTGGCTCTGGGGCGGTTGCTAGGGCCAGTGCACACAGGGCTTCTTCAGGCCAAATCAGCCTTCTCCGCGAAGGAGAAGACGTTTGGAGTTGGTTTCCAGCGGCGGAGACCACCAGCCAAGCAGCAGTGCCCACGGAGCCAGAGGCAGCCCAGACCCTCCCTGGCCCTATGGGGAGCCTAGGGCTAGGTGAGAACCAGGCAGGCGCTGCGCTCCTGAGCCAAGCCGCATCGGGGCTGAGGTTTGTTCCCCGAGCCCAGTTTCCCTTTGCAGAATGCAGCTCCTAGCAGCGCGTTTTGTGCGGTTTCGGAGCTAGGCCCTAGGTGGGGCCCTCCCGAGCTGGCTCTGGGGGGGTTGCTAGGGCCAGTGCACACAGGGCTTCTTCAGGCCAAATCAGCCTTCTCCGCGAAGGAGAAGACGTTTGGAGTTGGTTTCCAGCGGCGGAGACCACCAGCCAAGCAGCAGTGCCCACGGAGCCAGAGGCAGCCCAGACCCTCCCTGGCCCTATGGGGAGCCTAGGGCTAGGTGAGAACCAGGCAGGCGCTGCGCTCCTGAGCCAAGCCGCATCGGGGCTGAGGTTTGTTCCCCGAGCCCAGTTTCCCTTTGCAGAATGCAGCTCCTAGCAGCTCGTTTTGTGCGGTTTCGGAGCTAGGCCCTAGGTGGGGCCCTCCCGAGCTGGCTCTGGGGGGGTTGCTAGGGCCAGTGCACACAGGGCTTCTTCAGGCCAAATCAGCCTTCTCCGCGAAGGAGAAGACGTTTGGAGTTGGTTTCCAGCGGCGGAGACCACCAGCCAAGCAGCAGTGCCCACGGAGCCAGAGGCAGCCCAGACCCTCCTTGGCCCTATGGGCAGCCTAGGGCTAGGTGAGAACCAGGCAGGCGCTGCGCTCCTGAGCCAAGCCGCATCGGGGCTGAGGTTTGTTCCCCGAGCCCAGTTTCCCTTTGCAGAATGCAGCTCCTAGCAGCGCGTTTTGTGCGGTTTCGGAGCTAGGCCCTAGGTGGGGCCCTCCCGAGCTGGCTCTGGGGGGGTTGCTAGGGCCAGTGCACACAGGGCTTCTTCAGGCCAAATCAGCCTTCTCCGCGAAGGAGAAGACGTTTGGAGTTGGTTTCCAGCGGCGGAGACCACCAGCCAAGCAGCAGTGCCCACGGAGCCAGAGGCAGCCCAGACCCTCCTTGGCCCTATGGGCAGCCTAGGGCTAGGTGAGAACCAGGCAGGCGCTGCGCTCCTGAGCCAAGCCGCATCGGGGCTGAGGTTTGTTCCCCGAGCCCAGTTTCCCTTTGCAGAATGCAGCTCCTAGCAGCGCGTTTTGTGCGGTTTCGGAGCTAGGCCCTAGGTGGGGCCCTCCCGAGCTGGCTCTGGGGGGGTTGCTAGGGCCAGTGCACACAGGGCTTCTTCAGGCCAAATCAGCCTTCTCCGCGAAGGAGAAGACGTTTGGAGTTGGTTTCCAGCGGCGGAGACCACCAGCCAAGCAGCAGTGCCCACGGAGCCAGAGGCAGCCCAGACCCTCCCTGGCCCTATGGGGAGCCTAGGGCTAGGTGAGAACCAGGCAGGCGCTGCGCTCCTGAGCCAAGCCGCATCGGGGCTGAGGTTTGTTCCCCGAGCCCAGTTTCCCTTTGCAGAATGCAGCTCCTAGCAGCTCGTTTTGTGCCGTTTCGGAGCTAGGCCCTAGGTGGGGCCCTCCCGAGCTGGCTCTGGGGGGGTTGCTAGGGCCAGTGCACACAGGGCTTCTTCAGGCCAAATCAGCCTTCTCCGCGAAGGAGAAGACGTTTGGAGTTGGTTTCCAGCGGCGGAGACCACCAGCCAAGCAGCAGTGCCCACGGAGCCAGAGGCAGCCCAGACCCTCCCTGGCCCTATGGGGAGCCTAGGGCTAGGTGAGAACCAGGCAGGCGCTGCGCTCCTGAGCCAAGCCGCATCGGGGCTGAGGTTTGTTCCCCGAGCCCAGTTTCCCTTTGCAGAATGCAGCTCCTAGCAGCGCGTTTTGTGCGGTTTCGGAGCTAGGCCCTAGGTGGGGCCCTCCCGAGCTGGCTCTGGGGGGGTTGCTAGGGCCAGTGCACACAGGGCTTCTTCAGGCCAAATCAGCCTTCTCCGCGAAGGAGAAGACGTTTGGAGTTGGTTTCCAGCGGCGGAGACCACCAGCCAAGCAGCAGTGCCCACGGAGCCAGAGGCAGCCCAGACCCTCCCTGGCCCTATGGGGAGCCTAGGGCTAGGTGAGAACCAGGCAGGCGCTGCGCTCCTGAGCCAAGCCGCATCGGGGCTGAGGTTTGTTCCCCGAGCCCAGTTTCCCTTTGCAGAATGCAGCTCCTAGCAGCTCGTTTTGTGCCGTTTCGGAGCTAGGCCCTAGGTGGGGCCCTCCCGAGCTGGCTCTGGGGGGGTTGCTAGGGCCAGTGCACACAGGGCTTCTTCAGGCCAAATCAGCCTTCTCCGCGAAGGAGAAGACGTTTGGAGTTGGTTTCCAGCGGCGGAGACCACCAGCCAAGCAGCAGTGCCCACGGAGCCAGAGGCAGCCCAGACCCTCCCTGGCCCTATGGGGAGCCTAGGGCTAGGTGAGAACCAGGCAGGCGCTGCGCTCCTGAGCCAAGCCGCATCGGGGCTGAGGTTTGTTCCCCGAGCCCAGTTTCCCTTTGCAGAATGCAGCTCCTAGCAGCGCGTTTTGTGCGGTTTCGGAGCTAGGCCCTAGGTGGGGCCCTCCCGAGCTGGCTCTGGGGGGGTTGCTAGGGCCAGTGCACACAGGGCTTCTTCAGGCCAAATCAGCCTTCTCCGCGAAGGAGAAGACGTTTGGAGTTGGTTTCCAGCGGCGGAGACCACCAGCCAAGCAGCAGTGCCCACGGAGCCAGAGGCAGCCCAGACCCTCCCTGGCCCTATGGGGAGCCTAGGGCTAGGTGAGAACCAGGCAGGCGCTGCGCTCCTGAGCCAAGCCGCATCGGGGCTGAGGTTTGTTCCCCGAGCCCAGTTTCCCTTTGCAGAATGCAGCTCCTAGCAGCGCGTTTTGTGCGGTTTCGGAGCTAGGCCCTAGGTGGGGCCCTCCCGAGCTGGCTCTGGGGGGGTTGCTAGGGCCAGTGCACACAGGGCTTCTTCAGGCCAAATCAGCCTTCTCCGCGAAGGAGAAGACGTTTGGAGTTGGTTTCCAGCGGCGGAGACCACCAGCCAAGCAGCAGTGCCCACGGAGCCAGAGGCAGCCCAGACCCTCCTTGGCCCTATGGGGAGCCTAGGGCTAGGTGAGAACCAGGCAGGCGCTGCGCTCCTGAGCCAAGCCGCATCGGGGCTGAGGTTTGTTCCCCGAGCCCAGTTTCCCTTTGCAGAATGCAGCTCCTAGCAGCTCGTTTTGTGCCGTTTCGGAGCTAGGCCCTAGGTGGGGCCCTCCCGAGCTGGCTCTGGGGGGGTTGCTAGGGCCAGTGCACACAGGGCTTCTTCAGGCCAAATCAGCCTTCTCCGCGAAGGAGAAGACGTTTGAAGTTGGTTTCCAGCGGCGGAGACCACCAGCCAAGCAGCAGTGCCCACGGAGCCAGAGGCAGCCCAGACCCTCCCTGGCCCTATGGGCAGCCTAGGGCTAGGTGAGAAGCAGGCAGGCGCTGCGCTCCTGAGCCAAGCCGCATCGGGGCTGAGGTTTGTTCCCCGAGCCCAGTTTCCCTTTGCAGAATGCAGCTCCTAGCAGCGCGTTTTGTGCGGTTTCGGAGCTAGGCCCTAGGTGGGGCCCTCCCGAGCTGGCTCTGGGGGGGTTGCTAGGGCCAGTGCACACAGGGCTTCTTCAGGCCAAATCAGCCTTCTCCGCGAAGGAGAAGACGTTTGGAGTTGGTTTCCAGCGGCGGAGACCACCAGCCAAGCAGCAGTGCCCACGGAGCCAGAGGCAGCCCAGACCCTCCTTGGCCCTATGGGGAGCCTACGGCTAGGTGAGAACCAGGCAGGCGCTGCGCTCCTGAGCCAAGCCGCATCGGGGCTGAGGTTTGTTCCCCGAGCCCAGTTTCCCTTTGCAGAATGCAGCTCCTAGCAGCGCGTTTTGTGCGGTTTCGGAGCTAGGCCCTAGGTGGGGCCCTCCCGAGCTGGCTCTGGGGGGGTTGCTAGGGCCAGTGCACACAGGGCTTCTTCAGGCCAAATCAGCCTTCTCCGCGAAGGAGAAGACGTTTGGAGTTGGTTTCCAGCGGCGGAGACCACCAGCCAAGCAGCAGTGCCCACGGAGCCAGAGGCAGCCCAGACCCTCCCTGGCCCTATGGGCAGCCTAGGGCTAGGTGAGAACCAGGCAGGCGCTGCGCTCCTGAGCCAAGCCGCATCGGGGCTGAGGTTTGTTCCCCGAGCCCAGTTTCCCTTTGCAGAATGCAGCTCCTAGCAGCGCGTTTTGTGCGGTTTCGGAGCTAGGCCCTAGGTGGGGCCCTCCCGAGCTGGCTCTGGGGGGGTTGCTAGGGCCAGTGCACACAGGGCTTCTTCAGGCCAAATCAGCCTTCTCCGCGAAGGAGAAGACGTTTGGAGTTGGTTTCCAGCGGCGGAGACCACCAGCCAAGCAGCAGTGCCCACGGAGCCAGAGGCAGCCCAGACCCTCCTTGGCCCTATGGGGAGCCTAGGGCTAGGTGAGAACCAGGCAGGCGCTGCGCTCCTGAGCCAAGCCGCATCGGGGCTGAGGTTTGTTCCCCGAGCCCAGTTTCCCTTTGCAGAATGCAGCTCCTAGCAGCGCGTTTTGTGCGGTTTCGGAGCTAGGCCCTAGGTGGGGCCCTCCCGAGCTGGCTCTGGGGGGGTTGCTAGGGCCAGTGCACACAGGGCTTCTTCAGGCCAAATCAGCCTTCTCCGCGAAGGAGAAGACGTTTGGAGTTGGTTTCCAGCGGCGGAGACCACCAGCCAAGCAGCAGTGCCCACGGAGCCAGAGGCAGCCCAGACCCTCCTTGGCCCTATGGGGAGCCTAGGGCTAGGTGAGAACCAGGCAGGCGCTGCGCTCCTGAGCCAAGCCGCATCGGGGCTGAGGTTTGTTCCCCGAGCCCAGTTTCCCTTTGCAGAATGCAGCTCCTAGCAGCGCGTTTTGTGCCGTTTCGGAGCTAGGCCCTAGGTGGGGCCCTCCCGAGCTGGCTCTGGGGGGGTTGCTAGGGCCAGTGCACACAGGGCTTCTTCAGGCCAAATCAGCCTTCTCCGCGAAGGAGAAGACGTTTGAAGTTGGTTTCCAGCGGCGGAGACCACCAGCCAAGCAGCAGTGCCCACGGAGCCAGAGGCAGCCCAGACCCTCCCTGGCCCTATGGGCAGCCTAGGGCTAGGTGAGAAGCAGGCAGGCGCTGCGCTCCTGAGCCAAGCCGCATCGGGGCTGAGGTTTGTTCCCCGAGCCCAGTTTCCCTTTGCAGAATGCAGCTCCTAGCAGCGCGTTTTGTGCGGTTTCGGAGCTAGGCCCTAGGTGGGGCCCTCCCGAGCTGGCTCTGGGGGGGTTGCTAGGGCCAGTGCACACAGGGCTTCTTCAGGCCAAATCAGCCTTCTCCGCGAAGGAGAAGACGTTTGGAGTTGGTTTCCAGCGGCGGAGACCACCAGCCAAGCAGCAGTGCCCACGGAGCCAGAGGCAGCCCAGACCCTCCTTGGCCCTATGGGGAGCCTACGGCTAGGTGAGAACCAGGCAGGCGCTGCGCTCCTGAGCCAAGCCGCATCGGGGCTGAGGTTTGTTCCCCGAGCCCAGTTTCCCTTTGCAGAATGCAGCTCCTAGCAGCGCGTTTTGTGCGGTTTCGGAGCTAGGCCCTAGGTGGGGCCCTCCCGAGCTGGCTCTGGGGGGGTTGCTAGGGCCAGTGCACACAGGGCTTCTTCAGGCCAAATCAGCCTTCTCCGCGAAGGAGAAGACGTTTGGAGTTGGTTTCCAGCGGCGGAGACCACCAGCCAAGCAGCAGTGCCCACGGAGCCAGAGGCAGCCCAGACCCTCCCTGGCCCTATGGGGAGCCTAGGGCTAGGTGAGAACCAGGCAGGCGCTGCGCTCCTGAGCCAAGCCGCATCGGGGCTGAGGTTTGTTCCCCGAGCCCAGTTTCCCTTTGCAGAATGCAGCTCCTAGCAGCGCGTTTTGTGCGGTTTCGGAGCTAGGCCCTAGGTGGGGCCCTCCCGAGCTGGCTCTGGGGGGGTTGCTAGGGCCAGTGCACACAGGGCTTCTTCAGGCCAAATCAGCCTTCTCCGCGAAGGAGAAGACGTTTGGAGTTGGTTTCCAGCGGCGGAGACCACCAGCCAAGCAGCAGTGCCCACGGAGCCAGAGGCAGCCCAGACCCTCCTTGGCCCTATGGGGAGCCTAGGGCTAGGTGAGAACCAGGCAGGCGCTGCGCTCCTGAGCCAAGCCGCATCGGGGCTGAGGTTTGTTCCCCGAGCCCAGTTTCCCTTTGCAGAATGCAGCTCCTAGCAGCGCGTTTTGTGCGGTTTCGGAGCTAGGCCCTAGGTGGGGCCCTCCCGAGCTGGCTCTGGGGGGGTTGCTAGGGCCAGTGCACACAGGGCTTCTTCAGGCCAAATCAGCCTTCTCCGCGAAGGAGAAGACGTTTGGAGTTGGTTTCCAGCGGCGGAGACCACCAGCCAAGCAGCAGTGCCCACGGAGCCAGAGGCAGCCCAGACCCTCCCTGGCCCTATGGGGAGCCTAGGGCTAGGTGAGAACCAGGCAGGCGCTGCGCTCCTGAGCCAAGCCGCATCGGGGCTGAGGTTTGTTCCCCGAGCCCAGTTTCCCTTTGCAGAATGCAGCTCCTAGCAGCGCGTTTTGTGCGGTTTCGGAGCTAGGCCCTAGGTGGGGCCCTCCCGAGCTGGCTCTGGGGCGGTTGCTAGGGCCAGTGCACACAGGGCTTCTTCAGGCCCAATCAGCCTTCTCCGCGAAGGAGAAGACGTTTGGAGTTGGTTTCCAGCGGCGGAGACCACCAGCCAAGCAGCAGTGCCCACGGAGCCAGAGGCAGCCCAGACCCTCCCTGGCCCTATGGGGAGCCTAGGGCTAGGTGAGAACCAGGCAGGCGCTGCGCTCCTGAGCCAAGCCGCATCGGGGCTGAGGTTTGTTCCCCGAGCCCAGTTTCCCTTTGCAGAATGCAGCTCCTAGCAGCGCGTTTTGTGCGGTTTCGGAGCTAGGCCCTAGGTGGGGCCCTCCCGAGCTGGCTCTGGGGGGGTTGCTAGGGCCAGTGCACACAGGGCTTCTTCAGGCCAAATCAGCCTTCTCCGCGAAGGAGAAGACGTTTGGAGTTGGTTTCCAGCGGCGGAGACCACCAGCCAAGCAGCAGTGCCCACGGAGCCAGAGGCAGCCCAGACCCTCCCTGGCCCTATGGGGAGCCTAGGGCTAGGTGAGAACCAGGCAGGCGCTGCGCTCCTGAGCCAAGCCGCATCGGGGCTGAGGTTTGTTCCCCGAGCCCAGTTTCCCTTTGCAGAATGCAGCTCCTAGCAGCGCGTTTTGTGCGGTTTCGGAGCTAGGCCCTAGGTGGGGCCCTCCCGAGCTGGCTCTGGGGGGGTTGCTAGGGCCAGTGCACACAGGGCTTCTTCAGGCCAAATCAGCCTTCTCCGCGAAGGAGAAGACGTTTGGAGTTGGTTTCCAGCGGCGGAGACCACCAGCCAAGCAGCAGTGCCCACGGAGCCAGAGGCAGCCCAGACCCTCCTTGGCCCTATGGGGAGCCTAGGGCTAGGTGAGAAGCAGGCAGGCGCTGCGCTCCTGAGCCAAGCCGCATCGGGGCTGAGGTTTGTTCCCCGAGCCCAGTTTCCCTTTGCAGAATGCAGCTCCTAGCAGCGCGTTTTGTGCGGTTTCGGAGCTAGGCCCTAGGTGGGGCCCTCCCGAGCTGGCTCTGGGGGGGTTGCTAGGGCCAGTGCACACAGGGCTTCTTCAGGCCAAATCAGCCTTCTCCGCGAAGGAGAAGACGTTTGGAGTTGGTTTCCAGCGGCGGAGACCACCAGCCAAGCAGCAGTGCCCACGGAGCCAGAGGCAGCCCAGACCCTCCCTGGCCCTATGGGGAGCCTAGGGCTAGGTGAGAACCAGGCAGGCGCTGCGCTCCTGAGCCAAGCCGCATCGGGGCTGAGGTTTGTTCCCCGAGCCCAGTTTCCCTTTGCAGAATGCAGCTCCTAGCAGCGCGTTTTGTGCGGTTTCGGAGCTAGGCCCTAGGTGGGGCCCTCCCGAGCTGGCTCTGGGGGGGTTGCTAGGGCCAGTGCACACAGGGCTTCTTCAGGCCAAATCAGCCTTCTCCGCGAAGGAGAAGACGTTTGGAGTTGGTTTCCAGCGGCGGAGACCACCAGCCAAGCAGCAGTGCCCACGGAGCCAGAGGCAGCCCAGACCCTCCCTGGCCCTATGGGCAGCCTAGGGCTAGGTGAGAACCAGGCAGGCGCTGCGCTCCTGAGCCAAGCCGCATCGGGGCTGAGGTTTGTTCCCCGAGCCCAGTTTCCCTTTGCAGAATGCAGCTCCTAGCAGCGCGTTTTGTGCGGTTTCGGAGCTAGGCCCTAGGTGGGGCCCTCCCGAGCTGGCTCTGGGGGGGTTGCTAGGGCCAGTGCACACAGGGCTTCTTCAGGCCAAATCAGCCTTCTCCGCGAAGGAGAAGACGTTTGGAGTTGGTTTCCAGCGGCGGAGACCACCAGCCAAGCAGCAGTGCCCACGGAGCCAGAGGCAGCCCAGACCCTCCTTGGCCCTATGGGCAGCCTAGGGCTAGGTGAGAACCAGGCAGGCGCTGCGCTCCTGAGACAAGCCGCATCGGGGCTGAGGTTTGTTCCCCGAGCCCAGTTTCCCTTTGCAGAATGCAGCTCCTAGCAGCGCGTTTTGTGCGGTTTCGGAGCTAGGCCCTAGGTGGGGCCCTCCCGAGCTGGCTCTGGGGGGGTTGCTAGGGCCAGTGCACACAGGGCTTCTTCAGGCCAAATCAGCCTTCTCCGCGAAGGAGAAGACGTTTGGAGTTGGTTTCCAGCGGCGGAGACCACCAGCCAAGCAGCAGTGCCCACGGAGCCAGAGGCAGCCCAGACCCTCCTTGGCCCTATGGGCAGCCTAGGGCTAGGTGAGAACCAGGCAGGCGCTGCGCTCCTGAGCCAAGCCGCATCGGGGCTGAGGTTTGTTCCCCGAGCCCAGTTTCCCTTTGCAGAATGCAGCTCCTAGCAGCGCGTTTTGTGCGGTTTCGGAGCTAGGCCCTAGGTGGGGCCCTCCCGAGCTGGCTCTGGGGGGGTTGCTAGGGCCAGTGCACACAGGGCTTCTTCAGGCCAAATCAGCCTTCTCCGCGAAGGAGAAGACGTTTGGAGTTGGTTTCCAGCGGCGGAGACCACCAGCCAAGCAGCAGTGCCCACGGAGCCAGAGGCAGCCCAGACCCTCCCTGGCCCTATGGGGAGCCTAGGGCTAGGTGAGAAGCAGGCAGGCGCTGCGCTCCTGAGCCAAGCCGCATCGGGGCTGAGGTTTGTTCCCCGAGCCCAGTTTCCCTTTGCAGAATGCAGCTCCTAGCAGCTCGTTTTGTGCCGTTTCGGAGCTAGGCCCTAGGTGGGGCCCTCCCGAGCTGGCTCTGGGGGGGTTGCTAGGGCCAGTGCACACAGGGCTTCTTCAGGCCAAATCAGCCTTCTCCGCGAAGGAGAAGACGTTTGGAGTTGGTTTCCAGCGGCGGAGACCACCAGCCAAGCAGCAGTGCCCACGGAGCCAGAGGCAGCCCAGACCCTCCCTGGCCCTATGGGGAGCCTAGGGCTAGGTGAGAACCAGGCAGGCGCTGCGCTCCTGAGACAAGCCGCATCGGGGCTGAGGTTTGTTCCCCGAGCCCAGTTTCCCTTTGCAGAATGCAGCTCCTAGCAGCGCGTTTTGTGCGGTTTCGGAGCTAGGCCCTAGGTGGGGCCCTCCCGAGCTGGCTCTGGGGGGGTTGCTAGGGCCAGTGCACACAGGGCTTCTTCAGGCCAAATCAGCCTTCTCCGCGAAGGAGAAGACGTTTGGAGTTGGTTTCCAGCGGCGGAGACCACCAGCCAAGCAGCAGTGCCCACGGAGCCAGAGGCAGCCCAGACCCTCCCTGGCCCTATGGGGAGCCTAGGGCTAGGTGAGAAGCAGGCAGGCGCTGCGCTCCTGAGCCAAGCCGCATCGGGGCTGAGGTTTGTTCCCCGAGCCCAGTTTCCCTTTGCAGAATGCAGCTCCTAGCAGCTCGTTTTGTGCGGTTTCGGAGCTAGGCCCTAGGTGGGGCCCTCCCGAGCTGGCTCTGGGGGGGTTGCTAGGGCCAGTGCACACAGGGCTTCTTCAGGCCAAATCAGCCTTCTCCGCGAAGGAGAAGACGTTTGGAGTTGGTTTCCAGCGGCGGAGACCACCAGCCAAGCAGCAGTGCCCACGGAGCCAGAGGCAGCCCAGACCCTCCCTGGCCCTATGGGGAGCCTAGGGCTAGGTGAGAACCAGGCAGGCGCTGCGCTCCTGAGACAAGCCGCATCGGGGCTGAGGTTTGTTCCCCGAGCCCAGTTTCCCTTTGCAGAATGCAGCTCCTAGCAGCGCGTTTTGTGCGGTTTCGGAGCTAGGCCCTAGGTGGGGCCCTCCCGAGCTGGCTCTGGGGGGGTTGCTAGGGCCAGTGCACACAGGGCTTCTTCAGGCCAAATCAGCCTTCTCCGCGAAGGAGAAGACGTTTGGAGTTGGTTTCCAGCGGCGGAGACCACCAGCCAAGCAGCAGTGCCCACGGAGCCAGAGGCAGCCTAGACCCTCCCTGGCCCTATGGGCAGCCTAGGGCTAGGTGAGAACCAGGCAGGCGCTGCGCTCCTGAGCCAAGCCGCATCGGGGCTGAGGTTTGTTCCCCGAGCCCAGTTTCCCTTTGCAGAATGCAGCTCCTAGCAGCGCGTTTTGTGCGGTTTCGGAGCTAGGCCCTAGGTGGGGCCCTCCCGAGCTGGCTCTGGGGGGGTTGCTAGGGCCAGTGCACACAGGGCTTCTTCAGGCCAAATCAGCCTTCTCCGCGAAGGAGAAGACGTTTGGAGTTGGTTTCCAGCGGCGGAGACCACCAGCCAAGCAGCAGTGCCCACGGAGCCAGAGGCAGCCCAGACCCTCCTTGGCCCTATGGGCAGCCTAGGGCTAGGTGAGAACCAGGCAGGCGCTGCGCTCCTGAGACAAGCCGCATCGGGGCTGAGGTTTGTTCCCCGAGCCCAGTTTCCCTTTGCAGAATGCAGCTCCTAGCAGCGCGTTTTGTGCGGTTTCGGAGCTAGGCCCTAGGTGGGGCCCTCCCGAGCTGGCTCTGGGGGGGTTGCTAGGGCCAGTGCACACAGGGCTTCTTCAGGCCAAATCAGCCTTCTCCGCGAAGGAGAAGACGTTTGGAGTTGGTTTCCAGCGGCGGAGACCACCAGCCAAGCAGCAGTGCCCACGGAGCCAGAGGCAGCCCAGACCCTCCTTGGCCCTATGGGCAGCCTAGGGCTAGGTGAGAACCAGGCAGGCGCTGCGCTCCTGAGCCAAGCCGCATCGGGGCTGAGGTTTGTTCCCCGAGCCCAGTTTCCCTTTGCAGAATGCAGCTCCTAGCAGCGCGTTTTGTGCGGTTTCGGAGCTAGGCCCTAGGTGGGGCCCTCCCGAGCTGGCTCTGGGGGGGTTGCTAGGGCCAGTGCACACAGGGCTTCTTCAGGCCAAATCAGCCTTCTCCGCGAAGGAGAAGACGTTTGGAGTTGGTTTCCAGCGGCGGAGACCACCAGCCAAGCAGCAGTGCCCACGGAGCCAGAGGCAGCCCAGACCCTCCCTGGCCCTATGGGGAGCCTAGGGCTAGGTGAGAAGCAGGCAGGCGCTGCGCTCCTGAGCCAAGCCGCATCGGGGCTGAGGTTTGTTCCCCGAGCCCAGTTTCCCTTTGCAGAATGCAGCTCCTAGCAGCTCGTTTTGTGCCGTTTCGGAGCTAGGCCCTAGGTGGGGCCCTCCCGAGCTGGCTCTGGGGGGGTTGCTAGGGCCAGTGCACACAGGGCTTCTTCAGGCCAAATCAGCCTTCTCCGCGAAGGAGAAGACGTTTGGAGTTGGTTTCCAGCGGCGGAGACCACCAGCCAAGCAGCAGTGCCCACGGAGCCAGAGGCAGCCCAGACCCTCCCTGGCCCTATGGGGAGCCTAGGGCTAGGTGAGAACCAGGCAGGCGCTGCGCTCCTGAGACAAGCCGCATCGGGGCTGAGGTTTGTTCCCCGAGCCCAGTTTCCCTTTGCAGAATGCAGCTCCTAGCAGCGCGTTTTGTGCGGTTTCGGAGCTAGGCCCTAGGTGGGGCCCTCCCGAGCTGGCTCTGGGGGGGTTGCTAGGGCCAGTGCACACAGGGCTTCTTCAGGCCAAATCAGCCTTCTCCGCGAAGGAGAAGACGTTTGGAGTTGGTTTCCAGCGGCGGAGACCACCAGCCAAGCAGCAGTGCCCACGGAGCCAGAGGCAGCCCAGACCCTCCCTGGCCCTATGGGGAGCCTAGGGCTAGGTGAGAAGCAGGCAGGCGCTGCGCTCCTGAGCCAAGCCGCATCGGGGCTGAGGTTTGTTCCCCGAGCCCAGTTTCCCTTTGCAGAATGCAGCTCCTAGCAGCTCGTTTTGTGCCGTTTCGGAGCTAGGCCCTAGGTGGGGCCCTCCCGAGCTGGCTCTGGGGGGGTTGCTAGGGCCAGTGCACACAGGGCTTCTTCAGGCCAAATCAGCCTTCTCCGCGAAGGAGAAGACGTTTGGAGTTGGTTTCCAGCGGCGGAGACCACCAGCCAAGCAGCAGTGCCCACGGAGCCAGAGGCAGCCCAGACCCTCCCTGGCCCTATGGGGAGCCTAGGGCTAGGTGAGAACCAGGCAGGCGCTGCGCTCCTGAGACAAGCCGCATCGGGGCTGAGGTTTGTTCCCCGAGCCCAGTTTCCCTTTGCAGAATGCAGCTCCTAGCAGCGCGTTTTGTGCGGTTTCGGAGCTAGGCCCTAGGTGGGGCCCTCCCGAGCTGGCTCTGGGGGGGTTGCTAGGGCCAGTGCACACAGGGCTTCTTCAGGCCAAATCAGCCTTCTCCGCGAAGGAGAAGACGTTTGGAGTTGGTTTCCAGCGGCGGAGACCACCAGCCAAGCAGCAGTGCCCACGGAGCCAGAGGCAGCCCAGACCCTCCCTGGCCCTATGGGGAGCCTAGGGCTAGGTGAGAACCAGGCAGGCGCTGCGCTCCTGAGCCAAGCCGCATCGGGGCTGAGGTTTGTTCCCCGAGCCCAGTTTCCCTTTGCAGAATGCAGCTCCTAGCAGCGCGTTTTGTGCGGTTTCGGAGCTAGGCCCTAGGTGGGGCCCTCCCGAGCTGGCTCTGGGGGGGTTGCTAGGGCCAGTGCACACAGGGCTTCTTCAGGCCAAATCAGCCTTCTCCGCGAAGGAGAAGACGTTTGGAGTTGGTTTCCAGCGGCGGAGACCACCAGCCAAGCAGCAGTGCCCACGGAGCCAGAGGCAGCCCAGACCCTCCTTGGCCCTATGGGGAGCCTAGGGCTAGGTGAGAACCAGGCAGGCGCTGCGCTCCTGAGCCAAGCCGCATCGGGGCTGAGGTTTGTTCCCCGAGCCCAGTTTCCCTTTGCAGAATGCAGCTCCTAGCAGCTCGTTTTGTGCGGTTTCGGAGCTAGGCCCTAGGTGGGGCCCTCCCGAGCTGGCTCTGGGGGGGTTGCTAGGGCCAGTGCACACAGGGCTTCTTCAGGCCAAATCAGCCTTCTCCGCGAAGGAGAAGACGTTTGAAGTTGGTTTCCAGCGGCGGAGACCACCAGCCAAGCAGCAGTGCCCACGGAGCCAGAGGCAGCCCAGACCCTCCCTGGCCCTATGGGCAGCCTAGGGCTAGGTGAGAAGCAGGCAGGCGCTGCGCTCCTGAGCCAAGCCGCATCGGGGCTGAGGTTTGTTCCCCGAGCCCAGTTTCCCTTTGCAGAATGCAGCTCCTAGCAGCGCGTTTTGTGCGGTTTCGGAGCTAGGCCCTAGGTGGGGCCCTCCCGAGCTGGCTCTGGGGGGGTTGCTAGGGCCAGTGCACACAGGGCTTCTTCAGGCCAAATCAGCCTTCTCCGCGAAGGAGAAGACGTTTGGAGTTGGTTTCCAGCGGCGGAGACCACCAGCCAAGCAGCAGTGCCCACGGAGCCAGAGGCAGCCCAGACCCTCCCTGGCCCTATGGGCAGCCTAGGGCTAGGTGAGAACCAGGCAGGCGCTGCGCTCCTGAGCCAAGCCGCATCGGGGCTGAGGTTTGTTCCCCGAGCCCAGTTTCCCTTTGCAGAATGCAGCTCCTAGCAGCGCGTTTTGTGCGGTTTCGGAGCTAGGCCCTAGGTGGGGCCCTCCCGAGCTGGCTCTGGGGGGGTTGCTAGGGCCAGTGCACACAGGGCTTCTTCAGGCCAAATCAGCCTTCTCCGCGAAGGAGAAGACGTTTGGAGTTGGTTTCCAGCGGCGGAGACCACCAGCCAAGCAGCAGTGCCCACGGAGCCAGAGGCAGCCCAGACCCTCCCTGGCCCTATGGGGAGCCTAGGGCTAGGTGAGAACCAGGCAGGCGCTGCGCTCCTGAGCCAAGCCGCATCGGGGCTGAGGTTTGTTCCCCGAGCCCAGTTTCCCTTTGCAGAATGCAGCTCCTAGCAGCGCGTTTTGTGCGGTTTCGGAGCTAGGCCCTAGGTGGGGCCCTCCCGAGCTGGCTCTGGGGGGGTTGCTAGGGCCAGTGCACACAGGGCTTCTTCAGGCCAAATCAGCCTTCTCCGCGAAGGAGAAGACGTTTGGAGTTGGTTTCCAGCGGCGGAGACCACCAGCCAAGCAGCAGTGCCCACGGAGCCAGAGGCAGCCCAGACCCTCCTTGGCCCTATGGGGAGCCTAGGGCTAGGTGAGAACCAGGCAGGCGCTGCGCTCCTGAGCCAAGCCGCATCGGGGCTGAGGTTTGTTCCCCGAGCCCAGTTTCCCTTTGCAGAATGCAGCTCCTAGCAGCGCGTTTTGTGCGGTTTCGGAGCTAGGCCCTAGGTGGGGCCCTCCCGAGCTGGCTCTGGGGGGGTTGCTAGGGCCAGTGCACACAGGGCTTCTTCAGGCCAAATCAGCCTTCTCCGCGAAGGAGAAGACGTTTGGAGTTGGTTTCCAGCGGCGGAGACCACCAGCCAAGCAGCAGTGCCCACGGAGCCAGAGGCAGCCCAGACCCTCCTTGGCCCTATGGGGAGCCTAGGGCTAGGTGAGAAGCAGGCAGGCGCTGCGCTCCTGAGCCAAGCCGCATCGGGGCTGAGGTTTGTTCCCCGAGCCCAGTTTCCCTTTGCAGAATGCAGCTCCTAGCAGCGCGTTTTGTGCGGTTTCGGAGCTAGGCCCTAGGTGGGGCCCTCCCGAGCTGGCTCTGGGGGGGTTGCTAGGGCCAGTGCACACAGGGCTTCTTCAGGCCAAATCAGCCTTCTCCGCGAAGGAGAAGACGTTTGGAGTTGGTTTCCAGCGGCGGAGACCACCAGCCAAGCAGCAGTGCCCACGGAGCCAGAGGCAGCCCAGACCCTCCCTGGCCCTATGGGGAGCCTAGGGCTAGGTGAGAACCAGGCAGGCGCTGCGCTCCTGAGCCAAGCCGCATCGGGGCTGAGGTTTGTTCCCCGAGCCCAGTTTCCCTTTGCAGAATGCAGCTCCTAGCAGCGCGTTTTGTGCGGTTTCGGAGCTAGGCCCTAGGTGGGGCCCTCCCGAGCTGGCTCTGGGGGGGTTGCTAGGGCCAGTGCACACAGGGCTTCTTCAGGCCAAATCAGCCTTCTCCGCGAAGGAGAAGACGTTTGGAGTTGGTTTCCAGCGGCGGAGACCACCAGCCAAGCAGCAGTGCCCACGGAGCCAGAGGCAGCCCAGACCCTCCCTGGCCCTATGGGCAGCCTAGGGCTAGGTGAGAACCAGGCAGGCGCTGCGCTCCTGAGCCAAGCCGCATCGGGGCTGAGGTTTGTTCCCCGAGCCCAGTTTCCCTTTGCAGAATGCAGCTCCTAGCAGCGCGTTTTGTGCGGTTTCGGAGCTAGGCCCTAGGTGGGGCCCTCCCGAGCTGGCTCTGGGGGGGTTGCTAGGGCCAGTGCACACAGGGCTTCTTCAGGCCAAATCAGCCTTCTCCGCGAAGGAGAAGACGTTTGGAGTTGGTTTCCAGCGGCGGAGACCACCAGCCAAGCAGCAGTGCCCACGGAGCCAGAGGCAGCCCAGACCCTCCCTGGCCCTATGGGGAGCCTAGGGCTAGGTGAGAACCAGGCAGGCGCTGCGCTCCTGAGCCAAGCCGCATCGGGGCTGAGGTTTGTTCCCCGAGCCCAGTTTCCCTTTGCAGAATGCAGCTCCTAGCAGCGCGTTTTGTGCGGTTTCGGAGCTAGGCCCTAGGTGGGGCCCTCCCGAGCTGGCTCTGGGGCGGTTGCTAGGGCCAGTGCACACAGGGCTTCTTCAGGCCAAATCAGCCTTCTCCGCGAAGGAGAAGACGTTTGGAGTTGGTTTCCAGCGGCGGAGACCACCAGCCAAGCAGCAGTGCCCACGGAGCCAGAGGCAGCCCAGACCCTCCCTGGCCCTATGGGGAGCCTAGGGCTAGGTGAGAACCAGGCAGGCGCTGCGCTCCTGAGCCAAGCCGCATCGGGGCTGAGGTTTGTTCCCCGAGCCCAGTTTCCCTTTGCAGAATGCAGCTCCTAGCAGCGCGTTTTGTGCGGTTTCGGAGCTAGGCCCTAGGTGGGGCCCTCCCGAGCTGGCTCTGGGGGGGTTGCTAGGGCCAGTGCACACAGGGCTTCTTCAGGCCAAATCAGCCTTCTCCGCGAAGGAGAAGACGTTTGGAGTTGGTTTCCAGCGGCGGAGACCACCAGCCAAGCAGCAGTGCCCACGGAGCCAGAGGCAGCCCAGACCCTCCCTGGCCCTATGGGGAGCCTAGGGCTAGGTGAGAACCAGGCAGGCGCTGCGCTCCTGAGCCAAGCCGCATCGGGGCTGAGGTTTGTTCCCCGAGCCCAGTTTCCCTTTGCAGAATGCAGCTCCTAGCAGCGCGTTTTGTGCCGTTTCGGAGCTAGGCCCTAGGTGGGGCCCTCCCGAGCTGGCTCTGGGGGGGTTGCTAGGGCCAGTGCACACAGGGCTTCTTCAGGCCAAATCAGCCTTCTCCGCGAAGGAGAAGACGTTTGGAGTTGGTTTCCAGCGGCGGAGACCACCAGCCAAGCAGCAGTGCCCACGGAGCCAGAGGCAGCCCAGACCCTCCCTGGCCCTATGGGGAGCCTAGGGCTAGGTGAGAACCAGGCAGGCGCTGCGCTCCTGAGCCAAGCCGCATCGGGGCTGAGGTTTGTTCCCCGAGCCCAGTTTCCCTTTGCAGAATGCAGCTCCTAGCAGCGCGTTTTGTGCGGTTTCGGAGCTAGGCCCTAGGTGGGGCCCTCCCGAGCTGGCTCTGGGGGGGTTGCTAGGGCCAGTGCACACAGGGCTTCTTCAGGCCAAATCAGCCTTCTCCGCGAAGGAGAAGACGTTTGGAGTTGGTTTCCAGCGGCGGAGACCACCAGCCAAGCAGCAGTGCCCACGGAGCCAGAGGCAGCCCAGACCCTCCCTGGCCCTATGGGGAGCCTAGGGCTAGGTGAGAACCAGGCAGGCGCTGCGCTCCTGAGCCAAGCCGCATCGGGGCTGAGGTTTGTTCCCCGAGCCCAGTTTCCCTTTGCAGAATGCAGCTCCTAGCAGCGCGTTTTGTGCGGTTTCAGAGCTAGGCCCTAGGTGGGGCCCTCCCGAGCTGGCTCTGGGGGGGTTGCTAGGGCCAGTGCACACAGGGCTTCTTCAGGCCAAATCAGCCTTCTCCGCGAAGGAGAAGACGTTTGGAGTTGGTTTCCAGCGGCGGAGACCACCAGCCAAGCAGCAGTGCCCACGGAGCCAGAGGCAGCCCAGACCCTCCCTGGCCCTATGGGGAGCCTAGGGCTAGGTGAGAACCAGGCAGGCGCTGCGCTCCTGAGCCAAGCCGCATCGGGGCTGAGGTTTGTTCCCCGAGCCCAGTTTCCCTTTGCAGAATGCAGCTCCTAGCAGCGCGTTTTGTGCGGTTTCGGAGCTAGGCCCTAGGTGGGGCCCTCCCGAGCTGGCTCTGGGGGGGTTGCTAGGGCCAGTGCACACAGGGCTTCTTCGGGCCAAATCAGCCTTCTCCGCGAAGGAGAAGACGTTTGGAGTTGGTTTCCAGCGGCGAAGACCACCAGCCAAGCAGCAGTGCCCACGGAGCCAGAGGCAGCCCAGACCCTCCCTGGCCCTATGGGGAGCCTAGGGCTAGGTGAGAACCAGGCAGGCGCTGCGCTCCTGAGCCAAGCCGCATCGGGGCTGAGGTTTGTTCCCCGAGCCCAGTTTCCCTTTGCAGAATGCAGCTCCTAGCAGCGCGGTTTGTGCGGTTTCGGAGCTAGGCCCTAGGTGGGGCCCTCCCGAGCTGGCTCTGGGGGGGTTGCTAGGGCCAGTGCACACAGGGCTTCTTCAGGCCAAATCAGCCTTCTCCGCGAAGGAGAAGACGTTTGGAGTTGGTTTCCAGCGGCGGAGACCACCAGCCAAGCAGCAGTGCCCACGGAGCCAGAGGCAGCCCAGACCCTCCCTGGCCCTATGGGCAGCCTAGGGCTAGGTGAGAACCAGGCAGGCGCTGCGCTCCTGAGCCAAGCCGCATCGGGGCTGAGGTTTGTTCCCCGAGCCCAGTTTCCCTTTGCAGAATGCAGCTCCTAGCAGCGCGTTTTGTGCGGTTTCGGAGCTAGGCCCTAGGTGGGGCCCTCCCGAGCTGGCTCTGGGGGGGTTGCTAGGGCCAGTGCACACAGGGCTTCTTCAGGCCAAATCAGCCTTCTCCGCGAAGGAGAAGACGTTTGGAGTTGGTTTCCAGCGGCGGAGACCACCAGCCAAGCAGCAGTGCCCACGGAGCCAGAGGCAGCCCAGACCCTCCTTGGCCCTATGGGGAGCCTAGGGCTAGGTGAGAACCAGGCAGGCGCTGCGCTCCTGAGCCAAGCCGCATCGGGGCTGAGGTTTGTTCCCCGAGCCCAGTTTCCCTTTGCAGAATGCAGCTCCTAGCAGCGCGTTTTGTGCGGTTTCGGAGCTAGGCCCTAGGTGGGGCCCTCCCGAGCTGGCTCTGGGGGGGTTGCTAGGGCCAGTGCACACAGGGCTTCTTCAGGCCAAATCAGCCTTCTCCGCGAAGGAGAAGACGTTTGGAGTTGGTTTCCAGCGGCGAAGACCACCAGCCAAGCAGCAGTGCCCACGGAGCCAGAGGCAGCCCAGACCCTCCCTGGCCCTATGGGGAGCCTAGGGCTAGGTGAGAACCAGGCAGGCGCTGCGCTCCTGAGCCAAGCCGCATCGGGGCTGAGGTTTGTTCCCTGAGCCCAGTTTCCCTTTGCAGAATGCAGCTCCTAGCAGCGCGTTTTGTGCGGTTTCGGAGCTAGGCCCTAGGTGGGGCCCTCCCGAGCTGGCTCTGGGGGGGTTGCTAGGGCCAGTGCACACAGGGCTTCTTCAGGCCAAATCAGCCTTCTCCGCGAAGGAGAAGACGTTTGGAGTTGGTTTCCAGCGGCGGAGACCACCAGCCAAGCAGCAGTGCCCACGGAGCCAGAGGCAGCCCAGACCCTCCCTGGCCCTATGGGGAGCCTAGGGCTAGGTGAGAACCAGGCAGGCGCTGCGCTCCTGAGCCAAGCCGCATCGGGGCTGAGGTTTGTTCCCCGAGCCCAGTTTCCCTTTGCAGAATGCAGCTCCTAGCAGCGCGTTTTGTGCGGTTTCGGAGCTAGGCCCTAGGTGGGGCCCTCCCGAGCTGGCTCTGGGGGGGTTGCTAGGGCCAGTGCACACAGGGCTTCTTCAGGCCCAATCAGCCTTCTCCGCGAAGGAGAAGACGTTTGGAGTTGGTTTCCAGCGGCGGAGACCACCAGCCAAGCAGCAGTGCCCACGGAGCCAGAGGCAGCCCAGACCCTCCCTGGCCCTATGGGCAGCCTAGGGCTAGGTGAGAACCAGGCAGGCGCTGCGCTCCTGAGCCAAGCCGCATCGGGGCTGAGGTTTGTTCCCCGAGCCCAGTTTCCCTTTGCAGAATGCAGCTCCTAGCACCGCGTTTTGTGCCGTTTCGGAGCTAGGCCCTAGGTGGGGCCCTCCCGAGCTGGCTCTGGGGGGGTTGCTAGGGCCAGTGCACACAGGGCTTCTTCAGGCCAAATCAGCCTTCTCCGCGAAGGAGAAGACGTTTGGAGTTGGTTTCCAGCGGCGGAGACCACCAGCCAAGCAGCAGTGCCCACGGAGCCAGAGGCAGCCCAGACCCTCCCTGGCCCTATGGGCAGCCTAGGGCTAGGTGAGAACCAGGCAGGCGCTGCGCTCCTGAGCCAAGCCGCATCGGGGCTGAGGTTTGTTCCCCGAGCCCAGTTTCCCTTTGCAGAATGCAGCTCCTAGCAGCGCGTTTTGTGCGGTTTCGGAGCTAGGCCCTAGGAGGGGCCCTCCCGAGCTGGCTCTTGGGGGGTTGCTAGGGCCAGTGCACACAGGGCTTCTTCAGGCCAAATCAGCCTTCTCCGCGAAGGAGAAGACGTTTGGAGTTGGTTTCCAGCGGCGGAGACCACCAGCCAAGCAGCAGTGCCCACGGAGCCAGAGGCAGCCCAGACCCTCCTTGGCCCTATGGGGAGCCTAGGGCTAGGTGAGAACCAGGCAGGCGCTGCGCTCCTGAGCCAAGCCGCATCGGGGCTGAGGTTTGTTCCCCGAGCCCAGTTTCCCTTTGCAGAATGCAGCTCCTAGCAGCGCGTTTTGTGCGGTTTCGGAGCTAGGCCCTAGGTGGGGCCCTCCCGAGCTGGCTCTGGGGGGGTTGCTAGGGCCAGTGCACACAGGGCTTCTTCAGGCCAAATCAGCCTTCTCCGCGAAGGAGAAGACGTTTGGAGTTGGTTTCCAGCGGCGGAGACCACCAGCCAAGCAGCAGTGCCCACGGAGCCAGAGGCAGCCCAGACCCTCCCTGGCCCTATGGGGAGCCTAGGGCTAGGTGAGAACCAGGCAGGCGCTGCGCTCCTGAGCCAAGCCGCATCGGGGCTGAGGTTTGTTCCCCGAGCCCAGTTTCCCTTTGCAGAATGCAGCTCCTAGCAGCGCGTTTTGTGCGGTTTCGGAGCTAGGCCCTAGGTGGGGCCCTCCCGAGCTGGCTCTGGGGGGGTTGCTAGGGCCAGTGCACACAGGGCTTCTTCAGGCCAAATCAGCCTTCTCCGCGAAGGAGAAGACGTTTGGAGTTGGTTTCCAGCGGCGAAGACCACCAGCCAAGCAGCAGTGCCCACGGAGCCAGAGGCAGCCCAGACCCTCCCTGGCCCTATGGGGAGCCTAGGGCTAGGTGAGAACCAGGCAGGCGCTGCGCTCCTGAGCCAAGCCGCATCGGGGCTGAGGTTTGTTCCCCGAGCCCAGTTTCCCTTTGCAGAATGCAGCTCCTAGCAGCGCGTTTTGTGCGGTTTCGGAGCTAGGCCCTAGGTGGGGCCCTCCCGAGCTGGCTCTGGGGGGGTTGCTAGGGCCAGTGCACACAGGGCTTCTTCAGGCCAAATCAGCCTTCTCCGCGAAGGAGAAGACGTTTGGAGTTGGTTTCCAGCGGCGGAGACCACCAGCCAAGCAGCAGTGCCCACGGAGCCAGAGGCAGCCCAGACCCTCCCTGGCCCTATGGGCAGCCTAGGGCTAGGTGAGAACCAGGCAGGCGCTGCGCTCCTGAGCCAAGCCGCATCGGGGCTGAGGTTTGTTCCCCGAGCCCAGTTTCCCTTTGCAGAATGCAGCTCCTAGCAGCGCGTTTTGTGCGGTTTCGGAGCTAGGCCCTAGGTGGGGCCCTCCCGAGCTGGCTCTGGGGGGGTTGCTAGGGCCAGTGCACACAGGGCTTCTTCAGGCCAAATCAGCCTTCTCCGCGAAGGAGAAGACGTTTGGAGTTGGTTTCCAGCGGCGGAGACCACCAGCCAAGCAGCAGTGCCCACGGAGCCAGAGGCAGCCCAGACCCTCCTTGGCCCTATGGGGAGCCTAGGGCTAGGTGAGAACCAGGCAGGCGCTGCGCTCCTGAGCCAAGCCGCATCGGGGCTGAGGTTTGTTCCCCGAGCCCAGTTTCCCTTTGCAGAATGCAGCTCCTAGCAGCGCGTTTTGTGCGGTTTCGGAGCTAGGCCCTAGGTGGGGCCCTCCCGAGCTGGCTCTGGGGGGGTTGCTAGGGCCAGTGCACACAGGGCTTCTTCAGGCCAAATCAGCCTTCTCCGCGAAGGAGAAGACGTTTGGAGTTGGTTTCCAGCGGCGGAGACCACCAGCCAAGCAGCAGTGCCCACGGAGCCAGAGGCAGCCCAGACCCTCCCTGGCCCTATGGGGAGCCTAGGGCTAGGTGAGAACCAGGCAGGCGCTGCGCTCCTGAGCCAAGCCGCATCGGGGCTGAGGTTTGTTCCCCGAGCCCAGTTTCCCTTTGCAGAATGCAGCTCCTAGCAGCGCGTTTTGTGCGGTTTCGGAGCTAGGCCCTAGGTGGGGCCCTCCCGAGCTGGCTCTGGGGGGGTTGCTAGGGCCAGTGCACACAGGGCTTCTTCAGGCCAAATCAGCCTTCTCCGCGAAGGAGAAGACGTTTGGAGTTGGTTTCCAGCGGCGGAGACCACCAGCCAAGCAGCAGTGCCCACGGAGCCAGAGGCAGCCCAGACCCTCCCTGGCCCTATGGGGAGCCTAGGGCTAGGTGAGAACCAGGCAGGCGCTGCGCTCCTGAGCCAAGCCGCATCGGGGCTGAGGTTTGTTCCCCGAGCCCAGTTTCCCTTTGCAGAATGCAGCTCCTAGCAGCGCGTTTTGTGCGGTTTCGGAGCTAGGCCCTAGGTGGGGCCCTCCCGAGCTGGCTCTGGGGGGGTTGCTAGGGCCAGTGCACACAGGGCTTCTTCAGGCCAAATCAGCCTTCTCCGCGAAGGAGAAGACGTTTGGAGTTGGTTTCCAGCGGCGGAGACCACCAGCCAAGCAGCAGTGCCCACGGAGCCAGAGGCAGCCCAGACCCTCCCTGGCCCTATGGGCAGCCTAGGGCTAGGTGAGAAGCAGGCAGGCGCTGCGCTCCTGAGCCAAGCCGCATCGGGGCTGAGGTTTGTTCCCCGAGCCCAGTTTCCCTTTGCAGAATGCAGCTCCTAGCAGCGCGTTTTGTGCGGTTTCGGAGCTAGGCCCTAGGTGGGGCCCTCCCGAGCTGGCTCTGGGGGGGTTGCTAGGGCCAGTGCACACAGGGCTTCTTCAGGCCAAATCAGCCTTCTCCGCGAAGGAGAAGACGTTTGGAGTTGGTTTCCAGCGGCGGAGACCACCAGCCAAGCAGCAGTGCCCACGGAGCCAGAGGCAGCCCAGACCCTCCCTGGCCCTATGGGCAGCCTAGGGCTAGGTGAGAACCAGGCAGGCGCTGCGCTCCTGAGCCAAGCCGCATCGGGGCTGAGGTTTGTTCCCCGAGCCCAGTTTCCCTTTGCAGAATGCAGCTCCTAGCAGCGCGTTTTGTGCGGTTTCGGAGCTAGGCCCTAGGTGGGGCCCTCCCGAGCTGGCTCTGGGGGGGTTGCTAGGGCCAGTGCACACAGGGCTTCTTCAGGCCAAATCAGCCTTCTCCGCGAAGGAGAAGACGTTTGGAGTTGGTTTCCAGCGGCGGAGACCACCAGCCAAGCAGCAGTGCCCACGGAGCCAGAGGCAGCCCAGACCCTCCCTGGCCCTATGGGGAGCCTAGGGCTAGGTGAGAACCAGGCAGGCGCTGCGCTCCTGAGCCAAGCCGCATCGGGGCTGAGGTTTGTTCCCCGAGCCCAGTTTCCCTTTGCAGAATGCAGCTCCTAGCAGCGCGTTTTGTGCGGTTTCGGAGCTAGGCCCTAGGTGGGGCCCTCCCGAGCTGGCTCTGGGGGGGTTGCTAGGGCCAGTGCACACAGGGCTTCTTCAGGCCAAATCAGCCTTCTCCGCGAAGGAGAAGACGTTTGGAGTTGGTTTCCAGCGGCGGAGACCACCAGCCAAGCAGCAGTGCCCACGGAGCCAGAGGCAGCCCAGACCCTCCTTGGCCCTATGGGGAGCCTAGGGCTAGGTGAGAACCAGGCAGGCGCTGCGCTCCTGAGCCAAGCCGCATCGGGGCTGAGGTTTGTTCCCCGAGCCCAGTTTCCCTTTGCAGAATGCAGCTCCTAGCAGCGCGTTTTGTGCGGTTTCGGAGCTAGGCCCTAGGTGGGGCCCTCCCGAGCTGGCTCTGGGGGGGTTGCTAGGGCCAGTGCACACAGGGCTTCTTCAGGCCAAATCAGCCTTCTCCGCGAAGGAGAAGACGTTTGGAGTTGGTTTCCAGCGGCGGAGACCACCAGCCAAGCAGCAGTGCCCACGGAGCCAGAGGCAGCCCAGACCCTCCTTGGCCCTATGGGGAGCCTAGGGCTAGGTGAGAACCAGGCAGGCGCTGCGCTCCTGAGCCAAGCCGCATCGGGGCTGAGGTTTGTTCCCCGAGCCCAGTTTCCCTTTGCAGAATGCAGCTCCTAGCAGCGCGTTTTGTGCGGTTTCGGAGCTAGGCCCTAGGTGGGGCCCTCCCGAGCTGGCTCTGGGGGGGTTGCTAGGGCCAGTGCACACAGGGCTTCTTCAGGCCAAATCAGCCTTCTCCGCGAAGGAGAAGACGTTTGGAGTTGGTTTCCAGCGGCGGAGACCACCAGCCAAGCAGCAGTGCCCACGGAGCCAGAGGCAGCCCAGACCCTCCCTGGCCCTATGGGGAGCCTAGGGCTAGGTGAGAACCAGGCAGGCGCTGCGCTCCTGAGCCAAGCCGCATCGGGGCTGAGGTTTGTTCCCCGAGCCCAGTTTCCCTTTGCAGAATGCAGCTCCTAGCAGCGCGTTTTGTGCGGTTTCGGAGCTAGGCCCTAGGTGGGGCCCTCCCGAGCTGGCTCTGGGGGGGTTGCTACGGCCAGTGCACTCAGGGCTTCCTCAGGCCAAATCAGCCTTCTCCGCGAAGGAGAAGACGTTTGGAGTTGGTTTCCAGCGGCGGAGACCACCAGCCAAGCAGCAGTGCCCACGGAGCCAGAGGCAGCCCAGACCCTCCTGGGCCCTATGGGGAGCCTAGGGCTAGGTGAGAAGCAGGCAGGCGCTGCGCTCCTGAGCCAAGCCGCATCGGGGCTGAGGTTTGTTCCCCGAGCCCAGTTTCCCTTTGCAGAATGCAGCTCCTAGCAGCGCGTTTTGTGCGGTTTCGGAGCTAGGCCCTAGGTGGGGCCCTCCCGAGCTGGCTCTGGGGGGGTTGCTAGGGCCAGTGCACACAGGGCTTCTTCAGGCCAAATCAGCCTTCTCCGCGAAGGAGAAGACGTTTGGAGTTGGTTTCCAGCGGCGGAGACCACCAGCCAAGCAGCAGTGCCCACGGAGCCAGAGGCAGCCCAGACCCTCCCTGGCCCTATGGGGAGCCTAGGGCTAGGTGAGAACCAGGCAGGCGCTGCGCTCCTGAGCCAAGCCGCATCGGGGCTGAGGTTTGTTCCCCGAGCCCAGTTTCCCTTTGCAGAATGCAGCTCCTAGCAGCGCGTTTTGTGCGGTTTCGGAGCTAGGCCCTAGGTGGGGCCCTCCCGAGCTGGCTCTGGGGGGGTTGCTAGGGCCAGTGCACACAGGGCTTCTTCAGGCCAAATCAGCCTTCTCCGCGAAGGAGAAGACGTTTGGAGTTGGTTTCCAGCGGCGGAGACCACCAGCCAAGCAGCAGTGCCCACGGAGCCAGAGGCAGCCCAGACCCTCCCTGGCCCTATGGGCAGCCTAGGGCTAGGTGAGAACCAGGCAGGCGCTGCGCTCCTGAGCCAAGCCGCATCGGGGCTGAGGTTTGTTCCCCGAGCCCAGTTTCCCTTTGCAGAATGCAGCTCCTAGCAGCGCGTTTTGTGCCGTTTCGGAGCTAGGCCCTAGGTGGGGCCCTCCCGAGCTGGCTCTGGGGGGGTTGCTAGGGCCAGTGCACACAGGGCTTCTTCAGGCCAAATCAGCCTTCTCCGCGAAGGAGAAGACGTTTGGAGTTGGTTTCCAGCGGCGGAGACCACCAGCCAAGCAGCAGTGCCCACGGAGCCAGAGGCAGCCCAGACCCTCCCTGGCCCTATGGGGAGCCTAGGGCTAGGTGAGAACCAGGCAGGCGCTGCGCTCCTGAGCCAAGCCGCATCGGGGCTGAGGTTTGTTCCCCGAGCCCAGTTTCCCTTTGCAGAATGCAGCTCCTAGCAGCGCGTTTTGTGCGGTTTCGGAGCTAGGCCCTAGGTGGGGCCCTCCCGAGCTGGCTCTGGGGGGGTTGCTAGGGCCAGTGCACACAGGGCTTCTTCAGGCCAAATCAGCCTTCTCCGCGAAGGAGAAGACGTTTGGAGTTGGTTTCCAGCGGCGGAGACCACCAGCCAAGCAGCAGTGCCCACGGAGCCAGAGGCAGCCCAGACCCTCCCTGGCCCTATGGGGAGCCTAGGGCTAGGTGAGAACCAGGCAGGCGCTGCGCTCCTGAGCCAAGCCGCATCGGGGCTGAGGTTTGTTCCCCGAGCCCAGTTTCCCTTTGCAGAATGCAGCTCCTAGCAGCGCGTTTTGTGCGGTTTCGGAGCTAGGCCCTAGGTGGGGCCCTCCCGAGCTGGCTCTGGGGGGGTTGCTACGGCCAGTGCACTCAGGGCTTCCTCAGGCCAAATCAGCCTTCTCCGCGAAGGAGAAGACGTTTGGAGTTGGTTTCCAGCGGCGGAGACCACCAGCCAAGCAGCAGTGCCCACGGAGCCAGAGGCAGCCCAGACCCTCCTGGGCCCTATGGGGAGCCTAGGGCTAGGTGAGAAGCAGGCAGGCGCTGCGCTCCTGAGCCAAGCCGCATCGGGGCTGAGGTTTGTTCCCCGAGCCCAGTTTCCCTTTGCAGAATGCAGCTCCTAGCAGCGCGTTTTGTGCGGTTTCGGAGCTAGGCCCTAGGTGGGGCCCTCCCGAGCTGGCTCTGGGGGGGTTGCTAGGGCCAGTGCACACAGGGCTTCTTCAGGCCAAATCAGCCTTCTCCGCGAAGGAGAAGACGTTTGGAGTTGGTTTCCAGCGGCGGAGACCACCAGCCAAGCAGCAGTGCCCACGGAGCCAGAGGCAGCCCAGACCCTCCCTGGCCCTATGGGGAGCCTAGGGCTAGGTGAGAACCAGGCAGGCGCTGCGCTCCTGAGCCAAGCCGCATCGGGGCTGAGGTTTGTTCCCCGAGCCCAGTTTCCCTTTGCAGAATGCAGCTCCTAGCAGCGCGTTTTGTGCCGTTTCGGAGCTAGGCCCTAGGTGGGGCCCTCCCGAGCTGGCTCTGGGGGGGTTGCTAGGGCCAGTGCACACAGGGCTTCTTCAGGCCAAATCAGCCTTCTCCGCGAAGGAGAAGACGTTTGGAGTTGGTTTCCAGCGGCGGAGACCACCAGCCAAGCAGCAGTGCCCACGGAGCCAGAGGCAGCCCAGACCCTCCCTGGCCCTATGGGGAGCCTAGGGCTAGGTGAGAAGCAGGCAGGCGCTGCGCTCCTGAGCCAAGCCGCATCGGGGCTGAGGTTTGTTCCCCGAGCCCAGTTTCCCTTTGCAGAATGCAGCTCCTAGCAGCGCGTTTTGTGCCGTTTCGGAGCTAGGCCCTAGGTGGGGCCCTCCCGAGCTGGCTCTGGGGGGGTTGCTAGGGCCAGTGCACACAGGGCTTCTTCAGGCCAAATCAGCCTTCTCCGCGAAGGAGAAGACGTTTGGAGTTGGTTTCCAGCGGCGGAGACCACCAGCCAAGCAGCAGTGCCCACGGAGCCAGAGGCAGCCCAGACCCTCCCTGGCCCTATGGGGAGCCTAGGGCTAGGTGAGAACCAGGCAGGCGCTGCGCTCCTGAGCCAAGCCGCATCGGGGCTGAGGTTTGTTCCCCGAGCCCAGTTTCCCTTTGCAGAATGCAGCTCCTAGCAGCTCGTTTTGTGCCGTTTCGGAGCTAGGCCCTAGGTGGGGCCCTCCCGAGCTGGCTCTGGGGGGGTTGCTAGGGCCAGTGCACACAGGGCTTCTTCAGGCCAAATCAGCCTTCTCCGCGAAGGAGAAGACGTTTGGAGTTGGTTTCCAGCGGCGGAGACCACCAGCCAAGCAGCAGTGCCCACGGAGCCAGAGGCAGCCCAGACCCTCCCTGGCCCTATGGGGAGCCTAGGGCTAGGTGAGAAGCAGGCAGGCGCTGCGCTCCTGAGCCAAGCCGCATCGGGGCTGAGGTTTGTTCCCCGAGCCCAGTTTCCCTTTGCAGAATGCAGCTCCTAGCAGCGCGTTTTGTGCGGTTTCGGAGCTAGGCCCTAGGTGGGGCCCTCCCGAGCTGGCTCTGGGGGGGTTGCTAGGGCCAGTGCACACAGGGCTTCTTCAGGCCAAATCAGCCTTCTCCGCGAAGGAGAAGACGTTTGGAGTTGGTTTCCAGCGGCGGAGACCACCAGCCAAGCAGCAGTGCCCACGGAGCCAGAGGCAGCCCAGACCCTCCTTGGCCCTATGGGGAGCCTAGGGCTAGGTGAGAACCAGGCAGGCGCTGCGCTCCTGAGCCAAGCCGCATCGGGGCTGAGGTTTGTTCCCCGAGCCCAGTTTCCCTTTGCAGAATGCAGCTCCTAGCAGCTCGTTTTGTGCCGTTTCGGAGCTAGGCCCTAGGTGGGGCCCTCCCGAGCTGGCTCTGGGGGGGTTGCTAGGGCCAGTGCACACAGGGCTTCTTCAGGCCAAATCAGCCTTCTCCGCGAAGGAGAAGACGTTTGGAGTTGGTTTCCAGCGGCGGAGACCACCAGCCAAGCAGCAGTGCCCACGGAGCCAGAGGCAGCCCAGACCCTCCTTGGCCCTATGGGGAGCCTAGGGCTAGGTGAGAACCAGGCAGGCGCTGCGCTCCTGAGCCAAGCCGCATCGGGGCTGAGGTTTGTTCCCCGAGCCCAGTTTCCCTTTGCAGAATGCAGCTCCTAGCAGCGCGTTTTGTGCGGTTTCGGAGCTAGGCCCTAGGTGGGGCCCTCCCGAGCTGGCTCTGGGGGGGTTGCTAGGGCCAGTGCACACAGGGCTTCTTCAGGCCAAATCAGCCTTCTCCGCGAAGGAGAAGACGTTTGGAGTTGGTTTCCAGCGGCGGAGACCACCAGCCAAGCAGCAGTGCCCACGGAGCCAGAGGCAGCCCAGACCCTCCCTGGCCCTATGGGGAGCCTAGGGCTAGGTGAGAACCAGGCAGGCGCTGCGCTCCTGAGCCAAGCCGCATCGGGGCTGAGGTTTGTTCCCCGAGCCCAGTTTCCCTTTGCAGAATGCAGCTCCTAGCAGCGCGTTTTGTGCCGTTTCGGAGCTAGGCCCTAGGTGGGGCCCTCCCGAGCTGGCTCTGGGGGGGTTGCTAGGGCCAGTGCACACAGGGCTTCTTCAGGCCAAATCAGCCTTCTCCGCGAAGGAGAAGACGTTTGGAGTTGGTTTCCAGCGGCGGAGACCACCAGCCAAGCAGCAGTGCCCACGGAGCCAGAGGCAGCCCAGACCCTCCCTGGCCCTATGGGCAGCCTAGGGCTAGGTGAGAACCAGGCAGGCGCTGCGCTCCTGAGCCAAGCCGCATCGGGGCTGAGGTTTGTTCCCCGAGCCCAGTTTCCCTTTGCAGAATGCAGCTCCTAGCAGCGCGTTTTGTGCCGTTTCGGAGCTAGGCCCTAGGTGGGGCCCTCCCGAGCTGGCTCTGGGGGGGTTGCTAGGGCCAGTGCACACAGGGCTTCTTCAGGCCAAATCAGCCTTCTCCGCGAAGGAGAAGACGTTTGGAGTTGGTTTCCAGCGGCGGAGACCACCAGCCAAGCAGCAGTGCCCACGGAGCCAGAGGCAGCCCAGACCCTCCCTGGCCCTATGGGGAGCCTAGGGCTAGGTGAGAACCAGGCAGGCGCTGCGCTCCTGAGCCAAGCCGCATCGGGGCTGAGGTTTGTTCCCCGAGCCCAGTTTCCCTTTGCAGAATGCAGCTCCTAGCAGCTCGTTTTGTGCCGTTTCGGAGCTAGGCCATAGGTGGGGCCCTCCCGAGCTGGCTCTGGGGGGGTTGCTAGGGCCAGTGCACACAGGGCTTCTTCAGGCCAAATCAGCCTTCTCCGCGAAGGAGAAGACGTTTGGAGTTGGTTTCCAGCGGCGGAGACCACCAGCCAAGCAGCAGTGCCCACGGAGCCAGAGGCAGCCCAGACCCTCCCTGGCCCTATGGGGAGCCTAGGGCTAGGTGAGAAGCAGGCAGGCGCTGCGCTCCTGAGCCAAGCCGCATCGGGGCTGAGGTTTGTTCCCCGAGCCCAGTTTCCCTTTGCAGAATGCAGCTCCTAGCAGCGCGTTTTGTGCGGTTTCGGAGCTAGGCCCTAGGTGGGGCCCTCCCGAGCTGGCTCTGGGGGGGTTGCTAGGGCCAGTGCACACAGGGCTTCTTCAGGCCAAATCAGCCTTCTCCGCGAAGGAGAAGACGTTTGGAGTTGGTTTCCAGCGGCGGAGACCACCAGCCAAGCAGCAGTGCCCACGGAGCCAGAGGCAGCCCAGACCCTCCTTGGCCCTATGGGGAGCCTAGGGCTAGGTGAGAACCAGGCAGGCGCTGCGCTCCTGAGCCAAGCCGCATCGGGGCTGAGGTTTGTTCCCCGAGCCCAGTTTCCCTTTGCAGAATGCAGCTCCTAGCAGCTCGTTTTGTGCCGTTTCGGAGCTAGGCCCTAGGTGGGGCCCTCCCGAGCTGGCTCTGGGGGGGTTGCTAGGGCCAGTGCACACAGGGCTTCTTCAGGCCAAATCAGCCTTCTCCACGAAGGAGAAGACGTTTGGAGTTGGTTTCCAGCGGCGGAGACCACCAGCCAAGCAGCAGTGCCCACGGAGCCAGAGGCAGCCCAGACCCTCCTTGGCCCTATGGGGAGCCTAGGGCTAGGTGAGAACCAGGCAGGCGCTGCGCTCCTGAGCCAAGCCGCATCGGGGCTGAGGTTTGTTCCCCGAGCCCAGTTTCCCTTTGCAGAATGCAGCTCCTAGCAGCGCGTTTTGTGCCGTTTCGGAGCTAGGCCCTAGGTGGGGCCCTCCCGAGCTGGCTCTGGGGGGGTTGCTAGGGCCAGTGCACACAGGGCTTCTTCAGGCCAAATCAGCCTTCTCCGCGAAGGAGAAGACGTTTGGAGTTGGTTTCCAGCGGCGGAGACCACCAGCCAAGCAGCAGTGCCCACGGAGCCAGAGGCAGCCCAGACCCTCCTTGGCCCTATGGGGAGCCTAGGGCTAGGTGAGAACCAGGCAGGCGCTGCGCTCCTGAGCCAAGCCGCATCGGGGCTGAGGTTTGTTCCCCGAGCCCAGTTTCCCTTTGCAGAATGCAGCTCCTAGCAGCGCGTTTTGTGCGGTTTCGGAGCTAGGCCCTAGGTGGGGCCCTCCCGAGCTGGCTCTGGGGGGGTTGCTAGGGCCAGTGCACACAGGGCTTCTTCAGGCCAAATCAGCCTTCTCCGCGAAGGAGAAGACGTTTGGAGTTGGTTTCCAGCGGCGGAGACCACCAGCCAAGCAGCAGTGCCCACGGAGCCAGAGGCAGCCCAGACCCTCCCTGGCCCTATGGGGAGCCTAGGGCTAGGTGAGAACCAGGCAGGCGCTGCGCTCCTGAGCCAAGCCGCATCGGGGCTGAGGTTTGTTCCCCGAGCCCAGTTTCCCTTTGCAGAATGCAGCTCCTAGCAGCTCGTTTTGTGCCGTTTCGGAGCTAGGCCCTAGGTGGGGCCCTCCCGAGCTGGCTCTGGGGGGGTTGCTAGGGCCAGTGCACACAGGGCTTCTTCAGGCCAAATCAGCCTTCTCCGCGAAGGAGAAGACGTTTGGAGTTGGTTTCCAGCGGCGGAGACCACCAGCCAAGCAGCAGTGCCCACAGAGCCAGAGGCAGCCCAGACCCTCCCTGGCCCTATGGGGAGCCTAGGGCTAGGTGAGAAGCAGGCAGGCGCTGCGCTCCTGAGCCAAGCCGCATCGGGGCTGAGGTTTGTTCCCCGAGCCCAGTTTCCCTTTGCAGAATGCAGCTCCTAGCAGCGCGTTTTGTGCGGTTTCGGAGCTAGGCCCTAGGTGGGGCCCTCCCGAGCTGGCTCTGGGGGGGTTGCTAGGGCCAGTGCACACAGGGCTTCTTCAGGCCAAATCAGCCTTCTCCGCGAAGGAGAAGACGTTTGGAGTTGGTTTCCAGCGGCGGAGACCACCAGCCAAGCAGCAGTGCCCACGGAGCCAGAGGCAGCCCAGACCCTCCTTGGCCCTATGGGGAGCCTAGGGCTAGGTGAGAACCAGGCAGGCGCTGCGCTCCTGAGCCAAGCCGCATCGGGGCTGAGGTTTGTTCCCCGAGCCCAGTTTCCCTTTGCAGAATGCAGCTCCTAGCAGCTCGTTTTGTGCCGTTTCGGAGCTAGGCCCTAGGTGGGGCCCTCCCGAGCTGGCTCTGGGGGGGTTGCTAGGGCCAGTGCACACAGGGCTTCTTCAGGCCAAATCAGCCTTCTCCGCGAAGGAGAAGACGTTTGGAGTTGGTTTCCAGCGGCGGAGACCACCAGCCAAGCAGCAGTGCCCACGGAGCCAGAGGCAGCCCAGACCCTCCTTGGCCCTATGGGGAGCCTAGGGCTAGGTGAGAACCAGGCAGGCGCTGCGCTCCTGAGCCAAGCCGCATCGGGGCTGAGGTTTGTTCCCCGAGCCCAGTTTCCCTTTGCAGAATGCAGCTCCTAGCAGCGCGTTTTGTGCGGTTTCGGAGCTAGGCCCTAGGTGGGGCCCTCCCGAGCTGGCTCTGGGGGGGTTGCTAGGGCCAGTGCACACAGGGCTTCTTCAGGCCAAATCAGCCTTCTCCGCGAAGGAGAAGACGTTTGGAGTTGGTTTCCAGCGGCGGAGACCACCAGCCAAGCAGCAGTGCCCACGGAGCCAGAGGCAGCCCAGACCCTCCTTGGCCCTATGGGCAGCCTAGGGCTAGGTGAGAACCAGGCAGGCGCTGCGCTCCTGAGCCAAGCCGCATCGGGGCTGAGGTTTGTTCCCCGAGCCCAGTTTCCCTTTGCAGAATGCAGCTCCTAGCAGCGCGTTTTGTGCGGTTTCGGAGCTAGGCCCTAGGTGGGGCCCTCCCGAGCTGGCTCTGGGGGGGTTGCTAGGGCCAGTGCACACAGGGCTTCTTCAGGCCAAATCAGCCTTCTCCGCGAAGGAGAAGACGTTTGGAGTTGGTTTCCAGCGGCGGAGACCACCAGCCAAGCAGCAGTGCCCACGGAGCCAGAGGCAGCCCAGACCCTCCCTGGCCCTATGGGGAGCCTAGGGCTAGGTGAGAACCAGGCAGGCGCTGCGCTCCTGAGCCAAGCCGCATCGGGGCTGAGGTTTGTTCCCCGAGCCCAGTTTCCCTTTGCAGAATGCAGCTCCTAGCAGCGCGTTTTGTGCCGTTTCGGAGCTAGGCCCTAGGTGGGGCCCTCCCGAGCTGGCTCTGGGGGGGTTGCTAGGGCCAGTGCACACAGGGCTTCTTCAGGCCAAATCAGCCTTCTCCGCGAAGGAGAAGACGTTTGGAGTTGGTTTCCAGCGGCGGAGACCACCAGCCAAGCAGCAGTGCCCACGGAGCCAGAGGCAGCCCAGACCCTCCTTGGCCCTATGGGGAGCCTAGGGCTAGGTGAGAACCAGGCAGGCGCTGCGCTCCTGAGCCAAGCCGCATCGGGGCTGAGGTTTGTTCCCCGAGCCCAGTTTCCCTTTGCAGAATGCAGCTCCTAGCAGCGCGTTTTGTGCGGTTTCGGAGCTAGGCCCTAGGTGGGGCCCTCCCGAGCTGGCTCTGGGGGGGTTGCTAGGGCCAGTGCACACAGGGCTTCTTCAGGCCAAATCAGCCTTCTCCGTGAAGGAGAAGACGTTTGGAGTTGGTTTCCAGCGGCGGAGACCACCAGCCAAGCAGCAGTGCCCACGGAGCCAGAGGCAGCCCAGACCCTCCTTGGCCCTATGGGGAGCCTAGGGCTAGGTGAGAACCAGGCAGGCGCTGCGCTCCTGAGCCAAGCCGCATCGGGGCTGAGGTTTGTTCCCCGAGCCCAGTTTCCCTTTGCAGAATGCAGCTCCTAGCAGCTCGTTTTGTGCCGTTTCGGAGCTAGGCCCTAGGTGGGGCCCTCCCGAGCTGGCTCTGGGGGGGTTGCTAGGGCCAGTGCACACAGGGCTTCTTCAGGCCAAATCAGCCTTCTCCGCGAAGGAGAAGACGTTTGGAGTTGGTTTCCAGCGGCGGAGACCACCAGCCAAGCAGCAGTGCCCACGGAGCCAGAGGCAGCCCAGACCCTCCTTGGCCCTATGGGGAGCCTAGGGCTAGGTGAGAACCAGGCAGGCGCTGCGCTCCTGAGCCAAGCCGCATCGGGGCTGAGGTTTGTTCCCCGAGCCCAGTTTCCCTTTGCAGAATGCAGCTCCTAGCAGCGCGTTTTGTGCCGTTTCGGAGCTAGGCCCTAGGTGGGGCCCTCCCGAGCTGGCTCTGGGGGGGTTGCTAGGGCCAGTGCACACAGGGCTTCTTCAGGCCAAATCAGCCTTCTCCGCGAAGGAGAAGACGTTTGGAGTTGGTTTCCAGCGGCGGAGACCACCAGCCAAGCAGCAGTGCCCACGGAGCCAGAGGCAGCCCAGACCCTCCTTGGCCCTATGGGGAGCCTAGGGCTAGGTGAGAACCAGGCAGGCGCTGCGCTCCTGAGCCAAGCCGCATCGGGGCTGAGGTTTGTTCCCCGAGCCCAGTTTCCCTTTGCAGAATGCAGCTCCTAGCAGCGCGTTTTGTGCGGTTTCGGAGCTAGGCCCTAGGTGGGGCCCTCCCGAGCTGGCTCTGGGGGGGTTGCTAGGGCCAGTGCACACAGGGCTTCTTCAGGCCAAATCAGCCTTCTCCGCGAAGGAGAAGACGTTTGGAGTTGGTTTCCAGCGGCGGAGACCACCAGCCAAGCAGCAGTGCCCACGGAGCCAGAGGCAGCCCAGACCCTCCCTGGCCCTATGGGGAGCCTAGGGCTAGGTGAGAACCAGGCAGGCGCTGCGCTCCTGAGCCAAGCCGCATCGGGGCTGAGGTTTGTTCCCCGAGCCCAGTTTCCCTTTGCAGAATGCAGCTCCTAGCAGCTCGTTTTGTGCCGTTTCGGAGCTAGGCCCTAGGTGGGGCCCTCCCGAGCTGGCTCTGGGGGGGTTGCTAGGGCCAGTGCACACAGGGCTTCTTCAGGCCAAATCAGCCTTCTCCGCGAAGGAGAAGACGTTTGGAGTTGGTTTCCAGCGGCGGAGACCACCAGCCAAGCAGCAGTGCCCACAGAGCCAGAGGCAGCCCAGACCCTCCCTGGCCCTATGGGGAGCCTAGGGCTAGGTGAGAACCAGGCAGGCGCTGCGCTCCTGAGCCAAGCCGCATCGGGGCTGAGGTTTGTTCCCCGAGCCCAGTTTCCCTTTGCAGAATGCAGCTCCTAGCAGCGCGTTTTGTGCGGTTTCGGAGCTAGGCCCTAGGTGGGGCCCTCCCGAGCTGGCTCTGGGGGGGTTGCTAGGGCCAGTGCACACAGGGCTTCTTCAGGCCAAATCAGCCTTCTCCGCGAAGGAGAAGACGTTTGGAGTTGGTTTCCAGCGGCGGAGACCACCAGCCAAGCAGCAGTGCCCACGGAGCCAGAGGCAGCCCAGACCCTCCTTGGCCCTATGGGGAGCCTAGGGCTAGGTGAGAACCAGGCAGGCGCTGCGCTCCTGAGCCAAGCCGCATCGGGGCTGAGGTTTGTTCCCCGAGCCCAGTTTCCCTTTGCAGAATGCAGCTCCTAGCAGCTCGTTTTGTGCCGTTTCGGAGCTAGGCCCTAGGTGGGGCCCTCCCGAGCTGGCTCTGGGGGGGTTGCTAGGGCCAGTGCACACAGGGCTTCTTCAGGCCAAATCAGCCTTCTCCGCGAAGGAGAAGACGTTTGGAGTTGGTTTCCAGCGGCGGAGACCACCAGCCAAGCAGCAGTGCCCACGGAGCCAGAGGCAGCCCAGACCCTCCCTGGCCCTATGGGGAGCCTAGGGCTAGGTGAGAACCAGGCAGGCGCTGCGCTCCTGAGCCAAGCCGCATCGGGGCTGAGGTTTGTTCCCCGAGCCCAGTTTCCCTTTGCAGAATGCAGCTCCTAGCAGCGCGTTTTGTGCGGTTTCGGAGCTAGGCCCTAGGTGGGGCCCTCCCGAGCTGGCTCTGGGGGGGTTGCTAGGGCCAGTGCACACAGGGCTTCTTCAGGCCAAATCAGCCTTCTCCGCGAAGGAGAAGACGTTTGGAGTTGGTTTCCAGCGGCGGAGACCACCAGCCAAGCAGCAGTGCCCACGGAGCCAGAGGCAGCCCAGACCCTCCTTGGCCCTATGGGGAGCCTAGGGCTAGGTGAGAACCAGGCAGGCGCTGCGCTCCTGAGCCAAGCCGCATCGGGGCTGAGGTTTGTTCCCCGAGCCCAGTTTCCCTTTGCAGAATGCAGCTCCTAGCAGCGCGTTTTGTGCGGTTTCGGAGCTAGGCCCTAGGTGGGGCCCTCCCGAGCTGGCTCTGGGGGGGTTGCTAGGGCCAGTGCACACAGGGCTTCTTCAGGCCAAATCAGCCTTCTCCGCGAAGGAGAAGACGTTTGGAGTTGGTTTCCAGCGGCGGAGACCACCAGCCAAGCAGCAGTGCCCACGGAGCCAGAGGCAGCCCAGACCCTCCCTGGCCCTATGGGGAGCCTAGGGCTAGGTGAGAACCAGGCAGGCGCTGCGCTCCTGAGCCAAGCCGCATCGGGGCTGAGGTTTGTTCCCCGAGCCCAGTTTCCCTTTGCAGAATGCAGCTCCTAGCAGCGCGTTTTGTGCCGTTTCGGAGCTAGGCCCTAGGTGGGGCCCTCCCGAGCTGGCTCTGGGGGGGTTGCTAGGGCCAGTGCACACAGGGCTTCTTCAGGCCAAATCAGCCTTCTCCGCGAAGGAGAAGACGTTTGGAGTTGGTTTCCAGCGGCGGAGACCACCAGCCAAGCAGCAGTGCCCACGGAGCCAGAGGCAGCCCAGACCCTCCTTGGCCCTATGGGGAGCCTAGGGCTAGGTGAGAACCAGGCAGGCGCTGCGCTCCTGAGCCAAGCCGCATCGGGGCTGAGGTTTGTTCCCCGAGCCCAGTTTCCCTTTGCAGAATGCAGCTCCTAGCAGCGCGTTTTGTGCGGTTTCGGAGCTAGGCCCTAGGTGGGGCCCTCCCGAGCTGGCTCTGGGGGGGTTGCTAGGGCCAGTGCACACAGGGCTTCTTCAGGCCAAATCAGCCTTCTCCGCGAAGGAGAAGACGTTTGGAGTTGGTTTCCAGCGGCGGAGACCACCAGCCAAGCAGCAGTGCCCACGGAGCCAGAGGCAGCCCAGACCCTCCCTGGCCCTATGGGGAGCCTAGGGCTAGGTGAGAACCAGGCAGGCGCTGCGCTCCTGAGCCAAGCCGCATCGGGGCTGAGGTTTGTTCCCCGAGCCCAGTTTCCCTTTGCAGAATGCAGCTCCTAGCAGCGCGTTTTGTGCGGTTTCGGAGCTAGGCCCTAGGTGGGGCCCTCCCGAGCTGGCTCTGGGGGGGTTGCTAGGGCCAGTGCACACAGGGCTTCTTCAGGCCAAATCAGCCTTCTCCGCGAAGGAGAAGACGTTTGGAGTTGGTTTCCAGCGGCGGAGACCACCAGCCAAGCAGCAGTGCCCACGGAGCCAGAGGCAGCCCAGACCCTCCCTGGCCCTATGGGGAGCCTAGGGCTAGGTGAGAACCAGGCAGGCGCTGCGCTCCTGAGCCAAGCCGCATCGGGGCTGAGGTTTGTTCCCCGAGCCCAGTTTCCCTTTGCAGAATGCAGCTCCTAGCAGCGCGTTTTGTGCGGTTTCGGAGCTAGGCCCTAGGTGGGGCCCTCCCGAGCTGGCTCTGGGGGGGTTGCTAGGGCCAGTGCACACAGGGCTTCTTCAGGCCAAATCAGCCTTCTCCGCGAAGGAGAAGACGTTTGGAGTTGGTTTCCAGCGGCGGAGACCACCAGCCAAGCAGCAGTGCCCACGGAGCCAGAGGCAGCCCAGACCCTCCTTGGCCCTATGGGGAGCCTAGGGCTAGGTGAGAACCAGGCAGGCGCTGCGCTCCTGAGCCAAGCCGCATCGGGGCTGAGGTTTGTTCCCCGAGCCCAGTTTCCCTTTGCAGAATGCAGCTCCTAGCAGCTCGTTTTGTGCGGTTTCGGAGCTAGGCCCTAGGTGGGGCCCTCCCGAGCTGGCTCTGGGGGGGTTGCTAGGGCCAGTGCACACAGGGCTTCTTCAGGCCAAATCAGCCTTCTCCGCGAAGGAGAAGACGTTTGGAGTTGGTTTCCAGCGGCGGAGACCACCAGCCAAGCAGCAGTGCCCACGGAGCCAGAGGCAGCCCAGACCCTCCCTGGCCCTATGGGGAGCCTAGGGCTAGGTGAGAACCAGGCAGGCGCTGCGCTCCTGAGCCAAGCCGCATCGGGGCTGAGGTTTGTTCCCCGAGCCCAGTTTCCCTTTGCAGAATGCAGCTCCTAGCAGCGCGTTTTGTGCGGTTTCGGAGCTAGGCCCTAGGTGGGGCCCTCCCGAGCTGGCTCTGGGGGGGTTGCTAGGGCCAGTGCACACAGGGCTTCTTCAGGCCAAATCAGCCTTCTCCGCGAAGGAGAAGACGTTTGGAGTTGGTTTCCAGCGGCGGAGACCACCAGCCAAGCAGCAGTGCCCACGGAGCCAGAGGCAGCCCAGACCCTCCCTGGCCCTATGGGGAGCCTAGGGCTAGGTGAGAACCAGGCAGGCGCTGCGCTCCTGAGCCAAGCCGCATCGGGGCTGAGGTTTGTTCCCCGAGCCCAGTTTCCCTTTGCAGAATGCAGCTCCTAGCAGCGCGTTTTGTGCGGTTTCGGAGCTAGGCCCTAGGTGGGGCCCTCCCGAGCTGGCTCTGGGGGGGTTGCTAGGGCCAGTGCACACAGGGCTTCTTCAGGCCAAATCAGCCTTCTCCGCGAAGGAGAAGACGTTTGGAGTTGGTTTCCAGCGGCGGAGACCACCAGCCAAGCAGCAGTGCCCACGGAGCCAGAGGCAGCCCAGACCCTCCCTGGCCCTATGGGGAGCCTAGGGCTAGGTGAGAACCAGGCAGGCGCTGCGCTCCTGAGCCAAGCCGCATCGGGGCTGAGGTTTGTTCCCCGAGCCCAGTTTCCCTTTGCAGAATGCAGCTCCTAGCAGCGCGTTTTGTGCGGTTTCGGAGCTAGGCCCTAGGTGGGGCCCTCCCGAGCTGGCTCTGGGGGGGTTGCTAGGGCCAGTGCACACAGGGCTTCTTCAGGCCAAATCAGCCTTCTCCGCGAAGGAGAAGACGTTTGGAGTTGGTTTCCAGCGGCGGAGACCACCAGCCAAGCAGCAGTGCCCACGGAGCCAGAGGCAGCCCAGACCCTCCCTGGCCCTATGGGCAGCCTAGGGCTAGGTGAGAACCAGGCAGGCGCTGCGCTCCTGAGCCAAGCCGCATCGGGGCTGAGGTTTGTTCCCCGAGCCCAGTTTCCCTTTGCAGAATGCAGCTCCTAGCAGCGCGTTTTGTGCGGTTTCGGAGCTAGGCCCTAGGTGGGGCCCTCCCGAGCTGGCTCTGGGGGGGTTGCTAGGGCCAGTGCACACAGGGCTTCTTCAGGCCAAATCAGCCTTCTCCGCGAAGGAGAAGACGTTTGGAGTTGGTTTCCAGCGGCGGAGACCACCAGCCAAGCAGCAGTGCCCACGGAGCCAGAGGCAGCCCAGACCCTCCTTGGCCCTATGGGGAGCCTAGGGCTAGGTGAGAACCAGGCAGGCGCTGCGCTCCTGAGCCAAGCCGCATCGGGGCTGAGGTTTGTTCCCCGAGCCCAGTTTCCCTTTGCAGAATGCAGCTCCTAGCAGCGCGTTTTGTGCGGTTTCGGAGCTAGGCCCTAGGTGGGGCCCTCCCGAGCTGGCTCTGGGGGGGTTGCTAGGGCCAGTGCACACAGGGCTTCTTCAGGCCAAATCAGCCTTCTCCGCGAAGGAGAAGACGTTTGGAGTTGGTTTCCAGCGGCGGAGACCACCAGCCAAGCAGCAGTGCCCACGGAGCCAGAGGCAGCCCAGACCCTCCTTGGCCCTATGGGGAGCCTAGGGCTAGGTGAGAACCAGGCAGGCGCTGCGCTCCTGAGCCAAGCCGCATCGGGGCTGAGGTTTGTTCCCCGAGCCCAGTTTCCCTTTGCAGAATGCAGCTCCTAGCAGCTCGTTTTGTGCCGTTTCGGAGCTAGGCCCTAGGTGGGGCCCTCCCGAGCTGGCTCTGGGGGGGTTGCTAGGGCCAGTGCACACAGGGCTTCTTCAGGCCAAATCAGCCTTCTCCGCGAAGGAGAAGACGTTTGGAGTTGGTTTCCAGCGGCGGAGACCACCAGCCAAGCAGCAGTGCCCACGGAGCCAGAGGCAGCCCAGACCCTCCCTGGCCCTATGGGGAGCCTAGGGCTAGGTGAGAACCAGGCAGGCGCTGCGCTCCTGAGCCAAGCCGCATCGGGGCTGAGGTTTGTTCCCCGAGCCCAGTTTCCCTTTGCAGAATGCAGCTCCTAGCAGCGCGTTTTGTGCGGTTTCGGAGCTAGGCCCTAGGTGGGGCCCTCCCGAGCTGGCTCTGGGGGGGTTGCTAGGGCCAGTGCACACAGGGCTTCTTCAGGCCAAATCAGCCTTCTCCGCGAAGGAGAAGACGTTTGGAGTTGGTTTCCAGCGGCGGAGACCACCAGCCAAGCAGCAGTGCCCACGGAGCCAGAGGCAGCCCAGACCCTCCTTGGCCCTATGGGGAGCCTAGGGCTAGGTGAGAAGCAGGCAGGCGCTGCGCTCCTGAGCCAAGCCGCATCGGGGCTGAGGTTTGTTCCCCGAGCCCAGTTTCCCTTTGCAGAATGCAGCTCCTAGCAGCGCGTTTTGTGCGGTTTCGGAGCTAGGCCCTAGGTGGGGCCCTCCCGAGCTGGCTCTGGGGGGGTTGCTAGGGCCAGTGCACACAGGGCTTCTTCAGGCCAAATCAGCCTTCTCCGCGAAGGAGAAGACGTTTGGAGTTGGTTTCCAGCGGCGGAGACCACCAGCCAAGCAGCAGTGCCCACGGAGCCAGAGGCAGCCCAGACCCTCCTTGGCCCTATGGGGAGCCTAGGGCTAGGTGAGAAGCAGGCAGGCGCTGCGCTCCTGAGCCAAGCCGCATCGGGGCTGAGGTTTGTTCCCCGAGCCCAGTTTCCCTTTGCAGAATGCAGCTCCTAGCAGCGCGTTTTGTGCGGTTTCGGAGCTAGGCCCTAGGTGGGGCCCTCCCGAGCTGGCTCTGGGGGGGTTGCTAGGGCCAGTGCACACAGGGCTTCTTCAGGCCAAATCAGCCTTCTCCGCGAAGGAGAAGACGTTTGGAGTTGGTTTCCAGCGGCGGAGACCACCAGCCAAGCAGCAGTGCCCACGGAGCCAGAGGCAGCCCAGACCCTCCTTGGCCCTATGGGGAGCCTAGGGCTAGGTGAGAACCAGGCAGGCGCTGCGCTCCTGAGCCAAGCCGCATCGGGGCTGAGGTTTGTTCCCCGAGCCCAGTTTCCCTTTGCAGAATGCAGCTCCTAGCAGCGCGTTTTGTGCGGTTTCGGAGCTAGGCCCTAGGTGGGGCCCTCCCGAGCTGGCTCTGGGGGGGTTGCTAGGGCCAGTGCACACAGGGCTTCTTCAGGCCAAATCAGCCTTCTCCGCGAAGGAGAAGACGTTTGGAGTTGGTTTCCAGCGGCGGAGACCACCAGCCAAGCAGCAGTGCCCACGGAGCCAGAGGCAGCCCAGACCCTCCCTGGCCCTATGGGGAGCCTAGGGCTAGGTGAGAACCAGGCAGGCGCTGCGCTCCTGAGCCAAGCCGCATCGGGGCTGAGGTTTGTTCCCCGAGCCCAGTTTCCCTTTGCAGAATGCAGCTCCTAGCAGCGCGTTTTGTGCGGTTTCGGAGCTAGGCCCTAGGTGGGGCCCTCCCGAGCTGGCTCTGGGGGGGTTGCTAGGGCCAGTGCACACAGGGCTTCTTCAGGCCAAATCAGCCTTCTCCGCGAAGGAGAAGACGTTTGGAGTTGGTTTCCAGCGGCGGAGACCACCAGCCAAGCAGCAGTGCCCACGGAGCCAGAGGCAGCCCAGACCCTCCCTGGCCCTATGGGGAGCCTAGGGCTAGGTGAGAACCAGGCAGGCGCTGCGCTCCTGAGCCAAGCCGCATCGGGGCTGAGGTTTGTTCCCCGAGCCCAGTTTCCCTTTGCAGAATGCAGCTCCTAGCAGCGCGTTTTGTGCGGTTTCGGAGCTAGGCCCTAGGTGGGGCCCTCCCGAGCTGGCTCTGGGGGGGTTGCTAGGGCCAGTGCACACAGGGCTTCTTCAGGCCAAATCAGCCTTCTCCGCGAAGGAGAAGACGTTTGGAGTTGGTTTCCAGCGGCGGAGACCACCAGCCAAGCAGCAGTGCCCACGGAGCCAGAGGCAGCCCAGACCCTCCCTGGCCCTATGGGGAGCCTAGGGCTAGGTGAGAACCAGGCAGGCGCTGCGCTCCTGAGCCAAGCCGCATCGGGGCTGAGGTTTGTTCCCCGAGCCCAGTTTCCCTTTGCAGAATGCAGCTCCTAGCAGCGCGTTTTGTGCGGTTTCGGAGCTAGGCCCTAGGTGGGGCCCTCCCGAGCTGGCTCTGGGGGGGTTGCTAGGGCCAGTGCACACAGGGCTTCTTCAGGCCCAATCAGCCTTCTCCTCGAAGGAGAAGACGTTTGGAGTTGGTTTCCAGCGGCGGAGACCACCAGCCAAGCAGCAGTGCCCACGGAGCCAGAGGCAGCCCAGACCCTCCCTGGCCCTATGGGGAGCCTAGGGCTAGGTGAGAACCAGGCAGGCGCTGCGCTCCTGAGCCAAGCCGCATCGGGGCTGAGGTTTGTTCCCCGAGCCCAGTTTCCCTTTGCAGAATGCAGCTCCTAGCAGCGCGTTTTGTGCGGTTTCGGAGCTAGGCCCTAGGTGGGGCCCTCCCGAGCTGGCTCTGGGGGGGTTGCTAGGGCCAGTGCACACAGGGCTTCTTCAGGCCAAATCAGCCTTCTCCTCGAAGGAGAAGACGTTTGGAGTTGGTTTCCAGCGGCGGAGACCACCAGCCAAGCAGCAGTGCCCACGGAGCCAGAGGCAGCCCAGACCCTCCTTGGCCCTATGGGGAGCCTAGGGCTAGGTGAGAACCAGGCAGGCGCTGCGCTCCTGAGCCAAGCCGCATCGGGGCTGAGGTTTGTTCCCCGAGCCCAGTTTCCCTTTGCAGAATGCAGCTCCTAGCAGCTCGTTTTGTGCCGTTTCGGAGCTAGGCCCTAGGTGGGGCCCTCCCGAGCTGGCTCTGGGGGGGTTGCTAGGGCCAGTGCACACAGGGCTTCTTCAGGCCAAATCAGCCTTCTCCGCGAAGGAGAAGACGTTTGGAGTTGGTTTCCAGCGGCGGAGACCACCAGCCAAGCAGCAGTGCCCACGGAGCCAGAGGCAGCCCAGACCCTCCCTGGCCCTATGGGCAGCCTAGGGCTAGGTGAGAAGCAGGCAGGCGCTGCGCTCCTGAGCCAAGCCGCATCGGGGCTGAGGTTTGTTCCCCGAGCCCAGTTTCCCTTTGCAGAATGCAGCTCCTAGCAGCGCGTTTTGTGCGGTTTCGGAGCTAGGCCCTAGGTGGGGCCCTCCCGAGCTGGCTCTGGGGGGGTTGCTAGGGCCAGTGCACACAGGGCTTCTTCAGGCCCAATCAGCCTTCTCCGCGAAGGAGAAGACGTTTGGAGTTGGTTTCCAGCGGCGGAGACCACCAGCCAAGCAGCAGTGCCCACGGAGCCAGAGGCAGCCCAGACCCTCCCTGGCCCTATGGGGAGCCTAGGGCTAGGTGAGAACCAGGCAGGCGCTGCGCTCCTGAGCCAAGCCGCATCGGGGCTGAGGTTTGTTCCCCGAGCCCAGTTTCCCTTTGCAGAATGCAGCTCCTAGCAGCGCGTTTTGTGCCGTTTCGGAGCTAGGCCCTAGGTGGGGCCCTCCCGAGCTGGCTCTGGGGGGGTTGCTAGGGCCAGTGCACACAGGGCTTCTTCAGGCCAAATCAGCCTTCTCCGCGAAGGAGAAGACGTTTGGAGTTGGTTTCCAGCGGCGGAGACCACCAGCCAAGCAGCAGTGCCCACGGAGCCAGAGGCAGCCCAGACCCTCCCTGGCCCTATGGGGAGCCTAGGGCTAGGTGAGAACCAGGCAGGCGCTGCGCTCCTGAGCCAAGCCGCATCGGGGCTGAGGTTTGTTCCCCGAGCCCAGTTTCCCTTTGCAGAATGCAGCTCCTAGCAGCGCGTTTTGTGCGGTTTCGGAGCTAGGCCCTAGGTGGGGCCCTCCCGAGCTGGCTCTGGGGGGGTTGCTAGGGCCAGTGCACACAGGGCTTCTTCAGGCCCAATCAGCCTTCTCCGCGAAGGAGAAGACGTTTGGAGTTGGTTTCCAGCGGCGGAGACCACCAGCCAAGCAGCAGTGCCCACGGAGCCAGAGGCAGCCCAGACCCTCCTTGGCCCTATGGGGAGCCTAGGGCTAGGTGAGAACCAGGCAGGCGCTGCGCTCCTGAGCCAAGCCGCATCGGGGCTGAGGTTTGTTCCCCGAGCCCAGTTTCCCTTTGCAGAATGCAGCTCCTAGCAGCGCGTTTTGTGCGGTTTCGGAGCTAGGCCCTAGGTGGGGCCCTCCCGAGCTGGCTCTGGGGGGGTTGCTAGGGCCAGTGCACACAGGGCTTCTTCAGGCCAAATCAGCCTTCTCCGCGAAGGAGAAGACGTTTGGAGTTGGTTTCCAGCGGCGGAGACCACCAGCCAAGCAGCAGTGCCCACGGAGCCAGAGGCAGCCCAGACCCTCCCTGGCCCTATGGGGAGCCTAGGGCTAGGTGAGAACCAGGCAGGCGCTGCGCTCCTGAGCCAAGCCGCATCGGGGCTGAGGTTTGTTCCCCGAGCCCAGTTTCCCTTTGCAGAATGCAGCTCCTAGCAGCGCGTTTTGTGCCGTTTCGGAGCTAGGCCCTAGGTGGGGCCCTCCCGAGCTGGCTCTGGGGGGGTTGCTAGGGCCAGTGCACACAGGGCTTCTTCAGGCCAAATCAGCCTTCTCCGCGAAGGAGAAGACGTTTGGAGTTGGTTTCCAGCGGCGGAGACCACCAGCCAAGCAGCAGTGCCCACGGAGCCAGAGGCAGCCCAGACCCTCCTTGGCCCTATGGGGAGCCTAGGGCTAGGTGAGAAGCAGGCAGGCGCTGCGCTCCTGAGCCAAGCCGCATCGGGGCTGAGGTTTGTTCCCCGAGCCCAGTTTCCCTTTGCAGAATGCAGCTCCTAGCAGCGCGTTTTGTGCGGTTTCGGAGCTAGGCCCTAGGTGGGGCCCTCCCGAGCTGGCTCTGGGGGGGTTGCTAGGGCCAGTGCACACAGGGCTTCTTCAGGCCAAATCAGCCTTCTCCGCGAAGGAGAAGACGTTTGGAGTTGGTTTCCAGCGGCGGAGACCACCAGCCAAGCAGCAGTGCCCACGGAGCCAGAGGCAGCCCAGACCCTCCCTGGCCCTATGGGGAGCCTAGGGCTAGGTGAGAACCAGGCAGGCGCTGCGCTCCTGAGCCAAGCCGCATCGGGGCTGAGGTTTGTTCCCCGAGCCCAGTTTCCCTTTGCAGAATGCAGCTCCTAGCAGCGCGTTTTGTGCGGTTTCGGAGCTAGGCCCTAGGTGGGGCCCTCCCGAGCTGGCTCTGGGGGGGTTGCTAGGGCCAGTGCACACAGGGCTTCTTCAGGCCAAATCAGCCTTCTCCGCGAAGGAGAAGACGTTTGGAGTTGGTTTCCAGCGGCGGAGACCACCAGCCAAGCAGCAGTGCCCACGGAGCCAGAGGCAGCCCAGACCCTCCCTGGCCCTATGGGGAGCCTAGGGCTAGGTGAGAACCAGGCAGGCGCTGCGCTCCTGAGCCAAGCCGCATCGGGGCTGAGGTTTGTTCCCCGAGCCCAGTTTCCCTTTGCAGAATGCAGCTCCTAGCAGCGCGTTTTGTGCGGTTTCGGAGCTAGGCCCTAGGTGGGGCCCTCCCGAGCTGGCTCTGGGGGGGTTGCTAGGGCCAGTGCACACAGGGCTTCTTCAGGCCCAATCAGCCTTCTCCGCGAAGGAGAAGACGTTTGGAGTTGGTTTCCAGCGGCGGAGACCACCAGCCAAGCAGCAGTGCCCACGGAGCCAGAGGCAGCCCAGACCCTCCCTGGCCCTATGGGGAGCCTAGGGCTAGGTGAGAACCAGGCAGGCGCTGCGCTCCTGAGCCAAGCCGCATCGGGGCTGAGGTTTGTTCCCCGAGCCCAGTTTCCCTTTGCAGAATGCAGCTCCTAGCAGCTCGTTTTGTGCCGTTTCGGAGCTAGGCCCTAGGTGGGGCCCTCCCGAGCTGGCTCTGGGGGGGTTGCTAGGGCCAGTGCACACAGGGCTTCTTCAGGCCCAATCAGCCTTCTCCGCGAAGGAGAAGACGTTTGGAGTTGGTTTCCAGCGGCGGAGACCACCAGCCAAGCAGCAGTGCCCACGGAGCCAGAGGCAGCCCAGACCCTCCTTGGCCCTATGGGCAGCCTAGGGTTAGGTGAGAACCAGGCAGGCGCTGCGCTCCTGAGCCAAGCCGCATCGGGGCTGAGGTTTGTTCCCCGAGCCCAGTTTCCCTTTGCAGAATGCAGCTCCTAGCAGCGCGTTTTGTGCGGTTTCGGAGCTAGGCCCTAGGTGGGGCCCTCCCGAGCTGGCTCTGGGGGGGTTGCTAGGGCCAGTGCACACAGGGCTTCTTCAGGCCCAATCAGCCTTCTCCGCGAAGGAGAAGACGTTTGGAGTTGGTTTCCAGCGGCGGAGACCACCAGCCAAGCAGCAGTGCCCACGGAGCCAGAGGCAGCCCAGACCCTCCCTGGCCCTATGGGGAGCCTAGGGCTAGGTGAGAACCAGGCAGGCGCTGCGCTCCTGAGCCAAGCCGCATCGGGGCTGAGGTTTGTTCCCCGAGCCCAGTTTCCCTTTGCAGAATGCAGCTCCTAGCAGCGCGTTTTGTGCGGTTTCGGAGCTAGGCCCTAGGTGGGGCCCTCCCGAGCTGGCTCTGGGGGGGTTGCTAGGGCCAGTGCACACAGGGCTTCTTCAGGCCCAATCAGCCTTCTCCGCGAAGGAGAAGACGTTTGGAGTTGGTTTCCAGCGGCGGAGACCACCAGCCAAGCAGCAGTGCCCACGGAGCCAGAGGCAGCCCAGACCCTCCCTGGCCCTATGGGGAGCCTAGGGCTAGGTGAGAACCAGGCAGGCGCTGCGCTCCTGAGCCAAGCCGCATCGGGGCTGAGGTTTGTTCCCCGAGCCCAGTTTCCCTTTGCAGAATGCAGCTCCTAGCAGCGCGTTTTGTGCGGTTTCGGAGCTAGGCCCTAGGTGGGGCCCTCCCGAGCTGGCTCTGGGGGGGTTGCTAGGGCCAGTGCACACAGGGCTTCTTCAGGCCCAATCAGCCTTCTCCGCGAAGGAGAAGACGTTTGGAGTTGGTTTCCAGCGGCGGAGACCACCAGCCAAGCAGCAGTGCCCACGGAGCCAGAGGCAGCCCAGACCCTCCCTGGCCCTATGGGGAGCCTAGGGCTAGGTGAGAACCAGGCAGGCGCTGCGCTCCTGAGCCAAGCCGCATCGGGGCTGAGGTTTGTTCCCCGAGCCCAGTTTCCCTTTGCAGAATGCAGCTCCTAGCAGCGCGTTTTGTGCGGTTTCGGAGCTAGGCCCTAGGTGGGGCCCTCCCGAGCTGGCTCTGGGGGGGTTGCTAGGGCCAGTGCACACAGGGCTTCTTCAGGCCAAATCAGCCTTCTCCGCGAAGGAGAAGACGTTTGGAGTTGGTTTCCAGCGGCGGAGACCACCAGCCAAGCAGCAGTGCCCACGGAGCCAGAGGCAGCCCAGACCCTCCTTGGCCCTATGGGGAGCCTAGGGCTAGGTGAGAACCAGGCAGGCGCTGCGCTCCTGAGCCAAGCCGCATCGGGGCTGAGGTTTGTTCCCCGAGCCCAGTTTCCCTTTGCAGAATGCAGCTCCTAGCAGCGCGTTTTGTGCGGTTTCGGAGCTAGGCCCTAGGTGGGGCCCTCCCGAGCTGGCTCTGGGGGGGTTGCTAGGGCCAGTGCACACAGGGCTTCTTCAGGCCCAATCAGCCTTCTCCGCGAAGGAGAAGACGTTTGGAGTTGGTTTCCAGCGGCGGAGACCACCAGCCAAGCAGCAGTGCCCACGGAGCCAGAGGCAGCCCAGACCCTCCCTGGCCCTATGGGGAGCCTAGGGCTAGGTGAGAACCAGGCAGGCGCTGCGCTCCTGAGCCAAGCCGCATCGGGGCTGAGGTTTGTTCCCCGAGCCCAGTTTCCCTTTGCAGAATGCAGCTCCTAGCAGCGCGTTTTGTGCGGTTTCGGAGCTAGGCCCTAGGTGGGGCCCTCCCGAGCTGGCTCTGGGGGGGTTGCTAGGGCCAGTGCACACAGGGCTTCTTCAGGCCCAATCAGCCTTCTCCGCGAAGGAGAAGACGTTTGGAGTTGGTTTCCAGCGGCGGAGACCACCAGCCAAGCAGCAGTGCCCACGGAGCCAGAGGCAGCCCAGACCCTCCCTGGCCCTATGGGGAGCCTAGGGCTAGGTGAGAACCAGGCAGGCGCTGCGCTCCTGAGCCAAGCCGCATCGGGGCTGAGGTTTGTTCCCCGAGCCCAGTTTCCCTTTGCAGAATGCAGCTCCTAGCAGCGCGTTTTGTGCGGTTTCGGAGCTAGGCCCTAGGTGGGGCCCTCCCGAGCTGGCTCTGGGGGGGTTGCTAGGGCCAGTGCACACAGGGCTTCTTCAGGCCAAATCAGCCTTCTCCGCGAAGGAGAAGACGTTTGGAGTTGGTTTCCAGCGGCGGAGACCACCAGCCAAGCAGCAGTGCCCACGGAGCCAGAGGCAGCCCAGACCCTCCCTGGCCCTATGGGGAGCCTAGGGCTAGGTGAGAAGCAGGCAGGCGCTGCGCTCCTGAGCCAAGCCGCATCGGGGCTGAGGTTTGTTCCCCGAGCCCAGTTTCCCTTTGCAGAATGCAGCTCCTAGCAGCGCGTTTTGTGCGGTTTCGGAGCTAGGCCCTAGGTGGGGCCCTCCCGAGCTGGCTCTGGGGGGGTTGCTAGGGCCAGTGCACACAGGGCTTCTTCAGGCCAAATCAGCCTTCTCCGCGAAGGAGAAGACGTTTGGAGTTGGTTTCCAGCGGCGGAGACCACCAGCCAAGCAGCAGTGCCCACGGAGCCAGAGGCAGCCCAGACCCTCCTTGGCCCTATGCGGAGCCTAGGGCTACGTTAGAAGCAGGCAGGCGCTGCGCTCCTGAGCCAAGCCGCATCGGGGCTGAGGTTTGTTCCCCGAGCCCAGTTTCCCTTTGCAGAATGCAGCTCCTAGCAGCGCGTTTTGTGCGGTTTCGGAGCTAGGCCCTAGGTGGGGCCCTCCCGAGCTGGCTCTGGGGGGGTTGCTAGGGCCAGTGCACACAGGGCTTCTTCAGGCCAAATCAGCCTTCTCCGCGAAGGAGAAGACGTTTGGAGTTGGTTTCCAGCGGCGGAGACCACCAGCCAAGCAGCAGTGCCCACGGAGCCAGAGGCAGCCCAGACCCTCCTTGGCCCTATGGGGAGCCTAGGGCTAGGTGAGAACCAGGCAGGCGCTGCGCTCCTGAGCCAAGCCGCATCGGGGCTGAGGTTTGTTCCCCGAGCCCAGTTTCCCTTTGCAGAATGCAGCTCCTAGCAGCGCGTTTTGTGCGGTTTCGGAGCTAGGCCCTAGGTGGGGCCCTCCCGAGCTGGCTCTGGGGGGGTTGCTAGGGCCAGTGCACACAGGGCTTCTTCAGGCCAAATCAGCCTTCTCCGCGAAGGAGAAGACGTTTGGAGTTGGTTTCCAGCGGCGGAGACCACCAGCCAAGCAGCAGTGCCCACGGAGCCAGAGGCAGCCCAGACCCTCCCTGGCCCTATGGGGAGCCTAGGGCTAGGTGAGAAGCAGGCAGGCGCTGCGCTCCTGAGCCAAGCCGCATCGGGGCTGAGGTTTGTTCCCCGAGCCCAGTTTCCCTTTGCAGAATGCAGCTCCTAGCAGCGCGTTTTGTGCGGTTTCGGAGCTAGGCCCTAGGTGGGGCCCTCCCGAGCTGGCTCTGGGGGGGTTGCTAGGGCCAGTGCACACAGGGCTTCTTCAGGCCAAATCAGCCTTCTCCGCGAAGGAGAAGACGTTTGGAGTTGGTTTCCAGCGGCGGAGACCACCAGCCAAGCAGCAGTGCCCACGGAGCCAGAGGCAGCCCAGACACTCCCTGGCCCTATGGGGAGCCTAGGGCTAGGTGAGAACCAGGCAGGCGCTGCGCTCCTGAGCCAAGCCGCATCGGGGCTGAGGTTTGTTCCCCGAGCCCAGTTTCCCTTTGCAGAATGCAGCTCCTAGCAGCGCGTTTTGTGCGGTTTCGGAGCTAGGCCCTAGGTGGGGCCCTCCCGAGCTGGCTCTGGGGGGGTTGCTAGGGCCAGTGCACACAGGGCTTCTTCAGGCCCAATCAGCCTTCTCCGCGAAGGAGAAGACGTTTGGAGTTGGTTTCCAGCGGCGGAGACCACCAGCCAAGCAGCAGTGCCCACGGAGCCAGAGGCAGCCCAGACCCTCCCTGGCCCTATGGGGAGCCTAGGGCTAGGTGAGAACCAGGCAGGCGCTGCGCTCCTGAGCCAAGCCGCATCGGGGCTGAGGTTTGTTCCCCGAGCCCAGTTTCCCTTTGCAGAATGCAGCTCCTAGCAGCGCGTTTTGTGCGGTTTCGGAGCTAGGCCCTAGGTGGGGCCCTCCCGAGCTGGCTCTGGGGGGGTTGCTAGGGCCAGTGCACACAGGGCTTCTTCAGGCCAAATCAGCCTTCTCCGCGAAGGAGAAGACGTTTGGAGTTGGTTTCCAGCGGCGGAGACCACCAGCCAAGCAGCAGTGCCCACGGAGCCAGAGGCAGCCCAGACCCTCCCTGGCCCTATGGGGAGCCTAGGGCTAGGTGAGAAGCAGGCAGGCGCTGCGCTCCTGAGCCAAGCCGCATCGGGGCTGAGGTTTGTTCCCCGAGCCCAGTTTCCCTTTGCAGAATGCAGCTCCTAGCAGCGCGTTTTGTGCGGTTTCGGAGCTAGGCCCTAGGTGGGGCCCTCCCGAGCTGGCTCTGGGGGGGTTGCTAGGGCCAGTGCACACAGGGCTTCTTCAGGCCAAATCAGCCTTCTCCGCGAAGGAGAAGACGTTTGGAGTTGGTTTCCAGCGGCGGAGACCACCAGCCAAGCAGCAGTGCCCACGGAGCCAGAGGCAGCCTAGACACTCCCTGGCCCTATGGGCAGCCTAGGGCTAGGTGAGAACCAGGCAGGCGCTGCGCTCCTGAGCCAAGCCGCATCGGGGCTGAGGTTTGTTCCCCGAGCCCAGTTTCCCTTTGCAGAATGCAGCTCCTAGCAGCGCGTTTTGTGCGGTTTCGGAGCTAGGCCCTAGGTGGGGCCCTCCCGAGCTGGCTCTGGGGGGGTTGCTAGGGCCAGTGCACACAGGGCTTCTTCAGGCCCAATCAGCCTTCTCCGCGAAGGGGAAGACGTTTGGAGTTGGTTTCCAGCGGCGGAGACCACCAGCCAAGCAGCAGTGCCCACGGAGCCAGAGGCAGCCCAGACCCTCCCTGGCCCTATGGGGAGCCTAGGGCTAGGTGAGAACCAGGCAGGCGCTGCGCTCCTGAGCCAAGCCGCATCGGGGCTGAGGTTTGTTCCCCGAGCCCAGTTTCCCTTTGCAGAATGCAGCTCCTAGCAGCGCGTTTTGTGCGGTTTCGGAGCTAGGCCCTAGGTGGGGCCCTCCCGAGCTGGCTCTGGGGGGGTTGCTAGGGCCAGTGCACACAGGGCTTCTTCAGGCCAAATCAGCCTTCTCCGCGAAGGAGAAGACGTTTGGAGTTGGTTTCCAGCGGCGGAGACCACCAGCCAAGCAGCAGTGCCCACGGAGCCAGAGGCAGCCCAGACCCTCCTTGGCCCTATGGGGAGCCTAGGGCTAGGTGAGAACCAGGCAGGCGCTGCGCTCCTGAGCCAAGCCGCATCGGGGCTGAGGTTTGTTCCCCGAGCCCAGTTTCCCTTTGCAGAATGCAGCTCCTAGCAGCGCGTTTTGTGCGGTTTCGGAGCTAGGCCCTAGGTGGGGCCCTCCCGAGCTGGCTCTGGGGCGGTTGCTAGGGCCAGTGCACACAGGGCTTCTTCAGGCCAAATCAGCCTTCTCCGCGAAGGAGAAGACGTTTGGAGTTGGTTTCCAGCGGCGGAGACCACCAGCCAAGCAGCAGTGCCCACGGAGCCAGAGGCAGCCCAGACCCTCCTTGGCCCTATGGGGAGCCTAGGGCTAGGTGAGAACCAGGCAGGCGCTGCGCTCCTGAGCCAAGCCGCATCGGGGCTGAGGTTTGTTCCCCGAGCCCAGTTTCCCTTTGCAGAATGCAGCTCCTAGCAGCGCGTTTTGTGCGGTTTCGGAGCTAGGCCCTAGGTGGGGCCCTCCCGAGCTGGCTCTGGGGCGGTTGCTAGGGCCAGTGCACACAGGGCTTCTTCAGGCCAAATCAGCCTTCTCCGCGAAGGAGAAGACGTTTGGAGTTGGTTTCCAGCGGCGGAGACCACCAGCCAAGCAGCAGTGCCCACGGAGCCAGAGGCAGCCCAGACCCTCCCTGGCCCTATGGGGAGCCTAGGGCTAGGTGAGAACCAGGCAGGCGCTGCGCTCCTGAGCCAAGCCGCATCGGGGCTGAGGTTTGTTCCCCGAGCCCAGTTTCCCTTTGCAGAATGCAGCTCCTAGCAGCGCGTTTTGTGCGGTTTCGGAGCTAGGCCCTAGGTGGGGCCCTCCCGAGCTGGCTCTGGGGGGGTTGCTAGGGCCAGTGCACACAGGGCTTCTTCAGGCCAAATCAGCCTTCTCCGCGAAGGAGAAGACGTTTGGAGTTGGTTTCCAGCGGCGGAGACCACCAGCCAAGCAGCAGTGCCCACGGAGCCAGAGGCAGCCCAGACCCTCCCTGGCCCTATGGGGAGCCTAGGGCTAGGTGAGAACCAGGCAGGCGCTGCGCTCCTGAGCCAAGCCGCATCGGGGCTGAGGTTTGTTCCCCGAGCCCAGTTTCCCTTTGCAGAATGCAGCTCCTAGCAGCGCGTTTTGTGCGGTTTCGGAGCTAGGCCCTAGGTGGGGCCCTCCCGAGCTGGCTCTGGGGGGGTTGCTAGGGCCAGTGCACACAGGGCTTCTTCAGGCCAAATCAGCCTTCTCCGCGAAGGAGAAGACGTTTGGAGTTGGTTTCCAGCGGCGGAGACCACCAGCCAAGCAGCAGTGCCCACGGAGCCAGAGGCAGCCCAGACCCTCCCTGGCCCTATGGGGAGCCTAGGGCTAGGTGAGAACCAGGCAGGCGCTGCGCTCCTGAGCCAAGCCGCATCGGGGCTGAGGTTTGTTCCCCGAGCCCAGTTTCCCTTTGCAGAATGCAGCTCCTAGCAGCGCGTTTTGTGCGGTTTCGGAGCTAGGCCCTAGGTGGGGCCCTCCCGAGCTGGCTCTGGGGGGGTTGCTAGGGCCAGTGCACACAGGGCTTCTTCAGGCCAAATCAGCCTTCTCCGCGAAGGAGAAGACGTTTGGAGTTGGTTTCCAGCGGCGGAGACCACCAGCCAAGCAGCAGTGCCCACGGAGCCAGAGGCAGCCCAGACCCTCCCTGGCCCTATGGGCAGCCTAGGGCTAGGTGAGAACCAGGCAGGCGCTGCGCTCCTGAGCCAAGCCGCATCGGGGCTGAGGTTTGTTCCCCGAGCCCAGTTTCCCTTTGCAGAATGCAGCTCCTAGCAGCGCGTTTTGTGCGGTTTCGGAGCTAGGCCCTAGGTGGGGCCCTCCCGAGCTGGCTCTGGGGGGGTTGCTAGGGCCAGTGCACACAGGGCTTCTTCAGGCCAAATCAGCCTTCTCCGCGAAGGAGAAGACGTTTGGAGTTGGTTTCCAGCGGCGGAGACCACCAGCCAAGCAGCAGTGCCCACGGAGCCAGAGGCAGCCCAGACCCTCCTTGGCCCTATGGGGAGCCTAGGGCTAGGTGAGAACCAGGCAGGCGCTGCGCTCCTGAGCCAAGCCGCATCGGGGCTGAGGTTTGTTCCCCGAGCCCAGTTTCCCTTTGCAGAATGCAGCTCCTAGCAGCGCGTTTTGTGCGGTTTCGGAGCTAGGCCCTAGGTGGGGCCCTCCCGAGCTGGCTCTGGGGGGGTTGCTAGGGCCAGTGCACACAGGGCTTCTTCAGGCCAAATCAGCCTTCTCCGCGAAGGAGAAGACGTTTGGAGTTGGTTTCCAGCGGCGGAGACCACCAGCCAAGCAGCAGTGCCCACGGAGCCAGAGGCAGCCCAGACCCTCCTTGGCCCTATGGGGAGCCTAGGGCTAGGTGAGAACCAGGCAGGCGCTGCGCTCCTGAGCCAAGCCGCATCGGGGCTGAGGTTTGTTCCCCGAGCCCAGTTTCCCTTTGCAGAATGCAGCTCCTAGCAGCGCGTTTTGTGCGGTTTCGGAGCTAGGCCCTAGGTGGGGCCCTCCCGAGCTGGCTCTGGGGCGGTTGCTAGGGCCAGTGCACACAGGGCTTCTTCAGGCCAAATCAGCCTTCTCCGCGAAGGAGAAGACGTTTGGAGTTGGTTTCCAGCGGCGGAGACCACCAGCCAAGCAGCAGTGCCCACGGAGCCAGAGGCAGCCCAGACCCTCCCTGGCCCTATGGGGAGCCTAGGGCTAGGTGAGAACCAGGCAGGCGCTGCGCTCCTGAGCCAAGCCGCATCGGGGCTGAGGTTTGTTCCCCGAGCCCAGTTTCCCTTTGCAGAATGCAGCTCCTAGCAGCGCGTTTTGTGCGGTTTCGGAGCTAGGCCCTAGGTGGGGCCCTCCCGAGCTGGCTCTGGGGCGGTTGCTAGGGCCAGTGCACACAGGGCTTCTTCAGGCCAAATCAGCCTTCTCCGCGAAGGAGAAGACGTTTGGAGTTGGTTTCCAGCGGCGGAGACCACCAGCCAAGCAGCAGTGCCCACGGAGCCAGAGGCAGCCCAGACCCTCCCTGGCCCTATGGGGAGCCTTCGGCTAGGTGAGAACCAGGCAGGCGCTGCGCTCCTGAGCCAAGCCGCATCGGGGCTGAGGTTTGTTCCCCGAGCCCAGTTTCCCTTTGCAGAATGCAGCTCCTAGCAGCGCGTTTTGTGCGGTTTCGGAGCTAGGCCCTAGGTGGGGCCCTCCCGAGCTGGCTCTGGGGCGGTTGCTAGGGCCAGTGCACACAGGGCTTCTTCAGGCCAAATCAGCCTTCTCCGCGAAGGAGAAGACGTTTGGAGTTGGTTTCCAGCGGCGGAGACCACCAGCCAAGCAGCAGTGCCCACGGAGCCAGAGGCAGCCCAGACCCTCCCTGGCCCTATGGGGAGCCTAGGGCTAGGTGAGAACCAGGCAGGCGCTGCGCTCCTGAGCCAAGCCGCATCGGGGCTGAGGTTTGTTCCCCGAGCCCAGTTTCCCTTTGCAGAATGCAGCTCCTAGCAGCGCGTTTTGTGCGGTTTCGGAGCTAGGCCCTAGGTGGGGCCCTCCCGAGCTGGCTCTGGGGGGGTTGCTAGGGCCAGTGCACACAGGGCTTCTTCAGGCCAAATCAGCCTTCTCCGCGAAGGAGAAGACGTTTGGAGTTGGTTTCCAGCGGCGGAGACCACCAGCCAAGCAGCAGTGCCCACGGAGCCAGAGGCAGCCCAGACCCTCCCTGGCCCTATGGGGAGCCTAGGGCTAGGTGAGAACCAGGCAGGCGCTGCGCTCCTGAGCCAAGCCGCATCGGGGCTGAGGTTTGTTCCCCGAGCCCAGTTTCCCTTTGCAGAATGCAGCTCCTAGCAGCGCGTTTTGTGCGGTTTCGGAGCTAGGCCCTAGGTGGGGCCCTCCCGAGCTGGCTCTGGGGGGGTTGCTAGGGCCAGTGCACACAGGGCTTCTTCAGGCCAAATCAGCCTTCTCCGCGAAGGAGAAGACGTTTGGAGTTGGTTTCCAGCGGCGGAGACCACCAGCCAAGCAGCAGTGCCCACGGAGCCAGAGGCAGCCCAGACCCTCCCTGGCCCTATGGGGAGCCTAGGGCTAGGTGAGAAGCAGGCAGGCGCTGCGCTCCTGAGCCAAGCCGCATCGGGGCTGAGGTTTGTTCCCCGAGCCCAGTTTCCCTTTGCAGAATGCAGCTCCTAGCAGCGCGTTTTGTGCGGTTTCGGAGCTAGGCCCTAGGTGGGGCCCTCCCGAGCTGGCTCTGGGGCGGTTGCTAGGGCCAGTGCACACAGGGCTTCTTCAGGCCAAATCAGCCTTCTCCGCGAAGGAGAAGACGTTTGGAGTTGGTTTCCAGCGGCGGAGACCACCAGCCAAGCAGCAGTGCCCACGGAGCCAGAGGCAGCCCAGACCCTCCCTGGCCCTATGGGGAGCCTAGGGCTAGGTGAGAACCAGGCAGGCGCTGCGCTCCTGAGCCAAGCCGCATCGGGGCTGAGGTTTGTTCCCCGAGCCCAGTTTCCCTTTGCAGAATGCAGCTCCTAGCAGCGCGTTTTGTGCGGTTTCGGAGCTAGGCCCTAGGTGGGGCCCTCCCGAGCTGGCTCTGGGGGGGTTGCTAGGGCCAGTGCACACAGGGCTTCTTCAGGCCAAATCAGCCTTCTCCGCGAAGGAGAAGACGTTTGGAGTTGGTTTCCAGCGGCGGAGACCACCAGCCAAGCAGCAGTGCCCACGGAGCCAGAGGCAGCCCAGACCCTCCCTGGCCCTATGGGGAGCCTAGGGCTAGGTGAGAACCAGGCAGGCGCTGCGCTCCTGAGCCAAGCCGCATCGGGGCTGAGGTTTGTTCCCCGAGCCCAGTTTCCCTTTGCAGAATGCAGCTCCTAGCAGCGCGTTTTGTGCCGTTTCGGAGCTAGGCCCTAGGTGGGGCCCTCCCGAGCTGGCTCTGGGGGGGTTGCTAGGGCCAGTGCACACAGGGCTTCTTCAGGCCAAATCAGCCTTCTCCGCGAATGAGACGACGTTTGGAGTTGGTTTCCAGCGGCGGAGACCACCAGCCAAGCAGCAGTGCCCACGGAGCCAGAGGCAGCCCAGACCCTCCCTGGCCCTATGGGGAGCCTAGGGCTAGGTGAGAACCAGGCAGGCGCTGCGCTCCTGAGCCAAGCCGCATCGGGGCTGAGGTTTGTTCCCCGAGCCCAGTTTCCCTTTGCAGAATGCAGCTCCTAGCAGCGCGTTTTGTGCGGTTTCGGAGCTAGGCCCTAGGTGGGGCCCTCCCGAGCTGGCTCTGGGGGGGTTGCTAGGGCCAGTGCACACAGGGCTTCTTCAGGCCAAATCAGCCTTCTCCGCGAAGGAGAAGACGTTTGGAGTTGGTTTCCAGCGGCGGAGACCACCAGCCAAGCAGCAGTGCCCACGGAGCCAGAGGCAGCCCAGACCCTCCCTGGCCCTATGGGCAGCCTAGGGCTAGGTGAGAACCAGGCAGGCGCTGCGCTCCTGAGCCAAGCCGCATCGGGGCTGAGGTTTGTTCCCCGAGCCCAGTTTCCCTTTGCAGAATGCAGCTCCTAGCAGCGCGTTTTGTGCGGTTTCGGAGCTAGGCCCTAGGTGGGGCCCTCCCGAGCTGGCTCTGGGGGGGTTGCTAGGGCCAGTGCACACAGGGCTTCTTCAGGCCAAATCAGCCTTCTCCGCGAAGGAGAAGACGTTTGGAGTTGGTTTCCAGCGGCGGAGACCACCAGCCAAGCAGCAGTGCCCACGGAGCCAGAGGCAGCCCAGACCCTCCTTGGCCCTATGGGGAGCCTAGGGCTAGGTGAGAACCAGGCAGGCGCTGCGCTCCTGAGCCAAGCCGCATCGGGGCTGAGGTTTGTTCCCCGAGCCCAGTTTCCCTTTGCAGAATGCAGCTCCTAGCAGCGCGTTTTGTGCGGTTTCGGAGCTAGGCCCTAGGTGGGGCCCTCCCGAGCTGGCTCTGGGGCGGTTGCTAGGGCCAGTGCACACAGGGCTTCTTCAGGCCAAATCAGCCTTCTCCGCGAAGGAGAAGACGTTTGGAGTTGGTTTCCAGCGGCGGAGACCACCAGCCAAGCAGCAGTGCCCACGGAGCCAGAGGCAGCCCAGACCCTCCCTGGCCCTATGGGGAGCCTAGGGCTAGGTGAGAACCAGGCAGGCGCTGCGCTCCTGAGCCAAGCCGCATCGGGGCTGAGGTTTGTTCCCCGAGCCCAGTTTCCCTTTGCAGAATGCAGCTCCTAGCAGCGCGTTTTGTGCGGTTTCGGAGCTAGGCCCTAGGTGGGGCCCTCCCGAGCTGGCTCTGGGGGGGTTGCTAGGGCCAGTGCACACAGGGCTTCTTCAGGCCAAATCAGCCTTCTCCGCGAAGGAGAAGACGTTTGGAGTTGGTTTCCAGCGGCGGAGACCACCAGCCAAGCAGCAGTGCCCACGGAGCCAGAGGCAGCCCAGACCCTCCCTGGCCCTATGGGGAGCCTAGGGCTAGGTGAGAACCAGGCAGGCGCTGCGCTCCTGAGCCAAGCCGCATCGGGGCTGAGGTTTGTTCCCCGAGCCCAGTTTCCCTTTGCAGAATGCAGCTCCTAGCAGCGCGTTTTGTGCGGTTTCGGAGCTAGGCCCTAGGTGGGGCCCTCCCGAGCTGGCTCTGGGGGGGTTGCTAGGGCCAGTGCACACAGGGCTTCTTCAGGCCAAATCAGCCTTCTCCGCGAATGAGACGACGTTTGGAGTTGGTTTCCAGCGGCGGAGACCACCAGCCAAGCAGCAGTGCCCACGGAGCCAGAGGCAGCCCAGACCCTCCCTGGCCCTATGGGGAGCCTAGGGCTAGGTGAGAACCAGGCAGGCGCTGCGCTCCTGAGCCAAGCCGCATCGGGGCTGAGGTTTGTTCCCCGAGCCCAGTTTCCCTTTGCAGAATGCAGCTCCTAGCAGCGCGTTTTGTGCGGTTTCGGAGCTAGGCCCTAGGTGGGGCCCTCCCGAGCTGGCTCTGGGGGGGTTGCTAGGGCCAGTGCACACAGGGCTTCTTCAGGCCAAATCAGCCTTCTCCGCGAAGGAGAAGACGTTTGGAGTTGGTTTCCAGCGGCGGAGACCACCAGCCAAGCAGCAGTGCCCACGGAGCCAGAGGCAGCCCAGACCCTCCCTGGCCCTATGGGCAGCCTAGGGCTAGGTGAGAACCAGGCAGGCGCTGCGCTCCTGAGCCAAGCCGCATCGGGGCTGAGGTTTGTTCCCCGAGCCCAGTTTCCCTTTGCAGAATGCAGCTCCTAGCAGCGCGTTTTGTGCCGTTTCGGAGCTAGGCCCTAGGTGGGGCCCTCCCGAGCTGGCTCTGGGGGGGTTGCTAGGGCCAGTGCACACAGGGCTTCTTCAGGCCAAATCAGCCTTCTCCGCGAAGGAGAAGACGTTTGGAGTTGGTTTCCAGCGGCGGAGACCACCAGCCAAGCAGCAGTGCCCACGGAGCCAGAGGCAGCCCAGACCCTCCTTGGCCCTATGGGGAGCCTAGGGCTAGGTGAGAACCAGGCAGGCGCTGCGCTCCTGAGCCAAGCCGCATCGGGGCTGAGGTTTGTTCCCCGAGCCCAGTTTCCCTTTGCAGAATGCAGCTCCTAGCAGCTCGTTTTGTGCGGTTTCGGAGCTAGGCCCTAGGTGGGGCCCTCCCGAGCTGGCTCTGGGGGGGTTGCTAGGGCCAGTGCACACAGGGCTTCTTCAGGCCAAATCAGCCTTCTCCGCGAAGGAGAAGACGTTTGGAGTTGGTTTCCAGCGGCGGAGACCACCAGCCAAGCAGCAGTGCCCACGGAGCCAGAGGCAGCCCAGACCCTCCCTGGCCCTATGGGGAGCCTAGGGCTAGGTGAGAACCAGGCAGGCGCTGCGCTCCTGAGCCAAGCCGCATCGGGGCTGAGGTTTGTTCCCCGAGCCCAGTTTCCCTTTGCAGAATGCAGCTCCTAGCAGCGCGTTTTGTGCGGTTTCGGAGCTAGGCCCTAGGTGGGGCCCTCCCGAGCTGGCTCTGGGGGGGTTGCTAGGGCCAGTGCACTCAGGGCTTCTTCAGGCCAAATCAGCCTTCTCCGCGAAGGAGAAGACGTTTGGAGTTGGTTTCCAGCGGCGGAGACCACCAGCCAAGCAGCAGTGCCCACGGAGCCAGAGGCAGCCCAGACCCTCCTTGGCCCTATGGGGAGCCTAGGGCTAGGTGAGAACCAGGCAGGCGCTGCGCTCCTGAGCCAAGCCGCATCGGGGCTGAGGTTTGTTCCCCGAGCCCAGTTTCCCTTTGCAGAATGCAGCTCCTAGCAGCGCGTTTTGTGCGGTTTCGGAGCTAGGCCCTAGGTGGGGCCCTCCCGAGCTGGCTCTGGGGGGGTTGCTAGGGCCAGTGCACACAGGGCTTCTTCAGGCCAAATCAGCCTTCTCCGCGAAGGAGAAGACGTTTGGAGTTGGTTTCCAGCGGCGGAGACCACCAGCCAAGCAGCAGTGCCCACGGAGCCAGAGGCAGCCCAGACCCTCCCTGGCCCTATGGGGAGCCTAGGGCTAGGTGAGAACCAGGCAGGCGCTGCGCTCCTGAGCCAAGCCGCATCGGGGCTGAGGTTTGTTCCCCGAGCCCAGTTTCCCTTTGCAGAATGCAGCTCCTAGCAGCGCGTTTTGTGCCGTTTCGGAGCTAGGCCCTAGGTGGGGCCCTCCCGAGCTGGCTCTGGGGGGGTTGCTAGGGCCAGTGCACACAGGGCTTCTTCAGGCCAAATCAGCCTTCTCCGCGAAGGAGACGACGTTTGGAGTTGGTTTCCAGCGGCGGAGACCACCAGCCAAGCAGCAGTGCCCACGGAGCCAGAGGCAGCCCAGACCCTCCCTGGCCCTATGGGGAGCCTAGGGCTAGGTGAGAACCAGGCAGGCGCTGCGCTCCTGAGCCAAGCCGCATCGGGGCTGAGGTTTGTTCCCCGAGCCCAGTTTCCCTTTGCAGAATGCAGCTCCTAGCAGCGCGTTTTGTGCCGTTTCGGAGCTAGGCCCTAGGTGGGGCCCTCCCGAGCTGGCTCTGGGGGGGTTGCTAGGGCCAGTGCACACAGGGCTTCTTCAGGCCAAATCAGCCTTCTCCGCGAAGGAGAAGACGTTTGGAGTTGGTTTCCAGCGGCGGAGACCACCAGCCAAGCAGCAGTGCCCACGGAGCCAGAGGCAGCCCAGACCCTCCCTGGCCCTATGGGGAGCCTAGGGCTAGGTGAGAACCAGGCAGGCGCTGCGCTCCTGAGCCAAGCCGCATCGGGGCTGAGGTTTGTTCCCCGAGCCCAGTTTCCCTTTGCAGAATGCAGCTCCTAGCAGCGCGTTTTGTGCGGTTTCGGAGCTAGGCCCTAGGTGGGGCCCTCCCGAGCTGGCTCTGGGGGGGTTGCTAGGGCCAGTGCACACAGGGCTTCTTCAGGCCAAATCAGCCTTCTCCGCGAAGGAGAAGACGTTTGGAGTTGGTTTCCAGCGGCGGAGACCACCAGCCAAGCAGCAGTGCCCACGGAGCCAGAGGCAGCCCAGACCCTCCTTGGCCCTATGGGGAGCCTAGGGCTAGGTGAGAACCAGGCAGGCGCTGCGCTCCTGAGCCAAGCCGCATCGGGGCTGAGGTTTGTTCCCCGAGCCCAGTTTCCCTTTGCAGAATGCAGCTCCTAGCAGCGCGTTTTGTGCCGTTTCGGAGCTAGGCCCTAGGTGGGGCCCTCCCGAGCTGGCTCTGGGGGGGTTGCTAGGGCCAGTGCACACAGGGCTTCTTCAGGCCAAATCAGCCTTCTCCGCGAAGGAGACGACGTTTGGAGTTGGTTTCCAGCGGCGGAGACCACCAGCCAAGCAGCAGTGCCCACGGAGCCAGAGGCAGCCCAGACCCTCCCTGGCCCTATGGGGAGCCTAGGGCTAGGTGAGAAGCAGGCAGGCGCTGCGCTCCTGAGCCAAGCCGCATCGGGGCTGAGGTTTGTTCCCCGAGCCCAGTTTCCCTTTGCAGAATGCAGCTCCTAGCAGCGCGTTTTGTGCCGTTTCGGAGCTAGGCCCTAGGTGGGGCCCTCCCGAGCTGGCTCTGGGGGGGTTGCTAGGGCCAGTGCACACAGGGCTTCTTCAGGCCAAATCAGCCTTCTCCGCGAAGGAGAAGACGTTTGGAGTTGGTTTCCAGCGGCGGAGACCACCAGCCAAGCAGCAGTGCCCACGGAGCCAGAGGCAGCCCAGACCCTCCTTGGCCCTATGGGGAGCCTAGGGCTAGGTGAGAACCAGGCAGGCGCTGCGCTCCTGAGCCAAGCCGCATCGGGGCTGAGGTTTGTTCCCCGAGCCCAGTTTCCCTTTGCAGAATGCAGCTCCTAGCAGCGCGTTTTGTGCGGTTTCGGAGCTAGGCCCTAGGTGGGGCCCTCCCGAGCTGGCTCTGGGGGGGTTGCTAGGGCCAGTGCACTCAGGGCTTCTTCAGGCCAAATCAGCCTTCTCCGCGAAGGAGAAGACGTTTGGAGTTGGTTTCCAGCGGCGGAGACCACCAGCCAAGCAGCAGTGCCCACGGAGCCAGAGGCAGCCCAGACCCTCCCTGGCCCTATGGGGAGCCTAGGGCTAGGTGAGAACCAGGCAGGCGCTGCGCTCCTGAGCCAAGCCGCATCGGGGCTGAGGTTTGTTCCCCGAGCCCAGTTTCCCTTTGCAGAATGCAGCTCCTAGCAGCGCGTTTTGTGCCGTTTCGGAGCTAGGCCCTAGGTGGGGCCCTCCCGAGCTGGCTCTGGGGGGGTTGCTAGGGCCAGTGCACACAGGGCTTCTTCAGGCCAAATCAGCCTTCTCCGCGAAGGAGAAGACGTTTGGAGTTGGTTTCCAGCGGCGGAGACCACCAGCCAAGCAGCAGTGCCCACGGAGCCAGAGGCAGCCCAGACCCTCCCTGGCCCTATGGGCAGCCTAGGGCTAGGTGAGAACCAGGCAGGCGCTGCGCTCCTGAGCCAAGCCGCATCGGGGCTGAGGTTTGTTCCCCGAGCCCAGTTTCCCTTTGCAGAATGCAGCTCCTAGCAGCGCGTTTTGTGCGGTTTCGGAGCTAGGCCCTAGGTGGGGCCCTCCCGAGCTGGCTCTGGGGGGGTTGCTAGGGCCAGTGCACACAGGGCTTCTTCAGGCCAAATCAGCCTTCTCCGCGAAGGAGAAGACGTTTGGAGTTGGTTTCCAGCGGCGGAGACCACCAGCCAAGCAGCAGTGCCCACGGAGCCAGAGGCAGCCCAGACCCTCCCTGGCCCTATGGGGAGCCTAGGGCTAGGTGAGAACCAGGCAGGCGCTGCGCTCCTGAGCCAAGCCGCATCGGGGCTGAGGTTTGTTCCCCGAGCCCAGTTTCCCTTTGCAGAATGCAGCTCCTAGCAGCGCGTTTTGTGCGGTTTCGGAGCTAGGACCTAGGTGGGGCCCTCCCGAGCTGGCTCTGGGGGGGTTGCTAGGGCCAGTGCACACAGGGCTTCTTCAGGCCAAATCAGCCTTCTCCGCGAAGGAGAAGACGTTTGGAGTTGGTTTCCAGCGGCGGAGACCACCAGCCAAGCAGCAGTGCCCACGGAGCCAGAGGCAGCCCAGACCCTCCTTGGCCCTATGGGGAGCCTAGGGCTAGGTGAGAACCAGGCAGGCGCTGCGCTCCTGAGCCAAGCCGCATCGGGGCTGAGGTTTGTTCCCCGAGCCCAGTTTCCCTTTGCAGAATGCAGCTCCTAGCAGCTCGTTTTGTGCCGTTTCGGAGCTAGGCCCTAGGTGGGGCCCTCCCGAGCTGGCTCTGGGGGGGTTGCTAGGGCCAGTGCACACAGGGCTTCTTCAGGCCAAATCAGCCTTCTCCGCGAAGGAGACGACGTTTGGAGTTGGTTTCCAGCGGCGGAGACCACCAGCCAAGCAGCAGTGCCCACGGAGCCAGAGGCAGCCCAGACCCTCCCTGGCCCTATGGGGAGCCTAGGGCTAGGTGAGAACCAGGCAGGCGCTGCGCTCCTGAGCCAAGCCGCATCGGGGCTGAGGTTTGTTCCCCGAGCCCAGTTTCCCTTTGCAGAATGCAGCTCCTAGCAGCGCGTTTTGTGCCGTTTCGGAGCTAGGCCCTAGGTGGGGCCCTCCCGAGCTGGCTCTGGGGGGGTTGCTAGGGCCAGTGCACACAGGGCTTCTTCAGGCCAAATCAGCCTTCTCCGCGAAGGAGAAGACGTTTGGAGTTGGTTTCCAGCGGCGGAGACCACCAGCCAAGCAGCAGTGCCCACGGAGCCAGAGGCAGCCCAGACCCTCCTTGGCCCTATGGGGAGCCTAGGGCTAGGTGAGAACCAGGCAGGCGCTGCGCTCCTGAGCCAAGCCGCATCGGGGCTGAGGTTTGTTCCCCGAGCCCAGTTTCCCTTTGCAGAATGCAGCTCCTAGCAGCTCGTTTTGTGCCGTTTCGGAGCTAGGCCCTAGGTGGGGCCCTCCCGAGCTGGCTCTGGGGGGGTTGCTAGGGCCAGTGCACACAGGGCTTCTTCAGGCCAAATCAGCCTTCTCCGCGAAGGAGAAGACGTTTGGAGTTGGTTTCCAGCGGCGGAGACCACCAGCCAAGCAGCAGTGCCCACGGAGCCAGAGGCAGCCCAGACCCTCCTTGGCCCTATGGGGAGCCTAGGGCTAGGTGAGAACCAGACAGGCGCTGCGCTCCTGAGCCAAGCCGCATCGGGGCTGAGGTTTGTTCCCCGAGCCCAGTTTCCCTTTGCAGAATGCAGCTCCTAGCAGCGCGTTTTGTGCGGTTTCGGAGCTAGGCCCTAGGTGGGGCCCTCCCGAGCTGGCTCTGGGGGGGTTGCTAGGGCCAGTGCACACAGGGCTTCTTCAGGCCAAATCAGCCTTCTCCGCGAAGGAGAAGACGTTTGGAGTTGGTTTCCAGCGGCGGAGACCACCAGCCAAGCAGCAGTGCCCACGGAGCCAGAGGCAGCCCAGACCCTCCCTGGCCCTATGGGGAGCCTAGGGCTAGGTGAGAACCAGGCAGGCGCTGCGCTCCTGAGCCAAGCCGCATCGGGGCTGAGGTTTGTTCCCCGAGCCCAGTTTCCCTTTGCAGAATGCAGCTCCTAGCAGCGCGTTTTGTGCGGTTTCGGAGCTAGGCCCTAGGTGGGGCCCTCCCGAGCTGGCTCTGGGGCGGTTGCTAGGGCCAGTGCACACAGGGCTTCTTCAGGCCAAATCAGCCTTCTCCGCGAAGGAGAAGACGTTTGGAGTTGGTTTCCAGCGGCGGAGACCACCAGCCAAGCAGCAGTGCCCACGGAGCCAGAGGCAGCCCAGACCCTCCCTGGCCCTATGGGGAGCCTAGGGCTAGGTGAGAAGCAGGCAGGCGCTGCGCTCCTGAGCCAAGCCGCATCGGGGCTGAGGTTTGTTCCCCGAGCCCAGTTTCCCTTTGCAGAATGCAGCTCCTAGCAGCGCGTTTTGTGCGGTTTCGGAGCTAGGCCCTAGGTGGGGCCCTCCCGAGCTGGCTCTGGGGGGGTTGCTAGGGCCAGTGCACACAGGGCTTCTTCAGGCCAAATCAGCCTTCTCCGCGAAGGAGAAGACGTTTGGAGTTGGTTTCCAGCGGCGGAGACCACCAGCCAAGCAGCAGTGCCCACGGAGCCAGAGGCAGCCCAGACCCTCCTTGGCCCTATGGGGAGCCTAGGGCTAGGTGAGAACCAGGCAGGCGCTGCGCTCCTGAGCCAAGCCGCATCGGGGCTGAGGTTTGTTCCCCGAGCCCAGTTTCCCTTTGCAGAATGCAGCTCCTAGCAGCGCGTTTTGTGCGGTTTCGGAGCTAGGCCCTAGGTGGGGCCCTCCCGAGCTGGCTCTGGGGGGGTTGCTAGGGCCAGTGCACACAGGGCTTCTTCAGGCCAAATCAGCCTTCTCCGCGAAGGAGAAGACGTTTGGAGTGGGTTTCCAGCGGCGGAGACCACCAGCCAAGCAGCAGTGCCCACGGAGCCAGAGGCAGCCCAGACCCTCCCTGGCCCTATGGGGAGCCTAGGGCTAGGTGAGAACCAGGCAGGCGCTGCGCTCCTGAGCCAAGCCGCATCGGGGCTGAGGTTTGTTCCCCGAGCCCAGTTTCCCTTTGCAGAATGCAGCTCCTAGCAGCGCGTTTTGTGCCGTTTCGGAGCTAGGCCCTAGGTGGGGCCCTCCCGAGCTGGCTCTGGGGGGGTTGCTAGGGCCAGTGCACACAGGGCTTCTTCAGGCCAAATCAGCCTTCTCCGCGAAGGAGAAGACGTTTGGAGTTGGTTTCCAGCGGCGGAGACCACCAGCCAAGCAGCAGTGCCCACGGAGCCAGAGGCAGCCCAGACCCTCCCTGGCCCTATGGGCAGCCTAGGGCTAGGTGAGAAGCAGGCAGGCGCTGCGCTCCTGAGCCAAGCCGCATCGGGGCTGAGGTTTGTTCCCCGAGCCCAGTTTCCCTTTGCAGAATGCAGCTCCTAGCAGCGCGTTTTGTGCGGTTTCGGAGCTAGGCCCTAGGTGGGGCCCTCCCGAGCTGGCTCTGGGGGGGTTGCTAGGGCCAGTGCACACAGGGCTTCTTCAGGCCAAATCAGCCTTCTCCGCGAAGGAGAAGACGTTTGGAGTTGGTTTCCAGCGGCGGAGACCACCAGCCAAGCAGCAGTGCCCACGGAGCCAGAGGCAGCCCAGACCCTCCTTGGCCCTATGGGCAGCCTAGGGCTAGGTGAGAACCAGGCAGGCGCTGCGCTCCTGAGCCAAGCCGCATCGGGGCTGAGGTTTGTTCCCCGAGCCCAGTTTCCCTTTGCAGAATGCAGCTCCTAGCAGCGCGTTTTGTGCGGTTTCGGAGCTAGGCCCTAGGTGGGGCCCTCCCGAGCTGGCTCTGGGGGGGTTGCTAGGGCCAGTGCACACAGGGCTTCTTCAGGCCAAATCAGCCTTCTCCGCGAAGGAGAAAACGTTTGGAGTTGGTTTCCAGCGGCGGAGACCACCAGCCAAGCAGCAGTGCCCACGGAGCCAGAGGCAGCCCAGACCCTCCTTGGCCCTATGGGCAGCCTAGGGCTAGGTGAGAAGCAGGCAGGCGCTGCGCTCCTGAGCCAAGCCGCATCGGGGCTGAGGTTTGTTCCCCGAGCCCAGTTTCCCTTTGCAGAATGCAGCTCCTAGCAGCGCGTTTTGTGCGGTTTCGGAGCTAGGCCCTAGGTGGGGCCCTCCCGAGCTGGCTCTGGGGGGGTTGCTAGGGCCAGTGCACACAGGGCTTCTTCAGGCCAAATCAGCCTTCTCCGCGAAGGAGAAGACGTTTGGAGTTGGTTTCCAGCAGCGGAGACCACCAGCCAAGCAGCAGTGCCCACGGAGCCAGAGGCAGCCCAGACCCTCCCTGGCCCTATGGGCAGCCTAGGGCTAGGTGAGAACCAGGCAGGCGCTGCGCTCCTGAGCCAAGCCGCATCGGGGCTGAGGTTTGTTCCCCGAGCCCAGTTTCCCTTTGCAGAATGCAGCTCCTAGCAGCGCGTTTTGTGCGGTTTCGGAGCTAGGCCCTAGGTGGGGCCCTCCCGAGCTGGCTCTGGGGGGGTTGCTAGGGCCAGTGCACACAGGGCTTCTTCAGGCCAAATCAGCCTTCTCCGCGAAGGAGAAGACGTTTGGAGTTGGTTTCCAGCGGCGGAGACCACCAGCCAAGCAGCAGTGCCCACGGAGCCAGAGGCAGCCCAGACCCTCCCTGGCCCTATGGGGAGCCTAGGGCTAGGTGAGAACCAGGCAGGCGCTGCGCTCCTGAGCCAAGCCGCATCGGGGCTGAGGTTTGTTCCCCGAGCCCAGTTTCCCTTTGCAGAATGCAGCTCCTAGCAGCGCGTTTTGTGCGGTTTCGGAGCTAGGCCCTAGGTGGGGCCCTCCCGAGCTGGCTCTGGGGGGGTTGCTAGGGCCAGTGCACACAGGGCTTCTTCAGGCCAAATCAGCCTTCTCCGCGAAGGAGAAGACGTTTGGAGTTGGTTTCCAGCGGCGGAGACCACCAGCCAAGCAGCAGTGCCCACGGAGCCAGAGGCAGCCCAGACCCTCCTTGGCCCTATGGGGAGCCTAGGGCTAGGTGAGAACCAGGCAGGCGCTGCGCTCCTGAGCCAAGCCGCATCGGGGCTGAGGTTTGTTCCCCGAGCCCAGTTTCCCTTTGCAGAATGCAGCTCCTAGCAGCTCGTTTTGTGCCGTTTCGGAGCTAGGCCCTAGGTGGGGCCCTCCCGAGCTGGCTCTGGGGGGGTTGCTAGGGCCAGTGCACACAGGGCTTCTTCAGGCCAAATCAGCCTTCTCCGCGAAGGAGACGACGTTTGGAGTTGGTTTCCAGCGGCGGAGACCACCAGCCAAGCAGCAGTGCCCACGGAGCCAGAGGCAGCCCAGACCCTCCCTGGCCCTATGGGGAGCCTAGGGCTAGGTGAGAACCAGGCAGGCGCTGCGCTCCTGAGCCAAGCCGCATCGGGGCTGAGGTTTGTTCCCCGAGCCCAGTTTCCCTTTGCAGAATGCAGCTCCTAGCAGCGCGTTTTGTGCCGTTTCGGAGCTAGGCCCTAGGTGGGGCCCTCCCGAGCTGGCTCTGGGGGGGTTGCTAGGGCCAGTGCACACAGGGCTTCTTCAGGCCAAATCAGCCTTCTCCGCGAAGGAGAAGACGTTTGGAGTTGGTTTCCAGCGGCGGAGACCACCAGCCAAGCAGCAGTGCCCACGGAGCCAGAGGCAGCCCAGACCCTCCTTGGCCCTATGGGGAGCCTAGGGCTAGGTGAGAACCAGGCAGGCGCTGCGCTCCTGAGCCAAGCCGCATCGGGGCTGAGGTTTGTACCCCGAGCCCAGTTTCCCTTTGCAGAATGCAGCTCCTAGCAGCTCGTTTTGTGCCGTTTCGGAGCTAGGCCCTAGGTGGGGCCCTCCCGAGCTGGCTCTGGGGGGGTTGCTAGGGCCAGTGCACACAGGGCTTCTTCAGGCCAAATCAGCCTTCTCCGCGAAGGAGAAGACGTTTGGAGTTGGTTTCCAGCGGCGGAGACCACCAGCCAAGCAGCAGTGCCCACGGAGCCAGAGGCAGCCCAGACCCTCCTTGGCCCTATGGGCAGCCTAGGGCTAGGTGAGAACCAGACAGGCGCTGCGCTCCTGAGCCAAGCCGCATCGGGGCTGAGGTTTGTTCCCCGAGCCCAGTTTCCCTTTGCAGAATGCAGCTCCTAGCAGCGCGTTTTGTGCGGTTTCGGAGCTAGGCCCTAGGTGGGGCCCTCCCGAGCTGGCTCTGGGGGGGTTGCTAGGGCCAGTGCACACAGGGCTTCTTCAGGCCAAATCAGCCTTCTCCGCGAAGGAGAAGACGTTTGGAGTTGGTTTCCAGCGGCGGAGACCACCAGCCAAGCAGCAGTGCCCACGGAGCCAGAGGCAGCCCAGACCCTCCCTGGCCCTATGGGGAGCCTAGGGCTAGGTGAGAAGCAGGCAGGCGCTGCGCTCCTGAGCCAAGCCGCATCGGGGCTGAGGTTTGTTCCCCGAGCCCAGTTTCCCTTTGCAGAATGCAGCTCCTAGCAGCGCGTTTTGTGCGGTTTCGGAGCTAGGCCCTAGGTGGGGCCCTCCCGAGCTGGCTCTGGGGGGGTTGCTAGGGCCAGTGCACACAGGGCTTCTTCAGGCCAAATCAGCCTTCTCCGCGAAGGAGAAGACGTTTGGAGTTGGTTTCCAGCGGCGGAGACCACCAGCCAAGCAGCAGTGCCCACGGAGCCAGAGGCAGCCCAGACCCTCCTTGGCCCTATGGGGAGCCTAGGGCTAGGTGAGAACCAGGCAGGCGCTGCGCTCCTGAGCCAAGCCGCATCGGGGCTGAGGTTTGTTCCCCGAGCCCAGTTTCCCTTTGCAGAATGCAGCTCCTAGCAGCGCGTTTTGTGCGGTTTCGGAGCTAGGCCCTAGGTGGGGCCCTCCCGAGCTGGCTCTGGGGGGGTTGCTAGGGCCAGTGCACACAGGGCTTCTTCAGGCCAAATCAGCCTTCTCCGCGAAGGAGAAGACGTTTGGAGTTGGTTTCCAGCGGCGGAGACCACCAGCCAAGCAGCAGTGCCCACGGAGCCAGAGGCAGCCCAGACCCTCCCTGGCCCTATGGGGAGCCTAGGGCTAGGTGAGAACCAGGCAGGCGCTGCGCTCCTGAGCCAAGCCGCATCGGGGCTGAGGTTTGTTCCCCGAGCCCAGTTTCCCTTTGCAGAATGCAGCTCCTAGCAGCGCGTTTTGTGCCGTTTCGGAGCTAGGCCCTAGGTGGGGCCCTCCCGAGCTGGCTCTGGGGGGGTTGCTAGGGCCAGTGCACACAGGGCTTCTTCAGGCCAAATCAGCCTTCTCCGCGAAGGAGAAGACGTTTGGAGTTGGTTTCCAGCGGCGGAGACCACCAGCCAAGCAGCAGTGCCCACGGAGCCAGAGGCAGCCCAGACCCTCCCTGGCCCTATGGGCAGCCTAGGGCTAGGTGAGAAGCAGGCAGGCGCTGCGCTCCTGAGCCAAGCCGCATCGGGGCTGAGGTTTGTTCCCCGAGCCCAGTTTCCCTTTGCAGAATGCAGCTCCTAGCAGCGCGTTTTGTGCGGTTTCGGAGCTAGGCCCTAGGTGGGGCCCTCCCGAGCTGGCTCTGGGGGGGTTGCTAGGGCCAGTGCACACAGGGCTTCTTCAGGCCAAATCAGCCTTCTCCGCGAAGGAGAAGACGTTTGGAGTTGGTTTCCAGCGGCGGAGACCACCAGCCAAGCAGCAGTGCCCACGGAGCCAGAGGCAGCCCAGACCCTCCTTGGCCCTATGGGCAGCCTAGGGCTAGGTGAGAACCAGGCAGGCGCTGCGCTCCTGAGCCAAGCCGCATCGGGGCTGAGGTTTGTTCCCCGAGCCCAGTTTCCCTTTGCAGAATGCAGCTCCTAGCAGCGCGTTTTGTGCGGTTTCGGAGCTAGGCCCTAGGTGGGGCCCTCCCGAGCTGGCTCTGGGGGGGTTGCTAGGGCCAGTGCACACAGGGCTTCTTCAGGCCAAATCAGCCTTCTCCGCGAAGGAGAAAACGTTTGGAGTTGGTTTCCAGCGGCGGAGACCACCAGCCAAGCAGCAGTGCCCACGGAGCCAGAGGCAGCCCAGACCCTCCTTGGCCCTATGGGCAGCCTAGGGCTAGGTGAGAAGCAGGCAGGCGCTGCGCTCCTGAGCCAAGCCGCATCGGGGCTGAGGTTTGTTCCCCGAGCCCAGTTTCCCTTTGCAGAATGCAGCTCCTAGCAGCGCGTTTTGTGCGGTTTCGGAGCTAGGCCCTAGGTGGGGCCCTCCCGAGCTGGCTCTGGGGGGGTTGCTAGGGCCAGTGCACACAGGGCTTCTTCAGGCCAAATCAGCCTTCTCCGCGAAGGAGAAGACGTTTGGAGTTGGTTTCCAGCGGCGGAGACCACCAGCCAAGCAGCAGTGCCCACGGAGCCAGAGGCAGCCCAGACCCTCCCTGGCCCTATGGGGAGCCTAGGGCTAGGTGAGAAGCAGGCAGGCGCTGCGCTCCTGAGCCAAGCCGCATCGGGGCTGAGGTTTGTTCCCCGAGCCCAGTTTCCCTTTGCAGAATGCAGCTCCTAGCAGCGCGTTTTGTGCGGTTTCGGAGCTAGGCCCTAGGTGGGGCCCTCCCGAGCTGGCTCTGGGGGGGTTGCTAGGGCCAGTGCACACAGGGCTTCTTCAGGCCAAATCAGCCTTCTCCGCGAAGGAGAAGACGTTTGGAGTTGGTTTCCAGCGGCGGAGACCACCAGCCAAGCAGCAGTGCCCACGGAGCCAGAGGCAGCCCAGACCCTCCTTGGCCCTATGGGGAGCCTAGGGCTAGGTGAGAACCAGGCAGGCGCTGCGCTCCTGAGCCAAGCCGCATCGGGGCTGAGGTTTGTTCCCCGAGCCCAGTTTCCCTTTGCAGAATGCAGCTCCTAGCAGCGCGTTTTGTGCGGTTTCGGAGCTAGGCCCTAGGTGGGGCCCTCCCGAGCTGGCTCTGGGGGGGTTGCTAGGGCCAGTGCACACAGGGCTTCTTCAGGCCAAATCAGCCTTCTCCGCGAAGGAGAAGACGTTTGGAGTGGGTTTCCAGCGGCGGAGACCACCAGCCAAGCAGCAGTGCCCACGGAGCCAGAGGCAGCCCAGACCCTCCCTGGCCCTATGGGGAGCCTAGGGCTAGGTGAGAACCAGGCAGGCGCTGCGCTCCTGAGCCAAGCCGCATCGGGGCTGAGGTTTGTTCCCCGAGCCCAGTTTCCCTTTGCAGAATGCAGCTCCTAGCAGCGCGTTTTGTGCGGTTTCGGAGCTAGGCCCTAGGTGGGGCCCTCCCGAGCTGGCTCTGGGGGGGTTGCTAGGGCCAGTGCACACAGGGCTTCTTCAGGCCAAATCAGCCTTCTCCGCGAAGGAGAAGACGTTTGGAGTTGGTTTCCAGCGGCGGAGACCTCCAGCCAAGCAGCAGTGCCCACGGAGCCAGAGGCAGCCCAGACCCTCCTTGGCCCTATGGGCAGCCTAGGGCTAGGTGAGAAGCAGGCAGGCGCTGCGCTCCTGAGCCAAGCCGCATCGGGGCTGAGGTTTGTTCCCCGAGCCCAGTTTCCCTTTGCAGAATGCAGCTCCTAGCAGCGCGTTTTGTGCGGTTTCGGAGCTAGGCCCTAGGTGGGGCCCTCCCGAGCTGGCTCTGGGGGGGTTGCTAGGGCCAGTGCACACAGGGCTTCTTCAGGCCAAATCAGCCTTCTCCGCGAAGGAGAAGACGTTTGGAGTTGGTTTCCAGCGGCGGAGACCACCAGCCAAGCAGCAGTGCCCACGGAGCCAGAGGCAGCCCAGACCCTCCCTGGCCCTATGGGGAGCCTAGGGCTAGGTGAGAAGCAGGCAGGCGCTGCGCTCCTGAGCCAAGCCGCATCGGGGCTGAGGTTTGTTCCCCGAGCCCAGTTTCCCTTTGCAGAATGCAGCTCCTAGCAGCGCGTTTTGTGCGGTTTCGGAGCTAGGCCCTAGGTGGGGCCCTCCCGAGCTGGCTCTGGGGGGGTTGCTAGGGCCAGTGCACACAGGGCTTCTTCAGGCCCAATCAGCCTTCTCCGCGAAGGAGACGACGTTTGGAGTTGGTTTCCAGCGGCGGAGACCACCAGCCAAGCAGCAGTGCCCACGGAGCCAGAGGCAGCCCAGACCCTCCCTGGCCCTATGGGGAGCCTAGGGCTAGGTGAGAACCAGGCAGGCGCTGCGCTCCTGAGCCAAGCCGCATCGGGGCTGAGGTTTGTTCCCCGAGCCCAGTTTCCCTTTGCAGAATGCAGCTCCTAGCAGCGCGTTTTGTGCGGTTTCGGAGCTAGGCCCTAGGTGGGGCCCTCCCGAGCTGGCTCTGGGGGGGTTGCTAGGGCCAGTGCACACAGGGCTTCTTCAGGCCAAATCAGCCTTCTCCGCGAAGGAGAAGACGTTTGGAGTTGGTTTCCAGCGGCGGAGACCACCAGCCAAGCAGCAGTGCCCACGGAGCCAGAGGCAGCCCAGACCCTCCCTGGCCCTATGGGGAGCCTAGGGCTAGGTGAGAAGCAGGCAGGCGCTGCGCTCCTGAGCCAAGCCGCATCGGGGCTGAGGTTTGTTCCCCGAGCCCAGTTTCCCTTTGCAGAATGCAGCTCCTAGCAGCGCGTTTTGTGCGGTTTCGGAGCTAGGCCCTAGGTGGGGCCCTCCCGAGCTGGCTCTGGGGGGGTTGCTAGGGCCAGTGCACACAGGGCTTCTTCAGGCCCAATCAGCCTTCTCCGCGAAGGAGAAGACGTTTGGAGTTGGTTTCCAGCGGCGGAGACCACCAGCCAAGCAGCAGTGCCCACGGAGCCAGAGGCAGCCCAGACCCTCCCTGGCCCTATGGGGAGCCTAGGGCTAGGTGAGAAGCAGGCAGGCGCTGCGCTCCTGAGCCAAGCCGCATCGGGGCTGAGGTTTGTTCCCCGAGCCCAGTTTCCCTTTGCAGAATGCAGCTCCTAGCAGCGCGTTTTGTGCGGTTTCGGAGCTAGGCCCTAGGTGGGGCCCTCCCGAGCTGGCTCTGGGGGGGTTGCTAGGGCCAGTGCACACAGGGCTTCTTCAGGCCAAATCAGCCTTCTCCGCGAAGGAGAAGACGTTTGGAGTTGGTTTCCAGCGGCGGAGACCACCAGCCAAGCAGCAGTGCCCACGGAGCCAGAGGCAGCCCAGACCCTCCCTGGCCCTATGGGGAGCCTAGGGCTAGGTGAGAACCAGGCAGGCGCTGCGCTCCTGAGCCAAGCCGCATCGGGGCTGAGGTTTGTTCCCCGAGCCCAGTTTCCCTTTGCAGAATGCAGCTCCTAGCAGCGCGTTTTGTGCGGTTTCGGAGCTAGGACCTAGGTGGGGCCCTCCCGAGCTGGCTCTGGGGCGGTTGCTAGGGCCAGTGCACACAGGGCTTCTTCAGGCCCAATCAGCCTTCTCCGCGAAGGAGAAGACGTTTGGAGTTGGTTTCCAGCGGCGGAGACCACCAGACAAGCAGCAGTGCCCACGGAGCCAGAGGCAGCCCAGACCCTCCCTGGCCCTATGGGGAGCCTAGGGCTAGGTGAGAACCAGGCAGGCGCTGCGCTCCTGAGCCAAGCCGCATCGGGGCTGAGGTTTGTTCCCCGAGCCCAGTTTCCCTTTGCAGAATGCAGCTCCTAGCAGCGCGTTTTGTGCGGTTTCGGAGCTAGGCCCTAGGTGGGGCCCTCCCGAGCTGGCTCTGGGGGGGTTGCTAGGGCCAGTGCACACAGGGCTTCTTCAGGCCAAATCAGCCTTCTCCGCGAAGGAGAAGACGTTTGGAGTTGGTTTCCAGCGGCGGAGACCACCAGCCAAGCAGCAGTGCCCACGGAGCCAGAGGCAGCCCAGACCCTCCCTGGCCCTATGGGGAGCCTAGGGCTAGGTGAGAACCAGGCAGGCGCTGCGCTCCTGAGCCAAGCCGCATCGGGGCTGAGGTTTGTTCCCCGAGCCCAGTTTCCCTTTGCAGAATGCAGCTCCTAGCAGCGCGTTTTGTGCGGTTTCGGAGCTAGGCCCTAGGTGGGGCCCTCCCGAGCTGGCTCTGGGGGGGTTGCTAGGGCCAGTGCACACAGGGCTTCTTCAGGCCAAATCAGCCTTCTCCGCGAAGGAGAAGACGTTTGGAGTTGGTTTCCAGCGGCGGAGACCACCAGCCAAGCAGCAGTGCCCACGGAGCCAGAGGCAGCCCAGACCCTCCCTGGCCCTATGGGGAGCCTAGGGCTAGGTGAGAACCAGGCAGGCGCTGCGCTCCTGAGCCAAGCCGCATCGGGGCTGAGGTTTGTTCCCCGAGCCCAGTTTCCCTTTGCAGAATGCAGCTCCTAGCAGCGCGTTTTGTGCGGTTTCGGAGCTAGGCCCTAGGTGGGGCCCTCCCGAGCTGGCTCTGGGGGGGTTGCTAGGGCCAGTGCACACAGGGCTTCTTCAGGCCCAATCAGCCTTCTCCGCGAAGGAGAAGACGTTTGGAGTTGGTTTCCAGCGGCGGAGACCACCAGCCAAGCAGCAGTGCCCACGGAGCCAGAGGCAGCCCAGACCCTCCCTGGCCCTATGGGGAGCCTAGGGCTAGGTGAGAAGCAGGCAGGCGCTGCGCTCCTGAGCCAAGCCGCATCGGGGCTGAGGTTTGTTCCCCGAGCCCAGTTTCCCTTTGCAGAATGCAGCTCCTAGCAGCGCGTTTTGTGCGGTTTCGGAGCTAGGCCCTAGGTGGGGCCCTCCCGAGCTGGCTCTGGGGGGGTTGCTAGGGCCAGTGCACACAGGGCTTCTTCAGGCCAAATCAGCCTTCTCCGCGAAGGAGAAGACGTTTGGAGTTGGTTTCCAGCGGCGGAGACCACCAGCCAAGCAGCAGTGCCCACGGAGCCAGAGGCAGCCCAGACCCTCCCTGGCCCTATGGGGAGCCTAGGGCTAGGTGAGAACCAGGCAGGCGCTGCGCTCCTGAGCCAAGCCGCATCGGGGCTGAGGTTTGTTCCCCGAGCCCAGTTTCCCTTTGCAGAATGCAGCTCCTAGCAGCGCGTTTTGTGCAGTTTCGGAGCTAGGCCCTAGGTGGGGCCCTCCCGAGCTGGCTCTGGGGGGGTTGCTAGGGCCAGTGCACACAGGGCTTCTTCAGGCCAAATCAGCCTTCTCCGCGAAGGAGACGACGTTTGGAGTTGGTTTCCAGCGGCGGAGACCACCAGCCAAGCAGCAGTGCCCACGGAGCCAGAGGCAGCCCAGACCCTCCCTGGCCCTATGGGGAGCCTAGGGCTAGGTTAGAACCAGGCAGGCGCTGCGCTCCTGAGCCAAGCCGCATCGGGGCTGAGGTTTGTTCCCCGAGCCCAGTTTCCCTTTGCAGAATGCAGCTCCTAGCAGCGCGTTTTGTGCGGTTTCGGAGCTAGGCCCTAGGTGGGGCCCTCCCGAGCTGGCTCTGGGGGGGTTGCTAGGGCCAGTGCACACAGGGCTTCTTCAGGCCAAATCAGCCTTCTCCGCGAAGGAGAAGACGTTTGGAGTTGGTTTCCAGCGGCGGAGACCACCAGCCAAGCAGCAGTGCCCACGGAGCCAGAGGCAGCCCAGACCCTCCCTGGCCCTATGGGGAGCCTAGGGCTAGGTGAGAAGCAGGCAGGCGCTGCGCTCCTGAGCCAAGCCGCATCGGGGCTGAGGTTTGTTCCCCGAGCCCAGTTTCCCTTTGCAGAATGCAGCTCCTAGCAGCGCGTTTTGTGCGGTTTCGGAGCTAGGCCCTAGGTGGGGCCCTCCCGAGCTGGCTCTGGGGGGGTTGCTAGGGCCAGTGCACACAGGGCTTCTTCAGGCCCAATCAGCCTTCTCCGCGAAGGAGAAGACGTTTGGAGTTGGTTTCCAGCGGCGGAGACCACCAGCCAAGCAGCAGTGCCCACGGAGCCAGAGGCAGCCCAGACCCTCCCTGGCCCTATGGGGAGCCTAGGGCTAGGTGAGAACCAGGCAGGCGCTGCGCTCCTGAGCCAAGCCGCATCGGGGCTGAGGTTTGTTCCCCGAGCCCAGTTTCCCTTTGCAGAATGCAGCTCCTAGCAGCGCGTTTTGTGCGGTTTCGGAGCTAGGCCCTAGGTGGGGCCCTCCCGAGCTGGCTCTGGGGGGGTTGCTAGGGCCAGTGCACACAGGGCTTCTTCAGGCCCAATCAGCCTTCTCCGCGAAGGAGAAGACGTTTGGAGTTGGTTTCCAGCGGCGGAGACCACCAGCCAAGCAGCAGTGCCCACGGAGCCAGAGGCAGCCCAGACCCTCCCTGGCCCTATGGGGAGCCTAGGGCTAGGTGAGAAGCAGGCAGGCGCTGCGCTCCTGAGCCAAGCCGCATCGGGGCTGAGGTTTGTTCCCCGAGCCCAGTTTCCCTTTGCAGAATGCAGCTCCTAGCAGCGCGTTTTGTGCGGTTTCGGAGCTAGGCCCTAGGTGGGGCCCTCCCGAGCTGGCTCTGGGGGGGTTGCTAGGGCCAGTGCACACAGGGCTTCTTCAGGCCAAATCAGCCTTCTCCGCGAAGGAGAAGACGTTTGGAGTTGGTTTCCAGCGGCGGAGACCACCAGCCAAGCAGCAGTGCCCACGGAGCCAGAGGCAGCCCAGACCCTCCCTGGCCCTATGGGGAGCCTAGGGCTAGGTGAGAAGCAGGCAGGCGCTGCGCTCCTGAGCCAAGCCGCATCGGGGCTGAGGTTTGTTCCCCGAGCCCAGTTTCCCTTTGCAGAATGCAGCTCCTAGCAGCGCGTTTTGTGCGGTTTCGGAGCTAGGCCCTAGGTGGGGCCCTCCCGAGCTGGCTCTGGGGGGGTTGCTAGGGCCAGTGCACACAGGGCTTCTTCAGGCCAAATCAGCCTTCTCCGCGAAGGAGAAGACGTTTGGAGTTGGTTTCCAGCGGCGGAGACCACCAGCCAAGCAGCAGTGCCCACGGAGCCAGAGGCAGCCCAGACCCTCCCTGGCCCTATGGGGAGCCTAGGGCTAGGTGAGAAGCAGGCAGGCGCTGCGCTCCTGAGCCAAGCCGCATCGGGGCTGAGGTTTGTTCCCCGAGCCCAGTTTCCCTTTGCAGAATGCAGCTCCTAGCAGCGCGTTTTGTGCGGTTTCGGAGCTAGGCCCTAGGTGGGGCCCTCCCGAGCTGGCTCTGGGGGGGTTGCTAGGGCCAGTGCACACAGGGCTTCTTCAGGCCAAATCAGCCTTCTCCGCGAAGGAGAAGACGTTTGGAGTTGGTTTCCAGCGGCGGAGACCACCAGCCAAGCAGCAGTGCCCACGGAGCCAGAGGCAGCCCAGACCCTCCCTGGCCCTATGGGGAGCCTAGGGCTAGGTGAGAAGCAGGCAGGCGCTGCGCTCCTGAGCCAAGCCGCATCGGGGCTGAGGTTTGTTCCCCGAGCCCAGTTTCCCTTTGCAGAATGCAGCTCCTAGCAGCGCGTTTTGTGCGGTTTCGGAGCTAGGCCCTAGGTGGGGCCCTCCCGAGCTGGCTCTGGGGGGGTTGCTAGGGCCAGTGCACACAGGGCTTCTTCAGGCCCAATCAGCCTTCTCCGCGAAGGAGAAGACGTTTGGAGTTGGTTTCCAGCGGCGGAGACCACCAGCCAAGCAGCAGTGCCCACGGAGCCAGAGGCAGCCCAGACCCTCCCTGGCCCTATGGGGAGCCTAGGGCTAGGTGAGAAGCAGGCAGGCGCTGCGCTCCTGAGCCAAGCCGCATCGGGGCTGAGGTTTGTTCCCCGAGCCCAGTTTCCCTTTGCAGAATGCAGCTCCTAGCAGCGCGTTTTGTGCGGTTTCGGAGCTAGGCCCTAGGTGGGGCCCTCCCGAGCTGGCTCTGGGGGGGTTGCTAGGGCCAGTGCACACAGGGCTTCTTCAGGCCAAATCAGCCTTCTCCGCGAAGGAGAAGACGTTTGGAGTTGGTTTCCAGCGGCGGAGACCACCAGCCAAGCAGCAGTGCCCACGGAGCCAGAGGCAGCCCAGACCCTCCCTGGCCCTATGGGGAGCCTAGGGCTAGGTGAGAAGCAGGCAGGCGCTGCGCTCCTGAGCCAAGCCGCATCGGGGCTGAGGTTTGTTCCCCGAGCCCAGTTTCCCTTTGCAGAATGCAGCTCCTAGCAGCGCGTTTTGTGCGGTTTCGGAGCTAGGCCCTAGGTGGGGCCCTCCCGAGCTGGCTCTGGGGGGGTTGCTAGGGCCAGTGCACACAGGGCTTCTTCAGGCCAAATCAGCCTTCTCCGCGAAGGAGAAGACGTTTGGAGTTGGTTTCCAGCGGCGGAGACCACCAGCCAAGCAGCAGTGCCCACGGAGCCAGAGGCAGCCCAGACCCTCCCTGGCCCTATGGGGAGCCTAGGGCTAGGTGAGAACCAGGCAGGCGCTGCGCTCCTGAGCCAAGCCGCATCGGGGCTGAGGTTTGTTCCCCGAGCCCAGTTTCCCTTTGCAGAATGCAGCTCCTAGCAGCGCGTTTTGTGCGGTTTCGGAGCTAGGCCCTAGGTGGGGCCCTCCCGAGCTGGCTCTGGGGGGGTTGCTAGGGCCAGTGCACACAGGGCTTCTTCAGGCCAAATCAGCCTTCTCCGCGAAGGAGACGACGTTTGGAGTTGGTTTCCAGCGGCGGAGACCACCAGCCAAGCAGCAGTGCCCACGGAGCCAGAGGCAGCCCAGACCCTCCCTGGCCCTATGGGGAGCCTAGGGCTAGGTGAGAACCAGGCAGGCGCTGCGCTCCTGAGCCAAGCCGCATCGGGGCTGAGGTTTGTTCCCCGAGCCCAGTTTCCCTTTGCAGAATGCAGCTCCTAGCAGCGCGTTTTGTGCGGTTTCGGAGCTAGGCCCTAGGTGGGGCCCTCCCGAGCTGGCTCTGGGGGGGTTGCTAGGGCCAGTGCACACAGGGCTTCTTCAGGCCAAATCAGCCTTCTCCGCGAAGGAGAAGACGTTTGGAGTTGGTTTCCAGCGGCGGAGACCACCAGCCAAGCAGCAGTGCCCACGGAGCCAGAGGCAGCCCAGACCCTCCCTGGCCCTATGGGGAGCCTAGGGCTAGGTGAGAACCAGGCAGGCGCTGCGCTCCTGAGCCAAGCCGCATCGGGGCTGAGGTTTGTTCCCCGAGCCCAGTTTCCCTTTGCAGAATGCAGCTCCTAGCAGCGCGTTTTGTGCGGTTTCGGAGCTAGGCCCTAGGTGGGGCCCTCCCGAGCTGGCTCTGGGGGGGTTGCTAGGGCCAGTGCACACAGGGCTTCTTCAGGCCCAATCAGCCTTCTCCGCGAAGGAGAAGACGTTTGGAGTTGGTTTCCAGCGGCGGAGACCACCAGCCAAGCAGCAGTGCCCACGGAGCCAGAGGCAGCCCAGACCTTCCCTGGCCCTATGGGGAGCCTAGGGCTAGGTGAGAACCAGGCAGGCGCTGCGCTCCTGAGCCAAGCCGCATCGGGGCTGAGGTTTGTTCCCCGAGCCCAGTTTCCCTTTGCAGAATGCAGCTCCTAGCAGCGCGTTTTGTGCGGTTTCGGAGCTAGGCCCTAGGTGGGGCCCTCCCGAGCTGGCTCTGGGGGGGTTGCTAGGGCCAGTGCACACAGGGCTTCTTCAGGCCAAATCAGCCTTCTCCGCGAAGGAGAAGACGTTTGGAGTTGGTTTCCAGCGGCGGAGACCACCAGCCAAGCAGCAGTGCCCACGGAGCCAGAGGCAGCCCAGACCCTCCCTGGCCCTATGGGGAGCCTAGGGCTAGGTGAGAACCAGGCAGGCGCTGCGCTCCTGAGCCAAGCCGCATCGGGGCTGAGGTTTGTTCCCCGAGCCCAGTTTCCCTTTGCAGAATGCAGCTCCTAGCAGCGCGTTTTGTGCGGTTTCGGAGCTAGGCCCTAGGTGGGGCCCTCCCGAGCTGGCTCTGGGGGGGTTGCTAGGGCCAGTGCACACAGGGCTTCTTCAGGCCAAATCAGCCTTCTCCGCGAAGGAGAAGACGTTTGGAGTTGGTTTCCAGCGGCGGAGACCACCAGCCAAGCAGCAGTGCCCACGGAGCCAGAGGCAGCCCAGACCCTCCTTGGCCCTATGGGGAGCCTAGGGCTAGGTGAGAACCAGGCAGGCGCTGCGCTCCTGAGCCAAGCCGCATCGGGGCTGAGGTCTGTTCCCCGAGCCCAGTTTCCCTTTGCAGAATGCAGCTCCTAGCAGCGCGTTTTGTGCGGTTTCGGAGCTAGGCCCTAGGTGGGGCCCTCCCGAGCTGGCTCTGGGGGGGTTGCTAGGGCCAGTGCACACAGGGCTTCTTCAGGCCAAATCAGCCTTCTCCGCGAAGGAGAAGACGTTTGGAGTTGGTTTCCAGCGGCGGAGACCACCAGCCAAGCAGCAGTGCCCACGGAGCCAGAGGCAGCCCAGACCCTCCCTGGCCCTATGGGGAGCCTAGGGCTAGGTGAGAACCAGGCAGGCGCTGCGCTCCTGAGCCAAGCCGCATCGGGGCTGAGGTTTGTTCCCCGAGCCCAGTTTCCCTTTGCAGAATGCAGCTCCTAGCAGCGCGTTTTGTGCGGTTTCGGAGCTAGGCCCTAGGTGGGGCCCTCCCGAGCTGGCTCTGGGGGGGTTGCTAGGGCCAGTGCACACAGGGCTTCTTCAGGCCCAATCAGCCTTCTCCGCGAAGGAGAAGACGTTTGGAGTTGGTTTCCAGCGGCGGAGACCACCAGCCAAGCAGCAGTGCCCACGGAGCCAGAGGCAGCCCAGACCCTCCCTGGCCCTATGGGGAGCCTAGGGCTAGGTGAGAACCAGGCAGGCGCTGCGCTCCTGAGCCAAGCCGCATCGGGGCTGAGGTTTGTTCCCCGAGCCCAGTTTCCCTTTGCAGAATGCAGCTCCTAGCAGCGCGTTTTGTGCGGTTTCGGAGCTAGGCCCTAGGTGGGGCCCTCCCGAGCTGGCTCTGGGGGGGTTGCTAGGGCCAGTGCACACAGGGCTTCTTCAGGCCAAATCAGCCTTCTCCGCGAAGGAGAAGACGTTTGGAGTTGGTTTCCAGCGGCGGAGACCACCAGCCAAGCAGCAGTGCCCACGGAGCCAGAGGCAGCCCAGACCCTCCCTGGCCCTATGGGCAGCCTAGGGCTAGGTGAGAACCAGGCAGGCGCTGCGCTCCTGAGCCAAGCCGCATCGGGGCTGAGGTTTGTTCCCCGAGCCCAGTTTCCCTTTGCAGAATGCAGCTCCTAGCAGCGCGTTTTGTGCGGTTTCGGAGCTAGGCCCTAGGTGGGGCCCTCCCGAGCTGGCTCTGGGGGGGTTGCTAGGGCCAGTGCACACAGGGCTTCTTCAGGCCAAATCAGCCTTCTCCGCGAAGGAGAAGACGTTTGGAGTTGGTTTCCAGCGGCGGAGACCACCAGCCAAGCAGCAGTGCCCACGGAGCCAGAGGCAGCCCAGACCCTCCCTGGCCCTATGGGGAGCCTAGGGCTAGGTGAGAAGCAGGCAGGCGCTGCGCTCCTGAGCCAAGCCGCATCGGGGCTGAGGTTTGTTCCCCGAGCCCAGTTTCCCTTTGCAGAATGCAGCTCCTAGCAGCGCGTTTTGTGCGGTTTCGGAGCTAGGCCCTAGGTGGGGCCCTCCCGAGCTGGCTCTGGGGGGGTTGCTAGGGCCAGTGCACACAGGGCTTCTTCAGGCCCAATCAGCCTTCTCCGCGAAGGAGAAGACGTTTGGAGTTGGTTTCCAGCGGCGGAGACCACCAGCCAAGCAGCAGTGCCCACGGAGCCAGAGGCAGCCCAGACCCTCCCTGGCCCTATGGGGAGCCTAGGGCTAGGTGAGAACCAGGCAGGCGCTGCGCTCCTGAGCCAAGCCGCATCGGGGCTGAGGTTTGTTCCCCGAGCCCAGTTTCCCTTTGCAGAATGCAGCTCCTAGCAGCGCGTTTTGTGCGGTTTCGGAGCTAGGCCCTAGGTGGGGCCCTCCCGAGCTGGCTCTGGGGGGGTTGCTAGGGCCAGTGCACACAGGGCTTCTTCAGGCCAAATCAGCCTTCTCCGCGAAGGAGACGACGTTTGGAGTTGGTTTCCAGCGGCGGAGACCACCAGCCAAGCAGCAGTGCCCACGGAGCCAGAGGCAGCCCAGACCCTCCCTGGCCCTATGGGGAGCCTAGGGCTAGGTGAGAACCAGGCAGGCGCTGCGCTCCTGAGCCAAGCCGCATCGGGGCTGAGGTTTGTTCCCCGAGCCCAGTTTCCCTTTGCAGAATGCAGCTCCTAGCAGCGCGTTTTGTGCGGTTTCGGAGCTAGGCCCTAGGTGGGGCCCTCCCGAGCTGGCTCTGGGGGGGTTGCTAGGGCCAGTGCACACAGGGCTTCTTCAGGCCCAATCAGCCTTCTCCGCGAAGGAGAAGACGTTTGGAGTTGGTTTCCAGCGGCGGAGACCACCAGCCAAGCAGCAGTGCCCACGGAGCCAGAGGCAGCCCAGACCCTCCTTGGCCCTATGGGGAGCCAAGGGCTAGGTGAGAACCAGGCAGGCGCTGCGCTCCTGAGCCAAGCCGCATCGGGGCTGAGGTTTGTTCCCCGAGCCCAGTTTCCCTTTGCAGAATGCAGCTCCTAGCAGCGCGTTTTGTGCGGTTTCGGAGCTAGGCCCTAGGTGGGGCCCTCCCGAGCTGGCTCTGGGGGGGTTGCTAGGGCCAGTGCACACAGGGCTTCTTCAGGCCAAATCAGCCTTCTCCGCGAAGGAGAAGACGTTTGGAGTTGGTTTCCAGCGGCGGAGACCACCAGCCAAGCAGCAGTGCCCACGGAGCCAGAGGCAGCCCAGACCCTCCCTGGCCCTATGGGGAGCCTAGGGCTAGGTGAGAACCAGGCAGGCGCTGCGCTCCTGAGCCAAGCCGCATCGGGGCTGAGGTTTGTTCCCCGAGCCCAGTTTCCCTTTGCAGAATGCAGCTCCTAGCAGCGCGTTTTGTGCGGTTTCGGAGCTAGGCCCTAGGTGGGGCCCTCCCGAGCTGGCTCTGGGGGGGTTGCTAGGGCCAGTGCACACAGGGCTTCTTCAGGCCAAATCAGCCTTCTCCGCGAAGGAGAAGACGTTTGGAGTTGGTTTCCAGCGGCGGAGACCACCAGCCAAGCAGCAGTGCCCACGGAGCCAGAGGCAGCCCAGACCCTCCCTGGCCCTATGGGGAGCCTAGGGCTAGGTGAGAACCAGGCAGGCGCTGCGCTCCTGAGCCAAGCCGCATCGGGGCTGAGGTTTGTTCCCCGAGCCCAGTTTCCCTTTGCAGAATGCAGCTCCTAGCAGCGCGTTTTGTGCGGTTTCGGAGCTAGGCCCTAGGTGGGGCCCTCCCGAGCTGGCTCTGGGGGGGTTGCTAGGGCCAGTGCACACAGGGCTTCTTCAGGCCAAATCAGCCTTCTCCGCGAAGGAGAAGACGTTTGGAGTTGGTTTCCAGCGGCGGAGACCACCAGCCAAGCAGCAGTGCCCACGGAGCCAGAGGCAGCCCAGACCCTCCCTGGCCCTATGGGGAGCCTAGGGCTAGGTGAGAAGCAGGCAGGCGCTGCGCTCCTGAGCCAAGCCGCATCGGGGCTGAGGTTTGTTCCCCGAGCCCAGTTTCCCTTTGCAGAATGCAGCTCCTAGCAGCGCGTTTTGTGCGGTTTCGGAGCTAGGCCCTAGGTGGGGCCCTCCCGAGCTGGCTCTGGGGGGGTTGCTAGGGCCAGTGCACACAGGGCTTCTTCAGGCCAAATCAGCCTTCTCCGCGAAGGAGAAGACGTTTGGAGTTGGTTTCCAGCGGCGGAGACCACCAGCCAAGCAGCAGTGCCCACGGAGCCAGAGGCAGCCCAGACCCTCCCTGGCCCTATGGGGAGCCTAGGGCTAGGTGAGAACCAGGCAGGCGCTGCGCTCCTGAGCCAAGCCGCATCGGGGCTGAGGTTTGTTCCCCGAGCCCAGTTTCCCTTTGCAGAATGCAGCTCCTAGCAGCGCGTTTTGTGCGGTTTCGGAGCTAGGCCCTAGGTGGGGCCCTCCCGAGCTGGCTCTGGGGGGGTTGCTAGGGCCAGTGCACACAGGGCTTCTTCAGGCCCAATCAGCCTTCTCCGCGAAGGAGAAGACGTTTGGAGTTGGTTTCCAGCGGCGGAGACCACCAGCCAAGCAGCAGTGCCCACGGAGCCAGAGGCAGCCCAGACCCTCCCTGGCCCTATGGGGAGCCTAGGGCTAGGTGAGAAGCAGGCAGGCGCTGCGCTCCTGAGCCAAGCCGCATCGGGGCTGAGGTTTGTTCCCCGAGCCCAGTTTCCCTTTGCAGAATGCAGCTCCTAGCAGCGCGTTTTGTGCGGTTTCGGAGCTAGGCCCTAGGTGGGGCCCTCCCGAGCTGGCTCTGGGGGGGTTGCTAGGGCCAGTGCACACAGGGCTTCTTCAGGCCAAATCAGCCTTCTCCGCGAAGGAGAAGACGTTTGGAGTTGGTTTCCAGCGGCGGAGACCACCAGCCAAGCAGCAGTGCCCACGGAGCCAGAGGCAGCCCAGACCCTCCCTGGCCCTATGGGGAGCCTAGGGCTAGGTGAGAAGCAGGCAGGCGCTGCGCTCCTGAGCCAAGCCGCATCGGGGCTGAGGTTTGTTCCCCGAGCCCAGTTTCCCTTTGCAGAATGCAGCTCCTAGCAGCGCGTTTTGTGCGGTTTCGGAGCTAGGCCCTAGGTGGGGCCCTCCCGAGCTGGCTCTGGGGGGGTTGCTAGGGCCAGTGCACACAGGGCTTCTTCAGGCCAAATCAGCCTTCTCCGCGAAGGAGAAGACGTTTGGAGTTGGTTTCCAGCGGCGGAGACCACCAGCCAAGCAGCAGTGCCCACGGAGCCAGAGGCAGCCCAGACCCTCCCTGGCCCTATGGGGAGCCTAGGGCTAGGTGAGAAGCAGGCAGGCGCTGCGCTCCTGAGCCAAGCCGCATCGGGGCTGAGGTTTGTTCCCCGAGCCCAGTTTCCCTTTGCAGAATGCAGCTCCTAGCAGCGCGTTTTGTGCGGTTTCGGAGCTAGGCCCTAGGTGGGGCCCTCCCGAGCTGGCTCTGGGGGGGTTGCTAGGGCCAGTGCACACAGGGCTTCTTCAGGCCAAATCAGCCTTCTCCGCGAAGGAGAAGACGTTTGGAGTTGGTTTCCAGCGGCGGAGACCACCAGCCAAGCAGCAGTGCCCACGGAGCCAGAGGCAGCCCAGACCCTCCCTGGCCCTATGGGGAGCCTAGGGCTAGGTGAGAACCAGGCAGGCGCTGCGCTCCTGAGCCAAGCCGCATCGGGGCTGAGGTTTGTTCCCCGAGCCCAGTTTCCCTTTGCAGAATGCAGCTCCTAGCAGCGCGTTTTGTGCGGTTTCGGAGCTAGGCCCTAGGTGGGGCCCTCCCGAGCTGGCTCTGGGGGGGTTGCTAGGGCCAGTGCACACAGGGCTTCTTCAGGCCAAATCAGCCTTCTCCGCGAAGGAGAAGACGTTTGGAGTTGGTTTCCAGCGGCGGAGACCACCAGCCAAGCAGCAGTGCCCACGGAGCCAGAGGCAGCCCAGACCCTCCCTGGCCCTATGGGGAGCCTAGGGCTAGGTGAGAAGCAGGCAGGCGCTGCGCTCCTGAGCCAAGCCGCATCGGGGCTGAGGTTTGTTCCCCGAGCCCAGTTTCCCTTTGCAGAATGCAGCTCCTAGCAGCGCGTTTTGTGCGGTTTCGGAGCTAGGCCCTAGGTGGGGCCCTCCCGAGCTGGCTCTGGGGGGGTTGCTAGGGCCAGTGCACACAGGGCTTCTTCAGGCCCAATCAGCCTTCTCCGCGAAGGAGAAGACGTTTGGAGTTGGTTTCCAGCGGCGGAGACCACCAGCCAAGCAGCAGTGCCCACGGAGCCAGAGGCAGCCCAGACCCTCCTTGGCCCTATGGGGAGCCAAGGGCTAGGTGAGAAGCAGGCAGGCGCTGCGCTCCTGAGCCAAGCCGCATCGGGGCTGAGGTTTGTTCCCCGAGCCCAGTTTCCCTTTGCAGAATGCAGCTCCTAGCAGCGCGTTTTGTGCGGTTTCGGAGCTAGGCCCTAGGTGGGGCCCTCCCGAGCTGGCTCTGGGGGGGTTGCTAGGGCCAGTGCACACAGGGCTTCTTCAGGCCAAATCAGCCTTCTCCGCGAAGGAGAAGACGTTTGGAGTTGGTTTCCAGCGGCGGAGACCACCAGCCAAGCAGCAGTGCCCACGGAGCCAGAGGCAGCCCAGACCCTCCCTGGCCCTATGGGGAGCCTAGGGCTAGGTGAGAAGCAGGCAGGCGCTGCGCTCCTGAGCCAAGCCGCATCGGGGCTGAGGTTTGTTCCCCGAGCCCAGTTTCCCTTTGCAGAATGCAGCTCCTAGCAGCGCGTTTTGTGCGGTTTCGGAGCTAGGCCCTAGGTGGGGCCCTCCCGAGCTGGCTCTGGGGGGGTTGCTAGGGCCAGTGCACACAGGGCTTCTTCAGGCCCAATCAGCCTTCTCCGCGAAGGAGAAGACGTTTGGAGTTGGTTTCCATCGGCGGAGACCACCAGCCAAGCAGCAGTGCCCACGGAGCCAGAGGCAGCCCAGACCCTCCCTGGCCCTATGGGGAGCCTAGGGCTAGGTGAGAAGCAGGCAGGCGCTGCGCTCCTGAGCCAAGCCGCATCGGGGCTGAGGTTTGTTCCCCGAGCCCAGTTTCCCTTTGCAGAATGCAGCTCCTAGCAGCGCGTTTTGTGCGGTTTCGGAGCTAGGCCCTAGGTGGGGCCCTCCCGAGCTGGCTCTGGGGCGGTTGCTAGGGCCAGTGCACACAGGGCTTCTTCAGGCCAAATCAGCCTTCTCCGCGAAGGAGAAGACGTTTGGAGTTGGTTTCCAGCGGCGGAGACCACCAGCCAAGCAGCAGTGCCCACGGAGCCAGAGGCAGCCCAGACCCTCCCTGGCCCTATGGGGAGCCTAGGGCTAGGTGAGAAGCAGGCAGGCGCTGCGCTCCTGAGCCAAGCCGCATCGGGGCTGAGGTTTGTTCCCCGAGCCCAGTTTCCCTTTGCAGAATGCAGCTCCTAGCAGCGCGTTTTGTGCGGTTTCGGAGCTAGGCCCTAGGTGGGGCCCTCCCGAGCTGGCTCTGGGGGGGTTGCTAGGGCCAGTGCACACAGGGCTTCTTCAGGCCAAATCAGCCTTCTCCGCGAAGGAGAAGACGTTTGGAGTTGGTTTCCAGCGGCGGAGACCACCAGCCAAGCAGCAGTGCCCACGGAGCCAGAGGCAGCCCAGACCCTCCCTGGCCCTATGGGGAGCCTAGGGCTAGGTGAGAACCAGGCAGGCGCTGCGCTCCTGAGCCAAGCCGCATCGGGGCTGAGGTTTGTTCCCCGAGCCCAGTTTCCCTTTGCAGAATGCAGCTCCTAGCAGCGCGTTTTGTGCGGTTTCGGAGCTAGGCCCTAGGTGGGGCCCTCCCGAGCTGGCTCTGGGGGGGTTGCTAGGGCCAGTGCACACAGGGCTTCTTCAGGCCAAATCAGCCTTCTCCGCGAAGGAGAAGACGTTTGGAGTTGGTTTCCAGCGGCGGAGACCACCAGCCAAGCAGCAGTGCCCACGGAGCCAGAGGCAGCCCAGACCCTCCCTGGCCCTATGGGGAGCCTAGGGCTAGGTGAGAAGCAGGCAGGCGCTGCGCTCCTGAGCCAAGCCGCATCGGGGCTGAGGTTTGTTCCCCGAGCCCAGTTTCCCTTTGCAGAATGCAGCTCCTAGCAGCGCGTTTTGTGCGGTTTCGGAGCTAGGCCCTAGGTGGGGCCCTCCCGAGCTGGCTCTGGGGGGGTTGCTAGGGCCAGTGCACACAGGGCTTCTTCAGGCCAAATCAGCCTTCTCCGCGAAGGAGAAGACGTTTGGAGTTGGTTTCCAGCGGCGGAGACCACCAGCCAAGCAGCAGTGCCCACGGAGCCAGAGGCAGCCCAGACCCTCCCTGGCCCTATGGGGAGCCTAGGGCTAGGTGAGAACCAGGCAGGCGCTGCGCTCCTGAGCCAAGCCGCATCGGGGCTGAGGTTTGTTCCCCGAGCCCAGTTTCCCTTTGCAGAATGCAGCTCCTAGCAGCGCGTTTTGTGCGGTTTCGGAGCTAGGCCCTAGGTGGGGCCCTCCCGAGCTGGCTCTGGGGGGGTTGCTAGGGCCAGTGCACACAGGGCTTCTTCAGGCCAAATCAGCCTTCTCCGCGAAGGAGAAGACGTTTGGAGTTGGTTTCCAGCGGCGGAGACCACCAGCCAAGCAGCAGTGCCCACGGAGCCAGAGGCAGCCCAGACCCTCCCTGGCCCTATGGGGAGCCTAGGGCTAGGTGAGAACCAGGCAGGCGCTGCGCTCCTGAGCCAAGCCGCATCGGGGCTGAGGTTTGTTCCCCGAGCCCAGTTTCCCTTTGCAGAATGCAGCTCCTAGCAGCGCGTTTTGTGCGGTTTCGGAGCTAGGCCCTAGGTGGGGCCCTCCCGAGCTGGCTCTGGGGGGGTTGCTAGGGCCAGTGCACACAGGGCTTCTTCAGGCCAAATCAGCCTTCTCCGCGAAGGAGAAGACGTTTGGAGTTGGTTTCCAGCGGCGGAGACCACCAGCCAAGCAGCAGTGCCCACGGAGCCAGAGGCAGCCCAGACCCTCCCTGGCCCTATGGGGAGCCTAGGGCTAGGTGAGAAGCAGGCAGGCGCTGCGCTCCTGAGCCAAGCCGCATCGGGGCTGAGGTTTGTTCCCCGAGCCCAGTTTCCCTTTGCAGAATGCAGCTCCTAGCAGCGCGTTTTGTGCGGTTTCGGAGCTAGGCCCTAGGTGGGGCCCTCCCGAGCTGGCTCTGGGGGGGTTGCTAGGGCCAGTGCACACAGGGCTTCTTCAGGCCAAATCAGCCTTCTCCGCGAAGGAGAAGACGTTTGGAGTTGGTTTCCAGCGGCGGAGACCACCAGCCAAGCAGCAGTGCCCACGGAGCCAGAGGCAGCCCAGACCCTCCCTGGCCCTATGGGGAGCCTAGGGCTAGGTGAGAAGCAGGCAGGCGCTGCGCTCCTGAGCCAAGCCGCATCGGGGCTGAGGTTTGTTCCCCGAGCCCAGTTTCCCTTTGCAGAATGCAGCTCCTAGCAGCGCGTTTTGTGCGGTTTCGGAGCTAGGCCCTAGGTGGGGCCCTCCCGAGCTGGCTCTGGGGGGGTTGCTAGGGCCAGTGCACACAGGGCTTCTTCAGGCCAAATCAGCCTTCTCCGCGAAGGAGAAGACGTTTGGAGTTGGTTTCCAGCGGCGGAGACCACCAGCCAAGCAGCAGTGCCCACGGAGCCAGAGGCAGCCCAGACCCTCCCTGGCCCTATGGGGAGCCTAGGGCTAGGTGAGAACCAGGCAGGCGCTGCGCTCCTGAGCCAAGCCGCATCGGGGCTGAGGTTTGTTCCCCGAGCCCAGTTTCCCTTTGCAGAATGCAGCTCCTAGCAGCGCGTTTTGTGCGGTTTCGGAGCTAGGCCCTAGGTGGGGCCCTCCCGAGCTGGCTCTGGGGGGGTTGCTAGGGCCAGTGCACACAGGGCTTCTTCAGGCCAAATCAGCCTTCTCCGCGAAGGAGAAGACGTTTGGAGTTGGTTTCCAGCGGCGGAGACCACCAGCCAAGCAGCAGTGCCCACGGAGCCAGAGGCAGCCCAGACCCTCCCTGGCCCTATGGGGAGCCTAGGGCTAGGTGAGAAGCAGGCAGGCGCTGCGCTCCTGAGCCAAGCCGCATCGGGGCTGAGGTTTGTTCCCCGAGCCCAGTTTCCCTTTGCAGAATGCAGCTCCTAGCAGCGCGTTTTGTGCGGTTTCGGAGCTAGGCCCTAGGTGGGGCCCTCCCGAGCTGGCTCTGGGGGGGTTGCTAGGGCCAGTGCACACAGGGCTTCTTCAGGCCAAATCAGCCTTCTCCGCGAAGGAGAAGACGTTTGGAGTTGGTTTCCAGCGGCGGAGACCACCAGCCAAGCAGCAGTGCCCACGGAGCCAGAGGCAGCCCAGACCCTCCCTGGCCCTATGGGGAGCCTAGGGCTAGGTGAGAACCAGGCAGGCGCTGCGCTCCTGAGCCAAGCCGCATCGGGGCTGAGGTTTGTTCCCCGAGCCCAGTTTCCCTTTGCAGAATGCAGCTCCTAGCAGCGCGTTTTGTGCGGTTTCGGAGCTAGGCCCTAGGTGGGGCCCTCCCGAGCTGGCTCTGGGGGGGTTGCTAGGGCCAGTGCACACAGGGCTTCTTCAGGCCAAATCAGCCTTCTCCGCGAAGGAGAAGACGTTTGGAGTTGGTTTCCAGCGGCGGAGACCACCAGCCAAGCAGCAGTGCCCACGGAGCCAGAGGCAGCCCAGACCCTCCCTGGCCCTATGGGGAGCCTAGGGCTAGGTGAGAACCAGGCAGGCGCTGCGCTCCTGAGCCAAGCCGCATCGGGGCTGAGGTTTGTTCCCCGAGCCCAGTTTCCCTTTGCAGAATGCAGCTCCTAGCAGCGCGTTTTGTGCGGTTTCGGAGCTAGGCCCTAGGTGGGGCCCTCCCGAGCTGGCTCTGGGGGGGTTGCTAGGGCCAGTGCACACAGGGCTTCTTCAGGCCCAATCAGCCTTCTCTGCGAAGGAGAAGACGTTTGGAGTTGGTTTCCAGCGGCGGAGACCACCAGCCAAGCAGCAGTGCCCACGGAGCCAGAGGCAGCCCAGACCCTCCCTGGCCCTATGGGGAGCCTAGGGCTAGGTGAGAACCAGGCAGGCGCTGCGCTCCTGAGCCAAGCCGCATCGGGGCTGAGGTTTGTTCCCCGAGCCCAGTTTCCCTTTGCAGAATGCAGCTCCTAGCAGCGCGTTTTGTGCGGTTTCGGAGCTAGGCCCTAGGTGGGGCCCTCCCGAGCTGGCTCTGGGGGGGTTGCTAGGGCCAGTGCACACAGGGCTTCTTCAGGCCCAATCAGCCTTCTCCGCGAAGGAGAAGACGTTTGGAGTTGGTTTCCAGCGGCGGAGACCACCAGCCAAGCAGCAGTGCCCACGGAGCCAGAGGCAGCCCAGACCTTCCCTGGCCCTATGGGGAGCCTAGGGCTAGGTGAGAACCAGGCAGGCGCTGCGCTCCTGAGCCAAGCCGCATCGGGGCTGAGGTTTGTTCCCCGAGCCCAGTTTCCCTTTGCAGAATGCAGCTCCTAGCAGCGCGTTTTGTGCGGTTTCGGAGCTAGGCCCTAGGTGGGGCCCTCCCGAGCTGGCTCTGGGGGGGTTGCTAGGGCCAGTGCACACAGGGCTTCTTCAGGCCAAATCAGCCTTCTCCGCGAAGGAGAAGACGTTTGGAGTTGGTTTCCAGCGGCGGAGACCACCAGCCAAGCAGCAGTGCCCACGGAGCCAGAGGCAGCCCAGACCCTCCCTGGCCCTATGGGGAGCCTAGGGCTAGGTGAGAACCAGGCAGGCGCTGCGCTCCTGAGCCAAGCCGCATCGGGGCTGAGGTTTGTTCCCCGAGCCCAGTTTCCCTTTGCAGAATGCAGCTCCTAGCAGCGCGTTTTGTGCGGTTTCGGAGCTAGGCCCTAGGTGGGGCCCTCCCGAGCTGGCTCTGGGGGGGTTGCTAGGGCCAGTGCACACAGGGCTTCTTCAGGCCAAATCAGCCTTCTCCGCGAAGGAGAAGACGTTTGGAGTTGGTTTCCAGCGGCGGAGACCACCAGCCAAGCAGCAGTGCCCACGGAGCCAGAGGCAGCCCAGACCCTCCTTGGCCCTATGGGGAGCCTAGGGCTAGGTGAGAACCAGGCAGGCGCTGCGCTCCTGAGCCAAGCCGCATCGGGGCTGAGGTTTGTTCCCCGAGCCCAGTTTCCCTTTGCAGAATGCAGCTCCTAGCAGCGCGTTTTGTGCGGTTTCGGAGCTAGGCCCTAGGTGGGGCCCTCCCGAGCTGGCTCTGGGGCGGTTGCTAGGGCCAGTGCACACAGGGCTTCTTCAGGCCCAATCAGCCTTCTCCGCGAAGGAGAAGACGTTTGGAGTTGGTTTCCAGCGGCGGAGACCACCAGCCAAGCAGCAGTGCCCACGGAGCCAGAGGCAGCCCAGACCCTCCCTGGCCCTATGGGGAGCCTAGGGCTAGGTGAGAAGCAGGCAGGCGCTGCGCTCCTGAGCCAAGCCGCATCGGGGCTGAGGTTTGTTCCCCGAGCCCAGTTTCCCTTTGCAGAATGCAGCTCCTAGCAGCGCGTTTTGTGCGGTTTCGGAGCTAGGCCCTAGGTGGGGCCCTCCCGAGCTGGCTCTGGGGGGGTTGCTAGGGCCAGTGCACACAGGGCTTCTTCAGGCCAAATCAGCCTTCTCCGCGAAGGAGAAGACGTTTGGAGTTGGTTTCCAGCGGCGGAGACCACCAGCCAAGCAGCAGTGCCCACGGAGCCAGAGGCAGCCCAGACCCTCCCTGGCCCTATGGGGAGCCTAGGGCTAGGTGAGAACCAGGCAGGCGCTGCGCTCCTGAGCCAAGCCGCATCGGGGCTGAGGTTTGTTCCCCGAGCCCAGTTTCCCTTTGCAGAATGCAGCTCCTAGCAGCGCGTTTTGTGCGGTTTCGGAGCTAGGCCCTAGGTGGGGCCCTCCCGAGCTGGCTCTGGGGGGGTTGCTAGGGCCAGTGCACACAGGGCTTCTTCAGGCCAAATCAGCCTTCTCCGCGAAGGAGACGACGTTTGGAGTTGGTTTCCAGCGGCGGAGACCACCAGCCAAGCAGCAGTGCCCACGGAGCCAGAGGCAGCCCAGACCCTCCCTGGCCCTATGGGCAGCCTAGGGCTAGGTGAGAAGCAGGCAGGCGCTGCGCTCCTGAGCCAAGCCGCATCGGGGCTGAGGTTTGTTCCCCGAGCCCAGTTTCCCTTTGCAGAATGCAGCTCCTAGCAGCGCGTTTTGTGCGGTTTCGGAGCTAGGCCCTAGGTGGGGCCCTCCCGAGCTGGCTCTGGGGGGGTTGCTAGGGCCAGTGCACACAGGGCTTCTTCAGGCCAAATCAGCCTTCTCCGCGAAGGAGAAGACGTTTGGAGTTGGTTTCCAGCGGCGGAGACCACCAGCCAAGCAGCAGTGCCCACGGAGCCAGAGGCAGCCCAGACCCTCCCTGGCCCTATGGGGAGCCTAGGGCTAGGTGAGAACCAGGCAGGCGCTGCGCTCCTGAGCCAAGCCGCATCGGGGCTGAGGTTTGTTCCCCGAGCCCAGTTTCCCTTTGCAGAATGCAGCTCCTAGCAGCGCGTTTTGTGCGGTTTCGGAGCTAGGCCCTAGGTGGGGCCCTCCCGAGCTGGCTCTGGGGGGGTTGCTAGGGCCAGTGCACACAGGGCTTCTTCAGGCCAAATCAGCCTTCTCCGCGAAGGAGAAGACGTTTGGAGTTGGTTTCCAGCGGCGGAGACCACCAGCCAAGCAGCAGTGCCCACGGAGCCAGAGGCAGCCCAGACCCTCCCTGGCCCTATGGGGAGCCTAGGGCTAGGTGAGAACCAGGCAGGCGCTGCGCTCCTGAGCCAAGCCGCATCGGGGCTGAGGTTTGTTCCCCGAGCCCAGTTTCCCTTTGCAGAATGCAGCTCCTAGCAGCGCGTTTTGTGCGGTTTCGGAGCTAGGCCCTAGGTGGGGCCCTCCCGAGCTGGCTCTGGGGGGGTTGCTAGGGCCAGTGCACACAGGGCTTCTTCAGGCCAAATCAGCCTTCTCCGCGAAGGAGACGACGTTTGGAGTTGGTTTCCAGCGGCGGAGACCACCAGCCAAGCAGCAGTGCCCACGGAGCCAGAGGCAGCCCAGACCCTCCCTGGCCCTATGGGGAGCCTAGGGCTAGGTGAGAACCAGGCAGGCGCTGCGCTCCTGAGCCAAGCCGCATCGGGGCTGAGGTTTGTTCCCCGAGCCCAGTTTCCCTTTGCAGAATGCAGCTCCTAGCAGCGCGTTTTGTGCGGTTTCGGAGCTAGGCCCTAGGTGGGGCCCTCCCGAGCTGGCTCTGGGGGGGTTGCTAGGGCCAGTGCACACAGGGCTTCTTCAGGCCCAATCAGCCTTCTCCGCAAAGGAGAAGACGTTTGGAGTTGGTTTCCAGCGGCGGAGACCACCAGCCAAGCAGCAGTGCCCACGGAGCCAGAGGCAGCCCAGACCCTCCTTGGCCCTATGGGGAGCCAAGGGCTAGGTGAGAACCAGGCAGGCGCTGCGCTCCTGAGCCAAGCCGCATCGGGGCTGAGGTTTGTTCCCCGAGCCCAGTTTCCCTTTGCAGAATGCAGCTCCTAGCAGCTCGTTTTGTGCGGTTTCGGAGCTAGGCCCTAGGTGGGGCCCTCCCGAGCTGGCTCTGGGGGGGTTGCTAGGGCCAGTGCACACAGGGCTTCTTCAGGCCAAATCAGCCTTCTCCGCGAAGGAGACGACGTTTGGAGTTGGTTTCCAGCGGCGGAGACCACCAGCCAAGCAGCAGTGCCCACGGAGCCAGAGGCAGCCCAGACCCTCCCTGGCCCTATGGGGAGCCTAGGGCTAGGTGAGAACCAGGCAGGCGCTGCGCTCCTGAGCCAAGCCGCATCGGGGCTGAGGTTTGTTCCCCGAGCCCAGTTTCCCTTTGCAGAATGCAGCTCCTAGCAGCGCGTTTTGTGCGGTTTCGGAGCTAGGCCCTAGGTGGGGCCCTCCCGAGCTGGCTCTGGGGCGGTTGCTAGGGCCAGTGCACACAGGGCTTCTTCAGGCCCAATCAGCCTTCTCCGCGAAGGAGAAGACGTTTGGAGTTGGTTTCCAGCGGCGGAGACCACCAGCCAAGCAGCAGTGCCCACGGAGCCAGAGGCAGCCCAGACCCTCCCTGGCCCTATGGGGAGCCTAGGGCTAGGTGAGAAGCAGGCAGGCGCTGCGCTCCTGAGCCAAGCCGCATCGGGGCTGAGGTTTGTTCCCCGAGCCCAGTTTCCCTTTGCAGAATGCAGCTCCTAGCAGCGCGTTTTGTGCGGTTTCGGAGCTAGGCCCTAGGTGGGGCCCTCCCGAGCTGGCTCTGGGGGGGTTGCTAGGGCCAGTGCACACAGGGCTTCTTCAGGCCAAATCAGCCTTCTCCGCGAAGGAGAAGACGTTTGGAGTTGGTTTCCAGCGGCGGAGACCACCAGCCAAGCAGCAGTGCCCACGGAGCCAGAGGCAGCCCAGACCCTCCCTGGCCCTATGGGGAGCCTAGGGCTAGGTGAGAAGCAGGCAGGCGCTGCGCTCCTGAGCCAAGCCGCATCGGGGCTGAGGTTTGTTCCCCGAGCCCAGTTTCCCTTTGCAGAATGCAGCTCCTAGCAGCGCGTTTTGTGCGGTTTCGGAGCTAGGCCCTAGGTGGGGCCCTCCCGAGCTGGCTCTGGGGGGGTTGCTAGGGCCAGTGCACACAGGGCTTCTTCAGGCCAAATCAGCCTTCTCCGCGAAGGAGAAGACGTTTGGAGTTGGTTTCCAGCGGCGGAGACCACCAGCCAAGCAGCAGTGCCCACGGAGCCAGAGGCAGCCCAGACCCTCCCTGGCCCTATGGGGAGCCTAGGGCTAGGTGAGAACCAGGCAGGCGCTGCGCTCCTGAGCCAAGCCGCATCGGGGCTGAGGTTTGTTCCCCGAGCCCAGTTTCCCTTTGCAGAATGCAGCTCCTAGCAGCGCGTTTTGTGCGGTTTCGGAGCTAGGCCCTAGGTGGGGCCCTCCCGAGCTGGCTCTGGGGCGGTTGCTAGGGCCAGTGCACACAGGGCTTCTTCAGGCCCAATCAGCCTTCTCCGCGAAGGAGAAGACGTTTGGAGTTGGTTTCCAGCGGCGGAGACCACCAGCCAAGCAGCAGTGCCCACGGAGCCAGAGGCAGCCCAGACCCTCCCTGGCCCTATGGGGAGCCTAGGGCTAGGTGAGAAGCAGGCAGGCGCTGCGCTCCTGAGCCAAGCCGCATCGGGGCTGAGGTTTGTTCCCCGAGCCCAGTTTCCCTTTGCAGAATGCAGCTCCTAGCAGCGCGTTTTGTGCGGTTTCGGAGCTAGGCCCTAGGTGGGGCCCTCCCGAGCTGGCTCTGGGGGGGTTGCTAGGGCCAGTGCACACAGGGCTTCTTCAGGCCAAATCAGCCTTCTCCGCGAAGGAGAAGACGTTTGGAGTTGGTTTCCAGCGGCGGAGACCACCAGCCAAGCAGCAGTGCCCACGGAGCCAGAGGCAGCCCAGACCCTCCCTGGCCCTATGGGGAGCCTAGGGCTAGGTGAGAACCAGGCAGGCGCTGCGCTCCTGAGCCAAGCCGCATCGGGGCTGAGGTTTGTTCCCCGAGCCCAGTTTCCCTTTGCAGAATGCAGCTCCTAGCAGCGCGTTTTGTGCGGTTTCGGAGCTAGGCCCTAGGTGGGGCCCTCCCGAGCTGGCTCTGGGGGGGTTGCTAGGGCCAGTGCACACAGGGCTTCTTCAGGCCAAATCAGCCTTCTCCGCGAAGGAGAAGACGTTTGGAGTTGGTTTCCAGCGGCGGAGACCACCAGCCAAGCAGCAGTGCCCACGGAGCCAGAGGCAGCCCAGACCCTCCCTGGCCCTATGGGGAGCCTAGGGCTAGGTGAGAACCAGGCAGGCGCTGCGCTCCTGAGCCAAGCCGCATCGGGGCTGAGGTTTGTTCCCCGAGCCCAGTTTCCCTTTGCAGAATGCAGCTCCTAGCAGCGCGTTTTGTGCGGTTTCGGAGCTAGGCCCTAGGTGGGGCCCTCCCGAGCTGGCTCTGGGGGGGTTGCTAGGGCCAGTGCACACAGGGCTTCTTCAGGCCCAATCAGCCTTCTCCGCGAAGGAGAAGACGTTTGGAGTTGGTTTCCAGCGGCGGAGACCACCAGCCAAGCAGCAGTGCCCACGGAGCCAGAGGCAGCCCAGACCCTCCCTGGCCCTATGGGGAGCCTAGGGCTAGGTGAGAAGCAGGCAGGCGCTGCGCTCCTGAGCCAAGCCGCATCGGGGCTGAGGTTTGTTCCCCGAGCCCAGTTTCCCTTTGCAGAATGCAGCTCCTAGCAGCGCGTTTTGTGCGGTTTCGGAGCTAGGCCCTAGGTGGGGCCCTCCCGAGCTGGCTCTGGGGCGGTTGCTAGGGCCAGTGCACACAGGGCTTCTTCAGGCCAAATCAGCCTTCTCCGCGAAGGAGAAGACGTTTGGAGTTGGTTTCCAGCGGCGGAGACCACCAGCCAAGCAGCAGTGCCCACGGAGCCAGAGGCAGCCCAGACCCTCCCTGGCCCTATGGGCAGCCTAGGGCTAGGTGAGAACCAGGCAGGCGCTGCGCTCCTGAGCCAAGCCGCATCGGGGCTGAGGTTTGTTCCCCGAGCCCAGTTTCCCTTTGCAGAATGCAGCTCCTAGCAGCGCGTTTTGTGCGGTTTCGGAGCTAGGCCCTAGGTGGGGCCCTCCCGAGCTGGCTCTGGGGGGGTTGCTAGGGCCAGTGCACACAGGGCTTCTTCAGGCCAAATCAGCCTTCTCCGCGAAGGAGACGACGTTTGGAGTTGGTTTCCAGCGGCGGAGACCACCAGCCAAGCAGCAGTGCCCACGGAGCCAGAGGCAGCCCAGACCCTCCCTGGCCCTATGGGGAGCCTAGGGCTAGGTGAGAACCAGGCAGGCGCTGCGCTCCTGAGCCAAGCCGCATCGGGGCTGAGGTTTGTTCCCCGAGCCCAGTTTCCCTTTGCAGAATGCAGCTCCTAGCAGCGCGTTTTGTGCGGTTTCGGAGCTAGGCCCTAGGTGGGGCCCTCCCGAGCTGGCTCTGGGGGGGTTGCTAGGGCCAGTGCACACAGGGCTTCTTCAGGCCAAATCAGCCTTCTCCGCGAAGGAGAAGACGTTTGGAGTTGGTTTCCAGCGGCGGAGACCACCAGCCAAGCAGCAGTGCCCACGGAGCCAGAGGCAGCCCAGACCCTCCCTGGCCCTATGGGGAGCCTAGGGCTAGGTGAGAACCAGGCAGGCGCTGCGCTCCTGAGCCAAGCCGCATCGGGGCTGAGGTTTGTTCCCCGAGCCCAGTTTCCCTTTGCAGAATGCAGCTCCTAGCAGCGCGTTTTGTGCGGTTTCGGAGCTAGGCCCTAGGTGGGGCCCTCCCGAGCTGGCTCTGGGGGGGTTGCTAGGGCCAGTGCACACAGGGCTTCTTCAGGCCCAATCAGCCTTCTCCGCGAAGGAGAAGACGTTTGGAGTTGGTTTCCAGCGGCGGAGACCACCAGCCAAGCAGCAGTGCCCACGGAGCCAGAGGCAGCCCAGACCCTCCCTGGCCCTATGGGGAGCCTAGGGCTAGGTGAGAACCAGGCAGGCGCTGCGCTCCTGAGCCAAGCCGCATCGGGGCTGAGGTTTGTTCCCCGAGCCCAGTTTCCCTTTGCAGAATGCAGCTCCTAGCAGCACGTTTTGTGCGGTTTCGGAGCTAGGCCCTAGGTGGGGCCCTCCCGAGCTGGCTCTGGGGGGGTTGCTAGGGCCAGTGCACACAGGGCTTCTTCAGGCCAAATCAGCCTTCTCCGCGAAGGAGAAGACGTTTGGAGTTGGTTTCCAGCGGCGGAGACCACCAGCCAAGCAGCAGTGCCCACGGAGCCAGAGGCAGCCCAGACCCTCCCTGGCCCTATGGGGAGCCTAGGGCTAGGTGAGAACCAGGCAGGCGCTGCGCTCCTGAGCCAAGCCGCATCGGGGCTGAGGTTTGTTCCCCGAGCCCAGTTTCCCTTTGCAGAATGCAGCTCCTAGCAGCGCGTTTTGTGCGGTTTCGGAGCTAGGCCCTAGGTGGGGCCCTCCCGAGCTGGCTCTGGGGGGGTTGCTAGGGCCAGTGCACACAGGGCTTCTTCAGGCCAAATCAGCCTTCTCCGCGAAGGAGAAGACGTTTGGAGTTGGTTTCCAGCGGCGGAGACCACCAGCCAAGCAGCAGTGCCCACGGAGCCAGAGGCAGCCCAGACCCTCCTTGGCCCTATGGGGAGCCTAGGGCTAGGTGAGAAGCAGGCAGGCGCTGCGCTCCTGAGCCAAGCCGCATCGGGGCTGAGGTTTGTTCCCCGAGCCCAGTTTCCCTTTGCAGAATGCAGCTCCTAGCAGCGCGTTTTGTGCGGTTTCGGAGCTAGGCCCTAGGTGGGGCCCTCCCGAGCTGGCTCTGGGGGGGTTGCTAGGGCCAGTGCACACAGGGCTTCTTCAGGCCAAATCAGCCTTCTCCGCGAAGGAGAAGACGTTTGGAGTTGGTTTCCAGCGGCGGAGACCACCAGCCAAGCAGCAGTGCCCACGGAGCCAGAGGCAGCCCAGACCCTCCCTGGCCCTATGGGGAGCCTAGGGCTAGGTGAGAACCAGGCAGGCGCTGCGCTCCTGAGCCAAGCCGCATCGGGGCTGAGGTTTGTTCCCCGAGCCCAGTTTCCCTTTGCAGAATGCAGCTCCTAGCAGCGCGTTTTGTGCGGTTTCGGAGCTAGGCCCTAGGTGGGGCCCTCCCGAGCTGGCTCTGGGGGGGTTGCTAGGGCCAGTGCACACAGGGCTTCTTCAGGCCAAATCAGCCTTCTCCGCGAAGGAGAAGACGTTTGGAGTTGGTTTCCAGCGGCGGAGACCACCAGCCAAGCAGCAGTGCCCACGGAGCCAGAGGCAGCCCAGACCCTCCCTGGCCCTATGGGGAGCCTAGGGCTAGGTGAGAACCAGGCAGGCGCTGCGCTCCTGAGCCAAGCCGCATCGGGGCTGAGGTTTGTTCCCCGAGCCCAGTTTCCCTTTGCAGAATGCAGCTCCTAGCAGCGCGTTTTGTGCGGTTTCGGAGCTAGGCCCTAGGTGGGGCCCTCCCGAGCTGGCTCTGGGGCGGTTGCTAGGGCCAGTGCACACAGGGCTTCTTCAGGCCAAATCAGCCTTCTCCGCGAAGGAGAAGACGTTTGGAGTTGGTTTCCAGCGGCGGAGACCACCAGCCAAGCAGCAGTGCCCACGGAGCCAGAGGCAGCCCAGACCCTCCCTGGCCCTATGGGGAGCCTAGGGCTAGGTGAGAACCAGGCAGGCGCTGCGCTCCTGAGCCAAGCCGCATCGGGGCTGAGGTTTGTTCCCCGAGCCCAGTTTCCCTTTGCAGAATGCAGCTCCTAGCAGCGCGTTTTGTGCGGTTTCGGAGCTAGGCCCTAGGTGGGGCCCTCCCGAGCTGGCTCTGGGGGGGTTGTTAGGGCCAGTGCACACAGGGCTTCTTCAGGCCCAATCAGCCTTCTCCGCGAAGGAGAAGACGTTTGGAGTTGGTTTCCAGCGGCGGAGACCACCAGCCAAGCAGCAGTGCCCACGGAGCCAGAGGCAGCCCAGACCCTCCCTGGCCCTATGGGGAGCCTAGGGCTAGGTGAGAAGCAGGCAGGCGCTGCGCTCCTGAGCCAAGCCGCATCGGGGCTGAGGTTTGTTCCCCGAGCCCAGTTTCCCTTTGCAGAATGCAGCTCCTAGCAGCGCGTTTTGTGCGGTTTCGGAGCTAGGCCCTAGGTGGGGCCCTCCCGAGCTGGCTCTGGGGGGGTTGCTAGGGCCAGTGCACACAGGGCTTCTTCAGGCCAAATCAGCCTTCTCCGCGAAGGAGAAGACGTTTGGAGTTGGTTTCCAGCGGCGGAGACCACCAGCCAAGCAGCAGTGCCCACGGAGCCAGAGGCAGCCCAGACCCTCCCTGGCCCTATGGGGAGCCTAGGGCTAGGTGAGAAGCAGGCAGGCGCTGCGCTCCTGAGCCAAGCCGCATCGGGGCTGAGGTTTGTTCCCCGAGCCCAGTTTCCCTTTGCAGAATGCAGCTCCTAGCAGCGCGTTTTGTGCGGTTTCGGAGCTAGGCCCTAGGTGGGGCCCTCCCGAGCTGGCTCTGGGGGGGTTGCTAGGGCCAGTGCACACAGGGCTTCTTCAGGCCAAATCAGCCTTCTCCGCGAAGGAGAAGACGTTTGGAGTTGGTTTCCAGCGGCGGAGACCACCAGCCAAGCAGCAGTGCCCACGGAGCCAGAGGCAGCCCAGACCCTCCCTGGCCCTATGGGGAGCCTAGGGCTAGGTGAGAACCAGGCAGGCGCTGCGCTCCTGAGCCAAGCCGCATCGGGGCTGAGGTTTGTTCCCCGAGCCCAGTTTCCCTTTGCAGAATGCAGCTCCTAGCAGCGCGTTTTGTGCGGTTTCGGAGCTAGGCCCTAGGTGGGGCCCTCCCGAGCTGGCTCTGGGGGTTTGCTAGGGCCAGTGCACACAGGGCTTCTTCAGGCCAAATCAGCCTTCTCCGCGAAGGAGAAGACGTTTGGAGTTGGTTTCCAGCGGCGGAGACCACCAGCCAAGCAGCAGTGCCCACGGAGCCAGAGGCAGCCCAGACCCTCCCTGGCCCTATGGGGAGCCTAGGGCTAGGTGAGAACCAGGCAGGCGCTGCGCTCCTGAGCCAAGCCGCATCGGGGCTGAGGTTTGTTCCCCGAGCCCAGTTTCCCTTTGCAGAATGCAGCTCCTAGCAGCGCGTTTTGTGCGGTTTCGGAGCTAGGCCCTAGGTGGGGCCCTCCCGAGCTGGCTCTGGGGGGGTTGCTAGGGCCAGTGCACACAGGGCTTCTTCAGGCCAAATCAGCCTTCTCCGCGAAGGAGACGACGTTTGGAGTTGGTTTCCAGCGGCGGAGACCACCAGCCAAGCAGCAGTGCCCACGGAGCCAGAGGCAGCCCAGACCCTCCTTGGCCCTAAGGGGAGCCTAGGGCTAGGTGAGAACCAGGCAGGCGCTGCGCTCCTGAGCCAAGCCGCATCGGGGCTGAGGTTTGTTCCCCGAGCCCAGTTTCCCTTTGCAGAATGCAGCTCCTAGCAGCGCGTTTTGTGCGGTTTCGGAGCTAGGCCCTAGGTGGGGCCCTCCCGAGCTGGCTCTGGGGGGGTTGCTAGGGCCAGTGCACACAGGGCTTCTTCAGGCCAAATCAGCCTTCTCCGCGAAGGAGAAGACGTTTGGAGTTGGTTTCCAGCGGCGGAGACCACCAGCCAAGCAGCAGTGCCCACGGAGCCAGAGGCAGCCCAGACCCTCCCTGGCCCTATGGGCAGCCTAGGGCTAGGTGAGAACCAGGCAGGCGCTGCGCTCCTGAGCCAAGCCGCATCGGGGCTGAGGTTTGTTCCCCGAGCCCAGTTTCCCTTTGCAGAATGCAGCTCCTAGCAGCGCGTTTTGTGCGGTTTCGGAGCTAGGCCCTAGGTGGGGCCCTCCCGAGCTGGCTCTGGGGCGGTTGCTAGGGCCAGTGCACACAGGGCTTCTTCAGGCCAAATCAGCCTTCTCCGCGAAGGAGAAGACGTTTGGAGTTGGTTTCCAGCGGCGGAGACCACCAGCCAAGCAGCAGTGCCCACGGAGCCAGAGGCAGCCCAGACCCTCCTTGGCCCTATGGGCAGCCTAGGGCTAGGTGAGAACCAGGCAGGCGCTGCGCTCCTGAGCCAAGCCGCATCGGGGCTGAGGTTTGTTCCCCGAGCCCAGTTTCCCTTTGCAGAATGCAGCTCCTAGCAGCGCGTTTTGTGCGGTTTCGGAGCTAGGCCCTAGGTGGGGCCCTCCCGAGCTGGCTCTGGGGGGGTTGCTAGGGCCAGTGCACACAGGGCTTCTTCAGGCCAAATCAGCCTTCTCCGCGAAGGAGAAGACGTTTGGAGTTGGTTTCCAGCGGCGGAGACCACCAGCCAAGCAGCAGTGCCCACGGAGCCAGAGGCAGCCCAGACCCTCCCTGGCCCTATGGGGAGCCTAGGGCTAGGTGAGAAGCAGGCAGGCGCTGCGCTCCTGAGCCAAGCCGCATCGGGGCTGAGGTTTGTTCCCCGAGCCCAGTTTCCCTTTGCAGAATGCAGCTCCTAGCAGCGCGTTTTGTGCGGTTTCGGAGCTAGGCCCTAGGTGGGGCCCTCCCGAGCTGGCTCTGGGGGGGTTGTTAGGGCCAGTGCACACAGGGCTTCTTCAGGCCCAATCAGCCTTCTCCGCGAAGGAGAAGACGTTTGGAGTTGGTTTCCAGCGCGGAGACCACCAGCCAAGCAGCAGTGCCCACGGAGCCAGAGGCAGCCCAGACCCTCCCTGGCCCTATGGGCAGCCTAGGGCTAGGTGAGAAGCAGGCAGGCGCTGCGCTCCTGAGCCAAGCCGCATCGGGGCTGAGGTTTGTTCCCCGAGCCCAGTTTCCCTTTGCAGAATGCAGCTCCTAGCAGCGCGTTTTGTGCCGTTTCGGAGCTAGGCCCTAGGTGGGGCCCTCCCGAGCTGGCTCTGGGGGGGTTGCTAGGGCCAGTGCACACAGGGCTTCTTCAGGCCAAATCAGCCTTCTCCGCGAAGGAGAAGACGTTTGGAGTTGGTTTCCAGCGGCGGAGACCACCAGCCAAGCAGCAGTGCCCACGGAGCCAGAGGCAGCCCAGACCCTCCCTGGCCCTATGGGGAGCCTAGGGCTAGGTGAGAACCAGGCAGGCGCTGCGCTCCTGAGCCAAGCCGCATCGGGGCTGAGGTTTGTTCCCCGAGCCCAGTTTCCCTTTGCAGAATGCAGCTCCTAGCAGCGCGTTTTGTGCGGTTTCGGAGCTAGGCCCTAGGTGGGGCCCTCCCGAGCTGGCTCTGGGGGGGTTGCTAGGGCCAGTGCACACAGGGCTTCTTCAGGCCAAATCAGCCTTCTCCGCGAAGGAGAAGACGTTTGGAGTTGGTTTCCAGCGGCGGAGACCACCAGCCAAGCAGCAGTGCCCACGGAGCCAGAGGCAGCCCAGACCCTCCCTGGCCCTATGGGGAGCCTAGGGCTAGGTGAGAACCAGGCAGGCGCTGCGCTCCTGAGCCAAGCCGCATCGGGGCTGAGGTTTGTTCCCCGAGCCCAGTTTCCCTTTGCAGAATGCAGCTCCTAGCAGCGCGTTTTGTGCGGTTTCGGAGCTAGGCCCTAGGTGGGGCCCTCCCGAGCTGGCTCTGGGGGGGTTGCTAGGGCCAGTGCACACAGGGCTTCTTCAGGCCAAATCAGCCTTCTCCGCGAAGGAGAAGACGTTTGGAGTTGGTTTCCAGCGGCGGAGACCACCAGCCAAGCAGCAGTGCCCACGGAGCCAGAGGCAGCCCAGACCCTCCCTGGCCCTATGGGGAGCCTAGGGCTAGGTGAGAACCAGGCAGGCGCTGCGCTCCTGAGCCAAGCCGCATCGGGGCTGAGGTTTGTTCCCCGAGCCCAGTTTCCCTTTGCAGAATGCAGCTCCTAGCAGCGCGTTTTGTGCGGTTTCGGAGCTAGGCCCTAGGTGGGGCCCTCCCGAGCTGGCTCTGGGGGTTTGCTAGGGCCAGTGCACACAGGGCTTCTTCAGGCCAAATCAGCCTTCTCCGCGAAGGAGAAGACGTTTGGAGTTGGTTTCCAGCGGCGGAGACCACCAGCCAAGCAGCAGTGCCCACGGAGCCAGAGGCAGCCCAGACCCTCCCTGGCCCTATGGGGAGCCTAGGGCTAGGTGAGAACCAGGCAGGCGCTGCGCTCCTGAGCCAAGCCGCATCGGGGCTGAGGTTTGTTCCCCGAGCCCAGTTTCCCTTTGCAGAATGCAGCTCCTAGCAGCGCGTTTTGTGCGGTTTCGGAGCTAGGCCCTAGGTGGGGCCCTCCCGAGCTGGCTCTGGGGCGGTTGCTAGGGCCAGTGCACACAGGGCTTCTTCAGGCCAAATCAGCCTTCTCCGCGAAGGAGAAGACGTTTGGAGTTGGTTTCCAGCGGCGGAGACCACCAGCCAAGCAGCAGTGCCCACGGAGCCAGAGGCAGCCCAGACCCTCCTTGGCCCTAAGGGGAGCCTAGGGCTAGGTGAGAACCAGGCAGGCGCTGCGCTCCTGAGCCAAGCCGCATCGGGGCTGAGGTTTGTTCCCCGAGCCCAGTTTCCCTTTGCAGAATGCAGCTCCTAGCAGCGCGTTTTGTGCGGTTTCGGAGCTAGGCCCTAGGTGGGGCCCTCCCGAGCTGGCTCTGGGGGGGTTGCTAGGGCCAGTGCACACAGGGCTTCTTCAGGCCAAATCAGCCTTCTCCGCGAAGGAGAAGACGTTTGGAGTTGGTTTCCAGCGGCGGAGACCACCAGCCAAGCAGCAGTGCCCACGGAGCCAGAGGCAGCCCAGACCCTCCCTGGCCCTATGGGGAGCCTAGGGCTAGGTGAGAACCAGGCAGGCGCTGCGCTCCTGAGCCAAGCCGCATCGGGGCTGAGGTTTGTTCCCCGAGCCCAGTTTCCCTTTGCAGAATGCAGCTCCTAGCAGCGCGTTTTGTGCGGTTTCGGAGCTAGGCCCTAGGTGGGGCCCTCCCGAGCTGGCTCTGGGGGGGTTGCTAGGGCCAGTGCACACAGGGCTTCTTCAGGCCAAATCAGCCTTCTCCGCGAAGGAGAAGACGTTTGGAGTTGGTTTCCAGCGGCGGAGACCACCAGCCAAGCAGCAGTGCCCACGGAGCCAGAGGCAGCCCAGACCCTCCCTGGCCCTATGGGCAGCCTAGGGCTAGGTGAGAAGCAGGCAGGCGCTGCGCTCCTGAGCCAAGCCGCATCGGGGCTGAGGTTTGTTCCCCGAGCCCAGTTTCCCTTTGCAGAATGCAGCTCCTAGCAGCGCGTTTTGTGCCGTTTCGGAGCTAGGCCCTAGGTGGGGCCCTCCCGAGCTGGCTCTGGGGGGGTTGCTAGGGCCAGTGCACACAGGGCTTCTTCAGGCCAAATCAGCCTTCTCCGCGAAGGAGAAGACGTTTGGAGTTGGTTTCCAGCGGCGGAGACCACCAGCCAAGCAGCAGTGCCCACGGAGCCAGAGGCAGCCCAGACCCTCCCTGGCCCTATGGGGAGCCTAGGGCTAGGTGAGAACCAGGCAGGCGCTGCGCTCCTGAGCCAAGCCGCATCGGGGCTGAGGTTTGTTCCCCGAGCCCAGTTTCCCTTTGCAGAATGCAGCTCCTAGCAGCGCGTTTTGTGCGGTTTCGGAGCTAGGCCCTAGGTGGGGCCCTCCCGAGCTGGCTCTGGGGGGGTTGCTAGGGCCAGTGCACACAGGGCTTCTTCAGGCCAAATCAGCCTTCTCCGCGAAGGAGAAGACGTTTGGAGTTGGTTTCCAGCGGCGGAGACCACCAGCCAAGCAGCAGTGCCCACGGAGCCAGAGGCAGCCCAGACCCTCCCTGGCCCTATGGGGAGCCTAGGGCTAGGTGAGAACCAGGCAGGCGCTGCGCTCCTGAGCCAAGCCGCATCGGGGCTGAGGTTTGTTCCCCGAGCCCAGTTTCCCTTTGCAGAATGCAGCTCCTAGCAGCGCGTTTTGTGCGGTTTCGGAGCTAGGCCCTAGGTGGGGCCCTCCCGAGCTGGCTCTGGGGGGGTTGCTAGGGCCAGTGCACACAGGGCTTCTTCAGGCCAAATCAGCCTTCTCCGCGAAGGAGAAGACGTTTGGAGTTGGTTTCCAGCGGCTGAGACCACCAGCCAAGCAGCAGTGCCCACGGAGCCAGAGGCAGCCCAGACCCTCCCTGGCCCTAAGGAGAGCCTAGGGCTAGGTGAGAACCAGGCAGGCGCTGCGCTCCTGAGCCAAGCCGCATCGGGGCTGAGGTTTGTTCCCCGAGCCCAGTTTCCCTTTGCAGAATGCAGCTCCTAGCAGCGCGTTTTGTGCGGTTTCGGAGCTAGGCCCTAGGTGGGGCCCTCCCGAGCTGGCTCTGGGGGGGTTGCTAGGGCCAGTGCACACAGGGCTTCTTCAGGCCAAATCAGCCTTCTCCGCGAAGGAGAAGACGTTTGGAGTTGGTTTCCAGCGGCGGAGACCACCAGCCAAGCAGCAGTGCCCACGGAGCCAGAGGCAGCCCAGACCCTCCCTGGCCCTATGGGGAGCCTAGGGCTAGGTGAGAAGCAGGCAGGCGCTGCGCTCCTGAGCCAAGCCGCATCGGGGCTGAGGTTTGTTCCCCGAGCCCAGTTTCCCTTTGCAGAATGCAGCTCCTAGCAGCGCGTTTTGTGCGGTTTCGGAGCTAGGCCCTAGGTGGGGCCCTCCCGAGCTGGCTCTGGGGGGGTTGCTAGGGCCAGTGCACACAGGGCTTCTTCAGGCCAAATCAGCCTTCTCCGCGAAGGAGAAGACGTTTGGAGTTGGTTTCCAGCGGCGGAGACCACCAGCCAAGCAGCAGTGCCCACGGAGCCAGAGGCAGCCCAGACCCTCCCTGGCCCTATGGGCAGCCTAGGGCTAGGTGAGAACCAGGCAGGCGCTGCGCTCCTGAGCCAAGCCGCATCGGGGCTGAGGTTTGTTCCCCGAGCCCAGTTTCCCTTTGCAGAATGCAGCTCCTAGCAGCGCGTTTTGTGCGGTTTCGGAGCTAGGCCCTAGGTGGGGCCCTCCCGAGCTGGCTCTGGGGGGGTTGCTAGGGCCAGTGCACACAGGGCTTCTTCAGGCCAAATCAGCCTTCTCCGCGAAGGAGAAGACGTTTGGAGTTGGTTTCCAGCGGCGGAGACCACCAGCCAAGCAGCAGTGCCCACGGAGCCAGAGGCAGCCCAGACCCTCCCTGGCCCTATGGGCAGCCTAGGGCTAGGTGAGAACCAGGCAGGCGCTGCGCTCCTGAGCCAAGCCGCATCGGGGCTGAGGTTTGTTCCCCGAGCCCAGTTTCCCTTTGCAGAATGCAGGTCCTAGCAGCGCGTTTTGTGCCGTTTCGGAGCTAGGCCCTAGGTGGGGCCCTCCCGAGCTGGCTCTGGGGGGGTTGCTAGGGCCAGTGCACACAGGGCTTCTTCAGGCCAAATCAGCCTTCTCCGCGAAGGAGAAGACGTTTGGAGTTGGTTTCCAGCGGCGGAGACCACCAGCCAAGCAGCAGTGCCCACGGAGCCAGAGGCAGCCCAGACCCTCCCTGGCCCTATGGGGAGCCTAGGGCTAGGTGAGAACCAGGCAGGCGCTGCGCTCCTGAGCCAAGCCGCATCGGGGCTGAGGTTTGTTCCCCGAGCCCAGTTTCCCTTTGCAGAATGCAGCTCCTAGCAGCGCGTTTTGTGCGGTTTCGGAGCTAGGCCCTAGTTGGGGCCCTCCCGAGCTGGCTCTGGGGGGGTTGCTAGGGCCAGTGCACACAGGGCTTCTTCAGGCCCAATCAGCCTTCTCCGCGAAGGAGAAGACGTTTGGAGTTGGTTTCCAGCGGCGGAGACCACCAGCCAAGCAGCAGTGCCCACGGAGCCAGAGGCAGCCCAGACCCTCCCTGGCCCTATGGGGAGCCTAGGGCTAGGTGAGAAGCAGGCAGGCGCTGCGCTCCTGAGCCAAGCCGCATCGGGGCTGAGGTTTGTTCCCCGAGCCCAGTTTCCCTTTGCAGAATGCAGCTCCTAGCAGCGCGTTTTGTGCGGTTTCGGAGCTAGGCCCTAGGTGGGGCCCTCCCGAGCTGGCTCTGGGGGGGTTGCTAGGGCCAGTGCACACAGGGCTTCTTCAGGCCAAATCAGCCTTCTCCGCGAAGGAGAAGACGTTTGGAGTGGGTTTCCAGCGGCGGAGACCACCAGCCAAGCAGCAGTGCCCACGGAGCCAGAGGCAGCCCAGACCCTCCCTGGCCCTATGGGGAGCCTAGGGCTAGGTGAGAACCAGGCAGGCGCTGCGCTCCTGAGCCAAGCCGCATCGGGGCTGAGGTTTGTTCCCCGAGCCCAGTTTCCCTTTGCAGAATGCAGCTCCTAGCAGCGCGTTTTGTGCGGTTTCGGAGCTAGGCCCTAGGTGGGGCCCTCCCGAGCTGGCTCTGGGGGGGTTGCTAGGGCCAGTGCACACAGGGCTTCTTCAGGCCAAATCAGCCTTCTCCGCGAAGGAGAAGACGTTTGGAGTGGGTTTCCAGCGGCGGAGACCACCAGCCAAGCAGCAGTGCCCACGGAGCCAGAGGCAGCCCAGACCCTCCCTGGCCCTATGGGGAGCCTAGGGCTAGGTGAGAACCAGGCAGGCGCTGCGCTCCTGAGCCAAGCCGCATCGGGGCTGAGGTTTGTTCCCCGAGCCCAGTTTCCCTTTGCAGAATGCAGCTCCTAGCAGCGCGTTTTGTGCGGTTTCGGAGCTAGGCCCTAGGTGGGGCCCTCCCGAGCTGGCTCTGGGGGGGTTGCTAGGGCCAGTGCACACAGGGCTTCTTCAGGCCAAATCAGCCTTCTCCGCGAAGGAGAAGACGTTTGGAGTTGGTTTCCAGCGGCGGAGACCACCAGCCAAGCAGCAGTGCCCACGGAGCCAGAGGCAGCCCAGACCCTCCCTGGCCCTATGGGCAGCCTAGGGCTAGGTGAGAACCAGGCAGGCGCTGCGCTCCTGAGCCAAGCCGCATCGGGGCTGAGGTTTGTTCCCCGAGCCCAGTTTCCCTTTGCAGAATGCAGCTCCTAGCAGCGCGTTTTGTGCCGTTTCGGAGCTAGGCCCTAGGTGGGGCCCTCCCGAGCTGGCTCTGGGGGGGTTGCTAGGGCCAGTGCACACAGGGCTTCTTCAGGCCAAATCAGCCTTCTCCGCGAAGGAGAAGACGTTTGGAGTTGGTTTCCAGCGGCGGAGACCACCAGCCAAGCAGCAGTGCCCACGGAGCCAGAGGCAGCCCAGACCCTCCCTGGCCCTATGGGGAGCCTAGGGCTAGGTGAGAACCAGGCAGGCGCTGCGCTCCTGAGCCAAGCCGCATCGGGGCTGAGGTTTGTTCCCCGAGCCCAGTTTCCCTTTGCAGAATGCAGCTCCTAGCAGCGCGTTTTGTGCGGTTTCGGAGCTAGGCCCTAGGTGGGGCCCTCCCGAGCTGGCTCTGGGGGGGTTGCTAGGGCCAGTGCACACAGGGCTTCTTCAGGCCAAATCAGCCTTCTCCGCGAAGGAGAAGACGTTTGGAGTTGGTTTCCAGCGGCGGAGACCACCAGCCAAGCAGCAGTGCCCACGGAGCCAGAGGCAGCCCAGACCCTCCCTGGCCCTATGGGCAGCCTAGGGCTAGGTGAGAACCAGGCAGGCGCTGCGCTCCTGAGCCAAGCCGCATCGGGGCTGAGGTTTGTTCCCCGAGCCCAGTTTCCCTTTGCAGAATGCAGCTCCTAGCAGCGCGTTTTGTGCCGTTTCGGAGCTAGGCCCTAGGTGGGGCCCTCCCGAGCTGGCTCTGGGGGGGTTGCTAGGGCCAGTGCACACAGGGCTTCTTCAGGCCAAATCAGCCTTCTCCGCGAAGGAGAAGACGTTTGGAGTGGGTTTCCAGCGGCGGAGACCACCAGCCAAGCAGCAGTGCCCACGGAGCCAGAGGCAGCCCAGACCCTCCCTGGCCCTATGGGGAGCCTAGGGCTAGGTGAGAAGCAGGCAGGCGCTGCGCTCCTGAGCCAAGCCGCATCGGGGCTGAGGTTTGTTCCCCGAGCCCAGTTTCCCTTTGCAGAATGCAGCTCCTAGCAGCGCGTTTTGTGCGGTTTCGGAGCTAGGCCCTAGGTGGGGCCCTCCCGAGCTGGCTCTGGGGGGGTTGCTAGGGCCAGTGCACACAGGGCTTCTTCAGGCCAAATCAGCCTTCTCCGCGAAGGAGAAGACGTTTGGAGTGGGTTTCCAGCGGCGGAGACCACCAGCCAAGCAGCAGTGCCCACGGAGCCAGAGGCAGCCCAGACCCTCCCTGGCCCTATGGGGAGCCTAGGGCTAGGTGAGAAGCAGGCAGGCGCTGCGCTCCTGAGCCAAGCCGCATCGGGGCTGAGGTTTGTTCCCCGAGCCCAGTTTCCCTTTGCAGAATGCAGCTCCTAGCAGCGCGTTTTGTGCCGTTTCGGAGCTAGGCCCTAGGTGGGGCCCTCCCGAGCTGGCTCTGGGGGGGTTGCTAGGGCCAGTGCACACAGGGCTTCTTCAGGCCAAATCAGCCTTCTCCGCGAAGGAGAAGACGTTTGGAGTTGGTTTCCAGCGGCGGAGACCACCAGCCAAGCAGCAGTGCCCACGGAGCCAGAGGCAGCCCAGACCCTCCTTGGCCCTATGGGGAGCCTAGGGCTAGGTGAGAAGCAGGCAGGCGCTGCGCTCCTGAGCCAAGCCGCATCGGGGCTGAGGTTTGTTCCCCGAGCCCAGTTTCCCTTTGCAGAATGCAGCTCCTAGCAGCGCGTTTTGTGCGGTTTCGGAGCTAGGCCCTAGGTGGGGCCCTCCCGAGCTGGCTCTGGGGGGGTTGCTAGGGCCAGTGCACACAGGGCTTCTTCAGGCCAAATCAGCCTTCTCCGCGAAGGAGAAGACGTTTGGAGTTGGTTTCCAGCGGCGGAGACCACCAGCCAAGCAGAAGTGCCCACGGAGCCAGAGGCAGCCCAGACCCTCCCTGGCCCTATGGGGAGCCTAGGGCTAGGTGAGAAGCAGGCAGGCGCTGCGCTCCTGAGCCAAGCCGCATCGGGGCTGAGGTTTGTTCCCCGAGCCCAGTTTCCCTTTGCAGAATGCAGCTCCTAGCAGCGCGTTTTGTGCGGTTTCGGAGCTAGGCCCTAGGTGGGGCCCTCCCGAGCTGGCTCTGGGGGGGTTGCTAGGGCCAGTGCACACAGGGCTTCTTCAGGCCAAATCAGCATTCTCCGCGAAGGAGAAGACGTTTGGAGTGGGTTTCCATCGGCGGGGACCACCAGCCAAGCAGCAGTGCCCACGGAGCCAGAGGCAGCCCAGACCCTCCCTGGCCCTATGGGGAGCCTAGGGCTAGGTGAGAACCAGGCAGGCGCTGCGCTCCTGAGCCAAGCCGCATCGGGGCTGAGGTTTGTTCCCCGAGCCCAGTTTCCCTTTGCAGAATGCAGCTCCTAGCAGCGCGTTTTGTGCGGTTTCGGAGCTAGGCCCTAGGTGGGGCCCTCCCGAGCTGGCTCTGGGGGGGTTGCTAGGGCCAGTTCACACAGGGCTTCTTCAGGCCAAATCAGCCTTCTCCGCGAAGGAGAAGACGTTTGGAGTGGGTTTCCATCGGCGGGGACCACCAGCCAAGCAGCAGTGCCCACGGAGCCAGAGGCAGCCCAGACCCTCCCTGGCCCTATGGGGAGCCTAGGGCTAGGTGAGAAGCAGGCAGGCGCTGCGCTCCTGAGCCAAGCCGCATCGGGGCTGAGGTTTGTTCCCCGAGCCCAGTTTCCCTTTGCAGAATGCAGCTCCTAGCAGCGCGTTTTGTGCGGTTTCGGAGCTAGGCCCTAGGTGGGGCCCTCCCGAGCTGGCTCTGGGGGGGTTGCTAGGGCCAGTGCACACAGGGCTTCTTCAGGCCAAATCAGCCTTCTCCGCGAAGGAGAAGACGTTTGGAGTGGGTTTCCAGCGGCGGAGACCACCAGCCAAGCAGCAGTGCCCACGGAGCCAGAGGCAGCCCAGACCCTCCCTGGCCCTATGGGGAGCCTAGGGCTAGGTGAGAACCAGGCAGGCGCTGCGCTCCTGAGCCAAGCCGCATCGGGGCTGAGGTTTGTTCCCCGAGCCCAGTTTCCCTTTGCAGAATGCAGCTCCTAGCAGCGCGTTTTGTGCGGTTTCGGAGCTAGGCCCTAGGTGGGGCCCTCCCGAGCTGGCTCTGGGGGGGTTGCTAGGGCCAGTGCACACAGGGCTTCTTCAGGCCAAATCAGCCTTCTCCGCGAAGGAGAAGACGTTTGGAGTTGGTTTCCAGCGGCGGAGACCACCAGCCAAGCAGCAGTGCCCACGGAGCCAGAGGCAGCCCAGACCCTCCCTGGCCCTATGGGCAGCCTAGGGCTAGGTGAGAACCAGGCAGGCGCTGCGCTCCTGAGCCAAGCCGCATCGGGGCTGAGGTTTGTTCCCCGAGCCCAGTTTCCCTTTGCAGAATGCAGCTCCTAGCAGCGCGTTTTGTGCGGTTTCGGAGCTAGGCCCTAGGTGGGGCCCTCCCGAGCTGGCTCTGGGGGGGTTGCTAGGGCCAGTGCACACAGGGCTTCTTCAGGCCAAATCAGCCTTCTCCGCGAAGGAGAAGACGTTTGGAGTGGGTTTCCAGCGGCGGAGACCACCAGCCAAGCAGCAGTGCCCACGGAGCCAGAGGCAGCCCAGACCCTCCCTGGCCCTATGGGCAGCCTAGGGCTAGGTGAGAACCAGGCAGGCGCTGCGCTCCTGAGCCAAGCCGCATCGGGGCTGAGGTTTGTTCCCCGAGCCCAGTTTCCCTTTGCAGAATGCAGCTCCTAGCAGCGCGTTTTGTGCGGTTTCGGAGCTAGGCCCTAGGTGGGGCCCTCCCGAGCTGGCTCTGGGGGGGTTGCTAGGGCCAGTGCACACAGGGCTTCTTCAGGCCAAATCAGCCTTCTCCGCGAAGGAGAAGACGTTTGGAGTGGGTTTCCAGCGGCGGAGACCACCAGCCAAGCAGCAGTGCCCACGGAGCCAGAGGCAGCCCAGACCCTCCCTGGCCCTATGGGGAGCCTAGGGCTAGGTGAGAAGCAGGCAGGCGCTGCGCTCCTGAGCCAAGCCGCATCGGGGCTGAGGTTTGTTCCCCGAGCCCAGTTTCCCTTTGCAGAATGCAGCTCCTAGCAGCGCGTTTTGTGCGGTTTCGGAGCTAGGCCCTAGGTGGGGCCCTCCCGAGCTGGCTCTGGGGGGGTTGCTAGGGCCAGTGCACACAGGGCTTCTTCAGGCCAAATCAGCCTTCTCCGCGAAGGAGAAGACGTTTGGAGTGGGTTTCCAGCGGCGGAGACCACCAGCCAAGCAGCAGTGCCCACGGAGCCAGAGGCAGCCCAGACCCTCCCTGGCCCTATGGGCAGCCTAGGGCTAGGTGAGAACCAGGCAGGCGCTGCGCTCCTGAGCCAAGCCGCATCGGGGCTGAGGTTTGTTCCCCGAGCCCAGTTTCCCTTTGTAGAATGCAGCTCCTAGCAGCGCGTTTTGTGCGGTTTCGGAGCTAGGCCCTAGGTGGGGCCCTCCCGAGCTGGCTCTGGGGGGGTTGCTAGGGCCAGTGCACACAGGGCTTCTTCAGGCCAAATCAGCCTTCTCCGCGAAGGAGAAGACGTTTGGAGTGGGTTTCCATCGGCGGGGACCACCAGCCAAGCAGCAGTGCCCACGGAGCCAGAGGCAGCCCAGACCCTCCCTGGCCCTATGGGGAGCCTAGGGCTAGGTGAGAACCAGGCAGGCGCTGCGCTCCTGAGCCAAGCCGCATCGGGGCTGAGGTTTGTTCCCCGAGCCCAGTTTCCCTTTGCAGAATGCAGCTCCTAGCAGCGCGTTTTGTGCGGTTTCGGAGCTAGGCCCTAGGTGGGGCCCTCCCGAGCTGGCTCTGGGGGGGTTGCTAGGGCCAGTGCACACAGGGCTTCTTCAGGCCAAATCAGCCTTCTCCGCGAAGGAGAAGACGTTTGGAGTGGGTTTCCAGCGGCGGAGACCACCAGCCAAGCAGCAGTGCCCACGGAGCCAGAGGCAGCCCAGACCCTCCCTGGCCCTATGGGGAGCCTAGGGCTAGGTGAGAAGCAGGCAGGCGCTGCGCTCCTGAGCCAAGCCGCATCGGGGCTGAGGTTTGTTCCCCGAGCCCAGTTTCCCTTTGCAGAATGCAGCTCCTAGCAGCGCGTTTTGTGCGGTTTCGGAGCTAGGCCCTAGGTGGGGCCCTCCCGAGCTGGCTCTGGGGGGGTTGCTAGGGCCAGTGCACACAGGGCTTCTTCAGGCCAAATCAGCCTTCTCCGCGAAGGAGAAGACGTTTGGAGTTGGTTTCCAGCGGCGGAGACCACCAGCCAAGCAGCAGTGCCCACGGAGCCAGAGGCAGCCCAGACCCTCCCTGGCCCTATGGGGAGCCTAGGGCTAGGTGAGAAGCAGGCAGGCGCTGCGCTCCTGAGCCAAGCCGCATCGGGGCTGAGGTTTGTTCCCCGAGCCCAGTTTCCCTTTGCAGAATGCAGCTCCTAGCAGCGCGTTTTGTGCGGTTTCGGAGCTAGGCCCTAGGTGGGGCCCTCCCGAGCTGGCTCTGGGGGGGTTGCTAGGGCCAGTGCACACAGGGCTTCTTCAGGCCAAATCAGCCTTCTCCGCGAAGGAGAAGACGTTTGGAGTGGGTTTCCAGCGGCGGAGACCACCAGCCAAGCAGCAGTGCCCACGGAGCCAGAGGCAGCCCAGACCCTCCCTGGCCCTATGGGGAGCCTAGGGCTAGGTGAGAACCAGGCAGGCGCTGCGCTCCTGAGCCAAGCCGCATCGGGGCTGAGGTTTGTTCCCCGAGCCCAGTTTCCCTTTGCAGAATGCAGCTCCTAGCAGCGCGTTTTGTGCGGTTTCGGAGCTAGGCCCTAGGTGGGGCCCTCCCGAGCTGGCTCTGGGGGGGTTGCTAGGGCCAGTGCACACAGGGCTTCTTCAGGCCAAATCAGCCTTCTCCGCGAAGGAGACGACGTTTGGAGTGGGTTTCCAGCGGCGGAGACCACCAGCCAAGCAGCAGTGCCCACGGAGCCAGAGGCAGCCCAGACCCTCCCTGGCCCTATGGGGAGCCTAGGGCTAGGTGAGAAGCAGGCAGGCGCTGCGCTCCTGAGCCAAGCCGCATCGGGGCTGAGGTTTGTTCCCCGAGCCCAGTTTCCCTTTGCAGAATGCAGCTCCTAGCAGCGCGTTTTGTGCGGTTTCGGAGCTAGGCCCTAGGTGGGGCCCTCCCGAGCTGGCTCTGGGGGGGTTGCTAGGGCCAGTGCACACAGGGCTTCTTCAGGCCAAATCAGCCTTCTCCGCGAAGGAGAAGACGTTTGGAGTGGGTTTCCAGCGGCGGGGACCACCAGCCAAGCAGCAGTGCCCACGGAGCCAGAGGCAGCCCAGACCCTCCCTGGCCCTATGGGGAGCCTAGGGCTAGGTGAGAACCAGGCAGGCGCTGCGCTCCTGAGCCAAGCCGCATCGGGGCTGAGGTTTGTTCCCCGAGCCCAGTTTCCCTTTGCAGAATGCAGCTCCTAGCAGCGCGTTTTGTGCGGTTTCGGAGCTAGGCCCTAGGTGGGGCCCTCCCGAGCTGGCTCTGGGGGGGTTGCTAGGGCCAGTGCACACAGGGCTTCTTCAGGCCAAATCAGCCTTCTCCGCGAAGGAGAAGACGTTTGGAGTGGGTTTCCATCGGCGGGGACCACCAGCCAAGCAGCAGTGCCCACGGAGCCAGAGGCAGCCCAGACCCTCCCTGGCCCTATGGGGAGCCTAGGGCTAGGTGAGAAGCAGGCAGGCGCTGCGCTCCTGAGCCAAGCCGCATCGGGGCTGAGGTTTGTTCCCCGAGCCCAGTTTCCCTTTGCAGAATGCAGCTCCTAGCAGCGCGTTTTGTGCGGTTTCGGAGCTAGACCCTAGGTGGGGCCCTCCCGAGCTGGCTCTGGGGGGGTTGCTAGGGCCAGTGCACACAGGGCTTCTTCAGGCCAAATCAGCCTTCTCCGCGAAGGAGAAGACGTTTGGAGTGGGTTTCCAGCGGCGGAGACCACCAGCCAAGCAGCAGTGCCCACGGAGCCAGAGGCAGCCCAGACCCTCCCTGGCCCTATGGGGAGCCTAGGGCTAGGTGAGAACCAGGCAGGCGCTGCGCTCCTGAGCCAAGCCGCATCGGGGCTGAGGTTTGTTCCCCGAGCCCAGTTTCCCTTTGCAGAATGCAGCTCCTAGCAGCGCGTTTTGTGCGGTTTCGGAGCTAGGCCCTAGGTGGGGCCCTCCCGAGCTGGCTCTGGGGGGGTTGCTAGGGCCAGTGCACACAGGGCTTCTTCAGGCCAAATCAGCCTTCTCCGCGAAGGAGAAGACGTTTGGAGTTGGTTTCCAGCGGCGGAGACCACCAGCCAAGCAGCAGTGCCCACGGAGCCAGAGGCAGCCCAGACCCTCCCTGGCCCTATGGGGAGCCTAGGGCTAGGTGAGAAGCAGGCAGGCGCTGCGCTCCTGAGCCAAGCCGCATCGGGGCTGAGGTTTGTTCCCCGAGCCCAGTTTCCCTTTGCAGAATGCAGCTCCTAGCAGCGCGTTTTGTGCGGTTTCGGAGCTAGGCCCTAGGTGGGGCCCTCCCGAGCTGGCTCTGGGGGGGTTGCTAGGGCCAGTGCACACAGGGCTTCTTCAGGCCAAATCAGCCTTCTCCGCGAAGGAGAAGACGTTTGGAGTGGGTTTCCAGCGGCGGAGACCACCAGCCAAGCAGCAGTGCCCACGGAGCCAGAGGCAGCCCAGACCCTCCCTGGCCCTATGGGCAGCCTAGGGCTAGGTGAGAACCAGGCAGGCGCTGCGCTCCTGAGCCAAGCCGCATCGGGGCTGAGGTTTGTTCCCCGAGCCCAGTTTCCCTTTGCAGAATGCAGCTCCTAGCAGCGCGTTTTGTGCGGTTTCGGAGCTAGGCCCTAGGTGGGGCCCTCCCGAGCTGGCTCTGGGGGGGTTGCTAGGGCCAGTGCACACAGGGCTTCTTCAGGCCAAATCAGCCTTCTCCGCGAAGGAGAAGACGTTTGGAGTGGGTTTCCAGCGGCGGAGACCACCAGCCAAGCAGCAGTGCCCACGGAGCCAGAGGCAGCCCAGACCCTCCCTGGCCCTATGGGGAGCCTAGGGCTAGGTGAGAAGCAGGCAGGCGCTGCGCTCCTGAGCCAAGCCGCATCGGGGCTGAGGTTTGTTCCCCGAGCCCAGTTTCCCTTTGCAGAATGCAGCTCCTAGCAGCGCGTTTTGTGCGGTTTCGGAGCTAGGCCCTAGGTGGGGCCCTCCCGAGCTGGCTCTGGGGGGGTTGCTAGGGCCAGTGCACACAGGGCTTCTTCAGGCCAAATCAGCCTTCTCCGCGAAGGAGAAGACGTTTGGAGTGGGTTTCCAGCGGCGGAGACCACCAGCCAAGCAGCAGTGCCCATGGAGCCAGAGGCAGCCCAGACCCTCCTTGGCCCTATGGGGAGCCTAGGGCTAGGTGAGAACCAGGCAGGCGCTGCGCTCCTGAGCCAAGCCGCATCGGGGCTGAGGTTTGTTCCCCGAGCCCAGTTTCCCTTTGCAGAATGCAGCTCCTAGCAGCGCGTTTTGTGCGGTTTCGGAGCTAGGCCCTAGGTGGGGCCCTCCCGAGCTGGCTCTGGGGGGGTTGCTAGGGCCAGTGCACACAGGGCTTCTTCAGGCCAAATCAGCCTTCTCCGCGAAGGAGAAGACGTTTGGAGTGGGTTTCCATCGGCGGGGACCACCAGCCAAGCAGCAGTGCCCACGGAGCCAGAGGCAGCCCAGACCCTCCCTGGCCCTATGGGGAGCCTAGGGCTAGGTGAGAAGCAGGCAGGCGCTGCGCTCCTGAGCCAAGCCGCATCGGGGCTGAGGTTTGTTCCCCGAGCCCAGTTTCCCTTTGCAGAATGCAGCTCCTAGCAGCGCGTTTTGTGCGGTTTCGGAGCTAGGCCCTAGGTGGGGCCCTCCCGAGCTGGCTCTGGGGGGGTTGCTAGGGCCAGTGCACACAGGGCTTCTTCAGGCCAAATCAGCCTTCTCCGCGAAGGAGAAGACGTTTGGAGTGGGTTTCCAGCGGCGGAGACCACCAGCCAAGCAGCAGTGCCCACGGAGCCAGAGGCAGCCCAGACCCTCCCTGGCCCTATGGGGAGCCTAGGGCTAGGTGAGAAGCAGGCAGGCGCTGCGCTCCTGAGCCAAGCCGCATCGGGGCTGAGGTTTGTTCCCCGAGCCCAGTTTCCCTTTGCAGAATGCAGCTCCTAGCAGCGCGTTTTGTGCGGTTTCGGAGCTAGGCCCTAGGTGGGGCCCTCCCGAGCTGGCTCTGGGGGGGTTGCTAGGGCCAGTGCACACAGGGCTTCTTCAGGCCAAATCAGCCTTCTCCGCGAAGGAGAAGACGTTTGGAGTTGGTTTCCAGCGGCGGAGACCACCAGCCAAGCAGCAGTGCCCACGGAGCCAGAGGCAGCCCAGACCCTCCCTGGCCCTATGGGGAGCCTAGGGCTAGGTGAGAAGCAGGCAGGCGCTGCGCTCCTGAGCCAAGCCGCATCGGGGCTGAGGTTTGTTCCCCGAGCCCAGTTTCCCTTTGCAGAATGCAGCTCCTAGCAGCGCGTTTTGTGCGGTTTCGGAGCTAGGCCCTAGGTGGGGCCCTCCCGAGCTGGCTCTGGGGGGGTTGCTAGGGCCAGTGCACACAGGGCTTCTTCAGGCCAAATCAGCCTTCTCCGCGAAGGAGAAGACGTTTGGAGTGGGTTTCCAGCGGCGGAGACCACCAGCCAAGCAGCAGTGCCCACGGAGCCAGAGGCAGCCCAGACCCTCCCTGGCCCTATGGGGAGCCTAGGGCTAGGTGAGAACCAGGCAGGCGCTGCGCTCCTGAGCCAAGCCGCATCGGGGCTGAGGTTTGTTCCCCGAGCCCAGTTTCCCTTTGCAGAATGCAGCTCCTAGCAGCGCGTTTTGTGCGGTTTCGGAGCTAGGCCCTAGGTGGGGCCCTCCCGAGCTGGCTCTGGGGGGGTTGCTAGGGCCAGTGCACACAGGGCTTCTTCAGGCCAAATCAGCCTTCTCCGCGAAGGAGACGACGTTTGGAGTGGGTTTCCAGCGGCGGAGACCACCAGCCAAGCAGCAGTGCCCACGGAGCCAGAGGCAGCCCAGACCCTCCCTGGCCCTATGGGGAGCCTAGGGCTAGGTGAGAACCAGGCAGGCGCTGCGCTCCTGAGCCAAGCCGCATCGGGGCTGAGGTTTGTTCCCCGAGCCCAGTTTCCCTTTGCAGAATGCAGCTCCTAGCAGCGCGTTTTGTGCGGTTTCGGAGCTAGGCCCTAGGTGGGGCCCTCCCGAGCTGGCTCTGGGGGGGTTGCTAGGGCCAGTGCACACAGGGCTTCTTCAGGCCAAATCAGCCTTCTCCGCGAAGGAGAAGACGTTTGGAGTTGGTTTCCAGCGGCGGAGACCACCAGCCAAGCAGCAGTGCCCACGGAGCCAGAGGCAGCCCAGACCCTCCTTGGCCCTATGGGGAGCCTAGGGCTAGGTGAGAAGCAGGCAGGCGCTGCGCTCCTGAGCCAAGCCGCATCGGGGCTGAGGTTTGTTCCCCGAGCCCAGTTTCCCTTTGCAGAATGCAGCTCCTAGCAGCGCGTTTTGTGCGGTTTCGGAGCTAGGCCCTAGGTGGGGCCCTCCCGAGCTGGCTCTGGGGGGGTTGCTAGGGCCAGTGCACACAGGGCTTCTTCAGGCCAAATCAGCCTTCTCCGCGAAGGAGAAGACGTTTGGAGTTGGTTTCCAGCGGCGGAGACCACCAGCCAAGCAGCAGTGCCCACGGAGCCAGAGGCAGCCCAGACCCTCCCTGGCCCTATGGGGAGCCTAGGGCTAGGTGAGAACCAGGCAGGCGCTGCGCTCCTGAGCCAAGCCGCATCGGGGCTGAGGTTTGTTCCCCGAGCCCAGTTTCCCTTTGCAGAATGCAGCTCCTAGCAGCGCGTTTTGTGCGGTTTCGGAGCTAGGCCCTAGGTGGGGCCCTCCCGAGCTGGCTCTGGGGGGGTTGCTAGGGCCAGTGCACACAGGGCTTCTTCAGGCCAAATCAGCCTTCTCCGCGAAGGAGAAGACGTTTGGAGTTGGTTTCCAGCGGCGGAGACCACCAGCCAAGCAGCAGTGCCCACGGAGCCAGAGGCAGCCCAGACCCTCCCTGGCCCTATGGGGAGCCTAGGGCTAGGTGAGAAGCAGGCAGGCGCTGCGCTCCTGAGCCAAGCCGCATCGGGGCTGAGGTTTGTTCCCCGAGCCCAGTTTCCCTTTGCAGAATGCAGCTCCTAGCAGCATGTTTTGTGCGGTTTCGGAGCTAGGCCCTAGGTGGGGCCCTCCCGAGCTGGCTCTGGGGGGGTTGCTAGGGCCAGTGCACACAGGGCTTCTTCAGGCCAAATCAGCCTTCTCCGCGAAGGAGAAGACGTTTGGAGTTGGTTTCCAGCGGCGGAGACCACCAGCCAAGCAGCAGTGCCCACGGAGCCAGAGGCAGCCCAGCTCAGCTTCACCCTATGGAGAGCGGAGAGCCCGGGGCGAAAACAGCTTGTGTTGATTTCCTGCGCCGAGGCAAGTTGAGGCTGTGGTGGGCTGCCCAAGGAGAGATTCCCTTTGCAGAATGCAGCTCCCAGAAGGTCGTTTTGATTTGCCATTGCGACGGGGCCTCGGCACTGAGGGGCAGAGCTGGCTCAGGGGGCATGGCTGCGGCCTAGGCGCAGAAGGTCTTCGCGCTCCGAATCCTGCTTCCCCACGAATGAGAACCCCTGTGGAGTGTGATTTGGGTGCCAGAAACCCCCAGCAAAGCAGCAGGGCCCAGGGATCCAGGGGCAGCCCAGCTCAGCTTCGCCCTATGGAGAGCGGAGTGCCGGGGGCGAAAACGGATAGCGTTGCTTTCCTGAGCGGAGGCGAGTTGGGGCTGTGCTTTGCTGCCCGAGGAGTGTTTCCCTTTGCAGAATGCAGCTCCCCGAAGCTCGATTTGGGCCGTCGCTGCGACGGGGCCTCGGCGCTGAGCGGCCGAGCTGGCTCAGGGTGCATGGCTGTGGTCTGGGCGCAGAAGGCCTTCGCGCGCCCAATCCTGCTTCCCCACGAAGGAGAACCCGTGGGCAGTGTGATTCGGGTGCCGGAAAGCCCCAGCAAAGCAGCAGGGCCCAGGGATCCAGGGGCAGCCCAGCTCAGCTTCGCCCTATGGAGAGGGGAGGGCCGGGCGCGAAAACGGATAGCATTGCTTTCCTGAGCGGAGGCACGTTGGGGCTGTGGTTTGCTGCCCCAGCAGAGTTTCGCTTTGCAGAATGCAGCTCTCAGAAGCTCATTTTGGGCAATCGGTGCGACGGGGCCTCGGAGCTGAGTGGCCGAGCTGGCTCAGGGGGCATGGCTGGGGCCTGGGCGCAGGAGGCTTTCGCGCGCCCAATCCTGCATTCCCCGCGAAGGAGAACCCGTGGGGAGTGCGTTTCGGGCTCCGGAGACCCCCAGGAAAGCAGCAGGGCCCAGGGATCCAGGGGCAGCCCAGCCCCGCTTTGCCCAATGGAGAGCCGAAGGCCGGGGCGAAAACAGCTTGTGTTGATTTCCTGCAGCGAGGCACGGTGAGGCTGTGGTTTGTTGCCCAAGGAGAGTTTCCCTTTGCAGAATGCAGTTCCCAGAAGCTCGTTATGTGCCATCGCTGCGACGGGGCCTCGGCGCTGAGCGGCCGAGCTGGATCAGGGGGCATGGCAGGGACCTGGGCGCAGAAGGCCTTCGCACGCCCAATCCTGTTTCCCCACGAAGGAGTACCCATGGGCAGTGTGATTCGGGTGCCGGAAACCCCCAGCAAAGCAGCTGGGCCCAGGGATCCATGGGCAGACCAGCCCCGCATCGCCCTATGGAGAGCGCAGGGCCTGGGGGGAAAACGGCTTGCACTGCTTTCCTGAGCCAAGGCGCGTTGGGGGTGTGGTTTGCTGCCCAAGGAGAGTTTCCCTTTGCAGAATGCAGCTCCCAGAAGCTCGTTTTGGGCCGTAGCTGCCACGGGTCCTCAGCACTGAGCGGCCGAGCTGGCTCTGGGGGCATGGCTGGGACCTGGGCGCAGAAGCCTTTCGCGCACCCAATCCTGCATTCCCCACGAAGGAGAACCCGTGGGGAGTGGGATTTGGGCGCCGGAGACCCCCAGCAAAGCAGCAGGGCCCAGGGAGCCAGGGGTGGCCCAGTCCCGCTTTGCCCTATGGAGAGAGGAGGGCCGGGGGCGCAAACAGCTTGTGTTGATTTCCTGCGCCAAGGCACGGTGAGGCTGTGGATTGCTGCGGGAGGAGAGTTTCCCTTTGCAGAATGAAGATCCCAGAAGCTCGTCATGCGCCGTCGCTGCGAAGGGGCCTCGGCGCTGAGCGGCCTAGCTGGCTCAGGGGGCATGGATGGGGCCTGGGCGCAGAAGACCTTCGCGCGCCCAATCCTACTTCCCAAAGAAGGAGAACCAGTGGGGAGTGGGTTTCGGGCGCTGGAGACCCCCAGCAAAGCAGCAGTGCCCAGGGAGCCAGGGGTAGCTCAGCTCAGCTTCGCCCTATGGAGAGCGGAGGGCCGGGGGCGAAAATGGATAGCGTTGCTTTCCTGAGCGGAGGCGAGTTGGGGCTGTGCTTTGCTGCCCGAGGAGTGTTTCCCTTTGCAGAATGCAGCTCCCCGAAGCTCGATTTGGGCCGTCGCTGCGACGGGGCCTCGGCGCTGAGCGGCCGAGCTGGCTCAGGGTGCATGGCTGTGGTCTGGGCGCAGAAGGCCTTCGCGCGCCCAATCCTGCTTCCCCACGAAGGAGAACCCGTGGGCAGTGTGATTCGGGTGCCGGAAAGCCCCAGCAAAGCAGCAGGGCCCAGGGATCCAGGGGCAGCCCAGCTCAGCTTCGCCCTATGGAGAGGGGAGGGCCGGGCGCGAAAACGGATAGCATTGCTTTCCTGAGCGGAGGCACGTTGGGGCTGTGGTTTGCTGCCCCAGCAGAGTTTCGCTTTGCAGAATGCAGCTCTCAGAAGCTCATTTTGGGCAATCGGTGCGACGGGGCCTCGGAGCTGAGTGGCCGAGCTGGCTCAGGGGGCATGGCTGGGGCCTGGGCGCAGAAGACCTTCGCGCGCCCAATCCTACTTCCCAAAGAAGGAGAACCAGTGGGGAGTGGGTTTCGGGCGCTGGAGACCCCCAGCAAAGCAGCAGTGCCCAGGGAGCCAGGGGTAGCTCAGCTCAGCTTCGCCCTATGGAGAGCGGAGGGCCGGGGGCGAAAACAGCTTGTGTTGATTTCCTGCGCCGAGGCAGGTTGAGGCTGTGGTGTGCTGCCCAAGGAGAGTTTCCCTTTGCAGAATGCAGCTCCCAGAAGCTCGTTTTGGGCCGTCGCTGCGAAGGGGCCTCGGTGCTGAGCGGCCGAGCTGGCTCAGGGTGCATGGCTGTGGTCTGGGTGCAGAAGGCCTTTGCGCGCCCAATCCTGCATCCCCACGAAGGAGAACCCGTGGGCAGTGTGATTCGGGTGCCGGAAAGCCCCAGCAAAGCAGCAGGGCCCAGGGATCCAGGGGCAGCCCAGCCCCGCATCGCCCTATGGAGAGCGCAGGGCCTGGGGGGAAAACGGCTTGCACTGCTTTCCTGAGCCAATGCGCGTTGGGGGTGTGGTTTGCTGCCCAAGGAGAGTTTCCTTTTGCAGAATGCAGCTCCCAGAAGCTCTTTTTGGGCCTTCGCTGCCACGGGTCCTCAGCGCTGATCTGCCGAGCTGGCTCAGGGGGGAAGGCTGGGGCCATGGCGCAGAAGCCTTTCGCAAACCCAATCCTACTTGCCCACGAAGGAGAACCCGTGTGGAGTGTTTTCTGCCGCCGGAAACTCCCAGCAAAGCAGCAGGGCCCAGGGATCCAGGGGCAGCCCAGCCCCGCTTTGCGCTATGGAGAGCGGAGGGCCGGGGTAAAAACAACTTGGGTTGATTACCTGCGCCGAGGGACGGTGAGGCTGTGGTTTGCTGCTGGAGGAGAGTTTCCCTTTGCAGAATGCAGTTCCCAGAAGCTCGTTATGTGCCGTTGCTGCGACGGGGCCTCGGCAATGAGCGGCTGAGCTGGCTCAGGGGGCATGGCTGGGACCTGGGCGCAGAAGCCTTTCGCGCACCCAATCCTGCATTCCCCACGAAGGAGAACCCGTGGGGAGTGGGATTTGGGCGCCAGAGACCCCCAGTAAAGCAGCAGGGCCCAGGGAGCCAGGGGTGGCCCAGCCCCGCTTTGCCCTATGGAGAGAGGAGGGCCGGGGGCGCAAACAGCTTGTGTTGATTTCCTGCGCCAAGGCACGGTGAGGCTGTGGCTTGCTGCCCGAGGAGAGTTTCCCTTTGCAGAATGCAGCTCCCAGAAGCTCGTCATGGGCCGTCGCTGGGAAGGGGCCTTGGCGCTGAGCGGCCAAGCTGGCTCAGGGGGCATGGATGGGGCCTGGGCGCAGAAGACCTTCGCGCACCCAATCCTACATCCCAAAGAAGGAGAACCAGTGGGGAGTGGGTTTCGGGCGCTGGACACCCCCAGCAAAGCAGCAGGGCCCAGGGAGCCAGGGGCATCCCAGCTCAGCTTCACCCTATGGAGAGCGGAGGGCCCGGGGCGAAAACAGCTTGTGTTGATTTCCTGCGCCGAGGCAAGTTGAGGCTGTGGTGGGCTGCCCAAGGAGAGATTCCCTTTGCAGAATGCAGCTCCCAGAAGGTCGTTTAGATTTGCCATTGCGACGGGGCCTCGGCACTGAGGGGCAGAGCTGGCTCAGGGGGCATGGCTGGGGCCTAGGCGCAGAAGGTCTTCGCGCTCCGAATCCTGCTTCCCCACGAATGAGAACCCCTGTGGAGTGTGATTTGGGTGCCAGAAACCCCCAGCAAAGCAGCAGGGCCCAGGGATCCAGGGGCAGCCCAGCTCAGCTTCGCCCTATGGAGAGCAGAGTGCCGGGGGCGAAAATGGATAGCGTTGCTTTCCTGAGCGGAGGCTAGTTGGGGCTCTGCTTTGCTGCCCGAGGAGTGTTTCCCTTTGCAGAATGCAGCTCCCCGAAGCTCGATTTGGGCCGTCGCTGCGACGGGGCCTCGGCGCTGAGCGGCCGAGCTGGATCAGGGGGCATGGCTGTGGTCTGGGCGCAGAAGGCCTTCGCGCGCCCAATCCTGCTTCCCCACGGAGGAGAACCCGTGGGCAGTGTGATTCGGGTGCCGGAAAGCCCCAGCAAAGCAGCAGGGCCCAGGGATCCAGGGGCAGCCCAGCTCAGCTTCGCCCTATGGAGAGGGGAGGGCCGGGCGCGAAAACGGATAGCATTGCTTTCCTGAGCGGAGGCGACTTGGGGCTGTGCTTTGCTGCCCTAGGAGTGTTTCCCTTTGCAGAATGCAGCTCCCAGAAGCTCGTTTTGATTTGCCATTGCGACGGGGCCTCGGCACTGAGGGGCAGAGCTGGCTCAGGGGGCATGGCTGCGGCCTAGGCGCAGAAGGTCTTCGCGCTCCGAATCCTGCTTCCCCAGGAATGAGAACCCCTGTGGAGTGTGATTCGGGTGCCTGAAACCACCAGCAAAGCAGCAGGGCCCAGGGATCCAGGGGCTGCCCAGCTCAGCTTCGCCCTATGGAGAGCGGAGTGCCGGGGTGAAAACGGATAGCATTGCTTTCCTGAGCGGAGGCGAGTTGGGGCTGTGCTTCGCTGCCCGAGGAGTGTTTCCCTTTGCAGAATGCAGTTCCCGGGAGCTCGTTATGTGCCGTGGCTGCGACGGGGGCTCGGCGCTGAGCGGCCGAGCTGGATCAGGGGGCATGGCAGGGACCTGGGCGCAGAAGGCCTTCGCGCGCCCAATCCTGTTTCCCCACGAAGGAGTACCCATGGGCAGTGTGATTCGGGTGCCGGAAACCCCCAGCAAAGCAGCTGGGCCCAGGTATCTATGGGCAGCCCAGCCCCACATCGCCCTATGGAGAGCGCAGGGCCTGGGGGGAAAACGGCTTGCACTGCTTTCCTGAGCCAAGGCGCGTTGGGGGTGTGGTTTGCTGCCCGAGGAGAGTTTCCCTTTGCAGAATGCAGCTCCCAGAAGCTCGTTTTGGGCCGTAGCTGCCACGGGTCCTCAGCACTGAGCGGCCGAGCTGGCTCTGGGGGCATGGCTGGGACCTGGGCGCAGAAGCCTTTCGCGCACCCAATCCTGCATTCCCCACGAAGGAGAACCCGTGGGGAGTGGGATTTGGGCGCCGGAGACCCCCAGCAAAGCAGCAGGGCCCAGGGAGCCAGGGGTGGCCCAGTCCCGCTTTGCCCTATGGAGAGAGGAGGGCCGGGGGCGCAAACAGCTTGTGTTGATTTCCTGCGCCAAGGCACGGTGAGGCTGTGGATTGCTGCGGGAGGAGAGTTTCCCTTTGCAGAATGAAGATCCCAGAAGCTCGTCATGCGCCGTCGCTGCGAAGGGGCCTCGGCGCTGAGCGGCCTAGCTGGCTCAGGGGGCATGGATGGGGCCTGGGCGCAGAAGACCTTCGCGCGCCCAATCCTACTTCCCAAAGAAGGAGAACCAGTGGGGAGTGGGTTTCGGGCGCTGGAGACCCCCAGCAAAGCAGCAGTGCCCAGGGAGCCAGGGGTAGCTCAGCTCAGCTTCGCCCTATGGAGAGCGGAGGGCCGGGGGCGAAAACAGCTTGTGTTGCTTTCCTGAGCGGAGGCGAGTTGGGGCTGTGCTTTGCTGCCCGAGGAGTGTTTCCCTTTGCAGAATGCAGCTCCCCGAAGCTCGATTTGGGCCGTCGCTGCGACGGGGCCTCGGCGCTGAGCGGCCGAGCTGGCTCAGGGTGCATGGCTGTGGTCTGGGCGCAGAAGGCCTTCGCGCGCCCAATCCTGCTTCCCCACGAAGGAGAACCCGTGGGCAGTGTGATTCGGGTGCCGGAAAGCCCCAGCAAAGCAGCAGGGCCCAGGGATCCAGGGGCAGCCCAGCTCAGCTTCGCCCTATGGAGAGGGGAGGGCCGGGCGCGAAAACGGATAGCATTGCTTTCCTGAGCGGAGGCACGTTGGGGCTGTGGTTTGCTGCCCCAGCAGAGTTTCGCTTTGCAGAATGCAGCTCTCAGAAGCTCATTTTGGGCAATCGGTGCGACGGGGCCTCGGAGCTGAGTGGCCGAGCTGGCTCAGGGGGCATGGCTGGGGCCTGGGCGCAGAAGACCTTCGCGCGCCCAATCCTACTTCCCAAAGAAGGAGAACCAGTGGGGAGTGGGTTTCGGGCGCTGGAGACCCCCAGCAAAGCAGCAGTGCCCAGGGAGCCAGGGGTAGCTCAGCTCAGCTTCGCCCTATGGAGAGCGGAGGGCCGGGGGCGAAAACAGCTTGTGTTGATTTCCTGCGCCGAGGCAGGTTGAGGCTGTGGTGTGCTGCCCAAGGAGAGTTTCCCTTTGCAGAATGCAGCTCCCAGAAGCTCGTTTTGGGCCGTCGCTGCGAAGGGGCCTCGGTGCTGAGCGGCCGAGCTGGCTCAGGGTGCATGGCTGTGGTCTGGGTGCAGAAGGCCTTTGCGCGCCCAATCCTGCATCCCCACGAAGGAGAACCCGTGGGCAGTGTGATTCGGGTGCCGGAAAGCCCCAGCAAAGCAGCAGGGCCCAGGGATCCAGGGGCAGCCCAGCCCCGCATCGCCCTATGGAGAGCGCAGGGCCTGGGGGGAAAACGGCTTGCACTGCTTTCCTGAGCCAATGCGCGTTGGGGGTGTGGTTTGCTGCCCAAGGAGAGTTTCCTTTTGCAGAATGCAGCTCCCAGAAGCTCTTTTTGGGCCTTCGCTGCCACTGGTCCTCAGCGCTGATCTGCCGAGCTGGCTCAGGGGGGAAGGCTGGGGCCATGGCGCAGAAGCCTTTCGCAAACCCAATCCTACTTGCCCACGAAGGAGAACCCGTGTGGAGTGTTTTCTGCCGCCGGAAACTCCCAGCAAAGCAGCAGGGCCCAGGGATCCAGGGGCAGCCCAGCCCCGCTTTGCGCTATGGAGAGCGGAGGGCCGGGGTAAAAACAACTTGGGTTGATTACCTGTGCCGAGGGACGGTGAGGCTGTGGTTTGCTGCTGGAGGAGAGTTTCCCTTTGCAGAATGCAGTTCCCAGAAGCTCGTTATGTGCCGTTGCTGCGACGGGGCCTCGGCGCTGAGCGGCTGAGCTGGCTCAGGGGGCATGGCTGGGACCTGGGCGCAGAAGCCTTTCGCGCACCCAATCCTGCATTCCCCACGAAGGAGAACCCGTGGGGAGTGGGATTTGGGCGCCAGAGACCCCCAGTAAAGCAGCAGGGCCCAGGGAGCCAGGGGTGGCCCAGCCCCGCTTTGCCCTATGGAGAGAGGAGGGCCGGGGGCGCAAACAGCTTGTGTTGATTTCCTGCGCCAAGGCACGGTGAGGCTGTGGCTTGCTGCCCGAGGAGAGTTTCCCTTTGCAGAATGCAGCTCCCAGAAGCTCGTCATGGGCCGTCGCTGGGAAGGGGCCTTGGCGCTGAGCGGCCAAGCTGGCTCAGGGGGCATGGATGGGGCCTGGGCGCAGAAGACCTTCGCGCACCCAATCCTACATCCCAAAGAAGGAGAACCAGTGGGGAGTGGGTTTCGGGCGCTGGACACCCCCAGCAAAGCAGCAGGGCCCAGGGAGCCAGGGGCATCCCAGCTCAGCTTCACCCTATGGAGAGCGGAGGGCCCGGGGCGAAAACAGCTTGTGTTGATTTCCTGCGCCGAGGCAAGTTGAGGCTGTGGTGGGCTGCCCAAGGAGAGATTCCCTTTGCAGAATGCAGCTCCCAGAAGGTCGTTTAGATTTGCCATTGCGACGGGGCCTCGGCACTGAGGGGCAGAGCTGGCTCAGGGGGCATGGCTGGGGCCTAGGCGCAGAAGGTCTTCGCGCTCCGAATCCTGCTTCCCCACGAATGAGAACCCCTGTGGAGTGTGATTTGGGTGCCAGAAACCCCCAGCAAAGCAGCAGGGCCCAGGGATCCAGGGGCAGCCCAGCTCAGCTTCGCCCTATGGAGAGCAGAGTGCCGGGGGTGAAAATGGATAGCGTTGCTTTCCTGAGCGGAGGCTAGTTGGGGCTCTGCTTTGCTGCCCGAGGAGTGTTTCCCTTTGCAGAATGCAGCTCCCCGAAGCTCGATTTGGGCCGTCGCTGCGACGGGGCCTCGGCGCTGAGCGGCCGAGCTGGATCAGGGGGCATGGCTGTGGTCTGGGCGCAGAAGGCCTTCGCGCGCCCAATCCTGCTTCCCCACGGAGGAGAACCCGTGGGCAGTGTGATTCGGGTGCCGGAAAGCCCCAGCAAAGCAGCAGGGCCCAGGGATCCAGGGGCAGCCCAGCTCAGCTTCGCCCTATGGAGAGGGGAGGGCCGGGCGCGAAAACGGATAGCATTGCTTTCCTGAGCGGAGGCGACTTGGGGCTGTGCTTTGCTGCCCTAGGAGTGTTTCCCTTTGCAGAATGCAGCTCCCAGAAGCTCGTTTTGATTTGCCATTGCGACGGGGCCTCGGCACTGAGGGGCAGAGCTGGCTCAGGGGGCATGGCTGCGGCCTAGGCGCAGAAGGTCTTCGCGCTCCGAATCCTGCTTCCCCAGGAATGAGAACCCCTGTGGAGTGTGATTCGGGTGCCTGAAACCACCAGCAAAGCAGCAGGGCCCAGGGATCCAGGGGCTGCCCAGCTCAGCTTCGCCCTATGGAGAGCGGAGTGCCGGGGTGAAAACGGATAGCATTGCTTTCCTGAGCGGAGGCGAGTTGGGGCTGTGCTTCGCTGCCCGAGGAGTGTTTCCCTTTGCAGAATGCAGTTCCCGGGAGCTCGTTATGTGCCGTGGCTGCGACGGGGGCTCGGCGCTGAGCGGCCGAGCTGGATCAGGGGGCATGGCAGGGACCTGGGCGCAGAAGGCCTTCGCGCGCCCAATCCTGTTTCCCCACGAAGGAGTACCCATGGGCAGTGTGATTCGGGTGCCGGAAACCCCCAGCAAAGCAGCTGGGCCCAGGTATCTATGGGCAGCCCAGCCCCACATCGCCCTATGGAGAGCGCAGGGCCTGGGGGGAAAAAGGCTTGCACTGCTTTCCTGAGCCAAGGCGCGTTGGGGGTGTGGTTTGCTGCCCGAGGAGAGTTTCCCTTTGCAGAATGCAGCTCCCAGAAGCTCGTTTTGGGCCGTAGCTGCCACGGGTCCTCAGCACTGAGCGGCCGAGCTGGCTCAGGGGGCATGGCTGGGGCCTGGGCGCAGAAGCCTTTCGCGCACCCAATCCTGCATTCCCCACGAAGGAGAACCCGTGGGGAGTGGGATTTGGGCGCCGGAGACCCCCAGCAAAGCAGCAGGGCCCAGGGAGCCAGGGGTGGCCCAGCCCCGCTTTGCCCTATGGAGAGAGGAGGGCCGGGGGCGCAAACAGCTTGTGTTGATTTCCTGCGCCAAGGCACGGTGAGGCTGTGGATTGCTGCCCGAGGAGAGTTTCCCTTTGCAGAATGAAGATCCCAGAAGCTCGTCATGCGCCGTCGCTGCGAAGGGGCCTCGGCGCTGAGCGGCCAAGCTGGCTCAGGGGGCATGGATGGGGCCTGGGCGCAGAAGACCTTCGCGCACCCAATCCTACATCCCAAAGAAGGAGAACCAGTGGGGAGTGGGTTTCGGGCGCTGGAGACCCCCAGCAAAGCAGCAGGGCCCAGGGAGCCAGGGGCATCCCAGCTCAGCTTCACCCTATGGAGAGCGGAGGGCCCGGGGCGAAAACAGCTTGTGTTGATTTCCTGCGCCGAGGCAAGTTGAGGCTGTGGTGGGCTGCCCAAGGAGAGTTTCCCTTTGCAGAATGCAGCTCCCAGAAGCTCGTTTTGATTTGCCATTGCGACGGGGCCTCGGCACTGAGGGGCAGAGCTGGCTCAGGGGGCATGGCTGCGGCCTAGGCGCAGAAGGTCTTCGCGCTCCGAATCCTGCTTCCCCACGAATGAGAACCCCTGTGGAGTGTGATTTGGGTGCCAGAAACCCCCAGCAAAGCAGCAGGGCCCAGGGATCCAGGGGCAGCCCAGCTCAGCTTCGCCCTATGGAGAGCGGAGGGCCGGGGGCGAAAATGGATAGCGTTGCTTTCCTGAGCGGAGGCGAGTTGGGGCTGTGCTTTGCTGCCCGAGGAGTGTTTCCCTTTGCAGAATGCAGCTCCCCGAAGCTCGATTTGGGCCGTCGCTGCGACGGGGCCTCGGCGCTGAGCGGCCGAGCTGGCTCAGGGTGCATGGCTGTGGTCTGGGCGCAGAAGGCCTTCGCGCGCCCAATCCTGCTTCCCCACGAAGGAGAACCCGTGGGCAGTGTGATTCGGGTGCCGGAAAGCCCCAGCAAAGCAGCAGGGCCCAGGGATCCAGGGGCAGCCCAGCTCAGCTTCGCCCTATGGAGAGGGGAGGGCCGGGCGCGAAAACGGATAGCATTGCTTTCCTGAGCGGAGGCACATTGGGGCTGTGGTTTGCTGCCCCAGCAGAGTTTCGCTTTGCAGAATGCAGCTCTCAGAAGCTCATTTTGGGCAATCGGTGCGACGGGGCCTCGGAGCTGAGTGGCCGAGCTGGCTCAGGGGGCATGGCTGGGGCCTGGGCGCAGGAGGCTTTCGCGCGCCCAATCCTGCATTCCCCGCGAAGGAGAACCCGTGGGGAGTGCGTTTCGGGCTCCGGAGACCCCCAGGAAAGCAGCAGGGCCCAGGGATCCAGGGGCAGCCCAGCCCCGCTTTGCCCAATGGAGAGCCGAAGGCCGGGGCGAAAACAGCTTGTGTTGATTTCCTGCAGCGAGGCACGGTGAGGCTGTGGTTTGTTGCCCAAGGAGAGTTTCCCTTTGCAGAATGCAGTTCCCAGAAGCTCGTTATGTGCCATCGCTGCGACGGGGCCTCGGCGCTGAGCGGCGGAGCTGGATCAGGGGGCATGGCAGGGACCTGGGCGCAGAAGGCCTTCGCGCGCCCAATCCTGTTTCCCCACCAAGGAGTACCCATGGGCAGTGTGATTCGGGTGCCGGAAACCCCCAGCAAAGCAGCTGGGCCCAGGGATCCAGGGGCAGTCCAGCCCCGCATCGCCCTATGAAGAGCGCAGGGCCTGGGGGGGAAAACGGCTTGCACTGCTTTCCTGAGCCAAGGCGAGTTGGGGGTGTGGTTTGCTGCCCGAGGAGAGTTTCCCTTTGCAGAATGCAGCTCCCAGAAGCTCGTCATGGGCTGTCGCTGCGAAGGGGCCTCGGCGGTGAGCGGCTGAACTGGCTCAGGGGGCATGGATGGGGCCTGGGCGCAGAAGGCCTTCACGCACCCAATCCTACTTCCCAAAGAAGGAGAACCAGTGGGGAGTGGGTTTCGGGCACTGGAGACCCCCAGCAAAGCAGCAGGGCCCAGGGAGCCAGGGGCAGCCCAGCTCAGCTTCGCCCTATGGAGAGCGGAGGGCCGGGGGCGAAAACAGCTTGTGTTGATTTCCTGCGCCGAGGCAAGTTGAGGCTGTGGTGGGCTGCCCAAGGAGAGTTTCCCTTTGCAGAATGCAGCTCCCAGAAGCTCGTTTTGATTTGCCATTGCGACGGGGCCTCGGCACTGAGCGGCAGAGCTGGCTCAGGTGGCACGGCTGCGGCCTAGGCGCAGAAGGTCTTCGCGCTCCGAATCCTGCTTCCCCACGAATGAGAACCCCTGTGGAGTGTGATTTGGGTGCCAGAAACCCCCAGCAAAGCAGCAGGGCCCAGGGATCCAGGGGCAGCCCAGCTCAGCTTCGCCCTATGGAGAGCGGAGTGCCGGGGGCGAAAACGGATAGCGTTGCTTTCCTGAGCGGAGGCGAGTTGGGGCTGTGCTTTGCTGCCCGAGGAGTGTTTCCCTTTGCAGAATGCAGCTCCCCGAAGCTCGATTTGGGCCGTTGCTGCGACGGGGCCTCGGCGCTGAGCGGCCGAGCTGGCTCAGGGTGCATGGCTGTGGTCTGGGCGCAGAAGGCCTTCGCGCGCCCAATCCTGCTTCCCCACGAAGGAGAACCCGTGGGCAGTGTGATTCGGGTGCCGGAAAGCCCCAGCAAAGCAGCAGGGCCCAGGGATCCAGGGGCAGCCCAGCTCAGCTTCGCCCTATGGAGAGGGGAGGGCCGGGCGCGAAAACGGATAGCATTGCTTTCCTGAGCGGAGGCACGTTGGGGCTGTGGTTTGCTGCCCCAGCAGAGTTTCGCTTTGCAGAATGCAGCTCTCAGAAGCTCATTTTGGGCAATCGGTGCGACGGGGCCTCGGAGCTGAGTGGCCGAGCTGGCTCAGGGGGCATGGCTGGGGCCTGGGCGCAGGAGGCTTTCGCGCGCCCAATCCTGCATTCCCCGCGAAGGAGAACCCATGGGGAGTGGGATTTGGGCGCCGGAGACCCCCAGCAAAGCAGCAGGGCCCAGGGAGCCAGGGGTGGCCCAGCCCCGCTTTGCCCTATGGAGAGAGGAGGGCCGGGGGCGCAAACAGCTTGTGTTGATTTCCTGCGCCAAGGCACGGTGAGGCTGTGGATTGCTGCCCGAGGAGAGTTTCCCTTTGCAGAATGAAGATCCCAGAAGCTCGTCATGCGCCGTCGCTGCGAAGGGGCCTCGGCGCTGAGCGGCCAAGCTGGCTCAGGGGGCATGGATGGGGCCTGGGCGCAGAAGACCTTCGCGCACCCAATCCTACATCCCAAAGAAGGAGAACCAGTGGGGAGTGGGTTTCGGGCGCTGGAGACCCCCAGCAAAGCAGCAGGGCCCAGGGAGCCAGGGGCATCCCAGCTCAGCTTCACCCTATGGAGAGCGGAGGGCCCGGGGCGAAAACAGCTTGTGTTGATTTCCTGCGCCGAGGCAAGTTGAGGCTGTGGTGGGCTGCCCAAGGAGAGTTTCCCTTTGCAGAATGCAGCTCCCAGAAGGTCGTTTTGATTTGCCATTGCGACGGGGCCTCGGCACTGAGGGGCAGAGCTGGCTCAGGGGGCATGGCTGCGGCCTAGGCGCAGAAGGTCTTCGCGCTCCGAATCCTGCTTCCCCACGAATGAGAACCCCTGTGGAGTGTGATTTGGGTGCCAGAAACCCCCAGCAAAGCAGCAGGGCCCAGGGATCCAGGGGCAGCCCAGCTCAGCTTCGCCCTATGGAGAGCGGAGTGCCGGGGGCGAAAATGGATAGCGTTGCTTTCCTGAGCGGAGGCGAGTTGGGGCTGTGCTTTGCTGCCCGAGGAGTGTTTCCCTTTGCAGAATGCAGCTCCCCGAAGCTCGATTTGGGCCGTCGCTGCGACGGGGCCTCGGCGCTGAGCGGCCGAGCTGGCTCAGGGTGCATGGCTGTGGTCTGGGCGCAGAAGGCCTTCGCGCGCCCAATCCTGCTTCCCCACGAAGGAGAACCCGTGGGCAGTGTGATTCGGGTGCCGGAAAGCCCCAGCAAAGCAGCAGGGCCCAGGGATCCAGGGGCAGCCCAGCTCAGCTTCGCCCTATGGAGAGGGGAGGGCCGGGCGCGAAAACGGATAGCATTGCTTTCCTGAGCGGAGGCACGTTGGGGCTGTGGTTTGCTGCCCCAGCAGAGTTTCGCTTTGCAGAATGCAGCTCTCAGAAGCTCATTTTGGGCAATCGGTGCGACGGGGCCTCGGAGCTGAGTGGCCGAGCTGGCTCAGGGGGCATGGCTGGGGCCTGGGCGCAGGAGGCTTTCGCGCGCCCAATCCTGCATTCCCCGCGAAGGAGAACCCGTGGGGAGTGCGTTTCGGGCTCCGGAGACCCCCAGGAAAGCAGCAGGGCCCAGGGATCCAGGGGCAGCCCAGCCCCGCTTTGCCCAATGGAGAGCCGAAGGCCGGGGCGAAAACAGCTTGTGTTGATTTCCTGCAGCGAGGCACGGTGAGGCTGTGGTTTGTTGCCCAAGGAGAGTTTCCCTTTGCAGAATGCAGTTCCCAGAAGCTCGTTATGTGCCATCGCTGCGACGGGGCCTCGGCGCTGAGCGGCGGAGCTGGATCAGGGGGCATGGCAGGGACCTGGGCGCAGAAGGCCTTCGCGCGCCCAATCCTGTTTCCCCACCAAGGAGTACCCATGGGCAGTGTGATTCGGGTGCCGGAAACCCCCAGCAAAGCAGCTGGGCCCAGGGATCCAGGGGCAGTCCAGCCCCGCATCGCCCTATGAAGAGCGCAGGGCCTGGGGGGGAAAACGGCTTGCACTGCTTTCCTGAGCCAAGGCGAGTTGGGGGTGTGGTTTGCTGCCCGAGGAGAGTTTCCCTTTGCAGAATGCAGCTCCCAGAAGCTCGTCATGGGCTGTCGCTGCGAAGGGGCCTCGGCGGTGAGCGGCTGAACTGGCTCAGGGGGCATGGATGGGGCCTGGGCGCAGAAGGCCTTCACGCACCCAATCCTACTTCCCAAAGAAGGAGAACCAGTGGGGAGTGGGTTTCGGGCACTGGAGACCCCCAGCAAAGCAGCAGGGCCCAGGGAGCCAGGGGCAGCCCAGCTCAGCTTCGCCCTATGGAGAGCGGAGGGCCGGGGGCGAAAACAGCTTGTGTTGATTTCCTGCGCCGAGGCAAGTTGAGGCTGTGGTGGGCTGCCCAAGGAGAGTTTCCCTTTGCAGAATGCAGCTCCCAGAAGCTCGTTTTGATTTGCCATTGCGACGGGGCCTCGGCACTGAGCGGCAGAGCTGGCTCAGGTGGCACGGCTGCGGCCTAGGAGCAGAAGGTCTTCGCGCTCCGAATCCTGCTTCCCCACGAATGAGAACCCCTGTGGAGTGTGATTTGGGTGCCAGAAACCCCCAGCAAAGCAGCAGGGCCCAGGGATCCAGGGGCAGCCCAGCTCAGCTTCGCCCTATGGAGAGCGGAGTGCCGGGGGCGAAAACGGATAGCGTTGCTTTCCTGAGCGGAGGCGAGTTGGGGCTCTGCTTTGCTGCCCGAGGAGTGTTTCCCTTTGCAGAATGCAGCTCCCCGAAGCTCGATTTGGGCCGTCGCTGCGACGGGGCCTCGGCGCTGAGCGGCCGAGCTGGCTCAGGGTGCATGGCTGTGGTCTGGGCGCAGAAGGCCTTCGCGCGCCCAATCCTGCTTCCCCACGAAGGAGAACCCGTGGGCAGTGTGATTCGGGTGCCGGAAAGCCCCAGCAAAGCAGCAGGGCCCAGGGATCCAGGGGCAGCCCAGCTCAGCTTCGCCCTATGGAGAGGGGAGGGCCGGGCGCGAAAACGGATAGCATTGCTTTCCTGAGCGGAGGCACGTTGGGGCTGTGGTTTGCTGCCCCAGCAGAGTTTCGCTTTGCAGAATGCAGCTCTCAGAAGCTCATTTTGGGCAATCGGTGCGACGGGGCCTCGGAGCTGAGTGGCCGAGCTGGCTCAGGGGGCATGGCTGGGGCCTGGGCGCAGGAGGCTTTCGCGCGCCCAATCCTGCATTCCCCGCGAAGGAGAACCCGTGGGGAGTGCGTTTCGGGCTCCGGAGACCCCCAGGAAAGCAGCAGGGCCCAGGGATCCAGGGGCAGCCCAGCCCCGCTTTGCCCAATGGAGAGCCGAAGGCCGGGGCGAAAACAGCTTGTGTTGATTTCCTGCAGCGAGGCACGGTGAGGCTGTGGTTTGTTGCCCAAGGAGAGTTTCCCTTTGCAGAATGCAGTTCCCAGAAGCTCGTTATGTGCCATCGCTGCGACGGGGCCTCGGCGCTGAGCGGCGGAGCTGGATCAGGGGGCATGGCAGGGACCTGGGCGCAGAAGGCCTTCGCGCGCCCAATCCTGTTTCCCCACGAAGGAGAACCCGTGGGCAGTGTGATTCGGGTGCCGGAAAGCCCCAGCAAAGCAGCAGGGCCCAGGGATCCAGGGGCAGCCCAGCTCAGCTTCGCCCTATGGAGAGAGGAGTGCCGGGGGCAAAAACGGATAGCGTTGCTTTCCTGAGCGGAGGCGACTTGGGGCTGTGCTTTGCTGCCCTAGGAGTGTTTCCCTTTGCAGAATGCAGCTCCCAGAAGCTCGTTTTGATTTGCCATTGCGACGGGGCCTCGGCACTGAGGGGCAGAGCTGGCTCAGGGGGCATGGCTGCGGCCTAGGCGCAGAAGGTCTTCGCGCTCCGAATCCTGCTTCCCCAGGAATGAGAACCCCTGTGGAGTGTGATTCGGGTGCCTGAAACCACCAGCAAAGCAGCAGGGCCCAGGGATCCAGGGGCTGCCCAGCTCAGCTTCGCCCTATGGAGAGCGGAGTGCCGGGGTGAAAACGGATAGCATTGCTTTCCTGAGCGGAGGCGAGTTGGGGCTGTGCTTCGCTGCCCGAGGAGTGTTTCCCTTTGCAGAATGCAGTTCCCGGGAGCTCGTTATGTGCCGTGGCTGCGACGGGGGCTCGGCGCTGAGCGGCCGAGCTGGATCAGGGGGCATGGCAGGGACCTGGGCGCAGAAGGCCTTCGCGCGCCCAATCCTGTTTCCCCACGAAGGAGTACCCATGGGCAGTGTGATTCGGGTGCCGGAAACCCCCAGCAAAGCAGCTGGGCCCAGGTATCTATGGGCAGCCCAGCCCCACATCGCCCTATGGAGAGCGCAGGGCCTGGGGGGAAAACGGCTTGCACTGCTTTCCTGAGCCAAGGCGCGTTGGGGGTGTGGTTTGCTGCCCGAGGAGAGTTTCCCTTTGCAGAATGCAGCTCCCAGAAGCTCGTTTTGGGCCGTAGCTGCCACGGGTCCTCAGCACTGAGCGGCCGAGCTGGCTCAGGGGGCATGGCTGGGGCCTGGGCGCAGACCTTTCGCGCACCCAATCCTGCATTCCCCACGAAGGAGAACCCGTGGGGAGTGGGATTTGGGCGCCGGAGACCCCCAGCAAAGCAGCAGGGCCCAGGGAGCCAGGGGTGGCCCAGCCCCGCTTTGCCCTATGGAGAGAGGAGGGCCGGGGGCGCAAACAGCTTGTGTTGATTTCCTGCGCCAAGGCACGGTGAGGCTGTGGATTGCTGCCCGAGGAGAGTTTCCCTTTGCAGAATGAAGATCCCAGAAGCTCGTCATGCGCCGTCGCTGCGAAGGGGCCTCGGCGCTGAGCGGCCAAGCTGGCTCAGGGGGCATGGATGGGGCCTGGGCGCAGAAGACCTTCGCGCACCCAATCCTACATCCCAAAGAAGGAGAACCAGTGGGGAGTGGGTTTCGGGCGCTGGAGACCCCCAGCAAAGCAGCAGGGCCCAGGGAGCCAGGGGCATCCCAGCTCAGCTTCACCCTATGGAGAGCGGAGGGCCCGGGGCGAAAACAGCTTGTGTTGATTTCCTGCGCCGAGGCAAGTTGAGGCTGTGGTGGGCTGCCCAAGGAGAGTTTCCCTTTGCAGAATGCAGCTCCCAGAAGGTCGTTTTGATTTGCCATTGCGACGGGGCCTCGGCACTGAGGGGCAGAGCTGGCTCAGGGGGCATGGCTGCGGCCTAGGCGCAGAAGGTCTTCGCGCTCCGAATCCTGCTTCCCCACGAATGAGAACCCCTGTGGAGTGTGATTTGGGTGCCAGAAACCCCCAGCAAAGCAGCAGGGCCCAGGGATCCAGGGGCAGCCCAGCTCAGCTTCGCCCTATGGAGAGCGGAGTGCCGGGGGCGAAAATGGATAGCATTGCTTTCCTGAGCGGAGGCGAGTTGGGGCTGTGCTTTGCTGCCCGAGGAGTGTTTCCCTTTGCAGAATGCAGCTCCCCGAAGCTCGATTTGGGCCGTCGCTGCGACGGGGCCTCGGCGCTGAGCGGCCGAGCTGGCTCAGGGTGCATGGCTGTGGTCTGGGCGCAGAAGGCCTTCGCGCGCCCAATCCTGCTTCCCCACGAAGGAGAACCCGTGGGCAGTGTGATTCGGGTGCCGGAAAGCCCCAGCAAAGCAGCAGGGCCCAGGGATCCAGGGGCAGCCCAGCTCAGCTTCGCCCTATGGAGAGGGGAGGGCCGGGCACGAAAACGGATAGCATTGCTTTCCTGAGCGGAGGCACGTTGGGGCTGTGGTTTGCTGCCCCAGCAGAGTTTCGCTTTGCAGAATGCAGCTCTCAGAAGCTCATTTTGGGCAATCGGTGCGACGGGGCCTCGGAGCTGAGTGGCCGAGCTGGCTCAGGGGGCATGGCTGGGGCCTGGGCGCAGGAGGCTTTCGCGCGCCCAATCCTGCATTCCCCGCGAAGGAGAACCCGTGGGGAGTGCGTTTCGGGCTCCGGAGACCCCCAGGAAAGCAGCAGGGCCCAGGGATCCAGGGGCAGCCCAGCCCCGCTTTGCCCAATGGAGAGCCGAAGGCCGGGGCGAAAACAGCTTGTGTTGATTTCCTGCAGCGAGGCACGGTGAGGCTGTGGTTTGTTGCCCAAGGAGAGTTTCCCTTTGCAGAATGCAGTTCCCAGAAGCTCGTTATGTGCCATCGCTGCGACGGGGCCTCGGCGCTGAGCGGCCGAGCTGGATCAGGGGGCATGGCAGGGACCTGGGCGCAGAAGGCCTTCGCGCGCCCAATCCTGTTTCCCCACCAAGGAGTACCCATGGGCAGTGTGATTCGGGTGCCGGAAACCCCCAGCAAAGCAGCTGGGCCCAGGGATCCAGGGGCAGCCCAGCCCCGCATCGCCCTATGGAGAGCGCAGGGCCTGGGGGGGAAAACGGCTTGCACTGCTTTCCTGAGCCAAGGCGAGTTGGGGGTGTGGTTTGCTGCCCGAGGAGAGTTTCCCTTTGCAGAATGCAGCTCCCAGAAGCTCGTCATGGGCTGTCGCTGCGAAGGGGCCTCGGCGGTGAGCGGCTGAACTGGCTCAGGGGGCATGGATGGGGCCTGGGCGCAGAAGGCCTTCACGCGCCCAATCCTACTTCCCAAAGAAGGAGAACCAGTGGGGAGTGGGTTTCGGGCACTGGAGACCCCCAGCAAAGCAGCAGGGCCCAGGGAGCCAGGGGCAGCCCAGCTCAGCTTCGCCCTATGGAGAGCGGAGGGCCGGGGGCGAAAACAGCTTGTGTTGATTTCCTGCGCCGAGGCAAGTTGAGGCTGTGGTGGGCTGCCCAAGGAGAGTTTCCCTTTGCAGAATGCAGCTCCCAGAAGCTCGTTTTGATTTGCCATTGCGACGGGGCCTCGGCACTGAGCGGCAGAGCTGGCTCAGGTGGCACGGCTGCGGCCTAGGCGCAGAAGGTCTTCGCGCTCCGAATCCTGCTTCCCCACGAATGAGAACCCCTGTGGAGTGTGATTTGGGTGCCAGAAACCCCCAGCAAAGCAGCAGGGCCCAGGGATCCAGGGGCAGCCCAGCTCAGCTTCGCCCTATGGAGAGCGGAGTGCCGGGGGCGAAAACGGATAGCGTTGCTTTCCTGAGCGGAGGCGAGTTGGGGCTGTGCTTTGCTGCCCGAGGAGTGTTTCCCTTTGCAGAATGCAGTTCCCGGGAGCTCGTTATGTGCCGTGGCTGCGACGGGGGCTCGGCGCTGAGCTGCCGAGCTGGATCAGGGGGCATGGCAGGGACCTGGGCGCAGAAGGCCTTCGCGCGCCCAATCCTGTTTCCCCACGAAGGAGTACCCATGGGCAGTGTGATTCGGGTGCCGGAAACCCCCAGCAAAGCAGCTGGGCCCAGGGATCCATGGGCAGCCCAGCCCCGCATCGCCCTATGGAGAGCGCAGGGCCTGGGGGGAAAACGGCTTGCACTGCTTTCCTGAGCCAAGGCGCGTTGGGGGTGTGGTTTGCTGCCCGAGGAGAGTTTCCCTTTGCAGAATGCAGCTCCCAGAAGCTCGTTTTGGGCCGTAGCTGCCACGGGTCCTCAGCACTGAGCGGCCGAGCTGGCTCAGGGGGCATGGCTGGGGCCTGGGCGCAGACCTTTCGCGCACCCAATCCTGCATTCCCCACGAAGGAGAACCCGTGGGGAGTGGGATTTGGGCGCCGGAGACCCCCAGCAAAGCAGCAGGGCCCAGGGAGCCAGGGGTGGCCCAGCCCCGCTTTGCCCTATGGAGAGAGGAGGGCCGGGGGCGCAAACAGCTTGTGTTGATTTCCTGCGCCAAGGCACGGTGAGGCTGTGGATTGCTGCCCGAGGAGAGTTTCCCTTTGCAGAATGAAGATCCCAGAAGCTCGTCATGCGCCGTCGCTGCGAAGGGGCCTCGGCTCTGAGCGGCCAAGCTGGCTCAGGGGGCATGGATGGGGCCTGGGCGCAGAAGACCTTCGCGCACCCAATCCTACATCCCAAAGAAGGAGAACCAGTGGGGAGTGGGTTTCGGGCGCTGGAGACCCCCAGCAAAGCAGCAGGGCCCAGGGAGCCAGGGGCATCCCAGCTCAGCTTCACCCTATGGAGAGCGGAGGGCCCGGGGCGAAAACAGCTTGTGTTGATTTCCTGCGCCGAGGCAAGTTGAGGCTGTGGTGGGCTGCCCAAGGAGAGTTTCCCTTTGCAGAATGCAGCTCCCAGAAGGTCGTTTTGATTTGCCATTGCGACGGGGCCTCGGCACTGAGGGGCAGAGCTGGCTCAGGGGGCATGGCTGCGGCCTAGGCGCAGAAGGTCTTCGCGCTCCGAATCCTGCTTCCCCACGAATGAGAACCCCTGTGGAGTGTGATTTGGGTGCCAGAAACCCCCAGCAAAGCAGCAGGGCCCAGGGATCCAGGGGCAGCCCAGCTCAGCTTCGCCCTATGGAGAGCGGAGTGCCGGGGGCGAAAATGGATAGCATTGCTTTCCTGAGCGGAGGCGAGTTGGGGCTGTGCTTTGCTGCCCGAGGAGTGTTTCCCTTTGCAGAATGCAGCTCCCCGAAGCTCGATTTGGGCCGTCGCTGCGACGGGGCCTCGGCGCTAAGCGGCCGAGCTGGCTCAGGGTGCATGGCTGTGGTCTGGGCGCAGAAGGCCTTCGCGCGCCCAATCCTGCTTCCCCACGAAGGAGAACCCGTGGGCAGTGTGATTCGGGTGCCGGAAAGCCCCAGCAAAGCAGCAGGGCCCAGGGATCCAGGGGCAGCCCAGCTCAGCTTCGCCCTATGGAGAGGGGAGGGCCGGGCGCGAAAACGGATAGCATTGCTTTCCTGAGCGGAGGCACGTTGGGGCTGTGGTTTGCTGCCCCAGCAGAGTTTCGCTTTGCAGAATGCAGCTCTCAGAAGCTCATTTTGGGCAATCGGTGCGACGGGGCCTCGGAGCTGAGTGGCCGAGCTGGCTCAGGGGGCATGGCTGGGGCCTGGGCGCAGGAGGCTTTCGCGCGCCCAATCCTGCATTCCCCGCGAAGGAGAACCCGTGGGGAGTGCGTTTCGGGCTCCGGAGACCCCCAGGAAAGCAGCAGGGCCCAGGGATCCAGGGGCAGCCCAGCCCCGCTTTGCCCAATGGAGAGCCGAAGGCCGGGGCGAAAACAGCTTGTGTTGATTTCCTGCAGCGAGGCACGGTGAGGCTGTGGTTTGTTGCCCAAGGAGAGTTTCCCTTTGCAGAATGCAGTTCCCAGAAGCTCGTTATGTGCCATCGCTGCGACGGGGCCTCGGCGCTGAGCGGCGGAGCTGGATCAGGGGGCATGGCAGGGACCTGGGCGCAGAAGGCCTTCGCGCGCCCAATCCTGTTTCCCCACCAAGGAGTACCCATGGGCAGTGTGATTCGGGTGCCGGAAACCCCCAGCAAAGCAGCTGGGCCCAGGGATCCAGGGGCAGTCCAGCCCCGCATCGCCCTATGAAGAGCGCAGGGCCTGGGGGGGAAAACGGCTTGCACTGCTTTCCTGAGCCAAGGCGAGTTGGGGGTGTGGTTTGCTGCCCGAGGAGAGTTTCCCTTTGCAGAATGCAGCTCCCAGAAGCTCGTCATGGGCTGTCGCTGCGAAGGGGCCTCGGCGGTGAGCGGCTGAACTGGCTCAGGGGGCATGGATGGGGCCTGGGCGCAGAAGGCCTTCACGCACCCAATCCTACTTCCCAAAGAAGGAGAACCAGTGGGGAGTGGGTTTCGGGCACTGGAGACCCCCAGCAAAGCAGCAGGGCCCAGGGAGCCAGGGGCAGCCCAGCTCAGCTTCGCCCTATGGAGAGCGGAGGGCCGGGGGCGAAAACAGCTTGTGTTGATTTCCTGCGCCGAGGCAAGTTGAGGCTGTGGTGGGCTGCCCAAGGAGAGTTTCCCTTTGCAGAATGCAGCTCCCAGAAGCTCGTTTTGATTTGCCATTGCGACGGGGCCTCGGCACTGAGCGGCAGAGCTGGCTCAGGTGGCACGGCTGCGGCCTAGGCGCAGAAGGTCTTCGCGCTCCGAATCCTGCTTCCCCACGAATGAGAACCCCTGTGGAGTGTGATTTGGGTGCCAGAAACCCCCAGCAAAGCAGCAGGGCCCAGGGATCCAGGGGCAGCCCAGCTCAGCTTCGCCCTATGGAGAGCGGAGTGCCGGGGGCGAAAACGGATAGCGTTGCTTTCCTGAGCGGAGGCGAGTTGGGGCTGTGCTTTGCTGCCCGAGGAGTGTTTCCCTTTGCAGAATGCAGCTCCCCGAAGCTCGATTTGGGCCGTTGCTGCGACGGGGCCTCGGCGCTGAGCGGCCGAGCTGGCTCAGGGTGCATGGCTGTGGTCTGGGCGCAGAAGGCCTTCGCGCGCCCAATCCTGCTTCCCCACGAAGGAGAACCCGTGGGCAGTGTGATTCGGGTGCCGGAAAGCCCCAGCAAAGCAGCAGGGCCCAGGGATCCAGGGGCAGCCCAGCTCAGCTTCGCCCTATGGAGAGGGGAGGGCCGGGCGCGAAAACGGATAGCATTGCTTTCCTGAGCGGAGGCACGTTGGGGCTGTGGTTTGCTGCCCCAGCAGAGTTTCGCTTTGCAGAATGCAGCTCTCAGAAGCTCATTTTGGGCAATCGGTGCGACGGGGCCTCGGAGCTGAGTGGCCGAGCTGGCTCAGGGGGCATGGCTGGGGCCTGGGCGCAGGAGGCTTTCGCGCGCCCAATCCTGCATTCCCCGCGAAGGAGAACCCGTGGGGAGTGCGTTTCGGGCTCCGGAGACCCCCAGGAAAGCAGCAGGGCCCAGGGATCCAGGGGCAGCCCAGCCCCGCTTTGCCCAATGGAGAGCCGAAGGCCGGGGCGAAAACAGCTTGTGTTGATTTCCTGCAGCGAGGCACGGTGAGGCTGTGGTTTGTTGCCCAAGGAGAGTTTCCCTTTGCAGAATGCAGTTCCCAGAAGCTCGTTATGTGCCATCGCTGCGACGGGGCCTCGGCGCTGAGCGGCCGAGCTGGATCAGGGGGCATGGCAGGGACCTGGGCGCAGAAGGCCTTCGCGCGCCCAATCCTGTTTCCCCACGAAGGAGAACCCGTGGGCAGTGTGATTCGGGTGCCGGAAAGCCCCAGCAAAGCAGCAGGGCCCAGGGATCCAGGGGCAGCCCAGCTCAGCTTCGCCCTATGGAGAGAGGAGTGCCGGGGGCAAAAACGGATAGCGTTGCTTTCCTGAGCGGAGGCGACTTGGGGCTGTGCTTTGCTGCCCTAGGAGTGTTTCCCTTTGCAGAATGCAGCTCCCAGAAGCTCGTTTTGATTTGCCATTGCGACGGGGCCTCGGCACTGAGGGGCAGAGCTGGCTCAGGGGGCATGGCTGCGGCCTAGGCGCAGAAGGTCTTCGCGCTCCGAATCCTGCTTCCCCAGGAATGAGAACCCCTGTGGAGTGTGATTCGGGTGCCTGAAACCACCAGCAAAGCAGCAGGGCCCAGGGATCCAGGGGCTGCCCAGCTCAGCTTCGCCCTATGGAGAGCGGAGTGCCGGGGTGAAAACGGATAGCATTGCTTTCCTGAGCGGAGGCGAGTTGGGGCTGTGCTTCGCTGCCCTAGGAGTGTTTCCCTTTGCAGAATGCAGTTCCCGGGAGCTCGTTATGTGCCGTGGCTGCGACGGGGGCTCGGCGCTGAGCGGCCGAGCTGGATCAGGGGGCATGGCAGGGACCTGGGCGCAGAAGGCCTTCGCGCGCCCAATCCTGTTTCCCCACGAAGGAGTACCCATGGGCAGTGTGATTCGGGTGCCGGAAACCCCCAGCAAAGCAGCTGGGCCCAGGTATCTATGGGCAGCCCAGCCCCACATCGCCCTATGGAGAGCGCAGGGCCTGGGGGGAAAACGGCTTGCACTGCTTTCCTGAGCCAAGGCGCGTTGGGGGTGTGGTTTGCTGCCCGAGGAGAGTTTCCCTTTGCAGAATGCAGCTCCCAGAAGCTCGTTTTGGGCCGTAGCTGCCACGGGTCCTCAGCACTGAGCGGCCGAGCTGGCTCAGGGGGCATGGCTGGGGCCTGGGCGCAGAAGCCTTTCGCGCACCCAATCCTGCATTCCCCACGAAGGAGAACCCGTGGGGAGTGGGATTTGGGCGCCGGAGACCCCCAGCAAAGCAGCAGGGCCCAGGGAGCCAGGGGTGGCCCAGCCCCGCTTTGCCCTATGGAGAGAGGAGGGCCGGGGGCGCAAACAGCTTGTGTTGATTTCCTGCGCCAAGGCACGGTGAGGCTGTGGATTGCTGCCCGAGGAGAGTTTCCCTTTGCAGAATGAAGATCCCAGAAGCTCGTCATGCGCCGTCGCTGCGAAGGGGCCTCGGCGCTGAGCGGCCAAGCTGGCTCAGGGGGCATGGATGGGGCCTGGGCGCAGAAGACCTTCGCGCACCCAATCCTACATCCCAAAGAAGGAGAACCAGTGGGGAGTGGGTTTCGGGCGCTGGAGACCCCCAGCAAAGCAGCAGGGCCCAGGGAGCCAGGGGCATCCCAGCTCAGCTTCACCCTATGGAGAGCGGAGGGCCCGGGGCGAAAACAGCTTGTGTTGATTTCCTGCGCCGAGGCAAGTTGAGGCTGTGGTGGGCTGCCCAAGGAGAGTTTCCCTTTGCAGAATGCAGCTCCCAGAAGGTCGTTTTGATTTGCCATTGCGACGGGGCCTCGGCACTGAGGGGCAGAGCTGGCTCAGGGGGCATGGCTGCGGCCTAGGCGCAGAAGGTCTTCGCGCTCCGAATCCTGCTTCCCCACGAATGAGAACCCCTGTGGAGTGTGATTTGGGTGCCAGAAACCCCCAGCAAAGCAGCAGGGCCCAGGGATCCAGGGGCAGCCCAGCTCAGCTTCGCCCTATGGAGAGCGGAGTGCCGGGGGCGAAAACGGATAGCGTTGCTTTCCTGAGCGGAGGCGAGTTGGGGCTGTGCTTTGCTGCCCGAGGAGTGTTTCCCTTTGCAGAATGCAGCTCCCCGAAGCTCGATTTGGGCCGTCGCTGCGACGGGGCCTCGGCGCTGAGCGGCCGAGCTGGCTCAGGGTGCATGGCTGTGGTCTGGGCGCAGAAGGCCTTCGCGCGCCCAATCCTGCTTCCCCACGAAGGAGAACCCGTGGGCAGTGTGATTCGGGTGCCGGAAAGCCCCAGCAAAGCAGCAGGGCCCAGGGATCCAGGGGCAGCCCAGCTCAGCTTCGCCCTATGGAGAGGGGAGGGCCGGGCGCGAAAACGGATAGCATTGCTTTCCTGAGCGGAGGCACGTTGGGGCTGTGGTTTGCTGCCCCAGCAGAGTTTCGCTTTGCAGAATGCAGCTCTCAGAAGCTCATTTTGGGCAATCGGTGCGACGGGGCCTCGGAGCTGAGTGGCCGAGCTGGCTCAGGGGGCATGGCTGGGGCCTGGGCGCAGGAGGCTTTCGCGCGCCCAATCCTGCATTCCCCGCGAAGGAGAACCCGTGGGGAGTGCGTTTCGGGCTCCGGAGACCCCCAGGAAAGCAGCAGGGCCCAGGGATCCAGGGGCAGCCCAGCCCCGCTTTGCCCAATGGAGAGCCGAAGGCCGGGGCGAAAACAGCTTGTGTTGATTTCCTGCAGCGAGGCACGGTGAGGCTGTGGTTTGTTGCCCAAGGAGAGTTTCCCTTTGCAGAATGCAGTTCCCAGAAGCTCGTTATGTGCCATCGCTGCGACGGGGCCTCGGCGCTGAGCGGCGGAGCTGGATCAGGGGGCATGGCAGGGACCTGGGCGCAGAAGGCCTTCGCGCGCCCAATCCTGTTTCCCCACCAAGGAGTACCCATGGGCAGTGTGATTCGGGTGCCAGAAACCCCCAGCAAAGCAGCTGGGCCCAGGGATCCAGGGGCAGTCCAGCCCCGCATCGCCCTATGAAGAGCGCAGGGCCTGGGGGGGAAAACGGCTTGCACTGCTTTCCTGAGCCAAGGCGAGTTGGGGGTGTGGTTTGCTGCCCGAGGAGAGTTTCCCTTTGCAGAATGCAGCTCCCAGAAGCTCGTCATGGGCTGTCGCTGCGAAGGGGCCTCGGCGGTGAGCGGCTGAACTGGCTCAGGGGGCATGGATGGGGCCTGGGCGCAGAAGGCCTTCACGCACCCAATCCTACTTCCCAAAGAAGGAGAACCAGTGGGGAGTGGGTTTCGGGCACTGGAGACCCCCAGCAAAGCAGCAGGGCCCAGGGAGCCAGGGGCAGCCCAGCTCAGCTTCGCCCTATGGAGAGCGGAGTGCCGTGGGCGAAAACGGATAGCGTTGCTTTCCTGAGCGGAGGCGAGTTGGGGCTGTGCTTTGCTGCCTGAGGAGTGTTTCCCTTTGCAGAATGCAGCTCCCAGAAGCTCGTTTTGGGCCTTCGCTGCGACGGGGCCTCGGCGCTGAGCGGCCGAGCTGGATCAGGGGGCATGGCTGTGGTCTGGGCGCAGAAGGCCTTCGCGCGCCCAATCCTGCTTCCCCACGAAGGAGAACCCGTGGGCAGTGTGATTCGGGTGCCGGAAACCCCCAGCAAAGCAGCAGGGCCCAGGGATCCAGGGGCAGCCCAGCTCAGCTTCGCCCTATGGAGAGGGGAGGGCCGGGCGCGAAAACGGATAGCATTGCTTTCCTGAGCGGAGGCACGTTGGGGCTGTGGTTTGCTGCCCCAGCAGAGTTTCGCTTTGCAGAATGCAGCTCTCAGAAGCTCATTTTGGGCAATCGGTGCGACGGGGCCTCGGAGCTGAGTGGCCGAGCTGGCTCAGGGGGCATGGCTGGGGCCTGGGCGCAGGAGGCTTTCGCGCGCCCAATCCTGCATTCCCCGCGAAGGAGAACCCGTGGGGAGTGCGTTTCGGGCTCCGGAGACCCCCAGGAAAGCAGCAGGGCCCAGGGATCCAGGGGCAGCCCAGCCCCGCTTTGCCCAATGGAGAGCCGAAGGCCGGGGCGAAAACAGCTTGTGTTGATTTCCTGCAGCGAGGCACGGTGAGGCTGTGGTTTGTTGCCCAAGGAGAGTTTCCCTTTGCAGAATGCAGTTCCCAGAAGCTCGTTATGTGCCATCGCTGCGACGGGGCCTCGGCGCTGAGCGGCCGAGCTGGATCAGGGGGCATGGCAGGGACCTGGGCGCAGAAGGCCTTCGCGCGCCCAATCCTGTTTCCCCACGAAGGAGAACCCGTGGGCAGTGTGATTCGGGTGCCGGAAAGCCCCAGCAAAGCAGCAGGGCCCAGGGATCCAGGGGCAGCCCAGCTCAGCTTCGCCCTATGGAGAGAGGAGTGCCGGGGGCAAAAACGGATAGCGTTGCTTTCCTGAGCGGAGGCGACTTGGGGCTGTGCTTTGCTGCCCTAGGAGTGTTTCCCTTTGCAGAATGCAGCTCCCAGAAGCTCGTTTTGATTTGCCATTGCGACGGGGCCTCGGCACTGAGGGGCAGAGCTGGCTCAGGGGGCATGGCTGCGGCCTAGGCGCAGAAGGTCTTCGCGCTCCGAATCCTGCTTCCCCAGGAATGAGAACCCCTGTGGAGTGTGATTCGGGTGCCTGAAACCACCAGCAAAGCAGCAGGGCCCAGGGATCCAGGGGCTGCCCAGCTCAGCTTCGCCCTATGGAGAGCGGAGTGCCGGGGTGAAAACGGATAGCATTGCTTTCCTGAGCGGAGGCGAGTTGGGGCTGTGCTTCGCTGCCCGAGGAGTGTTTCCCTTTGCAGAATGCAGTTCCCGGGAGCTCGTTATGTGCCGTGGCTGCGACGGGGGCTCGGCGCTGAGCGGCCGAGCTGGATCAGGGGGCATGGCAGGGACCTGGGCGCAGAAGGCCTTCGCGCGCCCAATCCTGTTTCCCCACGAAGGAGTACCCATGGGCAGTGTGATTCGGGTGCCGGAAACCCCCAGCAAAGCAGCTGGGCCCAGGTATCTATGGGCAGCCCAGCCCCACATCGCCCTATGGAGAGCGCAGGGCCTGGGGGGAAAACGGCTTGCACTGCTTTCCTGAGCCAAGGCGCGTTGGGGGTGTGGTTTGCTGCCCGAGGAGAGTTTCCCTTTGCAGAATGCAGCTCCCAGAAGCTCGTTTTGGGCCGTAGCTGCCACGGGTCCTCAGCACTGAGCGGCCGAGCTGGCTCAGGGGGCATGGCTGGGGCCTGGGCGCAGAAGCCTTTCGCGCACCCAATCCTGCATTCCCCACGAAGGAGAACCCGTGGGGAGTGGGATTTGGGCGCCGGAGACCCCCAGCAAAGCAGCAGGGCCCAGGGAGCCAGGGGTGGCCCAGCCCCGCTTTGCCCTATGGAGAGAGGAGGGCCGGGGGCGCAAACAGCTTGTGTTGATTTCCTGCGCCAAGGCACGGTGAGGCTGTGGATTGCTGCCCGAGGAGAGTTTCCCTTTGCAGAATGAAGATCCCAGAAGCTCGTCATGCGCCGTCGCTGCGAAGGGGCCTCGGCGCTGAGCGGCCAAGCTGGCTCAGGGGGCATGGATGGGGCCTGGGCGCAGAAGACCTTCGCGCACCCAATCCTACATCCCAAAGAAGGAGAACCAGTGGGGAGTGGGTTTCGGGCGCTGGAGACCCCCAGCAAAGCAGCAGGGCCCAGGGAGCCAGGGGCATCCCAGCTCAGCTTCACCCTATGGAGAGCGGAGGGCCCGGGGCGAAAACAGCTTGTGTTGATTTCCTGCGCCGAGGCAAGTTGAGGCTGTGGTGGGCTGCCCAAGGAGAGTTTCCCTTTGCAGAATGCAGCTCCCAGAAGGTCGTTTTGATTTGCCATTGCGACGGGGCCTCGGCACTGAGGGGCAGAGCTGGCTCAGGGGGCATGGCTGCGGCCTAGGCGCAGAAGGTCTTCGCGCTCCGAATCCTGCTTCCCCACGAATGAGAACCCCTGTGGAGTGTGATTTGGGTGCCAGAAACCCCCAGCAAAGCAGCAGGGCCCAGGGATCCAGGGGCAGCCCAGCTCAGCTTCGCCCTATGGAGAGCGGAGTGCCGGGGGCGAAAATGGATAGCGTTGCTTTCCTGAGCGGAGGCACGTTGGGGCTGTGCTTTGCTGCCCGAGGAGTGTTTCCCTTTGCAGAATGCAGCTCCCCGAAGCTCGATTTGGGCCGTCGCTGCGACGGGGCCTCGGCGCTGAGCGGCCGAGCTGGCTCAGGGTGCATGGCTGTGGTCTGGGCGCAGAAGGCCTTCGCGCGCCCAATCCTGCTTCCCCACGAAGGAGAACCCGTGGGCAGTGTGATTCGGGTGCCGGAAAGCCCCAGCAAAGCAGCAGGGCCCAGGGATCCAGGGGCAGCCCAGCTCAGCTTCGCCCTATGGAGAGGGGAGGGCCGGGCGCGAAAACGGATAGCATTGCTTTCCTGAGCGGAGGCACGTTGGGGCTGTGGTTTGCTGCCCCAGCAGAGTTTCGCTTTGCAGAATGCAGCTCTCAGAAGCTCATTTTGGGCAATCGGTGCGACGGGGCCTCGGAGCTGAGTGGCCGAGCTGGCTCAGGGGGCATGGCTGGGGCCTGGGCGCAGGAGGCTTTCGCGCGCCCAATCCTGCATTCCCCGCGAAGGAGAACCCGTGGGGAGTGCGTTTCGGGCTCCGGAGACCCCCAGGAAAGCAGCAGGGCCCAGGGATCCAGGGGCAGCCCAGCCCCGCTTTGCCCAATGGAGAGCCGAAGGCCGGGGCGAAAACAGCTTGTGTTGATTTCCTGCAGCGAGGCACGGTGAGGCTGTGGTTTGTTGCCCAAGGAGAGTTTCCCTTTGCAGAATGCAGTTCCCAGAAGCTCGTTATGTGCCATCGCTGCGACGGGGCCTCGGCGCTGAGCGGCGGAGCTGGATCAGGGGGCATGGCAGGGACCTGGGCGCAGAAGGCCTTCGCGCGCCCAATCCTGTTTCCCCACCAAGGAGTACCCATGGGCAGTGTGATTCGGGTGCCAGAAACCCCCAGCAAAGCAGCTGGGCCCAGGGATCCAGGGGCAGTCCAGCCCCGCATCGCCCTATGAAGAGCGCAGGGCCTGGGGGGGAAAACGGCTTGCACTGCTTTCCTGAGCCAAGGCGAGTTGGGGGTGTGGTTTGCTGCCCGAGGAGAGTTTCCCTTTGCAGAATGCAGCTCCCAGAAGCTCGTCATGGGCTGTCGCTGCGAAGGGGCCTCGGCGGTGAGCGGCTGAACTGGCTCAGGGGGCATGGATGGGGCCTGGGCGCAGAAGGCCTTCACGCACCCAATCCTACTTCCCAAAGAAGGAGAACCAGTGGGGAGTGGGTTTCGGGCACTGGAGACCCCCAGCAAAGCAGCAGGGCCCAGGGAGCCAGGGGCAGCCCAGCTCAGCTTCGCCCTATGGAGAGCGGAGGGCCGGGGGCGAAAACAGCTTGTGTTGATTTCCTGCGCCGAGGCAAGTTGAGGCTGTGGTGGGCTGCCCAAGGAGAGTTTCCCTTTGCAGAATGCAGCTCCCAGAAGCTCGTTTTGATTTGCCATTGCGACGGGGCCTCGGCACTGAGCGGCAGAGCTGGCTCAGGTGGCACGGCTGCGGCCTAGGCGCAGAAGGTCTTCGCGCTCCGAATCCTGCTTCCCCACGAATGAGAACCCCTGTGGAGTGTGATTTGGGTGCCAGAAACCCCCAGCAAAGCAGCAGGGCCCAGGGATCCAGGGGCAGCCCAGCTCAGCTTCGCCCTATGGAGAGCGGAGTGCCGGGGGCGAAAACGGATAGCGTTGCTTTCCTGAGCGGAGGCGAGTTGGGGCTGTGCTTTGCTGCCCGAGGAGTGTTTCCCTTTGCAGAATGCAGCTCCCCGAAGCTCGATTTGGGCCGTCGCTGCGACGGGGCCTCGGCGCTGAGCGGCCGAGCTGGCTCAGGGTGCATGGCTGTGGTCTGGGCGCAGAAGGCCTTCGCGCGCCCAATCCTGCTTCCCCACGAAGGAGAACCCGTGGGCAGTGTGATTCGGGTGCCGGAAAGCCCCAGCAAAGCAGCAGGGCCCAGGGATCCAGGGGCAGCCCAGCTCAGCTTCGCCCTATGGAGAGGGGAGGGCCGGGCGCGAAAACGGATAGCATTGCTTTCCTGAGCGGAGGCACGTTGGGGCTGTGGTTTGCTGCCCCAGCAGAGTTTCGCTTTGCAGAATGCAGCTCTCAGAAGCTCATTTTGGGCAATTGGTGCGACGGGGCCTCGGAGCTGAGTGGCCGAGCTGGCTCAGGGGGCATGGCTGGGGCCTGGGCGCAGGAGGCTTTCGCGCGCCCAATCCTGCATTCCCCGCGAAGGAGAACCCGTGGGGAGTGCGTTTCGGGCTCAGGAGACCCCCAGGAAAGCAGCAGGGCCCAGGGATCCAGGGGCAGCCCAGCCCCGCTTTGCCCAATGGAGAGCCGAAGGCCGGGGCGAAAACAGCTTGTGTTGATTTCCTGCAGCGAGGCACGGTGAGGCTGTGGTTTGTTGCCCAAGGAGAGTTTCCCTTTGCAGAATGCAGTTCCCAGAAGCTCGTTATGTGCCATCGCTGCGACGGGGCCTCGGCGCTGAGCGGCCGAGCTGGATCAGGGGGCATGGCAGGGACCTGGGCGCAGAAGGCCTTCGCGCGCCCAATCCTGTTTCCCCACGAAGGAGTACCCATGGGCAGTGTGATTCGGGTGCCGGAAACCCCCAGCAAAGCAGCTGGGCCCAGGGATCCAGGGGCAGTCCAGCCCCGCATCGCCCTATGAAGAGCGCAGGGCCTGGGGGGGAAAACGGCTTGCACTGCTTTCCTGAGCCAAGGCGAGTTGGGGGTGTGGTTTGCTGCCCGAGGAGAGTTTCCCTTTGCAGAATGCAGCTCCCAGAAGCTCGTCATGGGCTGTCGCTGCGAAGGGGCCTCGGCGGTGAGCGGCTGAACTGGCTCAGGGGGCATGGATGGGGCCTGGGCGCAGAAGGCCTTCACGCACCCAATCCTACTTCCCAAAGAAGGAGAACCAGTGGGGAGTGGGTTTCGGGCACTGGAGACCCCCAGCAAAGCAGCAGGGCCCAGGGAGCCAGGGGCAGCCCAGCTCAGCTTCGCCCTATGGAGAGCGGAGGGCCGGGGGCGAAAACAGCTTGTGTTGATTTCCTGCGCCGAGGCAAGTTGAGGCTGTGGTGGGCTGCCCAAGGAGAGTTTCCCTTTGCAGAATGCAGCTCCCAGAAGCTCGTTTTGATTTGCCATTGCGACGGGGCCTCGGCACTGAGCGGCAGAGCTGGCTCAGGTGGCACGGCTGCGGCCTAGGCGCAGAAGGTCTTCGCGCTCCGAATCCTGCTTCCCCACGAATGCGAACCCCTGTGGAGTGTGATTTGGGTGCCAGAAACCCCCAGCAAAGCAGCAGGGCCCAGGGATCCAGGGGCAGCCCAGCTCAGCTTCGCCCTATGGAGAGCGGAGTGCCGGGGGCGAAAACGGATAGCGTTGCTTTCCTGAGCGGAGGCGAGTTGGGGCTGTGCTTTGCTGCCCGAGGAGTGTTTCCCTTTGCAGAATGCAGCTCCCCGAAGCTCGATTTGGGCCTTCGCTGCGACGGGGCCTCGGCGCTGAGCGGCCGAGCTGGCTCAGGGTGCATGGCTGTGGTCTGGGCGCAGAAGGCCTTCGCGCGCCCAATCCTGCTTCCCCACGAAGGAGAACCCGTGGGCAGTGTGATTCGGGTGCCGGAAACCCCCAGCAAAGCAGCAGGGCCCAGGGATCCAGGGGCAGCCCAGCTCAGCTTCGCCCTATGGAGAGGGGAGGGCCGGGCGCGAAAACGGATAGCATTGCTTTCCTGAGCGGAGGCACGTTGGGGCTGTGGTTTGCTGCCCCAGCAGAGTTTCGCTTTGCAGAATGCAGCTCTCAGAAGCTCATTTTGGGCAATCGGTGCGACGGGGCCTCGGAGCTGAGTGGCCGAGCTGGCTCAGGGGGCATGGCTGGGGCCTGGGCGCAGGAGGCTTTCGCGCGCCCAATCCTGCATTCCCCGCGAAGGAGAACCCGTGGGGAGTGCGTTTCGGGCTCCGGAGACCCCCAGGAAAGCAGCAGGGCCCAGGGATCCAGGGGCAGCCCAGCCCCGCTTTGCCCAATGGAGAGCCGAAGGCCGGGGCGAAAACAGCTTGTGTTGATTTCCTGCAGCGAGGCACGGTGAGGCTGTGGTTTGTTGCCCAAGGAGAGTTTCCCTTTGCAGAATGCAGTTCCCAGAAGCTCGTTATGTGCCATCGCTGCGACGGGGCCTCGGCGCTGAGCGGCCGAGCTGGATCAGGGGGCATGGCAGGGACCTGGGCGCAGAAGGCCTTCGCGCGCCCAATCCTGTTTCCCCACGAAGGAGAACCCGTGGGCAGTGTGATTCGGGTGCCGGAAAGCCCCAGCAAAGCAGCAGGGCCCAGGGATCCAGGGGCAGCCCAGCTCAGCTTCGCCCTATGGAGAGAGGAGTGCCGGGGGCAAAAACGGATAGCGTTGCTTTCCTGAGCGGAGGCGACTTGGGGCTGTGCTTTGCTGCCCTAGGAGTGTTTCCCTTTGCAGAATGCAGCTCCCAGAAGCTCGTTTTGATTTGCCATTGCGACGGGGCCTCGGCACTGAGGGGCAGAGCTGGCTCAGGGGGCATGGCTGCGGCCTAGGCGCAGAAGGTCTTTGCGCTCCGAATCCTGCTTCCCCAGGAATGAGAACCCCTGTGGAGTGTGATTCGGGTGCCTGAAACCACCAGCAAAGCAGCAGGGCCCAGGGATCCAGGGGCTGCCCAGCTCAGCTTCGCCCTATGGAGAGCGGAGTGCCGGGGTGAAAACGGATAGCATTGCTTTCCTGAGCGGAGGCGAGTTGGGGCTGTGCTTCGCTGCCCGAGGAGTGTTTCCCTTTGCAGAATGCAGTTCCCGGGAGCTCGTTATGTGCCGTGGCTGCGACGGGGGCTCGGCGCTGAGCGGCCGAGCTGGATCAGGGGGCATGGCAGGGACCTGGGCGCAGAAGGCCTTCGCGCGCCCAATCCTGTTTCCCCACGAAGGAGTACCCATGGGCAGTGTGATTCGGGTGCCGGAAACCCCCAGCAAAGCAGCTGGGCCCAGGTATCTATGGGCAGCCCAGCCCCACATCGCCCTATGGAGAGCGCAAGGCCTGGGGGGAAAACGGCTTGCACTGCTTTCCTGAGCCAAGGCGCGTTGGGGGTGTGGTTTGCTGCCCGAGGAGAGTTTCCCTTTGCAGAATGCAGCTCCCCGAAGCTCGATTTGGGCCGTCGCTGCGACGGGGCCTCGGCGCTGAGCGGCCGAGCTGGCTCAGGGTGCATGGCTGTGGTCTGGGCGCAGAAGGCCTTCGCGCGCCCAATCCTGCTTCCCCACGAAGGAGAACCCGTGGGCAGTGTGATTCGGGTGCCGGAAAGCCCCAGCAAAGCAGCAGGGCCCAGGGATCCAGGGGCAGCCCAGCTCAGCTTCGCCCTATGGAGAGGGGAGGGCCGGGCGCGAAAACGGATAGCATTGCTTTCCTGAGCGGAGGCACGTTGGGGCTGTGGTTTGCTGCCCCAGCAGAGTTTCGCTTTGCAGAATGCAGCTCTCAGAAGCTCATTTTGGGCAATTGGTGCGACGGGGCCTCGGAGCTGAGTGGCCGAGCTGGCTCAGGGGGCATGGCTGGGGCCTGGGCGCAGGAGGCTTTCGCGCGCCCAATCCTGCATTCCCCGCGAAGGAGAACCCGTGGGGAGTGCGTTTCGGGCTCAGGAGACCCCCAGGAAAGCAGCAGGGCCCAGGGATCCAGGGGCAGCCCAGCCCCGCTTTGCCCAATGGAGAGCCGAAGGCCGGGGCGAAAACAGCTTGTGTTGATTTCCTGCAGCGAGGCACGGTGAGGCTGTGGTTTGTTGCCCAAGGAGAGTTTCCCTTTGCAGAATGCAGTTCCCAGAAGCTCGTTATGTGCCATCGCTGCGACGGGGCCTCGGCGCTGAGCGGCCGAGCTGGATCAGGGGGCATGGCAGGGACCTGGGCGCAGAAGGCCTTCGCGCGCCCAATCCTGTTTCCCCACGAAGGAGTACCCATGGGCAGTGTGATTCGGGTGCCGGAAACCCCCAGCAAAGCAGCTGGGCCCAGGGATCCAGGGGCAGTCCAGCCCCGCATCGCCCTATGAAGAGCGCAGGGCCTGGGGGGGAAAACGGCTTGCACTGCTTTCCTGAGCCAAGGCGAGTTGGGGGTGTGGTTTGCTGCCCGAGGAGAGTTTCCCTTTGCAGAATGCAGCTCCCAGAAGCTCGTCATGGGCTGTCGCTGCGAAGGGGCCTCGGCGGTGAGCGGCTGAACTGGCTCAGGGGGCATGGATGGGGCCTGGGCGCAGAAGGCCTTCACGCACCCAATCCTACTTCCCAAAGAAGGAGAACCAGTGGGGAGTGGGTTTCGGGCACTGGAGACCCCCAGCAAAGCAGCAGGGCCCAGGGAGCCAGGGGCAGCCCAGCTCAGCTTCGCCCTATGGAGAGCGGAGGGCCGGGGGCGAAAACAGCTTGTGTTGATTTCCTGCGCCGAGGCAAGTTGAGGCTGTGGTGGGCTGCCCAAGGAGAGTTTCCCTTTGCAGAATGCAGCTCCCAGAAGCTCGTTTTGATTTGCCATTGCGACGGGGCCTCGGCACTGAGCGGCAGAGCTGGCTCAGGTGGCACGGCTGCGGCCTAGGCGCAGAAGGTCTTCGCGCTCCGAATCCTGCTTCCCCACGAATGCGAACCCCTGTGGAGTGTGATTTGGGTGCCAGAAACCCCCAGCAAAGCAGCAGGGCCCAGGGATCCAGGGGCAGCCCAGCTCAGCTTCGCCCTATGGAGAGCGGAGTGCCGGGGGCGAAAACGGATAGCGTTGCTTTCCTGAGCGGAGGCGAGTTGGGGCTGTGCTTTGCTGCCCGAGGAGTGTTTCCCTTTGCAGAATGCAGCTCCCCGAAGCTCGATTTGGGCCTTCGCTGCGACGGGGCCTCGGCGCTGAGCGGCCGAGCTGGCTCAGGGTGCATGGCAGTGGTCTGGGCGCAGAAGGCCTTCGCGCGCCCAATCCTGCTTCCCCACGAAGGAGAACCCGTGGGCAGTGTGATTCGGGTGCCGGAAAGCCCCAGCAAAGCAGCAGGGCCCAGGGATCCAGGGGCAGCCCAGCTCAGCTTCGCCCTATGGAGAGGGGAGGGCCGGGCGCGAAAACGGATAGCATTGCTTTCCTGAGCGGAGGCACGTTGGGGCTGTGGTTTGCTGCCCCAGCAGAGTTTCGCTTTGCAGAATGCAGCTCTCAGAAGCTCATTTTGGGCAATCGGTGCGACGGGGCCTCGGAGCTGAGTGGCCGAGCTGGCTCAGGGGGCATGGCTGGGGCCTGGGCGCAGGAGGCTTTCGCGCGCCCAATCCTGCATTCCCCGCGAAGGAGAACCCGTGGGGAGTGCGTTTCGGGCTCCGGAGACCCCCAGGAAAGCAGCAGGGCCCAGGGATCCAGGGGCAGCCCAGCCCCGCTTTGCCCAATGGAGAGCCGAAGGCCGGGGCGAAAACAGCTTGTGTTGATTTCCTGCAGCGAGGCACGGTGAGGCTGTGGTTTGTTGCCCAAGGAGAGTTTCCCTTTGCAGAATGCAGTTCCCAGAAGCTCGTTATGTGCCATCGCTGCGACGGGGCCTCGGCGCTGAGCGGCCGAGCTGGATCAGGGGGCATGGCAGGGACCTGGGCGCAGAAGGCCTTCGCGCGCCCAATCCTGTTTCCCCACGAAGGAGAACCCGTGGGCAGTGTGATTCGGGTGCCGGAAAGCCCCAGCAAAGCAGCAGGGCCCAGGGATCCAGGGGCAGCCCAGCTCAGCTTCGCCCTATGGAGAGAGGAGTGCCGGGGGCAAAAACGGATAGCGTTGCTTTCCTGAGCGGAGGCGACTTGGGGCTGTGCTTTGCTGCCCTAGGAGTGTTTCCCTTTGCAGAATGCAGCTCCCAGAAGCTCGTTTTGATTTGCCATTGCGACGGGGCCTCGGCACTGAGGGGCAGAGCTGGCTCAGGGGGCATGGCTGCGGCCTAGGCGCAGAAGGTCTTTGCGCTCCGAATCCTGCTTCCCCAGGAATGAGAACCCCTGTGGAGTGTGATTCGGGTGCCTGAAACCACCAGCAAAGCAGCAGGGCCCAGGGATCCAGGGGCTGCCCAGCTCAGCTTCGCCCTATGGAGAGCGGAGTGCCGGGGTGAAAACGGATAGCATTGCTTTCCTGAGCGGAGGCGAGTTGGGGCTGTGCTTCGCTGCCCGAGGAGTGTTTCCCTTTGCAGAATGCAGTTCCCGGGAGCTCGTTATGTGCCGTGGCTGCGACGGGGGCTCGGCGCTGAGCGGCCGAGCTGGATCAGGGGGCATGGCAGGGACCTGGGCGCAGAAGGCCTTCGCGCGCCCAATCCTGTTTCCCCACGAAGGAGTACCCATGGGCAGTGTGATTCGGGTGCCGGAAACCCCCAGCAAAGCAGCTGGGCCCAGGTATCTATGGGCAGCCCAGCCCCACATCGCCCTATGGAGAGCGCAGGGCCTGGGGGGAAAACGGCTTGCACTGCTTTCCTGAGCCAAGGCGCGTTGGGGGTGTGGTTTGCTGCCCGAGGAGAGTTTCCCTTTGCAGAATGCAGCTCCCCGAAGCTCGATTTGGGCCGTCGCTGCGACGGGGCCTCGGCGCTGAGCGGCCGAGCTGGCTCAGGGTGCATGGCTGTGGTCTGGGCGCAGAAGGCCTTCGCGCGCCCAATCCTGCTTCCCCACGAAGGAGAACCCGTGGGCAGTGTGATTCGGGTGCCGGAAAGCCCCAGCAAAGCAGCAGGGCCCAGGGATCCAGGGGCAGCCCAGCTCAGCTTCGCCCTATGGAGAGGGGAGGGCCGGGCGCGAAAACGGATAGCATTGCTTTCCTGAGCGGAGGCACGTTGGGGCTGTGGTTTGCTGCCCCAGCAGAGTTTCGCTTTGCAGAATGCAGCTCTCAGAAGCTCATTTTGGGCAATTGGTGCGACGGGGCCTCGGAGCTGAGTGGCCGAGCTGGCTCAGGGGGCATGGCTGGGGCCTGGGCGCAGGAGGCTTTCGCGCGCCCAATCCTGCATTCCCCGCGAAGGAGAACCCGTGGGGAGTGCGTTTCGGGCTCAGGAGACCCCCAGGAAAGCAGCAGGGCCCAGGGATCCAGGGGCAGCCCAGCCCCGCTTTGCCCAATGGAGAGCCGAAGGCCGGGGCGAAAACAGCTTGTGTTGATTTCCTGCAGCGAGGCACGGTGAGGCTGTGGTTTGTTGCCCAAGGAGAGTTTCCCTTTGCAGAATGCAGTTCCCAGAAGCTCGTTATGTGCCATCGCTGCGACGGGGCCTCGGCGCTGAGCGGCCGAGCTGGATCAGGGGGCATGGCAGGGACCTGGGCGCAGAAGGCCTTCGCGCGCCCAATCCTGTTTCCCCACGAAGGAGTACCCATGGGCAGTGTGATTCGGGTGCCGGAAACCCCCAGCAAAGCAGCTGGGCCCAGGGATCCAGGGGCAGTCCAGCCCCGCATCGCCCTATGAAGAGCGCAGGGCCTGGGGGGGAAAACGGCTTGCACTGCTTTCCTGAGCCAAGGCGAGTTGGGGGTGTGGTTTGCTGCCCGAGGAGAGTTTCCCTTTGCAGAATGCAGCTCCCAGAAGCTCGTCATGGGCTGTCGCTGCGAAGGGGCCTCGGCGGTGAGCGGCTGAACTGGCTCAGGGGGCATGGATGGGGCCTGGGCGCAGAAGGCCTTCACGCACCCAATCCTACTTCCCAAAGAAGGAGAACCAGTGGGGAGTGGGTTTCGGGCACTGGAGACCCCCAGCAAAGCAGCAGGGCCCAGGGAGCCAGGGGCAGCCCAGCTCAGCTTCGCCCTATGGAGAGCGGAGGGCCGGGGGCGAAAACAGCTTGTGTTGATTTCCTGCGCCGAGGCAAGTTGAGGCTGTGGTGGGCTGCCCAAGGAGAGTTTCCCTTTGCAGAATGCAGCTCCCAGAAGCTCGTTTTGATTTGCCATTGCGACGGGGCCTCGGCACTGAGCGGCAGAGCTGGCTCAGGTGGCACGGCTGCGGCCTAGGCGCAGAAGGTCTTCGCGCTCCGAATCCTGCTTCCCCACGAATGCGAACCCCTGTGGAGTGTGATTTGGGTGCCAGAAACCCCCAGCAAAGCAGCAGGGCCCAGGGATCCAGGGGCAGCCCAGCTCAGCTTCGCCCTATGGAGAGCGGAGTGCCGGGGGCGAAAACGGATAGCGTTGCTTTCCTGAGCGGAGGCGAGTTGGGGCTGTGCTTTGCTGCCCGAGGAGTGTTTCCCTTTGCAGAATGCAGCTCCCCGAAGCTCGATTTGGGCCTTCGCTGCGACGGGGCCTCGGCGCTGAGCGGCCGAGCTGGCTCAGGGTGCATGGCTGTGGTCTGGGCGCAGAAGGCCTTCGCGCGCCCAATCCTGCTTCCCCACGAAGGAGAACCCGTGGGCAGTGTGATTCGGGTGCCGGAAAGCCCCAGCAAAGCAGCAGGGCCCAGGGATCCAGGGGCAGCCCAGCTCAGCTTCGCCCTATGGAGAGGGGAGGGCCGGGCGCGAAAACGGATAGCATTGCTTTCCTGAGCGGAGGCACGTTGGGGCTGTGGTTTGCTGCCCCAGCAGAGTTTCGCTTTGCAGAATGCAGCTCTCAGAAGCTCATTTTGGGCAATCGGTGCGACGGGGCCTCGGAGCTGAGTGGCCGAGCTGGCTCAGGGGGCATGGCTGGGGCCTGGGCGCAGGAGGCTTTCGCGCGCCCAATCCTGCATTCCCCGCGAAGGAGAACCCGTGGGGAGTGCGTTTCGGGCTCCGGAGACCCCCAGGAAAGCAGCAGGGCCCAGGGATCCAGGGGCAGCCCAGCCCCGCTTTGCCCAATGGAGAGCCGAAGGCCGGGGCGAAAACAGCTTGTGTTGATTTCCTGCAGCGAGGCACGGTGAGGCTGTGGTTTGTTGCCCAAGGAGAGTTTCCCTTTGCAGAATGCAGTTCCCAGAAGCTCGTTATGTGCCATCGCTGCGACGGGGCCTCGGCGCTGAGCGGCCGAGCTGGATCAGGGGGCATGGCAGGGACCTGGGCGCAGAAGGCCTTCGCGCGCCCAATCCTGTTTCCCCACGAAGGAGAACCCGTGGGCAGTGTGATTCGGGTGCCGGAAAGCCCCAGCAAAGCAGCAGGGCCCAGGGATCCAGGGGCAGCCCAGCTCAGCTTCGCCCTATGGAGAGAGGAGTGCCGGGGGCAAAAACGGATAGCGTTGCTTTCCTGAGCGGAGGCGACTTGGGGCTGTGCTTTGCTGCCCTAGGAGTGTTTCCCTTTGCAGAATGCAGCTCCCAGAAGCTCGTTTTGATTTGCCATTGCGACGGGGCCTCGGCACTGAGGGGCAGAGCTGGCTCAGGGGGCATGGCTGCGGCCTAGGCGCAGAAGGTCTTTGCGCTCCGAATCCTGCTTCCCCAGGAATGAGAACCCCTGTGGAGTGTGATTCGGGTGCCTGAAACCACCAGCAAAGCAGCAGGGCCCAGGGATCCAGGGGCTGCCCAGCTCAGCTTCGCCCTATGGAGAGCGGAGTGCCGGGGTGAAAACGGATAGCATTGCTTTCCTGAGCGGAGGCGAGTTGGGGCTGTGCTTCGCTGCCCGAGGAGTGTTTCCCTTTGCAGAATGCAGTTCCCGGGAGCTCGTTATGTGCCGTGGCTGCGACGGGGGCTCGGCGCTGAGCGGCCGAGCTGGATCAGGGGGCATGGCAGGGACCTGGGCGCAGAAGGCCTTCGCGCGCCCAATCCTGTTTCCCCACGAAGGAGTACCCATGGGCAGTGTGATTCGGGTGCCGGAAACCCCCAGCAAAGCAGCTGGGCCCAGGTATCTATGGGCAGCCCAGCCCCACATCGCCCTATGGAGAGCGCAGGGCCTGGGGGGAAAACGGCTTGCACTGCTTTCCTGAGCCAAGGCGCGTTGGGGGTGTGGTTTGCTGCCCGAGGAGAGTTTCCCTTTGCAGAATGCAGCTCCCAGAAGCTCGTTTTGGGCCGTAGCTGCCACGGGTCCTCAGCACTGAGCGGCCGAGCTGGCTCAGGGGGAATGGCTGGGGCCTGGGCGCAGAAGCCTTTCGCGCACCCAATCCTGCATTCCCCACGAAGGAGAACCCATGGGGAGTGGGATTTGGGCGCCGGAGACCCCCAGCAAAGCAGCAGGGCCCAGGGAGCCAGGGGTGGCCCAGCCCCGCTTTGCCCTATGGAGAGAGGAGGGCCGGGGGCGCAAACAGCTTGTGTTGATTTCCTGCGCCAAGGCACGGTGAGGCTGTGGATTGCTGCCCGAGGAGAGTTTCCCTTTGCAGAATGAAGATCCCAGAAGCTCGTCATGCGCCGTCGCTGCGAAGGGGCCTCGGCGCTGAGCGGCCAAGCTGGCTCAGGGGGCATGGATGGGGCCTGGGCGCAGAAGACCTTCGCGCACCCAATCCTACATCCCAAAGAAGGAGAACCAGTGGGGAGTGGGTTTCGGGCGCTGGAGACCCCCAGCAAAGCAGCAGGGCCCAGGGAGCCAGGGGCATCCCAGCTCAGCTTCACCCTATGGAGAGCGGAGGGCCCGGGGCGAAAACAGCTTGTGTTGATTTCCTGCGCCGAGGCAAGTTGAGGCTGTGGTGGGCTGCCCAAGGAGAGTTTCCCTTTGCAGAATGCAGCTCCCAGAAGGTCGTTTTGATTTGCCATTGCGACGGGGCCTCGGCACTGAGGGGCAGAGCTGGCTCAGGGGGCATGGCTGCGGCCTAGGCGCAGAAGGTCTTCGCGCTCCGAATCCTGCTTCCCCACGAATGAGAACCCCTGTGGAGTGTGATTTGGGTGCCAGAAACCCCCAGCAAAGCAGCAGGGCCCAGGGATCCAGGGGCAGCCCAGCTCAGCTTCGCCCTATGGAGAGCGGAGTGCCGGGGGCAAAAATGGATAGCATTGCTTTCCTGAGCGGAGGCGAGTTGGGGCTGTGCTTTGCTGCCCGAGGAGTGTTTCCCTTTGCAGAATGCAGCTCCCCGAAGCTCGATTTGGGCCGTCGCTGCGACGGGGCCTCGGCGCTGAGCGGCCGAGCTGGCTCAGGGTGCATGGCTGTGGTCTGGGCGCAGAAGGCCTTCGCGCGCCCAATCCTGCTTCCCCACGAAGGAGAACCCGTGGGCAGTGTGATTCGGGTGCCGGAAAGCCCCAGCAAAGCAGCAGGGCCCAGGGATCCAGGGGCAGCCCAGCTCAGCTTCGCCCTATGGAGAGGGGAGGGCCGGGCGCGAAAACGGATAGCATTGCTTTCCTGAGCGGAGGCACGTTGGGGCTGTGGTTTGCTGCCCCAGCAGAGTTTCGCTTTGCAGAATGCAGCTCTCAGAAGCTCATTTTGGGCAATCGGTGCGACGGGGCCTCGGAGCTGAGTGGCCGAGCTGGCTCAGGGGGCATGGCTGGGGCCTGGGCGCAGGAGGCTTTCGCGCGCCCAATCCTGCATTCCCCGCGAAGGAGAACCCGTGGGGAGTGCGTTTCGGGCTCCGGAGACCCCCAGGAAAGCAGCAGGGCCCAGGGATCCAGGGGCAGCCCAGCCCCGCTTTGCCCAATGGAGAGCCGAAGGCCGGGGCGAAAACAGCTTGTGTTGATTTCCTGCAGCGAGGCACGGTGAGGCTGTGGTTTGTTGCCCAAGGAGAGTTTCCCTTTGCAGAATGCAGTTCCCAGAAGCTCGTTATGTGCCATCGCTGCGACGGGGCCTCGGCGCTGAGCGGCCGAGCTGGATCAGGGGGCATGGCAGGGACCTGGGCGCAGAAGGCCTTCGCGCGCCCAATCCTGTTTCCCCACCAAGGAGTACCCATGGGCAGTGTGATTCGGGTGCCGGAAACCCCCAGCAAAGCAGCTGGGCCCAGGGATCCAGGGGCAGTCCAGCCCCGCATCGCCCTATGAAGAGCGCAGGGCCTGGGGGGGAAAACGGCTTGCACTGCTTTCCTGAGCCAAGGCGAGTTGGGGGTGTGGTTTGCTGCCCGAGGAGAGTTTCCCTTTGCAGAATGCAGCTCCCAGAAGCTCGTCATGGGCTGTCGCTGCGAAGGGGCCTCGGCGGTGAGCGGCTGAACTGGCTCAGGGGGCATGGATGGGGCCTGGGCGCAGAAGGCCTTCACGCATCCAATCCTACTTCCCAAAGAAGGAGAACCAGTGGGGAGTGGGTTTCGGGCACTGGAGACCCCCAGCAAAGCAGCAGGGCCCAGGGAGCCAGGGGCAGCCCAGCTCAGCTTCGCCCTATGGAGAGCGGAGGGCCGGGGGCGAAAACAGCTTGTGTTGATTTCCTGCAGCGAGGCACGGTGAGGCTGTGGTTTGTTGCCCAAGGAGAGTTTCCCTTTGCAGAATGCAGCTCCCAGAAGCTCGTCATGGGCTGTCGCTGCGAAGGGGCCTCGGCGGTGAGCGGCTGAACTGGCTCAGGGGGCATTGATGGGGCCTGGGCGCAGAAGGCCTTCACGCATCCAATCCTACTTCCCAAAGAAGGAGAACCAGTGGGGAGTGGGTTTCGGGCACTGGAGACCCCCAGCAAAGCAGCAGGGCCCAGGGAGCCAGGGGCAGCCCAGCTCAGCTTCGCCCTATGGAGAGCGGAGGGCCGGGGGCGAAAACAGCTTGTGTTGATTTCCTGCGCCGAGGCAAGTTGAGGCTGTGGTGGGCTGCCCAAGGAGAGTTTCCCTTTGCAGAATGCAGCTCCCAGAAGCTCGTTTTGATTTGCCATTGCGACGGGGCCTCGGCACTGAGCGGCAGAGCTGGCTCAGGTGGCACGGCTGCGGCCTAGGCGCAGAAGGTCTTCGCGCTCCGAATCCTGCTTCCCCACGAATGAGAACCCCTGTGGAGTGTGATTTGGGTGCCAGAAACCCCCAGCAAAGCAGCAGGGCCCAGGGATCCAGGGGCAGCCCAGCTCAGCTTCGCCCTATGGAGAGCGGAGTGCCGGGGGCGAAAACGGATAGCGTTGCTTTCCTGAGCGGAGGCGAGTTGGGGCTGTGCTTTGCTGCCCGAGGAGTGTTTCCCTTTGCAGAATGCAGCTCCCCGAAGCTCGATTTGGGCCGTCGCTGCGACGGGGCCTCGGCGCTGAGCGGCCGAGCTGGCTCAGGGTGCATGGCTGTGGTCTGGGCGCAGAAGGCCTTCGCGCGCCCAATCCTGCTTCCCCACGAAGGAGAACCCGTGGGCAGTGTGATTCGGGTGCCGGAAAGCCCCAGCAAAGCAGCAGGGCCCAGGGATCCAGGGGCAGCCCAGCTCAGCTTCGCCCTATGGAGAGGGGAGGGCCGGGCGCGAAAACGGATAGCATTGCTTTCCTGAGCGGAGGCACGTTGGGGCTGTGGTTTGCTGCCCCAGCAGAGTTTCGCTTTGCAGAATGCAGCTCTCAGAAGCTAATTTTGGGCAATCGCTGCGACGGGGCCTCGGCGCTGAGGGGCAGAGCTGGCTCAGGGGGCATGGCTGCGGCCTAGGCGCAGAAGGTCTTCGCGCTCCGAATCCTGCTTCCCCAGGAATGAGAACCCCTGTGGAGTGTGATTCGGGTGCCTGAAACCACCAGCAAAGCAGCAGGGCCCAGGGATCCAGGGGCTGCCCAGCTCAGCTTCGCCCTATGGAGAGCGGAGTGCCGGGGTGAAAACGGATAGCATTGCTTTCCTGAGCGGAGGCGAGTTGGGGCTGTGCTTCGCTGCCCTAGGAGTGTTTCCCTTTGCAGAATGCAGTTCCCTGGAGCTCGTTATGTGCCGTGGCTGCGACGGGGGCTCGGCGCTGAGCGGCCGAGCTGGATCAGGGGGCATGGCAGGGACCTGGGCGCAGAAGGCCTTCGCGCGCCCAATCCTGTTTCCCCACGAAGGAGTACCCATGGGCAGTGTGATTCGGGTGCCGGAAACCCCCAGCAAAGCAGCTGGGCCCAGGTATCTATGGGCAGCCCAGCCCCACATCGCCCTATGGAGAGCGCAGGGCCTGGGGGGAAAACGGCTTGCACTGCTTTCCTGAGCCAAGGCGCGTTGGGGGTGTGGTTTGCTGCCCGAGGAGAGTTTCCCTTTGCAGAATGCAGCTCCCAGAAGCTCGTTTTGGGCCGTAGCTGCCACGGGTCCTCAGCACTGAGCGGCCGAGCTGGCTCAGGGGGCATGGCTGGGGCCTGGGCGCAGACCTTTCGCGCACCCAATCCTGCATTCCCCACGAAGGAGAACCCGTGGGGAGTGGGATTTGGGCGCCGGAGACCCCCAGCAAAGCAGCAGGGCCCAGGGAGCCAGGGGTGGCCCAGCCCCGCTTTGCCCTATGGAGAGAGGAGGGCCGGGGGCGCAAACAGCTTGTGTTGATTTCCTGCGCCAAGGCACGGTGAGGCTGTGGATTGCTGCGGGAGGAGAGTTTCCCTTTGCAGAATGAAGATCCCAGAAGCTCGTCATGCGCCGTCGCTGCGAAGGGGCCTCGGCGCTGAGCGGCCAAGCTGGCTCAGGGGGCATGGATGGGGCCTGGGCGCAGAAGACCTTCGCGCACCCAATCCTACATCCCAAAGAAGGAGAACCAGTGGGGAGTGGGTTTCGGGCGCTGGAGACCCCCAGCAAACCAGCAGGGCCCAGGGAGCCAGGGGCATCCCAGCTCAGCTTCACCCTATGGAGAGCGGAGGGCCCGGGGCGAAAACAGCTTGTGTTGATTTCCTGTGCCGAGGCAAGTTGAGGCTGTGGTGGGCTGCCCAAGGAGAGTTTCCCTTTGCAGAATGCAGCTCCCAGAAGGTCGTTTTGATTTGCCATTGCGACGGGGCCTCGGCACTGAGGGGCAGAGCTGGCTCAGGGGGCATGGCTGCGGCCTAGGCGCAGAAGGTCTTCGCGCTCCGAATCCTGCTTCCCCACGAATGAGAACCCCTGTGGAGTGTGATTTGGGTGCCAGAAACCCCCAGCAAAGCAGCAGGGCCCAGGGATCCAGGGGCAGCCCAGCTCAGCTTCGCCCTATGGAGAGCGGAGTGCCGGGGGCGAAAATGGATAGCATTGCTTTCCTGAGCGGAGGCGAGTTGGGGCTGTGCTTTGCTGCCCGAGGAGTGTTTCCCTTTGCAGAATGCAGCTCCCCGAAGCTCGATTTGGGCCGTCGCTGCGACGGGGCCTCGGCGCTGAGCGGCCGAGCTGGCTCAGGGTGCATGGCTGTGGTCTGGGCGCAGAAGGCCTTCGCGCGCCCAATCCTGCTTCCCCACGAAGGAGAACCCGTGGGCAGTGTGATTCGGGTGCCGGAAAGCCCCAGCAAAGCAGCAGGGCCCAGGGATCCAGGGGCAGCCCAGCTCAGCTGCGCCCTATGGAGAGGGGAGGGCCGGGCGCGAAAACAGATAGCATTGCTTTCCTGAGCGGAGGCACGTTGGGGCTGTGGTTTGCTGCCCCAGCAGAGTTTCGCTTTGCAGAATGCAGCTCTCAGAAGCTCATTTTGGGCAATCGGTGCGACGGGGCCTCGGAGCTGAGTGGCCGAGCTGGCTCAGGGGGCATGGCTGGGGCCTGGGCGCAGGAGGCTTTCGCGCGCCCAATCCTGCATTCCCCGCGAAGGAGAACCCGTGGGGAGTGCGTTTCGGGCTCCGGAGACCCCCAGGAAAGCAGCAGGGCCCAGGGATCCAGGGGCAGCCCAGCCCCGCTTTGCCCAATGGAGAGCCGAAGGCCGGGGCGAAAACAGCTTGTGTTGATTTCCTGCAGCGAGGCACGGTGAGGCTGTGGTTTGTTGCCCAAGGAGAGTTTCCCTTTGCAGAATGCAGTTCCCAGAAGCTCGTTATGTGCCATCGCTGCGACGGGGCCTTGGCTCTGAGCGGCCGAGCTGGATCAGGGGGCATGGCAGGGACCTGGGCGCAGAAGGCCTTCGCGCGCCCAATCCTGTTTCCCCACCAAGGAGTACCCATGGGCAGTGTGATTCGGGTGCCGGAAACCCCCAGCAAAGCAGCTGGGCCCAGGGATCCAGGTGCAGCCCAGCCCCGCATCGCCCTATGGAGAGCGCAGGGCCTGGGGGGGAAAACGGCTTGCACTGCTTTCCTGAGCCAAGGCGAGTTGGGGGTGTGGTTTGCTGCCCGAGGAGAGTTTCCCTTTGCAGAATGCAGCTCCCAGAAGCTCGTCATGGGCTGTCGCTGCGAAGGGGCCTCGGCGGTGAGCGGCTGAACTGGCTCAGGGGGCATGGATGGGGCCTGGGCGCAGAAGGCCTTCACGCGCCCAATCCTACTTCCCAAAGAAGGAGAACCAGTGGGGAGTGGGTTTCGGGCACTGGAGACCCCCAGCAAAGCAGCAGGGCCCAGGGAGCCAGGGGCAGCCCAGCTCAGCTTCGCCCTATGGAGAGAGGAGGGCCGGGGGCGAAAACAGCTTGTGTTGATTTCCTGCGCCGAGGCAAGTTGAGGCTGTGGTGTGCTGCCCAAGGAGAGTTTCCCTTTGCAGAATGCAGCTCCCAGAAGCTCGTTTTGATTTGCCATTGCGACGGGGCCTCGGCACTGAGGGGCAGAGCTGGCTCAGGGGGCATGGCTGCGGCCTAGGCGCAGAAGGTCTTCGCGCTCCGAATCCTGCTTCCCCAGGAATGAGAACCCCTGTGGAGTGTGATTCGGGTGCCTGAAACCACCAGCAAAGCAGCAGGGCCCAGGGATCCAGGGGCTGCCCAGCTCAGCTTCGCCCTATGGAGAGCGGAGTGCCGGGGGCGAAAACGGATAGCGTTGCTTTCCTGAGCGGAGGCGAGTTGGGGCTGTGCTTTGCTGCCCGAGGAGTGTTTCCCTTTGCAGAATGCAGTTCCCGGGAGCTCGTTATGTGCCGTGGCTGCGACGGGGGCTCGGCGCTGAGCGGCCGAGCTGGATCAGGGTGCATGGCAGGGACCTGGGCGCAGAAGGCCTTCGCGCGCCCAATCCTGTTTCCACACCAAGGAGTACCCATGGGCAGTGTGATTCGGGTGCCGGAAACCCCCAGCAAAGCAGCTGGGCCCAGGGATCCAGGTGCAGCCCAGCCCCGCATCGCCCTATGGAGAGCGCAGGGCCTGGGGGGGAAAACGGCTTGCACTGCTTTCCTGAGCCAAGGCGAGTTGGGGGTGTGGTTTGCTGCCCGAGGAGAGTTTCCCTTTGCAGAATGCAGCTCCCAGAAGCTCGTCATGGGCTGTCGCTGCGAAGGGGCCTCGGCGGTGAGCGGCTGAACTGGCTCAGGGGGCATGGATGGGGCCTGGGCGCAGAAGGCCTTCACGCGCCCAATCCTACTTCCCAAAGAAGGAGAACCAGTGGGGAGTGGGTTTCGGGCACTGGAGACCCCCAGCAAAGCAGCAGGGCCCAGGGAGCCAGGGGCAGCCCAGCTCAGCTTCGCCCTATGGAGAGCGGAGGGCCGGGGGCGAAAACAGCTTGTGTTGATTTCCTGCGCCGAGGCAAGTTGAGGCTGTGGTGTGCTGCCCAAGGAGAGTTTCCCTTTGCAGAATGCAGCTCCCAGAAGCTCGTTTTGATTTGCCATTGCGACGGGGCCTCGGCACTGAGCGGCAGAGCTGGCTCAGGTGGCACGGCTGCGGCCTAGGCGCAGAAGGTCTTCGCGCTCCGAATCCTGCTTCCCCACGAATGAGAACCCCTGTGGAGTGTGATTTGGGTGCCAGAAACCCCCAGCAAAGCAGCAGGGCCCAGGGATCCAGGGGCAGCCCAGCTCAGCTTCGCCCTATGGAGAGCGGAGTGCCGGGGGCGAAAACGGATAGCGTTGCTTTCCTGAGCGGAGGCGAGTTGGGGCTGTGCTTTGCTGCCCGAGGAGTGTTTCCCTTTGCAGAATGCAGCTCCCAGAAGCTCGTTTTGATTTGCCATTGCGACGGGGCCTCGGCACTGAGGGGCAGAGCTGGCTCAGGGGGCATGGCTGCGGCCTAGGCGCAGAAGGTCTTCGCGCTCCGAATCCTGCTTCCCCAGGAATGAGAACCCCTGTGGAGTGTGATTCGGGTGCCTGAAACCACCAGCAAAGCAGCAGGGCCCAGGGATCCAGGGGCTGCCCAGCTCAGCTTCGCCCTATGGAGAGCGGAGTGCCGGGGGCGAAAACGGATAGCGTTGCTTTCCTGAGCGGAGGCGAGTTGGGGCTGTGCTTTGCTACCCGAGGAGTGTTTCCCTTTGCAGAATGCAGTTCCCGGGAGCTCGTTATGTGCCGTGGCTGCGACGGGGGCTCGGCGCTGAGCGGCCGAGCTGGATCAGGGGGCATGGCAGGGACCTGGGCGCAGAAGGCCTTCGCGCGCCCAATCCTGTTTCCCCACCAAGGAGTACCCATGGGCAGTGTGATTCGGGTGCCGGAAACCCCCAGCAAAGCAGCTGGGCCCAGGGATCCAGGTGCAGCCCAGCCCCGCATCGCCCTATGGAGAGCGCAGGGCCTGGGGGGGAAAACGGCTTGCACTGCTTTCCTGAGCCAAGGCGAGTTGGGGGTGTGGTTTGCTGCCCGAGGAGAGTTTCCCTTTGCAGAATGCAGCTCCCAGAAGCTCGTCATGGGCTGTCGCTGCGAAGGGGCCTCGGCGGTGAGCGGCTGAACTGGCTCAGGGGGCATGGATGGGGCCTGGGCGCAGAAGGCCTTCACGCGCCCAATCCTACTTCCCAAAGAAGGAGAACCAGTGGGGAGTGGGTTTCGGGCACTGGAGACCCCCAGCAAAGCAGCAGGGCCCAGGGAGCCAGGGGCAGCCCAGCTCAGCTTCGCCCTATGGAGAGCGGAGGGCCGGGGGCGAAAACAGCTTGTGTTGATTTCCTGCGCCGAGGCAAGTTGAGGCTGTGGTGTGCTGCCCAAGGAGAGTTTCCCTTTGCAGAATGCAGCTCCCAGAAGCTCGTTTTGATTTGCCATTGCGACGGGGCCTCGGCACTGAGCAGCAGAGCTGGCTCAGGTGGCACGGCTGCGGCCTAGGCGCAGAAGGTCTTCGCGCTCCGAATCCTGCTTCCCCACGAATGAGAACCCCTGTGGAGTGTGATTTGGGTGCCAGAAACCCCCAGCAAAGCAGCAGGGCCCAGGGATCCAGGGGCAGCCCAGCTCAGCTTCGCCCTATGGAGAGGGGAGGGCCGGGCGCGAAAACGGATAGCATTGCTTTCCTGAGCGGAGGCACGTTGGGGCTGTGGTTTGCTGCCCCAGCAGAGTTTCGCTTTGCAGAATGCAGCTCTCAGAAGCTCATTTTGGGCAATCGGTGCGACGGGGCCTCGGAGCTGAGTGGCCGAGCTGGCTCAGGGGGCATTGCTGGGGCCTGGGCGCAGGAGGCTTTCGCGCGCCCAATCCTGCATTCCCCGCGAAGGAGAACCCGTGGGGAGTGCGTTTCGGGCTCCGGAGACCCCCAGGAAAGCAGCAGGGCCCAGGGATCCAGGGGCAGCCCAGCCCCGCTTTGCCCAATGGAGAGCCGAAGGCCGGGGCGAAAACAGCTTGTGTTGATTTCCTGCAGCGAGGCACAGTGAGGCTGTGGTTTGTTGCCCAAGGAGAGTTTCCCTTTGCAGAATGCAGTTCCCAGAAGCTCGTTATGTGCCATCGCTGCGACGGGGCCTCGGCGCTGAGCGGCCGAGCTGGATCAGGGGGCATGGCAGGGACCTGGGCGCAGAAGGCCTTCGCGCGCCCAATCCTGTTTCCCCACCAAGGAGTACCCATGGGCAGTGTGATTCGGGTGCCGGAAACCCCCAGCAAAGCAGCTGGGCCCAGGGATCCAGGTGCAGCCCAGCCCCGCATCGCCCTATGGAGAGCGCAGGGCCTGGGGGGGAAAACGGCTTGCACTGCTTTCCTGAGCCAAGGCGAGTTGGGGGTGTGGTTTGCTGCCCGAGGAGAGTTTCCCTTTGCAGAATGCAGCTCCCAGAAGCTCGTCATGGGCTGTCGCTGCGAAGGGGCCTCGGCGGTGAGCGGCTGAACTGGCTCAGGGGGCATGGATGGGGCCTGGGCGCAGAAGGCCTTCACGCGCCCAATCCTACTTCCCAAAGAAGGAGAACCAGTGGGGAGTGGGTTTCGGGCACTGGAGACCCCCAGCAAAGCAGCAGGGCCCAGGGAGCCAGGGGCAGCCCAGCTCAGCTTCGCCCTATGGAGAGCGGAGGGCCGGGGGCGAAAACAGCTTGTGTTGATTTCCTGCGCCGAGGCAAGTTGAGGCTGTGGTGTGCTGCCCAAGGAGAGTTTCCCTTTGCAGAATGCAGCTCCCAGAAGCTCGTTTTGATTTGCCATTGCGACGGGGCCTCGGCACTGAGCGGCAGAGCTGGCTCAGGTGGCACGGCTGCGGCCTAGGCGCAGAAGGTCTTCGCGCTCCGAATCCTGCTTCCCCACGAATGAGAACCCCTGTGGAGTGTGATTTGGGTGCCAGAAACCCCCAGCAAAGCAGCAGGGCCCAGGGATCCAGGGGCAGCCCAGCTCAGCTTCGCCCTATGGAGAGCGGAGTGCCGGGGGCGAAAACGGATAGCGTTGCTTTCCTGAGCGGAGGCGAGTTGGGGCTGTGCTTTGCTGCCCGAGGAGTGTTTCCCTTTGCAGAATGCAGCTCCCAGAAGCTCGTTTTGGGCCGTCGCTGCGACGGGGCCTCGGCGCTGAGCGCCCGAGCTGGCTCAGGGTGCATGGCTGTGGTCTGGGCACAGAAGGCCTTCGCGCGCCCAATCCTGCATCTCCACGAAGGAGAACCCGTGGGCAGTGTGATTCGGGTGCCGGAAACCCCCAGCAAAGCAGCAGGGCCCAGGGATCCAGGGGCAGCCCAGCTCAGCTTCGCCCTATGGAGAGCGGAGTGCCGGGGGCGAAAACGGATAGCGTTGCTTTCCTGAGCGGAGGCGAGTTGGGGCTGTGCTTTGCTGCCCGAGGAGTGTTTCCCTTTGCAGAATGCAGCTCCCAGAAGCTCGTTTTGATTTGCCATTGCGACGGGGCCTCGGCACTGAGGGGCAGAGCTGGCTCAGGGGGCATGGCTGCGGCCTAGGCGCAGAAGGTCTTCGCGCTCCGAATCCTGCTTCCCCAGGAATGAGAACCCCTGTGGAGTGTGATTCGGGTGCCTGAAACCACCAGCAAAGCAGCAGGGCCCAGGGATCCAGGGGCTGCCCAGCTCAGCTTCGCCCTATGGAGAGCAGAGTTCCGGGGGCGAAAACGGATAGTGTTGCTTTCCTGAGCGGAGGCGAGTTGGGGCTGTGCTTTGCTGCCCGAGGAGTGTTTCCCTTTGCAGAATGCAGTTCCCGGGAGCTCGTTATGTGCCGTGGCTGCGACGGGGGCTCGGCGCTGAGCTGCCGAGCTGGATCAGGGTGCATGGCAGGGACCTGGGCGCAGAAGGCCTTCGCGCGCCCAATCCTGTTTCCCCACCAAGGAGTACCCATGGGCAGTGTGATTCGGGTGCCGGAAACCCCCAGCAAAGCAGCTGGGCCCAGGGATCCAGGTGCAGCCCAGCCCCGCATCGCCCTATGGAGAGCGCAGGGCCTGGGGGGGAAAACGGCTTGCACTGCTTTCCTGAGCCAAGGCGAGTTGGGGGTGTGGTTTGCTGCCCGAGGAGAGTTTCCCTTTGCAGAATGCAGCTCCCAGAAGCTCGTCATGGGCTGTCGCTGCGAAGGGGCCTCGGCGGTGAGCGGCTGAACTGGCTCAGGGGGCATGGATGGGGCCTGGGCGCAGAAGGCCTTCACGCGCCCAATCCTACTTCCCAAAGAAGGAGAACCAGTGGGGAGTGGGTTTCGGGCACTGGAGACCCCCAGCAAAGCAGCAGGGCCCAGGGAGCCAGGGGCAGCCCAGCTCAGCTTCGCCCTATGGAGAGCGGAGGGCCGGGGGCGAAAACAGCTTGTGTTGATTTCCTGCGCCGAGGCAAGTTGAGGCTGTGGTGGGCTGCCCAAGGAGAGTTTCCCTTTGCAGAATGCAGCTCCCAGAAGCTCGTTTTGATTTGCCATTGCGACGGGGCCTCGGCACTGAGCGGCAGAGCTGGCTCAGGTGGCACGGCTGCGGCCTAGGCGCAGAAGGTCTTCGCGCTCCGAATCCTGCTTCCCCACGAATGAGAACCCCTGTGGAGTGTGATTTGGGTGCCAGAAACCCCCAGCAAAGCAGCAGGGCCCAGGGATCCAGGGGCAGCCCAGCTCAGCTTCGCCCTATGGAGAGCGGAGTGCCGGGGGCGAAAACGGATAGCGTTGCTTTCCTGAGCGGAGGCGAGTTGGGGCTGTGCTTTGCTGCCCGAGGAGTGTTTCCCTTTGCAGAATGCAGCTCCCAGAAGCTCGATTTGGGCCGTCGCTGCGACGGGGCCTCGGCGCTGAGCGGCCGAGCTGGCTCAGGGTGCATGGCTGTGGTCTGGGCGCAGAAGGCCTTCGCGCGCCCAATCCTGCATCCCCACGAAGGAGAACCCGTGGGCAGTGTGATTCGGGTGCCGGAAAGCCCCAGCAAAGCAGCAGGGCCCAGGGATCCAGGGGCAGCCCAGCTCAGCTTCGCCCTATGGAGAGCAGAGTGCCGGGGGCGAAAACGGATAGCGTTGCTTTCCTGAGCGGAGGCGAGTTGGGGCTGTGCTTTGCTGCCCGAGGAGTGTTTCCCTTTGCAGAATGCAGCTCCCAGAAGCTCGTTTTGATTTGCCATTGCGACGGGGCCTCGGCACTGAGGGGCAGAGCTGGCTCAGGGGGCATGGCTGCGGCCTAGGCGCAGAAGGTCTTCGCGCTCCGAATCCTGCTTCCCCAGGAATGAGAACCCCTGTGGAGTGTGATTCGGGTGCCTGAAACCACCAGCAAAGCAGCAGGGCCCAGGGATCCAGGGGCTGCCCAGCTCAGCTTCGCCCTATGGAGAGCGGAGTGCCGGGGGCGAAAACGGATAGCGTTGCTTTCCTGAGCGGAGGCGAGTTGGGGCTGTGCTTTGCTGCCCGAGGAGTGTTTCCCTTTGCAGAATGCAGTTCCCGGGAGCTCGTTATGTGCCGTGGCTGCGACGGGGCTCGGCGCTGAGCGGCAGAGCTGGATCAGGGTGCATGGCAGGGACCTGGGCGCAGAAGGCCTTCGCGCGCCCAATCCTGTTTCCCCACGAAGGAGTACCCATGGGCAGTGTGATTCGGGTGCCGGAAACCCCCAGCAAAGCAGCTGGGCCCAGGGATCCATGGGCAGCCCAGCCCCGCATCGCCCTATGGAGAGCGCAGGGCCTGGGGGGAAAACGGCTTGCACTGCTTTCTTGAGCCAAGGCGCGTTGGGGGTGTGGTTTGCTGCCCGAGGAGAGTTTCCCTTTGCAGAATGCAGCTCCCAGAAGCTCGTTTTGGGCCGTAGCTGCCACGGGTCCTCAGCACTGTGCGGCCGAGCTGGCTCAGGGGGCATGGCTGGGACCTGGGCGCAGAAGCCTTTCGCGCACCCAATCCTGCATTCCCCACGAAGGAGAACCCGTGGGGAGTGGGATTTGGGCGCCGGAGACCCCCAGCAAAGCAGCAGGGCCCAGGGAGCCAGGGGTGGCCCAGCCCCGCTTTGCCCTATGGAGAGAGGAGGGCCGGGGGCGCAAACAGCTTGTGTTGATTTCCTGCGCCAAGGCACGGTGAGGCTGTGGATTGCTGCCGGAGGAGAGTTTCCCTTTGCAGAATGAAGATCCCAGAAGCTCGTCATGCGCCGTCGCTGTGAAGGGGCCTCGGCGCTGAGCGGCCGAGCTGGCTCAGGGGGCATGGATGGGGCCTGGGCGCAGAAGACCTTCGCGCGCCCAATCCTACTTCCCAAAGAAGGAGAACCAGTGGGGAGTGGGTTTCGGGCGCTGGAGACCCCCAGCAAAGCAGCAGTGCCCAGGGAGCCAGGGGTAGCTCAGCTCAGCTTCGCCCTATGGAGAGCGGAGGGCCGGGGGCGAAAACAGCTTGTGTTGATTTCCTGCGCCGAGGCAGGTTGAGGCTGTGGTGTGCTGCCCAAGGAGAGTTTCCCTTTGCAAAATGCAGCTCCCAGAAGCTCGTTTTGGGCCGTCGCTGCGAAGGGGCCTCGGTGCTGAGCGGCCGAGCTGGCTCAGGGTGCATGGCTGTGGTCTGGGTGCAGAAGGCCTTTGCGCGCCCAATCCTGCATCCCCACGAAGGAGAACCCGTGGGCAGTGTGATTCGGGTGCCGGAAAGCCCCAGCAAAGCAGCAGGGCCCAGGGATCCAGGGGCAGCCCAGCCCCGCATCGCCCTATGGAGAGCGCAGGGCCTGGGGGGAAAACGGCTTGCACTGCTTTCCTGAGCAAATGCGCGTTGGGGGTGTGGTTTGCTGCTCAAGGAGAGTTTCCTTTTGCAGAATGCAGCTCCCAGAAGCTCTTTTTGGGCCTTCGCTGCCACGGGTCCTCAGCGCTGATCTGCCGAGCTGGCTCAGGTGGGAAGGCTGGGGCCATGGCGCAGAAGCCTTTCGCAAACCCAATCCTACTTGCCCACGAAGGAGAACCCGTGTGGAGTGTTTTCGGCCGCCGGAAACTCCCAGCAAAGCAGCAGGGCCCAGGGATCCAGGGGCAGCCCAGCCCCGCTTTGCGCTATGGAGAGCGGAGGGCCGGGGTAAAAACAACTTGGGTTGATTACCTGCGCCGAGGGACGGTGAGGCTGTGGTTTGCTGCTGGAGGAGAGTTTCCCTTTGCAGAATGCAGTTCCCAGAAGCTCGTTATGTGCCGTTGCTGCGACGGGGACTCGGCGCTGAGCGGCTGAGCTGGCTCAGGGGGCATGGCTGGGACCTGGGCGCAGAAGCCTTTCGCGCACCCAATCCTGCATTCCCCACGAAGGAGAACCCGTGGGGAGTGGGATTTGGGCGCCAGAGACCCCCAGTAAAGCAGCAGGGCCCAGGGAGCCAGGGGTGGCCCAGCCCCGCTTTGCCCTATGGAGAGAGGAGGGCCGGGGGCGCAAACAGCTTGTGTTGATTTCCTGCGCCAAGGCACGGTGAGGCTGTGGATTGCTGCCCGAGGAGAGTTTCCCTTTGCAGAATGCAGCTCCCAGAAGCTCGTCATGGGCCGTCGCTGGGAAGGGGCCTCGGCGCTGAGCGGCCAAGCTGGCTCAGGGGGCATGGATGGGGCCTGGGCGCAGAAGGCCTTCGCGCACCCAATCCTACATCCCAAAGAAGGAGAACCAGTGGGGAGTGGGTTTCGGGCGCTGGACACCCCCAGCAAAGCAGCAGGGCCCAGGGAGCCAGGGGCATCCCAGCTCAGCTTCACCCTATGGAGAGCGGAGGGCCCGGGGCGAAAACAGCTTGTGTTGATTTCCTGCGCCGAGGCAAGTTGAGGCTGTGGTGGGCTGCCCAAGGAGAGATTCCCTTTGCAGAATGCAGCTCCCAGAAGGTCGTTTAGATTTGCCATTGCGACGGGGCCTCGGCACTGAGGGGCAGAGCTGGCTCAGGGGGCATGGCTGGGGCCTAGGCGCAGAAGGTCTTCGCGCTCCGAATCCTGCTTCCCCACGAATGAGAACCCCTGTGGAGTGTGATTTGGGTGCCAGAAACCCCCAGCAAAGCAGCAGGGCCCAGGGATCCAGGGGCAGCCCAGCTCAGCTTCGCCCTATGGAGAGCAGAGTGCCGGGGGCGAAAATGGATAGCGTTGCTTTCCTGAGCGGAGGCTAGTTGGGGCTCTGCTTTGCTGCCCGAGGAGTGTTTCCCTTTGCAGAATGCAGCTCCCCGAAGCTCGATTTGGGCCGTCGCTGCGACGGGGCCTCGGCGCTGAGCGGCCGAGCTGGATCAGGGGGCATGGCTGTGGTCTGGGCGCAGAAGGCCTTCGCGCGCCCAATCCTGCTTCCCCACGGAGGAGAACCCGTGGGCAGTGTGATTCGGGTGCCGGAAAGCCCCAGCAAAGCAGCAGGGCCCAGGGATCCAGGGGCAGCCCAGCTCAGCTTCGCCCTATGGAGAGGGGAGGGCCGGGCGCGAAAACGTATAGCATTGCTTTCCTGAGCGGAGGCACGTTGGGGCTGTGGTTTGCTGCCCCAGCAGAGTTTCGCTTTGCAGAATGCAGCTCTCAGAAGCTCATTTTGGGCAATCGGTGCGACGGGGCCTCGGAGATGAGTGGCCGAGCTGGCTCAGGGGGCATGGCTGGGGCCTGGGCGCAGGAGGTTTTCGCGCGCCCAATCCTGCATTCCCTGTGAAGGAGAACCCGTGGGGAGTGCGTTTCGGGCTCCGGAGACCCGCAGGAAAGCAGCAGGGCCCAGGGATCCAGGGGCAGCCCAGCCCCACTTTGCCCAATGGAGAGCCGAAGTCCGGGGCAAAAACAGCTTGTGTTGATTTCCTGCAGCGAGGCACGGTGAGGCTGTGGTTTGCTGCCCAAGGAGAGTTTCCCTTTGCAGAATGCAGTTCCCAGAAGCTCGTTATGTGCCATCGCTGCGACGGGGCCTCGGCGCTGAGCGGCCGAGCTGGATCAGGGGGCATGGCAGGGACCTGGGCGCAGAAGGCCTTCGCGCGCCCAATCCTGTTTCCCCACGAAGGAGTACCCATGGGCAGTGTGATTCGGGTGCCGGAAACCCCCAGCAAAGCAGCTGGGCCCAGGGATCCAGGTGCAGCCCAGCCCCGCATCGCCCTATGAAGAGCGCAGGGCCTGGGGGGGAAAACGGCTTGCACTGCTTTCCTGAGCCAAGGCGAGTTGGGGGTGTGGTTTGCTGCCTGAGGAGAGTTTCCCTTTGCAGAATGCAGCTCCCAGAAGCTCGTTTTGGGCCGTAGCTGCCACGGGTCCTCAGCACTGAGCGGCCGAGCTGGCTCAGGGGGCATGGCTGGGACCTGGGCGCAGAAGCCTTTCGCGCACCCAATCCTGCATTCCCCACGAAGGAGAACCCGTGGGGAGTGTGATTTGGGCGCCGGAGACCCCCAGCAAAGCAGCAGGGCCCAGGGAGCCAGGGGTGGCCCAGCCCCGCTTTGCCCTATGGAGAGAGGAGGGCCGGGGGCGCAAACAGCTTGTGTTGATTTCCTGCGCCAAGGCACGGTGAGGCTGTGGATTGCTGCCGGAGGAGAGTTTCCCTTTGCAGAATGAAGATCCCAGAAGCTCGTCATGCGCCGTCGCTGTGAAGGGGCCTCGGCGCTGAGCGGCCGAGCTGGCTCAGGGGGCATGGATGGGGCCTGGGCGCAGAAGACCTTCGCGCGCCCAATCCTACTTCCCAAAGAAGGAGAACCAGTGGGGAGTGGGTTTCGGGCGCTGGAGACCCCCAGCAAAGCAGCAGTGCCCAGGGAGCCAGGGGTAGCTCAGCTCAGCTTCGCCCTATGGAGAGCGGAGGGCCGGGGGCGAAAACAGCTTGTGTTGATTTCCTGCGCCGAGGCAGGTTGAGGCTGTGGTGTGCTGCCCAAGGAGAGTTTCCCGTTGCAGAATGCAGCTCCCAGAAGCTAGTTTTGGGCCGTCGCTGCGAAGGGGCCTCGGTGCTGAGCGGCCGAGCTGGCTCAGGGTGCATGGCTGTGGTCTGGGTGCAGAAGGCCTTTGCGCGCCCAATCCTGCATCCCCACGAAGGAGAACCCGTGGGCAGTGTGATTCGGGTGCCGGAAAGCCCCAGCAAAGCAGCAGGGCCCAGGGATCCAGGGGCAGCCCAGCCCCGCATCGCCCTATGGAGAGCGCAGGGCCTGGGGGGAAAACGGCTTGCACTGCTTTCCTGAGCAAATGCGCGTTGGGGGTGTGGTTTGCTGCCCAAGGAGAGTTTCCTTTTGCAGAATGCAGCTCCCAGAAGCTCTTTTTGGGCCTTCGCTGCCACGGGTCCTCAGCGCTGATCTGCCGAGCTGGCTCAGGGGGGAAGGCTGGGGCCATGGCGCAGAAGCCTTTCGCAAACCCAATCCTACTTGCCCACGAAGGAGAACCCGTGTGGAGTGTTTTCGGCCGCCGGAAACTCCCAGCAAAGCAGCAGGGCCCAGGGATCCAGGGGCAGCCCAGCCCCGCTTTGCGCTATGGAGAGCGGAGGGCCGGGGTAAAAACAACTTGGGTTGATTACCTGCGCCGAGGGACGGTGAGGCTGTGGTTTGCTGCTGGAGGAGAGTTTCCCTTTGCAGAATGCAGTTCCCAGAAGCTCGTTATGTGCCATCGCTGCGACGGGGCCTCGGCGCTGAGCGGCCCAGCTGGATCAGGGGGCATGGCAGGGACCTGGGCGCAGAAGGCCTTCGCGCGCCCAATCCTGTTTCCCCACCAAGGAGTACCCATGGGCAGTGTGATTCGGGTGCCGGAAACCCCCAGCAAAGCAGCTGGGCCCAGGGATCCAGGTGCAGCCCAGCCCCGCATCGCCCTATGGAGAGCGCAGGGCCTGGGGGGGAAAACGGCTTGCACTGCTTTCCTGAGCCAAGGCGAGTTGGGGGTGTGGTTTGCTGCCCGAGGAGAGTTTCCCTTTGCAGAATGCAGCTCCCAGAAGCTCGTCATGGGCTGTCGCTGCGAAGGGGCCTCGGCGGTGAGCGGCTGAACTGGCTCAGGGGGCATGGATGGGGCCTGGGCGCAGAAGGCCTTCACGCGCCCAATCCTACTTCCCAAAGAAGGAGAACCAGTGGGGAGTGGGTTTCGGGCACTGGAGACCCCCAGCAAAGCAGCAGGGCCCAGGGAGCCAGGGGCAGCCCAGCTCAGCTTCGCCCTATGGAGAGCGGAGGGCCGGGGGCGAAAACAGCTTGTGTTGATTTCCTGCGCCGAGGCAAGTTGAGGCTGTGGTGTGCTGCCCAAGGAGAGTTTCCCTTTGCAGAATGCAGCTCCCAGAAGCTCGTTTTGATTTGCCATTGCGACGGGGCCTCGGCACTGAGCGGCAGAGCTGGCTCAGGTGGCACGGCTGCGGCCTAGGCGCAGAAGGTCTTCGCGCTCCGAATCCTGCTTCCCCACGAATGAGAACCCCTGTGGAGTGTGATTTGGGTGCCAGAAACCCCCAGCAAAGCAGCAGGGCCCAGGGATCCAGGGGCAGCCCAGCTCAGCTTCGCCCTATGGAGAGCGGAGTGCCGGGGGCGAAAACGGATAGCGTTGCTTTCCTGAGCGGAGGCGAGTTGGGGCTGTGCTTTGCTGCCCGAGGAGTGTTTCCCTTTGCAGAATGCAGCTCCCAGAAGCTCGTTTTGATTTGCCATTGCGACGGGGCCTCGGCACTGAGGGGCAGAGCTGGCTCAGGGGGCATGGCTGCGGCCTAGGCGCAGAAGGTCTTCGCGCTCCGAATCCTGCTTCCCCAGGAATGAGAACCCCTGTGGAGTGTGATTCGGGTGCCTGAAACCACCAGCAAAGCAGCAGGGCCCAGGGATCCAGGGGCTGCCCAGCTCAGCTTCGCCCTATGGAGAGCGGAGTGCCGGGGGCGAAAACGGATAGCGTTGCTTTCCTGAGCGGAGGCGAGTTGGGGCTGTGCTTTGCTGCCCGAGGAGTGTTTCCCTTTGCAGAATGCAGTTCCCGGGAGCTCTTTATGTGCCGTGGCTGCGACGGGGGCTCGGCGCTGAGCGGCCGAGCTGGATCAGGGTGCATGGCAGGGACCTGGGCGCAGAAGGCCTTCGCGCGCCCAATCCTGTTTCCCCACCAAGGAGTACCCATGGGCAGTGTGATTCGGGTGCCGGAAACCCCCAGCAAAGCAGCTGGGCCCAGGGATCCAGGTGCAGCCCAGCCCCGCATCGCCCTATGGAGAGCGCAGGGCCTGGGGGGGAAAACGGCTTGCACTGCTTTCCTGAGCCAAGGCGAGTTGGGGGTGTGGTTTGCTGCCCGAGGAGAGTTTCCCTTTGCAGAATGCAGCTCCCAGAAGCTCGTCATGGGCTGTCGCTGCGAAGGGGCCTCGGCGGTGAGCGGCTGAACTGGCTCAGGGGGCATGGATGGGGCCTGGGCGCAGAAGGCCTTCACGCGCCCAATCCTACTTCCCAAAGAAGGAGAACCAGTGGGGAGTGGGTTTCGGGCACTGGAGACCCCCAGCAAAGCAGCAGGGCCCAGGGAGCCAGGGGCAGCCCAGCTCAGCTTCGCCCTATGGAGAGCGGAGGGCCGGGGGCGAAAACAGCTTGTGTTGATTTCCTGCGCCGAGGCAAGTTGAGGCTGTGGTGTGCTGCCCAAGGAGAGTTTCCCTTTGCAGAATGCAGCTCCCAGAAGCTCGTTTTGATTTGCCATTGCGACGGGGCCTCGGCACTGAGCGGCAGAGCTGGCTCAGGTGGCACGGCTGCGGCCTAGGCGCAGAAGGTCTTCGCGCTCCGAATCCTGCTTCCCCACGAATGAGAACCCCTGTGGAGTGTGATTTGGGTGCCAGAAACCCCCAGCAAAGCAGCAGGGCCCAGGGATCCAGGGGCAGCCCAGCTCAGCTTCGCCCTATGGAGAGCGGAGTGCCGGGGGCGAAAACGGATAGCGTTGCTTTCCTGAGCGGAGGCGAGTTGGGGCTGTGCTTTGCTGCCCGAGGAGTGTTTCCCTTTGCAGAATGCAGCTCCCAGAAGCTCGTTTTGATTTGCCATTGCGACGGGGCCTCGGCACTGAGGGGCAGAGCTGGCTCAGGGGGCATGGCTGCGGCCTAGGCGCAGAAGGTCTTCGCGCTCCGAATCCTGCTTCCCCAGGAATGAGAACCCCTGTGGAGTGTGATTCGGGTGCCTGAAACCACCAGCAAAGCAGCAGGGCCCAGGGATCCAGGGGCTGCCCAGCTCAGCTTCGCCCTATGGAGAGCGGAGTGCCGGGGGCGAAAACGGATAGCGTTGCTTTCCTGAGCGGAGGCGAGTTGGGGCTGTGCTTTGCTGCCCGAGGAGTGTTTCCCTTTGCAGAATGCAGTTCCCGGGAGCTCGTTATGTGCCGTGGCTGCGACGGGGGCTCGGCGCTGAGCGGCCGAGCTGGATCAGGGTGCATGGCAGGGACCTGGGCGCAGAAGGCCTTCGCGCGCCCAATCCTGTTTCCCCACCAAGGAGTACCCATGGGCAGTGTGATTCGGGTGCCGGAAACCCCCAGCAAAGCAGCTGGGCCCAGGGATCCAGGTGCAGCCCAGCCCCGCATCGCCCTATGGAGAGCGCAGGGCCTGGGGGGGAAAACGGCTTGCACTGCTTTCCTGAGCCAAGGCGAGTTGGGGGTGTGGTTTGCTGCCCGAGGAGAGTTTCCCTTTGCAGAATGCAGCTCCCAGAAGCTCGTCATGGGCTGTCGCTGCGAAGGGGCCTCGGCGGTGAGCGGCTGAACTGGCTCAGGGGGCATGGATGGGGCCTGGGCGCAGAAGGCCTTCACGCGCCCAATCCTACTTCCCAAAGAAGGAGAACCAGTGGGGAGTGGGTTTCGGGCACTGGAGACCCCCAGCAAAGCAGCAGGGCCCAGGGAGCCAGGGGCAGCCCAGCTCAGCTTCGCCCTATGGAGAGCGGAGGGCCGGGGGCGAAAACAGCTTGTGTTGATTTCCTGCGCCGAGGCAAGTTGAGGCTGTGGTGTGCTGCCCAAGGAGAGTTTCCCTTTGCAGAATGCAGCTCCCAGAAGCTCGTTTTGATTTGCCATTGCGACGGGGCCTCGGCACTGAGCGGCAGAGCTGGCTCAGGTGGCACGGCTGCGGCCTAGGCGCAGAAGGTCTTCGCGCTCCGAATCCTGCTTCCCCACGAATGAGAACCCCTGTGGAGTGTGATTTGGGTGCCAGAAACCCCCAGCAAAGCAGCAGGGCCCAGGGATCCAGGGGCAGCCCAGCTCAGCTTCGCCCTATGGAGAGGGGAGGGCCGGGCGCGAAAACGGATAGCATTGCTTTCCTGAGCGGAGGCACGTTGGGGCTGTGGTTTGCTGCCCCAGCAGAGTTTCGCTTTGCAGAATGCAGCTCTCAGAAGCTCATTTTGGGCAATCGGTGCGACGGGGCCTCGGAGCTGAGTGGCCGAGCTGGCTCAGGGGGCATTGCTGGGGCCTGGGCGCAGGAGGCTTTCGCGCGCCCAATCCTGCATTCCCCGCGAAGGAGAACCCGTGGGGAGTGCGTTTCGGGCTCCGGAGACCCCCAGGAAAGCAGCAGGGCCCAGGGATCCAGGGGCAGCCCAGCCCCGCTTTGCCCAATGGAGAGCCGAAGGCCGGGGCGAAAACAGCTTGTGTTGATTTCCTGCAGCGAGGCACAGTGAGGCTGTGGTTTGTTGCCCAAGGAGAGTTTCCCTTTGCAGAATGCAGTTCCCAGAAGCTCGTTATGTGCCATCGCTGCGACGGGGCCTCGGCGCTGAGCGGCCGAGCTGGATCAGGGGGCATGGCAGGGACCTGGGCGCAGAAGGCCTTCGCGCGCCCAATCCTGTTTCCCCACCAAGGAGTACCCATGGGCAGTGTGATTCGGGTGCCGGAAACCCCCAGCAAAGCAGCTGGGCCCAGGGATCCAGGTGCAGCCCAGCCCCGCATCGCCCTATGGAGAGCGCAGGGCCTGGGGGGGAAAACGGCTTGCACTGCTTTCCTGAGCCAAGGCGAGTTGGGGGTGTGGTTTGCTGCCCGAGGAGAGTTTCCCTTTGCAGAATGCAGCTCCCAGAAGCTCGTCATGGGCTGTCGCTGCGAAGGGGCCTCGGCGGTGAGCGGCTGAACTGGCTCAGGGGGCATGGATGGGGCCTGGGCGCAGAAGGCCTTCACGCGCCCAATCCTACTTCCCAAAGAAGGAGAACCAGTGGGGAGTGGGTTTCGGGCACTGGAGACCCCCAGCAAAGCAGCAGGGCCCAGGGAGCCAGGGGCAGCCCAGCTCAGCTTCGCCCTATGGAGAGCGGAGGGCCGGGGGCGAAAACAGCTTGTGTTGATTTCCTGCGCCGAGGCAAGTTGAGGCTGTGGTGTGCTGCCCAAGGAGAGTTTCCCTTTGCAGAATGCAGCTCCCAGAAGCTCGTTTTGATTTGCCATTGCGACGGGGCCTCGGCACTGAGCGGCAGAGCTGGCTCAGGTGGCACGGCTGCGGCCTAGGCGCAGAAGGTCTTCGCGCTCCGAATCCTGCTTCCCCACGAATGAGAACCCCTGTGGAGTGTGATTTGGGTGCCAGAAACCCCCAGCAAAGCAGCAGGGCCCAGGGATCCAGGGGCAGCCCAGCTCAGCTTCGCCCTATGGAGAGCGGAGTGCCGGGGGCGAAAACGGATAGCGTTGCTTTCCTGAGCGGAGGCGAGTTGGGGCTGTGCTTTGCTGCCCGAGGAGTGTTTCCCTTTGCAGAATGCAGCTCCCAGAAGCTCGTTTTGGGCCGTCGCTGCGACGGGGCCTCGGCGCTGAGCGCCCGAGCTGGCTCAGGGTGCATGGCTGTGGTCTGGGCACAGAAGGCCTTCGCGCGCCCAATCCTGCATCCCCACGAAGGAGAACCCGTGGGCAGTGTGATTCGGGTGCCGGAAACCCCCAGCAAAGCAGCAGGGCCCAGGGATCCAGGGGCAGCCCAGCTCAGCTTCGCCCTATGGAGAGCGGAGTGCCGGGGGCGAAAACGGATAGCGTTGCTTTCCTGAGCGGAGGCGAGTTGGGGCTGTGCTTTGCTGCCCGAGGAGTGTTTCCCTTTGCAGAATGCAGCTCCCAGAAGCTCGTTTTGATTTGCCATTGCGACGGGGCCTCGGCACTGAGGGGCAGAGCTGGCTCAGGGGGCATGGCTGCGGCCTAGGCGCAGAAGGTCTTCGCGCTCCGAATCCTGCTTCCCCAGGAATGAGAACCCCTGTGGAGTGTGATTCGGGTGCCTGAAACCACCAGCAAAGCAGCAGGGCCCAGGGATCCAGGGGCTGCCCAGCTCAGCTTCGCCCTATGGAGAGCAGAGTGCCGGGGGCGAAAACGGATAGTGTTGCTTTCCTGAGCGGAGGCGAGTTGGGGCTGTGCTTTGCTGCCCGAGGAGTGTTTCCCTTTGCAGAATGCAGTTCCCGGGAGCTCGTTATGTGCCGTGGCTGCGACGGGGGCTCGGCGCTGAGCGGCCGAGCTGGATCAGGGTGCATGGCAGGGACCTGGGCGCAGAAGGCCTTCGCGCGCCCAATCCTGTTTCCCCACCAAGGAGTACCCATGGGCAGTGTGATTCGGGTGCCGGAAACCCCCAGCAAAGCAGCTGGGCCCAGGGATCCAGGTGCAGCCCAGCCCCGCATCGCCCTATGGAGAGCGCAGGGCCTGGGGGGGAAAACGGCTTGCACTGCTTTCCTGAGCCAAGGCGAGTTGGGGGTGTGGTTTGCTGCCCGAGGAGAGTTTCCCTTTGCAGAATGCAGCTCCCAGAAGCTCGTCATGGGCTGTCGCTGCGAAGGGGCCTCGGCGGTGAGCGGCTGAACTGGCTCAGGGGGCATGGATGGGGCCTGGGCGCAGAAGGCCTTCACGCGCCCAATCCTACTTCCCAAAGAAGGAGAACCAGTGGGGAGTGGGTTTCGGGCACTGGAGACCCCCAGCAAAGCAGCAGGGCCCAGGGAGCCAGGGGCAGCCCAGCTCAGCTTCGCCCTATGGAGAGCGGAGGGCCGGGGGCGAAAACAGCTTGTGTTGATTTCCTGCGCCGAGGCAAGTTGAGGCTGTGGTGTGCTGCCCAAGGAGAGTTTCCCTTTGCAGAATGCAGCTCCCAGAAGCTCGTTTTGATTTGCCATTGCGACGGGGCCTCGGCACTGAGCGGCAGAGCTGGCTCAGGTGGCACGGCTGCGGCCTAGGCGCAGAAGGTCTTCGCGCTCCGAATCCTGCTTCCCCACGAATGAGAACCCCTGTGGAGTGTGATTTGGGTGCCAGAAACCCCCAGCAAAGCAGCAGGGCCCAGGGATCCAGGGGCAGCCCAGCTCAGCTTCGCCCTATGGAGAGCGGAGTGCCGGGGGCGAAAACGGATAGCGTTGCTTTCCTGAGCGGAGGCGAGTTGGGGCTGTGCTTTGCTGCCCGAGGAGTGTTTCCCTTTGCAGAATGCAGCTCCCAGAAGCTCGTTTTGATTTGCCATTGCGACGGGGCCTCGGCACTGAGGGGCAGAGCTGGCTCAGGGGGCATGGCTGCGGCCTAGGCGCAGAAGGTCTTCGCGCTCCGAATCCTGCTTCCCCAGGAATGAGAACCCCTGTGGAGTGTGATTCGGGTGCCTGAAACCACCAGCAAAGCAGCAGGGCCCAGGGATCCAGGGGCTGCCCAGCTCAGCTTCGCCCTATGGAGAGCGGAGTGCCGGGGGCGAAAACGGATAGCGTTGCTTTCCTGAGCGGAGGCGAGTTGGGGCTGTGCTTTGCTGCCCGAGGAGTGTTTCCCTTTGCAGAATGCAGTTCCCGGGAGCTCGTTATGTGCCGTGGCTGCGACGGGGGCTCGGCGCTGAGCGGCCGAGCTGGATCAGGGTGCATGGCAGGGACCTGGGCGCAGAAGGCCTTCGCGCGCCCAATCCTGTTTCCCCACCAAGGAGTACCCATGGGCAGTGTGATTCGGGTGCCGGAAACCCCCAGCAAAGCAGCTGGGCCCAGGGATCCAGGTGCAGCCCAGCCCCGCATCGCCCTATGGAGAGCGCAGGGCCTGGGGGGGAAAACGGCTTGCACTGCTTTCCTGAGCCAAGGCGAGTTGGGGGTGTGGTTTGCTGCCCGAGGAGAGTTTCCCTTTGCAGAATGCAGCTCCCAGAAGCTCGTCATGGGCTGTCGCTGCGAAGGGGCCTCGGCGGTGAGCGGCTGAACTGGCTCAGGGGGCATGGATGGGGCCTGGGCGCAGAAGGCCTTCACGCGCCCAATCCTACTTCCCAAAGAAGGAGAACCAGTGGGGAGTGGGTTTCGGGCACTGGAGACCCCCAGCAAAGCAGCAGGGCCCAGGGAGCCAGGGGCAGCCCAGCTCAGCTTCGCCCTATGGAGAGCGGAGGGCCGGGGGCGAAAACAGCTTGTGTTGATTTCCTGCGCCGAGGCAAGTTGAGGCTGTGGTGTGCTGCCCAAGGAGAGTTTCCCTTTGCAGAATGCAGCTCCCAGAAGCTCGTTTTGATTTGCCATTGCGACGGGGCCTCGGCACTGAGCGGCAGAGCTGGCTCAGGTGGCACGGCTGCGGCCTAGGCGCAGAAGGTCTTCGCGCTCCGAATCCTGCTTCCCCACGAATGAGAACCCCTGTGGAGTGTGATTTGGGTGCCAGAAACCCCCAGCAAAGCAGCAGGGCCCAGGGATCCAGGGGCAGCCCAGCTCAGCTTCGCCCTATGGAGAGGGGAGGGCCGGGCGCGAAAACGGATAGCATTGCTTTCCTGAGCGGAGGCACGTTGGGGCTGTGGTTTGCTGCCCCAGCAGAGTTTCGCTTTGCAGAATGCAGCTCTCAGAAGCTCATTTTGGGCAATCGGTGCGACGGGGCCTCGGAGCTGAGTGGCCGAGCTGGCTCAGGGGGCATTGCTGGGGCCTGGGCGCAGGAGGCTTTCGCGCGCCCAATCCTGCATTCCCCGCGAAGGAGAACCCGTGGGGAGTGCGTTTCGGGCTCCGGAGACCCCCAGGAAAGCAGCAGGGCCCAGGGATCCAGGGGCAGCCCAGCCCCGCTTTGCCCAATGGAGAGCCGAAGGCCGGGGCGAAAACAGCTTGTGTTGATTTCCTGCAGCGAGGCACAGTGAGGCTGTGGTTTGTTGCCCAAGGAGAGTTTCCCTTTGCAGAATGCAGTTCCCAGAAGCTCGTTATGTGCCATCGCTGCGACGGGGCCTCGGCGCTGAGCGGCCGAGCTGGATCAGGGGGCATGGCAGGGACCTGGGCGCAGAAGGCCTTCGCGCGCCCAATCCTGTTTCCCCACCAAGGAGTACCCATGGGCAGTGTGATTCGGGTGCCGGAAACCCCCAGCAAAGCAGCTGGGCCCAGGGATCCAGGTGCAGCCCAGCCCCGCATCGCCCTATGGAGAGCGCAGGGCCTGGGGGGGAAAACGGCTTGCACTGCTTTCCTGAGCCAAGGCGAGTTGGGGGTGTGGTTTGCTGCCCGAGGAGAGTTTCCCTTTGCAGAATGCAGCTCCCAGAAGCTCGTCATGGGCTGTCGCTGCGAAGGGGCCTCGGCGGTGAGCGGCTGAACTGGCTCAGGGGGCATGGATGGGGCCTGGGCGCAGAAGGCCTTCACGCGCCCAATCCTACTTCCCAAAGAAGGAGAACCAGTGGGGAGTGGGTTTCGGGCACTGGAGACCCCCAGCAAAGCAGCAGGGCCCAGGGAGCCAGGGGCAGCCCAGCTCAGCTTCGCCCTATGGAGAGCGGAGGGCCGGGGGCGAAAACAGCTTGTGTTGATTTCCTGCGCCGAGGCAAGTTGAGGCTGTGGTGTGCTGCCCAAGGAGAGTTTCCCTTTGCAGAATGCAGCTCCCAGAAGCTCGTTTTGATTTGCCATTGCGACGGGGCCTCGGCACTGAGCGGCAGAGCTGGCTCAGGTGGCACGGCTGCGGCCTAGGCGCAGAAGGTCTTCGCGCTCCGAATCCTGCTTCCCCACGAATGAGAACCCCTGTGGAGTGTGATTTGGGTGCCAGAAACCCCCAGCAAAGCAGCAGGGCCCAGGGATCCAGGGGCAGCCCAGCTCAGCTTCGCCCTATGGAGAGCGGAGTGCCGGGGGCGAAAACGGATAGCGTTGCTTTCCTGAGCGGAGGCGAGTTGGGGCTGTGCTTTGCTGCCCGAGGAGTGTTTCCCTTTGCAGAATGCAGCTCCCAGAAGCTCGTTTTGGGCCGTCGCTGCGACGGGGCCTCGGCGCTGAGCGCCCGAGCTGGCTCAGGGTGCATGGCTGTGGTCTGGGCACAGAAGGCCTTCGCGCGCCCAATCCTGCATCCCCACGAAGGAGAACCCGTGGGCAGTGTGATTCGGGTGCCGGAAACCCCCAGCAAAGCAGCAGGGCCCAGGGATCCAGGGGCAGCCCAGCTCAGCTTCGCCCTATGGAGAGCGGAGTGCCGGGGGCGAAAACGGATAGCGTTGCTTTCCTGAGCGGAGGCGAGTTGGGGCTGTGCTTTGCTGCCCGAGGAGTGTTTCCCTTTGCAGAATGCAGCTCCCAGAAGCTCGTTTTGATTTGCCATTGCGACGGGGCCTCGGCACTGAGGGGCAGAGCTGGCTCAGGGGGCATGGCTGCGGCCTAGGCGCAGAAGGTCTTCGCGCTCCGAATCCTGCTTCCCCAGGAATGAGAACCCCTGTGGAGTGTGATTCGGGTGCCTGAAACCACCAGCAAAGCAGCAGGGCCCAGGGATCCAGGGGCTGCCCAGCTCAGCTTCGCCCTATGGAGAGCAGAGTGCCGGGGGCGAAAACGGATAGTGTTGCTTTCCTGAGCGGAGGCGAGTTGGGGCTGTGCTTTGCTGCCCGAGGAGTGTTTCCCTTTGCAGAATGCAGTTCCCGGGAGCTCGTTATGTGCCGTGGCTGCGACGGGGGCTCGGCGCTGAGCGGCCGAGCTGGATCAGGGTGCATGGCAGGGACCTGGGCGCAGAAGGCCTTCGCGCGCCCAATCCTGTTTCCCCACCAAGGAGTACCCATGGGCAGTGTGATTCGGGTGCCGGAAACCCCCAGCAAAGCAGCTGGGCCCAGGGATCCAGGTGCAGCCCAGCCCCGCATCGCCCTATGGAGAGCGCAGGGCCTGGGGGGGAAAACGGCTTGCACTGCTTTCCTGAGCCAAGGCGAGTTGGGGGTGTGGTTTGCTGCCCGAGGAGAGTTTCCCTTTGCAGAATGCAGCTCCCAGAAGCTCGTCATGGGCTGTCGCTGCGAAGGGGCCTCGGCGGTGAGCGGCTGAACTGGCTCAGGGGGCATGGATGGGGCCTGGGCGCAGAAGGCCTTCACGCGCCCAATCCTACTTCCCAAAGAAGGAGAACCAGTGGGGAGTGGGTTTCGGGCACTGGAGACCCCCAGCAAAGCAGCAGGGCCCAGGGAGCCAGGGGCAGCCCAGCTCAGCTTCGCCCTATGGAGAGCGGAGGGCCGGGGGCGAAAACAGCTTGTGTTGATTTCCTGCGCCAAGGCAAGTTGAGGCTGTGGTGGGCTGCCCAAGGAGAGTTTCCCTTTGCAGAATGCAGCTCCCAGAAGCTCGTTTTGATTTGCCATTGCGACGGGGCCTCGGCACTGAGCGGCAGAGCTGGCTCAGGTGGCACGGCTGCGGCCTAGGCGCAGAAGGTCTTCGCGCTCCGAATCCTGCTTCCCCACGAATGAGAACCCCTGTGGAGTGTGATTTGGGTGCCAGAAACCCCCAGCAAAGCAGCAGGGCCCAGGGATCCAGGGGCAGCCCAGCTCAGCTTCGCCCTATGGAGAGCGGAGTGCCGGGGGCGAAAACGGATAGCGTTGCTTTCCTGAGCGGAGGCGAGTTGGGGCTGTGCTTTGCTGCCCGAGGAGTGTTTCCCTTTGCAGAATGCAGCTCCCAGAAGCTCGTTTTGATTTGCCATTGCGACGGGGCCTCGGCACTGAGGGGCAGAGCTGGCTCAGGGGGCATGGCTGCGGCCTAGGCGCAGAAGGTCTTCGCGCTCCGAATCCTGCTTCCCCAGGAATGAGAACCCCTGTGGAGTGTGATTCGGGTGCCTGAAACCACCAGCAAAGCAGCAGGGCCCAGGGATCCAGGGGCTGCCCAGCTCAGCTTCGCCCTATGGAGAGCGGAGTGCCGGGGGCGAAAACGGATAGCGTTGCTTTCCTGAGCGGAGGCGAGTTGGGGCTGTGCTTTGCTGCCCGAGGAGTGTTTCCCTTTGCAGAATGCAGCTCCCAGAAGCTCGATTTGGGCCGTCGCTGCGACGGGGCCTCGGCGCTGAGCGGCCGAGCTGGCTCAGGGTGCATGGCTGTGGTCTGGGCGCAGAAGGCCTTCGCGCGCCCAATCCTGCATCCCCACGAAGGAGAACCCGTGGGCAGTGTGATTCGGGTGCCGGAAAGCCCCAGCAAAGCAGCAGGGCCCAGGGATCCAGGGGCAGCCCAGCTCAGCTTCGCCCTATGGAGAGCAGAGTGCCGGGGGCGAAAACGGATAGCGTTGCTTTCCTGAGCGGAGGCGAGTTGGGGCTGTGCTTTGCTGCCCGAGGAGTGTTTCCCTTTGCAGAATGCAGCTCCCAGAAGCTCGTTTTGATTTGCCATTGCGACGGGGCCTCGGCACTGAGGGGCAGAGCTGGCTCAGGGGGCATGGCTGCGGCCTAGGCGCAGAAGGTCTTCGCGCTCCGAATCCTGCTTCCCCAGGAATGAGAACCCCTGTGGAGTGTGATTCGGGTGCCTGAAACCACCAGCAAAGCAGCAGGGCCCAGGGATCCAGGGGCTGCCCAGCTCAGCTTCGCCCTATGGAGAGCGGAGTGCCGGGGGCGAAAACGGATAGCGTTGCTTTCCTGAGCGGAGGCGAGTTGGGGCTGTGCTTTGCTGCCCGAGGAGTGTTTCCCTTTGCAGAATGCAGTTCCCGGGAGCTCTTTATGTGCCGTGGCTGCGACGGGGCTCGGCGCTGAGCGGCAGAGCTGGATCAGGGTGCATGGCAGGGACCTGGGCGCAGAAGGCCTTCGCGCGCCCAATCCTGTTTCCCCACGAAGGAGTACCCATGGGCAGTGTGATTCGGGTGCCGGAAACCCCCAGCAAAGCAGCTGGGCCCAGGGATCCATGGGCAGCCCAGCCCCGCATCGCCCTATGGAGAGCGCAGGGCCTGGGGGGAAAACGGCTTGCACTGCTTTCCTGAGCCAAGGCGCGTTGGGGGTGTGGTTTGCTGCCCGAGGAGAGTTTCCCTTTGCAGAATGCAGCTCCCAGAAGCTCGTTTTGGGCCGTAGCTGCCACGGGTCCTCAGCACTGTGCGGCCGAGCTGGCTCAGGGGGCATGGCTGGGACCTGGGCGCAGAAGCCTTTCGCGCACCCAATCCTGCATTCCCCACGAAGGAGAACCCGTGGGGAGTGGGATTTGGGCGCCGGAGACCCCCAGCAAAGCAGCAGGGCCCAGGGAGCCAGGGGTGGCCCAGCCCCGCTTTGCCCTATGGAGAGAGGAGGGCCGGGGGCGCAAACAGCTTGTGTTGATTTCCTGCGCCAAGGCACGGTGAGGCTGTGGATTGCTGCCCGAGGAGAGTTTCCCTTTGCAGAATGAAGATCCCAGAAGCTCGTCATGCGCCGTCGCTGTGAAGGGGCCTCGGCGCTGAGCGGCCGAGCTGGCTCAGGGGGCATGGATGGGGCCTGGGCGCAGAAGACCTTCGCGCGCCCAATCCTACTTCCCAAAGAAGGAGAACCAGTGGGGAGTGGGTTTCGGGCGCTGGAGACCCCCAGCAAAGCAGCAGTGCCCAGGGAGCCAGGGGTAGCTCAGCTCAGCTTCGCCCTATGGAGAGCGGAGGGCCGGGGGCGAAAACAGCTTGTGTTGATTTCCTGCGCCGAGGCAGGTTGAGGCTGTGGTGTGCTGCCCAAGGAGAGTTTCCCTTTGCAGAATGCAGCTCCCAGAAGCTCGTTTTGGGCCGTCGCTGCGAAGGGGCCTCGGTGCTGAGCGGCCGAGCTGGCTCAGGGTGCATGGCTGTGGTCTGGGTGCAGAAGGCCTTTGCGCGCCCAATCCTGCATCCCCACGAAGGAGAACCCGTGGGCAGTGTGATTCGGGTGCCGGAAAGCCCCAGCAAAGCAGCAGGGCCCAGGGATCCAGGGGCAGCCCAGCCCCGCATCGCCCTATGGAGAGCGCAGGGCCTGGGGGGAAAACGGCTTGCACTGCTTTCCTGAGCAAATGCGCGTTGGGGGTGTGGTTTGCTGCTCAAGGAGAGTTTCCTTTTGCAGAATGCAGCTCCCAGAAGCTCTTTTTGGGCCTTCGCTGCCACGGGTCCTCAGCGCTGATCTGCCGAGCTGGCTCAGGGGGGAAGGCTGGGGCCATGGCGCAGAAGCCTTTCGCAAACCCAATCCTACTTGCCCACGAAGGAGAACCCGTGTGGAGTGTTTTCGGCCGCCGGAAACTCCCAGCAAAGCAGCAGGGCCCAGGGATCCAGGGGCAGCCCAGCCCCGCTTTGCGCTATGGAGAGCGGAGGGCCGGGGTAAAAACAACTTGGGTTGATTACCTGCGCCGAGGGACGGTGAGGCTGTGGTTTGCTGCTGGAGGAGAGTTTCCCTTTGCAGAATGCAGTTCCCAGAAGCTCGTTATGTGCCGTTGCTGCGACGGGGACTCGGCGCTGAGCGGCTGAGCTGGCTCAGGGGGCATGGCTGGGACCTGGGCGCAGAAGCCTTTCGCGCACCCAATCCTGCATTCCCCACGAAGGAGAACCCGTGGGGAGTGGGATTTGGGCGCCAGAGACCCCCAGTAAAGCAGCAGGGCCCAGGGAGCCAGGGGTGGCCCAGCCCCGCTTTGCCCTATGGAGAGAGGAGGGCCGGGGGCGCAAACAGCTTGTGTTGATTTCCTGCGCCAAGGCACGGTGAGGCTGTGGATTGCTGCCCGAGGAGAGTTTCCCTTTGCAGAATGCAGCTCCCAGAAGCTCGTCATGGGCCGTCGCTGGGAAGGGGCCTCGGCGCTGAGCGGCCAAGCTGGCTCAGGGGGCATGGATGGGGCCTGGGCGCAGAAGGCCTTCGCGCACCCAATCCTACATCCCAAAGAAGGAGAACCAGTGGGGAGTGGGTTTCGGGCGCTGGACACCCCCAGCAAAGCAGCAGGGCCCAGGGAGCCAGGGGCATCCCAGCTCAGCTTCACCCTATGGAGAGCGGAGGGCCCGGGGCGAAAACAGCTTGTGTTGATTTCCTGCGCCGAGGCAAGTTGAGGCTGTGGTGGGCTGCCCAAGGAGAGATTCCCTTTGCAGAATGCAGCTCCCAGAAGGTCGTTTAGATTTGCCATTGCGACGGGGCCTCGGCACTGAGGGGCAGAGCTGGCTCAGGGGGCATGGCTGGGGCCTAGGCGCAGAAGGTCTTCGCGCTCCGAATCCTGCTTCCCCACGAATGAGAACCCCTGTGGAGTGTGATTTGGGTGCCAGAAACCCCCAGCAAAGCAGCAGGGCCCAGGGATCCAGGGGCAGCCCAGCTCAGCTTCGCCCTATGGAGAGCAGAGTGCCGGGGGCGAAAATGGATAGCGTTGCTTTCCTGAGCGGAGGCTAGTTGGGGCTCTGCTTTGCTGCCCGAGGAGTGTTTCCCTTTGCAGAATGCAGCTCCCCGAAGCTCGATTTGGGCCGTCGCTGCGACGGGGCCTCGGCGCTGAGCGGCCGAGCTGGATCAGGGGGCATGGCTGTGGTCTGGGCGCAGAAGGCCTTCGCGCGCCCAATCCTGCTTCCCCACGGAGGAGAACCCGTGGGCAGTGTGATTCGGGTGCCGGAAAGCCCCAGCAAAGCAGCAGGGCCCAGGGATCCAGGGGCAGCCCAGCTCAGCTTCGCCCTATGGAGAGGGGAGGGCCGGGCGCGAAAACGTATAGCATTGCTTTCCTGAGCGGAGGCACGTTGGGGCTGTGGTTTGCTGCCCCAGCAGAGTTTCGCTTTGCAGAATGCAGCTCTCAGAAGCTCATTTTGGGCAATCGGTGCGACGGGGCCTCGGAGATGAGTGGCCGAGCTGGCTCAGGGGGCATGGCTGGGGCCTGGGCGCAGGAGGTTTTCGCGCGCCCAATCCTGCATTCCCTGTGAAGGAGAACCCGTGGGGAGTGCGTTTCGGGCTCCGGAGACCCGCAGGAAAGCAGCAGGGCCCAGGGATCCAGGGGCAGCCCAGCCCCACTTTGCCCAATGGAGAGCCGAAGTCCGGGGCAAAAACAGCTTGTGTTGATTTCCTGCAGCGAGGCACGGTGAGGCTGTGGTTTGCTGCCCAAGGAGAGTTTCCCTTTGCAGAATGCAGTTCCCAGAAGCTCGTTATGTGCCATCGCTGCGACGGGGCCTCGGCGCTGAGCGGCCGAGCTGGATCAGGGGGCATGGCAGGGACCTGGGCGCAGAAGGCCTTCGCGCGCCCAATCCTGTTTCCCCACGAAGGAGTACCCATGGGCAGTGTGATTCGGGTGCCGGAAACCCCCAGCAAAGCAGCTGGGCCCAGGGATCCAGGTGCAGCCCAGCCCCGCATCGCCCTATGAAGAGCGCAGGGCCTGGGGGGGAAAACGGCTTGCACTGCTTTCCTGAGCCAAGGCGAGTTGGGGGTGTGGTTTGCTGCCTGAGGAGAGTTTCCCTTTGCAGAATGCAGCTCCCAGAAGCTCGTTTTGGGCCGTAGCTGCCACGGGTCCTCAGCACTGAGCGGCCGAGCTGGCTCAGGGGGCATGGCTGGGACCTGGGCGCAGAAGCCTTTCGCGCACCCAATCCTGCATTCCCCACGAAGGAGAACCCGTGGGGAGTGTGATTTGGGCGCCGGAGACCCCCAGCAAAGCAGCAGGGCCCAGGGAGCCAGGGGTGGCCCAGCCCCGCTTTGCCCTATGGAGAGAGGAGGGCCGGGGGCGCAAACAGCTTGTGTTGATTTCCTGCGCCAAGGCACGGTGAGGCTGTGGATTGCTGCCGGAGGAGAGTTTCCCTTTGCAGAATGAAGATCCCAGAAGCTCGTCATGCGCCGTCGCTGTGAAGGGGCCTCGGCGCTGAGCGGCCGAGCTGGCTCAGGGGGCATGGATGGGGCCTGGGCGCAGAAGACCTTCGCGCGCCCAATCCTACTTCCCAAAGAAGGAGAACCAGTGGGGAGTGGGTTTCGGGCGCTGGAGACCCCCAGCAAAGCAGCAGTGCCCAGGGAGCCAGGGGTAGCTCAGCTCAGCTTCGCCCTATGGAGAGCGGAGGGCCGGGGGCGAAAACAGCTTGTGTTGATTTCCTGCGCCGAGGCAGGTTGAGGCTGTGGTGTGCTGCCCAAGGAGAGTTTCCCGTTGCAGAATGCAGCTCCCAGAAGCTCGTTTTGGGCCGTCGCTGCGAAGGGGCCTCGGTGCTGAGCGGCCGAGCTGGCTCAGGGTGCATGGCTGTGGTCTGGGTGCAGAAGGCCTTTGCGCGCCCAATCCTGCATCCCCACGAAGGAGAACCCGTGGGCAGTGTGATTCGGGTGCCGGAAAGCCCCAGCAAAGCAGCAGGGCCCAGGGATCCAGGGGCAGCCCAGCCCCGCATCGCCCTATGGAGAGCGCAGGGCCTGGGGGGAAAACGGCTTGCACTGCTTTCCTGAGCAAATGCGCGTTGGGGGTGTGGTTTGCTGCCCAAGGAGAGTTTCCTTTTGCAGAATGCAGCTCCCAGAAGCTCTTTTTGGGCCTTCGCTGCCACGGGTCCTCAGCGCTGATCTGCCGAGCTGGCTCAGGGGGGAAGGCTGGGGCCATGGCGCAGAAGCCTTTCGCAAACCCAATCCTACTTGCCCACGAAGGAGAACCCGTGTGGAGTGTTTTCGGCCGCCGGAAACTCCCAGCAAAGCAGCAGGGCCCAGGGATCCAGGGGCAGCCCAGCCCCGCTTTGCGCTATGGAGAGCGGAGGGCCGGGGTAAAAACAACTTGGGTTGATTACCTGCGCCGAGGGACGGTGAGGCTGTGGTTTGCTGCTGGAGGAGAGTTTCCCTTTGCAGAATGCAGTTCCCAGAAGCTCGTTATGTGCCATCGCTGCGACGGGGCCTCGGCGCTGAGCGGCCCAGCTGGATCAGGGGGCATGGCAGGGACCTGGGCGCAGAAGGCCTTCGCGCGCCCAATCCTGTTTCCCCACCAAGGAGTACCCATGGGCAGTGTGATTCGGGTGCCGGAAACCCCCAGCAAAGCAGCTGGGCCCAGGGATCCAGGTGCAGCCCAGCCCCGCATCGCCCTATGGAGAGCGCAGGGCCTGGGGGGGAAAACGGCTTGCACTGCTTTCCTGAGCCAAGGCGAGTTGGGGGTGTGGTTTGCTGCCCGAGGAGAGTTTCCCTTTGCAGAATGCAGCTCCCAGAAGCTCGTCATGGGCTGTCGCTGCGAAGGGGCCTCGGCGGTGAGCGGCTGAACTGGCTCAGGGGGCATGGATGGGGCCTGGGCGCAGAAGGCCTTCACGCGCCCAATCCTACTTCCCAAAGAAGGAGAACCAGTGGGGAGTGGGTTTCGGGCACTGGAGACCCCCAGCAAAGCAGCAGGGCCCAGGGAGCCAGGGGCAGCCCAGCTCAGCTTCGCCCTATGGAGAGCGGAGGGCCGGGGGCGAAAACAGCTTGTGTTGATTTCCTGCGCCGAGGCAAGTTGAGGCTGTGGTGTGCTGCCCAAGGAGAGTTTCCCTTTGCAGAATGCAGCTCCCAGAAGCTCGTTTTGATTTGCCATTGCGACGGGGCCTCGGCACTGAGCGGCAGAGCTGGCTCAGGTGGCACGGCTGCGGCCTAGGCGCAGAAGGTCTTCGCGCTCCGAATCCTGCTTCCCCACGAATGAGAACCCCTGTGGAGTGTGATTTGGGTGCCAGAAACCCCCAGCAAAGCAGCAGGGCCCAGGGATCCAGGGGCAGCCCAGCTCAGCTTCGCCCTATGGAGAGCGGAGTGCCGGGGGCGAAAACGGATAGCGTTGCTTTCCTGAGCGGAGGCGAGTTGGGGCTGTGCTTTGCTGCCCGAGGAGTGTTTCCCTTTGCAGAATGCAGCTCCCAGAAGCTCGTTTTGATTTGCCATTGCGACGGGGCCTCGGCACTGAGGGGCAGAGCTGGCTCAGGGGGCATGGCTGCGGCCTAGGCGCAGAAGGTCTTCGCGCTCCGAATCCTGCTTCCCCAGGAATGAGAACCCCTGTGGAGTGTGATTCGGGTGCCTGAAACCACCAGCAAAGCAGCAGGGCCCAGGGATCCAGGGGCTGCCCAGCTCAGCTTCGCCCTATGGAGAGCGGAGTGCCGGGGGCGAAAACGGATAGCGTTGCTTTCCTGAGCGGAGGCGAGTTGGGGCTGTGCTTTGCTGCCCGAGGAGTGTTTCCCTTTGCAGAATGCAGTTCCCGGGAGCTCGTTATGTGCCGTGGCTGCGACGGGGGCTCGGCGCTGAGCGGCCGAGCTGGATCAGGGTGCATGGCAGGGACCTGGGCGCAGAAGGCCTTCGCGCGCCCAATCCTGTTTCCCCACCAAGGAGTACCCATGGGCAGTGTGATTCGGGTGCCGGAAACCCCCAGCAAAGCAGCTGGGCCCAGGGATCCAGGTGCAGCCCAGCCCCGCATCGCCCTATGGAGAGCGCAGGGCCTGGGGGGGAAAACGGCTTGCACTGCTTTCCTGAGCCAAGGCGAGTTGGGGGTGTGGTTTGCTGCCCGAGGAGAGTTTCCCTTTGCAGAATGCAGCTCCCAGAAGCTCGTCATGGGCTGTCGCTGCGAAGGGGCCTCGGCGGTGAGCGGCTGAAGTGGCTCAGGGGGCATGGATGGGGCCTGGGCGCAGAAGGCCTTCACGCGCCCAATCCTACTTCCCAAAGAAGGAGAACCAGTGGGGAGTGGGTTTCGGGCACTGGAGACCCCCAGCAAAGCAGCAGGGCCCAGGGAGCCAGGGGCAGCCCAGCTCAGCTTCGCCCTATGGAGAGAGGAGGGCCGGGGGCGAAAACAGCTTGTGTTGATTTCCTGCAGCGAGGCACGGTGAGGCTGTGGTGTGCTGCCCAAGGAGAGTTTCCCTTTGCAGAATGCAGCTCCCAGAAGCTCGTTTTGATTTGCCATTGCGACGGGGCCTCGGCACTGAGCGGCAGAGCTGGCTCAGGTGGCACGGCTGCGGCCTAGGCGCAGAAGGTCTTCGCGCTCCGAATCCTGCTTCCCCACGAATGAGAACCCCTGTGGAGTGTGATTTGGGTGCCAGAAACCCCCAGCAAAGCAGCAGGGCCCAGGGATCCAGGGGCAGCCCAGCTCAGCTTCGCCCTATGGAGAGCGGAGTGCCGGGGGCGAAAACGGATAGCGTTGCTTTCCTGAGCGGAGGCGAGTTGGGGCTGTGCTTTGCTGCCCGAGGAGTGTTTCCCTTTGCAGAATGCAGCTCCCAGAAGCTCGTTTTGATTTGCCATTGCGACGGGGCCTCGGCACTGAGGGGCAGAGCTGGCTCAGGGGGCATGGCTGCGGCCTAGGCGCAGAAGGTCTTCGCGCTCCGAATCCTGCTTCCCCAGGAATGAGAACCCCTGTGGAGTGTGATTCGGGTGCCTGAAACCACCAGCAAAGCAGCAGGGCCCAGGGATCCAGGGGCTGCCCAGCTCAGCTTCGCCCTATGGAGAGCGGAGTGCCGGGGGCGAAAACGGATAGCGTTGCTTTCCTGAGCGGAGGCGAGTTGGGGCTGTGCTTTGCTGCCCGAGGAGTGTTTCCCTTTGCAGAATGCAGTTCCCGGGAGCTCGTTATGTGCCGTGGCTGCGACGGGGGCTCGGCGCTGAGCGGCCGAGCTGGATCAGGGTGCATGGCAGGGACCTGGGCGCAGAAGGCCTTCGCGCGCCCAATCCTGTTTCCCCACCAAGGAGTACCCATGGGCAGTGTGATTCGGGTGCCGGAAACCCCCAGCAAAGCAGCTGGGCCCAGGGATCCAGGTGCAGCCCAGCCCCGCATCGCCCTATGGAGAGCGCAGGGCCTGGGGGGGAAAACGGCTTGCACTGCTTTCCTGAGCCAAGGCGAGTTGGGGGTGTGGTTTGCTGCCCGAGGAGAGTTTCCCTTTGCAGAATGCAGCTCCCAGAAGCTCGTCATGGGCTGTCGCTGCGAAGGGGCCTCGGCGGTGAGCGGCTGAACTGGCTCAGGGGGCATGGATGGGGCCTGGGCGCAGAAGGCCTTCACGCGCCCAATCCTACTTCCCAAAGAAGGAGAACCAGTGGGGAGTGGGTTTCGGGCACTGGAGACCCCCAGCAAAGCAGCAGGGCCCAGGGAGCCAGGGGCAGCCCAGCTCAGCTTCGCCCTATGGAGAGCGGAGGGCCGGGGGCGAAAACAGCTTGTGTTGATTTCCTGCGCCGAGGCAAGTTGAGGCTGTGGTGTGCTGCCCAAGGAGAGTTTCCCTTTGCAGAATGCAGCTCCCAGAAGCTCGTTTTGATTTGCCATTGCGACGGGGCCTCGGCACTGAGCGGCAGAGCTGGCTCAGGTGGCACGGCTGCGGCCTAGGCGCAGAAGGTCTTCGCGCTCCGAATCCTGCTTCCCCACGAATGAGAACCCCTGTGGAGTGTGATTTGGGTGCCAGAAACCCCCAGCAAAGCAGCAGGGCCCAGGGATCCAGGGGCAGCCCAGCTCAGCTTCGCCCTATGGAGAGCGGAGTGCCGGGGGCGAAAACGGATAGCGTTGCTTTCCTGAGCGGAGGCGAGTTGGGGCTGTGCTTTGCTGCCCGAGGAGTGTTTCCCTTTGCAGAATGCAGCTCCCAGAAGCTCGTTTTGATTTGCCATTGCGACGGGGCCTCGGCACTGAGGGGCAGAGCTGGCTCAGGGGGCATGGCTGCGGCCTAGGCGCAGAAGGTCTTCGCGCTCCGAATCCTGCTTCCCCAGGAATGAGAACCCCTGTGGAGTGTGATTCGGGTGCCTGAAACCACCAGCAAAGCAGCAGGGCCCAGGGATCCAGGGGCTGCCCAGCTCAGCTTCGCCCTATGGAGAGCGGAGTGCCGGGGGCGAAAACGGATAGCGTTGCTTTCCTGAGCGGAGGCGAGTTGGGGCTGTGCTTTGCTGCCCGAGGAGTGTTTCCCTTTGCAGAATGCAGTTCCCGGGAGCTCGTTATGTGCCGTGGCTGCGACGGGGGCTCGGCGCTGAGCGGCCGAGCTGGATCAGGGTGCATGGCAGGGACCTGGGCGCAGAAGGCCTTCGCGCGCCCAATCCTGTTTCCCCACCAAGGAGTACCCATGGGCAGTGTGATTCGGGTGCCGGAAACCCCCAGCAAAGCAGCTGGGCCCAGGGATCCAGGTGCAGCCCAGCCCCGCATCGCCCTATGGAGAGCGCAGGGCCTGGGGGGGAAAACGGCTTGCACTGCTTTCCTGAGCCAAGGCGAGTTGGGGGTGTGGTTTGCTGCCCGAGGAGAGTTTCCCTTTGCAGAATGCAGCTCCCAGAAGCTCGTCATGGGCTGTCGCTGCGAAGGGGCCTCGGCGGTGAGCGGCTGAACTGGCTCAGGGGGCATGGATGGGGCCTGGGCGCAGAAGGCCTTCACGCGCCCAATCCTACTTCCCAAAGAAGGAGAACCAGTGGGGAGTGGGTTTCGGGCACTGGAGACCCCCAGCAAAGCAGCAGGGCCCAGGGAGCCAGGGGCAGCCCAGCTCAGCTTCGCCCTATGGAGAGAGGAGGGCCGGGGGCGAAAACAGCTTGTGTTGATTTCCTGCGCCGAGGCAAGTTGAGGCTGTGGTGTGCTGCCCAAGGAGAGTTTCCCTTTGCAGAATGCAGCTCCCAGAAGCTCGTTTTGATTTGCCATTGCGACGGGGCCTCGGCACTGAGCGGCAGAGCTGGCTCAGGTGGCACGGCTGCGGCCTAGGCGCAGAAGGTCTTCGCGCTCCGAATCCTGCTTCCCCACGAATGAGAACCCCTGTGGAGTGTGATTTGGGTGCCAGAAACCCCCAGCAAAGCAGCAGGGCCCAGGGATCCAGGGGCAGCCCAGCTCAGCTTCGCCCTATGGAGAGCGGAGTGCCGGGGGCGAAAACGGATAGCGTTGCTTTCCTGAGCGGAGGCGAGTTGGGGCTGTGCTTTGCTGCCCGAGGAGTGTTTCCCTTTGCAGAATGCAGCTCCCAGAAGCTCGTTTTGATTTGCCATTGCGACGGGGCCTCGGCACTGAGGGGCAGAGCTGGCTCAGGGGGCATGGCTGCGGCCTAGGCGCAGAAGGTCTTCGCGCTCCGAATCCTGCTTCCCCAGGAATGAGAACCCCTGTGGAGTGTGATTCGGGTGCCTGAAACCACCAGCAAAGCAGCAGGGCCCAGGGATCCAGGGGCTGCCCAGCTCAGCTTCGCCCTATGGAGAGCGGAGTGCCGGGGGCGAAAACGGATAGCGTTGCTTTCCTGAGCGGAGGCGAGTTGGGGCTGTGCTTTGCTGCCCGAGGAGTGTTTCCCTTTGCAGAATGCAGTTCCCGGGAGCTCGTTATGTGCCGTGGCTGCGACGGGGGCTCGGCGCTGAGCGGCCGAGCTGGATCAGGGTGCATGGCAGGGACCTGGGCGCAGAAGGCCTTCGCGCGCCCAATCCTGTTTCCCCACCAAGGAGTACCCATGGGCAGTGTGATTCGGGTGCCGGAAACCCCCAGCAAAGCAGCTGGGCCCAGGGATCCAGGTGCAGCCCAGCCCCGCATCGCCCTATGGAGAGCGCAGGGCCTGGGGGGGAAAACGGCTTGCACTGCTTTCCTGAGCCAAGGCGAGTTGGGGGTGTGGTTTGCTGCCCGAGGAGAGTTTCCCTTTGCAGAATGCAGCTCCCAGAAGCTCGTCATGGGCTGTCGCTGCGAAGGGGCCTCGGCGGTGAGCGGCTGAACTGGCTCAGGGGGCATGGATGGGGCCTGGGCGCAGAAGGCCTTCACGCGCCCAATCCTACTTCCCAAAGAAGGAGAACCAGTGGGGAGTGGGTTTCGGGCACTGGAGACCCCCAGCAAAGCAGCAGGGCCCAGGGAGCCAGGGGCAGCCCAGCTCAGCTTCGCCCTATGGAGAGCGGAGGGCCGGGGGCGAAAACAGCTTGTGTTGATTTCCTGCGCCGAGGCAAGTTGAGGCTGTGGTGTGCTGCCCAAGGAGAGTTTCCCTTTGCAGAATGCAGCTCCCAGAAGCTCGTTTTGATTTGCCATTGCGACGGGGCCTCGGCACTGAGCGGCAGAGCTGGCTCAGGTGGCACGGCTGCGGCCTAGGCGCAGAAGGTCTTCGCGCTCCGAATCCTGCTTCCCCACGAATGAGAACCCCTGTGGAGTGTGATTTGGGTGCCAGAAACCCCCAGCAAAGCAGCAGGGCCCAGGGATCCAGGGGCAGCCCAGCTCAGCTTCGCCCTATGGAGAGCGGAGTGCCGGGGGCGAAAACGGATAGCGTTGCTTTCCTGAGCGGAGGCGAGTTGGGGCTGTGCTTTGCTGCCCGAGGAGTGTTTCCCTTTGCAGAATGCAGCTCCCAGAAGCTCGTTTTGATTTGCCATTGCGACGGGGCCTCGGCACTGAGGGGCAGAGCTGGCTCAGGGGGCATGGCTGCGGCCTAGGCGCAGAAGGTCTTCGCGCTCCGAATCCTGCTTCCCCAGGAATGAGAACCCCTGTGGAGTGTGATTCGGGTGCCTGAAACCACCAGCAAAGCAGCAGGGCCCAGGGATCCAGGGGCTGCCCAGCTCAGCTTCGCCCTATGGAGAGCGGAGTGCCGGGGGCGAAAACGGATAGCGTTGCTTTCCTGAGCGGAGGCGAGTTGGGGCTGTGCTTTGCTGCCCGAGGAGTGTTTCCCTTTGCAGAATGCAGTTCCCGGGAGCTCGTTATGTGCCGTGGCTGCGACGGGGGCTCGGCGCTGAGCGGCCGAGCTGGATCAGGGTGCATGGCAGGGACCTGGGCGCAGAAGGCCTTCGCGCGCCCAATCCTGTTTCCCCACCAAGGAGTACCCATGGGCAGTGTGATTCGGGTGCCGGAAACCCCCAGCAAAGCAGCTGGGCCCAGGGATCCAGGTGCAGCCCAGCCCCGCATCGCCCTATGGAGAGCGCAGGGCCTGGGGGGGAAAACGGCTTGCACTGCTTTCCTGAGCCAAGGCGAGTTGGGGGTGTGGTTTGCTGCCCGAGGAGAGTTTCCCTTTGCAGAATGCAGCTCCCAGAAGCTCGTCATGGGCTGTCGCTGCGAAGGGGCCTCGGCGGTGAGCGGCTGAACTGGCTCAGGGGGCATGGATGGGGCCTGGGCGCAGAAGGCCTTCACGCGCCCAATCCTACTTCCCAAAGAAGGAGAACCAGTGGGGAGTGGGTTTCGGGCACTGGAGACCCCCAGCAAAGCAGCAGGGCCCAGGGAGCCAGGGGCAGCCCAGCTCAGCTTCGCCCTATGGAGAGAGGAGGGCCGGGGGCGAAAACAGCTTGTGTTGATTTCCTGCGCCGAGGCAAGTTGAGGCTGTGGTGTGCTGCCCAAGGAGAGTTTCCCTTTGCAGAATGCAGCTCCCAGAAGCTCGTTTTGATTTGCCATTGCGACGGGGCCTCGGCACTGAGCGGCAGAGCTGGCTCAGGTGGCACGGCTGCGGCCTAGGCGCAGAAGGTCTTCGCGCTCCGAATCCTGCTTCCCCACGAATGAGAACCCCTGTGGAGTGTGATTTGGGTGCCAGAAACCCCCAGCAAAGCAGCAGGGCCCAGGGATCCAGGGGCAGCCCAGCTCAGCTTCGCCCTATGGAGAGCGGAGTGCCGGGGGCGAAAACGGATAGCGTTGCTTTCCTGAGCGGAGGCGAGTTGGGGCTGTGCTTTGCTGCCCGAGGAGTGTTTCCCTTTGCAGAATGCAGCTCCCAGAAGCTCGTTTTGATTTGCCATTGCGACGGGGCCTCGGCACTGAGGGGCAGAGCTGGCTCAGGGGGCATGGCTGCGGCCTAGGCGCAGAAGGTCTTCGCGCTCCGAATCCTGCTTCCCCAGGAATGAGAACCCCTGTGGAGTGTGATTCGGGTGCCTGAAACCACCAGCAAAGCAGCAGGGCCCAGGGATCCAGGGGCTGCCCAGCTCAGCTTCGCCCTATGGAGAGCGGAGTGCCGGGGGCGAAAACGGATAGCGTTGCTTTCCTGAGCGGAGGCGAGTTGGGGCTGTGCTTTGCTGCCCGAGGAGTGTTTCCCTTTGCAGAATGCAGTTCCCGGGAGCTCGTTATGTGCCGTGGCTGCGACGGGGGCTCGGCGCTGAGCGGCCGAGCTGGATCAGGGTGCATGGCAGGGACCTGGGCGCAGAAGGCCTTCGCGCGCCCAATCCTGTTTCCCCACCAAGGAGTACCCATGGGCAGTGTGATTCGGGTGCCGGAAACCCCCAGCAAAGCAGCTGGGCCCAGGGATCCAGGTGCAGCCCAGCCCCGCATCGCCCTATGGAGAGCGCAGGGCCTGGGGGGGAAAACGGCTTGCACTGCTTTCCTGAGCCAAGGCGAGTTGGGGGTGTGGTTTGCTGCCCGAGGAGAGTTTCCCTTTGCAGAATGCAGCTCCCAGAAGCTCGTCATGGGCTGTCGCTGCGAAGGGGCCTCGGCGGTGAGCGGCTGAACTGGCTCAGGGGGCATGGATGGGGCCTGGGCGCAGAAGGCCTTCACGCACCCAATCCTACTTCCCAAAGAAGGAGAACCAGTGGGGAGTGGGTTTCGGGCACTGGAGACCCCCAGCAAAGCAGCAGGGCCCAGGGAGCCAGGGGCAGCCCAGCTCAGCTTCGCCCTATGGAGAGCGGAGGGCCGGGGGCGAAAACAGCTTGTGTTGATTTCCTGCGCCGAGGCAAGTTGAGGCTGTGGTGTGCTGCCCAAGGAGAGTTTCCCTTTGCAGAATGCAGCTCCCAGAAGCTCGTTTTGATTTGCCATTGCGACGGGGCCTCGGCACTGAGCGGCAGAGCTGGCTCAGGTGGCACGGCTGCGGCCTAGGCGCAGAAGGTCTTCGCGCTCCGAATCCTGCTTCCCCACGAATGAGAACCCCTGTGGAGTGTGATTTGGGTGCCAGAAACCCCCAGCAAAGCAGCAGGGCCCAGGGATCCAGGGGCAGCCCAGCTCAGCTTCGCCCTATGGAGAGCAGAGTGCCGGGGGCGAAAACGGATAGCGTTGCTTTCCTGAGCGGAGGCGAGTTGGGGCTGTGCTTTGCTGCCCGAGGAGTGTTTCCCTTTGCAGAATGCAGCTCCCAGAAGCTCGTTTTGATTTGCCATTGCGACGGGGCCTCGGCACTGAGGGGCAGAGCTGGCTCAGGGGGCATGGCTGCGGCCTAGGCGCAGAAGGTCTTCGCGCTCCGAATCCTGCTTCCCCAGGAATGAGAACCCCTGTGGAGTGTGATTCGGGTGCCTGAAACCACCAGCAAAGCAGCAGGGCCCAGGGATCCAGGGGCTGCCCAGCTCAGCTTCGCCCTATGGAGAGCGGAGTGCCGGGGGCGAAAACGGATAGCGTTGCTTTCCTGAGCGGAGGCGAGTTGGGGCTGTGCTTTGCTACCCGAGGAGTGTTTCCCTTTGCAGAATGCAGTTCCCGGGAGCTCGTTATGTGCCGTGGCTGCGACGGGGGCTCGGCGCTGAGCGGCCGAGCTGGATCAGGGTGCATGGCAGGGACCTGGGCGCAGAAGGCCTTCGCGCGCCCAATCCTGTTTCCCCACCAAGGAGTACCCATGGGCAGTGTGATTCGGGTGCCGGAAACCCCCAGCAAAGCAGCTGGGCCCAGGGATCCAGGTGCAGCCCAGCCCCGCATCGCCCTATGGAGAGCGCAGGGCCTGGGGGGGAAAACGGCTTGCACTGCTTTCCTGAGCCAAGGCGAGTTGGGGGTGTGGTTTGCTGCCCGAGGAGAGTTTCCCTTTGCAGAATGCAGCTCCCAGAAGCTCGTCATGGGCTGTCGCTGCGAAGGGGCCTCGGCGGTGAGCGGCTGAACTGGCTCAGGGGGCATGGATGGGGCCTGGGCGCAGAAGGCCTTCACGCGCCCAATCCTACTTCCCAAAGAAGGAGAACCAGTGGGGAGTGGGTTTCGGGCACTGGAGACCCCCAGCAAAGCAGCAGGGCCCAGGGAGCCAGGGGCAGCCCAGCTCAGCTTCGCCCTATGGAGAGCGGAGGGCCGGGGGCGAAAACAGCTTGTGTTGATTTCCTGCGCCGAGGCAAGTTGAGGCTGTGGTGTGCTGCCCAAGGAGAGTTTCCCTTTGCAGAATGCAGCTCCCAGAAGCTCGTTTTGATTTGCCATTGCGACGGGGCCTCGGCACTGAGCAGCAGAGCTGGCTCAGGTGGCACGGCTGCGGCCTAGGCGCAGAAGGTCTTCGCGCTCCGAATCCTGCTTCCCCACGAATGAGAACCCCTGTGGAGTGTGATTTGGGTGCCAGAAACCCCCAGCAAAGCAGCAGGGCCCAGGGATCCAGGGGCAGCCCAGCTCAGCTTCGCCCTATGGAGAGGGGAGGGCCGGGCGCGAAAACGGATAGCATTGCTTTCCTGAGCGGAGGCACGTTGGGGCTGTGGTTTGCTGCCCCAGCAGAGTTTCGCTTTGCAGAATGCAGCTCTCAGAAGCTCATTTTGGGCAATCGGTGCGACGGGGCCTCGGAGCTGAGTGGCCGAGCTGGCTCAGGGGGCATGGCTGGGGCCTGGGCGCAGGAGGCTTTCGCGCGCCCAATCCTGCATTCCCCGCGAAGGAGAACCCGTGGGGAGTGCGTTTCGGGCTCCGGAGACCCCCAGGAAAGCAGCAGGGCCCAGGGATCCAGGGGCAGCCCAGCCCCGCTTTGCCCAATGGAGAGCCGAAGGCCGGGGCGAAAACAGCTTGTGTTGATTTCCTGCAGCGAGGCACAGTGAGGCTGTGGTTTGTTGCCCAAGGAGAGTTTCCCTTTGCAGAATGCAGTTCCCAGAAGCTCGTTATGTGCCATCGCTGCGACGGGGCCTCGGCGCTGAGCGGCCGAGCTGGATCAGGGGGCATGGCAGGGACCTGGGCGCAGAAGGCCTTCGCGCGCCCAATCCTGTTTCCCCACCAAGGAGTACCCATGGGCAGTGTGATTCGGGTGCCGGAAACCCCCAGCAAAGCAGCTGGGCCCAGGGATCCAGGTGCAGCCCAGCCCCGCATCGCCCTATGGAGAGCGCAGGGCCTGGGGGGGAAAACGGCTTGCACTGCTTTCCTGAGCCAAGGCGAGTTGGGGGTGTGGTTTGCTGCCCGAGGAGAGTTTCCCTTTGCAGAATGCAGCTCCCAGAAGCTCGTCATGGGCTGTCGCTGCGAAGGGGCCTCGGCGGTGAGCGGCTGAACTGGCTCAGGGGGCATGGATGGGGCCTGGGCGCAGAAGGCCTTCACGCGCCCAATCCTACTTCCCAAAGAAGGAGAACCAGTGGGGAGTGGGTTTCGGGCACTGGACACCCCCAGCAAAGCAGCAGGGCCCAGGGAGCCAGGGGCAGCCCAGCTCAGCTTCGCCCTATGGAGAGCGGAGGGCCGGGGGCGAAAACAGCTTGTGTTGATTTCCTGCGCCGAGGCAAGTTGAGGCTGTGGTGTGCTGCCCAAGGAGAGTTTCCCTTTGCAGAATGCAGCTCCCAGAAGCTCGTTTTGATTTGCCATTGCGACGGGGCCTCGGCACTGAGCGGCAGAGCTGGCTCAGGTGGCACGGCTGCGGCCTAGGCGCAGAAGGTCTTCGCGCTCCGAATCCTGCTTCCCCACGAATGAGAACCCCTGTGGAGTGTGATTTGGGTGCCAGAAACCCCCAGCAAAGCAGCAGGGCCCAGGGATCCAGGGGCAGCCCAGCTCAGCTTCGCCCTATGGAGAGCGGAGTGCCGGGGGCGAAAACGGATAGCGTTGCTTTCCTGAGCGGAGGCGAGTTGGGGCTGTGCTTTGCTGCCCGAGGAGTGTTTCCCTTTGCAGAATGCAGCTCCCAGAAGCTCGTTTTGGGCCGTCGCTGCGACGGGGCCTCGGCGCTGAGCGCCCGAGCTGGCTCAGGGTGCATGGCTGTGGTCTGGGCACAGAAGGCCTTCGCGCGCCCAATCCTGCATCCCCACGAAGGAGAACCCGTGGGCAGTGTGATTCGGGTGCCGGAAACCCCCAGCAAAGCAGCAGGGCCCAGGGATCCAGGGGCAGCCCAGCTCAGCTTCGCCCTATGGAGAGCGGAGTGCCGGGGGCGAAAACGGATAGCGTTGCTTTCCTGAGCGGAGGCGAGTTGGGGCTGTGCTTTGCTGCCCGAGGAGTGTTTCCCTTTGCAGAATGCAGCTCCCAGAAGCTCGTTTTGATTTGCCATTGCGACGGGGCCTCGGCACTGAGGGGCAGAGCTGGCTCAGGGGGCATGGCTGCGGCCTAGGCGCAGAAGGTCTTCGCGCTCCGAATCCTGCTTCCCCAGGAATGAGAACCCCTGTGGAGTGTGATTCGGGTGCCTGAAACCACCAGCAAAGCAGCAGGGCCCAGGGATCCAGGGGCTGCCCAGCTCAGCTTCGCCCTATGGAGAGCGGAGTGCCGGGGGCGAAAACGGATAGCGTTGCTTTCCTGAGCGGAGGCGAGTTGGGGCTGTGCTTTGCTGCCCGAGGAGTGTTTCCCTTTGCAGAATGCAGTTCCCGGGAGCTCGTTATGTGCCGTGGCTGCGACGGGGGCTCGGCGCTGAGCGGCCGAGCTGGATCAGGGTGCATGGCAGGGACCTGGGCGCAGAAGGCCTTCGCGCGCCCAATCCTGTTTCCCCACCAAGGAGTACCCATGGGCAGTGTGATTCGGGTGCCGGAAACCCCCAGCAAAGCAGCTGGGCCCAGGGATCCAGGTGCAGCCCAGCCCCGCATCGCCCTATGGAGAGCGCAGGGCCTGGGGGGGAAAACGGCTTGCACTGCTTTCCTGAGCCAAGGCGAGTTGGGGGTGTGGTTTGCTGCCCGAGGAGAGTTTCCCTTTGCAGAATGCAGCTCCCAGAAGCTCGTCATGGGCTGTCGCTGCGAAGGGGCCTCGGCGGTGAGCGGCTGAACTGGCTCAGGGGGCATGGATGGGGCCTGGGCGCAGAAGGCCTTCACGCGCCCAATCCTACTTCCCAAAGAAGGAGAACCAGTGGGGAGTGGGTTTCGGGCACTGGAGACCCCCAGCAAAGCAGCAGGGCCCAGGGAGCCAGGGGCAGCCCAGCTCAGCTTCGCCCTATGGAGAGCGGAGGGCCGGGGGCGAAAACAGCTTGTGTTGATTTCCTGCGCCGAGGCAAGTTGAGGCTGTGGTGGGCTGCCCAAGGAGAGTTTCCCTTTGCAGAATGCAGCTCCCAGAAGCTCGTTTTGATTTGCCATTGCGACGGGGCCTCGGCACTGAGCGGCAGAGCTGGCTCAGGTGGCACGGCTGCGGCCTAGGCGCAGAAGGTCTTCGCGCTCCGAATCCTGCTTCCCCACGAATGAGAACCCCTGTGGAGTGTGATTTGGGTGCCAGAAACCCCCAGCAAAGCAGCAGGGCCCAGGGATCCAGGGGCAGCCCAGCTCAGCTTCGCCCTATGGAGAGCGGAGTGCCGGGGGCGAAAACGGATAGCGTTGCTTTCCTGAGCGGAGGCGAGTTGGGGCTGTGCTTTGCTGCCCGAGGAGTGTTTCCCTTTGCAGAATGCAGCTCCCAGAAGCTCGTTTTGATTTGCCATTGCGACGGGGCCTCGGCACTGAGGGGCAGAGCTGGCTCAGGGGGCATGGCTGCGGCCTAGGCGCAGAAGGTCTTCGCGCTCCGAATCCTGCTTCCCCAGGAATGAGAACCCCTGTGGAGTGTGATTCGGGTGCCTGAAACCACCAGCAAAGCAGCAGGGCCCAGGGATCCAGGGGCTGCCCAGCTCAGCTTCGCCCTATGGAGAGCGGAGTGCCGGGGGCGAAAACGGATAGCGTTGCTTTCCTGAGCGGAGGCGAGTTGGGGCTGTGCTTTGCTGCCCGAGGAGTGTTTCCCTTTGCAGAATGCAGCTCCCAGAAGCTCGTTTTGGGCCGTCGCTGCGACGGGGCCTCGGCGCTGAGCGGCCGAGCTGGCTCAGGGTGCATGGCTGTGGTCTGGGCGCAGAAGGCCTTCGCGCGCCCAATCCTGCATCCCCACGAAGGAGAACCCGTGGGCAGTGTGATTCGGGTGCCGGAAAGCCCCAGCAAAGCAGCAGGGCCCAGGGATCCAGGGGCAGCCCAGCTCAGCTTCGCCCTATGGAGAGCAGAGTGCCGGGGGCGAAAACGGATAGCGTTGCTTTCCTGAGCGGAGGCGAGTTGGGGCTGTGCTTTGCTGCCCGAGGAGTGTTTCCCTTTGCAGAATGCAGCTCCCAGAAGCTCGTTTTGATTTGCCATTGCGACGGGGCCTCGGCACTGAGGGGCAGAGCTGGCTCAGGGGGCATGGCTGCGGCCTAGGCGCAGAAGGTCTTCGCGCTCCGAATCCTGCTTCCCCAGGAATGAGAACCCCTGTGGAGTGTGATTCGGGTGCCTGAAACCACCAGCAAAGCAGCAGGGCCCAGGGATCCAGGGGCTGCCCAGCTCAGCTTCGCCCTATGGAGAGCGGAGTGCCGGGGGCGAAAACGGATAGCGTTGCTTTCCTGAGCGGAGGCGAGTTGGGGCTGTGCTTTGCTGCCTGAGGAGTGTTTCCCTTTGCAGAATGCAGTTCCCGGGAGCTCGTTATGTGCCGTGGCTGCGACGGGGCTCGGCGCTGAGCGGCCGAGCTGGATCAGGGTGCATGGCAGGGACCTGGGCGCAGAAGGCCTTCGCGCGCCCAATCCTGTTTCCCCACGAAGGAGTACCCATGGGCAGTGTGATTCGGGTGCCGGAAACCCCCAGCAAAGCAGCTGGGCCCAGGGATCCATGGGCAGCCCAGCCCCGCATCGCCCTATGGAGAGCGCAGGGCCTGGGGGGAAAACGGCTTGCACTGCTTTCTTGAGCCAAGGCGCGTTGGGGGTGTGGTTTGCTGCCCGAGGAGAGTTTCCCTTTGCAGAATGCAGCTCCCAGAAGCTCGTTTTGGGCCGTAGCTGCCACGGGTCCTCAGCACTGTGCGGCCGAGCTGGCTCAGGGGGCATGGCTGGGACCTGGGCGCAGAAGCCTTTCGCGCACCCAATCCTGCATTCCCCACGAAGGAGAACCCGTGGGGAGTGGGATTTGGGCGCCGGAGACCCCCAGCAAAGCAGCAGGGCCCAGGGAGCCAGGGGTGGCCCAGCCCCGCTTTGCCCTATGGAGAGAGGAGGGCCGGGGGCGCAAACAGCTTGTGTTGATTTCCTGCGCCAAGGCACGGTGAGGCTGTGGATTGCTGCCGGAGGAGAGTTTCCCTTTGCAGAATGAAGATCCCAGAAGCTCGTCATGCGCCGTCGCTGTGAAGGGGCCTCGGCGCTGAGCGGCCGAGCTGGCTCAGGGGGCATGGATGGGGCCTGGGCGCAGAAGACCTTCGCGCGCCCAATCCTACTTCCCAAAGAAGGAGAACCAGTGGGGAGTGGGTTTCGGGCGCTGGAGACCCCCAGCAAAGCAGCAGTGCCCAGGGAGCCAGGGGTAGCTCAGCTCAGCTTCGCCCTATGGAGAGCGGAGGGCCGGGGGCGAAAACAGCTTGTGTTGATTTCCTGCGCCGAGGCAGGTTGAGGCTGTGGTGTGCTGCCCAAGGAGAGTTTCCCTTTGCAAAATGCAGCTCCCAGAAGCTCGTTTTGGGCCGTCGCTGCGAAGGGGCCTCGGTGCTGAGCGGCCGAGCTGGCTCAGGGTGCATGGCTGTGGTCTGGGTGCAGAAGGCCTTTGCGCGCCCAATCCTGCATCCCCACGAAGGAGAACCCGTGGGCAGTGTGATTCGGGTGCCGGAAAGCCCCAGCAAAGCAGCAGGGCCCAGGGATCCAGGGGCAGCCCAGCCCCGCATCGCCCTATGGAGAGCGCAGGGCCTGGGGGGAAAACGGCTTGCACTGCTTTCCTGAGCAAATGCGCGTTGGGGGTGTGGTTTGCTGCTCAAGGAGAGTTTCCTTTTGCAGAATGCAGCTCCCAGAAGCTCTTTTTGGGCCTTCGCTGCCACGGGTCCTCAGCGCTGATCTGCCGAGCTGGCTCAGGGGGGAAGGCTGGGGCCATGGCGCAGAAGCCTTTCGCAAACCCAATCCTACTTGCCCACGAAGGAGAACCCGTGTGGAGTGTTTTCGGCCGCCGGAAACTCCCAGCAAAGCAGCAGGGCCCAGGGATCCAGGGGCAGCCCAGCCCCGCTTTGCGCTATGGAGAGCGGAGGGCCGGGGTAAAAACAACTTGGGTTGATTACCTGCGCCGAGGGACGGTGAGGCTGTGGTTTGCTGCTGGAGGAGAGTTTCCCTTTGCAGAATGCAGTTCCCAGAAGCTCGTTATGTGCCGTTGCTGCGACGGGGCCTCGGCGCTGAGCGGCTGAGCTGGCTCAGGGGGCATGGCTGGGACCTGGGCGCAGAAGCCTTTCGCGCACCCAATCCTGCATTCCCCACGAAGGAGAACCCGTGGGGAGTGGGATTTGGGCGCCAGAGACCCCCAGTAAAGCAGCAGGGCCCAGGGAGCCAGGGGCAGTCCAGCCCCGCTTTGCCCTATGGAGAGAGGAGGGCCGGGGGCGCAAACAGCTTGTGTTGATTTCCTGCGCCAAGGCACGGTGAGGCTGTGGCTTGCTGCCCGAGGAGAGTTTCCCTTTGCAGAATGCAGCTCCCAGAAGCTCGTCATGGGCCGTCGCTGGGAAGGGGCCTCGGCGCTGAGCGGCCAAGCTGGCTCAGGGGGCATGGATGGGGCCTGGGCGCAGAAGGCCTTCGCGCACCCAATCCTACATCCCAAAGAAGGAGAACCAGTGGGGAGTGGGTTTCGGGCGCTGGAGACCCCCAGCAAAGCAGCAGTGCCCAGGGAGCCAGGGGCATCCCAGCTCAGCTTCACCCTATGGAGAGCGGAGGGCCGGGGGCGAAAACAGCTTGTGTTGATTTCCTGCGCCGAGGCAAGTTGAGGCTGTGGTGGGCTGCCCAAGGAGAGATTCCCTTTGCAGAATGCAGCTCCCAGAAGGTCGTTTAGATTTGCCATTGCGACGGGGCCTCGGCACTGAGGGGCAGAGCTGGCTCAGGGGGCATGGCTGGGGCCTAGGCGCAGAAGGTCTTCGCGCTCCGAATCCTGCTTTCCCACGAATGAGAACACCTGTGGAGTGTGATTTGGGTGCCAGAAACCCCCAGCAAAGCAGCAGGGCCCAGGGATCCAGGGGCAGCCCAGCTCAGCTTCGCCCTATGGAGAGCAGAGTGCCGGGGGCGAAAATGGATAGCGTTGCTTTCCTGAGCGGAGGCTAGTTGGGGCTCTGCTTTGCTGCCCGAGGAGTGTTTCCCTTTGCAGAATGCAGCTCCCCGAAGCTCGATTTGGGCCGTCGCTGCGACGGGGCCTCGGCGCTGAGCGGCCGAGCTGGATCAGGGGGCATGGCTGTGGTCTGGGCGCAGAAGGCCTTCGCGCGCCCAATCCTGCTTCCCCACGGAGGAGAACCCGTGGGCAGTGTGATTCGGGTGCCGGAAAGCCCCAGCAAAGCAGCAGGGCCCAGGGATCCAGGGGCAGCCCAGCTCAGCTTCGCCCTATGGAGAGGGGAGGGCCGGGCGCGAAAACGGATAGCGTTGCTTTCCTGAGTGGAGGCACGTTGGGGCTGTGGTTTGCTGCCCCAGCAGAGTTTCGCTTTGCAGAATGCAGCTCTCAGAAGCTCATTTTGGGCAATCGGTGCGACGGGGCCTCGGAGATGAGTGGCCGAGCTGGCTCAGGGGGCATGGCTGGGGCCTGGGCGCAGGAGGTTTTCGCGCGCCCAATCCTGCATTCCCTGTGAAGGAGAACCCGTGGGGAGTGCGTTTCGGGCTCCGGAGACCCGCAGGAAAGCAGCAGGGCCCAGGGATCCAGGGGCAGCCCAGCCCCACTTTGCCCAATGGAGAGCCGAAGTCCGGGGCAAAAACAGCTTGTGTTGATTTCCTGCAGCGAGGCACGGTGAGGCTGTGGTTTGCTGCCCAAGGAGAGTTTCCCTTTGCAGAATGCAGTTCCCAGAAGCTCGTTATGTGCCATCGCTGTGACGGGGCCTCGGCGCTGAGCGGCCGAGCTGGATCAGGGGGCATGGCAGGGACCTGGGCGCAGAAGGCCTTCGCGCGCCCAATCCTGTTTCCCCACGAAGGAGTACCCATGGGCAGTGTGATTCGGGTGCCGGAAACCCCCAGCAAAGCAGCTGGGCCCAGGGATCCAGGTGCAGCCCAGCCCCGCATCGCCCTATGAAGAGCGCAGGGCCTGGGGGGGAAAACGGCTTGCACTGCTTTCCTGAGCCAAGGCGAGTTGGGGGTGTGGTTTGCTGCCTGAGGAGAGTTTCCCTTTGCAGAATGCAGCTCCCAGAAGCTCGTTTTGGGCCGTAGCTGCCACGGGTCCTCAGCACTGAGCGGCCGAGCTGGCTCAGGGGGCATGGCTGGGACCTGGGCGCAGAAGCCTTTCGCGCACCCAATCCTGCATTCCCCACGAAGGAGAACCCGTGGGGAGTGTGATTTGGGCGCCGGAGACCCCCAGCAAAGCAGCAGGGCCCAGGGAGCCAGGGGTGGCCCAGCCCCGCTTTGCCCTATGGAGAGAGGAGGGCCGGGGGCGCAAACAGCTTGTGTTGATTTCCTGCGCCAAGGCACGGTGAGGCTGTGGATTGCTGCCGGAGGAGAGTTTCCCTTTGCAGAATGAAGATCCCAGAAGCTCGTCATGCGCCGTCGCTGTGAAGGGGCCTCGGCGCTGAGCGGCCGAGCTGGCTCAGGGGGCATGGATGGGGCCTGGGCGCAGAAGACCTTCGCGCGCCCAATCCTACTTCCCAAAGAAGGAGAACCAGTGGGGAGTGGGTTTCGGGCGCTGGAGACCCCCAGCAAAGCAGCAGGGCCCAGGGAGCCAGGGGTAGCTCAGCTCAGCTTCGCCCTATGGAGAGCGGAGGGCCGGGGGCGAAAACAGCTTGTGTTGATTTCCTGCGCCGAGGCAGGTTGAGGCTGTGGTGTGCTGCCCAAGGAGAGTTTCCCGTTGCAGAATGCAGCTCCCAGAAGCTCGTTTTGGGCCGTCGCTGCGAAGGGGCCTCGGTGCTGAGCGGCCGAGCTGGCTCAGGGTGCATGGCTGTGGTCTGGGTGCAGAAGGCCTTTGCGCGCCCAATCCTGCATCCCCACGAAGGAGAACCCGTGGGCAGTGTGATTCGGGTGCCGGAAAGCCCCAGCAAAGCAGCAGGGCCCAGGGATCCAGGGGCAGCCCAGCCCCGCATCGCCCTATGGAGAGCGCAGGGCCTGGGGGGAAAACGGCTTGCACTGCTTTCCTGAGCAAATGCGCGTTGGGGGTGTGGTTTGCTGCCCAAGGAGAGTTTCCTTTTGCAGAATGCAGCTCCCAGAAGCTCTTTTTGGGCCTTCGCTGCCACGGGTCCTCAGCGCTGATCTGCCGAGCTGGCTCAGGGGGGAAGGCTGGGGCCATGGCGCAGAAGCCTTTCGCAAACCCAATCCTACTTGCCCACGAAGGAGAACCCGTGTGGAGTGTTTTCGGCCGCCGGAAACTCCCAGCAAAGCAGCAGGGCCCAGGGATCCAGGGGCAGCCCAGCCCCGCTTTGCGCTATGGAGAGCGGAGGGCCGGGGTAAAAACAACTTGGGTTGATTACCTGCGCCGAGGGACGGTGAGGCTGTGGTTTGCTGCTGGAGGAGAGTTTCCCTTTGCAGAATGCAGTTCCCAGAAGCTCGTTATGTGCCATCGCTGCGACGGGGCCTCGGCGCTGAGCGGCCGAGCTGGATCAGGTGGCACGGCTGCGGCCTAGGCGCAGAAGGTCTTCGCGCTCCAAATCCTGCTTCCCCACGAATGAGAACCCCTGTGGAGTGTGATTTGGGTGCCAGAAACCCCCAGCAAAGCAGCAGGGCCCAGGGATCCAGGGGCAGCCCAGCTCAGCTTCGCCCTATGGAGAGCGGAGTGCCGGGGGCGAAAACGGATAGCGTTGCTTTCCTGAGCGGAGGCGAGTTGGGGCTGTGCTTTGCTGCCCGAGGAGTGTTTCCCTTTGCAGAATGCAGCTCCCAGAAGCTCGTTTTGATTTGCCATTGCGACGGGGCCTCGGCACTGAGGGGCAGAGCTGGCTCAGGGGGCATGGCTGCGGCCTAGGCGCAGAAGGTCTTCGCGCTCCGAATCCTGCTTCCCCAGGAATGAGAACCCCTGTGGAGTGTGATTCGGGTGCCTGAAACCACCAGCAAAGCAGCAGGGCCCAGGGATCCAGGGGCTGCCCAGCTCAGCTTCGCCCTATGGAGAGCGGAGTGCCGGGGGCGAAAACGGATAGCGTTGCTTTCCTGAGCGGAGGCGAGTTGGGGCTGTGCTTTGCTGCCCGAGGAGTGTTTCCCTTTGCAGAATGCAGTTCCCGGGAGCTCGTTATGTGCCGTGGCTGCGACGGGGGCTCGGCGCTGAGCGGCCGAGCTGGATCAGGGTGCATGGCAGGGACCTGGGCGCAGAAGGCCTTCGCGCGCCCAATCCTGTTTCCCCACCAAGGAGTACCCATGGGCAGTGTGATTCGGGTGCCGGAAACCCCCAGCAAAGCAGCTGGGCCCAGGGATCCAGGTGCAGCCCAGCCCCGCATCGCCCTATGGAGAGCGCAGGGCCTGGGGGGGAAAACGGCTTGCACTGCTTTCCTGAGCCAAGGCGAGTTGGGGGTGTGGTTTGCTGCCCGAGGAGAGTTTCCCTTTGCAGAATGCAGCTCCCAGAAGCTCGTCATGGGCTGTCGCTGCGAAGGGGCCTCGGCGGTGAGCGGCTGAACTGGCTCAGGGGGCATGGATGGGGCCTGGGCGCAGAAGGCCTTCACGCGCCCAATCCTACTTCCCAAAGAAGGAGAACCAGTGGGGAGTGGGTTTCGGGCACTGGAGACCCCCAGCAAAGCAGCAGGGCCCAGGGAGCCAGGGGCAGCCCAGCTCAGCTTCGCCCTATGGAGAGCGGAGGGCCGGGGGCGAAAACAGCTTGTGTTGATTTCCTGCGCCGAGGCAAGTTGAGGCTGTGGTGTGCTGCCCAAGGAGAGTTTCCCTTTGCAGAATGCAGCTCCCAGAAGCTCGTTTTGATTTGCCATTGCGACGGGGCCTCGGCACTGAGCGGCAGAGCTGGCTCAGGTGGCACGGCTGCGGCCTAGGCGCAGAAGGTCTTCGCGCTCCGAATCCTGCTTCCCCACGAATGAGAACCCCTGTGGAGTGTGATTTGGGTGCCAGAAACCCCCAGCAAAGCAGCAGGGCCCAGGGATCCAGGGGCAGCCCAGCTCAGCTTCGCCCTATGGAGAGCGGAGTGCCGGGGGCGAAAACGGATAGCGTTGCTTTCCTGAGCGGAGGCGAGTTGGGGCTGTGCTTTGCTGCCCGAGGAGTGTTTCCCTTTGCAGAATGCAGCTCCCAGAAGCTCGTTTTGATTTGCCATTGCGACGGGGCCTCGGCACTGAGGGGCAGAGCTGGCTCAGGGGGCATGGCTGCGGCCTAGGCGCAGAAGGTCTTCGCGCTCCGAATCCTGCTTCCCCAGGAATGAGAACCCCTGTGGAGTGTGATTCGGGTGCCTGAAACCACCAGCAAAGCAGCAGGGCCCAGGGATCCAGGGGCTGCCCAGCTCAGCTTCGCCCTATGGAGAGCGGAGTGCCGGGGGCGAAAACGGATAGCGTTGCTTTCCTGAGCGGAGGCGAGTTGGGGCTGTGCTTTGCTACCCGAGGAGTGTTTCCCTTTGCAGAATGCAGTTCCCGGGAGCTCGTTATGTGCCGTGGCTGCGACGGGGGCTCGGCGCTGAGCGGCCGAGCTGGATCAGGGGGCATGGCAGGGACCTGGGCGCAGAAGGCCTTCGCGCGCCCAATCCTGTTTCCCCACCAAGGAGTACCCATGGGCAGTGTGATTCGGGTGCCGGAAACCCCCAGCAAAGCAGCTGGGCCCAGGGATCCAGGTGCAGCCCAGCCCCGCATCGCCCTATGGAGAGCGCAGGGCCTGGGGGGGAAAACGGCTTGCACTGCTTTCCTGAGCCAAGGCGAGTTGGGGGTGTGGTTTGCTGCCCGAGGAGAGTTTCCCTTTGCAGAATGCAGCTCCCAGAAGCTCGTCATGGGCTGTCGCTGCGAAGGGGCCTCGGCGGTGAGCGGCTGAACTGGCTCAGGGGGCATGGATGGGGCCTGGGCGCAGAAGGCCTTCACGCGCCCAATCCTACTTCCCAAAGAAGGAGAACCAGTGGGGAGTGGGTTTCGGGCACTGGAGACCCCCAGCAAAGCAGCAGGGCCCAGGGAGCCAGGGGCAGCCCAGCTCAGCTTCGCCCTATGGAGAGCGGAGGGCCGGGGGCGAAAACAGCTTGTGTTGATTTCCTGCGCCGAGGCAAGTTGAGGCTGTGGTGTGCTGCCCAAGGAGAGTTTCCCTTTGCAGAATGCAGCTCCCAGAAGCTCGTTTTGATTTGCCATTGCGACGGGGCCTCGGCACTGAGCAGCAGAGCTGGCTCAGGTGGCACGGCTGCGGCCTAGGCGCAGAAGGTCTTCGCGCTCCGAATCCTGCTTCCCCACGAATGAGAACCCCTGTGGAGTGTGATTTGGGTGCCAGAAACCCCCAGCAAAGCAGCAGGGCCCAGGGATCCAGGGGCAGCCCAGCTCAGCTTCGCCCTATGGAGAGGGGAGGGCCGGGCGCGAAAACGGATAGCATTGCTTTCCTGAGCGGAGGCACGTTGGGGCTGTGGTTTGCTGCCCCAGCAGAGTTTCGCTTTGCAGAATGCAGCTCTCAGAAGCTCATTTTGGGCAATCGGTGCGACGGGGCCTCGGAGCTGAGTGGCCGAGCTGGCTCAGGGGGCATGGCTGGGGCCTGGGCGCAGGAGGCTTTCGCGCGCCCAATCCTGCATTCCCCGCGAAGGAGAACCCGTGGGGAGTGCGTTTCGGGCTCCGGAGACCCCCAGGAAAGCAGCAGGGCCCAGGGATCCAGGGGCAGCCCAGCCCCGCTTTGCCCAATGGAGAGCCGAAGGCCGGGGCGAAAACAGCTTGTGTTGATTTCCTGCAGCGAGGCACAGTGAGGCTGTGGTTTGTTGCCCAAGGAGAGTTTCCCTTTGCAGAATGCAGTTCCCAGAAGCTCGTTATGTGCCATCGCTGCGACGGGGCCTCGGCGCTGAGCGGCCGAGCTGGATCAGGGGGCATGGCAGGGACCTGGGCGCAGAAGGCCTTCGCGCGCCCAATCCTGTTTCCCCACCAAGGAGTACCCATGGGCAGTGTGATTCGGGTGCCGGAAACCCCCAGCAAAGCAGCTGGGCCCAGGGATCCAGGTGCAGCCCAGCCCCGCATCGCCCTATGGAGAGCGCAGGGCCTGGGGGGGAAAACGGCTTGCACTGCTTTCCTGAGCCAAGGCGAGTTGGGGGTGTGGTTTGCTGCCCGAGGAGAGTTTCCCTTTGCAGAATGCAGCTCCCAGAAGCTCGTCATGGGCTGTCGCTGCGAAGGGGCCTCGGCGGTGAGCGGCTGAACTGGCTCAGGGGGCATGGATGGGGCCTGGGCGCAGAAGGCCTTCACGCGCCCAATCCTACTTCCCAAAGAAGGAGAACCAGTGGGGAGTGGGTTTCGGGCACTGGAGACCCCCAGCAAAGCAGCAGGGCCCAGGGAGCCAGGGGCAGCCCAGCTCAGCTTCGCCCTATGGAGAGCGGAGGGCCGGGGGCGAAAACAGCTTGTGTTGATTTCCTGCGCCGAGGCAAGTTGAGGCTGTGGTGTGCTGCCCAAGGAGAGTTTCCCTTTGCAGAATGCAGCTCCCAGAAGCTCGTTTTGATTTGCCATTGCGACGGGGCCTCGGCACTGAGCGGCAGAGCTGGCTCAGGTGGCACGGCTGCGGCCTAGGCGCAGAAGGTCTTCGCGCTCCGAATCCTGCTTCCCCACGAATGAGAACCCCTGTGGAGTGTGATTTGGGTGCCAGAAACCCCCAGCAAAGCAGCAGGGCCCAGGGATCCAGGGGCAGCCCAGCTCAGCTTCGCCCTATGGAGAGCGGAGTGCCGGGGGCGAAAACGGATAGCGTTGCTTTCCTGAGCGGAGGCGAGTTGGGGCTGTGCTTTGCTGCCCGAGGAGTGTTTCCCTTTGCAGAATGCAGCTCCCAGAAGCTCGTTTTGGGCCGTCGCTGCGACGGGGCCTCGGCGCTGAGCGCCCGAGCTGGCTCAGGGTGCATGGCTGTGGTCTGGGCACAGAAGGCCTTCGCGCGCCCAATCCTGCATCCCCACGAAGGAGAACCCGTGGGCAGTGTGATTCGGGTGCCGGAAACCCCCAGCAAAGCAGCAGGGCCCAGGGATCCAGGGGCAGCCCAGCTCAGCTTCGCCCTATGGAGAGCGGAGTGCCGGGGGCGAAAACGGATAGCGTTGCTTTCCTGAGCGGAGGCTAGTTGGGTCTGTGCTTTGCTGCCCGAGGAGTGTTTCCCTTTGCAGAATGCAGCTCCCAGAAGCTCGTTTTGATTTGCCATTGCGACGGGGCCTCGGCACTGAGGGGCAGAGCTGGCTCAGGGGGCATGGCTGCGGCCTAGGCGCAGAAGGTCTTCGCGCTCCGAATCCTGCTTCCCCAGGAATGAGAACCCCTGTGGAGTGTGATTCGGGTGCCTGAAACCACCAGCAAAGCAGCAGGGCCCAGGGATCCAGGGGCTGCCCAGCTCAGCTTCGCCCTATGGAGAGCGGAGTGCCGGGGGCGAAAACGGATAGCGTTGCTTTCCTGAGCGGAGGCGAGTTGGGGGTGTGCTTTGCTGCCCGAGGAGTGTTTCCCTTTGCAGAATGCAGTTCCCGGGAGCTCGTTATGTGCCGTGGCTGCGACGGGGGCTCGGCGCTGAGCGGCCGAGCTGGATCAGGGTGCATGGCAGGGACCTGGGCGCAGAAGGCCTTCGCGCGCCCAATCCTGTTTCCCCACCAAGGAGTACCCATGGGCAGTGTGATTCGGGTGCCGGAAACCCCCAGCAAAGCAGCTGGGCCCAGGGATCCAGGTGCAGCCCAGCCCCGCATCGCCCTATGGAGAGCGCAGGGCCTGGGGGGGAAAACGGCTTGCACTGCTTTCCTGAGCGGAGGCGAGTTGGGGGTGTGGTTTGCTGCCCGAGGAGAGTTTCCCTTTGCAGAATGCAGCTCCCAGAAGCTCGTCATGGGCTGTCGCTGCGAAGGGGCCTCGGCGGTGAGCGGCTGAACTGGCTCAGGGGGCATGGATGGGGCCTGGGCGCAGAAGGCCTTCACGCGCCCAATCCTACTTCCCAAAGAAGGAGAACCAGTGGGGAGTGGGTTTCGGGCACTGGAGACCCCCAGCAAAGCAGCAGGGCCCAGGGAGCCAGGGGCAGCCCAGCTCAGCTTCGCCCTATGGAGAGCGGAGGGCCGGGGGCGAAAACAGCTTGTGTTGATTTCCTGCGCCGAGGCAAGTTGAGGCTGTGGTGGGCTGCCCAAGGAGAGTTTCCCTTTGCAGAATGCAGCTCCCAGAAGCTCGTTTTGATTTGCCATTGCGACGGGGCCTCGGCACTGAGCGGCAGAGCTGGCTCAGGTGGCACGGCTGCGGCCTAGGCGCAGAAGGTCTTCGCGCTCCGAATCCTGCTTCCCCACGAATGAGAACCCCTGTGGAGTGTGATTTGGGTGCCAGAAACCCCCAGCAAAGCAGCAGGGCCCAGGGATCCAGGGGCAGCCCAGCTCAGCTTCGCCCTATGGAGAGCGGAGTGCCGGGGGCGAAAACGGATAGCGTTGCTTTCCTGAGCGGAGGCGAGTTGGGGCTGTGCTTTGCTGCCCGAGGAGTGTTTCCCTTTGCAGAATGCAGCTCCCAGAAGCTCGTTTTGATTTGCCATTGCGACGGGGCCTCGGCACTGAGGGGCAGAGCTGGCTCAGGGGGCATGGCTGCGGCCTAGGCGCAGAAGGTCTTCGCGCTCCGAATCCTGCTTCCCCAGGAATGAGAACCCCTGTGGAGTGTGATTCGGGTGCCTGAAACCACCAGCAAAGCAGCAGGGCCCAGGGATCCAGGGGCTGCCCAGCTCAGCTTCGCCCTATGGAGAGCGGAGTGCCGGGGGCGAAAACGGATAGCTTTGCTTTCCTGAGCGGAGGCGAGTTGGGGCTGTGCTTTGCTGCCCGAGGAGTGTTTCCCTTTGCAGAATGCAGCTCCCAGAAGCTCGTTTTGGGCCGTCGCTGCGACGGGGCCTCGGCGCTGAGCGGCCGAGCTGGCTCAGGGTGCATGGCTGTGGTCTGGGCGCAGAAGGCCTTCGCGCGCCCAATCCTGCATCCCCACGAAGGAGAACCCGTGGGCAGTGTGATTCGGGTGCCGGAAAGCCCCAGCAAAGCAGCAGGGCCCAGGGATCCAGGGGCAGCCCAGCTCAGCTTCGCCCTATGGACAGCAGAGTGCCGGGGGCGAAAACGGATAGCGTTGCTTTCCTGAGCGGAGGCGAGTTGGGGCTGTGCTTTGCTGCCCGAGGAGTGTTTCCCTTTGCAGAATGCAGTTCCCGGGAGCTCGTTATGTGCCGTGGCTGCGACGGGGCTCGGCGCTGAGCGGCCGAGCTGGATCAGGGTGCATGGCAGGGACCTGGGCGCAGAAGGCCTTCGCGCGCCCAATCCTGTTTCCCCACGAAGGAGTACCCATGGGCAGTGTGATTCGGGTGCCGGAAACCCCCAGCAAAGCAGCTGGGCCCAGGGATCCATGGGCAGCCCAGCCCCGCATCGCCCTATGGAGAGCGCAGGGCCTGGGGGGAAAACGGCTTGCACTGCTTTCTTGAGCCAAGGCGCGTTGGGGGTGTGGTTTGCTGCCCGAGGAGAGTTTCCCTTTGCAGAATGCAGCTCCCAGAAGCTCGTTTTGGGCCGTAGCTGCCACGGGTCCTCAGCACTGTGCGGCCGAGCTGGCTCAGGGGGCATGGCTGGGACCTGGGCGCAGAAGCCTTTCGCGCACCCAATCCTGCATTCCCCACGAAGGAGAACCAGTGGGGAGTGGGATTTGGGCGCCGGAGACCCCCAGCAAAGCAGCAGGGCCCAGGGAGCCAGGGGTGGCCCAGCCCCGCTTTGCCCTATGGAGAGAGGAGGGCCGGGGGCGCAAACAGCTTGTGTTGATTTCCTGCGCCAAGGCACGGTGAGGCTGTGGATTGCTGCCGGAGGAGAGTTTCCCTTTGCAGAATGAAGATCCCAGAAGCTCGTCATGCGCCGTCGCTGTGAAGGGGCCTCGGCGCTGAGCGGCCGAGCTGGCTCAGGGGGCATGGATGGGGCCTGGGCGCAGAAGACCTTCGCGCGCCCAATCCTACTTCCCAAAGAAGGAGAACCAGTGGGGAGTGGGTTTCAGGCGCTGGAGACCCCCAGCAAAGCAGCAGTGCCCAGGGAGCCAGGGGTAGCTCAGCTCAGCTTCGCCCTATGGAGAGCGGAGGGCCGGGGGCGAAAACAGCTTGTGTTGATTTCCTGCGCCGAGGCAGGTTGAGGCTGTGGTGTGCTGCCCAAGGAGAGTTTCCCTTTGCAAAATGCAGCTCCCAGAAGCTCGTTTTGGGCCGTCGCTGCGAAGGGGCCTCGGTGCTGAGCGGCCGAGCTGGCTCAGGGTGCATGGCTGTGGTCTGGGTGCAGAAGGCCTTTGCGCGCCCAATCCTGCATCCCCACGAAGGAGAACCCGTGGGCAGTGTGATTCGGGTGCCGGAAAGCCCCAGCAAAGCAGCAGGGCCCAGGGATCCAGGGGCAGCCCAGCCCCGCATCGCCCTATGGAGAGCGCAGGGCCTGGGGGGAAAACGGCTTGCACTGCTTTCCTGAGCAAATGCGCGTTGGGGGTGTGGTTTGCTGCTCAAGGAGAGTTTCCTTTTGCAGAATGCAGCTCCCAGAAGCTCTTTTTGGGCCTTCGCTGCCACGGGTCCTCAGCGCTGATCTGCCGAGCTGGCTCAGGGGGGAAGGCTGGGGCCATGGCGCAGAAGCCTTTCGCAAACCCAATCCTACTTGCCCACGAAGGAGAACCCGTGTGGAGTGTTTTCGGCCGCCGGAAACTCCCAGCAAAGCAGCAGGGCCCAGGGATCCAGGGGCAGCCCAGCCCCGCTTTGCGCTATGGAGAGCGGAGGGCCGGGGTAAAAACAACTTGGGTTGATTACCTGCGCCGAGGGACGGTGAGGCTGTGGTTTGCTGCTGGAGGAGAGTTTCCCTTTGCAGAATGCAGTTCCCAGAAGCTCGTTATGTGCCGTTGCTGCGACGGGGCCTCGGCGCTGAGCGGCTGAGCTGGCTCAGGGGGCATGGCTGGGACCTGGGCGCAGAAGCCTTTCGCGCACCCAATCCTGCATTCCCCACGAAGGAGAACCCGTGGGGAGTGGGATTTGGGCGCCAGAGACCCCCAGTAAAGCAGCAGGGCCCAGGGAGCCAGGGGTGGCCCAGCCCCGCTTTGCCCTATGGAGAGAGGAGGGCCGGGGGCGCAAACAGCTTGTGTTGATTTCCTGCGCCAAGGCACGGTGAGGCTGTGGCTTGCTGCCCGAGGAGAGTTTCCCTTTGCAGAATGCAGCTCCCAGAAGCTCGTCATGGGCCGTCGCTGGGAAGGGGCCTCGGCGCTGAGCGGCCAAGCTGGCTCAGGGGGCATGGATGGGGCCTGGGCGCAGAAGGCCTTCGCGCACCCAATCCTACATCCCAAAGAAGGAGAACCAGTGGGGAGTGGGTTTCGGGCGCTGGACACCCCCAGCAAAGCAGCAGGGCCCAGGGAGCCAGGGGCATCCCAGCTCAGCTTCACCCTATGGAGAGCGGAGGGCCCGGGGCGAAAACAGCTTGTGTTGATTTCCTGCGCCGAGGCAAGTTGAGGCTGTGGTGGGCTGCCCAAGGAGAGATTCCCTTTGCAGAATGCAGCTCCCAGAAGGTCGTTTTGATTTGCCATTGCGACGGGGCCTCGGCACTGAGGGGCAGAGCTGGCTCAGGGGGCATGGCTGGGGCCTAGGCGCAGAAGGTCTTCGCGCTCCGAATCCTGCTTCCCCACGAATGAGAACCCCTGTGGAGTGTGATTTGGGTGCCAGAAACCCCCAGCAAAGCAGCAGGGCCCAGGGATCCAGGGGCAGCCCAGCTCAGCTTCGCCCTATGGAGAGCAGAGTGCCGGGGGCGAAAATGGATAGCGTTGCTTTCCTGAGCGGAGGCTAGTTGGGGCTCTGCTTTGCTGCCCGAGGAGTGTTTCCCTTTGCAGAATGCAGCTCCCCGAAGCTCGATTTGGGCCGTCGCTGCGACGGGGCCTCGGCGCTGAGCGGCCGAGCTGGATCAGGGGGCATGGCTGTGGTCTGGGCGCAGAAGGCCTTCGCGCGCCCAATCCTGCTTCCCCACGGAGGAGAACCCGTGGGCAGTGTGATTCGGGTGCCGGAAAGCCCCAGCAAAGCAGCAGGGCCCAGGGATCCAGGGGCAGCCCAGCTCAGCTTCGCCCTATGGAGAGGGGAGGGCCGGGCGCGAAAACGGATAGCATTGCTTTCCTGAGCGGAGGCACGTTGGGGCTGTGGTTTGCTGCCCCAGCAGAGTTTCGCTTTGCAGAATGCAGCTCTCAGAAGCTCATTTTGGGCAATCGGTGCGACGGGGCCTCGGAGCTGAGTGGCCGAGCTGGCTCAGGGGGCATGGCTGGGGCCTGGGCGCAGGAGGTTTTCGCGCGCCCAATCCTGCATTCCCTGTGAAGGAGAACCCGTGGGGAGTGCGTTTCGGGCTCCGGAGACCCGCAGGAAAGCAGCAGGGCCCAGGGATCCAGGGGCAGCCCAGCCCCACTTTGCCCAATGGAGAGCCGAAGTCCGGGGCAAAAACAGCTTGTGTTGATTTCCTGCAGCGAGGCACGGTGAGGCTGTGGTTTGCTGCTGGAGGAGAGTTTCCCTTTGCAGAATGCAGTTCCCAGAAGCTCGTTATGTGCCATCGCTGCGACGGGGCCTCGGCGCTGAGCGGCCGAGCTGGATCAGGGGGCATGGCAGGGACCTGGGCGCAGAAGGCCTTCGCGCGCCCAATCCTGTTTCCCCACGAAGGAGTACCCATGGGCAGTGTGATTCGGGTGCCGGAAACCCCCAGCAAAGCAGCTGGGCCCAGGGATCCAGGTGCAGCCCAGCCCCGCATCGCCCTATGAAGAGCGCAGGGCCTGGGGGGGAAAACGGCTTGCACTGCTTTCCTGAGCCAAGGCGAGTTGGGGGTGTGGTTTGCTGCCCGAGGAGAGTTTCCCTTTGCAGAATGCAGCTCCCAGAAGCTCGTTTTGGGCCGTAGCTGCCACGGGTCCTCAGCACTGAGCGGCCGAGCTGGCTCAGGGGGCATGGCTGGGACCTGGGCGCAGAAGCCTTTCGCGCACCCAATCCTGCATTCCCCACGAAGGAGAACCCGTGGGGAGTGTGATTTGGGCGCCGGAGACCCCCAGCAAAGCAGCAGGGCCCAGGGAGCCAGGGGTGGCCCAGCCCCGCTTTGCCCTATGGAGAGAGGAGGGCCGGGGGCGCAAACAGCTTGTGTTGATTTCCTGCGCCAAGGCACGGTGAGGCTGTGGATTGCTGCCGGAGGAGAGTTTCCCTTTGCAGAATGAAGATCCCAGAAGCTCGTCATGCGCCGTCGCTGTGAAGGGGCCTCGGCGCTGAGCGGCCGAGCTGGCTCAGGGGGCATGGATGGGGCCTGGGCGCAGAAGACCTTCGCGCGCCCAATCCTACTTCCCAAAGAAGGAGAACCAGTGGGGAGTGGGTTTCGGGCGCTGGAGACCCCCAGCAAAGCAGCAGTGCCCAGGGAGCCAGGGGTAGCTCAGCTCAGCTTCGCCCTATGGAGAGCGGAGGGCCGGGGGCGAAAACAGCTTGTGTTGATTTCCTGCGCCGAGGCAGGTTGAGGCTGTGGTGTGCTGCCCAAGGAGAGTTTCCCGTTGCAGAATGCAGCTCCCAGAAGCTAGTTTTGGGCCGTCGCTGCGAAGGGGCCTCGGTGCTGAGCGGCCGAGCTGGCTCAGGGTGCATGGCTGTGGTCTGGGTGCAGAAGGCCTTTGCGCGCCCAATCCTGCATCCCCACGAAGGAGAACCCGTGGGCAGTGTGATTCGGGTGCCGGAAAGCCCCAGCAAAGCAGCAGGGCCCAGGGATCCAGGGGCAGCCCAGCCCCGCATCGCCCTATGGAGAGCGCAGGGCCTGGGGGGAAAACGGCTTGCACTGCTTTCCTGAGCAAATGCGCGTTGGGGGTGTGGTTTGCTGCCCAAGGAGAGTTTCCTTTTGCAGAATGCAGCTCCCAGAAGCTCTTTTTGGGCCTTCGCTGCCACGGGTCCTCAGCGCTGATCTGCCGAGCTGGCTCAGGGGGGAAGGCTGGGGCCATGGCGCAGAAGCCTTTCGCAAACCCAATCCTACTTGCCCACGAAGGAGAACCCGTGTGGAGTGTTTTCGGCCGCCGGAAACTCCCAGCAAAGCAGCAGGGCCCAGGGATCCAGGGGCAGCCCAGCCCCGCTTTGCGCTATGGAGAGCGGAGGGCCGGGGTAAAAACAACTTGGGTTGATTACCTGCGGCGAGGGACGGTGAGGCTGTGGTTTGCTGCTGGAGGAGAGTTTCCCTTTGCAGAATGCAGTTCCCAGAAGCTCGTTATGTGCCATCGCTGCGACGGGGCCTCGGCGCTGAGCGGCCGAGCTGGATCAGGGGGCATGGCAGGGACCTGGGCGCAGAAGGCCTTCGCGCGCCCAATCCTGTTTCCCCACCAAGGAGTACCCATGGGCAGTGTGATTCGGGTGCCGGAAACCCCCAGCAAAGCAGCTGGGCCCAGGGATCCAGGTGCAGCCCAGCCCCGCATCGCCCTATGGAGAGCGCAGGGCCTGGGGGGGAAAACGGCTTGCACTGCTTTCCTGAGCCAAGGCGAGTTGGGGGTGTGGTTTGCTGCCCGAGGAGAGTTTCCCTTTGCAGAATGCAGCTCCCAGAAGCTCGTCATGGGCTGTCGCTGCGAAGGGGCCTCGGCGGTGAGCGGCTGAACTGGCTCAGGGGGCATGGATGGGGCCTGGGCGCAGAAGGCCTTCACGCGCCCAATCCTACTTCCCAAAGAAGGAGAACCAGTGGGGAGTGGGTTTCGGGCACTGGAGACCCCCAGCAAAGCAGCAGGGCCCAGGGAGCCAGGGGCAGCCCAGCTCAGCTTCGCCCTATGGAGAGCGGAGGGCCGGGGGCGAAAACAGCTTGTGTTGATTTCCTGCGCCAAGGCAAGTTGAGGCTGTGGTGGGCTGCCCAAGGAGAGTTTCCCTTTGCAGAATGCAGCTCCCAGAAGCTCGTTTTGATTTGCCATTGCGACGGGGCCTCGGCACTGAGCGGCAGAGCTGGCTCAGGTGGCACGGCTGCGGCCTAGGCGCAGAAGGTCTTCGCGCTCCGAATCCTGCTTCCCCACGAATGAGAACCCCTGTGGAGTGTGATTTGGGTGCCAGAAACCCCCAGCAAAGCAGCAGGGCCCAGGGATCCAGGGGCAGCCCAGCTCAGCTTCGCCCTATGGAGAGCGGAGTGCCGGGGGCGAAAACGGATAGCGTTGCTTTCCTGAGCGGAGGCGAGTTGGGGCTGTGCTTTGCTGCCCGAGGAGTGTTTCCCTTTGCAGAATGCAGCTCCCAGAAGCTCGTTTTGATTTGCCATTGCGACGGGGCCTCGGCACTGAGGGGCAGAGCTGGCTCAGGGGGCATGGCTGCGGCCTAGGCGCAGAAGGTCTTCGCGCTCCGAATCCTGCTTCCCCAGGAATGAGAACCCCTGTGGAGTGTGATTCGGGTGCCTGAAACCACCAGCAAAGCAGCAGGGCCCAGGGATCCAGGGGCTGCCCAGCTCAGCTTCGCCCTATGGAGAGCGGAGTGCCGGGGGCGAAAACGGATAGCGTTGCTTTCCTGAGCGGAGGCGAGTTGGGGCTGTGCTTTGCTGCCCGAGGAGTGTTTCCCTTTGCAGAATGCAGTTCCCGGGAGCTCGTTATGTGCCGTGGCTGCGACGGGGGCTCGGCGCTGAGCGGCCGAGCTGGATCAGGGTGCATGGCAGGGACCTGGGCGCAGAAGGCCTTCGCGCGCCCAATCCTGTTTCCCCACCAAGGAGTACCCATGGGCAGTGTGATTCGGGTGCCGGAAACCCCCAGCAAAGCAGCTGGGCCCAGGGATCCAGGTGCAGCCCAGCCCCGCATCGCCCTATGGAGAGCGCAGGGCCTGGGGGGGAAAACGGCTTGCACTGCTTTCCTGAGCCAAGGCGAGTTGGGGGTGTGGTTTGCTGCCCGAGGAGAGTTTCCCTTTGCAGAATGCAGCTCCCAGAAGCTCGTCATGGGCTGTCGCTGCGAAGGGGCCTCGGCGGTGAGCGGCTGAACTGGCTCAGGGGGCATGGATGGGGCCTGGGCGCAGAAGGCCTTCACGCGCCCAATCCTACTTCCCAAAGAAGGAGAACCAGTGGGGAGTGGGTTTCGGGCACTGGAGACCCCCAGCAAAGCAGCAGGGCCCAGGGAGCCAGGGGCAGCCCAGCTCAGCTTCGCCCTATGGAGAGCGGAGGGCCGGGGGCGAAAACAGCTTGTGTTGATTTCCTGCGCCAAGGCAAGTTGAGGCTGTGGTGGGCTGCCCAAGGAGAGTTTCCCTTTGCAGAATGCAGCTCCCAGAAGCTCGTTTTGATTTGCCATTGCGACGGGGCCTCGGCACTGAGCGGCAGAGCTGGCTCAGGTGGCACGGCTGCGGCCTAGGCGCAGAAGGTCTTCGCGCTCCGAATCCTGCTTCCCCACGAATGAGAACCCCTGTGGAGTGTGATTTGGGTGCCAGAAACCCCCAGCAAAGCAGCAGGGCCCAGGGATCCAGGGGCAGCCCAGCTCAGCTTCGCCCTATGGAGAGCGGAGTGCCGGGGGCGAAAACGGATAGCGTTGCTTTCCTGAGCGGAGGCGAGTTGGGGCTGTGCTTTGCTGCCCGAGGAGTGTTTCCCTTTGCAGAATGCAGCTCCCAGAAGCTCGTTTTGGGCCGTCGCTGCGACGGGGCCTCGGCGCTGAGGGGCAGAGCTGGCTCAGGGTGCATGGCTGTGGTCTGGGCACAGAAGGCCTTCGCGCGCCCAATCCTGCATCCCCACGAAGGAGAACCCGTGGGCAGTGTGATTCGGGTGCCGGAAACCCCCAGCAAAGCAGCAGGGCCCAGGGATCCAGGGGCAGCCCAGCTCAGCTTCGCCCTATGGAGAGCGGAGTGCCGGGGGCGAAAACGGATAGCGTTGCTTTCCTGAGCGGAGGCGAGTTGGGTCTGTGCTTTGCTGCCCGAGGAGTGTTTCCCTTTGCAGAATGCAGCTCCCAGAAGCTCGTTTTGATTTGCCATTGCGACGGGGCCTCGGCACTGAGGGGCAGAGCTGGCTCAGGGGGCATGGCTGCGGCCTAGGCGCAGAAGGTCTTCGCGCTCCGAATCCTGCTTCCCCAGGAATGAGAACCCCTGTGGAGTGTGATTCGGGTGCCTGAAACCACCAGCAAAGCAGCAGGGCCCAGGGATCCAGGGGCAGCCCAGCTCAGCTTCGCCCTATGGAGAGCGGAGTGCCGGGGGCGAAAACGGATAGCGTTGCTTTCCTGAGCGGAGGCGAGTTGGGGCTGTGCTTTGCTGCCCGAGGAGTGTTTCCCTTTGCAGAATGCAGTTCCCGGGAGCTCGTTATGTGCCGTGGCTGCGACGGGGGCTCGGCGCTGAGCGGCCGAGCTGGATCAGGGTGCATGGCAGGGACCTGGGCGCAGAAGGCCTTCGCGCGCCCAATCCTGTTTCCCCACCAAGGAGTACCCATGGGCAGTGTGATTCGGGTGCCGGAAACCCCCAGCAAAGCAGCTGGGCCCAGGGATCCAGGTGCAGCCCAGCCCCGCATCGCCCTATGGAGAGCGCAGGGCCTGGGGGGGAAAACGGCTTGCACTGCTTTCCTGAGCCAAGGCGAGTTGGGGGTGTGGTTTGCTGCCCGAGGAGAGTTTCCCTTTGCAGAATGCAGCTCCCAGAAGCTCGTCATGGGCTGTCGCTGCGAAGGGGCCTCGGCGGTGAGCGGCTGAACTGGCTCAGGGGGCATGGATGGGGCCTGGGCGCAGAAGGCCTTCACGCGCCCAATCCTACTTCCCAAAGAAGGAGAACCAGTGGGGAGTGGGTTTCGGGCACTGGAGACCCCCAGCAAAGCAGCAGGGCCCAGGGAGCCAGGGGCAGCCCAGCTCAGCTTCGCCCTATGGAGAGCGGAGGGCCGGGGGCGAAAACAGCTTGTGTTGATTTCCTGCGCCAAGGCAAGTTGAGGCTGTGGTGGGCTGCCCAAGGAGAGTTTCCCTTTGCAGAATGCAGCTCCCAGAAGCTCGTTTTGATTTGCCATTGCGACGGGGCCTCGGCACTGAGCGGCAGAGCTGGCTCAGGTGGCACGGCTGCGGCCTAGGCGCAGAAGGTCTTCGCGCTCCGAATCCTGCTTCCCCACGAATGAGAACCCCTGTGGAGTGTGATTTGGGTGCCAGAAACCCCCAGCAAAGCAGCAGGGCCCAGGGATCCAGGGGCAGCCCAGCTCAGCTTCGCCCTATGGAGAGCGGAGTGCCGGGGGCGAAAACGGATAGCGTTGCTTTCCTGAGCGGAGGCGAGTTGGGGCTGTGCTTTGCTGCCCGAGGAGTGTTTCCCTTTGCAGAATGCAGCTCCCCGAAGCTCGATTTGGGCCGTCGCTGCGACGGGGCCTCGGCGCTGAGCGGCCGAGCTGGCTCAGGGTGCATGGCTGTGGTCTGGGCGCAGAAGGCCTTCGCGCGCCCAATCCTGCATCCCCACGAAGGAGAACCCGTGGGCAGTGTGATTCGGGTGCCGGAAACCCCCAGCAAAGCAGCAGGGCCCAGGGATCCAGGGGCAGCCCAGCTCAGCTTCGCCCTATGGAGAGCGGAGTGCCGGGGGCGAAAACGGATAGCGTTGCTTTCCTGAGCGGAGGCGAGTTGGGTCTGTGCTTTGCTGCCCGAGGAGTGTTTCCCTTTGCAGAATGCAGCTCCCAGAAGCTCGTTTTGATTTGCCATTGCGACGGGGCCTCGGCACTGAGGGGCAGAGCTGGCTCAGGGGGCATGGCTGCGGCCTAGGCGCAGAAGGTCTTCGCGCTCCGAATCCTGCTTCCCCAGGAATGAGAACCCCTGTGGAGTGTGATTCGGGTGCCTGAAACCACCAGCAAAGCAGCAGGGCCCAGGGATCCAGGGGCAGCCCAGCTCAGCTTCGCCCTATGGAGAGCGGAGTGCCGGGGGCGAAAACGGATAGCGTTGCTTTCCTGAGCGGAGGCGAGTTGGGGCTGTGCTTTGCTGCCCGAGGAGTGTTTCCCTTTGCAGAATGCAGTTCCCGGGAGCTCGTTATGTGCCGTGGCTGCGACGGGGGCTCGGCGCTGAGCGGCCGAGCTGGATCAGGGTGCATGGCAGGGACCTGGGCGCAGAAGGCCTTCGCGCGCCCAATCCTGTTTCCCCACCAAGGAGTACCCATGGGCAGTGTGATTCGGGTGCCGGAAACCCCCAGCAAAGCAGCTGGGCCCAGGGATCCAGGTGCAGCCCAGCCCCGCATCGCCCTATGGAGAGCGCAGGGCCTGGGGGGGAAAACGGCTTGCACTGCTTTCCTGAGCCAAGGCGAGTTGGGGGTGTGGTTTGCTGCCCGAGGAGAGTTTCCCTTTGCAGAATGCAGCTCCCAGAAGCTCGTCATGGGCTGTCGCTGCGAAGGGGCCTCGGCGGTGAGCGGCTGAACTGGCTCAGGGGGCATGGATGGGGCCTGGGCGCAGAAGGCCTTCACGCGCCCAATCCTACTTCCCAAAGAAGGAGAACCAGTGGGGAGTGGGTTTCGGGCACTGGAGACCCCCAGCAAAGCAGCAGGGCCCAGGGAGCCAGGGGCAGCCCAGCTCAGCTTCGCCCTATGGAGAGCGGAGGGCCGGGGGCGAAAACAGCTTGTGTTGATTTCCTGCGCCAAGGCAAGTTGAGGCTGTGGTGGGCTGCCCAAGGAGAGTTTCCCTTTGCAGAATGCAGCTCCCAGAAGCTCGTTTTGATTTGCCATTGCGACGGGGCCTCGGCACTGAGCGGCAGAGCTGGCTCAGGTGGCACGGCTGCGGCCTAGGCGCAGAAGGTCTTCGCGCTCCGAATCCTGCTTCCCCACGAATGAGAACCCCTGTGGAGTGTGATTTGGGTGCCAGAAACCCCCAGCAAAGCAGCAGGGCCCAGGGATCCAGGGGCAGCCCAGCTCAGCTTCGCCCTATGGAGAGCGGAGTGCCGGGGGCGAAAACGGATAGCGTTGCTTTCCTGAGCGGAGGCGAGTTGGGGCTGTGCTTTGCTGCCCGAGGAGTGTTTCCCTTTGCAGAATGCAGCTCCCAGAAGCTCGTTTTGATTTGCCATTGCGACGGGGCCTCGGCACTGAGGGGCAGAGCTGGCTCAGGGGGCATGGCTGCGGCCTAGGCGCAGAAGGTCTTCGCGCTCCGAATCCTGCTTCCCCAGGAATGAGAACCCCTGTGGAGTGTGATTCGGGTGCCTGAAACCACCAGCAAAGCAGCAGGGCCCAGGGATCCAGGGGCTGCCCAGCTCAGCTTCGCCCTATGGAGAGCGGAGTGCCGGGGGCGAAAACGGATAGCGTTGCTTTCCTGAGCGGAGGCGAGTTGGGGCTGTGCTTTGCTGCCCGAGGAGTGTTTCCCTTTGCAGAATGCAGCTCCCAGAAGCTCGTTTTGGGCCGTCGCTGCGACGGGGCCTCGGCGCTGAGCGGCCGAGCTGGCTCAGGGTGCATGGCTGTGGTCTGGGCGCAGAAGGCCTTCGCGCGCCCAATCCTGCATCCCCACGAAGGAGAACCCGTGGGCAGTGTGATTCGGGTGCCGGAAAGCCCCAGCAAAGCAGCAGGGCCCAGGGATCCAGGGGCAGCCCAGCTCAGCTTCGCCCTATGGAGAGCAGAGTGCCGGGGGCGAAAACGGATAGCGTTGCTTTCCTGAGCGGAGGCGAGTTGGGGCTGTGCTTTGCTGCCCGAGGAGTGTTTCCCTTTGCAGAATGCAGCTCCCAGAAGCTCGTTTTGGGCCGTCGCTGCGACGGGGCCTCGGCGCTGAGCGGCCGAGCTGGCTCAGGGTGCATGGCTGTGGTCTGGGCGCAGAAGGCCTTCGCGCGCCCAATCCTGCATCCCCACGAAGGAGAACCCGTGGGCAGTGTGATTCGGGTGCCGGAAAGCCCCAGCAAAGCAGCAGGGCCCAGGGATCCAGGGGCAGCCCAGCTCAGCTTCGCCCTATGGAGAGCAGAGTGCCGGGGGCGAAAACGGATAGCGTTGCTTTCCTGAGCGGAGGCGAGTTGGGGCTGTGCTTTGCTGCCCGAGGAGTGTTTCCCTTTGCAGAATGCAGCTCCCAGAAGCTCGTTTTGATTTGCCATTGCGACGGGGCCTCGGCACTGAGGGGCAGAGCTGGCTCAGGGGGCATGGCTGCGGCCTAGGCGCAGAAGGTCTTCGCGCTCCGAATCCTGCTTCCCCAGGAATGAGAACCCCTGTGGAGTGTGATTCGGGTGCCTGAAACCACCAGCAAAGCAGCAGGGCCCAGGGATCCAGGGCCTGCCCAGCTCAGCTTCGCCCTATGGAGAGCGGAGTGCCGGGGGCGAAAACGGATAGCGTTGCTTTCCTGAGCGGAGGCGAGTTGGGGCTGTGCTTTGCTGCCCGAGGAGTGTTTCCCTTTGCAGAATGCAGTTCCCGGGAGCTCGTTATGTGCCGTGGCTGCGACGGGGCTCGGCGCTGAGCGGCCGAGCTGGATCAGGGTGCATGGCAGGGACCTGGGCGCAGAAGGCCTTCGCGCGCCCAATCCTGTTTCCCCACGAAGGAGTACCCATGGGCAGTGTGATTCGGGTGCCGGAAACCCCCAGCAAAGCAGCTGGGCCCAGGGATCCATGGGCAGCCCAGCCCCGCATCGCCCTATGGAGAGCGCAGGGCCTGGGGGGAAAACGGCTTGCACTGCTTTCTTGAGCCAAGGCGCGTTGGGGGTGTGGTTTGCTGCCCGAGGAGAGTTTCCCTTTGCAGAATGCAGCTCCCAGAAGCTCGTTTTGGGCCGTAGCTGCCACGGGTCCTCAGCACTGTGCGGCCGAGCTGGCTCAGGGGGCATGGCTGGGACCTGGGCGCAGAAGCCTTTCGCGCACCCAATCCTGCATTCCCCACGAAGGAGAACCCGTGGGGAGTGGGATTTGGGCGCCGGAGACCCCCAGCAAAGCAGCAGGGCCCAGGGAGCCAGGGGTGGCCCAGCCCCGCTTTGCCCTATGGAGAGAGGAGGGCCGGGGGCGCAAACAGCTTGTGTTGATTTCCTGCGCCAAGGCACGGTGAGGCTGTGGATTGCTGCCGGAGGAGAGTTTCCCTTTGCAGAATGAAGATCCCAGAAGCTCGTCATGCGCCGTCGCTGTGAAGGGGCCTCGGCGCTGAGCGGCCGAGCTGGCTCAGGGGGCATGGATGGGGCCTGGGCGCAGAAGACCTTCGCGCGCCCAATCCTACTTCCCAAAGAAGGAGAACCAGTGGGGAGTGGGTTTCGGGCGCTGGAGACCCCCAGCAAAGCAGCAGTGCCCAGGGAGCCAGGGGTAGCTCAGCTCAGCTTCGCCCTATGGAGAGCGGAGGGCCGGGGGCGAAAACAGCTTGTGTTGATTTCCTGCGCCGAGGCAGGTTGAGGCTGTGGTGTGCTGCCCAAGGAGAGTTTCCCTTTGCAAAATGCAGCTCCCAGAAGCTCGTTTTGGGCCGTCGCTGCGAAGGGGCCTCGGTGCTGAGCGGCCGAGCTGGCTCAGGGTGCATGGCTGTGGTCTGGGTGCAGAAGGCCTTTGCGCGCCCAATCCTGCATCCCCACGAAGGAGAACCCGTGGGCAGTGTGATTCGGGTGCCGGAAAGCCCCAGCAAAGCAGCAGGGCCCAGGGATCCAGGGGCAGCCCAGCCCCGCATCGCCCTATGGAGAGCGCAGGGCCTGGGGGGAAAACGGCTTGCACTGCTTTCCTGAGCAAATGCGCGTTGGGGGTGTGGTTTGCTGCTCAAGGAGAGTTTCCTTTTGCAGAATGCAGCTCCCAGAAGCTCTTTTTGGGCCTTCGCTGCCACGGGTCCTCAGCGCTGATCTGCCGAGCTGGCTCAGGGGGGAAGGCTGGGGCCATGGCGCAGAAGCCTTTCGCAAACCCAATCCTACTTGCCCACGAAGGAGAACCCGTGTGGAGTGTTTTCGGCCGCCGGAAACTCCCAGCAAAGCAGCAGGGCCCAGGGATCCAGGGGCAGCCCAGCCCCGCTTTGCGCTATGGAGAGCGGAGGGCCGGGGTAAAAACAACTTGGGTTGATTACCTGCGCCGAGGGACGGTGAGGCTGTGGTTTGCTGCTGGAGGAGAGTTTCCCTTTGCAGAATGCAGTTCCCAGAAGCTCGTTATGTGCCGTTGCTGCGACGGGGCCTCGGCGCTGAGCGGCTGAGCTGGCTCAGGGGGCATGGCTGGGACCTGGGCGCAGAAGCCTTTCGCGCACCCAATCCTGCATTCCCCACGAAGGAGAACCCGTGGGGAGTGGGATTTGGGCGCCAGAGACCCCCAGTAAAGCAGCAGGGCCCAGGGAGCCAGGGGTGGCCCAGCCCCGCTTTGCCCTATGGAGAGAGGAGGGCCGGGGGCGCAAACAGCTTGTGTTGATTTCCTGCGCCAAGGCACGGTGAGGCTGTGGCTTGCTGCCCGAGGAGAGTTTCCCTTTGCAGAATGCAGCTCCCAGAAGCTCGTCATGGGCCGTCGCTGGGAAGGGGCCTCGGCGCTGAGCGGCCAAGCTGGCTCAGGGGGCATGGATGGGGCCTGGGCGCAGAAGGCCTTCGCGCACCCAATCCTACATCCCAAAGAAGGAGAACCAGTGGGGAGTGGGTTTCGGGCGCTGGACACCCCCAGCAAAGCAGCAGGGCCCAGGGAGCCAGGGGCATCCCAGCTCAGCTTCACCCTATGGAGAGCGGAGGGCCCGGGGCGAAAACAGCTTGTGTTGATTTCCTGCGCCGAGGCAAGTTGAGGCTGTGGTGGGCTGCCCAAGGAGAGATTCCCTTTGCAGAATGCAGCTCCCAGAAGGTCGTTTAGATTTGCCATTGCGACGGGGCCTCGGCACTGAGGGGCAGAGCTGGCTCAGGGGGCATGGCTGGGGCCTAGGCGCAGAAGGTCTTCGCGCTCCGAATCCTGCTTCCCCACGAATGAGAACCCCTGTGGAGTGTGATTTGGGTGCCAGAAACCCCCAGCAAAGCAGCAGGGCCCAGGGATCCAGGGGCAGCCCAGCTCAGCTTCGCCCTATGGAGAGCAGAGTGCCGGGGGCGAAAATGGATAGCGTTGCTTTCCTGAGCGGAGGCTAGTTGGGGCTCTGCTTTGCTGCCCGAGGAGTGTTTCCCTTTGCAGAATGCAGCTCCCCGAAGCTCGATTTGGGCCGTCGCTGCGACGGGGCCTCGGCGCTGAGCGGCCGAGCTGGATCAGGGGGCATGGCTGTGGTCTGGGCGCAGAAGGCCTTCGCGCGCCCAATCCTGCTTCCCCACGGAGGAGAACCCGTGGGCAGTGTGATTCGGGTGCCGGAAAGCCCCAGCAAAGCAGCAGGGCCCAGGGATCCAGGGGCAGCCCAGCTCAGCTTCGCCCTATGGAGAGGGGAGGGCCGGGCGCGAAAACGGATAGCATTGCTTTCCTGAGCGGAGGCACGTTGGGGCTGTGGTTTGCTGCCCCAGCAGAGTTTCGCTTTGCAGAATGCAGCTCTCAGAAGCTCATTTTGGGCAATCGGTGCGACGGGGCCTCGGAGATGAGTGGCCGAGCTGGCTCAGGGGGCATGGCTGGGGCCTGGGCGCAGGAGGTTTTCGCGCGCCCAATCCTGCATTCCCTGTGAAGGAGAACCCGTGGGGAGTGCGTTTCGGGCTCCGGAGACCCGCAGGAAAGCAGCAGGGCCCAGGGATCCAGGGGCAGCCCAGCCCCACTTTGCCCAATGGTGAGCCGAAGTCCGGGGCAAAAACAGCTTGTGTTGATTTCCTGCAGCGAGGCACGGTGAGGCTGTGGTTTGCTGCCCAAGGAGAGTTTCCCTTTGCAGAATGCAGTTCCCAGAAGCTCGTTATGTGCCATCGCTGCGACGGGGCCTCGGCGCTGAGCGGCCGAGCTGGATCAGGGGGCATGGCAGGGACCTGGGCGCAGAAGGCCTTCGCGCGCCCAATCCTGTTTCCCCACCAAGGAGTACCCATGGGCAGTGTGATTCGGGTGCCGGAAACCCCCAGCAAAGCAGCTGGGCCCAGGGATCCAGGTGCAGCCCAGCCCCGCATCGCCCTATGAAGAGCGCAGGGCCTGGGGGGGAAAACGGCTTGCACTGCTTTCCTGAGCCAAGGCGAGTTGGGGGTGTGGTTTGCTGCCTGAGGAGAGTTTCCCTTTGCAGAATGCAGCTCCCAGAAGCTCGTTTTGGGCCGTAGCTGCCACGGGTCCTCAGCACTGAGCGGCCGAGCTGGCTCAGGGGGCATGGCTGGGACCTGGGCGCAGAAGCCTTTCGCGCACCCAATCCTGCATTCCCCACGAAGGAGAACCCGTGGGGAGTGGGATTTGGGCGCCGGAGACCCCCAGCAAAGCAGCAGGGCCCAGGGAGCCAGGGGTGGCCCAGCCCCGCTTTGCCCTATGGAGAGAGGAGGGCCGGGGGCGCAAACAGCTTGTGTTGATTTCCTGCGCCAAGGCACGGTGAGGCTGTGGATTGCTGCCGGAGGAGAGTTTCCCTTTGCAGAATGAAGATCCCAGAAGCTCGTCATGCGCCGTCGCTGTGAAGGGGCCTCGGCGCTGAGCGGCCGAGCTGGCTCAGGGGGCATGGATGGGGCCTGGGCGCAGAAGACCTTCGCGCGCCCAATCCTACTTCCCAAAGAAGGAGAACCAGTGGGGAGTGGGTTTCGGGCGCTGGAGACCCCCAGCAAAGCAGCAGTGCCCAGGGAGCCAGGGGTAGCTCAGCTCAGCTTCGCCCTATGGAGAGCGGAGGGCCGGGGGCGAAAACAGCTTGTGTTGATTTCCTGCGCCGAGGCAGGTTGAGGCTGTGGTGTGCTGCCCAAGGAGAGTTTCCCGTTGCAGAATGCAGCTCCCAGAAGCTAGTTTTGGGCCGTCGCTGCGAAGGGGCCTCGGTGCTGAGCGGCCGAGCTGGCTCAGGGTGCATGGCTGTGGTCTGGGTGCAGAAGGCCTTTGCGCGCCCAATCCTGCATCCCCACGAAGGAGAACCCGTGGGCAGTGTGATTCGGGTGCCGGAAAGCCCCAGCAAAGCAGCAGGGCCCAGGGATCCAGGGGCAGCCCAGCCCCGCATCGCCCTATGGAGAGCGCAGGGCCTGGGGGGAAAACGGCTTGCACTGCTTTCCTGAGCAAATGCGCGTTGGGGGTGTGGTTTGCTGCCCAAGGAGAGTTTCCTTTTGCAGAATGCAGCTCCCAGAAGCTCTTTTTGGGCCTTCGCTGCCACGGGTCCTCAGCGCTGATCTGCCGAGCTGGCTCAGGGGGGAAGGCTGGGGCCATGGCGCAGAAGCCTTTCGCAAACCCAATCCTACTTGCCCACGAAGGAGAACCCGTGTGGAGTGTTTTCGGCCGCCGGAAACTCCCAGCAAAGCAGCAGGGCCCAGGGATCCAGGGGCAGCCCAGCCCCGCTTTGCGCTATGGAGAGCGGAGGGCCGGGGTAAAAACAACTTGGGTTGATTACCTGCGCCGAGGGACGGTGAGGCTGTGGTTTGCTGCTGGAGGAGAGTTTCCCTTTGCAGAATGCAGTTCCCAGAAGCTCGTTATGTGCCATCGCTGCGACGGGGCCTCGGCGCTGAGCGGCCGAGCTGGATCAGGGGGCATGGCAGGGACCTGGGCGCAGAAGGCCTTCGCGCGCCCAATCCTGTTTCCCCACCAAGGAGTACCCATGGGCAGTGTGATTCGGGTGCCGGAAACCCCCAGCAAAGCAGCTGGGCCCAGGGATCCAGGTGCAGCCCAGCCCCGCATCGCCCTATGGAGAGCGCAGGGCCTGGGGGGGAAAACGGCTTGCACTGCTTTCCTGAGCCAAGGCGAGTTGGGGGTGTGGTTTGCTGCCCGAGGAGAGTTTCCCTTTGCAGAATGCAGCTCCCAGAAGCTCGTCATGGGCTGTCGCTGCGAAGGGGCCTCGGCGGTGAGCGGCTGAACTGGCTCAGGGGGCATGGATGGGGCCTGGGCGCAGAAGGCCTTCACGCGCCCAATCCTACTTCCCAAAGAAGGAGAACCAGTGGGGAGTGGGTTTCGGGCACTGGAGACCCCCAGCAAAGCAGCAGGGCCCAGGGAGCCAGGGGCAGCCCAGCTCAGCTTCGCCCTATGGAGAGCGGAGGGCCGGGGGCGAAAACAGCTTGTGTTGATTTCCTGCGCCGAGGCAAGTTGAGGCTGTGGTGTGCTGCCCAAGGAGAGTTTCCCTTTGCAGAATGCAGCTCCCAGAAGCTCGTTTTGATTTGCCATTGCGACGGGGCCTCGGCACTGAGCGGCAGAGCTGGCTCAGGTGGCACGGCTGCGGCCTAGGCGCAGAAGGTCTTCGCGCTCCGAATCCTGCTTCCCCACGAATGAGAACCCCTGTGGAGTGTGATTTGGGTGCCAGAAACCCCCAGCAAAGCAGCAGGGCCCAGGGATCCAGGGGCAGCCCAGCTCAGCTTCGCCCTATGGAGAGCGGAGTGCCGGGGGCGAAAACGGATAGCGTTGCTTTCCTGAGCGGAGGCGAGTTGGGGCTGTGCTTTGCTGCCCGAGGAGTGTTTCCCTTTGCAGAATGCAGCTCCCAGAAGCTCGTTTTGATTTGCCATTGCGACGGGGCCTCGGCACTGAGGGGCAGAGCTGGCTCAGGGGGCATGGCTGCGGCCTAGGCGCAGAAGGTCTTCGCGCTCCGAATCCTGCTTCCCCAGGAATGAGAACCCCTGTGGAGTGTGATTCGGGTGCCTGAAACCACCAGCAAAGCAGCAGGGCCCAGGGATCCAGGGGCTGCCCAGCTCAGCTTCGCCCTATGGAGAGCGGAGTGCCGGGGGCGAAAACGGATAGCGTTGCTTTCCTGAGCGGAGGCGAGTTGGGGGTGTGCTTTGCTGCCCGAGGAGTGTTTCCCTTTGCAGAATGCAGTTCCCGGGAGCTCGTTATGTGCCGTGGCTGCGACGGGGGCTCGGCGCTGAGCGGCCGAGCTGGATCAGGGTGCATGGCAGGGACCTGGGCGCAGAAGGCCTTCGCGCGCCCAATCCTGTTTCCCCACCAAGGAGTACCCATGGGCAGTGTGATTCGGGTGCCGGAAACCCCCAGCAAAGCAGCTGGGCCCAGGGATCCAGGTGCAGCCCAGCCCCGCATCGCCCTATGGAGAGCGCAGGGCCTGGGGGGGAAAACGGCTTGCACTGCTTTCCTGAGCCAAGGCGAGTTGGGGGTGTGGTTTGCTGCCCGAGGAGAGTTTCCCTTTGCAGAATGCAGCTCCCAGAAGCTCGTCATGGGCTGTCGCTGCGAAGGGGCCTCGGCGGTGAGCAGCTGAACTGGCTCAGGGGGCATGGATGGGGCCTGGGCGCAGAAGGCCTTCACGCGCCCAATCCTACTTCCCAAAGAAGGAGAACCAGTGGGGAGTGGGTTTCGGGCACTGGAGACCCCCAGCAAAGCAGCAGGGCCCAGGGAGCCAGGGGCAGCCCAGCTCAGCTTCGCCCTATGGAGAGCGGAGGGCCGGGGGCGAAAACAGCTTGTGTTGATTTCCTGCGCCGAGGCAAGTTGAGGCTGTGGTGTGCTGCCCAAGGAGAGTTTCCCTTTGCAGAATGCAGCTCCCAGAAGCTCGTTTTGATTTGCCATTGCGACGGGGCCTCGGCACTGAGCGGCAGAGCTGGCTCAGGTGGCACGGCTGCGGCCTAGGCGCAGAAGGTCTTCGCGCTCCGAATCCTGCTTCCCCACGAATGAGAACCCCTGTGGAGTGTGATTTGGGTGCCAGAAACCCCCAGCAAAGCAGCAGGGCCCAGGGATCCAGGGGCAGCCCAGCTCAGCTTCGCCCTATGGAGAGCGGAGTGCCGGGGGCGAAAACGGATAGCGTTGCTTTCCTGAGCGGAGGCGAGTTGGGGCTGTGCTTTGCTGCCCGAGGAGTGTTTCCCTTTGCAGAATGCAGTTCCCGGGAGCTCGTTATGTGCCGTGGCTGCGACGGGGGCTCGGCGCTGAGCGGCCGAGCTGGATCAGGGGGCATGGCAGGGACCTGGGCGCAGAAGGCCTTCGCGCGCCCAATCCTGTTTCCCCACCAAGGAGTACCCATGGGCAGTGTGATTCGGGTGCCGGAAACCCCCAGCAAAGCAGCTGGGCCCAGGGATCCAGGTGCAGCCCAGCCCCGCATCGCCCTATGGAGAGCGCAGGGCCTGGGGGGGAAAACGGCTTGCACTGCTTTCCTGAGCCAAGGCGAGTTGGGGGTGTGGTTTGCTGCCCGAGGAGAGTTTCCCTTTGCAGAATGCAGCTCCCAGAAGCTCGTCATGGGCTGTCGCTGCGAAGGGGCCTCGGCGGTGAGCGGCTGAACTGGCTCAGGGGGCATGGATGGGGCCTGGGCGCAGAAGGCCTTCACGCGCCCAATCCTACTTCCCAAAGAAGGAGAACCAGTGGGGAGTGGGTTTCGGGCACTGGAGACCCCCAGCAAAGCAGCAGGGCCCAGGGAGCCAGGGGCAGCCCAGCTCAGCTTCGCCCTATGGAGAGCGGAGGGCCGGGGGCGAAAACAGCTTGTGTTGATTTCCTGCGCCGAGGCAAGTTGAGGCTGTGGTGTGCTGCCCAAGGAGAGTTTCCCTTTGCAGAATGCAGCTCCCAGAAGCTCGTTTTGATTTGCCATTGCGACGGGGCCTCGGCACTGAGCGGCAGAGCTGGCTCAGGTGGCACGGCTGCGGCCTAGGCGCAGAAGGTCTTCGCGCTCCGAATCCTGCTTCCCCACGAATGAGAACCCCTGTGGAGTGTGATTTGGGTGCCAGAAACCCCCAGCAAAGCAGCAGGGCCCAGGGATCCAGGGGCAGCCCAGCTCAGCTTCGCCCTATGGAGAGGGGAGGGCCGGGCGCGAAAACGGATAGCATTGCTTTCCTGAGCGGAGGCACGTTGGGGCTGTGGTTTGCTGCCCCAGCAGAGTTTCGCTTTGCAGAATGCAGCTCTCAGAAGCTCATTTTGGGCAATCGGTGCGACGGGGCCTCGGAGCTGAGTGGCCGAGCTGGCTCAGGGGGCATGGCTGGGGCCTGGGCGCAGGAGGCTTTCGCGCGCCCAATCCTGCATTCCCCGCGAAGGAGAACCCGTGGGGAGTGCGTTTCGGGCTCCGGAGACCCCCAGGAAAGCAGCAGGGCCCAGGGATCCAGGGGCAGCCCAGCCCCGCTTTGCCCAATGGAGAGCCGAAGGCCGGGGCGAAAACAGCTTGTGTTGATTTCCTGCAGCGAGGCACGGTGAGGCTGTGGTTTGTTGCCCAAGGAGAGTTTCCCTTTGCAGAATGCAGTTCCCAGAAGCTCGTTATGTGCCATCGCTGCGACGGGGCCTCGGCGCTGAGCGGCCGAGCTGGATCAGGGGGCATGGCAGGGACCTGGGCGCAGAAGGCCTTCGCGCGCCCAATCCTGTTTCCCCACGAAGGAGTACCCATGGGCAGTGTGATTCGGGTGCCGGAAACCCCCAGCAAAGCAGCTGGGCCCAGGGATCCAGGTGCAGCCCAGCCCCGCATCGCCCTATGGAGAGCGCAGGGCCTGGGGGGGAAAACGGCTTGCACTGCTTTCCTGAGCCAAGGCGAGTTGGGGGTGTGGTTTGCTGCCCGAGGAGAGTTTCCCTTTGCAGAATGCAGCTCCCAGAAGCTCCTCATGGGCTGTCGCTGCGAAGGGGCCTCGGCGGTGAGCGGCTGAACTGGCTCAGGGGGCATGGATGGGGCCTGGGCGCAGAAGGCCTTCACGCGCCCAATCCTACTTCCCAAAGAAGGAGAACCAGTGGGGAGTGGGTTTCGGGCACTGGAGACCCCCAGCAAAGCAGCAGGGCCCAGGGAGCCAGGGGCAGCCCAGCTCAGCTTCGCCCTATGGAGAGCGGAGGGCCGGGGGCGAAAACAGCTTGTGTTGATTTCCTGCGCCGAGGCAAGTTGAGGCTGTGGTGTGCTGCCCAAGGAGAGTTTCCCTTTGCAGAATGCAGCTCCCAGAAGCTCGTTTTGATTTGCCATTGCGACGGGGCCTCGGCACTGAGCGGCAGAGCTGGCTCAGGTGGCACGGCTGCGGCCTAGGCGCAGAAGGTCTTCGCGCTCCGAATCCTGCTTCCCCACGAATGAGAACCCCTGTGGAGTGTGATTTGGGTGCCAGAAACCCCCAGCAAAGCAGCAGGGCCCAGGGATCCAGGGGCAGCCCAGCTCAGCTTCGCCCTATGGAGAGCGGAGTGCCGGGGGCGAAAACGGATAGCGTTGCTTTCCTGAGCGGAGGCGAGTTGGGGCTGTGCTTTGCTGCCCGAGGAGTGTTTCCCTTTGCAGAATGCAGCTCCCAGAAGCTCGTTTTGGGCCGTCGCTGCGACGGGGCCTCGGCGCTGAGCGCCCGAGCTGGCTCAGGGTGCATGGCTGTGGTCTGGGCACAGAAGGCCTTCGCGCGCCCAATCCTGCATCCCCACGAAGGAGAACCCGTGGGCAGTGTGATTCGGGTGCCGGAAACCCCCAGCAAAGCAGCAGGGCCCAGGGATCCAGGGGCAGCCCAGCTCAGCTTCGCCCTATGGAGAGCGGAGTGCCGGGGGCGAAAACGGATAGCGTTGCTTTCCTTAGCGGAGGCGAGTTGGGTCTGTGCTTTGCTGCCCGAGGAGTGTTTCCCTTTGCAGAATGCAGCTCCCAGAAGCTCGTTTTGATTTGCCATTGCGACGGGGCCTCGGCACTGAGGGGCAGAGCTGGCTCAGGGGGCATGGCTGCGGCCTAGGCGCAGAAGGTCTTCGCGCTCCGAATCCTGCTTCCCCAGGAATGAGAACCCCTGTGGAGTGTGATTCGGGTGCCTGAAACCACCAGCAAAGCAGCAGGGCCCAGGGATCCAGGGGCTGCCCAGCTCAGCTTCGCCCTATGGAGAGCGGAGTGCCGGGGGCGAAAACGGATAGCGTTGCTTTCCTGAGCGGAGGCGAGTTGGGGCTGTGCTTTGCTGCCCGAGGAGTGTTTCCCTTTGCAGAATGCAGTTCCCGGGAGCTCGTTATGTGCCGTGGCTGCGACGGGGGCTCGGCGCTGAGCGGCCGAGCTGGATCAGGGTGCATGGCAGGGACCTGGGCGCAGAAGGCCTTCGCGCGCCCAATCCTGTTTCCCCACCAAGGAGTACCCATGGGCAGTGTGATTCGGGTGCCGGAAACCCCCAGCAAAGCAGCTGGGCCCAGGGATCCAGGTGCAGCCCAGCCCCGCATCGCCCTATGGAGAGCGCAGGGCCTGGGGGGGAAAACGGCTTGCACTGCTTTCCTGAGCCAAGGCGAGTTGGGGGTGTGGTTTGCTGCCCGAGGAGAGTTTCCCTTTGCAGAATGCAGCTCCCAGAAGCTCGTCATGGGCTGTCGCTGCGAAGGGGCCTCGGCGGTGAGCGGCTGAACTGGCTCAGGGGGCATGGATGGGGCCTGGGCGCAGAAGGCCTTCACGCGCCCAATCCTACTTCCCAAAGAAGGAGAACCAGTGGGGAGTGGGTTTCGGGCACTGGAGACCCCCAGCAAAGCAGCAGGGCCCAGGGAGCCAGGGGCAGCCCAGCTCAGCTTCGCCCTATGGAGAGCGGAGGGCCGGGGGCGAAAACAGCTTGTGTTGATTTCCTGCGCCAAGGCAAGTTGAGGCTGTGGTGGGCTGCCCAAGGAGAGTTTCCCTTTGCAGAATGCAGCTCCCAGAAGCTCGTTTTGATTTGCCATTGCGACGGGGCCTCGGCACTGAGCGGCAGAGCTGGCTCAGGTGGCACGGCTGCGGCCTAGGCGCAGAAGGTCTTCGCGCTCCGAATCCTGCTTCCCCACGAATGAGAACCCCTGTGGAGTGTGATTTGGGTGCCAGAAACCCCCAGCAAAGCAGCAGGGCCCAGGGATCCAGGGGCAGCCCAGCTCAGCTTCGCCCTATGGAGAGCGGAGTGCCGGGGGCGAAAACGGATAGCGTTGCTTTCCTGAGCGGAGGCGAGTTGGGGCTGTGCTTTGCTGCCCGAGGAGTGTTTCCCTTTGCAGAATGCAGCTCCCAGAAGCTCGTTTTGATTTGCCATTGCGACGGGGCCTCGGCACTGAGGGGCAGAGCTGGCTCAGGGGGCATGGCTGCGGCCTAGGCGCAGAAGGTCTTCGCGCTCCGAATCCTGCTTCCCCAGGAATGAGAACCCCTGTGGAGTGTGATTCGGGTGCCTGAAACCACCAGCAAAGCAGCAGGGCCCAGGGATCCAGGGGCTGCCCAGCTCAGCTTCGCCCTATGGAGAGCGGAGTGCCGGGGGCGAAAACGGATAGCGTTGCTTTCCTGAGCGGAGGCGAGTTGGGGCTGTGCTTTGCTGCCCGAGGAGTGTTTCCCTTTGCAGAATGCAGCTCCCAGAAGCTCGTTTTGGGCCGTCGCTGCGACGGGGCCTCGGCGCTGAGCGGCCGAGCTGGCTCAGGGTGCATGGCAGGGACCTGGGCGCAGAAGGCCTTCGCGCGCCCAATCCTGCATCCCCACGAAGGAGAACCCGTGGGCAGTGTGATTCGGGTGCCGGAAACCCCCAGCAAAGCAGCAGGGCCCAGGGATCCAGGGGCAGCCCAGCTCAGCTTCGCCCTATGGAGAGCAGAGTGCCGGGGGGCGAAAACGGATAGCGTTGCTTTCCTGAGCGGAGGCGAGTTGGGTCTGTGCTTTGCTGCCCGAGGAGTGTTTCCCTTTGCAGAATTCAGCTCCCAGAAGCTCGTTTTGATTTGCCATTGCGACGGGGCCTCGGCACTGAGGGGCAGAGCTGGCTCAGGGGGCATGGCTGCGGCCTAGGCGCAGAAGGTCTTCGCGCTCCGAATCCTGCTTCCCCAGGAATGAGAACCCCTGTGGAGTGTGATTCGGGTGCCTGAAACCACCAGCAAAGCAGCAGGGCCCAGGGATCCAGGGCCTGCCCAGCTCAGCTTCGCCCTATGGAGAGCGGAGTGCCGGGGGCGAAAACGGATAGCGTTGCTTTCCTGAGCGGAGGCGAGTTGGGGCTGTGCTTTGCTGCCCGAGGAGTGTTTCCCTTTGCAGAATGCAGTTCCCGGGAGCTCGTTATGTGCCGTGGCTGCGACGGGGCTCGGCGCTGAGCGGCCGAGCTGGATCAGGGTGCATGGCAGGGACCTGGGCGCAGAAGGCCTTCGCGCGCCCAATCCTACTTCCCAAAGAAGGAGAACCAGTGGGGAGTGGGTTTCGGGCGCTGGAGACCCCCAGCAAAGCAGCAGTGCCCAGGGAGCCAGGGGTAGCTCAGCTCAGCTTCGCCCTATGGAGAGCGGAGGGCCGGGGACGAAAACAGCTTGTGTTGATTTCCTGCGCCGAGGCAGGTTGAGGCTGTGGTGTGCTGCCCAAGGAGAGTTTCCCTTTGCAAAATGCAGCTCCCAGAAGCTCGTTTTGGGCCGTCGCTGCGAAGGGGCCTCGGTGCTGAGCGGCAGAGCTGGCTCAGGGTGCATGGCTGTGGTCTGGGTGCAGAAGGCCTTTGCGCGCCCAATCCTGCATCCCCACGAAGGAGAACCCGTGGGCAGTGTGATTCGGGTGCCGGAAAGCCCCAGCAAAGCAGCAGGGCCCAGGGATCCAGGGGCAGCCCAGCCCCGCATCGCCCTATGGAGAGCGCAGGGCCTGGGGGGAAAATGGCTTGCACTGCTTTCCTGAGCAAATGCGCGTTGGGGGTGTGGTTTGCTGCTCAAGGAGAGTTTCCTTTTGCAGAATGCAGCTCCCAGAAGCTCTTTTTGGGCCTTCGCTGCCACGGGTCCTCAGCGCTGATCTGCCGAGCTGGCTCAGGGGGGAAGGCTGGGGCCATGGCGCAGAAGCCTTTCGCAAACCCAATCCTACTTGCCCACGAAGGAGAACCCGTGTGGAGTGTTTTCGGCCGCCGGAAACTCCCAGCAAAGCAGCAGGGCCCAGGGATCCAGGGGCAGCCCAGCCCCGCTTTGCGCTATGGAGAGCGGAGGGCCGGGGTAAAAACAACTTGGGTTGATTACCTGCGCCGAGGGACGGTGAGGCTGTGGTTTGCTGCTGGAGGAGAGTTTCCCTTTGCAGAATGCAGTTCCCAGAAGCTCGTTATGTGCCGTTGCTGCGACGGGGCCTCGGCGCTGAGCGGCTGAGCTGGCTCAGGGGGCATGGCTGGGACCTGGGCGCAGAAGCCTTTCGCGCACCCAATCCTGCATTCCCCACGAAGGAGAACCCGTGGGGAGTGGGATTTGGGCGCCAGAGACCCCCAGTAAAGCAGCAGGGCCCAGGGAGCCAGGGGTGGCCCAGCCCCGCTTTGCCCTATGGAGAGAGGAGGGCCGGGGGCGCAAACAGCTTGTGTTGATTTCCTGCGCCAAGGCACGGTGAGGCTGTGGCTTGCTGCCCGAGGAGAGTTTCCCTTTGCAGAATGCAGCTCCCAGAAGCTCGTCATGGGCCGTCGCTGGGAAGGGGCCTCGGCGCTGAGCGGCCAAGCTGGCTCAGGGGGCATGGATGGGGCCTGGGCGCAGAAGGCCTTCGCGCACCCAATCCTACATCCCAAAGAAGGAGAACCAGTGGGGAGTGGGTTTCGGGCGCTGGACACCCCCAGCAAAGCAGCAGGGCCCAGGGAGCCAGGGGCATCCCAGCTCAGCTTCACCCTATGGAGAGCGGAGGGCCCGGGGCGAAAACAGCTTGTGTTGATTTCCTGCGCCGAGGCAAGTTGAGGCTGTGGTGGGCTGCCCAAGGAGAGATTCCCTTTGCAGAATGCAGCTCCCAGAAGGTCGTTTAGATTTGCCATTGCGACGGGGCCTCGGCACTGAGGGGCAGAGCTGGCTCAGGGGGCATGGCTGGGGCCTAGGCGCAGAAGGTCTTCGCGCTCCGAATCCTGCTTCCCCACGAATGAGAACCCCTGTGGAGTGTGATTTGGGTGCCAGAAACCCCCAGCAAAGCAGCAGGGCCCAGGGATCCAGGGGCAGCCCAGCTCAGCTTCGCCCTATGGAGAGCAGAGTGCCGGGGGCGAAAATGGATAGCGTTGCTTTCCTGAGCGGAGGCTAGTTGGGGCTCTGCTTTGCTGCCCGAGGAGTGTTTCCCTTTGCAGAATGCAGCTCCCCGAAGCTCGATTTGGGCCGTCGCTGCGACGGGGCCTCGGCGCTGAGCGGCCGAGCTGGATCAGGGGGCATGGCTGTGGTCTGGGCGCAGAAGGCCTTCGCGCGCCCAATCCTGCTTCCCCACGGAGGAGAACCCGTGGGCAGTGTGATTCGGGTGCCGGAAAGCCCCAGCAAAGCAGCAGGGCCCAGGGATCCAGGGGCAGCCCAGCTCAGCTTCGCCCTATGGAGAGGGGAGGGCCGGGCGCGAAAACGGATAGCATTGCTTTCCTGAGCGGAGGCACGTTGGGGCTGTGGTTTGCTGCCCCAGCAGAGTTTCGCTTTGCAGAATGCAGCTCTCAGAAGCTCATTTTGGGCAATCGGTGCGACGGGGCCTCGGAGATGAGTGGCCGAGCTGGCTCAGGGGGCATGGCTGGGGCCTGGGCGCAGGAGGTTTTCGCGCGCCCAATCCTGCATTCCCTGTGAAGGAGAACCCGTGGGGAGTGCGTTTCGGGCTCCGGAGACCCCCAGGAAAGCAGCAGGGCCCAGGGATCCAGGGGCAGCCCAGCCCCACTTTGCCCAATGGAGAGCCGAAGTCCGGGGCAAAAACAGCTTGTGTTGATTTCCTGCAGCGAGGCACGGTGAGGCTGTGGTTTGCTGCCCAAGGAGAGTTTCCCTTTGCAGAATGCAGTTCCCAGAAGCTCGTTATGTGCCATCGCTGCGACGGGGCCTCGGCGCTGAGCGGCCGAGCTGGATCAGGGGGCATGGCAGGGACCTGGGCGCAGAAGGCCTTCGCGCGCCCAATCCTGTTTCCCCACGAAGGAGAACCCGTGGGCAGTGTGATTCGGGTGCCGGAAACCCCCAGCAAAGCAGCAGGGCCCAGGGATCCAGGGGCAGCCCAGCTCAGCTTCGCCCTATGGAGAGCGGAGTGCCGGGGGCGAAAACGGATAGCGTTGCTTTCCTGAACGGAGGCGAGTTGGGGCTGTGCTTTGCTGCCCGAGGAGTGTTTCCCTTTGCAGAATGCAGTTCCCGGGAGCTCGTTATGTGCCCTGGCTGCGACGGGGGCTCGGCGCTGAGTGGCCGAGCTGGATCAGGAGGCATGGCAGGGACCTGGGCGCAGAAGGCCTTCGCGCGCCCAATCCTGTTTCCCCACGAAGGAGTACCCATGGGCAGTGTGATTCGGGTGCCGGAAACCCCCAGCAAAGCAGCTGGGCCCTGGGATCCATGGGCAGCCCAGCCCCGCATCGCCCTATGGAGAGCGCAGGGCCTGGGGGGAAAACGGCTTGCACTGCTTTCCTGAGCCAAGGCGAGTTGGGGGTGTGGTTTGCTGCCCGAGGAGAGTTTCCCTTTGCAGAATGCAGCTCCCAGAAGCTCGTTTTGGGCCGTAGCTGCCACGGGTCCTCAGCACTGAGCGGCCGAGCTGGCTCAGGGGGCATGGCTGGGGCCTGGGCGCAGAAGCCTTTCGCGCACCCAATCCTGCATTCCCCACGAAGGAGAACCCGTGGGGAGTGGGATTTGGGTGCCGGAGACCCCCAGCAAAGCAGCAGGGCCCAGGGAGCCAGGGGTGGCCCAGCCCCGCTTTGCCCTATGGAGAGAGGAGGGCCTGGGGCGCAAACAGCTTGTGTTGATTTCCTGCGCCAAGGCACGGTGAGGCTGTGGATTGCTGCCGGAGGAGAGTTTCCCTTTGCAGAATGAAGATCCCAGAAGCTCGTCATGCGCCGTCGCTGTGAAGGGGCCTCGGCGCTGAGCGGCCGAGCTGGCTCAGGGGGCATGGATGGGGCCTGGGCGCAGAAGACCTTCGCGCGCCCAATCCTACTTCCCAAAGAAGGAGAACCAGTGGGGAGTGGGTTTCGGGCGCTGGAGACCCCCAGCAAAGCAGCAGTGCCCAGGGAGCCAGGGGTAGCTCAGCTCAGCTTCGCCCTATGGAGAGCGGAGGGCCGGGGGCGAAAACAGCTTGTGTTGATTTCCTGCGCCGAGGCAGGTTGAGGCTGTGGTGTGCTGCCCAAGGAGAGTTTCCCGTTGCAGAATGCAGCTCCCAGAAGCTCGTTTTGGGCCGTCGCTGCAAAGGGGCCTCGGTGCTGAGCGGCCGAGCTGGCTCAGGGTGCATGGCTGTGGTCTTGGTGCAGAAGGCCTTTGTGCGCCCAATCCTGCATCCCCACGAAGGAGAACCCGTGGGCAGTGTGATTCGGGTGCCCGAAAGCCCCAGCAAAGCAGCAGGTCCCAGGGATCCAGGCGCAGCCCAGCCCCGCATCGCCCTATGGAGAGCGCAGGGCCTGGGGGGAAAACGGCTTGCACTGCTTTCCTGAGCCAATGCGCGTTGGGGGTGTGGTTTGCTGCCCAAGGAGAGTTTCCTTTTGCAGAATGCAGCTCCCAGAAGCTCTTTTTGGGCCGTCGCTGCCACGGGTCCTCAGCGCTGATCGGCCGAGCTGGCTCAGGGGGGAAGGCTGGGGCCATGGCGCAGAAGACTTTCGCAAACCCAATCCTACTTGCCCACGAAGGAGAACCCGTGTGGAGTGTTTTCGGCCGCCGGAAACTCCCAGCAAAGCAGCAGGGCCCAGGGATCCAGGGGCAGCCCAGCCACGCTTTGCACTATGGAGAGCGGAGGGCCGGGGTAAAAACAACTTGTGTTGATTACCTGCGCCGAGGCACGGTGAGGCTGTGGTTTGCTGCTGGAGGAGAGTTTCCCTTTGCAGAATGCAGTTCCCAGAAGCTCGTTATGTGCCGTCGCTGCGACGGGGCCTCGGCGCTGAGCGGCCGAGCTGGCTCAGGGGGCATGGCTGGGACCTGGGCGCAGAAGCCTTTCGCGCACCCAATCCTGCATTCCCCACGAAGGAGAACCCGTGGGGAGTGGGATTTGGGCGCCAGAGACCCCCAGTAAAGCAGCAGGGCCCAGGGAGCCAGGGGTGGCCCAGCCCCACTTTGCCCTATGGAGAGAGGAGGGCCGGGGGCGCAAACAGCTTGTGTTGATTTCCTGCGCCAAGGCACGGTGAGGCTGTGGTTTGCTGCCCGAGGAGAGTTTCCCTTTGCAGAATGCAGCTCCCAGAAGCTCGTCATGGGCCATCGCTGCGAAGGGGCCTCGGCGCTGAGCGGCCAAGCTGGCTCAGGGGGCATGGATGGGGCCTGGGTGCAGAAGACCTTCGCGCACCCAATCCTACATCCCAAAGAAGGAGAACCAGTGGGGAGTGGGTTTCGGGCGCTGGAGACCCCCAGCAAAGCAGCAGGGCCCAGGGAGCCAGGGGCATCCCAGCTCAGCTTCACCCTATGGAGAGCGGAGGGCCCGGGGCGAAAACAGCTTGTGTTGATTTCCTGCGCCGAGGCAAGTTGAGGCTGTGGTGGGCTGCCCAAGGAGAGTTTCCCTTTGCAGAATGCAGCTCCCAGAAGGTCGTTTTGATTTGCCATTGCGACGGGGCCTCGGCACTGAGGGGCAGAGCTAGCTCAGGGGGCATGGATGCGGCCTAGGCGCAGAAGGTCTTCGCGCTCCGAATCCTGCTTCCCCACGAATGAGAACCCCTGTGGAGTGTGATTTGGGTGCCAGAAACCCCCAGCAAAGCAGCAGGGCCCAGGGATCCAGGGGCAGCCCAGCTCAGCTTCGCCCTATGGAGAGCGGAGTGCCGGGGGCGAAAACGGATAGCGTTGCTTTCCTGAGCGGAGGCGAGTTGGGGCTGTGCTTTGCTGCCCGAGGAGTGTTTCCCTTTGCAGAATGCAGCTCCCCGAAGCTCGATTTGGGCCGTCGCTGCGACGGGGCCTCGGCGCTGAGCGGCCGAGCTGGCTCAGGGTGCATGGCTGTGGTCTGGGCGCAGAAGGCCTTCGCGCGCCCAATCCTGCTTCCCCACGAAGGAGAACCCGTGGGCAGTGTGATTCGGGTGCCGGAAAGCCCCAGCAAAGCAGCAGGGCCCAGGGATCCAGGGGCAGCCCAGCTCAGCTTCGCCCTATGGAGAGGGGAGGGCCGGGCGCGAAAACGGATAGCATTGCTTTCCTGAGCGGAGGCACGTTGGGGCTGTGGTTTGCTGCCCCAGCAGAGTTTCGCTTTGCAGAATGCAGCTCTCAGAAGCTCATTTTGGGCAATCGGTGCGACGGGGCCTCGGAGCTGAGTGGCCGAGCTGGCTCAGGGGGCATGGCTGGGGCCTGGGCGCAGGAGGCTTTCGCGCGCCCAATCCTGCATTCCCCGCGAAGGAGAACCCGTGGGGAGTGCGTTTCGGGCTCCGGAGACCCCCAGGAAAGCAGCAGGGCCCAGGGATCCAGGGGCAGCCCAGCCCCGCTTTGCCCAATGGAGAGCCAAAGGCCGGGGCGAAAACAGCTTGTGTTGATTTCCTGCAGCGAGGCACGGTGAGGCTGTGGTTTGTTGCCCAAGGAGAGTTTCCCTTTGCAGAATGCAGTTCCCAGAAGCTCGTTATGTGCCATCGCTGCGACGGGGCCTCGGCGCTGAGCGGCCGAGCTGGATCAGGGGGCATGGCAGGGACCTGGGCGCAGAAGGCCTTCGCGCGCCCAATCCTGTTTCCCCACGAAGGAGTACCCATGGGCAGTGTGATTCGGGTGCCGGAAACCCCCAGCAAAGCAGCTGGGCCCAGGGATCCAGGTGCAGCCCAGCCCCGCATCGCCCTATGAAGAGCGCAGGGCCTGGAAGGGAAAAAGGCTTGCACTGCTTTCCTGAGCCAAGGCGAGTTGGGGGTGTGGTTTGCTGCCCGAGGAGAGTTTCCCTTTGCAGAATGCAGCTCCCAGAAGCTCCTCATGGGCTGTCGCTGCGAAGGGGCCTCGGCGGTGAGCGACTGAACTGGCTCAGGGGGCATGGATGGGGCCTGGGCGCAGAAGGCCTTCACGTGCCCAATCCTACTTCCCAAAGAAGGAGAACCAGTGGGGAGTGGGTTTCGGGCACTGGAGACCCCCAGCAAAGCAGCAGGGCCCAGGGAGCCAGGGGCAGCCCAGCTCAGCTTCGCCCTATGGAGAGCGGAGGGCCGGGGGCGAAAACAGCTTGTGTTGATTTCCTGCGCCGAGGCAAGTTGAGGCTGTGGTGTGCTGCCCAAGGAGAGTTTCCCTTTGCAGAATGCAGCTCCCAGAAGCTCGTTTTGATTTGCCATTGCGACGGGGCCTCGGCACTGAGGGGCAGAGCTGGCTCAGGGGGCATGGATGGGGCCTGGGTGCAGAAGACCTTCGCGCACCCAATCCTACATCCCAAAGAAGGAGAACCAGTGGGGAGTGGGTTTCGGGCGCTGGAGACCCCCAGCAAAGCAGCAGTGCCCAGGGAGCCAGGGGCATCCCAGCTCAGCTTCACCCTATGGAGAGCGGAGGGCCCGGGGCGAAAACAGCTTGTGTTGATTTCCTGCGCCGAGGCAAGTTGAGGCTGTGGTGGGCTGCCCAAGGAGAGATTCCCTTTGCAGAATGCAGCTCCCAGAAGGTCGTTTTGATTTGCCATTGCGACGGGGCCTCGGCACTGAGGGGCAGAGCTGGCTCAGGGGGCATGGCTGCGGCCTAGGCGCAGAAGGTCTTCGCGCTCCGAATCCTGCTTCCCCACGAATGAGAACCCCTGTGGAGTGTGATTTGGGTGCCAGAAACCCCCAGCAAAGCAGCAGGGCCCAGGGATCCAGGGGCAGCCCAGCTCAGCTTCGCCCTATGGAGAGCGGAGTGCCGGGGGCGAAAATGGATAGCGTTGCTTTCCTGAGCGGAGGCGAGTTGGGGCTGTGCTTTGCTGCCCGAGGAGTGTTTCCCTTTGCAGAATGCAGCTCCCCGAAGCTCGATTTGGGCCGTCGCTGCGACGGGGCCTCGGCGCTGAGCGGCCGAGCTGGCTCAGGGTGCATGGCTGTGGTCTGGGCGCAGAAGGCCTTCGCGCGCCCAATCCTGCTTCCCCACGAAGGAGAACCCGTGGGCAGTGTGATTCGGGTGCCGGAAAGCCCCAGCAAAGCAGCAGGGCCCAGGGATCCAGGGGCAGCCCAGCTCAGCTTCGCCCTATGGAGAGGGGAGGGCCGGGCGCGAAAACGGATAGCATTGCTTTCCTGAGCGGAGGCACGTTGGGGCTGTGGTTTGCTGCCCCAGCAGAGTTTCGCTTTGCAGAATGCAGCTCTCAGAAGCTCATTTTGGGCAATCGGTGCGACGGGGCCTCGGAGCTGAGTGGCCGAGCTGGCTCAGGGGGCATGGCTGGGGCCTGGGCGCAGGAGGCTTTCGCGCGCCCAATCCTGCATTCCCCGCGAAGGAGAACCCGTGGGGAGTGCGTTTCGGGCTCCGGAGACCCCCAGGAAAGCAGCAGGGCCCAGGGATCCAGGGGCAGCCCAGCCCCGCTTTGCCCAATGGAGAGCCGAAGGCCGGGGCGAAAACAGCTTGTGTTGATTTCCTGCAGCGAGGCACGGTGAGGCTGTGGTTTGTTGCCCAAGGAGAGTTTCCCTTTGCAGAATGCAGTTCCCAGAAGCTCGTTATGTGCCATCGCTGCGACGGGGCCTCGGCGCTGAGCGGCCGAGCTGGATCAGGGGGCATGGCAGGGACCTGGGCGCAGAAGGCCTTCGCGCGCCCAATCCTGTTTCCCCACCAAGGAGTACCCATGGGCAGTGTGATTCGGGTGCCGGAAACCCCCAGCAAAGCAGCTGGGCCCAGGGATCCAGGGGCAGCCCAGCCCCGCATCGCCCTATGAAGAGCGCAGGGCCTGGAAGGGAAAAAGGCTTGCACTGCTTTCCTGAGCCAAGGCGAGTTGGGGGTGTGGTTTGCTGCCCGAGGAGAGTTTCCCTTTGCAGAATGCAGCTCCCAGAAGCTCCTCATGGGCTGTCGCTGCGAAGGGGCCTCGGCGGTGAGCGACTGAACTGGCTCAGGGGGCATGGATGGGGCCTGGGCGCAGAAGGCCTTCACGTGCCCAATCCTACTTCCCAAAGAAGGAGAACCAGTGGGGAGTGGGTTTCGGGCACTGGAGACCCCCAGCAAAGCAGCAGGGCCCAGGGAGCCAGGGGCAGCCCAGCTCAGCTTCGCCCTATGGAGAGCGGAGGGCCGGGGGCGAAAACAGCTTGTGTTGATTTCCTGCACCGAGGCAAGTTGAGGCTGTGGTGTGCTGCCCAAGGAGAGTTTCCCTTTGCAGAATGCAGCTCCCAGAAGCTCGTTTTGATTTGCCATTGCGACGGGGCCTCGGCACTGAGGGGCAGAGCTGGCTCAGGGGGCATGGCTGCGGCCTAGGCGCAGAAGGTCTTCGCGCTCCGAATCCTGCTTCCCCACGAATGAGAACCCCTGTGGAGTGTGATTTGGGTGCCAGAAACCCCCAGCAAAGCAGCAGGGCCCAGGGATCCAGGGGCAGCCCAGCTCAGCTTCGCCCTATGGAGAGCGGAGTGCCGGGGGCGAAAACGGATAGCGTTGCTTTCCTGAGCGGAGGCGAGTTGGGGCTGTGCTTTGCTGCCCGAGGAGTGTTTCCCTTTGCAGAATGCAGCTCCCCGAAGCTCGATTTGGGCCGTCGCTGCGACGGGGCCTCGGCGCTGAGCGGCCGAGCTGGCTCAGGGTGCATGGCTGTGGTCTGGGCGCAGAAGGCCTTCGCGCGCCCAATCCTGCTTCCCCACGAAGGAGAACCCGTGGGCAGTGTGATTCGGGTGCCGGAAAGCCCCAGCAAAGCAGCAGGGCCCAGGGATCCAGGGGCAGCCCAGCTCAGCTTCGCCCTATGGAGAGGGGAGGGCCGGGCGCGAAAACGGATAGCATTGCTTTCCTGAGCGGAGGCACGTTGGGGCTGTGGTTTGCTGCCCCAGCAGAGTTTCGCTTTGCAGAATGCAGCTCTCAGAAGCTCATTTTGGGCAATCGGTGCGACGGGGCCTCGGAGCTGAGTGGCCGAGCTGGCTCAGGGGGCATGGCTGGGGCCTGGGCGCAGGAGGCTTTCGCGCGCCCAATCCTGCATTCCCCGCGAAGGAGAACCCGTGGGGAGTGCGTTTCGGGCTCCGGAGACCCCCAGGAAAGCAGCAGGGCCCAGGGATCCAGGGGCAGCCCAGCCCCGCTTTGCCCAATGGAGAGCCGAAGGCCGGGGCGAAAACAGCTTGTGTTGATTTCCTGCAGCGAGGCACGGTGAGGCTGTGGTTTGTTGCCCAAGGAGAGTTTCCCTTTGCAGAATGCAGTTCCCAGAAGCTCGTTATGTGCCATCGCTGCGACGGGGCCTCGGCGCTGAGCGGCCGAGCTGGATCAGGGGGCATGGCAGGGACCTGGGCGCAGAAGGCCTTCGCGCGCCCAATCCTGTTTCCCCACGAAGGAGTACCCATGGGCAGTGTGATTCGGGTGCCGGAAACCCCCAGCAAAGCAGCTGGGCCCAGGGATCCAGGTGCAGCCCAGCCCCGCATCGCCCTATGAAGAGCGCAGGGCCTGGGGGGGAAAACGGCTTGCACTGCTTTCCTGAGCCAAGGCGAGTTGGGGGTGTGGTTTGCTGCCCGAGGAGAGTTTCCCTTTGCAGAATGCAGCTCCCAGAAGCTCCTCATGGGCTGTCGCTGCGAAGGGGCCTCGGCGGTGAGCGACTGAACTGGCTCAGGGGGCATGGATGGGGCCTGGGCGCAGAAGGCCTTCACGTGCCCAATCCTACTTCCCAAAGAAGGAGAACCAGTGGGGAGTGGGTTTCGGGCACTGGAGACCCCCAGCAAAGCAGCAGGGCCCAGGGAGCCAGGGGCAGCCCAGCTCAGCTTCGCCCTATGGAGAGCGGAGGGCCGGGGGCGAAAACAGCTTGTGTTGATTTCCTGCGCCGAGGCAAGTTGAGGCTGTGGTGTGCTGCCCAAGGAGAGTTTCCCTTTGCAGAATGCAGCTCCCAGAAGCTCGTTTTGATTTGCCATTGCGACGGGGCCTCGGCACTGAGGGGCAGAGCTGGCTCAGGGGGCATGGATGGGGCCTGGGTGCAGAAGACCTTCGCGCACCCAATCCTACATCCCAAAGAAGGAGAACCAGTGGGGAGTGGGTTTCGGGCGCTGGAGACCCCCAGCAAAGCAGCAGTGCCCAGGGAGCCAGGGGCATCCCAGCTCAGCTTCACCCTATGGAGAGCGGAGGGCCCGGGGCGAAAACAGCTTGTGTTGATTTCCTGCGCCGAGGCAAGTTGAGGCTGTGGTGGGCTGCCCAAGGAGAGATTCCCTTTGCAGAATGCAGCTCCCAGAAGGTCGTTTTGATTTGCCATTGCGACGGGGCCTCGGCACTGAGGGGCAGAGCTGGCTCAGGGGGCATGGCTGCGGCCTAGGCGCAGAAGGTCTTCGCGCTCCGAATCCTGCTTCCCCACGAATGAGAACCCCTGTGGAGTGTGATTTGGGTGCCAGAAACCCCCAGCAAAGCAGCAGGGCCCAGGGATCCAGGGGCAGCCCAGCTCAGCTTCGCCCTATGGAGAGCGGAGTGCCGGGGGCGAAAATGGATAGCGTTGCTTTCCTGAGCGGAGGCGAGTTGGGGCTGTGCTTTGCTGCCCGAGGAGTGTTTCCCTTTGCAGAATGCAGCTCCCCGAAGCTCGATTTGGGCCGTCGCTGCGACGGGGCCTCGGCGCTGAGCGGCCGAGCTGGCTCAGGGTGCATGGCTGTGGTCTGGGCGCAGAAGGCCTTCGCGCGCCCAATCCTGCTTCCCCACGAAGGAGAACCCGTGGGCAGTGTGATTCGGGTGCCGGAAAGCCCCAGCAAAGCAGCAGGGCCCAGGGATCCAGGGGCAGCCCAGCTCAGCTTCGCCCTATGGAGAGGGGAGGGCCGGGCGCGAAAACGGATAGCATTGCTTTCCTGAGCGGAGGCACGTTGGGGCTGTGGTTTGCTGCCCCAGCAGAGTTTCGCTTTGCAGAATGCAGCTCTCAGAAGCTCATTTTGGGCAATCGGTGCGACGGGGCCTCGGAGCTGAGTGGCCGAGCTGGCTCAGGGGGCATGGCTGGGGCCTGGGCGCAGGAGGCTTTCGCGCGCCCAATCCTGCATTCCCCGCGAAGGAGAACCCGTGGGGAGTGCGTTTCGGGCTCCGGAGACCCCCAGGAAAGCAGCAGGGCCCAGGGATCCAGGGGCAGCCCAGCCCCGCTTTGCCCAATGGAGAGCCGAAGGCCGGGGCGAAAACAGCTTGTGTTGATTTCCTGCAGCGAGGCACGGTGAGGCTGTGGTTTGTTGCCCAAGGAGAGTTTCCCTTTGCAGAATGCAGTTCCCAGAAGCTCGTTATGTGCCATCGCTGCGACGGGGCCTCGGCGCTGAGCGGCCGAGCTGGATCAGGGGGCATGGCAGGGACCTGGGCGCAGAAGGCCTTCGCGCGCCCAATCCTGTTTCCCCACGAAGGAGTACCCATGGGCAGTGTGATTCGGGTGCCGGAAACCCCCAGCAAAGCAGCTGGGCCCAGGGATCCAGGTGCAGCCCAGCCCCGCATCGCCCTATGAAGAGCGCAGGGCCTGGAAGGGAAAAAGGCTTGCACTGCTTTCCTGAGCCAAGGCGAGTTGGGGGTGTGGTTTGCTGCCCGAGGAGAGTTTCCCTTTGCAGAATGCAGCTCCCAGAAGCTCCTCATGGGCTGTCGCTGCGAAGGGGCCTCGGCGGTGAGCGACTGAACTGGCTCAGGGGGCATGGATGGGGCCTGGGCGCAGAAGGCCTTCACGTGCCCAATCCTACTTCCCAAAGAAGGAGAACCAGTGGGGAGTGGGTTTCGGGCACTGGAGACCCCCAGCAAAGCAGCAGGGCCCAGGGAGCCAGGGGCAGCCCAGCTCAGCTTCGCCCTATGGAGAGCGGAGGGCCGGGGGCGAAAACAGCTTGTGTTGATTTCCTGCGCCGAGGCAAGTTGAGGCTGTGGTGTGCTGCCCAAGGAGAGTTTCCCTTTGCAGAATGCAGCTCCCAGAAGCTCGTTTTGATTTGCCATTGCGACGGGGCCTCGGCACTGAGGGGCAGAGCTGGCTCAGGGGGCATGGATGGGGCCTGGGTGCAGAAGACCTTCGCGCACCCAATCCTACATCCCAAAGAAGGAGAACCAGTGGGGAGTGGGTTTCGGGCGCTGGAGACCCCCAGCAAAGCAGCAGTGCCCAGGGAGCCAGGGGCATCCCAGCTCAGCTTCACCCTATGGAGAGCGGAGAGCCCGGGGCGAAAACAGCTTGTGTTGATTTCCTGCGCCGAGGCAAGTTGAGGCTGTGGTGGGCTGCCCAAGGAGAGATTCCCTTTGCAGAATGCAGCTCCCAGAAGGTCGTTTTGATTTGCCATTGCGACGGGGCCTCGGCACTGAGGGGCAGAGCTGGCTCAGGGGGCATGGCTGCGGCCTAGGCGCAGAAGGTCTTCGCGCTCCGAATCCTGCTTCCCCACGAATGAGAACCCCTGTGGAGTGTGATTTGGGTGCCAGAAACCCCCAGCAAAGCAGCAGGGCCCAGGGATCCAGGGGCAGCCCAGCTCAGCTTCGCCCTATGGAGAGCGGAGTGCCGGGGGCGAAAACGGATAGCGTTGCTTTCCTGAGCGGAGGCGAGTTGGGGCTGTGCTTTGCTGCCCGAGGAGTGTTTCCCTTTGCAGAATGCAGCTCCCCGAAGCTCGATTTGGGCCGTCGCTGCGACGGGGCCTCGGCGCTGAGCGGCCGAGCTGGCTCAGGGTGCATGGCTGTGGTCTGGGCGCAGAAGGCCTTCGCGCGCCCAATCCTGCTTCCCCACGAAGGAGAACCCGTGGGCAGTGTGATTCGGGTGCCGGAAAGCCCCAGCAAAGCAGCAGGGCCCAGGGATCCAGGGGCAGCCCAGCTCAGCTTCGCCCTATGGAGAGGGGAGGGCCGGGCGCGAAAACGGATAGCATTGCTTTCCTGAGCGGAGGCACGTTGGGGCTGTGGTTTGCTGCCCCAGCAGAGTTTCGCTTTGCAGAATGCAGCTCTCAGAAGCTCATTTTGGGCAATCGGTGCGACGGGGCCTCGGAGCTGAGTGGCCGAGCTGGCTCAGGGGGCATGGCTGGGGCCTGGGCGCAGGAGGCTTTCGCGCGCCCAATCCTGCATTCCCCGCGAAGGAGAACCCGTGGGGAGTGCGTTTCGGGCTCCGGAGACCCCCAGGAAAGCAGCAGGGCCCAGGGATCCAGGGGCAGCCCAGCCCCGCTTTGCCCAATGGAGAGCCGAAGGCCGGGGCGAAAACAGCTTGTGTTGATTTCCTGCAGCGAGGCACGGTGAGGCTGTGGTTTGTTGCCCAAGGAGAGTTTCCCTTTGCAGAATGCAGTTCCCAGAAGCTCGTTATGTGCCATCGCTGCGACGGGGCCTCGGCGCTGAGCGGCCGAGCTGGATCAGGGGGCATGGCAGGGACCTGGGCGCAGAAGGCCTTCGCGCGCCCAATCCTGTTTCCCCACGAAGGAGTACCCATGGGCAGTGTGATTCGGGTGCCGGAAACCCCCAGCAAAGCAGCTGGGCCCAGGGATCCAGGTGCAGCCCAGCCCCGCATCGCCCTATGAAGAGCGCAGGGCCTGGAAGGGAAAAAGGCTTGCACTGCTTTCCTGAGCCAAGGCGAGTTGGGGGTGTGGTTTGCTGCCCGAGGAGAGTTTCCCTTTGCAGAATGCAGCTCCCAGAAGCTCCTCATGGGCTGTCGCTGCGAAGGGGCCTCGGCGGTGAGCGACTGAACTGGCTCAGGGGGCATGGATGGGGCCTGGGCGCAGAAGGCCTTCACGTGCCCAATCCTACTTCCCAAAGAAGGAGAACCAGTGGGGAGTGGGTTTCGGGCACTGGAGACCCCCAGCAAAGCAGCAGGGCCCAGGGAGCCAGGGGCAGCCCAGCTCAGCTTCGCCCTATGGAGAGCGGAGGGCCGGGGGCGAAAACAGCTTGTGTTGATTTCCTGCGCCGAGGCAAGTTGAGGCTGTGGTGTGCTGCCCAAGGAGAGTTTCCCTTTGCAGAATGCAGCTCCCAGAAGCTCGTTTTGATTTGCCATTGCGACGGGGCCTCGGCACTGAGGGGCAGAGCTGGCTCAGGGGGCATGGATGGGGCCTGGGTGCAGAAGACCTTCGCGCACCCAATCCTACATCCCAAAGAAGGAGAACCAGTGGGGAGTGGGTTTCGGGCGCTGGAGACCCCCAGCAAAGCAGCAGTGCCCAGGGAGCCAGGGGCATCCCAGCTCAGCTTCACCCTATGGAGAGCGGAGGGCCCGGGGCGAAAACAGCTTGTGTTGATTTCCTGCGCCGAGGCAAGTTGAGGCTGTGGTGGGCTGCCCAAGGAGAGATTCCCTTTGCAGAATGCAGCTCCCAGAAGGTCGTTTTGATTTGCCATTGCGACGGGGCCTCGGCACTGAGGGGCAGAGCTGGCTCAGGGGGCATGGCTGCGGCCTAGGCGCAGAAGGTCTTCGCGCTCCGAATCCTGCTTCCCCACGAATGAGAACCCCTGTGGAGTGTGATTTGGGTGCCAGAAACCCCCAGCAAAGCAGCAGGGCCCAGGGATCCAGGGGCAGCCCAGCTCAGCTTCGCCCTATGGAGAGCGGAGTGCCGGGGGCGAAAATGGATAGCGTTGCTTTCCTGAGCGGAGGCGAGTTGGGGCTGTGCTTTGCTGCCCGAGGAGTGTTTCCCTTTGCAGAATGCAGCTCCCCGAAGCTCGATTTGGGCCGTCGCTGCGACGGGGCCTCGGCGCTGAGCGGCCGAGCTGGCTCAGGGTGCATGGCTGTGGTCTGGGCGCAGAAGGCCTTCGCGCGCCCAATCCTGCTTCCCCACGAAGGAGAACCCGTGGGCAGTGTGATTCGGGTGCCGGAAAGCCCCAGCAAAGCAGCAGGGCCCAGGGATCCAGGGGCAGCCCAGCTCAGCTTCGCCCTATGGAGAGGGGAGGGCCGGGCGCGAAAACGGATAGCATTGCTTTCCTGAGCGGAGGCACGGTGAGGCTGTGGTTTGTTGCCCAAGGAGAGTTTCCCTTTGCAGAATGCAGTTCCCAGAAGCTCGTTATGTGCCATCGCTGCGACGGGGCCTCGGCGCTGAGCGGCCGAGCTGGATCAGGGGGCATGGCAGGGACCTGGGCGCAGAAGGCCTTCGCGCGCCCAATCCTGTTTCCCCACGAAGGAGTACCCATGGGCAGTGTGATTCGGGTGCCGGAAACCCCCAGCAAAGCAGCTGGGCCCAGGGATCCAGGTGCAGCCCAGCCCCGCATCGCCCTATGAAGAGCGCAGGGCCTGGAAGGGAAAAAGGCTTGCACTGCTTTCCTGAGCCAAGGCGAGTTGGGGGTGTGGTTTGCTGCCCGAGGAGAGTTTCCCTTTGCAGAATGCAGCTCCCAGAAGCTCCTCATGGGCTGTCGCTGCGAAGGGGCCTCGGCGGTGAGCGACTGAACTGGCTCAGGGGGCATGGATGGGGCCTGGGCGCAGAAGGCCTTCACGTGCCCAATCCTACTTCCCAAAGAAGGAGAACCAGTGGGGAGTGGGTTTCGGGCACTGGAGACCCCCAGCAAAGCAGCAGGGCCCAGGGAGCCAGGGGCAGCCCAGCTCAGCTTCGCCCTATGGAGAGCGGAGGGCCGGGGGCGAAAACAGCTTGTGTTGATTTCCTGCGCCGAGGCAAGTTGAGGCTGTGGTGTGCTGCCCAAGGAGAGTTTCCCTTTGCAGAATGCAGCTCCCAGAAGCTCGTTTTGATTTGCCATTGCGACGGGGCCTCGGCACTGAGGGGCAGAGCTGGCTCAGGGGGCATGGATGGGGCCTGGGTGCAGAAGACCTTCGCGCACCCAATCCTACATCCCAAAGAAGGAGAACCAGTGGGGAGTGGGTTTCGGGCGCTGGAGACCCCCAGCAAAGCAGCAGTGCCCAGGGAGCCAGGGGCATCCCAGCTCAGCTTCACCCTATGGAGAGCGGAGGGCCCGGGGCGAAAACAGCTTGTGTTGATTTCCTGCGCCGAGGCAAGTTGAGGCTGTGGTGGGCTGCCCAAGGAGAGATTCCCTTTGCAGAATGCAGCTCCCAGAAGGTCGTTTTGATTTGCCATTGCGACGGGGCCTCGGCACTGAGGGGCAGAGCTGGCTCAGGGGGCATGGCTGCGGCCTAGGCGCAGAAGGTCTTCGCGCTCCGAATCCTGCTTCCCCACGAATGAGAACCCCTGTGGAGTGTGATTTGGGTGCCAGAAACCCCCAGCAAAGCAGCAGGGCCCAGGGATCCAGGGGCAGCCCAGCTCAGCTTCGCCCTATGGAGAGCGGAGTGCCGGGGGCGAAAATGGATAGCGTTGCTTTCCTGAGCGGAGGCGAGTTGGGGCTGTGCTTTGCTGCCCGAGGAGTGTTTCCCTTTGCAGAATGCAGCTCCCCGAAGCTCGATTTGGGCCGTCGCTGCGACGGGGCCTCGGCGCTGAGCGGCCGAGCTGGCTCAGGGTGCATGGCTGTGGTCTGGGCGCAGAAGGCCTTCGCGCGCCCAATCCTGCTTCCCCACGAAGGAGAACCCGTGGGCAGTGTGATTCGGGTGCCGGAAAGCCCCAGCAAAGCAGCAGGGCCCAGGGATCCAGGGGCAGCCCAGCTCAGCTTCGCCCTATGGAGAGGGGAGGGCCGGGCGCGAAAACGGATAGCATTGCTTTCCTGAGCGGAGGCACGGTGAGGCTGTGGTTTGTTGCCCAAGGAGAGTTTCCCTTTGCAGAATGCAGTTCCCAGAAGCTCGTTATGTGCCATCGCTGCGACGGGGCCTCGGCGCTGAGCGGCCGAGCTGGATCAGGGGGCATGGCAGGGACCTGGGCGCAGAAGGCCTTCGCGCGCCCAATCCTGTTTCCCCACGAAGGAGTACCCATGGGCAGTGTGATTCGGGTGCCGGAAACCCCCAGCAAAGCAGCTGGGCCCAGGGATCCAGGTGCAGCCCAGCCCCGCATCGCCCTATGAAGAGCGCAGGGCCTGGAAGGGAAAAAGGCTTGCACTGCTTTCCTGAGCCAAGGCGAGTTGGGGGTGTGGTTTGCTGCCCGAGGAGAGTTTCCCTTTGCAGAATGCAGCTCCCAGAAGCTCCTCATGGGCTGTCGCTGCGAAGGGGCCTCGGCGGTGAGCGACTGAACTGGCTCAGGGGGCATGGATGGGGCCTGGGCGCAGAAGGCCTTCACGTGCCCAATCCTACTTCCCAAAGAAGGAGAACCAGTGGGGAGTGGGTTTCGGGCACTGGAGACCCCCAGCAAAGCAGCAGGGCCCAGGGAGCCAGGGGCAGCCCAGCTCAGCTTCGCCCTATGGAGAGCGGAGGGCCGGGGGCGAAAACAGCTTGTGTTGATTTCCTGCGCCGAGGCAAGTTGAGGCTGTGGTGTGCTGCCCAAGGAGAGTTTCCCTTTGCAGAATGCAGCTCCCAGAAGCTCGTTTTGATTTGCCATTGCGACGGGGCCTCGGCACTGAGGGGCAGAGCTGGCTCAGGGGGCATGGATGGGGCCTGGGTGCAGAAGACCTTCGCGCACCCAATCCTACATCCCAAAGAAGGAGAACCAGTGGGGAGTGGGTTTCGGGCGCTGGAGACCCCCAGCAAAGCAGCAGTGCCCAGGGAGCCAGGGGCATCCCAGCTCAGCTTCACCCTATGGAGAGCGGAGGGCCCGGGGCGAAAACAGCTTGTGTTGATTTCCTGCGCCGAGGCAAGTTGAGGCTGTGGTGGGCTGCCCAAGGAGAGATTCCCTTTGCAGAATGCAGCTCCCAGAAGGTCGTTTTGATTTGCCATTGCGACGGGGCCTCGGCACTGAGGGGCAGAGCTGGCTCAGGGGGCATGGCTGCGGCCTAGGCGCAGAAGGTCTTCGCGCTCCGAATCCTGCTTCCCCACGAATGAGAACCCCTGTGGAGTGTGATTTGGGTGCCAGAAACCCCCAGCAAAGCAGCAGGGCCCAGGGATCCAGGGGCAGCCCAGCTCAGCTTCGCCCTATGGAGAGCGGAGTGCCGGGGGCGAAAATGGATAGCGTTGCTTTCCTGAGCGGAGGCGAGTTGGGGCTGTGCTTTGCTGCCCGAGGAGTGTTTCCCTTTGCAGAATGCAGCTCCCCGAAGCTCGATTTGGGCCGTCGCTGCGACGGGGCCTCGGCGCTGAGCGGCCGAGCTGGCTCAGGGTGCATGGCTGTGGTCTGGGCGCAGAAGGCCTTCGCGCGCCCAATCCTGCTTCCCCACGAAGGAGAACCCGTGGGCAGTGTGATTCGGGTGCCGGAAAGCCCCAGCAAAGCAGCAGGGCCCAGGGATCCAGGGGCAGCCCAGCTCAGCTTCGCCCTATGGAGAGGGGAGGGCCGGGCGCGAAAACGGATAGCATTGCTTTCCTGAGCGGAGGCACGTTGGGGCTGTGGTTTGCTGCCCCAGCAGAGTTTCGCTTTGCAGAATGCAGCTCTCAGAAGCTCATTTTGGGCAATCGGTGCGACGGGGCCTCGGAGCTGAGTGGCCGAGCTGGCTCAGGGGGCATGGCTGGGGCCTGGGCGCAGGAGGCCTTCACGCGCCCAATCCTGCATTCCCCGCGAAGGAGAACCCGTGGGGAGTGCGTTTCGGGCTCCGGAGACCCCCAGGAAAGCAGCAGGGCCCAGGGATCCAGGGGCAGCCCAGCCCCGCTTTGCCCAATGGAGAGCCGAAGGCCGGGGCGAAAACAGCTTGTGTTGATTTCCTGCAGCGAGGCACGGTGAGGCTGTGGTTTGTTGCCCAAGGAGAGTTTCCCTTTGCAGAATGCAGTTCCCAGAAGCTCGTTATGTGCCATCGCTGCGACGGGGCCTCGGCGCTGAGCGGCCGAGCTGGATCAGGGGGCATGGCAGGGACCTGGGCGCAGAAGGCCTTCGCGCGCCCAATCCTGTTTCCCCACCAAGGAGTACCCATGGGCAGTGTGATTCGGGTGCCGGAAACCCCCAGCAAAGCAGCTGGGCCCAGGGATCCAGGTGCAGCCCAGCCCCGCATCGCCCTATGAAGAGCGCAGGGCCTGGAAGGGAAAAAGGCTTGCACTGCTTTCCTGAGCCAAGGCGAGTTGGGGGTGTGGTTTGCTGCCCGAGGAGAGTTTCCCTTTGCAGAATGCAGCTCCCAGAAGCTCCTCATGGGCTGTCGCTGCGAAGGGGCCTCGGCGGTGAGCGACTGAACTGGCTCAGGGGGCATGGATGGGGCCTGGGCGCAGAAGGCCTTCACGTGCCCAATCCTACTTCCCAAAGAAGGAGAACCAGTGGGGAGTGGGTTTCGGGCACTGGAGACCCCCAGCAAAGCAGCAGGGCCCAGGGAGCCAGGGGCAGCCCAGCTCAGCTTCGCCCTATGGAGAGCGGAGGGCCGGGGGCGAAAACAGCTTGTGTTGATTTCCTGCGCCGAGGCAAGTTGAGGCTGTGGTGTGCTGCCCAAGGAGAGTTTCCCTTTGCAGAATGCAGCTCCCAGAAGCTCGTTTTGATTTGCCATTGCGACGGGGCCTCGGCACTGAGGGGCAGAGCTGGCTCAGGGGGCATGGATGGGGCCTGGGTGCAGAAGACCTTCGCGCACCCAATCCTACATCCCAAAGAAGGAGAACCAGTGGGGAGTGGGTTTCGGGCGCTGGAGACCCCCAGCAAAGCAGCAGTGCCCAGGGAGCCAGGGGCATCCCAGCTCAGCTTCACCCTATGGAGAGCGGAGAGCCCGGGGCGAAAACAGCTTGTGTTGATTTCCTGCGCCGAGGCAAGTTGAGGCTGTGGTGGGCTGCCCAAGGAGAGATTCCCTTTGCAGAATGCAGCTCCCAGAAGGTCGTTTTGATTTGCCATTGCGACGGGGCCTCGGCACTGAGGGGCAGAGCTGGCTCAGGGGGCATGGCTGCGGCCTAGGCGCAGAAGGTCTTCGCGCTCCGAATCCTGCTTCCCCACGAATGAGAACCCCTGTGGAGTGTGATTTGGGTGCCAGAAACCCCCAGCAAAGCAGCAGGGCCCAGGGATCCAGGGGCAGCCCAGCTCAGCTTCGCCCTATGGAGAGCGGAGTGCCGGGGGCGAAAACGGATAGCGTTGCTTTCCTGAGCGGAGGCGAGTTGGGGCTGTGCTTTGCTGCCCGAGGAGTGTTTCCCTTTGCAGAATGCAGCTCCCCGAAGCTCGATTTGGGCCGTCGCTGCGACGGGGCCTCGGCGCTGAGCGGCCGAGCTGGCTCAGGGTGCATGGCTGTGGTCTGGGCGCAGAAGGCCTTCGCGCGCCCAATCCTGCTTCCCCACGAAGGAGAACCCGTGGGCAGTGTGATTCGGGTGCCGGAAAGCCCCAGCAAAGCAGCAGGGCCCAGGGATCCAGGGGCAGCCCAGCTCAGCTTCGCCCTATGGAGAGGGGAGGGCCGGGCGCGAAAACGGATAGCATTGCTTTCCTGAGCGGAGGCACGTTGGGGCTGTGGTTTGCTGCCCCAGCAGAGTTTCGCTTTGCAGAATGCAGCTCTCAGAAGCTCATTTTGGGCAATCGGTGCGACGGGGCCTCGGAGCTGAGTGGCCGAGCTGGCTCAGGGGGCATGGCTGGGGCCTGGGCGCAGGAGGCTTTCGCGCGCCCAATCCTGCATTCCCCGCGAAGGAGAACCCGTGGGGAGTGCGTTTCGGGCTCCGGAGACCCCCAGGAAAGCAGCAGGGCCCAGGGATCCAGGGGCAGCCCAGCCCCGCTTTGCCCAATGGAGAGCCGAAGGCCGGGGCGAAAACAGCTTGTGTTGATTTCCTGCAGCGAGGCACGGTGAGGCTGTGGTTTGTTGCCCAAGGAGAGTTTCCCTTTGCAGAATGCAGTTCCCAGAAGCTCGTTATGTGCCATCGCTGCGACGGGGCCTCGGCGCTGAGCGGCCGAGCTGGATCAGGGGGCATGGCAGGGACCTGGGCGCAGAAGGCCTTCGCGCGCCCAATCCTGTTTCCCCACGAAGGAGTACCCATGGGCAGTGTGATTCGGGTGCCGGAAACCCCCAGCAAAGCAGCTGGGCCCAGGGATCCAGGTGCAGCCCAGCCCCGCATCGCCCTATGAAGAGCGCAGGGCCTGGAAGGGAAAAAGGCTTGCACTGCTTTCCTGAGCCAAGGCGAGTTGGGGGTGTGGTTTGCTGCCCGAGGAGAGTTTCCCTTTGCAGAATGCAGCTCCCAGAAGCTCCTCATGGGCTGTCGCTGCGAAGGGGCCTCGGCGGTGAGCGACTGAACTGGCTCAGGGGGCATGGATGGGGCCTGGGCGCAGAAGGCCTTCACGTGCCCAATCCTACTTCCCAAAGAAGGAGAACCAGTGGGGAGTGGGTTTCGGGCACTGGAGACCCCCAGCAAAGCAGCAGGGCCCAGGGAGCCAGGGGCAGCCCAGCTCAGCTTCGCCCTATGGAGAGCGGAGGGCCGGGGGCGAAAACAGCTTGTGTTGATTTCCTGCACCGAGGCAAGTTGAGGCTGTGGTGTGCTGCCCAAGGAGAGTTTCCCTTTGCAGAATGCAGCTCCCAGAAGCTCGTTTTGATTTGCCATTGCGACGGGGCCTCGGCACTGAGGGGCAGAGCTGGCTCAGGGGGCATGGATGGGGCCTGGGTGCAGAAGACCTTCGCGCACCCAATCCTACATCCCAAAGAAGGAGAACCAGTGGGGAGTGGGTTTCGGGCGCTGGAGACCCCCAGCAAAGCAGCAGTGCCCAGGGAGCCAGGGGCATCCCAGCTCAGCTTCACCCTATGGAGAGCGGAGAGCCCGGGGCGAAAACAGCTTGTGTTGATTTCCTGCGCCGAGGCAAGTTGAGGCTGTGGTGTGCTGCCCAAGGAGAGTTTCCCTTTGCAGAATGCAGCTCCCAGAAGCTCGTTTTGATTTGCCATTGCGACGGGGCCTCGGCACTGAGGGGCAGAGCTGGCTCAGGGGGCATGGATGGGGCCTGGGTGCAGAAGACCTTCGCGCACCCAATCCTACATCCCAAAGAAGGAGAACCAGTGGGGATTGGGTTTCGGGCGCTGGAGACCCCCAGCAAAGCAGCAGTGCCCAGGGAGCCAGGGGCATCCCAGCTCAGCTTCACCCTATGGAGAGCGGAGGGCCCGGGGCGAAAACAGCTTGTGTTGATTTCCTGCGCCGAGGCAAGTTGAGGCTGTGGTGGGCTGCCCAAGGAGAGATTCCCTTTGCAGAATGCAGCTCCCAGAAGGTCGTTTTGATTTGCCATTGCGACGGGGCCTCGGCACTGAGGGGCAGAGCTGGCTCAGGGGGCATGGCTGCGGCCTAGGCGCAGAAGGTCTTCGCGCTCCGAATCCTGCTTCCCCACGAATGAGAACCCCTGTGGAGTGTGATTTGGGTGCCAGAAACCCCCAGCAAAGCAGCAGGGCCCAGGGATCCAGGGGCAGCCCAGCTCAGCTTCGCCCTATGGAGAGCGGAGTGCCGGGGGCGAAAACGGATAGCGTTGCTTTCCTGAGCGGAGGCGAGTTGGGGCTGTGCTTTGCTGCCCGAGGAGTGTTTCCCTTTGCAGAATGCAGCTCCCCGAAGCTCGATTTGGGCCGTCGCTGCGACGGGGCCTCGGCGCTGAGCGGCCGATCTGGCTCAGGGTGCATGGCTGTGGTCTGGGCGCAGAAGGCCTTCGCGCGCCCAATCCTGCTTCCCCACGAAGGAGAACCCGTGGGCAGTGTGATTCGGGTGCCGGAAAGCCCCAGCAAAGCAGCAGGGCCCAGGGATCCAGGGGCAGCCCAGCTCAGCTTCGCCCTATGGAGAGGGGAGGGCCGGGCGCGAAAACGGATAGCATTGCTTTCCTGAGCGGAGGCACGTTGGGGCTGTGGTTTGCTGCCCCAGCAGAGTTTCGCTTTGCAGAATGCAGCTCTCAGAAGCTCATTTTGGGCAATCGGTGCGACGGGGCCTCGGAGCTGAGTGGCCGAGCTGGCTCAGGGGGCATGGCTGGGGCCTGGGCGCAGGAGGCTTTCGCGCGCCCAATCCTGCATTCCCCGCGAAGGAGAACCCGTGGGGAGTGCGTTTCGGGCTCCGGAGACCCCCAGGAAAGCAGCAGGGCCCAGGGATCCAGGGGCAGCCCAGCCCCGCTTTGCCCAATGGAGAGCCGAAGGCCGGGGCGAAAACAGCTTGTGTTGATTTCCTGCAGCGAGGCACGGTGAGGCTGTGGTTTGTTGCCCAAGGAGAGTTTCCCTTTGCAGAATGCAGTTCCCAGAAGCTCGTTATGTGCCATCGCTGCGACGGGGCCTCGGCGCTGAGCGGCCGAGCTGGATCAGGGGGCATGGCAGGGACCTGGGCGCAGAAGGCCTTCGCGCGCCCAATCCTGTTTCCCCACGAAGGAGTACCCATGGGCAGTGTGATTCGGGTGCCGGAAACCCCCAGCAAAGCAGCTGGGCCCAGGGATCCAGGTGCAGCCCAGCCCCGCATCGCCCTATGAAGAGCGCAGGGCCTGGAAGGGAAAAAGGCTTGCACTGCTTTCCTGAGCCAAGGCGAGTTGGGGGTGTGGTTTGCTGCCCGAGGAGAGTTTCCCTTTGCAGAATGCAGCTCCCAGAAGCTCCTCATGGGCTGTCGCTGCGAAGGGGCCTCGGCGGTGAGCGACTGAACTGGCTCAGGGGGCATGGATGGGGCCTGGGCGCAGAAGGCCTTCACGTGCCCAATCCTACTTCCCAAAGAAGGAGAACCAGTGGGGAGTGGGTTTCGGGCACTGGAGACCCCCAGCAAAGCAGCAGGGCCCAGGGAGCCAGGGGCAGCCCAGCTCAGCTTCGCCCTATGGAGAGCGGAGGGCCGGGGGCGAAAACAGCTTGTGTTGATTTCCTGCGCCGAGGCAAGTTGAGGCTGTGGTGTGCTGCCCAAGGAGAGTTTCCCTTTGCAGAATGCAGCTCCCAGAAGCTCGTTTTGATTTGCCATTGCGACGGGGCCTCGGCACTGAGGGGCAGAGCTGGCTCAGGGGGCATGGATGGGGCCTGGGTGCAGAAGACCTTCGCGCACCCAATCCTACATCCCAAAGAAGGAGAACCAGTGGGGAGTGGGTTTCGGGCGCTGGAGACCCCCAGCAAAGCAGCAGTGCCCAGGGAGCCAGGGGCATCCCAGCTCAGCTTCACCCTATGGAGAGCGGAGGGCCCGGGGCGAAAACAGCTTGTGTTGATTTCCTGCGCCGAGGCAAGTTGAGGCTGTGGTGGGCTGCCCAAGGAGAGATTCCCTTTGCAGAATGCAGCTCCCAGAAGGTCGTTTTGATTTGCCATTGCGACGGGGCCTCGGCACTGAGGGGCAGAGCTGGCTCAGGGGGCATGGCTGCGGCCTAGGCGCAGAAGGTCTTCGCGCTCCGAATCCTGCTTCCCCACGAATGAGAACCCCTGTGGAGTGTGATTTGGGTGCCAGAAACCCCCAGCAAAGCAGCAGGGCCCAGGGATCCAGGGGCAGCCCAGCTCAGCTTCGCCCTATGGAGAGCGGAGTGCCGGGGGCGAAAATGGATAGCGTTGCTTTCCTGAGCGGAGGCGAGTTGGGGCTGTGCTTTGCTGCCCGAGGAGTGTTTCCCTTTGCAGAATGCAGCTCCCCGAAGCTCGATTTGGGCCGTCGCTGCGACGGGGCCTCGGCGCTGAGCGGCCGAGCTGGCTCAGGGTGCATGGCTGTGGTCTGGGCGCAGAAGGCCTTCGCACGCCCAATCCTGCTTCCCCACGAAGGAGAACCCGTGGGCAGTGTGATTCGGGTGCCGGAAAGCCCCAGCAAAGCAGCAGGGCCCAGGGATCCAGGGGCAGCCCAGCTCAGCTTCGCCCTATGGAGAGGGGAGGGCCGGGCGCGAAAACGGATAGCATTGCTTTCCTGAGCGGAGGCACGTTGGGGCTGTGGTTTGCTGCCCCAGCAGAGTTTCGCTTTGCAGAATGCAGCTCTCAGAAGCTCATTTTGGGCAATCGGTGCGACGGGGCCTCGGAGCTGAGTGGCCGAGCTGGCTCAGGGGGCATGGCTGGGGCCTGGGCGCAGGAGGCTTTCGCGCGCCCAATCCTGCATTCCCCGCGAAGGAGAACCCGTGGGGAGTGCGTTTCGGGCTCCGGAGACCCCCAGGAAAGCAGCAGGGCCCAGGGATCCAGGGGCAGCCCAGCCCCGCTTTGCCCAATGGAGAGCCGAAGGCCGGGGCGAAAACAGCTTGTGTTGATTTCCTGCAGCGAGGCACGGTGAGGCTGTGGTTTGTTGCCCAAGGAGAGTTTCCCTTTGCAGAATGCAGTTCCCAGAAGCTCGTTATGTGCCATCGCTGCGACGGGGCCTCGGCGCTGAGCGGCCGAGCTGGATCAGGGGGCATGGCAGGGACCTGGGCGCAGAAGGCCTTCGCGCGCCCAATCCTGTTTCCCCACGAAGGAGTACCCATGGGCAGTGTGATTCGGGTGCCGGAAACCCCCAGCAAAGCAGCTGGGCCCAGGGATCCAGGTGCAGACCAGCCCCGCATCGCCCTATGGAGAGCGCAGGGCCTGGGGGGAAAACGGCTTGCACTGCTTTCCTGAGCCAAGGCGCGTTGGGGGTGTGGTTTGCTGCCCGAGGAGAGTTTCCCTTTGCAGAATGCAGCTCCCAGAAGCTCGTTTTGGGCCGTAGCTGCCACGGGTCCTCAGCACTGAGCGGCCGAGCTGGCTCAGGGGGCATGGCTGGGGCCTGGGCGCAGAAGCCTTTCGCGCACCCAATCCTGCATTCCCCACGAAGGAGAACCCGTGGGGAGTGGGATTTGGGCGCCGGAGACCCCCAGCAAAGCAGCAGGGCCCAGGGAGCCAGGGGTGGCCCAGCCCCGCTTTGCCCTATGGAGAGAGGAGGGCCGGGGGCGCAAACAGCTTGTGTTGATTTCCTGCGCCAAGGCACGGTGAGGCTGTGGATTGCTGCGGGAGGAGAGTTTCCCTTTGCAGAATGAAGATCCCAGAAGCTCGTCATGCGCCGTCGCTGCGAAGGGGCCTCGGCGCTGAGCGGCCTAGCTGGCTCAGGGGGCATGGATGGGGCCTGGGCGCAGAAGACCTTCGCGCGCCCAATCCTACTTCCCAAAGAAGGAGAACCAGTGGGGAGTGGGTTTCGGGCGCTGGAGACCCCCAGCAAAGCAGCAGTGCCCAGGGAGCCAGGGGTAGCTCAGCTCAGCTTCGCCCTATGGAGAGCGGAGGGCCGGGGGCGAAAACAGCTTGTGTTGCTTTCCTGAGCGGAGGCGATTTGGGGCTGTGCTTTGCTGCCCGAGGAGTGTTTCCCTTTGCAGAATGCAGCTCCCCGAAGCTCGATTTGGGCCGTCGCTGCGACGGGGCCTCGGCGCTGAGCGGCCGAGCTGGCTCAGGGTGCATGGCTGTGGTCTGGGCGCAGAAGGCCTTCGCGCGCCCAATCCTGCTTCCCCACGAAGGAGAACCCGTGGGCAGTGTGATTCGGGTGCCGGAAAGCCCCAGCAAAGCAGCAGGGCCCAGGGATCCAGGGGCAGCCCAGCTCAGCTTCGCCCTATGGAGAGGGGAGGGCCGGGCGCGAAAACGGATAGCATTGCTTTCCTGAGCGGAGGCACGTTGGGGCTGTGGTTTGCTGCCCCAGCAGAGTTTCGCTTTGCAGAATGCAGCTCTCAGAAGCTCATTTTGGGCAATCGGTGCGACGGGGCCTCGGAGCTGAGTGGCCGAGCTGGCTCAGGGGGCATGTCTGGGGCCTGGGCGCAGAAGCCTTTCGCGCACCCAATCCTGCATTCCCCACGAAGGAGAACCCGTGGGGAGTGGGATTTGGGCGCCAGAGACCCCCAGTAAAGCAGCAGGGCCCAGGGAGCCAGGGGCATCCCAGCTCAGCTTCACCCTATGGAGAGCGGAGGGCCCGGGGCGAAAACAGCTTGTGTTGATTTCCTGCGCCGAGGCAAGTTGAGGCTGTGGTGGGCTGCCCAAGGAGAGATTCCCTTTGCAGAATGCAGCTCCCAGAAGGTCGTTTTGATTTGCCATTGCGACGGGGCCTCGGCACTGAGGGGCAGAGCTGGCTCAGGGGGCATGGCTGCGGCCTAGGCGCAGAAGGTCTTCGCGCTCCGAATCCTGCTTCCCCACGAATGAGAACCCCTGTGGAGTGTGATTTGGGTGCCAGAAACCCCCAGCAAAGCAGCAGGGCCCAGGGATCCAGGGGCAGCCCAGCTCAGCTTCGCCCTATGGAGAGGGGAGGGCCGGGCGCGAAAACGGATAGCATTGCTTTCCTGAGCGGAGGCACGTTGGGGCTGTGGTTTGCTGCCCCAGCAGAGTTTCGCTTTGCAGAATGCAGCTCTCAGAAGCTCATTTTGGGCAATCGGTGCGACGGGGCCTCGGAGCTGAGTGGCCGAGCTGGCTCAGGGGGCATGGCTGGGGCCTGGGCGCAGGAGGCTTTCGCGCGCCCAATCCTGCATTCCCCGTGAAGGAGAACCCGTGGGGAGTGCGTTTCGGGCTCCGGAGACCCCCAGGAAAGCAGCAGGGCCCAGGGATCCAGGGGCAGCCCAGCCCCGCTTTGCCCAATGGAGAGCCGAAGGCCGGGGCGAAAACAGCTTGTGTTGATTTCCTGCAGCGAGGCACGGTGAGGCTGTGGTTTGTTGCCCAAGGAGAGTTTCCCTTTGCAGAATGCAGTTCCCAGAAGCTCGTTATGTGCCATCGCTGCGACGGGGCCTCGGCGCTGAGCGGCCGAGCTGGATCAGGGGGCATGGCAGGGACCTGGGCGCAGAAGGCCTTCGCGCGCCCAATCCTGTTTCCCCACCAAGGAGTACCCATGGGCAGTGTGATTCGGGTGCCGGAAACCCCCAGCAAAGCAGCTGGGCCCAGGGATCCAGGTGCAGCCCAGCCCCGCATCGCCCTATGAAGAGCGCAGGGCCTGGAAGGGAAAAAGGCTTGCACTGCTTTCCTGAGCCAAGGCGAGTTGGGGGTGTGGTTTGCTGCCCGAGGAGAGTTTCCCTTTGCAGAATGCAGCTCCCAGAAGCTCCTCATGGGCTGTCGCTGCGAAGGGGCCTCGGCGGTGAGCGACTGAACTGGCTCAGGGGGCATGGATGGGGCCTGGGCGCAGAAGGCCTTCACGTGCCCAATCCTACTTCCCAAAGAAGGAGAACCAGTGGGGAGTGGGTTTCGGGCACTGGAGACCCCCAGCAAAGCAGCAGGGCCCAGGGAGCCAGGGGCAGCCCAGCTCAGCTTCGCCCTATGGAGAGCGGAGGGCCGGGGGCGAAAACAGCTTGTGTTGATTTCCTGCGCCGAGGCAAGTTGAGGCTGTGGTGTGCTGCCCAAGGAGAGTTTCCCTTTGCAGAATGCAGCTCCCAGAAGCTCGTTTTGATTTGCCATTGCGACGGGGCCTCGGCACTGAGGGGCAGAGCTGGCTCAGGGGGCATGGATGGGGCCTGGGTGCAGAAGACCTTCGCGCACCCAATCCTACATCCCAAAGAAGGAGAACCAGTGGGGAGTGGGTTTCGGGCGCTGGAGACCCCCAGCAAAGCAGCAGTGCCCAGGGAGCCAGGGGCATCCCAGCTCAGCTTCACCCTATGGAGAGCGGAGGGCCCGGGGCGAAAACAGCTTGTGTTGATTTCCTGCGCCGAGGCAAGTTGAGGCTGTGGTGGGCTGCCCAAGGAGAGATTCCCTTTGCAGAATGCAGCTCCCAGAAGGTCGTTTTGATTTGCCATTGCGACGGGGCCTCGGCACTGAGGGGCAGAGCTGGCTCAGGGGGCATGGCTGCGGCCTAGGCGCAGAAGGTCTTCGCGCTCCGAATCCTGCTTCCCCACGAATGAGAACCCCCGTGGAGTGTGATTTGGGTGCCAGAAACCCCCAGCAAAGCAGCAGGGCCCAGGGATCCAGGGGCAGCCCAGCTCAGCTTCGCCCTATGGAGAGCGGAGTGCCGGGGGCGAAAATGGATAGCGTTGCTTTCCTGAGCGGAGGCGAGTTGGGGCTGTGCTTTGCTGCCCGAGGAGTGTTTCCCTTTGCAGAATGCAGCTCCCCGAAGCTCGATTTGGGCCGTCGCTGCGACGGGGCCTCGGCGCTGAGCGGCCGAGCTGGCTCAGGGTGCATGGCTGTGGTCTGGGCGCAGAAGGCCTTCGCGCGCCCAATCCTGCTTCCCCACGAAGGAGAACCCGTGGGCAGTGTGATTCGGGTGCCGGAAAGCCCCAGCAAAGCAGCAGGGCCCAGGGATCCAGGGGCAGCCCAGCTCAGCTTCGCCCTATGGAGAGGGGAGGGCCGGGCGCGAAAACGGATAGCATTGCTTTCCTGAGCGGAGGCACGTTGGGGCTGTGGTTTGCTGCCCCAGCAGAGTTTCGCTTTGCAGAATGCAGCTCTCAGAAGCTCATTTTGGGCAATCGGTGCGACGGGGCCTCGGAGCTGAGTGGCCGAGCTGGCTCAGGGGGCATGGCTGGGGCCTGGGCGCAGGAGGCTTTCGCGCGCCCAATCCTGCATTCCCCGCGAAGGAGAACCCGTGGGGAGTGCGTTTCGGGCTCCGGAGACCCCCAGGAAAGCAGCAGGGCCCAGGGATCCAGGGGCAGCCCAGCCCCGCTTTGCCCAATGGAGAGCCGAAGGCCGGGGCGAAAACAGCTTGTGTTGATTTCCTGCAGCGAGGCACGGTGAGGCTGTGGTTTGTTGCCCAAGGAGAGTTTCCCTTTGCAGAATGCAGTTCCCAGAAGCTCGTTATGTGCCATCGCTGCGACGGGGCCTCGGCGCTGAGCGGCCGAGCTGGATCAGGGGGCATGGCAGGGACCTGGGCGCAGAAGGCCTTCGCGCGCCCAATCCTGTTTCCCCACGAAGGAGTACCCATGGGCAGTGTGATTCGGGTGCCGGAAACCCCCAGCAAAGCAGCTGGGCCCAGGGATCCATGGGCAGACCAGCCCCGCATCGCCCTATGGAGAGCCCAGGGCCTGGGGGGAAAACAGCTTGCACTGCTTTCCTGAGCCAAGGCGCGTTGGGGGTGTGGTTTGCTGCCCGAGGAGAGTTTCCCTTTGCAGAATGCAGCTCCCAGAAGCTCGTTTTGGGCCGTAGCTGCCACGGGTCCTCAGCACTGAGCGGCCGAGCTGGCTCAGGGGGCATGGCTGGGGCCTGGGCGCAGAAGCCTTTCGCGCACCCAATCCTGCATTCCCCACGAAGGAGAACCCGTGGGGAGTGGGATTTGGGCGCCGGAGACCCCCAGCAAAGCAGCAGGGCCCAGGGAGCCAGGGGTGGCCCAGCCCCGCTTTGCCCTATGGAGAGAGGAGGGCCGGGGGCGCAAACAGCTTGTGTTGATTTCCTGCGCCAAGGCACGGTGAGGCTGTGGATTGCTGCGGGAGGAGAGTTTCCCTTTGCAGAATGAAGATCCCAGAAGCTCGTCATGCGCCGTCGCTGCGAAGGGTCCTCGGCGCTGAGCGGCCTAGCTGGCTCAGGGGGCATGGATGGGGCCTGGGCGCAGAAGACCTTCGCGCGCCCAATCCTACTTCCCAAAGAAGGAGAACCAGTGGGGAGTGGGTTTCGGGCGCTGGAGACCCCCAGCAAAGCAGCAGTGCCCAGGGAGCCAGGGGTAGCTCAGCTCAGCTTCGCCCTATGGAGAGCGGAGGGCCGGGGGCGAAAACAGCTTGTGTTGCTTTCCTGAGCGGAGGCGAGTTGGGGCTGTGCTTTGCTGCCCGAGGAGTGTTTCCCTTTGCAGAATGCAGCTCCCCGAAGCTCGATTTGGGCCGTCGCTGCGACGGGGCCTCGGCGCTGAGCGGCCGAGCTGGCTCAGGGTGCATGGCTGTGGTCTGGGCGCAGAAGGCCTTCGCGCGCCCAATCCTGCTTCCCCACGAAGGAGAACCCGTGGGCAGTGTGATTCGGGTGCCGGAAAGCCCCAGCAAAGCAGCAGGGCCCAGGGATCCAGGGGCAGCCCAGCTCAGCTTCGCCCTATGGAGAGGGGAGGGCCGGGCGCGAAAACGGATAGCATTGCTTTCCTGAGCGGAGGCACGTTGGGGCTGTGGTTTGCTGCCCCAGCAGAGTTTCGCTTTGCAGAATGCAGCTCTCAGAAGCTCATTTTGGGCAATCGGTGCGACGGGGCCTCGGAGCTGAGTGGCCGAGCTGGCTCAGGGGGCATGTCTGGGGCCTGGGCGCAGAAGCCTTTCGCGCACCCAATCCTGCATTCCCCACGAAGGAGAACCCGTGGGTAGTGGGATTTGGGCGCCAGAGACCCCCAGTAAAGCAGCAGGGCCCAGGGAGCCAGGGGTGGCCCAGCCCCGCTTTGCCCTATGGAGAGAGGAGGGCCGGGGGCGCAAACAGCTTGTGTTGATTTCCTGCGCCAAGGCACGGTGAGGCTGTGGCTTGCTGCCCGAGGAGAGTTTCCCTTTGCAGAATGCAGCTCCCAGAAGGTCGTTTTGATTTGCCATTGCGACGGGGCCTCGGCACTGAGGGGCAGAGCTGGCTCAGGGGGCATGGCTGGGGCCTAGGCGCAGAAGGTCTTCGCGCTCCGAATCCTGCTTCCCCACGAATGAGAACCCCTGTGGAGTGTGATTTGGGTGCCAGAAACCCCCAGCAAAGCAGCAGGGCCCAGGGATCCAGGGGCAGCCCAGCTCAGCTTCGCCCTATGAAGAGCAGAGTGCCGGGGGCGAAAATGGATAGCGTTGCTTTCCTGAGCGGAGGCGAGTTGGGGCTGTGCTTTGCTGCCCGAGGAGTGTTTCCCTTTGCAGAATGCAGCTCCCCGAAGCTCGATTTGGGCCGTCGCTGCGACGGGGCCTCGGCGCTGAGCGGCCGAGCTGGATCAGGGGGCATGGCTGTGGTCTGGGCGCAGAAGGCCTTCGCGCGCCCAATCCTGCTTCCCCACGGAGGAGAACCCGTGGGCAGTGTGATTCGGGTGCCGGAAAGCCCCAGCAAAGCAGCAGGGCCCAGGGATCCAGGGGCAGCCCAGCTCAGCTTCGCCCTATGGAGAGGGGAGGGCCGGGCGCGAAAACGGATAGCATTGCTTTCCTGAGCGGAGGCACGTTGGGGCTGTGGTTTGCTGCCCCAGCAGAGTTTCGCTTTGCAGAATGCAGCTCTCAGAAGCTCATTTTGGGCAATCAGTGCGACGGGGCCTCGGAGCTGAGTGGCCGAGCTGGCTCAGGGGGCATGGCTGGGGCCTGGGCGCACAAGCCTTTCGGGCACCCAATCCTGCTTCCCCACGAAGGAGAACCCGTGCGGAGTGGGTTTCGGGCTCCGGAGACCCCCAGCAAAGCGGTAGGTCCCAGGGATCCAGGTGCACCCCAGCCCCGCTTTGCCCGATGGAGAGCGGATGGCCGGGGGCGAAAAAGGCTTGCGCCGCTTTCCTGAGCCGAGGCCATTAGGGGCTGTCGTTTCCTGCCTGAAGAGAGTTTCCCTTTGCAGAATGCAGCTCCCAGAAGCTCGTTTTGGTTCGTCGTTGCCTCGGGGCCTCGGCACAGAGCAGCCGAACTGGCTCGGGGGGCATGGCTGGGGCCTGGGCGCAGAAGCCTTCGCGCGCCCAATTCTGCTTCCCAAAGAAGGAGAAGCCGTGGGGAGTGGGTTTCTGCTGCCAGAAACTTCCAGCAACGCAACAGGGCCTAGGGATCCACGCTCAGCCCAGTTCAGGTTCGCCCTATGGAGAGAGGAGGGCCGGGGGCGAAAACGGATAGCGTTGCTTTCCTGAGGGGAGGCGCGTTGGGGCTGTGGTTTGCTGCCCGAGGAGAGTTTCCCTTTGCAGAATGCAGCTCCCAGAAGCTCGTTTTGATTTGCCATTGCTACGGGGCCTCGGCGCTGAGCGGCCGAGCTGGCTCAGGGTGCATGGCTGGGGCCTAGGCGCAGAAGGTCTTCCCGCCCCGAATCCTGCTTCCCCACGAATGAGAACCCTTGTGGAGTGTGATTTGGGTGCCAGAAACCCCCAGCAAAGCAGCAGGGCCCAGGGATCCAGGGGCAGCCCAGCTCAGCTTCGCCCTATGGAGAGCGGAGGGCCAGGGGCGAAAATGGATAGCGTTGCTTTCCTGAGCGGAGGCGCGTTGGGGCTGTGGTTTGCTGCCCGAGGAGTGTTTCGCTTTGCAGAATGCAGCTCCCAGAAGCTCCTTTTGGGCAGTCGGTGCAATGGGGCCTCGGCGCTGAGCGGCCGAGCTGGCTCAGGGGGCAAGGCTGGGGCCATGGCGCAGAGGCCTTCGCACGCCCAATCCTACTTCCCCACGAAGGAGAACCTGTGCGGAGTGGGCTTCGGGCGCCGGAAACCCCCAGCAAAGCTGCAGGGCCCAGGGTGCCAGGGGCAGCCCATCCCCGCTTTGCCCTCTGGAGAGCGGAGGGCCGGGGCAAAAACAGCTTGAGTTGATTTCCTGCGGCGAGGCACGGTGAGGCTGTGGTGTGCTGCCCAAGGAGAGTTTCCCTTTGCAGAATGCAGCTCCCAGAAGCTCGTTTTGGGCCCTCGCTGCGACGGGGCCTCGACGCTGAGCGGCCGAGCTGGCTCAGGGGGCATGGCTGGGGCCTGGGCGCAGAAGGCCTTCGCGTGCCCAATCCTGCTTCCCCATGAAGGAGAACCCGTGGGCAGTGTGAATTGTTTGCCGGAAACCACCAGCAATGCAGCAAGGCCCAGGTATCCAGGGGAAGCCCAGCTCATCTTCGCCCTATGGAGAGCGGAGGGCCGGGGGCGAAAACGGATAGCGTTGCTTTCCTGAGCGGAGGCGAGTTGGGGCTGTGCTTTGCTGCCCGAGGAGTGTTTTCCTTTGCAGAATGCAGCTCCCAGAATCTCGTTTTGGGCCGTCGCTGCGACGGGGCCTCGGCACTGAGCGGCCGAGCTGGCTCAGGGTGCATGGCTGTGGTCTGGGCGCAGAAGGCCTTCGCGTGCCCAATCCTGCTTCCCCACGAAGGAGAACCCGTGGGCAGTGTGATTCGGGTGCCGCAACCCCCAGCAAAGCAGCAGGGCCCAGGGATCCAGGGGCAGCCCAGCTCAGCTTTGCCCTATGGAGAGGGGAGGGCCGGGCGCGAAAACGGATAGCATTGCTTTCCTGAGCGGAGGCACGTTGGGGCTGTGGTTTTCTGCCCCAGCAGAGTTTCGCTTTGCAGAATGCAGCTCTCAGAAGCTCATTTTGGGCAATCGGTGCGAAGGGGCCTCGGAGCTGAGTGGCCGAGCTGGCTCAGGGGGCATGGCTGGGGCCTGGGCACAGGAGGCTTTCGCGCGCCCAATCCTGCATTCCCCGCGAAGGAGAACCCATGGGGAGTGCGTTTCAGGCTCCGGAGACCCCCAGGAAAGCAGCAGGGCCCAGGGATGCAGGGGCAGCCCAGCCCCGCTTTGCCCTATGGATAGCGGAGGGCCGGGGTAAAAACAACTTGTGTTGATTACCTGCGCCGAGGCACGGTGAGGCTGTGGTTTGCTGCCGGAGGAGAGTTTCCCTTTGCAGAATGCAGTTCCCAGAAGCTCGTTATGTGCCGTGGCTGCGACGGGGCCTCGGCGCTGAGCGGCCGAGCTGGCTCAGGGGCATTGTTGGGACCTGGGTGCAGAAGCTTTTCGCGCTCCCAATCCTGCATTCCCCACGAAGGAGAACCCGTGGGGAGTGGGATTTGGGCGCCGGAGACCCCCAGCAAAGCATCAGGGCCCACGGAGCCAGGGGTGGCCCAGCCCCGCTATGCCCTATGGAGAGAGGAGGGCCGGGGGCGCAAACAGCTTGTGTTGATTTCCTGTGCCAAGGCACGGTGAGGCTGTGGTTTGCTGCCGGAGGAGTTTCCCTTTGCAGAATGAAGTTCCCAGAAGCTCGTTTTGGGCCGTCGCTGCGAAGGGGCCTTGGCGCTGAGCGGCCGAGCTGGCTCAGGGGGCATGGCTGGGGCCTGGGCGCAGAAACCATTCGCCCACCCAATCCTGCATTCCCCGCGAAGGAGAACCCGTGGGGAGTGGATTTCGGGCTCCGGAGACCCCCAGGAAAGCAGCAGGTCCCATGGATCCAGGGGCAGCCCAGCTCAGCTTCGCCCTATGGAGAGCAGAGTGCCGGGGGCAAAAACGGATAGCGTTGCTTTCCTGAGCGGAGGCGAGTTGGGGCTGTGCTTTGCTGCCCAAAGATTGTTTCCCATTGCAGAATTCAACTCCCAGAAGCTCGTTTTGTGCCGTCGCTGCGAAGGGGCCTCGGCGCTAAGCGGCCCAGCTGGCTCAGGGAGCATGGCTGTGGTCTGGGCGCAGAAGGCCTTCCCGCGCCCAATCCTGCTTCCCCACGAAGGAGAACCCGTGGGCAGTGTGATTCGGGTGCCAGAAACCCCCAGCAAAGCAGCAGGGCCCAGGGATCCAGGGGCAGCCCAGCTCAGCTTCGCCCTATGGAGAGGGGAGGGCCAGGAGCGAAAACGGATAGCATTGCTTTCCTGAGCAGAGGCGCGTTGGGGCTGTGGTTTGCTGCCCCAGCAGAGATTCACTTTGCAGAATGCAGCTCCCAGAAGCTCATTTTGGGCAGTCGGTGTGACGGGGCCTCGGTGTTGAGTGGCCGAGCTGGCTCGGGGGCATGGCTGCGGCCTGGGGGCAGAGGGCCTTGGCGCACCCAATCCTGCTTCCCCACGAAGGAGAACCAGTGGGGAGTGGGCTTCGGGCACCGGAGACCCCCAGCAAAGCAGCAGGGCCCAGGGAGCCAGGGGCAGCCCAGCCCCGCTTTGCCCTATGGAGAGCGAAGGCCTGGGGCGAAAACAGCCTGTGTTGATTTTCTGCGCCGAGGCACGCTGAGGCTGTGGTTTGCTGCACAAGGAGAGTTTCCCTTTGCAGAATCCAACTCCCAGAAGCTCTTTTTGGGCCGTCGCTGCGACGGGGCTTCGGCACTGTGCGGCTGAGCTGGCTCAGGGGGCATGGCTGAGGCCTGGGCGCAGAAGCCTTTCGCGCACCCAATCCTGCATTCCCCACGAAGGAGAACCCGTGGGGAGTGGGTTTCAGGCTCCGGAGAACCCCAGCAAAGCAGCAGGGCCCAGGGATCCAGGGGCAGCCCAGCCCCGCATCGCCCTATGGGAGCACAGGGCCGGGGGGTGAAAACGTCTTGCACTGCTTTCCTGAGCCAAGGCGCGTTGGGGCTGTGGTGTGCTGCCCGAGGAGAATTTCCCATTGCAGAATGAAGCTCCCAGAAGCTCTTATTGGGCCGTCGCTGCGACGGGACCTCGGCGCGGAGCGGCCGAGCTGGCTCAGGGGGCATGGCTGGGGCCTGGGCGCAGAAGACTTCGCGCGCCCAATTCTGCTTCCCAAAGAAGGAGATGCCGTGGGGAGTGGGTTTCTGCTGCCAGAAACTTCCAGCAAAGCAGCAGGGCCTAGGGATCCACGGGCAGCCCAGTTCAGGTTCGCCCTAAGGAGATCGGAGGGCCGGGGGCGAAAATGGATAGCGTTGCTTTCCTGAGGGGAGGCGCGTTGGGGCTGTGGTTTGCTGCCCGAGGAGTGTTTCGCTTTGCAGAATGCAGCTCCCAGAAGCTCGTTTTGGGCAGTCGGTGCAATGGGGCCTCGGCGCTGAGCGGCCGAGCTGGCTCAGGGGGCATGCCTGGGGCCATGCCGCAGAAGGCCTTTGCACGCCCAATCCTACTTCCCCACGAAGGAGAACCTGTGCGGAGTGGGCTTCGGGCGCCGGAAACCCCCAGCAAAGCTGCAGGGCCCAGGGTGCCAGGGGCAGCCCATCCCCGCTTTGCCCTCTGGAGAGCGGAGGGCCGGGGCAAAAACAGCTTGAGTTGATTTCCTGCGGCGAGGCACGGTGAGGCTGTGGTGTGCTGCCCAAGGAGAGTTTCCCTTTGCAGAATGCAGCTCCCAGAAGCTCGTTTTGGGCCCTCGCTGCGACGGGGCCTCGACGCTGAGCGGCCGAGCTGGCTCAGGGGGCATGGCTGGGGCCTGGGCGCAGAAGGCCTTCGCGCGCCCAATCCTGCTTCCCCATGAAGGAGAACCCGTGGGCAGTGTGAATTGTTTGCCGGAAACCACCAGCAATGCAGCAAGGCCCAGGTATCCAGGGGAAGCCCAGCTCATCTTCGCCCTATGGAGAGCAGAGGGCCGGGGGCGAAAACGGATAGCGTTGCTTTCCTGAGCGGAGGCGAGTTGGGGCTGTGCTTTGCTGCCCGAGGAGTGTTTTCCTTTGCAGAATGCAGCTCCCAGAATCTCGTTTTGGGCCGTCGCTGCGACGGGGCCTCGGCACTGAGCGGCCGAGCTGGCTCAGGGTGCATGGCTGTGGTCTGGGCGCAGAAGGCCTTCGCGTGCCCAATCCTGCTTCCCCACCAAGGAGAACCCGTGGGCAGTGTGATTCGGGTGCCGCAACCCCCAGCAAAGCAGCAGGGCCCAGGGATCCAGGGGCAGCCCAGCTCAGCTTTGCCCTATGGAGAGGGGAGGGCCGGGCGCGAAAACGGATAGCATTGCTTTCCTGAGCGGAGGCACGTTGGGGCTGTGGTTTGCTGCCCCAGCAGAGTTTCGCTTTGCAGAATGCAGCTCTCAGAAGCTCATTTTGGGCAATCGGTGCGACGGGGCCTCGGTGTTGAGTGGCCGAGGTGGCTCGGGGGCATGGCTGCGGCCTGGGGGCAGAGGGCCTTGGCGCACCCAATCCTGCTTCCCCACGAAGGAGAACCAGTGGGGAGTGGGCTTCGGGCACCGGAGACCCCCAGCAAAGCAGCAGGGCCCAGGGAGCCAGGGGCAGCCCAGCTCAGCTTTGCCCTATGGAGAGGGGAGGGCCGGGCGCGAAAACGGATAGCATTGCTTTCCTGAGCGGAGGCACGTTGGGGCTGTGGTTTTCTGCCCCAGCAGAGTTTCGCTTTGCAGAATGCAGCTCTCAGAAGCTCATTTTGGGCAATCGGTGCGAAGGGGCCTCGGAGCTGAGTGGCCGAGCTGGCTCAGGGGGCATGGCTGGGGCCTGGGCACAGGAGGCTTTCGCGCGCCCAATCCTGCATTCCCCGCGAAGGAGAACCCATGGGGAGTGCGTTTCAGGCTCCGGAGACCCCCAGGAAAGCAGCAGGGCCCAGGGATGCAGGGGCAGCCCAGCCCCGCTTTGCCCTATGGATAGCGGAGGGCCGGGGTAAAAACAACTTGTGTTGATTACCTGCGCTGAGGCACGGTGAGGCTGTGGTTTGCTGCCGGAGGAGAGTTTCCCTTTGCAGAATGCAGTTCCCAGAAGCTCGTTATGTGCCGTGGCTGCGACGGGGCCTCGGCGCTGAGCGGCCGAGCTGGCTCAGGGGCATTGTTGGGACCTGGGTGCAGAAGCTTTTCGCGCACCCAATCCTGCATTCCCCACGAAGGAGAACCCGTGGGGAGTGGGATTTGGGCGCCGGAGACCCCCAGCAAAGCAGCAGGGCCCACGGAGCCAGGGGTGGCCCAGCCCCGCTATGCCCTATGGAGAGAGGAGGGCCGGGGGCGCAAACAGCTTGTGTTGATTTCCTGTGCCAATGCACGGTGAGGCTGTGGTTTGCTGCCGGAGGAGAGTTTCCCTTTGCAGAATGCAGTTCCCAGAAGCTCGTTTTGGGCCGTCGCTGCCACGGGGCCTCGGCGCTGAGCAGCCGAGCTGGCTCAGGGGGCATGGCTGGGGCCTGGGCGCAGAAGGCCTTCGCGCACCCAATCCTGCTTCCCCACGAAGGAGAACCCGTGGGCAGTGTGATTCAGGTGACGGAAACCCCCAGCAAAGCAGCAGGGCCCAGGGATCCAGGGGCAGCCCAGCTCAGCTAGCCCTATTGATAGCGGAGGGCCGGGGGCGAAAACAGCTTCTGTTGATTTCCTGCGCCGAGGCACGGTGAGGCTGTGGTTTGCTGCCGAAGGAGTGTTTCCCTTTGCAGAATGCAGCTCCCAGAAGCTCGTTTTGGGTCGTCACTGTGACGGGGCCTCGGCACTGAGCGCCCGAGCTGGCTCATGGTGCATGGCTGGGGCCTGGGCGCAGAAGGCCTTCGCGCACCCAATCCTGCTTCCCCACGAAGGAGAACCCGTGGGCAGTGTGATTCCGGTGCCGGAAACCCCCAGCAAAGCAGCAGGGCCCGGGATCCAGGGGCGGCCCAGCTCAGCTTCGCCATAGGGAGATCGGAGGGCCGGGGCAAAAACGGATAGCGTTGCTTTCCTGAGTGGAGGCGTGTTGGGGCTGTGGTTTGCTGCCAAGGAGAGTTTCCCTTTGCAGAATGCAGCTGCCAGAAGCTCGTTTTGGGCCATCGCTGCGACGGGGCCTCGGTGCTGAGGGGCCTAGCTGGCTTAGGGGGCATGGCTGGGGCCTGGGCGCAGAAGGCCTTCGCGCGCCCAATCCTGCTTCCCCACGAAGGAGAACCCGTGGGGAGTGGGATTCGGGTGCCAGAAAACCGCAGCAAGGTAGCAGGGCCCAGGGATCCAGGGGCAGCCCAGCTCAGCTTCGCCCTATGGAGAGCAGAGGGCCGGGCGCGAAAACGGAGAGCGTTGCTTTCCTGAGCCGAGGCACGTTGGGGCTGTGGTTTGCTGCCGGAGGAGAGGTTCCCTTTGCAGAATGCAGCTACCAGAAGCTCATTTTGGGCAGTCGGTGCGACAGGGCCTCGGCACTGGGTGGCCGAGCTGGCTCAGTGGGCAAGGCTTGGGCCTGGGCGCACAAGGCCTTCGCGCACCCAATCCTGCTTCCCCACGAAGGAGAACCAGTGGGGAGTGGGCTTCGTGTGCCGGAGACCCCCAGCAAAGCAGTAGGGCCCTGGGAGCCAGGGGCAGCCCAGCTCAGCTTCGCCCTATTGAGAACGGAGGGCCGGGCGCGAAAACGGATAGCGTTGCTTTCCTGAGCCGAGGCGCGTTGGGGCTGTGGTTTGCTGCCCCAGCAGAGTTTTGCTTTGCAGAATGCAGCTCCCAGAAGCTCATTCTGGGTAGTCGGTGTGACGGGGACTCGGCGCTGAACGGCCGAGCTGTCTCAGGGGGCATGGCTGGGGCCTGGGCGCAGAAGGCCTTCGCGCGCCCAGTCCTGCTTCCCCAAGAAGGAGAAACCGTGGGCAGTGTGATTCAGGTGCCGGAAACCCCCAGCAAAGCAGCAGGTCCCAGGGATCCAGGTGCAGCCCAGTCCCGCTTTGCCCTATAGAGAGCGAAGTGCCGGGGGGGTGGGAAACGGCTTGCACTGCTTTCCTGAGCCGAGGCGCATAGGGGCTGTGGTTTCCTGCCTGAAGAAAGTTTCCCTTTGCAGAATGCAGCTCCCAGAAGCTCGTTTTGGTTCGAAGTTGCGTCGGGACCTCGGCACTGAGCGGCCGAGCTGGCTCAGGGGGCATGGCTGGGGCCTGGGCGCAGAAGGACTCCTCGCTGCGAATCCTGCCTCCCCACGAAGGAGAACCCGTGGGTAGTGGGTTTCGGGCGACGGAGACCCCCAGCAAAGCAGCAGGGCCCAGGGATCCAGGAGCAGCCCAGCCCCGCTTTGCCCTATGGAGAGCAGAGGGCCGGGGGCGAAAACAGCTTGTGTTGATTTCCTGTGCCGACGCACGGTGAGGCTGTGGTTTGCTGCCCGAGGAGAGTTTCCCTTTGCAGAATGCAGCTGCCAGAAGCTCGTTTAGGGCCGTTGGTGCGACGGGGCTTTGGCGCAGAGCGTCCGATCTGGCTCAGGGGGCATGGCTGGGGTCTGGGCGAAGAAGGCCTTCGCACGCCCAATCCTACTTGCCCACGAAGGAGATCCCGTGGGGAGTGTGTTTCGGGCGCCGGAAACACCCAGCAAACAGCAGGGCCCAGGGAGCCAGGGGCAGCCCAGCCCCGCTTTGCCCTATGGAGAGCGGAGGGCCGGGGGCGAAAACGGATAGCGTTGCTTTCCTGAGCCGAGGCGCGTTGGGGCTGGGGTTTGCTGCCCAAGCAGAATTTCGCTTTGCAGAATGCAGCTCCCAGAAGCTCGTTTTGGGCAGTCGGTGCGACAGGGCCTAGGCGCTGAGCAGCCAAGCTGGCTAAGGGGGCATGGCTGGGGCCTGGGCGCAGAAGGCTTTTGGGCGCCCAATCCTGCTTCCCAAAGAAGGAGAACCAGTGGGGAGTGGGCTTCGGGCGCCAGAGACTCCCAGCAAAGCAGCAGGGCCCAGGGATCCAGGGGCAGCCCAGCCCCGCTTTGCCCTACTGAGAGCGGAGGGCCGGGGCTGAAAATAGCTTGTGTTGATTTTCTGCGTGGAGGCACGGTGTTGCTGTGGTTTCCTGCCTAAGGAGAGTTTCCCTTTGCAGAATGCAGCTCCCAGAAGCTCATTTTTTGCCGTTGGAGCGACGAGGCCTCGGCGCTGCGTGGCCGAGCTGGCTCAGGGGGCATGGCTGGGGACTGGGCGCAGAAGGCCTTCGCGCGCCCAATCCTGCTTCCCCACGAAGGAGAACCTGTGGGGAGTGGGTTTCGGGCGCCGGATAACCCCAGCAAAGGAGCAGGGCCCAGGGATCCAGGGGCAGCCCAGCCCCGCATCGCCCTATGGAGAGCGCAGGGCCGGAGGGGGGGGAAACGTCTTGCACCCCTTTCCTGAGCCAAGGCGCGTTGGGGCTGTGGTTTGCGGCCAGAAGAGAGTTTCCCTTTACAGAATGCAGCTCCCAGAAGCTCGTTTTGGGCCGTTGCTGCGCCGGGGCCTCAGCACTGATCAGCGGAGCTGGCTCAGGGGGTATGGCTTAGGCCTGGGCGCAGAAGGCCTTCGCACGACCAATCCTGCTTCCCCACGAAGGAGAAACCATGTAGAGTGTGTTTCGGGCGCCGGAGAGCCCAGCAAACAGCAGGGCCCAGGGAGCCAGGGGCAGCCCAGCCTCGCTTTGCCCTATGGAGAGCGCAGGGCCTGGGGCGAAGGCAGCTTTCGCTGCTTTCCTGAGCCGAGGCGCGTAGGGGCTGTGGTTTTCTGCCTGAAGAGAGTTTCCCTTTGCAGAATGCAGCTCCCAGAAGCTCGTTTTGGTTCGCCGTTGCGATGGGGCCTCGGCACTGAGCGGCTGAGCTGGCTCAGGGGGCATGGCTGGGGCCTGGGCGCAGAAGGACTCCTCGCTCCGAATCCTGCTTACCCACGAAGGAGATCCCGTGGGGAGGGGGTTTCGGGCACCGGAGACACCCAGCAAACAGCAGGGCCCAGGGATCCAGGTGCAGCGGAGCCCCGCTTTGCCCTATGGAGAGCGGAGGGCCGGGGGCGAAAACGGATAGCGTTGCTTTCCTGAGCCGGGGCACGGTGAGGCTGTGGTGTGCTGCCCAAGGAGAGTTTCCCTTTGCAGAATGCAGCTCCCAGAAGTTCCCTTTGGGCAGTCGGTGCGGCGGGGCCTCGGCGCTGAGCGGCCGAGCTGGCTCAGGGGGCCTGGCTGGGGCCTGGGCTCAGAAGGCCTTCGAGCGCCCAATCCTGCTTCCCCACGAAGGAGAACCCGTGGGGAGTGGGATTCGGGTGCCAGAAAACCACAGCAAGGCAGCAGGGCCCAGGGAGCCAGGGTCAGCCCAGCTCAGCTTCGCCCTATGGAGAGCGGAGGGCCGGGCGCGAAATCGGATAGCGTTGCTATCCTGAGCCGAGGCGCGTTGGGGCTGTGGTTTGCTACCAGAGGAGAGTTTCCCTTTGCAGAATGTAGCTACCAGAAGCTCATTTTGGGCAGTCGGTGCGACGGGGCCTCGGCAATGGGCGGCGGAGCTGGCTCAGTGGGCAAGGCTGGGGCCTGGGCGCAGAAGGCCTTCGCGCGCCCAATCCTGCGTCCCCACGAAGGAGAACCAGTGGGGAGTGGGATTCGGGCCCCGGAGACCCCCAGTAAAGCAACAGGGTTCAGGGAGCCAGGGGCAGCCCAGCCCTGCTTTGCCCTATGGACAGCGCATGGCCGGGGGTGAAAACGGATTGCGCTGCTTTCCTGAGCCAAGGCGCGTTTGGGATGTGGTTTGCTGCTGGAAGAGAGTTTCCCTTTGCAGAATGCAGCTCCCAGAAGCTCGTTTTGGGCCGTCGCTGCGAAGGGGCCTCTGCGCTGAGCGGCCGAGCTGGCTCAGGGGTTATGGCTGGGGTCTGGGCGCAGAAGGACTTCGCACGCCCAATCCTACTTGCCCACGAAGGAGAACCCGTGGGGAGTGGGTTTCGGGCGCCGGAGACACCCAGCAAACAGCAAGGCCCAGGGAGCCAGGGGCAGCCCAGCCCCGCTTTGCCTTATGGAGAGCGGAGGGCCGGGGGCGAAAACGGATAGCGTTGCTTTCCTGAGCCGAGGCACGTTGGGGCCGGGGTTTGCTGCCCGAGGAGAGTTTCGCTTTGCAGAATGCAGCTCCCAGAAGCTCGTTTTGGGCCATCGCTGCGACGGGTCCTTAGCGCTGAGCGGCCGAGCTGGCTCAGGGGGCATGGCTGGGGCCTGGGTGCAGAAGGACTCCTCGCTGCGAATCCTGCCTCCCCACGAAGGAGAACCCGTGGGTAGTGGGTTTCGGGCGACGGAGACCCCCAGCAAAGCAGCAGGGCCCAGGGATCCAGGAGCAGCCCAGCCCCGCTTTGCCCTATGGAGAGCAGAGGGCCGGGGGCGAAAACAGCTTGTGTTGATTTCCTGTGCCGACGCACGGTGAGGCTGTGGTTTGCTGCCCGAGGAGAGTTTCCCTTTGCAGAATGCAGCTGCCAGAGGCTCGTTTAGGGCCGTCGGTGCGACGGGGCTTTGGCGCAGAGCGTCCGATCTGGCTCAGGGGGCATGGCTGGGGTCTGGGCGCAGAAGGCCTTCGCACGCCCAATCCTACTTGCCCACGAAGTAGATCCCATGGGGAGTGGGTTTCGGGCGCCGGAGACACCCAGCAAACAGCAGGGCCCATCAATCCAGGTGCAGCCCAGCCCCGCTTTGCCCTATGGAGAGCGGAGGGCCGGGGGCGAAAACGGATAGCGTTGCTTTCCTGAGCCGAGGCGCGTTGGGGCTGGTGTTTGCTGCCAGAAGAGAGTTTCCCTTTGCAGAATGCAGCTCCCAGAAGCTCGTTTTGGGCAGTCGGTGCGACAGGGCCTAGGCGCTGAGCAGCCGAGCTGGCTCAAGGGGCATGGCTATGGCCTGGGCGCAGAAGGCTTTCGGGCGCCCAATCCTGCTTCCCAAAGAAGGAGAACCAGTGGGGAGTGGGCGTCGGGCGCCAGAGACCCCCAGCAAAGCAGCAGGGCCCAGGGATCCAGGGGCAGCCCAGCCCCGCTTTGCCCTATTGAGAGCGGAGGGCCGGATATGAAAATAGCTTGTGTTGATTTTCTGCGTGGAGGCACGGTGAGGCTGTGGTTTCCTGCCTAAGGAGAGTTTCCCTTTGCAGAATGCTGCTCCCAGAAGCTCATTTTGTGCCGTTGGAGCGACGAGGCCTCGGCGCTGAGCGGCCGAGCTGGCTCATTGGGCAAGTCTGGGACCTGGGCGCAGGAGGCTTTCGCGCGCCCAATCCTGCTTCCCAAAGAAGAAGAACCTGTGGGGATTGGGTTTCCGGCGCCGGAGACCCCCAGCAAAGCAGCAGGGCCCAGGGAGCCAGGGGCAGCCCAGACCCGCATCCCCCTATGGAGAGCGAAGGGCCACAGGGCGAAAAGGGCTTGCATTGCTTTCATGAGCCAAGGCGCTTTGGGACTATGGTTGCTGCCCGAGGATAGTTTCCCTTTGCAGAATGCAGCTCCCAGAAGCTCGTTTTGGGCCGACGCTGCCACGGGGCCTCGGCGCTGAGCGGCCGAGCTGGCTCAGGGGGCATGGCTGGGGCCTGGGCGCAGAAGGCCTTCGCGCGCCCAATCCTGCTTCCCCACGAAGGAGAACCTGTTGGGAGTGGGTTTCAGGCGCCGGAGACCCCCAGCAAAGCAGCAGGGCCCAGGGAGCCGGGGGTGGCCCAGCCCCGCTATGCCCTATGGAGAGAGGAGGGCCGGGCGCGAAAACGGATAGCGTTGCTTTCCTGAGCCGAGGCGCGTTGGGGCTGGGGTTTGCTGCCAGAGGAGAGTTTCCCTTTGCAGAATGCAGCTACCAGAAGCTCATTTTGGGCAGTCGGTGTGACGGGGCCTCGGCACTGATCAGCGGAGCTGGCTCAGGGGGCATGGCTGGGGCCTGGGCGCAGAAGGCCTTCGCGCGCCCAATCCTGCTTCGCCACGAAGGAGAAACCGTGGGCAGTGTGATTCGTGTGCCGGAAACCCCCAGCAAAGCAGCAGGGCCCAGGGATCCAGGTGCACCCCAGTCCCGCTTTGCCCTATGGAGAGCGCAGGGCCGGGGGCGAAGGCAGCTTTCGCTGCTTTCCTGAGCCGAGGCGCGTAGGGGCTGTGGTTTTCTGCCTGAGGAGAGTTTCCCTTTGCAGAATGCAGCTCCCAGAAGCTCGTTTTGGTTCTCCGTTGGGATGGGCCCTGGCACTGAGCGGCTGAGCTGGCTCAGGGGGCATGGCTGGGACCTGGGCGCAGAAGGACTCCTCGCTCCGAATCCTGCTTACCCACGAAGGAGATCCCGTGGGGAGTGGGCTTCGGGCACCGGAGACACACAGCAAACAGCAGGGCCCAGGGATCCAGGTGCAGCGGAGCCCCGCTTTGCCCTATGGAGAGCGGAGGGCCGGGGGCGAAAACGGATAGCGTTGCTTTCCTGAGCCAGGGCACGGTGAGGCTGTGGTGTGCTGCCCAAGGAGAGTTTCCCTTTGCAGAATGCAGCTCCCAGAAGCTCCTTTTGGGCAGTCGGTGCGACGGGGCCACGGCACTGAGCGGCCGAGCTGCCTCAGGGGGCATGGCTGGGGTCTGGGCTCAGAAGGCCTTCGAGCGCCCAATCCTGCTTCCCCACGAAGGAGAACCTGTTGGGAGTGGGTTTTGGGCGCCAGAGACCCCCAGCAAAGCAGCAGGGCCCAGGGATCCAGGGGCAGCCCAGCCCCGCTTTGCCCTATTGAGAGCGGAGGGCCGGGGCTGAAAATAGCTTGTGTTGATTTTCTGCGTGGAGGCACGGTGAGGCTGTGGTTTCCTGCCTAAGGAGAGTTTCCCTTTGCAGAATGCAGCTCCCAGAAACTCATTTTGTGCCATTGGAGCGACGAGGCCTCGGCGCTGAGCGGCCGAGCTGGCTCAGGGGGCATGGCTGGGGCCTGGGCGCAGAAGCCTTTCGTGCACCCAATCCTGCATTCCCCACGAAGGAGAACCCATGGGGAGTCGGTTTCGGGCTCCGGAGACCCCCAGGAAAGCAGCAGGGCCCAGGGATTCAGGGACAGCCCAGCCCCGCATCGCCCTATGGAGAGCGCAGGGCGGGGGGGGGGGGAAACGGCTTGAACTGCTTTCCTGAGCCAAGGCGCGTTGGGGCGGTGGTTTGCTGCCCGAGGAGAGTTTCCCTTTGCAGAATGCAGCTCCCAGAAGCTCCTTTTGGGCCGTCACTGCAAAGGGGCCTCGGTGCTGCACCGCTGAGCTGGCTCAGGTTTCGTGGCTGGGGCCTTGGCGCAGCAGGACAACGCGCGCCAAAACCAGCATCCCCAAGGAAGGAGAACACGTTGGGAGTCGGATTCGGGCAACGGAGACCCCCACCAAAGCAACAGTGCCAAGGGACCCAGGGGCATCCCAGCCCCGCTTCGCCCTATGAAGAGCGCACAGCCGGGGGCGAAAAGGGCTTGGGCTGATTTCCTGATCCGAGGCGCGTTGGGGCTGAGGTTTGCTGCCGAGGAGAGTTTCCCTTTGCAGAATGCAGCTCCTCGAAGCGCGTTTTTTGCCGTTTCGGAGCTAGGACCTAGGTGGGGCCCTCCCGAGCTGGCTATATGGGGGTTTCAAAGGCCAGTGCACACAAGGCTTCTTCAGGCCAAATCAGCCTTCTCCGCGAAGGAGAAGACGTTTGGAGTTGGTTTCCAGCGGCGGAGACCACCAGCCAAGCAGCAGTGCCCACGGAGCCAGAGGCAGCCCAGACCCTCCTTGGGCCTAGGGGGAGCCGAGGGCTAGGTGAGAATGAGGCAAGCGCTGGGATCCTGAGCCAAGCCGCATCGGGGCTGAGGTTTGTTCCCCGAGCCCAGTTTCCCTTTGCAGAATGCAGCTCCTCGAAGTGCGTTTTGTGCCGTTTCGAAGCTAGGCCCTAGGTGGGGCCCTCCCGAGCTGGCTCTGGGGGGGTTGCTAGGGCCAGTGCACACAGGGCTTCTTCAGGCCAATTCAGCCTTCTCCGCGAGGTAGAAGACGTTTGGAGTTGGTTTCCAGCTGCGGGGACCATCAGCCAAGCAGCAGTGCCACTGAGCCAGAGGCAGCCCAGACCCTCCTTGGCCCTAGGGGGACCCGAGGGGTAGGTGAAAACGAGGCAAGCGCTGCGCTCCTGATCTAAGCCGCATCGAGGTGAGGTTTGTTCCCCGAGCCCAGTTTCCCTTTGCAGAATGCAGCTCCTCGAAGCGCGTTTTGGGCCGTTTCGGATCTAGGCCCTAGGTGGAGCCCTCCCGAGCTGGCTATGGGGGGGTTGCTTGGGCCAGTGCACACAGGGCTTCTTCAGGCCAAATCAGCCTTCTCCGCGAAGGAGAAGACGTTTGGAGTTGGTTTCCAGCGGCGGAGACCACCAGCCAAGCAGCAGTGCCCACGGAGCCAGAGGCAGCCCAGACCCTCCTTGGCCCTATGGGGAGCCTAGGGCTAGGTGAGAACTAGGCAAGCGCTGCGCTCCTGAGCCAAGCCGCATCGGGGCTGAGGTTTGTTCCCCGAGCCCAGTTTCCCTTTGCAGAATGCAGTTCCTAGCAGCGCGTTTTGTGCCGTTTCGGAGCTAGGCCCTAGGTGGGGTCCTCCCGAGCTGGCTCTGTGGGGGTTGCTAGGGCCAGTGCACACAGGGCTTCTTCAGGCCAATTCAGCCTTCTCCGTGAAGGAGAAGACGTTTGGAGTTGGTTTCCAGTGGCGGAGACCACCAGCCAAGCAGCAGTGCCCACGGAGCCAGAGGCACCCAGACCCTCCTTGGCCCTATGGGGAGCTGAGGGCTAGGTGAGAACGAGGCAAGCGCTGGGATCCTGAGCCAAGCCGCATCGGGACTGAGGTTTGTTTCCCGCGACCAGTTTCCCTGTGCAGAATGCAGCTCCTAGCACCGCGCTTTGTGCCGTTTCGGAGCTAGGCCCTAGGTGGGGCCCTCCCGAGATGGCTATATGGGGGTTTCAAAGGACAGTGCACACAAGGCTTCTTCAGGCCAAATCAGCCTTCTCCGCGAAGGAGAAGACGTTTGGAGTTGGTTTCCAGCGGCGGAGACCACCAGCCAAGCAGCAGTGCCCACGGAGCCAGAGGCAGCCCAGACCCTCCTTGGGCCTAGGGGGAGCCGAGGGCTAGGTGAGAACGAGGCAAGCGCTGGGATCCTGAGCCAAGCCGCATCGGGGCTGAGGTTTGTTCCCCGAGCCCAGTTTCCCTTTGCAGAATGCAGCTCCTCGAAGTGCGTTTTGTGCCCTTTCGAAGCTAGGCCCTAGGTGGGGCCCTCCCGAGCTGGCTCTGGGGGGGTTGCTAGGGCCAGTGCACACAGGGCTTCTTCAGGCCAATTCAGCCTTCTCCGCGAAGGAGAAGACGTTTGGAGTTGGTTTCCAGCTGCGGGGACAAGCAGCAGTGCCACTGAGCCAGAGGCAGCCCAGACCCTCCTTGGCCCTAGGGGGACCCGAGGGGTAGGTGAGAACAAGGCAAGCGCTGCGCTCCTGATCTAAGCCGCATCGAGGTGAGGTTTGTTCCCCGACCCCAGTTTCCCTTTGCAGAATGCAGCTCCTCGAAGCGCGTTTTGGGCTGTTTCGGAGCTAGGCCCTAGGTGGGGCCCTCCCGAGCTGGCTCTGGGGGGGTTGCTAGGACCAGTGCACACAGGGCTTCTTCAGGCCAAATCAGCCTTCTCCGCGAAGGAGAAGACGTTTGGAGTTGGTTTCCAGCGGCGGAGACCACCAGCCAAGCAGCAGTGCCCACGGAGCCAGAGGCAGCCCAGACCCTCCTTGGGCCTATGGAGAGCTGAGGGCTAGGTGAGAACTAGGCAAGCGCTGGGATCATGAGCCAAACCGCATTGGGGCTGAGGTTTGTTCCCCGAGCCCAGTTTCCCTTTGCAGAATGCAGCTCCTCGAAGCGCGTTTTGTGCGGTTTCGGAGCTAGGCCCTAGGTGGGGCCCTCCCGAGCTGGCTAAGGGGGGGTTGCTAGGGCCAGTGCACACAGGGCTTCTTCAGGCCAATTCAGCTTTCTCCGAGAAGGAGAAGACGTTTGGAGTTGGTTTCCAGCTGCGGGGACCATCAGCCAAGCAGCAGTGCCACGGAGCCAGAGGCAGCCCAGACCCTCCTTGGCCCTAGGGGGACCCGAGGGGTAGGTGAGAACGAGGCAAGCGCTGCGCTCCTGATCTAAGCCGCATCGAGGTGAGGTTTGTTCCCCGAGCCCAGTTTCCCTTTGCAGAATGCAGCTCCTCGAAGCGCGTTTTGGGCCGTTTCGGAGCTAGGCCCTAGGTGGAGCCCTCCCGAGCTGGCAATGGGGATTTGCTAGGGCCAGTGCACACAGGGATTCTTCCGGCCCAATCAGCCTTCTCCGCGAAGGAGAAGACGTTTGGAGTTGGTTTCCAGCGGCGGAGACCACCAGCCAAGCAGCAGTGCCCACGAAGCCAGAGGCTGCCCAGACCCTCCTTGGCCCTATGGGGAGCCTAGGGCTAGGTGAGAACTAGGCAGGCGATGCGCTCCTGAGCCAAGCCGCATCGGGGCTGAGGTTGGTTCCCCGAGCCCAGTTTCCCTTTGCAGAATACAGCTCCTAGAAGCGCGTTTTGTGCCGTTTCGGAGCTAGGCCCTAGGTGGGGTCCTCCCTAGCTTGCTATGGGGGGGTTGCTAGGGCCAGTGCACACAGGGCTTCTTCAGGCCAATTCAGCCTTCTCCGCGAAGGAGAAGACGTTTGGAGTGGGTTTCCAGCGGCGGAGACCACCAGCCAAGCAGCAGTGCCCACTGAGCCAGAGGCACCCAGACCCTCCTTGGCCCTATGGGGAGCCGAGGGCTAGGTGAGAACGAGGCAAGCGCTGGGATCCTGATCCAAGCCGCATCGGGACTGAGGTTTGTTTCCCGCGACCAGTTTCCCTGTGCAGAATGCAGCTCCTAGCACCGCGTTTTGTTCCGTTTCGGAGCTAGGCCCTAGGTGGGGCCCTCCCGAGCTGGCTATATGGGGGTTTCAAAGGCCAGTGCACACAAGGCTTCTTCAGGCCAAATCAGCCTTCTCCACGAAGGAGAAGACGTTTGGAGTTGGTTTCCAGCGGCGGAGACCACCAGCCAAGCAGCAGTGCCCCCGGAGCCAGAGGCAGCCCAGACCCTCCTTGGGCCTAGGAGGAGCCGAGGGCTAGGTGAGAACGAGGCAAGCGCTGGGATCCTGAGCCAAGCCGCATCTGGGCTGAGGTATGTTCCCCGAGCCCAGTTTCCCTTTGCAGAATGCAGCTCCTAGCAGCGTATTTTGTGCCATTTTGGAGCTAGGGCCTAGGTGGGGCCCTCCCGAGCTGGCTATGGTGGGGTTGCTAGGACCAGTGCACACAGGGCTTCTTCAGGGCAAATCAGCCTTCTCCGCGAAGGAGAAGACGTTTAGAGTTGGTTTCCAGCGGCGGAGACCACCAGCCAAGCAGCAGTGCCCACGGAGCCAGAGGCAGCCCAGACCCTCCTTGGGCCTATGGAGAGCTGAGGTCTAGGTGAGAACTAGGCAAGCGCTGGGATCATGAGCCAAACCGCATTGGGGCTGAGGTTTGTTCCCCGAGCCCAGTTTCCCTTTGCAGAATGCAGCTCCTCGAACCGCGTTTTGGGCCGTTTCGGAGCTAGGCCCTAGGTGGAGCCATCCAGAGCTGGCTATGGGGGAGTTGCTAGGGCCAGTGCACACAGGGATTCTTCCGGCCCAATCAGCCTTCTCCGCGAAGGAGAAGACGTTTGGAGTTGGTTTCCAGCTGCGGAGACCACCAGCCAAGCAGCAGTGCCCACGAATCCAGAGGCAGCCCAGACCCTCCTTGGCCCTAGGGGGACCCGAGGGGTAGGTGAGAACGAGGCAAGGGCTGGGATCCTGAGCCAAGCCGCATCGGGGTGAGGTTTGTTCCCCGAGCCCAGTTTCCCTTTGCAGAATGCAGCTCCTAGAAGCGCGTTTCGTGCCGATTCTTTTCTCGGCCCTAGGTGGGGCCCTCCCCAGCTGGCTATGGGGGAGTTGCTAGGGCCAGTGCACACAGGGCTTCTTCAGGCCAAATCAGCCTTCTCCACGAAGGAGAAGACGTTTGGAGTTGGTTTCCAGCTGCGGAGACCACCAGCCAAGCAGCAGTGCCCACGGAGCCAGAGGCAGCCCAGACCCTCCTTGGGCCTAGGAGGAGCCGAGGGCTAGGTCAGAACTAGGCAAGCGCTGGGATCCTGAGCCAAGCCGCATCCGGGCTGAGGGTTGTTCCCCGAGCCCAGTTTCCCTTTGCAGAATGCAGCTCCTAGAAGCGCGTTTCCTGCCCTTTCGGAGCTCGGCCCTAGGTGGGCCCTCCCGAGCTGGCTATGGGGGAGTTGCTAGGGCCAGTGCACACAGGGCTTCTTCAGGCCAAATCAGCCTTCTCCGCGAAGGAGAAGACGTTTGGAGTTGGTTTCCAGCGGCGGAGACCACCAGCCAAGCAGCAGTGCCCACAGAGCCAGAGGCAGCCCAGACCCTCCTTGGGCCTAGGAGGAGCCGAGGGCTAGGTGAGAACGAGGCAAGCGCTGCGATCCTGAGCCAAGCCGCATCGGGGCTGAGGTTTGTTCCCCGAGCCCAGTTTCCCTTTGCAGAATGCAGCTCCTAGAAGCACGTTTTGAGCCTTTTCGGAGCTAGGCCCTAGGTAGGGCCCTCCCGAGCTGGCTATGGGGGGGTTGCTAGGGCCAGTGTACACAAGGCTTCTTCAGGCCAAATCAGCCTTCTCCGCGAAGGAGAAGACGTTTGGAGTTGGTTTCCAGCTGTGGAGACCACCAGCCAAGCAGCAGTGCCCACGGAGCCAGAGGCAGCTCAGACCCTCTTTGGCCCTATGGAGAGCCGAGGGCTAGCTTAGAACGAGGCAAGCGCTGGGATCCTGAGCCAAGCCGCATTGGGTCTGATGTTTGTCCCCCGAGCCCAGTTTCCCTTTGCAGAATGCCGCTCCTCGAAGCGCGTTTCGTGCCGTTTCGGAGCTCGGCCCTAGGTGCGGCCCTCCCGAGCTGGCTATGGGGAGTTGCTAGGGCCAGTGCACACAGGGCTTCTTCAGGCCAAATCAGCCTTCTCCGCGAAGGAGAAGACGTTTGGAGTTGATTTCCAGCCGCGGAGACCGCCAGCCAAGCAGCAGTGCCCACGGAGCCAGAGGCAGCCCAGACCCTCCTTGGGCCTAGGAGGAGCCGAGGGCTAGGTGAGAACGAGGCAAGCGCTGCGATCCTGAGCCAAGCCGCATCGGGGCTGAGGTTTGTTCCCCAAGACCAGTTTCCCTTTGCAGAATGCAACTCCTCGAAGCGCGTTTTGTGCCGTTTCGGAGCTCGGCCCTAGGTGGGGCCCTCCCGAGCTGGCTATGGGGAGTTGCTAGGGCCAGTGCACACAGGGCTTCTTCAGGCCAAATCAGCCTTCTCCGCGAAGGAGAAGACGTTTGGAGTTGGTTTCCAGCGGCGGAGACCACCAGCCAAGCAGCACTGCCCACAGAGCCAGAGGCAGCCCAGACCCTCCTTGGGTCTAGGAGGAGCCGAGGGCTAGGTGAGAACGAGGCAAGCGCTGCGATCCTGAGCCAAGCCGCATCGGGGTGAGGTTTGTTCCCCGAGCCCAGTTTCCCTTTGCAGAATGCAGCTCCTAGAAGCACGTTTTGAGCCTTTTCGGAGCTAGGCCCTAAGTAGGGCCCTCCCGAGCTGGCTATGGGGGGGTTGCTAGGGCCAGTGTACACAGGGCTTCTTCAGGCCAAATCAGCCTTCTCCGCGAAGGAGAAGACATTTGGAGTTGGTTTCCAGCTGTGGAGACCACCAGCCAAGCAGCAGTGCCCACGGAGCCAGAGGCAGCTCAGACCCTCTTTGGCCCTATGGAGAGCCGAGGGCTAGCTTAGAACGAGGCAAGCGCTGGGATCCTGAGCCAAGCCGCATTGGGTCTGATGTTTGTCCCCCGAGCCCAGTTTCCCTTTGCAGAATGCCGCTCCTCGAAGCGCGTTTCGTGCCGTTTCGGAGCTCGGCCCTAGGTGCGGCCCTCCCGAGCTGGCTATGGGGAGTTGCTAGGGCCAGTGCACACAGGGCTTCTTCAGGCCAAATCAGCCTTCTCCGCGAAGGAGAAGACGTTTGGAGTTGGTTTCCGGCAGCGGAAACCACCAGCCAAGCGGCAGTGCCCACGGAGCCAGAGGCAGCCCAGACCCTCCTTGGGCCTAGGGGGGGCTGAAGGCTAGGTGAGAACGAGGCAAGCGCTGGGATCCTGAGCCAAGCCCCATCGGGGCTGAGGTTTGTTCCCCGCGACCAGTTTCCCTTTGCAGAATGCAACTCCTCGAAGCGCGTTTTGTGCCGTTTCGGAGCTCGGCCCTAGGTGGGGCCCTCCCGAGCTGGCTATGGGGGGGTTGCTAGGGCCAGTGCACACAGGGCTTCTTCAGGCCAAATCAGCCTTCTCCGCGAAGGTGAAGACGTTTGGAGTTGGTTTCCTGCTGCAGAGACCACCAGCCAAGCAGCAGTGCCCACGGAGCCAGAGGCCGCCCAGACCCTCCTTGGCCCTATGGGGAGCCTAGGGCTAGGTGAGAACTAGGCAAGCGCTGCGCTCCTGAGCCAAGCCGCATCGGGGCTGAGGTTTGTTCCCCGAGCCCAGTTTCCCTTTGCAGAATGCAGTTCCTAGCAGCGCGTTTTGTGCCGTTTCGGAGCTAGGCCCTAGGTGGGGTCCTCCCGAGCTGGCTCTGGGGGGGTTGCTAGGGCCAGTGCACACAGGGCTTCTTCAGGCCAATTCAGCCTTCTCCGTGAAGGAGAAGACGTTTGGAGTTGGTTTCCAGCGGCGGAGACCACCAGCCAAGCAGCAGTGCCCACGGAGCCAGAGGCAGCCCAGACCCTCCCTGGCCCTATGGGGAGCCTAGGGCTAGGTGAGAAGCAGGCAGGCGCTGCGCTCCTGAGCCAAGCCGCATCGGGGCTGAGGTTTGTTCCCCGAGCCCAGTTTCCCTTTGCAGAATGCAGCTCCTAGCAGCGCGTTTTGTGCGGTTTCGGAGCTAGGCCCTAGGTGGGGCCCTCCCGAGATGGCTATATGGGGGTTTCAAAGGACAGTGCACACAAGGCTTCTTCAGGCCAAATCAGCCTTCTCCACGAAGGAGAAGACGTTTGGAGTTGGTTTCCAGCGGCGGAGACCACCAGAAAAGCAGCAGTGCCCACGGAGCCAGAGGCAGCCCAGACCCTCCTTGGGCCTAGGGGGAGCCGAAGGCTAGGTGAGAAGGAGGCAAGCGCTGGGATCCTGAGCCAAGCCGCATCGGGGCTGAGGTATGTTCCCCGAGCCCAGTTTCCCTTTGCAGAATGCAGCTCCTAGAATCGCGTTTTGAGCCTTTTCGAGCTAGGCCCTAGGTAGGGCCCTCCCGAGCTGGCTATGGGGGGGTTGCTAGGGCCAGTGTACACAGTGCTTCTTCAGGCCAAATCAGCCTTCTCTGCTAAGGAGAAGACGTTTGGAGTTGGTTTCCAGCGGCGGAGACCACCAGCCAAGCAGCAGTGCCCACGGAGCCAGAGGCAGCCCAGACCCTCCTTGGGCCTAGGAGGAGCCGAGGGCTAGGTGAGAACGAGGCAAGCGCTGCGATCCTGAGCCAAGCCGCATCGGGGCTGAGGGTTGTTCCCCGAGCCCAGTTTCCCTTTGCAGAATGCAGCTCCTAGAAGCGCGTTTTGAGCCTTTTCGGAGCTAGGCCCTAGGTAGGGCCCTCCCGAGCTGGCTATGGGGAGTTGCTAGGGCCAGTGCACACAGGGCTTCTTCTGGCCAAATCAGCCTTCTCCACGAAGGAGAAGACGTTTGGAGTTGGTTTCCAGCTGCGGAGACCACCAGGCAAGCAGCAGTGCCCACGGAGCCAGAGGCAGCCCAGACGCTCCTTGGCCCTATGGGGAGCCGAGGGCTTGGTGAGAAGGAGGCAGGCGCTTGGATCCTGAGCCAAGCCGCATCGGGGCTGAGGATTGTTCCCCGAGCCCAGTTTCCCTTTGCAGAATGCAGCTCCTCGAAGCGCGTTTCCTGCCCTTTAGGAGCTCGGCCCTAGGTGGGCCCTCCCGTGCTGGCTATGGGGGAGTTGCTAGGGCCAGTGCACACAGGGCTTCTTCAGGCCAAATCAGCCTTCTCTGCTAAGGAGAAGACGTTTGGAGTTGGTTTCCGGCAGCGGAAACCACCAGCCAAGCGGCAGTGCCACGGAGCCAGAGGCAGCCCAGACCCTCCTTGGGCCTAGGGGGAACCGAGGGCGAGGTGAGAACGAGGCAAGCGCTGGGATCCTGAGCCAAGCCGCATCGGGGCTGAGGTTTGTTCCCCGAGCCCAGTTTCCCTTTGCAGAATGCAGCTCCTAGCAGCGCGTTTTGTGCCGTTTCGGAGCTCGGCCCTAGGTGGGGCCTTCCCGAGCTGGCTCTGGGGGGGTTGCTAGGGCCAGTGCACACAGGGCTTCTTCAGGCCAAATCAGCCGTCTCCGCGAAGGAGAAGACGTTTGGAGTTGGTTTCCAGCGGCGGAGACCACCAGCCAAGCAGCAGTGCCCACAGATCCAGAGGAGCCCAGACCCTCCTTGGCCCTAGGGGGACCCGAGGGGTAGGTGAGAACGAGGCAAGGGCTGGGATCCTGAGCCAAGCCGCATCGGGGTGAGGTTTGTTCCCCGAGCCAAGTTTCCCTTTGCAGAATGCCGCTCCTCGAAGCGCGTTTCGTGCCGTTTCTTTTCTCTGCCCTAGGTGGGGCCCTCCCGAGCTGGCTATGGGGGAGTTGCTAGGGCCAGTGCACACAGGGCTTCTTCAGGCCAAATCAGCCTTCTCCACGAAGGAGAAGACGTTTGGAGTTGGTTTCCAGCGGCGGAGACCACCAGCCAAGCAGCAGTGCCCACGGAGCCAGAGGCCGCCCAGACCCTCCTTGGCCCTATGGGGAGCCTAGGGCTAGGTGAGAACTAGGCAAGCGCTGGGCTCCTGAGCCAAGCCGCATCGGGGCTGAGGTTTGTTCCCCGAGCCCAGTTTCCCTTTGCAGAATGCAGTTCCTAGCAGCGCGTTTTGTGCCGTTTCGGAGCTAGGCCCTAGGTGGGGTCCTCCCGAGCTGGCTCTGTGGGGGTTGCTAGGGCCAGTGCACACAGGGCTTCTTCAGGCCAATTCAGCCTTCTCCGTGAAGGAGAAGACGTTTGGAGTTGGTTTCCAGCGGCGGAGACCACCAGCCAAGCAGCAGTGCCCACGGAGCCAGAGGCAGCCCAGACCCTCCTTGGCCCTATGGGGAGCCGAGGGCTACGTGAGAACGAGGCAAGCGCTGGGATCCTGAGCCAAGCCGCATCGGGACTGAGGTTTGTTTCCCGCGACCAGTTTCCCTGTGCAGAATGCAGCTCCTAGCACTGCGTTTTGTGCCGTTTCGGAGCTAGGCCCTAGGTGGGGCCCTCCCGAGATGGCTATATGGGGGTTTCAAAGGACAGTGCACACAAGGCTTCTTCAGGCCAAATCAGCCTTCTCCACGAAGGAGAAGACGTTTGGAGTTGGTTTCCAGCGGCGGAGACCACCAGAAAAGCAGCAGTGCCCACGGAGCCAGAGGCAGCCCAGACCCTCCTTGGGCCTAGGGGGAGCCGAGGGCTAGGTGAGAAGGAGGCAAGCGCTGGGATCCTGAGCCAAGCCGCATCGGGGCTGAGGTATGTTCCCCGAGCCCAGTTTCCCTTTGCAGAATGCAGCTCCTAGAATCGCGTTTTGAGCCTTTTCGAGATAGGCCCTAGGTAGGGCCCTCCCGAGCTGGCTATGGGGGGGTTGCTAGGGCCAGTGTACACAGTGTTTCTTCAGGCCAAATCAGCCTTCTCTGCTAAGGAGAAGACGTTTGGAGTTGGTTTCCAGCGGCGGAGACCACCAGCCAAGCAGCAGTGCCCACGGAGCCAGAGGCAGCCCAGACCCTCCTTGGGCCTAGGAGGAGCCGAGGGCTAGGTGAGAACGAGGCAAGCGCTGCGATCCTGAGCCAAGCCGCATCGGGGCTGAGGGTTGTTCCCCGAGCCCAGTTTCCCTTTGCAGAATGCAGCTCCTAGAAGCGCGTTTTGAGCCTTTTCGGAGCTAGGCCCTAGGTAGGGCCCTCCCGAGCTGGCTATGGGGAGTTGCTAGGGCCAGTGCACACAGGGCTTCTTCAGGCCCAATCAGCCTTCTCCACGAAGGAGAAGACGTTTGGAGTTGGTTTCCAGCTGCGGAGACCACCAGGCAAGCAGCAGTGCCCACGGAGCCAGAGGCAGCCCAGACGCTCCTTGGCACTATGGGGAGCCGAGGGCTTGGTGAGAAGGAGGCAGGCGCTTGGATCCTGAGCCAAGCCGCATCGGGGCTGAGGATTGTTCCCCGAGCCCAGTTTCCCTTTGCAGAATGCAGCTCCTCGAAGCGCGTTTCCTGCCCTTTAGGAGCTCGGCCCTAGGTGGGCCCTCCCGTGCTGGCTATGGGGGAGTTGCTAGGGCCAGTGCACACAGGGCTTCTTCAGGCCAAATCAGCCTTCTCTGCTAAGGAGAAGACGTTTGGAGTTGGTTTCCGGCAGCGGAAACCACCAGCCAAGCGGCAGTGCCACGGAGCCAGAGGCAGCCCAGACCCTCCTTGGGCCTAGGGGGAACCGAGGGCGAGGTGAGAACGAGGCAAGCGCTGGGATCCTGAGCCAAGCCGCATCGGGGCTGAGGTTTGTTCCCCGAGCCCAGTTTCCCTTTGCAGAATGCAGCTCCTAGCAGCGCATTTTGTGCCGTTTCGGAGCTCGGCCCTAGGTGGGGCCTTCCCGAGCTGGCTCTGGGGGGGTTGCTAGGGCCAGTGCACACAGGGCTTCTTCAGGCCAAATCAGCCGTCTCCGCGAAGGAGAAGACGTTTGGAGTTGGTTTCCAGCGGCGGAGACCACCAGCCAAGCAGCAGTGCCCACAGATCCAGAGGAGCCCAGACCCTCCTTGGCCCTAGGGGGACCAGAGGGGTAGGTGAGAACGAGGCAAGGGCTGGGATCCTGAGCCAAGCCGCATCGGGGTGAGGTTTGTTCCCCGAGCCCAGTTTCCCTTTGCAGAATGCCGCTCCTCGAAGCGCGTTTCGTGCCGTTTCTTTTCTCTGCCCTAGGTGGGGCCCTCCCGAGCTGGCTATGGGGGAGTTGCTAGGGCCAGTGCACACAGGGCTTCTTCAGGCCAAATCAGCCTTCTCCACGAAGGAGAAGACGTTTGGAGTTGGTTTCCAGCGGCGGAGACCACCAGCCAAGCAGCAGTGCCCACGGAGCCAGAGGCAGCCCAGACCCTCCTTGGCCCTATGGGGAGCCTAGGGCTAGGTGAGAACTAGGCAAGCGCTGCGCTCCTGAGCCAAGCCGCATCGGGGCTGAGGTTTGTTCCCCGAGCCCAGTTTCCCTTTGCAGAATGCAGTTCCTAGCAGCGCGTTTTGTGCCGTTTCGGAGCTAGGCCCTAGGTGGGGTCCTCCCGAGCTGGCTCTGTGGGGGTTGCTAGGGCCAGTGCACACAGGGCTTCTTCAGGCCAATTCAGCCTTCTCCGTGAAGGAGAAGACGTTTGGAGTTGGTTTCCAGCGGCGGAGACCACCAGCCAAGCAGCAGTGCCCACGGAGCCAGAGGCACTCAGACCCTCCTTGGCCCTATGGGGAGCCGAGGGCTACGTGAGAACGAGGCAAGCGCTGGGATCCTGAGCCAAGCCGCATCGGGACTGAGGTTTGTTTCCCGCGACCAGTTTCCCTGTGCAGAATGCAGCTCCTAGCACTGAGTTTTGTGCCGTTTCGGAGCTAGGCCCTAGGTGGGGCCCTCCCGAGATGGCTATATGGGGGTTTCAAAGGACAGTGCACACAAGGCTTCTTCAGGCCAAATCAGCCTTCTCCACGAAGGAGAAGACGTTTGGAGTTGGTTTCCAGCGGCGGAGACCACCAGAAAAGCAGCAGTGCCCACGGAGCCAGAGGCAGCCCAGACCCTCCTTGGGCCTAGGGGGAGCCGAGGGCTAGGTGAGAAGGAGGCAAGCGCTGGGATCCTGAGCCAAGCCGCATCGGGGCTGAGGTATGTTCCCCGAGCCCAGTTTCCCTTTGCAGAATGCAGCTCCTAGAATCGCGTTTTGAGCCTTTTCGAGCTAGGCCCTAGGTAGGGCCCTCCCGAGCTGGCTATGGGGGGGTTGCTAGGGCCAGTGTACACAGTGCTTCTTCAGGCCAAATCAGCCTTCTCTGCTAAGGAGAAGACGTTTGGAGTTGGTTTCCAGCGGCGGAGACCACCAGCCAAGCAGCAGTGCCCACGGAGCCAGAGGCAGCCCAGACCCTCCTTGGGCCTAGGAGGAGCCGAGGGCTAGGTGAGAACGAGGCAAGCGCTGCGATCCTGAGCCAAGCCGCATCGGGGCTGAGGGTTGTTCCCCGAGCCCAGTTTCCCTTTGCAGAATGCAGCTCCTAGAAGCGCGTTTTGAGCCTTTTCGGAGCTAGGCCCTAGGTAGGGCCCTCCCGAGCTGGCTATGGGGAGTTGCTAGGGCCAGTGCACACAGGGCTTCTTCAGGCCAAATCAGCCTTCTCCACGAAGGAGAAGACGTTTGGAGTTGGTTTCCAGCTGCGGAGACCACCAGGCAAGCAGCAGTGCCCACGGAGCCCGAGGCAGCCCAGACGCTCCTTGGCCCTATGGGGAGCCGAGGGCTTGGTGAGAAGGAGGCAGGCGCTTGGATCCTGAGCCAAGCCGCATCGGGGCTGAGGATTGTTCCCCGAGCCCAGTTTCCCTTTGCAGAATGCAGCTCCTAGCAGCGCGTTTCGTGCCCTTTAGGAGCTCGGCCCTAGGTGGCCCCTCCCGTGCTGGCTATGGGGGAGTTGCTAGGGCCAGTGCACACAGGGCTTCTTCAGGCCAAATCAGCCTTCTCTGCTAAGGAGAAGACGTTTGGAGTTGGTTTCCGGCAGCGGAAACCACCAGCCAAGCGGCAGTGCCACGGAGCCAGAGGCAGCCCAGACCCTCCTTGGGCCTAGGGGGAACCGAGGGCGAGGTGAGAACGAGGCAAGCGCTGGGATCCTGAGCCAAGCCGCATCGGGGCTGAGGTTTGTTCCCCGAGCCCAGTTTCCCTTTGCAGAATGCAGCTCCTAGCAGCGCGTTTTGTGCCGTTTCGGAGCTCGGCCCTAGGTGGGGCCTTCCCGAGCTGGCTATGGGGGGGTTGCTAGGGCCAGTGCACACAGGGCTTCTTCAGGCCAAATCAGCCTTCTCCGCGAAGGAGAAGACGTTTGGAGTTGGTTTCCAGCGGCGGAGACCACCAGCCAAGCAGCAGTGCCCACAGATCCAGAGGAGCCCAGACCCTCCTTGGCCCTAGGGGGACCCGAGGGGTAGGTGAGAACGAGGCAAGGGCTGGGATCCTGAGCCAAGCCGCATCGGGGTGAGGTTTGTTCCCCGAGCCCAGTTTCCCTTTGCAGAATGCCGCTCCTCGAAGCGCGTTTCGTGCCGTTTCTTTTCTCTGCCCTAGGTGGGGCCCTCCCGAGCTGGCTATGGGGGAGTTGCTAGGGCCAGTGCACACAGGGCTTCTTCAGGCCAAATCAGCCTTCTCCACGAAGGAGAAGACGTTTGGAGTTGGTTTCCAGCGGCTGAGACCACCAGCCAAGCAGCAGTGCCCACGGAGCCAGAGGCAGCCCAGACCCTCCTTGGGCCTAGGAGGAGCCGAGGGCTAGGTCAGAACTAGGCAAGCGCTGGGATCCTGAGCCAAGCCGCATCCGGGCTGAGGGTTGTTCCCCGAGCCCAGTTTCCCTTTGCAGAATGCAGCTCCTAGCAGAGCGTTTCCTGCCCCTTCGGAGCTCGGCCCTAGGTGGGCCCTCCCGAGCTGGCTATGGGGGAGTTGCTAGGGCCAGTGCACACAGGGCTTCTTCAGGCCAAATCAGCCTTCTCCGCGAAGGAGAAGACGTTTGGAGTTGGTTTCCAGCGGCGGAGACCACCAGCCAAGCAGCAGTGCCCACAGAGCCAGAGGCAGCCCAGACCCTCCTTGGGCCTAGGAGGAGCCGAGGGCTAGGTGAGAACGAGGCAAGCGCTGCGATCCTGAGCCAAGCCGCATCGGGGCTGAGGTTTGTTCCCCGAGCCCAGTTTCCCTTTGCAGAATGCAGCTCCTAGAAGCACGTTTTGAGCCTTTTCGGAGCTAGGCCCTAGGTAGGGCCCTCCCGAGCTGGCTATGGGGGGGTTGCTAGGGCCAGTGCACACAGGGCTTCTTCAGGCCAAATCAGCCTTCTCCGCGAAGGAGAAGACGTTTGGAGTTGGTTTCCAGCTGTGGAGACCACCAGCCAAGCAGCAGTGCCCACGGAGCCAGAGGTAGCTCAGACCCTCTTTGGCCCTATGGAGAGCCGAGGGCTAGCTTAGAACGAGGCAAGCGCTGGGATCCTGAGCCAAGCCGCATTGGGTCTGATGTTTGTCCCCCGAGCCCAGTTTCCCTTTGCAGAATGCCGCTCCTCGAAGCGCGTTTCGTGCCGTTTCGGAGCTCGGCCCTAGGTGCGGCCCTCCCGAGCTGGCTATGGGGAGTTGCTAGGGCCAGTGCACACAGGGCTTCTTCAGGCCAAATCAGCCTTCTCCGCGAAGGAGAAGACGTTTGGAGTTGATTTCCAGCGGCGGAGACCACCAGCCAAGCAGCAGTGCCCACGGAGCCAGAGGCAGCCCAGACCCTCCTTGGCCCTATGGGGAGCCTAGGGCTAGGTGAGAACTAGGCAAGCGCTGCGCTCCTGAGACAAGCCGCATCGGGGCTGAGGTTTGTTCCCCGAGCCCAGTTTCCCTTTGCAGAATGCAGTTCCTAGCAGCGCGTTTTGTGCCTTTTCGGAGCTAGGCCCTAGGTGGGGCCCTCCCGAGCTGGCTATATGGGGGTTTCAAAGGCCAGTGCACACAAGGCTTCTTCAGGCCAAATCAGCCTTCTCCACGAAGAAGACGTTTGGAGTGGGTTTCCAGCGGCGGAGACCACCAGCCAAGCAGCAGTGCCCACGGAGCCAGAGGCAGCCCAGACCCTCCTTGGGCCTAGGGGGAGCCGAGGGCTAGGTGAGAACGAGGCAAGCGCTGGGATCCTGAGCCAAGCCGCATCGGGGCTGAGGTATGTTCCCCGAGCCCAGTTTCCCTTTGCAGAATGCAGCTCCTAGCAGCGTATTTTGTGCCATTTTGGAGCTAGGGCCTAGGTGGGGCCCTCCCGAGCTGGCTATGGTGGGGTTGCTAGGACCAGTGCACACAGGGCTTCTTCAGGCCAAATCAGCCTTCTCCGCGAAGGAGAAGACGTTTAGAGTTGGTTTCCAGTGGCGGAGACCACCAGCCAAGCAGCAGTGCCCACGGAGCCAGAGGCAGCCCAGACCCTCCTTGGGCCTATGGAGAGCTGAGGTCTAGGTGAGAACTAGGCAAGCGCTGGTATCATGAGCCAAGCCGCATTGGGGCTGAGGTTTGTTCCCCGAGCCCAGTTTCCCTTTGCAGAATGCAGCTCCTCGAAGCGCGTTTTGGGCCGTTTCGGAGCTAGGCCCTAGGGGGGGCCCTCCCGAGCTGGCTATGGGGGATTTGCTAGGGCCAGTGCACACAGGGACTCTTCCGGCCCAATCAGCCTTCTCCGCGAAGGAGAAGACGTTTGGAGTTGGTTTCCAGCTGCGGAGACCACCAGCCAAGCAGCAGTGCCCACGAAGCCAGAGGCAGCCCAGACCCTCCTTGGCCCTATGAGTAGCCTAGGGCTAGGTGAGAACTAGGCAGGCGATGCGCTCCTGAGCCAAGCCGCATCGGGGCTGAGGTTTGTTCCCCGAGCCCAGTTTCCCTTTGCAGAATACAGCTCCTAGAAGCGCGTTTTGTGCCGTTTCGGAGCTAGGCCCTAGGTGGGGTCCTCCCGAGCTGGCTCTGTGGGGGTTGATAGGGCCAGTGCACACAGGGCTTCTTCAGGCCAATTCAGCCTTCTCCGCGAAGGAGAAGACGTTTGGAGTTGGTTTCCAGCGGCGGAGACCACCAGCCAAGCAGCAGTGCCCCCGGAGCCAGAGGCACCCAGACCCTCCTTGGCCCTATGGGGAGCCGAGGGCTAGGTGAGAACGAGGCAAGCGCTGTGATCCTGAGCCAAGCCGCATCGGGACTGAGGTTTGTTTCCCGCGACCAGTTTCCCTGTGCAGAATGCAGCTCCTAGCACCGCGTTTTGGGCCGTTTCGGAGCTAGGCCCTAGGTGGGGCCTTCCCGAACTGGCTATATGGGGGTTTCAAAGGCCAGTGCACACAAGGCTTCTTCAGGCCAAATCAGCCTTCTCCACATAGGAGAAGATGTTTGGAGTTGGTTTCCAGCGGCGGAGACCACCAGGCAAGCAGCAGTGCCCACGGAGCCAGAGGCAGCCCAGACCCTCCTTGGGCCTAGGAGGAGCCGAGGGCTAGGTGAGAACGAGGCAAGCGCTGTGATCCTGAGCCAAGCCGCATCGGCGCTGAGGTTTCTTCCCCGAGCCCAGTTTCCCTTTGCAGAATGCAGCTCCTAGAATCGCGTTTTGAGCCTTTTCGAGGTAGGCCCTATGTAGGGCCCTCCCGAGCTGGCTATGGGGGGGTTGCTAGGGCCAGTGTACACAGTGCTTCTTCAGGCCAAATCAGCCTTCTCTGCTAAGGAGAAGACGTTTGGAGTTTGTTTCCAGCTGTGGAGACCACCAGCCAAGCAGCAGTGCCTTCGGAGCCAGAGGCAGCCCAGAACCTCCTTGGCCCTAGGGGGAGCTGAGGGCTAGGTGAGAACTAGGCAATCGCTGGGATCCTGAGCCAAGCCGCATTGGGGCTGAGGTTTCTTCCCCGCGACCAGTTTCCCTTTGCAGAATGCAACTCCTCGAAGCGCGTTTTGTTCCGCTTCTGAGCTAGGCCCTAGTTGGGGCCCTCCCGAGCTGGCTATGGGGAAGTTGCTAGGGCCAGTGCACACAGGGCTTCTTCAGGCCAAATCAGCCTTCTCCACGAAGGAGAAGACGTTTGGAGTTGGTTTCCAGCTGCGGAGACCACCAGCTAAGCGGCAGTGCCAAGGAGCCATAGGCAGCCCAGACCCTCCTTGGGCCTAGGGGGAGCCGAGGGCTAGGTGAGAACTAAGCAAGCCCTGGGATCCTGAGCCAAGCCGCATCGGGGCTGAGGGTTGTTCCCGAGCCCAGTTTCCCTTTGCAGAATGCAGCTCCTAGAAGCGCGTTTCCTGCCCTGTCGGAGCTCGGCCCTAGGTGGGCACTCCCGAGCTGGCTATGGGGAAGTTGCTAGGGCCAGTGCACACAGGGCTTCTTCAGGCCAAATCAGCCTTCTCCGCGAAGGAGAAGACGTTTGGAGTTGGTTTCCAGCGGCGGAGACCACCAGCCAAGCAGCAGTGCCCACGGAGCCAGAGGCAGCCCAGACCCTCCTTGGGCCTAGGAGGAGCCGAGGGCTAGGTGAGAACGAGGCAAGCGCTGCGATCCTGAGCCAAGCCACATCGGGGCTGAGGGTTGTTCCCCGAGCCCAGTTTCCCTTTGCAGAATGCAGCTCCTAGAAGCGCGTTTTGAGCCTTTTCGGAGCTAGGCCCTAGGTAGGGCCCTCCCGAGCTGGCTATGGGGAGTTGCTAGGGCCAGTGCACACAGGGCTTCTTCAGGCCAAATCAGCCTTCTCCGCGAAGGAGAAGACGTTTGGAGTTGGTTTCCAGCGGCGGAGACCACCAGGCAAGCAGCAGTGCCCACGGAGCCAGAGGCAGCCCAGACCCTCCTTGGCCCTATGGGGAGCCGAGGGCTTGGTGAGAAGGAGGCAAGCGCTTGGATCCTGAGCCAAGCCGCATCGGGGCCGAGGATTGTTCCCCGAGCCCAGTTTCCCTTTGCAGAATGCAGCTCCTCGAAGCGCGTTTCATGCCCTTTAGGAGCTCGGCCCTAGGTGGGCCCTCCCGTGCTGGCTATGGGGGAGTTGCTAGGGCCAGTGCACACAGGGCTTCTTCAGGCCAAATCAGCCTTCTCCGCGAAGGAGAAGACGTTTGGAGTTGGTTTCCGGCAGCGGAAACCACCAGCCAAGCGGCAGTGCCACGGAGCCAGAGGCAGCCCAGACCCTCCTGGGGCCTAGGGGGAACCGAGGGTGAGGTGAGAACGAGGCAAGCGCTGGGATCCTGAGCCAAGCCGCATCGGGGCTGAGGTTTGTTCCCCGAGCCCAGTTTCCCTTTGCAGAATGCAGCTCCTAGCAGCGCGTTTTGTGCCGTTTCGGAGCTCGGCCCTAGGTGGGGCCTTCCCGAGCTGGCTATGGGGGGGTTGCTAGGGCCAGTGCACACAGGGCTTCATCAGGCCAAATCAGCCGTCTCCGCGAAGGAGAAGACGTTTGGAGTTGGTTTCCAGCGGCGGAGACCACCAGCCAAGCAGCAGTGCCCACAGATCCAGAGGCAGCACAGACCCTCCTTGGCCCTAGGGGGAGCCGATGGCTAGGTGAGAACGAGGCAAGGGCTGGGATCCTGAGCCAAGCCGCATCGGGGTGAGGTTTGTTCCCCGAGCCCAGTTTCCCTTTGCAGAATGCAGCTCCTCGAAGCGCGTTTCGTGCCGTTTCTTTTCTCGGCCCTAGGTGGGGCCCTCCCCAGCTGCCTATGGGGGAGTTGCTAGGGCCAGTGCACACAGGGCTTCTTCAGGCCAAATCAGCCTTCTCCACGAAGGAGAAGACGTTTGGAGTTGGTTTCCAGCTGCGGAGACCACCAGCCAAGCAGCAGTGCCCACGGAGCCAGAGGCAGCCCAGACCCTACTTGGGCCTAGGAGGGGCCGAGGGCTAGGTGAGAACTAGGCAAGCGCTGGGATCCTGAGCCAAGCCGCATCGGGGCTGAGGGTTGTTCCCAGAGCCCAGTTTCCCTTTGCAGAATGCAGCTCCTAGAAGCGCGTTTCCTGCCCTTTCGGAGCTCGGCCCTAGGTGGGCCCTCCCGAGCTGGCTATGGGGGAGTTGCTAGGGCCAGTGCACACAGGGCTTCTTCAGGCCAAATCAGCCTTCTCCGCGAAGGAGAAGACGTTTGGAGTGGGTTTCCAGCGGCGGAGACCACCAGCCAAGCAGCAGTGCCCACAGAGCCAGAGGCAGCCCAGACCCTCCTTGGGCCTAGGAGGAGCCGAGGGCTAGGTGAGAACGAGGCAAGCGCTGCGATCCTGAGCCAAGCCGCATTGGGGCTGAGGTTTGTTCCCCGAGCCCAGTTTCCCTTTGCAGAATGCAGCTCCTAGAAGCACGTTTTGAGCCTTTTCGGAGCTAGGCCCTAGGTAGGGCCCTCCCGAGCTGGCTATGGGGGGGTTGCTAGGGCCAGTGTACACAGGGCTTCTTCAGGCCAAATCAGCCTTCTCCGCGAAGGAGAAGACGTTTGGAGTTGGTTTCCAGCTGTGGAGACCACCAGCCAAGCAGCAGTGCCCACGGAGCCAGAGGCAGCTCAGACCCTCTTTGGCCCTATGGAGAGCCGAGGGCTAGCTTAGAACGAGGCAAGCGCTGGGATCCTGAGCCAAGCCGCATTGGGTCTGAGGTTTGTCCCCCGAGCCCAGTTTCCCTTTGCAGAATGCCGCTCCTCGAAGCGCGTTTCGTGCCGTTTCGGAGCTCGGCCCTAGGTGCGGCCCTCCCGAGCTGGCTATGGGGAGTTGCTAGGGCCAGTGCACACAGGGCTTCTTCAGGCCAAATCAGCCTTCTCCGCGAAGGAGAAGACGTTTGGAGTTGATTTCCAGCGGCGGAGACCGCCAGCCAAGCAGCAGTGCCCACGGAGCCAGAGGCAGCCCAGACCCTCCTTGGGCCTAGGGGGGGCTGAAGGCTAGGTGAGAACGAGGCAAGCGCTGGGATCCTGAGCCAAGCCCCATCGGGGCTGAGGTTTGTTCCCCGCGACCAGTTTCCCTTTGCAGAATGCAACTCCTCGAAGCTCGTTTTGTGCCGTTTCGGAGCTCGGCCCTAGGTGGGGCCCTCCCGAGCTGGCTCTGGGGAGTTGCTAGGGCCAGTGCACACAGGGCTTCTTCAGGCCAAATCAGCCTTCTCCGCGAAGGTGAAGACGTTTGGAGTTGGTTTCCAGCTGCGTAGACCACCAGCCAAGCAGCAGTGCCCACGGAGCCAGAGGCAGCCCAGACCCTCCTTGGCCCTAGGGGGAGCCGAGGGCTAGGTGAGAACGAGGCATGCGCTGGGATCCTGAGCCAAGCCGCATCGGGGCTGAGGCTTGTTCCCCGAGCCCAGTATCCCTTTGCAGAATGCAGCTCCTCGAAGCGCGTTTCGTGCCGTTTCGGAGCTCGGCCCTAGGTGGGGCCTTCCCGAGCTGGCTATGGGGGGGTTGCTAGGGCCAGTGCACACAGGGCTTCTTCAGGCCAAATCAGCCGTCTCCGCGAAGGAGAAGACGTTTGGAGTTGGTTTCCAGCGGCGGAGACCACCAGCCAAGCAGCAGTGCCCACAGATCCAGAGGCAGCACAGACCCTCCTTGGCCCTAGGGGGAGCCGATGGCTAGGTGAGAACGAGGCAAGGGCTGGGATCCTGAGCCAAGCCACATCGGGGTGAGGTTTGTTCCCCGAGCCCAGTTTCCCTTTGCAGAATGCCGCTCCTAGAAGCGCGTTTCGTGCCGTTTCTTTTCTCGGCCCTAGGTGGGGCCCTCCCCAGCTGGCTATGGGGGAGTTGCTAGGGCCAGTGCACACAGGGCTTCTTCAGGCCAAATCAGCCTTCTCCACGAAGGAGAAGACGTTTGGAGTTGGTTTCCAGCTGCGGAGACCACCAGCCAAGCAGCAGTGCCCTCGGAGCCAGAGGCAGCCCAGACCCTCCTTGGGCCTAGGAGGAGCCGAGGGCTAGGTGAGAACTAGGCAAGCGCTGGGATCCTGAGCCAAGCCGCATCGGGGCTGAGGGTTGTTCCCCGAGCCCAGTTTCCCTTTGCAGAATGCAGCTCCTAGAAGCGCGTTTCCTGCCCTTTCGGAGCTCGGCCCTAGGTGGGCCCTCCCGAGCTGGCTATGGGGTAGTTGCTAGGGCCAGTGCACACAGGGCTTCTTCAGGCCAAATCAGCCTTCTCCGCGAAGGAGAAGACGTTTGGAGTTGGTTTCCAGCGGCGGAGACCACCAGCCAAGCAGCAGTGCCCACAGAGCCAGAGGCAGCCCAGACCCTCCTTGGGCCTAGGAGGAGCCGAGGGCTAGGTGAGAACGAGGCAAGCGCTGCGATCCTGAGCCAAGCCGCATCGGGGCTGAGGTTTGTTCCCCGAGCCCAGTTTCCCTTTGCAGAATGCAGCTCCTAGAAGCACGTTTTGAGCCTTTTCGGAGCTAGGCCCTAGGTAGGGCCCTCCCGAGCTGGCTATGGGGGGGTTGCTAGGGCCAGTGTACACAAGGCTTCTTCAGGCCAAATCAGCCTTCTCCGCGAAGGAGAAGACGTTTGGAGTTGGTTTCCAGCTGTGGAGACCACCAGCCAAGCAGCAGTGCCCACGGAGCCAGAGGCAGCTCACACCCTCTTTGGCCCTATGGAGAGCCGAGGGCTAGCTTAGAACGAGGCAAGCGCTGGGATCCTGAGCCAAGCCGCATTGGGTCTGATGTTTGTCCCCCGAGCCCAGTTTCCCTTTGCAGAATGCCGCTCCTCGAAGCGCGTTTCGTGCCGTTTCGGAGCTCGGCCCTAGGTGCGGCCCTCCCGAGCTGGCTATGGGGAGTTGCTAGGGCCAGTGCACACAGGGCTTCTTCAGGCCAAATCAGCCTTCTCCGCGAAGGAGAAGACGTTTGGAGTTGGTTTCCGGCAGCGGAAACCACCAGCCAAGCGGCAGTGCCCACGGAGCCAGAGGCCGCCCAGACCCTCCTTGGGCCTAGGGGGGGCTGAAGGCTAGGTGAGAACGAGGCAAGCGCTGGGATCCTGAGACAAGCCCCATCGGGGCTGAGGTTTGTTCCCCGCGACCAGTTTCCCTTTGCAGAATGCAACTCCTCGAAGCGCGTTTTGTGCCGTTTCGGAGCTCGGCCCTAGGTGGGGCCCTCCCGAGCTGGCTATGGGGAGTTGCTAGGGCCACTGCACACAGGGCTTCTTCAGGCCAAATCAGCCTTCTCCGCGAAGGTGAAGACGTTTGGAGTTGGTTTCCAGCTGCGTAGACCACCAGCCAAGCAGCAGTGCCCACGGAGCCATCGGCAGCCCAGACCCTCCTTGGCCCTAGGGGGAGCCGAGGGCTAGGTGAGAACGAGGCATGCGCTGGGATCCTGAGCCAAGCCGCATCGGGGCTGAGGCTTGTTCCCCGAGCCCAGTATCCCTTTGCAGAATGCAGCTCCTCGAAGCGCGTTTCGTGCCGTTTCGGAGCTCGGCCCTAGGTGGGGCCCTCCCGAGCTGGCTATGGGGAGTTGCAAGGGCCAGTGCACACAGGGCTTCTTCAGGCCAAATCAGCCTTCACCGCGAAGGAGAAGACGTTTGGAGTTGGTTTCCAGCGGCGGAGACCACCAGCCAAGGAGCAGTGCCCACGGAGCCAGAGGCACCCAGACACTCCTTGGCCCTATGGGGAGCCTATGGCTAGGTGAGAACTAGGAAATCGCTGCGCTCCTGATCGAAGCAGCAGCGGGGCTGAGTTTGTTACCCGAGCCCAGTCTCCCTTTGCAGAATGCAGCTCATAGAAGAGCGTTTTGTGCCGTTTCGGAGCTAGGCCCTTGGTGGGGTCCTCCCGAGCTGGCTATGGAGGAGTTGCTAGGGCCAGTGCACACAGGGCTTCTTCAGGCCAAATCAGCCTTCTCCGTGAAGGAGAAGATGTTTGCAATTGGTTTCCAGCGGCGGAGACCACCAGCCAAGCAGCAGTGCCCACGGAGCCAGAGGCAGCCCAGACCCTCCTTGGCCCTATGGGGAGCCTAGGGCTAGGTGAGAACGAGGCAAGCGCTGCGCTCCTGAGCCAAGCCGCATCGGGGCTGAGGGTTGTTCCCTGAGCCCAGTCTCGCTTTGCAGAATGCAGCTCCTAGCAGCGTGTTTTGTGCGGTTTCGGAACTAGGCCCTCGGAAGGGTCTTCCCAATATGGCTATTGGGGAGTTGCTAGGGCCAGTGCACACAGGGCGTCTTCAGGCCAAATCAGCCTTCTCCGCGAAGGAGAAGACGTTTGGAGTTGGTTTCCAGCGGCGGAGACCACCAGCCAAGCAGCAGTGCCCACGGAGCCAGAGGCAGCCCAGACCCTCCTTGGGCCTAGGAGGAGCCGAGGGCTAAGTGAGAACGAGGCAAGCGCTGGGATCCTGAGCCAAGCCGCATCGGGGCTGAGGTTTCTTCCCCGAGCCCAGTTTCCCTTTGCAGAATGCAGCTCCTCGAAGTGCCATTCGTGCCGTTTTTTTCTCGGCCCTAGGTGGGGCCCTCCCCAGCTGGCTATGGGGGAGTTGCTAGGGCCAGTGCACACAGGGCTTCTTCAGGCCAAATCAGCCTTCTCCGCGAAGGAGAAGACGTTTGGAGTTGGTTTTCAGCGGCGGAGACCACCAGCCAAGCAGCAGTGCCCACCGAGCCAGAGGCAGCCCAGACCCTCCTTGGGCCTAGGAGGAGCCGAGGGCTAGGTGAGAACGAGGCAAGCGCTGCGATCCTGAGCCAAGCCGCATCGGGGATGAGGTTTGTTCCCCGAGCCCAGTTTCCCTTTGCAGAATGCAGCTCCTAGAAGCCCGTTTTGAGCCTTTTCGGAGCTAGGCCCTAGGTAGGGCCCTCCCGAGCTGGCTATGGGGAGTTGCTAGGGCCAGTGCACACAGGGCTTCTTCAGGCCAAATCAGCCTTCTCCGCGAAGGAGAAGACGTTTGGAGTTGGTTTCCGGCAGCGGAAACCACCAGCCAACAGGCAGTGCCACGGAGCCAGAGGCAGCCCAGACCTTCCTTGGGCCTAGGGGGAACCGAGGGCTAGGTGAGAAGGAGGCAAGCGCTGGGATCCTGAGCCAAGCCGCATCGGGGCTGAGGTTTGTTCCCCGAGCCCAGTTTCCCTTTGCAGAATGCAGCTCCTAGAAGCGCGTTTTGAGCCTTTTCGTAGCTAGGCCCTAGGTAGGGCCCTCCCGAGCTGGCTATGGGGGGGTTGCTAGGGCCAGTGTACACAGGGCTTCTTCAGGCCAAATCAGCCTTCTCCGCGAAGGAGAAGACGTTTGGAGTTGGTTTCCAGCTGTGGAGACCACCAGCCAAGCAGCAGTGCCCACGGAGCCAGAGGCAGCCCAGACCCTCTTTGGCCCTATGGAGAGCCGAGGGCTAGCTTAGAACGAGGCAAGCGCTGGGATCCTGAGCCAAGCCGCATTGGGTCTGAGGTTTGTCCCCCGAGCCCAGTTTCCCTTTGCAGAATGCCGCTCCTCGAAGCGCGTTTCGTGCCGTTTCAGAGCTCGGCCCTAGGTGCGGCCCTCCCGAGCTGGCTATGGGGAGTTGCTAGGGCCAGTGCACACAGGGCTTCTTCAGGCCAAATCAGCCTTCTCCGCGAAGGAGAAGACGTTTGGAGTTGGTTTCCGGCAGCGGAAACCACCAGCCAAGCGGCAGTGCCCACGGAGCCAGAGGCAGCCCAGACCCTCCTTGGGCCTAGGGGGGGCTGAAGGCTAGGTGAGAACGAGGCAAGCGCTGGGATCCTGAGCCAAGCCCCATCGGGGCTGAGGTTTGTTCCCCGCGACCAGTTTCCCTTTGCAGAATGCAACTCCTCGAAGCGCGTTTTGTGCCGTTTCGGAGCTCGGCCCTAGGTGGGGCCCTCCCGAGCTGGCTATGGGGAGTTGCTAGGGCCACTGCACACAGGGCTTCTTCAGGCCAAATCAGCCTTCTCCGCGAAGGTGAAGACGTTTGGAGTTGGTTTCCAGCTGCGTAGACCACCAGCCAAGCAGCAGTGCCCACGGAGCCATCGGCAGCCCAGACCCTCCTTGGCCCTAGGGGGAGCCGAGGGCTAGGTGAGAACGAGGCATGCGCTGGGATCCTGAGCCAAGCCGCATCGGGGCTGAGGCTTGTTCCCCGAGCCCAGTATCCCTTTGCAGAATGCAGCTCCTCGAAGCGCGTTTCGTGCCGTTTCGGAGCTCGGCCCTAGGTGGGGCCCTCCCGAGCTGGCTATGGGGAGTTGCAAGGGCCAGTGCACACAGGGCTTCTTCAGGCCAAATCAGCCTTCACCGCGAAGGAGAAGACGTTTGGAGTTGGTTTCCAGCGGCGGAGACCACCAGCCAAGGAGCAGTGCCCACGGAGCCAGAGGCACCCAGACACTCCTTGGCCCTATGGGGAGCCTATGGCTAGGTGAGAACTAGGAAATCGCTGCGCTCCTGATCGAAGCAGCAGCGGGGCTGAGTTTGTTACCCGAGCCCAGTCTCCCTTTGCAGAATGCAGCTCATAGAAGAGCGTTTTGTGCCGTTTCGGAGCTAGGCCCTTGGTGGGGTCCTCCCGAGCTGGCTATGGAGGAGTTGCTAGGGCCAGTGCACACAGGGCTTCTTCAGGCCAAATCAGCCTTCTCCGTGAAGGAGAAGATGTTTGCAATTGGTTTCCAGCGGCGGAGACCACCAGCCAAGCAGCAGTGCCCACGGAGCCAGAGGCAGCCCAGACCCTCCTTGGCCCTATGGGGAGCCTAGGGCTAGGTGAGAACGAGGCAAGCGCTGCGCTCCTGAGCCAAGCCGCATCGGGGCTGAGGGTTGTTCCCTGAGCCCAGTCTCGCTTTGCAGAATGCAGCTCCTAGCAGCGTGTTTTGTGCGGTTTCGGAACTAGGCCCTCGGAAGGGTCTTCCCAATATGGCTATTGGGGAGTTGCTAGGGCCAGTGCACACAGGGCGTCTTCAGGCCAAATCAGCCTTCTCCGCGAAGGAGAAGACGTTTGGAGTTGGTTTCCAGCGGCGGAGACCACCAGCCAAGCAGCAGTGCCCACGGAGCCAGAGGCAGCCCAGACCCTCCTTGGGCCTAGGAGGAGCCGAGGGCTAAGTGAGAACGAGGCAAGCGCTGGGATCCTGAGCCAAGCCGCATCGGGGCTGAGGTTTCTTCCCCGAGCCCAGTTTCCCTTTGCAGAATGCAGCTCCTCGAAGTGCCATTCGTGCCGTTTTTTTCTCGGCCCTAGGTGGGGCCCTCCCCAGCTGGCTATGGGGGAGTTGCTAGGGCCAGTGCACACAGGGCTTCTTCAGGCCAAATCAGCCTTCTCCGCGAAGGAGAAGACGTTTGGAGTTGGTTTTCAGCGGCGGAGACCACCAGCCAAGCAGCAGTGCCCACCGAGCCAGAGGCAGCCCAGACCCTCCTTGGGCCTAGGAGGAGCCGAGGGCTAGGTGAGAACGAGGCAAGCGCTGCGATCCTGAGCCAAGCCGCATCGGGGATGAGGTTTGTTCCCCGAGCCCAGTTTCCCTTTGCAGAATGCAGCTCCTAGAAGCCCGTTTTGAGCCTTTTCGGAGCTAGGCCCTAGGTAGGGCCCTCCCGAGCTGGCTATGGGGAGTTGCTAGGGCCAGTGCACACAGGGCTTCTTCAGGCCAAATCAGCCTTCTCCGCGAAGGAGAAGACGTTTGGAGTTGGTTTCCGGCAGCGGAAACCACCAGCCAACAGGCAGTGCCACGGAGCCAGAGGCAGCCCAGACCTTCCTTGGGCCTAGTGGGAACCGAGGGCTAGGTGAGAAGGAGGCAAGCGCTGGGATCCTGAGCCAAGCCGCATCGGGGCTGAGGTTTGTTCCCCGAGCCCAGTTTCCCTTTGCAGAATGCAGCTCCTAGAAGCGCGTTTTGAGCCTTTTCGTAGCTAGGCCCTAGGTAGGGCCCTCCCGAGCTGGCTATGGGGGGGTTGCTAGGGCCAGTGTACACAGGGCTTCTTCAGGCCAAATCAGCCTTCTCCGCGAAGGAGAAGACGTTTGGAGTTGGTTTCCAGCTGTGGAGACCACCAGCCAAGCAGCAGTGCCCACGGAGCCAGAGGCAGCCCAGACCCTCTTTGGCCCTATGGAGAGCCGAGGGCTAGCTTAGAACGAGGCAAGCGCTGGGATCCTGAGCCAAGCCGCATTGGGTCTGAGGTTTGTTCCCCGAGCCCAGTTTCCCTTTGCAGAATGCCGCTCCTCGAAGCGCGTTTCGTGCCGTTTCGGAGCTCGGCCCTAGGTGCGGCCCTCCCGAGCTGCCTATGGGGTGTTGCTAGGGCCAGTGCACACAGGGCTTCTTCAGGCCAAATCAGCCTTCTCCGCGAAGGAGAAGACGTTTGGAGTTGATTTCCAGCGGCGGAGACCGCCAGCCAAGCAGCAGTGCCCACGGAGCCAGAGGCAGCCCAAACCCTCCTTGGGCCTAGGGCGGGCTGAAGGCTAAGTGACAACGAGGCAAGCGCTGGGATCCTGAGCCAAGCCGCATCGGGGCTGAGGTTTGTTCCCCGCGACCAGTTTTCCTTTGCAGAATGCAACTCCTCGAAGCGCCTTTTGTGCCATTTCGGAGCTCGGCCCTAGGTGGGGCCCTCCCGAGCTGGCTATGGGGAGTTGCTAGGGCCAGTGCACACAGGGCTTCTTCAGGCCAAATCAGCCTTCTCTGCGAAGGAGAAGACGTTTGGAGTTGGTTTCCAGCGGCGGAGACCACCAGCCAAGCAGCAGTGCCCACCGACCCAGAGGCCGCCCAGACCCTCTTTGGCCCTAGGGGGAGCCGAGTGCTAGGTGAGAAGGAGGCAAGCGCTGGGATCCTGAGCCAAGCCGCATCGGGGCTGAGGATTGTTCCCCGAGCCCAGTTTCCCTTTGCAGTATGCAGCTCCTCGAAGCGCGTTTCGTGCCCTTTAGGAGCTCGGCCCTAGGTGGGCCCTCCCGAGCTGGCTATGGGGGAGTTGCTAGGGCCAGTGCACACAGGGCTTCTTCAGGCCAAATCAGCCTTCTCCGCGAAGGAGAAGACGTGGGGAGTTGGTTTCCAGTGGCGGAGACCACCAGCCAAGCAGCAGTGCCAACAGATCCAAAGGCAGCCCAGACCCTCCTTGGCCCTAGGGGGAGCCGAGGGCTAGGTGAGAACTAGGCAAGGGCTGGGATCCTGAGCCAAGCCGCATCGGGGCTGAGGGTTGTTCCCCGAGCCCAGTTTCCCTTTGCAGAATGCAGCTCCTAGCAGCGCGTTTTGTGCGGTTTCGGAGCTAGGCCCTAGGTGGGGCCCTCCCGAGCTGGCTATGGGGAGTTGCAAGGGCCAGTGCACACAGGGCTTCTTCAGGCCAAATCAGCCTTCTCCGCGAAGGAGAAGACGTTTGGAGTTGGTTTCCAGCTGTGGAGACCACCAGCCAAGGAGCAGTGCCCACGGAGCCAGAGGCACCCAGACCCTCCTTGGCCCTATGGGGAGCCTAGGGCTAGGTGAGAACTAGGAAATCGCTGCGCTCCTGAGCCAAGCAGCATCGGGGCTGAGTTTGTTACCCGAGCCCAGTCTCCCTTTGCAGAATGCAGCTCATAGAAGAGCGTTTTGTGCCGTTTCGGAGCTAGGCCCTTGGTGGGGTCCTCCCGAGCTGGCTATGGAGGAGTTGCTAGGGCCAGTGCACACAGGTCTTCTTCAGGCCAAATCAGCCTTTCCCGCGAAGGAGATGACCTTTGGAGTTTGTTTCCATCTGCGGAGACCACCAGCCAAGCAGCAGTGCCCACGGAGCCAGAGGCAGCCCAGAACCTCCTTGGGCCTAGGAGGAGCCGAGGGCTAGGTGAGAACTAGGCAAGCGCTGGGATCCTGAGCCAAGCCGCATCGGGGCTGAGGGTTGTTCCCCGAGCCCAGTTTCCCTTTGCAGAATGCAGCTCCTAGAAGCCCGTTTCCTGCCCTTTCGGAGCTCGGCCCTAGGTGGGCACTCCCGAGCTGGCTATGGGGGAGTTGCTAGGGCCAGTGCACACAGGGCTTCTTCAGGCCAAATCAGCCTTCTCTGCGAAGGAGAAGACGTTTGGAGTTGGTTTCCAGCGGCGGAGACCACCAGCCAAGCAGCAGTGCCCACGGAGCCAGAGGCAGCCCAGACCCTCTTTGGCCCTATGGAGAGCCGAGGGCTAGCTTAGAACGAGGCAAGCGCTGGGATCCTGAGCCAAGCCGCATTGGGTCTGAGGTTTGTCCCCCGAGCCCAGTTTCCCTTTGCAGAATGCCGCTCCTCGAAGCGCGTTTCGTGCCGTTTCGGAGCTCGGCCCTAGGTGGGGCCCTCCCGAGCTGGCTATGGGGAGTTACTAGGGCCAGTGCACACAGGGCTTCTTCAGGCCAAATCAGCCTTCTCCGCGAAGGTGAAGACGTTTGGAGTTGGTTTCCAGCTGCGTAGACCACCAGCCAAGCAGCAGTGCCCACGGAGCCAGAGGCCGCCCAGACCCTCCTTGGCCCTAGGGGGAGCCGAGTGCTAGGTGAGAAGGAGGCAAGCGCTGGGATCCTGAGCCAAGCCGCATCGGGGCTGAGGATTGTTCCCCGAGCCCAGTTTCCCTTTGCAGTATGCAGCTCCTCGAAGCGCGTTTCGTGCACTTTAGGAGCTCGGCCCTAGGTGGGCCCTCCCGAGCTGGCTATGGGGGAGTTGCTAGGGACAGTGCACACAGGGCTTCTTCAGGCCAAATCAGCCTTCTCCGCGAAGGAGAAGACGTTTGGAGTTGGTTTCCGGCAGCGGAAACCACCAGCCAAGCGGCAGTGCCACGGAGCCAGAGGCAGCCCAGACCCTCCTTGGGCCTAGGGGGAGCCGAGGGCTAGGTGAGAACGAGGCAAGCGCTGCGATCCTGAGCCAAGCCGCATCGGGGCTGAGGTTTGTTCCCCGAGCCCAGTTTCCCTTTGCAGAATGCAGCTCCAAGCAGCGCGTTTTGTGCCGTTTCGGAGCTCGGCCCTAGGTGGGGCCCTCCCGAGCTGGCTATGGGGGGGTTGCTAGGGCCAGTGCACACAGGGCTTCTTCAGGCCAAATCAGCCTTCTCCGCGAAGGAGAAGACGTTGTGAGTTGGTTTCCAGTGGCGGAGACCACCAGTCAAGCAGCAGTGCCAACAGATCCATAGGCAGCCCAGACCCTCCTTGGCCCTAGGGGGAGCCGAGGGCTAGGTGAGAACGAGGCAAGCGCTGCGATCCTGAGCCAAGCCGCATCGGGGCTGAGGTTTGTTCCCCGAGCCCAGTTTCCCTTTGCAGAATGCAGCTCCTCGAAGCGCGTTTCGTGCCCTTTCTTTTCTCGGCCCTAGGTGGGGCCCTCCCCAGCTGGCTATGGGGGAGTTGCTAGGGCCAGTGCACACAGGGCTTCTTCAGGCCAAATCAGCCTTCTCCGCGAAGGAGAAGACGTTTGGAGTTCGTTTCCAGCGGCGGAGACCACCAGCCAAGCAGCAGTGCCCACGGAGCCAGAGGCAGCCCAGACCTTCCTTGGCCCTAGGGGGAGCGAGGGCTAGGTGAGAACTAGGAAATCGCTGCGCTCCTGAGCCAAGCCGCATCGGGGCTGAGGGTTGTTCCCCGAGCCCAGTTTCCCTTTGCAGAATGCAGCTCCTAGCAGCGCGTTTTGTGCGGTTTCGGAGCTAGGCCCTAGGTGGGGCCCTCCCGAGCTGGCTATGGGGAGTTGCAAGGGCCAGTGCACACAGGGCTTCTTCAGGCCAAATCAGCCTTCTCCGCGAAGGAGAAGACGTTTGGAGTTGGTTTCCAGCTGTGGAGACCACCAGCCAAGGAGCAGTGCCCACGGAGCCAGAGGCACCCAGACCCTCCTTGGCCCTATGGGGAGCCTAGGGCTAGGTGAGAACTAGGAAATCGCTGCGCTCCTGAGCCAAGCAGCATCGGGGCTGAGTTTGTTACCCGAGCCGAGTCTCCCTTTGCAGAATGCAGCTCTTAGAAGAGCGTTTTGTTCCGTTTCGGAGCTAGGCCCTTGGTGGGGTCCTCCCGAGCTGGCTATGGGGGAGTTGCTAGGGCCAGTGCACACAGGGCTTCTTCAGGCCAAATCAGCCTTCTCAGTGAAGGAGAAGATGTTTTCAATTGGTTTCCAGCGGCGGAGACCACCAGCCAAGCAGCAGTGCCCACGGAGCCAGAGGCCGCCCAGACCCTCCTTGGCCCTAGGGGGAGCCGAGGGCTAGGTGAGAACGAGGCATGCGCTGGGATCCTGAGCCAAGCCGCATCGGGGCTGAGGGTTGTTCCCCGAGCCCAGTTTCCCTTTGCAGAATGCAGCTCCTAGAAGCGCGTTTTGAGCCTTTTCGGAGCTAGGCCCTAGGTAGGGCCCTCCCGAGCTGGCTATGGGGGGGTTGCTAGGGCCAGTGTACACAGGGCTTCTTCAGGCCAAATCAGCCTTCTCCGCGAAGGAGAAGACGTTTGGAGTTGGTTTCCAGCGGCGGAGACCACCAGCCAAGCAGCAGTGCCCACGGACCCAGAGGCAGCCCAGACCCTCTTTGGCCCTATGGGGAGCCGAGGGCTTGGTGAGAAGGAGGCAAGCGCTTGGATCCTGAGCCAAGCCGCATCGGGGCTGAGGATTGTTCCCCGAGCCCAGTTTCCCTTTGCAGAATGCAGCTCCTCGAAGCGCGTTTCGTGCCCTTTAGGAGCTCGGCCCTAGGTGGGCCCTCCCGTGCTGGCTATGGGGGAGTTGCTAGGGCCAGTGCACACAGGGCTTCTTCAGGCCAAATCAGCCTTCTCCGCGAAGGAGAAGACGTTTGGAGTTGGTTTCCAGCGGCGGAGACCACCAGCCAAGCAGCAGTGCCCACGGAGCCAGAGGCCGCCCAGACCCTCCTTGGCCCTAGGGGGAGCCGAGGGCTAGGTGAGAACGAGGCATGCGCTGGGATCCTGAGCCAAGCCGCATCGGGGCTGAGGCTTGTTCCCCGAGCCCAGTATCCCTTTGCAGAATGCAGCTCCTCGAAGCGCGTTTCGTGTCGTTTCGGAGCTCGGCCCTAGGTGGGGCCCTCCCGAGCTGGCTCTGGGGGGGTTGCAAGGGCCAGTGCACACAGGGCTTCTTCAGGCCAAATCAGCCTTCTCCGCGAAGGAGAAGACGTTTGGAGTTGGTTTCCAGCGGCGGAGACCACCAGCCAAGCAGCAGTGCCCACGGAGCCAGAGGCAGCACAGACTCTCCTTGGCCATAGGGGGAGCCGAGGGCTAGGTGAGAACTAAGCAAGCGCTGGGATCCTGAGCCAAGCCGCATCGGGGCTGAGGGTTGTTCCCCGAGCCCAGTTTCCCTTTGCAGAATGCAGCTCCTCGAAGCGCGTTTTGTGCCGTTTCGGAGCTAGGCCCTACGTGGGGCACTCCCGAGCTGGCTATGGGGAGTTGCAAGGGCCAGTGCACACAGGGCTTCTTCAGGCCAAATCAGCCTTCACCGCGAAGGAGAAGACGTTTTGAGTTGGTTTCCAGCGGCGGAGACCACCAGCCAAGCAGCAGTGCCCACGGAGCCAGAGGCACTCAGACACTCCTTGGCCCTATGGGGAGCCTATGGCTAGGTGAGAACTAGGAAATCGCTGCGCTCCTGATCCAAGCAGCATCGGGGCTGAGTTTGTTACCCGAGCCCAGTCTCCCTTTGCAGAATGCAGCTCATAGAAGCGCGTTTTGTGCCGTTTCGGAGCTAGGCCCTTGGTGGGGTCCTCCCGAGCTGGCTATGGAGGAGTTGCTAGGGCCAGTGCACACAGGGCTTCTTCAGGCCAAATCAGCCTTCTCCCTGAAGGAGAAGATGTTTTCAATTGGTTTCCAGCGGCGGAGACCACCAGCCAAGCAGCAGTGCCCACGGAGCCAGAGGCAGCCCAGACCCTCCTTGGGCCTAGGGGGGGCTGAGGGCTAGGTGAGAACGAGGCAAGCGCTGGGATCCTGAGCCAAGCCGCATCGGGGCTGAGGGTTGTTCCCCTAGCCCAGTTTCCCTTTGCAGAATGCATCTCCTAGAAGCTCGTTTCCTGCCCTTTCGGAGCTCGGCCCTAGGTGGGCCCTCCCGAGCTGGCTATCTGGGAGTTGCTAGGGCCAGTGCACACAGGGCTTCTTCAGGCCAAATCAGCCTTCTCCGCGAAGGAGAAGACGTTTGGAGTTGGTTTCCAGCGGCGGAGACCACCAGCCAAGCAGCAGTGCCCACGGAGCCAGAGGCAGCCCAGACCCTCCTTGGGCCTAGGAGGAGCCGAGGGCTAAGTGAGAACGAGGCAAGCGCTGCGATCCTGAACCAAGCCGCATCGGGGCTGAGGTTTGTTCCCCGAGCCCAGTTTCCCTTTGCAGAATGCAGCTCCTAGAAGCGCGTTTTGAGCCTTTTCGTAGCTAGGCCCTAGGTAGGGCCCTCCCGAGCTGGCTATGGGGGGGTTGCTATGGCCAGTGTACACAGGGCTTCTTCAGGCCAAATCAGCCTTCTCCGCGAAGGAGAAGACATTTGGAGTTGGTTTCCAGCTGTGGAGACCACCAGCCAAGCAGCAGTGCCCACGGAGCCAGAGGCAGCCCAGACCCTCTTTGGCCCTATGGAGAGCCGAGGGCTAGCTTAGAACGAGGCAAGCGCTGGGATCCTGAGCCAAGCCGCATTGGGTCTGAGGTTTGTCCCCCGAGCGCAGTTTCCCTTTGCAGAATGCCGCTCCTCGAAGCACGTTTTGTGCCGTTTCGGAGCTCGGCCCTAGGTGGGGCCCTCCCGAGCTGGCTATGGGGAGTTGCAAGGGCCAGTGCACACAGGGCTTCATCAGGCCAAATCAGCCTTCTCCGCGAAGGAGTAGACGTTTGGAGTTGGTTTCCAGCTGTGGAGACCACCAGCCAAGGAGCAGTGCCCACGGAGCCAGAGGCACCCAGACCCTCCTTGGCCCTATGGGGAGCCTAGGGCTAGGTGAGAACTAGGAAATCGCTGCGCTCCTGAGCCAAGCAGCATCGGGGCTGAGTTTGTTACCCGAGCCCAGTCTCCCTTTGCAGAATGCAGCTCATAGAAGAGCGTTTTGTGCCGTTTCGGAGCTAGGCCCTTGGTGGGGTCCTCCCGAGCTGGCTATGGAGGAGTTGCTAGGGCCAGTGCACACAGGGCTTCTTCAGGCCAAATCAGCCTTCTCCGTGAAGGAGAAGATGTTTGGAATTGGTTTCCAGCGGCGGAGATCACCAGCCAAGCAGCAGTGCCCACGGAGCCACAGGCAGCCCAGACCCTCCTTGGGCCTAGGAGGAGCGGAGGGCTAGGTGAGAACGAGGCAAGCGCTGCGATCCTGAGCCAAGCCGCATCGGGGCTGAGGTTTGTTCCCCGAGCCCAGTTTCCCTTTGCAGAATGCAGCTCCTAGAAGCCCGTTTTGAGCCTTTTCGGAGCTAGGCCCTAGGTAGGGCCCTCCCGAGCTGGCTATGGGGATTTGCTAGGGCCAGTGCACACAGGGCTTCTTCAGGCCAAATCAGCCTTCTCCACGAAGGAGAAGACGTTTGGAGTTGGTTTCCAGCGGCGGAGACCACCAGCCAAGCAGCAGTGCCCACGGAGCCAGAGGCAGCCCAGACCCTCCTTGGGCCTAGGGGGAGCCGAGGGCTTGGTGAGAAGGAGGCAAGCGCTGGGATCCTGAGCCAAGCCGCATCGGGGCTGAGGTTTGTTCCCCGAGCCCAGTTTCCCTTTGCAGAATGCAGCTCCTCGAAGCGCGTTTCGTGCCCTTTAGGAGCTCGGCCCTATGTGGGCCCTCCCGAGCTGGCTATGGGGGAGTTGCTAGGGCCAGTGCACACAGGGCTTCTTCAGGCCAAATCAGCCTTCTCCGCGAAGGAGAAGACGTTTGGAGTTGGTTTCCGGCAGCGGAAACCACCAGCCAAGCGGCAGTGCCACGGAGCCAGAGGCAGCCCAGACCCTCCTTGGGCCTAGGGGGAGCCGAGGGCTTGGTGAGAAGGAGGCAAGCGCTGGGATCCTGAGCCAAGCCGCATCGGGGCTGAGGTTTGTTCCCCGAGCCCAGTTTCCCTTTGCAGAATGCAGCTCCTCGAAGCGCGTTTCGTGCCGTTTCTTTTCTCGACCCTAGGTGGGGCCCTCCCGAGCTGGCTCTGGGGGGGTTGCAAGGGCCAGTGCACACAGGGCTTCTTCAGGCCAAATCAGCCTTCTCCGCGAAGGAGAAGACGTTGGGAGTTGGTTTCCAGTGGCTGAGACCACCAGCCAAGCAGCAGTGCCAACAGATCCATAGGCAGCCCAGACCCTCCTTGGCCCTAGGGGGAGCCGAGGGCTAGGTGAGAACGAGGCAAGCGCTGCGATCCTGAGCCAAGCCGCATCGGGGCTGAGGTTTGTTCCCCGAGCCCAGTTTCCCTTTGCAGAATGCAGCTCCTCGAAGCGCGTTTCGTGCCGTTTCTTTTCTCGGCCCTAGGTGGGGCCCTCCCCAGCTGGCTATGGGGGAGTTGCTAGGGCCAGTGCACACAGGGCTTCTTCAGGCCAAATCAGCCTTCTCCGCGAAGGAGAAGACGTTTGGAGTTGGTTTCCAGCGGCGGAGACCACCAGCCAAGCAGCAGTGCCCACGGAGCCAGAGGCAGCCCAGACCTTCCTTGGCCCTAGGGGGAGCGAGGGCTAGGTGAGAACTAGGAAATCGCTGCGCTCCTGAGCCAAGCCGCATCGGGGCTGAGGTTTGTTCCCCGAGCCCAGTTTCCCTTTGCAGAATGCAGCTCCTAGCAGCGCGTTTTGTGCGGTTTCGGAGCTAGGCCCTAGGTGGGGCCCTCCCGAGCTGGCTATGGGTAGTTGCAAGGGCCAGTGCACACAGGGCTTCTTCAGGCCAAATCAGCCTTCTCCGCGAAGGAGAAGACGTTTGGAGTTGGTTTCCAGCTGTGGAGACCACCAGCCAAGGAGCAGTGCCCACGGAGCCAGAGGCACCCAGACCCTCCTTGGCCCTATGGGGAGCCTAGGGCTAGGTGAGAACTAGGAAATCGCTGCGCTCCTGAGCCAAGCAGCATCGGGGCTGAGTTTGTTACCCGAGCCGAGTCTCCCTTTGCAGAATGCAGCTCTTAGAAGAGCGTTTTGTTCCGTTTCGGAGCTAGGCCCTTGGTGGGGTCCTCCCGAGCTGGCTATGGGGGAGTTGCTAGGGCCAGTGCACACAGGGCTTCTTCAGGCCAAATCAGCCTTCTCCACGAAGGAGAAGACGTTTGGAGTTGGTTTCCGGCAGCGGAAACCACCAGCCAAGCGGAAGTGCCACGGAGCCAGAGGCAGCCCAGACCTTCCTTGGGCCTAGGGGGAACCGAGGGCTAGGTGAGAACGAGGCAAGCGCTGGGATCCGGAGCCAAGCCGCATCGGGGTTGAGGTTTGTTCCCCGAGCCCAGTTTCCCTTTGCAGAATGCAGCTCCTAGAAGCGCGTTTTGAGCCTTTTCGGAGCTAGGCCCTAGGTAGGGCCCTCCCGAGCTGGCTATGGGGGGGTTGCTAGGGCCAGTGTACACAGGGCTTCTTCAGGCTAAATCAGCCTTCTCCGCGAAGGAGAAGACGTTTGGAGTTTGTTTCCAGCTGCGGAGACCACCAGCCAAGCAGCAGTGCCCACGGAGCCAGAGGCAGCCCAGAACCTCCTTGGGCCTAGGAGGAGCCGAGGGCTAGGTGAGAACTAGGCAAGCGCTGGGATCCTGAGCCAAGCCGCATCGGGGCTGAGGGTTGTTCCCCGAGCCCAGTTTCCCTTTGCAGAATGCAGCTCCTAGAAGCGCGTTTCCTGCCCTTTCGGAGCTCGGCCCTAGGTGGGCACTCCCGAGCTGGCTATGGGGGAGTTGCTAGGGCCAGTGCACACAGGGCTTCTTCAGGCCAAATCAGGCTTCTCCGCGAAGGAGAAGACGTTTGGAGTTGGTTTCCAGCGGCGGAGACCACCAGCCAAGCAGCAGTGCCAACAGATCCAAAGGCAGCCCAGACCCTCCTTGGCCCTAGGGGGAGCCGAGGGCTAGGTGAGAACTAGGCAAGGGCTGGGATCCTGAGCCAAGCCGCATCGGGGCTGAGGGTTGTTCCCCGAGCCCAGTTTCCCTTTGCAGAATGCTGCTCCTAGCAGCGCGTTTTGTGCGGTTTCGGAGCTAGGCCCTAGGTGGGGCCCTCCCGAGCTGGCTATGGGGAGTTGCAAGGGCCAGTGCACACAGGGCTTCTTCAGGCCAAATCAGCCTTCTCCGCGAAGGAGAAGACGTTTGGAGTTGGTTTCCAGCTGTGGAGACCACCAGCCAAGGAGCAGTGCCCACGGAGCCAGAGGCACCCAGACCCTCCTTGGCCCTATGGGGAGCCTAGGGCTAGGTGAGAACTAGGAAATCGCTGCGCTCCTGAGCCAAGCAGCATCGGGGCTGAGTTTGTTACCCGAGCCCAGTCTCCCTTTGCAGAATGCAGCTCATAGAAGAGCGTTTTGTGCCGTTTCGGAGCTAGGCCCTTGGTGGGGTCCTCCCGAGCTGGCTATGGAGGAGTTGCTAGGGCCAGTGCACACAGGGCTTCTTCAGGCCAAATCAGCCTTCTCCGTGAAGGAGAAGATGTTTGGAATTGGTTTCCAGCGGCGGAGATCACCAGCCAAGCAGCAGTGCCCACGGAGCCAGAGGCAGCCCAGACCCTCCTTGGGCCTAGGGGGAGCCGAGGGCTAGGTGAGAACGAGGCAATTGCTGCGATCCTGAGCCAAGCCGCATCGGGGCTGAGGTTTGTTCCCCGAGCCCAGTTTCCCTTTGCAGAATGCAGCTCCTCGAAGCGCGTTTCGTGCCCTTTCTTTTCTCGGCCCTAGGTGGGGCCCTCCCCAGCTGGCTATGGGGGAGTTGCTAGGGCCAGTGCACACAGGGCTTCTTCAGGCCAAATCAGCCTTCTCCGCGAAGGAGAAGACGTTTGGAGTTGGTTTCCAGCGGCGGAGACCACCAGCCAAGCAGCAGTGCCCACGGAGCCAGAGGCAGCCCAGACCTTCCTTGGCCCTAGGGGGAGCGAGGGCTAGGTGAGAACTAGGAAATCGCTGCGCTCCTGAGCCAAGCCGCATCGGGGCTGAGGTTTGTTCCCCGAGCCCAGTTTCCCTTTGCAGAATGCAGCTCCTAGCAGCGCGTTTTGTGCGGTTTCGGAGCTAGGCCCTAGGTGGGGCCCTCCCGAGCTGGCTATGGGTAGTTGCAAGGGCCAGTGCACACAGGGCTTCTTCAGGCCAAATCAGCCTTCTCCGCGAAGGAGAAGACGTTTGGAGTTGGTTTCCAGCTGTGGAGACCACCAGCCAAGGAGCAGTGCCCACGGAGCCAGAGGCACCCAGACCCTCCTTGGCCCTATGGGGAGCCTAGGGCTAGGTGAGAACTAGGAAATCGCTGCGCTCCTGAGCCAAGCAGCATCGGGGCTGAGTTTGTTACCCGAGCCGAGTCTCCCTTTGCAGAATGCAGCTCTTAGAAGAGCGTTTTGTTCCGTTTCGGAGCTAGGCCCTTGGTGGGGTCCTCCGGAGCTGGCTATGGGGGAGTTGCTAGGGCCAGTGCACACAGGGCTTCTTCAGGCCAAATCAGCCTTCTCCACGAAGGAGAAGACGTTTGGAGTTGGTTTCCGGCAGCGGAATCCACCAGCCAAGCGGAAGTGCCACGGAGCCAGAGGCAGCCCAGACCTTCCTTGGGCCTAGGGGGAACCGAGGGCTAGGTGAGAACGAGGCAAGCGCTGGGATCCGGAGCCAAGCCGCATCGGGGTTGAGGTTTGTTCCCCGAGCCCAGTTTCCCTTTGCAGAATGCAGCTCCTAGAAGCGCGTTTTGAGCCTTTTCGGAGCTAGGCCCTAGGTAGGGCCCTCCCGAGCTGGCTATGGGGGGGTTGCTAGGGCCAGTGTACACAGGGCTTCTTCAGGCTAAATCAGCCTTCTCCGCGAAGGAGAAGACGTTTGGAGTTTGTTTCCAGCTGCGGAGACCACCAGCCAAGCAGCAGTGCCCTTGGAGCCAGAGGCAGCCCAGACCCTCCTTGGCCCTATGGGGAGCCGAGGAATTGGTGAGAACGAGGCAAGCGCTGGGATCCTGAGCCAAGCCGCATCGGGGCTGAGGATTGTTCCCCGAGCCCAGTTTCCCTTTGCAGAATGCAGCTCCTCGAAGCGCGTTTCGTGCCCTTTAGGAGCTCGGCGCTAGGTGGGCCCTCCCGAGCTGGCTATGGGGGAGTTGCTAGGGCCAGTGCACACAGGGCTTCTTCAGGTCAAATCAGCCTTCTCCGCGAAGGAGAAGACGTTTGGAGTTGGTTTCCAGAAGCGGAAACCACCATCCAAGCGGCAGTGCCACGGAGCCAGAGGCAGCCCAGACCCTCCTTGGCCATAGGGGGAGCCGAGGGCTAGGTGAGAACGAGGCAAGGGCTGGGATACTGAGCCGAGCCGCATCGGGGCTGAGGTTTATTCCCCGAGCCCAGTTTCCCTTTGCAGAATGCAGCTCCTCGAAGCGCGTTTCGTGCCCTTTAGGAGCTCGGCCCTAGGTGGGCCCTCCCGAGCTGGCTATGGGGGAGTTGCTAGGGCCAGTGTACACAGGGCTTCTTCAGGCCAAATCAGCCTTCTCCGCGAAGGAGAAGACGTTTGGAGTTGGTTTCCAGCGGCTGAGACCACCAGCCAAGCAGCAGTGCCCACGGAGCCAGAGGCAGCCCAGACCCTCTTTGGCCCTATGGAGAGCCGAGGGCTAGCTTAGAACGAGGCAAGCGCTGGGATCCTGAGCCAAGCCGCATTGGGTCTGAGGTTTGTCCCCCGAGCCCAGTTTCCCTTTGCAGAATGCCGCTCCTCGAAGCGCGTTTCGTGCCGTTTCGGAGCTCGGCCCTAGGTGCCGCCCTCCCGAGCTGGCTATGGGGAGTTGCTAGGGCCAGTGCACACAGGGCTTCTTCAGGCCAAATCAGCCTTCTCTGTGAAGGAGAAGACGTTTGGAGTTGGTTTCCAGCGGCGGAGACCACCAGCCAAGCAGCAGTGCCCTTGGAGCCAGAGGCAGCCCAGACCCTCCTTGGCCCTATGGGGAGCCGAGGAATTGGTGAGAACGAGGCAAGCGCTGGGATCCTGAGCCAAGCCGCATCGGGGCTGAGGATTGTTCCCCGAGCCCAGTTTCCCTTTGCAGAATGCAGCTCCTCGAAGCGCGTTTCGTGCCCTTTAGGAGCTCGGCCCTAGGTGGGCCCTCCCGAGCTGGCTATGGGGGAGTTGCTAGGGCCAGTGCACACAGGGCTTCTTCAAGTCAAATCAGCCTTCTCCGCGAAGGAGAAGACGTTTGGAGTTGGTTTCCGGAAGCGGAAACCACCAGCCAAGCGGCAGTGCCACGGAGCCAGAGGCAGCCCAGACCCTCCTTGGCCCTAGGGGGAGCCGAGGGCTAGGTGAGAACGAGGCAAGGGCTGGGATACTGAGCCGAGCCGCATCGGGGCTGAGGTTTGTTCCCCGAGCCCAGTTTCCCTTTGCAGAATGCAGCTCCTCGAAGCGCGTTTCGTGCCGTTTCTTTTCTCGGCCCTAGGTGGGGCCCTCCCCAGCTGGCTATGGGTAGTTGCAAGGGCCAGTGCACACAGGGCTTCTTCAGGCCAAATCAGCCTTCTCCGCGAAGGAGAAGACGTTTGGAGTTGGTTTCCAGCTGTGGAGACCACCAGCCAAGGAGCAGTGCCCACGGAGCCAGAGGCACCCAGACCCTCCTTGGCCCTATGGGGAGCCTAGGGCTAGGTGAGAACTAGGAAATCGCTGCGCTCCTGAGCCAAGCAGCATCGGGGCTGAGTTTGTTACCCGAGCCGAGTCTCCCTTTGCAGAATGCAGCTCTTAGAAGAGCGTTTTGTTCCGTTTCGGAGCTAGGCCCTTGGTGGGGTCCTCCCGAGCTGGCTATGGGGGAGTTGCTAGGGCCAGTGCACACAGGGCTTCTTCAGGCCAAATCAGCCTTCTCCACGAAGGAGAAGACGTTTGGAGTTGGTTTCCGGCAGCGGAAACCACCAGCCAAGCGGAAGTGCCACGGAGCCAGAGGCAGCCCAGACCTTCCTTGGGCCTAGGGGGAACCGAGGGCTAGGTGAGAACGAGGCAAGCGCTGGGATCCGGAGCCAAGCCGCATCGGGGTTGAGGTTTGTTCCCCGAGCCCAGTTTCCCTTTGCAGAATGCAGCTCCTAGAAGCGCGTTTTGAGCCTTTTCGGAGCTAGGCCCTAGGTAGGGCCCTCCCGAGCTGGCTATGGGGGGGTTGCTAGGGCCAGTGTACACAGGGCTTCTTCAGGCTAAATCAGCCTTCTCCGCGAAGGAGAAGACGTTTGGAGTTTGTTTCCAGCTGCGGAGACCACCAGCCAAGCAGCAGTGCCCACGGAGCCAGAGGCAGCCCAGAACCTCCTTGGGCCTAGGAGGAGCCGAGGGCTAGGTGAGAACTAGGCAAGCGCTGGGATCCTGAGCCAAGCCGCATCGGGGCTGAGGGTTGTTCCCCGAGCCCAGTTTCCCTTTGCAGAATGCAGCTCCTAGAAGCGCGTTTCCTGCCCTTTCGGAGCTCGGCCCTAGGTGGGCACTCCCGAGCTGGCTATGGGGGAGTTGCTAGGGCCAGTGCACACAGGGCTTCTTCAGGCCAAATCAGGCTTCTCCGCGAAGGAGAAGACGTTTGGAGTTGGTTTCCAGCGGCGGAGACCACCAGCCAAGCAGCAGTGCCAACAGATCCAAAGGCAGCCCAGACCCTCCTTGGCCCTAGGGGGAGCCGAGGGCTAGGTGAGAACTAGGCAAGGGCTGGGATCCTGAGCCAAGCCGCATCGGGGCTGAGGGTTGTTCCCCGAGCCCAGTTTCCCTTTGCAGAATGCTGCTCCTAGCAGCGCGTTTTGTGCGGTTTCGGAGCTAGGCCCTAGGTGGGGCCCTCCCGAGCTGGCTATGGGGAGTTGCAAGGGCCAGTGCACACAGGGCTTCTTCAGGCCAAATCAGCCTTCTCCGCGAAGGAGAAGACGTTTGGAGTTGGTTTCCAGCTGTGGAGACCACCAGCCAAGGAGCAGTGCCCACGGAGCCAGAGGCACCCAGACCCTCCTTGGCCCTATGGGGAGCCTAGGGCTAGGTGAGAACTAGGAAATCGCTGCGCTCCTGAGCCAAGCAGCATCGGGGCTGAGTTTGTTACCCGAGCCCAGTCTCCCTTTGCAGAATGCAGCTCATAGAAGAGCGTTTTGTGCCGTTTCGGAGCTAGGCCCTTGGTGGGGTCCTCCCGAGCTGGCTATGGAGGAGTTGCTAGGGCCAGTGCACACAGGGCTTCTTCAGGCCAAATCAGCCTTCTCCGTGAAGGAGAAGATGTTTGGAATTGGTTTCCAGCGGCGGAGATCACCAGCCAAGCAGCAGTGCCCACGGAGCCAGAGGCAGCCCAGACCCTCCTTGGGCCTAGGGGGAGCCGAGGGCTAGGTGAGAACGAGGCAATTGCTGCGATCCTGAGCCAAGCCGCATCGGGGCTGAGGTTTGTTCCCCGAGCCCAGTTTCCCTTTGCAGAATGCAGCTCCTCGAAGCGCGTTTCGTGCCCTTTCTTTTCTCGGCCCTAGGTGGGGCCCTCCCCAGCTGGCTATGGGGGAGTTGCTAGGGCCAGTGCACACAGGGCTTCTTCAGGCCAAATCAGCCTTCTCCGCGAAGGAGAAGACGTTTGGAGTTGGTTTCCAGCGGCGGAGACCACCAGCCAAGCAGCAGTGCCCACGGAGCCAGAGGCAGCCCAGACCTTCCTTGGCCCTAGGGGGAGCGAGGGCTAGGTGAGAACTAGGAAATCGCTGCGCTCCTGAGCCAAGCCGCATCGGGGCTGAGGTTTGTTCCCCGAGCCCAGTTTCCCTTTGCAGAATGCAGCTCCTAGCAGCGCGTTTTGTGCGGTTTCGGAGCTAGGCCCTAGGTGGGGCCCTCCCGAGCTGGCTATGGGTAGTTGCAAGGGCCAGTGCACACAGGGCTTCTTCAGGCCAAATCAGCCTTCTCCGCGAAGGAGAAGACGTTTGGAGTTGGTTTCCAGCTGTGGAGACCACCAGCCAAGGAGCAGTGCCCACGGAGCCAGAGGCACCCAGACCCTCCTTGGCCCTATGGGGAGCCTAGGGCTAGGTGAGAACTAGGAAATCGCTGCGCTCCTGAGCCAAGCAGCATCGGGGCTGAGTTTGTTACCCGAGCCGAGTCTCCCTTTGCAGAATGCAGCTCTTAGAAGAGCGTTTTGTTCCGTTTCGGAGCTAGGCCCTTGGTGGGGTCCTCCCGAGCTGGCTATGGGGGAGTTGCTAGGGCCAGTGCACACAGGGCTTCTTCAGGCCAAATCAGCCTTCTCCACGAAGGAGAAGACGTTTGGAGTTGGTTTCCGGCAGCGGAATCCACCAGCCAAGCGGAAGTGCCACGGAGCCAGAGGCAGCCCAGACCTTCCTTGGGCCTAGGGGGAACCGAGGGCTAGGTGAGAACGAGGCAAGCGCTGGGATCCGGAGCCAAGCCGCATCGGGGTTGAGGTTTGTTCCCCGAGCCCAGTTTCCCTTTGCAGAATGCAGCTCCTAGAAGCGCGTTTTGAGCCTTTTCGGAGCTAGGCCCTAGGTAGGGCCCTCCCGAGCTGGCTATGGGGGGGTTGCTAGGGCCAGTGTACACAGGGCTTCTTCAGGCTAAATCAGCCTTCTCCGCGAAGGAGAAGACGTTTGGAGTTTGTTTCCAGCTGCGGAGACCACCAGCCAAGCAGCAGTGCCCACGGAGCCAGAGGCAGCCCAGAACCTCCTTGGGCCTAGGAGGAGCCGAGGGCTAGGTGAGAACTAGGCAAGCGCTGGGATCCTGAGCCAAGCCGCATCGGGGCTGAGGGTTGTTCCCCGAGCCCAGTTTCCCTTTGCAGAATGCAGCTCCTAGAAGCGCGTTTCCTGCCCTTTCGGAGCTCGGCCCTAGGTGGGCACTCCCGAGCTGGCTATGGGGGAGTTGCTAGGGCCAGTGCACACAGGGCTTCTTCAGGCCAAATCAGGCTTCTCCGCGAAGGAGAAGACGTTTGGAGTTGGTTTCCAGCGGCGGAGACCACCAGCCAAGCAGCAATGCCCACGGAGCCAGAGGCAGCCCAGACCCTCCTTGGGCCTAGGAGGAGCCGAGGGCGAGGTGAGAACGAGGCAAGCGCTGGGATCCTGAGCCAAGCCGCATCGGGGCTGAGGTTTGTTCCCCGAGCCCAGTTTCCCTTTGCAGAATGCAGCTCCTAGAAGCGCGTTTTGAGCCTTTTCGGAGCTAGGCCCTAGGTAGGGCCCTCCCGAGCTTGCTATGGGGGGGTTGCTAGGGCCAGTGTACACAGGGCTTCTTCAGGCCAAATCAGCCTTCTCCGCGAAGGAGAAGACGTTTGGAGTTGGTTTCCAGCGGCGGAGACCACCAGCCAAGCAGCAGTGCCCACGGAGCCAGAGGCAGCCCAGACCCTCTTTGGCCCTATGGAGAGCCGAGGGCTAGCTTAGAACGAGGCAAGCGCTGGGATCCTGAGCCAAGCCGCATTGGGTCTGAGGTTTGTCCCCCGAGCGCAGTTTCCCTTTGCAGAATGCCGCTCCTCGAAGCGCGTTTCGTGCCGTTTCGCAGCTCGGCCCTAGGTGCGGCCCTCCCGAGCTGGCTATGGGGAGTTGCTAGGGCCAGTGCACACAGGGCTTCTTCAGGCCAAATCAGCCTTCTCTGTGAAGGAGGAGACGTTTGGAGTTGGTTTCCAGCGGCGGAGACCACCAGCCAAGCAGCAGTGCCCTTGGAGCCAGAGGCAGCCCAGACCCTCCTTGGCCCTATGGGGAGCCGAGGAATTGGTGAGAACGAGGCAAGCGCTGGGATCCTGAGCCAAGCCGCATCGGGGCTGAGGATTGTTCCCCGAGCCCAGTTTCCCTTTGCAGAATGCAGCTCCTCGAAGCGCGTTTCGTGCCCTTTAGGAGCTCGGCGCTAGGTGGGCCCTCCCGAGCTGGCTATGGGGGAGTTGCTAGGGCCAGTGCACACAGGGCTTCTTCAGGTCAAATCAGCCTTCTCCGCGAAGGAGAAGACGTTTGGAGTTGGTTTCCAGAAGCGGAAACCACCATCCAAGCGGCAGTGCCACGGAGCCAGAGGCAGCCCAGACCCTCCTTGGCCATAGGGGGAGCCGAGGGCTAGGTGAGAACGAGGCAAGGGCTGGGATACTGAGCCGAGCCGCATCGGGGCTGAGGTTTGTTCCCCGAGCCCAGTTTCCCTTTGCAGAATGCAGCTCCTCGAAGCGCGTTTCGTGCCCTTTAGGAGCTCGGCCCTAGGTGGGCCCTCCCGAGCTGGCTATGGGGGAGTTGCTAGGGCCAGTGTACACAGGGCTTCTTCAGGCCAAATCAGCCTTCTCCGCGAAGGAGAAGACGTTTGGAGTTGGTTTCCAGCGGCTGAGACCACCAGCCAAGCAGCAGTGCCCACGGAGCCAGAGGCAGCCCAGACCCTCTTTGGCCCTATGGAGAGCCGAGGGCTAGCTTAGAACGAGGCAAGCGCTGGGATCCTGAGCCAAGCCGCATTGGGTCTGAGGTTTGTCCCCCGAGCCCAGTTTCCCTTTGCAGAATGCCGCTCCTCGAAGCGCGTTTCGTGCCGTTTCGGAGCTCGGCCCTAGGTGCCGCCCTCCCGAGCTGGCTATGGGGAGTTGCTAGGGCCAGTGCACACAGGGCTTCTTCAGGCCAAATCAGCCTTCTCTGTGAAGGAGAAGACGTTTGGAGTTGGTTTCCAGCGGCGGAGACCACCAGCCAAGCAGCAGTGCCCACGGAGCCAGAGGCAGCCCAGACCCTCCCTGGCCCTGTGGGGAGCCTAGGGCTAGGTGAGAACCAGGCAGGCGCTGCGCTCCTGAGCCAGGCCGCATCGGGGCTGAGGTTTGTTCCCCGAGCCCAGTTTCCCTTTGCAGAATGCAGCTCCTAGCAGCGCGTTTTGTGCGGTTTCGGAGCTAGGCCCTAGGTGGGGCCCTCCCGAGCTGGCTCTGGGGGGGTTGCTAGGGCCAGTGCACACAGGGCTTCTTCAGGCCAAATCAGCCTTCTCCGCGAAGGAGAAGACGTTTGGAGTTGGTTTCCAGCGGCGGAGACCACCAGCCAAGCAGCAGTGCCCACGGAGCCAGAGGCAGCCCAGACCCTCCCTGGCCCTATGGGCAGCCTAGGGCTAGGTGAGAACCAGGCAGGCGCTGCGCTCCTGAGCCAAGCCGCATCGGGGCTGAGGTTTGTTCCCCGAGCCCAGTTTCCCTTTGCAGAATGCAGCTCCTAGCAGCGCGTTTTGTGCGGTTTCGGAGCTCGGCCCTAGGTGGGGCCCTCCCGAGCTGGCTCTGGGGGGGTTGCTAGGGCCAGTGCACACAGGGCTTCTTCAGGCCAAATCAGCCTTCTCCGCGAAGGAGAAGACGTTTGGAGTTGGTTTCCAGCGGCGGAGACCACCAGCCAAGCAGCAGTGCCCACGGAGCCAGAGGCAGCCCAGACCCTCCCTGGCCCTATGGGGAGCCTAGGGCTAGGTGAGAAGCAGGCAGGCGCTGCGCTCCTGAGCCAAGCCGCATCGGGGCTGAGGTTTGTTCCCCGAGCCCAGTTTCCCTTTGCAGAATGCAGCTCCTAGCAGCGCGTTTTGTGCGGTTTCGGAGCTAGGCCCTAGGTGGGGCCCTCCCGAGCTGGCTCAGGGGGGGTTGCTAGGGCCAGTGCACACAGGGCTTCTTCAGGCCAAATCAGCCTTCTCCGCGAAGGAGAAGACGTTTGGAGTGGGTTTCCAGCGGCGGAGACCACCAGCCAAGCAGCAGTGCCCACGGAGCCAGAGGCAGCCCAGACCCTCCCTGGCCCTATGGGGAGCCTAGGGCTAGGTGAGAACCAGGCAGGCGCTGCGCTCCTGAGCCAAGCCGCATCGGGGCTGAGGTTTGTTCCCCGAGCCCAGTTTCCCTTTGCAGAATGCAGCTCCTAGCAGCGCGTTTTGTGCGGTTTCGGAGCTAGGCCCTAGGTGGGGCCCTCCCGAGCTGGCTCTGGGGGGGTTGCTAGGGCCAGTGCACACAGGGCTTCTTCAGGCCAAATCAGCCTTCTCCGCGAAGGAGAAGACGTTTGGAGTGGGTTTCCAGCGGCGGAGACCACCAGCCAAGCAGCAGTGCCCACGGAGCCAGAGGCAGCCCAGACCCTCCCTGGCCCTATGGGGAGCCTAGGGCTAGGTGAGAACCAGGCAGGCGCTGCGCTCCTGAGCCAAGCCGCATCGGGGCTGAGGTTTGTTCCCCGAGCCCAGTTTCCCTTTGCAGAATGCAGCTCCTAGCAGCGCGTTTTGTGCGGTTTCGGAGCTAGGCCCTAGGTGGGGCCCTCCCGAGCTGGCTCTGGGGGGGTTGCTAGGGCCAGTGCACACAGGGCTTCTTCAGGCCAAATCAGCCTTCTCCGCGAAGGAGAAGACGTTTGGAGTTGGTTTCCAGCGGCGGAGACCACCAGCCAAGCAGCAGTGCCCACGGAGCCAGAGGCAGCCCAGACCCTCCCTGGCCCTATGGGGAGCCTAGGGCTAGGTGAGAACCAGGCAGGCGCTGCGCTCCTGAGCCAAGCCGCATCGGGGCTGAGGTTTGTTCCCCGAGCCCAGTTTCCCTTTGCAGAATGCAGCTCCTAGCAGCGCGTTTTGTGCGGTTTCGGAGCTAGGCCCTAGGTGGGGCCCTCCCGAGCTGGCTCTGGGGGGGTTGCTAGGGCCAGTGCACACAGGGCTTCTTCAGGCCAAATCAGCCTTCTCCGCGAAGGAGAAGACGTTTGGAGTGGGTTTCCAGCGGCGGAGACCACCAGCCAAGCAGCAGTGCCCACGGAGCCAGAGGCAGCCCAGACCCTCCCTGGCCCTAGGGGGAGCCGAGGGCTAGGTGAGAACGAGGCAAGGGCTGGGATACTGAGCCGAGCCGCATCGGGGCTGAGGTTTGTTCCCCGAGCCCAGTTTCCCTTTGCAGAATGCAGCTCCTCGAAGCGCGTTTCGTGCCGTTTCTTTTCTCGGCCCTAGGTGGGGCCCTCCCCAGCTGGCTATGGGTAGTTGCAAGGGCCAGTGCACACAGGGCTTCTTCAGGCCAAATCAGCCTTCTCCGCGAAGGAGAAGACGTTTGGAGTTGGTTTCCAGCTGTGGAGACCACCAGCCAAGGAGCAGTGCCCACGGAGCCAGAGGCACCCAGACCCTCCTTGGCCCTATGGGGAGCCTAGGGCTAGGTGAGAACTAGGAAATCGCTGCGCTCCTGAGCCAAGCAGCATCGGGGCTGAGTTTGTTACCCGAGCCGAGTCTCCCTTTGCAGAATGCAGCTCTTAGAAGAGCGTTTTGTTCCGTTTCGGAGCTAGGCCCTTGGTGGGGTCCTCCCGAGCTGGCTATGGGGGAGTTGCTAGGGCCAGTGCACACAGGGCTTCTTCAGGCCAAATCAGCCTTCTCCACGAAGGAGAAGACGTTTGGAGTTGGTTTCCGGCAGCGGAAACCACCAGCCAAGCGGAAGTGCCACGGAGCCAGAGGCAGCCCAGACCTTCCTTGGGCCTAGGGGGAACCGAGGGCTAGGTGAGAACGAGGCAAGCGCTGGGATCCGGAGCCAAGCCGCATCGGGGTTGAGGTTTGTTCCCCGAGCCCAGTTTCCCTTTGCAGAATGCAGCTCCTAGAAGCGCGTTTTGAGCCTTTTCGGAGCTAGGCCCTAGGTAGGGCCCTCCCGAGCTGGCTATGGGGGGGTTGCTAGGGCCAGTGTACACAGGGCTTCTTCAGGCTAAATCAGCCTTCTCCGCGAAGGAGAAGACGTTTGGAGTTTGTTTCCAGCTGCGGAGACCACCAGCCAAGCAGCAGTGCCCACGGAGCCAGAGGCAGCCCAGAACCTCCTTGGGCCTAGGAGGAGCCGAGGGCTAGGTGAGAACTAGGCAAGCGCTGGGATCCTGAGCCAAGCCGCATCGGGGCTGAGGGTTGTTCCCCGAGCCCAGTTTCCCTTTGCAGAATGCAGCTCCTAGAAGCGCGTTTCCTGCCCTTTCGGAGCTCGGCCCTAGGTGGGCACTCCCGAGCTGGCTATGGGGGAGTTGCTAGGGCCAGTGCACACAGGGCTTCTTCAGGCCAAATCAGGCTTCTCCGCGAAGGAGAAGACGTTTGGAGTTGGTTTCCAGCGGCGGAGACCACCAGCCAAGCAGCAGTGCCAACAGATCCAAAGGCAGCCCAGACCCTCCTTGGCCCTAGGGGGAGCCGAGGGCTAGGTGAGAACTAGGCAAGGGCTGGGATCCTGAGCCAAGCCGCATCGGGGCTGAGGGTTGTTCCCCGAGCCCAGTTTCCCTTTGCAGAATGCTGCTCCTAGCAGCGCGTTTTGTGCGGTTTCGGAGCTAGGCCCTAGGTGGGGCCCTCCCGAGCTGGCTATGGGGAGTTGCAAGGGCCAGTGCACACAGGGCTTCTTCAGGCCAAATCAGCCTTCTCCGCGAAGGAGAAGACGTTTGGAGTTGGTTTCCAGCTGTGGAGACCACCAGCCAAGGAGCAGTGCCCACGGAGCCAGAGGCACCCAGACCCTCCTTGGCCCTATGGGGAGCCTAGGGCTAGGTGAGAACTAGGAAATCGCTGCGCTCCTGAGCCAAGCAGCATCGGGGCTGAGTTTGTTACCCGAGCCCAGTCTCCCTTTGCAGAATGCAGCTCATAGAAGAGCGTTTTGTGCCGTTTCGGAGCTAGGCCCTTGGTGGGGTCCTCCCGAGCTGGCTATGGAGGAGTTGCTAGGGCCAGTGCACACAGGGCTTCTTCAGGCCAAATCAGCCTTCTCCGTGAAGGAGAAGATGTTTGGAATTGGTTTCCAGCGGCGGAGATCACCAGCCAAGCAGCAGTGCCCACGGAGCCAGAGGCAGCCCAGACCCTCCTTGGGCCTAGGGGGAGCCGAGGGCTAGGTGAGAACGAGGCAATTGCTGCGCTCCTGAGCCAAGCCGCATCGGGGCTGAGGTTTGTTCCCCGAGCCCAGTTTCCCTTTGCAGAATGCAGCTCCTCGAAGCGCGTTTCGTGCCCTTTCTTTTCTCGGCCCTAGGTGGGGCCCTCCCCAGCTGGCTATGGGGGAGTTGCTAGGGCCAGTGCACACAGGGCTTCTTCAGGCCAAATCAGCCTTCTCCGCGAAGGAGAAGACGTTTGGAGTTGGTTTCCAGCGGCGGAGACCACCAGCCAAGCAGCAGTGCCCACGGAGCCAGAGGCAGCCCAGACCTTCCTTGGCCCTAGGGGGAGCGAGGGCTAGGTGAGAACTAGGAAATCGCTGCGCTCCTGAGCCAAGCCGCATCGGGGCTGAGGTTTGTTCCCCGAGCCCAGTTTCCCTTTGCAGAATGCAGCTCCTAGCAGCGCGTTTTGTGCGGTTTCGGAGCTAGGCCCTAGGTGGGGCCCTCCCGAGCTGGCTATGGGTAGTTGCAAGGGCCAGTGCACACAGGGCTTCTTCAGGCCAAATCAGCCTTCTCCGCGAAGGAGAAGACGTTTGGAGTTGGTTTCCAGCTGTGGAGACCACCAGCCAAGGAGCAGTGCCCACGGAGCCAGAGGCACCCAGACCCTCCTTGGCCCTATGGGGAGCCTAGGGCTAGGTGAGAACTAGGAAATCGCTGCGCTCCTGAGCCAAGCAGCATCGGGGCTGAGTTTGTTACCCGAGCCGAGTCTCCCTTTGCAGAATGCAGCTCTTAGAAGAGCGTTTTGTTCCGTTTCGGAGCTAGGCCCTTGGTGGGGTCCTCCCGAGCTGGCTATGGGGGAGTTGCTAGGGCCAGTGCACACAGGGCTTCTTCAGGCCAAATCAGCCTTCTCCACGAAGGAGAAGACGTTTGGAGTTGGTTTCCGGCAGCGGAATCCACCAGCCAAGCGGAAGTGCCACGGAGCCAGAGGCAGCCCAGACCTTCCTTGGGCCTAGGGGGAACCGAGGGCTAGGTGAGAACGAGGCAAGCGCTGGGATCCGGAGCCAAGCCGCATCGGGGTTGAGGTTTGTTCCCCGAGCCCAGTTTCCCTTTGCAGAATGCAGCTCCTAGAAGCGCGTTTTGAGCCTTTTCGGAGCTAGGCCCTAGGTAGGGCCCTCCCGAGCTGGCTATGGGGGGGTTGCTAGGGCCAGTGTACACAGGGCTTCTTCAGGCTAAATCAGCCTTCTCCGCGAAGGAGAAGACGTTTGGAGTTTGTTTCCAGCTGCGGAGACCACCAGCCAAGCAGCAGTGCCCACGGAGCCAGAGGCAGCCCAGAACCTCCTTGGGCCTAGGAGGAGCCGAGGGCTAGGTGAGAACTAGGCAAGCGCTGGGATCCTGAGCCAAGCCGCATCGGGGCTGAGGGTTGTTCCCCGAGCCCAGTTTCCCTTTGCAGAATGCAGCTCCTAGAAGCGCGTTTCCTGCCCTTTCGGAGCTCGGCCCTAGGTGGGCACTCCCGAGCTGGCTATGGGGGAGTTGCTAGGGCCAGTGCACACAGGGCTTCTTCAGGCCAAATCAGGCTTCTCCGCGAAGGAGAAGACGTTTGGAGTTGGTTTCCAGCGGCGGAGACCACCAGCCAAGCAGCAATGCCCACGGAGCCAGAGGCAGCCCAGACCCTCCTTGGGCCTAGGAGGAGCCGAGGGCGAGGTGAGAACGAGGCAAGCGCTGGGATCCTGAGCCAAGCCGCATCGGGGCTGAGGTTTGTTCCCCGAGCCCAGTTTCCCTTTGCAGAATGCAGCTCCTAGAAGCGCGTTTTGAGCCTTTTCGGAGCTAGGCCCTAGGTAGGGCCCTCCCGAGCTTGCTATGGGGGGGTTGCTAGGGCCAGTGTACACAGGGCTTCTTCAGGCCAAATCAGCCTTCTCCGCGAAGGAGAAGACGTTTGGAGTTGGTTTCCAGCGGCGGAGACCACCAGCCAAGCAGCAGTGCCCACGGAGCCAGAGGCAGCCCAGACCCTCTTTGGCCCTATGGAGAGCCGAGGGCTAGCTTAGAACGAGGCAAGCGCTGGGATCCTGAGCCAAGCCGCATTGGGTCTGAGGTTTGTCCCCCGAGCGCAGTTTCCCTTTGCAGAATGCCGCTCCTCGAAGCGCGTTTCGTGCCGTTTCGCAGCTCGGCCCTAGGTGCGGCCCTCCCGAGCTGGCTATGGGGAGTTGCTAGGGCCAGTGCACACAGGGCTTCTTCAGGCCAAATCAGCCTTCTCTGTGAAGGAGAAGACGTTTGGAGTTGGTTTCCAGCGGCGGAGACCACCAGCCAAGCAGCAGTGCCCTTGGAGCCAGAGGCAGCCCAGACCCTCCTTGGCCCTATGGGGAGCCGAGGAATTGGTGAGAACGAGGCAAGCGCTGGGATCCTGAGCCAAGCCGCATCGGGGCTGAGGATTGGTCCCCGAGCCCAGTTTCCCTTTGCAGAATGCAGCTCCTCGAAGCGCGTTTCGTGCCCTTTAGGAGCTCGGCGCTAGGTGGGCCCTCCCGAGCTGGCTATGGGGGAGTTGCTAGGGCCAGTGCACACAGGGCTTCTTCAGGTCAAATCAGCCTTCTCCGCGAAGGAGAAGACGTTTGGAGTTGGTTTCCAGAAGCGGAAACCACCATCCAAGCGGCAGTGCCACGGAGCCAGAGGCAGCCCAGACCCTCCTTGGCCATAGGGGGAGCCGAGGGCTAGGTGAGAACGAGGCAAGGGCTGGGATACTGAGCCGAGCCGCATCGGGGCTGAGGTTTGTTCCCCGAGCCCAGTTTCCCTTTGCAGAATGCAGCTCCTCGAAGCGCGTTTCGTGCCCTTTAGGAGCTCGGCCCTAGGTGGGCCCTCCCGAGCTGGCTATGGGGGAGTTGCTAGGGCCAGTGTACACAGGGCTTCTTCAGGCCAAATCAGCCTTCTCCGCGAAGGAGAAGACGTTTGGAGTTGGTTTCCAGCGGCTGAGACCACCAGCCAAGCAGCAGTGCCCACGGAGCCAGAGGCAGCCCAGACCCTCTTTGGCCCTATGGAGAGCCGAGGGCTAGCTTAGAACGAGGCAAGCGCTGGGATCCTGAGCCAAGCCGCATTGGGTCTGAGGTTTGTCCCCCGAGCCCAGTTTCCCTTTGCAGAATGCCGCTCCTCGAAGCGCGTTTCGTGCCGTTTCGGAGCTCGGCCCTAGGTGCCGCCCTCCCGAGCTGGCTATGGGGAGTTGCTAGGGCCAGTGCACACAGGGCTTCTTCAGGCCAAATCAGCCTTCTCTGTGAAGGAGAAGACGTTTGGAGTTGGTTTCCAGCGGCGGAGACCACCAGCCAAGCAGCAGTGCCCACGGAGCCAGAGGCAGCCCAGACCCTCCCTGGCCCTGTGGGGAGCCTAGGGCTAGGTGAGAACCAGGCAGGCGCTGCGCTCCTGAGCCAGGCCGCATCGGGGCTGAGGTTTGTTCCCCGAGCCCAGTTTCCCTTTGCAGAATGCAGCTCCTAGCAGCGCGTTTTGTGCGGTTTCGGAGCTAGGCCCTAGGTGGGGCCCTCCCGAGCTGGCTCTGGGGGGGTTGCTAGGGCCAGTGCACACAGGGCTTCTTCAGGCCAAATCAGCCTTCTCCGCGAAGGAGAAGACGTTTGGAGTTGGTTTCCAGCGGCGGAGACCACCAGCCAAGCAGCAGTGCCCACGGAGCCAGAGGCAGCCCAGACCCTCCCTGGCCCTATGGGCAGCCTAGGGCTAGGTGAGAACCAGGCAGGCGCTGCGCTCCTGAGCCAAGCCGCATCGGGGCTGAGGTTTGTTCCCCGAGCCCAGTTTCCCTTTGCAGAATGCAGCTCCTAGCAGCGCGTTTTGTGCGGTTTCGGAGCTAGGCCCTAGGTGGGGCCCTCCCGAGCTGGCTCTGGGGGGGTTGCTAGGGCCAGTGCACACAGGGCTTCTTCAGGCCAAATCAGCCTTCTCCGCGAAGGAGAAGACGTTTGGAGTTGGTTTCCAGCGGCGGAGACCACCAGCCAAGCAGCAGTGCCCACGGAGCCAGAGGCAGCCCAGACCCTCCCTGGCCCTATGGGGAGCCTAGGGCTAGGTGAGAAGCAGGCAGGCGCTGCGCTCCTGAGCCAAGCCGCATCGGGGCTGAGGTTTGTTCCCCGAGCCCAGTTTCCCTTTGCAGAATGCAGCTCCTAGCAGCGCGTTTTGTGCGGTTTCGGAGCTAGGCCCTAGGTGGGGCCCTCCCGAGCTGGCTCAGGGGGGGTTGCTAGGGCCAGTGCACACAGGGCTTCTTCAGGCCAAATCAGCCTTCTCCGCGAAGGAGAAGACGTTTGGAGTGGGTTTCCAGCGGCGGAGACCACCAGCCAAGCAGCAGTGCCCACGGAGCCAGAGGCAGCCCAGACCCTCCCTGGCCCTATGGGGAGCCTAGGGCTAGGTGAGAACCAGGCAGGCGCTGCGCTCCTGAGCCAAGCCGCATCGGGGCTGAGGTTTGTTCCCCGAGCCCAGTTTCCCTTTGCAGAATGCAGCTCCTAGCAGCGCGTTTTGTGCGGTTTCGGAGCTAGGCCCTAGGTGGGGCCCTCCCGAGCTGGCTCTGGGGGGGTTGCTAGGGCCAGTGCACACAGGGCTTCTTCAGGCCAAATCAGCCTTCTCCGCGAAGGAGAAGACGTTTGGAGTGGGTTTCCAGCGGCGGAGACCACCAGCCAAGCAGCAGTGCCCACGGAGCCAGAGGCAGCCCAGACCCTCCCTGGCCCTATGGGGAGCCTAGGGCTAGGTGAGAACCAGGCAGGCGCTGCGCTCCTGAGCCAAGCCGCATCGGGGCTGAGGTTTGTTCCCCGAGCCCAGTTTCCCTTTGCAGAATGCAGCTCCTAGCAGCGCGTTTTGTGCGGTTTCGGAGCTAGGCCCTAGGTGGGGCCCTCCCGAGCTGGCTCTGGGGGGGTTGCTAGGGCCAGTGCACACAGGGCTTCTTCAGGCCAAATCAGCCTTCTCCGCGAAGGAGAAGACGTTTGGAGTTGGTTTCCAGCGGCGGAGACCACCAGCCAAGCAGCAGTGCCCACGGAGCCAGAGGCAGCCCAGACCCTCCCTGGCCCTATGGGGAGCCTAGGGCTAGGTGAGAACCAGGCAGGCGCTGCGCTCCTGAGCCAAGCCGCATCGGGGCTGAGGTTTGTTCCCCGAGCCCAGTTTCCCTTTGCAGAATGCAGCTCCTAGCAGCGCGTTTTGTGCGGTTTCGGAGCTAGGCCCTAGGTGGGGCCCTCCCGAGCTGGCTCTGGGGGGGTTGCTAGGGCCAGTGCACACAGGGCTTCTTCAGGCCAAATCAGCCTTCTCCGCGAAGGAGAAGACGTTTGGAGTGGGTTTCCAGCGGCGGAGACCACCAGCCAAGCAGCAGTGCCCACGGAGCCAGAGGCAGCCCAGACCCTCCCTGGCCCTATGGGCAGCCTAGGGCTAGGTGAGAACCAGGCAGGCGCTGCGCTCCTGAGCCAAGCCGCATCGGGGCTGAGGTTTGTTCCCCGAGCCCAGTTTCCCTTTGCAGAATGCAGCTCCTAGCAGCGCGTTTTGTGCGGTTTCGGAGCTAGGCCCTAGGTGGGGCCCTCCCGAGCTGGCTCTGGGGGGGTTGCTAGGGCCAGTGCACACAGGGCTTCTTCAGGCCAAATCAGCCTTCTCCGCGAAGGAGAAGATGTTTGGAGTTGGTTTCCAGCGGCGGAGACCACCAGCCAAGCAGCAGTGCCCACGGAGCCAGAGGCAGCCCAGACCCTCCCTGGCCCTATGGGGAGCCTAGGGCTAGGTGAGAAGCAGGCAGGCGCTGCGCTCCTGAGCCAAGCCGCATCGGGGCTGAGGTTTGTTCCCCGAGCCCAGTTTCCCTTTGCAGAATGCAGCTCCTAGCAGCGCGTTTTGTGCGGTTTCGGAGCTAGGCCCTAGGTGGGGCCCTCCCGAGCTGGCTCTGGGGGGGGTTGCTAGGGCCAGTGCACACAGGGCTTCTTCAGGCCAAATCAGCCTTCTCCGCGAAGGAGAAGACGTTTGGAGTTGGTTTCCAGCGGCGGAGACCACCAGCCAAGCAGCAGTGCCCACGGAGCCAGAGGCAGCCCAGACCCTCCCTGGCCCTGTGGGGAGCCTAGGGCTAGGTGAGAACCAGGCAGGCGCTGCGCTCCTGAGCCAGGCCGCATCGGGGCTGAGGTTTGTTCCCCGAGCCCAGTTTCCCTTTGCAGAATGCAGCTCCTAGCAGCGCGTTTTGTGCGGTTTCGGAGCTAGGCCCTAGGTGGGGCCCTCCCGAGCTGGCTCTGGGGGGGTTGCTAGGGCCAGTGCACACAGGGCTTCTTCAGGCCAAATCAGCCTTCTCCGCGAAGGAGAAGACGTTTGGAGTTGGTTTCCAGCGGCGGAGACCACCAGCCAAGCAGCAGTGCCCACGGAGCCAGAGGCAGCCCAGACCCTCCCTGGCCCTATGGGCAGCCTAGGGCTAGGTGAGAACCAGGCAGGCGCTGCGCTCCTGAGCCAAGCCGCATCGGGGCTGAGGTTTGTTCCCCGAGCCCAGTTTCCCTTTGCAGAATGCAGCTCCTAGCAGCGCGTTTTGTGCGGTTTCGGAGCTAGGCCCTAGGTGGGGCCCTCCCGAGCTGGCTCTGGGGGGGTTGCTAGGGCCAGTGCACACAGGGCTTCTTCAGGCCAAATCAGCCTTCTCCGCGAAGGAGAAGACGTTTGGAGTTGGTTTCCAGCGGCGGAGACCACCAGCCAAGCAGCAGTGCCCACGGAGCCAGAGGCAGCCCAGACCCTCCCTGGCCCTATGGGCAGCCTAGGGCTAGGTGAGAAGCAGGCAGGCGCTGCGCTCCTGAGCCAAGCCGCATCGGGGCTGAGGTTTGTTCCCCGAGCCCAGTTTCCCTTTGCAGAATGCAGCTCCTAGCAGCGCGTTTTGTGCGGTTTCGGAGCTAGGCCCTAGGTGGGGCCCTCCCGAGCTGGCTCTGGGGGGGTTGCTAGGGCCAGTGCACACAGGGCTTCTTCAGGCCAAATCAGCCTTCTCCGCGAAGGAGAAGACGTTTGGAGTTGGTTTCCAGCGGCGGAGACCACCAGCCAAGCAGCAGTGCCCACGGAGCCAGAGGCAGCCCAGACCCTCCCTGGCCCTATGGGCAGCCTAGGGCTAGGTGAGAACCAGGCAGGCGCTGCGCTCCTGAGCCAAGCCGCATCGGGGCTGAGGTTTGTTCCCCGAGCCCAGTTTCCCTTTGCAGAATGCAGCTCCTAGCAGCGCGTTTTGTGCGGTTTCGGAGCTAGGCCCTAGGTGGGGCCCTCCCGAGCTGGCTATGGGGGGGTTGCTAGGGCCAGTGCACACAGGGCTTCTTCAGGCCAAATCAGCCTTCTCCGCGAAGGAGAAGACGTTTGGAGTGGGTTTCCAGCGGCGGAGACCACCAGCCAAGCAGCAGTGCCCACGGAGCCAGAGGCAGCCCAGACCCTCCCTGGCCCTATGGGGAGCCTAGGGCTAGGTGAGAACCAGGCAGGCGCTGCGCTCCTGAGCCAAGCCGCATCGGGGCTGAGGTTTGTTCCCCGAGCCCAGTTTCCCTTTGCAGAATGCAGCTCCTAGCAGCGCGTTTTGTGCGGTTTCGGAGCTAGGCCCTAGGTGGGGCCCTCCCGAGCTGGCTCTGGGGGGGTTGCTAGGGCCAGTGCACACAGGGCTTCTTCAGGCCAAATCAGCCTTCTCCGCGAAGGAGAAGACGTTTGGAGTGGGTTTCCAGCGGCGGAGACCACCAGCCAAGCAGCAGTGCCCACGGAGCCAGAGGCAGCCCAGACCCTCCCTGGCCCTATGGGCAGCCTAGGGCTAGGTGAGAACCAGGCAGGCGCTGCGCTCCTGAGCCAAGCCGCATCGGGGCTGAGGTTTGTTCCCCGAGCCCAGTTTCCCTTTGCAGAATGCAGCTCCTAGCAGCGCGTTTTGTGCGGTTTCGGAGCTAGGCCCTAGGTGGGGCCCTCCCGAGCTGGCTCTGGGGGGGTTGCTAGGGCCAGTGCACACAGGGCTTCTTCAGGCCAAATCAGCCTTCTCCGCGAAGGAGAAGACGTTTGGAGTGGGTTTCCAGCGGCGGAGACCACCAGCCAAGCAGCAGTGCCCACGGAGCCAGAGGCAGCCCAGACCCTCCCTGGCCCTATGGGGAGCCTAGGGCTAGGTGAGAACCAGGCAGGCGCTGCGCTCCTGAGCCAAGCCGCATCGGGGCTGAGGTTTGTTCCCCGAGCCCAGTTTCCCTTTGCAGAATGCAGCTCCTAGCAGCGCGTTTTGTGCGGTTTCGGAGCTAGGCCCTAGGTGGGGCCCTCCCGAGCTGGCTCTGGGGGGGTTGCTAGGGCCAGTGCACACAGGGCTTCTTCAGGCCAAATCAGCCTTCTCCGCGAAGGAGACGACGTTTGGAGTGGGTTTCCAGCGGCGGAGACCACCAGCCAAGCAGCAGTGCCCACGGAGCCAGAGGCAGCCCAGACCCTCCCTGGCCCTATGGGGAGCCTAGGGCTAGGTGAGAAGCAGGCAGGCGCTGCGCTCCTGAGCCAAGCCGCATCGGGGCTGAGGTTTGTTCCCCGAGCCCAGTTTCCCTTTGCAGAATGCAGCTCCTAGCAGCGCGTTTTGTGCGGTTTCGGAGCTAGGCCCTAGGTGGGGCCCTCCCGAGCTGGCTCTGGGGGGGTTGCTAGGGCCAGTGCACACAGGGCTTCTTCAGGCCAAATCAGCCTTCTCCGCGAAGGAGAAGACGTTTGGAGTGGGTTTCCAGCGGCGGAGACCACCAGCCAAGCAGCAGTGCCCACGGAGCCAGAGGCAGCCCAGACCCTCCCTGGCCCTATGGGGAGCCTAGGGCTAGGTGAGAACCAGGCAGGCGCTGCGCTCCTGAGCCAAGCCGCATCGGGGCTGAGGTTTGTTCCCCGAGCCCAGTTTCCCTTTGCAGAATGCAGCTCCTAGCAGCGCGTTTTGTGCGGTTTCGGAGCTAGGCCCTAGGTGGGGCCCTCCCGAGCTGGCTCTGGGGGGGTTGCTAGGGCCAGTGCACACAGGGCTTCTTCAGGCCAAATCAGCCTTCTCCGCGAAGGAGACGACGTTTGGAGTGGGTTTCCAGCGGCGGAGACCACCAGCCAAGCAGCAGTGCCCACGGAGCCAGAGGCAGCCCAGACCCTCCCTGGCCCTATGGGCAGCCTAGGGCTAGGTGAGAACCAGGCAGGCGCTGCGCTCCTGAGCCAAGCCGCATCGGGGCTGAGGTTTGTTCCCCGAGCCCAGTTTCCCTTTGCAGAATGCAGCTCCTAGCAGCGCGTTTTGTGCGGTTTCGGAGCTAGGCCCTAGGTGGGGCCCTCCCGAGCTGGCTCTGGGGGGGTTGCTAGGGCCAGTGCACACAGGGCTTCTTCAGGCCAAATCAGCCTTCTCCGCGAAGGAGAAGACGTTTGGAGTGGGTTTCCAGCGGCGGAGACCACCAGCCAAGCAGCAGTGCCCACGGAGCCAGAGGCAGCCCAGACCCTCCCTGGCCCTATGGGGAGCCTAGGGCTAGGTGAGAACCAGGCAGGCGCTGCGCTCCTGAGCCAAGCCGCATCGGGGCTGAGGTTTGTTCCCCGAGCCCAGTTTCCCTTTGCAGAATGCAGCTCCTAGCAGCGCGTTTTGTGCGGTTTCGGAGCTAGGCCCTAGGTGGGGCCCTCCCGAGCTGGCTCTGGGGGGGTTGCTAGGGCCAGTGCACACAGGGCTTCTTCAGGCCAAATCAGCCTTCTCCGCGAAGGAGAAGACGTTTGGAGTGGGTTTCCAGCGGCGGAGACCACCAGCCAAGCAGCAGTGCCCACGGAGCCAGAGGCAGCCCAGACCCTCCCTGGCCCTATGGGCAGCCTAGGGCTAGGTGAGAACCAGGCAGGCGCTGCGCTCCTGAGCCAAGCCGCATCGGGGCTGAGGTTTGTTCCCCGAGCCCAGTTTCCCTTTGCAGAATGCAGCTCCTAGCAGCGCGTTTTGTGCGGTTTCGGAGCTAGGCCCTAGGTGGGGCCCTCCCGAGCTGGCTCTGGGGGGGTTGCTAGGGCCAGTGCACACAGGGCTTCTTCAGGCCAAATCAGCCTTCTCCGCGAAGGAGAAGACGTTTGGAGTTGGTTTCCAGCGGCGGAGACCACCAGCCAAGCAGCAGTGCCCACGGAGCCAGAGGCAGCCCAGACCCTCCCTGGCCCTATGGGCAGCCTAGGGCTAGGTGAGAACCAGGCAGGCGCTGCGCTCCTGAGCCAAGCCGCATCGGGGCTGAGGTTTGTTCCCCGAGCCCAGTTTCCCTTTGCAGAATGCAGCTCCTAGCAGCGCGTTTTGTGCGGTTTCGGAGCTAGGCCCTAGGTGGGGCCCTCCCGAGCTGGCTCTGGGGGGGTTGCTAGGGCCAGTGCACACAGGGCTTCTTCAGGCCAAATCAGCCTTCTCCGCGAAGGAGAAGACGTTTGGAGTGGGTTTCCAGCGGCGGAGACCACCAGCCAAGCAGCAGTGCCCACGGAGCCAGAGGCAGCCCAGACCCTCCCTGGCCCTATGGGGAGCCTAGGGCTAGGTGAGAACCAGGCAGGCGCTGCGCTCCTGAGCCAAGCCGCATCGGGGCTGAGGTTTGTTCCCCGAGCCCAGTTTCCCTTTGCAGAATGCAGCTCCTAGCAGCGCGTTTTGTGCGGTTTCGGAGCTAGGCCCTAGGTGGGGCCCTCCCGAGCTGGCTCTGGGGGGGTTGCTAGGGCCAGTGCACACAGGGCTTCTTCAGGCCAAATCAGCCTTCTCCGCGAAGGAGAAGACGTTTGGAGTGGGTTTCCAGCGGCGGAGACCACCAGCCAAGCAGCAGTGCCCACGGAGCCAGAGGCAGCCCAGACCCTCCCTGGCCCTATGGGGAGCCTAGGGCTAGGTGAGAACCAGGCAGGCGCTGCGCTCCTGAGCCAAGCCGCATCGGGGCTGAGGTTTGTTCCCCGAGCCCAGTTTCCCTTTGCAGAATGCAGCTCCTAGCAGCGCGTTTTGTGCGGTTTCGGAGCTAGGCCCTAGGTGGGGCCCTCCCGAGCTGGCTCTGGGGGGGTTGCTAGGGCCAGTGCACACAGGGCTTCTTCAGGCCAAATCAGCCTTCTCCGCGAAGGAGAAGACGTTTGGAGTGGGTTTCCAGCGGCGGAGACCACCAGCCAAGCAGCAGTGCCCACGGAGCCAGAGGCAGCCCAGACCCTCCCTGGCCCTATGGGGAGCCTAGGGCTAGGTGAGAACCAGGCAGGCGCTGCGCTCCTGAGCCAAGCCGCATCGGGGCTGAGGTTTGTTCCCCGAGCCCAGTTTCCCTTTGCAGAATGCAGCTCCTAGCAGCGCGTTTTGTGCGGTTTCGGAGCTAGGCCCTAGGTGGGGCCCTCCCGAGCTGGCTCTGGGGGGGTTGCTAGGGCCAGTGCACACAGGGCTTCTTCAGGCCAAATCAGCCTTCTCCGCGAAGGAGAAGACGTTTGGAGTGGGTTTCCAGCGGCGGAGACCACCAGCCAAGCAGCAGTGCCCACGGAGCCAGAGGCAGCCCAGACCCTCCCTGGCCCTATGGGGAGCCTAGGGCTAGGTGAGAACCAGGCAGGCGCTGCGCTCCTGAGCCAAGCCGCATCGGGGCTGAGGTTTGTTCCCCGAGCCCAGTTTCCCTTTGCAGAATGCAGCTCCTAGCAGCGCGTTTTGTGCGGTTTCGGAGCTAGGCCCTAGGTGGGGCCCTCCCGAGCTGGCTCTGGGGGGGTTGCTAGGGCCAGTGCACACAGGGCTTCTTCAGGCCAAATCAGCCTTCTCCGCGAAGGAGAAGACGTTTGGAGTGGGTTTCCAGCGGCGGAGACCACCAGCCAAGCAGCAGTGCCCACGGAGCCAGAGGCAGCCCAGACCCTCCCTGGCCCTATGGGGAGCCTAGGGCTAGGTGAGAAGCAGGCAGGCGCTGCGCTCCTGAGCCAAGCCGCATCGGGGCTGAGGTTTGTTCCCCGAGCCCAGTTTCCCTTTGCAGAATGCAGCTCCTAGCAGCGCGTTTTGTGTGGTTTCGGAGCTAGGCCCTAGGTGGGGCCCTCCCGAGCTGGCTCTGGGGGGGTTGCTAGGGCCAGTGCACACAGGGCTTCTTCAGGCCAAATCAGCCTTCTCCGCGAAGGAGAAGACGTTTGGAGTGGGTTTCCAGCGGCGGAGACCACCAGCCAAGCAGCAGTGCCCACGGAGCCAGAGGCAGCCCAGACCCTCCCTGGCCCTATGGGCAGCCTAGGGCTAGGTGAGAACCAGGCAGGCGCTGCGCTCCTGAGCCAAGCCGCATCGGGGCTGAGGTTTGTTCCCCGAGCCCAGTTTCCCTTTGCAGAATGCAGCTCCTAGCAGCGCGTTTTGTGCGGTTTCGGAGCTAGGCCCTAGGTGGGGCCCTCCCGAGCTGGCTCTGGGGGGGTTGCTAGGGCCAGTGCACACAGGGCTTCTTCAGGCCAAATCAGCCTTCTCCGCGAAGGAGAAGACGTTTGGAGTGGGTTTCCAGCGGCGGAGACCACCAGCCAAGCAGCAGTGCCCACGGAGCCAGAGGCAGCCCAGACCCTCCCTGGCCCTATGGGGAGCCTAGGGCTAGGTGAGAACCAGGCAGGCGCTGCGCTCCTGAGCCAAGCCGCATCGGGGCTGAGGTTTGTTCCCCGAGCCCAGTTTCCCTTTGCAGAATGCAGCTCCTAGCAGCGCGTTTTGTGCGGTTTCGGAGCTAGGCCCTAGGTGGGGCCCTCCCGAGCTGGCTCTGGGGGGGTTGCTAGGGCCAGTGCACACAGGGCTTCTTCAGGCCAAATCAGCCTTCTCCGCGAAGGAGACGACGTTTGGAGTGGGTTTCCAGCGGCGGAGACCACCAGCCAAGCAGCAGTGCCCACGGAGCCAGAGGCAGCCCAGACCCTCCCTGGCCCTATGGGCAGCCTAGGGCTAGGTGAGAACCAGGCAGGCGCTGCGCTCCTGAGCCAAGCCGCATCGGGGCTGAGGTTTGTTCCCCGAGCCCAGTTTCCCTTTGCAGAATGCAGCTCCTAGCAGCGCGTTTTGTGCGGTTTCGGAGCTAGGCCCTAGGTGGGGCCCTCCCGAGCTGGCTCTGGGGGGGTTGCTAGGGCCAGTGCACACAGGGCTTCTTCAGGCCAAATCAGCCTTCTCCGCGAAGGAGAAGACGTTTGGAGTGGGTTTCCAGCGGCGGAGACCACCAGCCAAGCAGCAGTGCCCACGGAGCCAGAGGCAGCCCAGACCCTCCCTGGCCCTATGGGGAGCCTAGGGCTAGGTGAGAACCAGGCAGGCGCTGCGCTCCTGAGCCAAGCCGCATCGGGGCTGAGGTTTGTTCCCCGAGCCCAGTTTCCCTTTGCAGAATGCAGCTCCTAGCAGCGCGTTTTGTGCGGTTTCGGAGCTAGGCCCTAGGTGGGGCCCTCCCGAGCTGGCTCTGGGGGGGTTGCTAGGGCCAGTGCACACAGGGCTTCTTCAGGCCAAATCAGCCTTCTCCGCGAAGGAGAAGACGTTTGGAGTGGGTTTCCAGCGGCGGAGACCACCAGCCAAGCAGCAGTGCCCACGGAGCCAGAGGCAGCCCAGACCCTCCCTGGCCCTATGGGCAGCCTAGGGCTAGGTGAGAACCAGGCAGGCGCTGCGCTCCTGAGCCAAGCCGCATCGGGGCTGAGGTTTGTTCCCCGAGCCCAGTTTCCCTTTGCAGAATGCAGCTCCTAGCAGCGCGTTTTGTGCGGTTTCGGAGCTAGGCCCTAGGTGGGGCCCTCCCGAGCTGGCTCTGGGGGGGTTGCTAGGGCCAGTGCACACAGGGCTTCTTCAGGCCAAATCAGCCTTCTCCGCGAAGGAGAAGACGTTTGGAGTGGGTTTCCAGCGGCGGAGACCACCAGCCAAGCAGCAGTGCCCACGGAGCCAGAGGCAGCCCAGACCCTCCCTGGCCCTATGGGGAGCCTAGGGCTAGGTGAGAACCAGGCAGGCGCTGCGCTCCTGAGCCAAGCCGCATCGGGGCTGAGGTTTGTTCCCCGAGCCCAGTTTCCCTTTGCAGAATGCAGCTCCTAGCAGCGCGTTTTGTGCGGTTTCGGAGCTAGGCCCTAGGTGGGGCCCTCCCGAGCTGGCTCTGGGGGGGTTGCTAGGGCCAGTGCACACAGGGCTTCTTCAGGCCAAATCAGCCTTCTCCGCGAAGGAGAAGACGTTTGGAGTGGGTTTCCAGCGGCGGAGACCACCAGCCAAGCAGCAGTGCCCACGGAGCCAGAGGCAGCCCAGACCCTCCCTGGCCCTATGGGCAGCCTAGGGCTAGGTGAGAACCAGGCAGGCGCTGCGCTCCTGAGCCAAGCCGCATCGGGGCTGAGGTTTGTTCCCCGAGCCCAGTTTCCCTTTGCAGAATGCAGCTCCTAGCAGCGCGTTTTGTGCGGTTTCGGAGCTAGGCCCTAGGTGGGGCCCTCCCGAGCTGGCTCTGGGGGGGTTGCTAGGGCCAGTGCACACAGGGCTTCTTCAGGCCAAATCAGCCTTCTCCGCGAAGGAGAAGACGTTTGGAGTGGGTTTCCAGCGGCGGAGACCACCAGCCAAGCAGCAGTGCCCACGGAGCCAGAGGCAGCCCAGACCCTCCCTGGCCCTATGGGCAGCCTAGGGCTAGGTGAGAACCAGGCAGGCGCTGCGCTCCTGAGCCAAGCCGCATCGGGGCTGAGGTTTGTTCCCCGAGCCCAGTTTCCCTTTGCAGAATGCAGCTCCTAGCAGCGCGTTTTGTGCGGTTTCGGAGCTAGGCCCTAGGTGGGGCCCTCCCGAGCTGGCTCTGGGGGGGTTGCTAGGGCCAGTGCACACAGGGCTTCTTCAGGCCAAATCAGCCTTCTCCACGAAGGAGACGACGTTTGGAGTGGGTTTCCAGCGGCGGAGACCACCAGCCAAGCAGCAGTGCCCACGGAGCCAGAGGCAGCCCAGACCCTCCCTGGCCCTATGGGGAGCCTAGGGCTAGGTGAGAACCAGGCAGGCGCTGCGCTCCTGAGCCAAGCCGCATCGGGGCTGAGGTTTGTTCCCCGAGCCCAGTTTCCCTTTGCAGAATGCAGCTCCTAGCAGCGCGTTTTGTGCGGTTTCGGAGCTAGGCCCTAGGTGGGGCCCTCCCGAGCTGGCTCTGGGGGGGTTGCTAGGGCCAGTGCACACAGGGCTTCTTCAGGCCAAATCAGCCTTCTCCGCGAAGGAGAAGACGTTTGGAGTGGGTTTCCAGCGGCGGAGACCACCAGCCAAGCAGCAGTGCCCACGGAGCCAGAGGCAGCCCAGACCCTCCCTGGCCCTATGGGGAGCCTAGGGCTAGGTGAGAACCAGGCAGGCGCTGCGCTCCTGAGCCAAGCCGCATCGGGGCTGAGGTTTGTTCCCCGAGCCCAGTTTCCCTTTGCAGAATGCAGCTCCTAGCAGCGCGTTTTGTGCGGTTTCGGAGCTAGGCCCTAGGTGGGGCCCTCCCGAGCTGGCTCTGGGGGGGTTGCTAGGGCCAGTGCACACAGGGCTTCTTCAGGCCAAATCAGCCTTCTCCGCGAAGGAGAAGACGTTTGGAGTGGGTTTCCAGCGGCGGAGACCACCAGCCAAGCAGCAGTGCCCACGGAGCCAGAGGCAGCCCAGACCCTCCCTGGCCCTATGGGGAGCCTAGGGCTAGGTGAGAACCAGGCAGGCGCTGCGCTCCTGAGCCAAGCCGCATCGGGGCTGAGGTTTGTTCCCCGAGCCCAGTTTCCCTTTGCAGAATGCAGCTCCTAGCAGCGCGTTTTGTGCGGTTTCGGAGCTAGGCCCTAGGTGGGGCCCTCCCGAGCTGGCTCTGGGGGGGTTGCTAGGGCCAGTGCACACAGGGCTTCTTCAGGCCAAATCAGCCTTCTCCGCGAAGGAGAAGACGTTTGGAGTGGGTTTCCAGCGGCGGAGACCACCAGCCAAGCAGCAGTGCCCACGGAGCCAGAGGCAGCCCAGACCCTCCCTGGCCCTATGGGCAGCCTAGGGCTAGGTGAGAACCAGGCAGGCGCTGCGCTCCTGAGCCAAGCCGCATCGGGGCTGAGGTTTGTTCCCCGAGCCCAGTTTCCCTTTGCAGAATGCAGCTCCTAGCAGCGCGTTTTGTGCGGTTTCGGAGCTAGGCCCTAGGTGGGGCCCTCCCGAGCTGGCTCTGGGGGGGTTGCTAGGGCCAGTGCACACAGGGCTTCTTCAGGCCAAATCAGCCTTCTCCGCGAAGGAGAAGACGTTTGGAGTGGGTTTCCAGCGGCGGAGACCACCAGCCAAGCAGCAGTGCCCACGGAGCCAGAGGCAGCTCAGACCCTCCCTGGCCCTATGGGGAGCCTAGGGCTAGGTGAGAACCAGGCAGGCGCTGCGCTCCTGAGCCAAGCCGCATCGGGGCTGAGGTTTGTTCCCCGAGCCCAGTTTCCCTTTGCAGAATGCAGCTCCTAGCAGCGCGTTTTGTGCGGTTTCGGAGCTAGGCCCTAGGTGGGGCCCTCCCGAGCTGGCTCTGGGGGGGTTGCTAGGGCCAGTGCACACAGGGCTTCTTCAGGCCAAATCAGCCTTCTCCGCGAAGGAGAAGACGTTTGGAGTGGGTTTCCAGCGGCGGAGACCACCAGCCAAGCAGCAGTGCCCACGGAGCCAGAGGCAGCCCAGACCCTCCCTGGCCCTATGGGGAGCCTAGGGCTAGGTGAGAACCAGGCAGGCGCTGCGCTCCTGAGCCAAGCCGCATCGGGGCTGAGGTTTGTTCCCCGAGCCCAGTTTCCCTTTGCAGAATGCAGCTCCTAGCAGCGCGTTTTGTGCGGTTTCGGAGCTAGGCCCTAGGTGGGGCCCTCCCGAGCTGGCTCTGGGGGGGTTGCTAGGGCCAGTGCACACAGGGCTTCTTCAGGCCAAATCAGCCTTCTCCGCGAAGGAGAAGACGTTTGGAGTGGGTTTCCAGCGGCGGAGACCACCAGCCAAGCAGCAGTGCCCACGGAGCCAGAGGCAGCCCAGACCCTCCCTGGCCCTAAGGGCAGCCTAGGGCTAGGTGAGAACCAGGCAGGCGCTGCGCTCCTGAACCAAGCCGCATCGGGGCTGAGGTTTGTTCCCCGAGCCCAGTTTCCCTTTGCAGAATGCAGCTCCTAGCAGCGCGTTTTGTGCGGTTTCGGAGCTAGGCCCTAGGTGGGGCCCTCCCGAGCTGGCTCTGGGGGGGTTGCTAGGGCCAGTGCACACAGGGCTTCTTCAGGCCAAATCAGCCTTCTCCGCGAAGGAGACGACGTTTGGAGTGGGTTTCCAGCGGCGGAGACCACCAGCCAAGCAGCAGTGCCCACGGAGCCAGAGGCAGCCCAGACCCTCCCTGGCCCTATGGGGAGCCTAGGGCTAGGTGAGAAGCAGGCAGGCGCTGCGCTCCTGAGCCAAGCCGCATCGGGGCTGAGGTTTGTTCCCCGAGCCCAGTTTCCCTTTGCAGAATGCAGCTCCTAGCAGCGCGTTTTGTGCGGTTTCGGAGCTAGGCCCTAGGTGGGGCCCTCCCGAGCTGGCTCTGGGGGGGTTGCTAGGGCCAGTGCACACAGGGCTTCTTCAGGCCAAATCAGCCTTCTCCGCGAAGGAGAAGACGTTTGGAGTGGGTTTCCAGCGGCGGAGACCACCAGCCAAGCAGCAGTGCCCACGGAGCCAGAGGCAGCCCAGACCCTCCCTGGCCCTATGGGGAGCCTAGGGCTAGGTGAGAACCAGGCAGGCGCTGCGCTCCTGAGCCAAGCCGCATCGGGGCTGAGGTTTGTTCCCCGAGCCCAGTTTCCCTTTGCAGAATGCAGCTCCTAGCAGCGCGTTTTGTGCGGTTTCGGAGCTAGGCCCTAGGTGGGGCCCTCCCGAGCTGGCTCTGGGGGGGTTGCTAGGGCCAGTGCACACAGGGCTTCTTCAGGCCAAATCAGCCTTCTCCGCGAAGGAGAAGACGTTTGGAGTGGGTTTCCAGCGGCGGAGACCACCAGCCAAGCAGCAGTGCCCACGGAGCCAGAGGCAGCTCAGACCCTCCCTGGCCCTATGGGGAGCCTAGGGCTAGGTGAGAACCAGGCAGGCGCTGCGCTCCTGAGCCAAGCCGCATCGGGGCTGAGGTTTGTTCCCCGAGCCCAGTTTCCCTTTGCAGAATGCAGCTCCTAGCAGCGCGTTTTGTGCGGTTTCGGAGCTAGGCCCTAGGTGGGGCCCTCCCGAGCTGGCTCTGGGGGGGTTGCTAGGGCCAGTGCACACAGGGCTTCTTCAGGCCAAATCAGCCTTCTCTGCGAAGGAGAAGACGTTTGGAGTGGGTTTCCAGCGGCGGAGACCACCAGCCAAGCAGCAGTGCCCACGGAGCCAGAGGCAGCCCAGACCCTCCCTGGCCCTATGGGGAGCCTAGGGCTAGGTGAGAACCAGGCAGGCGCTGCGCTCCTGAGCCAAGCCGCATCGGGGCTGAGGTTTGTTCCCCGAGCCCAGTTTCCCTTTGCAGAATGCAGCTCCTAGCAGCGCGTTTTGTGCGGTTTCGGAGCTAGGCCCTAGGTGGGGCCCTCCCGAGCTGGCTCTGGGGGGGTTGCTAGGGCCAGTGCACACAGGGCTTCTTCAGGCCAAATCAGCCTTCTCCGCGAAGGAGAAGACGTTTGGAGTGGGTTTCCAGCGGCGGAGACCACCAGCCAAGCAGCAGTGCCCACGGAGCCAGAGGCAGCCCAGACCCTCCCTGGCCCTATGGGGAGCCTAGGGCTAGGTGAGAACCAGGCAGGCGCTGCGCTCCTGAGCCAAGCCGCATCGGGGCTGAGGTTTGTTCCCCGAGCCCAGTTTCCCTTTGCAGAATGCAGCTCCTAGCAGCGCGTTTTGTGCGGTTTCGGAGCTAGGCCCTAGGTGGGGCCCTCCCGAGCTGGCTCTGGGGGGGTTGCTAGGGCCAGTGCACACAGGGCTTCTTCAGGCCAAATCAGCCTTCTCCGCGAAGGAGAAGACGTTTGGAGTGGGTTTCCAGCGGCGGAGACCACCAGCCAAGCAGCAGTGCCCACGGAGCCAGAGGCAGCCCAGACCCTCCCTGGCCCTATGGGGAGCCTAGGGCTAGGTGAGAACCAGGCAGGCGCTGCGCTCCTGAGCCAAGCCGCATCGGGGCTGAGGTTTGTTCCCCGAGCCCAGTTTCCCTTTGCAGAATGCAGCTCCTAGCAGCGCGTTTTGTGCGGTTTCGGAGCTAGGCCCTAGGTGGGGCCCTCCCGAGCTGGCTCTGGGGGGGTTGCTAGGGCCAGTGCACACAGGGCTTCTTCAGGCCAAATCAGCCTTCTCCGCGAAGGAGAAGACGTTTGGAGTGGGTTTCCAGCGGCGGAGACCACCAGCCAAGCAGCAGTGCCCACGGAGCCAGAGGCAGCCCAGACCCTCCCTGGCCCTATGGGGAGCCTAGGGCTAGGTGAGAACCAGGCAGGCGCTGCGCTCCTGAGCCAAGCCGCATCGGGGCTGAGGTTTGTTCCCCGAGCCCAGTTTCCCTTTGCAGAATGCAGCTCCTAGCAGCGCGTTTTGTGCGGTTTCCGAGCTAGGCCCTAGGTGGGGCCCTCCCGAGCTGGCTCTGGGGGGGTTGCTAGGGCCAGTGCACACAGGGCTTCTTCAGGCCAAATCAGCCTTCTCCGCGAAGGAGACGACGTTTGGAGTGGGTTTCCAGCGGCGGAGACCACCAGCCAAGCAGCAGTGCCCACGGAGCCAGAGGCAGCCCAGACCCTCCCTGGCCCTATGGGGAGCCTAGGGCTAGGTGAGAACCAGGCAGGCGCTGCGCTCCTGAGCCAAGCCGCATCGGGGCTGAGGTTTGTTCCCCGAGCCCAGTTTCCCTTTGCAGAATGCAGCTCCTAGCAGCGCGTTTTGTGCGGTTTCGGAGCTAGGCCCTAGGTGGGGCCCTCCCGAGCTGGCTCTGGGGGGGTTGCTAGGGCCAGTGCACACAGGGCTTCTTCAGGCCAAATCAGCCTTCTCCGCGAAGGAGAAGACGTTTGGAGTTGGTTTCCAGCGGCGGAGACCACCAGCCAAGCAGCAGTGCCCACGGAGCCAGAGGCAGCCCAGACCCTCCCTGGCCCTATGGGGAGCCTAGGGCTAGGTGAGAACCAGGCAGGCGCTGCGCTCCTGAGCCAAGCCGCATCGGGGCTGAGGTTTGTTCCCCGAGCCCAGTTTCCCTTTGCAGAATGCAGCTCCTAGCAGCGCGTTTTGTGCGGTTTCGGAGCTAGGCCCTAGGTGGGGCCCTCCCGAGCTGGCTCTGGGGGGGTTGCTAGGGCCAGTGCACACAGGGCTTCTTCAGGCCAAATCAGCCTTCTCCGCGAAGGAGAAGACGTTTGGAGTGGGTTTCCAGCGGCGGAGACCACCAGCCAAGCAGCAGTGCCCACGGAGCCAGAGGCAGCCCAGACCCTCCCTGGCCCTATGGGGAGCCTAGGGCTAGGTGAGAACCAGGCAGGCGCTGCGCTCCTGAGCCAAGCCGCATCGGGGCTGAGGTTTGTTCCCCGAGCCCAGTTTCCCTTTGCAGAATGCAGCTCCTAGCAGCGCGTTTTGTGCGGTTTCGGAGCTAGGCCCTAGGTGGGGCCCTCCCGAGCTGGCTCTGGGGGGGTTGCTAGGGCCAGTGCACACAGGGCTTCTTCAGGCCAAATCAGCCTTCTCCGCGAAGGAGAAGACGTTTGGAGTGGGTTTCCAGCGGCGGAGACCACCAGCCAAGCAGCAGTGCCCACGGAGCCAGAGGCAGCTCAGACCCTCCCTGGCCCTATGGGGAGCCTAGGGCTAGGTGAGAACCAGGCAGGCGCTGCGCTCCTGAGCCAAGCCGCATCGGGGCTGAGGTTTGTTCCCCGAGCCCAGTTTCCCTTTGCAGAATGCAGCTCCTAGCAGCGCGTTTTGTGCGGTTTCGGAGCTAGGCCCTAGGTGGGGCCCTCCCGAGCTGGCTCTGGGGGGGTTGCTAGGGCCAGTGCACACAGGGCTTCTTCAGGCCAAATCAGCCTTCTCCGCGAAGGAGAAGACGTTTGGAGTGGGTTTCCAGCGGCGGAGACCACCAGCCAAGCAGCAGTGCCCACGGAGCCAGAGGCAGCCCAGACCCTCCCTGGCCCTATGGGGAGCCTAGGGCTAGGTGAGAACCAGGCAGGCGCTGCGCTCCTGAGCCAAGCCGCATCGGGGCTGAGGTTTGTTCCCCGAGCCCAGTTTCCCTTTGCAGAATGCAGCTCCTAGCAGCGCGTTTTGTGCGGTTTCCGAGCTAGGCCCTAGGTGGGGCCCTCCCGAACTGGCTCTGGGGGGGTTGCTAGGGCCAGTGCACACAGGGCTTCTTCAGGCCAAATCAGCCTTCTCCGCGAAGGAGAAGACGTTTGGAGTTGGTTTCCAGCGGCGGAGACCACCAGCCAAGCAGCAGTGCCCACGGAGCCAGAGGCAGCCCAGACCCTCCTTGGCCCTATGGGCAGCCTAGGGCTAGGTGAGAACCAGGCAGGCGCTGCGCTCCTGAGCCAAGCCGCATCGGGGCTGAGGTTTGTTCCCCGAGCCCAGTTTCCCTTTGCAGAATGCAGCTCCTAGCAGCGCGTTTTGTGCGGTTTCGGAGCTAGGCCCTAGGTGGGGCCCTCCCGAGCTGGCTCTGGGGGGGTTGCTAGGGCCAGTGCACACAGGGCTTCTTCAGGCCAAATCAGCCTTCTCCGCGAAGGAGAAGACGTTTGGAGTTGGTTTCCAGTGGCGGAGACCACCAGCCAAGCAGCAGTGCCCACGGAGCCAGAGGCAGCCCAGACCCTCCCTGGCCCTATGGGCAGCCTAGGGCTAGGTGAGAAGCAGGCAGGCGCTGCGCTCCTGAGCCAAGCCGCATCGGGGCTGAGGTTTGTTCCCCGAGCCCAGTTTCCCTTTGCAGAATGCAGCTCCTAGCAGCGCGTTTTGTGCGGTTTCGGAGCTAGGCCCTAGGTGGGGCCCTCCCGAGCTGGCTCTGGGGGGGTTGCTAGGGCCAGTGCACACAGGGCTTCTTCAGGCCAAATCAGCCTTCTCCGCGAAGGAGAAGACGTTTGGAGTTGGTTTCCAGCGGCGGAGACCACCAGCCAAGCAGCAGTGCCCACGGAGCCAGAGGCAGCCCAGACCCTCCCTGGCCCTATGGGCAGCCTAGGGCTAGGTGAGAACCAGGCAGGCGCTGCGCTCCTGAGCCAAGCCGCATCGGGGCTGAGGTTTGTTCCCCGAGCCCAGTTTCCCTTTGCAGAATGCAGCTCCTAGCAGCGCGTTTTGTGCGGTTTCGGAGCTAGGCCCTAGGTGGGGCCCTCCCGAGCTGGCTCTGGGGGGGTTGCTAGGGCCAGTGCACACAGGGCTTCTTCAGGCCAAATCAGCCTTCTCCGCGAAGGAGAAGACGTTTGGAGTGGGTTTCCAGCGGCGGAGACCACCAGCCAAGCAGCAGTGCCCACGGAGCCAGAGGCAGCCCAGACCCTCCCTGGCCCTATGGGGAGCCTAGGGCTAGGTGAGAACCAGGCAGGCGCTGCGCTCCTGAGCCAAGCCGCATCGGGGCTGAGGTTTGTTCCCCGAGCCCAGTTTCCCTTTGCAGAATGCAGCTCCTAGCAGCGCGTTTTGTGCGGTTTCGGAGCTAGGCCCTAGGTGGGGCCCTCCCGAGCTGGCTCTGGGGGGGTTGCTAGGGCCAGTGCACACAGGGCTTCTTCAGGCCAAATCAGCCTTCTCCGCGAAGGAGACGACGTTTGGAGTGGGTTTCCAGCGGCGGAGACCACCAGCCAAGCAGCAGTGCCCACGGAGCCAGAGGCAGCCCAGACCCTCCCTGGCCCTATGGGGAGCCTAGGGCTAGGTGAGAACCAGGCAGGCGCTGCGCTCCTGAGCCAAGCCGCATCGGGGCTGAGGTTTGTTCCCCGAGCCCAGTTTCCCTTTGCAGAATGCAGCTCCTAGCAGCGCGTTTTGTGCGGTTTCGGAGCTAGGCCCTAGGTGGGGCCCTCCCGAGCTGGCTCTGGGGGGGTTGCTAGGGCCAGTGCACACAGGGCTTCTTCAGGCCAAATCAGCCTTCTCCGCGAAGGAGACGACGTTTGGAGTGGGTTTCCAGCGGCGGAGACCACCAGCCAAGCAGCAGTGCCCACGGAGCCAGAGGCAGCCCAGACCCTCCCTGGCCCTATGGGGAGCCTAGGGCTAGGTGAGAACCAGGCAGGCGCTGCGCTCCTGAGCCAAGCCGCATCGGGGCTGAGGTTTGTTCCCCGAGCCCAGTTTCCCTTTGCAGAATGCAGCTCCTAGCAGCGCGTTTTGTGCGGTTTCCGAGCTAGGCCCTAGGTGGGGCCCTCCCGAGCTGGCTCTGGGGGGGTTGCTAGGGCCAGTGCACACAGGGCTTCTTCAGGCCAAATCAGCCTTCTCCGCGAAGGAGAAGACGTTTGGAGTGGGTTTCCAGCGGCGGAGACCACCAGCCAAGCAGCAGTGCCCACGGAGCCAGAGGCAGCCCAGACCCTCCCTGGCCCTATGGGGAGCCTAGGGCTAGGTGAGAAGCAGGCAGGCGCTGCGCTCCTGAGCCAAGCCGCATCGGGGCTGAGGTTTGTTCCCCGAGCCCAGTTTCCCTTTGCAGAATGCAGCTCCTAGCAGCGCGTTTTGTGCGGTTTCGGAGCTAGGCCCTAGGTGGGGCCCTCCCGAGCTGGCTCTGGGGGGGTTGCTAGGGCCAGTGCACACAGGGCTTCTTCAGGCCAAATCAGCCTTCTCCGCGAAGGAGAAGACGTTTGGAGTGGGTTTCCAGCGGCGGAGACCACCAGCCAAGCAGCAGTGCCCACGGAGCCAGAGGCAGCCCAGACCCTCCCTGGCCCTATGGGGAGCCTAGGGCTAGGTGAGAACCAGGCAGGCGCTGCGCTCCTGAGCCAAGCCGCATCGGGGCTGAGGTTTGTTCCCCGAGCCCAGCTTCCCTTTGCAGAATGCAGCTCCTAGCAGCGCGTTTTGTGCGGTTTCGGAGCTAGGCCCTAGGTGGGGCCCTCCCGAGCTGGCTCTGGGGGGGTTGCTAGGGCCAGTGCACACAGGGCTTCTTCAGGCCAAATCAGCCTTCTCCGCGAAGGAGAAGACGTTTGGAGTGGGTTTCCAGCGGCGGAGACCACCAGCCAAGCAGCAGTGCCCACGGAGCCAGAGGCAGCTCAGACCCTCCCTGGCCCTAGGGGAGCCTAGGGCTAGGTGAGAACCAGGCAGGCGCTGCGCTCCTGAGCCAAGCCGCATCGGGGCTGAGGTTTGTTCCCCGAGCCCAGTTTCCCTTTGCAGAATGCAGCTCCTAGCAGCGCGTTTTGTGCGGTTTCGGAGCTAGGCCCTAGGTGGGGCCCTCCCGAGCTGGCTCTGGGGGGGTTGCTAGGGCCAGTGCACACAGGGCTTCTTCAGGCCAAATCAGCCTTCTCCGCGAAGGAGACGACGTTTGGAGTGGGTTTCCAGCGGCGGAGACCACCAGCCAAGCAGCAGTGCCCACGGAGCCAGAGGCAGCCCAGACCCTCCCTGGCCCTATGGGGAGCCTAGGGCTAGGTGAGAACCAGGCAGGCGCTGCGCTCCTGAGCCAAGCCGCATCGGGGCTGAGGTTTGTTGCCCGAGCCCAGTTTCCCTTTGCAGAATGCAGCTCCTAGCAGCGCGTTTTGTGCGGTTTCCGAGCTAGGCCCTAGGTGGGGCCCTCCCGAACTGGCTCTGGGGGGGTTGCTAGGGCCAGTGCACACAGGGCTTCTTCAGGCCAAATCAGCCTTCTCCGCGAAGGAGAAGACGTTTGGAGTTGGTTTCCAGCGGCGGAGACCACCAGCCAAGCAGCAGTGCCCACGGAGCCAGAGGCAGCCCAGACCCTCCTTGGCCCTATGGGCAGCCTAGGGCTAGGTGAGAACCAGGCAGGCGCTGCGCTCCTGAGCCAAGCCGCATCGGGGCTGAGGTTTGTTCCCCGAGCCCAGTTTCCCTTTGCAGAATGCAGCTCCTAGCAGCGCGTTTTGTGCGGTTTCGGAGCTAGGCCCTAGGTGGGGCCCTCCCGAGCTGGCTCTGGGGGGGTTGCTAGGGCCAGTGCACACAGGGCTTCTTCAGGCCAAATCAGCCTTCTCCGCGAAGGAGAAGACGTTTGGAGTTGGTTTCCAGTGGCGGAGACCACCAGCCAAGCAGCAGTGCCCACGGAGCCAGAGGCAGCCCAGACCCTCCCTGGCCCTATGGGCAGCCTAGGGCTAGGTGAGAACCAGGCAGGCGCTGCGCTCCTGAGCCAAGCCGCATCGGGGCTGAGGTTTGTTCCCCGAGCCCAGTTTCCCTTTGCAGAATGCAGCTCCTAGCAGCGCGTTTTGTGCGGTTTCGGAGCTAGGCCCTAGGTGGGGCCCTCCCGAGCTGGCTCTGGGGGGGTTGCTAGGGCCAGTGCACACAGGGCTTCTTCAGGCCAAATCAGCCTTCTCCGCGAAGGAGAAGACGTTTGGAGTTGGTTTCCAGCGGCGGAGACCACCAGCCAAGCAGCAGTGCCCACGGAGCCAGAGGCAGCCCAGACCCTCCCTGGCCCTATGGGCAGCCTAGGGCTAGGTGAGAACCAGGCAGGCGCTGCGCTCCTGAGCCAAGCCGCATCGGGGCTGAGGTTTGTTCCCCGAGCCCAGTTTCCCTTTGCAGAATGCAGCTCCTAGCAGCGCGTTTTGTGCGGTTTCGGAGCTAGGCCCTAGGTGGGGCCCTCCCGAGCTGGCTCTGGGGGGGTTGCTAGGGCCAGTGCACACAGGGCTTCTTCAGGCCAAATCAGCCTTCTCCGCGAAGGAGAAGACGTTTGGAGTGGGTTTCCAGCGGCGGAGACCACCAGCCAAGCAGCAGTGCCCACGGAGCCAGAGGCAGCCCAGACCCTCCCTGGCCCTATGGGGAGCCTAGGGCTAGGTGAGAACCAGGCAGGCGCTGCGCTCCTGAGCCAAGCCGCATCGGGGCTGAGGTTTGTTCCCCGAGCCCAGTTTCCCTTTGCAGAATGCAGCTCCTAGCAGCGCGTTTTGTGCGGTTTCGGAGCTAGGCCCTAGGTGGGGCCCTCCCGAGCTGGCTCTGGGGGGGTTGCTAGGGCCAGTGCACACAGGGCTTCTTCAGGCCAAATCAGCCTTCTCCGCGAAGGAGACGACGTTTGGAGTGGGTTTCCAGCGGCGGAGACCACCAGCCAAGCAGCAGTGCCCACGGAGCCAGAGGCAGCCCAGACCCTCCCTGGCCCTATGGGGAGCCTAGGGCTAGGTGAGAACCAGGCAGGCGCTGCGCTCCTGAGCCAAGCCGCATCGGGGCTGAGGTTTGTTCCCCGAGCCCAGTTTCCCTTTGCAGAATGCAGCTCCTAGCAGCGCGTTTTGTGCGGTTTCGGAGCTAGGCCCTAGGTGGGGCCCTCCCGAGCTGGCTCTGGGGGGGTTGCTAGGGCCAGTGCACACAGGGCTTCTTCAGGCCAAATCAGCCTTCTCCGCGAAGGAGAAGACGTTTGGAGTTGGTTTCCAGCGGCGGAGACCACCAGCCAAGCAGCAGTGCCCACGGAGCCAGAGGCAGCCCAGACCCTCCCTGGCCCTATGGGGAGCCTAGGGCTAGGTGAGAACCAGGCAGGCGCTGCGCTCCTGAGCCAAGCCGCATCGGGGCTGAGGTTTGTTCCCCGAGCCCAGTTTCCCTTTGCAGAATGCAGCTCCTAGCAGCGCGTTTTGTGCGGTTTCGGAGCTAGGCCCTAGGTGGGGCCCTCCCGAGCTGGCTCTGGGGGGGTTGCTAGGGCCAGTGCACACAGGGCTTCTTCAGGCCAAATCAGCCTTCTCCGCGAAGGAGAAGACGTTTGGAGTGGGTTTCCAGCGGCGGAGACCACCAGCCAAGCAGCAGTGCCCACGGAGCCAGAGGCAGCCCAGACCCTCCCTGGCCCTATGGGGAGCCTAGGGCTAGGTGAGAACCAGGCAGGCGCTGCGCTCCTGAGCCAAGCCGCATCGGGGCTGAGGTTTGTTCCCCGAGCCCAGTTTCCCTTTGCAGAATGCAGCTCCTAGCAGCGCGTTTTGTGCGGTTTCGGAGCTAGGCCCTAGGTGGGGCCCTCCCGAGCTGGCTCTGGGGGGGTTGCTAGGGCCAGTGCACACAGGGCTTCTTCAGGCCAAATCAGCCTTCTCCGCGAAGGAGACGACGTTTGGAGTGGGTTTCCAGCGGCGGAGACCACCAGCCAAGCAGCAGTGCCCACGGAGCCAGAGGCAGCCCAGACCCTCCCTGGCCCTATGGGGAGCCTAGGGCTAGGTGAGAACCAGGCAGGCGCTGCGCTCCTGAGCCAAGCCGCATCGGGGCTGAGGTTTGTTCCCCGAGCCCAGTTTCCCTTTGCAGAATGCAGCTCCTAGCAGCGCGTTTTGTGCGGTTTCGGAGCTAGGCCCTAGGTGGGGCCCTCCCGAGCTGGCTCTGGGGGGGTTGCTAGGGCCAGTGCACACAGGGCTTCTTCAGGCCAAATCAGCCTTCTCCGCGAAGGAGAAGACGTTTGGAGTTGGTTTCCAGCGGCGGAGACCACCAGCCAAGCAGCAGTGCCCACGGAGCCAGAGGCAGCCCAGACCCTCCCTGGCCCTATGGGGAGCCTAGGGCTAGGTGAGAACCAGGCAGGCGCTGCGCTCCTGAGCCAAGCCGCATCGGGGCTGAGGTTTGTTCCCCGAGCCCAGTTTCCCTTTGCAGAATGCAGCTCCTAGCAGCGCGTTTTGTGCGGTTTCGGAGCTAGGCCCTAGGTGGGGCCCTCCCGAGCTGGCTCTGGGGGGGTTGCTAGGGCCAGTGCACACAGGGCTTCTTCAGGCCAAATCAGCCTTCTCCGCGAAGGAGACGACGTTTGGAGTGGGTTTCCAGCGGCGGAGACCACCAGCCAAGCAGCAGTGCCCACGGAGCCAGAGGCAGCCCAGACCCTCCCTGGCCCTATGGGGAGCCTAGGGCTAGGTGAGAACCAGGCAGGCGCTGCGCTCCTGAGCCAAGCCGCATCGGGGCTGAGGTTTGTTCCCCGAGCCCAGTTTCCCTTTGCAGAATGCAGCTCCTAGCAGCGCGTTTTGTGCGGTTTCGGAGCTAGGCCCTAGGTGGGGCCCTCCCGAGCTGGCTCTGGGGGGGTTGCTAGGGCCAGTGCACACAGGGCTTCTTCAGGCCAAATCAGCCTTCTCCGCGAAGGAGACGACGTTTGGAGTGGGTTTCCAGCGGCGGAGACCACCAGCCAAGCAGCAGTGCCCACGGAGCCAGAGGCAGCCCAGACCCTCCCTGGCCCTATGGGGAGCCTAGGGCTAGGTGAGAACCAGGCAGGCGCTGCGCTCCTGAGCCAAGCCGCATCGGGGCTGAGGTTTGTTCCCCGAGCCCAGTTTCCCTTTGCAGAATGCAGCTCCTAGCAGCGCGTTTTGTGCGGTTTCGGAGCTAGGCCCTAGGTGGGGCCCTCCCGAGCTGGCTCTGGGGGGGTTGCTAGGGCCAGTGCACACAGGGCTTCTTCAGGCCAAATCAGCCTTCTCCGCGAAGGAGACGACGTTTGGAGTGGGTTTCCAGCGGCGGAGACCACCAGCCAAGCAGCAGTGCCCACGGAGCCAGAGGCAGCCCAGACCCTCCCTGGCCCTATGGGGAGCCTAGGGCTAGGTGAGAACCAGGCAGGCGCTGCGCTCCTGAGCCAAGCCGCATCGGGGCTGAGGTTTGTTCCCCGAGCCCAGTTTCCCTTTGCAGAATGCAGCTCCTAGCAGCGCGTTTTGTGCGGTTTCGGAGCTAGGCCCTAGGTGGGGCCCTCCCGAGCTGGCTCTGGGGGGGTTGCTAGGGCCAGTGCACACAGGGCTTCTTCAGGCCAAATCAGCCTTCTCCGCGAAGGAGACGACGTTTGGAGTGGGTTTCCAGCGGCGGAGACCACCAGCCAAGCAGCAGTGCCCACGGAGCCAGAGGCAGCCCAGACCCTCCCTGGCCCTATGGGCAGCCTAGGGCTAGGTGAGAACCAGGCAGGCGCTGCGCTCCTGAGCCAAGCCGCATCGGGGCTGAGGTTTGTTCCCCGAGCCCAGTTTCCCTTTGCAGAATGCAGCTCCTAGCAGCGCGTTTTGTGCGGTTTCGGAGCTAGGCCCTAGGTGGGGCCCTCCCGAGCTGGCTCTGGGGGGGTTGCTAGGGCCAGTGCACACAGGGCTTCTTCAGGCCAAATCAGCCTTCTCCGCGAAGGAGACGACGTTTGGAGTGGGTTTCCAGCGGCGGAGACCACCAGCCAAGCAGCAGTGCCCACGGAGCCAGAGGCAGCCCAGACCCTCCCTGGCCCTATGGGGAGCCTAGGGCTAGGTGAGAACCAGGCAGGCGCTGCGCTCCTGAGCCAAGCCGCATCGGGGCTGAGGTTTGTTCCCCGAGCCCAGTTTCCCTTTGCAGAATGCAGCTCCTAGCAGCGCGTTTTGTGCGGTTTCGGAGCTAGGCCCTAGGTGGGGCCCTCCCGAGCTGGCTCTGGGGGGGTTGCTAGGGCCAGTGCACACAGGGCTTCTTCAGGCCAAATCAGCCTTCTCCGCGAAGGAGACGACGTTTGGAGTGGGTTTCCAGCGGCGGAGACCACCAGCCAAGCAGCAGTGCCCACGGAGCCAGAGGCAGCCCAGACCCTCCCTGGCCCTATGGGCAGCCTAGGGCTAGGTGAGAACCAGGCAGGCGCTGCGCTCCTGAGCCAAGCCGCATCGGGGCTGAGGTTTGTTCCCCGAGCCCAGTTTCCCTTTGCAGAATGCAGCTCCTAGCAGCGCGTTTTGTGCGGTTTCGGAGCTAGGCCCTAGGTGGGGCCCTCCCGAGCTGGCTCTGGGGGGGTTGCTAGGGCCAGTGCACACAGGGCTTCTTCAGGCCAAATCAGCCTTCTCCGCGAAGGAGACGACGTTTGGAGTGGGTTTCCAGCGGCGGAGACCACCAGCCAAGCAGCAGTGCCCACGGAGCCAGAGGCAGCCCAGACCCTCCCTGGCCCTATGGGGAGCCTAGGGCTAGGTGAGAACCAGGCAGGCGCTGCGCTCCTGAGCCAAGCCGCATCGGGGCTGAGGTTTGTTCCCCGAGCCCAGTTTCCCTTTGCAGAATGCAGCTCCTAGCAGCGCGTTTTGTGCGGTTTCGGAGCTAGGCCCTAGGTGGGGCCCTCCCGAGCTGGCTCTGGGGGGGTTGCTAGGGCCAGTGCACACAGGGCTTCTTCAGGCCAAATCAGCCTTCTCCGCGAAGGAGACGACGTTTGGAGTGGGTTTCCAGCGGCGGAGACCACCAGCCAAGCAGCAGTGCCCACGGAGCCAGAGGCAGCCCAGACCCTCCCTGGCCCTATGGGGAGCCTAGGGCTAGGTGAGAACCAGGCAGGCGCTGCGCTCCTGAGCCAAGCCGCATCGGGGCTGAGGTTTGTTCCCCGAGCCCAGTTTCCCTTTGCAGAATGCAGCTCCTAGCAGCGCGTTTTGTGCGGTTTCGGAGCTAGGCCCTAGGTGGGGCCCTCCCGAGCTGGCTCTGGGGGGGTTGCTAGGGCCAGTGCACACAGGGCTTCTTCAGGCCAAATCAGCCTTCTCCGCGAAGGAGACGACGTTTGGAGTGGGTTTCCAGCGGCGGAGACCACCAGCCAAGCAGCAGTGCCCACGGAGCCAGAGGCAGCCCAGACCCTCCCTGGCCCTATGGGCAGCCTAGGGCTAGGTGAGAACCAGGCAGGCGCTGCGCTCCTGAGCCAAGCCGCATCGGGGCTGAGGTTTGTTCCCCGAGCCCAGTTTCCCTTTGCAGAATGCAGCTCCTAGCAGCGCGTTTTGTGCGGTTTCGGAGCTAGGCCCTAGGTGGGGCCCTCCCGAGCTGGCTCTGGGGGGGTTGCTAGGGCCAGTGCACACAGGGCTTCTTCAGGCCAAATCAGCCTTCTCCGCGAAGGAGACGACGTTTGGAGTGGGTTTCCAGCGGCGGAGACCACCAGCCAAGCAGCAGTGCCCACGGAGCCAGAGGCAGCCCAGACCCTCCCTGGCCCTATGGGGAGCCTAGGGCTAGGTGAGAACCAGGCAGGCGCTGCGCTCCTGAGCCAAGCCACATCGGGGCTGAGGTTTGTTCCCCGAGCCCAGTTTCCCTTTGCAGAATGCAGCTCCTAGCAGCGCGTTTTGTGCGGTTTCGGAGCTAGGCCCTAGGTGGGGCCCTCCCGAGCTGGCTCTGGGGGGGTTGCTAGGGCCAGTGCACACAGGGCTTCTTCAGGCCAAATCAGCCTTCTCCGCGAAGGAGACGACGTTTGGAGTGGGTTTCCAGCGGCGGAGACCACCAGCCAAGCAGCAGTGCCCACGGAGCCAGAGGCAGCCCAGACCCTCCCTGGCCCTATGGGGAGCCTAGGGCTAGGTGAGAACCAGGCAGGCGCTGCGCTCCTGAGCCAAGCCGCATCGGGGCTGAGGTTTGTTCCCCGAGCCCAGTTTCCCTTTGCAGAATGCAGCTCCTAGCAGCGCGTTTTGTGCGGTTTCGGAGCTAGGCCCTAGGTGGGGCCCTCCCGAGCTGGCTCTGGGGGGGTTGCTAGGGCCAGTGCACACAGGGCTTCTTCAGGCCAAATCAGCCTTCTCCGCGAAGGAGACGACGTTTGGAGTGGGTTTCCAGCGGCGGAGACCACCAGCCAAGCAGCAGTGCCCACGGAGCCAGAGGCAGCCCAGACCCTCCCTGGCCCTATGGGGAGCCTAGGGCTAGGTGAGAACCAGGCAGGCGCTGCGCTCCTGAGCCAAGCCGCATCGGGGCTGAGGTTTGTTCCCCGAGCCCAGTTTCCCTTTGCAGAATGCAGCTCCTAGCAGCGCGTTTTGTGCGGTTTCGGAGCTAGGCCCTAGGTGGGGCCCTCCCGAGCTGGCTCTGGGGGGGTTGCTAGGGCCAGTGCACACAGGGCTTCTTCAGGCCAAATCAGCCTTCTCCGCGAAGGAGACGACGTTTGGAGTGGGTTTCCAGCGGCGGAGACCACCAGCCAAGCAGCAGTGCCCACGGAGCCAGAGGCAGCCCAGACCCTCCTTGGCCCTATGGGGAGCCTAGGGCTAGGTGAGAACCAGGCAGGCGCTGCGCTCCTGAGCCAAGCCGCATCGGGGCTGAGGTTTGTTCCCTGAGCCCAGTTTCCCTTTGCAGAATGCAGCTCCTGGCAGCGCGTTTTGTGCGGTTTCGGAGCTAGGCCCTAGGTGGGGCCCTCCCGAGCTGGCTCTGGGGGGGTTGCTAGGGCCAGTGCACACAGGGCTTCTTCAGGCCAAATCAGCCTTCTCCGCGAAGGAGACGACGTTTGGAGTGGGTTTCCAGCGGCGGAGACCACCAGCCAAGCAGCAGTGCCCACGGAGCCAGAGGCAGCCCAGACCCTCCCTGGCCCTATGGGCAGCCTAGGGCTAGGTGAGAACCAGGCAGGCGCTGCGCTCCTGAGCCAAGCCGCATCGGGGCTGAGGTTTGTTCCCCGAGCCCAGTTTCCCTTTGCAGAATGCAGCTCCTAGCAGCGCGTTTTGTGCGGTTTCGGAGCTAGGCCCTAGGTGGGGCCCTCCCGAGCTGGCTCTGGGGGGGTTGCTAGGGCCAGTGCACACAGGGCTTCTTCAGGCCAAATCAGCCTTCTCCGCGAAGGAGACGACGTTTGGAGTGGGTTTCCAGCGGCGGAGACCACCAGCCAAGCAGCAGTGCCCACGGAGCCAGAGGCAGCCCAGACCCTCCCTGGCCCTATGGGGAGCCTAGGGCTAGGTGAGAACCAGGCAGGCGCTGCGCTCCTGAGCCAAGCCACATCGGGGCTGAGGTTTGTTCCCCGAGCCCAGTTTCCCTTTGCAGAATGCAGCTCCTAGCAGCGCGTTTTGTGCGGTTTCGGAGCTAGGCCCTAGGTGGGGCCCTCCCGAGCTGGCTCTGGGGGGGTTGCTAGGGCCAGTGCACACAGGGCTTCTTCAGGCCAAATCAGCCTTCTCCGCGAAGGAGACGACGTTTGGAGTGGGTTTCCAGCGGCGGAGACCACCAGCCAAGCAGCAGTGCCCACGGAGCCAGAGGCAGCCCAGACCCTCCTTGGCCCTATGGGGAGCCTAGGGCTAGGTGAGAACCAGGCAGGCGCTGCGCTCCTGAGCCAAGCCGCATCGGGGCTGAGGTTTGTTCCCTGAGCCCAGTTTCCCTTTGCAGAATGCAGCTCCTGGCAGCGCGTTTTGTGCGGTTTCGGAGCTAGGCCCTAGGTGGGGCCCTCCCGAGCTGGCTCTGGGGGGGTTGCTAGGGCCAGTGCACACAGGGCTTCTTCAGGCCAAATCAGCCTTCTCCGCGAAGGAGACGACGTTTGGAGTGGGTTTCCAGCGGCGGAGACCACCAGCCAAGCAGCAGTGCCCACGGAGCCAGAGGCAGCCCAGACCCTCCTTGGCCCTATGGGGAGCCTAGGGCTAGGTGAGAACCAGGCAGGCGCTGCGCTCCTGAGCCAAGCCGCATCGGGGCTGAGGTTTGTTCCCTGAGCCCAGTTTCCCTTTGCAGAATGCAGCTCCTAGCAGCGCGTTTTGTGCGGTTTCGGAGCTAGGCCCTAGGTGGGGCCCTCCCGAGCTGGCTCTGGGGGGGTTGCTAGGGCCAGTGCACACAGGGCTTCTTCAGGCCAAATCAGCCTTCTCCGCGAAGGAGAAGACGTTTGGAGTTGGTTTCCAGCGGCGGAGACCACCAGCCAAGCAGCAGTGCCCACGGAGCCAGAGGCAGCCCAGACCCTCCCTGGCCCTATGGGGAGCCTCGGGCTAGGTGAGAACCAGGCAGGCGCTGCGCTCCTGAGCCAAGCCGCATCGGGGCTGAGGTTTGTTCCCCGAGCCCAGTTTCCCTTTGCAGAATGCAGCTCCTAGCAGCGCGTTTTGTGCGGTTTCGGAGCTAGGCCCTAGGTGGGGCCCTCCCGAGCTGGCTCTGGGGGGGTTGCTAGGGCCAGTGCACACAGGGCTTCTTCAGGCCAAATCAGCCTTCTCCGCGAAGGAGACGACGTTTGGAGTGGGTTTCCAGCGGCGGAGACCACCAGCCAAGCAGCAGTGCCCACGGAGCCAGAGGCAGCCCAGACCCTCCCTGGCCCTATGGGGAGCCTAGGGCTAGGTGAGAAGCAGGCAGGCGCTGCGCTCCTGAGCCAAGCCACATCGGGGCTGAGGTTTGTTCCCCGAGCCCAGTTTCCCTTTGCAGAATGCAGCTCCTAGCAGCGCGTTTTGTGCGGTTTCGGAGCTAGGCCCTAGGTGGGGCCCTCCCGAGCTGGCTCTGGGGGGGTTGCTAGGGCCAGTGCACACAGGGCTTCTTCAGGCCAAATCAGCCTTCTCCGCGAAGGAGAAGACGTTTGGAGTGGGTTTCCAGCGGCGGAGACCACCAGCCAAGCAGCAGTGCCCACGGAGCCAGAGGCAGCCCAGACCCTCCCTGGCCCTATGGGGAGCCTAGGGCTAGGTGAGAACCAGGCAGGCGCTGCTCTCCTGAGCCAAGCCGCATCGGGGCTGAGGTTTGTTCCCCGAGCCCAGTTTCCCTTTGCAGAATGCAGCTCCTAGCAGCGCGTTTTGTGCGGTTTCGGAGCTAGGCCCTAGGTGGGGCCCTCCCGAGCTGGCTCTGGGGGGGTTGCTAGGGCCAGTGCACACAGGGCTTCTTCAGGCCAAATCAGCCTTCTCCGCGAAGGAGAAGACGTTTGGAGTTGGTTTCCAGCGGCGGAGACCACCAGCCAAGCAGCAGTGCCCACGGAGCCAGAGGCAGCCCAGACCCTCCCTGGCCCTATGGGGAGCCTAGGGCTAGGTGAGAACCAGGCAGGCGCTGCGCTCCTGAGCCAAGCCGCATCGGGGCTGAGGTTTGTTCCCCGAGCCCAGTTTCCCTTTGCAGAATGCAGCTCCTAGCAGCGCGTTTTGTGCGGTTTCCGAGGTAGGCCCTAGGTGCGGCCCTCCCGAGCTGGCTCTGGGGGGGTTGCTAGGGCCAGTGCACACAGGGCTTCTTCAGGCCAAATCAGCCTTCTCCGCGAAGGAGACGACGTTTGGAGTGGGTTTCCAGCGGCGGAGACCACCAGCCAAGCAGCAGTGCCCACGGAGCCAGAGGCAGCCCAGACCCTCCCTGGCCCTATGGGGAGCCTAGGGCTAGGTGAGAACCAGGCAGGCGCTGCGCTCCTGAGCCAAGCCACATCGGGGCTGAGGTTTGTTCCCCGAGCCCAGTTTCCCTTTGCAGAATGCAGCTCCTAGCAGCGCGTTTTGTGCGGTTTCGGAGCTAGGCCCTAGGTGGGGCCCTCCCGAGCTGGCTCTGGGGGGGTTGCTAGGGCCAGTGCACACAGGGCTTCTTCAGGCCAAATCAGCCTTCTCCGCGAAGGAGACGACGTTTGGAGTGGGTTTCCAGCGGCGGAGACCACCAGCCAAGCAGCAGTGCCCACGGAGCCAGAGGCAGCCCAGACCCTCCTTGGCCCTATGGGGAGCCTAGGGCTAGGTGAGAACCAGGCAGGCGCTGCGCTCCTGAGCCAAGCCGCATCGGGGCTGAGGTTTGTTCCCTGAGCCCAGTTTCCCTTTGCAGAATGCAGCTCCTAGCAGCGCGTTTTGTGCGGTTTCGGAGCTAGGCCCTAGGTGGGGCCCTCCCGAGCTGGCTCTGGGGGGGTTGCTAGGGCCAGTGCACACAGGGCTTCTTCAGGCCAAATCAGCCTTCTCCGCGAAGGAGAAGACGTTTGGAGTTGGTTTCCAGCGGCGGAGACCACCAGCCAAGCAGCAGTGCCCACGGAGCCAGAGGCAGCCCAGACCCTCCCTGGCCCTATGGGGAGCCTAGGGCTAGGTGAGAACCAGGCAGGCGCTGCGCTCCTGAGCCAAGCCGCATCGGGGCTGAGGTTTGTTCCCCGAGCCCAGTTTCCCTTTGCAGAATGCAGCTCCTAGCAGCGCGTTTTGTGCGGTTTCGGAGCTAGGCCCTAGGTGGGGCCCTCCCGAGCTGGCTCTGGGGGGGTTGCTAGGGCCAGTGCACACAGGGCTTCTTCAGGCCAAATCAGCCTTCTCCGCGAAGGAGAAGACGTTTGGAGTTGGTTTCCAGCGGCGGAGACCACCAGCCAAGCAGCAGTGCCCACGGAGCCAGAGGCAGCCCAGACCCTCCCTGGCCCTATGGGCAGCCTAGGGCTAGGTGAGAACCAGGCAGGCGCTGCGCTCCTGAGCCAAGCCGCATCGGGGCTGAGGTTTGTTCCCCGAGCCCAGTTTCCCTTTGCAGAATGCAGCTCCTAGCAGCGCGTTTTGTGCGGTTTCGGAGCTAGGCCCTAGGTGGGGCCCTCCCGAGCTGGCTCTGGGGGGGTTGCTAGGGCCAGTGCACACAGGGCTTCTTCAGGCCAAATCAGCCTTCTCCGCGAAGGAGAAGACGTTTGGAGTGGGTTTCCAGCGGCGGAGACCACCAGCCAAGCAGCAGTGCCCACGGAGCCAGAGGCAGCCCAGACCCTCCCTGGCCCTATGGGGAGCCTAGGGCTAGGTGAGAACCAGGCAGGCGCTGCGCTCCTGAGCCAAGCCGCATCGGGGCTGAGGTTTGTTCCCCGAGCCCAGTTTCCCTTTGCAGAATGCAGCTCCTAGCAGCGCGTTTTGTGCGGTTTCGGAGCTAGGCCCTAGGTGGGGCCCTCCCGAGCTGGCTCTGGGGGGGTTGCTAGGGCCAGTGCACACAGGGCTTCTTCAGGCCAAATCAGCCTTCTCCGCGAAGGAGAAGACGTTTGGAGTGGGTTTCCAGCGGCGGAGACCACCAGCCAAGCAGCAGTGCCCACGGAGCCAGAGGCAGCCCAGACCCTCCCTGGCCCTATGGGGAGCCTAGGGCTAGGTGAGAACCAGGCAGGCGCTGCGCTCCTGAGCCAAGCCGCATCGGGGCTGAGGTTTGTTCCCCGAGCCCAGTTTCCCTTTGCAGAATGCAGCTCCTAGCAGCGCGTTTTGTGCGGTTTCGGAGCTAGGCCCTAGGTGGGGCCCTCCCGAGCTGGCTCTGGGGGGGTTGCTAGGGCCAGTGCACACAGGGCTTCTTCAGGCCAAATCAGCCTTCTCCGCGAAGGAGACGACGTTTGGAGTTGGTTTCCAGCGGCGGAGACCACCAGCCAAGCAGCAGTGCCCACGGAGCCAGAGGCAGCCCAGACCCTCCCTGGCCCTATGGGGAGCCTAGGGCTAGGTGAGAACCAGGCAGGCGCTGCGCTCCTGAGCCAAGCCGCATCGGGGCTGAGGTTTATTCCCCGAGCCCAGTTTCCCTTTGCAGAATGCAGCTCCTAGCAGCGCGTTTTGTGCGGTTTCGGAGCTAGGCCCTAGGTGGGGCCCTCCCGAGCTGGCTCTGGGGGGGTTGCTAGGGCCAGTGCACACAGGGCTTCTTCAGGCCAAATCAGCCTTCTCCGCGAAGGAGAAGACGTTTGGAGTTGGTTTCCAGCGGCGGAGACCACCAGCCAAGCAGCAGTGCCCACGGAGCCAGAGGCAGCCCAGACCCTCCCTGGCCCTATGGGGAGCCTAGGGCTAGGTGAGAACCAGGCAGGCGCTGCGCTCCTGAGCCAAGCCGCATCGGGGCTGAGGTTTGTTCCCCGAGCCCAGTTTCCCTTTGCAGAATGCAGCTCCTAGCAGCGCGTTTTGTGCGGTTTCGGAGCTAGGCCCTAGGTGGGGCCCTCCCGAGCTGGCTCTGGGGGGGTTGCTAGGGCCAGTGCACACAGGGCTTCTTCAGGCCAAATCAGCCTTCTCCGCGAAGGAGACGACGTTTGGAGTGGGTTTCCAGCGGCGGAGACCACCAGCCAAGCAGCAGTGCCCACGGAGCCAGAGGCAGCCCAGACCCTCCCTGGCCCTATGGGGAGCCTAGGGCTAGGTGAGAACCAGGCAGGCGCTGCGCTCCTGAGCCAAGCCGCATCGGGGCTGAGGTTTTTTCCCCGAGCCCAGTTTCCCTTTGCAGAATGCAGCTCCTAGCAGCGCGTTTTGTGCGGTTTCGGAGCTAGGCCCTAGGTGGGGCCCTCCCGAGCTGGCTCTGGGGGGGTTGCTAGGGCCAGTGCACACAGGGCTTCTTCAGGCCAAATCAGCCTTCTCCGCGAAGGAGACGACGTTTGGAGTGGGTTTCCAGCGGCGGAGACCACCAGCCAAGCAGCAGTGCCCACGGAGCCAGAGGCAGCCCAGACCCTCCCTGGCCCTATGGGGAGCCTTGGGCTAGGTGAGAACCAGGCAGGCGCTGCGCTCCTGAGCCAAGCCGCATCGGGGCTGAGGTTTGTTCCCCGAGCCCAGTTTCCCTTTGCAGAATGCAGCTCCTAGCAGCGCGTTTTGTGCGGTTTCGGAGCTAGGCCCTAGGTGGGGCCCTCCCGAGCTGGCTCTGGGGGGGGTTGCTAGGGCCAGTGCACACAGGGCTTCTTCAGGCCAAATCAGCCTTCTCCGCGAAGGAGAAGACGTTTGGAGTTGGTTTCCAGCGGCGGAGACCACCAGCCAAGCAGCAGTGCCCACGGAGCCAGAGGCAGCCCAGACCCTCCCTGGCCCTATGGGGAGCCTAGGGCTAGGTGAGAACCAGGCAGGCGCTGCGCTCCTGAGCCAAGCCGCATCGGGGCTGAGGTTTGTTCCCCGAGCCCAGTTTCCCTTTGCAGAATGCAGCTCCTAGCAGCGCGTTTTGTGCGGTTTCGGAGCTAGGCCCTAGGTGGGGCCCTCCCGAGCTGGCTCTGGGGGGGTTGCTAGGGCCAGTGCACACAGGGCTTCTTCAGGCCAAATCAGCCTTCTCCGCGAAGGAGAAGACGTTTGGAGTTGGTTTCCAGCGGCGGAGACCACCAGCCAAGCAGCAGTGCCCACGGAGCCAGAGGCAGCCCAGACCCTCCCTGGCCCTATGGGCAGCCTAGGGCTAGGTGAGAACCAGGCAGGCGCTGCGCTCCTGAGCCAAGCCGCATCGGGGCTGAGGTTTGTTCCCCGAGCCCAGTTTCCCTTTGCAGAATGCAGCTCCTAGCAGCGCGTTTTGTGCGGTTTCGGAGCTAGGCCCTAGGTGGGGCCCTCCCGAGCTGGCTCTGGGGGGGTTGCTAGGGCCAGTGCACACAGGGCTTCTTCAGGCCAAATCAGCCTTCTCCGCGAAGGAGAAGACGTTTGGAGTGGGTTTCCAGCGGCGGAGACCACCAGCCAAGCAGCAGTGCCCACGGAGCCAGAGGCAGCCCAGACCCTCCCTGGCCCTATGGGCAGCCTAGGGCTAGGTGAGAACCAGGCAGGCGCTGCGCTCCTGAGCCAAGCCGCATCGGGGCTGAGGTTTGTTCCCCGAGCCCAGTTTCCCTTTGCAGAATGCAGCTCCTAGCAGCGCGTTTTGTGCGGTTTCGGAGCTAGGCCCTAGGTGGGGCCCTCCCGAGCTGGCTCTGGGGGGGTTGCTAGGGCCAGTGCACACAGGGCTTCTTCAGGCCAAATCAGCCTTCTCCGCGAAGGAGAAGACGTTTGGAGTTGGTTTCCAGCGGCGGAGACCACCAGCCAAGCAGCAGTGCCCACGGAGCCAGAGGCAGCCCAGACCCTCCCTGGCCCTATGGGGAGCCTAGGGCTAGGTGAGAACCAGGCAGGCGCTGCGCTCCTGAGCCAAGCCGCATCGGGGCTGAGGTTTGTTCCCCGAGCCCAGTTTCCCTTTGCAGAATGCAGCTCCTAGCAGCGCGTTTTGTGCGGTTTCGGAGCTAGGCCCTAGGTGGGGCCCTCCCGAGCTGGCTCTGGGGGGGTTGCTAGGGCCAGTGCACACAGGGCTTCTTCAGGCCAAATCAGCCTTCTCCGCGAAGGAGACGACGTTTGGAGTGGGTTTCCAGCGGCGGAGACCACCAGCCAAGCAGCAGTGCCCACGGAGCCAGAGGCAGCCCAGACCCTCCCTGGCCCTATGGGGAGCCTAGGGCTAGGTGAGAACCAGGCAGGCGCTGCGCTCCTGAGCCAAGCCGCATCGGGGCTGAGGTTTGTTCCCCGAGCCCAGTTTCCCTTTGCAGAATGCAGCTCCTAGCAGCGCGTTTTGTGCGGTTTCGGAGCTAGGCCCTAGGTGGGGCCCTCCCGAGCTGGCTCTGGGGGGGTTGCTAGGGCCAGTGCACACAGGGCTTCTTCAGGCCAAATCAGCCTTCTCCGCGAAGGAGAAGACGTTTGGAGTTGGTTTCCAGCGGCGGAGACCACCAGCCAAGCAGCAGTGCCCACGGAGCCAGAGGCAGCCCAGACCCTCCCTGGCCCTATGGGGAGCCTAGGGCTAGGTGAGAAGCAGGCAGGCGCTGCGCTCCTGAGCCAAGCCGCATCGGGGCTGAGGTTTGTTCCCCGAGCCCAGTTTCCCTTTGCAGAATGCAGCTCCTAGCAGCGCGTTTTGTGCGGTTTCGGAGCTAGGCCCTAGGTGGGGCCCTCCCGAGCTGGCTCTGGGGGGTTTGCTAGTGCCAGTGCACACAGGGCTTCTTCAGGCCAAATCAGCCTTCTCCGCGAAGGAGACGACGTTTGGAGTGGGTTTCCAGCGGCGGAGACCACCAGCCAAGCAGCAGTGCCCACGGAGCCAGAGGCAGCCCAGACCCTCCCTGGCCCTATGGGGAGCCTAGGGCTAGGTGAGAACCAGGCAGGCGCTGCGCTCCTGAGCCAAGCCGCATCGGGGCTGAGGTTTTTTCCCCGAGCCCAGTTTCCCTTTGCAGAATGCAGCTCCTAGCAGCGCGTTTTGTGCGGTTTCGGAGCTAGGCCCTAGGTGGGGCCCTCCCGAGCTGGCTCTGGGGGGGTTGCTAGGGCCAGTGCACACAGGGCTTCTTCAGGCCAAATCAGCCTTCTCCGCGAAGGAGACGACGTTTGGAGTGGGTTTCCAGCGGCGGAGACCACCAGCCAAGCAGCAGTGCCCACGGAGCCAGAGGCAGCCCAGACCCTCCCTGGCCCTATGGGGAGCCTAGGGCTAGGTGAGAACCAGGCAGGCGCTGCGCTCCTGAGCCAAGCCGCATCGGGGCTGAGGTTTGTTCCCCGAGCCCAGTTTCCCTTTGCAGAATGCAGCTCCTAGCAGCGCGTTTTGTGCGGTTTCGGAGCTAGGCCCTAGGTGGGGCCCTCCCGAGCTGGCTCTGGGGGGGGTTGCTAGGGCCAGTGCACACAGGGCTTCTTCAGGCCAAATCAGCCTTCTCCGCGAAGGAGAAGACGTTTGGAGTTGGTTTCCAGCGGCGGAGACCACCAGCCAAGCAGCAGTGCCCACGGAGCCAGAGGCAGCCCAGACCCTCCCTGGCCCTATGGGGAGCCTAGGGCTAGGTGAGAACCAGGCAGGCGCTGCGCTCCTGAGCCAAGCCGCATCGGGGCTGAGGTTTGTTCCCCGAGCCCAGTTTCCCTTTGCAGAATGCAGCTCCTAGCAGCGCGTTTTGTGCGGTTTCGGAGCTAGGCCCTAGGTGGGGCCCTCCCGAGCTGGCTCTGGGGCGGTTGCTAGGGCCAGTGCACACAGGGCTTCTTCAGACCAAATCAGCCTTCTCCGCGAAGGAGAAGACGTTTGGAGTGGGTTTCCAGCGGCGGAGACCACCAGCCAAGCAGCAGTGCCCACGGAGCCAGAGGCAGCCCAGACCCTCCCTGGCCCTATGGGCAGCCTAGGGCTAGGTGAGAACCAGGCAGGCGCTGCGCTCCTGAGCCAAGCCGCATCGGGGCTGAGGTTTGTTCCCCGAGCCCAGTTTCCCTTTGCAGAATGCAGCTCCTAGCAGCGCGTTTTGTGCGGTTTCGGAGCTAGGCCCTAGGTGGGGCCCTCCCGAGCTGGCTCTGGGGGGGTTGCTAGGGCCAGTGCACACAGGGCTTCTTCAGGCCAAATCAGCCTTCTCCGCGAAGGAGACGACGTTTGGAGTGGGTTTCCAGCGGCGGAGACCACCAGCCAAGCAGCAGTGCCCACGGAGCCAGAGGCAGCCCAGACCCTCCCTGGCCCTATGGGGAGCCTAGGGCTAGGTGAGAACCAGGCAGGCGCTGCGCTCCTGAGCCAAGCCGCATCGGGGCTGAGGTTTGTTCCCCGAGCCCAGTTTCCCTTTGCAGAATGCAGCTCCTAGCAGCGCGTTTTGTGCGGTTTCGGAGCTAGGCCCTAGGTGGGGCCCTCCCGAGCTGGCTCTGGGGGGTTTGCTAGGGCCAGTGCACACAGGGCTTCTTCAGGCCAAATCAGCCTTCTCCGCGAAGGAGACGACGTTTGGAGTGGGTTTCCAGCGGCGGAGACCACCAGCCAAGCAGCAGTGCCCACGGAGCCAGAGGCAGCCCAGACCCTCCCTGGCCCTATGGGGAGCCTAGGGCTAGGTGAGAACCAGGCAGGCGCTGCGCTCCTGAGCCAAGCCGCATCGGGGCTGAGGTTTTTTCCCCGAGCCCAGTTTCCCTTTGCAGAATGCAGCTCCTAGCAGCGCGTTTTGTGCCGTTTCGGAGCTAGGCCCTAGGTGGGGCCCTCCCGAGCTGGCTCTGGGGGGGTTGCTAGGGCCAGTGCACACAGGGCTTCTTCAGGCCAAATCAGCCTTCTCCGCGAAGGAGAAGACGTTTGGAGTTGGTTTCCAGCGGCGGAGACCACCAGCCAAGCAGCAGTGCCCACGGAGCCAGAGGCAGCCCAGACCCTCCCTGGCCCTATGGGGAGCCTAGGGCTAGGTGAGAACCAGGCAGGCGCTGCGCTCCTGAGCCAAGCCGCATCGGGGCTGAGGTTTGTTCCCCGAGCCCAGTTTCCCTTTGCAGAATGCAGCTCCTAGCAGCGCGTTTTGTGCGGTTTCGGAGCTAGGCCCTAGGTGGGGCCCTCCCGAGCTGGCTCTGGGGGGGTTGCTAGGGCCAGTGCACACAGGGCTTCTTCAGGCCAAATCAGCCTTCTCCGCGAAGGAGACGACGTTTGGAGTGGGTTTCCAGCGGCGGAGACCACCAGCCAAGCAGCAGTGCCCACGGAGCCAGAGGCAGCCCAGACCCTCCCTGGCCCTATGGGGAGCCTAGGGCTAGGTGAGAACCAGGCAGGCGCTGCGCTCCTGAGCCAAGCCGCATCGGGGCTGAGGTTTTTTCCCCGAGCCCAGTTTCCCTTTGCAGAATGCAGCTCCTAGCAGCGCGTTTTGTGCGGTTTCGGAGCTAGGCCCTAGGTGGGGCCCTCCCGAGCTGGCTCTGGGGGGGTTGCTAGGGCCAGTGCACACAGGGCTTCTTCAGGCCAAATCAGCCTTCTCCGCGAAGGAGACGACGTTTGGAGTGGGTTTCCAGCGGCGGAGACCACCAGCCAAGCAGCAGTGCCCACGGAGCCAGAGGCAGCCCAGACCCTCCCTGGCCCTATGGGGAGCCTTGGGCTAGGTGAGAACCAGGCAGGCGCTGCGCTCCTGAGCCAAGCCGCATCGGGGCTGAGGTTTGTTCCCCGAGCCCAGTTTCCCTTTGCAGAATGCAGCTCCTAGCAGCGCGTTTTGTGCGGTTTCGGAGCTAGGCCCTAGGTGGGGCCCTCCCGAGCTGGCTCTGGGGGGGGTTGCTAGGGCCAGTGCACACAGGGCTTCTTCAGGCCAAATCAGCCTTCTCCGCGAAGGAGAAGACGTTTGGAGTTGGTTTCCAGCGGCGGAGACCACCAGCCAAGCAGCAGTGCCCACGGAGCCAGAGGCAGCCCAGACCCTCCCTGGCCCTATGGGGAGCCTAGGGCTAGGTGAGAACCAGGCAGGCGCTGCGCTCCTGAGCCAAGCCGCATCGGGGCTGAGGTTTGTTCCCCGAGCCCAGTTTCCCTTTGCAGAATGCAGCTCCTAGCAGCGCGTTTTGTGCGGTTTCGGAGCTAGGCCCTAGGTGGGGCCCTCCCGAGCTGGCTCTGGGGGGGTTGCTAGGGCCAGTGCACACAGGGCTTCTTCAGGCCAAATCAGCCTTCTCCGCGAAGGAGAAGACGTTTGGAGTTGGTTTCCAGCGGCGGAGACCACCAGCCAAGCAGCAGTGCCCACGGAGCCAGAGGCAGCCCAGACCCTCCCTGGCCCTATGGGCAGCCTAGGGCTAGGTGAGAACCAGGCAGGCGCTGCGCTCCTGAGCCAAGCCGCATCGGGGCTGAGGTTTGTTCCCCGAGCCCAGTTTCCCTTTGCAGAATGCAGCTCCTAGCAGCGCGTTTTGTGCGGTTTCGGAGCTAGGCCCTAGGTGGGGCCCTCCCGAGCTGGCTCTGGGGGGGTTGCTAGGGCCAGTGCACACAGGGCTTCTTCAGGCCAAATCAGCCTTCTCCGCGAAGGAGAAGACGTTTGGAGTGGGTTTCCAGCGGCGGAGACCACCAGCCAAGCAGCAGTGCCCACGGAGCCAGAGGCAGCCCAGACCCTCCCTGGCCCTATGGGCAGCCTAGGGCTAGGTGAGAACCAGGCAGGCGCTGCGCTCCTGAGCCAAGCCGCATCGGGGCTGAGGTTTGTTCCCCGAGCCCAGTTTCCCTTTGCAGAATGCAGCTCCTAGCAGCGCGTTTTGTGCGGTTTCGGAGCTAGGCCCTAGGTGGGGCCCTCCCGAGCTGGCTCTGGGGGGGTTGCTAGGGCCAGTGCACACAGGGCTTCTTCAGGCCAAATCAGCCTTCTCCGCGAAGGAGAAGACGTTTGGAGTTGGTTTCCAGCGGCGGAGACCACCAGCCAAGCAGCAGTGCCCACGGAGCCAGAGGCAGCCCAGACCCTCCCTGGCCCTATGGGGAGCCTAGGGCTAGGTGAGAACCAGGCAGGCGCTGCGCTCCTGAGCCAAGCCGCATCGGGGCTGAGGTTTGTTCCCCGAGCCCAGTTTCCCTTTGCAGAATGCAGCTCCTAGCAGCGCGTTTTGTGCGGTTTCGGAGCTAGGCCCTAGGTGGGGCCCTCCCGAGCTGGCTCTGGGGGGGTTGCTAGGGCCAGTGCACACAGGGCTTCTTCAGGCCAAATCAGCCTTCTCCGCGAAGGAGAAGACGTTTGGAGTTGGTTTCCAGCGGCGGAGACCACCAGCCAAGCAGCAGTGCCCACGGAGCCAGAGGCAGCCCAGACCCTCCCTGGCCCTATGGGCAGCCTAGGGCTAGGTGAGAACCAGGCAGGCGCTGCGCTCCTGAGCCAAGCCGCATCGGGGCTGAGGTTTGTTCCCCGAGCCCAGTTTCCCTTTGCAGAATGCAGCTCCTAGCAGCGCGTTTTGTGCGGTTTCGGAGCTAGGCCCTAGGTGGGGCCCTCCCGAGCTGGCTCTGGGGGGGTTGCTAGGGCCAGTGCACACAGGGCTTCTTCAGGCCAAATCAGCCTTCTCCGCGAAGGAGACGACGTTTGGAGTGGGTTTCCAGCGGCGGAGACCACCAGCCAAGCAGCAGTGCCCACGGAGCCAGAGGCAGCCCAGACCCTCCCTGGCCCTATGGGGAGCCTAGGGCTAGGTGAGAACCAGGCAGGCGCTGCGCTCCTGAGCCAAGCCGCATCGGGGCTGAGGTTTGTTCCCCGAGCCCAGTTTCCCTTTGCAGAATGCAGCTCCTAGCAGCGCGTTTTGTGCGGTTTCGGAGCTAGGCCCTAGGTGGGGCCCTCCCGAGCTGGCTCTGGGGGGGTTGCTAGGGCCAGTGCACACAGGGCTTCTTCAGGCCAAATCAGCCTTCTCCGCGAAGGAGAAGACGTTTGGAGTGGGTTTCCAGCGGCGGAGACCACCAGCCAAGCAGCAGTGCCCACGGAGCCAGAGGCAGCCCAGACCCTCCCTGGCCCTATGGGGAGCCTAGGGCTAGGTGAGAACCAGGCAGGCGCTGCGCTCCTGAGCCAAGCCGCATCGGGGCTGAGGTTTGTTCCCCGAGCCCAGTTTCCCTTTGCAGAATGCAGCTCCTAGCAGCGCGTTTTGTGCGGTTTCGGAGCTAGGCCCTAGGTGGGGCCCTCCCGAGCTGGCTCTGGGGGGTTTGCTAGTGCCAGTGCACACAGGGCTTCTTCAGGCCAAATCAGCCTTCTCCGCGAAGGAGACGACGTTTGGAGTGGGTTTCCAGCGGCGGAGACCACCAGCCAAGCAGCAGTGCCCACGGAGCCAGAGGCAGCCCAGACCCTCCCTGGCCCTATGGGGAGCCTAGGGCTAGGTGAGAACCAGGCAGGCGCTGCGCTCCTGAGCCAAGCCGCATCGGGGCTGAGGTTTTTTCCCCGAGCCCAGTTTCCCTTTGCAGAATGCAGCTCCTAGCAGCGCGTTTTGTGCGGTTTCGGAGCTAGGCCCTAGGTGGGGCCCTCCCGAGCTGGCTCTGGGGGAGTTGCTAGGGCCAGTGCACACAGGGCTTCTTCAGGCCAAATCAGCCTTCTCCGCGAAGGAGACGACGTTTGGAGTGGGTTTCCAGCGGCGGAGACCACCAGCCAAGCAGCAGTGCCCACGGAGCCAGAGGCAGCCCAGACCCTCCCTGGCCCTATGGGGAGCCTAGGGCTAGGTGAGAACCAGGCAGGCGCTGCGCTCCTGAGCCAAGCCGCATCGGGGCTGAGGTTTGTTCCCCGAGCCCAGTTTCCCTTTGCAGAATGCAGCTCCTAGCAGCGCGTTTTGTGCGGTTTCGGAGCTAGGCCCTAGGTGGGGCCCTCCCGAGCTGGCTCTGGGGGGGTTGCTAGGGCCAGTGCACACAGGGCTTCTTCAGGCCAAATCAGCCTTCTCCGCGAAGGAGAAGACGTTTGGAGTTGGTTTCCAGCGGCGGAGACCACCAGCCAAGCAGCAGTGCCCACGGAGCCAGAGGCAGCCCAGACCCTCCCTGGCCCTATGGGGAGCCTAGGGCTAGGTGAGAACCAGGCAGGCGCTGCGCTCCTGAGCCAAGCCGCATCGGGGCTGAGGTTTGTTCCCCGAGCCCAGTTTCCCTTTGCAGAATGCAGCTCCTAGCAGCGCGTTTTGTGCGGTTTCGGAGCTAGGCCCTAGGTGGGGCCCTCCCGAGCTGGCTCTGGGGGGGTTGCTAGGGCCAGTGCACACAGGGCTTCTTCAGGCCAAATCAGCCTTCTCCGCGAAGGAGAAGACGTTTGGAGTGGGTTTCCAGCGGCGGAGACCACCAGCCAAGCAGCAGTGCCCACGGAGCCAGAGGCAGCCCAGACCCTCCCTGGCCCTATGGGCAGCCTAGGGCTAGGTGAGAACCAGGCAGGCGCTGCGCTCCTGAGCCAAGCCGCATCGGGGCTGAGGTTTGTTCCCCGAGCCCAGTTTCCCTTTGCAGAATGCAGCTCCTAGCAGCGCGTTTTGTGCGGTTTCGGAGCTAGGCCCTAGGTGGGGCCCTCCCGAGCTGGCTCTGGGGGGGTTGCTAGGGCCAGTGCACACAGGGCTTCTTCAGGCCAAATCAGCCTTCTCCGCGAAGGAGACGACGTTTGGAGTGGGTTTCCAGCGGCGGAGACCACCAGCCAAGCAGCAGTGCCCACGGAGCCAGAGGCAGCCCAGACCCTCCCTGGCCCTATGGGGAGCCTAGGGCTAGGTGAGAACCAGGCAGGCGCTGCGCTCCTGAGCCAAGCCGCATCGGGGCTGAGGTTTGTTCCCCGAGCCCAGTTTCCCTTTGCAGAATGCAGCTCCTAGCAGCGCGTTTTGTGCGGTTTCGGAGCTAGGCCCTAGGTGGGGCCCTCCCGAGCTGGCTCTGGGGGGGTTGCTAGGGCCAGTGCACACAGGGCTTCTTCAGGCCAAATCAGCCTTCTCCGCGAAGGAGAAGACGTTTGGAGTTGGTTTCCAGCGGCGGAGACCACCAGCCAAGCAGCAGTGCCCACGGAGCCAGAGGCAGCCCAGACCCTCCCTGGCCCTATGGGGAGCCTAGGGCTAGGTGAGAACCAGGCAGGCGCTGCGCTCCTGAGCCAAGCCGCATCGGGGCTGAGGTTTGTTCCCCGAGCCCAGTTTCCCTTTGCAGAATGCAGCTCCTAGCAGCGCGTTTTGTGCGGTTTCGGAGCTAGGCCCTAGGTGGGGCCCTCCCGAGCTGGCTCTGGGGGGTTTGCTAGTGCCAGTGCACACAGGGCTTCTTCAGGCCAAATCAGCCTTCTCCGCGAAGGAGACGACGTTTGGAGTGGGTTTCCAGCGGCGGAGACCACCAGCCAAGCAGCAGTGCCCACGGAGCCAGAGGCAGCCCAGACCCTCCCTGGCCCTATGGGGAGCCTAGGGCTAGGTGAGAACCAGGCAGGCGCTGCGCTCCTGAGCCAAGCCGCATCGGGGCTGAGGTTTGTTCCCCGAGCCCAGTTTCCCTTTGCAGAATGCAGCTCCTAGCAGCGCGTTTTGTGCGGTTTCGGAGCTAGGCCCTAGGTGGGGCCCTCCCGAGCTGGCTCTGGGGGGGTTGCTAGGGCCAGTGCACACAGGGCTTCTTCAGGCCAAATCAGCCTTCTCCGCGAAGGAGACGACGTTTGGAGTGGGTTTCCAGCGGCGGAGACCACCAGCCAAGCAGCAGTGCCCACGGAGCCAGAGGCAGCCCAGACCCTCCCTGGCCCTATGGGGAGCCTAGGGCTAGGTGAGAACCAGGCAGGCGCTGCGCTCCTGAGCCAAGCCGCATCGGGGCTGAGGTTTGTTCCCCGAGCCCAGTTTCCCTTTGCAGAATGCAGCTCCTAGCAGCGCGTTTTGTGCGGTTTCGGAGCTAGGCCCTAGGTGGGGCCCTCCCGAGCTGGCTCTGGGGGGGTTGCTAGGGCCAGTGCACACAGGGCTTCTTCAGGCCAAATCAGCCTTCTCCGCGAAGGAGAAGACGTTTGGAGTTGGTTTCCAGCGGCGGAGACCACCAGCCAAGCAGCAGTGCCCACGGAGCCAGAGGCAGCCCAGACCCTCCCTGGCCCTATGGGGAGCCTAGGGCTAGGTGAGAACCAGGCAGGCGCTGCGCTCCTGAGCCAAGCCGCATCGGGGCTGAGGTTTGTTCCCCGAGCCCAGTTTCCCTTTGCAGAATGCAGCTCCTAGCAGCGCGTTTTGTGCGGTTTCGGAGCTAGGCCCTAGGTGGGGCCCTCCCGAGCTGGCTCTGGGGGGGTTGCTAGGGCCAGTGCACACAGGGCTTCTTCAGGCCAAATCAGCCTTCTCCGCGAAGGAGAAGACGTTTGGAGTTGGTTTCCAGCGGCGGAGACCACCAGCCAAGCAGCAGTGCCCACGGAGCCAGAGGCAGCCCAGACCCTCCCTGGCCCTATGGGGAGCCTAGGGCTAGGTGAGAACCAGGCAGGCGCTGCGCTCCTGAGCCAAGCCGCATTGGGTCTGAGGTTTGTTCCCCGAGCCCAGTTTCCCTTTGCAGAATGCAGCTCCTAGCAGCGCGTTTTGTGCGGTTTCGGAGCTAGGCCCTAGGTGGGGCCCTCCCGAGCTGGCTCTGGGGGGGTTGCTAGGGCCAGTGCACACAGGGCTTCTTCAGGCCAAATCAGCCTTCTCCGCGAAGGAGAAGACGTTTGGAGTTGGTTTCCAGCGGCGGAGACCACCAGCCAAGCAGCAGTGCCCACGGAGCCAGAGGCAGCCCAGACCCTCCCTGGCCCTATGGGGAGCCTAGGGCTAGGTGAGAACCAGGCAGGCGCTGCGCTCCTGAGCCAAGCCGCATCGGGGCTGAGGTTTGTTCCCCGAGCCCAGTTTCCCTTTGCAGAATGCAGCTCCTAGCAGCGCGTTTTGTGCGGTTTCGGAGCTAGGCCCTAGGTGGGGCCCTCCCGAGCTGGCTCTGGGGCGGTTGCTAGGGCCAGTGCACACAGGGCTTCTTCAGGCCAAATCAGCCTTCTCCGCGAAGGAGAAGACGTTTGGAGTGGGTTTCCAGCGGCGGAGACCACCAGCCAAGCAGCAGTGCCCACGGAGCCAGAGGCAGCCCAGACCCTCCCTGGCCCTATGGGCAGCCTAGGGCTAGGTGAGAACCAGGCAGGCGCTGCGCTCCTGAGCCAAGCCGCATCGGGGCTGAGGTTTGTTCCCCGAGCCCAGTTTCCCTTTGCAGAATGCAGCTCCTAGCAGCGCGTTTTGTGCGGTTTCGGAGCTAGGCCCTAGGTGGGGCCCTCCCGAGCTGGCTCTGGGGGGGTTGCTAGGGCCAGTGCACACAGGGCTTCTTCAGGCCAAATCAGCCTTCTCCGCGAAGGAGAAGACGTTTGGAGTTGGTTTCCAGCGGCGGAGACCACCAGCCAAGCAGCAGTGCCCACGGAGCCAGAGGCAGCCCAGACCCTCCCTGGCCCTATGGGGAGCCTAGGGCTAGGTGAGAACCAGGCAGGCGCTGCGCTCCTGAGCCAAGCCGCATCGGGGCTGAGGTTTGTTCCCCGAGCCCAGTTTCCCTTTGCAGAATGCAGCTCCTAGCAGCGCGTTTTGTGCGGTTTCGGAGCTAGGCCCTAGGTGGGGCCCTCCCGAGCTGGCTCTGGGGGGGTTGCTAGGGCCAGTGCACACAGGGCTTCTTCAGGCCAAATCAGCCTTCTCCGCGAAGGAGAAGACGTTTGGAGTGGGTTTCCAGCGGCGGAGACCACCAGCCAAGCAGCAGTGCCCACGGAGCCAGAGGCAGCCCAGACCCTCCCTGGCCCTATGGGCAGCCTAGGGCTAGGTGAGAACCAGGCAGGCGCTGCGCTCCTGAGCCAAGCCGCATCGGGGCTGAGGTTTGTTCCCCGAGCCCAGTTTCCCTTTGCAGAATGCAGCTCCTAGCAGCGCGTTTTGTGCGGTTTCGGAGCTAGGCCCTAGGTGGGGCCCTCCCGAGCTGGCTCTGGGGGGGTTGCTAGGGCCAGTGCACACAGGGCTTCTTCAGGCCAAATCAGCCTTCTCCGCGAAGGAGAAGACGTTTGGAGTTGGTTTCCAGCGGCGGAGACCACCAGCCAAGCAGCAGTGCCCACGGAGCCAGAGGCAGCCCAGACCCTCCCTGGCCCTATGGGGAGCCTAGGGCTAGGTGAGAACCAGGCAGGCGCTGCGCTCCTGAGCCAAGCCGCATCGGGGCTGAGGTTTGTTCCCCGAGCCCAGTTTCCCTTTGCAGAATGCAGCTCCTAGCAGCGCGTTTTGTGCGGTTTCGGAGCTAGGCCCTAGGTGGGGCCCTCCCGAGCTGGCTCTGGGGGGGTTGCTAGGGCCAGTGCACACAGGGCTTCTTCAGGCCAAATCAGCCTTCTCCGCGAAGGAGAAGACGTTTGGAGTTGGTTTCCAGCGGCGGAGACCACCAGCCAAGCAGCAGTGCCCACGGAGCCAGAGGCAGCCCAGACCCTCCCTGGCCCTATGGGCAGCCTAGGGCTAGGTGAGAACCAGGCAGGCGCTGCGCTCCTGAGCCAAGCCGCATCGGGGCTGAGGTTTGTTCCCCGAGCCCAGTTTCCCTTTGCAGAATGCAGCTCCTAGCAGCGCGTTTTGTGCGGTTTCGGAGCTAGGCCCTAGGTGGGGCCCTCCCGAGCTGGCTCTGGGGGGGTTGCTAGGGCCAGTGCACACAGGGCTTCTTCAGGCCAAATCAGCCTTCTCCGCGAAGGAGAAGACGTTTGGAGTTGGTTTCCAGCGGCGGAGACCACCAGCCAAGCAGCAGTGCCCACGGAGCCAGAGGCAGCCCAGACCCTCCCTGGCCCTATGGGCAGCCTAGGGCTAGGTGAGAACCAGGCAGGCGCTGCGCTCCTGAGCCAAGCCGCATCGGGGCTGAGGTTTGTTCCCCGAGCCCAGTTTCCCTTTGCAGAATGCAGCTCCTAGCAGCGCGTTTTGTGCGGTTTCGGAGCTAGGCCCTAGGTGGGGCCCTCCCGAGCTGGCTCTGGGGGGGTTGCTAGGGCCAGTGCACACAGGGCTTCTTCAGGCCAAATCAGCCTTCTCCGCGAAGGAGACGACGTTTGGAGTGGGTTTCCAGCGGCGGAGACCACCAGCCAAGCAGCAGTGCCCACGGAGCCAGAGGCAGCCCAGACCCTCCCTGGCCCTATGGGCAGCCTAGGGCTAGGTGAGAACCAGGCAGGCGCTGCGCTCCTGAGCCAAGCCGCATCGGGGCTGAGGTTTGTTCCCCGAGCCCAGTTTCCCTTTGCAGAATGCAGCTCCTAGCAGCGCGTTTTGTGCGGTTTCGGAGCTAGGCCCTAGGTGGGGCCCTCCCGAGCTGGCTCTGGGGGGGTTGCTAGGGCCAGTGCACACAGGGCTTCTTCAGGCCAAATCAGCCTTCTCCGCGAAGGAGAAGACGTTTGGAGTTGGTTTCCAGCGGCGGAGACCACCAGCCAAGCAGCAGTGCCCACGGAGCCAGAGGCAGCCCAGACCCTCCCTGGCCCTATGGGGAGCCTAGGGCTAGGTGAGAACCAGGCAGGCGCTGCGCTCCTGAGCCAAGCCGCATCGGGGCTGAGGTTTGTTCCCCGAGCCCAGTTTCCCTTTGCAGAATGCAGCTCCTAGCAGCGCGTTTTGTGCGGTTTCGGAGCTAGGCCCTAGGTGGGGCCCTCCCGAGCTGGCTCTGGGGGGGTTGCTAGGGCCAGTGCACACAGGGCTTCTTCAGGCCAAATCAGCCTTCTCCGCGAAGGAGAAGACGTTTGGAGTTGGTTTCCAGCGGCGGAGACCACCAGCCAAGCAGCAGTGCCCACGGAGCCAGAGGCAGCCCAGACCCTCCCTGGCCCTATGGGGAGCCTAGGGCTAGGTGAGAACCAGGCAGGCGCTGCGCTCCTGAGCCAAGCCGCATCGGGGCTGAGGTTTGTTCCCCGAGCCCAGTTTCCCTTTGCAGAATGCAGCTCCTAGCAGCGCGTTTTGTGCGGTTTCGGAGCTAGGCCCTAGGTGGGGCCCTCCCGAGCTGGCTCTGGGGGGGTTGCTAGGGCCAGTGCACACAGGGCTTCTTCAGGCCAAATCAGCCTTCTCCGCGAAGGAGAAGACGTTTGGAGTGGGTTTCCAGCGGCGGAGACCACCAGCCAAGCAGCAGTGCCCACGGAGCCAGAGGCAGCTCAGACCCTCCCTGGCCCTAGGGGAGCCTAGGGCTAGGTGAGAACCAGGCAGGCGCTGCGCTCCTGAGCCAAGCCGCATCGGGGCTGAGGTTTGTTCCCCGAGCCCAGTTTCCCTTTGCAGAATGCAGCTCCTAGCAGCGCGTTTTGTGCGGTTTCGGAGCTAGGCCCTAGGTGGGGCCCTCCCGAGCTGGCTCTGGGGGGGTTGCTAGGGCCAGTGCACACAGGGCTTCTTCAGGCCAAATCAGCCTTCTCCGCGAAGGAGAAGACGTTTGGAGTTGGTTTCCAGCGGCGGAGACCACCAGCCAAGCAGCAGTGCCCACGGAGCCAGAGGCAGCCCAGACCCTCCCTGGCCCTATGGGGAGCCTAGGGCTAGGTGAGAACCAGGCAGGCGCTGCGCTCCTGAGCCAAGCCGCATCGGGGCTGAGGTTTGTTCCCCGAGCCCAGTTTCCCTTTGCAGAATGCAGCTCCTAGCAGCGCGTTTTGTGCGGTTTCGGAGCTAGGCCCTAGGTGGGGCCCTCCCGAGCTGGCTCTGGGGGGGTTGCTAGGGCCAGTGCACACAGGGCTTCTTCAGGCCAAATCAGCCTTCTCCGCGAAGGAGAAGACGTTTGGAGTGGGTTTCCAGCGGCGGAGACCACCAGCCAAGCAGCAGTGCCCACGGAGCCAGAGGCAGCTCAGACCCTCCCTGGCCCTAGGGGAGCCTAGGGCTAGGTGAGAACCAGGCAGGCGCTGCGCTCCTGAGCCAAGCCGCATCGGGGCTGAGGTTTGTTCCCCGAGCCCAGTTTCCCTTTGCAGAATGCAGCTCCTAGCAGCGCGTTTTGTGCGGTTTCGGAGCTAGGCCCTAGGTGGGGCCCTCCCGAGCTGGCTCTGGGGGGGTTGCTAGGGCCAGTGCACACAGGGCTTCTTCAGGCCAAATCAGCCTTCTCCGCGAAGGAGAAGACGTTTGGAGTGGGTTTCCAGCGGCGGAGACCACCAGCCAAGCAGCAGTGCCCACGGAGCCAGAGGCAGCTCAGACCCTCCCTGGCCCTAGGGGAGCCTAGGGCTAGGTGAGAACCAGGCAGGCGCTGCGCTCCTGAGCCAAGCCGCATCGGGGCTGAGGTTTGTTCCCCGAGCCCAGTTTCCCTTTGCAGAATGCAGCTCCTAGCAGCGCGTTTTGTGCGGTTTCGGAGCTAGGCCCTAGGTGGGGCCCTCCCGAGCTGGCTCTGGGGGGGTTGCTAGGGCCAGTGCACACAGGGCTTCTTCAGGCCAAATCAGCCTTCTCCGCGAAGGAGAAGACGTTTGGAGTTGGTTTCCAGCGGCGGAGACCACCAGCCAAGCAGCAGTGCCCACGGAGCCAGAGGCAGCCCAGACCCTCCCTGGCCCTATGGGGAGCCTAGGGCTAGGTGAGAACCAGGCAGGCGCTGCGCTCCTGAGCCAAGCCGCATCGGGGCTGAGGTTTGTTCCCCGAGCCCAGTTTCCCTTTGCAGAATGCAGCTCCTAGCAGCGCGTTTTGTGCGGTTTCGGAGCTAGGCACTAGGTGGGGCCCTCCCGAGCTGGCTCTGGGAGGGTTGCTAGGGCCAGTGCACACAGGGCTTCTTCAGGCCAAATCAGCCTTCTCCGCGAAGGAGAAGACGTTTGGAGTTGGTTTCCAGCGGCGGAGACCACCAGCCAAGCAGCAGTGCCCACGGAGCCAGAGGCAGCCCAGACCCTCCCTGGCCCTATGGGCAGCCTAGGGCTAGGTGAGAACCAGGCAGGCGCTGCGCTCCTGAGCCAAGCCGCATCGGGGCTGAGGTTTGTTCCCCGAGCCCAGTTTCCCTTTGCAGAATGCAGCTCCTAGCAGCGCGTTTTGTGCGGTTTCGGAGCTAGGCCCTAGGTGGGGCCCTCCCGAGCTGGCTCTGGGGGGGTTGCTAGGGCCAGTGCACACAGGGCTTCTTCAGGCCAAATCAGCCTTCTCCGCGAAGGAGAAGACGTTTGGAGTTGGTTTCCAGCGGCGGAGACCACCAGCCAAGCAGCAGTGCCCACGGAGCCAGAGGCAGCCCAGACCCTCCCTGGCCCTATGGGCAGCCTAGGGCTAGGTGAGAACCAGGCAGGCGCTGCGCTCCTGAGCCAAGCCGCATCGGGGCTGAGGTTTGTTCCCCGAGCCCAGTTTCCCTTTGCAGAATGCAGCTCCTAGCAGCGCGTTTTGTGCGGTTTCGGAGCTAGGCCCTAGGTGGGGCCCTCCCGAGCTGGCTCTGGGGGGGTTGCTAGGGCCAGTGCACACAGGGCTTCTTCAGGCCAAATCAGCCTTCTCCGCGAAGGAGACGACGTTTGGAGTTGGTTTCCAGCGGCGGAGACCACCAGCCAAGCAGCAGTGCCCACGGAGCCAGAGGCAGCCCAGACCCTCCCTGGCCCTATGGGCAGCCTAGGGCTAGGTGAGAACCAGGCAGGCGCTGCGCTCCTGAGCCAAGCCGCATCGGGGCTGAGGTTTGTTCCCCGAGCCCAGTTTCCCTTTGCAGAATGCAGCTCCTAGCAGCGCGTTTTGTGCGGTTTCGGAGCTAGGCCCTAGGTGGGGCCCTCCCGAGCTGGCTCTGGGGGGGTTGCTAGGGCCAGTGCACACAGGGCTTCTTCAGGCCAAATCAGCCTTCTCCGCGAAGGAGAAGACGTTTGGAGTTGGTTTCCAGCGGCGGAGACCACCAGCCAAGCAGCAGTGCCCACGGAGCCAGAGGCAGCCCAGACCCTCCCTGGCCCTATGGGCAGCCTAGGGCTAGGTGAGAACCAGGCAGGCGCTGCGCTCCTGAGCCAAGCCGCATCGGGGCTGAGGTTTGTTCCCCGAGCCCAGTTTCCCTTTGCAGAATGCAGCTCCTAGCAGCGCGTTTTGTGCGGTTTCGGAGCTAGGCCCTAGGTGGGGCCCTCCCGAGCTGGCTCTGGGGGGGTTGCTAGGGCCAGTGCACACAGGGCTTCTTCAGGCCAAATCAGCCTTCTCCGCGAAGGAGAAGACGTTTGGAGTTGGTTTCCAGCGGCGGAGACCACCAGCCAAGCAGCAGTGCCCACGGAGCCAGAGGCAGCCCAGACCCTCCCTGGCCCTATGGGCAGCCTAGGGCTAGGTGAGAACCAGGCAGGCGCTGCGCTCCTGAGCCAAGCCGCATCGGGGCTGAGGTTTGTTCCCCGAGCCCAGTTTCCCTTTGCAGAATGCAGCTCCTCGCAGCGCGTTTTGTGCGGTTTCGGAGCTAGGCCCTAGGTGGGGCCCTCCCGAGCTGGCTCTGGGGGGGTTGCTAGGGCCAGTGCACACAGGGCTTCTTCAGGCCAAATCAGCCTTCTCCGCGAAGGAGAAGACGTTTGGAGTTGGTTTCCAGCGGCGGAGACCACCAGCCAAGCAGCAGTGCCCACGGAGCCAGAGGCAGCCCAGACCCTCCCTGGCCCTATGGGCAGCCTAGGGCTAGGTGAGAACCAGGCAGGCGCTGCGCTCCTGAGCCAAGCCGCATCGGGGCTGAGGTTTGTTCCCCGAGCCCAGTTTCCCTTTGCAGAATGCAGCTCCTAGCAGCGCGTTTTGTGCGGTTTCGGAGCTAGGCCCTAGGTGGGGCCCTCCCGAGCTGGCTCTGGGGGGGTTGCTAGGGCCAGTGCACACAGGGCTTCTTCAGGCCAAATCAGCCTTCTCCGCGAAGGAGAAGACGTTTGGAGTTGGTTTCCAGCGGCGGAGACCACCAGCCAAGCAGCAGTGCCCACGGAGCCAGAGGCAGCCCAGACCCTCCCTGGCCCTATGGGCAGCCTAGGGCTAGGTGAGAACCAGGCAGGCGCTGCGCTCCTGAGCCAAGCCGCATCGGGGCTGAGGTTTGTTCCCCGAGCCCAGTTTCCCTTTGCAGAATGCAGCTCCTCGCAGCGCGTTTTGTGCGGTTTCGGAGCTAGGCCCTAGGTGGGGCCCTCCCGAGCTGGCTCTGGGGGGGTTGCTAGGGCCAGTGCACACAGGGCTTCTTCAGGCCAAATCAGCCTTCTCCGCGAAGGAGAAGACGTTTGGAGTTGGTTTCCAGCGGCGGAGACCACCAGCCAAGCAGCAGTGCCCACGGAGCCAGAGGCAGCCCAGACCCTCCCTGGCCCTATGGGCAGCCTAGGGCTAGGTGAGAACCAGGCAGGCGCTGCGCTCCTGAGCCAAGCCGCATCGGGGCTGAGGTTTGTTCCCCGAGCCCAGTTTCCCTTTGCAGAATGCAGCTCCTAGCAGCGCGTTTTGTGCGGTTTCGGAGCTAGGCCCTAGGTGGGGCCCTCCCGAGCTGGCTCTGGGGGGGTTGCTAGGGCCAGTGCACACAGGGCTTCTTCAGGCCAAATCAGCCTTCTCCGCGAAGGAGACGACGTTTGGAGTTGGTTTCCAGCGGCGGAGACCACCAGCCAAGCAGCAGTGCCCACGGAGCCAGAGGCAGCCCAGACCCTCCCTGGCCCTATGGGCAGCCTAGGGCTAGGTGAGAACCAGGCAGGCGCTGCGCTCCTGAGCCAAGCCGCATCGGGGCTGAGGTTTGTTCCCCGAGCCCAGTTTCCCTTTGCAGAATGCAGCTCCTAGCAGCGCGTTTTGTGCGGTTTCCGAGCTAGGCCCTAGGTGGGGCCCTCCCGAGCTGGCTCTGGGGGGGTTGCTAGGGCCAGTGCACACAGGGCTTCTTCAGGCCAAATCAGCCTTCTCCGCGAAGGAGAAGACGTTTGGAGTTGGTTTCCAGCGGCGGAGACCACCAGCCAAGCAGCAGTGCCCACGGAGCCAGAGGCAGCCCAGACCCTCCCTGGCCCTATGGGGAGCCTAGGGCTAGGTGAGAACCAGGCAGGCGCTGCGCTCCTGAGCCAAGCCGCATCGGGGCTGAGGTTTGTTCCCCGAGCCCAGTTTCCCTTTGCAGAATGCAGCTCCTAGCAGCGCGTTTTGTGCGGTTTCGGAGCTAGGCCCTAGGTGGGGCCCTCCCGAGCTGGCTCTGGGGGGGTTGCTAGGGCCAGTGCACACAGGGCTTCTTCAGGCCAAATCAGCCTTCTCCGCGAAGGAGAAGACGTTTGGAGTTGGTTTCCAGCGGCGGAGACCACCAGCCAAGCAGCAGTGCCCACGGAGCCAGAGGCAGCCCAGACCCTCCCTGGCCCTATGGGCAGCCTAGGGCTAGGTGAGAACCAGGCAGGCGCTGCGCTCCTGAGCCAAGCCGCATCGGGGCTGAGGTTTGTTCCCCGAGCCCAGTTTCCCTTTGCAGAATGCAGCTCCTAGCAGCGCGTTTTGTGCGGTTTCGGAGCTAGGCCCTAGGTGGGGCCCTCCCGAGCTGGCTCTGGGGGGGTTGCTAGGGCCAGTGCACACAGGGCTTCTTCAGGCCAAATCAGCCTTCTCCGCGAAGGAGAAGACGTTTGGAGTTGGTTTCCAGCGGCGGAGACCACCAGCCAAGCAGCAGTGCCCACGGAGCCAGAGGCAGCCCAGACCCTCCCTGGCCCTATGGGCAGCCTAGGGCTAGGTGAGAACCAGGCAGGCGCTGCGCTCCTGAGCCAAGCCGCATCGGGGCTGAGGTTTGTTCCCCGAGCCCAGTTTCCCTTTGCAGAATGCAGCTCCTAGAAGCGCGTTTTGTGCGGTTTCGGAGCTAGGCCCTAGGTGGGGCCCTCCCGAGCTGGCTCTGGGGGGGTTGCTAGGGCCAGTGCACACAGGGCTTCTTCAGGCCAAATCAGCCTTCTCCGCGAAGGAGAAGACGTTTGGAGTTGGTTTCCAGCGGCGGAGACCACCAGCCAAGCAGCAGTGCCCACGGAGCCAGAGGCAGCCCAGACCCTCCCTGGCCCTATGGGCAGCCTAGGGCTAGGTGAGAACCAGGCAGGCGCTGCGCTCCTGAGCCAAGCCGCATCGGGGCTGAGGTTTGTTCCCCGAGCCCAGTTTCCCTTTGCAGAATGCAGCTCCTAGCAGCGCGTTTTGTGCGGTTTCGGAGCTAGGCCCTAGGTGGGGCCCTCCCGAGCTGGCTCTGGGGGGGTTGCTAGGGCCAGTGCACACAGGGCTTCTTCAGGCCAAATCAGCCTTCTCCGCGAAGGAGAAGACGTTTGGAGTTGGTTTCCAGCGGCGGAGACCACCAGCCAAGCAGCAGTGCCCACGGAGCCAGAGGCAGCCCAGACCCTCCCTGGCCCTATGGGCAGCCTAGGGCTAGGTGAGAACCAGGCAGGCGCTGCGCTCCTGAGCCAAGCCGCATCGGGGCTGAGGTTTGTTCCCCGAGCCCAGTTTCCCTTTGCAGAATGCAGCTCCTAGCAGCGCGTTTTGTGCGGTTTCGGAGCTAGGCCCTAGGTGGGGCCCTCCCGAGCTGGCTCTGGGGGGGTTGCTAGGGCCAGTGCACACAGGGCTTCTTCAGGCCAAATCAGCCTTCTCCGCGAAGGAGAAGACGTTTGGAGTGGGTTTCCAGCGGCGGAGACCACCAGCCAAGCAGCAGTGCCCACGGAGCCAGAGGCAGCTCAGACCCTCCCTGGCCCTATGGGGAGCCTAGGGCTAGGTGAGAACCAGGCAGGCGCTGCGCTCCTGAGCCAAGCCGCATCGGGGCTGAGGTTTGTTCCCCGAGCCCAGTTTCCCTTTGCAGAATGCAGCTCCTAGCAGCGCGTTTTGTGCGGTTTCGGAGCTAGGCCCTAGGTGGGGCCCTCCCGAGCTGGCTCTGGGGGGGTTGCTAGGGCCAGTGCACACAGGGCTTCTTCAGGCCAAATCAGCCTTCTCCGCGAAGGAGAAGACGTTTGGAGTTGGTTTCCAGCGGCGGAGACCACCAGCCAAGCAGCAGTGCCCACGGAGCCAGAGGCAGCCCAGACCCTCCCTGGCCCTATGGGCAGCCTAGGGCTAGGTGAGAACCAGGCAGGCGCTGCGCTCCTGAGCCAAGCCGCATCGGGGCTGAGGTTTGTTCCCCGAGCCCAGTTTCCCTTTGCAGAATGCAGCTCCTAGCAGCGCGTTTTGTGCGGTTTCGGAGCTAGGCCCTAGGTGGGGCCCTCCCGAGCTGGCTCTGGGGGGGTTGCTAGGGCCAGTGCACACAGGGCTTCTTCAGGCCAAATCAGCCTTCTCCGCGAAGGAGAAGACGTTTGGAGTTGGTTTCCAGCGGCGGAGACCACCAGCCAAGCAGCAGTGCCCACGGAGCCAGAGGCAGCCCAGACCCTCCCTGGCCCTATGGGGAGCCTAGGGCTAGGTGAGAACCAGGCAGGCGCTGCGCTCCTGAGCCAAGCCGCATCGGGGCTGAGGTTTGTTCCCCGAGCCCAGTTTCCCTTTGCAGAATGCAGCTCCTAGCAGCGCGTTTTGTGCGGTTTCGGAGCTAGGCACTAGGTGGGGCCCTCCCGAGCTGGCTCTGGGGGGGTTGCTAGGGCCAGTGCACACAGGGCTTCTTCAGGCCAAATCAGCCTTCTCCGCGAAGGAGAAGACGTTTGGAGTTGGTTTCCAGCGGCGGAGACCACCAGCCAAGCAGCAGTGCCCACGGAGCCAGAGGCAGCCCAGACCCTCCCTGGCCCTATGGGCAGCCTAGGGCTAGGTGAGAACCAGGCAGGCGCTGCGCTCCTGAGCCAAGCCGCATCGGGGCTGAGGTTTGTTCCCCGAGCCCAGTTTCCCTTTGCAGAATGCAGCTCCTAGCAGCGCGTTTTGTGCGGTTTCGGAGCTAGGCCCTAGGTGGGGCCCTCCCGAGCTGGCTCTGGGGGGGTTGCTAGGGCCAGTGCACACAGGGCTTCTTCAGGCCAAATCAGCCTTCTCCGCGAAGGAGAAGACGTTTGGAGTTGGTTTCCAGCGGCGGAGACCACCAGCCAAGCAGCAGTGCCCACGGAGCCAGAGGCAGCCCAGACCCTCCCTGGCCCTATGGGGAGCCTAGGGCTAGGTGAGAACCAGGCAGGCGCTGCGCTCCTGAGCCAAGCCGCATCGGGGCTGAGGTTTGTTCCCCGAGCCCAGTTTCCCTTTGCAGAATGCAGCTCCTAGCAGCGCGTTTTGTGCGGTTTCGGAGCTAGGCCCTAGGTGGGGCCCTCCCGAGCTGGCTCTGGGGGGGTTGCTAGGGCCAGTGCACACAGGGCTTCTTCAGGCCAAATCAGCCTTCTCCGCGAAGGAGAAGACGTTTGGAGTTGGTTTCCAGCGGCGGAGACCACCAGCCAAGCAGCAGTGCCCACGGAGCCAGAGGCAGCCCAGACCCTCCCTGGCCCTATGGGCAGCCTAGGGCTAGGTGAGAACCAGGCAGGCGCTGCGCTCCTGAGCCAAGCCGCATCGGGGCTGAGGTTTGTTCCCCGAGCCCAGTTTCCCTTTGCAGAATGCAGCTCCAAGCAGCGCGTTTTGTGCGGTTTCGGAGCTAGGCCCTAGGTGGGGCCCTCCCGAGCTGGCTCTGGGGGGGTTGCTAGGGCCAGTGCACACAGGGCTTCTTCAGGCCAAATCAGCCTTCTCCGCGAAGGAGAAGACGTTTGGAGTGGGTTTCCAGCGGCGGAGACCACCAGCCAAGCAGCAGTGCCCACGGAGCCAGAGGCAGCACAGACCCTCCCTGGCCCTATGGGCAGCCTAGGGCTAGGTGAGAACCAGGCAGGCGCTGCGCTCCTGAGCCAAGCCGCATCGGGGCTGAGGTTTGTTCCCCGAGCCCAGTTTCCCTTTGCAGAATGCAGCTCCTAGCAGCGCGTTTTGTGCGGTTTCGGAGCTAGGCCCTAGGTGGGGCCCTCCCGAGCTGGCTCTGGGGGGGTTGCTAGGGCCAGTGCACACAGGGCTTCTTCAGGCCAAATCAGCCTTCTCCGCGAAGGAGAAGACGTTTGGAGTTGGTTTCCAGCGGCGGAGACCACCAGCCAAGCAGCAGTGCCCACGGAGCCAGAGGCAGCCCAGACCCTCCCTGGCCCTATGGGCAGCCTAGGGCTAGGTGAGAACCAGGCAGGCGCTGCGCTCCTGAGCCAAGCCGCATCGGGGCTGAGGTTTGTTCCCCGAGCCCAGTTTCCCTTTGCAGAATGCAGCTCCTCGCAGCGCGTTTTGTGCGGTTTCGGAGCTAGGCCCTAGGTGGGGCCCTCCCGAGCTGGCTCTGGGGGGGTTGCTAGGGCCAGTGCACACAGGGCTTCTTCAGGCCAAATCAGCCTTCTCCGCGAAGGAGAAGACGTTTGGAGTTGGTTTCCAGCGGCGGAGACCACCAGCCAAGCAGCAGTGCCCACGGAGCCAGAGGCAGCCCAGACCCTCCCTGGCCCTATGGGCAGCCTAGGGCTAGGTGAGAACCAGGCAGGCGCTGCGCTCCTGAGCCAAGCCGCATCGGGGCTGAGGTTTGTTCCCCGAGCCCAGTTTCCCTTTGCAGAATGCAGCTCCTAGCAGCGCGTTTTGTGCGGTTTCGGAGCTAGGCCCTAGGTGGGGCCCTCCCGAGCTGGCTCTGGGGGGGTTGCTAGGGCCAGTGCACACAGGGCTTCTTCAGGCCAAATCAGCCTTCTCCGCGAAGGAGAAGACGTTTGGAGTTGGTTTCCAGCGGCGGAGACCACCAGCCAAGCAGCAGTGCCCACGGAGCCAGAGGCAGCCCAGACCCTCCCTGGCCCTATGGGCAGCCTAGGGCTAGGTGAGAACCAGGCAGGCGCTGCGCTCCTGAGCCAAGCCGCATCGGGGCTGAGGTTTGTTCCCCGAGCCCAGTTTCCCTTTGCAGAATGCAGCTCCTAGCAGCGCGTTTTGTGCGGTTTCGGAGCTAGGCCCTAGGTGGGGCCCTCCCGAGCTGGCTCTGGGGGGGTTGCTAGGGCCAGTGCACACAGGGCTTCTTCAGGCCAAATCAGCCTTCTCCGCGAAGGAGAAGACGTTTGGAGTTGGTTTCCAGCGGCGGAGACCACCAGCCAAGCAGCAGTGCCCACGGAGCCAGAGGCAGCCCAGACCCTCCCTGGCCCTATGGGCAGCCTAGGGCTAGGTGAGAACCAGGCAGGCGCTGCGCTCCTGAGCCAAGCCGCATCGGGGCTGAGGTTTGTTCCCCGAGCCCAGTTTCCCTTTGCAGAATGCAGCTCCTAGCAGCGCGTTTTGTGCGGTTTCGGAGCTAGGCCCTAGGTGGGGCCCTCCCGAGCTGGCTCTGGGGGGGTTGCTAGGGCCAGTGCACACAGGGCTTCTTCAGGCCAAATCAGCCTTCTCCGCGAAGGAGAAGACGTTTGGAGTTGGTTTCCAGCGGCGGAGACCACCAGCCAAGCAGCAGTGCCCACGGAGCCAGAGGCAGCCCAGACCCTCCCTGGCCCTATGGGGAGCCTAGGGCTAGGTGAGAAGCAGGCAGGCGCTGCGCTCCTGAGCCAAGCCGCATCGGGGCTGAGGTTTGTTCCCCGAGCCCAGTTTCCCTTTGCAGAATGCAGCTCCTAGCAGCGCGTTTTGTGCGGTTTCGGAGCTAGGCCCTAGGTGGGGCCCTCCCGAGCTGGCTCTGGGGGGGTTGCTAGGGCCAGTGCACACAGGGCTTCTTCAGGCCAAATCAGCCTTCTCCGCGAAGGAGAAGACGTTTGGAGTTGGTTTCCAGCGGCGGAGACCACCAGCCAAGCAGCAGTGCCCACGGAGCCAGAGGCAGCCCAGACCCTCCCTGGCCCTATGGGCAGCCTAGGGCTAGGTGAGAACCAGGCAGGCGCTGCGCTCCTGAGCCAAGCCGCATCGGGGCTGAGGTTTGTTCCCCGAGCCCAGTTTCCCTTTGCAGAATGCAGCTCCTAGCAGCGCGTTTTGTGCGGTTTCGGAGCTAGGCCCTAGGTGGGGCCCTCCCGAGCTGGCTCTGGGGGGGTTGCTAGGGCCAGTGCACACAGGGCTTCTTCAGGCCAAATCAGCCTTCTCCGCGAAGGAGAAGACGTTTGGAGTTGGTTTCCAGCGGCGGAGACCACCAGCCAAGCAGCAGTCCCCACGGAGCCAGAGGCAGCCCAGACCCTCCCTGGCCCTATGGGGAGCCTAGGGCTAGGTGAGAACCAGGCAGGCGCTGCGCTCCTGAGCCAAGCCGCATCGGGGCTGAGGTTTGTTCCCCGAGCCCAGTTTCCCTTTGCAGAATGCAGCTCCTAGCAGCGCGTTTTGTGCGGTTTCGGAGCTAGGCACTAGGTGGGGCCCTCCCGAGCTGGCTCTGGGGGGGTTGCTAGGGCCAGTGCACACAGGGCTTCTTCAGGCCAAATCAGCCTTCTCCGCGAAGGAGACGACGTTTGGAGTGGGTTTCCAGCGGCGGAGACCACCAGCCAAGCAGCAGTGCCCACGGAGCCAGAGGCAGCCCAGACCCTCCCTGGCCCTATGGGGAGCCTAGGGCTAGGTGAGAACCAGGCAGGCGCTGCGCTCCTGAGCCAAGCCGCATCGGGGCTGAGGTTTGTTCCCCGAGCCCAGTTTCCCTTTGCAGAATGCAGCTCCTAGCAGCGCGTTTTGTGCGGTTTCGGAGCTAGGCCCTAGGTGGGGCCCTCCCGAGCTGGCTCTGGGGGGGTTGCTAGGGCCAGTGCACACAGGGCTTCTTCAGGCCAAATCAGCCTTCTCCGCGAAGGAGAAGACGTTTGGAGTTGGTTTCCAGCGGCGGAGACCACCAGCCAAGCAGCAGTGCCCACGGAGCCAGAGGCAGCCCAGACCCTCCCTGGCCCTATGGGGAGCCTAGGGCTAGGTGAGAACCAGGCAGGCGCTGCGCTCCTGAGCCAAGCCGCATCGGGGCTGAGGTTTGTTCCCCGAGCCCAGTTTCCCTTTGCAGAATGCAGCTCCTAGCAGCGCGTTTTGTGCGGTTTCGGAGCTAGGCCCTAGGTGGGGCCCTCCCGAGCTGGCTCTGGGGCGGTTGCTAGGGCCAGTGCACACAGGGCTTCTTCAGGCCAAATCAGCCTTCTCCGCGAAGGAGAAGACGTTTGGAGTTGGTTTCCAGCGGCGGAGACCACCAGCCAAGCAGCAGTGCCCACGGAGCCAGAGGCAGCCCAGACCCTCCCTGGCCCTATGGGCAGCCTAGGGCTAGGTGAGAACCAGGCAGGCGCTGCGCTCCTGAGCCAAGCCGCATCGGGGCTGAGGTTTGTTCCCCGAGCCCAGTTTCCCTTTGCAGAATGCAGCTCCTAGCAGCGCGTTTTGTGCGGTTTCGGAGCTAGGCCCTAGGTGGGGCCCTCCCGAGCTGGCTCTGGGGGGGTTGCTAGGGCCAGTGCACACAGGGCTTCTTCAGGCCAAATCAGCCTTCTCCGCGAAGGAGACGACGTTTGGAGTTGGTTTCCAGCGGCGGAGACCACCAGCCAAGCAGCAGTGCCCACGGAGCCAGAGGCAGCCCAGACCCTCCCTGGCCCTATGGGGAGCCTAGGGCTAGGTGAGAACCAGGCAGGCGCTGCGCTCCTGAGCCAAGCCGCATCGGGGCTGAGGTTTGTTCCCCGAGCCCAGTTTCCCTTTGCAGAATGCAGCTCCTAGCAGCGCGTTTTGTGCGGTTTCGGAGCTAGGCCCTAGGTGGGGCCCTCCCGAGCTGGCTCTGGGGGGGTTGCTAGGGCCAGTGCACACAGGGCTTCTTCAGGCCAAATCAGCCTTCTCCGCGAAGGAGAAGACGTTTGGAGTTGGTTTCCAGCGGCGGAGACCACCAGCCAAGCAGCAGTGCCCACGGAGCCAGAGGCAGCCCAGACCCTCCCTGGCCCTATGGGGAGCCTAGGGCTAGGTGAGAACCAGGCAGGCGCTGCGCTCCTGAGCCAAGCCGCATCGGGGCTGAGGTTTGTTCCCCGAGCCCAGTTTCCCTTTGCAGAATGCAGCTCCTAGCAGCGCGTTTTGTGCGGTTTCGGAGCTAGGCCCTAGGTGGGGCCCTCCCGAGCTGGCTCTGGGGGGTTTGCTAGTGCCAGTGCACACAGGGCTTCTTCAGGCCAAATCAGCCTTCTCCGCGAAGGAGAAGACGTTTGGAGTTGGTTTCCAGCGGCGGAGACCACCAGCCAAGCAGCAGTGCCCACGGAGCCAGAGGCAGCCCAGACCCTCCCTGGCCCTATGGGGAGCCTAGGGCTAGGTGAGAACCAGGCAGGCGCTGCGCTCCTGAGCCAAGCCGCATCGGGGCTGAGGTTTTTTCCCCGAGCCCAGTTTCCCTTTGCAGAATGCAGCTCCTAGCAGCGCGTTTTGTGCGGTTTCGGAGCTAGGCCCTAGGTGGGGCCCTCCCGAGCTGGCTCTGGGGGGGTTGCTAGGGCCAGTGCACACAGGGCTTCTTCAGGCCAAATCAGCCTTCTCCGCGAAGGAGACGACGTTTGGAGTGGGTTTCCAGCGGCGGAGACCACCAGCCAAGCAGCAGTGCCCACGGAGCCAGAGGCAGCCCAGACCCTCCCTGGCCCTATGGGGAGCCTAGGGCTAGGTGAGAACCAGGCAGGCGCTGCGCTCCTGAGCCAAGCCGCATCGGGGCTGAGGTTTGTTCCCCGAGCCCAGTTTCCCTTTGCAGAATGCAGCTCCTAGCAGCGCGTTTTGTGCGGTTTCGGAGCTAGGCCCTAGGTGGGGCCCTCCCGAGCTGGCTCTGGGGGGGTTGCTAGGGCCAGTGCACACAGGGCTTCTTCAGGCCAAATCAGCCTTCTCCGCGAAGGAGAAGACGTTTGGAGTTGGTTTCCAGCGGCGGAGACCACCAGCCAAGCAGCAGTGCCCACGGAGCCAGAGGCAGCCCAGACCCTCCCTGGCCCTATGGGGAGCCTAGGGCTAGGTGAGAACCAGGCAGGCGCTGCGCTCCTGAGCCAAGCCGCATCGGGGCTGAGGTTTGTTCCCCGAGCCCAGTTTCCCTTTGCAGAATGCAGCTCCTAGCAGCGCGTTTTGTGCGGTTTCGGAGCTAGGCCCTAGGTGGGGCCCTCCCGAGCTGGCTCTGGGGGGGTTGCTAGGGCCAGTGCACACAGGGCTTCTTCAGGCCAAATCAGCCTTCTCCGCGAAGGAGAAGACGTTTGGAGTTGGTTTCCAGCGGCGGAGACCACCAGCCAAGCAGCAGTGCCCACGGAGCCAGAGGCAGCCCAGACCCTCCCTGGCCCTATGGGGAGCCTAGGGCTAGGTGAGAACCAGGCAGGCGCTGCGCTCCTGAGCCAAGCCGCATCGGGGCTGAGGTTTGTTCCCCGAGCCCAGTTTCCCTTTGCAGAATGCAGCTCCTAGCAGCGCGTTTTGTGCGGTTTCGGAGCTAGGCCCTAGGTGGGGCCCTCCCGAGCTGGCTCTGGGGGGGTTGCTAGGGCCAGTGCACACAGGGCTTCTTCAGGCCAAATCAGCCTTCTCCGCGAAGGAGAAGACGTTTGGAGTTGGTTTCCAGCGGCGGAGACCACCAGCCAAGCAGCAGTGCCCACGGAGCCAGAGGCAGCCCAGACCCTCCCTGGCCCTATGGGGAGCCTAGGGCTAGGTGAGAACCAGGCAGGCGCTGCGCTCCTGAGCCAAGCCGCATCGGGGCTGAGGTTTGTTCCCCGAGCCCAGTTTCCCTTTGCAGAATGCAGCTCCTAGCAGCGCGTTTTGTGCGGTTTCGGAGCTAGGCCCTAGGTGGGGCCCTCCCGAGCTGGCTCTGGGGGGGTTGCTAGGGCCAGTGCACACAGGGCTTCTTCAGGCCAAATCAGCCTTCTCCGCGAAGGAGAAGACGTTTGGAGTTGGTTTCCAGCGGCGGAGACCACCAGCCAAGCAGCAGTGCCCACGGAGCCAGAGGCAGCCCAGACCCTCCCTGGCCCTATGGGGAGCCTAGGGCTAGGTGAGAACCAGGCAGGCGCTGCGCTCCTGAGCCAAGCCGCATCGGGGCTGAGGTTTGTTCCCCGAGCCCAGTTTCCCTTTGCAGAATGCAGCTCCTAGCAGCGCGTTTTGTGCGGTTTCGGAGCTAGGCCCTAGGTGGGGCCCTCCCGAGCTGGCTCTGGGGGGGTTGCTAGGGCCAGTGCACACAGGGCTTCTTCAGGCCAAATCAGCCTTCTCCGCGAAGGAGAAGACGTTTGGAGTTGGTTTCCAGCGGCGGAGACCACCAGCCAAGCAGCAGTGCCCACGGAGCCAGAGGCAGCCCAGACCCTCCCTGGCCCTATGGGGAGCCTAGGGCTAGGTGAGAACCAGGCAGGCGCTGCGCTCCTGAGCCAAGCCGCATCGGGGCTGAGGTTTGTTCCCCGAGCCCAGTTTCCCTTTGCAGAATGCAGCTCCTAGCAGCGCGTTTTGTGCGGTTTCGGAGCTAGGCCCTAGGTGGGGCCCTCCCGAGCTGGCTCTGGGGGGTTTGCTAGGGCCAGTGCACACAGGGCTTCTTCAGGCCAAATCAGCCTTCTCCGCGAAGGAGAAGACGTTTGGAGTTGGTTTCCAGCGGCGGAGACCACCAGCCAAGCAGCAGTGCCCACGGAGCCAGAGGCAGCCCAGACCCTCCCTGGCCCTATGGGGAGCCTAGGGCTAGGTGAGAACCAGGCAGGCGCTGCGCTCCTGAGCCAAGCCGCATCGGGGCTGAGGTTTTTTCCCCGAGCCCAGTTTCCCTTTGCAGAATGCAGCTCCTAGCAGCGCGTTTTGTGCGGTTTCGGAGCTAGGCCCTAGGTGGGGCCCTCCCGAGCTGGCTCTGGGGGGGTTGCTAGGGCCAGTGCACACAGGGCTTCTTCAGGCCAAATCAGCCTTCTCCGCGAAGGAGACGACGTTTGGAGTTGGTTTCCAGCGGCGGAGACCACCAGCCAAGCAGCAGTGCCCACGGAGCCAGAGGCAGCCCAGACCCTCCCTGGCCCTATGGGGAGCCTAGGGCTAGGTGAGAACCAGGCAGGCGCTGCGCTCCTGAGCCAAGCCGCATCGGGGCTGAGGTTTGTTCCCCGAGCCCAGTTTCCCTTTGCAGAATGCAGCTCCTAGCAGCGCGTTTTGTGCGGTTTCGGAGCTAGGCCCTAGGTGGGGCCCTCCCGAGCTGGCTCTGGGGGGGTTGCTAGGGCCAGTGCACACAGGGCTTCTTCAGGCCAAATCAGCCTTCTCCGCGAAGGAGAAGACGTTTGGAGTTGGTTTCCAGCGGCGGAGACCACCAGCCAAGCAGCAGTGCCCACGGAGCCAGAGGCAGCCCAGACCCTCCCTGGCCCTATGGGGAGCCTAGGGCTAGGTGAGAACCAGGCAGGCGCTGCGCTCCTGAGCCAAGCCGCATCGGGGCTGAGGTTTGTTCCCCGAGCCCAGTTTCCCTTTGCAGAATGCAGCTCCTAGCAGCGCGTTTTGTGCGGTTTCGGAGCTAGGCCCTAGGTGGGGCCCTCCCGAGCTGGCTCTGGGGGGGTTGCTAGGGCCAGTGCACACAGGGCTTCTTCAGGCCAAATCAGCCTTCTCCGCGAAGGAGAAGACGTTTGGAGTTGGTTTCCAGCGGCGGAGACCACCAGCCAAGCAGCAGTGCCCACGGAGCCAGAGGCAGCCCAGACCCTCCCTGGCCCTATGGGGAGCCTAGGGCTAGGTGAGAACCAGGCAGGCGCTGCGCTCCTGAGCCAAGCCGCATCGGGGCTGAGGTTTGTTCCCCGAGCCCAGTTTCCCTTTGCAGAATGCAGCTCCTAGCAGCGCGTTTTGTGCGGTTTCGGAGCTAGGCCCTAGGTGGGGCCCTCCCGAGCTGGCTCTGGGGGGGTTGCTAGGGCCAGTGCACACAGGGCTTCTTCAGGCCAAATCAGCCTTCTCCGCGAAGGAGAAGACGTTTGGAGTTGGTTTCCAGCGGCGGAGACCACCAGCCAAGCAGCAGTGCCCACGGAGCCAGAGGCAGCCCAGACCCTCCCTGGCCCTATGGGGAGCCTAGGGCTAGGTGAGAACCAGGCAGGCGCTGCGCTCCTGAGCCAAGCCGCATCGGGGCTGAGGTTTGTTCCCCGAGCCCAGTTTCCCTTTGCAGAATGCAGCTCCTAGCAGCGCGTTTTGTGCGGTTTCGGAGCTAGGCCCTAGGTGGGGCCCTCCCGAGCTGGCTCTGGGGGGGTTGCTAGGGCCAGTGCACACAGGGCTTCTTCAGGCCAAATCAGCCTTCTCCGCGAAGGAGAAGACGTTTGGAGTTGGTTTCCAGCGGCGGAGACCACCAGCCAAGCAGCAGTGCCCACGGAGCCAGAGGCAGCCCAGACCCTCCCTGGCCCTATGGGGAGCCTAGGGCTAGGTGAGAACCAGGCAGGCGCTGCGCTCCTGAGCCAAGCCGCATCGGGGCTGAGGTTTGTTCCCCGAGCCCAGTTTCCCTTTGCAGAATGCAGCTCCTAGCAGCGCGTTTTGTGCGGTTTCGGAGCTAGGCCCTAGGTGGGTCCCTCCCGAGCTGGCTCTGGGGGGGTTGCTAGGGCCAGTGCACACAGGGCTTCTTCAGGCCAAATCAGCCTTCTCCGCGAAGGAGAAGACGTTTGGAGTTGGTTTCCAGCGGCGGAGACCACCAGCCAAGCAGCAGTGCCCACGGAGCCAGAGGCAGCCCAGACCCTCCCTGGCCCTATGGGGAGCCTAGGGCTAGGTGAGAACCAGGCAGGCGCTGCGCTCCTGAGCCAAGCCGCATCGGGGCTGAGGTTTGTTCCCCGAGCCCAGTTTCCCTTTGCAGAATGCAGCTCCTAGCAGCGCGTTTTGTGCGGTTTCGGAGCTAGGCCCTAGGTGGGGCCCTCCCGAGCTGGCTCTGGGGGGGTTGCTAGGGCCAGTGCACACAGGGCTTCTTCAGGCCAAATCAGCCTTCTCCGCGAAGGAGACGACGTTTGGAGTTGGTTTCCAGCGGCGGAGACCACCAGCCAAGCAGCAGTGCCCACGGAGCCAGAGGCAGCCCAGACCCTCCCTGGCCCTATGGGCAGCCTAGGGCTAGGTGAGAACCAGGCAGGCGCTGCGCTCCTGAGCCAAGCCGCATCGGGGCTGAGGTTTGTTCCCCGAGCCCAGTTTCCCTTTGCAGAATGCAGCTCCTAGCAGCGCGTTTTGTGCGGTTTCCGAGCTAGGCCCTAGGTGGGGCCCTCCCGAGCTGGCTCTGGGGGGGTTGCTAGGGCCAGTGCACACAGGGCTTCTTCAGGCCAAATCAGCCTTCTCCGCGAAGGAGAAGACGTTTGGAGTTGGTTTCCAGCGGCGGAGACCACCAGCCAAGCAGCAGTGCCCACGGAGCCAGAGGCAGCCCAGACCCTCCCTGGCCCTATGGGGAGCCTAGGGCTAGGTGAGAACCAGGCAGGCGCTGCGCTCCTGAGCCAAGCCGCATCGGGGCTGAGGTTTGTTCCCCGAGCCCAGTTTCCCTTTGCAGAATGCAGCTCCTAGCAGCGCGTTTTGTGCGGTTTCGGAGCTAGGCCCTAGGTGGGGCCCTCCCGAGCTGGCTCTGGGGGGGTTGCTAGGGCCAGTGCACACAGGGCTTCTTCAGGCCAAATCAGCCTTCTCCGCGAAGGAGAAGACGTTTGGAGTTGGTTTCCAGCGGCGGAGACCACCAGCCAAGCAGCAGTGCCCACGGAGCCAGAGGCAGCCCAGACCCTCCCTGGCCCTATGGGCAGCCTAGGGCTAGGTGAGAACCAGGCAGGCGCTGCGCTCCTGAGCCAAGCCGCATCGGGGCTGAGGTTTGTTCCCCGAGCCCAGTTTCCCTTTGCAGAATGCAGCTCCTAGCAGCGCGTTTTGTGCGGTTTCGGAGCTAGGCCCTAGGTGGGGCCCTCCCGAGCTGGCTCTGGGGGGGTTGCTAGGGCCAGTGCACACAGGGCTTCTTCAGGCCAAATCAGCCTTCTCCGCGAAGGAGAAGACGTTTGGAGTTGGTTTCCAGCGGCGGAGACCACCAGCCAAGCAGCAGTGCCCACGGAGCCAGAGGCAGCCCAGACCCTCCCTGGCCCTATGGGCAGCCTAGGGCTAGGTGAGAACCAGGCAGGCGCTGCGCTCCTGAGCCAAGCCGCATCGGGGCTGAGGTTTGTTCCCCGAGCCCAGTTTCCCTTTGCAGAATGCAGCTCCTAGCAGCGCGTTTTGTGCGGTTTCGGAGCTAGGCCCTAGGTGGGGCCCTCCCGAGCTGGCTCTGGGGGGGTTGCTAGGGCCAGTGCACACAGGGCTTCTTCAGGCCAAATCAACCTTCTCCGCGAAGGAGACGACGTTTGGAGTGGGTTTCCAGCGGCGGAGACCACCAGCCAAGCAGCAGTGCCCACGGAGCCAGAGGCAGCCCAGACCCTCCCTGGCCCTATGGGCAGCCTAGGGCTAGGTGAGAACCAGGCAGGCGCTGCGCTCCTGAGCCAAGCCGCATCGGGGCTGAGGTTTGTTCCCCGAGCCCAGTTTCCCTTTGCAGAATGCAGCTCCTAGCAGCGCGTTTTGTGCGGTTTCGGAGCTAGGCCCTAGGTGGGGCCCTCCCGAGCTGGCTCTGGGGGGGTTGCTAGGGCCAGTGCACACAGGGCTTCTTCAGGCCAAATCAGCCTTCTCCGCGAAGGAGAAGACGTTTGGAGTTGGTTTCCAGCGGCGGAGACCACCAGCCAAGCAGCAGTGCCCACGGAGCCAGAGGCAGCCCAGACCCTCCCTGGCCCTATGGGCAGCCTAGGGCTAGGTGAGAACCAGGCAGGCGCTGCGCTCCTGAGCCAAGCCGCATCGGGGCTGAGGTTTGTTCCCCGAGCCCAGTTTCCCTTTGCAGAATGCAGCTCCTAGCAGCGCGTTTTGTGCGGTTTCGGAGCTAGGCCCTAGGTGGGGCCCTCCCGAGCTGGCTCTGGGGGGGTTGCTAGGGCCAGTGCACACAGGGCTTCTTCAGGCCAAATCAGCCTTCTCCGCGAAGGAGAAGACGTTTGGAGTTGGTTTCCAGCGGCGGAGACCACCAGCCAAGCAGCAGTGCCCACGGAGCCAGAGGCAGCCCAGACCCTCCCTGGCCCTATGGGGAGCCTAGGGCTAGGTGAGAAGCAGGCAGGCGCTGCGCTCCTGAGCCAAGCCGCATCGGGGCTGAGGTTTGTTCCCCGAGCCCAGTTTCCCTTTGCAGAATGCAGCTCCTAGCAGCGCGTTTTGTGCGGTTTCGGAGCTAGGCCCTAGGTGGGGCCCTCCCGAGCTGGCTCTGGGGGGGTTGCTAGGGCCAGTGCACACAGGGCTTCTTCAGGCCAAATCAGCCTTCTCCGCGAAGGAGAAGACGTTTGGAGTGGGTTTCCAGCGGCGGAGACCACCAGCCAAGCAGCAGTGCCCACGGAGCCAGAGGCAGCTCAGACCCTCCCTGGCCCTAGGGGAGCCTAGGGCTAGGTGAGAACCAGGCAGGCGCTGCGCTCCTGAGCCAAGCCGCATCGGGGCTGAGGTTTGTTCCCCGAGCCCAGTTTCCCTTTGCAGAATGCAGCTCCTAGCAGCGCGTTTTGTGCGGTTTCGGAGCTAGGCCCTAGGTGGGGCCCTCCCGAGCTGGCTCTGGGGGGGTTGCTAGGGCCAGTGCACACAGGGCTTCTTCAGGCCAAATCAGCCTTCTCCGCGAAGGAGAAGACGTTTGGAGTTGGTTTCCAGCGGCGGAGACCACCAGCCAAGCAGCAGTGCCCACGGAGCCAGAGGCAGCCCAGACCCTCCCTGGCCCTATGGGGAGCCTAGGGCTAGGTGAGAACCAGGCAGGCGCTGCGCTCCTGAGCCAAGCCGCATCGGGGCTGAGGTTTGTTCCCCGAGCCCAGTTTCCCTTTGCAGAATGCAGCTCCTAGCAGCGCGTTTTGTGCGGTTTCGGAGCTAGGCCCTAGGTGGGGCCCTCCCGAGCTGGCTCTGGGGGGGTTGCTAGGGCCAGTGCACACAGGGCTTCTTCAGGCCAAATCAGCCTTCTCCGCGAAGGAGAAGACGTTTGGAGTTGGTTTCCAGCGGCGGAGACCACCAGCCAAGCAGCAGTGCCCACGGAGCCAGAGGCAGCCCAGACCCTCCCTGGCCCTATGGGGAGCCTAGGGCTAGGTGAGAAGCAGGCAGGCGCTGCGCTCCTGAGCCAAGCCGCATCGGGGCTGAGGTTTGTTCCCCGAGCCCAGTTTCCCTTTGCAGAATGCAGCTCCTAGCAGCGCGTTTTGTGCGGTTTCGGAGCTAGGCACTAGGTGGGGCCCTCCCGAGCTGGCTCTGGGAGGGTTGCTAGGGCCAGTGCACACAGGGCTTCTTCAGGCCAAATCAGCCTTCTCCGCGAAGGAGAAGACGTTTGGAGTGGGTTTCCAGCGGCGGAGACCACCAGCCAAGCAGCAGTGCCCACGGAGCCAGAAGCAGCTCAGACCCTCCCTGGCCCTAGGGGAGCCTAGGGCTAGGTGAGAACCAGGCAGGCGCTGCGCTCCTGAGCCAAGCCGCATCGGGGCTGAGGTTTGTTCCCCGAGCCCAGTTTCCCTTTGCAGAATGCAGCTCCTAGCAGCGCGTTTTGTGCGGTTTCGGAGCTAGGCCCTAGGTGGGGCCCTCCCGAGCTGGCTCTGGGGGGGTTGCTAGGGCCAGTGCACACAGGGCTTCTTCAGGCCAAATCAGCCTTCTCCGCGAAGGAGAAGACGTTTGGAGTTGGTTTCCAGCGGCGGAGACCACCAGCCAAGCAGCAGTGCCCACGGAGCCAGAGGCAGCCCAGACCCTCCCTGGCCCTATGGGGAGCCTAGGGCTAGGTGAGAACCAGGCAGGCGCTGCGCTCCTGAGCCAAGCCGCATCGGGGCTGAGGTTTGTTCCCCGAGCCCAGTTTCCCTTTGCAGAATGCAGCTCCTAGCAGCGCGTTTTGTGCGGTTTCGGAGCTAGGCCCTAGGTGGGGCCCTCCCGAGCTGGCTCTGGGGGGGTTGCTAGGGCCAGTGCACACAGGGCTTCTTCAGGCCAAATCAGCCTTCTCCGCGAAGGAGAAGACGTTTGGAGTTGGTTTCCAGCGGCGGAGACCACCAGCCAAGCAGCAGTGCCCACGGAGCCAGAGGCAGCCCAGACCCTCCCTGGCCCTATGGGCAGCCTAGGGCTAGGTGAGAACCAGGCAGGCGCTGCGCTCCTGAGCCAAGCCGCATCGGGGCTGAGGTTTGTTCCCCGAGCCCAGTTTCCCTTTGCAGAATGCAGCTCCTAGCAGCGCGTTTTGTGCGGTTTCGGAGCTAGGCCCTAGGTGGGGCCCTCCCGAGCTGGCTCTGGGGGGGTTGCTAGGGCCAGTGCACACAGGGCTTCTTCAGGCCAAATCAGCCTTCTCCGCGAAGGAGAAGACGTTTGGAGTTGGTTTCCAGCGGCGGAGACCACCAGCCAAGCAGCAGTGCCCACGGAGCCAGAGGCAGCCCAGACCCTCCCTGGCCCTATGGGCAGCCTAGGGCTAGGTGAGAACCAGGCAGGCGCTGCGCTCCTGAGCCAAGCCGCATCGGGGCTGAGGTTTGTTCCCCGAGCCCAGTTTCCCTTTGCAGAATGCAGCTCCTAGCAGCGCGTTTTGTGCGGTTTCGGAGCTAGGCCCTAGGTGGGGCCCTCCCGAGCTGGCTCTGGGGGGGTTGCTAGGGCCAGTGCACACAGGGCTTCTTCAGGCCAAATCAGCCTTCTCCGCGAAGGAGACGACGTTTGGAGTTGGTTTCCAGCGGCGGAGACCACCAGCCAAGCAGCAGTGCCCACGGAGCCAGAGGCAGCCCAGACCCTCCCTGGCCCTATGGGCAGCCTAGGGCTAGGTGAGAACCAGGCAGGCGCTGCGCTCCTGAGCCAAGCCGCATCGGGGCTGAGGTTTGTTCCCCGAGCCCAGTTTCCCTTTGCAGAATGCAGCTCCTAGCAGCGCGTTTTGTGCGGTTTCGGAGCTAGGCCCTAGGTGGGGCCCTCCCGAGCTGGCTCTGGGGGGGTTGCTAGGGCCAGTGCACACAGGGCTTCTTCAGGCCAAATCAGCCTTCTCCGCGAAGGAGAAGACGTTTGGAGTTGGTTTCCAGCGGCGGAGACCACCAGCCAAGCAGCAGTGCCCACGGAGCCAGAGGCAGCCCAGACCCTCCCTGGCCCTATGGGCAGCCTAGGGCTAGGTGAGAACCAGGCAGGCGCTGCGCTCCTGAGCCAAGCCGCATCGGGGCTGAGGTTTGTTCCCCGAGCCCAGTTTCCCTTTGCAGAATGCAGCTCCTAGCAGCGCGTTTTGTGCGGTTTCGGAGCTAGGCCCTAGGTGGGGCCCTCCCGAGCTGGCTCTGGGGGGGTTGCTAGGGCCAGTGCACACAGGGCTTCTTCAGGCCAAATCAGCCTTCTCCGCGAAGGAGAAGACGTTTGGAGTTGGTTTCCAGCGGCGGAGACCACCAGCCAAGCAGCAGTGCCCACGGAGCCAGAGGCAGCCCAGACCCTCCCTGGCCCTATGGGCAGCCTAGGGCTAGGTGAGAACCAGGCAGGCGCTGCGCTCCTGAGCCAAGCCGCATCGGGGCTGAGGTTTGTTCCCCGAGCCCAGTTTCCCTTTGCAGAATGCAGCTCCTAGCAGCGCGTTTTGTGCGGTTTCGGAGCTAGGCCCTAGGTGGGGCCCTCCCGAGCTGGCTCTGGGGGGGTTGCTAGGGCCAGTGCACACAGGGCTTCTTCAGGCCAAATCAGCCTTCTCCGCGAAGGAGAAGACGTTTGGAGTTGGTTTCCAGCGGCGGAGACCACCAGCCAAGCAGCAGTGCCCACGGAGCCAGAGGCAGCCCAGACCCTCCCTGGCCCTATGGGCAGCCTAGGGCTAGGTGAGAACCAGGCAGGCGCTGCGCTCCTGAGCCAAGCCGCATCGGGGCTGAGGTTTGTTCCCCGAGCCCAGTTTCCCTTTGCAGAATGCAGCTCCTAGCAGCGCGTTTTGTGCGGTTTCGGAGCTAGGCCCTAGGTGGGGCCCTCCCGAGCTGGCTCTGGGGGGGTTGCTAGGGCCAGTGCACACAGGGCTTCTTCAGGCCAAATCAGCCTTCTCCGCGAAGGAGAAGACGTTTGGAGTTGGTTTCCAGCGGCGGAGACCACCAGCCAAGCAGCAGTGCCCACGGAGCCAGAGGCAGCCCAGACCCTCCCTGGCCCTATGGGCAGCCTAGGGCTAGGTGAGAACCAGGCAGGCGCTGCGCTCCTGAGCCAAGCCGCATCGGGGCTGAGGTTTGTTCCCCGAGCCCAGTTTCCCTTTGCAGAATGCAGCTCCTCGAAGCGCGTTTTGTGCGGTTTCGGAGCTAGGCCCTAGGTGGGGCCCTCCCGAGCTGGCTCTGGGGGGGTTGCTAGGGCCAGTGCACACAGGGCTTCTTCAGGCCAAATCAGCCTTCTCCGCGAAGGAGAAGACGTTTGGAGTTGGTTTCCAGCGGCGGAGACCACCAGCCAAGCAGCAGTGCCCACGGAGCCAGAGGCAGCCCAGACCCTCCCTGGCCCTATGGGCAGCCTAGGGCTAGGTGAGAACCAGGCAGGCGCTGCGCTCCTGAGCCAAGCCGCATCGGGGCTGAGGTTTGTTCCCCGAGCCCAGTTTCCCTTTGCAGAATGCAGCTCCTAGCAGCGCGTTTTGTGCGGTTTCGGAGCTAGGCCCTAGGTGGGGCCCTCCCGAGCTGGCTCTGGGGGGGTTGCTAGGGCCAGTGCACACAGGGCTTCTTCAGGCCAAATCAGCCTTCTCCGCGAAGGAGACGACGTTTGGAGTGGGTTTCCAGCGGCGGAGACCACCAGCCAAGCAGCAGTGCCCACGGAGCCAGAGGCAGCCCAGACCCTCCCTGGCCCTATGGGCAGCCTAGGGCTAGGTGAGAACCAGGCAGGCGCTGCGCTCCTGAGCCAAGCCGCATCGGGGCTGAGGTTTGTTCCCCGAGCCCAGTTTCCCTTTGCAGAATGCAGCTCCTAGCAGCGCGTTTTGTGCGGTTTCCGAGCTAGGCCCTAGGTGGGGCCCTCCCGAGCTGGCTCTGGGGGGGTTGCTAGGGCCAGTGCACACAGGGCTTCTTCAGGCCAAATCAGCCTTCTCCGCGAAGGAGAAGACGTTTGGAGTTGGTTTCCAGCGGCGGAGACCACCAGCCAAGCAGCAGTGCCCACGGAGCCAGAGGCAGCCCAGACCCTCCCTGGCCCTATGGGGAGCCTAGGGCTAGGTGAGAACCAGGCAGGCGCTGCGCTCCTGAGCCAAGCCGCATCGGGGCTGAGGTTTGTTCCCCGAGCCCAGTTTCCCTTTGCAGAATGCAGCTCCTAGCAGCGCGTTTTGTGCGGTTTCGGAGCTAGGCCCTAGGTGGGGCCCTCCCGAGCTGGCTCTGGGGGGGTTGCTAGGGCCAGTGCACACAGGGCTTCTTCAGGCCAAATCAGCCTTCTCCGCGAAGGAGAAGACGTTTGGAGTTGGTTTCCAGCGGCGGAGACCACCAGCCAAGCAGCAGTGCCCACGGAGCCAGAGGCAGCCCAGACCCTCCCTGGCCCTATGGGCAGCCTAGGGCTAGGTGAGAACCAGGCAGGCGCTGCGCTCCTGAGCCAAGCCGCATCGGGGCTGAGGTTTGTTCCCCGAGCCCAGTTTCCCTTTGCAGAATGCAGCTCCTAGCAGCGCGTTTTGTGCGGTTTCGGAGCTAGGCCCTAGGTGGGGCCCTCCCGAGCTGGCTCTGGGGGGGTTGCTAGGGCCAGTGCACACAGGGCTTCTTCAGGCCAAATCAGCCTTCTCCGCGAAGGAGAAGACGTTTGGAGTTGGTTTCCAGCGGCGGAGACCACCAGCCAAGCAGCAGTGCCCACGGAGCCAGAGGCAGCCCAGACCCTCCCTGGCCCTATGGGCAGCCTAGGGCTAGGTGAGAACCAGGCAGGCGCTGCGCTCCTGAGCCAAGCCGCATCGGGGCTGAGGTTTGTTCCCCGAGCCCAGTTTCCCTTTGCAGAATGCAGCTCCTAGCAGCGCGTTTTGTGCGGTTTCGGAGCTAGGCCCTAGGTGGGGCCCTCCCGAGCTGGCTCTGGGGGGGTTGCTAGGGCCAGTGCACACAGGGCTTCTTCAGGCCAAATCAGCCTTCTCCGCGAAGGAGAAGACGTTTGGAGTTGGTTTCCAGCGGCGGAGACCACCAGCCAAGCAGCAGTGCCCACGGAGCCAGAGGCAGCCCAGACCCTCCCTGGCCCTATGGGGAGCCTAGGGCTAGGTGAGAACCAGGCAGGCGCTGCGCTCCTGAGCCAAGCCGCATCGGGGCTGAGGTTTGTTCCCCGAGCCCAGTTTCCCTTTGCAGAATGCAGCTCCTAGCAGCGCGTTTTGTGCGGTTTCGGAGCTAGGCCCTAGGTGGGGCCCTCCCGAGCTGGCTCTGGGGGGGTTGCTAGGGCCAGTGCACACAGGGCTTCTTCAGGCCAAATCAGCCTTCTCCGCGAAGGAGAAGACGTTTGGAGTTGGTTTCCAGCGGCGGAGACCACCAGCCAAGCAGCAGTGCCCACGGAGCCAGAGGCAGCCCAGACCCTCCCTGGCCCTATGGGCAGCCTAGGGCTAGGTGAGAACCAGGCAGGCGCTGCGCTCCTGAGCCAAGCCGCATCGGGGCTGAGGTTTGTTCCCCGAGCCCAGTTTCCCTTTGCAGAATGCAGCTCCTAGCAGCGCGTTTTGTGCGGTTTCGGAGCTAGGCCCTAGGTGGGGCCCTCCCGAGCTGGCTCTGGGGGGGTTGCTAGGGCCAGTGCACACAGGGCTTCTTCAGGCCAAATCAGCCTTCTCCGCGAAGGAGAAGACGTTTGGAGTGGGTTTCCAGCGGCGGAGACCACCAGCCAAGCAGCAGTGCCCACGGAGCCAGAGGCAGCCCAGACCCTCCCTGGCCCTATGGGCAGCCTAGGGCTAGGTGAGAACCAGGCAGGCGCTGCGCTCCTGAGCCAAGCCGCATCGGGGCTGAGGTTTGTTCCCCGAGCCCAGTTTCCCTTTGCAGAATGCAGCTCCTAGCAGCGCGTTTTGTGCGGTTTCGGAGCTAGGCCCTAGGTGGGGCCCTCCCGAGCTGGCTCTGGGGGGGTTGCTAGGGCCAGTGCACACAGGGCTTCTTCAGGCCAAATCAGCCTTCTCCGCGAAGGAGACGACGTTTGGAGTTGGTTTCCAGCGGCGGAGACCACCAGCCAAGCAGCAGTGCCCACGGAGCCAGAGGCAGCCCAGACCCTCCCTGGCCCTATGGGCAGCCTAGGGCTAGGTGAGAACCAGGCAGGCGCTGCGCTCCTGAGCCAAGCCGCATCGGGGCTGAGGTTTGTTCCCCGAGCCCAGTTTCCCTTTGCAGAATGCAGCTCCTAGCAGCGCGTTTTGTGCGGTTTCGGAGCTAGGCCCTAGGTGGGGCCCTCCCGAGCTGGCTCTGGGGGGGTTGCTAGGGCCAGTGCACACAGGGCTTCTTCAGGCCAAATCAGCCTTCTCCGCGAAGGAGAAGACGTTTGGAGTTGGTTTCCAGCGGCGGAGACCACCAGCCAAGCAGCAGTGCCCACGGAGCCAGAGGCAGCCCAGACCCTCCCTGGCCCTATGGGCAGCCTAGGGCTAGGTGAGAACCAGGCAGGCGCTGCGCTCCTGAGCCAAGCCGCATCGGGGCTGAGGTTTGTTCCCCGAGCCCAGTTTCCCTTTGCAGAATGCAGCTCCTAGCAGCGCGTTTTGTGCGGTTTCGGAGCTAGGCCCTAGGTGGGGCCCTCCCGAGCTGGCTCTGGGGGGGTTGCTAGGGCCAGTGCACACAGGGCTTCTTCAGGCCAAATCAGCCTTCTCCGCGAAGGAGAAGACGTTTGGAGTTGGTTTCCAGCGGCGGAGACCACCAGCCAAGCAGCAGTGCCCACGGAGCCAGAGGCAGCCCAGACCCTCCCTGGCCCTATGGGCAGCCTAGGGCTAGGTGAGAACCAGGCAGGCGCTGCGCTCCTGAGCCAAGCCGCATCGGGGCTGAGGTTTGTTCCCCGAGCCCAGTTTCCCTTTGCAGAATGCAGCTCCTAGCAGCGCGTTTTGTGCGGTTTCGGAGCTAGGCCCTAGGTGGGGCCCTCCCGAGCTGGCTCTGGGGGGGTTGCTAGGGCCAGTGCACACAGGGCTTCTTCAGGCCAAATCAGCCTTCTCCGCGAAGGAGAAGACGTTTGGAGTTGGTTTCCAGCGGCGGAGACCACCAGCCAAGCAGCAGTGCCCACGGAGCCAGAGGCAGCCCAGACCCTCCCTGGCCCTATGGGCAGCCTAGGGCTAGGTGAGAACCAGGCAGGCGCTGCGCTCCTGAGCCAAGCCGCATCGGGGCTGAGGTTTGTTCCCCGAGCCCAGTTTCCCTTTGCAGAATGCAGCTCCTAGCAGCGCGTTTTGTGCGGTTTCGGAGCTAGGCCCTAGGTGGGGCCCTCCCGAGCTGGCTCTGGGGGGGTTGCTAGGGCCAGTGCACACAGGGCTTCTTCAGGCCAAATCAGCCTTCTCCGCGAAGGAGAAGACGTTTGGAGTTGGTTTCCAGCGGCGGAGACCACCAGCCAAGCAGCAGTGCCCACGGAGCCAGAGGCAGCCCAGACCCTCCCTGGCCCTATGGGCAGCCTAGGGCTAGGTGAGAACCAGGCAGGCGCTGCGCTCCTGAGCCAAGCCGCATCGGGGCTGAGGTTTGTTCCCCGAGCCCAGTTTCCCTTTGCAGAATGCAGCTCCTCGAAGCGCGTTTTGTGCGGTTTCGGAGCTAGGCCCTAGGTGGGGCCCTCCCGAGCTGGCTCTGGGGGGGTTGCTAGGGCCAGTGCACACAGGGCTTCTTCAGGCCAAATCAGCCTTCTCCGCGAAGGAGAAGACGTTTGGAGTTGGTTTCCAGCGGCGGAGACCACCAGCCAAGCAGCAGTGCCCACGGAGCCAGAGGCAGCCCAGACCCTCCCTGGCCCTATGGGCAGCCTAGGGCTAGGTGAGAACCAGGCAGGCGCTGCGCTCCTGAGCCAAGCCGCATCGGGGCTGAGGTTTGTTCCCCGAGCCCAGTTTCCCTTTGCAGAATGCAGCTCCTAGCAGCGCGTTTTGTGCGGTTTCGGAGCTAGGCCCTAGGTGGGGCCCTCCCGAGCTGGCTCTGGGGGGGTTGCTAGGGCCAGTGCACACAGGGCTTCTTCAGGCCAAATCAGCCTTCTCCGCGAAGGAGACGACGTTTGGAGTGGGTTTCCAGCGGCGGAGACCACCAGCCAAGCAGCAGTGCCCACGGAGCCAGAGGCAGCCCAGACCCTCCCTGGCCCTATGGGCAGCCTAGGGCTAGGTGAGAACCAGGCAGGCGCTGCGCTCCTGAGCCAAGCCGCATCGGGGCTGAGGTTTGTTCCCCGAGCCCAGTTTCCCTTTGCAGAATGCAGCTCCTAGCAGCGCGTTTTGTGCGGTTTCCGAGCTAGGCCCTAGGTGGGGCCCTCCCGAGCTGGCTCTGGGGGGGTTGCTAGGGCCAGTGCACACAGGGCTTCTTCAGGCCAAATCAGCCTTCTCCGCGAAGGAGAAGACGTTTGGAGTTGGTTTCCAGCGGCGGAGACCACCAGCCAAGCAGCAGTGCCCACGGAGCCAGAGGCAGCCCAGACCCTCCCTGGCCCTATGGGGAGCCTAGGGCTAGGTGAGAACCAGGCAGGCGCTGCGCTCCTGAGCCAAGCCGCATCGGGGCTGAGGTTTGTTCCCCGAGCCCAGTTTCCCTTTGCAGAATGCAGCTCCTAGCAGCGCGTTTTGTGCGGTTTCGGAGCTAGGCCCTAGGTGGGGCCCTCCCGAGCTGGCTCTGGGGGGGTTGCTAGGGCCAGTGCACACAGGGCTTCTTCAGGCCAAATCAGCCTTCTCCGCGAAGGAGAAGACGTTTGGAGTTGGTTTCCAGCGGCGGAGACCACCAGCCAAGCAGCAGTGCCCACGGAGCCAGAGGCAGCCCAGACCCTCCCTGGCCCTATGGGCAGCCTAGGGCTAGGTGAGAACCAGGCAGGCGCTGCGCTCCTGAGCCAAGCCGCATCGGGGCTGAGGTTTGTTCCCCGAGCCCAGTTTCCCTTTGCAGAATGCAGCTCCTAGCAGCGCGTTTTGTGCGGTTTCGGAGCTAGGCCCTAGGTGGGGCCCTCCCGAGCTGGCTCTGGGGGGGTTGCTAGGGCCAGTGCACACAGGGCTTCTTCAGGCCAAATCAGCCTTCTCCGCGAAGGAGAAGACGTTTGGAGTTGGTTTCCAGCGGCGGAGACCACCAGCCAAGCAGCAGTGCCCACGGAGCCAGAGGCAGCCCAGACCCTCCCTGGCCCTATGGGCAGCCTAGGGCTAGGTGAGAACCAGGCAGGCGCTGCGCTCCTGAGCCAAGCCGCATCGGGGCTGAGGTTTGTTCCCCGAGCCCAGTTTCCCTTTGCAGAATGCAGCTCCTCGAAGCGCGTTTTGTGCGGTTTCGGAGCTAGGCCCTAGGTGGGGCCCTCCCGAACTGGCTCTGGGGGGGTTGCTAGGGCCAGTGCACACAGGGCTTCTTCAGGCCAAATCAGCCTTCTCCGCGAAGGAGAAGACGTTTGGAGTGGGTTTCCAGCGGCGGAGACCACCAGCCAAGCAGCAGTGCCCACGGAGCCAGAGGCAGCCCAGACCCTCCCTGGCCCTATGGGCAGCCTAGGGCTAGGTGAGAACCAGGCAGGCGCTGCGCTCCTGAGCCAAGCCGCATCGGGGCTGAGGTTTGTTCCCCGAGCCCAGTTTCCCTTTGCAGAATGCAGCTCCTAGCAGCGCGTTTTGTGCGGTTTCGGAGCTAGGCCCTAGGTGGGGCCCTCCCGAGCTGGCTCTGGGGGGGTTGCTAGGGCCAGTGCACACAGGGCTTCTTCAGGCCAAATCAGCCTTCTCCGCGAAGGAGAAGACGTTTGGAGTTGGTTTCCAGCGGCGGAGACCACCAGCCAAGCAGCAGTGCCCACGGAGCCAGAGGCAGCCCAGACCCTCCCTGGCCCTATGGGCAGCCTAGGGCTAGGTGAGAACCAGGCAGGCGCTGCGCTCCTGAGCCAAGCCGCATCGGGGCTGAGGTTTGTTCCCCGAGCCCAGTTTCCCTTTGCAGAATGCAGCTCCTAGCAGCGCGTTTTGTGCGGTTTCGGAGCTAGGCCCTAGGTGGGGCCCTCCCGAGCTGGCTCTGGGGGGGTTGCTAGGGCCAGTGCACACAGGGCTTCTTCAGGCCAAATCAGCCTTCTCCGCGAAGGAGAAGACGTTTGGAGTTGGTTTCCAGCGGCGGAGACCACCAGCCAAGCAGCAGTGCCCACGGAGCCAGAGGCAGCCCAGACCCTCCCTGGCCCTATGGGCAGCCTAGGGCTAGGTGAGAACCAGGCAGGCGCTGCGCTCCTGAGCCAAGCCGCATCGGGGCTGAGGTTTGTTCCCCGAGCCCAGTTTCCCTTTGCAGAATGCAGCTCCTAGCAGCGCGTTTTGTGCGGTTTCGGAGCTAGGCCCTAGGTGGGGCCCTCCCGAGCTGGCTCTGGGGGGGTTGCTAGGGCCAGTGCACACAGGGCTTCTTCAGGCCAAATCAGCCTTCTCCGCGAAGGAGAAGACGTTTGGAGTGGGTTTCCAGCGGCGGAGACCACCAGCCAAGCAGCAGTGCCCACGGAGCCAGAGGCAGCTCAGACCCTCCCTGGCCCTAGGGGAGCCTAGGGCTAGGTGAGAACCAGGCAGGCGCTGCGCTCCTGAGCCAAGCCGCATCGGGGCTGAGGTTTGTTCCCCGAGCCCAGTTTCCCTTTGCAGAATGCAGCTCCTAGCAGCGCGTTTTGTGCGGTTTCGGAGCTAGGCCCTAGGTGGGGCCCTCCCGAGCTGGCTCTGGGGGGGTTGCTAGGGCCAGTGCACACAGGGCTTCTTCAGGCCAAATCAGCCTTCTCCGCGAAGGAGAAGACGTTTGGAGTTGGTTTCCAGCGGCGGAGACCACCAGCCAAGCAGCAGTGCCCACGGAGCCAGAGGCAGCTCAGACCCTCCCTGGCCCTATGGGCAGCCTAGGGCTAGGTGAGAAGCAGGCAGGCGCTGCGCTCCTGAGCCAAGCCGCATCGGGGCTGAGGTTTGTTCCCCGAGCCCAGTTTCCCTTTGCAGAATGCAGCTCCTAGCAGCGCGTTTTGTGCGGTTTCGGAGCTAGGCCCTAGGTGGGGCCCTCCCGAGCTGGCTCTGGGGGGGTTGCTAGGGCCAGTGCACACAGGGCTTCTTCAGGCCAAATCAGCCTTCTCCGCGAAGGAGAAGACGTTTGGAGTTGGTTTCCAGCGGCGGAGACCACCAGCCAAGCAGCAGTGCCCACGGAGCCAGAGGCAGCCCAGACCCTCCCTGGCCCTATGGGGAGCCTAGGGCTAGGTGAGAACCAGGCAGGCGCTGCGCTCCTGAGCCAAGCCGCATCGGGGCTGAGGTTTGTTCCCCGAGCCCAGTTTCCCTTTGCAGAATGCAGCTCCTAGCAGCGCGTTTTGTGCGGTTTCGGAGCTAGGCCCTAGGTGGGGCCCTCCCGAGCTGGCTCTGGGGGGGTTGCTAGGGCCAGTGCACACAGGGCTTCTTCAGGCCAAATCAGCCTTCTCCGCGAAGGAGAAGACGTTTGGAGTGGGTTTCCAGCGGCGGAGACCACCAGCCAAGCAGCAGTGCCCACGGAGCCAGAGGCAGCCCAGACCCTCCCTGGCCCTATGGGCAGCCTAGGGCTAGGTGAGAACCAGGCAGGCGCTGCGCTCCTGAGCCAAGCCGCATCGGGGCTGAGGTTTGTTCCCCGAGCCCAGTTTCCCTTTGCAGAATGCAGCTCCTAGCAGCGCGTTTTGTGCGGTTTCGGAGCTAGGCCCTAGGTGGGGCCCTCCCGAGCTGGCTCTGGGGGGGTTGCTAGGGCCAGTGCACACAGGGCTTCTTCAGGCCAAATCAGCCTTCTCCGCGAAGGAGAAGACGTTTGGAGTTGGTTTCCAGCGGCGGAGACCACCAGCCAAGCAGCAGTGCCCACGGAGCCAGAGGCAGCCCAGACCCTCCCTGGCCCTATGGGCAGCCTAGGGCTAGGTGAGAACCAGGCAGGCGCTGCGCTCCTGAGCCAAGCCGCATCGGGGCTGAGGTTTGTTCCCCGAGCCCAGTTTCCCTTTGCAGAATGCAGCTCCTAGCAGCGCGTTTTGTGCGGTTTCGGAGCTAGGCCCTAGGTGGGGCCCTCCCGAGCTGGCTCTGGGGGGGTTGCTAGGGCCAGTGCACACAGGGCTTCTTCAGGCCAAATCAGCCTTCTCCGCGAAGGAGAAGACGTTTGGAGTTGGTTTCCAGCGGCGGAGACCACCAGCCAAGCAGCAGTGCCCACGGAGCCAGAGGCAGCCCAGACCCTCCCTGGCCCTATGGGCAGCCTAGGGCTAGGTGAGAACCAGGCAGGCGCTGCGCTCCTGAGCCAAGCCGCATCGGGGCTGAGGTTTGTTCCCCGAGCCCAGTTTCCCTTTGCAGAATGCAGCTCCTAGCAGCGCGTTTTGTGCGGTTTCGGAGCTAGGCCCTAGGTGGGGCCCTCCCGAGCTGGCTCTGGGGGGGTTGCTAGGGCCAGTGCACACAGGGCTTCTTCAGGCCAAATCAGCCTTCTCCGCGAAGGAGAAGACGTTTGGAGTTGGTTTCCAGCGGCGGAGACCACCAGCCAAGCAGCAGTGCCCACGGAGCCAGAGGCAGCCCAGACCCTCCCTGGCCCTATGGGCAGCCTAGGGCTAGGTGAGAACCAGGCAGGCGCTGCGCTCCTGAGCCAAGCCGCATCGGGGCTGAGGTTTGTTCCCCGAGCCCAGTTTCCCTTTGCAGAATGCAGCTCCTAGCAGCGCGTTTTGTGCGGTTTCGGAGCTAGGCCCTAGGTGGGGCCCTCCCGAGCTGGCTCTGGGGGGGTTGCTAGGGCCAGTGCACACAGGGCTTCTTCAGGCCAAATCAGCCTTCTCCGCGAAGGAGAAGACGTTTGGAGTTGGTTTCCAGCGGCGGAGACCACCAGCCAAGCAGCAGTGCCCACGGAGCCAGAGGCAGCCCAGACCCTCCCTGGCCCTATGGGCAGCCTAGGGCTAGGTGAGAACCAGGCAGGCGCTGCGCTCCTGAGCCAAGCCGCATCGGGGCTGAGGTTTGTTCCCCGAGCCCAGTTTCCCTTTGCAGAATGCAGCTCCTCGCAGCGCGTTTTGTGCGGTTTCGGAGCTAGGCCCTAGGTGGGGCCCTCCCGAGCTGGCTCTGGGGGGGTTGCTAGGGCCAGTGCACACAGGGCTTCTTCAGGCCAAATCAGCCTTCTCCGCGAAGGAGAAGACGTTTGGAGTTGGTTTCCAGCGGCGGAGACCACCAGCCAAGCAGCAGTGCCCACGGAGCCAGAGGCAGCCCAGACCCTCCCTGGCCCTATGGGCAGCCTAGGGCTAGGTGAGAACCAGGCAGGCGCTGCGCTCCTGAGCCAAGCCGCATCGGGGCTGAGGTTTGTTCCCCGAGCCCAGTTTCCCTTTGCAGAATGCAGCTCCTAGCAGCGCGTTTTGTGCGGTTTCGGAGCTAGGCCCTAGGTGGGGCCCTCCCGAGCTGGCTCTGGGGGGGTTGCTAGGGCCAGTGCACACAGGGCTTCTTCAGGCCAAATCAGCCTTCTCCGCGAAGGAGAAGACGTTTGGAGTTGGTTTCCAGCGGCGGAGACCACCAGCCAAGCAGCAGTGCCCACGGAGCCAGAGGCAGCCCAGACCCTCCCTGGCCCTATGGGCAGCCTAGGGCTAGGTGAGAACCAGGCAGGCGCTGCGCTCCTGAGCCAAGCCGCATCGGGGCTGAGGTTTGTTCCCCGAGCCCAGTTTCCCTTTGCAGAATGCAGCTCCTAGCAGCGCGTTTTGTGCGGTTTCGGAGCTAGGCCCTAGGTGGGGCCCTCCCGAGCTGGCTCTGGGGGGGTTGCTAGGGCCAGTGCACACAGGGCTTCTTCAGGCCAAATCAGCCTTCTCCGCGAAGGAGAAGACGTTTGGAGTTGGTTTCCAGCGGCGGAGACCACCAGCCAAGCAGCAGTGCCCACGGAGCCAGAGGCAGCCCAGACCCTCCCTGGCCCTATGGGCAGCCTAGGGCTAGGTGAGAAGCAGGCAGGCGCTGCGCTCCTGAGCCAAGCCGCATCGGGGCTGAGGTTTGTTCCCCGAGCCCAGTTTCCCTTTGCAGAATGCAGCTCCTAGCAGCGCGTTTTGTGCGGTTTCGGAGCTAGGCCCTAGGTGGGGCCCTCCCGAGCTGGCTCTGGGGGGGTTGCTAGGGCCAGTGCACACAGGGCTTCTTCAGGCCAAATCAGCCTTCTCCGCGAAGGAGAAGACGTTTGGAGTGGGTTTCCAGCGGCGGAGACCACCAGCCAAGCAGCAGTGCCCACGGAGCCAGAGGCAGCTCAGACCCTCCCTGGCCCTAGGGGAGCCTAGGGCTAGGTGAGAACCAGGCAGGCGCTGCGCTCCTGAGCCAAGCCGCATCGGGGCTGAGGTTTGTTCCCCGAGCCCAGTTTCCCTTTGCAGAATGCAGCTCCTAGCAGCGCGTTTTGTGCGGTTTCGGAGCTAGGCCCTAGGTGGGGCCCTCCCGAGCTGGCTCTGGGGGGGTTGCTAGGGCCAGTGCACACAGGGCTTCTTCAGGCCAAATCAGCCTTCTCCGCGAAGGAGAAGACGTTTGGAGTTGGTTTCCAGCGGCGGAGACCACCAGCCAAGCAGCAGTGCCCACGGAGCCAGAGGCAGCCCAGACCCTCCCTGGCCCTATGGGCAGCCTAGGGCTAGGTGAGAAGCAGGCAGGCGCTGCGCTCCTGAGCCAAGCCGCATCGGGGCTGAGGTTTGTTCCCCGAGCCCAGTTTCCCTTTGCAGAATGCAGCTCCTAGCAGCGCGTTTTGTGCGGTTTCGGAGCTAGGCCCTAGGTGGGGCCCTCCCGAGCTGGCTCTGGGGGGGTTGCTAGGGCCAGTGCACACAGGGCTTCTTCAGGCCAAATCAGCCTTCTCCGCGAAGGAGAAGACGTTTGGAGTTGGTTTCCAGCGGCGGAGACCACCAGCCAAGCAGCAGTGCCCACGGAGCCAGAGGCAGCCCAGACCCTCCCTGGCCCTATGGGGAGCCTAGGGCTAGGTGAGAACCAGGCAGGCGCTGCGCTCCTGAGCCAAGCCGCATCGGGGCTGAGGTTTGTTCCCCGAGCCCAGTTTCCCTTTGCAGAATGCAGCTCCTAGCAGCGCGTTTTGTGCGGTTTCGGAGCTAGGCCCTAGGTGGGGCCCTCCCGAGCTGGCTCTGGGGGGGTTGCTAGGGCCAGTGCACACAGGGCTTCTTCAGGCCAAATCAGCCTTCTCCGCGAAGGAGACGACGTTTGGAGTTGGTTTCCAGCGGCGGAGACCACCAGCCAAGCAGCAGTGCCCACGGAGCCAGAGGCAGCCCAGACCCTCCCTGGCCCTATGGGCAGCCTAGGGCTAGGTGAGAACCAGGCAGGCGCTGCGCTCCTGAGCCAAGCCGCATCGGGGCTGAGGTTTGTTCCCCGAGCCCAGTTTCCCTTTGCAGAATGCAGCTCCTAGCAGCGCGTTTTGTGCGGTTTCGGAGCTAGGCCCTAGGTGGGGCCCTCCCGAGCTGGCTCTGGGGGGGTTGCTAGGGCCAGTGCACACAGGGCTTCTTCAGGCCAAATCAGCCTTCTCCGCGAAGGAGAAGACGTTTGGAGTTGGTTTCCAGCGGCGGAGACCACCAGCCAAGCAGCAGTGCCCACGGAGCCAGAGGCAGCCCAGACCCTCCCTGGCCCTATGGGCAGCCTAGGGCTAGGTGAGAACCAGGCAGGCGCTGTGCTCCTGAGCCAAGCCGCATCGGGGCTGAGGTTTGTTCCCCGAGCCCAGTTTCCCTTTGCAGAATGCAGCTCCTCGAAGCGCGTTTTGTGCGGTTTCGGAGCTAGGCCCTAGGTGGGGCCCTCCCGAGCTGGCTCTGGGGGGGTTGCTAGGGCCAGTGCACACAGGGCTTCTTCAGGCCAAATCAGCCTTCTCCGCGAAGGAGAAGACGTTTGGAGTTGGTTTCCAGCGGCGGAGACCACCAGCCAAGCAGCAGTGCCCACGGAGCCAGAGGCAGCCCAGACCCTCCCTGGCCCTATGGGCAGCCTAGGGCTAGGTGAGAACCAGGCAGGCGCTGCGCTCCTGAGCCAAGCCGCATCGGGGCTGAGGTTTGTTCCCCGAGCCCAGTTTCCCTTTGCAGAATGCAGCTCCTAGCAGCGCGTTTTGTGCGGTTTCGGAGCTAGGCCCTAGGTGGGGCCCTCCCGAGCTGGCTCTGGGGGGGTTGCTAGGGCCAGTGCACACAGGGCTTCTTCAGGCCAAATCAGCCTTCTCCGCGAAGGAGAAGACGTTTGGAGTTGGTTTCCAGCGGCGGAGACCACCAGCCAAGCAGCAGTGCCCACGGAGCCAGAGGCAGCTCAGACCCTCCCTGGCCCTATGGGGAGCCTAGGGCTAGGTGAGAAGCAGGCAGGCGCTGCGCTCCTGAGCCAAGCCGCATCGGGGCTGAGGTTTGTTCCCCGAGCCCAGTTTCCCTTTGCAGAATGCAGCTCCTAGCAGCGCGTTTTGTGCGGTTTCGGAGCTAGGCCCTAGGTGGGGCCCTCCCGAGCTGGCTCTGGGGGGGTTGCTAGGGCCAGTGCACACAGGGCTTCTTCAGGCCAAATCAGCCTTCTCCGCGAAGGAGAAGACGTTTGGAGTTGGTTTCCAGCGGCGGAGACCACCAGCCAAGCAGCAGTGCCCACGGAGCCAGAGGCAGCCCAGACCCTCCCTGGCCCTATGGGCAGCCTAGGGCTAGGTGAGAACCAGGCAGGCGCTGCGCTCCTGAGCCAAGCCGCATCGGGGCTGAGGTTTGTTCCCCGAGCCCAGTTTCCCTTTGCAGAATGCAGCTCCTAGCAGCGCGTTTTGTGCGGTTTCGGAGCTAGGCCCTAGGTGGGGCCCTCCCGAGCTGGCTCTGGGGGGGTTGCTAGGGCCAGTGCACACAGGGCTTCTTCAGGCCAAATCAGCCTTCTCCGCGAAGGAGACGACGTTTGGAGTTGGTTTCCAGCGGCGGAGACCACCAGCCAAGCAGCAGTGCCCACGGAGCCAGAGGCAGCCCAGACCCTCCCTGGCCCTATGGGGAGCCTAGGGCTAGGTGAGAACCAGGCAGGCGCTGCGCTCCTGAGCCAAGCCGCATCGGGGCTGAGGTTTGTTCCCCGAGCCCAGTTTCCCTTTGCAGAATGCAGCTCCTAGCAGCGCGTTTTGTGCGGTTTCGGAGCTAGGCCCTAGGTGGGGCCCTCCCGAGCTGGCTCTGGGGGGGTTGCTAGGGCCAGTGCACACAGGGCTTCTTCAGGCCAAATCAGCCTTCTCCGCGAAGGAGAAGACGTTTGGAGTTGGTTTCCAGCGGCGGAGACCACCAGCCAAGCAGCAGTGCCCACGGAGCCAGAGGCAGCCCAGACCCTCCCTGGCCCTATGGGCAGCCTAGGGCTAGGTGAGAACCAGGCAGGCGCTGCGCTCCTGAGCCAAGCCGCATCGGGGCTGAGGTTTGTTCCCCGAGCCCAGTTTCCCTTTGCAGAATGCAGCTCCTAGCAGCGCGTTTTGTGCGGTTTCGGAGCTAGGCCCTAGGTGGGGCCCTCCCGAGCTGGCTCTGGGGGGGTTGCTAGGGCCAGTGCACACAGGGCTTCTTCAGGCCAAATCAGCCTTCTCCGCGAAGGAGAAGACGTTTGGAGTTGGTTTCCAGCGGCGGAGACCACCAGCCAAGCAGCAGTGCCCACGGAGCCAGAGGCAGCCCAGACCCTCCCTGGCCCTATGGGGAGCCTAGGGCTAGGTGAGAACCAGGCAGGCGCTGCGCTCCTGAGCCAAGCCGCATCGGGGCTGAGGTTTGTTCCCCGAGCCCAGTTTCCCTTTGCAGAATGCAGCTCCTCGCAGCGCGTTTTGTGCGGTTTCGGAGCTAGGCCCTAGGTGGGGCCCTCCCGAGCTGGCTCTGGGGGGGTTGCTAGGGCCAGTGCACACAGGGCTTCTTCAGGCCAAATCAGCCTTCTCCGCGAAGGAGAAGACGTTTGGAGTTGGTTTCCAGCGGCGGAGACCACCAGCCAAGCAGCAGTGCCCACGGAGCCAGAGGCAGCCCAGACCCTCCCTGGCCCTATGGGGAGCCTAGGGCTAGGTGAGAACCAGGCAGGCGCTGCGCTCCTGAGCCAAGCCGCATCGGGGCTGAGGTTTGTTCCCCGAGCCCAGTTTCCCTTTGCAGAATGCAGCTCCTAGCAGCGCGTTTTGTGCGGTTTCGGAGCTAGGCCCTAGGTGGGGCCCTCCCGAGCTGGCTCTGGGGGGGTTGCTAGGGCCAGTGCACACAGGGCTTCTTCAGGCCAAATCAGCCTTCTCCGCGAAGGAGAAGACGTTTGGAGTGGGTTTCCAGCGGCGGAGACCACCAGCCAAGCAGCAGTGCCCACGGAGCCAGAGGCAGCTCAGACCCTCCCTGGCCCGAGGGGAGCCTAGGGCTAGGTGAGAACCAGGCAGGCGCTGCGCTCCTGAGCCAAGCCGCATCGGGGCTGAGGTTTGTTCCCCGAGCCCAGTTTCCCTTTGCAGAATGCAGCTCCTAGCAGCGCGTTTTGTGCGGTTTCGGAGCTAGGCCCTAGGTGGGGCCCTCCCGAGCTGGCTCTGGGGGGGTTGCTAGGGCCAGTGCACACAGGGCTTCTTCAGGCCAAATCAGCCTTCTCCGCGAAGGAGAAGACGTTTGGAGTTGGTTTCCAGCGGCGGAGACCACCAGCCAAGCAGCAGTGCCCACGGAGCCAGAGGCAGCCCAGACCCTCCCTGGCCCTATGGGGAGCCTAGGGCTAGGTGAGAACCAGGCAGGCGCTGCGCTCCTGAGCCAAGCCGCATCGGGGCTGAGGTTTGTTCCCCGAGCCCAGTTTCCCTTTGCAGAATGCAGCTCCTAGCAGCGCGTTTTGTGCGGTTTCGGAGCTAGGCCCTAGGTGGGGCCCTCCCGAGCTGGCTCTGGGGGGGTTGCTAGGGCCAGTGCACACAGGGCTTCTTCAGGCCAAATCAGCCTTCTCCGCGAAGGAGAAGACGTTTGGAGTTGGTTTCCAGCGGCGGAGACCACCAGCCAAGCAGCAGTGCCCACGGAGCCAGAGGCAGCCCAGACCCTCCCTGGCCCTATGGGGAGCCTAGGGCTAGGTGAGAACCAGGCAGGCGCTGCGCTCCTGAGCCAAGCCGCATCGGGGCTGAGGTTTGTTCCCCGAGCCCAGTTTCCCTTTGCAGAATGCAGCTCCTAGCAGCGCGTTTTGTGCGGTTTCGGAGCTAGGCCCTAGGTGGGGCCCTCCCGAGCTGGCTCTGGGGGGGTTGCTAGGGCCAGTGCACACAGGGCTTCTTCAGGCCAAATCAGCCTTCTCCGCGAAGGAGACGACGTTTGGAGTTGGTTTCCAGCGGCGGAGACCACCAGCCAAGCAGCAGTGCCCACGGAGCCAGAGGCAGCCCAGACCCTCCCTGGCCCTATGGGGAGCCTAGGGCTAGGTGAGAACCAGGCAGGCGCTGCGCTCCTGAGCCAAGCCGCATCGGGGCTGAGGTTTGTTCCCCGAGCCCAGTTTCCCTTTGCAGAATGCAGCTCCTAGCAGCGCGTTTTGTGCGGTTTCGGAGCTAGGCCCTAGGTGGGGCCCTCCCGAGCTGGCTCTGGGGGGGTTGCTAGGGCCAGTGCACACAGGGCTTCTTCAGGCCAAATCAGCCTTCTCCGCGAAGGAGAAGACGTTTGGAGTTGGTTTCCAGCGGCGGAGACCACCAGCCAAGCAGCAGTGCCCACGGAGCCAGAGGCAGCCCAGACCCTCCCTGGCCCTATGGGGAGCCTAGGGCTAGGTGAGAACCAGGCAGGCGCTGCGCTCCTGAGCCAAGCCGCATCGGGGCTGAGGTTTGTTCCCCGAGCCCAGTTTCCCTTTGCAGAATGCAGCTCCTAGCAGCGCGTTTTGTGCGGTTTCGGAGCTAGGCCCTAGGTGGGGCCCTCCCGAGCTGGCTCTGGGGGGGTTGCTAGGGCCAGTGCACACAGGGCTTCTTCAGGCCAAATCAGCCTTCTCCGCGAAGGAGACGACGTTTGGAGTTGGTTTCCAGCGGCGGAGACCACCAGCCAAGCAGCAGTGCCCACGGAGCCAGAGGCAGCCCAGACCCTCCCTGGCCCTATGGGGAGCCTAGGGCTAGGTGAGAACCAGGCAGGCGCTGCGCTCCTGAGCCAAGCCGCATCGGGGCTGAGGTTTGTTCCCCGAGCCCAGTTTCCCTTTGCAGAATGCAGCTCCTAGCAGCGCGTTTTGTGCGGTTTCGGAGCTAGGCCCTAGGTGGGGCCCTCCCGAGCTGGCTCTGGGGGGGTTGCTAGGGCCAGTGCACACAGGGCTTCTTCAGGCCAAATCAGCCTTCTCCGCGAAGGAGAAGACGTTTGGAGTTGGTTTCCAGCGGCGGAGACCACCAGCCAAGCAGCAGTGCCCACGGAGCCAGAGGCAGCCCAGACCCTCCCTGGCCCTATGGGGAGCCTAGGGCTAGGTGAGAACCAGGCAGGCGCTGCGCTCCTGAGCCAAGCCGCATCGGGGCTGAGGTTTGTTCCCCGAGCCCAGTTTCCCTTTGCAGAATGCAGCTCCTAGCAGCGCGTTTTGTGCGGTTTCGGAGCTAGGCCCTAGGTGGGGCCCTCCCGAGCTGGCTCTGGGGGGGTTGCTAGGGCCAGTGCACACAGGGCTTCTTCAGGCCAAATCAGCCTTCTCCGCGAAGGAGAAGACGTTTGGAGTTGGTTTCCAGCGGCGGAGACCACCAGCCAAGCAGCAGTGCCCACGGAGCCAGAGGCAGCCCAGACCCTCCCTGGCCCTATGGGGAGCCTAGGGCTAGGTGAGAACCAGGCAGGCGCTGCGCTCCTGAGCCAAGCCGCATCGGGGCTGAGGTTTGTTCCCCGAGCCCAGTTTCCCTTTGCAGAATGCAGCTCCTAGCAGCGCGTTTTGTGCGGTTTCGGAGCTAGGCCCTAGGTGGGGCCCTCCCGAGCTGGCTCTGGGGGGGTTGCTAGGGCCAGTGCACACAGGGCTTCTTCAGGCCAAATCAGCCTTCTCCGCGAAGGAGAAGACGTTTGGAGTTGGTTTCCAGCGGCGGAGACCACCAGCCAAGCAGCAGTGCCCACGGAGCCAGAGGCAGCCCAGACCCTCCCTGGCCCTATGGGGAGCCTAGGGCTAGGTGAGAACCAGGCAGGCGCTGCGCTCCTGAGCCAAGCCGCATCGGGGCTGAGGTTTGTTCCCCGAGCCCAGTTTCCCTTTGCAGAATGCAGCTCCTAGCAGCGCGTTTTGTGCGGTTTCGGAGCTAGGCCCTAGGTGGGGCCCTCCCGAGCTGGCTCTGGGGGGGTTGCTAGGGCCAGTGCACACAGGGCTTCTTCAGGCCAAATCAGCCTTCTCCGCGAAGGAGAAGACGTTTGGAGTTGGTTTCCAGCGGCGGAGACCACCAGCCAAGCAGCAGTGCCCACGGAGCCAGAGGCAGCCCAGACCCTCCCTGGCCCTATGGGCAGCCTAGGGCTAGGTGAGAACCAGGCAGGCGCTGCGCTCCTGAGCCAAGCCGCATCGGGGCTGAGGTTTGTTCCCCGAGCCCAGTTTCCCTTTGCAGAATGCAGCTCCTAGCAGCGCGTTTTGTGCGGTTTCGGAGCTAGGCCCTAGGTGGGGCCCTCCCGAGCTGGCTCTGGGGGGGTTGCTAGGGCCAGTGCACACAGGGCTTCTTCAGGCCAAATCAGCCTTCTCCGCGAAGGAGAAGACGTTTGGAGTTGGTTTCCAGCGGCGGAGACCACCAGCCAAGCAGCAGTGCCCACGGAGCCAGAGGCAGCCCAGACCCTCCCTGGCCCTATGGGGAGCCTAGGGCTAGGTGAGAACCAGGCAGGCGCTGCGCTCCTGAGCCAAGCCGCATCGGGGCTGAGGTTTGTTCCCCGAGCCCAGTTTCCCTTTGCAGAATGCAGCTCCTAGCAGCGCGTTTTGTGCGGTTTCGGAGCTAGGCCCTAGGTGGGGCCCTCCCGAGCTGGCTCTGGGGGGGTTGCTAGGGCCAGTGCACACAGGGCTTCTTCAGGCCAAATCAGCCTTCTCCGCGAAGGAGAAGACGTTTGGAGTGGGTTTCCAGCGGCGGAGACCACCAGCCAAGCAGCAGTGCCCACGGAGCCAGAGGCAGCCCAGACCCTCCCTGGCCCTATGGGCAGCCTAGGGCTAGGTGAGAACCAGGCAGGCGCTGCGCTCCTGAGCCAAGCCGCATCGGGGCTGAGGTTTGTTCCCCGAGCCCAGTTTCCCTTTGCAGAATGCAGCTCCTAGCAGCGCGTTTTGTGCGGTTTCGGAGCTAGGCCCTAGGTGGGGCCCTCCCGAGCTGGCTCTGGGGGGGTTGCTAGGGCCAGTGCACACAGGGCTTCTTCAGGCCAAATCAGCCTTCTCCGCGAAGGAGAAGACGTTTGGAGTGGGTTTCCAGCGGCGGAGACCACCAGCCAAGCAGCAGTGCCCACGGAGCCAGAGGCAGCCCAGACCCTCCCTGGCCCTATGGGGAGCCTAGGGCTAGGTGAGAACCAGGCAGGCGCTGCGCTCCTGAGCCAAGCCGCATCGGGGCTGAGGTTTGTTCCCCGAGCCCAGTTTCCCTTTGCAGAATGCAGCTCCTAGCAGCGCGTTTTGTGCGGTTTCGGAGCTAGGCCCTAGGTGGGGCCCTCCCGAGCTGGCTCTGGGGGGGTTGCTAGGGCCAGTGCACACAGGGCTTCTTCAGGCCAAATCAGCCTTCTCCGCGAAGGAGAAGACGTTTGGAGTTGGTTTCCAGCGGCGGAGACCACCAGCCAAGCATCAGTGCCCACGGAGCCAGAGGCAGCCCAGACCCTCCCTGGCCCTATGGGCAGCCTAGGGCTAGGTGAGAACCAGGCAGGCGCTGCGCTCCTGAGCCAAGCCGCATCGGGGCTGAGGTTTGTTCCCCGAGCCCAGTTTCCCTTTGCAGAATGCAGCTCCTAGCAGCGCGTTTTGTGCGGTTTCGGAGCTAGGCCCTAGGTGGGGCCCTCCCGAGCTGGCTCTGGGGGGGTTGCTAGGGCCAGTGCACACAGGGCTTCTTCAGGCCAAATCAGCCTTCTCCGCGAAGGAGAAGACGTTTGGAGTTGGTTTCCAGCGGCGGAGACCACCAGCCAAGCAGCAGTGCCCACGGAGCCAGAGGCAGCCCAGACCCTCCCTGGCCCTATGGGGAGCCTAGGGCTAGGTGAGAACCAGGCAGGCGCTGCGCTCCTGAGCCAAGCCGCATCGGGGCTGAGGTTTGTTCCCCGAGCCCAGTTTCCCTTTGCAGAATGCAGCTCCTAGCAGCGCGTTTTGTGCGGTTTCGGAGCTAGGCCCTAGGTGGGGCCCTCCCGAGCTGGCTCTGGGGGGGTTGCTAGGGCCAGTGCACACAGGGCTTCTTCAGGCCAAATCAGCCTTCTCCGCGAAGGAGACGACGTTTGGAGTGGGTTTCCAGCGGCGGAGACCACCAGCCAAGCAGCAGTGCCCACGGAGCCAGAGGCAGCCCAGACCCTCCCTGGCCCTATGGGGAGCCTAGGGCTAGGTGAGAACCAGGCAGGCGCTGCGCTCCTGAGCCAAGCCGCATCGGGGCTGAGGTTTGTTCCCCGAGCCCAGTTTCCCTTTGCAGAATGCAGCTCCTAGCAGCGCGTTTTGTGCGGTTTCGGAGCTAGGCCCTAGGTGGGGCCCTCCCGAGCTGGCTCTGGGGGGGTTGCTAGGGCCAGTGCACACAGGGCTTCTTCAGGCCAAATCAGCCTTCTCCGCGAAGGAGAAGACGTTTGGAGTTGGTTTCCAGCGGCGGAGACCACCAGCCAAGCAGCAGTGCCCACGGAGCCAGAGGCAGCCCAGACCCTCCCTGGCCCTATGGGCAGCCTAGGGCTAGGTGAGAAGCAGGCAGGCGCTGCGCTCCTGAGCCAAGCCGCATCGGGGCTGAGGTTTGTTCCCCGAGCCCAGTTTCCCTTTGCAGAATGCAGCTCCTAGCAGCGCGTTTTGTGCGGTTTCGGAGCTAGGCCCTAGGTGGGGCCCTCCCGAGCTGGCTCTGGGGGGGTTGCTAGGGCCAGTGCACACAGGGCTTCTTCAGGCCAAATCAGCCTTCTCCGCGAAGGAGAAGACGTTTGGAGTTGGTTTCCAGCGGCGGAGACCACCAGCCAAGCAGCAGTGCCCACGGAGCCAGAGGCAGCCCAGACCCTCCCTGGCCCTATGGGCAGCCTAGGGCTAGGTGAGAACCAGGCAGGCGCTGCGCTCCTGAGCCAAGCCGCATCGGGGCTGAGGTTTGTTCCCCGAGCCCAGTTTCCCTTTGCAGAATGCAGCTCCTCGCAGCGCGTTTTGTGCGGTTTCGGAGCTAGGCCCTAGGTGGGGCCCTCCCGAGCTGGCTCTGGGGGGGTTGCTAGGGCCAGTGCACACAGGGCTTCTTCAGGCCAAATCAGCCTTCTCCGCGAAGGAGAAGACGTTTGGAGTTGGTTTCCAGCGGCGGAGACCACCAGCCAAGCAGCAGTGCCCACGGAGCCAGAGGCAGCCCAGACCCTCCCTGGCCCTATGGGCAGCCTAGGGCTAGGTGAGAACCAGGCAGGCGCTGCGCTCCTGAGCCAAGCCGCATCGGGGCTGAGGTTTGTTCCCCGAGCCCAGTTTCCCTTTGCAGAATGCAGCTCCTAGCAGCGCGTTTTGTGCGGTTTCGGAGCTAGGCCCTAGGTGGGGCCCTCCCGAGCTGGCTCTGGGGGGGTTGCTAGGGCCAGTGCACACAGGGCTTCTTCAGGCCAAATCAGCCTTCTCCGCGAAGGAGAAGACGTTTGGAGTGGGTTTCCAGCGGCGGAGACCACCAGCCAAGCAGCAGTGCCCACGGAGCCAGAGGCAGCTCAGACCCTCCCTGGCCCTAGGGGAGCCTAGGGCTAGGTGAGAACCAGGCAGGCGCTGCGCTCCTGAGCCAAGCCGCATCGGGGCTGAGGTTTGTTCCCCGAGCCCAGTTTCCCTTTGCAGAATGCAGCTCCTAGCAGCGCGTTTTGTGCGGTTTCGGAGCTAGGCCCTAGGTGGGGCCCTCCCGAGCTGGCTCTGGGGGGGTTGCTAGGGCCAGTGCACACAGGGCTTCTTCAGGCCAAATCAGCCTTCTCCGCGAAGGAGAAGACGTTTGGAGTTGGTTTCCAGCGGCGGAGACCACCAGCCAAGCAGCAGTGCCCACGGAGCCAGAGGCAGCCCAGACCCTCCCTGGCCCTATGGGCAGCCTAGGGCTAGGTGAGAACCAGGCAGGCGCTGCGTTCCTGAGCCAAGCCGCATCGGGGCTGAGGTTTGTTCCCCGAGCCCAGTTTCCCTTTGCAGAATGCAGCTCCTAGCAGCGCGTTTTGTGCGGTTTCGGAGCTAGGCCCTAGGTGGGGCCCTCCCGAGCTGGCTCTGGGGGGGTTGCTAGGGCCAGTGCACACAGGGCTTCTTCAGGCCAAATCAGCCTTCTCCGCGAAGGAGAAGACGTTTGGAGTGGGTTTCCAGCGGCGGAGACCACCAGCCAAGCAGCAGTGCCCACGGAGCCAGAGGCAGCCCAGACCCTCCCTGGCCCTATGGGCAGCCTAGGGCTAGGTGAGAACCAGGCAGGCGCTGCGCTCCTGAGCCAAGCCGCATCGGGGCTGAGGTTTGTTCCCCGAGCCCAGTTTCCCTTTGCAGAATGCAGCTCCTAGCAGCGCGTTTTGTGCGGTTTCGGAGCTAGGCCCTAGGTGGGGCCCTCCCGAGCTGGCTCTGGGGGGGTTGCTAGGGCCAGTGCACACAGGGCTTCTTCAGGCCAAATCAGCCTTCTCCGCGAAGGAGAAGACGTTTGGAGTTGGTTTCCAGCGGCGGAGACCACCAGCCAAGCAGCAGTGCCCACGGAGCCAGAGGCAGCCCAGACCCTCCCTGGCCCTATGGGCAGCCTAGGGCTAGGTGAGAACCAGGCAGGCGCTGCGCTCCTGAGCCAAGCCGCATCGGGGCTGAGGTTTGTTCCCCGAGCCCAGTTTCCCTTTGCAGAATGCAGCTCCTAGCAGCGCGTTTTGTGCGGTTTCGGAGCTAGGCCCTAGGTGGGGCCCTCCCGAGCTGGCTCTGGGGGGGTTGCTAGGGCCAGTGCACACAGGGCTTCTTCAGGCCAAATCAGCCTTCTCCGCGAAGGAGAAGACGTTTGGAGTGGGTTTCCAGCGGCGGAGACCACCAGCCAAGCAGCAGTGCCCACGGAGCCAGAGGCAGCTCAGACCCTCCCTGGCCCTAGGGGAGCCTAGGGCTAGGTGAGAACCAGGCAGGCGCTGCGCTCCTGAGCCAAGCCGCATCGGGGCTGAGGTTTGTTCCCCGAGCCCAGTTTCCCTTTGCAGAATGCAGCTCCTAGCAGCGCGTTTTGTGCGGTTTCGGAGCTAGGCCCTAGGTGGGGCCCTCCCGAGCTGGCTCTGGGGGGGTTGCTAGGGCCAGTGCACACAGGGCTTCTTCAGGCCAAATCAGCCTTCTCCGCGAAGGAGAAGACGTTTGGAGTTGGTTTCCAGCGGCGGAGACCACCAGCCAAGCAGCAGTGCCCACGGAGCCAGAGGCAGCCCAGACCCTCCCTGGCCCTATGGGCAGCCTAGGGCTAGGTGAGAACCAGGCAGGCGCTGCGCTCCTGAGCCAAGCCGCATCGGGGCTGAGGTTTGTTCCCCGAGCCCAGTTTCCCTTTGCAGAATGCAGCTCCTAGCAGCGCGTTTTGTGCGGTTTCGGAGCTAGGCCCTAGGTGGGGCCCTCCCGAGCTGGCTCTGGGGGGGTTGCTAGGGCCAGTGCACACAGGGCTTCTTCAGGCCAAATCAGCCTTCTCCGCGAAGGAGAAGACGTTTGGAGTGGGTTTCCAGCGGCGGAGACCACCAGCCAAGCAGCAGTGCCCACGGAGCCAGAGGCAGCCCAGACCCTCCCTGGCCCTATGGGCAGCCTAGGGCTAGGTGAGAAGCAGGCAGGCGCTGCGCTCCTGAGCCAAGCCGCATCGGGGCTGAGGTTTGTTCCCCGAGCCCAGTTTCCCTTTGCAGAATGCAGCTCCTAGCAGCGCGTTTTGTGCGGTTTCGGAGCTAGGCCCTAGGTGGGGCCCTCCCGAGCTGGCTCTGGGGGGGTTGCTAGGGCCAGTGCACACAGGGCTTCTTCAGGCCAAATCAGCCTTCTCCGCGAAGGAGAAGACGTTTGGAGTTGGTTTCCAGCGGCGGAGACCACCAGCCAAGCAGCAGTGCCCACGGAGCCAGAGGCAGCCCAGACCCTCCCTGGCCCTATGGGGAGCCTAGGGCTAGGTGAGAAGCAGGCAGGCGCTGCGCTCCTGAGCCAAGCCGCATCGGGGCTGAGGTTTGTTCCCCGAGCCCAGTTTCCCTTTGCAGAATGCAGCTCCTAGCAGCGCGTTTTGTGCGGTTTCGGAGCTAGGCCCTAGGTGGGGCCCTCCCGAGCTGGCTCTGGGGGGGTTGCTAGGGCCAGTGCACACAGGGCTTCTTCAGGCCAAATCAGCCTTCTCCGCGAAGGAGAAGACGTTTGGAGTTGGTTTCCAGCGGCGGAGACCACCAGCCAAGCAGCAGTGCCCACGGAGCCAGAGGCAGCCCAGACCCTCCCTGGCCCTATGGGCAGCCTAGGGCTAGGTGAGAACCAGGCAGGCGCTGCGCTCCTGAGCCAAGCCGCATCGGGGCTGAGGTTTGTTCCCCGAGCCCAGTTTCCCTTTGCAGAATGCAGCTCCTAGCAGCGCGTTTTGTGCGGTTTCGGAGCTAGGCCCTAGGTGGGGCCCTCCCGAGCTGGCTCTGGGGGGGTTGCTAGGGCCAGTGCACACAGGGCTTCTTCAGGCCAAATCAGCCTTCTCCGCGAAGGAGAAGACGTTTGGAGTTGGTTTCCAGCGGCGGAGACCACCAGCCAAGCAGCAGTGCCCACGGAGCCAGAGGCAGCCCAGACCCTCCCTGGCCCTATGGGCAGCCTAGGGCTAGGTGAGAACCAGGCAGGCGCTGCGCTCCTGAGCCAAGCCGCATCGGGGCTGAGGTTTGTTCCCCGAGCCCAGTTTCCCTTTGCAGAATGCAGCTCCTAGCAGCGCGTTTTGTGCGGTTTCGGAGCTAGGCCCTAGGTGGGGCCCTCCCGAGCTGGCTCTGGGGGGGTTGCTAGGGCCAGTGCACACAGGGCTTCTTCAGGCCAAATCAGCCTTCTCCGCGAAGGAGAAGACGTTTGGAGTGGGTTTCCAGCGGCGGAGACCACCAGCCAAGCAGCAGTGCCCACGGAGCCAGAGGCAGCCCAGACCCTCCCTGGCCCTATGGGCAGCCTAGGGCTAGGTGAGAACCAGGCAGGCGCTGCGCTCCAGAGCCAAGCCGCATCGGGGCTGAGGTTTGTTCCCCGAGCCCAGTTTCCCTTTGCAGAATGCAGCTCCTCGCAGCGCGTTTTGTGCGGTTTCGGAGCTAGGCCCTAGGTGGGGCCCTCCCGAGCTGGCTCTGGGGGGGTTGCTAGGGCCAGTGCACACAGGGCTTCTTCAGGCCAAATCAGCCTTCTCCGCGAAGGAGAAGACGTTTGGAGTTGGTTTCCAGCGGCGGAGACCACCAGCCAAGCAGCAGTGCCCACGGAGCCAGAGGCAGCCCAGACCCTCCCTGGCCCTATGGGCAGCCTAGGGCTAGGTGAGAACCAGGCAGGCGCTGCGCTCCTGAGCCAAGCCGCATCGGGGCTGAGGTTTGTTCCCCGAGCCCAGTTTCCCTTTGCAGAATGCAGCTCCTAGCAGCGCGTTTTGTGCGGTTTCGGAGCTAGGCCCTAGGTGGGGCCCTCCCGAGCTGGCTCTGGGGGGGTTGCTAGGGCCAGTGCACACAGGGCTTCTTCAGGCCAAATCAGCCTTCTCCGCGAAGGAGAAGACGTTTGGAGTGGGTTTCCAGCGGCGGAGACCACCAGCCAAGCAGCAGTGCCCACGGAGCCAGAGGCAGCTCAGACCCTCCCTGGCCCTAGGGGAGCCTAGGGCTAGGTGAGAACCAGGCAGGCGCTGCGCTCCTGAGCCAAGCCGCATCGGGGCTGAGGTTTGTTCCCCGAGCCCAGTTTCCCTTTGCAGAATGCAGCTCCTAGCAGCGCGTTTTGTGCGGTTTCGGAGCTAGGCCCTAGGTGGGGCCCTCCCGAGCTGGCTCTGGGGGGGTTGCTAGGGCCAGTGCACACAGGGCTTCTTCAGGCCAAATCAGCCTTCTCCGCGAAGGAGAAGACGTTTGGAGTTGGTTTCCAGCGGCGGAGACCACCAGCCAAGCAGCAGTGCCCACGGAGCCAGAGGCAGCCCAGACCCTCCCTGGCCCTATGGGCAGCCTAGGGCTAGGTGAGAACCAGGCAGGCGCTGCGTTCCTGAGCCAAGCCGCATCGGGGCTGAGGTTTGTTCCCCGAGCCCAGTTTCCCTTTGCAGAATGCAGCTCCTAGCAGCGCGTTTTGTGCGGTTTCGGAGCTAGGCCCTAGGTGGGGCCCTCCCGAGCTGGCTCTGGGGGGGTTGCTAGGGCCAGTGCACACAGGGCTTCTTCAGGCCAAATCAGCCTTCTCCGCGAAGGAGAAGACGTTTGGAGTGGGTTTCCAGCGGCGGAGACCACCAGCCAAGCAGCAGTGCCCACGGAGCCAGAGGCAGCCCAGACCCTCCCTGGCCCTATGGGCAGCCTAGGGCTAGGTGAGAACCAGGCAGGCGCTGCGCTCCTGAGCCAAGCCGCATCGGGGCTGAGGTTTGTTCCCCGAGCCCAGTTTCCCTTTGCAGAATGCAGCTCCTAGCAGCGCGTTTTGTGCGGTTTCAGAGCTAGGCCCTAGGTGGGGCCCTCCCGAGCTGGCTCTGGGGGGGTTGCTAGGGCCAGTGCACACAGGGCTTCTTCAGGCCAAATCAGCCTTCTCCGCGAAGGAGAAGACGTTTGGAGTGGGTTTCCAGCGGCGGAGACCACCAGCCAAGCAGCAGTGCCCACGGAGCCAGAGGCAGCCCAGACCCTCCCTGGCCCTATGGGCAGCCTAGGGCTAGGTGAGAACCAGGCAGGCGCTGCGCTCCTGAGCCAAGCCGCATCGGGGCTGAGGTTTGTTCCCCGAGCCCAGTTTCCCTTTGCAGAATGCAGCTCCTAGCAGCGCGTTTTGTGCGGTTTCGGAGCTAGGCCCTAGGTGGGGCCCTCCCGAGCTGGCTCTGGGGGGGTTGCTAGGGCCAGTGCACACAGGGCTTCTTCAGGCCAAATCAGCCTTCTCCGCGAAGGAGAAGACGTTTGGAGTGGGTTTCCAGCGGCGGAGACCACCAGCCAAGCAGCAGTGCCCACGGAGCCAGAGGCAGCTCAGACCCTCCCTGGCCCTAGGGGAGCCTAGGGCTAGGTGAGAACCAGGCAGGCGCTGCGCTCCTGAGCCAAGCCGCATCGGGGCTGAGGTTTGTTCCCCGAGCCCAGTTTCCCTTTGCAGAATGCAGCTCCTAGCAGCGCGTTTTGTGCGGTTTCGGAGCTAGGCCCTAGGTGGGGCCCTCCCGAGCTGGCTCTGGGGGGGTTGCTAGGGCCAGTGCACACAGGGCTTCTTCAGGCCAAATCAGCCTTCTCCGCGAAGGAGAAGACGTTTGGAGTGGGTTTCCAGCGGCGGAGACCACCAGCCAAGCAGCAGTGCCCACGGAGCCAGAGGCAGCCCAGACCCTCCCTGGCCCTATGGGCAGCCTAGGGCTAGGTGAGAACCAGGCAGGCGCTGCGCTCCTGAGCCAAGCCGCATCGGGGCTGAGGTTTGTTCCCCGAGCCCAGTTTCCCTTTGCAGAATGCAGCTCCTAGCAGCGCGTTTTGTGCGGTTTCGGAGCTAGGCCCTAGGTGGGGCCCTCCCGAGCTGGCTCTGGGGGGGTTGCTAGGGCCAGTGCACACAGGGCTTCTTCAGGCCAAATCAGCCTTCTCCGCGAAGGAGAAGACGTTTGGAGTGGGTTTCCAGCGGCGGAGACCACCAGCCAAGCAGCAGTGCCCACGGAGCCAGAGGCAGCCCAGACCCTCCCTGGCCCTATGGGCAGCCTAGGGCTAGGTGAGAACCAGGCAGGCGCTGCGCTCCTGAGCCAAGCCGCATCGGGGCTGAGGTTTGTTCCCCGAGCCCAGTTTCCCTTTGCAGAATGCAGCTCCTAGCAGCGCGTTTTGTGCGGTTTCGGAGCTAGGCCCTAGGTGGGGCCCTCCCGAGCTGGCTCTGGGGGGGTTGCTAGGGCCAGTGCACACAGGGCTTCTTCAGGCCAAATCAGCCTTCTCCGCGAAGGAGAAGACGTTTGGAGTGGGTTTCCAGCGGCGGAGACCACCAGCCAAGCAGCAGTGCCCACGGAGCCAGAGGCAGCCCAGACCCTCCCTGGCCCTATGGGGAGCCTAGGGCTAGGTGAGAACCAGGCAGGCGCTGCGCTCCTGAGCCAAGCCGCATCGGGGCTGAGGTTTGTTCCCCGAGCCCAGTTTCCCTTTGCAGAATGCAGCTCCTAGCAGCGCGTTTTGTGCGGTTTCGGAGCTAGGCCCTAGGTGGGGCCCTCCCGAGCTGGCTCTGGGGGGGTTGCTAGGGCCAGTGCACACAGGGCTTCTTCAGGCCAAATCAGCCTTCTCCGCGAAGGAGAAGACGTTTGGAGTTGGTTTCCAGCGGCGGAGACCACCAGCCAAGCAGCAGTGCCCACGGAGCCAGAGGCAGCCCAGACCCTCCCTGGCCCTATGGGCAGCCTAGGGCTAGGTGAGAACCAGGCAGGCGCTGCGCTCCTGAGCCAAGCCGCATCGGGGCTGAGGTTTGTTCCCCGAGCCCAGTTTCCCTTTGCAGAATGCAGCTCCTAGCAGCGCGTTTTGTGCGGTTTCGGAGCTAGGCCCTAGGTGGGGCCCTCCCGAGCTGGCTCTGGGGGGGTTGCTAGGGCCAGTGCACACAGGGCTTCTTCAGGCCAAATCAGCCTTCTCCGCGAAGGAGAAGACGTTTGGAGTTGGTTTCCAGCGGCGGAGACCACCAGCCAAGCAGCAGTGCCCACGGAGCCAGAGGCAGCCCAGACCCTCCCTGGCCCTATGGGCAGCCTAGGGCTAGGTGAGAACCAGGCAGGCGCTGCGCTCCTGAGCCAAGCCGCATCGGGGCTGAGGTTTGTTCCCCGAGCCCAGTTTCCCTTTGCAGAATGCAGCTCCTAGCAGCGCGTTTTGTGCGGTTTCGGAGCTAGGCCCTAGGTGGGGCCCTCCCGAGCTGGCTCTGGGGGGGTTGCTAGGGCCAGTGCACACAGGGCTTCTTCAGGCCAAATCAGCCTTCTCCGCGAAGGAGAAGACGTTTGGAGTTGGTTTCCAGCGGCGGAGACCACCAGCCAAGCAGCAGTGCCCACGGAGCCAGAGGCAGCCCAGACCCTCCCTGGCCCTATGGGCAGCCTAGGGCTAGGTGAGAACCAGGCAGGCGCTGCGCTCCAGAGCCAAGCCGCATCGGGGCTGAGGTTTGTTCCCCGAGCCCAGTTTCCCTTTGCAGAATGCAGCTCCTCGCAGCGCGTTTTGTGCGGTTTCGGAGCTAGGCCCTAGGTGGGGCCCTCCCGAGCTGGCTCTGGGGGGGTTGCTAGGGCCAGTGCACACAGGGCTTCTTCAGGCCAAATCAGCCTTCTCCGCGAAGGAGAAGACGTTTGGAGTGGGTTTCCAGCGGCGGAGACCACCAGCCAAGCAGCAGTGCCCACGGAGCCAGAGGCAGCCCAGACCCTCCCTGGCCCTATGGGCAGCCTAGGGCTAGGTGAGAACCAGGCAGGCGCTGCGCTCCTGAGCCAAGCCGCATCGGGGCTGAGGTTTGTTCCCCGAGCCCAGTTTCCCTTTGCAGAATGCAGCTCCTCGCAGCGCGTTTTGTGCGGTTTCGGAGCTAGGCCCTAGGTGGGGCCCTCCCGAGCTGGCTCTGGGGGGGTTGCTAGGGCCAGTGCACACAGGGCTTCTTCAGGCCAAATCAGCCTTCTCCGCGAAGGAGAAGACGTTTGGAGTGGGTTTCCAGCGGCGGAGACCACCAGCCAAGCAGCAGTGCCCACGGAGCCAGAGGCAGCCCAGACCCTCCCTGGCCCTATGGGCAGCCTAGGGCTAGGTGAGAACCAGGCAGGCGCTGCGCTCCTGAGCCAAGCCGCATCGGGGCTGAGGTTTGTTCCCCGAGCCCAGTTTCCCTTTGCAGAATGCAGCTCCTAGCAGCGCGTTTTGTGCGGTTTCGGAGCTAGGCCCTAGGTGGGGCCCTCCCGAGCTGGCTCTGGGGGGGTTGCTAGGGCCAGTGCACACAGGGCTTCTTCAGGCCAAATCAGCCTTCTCCGCGAAGGAGAAGACGTTTGGAGTGGGTTTCCAGCGGCGGAGACCACCAGCCAAGCAGCAGTGCCCACGGAGCCAGAGGCAGCTCAGACCCTCCCTGGCCCTAGGGGAGCCTAGGGCTAGGTGAGAACCAGGCAGGCGCTGCGCTCCTGAGCCAAGCCGCATCGGGGCTGAGGTTTGTTCCCCGAGCCCAGTTTCCCTTTGCAGAATGCAGCTCCTAGCAGCGCGTTTTGTGCGGTTTCGGAGCTAGGCCCTAGGTGGGGCCCTCCCGAGCTGGCTCTGGGGGGGTTGCTAGGGCCAGTGCACACAGGGCTTCTTCAGGCCAAATCAGCCTTCTCCACGAAGGAGAAGACGTTTGGAGTTGGTTTCCAGCGGCGGAGACCACCAGCCAAGCAGCAGTGCCCACGGAGCCAGAGGCAGCCCAGACCCTCCCTGGCCCTATGGGGAGCCTAGGGCTAGGTGAGAACCAGGCAGGCGCTGCGCTCCTGAGCCAAGCCGCATCGGGGCTGAGGTTTGTTCCCCGAGCCCAGTTTCCCTTTGCAGAATGCAGCTCCTAGCAGCGCGTTTTGTGCGGTTTCGGAGCTAGGCCCTAGGTGGGGCCCTCCCGAGCTGGCTCTGGGGGGGTTGCTAGGGCCAGTGCACACAGGGCTTCTTCAGGCCAAATCAGCCTTCTCCGCGAAGGAGAAGACGTTTGGAGTGGGTTTCCAGCGGCGGAGACCACCAGCCAAGCAGCAGTGCCCACGGAGCCAGAGGCAGCCCAGACCCTCCCTGGCCCTATGGGCAGCCTAGGGCTAGGTGAGAACCAGGCAGGCGCTGCGCTCCTGAGCCAAGCCGCATCGGGGCTGAGGTTTGTTCCCCGAGCCCAGTTTCCCTTTGCAGAATGCAGCTCCTAGCAGCGCGTTTTGTGCGGTTTCGGAGCTAGGCCCTAGGTGGGGCCCTCCCGAGCTGGCTCTGGGGGGGTTGCTAGGGCCAGTGCACACAGGGCTTCTTCAGGCCAAATCAGCCTTCTCCGCGAAGGAGAAGACGTTTGGAGTGGGTTTCCAGCGGCGGAGACCACCAGCCAAGCAGCAGTGCCCACGGAGCCAGAGGCAGCTCAGACCCTCCCTGGCCCTAGGGGAGCCTAGGGCTAGGTGAGAACCAGGCAGGCGCTGCGCTCCTGAGCCAAGCCGCATCGGGGCTGAGGTTTGTTCCCCGAGCCCAGTTTCCCTTTGCAGAATGCAGCTCCTAGCAGCGCGTTTTGTGCGGTTTCGGAGCTAGGCCCTAGGTGGGGCCCTCCCGAGCTGGCTCTGGGGGGGTTGCTAGGGCCAGTGCACACAGGGCTTCTTCAGGCCAAAACAGCCTTCTCCGCGAAGGAGAAGACGTTTGGAGTTGGTTTCCAGCGGCGGAGACCACCAGCCAAGCAGCAGTGCCCACGGAGCCAGAGGCAGCCCAGACCCTCCCTGGCCCTATGGGCAGCCTAGGGCTAGGTGAGAACCAGGCAGGCGCTGCGCTCCTGAGCCAAGCCGCATCGGGGCTGAGGTTTGTTCCCCGAGCCCAGTTTCCCTTTGCAGAATGCAGCTCCTAGCAGCGCGTTTTGTGCGGTTTCGGAGCTAGGCCCTAGGTGGGGCCCTCCCGAGCTGGCTCTGGGGGGGTTGCTAGGGCCAGTGCACACAGGGCTTCTTCAGGCCAAAACAGCCTTCTCCGCGAAGGAGAAGACGTTTGGAGTTGGTTTCCAGCGGCGGAGACCACCAGCCAAGCAGCAGTGCCCACGGAGCCAGAGGCAGCCCAGACCCTCCCTGGCCCTATGGGCAGCCTAGGGCTAGGTGAGAACCAGGCAGGCGCTGCGCTCCTGAGCCAAGCCGCATCGGGGCTGAGGTTTGTTCCCCGAGCCCAGTTTCCCTTTGCAGAATGCAGCTCCTAGCAGCGCGTTTTGTGCGGTTTCGGAGCTAGGCCCTAGGTGGGGCCCTCCCGAGCTGGCTCTGGGGGGGTTGCTAGGGCCAGTGCACACAGGGCTTCTTCAGGCCAAATCAGCCTTCTCCGCGAAGGAGAAGACGTTTGGAGTTGGTTTCCAGCGGCGGAGACCACCAGCCAAGCAGCAGTGCCCACGGAGCCAGAGGCAGCCCAGACCCTCCCTGGCCCTATGGGGAGCCTAGGGCTAGGTGAGAACCAGGCAGGCGCTGCGCTCCTGAGCCAAGCCGCATCGGGGCTGAGGTTTGTTCCCCGAGCCCAGTTTCCCTTTGCAGAATGCAGCTCCTAGCAGCGCGTTTTGTGCGGTTTCGGAGCTAGGCCCTAGGTGGGGCCCTCCCGAGCTGGCTCTGGGGGGGTTGCTAGGGCCAGTGCACACAGGGCTTCTTCAGGCCAAATCAGCCTTCTCCGCGAAGGAGACGACGTTTGGAGTGGGTTTCCAGCGGCGGAGACCACCAGCCAAGCAGCAGTGCCCACGGAGCCAGAGGCAGCCCAGACCCTCCCTGGCCCTATGGGGAGCCTAGGGCTAGGTGAGAACCAGGCAGGCGCTGCGCTCCTGAGCCAAGCCGCATCGGGGCTGAGGTTTGTTCCCCGAGCCCAGTTTCCCTTTGCAGAATGCAGCTCCTAGCAGCGCGTTTTGTGCGGTTTCGGAGCTAGGCCCTAGGTGGGGCCCTCCCGAGCTGGCTCTGGGGGGGTTGCTAGGGCCAGTGCACACAGGGCTTCTTCAGGCCAAATCAGCCTTCTCCGCGAAGGAGAAGACGTTTGGAGTTGGTTTCCAGCGGCGGAGACCACCAGCCAAGCAGCAGTGCCCACGGAGCCAGAGGCAGCCCAGACCCTCCCTGGCCCTATGGGGAGCCAAGGGCTAGGTGAGAAGCAGGCAGGCGCTGCGCTCCTGAGCCAAGCCGCATCGGGGCTGAGGTTTGTTCCCCGAGCCCAGTTTCCCTTTGCAGAATGCAGCTCCTAGCAGCGCGTTTTGTGCGGTTTCGGAGCTAGGCCCTAGGTGGGGCCCTCCCGAGCTGGCTCTGGGGGGGTTGCTAGGGCCAGTGCACACAGGGCTTCTTCAGGCCAAATCAGCCTTCTCCGCGAAGGAGAAGACGTTTGGAGTGGGTTTCCAGCGGCGGAGACCACCAGCCAAGCAGCAGTGCCCACGGAGCCAGAGGCAGCCCAGACCCTCCCTGGCCCTATGGGGAGCCTAGGGCTAGGTGAGAACCAGGCAGGCGCTGCGCTCCTGAGCCAGGCCGCATCGGGGCTGAGGTTTGTTCCCCGAGCCCAGTTTCCCTTTGCAGAATGCAGCTCCTAGCAGCGCGTTTTGTGCGGTTTCGGAGCTAGGCCCTAGGTGGGGCCCTCCCGAGCTGGCTCTGGGGGGGTTGCTAGGGCCAGTGCACACAGGGCTTCTTCAGGCCAAATCAGCCTTCTCCGCGAAGGAGAAGACGTTTGGAGTTGGTTTCCAGCGGCGGAGACCACCAGCCAAGCAGCAGTGCCCACGGAGCCAGAGGCAGCCCAGACCCTCCCTGGCCCTATGGGGAGCCTAGGGCTAGGTGAGAACCAGGCAGGCGCTGCGCTCCTGAGCCAAGCCGCATCGGGGCTGAGGTTTGTTCCCCGAGCCCAGTTTCCCTTTGCAGAATGCAGCTCCTAGCAGCGCGTTTTGTGCGGTTTCGGAGCTAGGCCCTAGGTGGGGCCCTCCCGAGCTGGCTCTGGGGGGGTTGCTAGGGCCAGTGCACACAGGGCTTCTTCAGGCCAAATCAGCCTTCTCCGCGAAGGAGAAGACGTTTGGAGTTGGTTTCCAGCGGCGGAGACCACCAGCCAAGCAGCAGTGCCCACGGAGCCAGAGGCAGCCCAGACCCTCCCTGGCCCTATGGGGAGCCTAGGGCTAGGTGAGAACCAGGCAGGCGCTGCGCTCCTGAGCCAAGCCGCATCGGGGCTGAGGTTTGTTCCCCGAGCCCAGTTTCCCTTTGCAGAATGCAGCTCCTAGCAGCGCGTTTTGTGCGGTTTCGGAGCTAGGCCCTAGGTGGGGCCCTCCCGAGCTGGCTCTGGGGGGGTTGCTAGGGCCAGTGCACACAGGGCTTCTTCAGGCCAAATCAGCCTTCTCCGCGAAGGAGACGACGTTTGGAGTGGGTTTCCAGCGGCGGAGACCACCAGCCAAGCAGCAGTGCCCACGGAGCCAGAGGCAGCCCAGACCCTCCCTGGCCCTATGGGCAGCCTAGGGCTAGGTGAGAACCAGGCAGGCGCTGCGCTCCTGAGCCAAGCCGCATCGGGGCTGAGGTTTGTTCCCCGAGCCCAGTTTCCCTTTGCAGAATGCAGCTCCTAGCAGCGCGTTTTGTGCGGTTTCGGAGCTAGGCCCTAGGTGGGGCCCTCCCGAGCTGGCTCTGGGGGGGTTGCTAGGGCCAGTGCACACAGGGCTTCTTCAGGCCAAATCAGCCTTCTCCGCGAAGGAGAAGACGTTTGGAGTGGGTTTCCAGCGGCGGAGACCACCAGCCAAGCAGCAGTGCCCACGGAGCCAGAGGCAGCCCAGACCCTCCCTGGCCCTATGGGGAGCCTAGGGCTAGGTGAGAAGCAGGCAGGCGCTGCGCTCCTGAGCCAAGCCGCATCGGGGCTGAGGTTTGTTCCCCGAGCCCAGTTTCCCTTTGCAGAATGCAGCTCCTAGCAGCGCGTTTTGTGCGGTTTCGGAGCTAGGCCCTAGGTGGGGCCCTCCCGAGCTGGCTCTGGGGGGGTTGCTAGGGCCAGTGCACACAGGGCTTCTTCAGGCCAAATCAGCCTTCTCCGCGAAGGAGAAGACGTTTGGAGTTGGTTTCCAGCGGCGGAGACCACCAGCCAAGCAGCAGTGCCCACGGAGCCAGAGGCAGCCCAGACCCTCCCTGGCCCTATGGGGAGCCTAGGGCTAGGTGAGAACCAGGCAGGCGCTGCGCTCCTGAGCCAAGCCGCATCGGGGCTGAGGTTTGTTCCCCGAGCCCAGTTTCCCTTTGCAGAATGCAGCTCCTAGCAGCGCGTTTTGTGCGGTTTCGGAGCTAGGCCCTAGGTGGGGCCCTCCCGAGCTGGCTCTGGGGGGGTTGCTAGGGCCAGTGCACACAGGGCTTCTTCAGGCCAAATCAGCCTTCTCCGCGAAGGAGAAGACGTTTGGAGTTGGTTTCCAGCGGCGGAGACCACCAGCCAAGCAGCAGTGCCCACGGAGCCAGAGGCAGCCCAGACCCTCCCTGGCCCTATGGGGAGCCTAGGGCTAGGTGAGAACCAGGCAGGCGCTGCGCTCCTGAGCCAAGCCGCATCGGGGCTGAGGTTTGTTCCCCGAGCCCAGTTTCCCTTTGCAGAATGCAGCTCCTAGCAGCGCGTTTTGTGCGGTTTCGGAGCTAGGCACTAGGTGGGGCCCTCCCGAGCTGGCTCTGGGGGGGTTGCTAGGGCCAGTGCACACAGGGCTTCTTCAGGCCAAATCAGCCTTCTCCGCGAAGGAGACGACGTTTGGAGTGGGTTTCCAGCGGCGGAGACCACCAGCCAAGCAGCAGTGCCCACGGAGCCAGAGGCAGCCCAGACCCTCCCTGGCCCTATGGGCAGCCTAGGGCTAGGTGAGAACCAGGCAGGCGCTGCGCTCCTGAGCCAAGCCGCATCGGGGCTGAGGTTTGTTCCCCGAGCCCAGTTTCCCTTTGCAGAATGCAGCTCCTAGCAGCGCGTTTTGTGCGGTTTCGGAGCTAGGCCCTAGGTGGGGCCCTCCCGAGCTGGCTCTGGGGGGGTTGCTAGGGCCAGTGCACACAGGGCTTCTTCAGGCCAAATCAGCCTTCTCCGCGAAGGAGAAGACGTTTGGAGTGGGATTCCAGCGGCGGAGACCACCAGCCAAGCAGCAGTGCCCACGGAGCCAGAGGCAGCCCAGACCCTCCCTGGCCCTATGGGGAGCCTAGGGCTAGGTGAGAACCAGGCAGGCGCTGCGCTCCTGAGCCAAGCCGCATCGGGGCTGAGGTTTGTTCCCCGAGCCCAGTTTCCCTTTGCAGAATGCAGCTCCTAGCAGCGCGTTTTGTGCGGTTTCGGAGCTAGGCCCTAGGTGGGGCCCTCCCGAGCTGGCTCTGGGGGGGTTGCTAGGGCCAGTGCACACAGGGCTTCTTCAGGCCAAATCAGCCTTCTCCGCGAAGGAGAAGACGTTTGGAGTGGGTTTCCAGCGGCGGAGACCACCAGCCAAGCAGCAGTGCCCACGGAGCCAGAGGCAGCCCAGACCCTCCCTGGCCCTATGGGCAGCCTAGGGCTAGGTGAGAACCAGGCAGGCGCTGCGCTCCTGAGCCAAGCCGCATCGGGGCTGAGGTTTGTTCCCCGAGCCCAGTTTCCCTTTGCAGAATGCAGCTCCTAGCAGCGCGTTTTGTGCGGTTTCGGAGCTAGGCCCTAGGTGGGGCCCTCCCGAGCTGGCTCTGGGGGGGTTGCTAGGGCCAGTGCACACAGGGCTTCTTCAGGCCAAATCAGCCTTCTCCGCGAAGGAGAAGACGTTTGGAGTGGGATTCCAGCGGCGGAGACCACCAGCCAAGCAGCAGTGCCCACGGAGCCAGAGGCAGCCCAGACCCTCCCTGGCCCTATGGGGAGCCTAGGGCTAGGTGAGAAGCAGGCAGGCGCTGCGCTCCTGAGCCAAGCCGCATCGGGGCTGAGGTTTGTTCCCCGAGCCCAGTTTCCCTTTGCAGAATGCAGCTCCTAGCAGCGCGTTTTGTGCGGTTTCGGAGCTAGGCCCTAGGTGGGGCCCTCCCGAGCTGGCTCTGGGGGGGTTGCTAGGGCCAGTGCACACAGGGCTTCTTCAGGCCAAATCAGCCTTCTCCGCGAAGGAGAAGACGTTTGGAGTGGGTTTCCAGCGGCGGAGACCACCAGCCAAGCAGCAGTGCCCACGGAGCCAGAGGCAGCCCAGACCCTCCCTGGCCCTATGGGGAGCCTAGGGCTAGGTGAGAACCAGGCAGGCGCTGCGCTCCTGAGCCAAGCCGCATCGGGGCTGAGGTTTGTTCCCCGAGCCCAGTTTCCCTTTGCAGAATGCAGCTCCTAGCAGCGCGTTTTGTGCGGTTTCGGAGCTAGGCCCTAGGTGGGGCCCTCCCGAGCTGGCTCTGGGGGGGTTGCTAGGGCCAGTGCACACAGGGCTTCTTCAGGCCAAATCAGCCTTCTCCGCGAAGGAGAAGACGTTTGGAGTTGGTTTCCAGCGGCGGAGACCACCAGCCAAGCAGCAGTGCCCACGGAGCCAGAGGCAGCCCAGACCCTCCCTGGCCCTATGGGGAGCCTAGGGCTAGGTGAGAACCAGGCAGGCGCTGCGCTCCTGAGCCAAGCCGCATCGGGGCTGAGGTTTGTTCCCCGAGCCCAGTTTCCCTTTGCAGAATGCAGCTCCTAGCAGCGCGTTTTGTGCGGTTTCGGAGCTAGGCCCTAGGTGGGGCCCTCCCGAGCTGGCTCTGGGGGGGTTGCTAGGGCCAGTGCACACAGGGCTTCTTCAGGCCAAATCAGCCTTCTCCGCGAAGGAGAAGACGTTTGGAGTTGGTTTCCAGCGGCGGAGACCACCAGCCAAGCAGCAGTGCCCACGGAGCCAGAGGCAGCCCAGACCCTCCCTGGCCCTATGGGGAGCCTAGGGCTAGGTGAGAACCAGGCAGGCGCTGCGCTCCTGAGCCAAGCCGCATCGGGGCTGAGGTTTGTTCCCCGAGCCCAGTTTCCCTTTGCAGAATGCAGCTCCTAGCAGCGCGTTTTGTGCGGTTTCGGAGCTAGGCACTAGGTGGGGCCCTCCCGAGCTGGCTCTGGGGGGGTTGCTAGGGCCAGTGCACACAGGGCTTCTTCAGGCCAAATCAGCCTTCTCCGCGAAGGAGACGACGTTTGGAGTGGGTTTCCAGCGGCGGAGACCACCAGCCAAGCAGCAGTGCCCACGGAGCCAGAGGCAGCCCAGACCCTCCCTGGCCCTATGGGCAGCCTAGGGCTAGGTGAGAACCAGGCAGGCGCTGCGCTCCTGAGCCAAGCCGCATCGGGGCTGAGGTTTGTTCCCCGAGCCCAGTTTCCCTTTGCAGAATGCAGCTCCTAGCAGCGCGTTTTGTGCGGTTTCGGAGCTAGGCCCTAGGTGGGGCCCTCCCGAGCTGGCTCTGGGGGGGTTGCTAGGGCCAGTGCACACAGGGCTTCTTCAGGCCAAATCAGCCTTCTCCGCGAAGGAGAAGACGTTTGGAGTGGGTTTCCAGCGGCGGAGACCACCAGCCAAGCAGCAGTGCCCACGGAGCCAGAGGCAGCCCAGACCCTCCCTGGCCCTATGGGGAGCCTAGGGCTAGGTGAGAACCAGGCAGGCGCTGCGCTCCTGAGCCAAGCCGCATCGGGGCTGAGGTTTGTTCCCCGAGCCCAGTTTCCCTTTGCAGAATGCAGCTCCTAGCAGCGCGTTTTGTGCGGTTTCGGAGCTAGGCCCTAGGTGGGGCCCTCCCGAGCTGGCTCTGGGGGGGTTGCTAGGGCCAGTGCACACAGGGCTTCTTCAGGCCAAATCAGCCTTCTCCGCGAAGGAGAAGACGTTTGGAGTGGGTTTCCAGCGGCGGAGACCACCAGCCAAGCAGCAGTGCCCACGGAGCCAGAGGCAGCCCAGACCCTCCCTGGCCCTATGGGCAGCCTAGGGCTAGGTGAGAACCAGGCAGGCGCTGCGCTCCTGAGCCAAGCCGCATCGGGGCTGAGGTTTGTTCCCCGAGCCCAGTTTCCCTTTGCAGAATGCAGCTCCTAGCAGCGCGTTTTGTGCGGTTTCGGAGCTAGGCCCTAGGTGGGGCCCTCCCGAGCTGGCTCTGGGGGGGTTGCTAGGGCCAGTGCACACAGGGCTTCTTCAGGCCAAATCAGCCTTCTCCGCGAAGGAGAAGACGTTTGGAGTTGGTTTCCAGCGGCGGAGACCACCAGCCAAGCAGCAGTGCCCACGGAGCCAGAGGCAGCCCAGACCCTCCCTGGCCCTATGGGGAGCCTAGGGCTAGGTGAGAAGCAGGCAGGCGCTGCGCTCCTGAGCCAAGCCGCATCGGGGCTGAGGTTTGTTCCCCGAGCCCAGTTTCCCTTTGCAGAATGCAGCTCCTAGCAGCGCGTTTTGTGCGGTTTCGGAGCTAGGCCCTAGGTGGGGCCCTCCCGAGCTGGCTCTGGGGGGGTTGCTAGGGCCAGTGCACACAGGGCTTCTTCAGGCCAAATCAGCCTTCTCCGCGAAGGAGAAGACGTTTGGAGTTGGTTTCCAGCGGCGGAGACCACCAGCCAAGCAGCAGTGCCCACGGAGCCAGAGGCAGCCCAGACCCTCCCTGGCCCTATGGGGAGCCTAGGGCTAGGTGAGAACCAGGCAGGCGCTGCGCTCCTGAGCCAGGCCGCATCGGGGCTGAGGTTTGTTCCCCGAGCCCAGTTTCCCTTTGCAGAATGCAGCTCCTAGCAGCGCGTTTTGTGCGGTTTCGGAGCTAGGCCCTAGGTGGGGCCCTCCCGAGCTGGCTCTGGGGGGGTTGCTAGGGCCAGTGCACACAGGGCTTCTTCAGGCCAAATCAGCCTTCTCCGCGAAGGAGAAGACGTTTGGAGTTGGTTTCCAGCGGCGGAGACCACCAGCCAAGCAGCAGTGCCCACGGAGCCAGAGGCAGCCCAGACCCTCCCTGGCCCTATGGGGAGCCTAGGGCTAGGTGAGAACCAGGCAGGCGCTGCGCTCCTGAGCCAAGCCGCATCGGGGCTGAGGTTTGTTCCCCGAGCCCAGTTTCCCTTTGCAGAATGCAGCTCCTAGCAGCGCGTTTTGTGCGGTTTCGGAGCTAGGCCCTAGGTGGGGCCCTCCCGAGCTGGCTCTGGGGGGGTTGCTAGGGCCAGTGCACACAGGGCTTCTTCAGGCCAAATCAGCCTTCTCCGCGAAGGAGAAGACGTTTGGAGTTGGTTTCCAGCGGCGGAGACCACCAGCCAAGCAGCAGTGCCCACGGAGCCAGAGGCAGCCCAGACCCTCCCTGGCCCTATGGGGAGCCTAGGGCTAGGTGAGAAGCAGGCAGGCGCTGCGCTCCTGAGCCAAGCCGCATCGGGGCTGAGGTTTGTTCCCCGAGCCCAGTTTCCCTTTGCAGAATGCAGCTCCTAGCAGCGCGTTTTGTGCGGTTTCGGAGCTAGGCCCTAGGTGGGGCCCTCCCGAGCTGGCTCTGGGGGGGTTGCTAGGGCCAGTGCACACAGGGCTTCTTCAGGCCAAATCAGCCTTCTCCGCGAAGGAGAAGACGTTTGGAGTGGGTTTCCAGCGGCGGAGACCACCAGCCAAGCAGCAGTGCCCACGGAGCCAGAGGCAGCCCAGACCCTCCCTGGCCCTATGGGCAGCCTAGGGCTAGGTGAGAACCAGGCAGGCGCTGCGCTCCTGAGCCAAGCCGCATCGGGGCTGAGGTTTGTTCCCCGAGCCCAGTTTCCCTTTGCAGAATGCAGCTCCTAGCAGCGCGTTTTGTGCGGTTTCGGAGCTAGGCCCTAGGTGGGGCCCTCCCGAGCTGGCTCTGGGGGGGTTGCTAGGGCCAGTGCACACAGGGCTTCTTCAGGCCAAATCAGCCTTCTCCGCGAAGGAGAAGACGTTTGGAGTTGGTTTCCAGCGGCGGAGACCACCAGCCAAGCAGCAGTGCCCACGGAGCCAGAGGCAGCCCAGACCCTCCCTGGCCCTATGGGGAGCCTAGGGCTAGGTGAGAACCAGGCAGGCGCTGCGCTCCTGAGCCAAGCCGCATCGGGGCTGAGGTTTGTTCCCCGAGCCCAGTTTCCCTTTGCAGAATGCAGCTCCTAGCAGCGCGTTTTGTGCGGTTTCGGAGCTAGGCCCTAGGTGGGGCCCTCCCGAGCTGGCTCTGGGGGGGTTGCTAGGGCCAGTGCACACAGGGCTTCTTCAGGCCAAATCAGCCTTCTCCGCGAAGGAGAAGACGTTTGGAGTGGGTTTCCAGCGGCGGAGACCACCAGCCAAGCAGCAGTGCCCACGGAGCCAGAGGCAGCCCAGACCCTCCCTGGCCCTATGGGGAGCCTAGGGCTAGGTGAGAACCAGGCAGGCGCTGCGCTCCTGAGCCAAGCCGCATCGGGGCTGAGGTTTGTTCCCCGAGCCCAGTTTCCCTTTGCAGAATGCAGCTCCTAGCAGCGCGTTTTGTGCGGTTTCGGAGCTAGGCCCTAGGTGGGGCCCTCCCGAGCTGGCTCTGGGGGGGTTGCTAGGGCCAGTGCACACAGGGCTTCTTCAGGCCAAATCAGCCTTCTCCGCGAAGGAGAAGACGTTTGGAGTTGGTTTCCAGCGGCGGAGACCACCAGCCAAGCAGCAGTGCCCACGGAGCCAGAGGCAGCCCAGACCCTCCCTGGCCCTATGGGGAGCCTAGGGCTAGGTGAGAACCAGGCAGGCGCTGCGCTCCTGAGCCAAGCCGCATCGGGGCTGAGGTTTGTTCCCCGAGCCCAGTTTCCCTTTGCAGAATGCAGCTCCTAGCAGCGCGTTTTGTGCGGTTTCGGAGCTAGGCCCTAGGTGGGGCCCTCCCGAGCTGGCTCTGGGGGGGTTGCTAGGGCCAGTGCACACAGGGCTTCTTCAGGCCAAATCAGCCTTCTCCGCGAAGGAGAAGACGTTTGGAGTGGGTTTCCAGCGGCGGAGACCACCAGCCAAGCAGCAGTGCCCACGGAGCCAGAGGCAGCTCAGACCCTCCCTGGCCCTAGGGGAGCCTAGGGCTAGGTGAGAACCAGGCAGGCGCTGCGCTCCTGAGCCAAGCCGCATCGGGGCTGAGGTTTGTTCCCCGAGCCCAGTTTCCCTTTGCAGAATGCAGCTCCTAGCAGCGCGTTTTGTGCGGTTTCGGAGCTAGGCCCTAGGTGGGGCCCTCCCGAGCTGGCTCTGGGGGGGTTGCTAGGGCCAGTGCACACAGGGCTTCTTCAGGCCAAATCAGCCTTCTCCGCGAAGGAGAAGACGTTTGGAGTTGGTTTCCAGCGGCGGAGACCACCAGCCAAGCAGCAGTGCCCACGGAGCCAGAGGCAGCCCAGACCCTCCCTGGCCCTATGGGGAGCCTAGGGCTAGGTGAGAACCAGGCAGGCGCTGCGCTCCTGAGCCAAGCCGCATCGGGGCTGAGGTTTGTTCCCCGAGCCCAGTTTCCCTTTGCAGAATGCAGCTCCTAGCAGCGCGTTTTGTGCGGTTTCGGAGCTAGGCCCTAGGTGGGGCCCTCCCGAGCTGGCTCTGGGGGGGTTGCTAGGGCCAGTGCACACAGGGCTTCTTCAGGCCAAATCAGCCTTCTCCGCGAAGGAGACGACGTTTGGAGTGGGTTTCCAGCGGCGGAGACCACCAGAAAAGCAGCAGTGCCCACGGAGCCAGAGGCAGCCCAGACCCTCCCTGGCCCTATGGGGAGCCTAGGGCTAGGTGAGAAGCAGGCAGGCGCTGCGCTCCTGAGCCAAGCCGCATCGGGGCTGAGGTTTGTTCCCCGAGCCCAGTTTCCCTTTGCAGAATGCAGCTCCTAGCAGCGCGTTTTGTGCGGTTTCGGAGCTAGGCCCTAGGTGGGGCCCTCCCGAGCTGGCTCTGGGGGGGTTGCTAGGGCCAGTGCACACAGGGCTTCTTCAGGCCAAATCAGCCTTCTCCGCGAAGGAGAAGACGTTTGGAGTTGGTTTCCAGCGGCGGAGACCACCAGCCAAGCAGCAGTGCCCACGGAGCCAGAGGCAGCCCAGACCCTCCCTGGCCCTATGGGGAGCCTAGGGCTAGGTGAGAAGCAGGCAGGCGCTGCGCTCCTGAGCCAAGCCGCATCGGGGCTGAGGTTTGTTCCCCGAGCCCAGTTTCCCTTTGCAGAATGCAGCTCCTAGCAGCGCGTTTTGTGCGGTTTCGGAGCTAGGCCCTAGGTGGGGCCCTCCCGAGCTGGCTCTGGGGGGGTTGCTAGGGCCAGTGCACACAGGGCTTCTTCAGGCCAAATCAGCCTTCTCCGCGAAGGAGAAGACGTTTGGAGTTGGTTTCCAGCGGCGGAGACCACCAGCCAAGCAGCAGTGCCCACGGAGCCAGAGGCAGCCCAGACCCTCCCTGGCCCTATGGGGAGCCTAGGGCTAGGTGAGAACCAGGCAGGCGCTGCGCTCCTGAGCCAAGCCGCATCGGGGCTGAGGTTTGTTCCCCGAGCCCAGTTTCCCTTTGCAGAATGCAGCTCCTAGCAGCGCGTTTTGTGCGGTTTCGGAGCTAGGCCCTAGGTGGGGCCCTCCCGAGCTGGCTCTGGGGGGGTTGCTAGGGCCAGTGCACACAGGGCTTCTTCAGGCCAAATCAGCCTTCTCCGCGAAGGAGAAGACGTTTGGAGTGGGTTTCCAGCGGCGGAGACCACCAGCCAAGCAGCAGTGCCCACGGAGCCAGAGGCAGCCCAGACCCTCCCTGGCCCTATGGGCAGCCTAGGGCTAGGTGAGAACCAGGCAGGCGCTGCGCTCCTGAGCCAAGCCGCATCGGGGCTGAGGTTTGTTCCCCGAGCCCAGTTTCCCTTTGCAGAATGCAGCTCCTAGCAGCGCGTTTTGTGCGGTTTCGGAGCTAGGCCCTAGGTGGGGCCCTCCCGAGCTGGCTCTGGGGGGGTTGCTAGGGCCAGTGCACACAGGGCTTCTTCAGGCCAAATCAGCCTTCTCCGCGAAGGAGAAGACGTTTGGAGTTGGTTTCCAGCGGCGGAGACCACCAGCCAAGCAGCAGTGCCCACGGAGCCAGAGGCAGCCCAGACCCTCCCTGGCCCTATGGGGAGCCTAGGGCTAGGTGAGAAGCAGGCAGGCGCTGCGCTCCTGAGCCAAGCCGCATCGGGGCTGAGGTTTGTTCCCCGAGCCCAGTTTCCCTTTGCAGAATGCAGCTCCTAGCAGCGCGTTTTGTGCGGTTTCGGAGCTAGGCCCTAGGTGGGGCCCTCCCGAGCTGGCTCTGGGGGGGTTGCTAGGGCCAGTGCACACAGGGCTTCTTCAGGCCAAATCAGCCTTCTCCGCGAAGGAGAAGACGTTTGGAGTTGGTTTCCAGCGGCGGAGACCACCAGCCAAGCAGCAGTGCCCACGGAGCCAGAGGCAGCCCAGACCCTCCCTGGCCCTATGGGGAGCCTAGGGCTAGGTGAGAACCAGGCAGGCGCTGCGCTCCTGAGCCAAGCCGCATCGGGGCTGAGGTTTGTTCCCCGAGCCCAGTTTCCCTTTGCAGAATGCAGCTCCTAGCAGCGCGTTTTGTGCGGTTTCGGAGCTAGGCCCTAGGTGGGGCCCTCCCGAGCTGGCTCTGGGGGGGTTGCTAGGGCCAGTGCACACAGGGCTTCTTCAGGCCAAATCAGCCTTCTCCGCGAAGGAGAAGACGTTTGGAGTTGGTTTCCAGCGGCGGAGACCACCAGCCAAGCAGCAGTGCCCACGGAGCCAGAGGCAGCCCAGACCCTCCCTGGCCCTATGGGGAGCCTAGGGCTAGGTGAGAACCAGGCAGGCGCTGCGCTCCTGAGCCAAGCCGCATCGGGGCTGAGGTTTGTTCCCCGAGCCCAGTTTCCCTTTGCAGAATGCAGCTCCTAGCAGCGCGTTTTGTGCGGTTTCGGAGCTAGGCCCTAGGTGGGGCCCTCCCGAGCTGGCTCTGGGGGGGTTGCTAGGGCCAGTGCACACAGGGCTTCTTCAGGCCAAATCAGCCTTCTCCGCGAAGGAGAAGACGTTTGGAGTGGGTTTCCAGCGGCGGAGACCACCAGCCAAGCAGCAGTGCCCACGGAGCCAGAGGCAGCCCAGACCCTCCTTGGCCCTATGGGCAGCCTAGGGCTAGGTGAGAACCAGGCAGGCGCTGCGCTCCTGAGCCAAGCCGCATCGGGGCTGAGGTTTGTTCCCCGAGCCCAGTTTCCCTTTGCAGAATGCAGCTCCTAGCAGCGCGTTTTGTGCGGTTTCGGAGCTAGGCCCTAGGTGGGGCCCTCCCGAGCTGGCTCTGGGGGGGTTGCTAGGGCCAGTGCACACAGGGCTTCTTCAGGCCAAATCAGCCTTCTCCGCGAAGGAGAAGACGTTTGGAGTTGGTTTCCAGCGGCGGAGACCACCAGCCAAGCAGCAGTGCCCACGGAGCCAGAGGCAGCCCAGACCCTCCCTGGCCCTATGGGGAGCCTAGGGCTAGGTGAGAAGCAGGCAGGCGCTGCGCTCCTGAGGCAAGCCGCATCGGGGCTGAGGTTTGTTCCCCGAGCCCAGTTTCCCTTTGCAGAATGCAGCTCCTAGCAGCGCGTTTTGTGCGGTTTCGGAGCTAGGCCCTAGGTGGGGCCCTCCCGAGCTGGCTCTGGGGGGGTTGCTAGGGCCAGTGCACACAGGGCTTCTTCAGGCCAAATCAGCCTTCTCCGCGAAGGAGAAGACGTTTGGAGTGGGTTTCCAGCGGCGGAGACCACCAGCCAAGCAGCAGTGCCCACGGAGCCAGAGGCAGCCCAGACCCTCCCTGGCCCTATGGGGAGCCTAGGGCTAGGTGAGAACCAGGCAGGCGCTGCGCTCCTGAGCCAAGCCGCATCGGGGCTGAGGTTTGTTCCCCGAGCCCAGTTTCCCTTTGCAGAATGCAGCTCCTAGCAGCGCGTTTTGTGCGGTTTCGGAGCTAGGCCCTAGGTGGGGCCCTCCCGAGCTGGCTCTGGGGGGGTTGCTAGGGCCAGTGCACACAGGGCTTCTTCAGGCCAAATCAGCCTTCTCCGCGAAGGAGAAGACGTTTGGAGTTGGTTTCCAGCGGCGGAGACCACCAGCCAAGCAGCAGTGCCCACGGAGCCAGAGGCAGCCCAGACCCTCCCTGGCCCTATGGGCAGCCTAGGGCTAGGTGAGAACCAGGCAGGCGCTGCGCTCCTGAGCCAAGCCGCATCGGGGCTGAGGTTTGTTCCCCGAGCCCAGTTTCCCTTTGCAGAATGCAGCTCCTAGCAGCGCGTTTTGTGCGGTTTCGGAGCTAGGCCCTAGGTGGGGCCCTCCCGAGCTGGCTCTGGGGGGGTTGCTAGGGCCAGTGCACACAGGGCTTCTTCAGGCCAAATCAGCCTTCTCCGCGAAGGAGAAGACGTTTGGAGTTGGTTTCCAGCGGCGGAGACCACCAGCCAAGCAGCAGTGCCCACGGAGCCAGAGGCAGCCCAGACCCTCCCTGGCCCTATGGGGAGCCTAGGGCTAGGTGAGAACCAGGCAGGCGCTGCGCTCCTGAGCCAAGCCGCATCGGGGCTGAGGTTTGTTCCCCGAGCCCAGTTTCCCTTTGCAGAATGCAGCTCCTAGCAGCGCGTTTTGTGCGGTTTCGGAGCTAGGCCCTAGGTGGGGCCCTCCCGAGCTGGCTCTGGGGGGGTTGCTAGGGCCAGTGCACACAGGGCTTCTTCAGGCCAAATCAGCCTTCTCCGCGAAGGAGAAGACGTTTGGAGTTGGTTTCCAGCGGCGGAGACCACCAGCCAAGCAGCAGTGCCCACGGAGCCAGAGGCAGCCCAGACCCTCCTTGGCCCTATGGGGAGCCTAGGGCTAGGTGAGAACCAGGCAGGCGCTGCGCTCCTGAGCCAAGCCGCATCGGGGCTGAGGTTTGTTCCCCGAGCCCAGTTTCCCTTTGCAGAATGCAGCTCCTAGCAGCGCGTTTTGTGCGGTTTCGGAGCTAGGCCCTAGGTGGGGCCCTCCCGAGCTGGCTCTGGGGGGGTTGCTAGGGCCAGTGCACACAGGGCTTCTTCAGGCCAAATCAGCCTTCTCCGCGAAGGAGAAGACGTTTGGAGTTGGTTTCCAGCGGCGGAGACCACCAGCCAAGCAGCAGTGCCCACGGAGCCAGAGGCAGCCCAGACCCTCCCTGGCCCTATGGGCAGCCTAGGGCTAGGTGAGAACCAGGCAGGCGCTGCGCTCCTGAGCCAAGCCGCATCGGGGCTGAGGTTTGTTCCCCGAGCCCAGTTTCCCTTTGCAGAATGCAGCTCCTAGCAGCGCGTTTTGTGCGGTTTCGGAGCTAGGCCCTAGGTGGGGCCCTCCCGAGCTGGCTCTGGGGGGGTTGCTAGGGCCAGTGCACACAGGGCTTCTTCAGGCCAAATCAGCCTTCTCCGCGAAGGAGAAGACGTTTGGAGTTGGTTTCCAGCGGCGGAGACCACCAGCCAAGCAGCAGTGCCCACGGAGCCAGAGGCAGCCCAGACCCTCCTTGGCCCTATGGGCAGCCTAGGGCTAGGTGAGAACCAGGCAGGCGCTGCGCTCCTGAGCCAAGCCGCATCGGGGCTGAGGTTTGTTCCCCGAGCCCAGTTTCCCTTTGCAGAATGCAGCTCCTAGCAGCGCGTTTTGTGCGGTTTCGGAGCTAGGCCCTAGGTGGGGCCCTCCCGAGCTGGCTCTGGGGGGGTTGCTAGGGCCAGTGCACACAGGGCTTCTTCAGGCCAAATCAGCCTTCTCCGCGAAGGAGAAGACGTTTGGAGTTGGTTTCCAGCGGCGGAGACCACCAGCCAAGCAGCAGTGCCCACGGAGCCAGAGGCAGCCCAGACCCTCCCTGGCCCTATGGGGAGCCTAGGGCTAGGTGAGAACCAGGCAGGCGCTGCGCTCCTGAGCCAAGCCGCATCGGGGCTGAGGTTTGTTCCCCGAGCCCAGTTTCCCTTTGCAGAATGCAGCTCCTAGCAGCGCGTTTTGTGCGGTTTCGGAGCTAGGCCCTAGGTGGGGCCCTCCCGAGCTGGCTCTGGGGGGGTTGCTAGGGCCAGTGCACACAGGGCTTCTTCAGGCCAAATCAGCCTTCTCCGCGAAGGAGAAGACGTTTGGAGTTGGTTTCCAGCGGCGGAGACCACCAGCCAAGCAGCAGTGCCCACGGAGCCAGAGGCAGCCCAGACCCTCCCTGGCCCTATGGGCAGCCTAGGGCTAGGTGAGAACCAGGCAGGCGCTGCGCTCCTGAGCCAAGCCGCATCGGGGCTGAGGTTTGTTCCCCGAGCCCAGTTTCCCTTTGCAGAATGCAGCTCCTAGCAGCGCGTTTTGTGCGGTTTCGGAGCTAGGCCCTAGGTGGGGCCCTCCCGAGCTGGCTCTGGGGGGGTTGCTAGGGCCAGTGCACACAGGGCTTCTTCAGGCCAAATCAGCCTTCTCCGCGAAGGAGAAGACGTTTGGAGTGGGTTTCCAGCGGCGGAGACCACCAGCCAAGCAGCAGTGCCCACGGAGCCAGAGGCAGCCCAGACCCTCCTTGGCCCTATGGGCAGCCTAGGGCTAGGTGAGAACCAGGCAGGCGCTGCGCTCCTGAGCCAAGCCGCATCGGGGCTGAGGTTTGTTCCCCGAGCCCAGTTTCCCTTTGCAGAATGCAGCTCCTAGCAGCGCGTTTTGTGCGGTTTCGGAGCTAGGCCCTAGGTGGGGCCCTCCCGAGCTGGCTCTGGGGGGGTTGCTAGGGCCAGTGCACACAGGGCTTCTTCAGGCCAAATCAGCCTTCTCCGCGAAGGAGAAGACGTTTGGAGTTGGTTTCCAGCGGCGGAGACCACCAGCCAAGCAGCAGTGCCCACGGAGCCAGAGGCAGCCCAGACCCTCCCTGGCCCTATGGGGAGCCTAGGGCTAGGTGAGAACCAGGCAGGCGCTGCGCTCCTGAGCCAAGCCGCATCGGGGCTGAGGTTTGTTCCCCGAGCCCAGTTTCCCTTTGCAGAATGCAGCTCCTAGCAGCGCGTTTTGTGCGGTTTCGGAGCTAGGCCCTAGGTGGGGCCCTCCCGAGCTGGCTCTGGGGGGGTTGCTAGGGCCAGTGCACACAGGGCTTCTTCAGGCCAAATCAGCCTTCTCCGCGAAGGAGAAGACGTTTGGAGTGGGTTTCCAGCGGCGGAGACCACCAGCCAAGCAGCAGTGCCCACGGAGCCAGAGGCAGCCCAGACCCTCCTTGGCCCTATGGGCAGCCTAGGGCTAGGTGAGAACCAGGCAGGCGCTGCGCTCCTGAGCCAAGCCGCATCGGGGCTGAGGTTTGTTCCCCGAGCCCAGTTTCCCTTTGCAGAATGCAGCTCCTAGCAGCGCGTTTTGTGCGGTTTCGGAGCTAGGCCCTAGGTGGGGCCCTCCCGAGCTGGCTCTGGGGGGGTTGCTAGGGCCAGTGCACACAGGGCTTCTTCAGGCCAAATCAGCCTTCTCCGCGAAGGAGAAGACGTTTGGAGTTGGTTTCCAGCGGCGGAGACCACCAGCCAAGCAGCAGTGCCCACGGAGCCAGAGGCAGCCCAGACCCTCCCTGGCCCTATGGGGAGCCTAGGGCTAGGTGAGAACCAGGCAGGCGCTGCGCTCCTGAGGCAAGCCGCATCGGGGCTGAGGTTTGTTCCCCGAGCCCAGTTTCCCTTTGCAGAATGCAGCTCCTAGCAGCGCGTTTTGTGCGGTTTCGGAGCTAGGCCCTAGGTGGGGCCCTCCCGAGCTGGCTCTGGGGGGGTTGCTAGGGCCAGTGCACACAGGGCTTCTTCAGGCCAAATCAGCCTTCTCCGCGAAGGAGAAGACGTTTGGAGTTGGTTTCCAGCGGCGGAGACCACCAGCCAAGCAGCAGTGCCCACGGAGCCAGAGGCAGCCCAGACCCTCCCTGGCCCTATGGGCAGCCTAGGGCTAGGTGAGAACCAGGCAGGCGCTGCGCTCCTGAGCCAAGCCGCATCGGGGCTGAGGTTTGTTCCCCGAGCCCAGTTTCCCTTTGCAGAATGCAGCTCCTAGCAGCGCGTTTTGTGCGGTTTCGGAGCTAGGCCCTAGGTGGGGCCCTCCCGAGCTGGCTCTGGGGGGGTTGCTAGGGCCAGTGCACACAGGGCTTCTTCAGGCCAAATCAGCCTTCTCCGCGAAGGAGAAGACGTTTGGAGTGGGTTTCCAGCGGCGGAGACCACCAGCCAAGCAGCAGTGCCCACGGAGCCAGAGGCAGCCCAGACCCTCCCTGGCCCTATGGGCAGCCTAGGGCTAGGTGAGAACCAGGCAGGCGCTGCGCTCCTGAGCCAAGCCGCATCGGGGCTGAGGTTTGTTCCCCGAGCCCAGTTTCCCTTTGCAGAATGCAGCTCCTAGCAGCGCGTTTTGTGCGGTTTCGGAGCTAGGCCCTAGGTGGGGCCCTCCCGAGCTGGCTCTGGGGGGGTTGCTAGGGCCAGTGCACACAGGGCTTCTTCAGGCCAAATCAGCCTTCTCCGCGAAGGAGAAGACGTTTGGAGTGGGTTTCCAGCGGCGGAGACCACCAGCCAAGCAGCAGTGCCCACGGAGCCAGAGGCAGCCCAGACCCTCCCTGGCCCTATGGGCAGCCTAGGGCTAGGTGAGAACCAGGCAGGCGCTGCGCTCCTGAGCCAAGCCGCATCGGGGCTGAGGTTTGTTCCCCGAGCCCAGTTTCCCTTTGCAGAATGCAGCTCCTAGCAGCGCGTTTTGTGCGGTTTCGGAGCTAGGCCCTAGGTGGGGCCCTCCCGAGCTGGCTCTGGGGGGGTTGCTAGGGCCAGTGCACACAGGGCTTCTTCAGGCCAAATCAGCCTTCTCCGCGAAGGAGAAGACGTTTGGAGTGGGTTTCCAGCGGCGGAGACCACCAGCCAAGCAGCAGTGCCCACGGAGCCAGAGGCAGCCCAGACCCTCCCTGGCCCTATGGGCAGCCTAGGGCTAGGTGAGAACCAGGCAGGCGCTGCGCTCCTGAGCCAAGCCGCATCGGGGCTGAGGTTTGTTCCCCGAGCCCAGTTTCCCTTTGCAGAATGCAGCTCCTAGCAGCGCGTTTTGTGCGGTTTCGGAGCTAGGCCCTAGGTGGGGCCCTCCCGAGCTGGCTCTGGGGGGGTTGCTAGGGCCAGTGCACACAGGGCTTCTTCAGGCCAAATCAGCCTTCTCCGCGAAGGAGAAGACGTTTGGAGTTGGTTTCCAGCGGCGGAGACCACCAGCCAAGCAGCAGTGCCCACGGAGCCAGAGGCAGCCCAGACCCTCCCTGGCCCTATGGGCAGCCTAGGGCTAGGTGAGAACCAGGCAGGCGCTGCGCTCCTGAGCCAAGCCGCATCGGGGCTGAGGTTTGTTCCCCGAGCCCAGTTTCCCTTTGCAGAATGCAGCTCCTAGCAGCGCGTTTTGTGCGGTTTCGGAGCTAGGCCCTAGGTGGGGCCCTCCCGAGCTGGCTCTGGGGGGGTTGCTAGGGCCAGTGCACACAGGGCTTCTTCAGGCCAAATCAGCCTTCTCCGCGAAGGAGAAGACGTTTGGAGTTGGTTTCCAGCGGCGGAGACCACCAGCCAAGCAGCAGTGCCCACGGAGCCAGAGGCAGCCCAGACCCTCCCTGGCCCTATGGGGAGCCTAGGGCTAGGTGAGAACCAGGCAGGCGCTGCGCTCCTGAGCCAAGCCGCATCGGGGCTGAGGTTTGTTCCCCGAGCCCAGTTTCCCTTTGCAGAATGCAGCTCCTAGCAGCGCGTTTTGTGCGGTTTCGGAGCTAGGCCCTAGGTGGGGCCCTCCCGAGCTGGCTCTGGGGGGGTTGCTAGGGCCAGTGCACACAGGGCTTCTTCAGGCCAAATCAGCCTTCTCCGCGAAGGAGAAGACGTTTGGAGTGGGTTTCCAGCGGCGGAGACCACCAGCCAAGCAGCAGTGCCCACGGAGCCAGAGGCAGCCCAGACCCTCCCTGGCCCTATGGGCAGCCTAGGGCTAGGTGAGAACCAGGCAGGCGCTGCGCTCCTGAGCCAAGCCGCATCGGGGCTGAGGTTTGTTCCCCGAGCCCAGTTTCCCTTTGCAGAATGCAGCTCCTAGCAGCGCGTTTTGTGCGGTTTCGGAGCTAGGCCCTAGGTGGGGCCCTCCCGAGCTGGCTCTGGGGGGGTTGCTAGGGCCAGTGCACACAGGGCTTCTTCAGGCCAAATCAGCCTTCTCCGCGAAGGAGAAGACGTTTGGAGTTGGTTTCCAGCGGCGGAGACCACCAGCCAAGCAGCAGTGCCCACGGAGCCAGAGGCAGCCCAGACCCTCCTTGGCCCTATGGGCAGCCTAGGGCTAGGTGAGAACCAGGCAGGCGCTGCGCTCCTGAGCCAAGCCGCATCGGGGCTGAGGTTTGTTCCCCGAGCCCAGTTTCCCTTTGCAGAATGCAGCTCCTAGCAGCGCGTTTTGTGCGGTTTCGGAGCTAGGCCCTAGGTGGGGCCCTCCCGAGCTGGCTCTGGGGGGGTTGCTAGGGCCAGTGCACACAGGGCTTCTTCAGGCCAAATCAGCCTTCTCCGCGAAGGAGAAGACGTTTGGAGTTGGTTTCCAGCGGCGGAGACCACCAGCCAAGCAGCAGTGCCCACGGAGCCAGAGGCAGCCCAGACCCTCCCTGGCCCTATGGGGAGCCTAGGGCTAGGTGAGAACCAGGCAGGCGCTGCGCTCCTGAGCCAAGCCGCATCGGGGCTGAGGTTTGTTCCCCGAGCCCAGTTTCCCTTTGCAGAATGCAGCTCCTAGCAGCGCGTTTTGTGCGGTTTCGGAGCTAGGCCCTAGGTGGGGCCCTCCCGAGCTGGCTCTGGGGGGGTTGCTAGGGCCAGTGCACACAGGGCTTCTTCAGGCCAAATCAGCCTTCTCCGCGAAGGAGAAGACGTTTGGAGTGGGTTTCCAGCGGCGGAGACCACCAGCCAAGCAGCAGTGCCCACGGAGCCAGAGGCAGCCCAGACCCTCCCTGGCCCTATGGGCAGCCTAGGGCTAGGTGAGAAGCAGGCAGGCGCTGCGCTCCTGAGCCAAGCCGCATCGGGGCTGAGGTTTGTTCCCCGAGCCCAGTTTCCCTTTGCAGAATGCAGCTCCTAGCAGCGCGTTTTGTGCGGTTTCGGAGCTAGGCCCTAGGTGGGGCCCTCCCGAGCTGGCTCTGGGGGGGTTGCTAGGGCCAGTGCACACAGGGCTTCTTCAGGCCAAATCAGCCTTCTCCGCGAAGGAGAAGACGTTTGGAGTGGGTTTCCAGCGGCGGAGACCACCAGCCAAGCAGCAGTGCCCACGGAGCCAGAGGCAGCCCAGACCCTCCCTGGCCCTATGGGCAGCCTAGGGCTAGGTGAGAACCAGGCAGGCGCTGCGCTCCTGAGCCAAGCCGCATCGGGGCTGAGGTTTGTTCCCCGAGCCCAGTTTCCCTTTGCAGAATGCAGCTCCTAGCAGCGCGTTTTGTGCGGTTTCGGAGCTAGGCCCTAGGTGGGGCCCTCCCGAGCTGGCTCTGGGGGGGTTGCTAGGGCCAGTGCACACAGGGCTTCTTCAGGCCAAATCAGCCTTCTCCGCGAAGGAGAAGACGTTTGGAGTTGGTTTCCAGCGGCGGAGACCACCAGCCAAGCAGCAGTGCCCACGGAGCCAGAGGCAGCCCAGACCCTCCTTGGCCCTATGGGCAGCCTAGGGCTAGGTGAGAACCAGGCAGGCGCTGCGCTCCTGAGCCAAGCCGCATCGGGGCTGAGGTTTGTTCCCCGAGCCCAGTTTCCCTTTGCAGAATGCAGCTCCTAGCAGCGCGTTTTGTGCGGTTTCGGAGCTAGGCCCTAGGTGGGGCCCTCCCGAGCTGGCTCTGGGGGGGTTGCTAGGGCCAGTGCACACAGGGCTTCTTCAGGCCAAATCAGCCTTCTCCGCGAAGGAGAAGACGTTTGGAGTGGGTTTCCAGCGGCGGAGACCACCAGCCAAGCAGCAGTGCCCACGGAGCCAGAGGCAGCCCAGACCCTCCCTGGCCCTATGGGGAGCCTAGGGCTAGGTGAGAACCAGGCAGGCGCTGCGCTCCTGAGCCAAGCCGCATCGGGGCTGAGGTTTGTTCCCCGAGCCCAGTTTCCCTTTGCAGAATGCAGCTCCTAGCAGCGCGTTTTGTGCGGTTTCGGAGCTAGGCCCTAGGTGGGGCCCTCCCGAGCTGGCTCTGGGGGGGTTGCTAGGGCCAGTGCACACAGGGCTTCTTCAGGCCAAATCAGCCTTCTCCGCGAAGGAGAAGACGTTTGGAGTTGGTTTCCAGCGGCGGAGACCACCAGCCAAGCAGCAGTGCCCACGGAGCCAGAGGCAGCCCAGACCCTCCCTGGCCCTATGGGGAGCCTAGGGCTAGGTGAGAAGCAGGCAGGCGCTGCGCTCCTGAGCCAAGCCGCATCGGGGCTGAGGTTTGTTCCCCGAGCCCAGTTTCCCTTTGCAGAATGCAGCTCCTAGCAGCGCGTTTTGTGCGGTTTCGGAGCTAGGCCCTAGGTGGGGCCCTCCCGAGCTGGCTCTGGGGGGGTTGCTAGGGCCAGTGCACACAGGGCTTCTTCAGGCCAAATCAGCCTTCTCCGCGAAGGAGAAGACGTTTGGAGTTGGTTTCCAGCGGCGGAGACCACCAGCCAAGCAGCAGTGCCCACGGAGCCAGAGGCAGCCCAGACCCTCCCTGGCCCTATGGGGAGCCTAGGGCTAGGTGAGAACCAGGCAGGCGCTGCGCTCCTGAGCCAAGCCGCATCGGGGCTGAGGTTTGTTCCCCGAGCCCAGTTTCCCTTTGCAGAATGCAGCTCCTAGCAGCGCGTTTTGTGCGGTTTCGGAGCTAGGCCCTAGGTGGGGCCCTCCCGAGCTGGCTCTGGGGGGGTTGCTAGGGCCAGTGCACACAGGGCTTCTTCAGGCCAAATCAGCCTTCTCCGCGAAGGAGAAGACGTTTGGAGTTGGTTTCCAGCGGCGGAGACCACCAGCCAAGCAGCAGTGCCCACGGAGCCAGAGGCAGCCCAGACCCTCCCTGGCCCTATGGGGAGCCTAGGGCTAGGTGAGAACCAGGCAGGCGCTGCGCTCCTGAGCCAAGCCGCATCGGGGCTGAGGTTTGTTCCCCGAGCCCAGTTTCCCTTTGCAGAATGCAGCTCCTAGCAGCGCGTTTTGTGCGGTTTCGGAGCTAGGCCCTAGGTGGGGCCCTCCCGAGCTGGCTCTGGGGGGGTTGCTAGGGCCAGTGCACACAGGGCTTCTTCAGGCCAAATCAGCCTTCTCCGCGAAGGAGAAGACGTTTGGAGTTGGTTTCCAGCGGCGGAGACCACCAGCCAAGCAGCAGTGCCCACGGAGCCAGAGGCAGCCCAGACCCTCCCTGGCCCTATGGGGAGCCTAGGGCTAGGTGAGAAGCAGGCAGGCGCTGCGCTCCTGAGCCAAGCCGCATCGGGGCTGAGGTTTGTTCCCCGAGCCCAGTTTCCCTTTGCAGAATGCAGCTCCTAGCAGCGCGTTTTGTGCGGTTTCGGAGCTAGGCCCTAGGTGGGGCCCTCCCGAGCTGGCTCTGGGGGGGTTGCTAGGGCCAGTGCACACAGGGCTTCTTCAGGCCAAATCAGCCTTCTCCGCGAAGGAGAAGACGTTTGGAGTTGGTTTCCAGCGGCGGAGACCACCAGCCAAGCAGCAGTGCCCACGGAGCCAGAGGCAGCCCAGACCCTCCCTGGCCCTATGGGGAGCCTAGGGCTAGGTGAGAACCAGGCAGGCGCTGCGCTCCTGAGCCAAGCCGCATCGGGGCTGAGGTTTGTTCCCCGAGCCCAGTTTCCCTTTGCAGAATGCAGCTCCTAGCAGCGCGTTTTGTGCGGTTTCGGAGCTAGGCCCTAGGTGGGGCCCTCCCGAGCTGGCTCTGGGGGGGTTGCTAGGGCCAGTGCACACAGGGCTTCTTCAGGCCAAATCAGCCTTCTCCGCGAAGGAGAAGACGTTTGGAGTTGGTTTCCAGCGGCGGAGACCACCAGCCAAGCAGCAGTGCCCACGGAGCCAGAGGCAGCCCAGACCCTCCCTGGCCCTATGGGGAGCCTAGGGCTAGGTGAGAACCAGGCAGGCGCTGCGCTCCTGAGCCAAGCCGCATCGGGGCTGAGGTTTGTTCCCCGAGCCCAGTTTCCCTTTGCAGAATGCAGCTCCTAGCAGCGCGTTTTGTGCGGTTTCGGAGCTAGGCCCTAGGTGGGGCCCTCCCGAGCTGGCTCTGGGGGGGTTGCTAGGGCCAGTGCACACAGGGCTTCTTCAGGCCAAATCAGCCTTCTCCGCGAAGGAGAAGACGTTTGGAGTTGGTTTCCAGCGGCGGAGACCACCAGCCAAGCAGCAGTGCCCACGGAGCCAGAGGCAGCCCAGACCCTCCCTGGCCCTATGGGGAGCCTAGGGCTAGGTGAGAACCAGGCAGGCGCTGCGCTCCTGAGCCAAGCCGCATCGGGGCTGAGGTTTGTTCCCCGAGCCCAGTTTCCCTTTGCAGAATGCAGCTCCTAGCAGCGCGTTTTGTGCGGTTTCGGAGCTAGGCCCTAGGTGGGGCCCTCCCGAGCTGGCTCTGGGGGGGTTGCTAGGGCCAGTGCACACAGGGCTTCTTCAGGCCAAATCAGCCTTCTCCGCGAAGGAGAAGACGTTTGGAGTTGGTTTCCAGCGGCGGAGACCACCAGCCAAGCAGCAGTGCCCACGGAGCCAGAGGCAGCCCAGACCCTCCCTGGCCCTATGGGGAGCCTAGGGCTAGGTGAGAACCAGGCAGGCGCTGCGCTCCTGAGCCAAGCCGCATCGGGGCTGAGGTTTTTTCCCCGAGCCCAGTTTCCCTTTGCAGAATGCAGCTCCTAGCAGCGCGTTTTGTGCGGTTTCGGAGCTAGGCCCTAGGTGGGGCCCTCCCGAGCTGGCTCTGGGGGGGTTGCTAGGGCCAGTGCACACAGGGCTTCTTCAGGCCAAATCAGCCTTCTCCGCGAAGGAGAAGACGTTTGGAGTGGGTTTCCAGCGGCGGAGACCACCAGCCAAGCAGCAGTGCCCACGGAGCCAGAGGCAGCCCAGACCCTCCCTGGCCCTATGGGCAGCCTAGGGCTAGGTGAGAACCAGGCAGGCGCTGCGCTCCTGAGCCAAGCCGCATCGGGGCTGAGGTTTGTTCCCCGAGCCCAGTTTCCCTTTGCAGAATGCAGCTCCTAGCAGCGCGTTTTGTGCGGTTTCGGAGCTAGGCCCTAGGTGGGGCCCTCCCGAGCTGGCTCTGGGGGGGTTGCTAGGGCCAGTGCACACAGGGCTTCTTCAGGCCAAATCAGCCTTCTCCGCGAAGGAGAAGACGTTTGGAGTTGGTTTCCAGCGGCGGAGACCACCAGCCAAGCAGCAGTGCCCACGGAGCCAGAGGCAGCCCAGACCCTCCTTGGCCCTATGGGGAGCCTAGGGCTAGGTGAGAACCAGGCAGGCGCTGCGCTCCTGAGCCAAGCCGCATCGGGGCTGAGGTTTGTTCCCCGAGCCCAGTTTCCCTTTGCAGAATGCAGCTCCTAGCAGCGCGTTTTGTGCGGTTTCGGAGCTAGGCCCTAGGTGGGGCCCTCCCGAGCTGGCTCTGGGGGGGTTGCTAGGGCCAGTGCACACAGGGCTTCTTCAGGCCAAATCAGCCTTCTCCGCGAAGGAGAAGACGTTTGGAGTGGGTTTCCAGCGGCGGAGACCACCAGCCAAGCAGCAGTGCCCACGGAGCCAGAGGCAGCCCAGACCCTCCCTGGCCCTATGGGCAGCCTAGGGCTAGGTGAGAACCAGGCAGGCGCTGCGCTCCTGAGCCAAGCCGCATCGGGGCTGAGGTTTGTTCCCCGAGCCCAGTTTCCCTTTGCAGAATGCAGCTCCTAGCAGCGCGTTTTGTGCGGTTTCGGAGCTAGGCCCTAGGTGGGGCCCTCCCGAGCTGGCTCTGGGGGGGTTGCTAGGGCCAGTGCACACAGGGCTTCTTCAGGCCAAATCAGCCTTCTCCGTGAAGGAGAAGACGTTTGGAGTGGGTTTCCAGCGGCGGAGACCACCAGCCAAGCAGCAGTGCCCACGGAGCCAGAGGCAGCCCAGACCCTCCCTGGCCCTATGGGCAGCCTAGGGCTAGGTGAGAAGCAGGCAGGCGCTGCGCTCCTGAGCCAAGCCGCATCGGGGCTGAGGTTTGTTCCCCGAGCCCAGTTTCCCTTTGCAGAATGCAGCTCCTAGCAGCGCGTTTTGTGCGGTTTCGGAGCTAGGCCCTAGGTGGGGCCCTCCCGAGCTGGCTCTGGGGGGGTTGCTAGGGCCAGTGCACACAGGGCTTCTTCAGGCCAAATCAGCCTTCTCCGCGAAGGAGAAGACGTTTGGAGTGGGTTTCCAGCGGCGGAGACCACCAGCCAAGCAGCAGTGCCCACGGAGCCAGAGGCAGCCCAGACCCTCCCTGGCCCTATGGGCAGCCTAGGGCTAGGTGAGAACCAGGCAGGCGCTGCGCTCCTGAGCCAAGCCGCATCGGGGCTGAGGTTTGTTCCCCGAGCCCAGTTTCCCTTTGCAGAATGCAGCTCCTAGCAGCGCGTTTTGTGCGGTTTCGGAGCTAGGCCCTAGGTGGGGCCCTCCCGAGCTGGCTCTGGGGGGGTTGCTAGGGCCAGTGCACACAGGGCTTCTTCAGGCCAAATCAGCCTTCTCCGCGAAGGAGAAGACGTTTGGAGTTGGTTTCCAGCGGCGGAGACCACCAGCCAAGCAGCAGTGCCCACGGAGCCAGAGGCAGCCCAGACCCTCCTTGGCCCTATGGGCAGCCTAGGGCTAGGTGAGAACCAGGCAGGCGCTGCGCTCCTGAGCCAAGCCGCATCGGGGCTGAGGTTTGTTCCCCGAGCCCAGTTTCCCTTTGCAGAATGCAGCTCCTAGCAGCGCGTTTTGTGCGGTTTCGGAGCTAGGCCCTAGGTGGGGCCCTCCCGAGCTGGCTCTGGGGGGGTTGCTAGGGCCAGTGCACACAGGGCTTCTTCAGGCCAAATCAGCCTTCTCCGCGAAGGAGAAGACGTTTGGAGTTGGTTTCCAGCGGCGGAGACCACCAGCCAAGCAGCAGTGCCCACGGAGCCAGAGGCAGCCCAGACCCTCCCTGGCCCTATGGGGAGCCTAGGGCTAGGTGAGAACCAGGCAGGCGCTGCGCTCCTGAGCCAAGCCGCATCGGGGCTGAGGTTTGTTCCCCGAGCCCAGTTTCCCTTTGCAGAATGCAGCTCCTAGCAGCGCGTTTTGTGCGGTTTCGGAGCTAGGCCCTAGGTGGGGCCCTCCCGAGCTGGCTCTGGGGGGGTTGCTAGGGCCAGTGCACACAGGGCTTCTTCAGGCCAAATCAGCCTTCTCCGCGAAGGAGAAGACGTTTGGAGTTGGTTTCCAGCGGCGGAGACCACCAGCCAAGCAGCAGTGCCCACGGAGCCAGAGGCAGCCCAGACCCTCCCTGGCCCTATGGGGAGCCTAGGGCTAGGTGAGAACCAGGCAGGCGCTGCGCTCCTGAGCCAAGCCGCATCGGGGCTGAGGTTTGTTCCCCGAGCCCAGTTTCCCTTTGCAGAATGCAGCTCCTAGCAGCGCGTTTTGTGCGGTTTCGGAGCTAGGCCCTAGGTGGGGCCCTCCCGAGCTGGCTCTGGGGGGGTTGCTAGGGCCAGTGCACACAGGGCTTCTTCAGGCCAAATCAGCCTTCTCCGCGAAGGAGAAGACGTTTGGAGTGGGTTTCCAGCGGCGGAGACCACCAGCCAAGCAGCAGTGCCCACGGAGCCAGAGGCAGCCCAGACCCTCCCTGGCCCTATGGGGAGCCTAGGGCTAGGTGAGAACCAGGCAGGCGCTGCGCTCCTGAGCCAAGCCGCATCGGGGCTGAGGTTTGTTCCCCGAGCCCAGTTTCCCTTTGCAGAATGCAGCTCCTAGCAGCGCGTTTTGTGCGGTTTCGGAGCTAGGCCCTAGGTGGGGCCCTCCCGAGCTGGCTCTGGGGGGGTTGCTAGGGCCAGTGCACACAGGGCTTCTTCAGGCCAAATCAGCCTTCTCCGCGAAGGAGAAGACGTTTGGAGTGGGTTTCCAGCGGCGGAGACCACCAGCCAAGCAGCAGTGCCCACGGAGCCAGAGGCAGCCCAGACCCTCCCTGGCCCTATGGGGAGCCTAGGGCTAGGTGAGAACCAGGCAGGCGCTGCGCTCCTGAGCCAAGCCGCATCGGGGCTGAGGTTTTTTCCCCGAGCCCAGTTTCCCTTTGCAGAATGCAGCTCCTAGCAGCGCGTTTTGTGCGGTTTCGGAGCTAGGCCCTAGGTGGGGCCCTCCCGAGCTGGCTCTGGGGGGGTTGCTAGGGCCAGTGCACACAGGGCTTCTTCAGGCCAAATCAGCCTTCTCCGCGAAGGAGAAGACGTTTGGAGTGGGTTTCCAGCGGCGGAGACCACCAGCCAAGCAGCAGTGCCCACGGAGCCAGAGGCAGCCCAGACCCTCCCTGGCCCTATGGGCAGCCTAGGGCTAGGTGAGAACCAGGCAGGCGCTGCGCTCCTGAGCCAAGCCGCATCGGGGCTGAGGTTTGTTCCCCGAGCCCAGTTTCCCTTTGCAGAATGCAGCTCCTAGCAGCGCGTTTTGTGCGGTTTCGGAGCTAGGCCCTAGGTGGGGCCCTCCCGAGCTGGCTCTGGGGGGGTTGCTAGGGCCAGTGCACACAGGGCTTCTTCAGGCCAAATCAGCCTTCTCCGCGAAGGAGAAGACGTTTGGAGTGGGTTTCCAGCGGCGGAGACCACCAGCCAAGCAGCAGTGCCCACGGAGCCAGAGGCAGCCCAGACCCTCCTTGGCCCTATGGGGAGCCTAGGGCTAGGTGAGAACCAGGCAGGCGCTGCGCTCCTGAGCCAAGCCGCATCGGGGCTGAGGTTTGTTCCCCGAGCCCAGTTTCCCTTTGCAGAATGCAGCTCCTAGCAGCGCGTTTTGTGCGGTTTCGGAGCTAGGCCCTAGGTGGGGCCCTCCCGAGCTGGCTCTGGGGGGGTTGCTAGGGCCAGTGCACACAGGGCTTCTTCAGGCCAAATCAGCCTTCTCCGCGAAGGAGAAGACGTTTGGAGTTGGTTTCCAGCGGCGGAGACCACCAGCCAAGCAGCAGTGCCCACGGAGCCAGAGGCAGCCCAGACCCTCCCTGGCCCTATGGGCAGCCTAGGGCTAGGTGAGAACCAGGCAGGCGCTGCGCTCCTGAGCCAAGCCGCATCGGGGCTGAGGTTTGTTCCCCGAGCCCAGTTTCCCTTTGCAGAATGCAGCTCCTAGCAGCGCGTTTTGTGCGGTTTCGGAGCTAGGCCCTAGGTGGGGCCCTCCCGAGCTGGCTCTGGGGGGGTTGCTAGGGCCAGTGCACACAGGGCTTCTTCAGGCCAAATCAGCCTTCTCCGTGAAGGAGAAGACGTTTGGAGTGGGTTTCCAGCGGCGGAGACCACCAGCCAAGCAGCAGTGCCCACGGAGCCAGAGGCAGCCCAGACCCTCCTTGGCCCTATGGGCAGCCTAGGGCTAGGTGAGAACCAGGCAGGCGCTGCGCTCCTGAGCCAAGCCGCATCGGGGCTGAGGTTTGTTCCCCGAGCCCAGTTTCCCTTTGCAGAATGCAGCTCCTAGCAGCGCGTTTTGTGCGGTTTCGGAGCTAGGCCCTAGGTGGGGCCCTCCCGAGCTGGCTCTGGGGGGGTTGCTAGGGCCAGTGCACACAGGGCTTCTTCAGGCCAAATCAGCCTTCTCCGCGAAGGAGAAGACGTTTGGAGTGGGTTTCCAGCGGCGGAGACCACCAGCCAAGCAGCAGTGCCCACGGAGCCAGAGGCAGCCCAGACCCTCCCTGGCCCTATGGGCAGCCTAGGGCTAGGTGAGAACCAGGCAGGCGCTGCGCTCCTGAGCCAAGCCGCATCGGGGCTGAGGTTTGTTCCCCGAGCCCAGTTTCCCTTTGCAGAATGCAGCTCCTAGCAGCGCGTTTTGTGCGGTTTCGGAGCTAGGCCCTAGGTGGGGCCCTCCCGAGCTGGCTCTGGGGGGGTTGCTAGGGCCAGTGCACACAGGGCTTCTTCAGGCCAAATCAGCCTTCTCCGCGAAGGAGAAGACGTTTGGAGTTGGTTTCCAGCGGCGGAGACCACCAGCCAAGCAGCAGTGCCCACGGAGCCAGAGGCAGCCCAGACCCTCCTTGGCCCTATGGGCAGCCTAGGGCTAGGTGAGAACCAGGCAGGCGCTGCGCTCCTGAGCCAAGCCGCATCGGGGCTGAGGTTTGTTCCCCGAGCCCAGTTTCCCTTTGCAGAATGCAGCTCCTAGCAGCGCGTTTTGTGCGGTTTCGGAGCTAGGCCCTAGGTGGGGCCCTCCCGAGCTGGCTCTGGGGGGGTTGCTAGGGCCAGTGCACACAGGGCTTCTTCAGGCCAAATCAGCCTTCTCCGCGAAGGAGAAGACGTTTGGAGTGGGTTTCCAGCGGCGGAGACCACCAGCCAAGCAGCAGTGCCCACGGAGCCAGAGGCAGCCCAGACCCTCCCTGGCCCTATGGGGAGCCTAGGGCTAGGTGAGAACCAGGCAGGCGCTGCGCTCCTGAGCCAAGCCGCATCGGGGCTGAGGTTTGTTCCCCGAGCCCAGTTTCCCTTTGCAGAATGCAGCTCCTAGCAGCGCGTTTTGTGCGGTTTCGGAGCTAGGCCCTAGGTGGGGCCCTCCCGAGCTGGCTCTGGGGGGGTTGCTAGGGCCAGTGCACACAGGGCTTCTTCAGGCCAAATCAGCCTTCTCCGCGAAGGAGAAGACGTTTGGAGTGGGTTTCCAGCGGCGGAGACCACCAGCCAAGCAGCAGTGCCCACGGAGCCAGAGGCAGCCCAGACCCTCCTTGGCCCTATGGGCAGCGTAGGGCTAGGTGAGAACCAGGCAGGCGCTGCGCTCCTGAGCCAAGCCGCATCGGGGCTGAGGTTTGTTCCCCGAGCCCAGTTTCCCTTTGCAGAATGCAGCTCCTAGCAGCGCGTTTTGTGCGGTTTCGGAGCTAGGCCCTAGGTGGGGCCCTCCCGAGCTGGCTCTGGGGGGGTTGCTAGGGCCAGTGCACACAGGGCTTCTTCAGGCCAAATCAGCCTTCTCCGCGAAGGAGAAGACGTTTGGAGTGGGTTTCCAGCGGCGGAGACCACCAGCCAAGCAGCAGTGCCCACGGAGCCAGAGGCAGCCCAGACCCTCCCTGGCCCTATGGGGAGCCTAGGGCTAGGTGAGAACCAGGCAGGCGCTGCGCTCCTGAGCCAAGCCGCATCGGGGCTGAGGTTTGTTCCCCGAGCCCAGTTTCCCTTTGCAGAATGCAGCTCCTAGCAGCGCGTTTTGTGCGGTTTCGGAGCTAGGCCCTAGGTGGGGCCCTCCCGAGCTGGCTCTGGGGGGGTTGCTAGGGCCAGTGCACACAGGGCTTCTTCAGGCCAAATCAGCCTTCTCCGCGAAGGAGAAGACGTTTGGAGTTGGTTTCCAGCGGCGGAGACCACCAGCCAAGCAGCAGTGCCCACGGAGCCAGAGGCAGCCCAGACCCTCCCTGGCCCTATGGGGAGCCTAGGGCTAGGTGAGAACCAGGCAGGCGCTGCGCTCCTGAGCCAAGCCGCATCGGGGCTGAGGTTTGTTCCCCGAGCCCAGTTTCCCTTTGCAGAATGCAGCTCCTAGCAGCGCGTTTTGTGCGGTTTCGGAGCTAGGCCCTAGGTGGGGCCCTCCCGAGCTGGCTCTGGGGGGGTTGCTAGGGCCAGTGCACACAGGGCTTCTTCAGGCCAAATCAGCCTTCTCCGCGAAGGAGAAGACGTTTGGAGTGGGTTTCCAGCGGCGGAGACCACCAGCCAAGCAGCAGTGCCCACGGAGCCAGAGGCAGCCCAGACCCTCCCTGGCCCTATGGGCAGCCTAGGGCTAGGTGAGAACCAGGCAGGCGCTGCGCTCCTGAGCCAAGCCGCATCGGGGCTGAGGTTTGTTCCCCGAGCCCAGTTTCCCTTTGCAGAATGCAGCTCCTAGCAGCGCGTTTTGTGCGGTTTCGGAGCTAGGCCCTAGGTGGGGCCCTCCCGAGCTGGCTCTGGGGGGGTTGCTAGGGCCAGTGCACACAGGGCTTCTTCAGGCCAAATCAGCCTTCTCCGCGAAGGAGAAGACGTTTGGAGTTGGTTTCCAGCGGCGGAGACCACCAGCCAAGCAGCAGTGCCCACGGAGCCAGAGGCAGCCCAGACCCTCCTTGGCCCTATGGGCAGCCTAGGGCTAGGTGAGAACCAGGCAGGCGCTGCGCTCCTGAGCCAAGCCGCATCGGGGCTGAGGTTTGTTCCCCGAGCCCAGTTTCCCTTTGCAGAATGCAGCTCCTAGCAGCGCGTTTTGTGCGGTTTCGGAGCTAGGCCCTAGGTGGGGCCCTCCCGAGCTGGCTCTGGGGGGGTTGCTAGGGCCAGTGCACACAGGGCTTCTTCAGGCCAAATCAGCCTTCTCCGCGAAGGAGAAGACGTTTGGAGTTGGTTTCCAGCGGCGGAGACCACCAGCCAAGCAGCAGTGCCCACGGAGCCAGAGGCAGCCCAGACCCTCCCTGGCCCTATGGGGAGCCTAGGGCTAGGTGAGAACCAGGCAGGCGCTGCGCTCCTGAGCCAAGCCGCATCGGGGCTGAGGTTTGTTCCCCGAGCCCAGTTTCCCTTTGCAGAATGCAGCTCCTAGCAGCGCGTTTTGTGCGGTTTCGGAGCTAGGCCCTAGGTGGGGCCCTCCCGAGCTGGCTCTGGGGGGGTTGCTAGGGCCAGTGCACACAGGGCTTCTTCAGGCCAAATCAGCCTTCTCCGCGAAGGAGAAGACGTTTGGAGTTGGTTTCCAGCGGCGGAGACCACCAGCCAAGCAGCAGTGCCCACGGAGCCAGAGGCAGCCCAGACCCTCCCTGGCCCTATGGGGAGCCTAGGGCTAGGTGAGAACCAGGCAGGCGCTGCGCTCCTGAGCCAAGCCGCATCGGGGCTGAGGTTTGTTCCCCGAGCCCAGTTTCCCTTTGCAGAATGCAGCTCCTAGCAGCGCGTTTTGTGCGGTTTCGGAGCTAGGCCCTAGGTGGGGCCCTCCCGAGCTGGCTCTGGGGGGGTTGCTAGGGCCAGTGCACACAGGGCTTCTTCAGGCCAAATCAGCCTTCTCCGCGAAGGAGAAGACGTTTGGAGTGGGTTTCCAGCGGCGGAGACCACCAGCCAAGCAGCAGTGCCCACGGAGCCAGAGGCAGCCCAGACCCTCCCTGGCCCTATGGGGAGCCTAGGGCTAGGTGAGAACCAGGCAGGCGCTGCGCTCCTGAGCCAAGCCGCATCGGGGCTGAGGTTTGTTCCCCGAGCCCAGTTTCCCTTTGCAGAATGCAGCTCCTAGCAGCGCGTTTTGTGCGGTTTCGGAGCTAGGCCCTAGGTGGGGCCCTCCCGAGCTGGCTCTGGGGGGGTTGCTAGGGCCAGTGCACACAGGGCTTCTTCAGGCCAAATCAGCCTTCTCCGCGAAGGAGAAGACGTTTGGAGTGGGTTTCCAGCGGCGGAGACCACCAGCCAAGCAGCAGTGCCCACGGAGCCAGAGGCAGCCCAGACCCTCCCTGGCCCTATGGGGAGCCTAGGGCTAGGTGAGAACCAGGCAGGCGCTGCGCTCCTGAGCCAAGCCGCATCGGGGCTGAGGTTTTTTCCCCGAGCCCAGTTTCCCTTTGCAGAATGCAGCTCCTAGCAGCGCGTTTTGTGCGGTTTCGGAGCTAGGCCCTAGGTGGGGCCCTCCCGAGCTGGCTCTGGGGGGGTTGCTAGGGCCAGTGCACACAGGGCTTCTTCAGGCCAAATCAGCCTTCTCCGCGAAGGAGAAGACGTTTGGAGTGGGTTTCCAGCGGCGGAGACCACCAGCCAAGCAGCAGTGCCCACGGAGCCAGAGGCAGCCCAGACCCTCCCTGGCCCTATGGGCAGCCTAGGGCTAGGTGAGAACCAGGCAGGCGCTGCGCTCCTGAGCCAAGCCGCATCGGGGCTGAGGTTTGTTCCCCGAGCCCAGTTTCCCTTTGCAGAATGCAGCTCCTAGCAGCGCGTTTTGTGCGGTTTCGGAGCTAGGCCCTAGGTGGGGCCCTCCCGAGCTGGCTCTGGGGGGGTTGCTAGGGCCAGTGCACACAGGGCTTCTTCAGGCCAAATCAGCCTTCTCCGCGAAGGAGAAGACGTTTGGAGTGGGTTTCCAGCGGCGGAGACCACCAGCCAAGCAGCAGTGCCCACGGAGCCAGAGGCAGCCCAGACCCTCCTTGGCCCTATGGGGAGCCTAGGGCTAGGTGAGAACCAGGCAGGCGCTGCGCTCCTGAGGCAAGCCGCATCGGGGCTGAGGTTTGTTCCCCGAGCCCAGTTTCCCTTTGCAGAATGCAGCTCCTAGCAGCGCGTTTTGTGCGGTTTCGGAGCTAGGCCCTAGGTGGGGCCCTCCCGAGCTGGCTCTGGGGGGGTTGCTAGGGCCAGTGCACACAGGGCTTCTTCAGGCCAAATCAGCCTTCTCCGCGAAGGAGAAGACGTTTGGAGTGGGTTTCCAGCGGCGGAGACCACCAGCCAAGCAGCAGTGCCCACGGAGCCAGAGGCAGCCCAGACCCTCCCTGGCCCTATGGGCAGCCTAGGGCTAGGTGAGAACCAGGCAGGCGCTGCGCTCCTGAGCCAAGCCGCATCGGGGCTGAGGTTTGTTCCCCGAGCCCAGTTTCCCTTTGCAGAATGCAGCTCCTAGCAGCGCGTTTTGTGCGGTTTCGGAGCTAGGCCCTAGGTGGGGCCCTCCCGAGCTGGCTCTGGGGGGGTTGCTAGGGCCAGTGCACACAGGGCTTCTTCAGGCCAAATCAGCCTTCTCCGTGAAGGAGAAGACGTTTGGAGTGGGTTTCCAGCGGCGGAGACCACCAGCCAAGCAGCAGTGCCCACGGAGCCAGAGGCAGCCCAGACCCTCCTTGGCCCTATGGGCAGCCTAGGGCTAGGTGAGAACCAGGCAGGCGCTGCGCTCCTGAGCCAAGCCGCATCGGGGCTGAGGTTTGTTCCCCGAGCCCAGTTTCCCTTTGCAGAATGCAGCTCCTAGCAGCGCGTTTTGTGCGGTTTCGGAGCTAGGCCCTAGGTGGGGCCCTCCCGAGCTGGCTCTGGGGGGGTTGCTAGGGCCAGTGCACACAGGGCTTCTTCAGGCCAAATCAGCCTTCTCCGCGAAGGAGAAGACGTTTGGAGTGGGTTTCCAGCGGCGGAGACCACCAGCCAAGCAGCAGTGCCCACGGAGCCAGAGGCAGCCCAGACCCTCCCTGGCCCTATGGGCAGCCTAGGGCTAGGTGAGAACCAGGCAGGCGCTGCGCTCCTGAGCCAAGCCGCATCGGGGCTGAGGTTTGTTCCCCGAGCCCAGTTTCCCTTTGCAGAATGCAGCTCCTAGCAGCGCGTTTTGTGCGGTTTCGGAGCTAGGCCCTAGGTGGGGCCCTCCCGAGCTGGCTCTGGGGGGGTTGCTAGGGCCAGTGCACACAGGGCTTCTTCAGGCCAAATCAGCCTTCTCCGCGAAGGAGAAGACGTTTGGAGTTGGTTTCCAGCGGCGGAGACCACCAGCCAAGCAGCAGTGCCCACGGAGCCAGAGGCAGCCCAGACCCTCCTTGGCCCTATGGGCAGCCTAGGGCTAGGTGAGAACCAGGCAGGCGCTGCGCTCCTGAGCCAAGCCGCATCGGGGCTGAGGTTTGTTCCCCGAGCCCAGTTTCCCTTTGCAGAATGCAGCTCCTAGCAGCGCGTTTTGTGCGGTTTCGGAGCTAGGCCCTAGGTGGGGCCCTCCCGAGCTGGCTCTGGGGGGGTTGCTAGGGCCAGTGCACACAGGGCTTCTTCAGGCCAAATCAGCCTTCTCCGCGAAGGAGAAGACGTTTGGAGTTGGTTTCCAGCGGCGGAGACCACCAGCCAAGCAGCAGTGCCCACGGAGCCAGAGGCAGCCCAGACCCTCCCTGGCCCTATGGGGAGCCTAGGGCTAGGTGAGAACCAGGCAGGCGCTGCGCTCCTGAGCCAAGCCGCATCGGGGCTGAGGTTTGTTCCCCGAGCCCAGTTTCCCTTTGCAGAATGCAGCTCCTAGCAGCGCGTTTTGTGCGGTTTCGGAGCTAGGCCCTAGGTGGGGCCCTCCCGAGCTGGCTCTGGGGGGGTTGCTAGGGCCAGTGCACACAGGGCTTCTTCAGGCCAAATCAGCCTTCTCCGCGAAGGAGAAGACGTTTGGAGTTGGTTTCCAGCGGCGGAGACCACCAGCCAAGCAGCAGTGCCCACGGAGCCAGAGGCAGCCCAGACCCTCCTTGGCCCTATGGGCAGCCTAGGGCTAGGTGAGAACCAGGCAGGCGCTGCGCTCCTGAGCCAAGCCGCATCGGGGCTGAGGTTTGTTCCCCGAGCCCAGTTTCCCTTTGCAGAATGCAGCTCCTAGCAGCGCGTTTTGTGCGGTTTCGGAGCTAGGCCCTAGGTGGGGCCCTCCCGAGCTGGCTCTGGGGGGGTTGCTAGGGCCAGTGCACACAGGGCTTCTTCAGGCCAAATCAGCCTTCTCCGCGAAGGAGAAGACGTTTGGAGTGGGTTTCCAGCGGCGGAGACCACCAGCCAAGCAGCAGTGCCCACGGAGCCAGAGGCAGCCCAGACCCTCCCTGGCCCTATGGGGAGCCTAGGGCTAGGTGAGAACCAGGCAGGCGCTGCGCTCCTGAGCCAAGCCGCATCGGGGCTGAGGTTTGTTCCCCGAGCCCAGTTTCCCTTTGCAGAATGCAGCTCCTAGCAGCGCGTTTTGTGCGGTTTCGGAGCTAGGCCCTAGGTGGGGCCCTCCCGAGCTGGCTCTGGGGGGGTTGCTAGGGCCAGTGCACACAGGGCTTCTTCAGGCCAAATCAGCCTTCTCCGCGAAGGAGAAGACGTTTGGAGTGGGTTTCCAGCGGCGGAGACCACCAGCCAAGCAGCAGTGCCCACGGAGCCAGAGGCAGCCCAGACCCTCCTTGGCCCTATGGGCAGCCTAGGGCTAGGTGAGAACCAGGCAGGCGCTGCGCTCCTGAGCCAAGCCGCATCGGGGCTGAGGTTTGTTCCCCGAGCCCAGTTTCCCTTTGCAGAATGCAGCTCCTAGCAGCGCGTTTTGTGCGGTTTCGGAGCTAGGCCCTAGGTGGGGCCCTCCCGAGCTGGCTCTGGGGGGGTTGCTAGGGCCAGTGCACACAGGGCTTCTTCAGGCCAAATCAGCCTTCTCCGCGAAGGAGAAGACGTTTGGAGTTGGTTTCCAGCGGCGGAGACCACCAGCCAAGCAGCAGTGCCCACGGAGCCAGAGGCAGCCCAGACCCTCCCTGGCCCTATGGGGAGCCTAGGGCTAGGTGAGAACCAGGCAGGCGCTGCGCTCCTGAGCCAAGCCGCATCGGGGCTGAGGTTTGTTCCCCGAGCCCAGTTTCCCTTTGCAGAATGCAGCTCCTAGCAGCGCGTTTTGTGCGGTTTCGGAGCTAGGCCCTAGGTGGGGCCCTCCCGAGCTGGCTCTGGGGGGGTTGCTAGGGCCAGTGCACACAGGGCTTCTTCAGGCCAAATCAGCCTTCTCCGCGAAGGAGAAGACGTTTGGAGTGGGTTTCCAGCGGCGGAGACCACCAGCCAAGCAGCAGTGCCCACGGAGCCAGAGGCAGCCCAGACCCTCCCTGGCCCTATGGGGAGCCTAGGGCTAGGTGAGAACCAGGCAGGCGCTGCGCTCCTGAGCCAAGCCGCATCGGGGCTGAGGTTTGTTCCCCGAGCCCAGTTTCCCTTTGCAGAATGCAGCTCCTAGCAGCGCGTTTTGTGCGGTTTCGGAGCTAGGCCCTAGGTGGGGCCCTCCCGAGCTGGCTCTGGGGGGGTTGCTAGGGCCAGTGCACACAGGGCTTCTTCAGGCCAAATCAGCCTTCTCCGCGAAGGAGAAGACGTTTGGAGTGGGTTTCCAGCGGCGGAGACCACCAGCCAAGCAGCAGTGCCCACGGAGCCAGAGGCAGCCCAGACCCTCCCTGGCCCTATGGGGAGCCTAGGGCTAGGTGAGAACCAGGCAGGCGCTGCGCTCCTGAGCCAAGCCGCATCGGGGCTGAGGTTTGTTCCCCGAGCCCAGTTTCCCTTTGCAGAATGCAGCTCCTAGCAGCGCGTTTTGTGCGGTTTCGGAGCTAGGCCCTAGGTGGGGCCCTCCCGAGCTGGCTCTGGGGGGGTTGCTAGGGCCAGTGCACACAGGGCTTCTTCAGGCCAAATCAGCCTTCTCCGCGAAGGAGAAGACGTTTGGAGTGGGTTTCCAGCGGCGGAGACCACCAGCCAAGCAGCAGTGCCCACGGAGCCAGAGGCAGCCCAGACCCTCCCTGGCCCTATGGGGAGCCTAGGGCTAGGTGAGAACCAGGCAGGCGCTGCGCTCCTGAGGCAAGCCGCATCGGGGCTGAGGTTTGTTCCCCGAGCCCAGTTTCCCTTTGCAGAATGCAGCTCCTAGCAGCGCGTTTTGTGCGGTTTCGGAGCTAGGCCCTAGGTGGGGCCCTCCCGAGCTGGCTCTGGGGGGGTTGCTAGGGCCAGTGCACACAGGGCTTCTTCAGGCCAAATCAGCCTTCTCCGCGAAGGAGAAGACGTTTGGAGTTGGTTTCCAGCGGCGGAGACCACCAGCCAAGCAGCAGTGCCCACGGAGCCAGAGGCAGCCCAGACCCTCCCTGGCCCTATGGGGAGCCTAGGGCTAGGTGAGAACCAGGCAGGCGCTGCGCTCCTGAGCCAAGCCGCATCGGGGCTGAGGTTTGTTCCCCGAGCCCAGTTTCCCTTTGCAGAATGCAGCTCCTAGCAGCGCGTTTTGTGCGGTTTCGGAGCTAGGCCCTAGGTGGGGCCCTCCCGAGCTGGCTCTGGGGGGGTTGCTAGGGCCAGTGCACACAGGGCTTCTTCAGGCCAAATCAGCCTTCTCCGCGAAGGAGAAGACGTTTGGAGTGGGTTTCCAGCGGCGGAGACCACCAGCCAAGCAGCAGTGCCCACGGAGCCAGAGGCAGCCCAGACCCTCCCTGGCCCTATGGGGAGCCTAGGGCTAGGTGAGAACCAGGCAGGCGCTGCGCTCCTGAGCCAAGCCGCATCGGGGCTGAGGTTTGTTCCCCGAGCCCAGTTTCCCTTTGCAGAATGCAGCTCCTAGCAGCGCGTTTTGTGCGGTTTCGGAGCTAGGCCCTAGGTGGGGCCCTCCCGAGCTGGCTCTGGGGGGGTTGCTAGGGCCAGTGCACACAGGGCTTCTTCAGGCCAAATCAGCCTTCTCCGCGAAGGAGAAGACGTTTGGAGTGGGTTTCCAGCGGCGGAGACCACCAGCCAAGCAGCAGTGCCCACGGAGCCAGAGGCAGCCCAGACCCTCCCTGGCCCTATGGGGAGCCTAGGGCTAGGTGAGAACCAGGCAGGCGCTGCGCTCCTGAGGCAAGCCGCATCGGGGCTGAGGTTTGTTCCCCGAGCCCAGTTTCCCTTTGCAGAATGCAGCTCCTAGCAGCGCGTTTTGTGCGGTTTCGGAGCTAGGCCCTAGGTGGGGCCCTCCCGAGCTGGCTCTGGGGGGGTTGCTAGGGCCAGTGCACACAGGGCTTCTTCAGGCCAAATCAGCCTTCTCCGCGAAGGAGAAGACGTTTGGAGTGGGTTTCCAGCGGCGGAGACCACCAGCCAAGCAGCAGTGCCCACGGAGCCAGAGGCAGCCCAGACCCTCCCTGGCCCTATGGGCAGCCTAGGGCTAGGTGAGAACCAGGCAGGCGCTGCGCTCCTGAGCCAAGCCGCATCGGGGCTGAGGTTTGTTCCCCGAGCCCAGTTTCCCTTTGCAGAATGCAGCTCCTAGCAGCGCGTTTTGTGCGGTTTCGGAGCTAGGCCCTAGGTGGGGCCCTCCCGAGCTGGCTCTGGGGGGGTTGCTAGGGCCAGTGCACACAGGGCTTCTTCAGGCCAAATCAGCCTTCTCCGCGAAGGAGAAGACGTTTGGAGTGGGTTTCCAGCGGCGGAGACCACCAGCCAAGCAGCAGTGCCCACGGAGCCAGAGGCAGCCCAGACCCTCCCTGGCCCTATGGGGAGCCTAGGGCTAGGTGAGAACCAGGCAGGCGCTGCGCTCCTGAGCCAAGCCGCATCGGGGCTGAGGTTTGTTCCCCGAGCCCAGTTTCCCTTTGCAGAATGCAGCTCCTAGCAGCGCGTTTTGTGCGGTTTCGGAGCTAGGCCCTAGGTGGGGCCCTCCCGAGCTGGCTCTGGGGGGGTTGCTAGGGCCAGTGCACACAGGGCTTCTTCAGGCCAAATCAGCCTTCTCCGCGAAGGAGAAGACGTTTGGAGTGGGTTTCCAGCGGCGGAGACCACCAGCCAAGCAGCAGTGCCCACGGAGCCAGAGGCAGCCCAGACCCTCCCTGGCCCTATGGGCAGCCTAGGGCTAGGTGAGAACCAGGCAGGCGCTGCGCTCCTGAGCCAAGCCGCATCGGGGCTGAGGTTTGTTCCCCGAGCCCAGTTTCCCTTTGCAGAATGCAGCTCCTAGCAGCGCGTTTTGTGCGGTTTCGGAGCTAGGCCCTAGGTGGGGCCCTCCCGAGCTGGCTCTGGGGGGGTTGCTAGGGCCAGTGCACACAGGGCTTCTTCAGGCCAAATCAGCCTTCTCCGCGAAGGAGAAGACGTTTGGAGTGGGTTTCCAGCGGCGGAGACCACCAGCCAAGCAGCAGTGCCCACGGAGCCAGAGGCAGCCCAGACCCTCCCTGGCCCTATGGGCAGCCTAGGGCTAGGTGAGAACCAGGCAGGCGCTGCGCTCCTGAGCCAAGCCGCATCGGGGCTGAGGTTTGTTCCCCGAGCCCAGTTTCCCTTTGCAGAATGCAGCTCCTAGCAGCGCGTTTTGTGCGGTTTCGGAGCTAGGCCCTAGGTGGGGCCCTCCCGAGCTGGCTCTGGGGGGGTTGCTAGGGCCAGTGCACACAGGGCTTCTTCAGGCCAAATCAGCCTTCTCCGCGAAGGAGAAGACGTTTGGAGTTGGTTTCCAGCGGCGGAGACCACCAGCCAAGCAGCAGTGCCCACGGAGCCAGAGGCAGCCCAGACCCTCCCTGGCCCTATGGGGAGCCTAGGGCTAGGTGAGAACCAGGCAGGCGCTGCGCTCCTGAGCCAAGCCGCATCGGGGCTGAGGTTTGTTCCCCGAGCCCAGTTTCCCTTTGCAGAATGCAGCTCCTAGCAGCGCGTTTTGTGCGGTTTCGGAGCTAGGCCCTAGGTGGGGCCCTCCCGAGCTGGCTCTGGGGGGGTTGCTAGGGCCAGTGCACACAGGGCTTCTTCAGGCCAAATCAGCCTTCTCCGCGAAGGAGAAGACGTTTGGAGTGGGTTTCCAGCGGCGGAGACCACCAGCCAAGCAGCAGTGCCCACGGAGCCAGAGGCAGCCCAGACCCTCCCTGGCCCTATGGGGAGCCTAGGGCTAGGTGAGAACCAGGCAGGCGCTGCGCTCCTGAGCCAAGCCGCATCGGGGCTGAGGTTTGTTCCCCGAGCCCAGTTTCCCTTTGCAGAATGCAGCTCCTAGCAGCGCGTTTTGTGCGGTTTCGGAGCTAGGCCCTAGGTGGGGCCCTCCCGAGCTGGCTCTGGGGGGGTTGCTAGGGCCAGTGCACACAGGGCTTCTTCAGGCCAAATCAGCCTTCTCCGCGAAGGAGAAGACGTTTGGAGTGGGTTTCCAGCGGCGGAGACCACCAGCCAAGCAGCAGTGCCCACGGAGCCAGAGGCAGCCCAGACCCTCCCTGGCCCTATGGGCAGCCTAGGGCTAGGTGAGAACCAGGCAGGCGCTGCGCTCCTGAGCCAAGCCGCATCGGGGCTGAGGTTTGTTCCCCGAGCCCAGTTTCCCTTTGCAGAATGCAGCTCCTAGCAGCGCGTTTTGTGCGGTTTCGGAGCTAGGCCCTAGGTGGGGCCCTCCCGAGCTGGCTCTGGGGGGGTTGCTAGGGCCAGTGCACACAGGGCTTCTTCAGGCCAAATCAGCCTTCTCCGCGAAGGAGAAGACGTTTGGAGTGGGTTTCCAGCGGCGGAGACCACCAGCCAAGCAGCAGTGCCCACGGAGCCAGAGGCAGCCCAGACCCTCCTTGGCCCTATGGGCAGCCTAGGGCTAGGTGAGAACCAGGCAGGCGCTGCGCTCCTGAGCCAAGCCGCATCGGGGCTGAGGTTTGTTCCCCGAGCCCAGTTTCCCTTTGCAGAATGCAGCTCCTAGCAGCGCGTTTTGTGCGGTTTCGGAGCTAGGCCCTAGGTGGGGCCCTCCCGAGCTGGCTCTGGGGGGGTTGCTAGGGCCAGTGCACACAGGGCTTCTTCAGGCCAAATCAGCCTTCTCCGCGAAGGAGAAGACGTTTGGAGTTGGTTTCCAGCGGCGGAGACCACCAGCCAAGCAGCAGTGCCCACGGAGCCAGAGGCAGCCCAGACCCTCCCTGGCCCTATGGGGAGCCTAGGGCTAGGTGAGAACCAGGCAGGCGCTGCGCTCCTGAGCCAAGCCGCATCGGGGCTGAGGTTTGTTCCCCGAGCCCAGTTTCCCTTTGCAGAATGCAGCTCCTAGCAGCGCGTTTTGTGCGGTTTCGGAGCTAGGCCCTAGGTGGGGCCCTCCCGAGCTGGCTCTGGGGGGGTTGCTAGGGCCAGTGCACACAGGGCTTCTTCAGGCCAAATCAGCCTTCTCCGCGAAGGAGAAGACGTTTGGAGTTGGTTTCCAGCGGCGGAGACCACCAGCCAAGCAGCAGTGCCCACGGAGCCAGAGGCAGCCCAGACCCTCCCTGGCCCTATGGGGAGCCTAGGGCTAGGTGAGAACCAGGCAGGCGCTGCGCTCCTGAGCCAAGCCGCATCGGGGCTGAGGTTTGTTCCCCGAGCCCAGTTTCCCTTTGCAGAATGCAGCTCCTAGCAGCGCGTTTTGTGCGGTTTCGGAGCTAGGCCCTAGGTGGGGCCCTCCCGAGCTGGCTCTGGGGGGGTTGCTAGGGCCAGTGCACACAGGGCTTCTTCAGGCCAAATCAGCCTTCTCCGCGAAGGAGAAGACGTTTGGAGTTGGTTTCCAGCGGCGGAGACCACCAGCCAAGCAGCAGTGCCCACGGAGCCAGAGGCAGCCCAGACCCTCCCTGGCCCTATGGGCAGCCTAGGGCTAGGTGAGAACCAGGCAGGCGCTGCGCTCCTGAGCCAAGCCGCATCGGGGCTGAGGTTTGTTCCCCGAGCCCAGTTTCCCTTTGCAGAATGCAGCTCCTAGCAGCGCGTTTTGTGCGGTTTCGGAGCTAGGCCCTAGGTGGGGCCCTCCCGAGCTGGCTCTGGGGGGGTTGCTAGGGCCAGTGCACACAGGGCTTCTTCAGGCCAAATCAGCCTTCTCCGCGAAGGAGAAGACGTTTGGAGTGGGTTTCCAGCGGCGGAGACCACCAGCCAAGCAGCAGTGCCCACGGAGCCAGAGGCAGCCCAGACCCTCCCTGGCCCTATGGGCAGCCTAGGGCTAGGTGAGAACCAGGCAGGCGCTGCGCTCCTGAGCCAAGCCGCATCGGGGCTGAGGTTTGTTCCCCGAGCCCAGTTTCCCTTTGCAGAATGCAGCTCCTAGCAGCGCGTTTTGTGCGGTTTCGGAGCTAGGCCCTAGGTGGGGCCCTCCCGAGCTGGCTCTGGGGGGGTTGCTAGGGCCAGTGCACACAGGGCTTCTTCAGGCCAAATCAGCCTTCTCCGCGAAGGAGAAGACGTTTGGAGTGGGTTTCCAGCGGCGGAGACCACCAGCCAAGCAGCAGTGCCCACGGAGCCAGAGGCAGCCCAGACCCTCCTTGGCCCTATGGGCAGCCTAGGGCTAGGTGAGAACCAGGCAGGCGCTGCGCTCCTGAGCCAAGCCGCATCGGGGCTGAGGTTTGTTCCCCGAGCCCAGTTTCCCTTTGCAGAATGCAGCTCCTAGCAGCGCGTTTTGTGCGGTTTCGGAGCTAGGCCCTAGGTGGGGCCCTCCCGAGCTGGCTCTGGGGGGGTTGCTAGGGCCAGTGCACACAGGGCTTCTTCAGGCCAAATCAGCCTTCTCCGCGAAGGAGAAGACGTTTGGAGTGGGTTTCCAGCGGCGGAGACCACCAGCCAAGCAGCAGTGCCCACGGAGCCAGAGGCAGCCCAGACCCTCCCTGGCCCTATGGGGAGCCTAGGGCTAGGTGAGAACCAGGCAGGCGCTGCGCTCCTGAGCCAAGCCGCATCGGGGCTGAGGTTTGTTCCCCGAGCCCAGTTTCCCTTTGCAGAATGCAGCTCCTAGCAGCGCGTTTTGTGCGGTTTCGGAGCTAGGCCCTAGGTGGGGCCCTCCCGAGCTGGCTCTGGGGGGGTTGCTAGGGCCAGTGCACACAGGGCTTCTTCAGGCCAAATCAGCCTTCTCCGCGAAGGAGAAGACGTTTGGAGTGGGTTTCCAGCGGCGGAGACCACCAGCCAAGCAGCAGTGCCCACGGAGCCAGAGGCAGCCCAGACCCTCCTTGGCCCTATGGGCAGCCTAGGGCTAGGTGAGAACCAGGCAGGCGCTGCGCTCCTGAGCCAAGCCGCATCGGGGCTGAGGTTTGTTCCCCGAGCCCAGTTTCCCTTTGCAGAATGCAGCTCCTAGCAGCGCGTTTTGTGCGGTTTCGGAGCTAGGCCCTAGGTGGGGCCCTCCCGAGCTGGCTCTGGGGGGGTTGCTAGGGCCAGTGCACACAGGGCTTCTTCAGGCCAAATCAGCCTTCTCCGCGAAGGAGAAGACGTTTGGAGTGGGTTTCCAGCGGCGGAGACCACCAGCCAAGCAGCAGTGCCCACGGAGCCAGAGGCAGCCCAGACCCTCCCTGGCCCTATGGGCAGCCTAGGGCTAGGTGAGAACCAGGCAGGCGCTGCGCTCCTGAGCCAAGCCGCATCGGGGCTGAGGTTTGTTCCCCGAGCCCAGTTTCCCTTTGCAGAATGCAGCTCCTAGCAGCGCGTTTTGTGCGGTTTCGGAGCTAGGCCCTAGGTGGGGCCCTCCCGAGCTGGCTCTGGGGGGGTTGCTAGGGCCAGTGCACACAGGGCTTCTTCAGGCCAAATCAGCCTTCTCCGCGAAGGAGAAGACGTTTGGAGTTGGTTTCCAGCGGCGGAGACCACCAGCCAAGCAGCAGTGCCCACGGAGCCAGAGGCAGCCCAGACCCTCCTTGGCCCTATGGGCAGCCTAGGGCTAGGTGAGAACCAGGCAGGCGCTGCGCTCCTGAGCCAAGCCGCATCGGGGCTGAGGTTTGTTCCCCGAGCCCAGTTTCCCTTTGCAGAATGCAGCTCCTAGCAGCGCGTTTTGTGCGGTTTCGGAGCTAGGCCCTAGGTGGGGCCCTCCCGAGCTGGCTCTGGGGGGGTTGCTAGGGCCAGTGCACACAGGGCTTCTTCAGGCCAAATCAGCCTTCTCCGCGAAGGAGAAGACGTTTGGAGTTGGTTTCCAGCGGCGGAGACCACCAGCCAAGCAGCAGTGCCCACGGAGCCAGAGGCAGCCCAGACCCTCCCTGGCCCTATGGGGAGCCTAGGGCTAGGTGAGAACCAGGCAGGCGCTGCGCTCCTGAGCCAAGCCGCATCGGGGCTGAGGTTTGTTCCCCGAGCCCAGTTTCCCTTTGCAGAATGCAGCTCCTAGCAGCGCGTTTTGTGCGGTTTCGGAGCTAGGCCCTAGGTGGGGCCCTCCCGAGCTGGCTCTGGGGGGGTTGCTAGGGCCAGTGCACACAGGGCTTCTTCAGGCCAAATCAGCCTTCTCCGCGAAGGAGAAGACGTTTGGAGTTGGTTTCCAGCGGCGGAGACCACCAGCCAAGCAGCAGTGCCCACGGAGCCAGAGGCAGCCCAGACCCTCCCTGGCCCTATGGGGAGCCTAGGGCTAGGTGAGAACCAGGCAGGCGCTGCGCTCCTGAGCCAAGCCGCATCGGGGCTGAGGTTTGTTCCCCGAGCCCAGTTTCCCTTTGCAGAATGCAGCTCCTAGCAGCGCGTTTTGTGCGGTTTCGGAGCTAGGCCCTAGGTGGGGCCCTCCCGAGCTGGCTCTGGGGGGGTTGCTAGGGCCAGTGCACACAGGGCTTCTTCAGGCCAAATCAGCCTTCTCCGCGAAGGAGAAGACGTTTGGAGTGGGTTTCCAGCGGCGGAGACCACCAGCCAAGCAGCAGTGCCCACGGAGCCAGAGGCAGCCCAGACCCTCCCTGGCCCTATGGGCAGCCTAGGGCTAGGTGAGAACCAGGCAGGCGCTGCGCTCCTGAGCCAAGCCGCATCGGGGCTGAGGTTTGTTCCCCGAGCCCAGTTTCCCTTTGCAGAATGCAGCTCCTAGCAGCGCGTTTTGTGCGGTTTCGGAGCTAGGCCCTAGGTGGGGCCCTCCCGAGCTGGCTCTGGGGGGGTTGCTAGGGCCAGTGCACACAGGGCTTCTTCAGGCCAAATCAGCCTTCTCCGCGAAGGAGAAGACGTTTGGAGTGGGTTTCCAGCGGCGGAGACCACCAGCCAAGCAGCAGTGCCCACGGAGCCAGAGGCAGCCCAGACCCTCCCTGGCCCTATGGGGAGCCTAGGGCTAGGTGAGAACCAGGCAGGCGCTGCGCTCCTGAGCCAAGCCGCATCGGGGCTGAGGTTTGTTCCCCGAGCCCAGTTTCCCTTTGCAGAATGCAGCTCCTAGCAGCGCGTTTTGTGCGGTTTCGGAGCTAGGCCCTAGGTGGGGCCCTCCCGAGCTGGCTCTGGGGGGGTTGCTAGGGCCAGTGCACACAGGGCTTCTTCAGGCCAAATCAGCCTTCTCCGCGAAGGAGAAGACGTTTGGAGTGGGTTTCCAGCGGCGGAGACCACCAGCCAAGCAGCAGTGCCCACGGAGCCAGAGGCAGCCCAGACCCTCCTTGGCCCTATGGGGAGCCTAGGGCTAGGTGAGAACCAGGCAGGCGCTGCGCTCCTGAGCCAAGCCGCATCGGGGCTGAGGTTTGTTCCCCGAGCCCAGTTTCCCTTTGCAGAATGCAGCTCCTAGCAGCGCGTTTTGTGCGGTTTCGGAGCTAGGCCCTAGGTGGGGCCCTCCCGAGCTGGCTCTGGGGGGGTTGCTAGGGCCAGTGCACACAGGGCTTCTTCAGGCCAAATCAGCCTTCTCCGCGAAGGAGAAGACGTTTGGAGTGGGTTTCCAGCGGCGGAGACCACCAGCCAAGCAGCAGTGCCCACGGAGCCAGAGGCAGCCCAGACCCTCCTTGGCCCTATGGGCAGCCTAGGGCTAGGTGAGAACCAGGCAGGCGCTGCGCTCCTGAGCCAAGCCGCATCGGGGCTGAGGTTTGTTCCCCGAGCCCAGTTTCCCTTTGCAGAATGCAGCTCCTAGCAGCGCGTTTTGTGCGGTTTCGGAGCTAGGCCCTAGGTGGGGCCCTCCCGAGCTGGCTCTGGGGGGGTTGCTAGGGCCAGTGCACACAGGGCTTCTTCAGGCCAAATCAGCCTTCTCCGCGAAGGAGAAGACGTTTGGAGTTGGTTTCCAGCGGCGGAGACCACCAGCCAAGCAGCAGTGCCCACGGAGCCAGAGGCAGCCCAGACCCTCCCTGGCCCTATGGGGAGCCTAGGGCTAGGTGAGAACCAGGCAGGCGCTGCGCTCCTGAGCCAAGCCGCATCGGGGCTGAGGTTTGTTCCCCGAGCCCAGTTTCCCTTTGCAGAATGCAGCTCCTAGCAGCGCGTTTTGTGCGGTTTCGGAGCTAGGCCCTAGGTGGGGCCCTCCCGAGCTGGCTCTGGGGGGGTTGCTAGGGCCAGTGCACACAGGGCTTCTTCAGGCCAAATCAGCCTTCTCCGCGAAGGAGAAGACGTTTGGAGTTGGTTTCCAGCGGCGGAGACCACCAGCCAAGCAGCAGTGCCCACGGAGCCAGAGGCAGCCCAGACCCTCCCTGGCCCTATGGGCAGCCTAGGGCTAGGTGAGAACCAGGCAGGCGCTGCGCTCCTGAGCCAAGCCGCATCGGGGCTGAGGTTTGTTCCCCGAGCCCAGTTTCCCTTTGCAGAATGCAGCTCCTAGCAGCGCGTTTTGTGCGGTTTCGGAGCTAGGCCCTAGGTGGGGCCCTCCCGAGCTGGCTCTGGGGGGGTTGCTAGGGCCAGTGCACACAGGGCTTCTTCAGGCCAAATCAGCCTTCTCCGCGAAGGAGAAGACGTTTGGAGTGGGTTTCCAGCGGCGGAGACCACCAGCCAAGCAGCAGTGCCCACGGAGCCAGAGGCAGCCCAGACCCTCCCTGGCCCTATGGGGAGCCTAGGGCTAGGTGAGAACCAGGCAGGCGCTGCGCTCCTGAGCCAAGCCGCATCGGGGCTGAGGTTTGTTCCCCGAGCCCAGTTTCCCTTTGCAGAATGCAGCTCCTAGCAGCGCGTTTTGTGCGGTTTCGGAGCTAGGCCCTAGGTGGGGCCCTCCCGAGCTGGCTCTGGGGGGGTTGCTAGGGCCAGTGCACACAGGGCTTCTTCAGGCCAAATCAGCCTTCTCCGCGAAGGAGAAGACGTTTGGAGTTGGTTTCCAGCGGCGGAGACCACCAGCCAAGCAGCAGTGCCCACGGAGCCAGAGGCAGCCCAGACCCTCCCTGGCCCTATGGGCAGCCTAGGGCTAGGTGAGAACCAGGCAGGCGCTGCGCTCCTGAGCCAAGCCGCATCGGGGCTGAGGTTTTTTCCCCGAGCCCAGTTTCCCTTTGCAGAATGCAGCTCCTAGCAGCGTGTTTTGTGCGGTTTCGGAGCTAGGCCCTAGGTGGGGCCCTCCCGAGCTGGCTCTGGGGGGGTTGCTAGGGCCAGTGCACACAGGGCTTCTTCAGGCCAAATCAGCCTTCTCCGCGAAGGAGAAGACGTTTGGAGTGGGTTTCCAGCGGCGGAGACCACCAGCCAAGCAGCAGTGCCCACGGAGCCAGAGGCAGCCCAGACCCTCCCTGGCCCTATGGGCAGCCTAGGGCTAGGTGAGAACCAGGCAGGCGCTGCGCTCCTGAGCCAAGCCGCATCGGGGCTGAGGTTTGTTCCCCGAGCCCAGTTTCCCTTTGCAGAATGCAGCTCCTAGCAGCGCGTTTTGTGCGGTTTCGGAGCTAGGCCCTAGGTGGGGCCCTCCCGAGCTGGCTCTGGGGGGGTTGCTAGGGCCAGTGCACACAGGGCTTCTTCAGGCCAAATCAGCCTTCTCCGCGAAGGAGAAGACGTTTGGAGTGGGTTTCCAGCGGCGGAGACCACCAGCCAAGCAGCAGTGCCCACGGAGCCAGAGGCAGCCCAGACCCTCCTTGGCCCTATGGGGAGCCTAGGGCTAGGTGAGAACCAGGCAGGCGCTGCGCTCCTGAGCCAAGCCGCATCGGGGCTGAGGTTTGTTCCCCGAGCCCAGTTTCCCTTTGCAGAATGCAGCTCCTAGCAGCGCGTTTTGTGCGGTTTCGGAGCTAGGCCCTAGGTGGGGCCCTCCCGAGCTGGCTCTGGGGGGGTTGCTAGGGCCAGTGCACACAGGGCTTCTTCAGGCCAAATCAGCCTTCTCCGCGAAGGAGAAGACGTTTGGAGTGGGTTTCCAGCGGCGGAGACCACCAGCCAAGCAGCAGTGCCCACGGAGCCAGAGGCAGCCCAGACCCTCCCTGGCCCTATGGGGAGCCTAGGGCTAGGTGAGAACCAGGCAGGCGCTGCGCTCCTGAGCCAAGCCGCATCGGGGCTGAGGTTTGTTCCCCGAGCCCAGTTTCCCTTTGCAGAATGCAGCTCCTAGCAGCGCGTTTTGTGCGGTTTCGGAGCTAGGCCCTAGGTGGGGCCCTCCCGAGCTGGCTCTGGGGGGGTTGCTAGGGCCAGTGCACACAGGGCTTCTTCAGGCCAAATCAGCCTTCTCCGTGAAGGAGAAGACGTTTGGAGTGGGTTTCCAGCGGCGGAGACCACCAGCCAAGCAGCAGTGCCCACGGAGCCAGAGGCAGCCCAGACCCTCCTTGGCCCTATGGGCAGCCTAGGGCTAGGTGAGAACCAGGCAGGCGCTGCGCTCCTGAGCCAAGCCGCATCGGGGCTGAGGTTTGTTCCCCGAGCCCAGTTTCCCTTTGCAGAATGCAGCTCCTAGCAGCGCGTTTTGTGCGGTTTCGGAGCTAGGCCCTAGGTGGGGCCCTCCCGAGCTGGCTCTGGGGGGGTTGCTAGGGCCAGTGCACACAGGGCTTCTTCAGGCCAAATCAGCCTTCTCCGCGAAGGAGAAGACGTTTGGAGTGGGTTTCCAGCGGCGGAGACCACCAGCCAAGCAGCAGTGCCCACGGAGCCAGAGGCAGCCCAGACCCTCCCTGGCCCTATGGGGAGCCTAGGGCTAGGTGAGAACCAGGCAGGCGCTGCGCTCCTGAGCCAAGCCGCATCGGGGCTGAGGTTTGTTCCCCGAGCCCAGTTTCCCTTTGCAGAATGCAGCTCCTAGCAGCGCGTTTTGTGCGGTTTCGGAGCTAGGCCCTAGGTGGGGCCCTCCCGAGCTGGCTCTGGGGGGGTTGCTAGGGCCAGTGCACACAGGGCTTCTTCAGGCCAAATCAGCCTTCTCCGCGAAGGAGAAGACGTTTGGAGTTGGTTTCCAGCGGCGGAGACCACCAGCCAAGCAGCAGTGCCCACGGAGCCAGAGGCAGCCCAGACCCTCCTTGGCCCTATGGGGAGCCTAGGGCTAGGTGAGAACCAGGCAGGCGCTGCGCTCCTGAGCCAAGCCGCATCGGGGCTGAGGTTTGTTCCCCGAGCCCAGTTTCCCTTTGCAGAATGCAGCTCCTAGCAGCGCGTTTTGTGCGGTTTCGGAGCTAGGCCCTAGGTGGGGCCCTCCCGAGCTGGCTCTGGGGGGGTTGCTAGGGCCAGTGCACACAGGGCTTCTTCAGGCCAAATCAGCCTTCTCCGCGAAGGAGACGACGTTTGGAGTGGGTTTCCAGCGGCGGAGACCACCAGCCAAGCAGCAGTGCCCACGGAGCCAGAGTCAGCCCAGACCCTCCCTGGCCCTATGGGGAGCCTAGGGCTAGGTGAGAACCAGGCAGGCGCTGCGCTCCTGAGCCAAGCCGCATCGGGGCTGAGGTTTGTTCCCCGAGCCCAGTTTCCCTTTGCAGAATGCAGCTCCTAGCAGCGCGTTTTGTGCGGTTTCGGAGCTAGGCCCTAGGTGGGGCCCTCCCGAGCTGGCTCTGGGGGGGTTGCTAGGGCCAGTGCACACAGGGCTTCTTCAGGCCAAATCAGCCTTCTCCGCGAAGGAGAAGACGTTTGGAGTTGGTTTCCAGCGGCGGAGACCACCAGCCAAGCAGCAGTGCCCACGGAGCCAGAGGCAGCCCAGACCCTCCCTGGCCCTATGGGGAGCCTAGGGCTAGGTGAGAACCAGGCAGGCGCTGCGCTCCTGAGCCAAGCCGCATCGGGGCTGAGGTTTGTTCCCCGAGCCCAGTTTCCCTTTGCAGAATGCAGCTCCTAGCAGCGCGTTTTGTGCGGTTTCGGAGCTAGGCCCTAGGTGGGGCCCTCCCGAGCTGGCTCTGGGGGGGTTGCTAGGGCCAGTGCACACAGGGCTTCTTCAGGCCAAATCAGCCTTCTCCGCGAAGGAGAAGACGTTTGGAGTGGGTTTCCAGCGGCGGAGACCACCAGCCAAGCAGCAGTGCCCACGGAGCCAGAGGCAGCCCAGACCCTCCCTGGCCCTATGGGGAGCCTAGGGCTAGGTGAGAACCAGGCAGGCGCTGCGCTCCTGAGCCAAGCCGCATCGGGGCTGAGGTTTGTTCCCCGAGCCCAGTTTCCCTTTGCAGAATGCAGCTCCTAGCAGCGCGTTTTGTGCGGTTTCGGAGCTAGGCCCTAGGTGGGGCCCTCCCGAGCTGGCTCTGGGGGGGTTGCTAGGGCCAGTGCACACAGGGCTTCTTCAGGCCAAATCAGCCTTCTCCGCGAAGGAGAAGACGTTTGGAGTGGGTTTCCAGCGGCGGAGACCACCAGCCAAGCAGCAGTGCCCACGGAGCCAGAGGCAGCCCAGACCCTCCCTGGCCCTATGGGGAGCCTAGGGCTAGGTGAGAACCAGGCAGGCGCTGCGCTCCTGAGCCAAGCCGCATCGGGGCTGAGGTTTGTTCCCCGAGCCCAGTTTCCCTTTGCAGAATGCAGCTCCTAGCAGCGCGTTTTGTGCGGTTTCGGAGCTAGGCCCTAGGTGGGGCCCTCCCGAGCTGGCTCTGGGGGGGTTGCTAGGGCCAGTGCACACAGGGCTTCTTCAGGCCAAATCAGCCTTCTCCGCGAAGGAGAAGACGTTTGGAGTGGGTTTCCAGCGGCGGAGACCACCAGCCAAGCAGCAGTGCCCACGGAGCCAGAGGCAGCCCAGACCCTCCCTGGCCCTATGGGCAGCCTAGGGCTAGGTGAGAACCAGGCAGGCGCTGCGCTCCTGAGCCAAGCCGCATCGGGGCTGAGGTTTGTTCCCCGAGCCCAGTTTCCCTTTGCAGAATGCAGCTCCTAGCAGCGCGTTTTGTGCGGTTTCGGAGCTAGGCCCTAGGTGGGGCCCTCCCGAGCTGGCTCTGGGGGGGTTGCTAGGGCCAGTGCACACAGGGCTTCTTCAGGCCAAATCAGCCTTCTCCGCGAAGGAGAAGACGTTTGGAGTGGGTTTCCAGCGGCGGAGACCACCAGCCAAGCAGCAGTGCCCACGGAGCCAGAGGCAGCCCAGACCCTCCCTGGCCCTATGGGCAGCCTAGGGCTAGGTGAGAACCAGGCAGGCGCTGCGCTCCTGAGCCAAGCCGCATCGGGGCTGAGGTTTGTTCCCCGAGCCCAGTTTCCCTTTGCAGAATGCAGCTCCTAGCAGCGCGTTTTGTGCGGTTTCGGAGCTAGGCCCTAGGTGGGGCCCTCCCGAGCTGGCTCTGGGGGGGTTGCTAGGGCCAGTGCACACAGGGCTTCTTCAGGCCAAATCAGCCTTCTCCGCGAAGGAGAAGACGTTTGGAGTGGGTTTCCAGCGGCGGAGACCACCAGCCAAGCAGCAGTGCCCACGGAGCCAGAGGCAGCCCAGACCCTCCTTGGCCCTATGGGGAGCCTAGGGCTAGGTGAGAACCAGGCAGGCGCTGCGCTCCTGAGCCAAGCCGCATCGGGGCTGAGGTTTGTTCCCCGAGCCCAGTTTCCCTTTGCAGAATGCAGCTCCTAGCAGCGCGTTTTGTGCGGTTTCGGAGCTAGGCCCTAGGTGGGGCCCTCCCGAGCTGGCTCTGGGGGGGTTGCTAGGGCCAGTGCACACAGGGCTTCTTCAGGCCAAATCAGCCTTCTCCGCGAAGGAGAAGACGTTTGGAGTGGGTTTCCAGCGGCGGAGACCACCAGCCAAGCAGCAGTGCCCACGGAGCCAGAGGCAGCCCAGACCCTCCCTGGCCCTATGGGCAGCCTAGGGCTAGGTGAGAACCAGGCAGGCGCTGCGCTCCTGAGCCAAGCCGCATCGGGGCTGAGGTTTGTTCCCCGAGCCCAGTTTCCCTTTGCAGAATGCAGCTCCTAGCAGCGCGTTTTGTGCGGTTTCGGAGCTAGGCCCTAGGTGGGGCCCTCCCGAGCTGGCTCTGGGGGGGTTGCTAGGGCCAGTGCACACAGGGCTTCTTCAGGCCAAATCAGCCTTCTCCGTGAAGGAGAAGACGTTTGGAGTGGGTTTCCAGCGGCGGAGACCACCAGCCAAGCAGCAGTGCCCACGGAGCCAGAGGCAGCCCAGACCCTCCCTGGCCCTATGGGAGCCTAGGGCTAGGTGAGAACCAGGCAGGCGCTGCGCTCCTGAGCCAAGCCGCATCGGGGCTGAGGTTTGTTCCCCGAGCCCAGTTTCCCTTTGCAGAATGCAGCTCCTAGCAGCGCGTTTTGTGCGGTTTCGGAGCTAGGCCCTAGGTGGGGCCCTCCCGAGCTGGCTCTGGGGGGGTTGCTAGGGCCAGTGCACACAGGGCTTCTTCAGGCCAAATCAGCCTTCTCCGCGAAGGAGAAGACGTTTGGAGTGGGTTTCCAGCGGCGGAGACCACCAGCCAAGCAGCAGTGCCCACGGAGCCAGAGGCAGCCCAGACCCTCCCTGGCCCTATGGGCAGCCTAGGGCTAGGTGAGAACCAGGCAGGCGCTGCGCTCCTGAGCCAAGCCGCATCGGGGCTGAGGTTTGTTCCCCGAGCCCAGTTTCCCTTTGCAGAATGCAGCTCCTAGCAGCGCGTTTTGTGCGGTTTCGGAGCTAGGCCCTAGGTGGGGCCCTCCCGAGCTGGCTCTGGGGGGGTTGCTAGGGCCAGTGCACACAGGGCTTCTTCAGGCCAAATCAGCCTTCTCCGCGAAGGAGAAGACGTTTGGAGTGGGTTTCCAGCGGCGGAGACCACCAGCCAAGCAGCAGTGCCCACGGAGCCAGAGGCAGCCCAGACCCTCCCTGGCCCTATGGGCAGCCTAGGGCTAGGTGAGAACCAGGCAGGCGCTGCGCTCCTGAGCCAAGCCGCATCGGGGCTGAGGTTTGTTCCCCGAGCCCAGTTTCCCTTTGCAGAATGCAGCTCCTAGCAGCGCGTTTTGTGCGGTTTCGGAGCTAGGCCCTAGGTGGGGCCCTCCCGAGCTGGCTCTGGGGGGGTTGCTAGGGCCAGTGCACACAGGGCTTCTTCAGGCCAAATCAGCCTTCTCCGCGAAGGAGAAGACGTTTGGAGTGGGTTTCCAGCGGCGGAGACCACCAGCCAAGCAGCAGTGCCCACGGAGCCAGAGGCAGCCCAGACCCTCCTTGGCCCTATGGGGAGCCTAGGGCTAGGTGAGAACCAGGCAGGCGCTGCGCTCCTGAGCCAAGCCGCATCGGGGCTGAGGTTTGTTCCCCGAGCCCAGTTTCCCTTTGCAGAATGCAGCTCCTAGCAGCGCGTTTTGTGCGGTTTCGGAGCTAGGCCCTAGGTGGGGCCCTCCCGAGCTGGCTCTGGGGGGGTTGCTAGGGCCAGTGCACACAGGGCTTCTTCAGGCCAAATCAGCCTTCTCCGCGAAGGAGAAGACGTTTGGAGTTGGTTTCCAGCGGCGGAGACCACCAGCCAAGCAGCAGTGCCCACGGAGCCAGAGGCAGCCCAGACCCTCCCTGGCCCTATGGGCAGCCTAGGGCTAGGTGAGAACCAGGCAGGCGCTGCGCTCCTGAGCCAAGCCGCATCGGGGCTGAGGTTTTTTCCCCGAGCCCAGTTTCCCTTTGCAGAATGCAGCTCCTAGCAGCGCGTTTTGTGCGGTTTCGGAGCTAGGCCCTAGGTGGGGCCCTCCCGAGCTGGCTCTGGGGGGGTTGCTAGGGCCAGTGCACACAGGGCTTCTTCAGGCCAAATCAGCCTTCTCCGTGAAGGAGAAGACGTTTGGAGTGGGTTTCCAGCGGCGGAGACCACCAGCCAAGCAGCAGTGCCCACGGAGCCAGAGGCAGCCCAGACCCTCCTTGGCCCTATGGGGAGCCTAGGGCTAGGTGAGAACCAGGCAGGCGCTGCGCTCCTGAGCCAAGCCGCATCGGGGCTGAGGTTTGTTCCCCGAGCCCAGTTTCCCTTTGCAGAATGCAGCTCCTAGCAGCGCGTTTTGTGCGGTTTCGGAGCTAGGCCCTAGGTGGGGCCCTCCCGAGCTGGCTCTGGGGGGGTTGCTAGGGCCAGTGCACACAGGGCTTCTTCAGGCCAAATCAGCCTTCTCCGCGAAGGAGAAGACGTTTGGAGTGGGTTTCCAGCGGCGGAGACCACCAGCCAAGCAGCAGTGCCCACGGAGCCAGAGGCAGCCCAGACCCTCCCTGGCCCTATGGGCAGCCTAGGGCTAGGTGAGAACCAGGCAGGCGCTGCGCTCCTGAGCCAAGCCGCATCGGGGCTGAGGTTTGTTCCCCGAGCCCAGTTTCCCTTTGCAGAATGCAGCTCCTAGCAGCGCGTTTTGTGCGGTTTCGGAGCTAGGCCCTAGGTGGGGCCCTCCCGAGCTGGCTCTGGGGGGGTTGCTAGGGCCAGTGCACACAGGGCTTCTTCAGGCCAAATCAGCCTTCTCCGCGAAGGAGAAGACGTTTGGAGTGGGTTTCCAGCGGCGGAGACCACCAGCCAAGCAGCAGTGCCCACGGAGCCAGAGGCAGCCCAGACCCTCCCTGGCCCTATGGGCAGCCTAGGGCTAGGTGAGAAGCAGGCAGGCGCTGCGCTCCTGAGCCAAGCCGCATCGGGGCTGAGGTTTGTTCCCCGAGCCCAGTTTCCCTTTGCAGAATGCAGCTCCTAGCAGCGCGTTTTGTGCGGTTTCGGAGCTAGGCCCTAGGTGGGGCCCTCCCGAGCTGGCTCTGGGGGGGTTGCTAGGGCCAGTGCACACAGGGCTTCTTCAGGCCAAATCAGCCTTCTCCGCGAAGGAGAAGACGTTTGGAGTTGGTTTCCAGCGGCGGAGACCACCAGCCAAGCAGCAGTGCCCACGGAGCCAGAGGCAGCCCAGACCCTCCCTGGCCCTATGGGGAGCCTAGGGCTAGGTGAGAACCAGGCAGGCGCTGCGCTCCTGAGCCAAGCCGCATCGGGGCTGAGGTTTGTTCCCCGAGCCCAGTTTCCCTTTGCAGAATGCAGCTCCTAGCAGCGCGTTTTGTGCGGTTTCGGAGCTAGGCCCTAGGTGGGGCCCTCCCGAGCTGGCTCTGGGGGGGTTGCTAGGGCCAGTGCACACAGGGCGTCTTCAGGCCAAATCAGCCTTCTCCGCGAAGGAGAAGACGTTTGGAGTTGGTTTCCAGCGGCGGAGACCACCAGCCAAGCAGCAGTGCCCACGGAGCCAGAGGCAGCCCAGACCCTCCCTGGCCCTATGGGCAGCCTAGGGCTAGGTGAGAACCAGGCAGGCGCTGCGCTCCTGAGCCAAGCCGCATCGGGGCTGAGGTTTGTTCCCCGAGCCCAGTTTCCCTTTGCAGAATGCAGCTCCTAGCAGCGCGTTTTGTGCGGTTTCGGAGCTAGGCCCTAGGTGGGGCCCTCCCGAGCTGGCTCTGGGGGGGTTGCTAGGGCCAGTGCACACAGGGCTTCTTCAGGCCAAATCAGCCTTCTCCGCGAAGGAGAAGACGTTTGGAGTGGGTTTCCAGCGGCGGAGACCACCAGCCAAGCAGCAGTGCCCACGGAGCCAGAGGCAGCCCAGACCCTCCCTGGCCCTATGGGGAGCCTAGGGCTAGGTGAGAACCAGGCAGGCGCTGCGCTCCTGAGCCAAGCCGCATCGGGGCTGAGGTTTGTTCCCCGAGCCCAGTTTCCCTTTGCAGAATGCAGCTCCTAGCAGCGCGTTTTGTGCGGTTTCGGAGCTAGGCCCTAGGTGGGGCCCTCCCGAGCTGGCTCTGGGGGGGTTGCTAGGGCCAGTGCACACAGGGCTTCTTCAGGCCAAATCAGCCTTCTCCGCGAAGGAGAAGACGTTTGGAGTGGGTTTCCAGCGGCGGAGACCACCAGCCAAGCAGCAGTGCCCACGGAGCCAGAGGCAGCCCAGACCCTCCTTGGCCCTATGGGCAGCGTAGGGCTAGGTGAGAACCAGGCAGGCGCTGCGCTCCTGAGCCAAGCCGCATCGGGGCTGAGGTTTGTTCCCCGAGCCCAGTTTCCCTTTGCAGAATGCAGCTCCTAGCAGCGCGTTTTGTGCGGTTTCGGAGCTAGGCCCTAGGTGGGGCCCTCCCGAGCTGGCTCTGGGGGGGTTGCTAGGGCCAGTGCACACAGGGCTTCTTCAGGCCAAATCAGCCTTCTCCGCGAAGGAGAAGACGTTTGGAGTTGGTTTCCAGCGGCGGAGACCACCAGCCAAGCAGCAGTGCCCACGGAGCCAGAGGCAGCCCAGACCCTCCCTGGCCCTATGGGGAGCCTAGGGCTAGGTGAGAACCAGGCAGGCGCTGCGCTCCTGAGCCAAGCCGCATCGGGGCTGAGGTTTGTTCCCCGAGCCCAGTTTCCCTTTGCAGAATGCAGCTCCTAGCAGCGCGTTTTGTGCGGTTTCGGAGCTAGGCCCTAGGTGGGGCCCTCCCGAGCTGGCTCTGGGGGGGTTGCTAGGGCCAGTGCACACAGGGCTTCTTCAGGCCAAATCAGCCTTCTCCGCGAAGGAGAAGACGTTTGGAGTGGGTTTCCAGCGGCGGAGACCACCAGCCAAGCAGCAGTGCCCACGGAGCCAGAGGCAGCCCAGACCCTCCCTGGCCCTATGGGGAGCCTAGGGCTAGGTGAGAACCAGGCAGGCGCTGCGCTCCTGAGCCAAGCCGCATCGGGGCTGAGGTTTGTTCCCCGAGCCCAGTTTCCCTTTGCAGAATGCAGCTCCTAGCAGCGCGTTTTGTGCGGTTTCGGAGCTAGGCCCTAGGTGGGGCCCTCCCGAGCTGGCTCTGGGGGGGTTGCTAGGGCCAGTGCACACAGGGCTTCTTCAGGCCAAATCAGCCTTCTCCGCGAAGGAGAAGACGTTTGGAGTGGGTTTCCAGCGGCGGAGACCACCAGCCAAGCAGCAGTGCCCACGGAGCCAGAGGCAGCCCAGACCCTCCCTGGCCCTATGGGCAGCCTAGGGCTAGGTGAGAACCAGGCAGGCGCTGCGCTCCTGAGCCAAGCCGCATCGGGGCTGAGGTTTGTTCCCCGAGCCCAGTTTCCCTTTGCAGAATGCAGCTCCTAGCAGCGCGTTTTGTGCGGTTTCGGAGCTAGGCCCTAGGTGGGGCCCTCCCGAGCTGGCTCTGGGGGGGTTGCTAGGGCCAGTGCACACAGGGCTTCTTCAGGCCAAATCAGCCTTCTCCGCGAAGGAGAAGACGTTTGGAGTGGGTTTCCAGCGGCGGAGACCACCAGCCAAGCAGCAGTGCCCACGGAGCCAGAGGCAGCCCAGACCCTCCCTGGCCCTATGGGCAGCCTAGGGCTAGGTGAGAACCAGGCAGGCGCTGCGCTCCTGAGCCAAGCCGCATCGGGGCTGAGGTTTGTTCCCCGAGCCCAGTTTCCCTTTGCAGAATGCAGCTCCTAGCAGCGCGTTTTGTGCGGTTTCGGAGCTAGGCCCTAGGTGGGGCCCTCCCGAGCTGGCTCTGGGGGGGTTGCTAGGGCCAGTGCACACAGGGCTTCTTCAGGCCAAATCAGCCTTCTCCGCGAAGGAGAAGACGTTTGGAGTTGGTTTCCAGCGGCGGAGACCACCAGCCAAGCAGCAGTGCCCACGGAGCCAGAGGCAGCCCAGACCCTCCCTGGCCCTATGGGGAGCCTAGGGCTAGGTGAGAACCAGGCAGGCGCTGCGCTCCTGAGCCAAGCCGCATCGGGGCTGAGGTTTGTTCCCCGAGCCCAGTTTCCCTTTGCAGAATGCAGCTCCTAGCAGCGCGTTTTGTGCGGTTTCGGAGCTAGGCCCTAGGTGGGGCCCTCCCGAGCTGGCTCTGGGGGGGTTGCTAGGGCCAGTGCACACAGGGCTTCTTCAGGCCAAATCAGCCTTCTCCGCGAAGGAGAAGACGTTTGGAGTGGGTTTCCAGCGGCGGAGACCACCAGCCAAGCAGCAGTGCCCACGGAGCCAGAGGCAGCCCAGACCCTCCCTGGCCCTATGGGCAGCCTAGGGCTAGGTGAGAACCAGGCAGGCGCTGCGCTCCTGAGCCAAGCCGCATCGGGGCTGAGGTTTGTTCCCCGAGCCCAGTTTCCCTTTGCAGAATGCAGCTCCTAGCAGCGCGTTTTGTGCGGTTTCGGAGCTAGGCCCTAGGTGGGGCCCTCCCGAGCTGGCTCTGGGGGGGTTGCTAGGGCCAGTGCACACAGGGCTTCTTCAGGCCAAATCAGCCTTCTCCGCGAAGGAGAAGACGTTTGGAGTGGGTTTCCAGCGGCGGAGACCACCAGCCAAGCAGCAGTGCCCACGGAGCCAGAGGCAGCCCAGACCCTCCCTGGCCCTATGGGCAGCCTAGGGCTAGGTGAGAAGCAGGCAGGCGCTGCGCTCCTGAGCCAAGCCGCATCGGGGCTGAGGTTTGTTCCCCGAGCCCAGTTTCCCTTTGCAGAATGCAGCTCCTAGCAGCGCGTTTTGTGCGGTTTCGGAGCTAGGCCCTAGGTGGGGCCCTCCCGAGCTGGCTCTGGGGGGGTTGCTAGGGCCAGTGCACACTGGGCTTCTTCAGGCCAAATCAGCCTTCTCCGCGAAGGAGACGACGTTTGGAGTGGGTTTCCAGCGGCGGAGACCACCAGCCAAGCAGCAGTGCCCACGGAGCCAGAGGCAGCCCAGACCCTCCCTGGCCCTATGGGCAGCCTAGGGCTAGGTGAGAACCAGGCAGGCGCTGCGCTCCTGAGCCAAGCCGCATCGGGGCTGAGGTTTGTTCCCCGAGCCCAGTTTCCCTTTGCAGAATGCAGCTCCTAGCAGCGCGTTTTGTGCGGTTTCGGAGCTAGGCCCTAGGTGGGGCCCTCCCGAGCTGGCTCTGGGGGGGTTGCTAGGGCCAGTGCACACAGGGCTTCTTCAGGCCAAATCAGCCTTCTCCGCGAAGGAGAAGACGTTTGGAGTTGGTTTCCAGCGGCGGAGACCACCAGCCAAGCAGCAGTGCCCACGGAGCCAGAGGCAGCCCAGACCCTCCCTGGCCCTATGGGCAGCCTAGGGCTAGGTGAGAACCAGGCAGGCGCTGCGCTCCTGAGCCAAGCCGCATCGGGGCTGAGGTTTGTTCCCCGAGCCCAGTTTCCCTTTGCAGAATGCAGCTCCTAGCAGCGCGTTTTGTGCGGTTTCGGAGCTAGGCCCTAGGTGGGGCCCTCCCGAGCTGGCTCTGGGGGGGTTGCTAGGGCCAGTGCACACAGGGCTTCTTCAGGCCAAATCAGCCTTCTCCGCGAAGGAGAAGACGTTTGGAGTTGGTTTCCAGCGGCGGAGACCACCAGCCAAGCAGCAGTGCCCACGGAGCCAGAGGCAGCCCAGACCCTCCCTGGCCCTATGGGGAGCCTAGGGCTAGGTGAGAACCAGGCAGGCGCTGCGCTCCTGAGCCAAGCCGCATCGGGGCTGAGGTTTGTTCCCCGAGCCCAGTTTCCCTTTGCAGAATGCAGCTCCTAGCAGCGCGTTTTGTGCGGTTTCGGAGCTAGGCCCTAGGTGGGGCCCTCCCGAGCTGGCTCTGGGGGGGTTGCTAGGGCCAGTGCACACAGGGCTTCTTCAGGCCAAATCAGCCTTCTCCGCGAAGGAGAAGACGTTTGGAGTGGGTTTCCAGCGGCGGAGACCACCAGCCAAGCAGCAGTGCCCACGGAGCCAGAGGCAGCCCAGACCCTCCCTGGCCCTATGGGCAGCCTAGGGCTAGGTGAGAACCAGGCAGGCGCTGCGCTCCTGAGCCAAGCCGCATCGGGGCTGAGGTTTGTTCCCCGAGCCCAGTTTCCCTTTGCAGAATGCAGCTCCTAGCAGCGCGTTTTGTGCGGTTTCGGAGCTAGGCCCTAGGTGGGGCCCTCCCGAGCTGGCTCTGGGGGGGTTGCTAGGGCCAGTGCACACAGGGCTTCTTCAGGCCAAATCAGCCTTCTCCGCGAAGGAGAAGACGTTTGGAGTTGGTTTCCAGCGGCGGAGACCACCAGCCAAGCAGCAGTGCCCACGGAGCCAGAGGCAGCCCAGACCCTCCCTGGCCCTATGGGGAGCCTAGGGCTAGGTGAGAACCAGGCAGGCGCTGCGCTCCTGAGCCAAGCCGCATCGGGGCTGAGGTTTGTTCCCCGAGCCCAGTTTCCCTTTGCAGAATGCAGCTCCTAGCAGCGCGTTTTGTGCGGTTTCGGAGCTAGGCCCTAGGTGGGGCCCTCCCGAGCTGGCTCTGGGGGGGTTGCTAGGGCCAGTGCACACAGGGCTTCTTCAGGCCAAATCAGCCTTCTCCGCGAAGGAGAAGACGTTTGGAGTGGGTTTCCAGCGGCGGAGACCACCAGCCAAGCAGCAGTGCCCACGGAGCCAGAGGCAGCCCAGACCCTCCCTGGCCCTATGGGGAGCCTAGGGCTAGGTGAGAACCAGGCAGGCGCTGCGCTCCTGAGCCAAGCCGCATCGGGGCTGAGGTTTGTTCCCCGAGCCCAGTTTCCCTTTGCAGAATGCAGCTCCTAGCAGCGCGTTTTGTGCGGTTTCGGAGCTAGGCCCTAGGTGGGGCCCTCCCGAGCTGGCTCTGGGGGGGTTGCTAGGGCCAGTGCACACAGGGCTTCTTCAGGCCAAATCAGCCTTCTCCGCGAAGGAGAAGACGTTTGGAGTGGGTTTCCAGCGGCGGAGACCACCAGCCAAGCAGCAGTGCCCACGGAGCCAGAGGCAGCCCAGACCCTCCCTGGCCCTATGGGCAGCCTAGGGCTAGGTGAGAACCAGGCAGGCGCTGCGCTCCTGAGCCAAGCCGCATCGGGGCTGAGGTTTGTTCCCCGAGCCCAGTTTCCCTTTGCAGAATGCAGCTCCTAGCAGCGCGTTTTGTGCGGTTTCGGAGCTAGGCCCTAGGTGGGGCCCTCCCGAGCTGGCTCTGGGGGGGTTGCTAGGGCCAGTGCACACAGGGCTTCTTCAGGCCAAATCAGCCTTCTCCGCGAAGGAGAAGACGTTTGGAGTGGGTTTCCAGCGGCGGAGACCACCAGCCAAGCAGCAGTGCCCACGGAGCCAGAGGCAGCCCAGACCCTCCCTGGCCCTATGGGGAGCCTAGGGCTAGGTGAGAACCAGGCAGGCGCTGCGCTCCTGAGCCAAGCCGCATCGGGGCTGAGGTTTGTTCCCCGAGCCCAGTTTCCCTTTGCAGAATGCAGCTCCTAGCAGCGCGTTTTGTGCGGTTTCGGAGCTAGGCCCTAGGTGGGGCCCTCCCGAGCTGGCTCTGGGGGGGTTGCTAGGGCCAGTGCACACAGGGCTTCTTCAGGCCAAATCAGCCTTCTCCGCGAAGGAGAAGACGTTTGGAGTGGGTTTCCAGCGGCGGAGACCACCAGCCAAGCAGCAGTGCCCACGGAGCCAGAGGCAGCCCAGACCCTCCTTGGCCCTATGGGCAGCCTAGGGCTAGGTGAGAACCAGGCAGGCGCTGCGCTCCTGAGCCAAGCCGCATCGGGGCTGAGGTTTGTTCCCCGAGCCCAGTTTCCCTTTGCAGAATGCAGCTCCTAGCAGCGCGTTTTGTGCGGTTTCGGAGCTAGGCCCTAGGTGGGGCCCTCCCGAGCTGGCTCTGGGGGGGTTGCTAGGGCCAGTGCACACAGGGCTTCTTCAGGCCAAATCAGCCTTCTCCGCGAAGGAGAAGACGTTTGGAGTTGGTTTCCAGCGGCGGAGACCACCAGCCAAGCAGCAGTGCCCACGGAGCCAGAGGCAGCCCAGACCCTCCTTGGCCCTATGGGCAGCCTAGGGCTAGGTGAGAACCAGGCAGGCGCTGCGCTCCTGAGCCAAGCCGCATCGGGGCTGAGGTTTGTTCCCCGAGCCCAGTTTCCCTTTGCAGAATGCAGCTCCTAGCAGCGCGTTTTGTGCGGTTTCGGAGCTAGGCCCTAGGTGGGGCCCTCCCGAGCTGGCTCTGGGGGGGTTGCTAGGGCCAGTGCACACAGGGCTTCTTCAGGCCAAATCAGCCTTCTCCGCGAAGGAGACGACGTTTGGAGTGGGTTTCCAGCGGCGGAGACCACCAGCCAAGCAGCAGTGCCCACGGAGCCAGAGGCAGCCCAGACCCTCCCTGGCCCTATGGGCAGCCTAGGGCTAGGTGAGAAGCAGGCAGGCGCTGCGCTCCTGAGCCAAGCCGCATCGGGGCTGAGGTTTGTTCCCCGAGCCCAGTTTCCCTTTGCAGAATGCAGCTCCTAGCAGCGCGTTTTGTGCGGTTTCGGAGCTAGGCCCTAGGTGGGGCCCTCCCGAGCTGGCTCTGGGGGGGTTGCTAGGGCCAGTGCACACAGGGCTTCTTCAGGCCAAATCAGCCTTCTCCGCGAAGGAGAAGACGTTTGGAGTGGGTTTCCAGCGGCGGAGACCACCAGCCAAGCAGCAGTGCCCACGGAGCCAGAGGCAGCCCAGACCCTCCTTGGCCCTATGGGGAGCCTAGGGCTAGGTGAGAACCAGGCAGGCGCTGCGCTCCTGAGCCAAGCCGCATCGGGGCTGAGGTTTGTTCCCCGAGCCCAGTTTCCCTTTGCAGAATGCAGCTCCTAGCAGCGCGTTTTGTGCGGTTTCGGAGCTAGGCCCTAGGTGGGGCCCTCCCGAGCTGGCTCTGGGGGGGTTGCTAGGGCCAGTGCACACAGGGCTTCTTCAGGCCAAATCAGCCTTCTCCGCGAAGGAGAAGACGTTTGGAGTGGGTTTCCAGCGGCGGAGACCACCAGCCAAGCAGCAGTGCCCACGGAGCCAGAGGCAGCCCAGACCCTCCCTGGCCCTATGGGGAGCCTAGGGCTAGGTGAGAACCAGGCAGGCGCTGCGCTCCTGAGCCAAGCCGCATCGGGGCTGAGGTTTGTTCCCCGAGCCCAGTTTCCCTTTGCAGAATGCAGCTCCTAGCAGCGCGTTTTGTGCGGTTTCGGAGCTAGGCCCTAGGTGGGGCCCTCCCGAGCTGGCTCTGGGGGGGTTGCTAGGGCCAGTGCACACAGGGCTTCTTCAGGCCAAATCAGCCTTCTCCGCGAAGGAGAAGACGTTTGGAGTGGGTTTCCAGCGGCGGAGACCACCAGCCAAGCAGCAGTGCCCACGGAGCCAGAGGCAGCCCAGACCCTCCCTGGCCCTATGGGGAGCCTAGGGCTAGGTGAGAACCAGGCAGGCGCTGCGCTCCTGAGCCAAGCCGCATCGGGGCTGAGGTTTGTTCCCCGAGCCCAGTTTCCCTTTGCAGAATGCAGCTCCTAGCAGCGCGTTTTGTGCGGTTTCGGAGCTAGGCCCTAGGTGGGGCCCTCCCGAGCTGGCTCTGGGGGGGTTGCTAGGGCCAGTGCACACAGGGCTTCTTCAGGCCAAATCAGCCTTCTCCGCGAAGGAGACGACGTTTGGAGTGGGTTTCCAGCGGCGGAGACCACCAGCCAAGCAGCAGTGCCCACGGAGCCAGAGGCAGCCCAGACCCTCCCTGGCCCTATGGGGAGCCTAGGGCTAGGTGAGAACCAGGCAGGCGCTGCGCTCCTGAGCCAAGCCGCATCGGGGCTGAGGTTTGTTCCCCGAGCCCAGTTTCCCTTTGCAGAATGCAGCTCCTAGCAGCGCGTTTTGTGCGGTTTCGGAGCTAGGCCCTAGGTGGGGCCCTCCCGAGCTGGCTCTGGGGGGGTTGCTAGGGCCAGTGCACACAGGGCTTCTTCAGGCCAAATCAGCCTTCTCCGCGAAGGAGACGACGTTTGGAGTGGGTTTCCAGCGGCGGAGACCACCAGCCAAGCAGCAGTGCCCACGGAGCCAGAGGCAGCCCAGACCCTCCCTGGCCCTATGGGGAGCCTAGGGCTAGGTGAGAACCAGGCAGGCGCTGCGCTCCTGAGCCAAGCCGCATCGGGGCTGAGGTTTGTTCCCCGAGCCCAGTTTCCCTTTGCAGAATGCAGCTCCTAGCAGCGCGTTTTGTGCGGTTTCGGAGCTAGGCCCTAGGTGGGGCCCTCCCGAGCTGGCTCTGGGGGGGTTGCTAGGGCCAGTGCACACAGGGCTTCTTCAGGCCAAATCAGCCTTCTCCGCGAAGGAGAAGACGTTTGGAGTGGGTTTCCAGCGGCGGAGACCACCAGCCAAGCAGCAGTGCCCACGGAGCCAGAGGCAGCCCAGACCCTCCTTGGCCCTATGGGCAGCCTAGGGCTAGGTGAGAACCAGGCAGGCGCTGCGCTCCTGAGCCAAGCCGCATCGGGGCTGAGGTTTGTTCCCCGAGCCCAGTTTCCCTTTGCAGAATGCAGCTCCTAGCAGCGCGTTTTGTGCGGTTTCGGAGCTAGGCCCTAGGTGGGGCCCTCCCGAGCTGGCTCTGGGGGGGTTGCTAGGGCCAGTGCACACAGGGCTTCTTCAGGCCAAATCAGCCTTCTCCGCGAAGGAGACGACGTTTGGAGTGGGTTTCCAGCGGCGGAGACCACCAGCCAAGCAGCAGTGCCCACGGAGCCAGAGGCAGCCCAGACCCTCCCTGGCCCTATGGGCAGCCTAGGGCTAGGTGAGAAGCAGGCAGGCGCTGCGCTCCTGAGCCAAGCCGCATCGGGGCTGAGGTTTGTTCCCCGAGCCCAGTTTCCCTTTGCAGAATGCAGCTCCTAGCAGCGCGTTTTGTGCGGTTTCGGAGCTAGGCCCTAGGTGGGGCCCTCCCGAGCTGGCTCTGGGGGGGTTGCTAGGGCCAGTGCACACAGGGCTTCTTCAGGCCAAATCAGCCTTCTCCGCGAAGGAGACGACGTTTGGAGTGCGTTTCCAGCGGCGGAGACCACCAGCCAAGCAGCAGTGCCCACGGAGCCAGAGGCAGCCCAGACCCTCCCTGGCCCTATGGGGAGCCTAGGGCTAGGTGAGAACCAGGCAGGCGCTGCGCTCCTGAGCCAAGCCGCATCGGGGCTGAGGTTTGTTCCCCGAGCCCAGTTTCCCTTTGCAGAATGCAGCTCCTAGCAGCGCGTTTTGTGCGGTTTCGGAGCTAGGCCCTAGGTGGGGCCCTCCCGAGCTGGCTCTGGGGGGGTTGCTAGGGCCAGTGCACACAGGGCTTCTTCAGGCCAAATCAGCCTTCTCCGCGAAGGAGAAGACGTTTGGAGTGGGTTTCCAGCGGCGGAGACCACCAGCCAAGCAGCAGTGCCCACGGAGCCAGAGGCAGCCCAGACCCTCCCTGGCCCTATGGGGAGCCTAGGGCTAGGTGAGAACCAGGCAGGCGCTGCGCTCCTGAGCCAAGCCGCATCGGGGCTGAGGTTTGTTCCCCGAGCCCAGTTTCCCTTTGCAGAATGCAGCTCCTAGCAGCGCGTTTTGTGCGGTTTCGGAGCTAGGCCCTAGGTGGGGCCCTCCCGAGCTGGCTCTGGGGGGGTTGCTAGGGCCAGTGCACACAGGGCTTCTTCAGGCCAAATCAGCCTTCTCCGCGAAGGAGAAGACGTTTGGAGTGGGTTTCCAGCGGCGGAGACCACCAGCCAAGCAGCAGTGCCCACGGAGCCAGAGGCAGCCCAGACCCTCCCTGGCCCTATGGGGAGCCTAGGGCTAGGTGAGAACCAGGCAGGCGCTGCGCTCCTGAGCCAAGCCGCATCGGGGCTGAGGTTTGTTCCCCGAGCCCAGTTTCCCTTTGCAGAATGCAGCTCCTAGCAGCGCGTTTTGTGCGGTTTCGGAGCTAGGCCCTAGGTGGGGCCCTCCCGAGCTGGCTCTGGGGGGGTTGCTAGGGCCAGTGCACACAGGGCTTCTTCAGGCCAAATCAGCCTTCTCCGCGAAGGAGAAGACGTTTGGAGTTGGTTTCCAGCGGCGGAGACCACCAGCCAAGCAGCAGTGCCCACGGAGCCAGAGGCAGCCCAGACCCTCCCTGGCCCTATGGGCAGCCTAGGGCTAGGTGAGAACCAGGCAGGCGCTGCGCTCCTGAGCCAAGCCGCATCGGGGCTGAGGTTTGTTCCCCGAGCCCAGTTTCCCTTTGCAGAATGCAGCTCCTAGCAGCGCGTTTTGTGCGGTTTCGGAGCTAGGCCCTAGGTGGGGCCCTCCCGAGCTGGCTCTGGGGGGGTTGCTAGGGCCAGTGCACACAGGGCTTCTTCAGGCCAAATCAGCCTTCTCCGCGAAGGAGAAGACGTTTGGAGTTGGTTTCCAGCGGCGGAGACCACCAGCCAAGCAGCAGTGCCCACGGAGCCAGAGGCAGCCCAGACCCTCCCTGGCCCTATGGGGAGCCTAGGGCTAGGTGAGAACCAGGCAGGCGCTGCGCTCCTGAGCCAAGCCGCATCGGGGCTGAGGTTTGTTCCCCGAGCCCAGTTTCCCTTTGCAGAATGCAGCTCCTAGCAGCGCGTTTTGTGCGGTTTCGGAGCTAGGCCCTAGGTGGGGCCCTCCCGAGCTGGCTCTGGGGGGGTTGCTAGGGCCAGTGCACACAGGGCTTCTTCAGGCCAAATCAGCCTTCTCCGCGAAGGAGAAGACGTTTGGAGTGGGTTTCCAGCGGCGGAGACCACCAGCCAAGCAGCAGTGCCCACGGAGCCAGAGGCAGCCCAGACCCTCCCTGGCCCTATGGGGAGCCTAGGGCTAGGTGAGAACCAGGCAGGCGCTGCGCTCCTGAGCCAAGCCGCATCGGGGCTGAGGTTTGTTCCCCGAGCCCAGTTTCCCTTTGCAGAATGCAGCTCCTAGCAGCGCGTTTTGTGCGGTTTCGGAGCTAGGCCCTAGGTGGGGCCCTCCCGAGCTGGCTCTGGGGGGGTTGCTAGGGCCAGTGCACACAGGGCTTCTTCAGGCCAAATCAGCCTTCTCCGCGAAGGAGAAGACGTTTGGAGTTGGTTTCCAGCGGCGGAGACCACCAGCCAAGCAGCAGTGCCCACGGAGCCAGAGGCAGCCCAGACCCTCCCTGGCCCTATGGGGAGCCTAGGGCTAGGTGAGAACCAGGCAGGCGCTGCGCTCCTGAGCCAAGCCGCATCGGGGCTGAGGTTTGTTCCCCGAGCCCAGTTTCCCTTTGCAGAATGCAGCTCCTAGCAGCGCGTTTTGTGCGGTTTCGGAGCTAGGCCCTAGGTGGGGCCCTCCCGAGCTGGCTCTGGGGGGGTTGCTAGGGCCAGTGCACACAGGGCTTCTTCAGGCCAAATCAGCCTTCTCCGCGAAGGAGAAGACGTTTGGAGTTGGTTTCCAGCGGCGGAGACCACCAGCCAAGCAGCAGTGCCCACGGAGCCAGAGGCAGCCCAGACCCTCCTTGGCCCTATGGGCAGTCTAGGGCTAGGTGAGAACCAGGCAGGCGCTGCGCTCCTGAGCCAAGCCGCATCGGGGCTGAGGTTTGTTCCCCGAGCCCAGTTTCCCTTTGCAGAATGCAGCTCCTAGCAGCGCGTTTTGTGCGGTTTCGGAGCTAGGCCCTAGGTGGGGCCCTCCCGAGCTGGCTCTGGGGGGGTTGCTAGGGCCAGTGCACACAGGGCTTCTTCAGGCCAAATCAGCCTTCTCCGCGAAGGAGAAGACGTTTGGAGTTGGTTTCCAGCGGCGGAGACCACCAGCCAAGCAGCAGTGCCCACGGAGCCAGAGGCAGCCCAGACCCTCCTTGGCCCTATGGGCAGCCTAGGGCTAGGTGAGAACCAGGCAGGCGCTGCGCTCCTGAGCCAAGCCGCATCGGGGCTGAGGTTTGTTCCCCGAGCCCAGTTTCCCTTTGCAGAATGCAGCTCCTAGCAGCGCGTTTTGTGCGGTTTCGGAGCTAGGCCCTAGGTGGGGCCCTCCCGAGCTGGCTCTGGGGGGGTTGCTAGGGCCAGTGCACACAGGGCTTCTTCAGGCCAAATCAGCCTTCTCCGCGAAGGAGACGACGTTTGGAGTGGGTTTCCAGCGGCGGAGACCACCAGCCAAGCAGCAGTGCCCACGGAGCCAGAGGCAGCCCAGACCCTCCCTGGCCCTATGGGGAGCCTAGGGCTAGGTGAGAAGCAGGCAGGCGCTGCGCTCCTGAGCCAAGCCGCATCGGGGCTGAGGTTTGTTCCCCGAGCCCAGTTTCCCTTTGCAGAATGCAGCTCCTAGCAGCGCGTTTTGTGCGGTTTCGGAGCTAGGCCCTAGGTGGGGCCCTCCCGAGCTGGCTCTGGGGGGGTTGCTAGGGCCAGTGCACACAGGGCTTCTTCAGGCCAAATCAGCCTTCTCCGCGAAGGAGAAGACGTTTGGAGTGGGTTTCCAGCGGCGGAGACCACCAGCCAAGCAGCAGTGCCCACGGAGCCAGAGGCAGCCCAGACCCTCCCTGGCCCTATGGGGAGCCTAGGGCTAGGTGAGAACCAGGCAGGCGCTGCGCTCCTGAGCCAAGCCGCATCGGGGCTGAGGTTTGTTCCCCGAGCCCAGTTTCCCTTTGCAGAATGCAGCTCCTAGCAGCGCGTTTTGTGCGGTTTCGGAGCTAGGCCCTAGGTGGGGCCCTCCCGAGCTGGCTCTGGGGGGGTTGCTAGGGCCAGTGCACACAGGGCTTCTTCAGGCCAAATCAGCCTTCTCCGCGAAGGAGAAGACGTTTGGAGTTGGTTTCCAGCGGCGGAGACCACCAGCCAAGCAGCAGTGCCCACGGAGCCAGAGGCAGCCCAGACCCTCCCTGGCCCTATGGGGAGCCTAGGGCTAGGTGAGAACCAGGCAGGCGCTGCGCTCCTGAGCCAAGCCGCATCGGGGCTGAGGTTTGTTCCCCGAGCCCAGTTTCCCTTTGCAGAATGCAGCTCCTAGCAGCGCGTTTTGTGCGGTTTCGGAGCTAGGCCCTAGGTGGGGCCCTCCCGAGCTGGCTCTGGGGGGGTTGCTAGGGCCAGTGCACACAGGGCTTCTTCAGGCCAAATCAGCCTTCTCCGCGAAGGAGAAGACGTTTGGAGTGGGTTTCCAGCGGCGGAGACCACCAGCCAAGCAGCAGTGCCCACGGAGCAAGAGGCAGCCCAGACCCTCCTTGGCCCTATGGGGAGCCTAGGGCTAGGTGAGAACCAGGCAGGCGCTGCGCTCCTGAGCCAAGCCGCATCGGGGCTGAGGTTTGTTCCCCGAGCCCAGTTTCCCTTTGCAGAATGCAGCTCCTAGCAGCGCGTTTTGTGCGGTTTCGGAGCTAGGCCCTAGGTGGGGCCCTCCCGAGCTGGCTCTGGGGGGGTTGCTAGGGCCAGTGCACACAGGGCTTCTTCAGGCCAAATCAGCCTTCTCCGCGAAGGAGAAGACGTTTGGAGTGGGTTTCCAGCGGCGGAGACCACCAGCCAAGCAGCAGTGCCCACGGAGCCAGAGGCAGCCCAGACCCTCCCTGGCCCTATGGGGAGCCTAGGGCTAGGTGAGAACCAGGCAGGCGCTGCGCTCCTGAGCCAAGCCGCATCGGGGCTGAGGTTTGTTCCCCGAGCCCAGTTTCCCTTTGCAGAATGCAGCTCCTAGCAGCGCGTTTTGTGCGGTTTCGGAGCTAGGCCCTAGGTGGGGCCCTCCCGAGCTGGCTCTGGGGGGGTTGCTAGGGCCAGTGCACACAGGGCTTCTTCAGGCCAAATCAGCCTTCTCCGCGAAGGAGAAGACGTTTGGAGTTGGTTTCCAGCGGCGGAGACCACCAGCCAAGCAGCAGTGCCCACGGAGCCAGAGGCAGCCCAGACCCTCCCTGGCCCTATGGGGAGCCTAGGGCTAGGTGAGAACCAGGCAGGCGCTGCGCTCCTGAGCCAAGCCGCATCGGGGCTGAGGTTTGTTCCCCGAGCCCAGTTTCCCTTTGCAGAATGCAGCTCCTAGCAGCGCGTTTTGTGCGGTTTCGGAGCTAGGCCCTAGGTGGGGCCCTCCCGAGCTGGCTCTGGGGGGGTTGCTAGGGCCAGTGCACACAGGGCTTCTTCAGGCCAAATCAGCCTTCTCCGCGAAGGAGAAGACGTTTGGAGTGGGTTTCCAGCGGCGGAGACCACCAGCCAAGCAGCAGTGCCCACGGAGCCAGAGGCAGCCCAGACCCTCCCTGGCCCTATGGGGAGCCTAGGGCTAGGTGAGAACCAGGCAGGCGCTGCGCTCCTGAGCCAAGCCGCATCGGGGCTGAGGTTTGTTCCCCGAGCCCAGTTTCCCTTTGCAGAATGCAGCTCCTAGCAGCGCGTTTTGTGCGGTTTCGGAGCTAGGCCCTAGGTGGGGCCCTCCCGAGCTGGCTCTGGGGGGGTTGCTAGGGCCAGTGCACACAGGGCTTCTTCAGGCCAAATCAGCCTTCTCCGCGAAGGACAAGACGTTTGGAGTGGGTTTCCAGCGGCGGAGACCACCAGCCAAGCAGCAGTGCCCACGGAGCCAGAGGCAGCCCAGACCCTCCCTGGCCCTATGGGGAGCCTAGGGCTAGGTGAGAACCAGGCAGGCGCTGCGCTCCTGAGCCAAGCCGCATCGGGGCTGAGGTTTGTTCCCCGAGCCCAGTTTCCCTTTGCAGAATGCAGCTCCTAGCAGCGCGTTTTGTGCGGTTTCGGAGCTAGGCCCTAGGTGGGGCCCTCCCGAGCTGGCTCTGGGGGGGTTGCTAGGGCCAGTGCACACAGGGCTTCTTCAGGCCAAATCAGCCTTCTCCGCGAAGGAGAAGACGTTTGGAGTGGGTTTCCAGCGGCGGAGACCACCAGCCAAGCAGCAGTGCCCACGGAGCCAGAGGCAGCCCAGACCCTCCCTGGCCCTATGGGGAGCCTAGGGCTAGGTGAGAACCAGGCAGGCGCTGCGCTCCTGAGCCAAGCCGCATCGGGGCTGAGGTTTGTTCCCCGAGCCCAGTTTCCCTTTGCAGAATGCAGCTCCTAGCAGCGCGTTTTGTGCGGTTTCGGAGCTAGGCCCTAGGTGGGGCCCTCCCGAGCTGGCTCTGGGGGGGTTGCTAGGGCCAGTGCACACAGGGCTTCTTCAGGCCAAATCAGCCTTCTCCGCGAAGGAGAAGACGTTTGGAGTGGGTTTCCAGCGGCGGAGACCACCAGCCAAGCAGCAGTGCCCACGGAGCCAGAGGCAGCCCAGACCCTCCTTGGCCCTATGGGGAGCCTAGGGCTAGGTGAGAACCAGGCAGGCGCTGCGCTCCTGAGCCAAGCCGCATCGGGGCTGAGGTTTGTTCCCCGAGCCCAGTTTCCCTTTGCAGAATGCAGCTCCTAGCAGCGCGTTTTGTGCGGTTTCGGAGCTAGGCCCTAGGTGGGGCCCTCCCGAGCTGGCTCTGGGGGGGTTGCTAGGGCCAGTGCACACAGGGCTTCTTCAGGCCAAATCAGCCTTCTCCGCGAAGGAGACGACGTTTGGAGTGCGTTTCCAGCGGCGGAGACCACCAGCCAAGCAGCAGTGCCCACGGAGCCAGAGGCAGCCCAGACCCTCCCTGGCCCTATGGGGAGCCTAGGGCTAGGTGAGAACCAGGCAGGCGCTGCGCTCCTGAGCCAAGCCGCATCGGGGCTGAGGTTTGTTCCCCGAGCCCAGTTTCCCTTTGCAGAATGCAGCTCCTAGCAGCGCGTTTTGTGCGGTTTCGGAGCTAGGCCCTAGGTGGGGCCCTCCCGAGCTGGCTCTGGGGGGGTTGCTAGGGCCAGTGCACACAGGGCTTCTTCAGGCCAAATCAGCCTTCTCCGCGAAGGAGAAGACGTTTGGAGTGGGTTTCCAGCGGCGGAGACCACCAGCCAAGCAGCAGTGCCCACGGAGCCAGAGGCAGCCCAGACCCTCCCTGGCCCTATGGGGAGCCTAGGGCTAGGTGAGAACCAGGCAGGCGCTGCGCTCCTGAGCCAAGCCGCATCGGGGCTGAGGTTTGTTCCCCGAGCCCAGTTTCCCTTTGCAGAATGCAGCTCCTAGCAGCGCGTTTTGTGCGGTTTCGGAGCTAGGCCCTAGGTGGGGCCCTCCCGAGCTGGCTCTGGGGGGGTTGCTAGGGCCAGTGCGCACAGGGCTTCTTCAGGCCAAATCAGCCTTCTCCGCGAAGGAGAAGACGTTTGGAGTGGGTTTCCAGCGGCGGAGACCACCAGCCAAGCAGCAGTGCCCACGGAGCCAGAGGCAGCCCAGACCCTCCCTGGCCCTATGGGGAGCCTAGGGCTAGGTGAGAACCAGGCAGGCGCTGCGCTCCTGAGCCAAGCCGCATCGGGGCTGAGGTTTGTTCCCCGAGCCCAGTTTCCCTTTGCAGAATGCAGCTCCTAGCAGCGCGTTTTGTGCGGTTTCGGAGCTAGGCCCTAGGTGGGGCCCTCCCGAGCTGGCTCTGGGGGGGTTGCTAGGGCCAGTGCACACAGGGCTTCTTCAGGCCAAATCAGCCTTCTCCGCGAAGGAGAAGACGTTTGGAGTGGGTTTCCAGCGGCGGAGACCACCAGCCAAGCAGCAGTGCCCACGGAGCCAGAGGCAGCCCAGACCCTCCCTGGCCCTATGGGGAGCCTAGGGCTAGGTGAGAACCAGGCAGGCGCTGCGCTCCTGAGCCAAGCCGCATCGGGGCTGAGGTTTGTTCCCCGAGCCCAGTTTCCCTTTGCAGAATGCAGCTCCTAGCAGCGCGTTTTGTGCGGTTTCGGAGCTAGGCCCTAGGTGGGGCCCTCCCGAGCTGGCTCTGGGGGGGTTGCTAGGGCCAGTGCACACAGGGCTTCTTCAGGCCAAATCAGCCTTCTCCGCGAAGGAGAAGACGTTTGGAGTTGGTTTCCAGCGGCGGAGACCACCAGCCAAGCAGCAGTGCCCACGGAGCCAGAGGCAGCCCAGACCCATGGGGAGCCTAGGGCTAGGTGAGAAGCAGGCAGGCGCTGCGCTCCTGAGCCAAGCCGCATCGGGGCTGAGGTTTGTTCCCCGAGCCCAGTTTCCCTTTGCAGAATGCAGCTCCTAGCAGCGCGTTTTGTGCGGTTTCGGAGCTAGGCCCTAGGTGGGGCCCTCCCGAGCTGGCTCTGGGGGGGTTGCTAGGGCCAGTGCACACAGGGCTTCTTCAGGCCAAATCAGCCTTCTCCGCGAAGGAGAAGACGTTTGGAGTTGGTTTCCAGCGGCGGAGACCACCAGCCAAGCAGCAGTGCCCACGGAGCCAGAGGCAGCCCAGACCCTCCCTGGCCCTATGGGGAGCCTAGGGCTAGGTGAGAACCAGGCAGGCGCTGCGCTCCTGAGCCAAGCCGCATCGGGGCTGAGGTTTGTTCCCCGAGCCCAGTTTCCCTTTGCAGAATGCAGCTCCTAGCAGCGCGTTTTGTGCGGTTTCGGAGCTAGGCCCTAGGTGGGGCCCTCCCGAGCTGGCTCTGGGGGGGTTGCTAGGGCCAGTGCACACAGGGCTTCTTCAGGCCAAATCAGCCTTCTCCGCGAAGGAGAAGACGTTTGGAGTTGGTTTCCAGCGGCGGAGACCACCAGCCAAGCAGCAGTGCCCACGGAGCCAGAGGCAGCCCAGACCCTCCCTGGCCCTATGGGCAGCCTAGGGCTAGGTGAGAACCAGGCAGGCGCTGCGCTCCTGAGCCAAGCCGCATCGGGGCTGAGGTTTGTTCCCCGAGCCCAGTTTCCCTTTGCAGAATGCAGCTCCTAGCAGCGCGTTTTGTGCGGTTTCGGAGCTAGGCCCTAGGTGGGGCCCTCCCGAGCTGGCTCTGGGGGGGTTGCTAGGGCCAGTGCACACAGGGCTTCTTCAGGCCAAATCAGCCTTCTCCGCGAAGGAGAAGACGTTTGGAGTTGGTTTCCAGCGGCGGAGACCACCAGCCAAGCAGCAGTGCCCACGGAGCCAGAGGCAGCCCAGACCCTCCTTGGCCCTATGGGCAGCCTAGGGCTAGGTGAGAACCAGGCAGGCGCTGCGCTCCTGAGCCAAGCCGCATCGGGGCTGAGGTTTGTTCCCCGAGCCCAGTTTCCCTTTGCAGAATGCAGCTCCTAGCAGCGCGTTTTGTGCGGTTTCGGAGCTAGGCCCTAGGTGGGGCCCTCCCGAGCTGGCTCTGGGGGGGTTGCTAGGGCCAGTGCACACAGGGCTTCTTCAGGCCAAATCAGCCTTCTCCGCGAAGGAGAAGACGTTTGGAGTGGGTTTCCAGCGGCGGAGACCACCAGCCAAGCAGCAGTGCCCACGGAGCCAGAGGCAGCCCAGACCCTCCCTGGCCCTATGGGGAGCCTAGGGCTAGGTGAGAACCAGGCAGGCGCTGCGCTCCTGAGCCAAGCCGCATCGGGGCTGAGGTTTGTTCCCCGAGCCCAGTTTCCCTTTGCAGAATGCAGCTCCTAGCAGCGCGTTTTGTGCGGTTTCGGAGCTAGGCCCTAGGTGGGGCCCTCCCGAGCTGGCTCTGGGGGGGTTGCTAGGGCCAGTGCACACAGGGCTTCTTCAGGCCAAATCAGCCTTCTCCGCGAAGGAGAAGACGTTTGGAGTGGGTTTCCAGCGGCGGAGACCACCAGCCAAGCAGCAGTGCCCACGGAGCCAGAGGCAGCCCAGACCCTCCCTGGCCCTATGGGGAGCCTAGGGCTAGGTGAGAACCAGGCAGGCGCTGCGCTCCTGAGCCAAGCCGCATCGGGGCTGAGGTTTGTTCCCCGAGCCCAGTTTCCCTTTGCAGAATGCAGCTCCTAGCAGCGCGTTTTGTGCGGTTTCGGAGCTAGGCCCTAGGTGGGGCCCTCCCGAGCTGGCTCTGGGGGGGTTGCTAGGGCCAGTGCACACAGGGCTTCTTCAGGCCAAATCAGCCTTCTCCGCGAAGGAGAAGACGTTTGGAGTTGGTTTCCAGCGGCGGAGACCACCAGCCAAGCAGCAGTGCCCACGGAGCCAGAGGCAGCCCAGACCCTCCCTGGCCCTATGGGGAGCCTAGGGCTAGGTGAGAACCAGGCAGGCGCTGCGCTCCTGAGCCAAGCCGCATCGGGGCTGAGGTTTGTTCCCCGAGCCCAGTTTCCCTTTGCAGAATGCAGCTCCTAGCAGCGCGTTTTGTGCGGTTTCGGAGCTAGGCCCTAGGTGGGGCCCTCCCGAGCTGGCTCTGGGGGGGTTGCTAGGGCCAGTGCACACAGGGCTTCTTCAGGCCAAATCAGCCTTCTCCGCGAAGGAGAAGACGTTTGGAGTGGGTTTCCAGCGGCGGAGACCACCAGCCAAGCAGCAGTGCCCACGGAGCCAGAGGCAGCCCAGACCCTCCCTGGCCCTATGGGGAGCCTAGGGCTAGGTGAGAACCAGGCAGGCGCTGCGCTCCTGAGCCAAGCCGCATCGGGGCTGAGGTTTGTTCCCCGAGCCCAGTTTCCCTTTGCAGAATGCAGCTCCTAGCAGCGCGTTTTGTGCGGTTTCGGAGCTAGGCCCTAGGTGGGGCCCTCCCGAGCTGGCTCTGGGGGGGTTGCTAGGGCCAGTGCACACAGGGCTTCTTCAGGCCAAATCAGCCTTCTCCGCGAAGGAGACGACGTTTGGAGTGGGTTTCCAGCGGCGGAGACCACCAGCCAAGCAGCAGTGCCCACGGAGCCAGAGGCAGCCCAGACCCTCCCTGGCCCTATGGGGAGCCTAGGGCTAGGTGAGAACCAGGCAGGCGCTGCGCTCCTGAGCCAAGCCGCATCGGGGCTGAGGTTTGTTCCCCGAGCCCAGTTTCCCTTTGCAGAATGCAGCTCCTAGCAGCGCGTTTTGTGCGGTTTCGGAGCTAGGCCCTAGGTGGGGCCCTCCCGAGCTGGCTCTGGGGGGGTTGCTAGGGCCAGTGCACACAGGGCTTCTTCAGGCCAAATCAGCCTTCTCCGCGAAGGAGAAGACGTTTGGAGTGGGTTTCCAGCGGCGGAGACCACCAGCCAAGCAGCAGTGCCCACGGAGCCAGAGGCAGCCCAGACCCTCCCTGGCCCTATGGGGAGCCTAGGGCTAGGTGAGAACCAGGCAGGCGCTGCGCTCCTGAGCCAAGCCGCATCGGGGCTGAGGTTTGTTCCCCGAGCCCAGTTTCCCTTTGCAGAATGCAGCTCCTAGCAGCGCGTTTTGTGCGGTTTCGGAGCTAGGCCCTAGGTGGGGCCCTCCCGAGCTGGCTCTGGGGGGGTTGCTAGGGCCAGTGCACACAGGGCTTCTTCAGGCCAAATCAGCCTTCTCCGCGAAGGAGACGACGTTTGGAGTGGGTTTCCAGCGGCGGAGACCACCAGCCAAGCAGCAGTGCCCACGGAGCCAGAGGCAGCCCAGACCCTCCCTGGCCCTATGGGGAGCCTAGGGCTAGGTGAGAACCAGGCAGGCGCTGCGCTCCTGAGCCAAGCCGCATCGGGGCTGAGGTTTGTTCCCCGAGCCCAGTTTCCCTTTGCAGAATGCAGCTCCTAGCAGCGCGTTTTGTGCGGTTTCGGAGCTAGGCCCTAGGTGGGGCCCTCCCGAGCTGGCTCTGGGGGGGTTGCTAGGGCCAGTGCACACAGGGCTTCTTCAGGCCAAATCAGCCTTCTCCGCGAAGGAGAAGACGTTTGGAGTGGGTTTCCAGCGGCGGAGACCACCAGCCAAGCAGCAGTGCCCACGGAGCCAGAGGCAGCCCAGACCCTCCCTGGCCCTATGGGGAGCCTAGGGCTAGGTGAGAACCAGGCAGGCGCTGCGCTCCTGAGCCAAGCCGCATCGGGGCTGAGGTTTGTTCCCCGAGCCCAGTTTCCCTTTGCAGAATGCAGCTCCTAGCAGCGCGTTTTGTGCGGTTTCGGAGCTAGGCCCTAGGTGGGGCCCTCCCGAGCTGGCTCTGGGGGGGTTGCTAGGGCCAGTGCACACAGGGCTTCTTCAGGCCAAATCAGCCTTCTCCGCGAAGGAGAAGACGTTTGGAGTGGGTTTCCAGCGGCGGAGACCACCAGCCAAGCAGCAGTGCCCACGGAGCCAGAGGCAGCCCAGACCCTCCCTGGCCCTATGGGGAGCCTAGGGCTAGGTGAGAACCAGGCAGGCGCTGCGCTCCTGAGCCAAGCCGCATCGGGGCTGAGGTTTGTTCCCCGAGCCCAGTTTCCCTTTGCAGAATGCAGCTCCTAGCAGCGCGTTTTGTGCGGTTTCGGAGCTAGGCCCTAGGTGGGGCCCTCCCGAGCTGGCTCTGGGGGGGTTGCTAGGGCCAGTGCACACAGGGCTTCTTCAGGCCAAATCAGCCTTCTCCGCGAAGGAGAAGACGTTTGGAGTGGGTTTCCAGCGGCGGAGACCACCAGCCAAGCAGCAGTGCCCACGGAGCCAGAGGCAGCCCAGACCCTCCCTGGCCCTATGGGGAGCCTAGGGCTAGGTGAGAACCAGGCAGGCGCTGCGCTCCTGAGCCAAGCCGCATCGGGGCTGAGGTTTGTTCCCCGAGCCCAGTTTCCCTTTGCAGAATGCAGCTCCTAGCAGCGCGTTTTGTGCGGTTTCGGAGCTAGGCCCTAGGTGGGGCCCTCCCGAGCTGGCTCTGGGGGGGTTGCTAGGGCCAGTGCACACAGGGCTTCTTCAGGCCAAATCAGCCTTCTCCGCGAAGGAGAAGACGTTTGGAGTGGGTTTCCAGCGGCGGAGACCACCAGCCAAGCAGCAGTGCCCACGGAGCCAGAGGCAGCCCAGACCCTCCCTGGCCCTATGGGGAGCCTAGGGCTAGGTGAGAACCAGGCAGGCGCTGCGCTCCTGAGCCAAGCCGCATCGGGGCTGAGGTTTGTTCCCCGAGCCCAGTTTCCCTTTGCAGAATGCAGCTCCTAGCAGCGCGTTTTGTGCGGTTTCGGAGCTAGGCCCTAGGTGGGGCCCTCCCGAGCTGGCTCTGGGGGGGTTGCTAGGGCCAGTGCACACAGGGCTTCTTCAGGCCAAATCAGCCTTCTCCGCGAAGGAGACGACGTTTGGAGTGGGTTTCCAGCGGCGGAGACCACCAGCCAAGCAGCAGTGCCCACGGAGCCAGAGGCAGCCCAGACCCTCCCTGGCCCTATGGGGAGCCTAGGGCTAGGTGAGAACCAGGCAGGCGCTGCGCTCCTGAGCCAAGCCGCATCGGGGCTGAGGTTTGTTCCCCGAGCCCAGTTTCCCTTTGCAGAATGCAGCTCCTAGCAGCGCGTTTTGTGCGGTTTCGGAGCTAGGCCCTAGGTGGGGCCCTCCCGAGCTGGCTCTGGGGGGGTTGCTAGGGCCAGTGCACACAGGGCTTCTTCAGGCCAAATCAGCCTTCTCCGCGAAGGAGAAGACGTTTGGAGTGGGTTTCCAGCGGCGGAGACCACCAGCCAAGCAGCAGTGCCCACGGAGCCAGAGGCAGCCCAGACCCTCCCTGGCCCTATGGGGAGCCTAGGGCTAGGTGAGAACCAGGCAGGCGCTGCGCTCCTGAGCCAAGCCGCATCGGGGCTGAGGTTTGTTCCCCGAGCCCAGTTTCCCTTTGCAGAATGCAGCTCCTAGCAGCGCGTTTTGTGCGGTTTCGGAGCTAGGCCCTAGGTGGGGCCCTCCCGAGCTGGCTCTGGGGGGGTTGCTAGGGCCAGTGCACACAGGGCTTCTTCAGGCCAAATCAGCCTTCTCCGCGAAGGAGAAGACGTTTGGAGTGGGTTTCCAGCGGCGGAGACCACCAGCCAAGCAGCAGTGCCCACGGAGCCAGAGGCAGCCCAGACCCTCCCTGGCCCTATGGGGAGCCTAGGGCTAGGTGAGAACCAGGCAGGCGCTGCGCTCCTGAGCCAAGCCGCATCGGGGCTGAGGTTTGTTCCCCGAGCCCAGTTTCCCTTTGCAGAATGCAGCTCCTAGCAGCGCGTTTTGTGCGGTTTCGGAGCTAGGCCCTAGGTGGGGCCCTCCCGAGCTGGCTCTGGGGGGGTTGCTAGGGCCAGTGCACACAGGGCTTCTTCAGGCCAAATCAGCCTTCTCCGCGAAGGAGAAGACGTTTGGAGTGGGTTTCCAGCGGCGGAGACCACCAGCCAAGCAGCAGTGCCCACGGAGCCAGAGGCAGCCCAGACCCTCCCTGGCCCTATGGGGAGCCTAGGGCTAGGTGAGAACCAGGCAGGCGCTGCGCTCCTGAGCCAAGCCGCATCGGGGCTGAGGTTTGTTCCCCGAGCCCAGTTTCCCTTTGCAGAATGCAGCTCCTAGCAGCGCGTTTTGTGCGGTTTCGGAGCTAGGCCCTAGGTGGGGCCCTCCCGAGCTGGCTCTGGGGGGGTTGCTAGGGCCAGTGCACACAGGGCTTCTTCAGGCCAAATCAGCCTTCTCCGCGAAGGAGAAGACGTTTGGAGTGGGTTTCCAGCGGCGGAGACCACCAGCCAAGCAGCAGTGCCCACGGAGCCAGAGGCAGCCCAGACCCTCCCTGGCCCTATGGGGAGCCTAGGGCTAGGTGAGAACCAGGCAGGCGCTGCGCTCCTGAGCCAAGCCGCATCGGGGCTGAGGTTTGTTCCCCGAGCCCAGTTTCCCTTTGCAGAATGCAGCTCCTAGCAGCGCGTTTTGTGCGGTTTCGGAGCTAGGCCCTAGGTGGGGCCCTCCCGAGCTGGCTCTGGGGGGGTTGCTAGGGCCAGTGCACACAGGGCTTCTTCAGGCCAAATCAGCCTTCTCCGCGAAGGAGACGACGTTTGGAGTGGGTTTCCAGCGGCGGAGACCACCAGCCAAGCAGCAGTGCCCACGGAGCCAGAGGCAGCCCAGACCCTCCCTGGCCCTATGGGGAGCCTAGGGCTAGGTGAGAACCAGGCAGGCGCTGCGCTCCTGAGCCAAGCCGCATCGGGGCTGAGGTTTGTTCCCCGAGCCCAGTTTCCCTTTGCAGAATGCAGCTCCTAGCAGCGCGTTTTGTGCGGTTTCGGAGCTAGGCCCTAGGTGGGGCCCTCCCGAGCTGGCTCTGGGGGGGTTGCTAGGGCCAGTGCACACAGGGCTTCTTCAGGCCAAATCAGCCTTCTCCGCGAAGGAGACGACGTTTGGAGTGGGTTTCCAGCGGCGGAGACCACCAGCCAAGCAGCAGTGCCCACGGAGCCAGAGGCAGCCCAGACCCTCCCTGGCCCTATGGGGAGCCTAGGGCTAGGTGAGAACCAGGCAGGCGCTGCGCTCCTGAGCCAAGCCGCATCGGGGCTGAGGTTTGTTCCCCGAGCCCAGTTTCCCTTTGCAGAATGCAGCTCCTAGCAGCGCGTTTTGTGCGGTTTCGGAGCTAGGCCCTAGGTGGGGCCCTCCCGAGCTGGCTCTGGGGGGGTTGCTAGGGCCAGTGCACACAGGGCTTCTTCAGGCCAAATCAGCCTTCTCCGCGAAGGAGACGACGTTTGGAGTGCGTTTCCAGCGGCGGAGACCACCAGCCAAGCAGCAGTGCCCACGGAGCCAGAGGCAGCCCAGACCCTCCCTGGCCCTATGGGGAGCCTAGGGCTAGGTGAGAACCAGGCAGGCGCTGCGCTCCTGAGCCAAGCCGCATCGGGGCTGAGGTTTGTTCCCCGAGCCCAGTTTCCCTTTGCAGAATGCAGCTCCTAGCAGCGCGTTTTGTGCGGTTTCGGAGCTAGGCCCTAGGTGGGGCCCTCCCGAGCTGGCTCTGGGGGGGTTGCTAGGGCCAGTGCACACAGGGCTTCTTCAGGCCAAATCAGCCTTCTCCGCGAAGGAGAAGACGTTTGGAGTTGGTTTCCAGCGGCGGAGACCACCAGCCAAGCAGCAGTGCCCACGGAGCCAGAGGCAGCCCAGACCCTCCTTGGCCCTATGGGGAGCCTAGGGCTAGGTGAGAACCAGGCAGGCGCTGCGCTCCTGAGCCAAGCCGCATCGGGGCTGAGGTTTGTTCCCCGAGCCCAGTTTCCCTTTGCAGAATGCAGCTCCTAGCAGCTCGTTTTGTGCGGTTTCGGAGCTAGGCCCTAGGTGGGGCCCTCCCGAGCTGGCTCTGGGGGGGTTGCTAGGGCCAGTGCGCACAGGGCTTCTTCAGGCCAAATCAGCCTTCTCCGCGAAGGAGAAGACGTTTGGAGTGGGTTTCCAGCGGCGGAGACCACCAGCCAAGCAGCAGTGCCCACGGAGCCAGAGGCAGCCCAGACCCTCCCTGGCCCTATGGGGAGCCTAGGGCTAGGTGAGAACCAGGCAGGCGCTGCGCTCCTGAGCCAAGCCGCATCGGGGCTGAGGTTTGTTCCCCGAGCCCAGTTTCCCTTTGCAGAATGCAGCTCCTAGCAGCGCGTTTTGTGCGGTTTCGGAGCTAGGCCCTAGGTGGGGCCCTCCCGAGCTGGCTCTGGGGGGGTTGCTAGGGCCAGTGCACACAGGGCTTCTTCAGGCCAAATCAGCCTTCTCCGCGAAGGAGAAGACGTTTGGAGTTGGTTTCCAGCGGCGGAGACCACCAGCCAAGCAGCAGTGCCCACGGAGCCAGAGGCAGCCCAGACCCTCCCTGGCCCTATGGGCAGCCTAGGGCTAGGTGAGAACCAGGCAGGCGCTGCGCTCCTGAGCCAAGCCGCATCGGGGCTGAGGTTTGTTCCCCGAGCCCAGTTTCCCTTTGCAGAATGCAGCTCCTAGCAGCGCGTTTTGTGCGGTTTCGGAGCTAGGCCCTAGGTGGGGCCCTCCCGAGCTGGCTCTGGGGGGGTTGCTAGGGCCAGTGCACACAGGGCTTCTTCAGGCCAAATCAGCCTTCTCCGCGAAGGAGAAGACGTTTGGAGTTGGTTTCCAGCGGCGGAGACCACCAGCCAAGCAGCAGTGCCCACGGAGCCAGAGGCAGCCCAGACCCTCCCTGGCCCTATGGGGAGCCTAGGGCTAGGTGAGAACCAGGCAGGCGCTGCGCTCCTGAGCCAAGCCGCATCGGGGCTGAGGTTTGTTCCCCGAGCCCAGTTTCCCTTTGCAGAATGCAGCTCCTAGCAGCGCGTTTTGTGCGGTTTCGGAGCTAGGCCCTAGGTGGGGCCCTCCCGAGCTGGCTCTGGGGGGGTGGCTAGGGCCAGTGCACACAGGGCTTCTTCAGGCCAAATCAGCCTTCTCCGCGAAGGAGACGACGATTGGAGTGGGTTTCCAGCGGCGGAGACCACCAGCCAAGCAGCAGTGCCCACGGAGCCAGAGGCAGCCCAGACCCTCCCTGGCCCTATGGGCAGCCTAGGGCTAGGTGAGAACCAGGCAGGCGCTGCGCTCCTGAGCCAAGCCGCATCGGGGCTGAGGTTTGTTCCCCGAGCCCAGTTTCCCTTTGCAGAATGCAGCTCCTAGCAGCGCGTTTTGTGCGGTTTCGGAGCTAGGCCCTAGGTGGGGCCCTCCCGAGCTGGCTCTGGGGGGGTTGCTAGGGCCAGTGCACACAGGGCTTCTTCAGGCCAAATCAGCCTTCTCCGCGAAGGAGAAGACGTTTGGAGTGGGTTTCCAGCGGCGGAGACCACCAGCCAAGCAGCAGTGCCCACGGAGCCAGAGGCAGCCCAGACCCTCCCTGGCCCTATGGGGAGCCTAGGGCTAGGTGAGAACCAGGCAGGCGCTGCGCTCCTGAGCCAAGCCGCATCGGGGCTGAGGTTTGTTCCCCGAGCCCAGTTTCCCTTTGCAGAATGCAGCTCCTAGCAGCGCGTTTTGTGCGGTTTCGGAGCTAGGCCCTAGGTGGGGCCCTCCCGAGCTGGCTCTGGGGGGGTTGCTAGGGCCAGTGCACACAGGGCTTCTTCAGGCCAAATCAGCCTTCTCCGCGAAGGAGACGACGTTTGGAGTGCGTTTCCAGCGGCGGAGACCACCAGCCAAGCAGCAGTGCCCACGGAGCCAGAGGCAGCCCAGACCCTCCCTGGCCCTATGGGGAGCCTAGGGCTAGGTGAGAACCAGGCAGGCGCTGCGCTCCTGAGCCAAGCCGCATCGGGGCTGAGGTTTGTTCCCCGAGCCCAGTTTCCCTTTGCAGAATGCAGCTCCTAGCAGCGCGTTTTGTGCGGTTTCGGAGCTAGGCCCTAGGTGGGGCCCTCCCGAGCTGGCTCTGGGGGGGTTGCTAGGGCCAGTGCACACAGGGCTTCTTCAGGCCAAATCAGCCTTCTCCGCGAAGGAGAAGACGTTTGGAGTGGGTTTCCAGCGGCGGAGACCACCAGCCAAGCAGCAGTGCCCACGGAGCCAGAGGCAGCCCAGACCCTCCCTGGCCCTATGGGGAGCCTAGGGCTAGGTGAGAACCAGGCAGGCGCTGCGCTCCTGAGCCAAGCCGCATCGGGGCTGAGGTTTGTTCCCCGAGCCCAGTTTCCCTTTGCAGAATGCAGCTCCTAGCAGCGCGTTTTGTGCGGTTTCGGAGCTAGGCCCTAGGTGGGGCCCTCCCGAGCTGGCTCTGGGGGGGTTGCTAGGGCCAGTGCACACAGGGCTTCTTCAGGCCAAATCAGCCTTCTCCGCGAAGGAGACGACGTTTGGAGTGGGTTTCCAGCGGCGGAGACCACCAGCCAAGCAGCAGTGCCCACGGAGCCAGAGGCAGCCCAGACCCTCCCTGGCCCTATGGGGAGCCTAGGGCTAGGTGAGAACCAGGCAGGCGCTGCGCTCCTGAGCCAAGCCGCATCGGGGCTGAGGTTTGTTCCCCGAGCCCAGTTTCCCTTTGCAGAATGCAGCTCCTAGCAGCGCGTTTTGTGCGGTTTCGGAGCTAGGCCCTAGGTGGGGCCCTCCCGAGCTGGCTCTGGGGGGGTTGCTAGGGCCAGTGCACACAGGGCTTCTTCAGGCCAAATCAGCCTTCTCCGCGAAGGAGAAGACGTTTGGAGTGGGTTTCCAGCGGCGGAGACCACCAGCCAAGCAGCAGTGCCCACGGAGCCAGAGGCAGCCCAGACCCTCCCTGGCCCTATGGGGAGCCTAGGGCTAGGTGAGAACCAGGCAGGCGCTGCGCTCCTGAGCCAAGCCGCATCGGGGCTGAGGTTTGTTCCCCGAGCCCAGTTTCCCTTTGCAGAATGCAGCTCCTAGCAGCGCGTTTTGTGCGGTTTCGGAGCTAGGCCCTAGGTGGGGCCCTCCCGAGCTGGCTCTGGGGGGGTTGCTAGGGCCAGTGCGCACAGGGCTTCTTCAGGCCAAATCAGCCTTCTCCGCGAAGGAGAAGACGTTTGGAGTGGGTTTCCAGCGGCGGAGACCACCAGCCAAGCAGCAGTGCCCACGGAGCCAGAGGCAGCCCAGACCCTCCCTGGCCCTATGGGGAGCCTAGGGCTAGGTGAGAACCAGGCAGGCGCTGCGCTCCTGAGCCAAGCCGCATCGGGGCTGAGGTTTGTTCCCCGAGCCCAGTTTCCCTTTGCAGAATGCAGCTCCTAGCAGCGCGTTTTGTGCGGTTTCGGAGCTAGGCCCTAGGTGGGGCCCTCCCGAGCTGGCTCTGGGGGGGTTGCTAGGGCCAGTGCACACAGGGCTTCTTCAGGCCAAATCAGCCTTCTCCGCGAAGGAGAAGACGTTTGGAGTTGGTTTCCAGCGGCGGAGACCACCAGCCAAGCAGCAGTGCCCACGGAGCCAGAGGCAGCCCAGACCCTCCCTGGCCCTATGGGGAGCCTAGGGCTAGGTGAGAACCAGGCAGGCGCTGCGCTCCTGAGCCAAGCCGCATCGGGGCTGAGGTTTGTTCCCCGAGCCCAGTTTCCCTTTGCAGAATGCAGCTCCTAGCAGCGCGTTTTGTGCGGTTTCGGAGCTAGGCCCTAGGTGGGGCCCTCCCGAGCTGGCTCTGGGGGGGTTGCTAGGGCCAGTGCACACAGGGCTTCTTCAGGCCAAATCAGCCTTCTCCGCGAAGGAGAAGACGTTTGGAGTTGGTTTCCAGCGGCGGAGACCACCAGCCAAGCAGCAGTGCCCACGGAGCCAGAGGCAGCCCAGACCCTCCCTGGCCCTATGGGGAGCCTAGGGCTAGGTGAGAACCAGGCAGGCGCTGCGCTCCTGAGCCAAGCCGCATCGGGGCTGAGGTTTGTTCCCCGAGCCCAGTTTCCCTTTGCAGAATGCAGCTCCTAGCAGCGCGTTTTGTGCGGTTTCGGAGCTAGGCCCTAGGTGGGGCCCTCCCGAGCTGGCTCTGGGGGGGTTGCTAGGGCCAGTGCACACAGGGCTTCTTCAGGCCAAATCAGCCTTCTCCGCGAAGGAGAAGACGTTTGGAGTTGGTTTCCAGCGGCGGAGACCACCAGCCAAGCAGCAGTGCCCACGGAGCCAGAGGCAGCCCAGACCCTCCCTGGCCCTATGGGGAGCCTAGGGCTAGGTGAGAACCAGGCAGGCGCTGCGCTCCTGAGCCAAGCCGCATCGGGGCTGAGGTTTGTTCCCCGAGCCCAGTTTCCCTTTGCAGAATGCAGCTCCTAGCAGCGCGTTTTGTGCGGTTTCGGAGCTAGGCCCTAGGTGGGGCCCTCCCGAGCTGGCTCTGGGGGGGTTGCTAGGGCCAGTGCACACAGGGCTTCTTCAGGCCAAATCAGCCTTCTCCGCGAAGGAGACGACGATTGGAGTGGGTTTCCAGCGGCGGAGACCACCAGCCAAGCAGCAGTGCCCACGGAGCCAGAGGCAGCCCAGACCCTCCCTGGCCCTATGGGCAGCCTAGGGCTAGGTGAGAAGCAGGCAGGCGCTGCGCTCCTGAGCCAAGCCGCATCGGGCTGAGGTTTGTTCCCCGAGCCCAGTTTCCCTTTGCAGAATGCAGCTCCTAGCAGCGCGTTTTGTGCGGTTTCGGAGCTAGGCCCTAGGTGGGGCCCTCCCGAGCTGGCTCTGGGGGGGTTGCTAGGGCCAGTGCACACAGGGCTTCTTCAGGCCAAATCAGCCTTCTCCGCGAAGGAGAAGACGTTTGGAGTGGGTTTCCAGCGGCGGAGACCACCAGCCAAGCAGCAGTGCCCACGGAGCCAGAGGCAGCCCAGACCCTCCCTGGCCCTATGGGGAGCCTAGGGCTAGGTGAGAACCAGGCAGGCGCTGCGCTCCTGAGCCAAGCCGCATCGGGGCTGAGGTTTGTTCCCCGAGCCCAGTTTCCCTTTGCAGAATGCAGCTCCTAGCAGCGCGTTTTGTGCGGTTTCGGAGCTAGGCCCTAGGTGGGGCCCTCCCGAGCTGGCTCTGGGGGGGTTGCTAGGGCCAGTGCACACAGGGCTTCTTCAGGCCAAATCAGCCTTCTCCGCGAAGGAGACGACGTTTGGAGTGCGTTTCCAGCGGCGGAGACCACCAGCCAAGCAGCAGTGCCCACGGAGCCAGAGGCAGCCCAGACCCTCCCTGGCCCTATGGGCAGCCTAGGGCTAGGTGAGAACCAGGCAGGCGCTGCGCTCCTGAGCCAAGCCGCATCGGGGCTGAGGTTTGTTCCCCGAGCCCAGTTTCCCTTTGCAGAATGCAGCTCCTAGCAGCGCGTTTTGTGCGGTTTCGGAGCTAGGCCCTAGGTGGGGCCCTCCCGAGCTGGCTCTGGGGGGGTTGCTAGGGCCAGTGCACACAGGGCTTCTTCAGGCCAAATCAGCCTTCTCCGCGAAGGAGAAGACGTTTGGAGTGGGTTTCCAGCGGCGGAGACCACCAGCCAAGCAGCAGTGCCCACGGAGCCAGAGGCAGCCCAGACCCTCCCTGGCCCTATGGGGAGCCTAGGGCTAGGTGAGAACCAGGCAGGCGCTGCGCTCCTGAGCCAAGCCGCATCGGGGCTGAGGTTTGTTCCCCGAGCCCAGTTTCCCTTTGCAGAATGCAGCTCCTAGCAGCGCGTTTTGTGCGGTTTCGGAGCTAGGCCCTAGGTGGGGCCCTCCCGAGCTGGCTCTGGGGGGGTTGCTAGGGCCAGTGCACACAGGGCTTCTTCAGGCCAAATCAGCCTTCTCCGCGAAGGAGACGACGTTTGGAGTGGGTTTCCAGCGGCGGAGACCACCAGCCAAGCAGCAGTGCCCACGGAGCCAGAGGCAGCCCAGACCCTCCCTGGCCCTATGGGCAGCCTAGGGCTAGGTGAGAACCAGGCAGGCGCTGCGCTCCTGAGCCAAGCCGCATCGGGGCTGAGGTTTGTTCCCCGAGCCCAGTTTCCCTTTGCAGAATGCAGCTCCTAGCAGCGCGTTTTGTGCGGTTTCGGAGCTAGGCCCTAGGTGGGGCCCTCCCGAGCTGGCTCTGGGGGGGTTGCTAGGGCCAGTGCACACAGGGCTTCTTCAGGCCAAATCAGCCTTCTCCGCGAAGGAGAAGACGTTTGGAGTGGGTTTCCAGCGGCGGAGACCACCAGCCAAGCAGCAGTGCCCACGGAGCCAGAGGCAGCCCAGACCCTCCCTGGCCCTATGGGGAGCCTAGGGCTAGGTGAGAACCAGGCAGGCGCTGCGCTCCTGAGCCAAGCCGCATCGGGGCTGAGGTTTGTTCCCCGAGCCCAGTTTCCCTTTGCAGAATGCAGCTCCTAGCAGCGCGTTTTGTGCGGTTTCGGAGCTAGGCCCTAGGTGGGGCCCTCCCGAGCTGGCTCTGGGGGGGTTGCTAGGGCCAGTGCACACAGGGCTTCTTCAGGCCAAATCAGCCTTCTCCGCGAAGGAGAAGACGTTTGGAGTGGGTTTCCAGCGGCGGAGACCACCAGCCAAGCAGCAGTGCCCACGGAGCCAGAGGCAGCCCAGACCCTCCCTGGCCCTATGGGGAGCCTAGGGCTAGGTGAGAACCAGGCAGGCGCTGCGCTCCTGAGCCAAGCCGCATCGGGGCTGAGGTTTGTTCCCCGAGCCCAGTTTCCCTTTGCAGAATGCAGCTCCTAGCAGCGCGTTTTGTGCGGTTTCGGAGCTAGGCCCTAGGTGGGGCCCTCCCGAGCTGGCTCTGGGGGGGTTGCTAGGGCCAGTGCGCACAGGGCTTCTTCAGGCCAAATCAGCCTTCTCCGCGAAGGAGAAGACGTTTGGAGTGGGTTTCCAGCGGCGGAGACCACCAGCCAAGCAGCAGTGCCCACGGAGCCAGAGGCAGCCCAGACCCTCCCTGGCCCTATGGGGAGCCTAGGGCTAGGTGAGAACCAGGCAGGCGCTGCGCTCCTGAGCCAAGCCGCATCGGGGCTGAGGTTTGTTCCCCGAGCCCAGTTTCCCTTTGCAGAATGCAGCTCCTAGCAGCGCGTTTTGTGCGGTTTCGGAGCTAGGCCCTAGGTGGGGCCCTCCCGAGCTGGCTCTGGGGGGGTTGCTAGGGCCAGTGCACACAGGGCTTCTTCAGGCCAAATCAGCCTTCTCCGCGAAGGAGAAGACGTTTGGAGTGGGTTTCCAGCGGCGGAGACCACCAGCCAAGCAGCAGTGCCCACGGAGCCAGAGGCAGCCCAGACCCTCCCTGGCCCTATGGGGAGCCTAGGGCTAGGTGAGAACCAGGCAGGCGCTGCGCTCCTGAGCCAAGCCGCATCGGGGCTGAGGTTTGTTCCCCGAGCCCAGTTTCCCTTTGCAGAATGCAGCTCCTAGCAGCGCGTTTTGTGCGGTTTCGGAGCTAGGCCCTAGGTGGGGCCCTCCCGAGCTGGCTCTGGGGGGGTTGCTAGGGCCAGTGCACACAGGGCTTCTTCAGGCCAAATCAGCCTTCTCCGCGAAGGAGAAGACGTTTGGAGTGGGTTTCCAGCGGCGGAGACCACCAGCCAAGCAGCAGTGCCCACGGAGCCAGAGGCAGCCCAGACCCATGGGGAGCCTAGGGCTAGGTGAGAACCAGGCAGGCGCTGCGCTCCTGAGCCAAGCCGCATCGGGGCTGAGGTTTGTTCCCCGAGCCCAGTTTCCCTTTGCAGAATGCAGCTCCTAGCAGCGCGTTTTGTGCGGTTTCGGAGCTAGGCCCTAGGTGGGGCCCTCCCGAGCTGGCTCTGGGGGGGTTGCTAGGGCCAGTGCACACAGGGCTTCTTCAGGCCAAATCAGCCTTCTCCGCGAAGGAGAAGACGTTTGGAGTGGGTTTCCAGCGGCGGAGACCACCAGCCAAGCAGCAGTGCCCACGGAGCCAGAGGCAGCCCAGACCCTCCCTGGCCCTATGGGGAGCCTAGGGCTAGGTGAGAACCAGGCAGGCGCTGCGCTCCTGAGCCAAGCCGCATCGGGGCTGAGGTTTGTTCCCCGAGCCCAGTTTCCCTTTGCAGAATGCAGCTCCTAGCAGCGCGTTTTGTGCGGTTTCGGAGCTAGGCCCTAGGTGGGGCCCTCCCGAGCTGGCTCTGGGGGGGTTGCTAGGGCCAGTGCACACAGGGCTTCTTCAGGCCAAATCAGCCTTCTCCGCGAAGGAGAAGACGTTTGGAGTTGGTTTCCAGCGGCGGAGACCACCAGCCAAGCAGCAGTGCCCACGGAGCCAGAGGCAGCCCAGACCCTCCCTGGCCCTATGGGGAGCCTAGGGCTAGGTGAGAACCAGGCAGGCGCTGCGCTCCTGAGCCAAGCCGCATCGGGGCTGAGGTTTGTTCCCCGAGCCCAGTTTCCCTTTGCAGAATGCAGCTCCTAGCAGCGCGTTTTGTGCGGTTTCGGAGCTAGGCCCTAGGTGGGGCCCTCCCGAGCTGGCTCTGGGGGGGTTGCTAGGGCCAGTGCACACAGGGCTTCTTCAGGCCAAATCAGCCTTCTCCGCGAAGGAGACGACGTTTGGAGTGGGTTTCCAGCGGCGGAGACCACCAGCCAAGCAGCAGTGCCCACGGAGCCAGAGGCAGCCCAGACCCTCCCTGGCCCTATGGGCAGCCTAGGGCTAGGTGAGAAGCAGGCAGGCGCTGCGCTCCTGAGCCAAGCCGCATCGGGGCTGAGGTTTGTTCCCCGAGCCCAGTTTCCCTTTGCAGAATGCAGCTCCTAGCAGCGCGTTTTGTGCGGTTTCGGAGCTAGGCCCTAGGTGGGGCCCTCCCGAGCTGGCTCTGGGGGGGTTGCTAGGGCCAGTGCACACAGGGCTTCTTCAGGCCAAATCAGCCTTCTCCGCGAAGGAGAAGACGTTTGGAGTGGGTTTCCAGCGGCGGAGACCACCAGCCAAGCAGCAGTGCCCACGGAGCCAGAGGCAGCCCAGACCCTCCCTGGCCCTATGGGGAGCCTAGGGCTAGGTGAGAACCAGGCAGGCGCTGCGCTCCTGAGCCAAGCCGCATCGGGGCTGAGGTTTGTTCCCCGAGCCCAGTTTCCCTTTGCAGAATGCAGCTCCTAGCAGCGCGTTTTGTGCGGTTTCGGAGCTAGGCCCTAGGTGGGGCCCTCCCGAGCTGGCTCTGGGGGGGTTGCTAGGGCCAGTGCACACAGGGCTTCTTCAGGCCAAATCAGCCTTCTCCGCGAAGGAGACGACGTTTGGAGTGCGTTTCCAGCGGCGGAGACCACCAGCCAAGCAGCAGTGCCCACGGAGCCAGAGGCAGCCCAGACCCTCCCTGGCCCTATGGGCAGCCTAGGGCTAGGTGAGAACCAGGCAGGCGCTGCGCTCCTGAGCCAAGCCGCATCGGGGCTGAGGTTTGTTCCCCGAGCCCAGTTTCCCTTTGCAGAATGCAGCTCCTAGCAGCGCGTTTTGTGCGGTTTCGGAGCTAGGCCCTAGGTGGGGCCCTCCCGAGCTGGCTCTGGGGGGGTTGCTAGGGCCAGTGCACACAGGGCTTCTTCAGGCCAAATCAGCCTTCTCCGCGAAGGAGAAGACGTTTGGAGTGGGTTTCCAGCGGCGGAGACCACCAGCCAAGCAGCAGTGCCCACGGATCCAGAGGCAGCCCAGACCCTCCTTGGCCCTATGGGGAGCCTAGGGCTAGGTGAGAACCAGGCAGGCGATGCGCTCCTGAGCCAAGCCGCATCGGGGCTGAGGTTTGTTCCCCGAGCCCAGTTTCCCTTTGCAGAATGCAGCTCCTAGCAGCGCGTTTTGTGCGGTTTCGGAGCTAGGCCCTAGGTGGGGCCCTCCCGAGCTGGCTCTGGGGGGGTTGCTAGGGCCAGTGCACACAGGGCTTCTTCAGGCCAAATCAGCCTTCTCCGCGAAGGAGACGACGTTTGGAGTGGGTTTCCAGCGGCGGAGACCACCAGCCAAGCAGCAGTGCCCACGGAGCCAGAGGCAGCCCAGACCCTCCCTGGCCCTATGGGCAGCCTAGGGCTAGGTGAGAACCAGGCAGGCGCTGCGCTCCTGAGCCAAGCCGCATCGGGGCTGAGGTTTGTTCCCCGAGCCCAGTTTCCCTTTGCAGAATGCAGCTCCTAGCAGCGCGTTTTGTGCGGTTTCGGAGCTAGGCCCTAGGTGGGGCCCTCCCGAGCTGGCTCTGGGGGGGTTGCTAGGGCCAGTGCACACAGGGCTTCTTCAGGCCAAATCAGCCTTCTCCGCGAAGGAGACGACGTTTGGAGTGGGTTTCCAGCGGCGGAGACCACCAGCCAAGCAGCAGTGCCCACGGAGCCAGAGGCAGCCCAGACCCTCCCTGGCCCTATGGGGAGCCTAGGGCTAGGTGAGAACCAGGCAGGCGCTGCGCTCCTGAGCCAAGCCGCATCGGGGCTGAGGTTTGTTCCCCGAGCCCAGTTTCCCTTTGCAGAATGCAGCTCCTAGCAGCGCGTTTTGTGCGGTTTCGGAGCTAGGCCCTAGGTGGGGCCCTCCCGAGCTGGCTCTGGGGGGGTTGCTAGGGCCAGTGCACACAGGGCTTCTTCAGGCCAAATCAGCCTTCTCCGCGAAGGAGACGACGTTTGGAGTGGGTTTCCAGCGGCGGAGACCACCAGCCAAGCAGCAGTGCCCACGGAGCCAGAGGCAGCCCAGACCCTCCCTGGCCCTATGGGGAGCCTAGGGCTAGGTGAGAACCAGGCAGGCGCTGCGCTCCTGAGCCAAGCCGCATCGGGGCTGAGGTTTGTTCCCCGAGCCCAGTTTCCCTTTGCAGAATGCAGCTCCTAGCAGCGCGTTTTGTGCGGTTTCGGAGCTAGGCCCTAGGTGGGGCCCTCCCGAGCTGGCTCTGGGGGGGTTGCTAGGGCCAGTGCGCACAGGGCTTCTTCAGGCCAAATCAGCCTTCTCCGCGAAGGAGACGACGTTTGGAGTGGGTTTCCAGCGGCGGAGACCACCAGCCAAGCAGCAGTGCCCACGGAGCCAGAGGCAGCCCAGACCCTCCCTGGCCCTATGGGGAGCCTAGGGCTAGGTGAGAACCAGGCAGGCGCTGCGCTCCTGAGCCAAGCCGCATCGGGGCTGAGGTTTGTTCCCCGAGCCCAGTTTCCCTTTGCAGAATGCAGCTCCTAGCAGCGCGTTTTGTGCGGTTTCGGAGCTAGGCCCTAGGTGGGGCCCTCCCGAGCTGGCTCTGGGGGGGTTGCTAGGGCCAGTGCACACAGGGCTTCTTCAGGCCAAATCAGCCTTCTCCGCGAAGGAGACGACGTTTGGAGTGGGTTTCCAGCGGCGGAGACCACCAGCCAAGCAGCAGTGCCCACGGAGCCAGAGGCAGCCCAGACCCTCCCTGGCCCTATGGGCAGCCTAGGGCTAGGTGAGAAGCAGGCAGGCGCTGCGCTCCTGAGCCAAGCCGCATCGGGGCTGAGGTTTGTTCCCCGAGCCCAGTTTCCCTTTGCAGAATGCAGCTCCTAGCAGCGCGTTTTGTGCGGTTTCGGAGCTAGGCCCTAGGTGGGGCCCTCCCGAGCTGGCTCTGGGGGGGTTGCTAGGGCCAGTGCACACAGGGCTTCTTCAGGCCAAATCAGCCTTCTCCGCGAAGGAGACGACGTTTGGAGTGGGTTTCCAGCGGCGGAGACCACCAGCCAAGCAGCAGTGCCCACGGAGCCAGAGGCAGCCCAGACCCTCCCTGGCCCTATGGGGAGCCTAGGGCTAGGTGAGAACCAGGCAGGCGCTGCGCTCCTGAGCCAAGCCGCATCGGGGCTGAGGTTTGTTCCCCGAGCCCAGTTTCCCTTTGCAGAATGCAGCTCCTAGCAGCGCGTTTTGTGCGGTTTCGGAGCTAGGCCCTAGGTGGGGCTCTCCCGAGCTGGCTCTGGGGGGGTTGCTAGGGCCAGTGCGCACAGGGCTTCTTCAGGCCAAATCAGCCTTCTCCGCGAAGGAGACGACGTTTGGAGTGGGTTTCCAGCGGCGGAGACCACCAGCCAAGCAGCAGTGCCCACGGAGCCAGAGGCAGCCCAGACCCTCCCTGGCCCTATGGGGAGCCTAGGGCTAGGTGAGAACCAGGCAGGCGCTGCGCTCCTGAGCCAAGCCGCATCGGGGCTGAGGTTTGTTCCCCGAGCCCAGTTTCCCTTTGCAGAATGCAGCTCCTAGCAGCGCGTTTTGTGCGGTTTCGGAGCTAGGCCCTAGGTGGGGCCCTCCCGAGCTGGCTCTGGGGGGGTTGCTAGGGCCAGTGCACACAGGGCTTCTTCAGGCCAAATCAGCCTTCTCCGCGAAGGAGACGACGTTTGGAGTGGGTTTCCAGCGGCGGAGACCACCAGCCAAGCAGCAGTGCCCACGGAGCCAGAGGCAGCCCAGACCCTCCCTGGCCCTATGGGCAGCCTAGGGCTAGGTGAGAAGCAGGCAGGCGCTGCGCTCCTGAGCCAAGCCGCATCGGGGCTGAGGTTTGTTCCCCGAGCCCAGTTTCCCTTTGCAGAATGCAGCTCCTAGCAGCGCGTTTTGTGCGGTTTCGGAGCTAGGCCCTAGGTGGGGCCCTCCCGAGCTGGCTCTGGGGGGGTTGCTAGGGCCAGTGCACACAGGGCTTCTTCAGGCCAAATCAGCCTTCTCCGCGAAGGAGAAGACGTTTGGAGTGGGTTTCCAGCGGCGGAGACCACCAGCCAAGCAGCAGTGCCCACGGAGCCAGAGGCAGCCCAGACCCTCCCTGGCCCTATGGGCAGCCTAGGGCTAGGTGAGAACCAGGCAGGCGCTGCGCTCCTGAGCCAAGCCGCATCGGGGCTGAGGTTTGTTCCCCGAGCCCAGTTTCCCTTTGCAGAATGCAGCTCCTAGCAGCGCGTTTTGTGCGGTTTCGGAGCTAGGCCCTAGGTGGGGCCCTCCCGAGCTGGCTCTGGGGGGGTTGCTAGGGCCAGTGCACACAGGGCTTCTTCAGGCCAAATCAGCCTTCTCCGCGAAGGAGACGACGTTTGGAGTGGGTTTCCAGCGGCGGAGACCACCAGCCAAGCAGCAGTGCCCACGGAGCCAGAGGCAGCCCAGACCCTCCCTGGCCCTATGGGGAGCCTAGGGCTAGGTGAGAACCAGGCAGGCGCTGCGCTCCTGAGCCAAGCCGCATCGGGGCTGAGGTTTGTTCCCCGAGCCCAGTTTCCCTTTGCAGAATGCAGCTCCTAGCAGCGCGTTTTGTGCGGTTTCGGAGCTAGGCCCTAGGTGGGGCCCTCCCGAGCTGGCTCTGGGGGGGTTGCTAGGGCCAGTGCACACAGGGCTTCTTCAGGCCAAATCAGCCTTCTCCGCGAAGGAGAAGACGTTTGGAGTGGGTTTCCAGCGGCGGAGACCACCAGCCAAGCAGCAGTGCCCACGGAGCCAGAGGCAGCCCAGACCCTCCCTGGCCCTATGGGGAGCCTAGGGCTAGGTGAGAACCAGGCAGGCGCTGCGCTCCTGAGCCAAGCCGCATCGGGGCTGAGGTTTGTTCCCCGAGCCCAGTTTCCCTTTGCAGAATGCAGCTCCTAGCAGCGCGTTTTGTGCGGTTTCGGAGCTAGGCCCTAGGTGGGGCCCTCCCGAGCTGGCTCTGGGGGGGTTGCTAGGGCCAGTGCACACAGGGCTTCTTCAGGCCAAATCAGCCTTCTCCGCGAAGGAGACGACGATTGGAGTGGGTTTCCAGCGGCGGAGACCACCAGCCAAGCAGCAGTGCCCACGGAGCCAGAGGCAGCCCAGACCCTCCCTGGCCCTATGGGGAGCCTAGGGCTAGGTGAGAACCAGGCAGGCGCTGCGCTCCTGAGCCAAGCCGCATCGGGGCTGAGGTTTGTTCCCCGAGCCCAGTTTCCCTTTGCAGAATGCAGCTCCTAGCAGCGCGTTTTGTGCGGTTTCGGAGCTAGGCCCTAGGTGGGGCCCTCCCGAGCTGGCTCTGGGGGGGTTGCTAGGGCCAGTGCACACAGGGCTTCTTCAGGCCAAATCAGCCTTCTCCGCGAAGGAGACGACGTTTGGAGTGGGTTTCCAGCGGCGGAGACCACAGCCAAGCAGCAGTGCCTACGGAGCCAGAGGCAGCCCAGACCCTCCCTGGCCCTATGGGGAGCCTAGGGCTAGGTGAGAACCAGGCAGGCGCTGCGCTCCTGAGCCAAGCCGCATCGGGGCTGAGGTTTGTTCCCCGAGCCCAGTTTCCCTTTGCAGAATGCAGCTCCTAGCAGCGCGTTTTGTGCGGTTTCGGAGCTAGGCCCTAGGTGGGGCCCTCCCGAGCTGGCTCTGGGGGGGTTGCTAGGGCCAGTGCACACAGGGCTTCTTCAGGCCAAATCAGCCTTCTCCGCGAAGGAGAAGACGTTTGGAGTGGGTTTCCAGCGGCGGAGACCACCAGCCAAGCAGCAGTGCCCACGGAGCCAGAGGCAGCCCAGACCCTCCCTGGCCCTATGGGGAGCCTAGGGCTAGGTGAGAACCAGGCAGGCGCTGCGCTCCTGAGCCAAGCCGCATCGGGGCTGAGGTTTGTTCCCCGAGCCCAGTTTCCCTTTGCAGAATGCAGCTCCTAGCAGCGCGTTTTGTGCGGTTTCCGAGCTAGGCCCTAGGTGGGGCCCTCCCGAGCTGGCTCTGGGGGGGTTGCTAGGGCCAGTGCGCACAGGGCTTCTTCAGGCCAAATCAGCCTTCTCCGCGAAGGAGAAGACGTTTGGAGTGGGTTTCCAGCGGCGGAGACCACCAGCCAAGCAGCAGTGCCCACGGAGCCAGAGGCAGCCCAGACCCTCCCTGGCCCTATGGGCAGCCTAGGGCTAGGTGAGAAGCAGGCAGGCGCTGCGCTCCTGAGCCAAGCCGCATCGGGGCTGAGGTTTGTTCCCCGAGCCCAGTTTCCCTTTGCAGAATGCAGCTCCTAGCAGCGCGTTTTGTGCGGTTTCGGAGCTAGGCCCTAGGTGGGGCCCTCCCGAGCTGGCTCTGGGGGGGTTGCTAGGGCCAGTGCACACAGGGCTTCTTCAGGCCAAATCAGCCTTCTCCGCGAAGGAGAAGACGTTTGGAGTGGGTTTCCAGCGGCGGAGACCACCAGCCAAGCAGCAGTGCCCACGGAGCCAGAGGCAGCCCAGACCCTCCCTGGCCCTATGGGCAGCCTAGGGCTAGGTGAGAACCAGGCAGGCGCTGCGCTCCTGAGCCAAGCCGCATCGGGGCTGAGGTTTGTTCCCCGAGCCCAGTTTCCCTTTGCAGAATGCAGCTCCTAGCAGCGCGTTTTGTGCGGTTTCGGAGCTAGGCCCTAGGTGGGGCCCTCCCGAGCTGGCTCTGGGGGGGTTGCTAGGGCCAGTGCACACAGGGCTTCTTCAGGCCAAATCAGCCTTCTCCGCGAAGGAGAAGACGTTTGGAGTGGGTTTCCAGCGGCGGAGACCACCAGCCAAGCAGCAGTGCCCACGGAGCCAGAGGCAGCCCAGACCCTCCCTGGCCCTATGGGGAGCCTAGGGCTAGGTGAGAACCAGGCAGGCGCTGCGCTCCTGAGCCAAGCCGCATCGGGGCTGAGGTTTGTTCCCCGAGCCCAGTTTCCCTTTGCAGAATGCAGCTCCTAGCAGCGCGTTTTGTGCGGTTTCCGAGCTAGGCCCTAGGTGGGGCCCTCCCGAGCTGGCTCTGGGGGGGTTGCTAGGGCCAGTGCGCACAGGGCTTCTTCAGGCCAAATCAGCCTTCTCCGCGAAGGAGACGACGTTTGGAGTGGGTTTCCAGCGGCGGAGACCACCAGCCAAGCAGCAGTGCCCACGGAGCCAGAGGCAGCCCAGACCCTCCCTGGCCCTATGGGGAGCCTAGGGCTAGGTGAGAACCAGGCAGGCGCTGCGCTCCTGAGCCAAGCCGCATCGGGGCTGAGGTTTGTTCCCCGAGCCCAGTTTCCCTTTGCAGAATGCAGCTCCTAGCAGCGCGTTTTGTGCGGTTTCGGAGCTAGGCCCTAGGTGGGGCCCTCCCGAGCTGGCTCTGGGGGGGTTGCTAGGGCCAGTGCGCACAGGGCTTCTTCAGGCCAAATCAGCCTTCTCCGCGAAGGAGAAGACGTTTGGAGTTGGTTTCCAGCGGCGGAGACCACCAGCCAAGCAGCAGTGCCCACGGAGCCAGAGGCAGCCCAGACCCTCCCTGGCCCTATGGGGAGCCTAGGGCTAGGTGAGAACCAGGCAGGCGCTGCGCTCCTGAGCCAAGCCGCATCGGGGCTGAGGTTTGTTCCCCGAGCCCAGTTTCCCTTTGCAGAATGCAGCTCCTAGCAGCGCGTTTTGTGCGGTTTCGGAGCTAGGCCCTAGGTGGGGCCCTCCCGAGCTGGCTCTGGGGGGGTTGCTAGGGCCAGTGCACACAGGGCTTCTTCAGGCCAAATCAGCCTTCTCCGCGAAGGAGAAGACGTTTGGAGTGGGTTTCCAGCGGCGGAGACCACCAGCCAAGCAGCAGTGCCCACGGAGCCAGAGGCAGCCCAGACCCTCCCTGGCCCTATGGGGAGCCTAGGGCTAGGTGAGAACCAGGCAGGCGCTGCGCTCCTGAGCCAAGCCGCATCGGGGCTGAGGTTTGTTCCCCGAGCCCAGTTTCCCTTTGCAGAATGCAGCTCCTAGCAGCGCGTTTTGTGCGGTTTCGGAGCTAGGCCCTAGGTGGGGCCCTCCCGAGCTGGCTCTGGGGGGGTTGCTAGGGCCAGTGCACACAGGGCTTCTTCAGGCCAAATCAGCCTTCTCCGCGAAGGAGAAGACGTTTGGAGTTGGTTTCCAGCGGCGGAGACCACCAGCCAAGCAGCAGTGCCCACGGAGCCAGAGGCAGCCCAGACCCTCCCTGGCCCTATGGGGAGCCTAGGGCTAGGTGAGAACCAGGCAGGCGCTGCGCTCCTGAGCCAAGCCGCATCGGGGCTGAGGTTTGTTCCCCGAGCCCAGTTTCCCTTTGCAGAATGCAGCTCCTAGCAGCGCGTTTTGTGCGGTTTCGGAGCTAGGCCCTAGGTGGGGCCCTCCCGAGCTGGCTCTGGGGGGGTTGCTAGGGCCAGTGCACACAGGGCTTCTTCAGGCCAAATCAGCCTTCTCCGCGAAGGAGAAGACGTTTGTAGTTGGTTTCCAGCGGCGGAGACCACCAGCCAAGCAGCAGTGCCCACGGAGCCAGAGGCAGCCCAGACCCTCCCTGGCCCTATGGGCAGCCTAGGGCTAGGTGAGAACCAGGCAGGCGCTGCGCTCCTGAGCCAAGCCGCATCGGGGCTGAGGTTTGTTCCCCGAGCCCAGTTTCCCTTTGCAGAATGCAGCTCCTAGCAGCGCGTTTTGTGCGGTTTCGGAGCTAGGCCCTAGGTGGGGCCCTCCCGAGCTGGCTCTGGGGGTGTTGCTAGGGCCAGTGCACACAGGGCTTCTTCAGGCCAAATCAGCCTTCTCCGCGAAGGAGAAGACGTTTGGAGTGGGTTTCCAGCGGCGGAGACCACCAGCCAAGCAGCAGTGCCCACGGAGCCAGAGGCAGCCCAGACCCTCCCTGGCCCTATGGGCAGCCTAGGGCTAGGTGAGAACCAGGCAGGCGCTGCGCTCCTGAGCCAAGCCGCATCGGGGCTGAGGTTTGTTCCCCGAGCCCAGTTTCCCTTTGCAGAATGCAGCTCCTAGCAGCGCGTTTTGTGCGGTTTCGGAGCTAGGCCCTAGGTGGGGCCCTCCCGAGCTGGCTCTGGGGGGGTTGCTAGGGCCAGTGCACACAGGGCTTCTTCAGGCCAAATCAGCCTTCTCCGCGAAGGAGAAGACGTTTGGAGTGGGTTTCCAGCGGCGGAGACCACCAGCCAAGCAGCAGTGCCCACGGAGCCAGAGGCAGCCCAGACCCTCCCTGGCCCTATGGGGAGCCTAGGGCTAGGTGAGAAGCAGGCAGGCGCTGCGCTCCTGAGCCAAGCCGCATCGGGGCTGAGGTTTGTTCCCCGAGCCCAGTTTCCCTTTGCAGAATGCAGCTCCTAGCAGCGCGTTTTGTGCGGTTTCGGAGCTAGGCCCTAGGTGGGGCCCTCCCGAGCTGGCTCTGGGGGGGTTGCTAGGGCCAGTGCACACAGGGCTTCTTCAGGCCAAATCAGCCTTCTCCGCGAAGGAGAAGACGTTTGGAGTGGGTTTCCAGCGGCGGAGACCACCAGCCAAGCAGCAGTGCCCACGGAGCCAGAGGCAGCCCAGACCCTCCCTGGCCCTATGGGGAGCCTAGGGCTAGGTGAGAACCAGGCAGGCGCTGCGCTCCTGAGCCAAGCCGCATCGGGGCTGAGGTTTGTTCCCCGAGCCCAGTTTCCCTTTGCAGAATGCAGCTCCTAGCAGCGCGTTTTGTGCGGTTTCGGAGCTAGGCCCTAGGTGGGGCCCTCCCGAGCTGGCTCTGGGGGGGTTGCTAGGGCCAGTGCACACAGGGCTTCTTCAGGCCAAATCAGCCTTCTCCGCGAAGGAGACGACGTTTGGAGTGGGTTTCCAGCGGCGGAGACCACCAGCCAAGCAGCAGTGCCCACGGAGCCAGAGGCAGCCCAGACCCTCCCTGGCCCTATGGGGAGCCTAGGGCTAGGTGAGAAGCAGGCAGGCGCTGCGCTCCTGAGCCAAGCCGCATCGGGGCTGAGGTTTGTTCCCCGAGCCCAGTTTCCCTTTGCAGAATGCAGCTCCTAGCAGCGCGTTTTGTGCGGTTTCGGAGCTAGGCCCTAGGTGGGGCCCTCCCGAGCTGGCTCTGGGGGGGTTGCTAGGGCCAGTGCACACAGGGCTTCTTCAGGCCAAATCAGCCTTCTCCGCGAAGGAGACGACGTTTGGAGTGGGTTTCCAGCGGCGGAGACCACCAGCCAAGCAGCAGTGCCCACGGAGCCAGAGGCAGCCCAGACCCTCCCTGGCCCTATGGGGAGCCTAGGGCTAGGTGAGAACCAGGCAGGCGCTGCGCTCCTGAGCCAAGCCGCATCGGGGCTGAGGTTTGTTCCCCGAGCCCAGTTTCCCTTTGCAGAATGCAGCTCCTAGCAGCGCGTTTTGTGCGGTTTCGGAGCTAGGCCCTAGGTGGGGCCCTCCCGAGCTGGCTCTGGGGGGGTTGCTAGGGCCAGTGCACACAGGGCTTCTTCAGGCCAAATCAGCCTTCTCCGCGAAGGAGACGACGTTTGGAGTGGGTTTCCAGCGGCGGAGACCAACAGCCAAGCAGCAGTGCCCACGGAGCCAGAGGCAGCCCAGACCCTCCTTGGCCCTATGGGCAGCCTAGGGCTAGGTGAGAACCAGGCAGGCGCTGCGCTCCTGAGCCAAGCCGCATCGGGGCTGAGGTTTGTTCCCCGAGCCCAGTTTCCCTTTGCAGAATGCAGCTCCTAGCAGCGCGTTTTGTGCGGTTTCGGAGCTAGGCCCTAGGTGGGGCCCTCCCGAGCTGGCTCTGGGGGGGTTGCTAGGGCCAGTGCACACAGGGCTTCTTCAGGCCAAATCAGCCTTCTCCGCGAAGGAGACGACGTTTGGAGTGGGTTTCCAGCGGCGGAGACCACCAGCCAAGCAGCAGTGCCCACGGAGCCAGAGGCAGCCCAGACCCTCCCTGGCCCTATGGGGAGCCTAGGGCTAGGTGAGAAGCAGGCAGGCGCTGCGCTCCTGAGCCAAGCCGCATCGGGGCTGAGGTTTGTTCCCCGAGCCCAGTTTCCCTTTGCAGAATGCAGCTCCTAGCAGCGCGTTTTGTGCGGTTTCGGAGCTAGGCCCTAGGTGGGGCCCTCCCGAGCTGGCTCTGGGGGGGTTGCTAGGGCCAGTGCACACAGGGCTTCTTCAGGCCAAATCAGCCTTCTCCGCGAAGGAGAAGACGTTTGGAGTGGGTTTCCAGCGGCGGAGACCACCAGCCAAGCAGCAGTGCCCACGGAGCCAGAGGCAGCCCAGACCCTCCTTGGCCCTATGGGCAGCCTAGGGCTAGGTGAGAACCAGGCAGGCGCTGCGCTCCTGAGCCAAGCCGCATCGGGGCTGAGGTTTGTTCCCCGAGCCCAGTTTCCCTTTGCAGAATGCAGCTCCTAGCAGCGCGTTTTGTGCGGTTTCGGAGCTAGGCCCTAGGTGGGGCCCTCCCGAGCTGGCTCTGGGGGGGTTGCTAGGGCCAGTGCACACAGGGCTTCTTCAGGCCAAATCAGCCTTCTCCGCGAAGGAGAAGACGTTTGGAGTGGGTTTCCAGCGGCGGAGACCACCAGCCAAGCAGCAGTGCCCACGGAGCCAGAGGCAGCCCAGACCCTCCCTGGCCCTATGGGAGCCTAGGGCTAGGTGAGAACCAGGCAGGCGCTGCGCTCCTGAGCCAAGCCGCATCGGGGCTGAGGTTTGTTCCCCGAGCCCAGTTTCCCTTTGCAGAATGCAGCTCCTAGCAGCGCGTTTTGTGCGGTTTCGGAGCTAGGCCCTAGGTGGGGCCCTCCCGAGCTGGCTCTGGGGGGGTTGCTAGGGCCAGTGCACACAGGGCTTCTTCAGGCCAAATCAGCCTTCTCCGCGAAGGAGACGACGTTTGGAGTGGGTTTCCAGCGGCGGAGACCACCAGCCAAGCAGCAGTGCCCACGGAGCCAGAGGCAGCCCAGACCCTCCCTGGCCCTATGGGGAGCCTAGGGCTAGGTGAGAACCAGGCAGGCGCTGCGCTCCTGAGCCAAGCCGCATCGGGGCTGAGGTTTGTTCCCCGAGCCCAGTTTCCCTTTGCAGAATGCAGCTCCTAGCAGCGCGTTTTGTGCGGTTTCGGAGCTAGGCCCTAGGTGGGGCCCTCCCGAGCTGGCTCTGGGGGGGTTGCTAGGGCCAGTGCACACAGGGCTTCTTCAGGCCAAATCAGCCTTCTCCGCGAAGGAGAAGACGTTTGGAGTGGGTTTCCAGCGGCGGAGACCACCAGCCAAGCAGCAGTGCCCACGGAGCCAGAGGCAGCCCAGACCCTCCCTGGCCCTATGGGGAGCCTAGGGCTAGGTGAGAACCAGGCAGGCGCTGCGCTCCTGAGCCAAGCCGCATCGGGGCTGAGGTTTGTTCCCCGAGCCCAGTTTCCCTTTGCAGAATGCAGCTCCTAGCAGCGCGTTTTGTGCGGTTTCGGAGCTAGGCCCTAGGTGGGGCCCTCCCGAGCTGGCTCTGGGGGGGTTGCTAGGGCCAGTGCACACAGGGCTTCTTCAGGCCAAATCAGCCTTCTCCGCGAAGGAGACGACGTTTGGAGTGGGTTTCCAGCGGCGGAGACCACCAGCCAAGCAGCAGTGCCCACGGAGCCAGAGGCAGCCCAGACCCTCCCTGGCCCTATGGGGAGCCTAGGGCTAGGTGAGAACCAGGCAGGCGCTGCGCTCCTGAGCCAAGCCGCATCGGGGCTGAGGTTTGTTCCCCGAGCCCAGTTTCCCTTTGCAGAATGCAGCTCCTAGCAGCGCGTTTTGTGCGGTTTCGGAGCTAGGCCCTAGGTGGGGCCCTCCCGAGCTGGCTCTGGGGGGGTTGCTAGGGCCAGTGCACACAGGGCTTCTTCAGGCCAAATCAGCCTTCTCCGCGAAGGAGAAGACGTTTGGAGTGGGTTTCCAGCGGCGGAGACCACCAGCCAAGCAGCAGTGCCCACGGAGCCAGAGGCAGCCCAGACCCTCCCTGGCCCTATGGGGAGCCTAGGGCTAGGTGAGAACCAGGCAGGCGCTGCGCTCCTGAGCCAAGCCGCATCGGGGCTGAGGTTTGTTCCCCGAGCCCAGTTTCCCTTTGCAGAATGCAGCTCCTAGCAGCGCGTTTTGTGCGGTTTCGGAGCTAGGCCCTAGGTGGGGCCCTCCCGAGCTGGCTCTGGGGGGGTTGCTAGGGCCAGTGCACACAGGGCTTCTTCAGGCCAAATCAGCCTTCTCCGCGAAGGAGAAGACGTTTGGAGTGGGTTTCCAGCGGCGGAGACCACCAGCCAAGCAGCAGTGCCCACGGAGCCAGAGGCAGCCCAGACCCTCCCTGGCCCTATGGGGAGCCTAGGGCTAGGTGAGAACCAGGCAGGCGCTGCGCTCCTGAGCCAAGCCGCATCGGGGCTGAGGTTTGTTCCCCGAGCCCAGTTTCCCTTTGCAGAATGCAGCTCCTAGCAGCGCGTTTTGTGCGGTTTCGGAGCTAGGCCCTAGGTGGGGCCCTCCCGAGCTGGCTCTGGGGGGGTTGCTAGGGCCAGTGCACACAGGGCTTCTTCAGGCCAAATCAGCCTTCTCCGCGAAGGAGACGACGTTTGGAGTGGGTTTCCAGCGGCGGAGACCACCAGCCAAGCAGCAGTGCCCACGGAGCCAGAGGCAGCCCAGACCCTCCCTGGCCCTATGGGCAGCCTAGGGCTAGGTGAGAACCAGGCAGGCGCTGCGCTCCTGAGCCAAGCCGCATCGGGGCTGAGGTTTGTTCCCCGAGCCCAGTTTCCCTTTGCAGAATGCAGCTCCTAGCAGCGCGTTTTGTGCGGTTTCGGAGCTAGGCCCTAGGTGGGGCCCTCCCGAGCTGGCTCTGGGGGGGTTGCTAGGGCCAGTGCACACAGGGCTTCTTCAGGCCAAATCAGCCTTCTCCGCGAAGGAGAAGACGTTTGGAGTGGGTTTCCAGCGGCGGAGACCACCAGCCAAGCAGCAGTGCCCACGGAGCCAGAGGCAGCCCAGACCCTCCCTGGCCCTATGGGGAGCCTAGGGCTAGGTGAGAACCAGGCAGGCGCTGCGCTCCTGAGCCAAGCCGCATCGGGGCTGAGGTTTGTTCCCCGAGCCCAGTTTCCCTTTGCAGAATGCAGCTCCTAGCAGCGCGTTTTGTGCGGTTTCCGAGTTAGGCACTAGGTGGGGCCCTCCCGAGCTGGCTCTGGGGGTGTTGCTAGGGCCAGTGCACACAGGGCTTCTTCAGGCCAAATCAGCCTTCTCCGCGAAGGAGACGACGTTTGGAGTGGGTTTCCAGCGGCGGAGACCACCAGCCAAGCAGCAGTGCCCACGGAGCCAGAGGCAGCCCAGACCCTCCCTGGCCCTATGGGCAGCCTAGGGCTAGGTGAGAACCAGGCAGGCGCTGCGCTCCTGAGCCAAGCCGCATCGGGGCTGAGGTTTGTTCCCCGAGCCCAGTTTCCCTTTGCAGAATGCAGCTCCTAGCAGCGCGTTTTGTGCGGTTTCGGAGCTAGGCCCTAGGTGGGGCCCTCCCGAGCTGGCTCTGGGGGGGTTGCTAGGGCCAGTGCACACAGGGCTTCTTCAGGCCAAATCAGCCTTCTCCGCGAAGGAGAAGACGTTTGGAGTGGGTTTCCAGCGGCGGAGACCACCAGCCAAGCAGCAGTGCCCACGGAGCCAGAGGCAGCCCAGACCCTCCCTGGCCCTATGGGGAGCCTAGGGCTAGGTGAGAACCAGGCAGGCGCTGCGCTCCTGAGCCAAGCCGCATCGGGGCTGAGGTTTGTTCCCCGAGCCCAGTTTCCCTTTGCAGAATGCAGCTCCTAGCAGCGCGTTTTGTGCGGTTTCGGAGCTAGGCCCTAGGTGGGGCCCTCCCGAGCTGGCTCTGGGGGGGTTGCTAGGGCCAGTGCACACAGGGCTTCTTCAGGCCAAATCAGCCTTCTCCGCGAAGGAGACGACGTTTGGAGTGGGTTTCCAGCGGCGGAGACCACCAGCCAAGCAGCAGTGCCCACGGAGCCAGAGGCAGCCCAGACCCTCCCTGGCCCTATTGGGAGCCTAGGGCTAGGTGAGAAGCAGGCAGGCGCTGCGCTCCTGAGCCAAGCCGCATCGGGGCTGAGGTTTGTTCCCCGAGCCCAGTTTCCCTTTGCAGAATGCAGCTCCTAGCAGCGCGTTTTGTGCGGTTTCGGAGCTAGGCCCTAGGTGGGGCCCTCCCGAGCTGGCTCTGGGGGGGTTGCTAGGGCCAGTGCACACAGGGCTTCTTCAGGCAAAATCAGCCTTCTCCGCGAAGGAGAAGACGTTTGGAGTGGGTTTCCAGCGGCGGAGACCACCAGCCAAGCAGCAGTGCCCACGGAGCCAGAGGCAGCCCAGACCCTCCCTGGCCCTATGGGGAGCCTAGGGCTAGGTGAGAACCAGGCAGGCGCTGCGCTCCTGAGCCAAGCCGCATCGGGGCTGAGGTTTGTTCCCCGAGCCCAGTTTCCCTTTGCAGAATGCAGCTCCTAGCAGCGCGTTTTGTGCGGTTTCGGAGCTAGGCCCTAGGTGGGGCCCTCCCGAGCTGGCTCTGGGGGGGTTGCTAGGGCCAGTGCACACAGGGCTTCTTCAGGCCAAATCAGCCTTCTCCGCGAAGGAGACGACGTTTGGAGTGGGTTTCCAGCGGCGGAGACCACCAGCCAAGCAGCAGTGCCCACGGAGCCAGAGGCAGCCCAGACCCTCCCTGGCCCTATGGGCAGCCTAGGGCTAGGTGAGAAGCAGGCAGGCGCTGCGCTCCTGAGCCAAGCCGCATCGGGGCTGAGGTTTGTTCCCCGAGCCCAGTTTCCCTTTGCAGAATGCAGCTCCTAGCAGCGCGTTTTGTGCGGTTTCGGAGCTAGGCCCTAGGTGGGGCCCTCCCGAGCTGGCTCTGGGGGGGTTGCTAGGGCCAGTGCACACAGGGCTTCTTCAGGCCAAATCAGCCTTCTCCGCGAAGGAGACGACGTTTGGAGTGGGTTTCCAGCGGCGGAGACCACCAGCCAAGCAGCAGTGCCCACGGAGCCAGAGGCAGCCCAGACCCTCCCTGGCCCTATGGGGAGCCTAGGGCTAGGTGAGAACCAGGCAGGCGCTGCGCTCCTGAGCCAAGCCGCATCGGGGCTGAGGTTTGTTCCCCGAGCCCAGTTTCCCTTTGCAGAATGCAGCTCCTAGCAGCGCGTTTTGTGCGGTTTCGGAGCTAGGCCCTAGGTGGGGCCCTCCCGAGCTGGCTCTGGGGGGGTTGCTAGGGCCAGTGCACACAGGGCTTCTTCAGGCCAAATCAGCCTTCTCCGCGAAGGAGAAGACGTTTGGAGTTGGTTTCCAGCGGCGGAGACCACCAGCCAAGCAGCAGTGCCCACGGAGCCAGAGGCAGCCCAGACCCTCCCTGGCCCTATGGGCAGCCTAGGGCTAGGTGAGAAGCAGGCAGGCGCTGCGCTCCTGAGCCAAGCCGCATCGGGGCTGAGGTTTGTTCCCCGAGCCCAGTTTCCCTTTGCAGAATGCAGCTCCTAGCAGCGCGTTTTGTGCGGTTTCGGAGCTAGGCCCTAGGTGGGGCCCTCCCGAGCTGGCTCTGGGGGGGTTGCTAGGGCCAGTGCACACAGGGCTTCTTCAGGCCAAATCAGCCTTCTCCGCGAAGGAGACGACGTTTGGAGTGGGTTTCCAGCGGCGGAGACCACCAGCCAAGCAGCAGTGCCCACGGAGCCAGAGGCAGCCCAGACCCTCCCTGGCCCTATGGGGAGCCTAGGGCTAGGTGAGAACCAGGCAGGCGCTGCGCTCCTGAGCCAAGCCGCATCGGGGCTGAGGTTTGTTCCCCGAGCCCAGTCTCCCTTTGCAGAATGCAGCTCCTAGCAGCGCGTTTTGTGCGGTTTCGGAGCTAGGCCCTAGGTGGGGCCCTCCCGAGCTGGCTCTGGGGGCGTTGCTAGGGCCAGTGCACACAGGGCTTCTTCAGGCCAAATCAGCCTTCTCCGCGAAGGAGACGACGTTTGGAGTGGGTTTCCAGCGGCGGAGACCACCAGCCAAGCAGCAGTGCCCACGGAGCCAGAGGCAGCCCAGACCCTCCCTGGCCCTATGGGCAGCCTAGGGCTAGGTGAGAACCAGGCAGGCGCTGCGCTCCTGAGCCAAGCCGCATCGGGGCTGAGGTTTGTTCCCCGAGCCCAGTTTCCCTTTGCAGAATGCAGCTCCTAGCAGCGCGTTTTGTGCGGTTTCGGAGCTAGGCCCTAGGTGGGGCCCTCCCGAGCTGGCTCTGGGGGGGTTGCTAGGGCCAGTGCACACAGGGCTTCTTCAGGCCAAATCAGCCTTCTCCGCGAAGGAGAAGACGTTTGGAGTTGGTTTCCAGCGGCGGAGACCACCAGCCAAGCAGCAGTGCCCACGGAGCCAGAGGCAGCCCAGACCCTCCCTGGCCCTATGGGGAGCCTAGGGCTAGGTGAGAACCAGGCAGGCGCTGCGCTCCTGAGCCAAGCCGCATCGGGGCTGAGGTTTGTTCCCCGAGCCCAGTTTCCCTTTGCAGAATGCAGCTCCTAGCAGCGCGTTTTGTGCGGTTTCGGAGCTAGGCCCTAGGTGGGGCCCTCCCGAGCTGGCTCTGGGGGGGTTGCTAGGGCCAGTGCACACAGGGCTTCTTCAGGCCAAATCAGCCTTCTCCGCGAAGGAGAAGACGTTTGGAGTTGGTTTCCAGCGGCGGAGACCACCAGCCAAGCAGCAGTGCCCACGGAGCCAGAGGCAGCCCAGACCCTCCCTGGCCCTATGGGGAGCCTAGGGCTAGGTGAGAAGCAGGCAGGCGCTGCGCTCCTGAGCCAAGCCGCATCGGGGCTGAGGTTTGTTCCCCGAGCCCAGTTTCCCTTTGCAGAATGCAGCTCCTAGCAGCGCGTTTTGTGCGGTTTCGGAGCTAGGCCCTAGGTGGGGCCCTCCCGAGCTGGCTCTGGGGGGGTTGCTAGGGCCAGTGCACACAGGGCTTCTTCAGGCCAAATCAGCCTTCTCCGCGAAGGAGACGACGTTTGGAGTGGGTTTCCAGCGGCGGAGACCACCAGCCAAGCAGCAGTGCCCACGGAGCCAGAGGCAGCCCAGACCCTCCCTGGCCCTATGGGGAGCCTAGGGCTAGGTGAGAACCAGGCAGGCGCTGCGCTCCTGAGCCAAGCCGCATCGGGGCTGAGGTTTGTTCCCCGAGCCCAGTTTCCCTTTGCAGAATGCAGCTCCTAGCAGCGCGTTTTGTGCGGTTTCGGAGCTAGGCCCTAGGTGGGGCCCTCCCGAGCTGGCTCTGGGGGGGTTGCTAGGGCCAGTGCACACAGGGCTTCTTCAGGCCAAATCAGCCTTCTCCGCGAAGGAGAAGACGTTTGGAGTTGGTTTCCAGCGGCGGAGACCACCAGCCAAGCAGCAGTGCCCACGGAGCCAGAGGCAGCCCAGACCCTCCTGGCCCTATGGGCAGCCTAGGGCTAGGTGAGAACCAGGCAGGCGCTGCGCTCCTGAGCCAAGCCGCATCGGGGCTGAGGTTTGTTCCCCGAGCCCAGTTTCCCTTTGCAGAATGCAGCTCCTAGCAGCGCGTTTTGTGCGGTTTCGGAGCTAGGCCCTAGGTGGGGCCCTCCCGAGCTGGCTCTGGGGGGGTTGCTAGGGCCAGTGCACACAGGGCTTCTTCAGGCCAAATCAGCCTTCTCCGCGAAGGAGACGACGTTTGGAGTGGGTTTCCAGCGGCGGAGACCACCAGCCAAGCAGCAGTGCCCACGGAGGCTGAGGCAGCCCAGACCCATGGGGAGCCTAGGGCTAGGTGAGAAGCAGGCAGGCGCTGCGCTCCTGAGCCAAGCCGCATCGGGGCTGAGGTTTGTTCCCCGAGCCCAGTTTCCCTTTGCAGAATGCAGCTCCTAGCAGCGCGTTTTGTGCGGTTTCGGAGCTAGGCCCTAGGTGGGGCCCTCCCGAGCTGGCTCTGGGGGGGTTGCTAGGGCCAGTGCACACAGGGCTTCTTCAGGCCAAATCAGCCTTCTCCGCGAAGGAGAAGACGTTTGGAGTGGGTTTCCAGCGGCGGAGACCACCAGCCAAGCAGCAGTGCCCACGGAGCCAGAGGCAGCCCAGACCCTCCCTGGCCCTATGGGGAGCCTAGGGCTAGGTGAGAACCAGGCAGGCGCTGCGCTCCTGAGCCAAGCCGCATCGGGGCTGAGGTTTGTTCCCCGAGCCCAGTTTCCCTTTGCAGAATGCAGCTCCTAGCAGCGCGTTTTGTGCGGTTTCGGAGCTAGGCCCTAGGTGGGGCCCTCCCGAGCTGGCTCTGGGGGGGTTGCTAGGGCCAGTGCACACAGGGCTTCTTCAGGCCAAATCAGCCTTCTCCGCGAAGGAGACGACGTTTGGAGTGGGTTTCCAGCGGCGGAGACCACCAGCCAAGCAGCAGTGCCCACGGAGCCAGAGGCAGCCCAGACCCTCCCTGGCCCTATGGGCAGCCTAGGGCTAGGTGAGAACCAGGCAGGCGCTGCGCTCCTGAGCCAAGCCGCATCGGGGCTGAGGTTTGTTCCCCGAGCCCAGTTTCCCTTTGCAGAATGCAGCTCCTAGCAGCGCGTTTTGTGCGGTTTCGGAGCTAGGCCCTAGGTGGGGCCCTCCCGAGCTGGCTCTGGGGGGGTTGCTAGGGCCAGTGCACACAGGGCTTCTTCAGGCCAAATCAGCCTTCTCCGCGAAGGAGACGACGTTTGGAGTGGGTTTCCAGCGGCGGAGACCACCAGCCAAGCAGCAGTGCCCACGGAGCCAGAGGCAGCCCAGACCCTCCCTGGCCCTATGGGCAGCCTAGGGCTAGGTGAGAAGCAGGCAGGCGCTGCGCTCCTGAGCCAAGCCGCATCGGGGCTGAGGTTTGTTCCCCGAGCCCAGTTTCCCTTTGCAGAATGCAGCTCCTAGCAGCGCGTTTTGTGCGGTTTCGGAGCTAGGCCCTAGGTGGGGCCCTCCCGAGCTGGCTCTGGGGGGGTTGCTAGGGCCAGTGCACACAGGGCTTCTTCAGGCCAAATCAGCCTTCTCCGCGAAGGAGACGACGTTTGGAGTGGGTTTCCAGCGGCGGAGACCACCAGCCAAGCAGCAGTGCCCACGGAGCCAGAGGCAGCCCAGACCCTCCCTGGCCCTATGGGCAGCCTAGGGCTAGGTGAGAACCAGGCAGGCGCTGCGCTCCTGAGCCAAGCCGCATCGGGGCTGAGGTTTGTTCCCCGAGCCCAGTTTCCCTTTGCAGAATGCAGCTCCTAGCAGCGCGTTTTGTGCGGTTTCGGAGCTAGGCCCTAGGTGGGGCCCTCCCGAGCTGGCTCTGGGGGGGTTGCTAGGGCCAGTGCACACAGGGCTTCTTCAGGCCAAATCAGCCTTCTCCGCGAAGGAGAAGACGTTTGGAGTTGGTTTCCAGCGGCGGAGACCACCAGCCAAGCAGCAGTGCCCACGGAGCCAGAGGCAGCCCAGACCCTCCCTGGCCCTATGGGCAGCCTAGGGCTAGGTGAGAACCAGGCAGGCGCTGCGCTCCTGAGCCAAGCCGCATCGGGGCTGAGGTTTGTTCCCCGAGCCCAGTTTCCCTTTGCAGAATGCAGCTCCTAGCAGCGCGTTTTGTGCGGTTTCGGAGCTAGGCCCTAGGTGGGGCCCTCCCGAGCTGGCTCTGGGGGGGTTGCTAGGGCCAGTGCACACAGGGCTTCTTCAGGCCAAATCAGCCTTCTCCGCGAAGGAGACGACGTTTGGAGTGGGTTTCCAGCGGCGGAGACCACCAGCCAAGCAGCAGTGCCCACGGAGCCAGAGGCAGCCCAGACCCTCCCTGGCCCTATGGGGAGCCTAGGGCTAGGTGAGAACCAGGCAGGCAGTGCGCTCCTGAGCCAAGCCGCATCGGGGCTGAGGTTTGTTCCCCGAGCCCAGTTTCCCTTTGCAGAATGCAGCTCCTAGCAGCGCGTTTTGTGCGGTTTCGGAGCTAGGCCCTAGGTGGGGCCCTCCCGAGCTGGCTCTGGGGGCGTTGCTAGGGCCAGTGCACACAGGGCTTCTTCAGGCCAAATCAGCCTTCTCCGCGAAGGAGACGACGTTTGGAGTTGGTTTCCAGCGGCGGAGACCACCAGCCAAGCAGCAGTGCCCACGGAGCCAGAGGCAGCCCAGACCCTCCCTGGCCCTATGGGGAGCCTAGGGCTAGGTGAGAACCAGGCAGGCGCTGCGCTCCTGAGCCAAGCCGCATCGGGGCTGAGGTTTGTTCCCCGAGCCCAGTTTCCCTTTGCAGAATGCAGCACCTAGCAGCGCGTTTTGTGCGGTTTCGGAGCTAGGCCCTAGGTGGGGCCCTCCCGAGCTGGCTCTGGGGGGGTTGCTAGGGCCAGTGCACACAGGGCTTCTTCAGGCCAAATCAGCCTTCTCCGCGAAGGAGAAGACGTTTGGAGTTGGTTTCAAGCGGCGGAGACCACCAGCCAAGCAGCAGTGCCCACGGAGCCAGAGGCAGCCCAGACCCTCCCTGGCCCTATGGGGAGCCTAGGGCTAGGTGAGAACCAGGCAGGCGCTGCGCTCCTGAGCCAAGCCGCATCGGGGCTGAGGTTTGTTCCCCGAGCCCAGTTTCCCTTTGCAGAATGCAGCTCCTAGCAGCGCGTTTTGTGCGGTTTCGGAGCTAGGCCCTAGGTGGGGCCCTCCCGAGCTGGCTCTGGGGGGGTTGCTAGGGCCAGTGCACACAGGGCTTCTTCAGGCCAAATCAGCCTTCTCCGCGAAGGAGAAGACGTTTGGAGTTGGTTTCCAGCGGCGGAGACCACCAGCCAAGCAGCAGTGCCCACGGAGCCAGAGGCAGCCCAGACCCTCCCTGGCCCTATGGGGAGCCTAGGGCTAGGTGAGAAGCAGGCAGGCGCTGCGCTCCTGAGCCAAGCCGCATCGGGGCTGAGGTTTGTTCCCCGAGCCCAGTTTCCCTTTGCAGAATGCAGCTCCTAGCAGCGCGTTTTGTGCGGTTTCGGAGCTAGGCCCTAGGTGGGGCCCTCCCGAGCTGGCTCTGGGGGGGTTGCTAGGGCCAGTGCACACAGGGCTTCTTCAGGCCAAATCAGCCTTCTCCGCGAAGGAGACGACGTTTGGAGTGGGTTTCCAGCGGCGGAGACCACCAGCCAAGCAGCAGTGCCCACGGAGCCAGAGGCAGCCCAGACCCTCCCTGGCCCTATGGGGAGCCTAGGGCTAGGTGAGAACCAGGCAGGCGCTGCGCTCCTGAGCCAAGCCGCATCGGGGCTGAGGTTTGTTCCCCGAGCCCAGTTTCCCTTTGCAGAATGCAGCTCCTAGCAGCGCGTTTTGTGCGGTTTCGGAGCTAGGCCCTAGGTGGGGCCCTCCCGAGCTGGCTCTGGGGGGGTTGCTAGGGCCAGTGCACACAGGGCTTCTTCAGGCCAAATCAGCCTTCTCCGCGAAGGAGAAGACGTTTGGAGTTGGTTTCCAGCGGCGGAGACCACCAGCCAAGCAGCAGTGCCCACGGAGCCAGAGGCAGCCCAGACCCTCCCTGGCCCTATGGGGAGCCTAGGGCTAGGTGAGAACCAGGCAGGCGCTGCGCTCCTGAGCCAAGCCGCATCGGGGCTGAGGTTTGTTCCCCGAGCCCAGTTTCCCTTTGCAGAATGCAGCTCCTAGCAGCGCGTTTTGTGCGGTTTCGGAGCTAGGCCCTAGGTGGGGCCCTCCCGAGCTGGCTCTGGGGGGGTTGCTAGGGCCAGTGCACACAGGGCTTCTTCAGGCCAAATCAGCCTTCTCCGCGAAGGAGAAGACGTTTGGAGTTGGTTTCCAGCGGCGGAGACCACCAGCCAAGCAGCAGTGCCCACGGAGCCAGAGGCAGCCCAGACCCTCCCTGGCCCTATGGGGAGCCTAGGGCTAGGTGAGAACCAGGCAGGCGCTGCGCTCCTGAGCCAAGCCGCATCGGGGCTGAGGTTTGTTCCCCGAGCCCAGTTTCCCTTTGCAGAATGCAGCTCCTAGCAGCGCGTTTTGTGCGGTTTCGGAGCTAGGCCCTAGGTGGGGCCCTCCCGAGCTGGCTCTGGGGGGGTTGCTAGGGCCAGTGCACACAGGGCTTCTTCAGGCCAAATCAGCCTTCTCCGCGAAGGAGAAGACGTTTGGAGTGGGTTTCCAGCGGCGGAGACCACCAGCCAAGCAGCAGTGCCCACGGAGCCAGAGGCAGCCCAGACCCTCCCTGGCCCTATGGGGAGCCTAGGGCTAGGTGAGAACCAGGCAGGCGCTGCGCTCCTGAGCCAAGCCGCATCGGGGCTGAGGTTTGTTCCCCGAGCCCAGTTTCCCTTTGCAGAATGCAGCTCCTAGCAGCGCGTTTTGTGCGGTTTCCGAGCTAGGCCCTAGGTGGGGCCCTCCCGAGCTGGCTCTGGGGGGGTTGCTAGGGCCAGTGCACACAGGGCTTCTTCAGGCCAAATCAGCCTTCTCCGCGAAGGAGACGACGTTTGGAGTGGGTTTCCAGCGGCGGAGACCACCAGCCAAGCAGCAGTGCCCACGGAGCCAGAGGCAGCCCAGACCCTCCCTGGCCCTATGGGAGCCTAGGGCTAGGTGAGAACCAGGCAGGCGCTGCGCTCCTGAGCCAAGCCGCATCGGGGCTGAGGTTTGTTCCCCGAGCCCAGTTTCCCTTTGCAGAATGCAGCTCCTAGCAGCGCGTTTTGTGCGGTTTCGGAGCTAGGCCCTAGGTGGGGCCCTCCCGAGCTGGCTCTGGGGGGGTTGCTAGGGCCAGTGCACACAGGGCTTCTTCAGGCCAAATCAGCCTTCTCCGCGAAGGAGACGACGTTTGGAGTGGGTTTCCAGCGGCGGAGACCACCAGCCAAGCAGCAGTGCCCACGGAGCCAGAGGCAGCCCAGACCCTCCCTGGCCCTATGGGGAGCCTAGGGCTAGGTGAGAACCAGGCAGGCGCTGCGCTCCTGAGCCAAGCCGCATCGGGGCTGAGGTTTGTTCCCCGAGCCCAGTTTCCCTTTGCAGAATGCAGCTCCTAGCAGCGCGTTTTGTGCGGTTTCGGAGCTAGGCCCTAGGTGGGGCCCTCCCGAGCTGGCTCTGGGGGGGTTGCTAGGGCCAGTGCACACAGGGCTTCTTCAGGCCAAATCAGCCTTCTCCGCGAAGGAGACGACGTTTGGAGTGGGTTTCCAGCGGCGGAGACCACCAGCCAAGCAGCAGTGCCCACGGAGCCAGAGGCAGCCCAGACCCTCCCTGGCCCTATGGGGAGCCTAGGGCTAGGTGAGAAGCAGGCAGGCGCTGCGCTCCTGAGCCAAGCCGCATCGGGGCTGAGGTTTGTTCCCCGAGCCCAGTTTCCCTTTGCAGAATGCAGCACCTAGCAGCGCGTTTTGTGCGGTTTCGGAGCTAGGCCCTAGGTGGGGCCCTCCCGAGCTGGCTCTGGGGGGGTTGCTAGGGCCAGTGCACACAGGGCTTCTTCAGGCCAAATCAGCCTTCTCCGCGAAGGAGAAGACGTTTGGAGTTGGTTTCCAGCGGCGGAGACCACCAGCCAAGCAGCAGTGCCCACGGAGCCAGAGGCAGCCCAGACCCTCCCTGGCCCTATGGGGAGCCTAGGGCTAGGTGAGAACCAGGCAGGCGCTGCGCTCCTGAGCCAAGCCGCATCGGGGCTGAGGTTTGTTCCCCGAGCCCAGTTTCCCTTTGCAGAATGCAGCTCCTAGCAGCGCGTTTTGTGCGGTTTCGGAGCTAGGCCCTAGGTGGGGCCCTCCCGAGCTGGCTCTGGGGGGGTTGCTAGGGCCAGTGCACACAGGGCTTCTTCAGGCCAAATCAGCCTTCTCCGCGAAGGAGACGACGATTGGAGTTGGTTTCCAGCGGCGGAGACCACCAGCCAAGCAGCAGTGCCCACGGAGCCAGAGGCAGCCCAGACCCTCCCTGGCCCTATGGGGAGCCTAGGGCTAGGTGAGAAGCAGGCAGGCGCTGCGCTCCTGAGCCAAGCCGCATCGGGGCTGAGGTTTGTTCCCCGAGCCCAGTTTCCCTTTGCAGAATGCAGCTCCTAGCAGCGCGTTTTGTGCGGTTTCGGAGCTAGGCCCTAGGTGGGCCCTCCCGAGCTGGCTCTGGGGGGGTTGCTAGGGCCAGTGCACACAGGGCTTCTTCAGGCCAAATCAGCCTTCTCCGCGAAGGAGACGACGTTTGGAGTGGGTTTCCAGCGGCGGAGACCACCAGCCAAGCAGCAGTGCCCACGGAGCCAGAGGCAGCCCAGACCCTCCCTGGCCCTATGGGGAGCCTAGGGCTAGGTGAGAAGCAGGCAGGCGCTGCGCTCCTGAGCCAAGCCGCATCGGGGCTGAGGTTTGTTCCCCGAGCCCAGTTTCCCTTTGCAGAATGCAGCTCCTAGCAGCGCGTTTTGTGCGGTTTCGGAGCTAGGCCCTAGGTGGGGCCCTCCCGAGCTGGCTCTGGGGGGGTTGCTAGGGCCAGTGCACACAGGGCTTCTTCAGGCCAAATCAGCCTTCTCCGCGAAGGAGAAGACGTTTGGAGTTGGTTTCCAGCGGCGGAGACCACCAGCCAAGCAGCAGTGCCCACGGAGCCAGAGGCAGCCCAGACCCTCCCTGGCCCTATGGGGAGCCTAGGGCTAGGTGAGAACCAGGCAGGCGCTGCGCTCCTGAGCCAAGCCGCATCGGGGCTGAGGTTTGTTCCCCGAGCCCAGTTTCCCTTTGCAGAATGCAGCTCCTAGCAGCGCGTTTTGTGCGGTTTCGGAGCTAGGCCCTAGGTGGGGCCCTCCCGAGCTGGCTCTGGGGGGGTTGCTAGGGCCAGTGCACACAGGGCTTCTTCAGGCCAAATCAGCCTTCTCCGCGAAGGAGAAGACGTTTGGAGTTGGTTTCCAGCGGCGGAGACCACCAGCCAAGCAGCAGTGCCCACGGAGCCAGAGGCAGCCCAGACCCTCCCTGGCCCTATGGGGAGCCTAGGGCTAGGTGAGAACCAGGCAGGCGCTGCGCTCCTGAGCCAAGCCGCATCGGGGCTGAGGTTTGTTCCCCGAGCCCAGTTTCCCTTTGCAGAATGCAGCTCCTAGCAGCGCGTTTTGTGCGGTTTCGGAGCTAGGCCCTAGGTGGGGCCCTCCCGAGCTGGCTCTGGGGGGGTTGCTAGGGCCAGTGCACACAGGGCTTCTTCAGGCCAAATCAGCCTTCTCCGCGAAGGAGAAGACGTTTGGAGTTGGTTTCCAGCGGCGGAGACCACCAGCCAAGCAGCAGTGCCCACGGAGCCAGAGGCAGCCCAGACCCTCCCTGGCCCTATGGGGAGCCTAGGGCTAGGTGAGAACCAGGCAGGCGCTGCGCTCCTGAGCCAAGCCGCATCGGGGCTGAGGTTTGTTCCCCGAGCCCAGTTTCCCTTTGCAGAATGCAGCTCCTAGCAGCGCGTTTTGTGCGGTTTCCGAGCTAGGCCCTAGGTGGGGCCCTCCCGAGCTGGCTCTGGGGGGGTTGCTAGGGCCAGTGCACACAGGGCTTCTTCAGGCCAAATCAGCCTTCTCCGCGAAGGAGAAGACGTTTGGAGTTGGTTTCCAGCGGCGGAGACCACCAGCCAAGCAGCAGTGCCCACGGAGCCAGAGGCAGCCCAGACCCTCCCTGGCCCTATGGGGAGCCTAGGGCTAGGTGAGAACCAGGCAGGCGCTGCGCTCCTGAGCCAAGCCGCATCGGGGCTGAGGTTTGTTCCCCGAGCCCAGTTTCCCTTTGCAGAATGCAGCTCCTAGCAGCGCGTTTTGTGCGGTTTCGGAGCTAGGCCCTAGGTGGGGCCCTCCCGAGCTGGCTCTGGGGGGGTTGCTAGGGCCAGTGCACACAGGGCTTCTTCAGGCCAAATCAGCCTTCTCCGCGAAGGAGAAGACGTTTGGAGTGGGTTTCCAGCGGCGGAGACCACCAGCCAAGCAGCAGTGCCCACGGAGCCAGAGGCAGCCCAGACCCTCCCTGGCCCTATGGGGAGCCTAGGGCTAGGTGAGAAGCAGGCAGGCGCTGCGCTCCTGAGCCAAGCCGCATCGGGGCTGAGGTTTGTTCCCCGAGCCCAGTTTCCCTTTGCAGAATGCAGCTCCTAGCAGCGCGTTTTGTGCGGTTTCGGAGCTAGGCCCTAGGTGGGGCCCTCCCGAGCTGGCTCTGGGGGGGTTGCTAGGGCCAGTGCACACAGGGCTTCTTCAGGCCAAATCAGCCTTCTCCGCGAAGGAGAAGACGTTTGGAGTTGGTTTCCAGCGGCGGAGACCACCAGCCAAGCAGCAGTGCCCACGGAGCCAGAGGCAGCCCAGACCCTCCTTGGCCCTATGGGCAGCCTAGGGCTAGGTGAGAACCAGGCAGGCGCTGCGCTCCTGAGCCAAGCCGCATCGGGGCTGAGGTTTGTTCCCCGAGCCCAGTTTCCCTTTGCAGAATGCAGCTCCTAGCAGCGCGTTTTGTGCGGTTTCGGAGCTAGGCCCTAGGTGGGGCCCTCCCGAGCTGGCTCTGGGGGGGTTGCTAGGGCCAGTGCACACAGGGCTTCTTCAGGCCAAATCAGCCTTCTCCGCGAAGGAGAAGACGTTTGGAGTGGGTTTCCAGCGGCGGAGACCACCAGCCAAGCAGCAGTGCCCACGGAGCCAGAGGCAGCCCAGACCCTCCCTGGCCCTATGGGAGCCTAGGGCTAGGTGAGAACCAGGCAGGCGCTGCGCTCCTGAGCCAAGCCGCATCGGGGCTGAGGTTTGTTCCCCGAGCCCAGTTTCCCTTTGCAGAATGCAGCTCCTAGCAGCGCGTTTTGTGCGGTTTCGGAGCTAGGCCCTAGGTGGGGCCCTCCCGAGCTGGCTCTGGGGGGGTTGCTAGGGCCAGTGCACACAGGGCTTCTTCAGGCCAAATCAGCCTTCTCCGCGAAGGAGACGACGTTTGGAGTGGGTTTCCAGCGGCGGAGACCACCAGCCAAGCAGCAGTGCCCACGGAGCCAGAGGCAGCCCAGACCCTCCCTGGCCCTATGGGGAGCCTAGGGCTAGGTGAGAACCAGGCAGGCGCTGCGCTCCTGAGCCAAGCCGCATCGGGGCTGAGGTTTGTTCCCCGAGCCCAGTTTCCCTTTGCAGAATGCAGCTCCTAGCAGCGCGTTTTGTGCGGTTTCGGAGCTAGGCCCTAGGTGGGGCCCTCCCGAGCTGGCTCTGGGGGGGTTGCTAGGGCCAGTGCACACAGGGCTTCTTCAGGCCAAATCAGCCTTCTCCGCGAAGGAGACGACGTTTGGAGTGGGTTTCCAGCGGCGGAGACCACCAGCCAAGCAGCAGTGCCCACGGAGCCAGAGGCAGCCCAGACCCTCCCTGGCCCTATGGGGAGCCTAGGGCTAGGTGAGAACCAGGCAGGCGCTGCGCTCCTGAGCCAAGCCGCATCGGGGCTGAGGTTTGTTCCCCGAGCCCAGTTTCCCTTTGCAGAATGCAGCTCCTAGCAGCGCGTTTTGTGCGGTTTCGGAGCTAGGCCCTAGGTGGGGCCCTCCCGAGCTGGCTCTGGGGGGGTTGCTAGGGCCAGTGCACACAGGGCTTCTTCAGGCCAAATCAGTCTTCTCCGCGAAGGAGAAGACGTTTGGAGTGGGTTTCCAGCGGCGGAGACCACCAGCCAAGCAGCAGTGCCCACGGAGCCAGAGGCAGCCCAGACCCTCCCTGGCCCTATGGGGAGCCTAGGGCTAGGTGAGAACCAGGCAGGCGCTGCGCTCCTGAGCCAAGCCGCATCGGGGCTGAGGTTTGTTCCCCGAGCCCAGTTTCCCTTTGCAGAATGCAGCTCCTAGCAGCGCGTTTTGTGCGGTTTCGGAGCTAGGCCCTAGGTGGGGCCCTCCCGAGCTGGCTCTGGGGGGGTTGCTAGGGCCAGTGCACACAGGGCTTCTTCAGGCCAAATCAGCCTTCTCCGCGAAGGAGAAGACGTTTGGAGTTGGTTTCCAGCGGCGGAGACCACCAGCCAAGCAGCAGTGCCCACGGAGCCAGAGGCAGCCCAGACCCTCCCTGGCCCTATGGGGAGCCTAGGGCTAGGTGAGAACCAGGCAGGCGCTGCGCTCCTGAGCCAAGCCGCATCGGGGCTGAGGTTTGTTCCCCGAGCCCAGTTTCCCTTTGCAGAATGCAGCTCCTAGCAGCGCGTTTTGTGCGGTTTCGGAGCTAGGCCCTAGGTGGGGCCCTCCCGAGCTGGCTCTGGGGGGGTTGCTAGGGCCAGTGCACACAGGGCTTCTTCAGGCCAAATCAGCCTTCTCCGCGAAGGAGACGACGTTTGGAGTGGGTTTCCAGCGGCGGAGACCACCAGCCAAGCAGCAGTGCCCACGGAGCCAGAGGCAGCCCAGACCCTCCCTGGCCCTATGGGCAGCCTAGGGCTAGGTGAGAACCAGGCAGGCGCTGCGCTCCTGAGCCAAGACGCATCGGGGCTGAGGTTTGTTCCCCGAGCCCAGTTTCCCTTTGCAGAATGCAGCTCCTAGCAGCGCGTTTTGTGCGGTTTCGGAGCTAGGCCCTAGGTGGGGCCCTCCCGAGCTGGCTCTGGGGGGGTTGCTAGGGCCAGTGCACACAGGGCTTCTTCAGGCCAAATCAGCCTTCTCCGCGAAGGAGAAGACGTTTGGAGTGGGTTTCCAGCGGCGGAGACCACCAGCCAAGCAGCAGTGCCCACGGAGCCAGAGGCAGCCCAGACCCTCCTTGGCCCTATGGGGAGCCTAGGGCTAGGTGAGAACCAGGCAGGCGCTGCGCTCCTGAGCCAAGCCGCATCGGGGCTGAGGTTTGTTCCCCGAGCCCAGTTTCCCTTTGCAGAATGCAGCTCCTAGCAGCGCGTTTTGTGCGGTTTCGGAGCTAGGCCCTAGGTGGGGCCCTCCCGAGCTGGCTCTGGGGGGGTTGCTAGGGCCAGTGCACACAGGGCTTCTTCAGGCCAAATCAGCCTTCTCCGCGAAGGAGACGACGTTTGGAGTGGGTTTCCAGCGGCGGAGACCACCAGCCAAGCAGCAGTGCCCACGGAGCCAGAGGCAGCCCAGACCCTCCCTGGCCCTATGGGGAGCCTAGGGCTAGGTGAGAACCAGGCAGGCGCTGCGCTCCTGAGCCAAGCCGCATCGGGGCTGAGGTTTGTTCCCCGAGCCCAGTTTCCCTTTGCAGAATGCAGCTCCTAGCAGCGCGTTTTGTGCGGTTTCGGAGCTAGGCCCTAGGTGGGGCCCTCCCGAGCTGGCTCTGGGGGGGTTGCTAGGGCCAGTGCACACAGGGCTTCTTCAGGCCAAATCAGCCTTCTCCGCGAAGGAGACGACGTTTGGAGTGGGTTTCCAGCGGCGGAGACCACCAGCCAAGCAGCAGTGCCCACGGAGCCAGAGGCAGCCCAGACCCTCCCTGGCCCTATGGGGAGCCTAGGGCTAGGTGAGAACCAGGCAGGCGCTGCGCTCCTGAGCCAAGCCGCATCGGGGCTGAGGTTTGTTCCCCGAGCCCAGTTTCCCTTTGCAGAATGCAGCTCCTAGCAGCGCGTTTTGTGCGGTTTCGGAGCTAGGCCCTAGGTGGGGCCCTCCCGAGCTGGCTCTGGGGGGGTTGCTAGGGCCAGTGCACACAGGGCTTCTTCAGGCCAAATCAGCCTTCTCCGCGAAGGAGACGACGTTTGGAGTGGGTTTCCAGCGGCGGAGACCACCAGCCAAGCAGCAGTGCCCACGGAGCCAGAGGCAGCCCAGACCCTCCCTGGCCCTATGGGGAGCCTAGGGCTAGGTGAGAAGCAGGCAGGCGCTGCGCTCCTGAGCCAAGCCGCATCGGGGCTGAGGTTTGTTCCCCGAGCCCAGTTTCCCTTTGCAGAATGCAGCTCCTAGCAGCGCGTTTTGTGCGGTTTCGGAGCTAGGCCCTAGGTGGGGCCCTCCCGAGCTGGCTCTGGGGGGGTTGCTAGGGCCAGTGCACACAGGGCTTCTTCAGGCCAAATCAGCCTTCTCCGCGAAGGAGAAGACGTTTGGAGTTGGTTTCCAGCGGCGGAGACCACCAGCCAAGCAGCAGTGCCCACGGAGCCAGAGGCAGCCCAGACCCTCCCTGGCCCTATGGGCAGCCTAGGGCTAGGTGAGAACCAGGCAGGCGCTGCGCTCCTGAGCCAAGCCGCATCGGGGCTGAGGTTTGTTCCCCGAGCCCAGTTTCCCTTTGCAGAATGCAGCTCCTAGCAGCGCGTTTTGTGCGGTTTCGGAGCTAGGCCCTAGGTGGGGCCCTCCCGAGCTGGCTCTGGGGGGGTTGCTAGGGCCAGTGCACACAGGGCTTCTTCAGGCCAAATCAGCCTTCTCCGCGAAGGAGACGACGTTTGGAGTGGGTTTCCAGCGGCGGAGACCACCAGCCAAGCAGCAGTGCCCACGGAGCCTGAGGCAGCCCAGACCCATGGGGAGCCTAGGGCTAGGTGAGAAGCAGGCAGGCGCTGCGCTCCTGAGCCAAGCCGCATCGGGGCTGAGGTTTGTTCCCCGAGCCCAGTTTCCCTTTGCAGAATGCAGCTCCTAGCAGCGCGTTTTGTGCGGTTTCGGAGCTAGGCCCTAGGTGGGGCCCTCCCGAGCTGGCTCTGGGGGGGTTGCTAGGGCCAGTGCACACAGGGCTTCTTCAGGCCAAATCAGCCTTCTCCGCGAAGGAGAAGACGTTTGGAGTGGGTTTCCAGCGGCGGAGACCACCAGCCAAGCAGCAGTGCCCACGGAGCCAGAGGCAGCCCAGACCCTCCCTGGCCCTATGGGCAGCCTAGGGCTAGGTGAGAACCAGGCAGGCGCTGCGCTCCTGAGCCAAGCCGCATCGGGGCTGAGGTTTGTTCCCCGAGCCCAGTTTCCCTTTGCAGAATGCAGCTCCTAGCAGCGCGTTTTGTGCGGTTTCGGAGCTAGGCCCTAGGTGGGGCCCTCCCGAGCTGGCTCTGGGGGGGTTGCTAGGGCCAGTGCACACAGGGCTTCTTCAGGCCAAATCAGCCTTCTCCGCGAAGGAGACGACGTTTGGAGTGGGTTTCCAGCGGCGGAGACCACCAGCCAAGCAGCAGTGCCCACGGAGCCAGAGGCAGCCCAGACCCTCCCTGGCCCTATGGGGAGCCTAGGGCTACGTGAGAACCAGGCAGGCAGTGCGCTCCTGAGCCAAGCCGCATCGGGGCTGAGGTTTGTTCCCCGAGCCCAGTTTCCCTTTGCAGAATGCAGCTCCTAGCAGCGCGTTTTGTGCGGTTTCGGAGCTAGGCCCTAGGTGGGGCCCTCCCGAGCTGGCTCTGGGGGCGTTGCTAGGGCCAGTGCACACAGGGCTTCTTCAGGCCAAATCAGCCTTCTCCGCGAAGGAGAAGACGTTTGGAGTTGGTTTCCAGCGGCGGAGACCACCAGCCAAGCAGCAGTGCCCACGGAGCCAGAGGCAGCCCAGACCCTCCCTGGCCCTATGGGGAGCCTAGGGCTAGGTGAGAACCAGGCAGGCGCTGCGCTCCTGAGCCAAGCCGCATCGGGGCTGAGGTTTGTTCCCCGAGCCCAGTTTCCCTTTGCAGAATGCAGCTCCTAGCAGCGCGTTTTGTGCGGTTTCGGAGCTAGGCCCTAGGTGGGGCCCTCCCGAGCTGGCTCTGGGGGGGTTGCTAGGGCCAGTGCACACAGGGCTTCTTCAGGCCAAATCAGCCTTCTCCGCGAAGGAGAAGACGTTTGGAGTTGGTTTCCAGCGGCGGAGACCACCAGCCAAGCAGCAGTGCCCACGGAGCCAGAGGCAGCCCAGACCCTCCCTGGCCCTATGGGGAGCCTAGGGCTAGGTGAGAAGCAGGCAGGCGCTGCGCTCCTGAGCCAAGCCGCATCGGGGCTGAGGTTTGTTCCCCGAGCCCAGTTTCCCTTTGCAGAATGCAGCTCCTAGCAGCGCGTTTTGTGCGGTTTCGGAGCTAGGCCCTAGGTGGGGCCCTCCCGAGCTGGCTCTGGGGGGGTTGCTAGGGCCAGTGCACACAGGGCTTCTTCAGGCCAAATCAGCCTTCTCCGCGAAGGAGAAGACGTTTGGAGTTGGTTTCCAGCGGCGGAGACCACCAGCCAAGCAGCAGTGCCCACGGAGCCAGAGGCAGCCCAGACCCTCCCTGGCCCTATGGGGAGCCTAGGGCTAGGTGAGAAGCAGGCAGGCGCTGCGCTCCTGAGCCAAGCCGCATCGGGGCTGAGGTTTGTTCCCCGAGCCCAGTTTCCCTTTGCAGAATGCAGCTCCTAGCAGCGCGTTTTGTGCGGTTTCGGAGCTAGGCCCTAGGTGGGGCCCTCCCGAGCTGGCTCTGGGGGGGTTGCTAGGGCCAGTGCACACAGGGCTTCTTCAGGCCAAATCAGCCTTCTCCGCGAAGGAGAAGACGTTTGGAGTTGGTTTCCAGCGGCGGAGACCACCAGCCAAGCAGCAGTGCCCACGGAGCCAGAGGCAGCCCAGACCCTCCCTGGCCCTATGGGGAGCCTAGGGCTAGGTGAGAAGCAGGCAGGCGCTGCGCTCCTGAGCCAAGCCGCATCGGGGCTGAGGTTTGTTCCCCGAGCCCAGTTTCCCTTTGCAGAATGCAGCTCCTAGCAGCGCGTTTTGTGCGGTTTCGGAGCTAGGCCCTAGGTGGGGCCCTCCCGAGCTGGCTCTGGGGGGGTTGCTAGGGCCAGTGCACACAGGGCTTCTTCAGGCCAAATCAGCCTTCTCCGCGAAGGAGAAGACGTTTGGAGTTGGTTTCCAGCGGCGGAGACCACCAGCCAAGCAGCAGTGCCCACGGAGCCAGAGGCAGCCCAGACCCTCCCTGGCCCTATGGGGAGCCTAGGGCTAGGTGAGAACCAGGCAGGCGCTGCGCTCCTGAGCCAAGCCGCATCGGGGCTGAGGTTTGTTCCCCGAGCCCAGTTTCCCTTTGCAGAATGCAGCTCCTAGCAGCGCGTTTTGTGCGGTTTCGGAGCTAGGCCCTAGGTGGGGCCCTCCCGAGCTGGCTCTGGGGGGGTTGCTAGGGCCAGTGCACACAGGGCTTCTTCAGGCCAAATCAGCTTTCTCCGCGAAGGAGAAGACGTTTGGAGTGGGTTTCCAGCGGCGGAGACCACCAGCCAAGCAGCAGTGCCCACGGAGCCAGAGGCAGCCCAGACCCTCCCTGGCCCTATGGGGAGCCTAGGGCTAGGTGAGAACCAGGCAGGCGCTGCGCTCCTGAGCCAAGCCGCATCGGGGCTGAGGTTTGTTCCCCGAGCCCAGTTTCCCTTTGCAGAATGCAGCTCCTAGCAGTGCGTTTTGTGCGGTTTCGGAGCTAGGCCCTAGGTGGGGCCCTCCCGAGCTGGCTCTGGGGGGGTTGCTAGGGCCAGTGCACACAGGGCTTCTTCAGGCCAAATCAGCCTTCTCCGCGAAGGAGAAGACGTTTGGAGTTGGTTTCCAGCGGCGGAGACCACCAGCCAAGCAGCAGTGCCCACGGAGCCAGAGGCAGCCCAGACCCTCCCTGGCCCTATGGGCAGCCTAGGGCTAGGTGAGAACCAGGCAGGCGCTGCGCTCCTGAGCCAAGCCGCATCGGGGCTGAGGTTTGTTCCCCGAGCCCAGTTTCCCTTTGCAGAATGCAGCTCCTAGCAGCGCGTTTTGTGCGGTTTCGGAGCTAGGCCCTAGGTGGGGCCCTCCCGAGCTGGCTCTGGGGGGGTTGCTAGGGCCAGTGCACACAGGGCTTCTTCAGGCCAAATCAGCCTTCTCCGCGAAGGAGAAGACGTTTGGAGTTGGTTTCCAGCGGCGGAGACCACCAGCCAAGCAGCAGTGCCCACGGAGCCAGAGGCAGCCCAGACCCTCCCTGGCCCTATGGGGAGCCTAGGGCTAGGTGAGAACCAGGCAGGCGCTGCGCTCCTGAGCCAAGCCGCATCGGGGCTGAGGTTTGTTCCCCGAGCCCAGTTTCCCTTTGCAGAATGCAGCTCCTAGCAGCGCGTTTTGTGCGGTTTCGGAGCTAGGCCCTAGGTGGGGCCCTCCCGAGCTGGCTCTGGGGGGGTTGCTAGGGCCAGTGCACACAGGGCTTCTTCAGGCCAAATCAGCCTTCTCCGCGAAGGAGACGACGTTTGGAGTGGGTTTCCAGCGGCGGAGACCACCAGCCAAGCAGCAGTGCCCACGGAGCCAGAGGCAGCCCAGACCCTCCCTGGCCCTATGGGGAGCCTAGGGCTAGGTGAGAAGCAGGCAGGCGCTGCGCTCCTGAGCCAAGCCGCATCGGGGCTGAGGTTTGTTCCCCGAGCCCAGTTTCCCTTTGCAGAATGCAGCTCCTAGCAGCGCGTTTTGTGCGGTTTCGGAGCTAGGCCCTAGGTGGGGCCCTCCCGAGCTGGCTCTGGGGGGGTTGCTAGGGCCAGTGCACACAGGGCTTCTTCAGGCCAAATCAGCCTTCTCCGCGAAGGAGACGACGTTTGGAGTGGGTTTCCAGCGGCGGAGACCACCAGCCAAGCAGCAGTGCCCACGGAGCCAGAGGCAGCCCAGACCCTCCCTGGCCCTATGGGGAGCCTAGGGCTAGGTGAGAAGCAGGCAGGCGCTGCGCTCCTGAGCCAAGCCGCATCGGGGCTGAGGTTTGTTCCCCGAGCCCAGTTTCCCTTTGCAGAATGCAGCTCCTAGCAGCGCGTTTTGTGCGGTTTCGGAGCTAGGCCCTAGGTGGGGCCCTCCCGAGCTGGCTCTGGGGGGGTTGCTAGGGCCAGTGCACACAGGGCTTCTTCAGGCCAAATCAGCCTTCTCCGCGAAGGAGAAGACGTTTGGAGTTGGTTTCCAGCGGCGGAGACCACCAGCCAAGCAGCAGTGCCCACGGAGCCAGAGGCAGCCCAGACCCTCCCTGGCCCTATGGGGAGCCTAGGGCTAGGTGAGAACCAGGCAGGCGCTGCGCTCCTGAGCCAAGCCGCATCGGGGCTGAGGTTTGTTCCCCGAGCCCAGTTTCCCTTTGCAGAATGCAGCTCCTAGCAGCGCGTTTTGTGCGGTTTCGGAGCTAGGCCCTAGGTGGGGCCCTCCCGAGCTGGCTCTGGGGGGGTTGCTAGGGCCAGTGCACACAGGGCTTCTTCAGGCCAAATCAGCCTTCTCCGCGAAGGAGACGACGTTTGGAGTGGGTTTCCAGCGGCGGAGACCACCAGCCAAGCAGCAGTGCCCACGGAGCCTGAGGCAGCCCAGACCCATGGGGAGCCTAGGGCTAGGTGAGAAGCAGGCAGGCGCTGCGCTCCTGAGCCAAGCCGCATCGGGGCTGAGGTTTGTTCCCCGAGCCCAGTTTCCCTTTGCAGAATGCAGCTCCTAGCAGCGCGTTTTGTGCGGTTTCGGAGCTAGGCCCTAGGTGGGGCCCTCCCGAGCTGGCTCTGGGGGGGTTGCTAGGGCCAGTGCACACAGGGCTTCTTCAGGCCAAATCAGCCTTCTCCGCGAAGGAGAAGACGTTTGGAGTGGGTTTCCAGCGGCGGAGACCACCAGCCAAGCAGCAGTGCCCACGGAGCCAGAGGCAGCCCAGACCCTCCCTGGCCCTATGGGGAGCCTAGGGCTAGGTGAGAACCAGGCAGGCGCTGCGCTCCTGAGCCAAGCCGCATCGGGGCTGAGGTTTGTTCCCCGAGCCCAGTTTCCCTTTGCAGAATGCAGCTCCTAGCAGCGCGTTTTGTGCGGTTTCGGAGCTAGGCCCTAGGTGGGGCCCTCCCGAGCTGGCTCTGGGGGGGTTGCTAGGGCCAGTGCACACAGGGCTTCTTCAGGCCAAATCAGCCTTCTCCGCGAAGGAGACGACGTTTGGAGTGGGTTTCCAGCGGCGGAGACCACCAGCCAAGCAGCAGTGCCCACGGAGCCAGAGGCAGCCCAGACCCTCCCTGGCCCTATGGGGAGCCTAGGGCTACGTGAGAACCAGGCAGGCAGTGCGCTCCTGAGCCAAGCCGCATCGGGGCTGAGGTTTGTTCCCCGAGCCCAGTTTCCCTTTGCAGAATGCAGCTCCTAGCAGCGCGTTTTGTGCGGTTTCGGAGCTAGGCCCTAGGTGGGGCCCTCCCGAGCTGGCTCTGGGGGCGTTGCTAGGGCCAGTGCACACAGGGCTTCTTCAGGCCAAATCAGCCTTCTCCGCGAAGGAGACGACGTTTGGAGTTGGTTTCCAGCGGCGGAGACCACCAGCCAAGCAGCAGTGCCCACGGAGCCAGAGGCAGCCCAGACCCTCCCTGGCCCTATGGGGAGCCTAGGGCTAGGTGAGAACCAGGCAGGCGCTGCGCTCCTGAGCCAAGCCGCATCGGGGCTGAGGTTTGTTCCCCGAGCCCAGTTTCCCTTTGCAGAATGCAGCTCCTAGCAGCGCGTTTTGTGCGGTTTCGGAGCTAGGCCCTAGGTGGGGCCCTCCCGAGCTGGCTCTGGGGGGGTTGCTAGGGCCAGTGCACACAGGGCTTCTTCAGGCCAAATCAGCCTTCTCCGCGAAGGAGAAGACGTTTGGAGTTGGTTTCCAGCGGCGGAGACCACCAGCCAAGCAGCAGTGCCCACGGAGCCAGAGGCAGCCCAGACCCTCCCTGGCCCTATGGGGAGCCTAGGGCTAGGTGAGAACCAGGCAGGCGCTGCGCTCCTGAGCCAAGCCGCATCGGGGCTGAGGTTTGTTCCCCGAGCCCAGTTTCCCTTTGCAGAATGCAGCTCCTAGCAGCGCGTTTTGTGCGGTTTCGGAGCTAGGCCCTAGGTGGGGCCCTCCCGAGCTGGCTCTGGGGGGGTTGCTAGGGCCAGTGCACACAGGGCTTCTTCAGGCCAAATCAGCCTTCTCCGCGAAGGAGAAGACGTTTGGAGTTGGTTTCCAGCGGCGGAGACCACCAGCCAAGCAGCAGTGCCCACGGAGCCAGAGGCAGCCCAGACCCTCCCTGGCCCTATGGGGAGCCTAGGGCTAGGTGAGAAGCAGGCAGGCGCTGCGCTCCTGAGCCAAGCCGCATCGGGGCTGAGGTTTGTTCCCCGAGCCCAGTTTCCCTTTGCAGAATGCAGCTCCTAGCAGCGCGTTTTGTGCGGTTTCGGAGCTAGGCCCTAGGTGGGGCCCTCCCGAGCTGGCTCTGGGGGGGTTGCTAGGGCCAGTGCACACAGGGCTTCTTCAGGCCAAATCAGCCTTCTCCGCGAAGGAGAAGACGTTTGGAGTTGGTTTCCAGCGGCGGAGACCACCAGCCAAGCAGCAGTGCCCACGGAGCCAGAGGCAGCCCAGACCCTCCCTGGCCCTATGGGGAGCCTAGGGCTAGGTGAGAACCAGGCAGGCGCTGCGCTCCTGAGCCAAGCCGCATCGGGGCTGAGGTTTGTTCCCCGAGCCCAGTTTCCCTTTGCAGAATGCAGCTCCTAGCAGCGCGTTTTGTGCGGTTTCGGAGCTAGGCCCTAGGTGGGGCCCTCCCGAGCTGGCTCTGGGGGGGTTGCTAGGGCCAGTGCACACAGGGCTTCTTCAGGCCAAATCAGCCTTCTCCGCGAAGGAGAAGACGTTTGGAGTTGGTTTCCAGCGGCGGAGACCACCAGCCAAGCAGCAGTGCCCACGGAGCCAGAGGCAGCCCAGACCCTCCCTGGCCCTATGGGGAGCCTAGGGCTAGGTGAGAACCAGGCAGGCGCTGCGCTCCTGAGCCAAGCCGCATCGGGGCTGAGGTTTGTTCCCCGAGCCCAGTTTCCCTTTGCAGAATGCAGCTCCTAGCAGCGCGTTTTGTGCGGTTTCGGAGCTAGGCCCTAGGTGGGGCCCTCCCGAGCTGGCTCTGGGGGGGTTGCTAGGGCCAGTGCACACAGGGCTTCTTCAGGCCAAATCAGCTTTCTCCGCGAAGGAGAAGACGTTTGGAGTGGGTTTCCAGCGGCGGAGACCACCAGCCAAGCAGCAGTGCCCACGGAGCCAGAGGCAGCCCAGACCCTCCCTGGCCCTATGGGGAGCCTAGGGCTAGGTGAGAACCAGGCAGGCGCTGCGCTCCTGAGCCAAGCCGCATCGGGGCTGAGGTTTGTTCCCCGAGCCCAGTTTCCCTTTGCAGAATGCAGCTCCTAGCAGTGCGTTTTGTGCGGTTTCGGAGCTAGGCCCTAGGTGGGGCCCTCCCGAGCTGGCTCTGGGGGGGTTGCTAGGGCCAGTGCACACAGGGCTTCTTCAGGCCAAATCAGCCTTCTCCGCGAAGGAGAAGACGTTTGGAGTTGGTTTCCAGCGGCGGAGACCACCAGCCAAGCAGCAGTGCCCACGGAGCCAGAGGCAGCCCAGACCCTCCCTGGCCCTATGGGGAGCCTAGGGCTAGGTGAGAACCAGGCAGGCGCTGCGCTCCTGAGCCAAGCCGCATCGGGGCTGAGGTTTGTTCCCCGAGCCCAGTTTCCCTTTGCAGAATGCAGCTCCTAGCAGCGCGTTTTGTGCGGTTTCGGAGCTAGGCCCTAGGTGGGGCCCTCCCGAGCTGGCTCTGGGGGGGTTGCTAGGGCCAGTGCACACAGGGCTTCTTCAGGCCAAATCAGCCTTCTCCGCGAAGGAGAAGACGTTTGGAGTTGGTTTCCAGCGGCGGAGACCACCAGCCAAGCAGCAGTGCCCACGGAGCCAGAGGCAGCCCAGACCCTCCCTGGCCCTATGGGGAGCCTAGGGCTAGGTGAGAACCAGGCAGGCGCTGCGCTCCTGAGCCAAGCCGCATCGGGGCTGAGGTTTGTTCCCCGAGCCCAGTTTCCCTTTGCAGAATGCAGCTCCTAGCAGCGCGTTTTGTGCGGTTTCGGAGCTAGGCCCTAGGTGGGGCCCTCCCGAGCTGGCTCTGGGGGGGTTGCTAGGGCCAGTGCACACAGGGCTTCTTCAGGCCAAATCAGCCTTCTCCGCGAAGGAGACGACGTTTGGAGTGGGTTTCCAGCGGCGGAGACCACCAGCCAAGCAGCAGTGCCCACGGAGCCAGAGGCAGCCCAGACCCTCCCTGGCCCTATGGGGAGCCTAGGGCTAGGTGAGAAGCAGGCAGGCGCTGCGCTCCTGAGCCAAGCCGCATCGGGGCTGAGGTTTGTTCCCCGAGCCCAGTTTCCCTTTGCAGAATGCAGCTCCTAGCAGCGCGTTTTGTGCGGTTTCGGAGCTAGGCCCTAGGTGGGGCCCTCCCGAGCTGGCTCTGGGGGGGTTGCTAGGGCCAGTGCACACAGGGCTTCTTCAGGCCAAATCAGCCTTCTCCGCGAAGGAGAAGACGTTTGGAGTTGGTTTCCAGCGGCGGAGACCACCAGCCAAGCAGCAGTGCCCACGGAGCCAGAGGCAGCCCAGACCCTCCCTGGCCCTATGGGGAGCCTAGGGCTAGGTGAGAACCAGGCAGGCGCTGCGCTCCTGAGCCAAGCCGCATCGGGGCTGAGGTTTGTTCCCCGAGCCCAGTTTCCCTTTGCAGAATGCAGCTCCTAGCAGCGCGTTTTGTGCGGTTTCGGAGCTAGGCCCTAGGTGGGGCCCTCCCGAGCTGGCTCTGGGGGGGTTGCTAGGGCCAGTGCACACAGGGCTTCTTCAGGCCAAATCAGCCTTCTCCGCGAAGGAGAAGACGTTTGGAGTTGGTTTCCAGCGGCGGAGACCACCAGCCAAGCAGCAGTGCCCACGGAGCCAGAGGCAGCCCAGACCCTCCCTGGCCCTATGGGGAGCCTAGGGCTAGGTGAGAAGCAGGCAGGCGCTGCGCTCCTGAGCCAAGCCGCATCGGGGCTGAGGTTTGTTCCCCGAGCCCAGTTTCCCTTTGCAGAATGCAGCTCCTAGCAGCGCGTTTTGTGCGGTTTCGGAGCTAGGCCCTAGGTGGGGCCCTCCCGAGCTGGCTCTGGGGGGGTTGCTAGGGCCAGTGCACACAGGGCTTCTTCAGGCCAAATCAGCCTTCTCCGCGAAGGAGACGACGTTTGGAGTGGGTTTCCAGCGGCGGAGACCACCAGCCAAGCAGCAGTGCCCACGGAGCCAGAGGCAGCCCAGACCCTCCCTGGCCCTATGGGGAGCCTAGGGCTAGGTGAGAACCAGGCAGGCGCTGCGCTCCTGAGCCAAGCCGCATCGGGGCTGAGGTTTGTTCCCCGAGCCCAGTTTCCCTTTGCAGAATGCAGCTCCTAGCAGCGCGTTTTGTGCGGTTTCGGAGCTAGGCCCTAGGTGGGGCCCTCCCGAGCTGGCTCTGGGGGGGTTGCTAGGGCCAGTGCACACAGGGCTTCTTCAGGCCAAATCAGCCTTCTCCGCGAAGGAGAAGACGTTTGGAGTTGGTTTCCAGCGGCGGAGACCACCAGCCAAGCAGCAGTGCCCACGGAGCCAGAGGCAGCCCAGACCCTCCCTGGCCCTATGGGGAGCCTAGGGCTAGGTGAGAAGCAGGCAGGCGCTGCGCTCCTGAGCCAAGCCGCATCGGGGCTGAGGTTTGTTCCCCGAGCCCAGTTTCCCTTTGCAGAATGCAGCTCCTAGCAGCGCGTTTTGTGCGGTTTCGGAGCTAGGCCCTAGGTGGGGCCCTCCCGAGCTGGCTCTGGGGGGGTTGCTAGGGCCAGTGCACACAGGGCTTCTTCAGGCCAAATCAGCCTTCTCCGCGAAGGAGAAGACGTTTGGAGTTGGTTTCCAGCGGCGGAGACCACCAGCCAAGCAGCAGTGCCCACGGAGCCAGAGGCAGCCCAGACCCTCCCTGGCCCTATGGGGAGCCTAGGGCTAGGTGAGAAGCAGGCAGGCGCTGCGCTCCTGAGCCAAGCCGCATCGGGGCTGAGGTTTGTTCCCCGAGCCCAGTTTCCCTTTGCAGAATGCAGCTCCTAGCAGCGCGTTTTGTGCGGTTTCGGAGCTAGGCCCTAGGTGGGGCCCTCCCGAGCTGGCTCTGGGGGGGTTGCTAGGGCCAGTGCACACAGGGCTTCTTCAGGCCAAATCAGCCTTCTCCGCGAAGGAGAAGACGTTTGGAGTGGGTTTCCAGCGGCGGAGACCACCAGCCAAGCAGCAGTGCCCACGGAGCCAGAGGCAGCCCAGACCCTCCCTGGCCCTATGGGGAGCCTAGGGCTAGGTGAGAACCAGGCAGGCGCTGCGCTCCTGAGCCAAGCCGCATCGGGGCTGAGGTTTGTTCCCCGAGCCCAGTTTCCCTTTGCAGAATGCAGCTCCTAGCAGCGCGTTTTGTGCGGTTTCGGAGCTAGGCCCTAGGTGGGGCCCTCCCGAGCTGGCTCTGGGGGGGTTGCTAGGGCCAGTGCACACAGGGCTTCTTCAGGCCAAATCAGCCTTCTCCGCGAAGGAGAAGACGTTTGGAGTTGGTTTCCAGCGGCGGAGACCACCAGCCAAGCAGCAGTGCCCACGGAGCCAGAGGCAGCCCAGACCCTCCCTGGCCCTATGGGGAGCCTAGGGCTAGGTGAGAACCAGGCAGGCGCTGCGCTCCTGAGCCAAGCCGCATCGGGGCTGAGGTTTGTTCCCCGAGCCCAGTTTCCCTTTGCAGAATGCAGCTCCTAGCAGCGCGTTTTGTGCGGTTTCGGAGCTAGGCCCTAGGTGGGGCCCTCCCGAGCTGGCTCTGGGGGGGTTGCTAGGGCCAGTGCACACAGGGCTTCTTCAGGCCAAATCAGCCTTCTCCGCGAAGGAGAAGACGTTTGGAGTGGGTTTCCAGCGGCGGAGACCACCAGCCAAGCAGCAGTGCCCACGGAGCCAGAGGCAGCCCAGACCCTCCCTGGCCCTATGGGGAGCCTAGGGCTAGGTGAGAACCAGGCAGGCGCTGCGCTCCTGAGCCAAGCCGCATCGGGGCTGAGGTTTGTTCCCCGAGCCCAGTTTCCCTTTGCAGAATGCAGCTCCTAGCAGCGCGTTTTGTGCGGTTTCGGAGCTAGGCCCTAGGTGGGGCCCTCCCGAGCTGGCTCTGGGGGGGTTGCTAGGGCCAGTGCACACAGGGCTTCTTCAGGCCAAATCAGCCTTCTCCGCGAAGGAGACGACGTTTGGAGTGGGTTTCCAGCGGCGGAGACCACCAGCCAAGCAGCAGTGCCCACGGAGCCAGAGGCAGCCCAGACCCTCCCTGGCCCTATGGGAGCCTAGGGCTAGGTGAGAACCAGGCAGGCGCTGCGCTCCTGAGCCAAGCCGCATCGGGGCTGAGGTTTGTTCCCCGAGCCCAGTTTCCCTTTGCAGAATGCAGCTCCTAGCAGCGCGTTTTGTGCGGTTTCGGAGCTAGGCCCTAGGTGGGGCCCTCCCGAGCTGGCTCTGGGGGGGTTGCTAGGGCCAGTGCACACAGGGCTTCTTCAGGCCAAATCAGCCTTCTCCGCGAAGGAGACGACGTTTGGAGTGGGTTTCCAGCGGCGGAGACCACCAGCCAAGCAGCAGTGCCCACGGAGCCAGAGGCAGCCCAGACCCTCCCTGGCCCTATGGGGAGCCTAGGGCTAGGTGAGAACCAGGCAGGCGCTGCGCTCCTGAGCCAAGCCGCATCGGGGCTGAGGTTTGTTCCCCGAGCCCAGTTTCCCTTTGCAGAATGCAGCTCCTAGCAGCGCGTTTTGTGCGGTTTCGGAGCTAGGCCCTAGGTGGGGCCCTCCCGAGCTGGCTCTGGGGGGGTTGCTAGGGCCAGTGCACACAGGGCTTCTTCAGGCCAAATCAGCCTTCTCCGCGAAGGAGACGACGTTTGGAGTGGGTTTCCAGCGGCGGAGACCACCAGCCAAGCAGCAGTGCCCACGGAGCCAGAGGCAGCCCAGACCCTCCCTGGCCCTAAGGGGAGCCTAGGGCTAGGTGAGAACCAGGCAGGCGCTGCGCTCCTGAGCCAAGCCGCATCGGGGCTGAGGTTTGTTCCCCGAGCCCAGTTTCCCTTTGCAGAATGCAGCTCCTAGCAGCGCGTTTTGTGCGGTTTCGGAGCTAGGCCCTAGGTGGGGCCCTCCCGAGCTGGCTCTGGGGGGGTTGCTAGGGCCAGTGCACACAGGGCTTCTTCAGGCCAAATCAGCCTTCTCCGCGAAGGAGACGACGTTTGGAGTGGGTTTCCAGCGGCGGAGACCACCAGCCAAGCAGCAGTGCCCACGGAGCCAGAGGCAGCCCAGACCCTCCCTGGCCCTATGGGGAGCCTAGGGCTAGGTGAGAACCAGGCAGGCGCTGCGCTCCTGAGCCAAGCCGCATCGGGGCTGAGGTTTGTTCCCCGAGCCCAGTTTCCCTTTGCAGAATGCAGCTCCTAGCAGCGCGTTTTGTGCGGTTTCGGAGCTAGGCCCTAGGTGGGGCCCTCCCGAGCTGGCTCTGGGGGGTGTGCTAGGGCCAGTGCACACAGGGCTTCTTCAGGCCAAATCAGCCTTCTCCGCGAAGGAGACGACGTTTGGAGTGGGTTTCCAGCGGCGGAGACCACCAGCCAAGCAGCAGTGCCCACGGAGCCAGAGGCAGCCCAGACCCTCCCTGGCCCTATGGGGAGCCTAGGGCTAGGTGAGAACCAGGCAGGCGCTGCGCTCCTGAGCCAAGCCGCATCGGGGCTGAGGTTTGTTCCCCGAGCCCAGTTTCCCTTTGCAGAATGCAGCTCCTAGCAGCGCGTTTTGTGCGGTTTCGGAGCTAGGCCCTAGGTGGGGCCCTCCCGAGCTGGCTCTGGGGGGGTTGCTAGGGCCAGTGCACACAGGGCTTCTTCAGGCCAAATCAGCCTTCTCCGCGAAGGAGAAGACGTTTGGAGTGGGTTTCCAGCGGCGGAGACCACCAGCCAAGCAGCAGTGCCCACGGAGCCAGAGGCAGCCCAGACCCTCCTTGGCCCTATGGGGAGCCTAGGGCTAGGTGAGAACCAGGCAGGCGCTGCGCTCCTGAGCCAAGCCGCATCGGGGCTGAGGTTTGTTCCCCGAGCCCAGTTTCCCTTTGCAGAATGCAGCTCCTAGCAGCGCGTTTTGTGCGGTTTCGGAGCTAGGCCCTAGGTGGGGCCCTCCCGAGCTGGCTCTGGGGGGGTTGCTAGGGCCAGTGCACACAGGGCTTCTTCAGGCCAAATCAGCCTTCTCCGCGAAGGAGAAGACGTTTGGAGTGGGTTTCCAGCGGCGGAGACCACCAGCCAAGCAGCAGTGCCCACGGAGCCAGAGGCAGCCCAGACCCTCCCTGGCCCTATGGGGAGCCTAGGGCTAGGTGAGAACCAGGCAGGCGCTGCGCTCCTGAGCCAAGCCGCATCGGGGCTGAGGTTTGTTCCCCGAGCCCAGTTTCCCTTTGCAGAATGCAGCTCCTAGCAGCGCGTTTTGTGCGGTTTCGGAGCTAGGCCCTAGGTGGGGCCCTCCCGAGCTGGCTCTGGGGGGGTTGCTAGGGCCAGTGCACACAGGGCTTCTTCAGGCCAAATCAGCCTTCTCCGCGAAGGAGACGACGTTTGGAGTGGGTTTCCAGCGGCGGAGACCACCAGCCAAGCAGCAGTGCCCACGGAGCCAGAGGCAGCCCAGACCCTCCCTGGCCCTAAGGGGAGCCTAGGGCTAGGTGAGAACCAGGCAGGCGCTGCGCTCCTGAGCCAAGCCGCATCGGGGCTGAGGTTTGTTCCCCGAGCCCAGTTTCCCTTTGCAGAATGCAGCTCCTAGCAGCGCGTTTTGTGCGGTTTCGGAGCTAGGCCCTAGGTGGGGCCCTCCCGAGCTGGCTCTGGGGGGGTTGCTAGGGCCAGTGCACACAGGGCTTCTTCAGGCCAAATCAGCCTTCTCCGCGAAGGAGACGACGTTTGGAGTGGGTTTCCAGCGGCGGAGACCACCAGCCAAGCAGCAGTGCCCACGGAGCCAGAGGCAGCCCAGACCCTCCCTGGCCCTATGGGGAGCCTAGGGCTAGGTGAGAACCAGGCAGGCGCTGCGCTCCTGAGCCAAGCCGCATCGGGGCTGAGGTTTGTTCCCCGAGCCCAGTTTCCCTTTGCAGAATGCAGCTCCTAGCAGCGCGTTTTGTGCGGTTTCGGAGCTAGGCCCTAGGTGGGGCCCTCCCGAGCTGGCTCTGGGGGGGTTGCTAGGGCCAGTGCACACAGGGCTTCTTCAGGCCAAATCAGCCTTCTCCGCGAAGGAGACGACGTTTGGAGTGGGTTTCCAGCGGCGGAGACCACCAGCCAAGCAGCAGTGCCCACGGAGCCAGAGGCAGCCCAGACCCTCCCTGGCCCTAAGGGGAGCCTAGGGCTAGGTGAGAACCAGGCAGGCGCTGCGCTCCTGAGCCAAGCCGCATCGGGGCTGAGGTTTGTTCCCCGAGCCCAGTTTCCCTTTGCAGAATGCAGCTCCTAGCAGCGCGTTTTGTGCGGTTTCGGAGCTAGGCCCTAGGTGGGGCCCTCCCGAGCTGGCTCTGGGGGGGTTGCTAGGGCCAGTGCACACAGGGCTTCTTCAGGCCAAATCAGCCTTCTCCGCGAAGGAGACGACGTTTGGAGTGGGTTTCCAGCGGCGGAGACCACCAGCCAAGCAGCAGTGCCCACGGAGCCAGAGGCAGCCCAGACCCTCCCTGGCCCTATGGGCAGCCTAGGGCTAGGTGAGAACCAGGCAGGCGCTGCGCTCCTGAGCCAAGCCGCATCGGGGCTGAGGTTTGTTCCCCGAGCCCAGTTTCCCTTTGCAGAATGCAGCTCCTAGCAGCGCGTTTTGTGCGGTTTCGGAGCTAGGCCCTAGGTGGGGCCCTCCCGAGCTGGCTCTGGGGGGGTTGCTAGGGCCAGTGCACACAGGGCTTCTTCAGGCCAAATCAGCCTTCTCCGCGAAGGAGAAGACGTTTGGAGTTGGTTTCCAGCGGCGGAGACCACCAGCCAAGCAGCAGTGCCCACGGAGCCAGAGGCAGCCCAGACCCTCCCTGGCCCTATGGGGAGCCTAGGGCTAGGTGAGAACCAGGCAGGCGCTGCGCTCCTGAGCCAAGCCGCATCGGGGCTGAGGTTTGTTCCCCGAGCCCAGTTTCCCTTTGCAGAATGCAGCTCCTAGCAGCGCGTTTTGTGCGGTTTCCGAGCTAGGCCCTAGGTGGGGCCCTCCCGAGCTGGCTCTGGGGGGGTTGCTAGGGCCAGTGCACACAGGGCTTCTTCAGGCCAAATCAGCCTTCTCCGCGAAGGAGACGACGTTTGGAGTGGGTTTCCAGCGGCGGAGACCACCAGCCAAGCAGCAGTGCCCACGGAGCCAGAGGCAGCCCAGACCCTCCCTGGCCCTATGGGGAGCCTAGGGCTAGGTGAGAAGCAGGCAGGCGCTGCGCTCCTGAGCCAAGCCGCATCGGGGCTGAGGTTTGTTCCCCGAGCCCAGTTTCCCTTTGCAGAATGCAGCTCCTAGCAGCGCGTTTTGTGCGGTTTCGGAGCTAGGCCCTAGGTGGGGCCCTCCCGAGCTGGCTCTGGGGGGGTTGCTAGGGCCAGTGCACACAGGGCTTCTTCAGGCCAAATCAGCCTTCTCCGCGAAGGAGAAGACGTTTGGAGTTGGTTTCCAGCGGCGGAGACCACCAGCCAAGCAGCAGTGCCCACGGAGCCAGAGGCAGCCCAGACCCTCCCTGGCCCTATGGGGAGCCTAGGGCTAGGTGAGAACCAGGCAGGCGCTGCGCTCCTGAGCCAAGCCGCATCGGGGCTGAGGTTTGTTCCCCGAGCCCAGTTTCCCTTTGCAGAATGCAGCTCCTAGCAGCGCGTTTTGTGCGGTTTCGGAGCTAGGCCCTAGGTGGGGCCCTCCCGAGCTGGCTCTGGGGGGGTTGCTAGGGCCAGTGCACACAGGGCTTCTTCAGGCCAAATCAGCCTTCTCCGCGAAGGAGAAGACGTTTGGAGTTGGTTTCCAGCGGCGGAGACCACCAGCCAAGCAGCAGTGCCCACGGAGCCAGAGGCAGCCCAGACCCTCCCTGGCCCTATGGGGAGCCTAGGGCTAGGTGAGAAGCAGGCAGGCGCTGCGCTCCTGAGCCAAGCCGCATCGGGGCTGAGGTTTGTTCCCCGAGCCCAGTTTCCCTTTGCAGAATGCAGCTCCTAGCAGCGCGTTTTGTGCGGTTTCGGAGCTAGGCCCTAGGTGGGGCCCTCCCGAGCTGGCTCTGGGGGGGTTGCTAGGGCCAGTGCACACAGGGCTTCTTCAGGCCAAATCAGCCTTCTCCGCGAAGGAGACGACGTTTGGAGTGGGTTTCCAGCGGCGGAGACCACCAGCCAAGCAGCAGTGCCCACGGAGCCAGAGGCAGCCCAGACCCATGGGGAGCCTAGGGCTAGGTGAGAAGCAGGCAGGCGCTGCGCTCCTGAGCCAAGCCGCATCGGGGCTGAGGTTTGTTCCCCGAGCCCAGTTTCCCTTTGCAGAATGCAGCTCCTAGCAGCGCGTTTTGTGCGGTTTCGGAGCTAGGCCCTAGGTGGGGCCCTCCCGAGCTGGCTCTGGGGGGGTTGCTAGGGCCAGTGCACACAGGGCTTCTTCAGGCCAAATCAGCCTTCTCCGCGAAGGAGACGACGTTTGGAGTGGGTTTCCAGCGGCGGAGACCACCAGCCAAGCAGCAGTGCCCACGGAGCCAGAGGCAGCCCAGACCCTCCCTGGCCCTATGGGGAGCCTAGGGCTAGGTGAGAACCAGGCAGGCGCTGCGCTCCTGAGCCAAGCCGCATCGGGGCTGAGGTTTGTTCCCCGAGCCCAGTTTCCCTTTGCAGAATGCAGCTCCTAGCAGCGCGTTTTGTGCGGTTTCGGAGCTAGGCCCTAGGTGGGGCCCTCCCGAGCTGGCTCTGGGGGGTGTGCTAGGGCCAGTGCACACAGGGCTTCTTCAGGCCAAATCAGCCTTCTCCGCGAAGGAGACGACGTTTGGAGTGGGTTTCCAGCGGCGGAGACCACCAGCCAAGCAGCAGTGCCCACGGAGCCAGAGGCAGCCCAGACCCTCCCTGGCCCTATGGGGAGCCTAGGGCTAGGTGAGAACCAGGCAGGCGCTGCGCTCCTGAGCCAAGCCGCATCGGGGCTGAGGTTTGTTCCCCGAGCCCAGTTTCCCTTTGCAGAATGCAGCTCCTAGCAGCGCGTTTTGTGCGGTTTCGGAGCTAGGCCCTAGGTGGGGCCCTCCCGAGCTGGCTCTGGGGGGGTTGCTAGGGCCAGTGCACACAGGGCTTCTTCAGGCCAAATCAGCCTTCTCCGCGAAGGAGACGACGTTTGGAGTGGGTTTCCAGCGGCGGAGACCACCAGCCAAGCAGCAGTGCCCACGGAGCCAGAGGCAGCCCAGACCCTCCCTGGCCCTATAGGGGAGCCTAGGGCTAGGTGAGAACCAGGCAGGCGCTGCGCTCCTGAGCCAAGCCGCATCGGGGCTGAGGTTTGTTCCCCGAGCCCAGTTTCCCTTTGCAGAATGCAGCTCCTAGCAGCGCGTTTTGTGCGGTTTCGGAGCTAGGCCCTAGGTGGGGCCCTCCCGAGCTGGCTCTGGGGGGGTTGCTAGGGCCAGTGCACACAGGGCTTCTTCAGGCCAAATCAGCCTTCTCCGCGAAGGAGACGACGTTTGGAGTGGGTTTCCAGCGGCGGAGACCACCAGCCAAGCAGCAGTGCCCACGGAGCCAGAGGCAGCCCAGACCCTCCCTGGCCCTATGGGCAGCCTAGGGCTAGGTGAGAACCAGGCAGGCGCTGCGCTCCTGAGCCAAGCCGCATCGGGGCTGAGGTTTGTTCCCCGAGCCCAGTTTCCCTTTGCAGAATGCAGCTCCTAGCAGCGCGTTTTGTGCGGTTTCGGAGCTAGGCCCTAGGTGGGGCCCTCCCGAGCTGGCTCTGGGGGGGTTGCTAGGGCCAGTGCACACAGGGCTTCTTCAGGCCAAATCAGCCTTCTCCGCGAAGGAGAAGACGTTTGGAGTTGGTTTCCAGCGGCGGAGACCACCAGCCAAGCAGCAGTGCCCACGGAGCCAGAGGCAGCCCAGACCCTCCCTGGCCCTATGGGGAGCCTAGGGCTAGGTGAGAACCAGGCAGGCGCTGCGCTCCTGAGCCAAGCCGCATCGGGGCTGAGGTTTGTTCCCCGAGCCCAGTTTCCCTTTGCAGAATGCAGCTCCTAGCAGCGCGTTTTGTGCGGTTTCCGAGCTAGGCCCTAGGTGGGGCCCTCCCGAGCTGGCTCTGGGGGGGTTGCTAGGGCCAGTGCACACAGGGCTTCTTCAGGCCAAATCAGCCTTCTCCGCGAAGGAGACGACGTTTGGAGTGGGTTTCCAGCGGCGGAGACCACCAGCCAAGCAGCAGTGCCCACGGAGCCAGAGGCAGCCCAGACCCTCCCTGGCCCTATGGGGAGCCTAGGGCTAGGTGAGAAGCAGGCAGGCGCTGCGCTCCTGAGCCAAGCCGCATCGGGGCTGAGGTTTGTTCCCCGAGCCCAGTTTCCCTTTGCAGAATGCAGCTCCTAGCAGCGCGTTTTGTGCGGTTTCGGAGCTAGGCCCTAGGTGGGGCCCTCCCGAGCTGGCTCTGGGGGGGTTGCTAGGGCCAGTGCACACAGGGCTTCTTCAGGCCAAATCAGCCTTCTCCGCGAAGGAGAAGACGTTTGGAGTTGGTTTCCAGCGGCGGAGACCACCAGCCAAGCAGCAGTGCCCACGGAGCCAGAGGCAGCCCAGACCCTCCCTGGCCCTATGGGGAGCCTAGGGCTAGGTGAGAACCAGGCAGGCGCTGCGCTCCTGAGCCAAGCCGCATCGGGGCTGAGGTTTGTTCCCCGAGCCCAGTTTCCCTTTGCAGAATGCAGCTCCTAGCAGCGCGTTTTGTGCGGTTTCGGAGCTAGGCCCTAGGTGGGGCCCTCCCGAGCTGGCTCTGGGGGGGTTGCTAGGGCCAGTGCACACAGGGCTTCTTCAGGCCAAATCAGCCTTCTCCGCGAAGGAGAAGACGTTTGGAGTTGGTTTCCAGCGGCGGAGACCACCAGCCAAGCAGCAGTGCCCACGGAGCCAGAGGCAGCCCAGACCCTCCCTGGCCCTATGGGGAGCCTAGGGCTAGGTGAGAAGCAGGCAGGCGCTGCGCTCCTGAGCCAAGCCGCATCGGGGCTGAGGTTTGTTCCCCGAGCCCAGTTTCCCTTTGCAGAATGCAGCTCCTAGCAGCGCGTTTTGTGCGGTTTCGGAGCTAGGCCCTAGGTGGGGCCCTCCCGAGCTGGCTCTGGGGGGGTTGCTAGGGCCAGTGCACACAGGGCTTCTTCAGGCCAAATCAGCCTTCTCCGCGAAGGAGACGACGTTTGGAGTGGGTTTCCAGCGGCGGAGACCACCAGCCAAGCAGCAGTGCCCACGGAGCCAGAGGCAGCCCAGACCCATGGGGAGCCTAGGGCTAGGTGAGAAGCAGGCAGGCGCTGCGCTCCTGAGCCAAGCCGCATCGGGGCTGAGGTTTGTTCCCCGAGCCCAGTTTCCCTTTGCAGAATGCAGCTCCTAGCAGCGCGTTTTGTGCGGTTTCGGAGCTAGGCCCTAGGTGGGGCCCTCCCGAGCTGGCTCTGGGGGGGTTGCTAGGGCCAGTGCACACAGGGCTTCTTCAGGCCAAATCAGCCTTCTCCGCGAAGGAGACGACGTTTGGAGTGGGTTTCCAGCGGCGGAGACCACCAGCCAAGCAGCAGTGCCCACGGAGCCAGAGGCAGCCCAGACCCTCCCTGGCCCTATGGGGAGCCTAGGGCTAGGTGAGAACCAGGCAGGCGCTGCGCTCCTGAGCCAAGCCGCATCGGGGCTGAGGTTTGTTCCCCGAGCCCAGTTTCCCTTTGCAGAATGCAGCTCCTAGCAGCGCGTTTTGTGCGGTTTCGGAGCTAGGCCCTAGGTGGGGCCCTCCCGAGCTGGCTCTGGGGGGGTTGCTAGGGCCAGTGCACACAGGGCTTCTTCAGGCCAAATCAGCCTTCTCCGCGAAGGAGACGACGTTTGGAGTGGGTTTCCAGCGGCGGAGACCACCAGCCAAGCAGCAGTGCCCACGGAGCCAGAGGCAGCCCAGACCCTCCCTGGCCCTAAGGGGAGCCTAGGGCTAGGTGAGAACCAGGCAGGCGCTGCGCTCCTGAGCCAAGCCGCATCGGGGCTGAGGTTTGTTCCCCGAGCCCAGTTTCCCTTTGCAGAATGCAGCTCCTAGCAGCGCGTTTTGTGCGGTTTCGGAGCTAGGCCCTAGGTGGGGCCCTCCCGAGCTGGCTCTGGGGGGGTTGCTAGGGCCAGTGCACACAGGGCTTCTTCAGGCCAAATCAGCCTTCTCCGCGAAGGAGACGACGTTTGGAGTGGGTTTCCAGCGGCGGAGACCACCAGCCAAGCAGCAGTGCCCACGGAGCCAGAGGCAGCCCAGACCCTCCCTGGCCCTATGGGGAGCCTAGGGCTAGGTGAGAACCAGGCAGGCGCTGCGCTCCTGAGCCAAGCCGCATCGGGGCTGAGGTTTGTTCCCCGAGCCCAGTTTCCCTTTGCAGAATGCAGCTCCTAGCAGCGCGTTTTGTGCGGTTTCGGAGCTAGGCCCTAGGTGGGGCCCTCCCGAGCTGGCTCTGGGGGGTGTGCTAGGGCCAGTGCACACAGGGCTTCTTCAGGCCAAATCAGCCTTCTCCGCGAAGGAGACGACGTTTGGAGTGGGTTTCCAGCGGCGGAGACCACCAGCCAAGCAGCAGTGCCCACGGAGCCAGAGGCAGCCCAGACCCTCCCTGGCCCTATGGGGAGCCTAGGGCTAGGTGAGAACCAGGCAGGCGCTGCGCTCCTGAGCCAAGCCGCATCGGGGCTGAGGTTTGTTCCCCGAGCCCAGTTTCCCTTTGCAGAATGCAGCTCCTAGCAGCGCGTTTTGTGCGGTTTCGGAGCTAGGCCCTAGGTGGGGCCCTCCCGAGCTGGCTCTGGGGGGGTTGCTAGGGCCAGTGCACACAGGGCTTCTTCAGGCCAAATCAGCCTTCTCCGCGAAGGAGAAGACGTTTGGAGTGGGTTTCCAGCGGCGGAGACCACCAGCCAAGCAGCAGTGCCCACGGAGCCAGAGGCAGCCCAGACCCTCCTTGGCCCTATGGGGAGCCTAGGGCTAGGTGAGAACCAGGCAGGCGCTGCGCTCCTGAGCCAAGCCGCATCGGGGCTGAGGTTTGTTCCCCGAGCCCAGTTTCCCTTTGCAGAATGCAGCTCCTAGCAGCGCGTTTTGTGCGGTTTCGGAGCTAGGCCCTAGGTGGGGCCCTCCCGAGCTGGCTCTGGGGGGGTTGCTAGGGCCAGTGCACACAGGGCTTCTTCAGGCCAAATCAGCCTTCTCCGCGAAGGAGACGACGTTTGGAGTGGGTTTCCAGCGGCGGAGACCACCAGCCAAGCAGTAGTGCCCACGGAGCCAGAGGCAGCCCAGACCCTCCCTGGCCCTATGGGGAGCCTAGGGCTAGGTGAGAACCAGGCAGGCGCTGCGCTCCTGAGCCAAGCCGCATCGGGGCTGAGGTTTGTTCCCCGAGCCCAGTTTCCCTTTGCAGAATGCAGCTCCTAGCAGCGCGTTTTGTGCGGTTTCGGAGCTAGGCCCTAGGTGGGGCCCTCCCGAGCTGGCTCTGGGGGGGTTGCTAGGGCCAGTGCACACAGGGCTTCTTCAGGCCAAATCAGCCTTCTCCGCGAAGGAGACGACGTTTGGAGTGGGTTTCCAGCGGCGGAGACCACCAGCCAAGCAGCAGTGCCCACGGAGCCAGAGGCAGCCCAGACCCTCCCTGGCCCTATGGGGAGCCTAGGGCTAGGTGAGAACCAGGCAGGCGCTGCGCTCCTGAGCCAAGCCGCATCGGGGCTGAGGTTTGTTCCCCGAGCCCAGTTTCCCTTTGCAGAATGCAGCTCCTAGCAGCGCGTTTTGTGCGGTTTCGGAGCTAGGCCCTAGGTGGGGCCCTCCCGAGCTGGCTCTGGGGGGGTTGCTAGGGCCAGTGCACACAGGGCTTCTTCAGGCCAAATCAGCCTTCTCCGCGAAGGAGACGACGTTTGGAGTGGGTTTCCAGCGGCGGAGACCACCAGCCAAGCAGCAGTGCCCACGGAGCCAGAGGCAGCCCAGACCCTCCCTGGCCCTATGGGGAGCCTAGGGCTAGGTGAGAACCAGGCAGGCGCTGCGCTCCTGAGCCAAGCCGCATCGGGGCTGAGGTTTGTTCCCCGAGCCCAGTTTCCCTTTGCAGAATGCAGCTCCTAGCAGCGCGTTTTGTGCGGTTTCGGAGCTAGGCCCTAGGTGGGGCCCTCCCGAGCTGGCTCTGGGGGGGTTGCTAGGGCCAGTGCACACAGGGCTTCTTCAGGCCAAATCAGCCTTCTCCGCGAAGGAGAAGACGTTTGGAGTGGGTTTCCAGCGGCGGAGACCACCAGCCAAACAGCAGTGCCCACGGAGCCAGAGGCAGCCCAGACCCTCCCTGGCCCTATGGGGAGCCTAGGGCTAGGTGAGAACCAGGCAGGCGCTGCGCTCCTGAGCCAAGCCGCATCGGGGCTGAGGTTTGTTCCCCGAGCCCAGTTTCCCTTTGCAGAATGCAGCTCCTAGCAGCGCGTTTTGTGCGGTTTCGGAGCTAGGCCCTAGGTGGGGCCCTCCCGAGCTGGCTCTGGGGGGGTTGCTAGGGCCAGTGCACACAGGGCTTCTTCAGGCCAAATCAGCCTTCTCCGCGAAGGAGACGACGTTTGGAGTGGGTTTCCAGCGGCGGAGACCACCAGCCAAGCAGCAGTGCCCACGGAGCCAGAGGCAGCCCAGACCCTCCCTGGCCCTATGGGCAGCCAGGGCTAGGTGAGAACCAGGCAGGCGCTGCGCTCCTGAGCCAAGCCGCATCGGGGCTGAGGTTTGTTCCCCGAGCCCAGTTTCCCTTTGCAGAATGCAGCTCCTAGCAGCGCGTTTTGTGCGGTTTCGGAGCTAGGCCCTAGGTGGGGCCCTCCCGAGCTGGCTCTGGGGGGGTTGCTAGGGCCAGTGCACACAGGGCTTCTTCAGGCCAAATCAGCCTTCTCCGCGAAGGAGAAGACGTTTGGAGTTGGTTTCCAGCGGCGGAGACCACCAGCCAAGCAGCAGTGCCCACGGAGCCAGAGGCAGCCCAGACCCTCCCTGGCCCTATGGGGAGCCTAGGGCTAGGTGAGAACCAGGCAGGCGCTGCGCTCCTGAGCCAAGCCGCATCGGGGCTGAGGTTTGTTCCCCGAGCCCAGTTTCCCTTTGCAGAATGCAGCTCCTAGCAGCGCGTTTTGTGCGGTTTCCGAGCTAGGCCCTAGGTGGGGCCCTCCCGAGCTGGCTCTGGGGGGGTTGCTAGGGCCAGTGCACACAGGGCTTCTTCAGGCCAAATCAGCCTTCTCCGCGAAGGAGACGACGTTTGGAGTGGGTTTCCAGCGGCGGAGACCACCAGCCAAGCAGCAGTGCCCACGGAGCCAGAGGCAGCCCAGACCCTCCCTGGCCCTATGGGGAGCCTAGGGCTAGGTGAGAACCAGGCAGGCGCTGCGCTCCTGAGCCAAGCCGCATCGGGGCTGAGGTTTGTTCCCCGAGCCCAGTTTCCCTTTGCAGAATGCAGCTCCTAGCAGCGCGTTTTGTGCGGTTTCGGAGCTAGGCCCTAGGTGGGGCCCTCCCGAGCTGGCTCTGGGGGGGTTGCTAGGGCCAGTGCACACAGGGCTTCTTCAGGCCAAATCAGCCTTCTCCGCGAAGGAGACGACGTTTGGAGTGGGTTTCCAGCGGCGGAGACCACCAGCCAAGCAGCAGTGCCCACGGAGCCAGAGGCAGCCCAGACCCATGGGGAGCCTAGGGCTAGGTGAGAAGCAGGCAGGCGCTGCGCTCCTGAGCCAAGCCGCATCGGGGCTGAGGTTTGTTCCCCGAGCCCAGTTTCCCTTTGCAGAATGCAGCTCCTAGCAGCGCGTTTTGTGCGGTTTCGGAGCTAGGCCCTAGGTGGGGCCCTCCCGAGCTGGCTCTGGGGGGGTTGCTAGGGCCAGTGCACACAGGGCTTCTTCAGGCCAAATCAGCCTTCTCCGCGAAGGAGACGACGTTTGGAGTGGGTTTCCAGCGGCGGAGACCACCAGCCAAGCAGCAGTGCCCACGGAGCCAGAGGCTGCCCAGACCCTCCCTGGCCCTATGGGGAGCCTAGGGCTAGGTGAGAACCAGGCAGGCGCTGCGCTCCTGAGCCAAGCCGCATCGGGGCTGAGGTTTGTTCCCCGAGCCCAGTTTCCCTTTGCAGAATGCAGCTCCTAGCAGCGCGTTTTGTGCGGTTTCGGAGCTAGGCCCTAGGTGGGGCCCTCCCGAGCTGGCTCTGGGGGGGTTGCTAGGGCCAGTGCACACAGGGCTTCTTCAGGCCAAATCAGCCTTCTCCGCGAAGGAGAAGACGTTTGGAGTGGGTTTCCAGCGGCGGAGACCACCAGCCAAGCAGCAGTGCCCACGGAGCCAGAGGCAGCCCAGACCCTCCCTGGCCCTATGGGGAGCCTAGGGCTAGGTGAGAACCAGGCAGGCGCTGCGCTCCTGAGCCAAGCCGCATCGGGGCTGAGGTTTGTTCCCCGAGCCCAGTTTCCCTTTGCAGAATGCAGCTCCTAGCAGCGCGTTTTGTGCGGTTTCGGAGCTAGGCCCTAGGTGGGGCCCTCCCGAGCTGGCTCTGGGGGGGTTGCTAGGGCCAGTGCACACAGGGCTTCTTCAGGCCAAATCAGCCTTCTCCGCGAAGGAGACGACGTTTGGAGTGGGTTTCCAGCGGCGGAGACCACCAGCCAAGCAGCAGTGCCCACGGAGCCAGAGGCAGCCCAGACCCTCCCTGGCCCTATGGGCAGCCTAGGGCTAGGTGAGAAGCAGGCAGGCGCTGCGCTCCTGAGCCAAGCCGCATCGGGGCTGAGGTTTGTTCCCCGAGCCCAGTTTCCCTTTGCAGAATGCAGCTCCTAGCAGCGCGTTTTGTGCGGTTTCGGAGCTAGGCCCTAGGTGGGGCCCTCCCGAGCTGGCTCTGGGGGGGTTGCTAGGGCCAGTGCACACAGGGCTTCTTCAGGCCAAATCAGCCTTCTCCGCGAAGGAGAAGACGTTTGGAGTGGGTTTCCAGCGGCGGAGACCACCAGCCAAGCAGCAGTGCCCACGGAGCCAGAGGCAGCCCAGACCCTCCCTGGCCCTATGGGCAGCCTAGGGCTAGGTGAGAAGCAGGCAGGCGCTGCGCTCCTGAGCCAAGCCGCATCGGGGCTGAGGTTTGTTCCCCGAGCCCAGTTTCCCTTTGCAGAATGCAGCTCCTAGCAGCGCGTTTTGTGCGGTTTCGGAGCTAGGCCCTAGGTGGGGCCCTCCCGAGCTGGCTCTGGGGGGGTTGCTAGGGCCAGTGCACACAGGGCTTCTTCAGGCCAAATCAGCCTTCTCCGCGAAGGAGACGACGTTTGGAGTGGGTTTCCAGCGGCGGAGACCACCAGCCAAGCAGCAGTGCCCACGGAGCCAGAGGCAGCCCAGACCCTCCCTGGCCCTATGGGGAGCCTAGGGCTAGGTGAGAACCAGGCAGGCGCTGCGCTCCTGAGCCAAGCCGCATCGGGGCTGAGGTTTGTTCCCCGAGCCCAGTTTCCCTTTGCAGAATGCAGCTCCTAGCAGCGCGTTTTGTGCGGTTTCGGAGCTAGGCCCTAGGTGGGGCCCTCCCGAGCTGGCTCTGGGGGGGTTGCTAGGGCCAGTGCACACAGGGCTTCTTCAGGCCAAATCAGCCTTCTCCGCGAAGGAGAAGACGTTTGGAGTTGGTTTCCAGCGGCGGAGACCACCAGCCAAGCAGCAGTGCCCACGGAGCCAGAGGCAGCCCAGACCCTCCCTGGCCCTATGGGCAGCCTAGGGCTAGGTGAGAACCAGGCAGGCGCTGCGCTCCTGAGCCAAGCCGCATCGGGGCTGAGGTTTGTTCCCCGAGCCCAGTTTCCCTTTGCAGAATGCAGCTCCTAGCAGCGCGTTTTGTGCGGTTTCGGAGCTAGGCCCTAGGTGGGGCCCTCCCGAGCTGGCTCTGGGGGGGTTGCTAGGGCCAGTGCACACAGGGCTTCTTCAGGCCAAATCAGCCTTCTCCGCGAAGGAGACGACGTTTGGAGTGGGTTTCCAGCGGCGGAGACCACCAGCCAAGCAGCAGTGCCCACGGAGCCAGAGGCAGCCCAGACCCTCCCTGGCCCTATGGGGAGCCTAGGGCTAGGTGAGAACCAGGCAGGCGCTGCGCTCCTGAGCCAAGCCGCATCGGGGCTGAGGTTTGTTCCCCGAGCCCAGTTTCCCTTTGCAGAATGCAGCTCCTAGCAGCGCGTTTTGTGCGGTTTCGGAGCTAGGCCCTAGGTGGGGCCCTCCCGAGCTGGCTCTGGGGGGGTTGCTAGGGCCAGTGCACACAGGGCTTCTTCAGGCCAAATCAGCCTTCTCCGCGAAGGAGACGACGTTTGGAGTGGGTTTCCAGCGGCGGAGACCACCAGCCAAGCAGCAGTGCCCACGGAGCCAGAGGCAGCCCAGACCCTCCCTGGCCCTATGGGCAGCCTAGGGCTAGGTGAGAACCAGGCAGGCGCTGCGCTCCTGAGCCAAGCCGCATCGGGGCTGAGGTTTGTTCCCCGAGCCCAGTTTCCCTTTGCAGAATGCAGCTCCTAGCAGCGCGTTTTGTGCGGTTTCGGAGCTAGGCCCTAGGTGGGGCCCTCCCGAGCTGGCTCTGGGGGGGTTGCTAGGGCCAGTGCACACAGGGCTTCTTCAGGCCAAATCAGCCTTCTCCGCGAAGGAGAAGACGTTTGGAGTGGGTTTCCAGCGGCGGAGACCACCAGCCAAGCAGCAGTGCCCACGGAGCCAGAGGCAGCCCAGACCCTCCCTGGCCCTATGGGGAGCCTAGGGCTAGGTGAGAACCAGGCAGGCGCTGCGCTCCTGAGCCAAGCCGCATCGGGGCTGAGGTTTGTTCCCCGAGCCCAGTTTCCCTTTGCAGAATGCAGCTCCTAGCAGCGCGTTTTGTGCGGTTTCGGAGCTAGGCCCTAGGTGGGGCCCTCCCGAGCTGGCTCTGGGGGGGTTGCTAGGGCCAGTGCACACAGGGCTTCTTCAGGCCAAATCAGCCTTCTCCGCGAAGGAGACGACGTTTGGAGTGGGTTTCCAGCGGCGGAGACCACCAGCCAAACAGCAGTGCCCACGGAGCCAGAGGCAGCCCAGACCCTCCCTGGCCCTATGGGCAGCCTAGGGCTAGGTGAGAACCAGGCAGGCGCTGCGCTCCTGAGCCAAGCCGCATCGGGGCTGAGGTTTGTTCCCCGAGCCCAGTTTCCCTTTGCAGAATGCAGCTCCTAGCAGCGCGTTTTGTGCGGTTTCGGAGCTAGGCCCTAGGTGGGGCCCTCCCGAGCTGGCTCTGGGGGGGTTGCTAGGGCCAGTGCACACAGGGCTTCTTCAGGCCAAATCAGCCTTCTCCGCGAAGGAGACGACGTTTGGAGTGGGTTTCCAGCGGCGGAGACCACCAGCCAAGCAGCAGTGCCCACGGAGCCAGAGGCAGCCCAGACCCTCCCTGGCCCTATGGGCAGCCTAGGGCTAGGTGAGAACCAGGCAGGCGCTGCGCTCCTGAGCCAAGCCGCATCGGGGCTGAGGTTTGTTCCCCGAGCCCAGTTTCCCTTTGCAGAATGCAGCTCCTAGCAGCGCGTTTTGTGCGGTTTCGGAGCTAGGCCCTAGGTGGGGCCCTCCCGAGCTGGCTCTGGGGGGGTTGCTAGGGCCAGTGCACACAGGGCTTCTTCAGGCCAAATCAGCCTTCTCCGCGAAGGAGAAGACGTTTGGAGTTGGTTTCCAGCGGCGGAGACCACCAGCCAAGCAGCAGTGCCCACGGAGCCAGAGGCAGCCCAGACCCTCCCTGGCCCTATGGGGAGCCTAGGGCTAGGTGAGAACCAGGCAGGCGCTGCGCTCCTGAGCCAAGCCGCATCGGGGCTGAGGTTTGTTCCCCGAGCCCAGTTTCCCTTTGCAGAATGCAGCTCCTAGCAGCGCGTTTTGTGCGGTTTCCGAGCTAGGCCCTAGGTGGGGCCCTCCCGAGCTGGCTCTGGGGGGGTTGCTAGGGCCAGTGCACACAGGGCTTCTTCAGGCCAAATCAGCCTTCTCCGCGAAGGAGACGACGTTTGGAGTGGGTTTCCAGCGGCGGAGACCACCAGCCAAGCAGCAGTGCCCACGGAGCCAGAGGCAGCCCAGACCCTCCCTGGCCCTATGGGCAGCCTAGGGCTAGGTGAGAACCAGGCAGGCGCTGCGCTCCTGAGCCAAGCCGCATCGGGGCTGAGGTTTGTTCCCCGAGCCCAGTTTCCCTTTGCAGAATGCAGCTCCTAGCAGCGCGTTTTGTGCGGTTTCGGAGCTAGGCCCTAGGTGGGGCCCTCCCGAGCTGGCTCTGGGGGGGTTGCTAGGGCCAGTGCACACAGGGCTTCTTCAGGCCAAATCAGCCTTCTCCGCGAAGGAGAAGACGTTTGGAGTGGGTTTCCAGCGGCGGAGACCACCAGCCAAGCAGCAGTGCCCACGGAGCCAGAGGCAGCCCAGACCCTCCCTGGCCCTATGGGGAGCCTAGGGCTAGGTGAGAACCAGGCAGGCGCTGCGCTCCTGAGCCAAGCCGCATCGGGGCTGAGGTTTGTTCCCCGAGCCCAGTTTCCCTTTGCAGAATGCAGCTCCTAGCAGCGCGTTTTGTGCGGTTTCGGAGCTAGGCCCTAGGTGGGGCCCTCCCGAGCTGGCTCTGGGGGGGTTGCTAGGGCCAGTGCACACAGGGCTTCTTCAGGCCAAATCAGCCTTCTCCGCGAAGGAGAAGACGTTTGGAGTGGGTTTCCAGCGGCGGAGACCACCAGCCAAGCAGCAGTGCCCACGGAGCCAGAGGCAGCCCAGACCCATGGGGAGCCTAGGGCTAGGTGAGAAGCAGGCAGGCGCTGCGCTCCTGAGCCAAGCCGCATCGGGGCTGAGGTTTGTTCCCCGAGCCCAGTTTCCCTTTGCAGAATGCAGCTCCTAGCAGCGCGTTTTGTGCGGTTTCGGAGCTAGGCCCTAGGTGGGGCCCTCCCGAGCTGGCTCTGGGGGGGTTGCTAGGGCCAGTGCACACAGGGCTTCTTCAGGCCAAATCAGCCTTCTCCGCGAAGGAGAAGACGTTTGGAGTGGGTTTCCAGCGGCGGAGACCACCAGCCAAGCAGCAGTGCCCACGGAGCCAGAGGCAGCCCAGACCCTCCCTGGCCCTATGGGGAGCCTAGGGCTAGGTGAGAACCAGGCAGGCGCTGCGCTCCTGAGCCAAGCCGCATCGGGGCTGAGGTTTGTTCCCCGAGCCCAGTTTCCCTTTGCAGAATGCAGCTCCTAGCAGCGCGTTTTGTGCGGTTTCGGAGCTAGGCCCTAGGTGGGGCCCTCCCGAGCTGGCTCTGGGGGGGTTGCTAGGGCCAGTGCACACAGGGCTTCTTCAGGCCAAATCAGCCTTCTCCGCGAAGGAGACGACGTTTGGAGTGGGTTTCCAGCGGCGGAGACCACCAGCCAAGCAGCAGTGCCCACGGAGCCAGAGGCAGCCCAGACCCTCCCTGGCCCTATGGGCAGCCTAGGGCTAGGTGAGAAGCAGGCAGGCGCTGCGCTCCTGAGCCAAGCCGCATCGGGGCTGAGGTTTGTTCCCCGAGCCCAGTTTCCCTTTGCAGAATGCAGCTCCTAGCAGCGCGTTTTGTGCGGTTTCGGAGCTAGGCCCTAGGTGGGGCCCTCCCGAGCTGGCTCTGGGGGGGTTGCTAGGGCCAGTGCACACAGGGCTTCTTCAGGCCAAATCAGCCTTCTCCGCGAAGGAGAAGACGTTTGGAGTGGGTTTCCAGCGGCGGAGACCACCAGCCAAGCAGCAGTGCCCACGGAGCCAGAGGCAGCCCAGACCCTCCCTGGCCCTATGGGCAGCCTAGGGCTAGGTGAGAAGCAGGCAGGCGCTGCGCTCCTGAGCCAAGCCGCATCGGGGCTGAGGTTTGTTCCCCGAGCCCAGTTTCCCTTTGCAGAATGCAGCTCCTAGCAGCGCGTTTTGTGCGGTTTCGGAGCTAGGCCCTAGGTGGGGCCCTCCCGAGCTGGCTCTGGGGGGGTTGCTAGGGCCAGTGCACACAGGGCTTCTTCAGGCCAAATCAGCCTTCTCCGCGAAGGAGACGACGTTTGGAGTGGGTTTCCAGCGGCGGAGACCACCAGCCAAGCAGCAGTGCCCACGGAGCCAGAGGCAGCCCAGACCCTCCCTGGCCCTATGGGGAGCCTAGGGCTAGGTGAGAACCAGGCAGGCGCTGCGCTCCTGAGCCAAGCCGCATCGGGGCTGAGGTTTGTTCCCCGAGCCCAGTTTCCCTTTGCAGAATGCAGCTCCTAGCAGCGCGTTTTGTGCGGTTTCGGAGCTCGGCCCTAGGTGGGGCCCTCCCGAGCTGGCTCTGGGGGGGTTGCTAGGGCCAGTGCACACAGGGCTTCTTCAGGCCAAATCAGCCTTCTCCGCGAAGGAGAAGACGTTTGGAGTTGGTTTCCAGCGGCGGAGACCACCAGCCAAGCAGCAGTGCCCACGGAGCCAGAGGCAGCCCAGACCCTCCCTGGCCCTATGGGCAGCCTAGGGCTAGGTGAGAACCAGGCAGGCGCTGCGCTCCTGAGCCAAGCCGCATCGGGGCTGAGGTTTGTTCCCCGAGCCCAGTTTCCCTTTGCAGAATGCAGCTCCTAGCAGCGCGTTTTGTGCGGTTTCGGAGCTAGGCCCTAGGTGGGGCCCTCCCGAGCTGGCTCTGGGGGGGTTGCTAGGGCCAGTGCACACAGGGCTTCTTCAGGCCAAATCAGCCTTCTCCGCGAAGGAGACGACGTTTGGAGTGGGTTTCCAGCGGCGGAGACCACCAGCCAAGCAGCAGTGCCCACGGAGCCAGAGGCTGCCCAGACCCTCCCTGGCCCTATGGGGAGCCTAGGGCTAGGTGAGAACCAGGCAGGCGCTGCGCTCCTGAGCCAAGCCGCATCGGGGCTGAGGTTTGTTCCCCGAGCCCAGTTTCCCTTTGCAGAATGCAGCTCCTAGCAGCGCGTTTTGTGCGGTTTCGGAGCTAGGCCCTAGGTGGGGCCCTCCCGAGCTGGCTCTGGGGGGGTTGCTAGGGCCAGTGCACACAGGGCTTCTTCAGGCCAAATCAGCCTTGTCCGCGAAGGAGACGACGTTTGGAGTGGGTTTCCAGCGGCGGAGACCACCAGCCAAGCAGCAGTGCCCACGGAGCCAGAGGCAGCCCAGACCCTCCCTGGCCCTATGGGGAGCCTAGGGCTAGGTGAGAAGCAGGCAGGCGCTGCGCTCCTGAGCCAAGCCGCATCGGGGCTGAGGTTTGTTCCCCGAGCCCAGTTTCCCTTTGCAGAATGCAGCTCCTAGCAGCGCGTTTTGTGCGGTTTCGGAGCTAGGCCCTAGGTGGGGCCCTCCCGAGCTGGCTCTGGGGGGGTTGCTAGGGCCAGTGCACACAGGGCTTCTTCAGGCCAAATCAGCCTTCTCCGCGAAGGAGACGACGTTTGGAGTGGGTTTCCAGCGGCGGAGACCACCAGCCAAGCAGCAGTGCCCACGGAGCCAGAGGCAGCCCAGACCCTCCCTGGCCCTATGGGGAGCCTAGGGCTAGGTGAGAACCAGGCAGGCGCTGCGCTCCTGAGCCAAGCCGCATCGGGGCTGAGGTTTGTTCCCCGAGCCCAGTTTCCCTTTGCAGAATGCAGCTCCTAGCAGCGCGTTTTGTGCGGTTTCGGAGCTAGGCCCTAGGTGGGGCCCTCCCGAGCTGGCTCTGGGGGGGTTGCTAGGGCCAGTGCACACAGGGCTTCTTCAGGCCAAATCAGCCTTCTCCGCGAAGGAGAAGACGTTTGGAGTGGGTTTCCAGCGGCGGAGACCACCAGCCAAGCAGCAGTGCCCACGGAGCCAGAGGCAGCCCAGACCCTCCCTGGCCCTATGGGCAGCCTAGGGCTAGGTGAGAACCAGGCAGGCGCTGCGCTCCTGAGCCAAGCCGCATCGGGGCTGAGGTTTGTTCCCCGAGCCCAGTTTCCCTTTGCAGAATGCAGCTCCTAGCAGCGCGTTTTGTGCGGTTTCGGAGCTAGGCCCTAGGTGGGGCCCTCCCGAGCTGGCTCTGGGGGGGTTGCTAGGGCCAGTGCACACAGGGCTTCTTCAGGCCAAATCAGCCTTCTCCGCGAAGGAGACGACGTTTGGAGTGGGTTTCCAGCGGCGGAGACCACCAGCCAAGCAGCAGTGCCCACGGAGCCAGAGGCAGCCCAGACCCTCCCTGGCCCTATGGGGAGCCTAGGGCTAGGTGAGAACCAGGCAGGCGCTGCGCTCCTGAGCCAAGCCGCATCGGGGCTGAGGTTTGTTCCCCGAGCCCAGTTTCCCTTTGCAGAATGCAGCTCCTAGCAGCGCGTTTTGTGCGGTTTCGGAGCTAGGCCCTAGGTGGGGCCCTCCCGAGCTGGCTCTGGGGGGGTTGCTAGGGCCAGTGCACACAGGGCTTCTTCAGGCCAAATCAGCCTTCTCCGCGAAGGAGAAGACGTTTGGAGTTGGTTTCCAGCGGCGGAGACCACCAGCCAAGCAGCAGTGCCCACGGAGCCAGAGGCAGCCCAGACCCTCCATGGCCCTATGGGGAGCCTAGGGCTAGGTGAGAAGCAGGCAGGCGCTGCGCTCCTGAGCCAAGCCGCATCGGGGCTGAGGTTTGTTCCCCGAGCCCAGTTTCCCTTTGCAGAATGCAGCTCCTAGCAGCGCGTTTTGTGCGGTTTCGGAGCTAGGCCCTAGGTGGGGCCCTCCCGAGCTGGCTCTGGGGGGGTTGCTAGGGCCAGTGCACACAGGGCTTCTTCAGGCCAAATCAGCCTTCTCCGCGAAGGAGACGACGTTTGGAGTGGGTTTCCAGCGGCGGAGACCACCAGCCAAGCAGCAGTGCCCACGGAGCCAGAGGCAGCCCAGACCCTCCCTGGCCCTATGGGGAGCCTAGGGCTAGGTGAGAACCAGGCAGGCGCTGCGCTCCTGAGCCAAGCCGCATCGGGGCTGAGGTTTGTTCCCCGAGCCCAGTTTCCCTTTGCAGAATGCAGCTCCTAGCAGCGCGTTTTGTGCGGTTTCGGAGCTAGGCCCTAGGTGGGGCCCTCCCGAGCTGGCTCTGGGGGGGTTGCTAGGGCCAGTGCACACAGGGCTTCTTCAGGCCAAATCAGCCTTCTCCGCGAAGGAGACGACGTTTGGAGTGGGTTTCCAGCGGCGGAGACCACCAGCCAAGCAGCAGTGCCCACGGAGCCAGAGGCAGCCCAGACCCTCCCTGGCCCTATGGGCAGCCTAGGGCTAGGTGAGAAGCAGGCAGGCGCTGCGCTCCTGAGCCAAGCCGCATCGGGGCTGAGGTTTGTTCCCCGAGCCCAGTTTCCCTTTGCAGAATGCAGCTCCTAGCAGCGCGTTTTGTGCGGTTTCGGAGCTAGGCCCTAGGTGGGGCCCTCCCGAGCTGGCTCTGGGGGGGTTGCTAGGGCCAGTGCACACAGGGCTTCTTCAGGCCAAATCAGCCTTCTCCGCGAAGGAGAAGACGTTTGGAGTGGGTTTCCAGCGGCGGAGACCACCAGCCAAGCAGCAGTGCCCACGGAGCCAGAGGCAGCCCAGACCCTCCCTGGCCCTATGGGCAGCCTAGGGCTAGGTGAGAAGCAGGCAGGCGCTGCGCTCCTGAGCCAAGCCGCATCGGGGCTGAGGTTTGTTCCCCGAGCCCAGTTTCCCTTTGCAGAATGCAGCTCCTAGCAGCGCGTTTTGTGCGGTTTCGGAGCTAGGCCCTAGGTGGGGCCCTCCCGAGCTGGCTCTGGGGGGGTTGCTAGGGCCAGTGCACACAGGGCTTCTTCAGGCCAAATCAGCCTTCTCCGCGAAGGAGACGACGTTTGGAGTGGGTTTCCAGCGGCGGAGACCACCAGCCAAGCAGCAGTGCCCACGGAGCCAGAGGCAGCCCAGACCCTCCCTGGCCCTATGGGGAGCCTAGGGCTAGGTGAGAACCAGGCAGGCGCTGCGCTCCTGAGCCAAGCCGCATCGGGGCTGAGGTTTGTTCCCCGAGCCCAGTTTCCCTTTGCAGAATGCAGCTCCTAGCAGCGCGTTTTGTGCGGTTTCGGAGCTCGGCCCTAGGTGGGGCCCTCCCGAGCTGGCTCTGGGGGGGTTGCTAGGGCCAGTGCACACAGGGCTTCTTCAGGCCAAATCAGCCTTCTCCGCGAAGGAGAAGACGTTTGGAGTTGGTTTCCAGCGGCGGAGACCACCAGCCAAGCAGCAGTGCCCACGGAGCCAGAGGCAGCCCAGACCCTCCCTGGCCCTATGGGCAGCCTAGGGCTAGGTGAGAACCAGGCAGGCGCTGCGCTCCTGAGCCAAGCCGCATCGGGGCTGAGGTTTGTTCCCCGAGCCCAGTTTCCCTTTGCAGAATGCAGCTCCTAGCAGCGCGTTTTGTGCGGTTTCGGAGCTAGGCCCTAGGTGGGGCCCTCCCGAGCTGGCTCTGGGGGGGTTGCTAGGGCCAGTGCACACAGGGCTTCTTCAGGCCAAATCAGCCTTCTCCGCGAAGGAGACGACGTTTGGAGTGGGTTTCCAGCGGCGGAGACCACCAGCCAAGCAGCAGTGCCCACGGAGCCAGAGGCAGCCCAGACCCTCCCTGGCCCTATGGGGAGCCTAGGGCTAGGTGAGAAGCAGGCAGGCGCTGCGCTCCTGAGCCAAGCCGCATCGGGGCTGAGGTTTGTTCCCCGAGCCCAGTTTCCCTTTGCAGAATGCAGCTCCTAGCAGCGCGTTTTGTGCGGTTTCGGAGCTAGGCCCTAGGTGGGGCCCTCCCGAGCTGGCTCTGGGGGGGTTGCTAGGGCCAGTGCACACAGGGCTTCTTCAGGCCAAATCAGCCTTCTCCGCGAAGGAGACGACGTTTGGAGTGGGTTTCCAGCGGCGGAGACCACCAGCCAAGCAGCAGTGCCCACGGAGCCAGAGGCAGCCCAGACCCTCCCTGGCCCTATGGGGAGCCTAGGGCTAGGTGAGAAGCAGGCAGGCGCTGCGCTCCTGAGCCAAGCCGCATCGGGGCTGAGGTTTGTTCCCCGAGCCCAGTTTCCCTTTGCAGAATGCAGCTCCTAGCAGCGCGTTTTGTGCGGTTTCGGAGCTAGGCCCTAGGTGGGGCCCTCCCGAGCTGGCTCTGGGGGGGTTGCTAGGGCCAGTGCACACAGGGCTTCTTCAGGCCAAATCAGCCTTCTCCGCGAAGGAGAAGACGTTTGGAGTGGGTTTCCAGCGGCGGAGACCACCAGCCAAGCAGCAGTGCCCACGGAGCCAGAGGCAGCCCAGACCCTCCTTGGCCCTATGGGGAGCCTAGGGCTAGGTGAGAACCAGGCAGGCGCTGCGCTCCTGAGCCAAGCCGCATCGGGGCTGAGGTTTGTTCCCCGAGCCCAGTTTCCCTTTGCAGAATGCAGCTCCTAGCAGCGCGTTTTGTGCGGTTTCGGAGCTAGGCCCTAGGTGGGGCCCTCCCGAGCTGGCTCTGGGGGGGTTGCTAGGGCCAGTGCACACAGGGCTTCTTCAGGCCAAATCAGCCTTCTCCGCGAAGGAGACGACGTTTGGAGTGGGTTTCCAGCGGCGGAGACCACCAGCCAAGCAGCAGTGCCCACGGAGCCAGAGGCAGCCCAGACCCTCCCTGGCCCTATGGGGAGCCTAGGGCTAGGTGAGAACCAGGCAGGCGCTGCGCTCCTGAGCCAAGCCGCATCGGGGCTGAGGTTTGTTCCCCGAGCCCAGTTTCCCTTTGCAGAATGCAGCTCCTAGCAGCGCGTTTTGTGCGGTTTCGGAGCTAGGCCCTAGGTGGGGCCCTCCCGAGCTGGCTCTGGGGGGGTTGCTAGGGCCAGTGCACACAGGGCTTCTTCAGGCCAAATCAGCCTTCTCCGCGAAGGAGACGACGTTTGGAGTGGGTTTCCAGCGGCGGAGACCACCAGCCAAGCAGCAGTGCCCACGGAGCCAGAGGCAGCCCAGACCCTCCCTGGCCCTATGGGGAGCCTAGGGCTAGGTGAGAACCAGGCAGGCGCTGCGCTCCTGAGCCAAGCCGCATCGGGGCTGAGGTTTGTTCCCCGAGCCCAGTTTCCCTTTGCAGAATGCAGCTCCTAGCAGCGCGTTTTGTGCGGTTTCGGAGCTAGGCCCTAGGTGGGGCCCTCCCGAGCTGGCTCTGGGGGGGTTGCTAGGGCCAGTGCACACAGGGCTTCTTCAGGCCAAATCAGCCTTCTCCGCGAAGGAGAAGACGTTTGGAGTGGGTTTCCAGCGGCGGAGACCACCAGCCAAGCAGCAGTGCCCACGGAGCCAGAGGCAGCCCAGACCCTCCCTGGCCCTATGGGGAGCCTAGGGCTAGGTGAGAACCAGGCAGGCGCTGCGCTCCTGAGCCAAGCCGCATCGGGGCTGAGGTTTGTTCCCCGAGCCCAGTTTCCCTTTGCAGAATGCAGCTCCTAGCAGCGCGTTTTGTGCGGTTTCGGAGCTAGGCCCTAGGTGGGGCCCTCCCGAGCTGGCTCTGGGGGGGTTGCTAGGGCCAGTGCACACAGGGCTTCTTCAGGCCAAATCAGCCTTCTCCGCGAAGGAGACGACGTTTGGAGTGGGTTTCCAGCGGCAGAGACCACCAGCCAAGCAGCAGTGCCCACGGAGCCAGAGGCAGCCCAGACCCTCCCTGGCCCTATGGGGAGCCTAGGGCTAGGTGAGAAGCAGGCAGGCGCTGCGCTCCTGAGCCAAGCCGCATCGGGGCTGAGGTTTGTTCCCCGAGCCCAGTTTCCCTTTGCAGAATGCAGCTCCTAGCAGCGCGTTTTGTGCGGTTTCGGAGCTAGGCCCTAGGTGGGGCCCTCCCGAGCTGGCTCTGGGGGGGTTGCTAGGGCCAGTGCACACAGGGCTTCTTCAGGCCAAATCAGCCTTCTCCGCGAAGGAGAAGACGTTTGGAGTGGGTTTCCAGCGGCGGAGACCACCAGCCAAGCAGCAGTGCCCACGGAGCCAGAGGCAGCCCAGACCCTCCCTGGCCCTATGGGGAGCCTAGGGCTAGGTGAGAACCAGGCAGGCGCTGCGCTCCTGAGCCAAGCCGCATCGGGGCTGAGGTTTGTTCCCCGAGCCCAGTTTCCCTTTGCAGAATGCAGCTCCTAGCAGCGCGTTTTGTGCGGTTTCGGAGCTAGGCCCTAGGTGGGGCCCTCCCGAGCTGGCTCTGGGGGGGTTGCTAGGGCCAGTGCGCACAGGGCTTCTTCAGGCCAAATCAGCCTTCTCCGCGAAGGAGAAGACGTTTGGAGTGGGTTTCCAGCGGCGGAGACCACCAGCCAAGCAGCAGTGCCCACGGAGCCAGAGGCAGCCCAGACCCTCCCTGGCCCTATGGGGAGCCTAGGGCTAGGTGAGAACCAGGCAGGCGCTGCGCTCCTGAGCCAAGCCGCATCGGGGCTGAGGTTTGTTCCCCGAGCCCAGTTTCCCTTTGCAGAATGCAGCTCCTAGCAGCGCGTTTTGTGCGGTTTCGGAGCTAGGCCCTAGGTGGGGCCCTCCCGAGCTGGCTCTGGGGGGGTTGCTAGGGCCAGTGCACACAGGGCTTCTTCAGGCCAAATCAGCCTTCTCCGCGAAGGAGAAGACGTTTGGAGTTGGTTTCCAGCGGCGGAGACCACCAGCCAAGCAGCAGTGCCCACGGAGCCAGAGGCAGCCCAGACCCTCCCTGGCCCTATGGGGAGCCTAGGGCTAGGTGAGAACCAGGCAGGCGCTGCGCTCCTGAGCCAAGCCGCATCGGGGCTGAGGTTTGTTCCCCGAGCCCAGTTTCCCTTTGCAGAATGCAGCTCCTAGCAGCGCGTTTTGTGCGGTTTCCGAGCTAGGCCCTAGGTGGGGCCCTCCCGAGCTGGCTCTGGGGGGGTTGCTAGGGCCAGTGCGCACAGGGCTTCTTCAGGCCAAATCAGCCTTCTCCGCGAAGGAGAAGACGTTTGGAGTGGGTTTCCAGCGGCGGAGACCACCAGCCAAGCAGCAGTGCCCACGGAGCCAGAGGCAGCCCAGACCCTCCCTGGCCCTATGGGGAGCCTAGGGCTAGGTGAGAACCAGGCAGGCGCTGCGCTCCTGAGCCAAGCCGCATCGGGGCTGAGGTTTGTTCCCCGAGCCCAGTTTCCCTTTGCAGAATGCAGCTCCTAGCAGCGCGTTTTGTGCGGTTTCGGAGCTAGGCCCTAGGTGGGGCCCTCCCGAGCTGGCTCTGGGGGGGTTGCTAGGGCCAGTGCGCACAGGGCTTCTTCAGGCCAAATCAGCCTTCTCCGCGAAGGAGAAGACGTTTGGAGTGGGTTTCCAGCGGCGGAGACCACCAGCCAAGCAGCAGTGCCCACGGAGCCAGAGGCAGCCCAGACCCTCCCTGGCCCTATGGGGAGCCTAGGGCTAGGTGAGAACCAGGCAGGCGCTGCGCTCCTGAGCCAAGCCGCATCGGGGCTGAGGTTTGTTCCCCGAGCCCAGTTTCCCTTTGCAGAATGCAGCTCCTAGCAGCGCGTTTTGTGCGGTTTCGGAGCTAGGCCCTAGGTGGGGCCCTCCCGAGCTGGCTCTGGGGGGGTTGCTAGGGCCAGTGCACACAGGGCTTCTTCAGGCCAAATCAGCCTTCTCCGCGAAGGAGACGACGTTTGGAGTGGGTTTCCAGCGGCGGAGACCACCAGCCAAGCAGCAGTGCCCACGGAGCCAGAGGCAGCCCAGACCCTCCCTGGCCCTATGGGGAGCCTAGGGCTAGGTGAGAACCAGGCAGGCGCTGCGCTCCTGAGCCAAGCCGCATCGGGGCTGAGGTTTGTTCCCCGAGCCCAGTTTCCCTTTGCAGAATGCAGCTCCTAGCAGCGCGTTTTGTGCGGTTTCGGAGCTAGGCCCTAGGTGGGGCCCTCCCGAGCTGGCTCTGGGGGGGTTGCTAGGGCCAGTGCACACAGGGCTTCTTCAGGCCAAATCAGCCTTCTCCGCGAAGGAGACGACGTTTGGAGTGGGTTTCCAGCGGCGGAGACCACCAGCCAAGCAGCAGTGCCCACGGAGCCAGAGGCAGCCCAGACCCTCCCTGGCCCTATGGGGAGCCTAGGGCTAGGTGAGAACCAGGCAGGCGCTGCGCTCCTGAGCCAAGCCGCATCGGGGCTGAGGTTTGTTCCCCGAGCCCAGTTTCCCTTTGCAGAATGCAGCTCCTAGCAGCGCGTTTTGTGCGGTTTCGGAGCTAGGCCCTAGGTGGGGCCCTCCCGAGCTGGCTCTGGGGGGGTTGCTAGGGCCAGTGCACACAGGGCTTCTTCAGGCCAAATCAGCCTTCTCCGCGAAGGAGACGACGTTTGGAGTGGGTTTCCAGCGGCGGAGACCACCAGCCAAGCAGCAGTGCCTACGGAGCCAGAGGCAGCCCAGACCCTCCCTGGCCCTATGGGGAGCCTAGGGCTAGGTGAGAACCAGGCAGGCGCTGCGCTCCTGAGCCAAGCCGCATCGGGGCTGAGGTTTGTTCCCCGAGCCCAGTTTCCCTTTGCAGAATGCAGCTCCTAGCAGCGCGTTTTGTGCGGTTTCGGAGCTAGGCCCTAGGTGGGGCCCTCCCGAGCTGGCTCTGGGGGGGTTGCTAGGGCCAGTGCACACAGGGCTTCTTCAGGCCAAATCAGCCTTCTCCGCGAAGGAGAAGACGTTTGGAGTTGGTTTCCAGCGGCGGAGACCACCAGCCAAGCAGCAGTGCCCACGGAGCCAGAGGCAGCCCAGACCCTCCCTGGCCCTATGGGGAGCCTAGGGCTAGGTGAGAACCAGGCAGGCGCTGCGCTCCTGAGCCAAGCCGCATCGGGGCTGAGGTTTGTTCCCCGAGCCCAGTTTCCCTTTGCAGAATGCAGCTCCTAGCAGCGCGTTTTGTGCGGTTTCGGAGCTAGGCCCTAGGTGGGGCCCTCCCGAGCTGGCTCTGGGGGGGTTGCTAGGGCCAGTGCGCACAGGGCTTCTTCAGGCCAAATCAGCCTTCTCCGCGAAGGAGAAGACGTTTGGAGTGGGTTTCCAGCGGCGGAGACCACCAGCCAAGCAGCAGTGCCCACGGAGCCAGAGGCAGCCCAGACCCTCCCTGGCCCTATGGGGAGCCTAGGGCTAGGTGAGAACCAGGCAGGCGCTGCGCTCCTGAGCCAAGCCGCATCGGGGCTGAGGTTTGTTCCCCGAGCCCAGTTTCCCTTTGCAGAATGCAGCTCCTAGCAGCGCGTTTTGTGCGGTTTCGGAGCTAGGCCCTAGGTGGGGCCCTCCCGAGCTGGCTCTGGGGGGGTTGCTAGGGCCAGTGCGCACAGGGCTTCTCCAGGCCAAATCAGCCTTCTCCGCGAAGGAGAAGACGTTTGGAGTGGGTTTCCAGCGGCGGAGACCACCAGCCAAGCAGCAGTGCCCACGGAGCCAGAGGCAGCCCAGACCCTCCCTGGCCCTATGGGGAGCCTAGGGCTAGGTGAGAAGCAGGCAGGCGCTGCGCTCCTGAGCCAAGCCGCATCGGGGCTGAGGTTTGTTCCCCGAGCCCAGTTTCCCTTTGCAGAATGCAGCTCCTAGCAGCGCGTTTTGTGCGGTTTCGGAGCTAGGCCCTAGGTGGGGCCCTCCCGAGCTGGCTCTGGGGGGGTTGCTAGGGCCAGTGCACACAGGGCTTCTTCAGGCCAAATCAGCCTTCTCCGCGAAGGAGAAGACGTTTGGAGTGGGTTTCCAGCGGCGGAGACCACCAGCCAAGCAGCAGTGCCCACGGAGCCAGAGGCAGCCCAGACCCTCCCTGGCCCTATGGGGAGCCTAGGGCTAGGTGAGAACCAGGCAGGCGCTGCGCTCCTGAGCCAAGCCGCATCGGGGCTGAGGTTTGTTCCCCGAGCCCAGTTTCCCTTTGCAGAATGCAGCTCCTAGCAGCGCGTTTTGTGCGGTTTCGGAGCTAGGCCCTAGGTGGGGCCCTCCCGAGCTGGCTCTGGGGGGGTTGCTAGGGCCAGTGCGCACAGGGCTTCTTCAGGCCAAATCAGCCTTCTCCGCGAAGGAGAAGACGTTTGGAGTTGGTTTCCAGCGGCGGAGACCACCAGCCAAGCAGCAGTTCCCACGGAGCCAGAGGCAGCCCAGACCCTCCCTGGCCCTATGGGGAGCCTAGGGCTAGGTGAGAACCAGGCAGGCGCTGCGCTCCTGAGCCAAGCCGCATCGGGGCTGAGGTTTGTTCCCCGAGCCCAGTTTCCCTTTGCAGAATGCAGCTCCTAGCAGCGCGTTTTGTGCGGTTTCGGAGCTAGGCCCTAGGTGGGGCCCTCCCGAGCTGGCTCTGGGGGGGTTGCTAGGGCCAGTGCGCACAGGGCTTCTTCAGGCCAAATCAGCCTTCTCCGCGAAGGAGAAGACGTTTGGAGTGGGTTTCCAGCGGCGGAGACCACCAGCCAAGCAGCAGTGCCCACGGAGCCAGAGGCAGCCCAGACCCTCCCTGGCCCTATGGGGAGCCTAGGGCTAGGTGAGAAGCAGGCAGGCGCTGCGCTCCTGAGCCAAGCCGCATCGGGGCTGAGGTTTGTTCCCCGAGCCCAGTTTCCCTTTGCAGAATGCAGCTCCTAGCAGCGCGTTTTGTGCGGTTTCGGAGCTAGGCCCTAGGTGGGGCCCTCCCGAGCTGGCTCTGGGGGGGTTGCTAGGGCCAGTGCACACAGGGCTTCTTCAGGCCAAATCAGCCTTCTCCGCGAAGGAGACGACGTTTGGAGTGGGTTTCCAGCGGCGGAGACCACCAGCCAAGCAGCAGTGCCCACGGAGCCAGAGGCAGCCCAGACCCTCCCTGGCCCTATGGGGAGCCTAGGGCTAGGTGAGAACCAGGCAGGCGCTGCGCTCCTGAGCCAAGCCGCATCGGGGCTGAGGTTTGTTCCCCGAGCCCAGTTTCCCTTTGCAGAATGCAGCTCCTAGCAGCGCGTTTTGTGCGGTTTCGGAGCTAGGCCCTAGGTGGGGCCCTCCCGAGCTGGCTCTGGGGGGGTTGCTAGGGCCAGTGCACACAGGGCTTCTTCAGGCCAAATCAGCCTTCTCCGCGAAGGAGACGACGTTTGGAGTGGGTTTCCAGCGGCGGAGACCACCAGCCAAGCAGCAGTGCCCACGGAGCCAGAGGCAGCCCAGACCCTCCCTGGCCCTATGGGGAGCCTAGGGCTAGGTGAGAACCAGGCAGGCGCTGCGCTCCTGAGCCAAGCCGCATCGGGGCTGAGGTTTGTTCCCCGAGCCCAGTTTCCCTTTGCAGAATGCAGCTCCTAGCAGCGCGTTTTGTGCGGTTTCGGAGCTAGGCCCTAGGTGGGGCCCTCCCGAGCTGGCTCTGGGGGGGTTGCTAGGGCCAGTGCACACAGGGCTTCTTCAGGCCAAATCAGCCTTCTCCGCGAAGGAGAAGACGTTTGGAGTTGGTTTCCAGCGGCGGAGACCACCAGCCAAGCAGCAGTGCCCACGGAGCCAGAGGCAGCCCAGACCCTCCCTGGCCCTATGGGGAGCCTAGGGCTAGGTGAGAACCAGGCAGGCGCTGCGCTCCTGAGCCAAGCCGCATCGGGGCTGAGGTTTGTTCCCCGAGCCCAGTTTCCCTTTGCAGAATGCAGCTCCTAGCAGCGCGTTTTGTGCGGTTTCGGAGCTAGGCCCTAGGTGGGGCCCTCCCGAGCTGGCTCTGGGGGGGTTGCTAGGGCCAGTGCGCACAGGGCTTCTTCAGGCCAAATCAGCCTTCTCCGCGAAGGAGAAGACGTTTGGAGTGGGTTTCCAGCGGCGGAGACCACCAGCCAAGCAGCAGTGCCCACGGAGCCAGAGGCAGCCCAGACCCTCCCTGGCCCTATGGGGAGCCTAGGGCTAGGTGAGAACCAGGCAGGCGCTGCGCTCCTGAGCCAAGCCGCATCGGGGCTGAGGTTTGTTCCCCGAGCCCAGTTTCCCTTTGCAGAATGCAGCTCCTAGCAGCGCGTTTTGTGCGGTTTCGGAGCTAGGCCCTAGGTGGGGCCCTCCCGAGCTGGCTCTGGGGGGGTTGCTAGGGCCAGTGCACACAGGGCTTCTTCAGGCCAAATCAGCCTTCTCCGCGAAGGAGAAGACGTTTGGAGTTGGTTTCCAGCGGCGGAGACCACCAGCCAAGCAGCAGTGCCCACGGAGCCAGAGGCAGCCCAGACCCTCCCTGGCCCTATGGGGAGCCTAGGGCTAGGTGAGAACCAGGCAGGCGCTGCGCTCCTGAGCCAAGCCGCATCGGGGCTGAGGTTTGTTCCCCGAGCCCAGTTTCCCTTTGCAGAATGCAGCTCCTAGCAGCGCGTTTTGTGCGGTTTCGGAGCTAGGCCCTAGGTGGGGCCCTCCCGAGCTGGCTCTGGGGGGGTTGCTAGGGCCAGTGCGCACAGGGCTTCTTCAGGCCAAATCAGCCTTCTCCGCGAAGGAGAAGACGTTTGGAGTGGGTTTCCAGCGGCGGAGACCACCAGCCAAGCAGCAGTGCCCACGGAGCCAGAGGCAGCCCAGACCCTCCCTGGCCCTATGGGGAGCCTAGGGCTAGGTGAGAACCAGGCAGGCGCTGCGCTCCTGAGCCAAGCCGCATCGGGGCTGAGGTTTGCTCCCCGAGCCCAGTTTCCCTTTGCAGAATGCAGCTCCTAGCAGCGCGTTTTGTGCGGTTTCGGAGCTAGGCCCTAGGTGGGGCCCTCCCGAGCTGGCTCTGGGGGGGTTGCTAGGGCCAGTGCGCACAGGGCTTCTCCAGGCCAAATCAGCCTTCTCCGCGAAGGAGAAGACGTTTGGAGTGGGTTTCCAGCGGCGGAGACCACCAGCCAAGCAGCAGTGCCCACGGAGCCAGAGGCAGCCCAGACCCTCCCTGGCCCTATGGGGAGCCTAGGGCTAGGTGAGAACCAGGCAGGCGCTGCGCTCCTGAGCCAAGCCGCATCGGGGCTGAGGTTTGTTCCCCGAGCCCAGTTTCCCTTTGCAGAATGCAGCTCCTAGCAGCGCGTTTTGTGCGGTTTCGGAGCTAGGCCCTAGGTGGGGCCCTCCCGAGCTGGCTCTGGGGGGGTTGCTAGGGCCAGTGCACACAGGGCTTCTTCAGGCCAAATCAGCCTTCTCCGCGAAGGAGACGACGTTTGGAGTGGGTTTCCAGCGGCGGAGACCACCAGCCAAGCAGCAGTGCCCACGGAGCCAGAGGCAGCCCAGACCCTCCCTGGCCCTATGGGGAGCCTAGGGCTAGGTGAGAACCAGGCAGGCGCTGCGCTCCTGAGCCAAGCCGCATCGGGGCTGAGGTTTGTTCCCCGAGCCCAGTTTCCCTTTGCAGAATGCAGCTCCTAGCAGCGCGTTTTGTGCGGTTTCGGAGCTAGGCCCTAGGTGGGGCCCTCCCGAGCTGGCTCTGGGGGGGTTGCTAGGGCCAGTGCACACAGGGCTTCTTCAGGCCAAATCAGCCTTCTCCGCGAAGGAGACGACGTTTGGAGTGGGTTTCCAGCGGCGGAGACCACCAGCCAAGCAGCAGTGCCTACGGAGCCAGAGGCAGCCCAGACCCTCCCTGGCCCTATGGGGAGCCTAGGGCTAGGTGAGAACCAGGCAGGCGCTGCGCTCCTGAGCCAAGCCGCATCGGGGCTGAGGTTTGTTCCCCGAGCCCAGTTTCCCTTTGCAGAATGCAGCTCCTAGCAGCGCGTTTTGTGCGGTTTCGGAGCTAGGCCCTAGGTGGGGCCCTCCCGAGCTGGCTCTGGGGGGGTTGCTAGGGCCAGTGCACACAGGGCTTCTTCAGGCCAAATCAGCCTTCTCCGCGAAGGAGAAGACGTTTGGAGTTGGTTTCCAGCGGCGGAGACCACCAGCCAAGCAGCAGTGCCCACGGAGCCAGAGGCAGCCCAGACCCTCCCTGGCCCTATGGGGAGCCTAGGGCTAGGTGAGAACCAGGCAGGCGCTGCGCTCCTGAGCCAAGCCGCATCGGGGCTGAGGTTTGTTCCCCGAGCCCAGTTTCCCTTTGCAGAATGCAGCTCCTAGCAGCGCGTTTTGTGCGGTTTCCGAGCTAGGCCCTAGGTGGGGCCCTCCCGAGCTGGCTCTGGGGGGGTTGCTAGGGCCAGTGCGCACAGGGCTTCTTCAGGCCAAATCAGCCTTCTCCGCGAAGGAGAAGACGTTTGGAGTGGGTTTCCAGCGGCGGAGACCACCAGCCAAGCAGCAGTGCCCACGGAGCCAGAGGCAGCCCAGACCCTCCCTGGCCCTATGGGGAGCCTAGGGCTAGGTGAGAACCAGGCAGGCGCTGCGCTCCTGAGCCAAGCCGCATCGGGGCTGAGGTTTGTTCCCCGAGCCCAGTTTCCCTTTGCAGAATGCAGCTCCTAGCAGCGCGTTTTGTGCGGTTTCGGAGCTAGGCCCTAGGTGGGGCCCTCCCGAGCTGGCTCTGGGGGGGTTGCTAGGGCCAGTGCACACAGGGCTTCTTCAGGCCAAATCAGCCTTCTCCGCGAAGGAGAAGACGTTTGGAGTTGGTTTCCAGCGGCGGAGACCACCAGCCAAGCAGCAGTGCCCACGGAGCCAGAGGCAGCCCAGACCCTCCCTGGCCCTATGGGGAGCCTAGGGCTAGGTGAGAACCAGGCAGGCGCTGCGCTCCTGAGCCAAGCCGCATCGGGGCTGAGGTTTGTTCCCCGAGCCCAGTTTCCCTTTGCAGAATGCAGCTCCTAGCAGCGCGTTTTGTGCGGTTTCGGAGCTAGGCCCTAGGTGGGGCCCTCCCGAGCTGGCTCTGGGGGGGTTGCTAGGGCCAGTGCGCACAGGGCTTCTTCAGGCCAAATCAGCCTTCTCCGCGAAGGAGAAGACGTTTGGAGTGGGTTTCCAGCGGCGGAGACCACCAGCCAAGCAGCAGTGCCCACGGAGCCAGAGGCAGCCCAGACCCTCCCTGGCCCTATGGGGAGCCTAGGGCTAGGTGAGAACCAGGCAGGCGCTGCGCTCCTGAGCCAAGCCGCATCGGGGCTGAGGTTTGTTCCCCGAGCCCAGTTTCCCTTTGCAGAATGCAGCTCCTAGCAGCGCGTTTTGTGCGGTTTCGGAGCTAGGCCCTAGGTGGGGCCCTCCCGAGCTGGCTCTGGGGGGGTTGCTAGGGCCAGTGCGCACAGGGCTTCTCCAGGCCAAATCAGCCTTCTCCGCGAAGGAGAAGACGTTTGGAGTGGGTTTCCAGCGGCGGAGACCACCAGCCAAGCAGCAGTGCCCACGGAGCCAGAGGCAGCCCAGACCCTCCCTGGCCCTATGGGGAGCCTAGGGCTAGGTGAGAAGCAGGCAGGCGCTGCGCTCCTGAGCCAAGCCGCATCGGGGCTGAGGTTTGTTCCCCGAGCCCAGTTTCCCTTTGCAGAATGCAGCTCCTAGCAGCGCGTTTTGTGCGGTTTCGGAGCTAGGCCCTAGGTGGGGCCCTCCCGAGCTGGCTCTGGGGGGGTTGCTAGGGCCAGTGCACACAGGGCTTCTTCAGGCCAAATCAGCCTTCTCCGCGAAGGAGACGACGTTTGGAGTGGGTTTCCAGCGGCGGAGACCACCAGCCAAGCAGCAGTGCCCACGGAGCCAGAGGCAGCCCAGACCCTCCCTGGCCCTATGGGGAGCCTAGGGCTAGGTGAGAACCAGGCAGGCGCTGCGCTCCTGAGCCAAGCCGCATCGGGGCTGAGGTTTGTTCCCCGAGCCCAGTTTCCCTTTGCAGAATGCAGCTCCTAGCAGCGCGTTTTGTGCGGTTTCGGAGCTAGGCCCTAGGTGGGGCCCTCCCGAGCTGGCTCTGGGGGGGTTGCTAGGGCCAGTGCGCACAGGGCTTCTTCAGGCCAAATCAGCCTTCTCCGCGAAGGAGAAGACGTTTGGAGTTGGTTTCCAGCGGCGGAGACCACCAGCCAAGCAGCAGTTCCCACGGAGCCAGAGGCAGCCCAGACCCTCCCTGGCCCTATGGGGAGCCTAGGGCTAGGTGAGAACCAGGCAGGCGCTGCGCTCCTGAGCCAAGCCGCATCGGGGCTGAGGTTTGTTCCCCGAGCCCAGTTTCCCTTTGCAGAATGCAGCTCCTAGCAGCGCGTTTTGTGCGGTTTCGGAGCTAGGCCCTAGGTGGGGCCCTCCCGAGCTGGCTCTGGGGGGGTTGCTAGGGCCAGTGCGCACAGGGCTTCTTCAGGCCAAATCAGCCTTCTCCGCGAAGGAGAAGACGTTTGGAGTGGGTTTCCAGCGGCGGAGACCACCAGCCAAGCAGCAGTGCCCACGGAGCCAGAGGCAGCCCAGACCCTCCCTGGCCCTATGGGGAGCCTAGGGCTAGGTGAGAACCAGGCAGGCGCTGCGCTCCTGAGCCAAGCCGCATCGGGGCTGAGGTTTGTTCCCCGAGCCCAGTTTCCCTTTGCAGAATGCAGCTCCTAGCAGCGCGTTTTGTGCGGTTTCGGAGCTAGGCCCTAGGTGGGGCCCTCCCGAGCTGGCTCTGGGGGGGTTGCTAGGGCCAGTGCACACAGGGCTTCTTCAGGCCAAATCAGCCTTCTCCGCGAAGGAGAAGACGTTTGGAGTGGGTTTCCAGCGGCGGAGACCACCAGCCAAGCAGCAGTGCCCACGGAGCCAGAGGCAGCCCAGACCCTCCCTGGCCCTATGGGGAGCCTAGGGCTAGGTGAGAACCAGGCAGGCGCTGCGCTCCTGAGCCAAGCCGCATCGGGGCTGAGGTTTGTTCCCCGAGCCCAGTTTCCCTTTGCAGAATGCAGCTCCTAGCAGCGCGTTTTGTGCGGTTTCGGAGCTAGGCCCTAGGTGGGGCCCTCCCGAGCTGGCTCTGGGGGGGTTGCTAGGGCCAGTGCACACAGGGCTTCTTCAGGCCAAATCAGCCTTCTCCGCGAAGGAGACGACGTTTGGAGTGGGTTTCCAGCGGCGGAGACCACCAGCCAAGCAGCAGTGCCCACGGAGCCAGAGGCAGCCCAGACCCTCCCTGGCCCTATGGGGAGCCTAGGGCTAGGTGAGAACCAGGCAGGCGCTGCGCTCCTGAGCCAAGCCGCATCGGGGCTGAGGTTTGTTCCCCGAGCCCAGTTTCCCTTTGCAGAATGCAGCTCCTAGCAGCGCGTTTTGTGCGGTTTCGGAGCTAGGCCCTAGGTGGGGCCCTCCCGAGCTGGCTCTGGGGGGGTTGCTAGGGCCAGTGCACACAGGGCTTCTTCAGGCCAAATCAGCCTTCTCCGCGAAGGAGAAGACGTTTGGAGTGGGTTTCCAGCGGCGGAGACCACCAGCCAAGCAGCAGTGCCCACGGAGCCAGAGGCAGCCCAGACCCTCCCTGGCCCTATGGGGAGCCTAGGGCTAGGTGAGAACCAGGCAGGCGCTGCGCTCCTGAGCCAAGCCGCATCGGGGCTGAGGTTTGTTCCCCGAGCCCAGTTTCCCTTTGCAGAATGCAGCTCCTAGCAGCGCGTTTTGTGCGGTTTCGGAGCTAGGCCCTAGGTGGGGCCCTCCCGAGCTGGCTCTGGGGGGGTTGCTAGGGCCAGTGCGCACAGGGCTTCTTCAGGCCAAATCAGCCTTCTCCGCGAAGGAGAAGACGTTTGGAGTGGGTTTCCAGCGGCGGAGACCACCAGCCAAGCAGCAGTGCCCACGGAGCCAGAGGCAGCCCAGACCCTCCCTGGCCCTATGGGGAGCCTAGGGCTAGGTGAGAACCAGGCAGGCGCTGCGCTCCTGAGCCAAGCCGCATCGGGGCTGAGGTTTGTTCCCCGAGCCCAGTTTCCCTTTGCAGAATGCAGCTCCTAGCAGCGCGTTTTGTGCGGTTTCGGAGCTAGGCCCTAGGTGGGGCCCTCCCGAGCTGGCTCTGGGGGGGTTGCTAGGGCCAGTGCGCACAGGGCTTCTTCAGGCCAAATCAGCCTTCTCCGCGAAGGAGAAGACGTTTGGAGTGGGTTTCCAGCGGCGGAGACCACCAGCCAAGCAGCAGTGCCCACGGAGCCAGAGGCAGCCCAGACCCTCCCTGGCCCTATGGGGAGCCTAGGGCTAGGTGAGAAGCAGGCAGGCGCTGCGCTCCTGAGCCAAGCCGCATCGGGGCTGAGGTTTGTTCCCCGAGCCCAGTTTCCCTTTGCAGAATGCAGCTCCTAGCAGCGCGTTTTGTGCGGTTTCGGAGCTAGGCCCTAGGTGGGGCCCTCCCGAGCTGGCTCTGGGGGGGTTGCTAGGGCCAGTGCACACAGGGCTTCTTCAGGCCAAATCAGCCTTCTCCGCGAAGGAGACGACGTTTGGAGTGGGTTTCCAGCGGCGGAGACCACCAGCCAAGCAGCAGTGCCCACGGAGCCAGAGGCAGCCCAGACCCTCCCTGGCCCTATGGGGAGCCTAGGGCTAGGTGAGAACCAGGCAGGCGCTGCGCTCCTGAGCCAAGCCGCATCGGGGCTGAGGTTTGTTCCCCGAGCCCAGTTTCCCTTTGCAGAATGCAGCTCCTAGCAGCGCGTTTTGTGCGGTTTCGGAGCTAGGCCCTAGGTGGGGCCCTCCCGAGCTGGCTCTGGGGGGGTTGCTAGGGCCAGTGCACACAGGGCTTCTTCAGGCCAAATCAGCCTTCTCCGCGAAGGAGACGACGTTTGGAGTGGGTTTCCAGCGGCGGAGACCACCAGCCAAGCAGCAGTGCCCACGGAGCCAGAGGCAGCCCAGACCCTCCCTGGCCCTATGGGGAGCCTAGGGCTAGGTGAGAACCAGGCAGGCGCTGCGCTCCTGAGCCAAGCCGCATCGGGGCTGAGGTTTGTTCCCCGAGCCCAGTTTCCCTTTGCAGAATGCAGCTCCTAGCAGCGCGTTTTGTGCGGTTTCGGAGCTAGGCCCTAGGTGGGGCCCTCCCGAGCTGGCTCTGGGGGGGTTGCTAGGGCCAGTGCACACAGGGCTTCTTCAGGCCAAATCAGCCTTCTCCGCGAAGGAGAAGACGTTTGGAGTTGGTTTCCAGCGGCGGAGACCACCAGCCAAGCAGCAGTGCCCACGGAGCCAGAGGCAGCCCAGACCCTCCCTGGCCCTATGGGGAGCCTAGGGCTAGGTGAGAACCAGGCAGGCGCTGCGCTCCTGAGCCAAGCCGCATCGGGGCTGAGGTTTGTTCCCCGAGCCCAGTTTCCCTTTGCAGAATGCAGCTCCTAGCAGCGCGTTTTGTGCGGTTTCGGAGCTAGGCCCTAGGTGGGGCCCTCCCGAGCTGGCTCTGGGGGGGTTGCTAGGGCCAGTGCGCACAGGGCTTCTTCAGGCCAAATCAGCCTTCTCCGCGAAGGAGAAGACGTTTGGAGTGGGTTTCCAGCGGCGGAGACCACCAGCCAAGCAGCAGTGCCCACGGAGCCAGAGGCAGCCCAGACCCTCCCTGGCCCTATGGGGAGCCTAGGGCTAGGTGAGAACCAGGCAGGCGCTGCGCTCCTGAGCCAAGCCGCATCGGGGCTGAGGTTTGTTCCCCGAGCCCAGTTTCCCTTTGCAGAATGCAGCTCCTAGCAGCGCGTTTTGTGCGGTTTCGGAGCTAGGCCCTAGGTGGGGCCCTCCCGAGCTGGCTCTGGGGGGGTTGCTAGGGCCAGTGCGCACAGGGCTTCTTCAGGCCAAATCAGCCTTCTCCGCGAAGGAGAAGACGTTTGGAGTGGGTTTCCAGCGGCGGAGACCACCAGCCAAGCAGCAGTGCCCACGGAGCCAGAGGCAGCCCAGACCCTCCCTGGCCCTATGGGGAGCCTAGGGCTAGGTGAGAACCAGGCAGGCGCTGCGCTCCTGAGCCAAGCCGCATCGGGGCTGAGGTTTGTTCCCCGAGCCCAGTTTCCCTTTGCAGAATGCAGCTCCTAGCAGCGCGTTTTGTGCGGTTTCGGAGCTAGGCCCTAGGTGGGGCCCTCCCGAGCTGGCTCTGGGGGGGTTGCTAGGGCCAGTGCACACAGGGCTTCTTCAGGCCAAATCAGCCTTCTCCGCGAAGGAGACGACGTTTGGAGTGGGTTTCCAGCGGCGGAGACCACCAGCCAAGCAGCAGTGCCCACGGAGCCAGAGGCAGCCCAGACCCTCCCTGGCCCTATGGGGAGCCTAGGGCTAGGTGAGAACCAGGCAGGCGCTGCGCTCCTGAGCCAAGCCGCATCGGGGCTGAGGTTTGTTCCCCGAGCCCAGTTTCCCTTTGCAGAATGCAGCTCCTAGCAGCGCGTTTTGTGCGGTTTCGGAGCTAGGCCCTAGGTGGGGCCCTCCCGAGCTGGCTCTGGGGGGGTTGCTAGGGCCAGTGCACACAGGGCTTCTTCAGGCCAAATCAGCCTTCTCCGCGAAGGAGACGACGTTTGGAGTGGGTTTCCAGCGGCGGAGACCACCAGCCAAGCAGCAGTGCCCACGGAGCCAGAGGCAGCCCAGACCCTCCCTGGCCCTATGGGGAGCCTAGGGCTAGGTGAGAACCAGGCAGGCGCTGCGCTCCTGAGCCAAGCCGCATCGGGGCTGAGGTTTGTTCCCCGAGCCCAGTTTCCCTTTGCAGAATGCAGCTCCTAGCAGCGCGTTTTGTGCGGTTTCGGAGCTAGGCCCTAGGTGGGGCCCTCCCGAGCTGGCTCTGGGGGGGTTGCTAGGGCCAGTGCACACAGGGCTTCTTCAGGCCAAATCAGCCTTCTCCGCGAAGGAGAAGACGTTTGGAGTTGGTTTCCAGCGGCGGAGACCACCAGCCAAGCAGCAGTGCCCACGGAGCCAGAGGCAGCCCAGACCCTCCCTGGCCCTATGGGGAGCCTAGGGCTAGGTGAGAACCAGGCAGGCGCTGCGCTCCTGAGCCAAGCCGCATCGGGGCTGAGGTTTGTTCCCCGAGCCCAGTTTCCCTTTGCAGAATGCAGCTCCTAGCAGCGCGTTTTGTGCGGTTTCGGAGCTAGGCCCTAGGTGGGGCCCTCCCGAGCTGGCTCTGGGGGGGTTGCTAGGGCCAGTGCGCACAGGGCTTCTTCAGGCCAAATCAGCCTTCTCCGCGAAGGAGAAGACGTTTGGAGTGGGTTTCCAGCGGCGGAGACCACCAGCCAAGCAGCAGTGCCCACGGAGCCAGAGGCAGCCCAGACCCTCCCTGGCCCTATGGGGAGCCTAGGGCTAGGTGAGAACCAGGCAGGCGCTGCGCTCCTGAGCCAAGCCGCATCGGGGCTGAGGTTTGTTCCCCGAGCCCAGTTTCCCTTTGCAGAATGCAGCTCCTAGCAGCGCGTTTTGTGCGGTTTCGGAGCTAGGCCCTAGGTGGGGCCCTCCCGAGCTGGCTCTGGGGGGGTTGCTAGGGCCAGTGCGCACAGGGCTTCTTCAGGCCAAATCAGCCTTCTCCGCGAAGGAGAAGACGTTTGGAGTGGGTTTCCAGCGGCGGAGACCACCAGCCAAGCAGCAGTGCCCACGGAGCCAGAGGCAGCCCAGACCCTCCCTGGCCCTATGGGGAGCCTAGGGCTAGGTGAGAACCAGGCAGGCGCTGCGCTCCTGAGCCAAGCCGCATCGGGGCTGAGGTTTGTTCCCCGAGCCCAGTTTCCCTTTGCAGAATGCAGCTCCTAGCAGCGCGTTTTGTGCGGTTTCGGAGCTAGGCCCTAGGTGGGGCCCTCCCGAGCTGGCTCTGGGGGGGTTGCTAGGGCCAGTGCACACAGGGCTTCTTCAGGCCAAATCAGCCTTCTCCGCGAAGGAGAAGACGTTTGGAGTTGGTTTCCAGCGGCGGAGACCACCAGCCAAGCAGCAGTGCCCACGGAGCCAGAGGCAGCCCAGACCCTCCCTGGCCCTATGGGCAGCCTAGGGCTAGGTGAGAACCAGGCAGGCGCTGCGCTCCTGAGCCAAGCCGCATCGGGGCTGAGGTTTGTTCCCCGAGCCCAGTTTCCCTTTGCAGAATGCAGCTCCTAGCAGCGCGTTTTGTGCGGTTTCGGAGCTAGGCCCTAGGTGGGGCCCTCCCGAGCTGGCTCTGGGGGGGTTGCTAGGGCCAGTGCACACAGGGCTTCTTCAGGCCAAATCAGCCTTCTCCGCGAAGGAGACGACGTTTGGAGTGGGTTTCCAGCGGCGGAGACCACCAGCCAAGCAGCAGTGCCCACGGAGCCAGAGGCAGCCCAGACCCTCCCTGGCCCTATGGGGAGCCTAGGGCTAGGTGAGAACCAGGCAGGCGCTGCGCTCCTGAGCCAAGCCGCATCGGGGCTGAGGTTTGTTCCCCGAGCCCAGTTTCCCTTTGCAGAATGCAGCTCCTAGCAGCGCGTTTTGTGCGGTTTCGGAGCTAGGCCCTAGGTGGGGCCCTCCCGAGCTGGCTCTGGGGGGGTTGCTAGGGCCAGTGCACACAGGGCTTCTTCAGGCCAAATCAGCCTTCTCCGCGAAGGAGAAGACGTTTGGAGTTGGTTTCCAGCGGCGGAGACCACCAGCCAAGCAGCAGTGCCCACGGAGCCAGAGGCAGCCCAGACCCTCCCTGGCCCTATGGGGAGCCTAGGGCTAGGTGAGAACCAGGCAGGCGCTGCGCTCCTGAGCCAAGCCGCATCGGGGCTGAGGTTTGTTCCCCGAGCCCAGTTTCCCTTTGCAGAATGCAGCTCCTAGCAGCGCGTTTTGTGCGGTTTCGGAGCTAGGCCCTAGGTGGGGCCCTCCCGAGCTGGCTCTGGGGGGGTTGCTAGGGCCAGTGCACACAGGGCTTCTTCAGGCCAAATCAGCCTTCTCCGCGAAGGAGACGACGTTTGGAGTGGGTTTCCAGCGGCGGAGACCACCAGCCAAGCAGCAGTGCCCACGGAGCCAGAGGCAGCCCAGACCCTCCCTGGCCCTATGGGGAGCCTAGGGCTAGGTGAGAACCAGGCAGGCGCTGCGCTCCTGAGCCAAGCCGCATCGGGGCTGAGGTTTGTTCCCCGAGCCCAGTTTCCCTTTGCAGAATGCAGCTCCTAGCAGCGCGTTTTGTGCGGTTTCGGAGCTAGGCCCTAGGTGGGGCCCTCCCGAGCTGGCTCTGGGGGGGTTGCTAGGGCCAGTGCACACAGGGCTTCTTCAGGCCAAATCAGCCTTCTCCGCGAAGGAGACGACGTTTGGAGTGGGTTTCCAGCGGCGGAGACCACCAGCCAAGCAGCAGTGCCCACGGAGCCAGAGGCAGCCCAGACCCTCCCTGGCCCTATGGGGAGCCTAGGGCTAGGTGAGAACCAGGCAGGCGCTGCGCTCCTGAGCCAAGCCGCATCGGGGCTGAGGTTTGTTCCCCGAGCCCAGTTTCCCTTTGCAGAATGCAGCTCCTAGCAGCGCGTTTTGTGCGGTTTCGGAGCTAGGCCCTAGGTGGGGCCCTCCCGAGCTGGCTCTGGGGGGGTTGCTAGGGCCAGTGCACACAGGGCTTCTTCAGGCCAAATCAGCCTTCTCCGCGAAGGAGAAGACGTTTGGAGTTGGTTTCCAGCGGCGGAGACCACCAGCCAAGCAGCAGTGCCCACGGAGCCAGAGGCAGCCCAGACCCTCCCTGGCCCTATGGGGAGCCTAGGGCTAGGTGAGAACCAGGCAGGCGCTGCGCTCCTGAGCCAAGCCGCATCGGGGCTGAGGTTTGTTCCCCGAGCCCAGTTTCCCTTTGCAGAATGCAGCTCCTAGCAGCGCGTTTTGTGCGGTTTCGGAGCTAGGCCCTAGGTGGGGCCCTCCCGAGCTGGCTCTGGGGGGGTTGCTAGGGCCAGTGCGCACAGGGCTTCTTCAGGCCAAATCAGCCTTCTCCGCGAAGGAGAAGACGTTTGGAGTGGGTTTCCAGCGGCGGAGACCACCAGCCAAGCAGCAGTGCCCACGGAGCCAGAGGCAGCCCAGACCCTCCCTGGCCCTATGGGGAGCCTAGGGCTAGGTGAGAACCAGGCAGGCGCTGCGCTCCTGAGCCAAGCCGCATCGGGGCTGAGGTTTGTTCCCCGAGCCCAGTTTCCCTTTGCAGAATGCAGCTCCTAGCAGCGCGTTTTGTGCGGTTTCGGAGCTAGGCCCTAGGTGGGGCCCTCCCGAGCTGGCTCTGGGGGGGTTGCTAGGGCCAGTGCGCACAGGGCTTCTTCAGGCCAAATCAGCCTTCTCCGCGAAGGAGAAGACGTTTGGAGTGGGTTTCCAGCGGCGGAGACCACCAGCCAAGCAGCAGTGCCCACGGAGCCAGAGGCAGCCCAGACCCTCCCTGGCCCTATGGGGAGCCTAGGGCTAGGTGAGAACCAGGCAGGCGCTGCGCTCCTGAGCCAAGCCGCATCGGGGCTGAGGTTTGTTCCCCGAGCCCAGTTTCCCTTTGCAGAATGCAGCTCCTAGCAGCGCGTTTTGTGCGGTTTCGGAGCTAGGCCCTAGGTGGGGCCCTCCCGAGCTGGCTCTGGGGGGGTTGCTAGGGCCAGTGCACACAGGGCTTCTTCAGGCCAAATCAGCCTTCTCCGCGAAGGAGACGACGTTTGGAGTGGGTTTCCAGCGGCGGAGACCACCAGCCAAGCAGCAGTGCCCACGGAGCCAGAGGCAGCCCAGACCCTCCCTGGCCCTATGGGGAGCCTAGGGCTAGGTGAGAACCAGGCAGGCGCTGCGCTCCTGAGCCAAGCCGCATCGGGGCTGAGGTTTGTTCCCCGAGCCCAGTTTCCCTTTGCAGAATGCAGCTCCTAGCAGCGCGTTTTGTGCGGTTTCGGAGCTAGGCCCTAGGTGGGGCCCTCCCGAGCTGGCTCTGGGGGGGTTGCTAGGGCCAGTGCACACAGGGCTTCTTCAGGCCAAATCAGCCTTCTCCGCGAAGGAGACGACGTTTGGAGTGGGTTTCCAGCGGCGGAGACCACCAGCCAAGCAGCAGTGCCCACGGAGCCAGAGGCAGCCCAGACCCTCCCTGGCCCTATGGGGAGCCTAGGGCTAGGTGAGAACCAGGCAGGCGCTGCGCTCCTGAGCCAAGCCGCATCGGGGCTGAGGTTTGTTCCCCGAGCCCAGTTTCCCTTTGCAGAATGCAGCTCCTAGCAGCGCGTTTTGTGCGGTTTCGGAGCTAGGCCCTAGGTGGGGCCCTCCCGAGCTGGCTCTGGGGGGGTTGCTAGGGCCAGTGCACACAGGGCTTCTTCAGGCCAAATCAGCCTTCTCCGCGAAGGAGAAGACGTTTGGAGTTGGTTTCCAGCGGCGGAGACCACCAGCCAAGCAGCAGTGCCCACGGAGCCAGAGGCAGCCCAGACCCTCCCTGGCCCTATGGGGAGCCTAGGGCTAGGTGAGAACCAGGCAGGCGCTGCGCTCCTGAGCCAAGCCGCATCGGGGCTGAGGTTTGTTCCCCGAGCCCAGTTTCCCTTTGCAGAATGCAGCTCCTAGCAGCGCGTTTTGTGCGGTTTCGGAGCTAGGCCCTAGGTGGGGCCCTCCCGAGCTGGCTCTGGGGGGGTTGCTAGGGCCAGTGCGCACAGGGCTTCTTCAGGCCAAATCAGCCTTCTCCGCGAAGGAGAAGACGTTTGGAGTGGGTTTCCAGCGGCGGAGACCACCAGCCAAGCAGCAGTGCCCACGGAGCCAGAGGCAGCCCAGACCCTCCCTGGCCCTATGGGGAGCCTAGGGCTAGGTGAGAACCAGGCAGGCGCTGCGCTCCTGAGCCAAGCCGCATCGGGGCTGAGGTTTGTTCCCCGAGCCCAGTTTCCCTTTGCAGAATGCAGCTCCTAGCAGCGCGTTTTGTGCGGTTTCGGAGCTAGGCCCTAGGTGGGGCCCTCCCGAGCTGGCTCTGGGGGGGTTGCTAGGGCCAGTGCGCACAGGGCTTCTTCAGGCCAAATCAGCCTTCTCCGCGAAGGAGAAGACGTTTGGAGTGGGTTTCCAGCGGCGGAGACCACCAGCCAAGCAGCAGTGCCCACGGAGCCAGAGGCAGCCCAGACCCTCCCTGGCCCTATGGGGAGCCTAGGGCTAGGTGAGAACCAGGCAGGCGCTGCGCTCCTGAGCCAAGCCGCATCGGGGCTGAGGTTTGTTCCCCGAGCCCAGTTTCCCTTTGCAGAATGCAGCTCCTAGCAGCGCGTTTTGTGCGGTTTCGGAGCTAGGCCCTAGGTGGGGCCCTCCCGAGCTGGCTCTGGGGGGGTTGCTAGGGCCAGTGCACACAGGGCTTCTTCAGGCCAAATCAGCCTTCTCCGCGAAGGAGACGACGTTTGGAGTGGGTTTCCAGCGGCGGAGACCACCAGCCAAGCAGCAGTGCCCACGGAGCCAGAGGCAGCCCAGACCCTCCCTGGCCCTATGGGGAGCCTAGGGCTAGGTGAGAACCAGGCAGGCGCTGCGCTCCTGAGCCAAGCCGCATCGGGGCTGAGGTTTGTTCCCCGAGCCCAGTTTCCCTTTGCAGAATGCAGCTCCTAGCAGCGCGTTTTGTGCGGTTTCGGAGCTAGGCCCTAGGTGGGGCCCTCCCGAGCTGGCTCTGGGGGGGTTGCTAGGGCCAGTGCACACAGGGCTTCTTCAGGCCAAATCAGCCTTCTCCGCGAAGGAGACGACGTTTGGAGTGGGTTTCCAGCGGCGGAGACCACCAGCCAAGCAGCAGTGCCTACGGAGCCAGAGGCAGCCCAGACCCTCCCTGGCCCTATGGGGAGCCTAGGGCTAGGTGAGAACCAGGCAGGCGCTGCGCTCTTGAGCCAAGCCGCATCGGGGCTGAGGTTTGTTCCCCGAGCCCAGTTTCCCTTTGCAGAATGCAGCTCCTAGCAGCGCGTTTTGTGCGGTTTCGGAGCTAGGCCCTAGGTGGGGCCCTCCCGAGCTGGCTCTGGGGGGGTTGCTAGGGCCAGTGCACACAGGGCTTCTTCAGGCCAAATCAGCCTTCTCCGCGAAGGAGAAGACGTTTGGAGTTGGTTTCCAGCGGCGGAGACCACCAGCCAAGCAGCAGTGCCCACGGAGCCAGAGGCAGCCCAGACCCTCCCTGGCCCTATGGGGAGCCTAGGGCTAGGTGAGAACCAGGCAGGCGCTGCGCTCCTGAGCCAAGCCGCATCGGGGCTGAGGTTTGTTCCCCGAGCCCAGTTTCCCTTTGCAGAATGCAGCTCCTAGCAGCGCGTTTTGTGCGGTTTCGGAGCTAGGCCCTAGGTGGGGCCCTCCCGAGCTGGCTCTGGGGGGGTTGCTAGGGCCAGTGCGCACAGGGCTTCTTCAGGCCAAATCAGCCTTCTCCGCGAAGGAGAAGACGTTTGGAGTGGGTTTCCAGCGGCGGAGACCACCAGCCAAGCAGCAGTGCCCACGGAGCCAGAGGCAGCCCAGACCCTCCCTGGCCCTATGGGGAGCCTAGGGCTAGGTGAGAACCAGGCAGGCGCTGCGCTCCTGAGCCAAGCCGCATCGGGGCTGAGGTTTGTTCCCCGAGCCCAGTTTCCCTTTGCAGAATGCAGCTCCTAGCAGCGCGTTTTGTGCGGTTTCGGAGCTAGGCCCTAGGTGGGGCCCTCCCGAGCTGGCTCTGGGGGGGTTGCTAGGGCCAGTGCGCACAGGGCTTCTTCAGGCCAAATCAGCCTTCTCCGCGAAGGAGAAGACGTTTGGAGTGGGTTTCCAGCGGCGGAGACCACCAGCCAAGCAGCAGTGCCCACGGAGCCAGAGGCAGCCCAGACCCTCCCTGGCCCTATGGGGAGCCTAGGGCTAGGTGAGAACCAGGCAGGCGCTGCGCTCCTGAGCCAAGCCGCATCGGGGCTGAGGTTTGTTCCCCGAGCCCAGTTTCCCTTTGCAGAATGCAGCTCCTAGCAGCGCGTTTTGTGCGGTTTCGGAGCTAGGCCCTAGGTGGGGCCCTCCCGAGCTGGCTCTGGGGGGGTTGCTAGGGCCAGTGCACACAGGGCTTCTTCAGGCCAAATCAGCCTTCTCCGCGAAGGAGACGACGTTTGGAGTGGGTTTCCAGCGGCGGAGACCACCAGCCAAGCAGCAGTGCCCACGGAGCCAGAGGCAGCCCAGACCCTCCCTGGCCCTATGGGGAGCCTAGGGCTAGGTGAGAACCAGGCAGGCGCTGCGCTCCTGAGCCAAGCCGCATCGGGGCTGAGGTTTGTTCCCCGAGCCCAGTTTCCCTTTGCAGAATGCAGCTCCTAGCAGCGCGTTTTGTGCGGTTTCGGAGCTAGGCCCTAGGTGGGGCCCTCCCGAGCTGGCTCTGGGGGGGTTGCTAGGGCCAGTGCACACAGGGCTTCTTCAGGCCAAATCAGCCTTCTCCGCGAAGGAGACGACGTTTGGAGTGGGTTTCCAGCGGCGGAGACCACCAGCCAAGCAGCAGTGCCTACGGAGCCAGAGGCAGCCCAGACCCTCCCTGGCCCTATGGGGAGCCTAGGGCTAGGTGAGAACCAGGCAGGCGCTGCGCTCCTGAGCCAAGCCGCATCGGGGCTGAGGTTTGTTCCCCGAGCCCAGTTTCCCTTTGCAGAATGCAGCTCCTAGCAGCGCGTTTTGTGCGGTTTCGGAGCTAGGCCCTAGGTGGGGCCCTCCCGAGCTGGCTCTGGGGGGGTTGCTAGGGCCAGTGCACACAGGGCTTCTTCAGGCCAAATCAGCCTTCTCCGCGAAGGAGAAGACGTTTGGAGTTGGTTTCCAGCGGCGGAGACCACCAGCCAAGCAGCAGTGCCCACGGAGCCAGAGGCAGCCCAGACCCTCCCTGGCCCTATGGGGAGCCTAGGGCTAGGTGAGAACCAGGCAGGCGCTGCGCTCCTGAGCCAAGCCGCATCGGGGCTGAGGTTTGTTCCCCGAGCCCAGTTTCCCTTTGCAGAATGCAGCTCCTAGCAGCGCGTTTTGTGCGGTTTCGGAGCTAGGCCCTAGGTGGGGCCCTCCCGAGCTGGCTCTGGGGGGGTTGCTAGGGCCAGTGCGCACAGGGCTTCTTCAGGCCAAATCAGCCTTCTCCGCGAAGGAGAAGACGTTTGGAGTGGGTTTCCAGCGGCGGAGACCACCAGCCAAGCAGCAGTGCCCACGGAGCCAGAGGCAGCCCAGACCCTCCCTGGCCCTATGGGGAGCCTAGGGCTAGGTGAGAACCAGGCAGGCGCTGCGCTCCTGAGCCAAGCCGCATCGGGGCTGAGGTTTGTTCCCCGAGCCCAGTTTCCCTTTGCAGAATGCAGCTCCTAGCAGCGCGTTTTGTGCGGTTTCGGAGCTAGGCCCTAGGTGGGGCCCTCCCGAGCTGGCTCTGGGGGGGTTGCTAGGGCCAGTGCGCACAGGGCTTCTTCAGGCCAAATCAGCCTTCTCCGCGAAGGAGAAGACGTTTGGAGTGGGTTTCCAGCGGCGGAGACCACCAGCCAAGCAGCAGTGCCCACGGAGCCAGAGGCAGCCCAGACCCTCCCTGGCCCTATGGGGAGCCTAGGGCTAGGTGAGAACCAGGCAGGCGCTGCGCTCCTGAGCCAAGCCGCATCGGGGCTGAGGTTTGTTCCCCGAGCCCAGTTTCCCTTTGCAGAATGCAGCTCCTAGCAGCGCGTTTTGTGCGGTTTCGGAGCTAGGCCCTAGGTGGGGCCCTCCCGAGCTGGCTCTGGGGGGGTTGCTAGGGCCAGTGCACACAGGGCTTCTTCAGGCCAAATCAGCCTTCTCCGCGAAGGAGAAGACGTTTGGAGTTGGTTTCCAGCGGCGGAGACCACCAGCCAAGCAGCAGTGCCCACGGAGCCAGAGGCAGCCCAGACCCTCCCTGGCCCTATGGGCAGCCTAGGGCTAGGTGAGAACCAGGCAGGCGCTGCGCTCCTGAGCCAAGCCGCATCGGGGCTGAGGTTTGTTCCCCGAGCCCAGTTTCCCTTTGCAGAATGCAGCTCCTAGCAGCGCGTTTTGTGCGGTTTCGGAGCTAGGCCCTAGGTGGGGCCCTCCCGAGCTGGCTCTGGGGGGGTTGCTAGGGCCAGTGCACACAGGGCTTCTTCAGGCCAAATCAGCCTTCTCCGCGAAGGAGACGACGTTTGGAGTGGGTTTCCAGCGGCGGAGACCACCAGCCAAGCAGCAGTGCCCACGGAGCCAGAGGCAGCCCAGACCCTCCCTGGCCCTATGGGGAGCCTAGGGCTAGGTGAGAACCAGGCAGGCGCTGCGCTCCTGAGCCAAGCCGCATCGGGGCTGAGGTTTGTTCCCCGAGCCCAGTTTCCCTTTGCAGAATGCAGCTCCTAGCAGCGCGTTTTGTGCGGTTTCGGAGCTAGGCCCTAGGTGGGGCCCTCCCGAGCTGGCTCTGGGGGGGTTGCTAGGGCCAGTGCACACAGGGCTTCTTCAGGCCAAATCAGCCTTCTCCGCGAAGGAGACGACGTTTGGAGTGGGTTTCCAGCGGCGGAGACCACCAGCCAAGCAGCAGTGCCTACGGAGCCAGAGGCAGCCCAGACCCTCCCTGGCCCTATGGGGAGCCTAGGGCTAGGTGAGAACCAGGCAGGCGCTGCGCTCCTGAGCCAAGCCGCATCGGGGCTGAGGTTTGTTCCCCGAGCCCAGTTTCCCTTTGCAGAATGCAGCTCCTAGCAGCGCGTTTTGTGCGGTTTCGGAGCTAGGCCCTAGGTGGGGCCCTCCCGAGCTGGCTCTGGGGGGGTTGCTAGGGCCAGTGCACACAGGGCTTCTTCAGGCCAAATCAGCCTTCTCCGCGAAGGAGAAGACGTTTGGAGTTGGTTTCCAGCGGCGGAGACCACCAGCCAAGCAGCAGTGCCCACGGAGCCAGAGGCAGCCCAGACCCTCCCTGGCCCTATGGGGAGCCTAGGGCTAGGTGAGAACCAGGCAGGCGCTGCGCTCCTGAGCCAAGCCGCATCGGGGCTGAGGTTTGTTCCCCGAGCCCAGTTTCCCTTTGCAGAATGCAGCTCCTAGCAGCGCGTTTTGTGCGGTTTCGGAGCTAGGCCCTAGGTGGGGCCCTCCCGAGCTGGCTCTGGGGGGGTTGCTAGGGCCAGTGCACACAGGGCTTCTTCAGGCCAAATCAGCCTTCTCCGCGAAGGAGACGACGTTTGGAGTGGGTTTCCAGCGGCGGAGACCACCAGCCAAGCAGCAGTGCCCACGGAGCCAGAGGCAGCCCAGACCCTCCCTGGCCCTATGGGGAGCCTAGGGCTAGGTGAGAACCAGGCAGGCGCTGCGCTCCTGAGCCAAGCCGCATCGGGGCTGAGGTTTGTTCCCCGAGCCCAGTTTCCCTTTGCAGAATGCAGCTCCTAGCAGCGCGTTTTGTGCGGTTTCGGAGCTAGGCCCTAGGTGGGGCCCTCCCGAGCTGGCTCTGGGGGGGTTGCTAGGGCCAGTGCACACAGGGCTTCTTCAGGCCAAATCAGCCTTCTCCGCGAAGGAGAAGACGTTTGGAGTTGGTTTCCAGCGGCGGAGACCACCAGCCAAGCAGCAGTGCCCACGGAGCCAGAGGCAGCCCAGACCCTCCCTGGCCCTATGGGCAGCCTAGGGCTAGGTGAGAACCAGGCAGGCGCTGCGCTCCTGAGCCAAGCCGCATCGGGGCTGAGGTTTGTTCCCCGAGCCCAGTTTCCCTTTGCAGAATGCAGCTCCTAGCAGCGCGTTTTGTGCGGTTTCGGAGCTAGGCCCTAGGTGGGGCCCTCCCGAGCTGGCTCTGGGGGGGTTGCTAGGGCCAGTGCACACAGGGCTTCTTCAGGCCAAATCAGCCTTCTCCGCGAAGGAGACGACGTTTGGAGTGGGTTTCCAGCGGCGGAGACCACCAGCCAAGCAGCAGTGCCCACGGAGCCAGAGGCAGCCCAGACCCTCCCTGGCCCTATGGGGAGCCTAGGGCTAGGTGAGAACCAGGCAGGCGCTGCGCTCCTGAGCCAAGCCGCATCGGGGCTGAGGTTTGTTCCCCGAGCCCAGTTTCCCTTTGCAGAATGCAGCTCCTAGCAGCGCGTTTTGTGCGGTTTCGGAGCTAGGCCCTAGGTGGGGCCCTCCCGAGCTGGCTCTGGGGGGGTTGCTAGGGCCAGTGCACACAGGGCTTCTTCAGGCCAAATCAGCCTTCTCCGCGAAGGAGACGACGTTTGGAGTGGGTTTCCAGCGGCGGAGACCACCAGCCAAGCAGCAGTGCCTACGGAGCCAGAGGCAGCCCAGACCCTCCCTGGCCCTATGGGGAGCCTAGGGCTAGGTGAGAACCAGGCAGGCGCTGCGCTCCTGAGCCAAGCCGCATCGGGGCTGAGGTTTGTTCCCCGAGCCCAGTTTCCCTTTGCAGAATGCAGCTCCTAGCAGCGCGTTTTGTGCGGTTTCGGAGCTAGGCCCTAGGTGGGGCCCTCCCGAGCTGGCTCTGGGGGGGTTGCTAGGGCCAGTGCACACAGGGCTTCTTCAGGCCAAATCAGCCTTCTCCGCGAAGGAGAAGACGTTTGGAGTTGGTTTCCAGCGGCGGAGACCACCAGCCAAGCAGCAGTGCCCACGGAGCCAGAGGCAGCCCAGACCCTCCCTGGCCCTATGGGGAGCCTAGGGCTAGGTGAGAACCAGGCAGGCGCTGCGCTCCTGAGCCAAGCCGCATCGGGGCTGAGGTTTGTTCCCCGAGCCCAGTTTCCCTTTGCAGAATGCAGCTCCTAGCAGCGCGTTTTGTGCGGTTTCGGAGCTAGGCCCTAGGTGGGGCCCTCCCGAGCTGGCTCTGGGGGGGTTGCTAGGGCCAGTGCGCACAGGGCTTCTTCAGGCCAAATCAGCCTTCTCCGCGAAGGAGAAGACGTTTGGAGTGGGTTTCCAGCGGCGGAGACCACCAGCCAAGCAGCAGTGCCCACGGAGCCAGAGGCAGCCCAGACCCTCCCTGGCCCTATGGGGAGCCTAGGGCTAGGTGAGAACCAGGCAGGCGCTGCGCTCCTGAGCCAAGCCGCATCGGGGCTGAGGTTTGTTCCCCGAGCCCAGTTTCCCTTTGCAGAATGCAGCTCCTAGCAGCGCGTTTTGTGCGGTTTCGGAGCTAGGCCCTAGGTGGGGCCCTCCCGAGCTGGCTCTGGGGGGGTTGCTAGGGCCAGTGCGCACAGGGCTTCTTCAGGCCAAATCAGCCTTCTCCGCGAAGGAGAAGACGTTTGGAGTGGGTTTCCAGCGGCGGAGACCACCAGCCAAGCAGCAGTGCCCACGGAGCCAGAGGCAGCCCAGACCCTCCCTGGCCCTATGGGGAGCCTAGGGCTAGGTGAGAACCAGGCAGGCGCTGCGCTCCTGAGCCAAGCCGCATCGGGGCTGAGGTTTGTTCCCCGAGCCCAGTTTCCCTTTGCAGAATGCAGCTCCTAGCAGCGCGTTTTGTGCGGTTTCGGAGCTAGGCCCTAGGTGGGGCCCTCCCGAGCTGGCTCTGGGGGGGTTGCTAGGGCCAGTGCACACAGGGCTTCTTCAGGCCAAATCAGCCTTCTCCGCGAAGGAGACGACGTTTGGAGTGGGTTTCCAGCGGCGGAGACCACCAGCCAAGCAGCAGTGCCCACGGAGCCAGAGGCAGCCCAGACCCTCCCTGGCCCTATGGGGAGCCTAGGGCTAGGTGAGAACCAGGCAGGCGCTGCGCTCCTGAGCCAAGCCGCATCGGGGCTGAGGTTTGTTCCCCGAGCCCAGTTTCCCTTTGCAGAATGCAGCTCCTAGCAGCGCGTTTTGTGCGGTTTCGGAGCTAGGCCCTAGGTGGGGCCCTCCCGAGCTGGCTCTGGGGGGGTTGCTAGGGCCAGTGCACACAGGGCTTCTTCAGGCCAAATCAGCCTTCTCCGCGAAGGAGACGACGTTTGGAGTGGGTTTCCAGCGGCGGAGACCACCAGCCAAGCAGCAGTGCCCACGGAGCCAGAGGCAGCCCAGACCCTCCCTGGCCCTATGGGGAGCCTAGGGCTAGGTGAGAACCAGGCAGGCGCTGCGCTCCTGAGCCAAGCCGCATCGGGGCTGAGGTTTGTTCCCCGAGCCCAGTTTCCCTTTGCAGAATGCAGCTCCTAGCAGCGCGTTTTGTGCGGTTTCGGAGCTAGGCCCTAGGTGGGGCCCTCCCGAGCTGGCTCTGGGGGGGTTGCTAGGGCCAGTGCACACAGGGCTTCTTCAGGCCAAATCAGCCTTCTCCGCGAAGGAGAAGACGTTTGGAGTGGGTTTCCAGCGGCGGAGACCACCAGCCAAGCAGCAGTGCCCACGGAGCCAGAGGCAGCCCAGACCCTCCCTGGCCCTATGGGGAGCCTAGGGCTAGGTGAGAAGCAGGCAGGCGCTGCGCTCCTGAGCCAAGCCGCATCGGGGCTGAGGTTTGTTCCCCGAGCCCAGTTTCCCTTTGCAGAATGCAGCTCCTAGCAGCGCGTTTTGTGCGGTTTCGGAGCTAGGCCCTAGGTGGGGCCCTCCCGAGCTGGCTCTGGGGGGGTTGCTAGGGCCAGTGCGCACAGGGCTTCTTCAGGCCAAATCAGCCTTCTCCGCGAAGGAGAAGACGTTTGGAGTTGGTTTCCAGCGGCGGAGACCACCAGCCAAGCAGCAGTGCCCACGGAGCCAGAGGCAGCCCAGACCCTCCCTGGCCCTATGGGGAGCCTAGGGCTAGGTGAGAACCAGGCAGGCGCTGCGCTCCTGAGCCAAGCCGCATCGGGGCTGAGGTTTGTTCCCCGAGCCCAGTTTCCCTTTGCAGAATGCAGCTCCTAGCAGCGCGTTTTGTGCGGTTTCGGAGCTAGGCCCTAGGTGGGGCCCTCCCGAGCTGGCTCTGGGGGGGTTGCTAGGGCCAGTGCGCACAGGGCTTCTTCAGGCCAAATCAGCCTTCTCCGCGAAGGAGAAGACGTTTGGAGTGGGTTTCCAGCGGCGGAGACCACCAGCCAAGCAGCAGTGCCCACGGAGCCAGAGGCAGCCCAGACCCTCCCTGGCCCTATGGGGAGCCTAGGGCTAGGTGAGAACCAGGCAGGCGCTGCGCTCCTGAGCCAAGCCGCATCGGGGCTGAGGTTTGTTCCCCGAGCCCAGTTTCCCTTTGCAGAATGCAGCTCCTAGCAGCGCGTTTTGTGCGGTTTCGGAGCTAGGCCCTAGGTGGGGCCCTCCCGAGCTGGCTCTGGGGGGGTTGCTAGGGCCAGTGCGCACAGGGCTTCTTCAGGCCAAATCAGCCTTCTCCGCGAAGGAGAAGACGTTTGGAGTTGGTTTCCAGCGGCGGAGACCACCAGCCAAGCAGCAGTGCCCACGGAGCCAGAGGCAGCCCAGACCCTCCCTGGCCCTATGGGCAGCCTAGGGCTAGGTGAGAACCAGGCAGGCGCTGCGCTCCTGAGCCAAGCCGCATCGGGGCTGAGGTTTGTTCCCCGAGCCCAGTTTCCCTTTGCAGAATGCAGCTCCTAGCAGCGCGTTTTGTGCGGTTTCGGAGCTAGGCCCTAGGTGGGGCCCTCCCGAGCTGGCTCTGGGGGGGTTGCTAGGGCCAGTGCGCACAGGGCTTCTTCAGGCCAAATCAGCCTTCTCCGCGAAGGAGACGACGTTTGGAGTGGGTTTCCAGCGGCGGAGACCACCAGCCAAGCAGCAGTGCCCACGGAGCCAGAGGCAGCCCAGACCCTCCCTGGCCCTATGGGGAGCCTAGGGCTAGGTGAGAACCAGGCAGGCGCTGCGCTCCTGAGCCAAGCCGCATCGGGGCTGAGGTTTGTTCCCCGAGCCCAGTTTCCCTTTGCAGAATGCAGCTCCTAGCAGCGCGTTTTGTGCGGTTTCGGAGCTAGGCCCTAGGTGGGGCCCTCCCGAGCTGGCTCTGGGGGGGTTGCTAGGGCCAGTGCGCACAGGGCTTCTTCAGGCCAAATCAGCCTTCTCCGCGAAGGAGAAGACGTTTGGAGTGGGTTTCCAGCGGCGGAGACCACCAGCCAAGCAGCAGTGCCCACGGAGCCAGAGGCAGCCCAGACCCTCCCTGGCCCTATGGGGAGCCTAGGGCTAGGTGAGAACCAGGCAGGCGCTGCGCTCCTGAGCCAAGCCGCATCGGGGCTGAGGTTTGTTCCCCGAGCCCAGTTTCCCTTTGCAGAATGCAGCTCCTAGCAGCGCGTTTTGTGCGGTTTCGGAGCTAGGCCCTAGGTGGGGCCCTCCCGAGCTGGCTCTGGGGGGGTTGCTAGGGCCAGTGCACACAGGGCTTCTTCAGGCCAAATCAGCCTTCTCCGCGAAGGAGACGACGTTTGGAGTGGGTTTCCAGCGGCGGAGACCACCAGCCAAGCAGCAGTGCCCACGGAGCCAGAGGCAGCCCAGACCCTCCCTGGCCCTATGGGGAGCCTAGGGCTAGGTGAGAACCAGGCAGGCGCTGCGCTCCTGAGCCAAGCCGCATCGGGGCTGAGGTTTGTTCCCCGAGCCCAGTTTCCCTTTGCAGAATGCAGCTCCTAGCAGCGCGTTTTGTGCGGTTTCGGAGCTAGGCCCTAGGTGGGGCCCTCCCGAGCTGGCTCTGGGGGGGTTGCTAGGGCCAGTGCACACAGGGCTTCTTCAGGCCAAATCAGCCTTCTCCGCGAAGGAGAAGACGTTTGGAGTGGGTTTCCAGCGGCGGAGACCACCAGCCAAGCAGCAGTGCCTACGGAGCCAGAGGCAGCCCAGACCCTCCCTGGCCCTATGGGGAGCCTAGGGCTAGGTGAGAACCAGGCAGGCGCTGCGCTCCTGAGCCAAGCCGCATCGGGGCTGAGGTTTGTTCCCCGAGCCCAGTTTCCCTTTGCAGAATGCAGCTCCTAGCAGCGCGTTTTGTGCGGTTTCGGAGCTAGGCCCTAGGTGGGGCCCTCCCGAGCTGGCTCTGGGGGGGTTGCTAGGGCCAGTGCACACAGGGCTTCTTCAGGCCAAATCAGCCTTCTCCGCGAAGGAGAAGACGTTTGGAGTGGGTTTCCAGCGGCGGAGACCACCAGCCAAGCAGCAGTGCCCACGGAGCCAGAGGCAGCCCAGACCCTCCCTGGCCCTATGGGGAGCCTAGGGCTAGGTGAGAACCAGGCAGGCGCTGCGCTCCTGAGCCAAGCCGCATCGGGGCTGAGGTTTGTTCCCCGAGCCCAGTTTCCCTTTGCAGAATGCAGCTCCTAGCAGCGCGTTTTGTGCGGTTTCGGAGCTAGGCCCTAGGTGGGGCCCTCCCGAGCTGGCTCTGGGGGGGTTGCTAGGGCCAGTGCGCACAGGGCTTCTTCAGGCCAAATCAGCCTTCTCCGCGAAGGAGAAGACGTTTGGAGTGGGTTTCCAGCGGCGGAGACCACCAGCCAAGCAGCAGTGCCCACGGAGCCAGAGGCAGCCCAGACCCTCCCTGGCCCTATGGGGAGCCTAGGGCTAGGTGAGAACCAGGCAGGCGCTGCGCTCCTGAGCCAAGCCGCATCGGGGCTGAGGTTTGTTCCCCGAGCCCAGTTTCCCTTTGCAGAATGCAGCTCCTAGCAGCGCGTTTTGTGCGGTTTCGGAGCTAGGCCCTAGGTGGGGCCCTCCCGAGCTGGCTCTGGGGGGGTTGCTAGGGCCAGTGCGCACAGGGCTTCTTCAGGCCAAATCAGCCTTCTCCGCGAAGGAGACGACGTTTGGAGTGGGTTTCCAGCGGCGGACACCACCAGCCAAGCAGCAGTGCCCACGGAGCCAGAGGCAGCCCAGACCCTCCCTGGCCCTATGGGCAGCCTAGGGCTAGGTGAGAACCAGGCAGGCGCTGCGCTCCTGAGCCAAGCCGCATCGGGGCTGAGGTTTGTTCCCCGAGCCCAGTTTCCCTTTGCAGAATGCAGCTCCTAGCAGCGCGTTTTGTGCGGTTTCGGAGCTAGGCCCTAGGTGGGGCCCTCCCGAGCTGGCTCTGGGGGGGTTGCTAGGGCCAGTGCACACAGGGCTTCTTCAGGCCAAATCAGCCTTCTCCGCGATGGAGACGACGTTTGGAGTGGGTTTCCAGCGGCGGAGACCACCAGCCAAGCAGCAGTGCCCACGGAGCCAGAGGCAGCCCAGACCCTCCCTGGCCCTATGGGGAGCCTAGGGCTAGGTGAGAACCAGGCAGGCGCTGCGCTCCTGAGCCAAGCCGCATCGGGGCTGAGGTTTGTTCCCCGAGCCCAGTTTCCCTTTGCAGAATGCAGCTCCTAGCAGCGCGTTTTGTGCGGTTTCGGAGCTAGGCCCTAGGTGGGGCCCTCCCGAGCTGGCTCTGGGGGGGTTGCTAGGGCCAGTGCACACAGGGCTTCTTCAGGCCAAATCAGCCTTCTCCGCGAAGGAGAAGACGTTTGGAGTGGGTTTCCAGCGGCGGAGACCACCAGCCAAGCAGCAGTGCCCACGGAGCCAGAGGCAGCCCAGACCCTCCTTGGCCCTATGGGGAGCCTAGGGCTAGGTGAGAACCAGGCAGGCGCTGCGCTCCTGAGCCAAGCCGCATCTGGGCTGAGGTTTGTTCCCCGAGCCCAGTTTCCCTTTGCAGAATGCAGCTCCTAGCAGCGCGTTTTGTGCGGTTTCGGAGCTAGGCCCTAGGTGGGGCCCTCCCGAGCTGGCTCTGGGGGGGTTGCTAGGGCCAGTGCGCACAGGGCTTCTTCAGGCCAAATCAGCCTTCTCCGCGAAGGAGAAGACGTTTGGAGTGGGTTTCCAGCGGCGGAGACCACCAGCCAAGCAGCAGTGCCCACGGAGCCAGAGGCAGCCCAGACCCTCCCTGGCCCTATGGGGAGCCTAGGGCTAGGTGAGAACCAGGCAGGCGCTGCGCTCCTGAGCCAAGCCGCATCGGGGCTGAGGTTTGTTCCCCGAGCCCAGTTTCCCTTTGCAGAATGCAGCTCCTAGCAGCGCGTTTTGTGCGGTTTCGGAGCTAGGCCCTAGGTGGGGCCCTCCCGAGCTGGCTCTGGGGGGGTTGCTAGGGCCAGTGCACACAGGGCTTCTTCAGGCCAAATCAGCCTTCTCCGCGAAGGAGACGACGTTTGGAGTGGGTTTCCAGCGGCGGAGACCACCAGCCAAGCAGCAGTGCCCACGGAGCCAGAGGCAGCCCAGACCCTCCCTGGCCCTATGGGGAGCCTAGGGCTAGGTGAGAACCAGGCAGGCGCTGCGCTCCTGAGCCAAGCCGCATCGGGGCTGAGGTTTGTTCCCCGAGCCCAGTTTCCCTTTGCAGAATGCAGCTCCTAGCAGCGCGTTTTGTGCGGTTTCGGAGCTAGGCCCTAGGTGGGGCCCTCCCGAGCTGGCTCTGGGGGGGTTGCTAGGGCCAGTGCACACAGGGCTTCTTCAGGCCAAATCAGCCTTCTCCGCGAAGGAGAAGACGTTTGGAGTGGGTTTCCAGCGGCGGAGACCACCAGCCAAGCAGCAGTGCCCACGGAGCCAGAGGCAGCCCAGACCCTCCCTGGCCCTATGGGGAGCCTAGGGCTAGGTGAGAACCAGGCAGGCGCTGCGCTCCTGAGCCAAGCCGCATCGGGGCTGAGGTTTGTTCCCCGAGCCCAGTTTCCCTTTGCAGAATGCAGCTCCTAGCAGCGCGTTTTGTGCGGTTTCGGAGCTAGGCCCTAGGTGGGGCCCTCCCGAGCTGGCTCTGGGGGGGTTGCTAGGGCCAGTGCACACAGGGCTTCTTCAGGCCAAATCAGCCTTCTCCGCGAAGGAGACGACGTTTGGAGTTGGTTTCCAGCGGCGGAGACCACCAGCCAAGCAGCAGTGCCCACGGAGCCAGAGGCAGCCCAGACCCTCCCTGGCCCTATGGGGAGCCTAGGGCTAGGTGAGAACCAGGCAGGCGCTGCGCTCCTGAGCCAAGCCGCATCGGGGCTGAGGTTTGTTCCCCGAGCCCAGTTTCCCTTTGCAGAATGCAGCTCCTAGCAGCGCGTTTTGTGCGGTTTCGGAGCTAGGCCCTAGGTGGGGCCCTCCCGAGCTGGCTCTGGGGGGGTTGCTAGGGCCAGTGCACACAGGGCTTCTTCAGGCCAAATCAGCCTTCTCCGCGAAGGAGACGACGTTTGGAGTGGGTTTCCAGCGGCGGAGACCACCAGCCAAGCAGCAGTGCCCACGGAGCCAGAGGCAGCCCAGACCCTCCCTGGCCCTATGGGCAGCCTAGGGCTAGGTGAGAAGCAGGCAGGCGCTGCGCTCCTGAGCCAAGCCGCATCGGGGCTGAGGTTTGTTCCCCGAGCCCAGTTTCCCTTTGCAGAATGCAGCTCCTAGCAGCGCGTTTTGTGCGGTTTCGGAGCTAGGCCCTAGGTGGGGCCCTCCCGAGCTGGCTCTGGGGGGGTTGCTAGGGCCAGTGCACACAGGGCTTCTTCAGGCCAAATCAGCCTTCTCCGCGAAGGAGACGACGTTTGGAGTGGGTTTCCAGCGGCGGAGACCACCAGCCAAGCAGCAGTGCCCACGGAGCCAGAGGCAGCCCAGACCCTCCCTGGCCCTATGGGCAGCCTAGGGCTAGGTGAGAAGCAGGCAGGCGCTGCGCTCCTGAGCCAAGCCGCATCGGGGCTGAGGTTTGTTCCCCGAGCCCAGTTTCCCTTTGCAGAATGCAGCTCCTAGCAGCGCGTTTTGTGCGGTTTCGGAGCTAGGCCCTAGGTGGGGCCCTCCCGAGCTGGCTCTGGGGGGGTTGCTAGGGCCAGTGCACACAGGGCTTCTTCAGGCCAAATCAGCCTTCTCCGCGAAGGAGACGACGTTTGGAGTGGGTTTCCAGCGGCGGAGACCACCAGCCAAGCAGCAGTGCCCACGGAGCCAGAGGCAGCCCAGACCCTCCCTGGCCCTATGGGCAGCCTAGGGCTAGGTGAGAACCAGGCAGGCGCTGCGCTCCTGAGCCAAGCCGCATCGGGGCTGAGGTTTGTTCCCCGAGCCCAGTTTCCCTTTGCAGAATGCAGCTCCTAGCAGCGCGTTTTGTGCGGTTTCGGAGCTAGGCCCTAGGTGGGGCCCTCCCGAGCTGGCTCTGGGGGGGTTGCTAGGGCCAGTGCACACAGGGCTTCTTCAGGCCAAATCAGCCTTCTCCGCGAAGGAGACGACGTTTGGAGTGGGTTTCCAGCGGCGGAGACCACCAGCCAAGCAGCAGTGCCTACGGAGCCAGAGGCAGCCCAGACCCTCCCTGGCCCTATGGGGAGCCTAGGGCTAGGTGAGAACCAGGCAGGCGCTGCGCTCCTGAGCCAAGCCGCATCGGGGCTGAGGTTTGTTCCCCGAGCCCAGTTTCCCTTTGCAGAATGCAGCTCCTAGCAGCGCGTTTTGTGCGGTTTCGGAGCTAGGCCCTAGGTGGGGCCCTCCCGAGCTGGCTCTGGGGGGGTTGCTAGGGCCAGTGCACACAGGGCTTCTTCAGGCCAAATCAGCCTTCTCCGCGAAGGCGAAGACGTTTGGAGTGGGTTTCCAGCGGCGGAGACCACCAGCCAAGCAGCAGTGCCCACGGAGCCAGAGGCAGCCCAGACCCTCCTTGGCCCTATGGGGAGCCTAGGGCTAGGTGAGAACCAGGCAGGCGCTGCGCTCCTGAGCCAAGCCGCATCTGGGCTGAGGTTTGTTCCCCGAGCCCAGTTTCCCTTTGCAGAATGCAGCTCCTAGCAGCGCGTTTTGTGCGGTTTCGGAGCTAGGCCCTAGGTGGGGCCCTCCCGAGCTGGCTCTGGGGGGGTTGCTAGGGCCAGTGCGCACAGGGCTTCTTCAGGCCAAATCAGCCTTCTCCGCGAAGGAGAAGACGTTTGGAGTGGGTTTCCAGCGGCGGAGACCACCAGCCAAGCAGCAGTGCCCACGGAGCCAGAGGCAGCCCAGACCCTCCCTGGCCCTATGGGGAGCCTAGGGCTAGGTGAGAACCAGGCAGGCGCTGCGCTCCTGAGCCAAGCCGCATCGGGGCTGAGGTTTGTTCCCCGAGCCCAGTTTCCCTTTGCAGAATGCAGCTCCTAGCAGCGCGTTTTGTGCGGTTTCGGAGCTAGGCCCTAGGTGGGGCCCTCCCGAGCTGGCTCTGGGGGGGTTGCTAGGGCCAGTGCACACAGGGCTTCTTCAGGCCAAATCAGCCTTCTCCGCGAAGGAGAAGACGTTTGGAGTTGGTTTCCAGCGGCGGAGACCACCAGCCAAGCAGCAGTGCCCACGGAGCCAGAGGCAGCCCAGACCCTCCCTGGCCCTATGGGGAGCCTAGGGCTAGGTGAGAACCAGGCAGGCGCTGCGCTCCTGAGCCAAGCCGCATCGGGGCTGAGGTTTGTTCCCCGAGCCCAGTTTCCCTTTGCAGAATGCAGCTCCTAGCAGCGCGTTTTGTGCGGTTTCGGAGCTAGGCCCTAGGTGGGGCCCTCCCGAGCTGGCTCTGGGGGGGTTGCTAGGGCCAGTGCACACAGGGCTTCTTCAGGCCAAATCAGCCTTCTCCGCGAAGGAGACGACGTTTGGAGTGGGTTTCCAGCGGCGGAGACCACCAGCCAAGCAGCAGTGCCCACGGAGCCAGAGGCAGCCCAGACCCTCCCTGGCCCTATGGGGAGCCTAGGGCTAGGTGAGAACCAGGCAGGCGCTGCGCTCCTGAGCCAAGCCGCATCGGGGCTGAGGTTTGTTCCCCGAGCCCAGTTTCCCTTTGCAGAATGCAGCTCCTAGCAGCGCGTTTTGTGCGGTTTCGGAGCTAGGCCCTAGGTGGGGCCCTCCCGAGCTGGCTCTGGGGGGGTTGCTAGGGCCAGTGCACACAGGGCTTCTTCAGGCCAAATCAGCCTTCTCCGCGAAGGAGACGACGTTTGGAGTGGGTTTCCAGCGGCGGAGACCACCAGCCAAGCAGCAGTGCCTACGGAGCCAGAGGCAGCCCAGACCCTCCCTGGCCCTATGGGGAGCCTAGGGCTAGGTGAGAACCAGGCAGGCGCTGCGCTCCTGAGCCAAGCCGCATCGGGGCTGAGGTTTGTTCCCCGAGCCCAGTTTCCCTTTGCAGAATGCAGCTCCTAGCAGCGCGTTTTGTGCGGTTTCGGAGCTAGGCCCTAGGTGGGGCCCTCCCGAGCTGGCTCTGGGGGGGTTGCTAGGGCCAGTGCACACAGGGCTTCTTCAGGCCAAATCAGCCTTCTCCGCGAAGGAGAAGACGTTTGGAGTGGGTTTCCAGCGGCGGAGAACACCAGCCAAGCAGCAGTGCCCACGGAGCCAGAGGCAGCCCAGACCCTCCTTGGCCCTATGGGGAGCCTAGGGCTAGGTGAGAACCAGGCAGGCGCTGCGCTCCTGAGCCAAGCCGCATCGGGGCTGAGGTTTGTTCCCCGAGCCCAGTTTCCCTTTGCAGAATGCAGCTCCTAGCAGCGCGTTTTGTGCGGTTTCGGAGCTAGGCCCTAGGTGGGGCCCTCCCGAGCTGGCTCTGGGGGGGTTGCTAGGGCCAGTGCGCACAGGGCTTCTTCAGGCCAAATCAGCCTTCTCCGCGAAGGAGAAGACGTTTGGAGTGGGTTTCCAGCGGCGGAGACCACCAGCCAAGCAGCAGTGCCCACGGAGCCAGAGGCAGCCCAGACCCTCCCTGGCCCTATGGGGAGCCTAGGGCTAGGTGAGAACCAGGCAGGCGCTGCGCTCCTGAGCCAAGCCGCATCGGGGCTGAGGTTTGTTCCCCGAGCCCAGTTTCCCTTTGCAGAATGCAGCTCCTAGCAGCGCGTTTTGTGCGGTTTCGGAGCTAGGCCCTAGGTGGGGCCCTCCCGAGCTGGCTCTGGGGGGGTTGCTAGGGCCAGTGCACACAGGGCTTCTTCAGGCCAAATCAGCCTTCTCCGCGAAGGAGAAGACGTTTGGAGTTGGTTTCCAGCGGCGGAGACCACCAGCCAAGCAGCAGTGCCCACGGAGCCAGAGGCAGCCCAGACCCTCCCTGGCCCTATGGGCAGCCTAGGGCTAGGTGAGAACCAGGCAGGCGCTGCGCTCCTGAGCCAAGCCGCATCGGGGCTGAGGTTTGTTCCCCGAGCCCAGTTTCCCTTTGCAGAATGCAGCTCCTAGCAGCGCGTTTTGTGCGGTTTCGGAGCTAGGCCCTAGGTGGGGCCCTCCCGAGCTGGCTCTGGGGGGGTTGCTAGGGCCAGTGCACACAGGGCTTCTTCAGGCCAAATCAGCCTTCTCCGCGAAGGAGACGACGTTTGGAGTGGGTTTCCAGCGGCGGAGACCACCAGCCAAGCAGCAGTGCCCACGGAGCCAGAGGCAGCCCAGACCCTCCCTGGCCCTATGGGGAGCCTAGGGCTAGGTGAGAACCAGGCAGGCGCTGCGCTCCTGAGCCAAGCCGCATCGGGGCTGAGGTTTGTTCCCCGAGCCCAGTTTCCCTTTGCAGAATGCAGCTCCTAGCAGCGCGTTTTGTGCGGTTTCGGAGCTAGGCCCTAGGTGGGGCCCTCCCGAGCTGGCTCTGGGGGGGTTGCTAGGGCCAGTGCACACAGGGCTTCTTCAGGCCAAATCAGCCTTCTCCGCGAAGGAGAAGACGTTTGGAGTGGGTTTCCAGCGGCGGAGACCACCAGCCAAGCAGCAGTGCCCACGGAGCCAGAGGCAGCCCAGACCCTCCTTGGCCCTATGGGGAGCCTAGGGCTAGGTGAGAACCAGGCAGGCGCTGCGCTCCTGAGCCAAGCCGCATCTGGGCTGAGGTTTGTTCCCCGAGCCCAGTTTCCCTTTGCAGAATGCAGCTCCTAGCAGCGCGTTTTGTGCGGTTTCGGAGCTAGGCCCTAGGTGGGGCCCTCCCGAGCTGGCTCTGGGGGGGTTGCTAGGGCCAGTGCGCACAGGGCTTCTTCAGGCCAAATCAGCCTTCTCCGCGAAGGAGAAGACGTTTGGAGTGGGTTTCCAGCGGCGGAGACCACCAGCCAAGCAGCAGTGCCCACGGAGCCAGAGGCAGCCCAGACCCTCCCTGGCCCTATGGGCAGCCTAGGGCTAGGTGAGAACCAGGCAGGCGCTGCGCTCCTGAGCCAAGCCGCATCGGGGCTGAGGTTTGTTCCCCGAGCCCAGTTTCCCTTTGCAGAATGCAGCTCCTAGCAGCGCGTTTTGTGCGGTTTCGGAGCTAGGCCCTAGGTGGGGCCCTCCCGAGCTGGCTCTGGGGGGGTTGCTAGGGCCAGTGCACACAGGGCTTCTTCAGGCCAAATCAGCCTTCTCCGCGAAGGAGAAGACGTTTGGAGTTGGTTTCCAGCGGCGGAGACCACCAGCCAAGCAGCAGTGCCCACGGAGCCAGAGGCAGCCCAGACCCTCCCTGGCCCTATGGGCAGCCTAGGGCTAGGTGAGAACCAGGCAGGCGCTGCGCTCCTGAGCCAAGCCGCATCGGGGCTGAGGTTTGTTCCCCGAGCCCAGTTTCCCTTTGCAGAATGCAGCTCCTAGCAGCGCGTTTTGTGCGGTTTCGGAGCTAGGCCCTAGGTGGGGCCCTCCCGAGCTGGCTCTGGGGGGGTTGCTAGGGCCAGTGCACACAGGGCTTCTTCAGGCCAAATCAGCCTTCTCCGCGAAGGAGACGACGTTTGGAGTGGGTTTCCAGCGGCGGAGACCACCAGCCAAGCAGCAGTGCCCACGGAGCCAGAGGCAGCCCAGACCCTCCCTGGCCCTATGGGGAGCCTAGGGCTAGGTGAGAACCAGGCAGGCGCTGCGCTCCTGAGCCAAGCCGCATCGGGGCTGAGGTTTGTTCCCCGAGCCCAGTTTCCCTTTGCAGAATGCAGCTCCTAGCAGCGCGTTTTGTGCGGTTTCGGAGCTAGGCCCTAGGTGGGGCCCTCCCGAGCTGGCTCTGGGGGGGTTGCTAGGGCCAGTGCACACAGGGCTTCTTCAGGCCAAATCAGCCTTCTCCGCGAAGGAGAAGACGTTTGGAGTTGGTTTCCAGCGGCGGAGACCACCAGCCAAGCAGCAGTGCCCACGGAGCCAGAGGCAGCCCAGACCCTCCCTGGCCCTATGGGGAGCCTAGGGCTAGGTGAGAACCAGGCAGGCGCTGCGCTCCTGAGCCAAGCCGCATCGGGGCTGAGGTTTGTTCCCCGAGCCCAGTTTCCCTTTGCAGAATGCAGCTCCTAGCAGCGCGTTTTGTGCGGTTTCGGAGCTAGGCCCTAGGTGGGGCCCTCCCGAGCTGGCTCTGGGGGGGTTGCTAGGGCCAGTGCACACAGGGCTTCTTCAGGCCAAATCAGCCTTCTCCGCGAAGGAGACGACGTTTGGAGTGGGTTTCCAGCGGCGGAGACCACCAGCCAAGCAGCAGTGCCCACGGAGCCAGAGGCAGCCCAGACCCTCCCTGGCCCTATGGGGAGCCTAGGGCTAGGTGAGAACCAGGCAGGCGCTGCGCTCCTGAGCCAAGCCGCATCGGGGCTGAGGTTTGTTCCCCGAGCCCAGTTTCCCTTTGCAGAATGCAGCTCCTAGCAGCGCGTTTTGTGCGGTTTCGGAGCTAGGCCCTAGGTGGGGCCCTCCCGAGCTGGCTCTGGGGGGGTTGCTAGGGCCAGTGCACACAGGGCTTCTTCAGGCCAAATCAGCCTTCTCCGCGAAGGAGAAGACGTTTGGAGTTGGTTTCCAGCGGCGGAGACCACCAGCCAAGCAGCAGTGCCCACGGAGCCAGAGGCAGCCCAGACCCTCCCTGGCCCTATGGGGAGCCTAGGGCTAGGTGAGAACCAGGCAGGCGCTGCGCTCCTGAGCCAAGCCGCATCGGGGCTGAGGTTTGTTCCCCGAGCCCAGTTTCCCTTTGCAGAATGCAGCTCCTAGCAGCGCGTTTTGTGCGGTTTCGGAGCTAGGCCCTAGGTGGGGCCCTCCCGAGCTGGCTCTGGGGGGGTTGCTAGGGCCAGTGCACACAGGGCTTCTTCAGGCCAAATCAGCCTTCTCCGCGAAGGAGACGACGTTTGGAGTGGGTTTCCAGCGGCGGAGACCACCAGCCAAGCAGCAGTGCCCACGGAGCCAGAGGCAGCCCAGACCCTCCCTGGCCCTATCGGCAGCCTAGGGCTAGGTGAGAACCAGGCAGGCGCTGCGCTCCTGAGCCAAGCCGCATCGGGGCTGAGGTTTGTTCCCCGAGCCCAGTTTCCCTTTGCAGAATGCAGCTCCTAGCAGCGCGTTTTGTGCGGTTTCGGAGCTAGGCCCTAGGTGGGGCCCTCCCGAGCTGGCTCTGGGGGGGTTGCTAGGGCCAGTGCACACAGGGCTTCTTCAGGCCAAATCAGCCTTCTCCGCGAAGGAGACGACGTTTGGAGTGGGTTTCCAGCGGCGGAGACCACCAGCCAAGCAGCAGTGCCCACGGAGCCAGAGGCAGCCCAGACCCTCCCTGGCCCTATGGGCAGCCTAGGGCTAGGTGAGAAGCAGGCAGGCGCTGCGCTCCTGAGCCAAGCCGCATCGGGGCTGAGGTTTGTTCCCCGAGCCCAGTTTCCCTTTGCAGAATGCAGCTCCTAGCAGCGCGTTTTGTGCGGTTTCGGAGCTAGGCCCTAGGTGGGGCCCTCCCGAGCTGGCTCTGGGGGGGTTGCTAGGGCCAGTGCACACAGGGCTTCTTCAGGCCAAATCAGCCTTCTCCGCGAAGGAGACGACGTTTGGAGTGGGTTTCCAGCGGCGGAGACCACCAGCCAAGCAGCAGTGCCCACGGAGCCAGAGGCAGCCCAGACCCTCCCTGGCCCTATGGGGAGCCTAGGGCTAGGTGAGAACCAGGCAGGCGCTGCGCTCCTGAGCCAAGCCGCATCGGGGCTGAGGTTTGTTCCCCGAGCCCAGTTTCCCTTTGCAGAATGCAGCTCCTAGCAGCGCGTTTTGTGCGGTTTCGGAGCTAGGCCCTAGGTGGGGCCCTCCCGAGCTGGCTCTGGGGGGGTTGCTAGGGCCAGTGCACACAGGGCTTCTTCAGGCCAAATCAGCCTTCTCCGCGAAGGAGAAGACGTTTGGAGTGGGTTTCCAGCGGCGGAGACCACCAGCCAAGCAGCAGTGCCCACGGAGCCAGAGGCAGCCCAGACCCTCCCTGGCCCTATGGGCAGCCTAGGGCTAGGTGAGAACCAGGCAGGCGCTGCGCTCCTGAGCCAAGCCGCATCGGGGCTGAGGTTTGTTCCCCGAGCCCAGTTTCCCTTTGCAGAATGCAGCTCCTAGCAGCGCGTTTTGTGCGGTTTCGGAGCTAGGCCCTAGGTGGGGCCCTCCCGAGCTGGCTCTGGGGGGGTTGCTAGGGCCAGTGCACACAGGGCTTCTTCAGGCCAAATCAGCCTTCTCCGCGAAGGAGACGACGTTTGGAGTGGGTTTCCAGCGGCGGAGACCACCAGCCAAGCAGCAGTGCCCACGGAGCCAGAGGCAGCCCAGACCCTCCCTGGCCCTATGGGCAGCCTAGGGCTAGGTGAGAACCAGGCAGGCGCTGCGCTCCTGAGCCAAGCCGCATCGGGGCTGAGGTTTGTTCCCCGAGCCCAGTTTCCCTTTGCAGAATGCAGCTCCTAGCAGCGCGTTTTGTGCGGTTTCGGAGCTAGGCCCTAGGTGGGGCCCTCCCGAGCTGGCTCTGGGGGGGTTGCTAGGGCCAGTGCACACAGGGCTTCTTCAGGCCAAATCAGCCTTCTCCGCGAAGGAGAAGACGTTTGGAGTGGGTTTCCAGCGGCGGAGACCACCAGCCAAGCAGCAGTGCCCACGGAGCCAGAGGCAGCCCAGACCCTCCTTGGCCCTATGGGGAGCCTAGGGCTAGGTGAGAACCAGGCAGGCGCTGCGCTCCTGAGCCAAGCCGCATCGGGGCTGAGGTTTGTTCCCCGAGCCCAGTTTCCCTTTGCAGAATGCAGCTCCTAGCAGCGCGTTTTGTGCGGTTTCGGAGCTAGGCCCTAGGTGGGGCCCTCCCGAGCTGGCTCTGGGGGGGTTGCTAGGGCCAGTGCACACAGGGCTTCTTCAGGCCAAATCAGCCTTCTCCGCGAAGGAGACGACGTTTGGAGTGGGTTTCCAGCGGCGGAGACCACCAGCCAAGCAGCAGTGCCCACGGAGCCAGAGGCAGCCCAGACCCTCCCTGGCCCTATGGGGAGCCTAGGGCTAGGTGAGAACCAGGCAGGCGCTGCGCTCCTGAGCCAAGCCGCATCGGGGCTGAGGTTTGTTCCCCGAGCCCAGTTTCCCTTTGCAGAATGCAGCTCCTAGCAGCGCGTTTTGTGCGGTTTCGGAGCTAGGCCCTAGGTGGGGCCCTCCCGAGCTGGCTCTGGGGGGGTTGCTAGGGCCAGTGCACACAGGGCTTCTTCAGGCCAAATCAGCCTTCTCCGCGAAGGAGAAGACGTTTGGAGTGGGTTTCCAGCGGCGGAGACCACCAGCCAAGCAGCAGTGCCCACGGAGCCAGAGGCAGCCCAGACCCTCCCTGGCCCTATGGGGAGCCTAGGGCTAGGTGAGAACCAGGCAGGCGCTGCGCTCCTGAGCCAAGCCGCATCGGGGCTGAGGTTTGTTCCCCGAGCCCAGTTTCCCTTTGCAGAATGCAGCTCCTAGCAGCGCGTTTTGTGCGGTTTCGGAGCTAGGCCCTAGGTGGGGCCCTCCCGAGCTGGCTCTGGGGGGGTTGCTAGGGCCAGTGCACACAGGGCTTCTTCAGGCCAAATCAGCCTTCTCCGCGAAGGAGAAGACGTTTGGAGTGGGTTTCCAGCGGCGGAGACCACCAGCCAAGCAGCAGTGCCCACGGAGCCAGAGGCAGCCCAGACCCTCCCTGGCCCTATGGGGAGCCTAGGGCTAGGTGAGAACCAGGCAGGCGCTGCGCTCCTGAGCCAAGCCGCATCGGGGCTGAGGTTTGTTCCCCGAGCCCAGTTTCCCTTTGCAGAATGCAGCTCCTAGCAGCGCGTTTTGTGCGGTTTCGGAGCTAGGCCCTAGGTGGGGCCCTCCCGAGCTGGCTCTGGGGGGGTTGCTAGGGCCAGTGCACACAGGGCTTCTTCAGGCCAAATCAGCCTTCTCCGCGAAGGAGACGACGTTTGGAGTGGGTTTCCAGCGGCGGAGACCACCAGCCAAGCAGCAGTGCCCACGGAGCCAGAGGCAGCCCAGACCCTCCCTGGCCCTATGGGCAGCCTAGGGCTAGGTGAGAAGCAGGCAGGCGCTGCGCTCCTGAGCCAAGCCGCATCGGGGCTGAGGTTTGTTCCCCGAGCCCAGTTTCCCTTTGCAGAATGCAGCTCCTAGCAGCGCGTTTTGTGCGGTTTCGGAGCTAGGCCCTAGGTGGGGCCCTCCCGAGCTGGCTCTGGGGGGGTTGCTAGGGCCAGTGCACACAGGGCTTCTTCAGGCCAAATCAGCCTTCTCCGCGAAGGAGACGACGTTTGGAGTGGGTTTCCAGCGGCGGAGACCACCAGCCAAGCAGCAGTGCCCACGGAGCCAGAGGCAGCCCAGACCCTCCCTGGCCCTATGGGCAGCCTAGGGCTAGGTGAGAACCAGGCAGGCGCTGCGCTCCTGAGCCAAGCCGCATCGGGGCTGAGGTTTGTTCCCCGAGCCCAGTTTCCCTTTGCAGAATGCAGCTCCTAGCAGCGCGTTTTGTGCGGTTTCGGAGCTAGGCCCTAGGTGGGGCCCTCCCGAGCTGGCTCTGGGGGGGTTGCTAGGGCCAGTGCACACAGGGCTTCTTCAGGCCAAATCAGCCTTCTCCGCGAAGGAGACGACGTTTGGAGTGGGTTTCCAGCGGCGGAGACCACCAGCCAAGCAGCAGTGCCCACGGAGCCAGAGGCAGCCCAGACCCTCCCTGGCCCTATGGGGAGCCTAGGGCTAGGTGAGAACCAGGCAGGCGCTGCGCTCCTGAGCCAAGCCGCATCGGGGCTGAGGTTTGTTCCCCGAGCCCAGTTTCCCTTTGCAGAATGCAGCTCCTAGCAGCGCGTTTTGTGCGGTTTCGGAGCTAGGCCCTAGGTGGGGCCCTCCCGAGCTGGCTCTGGGGGGGTTGCTAGGGCCAGTGCACACAGGGCTTCTTCAGGCCAAATCAGCCTTCTCCGCGAAGGAGAAGACGTTTGGAGTGGGTTTCCAGCGGCGGAGACCACCAGCCAAGCAGCAGTGCCCACGGAGCCAGAGGCAGCCCAGACCCTCCCTGGCCCTATGGGCAGCCTAGGGCTAGGTGAGAACCAGGCAGGCGCTGCGCTCCTGAGCCAAGCCGCATCGGGGCTGAGGTTTGTTCCCCGAGCCCAGTTTCCCTTTGCAGAATGCAGCTCCTAGCAGCGCGTTTTGTGCGGTTTCGGAGCTAGGCCCTAGGTGGGGCCCTCCCGAGCTGGCTCTGGGGGGGTTGCTAGGGCCAGTGCACACAGGGCTTCTTCAGGCCAAATCAGCCTTCTCCGCGAAGGAGACGACGTTTGGAGTGGGTTTCCAGCGGCGGAGACCACCAGCCAAGCAGCAGTGCCCACGGAGCCAGAGGCAGCCCAGACCCTCCCTGGCCCTATGGGCAGCCTAGGGCTAGGTGAGAACCAGGCAGGCGCTGCGCTCCTGAGCCAAGCCGCATCGGGGCTGAGGTTTGTTCCCCGAGCCCAGTTTCCCTTTGCAGAATGCAGCTCCTAGCAGCGCGTTTTGTGCGGTTTCGGAGCTAGGCCCTAGGTGGGGCCCTCCCGAGCTGGCTCTGGGGGGGTTGCTAGGGCCAGTGCACACAGGGCTTCTTCAGGCCAAATCAGCCTTCTCCGCGAAGGAGAAGACGTTTGGAGTTGGTTTCCAGCGGCGGAGACCACCAGCCAAGCAGCAGTGCCCACGGAGCCAGAGGCAGCCCAGACCCTCCTTGGCCCTATGGGGAGCCTAGGGCTAGGTGAGAAGCAGGCAGGCGCTGCGCTCCTGAGCCAAGCCGCATCGGGGCTGAGGTTTGTTCCCCGAGCCCAGTTTCCCTTTGCAGAATGCAGCTCCTAGCAGCGCGTTTTGTGCGGTTTCGGAGCTAGGCCCTAGGTGGGGCCCTCCCGAGCTGGCTCTGGGGGGGTTGCTAGGGCCAGTGCACACAGGGCTTCTTCAGGCCAAATCAGCCTTCTCCGCGAAGGAGACGACGTTTGGAGTGGGTTTCCAGCGGCGGAGACCACCAGCCAAGCAGCAGTGCCCACGGAGCCAGAGGCAGCCCAGACCCTCCCTGGCCCTATGGGGAGCCTAGGGCTAGGTGAGAACCAGGCAGGCGCTGCGCTCCTGAGCCAAGCCGCATCGGGGCTGAGGTTTGTTCCCCGAGCCCAGTTTCCCTTTGCAGAATGCAGCTCCTAGCAGCGCGTTTTGTGCGGTTTCGGAGCTAGGCCCTAGGTGGGGCCCTCCCGAGCTGGCTCTGGGGGGGTTGCTAGGGCCAGTGCACACAGGGCTTCTTCAGGCCAAATCAGCCTTCTCCGCGAAGGAGAAGACGTTTGGAGTGGGTTTCCAGCGGCGGAGACCACCAGCCAAGCAGCAGTGCCCACGGAGCCAGAGGCAGCCCAGACCCTCCCTGGCCCTATGGGGAGCCTAGGGCTAGGTGAGAACCAGGCAGGCGCTGCGCTCCTGAGCCAAGCCGCATCGGGGCTGAGGTTTGTTCCCCGAGCCCAGTTTCCCTTTGCAGAATGCAGCTCCTAGCAGCGCGTTTTGTGCGGTTTCGGAGCTAGGCCCTAGGTGGGGCCCTCCCGAGCTGGCTCTGGGGGGGTTGCTAGGGCCAGTGCACACAGGGCTTCTTCAGGCCAAATCAGCCTTCTCCGCGAAGGAGAAGACGTTTGGAGTGGGTTTCCAGCGGCGGAGACCACCAGCCAAGCAGCAGTGCCCACGGAGCCAGAGGCAGCCCAGACCCTCCCTGGCCCTATGGGCAGCCTAGGGCTAGGTGAGAACCAGGCAGGCGCTGCGCTCCTGAGCCAAGCCGCATCGGGGCTGAGGTTTGTTCCCCGAGCCCAGTTTCCCTTTGCAGAATGCAGCTCCTAGCAGCGCGTTTTGTGCGGTTTCGGAGCTAGGCCCTAGGTGGGGCCCTCCCGAGCTGGCTCTGGGGGGGTTGCTAGGGCCAGTGCACACAGGGCTTCTTCAGGCCAAATCAGCCTTCTCCGCGAAGGAGACGACGTTTGGAGTGGGTTTCCAGCGGCGGAGACCACCAGCCAAGCAGCAGTGCCCACGGAGCCAGAGGCAGCCCAGACCCTCCCTGGCCCTATGGGCAGCCTAGGGCTAGGTGAGAACCAGGCAGGCGCTGCGCTCCTGAGCCAAGCCGCATCGGGGCTGAGGTTTGTTCCCCGAGCCCAGTTTCCCTTTGCAGAATGCAGCTCCTAGCAGCGCGTTTTGTGCGGTTTCGGAGCTAGGCCCTAGGTGGGGCCCTCCCGAGCTGGCTCTGGGGGGGTTGCTAGGGCCAGTGCACACAGGGCTTCTTCAGGCCAAATCAGCCTTCTCCGCGAAGGAGACGACGTTTGGAGTGGCTTTCCAGCGGCGGAGACCACCAGCCAAGCAGCAGTGCCCACGGAGCCAGAGGCAGCCCAGACCCTCCCTGGCCCTATGGGCAGCCTAGGGCTAGGTGAGAACCAGGCAGGCGCTGCGCTCCTGAGCCAAGCCGCATCGGGGCTGAGGTTTGTTCCCCGAGCCCAGTTTCCCTTTGCAGAATGCAGCTCCTAGCAGCGCGTTTTGTGCGGTTTCGGAGCTAGGCCCTAGGTGGGGCCCTCCCGAGCTGGCTCTGGGGGGGTTGCTAGGGCCAGTGCACACAGGGCTTCTTCAGGCCAAATCAGCCTTCTCCGCGAAGGAGAAGACGTTTGGAGTTGGTTTCCAGCGGCGGAGACCACCAGCCAAGCAGCAGTGCCCACGGAGCCAGAGGCAGCCCAGACCCTCCTTGGCCCTATGGGGAGCCTAGGGCTAGGTGAGAAGCAGGCAGGCGCTGCGCTCCTGAGCCAAGCCGCATCGGGGCTGAGGTTTGTTCCCCGAGCCCAGTTTCCCTTTGCAGAATGCAGCTCCTAGCAGCGCGTTTTGTGCGGTTTCGGAGCTAGGCCCTAGGTGGGGCCCTCCCGAGCTGGCTCTGGGGGGGTTGCTAGGGCCAGTGCACACAGGGCTTCTTCAGGCCAAATCAGCCTTCTCCGCGAAGGAGACGACGTTTGGAGTGGGTTTCCAGCGGCGGAGACCACCAGCCAAGCAGCAGTGCCCACGGAGCCAGAGGCAGCCCAGACCCTCCCTGGCCCTATGGGGAGCCTAGGGCTAGGTGAGAACCAGGCAGGCGCTGCGCTCCTGAGCCAAGCCGCATCGGGGCTGAGGTTTGTTCCCCGAGCCCAGTTTCCCTTTGCAGAATGCAGCTCCTAGCAGCGCGTTTTGTGCGGTTTCGGAGCTAGGCCCTAGGTGGGGCCCTCCCGAGCTGGCTCTGGGGGGGTTGCTAGGGCCAGTGCACACAGGGCTTCTTCAGGCCAAATCAGCCTTCTCCGCGAAGGAGAAGACGTTTGGAGTGGGTTTCCAGCGGCGGAGACCACCAGCCAAGCAGCAGTGCCCACGGAGCCAGAGGCAGCCCAGACCCTCCCTGGCCCTATGGGCAGCCTAGGGCTAGGTGAGAACCAGGCAGGCGCTGCGCTCCTGAGCCAAGCCGCATCGGGGCTGAGGTTTGTTCCCCGAGCCCAGTTTCCCTTTGCAGAATGCAGCTCCTAGCAGCGCGTTTTGTGCGGTTTCGGAGCTAGGCCCTAGGTGGGGCCCTCCCGAGCTGGCTCTGGGGGGGTTGCTAGGGCCAGTGCACACAGGGCTTCTTCAGGCCAAATCAGCCTTCTCCGCGAAGGAGACGACGTTTGGAGTGGGTTTCCAGCGGCGGAGACCACCAGCCAAGCAGCAGTGCCCACGGAGCCAGAGGCAGCCCAGACCCTCCCTGGCCCTATGGGCAGCCTAGGGCTAGGTGAGAACCAGGCAGGCGCTGCGCTCCTGAGCCAAGCCGCATCGGGGCTGAGGTTTGTTCCCCGAGCCCAGTTTCCCTTTGCAGAATGCAGCTCCTAGCAGCGCGTTTTGTGCGGTTTCGGAGCTAGGCCCTAGGTGGGGCCCTCCCGAGCTGGCTCTGGGGGGGTTGCTAGGGCCAGTGCACACAGGGCTTCTTCAGGCCAAATCAGCCTTCTCCGCGAAGGAGACGACGTTTGGAGTGGCTTTCCAGCGGCGGAGACCACCAGCCAAGCAGCAGTGCCCACGGAGCCAGAGGCAGCCCAGACCCTCCCTGGCCCTATGGGCAGCCTAGGGCTAGGTGAGAACCAGGCAGGCGCTGCGCTCCTGAGCCAAGCCGCATCGGGGCTGAGGTTTGTTCCCCGAGCCCAGTTTCCCTTTGCAGAATGCAGCTCCTAGCAGCGCGTTTTGTGCGGTTTCGGAGCTAGGCCCTAGGTGGGGCCCTCCCGAGCTGGCTCTGGGGGGGTTGCTAGGGCCAGTGCACACAGGGCTTCTTCAGGCCAAATCAGCCTTCTCCGCGAAGGAGAAGACGTTTGGAGTTGGTTTCCAGCGGCGGAGACCACCAGCCAAGCAGCAGTGCCCACGGAGCCAGAGGCAGCCCAGACCCTCCTTGGCCCTATGGGGAGCCTAGGGCTAGGTGAGAAGCAGGCAGGCGCTGCGCTCCTGAGCCAAGCCGCATCGGGGCTGAGGTTTGTTCCCCGAGCCCAGTTTCCCTTTGCAGAATGCAGCTCCTAGCAGCGCGTTTTGTGCGGTTTCGGAGCTAGGCCCTAGGTGGGGCCCTCCCGAGCTGGCTCTGGGGGGGTTGCTAGGGCCAGTGCACACAGGGCTTCTTCAGGCCAAATCAGCCTTCTCCGCGAAGGAGACGACGTTTGGAGTGGGTTTCCAGCGGCGGAGACCACCAGCCAAGCAGCAGTGCCCACGGAGCCAGAGGCAGCCCAGACCCTCCCTGGCCCTATGGGGAGCCTAGGGCTAGGTGAGAACCAGGCAGGCGCTGCGCTCCTGAGCCAAGCCGCATCGGGGCTGAGGTTTGTTCCCCGAGCCCAGTTTCCCTTTGCAGAATGCAGCTCCTAGCAGCGCGTTTTGTGCGGTTTCGGAGCTAGGCCCTAGGTGGGGCCCTCCCGAGCTGGCTCTGGGGGGGTTGCTAGGGCCAGTGCACACAGGGCTTCTTCAGGCCAAATCAGCCTTCTCCGCGAAGGAGAAGACGTTTGGAGTTGGTTTCCAGCGGCGGAGACCACCAGCCAAGCAGCAGTGCCCACGGAGCCAGAGGCAGCCCAGACCCTCCCTGGCCCTATGGGGAGCCTAGGGCTAGGTGAGAACCAGGCAGGCGCTGCGCTCCTGAGCCAAGCCGCATCGGGGCTGAGGTTTGTTCCCCGAGCCCAGTTTCCCTTTGCAGAATGCAGCTCCTAGCAGCGCGTTTTGTGCGGTTTCGGAGCTAGGCCCTAGGTGGGGCCCTCCCGAGCTGGCTCTGGGGGGGTTGCTAGGGCCAGTGCACACAGGGCTTCTTCAGGCCAAATCAGCCTTCTCCGCGAAGGAGACGACGTTTGGAGTGGGTTTCCAGCGGCGGAGACCACCAGCCAAGCAGCAGTGCCCACGGAGCCAGAGGCAGCCCAGACCCTCCCTGGCCCTATGGGGAGCCTAGGGCTAGGTGAGAAGCAGGCAGGCGCTGCGCTCCTGAGCCAAGCCGCATCGGGGCTGAGGTTTGTTCCCCGAGCCCAGTTTCCCTTTGCAGAATGCAGCTCCTAGCAGCGCGTTTTGTGCGGTTTCGGAGCTAGGCCCTAGGTGGGGCCCTCCCGAGCTGGCTCTGGGGGGGTTGCTAGGGCCAGTGCACACAGGGCTTCTTCAGGCCAAATCAGCCTTCTCCGCGAAGGAGACGACGTTTGGAGTGGGTTTCCAGCGGCGGAGACCACCAGCCAAGCAGCAGTGCCCACGGAGCCAGAGGCAGCCCAGACCCTCCCTGGCCCTATGGGGAGCCTAGGGCTAGGTGAGAACCAGGCAGGCGCTGCGCTCCTGAGCCAAGCCGCATCGGGGCTGAGGTTTGTTCCCCGAGCCCAGTTTCCCTTTGCAGAATGCAGCTCCTAGCAGCGCGTTTTGTGCGGTTTCGGAGCTAGGCCCTAGGTGGGGCCCTCCCGAGCTGGCTCTGGGGGGGTTGCTAGGGCCAGTGCACACAGGGCTTCTTCAGGCCAAATCAGCCTTCTCCGCGAAGGAGAAGACGTTTGGAGTGGGTTTCCAGCGGCGGAGACCACCAGCCAAGCAGCAGTGCCCACGGAGCCAGAGGCAGCCCAGACCCTCCCTGGCCCTATGGGGAGCCTAGGGCTAGGTGAGAAGCAGGCAGGCGCTGCGCTCCTGAGCCAAGCCGCATCGGGGCTGAGGTTTGTTCCCCGAGCCCAGTTTCCCTTTGCAGAATGCAGCTCCTAGCAGCGCGTTTTGTGCGGTTTCGGAGCTAGGCCCTAGGTGGGGCCCTCCCGAGCTGGCTCTGGGGGGGTTGCTAGGGCCAGTGCACACAGGGCTTCTTCAGGCCAAATCAGCCTTCTCCGCGAAGGAGACGACGTTTGGAGTGGGTTTCCAGCGGCGGAGACCACCAGCCAAGCAGCAGTGCCCACGGAGCCAGAGGCAGCCCAGACCCTCCCTGGCCCTATGGGCAGCCTAGGGCTAGGTGAGAACCAGGCAGGCGCTGCGCTCCTGAGCCAAGCCGCATCGGGGCTGAGGTTTGTTCCCCGAGCCCAGTTTCCCTTTGCAGAATGCAGCTCCTAGCAGCGCGTTTTGTGCGGTTTCGGAGCTAGGCCCTAGGTGGGGCCCTCCCGAGCTGGCTCTGGGGGGGTTGCTAGGGCCAGTGCACACAGGGCTTCTTCAGGCCAAATCAGCCTTCTCCGCGAAGGAGAAGACGTTTGGAGTTGGTTTCCAGCGGCGGAGACCACCAGCCAAGCAGCAGTGCCCACGGAGCCAGAGGCAGCCCAGACCCTCCCTGGCCCTATGGGGAGCCTAGGGCTAGGTGAGAAGCAGGCAGGCGCTGCGCTCCTGAGCCAAGCCGCATCGGGGCTGAGGTTTGTTCCCCGAGCCCAGTTTCCCTTTGCAGAATGCAGCTCCTAGCAGCGCGTTTTGTGCGGTTTCGGAGCTAGGCCCTAGGTGGGGCCCTCCCGAGCTGGCTCTGGGGGGGTTGCTAGGGCCAGTGCACACAGGGCTTCTTCAGGCCAAATCAGCCTTCTCTGCGAAGGAGACGACGTTTGGAGTGGGTTTCCAGCGGCGGAGACCACCAGCCAAGCAGCAGTGCCCACGGAGCCAGAGGCAGCCCAGACCCTCCCTGGCCCTATGGGGAGCCTAGGGCTAGGTGAGAACCAGGCAGGCGCTGCGCTCCTGAGCCAAGCCGCATCGGGGCTGAGGTTTGTTCCCCGAGCCCAGTTTCCCTTTGCAGAATGCAGCTCCTAGCAGCGCGTTTTGTGCGGTTTCGGAGCTAGGCCCTAGGTGGGGCCCTCCCGAGCTGGCTCTGGGGGGGTTGCTAGGGCCAGTGCACACAGGGCTTCTTCAGGCCAAATCAGCCTTCTCCGCGAAGGAGACGACGTTTGGAGTGGGTTTCCAGCGGCGGAGACCACCAGCCAAGCAGCAGTGCCCACGGAGCCAGAGGCAGCCCAGACCCTCCCTGGCCCTATGGGGAGCCTAGGGCTAGGTGAGAACCAGGCAGGCGCTGCGCTCCTGAGCCAAGCCGCATCGGGGCTGAGGTTTGTTCCCCGAGCCCAGTTTCCCTTTGCAGAATGCAGCTCCTAGCAGCGCGTTTTGTGCGGTTTCGGAGCTAGGCCCTAGGTGGGGCCCTCCCGAGCTGGCTCTGGGGGGGTTGCTAGGGCCAGTGCACACAGGGCTTCTTCAGGCCAAATCAGCCTTCTCCGCGAAGGAGAAGACGTTTGGAGTTGGTTTCCAGCGGCGGAGACCACCAGCCAAGCAGCAGTGCCCACGGAGCCAGAGGCAGCCCAGACCCTCCCTGGCCCTATGGGGAGCCTAGGGCTAGGTGAGAACCAGGCAGGCGCTGCGCTCCTGAGCCAAGCCGCATCGGGGCTGAGGTTTGTTCCCCGAGCCCAGTTTCCCTTTGCAGAATGCAGCTCCTAGCAGCGCGTTTTGTGCGGTTTCGGAGCTAGGCCCTAGGTGGGGCCCTCCCGAGCTGGCTCTGGGGGGGTTGCTAGGGCCAGTGCACACAGGGCTTCTTCAGGCCAAATCAGCCTTCTCCGCGAAGGAGACGACGTTTGGAGTTGGTTTCCAGCGGCGGAGACCACCAGCCAAGCAGCAGTTCCCACGGAGCCAGAGGCAGCCCAGACCCTCCCTGGCCCTATGGGCAGCCTAGGGCTAGGTGAGAACCAGGCAGGCGCTGCGCTCCTGAGCCAAGCCGCATCGGGGCTGAGGTTTGTTCCCCGAGCCCAGTTTCCCTTTGCAGAATGCAGCTCCTAGCAGCGCGTTTTGTGCGGTTTCGGAGCTAGGCCCTAGGTGGGGCCCTCCCGAGCTGGCTCTGGGGGGGTTGCTAGGGCCAGTGCACACAGGGCTTCTTCAGGCCAAATCAGCCTTCTCCGCGAAGGAGACGACGTTTGGAGTGGGTTTCCAGCGGCGGAGACCACCAGCCAAGCAGCAGTGCCCACGGAGCCAGAGGCAGCCCAGACCCTCCCTGGCCCTATGGGGAGCCTAGGGCTAGGTGAGAAGCAGGCAGGCGCTGCGCTCCTGAGCCAAGCCGCATCGGGGCTGAGGTTTGTTCCCCGAGCCCAGTTTCCCTTTGCAGAATGCAGCTCCTAGCAGCGCGTTTTGTGCGGTTTCGGAGCTAGGCCCTAGGTGGGGCCCTCCCGAGCTGGCTCTGGGGGGGTTGCTAGGGCCAGTGCACACAGGGCTTCTTCAGGCCAAATCAGCCTTCTCCGCGAAGGAGACGACGTTTGGAGTGGGTTTCCAGCGGCGGAGACCACCAGCCAAGCAGCAGTGCCCACGGAGCCAGAGGCAGCCCAGACCCTCCCTGGCCCTATGGGGAGCCTAGGGCTAGGTGAGAACCAGGCAGGCGCTGCGCTCCTGAGCCAAGCCGCATCGGGGCTGAGGTTTGTTCCCCGAGCCCAGTTTCCCTTTGCAGAATGCAGCTCCTAGCAGCGCGTTTTGTGCGGTTTCGGAGCTAGGCCCTAGGTGGGGCCCTCCCGAGCTGGCTCTGGGGGGGTTGCTAGGGCCAGTGCACACAGGGCTTCTTCAGGCCAAATCAGCCTTCTCCGCGAAGGAGAAGACGTTTGGAGTTGGTTTCCAGCGGCGGAGACCACCAGCCAAGCAGCAGTGCCCACGGAGCCAGAGGCAGCCCAGACCCTCCCTGGCCCTATGGGGAGCCTAGGGCTAGGTGAGAAGCAGGCAGGCGCTGCGCTCCTGAGCCAAGCCGCATCGGGGCTGAGGTTTGTTCCCCGAGCCCAGTTTCCCTTTGCAGAATGCAGCTCCTAGCAGCGCGTTTTGTGCGGTTTCGGAGCTAGGCCCTAGGTGGGGCCCTCCCGAGCTGGCTCTGGGGGGGTTGCTAGGGCCAGTGCACACAGGGCTTCTTCAGGCCAAATCAGCCTTCTCCGCGAAGGAGACGACGTTTGGAGTGGGTTTCCAGCGGCGGAGACCACCAGCCAAGCAGCAGTGCCCACGGAGCCAGAGGCAGCCCAGACCCTCCCTGGCCCTATGGGGAGCCTAGGGCTAGGTGAGAACCAGGCAGGCGCTGCGCTCCTGAGCCAAGCCGCATCGGGGCTGAGGTTTGTTCCCCGAGCCCAGTTTCCCTTTGCAGAATGCAGCTCCTAGCAGCGCGTTTTGTGCGGTTTCGGAGCTAGGCCCTAGGTGGGGCCCTCCCGAGCTGGCTCTGGGGGGGTTGCTAGGGCCAGTGCACACAGGGCTTCTTCAGGCCAAATCAGCCTTCTCCGCGAAGGAGAAGACGTTTGGAGTGGGTTTCCAGCGGCGGAGACCACCAGCCAAGCAGCAGTGCCCACGGAGCCAGAGGCAGCCCAGACCCTCCCTGGCCCTATGGGGAGCCTAGGGCTAGGTGAGAACCAGGCAGGCGCTGCGCTCCTGAGCCAAGCCGCATCGGGGCTGAGGTTTGTTCCCCGAGCCCAGTTTCCCTTTGCAGAATGCAGCTCCTAGCAGCGCGTTTTGTGCGGTTTCGGAGCTAGGCCCTAGGTGGGGCCCTCCCGAGCTGGCTCTGGGGGGGTTGCTAGGGCCAGTGCACACAGGGCTTCTTCAGGCCAAATCAGCCTTCTCCGCGAAGGAGAAGACGTTTGGAGTAGGTTTCCAGCGGCGGAGACCACCAGCCAAGCAGCAGTGCCCACGGAGCCAGAGGCAGCCCAGACCCTCCCTGGCCCTATGGGGAGCCTAGGGCTAGGTGAGAACCAGGCAGGCGCTGCGCTCCTGAGCCAAGCCGCATCGGGGCTGAGGTTTGTTCCCCGAGCCCAGTTTCCCTTTGCAGAATGCAGCTCCTAGCAGCGCGTTTTGTGCGGTTTCGGAGCTAGGCCCTAGGTGGGGCCCTCCCGAGCTGGCTCTGGGGGGGTTGCTAGGGCCAGTGCACACAGGGCTTCTTCAGGCCAAATCAGCCTTCTCCGCGAAGGAGACGACGTTTGGAGTGGGTTTCCAGCGGCGGAGACCACCAGCCAAGCAGCAGTGCCCACGGAGCCAGAGGCAGCCCAGACCCTCCCTGGCCCTATGGGGAGCCTAGGGCTAGGTGAGAACCAGGCAGGCGCTGCGCTCCTGAGCCAAGCCGCATCGGGGCTGAGGTTTGTTCCCCGAGCCCAGTTTCCCTTTGCAGAATGCAGCTCCTAGCAGCGCGTTTTGTGCGGTTTCGGAGCTAGGCCCTAGGTGGGGCCCTCCCGAGCTGGCTCTGGGGGGGTTGCTAGGGCCAGTGCACACAGGGCTTCTTCAGGCCAAATCAGCCTTCTCCGCGAAGGAGAAGACGTTTGGAGTGGGTTTCCAGCGGCGGAGACCACCAGCCAAGCAGCAGTGCCCACGGAGCCAGAGGCAGCCCAGACCCTCCCTGGCCCTATGGGGAGCCTAGGGCTAGGTGAGAACCAGGCAGGCGCTGCGCTCCTGAGCCAAGCCGCATCGGGGCTGAGGTTTGTTCCCCGAGCCCAGTTTCCCTTTGCAGAATGCAGCTCCTAGCAGCGCGTTTTGTGCGGTTTCGGAGCTAGGCCCTAGGTGGGGCCCTCCCGAGCTGGCTCTGGGGGGGTTGCTAGGGCCAGTGCACACAGGGCTTCTTCAGGCCAAATCAGCCTTCTCCGCGAAGGAGAAGACGTTTGGAGTGGGTTTCCAGCGGCGGAGACCACCAGCCAAGCAGCAGTGCCCACGGAGCCAGAGGCAGCCCAGACCCTCCCTGGCCCTATGGGGAGCCTAGGGCTAGGTGAGAACCAGGCAGGCGCTGCGCTCCTGAGCCAAGCCGCATCGGGGCTGAGGTTTGTTCCCCGAGCCCAGTTTCCCTTTGCAGAATGCAGCTCCTAGCAGCGCGTTTTGTGCGGTTTCGGAGCTAGGCCCTAGGTGGGGCCCTCCCGAGCTGGCTCTGGGGGGGTTGCTAGGGCCAGTGCACACAGGGCTTCTTCAGGCCAAATCAGCCTTCTCCGCGAAGGAGACGACGTTTGGAGTGGGTTTCCAGCGGCGGAGACCACCAGCCAAGCAGCAGTGCCCACGGAGCCAGAGGCAGCCCAGACCCTCCCTGGCCCTATGGGGAGCCTAGGGCTAGGTGAGAACCAGGCAGGCGCTGCGCTCCTGAGCCAAGCCGCATCGGGGCTGAGGTTTGTTCCCCGAGCCCAGTTTCCCTTTGCAGAATGCAGCTCCTAGCAGCGCGTTTTGTGCGGTTTCGGAGCTAGGCCCTAGGTGGGGCCCTCCCGAGCTGGCTCTGGGGGGGTTGCTAGGGCCAGTGCACACAGGGCTTCTTCAGGCCAAATCAGCCTTCTCCGCGAAGGAGAAGACGTTTGGAGTGGGTTTCCAGCGGCGGAGACCACCAGCCAAGCAGCAGTGCCCACGGAGCCAGAGGCAGCCCAGACCCTCCCTGGCCCTATGGGGAGCCTAGGGCTAGGTGAGAAGCAGGCAGGCGCTGCGCTCCTGAGCCAAGCCGCATCGGGGCTGAGGTTTGTTCCCCGAGCCCAGTTTCCCTTTGCAGAATGCAGCTCCTAGCAGCGCGTTTTGTGCGGTTTCGGAGCTAGGCCCTAGGTGGGGCCCTCCCGAGCTGGCTCTGGGGGGGTTGCTAGGGCCAGTGCACACAGGGCTTCTTCAGGCCAAATCAGCCTTCTCCGCGAAGGAGACGACGTTTGGAGTGGGTTTCCAGCGGCGGAGACCACCAGCCAAGCAGCAGTGCCCACGGAGCCAGAGGCAGCCCAGACCCTCCCTGGCCCTATGGGGAGCCTAGGGCTAGGTGAGAACCAGGCAGGCGCTGCGCTCCTGAGCCAAGCCGCATCGGGGCTGAGGTTTGTTCCCCGAGCCCAGTTTCCCTTTGCAGAATGCAGCTCCTAGCAGCGCGTTTTGTGCGGTTTCGGAGCTAGGCCCTAGGTGGGGCCCTCCCGAGCTGGCTCTGGGGGGGTTGCTAGGGCCAGTGCACACAGGGCTTCTTCAGGCCAAATCAGCCTTCTCCGCGAAGGAGAAGACGTTTGGAGTTGGTTTCCAGCGGCGGAGACCACCAGCCAAGCAGCAGTGCCCACGGAGCCAGAGGCAGCCCAGACCCTCCCTGGCCCTATGGGGAGCCTAGGGCTAGGTGAGAACCAGGCAGGCGCTGCGCTCCTGAGCCAAGCCGCATCGGGGCTGAGGTTTGTTCCCCGAGCCCAGTTTCCCTTTGCAGAATGCAGCTCCTAGCAGCGCGTTTTGTGCGGTTTCGGAGCTAGGCCCTAGGTGGGGCCCTCCCGAGCTGGCTCTGGGGGGGTTGCTAGGGCCAGTGCACACAGGGCTTCTTCAGGCCAAATCAGCCTTCTCCGCGAAGGAGACGACGTTTGGAGTGGGTTTCCAGCGGCGGAGACCACCAGCCAAGCAGCAGTGCCCACGGAGCCAGAGGCAGCCCAGACCCTCCCTGGCCCTATGGGGAGCCTAGGGCTAGGTGAGAAGCAGGCAGGCACTGCGCTCCTGAGCCAAGCCGCATCGGGGCTGAGGTTTGTTCCCCGAGCCCAGTTTCCCTGTGCAGAATGCAGCTCCTAGCAGCGCGTTTTGTGCGGTTTCGGAGCTAGGCCCTAGGTGGGGCCCTCCCGAGCTGGCTCTGGGGGGGTTGCTAGGGCCAGTGCACACAGGGCTTCTTCAGGCCAAATCAGCCTTCTCCGCGAAGGAGAAGACGTTTGGAGTGGGTTTCCAGCGGCGGAGACCACCAGCCAAGCAGCAGTGCCCACGGAGCCAGAGGCAGCCCAGACCCTCCCTGGCCCTATGGGGAGCCTAGGGCTAGGTGAGAACCAGGCAGGCGCTGCGCTCCTGAGCCAAGCCGCATCGGGGCTGAGGTTTGTTCCCCGAGCCCAGTTTCCCTTTGCAGAATGCAGCTCCTAGCAGCGCGTTTTGTGCGGTTTCGGAGCTAGGCCCTAGGTGGGGCCCTCCCGAGCTGGCTCTGGGGGGGTTGCTAGGGCCAGTGCACACAGGGCTTCTTCAGGCCAAATCAGCCTTCTCCGCGAAGGAGAAGACGTTTGGAGTTGGTTTCCAGCGGCGGAGACCACCAGCCAAGCAGCAGTGCCCACGGAGCCAGAGGCAGCCCAGACCCTCCTTGGCCCTATGGGGAGCCTAGGGCTAGGTGAGAAGCAGGCAGGCGCTGCGCTCCTGAGCCAAGCCGCATCGGGGCTGAGGTTTGTTCCCCGAGCCCAGTTTCCCTTTGCAGAATGCAGCTCCTAGCAGCGCGTTTTGTGCGGTTTCGGAGCTAGGCCCTAGGTGGGGCCCTCCCGAGCTGGCTCTGGGGGGGTTGCTAGGGCCAGTGCACACAGGGCTTCTTCAGGCCAAATCAGCCTTCTCCGCGAAGGAGACGACGTTTGGAGTGGGTTTCCAGCGGCGGAGACCACCAGCCAAGCAGCAGTGCCCACGGAGCCAGAGGCAGCCCAGACCCTCCCTGGCCCTATGGGGAGCCTAGGGCTAGGTGAGAACCAGGCAGGCGCTGCGCTCCTGAGCCAAGCCGCATCGGGGCTGAGGTTTGTTCCCCGAGCCCAGTTTCCCTTTGCAGAATGCAGCTCCTAGCAGCGCGTTTTGTGCGGTTTCGGAGCTAGGCCCTAGGTGGGGCCCTCCCGAGCTGGCTCTGGGGGGGTTGCTAGGGCCAGTGCACACAGGGCTTCTTCAGGCCAAATCAGCCTTCTCCGCGAAGGAGACGACGTTTGGAGTGGGTTTCCAGCGGCGGAGACCACCAGCCAAGCAGCAGTGCCCACGGAGCCAGAGGCAGCCCAGACCCTCCCTGGCCCTATGGGGAGCCTAGGGCTAGGTGAGAACCAGGCAGGCGCTGCGCTCCTGAGCCAAGCCGCATCGGGGCTGAGGTTTGTTCCCCGAGCCCAGTTTCCCTTTGCAGAATGCAGCTCCTAGCAGCGCGTTTTGTGCGGTTTCGGAGCTAGGCCCTAGGTGGGGCCCTCCCGAGCTGGCTCTGGGGGGGTTGCTAGGGCCAGTGCACACAGGGCTTCTTCAGGCCAAATCAGCCTTCTCCGCGAAGGAGAAGACGTTTGGAGTGGGTTTCCAGCGGCGGAGACCACCAGCCAAGCAGCAGTGCCCACGGAGCCAGAGGCAGCCCAGACCCTCCCTGGCCCTATGGGGAGCCTAGGGCTAGGTGAGAACCAGGCAGGCGCTGCGCTCCTGAGCCAAGCCGCATCGGGGCTGAGGTTTGTTCCCCGAGCCCAGTTTCCCTTTGCAGAATGCAGCTCCTAGCAGCGCGTTTTGTGCGGTTTCGGAGCTAGGCCCTAGGTGGGGCCCTCCCGAGCTGGCTCTGGGGGGGTTGCTAGGGCCAGTGCACACAGGGCTTCTTCAGGCCAAATCAGCCTTCTCCGCGAAGGAGACGACGTTTGGAGTGGGTTTCCAGCGGCGGAGACCACCAGCCAAGCAGCAGTGCCCACGGAGCCAGAGGCAGCCCAGACCCTCCCTGGCCCTATGGGGAGCCTAGGGCTAGGTGAGAACCAGGCAGGCGCTGCGCTCCTGAGCCAAGCCGCATCGGGGCTGAGGTTTGTTCCCCGAGCCCAGTTTCCCTTTGCAGAATGCAGCTCCTAGCAGCGCGTTTTGTGCGGTTTCGGAGCTAGGCCCTAGGTGGGGCCCTCCCGAGCTGGCTCTGGGGGGGTTGCTAGGGCCAGTGCACACAGGGCTTCTTCAGGCCAAATCAGCCTTCTCCGCGAAGGAGAAGACGTTTGGAGTGGGTTTCCAGCGGCGGAGACCACCAGCCAAGCAGCAGTGCCCACGGAGCCAGAGGCAGCCCAGACCCTCCCTGGCCCTATGGGGAGCCTAGGGCTAGGTGAGAAGCAGGCAGGCGCTGCGCTCCTGAGCCAAGCCGCATCGGGGCTGAGGTTTGTTCCCCGAGCCCAGTTTCCCTTTGCAGAATGCAGCTCCTAGCAGCGCGTTTTGTGCGGTTTCGGAGCTAGGCCCTAGGTGGGGCCCTCCCGAGCTGGCTCTGGGGGGGTTGCTAGGGCCAGTGCACACAGGGCTTCTTCAGGCCAAATCAGCCTTCTCCGCGAAGGAGACGACGTTTGGAGTGGGTTTCCAGCGGCGGAGACCACCAGCCAAGCAGCAGTGCCCACGGAGCCAGAGGCAGCCCAGACCCTCCCTGGCCCTATGGGGAGCCTAGGGCTAGGTGAGAACCAGGCAGGCGCTGCGCTCCTGAGCCAAGCCGCATCGGGGCTGAGGTTTGTTCCCCGAGCCCAGTTTCCCTTTGCAGAATGCAGCTCCTAGCAGCGCGTTTTGTGCGGTTTCGGAGCTAGGCCCTAGGTGGGGCCCTCCCGAGCTGGCTCTGGGGGGGTTGCTAGGGCCAGTGCACACAGGGCTTCTTCAGGCCAAATCAGCCTTCTCCGCGAAGGAGAAGACGTTTGGAGTTGGTTTCCAGCGGCGGAGACCACCAGCCAAGCAGCAGTGCCCACGGAGCCAGAGGCAGCCCAGACCCTCCCTGGCCCTATGGGGAGCCTAGGGCTAGGTGAGAACCAGGCAGGCGCTGCGCTCCTGAGCCAAGCCGCATCGGGGCTGAGGTTTGTTCCCCGAGCCCAGTTTCCCTTTGCAGAATGCAGCTCCTAGCAGCGCGTTTTGTGCGGTTTCGGAGCTAGGCCCTAGGTGGGGCCCTCCCGAGCTGGCTCTGGGGGGGTTGCTAGGGCCAGTGCACACAGGGCTTCTTCAGGCCAAATCAGCCTTCTCCGCGAAGGAGACGACGTTTGGAGTTGGTTTCCAGCGGCGGAGACCACCAGCCAAGCAGCAGTGCCCACGGAGCCAGAGGCAGCCCAGACCCTCCCTGGCCCTATGGGGAGCCTAGAGCTAGGTGAGAAGCAGGCAGGCACTGCGCTCCTGAGCCAAGCCGCATCGGGGCTGAGGTTTGTTCCCCGAGCCCAGTTTCCCTGTGCAGAATGCAGCTCCTAGCAGCGCGTTTTGTGCGGTTTCGGAGCTAGGCCCTAGGTGGGGCCCTCCCGAGCTGGCTCTGGGGGGGTTGCTAGGGCCAGTGCACACAGGGCTTCTTCAGGCCAAATCAGCCTTCTCCGCGAAGGAGAAGACGTTTGGAGTGGGTTTCCAGCGGCGGAGACCACCAGCCAAGCAGCAGTGCCCACGGAGCCAGAGGCAGCCCAGACCCTCCCTGGCCCTATGGGCAGCCTAGGGCTAGGTGAGAACCAGGCAGGCGCTGCGCTCCTGAGCCAAGCCGCATCGGGGCTGAGGTTTGTTCCCCGAGCCCAGTTTCCCTTTGCAGAATGCAGCTCCTAGCAGCGCGTTTTGTGCGGTTTCGGAGCTAGGCCCTAGGTGGGGCCCTCCCGAGCTGGCTCTGGGGGGGTTGCTAGGGCCAGTGCACACAGGGCTTCTTCAGGCCAAATCAGCCTTCTCCGCGAAGGAGAAGACGTTTGGAGTTGGTTTCCAGCGGCGGAGACCACCAGCCAAGCAGCAGTGCCCACGGAGCCAGAGGCAGCCCAGACCCTCCCTGGCCCTATGGGGAGCCTAGGGCTAGGTGAGAACCAGGCAGGCGCTGCGCTCCTGAGCCAAGCCGCATCGGGGCTGAGGTTTGTTCCCCGAGCCCAGTTTCCCTTTGCAGAATGCAGCTCCTAGCAGCGCGTTTTGTGCGGTTTCGGAGCTAGGCCCTAGGTGGGGCCCTCCCGAGCTGGCTCTGGGGGGGTTGCTAGGGCCAGTGCACACAGGGCTTCTTCAGGCCAAATCAGCCTTCTCCGCGAAGGAGAAGACGTTTGGAGTTGGTTTCCAGCGGCGGAGACCACCAGCCAAGCAGCAGTGCCCACGGAGCCAGAGGCAGCCCAGACCCTCCCTGGCCCTATGGGCAGCCTAGGGCTAGGTGAGAACCAGGCAGGCGCTGCGCTCCTGAGCCAAGCCGCATCGGGGCTGAGGTTTGTTCCCCGAGCCCAGTTTCCCTTTGCAGAATGCAGCTCCTAGCAGCGCGTTTTGTGCGGTTTCGGAGCTAGGCCCTAGGTGGGGCCCTCCCGAGCTGGCTCTGGGGGGGTTGCTAGGGCCAGTGCACACAGGGCTTCTTCAGGCCAAATCAGCCTTCTCCGCGAAGGAGAAGACGTTTGGAGTTGGTTTCCAGCGGCGGAGACCACCAGCCAAGCAGCAGTGCCCACGGAGCCAGAGGCAGCCCAGACCCTCCCTGGCCCTATGGGGAGCCTAGGGCTAGGTGAGAACCAGGCAGGCGCTGCGCTCCTGAGCCAAGCCGCATCGGGGCTGAGGTTTGTTCCCCGAGCCCAGTTTCCCTTTGCAGAATGCAGCTCCTAGCAGCGCGTTTTGTGCGGTTTCGGAGCTAGGCCCTAGGTGGGGCCCTCCCGAGCTGGCTCTGGGGGGGTTGCTAGGGCCAGTGCACACAGGGCTTCTTCAGGCCAAATCAGCCTTCTCCGCGAAGGAGAAGACGTTTGGAGTGGGTTTCCAGCGGCGGAGACCACCAGCCAAGCAGCAGTGCCCACGGAGCCAGAGGCAGCCCAGACCCTCCCTGGCCCTATGGGGAGCCTAGGGCTAGGTGAGAACCAGGCAGGCGCTGCGCTCCTGAGCCAAGCCGCATCGGGGCTGAGGTTTGTTCCCCGAGCCCAGTTTCCCTTTGCAGAATGCAGCTCCTAGCAGCGCGTTTTGTGCGGTTTCGGAGCTAGGCCCTAGGTGGGGCCCTCCCGAGCTGGCTCTGGGGGGGTTGCTAGGGCCAGTGCACACAGGGCTTCTTCAGGCCAAATCAGCCTTCTCCGCGAAGGAGACGACGTTTGGAGTGGGTTTCCAGCGGCGGAGACCACCAGCCAAGCAGCAGTGCCCACGGAGCCAGAGGCAGCCCAGACCCTCCCTGGCCCTATGGGGAGCCTAGGGCTAGGTGAGAACCAGGCAGGCGCTGCGCTCCTGAGCCAAGCCGCATCGGGGCTGAGGTTTGTTCCCCGAGCCCAGTTTCCCTTTGCAGAATGCAGCTCCTAGCAGCGCGTTTTGTGCGGTTTCGGAGCTAGGCCCTAGGTGGGGCCCTCCCGAGCTGGCTCTGGGGGGGTTGCTAGGGCCAGTGCACACAGGGCTTCTTCAGGCCAAATCAGCCTTCTCCGCGAAGGAGAAGACGTTTGGAGTTGGTTTCCAGCGGCGGAGACCACCAGCCAAGCAGCAGTGCCCACGGAGCCAGAGGCAGCCCAGACCCTCCCTGGCCCTATGGGGAGCCTAGGGCTAGGTGAGAAGCAGGCAGGCGCTGCGCTCCTGAGCCAAGCCGCATCGGGGCTGAGGTTTGTTCCCCGAGCCCAGTTTCCCTTTGCAGAATGCAGCTCCTAGCAGCGCGTTTTGTGCGGTTTCGGAGCTAGGCCCTAGGTGGGGCCCTCCCGAGCTGGCTCTGGGGGGGTTGCTAGGGCCAGTGCACACAGGGCTTCTTCAGGCCAAATCAGCCTTCTCCGCGAAGGAGACGACGTTTGGAGTGGGTTTCCAGCGGCGGAGACCACCAGCCAAGCAGCAGTGCCCACGGAGCCAGAGGCAGCCCAGACCCTCCCTGGCCCTATGGGGAGCCTAGGGCTAGGTGAGAACCAGGCAGGCGCTGCGCTCCTGAGCCAAGCCGCATCGGGGCTGAGGTTTGTTCCCCGAGCCCAGTTTCCCTTTGCAGAATGCAGCTCCTAGCAGCGCGTTTTGTGCGGTTTCGGAGCTAGGCCCTAGGTGGGGCCCTCCCGAGCTGGCTCTGGGGGGGTTGCTAGGGCCAGTGCACACAGGGCTTCTTCAGGCCAAATCAGCCTTCTCCGCGAAGGAGAAGACGTTTGGAGTTGGTTTCCAGCGGCGGAGACCACCAGCCAAGCAGCAGTGCCCACGGAGCCAGAGGCAGCCCAGACCCTCCCTGGCCCTATGGGGAGCCTAGGGCTAGGTGAGAACCAGGCAGGCGCTGCGCTCCTGAGCCAAGCCGCATCGGGGCTGAGGTTTGTTCCCCGAGCCCAGTTTCCCTTTGCAGAATGCAGCTCCTAGCAGCGCGTTTTGTGCGGTTTCGGAGCTAGGCCCTAGGTGGGGCCCTCCCGAGCTGGCTCTGGGGGGGTTGCTAGGGCCAGTGCACACAGGGCTTCTTCAGGCCAAATCAGCCTTCTCCGCGAAGGAGAAGACGTTTGGAGTTGGTTTCCAGCGGCGGAGACCACCAGCCAAGCAGCAGTGCCCACGGAGCCAGAGGCAGCCCAGACCCTCCCTGGCCCTATGGGCAGCCTAGGGCTAGGTGAGAACCAGGCAGGCGCTGCGCTCCTGAGCCAAGCCGCATCGGGGCTGAGGTTTGTTCCCCGAGCCCAGTTTCCCTTTGCAGAATGCAGCTCCTAGCAGCGCGTTTTGTGCGGTTTCGGAGCTAGGCCCTAGGTGGGGCCCTCCCGAGCTGGCTCTGGGGGGGTTGCTAGGGCCAGTGCACACAGGGCTTCTTCAGGCCAAATCAGCCTTCTCCGCGAAGGAGAAGACGTTTGGAGTTGGTTTCCAGCGGCGGAGACCACCAGCCAAGCAGCAGTGCCCACGGAGCCAGAGGCAGCTCAGACCCTCCCTGGCCCTATGGGGAGCCTAGGGCTAGGTGAGAACCAGGCAGGCGCTGCGCTCCTGAGCCAAGCCGCATCGGGGCTGAGGTTTGTTCCCCGAGCCCAGTTTCCCTTTGCAGAATGCAGCTCCTAGCAGCGCGTTTTGTGCGGTTTCGGAGCTAGGCCCTAGGTGGGGCCCTCCCGAGCTGGCTCTGGGGGGGTTGCTAGGGCCAGTGCACACAGGGCTTCTTCAGGCCAAATCAGCCTTCTCCGCGAAGGAGAAGACGTTTGGAGTTGGTTTCCAGCGGCGGAGACCACCAGCCAAGCAGCAGTGCCCACGGAGCCAGAGGCAGCCCAGACCCTCCCTGGCCCTATGGGGAGCCTAGGGCTAGGTGAGAACCAGGCAGGCGCTGCGCTCCTGAGCCAAGCCGCATCGGGGCTGAGGTTTGTTCCCCGAGCCCAGTTTCCCTTTGCAGAATGCAGCTCCTAGCAGCGCGTTTTGTGCGGTTTCGGAGCTAGGCCCTAGGTGGGGCCCTCCCGAGCTGGCTCTGGGGGGGTTGCTAGGGCCAGTGCACACAGGGCTTCTTCAGGCCAAATCAGCCTTCTCCGCGAAGGAGAAGACGTTTGGAGTGGGTTTCCAGCGGCGGAGACCACCAGCCAAGCAGCAGTGCCCACGGAGCCAGAGGCAGCCCAGACCCTCCCTGGCCCTATGGGGAGCCTAGGGCTAGGTGAGAACCAGGCAGGCGCTGCGCTCCTGAGCCAAGCCGCATCGGGGCTGAGGTTTGTTCCCCGAGCCCAGTTTCCCTTTGCAGAATGCAGCTCCTAGCAGCGCGTTTTGTGCGGTTTCGGAGCTAGGCCCTAGGTGGGGCCCTCCCGAGCTGGCTCTGGGGGGGTTGCTAGGGCCAGTGCACACAGGGCTTCTTCAGGCCAAATCAGCCTTCTCCGCGAAGGAGACGACGTTTGGAGTTGGTTTCCAGCGGCGGAGACCACCAGCCAAGCAGCAGTGCCCACGGAGCCAGAGGCAGCCCAGACCCTCCCTGGCCCTATGGGGAGCCTAGGGCTAGGTGAGAACCAGGCAGGCGCTGCGCTCCTGAGCCAAGCCGCATCGGGGCTGAGGTTTGTTCCCCGAGCCCAGTTTCCCTTTGCAGAATGCAGCTCCTAGCAGCGCGTTTTGTGCGGTTTCGGAGCTAGGCCCTAGGTGGGGCCCTCCCGAGCTGGCTCTTGGGGGGGTTGCTAGGGCCAGTGCACACAGGGCTTCTTCAGGCCAAATCAGCCTTCTCCGCGAAGGAGAAGACGTTTGGAGTTGGTTTCCAGCGGCGGAGACCACCAGCCAAGCAGCAGTGCCCACGGAGCCAGAGGCAGCCCAGACCCTCCCTGGCCCTATGGGGAGCCTAGGGCTAGGTGAGAACCAGGCAGGCGCTGCGCTCCTGAGCCAAGCCGCATCGGGGCTGAGGTTTGTTCCCCGAGCCCAGTTTCCCTTTGCAGAATGCAGCTCCTAGCAGCGCGTTTTGTGCGGTTTCGGAGCTAGGCCCTAGGTGGGGCCCTCCCGAGCTGGCTCTGGGGGGGTTGCTAGGGCCAGTGCACACAGGGCTTCTTCAGGCCAAATCAGCCTTCTCCGCGAAGGAGAAGACGTTTGGAGTGGGTTTCCAGCGGCGGAGACCACCAGCCAAGCAGCAGTGCCCACGGAGCCAGAGGCAGCAAAGACCCTGCCTGGCCCTATGGGCAGCCTAGGGCTAGGTGAGAACCAGGCAGGCGCTGCGCTCCTGAGCCAAGCCGCATCGGGGCTGAGGTTTGTTCCCCGAGCCCAGTTTCCCTTTGCAGAATGCAGCTCCTAGCAGCGCGTTTTGTGCGGTTTCGGAGCTAGGCCCTAGGTGGGGCCCTCCCGAGCTGGCTCTGGGGGGGTTGCTAGGGCCAGTGCACACAGGGCTTCTTCAGGCCAAATCAGCCTTCTCCGCGAAGGAGAAGACGTTTGGAGTTGGTTTCCAGCGGCGGAGACCACCAGCCAAGCAGCAGTGCCCACGGAGCCAGAGGCAGCTCAGACCCTCCCTGGCCCTATGGGGAGCCTAGGGCTAGGTGAGAACCAGGCAGGCGCTGCGCTCCTGAGCCAAGCCGCATCGGGGCTGAGGTTTGTTCCCCGAGCCCAGTTTCCCTTTGCAGAATGCAGCTCCTAGCAGCGCGTTTTGTGCGGTTTCGGAGCTAGGCCCTAGGTGGGGCCCTCCCGAGCTGGCTCTGGGGGGGTTGCTAGGGCCAGTGCACACAGGGCTTCTTCAGGCCAAATCAGCCTTCTCCGCGAAGGAGAAGACGTTTGGAGTTGGTTTCCAGCGGCGGAGACCACCAGCCAAGCAGCAGTGCCCACGGAGCCAGAGGCAGCCCAGACCCTCCCTGGCCCTATGGGGAGCCTAGGGCTAGGTGAGAACCAGGCAGGCGCTGCGCTCCTGAGCCAAGCCGCATCGGGGCTGAGGTTTGTTCCCCGAGCCCAGTTTCCCTTTGCAGAATGCAGCTCCTAGCAGCGCGTTTTGTGCGGTTTCGGAGCTAGGCCCTAGGTGGGGCCCTCCCGAGCTGGCTCTGGGGGGGTTGCTAGGGCCAGTGCACACAGGGCTTCTTCAGGCCAAATCAGCCTTCTCCGCGAAGGAGAAGACGTTTGGAGTTGGTTTCCAGCGGCGGAGACCACCAGCCAAGCAGCAGTGCCCACGGAGCCAGAGGCAGCCCAGACCCTCCCTGGCCCTATGGGGAGCCTAGGGCTAGGTGAGAACCAGGCAGGCGCTGCGCTCCTGAGCCAAGCCGCATCGGGGCTGAGGTTTGTTCCCCGAGCCCAGTTTCCCTTTGCAGAATGCAGCTCCTAGCAGCGCGTTTTGTGCGGTTTCGGAGCTAGGCCCTAGGTGGGGCCCTCCCGAGCTGGCTCTGGGGGGGTTGCTAGGGCCAGTGCACACAGGGCTTCTTCAGGCCAAATCAGCCTTCTCCGCGAAGGAGAAGACGTTTGGAGTTGGTTTCCAGCGGCGGAGACCACCAGCCAAGCAGCAGTGCCCACGGAGCCAGAGGCAGCCCAGACCCTCCCTGGCCCTATGGGGAGCCTAGGGCTAGGTGAGAACCAGGCAGGCGCTGCGCTCCTGAGCCAAGCCGCATCGGGGCTGAGGTTTGTTCCCCGAGCCCAGTTTCCCTTTGCAGAATGCAGCTCCTAGCAGCGCGTTTTGTGCGGTTTCGGAGCTAGGCCCTAGGTGGGGCCCTCCCGAGCTGGCTCTGGGGGGGTTGCTAGGGCCAGTGCACACAGGGCTTCTTCAGGCCAAATCAGCCTTCTCCGCGAAGGAGACGACGTTTGGAGTGGGTTTCCAGTGGCGGAGACCACCAGCCAAGCAGCAGTGCCCACGGAGCCAGAGGCAGCCCAGACCCTCCCTGGCCCTATGGGGAGCCTAGGGCTAGGTGAGAACCAGGCAGGCGCTGCGCTCCTGAGCCAAGCCGCATCGGGGCTGAGGTTTGTTCCCCGAGCCCAGTTTCCCTTTGCAGAATGCAGCTCCTAGCAGCGCGTTTTGTGCGGTTTCGGAGCTAGGCCCTAGGTGGGGCCCTCCCGAGCTGGCTCTGGGGGGGTTGCTAGGGCCAGTGCACACAGGGCTTCTTCAGGCCAAATCAGCCTTCCCCGCGAAGGTGACGACGTTTGCAGTTGGTTTCCAGCGGCGGAGACCACCAGCCAAGCAGCAGTGCCCACGGAGCAAGAGGCAGCCCAGACCCTCCTTGGCCCTATGGGGAGCCTAGGGCTAGGTGAGAACCAGGCAGGGGCTGCGCTCCTGAGCCAAGCCGCATCGGGGCTGAGGTTTGTTCCCCGAGCCCAGTTTCCCTTTGCAGAATGCAGCTCCTAGCAGCGCGTTTTGTGCGGTTTCGGAGCTAGGCCCTAGGTGGGGCCCTCCCGAGCTGGCTCTGGGGGGGTTGCTAGGGCCAGTGCACACAGGGCTTCTTCAGGCCAAATCAGCCTTCTCCGCGAAGGAGAAGACGTTTGGAGTTGGTTTCCAGCGGCGGAGACCACCAGCCAAGCAGCAGTGCCCACGGAGCCAGAGGCAGCCCAGACCCTCCCTGGCCCTATGGGGAGCCTAGGGCTAGGTGAGAACCAGGCAGGCGCTGCGCTCCTGAGCCAAGCCGCATCGGGGCTGAGGTTTGTTCCCCGAGCCCAGTTTCCCTTTGCAGAATGCAGCTCCTAGCAGCGCGTTTTGTGCGGTTTCGGAGCTAGGCCCTAGGTGGGGCCCTCCCGAGCTGGCTCTGGGGGGGTTGCTAGGGCGAGTGCACACAGGGCTTCTTCAGGCCAAATCAGCCTTCTCCGCGAAGGAGAAGACGTTTGGAGTTGGTTTCCAGCGGCGGAGACCACCAGCCAAGCAGCAGTGCCCACGGAGCCAGAGGCAGCCCAGACCCTCCCTGGCCCTATGGGGAGCCTAGGGCTAGGTGAGAACCAGGCAGGCGCTGCGCTCCTGAGCCAAGCCGCATCGGGGCTGAGGTTTGTTCCCCGAGCCCAGTTTCCCTTTGCAGAATGCAGCTCCTAGCAGCGCGTTTTGTGCGGTTTCGGAGCTAGGCCCTAGGTGGGGCCCTCCCGAGCTGGCTCTGGGGGGGTTGCTAGGGCCAGTGCACACAGGGCTTCTTCAGGCCAAATCAGCCTTCTCCGCGAAGGAGACGACGTTTGGAGTGGGTTTCCAGCGGCGGAGACCACCAGCCAAGCAGCAGTGCCCACGGAGCCAGAGGCAGCCCAGACCCTCCCTGGCCCTATGGGGAGCCTAGGGCTAGGTGAGAACCAGGCAGGCGCTGCGCTCCTGAGCCAAGCCGCATCGGGGCTGAGGTTTGTTCCCCGAGCCCAGTTTCCCTTTGCAGAATGCAGCTCCTAGCAGCGCGTTTTGTGCGGTTTCGGAGCTAGGCCCTAGGTGGGGCCCTCCCGAGCTGGCTCTGGGGGGGTTGCTAGGGCCAGTGCACACAGGGCTTCTTCAGGCCAAATCAGCCTTCTCCGCGAAGGAGACGACGTTTGCAGTTGGTTTCCAGCGGCGGAGACCACCAGCCAAGCAGCAGTGCCCACGGAGCAAGAGGCAGCCCAGACCCTCCTTGGCCCTATGGGGAGCCTAGGGCTAGGTGAGAACCAGGCAGGGGCTGCGCTCCTGAGCCAAGCCGCATCGGGGCTGAGGTTTGTTCCCCGAGCCCAGTTTCCCTTTGCAGAATGCAGCTCCTAGCAGCGCGTTTTGTGCGGTTTCGGAGCTAGGCCCTAGGTGGGGCCCTCCCGAGCTGGCTCTGGGGGGGTTGCTAGGGCGAGTGCACACAGGGCTTCTTCAGGCCAAATCAGCCTTCTCCGCGAAGGAGAAGACGTTTGGAGTTGGTTTCCAGCGGCGGAGACCACCAGCCAAGCAGCAGTGCCCACGGAGCCAGAGGCAGCCCAGACCCTCCCTGGCCCTATGGGGAGCCTAGGGCTAGGTGAGAACCAGGCAGGCGCTGCGCTCCTGAGCCAAGCCGCATCGGGGCTGAGGTTTGTTCCCCGAGCCCAGTTTCCCTTTGCAGAATGCAGCTCCTAGCAGCGCGTTTTGTGCGGTTTCGGAGCTAGGCCCTAGGTGGGGCCCTCCCGAGCTGGCTCTGGGGGGGTTGCTAGGGCCAGTGCACACAGGGCTTCTTCAGGCCAAATCAGCCTTCTCCGCGAAGGAGAAGACGTTTGGAGTGGGTTTCCAGCGGCGGAGACCACCAGCCAAGCAGCAGTGCCCACGGAGCCAGAGGCAGCCCAGACCCTCCCTGGCCCTATGGGCAGCCTAGGGCTAGGTGAGAACCAGGCAGGCGCTGCGCTCCTGAGCCAAGCCGCATCGGGGCTGAGGTTTGTTCCCCGAGCCCAGTTTCCCTTTGCAGAATGCAGCTCCTAGCAGCGCGTTTTGTGCGGTTTCGGAGCTAGGCCCTAGGTGGGGCCCTCCCGAGCTGGCTCTGGGGGGGTTGCTAGGGCCAGTGCACACAGGGCTTCTTCAGGCCAAATCAGCCTTCTCCGCGAAGGAGAAGACGTTTGGAGTTGGTTTCCAGCGGCGGAGACCACCAGCCAAGCAGCAGTGCCCACGGAGCCAGAGGCAGCTCAGACCCTCCCTGGCCCTGAGGGGAGCCTAGGGCTAGGTGAGAAGCAGGCAGGCGCTGCGCTCCTGAGCCAAGCCGCATCGGGGCTGAGGTTTGTTCCCCGAGCCCAGTTTCCCTTTGCAGAATGCAGCTCCTAGCAGCGCGTTTTGTGCGGTTTCGGAGCTAGGCCCTAGGTGGGGCCCTCCCGAGCTGGCTCTGGGGGGGTTGCTAGGGCCAGTGCACACAGGGCTTCTTCAGGCCAAATCAGCCTTCTCCGCGAAGGAGAAGACGTTTGGAGTTGGTTTCCAGCGGCGGAGACCACCAGCCAAGCAGCAGTGCCCACGGAGCCAGAGGCAGCCCAGACCCTCCCTGGCCCTATGGGGAGCCTAGGGCTAGGTGAGAACCAGGCAGGCGCTGCGCTCCTGAGCCAAGCCGCATCGGGGCTGAGGTTTGTTCCCTGAGCCCAGTTTCCCTTTGCAGAATGCAGCTCCTAGCAGCGCGTTTTGTGCGGTTTCGGAGCTAGGCCCTAGGTGGGGCCCTCCCGAGCTGGCTCTGGGGGGGTTGCTAGGGCCAGTGCACACAGGGCTTCTTCAGGCCAAATCAGCCTTCTCCGCGAAGGAGACGACGTTTGGAGTTGGTTTCCAGCGGCGGAGACCACCAGCCAAGCAGCAGTGCCCACGGAGCCAGAGGCAGCCCAGACCCTCCCTGGCCCTATGGGGAGCCTAGGGCTAGGTGAGAACCAGGCAGGCGCTGCGCTCCTGAGCCAAGCCGCATCGGGGCTGAGGTTTGTTCCCCGAGCCCAGTTTCCCTTTGCAGAATGCAGCTCCTAGCAGCGCGTTTTGTGCGGTTTCGGAGCTAGGCCCTAGGTGGGGCCCTCCCGAGCTGGCTCTGGGGGGGTTGCTAGGGCCAGTGCACACAGGGCTTCTTCAGGCCAAATCAGCCTTCTCCGCGAAGGAGAAGACGTTTGGAGTTGGTTTCCAGCGGCGGAGACCACCAGCCAAGCAGCAGTGCCCACGGAGCCAGAGGCAGCCCAGACCCTCCCTGGCCCTATGGGGAGCCTAGGGCTAGGTGAGAACCAGGCAGGCGCTGCGCTCCTGAGCCAAGCCGCATCGGGGCTGAGGTTTGTTCCCCGAGCCCAGTTTCCCTTTGCAGAATGCAGCTCCTAGCAGCGCGTTTTGTGCGGTTTCGGAGCTAGGCCCTAGGTGGGGCCCTCCCGAGCTGGCTCTGGGGGGGTTGCTAGGGCCAGTGCACACAGGGCTTCTTCAGGCCAAATCAGCCTTCTCCGCGAAGGAGACGACGTTTGGAGTGGGTTTCCAGTGGCGGAGACCACCAGCCAAGCAGCAGTGCCCACGGAGCCAGAGGCAGCCCAGACCCTCCCTGGCCCTATGGGGAGCCTAGGGCTAGGTGAGAACCAGGCAGGCGCTGCGCTCCTGAGCCAAGCCGCATCGGGGCTGAGGTTTGTTCCCCGAGCCCAGTTTCCCTTTGCAGAATGCAGCTCCTAGCAGCGCGTTTTGTGCGGTTTCGGAGCTAGGCCCTAGGTGGGGCCCTCCCGAGCTGGCTCTGGGGGGGTTGCTAGGGCCAGTGCACACAGGGCTTCTTCAGGCCAAATCAGCCTTCCCCGCGAAGGTGACGACGTTTGCAGTTGGTTTCCAGCGGCGGAGACCACCAGCCAAGCAGCAGTGCCCACGGAGCAAGAGGCAGCCCAGACCCTCCTTGGCCCTATGGGGAGCCTAGGGCTAGGTGAGAACCAGGCAGGGGCTGCGCTCCTGAGCCAAGCCGCATCGGGGCTGAGGTTTGTTCCCCGAGCCCAGTTTCCCTTTGCAGAATGCAGCTCCTAGCAGCGCGTTTTGTGCGGTTTCGGAGCTAGGCCCTAGGTGGGGCCCTCCCGAGCTGGCTCTGGGGGGGTTGCTAGGGCGAGTGCACACAGGGCTTCTTCAGGCCAAATCAGCCTTCTCCGCGAAGGAGAAGACGTTTGGAGTTGGTTTCCAGCGGCGGAGACCACCAGCCAAGCAGCAGTGCCCACGGAGCCAGAGGCAGCCCAGACCCTCCCTGGCCCTATGGGGAGCCTAGGGCTAGGTGAGAAGCAGGCAGGCGCTGCGCTCCTGAGCCAAGCCGCATCGGGGCTGAGGTTTGTTCCCCGAGCCCAGTTTCCCTTTGCAGAATGCAGCTCCTAGCAGCGCGTTTTGTGCGGTTTCGGAGCTAGGCCCTAGGTGGGGCCCTCCCGAGCTGGCTCTGGGGGGGTTGCTACGGCCAGTGCACACAGGGCTTCTTCAGGCCAAATCAGCCTTCTCCGCGAAGGAGAAGACGTTTGGAGTTGGTTTCCAGCGGCGGAGACCACCAGCCAAGCAGCAGTGCCCACGGAGCCAGAGGCAGCCCAGACCCTCCTTGGCCCTATGGGGAGCCTAGGGCTAGGTGAGAACCAGGCAGGCGCTGCGCTCCTGAGCCAAGCCGCATCTGGGCTGAGGTTTGTTCCCCGAGCCCAGTTTCCCTTTGCAGAATGCAGCTCCTAGCAGCGCGTTTTGTGCGGTTTCGGAGCTAGGCCCTAGGTGGGGCCCTCCCGAGCTGGCTCTGGGGGGGTTGCTAGGGCCAGTGCACACAGGGCTTCTTCAGGCCAAATCAGCCTTCTCCGCGAAGGAGAAGACGTTTGGAGTTGGTTTCCAGCGGCGGAGACCACCAGCCAAGCAGCAGTGCCCACGGAGCCAGAGGCAGCCCAGACCCTCCCTGGCCCTATGGGGAGCCTAGGGCTAGGTGAGAACCAGGCAGGCGCTGCGCTCCTGAGCCAAGCCGCATCGGGGCTGAGGTTTGTTCCCTGAGCCCAGTTTCCCTTTGCAGAATGCAGCTCCTAGCAGCGCGTTTTGTGCGGTTTCGGAGCTAGGCCCTAGGTGGGGCCCTCCCGAGCTGGCTCTGGGGGGGTTGCTAGGGCCAGTGCACACAGGGCTTCTTCAGGCCAAATCAGCCTTCTCCGCGAAGGAGACGACGTTTGGAGTTGGTTTCCAGCGGCGGAGACCACCAGCCAAGCAGCAGTGCCCACGGAGCCAGAGGCAGCCCAGACCCTCCCTGGCCCTATGGGGAGCCTAGGGCTAGGTGAGAACCAGGCAGGCGCTGCGCTCCTGAGCCAAGCCGCATCGGGGCTGAGGTTTGTTCCCCGAGCCCAGTTTCCCTTTGCAGAATGCAGCTCCTAGCAGCGCGTTTTGTGCGGTTTCGGAGCTAGGCCCTAGGTGGGGCCCTCCCGAGCTGGCTCTGGGGGGGTTGCTAGGGCCAGTGCACACAGGGCTTCTTCAGGCCAAATCAGCCTTCTCCGCGAAGGAGAAGACGTTTGGAGTTGGTTTCCAGCGGCGGAGACCACCAGCCAAGCAGCAGTGCCCACGGAGCCAGAGGCAGCCCAGACCCTCCCTGGCCCTATGGGGAGCCTAGGGCTAGGTGAGAACCAGGCAGGCGCTGCGCTCCTGAGCCAAGCCGCATCGGGGCTGAGGTTTGTTCCCCGAGCCCAGTTTCCCTTTGCAGAATGCAGCTCCTAGCAGCGCGTTTTGTGCGGTTTCGGAGCTAGGCCCTAGGTGGGGCCCTCCCGAGCTGGCTCTGGGGGGGTTGCTAGGGCCAGTGCACACAGGGCTTCTTCAGGCCAAATCAGCCTTCTCCGCGAAGGAGACGACGTTTGGAGTGGGTTTCCAGTGGCGGAGACCACCAGCCAAGCAGCAGTGCCCACGGAGCCAGAGGCAGCCCAGACCCTCCCTGGCCCTATGGGGAGCCTAGGGCTAGGTGAGAACCAGGCAGGCGCTGCGCTCCTGAGCCAAGCCGCATCGGGGCTGAGGTTTGTTCCCCGAGCCCAGTTTCCCTTTGCAGAATGCAGCTCCTAGCAGCGCGTTTTGTGCGGTTTCGGAGCTAGGCCCTAGGTGGGGCCCTCCCGAGCTGGCTCTGGGGGGGTTGCTAGGGCCAGTGCACACAGGGCTTCTTCAGGCCAAATCAGCCTTCCCCGCGAAGGTGACGACGTTTGCAGTTGGTTTCCAGCGGCGGAGACCACCAGCCAAGCAGCAGTGCCCACGGAGCAAGAGGCAGCCCAGACCCTCCTTGGCCCTATGGGGAGCCTAGGGCTAGGTGAGAACCAGGCAGGGGCTGCGCTCCTGAGCCAAGCCGCATCGGGGCTGAGGTTTGTTCCCCGAGCCCAGTTTCCCTTTGCAGAATGCAGCTCCTAGCAGCGCGTTTTGTGCGGTTTCGGAGCTAGGCCCTAGGTGGGGCCCTCCCGAGCTGGCTCTGGGGGGGTTGCTAGGGCGAGTGCACACAGGGCTTCTTCAGGCCAAATCAGCCTTCTCCGCGAAGGAGAAGACGTTTGGAGTTGGTTTCCAGCGGCGGAGACCACCAGCCAAGCAGCAGTGCCCACGGAGCCAGAGGCAGCCCAGACCCTCCCTGGCCCTATGGGGAGCCTAGGGCTAGGTGAGAAGCAGGCAGGCGCTGCGCTCCTGAGCCAAGCCGCATCGGGGCTGAGGTTTGTTCCCCGAGCCCAGTTTCCCTTTGCAGAATGCAGCTCCTAGCAGCGCGTTTTGTGCGGTTTCGGAGCTAGGCCCTAGGTGGGGCCCTCCCGAGCTGGCTCTGGGGGGGTTGCTAGGGCCAGTGCACACAGGGCTTCTTCAGGCCAAATCAGCCTTCTCCGCGAAGGAGAAGACGTTTGGAGTTGGTTTCCAGCGGCGGAGACCACCAGCCAAGCAGCAGTGCCCACGGAGCCAGAGGCAGCCCAGACCCTCCTTGGCCCTATGGGGAGCCTAGGGCTAGGTGAGAACCAGGCAGGCGCTGCGCTCCTGAGCCAAGCCGCATCGGGGCTGAGGTTTGTTCCCCGAGCCCAGTTTCCCTTTGCAGAATGCAGCTCCTAGCAGCGCGTTTTGTGCGGTTTCGGAGCTAGGCCCTAGGTGGGGCCCTCCCGAGCTGGCTCTGGGGGGGTTGCTAGGGCCAGTGCACACAGGGCTTCTTCAGGCCAAATCAGCCTTCTCCGCGAAGGAGAAGACGTTTGGAGTTGGTTTCCAGCGGCGGAGACCACCAGCCAAGCAGCAGTGCCCACGGAGCCAGAGGCAGCCCAGACCCTCCCTGGCCCTATGGGGAGCCTAGGGCTAGGTGAGAACCAGGCAGGCGCTGCGCTCCTGAGCCAAGCCGCATCGGGGCTGAGGTTTGTTCCCCGAGCCCAGTTTCCCTTTGCAGAATGCAGCTCCTAGCAGCGCGTTTTGTGCGGTTTCGGAGCTAGGCCCTAGGTGGGGCCCTCCCGAGCTGGCTCTGGGGGGGTTGCTAGGGCCAGTGCACACAGGGCTTCTTCAGGCCAAATCAGCCTTCTCCGCGAAGGAGAAGACGTTTGGAGTTGGTTTCCAGCGGCGGAGACCACCAGCCAAGCAGCAGTGCCCACGGAGCCAGAGGCAGCCCAGACCCTCCCTGGCCCTATGGGGAGCCTAGGGCTAGGTGAGAACCAGGCAGGCGCTGCGCTCCTGAGCCAAGCCGCATCGGGGCTGAGGTTTGTTCCCCGAGCCCAGTTTCCCTTTGCAGAATGCAGCTCCTAGCAGCGCGTTTTGTGCGGTTTCGGAGCTAGGCCCTAGGTGGGGCCCTCCCGAGCTGGCTCTGGGGGGGTTGCTAGGGCCAGTGCACACAGGGCTTCTTCAGGCCAAATCAGCCTTCTCCGCGAAGGAGAAGACGTTTGGAGTTGGTTTCCAGCGGCGGAGACCACCAGCCAAGCAGCAGTGCCCACGGAGCCAGAGGCAGCCCAGACCCTCCCTGGCCCTATGGGCAGCCTAGGGCTAGGTGAGAACCAGGCAGGCGCTGCGCTCCTGAGCCAAGCCGCATCGGGGCTGAGGTTTGTTCCCCGAGCCCAGTTTCCCTTTGCAGAATGCAGCTCCTAGCAGCGCGTTTTGTGCGGTTTCGGAGCTAGGCCCTAGGTGGGGCCCTCCCGAGCTGGCTCTGGGGGGGTTGCTAGGGCCAGTGCACACAGGGCTTCTTCAGGCCAAATCAGCCTTCTCCGCGAAGGAGAAGACGTTTGGAGTTGGTTTCCAGCGGCGGAGACCACCAGCCAAGCAGCAGTGCCCACGGAGCCAGAGGCAGCCCAGACCCTCCCTGGCCCTATGGGGAGCCTAGGGCTAGGTGAGAAGCAGGCAGGCGCTGCGCTCCTGAGCCAAGCCGCATCGGGGCTGAGGTTTGTTCCCCGAGCCCAGTTTCCCTTTGCAGAATGCAGCTCCTAGCAGCGCGTTTTGTGCGGTTTCGGAGCTAGGCCCTAGGTGGGGCCCTCCCGAGCTGGCTCTGGGGGGGTTGCTAGGGCCAGTGCACACAGGGCTTCTTCAGGCCAAATCAGCCTTCTCCGCGAAGGAGAAGACGTTTGGAGTTGGTTTCCAGCGGCGGAGACCACCAGCCAAGCAGCAGTGCCCACGGAGCCAGAGGCAGCCCAGACCCTCCCTGGCCCTATGGGCAGCCTAGGGCTAGGTGAGAACCAGGCAGGCGCTGCGCTCCTGAGCCAAGCCGCATCGGGGCTGAGGTTTGTTCCCCGAGCCCAGTTTCCCTTTGCAGAATGCAGCTCCTAGCAGCGCGTTTTGTGCGGTTTCGGAGCTAGGCCCTAGGTGGGGCCCTCCCGAGCTGGCTCTGGGGGGGTTGCTAGGGCCAGTGCACACAGGGCTTCTTCAGGCCAAATCAGCCTTCTCCGCGAAGGAGAAGACGTTTGGAGTTCGTTTCCAGCGGCGGAGACCACCAGCCAAGCAGCAGTGCCCACGGAGCCAGAGGCAGCCCAGACCCTCCTTGGCCCTATGGGGAGCCTAGGGCTAGGTGAGAAGCAGGCAGGCGCTGCGCTCCTGAGCCAAGCCGCATCGGGGCTGAGGTTTGTTCCCCGAGCCCAGTTTCCCTTTGCAGAATGCAGCTCCTAGCAGCGCGTTTTGTGCGGTTTCGGAGCTAGGCCCTAGGTGGGGCCCTCCCGAGCTGGCTCTGGGGGGGTTGCTAGGGCCAGTGCACACAGGGCTTCTTCAGGCCAAATCAGCCTTCTCCGCGAAGGAGAAGACGTTTGGAGTTGGTTTCCAGCGGCGGAGACCACCAGCCAAGCAGCAGTGCCCACGGAGCCAGAGGCAGCCCAGACCCTCCTTGGCCCTATGGGCAGCCTAGGGCTAGGTGAGAACCAGGCAGGCGCTGCGCTCCTGAGCCAAGCCGCATCGGGGCTGAGGTTTGTTCCCCGAGCCCAGTTTCCCTTTGCAGAATGCAGCTCCTAGCAGCGCGTTTTGTGCGGTTTCGGAGCTAGGCCCTAGGTGGGGCCCTCCCGAGCTGGCTCTGGGGGGGTTGCTAGGGCCAGTGCACACAGGGCTTCTTCAGGCCAAATCAGCCTTCTCCGCGAAGGAGAAGACGTTTGGAGTTGGTTTCCAGCGGCGGAGACCACCAGCCAAGCAGCAGTGCCCACGGAGCCAGAGGCAGCCCAGACCCTCCCTGGCCCTATGGGCAGCCTAGGGCTAGGTGAGAACCAGGCAGGCGCTGCGCTCCTGAGCCAAGCCGCATCGGGGCTGAGGTTTGTTCCCCGAGCCCAGTTTCCCTTTGCAGAATGCAGCTCCTAGCAGCGCGTTTTGTGCGGTTTCGGAGCTAGGCCCTAGGTGGGGCCCTCCCGAGCTGGCTCTGGGGGGGTTGCTAGGGCCAGTGCACACAGGGCTTCTTCAGGCCAAATCAGCCTTCTCCGCGAAGGAGAAGACGTTTGGAGTTGGTTTCCAGCGGCGGAGACCACCAGCCAAGCAGCAGTGCCCACGGAGCCAGAGGCAGCCCAGACCCTCCTTGGCCCTATGGGGAGCCTAGGGCTAGGTGAGAACCAGGCAGGCGCTGCGCTCCTGAGCCAAGCCGCATCGGGGCTGAGGTTTGTTCCCCGAGCCCAGTTTCCCTTTGCAGAATGCAGCTCCTAGCAGCGCGTTTTGTGCGGTTTCGGAGCTAGGCCCTAGGTGGGGCCCTCCCGAGCTGGCTCTGGGGGGGTTGCTAGGGCCAGTGCACACAGGGCTTCTTCAGGCCAAATCAGCCTTCTCCGCGAAGGAGAAGACGTTTGGAGTTGGTTTCCAGCGGCGGAGACCACCAGCCAAGCAGCAGTGCCCACGGAGCCAGAGGCAGCCCAGACCCTCCCTGGCCCTATGGGGAGCCTAGGGCTAGGTGAGAAGCAGGCAGGCGCTGCGCTCCTGAGCCAAGCCGCATCGGGGCTGAGGTTTGTTCCCCGAGCCCAGTTTCCCTTTGCAGAATGCAGCTCCTAGCAGCGCGTTTTGTGCGGTTTCGGAGCTAGGCCCTAGGTGGGGCCCTCCCGAGCTGGCTCTGGGGGGGTTGCTAGGGCCAGTGCACACAGGGCTTCTTCAGGCCAAATCAGCCTTCTCCGCGAAGGAGAAGACGTTTGGAGTTGGTTTCCAGCGGCGGAGACCACCAGCCAAGCAGCAGTGCCCACGGAGCCAGAGGCAGCCCAGACCCTCCCTGGCCCTATGGGGAGCCTAGGGCTAGGTGAGAACCAGGCAGGCGCTGCGCTCCTGAGCCAAGCCGCATCGGGGCTGAGGTTTGTTCCCCGAGCCCAGTTTCCCTTTGCAGAATGCAGCTCCTAGCAGCGCGTTTTGTGCGGTTTCGGAGCTAGGCCCTAGGTGGGGCCCTCCCGAGCTGGCTCTGGGGGGGTTGCTAGGGCCAGTGCACACAGGGCTTCTTCAGGCCAAATCAGCCTTCTCCGCGAAGGAGACGACGTTTGGAGTGGGTTTCCAGCGGCGGAGACCACCAGCCAAGCAGCAGTGCCCACGGAGCCAGAGGCAGCCCAGACCCTCCCTGGCCCTATGGGGAGCCTAGGGCTAGGTGAGAAGCAGGCAGGCGCTGCGCTCCTGAGCCAAGCCGCATCGGGGCTGAGGTTTGTTCCCCGAGCCCAGTTTCCCTTTGCAGAATGCAGCTCCTAGCAGCGCGTTTTGTGCGGTTTCGGAGCTAGGCCCTAGGTGGGGCCCTCCCGAGCTGGCTCTGGGGGGGTTGCTAGGGCCAGTGCACACAGGGCTTCTTCAGGCCAAATCAGCCTTCTCCGCGAAGGAGAAGACGTTTGGAGTGGGTTTCCAGCGGCGGAGACCACCAGCCAAGCAGCAGTGCCCACGGAGCCAGAGGCAGCCCAGACCCTCCCTGGCCCTATGGGGAGCCTAGGGCTAATTGAGAAGCAGGCAGGCGCTGCGCTCCTGAGCCAAGCCGCATCGGGGCTGAGGTTTGTTCCCCGAGCCCAGTTTCCCTTTGCAGAATGCAGCTCCTAGCAGCGCGTTTTGTGCGGTTTCCGAGCTAGGCCCTAGGTGGGGCCCTCCCGAGCTGGCTCTGGGGGGGTTGCTAGGGCCAGTGCACACAGGGCTTCTTCAGGCCAAATCAGCCTTCTCCGCGAAGGAGAAGACGTTTGGAGTTGGTTTCCAGCGGCGGAGACCACCAGCCAAGCAGCAGTGCCCACGGAGCCAGAGGCAGCCCAGACCCTCCTTGGCCCTATGGGGAGCCTAGGGCTAGGTGAGAACCAGGCAGGCGCTGCGCTCCTGAGCCAAGCCGCATCGGGGCTGAGGTTTGTTCCCCGAGCCCAGTTTCCCTTTGCAGAATGCAGCTCCTAGCAGCGCGTTTTGTGCGGTTTCGGAGCTAGGCCCTAGGTGGGGCCCTCCCGAGCTGGCTCTGGGGGGGTTGCTAGGGCCAGTGCACACAGGGCTTCTTCAGGCCAAATCAGCCTTCTCCGCGAAGGAGAAGACGTTTGGAGTTGGTTTCCAGCGGCGGAGACCACCAGCCAAGCAGCAGTGCCCACGGAGCCAGAGGCAGCCCAGACCCTCCCTGGCCCTATGGGCAGCCTAGGGCTAGGTGAGAACCAGGCAGGCGCTGCGCTCCTGAGCCAAGCCGCATCGGGGCTGAGGTTTGTTCCCCGAGCCCAGTTTCCCTTTGCAGAATGCAGCTCCTAGCAGCGCGTTTTGTGCGGTTTCGGAGCTAGGCCCTAGGTGGGGCCCTCCCGAGCTGGCTCTGGGGGGGTTGCTAGGGCCAGTGCACACAGGGCTTCTTCAGGCCAAATCAGCCTTCTCCGCGAAGGAGAAGACGTTTGGAGTGGGTTTCCAGCGGCGGAGACCACCAGCCAAGCAGCAGTGCCCACGGAGCCAGAGGCAGCCCAGACCCTCCTTGGCCCTATGGGGAGCCTAGGGCTAGGTGAGAACCAGGCAGGCGCTGCGCTCCTGAGCCAAGCCGCATCGGGGCTGAGGTTTGTTCCCCGAGCCCAGTTTCCCTTTGCAGAATGCAGCTCCTAGCAGCGCGTTTTGTGCGGTTTCGGAGCTAGGCCCTAGGTGGGGCCCTCCCGAGCTGGCTCTGGGGGGGTTGCTAGGGCCAGTGCACACAGGGCTTCTTCAGGCCAAATCAGCCTTCTCCGCGAAGGAGAAGACGTTTGGAGTTGGTTTCCAGCGGCGGAGACCACCAGCCAAGCAGCAGTGCCCACGGAGCCAGAGGCAGCCCAGACCCTCCTTGGCCCTATGGGGAGCCTAGGGCTAGGTGAGAAGCAGGCAGGCGCTGCGCTCCTGAGCCAAGCCGCATCGGGGCTGAGGTTTGTTCCCCGAGCCCAGTTTCCCTTTGCAGAATGCAGCTCCTAGCAGCGCGTTTTGTGCGGTTTCGGAGCTAGGCCCTAGGTGGGGCCCTCCCGAGCTGGCTCTGGGGGGGTTGCTAGGGCCAGTGCACACAGGGCTTCTTCAGGCCAAGTCAGCCTTCTCCGCGAAGGAGAAGACGTTTGGAGTGGGTTTCCAGCGGCGGAGACCACCAGCCAAGCAGCAGTGCCCACGGAGCCAGAGGCAGCCCAGACCCTCCCTGGCCCTATGGGGAGCCTAGGGCTAGGTGAGAACCAGGCAGGCGCTGCGCTCCTGAGCCAAGCCGCATCGGGGCTGAGGTTTGTTCCCCGAGCCCAGTTTCCCTTTGCAGAATGCAGCTCCTAGCAGCGCGTTTTGTGCGGTTTCGGAGCTAGGCCCTAGGTGGGGCCCTCCCGAGCTGGCTCTGGGGGGGTTGCTAGGGCCAGTGCACACAGGGCTTCTTCAGGCCAAATCAGCCTTCTCCGCGAAGGAGAAGACGTTTGGAGTTGGTTTCCAGCGGCGGAGACCACCAGCCAAGCAGCAGTGCCCACGGAGCCAGAGGCAGCCCAGACCCTCCTTGGCCCTATGGGGAGCCTAGGGCTAGGTGAGAAGCAGGCAGGCGCTGCGCTCCTGAGCCAAGCCGCATCGGGGCTGAGGTTTGTTCCCCGAGCCCAGTTTCCCTTTGCAGAATGCAGCTCCTAGCAGCGCGTTTTGTGCGGTTTCGGAGCTAGGCCCTAGGTGGGGCCCTCCCGAGCTGGCTCTGGGGTGGTTGCTAGGGCCAGTGCACACAGGGCTTCTTCAGGCCAAATCAGCCTTCTCCGCGAAGGAGAAGACGTTTGGAGTGGGTTTCCAGCGGCGGAGACCACCAGCCAAGCAGCAGTGCCCACGGAGCCAGAGGCAGCCCAGACCCTCCCTGGCCCTATGGGGAGCCTAGGGCTAGGTGAGAACCAGGCAGGCGCTGCGCTCCTGAGCCAAGCCGCATCGGGGCTGAGGTTTGTTCCCCGAGCCCAGTTTCCCTTTGCAGAATGCAGCTCCTAGCAGCGCGTTTTGTGCGGTTTCGGAGCTAGGCCCTAGGTGGGGCCCTCCCGAGCTGGCTCTGGGGGGGTTGCTAGGGCCAGTGCACACAGGGCTTCTTCAGGCCAAATCAGCCTTCTCCGCGAAGGAGAAGACGTTTGGAGTTGGTTTCCAGCGGCGGAGACCACCAGCCAAGCAGCAGTGCCCACGGAGCCAGAGGCAGCCCAGACCCTCCTTGGCCCTATGGGGAGCCTAGGGCTAGGTGAGAACCAGGCAGGCGCTGCGCTCCTGAGCCAAGCCGCATCGGGGCTGAGGTTTGTTCCCCGAGCCCAGTTTCCCTTTGCAGAATGCAGCTCCTAGCAGCGCGTTTTGTGCGGTTTCGGAGCTAGGCCCTAGGTGGGGCCCTCCCGAGCTGGCTCTGGGGGGGTTGCTAGGGCCAGTGCACACAGGGCTTCTTCAGGCCAAATCAGCCTTCTCCGCGAAGGAGAAGACGTTTGGAGTTGGTTTCCAGCGGCGGAGACCACCAGCCAAGCAGCAGTGCCCAGGGAGCCAGAGGCAGCCCAGACCCTCCTTGGCCCTATGGGGAGCCTAGGGCTAGGTGAGAACCAGGCAGGCGCTGCGCTCCTGAGCCAAGCCGCATCGGGGCTGAGGTTTGTTCCCCGAGCCCAGTTTCCCTTTGCAGAATGCAGCTCCTAGCAGCGCGTTTTGTGCGGTTTCGGAGCTAGGCCCTAGGTGGGGCCCTCCCGAGCTGGCTCTGGGGGGGTTGCTAGGGCCAGTGCACACAGGGCTTCTTCAGGCCAAGTCAGCCTTCTCCGCGAAGGAGAAGACGTTTGGAGTGGGTTTCCAGCGGCGGAGACCACCAGCCAAGCAGCAGTGCCCACGGAGCCAGAGGCAGCCCAGACCCTCCCTGGCCCTATGGGGAGCCTAGGGCTAGGTGAGAACCAGGCAGGCGCTGCGCTCCTGAGCCAAGCCGCATCGGGGCTGAGGTTTGTTCCCCGAGCCCAGTTTCCCTTTGCAGAATGCAGCTCCTAGCAGCGCGTTTTGTGCGGTTTCGGAGCTAGGCCCTAGGTGGGGCCCTCCCGAGCTGGCTCTGGGGGGGTTGCTAGGGCCAGTGCACACAGGGCTTCTTCAGGCCAAATCAGCCTTCTCCGCGAAGGAGAAGACGTTTGGAGTTGGTTTCCAGCGGCGGAGACCACCAGCCAAGCAGCAGTGCCCACGGAGCCAGAGGCAGCCCAGACCCTCCTTGGCCCTATGGGGAGCCTAGGGCTAGGTGAGAAGCAGGCAGGCGCTGCGCTCCTGAGCCAAGCCGCATCGGGGCTGAGGTTTGTTCCCCGAGCCCAGTTTCCCTTTGCAGAATGCAGCTCCTAGCAGCGCGTTTTGTGCGGTTTCGGAGCTAGGCCCTAGGTGGGGCCCTCCCGAGCTGGCTCTGGGGGGGTTGCTAGGGCCAGTGCACACAGGGCTTCTTCAGGCCAAATCAGCCTTCTCCGCGAAGGAGAAGACGTTTGGAGTGGGTTTCCAGCGGCGGAGACCACCAGCCAAGCAGCAGTGCCCACGGAGCCAGAGGCAGCCCAGACCCTCCCTGGCCCTATGGGGAGCCTAGGGCTAGGTGAGAACCAGGCAGGCGCTGCGCTCCTGAGCCAAGCCGCATCGGGGCTGAGGTTTGTTCCCCGAGCCCAGTTTCCCTTTGCAGAATGCAGCTCCTAGCAGCGCGTTTTGTGCGGTTTCGGAGCTAGGCCCTAGGTGGGGCCCTCCCGAGCTGGCTCTGGGGGGGTTGCTAGGGCCAGTGCACACAGGGCTTCTTCAGGCCAAATCAGCCTTCTCCGCGAAGGAGAAGACGTTTGGAGTTGGTTTCCAGCGGCGGAGACCACCAGCCAAGCAGCAGTGCCCACGGAGCCAGAGGCAGCCCAGACCCTCCTTGGCCCTATGGGGAGCCTAGGGCTAGGTGAGAACCAGGCAGGCGCTGCGCTCCTGAGCCAAGCCGCATCGGGGCTGAGGTTTGTTCCCCGAGCCCAGTTTCCCTTTGCAGAATGCAGCTCCTAGCAGCGCGTTTTGTGCGGTTTCGGAGCTAGGCCCTAGGTGGGGCCCTCCCGAGCTGGCTCTGGGGGGGTTGCTAGGGCCAGTGCACACAGGGCTTCTTCAGGCCAAATCAGCCTTCTCCGCGAAGGAGAAGACGTTTGGAGTTGGTTTCCAGCGGCGGAGACCACCAGCCAAGCAGCAGTGCCCAGGGAGCCAGAGGCAGCCCAGACCCTCCTTGGCCCTATGGGGAGCCTAGGGCTAGGTGAGAACCAGGCAGGCGCTGCGCTCCTGAGCCAAGCCGCATCGGGGCTGAGGTTTGTTCCCCGAGCCCAGTTTCCCTTTGCAGAATGCAGCTCCTAGCAGCGCGTTTTGTGCGGTTTCGGAGCTAGGCCCTAGGTGGGGCCCTCCCGAGCTGGCTCTGGGGGGGTTGCTAGGGCCAGTGCACACAGGGCTTCTTCAGGCCAAATCAGCCTTCTCCGCGAAGGAGAAGACGTTTGGAGTGGGTTTCCAGCGGCGGAGACCACCAGCCAAGCAGCAGTGCCCACGGAGCCAGAGGCAGCCCAGACCCTCCCTGGCCCTATGGGGAGCCTAGGGCTAGGTGAGAACCAGGCAGGCGCTGCGCTCCTGAGCCAAGCCGCATCGGGGCTGAGGTTTGTTCCCCGAGCCCAGTTTCCCTTTGCAGAATGCAGCTCCTAGCAGCGCGTTTTGTGCGGTTTCGGAGCTAGGCCCTAGGTGGGGCCCTCCCGAGCTGGCTCTGGGGGGGTTGCTAGGGCCAGTGCACACAGGGCTTCTTCAGGCCAAATCAGCCTTCTCCGCGAAGGAGAAGACGTTTGGAGTTGGTTTCCAGCGGCGGAGACCACCAGCCAAGCAGCAGTGCCCACGGAGCCAGAGGCAGCCCAGACCCTCCTTGGCCCTATGGGGAGCCTAGGGCTAGGTGAGAAGCAGGCAGGCGCTGCGCTCCTGAGCCAAGCCGCATCGGGGCTGAGGTTTGTTCCCCGAGCCCAGTTTCCCTTTGCAGAATGCAGCTCCTAGCAGCGCGTTTTGTGCGGTTTCGGAGCTAGGCCCTAGGTGGGGCCCTCCCGAGCTGGCTCTGGGGGGGTTGCTAGGGCCAGTGCACACAGGGCTTCTTCAGGCCAAATCAGCCTTCTCCGCGAAGGAGAAGACGTTTGGAGTGGGTTTCCAGCGGCGGAGACCACCAGCCAAGCAGCAGTGCCCACGGAGCCAGAGGCAGCCCAGACCCTCCCTGGCCCTATGGGGAGCCTAGGGCTAGGTGAGAACCAGGCAGGCGCTGCGCTCCTGAGCCAAGCCGCATCGGGGCTGAGGTTTGTTCCCCGAGCCCAGTTTCCCTTTGCAGAATGCAGCTCCTAGCAGCGCGTTTTGTGCGGTTTCGGAGCTAGGCCCTAGGTGGGGCCCTCCCGAGCTGGCTCTGGGGGGGTTGCTAGGGCCAGTGCACACAGGGCTTCTTCAGGCCAAATCAGCCTTCTCCGCGAAGGAGAAGACGTTTGGAGTTGGTTTCCAGCGGCGGAGACCACCAGCCAAGCAGCAGTGCCCACGGAGCCAGAGGCAGCCCAGACCCTCCTTGGCCCTATGGGGAGCCTAGGGCTAGGTGAGAAGCAGGCAGGCGCTGCGCTCCTGAGCCAAGCCGCATCGGGGCTGAGGTTTGTTCCCCGAGCCCAGTTTCCCTTTGCAGAATGCAGCTCCTAGCAGCGCGTTTTGTGCGGTTTCGGAGCTAGGCCCTAGGTGGGGCCCTCCCGAGCTGGCTCTGGGGGGGTTGCTAGGGCCAGTGCACACAGGGCTTCTTCAGGCCAAATCAGCCTTCTCCGCGAAGGAGAAGACGTTTGGAGTTGGTTTCCAGCGGCGGAGACCACCAGCCAAGCAGCAGTGCCCACGGAGCCAGAGGCAGCCCAGACCCTCCCTGGCCCTATGGGCAGCCTAGGGCTAGGTGAGAACCAGGCAGGCGCTGCGCTCCTGAGCCAAGCCGCATCGGGGCTGAGGTTTGTTCCCCGAGCCCAGTTTCCCTTTGCAGAATGCAGCTCCTAGCAGCGCGTTTTGTGCGGTTTCGGAGCTAGGCCCTAGGTGGGGCCCTCCCGAGCTGGCTCTGGGGGGGTTGCTAGGGCCAGTGCACACAGGGCTTCTTCAGGCCAAATCAGCCTTCTCCGCGAAGGAGAAGACGTTTGGAGTGGGTTTCCAGCGGCGGAGACCACCAGCCAAGCAGCAGTGCCCACGGAGCCAGAGGCAGCCCAGACCCTCCCTGGCCCTATGGGGAGCCTAGGGCTAGGTGAGAACCAGGCAGGCGCTGCGCTCCTGAGCCAAGCCGCATCGGGGCTGAGGTTTGTTCCCCGAGCCCAGTTTCCCTTTGCAGAATGCAGCTCCTAGCAGCGCGTTTTGTGCGGTTTCGGAGCTAGGCCCTAGGTGGGGCCCTCCCGAGCTGGCTCTGGGGGGGTTGCTAGGGCCAGTGCACACAGGGCTTCTTCAGGCCAAATCAGCCTTCTCCGCGAAGGAGAAGACGTTTGGAGTTGGTTTCCAGCGGCGGAGACCACCAGCCAAGCAGCAGTGCCCACGGATCCAGAGGCAGCAAAGACCCTCCCTGGCCCTATGGGGAGCCTAGGGCTAGGTGAGAACCAGGCAGGCGCTGCGCTCCTGAGCCAAGCCGCATCGGGGCTGAGGTTTGTTCCCCGAGCCCAGTTTCCCTTTGCAGAATGCAGCTCCTAGCAGCGCGTTTTGTGCGGTTTCGGAGCTAGGCCCTAGGTGGGGCCCTCCCGAGCTGGCTCTGGGGGGGTTGCTAGGGCCAGTGCACACAGGGCTTCTTCAGGCCAAATCAGCCTTCTCCGCGAAGGAGAAGACGTTTGGAGTGGGTTTCCAGCGGCGGAGACCACCAGCCAAGCAGCAGTGCCCACGGAGCCAGAGGCAGCCCAGACCCTCCCTGGCCCTATGGGGAGCCTAGGGCTAGGTGAGAACCAGGCAGGCGCTGCGCTCCTGAGCCAAGCCGCATCGGGGCTGAGGTTTGTTCCCCGAGCCCAGTTTCCCTTTGCAGAATGCAGCTCCTAGCAGCGCGTTTTGTGCGGTTTCGGAGCTAGGCCCTAGGTGGGGCCCTCCCGAGCTGGCTCTGGGGGGGTTGCTAGGGCCAGTGCACACAGGGCTTCTTCAGGCCAAATCAGCCTTCTCCGCGAAGGAGAAGACGTTTGGAGTGGGTTTCCAGCGGCGGAGACCACCAGCCAAGCAGCAGTGCCCACGGAGCCAGAGGCAGCCCAGACCCTCCTTGGCCCTATGGGGAGCCTAGGGCTAGGTGAGAACCAGGCAGGCGCTGCGCTCCTGAGCCAAGCCGCATCGGGGCTGAGGTTTGTTCCCCGAGCCCAGTTTCCCTTTGCAGAATGCAGCTCCTAGCAGCGCGTTTTGTGCGGTTTCGGAGCTAGGCCCTAGGTGGGGCCCTCCCGAGCTGGCTCTGGGGGGGTTGCTAGGGCCAGTGCACACAGGGCTTCTTCAGGCCAAATCAGCCTTCTCCGCGAAGGAGAAGACGTTTGGAGTTGGTTTCCAGCGGCGGAGACCACCAGCCAAGCAGCAGTGCCCACGGAGCCAGAGGCAGCCCAGACCCTCCTTGGCCCTATGGGGAGCCTAGGGCTAGGTGAGAAGCAGGCAGGCGCTGCGCTCCTGAGCCAAGCCGCATCGGGGCTGAGGTTTGTTCCCCGAGCCCAGTTTCCCTTTGCAGAATGCAGCTCCTAGCAGCGCGTTTTGTGCGGTTTCGGAGCTAGGCCCTAGGTGGGGCCCTCCCGAGCTGGCTCTGGGGGGGTTGCTAGGGCCAGTGCACACAGGGCTTCTTCAGGCCAAGTCAGCCTTCTCCGCGAAGGAGAAGACGTTTGGAGTGGGTTTCCAGCGGCGGAGACCACCAGCCAAGCAGCAGTGCCCACGGAGCCAGAGGCAGCCCAGACCCTCCCTGGCCCTATGGGGAGCCTAGGGCTAGGTGAGAACCAGGCAGGCGCTGCGCTCCTGAGCCAAGCCGCATCGGGGCTGAGGTTTGTTCCCCGAGCCCAGTTTCCCTTTGCAGAATGCAGCTCCTAGCAGCGCGTTTTGTGCGGTTTCGGAGCTAGGCCCTAGGTGGGGCCCTCCCGAGCTGGCTCTGGGGGGGTTGCTAGGGCCAGTGCACACAGGGCTTCTTCAGGCCAAATCAGCCTTCTCCGCGAAGGAGAAGACGTTTGGAGTTGGTTTCCAGCGGCGGAGACCACCAGCCAAGCAGCAGTGCCCACGGAGCCAGAGGCAGCCCAGACCCTCCTTGGCCCTATGGGGAGCCTAGGGCTAGGTGAGAAGCAGGCAGGCGCTGCGCTCCTGAGCCAAGCCGCATCGGGGCTGAGGTTTGTTCCCCGAGCCCAGTTTCCCTTTGCAGAATGCAGCTCCTAGCAGCGCGTTTTGTGCGGTTTCGGAGCTAGGCCCTAGGTGGGGCCCTCCCGAGCTGGCTCTGGGGTGGTTGCTAGGGCCAGTGCACACAGGGCTTCTTCAGGCCAAATCAGCCTTCTCCGCGAAGGAGAAGACGTTTGGAGTGGGTTTCCAGCGGCGGAGACCACCAGCCAAGCAGCAGTGCCCACGGAGCCAGAGGCAGCCCAGACCCTCCCTGGCCCTATGGGGAGCCTAGGGCTAGGTGAGAACCAGGCAGGCGCTGCGCTCCTGAGCCAAGCCGCATCGGGGCTGAGGTTTGTTCCCCGAGCCCAGTTTCCCTTTGCAGAATGCAGCTCCTAGCAGCGCGTTTTGTGCGGTTTCGGAGCTAGGCCCTAGGTGGGGCCCTCCCGAGCTGGCTCTGGGGGGGTTGCTAGGGCCAGTGCACACAGGGCTTCTTCAGGCCAAATCAGCCTTCTCCGCGAAGGAGAAGACGTTTGGAGTTGGTTTCCAGCGGCGGAGACCACCAGCCAAGCAGCAGTGCCCACGGAGCCAGAGGCAGCCCAGACCCTCCTTGGCCCTATGGGGAGCCTAGGGCTAGGTGAGAACCAGGCAGGCGCTGCGCTCCTGAGCCAAGCCGCATCGGGGCTGAGGTTTGTTCCCCGAGCCCAGTTTCCCTTTGCAGAATGCAGCTCCTAGCAGCGCGTTTTGTGCGGTTTCGGAGCTAGGCCCTAGGTGGGGCCCTCCCGAGCTGGCTCTGGGGGGGTTGCTAGGGCCAGTGCACACAGGGCTTCTTCAGGCCAAATCAGCCTTCTCCGCGAAGGAGAAGACGTTTGGAGTTGGTTTCCAGCGGCGGAGACCACCAGCCAAGCAGCAGTGCCCAGGGAGCCAGAGGCAGCCCAGACCCTCCTTGGCCCTATGGGGAGCCTAGGGCTAGGTGAGAACCAGGCAGGCGCTGCGCTCCTGAGCCAAGCCGCATCGGGGCTGAGGTTTGTTCCCCGAGCCCAGTTTCCCTTTGCAGAATGCAGCTCCTAGCAGCGCGTTTTGTGCGGTTTCGGAGCTAGGCCCTAGGTGGGGCCCTCCCGAGCTGGCTCTGGGGGGGTTGCTAGGGCCAGTGCACACAGGGCTTCTTCAGGCCAAATCAGCCTTCTCCGCGAAGGAGAAGACGTTTGGAGTGGGTTTCCAGCGGCGGAGACCACCAGCCAAGCAGCAGTGCCCACGGAGCCAGAGGCAGCCCAGACCCTCCCTGGCCCTATGGGGAGCCTAGGGCTAGGTGAGAACCAGGCAGGCGCTGCGCTCCTGAGCCAAGCCGCATCGGGGCTGAGGTTTGTTCCCCGAGCCCAGTTTCCCTTTGCAGAATGCAGCTCCTAGCAGCGCGTTTTGTGCGGTTTCGGAGCTAGGCCCTAGGTGGGGCCCTCCCGAGCTGGCTCTGGGGGGGTTGCTAGGGCCAGTGCACACAGGGCTTCTTCAGGCCAAATCAGCCTTCTCCGCGAAGGAGAAGACGTTTGGAGTTGGTTTCCAGCGGCGGAGACCACCAGCCAAGCAGCAGTGCCCACGGAGCCAGAGGCAGCCCAGACCCTCCTTGGCCCTATGGGGAGCCTAGGGCTAGGTGAGAAGCAGGCAGGCGCTGCGCTCCTGAGCCAAGCCGCATCGGGGCTGAGGTTTGTTCCCCGAGCCCAGTTTCCCTTTGCAGAATGCAGCTCCTAGCAGCGCGTTTTGTGCGGTTTCGGAGCTAGGCCCTAGGTGGGGCCCTCCCGAGCTGGCTCTGGGGGGGTTGCTAGGGCCAGTGCACACAGGGCTTCTTCAGGCCAAATCAGCCTTCTCCGCGAAGGAGAAGACGTTTGGAGTGGGTTTCCAGCGGCGGAGACCACCAGCCAAGCAGCAGTGCCCACGGAGCCAGAGGCAGCCCAGACCCTCCCTGGCCCTATGGGGAGCCTAGGGCTAGGTGAGAACCAGGCAGGCGCTGCGCTCCTGAGCCAAGCCGCATCGGGGCTGAGGTTTGTTCCCCGAGCCCAGTTTCCCTTTGCAGAATGCAGCTCCTAGCAGCGCGTTTTGTGCGGTTTCGGAGCTAGGCCCTAGGTGGGGCCCTCCCGAGCTGGCTCTGGGGGGGTTGCTAGGGCCAGTGCACACAGGGCTTCTTCAGGCCAAATCAGCCTTCTCCGCGAAGGAGACGACGTTTGGAGTGGGTTTCCAGCGGCGGAGACCACCAGCCAAGCAGCAGTGCCCACGGAGCCAGAGGCAGCCCAGACCCTCCTTGGCCCTATGGGGAGCCTAGGGCTAGGTGAGAAGCAGGCAGGCGCTGCGCTCCTGAGCCAAGCCGCATCGGGGCTGAGGTTTGTTCCCCGAGCCCAGTTTCCCTTTGCAGAATGCAGCTCCTAGCAGCGCGTTTTGTGCGGTTTCGGAGCTAGGCCCTAGGTGGGGCCCTCCCGAGCTGGCTCTGGGGGGGTTGCTAGGGCCAGTGCACACAGGGCTTCTTCAGGCCAAATCAGCCTTCTCCGCGAAGGAGAAGACGTTTGGAGTTGGTTTCCAGCGGCGGAGACCACCAGCCAAGCAGCAGTGCCCACGGAGCCAGAGGCAGCCCAGACCCTCCCTGGCCCTATGGGCAGCCTAGGGCTAGGTGAGAACCAGGCAGGCGCTGCGCTCCTGAGCCAAGCCGCATCGGGGCTGAGGTTTGTTCCCCGAGCCCAGTTTCCCTTTGCAGAATGCAGCTCCTAGCAGCGCGTTTTGTGCGGTTTCGGAGCTAGGCCCTAGGTGGGGCCCTCCCGAGCTGGCTCTGGGGGGGTTGCTAGGGCCAGTGCACACAGGGCTTCTTCAGGCCAAATCAGCCTTCTCCGCGAAGGAGAAGACGTTTGGAGTGGGTTTCCAGCGGCGGAGACCACCAGCCAAGCAGCAGTGCCCACGGAGCCAGAGGCAGCCCAGACCCTCCCTGGCCCTATGGGGAGCCTAGGGCTAGGTGAGAACCAGGCAGGCGCTGCGCTCCTGAGCCAAGCCGCATCGGGGCTGAGGTTTGTTCCCCGAGCCCAGTTTCCCTTTGCAGAATGCAGCTCCTAGCAGCGCGTTTTGTGCGGTTTCGGAGCTAGGCCCTAGGTGGGGCCCTCCCGAGCTGGCTCTGGGGGGGTTGCTAGGGCCAGTGCACACAGGGCTTCTTCAGGCCAAATCAGCCTTCTCCGCGAAGGAGAAGACGTTTGGAGTTGGTTTCCAGCGGCGGAGACCACCAGCCAAGCAGCAGTGCCCACGGATCCAGAGGCAGCAAAGACCCTCCCTGGCCCTATGGGGAGCCTAGGGCTAGGTGAGAACCAGGCAGGCGCTGCGCTCCTGAGCCAAGCCGCATCGGGGCTGAGGTTTGTTCCCCGAGCCCAGTTTCCCTTTGCAGAATGCAGCTCCTAGCAGCGCGTTTTGTGCGGTTTCGGAGCTAGGCCCTAGGTGGGGCCCTCCCGAGCTGGCTCTGGGGGGGTTGCTAGGGCCAGTGCACACAGGGCTTCTTCAGGCCAAATCAGCCTTCTCCGCGAAGGAGAAGACGTTTGGAGTGGGTTTCCAGCGGCGGAGACCACCAGCCAAGCAGCAGTGCCCACGGAGCCAGAGGCAGCCCAGACCCTCCCTGGCCCTATGGGGAGCCTAGGGCTAGGTGAGAACCAGGCAGGCGCTGCGCTCCTGAGCCAAGCCGCATCGGGGCTGAGGTTTGTTCCCCGAGCCCAGTTTCCCTTTGCAGAATGCAGCTCCTAGCAGCGCGTTTTGTGCGGTTTCGGAGCTAGGCCCTAGGTGGGGCCCTCCCGAGCTGGCTCTGGGGGGGTTGCTAGGGCCAGTGCACACAGGGCTTCTTCAGGCCAAATCAGCCTTCTCCGCGAAGGAGAAGACGTTTGGAGTGGGTTTCCAGCGGCGGAGACCACCAGCCAAGCAGCAGTGCCCACGGAGCCAGAGGCAGCCCAGACCCTCCTTGGCCCTATGGGGAGCCTAGGGCTAGGTGAGAACTAGGCAGGCGCTGCGCTCCTGAGCCAAGCCGCATCGGGGCTGAGGTTTGTTCCCCGAGCCCAGTTTCCCTTTGCAGAATGCAGCTCCTAGCAGCGCGTTTTGTGCGGTTTCGGAGCTAGGCCCTAGGTGGGGCCCTCCCGAGCTGGCTCTGGGGGGGTTGCTAGGGCCAGTGCACACAGGGCTTCTTCAGGCCAAATCAGCCTTCTCCGCGAAGGAGAAGACGTTTGGAGTTGGTTTCCAGCGGCGGAGACCACCAGCCAAGCAGCAGTGCCCACGGAGCCAGAGGCAGCTCAGACCCTCCCTGGCCCTGTGGGGAGCCTAGGGCTAGGTGAGAACCAGGCAGGCGCTGCGCTCCTGAGCCAAGCCGCATCGGGGCTGAGGTTTGTTCCCCGAGCCCAGTTTCCCTTTGCAGAATGCAGCTCCTAGCAGCGCGTTTTGTGCGGTTTCGGAGCTAGGCCCTAGGTGGGGCCCTCCCGAGCTGGCTCTGGGGGGTTGCTAGGGCCAGTGCACACAGGGCTTCTTCAGGCCAAATCAGCCTTCTCCGCGAAGGAGAAGACGTTTGGAGTTGGTTTCCAGCGGCGGAGACCACCAGCCAAGCAGCAGTGCCCACGGAGCCAGAGGCAGCCCAGACCCTCCCTGGCCCTATGGGGAGCCTAGGGCTAGGTGAGAAGCAGGCAGGCGCTGCGCTCCTGAGCCAAGCCGCATCGGGGCTGAGGTTTGTTCCCCGAGCCCAGTTTCCCTTTGCAGAATGCAGCTCCTAGCAGCGCGTTTTGTGCGGTTTCGGAGCTAGGCCCTAGGTGGGGCCCTCCCGAGCTGGCTCTGGGGGGGTTGCTAGGGCCAGTGCACACAGGGCTTCTTCAGGCCAAATCAGCCTTCTCCGCGAAGGAGAAGACGTTTGGAGTTGGTTTCCAGCGGCGGAGACCACCAGCCAAGCAGCAGTGCCCAGGGAGCCAGAGGCAGCCCAGACCCTCCTTGGCCCTATGGGCAGCCTAGGGCTAGGTGAGAACCAGGCAGGCGCTGCGCTCCTGAGCCAAGCCGCATCGGGGCTGAGGTTTGTTCCCCGAGCCCAGTTTCCCTTTGCAGAATGCAGCTCCTAGCAGCGCGTTTTGTGCGGTTTCGGAGCTAGGCCCTAGGTGGGGCCCTCCCGAGCTGGCTCTGGGGGGGTTGCTAGGGCCAGTGCACACAGGGCTTCTTCAGGCCAAATCAGCCTTCTCCGCGAAGGAGAAGACGTTTGGAGTTGGTTTCCAGCGGCGGAGACCACCAGCCAAGCAGCAGTGCCCAGGGAGCCAGAGGCAGCCCAGAACCTCCTTGGCCCTATGGGGAGCCTAGGGCTAGGTGAGAAGCAGGCAGGCGCTGCGCTCCTGAGCCAAGCCGCATCGGGGCTGAGGTTTGTTCCCCGAGCCCAGTTTCCCTTTGCAGAATGCAGCTCCTAGCAGCGCGTTTTGTGCGGTTTCGGAGCTAGGCCCTAGGTGGGGCCCTCCCGAGCTGGCTCTGGGGGGGTTGCTAGGGCCAGTGCACACAGGGCTTCTTCAGGCCAAATCAGCCTTCTCCGCGAAGGAGAAGACGTTTGGAGTGGGTTTCCAGCGGCGGAGACCACCAGCCAAGCAGCAGTGCCCACGGAGCCAGAGGCAGCCCAGACCCTCCCTGGCCCTATGGGGAGCCTAGGGCTAGGTGAGAACCAGGCAGGCGCTGCGCTCCTGAGCCAAGCCGCATCGGGGCTGAGGTTTGTTCCCCGAGCCCAGTTTCCCTTTGCAGAATGCAGCTCCTAGCAGCGCGTTTTGTGCGGTTTCGGAGCTAGGCCCTAGGTGGGGCCCTCCCGAGCTGGCTCTGGGGGGGTTGCTAGGGCCAGTGCACACAGGGCTTCTTCAGGCCAAATCAGCCTTCTCCGCGAAGGAGAAGACGTTTGGAGTTGGTTTCCAGCGGCGGAGACCACCAGCCAAGCAGCAGTGCCCACGGAGCCAGAGGCAGCCCAGACCCTCCTTGGCCCTATGGGGAGCCTAGGGCTAGGTGAGAAGCAGGCAGGCGCTGCGCTCCTGAGCCAAGCCGCATCGGGGCTGAGGTTTGTTCCCCGAGCCCAGTTTCCCTTTGCAGAATGCAGCTCCTAGCAGCGCGTTTTGTGCGGTTTCGGAGCTAGGCCCTAGGTGGGGCCCTCCCGAGCTGGCTCTGGGGGGGTTGCTAGGGCCAGTGCACACAGGGCTTCTTCAGGCCAAATCAGCCTTCTCCGCGAAGGAGAAGACGTTTGGAGTTGGTTTCCAGCGGCGGAGACCACCAGCCAAGCAGCAGTGCCCACGGAGCCAGAGGCAGCCCAGACCCTCCCTGGCCCTATGGGGAGCCTAGGGCTAGGTGAGAACCAGGCAGGCGCTGCGCTCCTGAGCCAAGCCGCATCGGGGCTGAGGTTTGTTCCCCGAGCCCAGTTTCCCTTTGCAGAATGCAGCTCCTAGCAGCGCGTTTTGTGCGGTTTCGGAGCTAGGCCCTAGGTGGGGCCCTCCCGAGCTGGCTCTGGGGGGGTTGCTAGGGCCAGTGCACACAGGGCTTCTTCAGGCCAAATCAGCCTTCTCCGCGAAGGAGAAGACGTTTGGAGTTGGTTTCCAGCGGCGGAGACCACCAGCCAAGCAGCAGTGCCCACGGAGCCAGAGGCAGCCCAGACCCTCCTTGGCCCTATGGGGAGCCTAGGGCTAGGTGAGAAGCAGGCAGGCGCTGCGCTCCTGAGCCAAGCCGCATCGGGGCTGAGGTTTGTTCCCCGAGCCCAGTTTCCCTTTGCAGAATGCAGCTCCTAGCAGCGCGTTTTGTGCGGTTTCGGAGCTAGGCCCTAGGTGGGGCCCTCCCGAGCTGGCTCTGGGGGGGTTGCTAGGGCCAGTGCACACAGGGCTTCTTCAGGCCAAATCAGCCTTCTCCGCGAAGGAGAAGACGTTTGGAGTTGGTTTCCAGCGGCGGAGACCACCAGCCAAGCAGCAGTGCCCACGGAGCCAGAGGCAGCCCAGACCCTCCCTGGCCCTATGGGCAGCCTAGGGCTAGGTGAGAACCAGGCAGGCGCTGCGCTCCTGAGCCAAGCCGCATCGGGGCTGAGGTTTGTTCCCCGAGCCCAGTTTCCCTTTGCAGAATGCAGCTCCTAGCAGCGCGTTTTGTGCGGTTTCGGAGCTAGGCCCTAGGTGGGGCCCTCCCGAGCTGGCTCTGGGGGGGTTGCTAGGGCCAGTGCACACAGGGCTTCTTCAGGCCAAATCAGCCTTCTCCGCGAAGGAGAAGACGTTTGGAGTGGGTTTCCAGCGGCGGAGACCACCAGCCAAGCAGCAGTGCCCACGGAGCCAGAGGCAGCCCAGACCCTCCCTGGCCCTATGGGGAGCCTAGGGCTAGGTGAGAACCAGGCAGGCGCTGCGCTCCTGAGCCAAGCCGCATCGGGGCTGAGGTTTGTTCCCCGAGCCCAGTTTCCCTTTGCAGAATGCAGCTCCTAGCAGCGCGTTTTGTGCGGTTTCGGAGCTAGGCCCTAGGTGGGGCCCTCCCGAGCTGGCTCTGGGGGGGTTGCTAGGGCCAGTGCACACAGGGCTTCTTCAGGCCAAATCAGCCTTCTCCGCGAAGGAGAAGACGTTTGGAGTTGGTTTCCAGCGGCGGAGACCACCAGCCAAGCAGCAGTGCCCACGGATCCAGAGGCAGCAAAGACCCTGCCTGGCCCTATGGGGAGCCTAGGGCTAGGTGAGAACCAGGCAGGCGCTGCGCTCCTGAGCCAAGCCGCATCGGGGCTGAGGTTTGTTCCCCGAGCCCAGTTTCCCTTTGCAGAATGCAGCTCCTAGCAGCGCGTTTTGTGCGGTTTCGGAGCTAGGCCCTAGGTGGGGCCCTCCCGAGCTGGCTCTGGGGGGGTTGCTAGGGCCAGTGCACACAGGGCTTCTTCAGGCCAAATCAGCCTTCCCCGCGAAGGTGACGACGTTTGCAGTTGGTTTCCAGCGGCGGAGACCACCAGCCAAGCAGCAGTGCCCACGGAGCAAGAGGCAGCCCAGACCCTCCTTGGCCCTATGGGGAGCCTAGGGCTAGGTGAGAACCAGGCAGGGGCTGCGCTCCTGAGCCAAGCCGCATCGGGGCTGAGGTTTGTTCCCCGAGCCCAGTTTCCCTTTGCAGAATGCAGCTCCTAGCAGCGCGTTTTGTGCGGTTTCGGAGCTAGGCCCTAGGTGGGGCCCTCCCGAGCTGGCTCTGGGGGGGTTGCTAGGGCGAGTGCACACAGGGCTTCTTCAGGCCAAATCAGCCTTCTCCGCGAAGGAGAAGACGTTTGGAGTTGGTTTCCAGCGGCGGAGACCACCAGCCAAGCAGCAGTGCCCACGGAGCCAGAGGCAGCCCAGACCCTCCCTGGCCCTATGGGGAGCCTAGGGCTAGGTGAGAAGCAGGCAGGCGCTGCGCTCCTGAGCCAAGCCGCATCGGGGCTGAGGTTTGTTCCCCGAGCCCAGTTTCCCTTTGCAGAATGCAGCTCCTAGCAGCGCGTTTTGTGCGGTTTCGGAGCTAGGCCCTAGGTGGGGCCCTCCCGAGCTGGCTCTGGGGGGGTTGCTAGGGCCAGTGCACACAGGGCTTCTTCAGGCCAAATCAGCCTTCTCCGCGAAGGAGAAGACGTTTGGAGTTGGTTTCCAGCGGCGGAGACCACCAGCCAAGCAGCAGTGCCCACGGAGCCAGAGGCAGCCCAGACCCTCCTTGGCCCTATGGGGAGCCTAGGGCTAGGTGAGAACCAGGCAGGCGCTGCGCTCCTGAGCCAAGCCGCATCGGGGCTGAGGTTTGTTCCCCGAGCCCAGTTTCCCTTTGCAGAATGCAGCTCCTAGCAGCGCGTTTTGTGCGGTTTCGGAGCTAGGCCCTAGGTGGGGCCCTCCCGAGCTGGCTCTGGGGGGGTTGCTAGGGCCAGTGCACACAGGGCTTCTTCAGGCCAAATCAGCCTTCTCCGCGAAGGAGAAGACGTTTGGAGTTGGTTTCCAGCGGCGGAGACCACCAGCCAAGCAGCAGTGCCCACGGAGCCAGAGGCAGCCCAGACCCTCCCTGGCCCTATGGGGAGCCTAGGGCTAGGTGAGAACCAGGCAGGCGCTGCGCTCCTGAGCCAAGCCGCATCGGGGCTGAGGTTTGTTCCCCGAGCCCAGTTTCCCTTTGCAGAATGCAGCTCCTAGCAGCGCGTTTTGTGCGGTTTCGGAGCTAGGCCCTAGGTGGGGCCCTCCCGAGCTGGCTCTGGGGGGGTTGCTAGGGCCAGTGCACACAGGGCTTCTTCAGGCCAAATCAGCCTTCTCCGCGAAGGAGAAGACGTTTGGAGTTGGTTTCCAGCGGCGGAGACCACCAGCCAAGCAGCAGTGCCCACGGAGCCAGAGGCAGCCCAGACCCTCCCTGGCCCTATGGGGAGCCTAGGGCTAGGTGAGAACCAGGCAGGCGCTGCGCTCCTGAGCCAAGCCGCATCGGGGCTGAGGTTTGTTCCCCGAGCCCAGTTTCCCTTTGCAGAATGCAGCTCCTAGCAGCGCGTTTTGTGCGGTTTCGGAGCTAGGCCCTAGGTGGGGCCCTCCCGAGCTGGCTCTGGGGGGGTTGCTAGGGCCAGTGCACACAGGGCTTCTTCAGGCCAAATCAGCCTTCTCCGCGAAGGAGAAGACGTTTGGAGTTGGTTTCCAGCGGCGGAGACCACCAGCCAAGCAGCAGTGCCCACGGAGCCAGAGGCAGCCCAGACCCTCCCTGGCCCTATGGGCAGCCTAGGGCTAGGTGAGAACCAGGCAGGCGCTGCGCTCCTGAGCCAAGCCGCATCGGGGCTGAGGTTTGTTCCCCGAGCCCAGTTTCCCTTTGCAGAATGCAGCTCCTAGCAGCGCGTTTTGTGCGGTTTCGGAGCTAGGCCCTAGGTGGGGCCCTCCCGAGCTGGCTCTGGGGGGGTTGCTAGGGCCAGTGCACACAGGGCTTCTTCAGGCCAAATCAGCCTTCTCCGCGAAGGAGAAGACGTTTGGAGTTGGTTTCCAGCGGCGGAGACCACCAGCCAAGCAGCAGTGCCCACGGAGCCAGAGGCAGCCCAGACCCTCCCTGGCCCTATGGGGAGCCTAGGGCTAGGTGAGAAGCAGGCAGGCGCTGCGCTCCTGAGCCAAGCCGCATCGGGGCTGAGGTTTGTTCCCCGAGCCCAGTTTCCCTTTGCAGAATGCAGCTCCTAGCAGCGCGTTTTGTGCGGTTTCGGAGCTAGGCCCTAGGTGGGGCCCTCCCGAGCTGGCTCTGGGGGGGTTGCTAGGGCCAGTGCACACAGGGCTTCTTCAGGCCAAATCAGCCTTCTCCGCGAAGGAGAAGACGTTTGGAGTGGGTTTCCAGCGGCGGAGACCACCAGCCAAGCAGCAGTGCCCACGGAGCCAGAGGCAGCCCAGACCCTCCCTGGCCCTATGGGCAGCCTAGGGCTAGGTGAGAACCAGGCAGGCGCTGCGCTCCTGAGCCAAGCCGCATCGGGGCTGAGGTTTGTTCCCCGAGCCCAGTTTCCCTTTGCAGAATGCAGCTCCTAGCAGCGCGTTTTGTGCGGTTTCGGAGCTAGGCCCTAGGTGGGGCCCTCCCGAGCTGGCTCTGGGGGGGTTGCTAGGGCCAGTGCACACAGGGCTTCTTCAGGCCAAATCAGCCTTCTCCGCGAAGGAGAAGACGTTTGGAGTTCGTTTCCAGCGGCGGAGACCACCAGCCAAGCAGCAGTGCCCACGGAGCCAGAGGCAGCCCAGACCCTCCTTGGCCCTATGGGGAGCCTAGGGCTAGGTGAGAAGCAGGCAGGCGCTGCGCTCCTGAGCCAAGCCGCATCGGGGCTGAGGTTTGTTCCCCGAGCCCAGTTTCCCTTTGCAGAATGCAGCTCCTAGCAGCGCGTTTTGTGCGGTTTCGGAGCTAGGCCCTAGGTGGGGCCCTCCCGAGCTGGCTCTGGGGGGGTTGCTAGGGCCAGTGCACACAGGGCTTCTTCAGGCCAAATCAGCCTTCTCCGCGAAGGAGAAGACGTTTGGAGTTGGTTTCCAGCGGCGGAGACCACCAGCCAAGCAGCAGTGCCCACGGAGCCAGAGGCAGCCCAGACCCTCCTTGGCCCTATGGGCAGCCTAGGGCTAGGTGAGAACCAGGCAGGCGCTGCGCTCCTGAGCCAAGCCGCATCGGGGCTGAGGTTTGTTCCCCGAGCCCAGTTTCCCTTTGCAGAATGCAGCTCCTAGCAGCGCGTTTTGTGCGGTTTCGGAGCTAGGCCCTAGGTGGGGCCCTCCCGAGCTGGCTCTGGGGGGGTTGCTAGGGCCAGTGCACACAGGGCTTCTTCAGGCCAAATCAGCCTTCTCCGCGAAGGAGAAGACGTTTGGAGTTGGTTTCCAGCGGCGGAGACCACCAGCCAAGCAGCAGTGCCCACGGAGCCAGAGGCAGCCCAGACCCTCCCTGGCCCTATGGGCAGCCTAGGGCTAGGTGAGAACCAGGCAGGCGCTGCGCTCCTGAGCCAAGCCGCATCGGGGCTGAGGTTTGTTCCCCGAGCCCAGTTTCCCTTTGCAGAATGCAGCTCCTAGCAGCGCGTTTTGTGCGGTTTCGGAGCTAGGCCCTAGGTGGGGCCCTCCCGAGCTGGCTCTGGGGGGGTTGCTAGGGCCAGTGCACACAGGGCTTCTTCAGGCCAAATCAGCCTTCTCCGCGAAGGAGAAGACGTTTGGAGTTGGTTTCCAGCGGCGGAGACCACCAGCCAAGCAGCAGTGCCCACGGAGCCAGAGGCAGCCCAGACCCTCCCTGGCCCTATGGGGAGCCTAGGGCTAGGTGAGAACCAGGCAGGCGCTGCGCTCCTGAGCCAAGCCGCATCGGGGCTGAGGTTTGTTCCCCGAGCCCAGTTTCCCTTTGCAGAATGCAGCTCCTAGCAGCGCGTTTTGTGCGGTTTCGGAGCTAGGCCCTAGGTGGGGCCCTCCCGAGCTGGCTCTGGGGGGGTTGCTAGGGCCAGTGCACACAGGGCTTCTTCAGGCCAAATCAGCCTTCTCCGCGAAGGAGAAGACGTTTGGAGTGGGTTTCCAGCGGCGGAGACCACCAGCCAAGCAGCAGTGCCCACGGAGCCAGAGGCAGCCCAGACCCTCCCTGGCCCTATGGGGAGCCTAGGGCTAGGTGAGAACCAGGCAGGCGCTGCGCTCCTGAGCCAAGCCGCATCGGGGCTGAGGTTTGTTCCCCGAGCCCAGTTTCCCTTTGCAGAATGCAGCTCCTAGCAGCGCGTTTTGTGCGGTTTCGGAGCTAGGCCCTAGGTGGGGCCCTCCCGAGCTGGCTCTGGGGGGGTTGCTAGGGCCAGTGCACACAGGGCTTCTTCAGGCCAAATCAGCCTTCTCCGCGAAGGAGACGACGTTTGGAGTGGGTTTCCAGCGGCGGAGACCACCAGCCAAGCAGCAGTGCCCACGGAGCCAGAGGCAGCCCAGACCCTCCCTGGCCCTATGGGGAGCCTAGGGCTAGGTGAGAAGCAGGCAGGCGCTGCGCTCCTGAGCCAAGCCGCATCGGGGCTGAGGTTTGTTCCCCGAGCCCAGTTTCCCTTTGCAGAATGCAGCTCCTAGCAGCGCGTTTTGTGCGGTTTCGGAGCTAGGCCCTAGGTGGGGCCCTCCCGAGCTGGCTCTGGGGGGGTTGCTAGGGCCAGTGCACACAGGGCTTCTTCAGGCCAAATCAGCCTTCTCCGCGAAGGAGAAGACGTTTGGAGTGGGTTTCCAGCGGCGGAGACCACCAGCCAAGCAGCAGTGCCCACGGAGCCAGAGGCAGCCCAGACCCTCCCTGGCCCTATGGGGAGCCTAGGGCTAGGTGAGAAGCAGGCAGGCGCTGCGCTCCTGAGCCAAGCCGCATCGGGGCTGAGGTTTGTTCCCCGAGCCCAGTTTCCCTTTGCAGAATGCAGCTCCTAGCAGCGCGTTTTGTGCGGTTTCCGAGCTAGGCCCTAGGTGGGTCCCTCCCGAGCTGGCTCTGGGGGGGTTGCTAGGGCCAGTGCACACAGGGCTTCTTCAGGCCAAATCAGCCTTCTCCGCGAAGGAGAAGACGTTTGGAGTTGGTTTCCAGCGGCGGAGACCACCAGCCAAGCAGCAGTGCCCACGGAGCCAGAGGCAGCCCAGACCCTCCTTGGCCCTATGGGGAGCCTAGGGCTAGGTGAGAACCAGGCAGGCGCTGCGCTCCTGAGCCAAGCCGCATCGGGGCTGAGGTTTGTTCCCCGAGCCCAGTTTCCCTTTGCAGAATGCAGCTCCTAGCAGCGCGTTTTGTGCGGTTTCGGAGCTAGGCCCTAGGTGGGGCCCTCCCGAGCTGGCTCTGGGGGGGTTGCTAGGGCCAGTGCACACAGGGCTTCTTCAGGCCAAATCAGCCTTCTCCGCGAAGGAGAAGACGTTTGGAGTTGGTTTCCAGCGGCGGAGACCACCAGCCAAGCAGCAGTGCCCACGGAGCCAGAGGCAGCCCAGACCCTCCCTGGCCCTATGGGCAGCCTAGGGCTAGGTGAGAACCAGGCAGGCGCTGCGCTCCTGAGCCAAGCCGCATCGGGGCTGAGGTTTGTTCCCCGAGCCCAGTTTCCCTTTGCAGAATGCAGCTCCTAGCAGCGCGTTTTGTGCGGTTTCGGAGCTAGGCCCTAGGTGGGGCCCTCCCGAGCTGGCTCTGGGGGGGTTGCTAGGGCCAGTGCACACAGGGCTTCTTCAGGCCAAATCAGCCTTCTCCGCGAAGGAGAAGACGTTTGGAGTGGGTTTCCAGCGGCGGAGACCACCAGCCAAGCAGCAGTGCCCACGGAGCCAGAGGCAGCCCAGACCCTCCTTGGCCCTATGGGGAGCCTAGGGCTAGGTGAGAACCAGGCAGGCGCTGCGCTCCTGAGCCAAGCCGCATCGGGGCTGAGGTTTGTTCCCCGAGCCCAGTTTCCCTTTGCAGAATGCAGCTCCTAGCAGCGCGTTTTGTGCGGTTTCGGAGCTAGGCCCTAGGTGGGGCCCTCCCGAGCTGGCTCTGGGGGGGTTGCTAGGGCCAGTGCACACAGGGCTTCTTCAGGCCAAATCAGCCTTCTCCGCGAAGGAGAAGACGTTTGGAGTTGGTTTCCAGCGGCGGAGACCACCAGCCAAGCAGCAGTGCCCACGGAGCCAGAGGCAGCCCAGACCCTCCTTGGCCCTATGGGGAGCCTAGGGCTAGGTGAGAAGCAGGCAGGCGCTGCGCTCCTGAGCCAAGCCGCATCGGGGCTGAGGTTTGTTCCCCGAGCCCAGTTTCCCTTTGCAGAATGCAGCTCCTAGCAGCGCGTTTTGTGCGGTTTCGGAGCTAGGCCCTAGGTGGGGCCCTCCCGAGCTGGCTCTGGGGGGGTTGCTAGGGCCAGTGCACACAGGGCTTCTTCAGGCCAAGTCAGCCTTCTCCGCGAAGGAGAAGACGTTTGGAGTGGGTTTCCAGCGGCGGAGACCACCAGCCAAGCAGCAGTGCCCACGGAGCCAGAGGCAGCCCAGACCCTCCCTGGCCCTATGGGGAGCCTAGGGCTAGGTGAGAACCAGGCAGGCGCTGCGCTCCTGAGCCAAGCCGCATCGGGGCTGAGGTTTGTTCCCCGAGCCCAGTTTCCCTTTGCAGAATGCAGCTCCTAGCAGCGCGTTTTGTGCGGTTTCGGAGCTAGGCCCTAGGTGGGGCCCTCCCGAGCTGGCTCTGGGGGGGTTGCTAGGGCCAGTGCACACAGGGCTTCTTCAGGCCAAATCAGCCTTCTCCGCGAAGGAGAAGACGTTTGGAGTTGGTTTCCAGCGGCGGAGACCACCAGCCAAGCAGCAGTGCCCACGGAGCCAGAGGCAGCCCAGACCCTCCTTGGCCCTATGGGGAGCCTAGGGCTAGGTGAGAAGCAGGCAGGCGCTGCGCTCCTGAGCCAAGCCGCATCGGGGCTGAGGTTTGTTCCCCGAGCCCAGTTTCCCTTTGCAGAATGCAGCTCCTAGCAGCGCGTTTTGTGCGGTTTCGGAGCTAGGCCCTAGGTGGGGCCCTCCCGAGCTGGCTCTGGGGGGGTTGCTAGGGCCAGTGCACACAGGGCTTCTTCAGGCCAAATCAGCCTTCTCCGCGAAGGAGAAGACGTTTGGAGTGGGTTTCCAGCGGCGGAGACCACCAGCCAAGCAGCAGTGCCCACGGAGCCAGAGGCAGCCCAGACCCTCCCTGGCCCTATGGGGAGCCTAGGGCTAGGTGAGAACCAGGCAGGCGCTGCGCTCCTGAGCCAAGCCGCATCGGGGCTGAGGTTTGTTCCCCGAGCCCAGTTTCCCTTTGCAGAATGCAGCTCCTAGCAGCGCGTTTTGTGCGGTTTCGGAGCTAGGCCCTAGGTGGGGCCCTCCCGAGCTGGCTCTGGGGGGGTTGCTAGGGCCAGTGCACACAGTGCTTCTTCAGGCCAAATCAGCCTTCTCCGCGAAGGAGAAGACGTTTGGAGTTGGTTTCCAGCGGCGGAGACCACCAGCCAAGCAGCAGTGCCCAGGGAGCCAGAGGCAGCCCAGACCCTCCTTGGCCCTATGGGGAGCCTAGGGCTAGGTGAGAACCAGGCAGGCGCTGCGCTCCTGAGCCAAGCCGCATCGGGGCTGAGGTTTGTTCCCCGAGCCCAGTTTCCCTTTGCAGAATGCAGCTCCTAGCAGCGCGTTTTGTGCGGTTTCGGAGCTAGGCCCTAGGTGGGGCCCTCCCGAGCTGGCTCTGGGGGGGTTGCTAGGGCCAGTGCACACAGGGCTTCTTCAGGCCAAATCAGCCTTCTCCGCGAAGGAGAAGACGTTTGGAGTGGGTTTCCAGCGGCGGAGACCACCAGCCAAGCAGCAGTGCCCACGGAGCCAGAGGCAGCCCAGACCCTCCCTGGCCCTATGGGGAGCCTAGGGCTAGGTGAGAACCAGGCAGGCGCTGCGCTCCTGAGCCAAGCCGCATCGGGGCTGAGGTTTGTTCCCCGAGCCCAGTTTCCCTTTGCAGAATGCAGCTCCTAGCAGCGCGTTTTGTGCGGTTTCGGAGCTAGGCCCTAGGTGGGGCCCTCCCGAGCTGGCTCTGGGGGGGTTGCTAGGGCCAGTGCACACAGGGCTTCTTCAGGCCAAATCAGCCTTCTCCGCGAAGGAGAAGACGTTTGGAGTTGGTTTCCAGCGGCGGAGACCACCAGCCAAGCAGCAGTGCCCACGGAGCCAGAGGCAGCCCAGACCCTCCTTGGCCCTATGGGGAGCCTAGGGCTAGGTGAGAAGCAGGCAGGCGCTGCGCTCCTGAGCCAAGCCGCATCGGGGCTGAGGTTTGTTCCCCGAGCCCAGTTTCCCTTTGCAGAATGCAGCTCCTAGCAGCGCGTTTTGTGCGGTTTCGGAGCTAGGCCCTAGGTGGGGCCCTCCCGAGCTGGCTCTGGGGGGGTTGCTAGGGCCAGTGCACACAGGGCTTCTTCAGGCCAAATCAGCCTTCTCCGCGAAGGAGAAGACGTTTGGAGTTGGTTTCCAGCGGCGGAGACCACCAGCCAAGCAGCAGTGCCCACGGAGCCAGAGGCAGCCCAGACCCTCCCTGGCCCTATGGGCAGCCTAGGGCTAGGTGAGAACCAGGCAGGCGCTGCGCTCCTGAGCCAAGCCGCATCGGGGCTGAGGTTTGTTCCCCGAGCCCAGTTTCCCTTTGCAGAATGCAGCTCCTAGCAGCGCGTTTTGTGCGGTTTCGGAGCTAGGCCCTAGGTGGGGCCCTCCCGAGCTGGCTCTGGGGGGGTTGCTAGGGCCAGTGCACACAGGGCTTCTTCAGGCCAAATCAGCCTTCTCCGCGAAGGAGAAGACGTTTGGAGTGGGTTTCCAGCGGCGGAGACCACCAGCCAAGCAGCAGTGCCCACGGAGCCAGAGGCAGCCCAGACCCTCCCTGGCCCTATGGGGAGCCTAGGGCTAGGTGAGAACCAGGCAGGCGCTGCGCTCCTGAGCCAAGCCGCATCGGGGCTGAGGTTTGTTCCCCGAGCCCAGTTTCCCTTTGCAGAATGCAGCTCCTAGCAGCGCGTTTTGTGCGGTTTCGGAGCTAGGCCCTAGGTGGGGCCCTCCCGAGCTGGCTCTGGGGGGGTTGCTAGGGCCAGTGCACACAGGGCTTCTTCAGGCCAAATCAGCCTTCTCCGCGAAGGAGAAGACGTTTGGAGTTGGTTTCCAGCGGCGGAGACCACCAGCCAAGCAGCAGTGCCCACGGATCCAGAGGCAGCAAAGACCCTCCCTGGCCCTATGGGGAGCCTAGGGCTAGGTGAGAACCAGGCAGGCGCTGCGCTCCTGAGCCAAGCCGCATCGGGGCTGAGGTTTGTTCCCCGAGCCCAGTTTCCCTTTGCAGAATGCAGCTCCTAGCAGCGCGTTTTGTGCGGTTTCGGAGCTAGGCCCTAGGTGGGGCCCTCCCGAGCTGGCTCTGGGGGGGTTGCTAGGGCCAGTGCACACAGGGCTTCTTCAGGCCAAATCAGCCTTCTCCGCGAAGGAGAAGACGTTTGGAGTGGGTTTCCAGCGGCGGAGACCACCAGCCAAGCAGCAGTGCCCACGGAGCCAGAGGCAGCCCAGACCCTCCCTGGCCCTATGGGGAGCCTAGGGCTAGGTGAGAACCAGGCAGGCGCTGCGCTCCTGAGCCAAGCCGCATCGGGGCTGAGGTTTGTTCCCCGAGCCCAGTTTCCCTTTGCAGAATGCAGCTCCTAGCAGCGCGTTTTGTGCGGTTTCGGAGCTAGGCCCTAGGTGGGGCCCTCCCGAGCTGGCTCTGGGGGGGTTGCTAGGGCCAGTGCACACAGGGCTTCTTCAGGCCAAATCAGCCTTCTCCGCGAAGGAGAAGACGTTTGGAGTGGGTTTCCAGCGGCGGAGACCACCAGCCAAGCAGCAGTGCCCACGGAGCCAGAGGCAGCCCAGACCCTCCTTGGCCCTATGGGGAGCCTAGGGCTAGGTGAGAAGCAGGCAGGCGCTGCGCTCCTGAGCCAAGCCGCATCGGGGCTGAGGTTTGTTCCCCGAGCCCAGTTTCCCTTTGCAGAATGCAGCTCCTAGCAGCGCGTTTTGTGCGGTTTCGGAGCTAGGCCCTAGGTGGGGCCCTCCCGAGCTGGCTCTGGGGGGGTTGCTAGGGCCAGTGCACACAGGGCTTCTTCAGGCCAAATCAGCCTTCTCCGCGAAGGAGAAGACGTTTGGAGTTGGTTTCCAGCGGCGGAGACCACCAGCCAAGCAGCAGTGCCCACGGAGCCAGAGGCAGCTCAGACCCTCCCTGGCCCTGTGGGGAGCCTAGGGCTAGGTGAGAACCAGGCAGGCGCTGCGCTCCTGAGCCAAGCCGCATCGGGGCTGAGGTTTGTTCCCCGAGCCCAGTTTCCCTTTGCAGAATGCAGCTCCTAGCAGCGCGTTTTGTGCGGTTTCGGAGCTAGGCCCTAGGTGGGGCCCTCCCGAGCTGGCTCTGGGGGGTTGCTAGGGCCAGTGCACACAGGGCTTCTTCAGGCCAAATCAGCCTTCTCCGCGAAGGAGAAGACGTTTGGAGTTGGTTTCCAGCGGCGGAGACCACCAGCCAAGCAGCAGTGCCCACGGAGCCAGAGGCAGCCCAGACCCTCCCTGGCCCTATGGGGAGCCTAGGGCTAGGTGAGAAGCAGGCAGGCGCTGCGCTCCTGAGCCAAGCCGCATCGGGGCTGAGGTTTGTTCCCCGAGCCCAGTTTCCCTTTGCAGAATGCAGCTCCTAGCAGCGCGTTTTGTGCGGTTTCGGAGCTAGGCCCTAGGTGGGGCCCTCCCGAGCTGGCTCTGGGGGGGTTGCTAGGGCCAGTGCACACAGGGCTTCTTCAGGCCAAATCAGCCTTCTCCGCGAAGGAGAAGACGTTTGGAGTTGGTTTCCAGCGGCGGAGACCACCAGCCAAGCAGCAGTGCCCAGGGAGCCAGAGGCAGCCCAGACCCTCCTTGGCCCTATGGGCAGCCTAGGGCTAGGTGAGAACCAGGCAGGCGCTGCGCTCCTGAGCCAAGCCGCATCGGGGCTGAGGTTTGTTCCCCGAGCCCAGTTTCCCTTTGCAGAATGCAGCTCCTAGCAGCGCGTTTTGTGCGGTTTCGGAGCTAGGCCCTAGGTGGGGCCCTCCCGAGCTGGCTCTGGGGGGGTTGCTAGGGCCAGTGCACACAGGGCTTCTTCAGGCCAAATCAGCCTTCTCCGCGAAGGAGAAGACGTTTGGAGTTGGTTTCCAGCGGCGGAGACCACCAGCCAAGCAGCAGTGCCCAGGGAGCCAGAGGCAGCCCAGAACCTCCTTGGCCCTATGGGGAGCCTAGGGCTAGGTGAGAAGCAGGCAGGCGCTGCGCTCCTGAGCCAAGCCGCATCGGGGCTGAGGTTTGTTCCCCGAGCCCAGTTTCCCTTTGCAGAATGCAGCTCCTAGCAGCGCGTTTTGTGCGGTTTCGGAGCTAGGCCCTAGGTGGGGCCCTCCCGAGCTGGCTCTGGGGGGGTTGCTAGGGCCAGTGCACACAGGGCTTCTTCAGGCCAAATCAGCCTTCTCCGCGAAGGAGAAGACGTTTGGAGTTGGTTTCCAGCGGCGGAGACCACCAGCCAAGCAGCAGTGCCCACGGAGCCAGAGGCAGCCCAGACCCTCCTTGGCCCTATGGGGAGCCTAGGGCTAGGTGAGAAGCAGGCAGGCGCTGCGCTCCTGAGCCAAGCCGCATCGGGGCTGAGGTTTGTTCCCCGAGCCCAGTTTCCCTTTGCAGAATGCAGCTCCTAGCAGCGCGTTTTGTGCGGTTTCGGAGCTAGGCCCTAGGTGGGGCCCTCCCGAGCTGGCTCTGGGGGGGTTGCTAGGGCCAGTGCACACAGGGCTTCTTCAGGCCAAATCAGCCTTCTCCGCGAAGGAGAAGACGTTTGGAGTTGGTTTCCAGCGGCGGAGACCACCAGCCAAGCAGCAGTGCCCACGGAGCCAGAGGCAGCCCAGACCCTCCCTGGCCCTATGGGGAGCCTAGGGCTAGGTGAGAACCAGGCAGGCGCTGCGCTCCTGAGCCAAGCCGCATCGGGGCTGAGGTTTGTTCCCCGAGCCCAGTTTCCCTTTGCAGAATGCAGCTCCTAGCAGCGCGTTTTGTGCGGTTTCGGAGCTAGGCCCTAGGTGGGGCCCTCCCGAGCTGGCTCTGGGGGGGTTGCTAGGGCCAGTGCACACAGGGCTTCTTCAGGCCAAATCAGCCTTCTCCGCGAAGGAGAAGACGTTTGGAGTTGGTTTCCAGCGGCGGAGACCACCAGCCAAGCAGCAGTGCCCACGGAGCCAGAGGCAGCCCAGACCCTCCTTGGCCCTATGGGGAGCCTAGGGCTAGGTGAGAAGCAGGCAGGCGCTGCGCTCCTGAGCCAAGCCGCATCGGGGCTGAGGTTTGTTCCCCGAGCCCAGTTTCCCTTTGCAGAATGCAGCTCCTAGCAGCGCGTTTTGTGCGGTTTCGGAGCTAGGCCCTAGGTGGGGCCCTCCCGAGCTGGCTCTGGGGGGGTTGCTAGGGCCAGTGCACACAGGGCTTCTTCAGGCCAAATCAGCCTTCTCCGCGAAGGAGAAGACGTTTGGAGTTGGTTTCCAGCGGCGGAGACCACCAGCCAAGCAGCAGTGCCCACGGAGCCAGAGGCAGCCCAGACCCTCCTTGGCCCTATGGGGAGCCTAGGGCTAGGTGAGAAGCAGGCAGGCGCTGCGCTCCTGAGCCAAGCCGCATCGGGGCTGAGGTTTGTTCCCCGAGCCCAGTTTCCCTTTGCAGAATGCAGCTCCTAGCAGCGCGTTTTGTGCGGTTTCGGAGCTAGGCCCTAGGTGGGGCCCTCCCGAGCTGGCTCTGGGGGGGTTGCTAGGGCCAGTGCACACAGGGCTTCTTCAGGCCAAATCAGCCTTCTCCGCGAAGGAGAAGACGTTTGGAGTTGGTTTCCAGCGGCGGAGACCACCAGCCAAGCAGCAGTGCCCACGGAGCCAGAGGCAGCCCAGACCCTCCCTGGCCCTATGGGGAGCCTAGGGCTAGGTGAGAAGCAGGCAGGCGCTGCGCTCCTGAGCCAAGCCGCATCGGGGCTGAGGTTTGTTCCCCGAGCCCAGTTTCCCTTTGCAGAATGCAGCTCCTAGCAGCGCGTTTTGTGCGGTTTCGGAGCTAGGCCCTAGGTGGGGCCCTCCCGAGCTGGCTCTGGGGGGGTTGCTAGGGCCAGTGCACACAGGGCTTCTTCAGGCCAAATCAGCCTTCTCCGCGAAGGAGAAGACGTTTGGAGTTGGTTTCCAGCGGCGGAGACCACCAGCCAAGCAGCAGTGCCCACGGAGCCAGAGGCAGCCCAGACCCTGCCTGGCCCTATGGGGAGCCTAGGGCTAGGTGAGAACCAGGCAGGCGCTGCGCTCCTGAGCCAAGCCGCATCGGGGCTGAGGTTTGTTCCCCGAGCCCAGTTTCCCTTTGCAGAATGCAGCTCCTAGCAGCGCGTTTTGTGCGGTTTCGGAGCTAGGCCCTAGGTGGGGCCCTCCCGAGCTGGCTCTGGGGGGGTTGCTAGGGCCAGTGCACACAGGGCTTCTTCAGGCCAAATCAGCCTTCTCCGCGAAGGAGAAGACGTTTGGAGTGGGTTTCCAGCGGCGGAGACCACCAGCCAAGCAGCAGTGCCCACGGAGCCAGAGGCAGCCCAGACCCTCCTTGGCCCTATGGGGAGCCTAGGGCTAGGTGAGAACCAGGCAGGCGCTGCGCTCCTGAGCCAAGCCGCATCGGGGCTGAGGTTTGTTCCCCGAGCCCAGTTTCCCTTTGCAGAATGCAGCTCCTAGCAGCGCGTTTTGTGCGGTTTCGGAGCTAGGCCCTAGGTGGGGCCCTCCCGAGCTGGCTCTGGGGGGGTTGCTAGGGCCAGTGCACACAGGGCTTCTTCAGGCCAAATCAGCCTTCTCCGCGAAGGAGAAGACGTTTGGAGTTGGTTTCCAGCGGCGGAGACCACCAGCCAAGCAGCAGTGCCCACGGAGCCAGAGGCAGCCCAGACCCTCCCTGGCCCTATGGGGAGCCTAGGGCTAGGTGAGAAGCAGGCAGGCGCTGCGCTCCTGAGCCAAGCCGCATCGGGGCTGAGGTTTGTTCCCCGAGCCCAGTTTCCCTTTGCAGAATGCAGCTCCTAGCAGCGCGTTTTGTGCGGTTTCGGAGCTAGGCCCTAGGTGGGGCCCTCCCGAGCTGGCTCTGGGGGGGTTGCTAGGGCCAGTGCACACAGGGCTTCTTCAGGCCAAATCAGCCTTCTCCGCGAAGGAGAAGACGTTTGGAGTTGGTTTCCAGCGGCGGAGACCACCAGCCAAGCAGCAGTGCCCACGGAGCCAGAGGCAGCCCAGACCCTCCCTGGCCCTATGGGGAGCCTAGGGCTAGGTGAGAAGCAGGCAGGCGCTGCGCTCCTGAGCCAAGCCGCATCGGGGCTGAGGTTTGTTCCCCGAGCCCAGTTTCCCTTTGCAGAATGCAGCTCCTAGCAGCGCGTTTTGTGCGGTTTCGGAGCTAGGCCCTAGGTGGGGCCCTCCCGAGCTGGCTCTGGGGGGGTTGCTAGGGCCAGTGCACACAGGGCTTCTTCAGGCCAAATCAGCCTTCTCCGCGAAGGAGAAGACGTTTGGAGTTGGTTTCCAGCGGCGGAGACCACCAGCCAAGCAGCAGTGCCCACGGAGCCAGAGGCAGCCCAGACCCTCCCTGGCCCTATGGGGAGCCTAGGGCTAGGTGAGAAGCAGGCAGGCGCTGCGCTCCTGAGCCAAGCCGCATCGGGGCTGAGGTTTGTTCCCCGAGCCCAGTTTCCCTTTGCAGAATGCAGCTCCTAGCAGCGCGTTTTGTGCGGTTTCGGAGCTAGGCCCTAGGTGGGGCCCTCCCGAGCTGGCTCTGGGGGGGTTGCTAGGGCCAGTGCACACAGGGCTTCTTCAGGCCAAATCAGCCTTCTCCGCGAAGGAGAAGACGTTTGGAGTTGGTTTCCAGCGGCGGAGACCACCAGCCAAGCAGCAGTGCCCACGGAGCCAGAGGCAGCCCAGACCCTCCCTGGCCCTATGGGGAGCCTAGGGCTAGGTGAGAAGCAGGCAGGCGCTGCGCTCCTGAGCCAAGCCGCATCGGGGCTGAGGTTTGTTCCCCGAGCCCAGTTTCCCTTTGCAGAATGCAGCTCCTAGCAGCGCGTTTTGTGCGGTTTCGGAGCTAGGCCCTAGGTGGGGCCCTCCCGAGCTGGCTCTGGGGGGGTTGCTAGGGCCAGTGCACACAGGGCTTCTTCAGGCCAAATCAGCCTTCTCCGCGAAGGAGAAGACGTTTGGAGTTGGTTTCCAGCGGCGGAGACCACCAGCCAAGCAGCAGTGCCCAGGGAGCCAGAGGCAGCCCAGACCCTCCTTGGCCCTATGGGCAGCCTAGGGCTAGGTGAGAACCAGGCAGGCGCTGCGCTCCTGAGCCAAGCCGCATCGGGGCTGAGGTTTGTTCCCCGAGCCCAGTTTCCCTTTGCAGAATGCAGCTCCTAGCAGCGCGTTTTGTGCGGTTTCGGAGCTAGGCCCTAGGTGGGGCCCTCCCGAGCTGGCTCTGGGGGGGTTGCTAGGGCCAGTGCACACAGGGCTTCTTCAGGCCAAATCAGCCTTCTCCGCGAAGGAGAAGACGTTTGGAGTTGGTTTCCAGCGGCGGAGACCACCAGCCAAGCAGCAGTGCCCAGGGAGCCAGAGGCAGCCCAGACCCTCCCTGGCCCTATGGGGAGCCTAGGGCTAGGTGAGAAGCAGGCAGGCGCTGCGCTCCTGAGCCAAGCCGCATCGGGGCTGAGGTTTGTTCCCCGAGCCCAGTTTCCCTTTGCAGAATGCAGCTCCTAGCAGCGCGTTTTGTGCGGTTTCGGAGCTAGGCCCTAGGTGGGGCCCTCCCGAGCTGGCTCTGGGGGGGTTGCTAGGGCCAGTGCACACAGGGCTTCTTCAGGCCAAATCAGCCTTCTCCGCGAAGGAGAAGACGTTTGGAGTTGGTTTCCAGCGGCGGAGACCACCAGCCAAGCAGCAGTGCCCACGGAGCCAGAGGCAGCCCAGACCCTCCCTGGCCCTATGGGCAGCCTAGGGCTAGGTGAGAAGCAGGCAGGCGCTGCGCTCCTGAGCCAAGCCGCATCGGGGCTGAGGTTTGTTCCCCGAGCCCAGTTTCCCTTTGCAGAATGCAGCTCCTAGCAGCGCGTTTTGTGCGGTTTCGGAGCTAGGCCCTAGGTGGGGCCCTCCCGAGCTGGCTCTGGGGGGGTTGCTAGGGCCAGTGCACACAGGGCTTCTTCAGGCCAAATCAGCCTTCTCCGCGAAGGAGAAGACGTTTGGAGTGGGTTTCCAGCGGCGGAGACCACCAGCCAAGCAGCAGTGCCCACGGAGCCAGAGGCAGCCCAGACCCTCCCTGGCCCTATGGGGAGCCTAGGGCTAGGTGAGAACCAGGCAGGCGCTGCGCTCCTGAGCCAAGCCGCATCGGGGCTGAGGTTTGTTCCCCGAGCCCAGTTTCCCTTTGCAGAATGCAGCTCCTAGCAGCGCGTTTTGTGCGGTTTCGGAGCTAGGCCCTAGGTGGGGCCCTCCCGAGCTGGCTCTGGGGGGGTTGCTAGGGCCAGTGCACACAGGGCTTCTTCAGGCCAAATCAGCCTTCTCCGCGAAGGAGAAGACGTTTGGAGTTGGTTTCCAGCGGCGGAGACCACCAGCCAAGCAGCAGTGCCCACGGAGCCAGAGGCAGCCCAGACCCTCCCTGGCCCTATGGGGAGCCTAGGGCTAGGTGAGAACCAGGCAGGCGCTGCGCTCCTGAGCCAAGCCGCATCGGGGCTGAGGTTTGTTCCCCGAGCCCAGTTTCCCTTTGCAGAATGCAGCTCCTAGCAGCGCGTTTTGTGCGGTTTCGGAGCTAGGCCCTAGGTGGGGCCCTCCCGAGCTGGCTCTGGGGGGGTTGCTAGGGCCAGTGCACACAGGGCTTCTTCAGGCCAAATCAGCCTTCTCCGCGAAGGAGAAGACGTTTGGAGTTGGTTTCCAGCGGCGGAGACCACCAGCCAAGCAGCAGTGCCCACGGAGCCAGAGGCAGCCCAGACCCTCCCTGGCCCTATGGGGAGCCTAGGGCTAGGTGAGAAGCAGGCAGGCGCTGCGCTCCTGAGCCAAGCCGCATCGGGGCTGAGGTTTGTTCCCCGAGCCCAGTTTCCCTTTGCAGAATGCAGCTCCTAGCAGCGCGTTTTGTGCGGTTTCGGAGCTAGGCCCTAGGTGGGGCCCTCCCGAGCTGGCTCTGGGGGGGTTGCTAGGGCCAGTGCACACAGGGCTTCTTCAGGCCAAATCAGCCTTCTCCGCGAAGGAGAAGACGTTTGGAGTTGGTTTCCAGCGGCGGAGACCACCAGCCAAGCAGCAGTGCCCAGGGAGCCAGAGGCAGCCCAGACCCTCCCTGGCCCTATGGGGAGCCTAGGGCTAGGTGAGAAGCAGGCAGGCGCTGCGCTCCTGAGCCAAGCCGCATCGGGGCTGAGGTTTGTTCCCCGAGCCCAGTTTCCCTTTGCAGAATGCAGCTCCTAGCAGCGCGTTTTGTGCGGTTTCGGAGCTAGGCCCTAGGTGGGGCCCTCCCGAGCTGGCTCTGGGGGGGTTGCTAGGGCCAGTGCACACAGGGCTTCTTCAGGCCAAATCAGCCTTCTCCGCGAAGGAGAAGACGTTTGGAGTTGGTTTCCAGCGGCGGAGACCACCAGCCAAGCAGCAGTGCCCACGGAGCCAGAGGCAGCCCAGACCCTCCCTGGCCCTATGGGGAGCCTAGGGCTAGGTGAGAACCAGGCAGGCGCTGCGCTCCTGAGCCAAGCCGCATCGGGGCTGAGGTTTGTTCCCCGAGCCCAGTTTCCCTTTGCAGAATGCAGCTCCTAGCAGCGCGTTTTGTGCGGTTTCGGAGCTAGGCCCTAGGTGGGGCCCTCCCGAGCTGGCTCTGGGGGGGTTGCTAGGGCCAGTGCACACAGGGCTTCTTCAGGCCAAATCAGCCTTCTCCGCGAAGGAGAAGACGTTTGGAGTTGGTTTCCAGCGGCGGAGACCACCAGCCAAGCAGCAGTGCCCACGGAGCCAGAGGCAGCCCAGACCCTCCTTGGCCCTATGGGGAGCCTAGGGCTAGGTGAGAAGCAGGCAGGCGCTGCGCTCCTGAGCCAAGCCGCATCGGGGCTGAGGTTTGTTCCCCGAGCCCAGTTTCCCTTTGCAGAATGCAGCTCCTAGCAGCGCGTTTTGTGCGGTTTCGGAGCTAGGCCCTAGGTGGGGCCCTCCCGAGCTGGCTCTGGGGGGGTTGCTAGGGCCAGTGCACACAGGGCTTCTTCAGGCCAAATCAGCCTTCTCCGCGAAGGAGAAGACGTTTGGAGTTGGTTTCCAGCGGCGGAGACCACCAGCCAAGCAGCAGTGCCCACGGAGCCAGAGGCAGCCCAGACCCTCCCTGGCCCTATGGGGAGCCTAGGGCTAGGTGAGAAGCAGGCAGGCGCTGCGCTCCTGAGCCAAGCCGCATCGGGGCTGAGGTTTGTTCCCCGAGCCCAGTTTCCCTTTGCAGAATGCAGCTCCTAGCAGCGCGTTTTGTGCGGTTTCGGAGCTAGGCCCTAGGTGGGGCCCTCCCGAGCTGGCTCTGGGGGGGTTGCTAGGGCCAGTGCACACAGGGCTTCTTCAGGCCAAATCAGCCTTCTCCGCGAAGGAGAAGACGTTTGGAGTTGGTTTCCAGCGGCGGAGACCACCAGCCAAGCAGCAGTGCCCACGGAGCCAGAGGCAGCCCAGACCCTCCTTGGCCCTATGGGGAGCCTAGGGCTAGGTGAGAAGCAGGCAGGCGCTGCGCTCCTGAGCCAAGCCGCATCGGGGCTGAGGTTTGTTCCCCGAGCCCAGTTTCCCTTTGCAGAATGCAGCTCCTAGCAGCGCGTTTTGTGCGGTTTCGGAGCTAGGCCCTAGGTGGGGCCCTCCCGAGCTGGCTCTGGGGGGGTTGCTAGGGCCAGTGCACACAGGGCTTCTTCAGGCCAAATCAGCCTTCTCCGCGAAGGAGAAGACGTTTGGAGTGGGTTTCCAGCGGCGGAGACCACCAGCCAAGCAGCAGTGCCCACGGAGCCAGAGGCAGCCCAGACCCTCCCTGGCCCTATGGGGAGCCTAGGGCTAGGTGAGAAGCAGGCAGGCGCTGCGCTCCTGAGCCAAGCCGCATCGGGGCTGAGGTTTGTTCCCCGAGCCCAGTTTCCCTTTGCAGAATGCAGCTCCTAGCAGCGCGTTTTGTGCGGTTTCGGAGCTAGGCCCTAGGTGGGGCCCTCCCGAGCTGGCTCTGGGGGGGTTGCTAGGGCCAGTGCACACAGGGCTTCTTCAGGCCAAATCAGCCTTCTCCGCGAAGGAGAAGACGTTTGGAGTTGGTTTCCAGCGGCGGAGACCACCAGCCAAGCAGCAGTGCCCACGGAGCCAGAGGCAGCCCAGACCCTCCTTGGCCCTATGGGGAGCCTAGGGCTAGGTGAGAAGCAGGCAGGCGCTGCGCTCCTGAGCCAAGCCGCATCGGGGCTGAGGTTTGTTCCCCGAGCCCAGTTTCCCTTTGCAGAATGCAGCTCCTAGCAGCGCGTTTTGTGCGGTTTCGGAGCTAGGCCCTAGGTGGGGCCCTCCCGAGCTGGCTCTGGGGGGGTTGCTAGGGCCAGTGCACACAGGGCTTCTTCAGGCCAAATCAGCCTTCTCCGCGAAGGAGAAGACGTTTGGAGTGGGTTTCCAGCGGCGGAGACCACCAGCCAAGCAGCAGTGCCCACGGAGCCAGAGGCAGCCCAGACCCTCCCTGGCCCTATGGGGAGCCTAGGGCTAGGTGAGAAGCAGGCAGGCGCTGCGCTCCTGAGCCAAGCCGCATCGGGGCTGAGGTTTGTTCCCCGAGCCCAGTTTCCCTTTGCAGAATGCAGCTCCTAGCAGCGCGTTTTGTGCGGTTTCGGAGCTAGGCCCTAGGTGGGGCCCTCCCGAGCTGGCTCTGGGGGGGTTGCTAGGGCCAGTGCACACAGGGCTTCTTCAGGCCAAATCAGCCTTCTCCGCGAAGGAGAAGACGTTTGGAGTTGGTTTCCAGCGGCGGAGACCACCAGCCAAGCAGCAGTGCCCACGGAGCCAGAGGCAGCCCAGACCCTCCTTGGCCCTATGGGGAGCCTAGGGCTAGGTGAGAAGCAGGCAGGCGCTGCGCTCCTGAGCCAAGCCGCATCGGGGCTGAGGTTTGTTCCCCGAGCCCAGTTTCCCTTTGCAGAATGCAGCTCCTAGCAGCGCGTTTTGTGCGGTTTCGGAGCTAGGCCCTAGGTGGGGCCCTCCCGAGCTGGCTCTGGGGGGGTTGCTAGGGCCAGTGCACACAGGGCTTCTTCAGGCCAAATCAGCCTTCTCCGCGAAGGAGAAGACGTTTGGAGTGGGTTTCCAGCGGCGGAGACCACCAGCCAAGCAGCAGTGCCCACGGAGCCAGAGGCAGCCCAGACCCTCCCTGGCCCTATGGGGAGCCTAGGGCTAGGTGAGAACCAGGCAGGCGCTGCGCTCCTGAGCCAAGCCGCATCGGGGCTGAGGTTTGTTCCCCGAGCCCAGTTTCCCTTTGCAGAATGCAGCTCCTAGCAGCGCGTTTTGTGCGGTTTCGGAGCTAGGCCCTAGGTGGGGCCCTCCCGAGCTGGCTCTGGGGGGGTTGCTAGGGCCAGTGCACACAGGGCTTCTTCAGGCCAAATCAGCCTTCTCCGCGAAGGAGAAGACGTTTGGAGTTGGTTTCCAGCGGCGGAGACCACCAGCCAAGCAGCAGTGCCCACGGAGCCAGAGGCAGCCCAGACCCTCCCTGGCCCTATGGGGAGCCTAGGGCTAGGTGAGAACCAGGCAGGCGCTGCGCTCCTGAGCCAAGCCGCATCGGGGCTGAGGTTTGTTCCCCGAGCCCAGTTTCCCTTTGCAGAATGCAGCTCCTAGCAGCGCGTTTTGTGCGGTTTCGGAGCTAGGCCCTAGGTGGGGCCCTCCCGAGCTGGCTCTGGGGGGGTTGCTAGGGCCAGTGCACACAGGGCTTCTTCAGGCCAAATCAGCCTTCTCCGCGAAGGAGAAGACGTTTGGAGTGGGTTTCCAGCGGCGGAGACCACCAGCCAAGCAGCAGTGCCCACGGAGCCAGAGGCAGCCCAGACCCTCCCTGGCCCTATGGGGAGCCTAGGGCTAGGTGAGAACCAGGCAGGCGCTGCGCTCCTGAGCCAAGCCGCATCGGGGCTGAGGTTTGTTCCCCGAGCCCAGTTTCCCTTTGCAGAATGCAGCTCCTAGCAGCGCGTTTTGTGCGGTTTCGGAGCTAGGCCCTAGGTGGGGCCCTCCCGAGCTGGCTCTGGGGGGGTTGCTAGGGCCAGTGCACACAGGGCTTCTTCAGGCCAAATCAGCCTTCTCCGCGAAGGAGAAGACGTTTGGAGTTGGTTTCCAGCGGCGGAGACCACCAGCCAAGCAGCAGTGCCCACGGATCCAGAGGCAGCAAAGACCCTGCCTGGCCCTATGGGGAGCCTAGGGCTAGGTGAGAACCAGGCAGGCGCTGCGCTCCTGAGCCAAGCCGCATCGGGGCTGAGGTTTGTTCCCCGAGCCCAGTTTCCCTTTGCAGAATGCAGCTCCTAGCAGCGCGTTTTGTGCGGTTTCGGAGCTAGGCCCTAGGTGGGGCCCTCCCGAGCTGGCTCTGGGGGGGTTGCTAGGGCCAGTGCACACAGGGCTTCTTCAGGCCAAATCAGCCTTCTCCGCGAAGGAGAAGACGTTTGGAGTGGGTTTCCAGCGGCGGAGACCACCAGCCAAGCAGCAGTGCCCACGGAGCCAGAGGCAGCCCAGACCCTCCTTGGCCCTATGGGGAGCCTAGGGCTAGGTGAGAACCAGGCAGGCGCTGCGCTCCTGAGCCAAGCCGCATCGGGGCTGAGGTTTGTTCCCCGAGCCCAGTTTCCCTTTGCAGAATGCAGCTCCTAGCAGCGCGTTTTGTGCGGTTTCGGAGCTAGGCCCTAGGTGGGGCCCTCCCGAGCTGGCTCTGGGGGGGTTGCTAGGGCCAGTGCACACAGGGCTTCTTCAGGCCAAATCAGCCTTCTCCGCGAAGGAGAAGACGTTTGGAGTTGGTTTCCAGCGGCGGAGACCACCAGCCAAGCAGCAGTGCCCACGGAGCCAGAGGCAGCTCAGACCCTCCCTGGCCCTGTGGGGAGCCTAGGGCTAGGTGAGAACCAGGCAGGCGCTGCGCTCCTGAGCCAAGCCGCATCGGGGCTGAGGTTTGTTCCCCGAGCCCAGTTTCCCTTTGCAGAATGCAGCTCCTAGCAGCGCGTTTTGTGCGGTTTCGGAGCTAGGCCCTAGGTGGGGCCCTCCCGAGCTGGCTCTGGGGGGGTTGCTAGGGCCAGTGCACACAGGGCTTCTTCAGGCCAAATCAGCCTTCTCCGCGAAGGAGAAGACGTTTGGAGTTGGTTTCCAGCGGCGGAGACCACCAGCCAAGCAGCAGTGCCCACGGAGCCAGAGGCAGCCCAGACCCTCCCTGGCCCTATGGGCAGCCTAGGGCTAGGTGAGAAGCAGGCAGGCGCTGCGCTCCTGAGCCAAGCCGCATCGGGGCTGAGGTTTGTTCCCCGAGCCCAGTTTCCCTTTGCAGAATGCAGCTCCTAGCAGCGCGTTTTGTGCGGTTTCGGAGCTAGGCCCTAGGTGGGGCCCTCCCGAGCTGGCTCTGGGGGGGTTGCTAGGGCCAGTGCACACAGGGCTTCTTCAGGCCAAATCAGCCTTCTCCGCGAAGGAGAAGACGTTTGGAGTGGGTTTCCAGCGGCGGAGACCACCAGCCAAGCAGCAGTGCCCAGGGAGCCAGAGGCAGCCCAGACCCTCCTTGGCCCTATGGGCAGCCTAGGGCTAGGTGAGAACCAGGCAGGCGCTGCGCTCCTGAGCCAAGCCGCATCGGGGCTGAGGTTTGTTCCCCGAGCCCAGTTTCCCTTTGCAGAATGCAGCTCCTAGCAGCGCGTTTTGTGCGGTTTCGGAGCTAGGCCCTAGGTGGGGCCCTCCCGAGCTGGCTCTGGGGGGGTTGCTAGGGCCAGTGCACACAGGGCTTCTTCAGGCCAAATCAGCCTTCTCCGCGAAGGAGAAGACGTTTGGAGTTGGTTTCCAGCGGCGGAGACCACCAGCCAAGCAGCAGTGCCCAGGGAGCCAGAGGCAGCCCAGACCCTCCTTGGCCCTATGGGGAGCCTAGGGCTAGGTGAGAAGCAGGCAGGCGCTGCGCTCCTGAGCCAAGCCGCATCGGGGCTGAGGTTTGTTCCCCGAGCCCAGTTTCCCTTTGCAGAATGCAGCTCCTAGCAGCGCGTTTTGTGCGGTTTCGGAGCTAGGCCCTAGGTGGGGCCCTCCCGAGCTGGCTCTGGGGGGGTTGCTAGGGCCAGTGCACACAGGGCTTCTTCAGGCCAAATCAGCCTTCTCCGCGAAGGAGAAGACGTTTGGAGTGGGTTTCCAGCGGCGGAGACCACCAGCCAAGCAGCAGTGCCCACGGAGCCAGAGGCAGCCCAGACCCTCCCTGGCCCTATGGGGAGCCTAGGGCTAGGTGAGAACCAGGCAGGCGCTGCGCTCCTGAGCCAAGCCGCATCGGGGCTGAGGTTTGTTCCCCGAGCCCAGTTTCCCTTTGCAGAATGCAGCTCCTAGCAGCGCGTTTTGTGCGGTTTCGGAGCTAGGCCCTAGGTGGGGCCCTCCCGAGCTGGCTCTGGGGGGGTTGCTAGGGCCAGTGCACACAGGGCTTCTTCAGGCCAAATCAGCCTTCTCCGCGAAGGAGAAGACGTTTGGAGTTGGTTTCCAGCGGCGGAGACCACCAGCCAAGCAGCAGTGCCCACGGAGCCAGAGGCAGCCCAGACCCTCCTTGGCCCTATGGGGAGCCTAGGGCTAGGTGAGAAGCAGGCAGGCGCTGCGCTCCTGAGCCAAGCCGCATCGGGGCTGAGGTTTGTTCCCCGAGCCCAGTTTCCCTTTGCAGAATGCAGCTCCTAGCAGCGCGTTTTGTGCGGTTTCGGAGCTAGGCCCTAGGTGGGGCCCTCCCGAGCTGGCTCTGGGGGGGTTGCTAGGGCCAGTGCACACAGGGCTTCTTCAGGCCAAATCAGCCTTCTCCGCGAAGGAGAAGACGTTTGGAGTGGGTTTCCAGCGGCGGAGACCACCAGCCAAGCAGCAGTGCCCACGGAGCCAGAGGCAGCCCAGACCCTCCCTGGCCCTATGGGGAGCCTAGGGCTAGGTGAGAACCAGGCAGGCGCTGCGCTCCTGAGCCAAGCCGCATCGGGGCTGAGGTTTGTTCCCCGAGCCCAGTTTCCCTTTGCAGAATGCAGCTCCTAGCAGCGCGTTTTGTGCGGTTTCGGAGCTAGGCCCTAGGTGGGGCCCTCCCGAGCTGGCTCTGGGGGGGTTGCTAGGGCCAGTGCACACAGGGCTTCTTCAGGCCAAATCAGCCTTCTCCGCGAAGGAGAAGACGTTTGGAGTTGGTTTCCAGCGGCGGAGACCACCAGCCAAGCAGCAGTGCCCACGGAGCCAGAGGCAGCCCAGACCCTCCTTGGCCCTATGGGGAGCCTAGGGCTAGGTGAGAAGCAGGCAGGCGCTGCGCTCCTGAGCCAAGCCGCATCGGGGCTGAGGTTTGTTCCCCGAGCCCAGTTTCCCTTTGCAGAATGCAGCTCCTAGCAGCGCGTTTTGTGCGGTTTCGGAGCTAGGCCCTAGGTGGGGCCCTCCCGAGCTGGCTCTGGGGGGGTTGCTAGGGCCAGTGCACACAGGGCTTCTTCAGGCCAAATCAGCCTTCTCCGCGAAGGAGAAGACGTTTGGAGTTGGTTTCCAGCGGCGGAGACCACCAGCCAAGCAGCAGTGCCCACGGAGCCAGAGGCAGCCCAGACCCTCCCTGGCCCTATGGGCAGCCTAGGGCTAGGTGAGAACCAGGCAGGCGCTGCGCTCCTGAGCCAAGCCGCATCGGGGCTGAGGTTTGTTCCCCGAGCCCAGTTTCCCTTTGCAGAATGCAGCTCCTAGCAGCGCGTTTTGTGCGGTTTCGGAGCTAGGCCCTAGGTGGGGCCCTCCCGAGCTGGCTCTGGGGGGGTTGCTAGGGCCAGTGCACACAGGGCTTCTTCAGGCCAAATCAGCCTTCTCCGCGAAGGAGAAGACGTTTGGAGTGGGTTTCCAGCGGCGGAGACCACCAGCCAAGCAGCAGTGCCCACGGAGCCAGAGGCCGCCCAGACCCTCCTTGGCCCTATGGGGAGCCTAGGGCTAGGTGAGAACCAGGCAGGCGCTGCGCTCCTGAGCCAAGCCGCATCGGGGCTGAGGTTTGTTCCCCGAGCCCAGTTTCCCTTTGCAGAATGCAGCTCCTAGCAGCGCGTTTTGTGCGGTTTCGGAGCTAGGCCCTAGGTGGGGCCCTCCCGAGCTGGCTCTGGGGGGGTTGCTAGGGCCAGTGCACACAGGGCTTCTTCAGGCCAAATCAGCCTTCTCCGCGAAGGAGAAGACGTTTGGAGTGGGTTTCCAGCGGCGGAGACCACCAGCCAAGCAGCAGTGCCCACGGAGCCAGAGGCAGCCCAGACCCTCCCTGGCCCTATGGGGAGCCTAGGGCTAGGTGAGAACCAGGCAGGCGCTGCGCTCCTGAGCCAAGCCGCATCGGGGCTGAGGTTTGTTCCCCGAGCCCAGTTTCCCTTTGCAGAATGCAGCTCCTAGCAGCGCGTTTTGTGCGGTTTCGGAGCTAGGCCCTAGGTGGGGCCCTCCCGAGCTGGCTCTGGGGGGGTTGCTAGGGCCAGTGCACACAGGGCTTCTTCAGGCCAAATCAGCCTTCTCCGCGAAGGAGAAGACGTTTGGAGTTGGTTTCCAGCGGCGGAGACCACCAGCCAAGCAGCAGTGCCCACGGAGCCAGAGGCAGCCCAGACCCTCCCTGGCCCTATGGGCAGCCTAGGGCTAGGTGAGAACCAGGCAGGCGCTGCGCTCCTGAGCCAAGCCGCATCGGGGCTGAGGTTTGTTCCCCGAGCCCAGTTTCCCTTTGCAGAATGCAGCTCCTAGCAGCGCGTTTTGTGCGGTTTCGGAGCTAGGCCCTAGGTGGGGCCCTCCCGAGCTGGCTCTGGGGGGGTTGCTAGGGCCAGTGCACACAGGGCTTCTTCAGGCCAAATCAGCCTTCTCCGCGAAGGAGAAGACGTTTGGAGTGGGTTTCCAGCGGCGGAGACCACCAGCCAAGCAGCAGTGCCCACGGAGCCAGAGGCAGCCCAGACCCTCCCTGGCCCTATGGGGAGCCTAGGGCTAGGTGAGAACCAGGCAGGCGCTGCGCTCCTGAGCCAAGCCGCATCGGGGCTGAGGTTTGTTCCCCGAGCCCAGTTTCCCTTTGCAGAATGCAGCTCCTAGCAGCGCGTTTTGTGCGGTTTCGGAGCTAGGCCCTAGGTGGGGCCCTCCCGAGCTGGCTCTGGGGGGGTTGCTAGGGCCAGTGCACACAGGGCTTCTTCAGGCCAAATCAGCCTTCTCCGCGAAGGAGAAGACGTTTGGAGTTGGTTTCCAGCGGCGGAGACCACCAGCCAAGCAGCAGTGCCCACGGATCCAGAGGCAGCAAAGACCCTGCCTGGCCCTATGGGGAGCCTAGGGCTAGGTGAGAACCAGGCAGGCGCTGCGCTCCTGAGCCAAGCCGCATCGGGGCTGAGGTTTGTTCCCCGAGCCCAGTTTCCCTTTGCAGAATGCAGCTCCTAGCAGCGCGTTTTGTGCGGTTTCGGAGCTAGGCCCTAGGTGGGGCCCTCCCGAGCTGGCTCTGGGGGGGTTGCTAGGGCCAGTGCACACAGGGCTTCTTCAGGCCAAATCAGCCTTCTCCGCGAAGGAGAAGACGTTTGGAGTGGGTTTCCAGCGGCGGAGACCACCAGCCAAGCAGCAGTGCCCACGGAGCCAGAGGCAGCCCAGACCCTCCTTGGCCCTATGGGGAGCCTAGGGCTAGGTGAGAACCAGGCAGGCGCTGCGCTCCTGAGCCAAGCCGCATCGGGGCTGAGGTTTGTTCCCCGAGCCCAGTTTCCCTTTGCAGAATGCAGCTTCTAGCAGCGCGTTTTGTGCGGTTTCCGAGCTAGGCCCTAGGTGGGGCCCTCCCGAGCTGGCTCTGGGGGGGTTGCTAGGGCCAGTGCACACAGGGCTTCTTCAGGCCAAATCAGCCTTCTCCGCGAAGGAGAAGACGTTTGGAGTTGGTTTCCAGCGGCGGAGACCACCAGCCAAGCAGCAGTGCCCACGGAGCCAGAGGCAGCTCAGACCCTCCCTGGCCCTGTGGGGAGCCTAGGGCTAGGTGAGAACCAGGCAGGCGCTGCGCTCCTGAGCCAAGCCGCATCGGGGCTGAGGTTTGTTCCCCGAGCCCAGTTTCCCTTTGCAGAATGCAGCTCCTAGCAGCGCGTTTTGTGCGGTTTCGGAGCTAGGCCCTAGGTGGGGCCCTCCCGAGCTGGCTCTGGGGGGTTGCTAGGGCCAGTGCACACAGGGCTTCTTCAGGCCAAATCAGCCTTCTCCGCGAAGGAGAAGACGTTTGGAGTTGGTTTCCAGCGGCGGAGACCACCAGCCAAGCAGCAGTGCCCACGGAGCCAGAGGCAGCCCAGACCCTCCCTGGCCCTATGGGCAGCCTAGGGCTAGGTGAGAAGCAGGCAGGCGCTGCGCTCCTGAGCCAAGCCGCATCGGGGCTGAGGTTTGTTCCCCGAGCCCAGTTTCCCTTTGCAGAATGCAGCTCCTAGCAGCGCGTTTTGTGCGGTTTCGGAGCTAGGCCCTAGGTGGGGCCCTCCCGAGCTGGCTCTGGGGGGGTTGCTAGGGCCAGTGCACACAGGGCTTCTTCAGGCCAAATCAGCCTTCTCCGCGAAGGAGAAGACGTTTGGAGTGGGTTTCCAGCGGCGGAGACCACCAGCCAAGCAGCAGTGCCCAGGGAGCCAGAGGCAGCCCAGACCCTCCTTGGCCCTATGGGCAGCCTAGGGCTAGGTGAGAACCAGGCAGGCGCTGCGCTCCTGAGCCAAGCCGCATCGGGGCTGAGGTTTGTTCCCCGAGCCCAGTTTCCCTTTGCAGAATGCAGCTCCTAGCAGCGCGTTTTGTGCGGTTTCGGAGCTAGGCCCTAGGTGGGGCCCTCCCGAGCTGGCTCTGGGGGGGTTGCTAGGGCCAGTGCACACAGGGCTTCTTCAGGCCAAATCAGCCTTCTCCGCGAAGGAGAAGACGTTTGGAGTTGGTTTCCAGCGGCGGAGACCACCAGCCAAGCAGCAGTGCCCAGGGAGCCAGAGGCAGCCCAGACCCTCCTTGGCCCTATGGGGAGCCTAGGGCTAGGTGAGAAGCAGGCAGGCGCTGCGCTCCTGAGCCAAGCCGCATCGGGGCTGAGGTTTGTTCCCCGAGCCCAGTTTCCCTTTGCAGAATGCAGCTCCTAGCAGCGCGTTTTGTGCGGTTTCGGAGCTAGGCCCTAGGTGGGGCCCTCCCGAGCTGGCTCTGGGGGGGTTGCTAGGGCCAGTGCACACAGGGCTTCTTCAGGCCAAATCAGCCTTCTCCGCGAAGGAGAAGACGTTTGGAGTGGGTTTCCAGCGGCGGAGACCACCAGCCAAGCAGCAGTGCCCACGGAGCCAGAGGCAGCCCAGACCCTCCCTGGCCCTATGGGGAGCCTAGGGCTAGGTGAGAACCAGGCAGGCGCTGCGCTCCTGAGCCAAGCCGCATCGGGGCTGAGGTTTGTTCCCCGAGCCCAGTTTCCCTTTGCAGAATGCAGCTCCTAGCAGCGCGTTTTGTGCGGTTTCGGAGCTAGGCCCTAGGTGGGGCCCTCCCGAGCTGGCTCTGGGGGGGTTGCTAGGGCCAGTGCACACAGGGCTTCTTCAGGCCAAATCAGCCTTCTCCGCGAAGGAGAAGACGTTTGGAGTTGGTTTCCAGCGGCGGAGACCACCAGCCAAGCAGCAGTGCCCACGGAGCCAGAGGCAGCCCAGACCCTCCTTGGCCCTATGGGGAGCCTAGGGCTAGGTGAGAAGCAGGCAGGCGCTGCGCTCCTGAGCCAAGCCGCATCGGGGCTGAGGTTTGTTCCCCGAGCCCAGTTTCCCTTTGCAGAATGCAGCTCCTAGCAGCGCGTTTTGTGCGGTTTCGGAGCTAGGCCCTAGGTGGGGCCCTCCCGAGCTGGCTCTGGGGGGGTTGCTAGGGCCAGTGCACACAGGGCTTCTTCAGGCCAAATCAGCCTTCTCCGCGAAGGAGAAGACGTTTGGAGTTGGTTTCCAGCGGCGGAGACCACCAGCCAAGCAGCAGTGCCCACGGAGCCAGAGGCAGCCCAGACCCTCCCTGGCCCTATGGGGAGCCTAGGGCTAGGTGAGAACCAGGCAGGCGCTGCGCTCCTGAGCCAAGCCGCATCGGGGCTGAGGTTTGTTCCCCGAGCCCAGTTTCCCTTTGCAGAATGCAGCTCCTAGCAGCGCGTTTTGTGCGGTTTCGGAGCTAGGCCCTAGGTGGGGCCCTCCCGAGCTGGCTCTGGGGGGGTTGCTAGGGCCAGTGCACACAGGGCTTCTTCAGGCCAAATCAGCCTTCTCCGCGAAGGAGAAGACGTTTGGAGTTGGTTTCCAGCGGCGGAGACCACCAGCCAAGCAGCAGTGCCCACGGAGCCAGAGGCAGCCCAGACCCTCCTTGGCCCTATGGGGAGCCTAGGGCTAGGTGAGAAGCAGGCAGGCGCTGCGCTCCTGAGCCAAGCCGCATCGGGGCTGAGGTTTGTTCCCCGAGCCCAGTTTCCCTTTGCAGAATGCAGCTCCTAGCAGCGCGTTTTGTGCGGTTTCGGAGCTAGGCCCTAGGTGGGGCCCTCCCGAGCTGGCTCTGGGGGGGTTGCTAGGGCCAGTGCACACAGGGCTTCTTCAGGCCAAATCAGCCTTCTCCGCGAAGGAGAAGACGTTTGGAGTTGGTTTCCAGCGGCGGAGACCACCAGCCAAGCAGCAGTGCCCACGGAGCCAGAGGCAGCCCAGACCCTCCCTGGCCCTATGGGCAGCCTAGGGCTAGGTGAGAACCAGGCAGGCGCTGCGCTCCTGAGCCAAGCCGCATCGGGGCTGAGGTTTGTTCCCCGAGCCCAGTTTCCCTTTGCAGAATGCAGCTCCTAGCAGCGCGTTTTGTGCGGTTTCGGAGCTAGGCCCTAGGTGGGGCCCTCCCGAGCTGGCTCTGGGGGGGTTGCTAGGGCCAGTGCACACAGGGCTTCTTCAGGCCAAATCAGCCTTCTCCGCGAAGGAGAAGACGTTTGGAGTGGGTTTCCAGCGGCGGAGACCACCAGCCAAGCAGCAGTGCCCACGGAGCCAGAGGCAGCCCAGACCCTCCCTGGCCCTATGGGGAGCCTAGGGCTAGGTGAGAACCAGGCAGGCGCTGCGCTCCTGAGCCAAGCCGCATCGGGGCTGAGGTTTGTTCCCCGAGCCCAGTTTCCCTTTGCAGAATGCAGCTCCTAGCAGCGCGTTTTGTGCGGTTTCGGAGCTAGGCCCTAGGTGGGGCCCTCCCGAGCTGGCTCTGGGGGGGTTGCTAGGGCCAGTGCACACAGGGCTTCTTCAGGCCAAATCAGCCTTCTCCGCGAAGGAGAAGACGTTTGGAGTGGGTTTCCAGCGGCGGAGACCACCAGCCAAGCAGCAGTGCCCACGGAGCCAGAGGCAGCCCAGACCCTCCTTGGCCCTATGGGCAGCCTAGGGCTAGGTGAGAACCAGGCAGGCGCTGCGCTCCTGAGCCAAGCCGCATCGGGGCTGAGGTTTGTTCCCCGAGCCCAGTTTCCCTTTGCAGAATGCAGCTCCTAGCAGCGCGTTTTGTGCGGTTTCGGAGCTAGGCCCTAGGTGGGGCCCTCCCGAGCTGGCTCTGGGGGGGTTGCTAGGGCCAGTGCACACAGGGCTTCTTCAGGCCAAATCAGCCTTCTCCGCGAAGGAGAAGACGTTTGGAGTTGGTTTCCAGCGGCGGAGACCACCAGCCAAGCAGCAGTGCCCACGGAGCCAGAGGCAGCCCAGACCCTCCTTGGCCCTATGGGGAGCCTAGGGCTAGGTGAGAAGCAGGCAGGCGCTGCGCTCCTGAGCCAAGCCGCATCGGGGCTGAGGTTTGTTCCCCGAGCCCAGTTTCCCTTTGCAGAATGCAGCTCCTAGCAGCGCGTTTTGTGCGGTTTCGGAGCTAGGCCCTAGGTGGGGCCCTCCCGAGCTGGCTCTGGGGGGGTTGCTAGGGCCAGTGCACACAGGGCTTCTTCAGGCCAAATCAGCCTTCTCCGCGAAGGAGAAGACGTTTGGAGTGGGTTTCCAGCGGCGGAGACCACCAGCCAAGCAGCAGTGCCCACGGAGCCAGAGGCAGCCCAGACCCTCCCTGGCCCTATGGGGAGCCTAGGGCTAGGTGAGAACCAGGCAGGCGCTGCGCTCCTGAGCCAAGCCGCATCGGGGCTGAGGTTTGTTCCCCGAGCCCAGTTTCCCTTTGCAGAATGCAGCTCCTAGCAGCGCGTTTTGTGCGGTTTCGGAGCTAGGCCCTAGGTGGGGCCCTCCCGAGCTGGCTCTGGGGGGGTTGCTAGGGCCAGTGCACACAGGGCTTCTTCAGGCCAAATCAGCCTTCTCCGCGAAGGAGAAGACGTTTGGAGTTGGTTTCCAGCGGCGGAGACCACCAGCCAAGCAGCAGTGCCCACGGAGCCAGAGGCAGCCCAGACCCTCCTTGGCCCTATGGGGAGCCTAGGGCTAGGTGAGAAGCAGGCAGGCGCTGCGCTCCTGAGCCAAGCCGCATCGGGGCTGAGGTTTGTTCCCCGAGCCCAGTTTCCCTTTGCAGAATGCAGCTCCTAGCAGCGCGTTTTGTGCGGTTTCGGAGCTAGGCCCTAGGTGGGGCCCTCCCGAGCTGGCTCTGGGGGGGTTGCTAGGGCCAGTGCACACAGGGCTTCTTCAGGCCAAATCAGCCTTCTCCGCGAAGGAGAAGACGTTTGGAGTTGGTTTCCAGCGGCGGAGACCACCAGCCAAGCAGCAGTGCCCACGGAGCCAGAGGCAGCCCAGACCCTCCCTGGCCCTATGGGGAGCCTAGGGCTAGGTGAGAACCAGGCAGGCGCTGCGCTCCTGAGCCAAGCCGCATCGGGGCTGAGGTTTGTTCCCCGAGCCCAGTTTCCCTTTGCAGAATGCAGCTCCTAGCAGCGCGTTTTGTGCGGTTTCGGAGCTAGGCCCTAGGTGGGGCCCTCCCGAGCTGGCTCTGGGGGGGTTGCTAGGGCCAGTGCACACAGGGCTTCTTCAGGCCAAATCAGCCTTCTCCGCGAAGGAGAAGACGTTTGGAGTTGGTTTCCAGCGGCGGAGACCACCAGCCAAGCAGCAGTGCCCACGGAGCCAGAGGCAGCCCAGACCCTCCTTGGCCCTATGGGGAGCCTAGGGCTAGGTGAGAAGCAGGCAGGCGCTGCGCTCCTGAGCCAAGCCGCATCGGGGCTGAGGTTTGTTCCCCGAGCCCAGTTTCCCTTTGCAGAATGCAGCTCCTAGCAGCGCGTTTTGTGCGGTTTCGGAGCTAGGCCCTAGGTGGGGCCCTCCCGAGCTGGCTCTGGGGGGGTTGCTAGGGCCAGTGCACACAGGGCTTCTTCAGGCCAAATCAGCCTTCTCCGCGAAGGAGAAGACGTTTGGAGTTGGTTTCCAGCGGCGGAGACCACCAGCCAAGCAGCAGTGCCCACGGAGCCAGAGGCAGCCCAGACCCTCCCTGGCCCTATGGGCAGCCTAGGGCTAGGTGAGAAGCAGGCAGGCGCTGCGCTCCTGAGCCAAGCCGCATCGGGGCTGAGGTTTGTTCCCCGAGCCCAGTTTCCCTTTGCAGAATGCAGCTCCTAGCAGCGCGTTTTGTGCGGTTTCGGAGCTAGGCCCTAGGTGGGGCCCTCCCGAGCTGGCTCTGGGGGGGTTGCTAGGGCCAGTGCACACAGGGCTTCTTCAGGCCAAATCAGCCTTCTCCGCGAAGGAGAAGACGTTTGGAGTGGGTTTCCAGCGGCGGAGACCACCAGCCAAGCAGCAGTGCCCACGGAGCCAGAGGCAGCCCAGACCCTCCCTGGCCCTATGGGGAGCCTAGGGCTAGGTGAGAACCAGGCAGGCGCTGCGCTCCTGAGCCAAGCCGCATCGGGGCTGAGGTTTGTTCCCCGAGCCCAGTTTCCCTTTGCAGAATGCAGCTCCTAGCAGCGCGTTTTGTGCGGTTTCGGAGCTAGGCCCTAGGTGGGGCCCTCCCGAGCTGGCTCTGGGGGGGTTGCTAGGGCCAGTGCACACAGGGCTTCTTCAGGCCAAATCAGCCTTCTCCGCGAAGGAGAAGACGTTTGGAGTTGGTTTCCAGCGGCGGAGACCACCAGCCAAGCAGCAGTGCCCACGGATCCAGAGGCAGCAAAGACCCTGCCTGGCCCTATGGGGAGCCTAGGGCTAGGTGAGAACCAGGCAGGCGCTGCGCTCCTGAGCCAAGCCGCATCGGGGCTGAGGTTTGTTCCCCGAGCCCAGTTTCCCTTTGCAGAATGCAGCTCCTAGCAGCGCGTTTTGTGCGGTTTCGGAGCTAGGCCCTAGGTGGGGCCCTCCCGAGCTGGCTCTGGGGGGGTTGCTAGGGCCAGTGCATACAGGGCTTCTTCAGGCCAAATCAGCCTTCTCCGCGAAGGAGAAGACGTTTGGAGTGGGTTTCCAGCGGCGGAGACCACCAGCCAAGCAGCAGTGCCCACGGAGCCAGAGGCAGCCCAGACCCTCCTTGGCCCTATGGGGAGCCTAGGGCTAGGTGAGAACCAGGCAGGCGCTGCGCTCCTGAGCCAAGCCGCATCGGGGCTGAGGTTTGTTCCCCGAGCCCAGTTTCCCTTTGCAGAATGCAGCTCCTAGCAGCGCGTTTTGTGCGGTTTCGGAGCTAGGCCCTAGGTGGGGCCCTCCCGAGCTGGCTCTGGGGGGGTTGCTAGGGCCAGTGCACACAGGGCTTCTTCAGGCCAAATCAGCCTTCTCCGCGAAGGAGAAGACGTTTGGAGTTGGTTTCCAGCGGCGGAGACCACCAGCCAAGCAGCAGTGCCCCTGGAGCCAGAGGCAGCTCAGACCCTCCCTGGCCCTGTGGGGAGCCTAGGGCTAGGTGAGAACCAGGCAGGCGCTGCGCTCCTGAGCCAAGCCGCATCGGGGCTGAGGTTTGTTCCCCGAGCCCAGTTTCCCTTTGCAGAATGCAGCTCCTAGCAGCGCGTTTTGTGCGGTTTCGGAGCTAGGCCCTAGGTGGGGCCCTCCCGAGCTGGCTCTGGGGGGTTGCTAGGGCCAGTGCACACAGGGCTTCTTCAGGCCAAATCAGCCTTCTCCGCGAAGGAGAAGACGTTTGGAGTTGGTTTCCAGCGGCGGAGACCACCAGCCAAGCAGCAGTGCCCACGGAGCCAGAGGCAGCCCAGACCCTCCCTGGCCCTATGGGGAGCCTAGGGCTAGGTGAGAAGCAGGCAGGCGCTGCGCTCCTGAGCCAAGCCGCATCGGGGCTGAGGTTTGTTCCCCGAGCCCAGTTTCCCTTTGCAGAATGCAGCTCCTAGCAGCGCGTTTTGTGCGGTTTCGGAGCTAGGCCCTAGGTGGGGCCCTCCCGAGCTGGCTCTGGGGGGGTTGCTAGGGCCAGTGCACACAGGGCTTCTTCAGGCCAAATCAGCCTTCTCCGCGAAGGAGAAGACGTTTGGAGTTGGTTTCCAGCGGCGGAGACCACCAGCCAAGCAGCAGTGCCCAGGGAGCCAGAGGCAGCCCAGACCCTCCTTGGCCCTATGGGCAGCCTAGGGCTAGGTGAGAACCAGGCAGGCGCTGCGCTCCTGAGCCAAGCCGCATCGGGGCTGAGGTTTGTTCCCCGAGCCCAGTTTCCCTTTGCAGAATGCAGCTCCTAGCAGCGCGTTTTGTGCGGTTTCGGAGCTAGGCCCTAGGTGGGGCCCTCCCGAGCTGGCTCTGGGGGGGTTGCTAGGGCCAGTGCACACAGGGCTTCTTCAGGCCAAATCAGCCTTCTCCGCGAAGGAGAAGACGTTTGGAGTTGGTTTCCAGCGGCGGAGACCACCAGCCAAGCAGCAGTGCCCACGGAGCCAGAGGCAGCCCAGACCCTCCTTGGCCCTATGGGGAGCCTAGGGCTAGGTGAGAAGCAGGCAGGCGCTGCGCTCCTGAGCCAAGCCGCATCGGGGCTGAGGTTTGTTCCCCGAGCCCAGTTTCCCTTTGCAGAATGCAGCTCCTAGCAGCGCGTTTTGTGCGGTTTCGGAGCTAGGCCCTAGGTGGGGCCCTCCCGAGCTGGCTCTGGGGGGGTTGCTAGGGCCAGTGCACACAGGGCTTCTTCAGGCCAAATCAGCCTTCTCCGCGAAGGAGAAGACGTTTGGAGTGGGTTTCCAGCGGCGGAGACCACCAGCCAAGCAGCAGTGCCCACGGAGCCAGAGGCAGCCCAGACCCTCCCTGGCCCTATGGGGAGCCTAGGGCTAGGTGAGAACCAGGCAGGCGCTGCGCTCCTGAGCCAAGCCGCATCGGGGCTGAGGTTTGTTCCCCGAGCCCAGTTTCCCTTTGCAGAATGCAGCTCCAAGCAGCGCGTTTTGTGCGGTTTCGGAGCTAGGCCCTAGGTGGGGCCCTCCCGAGCTGGCTCTGGGGGGGTTGCTAGGGCCAGTGCACACAGGGCTTCTTCAGGCCAAATCAGCCTTCTCCGCGAAGGAGAAGACGTTTGGAGTGGGTTTCCAGCGGCGGAGACCACCAGCCAAGCAGCAGTGCCCACGGAGCCAGAGGCAGCCCAGACCCTCCCTGGCCCTATGGGGAGCCTAGGGCTAGGTGAGAAGCAGGCAGGCGCTGCGCTCCTGAGCCAAGCCGCATCGGGGCTGAGGTTTGTTCCCCGAGCCCAGTTTCCCTTTGCAGAATGCAGCTCCTAGCAGCGCGTTTTGTGCGGTTTCGGAGCTAGGCCCTAGGTGGGGCCCTCCCGAGCTGGCTCTGGGGGGGTTGCTAGGGCCAGTGCACACAGGGCTTCTTCAGGCCAAATCAGCCTTCTCCGCGAAGGAGAAGACGTTTGGAGTTGGTTTCCAGCGGCGGAGACCACCAGCCAAGCAGCAGTGCCCACGGAGCCAGAGGCAGCCCAGACCCTCCTTGGCCCTATGGGGAGCCTAGGGCTAGGTGAGAAGCAGGCAGGCGCTGCGCTCCTGAGCCAAGCCGCATCGGGGCTGAGGTTTGTTCCCCGAGCCCAGTTTCCCTTTGCAGAATGCAGCTCCTAGCAGCGCGTTTTGTGCGGTTTCGGAGCTAGGCCCTAGGTGGGGCCCTCCCGAGCTGGCTCTGGGGGGGTTGCTAGGGCCAGTGCACACAGGGCTTCTTCAGGCCAAATCAGCCTTCTCCGCGAAGGAGAAGACGTTTGGAGTGGGTTTCCAGCGGCGGAGACCACCAGCCAAGCAGCAGTGCCCACGGAGCCAGAGGCAGCCCAGACCCTCCCTGGCCCTATGGGGAGCCTAGGGCTAGGTGAGAACCAGGCAGGCGCTGCGCTCCTGAGCCAAGCCGCATCGGGGCTGAGGTTTGTTCCCCGAGCCCAGTTTCCCTTTGCAGAATGCAGCTCCTAGCAGCGCGTTTTGTGCGGTTTCGGAGCTAGGCCCTAGGTGGGGCCCTCCCGAGCTGGCTCTGGGGGGGTTGCTAGGGCCAGTGCACACAGGGCTTCTTCAGGCCAAATCAGCCTTCTCCGCGAAGGAGAAGACGTTTGGAGTTGGTTTCCAGCGGCGGAGACCACCAGCCAAGCAGCAGTGCCCACGGAGCCAGAGGCAGCCCAGACCCTCCTTGGCCCTATGGGCAGCCTAGGGCTAGGTGAGAAGCAGGCAGGCGCTGCGCTCCTGAGCCAAGCCGCATCGGGGCTGAGGTTTGTTCCCCGAGCCCAGTTTCCCTTTGCAGAATGCAGCTCCTAGCAGCGCGTTTTGTGCGGTTTCGGAGCTAGGCCCTAGGTGGGGCCCTCCCGAGCTGGCTCTGGGGGGGTTGCTAGGGCCAGTGCACACAGGGCTTCTTCAGGCCAAATCAGCCTTCTCCGCGAAGGAGAAGACGTTTGGAGTTGGTTTCCAGCGGCGGAGACCACCAGCCAAGCAGCAGTGCCCACGGAGCCAGAGGCAGCCCAGACCCTCCTTGGCCCTATGGGGAGCCTAGGGCTAGGTGAGAAGCAGGCAGGCGCTGCGCTCCTGAGCCAAGCCGCATCGGGGCTGAGGTTTGTTCCCCGAGCCCAGTTTCCCTTTGCAGAATGCAGCTCCTAGCAGCGCGTTTTGTGCGGTTTCGGAGCTAGGCCCTAGGTGGGGCCCTCCCGAGCTGGCTCTGGGGGGGTTGCTAGGGCCAGTGCACACAGGGCTTCTTCAGGCCAAATCAGCCTTCTCCGCGAAGGAGAAGACGTTTGGAGTGGGTTTCCAGCGGCGGAGACCACCAGCCAAGCAGCAGTGCCCACGGAGCCAGAGGCAGCCCAGACCCTCCCTGGCCCTATGGGGAGCCTAGGGCTAGGTGAGAACCAGGCAGGCGCTGCGCTCCTGAGCCAAGCCGCATCGGGGCTGAGGTTTGTTCCCCGAGCCCAGTTTCCCTTTGCAGAATGCAGCTCCTAGCAGCGCGTTTTGTGCGGTTTCGGAGCTAGGCCCTAGGTGGGGCCCTCCCGAGCTGGCTCTGGGGGGGTTGCTAGGGCCAGTGCACACAGGGCTTCTTCAGGCCAAATCAGCCTTCTCCGCGAAGGAGAAGACGTTTGGAGTTGGTTTCCAGCGGCGGAGACCACCAGCCAAGCAGCAGTGCCCACGGAGCCAGAGGCAGCCCAGACCCTCCTTGGCCCTATGGGGAGCCTAGGGCTAGGTGAGAAGCAGGCAGGCGCTGCGCTCCTGAGCCAAGCCGCATCGAGGCTGAGGTTTGTTCCCCGAGCCCAGTTTCCCTTTGCAGAATGCAGCTCCTAGCAGCGCGTTTTGTGCGGTTTCGGAGCTAGGCCCTAGGTGGGGCCCTCCCGAGCTGGCTCTGGGGGGGTTGCTAGGGCCAGTGCACACAGGGCTTCTTCAGGCCAAATCAGCCTTCTCCGCGAAGGAGAAGACGTTTGGAGTGGGTTTCCAGCGGCGGAGACCACCAGCCAAGCAGCAGTGCCCACGGAGCCAGAGGCAGCCCAGACCCTCCCTGGCCCTATGGGGAGCCTAGGGCTAGGTGAGAACCAGGCAGGCGCTGCGCTCCTGAGCCAAGCCGCATCGGGGCTGAGGTTTGTTCCCCGAGCCCAGTTTCCCTTTGCAGAATGCAGCTCCTAGCAGCGCGTTTTGTGCGGTTTCGGAGCTAGGCCCTAGGTGGGGCCCTCCCGAGCTGGCTCTGGGGGGGTTGCTAGGGCCTGTGCACACAGGGCTTCTTCAGGCCAAATCAGCCTTCTCCGCGAAGGAGAAGACGTTTGGAGTTGGTTTCCAGCGGCGGAGACCACCAGCCAAGCAGCAGTGCCCACGGAGCCAGAGGCAGCCCAGACCCTCCCTGGCCCTATGGGGAGCCTAGGGCTAGGTGAGAAGCAGGCAGGCGCTGCGCTCCTGAGCCAAGCCGCATCGGGGCTGAGGTTTGTTCCCCGAGCCCAGTTTCCCTTTGCAGAATGCAGCTCCTAGCAGCGCGTTTTGTGCGGTTTCGGAGCTAGGCCCTAGGTGGGGCCCTCCCGAGCTGGCTCTGGGGGGGTTGCTAGGGCCAGTGCACACAGGGCTTCTTCAGGCCAAATCAGCCTTCTCCGCGAAGGAGAAGACGTTTGGAGTTGGTTTCCAGCGGCGGAGACCACCAGCCAAGCAGCAGTGCCCACGGAGCCAGAGGCAGCCCAGACCCTCCTTGGCCCTATGGGGAGCCTAGGGCTAGGTGAGAAGCAGGCAGGCGCTGCGCTCCTGAGCCAAGCCGCATCGGGGCTGAGGTTTGTTCCCCGAGCCCAGTTTCCCTTTGCAGAATGCAGCTCCTAGCAGCGCGTTTTGTGCGGTTTCGGAGCTAGGCCCTAGGTGGGGCCCTCCCGAGCTGGCTCTGGGGGGGTTGCTAGGGCCAGTGCACACAGGGCTTCTTCAGGCCAAATCAGCCTTCTCCGCGAAGGAGAAGACGTTTGGAGTTGGTTTCCAGCGGCGGAGACCACCAGCCAAGCAGCAGTGCCCAGGGCGCCAGAGGCAGCCCAGACCCTCCTTGGCCCTATGGGGACCCTAGGGCTAGGTGAGAACCAGGCAGGCGCTGCGCTCCTGAGCCAAGCCGCATCGGGGCTGAGGTTTGTTCCCCGAGCCCAGTTTCCCTTTGCAGAATGCAGCTCCTAGCAGCGCGTTTTGTGCGGTTTCGGAGCTAGGCCCTAGGTGGGGCCCTCCCGAGCTGGCTCTGGGGGGGTTGCTAGGGCCAGTGCACACAGGGCTTCTTCAGGCCAAATCAGCCTTCTCCGCGAAGGAGAAGACGTTTGGAGTTGGTTTCCAGCGGCGGAGACCACCAGCCAAGCAGCAGTGCCCACGGAGCCAGAGGCAGCCCAGACCCTCCCTGGCCCTATGGGGAGCCTAGGGCTAGGTGAGAACCAGGCAGGCGCTGCGCTCCTGAGCCAAGCCGCATCGGGGCTGAGGTTTGTTCCCCGAGCCCAGTTTCCCTTTGCAGAATGCAGCTCCAAGCAGCGCGTTTTGTGCGGTTTCGGAGCTAGGCCCTAGGTGGGGCCCTCCCGAGCTGGCTCTGGGGGGGTTGCTAGGGCCAGTGCACACAGGGCTTCTTCAGGCCAAATCAGCCTTCTCCGCGAAGGAGAAGACGTTTGGAGTGGGTTTCCAGCGGCGGAGACCACCAGCCAAGCAGCAGTGCCCACGGAGCCAGAGGCAGCCCAGACCCTCCCTGGCCCTATGGGGAGCCTAGGGCTAGGTGAGAACCAGGCAGGCGCTGCGCTCCTGAGCCAAGCCGCATCGGGGCTGAGGTTTGTTCCCCGAGCCCAGTTTCCCTTTGCAGAATGCAGCTCCTAGCAGCGCGTTTTGTGCGGTTTCGGAGCTAGGCCCTAGGTGGGGCCCTCCCGAGCTGGCTCTGGGGGGGTTGCTAGGGCCAGTGCACACAGGGCTTCTTCAGGCCAAATCAGCCTTCTCCGCGAAGGAGAAGACGTTTGGAGTTGGTTTCCAGCGGCGGAGACCACCAGCCAAGCAGCAGTGCCCACGGAGCCAGAGGCAGCCCAGACCCTCCTTGGCCCTATGGGGAGCCTAGGGCTAGGTGAGAAGCAGGCAGGCGCTGCGCTCCTGAGCCAAGCCGCATCGGGGCTGAGGTTTGTTCCCCGAGCCCAGTTTCCCTTTGCAGAATGCAGCTCCTAGCAGCGCGTTTTGTGCGGTTTCGGAGCTAGGCCCTAGGTGGGGCCCTCCCGAGCTGGCTCTGGGGGGGTTGCTAGGGCCAGTGCACACAGGGCTTCTTCAGGCCAAATCAGCCTTCTCCGCGAAGGAGAAGACGTTTGGAGTGGGTTTCCAGCGGCGGAGACCACCAGCCAAGCAGCAGTGCCCACGGAGCCAGAGGCAGCCCAGACCCTCCCTGGCCCTATGGGGAGCCTAGGGCTAGGTGAGAAGCAGGCAGGCGCTGCGCTCCTGAGCCAAGCCGCATCGGGGCTGAGGTTTGTTCCCCGAGCCCAGTTTCCCTTTGCAGAATGCAGCTCCTAGCAGCGCGTTTTGTGCGGTTTCGGAGCTAGGCCCTAGGTGGGGCCCTCCCGAGCTGGCTCTGGGGGGGTTGCTAGGGCCAGTGCACACAGGGCTTCTTCAGGCCAAATCAGCCTTCTCCGCGAAGGAGAAGACGTTTGGAGTTGGTTTCCAGCGGCGGAGACCACCAGCCAAGCAGCAGTGCCCAGGGAGCCAGAGGCAGCCCAGACCCTCCTTGGCCCTATGGGGAGCCTAGGGCTAGGTGAGAACCAGGCAGGCGCTGCGCTCCTGAGCCAAGCCGCATCGGGGCTGAGGTTTGTTCCCCGAGCCCAGTTTCCCTTTGCAGAATGCAGCTCCTAGCAGCGCGTTTTGTGCGGTTTCGGAGCTAGGCCCTAGGTGGGGCCCTCCCGAGCTGGCTCTGGGGGGGTTGCTAGGGCCAGTGCACACAGGGCTTCTTCAGGCCAAATCAGCCTTCTCCGCGAAGGAGAAGACGTTTGGAGTTGGTTTCCAGCGGCGGAGACCACCAGCCAAGCAGCAGTGCCCACGGAGCCAGAGGCAGCCCAGACCCTCCCTGGCCCTATGGGGAGCCTAGGGCTAGGTGAGAACCAGGCAGGCGCTGCGCTCCTGAGCCAAGCCGCATCGGGGCTGAGGTTTGTTCCCCGAGCCCAGTTTCCCTTTGCAGAATGCAGCTCCAAGCAGCGCGTTTTGTGCGGTTTCGGAGCTAGGCCCTAGGTGGGGCCCTCCCGAGCTGGCTCTGGGGGGGTTGCTAGGGCCAGTGCACACAGGGCTTCTTCAGGCCAAATCAGCCTTCTCCGCGAAGGAGAAGACGTTTGGAGTGGGTTTCCAGCGGCGGAGACCACCAGCCAAGCAGCAGTGCCCACGGAGCCAGAGGCAGCCCAGACCCTCCCTGGCCCTATGGGGAGCCTAGGGCTAGGTGAGAACCAGGCAGGCGCTGCGCTCCTGAGCCAAGCCGCATCGGGGCTGAGGTTTGTTCCCCGAGCCCAGTTTCCCTTTGCAGAATGCAGCTCCTAGCAGCGCGTTTTGTGCGGTTTCGGAGCTAGGCCCTAGGTGGGGCCCTCCCGAGCTGGCTCTGGGGGGGTTGCTAGGGCCAGTGCACACAGGGCTTCTTCAGGCCAAATCAGCCTTCTCCGCGAAGGAGAAGACGTTTGGAGTTGGTTTCCAGCGGCGGAGACCACCAGCCAAGCAGCAGTGCCCACGGAGCCAGAGGCAGCCCAGACCCTCCTTGGCCCTATGGGGAGCCTAGGGCTAGGTGAGAAGCAGGCAGGCGCTGCGCTCCTGAGCCAAGCCGCATCGGGGCTGAGGTTTGTTCCCCGAGCCCAGTTTCCCTTTGCAGAATGCAGCTCCTAGCAGCGCGTTTTGTGCGGTTTCGGAGCTAGGCCCTAGGTGGGGCCCTCCCGAGCTGGCTCTGGGGGGGTTGCTAGGGCCAGTGCACACAGGGCTTCTTCAGGCCAAATCAGCCTTCTCCACGAAGGAGAAGACGTTTGGAGTGGGTTTCCAGCGGCGGAGACCACCAGCCAAGCAGCAGTGCCCACGGAGCCAGAGGCAGCCCAGACCCTCCCTGGCCCTATGGGGAGCCTAGGGCTAGGTGAGAAGCAGGCAGGCGCTGCGCTCCTGAGCCAAGCCGCATCGGGGCTGAGGTTTGTTCCCCGAGCCCAGTTTCCCTTTGCAGAATGCAGCTCCTAGCAGCGCGTTTTGTGCGGTTTCGGAGCTAGGCCCTAGGTGGGGCCCTCCCGAGCTGGCTCTGGGGGGGTTGCTAGGGCCAGTGCACACAGGGCTTCTTCAGGCCAAATCAGCCTTCTCCGCGAAGGAGAAGACGTTTGGAGTTGGTTTCCAGCGGCGGAGACCACCAGCCAAGCAGCAGTGCCCACGGAGCCAGAGGCAGCCCAGACCCTCCTTGGCCCTATGGGGAGCCTAGGGCTAGGTGAGAACCAGGCAGGCGCTGCGCTCCTGAGCCAAGCCGCATCGGGGCTGAGGTTTGTTCCCCGAGCCCAGTTTCCCTTTGCAGAATGCAGCTCCTAGCAGCGCGTTTTGTGCGGTTTCGGAGCTAGGCCCTAGGTGGGGCCCTCCCGAGCTGGCTCTGGGGGGGTTGCTAGGGCCAGTGCACACAGGGCTTCTTCAGGCCAAATCAGCCTTCTCCGCGAAGGAGAAGACGTTTGGAGTTGGTTTCCAGCGGCGGAGACCACCAGCCAAGCAGCAGTGCCCACGGAGCCAGAGGCAGCCCAGACCCTCCTTGGCCCTATGGGGAGCCTAGGGCTAGGTGAGAAGCAGGCAGGCGCTGCGCTCCTGAGCCAAGCCGCATCGGGGCTGAGGTTTGTTCCCCGAGCCCAGTTTCCCTTTGCAGAATGCAGCTCCTAGCAGCGCGTTTTGTGCGGTTTCGGAGCTAGGCCCTAGGTGGGGCCCTCCCGAGCTGGCTCTGGGGGGGTTGCTAGGGCCAGTGCACACAGGGCTTCTTCAGGCCAAATCAGCCTTCTCCGCGAAGGAGAAGACGTTTGGAGTGGGTTTCCAGCGGCGGAGACCACCAGCCAAGCAGCAGTGCCCACGGAGCCAGAGGCAGCCCAGACCCTCCCTGGCCCTATGGGGAGCCTAGGGCTAGGTGAGAACCAGGCAGGCGCTGCGCTCCTGAGCCAAGCCGCATCGGGGCTGAGGTTTGTTCCCCGAGCCCAGTTTCCCTTTGCAGAATGCAGCTCCTAGCAGCGCGTTTTGTGCGGTTTCGGAGCTAGGCCCTAGGTGGGGCCCTCCCGAGCTGGCTCTGGGGGGGTTGCTAGGGCCAGTGCACACAGGGCTTCTTCAGGCCAAATCAGCCTTCTCCGCGAAGGAGAAGACGTTTGGAGTTGGTTTCCAGCGGCGGAGACCACCAGCCAAGCAGCAGTGCCCACGGAGCCAGAGGCAGCCCAGACCCTCCTTGGCCCTATGGGGAGCCTAGGGCTAGGTGAGAAGCAGGCAGGCGCTGCGCTCCTGAGCCAAGCCGCATCGGGGCTGAGGTTTGTTCCCCGAGCCCAGTTTCCCTTTGCAGAATGCAGCTCCTAGCAGCGCGTTTTGTGCGGTTTCGGAGCTAGGCCCTAGGTGGGGCCCTCCCGAGCTGGCTCTGGGGGGGTTGCTAGGGCCAGTGCACACAGGGCTTCTTCAGGCCAAATCAGCCTTCTCCGCGAAGGAGAAGACGTTTGGAGTGGGTTTCCAGCGGCGGAGACCACCAGCCAAGCAGCAGTGCCCACGGAGCCAGAGGCAGCCCAGACCCTCCCTGGCCCTATGGGGAGCCTAGGGCTAGGTGAGAACCAGGCAGGCGCTGCGCTCCTGAGCCAAGCCGCATCGGGGCTGAGGTTTGTTCCCCGAGCCCAGTTTCCCTTTGCAGAATGCAGCTCCTAGCAGCGCGTTTTGTGCGGTTTCGGAGCTAGGCCCTAGGTGGGGCCCTCCCGAGCTGGCTCTGGGGGGGTTGCTAGGGCCTGTGCACACAGGGCTTCTTCAGGCCAAATCAGCCTTCTCCGCGAAGGAGAAGACGTTTGGAGTTGGTTTCCAGCGGCGGAGACCACCAGCCAAGCAGCAGTGCCCACGGAGCCAGAGGCAGCCCAGACCCTCCCTGGCCCTATGGGGAGCCTAGGGCTAGGTGAGAAGCAGGCAGGCGCTGCGCTCCTGAGCCAAGCCGCATCGGGGCTGAGGTTTGTTCCCCGAGCCCAGTTTCCCTTTGCAGAATGCAGCTCCTAGCAGCGCGTTTTGTGCGGTTTCGGAGCTAGGCCCTAGGTGGGGCCCTCCCGAGCTGGCTCTGGGGGGGTTGCTAGGGCCAGTGCACACAGGGCTTCTTCAGGCCAAATCAGCCTTCTCCGCGAAGGAGAAGACGTTTGGAGTTGGTTTCCAGCGGCGGAGACCACCAGCCAAGCAGCAGTGCCCACGGAGCCAGAGGCAGCCCAGACCCTCCTTGGCCCTATGGGGAGCCTAGGGCTAGGTGAGAAGCAGGCAGGCGCTGCGCTCCTGAGCCAAGCCGCATCGGGGCTGAGGTTTGTTCCCCGAGCCCAGTTTCCCTTTGCAGAATGCAGCTCCTAGCAGCGCGTTTTGTGCGGTTTCGGAGCTAGGCCCTAGGTGGGGCCCTCCCGAGCTGGCTCTGGGGGGGTTGCTAGGGCCAGTGCACACAGGGCTTCTTCAGGCCAAATCAGCCTTCTCTGCGAAGGAGAAGACGTTTGGAGTTGGTTTCCAGCGGCGGAGACCACCAGCCAAGCAGCAGTGCCCAGGGAGCCAGAGGCAGCCCAGACCCTCCTTGGCCCTATGGGGACCCTAGGGCTAGGTGAGAACCAGGCAGGCGCTGCGCTCCTGAGCCAAGCCGCATCGGGGCTGAGGTTTGTTCCCCGAGCCCAGTTTCCCTTTGCAGAATGCAGCTCCTAGCAGCGCGTTTTGTGCGGTTTCGGAGCTAGGCCCTAGGTGGGGCCCTCCCGAGCTGGCTCTGGGGGGGTTGCTAGGGCCAGTGCACACAGGGCTTCTTCAGGCCAAATCAGCCTTCTCCGCGAAGGAGAAGACGTTTGGAGTTGGTTTCCAGCGGCGGAGACCACCAGCCAAGCAGCAGTGCCCACGGAGCCAGAGGCAGCCCAGACCCTCCCTGGCCCTATGGGCAGCCTAGGGCTAGGTGAGAACCAGGCAGGCGCTGCGCTCCTGAGCCAAGCCGCATCGGGGCTGAGGTTTGTTCCCCGAGCCCAGTTTCCCTTTGCAGAATGCAGCTCCTAGCAGCGCGTTTTGTGCGGTTTCGGAGCTAGGCCCTAGGTGGGGCCCTCCCGAGCTGGCTCTGGGGGGGTTGCTAGGGCCAGTGCACACAGGGCTTCTTCAGGCCAAATCAGCCTTCTCCGCGAAGGAGAAGACGTTTGGAGTGGGTTTCCAGCGGCGGAGACCACCAGCCAAGCAGCAGTGCCCACGGAGCCAGAGGCAGCCCAGACCCTCCCTGGCCCTATGGGGAGCCTAGGGCTAGGTGAGAAGCAGGCAGGCGCTGCGCTCCTGAGCCAAGCCGCATCGGGGCTGAGGTTTGTTCCCCGAGCCCAGTTTCCCTTTGCAGAATGCAGCTCCTAGCAGCGCGTTTTGTGCGGTTTCGGAGCTAGGCCCTAGGTGGGGCCCTCCCGAGCTGGCTCTGGGGGGGTTGCTAGGGCCAGTGCACACAGGGCTTCTTCAGGCCAAATCAGCCTTCTCCGCGAAGGAGAAGACGTTTGGAGTGGGTTTCCAGCGGCGGAGACCACCAGCCAAGCAGCAGTGCCCACGGAGCCAGAGGCAGCAAAGACCCTGCCTGGCCCTATGGGCAGCCTAGGGCTAGGTGAGAACCAGGCAGGCGCTGCGCTCCTGAGCCAAGCCGCATCGGGGCTGAGGTTTGTTCCCCGAGCCCAGTTTCCCTTTGCAGAATGCAGCTCCTAGCAGCGCGTTTTGTGCGGTTTCGGAGCTAGGCTCTAGGTGGGGCCCTCCCGAGCTGGCTCTGGGGGGGTTGCTAGGGCCAGTGCACACAGGGCTTCTTCAGGCCAAATCAGCCTTCTCCGCGAAGGAGAAGACGTTTGGAGTTGGTTTCCAGCGGCGGAGACCACCAGCCAAGCAGCAGTGCCCACGGAGCCAGAGGCAGCTCAGACCCTCCCTGGCCCTGTGGGGAGCCTAGGGCTAGGTGAGAACCAGGCAGGCGCTGCGCTCCTGAGCCAAGCCGCATCGGGGCTGAGGTTTGTTCCCCGAGCCCAGTTTCCCTTTGCAGAATGCAGCTCCTAGCAGCGCGTTTTGTGCGGTTTCGGAGCTAGGCCCTAGGTGGGGCCCTCCCGAGCTGGCTCTGGGGGGTTGCTAGGGCCAGTGCACACAGGGCTTCTTCAGGCCAAATCAGCCTTCTCCGCGAAGGAGAAGACGTTTGGAGTGGGTTTCCAGCGGCGGAGACCACCAGCCAAGCAGCAGTGCCCACGGAGCCAGAGGCAGCCCAGACCCTCCTTGGCCCTATGGGGAGCCTAGGGCTAGGTGAGAAGCAGGCAGGCGCTGCGCTCCTGAGCCAAGCCGCATCGGGGCTGAGGTTTGTTCCCCGAGCCCAGTTTCCCTTTGCAGAATGCAGCTCCTAGCAGCGCGTTTTGTGCGGTTTCGGAGCTAGGCCCTAGGTGGGGCCCTCCCGAGCTGGCTCTGGGGGGGTTGCTAGGGCCAGTGCACACAGGGCTTCTTCAGGCCAAATCAGCCTTCTCCGCGAAGGAGAAGACGTTTGGAGTTGGTTTCCAGCGGCGGAGACCACCAGCCAAGCAGCAGTGCCCACGGAGCCAGAGGCAGCCCAGACCCTCCTTGGCCCTATGGGGAGCCTAGGGCTAGGTGAGAACCAGGCAGGCGCTGCGCTCCTGAGCCAAGCCGCATCGGGGCTGAGGTTTGTTCCCCGAGCCCAGTTTCCCTTTGCAGAATGCAGCTCCTAGCAGCGCGTTTTGTGCGGTTTCGGAGCTAGGCCCTAGGTGGGGCCCTCCCGAGCTGGCTCTGGGGGGGTTGCTAGGGCCAGTGCACACAGGGCTTCTTCAGGCCAAATCAGCCTTCTCCGCGAAGGAGAAGACGTTTGGAGTGGGTTTCCAGCGGCGGAGACCACCAGCCAAGCAGCAGTGCCCAGGGAGCCAGAGGCAGCCCAGACCCTCCTTGGCCCTATGGGGACCCTAGGGCTAGGTGAGAACCAGGCAGGCGCTGCGCTCCTGAGCCAAGCCGCATCGGGGCTGAGGTTTGTTCCCCGAGCCCAGTTTCCCTTTGCAGAATGCAGCTCCTAGCAGCGCGTTTTGTGCGGTTTCGGAGCTAGGCCCTAGGTGGGGCCCTCCCGAGCTGGCTCTGGGGGGGTTGCTAGGGCCAGTGCACACAGGGCTTCTTCAGGCCAAATCAGCCTTCTCCGCGAAGGAGAAGACGTTTGGAGTTGGTTTCCAGCGGCGGAGACCACCAGCCAAGCAGCAGTGCCCAGGGAGCCAGAGGCAGCCCAGACCCTCCCTGGCCCTATGGGGAGCCTAGGGCTAGGTGAGAAGCAGGCAGGCGCTGCGCTCCTGAGCCAAGCCGCATCGGGGCTGAGGTTTGTTCCCCGAGCCCAGTTTCCCTTTGCAGAATGCAGCTCCTAGCAGCGCGTTTTGTGCGGTTTCGGAGCTAGGCCCTAGGTGGGGCCCTCCCGAGCTGGCTCTGGGGGGGTTGCTAGGGCCAGTGCACACAGGGCTTCTTCAGGCCAAATCAGCCTTCTCCGCGAAGGAGAAGACGTTTGGAGTGGGTTTCCAGCGGCGGAGACCACCAGCCAAGCAGCAGTGCCCACGGAGCCAGAGGCAGCCCAGACCCTCCCTGGCCCTATGGGGAGCCTAGGGCTAGGTGAGAAGCAGGCAGGCGCTGCGCTCCTGAGCCAAGCCGCATCGGGGCTGAGGTTTGTTCCCCGAGCCCAGTTTCCCTTTGCAGAATGCAGCTCCTAGCAGCGCGTTTTGTGCGGTTTCGGAGCTAGGCCCTAGGTGGGGCCCTCCCGAGCTGGCTCTGGGGGGGTTGCTAGGGCCAGTGCACACAGGGCTTCTTCAGGCCAAATCAGCCTTCTCCGCGAAGGAGAAGACGTTTGGAGTGGGTTTCCAGCGGCGGAGACCACCAGCCAAGCAGCAGTGCCCACGGAGCCAGAGGCAGCAAAGACCCTGCCTGGCCCTATGGGCAGCCTAGGGCTAGGTGAGAACCAGGCAGGCGCTGCGCTCCTGAGCCAAGCCGCATCGGGGCTGAGGTTTGTTCCCCGAGCCCAGTTTCCCTTTGCAGAATGCAGCTCCTAGCAGCGCGTTTTGTGCGGTTTCGGAGCTAGGCCCTAGGTGGGGCCCTCCCGAGCTGGCTCTGGGGGGGTTGCTAGGGCCAGTGCACACAGGGCTTCTTCAGGCCAAATCAGCCTTCTCCGCGAAGGAGAAGACGTTTGGAGTTGGTTTCCAGCGGCGGAGACCACCAGCCAAGCAGCAGTGCCCACGGAGCCAGAGGCAGCTCAGACCCTCCCTGGCCCTATGGGGAGCCTAGGGCTAGGTGAGAAGCAGGCAGGCGCTGCGCTCCTGAGCCAAGCCGCATCGGGGCTGAGGTTTGTTCCCCGAGCCCAGTTTCCCTTTGCAGAATGCAGCTCCTAGCAGCGCGTTTTGTGCGGTTTCGGAGCTAGGCCCGAGGTGGGGCCCTCCCGAGCTGGCTCTGGGGGGTTGCTAGGGCCAGTGCACACAGGGCTTCTTCAGGCCAAATCAGCCTTCTCCGCGAAGGAGAAGACGTTTGGAGTTGGTTTCCAGCGGCGGAGACCACCAGCCAAGCAGCAGTGCCCACGGAGCCAGAGGCAGCCCAGACCCTCCCTGGCCCTATGGGGAGCCTAGGGCTAGGTGAGAAGCAGGCAGGCGCTGCGCTCCTGAGCCAAGCCGCATCGGGGCTGAGGTTTGTTCCCCGAGCCCAGTTTCCCTTTGCAGAATGCAGCTCCTAGCAGCGCGTTTTGTGCGGTTTCGGAGCTAGGCCCTAGGTGGGGCCCTCCCGAGCTGGCTCTGGGGGGGTTGCTAGGGCCAGTGCACACAGGGCTTCTTCAGGCCAAATCAGCCTTCTCCGCGAAGGAGAAGACGTTTGGAGTTGGTTTCCAGCGGCGGAGACCACCAGCCAAGCAGCAGTGCCCACGGAGCCAGAGGCAGCCCAGACCCTCCTTGGCCCTATGGGCAGCCTAGGGCTAGGTGAGAACCAGGCAGGCGCTGCGCTCCTGAGCCAAGCCGCATCGGGGCTGAGGTTTGTTCCCCGAGCCCAGTTTCCCTTTGCAGAATGCAGCTCCTAGCAGCGCGTTTTGTGCGGTTTCGGAGCTAGGCCCTAGGTGGGGCCCTCCCGAGCTGGCTCTGGGGGGGTTGCTAGGGCCAGTGCACACAGGGCTTCTTCAGGCCAAATCAGCCTTCTCCGCGAAGGAGAAGACGTTTGGAGTTGGTTTCCAGCGGCGGAGACCACCAGCCAAGCAGCAGTGCCCAGGGAGCCAGAGGCAGCCCAGACCCTCCTTGGCCCTATGGGGAGCCTAGGGCTAGGTGAGAAGCAGGCAGGCGCTGCGCTCCTGAGCCAAGCCGCATCGGGGCTGAGGTTTGTTCCCCGAGCCCAGTTTCCCTTTGCAGAATGCAGCTCCTAGCAGCGCGTTTTGTGCGGTTTCCGAGCTAGGCCCTAGGTGGGGCCCTCCCGAGCTGGCTCTGGGGGGGTTGCTAGGGCCAGTGCACACAGGGCTTCTTCAGGCCAAATCAGCCTTCTCCGCGAAGGAGAAGACGTTTGGAGTGGGTTTCCAGCGGCGGAGACCACCAGCCAAGCAGCAGTGCCCACGGAGCCAGAGGCAGCCCAGACCCTCCCTGGCCCTATGGGGAGCCTAGGGCTAGGTGAGAAGCAGGCAGGCGCTGCGCTCCTGAGCCAAGCCGCATCGGGGCTGAGGTTTGTTCCCCGAGCCCAGTTTCCCTTTGCAGAATGCAGCTCCTAGCAGCGCGTTTTGTGCGGTTTCGGAGCTAGGCCCTAGGTGGGGCCCTCCCGAGCTGGCTCTGGGGGGGTTGCTAGGGCCAGTGCACACAGGGCTTCTTCAGGCCAAATCAGCCTTCTCCGCGAAGGAGAAGACGTTTGGAGTTGGTTTCCAGCGGCGGAGACCACCAGCCAAGCAGCAGTGCCCACGGAGCCAGAGGCAGCCCAGACCCTCCCTGGCCCTATGGGCAGCCTAGGGCTAGGTGAGAACCAGGCAGGCGCTGCGCTCCTGAGCCAAGCCGCATCGGGGCTGAGGTTTGTTCCCCGAGCCCAGTTTCCCTTTGCAGAATGCAGCTCCAAGCAGCGCGTTTTGTGCGGTTTCCGAGCTAGGCCCTAGGTGGGGCCCTCCCGAGCTGGCTCTGGGGGGGTTGCTAGGGCCAGTGCACACAGGGCTTCTTCAGGCCAAATCAGCCTTCTCCGCGAAGGAGAAGACGTTTGGAGTTGGTTTCCAGCGGCGGAGACCACCAGCCAAGCAGCAGTGCCCACGGAGCCAGAGGCAGCCCAGACCCTCCCTGGCCCTGTGGGGAGCCTAGGGCTAGGTGAGAACCAGGCAGGCGCTGCGCTCCTGAGCCAAGCCGCATCGGGGCTGAGGTTTGTTCCCCGAGCCCAGTTTCCCTTTGCAGAATGCAGCTCCTAGCAGCGCGTTTTGTGCGGTTTCGGAGCTAGGCCCTAGGTGGGGCCCTCCCGAGCTGGCTCTGGGGGGGTTGCTAGGGCCAGTGCACACAGGGCTTCTTCAGGCCAAATCAGCCTTCTCCGCGAAGGAGAAGACGTTTGGAGTTGGTTTCCAGCGGCGGAGACCACCAGCCAAGCAGCAGTGCCCACGGAGCCAGAGGCAGCCCAGACCCTCCTTGGCCCTATGGGGAGCCTAGGGCTAGGTGAGAACCAGGCAGGCGCTGCGCTCCTGAGCCAAGCCGCATCGGGGCTGAGGTTTGTTCCCCGAGCCCAGTTTCCCTTTGCAGAATGCAGCTCCTAGCAGCGCGTTTTGTGCGGTTTCGGAGCTAGGCCCTAGGTGGGGCCCTCCCGAGCTGGCTCTGGGGGGGTTGCTAGGGCCAGTGCACACAGGGCTTCTTCAGGCCAAATCAGCCTTCTCCGCGAAGGAGAAGACGTTTGGAGTTGGTTTCCAGCGGCGGAGACCACCAGCCAAGCAGCAGTGCCCACGGAGCCAGAGGCAGCCCAGACCCTCCCTGGCCCTATGGGGAGCCTAGGGCTAGGTGAGAACCAGGCAGGCGCTGCGCTCCTGAGCCAAGCCGCATCGGGGCTGAGGTTTGTTCCCCGAGCCCAGTTTCCCTTTGCAGAATGCAGCTCCTAGCAGCGCGTTTTGTGCGGTTTCGGAGCTAGGCCCTAGGTGGGGCCCTCCCGAGCTGGCTCTGGGGGGGTTGCTAGGGCCAGTGCACACAGGGCTTCTTCAGGCCAAATCAGCCTTCTCCGCGAAGGAGAAGACGTTTGGAGTTGGTTTCCAGCGGCGGAGACCACCAGCCAAGCAGCAGTGCCCACGGAGCCAGAGGCAGCCCAGACCCTCCCTGGCCCTATGGGCAGCCTAGGGCTAGGTGAGAAGCAGGCAGGCGCTGCGCTCCTGAGCCAAGCCGCATCGGGGCTGAGGTTTGTTCCCCGAGCCCAGTTTCCCTTTGCAGAATGCAGCTCCTAGCAGCGCGTTTTGTGCGGTTTCGGAGCTAGGCCCTAGGTGGGGCCCTCCCGAGCTGGCTCTGGGGGGGTTGCTAGGGCCAGTGCACACAGGGCTTCTTCAGGCCAAATCAGCCTTCTCCGCGAAGGAGAAGACGTTTGGAGTTGGTTTCCAGCGGCGGAGACCACCAGCCAAGCAGCAGTGCCCACGGAGCCAGAGGCAGCCCAGACCCTCCCTGGCCCTATGGGGAGCCTAGGGCTAGGTGAGAAGCAGGCAGGCGCTGCGCTCCTGAGCCAAGCCGCATCGGGGCTGAGGTTTGTTCCCCGAGCCCAGTTTCCCTTTGCAGAATGCAGCTCCTAGCAGCGCGTTTTGTGCGGTTTCGGAGCTAGGCCCTAGGTGGGGCCCTCCCGAGCTGGCTCTGGGGGGGTTGCTAGGGCCAGTGCACACAGGGCTTCTTCAGGCCAAATCAGCCTTCTCCGCGAAGGAGAAGACGTTTGGAGTGGGTTTCCAGCGGCGGAGACCACCAGCCAAGCAGCAGTGCCCACGGAGCCAGAGGCAGCAAAGACCCTGCCTGGCCCTATGGGCAGCCTAGGGCTAGGTGAGAACCAGGCAGGCGCTGCGCTCCTGAGCCAAGCCGCATCGGGGCTGAGGTTTGTTCCCCGAGCCCAGTTTCCCTTTGCAGAATGCAGCTCCTAGCAGCGCGTTTTGTGCGGTTTCGGAGCTAGGCCCTAGGTGGGGCCCTCCCGAGCTGGCTCTGGGGGGGTTGCTAGGGCCAGTGCACACAGGGCTTCTTCAGGCCAAATCAGCCTTCTCCGCGAAGGAGAAGACGTTTGGAGTTGGTTTCCAGCGGCGGAGACCACCAGCCAAGCAGCAGTGCCCACGGAGCCAGAGGCAGCCCAGACCCTCCCTGGCCCTATGGGGAGCCTAGGGCTAGGTGAGAAGCAGGCAGGCGCTGCGCTCCTGAGCCAAGCCGCATCGGGGCTGAGGTTTGTTCCCCGAGCCCAGTTTCCCTTTGCAGAATGCAGCTCCTAGCAGCGCGTTTTGTGCGGTTTCGGAGCTAGGCCCTAGGTGGGGCCCTCCCGAGCTGGCTCTGGGGGGGTTGCTAGGGCCAGTGCACACAGGGCTTCTTCAGGCCAAATCAGCCTTCTCCGCGAAGGAGAAGACGTTTGGAGTGGGTTTCCAGCGGCGGAGACCACCAGCCAAGCAGCAGTGCCCACGGAGCCAGAGGCAGCCCAGACCCTCCTTGGCCCTATGGGGAGCCTAGGGCTAGGTGAGAACCAGGCAGGCGCTGCGCTCCTGAGCCAAGCCGCATCGGGGCTGAGGTTTGTTCCCCGAGCCCAGTTTCCCTTTGCAGAATGCAGCTCCTAGCAGCGCGTTTTGTGCGGTTTCGGAGCTAGGCCCTAGGTGGGGCCCTCCCGAGCTGGCTCTGGGGGGGTTGCTAGGGCCAGTGCACACAGGGCTTCTTCAGGCCAAATCAGCCTTCTCCGCGAAGGAGAAGACGTTTGGAGTTGGTTTCCAGCGGCGGAGACCACCAGCCAAGCAGCAGTGCCCACGGAGCCAGAGGCAGCCCAGACCCTCCCTGGCCCTATGGGGAGCCTAGGGCTAGGTGAGAAGCAGGCAGGCGCTGCGCTCCTGAGCCAAGCCGCATCGGGGCTGAGGTTTGTTCCCCGAGCCCAGTTTCCCTTTGCAGAATGCAGCTCCTAGCAGCGCGTTTTGTGCGGTTTCGGAGCTAGGCCCTAGGTGGGGCCCTCCCGAGCTGGCTCTGGGGGGGTTGCTAGGGCCAGTGCACACAGGGCTTCTTCAGGCCAAATCAGCCTTCTCCGCGAAGGAGAAGACGTTTGGAGTGGGTTTCCAGCGGCGGAGACCACCAGCCAAGCAGCAGTGCCCACGGAGCCAGAGGCAGCCCAGACCCTCCCTGGCCCTATGGGGAGCCTAGGGCTAGGTGAGAACCAGACAGGCGCTGCGCTCCTGAGCCAAGCCGCATCGGGGCTGAGGTTTGTTCCCCGAGCCCAGTTTCCCTTTGCAGAATGCAGCTCCTAGCAGCGCGTTTTGTGCGGTTTCGGAGCTAGGCCCTAGGTGGGGCCCTCCCGAGCTGGCTCTGGGGGGGTTGCTAGGGCCAGTGCACACAGGGCTTCTTCAGGCCAAATCAGCCTTCTCCGCGAAGGAGAAGACGTTTGGAGTGGGTTTCCAGCGGCGGAGACCACCAGCCAAGCAGCAGTGCCCACGGAGCCAGAGGCAGCCCAGACCCTCCCTGGCCCTATGGGGAGCCTAGGGCTAGGTGAGAACCAGGCAGGCGCTGCGCTCCTGAGCCAAGCCGCATCGGGGCTGAGGTTTGTTCCCCGAGCCCAGTTTCCCTTTGCAGAATGCAGCTCCTAGCAGCGCGTTTTGTGCGGTTTCGGAGCTAGGCCCTAGGTGGGGCCCTCCCGAGCTGGCTCTGGGGGGGTTGCTAGGGCCAGTGCACACAGGGCTTCTTCAGGCCAAATCAGCCTTCTCCGCGAAGGAGAAGACGTTTGGAGTTGGTTTCCAGCGGCGGAGACCACCAGCCAAGCAGCAGTGCCCACGGAGCCAGAGGCAGCTCAGACCCTCCCTGGCCCTGTGGGGAGCCTAGGGCTAGGTGAGAACCAGGCAGGCGCTGCGCTCCTGAGCCAAGCCGCATCGGGGCTGAGGTTTGTTCCCCGAGCCCAGTTTCCCTTTGCAGAATGCAGCTCCTAGCAGCGCGTTTTGTGCGGTTTCGGAGCTAGGCCCTAGGTGGGGCCCTCCCGAGCTGGCTCTGGGGGGGTTGCTAGGGCCAGTGCACACAGGGCTTCTTCAGGCCAAATCAGCCTTCTCCGCGAAGGAGAAGACGTTTGGAGTTGGTTTCCAGCGGCGGAGACCACCAGCCAAGCAGCAGTGCCCACGGAGCCAGAGGCAGCCCAGACCCTCCCTGGCCCTATGGGGAGCCTAGGGCTAGGTGAGAAGCAGGCAGGCGCTGCGCTCCTGAGCCAAGCCGCATCGGGGCTGAGGTTTGTTCCCCGAGCCCAGTTTCCCTTTGCAGAATGCAGCTCCTAGCAGCGCGTTTTGTGCGGTTTCGGAGCTAGGCCCTAGGTGGGGCCCTCCCGAGCTGGCTCTGGGGGGGTTGCTAGGGCCAGTGCACACAGGGCTTCTTCAGGCCAAATCAGCCTTCTCCGCGAAGGAGAAGACGTTTGGAGTTGGTTTCCAGCGGCGGAGACCACCAGCCAAGCAGCAGTGCCCAGGGAGCCAGAGGCAGCCCAGACCCTCCTTGGCCCTATGGGGAGCCTAGGGCTAGGTGAGAACCAGGCAGGCGCTGCGCTCCTGAGCCAAGCCGCATCGGGGCTGAGGTTTGTTCCCCGAGCCCAGTTTCCCTTTGCAGAATGCAGCTCCTAGCAGCGCGTTTTGTGCGGTTTCGGAGCTAGGCCCTAGGTGGGGCCCTCCCAAGCTGGCTCTGGGGGGGTTGCTAGGGCCAGTGCACACAGGGCTTCTTCAGGCCAAATCAGCCTTCTCCGCGAAGGAGAAGACGTTTGGAGTTGGTTTCCAGCGGCGGAGACCACCAGCCAAGCAGCAGTGCCCACGGAGCCAGAGGCAGCCCAGACCCTCCCTGGCCCTATGGGGAGCCTAGGGCTAGGTGAGAACCAGGCAGGCGCTGCGCTCCTGAGCCAAGCCGCATCGGGGCTGAGGTTTGTTCCCCGAGCCCAGTTTCCCTTTGCAGAATGCAGCTCCTAGCAGCGCGTTTTGTGCGGTTTCGGAGCTAGGCCCTAGGTGGGGCCCTCCCGAGCTGGCTCTGGGGGGGTTGCTAGGGCCAGTGCACACAGGGCTTCTTCAGGCCAAATCAGCCTTCTCCGCGAAGGAGAAGACGTTTGGAGTTGGTTTCCAGCGGCGGAGACCACCAGCCAAGCAGCAGTGCCCACGGAGCCAGAGGCAGCCCAGACCCTCCCTGGCCCTATGGGGAGCCTAGGGCTAGGTGAGAAGCAGGCAGGCGCTGCGCTCCTGAGCCAAGCCGCATCGGGGCTGAGGTTTGTTCCCCGAGCCCAGTTTCCCTTTGCAGAATGCAGCTCCTAGCAGCGCGTTTTGTGCGGTTTCGGAGCTAGGCCCTAGGTGGGGCCCTCCCGAGCTGGCTCTGGGGGGGTTGCTAGGGCCAGTGCACACAGGGCTTCTTCAGGCCAAATCAGCCTTCTCCGCGAAGGAGAAGACGTTTGGAGTGGGTTTCCAGCGGCGGAGACCACCAGCCAAGCAGCAGTGCCCACGGAGCCAGAGGCAGCCCAGACCCTCCCTGGCCCTATGGGGAGCCTAGGGCTAGGTGAGAACCAGGCAGGCGCTGCGCTCCTGAGCCAAGCCGCATCGGGGCTGAGGTTTGTTCCCCGAGCCCAGTTTCCCTTTGCAGAATGCAGCTCCTAGCAGCGCGTTTTGTGCGGTTTCGGAGCTAGGCCCTAGGTGGGGCCCTCCCGAGCTGGCTCTGGGGGGGTTGCTAGGGCCAGTGCACACAGGGCTTCTTCAGGCCAAATCAGCCTTCTCCGCGAAGGAGAAGACGTTTGGAGTGGGTTTCCAGCGGCGGAGACCACCAGCCAAGCAGCAGTGCCCACGGAGCCAGAGGCAGCAAAGACCCTGCCTGGCCCTATGGGCAGCCTAGGGCTAGGTGAGAACCAGGCAGGCGCTGCGCTCCTGAGCCAAGCCGCATCGGGGCTGAGGTTTGTTCCCCGAGCCCAGTTTCCCTTTGCAGAATGCAGCTCCTAGCAGCGCGTTTTGTGCGGTTTCGGAGCTAGGCCCTAGGTGGGGCCCTCCCGAGCTGGCTCTGGGGGGGTTGCTAGGGCCAGTGCACACAGGGCTTCTTCAGGCCAAATCAGCCTTCTCCGCGAAGGAGAAGACGTTTGGAGTTGGTTTCCAGCGGCGGAGACCACCAGCCAAGCAGCAGTGCCCACGGAGCCAGAGGCAGCTCAGACCCTCCCTGGCCCTGTGGGGAGCCTAGGGCTAGGTGAGAACCAGGCAGGCGCTGCGCTCCTGAGCCAAGCCGCATCGGGGCTGAGGTTTGTTCCCCGAGCCCAGTTTCCCTTTGCAGAATGCAGCTCCTAGCAGCGCGTTTTGTGCGGTTTCGGAGCTAGGCCCTAGGTGGGGCCCTCCCGAGCTGGCTCTGGGGGGTTGCTAGGGCCAGTGCACACAGGGCTTCTTCAGGCCAAATCAGCCTTCTCCGCGAAGGAGAAGACGTTTGGAGTTGGTTTCCAGCGGCGGAGACCACCAGCCAAGCAGCAGTGCCCACGGAGCCAGAGGCAGCCCAGACCCTCCCTGGCCCTATGGGGAGCCTAGGGCTAGGTGAGAAGCAGGCAGGCGCTGCGCTCCTGAGCCAAGCCGCATCGGGGCTGAGGTTTGTTCCCCGAGCCCAGTTTCCCTTTGCAGAATGCAGCTCCTAGCAGCGCGTTTTGTGCGGTTTCGGAGCTAGGCCCTAGGTGGGGCCCTCCCGAGCTGGCTCTGGGGGGGTTGCTAGGGCCAGTGCACACAGGGCTTCTTCAGGCCAAATCAGCCTTCTCCGCGAAGGAGAAGACGTTTGGAGTTGGTTTCCAGCGGCGGAGACCACCAGCCAAGCAGCAGTGCCCAGGGAGCCAGAGGCAGCCCAGACCCTCCTTGGCCCTATGGGCAGCCTAGGGCTAGGTGAGAACCAGGCAGGCGCTGCGCTCCTGAGCCAAGCCGCATCGGGGCTGAGGTTTGTTCCCCGAGCCCAGTTTCCCTTTGCAGAATGCAGCTCCTAGCAGCGCGTTTTGTGCGGTTTCGGAGCTAGGCCCTAGGTGGGGCCCTCCCGAGCTGGCTCTGGGGGGGTTGCTAGGGCCAGTGCACACAGGGCTTCTTCAGGCCAAATCAGCCTTCTCCGCGAAGGAGAAGACGTTTGGAGTTGGTTTCCAGCGGCGGAGACCACCAGCCAAGCAGCAGTGCCCAGGGAGCCAGAGGCAGCCCAGACCCTCCTTGGCCCTATGGGGAGCCTAGGGCTAGGTGAGAACCAGGCAGGCGCTGCGCTCCTGAGCCAAGCCGCATCGGGGCTGAGGTTTGTTCCCCGAGCCCAGTTTCCCTTTGCAGAATGCAGCTCCTAGCAGCGCGTTTTGTGCGGTTTCGGAGCTAGGCCCTAGGTGGGGCCCTCCCGAGCTGGCTCTGGGGGGGTTGCTAGGGCCAGTGCACACAGGGCTTCTTCAGGCCAAATCAGCCTTCTCCGCGAAGGAGAAGACGTTTGGAGTGGGTTTCCAGCGGCGGAGACCACCAGCCAAGCAGCAGTGCCCACGGAGCCAGAGGCAGCCCAGACCCTCCCTGGCCCTATGGGGAGCCTAGGGCTAGGTGAGAAGCAGGCAGGCGCTGCGCTCCTGAGCCAAGCCGCATCGGGGCTGAGGTTTGTTCCCCGAGCCCAGTTTCCCTTTGCAGAATGCAGCTCCTAGCAGCGCGTTTTGTGCGGTTTCGGAGCTAGGCCCTAGGTGGGGCCCTCCCGAGCTGGCTCTGGGGGGGTTGCTAGGGCCAGTGCACACAGGGCTTCTTCAGGCCAAATCAGCCTTCTCCGCGAAGGAGAAGACGTTTGGAGTTGGTTTCCAGCGGCGGAGACCACCAGCCAAGCAGCAGTGCCCACGGAGCCAGAGGCAGCCCAGACCCTCCCTGGCCCTATGGGGAGCCTAGGGCTAGGTGAGAACCAGGCAGGCGCTGCGCTCCTGAGCCAAGCCGCATCGGGGCTGAGGTTTGTTCCCCGAGCCCAGTTTCCCTTTGCAGAATGCAGCTCCAAGCAGCGCGTTTTGTGCGGTTTCCGAGCTAGGCCCTAGGTGGGGCCCTCCCGAGCTGGCTCTGGGGGGGTTGCTAGGGCCAGTGCACACAGGGCTTCTTCAGGCCAAATCAGCCTTCTCCGCGAAGGAGAAGACGTTTGGAGTTGGTTTCCAGCGGCGGAGACCACCAGCCAAGCAGCAGTGCCCACGGAGCCAGAGGCAGCCCAGACCCTCCCTGGCCCTGTGGGGAGCCTAGGGCTAGGTGAGAACCAGGCAGGCGCTGCGCTCCTGAGCCAAGCCGCATCGGGGCTGAGGTTTGTTCCCCGAGCCCAGTTTCCCTTTGCAGAATGCAGCTCCTAGCAGCGCGTTTTGTGCGGTTTCGGAGCTAGGCCCTAGGTGGGGCCCTCCCGAGCTGGCTCTGGGGGGGTTGCTAGGGCCAGTGCACACAGGGCTTCTTCAGGCCAAATCAGCCTTCTCCGCGAAGGAGAAGACGTTTGGAGTTGGTTTCCAGCGGCGGAGACCACCAGCCAAGCAGCAGTGCCCACGGAGCCAGAGGCAGCCCAGACCCTCCTTGGCCCTATGGGGAGCCTAGGGCTAGGTGAGAACCAGGCAGGCGCTGCGCTCCTGAGCCAAGCCGCATCGGGGCTGAGGTTTGTTCCCCGAGCCCAGTTTCCCTTTGCAGAATGCAGCTCCTAGCAGCGCGTTTTGTGCGGTTTCGGAGCTAGGCCCTAGGTGGGGCCCTCCCGAGCTGGCTCTGGGGGGGTTGCTAGGGCCAGTGCACACAGGGCTTCTTCAGGCCAAATCAGCCTTCTCCGCGAAGGAGAAGACGTTTGGAGTTGGTTTCCAGCGGCGGAGACCACCAGCCAAGCAGCAGTGCCCACGGAGCCAGAGGCAGCCCAGACCCTCCCTGGCCCTATGGGGAGCCTAGGGCTAGGTGAGAACCAGGCAGGCGCTGCGCTCCTGAGCCAAGCCGCATCGGGGCTGAGGTTTGTTCCCCGAGCCCAGTTTCCCTTTGCAGAATGCAGCTCCTAGCAGCGCGTTTTGTGCGGTTTCGGAGCTAGGCCCTAGGTGGGGCCCTCCCGAGCTGGCTCTGGGGGGGTTGCTAGGGCCAGTGCACACAGGGCTTCTTCAGGCCAAATCAGCCTTCTCCGCGAAGGAGAAGACGTTTGGAGTTGGTTTCCAGCGGCGGAGACCACCAGCCAAGCAGCAGTGCCCACGGAGCCAGAGGCAGCCCAGACCCTCCCTGGCCCTATGGGCAGCCTAGGGCTAGGTGAGAACCAGGCAGGCGCTGCGCTCCTGAGCCAAGCCGCATCGGGGCTGAGGTTTGTTCCCCGAGCCCAGTTTCCCTTTGCAGAATGCAGCTCCTAGCAGCGCGTTTTGTGCGGTTTCGGAGCTAGGCCCTAGGTGGGGCCCTCCCGAGCTGGCTCTGGGGGGGTTGCTAGGGCCAGTGCACACAGGGCTTCTTCAGGCCAAATCAGCCTTCTCCGCGAAGGAGAAGACGTTTGGAGTTGGTTTCCAGCGGCGGAGACCACCAGCCAAGCAGCAGTGCCCACGGAGCCAGAGGCAGCCCAGACCCTCCCTGGCCCTATGGGGAGCCTAGGGCTAGGTGAGAAGCAGGCAGGCGCTGCGCTCCTGAGCCAAGCCGCATCGGGGCTGAGGTTTGTTCCCCGAGCCCAGTTTCCCTTTGCAGAATGCAGCTCCTAGCAGCGCGTTTTGTGCGGTTTCGGAGCTAGGCCCTAGGTGGGGCCCTCCCGAGCTGGCTCTGGGGGGGTTGCTAGGGCCAGTGCACACAGGGCTTCTTCAGGCCAAATCAGCCTTCTCCGCGAAGGAGAAGACGTTTGGAGTGGGTTTCCAGCGGCGGAGACCACCAGCCAAGCAGCAGTGCCCACGGAGCCAGAGGCAGCAAAGACCCTGCCTGGCCCTATGGGCAGCCTAGGGCTAGGTGAGAACCAGGCAGGCGCTGCGCTCCTGAGCCAAGCCGCATCGGGGCTGAGGTTTGTTCCCCGAGCCCAGTTTCCCTTTGCAGAATGCAGCTCCTAGCAGCGCGTTTTGTGCGGTTTCGGAGCTAGGCCCTAGGTGGGGCCCTCCCGAGCTGGCTCTGGGGGGGTTGCTAGGGCCAGTGCACACAGGGCTTCTTCAGGCCAAATCAGCCTTCTCCGCGAAGGAGAAGACGTTTGGAGTTGGTTTCCAGCGGCGGAGACCACCAGCCAAGCAGCAGTGCCCACGGAGCCAGAGGCAGCCCAGACCCTCCCTGGCCCTATGGGGAGCCTAGGGCTAGGTGAGAAGCAGGCAGGCGCTGCGCTCCTGAGCCAAGCCGCATCGGGGCTGAGGTTTGTTCCCCGAGCCCAGTTTCCCTTTGCAGAATGCAGCTCCTAGCAGCGCGTTTTGTGCGGTTTCGGAGCTAGGCCCTAGGTGGGGCCCTCCCGAGCTGGCTCTGGGGGGGTTGCTAGGGCCAGTGCACACAGGGCTTCTTCAGGCCAAATCAGCCTTCTCCGCGAAGGAGAAGACGTTTGGAGTGGGTTTCCAGCGGCGGAGACCACCAGCCAAGCAGCAGTGCCCACGGAGCCAGAGGCAGCCCAGACCCTCCTTGGCCCTATGGGGAGCCTAGGGCTAGGTGAGAACCAGGCAGGCGCTGCGCTCCTGAGCCAAGCCGCATCGGGGCTGAGGTTTGTTCCCCGAGCCCAGTTTCCCTTTGCAGAATGCAGCTCCTAGCAGCGCGTTTTGTGCGGTTTCGGAGCTAGGCCCTAGGTGGGGCCCTCCCGAGCTGGCTCTGGGGGGGTTGCTAGGGCCAGTGCACACAGGGCTTCTTCAGGCCAAATCAGCCTTCTCCGCGAAGGAGAAGACGTTTGGAGTTGGTTTCCAGCGGCGGAGACCACCAGCCAAGCAGCAGTGCCCACGGAGCCAGAGGCAGCCCAGACCCTCCCTGGCCCTATGGGGAGCCTAGGGCTAGGTGAGAAGCAGGCAGGCGCTGCGCTCCTGAGCCAAGCCGCATCGGGGCTGAGGTTTGTTCCCCGAGCCCAGTTTCCCTTTGCAGAATGCAGCTCCTATCAGCGCGTTTTGTGCGGTTTCCGAGCTAGGCCCTAGGTGGGGCCCTCCCGAGCTGGCTCTGGGGGGGTTGCTAGGGCCAGTGCACACAGGGCTTCTTCAGGCCAAATCAGCCTTCTCCGCGAAGGAGAAGACGTTTGGAGTGGGTTTCCAGCGGCGGAGACCACCAGCCAAGCAGCAGTGCCCACGGAGCCAGAGGCAGCCCAGACCCTCCCTGGCCCTATGGGGAGCCTAGGGCTAGGTGAGAACCAGGCAGGCGCTGCGCTCCTGAGCCAAGCCGCATCGGGGCTGAGGTTTGTTCCCCGAGCCCAGTTTCCCTTTGCAGAATGCAGCTCCTAGCAGCGCGTTTTGTGCGGTTTCGGAGCTAGGCCCTAGGTGGGGCCCTCCCGAGCTGGCTCTGGGGGGGTTGCTAGGGCCAGTGCACACAGGGCTTCTTCAGGCCAAATCAGCCTTCTCCGCGAAGGAGAAGACGTTTGGAGTTGGTTTCCAGCGGCGGAGACCACCAGCCAAGCAGCAGTGCCCACGGAGCCAGAGGCAGCCCAGACCCTCCCTGGCCCTATGGGGAGCCTAGGGCTAGGTGAGAACCAGGCAGGCGCTGCGCTCCTGAGCCAAGCCGCATCGGGGCTGAGGTTTGTTCCCCGAGCCCAGTTTCCCTTTGCAGAATGCAGCTCCTAGCAGCGCGTTTTGTGCGGTTTCGGAGCTAGGCCCTAGGTGGGGCCCTCCCGAGCTGGCTCTGGGGGGGTTGCTAGGGCCAGTGCACACAGGGCTTCTTCAGGCCAAATCAGCCTTCTCCGCGAAGGAGAAGACGTTTGGAGTTGGTTTCCAGCGGCGGAGACCACCAGCCAAGCAGCAGTGCCCACGGAGCCAGAGGCAGCCCAGACCCTCCCTGGCCCTGTGGGGAGCCTAGGGCTAGGTGAGAACCAGGCAGGCGCTGCGCTCCTGAGCCAAGCCGCATCGGGGCTGAGGTTTGTTCCCCGAGCCCAGTTTCCCTTTGCAGAATGCAGCTCCTAGCAGCGCGTTTTGTGCGGTTTCGGAGCTAGGCCCTAGGTGGGGCCCTCCCGAGCTGGCTCTGGGGGGGTTGCTAGGGCCAGTGCACACAGGGCTTCTTCAGGCCAAATCAGCCTTCTCCGCGAAGGAGAAGACGTTTGGAGTTGGTTTCCAGCGGCGGAGACCACCAGCCAAGCAGCAGTGCCCACGGAGCCAGAGGCAGCCCAGACCCTCCTTGGCCCTATGGGGAGCCTAGGGCTAGGTGAGAAGCAGGCAGGCGCTGCGCTCCTGAGCCAAGCCGCATCGGGGCTGAGGTTTGTTCCCCGAGCCCAGTTTCCCTTTGCAGAATGCAGCTCCTAGCAGCGCGTTTTGTGCGGTTTCGGAGCTAGGCCCTAGGTGGGGCCCTCCCGAGCTGGCTCTGGGGGGGTTGCTAGGGCCAGTGCACACAGGGCTTCTTCAGGCCAAATCAGCCTTCTCCGCGAAGGAGAAGACGTTTGGAGTTGGTTTCCAGCGGCGGAGACCACCAGCCAAGCAGCAGTGCCCAGGGAGCCAGAGGCAGCCCAGACCCTCCTTGGCCCTATGGGGAGCCTAGGGCTAGGTGAGAACCAGGCAGGCGCTGCGCTCCTGAGCCAAGCCGCATCGGGGCTGAGGTTTGTTCCCCGAGCCCAGTTTCCCTTTGCAGAATGCAGCTCCTAGCAGCGCGTTTTGTGCGGTTTCGGAGCTAGGCCCTAGGTGGGGCCCTCCCGAGCTGGCTCTGGGGGGGTTGCTAGGGCCAGTGCACACAGGGCTTCTTCAGGCCAAATCAGCCTTCTCCGCGAAGGAGAAGACGTTTGGAGTTGGTTTCCAGCGGCGGAGACCACCAGCCAAGCAGCAGTGCCCACGGAGCCAGAGGCAGCCCAGACCCTCCCTGGCCCTATGGGGAGCCTAGGGCTAGGTGAGAACCAGGCAGGCGCTGCGCTCCTGAGCCAAGCCGCATCGGGGCTGAGGTTTGTTCCCCGAGCCCAGTTTCCCTTTGCAGAATGCAGCTCCTAGCAGCGCGTTTTGTGCGGTTTCGGAGCTAGGCCCTAGGTGGGGCCCTCCCGAGCTGGCTCTGGGGGGGTTGCTAGGGCCAGTGCACACAGGGCTTCTTCAGGCCAAATCAGCCTTCTCCGCGAAGGAGAAGACGTTTGGAGTTGGTTTCCAGCGGCGGAGACCACCAGCCAAGCAGCAGTGCCCAGGGAGCCAGAGGCAGCCCAGACCCTCCCTGGCCCTATGGGGAGCCTAGGGCTAGGTGAGAACCAGGCAGGCGCTGCGCTCCTGAGCCAAGCCGCATCGGGGCTGAGGTTTGTTCCCCGAGCCCAGTTTCCCTTTGCAGAATGCAGCTCCTAGCAGCGCGTTTTGTGCGGTTTCGGAGCTAGGCCCTAGGTGGGGCCCTCCCGAGCTGGCTCTGGGGGGGTTGCTAGGGCCAGTGCACACAGGGCTTCTTCAGGCCAAATCAGCCTTCTCCGCGAAGGAGAAGACGTTTGGAGTTGGTTTCCAGCGGCGGAGACCACCAGCCAAGCAGCAGTGCCCACGGAGCCAGAGGCAGCCCAGACCCTCCCTGGCCCTATGGGGAGCCTAGGGCTAGGTGAGAACCAGGCAGGCGCTGCGCTCCTGAGCCAAGCCGCATCGGGGCTGAGGTTTGTTCCCCGAGCCCAGTTTCCCTTTGCAGAATGCAGCTCCTAGCAGCGCGTTTTGTGCGGTTTCGGAGCTAGGCCCTAGGTGGGGCCCTCCCGAGCTGGCTCTGGGGGGGTTGCTAGGGCCAGTGCACACAGGGCTTCTTCAGGCCAAATCAGCCTTCTCCGCGAAGGAGAAGACGTTTGGAGTTGGTTTCCAGCGGCGGAGACCACCAGCCAAGCAGCAGTGCCCACGGAGCCAGAGGCAGCCCAGACCCTCCCTGGCCCTATGGGGAGCCTAGGGCTAGGTGAGAAGCAGGCAGGCGCTGCGCTCCTGAGCCAAGCCGCATCGGGGCTGAGGTTTGTTCCCCGAGCCCAGTTTCCCTTTGCAGAATGCAGCTCCTAGCAGCGCGTTTTGTGCGGTTTCGGAGCTAGGCCCTAGGTGGGGCCCTCCCGAGCTGGCTCTGGGGGGGTTGCTAGGGCCAGTGCACACAGGGCTTCTTCAGGCCAAATCAGCCTTCTCCGCGAAGGAGAAGACGTTTGGAGTGGGTTTCCAGCGGCGGAGACCACCAGCCAAGCAGCAGTGCCCACGGAGCCAGAGGCAGCCCAGACCCTCCCTGGCCCTATGGGGAGCCTAGGGCTAGGTGAGAACCAGGCAGGCGCTGCGCTCCTGAGCCAAGCCGCATCGGGGCTGAGGTTTGTTCCCCGAGCCCAGTTTCCCTTTGCAGAATGCAGCTCCTAGCAGCGCGTTTTGTGCGGTTTCGGAGCTAGGCCCTAGGTGGGGCCCTCCCGAGCTGGCTCTGGGGGGGTTGCTAGGGCCAGTGCACACAGGGCTTCTTCAGGCCAAATCAGCCTTCTCCGCGAAGGAGAAGACGTTTGGAGTTGGTTTCCAGCGGCGGAGACCACCAGCCAAGCAGCAGTGCCCACGGAGCCAGAGGCAGCCCAGACCCTGCCTGGCCCTATGGGGAGCCTAGGGCTAGGTGAGAACCAGGCAGGCGCTGCGCTCCTGAGCCAAGCCGCATCGGGGCTGAGGTTTGTTCCCCGAGCCCAGTTTCCCTTTGCAGAATGCAGCTCCTAGCAGCGCGTTTTGTGCGGTTTCGGAGCTAGGCCCTAGGTGGGGCCCTCCCGAGCTGGCTCTGGGGGGGTTGCTAGGGCCAGTGCACACAGGGCTTCTTCAGGCCAAATCAGCCTTCTCCGCGAAGGAGAAGACGTTTGGAGTGGGTTTCCAGCGGCGGAGACCACCAGCCAAGCAGCAGTGCCCACGGAGCCAGAGGCAGCCCAGACCCTCCTTGGCCCTATGGGGAGCCTAGGGCTAGGTGAGAACCAGGCAGGCGCTGCGCTCCTGAGCCAAGCCGCATCGGGGCTGAGGTTTGTTCCCCGAGCCCAGTTTCCCTTTGCAGAATGCAGCTCCTAGCAGCGCGTTTTGTGCGGTTTCGGAGCTAGGCCCTAGGTGGGGCCCTCCCGAGCTGGCTCTGGGGGGGTTGCTAGGGCCAGTGCACACAGGGCTTCTTCAGGCCAAATCAGCCTTCTCCGCGAAGGAGAAGACGTTTGGAGTTGGTTTCCAGCGGCGGAGACCACCAGCCAAGCAGCAGTGCCCACGGAGCCAGAGGCAGCCCAGACCCTCCCTGGCCCTATGGGGAGCCTAGGGCTAGGTGAGAAGCAGGCAGGCGCTGCGCTCCTGAGCCAAGCCGCATCGGGGCTGAGGTTTGTTCCCCGAGCCCAGTTTCCCTTTGCAGAATGCAGCTCCTAGCAGCGCGTTTTGTGCGGTTTCGGAGCTAGGCCCTAGGTGGGGCCCTCCCGAGCTGGCTCTGGGGGGGTTGCTAGGGCCAGTGCACACAGGGCTTCTTCAGGCCAAATCAGCCTTCTCCGCGAAGGAGAAGACGTTTGGAGTTGGTTTCCAGCGGCGGAGACCACCAGCCAAGCAGCAGTGCCCAGGGAGCCAGAGGCAGCCCAGACCCTCCTTGGCCCTATGGGCAGCCTAGGGCTAGGTGAGAACCAGGCAGGCGCTGCGCTCCTGAGCCAAGCCGCATCGGGGCTGAGGTTTGTTCCCCGAGCCCAGTTTCCCTTTGCAGAATGCAGCTCCTAGCAGCGCGTTTTGTGCGGTTTCGGAGCTAGGCCCTAGGTGGGGCCCTCCCGAGCTGGCTCTGGGGGGGTTGCTAGGGCCAGTGCACACAGGGCTTCTTCAGGCCAAATCAGCCTTCTCCGCGAAGGAGAAGACGTTTGGAGTTGGTTTCCAGCGGCGGAGACCACCAGCCAAGCAGCAGTGCCCAGGGAGCCAGAGGCAGCCCAGACCCTCCTTGGCCCTATGGGGAGCCTAGGGCTAGGTGAGAAGCAGGCAGGCGCTGCGCTCCTGAGCCAAGCCGCATCGGGGCTGAGGTTTGTTCCCCGAGCCCAGTTTCCCTTTGCAGAATGCAGCTCCTAGCAGCGCGTTTTGTGCGGTTTCCGAGCTAGGCCCTAGGTGGGGCCCTCCCGAGCTGGCTCTGGGGGGGTTGCTAGGGCCAGTGCACACAGGGCTTCTTCAGGCCAAATCAGCCTTCTCCGCGAAGGAGAAGACGTTTGGAGTGGGTTTCCAGCGGCGGAGACCACCAGCCAAGCAGCAGTGCCCAGGGAGCCAGAGGCAGCCCAGACCCTCCTTGGCCCTATGGGGAGCCTAGGGCTAGGTGAGAACCAGGCAGGCGCTGCGCTCCTGAGCCAAGCCGCATCGGGGCTGAGGTTTGTTCCCCGAGCCCAGTTTCCCTTTGCAGAATGCAGCTCCTAGCAGCGCGTTTTGTGCGGTTTCGGAGCTAGGCCCTAGGTGGGGCCCTCCCGAGCTGGCTCTGGGGGGGTTGCTAGGGCCAGTGCACACAGGGCTTCTTCAGGCCAAATCAGCCTTCTCCGCGAAGGAGAAGACGTTTGGAGTTGGTTTCCAGCGGCGGAGACCACCAGCCAAGCAGCAGTGCCCACGGAGCCAGAGGCAGCCCAGACCCTCCCTGGCCCTATGGGCAGCCTAGGGCTAGGTGAGAACCAGGCAGGCGCTGCGCTCCTGAGCCAAGCCGCATCGGGGCTGAGGTTTGTTCCCCGAGCCCAGTTTCCCTTTGCAGAATGCAGCTCCTAGCAGCGCGTTTTGTGCGGTTTCGGAGCTAGGCCCTAGGTGGGGCCCTCCCGAGCTGGCTCTGGGGGGGTTGCTAGGGCCAGTGCACACAGGGCTTCTTCAGGCCAAATCAGCCTTCTCCGCGAAGGAGAAGACGTTTGGAGTGGGTTTCCAGCGGCGGAGACCACCAGCCAAGCAGCAGTGCCCACGGAGCCAGAGGCAGCCCAGACCCTCCCTGGCCCTATGGGGAGCCTAGGGCTAGGTGAGAAGCAGGCAGGCGCTGCGCTCCTGAGCCAAGCCGCATCGGGGCTGAGGTTTGTTCCCCGAGCCCAGTTTCCCTTTGCAGAATGCAGCTCCTAGCACCGCGTTTTGTGCGGTTTCGGAGCTAGGCCCTAGGTGGGGCCCTCCCGAGCTGGCTCTGGGGGGGTTGCTAGGGCCAGTGCACACAGGGCTTCTTCAGGCCAAATCAGCCTTCTCCGCGAAGGAGAAGACGTTTGGAGTGGGTTTCCAGCGGCGGAGACCACCAGCCAAGCAGCAGTGCCCACGGAGCCAGAGGCAGCAAAGACCCTGCCTGGCCCTATGGGCAGCCTAGGGCTAGGTGAGAACCAGGCAGGCGCTGCGCTCCTGAGCCAAGCCGCATCGGGGCTGAGGTTTGTTCCCCGAGCCCAGTTTCCCTTTGCAGAATGCAGCTCCTAGCAGCGCGTTTTGTGCGGTTTCGGAGCTAGGCCCTAGGTGGGGCCCTCCCGAGCTGGCTCTGGGGGGGTTGCTAGGGCCAGTGCACACAGGGCTTCTTCAGGCCAAATCAGCCTTCTCCGCGAAGGAGAAGACGTTTGGAGTGGGTTTCCAGCGGCGGAGACCACCAGCCAAGCAGCAGTGCCCACGGAGCCAGATGCAGCTCAGACCCTCCCTGGTCCTGTGGGGAGCCTAGGGCTAGGTGAGAACCAGGCAGGCGCTGCGCTCCTGAGCCAAGCCGCATCGGGGCTGAGGTTTGTTCCCCGAGCCCAGTTTCCCTTTGCAGAATGCAGCTCCTAGCAGCGCGTTTTGTGCGGTTTCGGAGCTAGGCCCTAGGTGGGGCCCTCCCGAGCTGGCTCTGGGGGGTTGCTAGGGCCAGTGCACACAGGGCTTCTTCAGGCCAAATCAGCCTTCTCCGCGAAGGAGAAGACGTTTGGAGTTGGTTTCCAGCGGCGGAGACCACCAGCCAAGCAGCAGTGCCCACGGAGCCAGAGGCAGCCCAGACCCTCCCTGGCCCTATGGGGAGCCTAGGGCTAGGTGAGAAGCAGGCAGGCGCTGCGCTCCTGAGCCAAGCCGCATCGGGGCTGAGGTTTGTTCCCCGAGCCCAGTTTCCCTTTGCAGAATGCAGCTCCTAGCAGCGCGTTTTGTGCGGTTTCGGAGCTAGGCCCTAGGTGGGGCCCTCCCGAGCTGGCTCTGGGGGGGTTGCTAGGGCCAGTGCACACAGGGCTTCTTCAGGCCAAATCAGCCTTCTCCGCGAAGGAGAAGACGTTTGGAGTTGGTTTCCAGCGGCGGAGACCACCAGCCAAGCAGCAGTGCCCAGGGAGCCAGAGGCAGCCCAGACCCTCCTTGGCCCTATGGGCAGCCTAGGGCTAGGTGAGAACCAGGCAGGCGCTGCGCTCCTGAGCCAAGCCGCATCGGGGCTGAGGTTTGTTCCCCGAGCCCAGTTTCCCTTTGCAGAATGCAGCTCCTAGCAGCGCGTTTTGTGCGGTTTCGGAGCTAGGCCCTAGGTGGGGCCCTCCCGAGCTGGCTCTGGGGGGGTTGCTAGGGCCAGTGCACACAGGGCTTCTTCAGGCCAAATCAGCCTTCTCCGCGAAGGAGAAGACGTTTGGAGTTGGTTTCCAGCGGCGGAGACCACCAGCCAAGCAGCAGTGCCCAGGGAGCCAGAGGCAGCCCAGACCCTCCTTGGCCCTATGGGGAGCCTAGGGCTAGGTGAGAAGCAGGCAGGCGCTGCGCTCCTGAGCCAAGCCGCATCGGGGCTGAGGTTTGTTCCCCGAGCCCAGTTTCCCTTTGCAGAATGCAGCTCCTAGCAGCGCGTTTTGTGCGGTTTCGGAGCTAGGCCCTAGGTGGGGCCCTCCCGAGCTGGCTCTGGGGGGGTTGCTAGGGCCAGTGCACACAGGGCTTCTTCAGGCCAAATCAGCCTTCTCCGCGAAGGAGAAGACGTTTGGAGTGGGTTTCCAGCGGCGGAGACCACCAGCCAAGCAGCAGTGCCCACGGAGCCAGAGGCAGCCCAGACCCTCCCTGGCCCTATGGGGAGCCTAGGGCTAGGTGAGAACCAGGCAGGCGCTGCGCTCCTGAGCCAAGCCGCATCGGGGCTGAGGTTTGTTCCCCGAGCCCAGTTTCCCTTTGCAGAATGCAGCTCCTAGCAGCGCGTTTTGTGCGGTTTCGGAGCTAGGCCCTAGGTGGGGCCCTCCCGAGCTGGCTCTGGGGGGGTTGCTAGGGCCAGTGCACACAGGGCTTCTTCAGGCCAAATCAGCCTTCTCCGCGAAGGAGAAGACGTTTGGAGTTGGTTTCCAGCGGCGGAGACCACCAGCCAAGCAGCAGTGCCCACGGAGCCAGAGGCAGCCCAGACCCTCCCTGGCCCTGTGGGGAGCCTAGGGCTAGGTGAGAACCAGGCAGGCGCTGCGCTCCTGAGCCAAGCCGCATCGGGGCTGAGGTTTGTTCCCCGAGCCCAGTTTCCCTTTGCAGAATGCAGCTCCTAGCAGCGCGTTTTGTGCGGTTTCGGAGCTAGGCCCTAGGTGGGGCCCTCCCGAGCTGGCTCTGGGGGGGTTGCTAGGGCCAGTGCACACAGGGCTTCTTCAGGCCAAATCAGCCTTCTCCGCGAAGGAGAAGACGTTTGGAGTGGGTTTCCAGCGGCGGAGACCACCAGCCAAGCAGCAGTGCCCACGGAGCCAGAGGCAGCCCAGACCCTCCTTGGCCCTATGGGGAGCCTAGGGCTAGGTGAGAACCAGGCAGGCGCTGCGCTCCTGAGCCAAGCCGCATCGGGGCTGAGGTTTGTTCCCCGAGCCCAGTTTCCCTTTGCAGAATGCAGCTCCTAGCAGCGCGTTTTGTGCGGTTTCCGAGCTAGGCCCTAGGTGGGGCCCTCCCGAGCTGGCTCTGGGGGGGTTGCTAGGGCCAGTGCACACAGGGCTTCTTCAGGCCAAATCAGCCTTCTCCGCGAAGGAGAAGACGTTTGGAGTTGGTTTCCAGCGGCGGAGACCACCAGCCAAGCAGCAGTGCCCACGGAGCCAGAGGCAGCTCAGACCCTCCCTGGCCCTGTGGGGAGCCTAGGGCTAGGTGAGAACCAGGCAGGCGCTGCGCTCCTGAGCCAAGCCGCATCGGGGCTGAGGTTTGTTCCCCGAGCCCAGTTTCCCTTTGCAGAATGCAGCTCCTAGCAGCGCGTTTTGTGCGGTTTCGGAGCTAGGCCCTAGGTGGGGCCCTCCCGAGCTGGCTCTGGGGGGTTGCTAGGGCCAGTGCACACAGGGCTTCTTCAGGCCAAATCAGCCTTCTCCGCGAAGGAGAAGACGTTTGGAGTTGGTTTCCAGCGGCGGAGACCACCAGCCAAGCAGCAGTGCCCACGGAGCCAGAGGCAGCCCAGACCCTCCCTGGCCCTATGGGGAGCCTAGGGCTAGGTGAGAAGCAGGCAGGCGCTGCGCTCCTGAGCCAAGCCGCATCGGGGCTGAGGTTTGTTCCCCGAGCCCAGTTTCCCTTTGCAGAATGCAGCTCCTAGCAGCGCGTTTTGTGCGGTTTCGGAGCTAGGCCCTAGGTGGGGCCCTCCCGAGCTGGCTCTGGGGGGGTTGCTAGGGCCAGTGCACACAGGGCTTCTTCAGGCCAAATCAGCCTTCTCCGCGAAGGAGAAGACGTTTGGAGTTGGTTTCCAGCGGCGGAGACCACCAGCCAAGCAGCAGTGCCCAGGGAGCCAGAGGCAGCCCAGACCCTCCTTGGACCTATGGGCAGCCTAGGGCTAGGTGAGAACCAGGCAGGCGCTGCGCTCCTGAGCCAAGCCGCATCGGGGCTGAGGTTTGTTCCCCGAGCCCAGTTTCCCTTTGCAGAATGCAGCTCCTAGCAGCGCGTTTTGTGCGGTTTCGGAGCTAGGCCCTAGGTGGGGCCCTCCCGAGCTGGCTCTGGGGGGGTTGCTAGGGCCAGTGCACACAGGGCTTCTTCAGGCCAAATCAGCCTTCTCCGCGAAGGAGAAGACGTTTGGAGTTGGTTTCCAGCGGCGGAGACCACCAGCCAAGCAGCAGTGCCCAGGGAGCCAGAGGCAGCCCAGACCCTCCTTGGCCCTATGGGGAGCCTAGGGCTAGGTGAGAAGCAGGCAGGCGCTGAGCTCCTGAGCCAAGCCGCATCGGGGCTGAGGTTTGTTCCCCGAGCCCAGTTTCCCTTTGCAGAATGCAGCTCCTAGCAGCGCGTTTTGTGCGGTTTCGGAGCTAGGCCCTAGGTGGGGCCCTCCCGAGCTGGCTCTGGGGGGGTTGCTAGGGCCAGTGCACACAGGGCTTCTTCAGGCCAAATCAGCCTTCTCCGCGAAGGAGAAGACGTTTGGAGTGGGTTTCCAGCGGCGGAGACCACCAGCCAAGCAGCAGTGCCCACGGAGCCAGAGGCAGCCCAGACCCTCCCTGGCCCTATGGGGAGCCTAGGGCTAGGTGAGAAGCAGGCAGGCGCTGCGCTCCTGAGCCAAGCCGCATCGGGGCTGAGGTTTGTTCCCCGAGCCCAGTTTCCCTTTGCAGAATGCAGCTCCTAGCAGCGCGTTTTGTGCGGTTTCGGAGCTAGGCCCTAGGTGGGGCCCTCCCGAGCTGGCTCTGGGGGGGTTGCTAGGGCCAGTGCACACAGGGCTTCTTCAGGCCAAATCAGCCTTCTCCGCGAAGGAGAAGACGTTTGGAGTTGGTTTCCAGCGGCGGAGACCACCAGCCAAGCAGCAGTGCCCACGGAGCCAGAGGCAGCCCAGACCCTCCCTGGCCCTATGGGGAGCCTAGGGCTAGGTGAGAACCAGGCAGGCGCTGCGCTCCTGAGCCAAGCCGCATCGGGGCTGAGGTTTGTTCCCCGAGCCCAGTTTCCCTTTGCAGAATGCAGCTCCAAGCAGCGCGTTTTGTGCGGATTCCGAGCTAGGCCCTAGGTGGGGCCCTCCCGAGCTGGCTCTGGGGGGGTTGCTAGGGCCAGTGCACACAGGGCTTCTTCAGGCCAAATCAGCCTTCTCCGCGAAGGAGAAGACGTTTGGAGTGGGTTTCCAGCGGCGGAGACCACCAGCCAAGCAGCAGTGCCCACGGAGCCAGAGGCAGCCCAGACCCTCCCTGGCCCTGTGGGGAGCCTAGGGCTAGGTGAGAACCAGGCAGGCGCTGCGCTCCTGAGCCAAGCCGCATCGGGGCTGAGGTTTGTTCCCCGAGCCCAGTTTCCCTTTGCAGAATGCAGCTCCTAGCAGCGCGTTTTGTGCGGTTTCGGAGCTAGGCCCTAGGTGGGGCCCTCCCGAGCTGGCTCTGGGGGGGTTGCTAGGGCCTGTGCACACAGGGCTTCTTCAGGCCAAATCAGCCTTCTCCGCGAAGGAGAAGACGTTTGGAGTTGGTTTCCAGCGGCGGAGACCACCAGCCAAGCAGCAGTGCCCACGGAGCCAGAGGCAGCCCAGACCCTCCCTGGCCCTATGGGGAGCCTAGGGCTAGGTGAGAAGCAGGCAGGCGCTGCGCTCCTGAGCCAAGCCGCATCGGGGCTGAGGTTTGTTCCCCGAGCCCAGTTTCCCTTTGCAGAATGCAGCTCCTAGCAGCGCGTTTTGTGCGGTTTCGGAGCTAGGCCCTAGGTGGGGCCCTCCCGAGCTGGCTCTGGGGGGGTTGCTAGGGCCAGTGCACACAGGGCTTCTTCAGGCCAAATCAGCCTTCTCCGCGAAGGAGAAGACGTTTGGAGTTGGTTTCCAGCGGCGGAGACCACCAGCCAAGCAGCAGTGCCCACGGAGCCAGAGGCAGCCCAGACCCTCCTTGGCCCTATGGGGAGCCTAGGGCTAGGTGAGAACCAGGCAGGCGCTGCGCTCCTGAGCCAAGCCGCATCGGGGCTGAGGTTTGTTCCCCGAGCCCAGTTTCCCTTTGCAGAATGCAGCTCCTAGCAGCGCGTTTTGTGCGGTTTCGGAGCTAGGCCCTAGGTGGGGCCCTCCCGAGCTGGCTCTGGGGGGGTTGCTAGGGCCAGTGCACACAGGGCTTCTTCAGGCCAAATCAGCCTTCTCCGCGAAGGAGAAGACGTTTGGAGTTGGTTTCCAGCGGCGGAGACCACCAGCCAAGCAGCAGTGCCCAGGGAGCCAGAGGCAGCCCAGACCCTCCTTGGCCCTATGGGGACCCTAGGGCTAGGTGAGAAGCAGGCAGGCGCTGCGCTCCTGAGCCAAGCCGCATCGGGGCTGAGGTTTGTTCCCCGAGCCCAGTTTCCCTTTGCAGAATGCAGCTCCTAGCAGCGCGTTTTGTGCGGTTTCGGAGCTAGGCCCTAGGTGGGGCCCTCCCGAGCTGGCTCTGGGGGGGTTGCTAGGGCCAGTGCACACAGGGCTTCTTCAGGCCAAATCAGCCTTCTCCGCGAAGGAGAAGACGTTTGGAGTTGGTTTCCAGCGGCGGAGACCACCAGCCAAGCAGCAGTGCCCACGGAGCCAGAGGCAGCCCAGACCCTCCCTGGCCCTATGGGCAGCCTAGGGCTAGGTAAGAACCAGGCAGGCGCTGCGCTCCTGAGCCAAGCCGCATCGGGGCTGAGGTTTGTTCCCCGAGCCCAGTTTCCCTTTGCAGAATGCAGCTCCTAGCAGCGCGTTTTGTGCGGTTTCGGAGCTAGGCCCTAGGTGGGGCCCTCCCGAGCTGGCTCTGGGGGGGTTGCTAGGGCCAGTGCACACAGGGCTTCTTCAGGCCAAATCAGCCTTCTCCGCGAAGGAGAAGACGTTTGGAGTGGGTTTCCAGCGGCGGAGACCACCAGCCAAGCAGCAGTGCCCACGGAGCCAGAGGCAGCCCAGACCCTCCCTGGCCCTATGGGCAGCCTAGGGCTAGGTGAGAAGCAGGCAGGCGCTGCGCTCCTGAGCCAAGCCGCATCGGGGCTGAGGTTTGTTCCCCGAGCCCAGTTTCCCTTTGCAGAATGCAGCTCCTAGCAGCGCGTTTTGTGCGGTTTCGGAGCTAGGCCCTAGGTGGGGCCCTCCCGAGCTGGCTCTGGGGGGGTTGCTAGGGCCAGTGCACACAGGGCTTCTTCAGGCCAAATCAGCCTTCTCCGCGAAGGAGAAGACGTTTGGAGTGGGTTTCCAGCGGCGGAGACCACCAGCCAAGCAGCAGTGCCCACGGAGCCAGAGGCAGCAAAGACCCTGCCTGGCCCTATGGGCAGCCTAGGGCTAGGTGAGAAGCAGGCAGGCGCTGCGCTCCTGAGCCAAGCCGCATCGGGGCTGAGGTTTGTTCCCCGAGCCCAGTTTCCCTTTGCAGAATGCAGCTCCTAGCAGCGCGTTTTGTGCGGTTTCGGAGCTAGGCCCTAGGTGGGGCCCTCCCGAGCTGGCTCTGGGGGGGTTGCTAGGGCCAGTGCACACAGGGCTTCTTCAGGCCAAATCAGCCTTCTCCGCGAAGGAGAAGACGTTTGGAGTTGGTTTCCAGCGGCGGAGACCACCAGCCAAGCAGCAGTGCCCACGGAGCCAGAGGCAGCTCAGACCCTCCCTGGCCCTGTGGGGAGCCTAGGGCTAGGTGAGAACCAGGCAGGCGCTGCGCTCCTGAGCCAAGCCGCATCGGGGCTGAGGTTTGTTCCCCGAGCCCAGTTTCCCTTTGCAGAATGCAGCTCCTAGCAGCGCGTTTTGTGCGGTTTCGGAGCTAGGCCCTAGGTGGGGCCCTCCCGAGCTGGCTCTGGGGGGTTGCTAGGGCCAGTGCACACAGGGCTTCTTCAGGCCAAATCAGCCTTCTCCGCGAAGGAGAAGACGCTTGGAGTTGGTTTCCAGCGGCGGAGACCACCAGCCAAGCAGCAGTGCCCACGGAGCCAGAGGCAGCCCAGACCCTCCCTGGCCCTATGGGGAGCCTAGGGCTAGGTGAGAAGCAGGCAGGCGCTGCGCTCCTGAGCCAAGCCGCATCGGGGCTGAGGTTTGTTCCCCGAGCCCAGTTTCCCTTTGCAGAATGCAGCTCCTAGCAGCGCGTTTTGTGCGGTTTCGGAGCTAGGCCCTAGGTGGGGCCCTCCCGAGCTGGCTCTGGGGGGGTTGCTAGGGCCAGTGCACACAGGGCTTCTTCAGGCCAAATCAGCCTTCTCCGCGAAGGAGAAGACGTTTGGAGTTGGTTTCCAGCGGCGGAGACCACCAGCCAAGCAGCAGTGCCCAGGGAGCCAGAGGCAGCCCAGACCCTCCTTGGCCCTATGGGCAGCCTAGGGCTAGGTGAGAACCAGGCAGGCGCTGCGCTCCTGAGCCAAGCCGCATCGGGGCTGAGGTTTGTTCCCCGAGCCCAGTTTCCCTTTGCAGAATGCAGCTCCTAGCAGCGCGTTTTGTGCGGTTTCGGAGCTAGGCCCTAGGTGGGGCCCTCCCGAGCTGGCTCTGGGGGGGTTGCTAGGGCCAGTGCACACAGGGCTTCTTCAGGCCAAATCAGCCTTCTCCGCGAAGGAGAAGACGTTTGGAGTTGGTTTCCAGCGGCGGAGACCACCAGCCAAGCAGCAGTGCCCAGGGAGCCAGAGGCAGCCCAGACCCTCCTTGGCCCTATGGGGAGCCTAGGGCTAGGTGAGAAGCAGGCAGGCGCTGCGCTCCTGAGCCAAGCCGCATCGGGGCTGAGGTTTGTTCCCCGAGCCCAGTTTCCCTTTGCAGAATGCAGCTCCTAGCAGCGCGTTTTGTGCGGTTTCCGAGCTAGGCCCTAGGTGGGGCCCTCCCGAGCTGGCTCTGGGGGGGTTGCTAGGGCCAGTGCACACAGGGCTTCTTCAGGCCAAATCAGCCTTCTCCGCGAAGGAGAAGACGTTTGGAGTGGGTTTCCAGCGGCGGAGACCACCAGCCAAGCAGCAGTGCCCACGGAGCCAGAGGCAGCCCAGACCCTCCCTGGCCCTATGGGGAGCCTAGGGCTAGGTGAGAAGCAGGCAGGCGCTGCGCTCCTGAGCCAAGCCGCATCGGGGCTGAGGTTTGTTCCCCGAGCCCAGTTTCCCTTTGCAGAATGCAGCTCCTAGCAGCGCGTTTTGTGCGGTTTCGGAGCTAGGCCCTAGGTGGGGCCCTCCCGAGCTGGCTCTGGGGGGGTTGCTAGGGCCAGTGCACACAGGGCTTCTTCAGGCCAAATCAGCCTTCTCCGCGAAGGAGAAGACGTTTGGAGTTGGTTTCCAGCGGCGGAGACCACCAGCCAAGCAGCAGTGCCCACGGAGCCAGAGGCAGCCCAGACCCTCCCTGGCCCTATGGGGAGCCTAGGGCTAGGTGAGAACCAGGCAGGCGCTGCGCTCCTGAGCCAAGCCGCATCGGGGCTGAGGTTTGTTCCCCGAGCCCAGTTTCCCTTTGCAGAATGCAGCTCCTAGCAGCGCGTTTTGTGCGGTTTCCGAGCTAGGCCCTAGGTGGGGCCCTCCCGAGCTGGCTCTGGGGGGGTTGCTAGGGCCAGTGCACACAGGGCTTCTTCAGGCCAAATCAGCCTTCTCCGCGAAGGAGAAGACGTTTGGAGTGGGTTTCCAGCGGCGGAGACCACCAGCCAAGCAGCAGTGCCCACGGAGCCAGAGGCAGCCCAGACCCTCCCTGGCCCTATGGGGAGCCTAGGGCTAGGTGAGAAGCAGGCAGGCGCTGCGCTCCTGAGCCAAGCCACATCGGGGCTGAGGTTTGTTCCCCGAGCCCAGTTTCCCTTTGCAGAATGCAGCTCCTAGCAGCGCGTTTTGTGCGGTTTCGGAGCTAGGCCCTAGGTGGGGCCCTCCCGAGCTGGCTCTGGGGGGGTTGCTAGGGCCAGTGCACACAGGGCTTCTTCAGGCCAAATCAGCCTTCTCCGCGAAGGAGAAGACGTTTGGAGTTGGTTTCCAGCGGCGGAGACCACCAGCCAAGCAGCAGTGCCCACGGAGCCAGAGGCAGCCCAGACCCTCCCTGGCCCTATGGGGAGCCTAGGGCTAGGTGAGAACCAGGCAGGCGCTGCGCTCCTGAGCCAAGCCGCATCGGGGCTGAGGTTTGTTCCCCGAGCCCAGTTTCCCTTTGCAGAATGCAGCTCCAAGCAGCGCGTTTTGTGCGGTTTCCGAGCTAGGCCCTAGGTGGGGCCCTCCCGAGCTGGCTCTGGGGGGGTTGCTAGGGCCAGTGCACACAGGGCTTCTTCAGGCCAAATCAGCCTTCTCCGCGAAGGAGAAGACGTTTGGAGTTGGTTTCCAGCGGCGGAGACCACCAGCCAAGCAGCAGTGCCCACGGAGCCAGAGGCAGCCCAGACCCTCCCTGGCCCTGTGGGGAGCCTAGGGCTAGGTGAGAACCAGGCAGGCGCTGCGCTCCTGAGCCAAGCCGCATCGGGGCTGAGGTTTGTTCCCCGAGCCCAGTTTCCCTTTGCAGAATGCAGCTCCTAGCAGCGCGTTTTGTGCGGTTTCGGAGCTAGGCCCTAGGTGGGGCCCTCCCGAGCTGGCTCTGGGGGGGTTGCTAGGGCCAGTGCACACAGGGCTTCTTCAGGCCAAATCAGCCTTCTCCGCGAAGGAGAAGACGTTTGGAGTTGGTTTCCAGCGGCGGAGACCACCAGCCAAGCAGCAGTGCCCACGGAGCCAGAGGCAGCCCAGACCCTCCTTGGCCCTATGGGGAGCCTAGGGCTAGGTGAGAAGCAGGCAGGCGCTGCGCTCCTGAGCCAAGCCGCATCGGGGCTGAGGTTTGTTCCCCGAGCCCAGTTTCCCTTTGCAGAATGCAGCTCCTAGCAGCGCGTTTTGTGCGGTTTCCGAGCTAGGCCCTAGGTGGGGCCCTCCCGAGCTGGCTCTGGGGGGGTTGCTAGGGCCAGTGCACACAGGGCTTCTTCAGGCCAAATCAGCCTTCTCCGCGAAGGAGAAGACGTTTGGAGTTGGTTTCCAGCGGCGGAGACCACCAGCCAAGCAGCAGTGCCCAGGGAGCCAGAGGCAGCCCAGACCCTCCTTGGCCCTATGGGGACCCTAGGGCTAGGTGAGAACCAGGCAGGCGCTGCGCTCCTGAGCCAAGCCGCATCGGGGCTGAGGTTTGTTCCCCGAGCCCAGTTTCCCTTTGCAGAATGCAGCTCCTAGCAGCGCGTTTTGTGCGGTTTCGGAGCTAGGCCCTAGGTGGGGCCCTCCCGAGCTGGCTCTGGGGGGGTTGCTAGGGCCAGTGCACACAGGGCTTCTTCAGGCCAAATCAGCCTTCTCCGCGAAGGAGAAGACGTTTGGAGTTGGTTTCCAGCGGCGGAGACCACCAGCCAAGCAGCAGTGCCCACGGAGCCAGAGGCAGCCCAGACCCTCCCTGGCCCTGTGGGGAGCCTAGGGCTAGGTGAGAACCAGGCAGGCGCTGCGCTCCTGAGCCAAGCCGCATCGGGGCTGAGGTTTGTTCCCCGAGCCCAGTTTCCCTTTGCAGAATGCAGCTCCTAGCAGCGCGTTTTGTGCGGTTTCGGAGCTAGGCCCTAGGTGGGGCCCTCCCGAGCTGGCTCTGGGGGGGTTGCTAGGGCCAGTGCACACAGGGCTTCTTCAGGCCAAATCAGCCTTCTCCGCGAAGGAGAAGACGTTTGGAGTGGGTTTCCAGCGGCGGAGACCACCAGCCAAGCAGCAGTGCCCACGGAGCCAGAGGCAGCCCAGACCCTCCCTGGCCCTATGGGGAGCCTAGGGCTAGGTGAGAAGCAGGCAGGCGCTGCGCTCCTGAGCCAAGCCGCATCGGGGCTGAGGTTTGTTCCCCGAGCCCAGTTTCCCTTTGCAGAATGCAGCTCCTAGCAGCGCGTTTTGTGCGGTTTCGGAGCTAGGCCCTAGGTGGGGCCCTCCCGAGCTGGCTCTGGGGGGGTTGCTAGGGCCAGTGCACACAGGGCTTCTTCAGGCCAAATCAGCCTTCTCCGCGAAGGAGAAGACGTTTGGAGTGGGTTTCCAGCGGCGGAGACCACCAGCCAAGCAGCAGTGCCCACGGAGCCAGAGGCAGCAAAGACCCTGCCTGGCCCTATGGGGAGCCTAGGGCTAGGTGAGAACCAGGCAGGCGCTGCGCTCCTGAGCCAAGCCGCATCGGGGCTGAGGTTTGTTCCCCGAGCCCAGTTTCCCTTTGCAGAATGCAGCTCCTAGCAGCGCGTTTTGTGCGGTTTCGGAGCTAGGCCCTAGGTGGGGCCCTCCCGAGCTGGCTCTGGGGGGGTTGCTAGGGCCAGTGCACACAGGGCTTCTTCAGGCCAAATCAGCCTTCTCCGCGAAGGAGAAGACGTTTGGAGTTGGTTTCCAGCGGCGGAGACCACCAGCCAAGCAGCAGTGCCCACGGAGCCAGAGGCAGCCCAGACCCTCCCTGGCCCTATGGGGAGCCTAGGGCTAGGTGAGAAGCAGGCAGGCGCTGCGCTCCTGAGCCAAGCCGCATCGGGGCTGAGGTTTGTTCCCCGAGCCCAGTTTCCCTTTGCAGAATGCAGCTCCTAGCAGCGCGTTTTGTGCGGTTTCGGAGCTAGGCCCTAGGTGGGGCCCTCCCGAGCTGGCTCTGGGGGGGTTGCTAGGGCCAGTGCACACAGGGCTTCTTCAGGCCAAATCAGCCTTCTCCGCGAAGGAGAAGACGTTTGGAGTGGGTTTCCAGCGGCGGAGACCACCAGCCAAGCAGCAGTGCCCACGGAGCCAGAGGCAGCCCAGACCCTCCTTGGCCCTATGGGGAGCCTAGGGCTAGGTGAGAAGCAGGCAGGCGCTGCGCTCCTGAGCCAAGCCGCATCGGGGCTGAGGTTTGTTCCCCGAGCCCAGTTTCCCTTTGCAGAATGCAGCTCCTAGCAGCGCGTTTTGTGCGGTTTCGGAGCTAGGCCCTAGGTGGGGCCCTCCCGAGCTGGCTCTGGGGGGGTTGCTAGGGCCAGTGCACACAGGGCTTCTTCAGGCCAAATCAGCCTTCTCCGCGAAGGAGAAGACGTTTGGAGTTGGTTTCCAGCGGCGGAGACCACCAGCCAAGCAGCAGTGCCCACGGAGCCAGAGGCAGCCCAGACCCTCCCTGGCCCTATGGGGAGCCTAGGGCTAGGTGAGAAGCAGGCAGGCGCTGCGCTCCTGAGCCAAGCCGCATCGGGGCTGAGGTTTGTTCCCCGAGCCCAGTTTCCCTTTGCAGAATGCAGCTCCTAGCAGCGCGTTTTGTGCGGTTTCGGAGCTAGGCCCTAGGTGGGGCCCTCCCGAGCTGGCTCTGGGGGGGTTGCTAGGGCCAGTGCACACAGGGCTTCTTCAGGCCAAATCAGCCTTCTCCGCGAAGGAGAAGACGTTTGGAGTGGGTTTCCAGCGGCGGAGACCACCAGCCAAGCAGCAGTGCCCACGGAGCCAGAGGCAGCCCAGACCCTCCCTGGCCCTATGGGGAGCCTAGGGCTAGGTGAGAAGCAGGCAGGCGCTGCGCTCCTGAGCCAAGCCGCATCGGGGCTGAGGTTTGTTCCCCGAGCCCAGTTTCCCTTTGCAGAATGCAGCTCCTAGCAGCGCGTTTTGTGCGGTTTCGGAGCTAGGCCCTAGGTGGGGCCCTCCCGAGCTGGCTCTGGGGGGGTTGCTAGGGCCAGTGCACACAGGGCTTCTTCAGGCCAAATCAGCCTTCTCCGCGAAGGAGAAGACGTTTGGAGTTGGTTTCCAGCGGCGGAGACCACCAGCCAAGCAGCAGTGCCCACGGAGCCAGAGGCAGCCCAGACCCTCCCTGGCCCTATGGGGAGCCTAGGGCTAGGTGAGAAGCAGGCAGGCGCTGCGCTCCTGAGCCAAGCCGCATCGGGGCTGAGGTTTGTTCCCCGAGCCCAGTTTCCCTTTGCAGAATGCAGCTCCTAGCAGCGCGTTTTGTGCGGTTTCGGAGCTAGGCCCTAGGTGGGGCCCTCCCGAGCTGGCTCTGGGGGGGTTGCTAGGGCCAGTGCACACAGGGCTTCTTCAGGCCAAATCAGCCTTCTCCGCGAAGGAGAAGACGTTTGGAGTTGGTTTCCAGCGGCGGAGACCACCAGCCAAGCAGCAGTGCCCACGGAGCCAGAGGCAGCCCAGACCCTCCCTGGCCCTATGGGGAGCCTAGGGCTAGGTGAGAACCAGGCAGGCGCTGCGCTCCTGAGCCAAGCCGCATCGGGGCTGAGGTTTGTTCCCCGAGCCCAGTTTCCCTTTGCAGAATGCAGCTCCAAGCAGCGCGTTTTGTGCGGTTTCCGAGCTAGGCCCTAGGTGGGGCCCTCCCGAGCTGGCTCTGGGGGGGTTGCTAGGGCCAGTGCACACAGGGCTTCTTCAGGCCAAATCAGCCTTCTCCGCGAAGGAGAAGACGTTTGGAGTTGGTTTCCAGCGGCGGAGACCACCAGCCAAGCAGCAGTGCCCACGGAGCCAGAGGCAGCCCAGACCCTCCCTGGCCCTGTGGGGAGCCTAGGGCTAGGTGAGAACCAGGCAGGCGCTGCGCTCCTGAGCCAAGCCGCATCGGGGCTGAGGTTTGTTCCCCGAGCCCAGTTTCCCTTTGCAGAATGCAGCTCCTAGCAGCGCGTTTTGTGCGGTTTCGGAGCTAGGCCCTAGGTGGGGCCCTCCCGAGCTGGCTCTGGGGGGGTTGCTAGGGCCAGTGCACACAGGGCTTCTTCAGGCCAAATCAGCCTTCTCCGCGAAGGAGAAGACGTTTGGAGTGGGTTTCCAGCGGCGGAGACCACCAGCCAAGCAGCAGTGCCCACGGAGCCAGAGGCAGCCCAGACCCTCCCTGGCCCTATGGGGAGCCTAGGGCTAGGTGAGAAGCAGGCAGGCGCTGCGCTCCTGAGCCAAGCCGCATCGGGGCTGAGGTTTGTTCCCCGAGCCCAGTTTCCCTTTGCAGAATGCAGCTCCTAGCAGCGCGTTTTGTGCGGTTTCGGAGCTAGGCCCTAGGTGGGGCCCTCCCGAGCTGGCTCTGGGGGGGTTGCTAGGGCCAGTGCACACAGGGCTTCTTCAGGCCAAATCAGCCTTCTCCGCGAAGGAGAAGACGTTTGGAGTGGGTTTCCAGCGGCGGAGACCACCAGCCAAGCAGCAGTGCCCACGGAGCCAGAGGCAGCAAAGACCCTGCCTGGCCCTATGGGGAGCCTAGGGCTAGGTGAGAACCAGGCAGGCGCTGCGCTCCTGAGCCAAGCCGCATCGGGGCTGAGGTTTGTTCCCCGAGCCCAGTTTCCCTTTGCAGAATGCAGCTCCTAGCAGCGCGTTTTGTGCGGTTTCGGAGCTAGGCCCTAGGTGGGGCCCTCCCGAGCTGGCTCTGGGGGGGTTGCTAGGGCCAGTGCACACAGGGCTTCTTCAGGCCAAATCAGCCTTCTCCGCGAAGGAGAAGACGTTTGGAGTTGGTTTCCAGCGGCGGAGACCACCAGCCAAGCAGCAGTGCCCACGGAGCCAGAGGCAGCCCAGACCCTCCTTGGCCCTATGGGGAGCCTAGGGCTAGGTGAGAACCAGGCAGGCGCTGCGCTCCTGAGCCAAGCCGCATCGGGGCTGAGGTTTGTTCCCCGAGCCCAGTTTCCCTTTGCAGAATGCAGCTCCTAGCAGCGCGTTTTGTGCGGTTTCGGAGCTAGGCCCTAGGTGGGGCCCTCCCGAGCTGGCTCTGGGGGGGTTGCTAGGGCCAGTGCACACAGGGCTTCTTCAGGCCAAATCAGCCTTCTCCGCGAAGGAGAAGACGTTTGGAGTGGGTTTCCAGCGGCGGAGACCACCAGCCAAGCAGCAGTGCCCACGGAGCCAGAGGCAGCCCAGACCCTCCTTGGCCCTATGGGGACCCTAGGGCTAGGTGAGAACCAGGCAGGCGCTGCGCTCCTGAGCCAAGCCGCATCGGGGCTGAGGTTTGTTCCCCGAGCCCAGTTTCCCTTTGCAGAATGCAGCTCCTAGCAGCGCGTTTTGTGCGGTTTCGGAGCTAGGCCCTAGGTGGGGCCCTCCCGAGCTGGCTCTGGGGGGGTTGCTAGGGCCAGTGCACACAGGGCTTCTTCAGGCCAAATCAGCCTTCTCCGCGAAGGAGAAGACGTTTGGAGTTGGTTTCCAGCGGCGGAGACCACCAGCCAAGCAGCAGTGCCCACGGAGCCAGAGGCAGCCCAGACCCTCCCTGGCCCTATGGGCAGCCTAGGGCTAGGTGAGAACCAGGCAGGCGCTGCGCTCCTGAGCCAAGCCGCATCGGGGCTGAGGTTTGTTCCCCGAGCCCAGTTTCCCTTTGCAGAATGCAGCTCCTAGCAGCGCGTTTTGTGCGGTTTCGGAGCTAGGCCCTAGGTGGGGCCCTCCCGAGCTGGCTCTGGGGGGGTTGCTAGGGCCAGTGCACACAGGGCTTCTTCAGGCCAAATCAGCCTTCTCCGCGAAGGAGAAGACGTTTGGAGTGGGTTTCCAGCGGCGGAGACCACCAGCCAAGCAGCAGTGCCCACGGAGCCAGAGGCAGCCCAGACCCTCCCTGGCCCTATGGGGAGCCTAGGGCTAGGTGAGAACCAGGCAGGCGCTGCGCTCCTGAGCCAAGCCGCATCGGGGCTGAGGTTTGTTCCCCGAGCCCAGTTTCCCTTTGCAGAATGCAGCTCCTAGCAGCGCGTTTTGTGCGGTTTCGGAGCTAGGCCCTAGGTGGGGCCCTCCCGAGCTGGCTCTGGGGGGGTTGCTAGGGCCAGTGCACACAGGGCTTCTTCAGGCCAAATCAGCCTTCTCCGCGAAGGAGAAGACGTTTGGAGTGGGTTTCCAGCGGCGGAGACCACCAGCCAAGCAGCAGTGCCCACGGAGCCAGAGGCAGCAAAGACCCTGCCTGGCCCTATGGGCAGCCTAGGGCTAGGTGAGAACCAGGCAGGCGCTGCGCTCCTGAGCCAAGCCGCATCGGGGCTGAGGTTTGTTCCCCGAGCCCAGTTTCCCTTTGCAGAATGCAGCTCCTAGCAGCGCGTTTTGTGCGGTTTCGGAGCTAGGCCCTAGGTGGGGCCCTCCCGAGCTGGCTCTGGGGGGGTTGCTAGGGCCAGTGCACACAGGGCTTCTTCAGGCCAAATCAGCCTTCTCCGCGAAGGAGAAGACGTTTGGAGTTGGTTTCCAGCGGCGGAGACCACCAGCCAAGCAGCAGTGCCCACGGAGCCAGAGGCAGCCCAGACCCTCCCTGGCCCTATGGGGAGCCTAGGGCTAGGTGAGAAGCAGGCAGGCGCTGCGCTCCTGAGCCAAGCCGCATCGGGGCTGAGGTTTGTTCCCCGAGCCCAGTTTCCCTTTGCAGAATGCAGCTCCTAGCAGCGCGTTTTGTGCGGTTTCGGAGCTAGGCCCTAGGTGGGGCCCTCCCGAGCTGGCTCTGGGGGGGGTTGCTAGGGCCAGTGCACACAGGGCTTCTTCAGGCCAAATCAGCCTTCTCCGCGAAGGAGAAGACGTTTGGAGTGGGTTTCCAGCGGCGGAGACCACCAGCCAAGCAGCAGTGCCCACGGAGCCAGAGGCAGCCCAGACCCTCCTTGGCCCTATGGGGAGCCTAGGGCTAGGTGAGAACCAGGCAGGCGCTGCGCTCCTGAGCCAAGCCGCATCGGGGCTGAGGTTTGTTCCCCGAGCCCAGTTTCCCTTTGCAGAATGCAGCTCCTAGCAGCGCGTTTTGTGCGGTTTCGGAGCTAGGCCCTAGGTGGGGCCCTCCCGAGCTGGCTCTGGGGGGGTTGCTAGGGCCAGTGCACACAGGGCTTCTTCAGGCCAAATCAGCCTTCTCCGCGAAGGAGAAGACGTTTGGAGTTGGTTTCCAGCGGCGGAGACCACCAGCCAAGCAGCAGTGCCCACGGAGCCAGAGGCAGCCCAGACCCTCCCTGGCCCTATGGGGAGCCTAGGGCTAGGTGAGAAGCAGGCAGGCGCTGCGCTCCTGAGCCAAGCCGCATCGGGGCTGAGGTTTGTTCCCCGAGCCCAGTTTCCCTTTGCAGAATGCAGCTCCTAGCAGCGCGTTTTGTGCGGTTTCGGAGCTAGGCCCTAGGTGGGGCCCTCCCGAGCTGGCTCTGGGGGGGTTGCTAGGGCCAGTGCACACAGGGCTTCTTCAGGCCAAATCAGCCTTCTCCGCGAAGGAGAAGACGTTTGGAGTGGGTTTCCAGCGGCGGAGACCACCAGCCAAGCAGCAGTGCCCACGGAGCCAGAGGCAGCCCAGACCCTCCCTGGCCCTATGGGGAGCCTAGGGCTAGGTGAGAACCAGGCAGGCGCTGCGCTCCTGAGCCAAGCCGCATCGGGGCTGAGGTTTGTTCCCCGAGCCCAGTTTCCCTTTGCAGAATGCAGCTCCTAGCAGCGCGTTTTGTGCGGTTTCGGAGCTAGGCCCTAGGTGGGGCCCTCCCGAGCTGGCTCTGGGGGGGTTGCTAGGGCCAGTGCACACAGGGCTTCTTCAGGCCAAATCAGCCTTCTCCGCGAAGGAGAAGACGTTTGGAGTGGGTTTCCAGCGGCGGAGACCACCAGCCAAGCAGCAGTGCCCACGGAGCCAGAGGCAGCAAAGACCCTGCCTGGCCCTATGGGCAGCCTAGGGCTAGGTGAGAACCAGGCAGGCGCTGCGCTCCTGAGCCAAGCCGCATCGGGGCTGAGGTTTGTTCCCCGAGCCCAGTTTCCCTTTGCAGAATGCAGCTCCTAGCAGCGCGTTTTGTGCGGTTTCGGAGCTAGGCCCTAGGTGGGGCCCTCCCGAGCTGGCTCTGGGGGGGTTGCTAGGGCCAGTGCACACAGGGCTTCTTCAGGCCAAATCAGCCTTCTCCGCGAAGGAGAAGACGTTTGGAGTTGGTTTCCAGCGGCGGAGACCACCAGCCAAGCAGCAGTGCCCACGGAGCCAGAGGCAGCCCAGACCCTCCCTGGCCCTATGGGGAGCCTAGGGCTAGGTGAGAAGCAGGCAGGCGCTGCGCTCCTGAGCCAAGCCGCATCGGGGCTGAGGTTTGTTCCCCGAGCCCAGTTTCCCTTTGCAGAATGCAGCTCCTAGCAGCGCGTTTTGTGCGGTTTCGGAGCTAGGCCCTAGGTGGGGCCCTCCCGAGCTGGCTCTGGGGGGGTTGCTAGGGCCAGTGCACACAGGGCTTCTTCAGGCCAAATCAGCCTTCTCCGCGAAGGAGAAGACGTTTGGAGTGGGTTTCCAGCGGCGGAGACCACCAGCCAAGCAGCAGTGCCCACGGAGCCAGAGGCAGCCCAGACCCTCCTTGGCCCTATGGGGAGCCTAGGGCTAGGTGAGAACCAGGCAGGCGCTGCGCTCCTGAGCCAAGCCGCATCGGGGCTGAGGTTTGTTCCCCGAGCCCAGTTTCCCTTTGCAGAATGCAGCTCCTAGCAGCGCGTTTTGTGCGGTTTCGGAGCTAGGCCCTAGGTGGGGCCCTCCCGAGCTGGCTCTGGGGGGGTTGCTAGGGCCAGTGCACACAGGGCTTCTTCAGGCCAAATCAGCCTTCTCCGCGAAGGAGAAGACGTTTGGAGTTGGTTTCCAGCGGCGGAGACCACCAGCCAAGCAGCAGTGCCCACGGAGCCAGAGGCAGCCCAGACCCTCCCTGGCCCTATGGGGAGCCTAGGGCTAGGTGAGAAGCAGGCAGGCGCTGCGCTCCTGAGCCAAGCCGCATCGGGGCTGAGGTTTGTTCCCCGAGCCCAGTTTCCCTTTGCAGAATGCAGCTCCTAGCAGCGCGTTTTGTGCGGTTTCGGAGCTAGGCCCTAGGTGGGGCCCTCCCGAGCTGGCTCTGGGGGGGTTGCTAGGGCCAGTGCACACAGGGCTTCTTCAGGCCAAATCAGCCTTCTCCGCGAAGGAGAAGACGTTTGGAGTGGGTTTCCAGCGGCGGAGACCACCAGCCAAGCAGCAGTGCCCACGGAGCCAGAGGCAGCCCAGACCCTCCCTGGCCCTATGGGGAGCCTAGGGCTAGGTGAGAACCAGGCAGGCGCTGCGCTCCTGAGCCAAGCCGCATCGGGGCTGAGGTTTGTTCCCCGAGCCCAGTTTCCCTTTGCAGAATGCAGCTCCTAGCAGCGCGTTTTGTGCGGTTTCGGAGCTAGGCCCTAGGTGGGGCCCTCCCGAGCTGGCTCTGGGGGGGTTGCTAGGGCCAGTGCACACAGGGCTTCTTCAGGCCAAATCAGCCTTCTCCGCGAAGGAGAAGACGTTTGGAGTTGGTTTCCAGCGGCGGAGACCACCAGCCAAGCAGCAGTGCCCACGGAGCCAGAGGCAGCCCAGACCCTCCCTGGCCCTATGGGGAGCCTAGGGCTAGGTGAGAAGCAGGCAGGCGCTGCGCTCCTGAGCCAAGCCGCATCGGGGCTGAGGTTTGTTCCCCGAGCCCAGTTTCCCTTTGCAGAATGCAGCTCCTAGCAGCGCGTTTTGTGCGGTTTCGGAGCTAGGCCCTAGGTGGGGCCCTCCCGAGCTGGCTCTGGGGGGGTTGCTAGGGCCAGTGCACACAGGGCTTCTTCAGGCCAAATCAGCCTTCTCCGCGAAGGAGAAGACGTTTGGAGTGGGTTTCCAGCGGCGGAGACCACCAGCCAAGCAGCAGTGCCCACGGAGCCAGAGGCAGCTCAGACCCTCCCTGGCCCTGTGGGGAGCCTAGGGCTAGGTGAGAACCAGGCAGGCGCTGCGCTCCTGAGCCAAGCCGCATCGGGGCTGAGGTTTGTTCCCCGAGCCCAGTTTCCCTTTGCAGAATGCAGCTCCTAGCAGCGCGTTTTGTGCGGTTTCGGAGCTAGGCCCTAGGTGGGGCCCTCCCGAGCTGGCTCTGGGGGGGTTGCTAGGGCCAGTGCACACAGGGCTTCTTCAGGCCAAATCAGCCTTCTCCGCGAAGGAGAAGACGTTTGGAGTTGGTTTCCAGCGGCGGAGACCACCAGCCAAGCAGCAGTGCCCACGGAGCCAGAGGCAGCCCAGACCCTCCTTGGCCCTATGGGGAGCCTAGGGCTAGGTGAGAAGCAGGCAGGCGCTGCGCTCCTGAGCCAAGCCGCATCGGGGCTGAGGTTTGTTCCCCGAGCCCAGTTTCCCTTTGCAGAATGCAGCTCCTAGCAGCGCGTTTTGTGCGGTTTCGGAGCTAGGCCCTAGGTGGGGCCCTCCCGAGCTGGCTCTGGGGGGGTTGCTAGGGCCAGTGCACACAGGGCTTCTTCAGGCCAAATCAGCCTTCTCCGCGAAGGAGAAGACGTTTGGAGTTGGTTTCCAGCGGCGGAGATCACCAGCCAAGCAGCAGTGCCCAGGGAGCCAGAGGCAGCCCAGACCCTCCTTGGCCCTATGGGGAGCCTAGGGCTAGGTGAGAACCAGGCAGGCGCTGCGCTCCTGAGCCAAGCCGCATCGGGGCTGAGGTTTGTTCCCCGAGCCCAGTTTCCCTTTGCAGAATGCAGCTCCTAGCAGCGCGTTTTGTGCGGTTTCGGAGCTAGGCCCTAGGTGGGGCCCTCCCGAGCTGGCTCTGGGGGGGTTGCTAGGGCCAGTGCACACAGGGCTTCTTCAGGCCAAATCAGCCTTCTCCGCGAAGGAGAAGACGTTTGGAGTTGGTTTCCAGCGGCGGAGACCACCAGCCAAGCAGCAGTGCCCACGGAGCCAGAGGCAGCCCAGACCCTCCCTGGCCCTATGGGGAGCCTAGGGCTAGGTGAGAACCAGGCAGGCGCTGCGCTCCTGAGCCAAGCCGCATCGGGGCTGAGGTTTGTTCCCCGAGCCCAGTTTCCCTTTGCAGAATGCAGCTCCTAGCAGCGCGTTTTGTGCGGTTTCGGAGCTAGGCCCTAGGTGGGGCCCTCCCGAGCTGGCTCTGGGGGGGTTGCTAGGGCCAGTGCACACAGGGCTTCTTCAGGCCAAATCAGCCTTCTCCGCGAAGGAGAAGACGTTTGGAGTTGGTTTCCAGCGGCGGAGACCACCAGCCAAGCAGCAGTGCCCACGGAGCCAGAGGCAGCCCAGACCCTCCTTGGCCCTATGGGGAGCCTAGGGCTAGGTGAGAAGCAGGCAGGCGCTGCGCTCCTGAGCCAAGCCGCATCGGGGCTGAGGTTTGTTCCCCGAGCCCAGTTTCCCTTTGCAGAATGCAGCTCCTAGCAGCGCGTTTTGTGCGGTTTCGGAGCTAGGCCCTAGGTGGGGCCCTCCCGAGCTGGCTCTGGGGGGGTTGCTAGGGCCAGTGCACACAGGGCTTCTTCAGGCCAAATCAGCCTTCTCCGCGAAGGAGAAGACGTTTGGAGTTGGTTTCCAGCGGCGGAGACCACCAGCCAAGCAGCAGTGCCCACGGAGCCAGAGGCAGCCCAGACCCTCCCTGGCCCTATGGGGAGCCTAGGGCTAGGTGAGAAGCAGGCAGGCGCTGCGCTCCTGAGCCAAGCCGCATCGGGGCTGAGGTTTGTTCCCCGAGCCCAGTTTCCCTTTGCAGAATGCAGCTCCTAGCAGCGCGTTTTGTGCGGTTTCGGAGCTAGGCCCTAGGTGGGGCCCTCCCGAGCTGGCTCTGGGGGGGTTGCTAGGGCCAGTGCACACAGGGCTTCTTCAGGCCAAATCAGCCTTCTCCGCGAAGGAGAAGACGTTTGGAGTTGGTTTCCAGCGGCGGAGACCACCAGCCAAGCAGCAGTGCCCACGGAGCCAGAGGCAGCCCAGACCCTCCTTGGCCCTATGGGGAGCCTAGGGCTAGGTGAGAAGCAGGCAGGCGCTGCGCTCCTGAGCCAAGCCGCATCGGGGCTGAGGTTTGTTCCCCGAGCCCAGTTTCCCTTTGCAGAATGCAGCTCCTAGCAGCGCGTTTTGTGCGGTTTCGGAGCTAGGCCCTAGGTGGGGCCCTCCCGAGCTGGCTCTGGGGGGGTTGCTAGGGCCAGTGCACACAGGGCTTCTTCAGGCCAAATCAGCCTTCTCCGCGAAGGAGAAGACGTTTGGAGTTGGTTTCCAGCGGCGGAGACCACCAGCCAAGCAGCAGTGCCCACGGAGCCAGAGGCAGCCCAGACCCTCCTTGGCCCTATGGGGAGCCTAGGGCTAGGTGAGAACCAGGCAGGCGCTGCGCTCCTGAGCCAAGCCGCATCGGGGCTGAGGTTTGTTCCCCGAGCCCAGTTTCCCTTTGCAGAATGCAGCTCCTAGCAGCGCGTTTTGTGCGGTTTCGGAGCTAGGCCCTAGGTGGGGCCCTCCCGAGCTGGCTCTGGGGGGGTTGCTAGGGCCAGTGCACACAGGGCTTCTTCAGGCCAAATCAGCCTTCTCCGCGAAGGAGAAGACGTTTGGAGTTGGTTTCCAGCGGCGGAGACCACCAGCCAAGCAGCAGTGCCCACGGAGCCAGAGGCAGCCCAGACCCTCCCTGGCCCTATGGGGAGCCTAGGGCTAGGTGAGAAGCAGGCAGGCGCTGCGCTCCTGAGCCAAGCCGCATCGGGGCTGAGGTTTGTTCCCCGAGCCCAGTTTCCCTTTGCAGAATGCAGCTCCTAGCAGCGCGTTTTGTGCGGTTTCGGAGCTAGGCCCTAGGTGGGGCCCTCCCGAGCTGGCTCTGGGGGGGTTGCTAGGGCCAGTGCACACAGGGCTTCTTCAGGCCAAATCAGCCTTCTCCGCGAAGGAGAAGACGTTTGGAGTGGGTTTCCAGCGGCGGAGACCACCAGCCAAGCAGCAGTGCCCACGGAGCCAGAGGCAGCCCAGACCCTCCCTGGCCCTATGGGGAGCCTAGGGCTAGGTGAGAAGCAGGCAGGCGCTGCGCTCCTGAGCCAAGCCGCATCGGGGCTGAGGTTTGTTCCCCGAGCCCAGTTTCCCTTTGCAGAATGCAGCTCCTAGCAGCGCGTTTTGTGCGGTTTCGGAGCTAGGCCCTAGGTGGGGCCCTCCCGAGCTGGCTCTGGGGGGGTTGCTAGGGCCAGTGCACACAGGGCTTCTTCAGGCCAAATCAGCCTTCTCCGCGAAGGAGAAGACGTTTGGAGTTGGTTTCCAGCGGCGGAGACCACCAGCCAAGCAGCAGTGCCCACGGAGCCAGAGGCAGCCCAGACCCTCCTTGGCCCTATGGGGAGCCTAGGGCTAGGTGAGAACCAGGCAGGCGCTGCGCTCCTGAGCCAAGCCGCATCGGGGCTGAGGTTTGTTCCCCGAGCCCAGTTTCCCTTTGCAGAATGCAGCTCCTAGCAGCGCGTTTTGTGCGGTTTCGGAGCTAGGCCCTAGGTGGGGCCCTCCCGAGCTGGCTCTGGGGGGGTTGCTAGGGCCAGTGCACACAGGGCTTCTTCAGGCCAAATCAGCCTTCTCCGCGAAGGAGAAGACGTTTGGAGTTGGTTTCCAGCGGCGGAGACCACCAGCCAAGCAGCAGTGCCCACGGAGCCAGAGGCAGCCCAGACCCTCCCTGGCCCTATGGGGAGCCTAGGGCTAGGTGAGAACCAGGCAGGCGCTGCGCTCCTGAGCCAAGCCGCATCGGGGCTGAGGTTTGTTCCCCGAGCCCAGTTTCCCTTTGCAGAATGCAGCTCCTAGCACCGCGTTTTGTGCCGTTTCGGAGCTCGGCCCTAGATGGGGCCCTCCCGAGCTGGCTCTGGGGGGGTTGCTAGGGCCAGTGCACACAGGGCTTCTTCAGGCCAAATCAGCCTTCTCCGCGAAGGAGAAGACGTTTGGAGTTGGTTTCCAGCGGCGGAGACCACCAGCCAAGCAGCAGTGCCCAGGGAGCCAGAGGCAGCCCAGACCCTCCTTGGCCCTATGGGGAGCCTAGGGCTAGGTGAGAAGCAGGCAGGCGCTGCGCTCCTGAGCCAAGCCGCATCGGGGCTGAGGTTTGTTCCCCGAGCCCAGTTTCCCTTTGCAGAATGCAGCTCCTAGCAGCGCGTTTTGTGCGGTTTCGGAGCTAGGCCCTAGGTGGGGCCCTCCCGAGCTGGCTCTGGGGGGGTTGCTAGGGCCAGTGCACACAGGGCTTCTTCAGGCCAAATCAGCCTTCTCCGCGAAGGAGAAGACGTTTGGAGTGGGTTTCCAGCGGCGGAGACCACCAGCCAAGCAGCAGTGCCCACGGAGCCAGAGGCAGCCCAGACCCTCCCTGGCCCTATGGGGAGCCCAGGGCTAGGTGAGAAGCAGGCAGGCGCTGCGCTCCTGAGCCAAGCCGCATCGGGGCTGAGGTTTGTTCCCCGAGCCCAGTTTCCCTTTGCAGAATGCAGCTCCTAGCAGCGCGTTTTGTGCGGTTTCGGAGCTAGGCCCTAGGTGGGGCCCTCCCGAGCTGGCTCTGGGGGGGTTGCTAGGGCCAGTGCACACAGGGCTTCTTCAGGCCAAATCAGCCTTCTCCGCGAAGGAGAAGACGTTTGGAGTTGGTTTCCAGCGGCGGAGACCACCAGCCAAGCAGCAGTGCCCACGGAGCCAGAGGCAGCCCAGACCCTCCTTGGCCCTATGGGCAGCCTAGGGCTAGGTGAGAAGCAGGCAGGCGCTGCGCTCCTGAGCCAAGCCGCATCGGGGCTGAGGTTTGTTCCCCGAGCCCAGTTTCCCTTTGCAGAATGCAGCTCCTAGCAGCGCGTTTTGTGCGGTTTCGGAGCTAGGCCCTAGGTGGGGCCCTCCCGAGCTGGCTCTGGGGGGGTTGCTAGGGCCAGTGCACACAGGGCTTCTTCAGGCCAAATCAGCCTTCTCCGCGAAGGAGAAGACGTTTGGAGTTGGTTTCCAGCGGCGGAGACCACCAGCCAAGCAGCAGTGCCCACGGAGCCAGAGGCAGCCCAGACCCTCCCTGGCCCTATGGGGAGCCTAGGGCTAGGTGAGAACCAGGCAGGCGCTGCGCTCCTGAGCCAAGCCGCATCGGGGCTGAGGTTTGTTCCCCGAGCCCAGTTTCCCTTTGCAGAATGCAGCTCCTAGCAGCGCGTTTTGTGCGGTTTCGGAGCTAGGCCCTAGGTGGGGCCCTCCCGAGCTGGCTCTGGGGGGGTTGCTAGGGCCAGTGCACACAGGGCTTCTTCAGGCCAAATCAGCCTTCTCCGCGAAGGAGAAGACGTTTGGAGTTGGTTTCCAGCGGCGGAGACCACCAGCCAAGCAGCAGTGCCCACGGAGCCAGAGGCAGCCCAGACCCTCCCTGGCCCTATGGGGAGCCTAGGGCTAGGTGAGAAGCAGGCAGGCGCTGCGCTCCTGAGCCAAGCCGCATCGGGGCTGAGGTTTGTTCCCCGAGCCCAGTTTCCCTTTGCAGAATGCAGCTCCTAGCAGCGCGTTTTGTGCGGTTTCGGAGCTAGGCCCTAGGTGGGGCCCTCCCGAGCTGGCTCTGGGGGGGTTGCTAGGGCCAGTGCACACAGGGCTTCTTCAGGCCAAATCAGCCTTCTCCGCGAAGGAGAAGACGTTTGGAGTTGGTTTCCAGCGGCGGAGACCACCAGCCAAGCAGCAGTGCCCACGGAGCCAGAGGCAGCCCAGACCCTCCCTGGCCCTATGGGGAGCCTAGGGCTAGGTGAGAACCAGGCAGGCGCTGCGCTCCTGAGCCAAGCCGCATCGGGGCTGAGGTTTGTTCCCCGAGCCCAGTTTCCCTTTGCAGAATGCAGCTCCTAGCACCGCGTTTTGTGCCGTTTCGGAGCTCGGCCCTAGATGGGGCCCTCCCGAGCTGGCTCTGGGGGGGTTGCTAGGGCCAGTGCACACAGGGCTTCTTCAGGCCAAATCAGCCTTCTCCGCGAAGGAGAAGACGTTTGGAGTTGGTTTCCAGCGGCGGAGACCACCAGCCAAGCAGCAGTGCCCAGGGAGCCAGAGGCAGCCCAGACCCTCCTTGGCCCTATGGGGAGCCTAGGGCTAGGTGAGAAGCAGGCAGGCGCTGCGCTCCTGAGCCAAGCCGCATCGGGGCTGAGGTTTGTTCCCCGAGCCCAGTTTCCCTTTGCAGAATGCAGCTCCTAGCAGCGCGTTTTGTGCGGTTTCGGAGCTAGGCCCTAGGTGGGGCCCTCCCGAGCTGGCTCTGGGGGGGTTGCTAGGGCCAGTGCACACAGGGCTTCTTCAGGCCAAATCAGCCTTCTCCGCGAAGGAGAAGACGTTTGGAGTGGGTTTCCAGCGGCGGAGACCACCAGCCAAGCAGCAGTGCCCACGGAGCCAGAGGCAGCCCAGACCCTCCCTGGCCCTATGGGGAGCCTAGGGCTAGGTGAGAAGCAGGCAGGCGCTGCGCTCCTGAGCCAAGCCGCATCGGGGCTGAGGTTTGTTCCCCGAGCCCAGTTTCCCTTTGCAGAATGCAGCTCCTAGCAGCGCGTTTTGTGCGGTTTCGGAGCTAGGCCCTAGGTGGGGCCCTCCCGAGCTGGCTCTGGGGGGGTTGCTAGGGCCAGTGCACACAGGGCTTCTTCAGGCCAAATCAGCCTTCTCCGCGAAGGAGAAGACGTTTGGAGTTGGTTTCCAGCGGCGGAGACCACCAGCCAAGCAGCAGTGCCCACGGAGCCAGAGGCAGCCCAGACCCTCCTTGGCCCTATGGGCAGCCTAGGGCTAGGTGAGAAGCAGGCAGGCGCTGCGCTCCTGAGCCAAGCCGCATCGGGGCTGAGGTTTGTTCCCCGAGCCCAGTTTCCCTTTGCAGAATGCAGCTCCTAGCAGCGCGTTTTGTGCGGTTTCGGAGCTAGGCCCTAGGTGGGGCCCTCCCGAGCTGGCTCTGGGGGGGTTGCTAGGGCCAGTGCACACAGGGCTTCTTCAGGCCAAATCAGCCTTCTCCGCGAAGGAGAAGACGTTTGGAGTTGGTTTCCAGCGGCGGAGACCACCAGCCAAGCAGCAGTGCCCACGGAGCCAGAGGCAGCCCAGACCCTCCTTGGCCCTATGGGGAGCCTAGGGCTAGGTGAGAACCAGGCAGGCGCTGCGCTCCTGAGCCAAGCCGCATCGGGGCTGAGGTTTGTTCCCCGAGCCCAGTTTCCCTTTGCAGAATGCAGCTCCTAGCAGCGCGTTTTGTGCGGTTTCGGAGCTAGGCCCTAGGTGGGGCCCTCCCGAGCTGGCTCTGGGGGGGTTGCTAGGGCCAGTGCACACAGGGCTTCTTCAGGCCAAATCAGCCTTCTCCGCGAAGGAGAAGACGTTTGGAGTGGGTTTCCAGCGGCGGAGACCACCAGCCAAGCAGCAGTGCCCACGGAGCCAGAGGCAGCAAAGACCCTGCCTGGCCCTATGGGCAGCCTAGGGCTAGGTGAGAACCAGGCAGGCGCTGCGCTCCTGAGCCAAGCCGCATCGGGGCTGAGGTTTGTTCCCCGAGCCCAGTTTCCCTTTGCAGAATGCAGCTCCTAGCAGCGCGTTTTGTGCGGTTTCGGAGCTAGGCCCTAGGTGGGGCCCTCCCGAGCTGGCTCTGGGGGGGTTGCTAGGGCCAGTGCACACAGGGCTTCTTCAGGCCAAATCAGCCTTCTCCGCGAAGGAGAAGACGTTTGGAGTTGGTTTCCAGCGGCGGAGACCACCAGCCAAGCAGCAGTGCCCACGGAGCCAGAGGCAGCCCAGACCCTCCCTGGCCCTATGGGGAGCCTAGGGCTAGGTGAGAAGCAGGCAGGCGCTGCGCTCCTGAGCCAAGCCGCATCGGGGCTGAGGTTTGTTCCCCGAGCCCAGTTTCCCTTTGCAGAATGCAGCTCCTAGCAGCGCGTTTTGTGCGGTTTCGGAGCTAGGCCCTAGGTGGGGCCCTCCCGAGCTGGCTCTGGGGGGGTTGCTAGGGCCAGTGCACACAGGGCTTCTTCAGGCCAAATCAGCCTTCTCCGCGAAGGAGAAGACGTTTGGAGTGGGTTTCCAGCGGCGGAGACCACCAGCCAAGCAGCAGTGCCCACGGAGCCAGAGGCAGCCCAGACCCTCCTTGGCCCTATGGGGAGCCTAGGGCTAGGTGAGAACCAGGCAGGCGCTGCGCTCCTGAGCCAAGCCGCATCGGGGCTGAGGTTTGTTCCCCGAGCCCAGTTTCCCTTTGCAGAATGCAGCTCCTAGCAGCGCGTTTTGTGCGGTTTCGGAGCTAGGCCCTAGGTGGGGCCCTCCCGAGCTGGCTCTGGGGGGGTTGCTAGGGCCAGTGCACACAGGGCTTCTTCAGGCCAAATCAGCCTTCTCCGCGAAGGAGAAGACGTTTGGAGTTGGTTTCCAGCGGCGGAGACCACCAGCCAAGCAGCAGTGCCCACGGAGCCAGAGGCAGCCCAGACCATCCCTGGCCCTATGGGGAGCCTAGGGCTAGGTGAGAAGCAGGCAGGCGCTGCGCTCCTGAGCCAAGCCGCATCGGGGCTGAGGTTTGTTCCCCGAGCCCAGTTTCCCTTTGCAGAATGCAGCTCCTAGCAGCGCGTTTTGTGCGGTTTCGGAGCTAGGCCCTAGGTGGGGCCCTCCCGAGCTGGCTCTGGGGGGGTTGCTAGGGCCAGTGCACACAGGGCTTCTTCAGGCCAAATCAGCCTTCTCCGCGAAGGAGAAGACGTTTGGAGTGGGTTTCCAGCGGCGGAGACCACCAGCCAAGCAGCAGTGCCCACGGAGCCAGAGGCAGCCCAGACCCTCCCTGGCCCTATGGGGAGCCTAGGGCTAGGTGAGAACCAGGCAGGCGCTGCGCTCCTGAGCCAAGCCGCATCGGGGCTGAGGTTTGTTCCCCGAGCCCAGTTTCCCTTTGCAGAATGCAGCTCCTAGCAGCGCGTTTTGTGCGGTTTCCGAGCTAGGCCCTAGGTGGGGCCCTCCCGAGCTGGCTCTGGGGGGGTTGCTAGGGCCAGTGCACACAGGGCTTCTTCAGGCCAAATCAGCCTTCTCCGCGAAGGAGAAGACGTTTGGAGTTGGTTTCCAGCGGCGGAGACCACCAGCCAAGCAGCAGTGCCCACGGAGCCAGAGGCAGCCCAGACCCTCCCTGGCCCTATGGGGAGCCTAGGGCTAGGTGAGAACCAGGCAGGCGCTGCGCTCCTGAGCCAAGCCGCATCGGGGCTGAGGTTTGTTCCCCGAGCCCAGTTTCCCTTTGCAGAATGCAGCTCCTAGCAGCGCGTTTTGTGCGGTTTCGGAGCTAGGCCCTAGGTGGGGCCCTCCCGAGCTGGCTCTGGGGGGGTTGCTAGGGCCAGTGCACACAGGGCTTCTTCAGGCCAAATCAGCCTTCTCCGCGAAGGAGAAGACGTTTGGAGTTGGTTTCCAGCGGCGGAGACCACCAGCCAAGCAGCAGTGCCCACGGAGCCAGAGGCAGCTCAGACCCTCCCTGGCCCTGTGGGGAGCCTAGGGCTAGGTGAGAACCAGGCAGGCGCTGCGCTCCTGAGCCAAGCCGCATCGGGGCTGAGGTTTGTTCCCCGAGCCCAGTTTCCCTTTGCAGAATGCAGCTCCTAGCAGCGCGTTTTGTGCGGTTTCGGAGCTAGGCCCTAGGTGGGGCCCTCCGAGCTGGCTCTGGGGGGGTTGCTAGGGCCAGTGCACACAGGGCTTCTTCAGGCCAAATCAGCCTTCTCCGCGAAGGAGAAGACGTTTGGAGTTGGTTTCCAGCGGCGGAGACCACCAGCCAAGCAGCAGTGCCCACGGAGCCAGAGGCAGCCCAGACCCTCCCTGGCCCTATGGGGAGCCTAGGGCTAGGTGAGAAGCAGGCAGGCGCTGCGCTCCTGAGCCAAGCCGCATCGGGGCTGAGGTTTGTTCCCCGAGCCCAGTTTCCCTTTGCAGAATGCAGCTCCTAGCAGCGCGTTTTGTGCGGTTTCGGAGCTAGGCCCTAGGTGGGGCCCTCCCGAGCTGGCTCTGGGGGGGTTGCTAGGGCCAGTGCACACAGGGCTTCTTCAGGCCAAATCAGCCTTCTCCGCGAAGGAGAAGACGTTTGGAGTTGGTTTCCAGCGGCGGAGACCACCAGCCAAGCAGCAGTGCCCACGGAGCCAGAGGCAGCCCAGACCCTCCTTGGCCCTATGGGGAGCCTAGGGCTAGGTGAGAAGCAGGCAGGCGCTGCGCTCCTGAGCCAAGCCGCATCGGGGCTGAGGTTTGTTCCCCGAGCCCAGTTTCCCTTTGCAGAATGCAGCTCCTAGCAGCGCGTTTTGTGCGGTTTCGGAGCTAGGCCCTAGGTGGGGCCCTCCCGAGCTGGCTCTGGGGGGGTTGCTAGGGCCAGTGCACACAGGGCTTCTTCAGGCCAAATCAGCCTTCTCCGCGAAGGAGAAGACGTTTGGAGTTGGTTTCCAGCGGCGGAGACCACCAGCCAAGCAGCAGTGCCCACGGAGCCAGAGGCAGCCCAGACCCTCCCTGGCCCTATGGGGAGCCTAGGGCTAGGTGAGAACCAGGCAGGCGCTGCGCTCCTGAGCCAAGCCGCATCGGGGCTGAGGTTTGTTCCCCGAGCCCAGTTTCCCTTTGCAGAATGCAGCTCCTAGCAGCGCGTTTTGTGCGGTTTCGGAGCTAGGCCCTAGGTGGGGCCCTCCCGAGCTGGCTCTGGGGGGGTTGCTAGGGCCAGTGCACACAGGGCTTCTTCAGGCCAAATCAGCCTTCTCCGCGAAGGAGAAGACGTTTGGAGTGGGTTTCCAGCGGCGGAGACCACCAGCCAAGCAGCAGTGCCCACGGAGCCAGAGGCAGCAAAGACCCTGCCTGGCCCTATGGGCAGCCTAGGGCTAGGTGAGAACCAGGCAGGCGCTGCGCTCCTGAGCCAAGCCGCATCGGGGCTGAGGTTTGTTCCCCGAGCCCAGTTTCCCTTTGCAGAATGCAGCTCCTAGCAGCGCGTTTTGTGCGGTTTCGGAGCTAGGCCCTAGGTGGGGCCCTCCCGAGCTGGCTCTGGGGGGGTTGCTAGGGCCAGTGCACACAGGGCTTCTTCAGGCCAAATCAGCCTTCTCCGCGAAGGAGAAGACGTTTGGAGTGGGTTTCCAGCGGCGGAGACCACCAGCCAAGCAGCAGTGCCCACGGAGCCAGAGGCAGCCCAGACCCTCCCTGGCCCTATGGGGAGCCTAGGGCTAGGTGAGAAGCAGGCAGGCGCTGCGCTCCTGAGCCAAGCCGCATCGGGGCTGAGGTTTGTTCCCCGAGCCCAGTTTCCCTTTGCAGAATGCAGCTCCTAGCAGCGCGTTTTGTGCGGTTTCGGAGCTAGGCCCTAGGTGGGGCCCTCCCGAGCTGGCTCTGGGGGGGTTGCTAGGGCCAGTGCACACAGGGCTTCTTCAGGCCAAATCAGCCTTCTCCGCGAAGGAGAAGACGTTTGGAGTGGGTTTCCAGCGGCGGAGACCACCAGCCAAGCAGCAGTGCCCACGGAGCCAGAGGCAGCCCAGACCCTCCTTGGCCCTATGGGGAGCCTAGGGCTAGGTGAGAACCAGGCAGGCGCTGCGCTCCTGAGCCAAGCCGCATCGGGGCTGAGGTTTGTTCCCCGAGCCCAGTTTCCCTTTGCAGAATGCAGCTCCTAGCAGCGCGTTTTGTGCGGTTTCGGAGCTAGGCCCTAGGTGGGGCCCTCCCGAGCTGGCTCTGGGGGGGTTGCTAGGGCCAGTGCACACAGGGCTTCTTCAGGCCAAATCAGCCTTCTCCGCGAAGGAGAAGACGTTTGGAGTTGGTTTCCAGCGGCGGAGACCACCAGCCAAGCAGCAGTGCCCAGGGAGCCAGAGGCAGCCCAGACCCTCCCTGGCCCTATGGGGAGCCTAGGGCTAGGTGAGAAGCAGGCAGGCGCTGCGCTCCTGAGCCAAGCCGCATCGGGGCTGAGGTTTGTTCCCCGAGCCCAGTTTCCCTTTGCAGAATGCAGCTCCTAGCAGCGCGTTTTGTGCGGTTTCGGAGCTAGGCCCTAGGTGGGGCCCTCCCGAGCTGGCTCTGGGGGGGTTGCTAGGGCCAGTGCACACAGGGCTTCTTCAGGCCAAATCAGCCTTCTCCGCGAAGGAGAAGACGTTTGGAGTGGGTTTCCAGCGGCGGAGACCACCAGCCAAGCAGCAGTGCCCACGGAGCCAGAGGCAGCCCAGACCCTCCCTGGCCCTATGGGGAGCCTAGGGCTAGGTGAGAAGCAGGCAGGCGCTGCGCTCCTGAGCCTAGCCGCATCGGGGCTGAGGTTTGTTCCCCGAGCCCAGTTTCCCTTTGCAGAATGCAGCTCCTAGCAGCGCGTTTTGTGCGGTTTCCGAGCTAGGCCCTAGGTGGGGCCCTCCCGAGCTGGCTCTGGGGGGGTTGCTAGGGCCAGTGCACACAGGGCTTCTTCAGGCCAAATCAGCCTTCTCCGCGAAGGAGAAGACGTTTGGAGTTGGTTTCCAGCGGCGGAGACCACCAGCCAAGCAGCAGTGCCCACGGAGCCAGAGGCAGCCCAGACCCTCCCTGGCCCTATGGGGAGCCTAGGGCTAGGTGAGAACCAGGCAGGCGCTGCGCTCCTGAGCCAAGCCGCATCGGGGCTGAGGTTTGTTCCCCGAGCCCAGTTTCCCTTTGCAGAATGCAGCTCCTAGCAGCGCGTTTTGTGCGGTTTCGGAGCTAGGCCCTAGGTGGGGCCCTCCCGAGCTGGCTCTGGGGGGGTTGCTAGGGCCAGTGCACACAGGGCTTCTTCAGGCCAAATCAGCCTTCTCCGCGAAGGAGAAGACGTTTGGAGTTGGTTTCCAGCGGCGGAGACCACCAGCCAAGCAGCAGTGCCCACGGAGCCAGAGGCAGCTCAGACCCTCCCTGGCCCTGTGGGGAGCCTAGGGCTAGGTGAGAACCAGGCAGGCGCTGCGCTCCTGAGCCAAGCCGCATCGGGGCTGAGGTTTGTTCCCCGAGCCCAGTTTCCCTTTGCAGAATGCAGCTCCTAGCAGCGCGTTTTGTGCGGTTTCGGAGCTAGGCCCTAGGTGGGGCCCTCCCGAGCTGGCTCTGGGGGGGTTGCTAGGGCCAGTGCACACAGGGCTTCTTCAGGCCAAATCAGCCTTCTCCGCGAAGGAGAAGACGTTTGGAGTGGGTTTCCAGCGGCGGAGACCACCAGCCAAGCAGCAGTGCCCACGGAGCCAGAGGCAGCCCAGACCCTCCTTGGCCCTATGGGGAGCCTAGGGCTAGGTGAGAACCAGGCAGGCGCTGCGCTCCTGAGCCAAGCCGCATCGGGGCTGAGGTTTGTTCCCCGAGCCCAGTTTCCCTTTGCAGAATGCAGCTCCTAGCAGCGCGTTTTGTGCGGTTTCGGAGCTAGGCCCTAGGTGGGGCCCTCCCGAGCTGGCTCTGGGGGGGTTGCTAGGGCCAGTGCACACAGGGCTTCTTCAGGCCAAATCAGCCTTCTCCGCGAAGGAGAAGACGTTTGGAGTTGGTTTCCAGCGGCGGAGACCACCAGCCAAGCAGCAGTGCCCAGGGAGCCAGAGGCAGCCCAGACCCTCCCTGGCCCTATGGGGAGCCTAGGGCTAGGTGAGAAGCAGGCAGGCGCTGCGCTCCTGAGCCAAGCCGCATCGGGGCTGAGGTTTGTTCCCCGAGCCCAGTTTCCCTTTGCAGAATGCAGCTCCTAGCAGCGCGTTTTGTGCGGTTTCGGAGCTAGGCCCTAGGTGGGGCCCTCCCGAGCTGGCTCTGGGGGGGTTGCTAGGGCCAGTGCACACAGGGCTTCTTCAGGCCAAATCAGCCTTCTCCGCGAAGGAGAAGACGTTTGGAGTGGGTTTCCAGCGGCGGAGACCACCAGCCAAGCAGCAGTGCCCACGGAGCCAGAGGCAGCCCAGACCCTCCCTGGCCCTATGGGGAGCCTAGGGCTAGGTGAGAAGCAGGCAGGCGCTGCGCTCCTGAGCCTAGCCGCATCGGGGCTGAGGTTTGTTCCCCGAGCCCAGTTTCCCTTTGCAGAATGCAGCTCCTAGCAGCGCGTTTTGTGCGGTTTCCGAGCTAGGCCCTAGGTGGGGCCCTCCCGAGCTGGCTCTGGGGGGGTTGCTAGGGCCAGTGCACACAGGGCTTCTTCAGGCCAAATCAGCCTTCTCCGCGAAGGAGAAGACGTTTGGAGTTGGTTTCCAGCGGCGGAGACCACCAGCCAAGCAGCAGTGCCCACGGAGCCAGAGGCAGCCCAGACCCTCCCTGGCCCTATGGGGAGCCTAGGGCTAGGTGAGAACCAGGCAGGCGCTGCGCTCCTGAGCCAAGCCGCATCGGGGCTGAGGTTTGTTCCCCGAGCCCAGTTTCCCTTTGCAGAATGCAGCTCCTAGCAGCGCGTTTTGTGCGGTTTCGGAGCTAGGCCCTAGGTGGGGCCCTCCCGAGCTGGCTCTGGGGGGGTTGCTAGGGCCAGTGCACACAGGGCTTCTTCAGGCCAAATCAGCCTTCTCCGCGAAGGAGAAGACGTTTGGAGTTGGTTTCCAGCGGCGGAGACCACCAGCCAAGCAGCAGTGCCCACGGAGCCAGAGGCAGCTCAGACCCTCCCTGGCCCTGTGGGGAGCCTAGGGCTAGGTGAGAACCAGGCAGGCGCTGCGCTCCTGAGCCAAGCCGCATCGGGGCTGAGGTTTGTTCCCCGAGCCCAGTTTCCCTTTGCAGAATGCAGCTCCTAGCAGCGCGTTTTGTGCGGTTTCGGAGCTAGGCCCTAGGTGGGGCCCTCCCGAGCTGGCTCTGGGGGGGTTGCTAGGGCCAGTGCACACAGGGCTTCTTCAGGCCAAATCAGCCTTCTCCGCGAAGGAGAAGACGTTTGGAGTTGGTTTCCAGCGGCGGAGACCACCAGCCAAGCAGCAGTGCCCAGGGAGCCAGAGGCAGCCCAGACCCTCCTTGGCCCTATGGGGAGCCTAGGGCTAGGTGAGAACCAGGCAGGCGCTGCGCTCCTGAGCCAAGCCGCATCGGGGCTGAGGTTTGTTCCCCGAGCCCAGTTTCCCTTTGCAGAATGCAGCTCCTAGCAGCGCGTTTTGTGCGGTTTCGGAGCTAGGCCCTAGGTGGGGCCCTCCCGAGCTGGCTCTGGGGGGGTTGCTAGGGCCAGTGCACACAGGGCTTCTTCAGGCCAAATCAGCCTTCTCCGCGAAGGAGAAGACGTTTGGAGTTGGTTTCCAGCGGCGGAGACCACCAGCCAAGCAGCAGTGCCCAGGGAGCCAGAGGCAGCCCAGACCCTCCTTGGCCCTATGGGGAGCCTAGGGCTAGGTGAGAACCAGGCAGGCGCTGCGCTCCTGAGCCAAGCCGCATCGGGGCTGAGGTTTGTTCCCCGAGCCCAGTTTCCCTTTGCAGAATGCAGCTCCTAGCAGCGCGTTTTGTGCGGTTTCGGAGCTAGGCCCTAGGTGGGGCCCTCCCGAGCTGGCTCTGGGGGGGTTGCTAGGGCCAGTGCACACAGGGCTTCTTCAGGCCAAATCAGCCTTCTCCGCGAAGGAGAAGACGTTTGGAGTTGGTTTCCAGCGGCGGAGACCACCAGCCAAGCAGCAGTGCCCACGGAGCCAGAGGCAGCCCAGACCCTCCCTGGCCCTATGGGGAGCCTAGGGCTAGGTGAGAAGCAGGCAGGCGCTGCGCTCCTGAGCCAAGCCGCATCGGGGCTGAGGTTTGTTCCCCGAGCCCAGTTTCCCTTTGCAGAATGCAGCTCCTAGCAGCGCGTTTTGTGCGGTTTCGGAGCTAGGCCCTAGGTGGGGCCCTCCCGAGCTGGCTCTGGGGGGGTTGCTAGGGCCAGTGCACACAGGGCTTCTTCAGGCCAAATCAGCCTTCTCCGCGAAGGAGAAGACGTTTGGAGTGGGTTTCCAGCGGCGGAGACCACCAGCCAAGCAGCAGTGCCCACGGAGCCAGAGGCAGCCCAGACCCTCCTTGGCCCTATGGGGAGCCTAGGGCTAGGTGAGAACCAGGCAGGCGCTGCGCTCCTGAGCCAAGCCGCATCGGGGCTGAGGTTTGTTCCCCGAGCCCAGTTTCCCTTTGCAGAATGCAGCTCCTAGCAGCGCGTTTTGTGCGGTTTCGGAGCTAGGCCCTAGGTGGGGCCCTCCCGAGCTGGCTCTGGGGGGGTTGCTAGGGCCAGTGCACACAGGGCTTCTTCAGGCCAAATCAGCCTTCTCCGCGAAGGAGAAGACGTTTGGAGTTGGTTTCCAGCGGCGGAGACCACCAGCCAAGCAGCAGTGCCCAGGGAGCCAGAGGCAGCCCAGACCCTCCCTGGCCCTATGGGGAGCCTAGGGCTAGGTGAGAAGCAGGCAGGCGCTGCGCTCCTGAGCCAAGCCGCATCGGGGCTGAGGTTTGTTCCCCGAGCCCAGTTTCCCTTTGCAGAATGCAGCTCCTAGCAGCGCGTTTTGTGCGGTTTCGGAGCTAGGCCCTAGGTGGGGCCCTCCCGAGCTGGCTCTGGGGGGGTTGCTAGGGCCAGTGCACACAGGGCTTCTTCAGGCCAAATCAGCCTTCTCCGCGAAGGAGAAGACGTTTGGAGTGGGTTTCCAGCGGCGGAGACCACCAGCCAAGCAGCAGTGCCCACGGAGCCAGAGGCAGCCCAGACCCTCCCTGGCCCTATGGGGAGCCTAGGGCTAGGTGAGAAGCAGGCAGGCGCTGCGCTCCTGAGCCAAGCCGCATCGGGGCTGAGGTTTGTTCCCCGAGCCCAGTTTCCCTTTGCAGAATGCAGCTCCTAGCAGCGCGTTTTGTGCGGTTTCCGAGCTAGGCCCTAGGTGGGGCCCTCCCGAGCTGGCTCTGGGGGGGTTGCTAGGGCCAGTGCACACAGGGCTTCTTCAGGCCAAATCAGCCTTCTCCGCGAAGGAGAAGACGTTTGGAGTTGGTTTCCAGCGGCGGAGACCACCAGCCAAGCAGCAGTGCCCACGGAGCCAGAGGCAGCCCAGACCCTCCTTGGCCCTATGGGGAGCCTAGGGCTAGGTGAGAAGCAGGCAGGCGCTGCGCTCCTGAGCCAAGCCGCATCGGGGCTGAGGTTTGTTCCCCGAGCCCAGTTTCCCTTTGCAGAATGCAGCTCCTAGCAGCGCGTTTTGTGCGGTTTCGGAGCTAGGCCCTAGGTGGGGCCCTCCCGAGCTGGCTCTGGGGGGGTTGCTAGGGCCAGTGCACACAGGGCTTCTTCAGGCCAAATCAGCCTTCTCCGCGAAGGAGAAGACGTTTGGAGTTGGTTTCCAGCGGCGGAGACCACCAGCCAAGCAGCAGTGCCCACGGAGCCAGAGGCAGCCCAGACCCTCCCTGGCCCTATGGGGAGCCTAGGGCTAGGTGAGAACCAGGCAGGCGCTGCGCTCCTGAGCCAAGCCGCATCGGGGCTGAGGTTTGTTCCCCGAGCCCAGTTTCCCTTTGCAGAATGCAGCTCCTAGCAGCGCGTTTTGTGCGGTTTCGGAGCTAGGCCCTAGGTGGGGCCCTCCCGAGCTGGCTCTGGGGGGGTTGCTAGGGCCAGTGCACACAGGGCTTCTTCAGGCCAAATCAGCCTTCTCCGCGAAGGAGAAGACATTTGGAGTTGGTTTCCAGCGGCGGAGACCACCAGCCAAGCAGCAGTGCCCACGGAGCCAGAGGCAGCCCAGACCCTCCTTGGCCCTATGGGGAGCCTAGGGCTAGGTGAGAAGCAGGCAGGCGCTGCGCTCCTGAGCCAAGCCGCATCGGGGCTGAGGTTTGTTCCCCGAGCCCAGTTTCCCTTTGCAGAATGCAGCTCCTAGCAGCGCGTTTTGTGCGGTTTCGGAGCTAGGCCCTAGGTGGGGCCCTCCCGAGCTGGCTCTGGGGGGGTTGCTAGGGCCAGTGCACACAGGGCTTCTTCAGGCCAAATCAGCCTTCTCCGCGAAGGAGAAGACGTTTGGAGTTGGTTTCCAGCGGCGGAGACCACCAGCCAAGCAGCAGTGCCCAGGGAGCCAGAGGCAGCCCAGACCCTCCCTGGCCCTATGGGGAGCCTAGGGCTAGGTGAGAAGCAGGCAGGCGCTGCGCTCCTGAGCCAAGCCGCATCGGGGCTGAGGTTTGTTCCCCGAGCCCAGTTTCCCTTTGCAGAATGCAGCTCCTAGCAGCGCGTTTTGTGCGGTTTCGGAGCTAGGCCCTAGGTGGGGCCCTCCCGAGCTGGCTCTGGGGGGGTTGCTAGGGCCAGTGCACACAGGGCTTCTTCAGGCCAAATCAGCCTTCTCCGCGAAGGAGAAGACGTTTGGAGTGGGTTTCCAGCGGCGGAGACCACCAGCCAAGCAGCAGTGCCCACGGAGCCAGAGGCAGCCCAGACCCTCCCTGGCCCTATGGGGAGCCTAGGGCTAGGTGAGAAGCAGGCAGGCGCTGCGCTCCTGAGCCAAGCCGCATCGGGGCTGAGGTTTGTTCCCCGAGCCCAGTTTCCCTTTGCAGAATGCAGCTCCTAGCAGCGCGTTTTGTGCGGTTTCCGAGCTAGGCCCTAGGTGGGGCCCTCCCGAGCTGGCTCTGGGGGGGTTGCTAGGGCCAGTGCACACAGGGCTTCTTCAGGCCAAATCAGCCTTCTCCGCGAAGGAGAAGACGTTTGGAGTTGGTTTCCAGCGGCGGAGACCACCAGCCAAGCAGCAGTGCCCACGGAGCCAGAGGCAGCCCAGACCCTCCCTGGCCCTATGGGGAGCCTAGGGCTAGGTGAGAACCAGGCAGGCGCTGCGCTCCTGAGCCAAGCCGCATCGGGGCTGAGGTTTGTTCCCCGAGCCCAGTTTCCCTTTGCAGAATGCAGCTCCTAGCAGCGCGTTTTGTGCGGTTTCGGAGCTAGGCCCTAGGTGGGGCCCTCCCGAGCTGGCTCTGGGGGGGTTGCTAGGGCCAGTGCACACAGGGCTTCTTCAGGCCAAATCAGCCTTCTCCGCGAAGGAGAAGACGTTTGGAGTTGGTTTCCAGCGGCGGAGACCACCAGCCAAGCAGCAGTGCCCACGGAGCCAGAGGCAGCTCAGACCCTCCCTGGCCCTATGGGGAGCCTAGGGCTAGGTGAGAACCAGGCAGGCGCTGCGCTCCTGAGCCAAGCCGCATCGGGGCTGAGGTTTGTTCCCCGAGCCCAGTTTCCCTTTGCAGAATGCAGCTCCTAGCAGCGCGTTTTGTGCGGTTTCGGAGCTAGGCCCTAGGTGGGGCCCTCCCGAGCTGGCTCTGGGGGGGTTGCTAGGGCCAGTGCACACAGGGCTTCTTCAGGCCAAATCAGCCTTCTCCGCGAAGGAGAAGACGTTTGGAGTTGGTTTCCAGCGGCGGAGACCACCAGCCAAGCAGCAGTGCCCAGGGAGCCAGAGGCAGCCCAGACCCTCCCTGGCCCTATGGGGAGCCTAGGGCTAGGTGAGAACCAGGCAGGCGCTGCGCTCCTGAGCCAAGCCGCATCGGGGCTGAGGTTTGTTCCCCGAGCCCAGTTTCCCTTTGCAGAATGCAGCTCCTAGCAGCGCGTTTTGTGCGGTTTCGGAGCTAGGCCCTAGGTGGGGCCCTCCCGAGCTGGCTCTGGGGGGGTTGCTAGGGCCAGTGCACACAGGGCTTCTTCAGGCCAAATCAGCCTTCTCCGCGAAGGAGAAGACGTTTGGAGTTGGTTTCCAGCGGCGGAGACCACCAGCCAAGCAGCAGTGCCCAGGGAGCCAGAGGCAGCCCAGACCCTCCTTGGCCCTATGGGGAGCCTAGGGCTAGGTGAGAACCAGGCAGGCGCTGCGCTCCTGAGCCAAGCCGCATCGGGGCTGAGGTTTGTTCCCCGAGCCCAGTTTCCCTTTGCAGAATGCAGCTCCTAGCAGCGCGTTTTGTGCGGTTTCGGAGCTAGGCCCTAGGTGGGGCCCTCCCGAGCTGGCTCTGGGGGGGTTGCTAGGGCCAGTGCACACAGGGCTTCTTCAGGCCAAATCAGCCTTCTCCGCGAAGGAGAAGACGTTTGGAGTTGGTTTCCAGCGGCGGAGACCACCAGCCAAGCAGCAGTGCCCACGGAGCCAGAGGCAGCCCAGACCCTCCCTGGCCCTATGGGGAGCCTAGGGCTAGGTGAGAAGCAGGCAGGCGCTGCGCTCCTGAGCCAAGCCGCATCGGGGCTGAGGTTTGTTCCCCGAGCCCAGTTTCCCTTTGCAGAATGCAGCTCCTAGCAGCGCGTTTTGTGCGGTTTCGGAGCTAGGCCCTAGGTGGGGCCCTCCCGAGCTGGCTCTGGGGGGGTTGCTAGGGCCAGTGCACACAGGGCTTCTTCAGGCCAAATCAGCCTTCTCCGCGAAGGAGAAGACGTTTGGAGTTGGTTTCCAGCGGCGGAGACCACCAGCCAAGCAGCAGTGCCCACGGAGCCAGAGGCAGCCCAGACCCTCCTTGGCCCTATGGGGAGCCTAGGGCTAGGTGAGAACCAGGCAGGCGCTGCGCTCCTGAGCCAAGCCGCATCGGGGCTGAGGTTTGTTCCCCGAGCCCAGTTTCCCTTTGCAGAATGCAGCTCCTAGCAGCGCGTTTTGTGCGGTTTCGGAGCTAGGCCCTAGGTGGGGCCCTCCCGAGCTGGCTCTGGGGGGGTTGCTAGGGCCAGTGCACACAGGGCTTCTTCAGGCCAAATCAGCCTTCTCCGCGAAGGAGAAGACGTTTGGAGTTGGTTTCCAGCGGCGGAGACCACCAGCCAAGCAGCAGTGCCCAGGGAGCCAGAGGCAGCCCAGACCCTCCCTGGCCCTATGGGGAGCCTAGGGCTAGGTGAGAAGCAGGCAGGCGCTGCGCTCCTGAGCCAAGCCGCATCGGGGCTGAGGTTTGTTCCCCGAGCCCAGTTTCCCTTTGCAGAATGCAGCTCCTAGCAGCGCGTTTTGTGCGGTTTCGGAGCTAGGCCCTAGGTGGGGCCCTCCCGAGCTGGCTCTGGGGGGGTTGCTAGGGCCAGTGCACACAGGGCTTCTTCAGGCCAAATCAGCCTTCTCCGCGAAGGAGAAGACGTTTGGAGTTGGTTTCCAGCGGCGGAGACCACCAGCCAAGCAGCAGTGCCCACGGAGCCAGAGGCAGCCCAGACCCTCCCTGGCCCTATGGGGAGCCTAGGGCTAGGTGAGAAGCAGGCAGGCGCTGCGCTCCTGAGCCAAGCCGCATCGGGGCTGAGGTTTGTTCCCCGAGCCCAGTTTCCCTTTGCAGAATGCAGCTCCTAGCAGCGCGTTTTGTGCGGTTTCCGAGCTAGGCCCTAGGTGGGGCCCTCCCGAGCTGGCTCTGGGGGGGTTGCTAGGGCCAGTGCACACAGGGCTTCTTCAGGCCAAATCAGCCTTCTCCGCGAAGGAGAAGACGTTTGGAGTTGGTTTCCAGCGGCGGAGACCACCAGCCAAGCAGCAGTGCCCAGGGAGCCAGAGGCAGCCCAGACCCTCCTTGGCCCTATGGGGAGCCTAGGGCTAGGTGAGAACCAGGCAGGCGCTGCGCTCCTGAGCCAAGCCGCATCGGGGCTGAGGTTTGTTCCCCGAGCCCAGTTTCCCTTTGCAGAATGCAGCTCCTAGCAGCGCGTTTTGTGCGGTTTCGGAGCTAGGCCCTAGGTGGGGCCCTCCCGAGCTGGCTCTGGGGGGGTTGCTAGGGCCAGTGCACACAGGGCTTCTTCAGGCCAAATCAGCCTTCTCCGCGAAGGAGAAGACGTTTGGAGTTGGTTTCCAGCGGCGGAGACCACCAGCCAAGCAGCAGTGCCCACGGAGCCAGAGGCAGCCCAGACCCTCCCTGGCCCTATGGGGAGCCTAGGGCTAGGTGAGAAGCAGGCAGGCGCTGCGCTCCTGAGCCAAGCCGCATCGGGGCTGAGGTTTGTTCCCCGAGCCCAGTTTCCCTTTGCAGAATGCAGCTCCTAGCAGCGCGTTTTGTGCGGTTTCCGAGCTAGGCCCTAGGTGGGGCCCTCCCGAGCTGGCTCTGGGGGGGTTGCTAGGGCCAGTGCACACAGGGCTTCTTCAGGCCAAATCAGCCTTCTCCGCGAAGGAGAAGACGTTTGGAGTTGGTTTCCAGCGGCGGAGACCACCAGCCAAGCAGCAGTGCCCAGGGAGCCAGAGGCAGCCCAGACCCTCCTTGGCTCTATGGGGAGCCTAGGGCTAGGTGAGAAGCAGGCAGGCGCTGCGCTCCTGAGCCAAGCCGCATCGGGGCTGAGGTTTGTTCCCCGAGCCCAGTTTCCCTTTGCAGAATGCAGCTCCTAGCAGCGCGTTTTGTGCGGTTTCGGAGCTAGGCCCTAGGTGGGGCCCTCCCGAGCTGGCTCTGGGGGGGTTGCTAGGGCCAGTGCACACAGGGCTTCTTCAGGCCAAATCAGCCTTCTCCGCGAAGGAGAAGACGTTTGGAGTTGGTTTCCAGCGGCGGAGACCACCAGCCAAGCAGCAGTGCCCACGGAGCCAGAGGCAGCCCAGACCCTCCCTGGCCCTATGGGGAGCCTAGGGCTAGGTGAGAAGCAGGCAGGCGCTGCGCTCCTGAGCCAAGCCGCATCGGGGCTGAGGTTTGTTCCCCGAGCCCAGTTTCCCTTTGCAGAATGCAGCTCCTAGCAGCGCGTTTTGTGCGGTTTCGGAGCTAGGCCCTAGGTGGGGCCCTCCCGAGCTGGCTCTGGGGGGGTTGCTAGGGCCAGTGCACACAGGGCTTCTTCAGGCCAAATCAGCCTTCTCCGCGAAGGAGAAGACGTTTGGAGTTGGTTTCCAGCGGCGGAGACCACCAGCCAAGCAGCAGTGCCCACGGAGCCAGAGGCAGCCCAGACCCTCCCTGGCCCTATGGGGAGCCTAGGGCTAGGTGAGAACCAGGCAGGCGCTGCGCTCCTGAGCCAAGCCGCATCGGGGCTGAGGTTTGTTCCCCGAGCCCAGTTTCCCTTTGCAGAATGCAGCTCCTAGCAGCGCGTTTTGTGCGGTTTCGGAGCTAGGCCCTAGGTGGGGCCCTCCCGAGCTGGCTCTGGGGGGGTTGCTAGGGCCAGTGCACACAGGGCTTCTTCAGGCCAAATCAGCCTTCTCCGCGAAGGAGAAGACGTTTGGAGTTGGTTTCCAGCGGCGGAGACCACCAGCCAAGCAGCAGTGCCCAGGGAGCCAGAGGCAGCCCAGACCCTCCTTGGCCCTATGGGGAGCCTAGGGCTAGGTGAGAACCAGGCAGGCGCTGCGCTCCTGAGCCAAGCCGCATCGGGGCTGAGGTTTGTTCCCCGAGCCCAGTTTCCCTTTGCAGAATGCAGCTCCTAGCAGCGCGTTTTGTGCGGTTTCGGAGCTAGGCCCTAGGTGGGGCCCTCCCGAGCTGGCTCTGGGGGGGTTGCTAGGGCCAGTGCACACAGGGCTTCTTCAGGCCAAATCAGCCTTCTCCGCGAAGGAGAAGACGTTTGGAGTTGGTTTCCAGCGGCGGAGACCACCAGCCAAGCAGCAGTGCCCACGGAGCCAGAGGCAGCCCAGACCCTCCCTGGCCCTATGGGGAGCCTAGGGCTAGGTGAGAACCAGGCAGGCGCTGCGCTCCTGAGCCAAGCCGCATCGGGGCTGAGGTTTGTTCCCCGAGCCCAGTTTCCCTTTGCAGAATGCAGCTCCTAGCAGCGCGTTTTGTGCCGTTTCGGAGCTCGGCCCTAGATGGGGCCCTCCCGAGCTGGCTCTGGGGGGGTTGCTAGGGCCAGTGCACACAGGGCTTCTTCAGGCCAAATCAGCCTTCTCCGCGAAGGAGAAGACGTTTGGAGTTGGTTTCCAGCGGCGGAGACCACCAGCCAAGCAGCAGTGCCCAGGGAGCCAGAGGCAGCCCAGACCCTCCTTGGCCCTATGGGGAGCCTAGGGCTAGGTGAGAACCAGGCAGGCGCTGCGCTCCTGAGCCAAGCCGCATCGGGGCTGAGGTTTGTTCCCCGAGCCCAGTTTCCCTTTGCAGAATGCAGCTCCTAGCAGCGCGTTTTGTGCGGTTTCGGAGCTAGGCCCTAGGTGGGGCCCTCCCGAGCTGGCTCTGGGGGGGTTGCTAGGGCCAGTGCACACAGGGCTTCTTCAGGCCAAATCAGCCTTCTCCGCGAAGGAGAAGACGTTTGGAGTTGGTTTCCAGCGGCGGAGACCACCAGCCAAGCAGCAGTGCCCACGGAGCCAGAGGCAGCCCAGACCCTCCCTGGCCCTATGGGGAGCCTAGGGCTAGGTGAGAAGCAGGCAGGCGCTGCGCTCCTGAGCCAAGCCGCATCGGGGCTGAGGTTTGTTCCCCGAGCCCAGTTTCCCTTTGCAGAATGCAGCTCCTAGCAGCGCGTTTTGTGCGGTTTCGGAGCTAGGCCCTAGGTGGGGCCCTCCCGAGCTGGCTCTGGGGGGGTTGCTAGGGCCAGTGCACACAGGGCTTCTTCAGGCCAAATCAGCCTTCTCCGCGAAGGAGAAGACGTTTGGAGTTGGTTTCCAGCGGCGGAGACCACCAGCCAAGCAGCAGTGCCCACGGAGCCAGAGGCAGCCCAGACCCTCCTTGGCCCTATGGGCAGCCTAGGGCTAGGTGAGAAGCAGGCAGGCGCTGCGCTCCTGAGCCAAGCCGCATCGGGGCTGAGGTTTGTTCCCCGAGCCCAGTTTCCCTTTGCAGAATGCAGCTCCTAGCAGCGCGTTTTGTGCGGTTTCGGAGCTAGGCCCTAGGTGGGGCCCTCCCGAGCTGGCTCTGGGGGGGTTGCTAGGGCCAGTGCACACAGGGCTTCTTCAGGCCAAATCAGCCTTCTCCGCGAAGGAGAAGACGTTTGGAGTTGGTTTCCAGCGGCGGAGACCACCAGCCAAGCAGCAGTGCCCACGGAGCCAGAGGCAGCCCAGACCCTCCCTGGCCCTATGGGGAGCCTAGGGCTAGGTGAGAACCAGGCAGGCGCTGCGCTCCTGAGCCAAGCCGCATCGGGGCTGAGGTTTGTTCCCCGAGCCCAGTTTCCCTTTGCAGAATGCAGCTCCTAGCAGCGCGTTTTGTGCGGTTTCGGAGCTAGGCCCTAGGTGGGGCCCTCCCGAGCTGGCTCTGGGGGGGTTGCTAGGGCCAGTGCACACAGGGCTTCTTCAGGCCAAATCAGCCTTCTCCGCGAAGGAGAAGACGTTTGGAGTTGGTTTCCAGCGGCGGAGACCACCAGCCAAGCAGCAGTGCCCACGGAGCCAGAGGCAGCCCAGACCCTCCTTGGCCCTATGGGCAGCCTAGGGCTAGGTGAGAAGCAGGCAGGCGCTGCGCTCCTGAGCCAAGCCGCATCGGGGCTGAGGTTTGTTCCCCGAGCCCAGTTTCCCTTTGCAGAATGCAGCTCCTAGCAGCGCGTTTTGTGCGGTTTCGGAGCTAGGCCCTAGGTGGGGCCCTCCCGAGCTGGCTCTGGGGGGGTTGCTAGGGCCAGTGCACACAGGGCTTCTTCAGGCCAAATCAGCCTTCTCCGCGAAGGAGAAGACGTTTGGAGTTGGTTTCCAGCGGCGGAGACCACCAGCCAAGCAGCAGTGCCCAGGGAGCCAGAGGCAGCCCAGACCCTCCCTGGCCCTATGGGGAGCCTAGGGCTAGGTGAGAACCAGGCAGGCGCTGCGCTCCTGAGCCAAGCCGCATCGGGGCTGAGGTTTGTTCCCCGAGCCCAGTTTCCCTTTGCAGAATGCAGCTCCTAGCAGCGCGTTTTGTGCGGTTTCGGAGCTAGGCCCTAGGTGGGGCCCTCCCGAGCTGGCTCTGGGGGGGTTGCTAGGGCCAGTGCACACAGGGCTTCTTCAGGCCAAATCAGCCTTCTCCGCGAAGGAGAAGACATTTGGAGTTGGTTTCCAGCGGCGGAGACCACCAGCCAAGCAGCAGTGCCCACGGAGCCAGAGGCAGCCCAGACCCTCCTTGGCCCTATGGGGAGCCTAGGGCTAGGTGAGAAGCAGGCAGGCGCTGCGCTCCTGAGCCAAGCCGCATCGGGGCTGAGGTTTGTTCCCCGAGCCCAGTTTCCCTTTGCAGAATGCAGCTCCTAGCAGCGCGTTTTGTGCGGTTTCGGAGCTAGGCCCTAGGTGGGGCCCTCCCGAGCTGGCTCTGGGGGGGTTGCTAGGGCCAGTGCACACAGGGCTTCTTCAGGCCAAATCAGCCTTCTCCGCGAAGGAGAAGACGTTTGGAGTTGGTTTCCAGCGGCGGAGACCACCAGCCAAGCAGCAGTGCCCACGGAGCCAGAGGCAGCCCAGACCCTCCCTGGCCCTATGGGGAGCCTAGGGCTAGGTGAGAACCAGGCAGGCGCTGCGCTCCTGAGCCAAGCCGCATCGGGGCTGAGGTTTGTTCCCCGAGCCCAGTTTCCCTTTGCAGAATGCAGCTCCTAGCAGCGCGTTTTGTGCGGTTTCGGAGCTAGGCCCTAGGTGGGGCCCTCCCGAGCTGGCTCTGGGGGGGTTGCTAGGGCCAGTGCACACAGGGCTTCTTCAGGCCAAATCAGCCTTCTCCGCGAAGGAGAAGACGTTTGGAGTTGGTTTCCAGCGGCGGAGACCACCAGCCAAGCAGCAGTGCCCAGGGAGCCAGAGGCAGCCCAGACCCTCCTTGGCCCTATGGGGAGCCTAGGGCTAGGTGAGAAGCAGGCAGGCGCTGCGCTCCTGAGCCAAGCCGCATCGGGGCTGAGGTTTGTTCCCCGAGCCCAGTTTCCCTTTGCAGAATGCAGCTCCTAGCAGCGCGTTTTGTGCGGTTTCGGAGCTAGGCCCTAGGTGGGGCCCTCCCGAGCTGGCTCTGGGGGGGTTGCTAGGGCCAGTGCACACAGGGCTTCTTCAGGCCAAATCAGCCTTCTCCGCGAAGGAGAAGACGTTTGGAGTTGGTTTCCAGCGGCGGAGACCACCAGCCAAGCAGCAGTGCCCACGGAGCCAGAGGCAGCCCAGACCCTCCCTGGCCCTATGGGGAGCCTAGGGCTAGGTGAGAACCAGGCAGGCGCTGCGCTCCTGAGCCAAGCCGCATCGGGGCTGAGGTTTGTTCCCCGAGCCCAGTTTCCCTTTGCAGAATGCAGCTCCTAGCAGCGCGTTTTGTGCGGTTTCCGAGCTAGGCCCTAGGTGGGGCCCTCCCGAGCTGGCTCTGGGGGGGTTGCTAGGGCCAGTGCACACAGGGCTTCTTCAGGCCAAATCAGCCTTCTCCGCGAAGGAGAAGACGTTTGGAGTTGGTTTCCAGCGGCGGAGACCACCAGCCAAGCAGCAGTGCCCAGGGAGCCAGAGGCAGCCCAGACCCTCCTTGGCCCTATGGGGAGCCTAGGGCTAGGTGAGAACCAGGCAGGCGCTGCGCTCCTGAGCCAAGCCGCATCGGGGCTGAGGTTTGTTCCCCGAGCCCAGTTTCCCTTTGCAGAATGCAGCTCCTAGCAGCGCGTTTTGTGCGGTTTCGGAGCTAGGCCCTAGGTGGGGCCCTCCCGAGCTGGCTCTGGGGGGGTTGCTAGGGCCAGTGCACACAGGGCTTCTTCAGGCCAAATCAGCCTTCTCCGCGAAGGAGAAGACGTTTGGAGTTGGTTTCCAGCGGCGGAGACCACCAGCCAAGCAGCAGTGCCCAGGGAGCCAGAGGCAGCCCAGACCCTCCTTGGCCCTATGGGGAGCCTAGGGCTAGGTGAGAACCAGGCAGGCGCTGCGCTCCTGAGCCAAGCCGCATCGGGGCTGAGGTTTGTTCCCCGAGCCCAGTTTCCCTTTGCAGAATGCAGCTCCTAGCAGCGCGTTTTGTGCGGTTTCGGAGCTAGGCCCTAGGTGGGGCCCTCCCGAGCTGGCTCTGGGGGGGTTGCTAGGGCCAGTGCACACAGGGCTTCTTCAGGCCAAATCAGCCTTCTCCGCGAAGGAGAAGACGTTTGGAGTTGGTTTCCAGCGGCGGAGACCACCAGCCAAGCAGCAGTGCCCACGGAGCCAGAGGCAGCCCAGACCCTCCCTGGCCCTATGGGGAGCCTAGGGCTAGGTGAGAAGCAGGCAGGCGCTGCGCTCCTGAGCCAAGCCGCATCGGGGCTGAGGTTTGTTCCCCGAGCCCAGTTTCCCTTTGCAGAATGCAGCTCCTAGCAGCGCGTTTTGTGCGGTTTCGGAGCTAGGCCCTAGGTGGGGCCCTCCCGAGCTGGCTCTGGGGGGGTTGCTAGGGCCAGTGCACACAGGGCTTCTTCAGGCCAAATCAGCCTTCTCCGCGAAGGAGAAGACGTTTGGAGTGGGTTTCCAGCGGCGGAGACCACCAGCCAAGCAGCAGTGCCCACGGAGCCAGAGGCAGCCCAGACCCTCCTTGGCCCTATGGGGAGCCTAGGGCTAGGTGAGAACCAGGCAGGCGCTGCGCTCCTGAGCCAAGCCGCATCGGGGCTGAGGTTTGTTCCCCGAGCCCAGTTTCCCTTTGCAGAATGCAGCTCCTAGCAGCGCGTTTTGTGCGGTTTCGGAGCTAGGCCCTAGGTGGGGCCCTCCCGAGCTGGCTCTGGGGGGGTTGCTAGGGCCAGTGCACACAGGGCTTCTTCAGGCCAAATCAGCCTTCTCCGCGAAGGAGAAGACGTTTGGAGTTGGTTTCCAGCGGCGGAGACCACCAGCCAAGCAGCAGTGCCCAGGGAGCCAGAGGCAGCCCAGACCCTCCCTGGCCCTATGGGGAGCCTAGGGCTAGGTGAGAAGCAGGCAGGCGCTGCGCTCCTGAGCCAAGCCGCATCGGGGCTGAGGTTTGTTCCCCGAGCCCAGTTTCCCTTTGCAGAATGCAGCTCCTAGCAGCGCGTTTTGTGCGGTTTCGGAGCTAGGCCCTAGGTGGGGCCCTCCCGAGCTGGCTCTGGGGGGGTTGCTAGGGCCAGTGCACACAGGGCTTCTTCAGGCCAAATCAGCCTTCTCCGCGAAGGAGAAGACGTTTGGAGTTGGTTTCCAGCGGCGGAGACCACCAGCCAAGCAGCAGTGCCCACGGAGCCAGAGGCAGCCCAGACCCTCCCTGGCCCTATGGGGAGCCTAGGGCTAGGTGAGAAGCAGGCAGGCGCTGCGCTCCTGAGCCAAGCCGCATCGGGGCTGAGGTTTGTTCCCCGAGCCCAGTTTCCCTTTGCAGAATGCAGCTCCTAGCAGCGCGTTTTGTGCGGTTTCCGAGCTAGGCCCTAGGTGGGGCCCTCCCGAGCTGGCTCTGGGGGGGTTGCTAGGGCCAGTGCACACAGGGCTTCTTCAGGCCAAATCAGCCTTCTCCGCGAAGGAGAAGACGTTTGGAGTTGGTTTCCAGCGGCGGAGACCACCAGCCAAGCAGCAGTGCCCAGGGAGCCAGAGGCAGCCCAGACCCTCCTTGGCCCTATGGGGAGCCTAGGGCTAGGTGAGAACCAGGCAGGCGCTGCGCTCCTGAGCCAAGCCGCATCGGGGCTGAGGTTTGTTCCCCGAGCCCAGTTTCCCTTTGCAGAATGCAGCTCCTAGCAGCGCGTTTTGTGCGGTTTCGGAGCTAGGCCCTAGGTGGGGCCCTCCCGAGCTGGCTCTGGGGGGGTTGCTAGGGCCAGTGCACACAGGGCTTCTTCAGGCCAAATCAGCCTTCTCCGCGAAGGAGAAGACATTTGGAGTTGGTTTCCAGCGGCGGAGACCACCAGCCAAGCAGCAGTGCCCACGGAGCCAGAGGCAGCCCAGACCCTCCTTGGCCCTATGGGCAGCCTAGGGCTAGGTGAGAAGCAGGCAGGCGCTGCGCTCCTGAGCCAAGCCGCATCGGGGCTGAGGTTTGTTCCCCGAGCCCAGTTTCCCTTTGCAGAATGCAGCTCCTAGCAGCGCGTTTTGTGCGGTTTCGGAGCTAGGCCCTAGGTGGGGCCCTCCCGAGCTGGCTCTGGGGGGGTTGCTAGGGCCAGTGCACACAGGGCTTCTTCAGGCCAAATCAGCCTTCTCCGCGAAGGAGAAGACGTTTGGAGTTGGTTTCCAGCGGCGGAGACCACCAGCCAAGCAGCAGTGCCCACGGAGCCAGAGGCAGCCCAGACCCTCCCTGGCCCTATGGGGAGCCTAGGGCTAGGTGAGAAGCAGGCAGGCGCTGCGCTCCTGAGCCAAGCCGCATCGGGGCTGAGGTTTGTTCCCCGAGCCCAGTTTCCCTTTGCAGAATGCAGCTCCTAGCAGCGCGTTTTGTGCGGTTTCGGAGCTAGGCCCTAGGTGGGGCCCTCCCGAGCTGGCTCTGGGGGGGTTGCTAGGGCCAGTGCACACAGGGCTTCTTCAGGCCAAATCAGCCTTCTCCGCGAAGGAGAAGACGTTTGGAGTTGGTTTCCAGCGGCGGAGACCACCAGCCAAGCAGCAGTGCCCACGGAGCCAGAGGCAGCCCAGACCCTCCCTGGCCCTATGGGGAGCCTAGGGCTAGGTGAGAACCAGGCAGGCGCTGCGCTCCTGAGCCAAGCCGCATCGGGGCTGAGGTTTGTTCCCCGAGCCCAGTTTCCCTTTGCAGAATGCAGCTCCTAGCAGCGCGTTTTGTGCGGTTTCGGAGCTAGGCCCTAGGTGGGGCCCTCCCGAGCTGGCTCTGGGGGGGTTGCTAGGGCCAGTGCACACAGGGCTTCTTCAGGCCAAATCAGCCTTCTCCGCGAAGGAGAAGACGTTTGGAGTTGGTTTCCAGCGGCGGAGACCACCAGCCAAGCAGCAGTGCCCAGGGAGCCAGAGGCAGCCCAGACCCTCCTTGGCCCTATGGGGAGCCTAGGGCTAGGTGAGAACCAGGCAGGCGCTGCGCTCCTGAGCCAAGCCGCATCGGGGCTGAGGTTTGTTCCCCGAGCCCAGTTTCCCTTTGCAGAATGCAGCTCCTAGCAGCGCGTTTTGTGCGGTTTCGGAGCTAGGCCCTAGGTGGGGCCCTCCCGAGCTGGCTCTGGGGGGGTTGCTAGGGCCAGTGCACACAGGGCTTCTTCAGGCCAAATCAGCCTTCTCCGCGAAGGAGAAGACGTTTGGAGTTGGTTTCCAGCGGCGGAGACCACCAGCCAAGCAGCAGTGCCCACGGAGCCAGAGGCAGCCCAGACCCTCCCTGGCCCTATGGGGAGCCTAGGGCTAGGTGAGAACCAGGCAGGCGCTGCGCTCCTGAGCCAAGCCGCATCGGGGCTGAGGTTTGTTCCCCGAGCCCAGTTTCCCTTTGCAGAATGCAGCTCCTAGCAGCGCGTTTTGTGCCGTTTCGGAGCTCGGCCCTAGATGGGGCCCTCCCGAGCTGGCTCTGGGGGGGTTGCTAGGGCCAGTGCACACAGGGCTTCTTCAGGCCAAATCAGCCTTCTCCGCGAAGGAGAAGACGTTTGGAGTTGGTTTCCAGCGGCGGAGACCACCAGCCAAGCAGCAGTGCCCAGGGAGCCAGAGGCAGCCCAGACCCTCCTTGGCCCTATGGGGAGCCTAGGGCTAGGTGAGAAGCAGGCAGGCGCTGCGCTCCTGAGCCAAGCCGCATCGGGGCTGAGGTTTGTTCCCCGAGCCCAGTTTCCCTTTGCAGAATGCAGCTCCTAGCAGCGCGTTTTGTGCGGTTTCGGAGCTAGGCCCTAGGTGGGGCCCTCCCGAGCTGGCTCTGGGGGGGTTGCTAGGGCCAGTGCACACAGGGCTTCTTCAGGCCAAATCAGCCTTCTCCGCGAAGGAGAAGACGTTTGGAGTTGGTTTCCAGCGGCGGAGACCACCAGCCAAGCAGCAGTGCCCACGGAGCCAGAGGCAGCCCAGACCCTCCCTGGCCCTATGGGGAGCCTAGGGCTAGGTGAGAAGCAGGCAGGCGCTGCGCTCCTGAGCCAAGCCGCATCGGGGCTGAGGTTTGTTCCCCGAGCCCAGTTTCCCTTTGCAGAATGCAGCTCCTAGCAGCGCGTTTTGTGCGGTTTCGGAGCTAGGCCCTAGGTGGGGCCCTCCCGAGCTGGCTCTGGGGGGGTTGCTAGGGCCAGTGCACACAGGGCTTCTTCAGGCCAAATCAGCCTTCTCCGCGAAGGAGAAGACGTTTGGAGTTGGTTTCCAGCGGCGGAGACCACCAGCCAAGCAGCAGTGCCCACGGAGCCAGAGGCAGCCCAGACCCTCCTTGGCCCTATGGGCAGCCTAGGGCTAGGTGAGAAGCAGGCAGGCGCTGCGCTCCTGAGCCAAGCCGCATCGGGGCTGAGGTTTGTTCCCCGAGCCCAGTTTCCCTTTGCAGAATGCAGCTCCTAGCAGCGCGTTTTGTGCGGTTTCGGAGCTAGGCCCTAGGTGGGGCCCTCCCGAGCTGGCTCTGGGGGGGTTGCTAGGGCCAGTGCACACAGGGCTTCTTCAGGCCAAATCAGCCTTCTCCGCGAAGGAGAAGACGTTTGGAGTTGGTTTCCAGCGGCGGAGACCACCAGCCAAGCAGCAGTGCCCACGGAGCCAGAGGCAGCCCAGACCCTCCCTGGCCCTATGGGGAGCCTAGGGCTAGGTGAGAACCAGGCAGGCGCTGCGCTCCTGAGCCAAGCCGCATCGGGGCTGAGGTTTGTTCCCCGAGCCCAGTTTCCCTTTGCAGAATGCAGCTCCTAGCAGCGCGTTTTGTGCGGTTTCCGAGCTAGGCCCTAGGTGGGGCCCTCCCGAGCTGGCTCTGGGGGGGTTGCTAGGGCCAGTGCACACAGGGCTTCTTCAGGCCAAATCAGCCTTCTCCGCGAAGGAGAAGACGTTTGGAGTTGGTTTCCAGCGGCGGAGACCACCAGCCAAGCAGCAGTGCCCACGGAGCCAGAGGCAGCCCAGACCCTCCTTGGCCCTATGGGCAGCCTAGGGCTAGGTGAGAAGCAGGCAGGCGCTGCGCTCCTGAGCCAAGCCGCATCGGGGCTGAGGTTTGTTCCCCGAGCCCAGTTTCCCTTTGCAGAATGCAGCTCCTAGCAGCGCGTTTTGTGCGGTTTCGGAGCTAGGCCCTAGGTGGGGCCCTCCCGAGCTGGCTCTGGGGGGGTTGCTAGGGCCAGTGCACACAGGGCTTCTTCAGGCCAAATCAGCCTTCTCCGCGAAGGAGAAGACGTTTGGAGTTGGTTTCCAGCGGCGGAGACCACCAGCCAAGCAGCAGTGCCCAGGGAGCCAGAGGCAGCCCAGACCCTCCCTGGCCCTATGGGGAGCCTAGGGCTAGGTGAGAACCAGGCAGGCGCTGCGCTCCTGAGCCAAGCCGCATCGGGGCTGAGGTTTGTTCCCCGAGCCCAGTTTCCCTTTGCAGAATGCAGCTCCTAGCAGCGCGTTTTGTGCGGTTTCGGAGCTAGGCCCTAGGTGGGGCCCTCCCGAGCTGGCTCTGGGGGGGTTGCTAGGGCCAGTGCACACAGGGCTTCTTCAGGCCAAATCAGCCTTCTCCGCGAAGGAGAAGACATTTGGAGTTGGTTTCCAGCGGCGGAGACCACCAGCCAAGCAGCAGTGCCCACGGAGCCAGAGGCAGCCCAGACCCTCCTTGGCCCTATGGGCAGCCTAGGGCTAGGTGAGAAGCAGGCAGGCGCTGCGCTCCTGAGCCAAGCCGCATCGGGGCTGAGGTTTGTTCCCCGAGCCCAGTTTCCCTTTGCAGAATGCAGCTCCTAGCAGCGCGTTTTGTGCGGTTTCGGAGCTAGGCCCTAGGTGGGGCCCTCCCGAGCTGGCTCTGGGGGGGTTGCTAGGGCCAGTGCACACAGGGCTTCTTCAGGCCAAATCAGCCTTCTCCGCGAAGGAGAAGACGTTTGGAGTTGGTTTCCAGCGGCGGAGACCACCAGCCAAGCAGCAGTGCCCACGGAGCCAGAGGCAGCCCAGACCCTCCCTGGCCCTATGGGGAGCCTAGGGCTAGGTGAGAACCAGGCAGGCGCTGCGCTCCTGAGCCAAGCCGCATCGGGGCTGAGGTTTGTTCCCCGAGCCCAGTTTCCCTTTGCAGAATGCAGCTCCTAGCAGCGCGTTTTGTGCGGTTTCGGAGCTAGGCCCTAGGTGGGGCCCTCCCGAGCTGGCTCTGGGGGGGTTGCTAGGGCCAGTGCACACAGGGCTTCTTCAGGCCAAATCAGCCTTCTCCGCGAAGGAGAAGACGTTTGGAGTTGGTTTCCAGCGGCGGAGACCACCAGCCAAGCAGCAGTGCCCAGGGAGCCAGAGGCAGCCCAGACCCTCCTTGGCCCTATGGGGAGCCTAGGGCTAGGTGAGAAGCAGGCAGGCGCTGCGCTCCTGAGCCAAGCCGCATCGGGGCTGAGGTTTGTTCCCCGAGCCCAGTTTCCCTTTGCAGAATGCAGCTCCTAGCAGCGCGTTTTGTGCGGTTTCGGAGCTAGGCCCTAGGTGGGGCCCTCCCGAGCTGGCTCTGGGGGGGTTGCTAGGGCCAGTGCACACAGGGCTTCTTCAGGCCAAATCAGCCTTCTCCGCGAAGGAGAAGACGTTTGGAGTTGGTTTCCAGCGGCGGAGACCACCAGCCAAGCAGCAGTGCCCAGGGAGCCAGAGGCAGCCCAGACCCTCCTTGGCCCTATGGGGAGCCTAGGGCTAGGTGAGAAGCAGGCAGGCGCTGCGCTCCTGAGCCAAGCCGCATCGGGGCTGAGGTTTGTTCCCCGAGCCCAGTTTCCCTTTGCAGAATGCAGCTCCTAGCAGCGCGTTTTGTGCGGTTTCGGAGCTAGGCCCTAGGTGGGGCCCTCCCGAGCTGGCTCTGGGGGGGTTGCTAGGGCCAGTGCACACAGGGCTTCTTCAGGCCAAATCAGCCTTCTCCGCGAAGGAGAAGACGTTTGGAGTTGGTTTCCAGCGGCGGAGACCACCAGCCAAGCAGCAGTGCCCACGGAGCCAGAGGCAGCCCAGACCCTCCCTGGCCCTATGGGGAGCCTAGGGCTAGGTGAGAACCAGGCAGGCGCTGCGCTCCTGAGCCAAGCCGCATCGGGGCTGAGGTTTGTTCCCCGAGCCCAGTTTCCCTTTGCAGAATGCAGCTCCTAGCAGCGCGTTTTGTGCGGTTTCCGAGCTAGGCCCTAGGTGGGGCCCTCCCGAGCTGGCTCTGGGGGGGTTGCTAGGGCCAGTGCACACAGGGCTTCTTCAGGCCAAATCAGCCTTCTCCGCGAAGGAGAAGACGTTTGGAGTTGGTTTCCAGCGGCGGAGACCACCAGCCAAGCAGCAGTGCCCACGGAGCCAGAGGCAGCCCAGACCCTCCTTGGCCCTATGGGCAGCCTAGGGCTAGGTGAGAAGCAGGCAGGCGCTGCGCTCCTGAGCCAAGCCGCATCGGGGCTGAGGTTTGTTCCCCGAGCCCAGTTTCCCTTTGCAGAATGCAGCTCCTAGCAGCGCGTTTTGTGCGGTTTCGGAGCTAGGCCCTAGGTGGGGCCCTCCCGAGCTGGCTCTGGGGGGGTTGCTAGGGCCAGTGCACACAGGGCTTCTTCAGGCCAAATCAGCCTTCTCCGCGAAGGAGAAGACGTTTGGAGTTGGTTTCCAGCGGCGGAGACCACCAGCCAAGCAGCAGTGCCCACGGAGCCAGAGGCAGCCCAGACCCTCCCTGGCCCTATGGGGAGCCTAGGGCTAGGTGAGAACCAGGCAGGCGCTGCGCTCCTGAGCCAAGCCGCATCGGGGCTGAGGTTTGTTCCCCGAGCCCAGTTTCCCTTTGCAGAATGCAGCTCCTAGCAGCGCGTTTTGTGCGGTTTCCGAGCTAGGCCCTAGGTGGGGCCCTCCCGAGCTGGCTCTGGGGGGGTTGCTAGGGCCAGTGCACACAGGGCTTCTTCAGGCCAAATCAGCCTTCTCCGCGAAGGAGAAGACGTTTGGAGTTGGTTTCCAGCGGCGGAGACCACCAGCCAAGCAGCAGTGCCCACGGAGCCAGAGGCAGCCCAGACCCTCCTTGGCCCTATGGGCAGCCTAGGGCTAGGTGAGAAGCAGGCAGGCGCTGCGCTCCTGAGCCAAGCCGCATCGGGGCTGAGGTTTGTTCCCCGAGCCCAGTTTCCCTTTGCAGAATGCAGCTCCTAGCAGCGCGTTTTGTGCGGTTTCGGAGCTAGGCCCTAGGTGGGGCCCTCCCGAGCTGGCTCTGGGGGGGTTGCTAGGGCCAGTGCACACAGGGCTTCTTCAGGCCAAATCAGCCTTCTCCGCGAAGGAGAAGACGTTTGGAGTTGGTTTCCAGCGGCGGAGACCACCAGCCAAGCAGCAGTGCCCAGGGAGCCAGAGGCAGCCCAGACCCTCCCTGGCCCTATGGGGAGCCTAGGGCTAGGTGAGAACCAGGCAGGCGCTGCGCTCCTGAGCCAAGCCGCATCGGGGCTGAGGTTTGTTCCCCGAGCCCAGTTTCCCTTTGCAGAATGCAGCTCCTAGCAGCGCGTTTTGTGCGGTTTCGGAGCTAGGCCCTAGGTGGGGCCCTCCCGAGCTGGCTCTGGGGGGGTTGCTAGGGCCAGTGCACACAGGGCTTCTTCAGGCCAAATCAGCCTTCTCCGCGAAGGAGAAGACATTTGGAGTTGGTTTCCAGCGGCGGAGACCACCAGCCAAGCAGCAGTGCCCACGGAGCCAGAGGCAGCCCAGACCCTCCTTGGCCCTATGGGCAGCCTAGGGCTAGGTGAGAAGCAGGCAGGCGCTGCGCTCCTGAGCCAAGCCGCATCGGGGCTGAGGTTTGTTCCCCGAGCCCAGTTTCCCTTTGCAGAATGCAGCTCCTAGCAGCGCGTTTTGTGCGGTTTCGGAGCTAGGCCCTAGGTGGGGCCCTCCCGAGCTGGCTCTGGGGGGGTTGCTAGGGCCAGTGCACACAGGGCTTCTTCAGGCCAAATCAGCCTTCTCCGCGAAGGAGAAGACGTTTGGAGTTGGTTTCCAGCGGCGGAGACCACCAGCCAAGCAGCAGTGCCCACGGAGCCAGAGGCAGCCCAGACCCTCCCTGGCCCTATGGGGAGCCTAGGGCTAGGTGAGAACCAGGCAGGCGCTGCGCTCCTGAGCCAAGCCGCATCGGGGCTGAGGTTTGTTCCCCGAGCCCAGTTTCCCTTTGCAGAATGCAGCTCCTAGCAGCGCGTTTTGTGCGGTTTCGGAGCTCGGCCCTAGGTGGGGCCCTCCCGAGCTGGCTCTGGGGGGGTTGCTAGGGCCAGTGCACACAGGGCTTCTTCAGGCCAAATCAGCCTTCTCCGCGAAGGAGAAGACGTTTGGAGTTGGTTTCCAGCGGCGGAGACCACCAGCCAAGCAGCAGTGCCCACGGAGCCAGAGGCAGCCCAGACCCTCCCTGGCCCTATGGGGAGCCTAGGGCTAGGTGAGAAGCAGGCAGGCGCTGCGCTCCTGAGCCAAGCCGCATTGGGGCTGAGGTTTGTTCCCCGAGCCCAGTTTCCCTTTGCAGAATGCAGCTCCTAGCAGCGCGTTTTGTGCGGTTTCGGAGCTAGGCCCTAGGTGGGGCCCTCCCGAGCTGGCTCTGGGGGGGTTGCTAGGGCCAGTGCACACAGGGCTTCTTCAGGCCAAATCAGCCTTCTCCGCGAAGGAGAAGACGTTTGGAGTTGGTTTCCAGCGGCGGAGACCACCAGCCAAGCAGCAGTGCCCACGGAGCCAGAGGCAGCCCAGACCCTCCTTGGCCCTATGGGGAGCCTAGGGCTAGGTGAGAACCAGGCAGGCGCTGCGCTCCTGAGCCAAGCCGCATCGGGGCTGAGGTTTGTTCCCCGAGCCCAGTTTCCCTTTGCAGAATGCAGCTCCTAGCAGTGCGTTTTGTGCGGTTTCGGAGCTAGGCCCAAGGTGGGGCCCTCCCGAGCTGGCTCTGGGGGGGTTGCTAGGGCCAGTGCACACAGGGCTTCTTCAGGCCAAATCAGCCTTCTCCGCGAAGGAGAAGACGTTTGGAGTTGGTTTCCAGCGGCGGAGACCACCAGCCAAGCAGCAGTGCCCACGGAGCCAGAGGCAGCCCAGACCCTCCCTGGCCCTATGGGGAGCCTAGGGCTAGGTGAGAACCAGGCAGGCGCTGCGCTCCTGAGCCAAGCCGCATCGGGGCTGAGGTTTGTTCCCCGAGCCCAGTTTCCCTTTGCAGAATGCAGCTCCTAGCAGCGCGTTTTGTGCGGTTTCGGAGCTAGGCCCTAGGTGGGGCCCTCCCGAGCTGGCTCTGGGGGGGGTTGCTAGGGCCAGTGCACACAGGGCTTCTTCAGGCCAAATCAGCCTTCTCCGCGAAGGAGAAGACGTTTGGAGTTGGTTTCCAGCGGCGGAGACCACCAGCCAAGCAGCAGTGCCCACGGAGCCAGAGGCAGCCCAGACCCTCCCTGGCCCTATGGGGAGCCTAGGGCTAGGTGAGAACCAGGCAGGCGCTGCGCTCCTGAGCCAAGCCGCATCGGGGCTGAGGTTTGTTCCCCGAGCCCAGTTTCCCTTTGCAGAATGCAGCTCCTAGCAGCGCGTTTTGTGCGGTTTCGGAGCTAGGCCCTAGGTGGGGCCCTCCCGAGCTGGCTCTGGGGGGGTTGCTAGGGCCAGTGCACACAGGGCTTCTTCAGGCCAAATCAGCCTTCTCCGCGAAGGAGAAGACGTTTGGAGTTGGTTTCCAGCGGCGGAGACCACCAGCCAAGCAGCAGTGCCCACGGAGCCAGAGGCAGCCCAGACCCTCCCTGGCCCTATGGGGAGCCTAGGGCTAGGTGAGAACCAGGCAGGCGCTGCGCTCCTGAGCCAAGCCGCATCGGGGCTGAGGTTTGTTCCCCGAGCCCAGTTTCCCTTTGCAGAATGCAGCTCCTAGCAGCGCGTTTTGTGCGGTTTCGGAGCTAGGCCCTAGGTGGGGCCCTCCCGAGCTGGCTCTGGGGGGGTTGCTAGGGCCAGTGCACACAGGGCTTCTTCAGGCCAAATCAGCCTTCTCCGCGAAGGAGAAGACGTTTGGAGTTGGTTTCCAGCGGCGGAGACCACCAGCCAAGCAGCAGTGCCCACGGAGCCAGAGGCAGCCCAGACCCTCCTGGGCCCTATGGGGAGCCTAGGGCTAGGTGAGAACCAGGCAGGCGCTGCGCTCCTGAGCCAAGCCGCATCGGGGCTGAGGTTTGTTCCCCGAGCCCAGTTTCCCTTTGCAGAATGCAGCTCCTAGCAGCGCGTTTTGTGCGGTTTCGGAGCTAGGCCCAAGGTGGGGCCCTCCCGAGCTGGCTCTGGGGGGGTTTCTAGGGCCATTGCACACAGGGCTTCTTCAGGCCAAATCAGCCTTCTCCGCGAAGGAGAAGACGTTTGGAGTTGGTTTCCAGCGGCGGAGACCACCAGCCAAGCAGCAGTGCCCACGGAGCCAGAGGCAGCCCAGACCCTCCCTGGCCCTATGGGGAGCCTAGGGCTAGGTGAGAAGCAGGCAGGCGCTGCGCTCCTGAGCCAAGCCGCATCGGGGCTGAGGTTTGTTCCCCGAGCCCAGTTTCCCTTTGCAGAATGCAGCTCCTAGCAGCGCGTTTTGTGCGGTTTCGGAGCTAGGCCCTAGGTGGGGCCCTCCCGAGCTGGCTCTGGGGGGGGTTGCTAGGGCCAGTGCACACAGGGCTTCTTCAGGCCAAATCAGCCTTCTCCGCGAAGGAGAAGACGTTTGGAGTTGGTTTCCAGCGGCGGAGACCACCAGCCAAGCAGCAGTGCCCACGGAGCCAGAGGCAGCCCAGACCCTCCCTGGCCCTATGGGCAGCCTAGGGCTAGGTGAGAAGCAGGCAGGCGCTGCGCTCCTGAGCCAAGCCGCATCGGGGCTGAGGTTTGTTCCCCGAGCCCAGTTTCCCTTTGCAGAATGCAGCTCCTAGCAGCGCGTTTTGTGCGGTTTCGGAGCTAGGCCCTAGGTGGGGCCCTCCCGAGCTGGCTCTGGGGGGGTTGCTAGGGCCAGTGCACACAGGGCTTCTTCAGGCCAAATCAGCCTTCTCCGCGAAGGAGAAGACGTTTGGAGTTGGTTTCCAGCGGCGGAGACCACCAGCCAAGCAGCAGTGCCCACGGAGCCAGAGGCAGCCCAGACCCTCCTTGGCCCTATGGGGAGCCTAGGGCTAGGTGAGAAGCAGGCAGGCGCTGCGCTCCTGAGCCAAGCCGCATCGGGGCTGAGGTTTGTTCCCCGAGCCCAGTTTCCCTTTGCAGAATGCAGCTCCTAGCAGCGCGTTTTGTGCGGTTTCGGAGCTAGGCCCTAGGTGGGGCCCTCCCGAGCTGGCTCTGGGGGGGTTGCTAGGGCCAGTGCACACAGGGCTTCTTCAGGCCAAATCAGCCTTCTCCGCGAAGGAGAAGACGTTTGGAGTTGGTTTCCAGCGGCGGAGACCACCAGCCAAGCAGCAGTGCCCACGGAGCCAGAGGCAGCCCAGACCCTCCCTGGCCCTATGGGGAGCCTAGGGCTAGGTGAGAAGCAGGCAGGCGCTGCGCTCCTGAGCCAAGCCGCATCGGGGCTGAGGTTTGTTCCCCGAGCCCAGTTTCCCTTTGCAGAATGCAGCTCCTAGCAGCGCGTTTTGTGCGGTTTCGGAGCTAGGCCCTAGGTGGGGCCCTCCCGAGCTGGCTCTGGGGGGGTTGCTAGGGCCAGTGCACACAGGGCTTCTTCAGGCCAAATCAGCCTTCTCCGCGAAGGAGAAGACGTTTGGAGTTGGTTTCCAGCGGCGGAGACCACCAGCCAAGCAGCAGTGCCCACGGAGCCAGAGGCAGCCCAGACCCTCCTTGGCCCTATGGGGAGCCTAGGGCTAGGTGAGAAGCAGGCAGGCGCTGCGCTCCTGAGCCAAGCCGCATCGGGGCTGAGGTTTGTTCCCCGAGCCCAGTTTCCCTTTGCAGAATGCAGCTCCTAGCAGCGCGTTTTGTGCGGTTTCGGAGCTAGGCCCTAGGTGGGGCCCTCCCGAGCTGGCTCTGGGGGGGTTGCTAGGGCCAGTGCACACAGGGCTTCTTCAGGCCAAATCAGCCTTCTCCGCGAAGGAGAAGACGTTTGGAGTTGGTTTCCAGCGGCGGAGACCACCAGCCAAGCAGCAGTGCCCACGGAGCCAGAGGCAGCCCAGACCCTCCCTGGCCCTATGGGGAGCCTAGGGCTAGGTGAGAAGCAGGCAGGCGCTGCGCTCCTGAGCCAAGCCGCATCGGGGCTGAGGTTTGTTCCCCGAGCCCAGTTTCCCTTTGCAGAATGCAGCTCCTAGCAGCGCGTTTTGTGCGGTTTCGGAGCTAGGCCCTAGGTGGGGCCCTCCCGAGCTGGCTCTGGGGGGGTTGCTAGGGCCAGTGCACACAGGGCTTCTTCAGGCCAAATCAGCCTTCTCCGCGAAGGAGAAGACGTTTGGAGTTGGTTTCCAGCGGCGGAGACCACCAGCCAAGCAGCAGTGCCCACGGAGCCAGAGGCAGCCCAGACCCTCCCTGGCCCTATGGGCAGCCTAGGGCTAGGTGAGAACCAGGCAGGCGCTGCGCTCCTGAGCCAAGCCGCATCGGGGCTGAGGTTTGTTCCCCGAGCCCAGTTTCCCTTTGCAGAATGCAGCTCCTAGCAGCACGTTTTGTGCGGTTTCCGAGCTAGGCCCTAGGTGGGGCCCTCCCGAGCTGGCTCTGGGGGGGTTGCTAGGGCCAGTGCACACAGGGCTTCTTCAGGCCAAATCAGCCTTCTCCGTGAAGGAGAAGACGTTTGGAGTTGGTTTCCAGCGGCGGAGACCACCAGCCAAGCAGCAGTGCTCACAGAGCCAGAGGCAGCCCAGACCCTCCTTGGCCCTATGGGGAGCCTAGGGCTAGGTGAGAAGCAGGCAGGCGCTGCGCTCCTGAGCCAAGCCGCATCGGGGCTGAGGTTTGTTCCCCGAGCCCAGTTTCCCTTTGCAGAATGCAGCTCCTAGCAGCGCGTTTTGTGCGGTTTCGGAGCTAGGCCCTAGGTGGGGCCCTCCCGAGCTGGCTCTGGGGGGGTTGCTAGGGCCAGTGCACACAGGGCTTCTTCAGGCCAAATCAGCCTTCTCCGCGAAGGAGAAGACGTTTGGAGTTGGTTTCCAGCGGCGGAGACCACCAGCCAAGCAGCAGTGCCCACGGAGCCAGAGGCAGCCCAGACCCTCCTTGGCCCTATGGGGAGCCTAGGGCTAGGTGAGAACCAGGCAGGCGCTGCGCTCCTGAGCCAAGCCGCATCGGGGCTGAGGTTTGTTCCCCGAGCCCAGTTTCCCTTTGCAGAATGCAGCTCCTAGCAGCGCGTTTTGTGCGGTTTCGGAGCTAGGCCCTAGGTGGGGCCCTCCCGAGCTGGCTCTGGGGGGGTTGCTAGGGCCAGGGCACACAGGGCTTCTTCAGGCCAAATCAGCCTTCTCCGCGAAGGAGAAGACGTTTGGAGTTGGTTTCCAGCGGCGGAGACCACCAGCCAAGCAGCAGTGCCCACGGAGCCAGAGGCAGCCCAGACCCTCCCTGGCCCTATGGGGAGCCTAGGGCTAGGTGAGAACCAGGCAGGCGCTGCGCTCCTGAGCCAAGCCGCATCGGGGCTGAGGTTTGTTCCCCGAGCCCAGTTTCCCTTTGCAGAATGCAGCTCCTAGCAGCGCGTTTTGTGCGGTTTCGGAGCTAGGCCCTAGGTGGGGCCCTCCCGAGCTGGCTCTGGGGGGGTTGCTAGGGCCAGTGCACACAGGGCTTCTTCAGGCCAAATCAGCCTTCTCCGCGAAGGAGAAGACATTTGGAGTTGGTTTCCAGCGGCGGAGACCACCAGCCAAGCAGCAGTGCCCACGGAGCCAGAGGCAGCCCAGACCCTCCTGGGCCCTATGGGGAGCCTAGGGCTAGGTGAGAAGCAGGCAGGCGCTGCGCTCCTGAGCCAAGCCGCATCGGGGCTGAGGTTTGTTCCCCGAGCCCAGTTTCCCTTTGCAGAATGCAGCTCCTAGCAGCGCGTTTTGTGCGGTTTCGGAGCTAGGCCCTAGGTGGGGCCCTCCCGAGCTGGCTCTGGGGGGGGTTGCTAGGGCCAGTGCACACAGGGCTTCTTCAGGCCAAATCAGCCTTCTCCGCGAAGGAGAAGACGTTTGGAGTTGGTTTCCAGCGGCGGAGACCACCAGCCAAGCAGCAGTGCCCACGGAGCCAGAGGCAGCCCAGACCCTCCCTGGCCCTATGGGGAGCCTAGGGCTAGGTGAGAACCAGGCAGGCGCTGCGCTCCTGAGCCAAGCCGCATCGGGGCTGAGGTTTGTTCCCCGAGCCCAGTTTCCCTTTGCAGAATGCAGCTCCTAGCAGCGCGTTTTGTGCGGTTTCGGAGCTAGGCCCTAGGTGGGGCCCTCCCGAGCTGGCTCTGGGGGGGTTGCTAGGGCCAGTGCACACAGGGCTTCTTCAGGCCAAATCAGCCTTCTCCGCGAAGGAGAAGACGTTTGGAGTTGGTTTCCAGCGGCGGAGACCACCAGCCAAGCAGCAGTGCCCACGGAGCCAGAGGCAGCCCAGACCCTCCCTGGCCCTATGGGGAGCCTAGGGCTAGGTGAGAACCAGGCAGGCGCTGCGCTCCTGAGCCAAGCCGCATCGGGGCTGAGGTTTGTTCCCCGAGCCCAGTTTCCCTTTGCAGAATGCAGCTCCTAGCAGCGCGTTTTGTGCGGTTTCGGAGCTAGGCCCTAGGTGGGGCCCTCCCGAGCTGGCTCTGGGGGGGTTGCTAGGGCCAGTGCACACAGGGCTTCTTCAGGCCAAATCAGCCTTCTCCGCGAAGGAGAAGACGTTTGGAGTTGGTTTCCAGCGGCGGAGACCACCAGCCAAGCAGCAGTGCCCACGGAGCCAGAGGCAGCCCAGACCCTCCTGGGCCCTATGGGGAGCCTAGGGCTAGGTGAGAACCAGGCAGGCGCTGCGCTCCTGAGCCAAGCCGCATCGGGGCTGAGGTTTGTTCCCCGAGCCCAGTTTCCCTTTGCAGAATGCAGCTCCTAGCAGCGCGTTTTGTGCGGTTTCGGAGCTAGGCCCAAGGTGGGGCCCTCCCGAGCTGGCTCTGGGGGGGTTTCTAGGGCCATTGCACACAGGGCTTCTTCAGGCCAAATCAGCCTTCTCCGCGAAGGAGAAGACGTTTGGAGTTGGTTTCCAGCGGCGGAGACCACCAGCCAAGCAGCAGTGCCCACGGAGCCAGAGGCAGCCCAGACCCTCCCTGGCCCTATGGGGAGCCTAGGGCTAGGTGAGAAGCAGGCAGGCGCTGCGCTCCTGAGCCAAGCCGCATCGGGGCTGAGGTTTGTTCCCCGAGCCCAGTTTCCCTTTGCAGAATGCAGCTCCTAGCAGCGCGTTTTGTGCGGTTTCGGAGCTAGGCCCTAGGTGGGGCCCTCCCGAGCTGGCTCTGGGGGGGGTTGCTAGGGCCAGTGCACACAGGGCTTCTTCAGGCCAAATCAGCCTTCTCCGCGAAGGAGAAGACGTTTGGAGTTGGTTTCCAGCGGCGGAGACCACCAGCCAAGCAGCAGTGCCCACGGAGCCAGAGGCAGCCCAGACCCTCCCTGGCCCTATGGGCAGCCTAGGGCTAGGTGAGAAGCAGGCAGGCGCTGCGCTCCTGAGCCAAGCCGCATCGGGGCTGAGGTTTGTTCCCCGAGCCCAGTTTCCCTTTGCAGAATGCAGCTCCTAGCAGCGCGTTTTGTGCGGTTTCGGAGCTAGGCCCTAGGTGGGGCCCTCCCGAGCTGGCTCTGGGGGGGTTGCTAGGGCCAGTGCACACAGGGCTTCTTCAGGCCAAATCAGCCTTCTCCGCGAAGGAGAAGACGTTTGGAGTTGGTTTCCAGCGGCGGAGACCACCAGCCAAGCAGCAGTGCCCACGGAGCCAGAGGCAGCCCAGACCCTCCTTGGCCCTATGGGGAGCCTAGGGCTAGGTGAGAAGCAGGCAGGCGCTGCGCTCCTGAGCCAAGCCGCATCGGGGCTGAGGTTTGTTCCCCGAGCCCAGTTTCCCTTTGCAGAATGCAGCTCCTAGCAGCGCGTTTTGTGCGGTTTCGGAGCTAGGCCCTAGGTGGGGCCCTCCCGAGCTGGCTCTGGGGGGGTTGCTAGGGCCAGTGCACACAGGGCTTCTTCAGGCCAAATCAGCCTTCTCCGCGAAGGAGAAGACGTTTGGAGTTGGTTTCCAGCGGCGGAGACCACCAGCCAAGCAGCAGTGCCCACGGAGCCAGAGGCAGCCCAGACCCTCCCTGGCCCTATGGGGAGCCTAGGGCTAGGTGAGAAGCAGGCAGGCGCTGCGCTCCTGAGCCAAGCCGCATCGGGGCTGAGGTTTGTTCCCCGAGCCCAGTTTCCCTTTGCAGAATGCAGCTCCTAGCAGCGCGTTTTGTGCGGTTTCGGAGCTAGGCCCTAGGTGGGGCCCTCCCGAGCTGGCTCTGGGGGGGTTGCTAGGGCCAGTGCACACAGGGCTTCTTCAGGCCAAATCAGCCTTCTCCGCGAAGGAGAAGACGTTTGGAGTTGGTTTCCAGCGGCGGAGACCACCAGCCAAGCAGCAGTGCCCACGGAGCCAGAGGCAGCCCAGACCCTCCTTGGCCCTATGGGGAGCCTAGGGCTAGGTGAGAAGCAGGCAGGCGCTGCGCTCCTGAGCCAAGCCGCATCGGGGCTGAGGTTTGTTCCCCGAGCCCAGTTTCCCTTTGCAGAATGCAGCTCCTAGCAGCGCGTTTTGTGCGGTTTCGGAGCTAGGCCCTAGGTGGGGCCCTCCCGAGCTGGCTCTGGGGGGGTTGCTAGGGCCAGTGCACACAGGGCTTCTTCAGGCCAAATCAGCCTTCTCCGCGAAGGAGAAGACGTTTGGAGTTGGTTTCCAGCGGCGGAGACCACCAGCCAAGCAGCAGTGCCCACGGAGCCAGAGGCAGCCCAGACCCTCCCTGGCCCTATGGGGAGCCTAGGGCTAGGTGAGAAGCAGGCAGGCGCTGCGCTCCTGAGCCAAGCCGCATCGGGGCTGAGGTTTGTTCCCCGAGCCCAGTTTCCCTTTGCAGAATGCAGCTCCTAGCAGCGCGTTTTGTGCGGTTTCGGAGCTAGGCCCTAGGTGGGGCCCTCCCGAGCTGGCTCTGGGGGGGTTGCTAGGGCCAGTGCACACAGGGCTTCTTCAGGCCAAATCAGCCTTCTCCGCGAAGGAGAAGACGTTTGGAGTTGGTTTCCAGCGGCGGAGACCACCAGCCAAGCAGCAGTGCCCACGGAGCCAGAGGCAGCCCAGACCCTCCCTGGCCCTATGGGCAGCCTAGGGCTAGGTGAGAACCAGGCAGGCGCTGCGCTCCTGAGCCAAGCCGCATCGGGGCTGAGGTTTGTTCCCCGAGCCCAGTTTCCCTTTGCAGAATGCAGCTCCTAGCAGCACGTTTTGTGCGGTTTCCGAGCTAGGCCCTAGGTGGGGCCCTCCCGAGCTGGCTCTGGGGGGGTTGCTAGGGCCAGTGCACACAGGGCTTCTTCAGGCCAAATCAGCCTTCTCCGCGAAGGAGAAGACGTTTGGAGTTGGTTTCCAGCGGCGGAGACCACCAGCCAAGCAGCAGTGCTCACAGAGCCAGAGGCAGCCCAGACCCTCCTTGGCCCTATGGGGAGCCTAGGGCTAGGTGAGAAGCAGGCAGGCGCTGCGCTCCTGAGCCAAGCCGCATCGGGGCTGAGGTTTGTTCCCCGAGCCCAGTTTCCCTTTGCAGAATGCAGCTCCTAGCAGCGCGTTTTGTGCGGTTTCGGAGCTAGGCCCTAGGTGGGGCCCTCCCGAGCTGGCTCTGGGGGGGTTGCTAGGGCCAGTGCACACAGGGCTTCTTCAGGCCAAATCAGCCTTCTCCGCGAAGGAGAAGACGTTTGGAGTTGGTTTCCAGCGGCGGAGACCACCAGCCAAGCAGCAGTGCCCACGGAGCCAGAGGCAGCCCAGACCCTCCTTGGCCCTATGGGGAGCCTAGGGCTAGGTGAGAACCAGGCAGGCGCTGCGCTCCTGAGCCAAGCCGCATCGGGGCTGAGGTTTGTTCCCCGAGCCCAGTTTCCCTTTGCAGAATGCAGCTCCTAGCAGCGCGTTTTGTGCGGTTTCGGAGCTAGGCCCTAGGTGGGGCCCTCCCGAGCTGGCTCTGGGGGGGTTGCTAGGGCCAGGGCACACAGGGCTTCTTCAGGCCAAATCAGCCTTCTCCGCGAAGGAGAAGACGTTTGGAGTTGGTTTCCAGCGGCGGAGACCACCAGCCAAGCAGCAGTGCCCACGGAGCCAGAGGCAGCCCAGACCCTCCCTGGCCCTATGGGGAGCCTAGGGCTAGGTGAGAACCAGGCAGGCGCTGCGCTCCTGAGCCAAGCCGCATCGGGGCTGAGGTTTGTTCCCCGAGCCCAGTTTCCCTTTGCAGAATGCAGCTCCTAGCAGCGCGTTTTGTGCGGTTTCGGAGCTAGGCCCTAGGTGGGGCCCTCCCGAGCTGGCTCTGGGGGGGTTGCTAGGGCCAGTGCACACAGGGCTTCTTCAGGCCAAATCAGCCTTCTCCGCGAAGGAGAAGACGTTTGGAGTGGGTTTCCAGCGGCGGAGACCACCAGCCAAGCAGCAGTGCCCACGGAGCCAGAGGCAGCCCAGACCCTCCCTGGCCCTATGGGCAGCCTAGGGCTAGGTGAGAAGCAGGCAGGCGCTGCGCTCCTGAGCCAAGCCGCATCGGGGCTGAGGTTTGTTCCCCGAGCCCAGTTTCCCTTTGCAGAATGCAGCTCCTAGCAGCGCGTTTTGTGCGGTTTCGGAGCTAGGCCCTAGGTGGGGCCCTCCCGAGCTGGCTCTGGGGGGGTTGCTAGGGCCAGTGCACACAGGGCTTCTTCAGGCCAAATCAGCCTTCTCCGCGAAGGAGAAGACGTTTGGAGTTGGTTTCCAGCGGCGGAGACCACCAGCCAAGCAGCAGTGCCCACGGAGCCAGAGGCAGCCCAGACCCTCCCTGGCCCTATGGGGAGCCTAGGGCTAGGTGAGAACCAGGCAGGCGCTGCGCTCCTGAGCCAAGCCGCATCGGGGCTGAGGTTTGTTCCCCGAGCCCAGTTTCCCTTTGCAGAATGCAGCTCTTAGCAGCGCGTTTTGTGCGGTTTCGGAGCTAGGCCCTAGGTGGGGCCCTCCCGAGCTGGCTCTGGGGGGGTTGCTAGGGCCAGTGCACACAGGGCTTCTTCAGGCCAAATCAGCCTTCTCCGCGAAGGAGAAGACGTTTGGAGTTGGTTTCCAGCGGCGGAGACCACCAGCCAAGCAGCAGTGCCCACGGAGCCAGAGGCAGCCCAGACCCTCCCTGGCCCTATGGGGAGCCTAGGGCTAGGTGAGAAGCAGGCAGGCGCTGCGCTCCTGAGCCAAGCCGCATCGGGGCTGAGGTTTGTTCCCCGAGCCCAGTTTCCCTTTGCAGAATGCAGCTCCTAGCAGCGCGTTTTGTGCGGTTTCGGAGCTAGGCCCTAGGTGGGGCCCTCCCGAGCTGGCTCTGGGGGGGTTGCTAGGGCCAGTGCACACAGGGCTTCTTCAGGCCAAATCAGCCTTCTCCGCGAAGGAGAAGACGTTTGGAGTTGGTTTCCAGCGGCGGAGACCACCAGCCAAGCAGCAGTGCCCACGGAGCCAGAGGCAGCCCAGACCCTCCCTGGCCCTATGGGGAGCCTAGGGCTAGGTGAGAACCAGGCAGGCGCTGCGCTCCTGAGCCAAGCCGCATCGGGGCTGAGGTTTGTTCCCCGAGCCCAGTTTCCCTTTGCAGAATGCAGCTCCTAGCAGCGCGTTTTGTGCGGTTTCGGAGCTAGGCCCTAGGTGGGGCCCTCCCGAGCTGGCTCTGGGGGGGTTGCTAGGGCCAGTGCACACAGGGCTTCTTCAGGCCAAATCAGCCTTCTCCGCGAAGGAGAAGACGTTTGGAGTTGGTTTCCAGCGGCGGAGACCACCAGCCAAGCAGCAGTGCCCACGGAGCCAGAGGCAGCCCAGACCCTCCCTGGCCCTATGGGGAGCCTAGGGCTAGGTGAGAACCAGGCAGGCGCTGCGCTCCTGAGCCAAGCCGCATCGGGGCTGAGGTTTGTTCCCCGAGCCCAGTTTCCCTTTGCAGAATGCAGCTCCTAGCAGCGCGTTTTGTGCGGTTTCGGAGCTAGGCCCTAGGTGGGGCCCTCCCGAGCTGGCTCTGGGGGGGTTGCTAGGGCCAGTGCACACAGGGCTTCTTCAGGCCAAATCAGCCTTCTCCGCGAAGGAGAAGACGTTTGGAGTTGGTTTCCAGCGGCGGAGACCACCAGCCAAGCAGCAGTGCCCACGGAGCCAGAGGCAGCCCAGACCCTCCCTGGCCCTATGGGGAGCCTAGGGCTAGGTGAGAACCAGGCAGGCGCTGCGCTCCTGAGCCAAGCCGCATCGGGGCTGAGGTTTGTTCCCCGAGCCCAGTTTCCCTTTGCAGAATGCAGCTCCAAGCAGCGCGTTTTGTGCGGTTTCGGAGCTAGGCCCTAGGTGGGGCCCTCCCGAGCTGGCTCTGGGGGGGTTGCTAGGGCCAGTGCACACAGGGCTTCTTCAGGCCAAATCAGCCTTCTCCGCGAAGGAGAAGACGTTTGGAGTTGGTTTCCAGCGGCGGAGACCACCAGCCAAGCAGCAGTGCCCACGGAGCCAGAGGCAGCCCAGACCCTCCTTGGCCCTATGGGGAGCCTAGGGCTAGGTGAGAACCAGGCAGGCGCTGCGCTCCTGAGCCAAGCCGCATCGGGGCTGAGGTTTGTTCCCCGAGCCCAGTTTCCCTTTGCAGAATGCAGCTCCTAGCAGCGCGTTTTGTGCGGTTTCGGAGCTAGGCCCTAGGTGGGGCCCTCCCGAGCTGGCTCTGGGGGGGTTGCTAGGGCCAGTGCACACAGGGCTTCTTCAGGCCAAATCAGCCTTCTCCGCGAAGGAGAAGACGTTTGGAGTTGGTTTCCAGCGGCGGAGACCACCAGCCAAGCAGCAGTGCCCACGGAGCCAGAGGCAGCCCAGACCCTCCCTGGCCCTATGGGGAGCCTAGGGCTAGGTGAGAACCAGGCAGGCGCTGCGCTCCTGAGCCAAGCCGCATCGGGGCTGAGGTTTGTTCCCCGAGCCCAGTTTCCCTTTGCAGAATGCAGCTCCTAGCAGCGCGTTTTGTGCGGTTTCGGAGCTAGGCCCTAGGTGGGGCCCTCCCGAGCTGGCTCTGGGGGGGTTGCTAGGGCCAGTGCACACAGGGCTTCTTCAGGCCAAATCAGCCTTCTCCGCGAAGGAGAAGACGTTTGGAGTTGGTTTCCAGCGGCGGAGACCACCAGCCAAGCAGCAGTGCCCAGGGAGCCAGAGGCAGCCCAGACCCTCCTTGGCCCTATGGGGAGCCTAGGGCTAGGTGAGAAGCAGGCAGGCGCTGCGCTCCTGAGCCAAGCCGCATCGGGGCTGAGGTTTGTTCCCCGAGCCCAGTTTCCCTTTGCAGAATGCAGCTCCTAGCAGCGCGTTTTGTGCGGTTTCGGAGCTAGGCCCTAGGTGGGGCCCTCCCGAGCTGGCTCTGGGGGGGTTGCTAGGGCCAGTGCACACAGGGCTTCTTCAGGCCAAATCAGCCTTCTCCGCGAAGGAGAAGACGTTTGGAGTTGGTTTCCAGCGGCGGAGACCACCAGCCAAGCAGCAGTGCCCACGGAGCCAGAGGCAGCCCAGACCCTCCTTGGCCCTATGGGGAGCCTAGGGCTAGGTGAGAACCAGGCAGGCGCTGCGCTCCTGAGCCAAGCCGCATCGGGGCTGAGGTTTGTTCCCCGAGCCCAGTTTCCCTTTGCAGAATGCAGCTCCTAGCAGCGCGTTTTGTGCGGTTTCGGAGCTAGGCCCTAGGTGGGGCCCTCCCGAGCTGGCTCTGGGGGGGTTGCTAGGGCCAGTGCACACAGGGCTTCTTCAGGCCAAATCAGCCTTCTCCGCGAAGGAGAAGACGTTTGGAGTTGGTTTCCAGCGGCGGAGACCACCAGCCAAGCAGCAGTGCCCACGGAGCCAGAGGCAGCCCAGACCCTCCCTGGCCCTATGGGGAGCCTAGGGCTAGGTGAGAACCAGGCAGGCGCTGCGCTCCTGAGCCAAGCCGCATCGGGGCTGAGGTTTGTTCCCCGAGCCCAGTTTCCCTTTGCAGAATGCAGCTCCTAGCAGCGCGTTTTGTGCGGTTTCGGAGCTAGGCCCAAGGTGGGGCCCTCCCGAGCTGGCTCTGGGGGGGTTTCTAGGGCCATTGCACACAGGGCTTCTTCAGGCCAAATCAGCCTTCTCCGCGAAGGAGAAGACGTTTGGAGTTGGTTTCCAGCGGCGGAGACCACCAGCCAAGCAGCAGTGCCCACGGAGCCAGAGGCAGCCCAGACCCTCCCTGGCCCTATGGGGAGCCTAGGGCTAGGTGAGAAGCAGGCAGGCGCTGCGCTCCTGAGCCAAGCCGCATCGGGGCTGAGGTTTGTTCCCCGAGCCCAGTTTCCCTTTGCAGAATGCAGCTCCTAGCAGCGCGTTTTGTGCGGTTTCGGAGCTAGGCCCTAGGTGGGGCCCTCCCGAGCTGGCTCTGGGGGGGGTTGCTAGGGCCAGTGCACACAGGGCTTCTTCAGGCCAAATCAGCCTTCTCCGCGAAGGAGAAGACGTTTGGAGTTGGTTTCCAGCGGCGGAGACCACCAGCCAAGCAGCAGTGCCCACGGAGCCAGAGGCAGCCCAGACCCTCCCTGGCCCTATGGGGAGCCTAGGGCTAGGTGAGAACCAGGCAGGCGCTGCGCTCCTGAGCCAAGCCGCATCGGGGCTGAGGTTTGTTCCCCGAGCCCAGTTTCCCTTTGCAGAATGCAGCTCCTAGCAGCGCGTTTTGTGCGGTTTCGGAGCTAGGCCCTAGGTGGGGCCCTCCCGAGCTGGCTCTGGGGGGGTTGCTAGGGCCAGTGCACACAGGGCTTCTTCAGGCCAAATCAGCCTTCTCCGCGAAGGAGAAGACGTTTGGAGTTGGTTTCCAGCGGCGGAGACCACCAGCCAAGCAGCAGTGCCCACGGAGCCAGAGGCAGCCCAGACCCTCCCTGGCCCTATGGGGAGCCTAGGGCTAGGTGAGAAGCAGGCAGGCGCTGCGCTCCTGAGCCAAGCCGCATCGGGGCTGAGGTTTGTTCCCCGAGCCCAGTTTCCCTTTGCAGAATGCAGCTCCTAGCAGCGCGTTTTGTGCGGTTTCGGAGCTAGGCCCTAGGTGGGGCCCTCCCGAGCTGGCTCTGGGGGGGTTGCTAGGGCCAGTGCACACAGGGCTTCTTCAGGCCAAATCAGCCTTCTCCGCGAAGGAGAAGACGTTTGGAGTTGGTTTCCAGCGGCGGAGACCACCAGCCAAGCAGCAGTGCCCACGGAGCCAGAGGCAGCCCAGACCCTCCCTGGCCCTATGGGGAGCCTAGGGCTAGGTGAGAACCAGGCAGGCGCTGCGCTCCTGAGCCAAGCCGCATCGGGGCTGAGGTTTGTTCCCCGAGCCCAGTTTCCCTTTGCAGAATGCAGCTCCTAGCAGCGCGTTTTGTGCGGTTTCGGAGCTAGGCCCTAGGTGGGGCCCTCCCGAGCTGGCTCTGGGGGGGTTGCTAGGGCCAGTGCACACAGGGCTTCTTCAGGCCAAATCAGCCTTCTCCGCGAAGGAGAAGACGTTTGGAGTTGGTTTCCAGCGGCGGAGACCACCAGCCAAGCAGCAGTGCCCACGGAGCCAGAGGCAGCCCAGACCCTCCCTGGCCCTATGGGGAGCCTAGGGCTAGGTGAGAAGCAGGCAGGCGCTGCGCTCCTGAGCCAAGCCGCATCGGGGCTGAGGTTTGTTCCCCGAGCCCAGTTTCCCTTTGCAGAATGCAGCTCCTAGCAGCGCGTTTTGTGCGGTTTCGGAGCTAGGCCCTAGGTGGGGCCCTCCCGAGCTGGCTCTGGGGGGGTTGCTAGGGCCAGTGCACACAGGGCTTCTTCAGGCCAAATCAGCCTTCTCCGCGAAGGAGAAGACGTTTGGAGTTGGTTTCCAGCGGCGGAGACCACCAGCCAAGCAGCAGTGCCCACGGAGCCAGAGGCAGCCCAGACCCTCCCTGGCCCTATGGGGAGCCTAGGGCTAGGTGAGAAGCAGGCAGGCGCTGCGCTCCTGAGCCAAGCCGCATCGGGGCTGAGGTTTGTTCCCCGAGCCCAGTTTCCCTTTGCAGAATGCAGCTCCTAGCAGCGCGTTTTGTGCGGTTTCCGAGCTAGGCCCTAGGTGGGGCCCTCCCGAGCTGGCTCTGGGGGGGTTGCTAGGGCCAGTGCACACAGGGCTTCTTCAGGCCAAATCAGCCTTCTCCGCGAAGGAGAAGACGTTTGGAGTTGGTTTCCAGCGGCGGAGACCACCAGCCAAGCAGCAGTGCCCACGGAGCCAGAGGCAGCCCAGACCCTCCTTGGCCCTATGGGGAGCCTAGGGCTAGGTGAGAAGCAGGCAGGCGCTGCGCTCCTGAGCCAAGCCGCATCGGGGCTGAGGTTTGTTCCCCGAGCCCAGTTTCCCTTTGCAGAATGCAGCTCCTAGCAGCGCGTTTTGTGCGGTTTCGGAGCTAGGCCCTAGGTGGGGCCCTCCCGAGCTGGCTCTGGGGGGGTTGCTAGGGCCAGTGCACACAGGGCTTCTTCAGGCCAAATCAGCCTTCTCCGCGAAGGAGAAGACATTTGGAGTTGGTTTCCAGCGGCGGAGACCACCAGCCAAGCAGCAGTGCCCACGGAGCCAGAGGCAGCCCAGACCCTCCCTGGCCCTATGGGGAGCCTAGGGCTAGGTGAGAAGCAGGCAGGCGCTGCGCTCCTGAGCCAAGCCGCATCGGGGCTGAGGTTTGTTCCCCGAGCCCAGTTTCCCTTTGCAGAATGCAGCTCCTAGCAGCGCGTTTTGTGCGGTTTCGGAGCTAGGCCCTAGGTGGGGCCCTCCCGAGCTGGCTCTGGGGGGGTTGCTAGGGCCAGTGCACACAGGGCTTCTTCAGGCCAAATCAGCCTTCTCCGCGAAGGAGAAGACGTTTGGAGTTGGTTTCCAGCGGCGGAGACCACCAGCCAAGCAGCAGTGCCCACGGAGCCAGAGGCAGCCCAGACCCTCCTTGGCCCTATGGGGAGCCTAGGGCTAGGTGAGAACCAGGCAGGCGCTGCGCTCCTGAGCCAAGCCGCATCGGGGCTGAGGTTTGTTCCCCGAGCCCAGTTTCCCTTTGCAGAATGCAGCTCCTAGCAGCGCGTTTTGTGCGGTTTCGGAGCTAGGCCCTAGGTGGGGCCCTCCCGAGCTGGCTCTGGGGGGGTTGCTAGGGCCAGTGCACACAGGGCTTCTTCAGGCCAAATCAGCCTTCTCCGCGAAGGAGAAGACGTTTGGAGTTGGTTTCCAGCGGCGGAGACCACCAGCCAAGCAGCAGTGCCCACGGAGCCAGAGGCAGCCCAGACCCTCCCTGGCCCTATGGGGAGCCTAGGGCTAGGTGAGAAGCAGGCAGGCGCTGCGCTCCTGAGCCAAGCCGCATCGGGGCTGAGGTTTGTTCCCCGAGCCCAGTTTCCCTTTGCAGAATGCAGCTCCTAGCAGCGCGTTTTGTGCGGTTTCGGAGCTAGGCCCTAGGTGGGGCCCTCCCGAGCTGGCTCTGGGGGGGTTGCTAGGGCCAGTGCACACAGGGCTTCTTCAGGCCAAATCAGCCTTCTCCGCGAAGGAGAAGACGTTTGGAGTTGGTTTCCAGCGGCGGAGACCACCAGCCAAGCAGCAGTGCCCACGGAGCCAGAGGCAGCCCAGACCCTCCCTGGCCCTATGGGGAGCCTAGGGCTAGGTGAGAAGCAGGCAGGCGCTGCGCTCCTGAGCCAAGCCGCATCGGGGCTGAGGTTTGTTCCCCGAGCCCAGTTTCCCTTTGCAGAATGCAGCTCCAAGCAGCGCGTTTTGTGCGGTTTCGGAGCTAGGCCCTAGGTGGGGCCCTCCCGAGCTGGCTCTGGGGGGGTTGCTAGGGCCAGTGCACACAGGGCTTCTTCAGGCCAAATCAGCCTTCTCCGCGAAGGAGAAGACGTTTGGAGTTGGTTTCCAGCGGCGGAGACCACCAGCCAAGCAGCAGTGCCCACGGAGCCAGAGGCAGCCCAGACCCTCCCTGGCCCTATGGGGAGCCTAGGGCTAGGTGAGAACCAGGCAGGCGCTGCGCTCCTGAGCCAAGCCGCATCGGGGCTGAGGTTTGTTCCCCGAGCCCAGTTTCCCTTTGCAGAATGCAGCTCCTAGCAGCGCGTTTTGTGCGGTTTCGGAGCTAGGCCCTAGGTGGGGCCCTCCCGAGCTGGCTCTGGGGGGGTTGCTAGGGCCAGTGCACACAGGGCTTCTTCAGGCCAAATCAGCCTTCTCCGCGAAGGAGAAGACGTTTGGAGTTGGTTTCCAGCGGCGGAGACCACCAGCCAAGCAGCAGTGCCCACGGAGCCAGAGGCAGCCCAGACCCTCCCTGGCCCTATGGGGAGCCTAGGGCTAGGTGAGAAGCAGGCAGGCGCTGCGCTCCTGAGCCAAGCCGCATCGGGGCTGAGGTTTGTTCCCCGAGCCCAGTTTCCCTTTGCAGAATGCAGCTCCTAGCAGCGCGTTTTGTGCGGTTTCGGAGCTAGGCCCTAGGTGGGGCCCTCCCGAGCTGGCTCTGGGGGGGTTGCTAGGGCCAGTGCACACAGGGCTTCTTCAGGCCAAATCAGCCTTCTCCGCGAAGGAGAAGACGTTTGGAGTTGGTTTCCAGCGGCGGAGACCACCAGCCAAGCAGCAGTGCCCACGGAGCCAGAGGCAGCCCAGACCCTCCCTGGCCCTATGGGGAGCCTAGGGCTAGGTGAGAACCAGGCAGGCGCTGCGCTCCTGAGCCAAGCCGCATCGGGGCTGAGGTTTGTTCCCCGAGCCCAGTTTCCCTTTGCAGAATGCAGCTCCTAGCAGCGCGTTTTGTGCGGTTTCGGAGCTAGGCCCTAGGTGGGTCCCTCCCGAGCTGGCTCTGGGGGGGTTGCTAGGGCCAGTGCACACAGGGCTTCTTCAGGCCAAATCAGCCTTCTCCGCGAAGGAGAAGACGTTTGGAGTTGGTTTCCAGCGGCGGAGACCACCAGCCAAGCAGCAGTGCCCACGGAGCCAGAGGCAGCCCAGACCCTCCCTGGCCCTATGGGCAGCCTAGGGCTAGGTGAGAAGCAGGCAGGCGCTGCGCTCCTGAGCCAAGCCGCATCGGGGCTGAGGTTTGTTCCCCGAGCCCAGTTTCCCTTTGCAGAATGCAGCTCCTAGCAGCGCGTTTTGTGCGGTTTCGGAGCTAGGCCCTAGGTGGGGCCCTCCCGAGCTGGCTCTGGGGGGGTTGCTAGGGCCAGTGCACACAGGGCTTCTTCAGGCCAAATCAGCCTTCTCCGCGAAGGAGAAGACGTTTGGAGTTGGTTTCCAGCGGCGGAGACCACCAGCCAAGCAGCAGTGCCCACGGAGCCAGAGGCAGCCCAGACCCTCCCTGGCCCTATGGGGAGCCTAGGGCTAGGTGAGAACCAGGCAGGCGCTGCGCTCCTGAGCCAAGCCGCATCGGGGCTGAGGTTTGTTCCCCGAGCCCAGTTTCCCTTTGCAGAATGCAGCTCCTAGCAGCGCGTTTTGTGCGGTTTCGGAGCTAGGCCCTAGGTGGGGCCCTCCCGAGCTGGCTCTGGGGGGGTTGCTAGGGCCAGTGCACACAGGGCTTCTTCAGGCCAAATCAGCCTTCTCCGCGAAGGAGAAGACGTTTGGAGTTGGTTTCCAGCGGCGGAGACCACCAGCCAAGCAGCAGTGCCCACGGAGCCAGAGGCAGCCCAGACCCTCCCTGGCCCTATGGGGAGCCTAGGGCTAGGTGAGAACCAGGCAGGCGCTGCGCTCCTGAGCCAAGCCGCATCGGGGCTGAGGTTTGTTCCCCGAGCCCAGTTTCCCTTTGCAGAATGCAGCTCCTAGCAGCGCGTTTTGTGCGGTTTCGGAGCTAGGCCCTAGGTGGGGCCCTCCCGAGCTGGCTCTGGGGGGGTTGCTAGGGCCAGTGCACACAGGGCTTCTTCAGGCCAAATCAGCCTTCTCCGCGAAGGAGAAGACGTTTGGAGTTGGTTTCCAGCGGCGGAGACCACCAGCCAAGCAGCAGTGCCCACGGAGCCAGAGGCAGCCCAGACCCTCCCTGGCCCTATGGGGAGCCTAGGGCTAGGTGAGAAGCAGGCAGGCGCTGCGCTCCTGAGCCAAGCCGCATCGGGGCTGAGGTTTGTTCCCCGAGCCCAGTTTCCCTTTGCAGAATGCAGCTCCTAGCAGCGCGTTTTGTGCGGTTTCGGAGCTAGGCCCTAGGTGGGGCCCTCCCGAGCTGGCTCTGGGGGGGTTGCTAGGGCCAGTGCACACAGGGCTTCTTCAGGCCAAATCAGCCTTCTCCGCGAAGGAGAAGACGTTTGGAGTTGGTTTCCAGCGGCGGAGACCACCAGCCAAGCAGCAGTGCCCACGGAGCCAGAGGCAGCCCAGACCCTCCCTGGCCCTATGGGGAGCCTAGGGCTAGGTGAGAAGCAGGCAGGCGCTGCGCTCCTGAGCCAAGCCGCATCGGGGCTGAGGTTTGTTCCCCGAGCCCAGTTTCCCTTTGCAGAATGCAGCTCCTAGCAGCGCGTTTTGTGCGGTTTCGGAGCTAGGCCCTAGGTGGGGCCCTCCCGAGCTGGCTCTGGGGGGGTTGCTAGGGCCAGTGCACACAGGGCTTCTTCAGGCCAAATCAGCCTTCTCCGCGAAGGAGAAGACGTTTGGAGTTGGTTTCCAGCGGCGGAGACCACCAGCCAAGCAGCAGTGCCCACGGAGCCAGAGGCAGCCCAGACCCTCCCTGGCCCTATGGGGAGCCTAGGGCTAGGTGAGAAGCAGGCAGGCGCTGCGCTCCTGAGCCAAGCCGCATCGGGGCTGAGGTTTGTTCCCCGAGCCCAGTTTCCCTTTGCAGAATGCAGCTCCTAGCAGCGCGTTTTGTGCGGTTTCGGAGCTAGGCCCTAGGTGGGGCCCTCCCGAGCTGGCTCTGGGGGGGTTGCTAGGGCCAGTGCACACAGGGCTTCTTCAGGCCAAATCAGCCTTCTCCGCGAAGGAGAAGACGTTTGGAGTTGGTTTCCAGCGGCGGAGACCACCAGCCAAGCAGCAGTGCCCACGGAGCCAGAGGCAGCCCAGACCCTCCCTGGCCCTATGGGGAGCCTAGGGCTAGGTGAGAAGCAGGCAGGCGCTGCGCTCCTGAGCCAAGCCGCATCGGGGCTGAGGTTTGTTCCCCGAGCCCAGTTTCCCTTTGCAGAATGCAGCTCCTAGCAGCGCGTTTTGTGCGGTTTCGGAGCTAGGCCCTAGGTGGGGCCCTCCCGAGCTGGCTCTGGGGGGGTTGCTAGGGCCAGTGCACACAGGGCTTCTTCAGGCCAAATCAGCCTTCTCCGCGAAGGAGAAGACGTTTGGAGTTGGTTTCCAGCGGCGGAGACCACCAGCCAAGCAGCAGTGCCCACGGAGCCAGAGGCAGCCCAGACCCTCCCTGGCCCTATGGGGAGCCTAGGGCTAGGTGAGAACCAGGCAGGCGCTGCGCTCCTGAGCCAAGCCGCATCGGGGCTGAGGTTTGTTCCCCGAGCCCAGTTTCCCTTTGCAGAATGCAGCTCCTAGCAGCGCGTTTTGTGCGGTTTCGGAGCTAGGCCCTAGGTGGGGCCCTCCCGAGCTGGCTCTGGGGGGGGTTGCTAGGGCCAGTGCACACAGGGCTTCTTCAGGCCAAATCAGCCTTCTCCGCGAAGGAGAAGACGTTTGGAGTTGGTTTCCAGCGGCGGAGACCACCAGCCAAGCAGCAGTGCCCACGGAGCCAGAGGCAGCCCAGACCCTCCCTGGCCCTATGGGGAGCCTAGGGCTAGGTGAGAACCAGGCAGGCGCTGCGCTCCTGAGCCAAGCCGCATCGGGGCTGAGGTTTGTTCCCCGAGCCCAGTTTCCCTTTGCAGAATGCAGCTCCTAGCAGCACGTTTTGTGCGGTTTCGGAGCTAGGCCCTAGGTGGGGCCCTCCCGAGCTGGCTCTGGGGGGGTTGCTAGGGCCAGTGCACACAGGGCTTCTTCAGGCCAAATCAGCCTTCTCCGCGAAGGAGAAGACGTTTGGAGTTGGTTTCCAGCGGCGGAGACCACCAGCCAAGCAGCAGTGCTCACGGAGCCAGAGGCAGCCCAGACCCTCCTTGGCCCTATGGGGAGCCTAGGGCTAGGTGAGAAGCAGGCAGGCGCTGCGCTCCTGAGCCAAGCCGCATCGGGGCTGAGGTTTGTTCCCCGAGCCCAGTTTCCCTTTGCAGAATGCAGCTCCTAGCAGCGCGTTTTGTGCGGTTTCGGAGCTAGGCCCTAGGTGGGGCCCTCCCGAGCTGGCTCTGGGGGGGTTGCTAGGGCCAGTGCACACAGGGCTTCTTCAGGCCAAATCAGCCTTCTCCGCGAAGGAGAAGACGTTTGGAGTTGGTTTCCAGCGGCGGAGACCACCAGCCAAGCAGCAGTGCCCACGGAGCCAGAGGCAGCCCAGACCCTCCTTGGCCCTATGGGGAGCCTAGGGCTAGGTGAGAACCAGGCAGGCGCTGCGCTCCTGAGCCAAGCCGCATCGGGGCTGAGGTTTGTTCCCCGAGCCCAGTTTCCCTTTGCAGAATGCAGCTCCTAGCAGCGCGTTTTGTGCGGTTTCGGAGCTAGGCCCTAGGTGGGGCCCTCCCGAGCTGGCTCTGGGGGGGTTGCTAGGGCCAGTGCACACAGGGCTTCTTCAGGCCAAATCAGCCTTCTCCGCGAAGGAGAAGACGTTTGGAGTTGGTTTCCAGCGGCGGAGACCACCAGCCAAGCAGCAGTGCCCACGGAGCCAGAGGCAGCCCAGACCCTCCCTGGCCCTATGGGGAGCCTAGGGCTAGGTGAGAACCAGGCAGGCGCTGCGCTCCTGAGCCAAGCCGCATCGGGGCTGAGGTTTGTTCCCCGAGCCCAGTTTCCCTTTGCAGAATGCAGCTCCTAGCAGCGCGTTTTGTGCGGTTTCGGAGCTAGGCCCTAGGTGGGGCCCTCCCGAGCTGGCTCTGGGGGGGTTGCTAGGGCCAGTGCACACAGGGCTTCTTCAGGCCAAATCAGCCTTCTCCGCGAAGGAGAAGACGTTTGGAGTTGGTTTCCAGCGGCGGAGACCACCAGCCAAGCAGCAGTGCCCACGGAGCCAGAGGCAGCCCAGACCCTCCCTGGCCCTATGGGCAGCCTAGGGCTAGGTGAGAACCAGGCAGGCGCTGCGCTCCTGAGCCAAGCCGCATCGGGGCTGAGGTTTGTTCCCCGAGCCCAGTTTCCCTTTGCAGAATGCAGCTCCTAGCAGCGCGTTTTGTGCGGTTTCGGAGCTAGGCCCTAGGTGGGGCCCTCCCGAGCTGGCTCTGGGGGGGTTGCTAGGGCCAGTGCACACAGGGCTTCTTCAGGCCAAATCAGCCTTCTCCGCGAAGGAGAAGACGTTTGGAGTTGGTTTCCAGCGGCGGAGACCACCAGCCAAGCAGCAGTGCCCACGGAGCCAGAGGCAGCCCAGACCCTCCCTGGCCCTATGGGGAGCCTAGGGCTAGGTGAGAAGCAGGCAGGCGCTGCGCTCCTGAGCCAAGCCGCATCGGGGCTGAGGTTTGTTCCCCGAGCCCAGTTTCCCTTTGCAGAATGCAGCTCCTAGCAGCGCGTTTTGTGCGGTTTCGGAGCTAGGCCCTAGGTGGGGCCCTCCCGAGCTGGCTCTGGGGGGGTTGCTAGGGCCAGTGCACACAGGGCTTCTTCAGGCCAAATCAGCCTTCTCCGCGAAGGAGAAGACGTTTGGAGTTGGTTTCCAGCGGCGGAGACCACCAGCCAAGCAGCAGTGCCCACGGAGCCAGAGGCAGCCCAGACCCTCCCTGGCCCTATGGGGAGCCTAGGGCTAGGTGAGAACCAGGCAGGCGCTGCGCTCCTGAGCCAAGCCGCATCGGGGCTGAGGTTTGTTCCCCGAGCCCAGTTTCCCTTTGCAGAATGCAGCTCCTAGCAGCGCGTTTTGTGCGGTTTCGGAGCTAGGCCCTAGGTGGGGCCCTCCCGAGCTGGCTCTGGGGGGGTTGCTAGGGCCAGTGCACACAGGGCTTCTTCAGGCCAAATCAGCCTTCTCCGCGAAGGAGAAGACGTTTGGAGTTGGTTTCCAGCGGCGGAGACCACCAGCCAAGCAGCAGTGCCCACGGAGCCAGAGGCAGCCCAGACCCTCCCTGGCCCTATGGGGAGCCTAGGGCTAGGTGAGAACCAGGCAGGCGCTGCGCTCCTGAGCCAAGCCGCATCGGGGCTGAGGTTTGTTCCCCGAGCCCAGTTTCCCTTTGCAGAATGCAGCTCCTAGCAGCGCGTTTTGTGCGGTTTCGGAGCTAGGCCCTAGGTGGGGCCCTCCCGAGCTGGCTCTGGGGGGGTTGCTAGGGCCAGTGCACACAGGGCTTCTTCAGGCCAAATCAGCCTTCTCCGCGAAGGAGAAGACGTTTGGAGTTGGTTTCCAGCGGCGGAGACCACCAGCCAAGCAGCAGTGCCCACGGAGCCAGAGGCAGCCCAGACCCTCCCTGGCCCTATGGGGAGCCTAGGGCTAGGTGAGAACCAGGCAGGCGCTGCGCTCCTGAGCCAAGCCGCATCGGGGCTGAGGTTTGTTCCCCGAGCCCAGTTTCCCTTTGCAGAATGCAGCTCCTAGCAGCGCGTTTTGTGCGGTTTCGGAGCTAGGCCCTAGGTGGGGCCCTCCCGAGCTGGCTCTGGGGGGGTTGCTAGGGCCAGTGCACACAGGGCTTCTTCAGGCCAAATCAGCCTTCTCCGCGAAGGAGAAGACGTTTGGAGTTGGTTTCCAGCGGCGGAGACCACCAGCCAAGCAGCAGTGCCCACGGAGCCAGAGGCAGCCCAGACCCTCCCTGGCCCTATGGGGAGCCTAGGGCTAGGTGAGAACCAGGCAGGCGCTGCGCTCCTGAGCCAAGCCGCATCGGGGCTGAGGTTTGTTCCCCGAGCCCAGTTTCCCTTTGCAGAATGCAGCTCCTAGCAGCGCGTTTTGTGCGGTTTCGGAGCTAGGCCCTAGGTGGGGCCCTCCCGAGCTGGCTCTGGGGGGGTTGCTAGGGCCAGTGCACACAGGGCTTCTTCAGGCCAAATCAGCCTTCTCCGCGAAGGAGAAGACGTTTGGAGTTGGTTTCCAGCGGCGGAGACCACCAGCCAAGCAGCAGTGCCCACGGAGCCAGAGGCAGCCCAGACCCTCCCTGGCCCTATGGGGAGCCTAGGGCTAGGTGAGAACCAGGCAGGCGCTGCGCTCCTGAGCCAAGCCGCATCGGGGCTGAGGTTTGTTCCCCGAGCCCAGTTTCCCTTTGCAGAATGCAGCTCCTAGCAGCGCGTTTTGTGCGGTTTCGGAGCTAGGCCCTAGGTGGGGCCCTCCCGAGCTGGCTCTGGGGGGGTTGCTAGGGCCAGTGCACACAGGGCTTCTTCAGGCCAAATCAGCCTTCTCCGCGAAGGAGAAGACGTTTGGAGTTGGTTTCCAGCGGCGGAGACCACCAGCCAAGCAGCAGTGCCCACGGAGCCAGAGGCAGCCCAGACCCTCCCTGGCCCTATGGGGAGCCTAGGGCTAGGTGAGAACCAGGCAGGCGCTGCGCTCCTGAGCCAAGCCGCATCGGGGCTGAGGTTTGTTCCCCGAGCCCAGTTTCCCTTTGCAGAATGCAGCTCCTAGCAGCGCGTTTTGTGCGGTTTCGGAGCTAGGCCCTAGGTGGGGCCCTCCCGAGCTGGCTCTGGGGGGGTTGCTAGGGCCAGTGCACACAGGGCTTCTTCAGGCCAAATCAGCCTTCTCCGCGAAGGAGAAGACGTTTGGAGTTGGTTTCCAGCGGCGGAGACCACCAGCCAAGCAGCAGTGCCCACGGAGCCAGAGGCAGCCCAGACCCTCCTTGGCCCTATGGGGAGCCTAGGGCTAGGTGAGAACCAGGCAGGCGCTGCGCTCCTGAGCCAAGCCGCATCGGGGCTGAGGTTTGTTCCCCGAGCCCAGTTTCCCTTTGCAGAATGCAGCTCCTAGCAGCGCGTTTTGTGCGGTTTCGGAGCTAGGCCCTAGGTGGGGCCCTCCCGAGCTGGCTCTGGGGGGGTTGCTAGGGCCAGTGCACACAGGGCTTCTTCAGGCCAAATCAGCCTTCTCCGCGAAGGAGAAGACGTTTGGAGTTGGTTTCCAGCGGCGGAGACCACCAGCCAAGCAGCAGTGCCCACGGAGCCAGAGGCAGCCCAGACCCTCCTTGGCCCTATGGGGAGCCTAGGGCTAGGTGAGAACCAGGCAGGCGCTGCGCTCCTGAGCCAAGCCGCATCGGGGCTGAGGTTTGTTCCCCGAGCCCAGTTTCCCTTTGCAGAATGCAGCTCCTAGCAGCGCGTTTTGTGCGGTTTCGGAGCTAGGCCCTAGGTGGGGCCCTCCCGAGCTGGCTCTGGGGGGGTTGCTAGGGCCAGTGCACACAGGGCTTCTTCAGGCCAAATCAGCCTTCTCCGCGAAGGAGAAGACGTTTGGAGTTGGTTTCCAGCGGCGGAGACCACCAGCCAAGCAGCAGTGCCCACGGAGCCAGAGGCAGCCCAGACCCTCCCTGGCCCTATGGGGAGCCTAGGGCTAGGTGAGAACCAGGCAGGCGCTGCGCTCCTGAGCCAAGCCGCATCGGGGCTGAGGTTTGTTCCCCGAGCCCAGTTTCCCTTTGCAGAATGCAGCTCCTAGCAGCGCGTTTTGTGCGGTTTCGGAGCTAGGCCCTAGGTGGGGCCCTCCCGAGCTGGCTCTGGGGGGGTTTCTAGGGCCAGTGCACACAGGGCTTCTTCAGGCCAAATCAGCCTTCTCCGCGAAGGAGAAGACGTTTGGAGTTGGTTTCCAGCGGCGGAGACCACCAGCCAAGCAGCAGTGCCCACGGAGCCAGAGGCAGCCCAGACCCTCCCTGGCCCTATGGGGAGCCTAGGGCTAGGTGAGAACCAGGCAGGCGCTGCGCTCCTGAGCCAAGCCGCATCGGGGCTGAGGTTTGTTCCCCGAGCCCAGTTTCCCTTTGCAGAATGCAGCTCCTAGCAGCGCGTTTTGTGCGGTTTCGGAGCTAGGCCCTAGGTGGGGCCCTCCCGAGCTGGCTCTGGGGGGGTTGCTAGGGCCAGTGCACACAGGGCTTCTTCAGGCCAAATCAGCCTTCTCCGCGAAGGAGAAGACGTTTGGAGTTGGTTTCCAGCGGCGGAGACCACCAGCCAAGCAGCAGTGCCCACGGAGCCAGAGGCAGCCCAGACCCTCCCTGGCCCTATGGGGAGCCTAGGGCTAGGTGAGAACCAGGCAGGCGCTGCGCTCCTGAGCCAAGCCGCATCGGGGCTGAGGTTTGTTCCCCGAGCCCAGTTTCCCTTTGCAGAATGCAGCTCCTAGCAGCGCGTTTTGTGCGGTTTCGGAGCTAGGCCCTAGGTGGGGCCCTCCCGAGCTGGCTCTGGGGGGGTTGCTAGGGCCAGTGCACACAGGGCTTCTTCAGGCCAAATCAGCCTTCTCCGCGAAGGAGAAGACGTTTGGAGTTGGTTTCCAGCGGCGGAGACCACCAGCCAAGCAGCAGTGCCCACGGAGCCAGAGGCAGCCCAGACCCTCCCTGGCCCTATGGGGAGCCTAGGGCTAGGTGAGAACCAGGCAGGCGCTGCGCTCCTGAGCCAAGCCGCATCGGGGCTGAGGTTTGTTCCCCGAGCCCAGTTTCCCTTTGCAGAATGCAGCTCCTAGCAGCGCGTTTTGTGCGGTTTCGGAGCTAGGCCCTAGGTGGGGCCCTCCCGAGCTGGCTCTGGGGGGGTTGCTAGGGCCAGTGCACACAGGGCTTCTTCAGGCCAAATCAGCCTTCTCCGCGAAGGAGAAGACGTTTGGAGTTGGTTTCCAGCGGCGGAGACCACCAGCCAAGCAGCAGTGCCCACGGAGCCAGAGGCAGCCCAGACCCTCCCTGGCCCTATGGGGAGCCTAGGGCTAGGTGAGAAGCAGGCAGGCGCTGCGCTCCTGAGCCAAGCCGCATCGGGGCTGAGGTTTGTTCCCCGAGCCCAGTTTCCCTTTGCAGAATGCAGCTCCTAGCAGCGCGTTTTGTGCGGTTTCGGAGCTAGGCCCTAGGTGGGGCCCTCCCGAGCTGGCTCTGGGGGGGTTGCTAGGGCCAGTGCACACAGGGCTTCTTCAGGCCAAATCAGCCTTCTCCGCGAAGGAGAAGACGTTTGGAGTTGGTTTCCAGCGGCGGAGACCACCAGCCAAGCAGCAGTGCCCACGGAGCCAGAGGCAGCCCAGACCCTCCCTGGCCCTATGGGGAGCCTAGGGCTAGGTGAGAACCAGGCAGGCGCTGCGCTCCTGAGCCAAGCCGCATCGGGGCTGAGGTTTGTTCCCCGAGCCCAGTTTCCCTTTGCAGAATGCAGCTCCTAGCAGCGCGTTTTGTGCGGTTTCGGAGCTAGGCCCTAGGTGGGGCCCTCCCGAGCTGGCTCTGGGGGGGTTGCTAGGGCCAGTGCACACAGGGCTTCTTCAGGCCAAATCAGCCTTCTCCGCGAAGGAGAAGACGTTTGGAGTTGGTTTCCAGCGGCGGAGACCACCAGCCAAGCAGCAGTGCCCACGGAGCCAGAGGCAGCCCAGACCCTCCCTGGCCCTATGGGGAGCCTAGGGCTAGGTGAGAAGCAGGCAGGCGCTGCGCTCCTGAGCCAAGCCGCATCGGGGCTGAGGTTTGTTCCCCGAGCCCAGTTTCCCTTTGCAGAATGCAGCTCCTAGCAGCGCGTTTTGTGCGGTTTCCGAGCTAGGCCCTAGGTGGGGCCCTCCCGAGCTGGCTCTGGGGGGGTTGCTAGGGCCAGTGCACACAGGGCTTCTTCAGGCCAAATCAGCCTTCTCCGCGAAGGAGAAGACGTTTGGAGTTGGTTTCCAGCGGCGGAGACCACCAGCCAAGCAGCAGTGCCCAGGGAGCCAGAGGCAGCCCAGACCCTCCTTGGCCCTATGGGGAGCCTAGGGCTAGGTGAGAACCAGGCAGGCGCTGCGCTCCTGAGCCAAGCCGCATCGGGGCTGAGGTTTGTTCCCCGAGCCCAGTTTCCCTTTGCAGAATGCAGCTCCTAGCAGCGCGTTTTGTGCGGTTTCGGAGCTAGGCCCTAGGTGGGGCCCTCCCGAGCTGGCTCTGGGGGGGTTGCTAGGGCCAGTGCACACAGGGCTTCTTCAGGCCAAATCAGCCTTCTCCGCGAAGGAGAAGACATTTGGAGTTGGTTTCTAGCGGCGGAGACCACCAGCCAAGCAGCAGTGCCCACGGAGCCAGAGGCAGCCCAGACCCTCCCTGGCCCTATGGGGAGCCTAGGGCTAGGTGAGAAGCAGGCAGGCGCTGCGCTCCTGAGCCAAGCCGCATCGGGGCTGAGGTTTGTTCCCCGAGCCCAGTTTCCCTTTGCAGAATGCAGCTCCTAGCAGCGCGTTTTGTGCGGTTTCCGAGCTAGGCCCTAGGTGGGGCCCTCCCGAGCTGGCTCTGGGGGGGTTGCTAGGGCCAGTGCACACAGGGCTTCTTCAGGCCAAATCAGCCTTCTCCGCGAAGGAGAAGACGTTTGGAGTTGGTTTCCAGCGGCGGAGACCACCAGCCAAGCAGCAGTGCCCACGGAGCCAGAGGCAGCCCAGACCCTCCTTGGCCCTATGGGGAGCCTAGGGCTAGGTGAGAACCAGGCAGGCGCTGCGCTCCTGAGCCAAGCCGCATCGGGGCTGAGGTTTGTTCCCCGAGCCCAGTTTCCCTTTGCAGAATGCAGCTCCTAGCAGCGCGTTTTGTGCGGTTTCGGAGCTAGGCCCTAGGTGGGGCCCTCCCGAGCTGGCTCTGGGGGGGTTGCTAGGGCCAGTGCACACAGGGCTTCTTCAGGCCAAATCAGCCTTCTCCGCGAAGGAGAAGACGTTTGGAGTTGGTTTCCAGCGGCGGAGACCACCAGCCAAGCAGCAGTGCCCACGGAGCCAGAGGCAGCCCAGACCCTCCCTGGCCCTATGGGGAGCCTAGGGCTAGGTGAGAAGCAGGCAGGCGCTGCGCTCCTGAGCCAAGCCGCATCGGGGCTGAGGTTTGTTCCCCGAGCCCAGTTTCCCTTTGCAGAATGCAGCTCCTAGCAGCGCGTTTTGTGCGGTTTCCGAGCTAGGCCCTAGGTGGGGCCCTCCCGAGCTGGCTCTGGGGGGGTTGCTAGGGCCAGTGCACACAGGGCTTCTTCAGGCCAAATCAGCCTTCTCCGCGAAGGAGAAGACGTTTGGAGTTGGTTTCCAGCGGCGGAGACCACCAGCCAAGCAGCAGTGCCCACGGAGCCAGAGGCAGCCCAGACCCTCCCTGGCCCTATGGGGAGCCTAGGGCTAGGTGAGAACCAGGCAGGCGCTGCGCTCCTGAGCCAAGCCGCATCGGGGCTGAGGTTTGTTCCCCGAGCCCAGTTTCCCTTTGCAGAATGCAGCTCCTAGCAGCGCGTTTTGTGCGGTTTCGGAGCTAGGCCCTAGGTGGGGCCCTCCCGAGCTGGCTCTGGGGGGGTTGCTAGGGCCAGTGCACACAGGGCTTCTTCAGGCCAAATCAGCCTTCTCCGCGAAGGAGAAGACGTTTGGAGTTGGTTTCCAGCGGCGGAGACCACCAGCCAAGCAGCAGTGCCCACGGAGCCAGAGGCAGCCCAGACCCTCCCTGGCCCTATGGGGAGCCTAGGGCTAGGTGAGAAGCAGGCAGGCGCTGCGCTCCTGAGCCAAGCCGCATCGGGGCTGAGGTTTGTTCCCCGAGCCCAGTTTCCCTTTGCAGAATGCAGCTCCTAGCAGCGCGTTTTGTGCGGTTTCGGAGCTAGGCCCTAGGTGGGGCCCTCCCGAGCTGGCTCTGGGGGGGTTGCTAGGGCCAGTGCACACAGGGCTTCTTCAGGCCAAATCAGCCTTCTCCGCGAAGGAGAAGACGTTTGGAGTTGGTTTCCAGCGGCGGAGACCACCAGCCAAGCAGCAGTGCCCACGGAGCCAGAGGCAGCCCAGACCCTCCCTGGCCCTATGGGGAGCCTAGGGCTAGGTGAGAACCAGGCAGGCGCTGCGCTCCTGAGCCAAGCCGCATCGGGGCTGAGGTTTGTTCCCCGAGCCCAGTTTCCCTTTGCAGAATGCAGCTCCTAGCAGCGCGTTTTGTGCGGTTTCGGAGCTAGGCCCTAGGTGGGGCCCTCCCGAGCTGGCTCTGGGGGGGTTGCTAGGGCCAGTGCACACAGGGCTTCTTCAGGCCAAATCAGCCTTCTCCGCGAAGGAGAAGACGTTTGGAGTTGGTTTCCAGCGGCGGAGACCACCAGCCAAGCAGCAGTGCCCACGGAGCCAGAGGCAGCCCAGACCCTCCCTGGCCCTATGGGGAGCCTAGGGCTAGGTGAGAAGCAGGCAGGCGCTGCGCTCCTGAGCCAAGCCGCATCGGGGCTGAGGTTTGTTCCCCGAGCCCAGTTTCCCTTTGCAGAATGCAGCTCCTAGCAGCGCGTTTTGTGCGGTTTCGGAGCTAGGCCCTAGGTGGGGCCCTCCCGAGCTGGCTCTGGGGGGGTTGCTAGGGCCAGTGCACACAGGGCTTCTTCAGGCCAAATCAGCCTTCTCCGCGAAGGAGAAGACGTTTGGAGTTGGTTTCCAGCGGCGGAGACCACCAGCCAAGCAGCAGTGCCCACGGAGCCAGAGGCAGCCCAGACCCTCCTTGGCCCTATGGGGAGCCTAGGGCTAGGTGAGAACCAGGCAGGCGCTGCGCTCCTGAGCCAAGCCGCATCGGGGCTGAGGTTTGTTCCCCGAGCCCAGTTTCCCTTTGCAGAATGCAGCTCCTAGCAGCGCGTTTTGTGCGGTTTCGGAGCTAGGCCCTAGGTGGGGCCCTCCCGAGCTGGCTCTGGGGGGGTTGCTAGGGCCAGTGCACACAGGGCTTCTTCAGGCCAAATCAGCCTTCTCCGCGAAGGAGAAGACGTTTGGAGTTGGTTTCCAGCGGCGGAGACCACCAGCCAAGCAGCAGTGCCCACGGAGCCAGAGGCAGCCCAGACCCTCCCTGGCCCTATGGGGAGCCTAGGGCTAGGTGAGAAGCAGGCAGGCGCTGCGCTCCTGAGCCAAGCCGCATCGGGGCTGAGGTTTGTTCCCCGAGCCCAGTTTCCCTTTGCAGAATGCAGCTCCTAGCAGCGCGTTTTGTGCGGTTTCGGAGCTAGGCCCTAGGTGGGGCCCTCCCGAGCTGGCTCTGGGGGGGTTGCTAGGGCCAGTGCACACAGGGCTTCTTCAGGCCAAATCAGCCTTCTCCGCGAAGGAGAAGACGTTTGGAGTTGGTTTCCAGCGGCGGAGACCACCAGCCAAGCAGCAGTGCCCACGGAGCCAGAGGCAGCCCAGACCCTCCCTGGCCCTATGGGGAGCCTAGGGCTAGGTGAGAACCAGGCAGGCGCTGCGCTCCTGAGCCAAGCCGCATCGGGGCTGAGGTTTGTTCCCCGAGCCCAGTTTCCCTTTGCAGAATGCAGCTCCTAGCAGCGCGTTTTGTGCGGTTTCGGAGCTAGGCCCTAGGTGGGTCCCTCCCGAGCTGGCTCTGGGGGGGGTTGCTAGGGCCAGTGCACACAGGGCTTCTTCAGGCCAAATCAGCCTTCTCCGCGAAGGAGAAGACGTTTGGAGTTGGTTTCCAGCGGCGGAGACCACCAGCCAAGCAGCAGTGCCCACGGAGCCAGAGGCAGCCCAGACCCTCCCTGGCCTTATGGGGAGCCTAGGGCTAGGTGAGAACCAGGCAGGCGCTGCGCTCCTGAGCCAAGCCGCATCGGGGCTGAGGTTTGTTCCCCGAGCCCAGTTTCCCTTTGCAGAATGCAGCTCCTAGCAGCGCGTTTTGTGCGGTTTCGGAGCTAGGCCCTAGGTGGGGCCCTCCCGAGCTGGCTCTGGGGGGGTTGCTAGGGCCAGGGCACACAGGGCTTCTTCAGGCCAAATCAGCCTTCTCCGCGAAGGAGAAGACGTTTGGAGTTGGTTTCCAGCGGCGGAGACCACCAGCCAAGCAGCAGTGCCCACGGAGCCAGAGGCAGCCCAGACCCTCCCTGGCCCTATGGGGAGCCTAGGGCTAGGTGAGAACCAGGCAGGCGCTGCGCTCCTGAGCCAAGCCGCATCGGGGCTGAGGTTTGTTCCCCGAGCCCAGTTTCCCTTTGCAGAATGCAGCTCCTAGCAGCGCGTTTTGTGCGGTTTCGGAGCTAGGCCCTAGGTGGGGCCCTCCCGAGCTGGCTCTGGGGGGGTTGCTAGGGCCAGTGCACACAGGGCTTCTTCAGGCCAAATCAGCCTTCTCCGCGAAGGAGAAGACGTTTGGAGTTGGTTTCCAGCGGCGGAGACCACCAGCCAAGCAGCAGTGCCCACGGAGCCAGAGGCAGCCCAGACCCTCCCTGGCCCTATGGGGAGCCTAGGGCTAGGTGAGAACCAGGCAGGCGCTGCGCTCCTGAGCCAAGCCGCATCGGGGCTGAGGTTTGTTCCCCGAGCCCAGTTTCCCTTTGCAGAATGCAGCTCCTAGCAGCGCGTTTTGTGCGGTTTCGGAGCTAGGCCCTAGGTGGGGCCCTCCCGAGCTGGCTCTGGGGGGGTTGCTAGGGCCAGTGCACACAGGGCTTCTTCAGGCCAAATCAGCCTTCTCCGCGAAGGAGAAGACGTTTGGAGTTGGTTTCCAGCGGCGGAGACCACCAGCCAAGCAGCAGTGCCCACGGAGCCAGAGGCAGCCCAGACCCTCCCTGGCCCTATGGGGAGCCTAGGGCTAGGTGAGAACCAGGCAGGCGCTGCGCTCCTGAGCCAAGCCGCATCGGGGCTGAGGTTTGTTCCCCGAGCCCAGTTTCCCTTTGCAGAATGCAGCTCCTAGCAGCGCGTTTTGTGCGGTTTCGGAGCTAGGCCCTAGGTGGGGCCCTCCCGAGCTGGCTCTGGGGGGGTTGCTAGGGCCAGTGCACACAGGGCTTCTTCAGGCCAAATCAGCCTTCTCCGCGAAGGAGAAGACGTTTGGAGTTGGTTTCCAGCGGCGGAGACCACCAGCCAAGCAGCAGTGCCCACGGAGCCAGAGGCAGCCCAGACCCTCCCTGGCCCTATGGGGAGCCTAGGGCTAGGTGAGAAGCAGGCAGGCGCTGCGCTCCTGAGCCAAGCCGCATCGGGGCTGAGGTTTGTTCCCCGAGCCCAGTTTCCCTTTGCAGAATGCAGCTCCTAGCAGCGCGTTTTGTGCGGTTTCGGAGCTAGGCCCTAGGTGGGGCCCTCCCGAGCTGGCTCTGGGGGGGTTGCTAGGGCCAGTGCACACAGGGCTTCTTCAGGCCAAATCAGCCTTCTCCGCGAAGGAGAAGACGTTTGGAGTTGGTTTCCAGCGGCGGAGACCACCAGCCAAGCAGCAGTGCCCACGGAGCCAGAGGCAGCCCAGACCCTCCCTGGCCCTATGGGGAGCCTAGGGCTAGGTGAGAAGCAGGCAGGCGCTGCGCTCCTGAGCCAAGCCGCATCGGGGCTGAGGTTTGTTCCCCGAGCCCAGTTTCCCTTTGCAGAATGCAGCTCCTAGCAGCGCGTTTTGTGCGGTTTCGGAGCTAGGCCCTAGGTGGGGCCCTCCCGAGCTGGCTCTGGGGGGGTTGCTAGGGCCAGTGCACACAGGGCTTCTTCAGGCCAAATCAGCCTTCTCCGCGAAGGAGAAGACGTTTGGAGTGGGTTTCCAGCGGCGGAGACCACCAGCCAAGCAGCAGTGCCCACGGAGCCAGAGGCAGCCCAGACCCTCCCTGGCCCTATGGGGAGCCTAGGGCTAGGTGAGAAGCAGGCAGGCGCTGCGCTCCTGAGCCAAGCCGCATCGGGGCTGAGGTTTGTTCCCCGAGCCCAGTTTCCCTTTGCAGAATGCAGCTCCTAGCAGCGCGTTTTGTGCGGTTTCGGAGCTAGGCCCTAGGTGGGGCCCTCCCGAGCTGGCTCTGGGGGGGTTGCTAGGGCCAGTGCACACAGGGCTTCTTCAGGCCAAATCAGCCTTCTCCGCGAAGGAGAAGACGTTTGGAGTGGGTTTCCAGCGGCGGAGACCACCAGCCAAGCAGCAGTGCCCACGGAGCCAGAGGCAGCCCAGACCCTCCCTGGCCCTATGGGGAGCCTAGGGCTAGGTGAGAACCAGGCAGGCGCTGCGCTCCTGAGCCAAGCCGCATCGGGGCTGAGGTTTGTTCCCCGAGCCCAGTTTCCCTTTGCAGAATGCAGCTCCTAGCAGCGCGTTTTGTGCGGTTTCGGAGCTAGGCCCTAGGTGGGGCCCTCCCGAGCTGGCTCTGGGGGGGGTTGCTAGGGCCAGTGCACACAGGGCTTCTTCAGGCCAAATCAGCCTTCTCCGCGAAGGAGAAGACGTTTGGAGTTGGTTTCCAGCGGCGGAGACCACCAGCCAAGCAGCAGTGCCCACGGAGCCAGAGGCAGCCCAGACCCTCCCTGGCCCTATGGGGAGCCTAGGGCTAGGTGAGAACCAGGCAGGCGCTGCGCTCCTGAGCCAAGCCGCATCGGGGCTGAGGTTTGTTCCCCGAGCCCAGTTTCCCTTTGCAGAATGCAGCTCCTAGCAGCGCGTTTTGTGCGGTTTCGGAGCTAGGCCCTAGGTGGGGCCCTCCCGAGCTGGCTCTGGGGGGGTTGCTAGGGCCAGTGCACACAGGGCTTCTTCAGGCCAAATCAGCCTTCTCCGCGAAGGAGAAGACGTTTGGAGTTGGTTTCCAGCGGCGGAGACCACCAGCCAAGCAGCAGTGCCCACGGAGCCAGAGGCAGCCCAGACCCTCCCTGGCCCTATGGGGAGCCTAGGGCTAGGTGAGAACCAGGCAGGCGCTGCGCTCCTGAGCCAAGCCGCATCGGGGCTGAGGTTTGTTCCCCGAGCCCAGTTTCCCTTTGCAGAATGCAGCTCCTAGCAGCGCGTTTTGTGCGGTTTCGGAGCTAGGCCCTAGGTGGGGCCCTCCCGAGCTGGCTCTGGGGGGGTTGCTAGGGCCAGTGCACACAGGGCTTCTTCAGGCCAAATCAGCCTTCTCCGCGAAGGAGAAGACGTTTGGAGTTGGTTTCCAGCGGCGGAGACCACCAGCCAAGCAGCAGTGCCCACGGAGCCAGAGGCAGCCCAGACCCTCCCTGGCCCTATGGGGAGCCTAGGGCTAGGTGAGAAGCAGGCAGGCGCTGCGCTCCTGAGCCAAGCCGCATCGGGGCTGAGGTTTGTTCCCCGAGCCCAGTTTCCCTTTGCAGAATGCAGCTCCTAGCAGCGCGTTTTGTGCGGTTTCGGAGCTAGGCCCTAGGTGGGGCCCTCCCGAGCTGGCTCTGGGGGGGTTGCTAGGGCCAGTGCACACAGGGCTTCTTCAGGCCAAATCAGCCTTCTCCGCGAAGGAGAAGACGTTTGGAGTTGGTTTCCAGCGGCGGAGACCACCAGCCAAGCAGCAGTGCCCACGGAGCCAGAGGCAGCCCAGACCCTCCCTGGCCCTATGGGGAGCCTAGGGCTAGGTGAGAAGCAGGCAGGCGCTGCGCTCCTGAGCCAAGCCGCATCGGGGCTGAGGTTTGTTCCCCGAGCCCAGTTTCCCTTTGCAGAATGCAGCTCCTAGCAGCGCGTTTTGTGCGGTTTCGGAGCTAGGCCCTAGGTGGGGCCCTCCCGAGCTGGCTCTGGGGGGGTTGCTAGGGCCAGTGCACACAGGGCTTCTTCAGGCCAAATCAGCCTTCTCCGCGAAGGAGAAGACGTTTGGAGTGGGTTTCCAGCGGCGGAGACCACCAGCCAAGCAGCAGTGCCCACGGAGCCAGAGGCAGCCCAGACCCTCCCTGGCCCTATGGGGAGCCTAGGGCTAGGTGAGAAGCAGGCAGGCGCTGCGCTCCTGAGCCAAGCCGCATCGGGGCTGAGGTTTGTTCCCCGAGCCCAGTTTCCCTTTGCAGAATGCAGCTCCTAGCAGCGCGTTTTGTGCGGTTTCGGAGCTAGGCCCTAGGTGGGGCCCTCCCGAGCTGGCTCTGGGGGGGTTGCTAGGGCCAGTGCACACAGGGCTTCTTCAGGCCAAATCAGCCTTCTCCGCGAAGGAGAAGACGTTTGGAGTTGGTTTCCAGCGGCGGAGACCACCAGCCAAGCAGCAGTGCCCACGGAGCCAGAGGCAGCCCAGACCCTCCCTGGCCCTATGGGGAGCCTAGGGCTAGGTGAGAAGCAGGCAGGCGCTGCGCTCCTGAGCCAAGCCGCATCGGGGCTGAGGTTTGTTCCCCGAGCCCAGTTTCCCTTTGCAGAATGCAGCTCCTAGCAGCGCGTTTTGTGCGGTTTCGGAGCTAGGCCCTAGGTGGGGCCCTCCCGAGCTGGCTCTGGGGGGGTTGCTAGGGCCAGTGCACACAGGGCTTCTTCAGGCCAAATCAGCCTTCTCCGCGAAGGAGAAGACGTTTGGAGTTGGTTTCCAGCGGCGGAGACCACCAGCCAAGCAGCAGTGCCCACGGAGCCAGAGGCAGCCCAGACCCTCCCTGGCCCTATGGGGAGCCTAGGGCTAGGTGAGAACCAGGCAGGCGCTGCGCTCCTGAGCCAAGCCGCATCGGGGCTGAGGTTTGTTCCCCGAGCCCAGTTTCCCTTTGCAGAATGCAGCTCCTAGCAGCGCGTTTTGTGCGGTTTCGGAGCTAGGCCCTAGGTGGGGCCCTCCCGAGCTGGCTCTGGGGGGGTTGCTAGGGCCAGTGCACACAGGGCTTCTTCAGGCCAAATCAGCCTTCTCCGCGAAGGAGAAGACGTTTGGAGTTGGTTTCCAGCGGCGGAGACCACCAGCCAAGCAGCAGTGCCCACGGAGCCAGAGGCAGCCCAGACCCTCCCTGGCCCTATGGGGAGCCTAGGGCTAGGTGAGAACCAGGCAGGCGCTGCGCTCCTGAGCCAAGCCGCATCGGGGCTGAGGTTTGTTCCCCGAGCCCAGTTTCCCTTTGCAGAATGCAGCTCCTAGCAGCGCGTTTTGTGCGGTTTCGGAGCTAGGCCCTAGGTGGGGCCCTCCCGAGCTGGCTCTGGGGGGGTTGCTAGGGCCAGTGCACACAGGGCTTCTTCAGGCCAAATCAGCCTTCTCCGCGAAGGAGAAGACGTTTGGAGTTGGTTTCCAGCGGCGGAGACCACCAGCCAAGCAGCAGTGCCCACGGAGCCAGAGGCAGCCCAGACCCTCCTTGGCCCTATGGGGAGCCTAGGGCTAGGTGAGAAGCAGGCAGGCGCTGCGCTCCTGAGCCAAGCCGCATCGGGGCTGAGGTTTGTTCCCCGAGCCCAGTTTCCCTTTGCAGAATGCAGCTCCTAGCAGCGCGTTTTGTGCGGTTTCCGAGCTAGGCCCTAGGTGGGGCCCTCCCGAGCTGGCTCTGGGGGGGTTGCTAGGGCCAGTGCACACAGGGCTTCTTCAGGCCAAATCAGCCTTCTCCGCGAAGGAGAAGACGTTTGGAGTGGGTTTCCAGCGGCGGAGACCACCAGCCAAGCAGCAGTGCCCACGGAGCCAGAGGCAGCCCAGACCCTCCCTGGCCCTATGGGGAGCCTAGGGCTAGGTGAGAACCAGGCAGGCGCTGCGCTCCTGAGCCAAGCCGCATCGGGGCTGAGGTTTGTTCCCCGAGCCCAGTTTCCCTTTGCAGAATGCAGCTCCTAGCAGCGCGTTTTGTGCGGTTTCGGAGCTAGGCCCTAGGTGGGGCCCTCCCGAGCTGGCTCTGGGGGGGTTGCTAGGGCCAGTGCACACAGGGCTTCTTCAGGCCAAATCAGCCTTCTCCGCGAAGGAGAAGACGTTTGGAGTTCGTTTCCAGCGGCGGAGACCACCAGCCAAGCAGCAGTGCCCACGGAGCCAGAGGCAGCCCAGACCCTCCCTGGCCCTATGGGGAGCCTAGGGCTAGGTGAGAAGCAGGCAGGCGCTGCGCTCCTGAGCCAAGCCGCATCGGGGCTGAGGTTTGTTCCCCGAGCCCAGTTTCCCTTTGCAGAATGCAGCTCCTAGCAGCGCGTTTTGTGCGGTTTCGGAGCTAGGCCCTAGGTGGGGCCCTCCCGAGCTGGCTCTGGGGGGGTTGCTAGGGCCAGTGCACACAGGGCTTCTTCAGGCCAAATCAGCCTTCTCCGCGAAGGAGAAGACGTTTGGAGTTGGTTTCCAGCGGCGGAGACCACCAGCCAAGCAGCAGTGCCCACGGAGCCAGAGGCAGCCCAGACCCTCCCTGGCCCTATGGGGAGCCTAGGGCTAGGTGAGAAGCAGGCAGGCGCTGCGCTCCTGAGCCAAGCCGCATCGGGGCTGAGGTTTGTTCCCCGAGCCCAGTTTCCCTTTGCAGAATGCAGCTCCTAGCAGCGCGTTTTGTGCGGTTTCGGAGCTAGGCCCTAGGTGGGGCCCTCCCGAGCTGGCTCTGGGGGGGTTGCTAGGGCCAGTGCACACAGGGCTTCTTCAGGCCAAATCAGCCTTCTCCGCGAAGGAGAAGACGTTTGGAGTTGGTTTCCAGCGGCGGAGACCACCAGCCAAGCAGCAGTGCCCACGGAGCCAGAGGCAGCCCAGACCCTCCCTGGCCCTATGGGGAGCCTAGGGCTAGGTGAGAACCAGGCAGGCGCTGCGCTCCTGAGCCAAGCCGCATCGGGGCTGAGGTTTGTTCCCCGAGCCCAGTTTCCCTTTGCAGAATGCAGCTCCTAGCAGCGCGTTTTGTGCGGTTTCGGAGCTAGGCCCTAGGTGGGGCCCTCCCGAGCTGGCTCTGGGGGGGTTGCTAGGGCCAGTGCACACAGGGCTTCTTCAGGCCAAATCAGCCTTCTCCGCGAAGGAGAAGACGTTTGGAGTTGGTTTCCAGCGGCGGAGACCACCAGCCAAGCAGCAGTGCCCACGGAGCCAGAGGCAGCCCAGACCCTCCCTGGCCCTATGGGGAGCCTAGGGCTAGGTGAGAAGCAGGCAGGCGCTGCGCTCCTGAGCCAAGCCGCATCGGGGCTGAGGTTTGTTCCCCGAGCCCAGTTTCCCTTTGCAGAATGCAGCTCCTAGCAGCGCGTTTTGTGCGGTTTCGGAGCTAGGCCCTAGGTGGGGCCCTCCCGAGCTGGCTCTGGGGGGGTTGCTAGGGCCAGTGCACACAGGGCTTCTTCAGGCCAAATCAGCCTTCTCCGCGAAGGAGAAGACGTTTGGAGTTGGTTTCCAGCGGCGGAGACCACCAGCCAAGCAGCAGTGCCCACGGAGCCAGAGGCAGCCCAGACCCTCCTTGGCCCTATGGGGAGCCTAGGGCTAGGTGAGAAGCAGGCAGGCGCTGCGCTCCTGAGCCAAGCCGCATCGGGGCTGAGGTTTGTTCCCCGAGCCCAGTTTCCCTTTGCAGAATGCAGCTCCTAGCAGCGCGTTTTGTGCGGTTTCGGAGCTAGGCCCTAGGTGGGGCCCTCCCGAGCTGGCTCTGGGGGGGTTGCTAGGGCCAGTGCACACAGGGCTTCTTCAGGCCAAATCAGCCTTCTCCGCGAAGGAGAAGACGTTTGGAGTTGGTTTCCAGCGGCGGAGACCACCAGCCAAGCAGCAGTGCCCACGGAGCCAGAGGCAGCCCAGACCCTCCCTGGCCCTATGGGGAGCCTAGGGCTAGGTGAGAACCAGGCAGGCGCTGCGCTCCTGAGCCAAGCCGCATCGGGGCTGAGGTTTGTTCCCCGAGCCCAGTTTCCCTTTGCAGAATGCAGCTCCTAGCAGCGCGTTTTGTGCGGTTTCGGAGCTAGGCCCTAGGTGGGGCCCTCCCGAGCTGGCTCTGGGGGGGTTGCTAGGGCCAGTGCACACAGGGCTTCTTCAGGCCAAATCAGCCTTCTCCGCGAAGGAGAAGACGTTTGGAGTTGGTTTCCAGCGGCGGAGACCACCAGCCAAGCAGCAGTGCCCACGGAGACAGAGGCAGCCCAGACCCTCCCTGGCCCTATGGGGAGCCTAGGGCTAGGTGAGAACCAGGCAGGCGCTGCGCTCCTGAGCCAAGCCGCATCGGGGCTGAGGTTTGTTCCCCGAGCCCAGTTTCCCTTTGCAGAATGCAGCTCCTAGCAGCGCGTTTTGTGCGGTTTCGGAGCTAGGCCCTAGGTGGGGCCCTCCCGAGCTGGCTCTGGGGGGGTTGCTAGGGCCAGTGCACACAGGGCTTCTTCAGGCCAAATCAGCCTTCTCCGCGAAGGAGAAGACGTTTGGAGTTGGTTTCCAGCGGCGGAGACCACCAGCCAAGCAGCAGTGCCCACGGAGCAAGAGGCAGCCCAGACCCTCCCTGGCCCTATGGGGAGCCTAGGGCTAGGTGAGAACCAGGCAGGGGCTGCGCTCCTGAGCCAAGCCGCATCGGGGCTGAGGTTTGTTCCCCGAGCCCAGTTTCCCTTTGCAGAATGCAGCTCCTAGCAGCGCGTTTTGTGCGGTTTCGGAGCTAGGCCCTAGGTGGGGCCCTCCCGAGCTGGCTCTGGGGGGGTTGCTAGGGCCAGTGCACACAGGGCTTCTTCAGGCCAAATCAGCCTTCTCCGCGAAGGAGAAGACGTTTGGAGTTGGTTTCCAGCGGCGGAGACCACCAGCCAAGCAGCAGTGCCCACGGAGCCAGAGGCAGCTCAGACCCTCCCTGGCCCTGTGGGGAGCCTAGGGCTAGGTGAGAACCAGGCAGGCGCTGCGCTCCTGAGCCAAGCCGCATTGGGGCTGAGGTTTGTTCCCTGAGCCCAGTTTCCCTTTGCAGAATGCAGCTCCTAGCAGCGCGTTTTGTGCGGTTTCGGAGCTAGGCCCTAGGTGGGGCCCTCCCGAGCTGGCTCTGGGGGGGTTGCTAGGGCCAGTGCACACAGGGCTTCTTCAGGCCAAATCAGCCTGCTCCGCGAAGGAGAAGACGTTTGGAGTTGGTTTCCAGCGGCGGAGACCACCAGCCAAGCAGCAGTGCCCACGGAGCCAGAGGCAGCTCAGACCCTCCCTGGCCCTGTGGGGAGCCTAGGGCTAGGTGAGAACCAGGCAGGCGCTGCGCTCCTGAGCCAAGCCGCATCGGGGCTGAGGTTTGTTCCCCGAGCCCAGTTTCCCTTTGCAGAATGCAGCTCCTAGCAGCGCGTTTTGTGCGGTTTCGGAGCTAGGCCCTAGGTGGGGCCCTCCCGAGCTGGCTCTGGGGGGGTTGCTAGGGCCAGTGCACACAGGGCTTCTTCAGGCCAAATCAGCCTTCTCCGCGAAGGAGAAGACGTTTGGAGTTGGTTTCCAGCGGCGGAGACCACCAGCCAAGCAGCAGTGCCCACGGAGCCAGAGGCAGCCCAGACCCTCCCTGGCCCTATGGGGAGCCTAGGGCTAGGTGAGAAGCAGGCAGGCGCTGCGCTCCTGAGCCAAGCCGCATCGGGGCTGAGGTTTGTTCCCCGAGCCCAGTTTCCCTTTGCAGAATGCAGCTCCTAGCAGCGCGTTTTGTGCGGTTTCCGAGCTAGGCCCTAGGTGGGGCCCTCCCGAGCTGGCTCTGGGGGGGTTGCTAGGGCCAGTGCACACAGGGCTTCTTCAGGCCAAATCAGCCTTCTCCGCGAAGGAGAAGACGTTTGGAGTTGGTTTCCAGCGGCGGAGACCACCAGCCAAGCAGCAGTGCCCACGGAGCCAGAGGCAGCCCAGACCCTCCTTGGCCCTATGGGGAGCCTAGGGCTAGGTGAGAACCAGGCAGGCGCTGCGCTCCTGAGCCAAGCCGCATCGGGGCTGAGGTTTGTTCCCCGAGCCCAGTTTCCCTTTGCAGAATGCAGCTCCTAGCAGCGCGTTTTGTGCGGTTTCGGAGCTAGGCCCTAGGTGGGGCCCTCCCGAGCTGGCTCTGGGGGGGTTGCTAGGGCCAGTGCACACAGGGCTTCTTCAGGCCAAATCAGCCTTCTCCGCGAAGGAGAAGACATTTGGAGTTGGTTTCCAGCGGCGGAGACCACCAGCCAAGCAGCAGTGCCCACGGAGCCAGAGGCAGCCCAGACCCTCCCTGGCCCTATGGGGAGCCTAGGGCTAGGTGAGAAGCAGGCAGGCGCTGCGCTCCTGAGCCAAGCCGCATCGGGGCTGAGGTTTGTTCCCCGAGCCCAGTTTCCCTTTGCAGAATGCAGCTCCTAGCAGCGCGTTTTGTGCGGTTTCGGAGCTAGGCCCTAGGTGGGGCCCTCCCGAGCTGGCTCTGGGGGGGTTGCTAGGGCCAGTGCACACAGGGCTTCTTCAGGCCAAATCAGCCTTCTCCGCGAAGGAGAAGACGTTTGGAGTGGGTTTCCAGCGGCGGAGACCACCAGCCAAGCAGCAGTGCCCACGGAGCCAGAGGCAGCCCAGACCCTCCTTGGCTCTATGGGCAGCCTAGGTCTAGGTGAGAAGCAGGCAGGCGCTGCGCTCCTGAGCCAAGCCGCATCGGGGCTGAGGTTTGTTCCCCGAGCCCAGTTTCCCCTTGCAGAATGCAGCTCCTAGCAGCGCGTTTTGTGCGGTTTCGGAGCTAGGCCCTAGGTGGGGCCCTCCCGAGCTGGCTCTGGGGGGGTTGCTAGGGCCAGTGCACACAGGGCTTCTTCAGGCCAAATCAGCCTTCTCCGCGAAGGAGAAGACGTTTGGAGTTGGTTTCCAGCGGCGGAGACCACCAGCCAAGCAGCAGTGCCCACGGAGCCAGAGGCAGCCCAGACCCTCCCTGGCCCTATGGGGAGCCTAGGGCTAGGTGAGAACCAGGCAGGCGCTGCGCTCCTGAGCCAAGCCGCATCGGGGCTGAAGTTTGTTCCCCGAGCCCAGTTTCCCTTTGCAGAATGCAGCTCCTAGCAGCGCGTTTTGTGCGGTTTCGGAGCTAGGCCCTAGGTGGGGCCCTCCCGAGCTGGCTCTGGGGGGGGTTGCTAGGGCCAGTGCACACAGGGCTTCTTCAGGCCAAATCAGCCTTCTCCGCGAAGGAGAAGACGTTTGGAGTTGGTTTCCAGCGGCGGAGACCACCAGCCAAGCAGCAGTGCCCACGGAGCCAGAGGCAGCCCAGACCCTCCCTGGCCCTATGGGGAGCCTAGGGCTAGGTGAGAACCAGGCAGGCGCTGCGCTCCTGAGCCAAGCCGCATCGGGGCTGAGGTTTGTTCCCCGAGCCCAGTTTCCCTTTGCAGAATGCAGCTCCTAGCAGCGCGTTTTGTGCGGTTTCCGAGCTAGGCCCTAGGTGGGGCCCTCCCGAGCTGGCTCTGGGGGGGTTGCTAGGGCCAGTGCACACAGGGCTTCTTCAGGCCAAATCAGCCTTCTCCGCGAAGGAGAAGACGTTTGGAGTGGGTTTCCAGCGGCGGAGACCACCAGCCAAGCAGCAGTGCCCACGGAGCCAGAGGCAGCCCAGACCCTCCCTGGCCCTATGGGGAGCCTAGGGCTAGGTGAGAACCAGGCAGGCGCTGCGCTCCTGAGCCAAGCCGCATCGGGGCTGAAGTTTGTTCCCCGAGCCCAGTTTCCCTTTGCAGAATGCAGCTCCTAGCAGCGCGTTTTGTGCGGTTTCGGAACTAGGCCCTAGGTGGGGCCCTCCCGAGCTGGCTATGGGGGGGGGTTGCTAGGGCCAGTGCACACAGGGCTTCTTCAGGCCAAATCAGCCTTCTCCGCGAAGGAGAAGACGTTTGGAGTTGGTTTCCAGCGGCGGAGACCACCAGCCAAGCAGCAGTGCCCACGGAGCCAGAGGCAGCCCAGACCCTCCCTGGCCCTATGGGGAGCCTAGGGCTAGGTGAGAACCAGGCAGGCGCTGCGCTCCTGAGCCAAGCCGCATCGGGGCTGAGGTTTGTTCCCCGAGCCCAGTTTCCCTTTGCAGAATGCAGCTCCTAGCAGCGCGTTTTGTGCGGTTTCGGAGCTAGGCCCTAGGTGGGGCCCTCCCGAGCTGGCTCTGGGGGGGTTGCTAGGGCCAGTGCACACAGGGCTTCTTCAGGCCAAATCAGCCTTCTCCGCGAAGGAGAAGACGTTTGGAGTTGGTTTCCAGCGGCGGAGACCACCAGCCAAGCAGCAGTGCCCACGGAGCCAGAGGCAGCCCAGACCCTCCCTGGCCCTATGGGGAGCCTAGGGCTAGGTGAGAACCAGGCAGGCGCTGCGCTCCTGAGCCAAGCCGCATCGGGGCTGAGGTTTGTTCCCCGAGCCCAGTTTCCCTTTGCAGAATGCAGCTCCTAGCAGCGCGTTTTGTGCGGTTTCCGAGCTAGGCCCTAGGTGGGGCCCTCCCGAGCTGGCTCTGGGGGGGTTGCTAGGGCCAGTGCACACAGGGCTTCTTCAGGCCAAATCAGCCTTCTCCGCGAAGGAGAAGACGTTTGGAGTTGGTTTCCAGCGGCGGAGACCACCAGCCAAGCAGCAGTGCCCACGGAGCCAGAGGCAGCCCAGACCCTCCCTGGCCCTATGGGGAGCCTAGGGCTAGGTGAGAACCAGGCAGGCGCTGCGCTCCTGAGCCAAGCCGCATCGGGGCTGAGGTTTGTTCCCCGAGCCCAGTTTCCCTTTGCAGAATGCAGCTCCTAGCAGCGCGTTTTGTGCGGTTTCGGAGCTAGGCCCTAGGTGGGGCCCTCCCGAGCTGGCTCTGGGGGGGTTGCTAGGGCCAGTGCACACAGGGCTTCTTCAGGCCAAATCAGCCTTCTCCGCGAAGGAGAAGACATTTGGAGTTGGTTTCCAGCGGCGGAGACCACCAGCCAAGCAGCAGTGCCCACGGAGCCAGAGGCAGCCCAGACCCTCCCTGGCCCTATGGGGAGCCTAGGGCTAGGTGAGAAGCAGGCAGGCGCTGCGCTCCTGAGCCAAGCCGCATCGGGGCTGAGGTTTGTTCCCCGAGCCCAGTTTCCCTTTGCAGAATGCAGCTCCTAGCAGCGCGTTTTGTGCGGTTTCGGAGCTAGGCCCTAGGTGGGGCCCTCCCGAGCTGGCTCTGGGGGGGTTGCTAGGGCCAGTGCACACAGGGCTTCTTCAGGCCAAATCAGCCTTCTCCGCGAAGGAGAAGACGTTTGGAGTGGGTTTCCAGCGGCGGAGACCACCAGCCAAGCAGCAGTGCCCACGGAGCCAGAGGCAGCCCAGACCCTCCTTGGCTCTATGGGCAGCCTAGGTCTAGGTGAGAAGCAGGCAGGCGCTGCGCTCCTGAGCCAAGCCGCATCGGGGCTGAGGTTTGTTCCCCGAGCCCAGTTTCCCCTTGCAGAATGCAGCTCCTAGCAGCGCGTTTTGTGCGGTTTCGGAGCTAGGCCCTAGGTGGGGCCCTCCCGAGCTGGCTCTGGGGGGGTTGCTAGGGCCAGTGCACACAGGGCTTCTTCAGGCCAAATCAGCCTTCTCCGCGAAGGAGAAGACGTTTGGAGTTGGTTTCCAGCGGCGGAGACCACCAGCCAAGCAGCAGTGCCCACGGAGCCAGAGGCAGCCCAGACCCTCCCTGGCCCTATGGGGAGCCTAGGGCTAGGTGAGAACCAGGCAGGCGCTGCGCTCCTGAGCCAAGCCGCATCGGGGCTGAAGTTTGTTCCCCGAGCCCAGTTTCCCTTTGCAGAATGCAGCTCCTAGCAGCGCGTTTTGTGCGGTTTCGGAGCTAGGCCCTAGGTGGGGCCCTCCCGAGCTGGCTCTGGGGGGGGTTGCTAGGGCCAGTGCACACAGGGCTTCTTCAGGCCAAATCAGCCTTCTCCGCGAAGGAGAAGACGTTTGGAGTTGGTTTCCAGCGGCGGAGACCACCAGCCAAGCAGCAGTGCCCACGGAGCCAGAGGCAGCCCAGACCCTCCCTGGCCCTATGGGGAGCCTAGGGCTAGGTGAGAAGCAGGCAGGCGCTGCGCTCCTGAGCCAAGCCGCATCGGGGCTGAGGTTTGTTCCCCGAGCCCAGTTTCCCTTTGCAGAATGCAGCTCCTAGCAGCGCGTTTTGTGCGGTTTCGGAGCTAGGCCCTAGGTGGGGCCCTCCCGAGCTGGCTCTGGGGGGGTTGCTAGGGCCAGTGCACACAGGGCTTCTTCAGGCCAAATCAGCCTTCTCCGCGAAGGAGAAGACGTTTGGAGTTGGTTTCCAGCGGCGGAGACCACCAGCCAAGCAGCAGTGCCCACGGAGCCAGAGGCAGCCCAGACCCTCCCTGGCCCTATGGGGAGCCTAGGGCTAGGTGAGAACCAGGCAGGCGCTGCGCTCCTGAGCCAAGCCGCATCGGGGCTGAGGTTTGTTCCCCGAGCCCAGTTTCCCTTTGCAGAATGCAGCTCCTAGCAGCGCGTTTTGTGCGGTTTCGGAGCTAGGCCCTAGGTGGGGCCCTCCCGAGCTGGCTCTGGGGGGGTTGCTAGGGCCAGTGCACACAGGGCTTCTTCAGGCCAAATCAGCCTTCTCCGCGAAGGAGAAGACGTTTGGAGTTGGTTTCCAGCGGCGGAGACCACCAGCCAAGCAGCAGTGCCCACGGAGCCAGAGGCAGCCCAGACCCTCCTTGGCCCTATGGGCAGCCTAGGGCTAGGTGAGAACCAGGCAGAAGCTGCGCTCCTGAGCCAAGCCGCATCGGGGCTGAGGTTTGTTCCCCGAGCCCAGTTTCCCTTTGCAGAATGCAGCTCCTAGCAGCGCGTTTTGTGCGGTTTCCGAGCTAGGCCCTAGGTGGGGCCCTCCCGAGCTGGCTCTGGGGGGGTTGCTAGGGCCAGTGCACACAGGGCTTCTTCAGGCCAAATCAGCCTTCTCCGCGAAGGAGAAGACGTTTGGAGTTGGTTTCCAGCGGCGGAGACCACCAGCCAAGCAGCAGTGCCCACGGAGCCAGAGGCAGCTCAGACCCTCCCTGGCCCTATGGGGAGCCTAGGGCTAGGTGAGAACCAGGCAGGCGCTGCGCTCCTGAGCCAAGCCGCATCGGGGCTGAGGTTTGTTCCCCGAGCCCAGTTTCCCTTTGCAGAATGCAGCTCCTAGCAGCGCGTTTTGTGCGGTTTCGGAGCTAGGCCCTAGGTGGGGCCCTCCCGAGCTGGCTCTGGGGGGGTTGCTAGGGCCAGTGCACACAGGGCTTCTTCAGGCCAAATCAGCCTTCTCCGCGAAGGAGAAGACGTTTGGAGTGGGTTTCCAGCGGCAGAGACCACCAGCCAAGCAGCAGTGCCCACGGAGCCAGAGGCAGCCCAGACCCTCCCTGGCCCTATGGGGAGCCTAGGGCTAGGTGAGAAGCAGGCAGGCGCTGCGCTCCTGAGCCAAGCCGCATCGGGGCTGAGGTTTGTTCCCCGAGCCCAGTTTCCCTTTGCAGAATGCAGCTCCTAGCAGCGCGTTTTGTGCGGTTTCGGAGCTAGGCCCTAGGTGGGGCCCTCCCGAGCTGGCTCTGGGGGGGTTGCTAGGGCCAGTGCACACAGGGCTTCTTCAGGCCAAATCAGCCTTCTCCGCGAAGGAGAAGACGTTTGGAGTTGGTTTCCAGCGGCGGAGACCACCAGCCAAGCAGCAGTGCCCACGGAGCCAGAGGCAGCCCAGACCCTCCCTGGCCCTATGGGCAGCCTAGGGCTAGGTGAGAAGCAGACAGGCGCTGCGCTCCTGAGCCAAGCCGCATCGGGGCTGAGGTTTGTTCCCCGAGCCCAGTTTCCCTTTGCAGAATGCAGCTCCTAGCAGCGCGTTTTGTGCGGTTTCGGAGCTAGGCCCTAGGTGGGGCCCTCCCGAGCTGGCTCTGGGGGGGTTGCTAGGGCCAGTGCACACAGGGCTTCTTCAGGCCAAATCAGCCTTCTCCGCGAAGGAGAAGACGTTTGGAGTGGGTTTCCAGCGGCGGAGACCACCAGCCAAGCAGCAGTGCCCACGGAGCCAGAGGCAGCCCAGACCCTCCCTGGCCCTATGGGGAGCCTAGGGCTAGGTGAGAACCAGGCAGGCGCTGCGCTCCTGAGCCAAGCTGCATCGGGGCTGAGGTTTGTTCCCCGAGCCCAGTTTCCCTTTGCAGAATGCAGCTCCTAGCAGCGCGTTTGGTGCGGTTTCGGAGCTAGGCCCTAGGTGGGGCCCTCCCGAGCTGGCTCTGGGGGGGTTGCTAGGGCCAGTGCACACAGGGCTTCTTCAGGCCAAATCAGCCTTCTCCGCGAAGGAGAAGACGTTTGGAGTTGGTTTCCAGCGGCGGAGACCACCAGCCAAGCAGCAGTGCCCACGGAGCCAGAGGCAGCCCAGACCCTCCCTGGCCCTATGGGGAGCCTAGGGCTAGGTGAGAAGCAGGCAGGCGCTGCGCTCCTGAGCCAAGCCGCATCGGGGCTGAGGTTTGTTCCCCGAGCCCAGTTTCCCTTTGCAGAATGCAGCTCCAGGCAGCGCGTTTTGTGCGGTTTCGGAGCTAGGCCCTAGGTGGGGCCCTCCCGAGCTGGCTCTGGGGGGGTTGCTAGGGCCAGTGCACACAGGGCTTCTTCAGGCCAAATCAGCCTTCTCCGCGAAGGTGATGACGTTTGGAGTTGGTTTCCAGCGGCGGAGACCACCAGCCAAGCAGCAGTGCCCACGGAGCAAGAGGCAGCCCAGACCCTCCTTGGCCCTATGGGGAGCCTAGGGCTAGGTGAGAACCAGGCAGGGGCTGCGCTCCTGAGCCAAGCCGCATCGGGGCTGAGGTTTGTTCCCCGAGCCCAGTTTCCCTTTGCAGAATGCAGCTCCTAGCAGCGCGTTTTGTGCGGTTTCGGAGCTAGGCCCTAGGTGGGGCCCTCCCGAGCTGGCTCTGGGGGGGTTGCTAGGGCCAGTGCACACAGGGCTTCTTCAGGCCAAATCAGCCTTCTCCGCGAAGGAGAAGACGTTTGGAGTTGGTTTCCAGCGGCGGAGACCACCAGCCAAGCAGCAGTGCCCACGGAGCCAGAGGCAGCCCAGACCCTCCCTGGCCCTATGGGCAGCCTAGGGCTAGGTGAGAACCAGGCAGGCGCTGCGCTCCTGAGCCAAGCCGCATCGGGGCTGAGGTTTGTTCCCCGAGCCCAGTTTCCCTTTGCAGAATGCAGCTCCTAGCAGCGCGTTTTGTGCGGTTTCGGAGCTAGGCCCTAGGTGGGGCCCTCCCGAGCTGGCTCTGGGGGGGTTGCTAGGGCCAGTGCACACAGGGCTTCTTCAGGCCAAATCAGCCTTCTCCGCGAAGGAGAAGACGTTTGGAGTGGGTTTCCAGCGGCGGAGACCACCAGCCAAGCAGCAGTGCCCACGGAGCCAGAGGCAGCCCAGACCCTCCCTGGCCCTATGGGGAGCCTAGGGCTAGGTGAGAACCAGGCAGGCGCTGCGCTCCTGAGCCAAGCCGCATCGGGGCTGAGGTTTGTTCCCCGAGCCCAGTTTCCCTTTGCAGAATGCAGCTCCTAGCAGCGCGTTTTGTGCGGTTTCGGAGCTAGGCCCTAGGTGGGGCCCTCCCGAGCTGGCTCTGGGGGGGTTGCTAGGGCCAGTGCACACAGGGCTTCTTCAGGCCAAATCAGCCTTCTCCGCGACGGTGACGACGTTTGGAGTTGGTTTCCAGCGGCGGAGACCACCAGCCAAGCAGCAGTGCCCACGGAGCCAGAGGCAGCCCAGACCCTCCTTGGCCCTATGGGGAGCCTAGGGCTAGGTGAGAACCAGGCAGGGGCTGCGCTCCTGAGCCAAGCCGCATCGGAGCTGAGGTTTGTTCCCCGAGCCCAGTTTCCCTTTGCAGAATGCAGCTCCTAGCAGCGCGTTTTGTGCGGTTTCGGAGCTAGGCCCTAGGTGGGGCCCTCCCGAGCTGGCTCTGGGGGGGTTGCTAGGGCCAGTGCACACAGGGCTTCTTCAGGCCAAATCAGCCTTCTCCGCGAAGGAGAAGACGTTTGGAGTTGGTTTCCAGCGGCGGAGACCACCAGCCAAGCAGCAGTGCCCACGGAGCCAGAGGCAGCCCAGACCCTCCCTGGCCCTATGGGGAGCCTAGGGCTAGGTGAGAAGCAGGCAGGCGCTGCGCTCCTGAGCCAAGCCGCATCGGGGCTGAGGTTTGTTCCCCGAGCCCAGTTTCCCTTTGCAGAATGCAGCTCCTAGCAGCGCGTTTTGTGCGGTTTCGGAGCTAGGCCCTAGGTGGGGCCCTCCCGAGCTGGCTCTGGGGGGGTTGCTAGGGCCAGTGCACACAGGGCTTCTTCAGGCCAAATCAGCCTTCTCCGCGAAGGAGAAGACGTTTGGAGTTCGTTTCCAGCGGCGGAGACCACCAGCCAAGCAGCAGTGCCCACGGAGCCAGAGGCAGCCCATACCCTCCTTGGCCCTATGGGCAGCCTAGGGCTAGGTGAGAACCAGGCAGGCGCTGCACTCCTGAGCCAAGCCGCATCAGGGCTGAGGTTTGTTCCCCGAGCCCAGTTTCCCTTTGCAGAATGCAGCTCCTAGCAGCGCGTTTTGTGCGGTTTCGGAGCTAGGCCCTAGGTGGGGCCCTCCCGAGCTGGCTCTGGGGGGGTTGCTAGGGCCAGTGCACACAGGGCTTCTTCAGGCCAAATCAGCCTTCTCCGCGAAGGAGAAGACGTTTGGAGTTGGTTTCCAGCGGCGGAGACCACCAGCCAAGCAGCAGTGCCCACGGAGCCAGAGGCAGCCCAGACCCTCCCTGGCCCTATGAGCAGCCTAGGGCTAGGTGAGAAGCAGGCAGGCGCTGCGCTCCTGAGCCAAGCCGCATCGGGGCTGAGGTTTGTTCCCCGAGCCCAGTTTCCCTTTGCAGAATGCAGCTCCTAGCAGCGCGTTTTGTGCGGTTTCGGAGCTAGGCCCTAGGTGGGGCCCTCCCGAGCTGGCTCTGGGGGGGTTGCTAGGGCCAGTGCACACAGGGCTTCTTCAGGCCAAATCAGCCTTCTCCGCGAAGGAGAAGACGTTTGGAGTGGGTTTCCAGCGGCGGAGACCACCAGCCAAGCAGCAGTGCCCACGGAGCCAGAGGCAGCCCAGACCCTCCCTGGCCCTATGGGGAGCCTAGGGCTAGGTGAGAACCAGGCAGGCGCTGCGCTCCTGAGCCAAGCCGCATCGGGGCTGAGGTTTGTTCCCCGAGCCCAGTTTCCCTTTGCAGAATGCAGCTCCAAGCAGCGCGTTTTGTGCGGTTTCGGAGCTAGGCCCTAGGTGGGGCCCTCCCGAGCTGGCTCTGGGGGGGTTGCTAGGGCCAGTGCACACAGGGCTTCTTCAGGCCAAATCAGCCTTCTCCGCGAAGGAGAAGACGTTTGGAGTTGGTTTCCAGCGGCGGAGACCACCAGCCAAGCAGCAGTGCCCACGGAGCCAGAGGCAGCCCAGACCCTCCCTGGCCCTATGGGGAGCCTAGGGCTAGGTGAGAAGCAGGCAGGCGCTGCGCTCCTGAGCCAAGCCGCATCGGGGCTGAGGTTTGTTCCCCGAGCCCAGTTTCCCTTTGCAGAATGCAGCTCCTAGCAGCGCGTTTTGTGCGGTTTCGGAGCTAGGCCCTAGGTGGGGCCCTCCCGAGCTGGCTCTGGGGGGGTTGCTAGGGCCAGTGCACACAGGGCTTCTTCAGGCCAAATCAGCCTTCTCCGCGAAGGAGAAGACGTTTGGAGTTGGTTTCCAGCGGCGGAGACCACCAGCCAAGCAGCAGTGCCCACGGAGCCAGAGGCAGCCCAGACCCTCCCTGGCCCTATGGGGAGCCTAGGGCTAGGTGAGAAGCAGGCAGGCGCTGCGCTCCTGAGCCAAGCCGCATTGGGGCTGAGGTTTGTTCCCCGAGCCCAGTTTCCCTTTGCAGAATGCAGCTCCTAGCAGCGCGTTTTGTGCGGTTTCGGAGCTAGGCCCTAGGTGGGGCCCTCCCGAGCTGGCTCTGGGGGGGTTGCTAGGGCCAGTGCACACAGGGCTTCTTCAGGCCAAATCAGCCTTTTCCGCGAAGGAGAAGACGTTTGGAGTTGGTTTCCAGCGGCGGAGACCACCAGCCAAGCAGCAGTGCCCACGGAGCCAGAGGCAGCCCAGACCCTCCCTGGCCCTATGGGCAGCCTAGGGCTAGGTGAGAACCAGGCAGGCGCTGCGCTCCTGAGCCAAGCCGCATCGGGGCTGAGGTTTGTTCCCCGAGCCCAGTTTCCCTTTGCAGAATGCAGCTCCTAGCAGCGCGTTTTGTGCGGTTTCCGAGCTAGGCCCTAGGTGGGGCCCTCCCGAGCTGGCTCTGGGGGGGTTGCTAGGGCCAGTGCACACAGGGCTTCTTCAGGCCAAATCAGCCTTCTCCGCGAAGGAGAAGACGTTTGGAGTTGGTTTCCAGCGGCGGAGACCACCAGCCAAGCAGCAGTGCCCACGGAGCCAGAGGCAGCCCAGACCCTCCTTGGCCCTATGGGCAGCCTAGGGCTAGGTGAGAAGCAGGCAGGCGCTGCGCTCCTGAGCCAAGCCGCATCGGGGCTGAGGTTTGTTCCCCGAGCCCAGTTTCCCTTTGCAGAATGCAGCTCCTAGCAGCGCGTTTTGTGCGGTTTCGGAGCTAGGCCCTAGGTGGGGCCCTCCCGAGCTGGCTCTGGGGGGGTTGCTAGGGCCAGTGCACACAGGGCTTCTTCAGGCCAAATCACCCTTCTCCGCGAAGGTGACGACGTTTGGAGTTGGTTTCCAGCGGCGGAGACCACCAGCAAAGCAGCAGTGCCCACGGAGCCAGAGGCAGCCCAGACCCTCCCTGGCCCTATGGGGAGCCTAGGGCTAGGTGAGAACCAGGCAGGCGCTGCGCTCCTGAGCCAAGCCGCATCGGGGCTGAGGTTTGTTCCCCGAGCCCAGTTTCCCTTTGCAGAATGCAGCTCCTAGCAGCGCGTTTTGTGCGGTTTCCGAGCTAGGCCCTAGGTGGGGCCCTCCCGAGCTGGCTCTGGGGGGGTTGCTAGGGCCAGTGCACACAGGGCTTCTTCAGGCCAAATCAGCCTTCTCCGCGAAGGAGAAGACGTTTGGAGTTGGTTTCCAGCGGCGGAGACCACCAGCCAAGCAGCAGTGCCCACGGAGCCAGAGGCAGCCCAGACCCTCCTTGGCCCTATGGGGAGCCTAGGGCTAGGTGAGAAGCAGGCAGGCGCTGCGCTCCTGAGCCAAGCCGCATCGGGGCTGAGGTTTGTTCCCCGAGCCCAGTTTCCCTTTGCAGAATGCAGCTCCTAGCAGCGCGTTTTGTGCGGTTTCGGAGCTAGGCCCTAGGTGGGGCCCTCCCGAGCTGGCTCTGGGGGGGTTGCTAGGGCCAGTGCACACAGGGCTTCTTCAGGCCAAATCAGCCTTCTCCGCGAAGGAGAAGACGTTTGGAGTTGGTTTCCAGCGGCGGAGACCACCAGCCAAGCAGCAGTGCCCACGGAGCCAGAGGCAGCCCAGACCCTCCCTGGCCCTATGGGGAGCCTAGGGCTAGGTGAGAAGCAGGCAGGCGCTGCGCTCCTGAGCCAAGCCGCATTGGGGCTGAGGTTTGTTCCCCGAGCCCAGTTTCCCTTTGCAGAATGCAGCTCCTAGCAGCGCGTTTTGTGCGGTTTCGGAGCTAGGCCCTAGGTGGGGCCCTCCCGAGCTGGCTCTGGGGGGGTTGCTAGGGCCAGTGCACACAGGGCTTCTTCAGGCCAAATCAGCCTTCTCCGCGAAGGAGAAGACGTTTGGAGTGGGTTTCCAGCGGCGGAGACCACCAGCCAAGCAGCAGTGCCCACGGAGCCAGAGGCAGCCCAGACCCTCCCTGGCCCTATGGGGAGCCTAGGGCTAGGTGAGAAGCAGACAGGCGCTGCGCTCCTGAGCCAAGCCGCATCGGGGCTGAGGTTTGTTCCCCGAGCCCAGTTTCCCTTTGCAGAATGCAGCTCCTAGCAGCGCGTTTTGTGCGGTTTCGGAGCTAGGCCCTAGGTGGGGCCCTCCCGAGCTGGCTCTGGGGGGGTTGCTAGGGCCAGTGCACACAGGGCTTCTTCAGGCCAAATCAGCCTTCTCCGCGAAGGAGAAGACGTTTGGAGTGGGTTTCCAGCGGCGGAGACCACCAGCCAAGCAGCAGTGCCCACGGAGCCAGAGGCAGCCCAGACCCTCCCTGGCCCTATGGGGAGCCTAGGGCTAGGTGAGAAGCAGGCAGGCGCTGCGCTCCTGAGCCAAGCCGCATCGGGGCTGAGGTTTGTTCCCCGAGCCCAGTTTCCCTTTGCAGAATGCAGCTCCTAGCAGCGCGTTTGGTGCGGTTTCGGAGCTAGGCCCTAGGTGGGGCCCTCCCGAGCTGGCTCTGGGGGGGTTGCTAGGGCCAGTGCACACAGGGCTTCTTCAGGCCAAATCAGCCTTCTCCGCGAAGGAGAAGACGTTTGGAGTTGGTTTCCAGCGGCGGAGACCACCAGCCAAGCAGCAGTGCCCACGGAGCCAGAGGCAGCCCAGACCCTCCCTGGCCCTATGGGCAGCCTAGGGCTAGGTGAGAAGCAGGCAGGCGCTGCGCTCCTGAGCCAAGCCGCATCGGGGCTGAGGTTTGTTCCCCGAGCCCAGTTTCCCTTTGCAGAATGCAGCTCCTAGCAGCGCGTTTTGTGCGGTTTCGGAGCTAGGCCCTAGGTGGGGCCCTCCCGAGCTGGCTCTGGGGGGGTTGCTAGGGCCAGTGCACACAGGGCTTCTTCAGGCCAAATCAGCCTTCTCCGCGAAGGTGATGACGTTTGGAGTTGGTTTCCAGCGGCGGAGACCACCAGCCAAGCAGCGGTGCCCACGGAGCAAGAGGCAGCCCAGACCCTCCTTGGCCCTATGGGGAGCCTAGGGCTAGGTGAGAACCAGGCAGGGGCTGCGCTCCTGAGCCAAGCCGCATCGGGGCTGAGGTTTGTTCCCCGAGCCCAGTTTCCCTTTGCAGAATGCAGCTCCTAGCAGCGCGTTTTGTGCGGTTTCGGAGCTAGGCCCTAGGTGGGGCCCTCCCGAGCTGGCTCTGGGGGGGTTGCTAGGGCCAGTGCACACAGGGCTTCTTCAGGCCAAATCAGCCTTCTCCGCGAAGGCGAAGACGTTTGGAGTTGGTTTCCAGCGGCGGAGACCACCAGCCAAGCAGCAGTGCCCACGGAGCCAGAGGCAGCCCAGACCCTCCCTGGCCCTATGGGCAGCCTAGGGCTAGGTGAGAACCAGGCAGGCGCTGCGCTCCTGAGCCAAGCCGCATCGGGGCTGAGGTTTGTTCCCCGAGCCCAGTTTCCCTTTGCAGAATGCAGCTCCTAGCAGCGCGTTTTGTGCGGTTTCGGAGCTAGGCCCTAGGTGGGGCCCTCCCGAGCTGGCTCTGGGGGGGTTGCTAGGGCCAGTGCACACAGGGCTTCTTCAGGCCAAATCAGCCTTCTCCGCGAAGGAGAAGACGTTTGGAGTGGGTTTCCAGCGGCGGAGACCACCAGCCAAGCAGCAGTGCCCACGGAGCCAGAGGCAGCCCAGACCCTCCCTGGCCCTATGGGGAGCCTAGGGCTAGGTGAGAACCAGGCAGGCGCTGCGCTCCTGAGCCAAGCCGCATCGGGGCTGAGGTTTGTTCCCCGAGCCCAGTTTCCCTTTGCAGAATGCAGCTCCTAGCAGCGCGTTTTGTGCGGTTTCGGAGCTAGGCCCTAGGTGGGGCCCTCCCGAGCTGGCTCTGGGGGGGTTGCTAGGGCCAGTGCACACAGGGCTTCTTCAGGCCAAATCAGCCTTCTCCGCGAAGGTGACGACGTTTGGAGTTGGTTTCCAGCGGCGGAGACCACCAGCCAAGCAGCAGTGCCCACGGAGCAAGAGGCAGCCCAGACCCTCCTTGGCCCTATGGGGAGCCTAGGGCTAGGTGAGAACCAGGCAGGGGCTGCGCTCCTGAGCCAAGCCGCATCGGAGCTGAGGTTTGTTCCCCGAGCCCAGTTTCCCTTTGCAGAATGCAGCTCCTAGCAGCGCGTTTTGTGCGGTTTCCGAGCTAGGCCCTAGGTGGGGCCCTCCCGAGCTGGCTCTGGGGGGGTTGCTAGGGCCAGTGCACACAGGGCTTCTTCAGGCCAAATCAGCCTTCTCCGCGAAGGAGAAGACGTTTGGAGTTGGTTTCCAGCGGCGGAGACCACCAGCCAAGCAGCAGTGCCCACGGAGCCAGAGGCAGCCCAGACCCTCCCTGGCCCTATGGGGAGCCTAGGGCTAGGTGAGAAGCAGGCAGGCGCTGCGCTCCTGAGCCAAGCCGCATCGGGGCTGAGGTTTGTTCCCCGAGCCCAGTTTCCCTTTGCAGAATGCAGCTCCTAGCAGCGCGTTTTGTGCGGTTTCGGAGCTAGGCCCTAGGTGGGGCCCTCCCGAGCTGGCTCTGGGGGGGTTGCTAGGGCCAGTGCACACAGGGCTTCTTCAGGCCAAATCAGCCTTCTCCGCGAAGGAGAAGACGTTTGGAGTGGGTTTCCAGCGGCGGAGACCACCAGCCAAGCAGCAGTGCCCACGGAGCCAGAGGCAGCCCAGACCCTCCCTGGCCCTATGGGGAGCCTAGGGCTAGGTGAGAAGCAGACAGGCGCTGCGCTCCTGAGCCAAGCCGCATCGGGGCTGAGGTTTGTTCCCCGAGCCCAGTTTCCCTTTGCAGAATGCAGCTCCTAGCAGCGCGTTTTGTGCGGTTTCGGAGCTAGGCCCTAGGTGGGGCCCTCCCGAGCTGGCTCTGGGGGGGTTGCTAGGGCCAGTGCACACAGGGCTTCTTCAGGCCAAATCAGCCTTCTCCGCGAAGGAGAAGACGTTTGGAGTTGGTTTCCAGCGGCGGAGACCACCAGCCAAGCAGCAGTGCCCACGGAGCCAGAGGCAGCCCAGACCCTCCCTGGCCCTATGGGGAGCCTAGGGCTAGGTGAGAACCAGGCAGGCGCTGCGCTCCTGAGCCAAGCCGCATCGGGGCTGAGGTTTGTTCCCCGAGCCCAGTTTCCCTTTGCAGAATGCAGCTCCAAGCAGCGCGTTTTGTGCGGTTTCGGAGCTCGGCCCTAGGTGGGGCCCTCCCGAGCTGGCTCTGGGGGGGTTGCTAGGGCCAGTGCACACAGGGCTTCTTCAGGCCAAATCAGCCTTCTCCGCGAAGGAGAAGACGTTTGGAGTTGGTTTCCAGCGGCGGAGACCACCAGCCAAGCAGCAGTGCCCACGGAGCCAGAGGCAGCTCAGACCCTCCCTGGCCCTATGGGGAGCCTAGGGCTAGGTGAGAAGCAGGCAGGCGCTGCGCTCCTGAGCCAAGCCGCATCGGGGCTGAGGTTTGTTCCCCGAGCCCAGTTTCCCTTTGCAGAATGCAGCTCCTAGCAGCGCGTTTTGTGCGGTTTCGGAGCTAGGCCCTAGGTGGGGCCCTCCCGAGCTGGCTCTGGGGGGGTTGCTAGGGCCAGTGCACACAGGGCTTCTTCAGGCCAAATCAGCCTTCTCCGCGAAGGAGAAGACGTTTGGAGTTGGTTTCCAGCGGCGGAGACCACCAGCCAAGCAGCAGTGCCCACGGAGCCAGAGGCAGCCCAGACCCTCCTTGGCCCTATGGGGAGCCTAGGGCTAGGTGAGAAGCAGGCAGGCGCTGCGCTCCTGAGCCAAGCCGCATCGGGGCTGAGGTTTGTTCCCCGAGCCCAGTTTCCCTTTGCAGAATGCAGCTCCTAGCAGCGCGTTTTGTGCGGTTTCGGAGCTAGGCCCTAGGTGGGGCCCTCCCGAGCTGGCTCTGGGGGGGTTGCTAGGGCCAGTGCACACAGGGCTTCTTCAGGCCAAATCAGCCTTCTCCGCGAAGGAGAAGACGTTTGGAGTTGGTTTCCAGCGGCGGAGACCACCAGCCAAGCAGCAGTGCCCACGGAGCCAGAGGCAGCCCAGACCCTCCCTGGCCCTATGGGGAGCCTAGGGCTAGGTGAGAAGCAGGCAGGCGCTGCGCTCCTGAGCCAAGCCGCATCGGGGCTGAGGTTTGTTCCCCGAGCCCAGTTTCCCTTTGCAGAATGCAGCTCCTAGCAGCGCGTTTTGTGCGGTTTCGGAGCTAGGCCCTAGGTGGGGCCCTCCCGAGCTGGCTCTGGGGGGGTTGCTAGGGCCAGTGCACACAGGGCTTCTTCAGGCCAAATCAGCCTTCTCCGCGAAGGAGAAGACGTTTGGAGTTGGTTTCCAGCGGCGGAGACCACCAGCCAAGCAGCAGTGCCCACGGAGCCAGAGGCAGCCCAGACCCTCCCTGGCCCTATTGGGAGCCTAGGGCTAGGTGAGAAGCAGGCAGGCGCTGCGCTCCTGAGCCAAGCCGCATCGGGGCTGAGGTTTGTTCCCCGAGCCCAGTTTCCCTTTGCAGAATGCAGCTCCTAGCAGCGCGTTTTGTGCGGTTTCGGAGCTAGGCCCTAGGTGGGGCCCTCCCGAGCTGGCTCTGGGGGGGTTGCTAGGGCCAGTGCACACAGGGCTTCTTCAGGCCAAATCAGCCTTCTCCGCGAAGGAGAAGACGTTTGGAGTTGGTTTCCAGCGGCGGAGACCACCAGCCAAGCAGCAGTGCCCACGGACCAGAGGCAGCTCAGACCCTCCCTGGCCCTATGGGGAGCCTAGGGCTAGGTGAGAACCAGGCAGGCGCTGCGCTCCTGAGCCAAGCCGCATCGGGGCTGAGGTTTGTTCCCCGAGCCCAGTTTCCCTTTGCAGAATGCAGCTCCTAGCAGCGCGTTTTGTTCGGTTTCGGAGCTAGGCCCTAGGTGGGGCCCTCCCGAGCTGGCTCTGGGGGGGTTGCTAGGGCCAGTGCACACAGGGCTTCTTCAGGCCAAATCAGCCTTCTCCGCGAAGGAGAAGACGTTTGGAGTTGGTTTCCAGCGGCGGAGACCACCAGCCAAGCAGCAGTGCCCACGGAGCCAGAGGCAGCTCAGACCCTCCCTGGCCCTATGGGGAGCCTAGGGCTAGGTCAGAACCAGGCAGGCGCTGCGCTCCTGAGCCAAGCCGCATCGGGGCTGAGGTTTGTTCCCCGAGCCCAGTTTCCCTTTGCAGAATGCAGCTCCTAGCAGCGCGTTTTGTGCGGTTTCGGAGCTAGGCCCTAGGTGGGGCCCTCCCGAGCTGGCTCTGGGGGGGTTGCTAGGGCCAGTGCACACAGGGCTTCTTCAGGCCAAATCAGCCTTCTCCGCGAAGGAGAAGACGTTTGGAGTTGGTTTCCAGCGGCGGAGACCACCAGCCAAGCAGCAGTGCCCACGGAGCCAGAGGCAGCCCAGACCCTCCCTGGCCCTATTGGGAGCCTAGGGCTAGGTGAGAAGCAGGCAGGCGCTGCGCTCCTGAGCCAAGCCGCATCGGGGCTGAGGTTTGTTCCCCGAGCCCAGTTTCCCTTTGCAGAATGCAGCTCCTAGCAGCGCGTTTTGTGCGGTTTCGGAGCTAGGCCCTAGGTGGGGCCCTCCCGAGCTGGCTCTGGGGGGGTTGCTAGGGCCAGTGCACACAGGGCTTCTTCAGGCCAAATCAGCCTTCTCCGCGAAGGAGAAGACGTTTGGAGTTGGTTTCCAGCGGCGGAGACCACCAGCCAAGCAGCAGTGCCCACGGACCAGAGGCAGCTCAGACCCTCCCTGGCCCTATGGGGAGCCTAGGGCTAGGTGAGAACCAGGCAGGCGCTGCGCTCCTGAGCCAAGCCGCATCGGGGCTGAGGTTTGTTCCCCGAGCCCAGTTTCCCTTTGCAGAATGCAGCTCCTAGCAGCGCGTTTTGTTCGGTTTCGGAGCTAGGCCCTAGGTGGGGCCCTCCCGAGCTGGCTCTGGGGGGGTTGCTAGGGCCAGTGCACACAGGGCTTCTTCAGGCCAAATCAGCCTTCTCCGCGAAGGAGAAGACGTTTGGAGTTGGTTTCCAGCGGCGGAGACCACCAGCCAAGCAGCAGTGCCCACGGAGCCAGAGGCAGCTCAGACCCTCCCTGGCCCTATGGGGAGCCTAGGGCTAGGTGAGAACCAGGCAGGCGCTGCGCTCCTGAGCCAAGCCGCATCGGGGCTGAGGTTTGTTCCCCGAGCCCAGTTTCCCTTTGCAGAATGCAGCTCCTAGCAGCGCGTTTTGTGCGGTTTCGGAGCTAGGCCCTAGGTGGGGCCCTCCCGAGCTGGCTCTGGGGGGGTTGCTAGGGCCAGTGCACACAGGGCTTCTTCAGGCCAAATCAGCCTTCTCCGCGAAGGAGAAGACGTTTGGAGTTGGTTTCCAGCGGCGGAGACCACCAGCCAAGCAGCAGTGCCCACGGAGCCTGAGGCAGCCCAGACCCTCCTTGGCCCTATGGGCAGCCTAGGGCTAGGTGAGAAGCAGGCAGGCGCTGCGCTCCTGAGCCAAGCCGCATCGGGGCTGAGGTTTGTTCCCCGAGCCCAGTTTCCCTTTGCAGAATGCAGCTCCTAGCAGCGCGTTTTGTGCGGTTTCGGAGCTAGGCCCTAGGTGGGGCCCTCCCGAGCTGGCTCTGGGGGGGTTGCTAGGGCCAGTGCACACAGGGCTTCTTCAGGCCAAATCAGCCTTCTCCGCGAAGGAGAAGACGTTTGGAGTTGGTTTCCAGCGGCGGAGACCACCAGCCAAGCAGCAGTGCCCACGGAGCCAGAGGCAGCCCAGACCCTCCCTGGCCCTATGGGCAGCCTAGGGCTAGGTGAGAACCAGGCAGGCGCTGCGCTCCTGAGCCAAGCCGCATCGGGGCTGAGGTTTGTTCCCCGAGCCCAGTTTCCCTTTGCAGAATGCAGCTCCTAGCAGCGCGTTTTGTGCGGTTTCGGAGCTAGGCCCTAGGTGGGGCCCTCCCGAGCTGGCTCTGGGGGGGTTGCTAGGGCCAGTGCACACAGGGCTTCTTCAGGCCAAATCAGCCTTCTCCGCGAAGGAGAAGACGTTTGGAGTTGGTTTCCAGCGGCGGAGACCACCAGCCAAGCAGCAGTGCCCACGGACCAGAGGCAGCTCAGACCCTCCCTGGCCCTATGGGGAGCCTAGGGCTAGGTGAGAAGCAGGCAGGCGCTGCGCTCCTGAGCCAAGCCGCATCGGGGCTGAGGTTTGTTCCCCGAGCCCAGTTTCCCTTTGCAGAATGCAGCTCCTAGCAGCGCGTTTTGTGCGGTTTCGGAGCTAGGCCCTAGGTGGGGCCCTCCCGAGCTGGCTCTGGGGGGGTTGCTAGGGCCAGTGCACACAGGGCTTCTTCAGGCCAAATCAGCCTTCTCCGCGAAGGAGAAGACGTTTGGAGTTGGTTTCCAGCGGCGGAGACCACCAGCCAAGCAGCAGTGCCCACGGAGCCAGAGGCAGCCCAGACCCTCCCTGGCCCTATGGGGAGCCTAGGGCTAGGTGAGAAGCAGGCAGGCGCTGCGCTCCTGAGCCAAGCCGCATCGGGGCTGAGGTTTGTTCCCCGAGCCCAGTTTCCCTTTGCAGAATGCAGCTCCTAGCAGCGCGTTTTGTGCGGTTTCGGAGCTAGGCCCTAGGTGGGGCCCTCCCGAGCTGGCTCTGGGGGGGTTGCTAGGGCCAGTGCACACAGGGCTTCTTCAGGCCAAATCAGCCTTCTCCGCGAAGGAGAAGACGTTTGGAGTTGGTTTCCAGCGGCGGAGACCACCAGCCAAGCAGCAGTGCCCACGGAGCCAGAGGCAGCCCAGACCCTCCCTGGCCCTATGGGGAGCCTAGGGCTAGGTGAGAAGCAGGCAGGCGCTGCGCTCCTGAGCCAAGCCGCATCGGGGCTGAGGTTTGTTCCCCGAGCCCAGTTTCCCTTTGCAGAATGCAGCTCCTAGCAGCGCGTTTTGTGCGGTTTCGGAGCTAGGCCCTAGGTGGGGCCCTCCCGAGCTGGCTCTGGGGGGGTTGCTAGGGCCAGTGCACACAGGGCTTCTTCAGGCCAAATCAGCCTTCTCCGCGAAGGAGAAGACGTTTGGAGTTGGTTTCCAGCGGCGGAGACCACCAGCCAAGCAGCAGTGCCCACGGACCAGAGGCAGCTCAGACCCTCCCTGGCCCTATGGGGAGCCTAGGGCTAGGTGAGAAGCAGGCAGGCGCTGCGCTCCTGAGCCAAGCCGCATCGGGGCTGAGGTTTGTTCCCCGAGCCCAGTTTCCCTTTGCAGAATGCAGCTCCTAGCAGCGCGTTTTGTGCGGTTTCGGAGCTAGGCCCTAGGTGGGGCCCTCCCGAGCTAGCTCTGGGGGGGTTGCTAGGGCCAGTGCACACAGGGCTTCTTCAGGCCAAATCAGCCTTCTCCGCGAAGGAGAAGACGTTTGGAGTTGGTTTCCAGCGGCGGAGACCACCAGCCAAGCAGCAGTGCCCACGGAGCCAGAGGCAGCCCAGACCCTCCTTGGCCCTATGGGCAGCCTAGGGCTAGGTGAGAAGCAGGCAGGCGCTGCGCTCCTGAGCCAAGCCGCATCGGGGCTGAGGTTTGTTCCCCGAGCCCAGTTTCCCTTTGCAGAATGCAGCTCCTAGCAGCGCGTTTTGTGCGGTTTCGGAGCTAGGCCCTAGGTGGGGCCCTCCCGAGCTGGCTCTGGGGGGGTTGCTAGGGCCAGTGCACACAGGGCTTCTTCAGGCCAAATCAGCCTTCTCCGCGAAGGAGAAGACGTTTGGAGTTGGTTTCCAGCGGCGGAGACCACCAGCCAAGCAGCAGTGCCCACGGAGCCAGAGGCAGCCCAGACCCTCCCTGGCCCTATGGGCAGCCTAGGGCTAGGTGAGAACCAGGCAGGCGCTGCGCTCCTGAGCCAAGCCGCATCGGGGCTGAGGTTTGTTCCCCGAGCCCAGTTTCCCTTTGCAGAATGCAGCTCCTAGCAGCGCGTTTTGTGCGGTTTCGGAGCTAGGCCCTAGGTGGGGCCCTCCCGAGCTGGCTCTGGGGGGGTTGCTAGGGCCAGTGCACACAGGGCTTCTTCAGGCCAAATCAGCCTTCTCCGCGAAGGAGAAGACGTTTGGAGTTGGTTTCCAGCGGCGGAGACCACCAGCCAAGCAGCAGTGCCCACGGAGCCAGAGGCAGCCCAGACCCTCCCTGGCCCTATGGGCAGCCTAGGGCTAGGTGAGAACCAGGCAGGCGCTGCGCTCCTGAGCCAAGCCGCATCGGGGCTGAGGTTTGTTCCCCGAGCCCAGTTTCCCTTTGCAGAATGCAGCTCCTAGCAGCGCGTTTTGTGCGGTTTCGGAGCTAGGCCCTAGGTGGGGCCCTCCCGAGCTGGCTCTGGGGGGGTTGCTAGGGCCAGTGCACACAGGGCTTCTTCAGGCCAAATCAGCCTTCTCCGCGAAGGAGAAGACGTTTGGAGTTGGTTTCCAGCGGCGGAGACCACCAGCCAAGCAGCAGTGCCCACGGACCAGAGGCAGCTCAGACCCTCCCTGGCCCTATGGGGAGCCTAGGGCTAGGTGAGAAGCAGGCAGGCGCTGCGCTCCTGAGCCAAGCCGCATCGGGGCTGAGGTTTGTTCCCCGAGCCCAGTTTCCCTTTGCAGAATGCAGCTCCTAGCAGCGCGTTTTGTGCGGTTTCGGAGCTAGGCCCTAGGTGGGGCCCTCCCGAGCTGGCTCTGGGGGGGTTGCTAGGGCCAGTGCACACAGGGCTTCTTCAGGCCAAATCAGCCTTCTCCGCGAAGGAGAAGACGTTTGGAGTTGGTTTCCAGCGGCGGAGACCACCAGCCAAGCAGCAGTGCCCACGGAGCCAGAGGCAGCCCAGACCCTCCCTGGCCCTATGGGGAGCCTAGGGCTAGGTGAGAAGCAGGCAGGCGCTGCGCTCCTGAGCCAAGCCGCATCGGGGCTGAGGTTTGTTCCCCGAGCCCAGTTTCCCTTTGCAGAATGCAGCTCCTAGCAGCGCGTTTTGTGCGGTTTCGGAGCTAGGCCCTAGGTGGGGCCCTCCCGAGCTGGCTCTGGGGGGGTTGCTAGGGCCAGTGCACACAGGGCTTCTTCAGGCCAAATCAGCCTTCTCCGCGAAGGAGAAGACGTTTGGAGTTGGTTTCCAGCGGCGGAGACCACCAGCCAAGCAGCAGTGCCCACGGAGCCAGAGGCAGCCCAGACCCTCCCTGGCCCTATGGGGAGCCTAGGGCTAGGTGAGAAGCAGGCAGGCGCTGCGCTCCTGAGCCAAGCCGCATCGGGGCTGAGGTTTGTTCCCCGAGCCCAGTTTCCCTTTGCAGAATGCAGCTCCTAGCAGCGCGTTTTGTGCGGTTTCGGAGCTAGGCCCTAGGTGGGGCCCTCCCGAGCTGGCTCTGGGGGGGTTGCTAGGGCCAGTGCACACAGGGCTTCTTCAGGCCAAATCAGCCTTCTCCGCGAAGGAGAAGACGTTTGGAGTTGGTTTCCAGCGGCGGAGACCACCAGCCAAGCAGCAGTGCCCACGGACCAGAGGCAGCTCAGACCCTCCCTGGCCCTATGGGGAGCCTAGGGCTAGGTGAGAAGCAGGCAGGCGCTGCGCTCCTGAGCCAAGCCGCATCGGGGCTGAGGTTTGTTCCCCGAGCCCAGTTTCCCTTTGCAGAATGCAGCTCCTAGCAGCGCGTTTTGTGCGGTTTCGGAGCTAGGCCCTAGGTGGGGCCCTCCCGAGCTGGCTCTGGGGGGGTTGCTAGGGCCAGTGCACACAGGGCTTCTTCAGGCCAAATCAGCCTTCTCCGCGAAGGAGAAGACGTTTGGAGTTGGTTTCCAGCGGCGGAGACCACCAGCCAAGCAGCAGTGCCCACGGAGCCAGAGGCAGCCCAGACCCTCCTTGGCCCTATGGGCAGCCTAGGGCTAGGTGAGAAGCAGGCAGGCGCTGCGCTCCTGAGCCAAGCCGCATCGGGGCTGAGGTTTGTTCCCCGAGCCCAGTTTCCCTTTGCAGAATGCAGCTCCTAGCAGCGCGTTTTGTGCGGTTTCGGAGCTAGGCCCTAGGTGGGGCCCTCCCGAGCTGGCTCTGGGGGGGTTGCTAGGGCCAGTGCACACAGGGCTTCTTCAGGCCAAATCAGCCTTCTCCGCGAAGGAGAAGACGTTTGGAGTTGGTTTCCAGCGGCGGAGACCACCAGCCAAGCAGCAGTGCCCACGGAGCCAGAGGCAGCTCAGACCCTCCCTGGCCCTATGGGGAGCCTAGGGCTAGGTGAGAAGCAGGCAGGCGCTGCGCTCCTGAGCCAAGCCGCATCGGGGCTGAGGTTTGTTCCCCGAGCCCAGTTTCCCTTTGCAGAATGCAGCTCCTAGCAGCGCGTTTTGTGCGGTTTCGGAGCTAGGCCCTAGGTGGGGCCCTCCCGAGCTGGCTCTGGGGGGGTTGCTAGGGCCAGTGCACACAGGGCTTCTTCAGGCCAAATCAGCCTTCTCCGCGAAGGAGAAGACGTTTGGAGTTGGTTTCCAGCGGCGGAGACCACCAGCCAAGCAGCAGTGCCCACGGAGCCAGAGGCAGCCCAGACCCTCCCTGGCCCTATGGGGAGCCTAGGGCTAGGTGAGAAGCAGGCAGGCGCTGCGCTCCTGAGCCAAGCCGCATCGGGGCTGAGGTTTGTTCCCCGAGCCCAGTTTCCCTTTGCAGAATGCAGCTCCTAGCAGCGCGTTTTGTGCGGTTTCGGAGCTAGGCCCTAGGTGGGGCCCTCCCGAGCTGGCTCTGGGGGGGTTGCTAGGGCCAGTGCACACAGGGCTTCTTCAGGCCAAATCAGCCTTCTCCGCGAAGGAGAAGACGTTTGGAGTTGGTTTCCAGCGGCGGAGACCACCAGCCAAGCAGCAGTGCCCACGGACCAGAGGCAGCTCAGACCCTCCCTGGCCCTATGGGGAGCCTAGGGCTAGGTGAGAAGCAGGCAGGCGCTGCGCTCCTGAGCCAAGCCGCATCGGGGCTGAGGTTTGTTCCCCGAGCCCAGTTTCCCTTTGCAGAATGCAGCTCCTAGCAGCGCGTTTTGTGCGGTTTCGGAGCTAGGCCCTAGGTGGGGCCCTCCCGAGCTAGCTCTGGGGGGGTTGCTAGGGCCAGTGCACACAGGGCTTCTTCAGGCCAAATCAGCCTTCTCCGCGAAGGAGAAGACGTTTGGAGTTGGTTTCCAGCGGCGGAGACCACCAGCCAAGCAGCAGTGCCCACGGAGCCAGAGGCAGCCCAGACCCTCCTTGGCCCTATGGGCAGCCTAGGGCTAGGTGAGAAGCAGGCAGGCGCTGCGCTCCTGAGCCAAGCCGCATCGGGGCTGAGGTTTGTTCCCCGAGCCCAGTTTCCCTTTGCAGAATGCAGCTCCTAGCAGCGCGTTTTGTGCGGTTTCGGAGCTAGGCCCTAGGTGGGGCCCTCCCGAGCTGGCTCTGGGGGGGTTGCTAGGGCCAGTGCACACAGGGCTTCTTCAGGCCAAATCAGCCTTCTCCGCGAAGGAGAAGACGTTTGGAGTTGGTTTCCAGCGGCGGAGACCACCAGCCAAGCAGCAGTGCCCACGGAGCCAGAGGCAGCTCAGACCCTCCCTGGCCCTATGGGGAGCCTAGGGCTAGGTGAGAAGCAGGCAGGCGCTGCGCTCCTGAGCCAAGCCGCATCGGGGCTGAGGTTTGTTCCCCGAGCCCAGTTTCCCTTTGCAGAATGCAGCTCCTAGCAGCGCGTTTTGTGCGGTTTCGGAGCTAGGCCCTAGGTGGGGCCCTCCCGAGCTGGCTCTGGGGGGGTTGCTAGGGCCAGTGCACACAGGGCTTCTTCAGGCCAAATCAGCCTTCTCCGCGAAGGAGAAGACGTTTGGAGTTGGTTTCCAGCGGCGGAGACCACCAGCCAAGCAGCAGTGCCCACGGAGCCAGAGGCAGCCCAGACCCTCCCTGGCCCTATGGGGAGCCTAGGGCTAGGTGAGAAGCAGGCAGGCGCTGCGCTCCTGAGCCAAGCCGCATCGGGGCTGAGGTTTGTTCCCCGAGCCCAGTTTCCCTTTGCAGAATGCAGCTCCTAGCAGCGCGTTTTGTGCGGTTTCGGAGCTAGGCCCTAGGTGGGGCCCTCCCGAGCTGGCTCTGGGGGGGTTGCTAGGGCCAGTGCACACAGGGCTTCTTCAGGCCAAATCAGCCTTCTCCGCGAAGGAGAAGACGTTTGGAGTTGGTTTCCAGCGGCGGAGACCACCAGCCAAGCAGCAGTGCCCACGGAGCCAGAGGCAGCCCAGACCCTCCCTGGCCCTATGGGGAGCCTAGGGCTAGGTGAGAAGCAGGCAGGCGCTGCGCTCCTGAGCCAAGCCGCATCGGGGCTGAGGTTTGTTCCCCGAGCCCAGTTTCCCTTTGCAGAATGCAGCTCCTAGCAGCGCGTTTTGTGCGGTTTCGGAGCTAGGCCCTAGGTGGGGCCCTCCCGAGCTGGCTCTGGGGGGGTTGCTAGGGCCAGTGCACACAGGGCTTCTTCAGGCCAAATCAGCCTTCTCCGCGAAGGAGAAGACGTTTGGAGTTGGTTTCCAGCGGCGGAGACCACCAGCCAAGCAGCAGTGCCCACGGACCAGAGGCAGCTCAGACCCTCCCTGGCCCTATGGGGAGCCTAGGGCTAGGTGAGAACCAGGCAGGCGCTGCGCTCCTGAGCCAAGCCGCATCGGGGCTGAGGTTTGTTCCCCGAGCCCAGTTTCCCTTTGCAGAATGCAGCTCCTAGCAGCGCGTTTTGTGCGGTTTCGGAGCTAGGCCCTAGGTGGGGCCCTCCCGAGCTGGCTCTGGGGGGGTTGCTAGGGCCAGTGCACACAGGGCTTCTTCAGGCCAAATCAGCCTTCTCCGCGAAGGAGAAGACGTTTGGAGTTGGTTTCCAGCGGCGGAGACCACCAGCCAAGCAGCAGTGCCCACGGAGCCAGAGGCAGCTCAGACCCTCCCTGGCCCTATGGGGAGCCTAGGGCTAGGTGAGAAGCAGGCAGGCGCTGCGCTCCTGAGCCAAGCCGCATCGGGGCTGAGGTTTGTTCCCCGAGCCCAGTTTCCCTTTGCAGAATGCAGCTCCTAGCAGCGCGTTTTGTGCGGTTTCGGAGCTAGGCCCTAGGTGGGGCCCTCCCGAGCTGGCTCTGGGGGGGTTGCTAGGGCCAGTGCACACAGGGCTTCTTCAGGCCAAATCAGCCTTCTCCGCGAAGGAGAAGACGTTTGGAGTTGGTTTCCAGCGGCGGAGACCACCAGCCAAGCAGCAGTGCCCACGGAGCCAGAGGCAGCCCAGACCCTCCTTGGCCCTATGGGCAGCCTAGGTCTAGGTGAGAACCAGGCAGGCGCTGCGCTCCTGAGCCAAGCCGCATCGGGGCTGAGGTTTGTTCCCCGAGCCCAGTTTCCCTTTGCAGAATGCAGCTCCTAGCAGCGCGTTTTGTGCGGTTTCGGAGCTAGGCCCTAGGTGGGGCCCTCCCGAGCTGGCTCTGGGGGGGTTGCTAGGGCCAGTGCACACAGGGCTTCTTCAGGCCAAATCAGCCTTCTCCGCGAAGGAGAAGACGTTTGGAGTTGGTTTCCAGCGGCGGAGACCACCAGCCAAGCAGCAGTGCCCACGGAGCCAGAGGCAGCCCAGACCCTCCCTGGCCCTATGGGCAGCCTAGGGCTAGGTGAGAACCAGGCAGGCGCTGCGCTCCTGAGCCAAGCCGCATCGGGGCTGAGGTTTGTTCCCCGAGCCCAGTTTCCCTTTGCAGAATGCAGCTCCTAGCAGCGCGTTTTGTGCGGTTTCGGAGCTAGGCCCTAGGTGGGGCCCTCCCGAGCTGGCTCTGGGGGGGTTGCTAGGGCCAGTGCACACAGGGCTTCTTCAGGCCAAATCAGCCTTCTCCGCGAAGGAGAAGACGTTTGGAGTTGGTTTCCAGCGGCGGAGACCACCAGCCAAGCAGCAGTGCCCACGGACCAGAGGCAGCTCAGACCCTCCCTGGCCCTATGGGGAGCCTAGGGCTAGGTGAGAAGCAGGCAGGCGCTGCGCTCCTGAGCCAAGCCGCATCGGGGCTGAGGTTTGTTCCCCGAGCCCAGTTTCCCTTTGCAGAATGCAGCTCCTAGCAGCGCGTTTTGTGCGGTTTCGGAGCTAGGCCCTAGGTGGGGCCCTCCCGAGCTGGCTCTGGGGGGGTTGCTAGGGCCAGTGCACACAGGGCTTCTTCAGGCCAAATCAGCCTTCTCCGCGAAGGAGAAGACGTTTGGAGTTGGTTTCCAGCGGCGGAGACCACCAGCCAAGCAGCAGTGCCCACGGAGCCAGAGGCAGCTCAGACCCTCCCTGGCCCTATGGGGAGCCTAGGGCTAGGTGAGAACCAGGCAGGCGCTGCGCTCCTGAGCCAAGCCGCATCGGGGCTGAGGTTTGTTCCCCGAGCCCAGTTTCCCTTTGCAGAATGCAGCTCCTAGCAGCGCGTTTTGTGCGGTTTCGGAGCTAGGCCCTAGGTGGGGCCCTCCCGAGCTGGCTCTGGGGGGGTTGCTAGGGCCAGTGCACACAGGGCTTCTTCAGGCCAAATCAGCCTTCTCCGCGAAGGAGAAGACGTTTGGAGTTGGTTTCCAGCGGCGGAGACCACCAGCCAAGCAGCAGTGCCCACGGAGCCAGAGGCAGCCCAGACCCTCCCTGGCCCTATGGGGAGCCTAGGGCTAGGTGAGAAGCAGGCAGGCGCTGCGCTCCTGAGCCAAGCCGCATCGGGGCTGAGGTTTGTTCCCCGAGCCCAGTTTCCCTTTGCAGAATGCAGCTCCTAGCAGCGCGTTTTGTGCGGTTTCGGAGCTAGGCCCTAGGTGGGGCCCTCCCGAGCTGGCTCTGGGGGGGTTGCTAGGGCCAGTGCACACAGGGCTTCTTCAGGCCAAATCAGCCTTCTCCGCGAAGGAGAAGACGTTTGGAGTTGGTTTCCAGCGGCGGAGACCACCAGCCAAGCAGCAGTGCCCACGGAGCCAGAGGCAGCCCAGACCCTCCCTGGCCCTATGGGGAGCCTAGGGCTAGGTGAGAACCAGGCAGGCGCTGCGCTCCTGAGCCAAGCCGCATCGGGGCTGAGGTTTGTTCCCCGAGCCCAGTTTCCCTTTGCAGAATGCAGCTCCTAGCAGCGCGTTTTGTGCGGTTTCGGAGCTAGGCCCTAGGTGGGGCCCTCCCGAGCTGGCTCTGGGGGGGTTGCTAGGGCCAGTGCACACAGGGCTTCTTCAGGCCAAATCAGCCTTCTCCGCGAAGGAGAAGACGTTTGGAGTTGGTTTCCAGCGGCGGAGACCACCAGCCAAGCAGCAGTGCCCACGGAGCCAGAGGCAGCCCAGACCCTCCCTGGCCCTATGGGGAGCCTAGGGCTAGGTGAGAAGCAGGCAGGCGCTGCGCTCCTGAGCCAAGCCGCATCGGGGCTGAGGTTTGTTCCCCGAGCCCAGTTTCCCTTTGCAGAATGCAGCTCCTAGCAGCGCGTTTTGTGCGGTTTCGGAGCTAGGCCCTAGGTGGGGCCCTCCCGAGCTGGCTCTGGGGGGGTTGCTAGGGCCAGTGCACACAGGGCTTCTTCAGGCCAAATCAGCCTTCTCCGCGAAGGAGAAGACGTTTGGAGTTGGTTTCCAGCGGCGGAGACCACCAGCCAAGCAGCAGTGCCCACGGAGCCAGAGGCAGCCCAGACCCTCCCTGGCCCTATGGGGAGCCTAGGGCTAGGTGAGAACCAGGCAGGCGCTGCGCTCCTGAGCCAAGCCGCATCGGGGCTGAGGTTTGTTCCCCGAGCCCAGTTTCCCTTTGCAGAATGCAGCTCCTAGCAGCGCGTTTTGTGCGGTTTCGGAGCTAGGCCCTAGGTGGGGCCCTCCCGAGCTGGCTCTGGGGGGGTTGCTAGGGCCAGTGCACACAGGGCTTCTTCAGGCCAAATCAGCCTTCTCCGCGAAGGAGAAGACGTTTGGAGTTGGTTTCCAGCGGCGGAGACCACCAGCCAAGCAGCAGTGCCCACGGAGCCAGAGGCAGCCCAGACCCTCCCTGGCCCTATGGGGAGCCTAGGGCTAGGTGAGAACCAGGCAGGCGCTGCGCTCCTGAGCCAAGCCGCATCGGGGCTGAGGTTTGTTCCCCGAGCCCAGTTTCCCTTTGCAGAATGCAGCTCCTAGCAGCGCGTTTTGTGCGGTTTCGGAGCTAGGCCCTAGGTGGGGCCCTCCCGAGCTGGCTCTGGGGGGGTTGCTAGGGCCAGTGCACACAGGGCTTCTTCAGGCCAAATCAGCCTTCTCCGCGAAGGAGAAGACGTTTGGAGTTGGTTTCCAGCGGCGGAGACCACCAGCCAAGCAGCAGTGCCCACGGAGCCAGAGGCAGCTCAGACCCTCCCTGGCCCTATGGGGAGCCTAGGGCTAGGTGAGAACCAGGCAGGCGCTGCGCTCCTGAGCCAAGCCGCATCGGGGCTGAGGTTTGTTCCCCGAGCCCAGTTTCCCTTTGCAGAATGCAGCTCCTAGCAGCGCGTTTTGTGCGGTTTCGGAGCTAGGCCCTAGGTGGGGCCCTCCCGAGCTGGCTCTGGGGGGGGTTGCTAGGGCCAGTGCACACAGGGCTTCTTCAGGCCAAATCAGCCTTCTCCGCGAAGGAGAAGACGTTTGGAGTTGGTTTCCAGCGGCGGAGACCACCAGCCAAGCAGCAGTGCCCACGGAGCCAGAGGCAGCCCAGACCCTCCCTGGCCCTATGGGGAGCCTAGGGCTAGGTGAGAAGCAGGCAGGCGCTGCGCTCCTGAGCCAAGCCGCATCGGGGCTGAGGTTTGTTCCCCGAGCCCAGTTTCCCTTTGCAGAATGCAGCTCCTAGCAGCGCGTTTTGTGCGGTTTCGGAGCTAGGCCCTAGGTGGGGCCCTCCCGAGCTGGCTCTGGGGGGGTTGCTAGGGCCAGTGCACACAGGGCTTCTTCAGGCCAAATCAGCCTTCTCCGCGAAGGAGAAGACGTTTGGAGTTGGTTTCCAGCGGCGGAGACCACCAGCCAAGCAGCAGTGCCCACGGAGCCAGAGGCAGCCCAGACCCTCCCTGGCCCTATGGGGAGCCTAGGGCTAGGTGAGAAGCAGGCAGGCGCTGCGCTCCTGAGCCAAGCCGCATCGGGGCTGAGGTTTGTTCCCCGAGCCCAGTTTCCCTTTGCAGAATGCAGCTCCTAGCAGCGCGTTTTGTGCGGTTTCGGAGCTAGGCCCTAGGTGGGGCCCTCCCGAGCTGGCTCTGGGGGGGTTGCTAGGGCCAGTGCACACAGGGCTTCTTCAGGCCAAATCAGCCTTCTCCGCGAAGGAGAAGACGTTTGGAGTTGGTTTCCAGCGGCGGAGACCACCAGCCAAGCAGCAGTGCCCACGGAGCCTGAGGCAGCCCAGACCCTCCTTGGCCCTATGGGCAGCCTAGGGCTAGGTGAGAAGCAGGCAGGCGCTGCGCTCCTGAGCCAAGCCGCATCGGGGCTGAGGTTTGTTCCCCGAGCCCAGTTTCCCTTTGCAGAATGCAGCTCCTAGCAGCGCGTTTTGTGCGGTTTCGGAGCTAGGCCCTAGGTGGGGCCCTCCCGAGCTGGCTCTGGGGGGGTTGCTAGGGCCAGTGCACACAGGGCTTCTTCAGGCCAAATCAGCCTTCTCCGCGAAGGAGAAGACGTTTGGAGTTGGTTTCCAGCGGCGGAGACCACCAGCCAAGCAGCAGTGCCCACGGAGCCAGAGGCAGCCCAGACCCTCCCTGGCCCTATGGGCAGCCTAGGGCTAGGTGAGAACCAGGCAGGCGCTGCGCTCCTGAGCCAAGCCGCATCGGGGCTGAGGTTTGTTCCCCGAGCCCAGTTTCCCTTTGCAGAATGCAGCTCCTAGCAGCGCGTTTTGTGCGGTTTCGGAGCTAGGCCCTAGGTGGGGCCCTCCCGAGCTGGCTCTGGGGGGGTTGCTAGGGCCAGTGCACACAGGGCTTCTTCAGGCCAAATCAGCCTTCTCCGCGAAGGAGAAGACGTTTGGAGTTGGTTTCCAGCGGCGGAGACCACCAGCCAAGCAGCAGTGCCCACGGAGCCAGAGGCAGCCCAGACCCTCCCTGGCCCTATGGGCAGCCTAGGGCTAGGTGAGAACCAGGCAGGCGCTGCGCTCCTGAGCCAAGCCGCATCGGGGCTGAGGTTTGTTCCCCGAGCCCAGTTTCCCTTTGCAGAATGCAGCTCCTAGCAGCGCGTTTTGTGCGGTTTCGGAGCTAGGCCCTAGGTGGGGCCCTCCCGAGCTGGCTCTGGGGGGGTTGCTAGGGCCAGTGCACACAGGGCTTCTTCAGGCCAAATCAGCCTTCTCCGCGAAGGAGAAGACGTTTGGAGTTGGTTTCCAGCGGCGGAGACCACCAGCCAAGCAGCAGTGCCCACGGAGCCAGAGGCAGCCCAGACCCTCCCTGGCCCTATGGGCAGCCTAGGGCTAGGTGAGAAGCAGGCAGGCGCTGCGCTCCTGAGCCAAGCCGCATCGGGGCTGAGGTTTGTTCCCCGAGCCCAGTTTCCCTTTGCAGAATGCAGCTCCTAGCAGCGCGTTTTGTGCGGTTTCGGAGCTAGGCCCTAGGTGGGGCCCTCCCGAGCTGGCTCTGGGGGGGTTGCTAGGGCCAGTGCACACAGGGCTTCTTCAGGCCAAATCAGCCTTCTCCGCGAAGGAGAAGACGTTTGGAGTTGGTTTCCAGCGGCGGAGACCACCAGCCAAGCAGCAGTGCCCACGGAGCCAGAGGCAGCTCAGACCCTCCCTGGCCCTATGGGGAGCCTAGGGCTAGGTGAGAACCAGGCAGGCGCTGCGCTCCTGAGCCAAGCCGCATCGGGGCTGAGGTTTGTTCCCCGAGCCCAGTTTCCCTTTGCAGAATGCAGCTCCTAGCAGCGCGTTTTGTGCGGTTTCGGAGCTAGGCCCTAGGTGGGGCCCTCCCGAGCTGGCTCTGGGGGGGTTGCTAGGGCCAGTGCACACAGGGCTTCTTCAGGCCAAATCAGCCTTCTCCGCGAAGGAGAAGACGTTTGGAGTTGGTTTCCAGCGGCGGAGACCACCAGCCAAGCAGCAGTGCCCACGGAGCCAGAGGCAGCCCAGACCCTCCCTGGCCCTATGGGGAGCCTAGGGCTAGGTGAGAACCAGGCAGGCGCTGCGCTCCTGAGCCAAGCCGCATCGGGGCTGAGGTTTGTTCCCCGAGCCCAGTTTCCCTTTGCAGAATGCAGCTCCTAGCAGCGCGTTTTGTGCGGTTTCGGAGCTAGGCCCTAGGTGGGGCCCTCCCGAGCTGGCTCTGGGGGGGTTGCTAGGGCCAGTGCACACAGGGCTTCTTCAGGCCAAATCAGCCTTCTCCGCGAAGGAGAAGACGTTTGGAGTTGGTTTCCAGCGGCGGAGACCACCAGCCAAGCAGCAGTGCCCACGGAGCCAGAGGCAGCTCAGACCCTCCCTGGCCCTATGGGGAGCCTAGGGCTAGGTGAGAAGCAGGCAGGCGCTGCGCTCCTGAGCCAAGCCGCATCGGGGCTGAGGTTTGTTCCCCGAGCCCAGTTTCCCTTTGCAGAATGCAGCTCCTAGCAGCGCGTTTTGTGCGGTTTCGGAGCTAGGCCCTAGGTGGGGCCCTCCCGAGCTGGCTCTGGGGGGGTTGCTAGGGCCAGTGCACACAGGGCTTCTTCAGGCCAAATCAGCCTTCTCCGCGAAGGAGAAGACGTTTGGAGTTGGTTTCCAGCGGCGGAGACCACCAGCCAAGCAGCAGTGCCCACGGAGCCAGAGGCAGCCCAGACCCTCCTTGGCCCTATGGGCAGCCTAGGTCTAGGTGAGAACCAGGCAGGCGCTGCGCTCCTGAGCCAAGCCGCATCGGGGCTGAGGTTTGTTCCCCGAGCCCAGTTTCCCTTTGCAGAATGCAGCTCCTAGCAGCGCGTTTTGTGCGGTTTCGGAGCTAGGCCCTAGGTGGGGCCCTCCCGAGCTGGCTCTGGGGGGGTTGCTAGGGCCAGTGCACACAGGGCTTCTTCAGGCCAAATCAGCCTTCTCCGCGAAGGAGAAGACGTTTGGAGTTGGTTTCCAGCGGCGGAGACCACCAGCCAAGCAGCAGTGCCCACGGAGCCAGAGGCAGCCCAGACCCTCCCTGGCCCTATGGGCAGCCTAGGGCTAGGTGAGAACCAGGCAGGCGCTGCGCTCCTGAGCCAAGCCGCATCGGGGCTGAGGTTTGTTCCCCGAGCCCAGTTTCCCTTTGCAGAATGCAGCTCCTAGCAGCGCGTTTTGTGCGGTTTCGGAGCTAGGCCCTAGGTGGGGCCCTCCCGAGCTGGCTCTGGGGGGGTTGCTAGGGCCAGTGCACACAGGGCTTCTTCAGGCCAAATCAGCCTTCTCCGCGAAGGAGAAGACGTTTGGAGTTGGTTTCCAGCGGCGGAGACCACCAGCCAAGCAGCAGTGCCCACGGAGCCAGAGGCAGCCCAGACCCTCCCTGGCCCTATGGGCAGCCTAGGGCTAGGTGAGAACCAGGCAGGCGCTGCGCTCCTGAGCCAAGCCGCATCGGGGCTGAGGTTTGTTCCCCGAGCCCAGTTTCCCTTTGCAGAATGCAGCTCCTAGCAGCGCGTTTTGTGCGGTTTCGGAGCTAGGCCCTAGGTGGGGCCCTCCCGAGCTGGCTCTGGGGGGGTTGCTAGGGCCAGTGCACACAGGGCTTCTTCAGGCCAAATCAGCCTTCTCCGCGAAGGAGAAGACGTTTGGAGTTGGTTTCCAGCGGCGGAGACCACCAGCCAAGCAGCAGTGCCCACGGAGCCAGAGGCAGCCCAGACCCTCCCTGGCCCTATGGGCAGCCTAGGGCTAGGTGAGAAGCAGGCAGGCGCTGCGCTCCTGAGCCAAGCCGCATCGGGGCTGAGGTTTGTTCCCCGAGCCCAGTTTCCCTTTGCAGAATGCAGCTCCTAGCAGCGCGTTTTGTGCGGTTTCGGAGCTAGGCCCTAGGTGGGGCCCTCCCGAGCTGGCTCTGGGGGGGTTGCTAGGGCCAGTGCACACAGGGCTTCTTCAGGCCAAATCAGCCTTCTCCGCGAAGGAGAAGACGTTTGGAGTTGGTTTCCAGCGGCGGAGACCACCAGCCAAGCAGCAGTGCCCACGGAGCCAGAGGCAGCCCAGACCCTCCCTGGCCCTATGGGGAGCCTAGGGCTAGGTGAGAAGCAGGCAGGCGCTGCGCTCCTGAGCCAAGCCGCATCGGGGCTGAGGTTTGTTCCCCGAGCCCAGTTTCCCTTTGCAGAATGCAGCTCCTAGCAGCGCGTTTTGTGCGGTTTCGGAGCTAGGCCCTAGGTGGGGCCCTCCCGAGCTGGCTCTGGGGGGGTTGCTAGGGCCAGTGCACACAGGGCTTCTTCAGGCCAAATCAGCCTTCTCCGCGAAGGAGAAGACGTTTGGAGTTGGTTTCCAGCGGCGGAGACCACCAGCCAAGCAGCAGTGCCCACGGAGCCAGAGGCAGCCCAGACCCTCCCTGGCCCTATGGGGAGCCTAGGGCTAGGTGAGAAGCAGGCAGGCGCTGCGCTCCTGAGCCAAGCCGCATCGGGGCTGAGGTTTGTTCCCCGAGCCCAGTTTCCCTTTGCAGAATGCAGCTCCTAGCAGCGCGTTTTGTGCGGTTTCGGAGCTAGGCCCTAGGTGGGGCCCTCCCGAGCTGGCTCTGGGGGGGTTGCTAGGGCCAGTGCACACAGGGCTTCTTCAGGCCAAATCAGCCTTCTCCGCGAAGGAGAAGACGTTTGGAGTTGGTTTCCAGCGGCGGAGACCACCAGCCAAGCAGCAGTGCCCACGGAGCCAGAGGCAGCCCAGACCCTCCCTGGCCCTATGGGGAGCCTAGGGCTAGGTGAGAAGCAGGCAGGCGCTGCGCTCCTGAGCCAAGCCGCATCGGGGCTGAGGTTTGTTCCCCGAGCCCAGTTTCCCTTTGCAGAATGCAGCTCCTAGCAGCGCGTTTTGTGCGGTTTCGGAGCTAGGCCCTAGGTGGGGCCCTCCCGAGCTGGCTCTGGGGGGGTTGCTAGGGCCAGTGCACACAGGGCTTCTTCAGGCCAAATCAGCCTTCTCCGCGAAGGAGAAGACGTTTGGAGTTGGTTTCCAGCGGCGGAGACCACCAGCCAAGCAGCAGTGCCCACGGAGCCAGAGGCAGCCCAGACCCTCCCTGGCCCTATGGGGAGCCTAGGGCTAGGTGAGAACCAGGCAGGCGCTGCGCTCCTGAGCCAAGCCGCATCGGGGCTGAGGTTTGTTCCCCGAGCCCAGTTTCCCTTTGCAGAATGCAGCTCCTAGCAGCGCGTTTTGTGCGGTTTCGGAGCTAGGCCCTAGGTGGGGCCCTCCCGAGCTGGCTCTGGGGGGGTTGCTAGGGCCAGTGCACACAGGGCTTCTTCAGGCCAAATCAGCCTTCTCCGCGAAGGAGAAGACGTTTGGAGTTGGTTTCCAGCGGCGGAGACCACCAGCCAAGCAGCAGTGCCCACGGAGCCAGAGGCAGCCCAGACCCTCCCTGGCCCTATGGGCAGCCTAGGGCTAGGTGAGAACCAGGCAGGCGCTGCGCTCCTGAGCCAAGCCGCATCGGGGCTGAGGTTTGTTCCCCGAGCCCAGTTTCCCTTTGCAGAATGCAGCTCCTAGCAGCGCGTTTTGTGCGGTTTCGGAGCTAGGCCCTAGGTGGGGCCCTCCCGAGCTGGCTCTGGGGGGGTTGCTAGGGCCAGTGCACACAGGGCTTCTTCAGGCCAAATCAGCCTTCTCCGCGAAGGAGAAGACGTTTGGAGTTGGTTTCCAGCGGCGGAGACCACCAGCCAAGCAGCAGTGCCCACGGAGCCAGAGGCAGCCCAGACCCTCCCTGGCCCTATGGGGAGCCTAGGGCTAGGTGAGAACCAGGCAGGCGCTGCGCTCCTGAGCCAAGCCGCATCGGGGCTGAGGTTTGTTCCCCGAGCCCAGTTTCCCTTTGCAGAATGCAGCTCCTAGCAGCGCGTTTTGTGCGGTTTCGGAGCTAGGCCCTAGGTGGGGCCCTCCCGAGCTGGCTCTGGGGGGGTTGCTAGGGCCAGTGCACACAGGGCTTCTTCAGGCCAAATCAGCCTTCTCCGCGAAGGAGAAGACGTTTGGAGTTGGTTTCCAGCGGCGGAGACCACCAGCCAAGCAGCAGTGCCCACGGAGCCAGAGGCAGCCCAGACCCTCCCTGGCCCTATGGGGAGCCTAGGGCTAGGTGAGAAGCAGGCAGGCGCTGCGCTCCTGAGCCAAGCCGCATCGGGGCTGAGGTTTGTTCCCCGAGCCCAGTTTCCCTTTGCAGAATGCAGCTCCTAGCAGCGCGTTTTGTGCGGTTTCGGAGCTAGGCCCTAGGTGGGGCCCTCCCGAGCTGGCTCTGGGGGGGTTGCTAGGGCCAGTGCACACAGGGCTTCTTCAGGCCAAATCAGCCTTCTCCGCGAAGGAGAAGACGTTTGGAGTTGGTTTCCAGCGGCGGAGACCACCAGCCAAGCAGCAGTGCCCACGGAGCCAGAGGCAGCCCAGACCCTCCCTGGCCCTATGGGGAGCCTAGGGCTAGGTGAGAAGCAGGCAGGCGCTGCGCTCCTGAGCCAAGCCGCATCGGGGCTGAGGTTTGTTCCCCGAGCCCAGTTTCCCTTTGCAGAATGCAGCTCCTAGCAGCGCGTTTTGTGCGGTTTCGGAGCTAGGCCCTAGGTGGGGCCCTCCCGAGCTGGCTCTGGGGGGGTTGCTAGGGCCAGTGCACACAGGGCTTCTTCAGGCCAAATCAGCCTTCTCCGCGAAGGAGAAGACGTTTGGAGTTGGTTTCCAGCGGCGGAGACCACCAGCCAAGCAGCAGTGCCCACGGAGCCAGAGGCAGCCCAGACCCTCCCTGGCCCTATGGGGAGCCTAGGGCTAGGTGAGAAGCAGGCAGGCGCTGCGCTCCTGAGCCAAGCCGCATCGGGGCTGAGGTTTGTTCCCCGAGCCCAGTTTCCCTTTGCAGAATGCAGCTCCTAGCAGCGCGTTTTGTGCGGTTTCGGAGCTAGGCCCTAGGTGGGGCCCTCCCGAGCTGGCTCTGGGGGGGTTGCTAGGGCCAGTGCACACAGGGCTTCTTCAGGCCAAATCAGCCTTCTCCGCGAAGGAGAAGACGTTTGGAGTTGGTTTCCAGCGGCGGAGACCACCAGCCAAGCAGCAGTGCCCACGGAGCCTGAGGCAGCCCAGACCCTCCTTGGCCCTATGGGCAGCCTAGGGCTAGGTGAGAAGCAGGCAGGCGCTGCGCTCCTGAGCCAAGCCGCATCGGGGCTGAGGTTTGTTCCCCGAGCCCAGTTTCCCTTTGCAGAATGCAGCTCCTAGCAGCGCGTTTTGTGCGGTTTCGGAGCTAGGCCCTAGGTGGGGCCCTCCCGAGCTGGCTCTGGGGGGGTTGCTAGGGCCAGTGCACACAGGGCTTCTTCAGGCCAAATCAGCCTTCTCCGCGAAGGAGAAGACGTTTGGAGTTGGTTTCCAGCGGCGGAGACCACCAGCCAAGCAGCAGTGCCCACGGAGCCAGAGGCAGCCCAGACCCTCCCTGGCCCTATGGGCAGCCTAGGGCTAGGTGAGAACCAGGCAGGCGCTGCGCTCCTGAGCCAAGCCGCATCGGGGCTGAGGTTTGTTCCCCGAGCCCAGTTTCCCTTTGCAGAATGCAGCTCCTAGCAGCGCGTTTTGTGCGGTTTCGGAGCTAGGCCCTAGGTGGGGCCCTCCCGAGCTGGCTCTGGGGGGGTTGCTAGGGCCAGTGCACACAGGGCTTCTTCAGGCCAAATCAGCCTTCTCCGCGAAGGAGAAGACGTTTGGAGTTGGTTTCCAGCGGCGGAGACCACCAGCCAAGCAGCAGTGCCCACGGAGCCAGAGGCAGCCCAGACCCTCCCTGGCCCTATGGGCAGCCTAGGGCTAGGTGAGAACCAGGCAGGCGCTGCGCTCCTGAGCCAAGCCGCATCGGGGCTGAGGTTTGTTCCCCGAGCCCAGTTTCCCTTTGCAGAATGCAGCTCCTAGCAGCGCGTTTTGTGCGGTTTCGGAGCTAGGCCCTAGGTGGGGCCCTCCCGAGCTGGCTCTGGGGGGGTTGCTAGGGCCAGTGCACACAGGGCTTCTTCAGGCCAAATCAGCCTTCTCCGCGAAGGAGAAGACGTTTGGAGTTGGTTTCCAGCGGCGGAGACCACCAGCCAAGCAGCAGTGCCCACGGACCAGAGGCAGCTCAGACCCTCCCTGGCCCTATGGGGAGCCTAGGGCTAGGTGAGAAGCAGGCAGGCGCTGCGCTCCTGAGCCAAGCCGCATCGGGGCTGAGGTTTGTTCCCCGAGCCCAGTTTCCCTTTGCAGAATGCAGCTCCTAGCAGCGCGTTTTGTGCGGTTTCGGAGCTAGGCCCTAGGTGGGGCCCTCCCGAGCTGGCTCTGGGGGGGTTGCTAGGGCCAGTGCACACAGGGCTTCTTCAGGCCAAATCAGCCTTCTCCGCGAAGGAGAAGACGTTTGGAGTTGGTTTCCAGCGGCGGAGACCACCAGCCAAGCAGCAGTGCCCACGGAGCCAGAGGCAGCCCAGACCCTCCCTGGCCCTATGGGGAGCCTAGGGCTAGGTGAGAAGCAGGCAGGCGCTGCGCTCCTGAGCCAAGCCGCATCGGGGCTGAGGTTTGTTCCCCGAGCCCAGTTTCCCTTTGCAGAATGCAGCTCCTAGCAGCGCGTTTTGTGCGGTTTCGGAGCTAGGCCCTAGGTGGGGCCCTCCCGAGCTGGCTCTGGGGGGGTTGCTAGGGCCAGTGCACACAGGGCTTCTTCAGGCCAAATCAGCCTTCTCCGCGAAGGAGAAGACGTTTGGAGTTGGTTTCCAGCGGCGGAGACCACCAGCCAAGCAGCAGTGCCCACGGAGCCAGAGGCAGCCCAGACCCTCCCTGGCCCTATGGGGAGCCTAGGGCTAGGTGAGAAGCAGGCAGGCGCTGCGCTCCTGAGCCAAGCCGCATCGGGGCTGAGGTTTGTTCCCCGAGCCCAGTTTCCCTTTGCAGAATGCAGCTCCTAGCAGCGCGTTTTGTGCGGTTTCGGAGCTAGGCCCTAGGTGGGGCCCTCCCGAGCTGGCTCTGGGGGGGTTGCTAGGGCCAGTGCACACAGGGCTTCTTCAGGCCAAATCAGCCTTCTCCGCGAAGGAGAAGACGTTTGGAGTTGGTTTCCAGCGGCGGAGACCACCAGCCAAGCAGCAGTGCCCACGGACCAGAGGCAGCCCAGACCCTCCTTGGCCCTATGGGGAGCCTAGGGCTAGGTGAGAAGCAGGCAGGCGCTGCGCTCCTGAGCCAAGCCGCATCGGGGCTGAGGTTTGTTCCCCGAGCCCAGTTTCCCTTTGCAGAATGCAGCTCCTAGCAGCGCGTTTTGTGCGGTTTCGGAGCTAGGCCCTAGGTGGGGCCCTCCCGAGCTAGCTCTGGGGGGGTTGCTAGGGCCAGTGCACACAGGGCTTCTTCAGGCCAAATCAGCCTTCTCCGCGAAGGAGAAGACGTTTGGAGTTGGTTTCCAGCGGCGGAGACCACCAGCCAAGCAGCAGTGCCCACGGAGCCAGAGGCAGCCCAGACCCTCCTTGGCCCTATGGGCAGCCTAGGGCTAGGTGAGAAGCAGGCAGGCGCTGCGCTCCTGAGCCAAGCCGCATCGGGGCTGAGGTTTGTTCCCCGAGCCCAGTTTCCCTTTGCAGAATGCAGCTCCTAGCAGCGCGTTTTGTGCGGTTTCGGAGCTAGGCCCTAGGTGGGGCCCTCCCGAGCTGGCTCTGGGGGGGTTGCTAGGGCCAGTGCACACAGGGCTTCTTCAGGCCAAATCAGCCTTCTCCGCGAAGGAGAAGACGTTTGGAGTTGGTTTCCAGCGGCGGAGACCACCAGCCAAGCAGCAGTGCCCACGGAGCCAGAGGCAGCTCAGACCCTCCCTGGCCCTATGGGGAGCCTAGGGCTAGGTGAGAAGCAGGCAGGCGCTGCGCTCCTGAGCCAAGCCGCATCGGGGCTGAGGTTTGTTCCCCGAGCCCAGTTTCCCTTTGCAGAATGCAGCTCCTAGCAGCGCGTTTTGTGCGGTTTCGGAGCTAGGCCCTAGGTGGGGCCCTCCCGAGCTGGCTCTGGGGGGGTTGCTAGGGCCAGTGCACACAGGGCTTCTTCAGGCCAAATCAGCCTTCTCCGCGAAGGAGAAGACGTTTGGAGTTGGTTTCCAGCGGCGGAGACCACCAGCCAAGCAGCAGTGCCCACGGAGCCAGAGGCAGCCCAGACCCTCCCTGGCCCTATGGGGAGCCTAGGGCTAGGTGAGAAGCAGGCAGGCGCTGCGCTCCTGAGCCAAGCCGCATCGGGGCTGAGGTTTGTTCCCCGAGCCCAGTTTCCCTTTGCAGAATGCAGCTCCTAGCAGCGCGTTTTGTGCGGTTTCGGAGCTAGGCCCTAGGTGGGGCCCTCCCGAGCTGGCTCTGGGGGGGTTGCTAGGGCCAGTGCACACAGGGCTTCTTCAGGCCAAATCAGCCTTCTCCGCGAAGGAGAAGACGTTTGGAGTTGGTTTCCAGCGGCGGAGACCACCAGCCAAGCAGCAGTGCCCACGGAGCCAGAGGCAGCCCAGACCCTCCCTGGCCCTATGGGCAGCCTAGGGCTAGGTGAGAACCAGGCAGGCGCTGCGCTCCTGAGCCAAGCCGCATCGGGGCTGAGGTTTGTTCCCCGAGCCCAGTTTCCCTTTGCAGAATGCAGCTCCTAGCAGCGCGTTTTGTGCGGTTTCGGAGCTAGGCCCTAGGTGGGGCCCTCCCGAGCTGGCTCTGGGGGGGTTGCTAGGGCCAGTGCACACAGGGCTTCTTCAGGCCAAATCAGCCTTCTCCGCGAAGGAGAAGACGTTTGGAGTTGGTTTCCAGCGGCGGAGACCACCAGCCAAGCAGCAGTGCCCACGGACCAGAGGCAGCCCAGACCCTCCCTGGCCCTATGGGGAGCCTAGGGCTAGGTGAGAAGCAGGCAGGCGCTGCGCTCCTGAGCCAAGCCGCATCGGGGCTGAGGTTTGTTCCCCGAGCCCAGTTTCCCTTTGCAGAATGCAGCTCCTAGCAGCGCGTTTTGTGCGGTTTCGGAGCTAGGCCCTAGGTGGGGCCCTCCCGAGCTGGCTCTGGGGGGGTTGCTAGGGCCAGTGCACACAGGGCTTCTTCAGGCCAAATCAGCCTTCTCCGCGAAGGAGAAGACGTTTGGAGTTGGTTTCCAGCGGCGGAGACCACCAGCCAAGCAGCAGTGCCCACGGAGCCAGAGGCAGCCCAGACCCTCCCTGGCCCTATGGGCAGCCTAGGGCTAGGTGAGAACCAGGCAGGCGCTGCGCTCCTGAGCCAAGCCGCATCGGGGCTGAGGTTTGTTCCCCGAGCCCAGTTTCCCTTTGCAGAATGCAGCTCCTAGCAGCGCGTTTTGTGCGGTTTCGGAGCTAGGCCCTAGGTGGGGCCCTCCCGAGCTGGCTCTGGGGGGGTTGCTAGGGCCAGTGCACACAGGGCTTCTTCAGGCCAAATCAGCCTTCTCCGCGAAGGAGAAGACGTTTGGAGTTGGTTTCCAGCGGCGGAGACCACCAGCCAAGCAGCAGTGCCCACGGAGCCAGAGGCAGCCCAGACCCTCCCTGGCCCTATGGGGAGCCTAGGGCTAGGTGAGAAGCAGGCAGGCGCTGCGCTCCTGAGCCAAGCCGCATCGGGGCTGAGGTTTGTTCCCCGAGCCCAGTTTCCCTTTGCAGAATGCAGCTCCTAGCAGCGCGTTTTGTGCGGTTTCGGAGCTAGGCCCTAGGTGGGGCCCTCCCGAGCTGGCTCTGGGGGGGTTGCTAGGGCCAGTGCACACAGGGCTTCTTCAGGCCAAATCAGCCTTCTCCGCGAAGGAGAAGACGTTTGGAGTTGGTTTCCAGCGGCGGAGACCACCAGCCAAGCAGCAGTGCCCACGGAGCCAGAGGCAGCCCAGACCCTCCCTGGCCCTATGGGGAGCCTAGGGCTAGGTGAGAAGCAGGCAGGCGCTGCGCTCCTGAGCCAAGCCGCATCGGGGCTGAGGTTTGTTCCCCGAGCCCAGTTTCCCTTTGCAGAATGCAGCTCCTAGCAGCGCGTTTTGTGCGGTTTCGGAGCTAGGCCCTAGGTGGGGCCCTCCCGAGCTGGCTCTGGGGGGGGTTGCTAGGGCCAGTGCACACAGGGCTTCTTCAGGCCAAATCAGCCTTCTCCGCGAAGGAGAAGACGTTTGGAGTTGGTTTCCAGCGGCGGAGACCACCAGCCAAGCAGCAGTGCCCACGGAGCCAGAGGCAGCCCAGACCCTCCCTGGCCCTATGGGGAGCCTAGGGCTAGGTGAGAAGCAGGCAGGCGCTGCGCTCCTGAGCCAAGCCGCATCGGGGCTGAGGTTTGTTCCCCGAGCCCAGTTTCCCTTTGCAGAATGCAGCTCCTAGCAGCGCGTTTTGTGCGGTTTCGGAGCTAGGCCCTAGGTGGGGCCCTCCCGAGCTGGCTCTGGGGGGGTTGCTAGGGCCAGTGCACACAGGGCTTCTTCAGGCCAAATCAGCCTTCTCCGCGAAGGAGAAGACGTTTGGAGTTGGTTTCCAGCGGCGGAGACCACCAGCCAAGCAGCAGTGCCCACGGAGCCAGAGGCAGCCCAGACCCTCCCTGGCCCTATGGGGAGCCTAGGGCTAGGTGAGAAGCAGGCAGGCGCTGCGCTCCTGAGCCAAGCCGCATCGGGGCTGAGGTTTGTTCCCCGAGCCCAGTTTCCCTTTGCAGAATGCAGCTCCTAGCAGCGCGTTTTGTGCGGTTTCGGAGCTAGGCCCTAGGTGGGGCCCTCCCGAGCTGGCTCTGGGGGGGTTGCTAGGGCCAGTGCACACAGGGCTTCTTCAGGCCAAATCAGCCTTCTCCGCGAAGAAGACGTTTGGAGTTGGTTTCCAGCGGCGGAGACCACCAGCCAAGCAGCAGTGCCCACGGAGCCTGAGGCAGCCCAGACCCTCCTTGGCCCTATGGGCAGCCTAGGGCTAGGTGAGAAGCAGGCAGGCGCTGCGCTCCTGAGCCAAGCCGCATCGGGGCTGAGGTTTGTTCCCCGAGCCCAGTTTCCCTTTGCAGAATGCAGCTCCTAGCAGCGCGTTTTGTGCGGTTTCGGAGCTAGGCCCTAGGTGGGGCCCTCCCGAGCTGGCTCTGGGGGGGTTGCTAGGGCCAGTGCACACAGGGCTTCTTCAGGCCAAATCAGCCTTCTCCGCGAAGGAGAAGACGTTTGGAGTTGGTTTCCAGCGGCGGAGACCACCAGCCAAGCAGCAGTGCCCACGGAGCCAGAGGCAGCCCAGACCCTCCCTGGCCCTATGGGCAGCCTAGGGCTAGGTGAGAACCAGGCAGGCGCTGCGCTCCTGAGCCAAGCCGCATCGGGGCTGAGGTTTGTTCCCCGAGCCCAGTTTCCCTTTGCAGAATGCAGCTCCTAGCAGCGCGTTTTGTGCGGTTTCGGAGCTAGGCCCTAGGTGGGGCCCTCCCGAGCTGGCTCTGGGGGGGTTGCTAGGGCCAGTGCACACAGGGCTTCTTCAGGCCAAATCAGCCTTCTCCGCGAAGGAGAAGACGTTTGGAGTTGGTTTCCAGCGGCGGAGACCACCAGCCAAGCAGCAGTGCCCACGGAGCCAGAGGCAGCCCAGACCCTCCCTGGCCCTATGGGCAGCCTAGGGCTAGGTGAGAACCAGGCAGGCGCTGCGCTCCTGAGCCAAGCCGCATCGGGGCTGAGGTTTGTTCCCCGAGCCCAGTTTCCCTTTGCAGAATGCAGCTCCTAGCAGCGCGTTTTGTGCGGTTTCGGAGCTAGGCCCTAGGTGGGGCCCTCCCGAGCTGGCTCTGGGGGGGTTGCTAGGGCCAGTGCACACAGGGCTTCTTCAGGCCAAATCAGCCTTCTCCGCGAAGGAGAAGACGTTTGGAGTTGGTTTCCAGCGGCGGAGACCACCAGCCAAGCAGCAGTGCCCACGGACCAGAGGCAGCTCAGACCCTCCCTGGCCCTATGGGGAGCCTAGGGCTAGGTGAGAAGCAGGCAGGCGCTGCGCTCCTGAGCCAAGCCGCATCGGGGCTGAGGTTTGTTCCCCGAGCCCAGTTTCCCTTTGCAGAATGCAGCTCCTAGCAGCGCGTTTTGTGCGGTTTCGGAGCTAGGCCCTAGGTGGGGCCCTCCCGAGCTGGCTCTGGGGGGGTTGCTAGGGCCAGTGCACACAGGGCTTCTTCAGGCCAAATCAGCCTTCTCCGCGAAGGAGAAGACGTTTGGAGTTGGTTTCCAGCGGCGGAGACCACCAGCCAAGCAGCAGTGCCCACGGAGCCAGAGGCAGCCCAGACCCTCCCTGGCCCTATGGGGAGCCTAGGGCTAGGTGAGAAGCAGGCAGGCGCTGCGCTCCTGAGCCAAGCCGCATCGGGGCTGAGGTTTGTTCCCCGAGCCCAGTTTCCCTTTGCAGAATGCAGCTCCTAGCAGCGCGTTTTGTGCGGTTTCGGAGCTAGGCCCTAGGTGGGGCCCTCCCGAGCTGGCTCTGGGGGGGTTGCTAGGGCCAGTGCACACAGGGCTTCTTCAGGCCAAATCAGCCTTCTCCGCGAAGGAGAAGACGTTTGGAGTTGGTTTCCAGCGGCGGAGACCACCAGCCAAGCAGCAGTGCCCACGGAGCCAGAGGCAGCCCAGACCCTCCCTGGCCCTATGGGGAGCCTAGGGCTAGGTGAGAAGCAGGCAGGCGCTGCGCTCCTGAGCCAAGCCGCATCGGGGCTGAGGTTTGTTCCCCGAGCCCAGTTTCCCTTTGCAGAATGCAGCTCCTAGCAGCGCGTTTTGTGCGGTTTCGGAGCTAGGCCCTAGGTGGGGCCCTCCCGAGCTGGCTCTGGGGGGGTTGCTAGGGCCAGTGCACACAGGGCTTCTTCAGGCCAAATCAGCCTTCTCCGCGAAGGAGAAGACGTTTGGAGTTGGTTTCCAGCGGCGGAGACCACCAGCCAAGCAGCAGTGCCCACGGACCAGAGGCAGCCCAGACCCTCCTTGGCCCTATGGGGAGCCTAGGGCTAGGTGAGAAGCAGGCAGGCGCTGCGCTCCTGAGCCAAGCCGCATCGGGGCTGAGGTTTGTTCCCCGAGCCCAGTTTCCCTTTGCAGAATGCAGCTCCTAGCAGCGCGTTTTGTGCGGTTTCGGAGCTAGGCCCTAGGTGGGGCCCTCCCGAGCTAGCTCTGGGGGGGTTGCTAGGGCCAGTGCACACAGGGCTTCTTCAGGCCAAATCAGCCTTCTCCGCGAAGGAGAAGACGTTTGGAGTTGGTTTCCAGCGGCGGAGACCACCAGCCAAGCAGCAGTGCCCACGGAGCCAGAGGCAGCCCAGACCCTCCTTGGCCCTATGGGCAGCCTAGGGCTAGGTGAGAAGCAGGCAGGCGCTGCGCTCCTGAGCCAAGCCGCATCGGGGCTGAGGTTTGTTCCCCGAGCCCAGTTTCCCTTTGCAGAATGCAGCTCCTAGCAGCGCGTTTTGTGCGGTTTCGGAGCTAGGCCCTAGGTGGGGCCCTCCCGAGCTGGCTCTGGGGGGGTTGCTAGGGCCAGTGCACACAGGGCTTCTTCAGGCCAAATCAGCCTTCTCCGCGAAGGAGAAGACGTTTGGAGTTGGTTTCCAGCGGCGGAGACCACCAGCCAAGCAGCAGTGCCCACGGAGCCAGAGGCAGCTCAGACCCTCCCTGGCCCTATGGGGAGCCTAGGGCTAGGTGAGAAGCAGGCAGGCGCTGCGCTCCTGAGCCAAGCCGCATCGGGGCTGAGGTTTGTTCCCCGAGCCCAGTTTCCCTTTGCAGAATGCAGCTCCTAGCAGCGCGTTTTGTGCGGTTTCGGAGCTAGGCCCTAGGTGGGGCCCTCCCGAGCTGGCTCTGGGGGGGTTGCTAGGGCCAGTGCACACAGGGCTTCTTCAGGCCAAATCAGCCTTCTCCGCGAAGGAGAAGACGTTTGGAGTTGGTTTCCAGCGGCGGAGACCACCAGCCAAGCAGCAGTGCCCACGGAGCCAGAGGCAGCCCAGACCCTCCCTGGCCCTATGGGGAGCCTAGGGCTAGGTGAGAAGCAGGCAGGCGCTGCGCTCCTGAGCCAAGCCGCATCGGGGCTGAGGTTTGTTCCCCGAGCCCAGTTTCCCTTTGCAGAATGCAGCTCCTAGCAGCGCGTTTTGTGCGGTTTCGGAGCTAGGCCCTAGGTGGGGCCCTCCCGAGCTGGCTCTGGGGGGGTTGCTAGGGCCAGTGCACACAGGGCTTCTTCAGGCCAAATCAGCCTTCTCCGCGAAGGAGAAGACGTTTGGAGTTGGTTTCCAGCGGCGGAGACCACCAGCCAAGCAGCAGTGCCCACGGAGCCAGAGGCAGCCCAGACCCTCCCTGGCCCTATGGGGAGCCTAGGGCTAGGTGAGAAGCAGGCAGGCGCTGCGCTCCTGAGCCAAGCCGCATCGGGGCTGAGGTTTGTTCCCCGAGCCCAGTTTCCCTTTGCAGAATGCAGCTCCTAGCAGCGCGTTTTGTGCGGTTTCGGAGCTAGGCCCTAGGTGGGGCCCTCCCGAGCTGGCTCTGGGGGGGTTGCTAGGGCCAGTGCACACAGGGCTTCTTCAGGCCAAATCAGCCTTCTCCGCGAAGGAGAAGACGTTTGGAGTTGGTTTCCAGCGGCGGAGACCACCAGCCAAGCAGCAGTGCCCACGGACCAGAGGCAGCTCAGACCCTCCCTGGCCCTATGGGGAGCCTAGGGCTAGGTGAGAACCAGGCAGGCGCTGCGCTCCTGAGCCAAGCCGCATCGGGGCTGAGGTTTGTTCCCCGAGCCCAGTTTCCCTTTGCAGAATGCAGCTCCTAGCAGCGCGTTTTGTTCGGTTTCGGAGCTAGGCCCTAGGTGGGGCCCTCCCGAGCTGGCTCTGGGGGGGTTGCTAGGGCCAGTGCACACAGGGCTTCTTCAGGCCAAATCAGCCTTCTCCGCGAAGGAGAAGACGTTTGGAGTTGGTTTCCAGCGGCGGAGACCACCAGCCAAGCAGCAGTGCCCACGGAGCCAGAGGCAGCTCAGACCCTCCCTGGCCCTATGGGGAGCCTAGGGCTAGGTGAGAAGCAGGCAGGCGCTGCGCTCCTGAGCCAAGCCGCATCGGGGCTGAGGTTTGTTCCCCGAGCCCAGTTTCCCTTTGCAGAATGCAGCTCCTAGCAGCGCGTTTTGTGCGGTTTCGGAGCTAGGCCCTAGGTGGGGCCCTCCCGAGCTGGCTCTGGGGGGGTTGCTAGGGCCAGTGCACACAGGGCTTCTTCAGGCCAAATCAGCCTTCTCCGCGAAGGAGAAGACGTTTGGAGTTGGTTTCCAGCGGCGGAGACCACCAGCCAAGCAGCAGTGCCCACGGAGCCAGAGGCAGCCCAGACCCTCCTTGGCCCTATGGGCAGCCTAGGTCTAGGTGAGAACCAGGCAGGCGCTGCGCTCCTGAGCCAAGCCGCATCGGGGCTGAGGTTTGTTCCCCGAGCCCAGTTTCCCTTTGCAGAATGCAGCTCCTAGCAGCGCGTTTTGTGCGGTTTCGGAGCTAGGCCCTAGGTGGGGCCCTCCCGAGCTGGCTCTGGGGGGGTTGCTAGGGCCAGTGCACACAGGGCTTCTTCAGGCCAAATCAGCCTTCTCCGCGAAGGAGAAGACGTTTGGAGTTGGTTTCCAGCGGCGGAGACCACCAGCCAAGCAGCAGTGCCCACGGAGCCAGAGGCAGCCCAGACCCTCCCTGGCCCTATGGGCAGCCTAGGGCTAGGTGAGAACCAGGCAGGCGCTGCGCTCCTGAGCCAAGCCGCATCGGGGCTGAGGTTTGTTCCCCGAGCCCAGTTTCCCTTTGCAGAATGCAGCTCCTAGCAGCGCGTTTTGTGCGGTTTCGGAGCTAGGCCCTAGGTGGGGCCCTCCCGAGCTGGCTCTGGGGGGGTTGCTAGGGCCAGTGCACACAGGGCTTCTTCAGGCCAAATCAGCCTTCTCCGCGAAGGAGAAGACGTTTGGAGTTGGTTTCCAGCGGCGGAGACCACCAGCCAAGCAGCAGTGCCCACGGAGCCAGAGGCAGCCCAGACCCTCCCTGGCCCTATGGGCAGCCTAGGGCTAGGTGAGAACCAGGCAGGCGCTGCGCTCCTGAGCCAAGCCGCATCGGGGCTGAGGTTTGTTCCCCGAGCCCAGTTTCCCTTTGCAGAATGCAGCTCCTAGCAGCGCGTTTTGTGCGGTTTCGGAGCTAGGCCCTAGGTGGGGCCCTCCCGAGCTGGCTCTGGGGGGGTTGCTAGGGCCAGTGCACACAGGGCTTCTTCAGGCCAAATCAGCCTTCTCCGCGAAGGAGAAGACGTTTGGAGTTGGTTTCCAGCGGCGGAGACCACCAGCCAAGCAGCAGTGCCCACGGACCAGAGGCAGCTCAGACCCTCCCTGGCCCTATGGGGAGCCTAGGGCTAGGTGAGAAGCAGGCAGGCGCTGCGCTCCTGAGCCAAGCCGCATCGGGGCTGAGGTTTGTTCCCCGAGCCCAGTTTCCCTTTGCAGAATGCAGCTCCTAGCAGCGCGTTTTGTGCGGTTTCGGAGCTAGGCCCTAGGTGGGGCCCTCCCGAGCTGGCTCTGGGGGGGTTGCTAGGGCCAGTGCACACAGGGCTTCTTCAGGCCAAATCAGCCTTCTCCGCGAAGGAGAAGACGTTTGGAGTTGGTTTCCAGCGGCGGAGACCACCAGCCAAGCAGCAGTGCCCACGGAGCCAGAGGCAGCCCAGACCCTCCCTGGCCCTATGGGGAGCCTAGGGCTAGGTGAGAACCAGGCAGGCGCTGCGCTCCTGAGCCAAGCCGCATCGGGGCTGAGGTTTGTTCCCCGAGCCCAGTTTCCCTTTGCAGAATGCAGCTCCTAGCAGCGCGTTTTGTGCGGTTTCGGAGCTCGGCCCTAGGTGGGGCCCTCCCGAGCTGGCTCTGGGGGGGTTGCTAGGGCCAGTGCACACAGGGCTTCTTCAGGCCAAATCAGCCTTCTCCGCGAAGGAGAAGACGTTTGGAGTTGGTTTCCAGCGGCGGAGACCACCAGCCAAGCAGCAGTGCCCACGGAGCCAGAGGCAGCCCAGACCCTCCCTGGCCCTATGGGGAGCCTAGGGCTAGGTGAGAACCAGGCAGGCGCTGCGCTCCTGAGCCAAGCCGCATCGGGGCTGAGGTTTGTTCCCCGAGCCCAGTTTCCCTTTGCAGAATGCAGCTCCTAGCAGCGCGTTTTGTGCGGTTTCGGAGCTAGGCCCTAGGTGGGGCCCTCCCGAGCTGGCTCTGGGGGGGTTGCTAGGGCCAGTGCACACAGGGCTTCTTCAGGCCAAATCAGCCTTCTCCGCGAAGGAGAAGACGTTTGGAGTTGGTTTCCAGCGGCGGAGACCACCAGCCAAGCAGCAGTGCCCACGGAGCCAGAGGCAGCCCAGACCCTCCCTGGCCCTATGGGGAGCCTAGGGCTAGGTGAGAAGCAGGCAGGCGCTGCGCTCCTGAGCCAAGCCGCATCGGGGCTGAGGTTTGTTCCCCGAGCCCAGTTTCCCTTTGCAGAATGCAGCTCCTAGCAGCGCGTTTTGTGCGGTTTCGGAGCTAGGCCCTAGGTGGGGCCCTCCCGAGCTGGCTCTGGGGGGGTTGCTAGGGCCAGTGCACACAGGGCTTCTTCAGGCCAAATCAGCCTTCTCCGCGAAGGAGAAGACGTTTGGAGTTGGTTTCCAGCGGCGGAGACCACCAGCCAAGCAGCAGTGCCCACGGAGCCAGAGGCAGCCCAGACCCTCCTGGGCCCTATGGGGAGCCTAGGGCTAGGTGAGAAGCAGGCAGGCGCTGCGCTCCTGAGCCAAGCCGCATCGGGGCTGAGGTTTGTTCCCCGAGCCCAGTTTCCCTTTGCAGAATGCAGCTCCTAGCAGCGCGTTTTGTGCGGTTTCGGAGCTAGGCCCTAGGTGGGGCCCTCCCGAGCTGGCTCTGGGGGGGTTGCTAGGGCCAGTGCACACAGGGCTTCTTCAGGCCAAATCAGCCTTCTCCGCGAAGGAGAAGACGTTTGGAGTTGGTTTCCAGCGGCGGAGACCACCAGCCAAGCAGCAGTGCCCACGGAGCCAGAGGCAGCCCAGACCCTCCCTGGCCCTATGGGCAGCCTAGGGCTAGGTGAGAACCAGGCAGGCGCTGCGCTCCTGAGCCAAGCCGCATCGGGGCTGAGGTTTGTTCCCCGAGCCCAGTTTCCCTTTGCAGAATGCAGCTCCTAGCAGCGCGTTTTGTGCGGTTTCGGAGCTAGGCCCTAGGTGGGGCCCTCCCGAGCTGGCTCTGGGGGGGTTGCTAGGGCCAGTGCACACAGGGCTTCTTCAGGCCAAATCAGCCTTCTCCGCGAAGGAGAAGACGTTTGGAGTTGGTTTCCAGCGGCGGAGACCACCAGCCAAGCAGCAGTGCCCACGGAGCCAGAGGCAGCCCAGACCCTCCCTGGCCCTATGGGGAGCCTAGGGCTAGGTGAGAACCAGGCAGGCGCTGCGCTCCTGAGCCAAGCCGCATCGGGGCTGAGGTTTGTTCCCCGAGCCCAGTTTCCCTTTGCAGAATGCAGCTCCTAGCAGCGCGTTTTGTGCGGTTTCGGAGCTAGGCCCTAGGTGGGGCCCTCCCGAGCTGGCTCTGGGGGGGTTGCTAGGGCCAGTGCACACAGGGCTTCTTCAGGCCAAATCAGCCTTCTCCGCGAAGGAGAAGACGTTTGGAGTTGGTTTCCAGCGGCGGAGACCACCAGCCAAGCAGCAGTGCCCACGGAGCCAGAGGCAGCCCAGACCCTCCCTGGCCCTATGGGGAGCCTAGGGCTAGGTGAGAAGCAGGCAGGCGCTGCGCTCCTGAGCCAAGCCGCATCGGGGCTGAGGTTTGTTCCCCGAGCCCAGTTTCCCTTTGCAGAATGCAGCTCCTAGCAGCGCGTTTTGTGCGGTTTCGGAGCTAGGCCCTAGGTGGGGCCCTCCCGAGCTGGCTCTGGGGGGGTTGCTAGGGCCAGTGCACACAGGGCTTCTTCAGGCCAAATCAGCCTTCTCCGCGAAGGAGAAGACGTTTGGAGTTGGTTTCCAGCGGCGGAGACCACCAGCCAAGCAGCAGTGTCCACGGAGCCAGAGGCAGCCCAGACCCTCCCTGGCCCTATGGGGAGCCTAGGGCTAGGTGAGAAGCAGGCAGGCGCTGCGCTCCTGAGCCAAGCCGCATCGGGGCTGAGGTTTGTTCCCCGAGCCCAGTTTCCCTTTGCAGAATGCAGCTCCTAGCAGCGCGTTTTGTGCGGTTTCGGAGCTAGGCCCTAGGTGGGGCCCTCCCGAGCTGGCTCTGGGGGGGTTGCTAGGGCCAGTGCACACAGGGCTTCTTCAGGCCAAATCAGCCTTCTCCGCGAAGGAGAAGACGTTTGGAGTTGGTTTCCAGCGGCGGAGACCACCAGCCAAGCAGCAGTGCCCACGGAGCCAGAGGCAGCCCAGACCCTCCCTGGCCCTATGGGGAGCCTAGGGCTAGGTGAGAACCAGGCAGGCGCTGCGCTCCTGAGCCAAGCCGCATCGGGGCTGAGGTTTGTTCCCCGAGCCCAGTTTCCCTTTGCAGAATGCAGCTCCTAGCAGCGCGTTTTGTGCGGTTTCGGAGCTAGGCCCTAGGTGGGGCCCTCCCGAGCTGGCTCTGGGGGGGTTGCTAGGGCCAGTGCACACAGGGCTTCTTCAGGCCAAATCAGCCTTCTCCGCGAAGGAGAAGACGTTTGGAGTTGGTTTCCAGCGGCGGAGACCACCAGCCAAGCAGCAGTGCCCACGGAGCCAGAGGCAGCCCAGACCCTCCCTGGCCCTATGGGGAGCCTAGGGCTAGGTGAGAAGCAGGCAGGCGCTGCGCTCCTGAGCCAAGCCGCATCGGGGCTGAGGTTTGTTCCCCGAGCCCAGTTTCCCTTTGCAGAATGCAGCTCCTAGCAGCGCGTTTTGTGCGGTTTCGGAGCTAGGCCCTAGGTGGGGCCCTCCCGAGCTGGCTCTGGGGGGGTTGCTAGGGCCAGTGCACACAGGGCTTCTTCAGGCCAAATCAGCCTTCTCCGCGAAGGAGAAGACGTTTGGAGTTGGTTTCCAGCGGCGGAGACCACCAGCCAAGCAGCAGTGCCCACGGAGCCAGAGGCAGCCCAGACCCTCCTTGGCCCTATGGGGAGCCTAGGGCTAGGTGAGAAGCAGGCAGGCGCTGCGCTCCTGAGCCAAGCCGCATCGGGGCTGAGGTTTGTTCCCCGAGCCCAGTTTCCCTTTGCAGAATGCAGCTCCTAGCAGCGCGTTTTGTGCGGTTTCGGAGCTAGGCCCTAGGTGGGGCCCTCCCGAGCTGGCTCTGGGGGGGTTGCTAGGGCCAGTGCACACAGGGCTTCTTCAGGCCAAATCAGCCTTCTCCGCGAAGGAGAAGACGTTTGGAGTTGGTTTCCAGCGGCGGAGACCACCAGCCAAGCAGCAGTGCCCACGGAGCCAGAGGCAGCCCAGACCCTCCTTGGCCCTATGGGCAGCCTAGGGCTAGGTGAGAAGCAGGCAGGCGCTGCGCTCCTGAGCCAAGCCGCATCGGGGCTGAGGTTTGTTCCCCGAGCCCAGTTTCCCTTTGCAGAATGCAGCTCCTAGCAGCGCGTTTTGTGCGGTTTCGGAGCTAGGCCCTAGGTGGGGCCCTCCCGAGCTGGCTCTGGGGGGGTTGCTAGGGCCAGTGCACACAGGGCTTCTTCAGGCCAAATCAGCCTTCTCCGCGAAGGAGAAGACGTTTGGAGTTGGTTTCCAGCGGCGGAGACCACCAGCCAAGCAGCAGTGCCCACGGAGCCAGAGGCAGCTCAGACCCTCCCTGGCCCTATGGGGAGCCTAGGGCTAGGTGAGAAGCAGGCAGGCGCTGCGCTCCTGAGCCAAGCCGCATCGGGGCTGAGGTTTGTTCCCCGAGCCCAGTTTCCCTTTGCAGAATGCAGCTCCTAGCAGCGCGTTTTGTGCGGTTTCGGAGCTAGGCCCTAGGTGGGGCCCTCCCGAGCTGGCTCTGGGGGGGTTGCTAGGGCCAGTGCACACAGGGCTTCTTCAGGCCAAATCAGCCTTCTCCGCGAAGGAGAAGACGTTTGGAGTTGGTTTCCAGCGGCGGAGACCACCAGCCAAGCAGCAGTGCCCACGGAGCCAGAGGCAGCCCAGACCCTCCCTGGCCCTATGGGGAGCCTAGGGCTAGGTGAGAAGCAGGCAGGCGCTGCGCTCCTGAGCCAAGCCGCATCGGGGCTGAGGTTTGTTCCCCGAGCCCAGTTTCCCTTTGCAGAATGCAGCTCCTAGCAGCGCGTTTTGTGCGGTTTCGGAGCTAGGCCCTAGGTGGGGCCCTCCCGAGCTGGCTCTGGGGGGGTTGCTAGGGCCAGTGCACACAGGGCTTCTTCAGGCCAAATCAGCCTTCTCCGCGAAGGAGAAGACGTTTGGAGTTGGTTTCCAGCGGCGGAGACCACCAGCCAAGCAGCAGTGCCCACGGAGCCAGAGGCAGCCCAGACCCTCCCTGGCCCTATGGGGAGCCTAGGGCTAGGTGAGAAGCAGGCAGGCGCTGCGCTCCTGAGCCAAGCCGCATCGGGGCTGAGGTTTGTTCCCCGAGCCCAGTTTCCCTTTGCAGAATGCAGCTCCTAGCAGCGCGTTTTGTGCGGTTTCGGAGCTAGGCCCTAGGTGGGGCCCTCCCGAGCTGGCTCTGGGGGGGTTGCTAGGGCCAGTGCACACAGGGCTTCTTCAGGCCAAATCAGCCTTCTCCGCGAAGGAGAAGACGTTTGGAGTTGGTTTCCAGCGGCGGAGACCACCAGCCAAGCAGCAGTGCCCACGGACCAGAGGCAGCTCAGACCCTCCCTGGCCCTATGGGGAGCCTAGGGCTAGGTGAGAACCAGGCAGGCGCTGCGCTCCTGAGCCAAGCCGCATCGGGGCTGAGGTTTGTTCCCCGAGCCCAGTTTCCCTTTGCAGAATGCAGCTCCTAGCAGCGCGTTTTGTGCGGTTTCGGAGCTAGGCCCTAGGTGGGGCCCTCCCGAGCTGGCTCTGGGGGGGTTGCTAGGGCCAGTGCACACAGGGCTTCTTCAGGCCAAATCAGCCTTCTCCGCGAAGGAGAAGACGTTTGGAGTTGGTTTCCAGCGGCGGAGACCACCAGCCAAGCAGCAGTGCCCACGGAGCCAGAGGCAGCTCAGACCCTCCCTGGCCCTATGGGGAGCCTAGGGCTAGGTGAGAAGCAGGCAGGCGCTGCGCTCCTGAGCCAAGCCGCATCGGGGCTGAGGTTTGTTCCCCGAGCCCAGTTTCCCTTTGCAGAATGCAGCTCCTAGCAGCGCGTTTTGTGCGGTTTCGGAGCTAGGCCCTAGGTGGGGCCCTCCCGAGCTGGCTCTGGGGGGGTTGCTAGGGCCAGTGCACACAGGGCTTCTTCAGGCCAAATCAGCCTTCTCCGCGAAGGAGAAGACGTTTGGAGTTGGTTTCCAGCGGCGGAGACCACCAGCCAAGCAGCAGTGCCCACGGAGCCAGAGGCAGCCCAGACCCTCCTTGGCCCTATGGGCAGCCTAGGGCTAGGTGAGAACCAGGCAGGCGCTGCGCTCCTGAGCCAAGCCGCATCGGGGCTGAGGTTTGTTCCCCGAGCCCAGTTTCCCTTTGCAGAATGCAGCTCCTAGCAGCGCGTTTTGTGCGGTTTCGGAGCTAGGCCCTAGGTGGGGCCCTCCCGAGCTGGCTCTGGGGGGGTTGCTAGGGCCAGTGCACACAGGGCTTCTTCAGGCCAAATCAGCCTTCTCCGCGAAGGAGAAGACGTTTGGAGTTGGTTTCCAGCGGCGGAGACCACCAGCCAAGCAGCAGTGCCCACGGAGCCAGAGGCAGCCCAGACCCTCCCTGGCCCTATGGGCAGCCTAGGGCTAGGTGAGAACCAGGCAGGCGCTGCGCTCCTGAGCCAAGCCGCATCGGGGCTGAGGTTTGTTCCCCGAGCCCAGTTTCCCTTTGCAGAATGCAGCTCCTAGCAGCGCGTTTTGTGCGGTTTCGGAGCTAGGCCCTAGGTGGGGCCCTCCCGAGCTGGCTCTGGGGGGGTTGCTAGGGCCAGTGCACACAGGGCTTCTTCAGGCCAAATCAGCCTTCTCCGCGAAGGAGAAGACGTTTGGAGTTGGTTTCCAGCGGCGGAGACCACCAGCCAAGCAGCAGTGCCCACGGAGCCAGAGGCAGCCCAGACCCTCCCTGGCCCTATGGGCAGCCTAGGGCTAGGTGAGAACCAGGCAGGCGCTGCGCTCCTGAGCCAAGCCGCATCGGGGCTGAGGTTTGTTCCCCGAGCCCAGTTTCCCTTTGCAGAATGCAGCTCCTAGCAGCGCGTTTTGTGCGGTTTCGGAGCTAGGCCCTAGGTGGGGCCCTCCCGAGCTGGCTCTGGGGGGGTTGCTAGGGCCAGTGCACACAGGGCTTCTTCAGGCCAAATCAGCCTTCTCCGCGAAGGAGAAGACGTTTGGAGTTGGTTTCCAGCGGCGGAGACCACCAGCCAAGCAGCAGTGCCCACGGAGCCAGAGGCAGCTCAGACCCTCCCTGGCCCTATGGGGAGCCTAGGGCTAGGTGAGAAGCAGGCAGGCGCTGCGCTCCTGAGCCAAGCCGCATCGGGGCTGAGGTTTGTTCCCCGAGCCCAGTTTCCCTTTGCAGAATGCAGCTCCTAGCAGCGCGTTTTGTGCGGTTTCGGAGCTAGGCCCTAGGTGGGGCCCTCCCGAGCTGGCTCTGGGGGGGTTGCTAGGGCCAGTGCACACAGGGCTTCTTCAGGCCAAATCAGCCTTCTCCGCGAAGGAGAAGACGTTTGGAGTTGGTTTCCAGCGGCGGAGACCACCAGCCAAGCAGCAGTGCCCACGGAGCCAGAGGCAGCCCAGACCCTCCCTGGCCCTATGGGGAGCCTAGGGCTAGGTGAGAACCAGGCAGGCGCTGCGCTCCTGAGCCAAGCCGCATCGGGGCTGAGGTTTGTTCCCCGAGCCCAGTTTCCCTTTGCAGAATGCAGCTCCTAGCAGCGCGTTTTGTGCGGTTTCGGAGCTAGGCCCTAGGTGGGGCCCTCCCGAGCTGGCTCTGGGGGGGTTGCTAGGGCCAGTGCACACAGGGCTTCTTCAGGCCAAATCAGCCTTCTCCGCGAAGGAGAAGACGTTTGGAGTTGGTTTCCAGCGGCGGAGACCACCAGCCAAGCAGCAGTGCCCACGGAGCCAGAGGCAGCCCAGACCCTCCCTGGCCCTATGGGGAGCCTAGGGCTAGGTGAGAACCAGGCAGGCGCTGCGCTCCTGAGCCAAGCCGCATCGGGGCTGAGGTTTGTTCCCCGAGCCCAGTTTCCCTTTGCAGAATGCAGCTCCTAGCAGCGCGTTTTGTGCGGTTTCGGAGCTAGGCCCTAGGTGGGGCCCTCCCGAGCTGGCTCTGGGGGGGTTGCTAGGGCCAGTGCACACAGGGCTTCTTCAGGCCAAATCAGCCTTCTCCGCGAAGGAGAAGACGTTTGGAGTTGGTTTCCAGCGGCGGAGACCACCAGCCAAGCAGCAGTGCCCACGGAGCCAGAGGCAGCCCAGACCCTCCCTGGCCCTATGGGGAGCCTAGGGCTAGGTGAGAAGCAGGCAGGCGCTGCGCTCCTGAGCCAAGCCGCATCGGGGCTGAGGTTTGTTCCCCGAGCCCAGTTTCCCTTTGCAGAATGCAGCTCCTAGCAGCGCGTTTTGTGCGGTTTCGGAGCTAGGCCCTAGGTGGGGCCCTCCCGAGCTGGCTCTGGGGGGGTTGCTAGGGCCAGTGCACACAGGGCTTCTTCAGGCCAAATCAGCCTTCTCCGCGAAGGAGAAGACGTTTGGAGTTGGTTTCCAGCGGCGGAGACCACCAGCCAAGCAGCAGTGCCCACGGAGCCAGAGGCAGCCCAGACCCTCCTGGGCCCTATGGGGAGCCTAGGGCTAGGTGAGAAGCAGGCAGGCGCTGCGCTCCTGAGCCAAGCCGCATCGGGGCTGAGGTTTGTTCCCCGAGCCCAGTTTCCCTTTGCAGAATGCAGCTCCTAGCAGCGCGTTTTGTGCGGTTTCGGAGCTAGGCCCTAGGTGGGGCCCTCCCGAGCTGGCTCTGGGGGGGTTGCTAGGGCCAGTGCACACAGGGCTTCTTCAGGCCAAATCAGCCTTCTCCGCGAAGGAGAAGACGTTTGGAGTTGGTTTCCAGCGGCGGAGACCACCAGCCAAGCAGCAGTGCCCACGGAGCCAGAGGCAGCCCAGACCCTCCCTGGCCCTATGGGCAGCCTAGGGCTAGGTGAGAACCAGGCAGGCGCTGCGCTCCTGAGCCAAGCCGCATCGGGGCTGAGGTTTGTTCCCCGAGCCCAGTTTCCCTTTGCAGAATGCAGCTCCTAGCAGCGCGTTTTGTGCGGTTTCGGAGCTAGGCCCTAGGTGGGGCCCTCCCGAGCTGGCTCTGGGGGGGTTGCTAGGGCCAGTGCACACAGGGCTTCTTCAGGCCAAATCAGCCTTCTCCGCGAAGGAGAAGACGTTTGGAGTTGGTTTCCAGCGGCGGAGACCACCAGCCAAGCAGCAGTGCCCACGGAGCCAGAGGCAGCCCAGACCCTCCCTGGCCCTATGGGGAGCCTAGGGCTAGGTGAGAACCAGGCAGGCGCTGCGCTCCTGAGCCAAGCCGCATCGGGGCTGAGGTTTGTTCCCCGAGCCCAGTTTCCCTTTGCAGAATGCAGCTCCTAGCAGCGCGTTTTGTGCGGTTTCGGAGCTAGGCCCTAGGTGGGGCCCTCCCGAGCTGGCTCTGGGGGGGTTGCTAGGGCCAGTGCACACAGGGCTTCTTCAGGCCAAATCAGCCTTCTCCGCGAAGGAGAAGACGTTTGGAGTTGGTTTCCAGCGGCGGAGACCACCAGCCAAGCAGCAGTGCCCACGGAGCCAGAGGCAGCCCAGACCCTCCCTGGCCCTATGGGGAGCCTAGGGCTAGGTGAGAAGCAGGCAGGCGCTGCGCTCCTGAGCCAAGCCGCATCGGGGCTGAGGTTTGTTCCCCGAGCCCAGTTTCCCTTTGCAGAATGCAGCTCCTAGCAGCGCGTTTTGTGCGGTTTCGGAGCTAGGCCCTAGGTGGGGCCCTCCCGAGCTGGCTCTGGGGGGGGTTGCTAGGGCCAGTGCACACAGGGCTTCTTCAGGCCAAATCAGCCTTCTCCGCGAAGGAGAAGACGTTTGGAGTTGGTTTCCAGCGGCGGAGACCACCAGCCAAGCAGCAGTGCCCACGGAGCCAGAGGCAGCCCAGACCCTCCCTGGCCCTATGGGGAGCCTAGGGCTAGGTGAGAAGCAGGCAGGCGCTGCGCTCCTGAGCCAAGCCGCATCGGGGCTGAGGTTTGTTCCCCGAGCCCAGTTTCCCTTTGCAGAATGCAGCTCCTAGCAGCGCGTTTTGTGCGGTTTCGGAGCTAGGCCCTAGGTGGGGCCCTCCCGAGCTGGCTCTGGGGGGGTTGCTAGGGCCAGTGCACACAGGGCTTCTTCAGGCCAAATCAGCCTTCTCCGCGAAGGAGAAGATGTTTGGAGTTGGTTTCCAGCGGCGGAGACCACCAGCCAAGCAGCAGTGCCCACGGAGCCAGAGGCAGCCCAGACCCTCCCTGGCCCTATGGGGAGCCTAGGGCTAGGTGAGAAGCAGGCAGGCGCTGCGCTCCTGAGCCAAGCCGCATCGGGGCTGAGGTTTGTTCCCCGAGCCCAGTTTCCCTTTGCAGAATGCAGCTCCTAGCAGCGCGTTTTGTGCGGTTTCGGAGCTAGGCCCTAGGTGGGGCCCTCCCGAGCTGGCTCTGGGGGGGTTGCTAGGGCCAGTGCACACAGGGCTTCTTCAGGCCAAATCAGCCTTCTCCGCGAAGGAGAAGACGTTTGGAGTTGGTTTCCAGCGGCGGAGACCACCAGCCAAGCAGCAGTGCCCACGGAGCCAGAGGCAGCCCAGACCCTCCCTGGCCCTAAGGGGAGCCTAGGGCTAGTTGAGAACCAGGCAGGCGCTGCGCTCCTGAGCCAAGCCGCATCGGGGCTGAGGTTTGTTCCCCGAGCCCAGTTTCCCTTTGCAGAATGCAGCTCCTAGCAGCGCGTTTTGTGCGGTTTCGGAGCTAGGCCCTAGGTGGGGCCCTCCCGAGCTGGCTCTGGGGGGGTTGCTAGGGCCAGTGCACACAGGGCTTCTTCAGGCCAAATCAGCCTTCTCCGCGAAGGAGAAGACGTTTGGAGTTGGTTTCCAGCGGCGGAGACCACCAGCCAAGCAGCAGTGCCCACGGAGCCAGAGGCAGCCCAGACCCTCCCTGGCCCTATGGGGAGCCTAGGGCTAGGTGAGAACCAGGCAGGCGCTGCGCTCCTGAGCCAAGCCGCATCGGGGCTGAGGTTTGTTCCCCGAGCCCAGTTTCCCTTTGCAGAATGCAGCTCCTAGCAGCGCGTTTTGTGCGGTTTCGGAGCTCGGCCCTAGGTGGGGCCCTCCCGAGCTGGCTCTGGGGGGGTTGCTAGGGCCAGTGCACACAGGGCTTCTTCAGGCCAAATCAGCCTTCTCCGCGAAGGAGAAGACGTTTGGAGTTGGTTTCCAGCGGCGGAGACCACCAGCCAAGCAGCAGTGCCCACGGAGCCAGAGGCAGCCCAGACCCTCCCTGGCCCTATGGGGAGCCTAGGGCTAGGTGAGAAGCAGGCAGGCGCTGCGCTCCTGAGCCAAGCCGCATCGGGGCTGAGGTTTGTTCCCCGAGCCCAGTTTCCCTTTGCAGAATGCAGCTCCTAGCAGCGCGTTTTGTGCGGTTTCGGAGCTAGGCCCTAGGTGGGGCCCTCCCGAGCTGGCTCTGGGGGGGTTGCTAGGGCCAGTGCACACAGGGCTTCTTCAGGCCAAATCAGCCTTCTCCGCGAAGGAGAAGACGTTTGGAGTTGGTTTCCAGCGGCGGAGACCACCAGCCAAGCAGCAGTGCCCACGGAGCCAGAGGCAGCCCAGACCCTCCCTGGCCCTAAGGGGAGCCTAGGGCTAGTTGAGAACCAGGCAGGCGCTGCGCTCCTGAGCCAAGCCGCATCGGGGCTGAGGTTTGTTCCCCGAGCCCAGTTTCCCTTTGCAGAATGCAGCTCCTAGCAGCGCGTTTTGTGCGGTTTCGGAGCTAGGCCCTAGGTGGGGCCCTCCCGAGCTGGCTCTGGGGGGGTTGCTAGGGCCAGTGCACACAGGGCTTCTTCAGGCCAAATCAGCCTTCTCCGCGAAGGAGAAGACGTTTGGAGTTGGTTTCCAGCGGCGGAGACCACCAGCCAAGCAGCAGTGCCCACGGAGCCAGAGGCAGCCCAGACCCTCCCTGGCCCTATGGGGAGCCTAGGGCTAGGTGAGAACCAGGCAGGCGCTGCGCTCCTGAGCCAAGCCGCATCGGGGCTGAGGTTTGTTCCCCGAGCCCAGTTTCCCTTTGCAGAATGCAGCTCCTAGCAGCGCGTTTTGTGCGGTTTCGGAGCTCGGCCCTAGGTGGGGCCCTCCCGAGCTGGCTCTGGGGGGGTTGCTAGGGCCAGTGCACACAGGGCTTCTTCAGGCCAAATCAGCCTTCTCCGCGAAGGAGAAGACGTTTGGAGTTGGTTTCCAGCGGCGGAGACCACCAGCCAAGCAGCAGTGCCCACGGAGCCAGAGGCAGCCCAGACCCTCCCTGGCCCTATGGGGAGCCTAGGGCTAGGTGAGAAGCAGGCAGGCGCTGCGCTCCTGAGCCAAGCCGCATCGGGGCTGAGGTTTGTTCCCCGAGCCCAGTTTCCCTTTGCAGAATGCAGCTCCTAGCAGCGCGTTTTGTGCGGTTTCGGAGCTAGGCCCTAGGTGGGGCCCTCCCGAGCTGGCTCTGGGGGGGGTTGCTAGGGCCAGTGCACACAGGGCTTCTTCAGGCCAAATCAGCCTTCTCCGCGAAGGAGAAGACGTTTGGAGTTGGTTTCCAGCGGCGGAGACCACCAGCCAAGCAGCAGTGCCCACGGAGCCAGAGGCAGCCCAGACCCTCCCTGGCCCTATGGGGAGCCTAGGGCTAGGTGAGAAGCAGGCAGGCGCTGCGCTCCTGAGCCAAGCCGCATCGGGGCTGAGGTTTGTTCCCCGAGCCCAGTTTCCCTTTGCAGAATGCAGCTCCTAGCAGCGCGTTTTGTGCGGTTTCGGAGCTAGGCCCTAGGTGGGGCCCTCCCGAGCTGGCTCTGGGGGGGTTGCTAGGGCCAGTGCACACAGGGCTTCTTCAGGCCAAATCAGCCTTCTCCGCGAAGGAGAAGATGTTTGGAGTTGGTTTCCAGCGGCGGAGACCACCAGCCAAGCAGCAGTGCCCACGGAGCCAGAGGCAGCCCAGACCCTCCCTGGCCCTATGGGGAGCCTAGGGCTAGGTGAGAAGCAGGCAGGCGCTGCGCTCCTGAGCCAAGCCGCATCGGGGCTGAGGTTTGTTCCCCGAGCCCAGTTTCCCTTTGCAGAATGCAGCTCCTAGCAGCGCGTTTTGTGCGGTTTCGGAGCTAGGCCCTAGGTGGGGCCCTCCCGAGCTGGCTCTGGGGGGGTTGCTAGGGCCAGTGCACACAGGGCTTCTTCAGGCCAAATCAGCCTTCTCCGCGAAGGAGAAGACGTTTGGAGTTGGTTTCCAGCGGCGGAGACCACCAGCCAAGCAGCAGTGCCCACGGAGCCAGAGGCAGCCCAGACCCTCCCTGGCCCTAAGGGGAGCCTAGGGCTAGTTGAGAACCAGGCAGGCGCTGCGCTCCTGAGCCAAGCCGCATCGGGGCTGAGGTTTGTTCCCCGAGCCCAGTTTCCCTTTGCAGAATGCAGCTCCTAGCAGCGCGTTTTGTGCGGTTTCGGAGCTAGGCCCTAGGTGGGGCCCTCCCGAGCTGGCTCTGGGGGGGTTGCTAGGGCCAGTGCACACAGGGCTTCTTCAGGCCAAATCAGCCTTCTCCGCGAAGGAGAAGACGTTTGGAGTTGGTTTCCAGCGGCGGAGACCACCAGCCAAGCAGCAGTGCCCACGGAGCCAGAGGCAGCCCAGACCCTCCCTGGCCCTATGGGGAGCCTAGGGCTAGGTGAGAACCAGGCAGGCGCTGCGCTCCTGAGCCAAGCCGCATCGGGGCTGAGGTTTGTTCCCCGAGCCCAGTTTCCCTTTGCAGAATGCAGCTCCTAGCAGCGCGTTTTGTGCGGTTTCGGAGCTCGGCCCTAGGTGGGGCCCTCCCGAGCTGGCTCTGGGGGGGTTGCTAGGGCCAGTGCACACAGGGCTTCTTCAGGCCAAATCAGCCTTCTCCGCGAAGGAGAAGACGTTTGGAGTTGGTTTCCAGCGGCGGAGACCACCAGCCAAGCAGCAGTGCCCACGGAGCCAGAGGCAGCCCAGACCCTCCCTGGCCCTAAGGGGAGCCTAGGGCTAGGTGAGAAGCAGGCAGGCGCTGCGCTCCTGAGCCAAGCCGCATCGGGGCTGAGGTTTGTTCCCCGAGCCCAGTTTCCCTTTGCAGAATGCAGCTCCTAGCAGCGCGTTTTGTGCGGTTTCGGAGCTAGGCTCTAGGTGGGGCCCTCCCGAGCTGGCTCTGGGGCGTTTGCTAGGGCCAGTGCACACAGGGCTTCTTCAGGCCAAATCAGCCTTCTCCGCGAAGGAGAAGACGTTTGGAGTTGGTTTCCAGCGGCGGAGACCACCAGCCAAGCAGCAGTGCCCACGGAGCCAGAGGCAGCCCAGACCCTCCCTGGCCCTATGGGCAGCCTAGGGCTAGGTGAGAACCAGGCAGGCGCTGCGCTCCTGAGCCAAGCCGCATCGGGGCTGAGGTTTGTTCCCCGAGCTCATTTTCCCTTTGCAGAATGCAGCTCCTAGCAGCGCGTTTTGTGCGGTTTCGGAGCTAGGCCCTAGGTGGGGCCCTCCCGAGCTGGCTCTGGGGGGGTTGCTAGGGCCAGTGCACACAGGGCTTCTTCAGGCCAAATCAGCCTTCTCCGCGAAGGAGAAGACGTTTGGAGTTGGTTTCCAGCGGCGGAGACCACCAGCCAAGCAGCAGTGCCCACGGAGCCAGAGGCAGCCCAGACCCTCCCTGGCCCTATGGGGAGCCTAGGGCTAGGTGAGAAGCAGGCAGGCGCTGCGCTCCTGAGCCAAGCCGCATCGGGGCTGAGGTTTGTTCCCCGAGCCCAGTTTCCCTTTGCAGAATGCAGCTCCTAGCAGCGCGTTTTGTGCGGTTTCGGAGCTAGGCCCTAGGTGGGGCCCTCCCGAGCTGGCTCTGGGGGGGTTGCTAGGGCCAGTGCACACAGGGCTTCTTCAGGCCAAATCAGCCTTCTCCGCGAAGGAGAAGACGTTTGGAGTTGGTTTCCAGCGGCGGAGACCACCAGCCAAGCAGCAGTGCCCACGGAGCCAGAGGCAGCCCAGACCCTCCCTGGCCCTATGGGGAGCCTAGGGCTAGGTGAGAACCAGGCAGGCGCTGCGCTCCTGAGCCAAGCCGCATCGGGGCTGAGGTTTGTTCCCCGAGCCCAGTTTCCCTTTGCAGAATGCAGCTCCTAGCAGCGCGTTTTGTGCGGTTTCGGAGCTCGGCCCTAGGTGGGGCCCTCCCGAGCTGGCTCTGGGGGGGTTGCTAGGGCCAGTGCACACAGGGCTTCTTCAGGCCAAATCAGCCTTCTCCGCGAAGGAGAAGACGTTTGGAGTTGGTTTCCAGCGGCGGAGACCACCAGCCAAGCAGCAGTGCCCACGGAGCCAGAGGCAGCCCAGACCCTCCCTGGCCCTATGGGGAGCCTAGGGCTAGGTGAGAAGCAGGCAGGCGCTGCGCTCCTGAGCCAAGCCGCATCGGGGCTGAGGTTTGTTCCCCGAGCCCAGTTTCCCTTTGCAGAATGCAGCTCCTAGCAGCGCGTTTTGTGCGGTTTCGGAGCTAGGCCCTAGGTGGGGCCCTCCCGAGCTGGCTCTGGGGGGGGTTGCTAGGGCCAGTGCACACAGGGCTTCTTCAGGCCAAATCAGCCTTCTCCGCGAAGGAGAAGACGTTTGGAGTTGGTTTCCAGCGGCGGAGACCACCAGCCAAGCAGCAGTGCCCACGGAGCCAGAGGCAGCCCAGACCCTCCCTGGCCCTATGGGGAGCCTAGGGCTAGGTGAGAAGCAGGCAGGCGCTGCGCTCCTGAGCCAAGCCGCATCGGGGCTGAGGTTTGTTCCCCGAGCCCAGTTTCCCTTTGCAGAATGCAGCTCCTAGCAGCGCGTTTTGTGCGGTTTCGGAGCTAGGCCCTAGGTGGGGCCCTCCCGAGCTGGCTCTGGGGGGGTTGCTAGGGCCAGTGCACACAGGGCTTCTTCAGGCCAAATCAGCCTTCTCCGCGAAGGAGAAGATGTTTGGAGTTGGTTTCCAGCGGCGGAGACCACCAGCCAAGCAGCAGTGCCCACGGAGCCAGAGGCAGCCCAGACCCTCCCTGGCCCTATGGGGAGCCTAGGGCTAGGTGAGAAGCAGGCAGGCGCTGCGCTCCTGAGCCAAGCCGCATCGGGGCTGAGGTTTGTTCCCCGAGCCCAGTTTCCCTTTGCAGAATGCAGCTCCTAGCAGCGCGTTTTGTGCGGTTTCGGAGCTAGGCCCTAGGTGGGGCCCTCCCGAGCTGGCTCTGGGGGGGTTGCTAGGGCCAGTGCACACAGGGCTTCTTCAGGCCAAATCAGCCTTCTCCGCGAAGGAGAAGACGTTTGGAGTTGGTTTCCAGCGGCGGAGACCACCAGCCAAGCAGCAGTGCCCACGGAGCCAGAGGCAGCCCAGACCCTCCCTGGCCCTAAGGGGAGCCTAGGGCTAGTTGAGAACCAGGCAGGCGCTGCGCTCCTGAGCCAAGCCGCATCGGGGCTGAGGTTTGTTCCCCGAGCCCAGTTTCCCTTTGCAGAATGCAGCTCCTAGCAGCGCGTTTTGTGCGGTTTCGGAGCTAGGCCCTAGGTGGGGCCCTCCCGAGCTGGCTCTGGGGGGGTTGCTAGGGCCAGTGCACACAGGGCTTCTTCAGGCCAAATCAGCCTTCTCCGCGAAGGAGAAGACGTTTGGAGTTGGTTTCCAGCGGCGGAGACCACCAGCCAAGCAGCAGTGCCCACGGAGCCAGAGGCAGCCCAGACCCTCCCTGGCCCTATGGGGAGCCTAGGGCTAGGTGAGAACCAGGCAGGCGCTGCGCTCCTGAGCCAAGCCGCATCGGGGCTGAGGTTTGTTCCCCGAGCCCAGTTTCCCTTTGCAGAATGCAGCTCCTAGCAGCGCGTTTTGTGCGGTTTCGGAGCTCGGCCCTAGGTGGGGCCCTCCCGAGCTGGCTCTGGGGGGGTTGCTAGGGCCAGTGCACACAGGGCTTCTTCAGGCCAAATCAGCCTTCTCCGCGAAGGAGAAGACGTTTGGAGTTGGTTTCCAGCGGCGGAGACCACCAGCCAAGCAGCAGTGCCCACGGAGCCAGAGGCAGCCCAGACCCTCCCTGGCCCTAAGGGGAGCCTAGGGCTAGGTGAGAAGCAGGCAGGCGCTGCGCTCCTGAGCCAAGCCGCATCGGGGCTGAGGTTTGTTCCCCGAGCCCAGTTTCCCTTTGCAGAATGCAGCTCCTAGCAGCGCGTTTTGTGCGGTTTCGGAGCTAGGCTCTAGGTGGGGCCCTCCCGAGCTGGCTCTGGGGGGTTTGCTAGGGCCAGTGCACACAGGGCTTCTTCAGGCCAAATCAGCCTTCTCCGCGAAGGAGAAGACGTTTGGAGTTGGTTTCCAGCGGCGGAGACCACCAGCCAAGCAGCAGTGCCCACGGAGCCAGAGGCAGCCCAGACCCTCCTTGGCCCTATGGGCAGCCTAGGGCTAGGTGAGAACCAGGCAGGCGCTGCGCTCCTGAGCCAAGCCGCATCGGGGCTGAGGTTTGTTCCCCGAGCTCATTTTCCCTTTGCAGAATGCAGCTCCTAGCAGCGCGTTTTGTGCGGTTTCGGAGCTAGGCCCTAGGTGGGGCCCTCCCGAGCTGGCTCTGGGGGGGTTGCTAGGGCCAGTGCACACAGGGCTTCTTCAGGCCAAATCAGCCTTCTCCGCGAAGGAGAAGACGTTTGGAGTTGGTTTCCAGCGGCGGAGACCACCAGCCAAGCAGCAGTGCCCACGGAGCCAGAGGCAGCCCAGACCCTCCCTGGCCCTATGGGGAGCCTAGGGCTAGGTGAGAAGCAGGCAGGCGCTGCGCTCCTGAGCCAAGCCGCATCGGGGCTGAGGTTTGTTCCCCGAGCCCAGTTTCCCTTTGCAGAATGCAGCTCCTAGCAGCGCGTTTTGTGCGGTTTCGGAGCTAGGCCCTAGGTGGGGCCCTCCCGAGCTGGCTCTGGGGGGGTTGCTAGGGCCAGTGCACACAGGGCTTCTTCAGGCCAAATCAGCCTTCTCCGCGAAGGAGAAGACGTTTGGAGTTGGTTTCCAGCGGCGGAGACCACCAGCCAAGCAGCAGTGCCCACGGAGCCAGAGGCAGCTCAGACCCTCCCTGGCCCTATGGGGAGCCTAGGGCTAGGTGAGAAGCAGGCAGGCGCTGCGCTCCTGAGCCAAGCCGCATCGGGGCTGAGGTTTGTTCCCCGAGCCCAGTTTCCCTTTGCAGAATGCAGCTCCTAGCAGCGCGTTTTGTGCGGTTTCGGAGCTAGGCCCTAGGTGGGGCCCTCCCGAGCTGGCTCTGGGGGGGTTGCTAGGGCCAGTGCACACAGGGCTTCTTCAGGCCAAATCAGCCTTCTCCGCGAAGGAGAAGACGTTTGGAGTTGGTTTCCAGCGGCGGAGACCACCAGCCAAGCAGCAGTGCCCACGGAGCCAGAGGCAGCCCAGACCCTCCTTGGCCCTATGGGCAGCCTAGGGCTAGGTGAGAACCAGGCAGGCGCTGCGCTCCTGAGCCAAGCCGCATCGGGGCTGAGGTTTGTTCCCCGAGCCCAGTTTCCCTTTGCAGAATGCAGCTCCTAGCAGCGCGTTTTGTGCGGTTTCGGAGCTAGGCCCTAGGTGGGGCCCTCCCGAGCTGGCTCTGGGGGGGTTGCTAGGGCCAGTGCACACAGGGCTTCTTCAGGCCAAATCAGCCGTCTCCGCGAAGGAGAAGACGTTTGGAGTTGGTTTCCAGCGGCGGAGACCACCAGCCAAGCAGCAGTGCCCACGGACCAGAGGCAGCTCAGACCCTCCCTGGCCCTATGGGGAGCCTAGGGCTAGGTGAGAACCAGCCAGGCGCTGCGCTCCTGAGCCAAGCCGCATCGGGGCTGAGGTTTGTTCCCCGAGCCCAGTTTCCCTTTGCAGAATGCAGCTCCTAGCAGCGCGTTTTGTGCGGTTTCGGAGCTAGGCCCTAGGTGGGGCCCTCCCGAGCTGGCTCTGGGGGGGTTGCTAGGGCCAGTGCACACAGGGCTTCTTCAGGCCAAATCAGCCTTCTCCGCGAAGGAGAAGACGTTTGGAGTTGGTTTCCAGCGGCGGAGACCACCAGCCAAGCAGCAGTGCCCACGGAGCCAGAGGCAGCTCAGACCCTCCCTGGCCCTATGGGGAGCCTAGGGCTAGGTGAGAAGCAGGCAGGCGCTGCGCTCCTGAGCCAAGCCGCATCGGGGCTGAGGTTTGTTCCCCGAGCCCAGTTTCCCTTTGCAGAATGCAGCTCCTAGCAGCGCGTTTTGTGCGGTTTCGGAGCTAGGCCCTAGGTGGGGCCCTCCCGAGCTGGCTCTGGGGGGGTTGCTAGGGCCAGTGCACACAGGGCTTCTTCAGGCCAAATCAGCCTTCTCCGCGAAGGAGAAGACGTTTGGAGTTGGTTTCCAGCGGCGGAGACCACCAGCCAAGCAGCAGTGCCCACGGAGCCAGAGGCAGCCCAGACCCTCCCTGGCCCTATGGGGAGCCTAGGGCTAGGTGAGAAGCAGGCAGGCGCTGCGCTCCTGAGCCAAGCCGCATCGGGGCTGAGGTTTGTTCCCCGAGCCCAGTTTCCCTTTGCAGAATGCAGCTCCTAGCAGCGCGTTTTGTGCGGTTTCGGAGCTAGGCCCTAGGTGGGGCCCTCCCGAGCTGGCTCTGGGGGGGTGGCTAGGGCCAGTGCACACAGGGCTTCTTCAGGCCAAATCAGCCTTCTCCGCGAAGGAGAAGACGTTTGGAGTTGGTTTCCAGCGGCGGAGACCACCAGCCAAGCAGCAGTGCCCACGGAGCCAGAGGCAGCCCAGACCCTCCCTGGCCCTAAGGGGAGCCTAGGGCTAGGTGAGAAGCAGGCAGGCGCTGCGCTCCTGAGCCAAGCCGCATCGGGGCTGAGGTTTGTTCCCCGAGCCCAGTTTCCCTTTGCAGAATGCAGCTCCTAGCAGCGCGTTTTGTGCGGTTTCGGAGCTAGGCCCTAGGTGGGGCCCTCCCGAGCTGGCTCTGGGGGGGGTTGCTAGGGCCAGTGCACACAGGGCTTCTTCAGGCCAAATCAGCCTTCTCCGCGAAGGAGAAGACGTTTGGAGTTGGTTTCCAGCGGCGGAGACCACCAGCCAAGCAGCAGTGCCCACGGAGCCAGAGGCAGCCCAGACCCTCCCTGGCCCTATGGGCAGCCTAGGGCTAGGTGAGAAGCAGGCAGGCGCTGCGCTCCTGAGCCAAGCCGCATCGGGGCTGAGGTTTGTTCCCCGAGCCCAGTTTCCCTTTGCAGAATGCAGCTCCTAGCAGCGCGTTTTGTGCGGTTTCGGAGCTAGGCCCTAGGTGGGGCCCTCCCGAGCTGGCTCTGGGGGGGTTGCTAGGGCCAGTGCACACAGGGCTTCTTCAGGCCAAATCAGCCTTCTCCGCGAAGGAGAAGACGTTTGGAGTTGGTTTCCAGCGGCGGAGACCACCAGCCAAGCAGCAGTGCCCACGGAGCCAGAGGCAGCCCAGACCCTCCCTGGCCCTATGGGGAGCCTAGGGCTAGGTGAGAAGCAGGCAGGCGCTGCGCTCCTGAGCCAAGCCGCATCGGGGCTGAGGTTTGTTCCCCGAGCCCAGTTTCCCTTTGCAGAATGCAGCTCCTAGCAGCGCGTTTTGTGCGGTTTCGGAGCTAGGCCCTAGGTGGGGCCCTCCCGAGCTGGCTCTGGGGGGGTTGCTAGGGCCAGTGCACACAGGGCTTCTTCAGGCCAAATCAGCCTTCTCCGCGAAGGAGAAGACGTTTGGAGTTGGTTTCCAGCGGCGGAGACCACCAGCCAAGCAGCAGTGCCCACGGAGCCAGAGGCAGCCCAGACCCTCCTTGGCCCTATGGGCAGCCTAGGGCTAGGTGAGAAGCAGGCAGGCGCTGCGCTCCTGAGCCAAGCCGCATCGGGGCTGAGGTTTGTTCCCCGAGCCCAGTTTCCCTTTGCAGAATGCAGCTCCTAGCAGCGCGTTTTGTGCGGTTTCGGAGCTAGGCCCTAGGTGGGGCCCTCCCGAGCTGGCTCTGGGGGGGTTGCTAGGGCCAGTGCACACAGGGCTTCTTCAGGCCAAATCAGCCTTCTCCGCGAAGGAGAAGATGTTTGGAGTTGGTTTCCAGCGGCGGAGACCACCAGCCAAGCAGCAGTGCCCACGGAGCCAGAGGCAGCCCAGACCCTCCCTGGCCCTATGGGGAGCCTAGGGCTAGGTGAGAAGCAGGCAGGCGCTGCGCTCCTGAGCCAAGCCGCATCGGGGCTGAGGTTTGTTCCCCGAGCCCAGTTTCCCTTTGCAGAATGCAGCTCCTAGCAGCGCGTTTTGTGCGGTTTCGGAGCTAGGCCCTAGGTGGGGCCCTCCCGAGCTGGCTCTGGGGGGGTTGCTAGGGCCAGTGCACACAGGGCTTCTTCAGGCCAAATCAGCCTTCTCCGCGAAGGAGAAGACGTTTGGAGGTGGTTTCCAGCGGCGGAGACCACCAGCCAAGCAGCAGTGCCCACGGAGCCAGAGGCAGCCCAGACCCTCCTTGGCCCTATGGGGAGCCTAGGGCTAGGTGAGAAGCAGGCAGGCGCTGCGCTCCTGAGCCAAGCCGCATCGGGGCTGAGGTTTGTTCCCCGAGCCCAGTTTCCCTTTGCAGAATGCAGCTCCTAGCAGCGCGTTTTGTGCGGTTTCGGAGCTAGGCCCTAGGTGGGGCCCTCCCGAGCTGGCTCTGGGGGGGTTGCTAGGGCCAGTGCACACAGGGCTTCTTCAGGCCAAATCAGCCGTCTCCGCGAAGGAGAAGACGTTTGGAGTTGGTTTCCAGCGGCGGAGACCACCAGCCAAGCAGCAGTGCCCACGGACCAGAGGCAGCTCAGACCCTCCCTGGCCCTATGGGGAGCCTAGGGCTAGGTGAGAACCAGCCAGGCGCTGCGCTCCTGAGCCAAGCCGCATCGGGGCTGAGGTTTGTTCCCCGAGCCCAGTTTCCCTTTGCAGAATGCAGCTCCTAGCAGCGCGTTTTGTGCGGTTTCGGAGCTAGGCCCTAGGTGGGGCCCTCCCGAGCTGGCTCTGGGGGGGTTGCTAGGGCCAGTGCACACAGGGCTTCTTCAGGCCAAATCAGCCTTCTCCGCGAAGGAGAAGACGTTTGGAGTTGGTTTCCAGCGGCGGAGACCACCAGCCAAGCAGCAGTGCCCACGGAGCCAGAGGCAGCTCAGACCCTCCCTGGCCCTATGGGGAGCCTAGGGCTAGGTGAGAAGCAGGCAGGCGCTGCGCTCCTGAGCCAAGCCGCATCGGGGCTGAGGTTTGTTCCCCGAGCCCAGTTTCCCCTTGCAGAATGCAGCTCCTAGCAGCGCGTTTTGTGCGGTTTCGGAGCTAGGCCCTAGGTGGGGCCCTCCCGAGCTGGCTCTGGGGGGGTTGCTAGGGCCAGTGCACACAGGGCTTCTTCAGGCCAAATCAGCCTTCTCCGCGAAGGAGAAGACGTTTGGAGTTGGTTTCCAGCGGCGGAGACCACCAGCCAAGCAGCAGTGCCCACGGAGCCAGAGGCAGCCCAGACCCTCCCTGGCCCTATGGGGAGCCTAGGGCTAGGTGAGAAGCAGGCAGGCGCTGCGCTCCTGAGCCAAGCCGCATCGGGGCTGAGGTTTGTTCCCCGAGCCCAGTTTCCCTTTGCAGAATGCAGCTCCTAGCAGCGCGTTTTGTGCGGTTTCGGAGCTAGGCCCTAGGTGGGGCCCTCCCGAGCTGGCTCTGGGGGGGTTGCTAGGGCCAGTGCACACAGGGCTTCTTCAGGCCAAATCAGCCTTCTCCGCGAAGGAGAAGACGTTTGGAGTTGGTTTCCAGCGGCGGAGACCACCAGCCAAGCAGCAGTGCCCACGGAGCCAGAGGCAGCCCAGACCCTCCCTGGCCCTAAGGGGAGCCTAGGGCTAGGTGAGAAGCAGGCAGGCGCTGCGCTCCTGAGCCAAGCCGCATCGGGGCTGAGGTTTGTTCCCCGAGCCCAGTTTCCCTTTGCAGAATGCAGCTCCTAGCAGCGCGTTTTGTGCGGTTTCGGAGCTAGGCCCTAGGTGGGGCCCTCCCGAGCTGGCTCTGGGGGGGGTTGCTAGGGCCAGTGCACACAGGGCTTCTTCAGGCCAAATCAGCCTTCTCCGCGAAGGAGAAGACGTTTGGAGTTGGTTTCCAGCGGCGGAGACCACCAGCCAAGCAGCAGTGCCCACGGAGCCAGAGGCAGCCCAGACCCTCCCTGGCCCTATGGGCAGCCTAGGGCTAGGTGAGAAGCAGGCAGGCGCTGCGCTCCTGAGCCAAGCCGCATCGGGGCTGAGGTTTGTTCCCCGAGCCCAGTTTCCCTTTGCAGAATGCAGCTCCTAGCAGCGCGTTTTGTGCGGTTTCGGAGCTAGGCCCTAGGTGGGGCCCTCCCGAGCTGGCTCTGGGGGGGTTGCTAGGGCCAGTGCACACAGGGCTTCTTCAGGCCAAATCAGCCTTCTCCGCGAAGGAGAAGATGTTTGGAGTTGGTTTCCAGCGGCGGAGACCACCAGCCAAGCAGCAGTGCCCACGGAGCCAGAGGCAGCCCAGACCCTCCCTGGCCCTATGGGGAGCCTAGGGCTAGGTGAGAAGCAGGCAGGCGCTGCGCTCCTGAGCCAAGCCGCATCGGGGCTGAGGTTTGTTCCCCGAGCCCAGTTTCCCTTTGCAGAATGCAGCTCCTAGCAGCGCGTTTTGTGCGGTTTCGGAGCTAGGCCCTAGGTGGGGCCCTCCCGAGCTGGCTCTGGGGGGGTTGCTAGGGCCAGTGCACACAGGGCTTCTTCAGGCCAAATCAGCCTTCTCCGCGAAGGAGAAGACGTTTGGAGTTGGTTTCCAGCGGCGGAGACCACCAGCCAAGCAGCAGTGCCCACGGAGCCAGAGGCAGCCCAGACCCTCCCTGGCCCTAAGGGGAGCCTAGGGCTAGTTGAGAACCAGGCAGGCGCTGCGCTCCTGAGCCAAGCCGCATCGGGGCTGAGGTTTGTTCCCCGAGCCCAGTTTCCCTTTGCAGAATGCAGCTCCTAGCAGCGCGTTTTGTGCGGTTTCGGAGCTAGGCTCTAGGTGGGGCCCTCCCGAGCTGGCTCTGGGGGGTTTGCTAGGGCCAGTGCACACAGGGCTTCTTCAGGCCAAATCAGCCTTCTCCGCGAAGGAGAAGACGTTTGGAGTTGGTTTCCAGCGGCGGAGACCACCAGCCAAGCAGCAGTGCCCACGGAGCCAGAGGCAGCCCAGACCCTCCTTGGCCCTATGGGCAGCCTAGGGCTAGGTGAGAACCAGGCAGGCGCTGCGCTCCTGAGCCAAGCCGCATCGGGGCTGAGGTTTGTTCCCCGAGCTCAGTTTCCCTTTGCAGAATGCAGCTCCTAGCAGCGCGTTTTGTGCGGTTTCGGAGCTAGGCCCTAGGTGGGGCCCTCCCGAGCTGGCTCTGGGGGGGTTGCTAGGGCCAGTGCACACAGGGCTTCTTCAGGCCAAATCAGCCTTCTCCGCGAAGGAGAAGACGTTTGGAGTTGGTTTCCAGCGGCGGAGACCACCAGCCAAGCAGCAGTGCCCACGGAGCCAGAGGCAGCCCAGACCCTCCCTGGCCCTATGGGGAGCCTAGGGCTAGGTGAGAAGCAGGCAGGCGCTGCGCTCCTGAGCCAAGCCGCATCGGGGCTGAGGTTTGTTCCCCGAGCCCAGTTTCCCTTTGCAGAATGCAGCTCCTAGCAGCGCGTTTTGTGCGGTTTCGGAGCTAGGCCCTAGGTGGGGCCCTCCCGAGCTGGCTCTGGGGGGGTTGCTAGGGCCAGTGCACACAGGGCTTCTTCAGGCCAAATCAGCCTTCTCCGCGAAGGAGAAGACGTTTGGAGGTGGTTTCCAGCGGCGGAGACCACCAGCCAAGCAGCAGTGCCCACGGAGCCAGAGGCAGCCCAGACCCTCCTTGGCCCTATGGGCAGCCTAGGGCTAGGTGAGAAGCAGGCAGGCGCTGCGCTCCTGAGCCAAGCCGCATCGGGGCTGAGGTTTGTTCCCCGAGCCCAGTTTCCCTTTGCAGAATGCAGCTCCTAGCAGCGCGTTTTGTGCGGTTTCGGAGCTAGGCCCTAGGTGGGGCCCTCCCGAGCTGGCTCTGGGGGGGTTGCTAGGGCCAGTGCACACAGGGCTTCTTCAGGCCAAATCAGCCTTCTCCGCGAAGGAGAAGACGTTTGGAGTTGGTTTCCAGCGGCGGAGACCACCAGCCAAGCAGCAGTGCCCACGGAGCCAGAGGCAGCCCAGACCCTCCCTGGCCCTAAGGGGAGCCTAGGGCTAGTTGAGAACCAGGCAGGCGCTGCGCTCCTGAGCCAAGCCGCATCGGGGCTGAGGTTTGTTCCCCGAGCCCAGTTTCCCTTTGCAGAATGCAGCTCCTAGCAGCGCGTTTTGTGCGGTTTCGGAGCTAGGCTCTAGGTGGGGCCCTCCCGAGCTGGCTCTGGGGGGTTTGCTAGGGCCAGTGCACACAGGGCTTCTTCAGGCCAAATCAGCCTTCTCCGCGAAGGAGAAGACGTTTGGAGTTGGTTTCCAGCGGCGGAGACCACCAGCCAAGCAGCAGTGCCCACGGAGCCAGAGGCAGCCCAGACCCTCCTTGGCCCTATGGGCAGCCTAGGGCTAGGTGAGAACCAGGCAGGCGCTGCGCTCCTGAGCCAAGCCGCATCGGGGCTGAGGTTTGTTCCCCGAGCCCAGTTTCCCTTTGCAGAATGCAGCTCCTAGCAGCGCGTTTTGTGCGGTTTCGGAGCTAGGCCCTAGGTGGGGCCCTCCCGAGCTGGCTCTGGGGGGGTTGCTAGGGCCAGTGCACACAGGGCTTCTTCAGGCCAAATCAGCCTTCTCCGCGAAGGAGAAGACGTTTGGAGTTGGTTTCCAGCGGCGGAGACCACCAGCCAAGCAGCAGTGCCCACGGAGCCAGAGGCAGCCCAGACCCTCCCTGGCCCTATGGGGAGCCTAGGGCTAGGTGAGAAGCAGGCAGGCGCTGCGCTCCTGAGCCAAGCCGCATCGGGGCTGAGGTTTGTTCCCCGAGCCCAGTTTCCCTTTGCAGAATGCAGCTCCTAGCAGCGCGTTTTGTGCGGTTTCGGAGCTAGGCCCTAGGTGGGGCCCTCCCGAGCTGGCTCTGGGGGGGTTGCTAGGGCCAGTGCACACAGGGCTTCTTCAGGCCAAATCAGCCTTCTCCGCGAAGGAGAAGACGTTTGGAGTTGGTTTCCAGCGGCGGAGACCACCAGCCAAGCAGCAGTGCCCACGGAGCCAGAGGCAGCCCAGACCCTCCTTGGCCCTATGGGCAGCCTAGGGCTAGGTGAGAAGCAGGCAGGCGCTGCGCTCCTGAGCCAAGCCGCATCGGGGCTGAGGTTTGTTCCCCGAGCCCAGTTTCCCTTTGCAGAATGCAGCTCCTAGCAGCGCGTTTTGTGCGGTTTCGGAGCTAGGCCCTAGGTGGGGCCCTCCCGAGCTGGCTCTGGGGGGGTTGCTAGGGCCAGTGCACACAGGGCTTCTTCAGGCCAAATCAGCCTTCTCCGCGAAGGAGAAGACGTTTGGAGGTGGTTTCCAGCGGCGGAGACCACCAGCCAAGCAGCAGTGCCCACGGAGCCAGAGGCAGCCCAGACCCTCCTTGGCCCTATGGGCAGCCTAGGGCTAGGTGAGAACCAGGCAGGCGCTGCGCTCCTGAGCCAAGCCGCATCGGGGCTGAGGTTTGTTCCCCGAGCCCAGTTTCCCTTTGCAGAATGCAGCTCCTAGCAGCGCGTTTTGTGCGGTTTCGGAGCTAGGCCCTAGGTGGGGCCCTCCCGAGCTGGCTCTGGGGGGGTTGCTAGGGCCAGTGCACACAGGGCTTCTTCAGGCCAAATCAGCCTTCTCCGCGAAGGAGAAGACGTTTGGAGTTGGTTTCCAGCGGCGGAGACCACCAGCCAAGCAGCAGTGCCCACGGAGCCAGAGGCAGCTCAGACCCTCCCTGGCCCTATGGGGAGCCTAGGGCTAGGTGAGAACCAGGCAGGCACTGCGCTCCTGAGCCAAGCCGCATCGGGGCTGAGGTTTGTTCCCCGAGCCCAGTTTCCCTTTGCAGAATGCAGCTCCTAGCAGCGCGTTTTGTGCGGTTTCGGAGCTAGGCCCTAGGTGGGGCCCTCCCGAGCTGGCTCTGGGGGGGTTGCTAGGGCCAGTGCACACAGGGCTTCTTCAGGCCAAATCAGCCTTCTCCGCGAAGGAGAAGACGTTTGGAGTTGGTTTCCAGCGGCGGAGACCACCAGCCAAGCAGCAGTGCCCACGGAGCCAGAGGCAGCCCAGACCCTCCCTGGCCCTAAGGGGAGCCTAGGGCTAGGTGAGAACCAGGCAGGCGCTGCGCTCCTGAGCCAAGCCGCATCGGGGCTGAGGTTTGTTCCCCGAGCCCAGTTTCCCTTTGCAGAATGCAGCTCCTAGCAGCGCGTTTTGTGCGGTTTCGGAGCTAGGCTCTAGGTGGGGCCCTCCCGAGCTGGCTCTGGGGGGTTTGCTAGGGCCAGTGCACACAGGGCTTCTTCAGGCCAAATCAGCCTTCTCCGCGAAGGAGAAGACGTTTGGAGTTGGTTTCCAGCGGCGGAGACCACCAGCCAAGCAGCAGTGCCCACGGACCAGAGGCAGCTCAGACCCTCCCTGGCCCTATGGGGAGCCTAGGGCTAGGTGAGAAGCAGGCAGGCGCTGCGCTCCTGAGCCAAGCCGCATCGGGGCTGAGGTTTGTTCCCCGAGCCCAGTTTCCCTTTGCAGAATGCAGCTCCTAGCAGCGCGTTTTGTGCGGTTTCGGAGCTAGGCCCTAGGTGGGGCCCTCCCGAGCTGGCTCTGGGGGGGTTGCTAGGGCCAGTGCACACAGGGCTTCTTCAGGCCAAATCAGCCTTCTCCGCGAAGGAGAAGACGTTTGGAGTTGGTTTCCAGCGGCGGAGACCACCAGCCAAGCAGCAGTGCCCACGGAGCCAGAGGCAGCCCAGACCCTCCCTGGCCCTATGGGGAGCCTAGGGCTAGGTGAGAAGCAGGCAGGCGCTGCGCTCCTGAGCCAAGCCGCATCGGGGCTGAGGTTTGTTCCCCGAGCCCAGTTTCCCTTTGCAGAATGCAGCTCCTAGCAGCGCGTTTTGTGCGGTTTCGGAGCTAGGCCCTAGGTGGGGCCCTCCCGAGCTGGCTCTGGGGGGGTTGCTAGGGCCAGTGCACACAGGGCTTCTTCAGGCCAAATCAGCCTTCTCCGCGAAGGAGAAGACGTTTGGAGTTGGTTTCCAGCGGCGGAGACCACCAGCCAAGCAGCAGTGCCCACGGAGCCAGAGGCAGCCCAGACCCTCCCTGGCCCTATGGGCAGCCTAGGGCTAGGTGAGAACCAGGCAGGCGCTGCGCTCCTGAGCCAAGCCGCATCGGGGCTGAGGTTTGTTCCCCGAGCCCAGTTTCCCTTTGCAGAATGCAGCTCCTAGCAGCGCGTTTTGTGCGGTTTCGGAGCTAGGCCCTAGGTGGGGCCCTCCCGAGCTGGCTCTGGGGGGGTTGCTAGGGCCAGTGCACACAGGGCTTCTTCAGGCCAAATCAGCCTTCTCCGCGAAGGAGAAGACGTTTGGAGTTGGTTTCCAGCGGCGGAGACCACCAGCCAAGCAGCAGTGCCCACGGAGCCAGAGGCAGCCCAGACCCTCCCTGGCCCTATGGGCAGCCTAGGGCTAGGTGAGAAGCAGGCAGGCGCTGCGCTCCTGAGCCAAGCCGCATCGGGGCTGAGGTTTGTTCCCCGAGCCCAGTTTCCCTTTGCAGAATGCAGCTCCTAGCAGCGCGTTTTGTGCGGTTTCGGAGCTAGGCCCTAGGTGGGGCCCTCCCGAGCTGGCTCTGGGGGGGTTGCTAGGGCCAGTGCACACAGGGCTTCTTCAGGCCAAATCAGCCTTCTCCGCGAAGGAGAAGACGTTTGGAGTTGGTTTCCAGCGGCGGAGACCACCAGCCAAGCAGCAGTGCCCACGGAGCCAGAGGCAGCCCAGACCCTCCCTGGCCCTATGGGGAGCCTAGGGCTAGGTGAGAAGCAGGCAGGCGCTGCGCTCCTGAGCCAAGCCGCATCGGGGCTGAGGTTTGTTCCCCGAGCCCAGTTTCCCTTTGCAGAATGCAGCTCCTAGCAGCGCGTTTTGTGCGGTTTTGGAGCTAGGCCCTAGGTGGGGCCCTCCCGAGCTGGCTCTGGGGGGGTTGCTAGGGCCAGTGCACACAGGGCTTCTTCAGGCCAAATCAGCCTTCTCCGCGAAGGAGAAGACGTTTGGAGTTGGTTTCCAGCGGCGGAGACCACCAGCCAAGCAGCAGTGCCCACGGAGCCAGAGGCAGCCCAGACCCTCCCTGGCCCTATGGGGAGCCTAGGGCTAGGTGAGAAGCAGGCAGGCGCTGCGCTCCTGAGCCAAGCCGCATCGGGGCTGAGGTTTGTTCCCCGAGCCCAGTTTCCCTTTGCAGAATGCAGCTCCTAGCAGCGCGTTTTGTGCGGTTTCGGAGCTAGGCCCTAGGTGGGGCCCTCCCGAGCTGGCTCTGGGGGGGTTGCTAGGGCCAGTGCACACAGGGCTTCTTCAGGCCAAATCAGCCTTCTCCGCGAAGGAGAAGACGTTTGGAGTTGGTTTCCAGCGGCGGAGACCACCAGCCAAGCAGCAGTGCCCACGGAGCCAGAGGCAGCCCAGACCCTCCCTGGCCCTAAGGGGAGCCTAGGGCTAGGTGAGAACCAGGCAGGCGCTGCGCTCCTGAGCCAAGCCGCATCGGGGCTGAGGTTTGTTCCCCGAGCCCAGTTTCCCTTTGCAGAATGCAGCTCCTAGCAGCGCGTTTTGTGCGGTTTCGGAGCTAGGCTCTAGGTGGGGCCCTCCCGAGCTGGCTCTGGGGGGTTTGCTAGGGCCAGTGCACACAGGGCTTCTTCAGGCCAAATCAGCCTTCTCCGCGAAGGAGAAGACGTTTGGAGTTGGTTTCCAGCGGCGGAGACCACCAGCCAAGCAGCAGTGCCCACGGAGCCAGAGGCAGCCCAGACCCTCCCTGGCCCTATGGGGAGCCTAGGGCTAGGTGAGAAGCAGGCAGGCGCTGCGCTCCTGAGCCAAGCCGCATCGGGGCTGAGGTTTGTTCCCCGAGCCCAGTTTCCCTTTGCAGAATGCAGCTCCTAGCAGCGCGTTTTGTGCGGTTTCGGAGCTAGGCCCTAGGTGGGGCCCTCCCGAGCTGGCTCTGGGGGGGTTGCTAGGGCCAGTGCACACAGGGCTTCTTCAGGCCAAATCAGCCTTCTCCGCGAAGGAGAAGACGTTTGGAGTTGGTTTCCAGCGGCGGAGACCACCAGCCAAGCAGCAGTGCCCACGGAGCCAGAGGCAGCCCAGACCCTCCCTGGCCCTATGGGGAGCCTAGGGCTAGGTGAGAAGCAGGCAGGCGCTGCGCTCCTGAGCCAAGCCGCATCGGGGCTGAGGTTTGTTCCCCGAGCCCAGTTTCCCTTTGCAGAATGCAGCTCCTAGCAGCGCGTTTTGTGCGGTTTCGGAGCTAGGCCCTAGGTGGGGCCCTCCCGAGCTGGCTCTGGGGGGGTTGCTAGGGCCAGTGCACACAGGGCTTCTTCAGGCCAAATCAGCCTTCTCCGCGAAGGAGAAGACGTTTGGAGTTGGTTTCCAGCGGCGGAGACCACCAGCCAAGCAGCAGTGCCCACGGAGCCAGAGGCAGCCCAGACCCTCCTTGGCCCTATGGGCAGCCTAGGGCTAGGTGAGAAGCAGGCAGGCGCTGCGCTCCTGAGCCAAGCCGCATCGGGGCTGAGGTTTGTTCCCCGAGCCCAGTTTCCCTTTGCAGAATGCAGCTCCTAGCAGCGCGTTTTGTGCGGTTTCGGAGCTAGGCCCTAGGTGGGGCCCTCCCGAGCTGGCTCTGGGGGGGTTGCTAGGGCCAGTGCACACAGGGCTTCTTCAGGCCAAATCAGCCTTCTCCGCGAAGGAGAAGACGTTTGGAGTTGGTTTCCAGCGGCGGAGACCACCAGCCAAGCAGCAGTGCCCACGGAGCCAGAGGCAGCCCAGACCCTCCTTGGCCCTATGGGGAGCCTAGGGCTAGGTGAGAACCAGGCAGGCGCTGCGCTCCTGAGCCAAGCCGCATCGGGGCTGAGGTTTGTTCCCCGAGCCCAGTTTCCCTTTGCAGAATGCAGCTCCTAGCAGCGCGTTTTGTGCGGTTTCGGAGCTAGGCCCTAGGTGGGGCCCTCCCGAGCTGGCTCTGGGGGGGTTGCTAGGGCCAGTGCACACAGGGCTTCTTCAGGCCAAATCAGCCTTCTCCGCGAAGGAGAAGACGTTTGGAGTTGGTTTCCAGCGGCGGAGACCACCAGCCAAGCAGCAGTGCCCACGGAGCCAGAGGCAGCTCAGACCCTCCCTGGCCCTATGGGGAGCCTAGGGCTAGGTGAGAACCAGGCAGGCGCTGCGCTCCTGAGCCAAGCCGCATCGGGGCTGAGGTTTGTTCCCCGAGCCCAGTTTCCCTTTGCAGAATGCAGCTCCTAGCAGCGCGTTTTGTGCGGTTTCGGAGCTAGGCCCTAGGTGGGGCCCTCCCGAGCTGGCTCTGGGGGGGTTGCTAGGGCCAGTGCACACAGGGCTTCTTCAGGCCAAATCAGCCTTCTCCGCGAAGGAGAAGACGTTTGGAGTTGGTTTCCAGCGGCGGAGACCACCAGCCAAGCAGCAGTGCCCACGGAGCCAGAGGCAGCTCAGACCCTCCCTGGCCCTATGGGGAGCCTAGGGCTAGGTGAGAACCAGGCAGGCGCTGCGCTCCTGAGCCAAGCCGCATCGGGGCTGAGGTTTGTTCCCCGAGCCCAGTTTCCCTTTGCAGAATGCAGCTCCTAGCAGCGCGTTTTGTGCGGTTTCGGAGCTAGGCCCTAGGTGGGGCCCTCCCGAGCTGGCTCTGGGGGGGTTGCTAGGGCCAGTGCACACAGGGCTTCTTCAGGCCAAATCAGCCTTCTCCGCGAAGGAGAAGACGTTTGGAGTTGGTTTCCAGCGGCGGAGACCACCAGCCAAGCAGCAGTGCCCACGGAGCCAGAGGCAGCCCAGACCCTCCCTGGCCCTATGGGGAGCCTAGGGCTAGGTGAGAAGCAGGCAGGCGCTGCGCTCCTGAGCCAAGCCGCATCGGGGCTGAGGTTTGTTCCCCGAGCCCAGTTTCCCTTTGCAGAATGCAGCTCCTAGCAGCGCGTTTTGTGCGGTTTCGGAGCTAGGCCCTAGGTGGGGCCCTCCCGAGCTGGCTCTGGGGGGGTTGCTAGGGCCAGTGCACACAGGGCTTCTTCAGGCCAAATCAGCCTTCTCCGCGAAGGAGAAGACGTTTGGAGTTGGTTTCCAGCGGCGGAGACCACCAGCCAAGCAGCAGTGCCCACGGAGCCAGAGGCAGCCCAGACCCTCCCTGGCCCTATGGGGAGCCTAGGGCTAGGTGAGAACCAGGCAGGCGCTGCGCTCCTGAGCCAAGCCGCATCGGGGCTGAGGTTTGTTCCCCGAGCCCAGTTTCCCTTTGCAGAATGCAGCTCCTAGCAGCGCGTTTTGTGCGGTTTCGGAGCTAGGCCCTAGGTGGGGCCCTCCCGAGCTGGCTCTGGGGGGGTTGCTAGGGCCAGTGCACACAGGGCTTCTTCAGGCCAAATCAGCCTTCTCCGCGAAGGAGAAGACGTTTGGAGTTGGTTTCCAGCGGCGGAGACCACCAGCCAAGCAGCAGTGCCCACGGAGCCAGAGGCAGCCCAGACCCTCCCTGGCCCTATGGGGAGCCTAGGGCTAGGTGAGAAGCAGGCAGGCGCTGCGCTCCTGAGCCAAGCCGCATCGGGGCTGAGGTTTGTTCCCCGAGCCCAGTTTCCCTTTGCAGAATGCAGCTCCTAGCAGCGCGTTTTGTGCGGTTTCGGAGCTAGGCCCTAGGTGGGGCCCTCCCGAGCTGGCTCTGGGGGGGTTGCTAGGGCCAGTGCACACAGGGCTTCTTCAGGCCAAATCAGCCTTCTCCGCGAAGGAGAAGACGTTTGGAGTTGGTTTCCAGCGGCGGAGACCACCAGCCAAGCAGCAGTGCCCACGGAGCCAGAGGCAGCCCAGACCCTCCCTGGCCCTATGGGGAGCCTAGGGCTAGGTGAGAAGCAGGCAGGCGCTGCGCTCCTGAGCCAAGCCGCATCGGGGCTGAGGTTTGTTCCCCGAGCCCAGTTTCCCTTTGCAGAATGCAGCTCCTAGCAGCGCGTTTTGTGCGGTTTCGGAGCTAGGCCCTAGGTGGGGCCCTCCCGAGCTGGCTCTGGGGGGGTTGCTAGGGCCAGTGCACACAGGGCTTCTTCAGGCCAAATCAGCCTTCTCCGCGAAGGAGAAGACGTTTGGAGTTGGTTTCCAGCGGCGGAGACCACCAGCCAAGCAGCAGTGCCCACGGAGCCAGAGGCAGCCCAGACCCTCCCTGGCCCTATGGGCAGCCTAGGGCTAGGTGAGAAGCAGGCAGGCGCTGCGCTCCTGAGCCAAGCCGCATCGGGGCTGAGGTTTGTTCCCCGAGCCCAGTTTCCCTTTGCAGAATGCAGCTCCTAGCAGCGCGTTTTGTGCGGTTTCGGAGCTAGGCCCTAGGTGGGGCCCTCCCGAGCTGGCTCTGGGGGGGTTGCTAGGGCCAGTGCACACAGGGCTTCTTCAGGCCAAATCAGCCTTCTCCGCGAAGGAGAAGACGTTTGGAGTTGGTTTCCAGCGGCGGAGACCACCAGCCAAGCAGCAGTGCCCACGGAGCCAGAGGCAGCCCAGACCCTCCCTGGCCCTATGGGGAGCCTAGGGCTAGGTGAGAACCAGGCAGGCGCTGCGCTCCTGAGCCAAGCCGCATCGGGGCTGAGGTTTGTTCCCCGAGCCCAGTTTCCCTTTGCAGAATGCAGCTCCTAGCAGCGCGTTTTGTGCGGTTTCGGAGCTAGGCTCTAGGTGGGGCCCTCCCGAGCTGGCTCTGGGGGGTTTGCTAGGGCCAGTGCACACAGGGCTTCTTCAGGCCAAATCAGCCTTCTCCGCGAAGGAGAAGACGTTTGGAGTTGGTTTCCAGCGGCGGAGACCACCAGCCAAGCAGCAGTGCCCACGGAGCCAGAGGCAGCCCAGACCCTCCTTGGCCCTATGGGGAGCCTAGGGCTAGGTGAGAAGCAGGCAGGCGCTGCGCTCCTGAGCCAAGCCGCATCGGGGCTGAGGTTTGTTCCCCGAGCCCAGTTTCCCTTTGCAGAATGCAGCTCCTAGCAGCGCGTTTTGTGCGGTTTCGGAGCTAGGCCCTAGGTGGGGCCCTCCCGAGCTGGCTCTGGGGGGGTTGCTAGGGCCAGTGCACACAGGGCTTCTTCAGGCCAAATCAGCCTTCTCCGCGAAGGAGAAGACGTTTGGAGTTGGTTTCCAGCGGCGGAGACCACCAGCCAAGCAGCAGTGCCCACGGAGCCAGAGGCAGCCCAGACCCTCCCTGGCCCTATGGGGAGCCTAGGGCTAGGTGAGAAGCAGGCAGGCGCTGCGCTCCTGAGCCAAGCCGCATCGGGGCTGAGGTTTGTTCCCCGAGCCCAGTTTCCCTTTGCAGAATGCAGCTCCTAGCAGCGCGTTTTGTGCGGTTTCGGAGCTAGGCCCTAGGTGGGGCCCTCCCGAGCTGGCTCTGGGGGGGTTGCTAGGGCCAGTGCACACAGGGCTTCTTCAGGCCAAATCAGCCTTCTCCGCGAAGGAGAAGACGTTTGGAGTTGGTTTCCAGCGGCGGAGACCACCAGCCAAGCAGCAGTGCCCACGGAGCCAGAGGCAGCCCAGACCCTCCTTGGCCCTATGGGCAGCCTAGGGCTAGGTGAGAAGCAGGCAGGCGCTGCGCTCCTGAGCCAAGCCGCATCGGGGCTGAGGTTTGTTCCCCGAGCCCAGTTTCCCTTTGCAGAATGCAGCTCCTAGCAGCGCGTTTTGTGCGGTTTCGGAGCTAGGCCCTAGGTGGGGCCCTCCCGAGCTGGCTCTGGGGGGGTTGCTAGGGCCAGTGCACACAGGGCTTCTTCAGGCCAAATCAGCCTTCTCCGCGAAGGAGAAGACGTTTGGAGTTGGTTTCCAGCGGCGGAGACCACCAGCCAAGCAGCAGTGCCCACGGAGCCAGAGGCAGCCCAGACCCTCCTTGGCCCTATGGGCAGCCTAGGGCTAGGTGAGAACCAGGCAGGCGCTGCGCTCCTGAGCCAAGCCGCATCGGGGCTGAGGTTTGTTCCCCGAGCCCAGTTTCCCTTTGCAGAATGCAGCTCCTAGCAGCGCGTTTTGTGCGGTTTCGGAGCTAGGCCCTAGGTGGGGCCCTCCCGAGCTGGCTCTGGGGGGGTTGCTAGGGCCAGTGCACACAGGGCTTCTTCAGGCCAAATCAGCCTTCTCCGCGAAGGAGAAGACGTTTGGAGTTGGTTTCCAGCGGCGGAGACCACCAGCCAAGCAGCAGTGCCCACGGAGCCAGAGGCAGCTCAGACCCTCCCTGGCCCTATGGGGAGCCTAGGGCTAGGTGAGAACCAGGCAGGCGCTGCGCTCCTGAGCCAAGCCGCATCGGGGCTGAGGTTTGTTCCCCGAGCCCAGTTTCCCTTTGCAGAATGCAGCTCCTAGCAGCGCGTTTTGTGCGGTTTCGGAGCTAGGCCCTAGGTGGGGCCCTCCCGAGCTGGCTCTGGGGGGGTTGCTAGGGCCAGTGCACACAGGGCTTCTTCAGGCCAAATCAGCCTTCTCCGCGAAGGAGAAGACGTTTGGAGTTGGTTTCCAGCGGCGGAGACCACCAGCCAAGCAGCAGTGCCCACGGAGCCAGAGGCAGCTCAGACCCTCCCTGGCCCTATGGGGAGCCTAGGGCTAGGTGAGAACCAGGCAGGCGCTGCGCTCCTGAGCCAAGCCGCATCGGGGCTGAGGTTTGTTCCCCGAGCCCAGTTTCCCTTTGCAGAATGCAGCTCCTAGCAGCGCGTTTTGTGCGGTTTCGGAGCTAGGCCCTAGGTGGGGCCCTCCCGAGCTGGCTCTGGGGGGGTTGCTAGGGCCAGTGCACACAGGGCTTCTTCAGGCCAAATCAGCCTTCTCCGCGAAGGAGAAGACGTTTGGAGTTGGTTTCCAGCGGCGGAGACCACCAGCCAAGCAGCAGTGCCCACGGAGCCAGAGGCAGCCCAGACCCTCCCTGGCCCTATGGGGAGCCTAGGGCTAGGTGAGAAGCAGGCAGGCGCTGCGCTCCTGAGCCAAGCCGCATCGGGGCTGAGGTTTGTTCCCCGAGCCCAGTTTCCCTTTGCAGAATGCAGCTCCTAGCAGCGCGTTTTGTGCGGTTTCGGAGCTAGGCCCTAGGTGGGGCCCTCCCGAGCTGGCTCTGGGGGGGTTGCTAGGGCCAGTGCACACAGGGCTTCTTCAGGCCAAATCAGCCTTCTCCGCGAAGGAGAAGACGTTTGGAGTTGGTTTCCAGCGGCGGAGACCACCAGCCAAGCAGCAGTGCCCACGGAGCCAGAGGCAGCTCAGACCCTCCCTGGCCCTATGGGGAGCCTAGGGCTAGGTGAGAAGCAGGCAGGCGCTGCGCTCCTGAGCCAAGCCGCATCGGGGCTGAGGTTTGTTCCCCGAGCCCAGTTTCCCTTTGCAGAATGCAGCTCCTAGCAGCGCGTTTTGTGCGGTTTCGGAGCTAGGCCCTAGGTGGGGCCCTCCCGAGCTGGCTCTGGGGGGGTTGCTAGGGCCAGTGCACACAGGGCTTCTTCAGGCCAAATCAGCCTTCTCCGCGAAGGAGAAGACGTTTGGAGTTGGTTTCCAGCGGCGGAGACCACCAGCCAAGCAGCAGTGCCCACGGAGCCAGAGGCAGCCCAGACCCTCCCTGGCCCTATGGGGAGCCTAGGGCTAGGTGAGAAGCAGGCAGGCGCTGCGCTCCTGAGCCAAGCCGCATCGGGGCTGAGGTTTGTTCCCCGAGCCCAGTTTCCCTTTGCAGAATGCAGCTCCTAGCAGCGCGTTTTGTGCGGTTTCGGAGCTAGGCCCTAGGTGGGGCCCTCCCGAGCTGGCTCTGGGGGGGTTGCTAGGGCCAGTGCACACAGGGCTTCTTCAGGCCAAATCAGCCTTCTCCGCGAAGGAGAAGACGTTTGGAGTTGGTTTCCAGCGGCGGAGACCACCAGCCAAGCAGCAGTGCCCACGGAGCCAGAGGCAGCCCAGACCCTCCCTGGCCCTATGGGGAGCCTAGGGCTAGGTGAGAAGCAGGCAGGCGCTGCGCTCCTGAGCCAAGCCGCATCGGGGCTGAGGTTTGTTCCCCGAGCCCAGTTTCCCTTTGCAGAATGCAGCTCCTAGCAGCGCGTTTTGTGCGGTTTCGGAGCTAGGCCCTAGGTGGGGCCCTCCCGAGCTGGCTCTGGGGGGGTTGCTAGGGCCAGTGCACACAGGGCTTCTTCAGGCCAAATCAGCCTTCTCCGCGAAGGAGAAGACGTTTGGAGTTGGTTTCCAGCGGCGGAGACCACCAGCCAAGCAGCAGTGCCCACGGAGCCAGAGGCAGCCCAGACCCTCCTTGGCCCTATGGGCAGCCTAGGGCTAGGTGAGAAGCAGGCAGGCGCTGCGCTCCTGAGCCAAGCCGCATCGGGGCTGAGGTTTGTTCCCCGAGCCCAGTTTCCCTTTGCAGAATGCAGCTCCTAGCAGCGCGTTTTGTGCGGTTTCGGAGCTAGGCCCTAGGTGGGGCCCTCCCGAGCTGGCTCTGGGGGGGTTGCTAGGGCCAGTGCACACAGGGCTTCTTCAGGCCAAATCAGCCTTCTCCGCGAAGGAGAAGACGTTTGGAGTTGGTTTCCAGCGGCGGAGACCACCAGCCAAGCAGCAGTGCCCACGGAGCCAGAGGCAGCCCAGACCCTCCTTGGCCCTATAGGCAGCCTAGGGCTAGGTGAGAACCAGGCAGGCGCTGCGCTCCTGAGCCAAGCCGCATCGGGGCTGAGGTTTGTTCCCCGAGCCCAGTTTCCCTTTGCAGAATGCAGCTCCTAGCAGCGCGTTTTGTGCGGTTTCGGAGCTAGGCCCTAGGTGGGGCCCTCCCGAGCTGGCTCTGGGGGGGTTGCTAGGGCCAGTGCACACAGGGCTTCTTCAGGCCAAATCAGCCTTCTCCGCGAAGGAGAAGACGTTTGGAGTTGGTTTCCAGCGGCGGAGACCACCAGCCAAGCAGCAGTGCCCACGGAGCCAGAGGCAGCTCAGACCCTCCCTGGCCCTATGGGGAGCCTAGGGCTAGGTGAGAACCAGGCAGGCGCTGCGCTCCTGAGCCAAGCCGCATCGGGGCTGAGGTTTGTTCCCCGAGCCCAGTTTCCCTTTGCAGAATGCAGCTCCTAGCAGCGCGTTTTGTGCGGTTTCGGAGCTAGGCCCTAGGTGGGGCCCTCCCGAGCTGGCTCTGGGGGGGTTGCTAGGGCCAGTGCACACAGGGCTTCTTCAGGCCAAATCAGCCTTCTCCGCGAAGGAGAAGACGTTTGGAGTTGGTTTCCAGCGGCGGAGACCACCAGCCAAGCAGCAGTGCCCACGGAGCCAGAGGCAGCTCAGACCCTCCCTGGCCCTATGGGGAGCCTAGGGCTAGGTGAGAAGCAGGCAGGCGCTGCGCTCCTGAGCCAAGCCGCATCGGGGCTGAGGTTTGTTCCCCGAGCCCAGTTTCCCTTTGCAGAATGCAGCTCCTAGCAGCGCGTTTTGTGCGGTTTCGGAGCTAGGCCCTAGGTGGGGCCCTCCCGAGCTGGCTCTGGGGGGGTTGCTAGGGCCAGTGCACACAGGGCTTCTTCAGGCCAAATCAGCCTTCTCCGCGAAGGAGAAGACGTTTGGAGTTGGTTTCCAGCGGCGGAGACCACCAGCCAAGCAGCAGTGCCCACGGAGCCAGAGGCAGCCCAGACCCTCCCTGGCCCTATGGGGAGCCTAGGGCTAGGTGAGAAGCAGGCAGGCGCTGCGCTCCTGAGCCAAGCCGCATCGGGGCTGAGGTTTGTTCCCCGAGCCCAGTTTCCCTTTGCAGAATGCAGCTCCTAGCAGCGCGTTTTGTGCGGTTTCGGAGCTAGGCCCTAGGTGGGGCCCTCCCGAGCTGGCTCTGGGGGGGTTGCTAGGGCCAGTGCACACAGGGCTTCTTCAGGCCAAATCAGCCTTCTCCGCGAAGGAGAAGACGTTTGGAGTTGGTTTCCAGCGGCGGAGACCACCAGCCAAGCAGCAGTGCCCACGGAGCCAGAGGCAGCTCAGACCCTCCCTGGCCCTATGGGGAGCCTAGGGCTAGGTGAGAACCAGGCAGGCGCTGCGCTCCTGAGCCAAGCCGCATCGGGGCTGAGGTTTGTTCCCCGAGCCCAGTTTCCCTTTGCAGAATGCAGCTCCTAGCAGCGCGTTTTGTGCGGTTTCGGAGCTAGGCCCTAGGTGGGGCCCTCCCGAGCTGGCTCTGGGGGGGTTGCTAGGGCCAGTGCACACAGGGCTTCTTCAGGCCAAATCAGCCTTCTCCGCGAAGGAGAAGACGTTTGGAGTTGGTTTCCAGCGGCGGAGACCACCAGCCAAGCAGCAGTGCCCACGGAGCCAGAGGCAGCCCAGACCCTCCCTGGCCCTATGGGGAGCCTAGGGCTAGGTGAGAAGCAGGCAGGCGCTGCGCTCCTGAGCCAAGCCGCATCGGGGCTGAGGTTTGTTCCCCGAGCCCAGTTTCCCTTTGCAGAATGCAGCTCCTAGCAGCGCGTTTTGTGCGGTTTCGGAGCTAGGCCCTAGGTGGGGCCCTCCCGAGCTGGCTCTGGGGGGGTTGCTAGGGCCAGTGCACACAGGGCTTCTTCAGGCCAAATCAGCCTTCTCCGCGAAGGAGAAGACGTTTGGAGTTGGTTTCCAGCGGCGGAGACCACCAGCCAAGCAGCAGTGCCCACGGAGCCAGAGGCAGCCCAGACCCTCCCTGGCCCTATGGGGAGCCTAGGGCTAGGTGAGAAGCAGGCAGGCGCTGCGCTCCTGAGCCAAGCCGCATCGGGGCTGAGGTTTGTTCCCCGAGCCCAGTTTCCCTTTGCAGAATGCAGCTCCTAGCAGCGCGTTTTGTGCGGTTTCGGAGCTAGGCCCTAGGTGGGGCCCTCCCGAGCTGGCTCTGGGGGGGTTGCTAGGGCCAGTGCACACAGGGCTTCTTCAGGCCAAATCAGCCTTCTCCGCGAAGGAGAAGACGTTTGGAGTTGGTTTCCAGCGGCGGAGACCACCAGCCAAGCAGCAGTGCCCACGGAGCCAGAGGCAGCCCAGACCCTCCCTGGCCCTATGGGGAGCCTAGGGCTAGGTGAGAAGCAGGCAGGCGCTGCGCTCCTGAGCCAAGCCGCATCGGGGCTGAGGTTTGTTCCCCGAGCCCAGTTTCCCTTTGCAGAATGCAGCTCCTAGCAGCGCGTTTTGTGCGGTTTCGGAGCTAGGCCCTAGGTGGGGCCCTCCCGAGCTGGCTCTGGGGGGGTTGCTAGGGCCAGTGCACACAGGGCTTCTTCAGGCCAAATCAGCCTTCTCCGCGAAGGAGAAGACGTTTGGAGTTGGTTTCCAGCGGCGGAGACCACCAGCCAAGCAGCAGTGCCCACGGAGCCAGAGGCAGCCCAGACCCTCCCTGGCCCTAAGGGGAGCCTAGGGCTAGGTGAGAACCAGGCAGGCGCTGCGCTCCTGAGCCAAGCCGCATCGGGGCTGAGGTTTGTTCCCCGAGCCCAGTTTCCCATTGCAGAATGCAGCTCCTAGCAGCGCGTTTTGTGCGGTTTCGGAGCTAGGCTCTAGGTGGGGCCCTCCCGAGCTGGCTCTGGGGGGTTTGCTAGGGCCAGTGCACACAGGGCTTCTTCAGGCCAAATCAGCCTTCTCCGCGAAGGAGAAGACGTTTGGAGTTGGTTTCCAGCGGCGGAGACCACCAGCCAAGCAGCAGTGCCCACGGAGCCAGAGGCAGCCCAGACCCTCCTTGGCCCTATGGGGAGCCTAGGGCTAGGTGAGAAGCAGGCAGGCGCTGCGCTCCTGAGCCAAGCCGCATCGGGGCTGAGGTTTGTTCCCCGAGCCCAGTTTCCCTTTGCAGAATGCAGCTCCTAGCAGCGCGTTTTGTGCGGTTTCGGAGCTAGGCCCTAGGTGGGGCCCTCCCGAGCTGGCTCTGGGGGGGTTGCTAGGGCCAGTGCACACAGGGCTTCTTCAGGCCAAATCAGCCTTCTCCGCGAAGGAGAAGACGTTTGGAGTTGGTTTCCAGCGGCGGAGACCACCAGCCAAGCAGCAGTGCCCACGGAGCCAGAGGCAGCCCAGACCCTCCCTGGCCCTATGGGGAGCCTAGGGCTAGGTGAGAAGCAGGCAGGCGCTGCGCTCCTGAGCCAAGCCGCATCGGGGCTGAGGTTTGTTCCCCGAGCCCAGTTTCCCTTTGCAGAATGCAGCTCCTAGCAGCGCGTTTTGTGCGGTTTCGGAGCTAGGCCCTAGGTGGGGCCCTCCCGAGCTGGCTCTGGGGGGGTTGCTAGGGCCAGTGCACACAGGGCTTCTTCAGGCCAAATCAGCCTTCTCCGCGAAGGAGAAGACGTTTGGAGTTGGTTTCCAGCGGCGGAGACCACCAGCCAAGCAGCAGTGCCCACGGAGCCAGAGGCAGCCCAGACCCTCCTTGGCCCTATGGGCAGCCTAGGGCTAGGTGAGAAGCAGGCAGGCGCTGCGCTCCTGAGCCAAGCCGCATCGGGGCTGAGGTTTGTTCCCCGAGCCCAGTTTCCCTTTGCAGAATGCAGCTCCTAGCAGCGCGTTTTGTGCGGTTTCGGAGCTAGGCCCTAGGTGGGGCCCTCCCGAGCTGGCTCTGGGGGGGTTGCTAGGGCCAGTGCACACAGGGCTTCTTCAGGCCAAATCAGCCTTCTCCGCGAAGGAGAAGACGTTTGGAGTTGGTTTCCAGCGGCGGAGACCACCAGCCAAGCAGCAGTGCCCACGGAGCCAGAGGCAGCCCAGACCCTCCTTGGCCCTATAGGCAGCCTAGGGCTAGGTGAGAACCAGGCAGGCGCTGCGCTCCTGAGCCAAGCCGCATCGGGGCTGAGGTTTGTTCCCCGAGCCCAGTTTCCCTTTGCAGAATGCAGCTCCTAGCAGCGCGTTTTGTGCGGTTTCGGAGCTAGGCCCTAGGTGGGGCCCTCCCGAGCTGGCTCTGGGGGGGTTGCTAGGGCCAGTGCACACAGGGCTTCTTCAGGCCAAATCAGCCTTCTCCGCGAAGGAGAAGACGTTTGGAGTTGGTTTCCAGCGGCGGAGACCACCAGCCAAGCAGCAGTGCCCACGGAGCCAGAGGCAGCTCAGACCCTCCCTGGCCCTATGGGGAGCCTAGGGCTAGGTGAGAACCAGGCAGGCGCTGCGCTCCTGAGCCAAGCCGCATCGGGGCTGAGGTTTGTTCCCCGAGCCCAGTTTCCCTTTGCAGAATGCAGCTCCTAGCAGCGCGTTTTGTGCGGTTTCGGAGCTAGGCCCTAGGTGGGGCCCTCCCGAGCTGGCTCTGGGGGGGTTGCTAGGGCCAGTGCACACAGGGCTTCTTCAGGCCAAATCAGCCTTCTCCGCGAAGGAGAAGACGTTTGGAGTTGGTTTCCAGCGGCGGAGACCACCAGCCAAGCAGCAGTGCCCACGGAGCCAGAGGCAGCTCAGACCCTCCCTGGCCCTATGGGGAGCCTAGGGCTAGGTGAGAACCAGGCAGGCGCTGCGCTCCTGAGCCAAGCCGCATCGGGGCTGAGGTTTGTTCCCCGAGCCCAGTTTCCCTTTGCAGAATGCAGCTCCTAGCAGCGCGTTTTGTGCGGTTTCGGAGCTAGGCCCTAGGTGGGGCCCTCCCGAGCTGGCTCTGGGGGGGTTGCTAGGGCCAGTGCACACAGGGCTTCTTCAGGCCAAATCAGCCTTCTCCGCGAAGGAGAAGACGTTTGGAGTTGGTTTCCAGCGGCGGAGACCACCAGCCAAGCAGCAGTGCCCACGGAGCCAGAGGCAGCCCAGACCCTCCCTGGCCCTATGGGGAGCCTAGGGCTAGGTGAGAAGCAGGCAGGCGCTGCGCTCCTGAGCCAAGCCGCATCGGGGCTGAGGTTTGTTCCCCGAGCCCAGTTTCCCTTTGCAGAATGCAGCTCCTAGCAGCGCGTTTTGTGCGGTTTCGGAGCTAGGCCCTAGGTGGGGCCCTCCCGAGCTGGCTCTGGGGGGGTTGCTAGGGCCAGTGCACACAGGGCTTCTTCAGGCCAAATCAGCCTTCTCCGCGAAGGAGAAGACGTTTGGAGTTGGTTTCCAGCGGCGGAGACCACCAGCCAAGCAGCAGTGCCCACGGAGCCAGAGGCAGCCCAGACCCTCCCTGGCCCTATGGGGAGCCTAGGGCTAGGTGAGAAGCAGGCAGGCGCTGCGCTCCTGAGCCAAGCCGCATCGGGGCTGAGGTTTGTTCCCCGAGCCCAGTTTCCCTTTGCAGAATGCAGCTCCTAGCAGCGCGTTTTGTGCGGTTTCGGAGCTAGGCCCTAGGTGGGGCCCTCCCGAGCTGGCTCTGGGGGGGTTGCTAGGGCCAGTGCACACAGGGCTTCTTCAGGCCAAATCAGCCTTCTCCGCGAAGGAGAAGACGTTTGGAGTTGGTTTCCAGCGGCGGAGACCACCAGCCAAGCAGCAGTGCCCACGGAGCCAGAGGCAGCCCAGACCCTCCCTGGCCCTATGGGGAGCCTAGGGCTAGGTGAGAAGCAGGCAGGCGCTGCGCTCCTGAGCCAAGCCGCATCGGGGCTGAGGTTTGTTCCCCGAGCCCAGTTTCCCTTTGCAGAATGCAGCTCCTAGCAGCGCGTTTTGTGCGGTTTCGGAGCTAGGCCCTAGGTGGGGCCCTCCCGAGCTGGCTCTGGGGGGGTTGCTAGGGCCAGTGCACACAGGGCTTCTTCAGGCCAAATCAGCCTTCTCCGCGAAGGAGAAGACGTTTGGAGTTGGTTTCCAGCGGCGGAGACCACCAGCCAAGCAGCAGTGCCCACGGAGCCAGAGGCAGCCCAGACCCTCCCTGGCCCTATGGGGAGCCTAGGGCTAGGTGAGAAGCAGGCAGGCGCTGCGCTCCTGAGCCAAGCCGCATCGGGGCTGAGGTTTGTTCCCCGAGCCCAGTTTCCCTTTGCAGAATGCAGCTCCTAGCAGCGCGTTTTGTGCGGTTTCGGAGCTAGGCCCTAGGTGGGGCCCTCCCGAGCTGGCTCTGGGGGGGTTGCTAGGGCCAGTGCACACAGGGCTTCTTCAGGCCAAATCAGCCTTCTCCGCGAAGGAGAAGACGTTTGGAGTTGGTTTCCAGCGGCGGAGACCACCAGCCAAGCAGCAGTGCCCACGGAGCCAGAGGCAGCTCAGACCCTCCCTGGCCCTATGGGGAGCCTAGGGCTAGGTGAGAAGCAGGCAGGCGCTGCGCTCCTGAGCCAAGCCGCATCGGGGCTGAGGTTTGTTCCCCGAGCCCAGTTTCCCTTTGCAGAATGCAGCTCCTAGCAGCGCGTTTTGTGCGGTTTCGGAGCTAGGCCCTAGGTGGGGCCCTCCCGAGCTGGCTCTGGGGGGGTTGCTAGGGCCAGTGCACACAGGGCTTCTTCAGGCCAAATCAGCCTTCTCCGCGAAGGAGAAGACGTTTGGAGTTGGTTTCCAGCGGCGGAGACCACCAGCCAAGCAGCAGTGCCCACGGAGCCAGAGGCAGCCCAGACCCTCCCTGGCCCTATGGGGAGCCTAGGGCTAGGTGAGAAGCAGGCAGGCGCTGCGCTCCTGAGCCAAGCCGCATCGGGGCTGAGGTTTGTTCCCCGAGCCCAGTTTCCCTTTGCAGAATGCAGCTCCTAGCAGCGCGTTTTGTGCGGTTTCGGAGCTAGGCCCTAGGTGGGGCCCTCCCGAGCTGGCTCTGGGGGGGTTGCTAGGGCCAGTGCACACAGGGCTTCTTCAGGCCAAATCAGCCTTCTCCGCGAAGGAGAAGACGTTTGGAGTTGGTTTCCAGCGGCGGAGACCACCAGCCAAGCAGCAGTGCCCACGGAGCCAGAGGCAGCCCAGACCCTCCCTGGCCCTATGGGGAGCCTAGGGCTAGGTGAGAAGCAGGCAGGCGCTGCGCTCCTGAGCCAAGCCGCATCGGGGCTGAGGTTTGTTCCCCGAGCCCAGTTTCCCTTTGCAGAATGCAGCTCCTAGCAGCGCGTTTTGTGCGGTTTCGGAGCTAGGCCCTAGGTGGGGCCCTCCCGAGCTGGCTCTGGGGGGGTTGCTAGGGCCAGTGCACACAGGGCTTCTTCAGGCCAAATCAGCCTTCTCCGCGAAGGAGAAGACGTTTGGAGTTGGTTTCCAGCGGCGGAGACCACCAGCCAAGCAGCAGTGCCCACGGAGCCAGAGGCAGCCCAGACCCTCCCTGGCCCTATGGGGAGCCTAGGGCTAGGTGAGAAGCAGGCAGGCGCTGCGCTCCTGAGCCAAGCCGCATCGGGGCTGAGGTTTGTTCCCCGAGCCCAGTTTCCCTTTGCAGAATGCAGCTCCTAGCAGCGCGTTTTGTGCGGTTTCGGAGCTAGGCCCTAGGTGGGGCCCTCCCGAGCTGGCTCTGGGGGGGTTGCTAGGGCCAGTGCACACAGGGCTTCTTCAGGCCAAATCAGCCTTCTCCGCGAAGGAGAAGACGTTTGGAGTTGGTTTCCAGCGGCGGAGACCACCAGCCAAGCAGCAGTGCCCACGGAGCCAGAGGCAGCTCAGACCCTCCCTGGCCCTATGGGGAGCCTAGGGCTAGGTGAGAAGCAGGCAGGCGCTGCGCTCCTGAGCCAAGCCGCATCGGGGCTGAGGTTTGTTCCCCGAGCCCAGTTTCCCTTTGCAGAATGCAGCTCCTAGCAGCGCGTTTTGTGCGGTTTCGGAGCTAGGCCCTAGGTGGGGCCCTCCCGAGCTGGCTCTGGGGGGGTTGCTAGGGCCAGTGCACACAGGGCTTCTTCAGGCCAAATCAGCCTTCTCCGCGAAGGAGAAGACGTTTGGAGTTGGTTTCCAGCGGCGGAGACCACCAGCCAAGCAGCAGTGCCCACGGAGCCAGAGGCAGCCCAGACCCTCCCTGGCCCTATGGGGAGCCTAGGGCTAGGTGAGAAGCAGGCAGGCGCTGCGCTCCTGAGCCAAGCCGCATCGGGGCTGAGGTTTGTTCCCCGAGCCCAGTTTCCCTTTGCAGAATGCAGCTCCTAGCAGCGCGTTTTGTGCGGTTTCGGAGCTAGGCCCTAGGTGGGGCCCTCCCGAGCTGGCTCTGGGGGGGTTGCTAGGGCCAGTGCACACAGGGCTTCTTCAGGCCAAATCAGCCTTCTCCGCGAAGGAGAAGACGTTTGGAGTTGGTTTCCAGCGGCGGAGACCACCAGCCAAGCAGCAGTGCCCACGGAGCCAGAGGCAGCCCAGACCCTCCCTGGCCCTATGGGGAGCCTAGGGCTAGGTGAGAAGCAGGCAGGCGCTGCGCTCCTGAGCCAAGCCGCATCGGGGCTGAGGTTTGTTCCCCGAGCCCAGTTTCCCTTTGCAGAATGCAGCTCCTAGCAGCGCGTTTTGTGCGGTTTCGGAGCTAGGCCCTAGGTGGGGCCCTCCCGAGCTGGCTCTGGGGGGGTTGCTAGGGCCAGTGCACACAGGGCTTCTTCAGGCCAAATCAGCCTTCTCCGCGAAGGAGAAGACGTTTGGAGTTGGTTTCCAGCGGCGGAGACCACCAGCCAAGCAGCAGTGCCCACGGAGCCAGAGGCAGCCCAGACCCTCCCTGGCCCTATGGGGAGCCTAGGGCTAGGTGAGAAGCAGGCAGGCGCTGCGCTCCTGAGCCAAGCCGCATCGGGGCTGAGGTTTGTTCCCCGAGCCCAGTTTCCCTTTGCAGAATGCAGCTCCTAGCAGCGCGTTTTGTGCGGTTTCGGAGCTAGGCCCTAGGTGGGGCCCTCCCGAGCTGGCTCTGGGGGGGTTGCTAGGGCCAGTGCACACAGGGCTTCTTCAGGCCAAATCAGCCTTCTCCGCGAAGGAGAAGACGTTTGGAGTTGGTTTCCAGCGGCGGAGACCACCAGCCAAGCAGCAGTGCCCACGGAGCCAGAGGCAGCCCAGACCCTCCTTGGCCCTATGGGCAGCCTAGGGCTAGGTGAGAAGCAGGCAGGCGCTGCGCTCCTGAGCCAAGCCGCATCGGGGCTGAGGTTTGTTCCCCGAGCCCAGTTTCCCTTTGCAGAATGCAGCTCCTAGCAGCGCGTTTTGTGCGGTTTCGGAGCTAGGCCCTAGGTGGGGCCCTCCCGAGCTGGCTCTGGGGGGGTTGCTAGGGCCAGTGCACACAGGGCTTCTTCAGGCCAAATCAGCCTTCTCCGCGAAGGAGAAGACGTTTGGAGTTGGTTTCCAGCGGCGGAGACCACCAGCCAAGCAGCAGTGCCCACGGAGCCAGAGGCAGCCCAGACCCTCCTTGGCCCTATAGGCAGCCTAGGGCTAGGTGAGAACCAGGCAGGCGCTGCGCTCCTGAGCCAAGCCGCATCGGGGCTGAGGTTTGTTCCCCGAGCCCAGTTTCCCTTTGCAGAATGCAGCTCCTAGCAGCGCGTTTTGTGCGGTTTCGGAGCTAGGCCCTAGGTGGGGCCCTCCCGAGCTGGCTCTGGGGGGGTTGCTAGGGCCAGTGCACACAGGGCTTCTTCAGGCCAAATCAGCCTTCTCCGCGAAGGAGAAGACGTTTGGAGTTGGTTTCCAGCGGCGGAGACCACCAGCCAAGCAGCAGTGCCCACGGACCAGAGGCAGCTCAGACCCTCCCTGGCCCTATGGGGAGCCTAGGGCTAGGTGAGAACCAGGCAGGCACTGCGCTCCTGAGCCAAGCCGCATCGGGGCTGAGGTTTGTTCCCCGAGCCCAGTTTCCCTTTGCAGAATGCAGCTCCTAGCAGCGCGTTTTGTGCGGTTTCGGAGCTAGGCCCTAGGTGGGGCCCTCCCGAGCTGGCTCTGGGGGGGTTGCTAGGGCCAGTGCACACAGGGCTTCTTCAGGCCAAATCAGCCTTCTCCGCGAAGGAGAAGACGTTTGGAGTTGGTTTCCAGCGGCGGAGACCACCAGCCAAGCAGCAGTGCCCACGGACCAGAGGCAGCTCAGACCCTCCCTGGCCCTATGGGGAGCCTAGGGCTAGGTGAGAAGCAGGCAGGCGCTGCGCTCCTGAGCCAAGCCGCATCGGGGCTGAGGTTTGTTCCCCGAGCCCAGTTTCCCTTTGCAGAATGCAGCTCCTAGCAGCGCGTTTTGTGCGGTTTCGGAGCTAGGCCCTAGGTGGGGCCCTCCCGAGCTGGCTCTGGGGGGGTTGCTAGGGCCAGTGCACACAGGGCTTCTTCAGGCCAAATCAGCCTTCTCCGCGAAGGAGAAGACGTTTGGAGTTGGTTTCCAGCGGCGGAGACCACCAGCCAAGCAGCAGTGCCCACGGAGCCAGAGGCAGCCCAGACCCTCCCTGGCCCTATGGGGAGCCTAGGGCTAGGTGAGAACCAGGCAGGCGCTGCGCTCCTGAGCCAAGCCGCATCGGGGCTGAGGTTTGTTCCCCGAGCCCAGTTTCCCTTTGCAGAATGCAGCTCCTAGCAGCGCGTTTTGTGCGGTTTCGGAGCTAGGCCCTAGGTGGGGCCCTCCCGAGCTGGCTCTGGGGGGGTTGCTAGGGCCAGTGCACACAGGGCTTCTTCAGGCCAAATCAGCCTTCTCCGCGAAGGAGAAGACGTTTGGAGTTGGTTTCCAGCGGCGGAGACCACCAGCCAAGCAGCAGTGCCCACGGAGCCAGAGGCAGCCCAGACCCTCCCTGGCCCTATTGGGAGTCTAGGGCTAGGTGAGAACCAGGCAGGCGCTGCGCTCCTGAGCCAAGCCGCATCGGGGCTGAGGTTTGTTCCCCGAGCCCAGTTTCCCTTTGCAGAATGCAGCTCCTAGCAGCGCGTTTTGTGCGGTTTCGGAGCTAGGCCCTAGGTGGGGCCCTCCCGAGCTGGCTCTGGGGGGGTTGCTAGGGCCAGTGCACACAGGGCTTCTTCAGGCCAAATCAGCCTTCTCCGCGAAGGAGAAGACGTTTGGAGTTGGTTTCCAGCGGCGGAGACCACCAGCCAAGCAGCAGTGCCCACGGAGCCAGAGGCAGCCCAGACCCTCCCTGGCCCTATGGGGAGCCTAGGGCTAGGTGAGAACCAGGCAGGCGCTGCGCTCCTGAGCCAAGCCGCATCGGGGCTGAGGTTTGTTCCCCGAGCCCAGTTTCCCTTTGCAGAATGCAGCTCCTAGCAGCGCGTTTTGTGCGGTTTCGGAGCAAGGCCCTAGGTGGGGCCTTCCCGAGCTGGCTCTGGGGGGGTTGCTAGGGCCAGTGCACACAGGGCTTCTTCAGGCCAAATCAGCCTTCTCCGCGAAGGAGAAGACGTTTGGAGTTGGTTTCCAGCGGCGGAGACCACCAGCCAAGCAGCAGTGCCCACGGAGCCAGAGGCAGCTCAGACCCTCCCTGGCCCTATTGGGAGCCTAGGGCTAGGTGAGAACCAGGCAGGCGCTGCGCTCCTGAGCCAAGCCGCATCGGGGCTGAGGTTTGTTCCCCGAGCCCAGTTTCCCTTTGCAGAATGCAGCTCCTATCAGCGCGTTTTGTGCGGTTTCGGAGCTAGGCCCTAGGTGGGGCCCTCCCGAGCTGGCTCTGGGGGGGTTGCTAGGGCCAGTGCACACAGGGCTTCTTCAGGCCAAGTCAGCCTTCTCCGCGAAGGAGAAGACGTTTGGAGTTGGTTTCCAGCGGTGGAGACCACCAGCCAAGCAGCAGTGCCCACGGAGCCAGAGGCAGCCCAGACCCTCCCTGGCCCTATGGGCAGCCTAGGGCTAGGTGAGAACCAGGTAGGCGCTGCGCTCCTGAGCCAAGCCGCATCGGGGCTGAGGTTTGTTCCCCGAGCCCAGTTTCCCTTTGCAGAATGCAGCTCCTAGCAGCGCGTTTTGTGCGGTTTCGGAGCTAGGCCCTAGGTGGGGCCCTCCCGAGCTGGCTCTGGGGGGGTTGCCAGGGCCAGTGCACACAGGGCTTCTTCAGGCCAAATCAGCCTTCTCCGCGAAGGAGAAGACGTTTGGAGTTGGTTTCCAGCGGCGGAGACCACCAGCCAAGCATCAGTGCCCACGGAGCCAGAGGCAGCCCAGACCCTCCCTGGCCCTATGGGCAGCCTAGGGCTAGGTGAGAACCAGGCAGGCGCTGCGCTCCTGAGCCAAGCCGCATCGGGGCTGAGGTTTGTTCCCCGAGCCCAGTTTCCCTTTGCAGAATGCAGCTCCTAGCAGCGCGTTTTGTGCGGTTTCGGAGCTAGGCCCTAGGTGGGGCCCTCCCGAGCTGGCTCTGGGGGGGTTGCTAGGGCCAGTGCACACAGGGCTTCTTCAGGCCAAATCAGCCTTCTCCGCGAAGGAGAAGACGTTTGGAGTTGGTTTCCAGCGGCGGAGACCACCAGCCAAGCAGCAGTGCCCACGGAGCCAGAGGCAGCCCAGACCCTCCTTGGCCCTATAGGCAGCCTAGGTCTAGGTGAGAACCAGGCAGGCGCTGCGCTCCTGAGCCAAGCCGCATCGGGGCTGAGGTTTGTTCCCCGAGCCCAGTTTCCCTTTGCAGAATGCAGCTCCTAGCAGCGCGTTTTGTGCGGTTTCGGAGCTAGGCCCTAGGTGGGGCCCTCCCGAGCTGGCTCTGGGGGGGTTGCTAGGGCCAGTGCACACAGGGCTTCTTCAGGCCAAATCAGCCTTCTCCGCGAAGGAGAAGACGTTTGGAGTTGGTTTCCAGCGGCGGAGACCACCAGCCAAGCAGCAGTGCCCACGGACCAGAGGCAGCTTAGACCCTCCCTGGCCCTATGGGGAGCCTAGGGCTAGGTGAGAACCAGGCAGGCACTGCGCTCCTGAGCCAAGCCGCATCGGGGCTGAGGTTTGTTCCCCGAGCCCAGTTTCCCTTTGCAGAATGCAGCTCCTAGCAGCGCGTTTTGTGCGGTTTCGGAGCTAGGCCCTAGGTGGGGCCCTCCCGAGCTGGCTCTGGGGGGGTTGCTAGGGCCAGTGCACACAGGGCTTCTTCAGGCCAAATCAGCCTTCTCCGCGAAGGAGAAGACGTTTGGAGTTGGTTTCCAGCGGCGGAGACCACCAGCCAAGCAGCAGTGCCCACGGACCAGAGGCAGCTCAGACCCTCCCTGGCCCTATGGGGAGCCTAGGGCTAGGTGAGAAGCAGGCAGGCGCTGCGCTCCTGAGCCAAGCCGCATCGGGGCTGAGGTTTGTTCCCCGAGCCCAGTTTCCCTTTGCAGAATGCAGCTCCTAGCAGCGCGTTTTGTGCGGTTTCGGAGCTAGGCCCTAGGTGGGGCCCTCCCGAGCTGGCTCTGGGGGGGTTGCTAGGGCCAGTGCACACAGGGCTTCTTCAGGCCAAATCAGCCTTCTCCGCGAAGGAGAAGACGTTTGGAGTTGGTTTCCAGCGGCGGAGACCACCAGCCAAGCAGCAGTGCCCACGGAGCCAGAGGCAGCCCAGACCCTCCCTGGCCCTATGGGGAGCCTAGGGCTAGGTGAGAAGCAGGCAGGCGCTGCGCTCCTGAGCCAAGCCGCATCGGGGCTGAGGTTTGTTCCCCGAGCCCAGTTTCCCTTTGCAGAATGCAGCTCCTAGCAGCGCGTTTTGTGCGGTTTCGGAGCTAGGCCCTAGGTGGGGCCCTCCCGAGCTGGCTCTGGGGGGGTTGCTAGGGCCAGTGCACACAGGGCTTCTTCAGGCCAAATCAGCCTTCTCCGCGAAGGAGAAGACGTTTGGAGTGGGTTTCCAGCGGCGGAGACCACCAGCCAAGCAGCAGTGCCCACGGAGCCAGAGGCAGCCCAGACCCTCCCTGGCCCTATGGGGAGCCTAGGGCTAGGTGAGAAGCAGGCAGGCGCTGCGCTCCTGAGCCAAGCCGCATCGGGGCTGAGGTTTGTTCCCCGAGCCCAGTTTCCCTTTGCAGAATGCAGCTCCTAGCAGCGCGTTTTGTGCGGTTTCGGAGCTAGGCCCTAGGTGGGGCCCTCCCGAGCTGGCTCTGGGGGGGTTGCTAGGGCCAGTGCACACAGGGCTTCTTCAGGCCAAATCAGCCTTCTCCGCGAAGGAGAAGACGTTTGGAGTTGGTTTCCAGCGGCGGAGACCACCAGCCAAGCAGCAGTGCCCACGGAGCCAGAGGCAGCCCAGACCCTCCCTGGCCCTATGGGCAGCCTAGGGCTAGGTGAGAACCAGGCAGGCGCTGCGCTCCTGAGCCAAGCCGCATCGGGGCTGAGGTTTGTTCCCCGAGCCCAGTTTCCCTTTGCAGAATGCAGCTCCTAGCAGCGCGTTTTGTGCGGTTTCGGAGCAAGGCCCTAGGTGGGGCCTTCCCGAGCTGGCTCTGGGGGGGTTGCTAGGGCCAGTGCACACAGGGCTTCTTCAGGCCAAATCAGCCTTCTCCGCGAAGGAGAAGACGTTTGGAGTTGGTTTCCAGCGGCGGAGACCACCAGCCAAGCAGCAGTGCCCACGGAGCCAGAGGCAGCCCAGACCCTCCCTGGCCCTATTGGGAGCCTAGGGCTAGGTGAGAACCAGGCAGGCGCTGCGCTCCTGAGCCAAGCCGCATCGGGGCTGAGGTTTGTTCCCCGAGCCCAGTTTCCCTTTGCAGAATGCAGCTCCTAGCAGCGCGTTTTGTGCGGTTTCGGAGCTAGGCCCTAGGTGGGGCCCTCCCGAGCTGGCTCTGGGGGGGTTGCTAGGGCCAGTGCACACAGGGCTTCTTCAGGCCAAATCAGCCTTCTCCGCGAAGGAGAAGACGTTTGGAGTTGGTTTCCAGCGGCGGAGACCACCAGCCAAGCAGCAGTGCCCACGGAGCCAGAGGCAGCCCAGACCCTCCCTGGCCCTATGGGGAGCCTAGGGCTAGGTGAGAACCAGGCAGGCGCTGCGCTCCTGAGCCAAGCCGCATCGGGGCTGAGGTTTGTTCCCCGAGCCCAGTTTCCCTTTGCAGAATGCAGCTCCTAGCAGCGCGTTTTGTGCGGTTTCGGAGCTAGGCCCTAGGTGGGGCCCTCCCGAGCTGGCTCTGGGGGGGTTGCTAGGGCCAGTGCACACAGGGCTTCTTCAGGCCAAATCAGCCTTCTCCGCGAAGGAGAAGACGTTTGGAGTTGGTTTCCAGCGGCGGAGACCACCAGCCAAGCAGCAGTGCCCACGGAGCCAGAGGCAGCCCAGACCCTCCCTGGCCCTATGGGGAGCCTAGGGCTAGGTGAGAAGCAGGCAGGCGCTGCGCTCCTGAGCCAAGCCGCATCGGGGCTGAGGTTTGTTCCCCGAGCCCAGTTTCCCTTTGCAGAATGCAGCTCCTAGCAGCGCGTTTTGTGCGGTTTCGGAGCTAGGCCCTAGGTGGGGCCCTCCCGAGCTGGCTCTGGGGGGGTTGCTAGGGCCAGTGCACACAGGGCTTCTTCAGGCCAAATCAGCCTTCTCCGCGAAGGAGAAGACGTTTGGAGTTGGTTTCCAGCGGCGGAGACCACCAGCCAAGCAGCAGTGCCCACGGAGCCAGAGGCAGCCCAGACCCTCCCTGGCCCTATGGGGAGCCTAGGGCTAGGTGAGAACCAGGCAGGCGCTGCGCTCCTGAGCCAAGCCGCATCGGGGCTGAGGTTTGTTCCCCGAGCCCAGTTTCCCTTTGCAGAATGCAGCTCCTAGCAGCGCGTTTTGTGCGGTTTCGGAGCTCGGCCCTAGGTGGGGCCCTCCCGAGCTGGCTCTGGGGGGGTTGCTAGGGCCAGTGCACACAGGGCTTCTTCAGGCCAAATCAGCCTTCTCCGCGAAGGAGAAGACGTTTGGAGTTGGTTTCCAGCGGCGGAGACCACCAGCCAAGCAGCAGTGCCCACGGAGCCAGAGGCAGCCCAGACCCTCCCTGGCCCTATGGGGAGCCTAGGGCTAGGTGAGAACCAGGCAGGCGCTGCGCTCCTGAGCCAAGCCGCATCGGGGCTGAGGTTTGTTCCCCGAGCCCAGTTTCCCTTTGCAGAATGCAGCTCCTAGCAGCGCGTTTTGTGCGGTTTCGGAGCTAGGCCCTAGGTGGGGCCCTCCCGAGCTGGCTCTGGGGGGGTTGCTAGGGCCAGTGCACACAGGGCTTCTTCAGGCCAAATCAGCCTTCTCCGCGAAGGAGAAGACGTTTGGAGTTGGTTTCCAGCGGCGGAGACCACCAGCCAAGCAGCAGTGCCCACGGAGCCAGAGGCAGCCCAGACCCTCCCTGGCCCTATGGGGAGCCTAGGGCTAGGTGAGAAGCAGGCAGGCGCTGCGCTCCTGAGCCAAGCCGCATCGGGGCTGAGGTTTGTTCCCCGAGCCCAGTTTCCCTTTGCAGAATGCAGCTCCTAGCAGCGCGTTTTGTGCGGTTTCGGAGCTAGGCCCTAGGTGGGGCCCTCCCGAGCTGGCTCTGGGGGGGTTGCTAGGGCCAGTGCACACAGGGCTTCTTCAGGCCAAATCAGCCTTCTCCGCGAAGGAGAAGACGTTTGGAGTGGGTTTCCAGCGGCGGAGACCACCAGCCAAGCAGCAGTGCCCACGGAGCCAGAGGCAGCCCAGACCCTCCCTGGCCCTATGGGGAGCCTAGGGCTAGGTGAGAAGCAGGCAGGCGCTGCGCTCCTGAGCCAAGCCGCATCGGGGCTGAGGTTTGTTCCCCGAGCCCAGTTTCCCTTTGCAGAATGCAGCTCCTAGCAGCGCGTTTTGTGCGGTTTCGGAGCTAGGCCCTAGGTGGGGCCCTCCCGAGCTGGCTCTGGGGGGGTTGCTAGGGCCAGTGCACACAGGGCTTCTTCAGGCCAAATCAGCCTTCTCCGCGAAGGAGAAGACGTTTGGAGTTGGTTTCCAGCGGCGGAGACCACCAGCCAAGCAGCAGTGCCCACGGAGCCAGAGGCAGCCCAGACCCTCCCTGGCCCTATGGGCAGCCTAGGGCTAGGTGAGAAGCAGGCAGGCGCTGCTCTCCTGAGCCAAGCCGCATCGGGGCTGAGGTTTGTTCCCCGAGCCCAGTTTCCCTTTGCAGAATGCAGCTCCTAGCAGCGCGTTTTGTGCGGTTTCGGAGCTAGGCCCTAGGTGGGGCCCTCCCGAGCTGGCTCTGGGGGGGTTGCTAGGGCCAGTGCACACAGGGCTTCTTCAGGCCAAATCAGCCTTCTCCGCGAAGGAGAAGACGTTTGGAGTTGGTTTCCAGAGGCGGAGACCACCAGCCAAGCAGCAGTGCCCACGGAGCCAGAGGCAGCCCAGACCCTCCCTGGCCCTATGGGGAGCCTAGGGCTAGGTGAGAACCAGGCAGGCGCTGCGCTCCTGAGCCAAGCCGCATCGGGGCTGAGGTTTGTTCCCCGAGCCCAGTTTCCCTTTGCAGAATGCAGCTCCTAGCAGCGCGTTTTGTGCGGTTTCGGAGCTAGGCCCTAGGTGGGGCCCTCCCGAGCTGGCTCTGGGGGGGGTTGCTAGGGCCAGTGCACACAGGGCTTCTTCAGGCCAAATCAGCCTTCTCCGCGAAGGAGAAGACGTTTGGAGTTGGTTTCCAGCGGCGGAGACCACCAGCCAAGCAGCAGTGCCCACGGAGCCAGAGGCAGCCCAGACCCTCCCTGGCCCTATGGGGAGCCTAGGGCTAGGTGAGAAGCAGGCAGGCGCTGCGCTCCTGAGCCAAGCCGCATCGGGGCTGAGGTTTGTTCCCCGAGCCCAGTTTCCCTTTGCAGAATGCAGCTCCTAGCAGCGCGTTTTGTGCGGTTTCGGAGCTAGGCCCTAGGTGGGGCCCTCCCGAGCTGGCTCTGGGGGGGTTGCTAGGGCCAGTGCACACAGGGCTTCTTCAGGCCAAATCAGCCTTCTCCGCGAAGGAGAAGACGTTTGGAGTTGGTTTCCAGCGGCGGAGACCACCAGCCAAGCAGCAGTGCCCACGGAGCCAGAGGCAGCCCAGACCCTCCCTGGCCCTATGGGCAGCCTAGGGCTAGGTGAGAAGCAGGCAGGCGCTGCGCTCCTGAGCCAAGCCGCATCGGGGCTGAGGTTTGTTCCCCGAGCCCAGTTTCCCTTTGCAGAATGCAGCTCCTAGCAGCGCGTTTTGTGCGGTTTCGGAGCTAGGCCCTAGGTGGGGCCCTCCCGAGCTGGCTCTGGGGGGGTTGCTAGGGCCAGTGCACACAGGGCTTCTTCAGGCCAAATCAGCCTTCTCCGCGAAGGAGAAGACGTTTGGAGTTGGTTTCCAGCGGCGGAGACCACCAGCCAAGCAGCAGTGCCCACGGAGCCAGAGGCAGCCCAGACCCTCCCTGGCCCTATGGGGAGCCTAGGGCTAGGTGAGAAGCAGGCAGGCGCTGCGCTCCTGAGCCAAGCCGCATCGGGGCTGAGGTTTGTTCCCCGAGCCCAGTTTCCCTTTGCAGAATGCAGCTCCTAGCAGCGCGTTTTGTGCGGTTTCGGAGCTAGGCCCTAGGTGGGGCCCTCCCGAGCTGGCTCTGGGGGGGGTTGCTAGGGCCAGTGCACACAGGGCTTCTTCAGGCCAAATCAGCCTTCTCCGCGAAGGAGAAGACGTTTGGAGTTGGTTTCCAGCGGCGGAGACCACCAGCCAAGCAGCAGTGCCCACGGAGCCAGAGGCAGCCCAGACCCTCCCTGGCCCTATGGGGAGCCTAGGGCTAGGTGAGAAGCAGGCAGGCGCTGCGCTCCTGAGCCAAGCCGCATCGGGGCTGAGGTTTGTTCCCCGAGCCCAGTTTCCCTTTGCAGAATGCAGCTCCTAGCAGCGCGTTTTGTGCGGTTTCGGAGCTAGGCCCTAGGTGGGGCCCTCCCGAGCTGGCTCTGGGGGGGTTGCTAGGGCCAGTGCACACAGGGCTTCTTCAGGCCAAATCAGCCTTCTCCGCGAAGGAGAAGATGTTTGGAGTTGGTTTCCAGCGGCGGAGACCACCAGCCAAGCAGCAGTGCCCACGGAGCCAGAGGCAGCCCAGACCCTCCCTGGCCCTATGGGGAGCCTAGGGCTAGGTGAGAAGCAGGCAGGCGCTGCGCTCCTGAGCCAAGCCGCATCGGGGCTGAGGTTTGTTCCCCGAGCCCAGTTTCCCTTTGCAGAATGCAGCTCCTAGCAGCGCGTTTTGTGCGGTTTCGGAGCTAGGCCCTAGGTGGGGCCCTCCCGAGCTGGCTCTGGGGGGGTTGCTAGGGCCAGTGCACACAGGGCTTCTTCAGGCCAAATCAGCCTTCTCCGCGAAGGAGAAGACGTTTGGAGGTGGTTTCCAGCGGCGGAGACCACCAGCCAAGCATCAGTGCCCACGGAGCCAGAGGCAGCCCAGACCCTCCCTGGCCCTAAGGGGAGCCTAGGGCTAGTTGAGAACCAGGCAGGCGCTGCGCTCCTGAGCCAAGCCGCATCGGGGCTGAGGTTTGTTCCCCGAGCCCAGTTTCCCTTTGCAGAATGCAGCTCCTAGCAGCGCGTTTTGTGCGGTTTCGGAGCTAGGCTCTAGGTGGGGCCCTCCCGAGCTGGCTCTGGGGGGGTTGCTAGGGCCAGTGCACACAGGGCTTCTTCAGGCCAAATCAGCCTTCTCCGCGAAGGAGAAGACGTTTGGAGTTGGTTTCCAGCGGCGGAGACCACCAGCCAAGCAGCAGTGCCCACGGAGCCAGAGGCAGCCCAGACCCTCCTTGGCCCTATGGGCAGCCTAGGGCTAGGTGAGAAGCAGGCAGGCGCTGCGCTCCTGAGCCAAGCCGCATCGGGGCTGAGGTTTGTTCCCCGAGCCCAGTTTCCCTTTGCAGAATGCAGCTCCTAGCAGCGCGTTTTGTGCGGTTTCGGAGCTAGGCCCTAGGTGGGGCCCTCCCGAGCTGGCTCTGGGGGGGTTGCTAGGGCCAGTGCACACAGGGCTTCTTCAGGCCAAATCAGCCTTCTCCGCGAAGGAGAAGACGTTTGGAGTTGGTTTCCAGCGGCGGAGACCACCAGCCAAGCAGCAGTGCCCACGGAGCCAGAGGCAGCCCAGACCCTCCCTGGCCCTATGGGCAGCCTAGGGCTAGGTGAGAAGCAGGCAGGCGCTGCGCTCCTGAGCCAAGCCGCATCGGGGCTGAGGTTTGTTCCCCGAGCCCAGTTTCCCTTTGCAGAATGCAGCTCCTAGCAGCGCGTTTTGTGCGGTTTCGGAGCTAGGCCCTAGGTGGGGCCCTCCCGAGCTGGCTCTGGGGGGGTTGCTAGGGCCAGTGCACACAGGGCTTCTTCAGGCCAAATCAGCCTTCTCCGCGAAGGAGAAGACGTTTGGAGTTGGTTTCCAGCGGCGGAGACCACCAGCCAAGCAGCAGTGCCCACGGAGCCAGAGGCAGCCCAGACCCTCCTTGGCCCTATGGGCAGCCTAGGGCTAGGTGAGAAGCAGGCAGGCGCTGCGCTCCTGAGCCAAGCCGCATCGGGGCTGAGGTTTGTTCCCCGAGCCCAGTTTCCCTTTGCAGAATGCAGCTCCTAGCAGCGCGTTTTGTGCGGTTTCGGAGCTAGGCCCTAGGTGGGGCCCTCCCGAGCTGGCTCTGGGGGGGTTGCTAGGGCCAGTGCACACAGGGCTTCTTCAGGCCAAATCAGCCTTCTCCGCGAAGGAGAAGACGTTTGGAGGTGGTTTCCAGCGGCGGAGACCACCAGCCAAGCAGCAGTGCCCACGGAGCCAGAGGCAGCCCAGACCCTCCTTGGCCCTATAGGCAGCCTAGGGCTAGGTGAGAACCAGGCAGGCGCTGCGCTCCTGAGCCAAGCCGCATCGGGGCTGAGGTTTGTTCCCCGAGCCCAGTTTCCCTTTGCAGAATGCAGCTCCTAGCAGCGCGTTTTGTGCGGTTTCGGAGCTAGGCCCTAGGTGGGGCCCTCCCGAGCTGGCTCTGGGGGGGTTGCTAGGGCCAGTGCACACAGGGCTTCTTCAGGCCAAATCAGCCTTCTCCGCGAAGGAGAAGACGTTTGGAGTTGGTTTCCAGCGGCGGAGACCACCAGCCAAGCAGCAGTGCCCACGGACCAGAGGCAGCTCAGACCCTCCCTGGCCCTATGGGGAGCCTAGGGCTAGGTGAGAACCAGGCAGGCACTGCGCTCCTGAGCCAAGCCGCATCGGGGCTGAGGTTTGTTCCCCGAGCCCAGTTTCCCTTTGCAGAATGCAGCTCCTAGCAGCGCGTTTTGTGCGGTTTCGGAGCTAGGCCCTAGGTGGGGCCCTCCCGAGCTGGCTCTGGGGGGGTTGCTAGGGCCAGTGCACACAGGGCTTCTTCAGGCCAAATCAGCCTTCTCCGCGAAGGAGAAGACGTTTGGAGTTGGTTTCCAGCGGCGGAGACCACCAGCCAAGCAGCAGTGCCCACGGAGCCAGAGGCAGCTCAGACCCTCCCTGGCCCTATGGGGAGCCTAGGGCTAGGTGAGAACCAGGCAGGCGCTGCGCTCCTGAGCCAAGCCGCATCGGGGCTGAGGTTTGTTCCCCGAGCCCAGTTTCCCTTTGCAGAATGCAGCTCCTAGCAGCGCGTTTTGTGCGGTTTCGGAGCTAGGCCCTAGGTGGGGCCCTCCCGAGCTGGCTCTGGGGGGGTTGCTAGGGCCAGTGCACACAGGGCTTCTTCAGGCCAAATCAGCCTTCTCCGCGAAGGAGAAGACGTTTGGAGTTGGTTTCCAGCGGCGGAGACCACCAGCCAAGCAGCAGTGCCCACGGAGCCAGAGGCAGCCCAGACCCTCCCTGGCCCTATGGGCAGCCTAGGGCTAGGTGAGAAGCAGGCAGGCGCTGCGCTCCTGAGCCAAGCCGCATCGGGGCTGAGGTTTGTTCCCCGAGCCCAGTTTCCCTTTGCAGAATGCAGCTCCTAGCAGCGCGTTTTGTGCGGTTTCGGAGCTAGGCCCTAGGTGGGGCCCTCCCGAGCTGGCTCTGGGGGGGTTGCTAGGGCCAGTGCACACAGGGCTTCTTCAGGCCAAATCAGCCTTCTCCGCGAAGGAGAAGACGTTTGGAGTTGGTTTCCAGCGGCGGAGACCACCAGCCAAGCAGCAGTGCCCACGGAGCCAGAGGCAGCCCAGACCCTCCCTGGCCCTATGGGGAGCCTAGGGCTAGGTGAGAAGCAGGCAGGCGCTGCGCTCCTGAGCCAAGCCGCATCGGGGCTGAGGTTTGTTCCCCGAGCCCAGTTTCCCTTTGCAGAATGCAGCTCCTAGCAGCGCGTTTTGTGCGGTTTCGGAGCTAGGCCCTAGGTGGGGCCCTCCCGAGCTGGCTCTGGGGGGGTTGCTAGGGCCAGTGCACACAGGGCTTCTTCAGGCCAAATCAGCCTTCTCCGCGAAGGAGAAGACGTTTGGAGTTGGTTTCCAGCGGCGGAGACCACCAGCCAAGCAGCAGTGCCCACGGAGCCAGAGGCAGCCCAGACCCTCCCTGGCCCTATGGGGAGCCTAGGGCTAGGTGAGAAGCAGGCAGGCGCTGCGCTCCTGAGCCAAGCCGCATCGGGGCTGAGGTTTGTTCCCCGAGCCCAGTTTCCCTTTGCAGAATGCAGCTCCTAGCAGCGCGTTTTGTGCGGTTTCGGAGCTAGGCCCTAGGTGGGGCCCTCCCGAGCTGGCTCTGCGGGGGTTGCTAGGGCCAGTGCACACAGGGCTTCTTCAGGCCAAATCAGCCTTCTCCGCGAAGGAGAAGATGTTTGGAGTTGGTTTCCAGCGGCGGAGACCACCAGCCAAGCAGCAGTGCCCACGGAGCCAGAGGCAGCCCAGACCCTCCCTGGCCCTATGGGGAGCCTAGGGCTAGGTGAGAAGCAGGCAGGCGCTGCGCTCCTGAGCCAAGCCGCATCGGGGCTGAGGTTTGTTCCCCGAGCCCAGTTTCCCTTTGCAGAATGCAGCTCCTAGCAGCGCGTTTTGTGCGGTTTCGGAGCTAGGCCCTAGGTGGGGCCCTCCCGAGCTGGCTCTGGGGGGGTTGCTAGGGCCAGTGCACACAGGGCTTCTTCAGGCCAAATCAGCCTTCTCCGCGAAGGAGAAGACGTTTGGAGTTGGTTTCCAGCGGCGGAGACCACCAGCCAAGCAGCAGTGCCCACGGAGCCAGAGGCAGCCCAGACCCTCCCTGGCCCTATGGGGAGCCTAGGGCTAGGTGAGATGCAGGCAGGCGCTGCGCTCCTGAGCCAAGCCGCATCGGGGCTGAGGTTTGTTCCCCGAGCCAAGTTTCCCTTTGCAGAATGCAGCTCCTAGCAGCGCGTTTTGTGCGGTTTCGGAGCTAGGCCCTAGGTGGGGCCCTCCCGAGCTGGCTCTGGGGGGGTTGCTAGGGCCAGTGCACACAGGGCTTCTTCAGGCCAAATCAGCCTTCTCCGCGAAGGAGAAGACGTTTGGAGTGGGTTTCCAGCGGCGGAGACCACCAGCCAAGCAGCAGTGCCCACGGAGCCAGAGGCAGCCCAGACCCTCCCTGGCCCTAAGGGGAGCCTAGGGCTAGGTGAGAACCAGGCAGGCGCTGCGCTCCTGAGCCAAGCCGCATCGGGGCTGAGGTTTGTTCCCCGAGCCCAGTTTCCCTTTGCAGAATGCAGCTCCTAGCAGCGCGTTTTGTGCGGTTTCGGAGCTAGGCTCTAGGTGGGGCCCTCCCGAGCTGGCTCTGGGGGGTTTGCTAGGGCCAGTGCACACAGGGCTTCTTCAGGCCAAATCAGCCTTCTCCGCGAAGGAGAAGACGTTTGGAGTTGGTTTCCAGCGGCGGAGACCACCAGCCAAGCAGCAGTGCCCACGGAGCCAGAGGCAGCCCAGACCCTCCTTGGCCCTATGGGCAGCCTAGGGCTAGGTGAGAAGCAGGCAGGCGCTGCGCTCCTGAGCCAAGCCGCATCGGGGCTGAGGTTTGTTCCCCGAGCCCAGTTTCCCTTTGCAGAATGCAGCTCCTAGCAGCGCGTTTTGTGCGGTTTCGGAGCTAGGCCCTAGGTGGGGCCCTCCCGAGCTGGCTCTGGGGGGGTTGCTAGGGCCAGTGCACACAGGGCTTCTTCAGGCCAAATCAGCCTTCTCCGCGAAGGAGAAGACGTTTGGAGTTGGTTTCCAGCGGCGGAGACCACCAGCCAAGCAGCAGTGCCCACGGAGCCAGAGGCAGCCCAGACCCTCCCTGGCCCTATGGGCAGCCTAGGGCTAGGTGAGAAGCAGGCAGGCGCTGCGCTCCTGAGCCAAGCCGCATCGGGGCTGAGGTTTGTTCCCCGAGCCAAGTTTCCCTTTGCAGAATGCAGCTCCTAGCAGCGCGTTTTGTGCGGTTTCGGAGCTAGGCCCTAGGTGGGGCCCTCCCGAGCTGGCTCTGGGGGGGTTGCTAGGGCCAGTGCACACAGGGCTTCTTCAGGCCAAATCAGCCTTCTCCGCGAAGGAGAAGACGTTTGGAGTTGGTTTCCAGCGGCGGAGACCACCAGCCAAGCAGCAGTGCCCACGGAGCCAGAGGCAGCCCAGACCCTCCCTGGCCCTATGGGGAGCCTAGGGCTAGGTGAGATGCAGGCAGGCGCTGCGCTCCTGAGCCAAGCCGCATCGGGGCTGAGGTTTGTTCCCCGAGCCAAGTTTCCCTTTGCAGAATGCAGCTCCTAGCAGCGCGTTTTGTGCGGTTTCGGAGCTAGGCCCTAGGTGGGGCCCTCCCGAGCTGGCTCTGGGGGGGTTGCTAGGGCCAGTGCACACAGGGCTTCTTCAGGCCAAATCAGCCTTCTCCGCGAAGGAGAAGACGTTTGGAGTTGGTTTCCAGCGGCGGAGACCACCAGCCAAGCAGCAGTGCCCACGGAGCCAGAGGCAGCCCAGACCCTCCCTGGCCCTAAGGGGAGCCTAGGGCTAGGTGAGAACCAGGCAGGCGCTGCGCTCCTGAGCCAAGCCGCATCGGGGCTGAGGTTTGTTCCCCGAGCCCAGTTTCCCTTTGCAGAATGCAGCTCCTAGCAGCGCGTTTTGTGCGGTTTCGGAGCTAGGCTCTAGGTGGGGCCCTCCCGAGCTGGCTCTGGGGGGTTTGCTAGGGCCAGTGCACACAGGGCTTCTTCAGGCCAAATCAGCCTTCTCCGCGAAGGAGAAGACGTTTGGAGTTGGTTTCCAGCGGCGGAGACCACCAGCCAAGCAGCAGTGCCCACGGAGCCAGAGGCAGCCCAGACCCTCCTTGGCCCTATGGGGAGCCTAGGGCTAGGTGAGAAGCAGGCAGGCGCTGCGCTCCTGAGCCAAGCCGCATCGGGGCTGAGGTTTGTTCCCCGAGCCCAGTTTCCCTTTGCAGAATGCAGCTCCTAGCAGCGCGTTTTGTGCGGTTTCGGAGCTAGGCCCTAGGTGGGGCCCTCCCGAGCTGGCTCTGGGGGGGTTGCTAGGGCCAGTGCACACAGGGCTTCTTCAGGCCAAATCAGCCTTCTCCGCGAAGGAGAAGACGTTTGGAGTTGGTTTCCAGCGGCGGAGACCACCAGCCAAGCAGCAGTGCCCACGGAGCCAGAGGCAGCCCAGACCCTCCCTGGCCCTATGGGCAGCCTAGGGCTAGGTGAGAAGCAGGCAGGCGCTGCGCTCCTGAGCCAAGCCGCATCGGGGCTGAGGTTTGTTCCCCGAGCCCAGTTTCCCTTTGCAGAATGCAGCTCCTAGCAGCGCGTTTTGTGCGGTTTCGGAGCTAGGCCCTAGGTGGGGCCCTCCCGAGCTGGCTCTGGGGGGGTTGCTAGGGCCAGTGCACACAGGGCTTCTTCAGGCCAAATCAGCCTTCTCCGCGAAGGAGAAGACGTTTGGAGTTGGTTTCCAGCGGCGGAGACCACCAGCCAAGCAGCAGTGCCCACGGAGCCAGAGGCAGCCCAGACCCTCCTTGGCCCTATGGGCAGCCTAGGGCTAGGTGAGAAGCAGGCAGGCGCTGCGCTCCTGAGCCAAGCCGCATCGGGGCTGAGGTTTGTTCCCCGAGCCCAGTTTCCCTTTGCAGAATGCAGCTCCTAGCAGCGCGTTTTGTGCGGTTTCGGAGCTAGGCCCTAGGTGGGGCCCTCCCGAGCTGGCTCTGGGGGGGTTGCTAGGGCCAGTGCACACAGGGCTTCTTCAGGCCAAATCAGCCTTCTCCGCGAAGGAGAAGACGTTTGGAGTTGGTTTCCAGCGGCGGAGACCACCAGCCAAGCAGCAGTGCCCACGGAGCCAGAGGCAGCCCAGACCCTCCTTGGCCCTATGGGCAGCCTAGGGCTAGGTGAGAAGCAGGCAGGCGCTGCGCTCCTGAGCCAAGCCGCATCGGGGCTGAGGTTTGTTCCCCGAGCCCAGTTTCCCTTTGCAGAATGCAGCTCCTAGCAGCGCGTTTTGTGCGGTTTCGGAGCTAGGCCCTAGGTGGGGCCCTCCCGAGCTGGCTCTGGGGGGGTTGCTAGGGCCAGTGCACACAGGGCTTCTTCAGGCCAAATCAGCCTTCTCCGCGAAGGAGAAGACGTTTGGAGTTGGTTTCCAGCGGCGGAGACCACCAGCCAAGCAGCAGTGCCCACGGAGCCAGAGGCAGCCCAGACCCTCCCTGGCCCTATGGGGAGCCTAGGGCTAGGTGAGAAGCAGGCAGGCGCTGCGCTCCTGAGCCAAGCCGCATCGGGGCTGAGGTTTGTTCCCCGAGCCCAGTTTCCCTTTGCAGAATGCAGCTCCTAGCAGCGCGTTTTGTGCGGTTTCGGAGCTAGGCCCTAGGTGGGGCCCTCCCGAGCTGGCTCTGGGGGGGTTGCTAGGGCCAGTGCACACAGGGCTTCTTCAGGCCAAATCAGCCTTCTCCGCGAAGGAGAAGACGTTTGGAGTTGGTTTCCAGCGGCGGAGACCACCAGCCAAGCAGCAGTGCCCACGGAGCCAGAGGCAGCCCAGACCCTCCTTGGCCCTATGGGCAGCCTAGGGCTAGGTGAGAAGCAGGCAGGCGCTGCGCTCCTGAGCCAAGCCGCATCGGGGCTGAGGTTTGTTCCCCGAGCCCAGTTTCCCTTTGCAGAATGCAGCTCCTAGCAGCGCGTTTTGTGCGGTTTCGGAGCTAGGCCCTAGGTGGGGCCCTCCCGAGCTGGCTCTGGGGGGGTTGCTAGGGCCAGTGCACACAGGGCTTCTTCAGGCCAAATCAGCCTTCTCCGCGAAGGAGAAGACGTTTGGAGGTGGTTTCCAGCGGCGGAGACCACCAGCCAAGCAGCAGTGCCCACGGAGCCAGAGGCAGCCCAGACCCTCCTTGGCCCTATAGGCAGCCTAGGGCTAGGTGAGAACCAGGCAGGCGCTGCGCTCCTGAGCCAAGCCGCATCGGGGCTGAGGTTTGTTCCCCGAGCCCAGTTTCCCTTTGCAGAATGCAGCTCCTAGCAGCGCGTTTTGTGCGGTTTCGGAGCTAGGCCCTAGGTGGGGCCCTCCCGAGCTGGCTCTGGGGGGGTTGCTAGGGCCAGTGCACACAGGGCTTCTTCAGGCCAAATCAGCCTTCTCCGCGAAGGAGAAGACGTTTGGAGGTGGTTTCCAGCGGCGGAGACCACCAGCCAAGCAGCAGTGCCCACGGAGCCAGAGGCAGCCCAGACCCTCCTTGGCCCTATGGGCAGCCTAGGGCTAGGTGAGAACCAGGCAGGCGCTGCGCTCCTGAGCCAAGCCGCATCGGGGCTGAGGTTTGTTCCCCGAGCCCAGTTTCCCTTTGCAGAATGCAGCTCCTAGCAGCGCGTTTTGTGCGGTTTCGGAGCTAGGCCCTAGGTGGGGCCCTCCCGAGCTGGCTCTGGGGGGGTTGCTAGGGCCAGTGCACACAGGGCTTCTTCAGGCCAAATCAGCCTTCTCCGCGAAGGAGAAGACGTTTGGAGTTGGTTTCCAGCGGCGGAGACCACCAGCCAAGCAGCAGTGCCCACGGACCAGAGGCAGCTCAGACCCTCCCTGGCCCTATGGGGAGCCTAGGGCTAGGTGAGAACCAGGCAGGCACTGCGCTCCTGAGCCAAGCCGCATCGGGGCTGAGGTTTGTTCCCCGAGCCCAGTTTCCCTTTGCAGAATGCAGCTCCTAGCAGCGCGTTTTGTGCGGTTTCGGAGCTAGGCCCTAGGTGGGGCCCTCCCGAGCTGGCTCTGGGGGGGTTGCTAGGGCCAGTGCACACAGGGCTTCTTCAGGCCAAATCAGCCTTCTCCGCGAAGGAGAAGACGTTTGGAGTTGGTTTCCAGCGGCGGAGACCACCAGCCAAGCAGCAGTGCCCACGGAGCCAGAGGCAGCCCAGACCCTCCTTGGCCCTATGGGCAGCCTAGGGCTAGGTGAGAAGCAGGCAGGCGCTGCGCTCCTGAGCCAAGCCGCATCGGGGCTGAGGTTTGTTCCCCGAGCCCAGTTTCCCTTTGCAGAATGCAGCTCCTAGCAGCGCGTTTTGTGCGGTTTCGGAGCTAGGCCCTAGGTGGGGCCCTCCCGAGCTGGCTCTGGGGGGGTTGCTAGGGCCAGTGCACACAGGGCTTCTTCAGGCCAAATCAGCCTTCTCCGCGAAGGAGAAGACGTTTGGAGTTGGTTTCCAGCGGCGGAGACCACCAGCCAAGCAGCAGTGCCCACGGAGCCAGAGGCAGCCCAGACCCTCCCTGGCCCTATGGGGAGCCTAGGGCTAGGTGAGAAGCAGGCAGGCGCTGCGCTCCTGAGCCAAGCCGCATCGGGGCTGAGGTTTGTTCCCCGAGCCCAGTTTCCCTTTGCAGAATGCAGCTCCTAGCAGCGCGTTTTGTGCGGTTTCGGAGCTAGGCCCTAGGTGGGGCCCTCCCGAGCTGGCTCTGGGGGGGTTGCTAGGGCCAGTGCACACAGGGCTTCTTCAGGCCAAATCAGCCTTCTCCGCGAAGGAGAAGACGTTTGGAGTTGGTTTCCAGCGGCGGAGACCACCAGCCAAGCAGCAGTGCCCACGGAGCCAGAGGCAGCCCAGACCCTCCTTGGCCCTATGGGCAGCCTAGGGCTAGGTGAGAAGCAGGCAGGCGCTGCGCTCCTGAGCCAAGCCGCATCGGGGCTGAGGTTTGTTCCCCGAGCCCAGTTTCCCTTTGCAGAATGCAGCTCCTAGCAGCGCGTTTTGTGCGGTTTCGGAGCTAGGCCCTAGGTGGGGCCCTCCCGAGCTGGCTCTGGGGGGGTTGCTAGGGCCAGTGCACACAGGGCTTCTTCAGGCCAAATCAGCCTTCTCCGCGAAGGAGAAGACGTTTGGAGGTGGTTTCCAGCGGCGGAGACCACCAGCCAAGCAGCAGTGCCCACGGAGCCAGAGGCAGCCCAGACCCTCCTTGGCCCTATAGGCAGCCTAGGGCTAGGTGAGAACCAGGCAGGCGCTGCGCTCCTGAGCCAAGCCGCATCGGGGCTGAGGTTTGTTCCCCGAGCCCAGTTTCCCTTTGCAGAATGCAGCTCCTAGCAGCGCGTTTTGTGCGGTTTCGGAGCTAGGCCCTAGGTGGGGCCCTCCCGAGCTGGCTCTGGGGGGGTTGCTAGGGCCAGTGCACACAGGGCTTCTTCAGGCCAAATCAGCCTTCTCCGCGAAGGAGAAGACGTTTGGAGTTGGTTTCCAGCGGCGGAGACCACCAGCCAAGCAGCAGTGCCCACGGAGCCAGAGGCAGCCCAGACCCTCCTTGGCCCTATGGGCAGCCTAGGGCTAGGTGAGAAGCAGGCAGGCGCTGCGCTCCTGAGCCAAGCCGCATCGGGGCTGAGGTTTGTTCCCCGAGCCCAGTTTCCCTTTGCAGAATGCAGCTCCTAGCAGCGCGTTTTGTGCGGTTTCGGAGCTAGGCCCTAGGTGGGGCCCTCCCGAGCTGGCTCTGGGGGGGTTGCTAGGGCCAGTGCACACAGGGCTTCTTCAGGCCAAATCAGCCTTCTCCGCGAAGGAGAAGACGTTTGGAGTTGGTTTCCAGCGGCGGAGACCACCAGCCAAGCAGCAGTGCCCACGGACCAGAGGCAGCTCAGACCCTCCCTGGCCCTATGGGGAGCCTAGGGCTAGGTGAGAACCAGGCAGGCACTGCGCTCCTGAGCCAAGCCGCATCGGGGCTGAGGTTTGTTCCCCGAGCCCAGTTTCCCTTTGCAGAATGCAGCTCCTAGCAGCGCGTTTTGTGCGGTTTCGGAGCTAGGCCCTAGGTGGGGCCCTCCCGAGCTGGCTCTGGGGGGGTTGCTAGGGCCAGTGCACACAGGGCTTCTTCAGGCCAAATCAGCCTTCTCCGCGAAGGAGAAGACGTTTGGAGTTGGTTTCCAGCGGCGGAGACCACCAGCCAAGCAGCAGTGCCCACGGACCAGAGGCAGCTCAGACCCTCCCTGGCCCTATGGGGAGCCTAGGGCTAGGTGAGAAGCAGGCAGGCGCTGCGCTCCTGAGCCAAGCCGCATCGGGGCTGAGGTTTGTTCCCCGAGCCCAGTTTCCCTTTGCAGAATGCAGCTCCTAGCAGCGCGTTTTGTGCGGTTTCGGAGCTAGGCCCTAGGTGGGGCCCTCCCGAGCTGGCTCTGGGGGGGTTGCTAGGGCCAGTGCACACAGGGCTTCTTCAGGCCAAATCAGCCTTCTCCGCGAAGGAGAAGACGTTTGGAGTTGGTTTCCAGCGGCGGAGACCACCAGCCAAGCAGCAGTGCCCACGGAGCCAGAGGCAGCCCAGACCCTCCCTGGCCCTATGGGGAGCCTAGGGCTAGGTGAGAAGCAGGCAGGCGCTGCGCTCCTGAGCCAAGCCGCATCGGGGCTGAGGTTTGTTCCCCGAGCCCAGTTTCCCTTTGCAGAATGCAGCTCCTAGCAGCGCGTTTTGTGCGGTTTCGGAGCTAGGCCCTAGGTGGGGCCCTCCCGAGCTGGCTCTGGGGGGGTTGCTAGGGCCAGTGCACACAGGGCTTCTTCAGGCCAAATCAGCCTTCTCCGCGAAGGAGAAGACGTTTGGAGTGGGTTTCCAGCGGCGGAGACCACCAGCCAAGCAGCAGTGCCCACGGAGCCAGAGGCAGCCCAGACCCTCCCTGGCCCTATGGGGAGCCTAGGGCTAGGTGAGAAGCAGGCAGGCGCTGCGCTCCTGAGCCAAGCCGCATCGGGGCTGAGGTTTGTTCCCCGAGCCCAGTTTCCCTTTGCAGAATGCAGCTCCTAGCAGCGCGTTTTGTGCGGTTTCGGAGCTAGGCCCTAGGTGGGGCCCTCCCGAGCTGGCTCTGGGGGGGTTGCTAGGGCCAGTGCACACAGGGCTTCTTCAGGCCAAATCAGCCTTCTCCGCGAAGGAGAAGACGTTTGGAGTTGGTTTCCAGCGGCGGAGACCACCAGCCAAGCAGCAGTGCCCACGGAGCCAGAGGCAGCCCAGACCCTCCCTGGCCCTATGGGCAGCCTAGGGCTAGGTGAGAACCAGGCAGGCGCTGCGCTCCTGAGCCAAGCCGCATCGGGGCTGAGGTTTGTTCCCCGAGCCCAGTTTCCCTTTGCAGAATGCAGCTCCTAGCAGCGCGTTTTGTGCGGTTTCGGAGCAAGGCCCTAGGTGGGGCCTTCCCGAGCTGGCTCTGGGGGGGTTGCTAGGGCCAGTGCACACAGGGCTTCTTCAGGCCAAATCAGCCTTCTCCGCGAAGGAGAAGACGTTTGGAGTTGGTTTCCAGCGGCGGAGACCACCAGCCAAGCAGCAGTGCCCACGGAGCCAGAGGCAGCTCAGACCCTCCCTGGCCCTATTGGGAGCCTAGGGCTAGGTGAGAACCAGGCAGGCGCTGCGCTCCTGAGCCAAGCCGCATCGGGGCTGAGGTTTGTTCCCCGAGCCCAGTTTCCCTTTGCAGAATGCAGCTCCTAGCAGCGCGTTTTGTGCGGTTTCGGAGCTAGGCCCTAGGTGGGGCCCTCCCGAGCTGGCTCTGGGGGGGTTGCTAGGGCCAGTGCACACAGGGCTTCTTCAGGCCAAATCAGCCTTCTCCGCGAAGGAGAAGACGTTTGGAGTTGGTTTCCAGCGGCGGAGACCACCAGCCAAGCAGCAGTGCCCACGGAGCCAGAGGCAGCCCAGACCCTCCCTGGCCCTATGGGCAGCCTAGGGCTAGGTGAGAACCAGGCAGGCGCTGCGCTCCTGAGCCAAGCCGCATCGGGGCTGAGGTTTGTTCCCCGAGCCCAGTTTCCCTTTGCAGAATGCAGCTCCTAGCAGCGCGTTTTGTGCGGTTTCGGAGCTAGGCCCTAGGTGGGGCCCTCCCGAGCTGGCTCTGGGGGGGTTGCTAGGGCCAGTGCACACAGGGCTTCTTCAGGCCAAATCAGCCTTCTCCGCGAAGGAGAAGACGTTTGGAGTTGGTTTCCAGCGGCGGAGACCACCAGCCAAGCAGCAGTGCCCACGGAGCCAGAGGCAGCCCAGACCCTCCCTGGCCCTATGGGCAGCCTAGGGCTAGGTGAGAAGCAGGCAGGCGCTGCGCTCCTGAGCCAAGCCGCATCGGGGCTGAGGTTTGTTCCCCGAGCCCAGTTTCCCTTTGCAGAATGCAGCTCCTAGCAGCGCGTTTTGTGCGGTTTCGGAGCTAGGCCCTAGGTGGGGCCCTCCCGAGCTGGCTCTGGGGGGGTTGCTAGGGCCAGTGCACACAGGGCTTCTTCAGGCCAAATCAGCCTTCTCCGCGAAGGAGAAGACGTTTGGAGTTGGTTTCCAGCGGCGGAGACCACCAGCCAAGCAGCAGTGCCCACGGAGCCAGAGGCAGCCCAGACCCTCCTTGGCCCTATGGGCAGCCTAGGGCTAGGTGAGAAGCAGGCAGGCGCTGCGCTCCTGAGCCAAGCCGCATCGGGGCTGAGGTTTGTTCCCCGAGCCCAGTTTCCCTTTGCAGAATGCAGCTCCTAGCAGCGCGTTTTGTGCGGTTTCGGAGCTAGGCCCTAGGTGGGGCCCTCCCGAGCTGGCTCTGGGGGGGTTGCTAGGGCCAGTGCACACAGGGCTTCTTCAGGCCAAATCAGCCTTCTCCGCGAAGGAGAAGACGTTTGGAGGTGGTTTCCAGCGGCGGAGACCACCAGCCAAGCAGCAGTGCCCACGGAGCCAGAGGCAGCCCAGACCCTCCTTGGCCCTATGGGCAGCCTAGGGCTAGGTGAGAACCAGGCAGGCGCTGCGCTCCTGAGCCAAGCCGCATCGGGGCTGAGGTTTGTTCCCCGAGCCCAGTTTCCCTTTGCAGAATGCAGCTCCTAGCAGCGCGTTTTGTGCGGTTTCGGAGCTAGGCCCTAGGTGGGGCCCTCCCGAGCTGGCTCTGGGGGGGTTGCTAGGGCCAGTGCACACAGGGCTTCTTCAGGCCAAATCAGCCTTCTCCGCGAAGGAGAAGACGTTTGGAGTTGGTTTCCAGCGGCGGAGACCACCAGCCAAGCAGCAGTGCCCACGGACCAGAGGCAGCTCAGACCCTCCCTGGCCCTATGGGGAGCCTAGGGCTAGGTGAGAACCAGGCAGGCACTGCGCTCCTGAGCCAAGCCGCATCGGGGCTGAGGTTTGTTCCCCGAGCCCAGTTTCCCTTTGCAGAATGCAGCTCCTAGCAGCGCGTTTTGTGCGGTTTCGGAGCTAGGCCCTAGGTGGGGCCCTCCCGAGCTGGCTCTGGGGGGGTTGCTAGGGCCAGTGCACACAGGGCTTCTTCAGGCCAAATCAGCCTTCTCCGCGAAGGAGAAGACGTTTGGAGTTGGTTTCCAGCGGCGGAGACCACCAGCCAAGCAGCAGTGCCCACGGAGCCAGAGGCAGCCCAGACCCTCCCTGGCCCTATGGGGAGCCTAGGGCTAGGTGAGAACCAGGCAGGCGCTGCGCTCCTGAGCCAAGCCGCATCGGGGCTGAGGTTTGTTCCCCGAGCCCAGTTTCCCTTTGCAGAATGCAGCTCCTAGCAGCGCGTTTTGTGCGGTTTCGGAGCTAGGCCCTAGGTGGGGCCCTCCCGAGCTGGCTCTGGGGGGGTTGCTAGGGCCAGTGCACACAGGGCTTCTTCAGGCCAAATCAGCCTTCTCCGCGAAGGAGAAGACGTTTGGAGTTGGTTTCCAGCGGCGGAGACCACCAGCCAAGCAGCAGTGCCCACGGAGCCAGAGGCAGCCCAGACCCTCCCTGGCCCTATGGGCAGCCTAGGGCTAGGTGAGAAGCAGGCAGGCGCTGCGCTCCTGAGCCAAGCCGCATCGGGGCTGAGGTTTGTTCCCCGAGCCCAGTTTCCCTTTGCAGAATGCAGCTCCTAGCAGCGCGTTTTGTGCGGTTTCGGAGCTAGGCCCTAGGTGGGGCCCTCCCGAGCTGGCTCTGGGGGGGTTGCTAGGGCCAGTGCACACAGGGCTTCTTCAGGCCAAATCAGCCTTCTCCGCGAAGGAGAAGACGTTTGGAGTTGGTTTCCAGCGGCGGAGACCACCAGCCAAGCAGCAGTGCCCACGGAGCCAGAGGCAGCCCAGACCCTCCCTGGCCCTATGGGCAGCCTAGGGCTAGGTGAGAAGCAGGCAGGCGCTGCGCTCCTGAGCCAAGCCGCATCGGGGCTGAGGTTTGTTCCCCGAGCCAAGTTTCCCTTTGCAGAATGCAGCTCCTAGCAGCGCGTTTTGTGCGGTTTCGGAGCTAGGCCCTAGGTGGGGCCCTCCCGAGCTGGCTCTGGGGGGGTTGCTAGGGCCAGTGCACACAGGGCTTCTTCAGGCCAAATCAGCCTTCTCCGCGAAGGAGAAGACGTTTGGAGTTGGTTTCCAGCGGCGGAGACCACCAGCCAAGCAGCAGTGCCCACGGAGCCAGAGGCAGCCCAGACCCTCCCTGGCCCTATGGGCAGCCTAGGGCTAGGTGAGAAGCAGGCAGGCGCTGCGCTCCTGAGCCAAGCCGCATCGGGGCTGAGGTTTGTTCCCCGAGCCCAGTTTCCCTTTGCAGAATGCAGCTCCTAGCAGCGCGTTTTGTGCGGTTTCGGAGCTAGGCCCTAGGTGGGGCCCTCCCGAGCTGGCTCTGCGGGGGTTGCTAGGGCCAGTGCACACAGGGCTTCTTCAGGCCAAATCAGCCTTCTCCGCGAAGGAGAAGACGTTTGGAGTTGGTTTCCAGCGGCGGAGACCACCAGCCAAGCAGCAGTGCCCACGGAGCCAGAGGCAGCCCAGACCCTCCCTGGCCCTATGGGGAGCCTAGGGCTAGGTGAGAAGCAGGCAGGCGCTGCGCTCCTGAGCCAAGCCGCATCGGGGCTGAGGTTTGTTCCCCGAGCCCAGTTTCCCTTTGCAGAATGCAGCTCCTAGCAGCGCGTTTTGTGCGGTTTCGGAGCTAGGCCCTAGGTGGGGCCCTCCCGAGCTGGCTCTGGGGGGGTTGCTAGGGCCAGTGCACACAGGGCTTCTTCAGGCCAAATCAGCCTTCTCCGCGAAGGAGAAGACGTTTGGAGTTGGTTTCCAGCGGCGGAGACCACCAGCCAAGCAGCAGTGCCCACGGAGCCAGAGGCAGCCCAGACCCTCCCTGGCCCTATGGGGAGCCTAGGGCTAGGTGAGATGCAGGCAGGCGCTGCGCTCCTGAGCCAAGCCGCATCGGGGCTGAGGTTTGTTCCCCGAGCCAAGTTTCCCTTTGCAGAATGCAGCTCCTAGCAGCGCGTTTTGTGCGGTTTCGGAGCTAGGCCCTAGGTGGGGCCCTCCCGAGCTGGCTCTGGGGGGGTTGCTAGGGCCAGTGCACACAGGGCTTCTTCAGGCCAAATCAGCCTTCTCCGCGAAGGAGAAGACGTTTGGAGTGGGTTTCCAGCGGCGGAGACCACCAGCCAAGCAGCAGTGCCCACGGAGCCAGAGGCAGCCCAGACCCTCCCTGGCCCTATGGGGAGCCTAGGGCTAGGTGAGAAGCAGGCAGGCGCTGCGCTCCTGAGCCAAGCCGCATCGGGGCTGAGGTTTGTTCCCCGAGCCCAGTTTCCCTTTGCAGAATGCAGCTCCTAGCAGCGCGTTTTGTGCGGTTTCGGAGCTAGGCCCTAGGTGGGGCCCTCCCGAGCTGGCTCTGGGGGGGTTGCTAGGGCCAGTGCACACAGGGCTTCTTCAGGCCAAATCAGCCTTCTCCGCGAAGGAGAAGATGTTTGGAGTTGGTTTCCAGCGGCGGAGACCACCAGCCAAGCAGCAGTGCCCACGGAGCCAGAGGCAGCCCAGACCCTCCCTGGCCCTATGGGGAGCCTAGGGCTAGGTGAGAAGCAGGCAGGCGCTGCGCTCCTGAGCCAAGCCGCATCGGGGCTGAGGTTTGTTCCCCGAGCCCAGTTTCCCTTTGCAGAATGCAGCTCCTAGCAGCGCGTTTTGTGCGGTTTCGGAGCTAGGCCCTAGGTGGGGCCCTCCCGAGCTGGCTCTGGGGGGGTTGCTAGGGCCAGTGCACACAGGGCTTCTTCAGGCCAAATCAGCCTTCTCCGCGAAGGAGAAGACGTTTGGAGTTGGTTTCCAGCGGCGGAGACCACCAGCCAAGCAGCAGTGCCCACGGAGCCAGAGGCAGCCCAGACCCTCCCTGGCCCTATGGGGAGCCTAGGGCTAGGTGAGAAGCAGGCAGGCGCTGCGCTCCTGAGCCAAGCCGCATCGGGGCTGAGGTTTGTTCCCCGAGCCCAGTTTCCCTTTGCAGAATGCAGCTCCTAGCAGCGCGTTTTGTGCGGTTTCGGAGCTAGGCCCTAGGTGGGGCCCTCCCGAGCTGGCTCTGGGGGGGTTGCTAGGGCCAGTGCACACAGGGCTTCTTCAGGCCAAATCAGCCTTCTCCGCGAAGGAGAAGACGTTTGGAGTGGGTTTCCAGCGGCGGAGACCACCAGCCAAGCAGCAGTGCCCACGGAGCCAGAGGCAGCCCAGACCCTCCCTGGCCCTATGGGGAGCCTAGGGCTAGGTGAGAACCAGGCAGGCGCTGCGCTCCTGAGCCAAGCCGCATCGGGGCTGAGGTTTGTTCCCCGAGCCCAGTTTCCCTTTGCAGAATGCAGCTCCTAGCAGCGCGTTTTGTGCGGTTTCGGAGCTAGGCTCTAGGTGGGGCCCTCCCGAGCTGGCTCTGGGGGGTTTGCTAGGGCCAGTGCACACAGGGCTTCTTCAGGCCAAATCAGCCTTCTCCGCGAAGGAGAAGACGTTTGGAGTTGGTTTCCAGCGGCGGAGACCACCAGCCAAGCAGCAGTGCCCACGGAGCCAGAGGCAGCCCAGACCCTCCTTGGCCCTATGGGCAGCCTAGGGCTAGGTGAGAAGCAGGCAGGCGCTGCGCTCCTGAGCCAAGCCGCATCGGGGCTGAGGTTTGTTCCCCGAGCCCAGTTTCCCTTTGCAGAATGCAGCTCCTAGCAGCGCGTTTTGTGCGGTTTCGGAGCTAGGCCCTAGGTGGGGCCCTCCCGAGCTGGCTCTGGGGGGGTTGCTAGGGCCAGTGCACACAGGGCTTCTTCAGGCCAAATCAGCCTTCTCCGCGAAGGAGAAGACGTTTGGAGTTGGTTTCCAGCGGCGGAGACCACCAGCCAAGCAGCAGTGCCCACGGAGCCAGAGGCAGCCCAGACCCTCCCTGGCCCTATGGGCAGCCTAGGGCTAGGTGAGAAGCAGGCAGGCGCTGCGCTCCTGAGCCAAGCCGCATCGGGGCTGAGGTTTGTTCCCCGAGCCCAGTTTCCCTTTGCAGAATGCAGCTCCTAGCAGCGCGTTTTGTGCGGTTTCGGAGCTAGGCCCTAGGTGGGGCCCTCCCGAGCTGGCTCTGGGGGGGTTGCTAGGGCCAGTGCACACAGGGCTTCTTCAGGCCAAATCAGCCTTCTCCGCGAAGGAGAAGACGTTTGGAGTTGGTTTCCAGCGGCGGAGACCACCAGCCAAGCAGCAGTGCCCACGGAGCCAGAGGCAGCCCAGACCCTCCCTGGCCCTATGGGGAGCCTAGGGCTAGGTGAGATGCAGGCAGGCGCTGCGCTCCTGAGCCAAGCCGCATCGGGGCTGAGGTTTGTTCCCCGAGCCAAGTTTCCCTTTGCAGAATGCAGCTCCTAGCAGCGCGTTTTGTGCGGTTTCGGAGCTAGGCCCTAGGTGGGGCCCTCCCGAGCTGGCTCTGGGGGGGTTGCTAGGGCCAGTGCACACAGGGCTTCTTCAGGCCAAATCAGCCTTCTCCGCGAAGGAGAAGACGTTTGGAGTTGGTTTCCAGCGGCGGAGACCACCAGCCAAGCAGCAGTGCCCACGGAGCCAGAGGCAGCCCAGACCCTCCCTGGCCCTAAGGGGAGCCTAGGGCTAGGTGAGAACCAGGCAGGCGCTGCGCTCCTGAGCCAAGCCGCATCGGGGCTGAGGTTTGTTCCCCGAGCCCAGTTTCCCTTTGCAGAATGCAGCTCCTAGCAGCGCGTTTTGTGCGGTTTCGGAGCTAGGCTCTAGGTGGGGCCCTCCCGAGCTGGCTCTGGGGGGGTTGCTAGGGCCAGTGCACACAGGGCTTCTTCAGGCCAAATCAGCCTTCTCCGCGAAGGAGAAGACGTTTGGAGTTGGTTTCCAGCGGCGGAGACCACCAGCCAAGCAGCAGTGCCCACGGAGCCAGAGGCAGCCCAGACCCTCCTTGGCCCTATGGGCAGCCTAGGGCTAGGTGAGAAGCAGGCAGGCGCTGCGCTCCTGAGCCAAGCCGCATCGGGGCTGAGGTTTGTTCCCCGAGCCCAGTTTCCCTTTGCAGAATGCAGCTCCTAGCAGCGCGTTTTGTGCGGTTTCGGAGCTAGGCCCTAGGTGGGGCCCTCCCGAGCTGGCTCTGGGGGGGTTGCTAGGGCCAGTGCACACAGGGCTTCTTCAGGCCAAATCAGCCTTCTCCGCGAAGGAGAAGACGTTTGGAGTTGGTTTCCAGCGGCGGAGACCACCAGCCAAGCAGCAGTGCCCACGGAGCCAGAGGCAGCCCAGACCCTCCCTGGCCCTATGGGCAGCCTAGGGCTAGGTGAGAAGCAGGCAGGCGCTGCGCTCCTGAGCCAAGCCGCATCGGGGCTGAGGTTTGTTCCCCGAGCCCAGTTTCCCTTTGCAGAATGCAGCTCCTAGCAGCGCGTTTTGTGCGGTTTCGGAGCTAGGCCCTAGGTGGGGCCCTCCCGAGCTGGCTCTGGGGGGGTTGCTAGGGCCAGTGCACACAGGGCTTCTTCAGGCCAAATCAGCCTTCTCCGCGAAGGAGAAGACGTTTGGAGTTGGTTTCCAGCGGCGGAGACCACCAGCCAAGCAGCAGTGCCCACGGAGCCAGAGGCAGCCCAGACCCTCCTTGGCCCTATGGGCAGCCTAGGGCTAGGTGAGAAGCAGGCAGGCGCTGCGCTCCTGAGCCAAGCCGCATCGGGGCTGAGGTTTGTTCCCCGAGCCCAGTTTCCCTTTGCAGAATGCAGCTCCTAGCAGCGCGTTTTGTGCGGTTTCGGAGCTAGGCCCTAGGTGGGGCCCTCCCGAGCTGGCTCTGGGGGGGTTGCTAGGGCCAGTGCACACAGGGCTTCTTCAGGCCAAATCAGCCTTCTCCGCGAAGGAGAAGACGTTTGGAGTTGGTTTCCAGCGGCGGAGACCACCAGCCAAGCAGCAGTGCCCACGGAGCCAGAGGCAGCCCAGACCCTCCCTGGCCCTATGGGCAGCCTAGGGCTAGGTGAGAAGCAGGCAGGCGCTGCGCTCCTGAGCCAAGCCGCATCGGGGCTGAGGTTTGTTCCCCGAGCCCAGTTTCCCTTTGCAGAATGCAGCTCCTAGCAGCGCGTTTTGTGCGGTTTCGGAGCTAGGCCCTAGGTGGGGCCCTCCCGAGCTGGCTCTGGGGGGGTTGCTAGGGCCAGTGCACACAGGGCTTCTTCAGGCCAAATCAGCCTTCTCCGCGAAGGAGAAGACGTTTGGAGTTGGTTTCCAGCGGCGGAGACCACCAGCCAAGCAGCAGTGCCCACGGAGCCAGAGGCAGCCCAGACCCTCCCTGGCCCTATGGGGAGCCTAGGGCTAGGTGAGAAGCAGGCAGGCGCTGCGCTCCTGAGCCAAGCCGCATCGGGGCTGAGGTTTGTTCCCCGAGCCCAGTTTCCCTTTGCAGAATGCAGCTCCTAGCAGCGCGTTTTGTGCGGTTTCGGAGCTAGGCCCTAGGTGGGGCCCTCCCGAGCTGGCTCTGGGGGGGTTGCTAGGGCCAGTGCACACAGGGCTTCTTCAGGCCAAATCAGCCTTCTCCGCGAAGGAGAAGACGTTTGGAGTTGGTTTCCAGCGGCGGAGACCACCAGCCAAGCAGCAGTGCCCACGGAGCCAGAGGCAGCCCAGACCCTCCTTGGCCCTATGGGCAGCCTAGGGCTAGGTGAGAAGCAGGCAGGCGCTGCGCTCCTGAGCCAAGCCGCATCGGGGCTGAGGTTTGTTCCCCGAGCCCAGTTTCCCTTTGCAGAATGCAGCTCCTAGCAGCGCGTTTTGTGCGGTTTCGGAGCTAGGCCCTAGGTGGGGCCCTCCCGAGCTGGCTCTGGGGGGGTTGCTAGGGCCAGTGCACACAGGGCTTCTTCAGGCCAAATCAGCCTTCTCCGCGAAGGAGAAGACGTTTGGAGTTGGTTTCCAGCGGCGGAGACCACCAGCCAAGCAGCAGTGCCCACGGAGCCAGAGGCAGCCCAGACCCTCCTTGGCCCTATGGGCAGCCTAGGGCTAGGTGAGAAGCAGGCAGGCGCTGCGCTCCTGAGCCAAGCCGCATCGGGGCTGAGGTTTGTTCCCCGAGCCCAGTTTCCCTTTGCAGAATGCAGCTCCTAGCAGCGCGTTTTGTGCGGTTTCGGAGCTAGGCCCTAGGTGGGGCCCTCCCGAGCTGGCTCTGGGGGGGTTGCTAGGGCCAGTGCACACAGGGCTTCTTCAGGCCAAATCAGCCTTCTCCGCGAAGGAGAAGACGTTTGGAGTTGGTTTCCAGCGGCGGAGACCACCAGCCAAGCAGCAGTGCCCACGGACCAGAGGCAGCTCAGACCCTCCCTGGCCCTATGGGGAGCCTAGGGCTAGGTGAGAAGCAGGCAGGCACTGCGCTCCTGAGCCAAGCCGCATCGGGGCTGAGGTTTGTTCCCCGAGCCCAGTTTCCCTTTGCAGAATGCAGCTCCTAGCAGCGCGTTTTGTGCGGTTTCGGAGCTAGGCCCTAGGTGGGGCCCTCCCGAGCTGGCTCTGGGGGGGTTGCTAGGGCCAGTGCACACAGGGCTTCTTCAGGCCAAATCAGCCTTCTCCGCGAAGGAGAAGACGTTTGGAGTTGGTTTCCAGCGGCGGAGACCACCAGCCAAGCAGCAGTGCCCACGGAGCCAGAGGCAGCCCAGACCCTCCTTGGCCCTATGGGGAGCCTAGGGCTAGGTGAGAAGCAGGCAGGCGCTGCGCTCCTGAGCCAAGCCGCATCGGGGCTGAGGTTTGTTCCCCGAGCCCAGTTTCCCTTTGCAGAATGCAGCTCCTAGCAGCGCGTTTTGTGCGGTTTCGGAGCTAGGCCCTAGGTGGGGCCCTCCCGAGCTGGCTCTGGGGGGGTTGCTAGGGCCAGTGCACACAGGGCTTCTTCAGGCCAAATCAGCCTTCTCCGCGAAGGAGAAGACGTTTGGAGTTGGTTTCCAGCGGCGGAGACCACCAGCCAAGCAGCAGTGCCCACGGAGCCAGAGGCAGCCCAGACCCTCCCTGGCCCTATGGGGAGCCTAGGGCTAGGTGAGAAGCAGGCAGGCGCTGCGCTCCTGAGCCAAGCCGCATCGGGGCTGAGGTTTGTTCCCCGAGCCCAGTTTCCCTTTGCAGAATGCAGCTCCTAGCAGCGCGTTTTGTGCGGTTTCGGAGCTAGGCCCTAGGTGGGGCCCTCCCGAGCTGGCTCTGGGGGGGTTGCTAGGGCCAGTGCACACAGGGCTTCTTCAGGCCAAATCAGCCTTCTCCGCGAAGGAGAAGACGTTTGGAGTTGGTTTCCAGCGGCGGAGACCACCAGCCAAGCAGCAGTGCCCACGGAGCCAGAGGCAGCCCAGACCCTCCTTGGCCCTATGGGCAGCCTAGGGCTAGGTGAGAAGCAGGCAGGCGCTGCGCTCCTGAGCCAAGCCGCATCGGGGCTGAGGTTTGTTCCCCGAGCCCAGTTTCCCTTTGCAGAATGCAGCTCCTAGCAGCGCGTTTTGTGCGGTTTCGGAGCTAGGCCCTAGGTGGGGCCCTCCCGAGCTGGCTCTGGGGGGGTTGCTAGGGCCAGTGCACACAGGGCTTCTTCAGGCCAAATCAGCCTTCTCCGCGAAGGAGAAGACGTTTGGAGTTGGTTTCCAGCGGCGGAGACCACCAGCCAAGCAGCAGTGCCCACGGAGCCAGAGGCAGCCCAGACCCTCCTTGGCCCTATGGGCAGCCTAGGGCTAGGTGAGAACCAGGCAGGCGCTGCGCTCCTGAGCCAAGCCGCATCGGGGCTGAGGTTTGTTCCCCGAGCCCAGTTTCCCTTTGCAGAATGCAGCTCCTAGCAGCGCGTTTTGTGCGGTTTCGGAGCTAGGCCCTAGGTGGGGCCCTCCCGAGCTGGCTCTGGGGGGGTTGCTAGGGCCAGTGCACACAGGGCTTCTTCAGGCCAAATCAGCCTTCTCCGCGAAGGAGAAGACGTTTGGAGTTGGTTTCCAGCGGCGGAGACCACCAGCCAAGCAGCAGTGCCCACGGACCAGAGGCAGCTCAGACCCTCCCTGGCCCTATGGGGAGCCTAGGGCTAGGTGAGAAGCAGGCAGGCACTGCGCTCCTGAGCCAAGCCGCATCGGGGCTGAGGTTTGTTCCCCGAGCCCAGTTTCCCTTTGCAGAATGCAGCTCCTAGCAGCGCGTTTTGTGCGGTTTCGGAGCTAGGCCCTAGGTGGGGCCCTCCCGAGCTGGCTCTGGGGGGGTTGCTAGGGCCAGTGCACACAGGGCTTCTTCAGGCCAAATCAGCCTTCTCCGCGAAGGAGAAGACGTTTGGAGTTGGTTTCCAGCGGCGGAGACCACCAGCCAAGCAGCAGTGCCCACGGAGCCAGAGGCAGCCCAGACCCTCCTTGGCCCTATGGGGAGCCTAGGGCTAGGTGAGAAGCAGGCAGGCGCTGCGCTCCTGAGCCAAGCCGCATCGGGGCTGAGGTTTGTTCCCCGAGCCCAGTTTCCCTTTGCAGAATGCAGCTCCTAGCAGCGCGTTTTGTGCGGTTTCGGAGCTAGGCCCTAGGTGGGGCCCTCCCGAGCTGGCTCTGGGGGGGTTGCTAGGGCCAGTGCACACAGGGCTTCTTCAGGCCAAATCAGCCTTCTCCGCGAAGGAGAAGACGTTTGGAGTTGGTTTCCAGCGGCGGAGACCACCAGCCAAGCAGCAGTGCCCACGGAGCCAGAGGCAGCCCAGACCCTCCCTGGCCCTATGGGCAGCCTAGGGCTAGGTGAGAAGCAGGCAGGCGCTGCGCTCCTGAGCCAAGCCGCATCGGGGCTGAGGTTTGTTCCCCGAGCCCAGTTTCCCTTTGCAGAATGCAGCTCCTAGCAGCGCGTTTTGTGCGGTTTCGGAGCTAGGCCCTAGGTGGGGCCCTCCCGAGCTGGCTCTGGGGGGGTTGCTAGGGCCAGTGCACACAGGGCTTCTTCAGGCCAAATCAGCCTTCTCCGCGAAGGAGAAGACGTTTGGAGTTGGTTTCCAGCGGCGGAGACCACCAGCCAAGCAGCAGTGCCCACGGAGCCAGAGGCAGCCCAGACCCTCCCTGGCCCTATGGGGAGCCTAGGGCTAGGTGAGAAGCAGGCAGGCGCTGCGCTCCTGAGCCAAGCCGCATCGGGGCTGAGGTTTGTTCCCCGAGCCCAGTTTCCCTTTGCAGAATGCAGCTCCTAGCAGCGCGTTTTGTGCGGTTTCGGAGCTAGGCCCTAGGTGGGGCCCTCCCGAGCTGGCTCTGGGGGGGTTGCTAGGGCCAGTGCACACAGGGCTTCTTCAGGCCAAATCAGCCTTCTCCGCGAAGGAGAAGACGTTTGGAGTTGGTTTCCAGCGGCGGAGACCACCAGCCAAGCAGCAGTGCCCACGGAGCCAGAGGCAGCCCAGACCCTCCCTGGCCCTATGGGGAGCCTAGGGCTAGGTGAGAAGCAGGCAGGCGCTGCGCTCCTGAGCCAAGCCGCATCGGGGCTGAGGTTTGTTCCCCGAGCCCAGTTTCCCTTTGCAGAATGCAGCTCCTAGCAGCGCGTTTTGTGCGGTTTCGGAGCTAGGCCCTAGGTGGGGCCCTCCCGAGCTGGCTCTGGGGGGGTTGCTAGGGCCAGTGCACACAGGGCTTCTTCAGGCCAAATCAGCCTTCTCCGCGAAGGAGAAGATGTTTGGAGTTGGTTTCCAGCGGCGGAGACCACCAGCCAAGCAGCAGTGCCCACGGAGCCAGAGGCAGCCCAGACCCTCCCTGGCCCTATGGGGAGCCTAGGGCTAGGTGAGAAGCAGGCAGGCGCTGCGCTCCTGAGCCAAGCCGCATCGGGGCTGAGGTTTGTTCCCCGAGCCCAGTTTCCCTTTGCAGAATGCAGCTCCTAGCAGCGCGTTTTGTGCGGTTTCGGAGCTAGGCCCTAGGTGGGGCCCTCCCGAGCTGGCTCTGGGGGGGTTGCTAGGGCCAGTGCACACAGGGCTTCTTCAGGCCAAATCAGCCTTCTCCGCGAAGGAGAAGACGTTTGGAGTTGGTTTCCAGCGGCGGAGACCACCAGCCAAGCAGCAGTGCCCACGGAGCCAGAGGCAGCCCAGACCCTCCCTGGCCCTATGGGGAGCCTAGGGCTAGGTGAGATGCAGGCAGGCGCTGCGCTCCTGAGCCAAGCCGCATCGGGGCTGAGGTTTGTTCCCCGAGCCAAGTTTCCCTTTGCAGAATGCAGCTCCTAGCAGCGCGTTTTGTGCGGTTTCGGAGCTAGGCCCTAGGTGGGGCCCTCCCGAGCTGGCTCTGGGGGGGTTGCTAGGGCCAGTGCACACAGGGCTTCTTCAGGCCAAATCAGCCTTCTCCGCGAAGGAGAAGACGTTTGGAGTTGGTTTCCAGCGGCGGAGACCACCAGCCAAGCAGCAGTGCCCACGGAGCCAGAGGCAGCCCAGACCCTCCCTGGCCCTAAGGGGAGCCTAGGGCTAGGTGAGAACCAGGCAGGCGCTGCGCTCCTGAGCCAAGCCGCATCGGGGCTGAGGTTTGTTCCCCGAGCCCAGTTTCCCTTTGCAGAATGCAGCTCCTAGCAGCGCGTTTTGTGCGGTTTCGGAGCTAGGCTCTAGGTGGGGCCCTCCCGAGCTGGCTCTGGGGGGTTTGCTAGGGCCAGTGCACACAGGGCTTCTTCAGGCCAAATCAGCCTTCTCCGCGAAGGAGAAGACGTTTGGAGTTGGTTTCCAGCGGCGGAGACCACCAGCCAAGCAGCAGTGCCCACGGAGCCAGAGGCAGCCCAGACCCTCCTTGGCCCTATGGGGAGCCTAGGGCTAGGTGAGAACCAGGCAGGCGCTGCGCTCCTGAGCCAAGCCGCATCGGGGCTGAGGTTTGTTCCCCGAGCTCATTTTCCCTTTGCAGAATGCAGCTCCTAGCAGCGCGTTTTGTGCGGTTTCGGAGCTAGGCCCTAGGTGGGGCCCTTCCGAGCTGGCTCTGGGGGGGTTGCTAGGGCCAGTGCACACAGGGCTTCTTCAGGCCAAATCAGCCTTCTCCGCGAAGGAGAAGACGTTTGGAGTTGGTTTCCAGCGGCGGAGACCACCAGCCAAGCAGCAGTGCCCACGGAGCCAGAGGCAGCTCAGACCCTCCCTGGCCCTATGGGGAGCCTAGGGCTAGGTGAGAAGCAGGCAGGCGCTGCGCTCCTGAGCCAAGCCGCATCGGGGCTGAGGTTTGTTCCCCGAGCCCAGTTTCCCTTTGCAGAATGCAGCTCCTAGCAGCGCGTTTTGTGCGGTTTCGGAGCTAGGCCCTAGGTGGGGCCCTCCCGAGCTGGCTCTGGGGGGGTTGCTAGGGCCAGTGCACACAGGGCTTCTTCAGGCCAAATCAGCCTTCTCCGCGAAGGAGAAGACGTTTGGAGTTGGTTTCCAGCGGCGGAGACCACCAGCCAAGCAGCAGTGCCCACGGAGCCAGAGGCAGCCCAGACCCTCCTTGGCCCTATGGGCAGCCTAGGGCTAGGTGAGAAGCAGGCAGGCGCTGCGCTCCTGAGCCAAGCCGCATCGGGGCTGAGGTTTGTTCCCCGAGCCCAGTTTCCCTTTGCAGAATGCAGCTCCTAGCAGCGCGTTTTGTGCGGTTTCGGAGCTAGGCCCTAGGTGGGGCCCTCCCGAGCTGGCTCTGGGGGGGTTGCTAGGGCCAGTGCACACAGGGCTTCTTCAGGCCAAATCAGCCTTCTCCGCGAAGGAGAAGACGTTTGGAGTTGGTTTCCAGCGGCGGAGACCACCAGCCAAGCAGCAGTGCCCACGGACCAGAGGCAGCTCAGACCCTCCCTGGCCCTATGGGGAGCCTAGGGCTAGGTGAGAACCAGGCAGGCACTGCGCTCCTGAGCCAAGCCGCATCGGGGCTGAGGTTTGTTCCCCGAGCCCAGTTTCCCTTTGCAGAATGCAGCTCCTAGCAGCGCGTTTTGTGCGGTTTCGGAGCTAGGCCCTAGGTGGGGCCCTCCCGAGCTGGCTCTGGGGGGGTTGCTAGGGCCAGTGCACACAGGGCTTCTTCAGGCCAAATCAGCCTTCTCCGCGAAGGAGAAGACGTTTGGAGTTGGTTTCCAGCGGCGGAGACCACCAGCCAAGCAGCAGTGCCCACGGACCAGAGGCAGCTCAGACCCTCCCTGGCCCTATGGGGAGCCTAGGGCTAGGTGAGAAGCAGGCAGGCGCTGCGCTCCTGAGCCAAGCCGCATCGGGGCTGAGGTTTGTTCCCCGAGCCCAGTTTCCCTTTGCAGAATGCAGCTCCTAGCAGCGCTTTTTGTGCCGTTTCGGAGCTAGGCCCTAGGTGGGGCCCTCCCGAGCTGGCTCTGGGGGGGTTGCTAGGGCCAGTGCACACAGGGCTTCTTCAGGCCAAATCAGCCTTCTCCGCGAAGGAGAAGACGTTTGGAGTTGGTTTCCAGCGGCGGAGACCACCAGCCAAGCAGCAGTGCCCACGGAGCCAGAGGCAGCCCAGACCCTCCCTGGCCCTATGGGGAGCCTAGGGCTAGGTGAGAAGCAGGCAGGCGCTGCGCTCCTGAGCCAAGCCGCATCGGGGCTGAGGTTTGTTCCCCGAGCCCAGTTTCCCTTTGCAGAATGCAGCTCCTAGCAGCGCGTTTTGTGCGGTTTCGGAGCTAGGCCCTAGGTGGGGCCCTCCCGAGCTGGCTCTGGGGGGGTTGCTAGGGCCAGTGCACACAGGGCTTCTTCAGGCCAAATCAGCCTTCTCCGCGAAGGAGAAGACGTTTGGAGTTGGTTTCCAGCGGCGGAGACCACCAGCCAAGCAGCAGTGCCCACGGAGCCAGAGGCAGCCCAGACCCTCCCTGGCCCTATGGGGAGCCTAGGGCTAGGTGAGAAGCAGGCAGGCGCTGCGCTCCTGAGCCAAGCCGCATCGGGGCTGAGGTTTGTTCCCCGAGCCCAGTTTCCCTTTGCAGAATGCAGCTCCTAGCAGCGCGTTTTGTGCGGTTTCGGAGCTAGGCCCTAGGTGGGGCCCTCCCGAGCTGGCTCTGGGGGGGTTGCTAGGGCCAGTGCACACAGGGCTTCTTCAGGCCAAATCAGCCTTCTCCGCGAAGGAGAAGACGTTTGGAGTTGGTTTCCAGCGGCGGAGACCACCAGCCAAGCAGCAGTGCCCACGGAGCCAGAGGCAGCCCAGACCCTCCCTGGCCCTATGGGGAGCCTAGGGCTAGGTGAGAAGCAGGCAGGCGCTGCGCTCCTGAGCCAAGCCGCATCGGGGCTGAGGTTTGTTCCCCGAGCCCAGTTTCCCTTTGCAGAATGCAGCTCCTAGCAGCGCGTTTTGTGCGGTTTCGGAGCTAGGCCCTAGGTGGGGCCCTCCCGAGCTGGCTCTGGGGGGGTTGCTAGGGCCAGTGCACACAGGGCTTCTTCAGGCCAAATCAGCCTTCTCCGCGAAGGAGAAGATGTTTGGAGTTGGTTTCCAGCGGCGGAGACCACCAGCCAAGCAGCAGTGCCCACGGAGCCAGAGGCAGCCCAGACCCTCCCTGGCCCTATGGGGAGCCTAGGGCTAGGTGAGAAGCAGGCAGGCGCTGCGCTCCTGAGCCAAGCCGCATCGGGGCTGAGGTTTGTTCCCCGAGCCCAGTTTCCCTTTGCAGAATGCAGCTCCTAGCAGCGCGTTTTGTGCCGTTTCGGAGCTAGGCCCTAGGTGGGGCCCTCCCGAGCTGGCTCTGGGGGGGTTGCTAGGGCCAGTGCACACAGGGCTTCTTCAGGCCAAATCAGCCTTCTCCGCGAAGGAGAAGACGTTTGGAGTTGGTTTCCAGCGGCGGAGACCACCAGCCAAGCAGCAGTGCCCACGGAGCCAGAGGCAGCCCAGACCCTCCCTGGCCCTATGGGGAGCCTAGGGCTAGGTGAGATGCAGGCAGGCGCTGCGCTCCTGAGCCAAGCCGCATCGGGGCTGAGGTTTGTTCCCCGAGCCAAGTTTCCCTTTGCAGAATGCAGCTCCTAGCAGCGCGTTTTGTGCGGTTTCGGAGCTAGGCCCTAGGTGGGGCCCTCCCGAGCTGGCTCTGGGGGGGTTGCTAGGGCCAGTGCACACAGGGCTTCTTCAGGCCAAATCAGCCTTCTCCGCGAAGGAGAAGACGTTTGGAGTTGGTTTCCAGCGGCGGAGACCACCAGCCAAGCAGCAGTGCCCACGGAGCCAGAGGCAGCCCAGACCCTCCCTGGCCCTAAGGGGAGCCTAGGGCTAGGTGAGAACCAGGCAGGCGCTGCGCTCCTGAGCCAAGCCGCATCGGGGCTGAGGTTTGTTCCCCGAGCCCAGTTTCCCTTTGCAGAATGCAGCTCCTAGCAGCGCGTTTTGTGCGGTTTCGGAGCTAGGCTCTAGGTGGGGCCCTCCCGAGCTGGCTCTGGGGGGTTTGCTAGGGCCAGTGCACACAGGGCTTCTTCAGGCCAAATCAGCCTTCTCCGCGAAGGAGAAGACGTTTGGAGTTGGTTTCCAGCGGCGGAGACCACCAGCCAAGCAGCAGTGCCCACGGAGCCAGAGGCAGCCCAGACCCTCCTTGGCCCTATGGGGAGCCTAGGGCTAGGTGAGAACCAGGCAGGCGCTGCGCTCCTGAGCCAAGCCGCATCGGGGCTGAGGTTTGTTCCCCGAGCTCATTTTCCCTTTGCAGAATGCAGCTCCTAGCAGCGCGTTTTGTGCGGTTTCGGAGCTAGGCCCTAGGTGGGGCCCTCCCGAGCTGGCTCTGGGGGGGTTGCTAGGGCCAGTGCACACAGGGCTTCTTCAGGCCAAATCAGCCTTCTCCGCGAAGGAGAAGACGTTTGGAGTTGGTTTCCAGCGGCGGAGACCACCAGCCAAGCAGCAGTGCCCACGGAGCCAGAGGCAGCCCAGACCCTCCCTGGCCCTATGGGGAGCCTAGGGCTAGGTGAGAAGCAGGCAGGCGCTGCGCTCCTGAGCCAAGCCGCATCGGGGCTGAGGTTTGTTCCCCGAGCCCAGTTTCCCTTTGCAGAATGCAGCTCCTAGCAGCGCGTTTTGTGCGGTTTCGGAGCTAGGCCCTAGGTGGGGCCCTCCCGAGCTGGCTCTGGGGGGGTTGCTAGGGCCAGTGCACACAGGGCTTCTTCAGGCCAAATCAGCCTTCTCCGCGAAGGAGAAGACGTTTGGAGTTGGTTTCCAGCGGCGGAGACCACCAGCCAAGCAGCAGTGCCCACGGAGCCAGAGGCAGCCCAGACCCTCCTTGGCCCTATGGGCAGCCTAGGGCTAGGTGAGAAGCAGGCAGGCGCTGCGCTCCTGAGCCAAGCCGCATCGGGGCTGAGGTTTGTTCCCCGAGCCCAGTTTCCCTTTGCAGAATGCAGCTCCTAGCAGCGCGTTTTGTGCGGTTTCGGAGCTAGGCCCTAGGTGGGGCCCTCCCGAGCTGGCTCTGGGGGGGTTGCTAGGGCCAGTGCACACAGGGCTTCTTCAGGCCAAATCAGCCTTCTCCGCGAAGGAGAAGACGTTTGGAGTTGGTTTCCAGCGGCGGAGACCACCAGCCAAGCAGCAGTGCCCACGGAGCCAGAGGCAGCCCAGACCCTCCTTGGCCCTATGGGGAGCCTAGGGCTAGGTGAGAACCAGGCAGGCGCTGCGCTCCTGAGCCAAGCCGCATCGGGGCTGAGGTTTGTTCCCCGAGCCCAGTTTCCCTTTGCAGAATGCAGCTCCTAGCAGCGCGTTTTGTGCGGTTTCGGAGCTAGGCCCTAGGTAGGGCCCTCCCGAGCTGGCTCTGGGGGGGTTGCTAGGGCCAGTGCACACAGGGCTTCTTCAGGCCAAATCAACCTTCTCCGCGAAGGAGAAGACGTTTGGAGTTGGTTTCCAGCGGCGGAGACCACCAGCCAAGCAGCAGTGCCCACGGAGCCAGAGGCAGCTCAGACCCTCCCTGGCCCTATTGGGAGCCTAGGGCTAGGTGAGAAGCAGGCAGGCGCTGCGCTCCTGAGCCAAGCCGCATCGGGGCTGAGGTTTGTTCCCCGAGCCCAGTTTCCCTTTGCAGAATGCAGCTCCTAGCAGCGCGTTTTGTGCGGTTTCGGAGCTAGGCCCTAGGTGGGGCCCTCCCGAGCTGGCTCTGGGGGGGTTGCTAGGGCCAGTGCACACAGGGCTTCTTCAGGCCAAATCAGCCTTCTCCGCGAAGGAGAAGACGTTTGGAGTTGGTTTCCAGCGGCGGAGACCACCAGCCAAGCAGCAGTGCCCACGGAGCCAGGGGCAGCCCAGACCCTCCCTGGCCCTATGGGGAGCCTAGGGCTAGGTGAGAAGCAGGCAGGCGCTGCGCTCCTGAGCCAAGCCGCATCGGGGCTGAGGTTTGTTCCCCGAGCCCAGTTTCCCTTTGCAGAATGCAGCTCCTAGCAGCGCGTTTTGTGCGGTTTCGGAGCTAGGCCCTAGGTGGGGCCCTCCCGAGCTGGCTCTGGGGGGGTTGCTAGGGCCAGTGCACACAGGGCTTCTTCAGGCCAAATCAGCCTTCTCCGCGAAGGAGAAGACGTTTGGAGTTGGTTTCCAGCGGCGGAGACCACCAGCCAAGCAGCAGTGCCCACGGAGCCAGAGGCAGCCCAGACCCTCCCTGGCCCTATGGGGAGCCTAGGGCTAGGTGAGAAGCAGGCAGGCGCTGCGCTCCTGAGCCAAGCCGCATCGGGGCTGAGGTTTGTTCCCCGAGCCCAGTTTCCCTTTGCAGAATGCAGCTCCTAGCAGCGCGTTTTGTGCGGTTTCGGAGCTAGGCCCTAGGTGGGGCCCTCCCGAGCTGGCTCTGGGGGGGTTGCTAGGGCCAGTGCACACAGGGCTTCTTCAGGCCAAATCAGCCTTCTCCGCGAAGGAGAAGACGTTTGGAGTTGGTTTCCAGCGGCGGAGACCACCAGCCAAGCAGCAGTGCCCACGGAGCCAGAGGCAGCCCAGACCCTCCCTGGCCCTATGGGGAGCCTAGGGCTAGGTGAGATGCAGGCAGGCGCTGCGCTCCTGAGCCAAGCCGCATCGGGGCTGAGGTTTGTTCCCCGAGCCAAGTTTCCCTTTGCAGAATGCAGCTCCTAGCAGCGCGTTTTGTGCGGTTTCGGAGCTAGGCCCTAGGTGGGGCCCTCCCGAGCTGGCTCTGGGGGGGTTGCTAGGGCCAGTGCACACAGGGCTTCTTCAGGCCAAATCAGCCTTCTCCGCGAAGGAGAAGACGTTTGGAGTTGGTTTCCAGCGGCGGAGACCACCAGCCAAGCAGCAGTGCCCACGGAGCCAGAGGCAGCCCAGACCCTCCTTGGCCCTATGGGGAGCCTAGGGCTAGGTGAGAAGCAGGCAGGCGCTGCGCTCCTGAGCCAAGCCGCATCGGGGCTGAGGTTTGTTCCCCGAGCCCAGTTTCCCTTTGCAGAATGCAGCTCCTAGCAGCGCGTTTTGTGCGGTTTCGGAGCTAGGCCCTAGGTAGGGCCCTCCCGAGCTGGCTCTGGGGGGGTTGCTAGGGCCAGTGCACACAGGGCTTCTTCAGGCCAAATCAACCTTCTCCGCGAAGGAGAAGACGTTTGGAGTTGGTTTCCAGCGGCGGAGACCACCAGCCAAGCAGCAGTGCCCACGGAGCCAGAGGCAGCTCAGACCCTCCCTGGCCCTATTGGGAGCCTAGGGCTAGGTGAGAACCAGGCAGGCGCTGCGCTCCTGAGCCAAGCCGCATCGGGGCTGAGGTTTGTTCCCCGAGCCCAGTTTCCCTTTGCAGAATGCAGCTCCTAGCAGCGCGTTTTGTGCGGTTTCGGAGCTAGGCCCTAGGTGGGGCCCTCCCGAGCTGGCTCTGGGGGGGTTGCTAGGGCCAGTGCACACAGGGCTTCTTCAGGCCAAATCAGCCTTCTCCGCGAAGGAGAAGACGTTTGGAGTTGGTTTCCAGCGGCGGAGACCACCAGCCAAGCAGCAGTGCCCACGGAGCCAGAGGCAGCCCAGACCCTCCTTGGCCCTATGGGGAGCCTAGGGCTAGGTGAGAAGCAGGCAGGCGCTGCGCTCCTGAGCCAAGCCGCATCGGGGCTGAGGTTTGTTCCCCGAGCCCAGTTTCCCTTTGCAGAATGCAGCTCCTAGCAGCGCGTTTTGTGCGGTTTCGGAGCTAGGCCCTAGGTGGGGCCCTCCCGAGCTGGCTCTGGGGGGGTTGCTAGGGCCAGTGCACACAGGGCTTCTTCAGGCCAAATCAGCCTTCTCCGCGAAGGAGAAGACGTTTGGAGTTGGTTTCCAGCGGCGGAGACCACCAGCCAAGCAGCAGTGCCCACGGAGCCAGAGGCAGCCCAGACCCTCCCTGGCCCTATGGGGAGCCTAGGGCTAGGTGAGAAGCAGGCAGGCGCTGCGCTCCTGAGCCAAGCCGCATCGGGGCTGAGGTTTGTTCCCCGAGCCCAGTTTCCCTTTGCAGAATGCAGCTCCTAGCAGCGCGTTTTGTGCGGTTTCGGAGCTAGGCCCTAGGTGGGGCCCTCCCGAGCTGGCTCTGGGGGGGTTGCTAGGGCCAGTGCACACAGGGCTTCTTCAGGCCAAATCAGCCTTCTCCGCGAAGGAGAAGACGTTTGGAGTTGGTTTCCAGCGGCGGAGACCACCAGCCAAGCAGCAGTGCCCACGGAGCCAGAGGCAGCCCAGACCCTCCTTGGCCCTATGGGCAGCCTAGGTCTAGGTGAGAACCAGGCAGGCGCTGCGCTCCTGAGCCAAGCCGCATCGGGGCTGAGGTTTGTTCCCCGAGCCCAGTTTCCCTTTGCAGAATGCAGCTCCTAGCAGCGCGTTTTGTGCGGTTTCGGAGCTAGGCCCTAGGTGGGGCCCTCCCGAGCTGGCTCTGGGGGGGTTGCTAGGGCCAGTGCACACAGGGCTTCTTCAGGCCAAATCAGCCTTCTCCGCGAAGGAGAAGACGTTTGGAGTTGGTTTCCAGCGGCGGAGACCACCAGCCAAGCAGCAGTGCCCACGGACCAGAGGCAGCTCAGACCCTCCCTGGCCCTATGGGGAGCCTAGGGCTAGGTGAGAACCAGGCAGGCACTGCGCTCCTGAGCCAAGCCGCATCGGGGCTGAGGTTTGTTCCCCGAGCCCAGTTTCCCTTTGCAGAATGCAGCTCCTAGCAGCGCGTTTTGTGCGGTTTCGGAGCTAGGCCCTAGGTGGGGCCCTCCCGAGCTGGCTCTGGGGGGGTTGCTAGGGCCAGTGCACACAGGGCTTCTTCAGGCCAAATCAGCCTTCTCCGCGAAGGAGAAGACGTTTGGAGTTGGTTTCCAGCGGCGGAGACCACCAGCCAAGCAGCAGTGCCCACGGACCAGAGGCAGCTCAGACCCTCCCTGGCCCTATGGGGAGCCTAGGGCTAGGTGAGAAGCAGGCAGGCGCTGCGCTCCTGAGCCAAGCCGCATCGGGGCTGAGGTTTGTTCCCCGAGCCCAGTTTCCCTTTGCAGAATGCAGCTCCTAGCAGCGCGTTTTGTGCCGTTTCGGAGCTAGGCCCTAGGTGGGGCCCTCCCGAGCTGGCTCTGGGGGGGTTGCTAGGGCCAGTGCACACAGGGCTTCTTCAGGCCAAATCAGCCTTCTCCGCGAAGGAGAAGACGTTTGGAGTTGGTTTCCAGCGGCGGAGACCACCAGCCAAGCAGCAGTGCCCACGGAGCCAGAGGCAGCCCAGACCCTCCCTGGCCCTATGGGGAGCCTAGGGCTAGGTGAGAAGCAGGCAGGCGCTGCGCTCCTGAGCCAAGCCGCATCGGGGCTGAGGTTTGTTCCCCGAGCCCAGTTTCCCTTTGCAGAATGCAGCTCCTAGCAGCGCGTTTTGTGCGGTTTCGGAGCTAGGCCCTAGGTGGGGCCCTCCCGAGCTGGCTCTGGGGGGGTTGCTAGGGCCAGTGCACACAGGGCTTCTTCAGGCCAAATCAGCCTTCTCCGCGAAGGAGAAGACGTTTGGAGTTGGTTTCCAGCGGCGGAGACCACCAGCCAAGCAGCAGTGCCCACGGAGCCAGAGGCAGCCCAGACCCTCCTTGGCCCTATGGGGAGCCTAGGGCTAGGTGAGAAGCAGGCAGGCGCTGCGCTCCTGAGCCAAGCCGCATCGGGGCTGAGGTTTGTTCCCCGAGCCCAGTTTCCCTTTGCAGAATGCAGCTCCTAGCAGCGCGTTTTGTGCGGTTTCGGAGCTAGGCCCTAGGTAGGGCCCTCCCGAGCTGGCTCTGGGGGGGTTGCTAGGGCCAGTGCACACAGGGCTTCTTCAGGCCAAATCAACCTTCTCCGCGAAGGAGAAGACGTTTGGAGTTGGTTTCCAGCGGCGGAGACCACCAGCCAAGCAGCAGTGCCCACGGAGCCAGAGGCAGCTCAGACCCTCCCTGGCCCTATTGGGATCCTAGGGCTAGGTGAGAAGCAGGCAGGCGCTGCGCTCCTGAGCCAAGCCGCATCGGGGCTGAGGTTTGTTCCCCGAGCCCAGTTTCCCTTTGCAGAATGCAGCTCCTAGCAGCGCGTTTTGTGCGGTTTCGGAGCTAGGCCCTAGGTGGGGCCCTCCCGAGCTGGCTCTGGGGGGGTTGCTAGGGCCAGTGCACACAGGGCTTCTTCAGGCCAAATCAGCCTTCTCCGCGAAGGAGAAGACGTTTGGAGTTGGTTTCCAGCGGCGGAGACCACCAGCCAAGCAGCAGTGCCCACGGAGCCAGAGGCAGCCCAGACCCTCCCTGGCCCTATGGGGAGCCTAGGGCTAGGTGAGAAGCAGGCAGGCGCTGCGCTCCTGAGCCAAGCCGCATCGGGGCTGAGGTTTGTTCCCCGAGCCCAGTTTCCCTTTGCAGAATGCAGCTCCTAGCAGCGCGTTTTGTGCGGTTTCGGAGCTAGGCCCTAGGTGGGGCCCTCCCGAGCTGGCTCTGGGGGGGTTGCTAGGGCCAGTGCACACAGGGCTTCTTCAGGCCAAATCAGCCTTCTCCGCGAAGGAGAAGACGTTTGGAGTTGGTTTCCAGCGGCGGAGACCACCAGCCAAGCAGCAGTGCCCACGGAGCCAGAGGCAGCCCAGACCCTCCCTGGCCCTATGGGGAGCCTAGGGCTAGGTGAGAAGCAGGCAGGCGCTGCGCTCCTGAGCCAAGCCGCATCGGGGCTGAGGTTTGTTCCCCGAGCCCAGTTTCCCTTTGCAGAATGCAGCTCCTAGCAGCGCGTTTTGTGCGGTTTCGGAGCTAGGCCCTAGGTGGGGCCCTCCCGAGCTGGCTCTGGGGGGGTTGCTAGGGCCAGTGCACACAGGGCTTCTTCAGGCCAAATCAGCCTTCTCCGCGAAGGAGAAGACGTTTGGAGTTGGTTTCCAGCGGCGGAGACCACCAGCCAAGCAGCAGTGCCCACGGAGCCAGAGGCAGCTCAGACCCTCCCTGGCCCTATTGGGAGCCTAGGGCTAGGTGAGAAGCAGGCAGGCGCTGCGCTCCTGAGCCAAGCCGCATCGGGGCTGAGGTTTGTTCCCCGAGCCCAGTTTCCCTTTGCAGAATGCAGCTCCTATCAGCGCGTTTTGTGCGGTTTCGGAGCTAGGCCCTAGGTGGGGCCCTCCCGAGCTGGCTCTGGGGGGGTTGCTAGGGCCAGTGCACACAGGGCTTCTTCAGGCCAAATCAGCCTTCTCCGCGAAGGAGAAGACGTTTGGAGTTGGTTTCCAGCGGCGGAGACCACCAGCCAAGCAGCAGTGCCCACGGAGCCAGAGGCAGCCCAGACCCTCCCTGGCCCTATTGGGAGCCTAGGGCTAGGTGAGAACCAGGCAGGCGCTGCGCTCCTGAGCCAAGCCGCATCGGGGCTGAGGTTTGTTCCCCGAGCCCAGTTTCCCTTTGCAGAATGCAGCTCCTAGCAGTGCGTTTTGTGCGGTTTCGGAGCTAGGCCCTAGGTGGGGCCCTCCCGAGCTGGCTCTGGGGGGGTTGCTAGGGCCAGTGCACACAGGGCTTCTTCAGGCCAAATCAGCCTTCTCCGCGAAGGAGAAGACGTTTGGAGTTGGTTTCCAGCGGCGGAGACCACCAGCCAAGCAGCAGTGCCCACGGAGCCAGAGGCAGCCCAGACCCTCCCTGGCCCTATTGGGAGCCTAGGGCTAGGTGAGAACCAGGCAGGCGCTGCGATCCTGAGCCAAGCCGCATCGGGGCTGAGGTTTGTTCCCCGAGCCCAGTTTCCCTTTGCAGAATGCAGCTCCTAGCAGCGCGTTTTGTGCGGTTTCGGAGCAAGGCCCTAGGTGGGGCCTTCCCGAGCTGGCTCTGGGGGGGTTGCTAGGGCCAGTGCACACAGGGCTTCTTCAGGCCAAATCAGCCTTCTCCGCGAAGGAGAAGACGTTTGGAGTTGGTTTCCAGCGGCGGAGACCACCAGCCAAGCAGCAGTGCCCACGGAGCCAGAGGCAGCTCAGACCCTCCCTGGCCCTATTGGGAGCCTAGGGCTAGGTGAGAACCAGGCAGGCGCTGCGCTCCTGAGCCAAGCCGCATCGGGGCTGAGGTTTGTTCCCCGAGCCCAGTTTCCCTTTGCAGAATGCAGCTCCTAGCAGCGCGTTTTGTGCGGTTTCGGAGCTAGGCCCTAGGTGGGGCCCTCCCGAGCTGGCTCTGGGGGGGTTGCTAGGGCCAGTGCACACAGGGCTTCTTCAGGCCAAATCAGCCTTCTCCGCGAAGGAGAAGACGTTTGGAGTTGGTTTCCAGCGGTGGAGACCACCAGCCAAGCAGCAGTGCCCACGGAGCCAGAGGCAGCCCAGACCCTCCCTGGCCCTATGGGCAGCCTAGGGCTAGGTGAGAACCAGGCAGGCGCTGCGCTCCTGAGCCAAGCCGCATCGGGGCTGAGGTTTGTTCCCCGAGCCCAGTTTCCCTTTGCAGAATGCAGCTCCTAGCAGCGCGTTTTGTGCGGTTTCGGAGCTAGGCCCTAGGTGGGGCCCTCCCGAGCTGGCTCTGGGGGGGTTGCCAGGGCCAGTGCACACAGGGCTTCTTCAGGCCAAATCAGCCTTCTCCGCGAAGGAGAAGACGTTTGGAGTGGGTTTCCAGCGGCGGAGACCACCAGCCAAGCATCAGTGCCCACGGAGCCAGAGGCAGCCCAGACCCTCCCTGGCCCTATGGGGAGCCTAGGGCTAGGTGAGAAGCAGGCAGGCGCTGCGCTCCTGAGCCAAGCCGCATCGGGGCTGAGGTTTGTTCCCCGAGCCCAGTTTCCCTTTGCAGAATGCAGCTCCTAGCAGCGCGTTTTGTGCGGTTTCGGAGCTAGGCCCTAGGTGGGGCCCTCCCGAGCTGGCTCTGGGGGGGTTGCTAGGGCCAGTGCACACAGGGCTTCTTCAGGCCAAATCAGCCTTCTCCGCGAAGGAGAAGACGTTTGGAGTTGGTTTCCAGCGGCGGAGACCACCAGCCAAGCAGCAGTGCCCACGGAGCCAGAGGCAGCCCAGACCCTCCCTGGCCCTATGGGCAGCCTAGGGCTAGGTGAGAACCAGGCAGGCGCTGCGCTCCTGAGCCAAGCCGCATCGGGGCTGAGGTTTGTTCCCCGAGCCCAGTTTCCCTTTGCAGAATGCAGCTCCTAGCAGCGTGTTTTGTGCGGTTTCGGAGCTAGGCCCTAGGTGGGGCCCTCCCGAGCTGGCTCTGGGGGGGTTGCTAGGGCCAGTGCACACAGGGCTTCTTCAGGCCAAATCAGCCTTCTCCGCGAAGGAGAAGACGTTTGGAGTTGGTTTCCAGCGGCGGAGACCACCAGCCAAGCAGCAGTGCCCACGGAGCCAGAGGCAGCCCAGACCCTCCTTGGCCCTATGGGCAGCCTAGGGCTAGGTGAGAACCAGGCAGGCGCTGCGCTCCTGAGCCAAGCCGCATCGGGGCTGAGGTTTGTTCCCCGAGCCCAGTTTCCCTTTGCAGAATGCAGCTCCTAGCAGCGCGTTTTGTGCGGTTTCGGAGCTAGGCCCTAGGTGGGGCCCTCCCGAGCTGGCTCTGGGGGGGTTGCCAGGGCCAGTGCACACAGGGCTTCTTCAGGCCAAATCAGCCTTCTCCGCGAAGGAGAAGACGTTTGGAGTGGGTTTCCAGCGGCGGAGACCACCAGCAAAGCAGCAGTGCCCACGGAGCCAGAGGCAGCCCAGACCCTCCCTGGCCCTATGGGGAGCCTAGGGCTAGGTGAGAACCAGGCAGGCGCTGCGCTCCTGAGCCAAGCCGCATCGGGGCTGAGGTTTGTTCCCCGAGCCCAGTTTCCCTTTGCAGAATGCAGCTCCTAGCAGCGCGTTTTGTGCGGTTTCGGAGCTAGGCCCTAGGTGGGGCCCTCCCGAGCTGGCTCTGGGGGGGTTGCTAGGGCCAGTGCACACAGGGCTTCTTCAGGCCAAATCAGCCTTCTCCGCGAAGGAGAAGACGTTTGGAGTTGGTTTCCAGCGGCGGAGACCACCAGCCAAGCAGCAGTGCCCACGGAGCCAGAGGCAGCCCAGACCCTCCCTGGCCCTATGGGCAGCCTAGGGCTAGGTGAGAACCAGGCAGGCGCTGCGCTCCTGAGCCAAGCCGCATCGGGGCTGAGGTTTGTTCCCCGAGCCCAGTTTCCCTTTGCAGAATGCAGCTCCTAGCAGCGCGTTTTGTGCGGTTTCGGAGCTAGGCCCTAGGTGGGGCCCTCCCGAGCTGGCTCTGGGGGGGTTGCTAGGGCCAGTGCACACAGGGCTTCTTCAGGCCAAATCAGCCTTCTCCGCGAAGGAGAAGACGTTTGGAGTTGGTTTCCAGCGGCGGAGACCACCAGCCAAGCAGCAGTGCCCACGGAGCCAGAGGCAGCCCAGACCCTCCTTGGCCCTATGGGCAGCCTAGGTCTAGGTGAGAACCAGGCAGGCGCTGCGCTCCTGAGCCAAGCCGCATCGGGGCTGAGGTTTGTTCCCCGAGCCCAGTTTCCCTTTGCAGAATGCAGCTCCTAGCAGCGCGTTTTGTGCGGTTTCGGAGCTAGACCCTAGGTGGGGCCCTCCCGAGCTGGCTCTGGGGGGGTTGCTAGGGCCAGTGCACACAGGGCTTCTTCAGGCCAAATCAGCCTTCTCCGCGAAGGAGAAGACGTTTGGAGTGGGTTTCCAGCGGCGGAGACCACCAGCCAAGCAGCAGTGCCCACGGAGCCAGAGGCAGCCCAGACCCTCCCTGGCCCTATGGGGAGCCTAGGGCTAGGTGAGAACCAGGCAGGCGCTGCGCTCCTGAGCCAAGCCGCATCGGGGCTGAGGTTTGTTCCCCGAGCCCAGTTTCCCTTTGCAGAATGCAGCTCCTAGCAGCGCGTTTTGTGCGGTTTCGGAGCTAGGCCCTAGGTGGGGCCCTCCCGAGCTGGCTCTGGGGGGGTTGCTAGGGCCAGTGCACACAGGGCTTCTTCAGGCCAAATCAGCCTTCTCCGCGAAGGAGAAGACGTTTGGAGTTGGTTTCCAGCGGCGGAGACCACCAGCCAAGCAGCAGTGCCCACGGAGCCAGAGGCAGCCCAGACCCTCCCTGGCCCTATGGGCAGCCTAGGGCTAGGTGAGAACCAGGCAGGCGCTGCGCTCCTGAGCCAAGCCGCATCGGGGCTGAGGTTTGTTCCCCGAGCCCAGTTTCCCTTTGCAGAATGCAGCTCCTAGCAGCGCGTTTTGTGCGGTTTCGGAGCTAGGCCCTAGGTGGGGCCCTCCCGAGCTGGCTCTGGGGGGGTTGCTAGGGCCAGTGCACACAGGGCTTCTTCAGGCCAAATCAGCCTTCTCCGCGAAGGAGAAGACGTTTGGAGTTGGTTTCCAGCGGCGGAGACCACCAGCCAAGCAGCAGTGCCCACGGAGCCAGAGGCAGCCCAGACCCTCCCTGGCCCTATGGGCAGCCTAGGGCTAGGTGAGAAGCAGGCAGGCGCTGCGCTCCTGAGCCAAGCCGCATCGGGGCTGAGGTTTGTTCCCCGAGCCCAGTTTCCCTTTGCAGAATGCAGCTCCTAGCAGCGCGTTTTGTGCGGTTTCGGAGCTAGGCCCTAGGTGGGGCCCTCCCGAGCTGGCTCTGGGGGGGTTGCTAGGGCCAGTGCACACAGGGCTTCTTCAGGCCAAATCAGCCTTCTCCGCGAAGGAGAAGACGTTTGGAGTTGGTTTCCAGCGGCGGAGACCACCAGCCAAGCAGCAGTGCCCACGGAGCCAGAGGCAGCCCAGACCCTCCTTGGCCCTATGGGCAGCCTAGGGCTAGGTGAGAAGCAGGCAGGCGCTGCGCTCCTGAGCCAAGCCACATCGGGGCTGAGGTTTGTTCCCCGAGCCAAGTTTCCCTTTGCAGAATGCAGCTCCTAGCAGCGCGTTTTGTGCGGTTTCGGAGCTAGGCCCTAGGTGGGGCCCTCCCGAGCTGGCTCTGGGGGGGTTGCTAGGGCCAGTGCACACAGGGCTTCTTCAGGCCAAATCAGCCTTCTCCGCGAAGGAGAAGACGTTTGGAGTGGGTTTCCAGCGGCGGAGACCACCAGCCAAGCAGCAGTGCCCACGGAGCCAGAGGCAGCCCAGACCCTCCCTGGCCCTATGGGGAGCCTAGGGCTAGGTGAGAACCAGGCAGGCGCTGCGCTCCTGAGCCAAGCCGCATCGGGGCTGAGGTTTGTTCCCCGAGCCCAGTTTCCCTTTGCAGAATGCAGCTCCTAGCAGCGCGTTTTGTGCGGTTTCGGAGCTAGGCCCTAGGTGGGGCCCTCCCGAGCTGGCTCTGGGGGGGTTGCTAGGGCCAGTGCACACAGGGCTTCTTCAGGCCAAATCAGCCTTCTCCGCGAAGGAGAAGACGTTTGGAGTTGGTTTCCAGCGGCGGAGACCACCAGCCAAGCAGCAGTGCCCACGGAGCCAGAGGCAGCCCAGACCCTCCTTGGCCCTATGGGGAGCCTAGGGCTAGGTGAGAACCAGGCAGGCGCTGCGCTCCTGAGCCAAGCCGCATCGGGGCTGAGGTTTGTTCCCCGAGCCCAGTTTCCCTTTGCAGAATGCAGCTCCTAGCAGCGCGTTTTGTGCGGTTTCGGAGCTAGGCCCTAGGTGGGGCCCTCCCGAGCTGGCTCTGGGGGGGGTGCTAGGGCCAGTGCACACAGGGCTTCTTCAGGCCAAATCAGCCTTCTCCGCGAAGGAGAAGACGTTTGGAGTTGGTTTCCAGCGGCGGAGACCCCCAGCCAAGCAGCAGTGCCTACGGAGCCAGAGGCAGCCCAGACCCTCCCTGGCCCTATGGGCAGCCTAGGGCCAGGTGAGAAGCAGGCAGGCGCTGCGCTCCTGAGCCAAGCCGCATCGGGGCTGAGGTTTGTTCCCCGAGCCCAGTTTCCCTTTGCAGAATGCAGCTCCTAGCAGCGCGTTTTGTGCGGTTTCGGAGCTAGGCCCTAGGTGGGGCCCTCCCGAGCTGGCTCTGGGGGGGTTGCTAGGGCCAGTGCACACAGGGCTTCTTCAGGCCAAATCAGCCTTCTCCGCGAAGGAGAAGACGTTTGGAGTTGGTTTCCAGCGGCGGAGACCACCAGCCAAGCAGCAGTGCCCACGGAGCCAGAGGCAGCCCAGACCCTCCTTGGCCCTATGGGCAGCCTAGGGCTAGGTGAGAACCAGGCAGGCGCTGCGCTCCTGAGCCAAGCCGCATCGGGGCTGAGGTTTGTTCCCCGAGCCCAGTTTCCCTTTGCAGAATGCAGCTCCTAGCAGCGCGTTTTGTGCGGTTTCGGAGCTAGGCCCTAGGTGGGGCCCTCCCGAGCTGGCTCTGGGGGGGTTGCTAGGGCCAGTGCACACAGGGCTTCTTCAGGCCAAATCAGCCTTCTCCGCGAAGGAGAAGACGTTTGGAGTTGGTTTCCAGCGGCGGAGACCACCAGCCAAGCAGCAGTGCCCACGGAGCCAGAGGCAGCTCAGACCCTCCCTGGCCCTATGGGGAGCCTAGGGCTAGGTGAGAAGCAGGCAGGCGCTGCGCTCCTGAGCCAAGCCGCATCGGGGCTGAGGTTTGTTCCCCGAGCCCAGTTTCCCTTTGCAGAATGCAGCTCCTAGCAGCGCGTTTTGTGCGGTTTCGGAGCAAGGCCCTAGGTGGGGCCTTCCCGAGCTGGCTCTGGGGGGGTTGCTAGGGCCAGTGCACACAGGGCTTCTTCAGGCCAAATCAGCCTTCTCCGCGAAGGAGAAGACGTTTGGAGTTGGTTTCCAGCGGCGGAGACCACCAGCCAAGCAGCAGTGCCCACGGAGCCAGAGGCAGCTCAGACCCTCCCTGGCCCTATTGGGAGCCTAGGGCTAGGTGAGAACCAGGCAGGCGCTGCGCTCCTGAGCCAAGCCGCATCGGGGCTGAGGTTTGTTCCCCGAGCCCAGTTTCCCTTTGCAGAATGCAGCTCCTAGCAGCGCGTTTTGTGCGGTTTCGGAGCTAGGCCCTAGGTGGGGCCCTCCCGAGCTGGCTCTGGGGGGGTTGCTAGGGCCAGTGCACACAGGGCTTCTTCAGGCCAAATCAGCCTTCTCCGCGAAGGAGAAGACGTTTGGAGTTGGTTTCCAGCGGCGGAGACCACCAGCCAAGCAGCAGTGCCCACGGAGCCAGAGGCAGCCCAGACCCTCCCTGGCCCTATGGGCAGCCTAGGGCTAGGTGAGAACCAGGCAGGCGCTGCGCTCCTGAGCCAAGCCGCATCGGGGCTGAGGTTTGTTCCCCGAGCCCAGTTTCCCTTTGCAGAATGCAGCTCCTAGCAGCGCGTTTTGTGCGGTTTCGGAGCTAGGCCCTAGGTGGGGCCCTCCCGAGCTGGCTCTGGGGGGGTTGCTAGGGCCAGTGCACACAGGGCTTCTTCAGGCCAAATCAGCCTTCTCCGCGAAGGAGAAGACGTTTGGAGTTGGTTTCCAGCGGCGGAGACCACCAGCCAAGCAGCAGTGCCCACGGAGCCAGAGGCAGCCCAGACCCTCCTTGGCCCTATGGGCAGCCTAGGGCTAGGTGAGAAGCAGGCAGGCGCTGCGCTCCTGAGCCAAGCCGCATCGGGGCTGAGGTTTGTTCCCCGAGCCCAGTTTCCCTTTGCAGAATGCAGCTCCTAGCAGCGCGTTTTGTGCGGTTTCGGAGCTAGGCCCTAGGTGGGGCCCTCCCGAGCTGGCTCTGGGGGGGTTGCTAGGGCCAGTGCACACAGGGCTTCTTCAGGCCAAATCAGCCTTCTCCGCGAAGGAGAAGACGTTTGGAGTGGGTTTCCAGCGGCGGAGACCACCAGCCAAGCAGCAGTGCCCACGGAGCCAGAGGCAGCCCAGACCCTCCCTGGCCCTATGGGGAGCCTAGGGCTAGGTGAGAACCAGGCAGGCGCTGCGCTCCTGAGCCAAGCCGCATCGGGGCTGAGGTTTGTTCCCCGAGCCCAGTTTCCCTTTGCAGAATGCAGCTCCTAGCAGCGCGTTTTGTGCGGTTTCGGAGCTAGGCCCTAGGTGGGGCCCTCCCGAGCTGGCTCTGGGGGGGTTGCTAGGGCCAGTGCACACAGGGCTTCTTCAGGCCAAATCAGCCTTCTCCGCGAAGGAGAAGACGTTTGGAGTTGGTTTCCAGCGGCGGAGACCACCAGCCAAGCAGCAGTGCCCACGGAGCCAGAGGCAGCCCAGACCCTCCTTGGCCCTATGGGCAGCCTAGGGCTAGGTGAGAAGCAGGCAGGCGCTGCGCTCCTGAGCCAAGCCGCATCGGGGCTGAGGTTTGTTCCCCGAGCCCAGTTTCCCTTTGCAGAATGCAGCTCCTAGCAGCGCGTTTTGTGCGGTTTCGGAGCTAGGCCCTAGGTGGGGCCCTCCCGAGCTGGCTCTGGGGGGGTTGCTAGGGCCAGTGCACACAGGGCTTCTTCAGGCCAAATCAGCCTTCTCCGCGAAGGAGAAGACGTTTGGAGTTGGTTTCCAGCGGCGGAGACCACCAGCCAAGCAGCAGTGCCCACGGAGCCAGAGGCAGCCCAGACCCTCCTTGGCCCTATGGGGAGCCTAGGGCTAGGTGAGAACCAGGCAGGCGCTGCGCTCCTGAGCCAAGCCGCATCGGGGCTGAGGTTTGTTCCCCGAGCCCAGTTTCCCTTTGCAGAATGCAGCTCCTAGCAGCGCGTTTTGTGCGGTTTCGGAGCTAGGCCCTAGGTGGGGCCCTCCCGAGCTGGCTCTGGGGGGGTTGCTAGGGCCAGTGCACACAGGGCTTCTTCAGGCCAAATCAGCCTTCTCCGCGAAGGAGAAGACGTTTGGAGTTGGTTTCCAGCGGCGGAGACCACCAGCCAAGCAGCAGTGCCTACGGAGCCAGAGGCAGCCCAGACCCTCCCTGGCCCTATGGGCAGCCTAGGGCTAGGTGAGAAGCAGGCAGGCGCTGCGCTCCTGAGCCAAGCCGCATCGGGGCTGAGGTTTGTTCCCCGAGCCCAGTTTCCCTTTGCAGAATGCAGCTCCTAGCAGCGCGTTTTGTGCGGTTTCGGAGCTAGGCCCTAGGTGGGGCCCTCCCGAGCTGGCTCTGGGGGGGTTGCTAGGGCCAGTGCACACAGGGCTTCTTCAGGCCAAATCAGCCTTCTCCGCGAAGGAGAAGACGTTTGGAGTTGGTTTCCAGCGGCGGAGACCACCAGCCAAGCAGCAGTGCCCACGGAGCCAGAGGCAGCTCAGACCCTCCCTGGCCCTATTGGGAGCCTAGGGCTAGGTGAGAACCAGGCAGGCGCTGCGCTCCTGAGCCAAGCCGCATCGGGGCTGAGGTTTGTTCCCCGAGCCCAGTTTCCCTTTGCAGAATGCAGCTCCTAGCAGCGCGTTTTGTGCGGTTTCGGAGCTAGGCCCTAGGTGGGGCCCTCCCGAGCTGGCTCTGGGGGGGTTGCTAGGGCCAGTGCACACAGGGCTTCTTCAGGCCAAATCAGCCTTCTCCGCGAAGGAGAAGACGTTTGGAGTTGGTTTCCAGCGGCGGAGACCACCAGCCAAGCAGCAGTGCCCACGGAGCCAGAGGCAGCTCAGACCCTCCCTGGCCCTATGGGGAGCCTAGGGCTAGGTGAGAAGCAGGCAGGCGCTGCGCTCCTGAGCCAAGCCGCATCGGGGCTGAGGTTTGTTCCCCGAGCCCAGTTTCCCTTTGCAGAATGCAGCTCCTAGCAGCGCGTTTTGTGCGGTTTCGGAGCAAGGCCCTAGGTGGGGCCTTCCCGAGCTGGCTCTGGGGGGGTTGCTAGGGCCAGTGCACACAGGGCTTCTTCAGGCCAAATCAGCCGTCTCCGCGAAGGAGAAGACGTTTGGAGTTGGTTTCCAGCGGCGGAGACCACCAGCCAAGCAGCAGTGCCCACGGAGCCAGAGGCAGCTCAGACCCTCCCTGGCCCTATTGGGAGCTTAGGGCTAGGTGAGAACCAGGCAGGCGCTGCGCTCCTGAGCCAAGCCGCATCGGGGCTGAGGTTTGTTCCCCGAGCCCAGTTTCCCTTTGCAGAATGCAGCTCCTAGCAGCGCGTTTTGTGCGGTTTCGGAGCTAGGCCCTAGGTGGGGCCCTCCCGAGCTGGCTCTGGGGGGGTTGCTAGGGCCAGTGCACACAGGGCTTCTTCAGGCCAAATCAGCCTTCTCCGCGAAGGAGAAGACGTTTGGAGTTGGTTTCCAGCGGCGGAGACCACCAGCCAAGCAGCAGTGCCCACGGAGCCAGAGGCAGCCCAGACCCTCCCTGGCCCTATGGGCAGCCTAGGGCTAGGTGAGAACCAGGCAGGCGCTGCGCTCCTGAGCCAAGCCGCATCGGGGCTGAGGTTTGTTCCCCGAGCCCAGTTTCCCTTTGCAGAATGCAGCTCCTAGCAGCGCGTTTTGTGCGGTTTCGGAGCTAGGCCCTAGGTGGGGCCCTCCCGAGCTGGCTCTGGGGGGGTTGCTAGGGCCAGTGCACACAGGGCTTCTTCAGGCCAAATCAGCCTTCTCCGCGAAGGAGAAGACGTTTGGAGTTGGTTTCCAGCGGCGGAGACCACCAGCCAAGCAGCAGTGCCCACGGAGCCAGAGGCAGCCCAGACCCTCCTTGGCCCTATGGGCAGCCTAGGGCTAGGTGAGAAGCAGGCAGGCGCTGCGCTCCTGAGCCAAGCCGCATCGGGGCTGAGGTTTGTTCCCCGAGCCCAGTTTCCCTTTGCAGAATGCAGCTCCTAGCAGCGCGTTTTGTGCGGTTTCGGAGCTAGGCCCTAGGTGGGGCCCTCCCGAGCTGGCTCTGGGGGGGTTGCTAGGGCCAGTGCACACAGGGCTTCTTCAGGCCAAATCAGCCTTCTCCGCGAAGGAGAAGACGTTTGGAGTTGGTTTCCAGCGGCGGAGACCACCAGCCAAGCAGCAGTGCCCACGGAGCCAGAGGCAGCCCAGACCCTCCTTGGCCCTATGGGGAGCCTAGGGCTAGGTGAGAACCAGGCAGGCGCTGCGCTCCTGAGCCAAGCCGCATCGGGGCTGAGGTTTGTTCCCCGAGCCCAGTTTCCCTTTGCAGAATGCAGCTCCTAGCAGCGCGTTTTGTGCGGTTTCGGAGCTCGGCCCTAGGTGGGGCCCTCCCGAGCTGGCTCTGGGGGGGTTGCTAGGGCCAGTGCACACAGGGCTTCTTCAGGCCAAATCAGCCTTCTCCGCGAAGGAGAAGACGTTTGGAGTTGGTTTCCAGCGGCGGAGACCACCAGCCAAGCAGCAGTGCCCACGGAGCCAGAGGCAGCCCAGACCCTCCCTGGCCCTATGGGCAGCCTAGGGCTAGGTGAGAACCAGGCAGGCGCTGCGCTCCTGAGCCAAGCCGCATCGGGGCTGAGGTTTGTTCCCCGAGCCCAGTTTCCCTTTGCAGAATGCAGCTCCTAGCAGCGCGTTTTGTGCGGTTTCGGAGCTAGGCCCTAGGTGGGGCCCTCCCGAGCTGGCTCTGGGGGGGTTGCTAGGGCCAGTGCACACAGGGCTTCTTCAGGCCAAATCAGCCTTCTCCGCGAAGGAGAAGACGTTTGGAGTTGGTTTCCAGCGGCGGAGACCACCAGCCAAGCAGCAGTGCCCACGGAGCCAAGGGAGCTCAGACCCTCCTTGGCCCTATGGGGAGCCTAGGGCTAGGTGAGAACCAGGCAGGCGCTGCGCTCCTGAGCCAAGCCGCATCGGGGCTGAGGTTTGTTCCCCGAGCCCAGTTTCCCTTTGCAGAATGCAGCTCCTAGCAGCGCGTTTTGTGCGGTTTCGGAGCTAGGCCCTAGGTGGGGCCCTCCCGAGCTGGCTCTGGGGGGGTTGCTAGGGCCAGTGCACACAGGGCTTCTTCAGGCCAAATCAGCCTTCTCCGCGAAGGAGAAGACGTTTGGAGTTGGTTTCCAGCGGCGGAGACCACCAGCCAAGCAGCAGTGCCCACGGAGCCAGAGGCAGCTCAGACCCTCCCTGGCCCTATGGGGAGCCTAGGGCTAGGTGAGAACCAGGCAGGCGCTGCGCTCCTGAGCCAAGCCGCATCGGGGCTGAGGTTTGTTCCCCGAGCCCAGTTTCCCTTTGCAGAATGCAGCTCCTAGCAGCGCGTTTTGTGCGGTTTCGGAGCTCGGCCCTAGGTGGGGCCCTCCCGAGCTGGCTCTGGGGGGGTTGCTAGGGCCAGTGCACACAGGGCTTCTTCAGGCCAAATCAGCCTTCTCCGCGAAGGAGAAGACGTTTGGAGTTGGTTTCCAGCGGCGGAGACCACCAGCCAAGCAGCAGTGCCCACGGAGCCAGAGGCAGCCCAGACCCTCCCTGGCCCTATGGGGAGCCTAGGGCTAGGTGAGAACCAGGCAGGCGCTGCGCTCCTGAGCCAAGCCGCATCGGGGCTGAGGTTTGTTCCCCGAGCCCAGTTTCCCTTTGCAGAATGCAGCTCCTAGCAGCGCGTTTTGTGCGGTTTCGGAGCTAGGCCCTAGGTGGGGCCCTCCCGAGCTGGCTCTGGGGGGGTTGCTAGGGCCAGTGCACACAGGGCTTCTTCAGGCCAAATCAGCCTTCTCCGCGAAGGAGAAGACGTTTGGAGTTGGTTTCCAGCGGCGGAGACCACCAGCCAAGCAGCAGTGCCCACGGAGCCAGAGGCAGCCCAGACCCTCCCTGGCCCTATGGGGAGCCTAGGGCTAGGTGAGAACCAGGCAGGCGCTGCGCTCCAGAGCCAAGCCGCATCGGGGCTGAGGTTTGTTCCCCGAGCCCAGTTTCCCTTTGCAGAATGCAGCTCCTAGCAGCGCGTTTTGTGCGGTTTCGGAGCTAGGCCCTAGGTGGGGCCCTCCCGAGCTGGCTCTGGGGGGGTTGCTAGGGCCAGTGCACACAGGGCTTCTTCAGGCCAAATCAGCCTTCTCCGCGAAGGAGAAGACGTTTGGAGTTGGTTTCCAGCGGCGGAGACCACCAGCCAAGCAGCAGTGCCTACGGAGCCAGAGGCAGCCCAGACCCTCCCTGGCCCTATGGGCAGCCTAGGGCTAGGTGAGAAGCAGGCAGGCGCTGCGCTCCTGAGCCAAGCCGCATCGGGGCTGAGGTTTGTTCCCCGAGCCCAGTTTCCCTTTGCAGAATGCAGCTCCTAGCAGCGCGTTTTGTGCGGTTTCGGAGCTAGGCCCTAGGTGGGGCCCTCCCGAGCTGGCTCTGGGGGGGTTGCTAGGGCCAGTGCACACAGGGCTTCTTCAGGCCAAATCAGCCTTCTCCGCGAAGGAGAAGACGTTTGGAGTTGGTTTCCAGCGGCGGAGACCACCAGCCAAGCAGCAGTGCCCACGGAGCCAGAGGCAGCTCAGACCCTCCCTGGCCCTATTGGGAGCCTAGGGCTAGGTGAGAACCAGGCAGGCGCTGCGCTCCTGAGCCAAGCCGCATCGGGGCTGAGGTTTGTTCCCCGAGCCCAGTTTCCCTTTGCAGAATGCAGCTCCTAGCAGCGCGTTTTGTGCGGTTTCGGAGCTAGGCCCTAGGTGGGGCCCTCCCGAGCTGGCTCTGGGGGGGTTGCTAGGGCCAGTGCACACAGGGCTTCTTCAGGCCAAATCAGCCTTCTCCGCGAAGGAGAAGACGTTTGGAGTTGGTTTCCAGCGGCGGAGACCACCAGCCAAGCAGCAGTGCCCACGGAGCCAGAGGCAGCTCAGACCCTCCCTGGCCCTATGGGGAGCCTAGGGCTAGGTGTGAAGCAGGCAGGCGCTGCGCTCCTGAGCCAAGCCGCATCGGGGCTGAGGTTTGTTCCCCGAGCCCAGTTTCCCTTTGCAGAATGCAGCTCCTAGCAGCGCGTTTTGTGCGGTTTCGGAGCAAGGCCCTAGGTGGGGCCTTCCCGAGCTGGCTCTGGGGGGGTTGCTAGGGCCAGTGCACACAGGGCTTCTTCAGGCCAAATCAGCCTTCTCCGCGAAGGAGAAGACGTTTGGAGTTGGTTTCCAGCGGCGGAGACCACCAGCCAAGCAGCAGTGCCCACGGAGCCAGAGGCAGCTCAGACCCTCCCTGGCCCTATTGGGAGCCTAGGGCTAGGTGAGAACCAGGCAGGCGCTGCGCTCCTGAGCCAAGCCGCATCGGGGCTGAGGTTTGTTCCCCGAGCCCAGTTTCCCTTTGCAGAATGCAGCTCCTAGCAGCGCGTTTTGTGCGGTTTCGGAGCTAGGCCCTAGGTGGGGCCCTCCCGAGCTGGCTCTGGGGGGGTTGCTAGGGCCAGTGCACACAGGGCTTCTTCAGGCCAAATCAGCCTTCTCCGCGAAGGAGAAGACGTTTGGAGTTGGTTTCCAGCGGCGGAGACCACCAGCCAAGCAGCAGTGCCCACGGAGCCAGAGGCAGCCCAGACCCTCCCTGGCCCTATGGGCAGCCTAGGGCTAGGTGAGAACCAGGCAGGCGCTGCGCTCCTGAGCCAAGCCGCATCGGGGCTGAGGTTTGTTCCCCGAGCCCAGTTTCCCTTTGCAGAATGCAGCTCCTAGCAGCGCGTTTTGTGCGGTTTCGGAGCTAGGCCCTAGGTGGGGCCCTCCCGAGCTGGCTCTGGGGGGGTTGCTAGGGCCAGTGCACACAGGGCTTCTTCAGGCCAAATCAGCCTTCTCCGCGAAGGAGAAGACGTTTGGAGTTGGTTTCCAGCGGCGGAGACCACCAGCCAAGCAGCAGTGCCCACGGAGCCAGAGGCAGCCCAGACCCTCCTTGGCCCTATGGGCAGCCTAGGGCTAGGTGAGAACCAGGCAGGCGCTGCGCTCCTGAGCCAAGCCGCATCGGGGCTGAGGTTTGTTCCCCGAGCCCAGTTTCCCTTTGCAGAATGCAGCTCCTAGCAGCGCGTTTTGTGCGGTTTCGGAGCAAGGCCCTAGGTGGGGCCCTCCCGAGCTGGCTCTGGGGGGGTTGCTAGGGCCAGTGCACACAGGGCTTCTTCAGGCCAAATCAGCCTTCTCCGCGAAGGAGAAGACGTTTGGAGTTGGTTTCCAGCGGCGGAGACCACCAGCCAAGCAGCAGTGCCCACGGAGCCAGAGGCAGCCCAGACCCTCCTTGGCCCTATGGGGAGCCTAGGGCTAGGTGAGAAGCAGGCAGGCGCTGCGCTCCTGAGCCAAGCCGCATCGGGGCTGAGGTTTGTTCCCCGAGCCCAGTTTCCCTTTGCAGAATGCAGCTCCTAGCAGCGCGTTTTGTGCGGTTTCGGAGCTAGGCCCTAGGTGGGGCCCTCCCGAGCTGGCTCTGGGGGGGTTGCTAGGGCCAGTGCACACAGGGCTTCTTCAGGCCAAATCAGCCTTCTCCGCGAAGGAGAAGACGTTTGGAGTTGGTTTCCAGCGGCGGAGACCACCAGCCAAGCAGCAGTGCCTACGGAGCCAGAGGCAGCCCAGACCCTCCCTGGCCCTATGGGCAGCCTAGGGCTAGGTGAGAAGCAGGCAGGCGCTGCGCTCCTGAGCCAAGCCGCATCGGGGCTGAGGTTTGTTCCCCGAGCCCAGTTTCCCTTTGCAGAATGCAGCTCCTAGCAGCGCGTTTTGTGCGGTTTCGGAGCTAGGCCCTAGGTGGGGCCCTCCCGAGCTGGCTCTGGGGGGGTTGCTAGGGCCAGTGCACACAGGGCTTCTTCAGGCCAAATCAGCCTTCTCCGCGAAGGAGAAGACGTTTGGAGTTGGTTTCCAGCGGCGGAGACCACCAGCCAAGCAGCAGTGCCCACGGAGCCAGAGGCAGCTCAGACCCTCCCTGGCCCTATGGGGAGCCTAGGGCTAGGTGAGAACCAGGCAGGCGCTGCGCTCCTGAGCCAAGCCGCATCGGGGCTGAGGTTTGTTCCCCGAGCCCAGTTTCCCTTTGCAGAATGCAGCTCCTAGCAGCGCGTTTTGTGCGGTTTCGGAGCAAGGCCCTAGGTGGGGCCTTCCCGAGCTGGCTCTGGGGGGGTTGCTAGGGCCAGTGCACACAGGGCTTCTTCAGGCCAAATCAGCCTTCTCCGCGAAGGAGAAGACGTTTGGAGTTGGTTTCCAGCGGCGGAGACCACCAGCCAAGCAGCAGTGCCCACGGAGCCAGAGGCAGCTCAGACCCTCCCTGGCCCTATTGGGAGCTTAGGGCTAGGTGAGAACCAGGCAGGCGCTGCGCTCCTGAGCCAAGCCGCATCGGGGCTGAGGTTTGTTCCCCGAGCCCAGTTTCCCTTTGCAGAATGCAGCTCCTAGCAGCGCGTTTTGTGCGGTTTCGGAGCTAGGCCCTAGGTGGGGCCCTCCCGAGCTGGCTCTGGGGGGGTTGCTAGGGCCAGTGCACACAGGGCTTCTTCAGGCCAAATCAGCCTTCTCCGCGAAGGAGAAGACGTTTGGAGTTGGTTTCCAGCGGCGGAGACCACCAGCCAAGCAGCAGTGCCCACGGAGCCAGAGGCAGCCCAGACCCTCCCTGGCCCTATGGGCAGCCTAGGGCTAGGTGAGAACCAGGCAGGCGCTGCGCTCCTGAGCCAAGCCGCATCGGGGCTGAGGTTTGTTCCCCGAGCCCAGTTTCCCTTTGCAGAATGCAGCTCCTAGCAGCGCGTTTTGTGCGGTTTCGGAGCTAGGCCCTAGGTGGGGCCCTCCCGAGCTGGCTCTGGGGGGGTTGCTAGGGCCAGTGCACACAGGGCTTCTTCAGGCCAAATCAGCCTTCTCCGCGAAGGAGAAGACGTTTGGAGTTGGTTTCCAGCGGCGGAGACCACCAGCCAAGCAGCAGTGCCCACGGAGCCAGAGGCAGCCCAGACCCTCCTTGGCCCTATGGGCAGCCTAGGGCTAGGTGAGAAGCAGGCAGGCGCTGCGCTCCTGAGCCAAGCCGCATCGGGGCTGAGGTTTGTTCCCCGAGCCCAGTTTCCCTTTGCAGAATGCAGCTCCTAGCAGCGCGTTTTGTGCGGTTTCGGAGCTAGGCCCTAGGTGGGGCCCTCCCGAGCTGGCTCTGGGGGGGTTGCTAGGGCCAGTGCACACAGGGCTTCTTCAGGCCAAATCAGCCTTCTCCGCGAAGGAGAAGACGTTTGGAGTTGGTTTCCAGCGGCGGAGACCACCAGCCAAGCAGCAGTGCCCACGGAGCCAGAGGCAGCCCAGACCCTCCTTGGCCCTATGGGGAGCCTAGGGCTAGGTGAGAACCAGGCAGGCGCTGCGCTCCTGAGCCAAGCCGCATCGGGGCTGAGGTTTGTTCCCCGAGCCCAGTTTCCCTTTGCAGAATGCAGCTCCTAGCAGCGCGTTTTGTGCGGTTTCGGAGCAAGGCCCTAGGTGGGGCCCTCCCGAGCTGGCTCTGGGGGGGTTGCTAGGGCCAGTGCACACAGGGCTTCTTCAGGCCAAATCAGCCTTCTCCGCGAAGGAGAAGACGTTTGGAGTTGGTTTCCAGCGGCGGAGACCACCAGCCAAGCAGCAGTGCCCACGGAGCCAGAGGCAGCCCAGACCCTCCCTGGCCCTATGGGCAGCCTAGGGCTAGGTGAGAACCAGGCAGGCGCTGCGCTCCTGAGCCAAGCCGCATCGGGGCTGAGGTTTGTTCCCCGAGCCCAGTTTCCCTTTGCAGAATGCAGCTCCTAGCAGCGCGTTTTGTGCGGTTTCGGAGCTAGGCCCTAGGTGGGGCCCTCCCGAGCTGGCTCTGGGGGGGTTGCTAGGGCCAGTGCACACAGGGCTTCTTCAGGCCAAATCAGCCTTCTCCGCGAAGGAGAAGACGTTTGGAGTTGGTTTCCAGCGGCGGAGACCACCAGCCAAGCAGCAGTGCCCACGGAGCCAGAGGCAGCTCAGACCCTCCCTGGCCCTATGGGGAGCCTAGGGCTAGGTGAGAACCAGGCAGGCGCTGCGCTCCTGAGCCAAGCCGCATCGGGGCTGAGGTTTGTTCCCCGAGCCCAGTTTCCCTTTGCAGAATGCAGCTCCTAGCAGCGCGTTTTGTGCGGTTTCGGAGCTAGGCCCTAGGTGGGGCCCTCCCGAGCTGGCTCTGGGGGGGTTGCTAGGGCCAGTGCACACAGGGCTTCTTCAGGCCAAATCAGCCTTCTCCGCGAAGGAGAAGACGTTTGGAGTTGGTTTCCAGCGGCGGAGACCACCAGCCAAGCAGCAGTGCCCACGGAGCCAGAGGCAGCCCAGACCCTCCTTGGCCCTATGGGCAGCCTAGGGCTAGGTGAGAAGCAGGCAGGCGCTGCGCTCCTGAGCCAAGCCGCATCGGGGCTGAGGTTTGTTCCCCGAGCCCAGTTTCCCTTTGCAGAATGCAGCTCCTAGCAGCGCGTTTTGTGCGGTTTCGGAGCTAGGCCCTAGGTGGGGCCCTCCCGAGCTGGCTCTGGGGGGGTTGCTAGGGCCAGTGCACACAGGGCTTCTTCAGGCCAAATCAGCCTTCTCCGCGAAGGAGAAGACGTTTGGAGTTGGTTTCCAGCGGCGGAGACCACCAGCCAAGCAGCAGTGCCCACGGAGCCAGAGGCAGCCCAGACCCTCCCTGGCCCTATGGGGAGCCTAGGGCTAGGTGAGAACCAGGCAGGCGCTGCGCTCCAGAGCCAAGCCGCATCGGGGCTGAGGTTTGTTCCCCGAGCCCAGTTTCCCTTTGCAGAATGCAGCTCCTAGCAGCGCGTTTTGTGCGGTTTCGGAGCTAGGCCCTAGGTGGGGCCCTCCCGAGCTGGCTCTGGGGGGGTTGCTAGGGCCAGTGCACACAGGGCTTCTTCAGGCCAAATCAGCCTTCTCCGCGAAGGAGAAGACGTTTGGAGTTGGTTTCCAGCGGCGGAGACCACCAGCCAAGCAGCAGTGCCTACGGAGCCAGAGGCAGCCCAGACCCTCCCTGGCCCTATGGGCAGCCTAGGGCTAGGTGAGAAGCAGGCAGGCGCTGCGCTCCTGAGCCAAGCCGCATCGGGGCTGAGGTTTGTTCCCCGAGCCCAGTTTCCCTTTGCAGAATGCAGCTCCTAGCAGCGCGTTTTGTGCGGTTTCGGAGCTAGGCCCTAGGTGGGGCCCTCCCGAGCTGGCTCTGGGGGGGTTGCTAGGGCCAGTGCACACAGGGCTTCTTCAGGCCAAATCAGCCTTCTCCGCGAAGGAGAAGACGTTTGGAGTTGGTTTCCAGCGGCGGAGACCACCAGCCAAGCAGCAGTGCCCACGGAGCCAGAGGCAGCTCAGACCCTCCCTGGCCCTATTGGGAGCCTAGGGCTAGGTGAGAACCAGGCAGGCGCTGCGCTCCTGAGCCAAGCCGCATCGGGGCTGAGGTTTGTTCCCCGAGCCCAGTTTCCCTTTGCAGAATGCAGCTCCTAGCAGCGCGTTTTGTGCGGTTTCGGAGCTAGGCCCTAGGTGGGGCCCTCCCGAGCTGGCTCTGGGGGGGTTGCTAGGGCCAGTGCACACAGGGCTTCTTCAGGCCAAATCAGCCTTCTCCGCGAAGGAGAAGACGTTTGGAGTTGGTTTCCAGCGGCGGAGACCACCAGCCAAGCAGCAGTGCCCACGGAGCCAGAGGCAGCTCAGACCCTCCCTGGCCCTATGGGGAGCCTAGGGCTAGGTGTGAAGCAGGCAGGCGCTGCGCTCCTGAGCCAAGCCGCATCGGGGCTGAGGTTTGTTCCCCGAGCCCAGTTTCCCTTTGCAGAATGCAGCTCCTAGCAGCGCGTTTTGTGCGGTTTCGGAGCAAGGCCCTAGGTGGGGCCTTCCCGAGCTGGCTCTGGGGGGGTTGCTAGGGCCAGTGCACACAGGGCTTCTTCAGGCCAAATCAGCCTTCTCCGCGAAGGAGAAGACGTTTGGAGTTGGTTTCCAGCGGCGGAGACCACCAGCCAAGCAGCAGTGCCCACGGAGCCAGAGGCAGCTCAGACCCTCCCTGGCCCTATTGGGAGCCTAGGGCTAGGTGAGAACCAGGCAGGCGCTGCGCTCCTGAGCCAAGCCGCATCGGGGCTGAGGTTTGTTCCCCGAGCCCAGTTTCCCTTTGCAGAATGCAGCTCCTAGCAGCGCGTTTTGTGCGGTTTCGGAGCTAGGCCCTAGGTGGGGCCCTCCCGAGCTGGCTCTGGGGGGGTTGCTAGGGCCAGTGCACACAGGGCTTCTTCAGGCCAAATCAGCCTTCTCCGCGAAGGAGAAGACGTTTGGAGTTGGTTTCCAGCGGCGGAGACCACCAGCCAAGCAGCAGTGCCCACGGAGCCAGAGGCAGCCCAGACCCTCCCTGGCCCTATGGGCAGCCTAGGGCTAGGTGAGAACCAGGCAGGCGCTGCGCTCCTGAGCCAAGCCGCATCGGGGCTGAGGTTTGTTCCCCGAGCCCAGTTTCCCTTTGCAGAATGCAGCTCCTAGCAGCGCGTTTTGTGCGGTTTCGGAGCTAGGCCCTAGGTGGGGCCCTCCCGAGCTGGCTCTGGGGGGGTTGCTAGGGCCAGTGCACACAGGGCTTCTTCAGGCCAAATCAGCCTTCTCCGCGAAGGAGAAGACGTTTGGAGTTGGTTTCCAGCGGCGGAGACCACCAGCCAAGCAGCAGTGCCCACGGAGCCAGAGGCAGCCCAGACCCTCCTTGGCCCTATGGGCAGCCTAGGGCTAGGTGAGAACCAGGCAGGCGCTGCGCTCCTGAGCCAAGCCGCATCGGGGCTGAGGTTTGTTCCCCGAGCCCAGTTTCCCTTTGCAGAATGCAGCTCCTAGCAGCGCGTTTTGTGCGGTTTCGGAGCAAGGCCCTAGGTGGGGCCCTCCCGAGCTGGCTCTGGGGGGGTTGCTAGGGCCAGTGCACACAGGGCTTCTTCAGGCCAAATCAGCCTTCTCCGCGAAGGAGAAGACGTTTGGAGTTGGTTTCCAGCGGCGGAGACCACCAGCCAAGCAGCAGTGCCCACGGAGCCAGAGGCAGCCCAGACCCTCCTTGGCCCTATGGGGAGCCTAGGGCTAGGTGAGAACCAGGCAGGCGCTGCGCTCCTGAGCCAAGCCGCATCGGGGCTGAGGTTTGTTCCCCGAGCCCAGTTTCCCTTTGCAGAATGCAGCTCCTAGCAGCGCGTTTTGTGCGGTTTCGGAGCTAGGCCCTAGGTGGGGCCCTCCCGAGCTGGCTCTGGGGGGGTTGCTAGGGCCAGTGCACACAGGGCTTCTTCAGGCCAAATCAGCCTTCTCCGCGAAGGAGAAGACGTTTGGAGTTGGTTTCCAGCGGCGGAGACCACCAGCCAAGCAGCAGTGCCTACGGAGCCAGAGGCAGCCCAGACCCTCCCTGGCCCTATGGGCAGCCTAGGGCTAGGTGAGAAGCAGGCAGGCGCTGCGCTCCTGAGCCAAGCCGCATCGGGGCTGAGGTTTGTTCCCCGAGCCCAGTTTCCCTTTGCAGAATGCAGCTCCTAGCAGCGCGTTTTGTGCGGTTTCGGAGCTAGGCCCTAGGTGGGGCCCTCCCGAGCTGGCTCTGGGGGGGTTGCTAGGGCCAGTGCACACAGGGCTTCTTCAGGCCAAATCAGCCTTCTCCGCGAAGGAGAAGACGTTTGGAGTTGGTTTCCAGCGGCGGAGACCACCAGCCAAGCAGCAGTGCCCACGGAGCCAGAGGCAGCTCAGACCCTCCCTGGCCCTATTGGGAGCCTAGGGCTAGGTGAGAACCAGGCAGGCGCTGCGCTCCTGAGCCAAGCCGCATCGGGGCTGAGGTTTGTTCCCCGAGCCCAGTTTCCCTTTGCAGAATGCAGCTCCTAGCAGCGCGTTTTGTGCGGTTTCGGAGCTAGGCCCTAGGTGGGGCCCTCCCGAGCTGGCTCTGGGGGGGTTGCTAGGGCCAGTGCACACAGGGCTTCTTCAGGCCAAATCAGCCTTCTCCGCGAAGGAGAAGACGTTTGGAGTTGGTTTCCAGCGGCGGAGACCACCAGCCAAGCAGCAGTGCCCACGGAGCCAGAGGCAGCTCAGACCCTCCCTGGCCCTATGGGGAGCCTAGGGCTAGGTGAGAAGCAGGCAGGCGCTGCGCTCCTGAGCCAAGCCGCATCGGGGCTGAGGTTTGTTCCCCGAGCCCAGTTTCCCTTTGCAGAATGCAGCTCCTAGCAGCGCGTTTTGTGCGGTTTCGGAGCTAGGCCCTAGGTGGGGCCTTCCCGAGCTGGCTCTGGGGGGGTTGCTAGGGCCAGTGCACACAGGGCTTCTTCAGGCCAAATCAGCCTTCTCCGCGAAGGAGAAGACGTTTGGAGTTGGTTTCCAGCGGCGGAGACCACCAGCCAAGCAGCAGTGCCCACGGAGCCAGAGGCAGCTCAGACCCTCCCTGGCCCTATTGGGAGCTTAGGGCTAGGTGAGAACCAGGCAGGCGCTGCGCTCCTGAGCCAAGCCGCATCGGGGCTGAGGTTTGTTCCCCGAGCCCAGTTTCCCTTTGCAGAATGCAGCTCCTAGCAGCGCGTTTTGTGCGGTTTCGGAGCTAGGCCCTAGGTGGGGCCCTCCCGAGCTGGCTCTGGGGGGGTTGCTAGGGCCAGTGCACACAGGGCTTCTTCAGGCCAAATCAGCCTTCTCCGCGAAGGAGAAGACGTTTGGAGTTGGTTTCCAGCGGCGGAGACCACCAGCCAAGCAGCAGTGCCCACGGAGCCAGAGGCAGCCCAGACCCTCCCTGGCCCTATGGGCAGCCTAGGGCTAGGTGAGAACCAGGCAGGCGCTGCGCTCCTGAGCCAAGCCGCATCGGGGCTGAGGTTTGTTCCCCGAGCCCAGTTTCCCTTTGCAGAATGCAGCTCCTAGCAGCGCGTTTTGTGCGGTTTCGGAGCTAGGCCCTAGGTGGGGCCCTCCCGAGCTGGCTCTGGGGGGGTTGCTAGGGCCAGTGCACACAGGGCTTCTTCAGGCCAAATCAGCCTTCTCCGCGAAGGAGAAGACGTTTGGAGTTGGTTTCCAGCGGCGGAGACCACCAGCCAAGCAGCAGTGCCCACGGAGCCAGAGGCAGCCCAGACCCTCCTTGGCCCTATGGGCAGCCTAGGGCTAGGTGAGAAGCAGGCAGGCGCTGCGCTCCTGAGCCAAGCCGCATCGGGGCTGAGGTTTGTTCCCCGAGCCCAGTTTCCCTTTGCAGAATGCAGCTCCTAGCAGCGCGTTTTGTGCGGTTTCGGAGCTAGGCCCTAGGTGGGGCCCTCCCGAGCTGGCTCTGGGGGGGTTGCTAGGGCCAGTGCACACAGGGCTTCTTCAGGCCAAATCAGCCTTCTCCGCGAAGGAGAAGACGTTTGGAGTTGGTTTCCAGCGGCGGAGACCACCAGCCAAGCAGCAGTGCCCACGGAGCCAGAGGCAGCCCAGACCCTCCTTGGCCCTATGGGGAGCCTAGGGCTAGGTGAGAACCAGGCAGGCGCTGCGCTCCTGAGCCAAGCCGCATCGGGGCTGAGGTTTGTTCCCCGAGCCCAGTTTCCCTTTGCAGAATGCAGCTCCTAGCAGCGCGTTTTGTGCGGTTTCGGAGCTAGGCCCTAGGTGGGGCCCTCCCGAGCTGGCTCTGGGGGGGTTGCTAGGGCCAGTGCACACAGGGCTTCTTCAGGCCAAATCAGCCTTCTCCGCGAAGGAGAAGACGTTTGGAGTTGGTTTCCAGCGGCGGAGACCACCAGCCAAGCAGCAGTGCCCACGGAGCCAGAGGCAGCCCAGACCCTCCCTGGCCCTATGGGCAGCCTAGGGCTAGGTGAGAACCAGGCAGGCGCTGCGCTCCTGAGCCAAGCCGCATCGGGGCTGAGGTTTGTTCCCCGAGCCCAGTTTCCCTTTGCAGAATGCAGCTCCTAGCAGCGCGTTTTGTGCGGTTTCGGAGCTAGGCCCTAGGTGGGGCCCTCCCGAGCTGGCTCTGGGGGGGTTGCTAGGGCCAGTGCACACAGGGCTTCTTCAGGCCAAATCAGCCTTCTCCGCGAAGGAGAAGACGTTTGGAGTTGGTTTCCAGCGGCGGAGACCACCAGCCAAGCAGCAGTGCCCACGGAGCCAGAGGCAGCTCAGACCCTCCTTGGCCCTATGGGGAGCCTAGGGCTAGGTGAGAACCAGGCAGGCGCTGCGCTCCTGAGCCAAGCCGCATCGGGGCTGAGGTTTGTTCCCCGAGCCCAGTTTCCCTTTGCAGAATGCAGCTCCTAGCAGCGCGTTTTGTGCGGTTTCGGAGCTAGGCCCTAGGTGGGGCCCTCCCGAGCTGGCTCTGGGGGGGTTGCTAGGGCCAGTGCACACAGGGCTTCTTCAGGCCAAATCAGCCTTCTCCGCGAAGGAGAAGACGTTTGGAGTTGGTTTCCAGCGGCGGAGACCACCAGCCAAGCAGCAGTGCCCACGGAGCCAGAGGCAGCTCAGACCCTCCCTGGCCCTATGGGGAGCCTAGGGCTAGGTGAGAAGCAGGCAGGCGCTGCGCTCCTGAGCCAAGCCGCATCGGGGCTGAGGTTTGTTCCCCGAGCCCAGTTTCCCTTTGCAGAATGCAGCTCCTAGCAGCGCGTTTTGTGCGGTTTCGGAGCTAGGCCCTAGGTGGGGCCCTCCCGAGCTGGCTCTGGGGGGGTTGCTAGGGCCAGTGCACACAGGGCTTCTTCAGGCCAAATCAGCCTTCTCCGCGAAGGAGAAGACGTTTGGAGTTGGTTTCCAGCGGCGGAGACCACCAGCCAAGCAGCAGTGCCCACGGAGCCAGAGGCAGCCCAGACCCTCCTTGGCCCTATGGGCAGCCTAGGGCTAGGTGAGAAGCAGGCAGGCGCTGCGCTCCTGAGCCAAGCCGCATCGGGGCTGAGGTTTGTTCCCCGAGCCCAGTTTCCCTTTGCAGAATGCAGCTCCTAGCAGCGCGTTTTGTGCGGTTTCGGAGCTAGGCCCTAGGTGGGGCCCTCCCGAGCTGGCTCTGGGGGGGTTGCTAGGGCCAGTGCACACAGGGCTTCTTCAGGCCAAATCAGCCTTCTCCGCGAAGGAGAAGACGTTTGGAGTTGGTTTCCAGCGGCGGAGACCACCAGCCAAGCAGCAGTGCCCACGGAGCCAGAGGCAGCCCAGACCCTCCTTGGCCCTATGGGGAGCCTAGGGCTAGGTGAGAACCAGGCAGGCGCTGCGCTCCTGAGCCAAGCCGCATCGGGGCTGAGGTTTGTTCCCCGAGCCCAGTTTCCCTTTGCAGAATGCAGCTCCTAGCAGCGCGTTTTGTGCGGTTTCGGAGCTAGGCCCTAGGTGGGGCCCTCCCGAGCTGGCTCTGGGGGGGTTGCTAGGGCCAGTGCACACAGGGCTTCTTCAGGCCAAATCAGCCTTCTCCGCGAAGGAGAAGACGTTTGGAGTTGGTTTCCAGCGGCGGAGACCACCAGCCAAGCAGCAGTGCCTACGGAGCCAGAGGCAGCCCAGACCCTCCCTGGCCCTATGGGCAGCCTAGGGCTAGGTGAGAAGCAGGCAGGCGCTGCGCTCCTGAGCCAAGCCGCATCGGGGCTGAGGTTTGTTCCCCGAGCCCAGTTTCCCTTTGCAGAATGCAGCTCCTAGCAGCGCGTTTTGTGCGGTTTCGGAGCTAGGCCCTAGGTGGGGCCCTCCCGAGCTGGCTCTGGGGGGGTTGCTAGGGCCAGTGCACACAGGGCTTCTTCAGGCCAAATCAGCCTTCTCCGCGAAGGAGAAGACGTTTGGAGTTGGTTTCCAGCGGCGGAGACCACCAGCCAAGCAGCAGTGCCCACGGAGCCAGAGGCAGCTCAGACCCTCCCTGGCCCTATTGGGAGCCTAGGGCTAGGTGAGAACCAGGCAGGCGCTGCGCTCCTGAGCCAAGCCGCATCGGGGCTGAGGTTTGTTCCCCGAGCCCAGTTTCCCTTTGCAGAATGCAGCTCCTAGCAGCGCGTTTTGTGCGGTTTCGGAGCTAGGCCCTAGGTGGGGCCCTCCCGAGCTGGCTCTGGGGGGGTTGCTAGGGCCAGTGCACACAGGGCTTCTTCAGGCCAAATCAGCCTTCTCCGCGAAGGAGAAGACGTTTGGAGTTGGTTTCCAGCGGCGGAGACCACCAGCCAAGCAGCAGTGCCCACGGAGCCAGAGGCAGCTCAGACCCTCCCTGGCCCTATGGGGAGCCTAGGGCTAGGTGAGAAGCAGGCAGGCGCTGCGCTCCTGAGCCAAGCCGCATCGGGGCTGAGGTTTGTTCCCCGAGCCCAGTTTCCCTTTGCAGAATGCAGCTCCTAGCAGCGCGTTTTGTGCGGTTTCGGAGCAAGGCCCTAGGTGGGGCCTTCCCGAGCTGGCTCTGGGGGGGTTGCTAGGGCCAGTGCACACAGGGCTTCTTCAGGCCAAATCAGCCTTCTCCGCGAAGGAGAAGACGTTTGGAGTTGGTTTCCAGCGGCGGAGACCACCAGCCAAGCAGCAGTGCCCACGGAGCCAGAGGCAGCTCAGACCCTCCCTGGCCCTATTGGGAGCCTAGGGCTAGGTGAGAACCAGGCAGGCGCTGCGCTCCTGAGCCAAGCCGCATCGGGGCTGAGGTTTGTTCCCCGAGCCCAGTTTCCCTTTGCAGAATGCAGCTCCTAGCAGCGCGTTTTGTGCGGTTTCGGAGCTAGGCCCTAGGTGGGGCCCTCCCGAGCTGGCTCTGGGGGGGTTGCTAGGGCCAGTGCACACAGGGCTTCTTCAGGCCAAATCAGCCTTCTCCGCGAAGGAGAAGACGTTTGGAGTTGGTTTCCAGCGGCGGAGACCACCAGCCAAGCAGCAGTGCCCACGGAGCCAGAGGCAGCCCAGACCCTCCCTGGCCCTATGGGCAGCCTAGGGCTAGGTGAGAACCAGGCAGGCGCTGCGCTCCTGAGCCAAGCCGCATCGGGGCTGAGGTTTGTTCCCCGAGCCCAGTTTCCCTTTGCAGAATGCAGCTCCTAGCAGCGCGTTTTGTGCGGTTTCGGAGCTAGGCCCTAGGTGGGGCCCTCCCGAGCTGGCTCTGGGGGGGTTGCTAGGGCCAGTGCACACAGGGCTTCTTCAGGCCAAATCAGCCTTCTCCGCGAAGGAGAAGACGTTTGGAGTTGGTTTCCAGCGGCGGAGACCACCAGCCAAGCAGCAGTGCCCACGGAGCCAGAGGCAGCCCAGACCCTCCCTGGCCCTATGGGCAGCCTAGGGCTAGGTGAGAAGCAGGCAGGCGCTGCGCTCCTGAGCCAAGCCGCATCGGGGCTGAGGTTTGTTCCCCGAGCCCAGTTTCCCTTTGCAGAATGCAGCTCCTAGCAGCGCGTTTTGTGCGGTTTCGGAGCTAGGCCCTAGGTGGGGCCCTCCCGAGCTGGCTCTGGGGGGGTTGCTAGGGCCAGTGCACACAGGGCTTCTTCAGGCCAAATCAGCCTTCTCCGCGAAGGAGAAGACGTTTGGAGTTGGTTTCCAGCGGCGGAGACCACCAGCCAAGCAGCAGTGCCCACGGAGCCAGAGGCAGCCCAGACCCTCCTTGGCCCTATGGGGAGCCTAGGGCTAGGTGAGAACCAGGCAGGCGCTGCGCTCCTGAGCCAAGCCGCATCGGGGCTGAGGTTTGTTCCCCGAGCCCAGTTTCCCTTTGCAGAATGCAGCTCCTAGCAGCGCGTTTTGTGCGGTTTCGGAGCTAGGCCCTAGGTGGGGCCCTCCCGAGCTGGCTCTGGGGGGGTTGCTAGGGCCAGTGCACACAGGGCTTCTTCAGGCCAAATCAGCCTTCTCCGCGAAGGAGAAGACGTTTGGAGTTGGTTTCCAGCGGCGGAGACCACCAGCCAAGCAGCAGTGCCCACGGAGCCAGAGGCAGCCCAGACCCTCCCTGGCCCTATGGGCAGCCTAGGGCTAGGTGAGAACCAGGCAGGCGCTGCGCTCCTGAGCCAAGCCGCATCGGGGCTGAGGTTTGTTCCCCGAGCCCAGTTTCCCTTTGCAGAATGCAGCTCCTAGCAGCGCGTTTTGTGCGGTTTCGGAGCTAGGCCCTAGGTGGGGCCCTCCCGAGCTGGCTCTGGGGGGGTTGCTAGGGCCAGTGCACACAGGGCTTCTTCAGGCCAAATCAGCCTTCTCCGCGAAGGAGAAGACGTTTGGAGTTGGTTTCCAGCGGCGGAGACCACCAGCCAAGCAGCAGTGCCCACGGAGCCAAGGGAGCTCAGACCCTCCTTGGCCCTATGGGGAGCCTAGGGCTAGGTGAGAACCAGGCAGGCGCTGCGCTCCTGAGCCAAGCCGCATCGGGGCTGAGGTTTGTTCCCCGAGCCCAGTTTCCCTTTGCAGAATGCAGCTCCTAGCAGCGCGTTTTGTGCGGTTTCGGAGCTAGGCCCTAGGTGGGGCCCTCCCGAGCTGGCTCTGGGGGGGTTGCTAGGGCCAGTGCACACAGGGCTTCTTCAGGCCAAATCAGCCTTCTCCGCGAAGGAGAAGACGTTTGGAGTTGGTTTCCAGCGGCGGAGACCACCAGCCAAGCAGCAGTGCCCACGGAGCCAGAGGCAGCTCAGACCCTCCCTGGCCCTATGGGGAGCCTAGGGCTAGGTGAGAACCAGGCAGGCGCTGCGCTCCTGAGCCAAGCCGCATCGGGGCTGAGGTTTGTTCCCCGAGCCCAGTTTCCCTTTGCAGAATGCAGCTCCTAGCAGCGCGTTTTGTGCGGTTTCGGAGCTAGGCCCTAGGTGGGGCCCTCCCGAGCTGGCTCTGGGGGGGTTGCTAGGGCCAGTGCACACAGGGCTTCTTCAGGCCAAATCAGCCTTCTCCGCGAAGGAGAAGACGTTTGGAGTTGGTTTCCAGCGGCGGAGACCACCAGCCAAGCAGCAGTGCCCACGGAGCCAGAGGCAGCCCAGACCCTCCCTGGCCCTATGGGGAGCCTAGGGCTAGGTGAGAACCAGGCAGGCGCTGCGCTCCTGAGCCAAGCCGCATCGGGGCTGAGGTTTGTTCCCCGAGCCCAGTTTCCCTTTGCAGAATGCAGCTCCTAGCAGCGCGTTTTGTGCGGTTTCGGAGCTAGGCCCTAGGTGGGGCCCTCCCGAGCTGGCTCTGGGGGGGTTGCTAGGGCCAGTGCACACAGGGCTTCTTCAGGCCAAATCAGCCTTCTCCGCGAAGGAGAAGACGTTTGGAGTTGGTTTCCAGCGGCGGAGACCACCAGCCAAGCAGCAGTGCCCACGGAGCCAGAGGCAGCCCAGACCCTCCCTGGCCCTATGGGGAGCCTAGGGCTAGGTGAGAACCAGGCAGGCGCTGCGCTCCTGAGCCAAGCCGCATCGGGGCTGAGGTTTGTTCCCCGAGCCCAGTTTCCCTTTGCAGAATGCAGCTCCTAGCAGCGCGTTTTGTGCGGTTTCGGAGCTAGGCCCTAGGTGGGGCCCTCCCGAGCTGGCTCTGGGGGGGTTGCTAGGGCCAGTGCACACAGGGCTTCTTCAGGCCAAATCAGCCTTCTCCGCGAAGGAGAAGACGTTTGGAGTTGGTTTCCAGCGGCGGAGACCACCAGCCAAGCAGCAGTGCCCACGGAGCCAGAGGCAGCCCAGACCCTCCCTGGCCCTATGGGCAGCCTAGGGCTAGGTGAGAAGCAGGCAGGCGCTGCGCTCCTGAGCCAAGCCGCATCGGGGCTGAGGTTTGTTCCCCGAGCCCAGTTTCCCTTTGCAGAATGCAGCTCCTAGCAGCGCGTTTTGTGCGGTTTCGGAGCTAGGCCCTAGGTGGGGCCCTCCCGAGCTGGCTCTGGGGGGGTTGCTAGGGCCAGTGCACACAGGGCTTCTTCAGGCCAAATCAGCCTTCTCCGCGAAGGAGAAGACGTTTGGAGTTGGTTTCCAGCGGCGGAGACCACCAGCCAAGCAGCAGTGCCCACGGAGCCAGAGGCAGCTCAGACCCTCCCTGGCCCTATTGGGAGCCTAGGGCTAGGTGAGAACCAGGCAGGCGCTGCGCTCCTGAGCCAAGCCGCATCGGGGCTGAGGTTTGTTCCCCGAGCCCAGTTTCCCTTTGCAGAATGCAGCTCCTAGCAGCGCGTTTTGTGCGGTTTCGGAGCTAGGCCCTAGGTGGGGCCCTCCCGAGCTGGCTCTGGGGGGGTTGCTAGGGCCAGTGCACACAGGGCTTCTTCAGGCCAAATCAGCCTTCTCCGCGAAGGAGAAGACGTTTGGAGTTGGTTTCCAGCGGCGGAGACCACCAGCCAAGCAGCAGTGCCCACGGAGCCAGAGGCAGCTCAGACCCTCCCTGGCCCTATGGGGAGCCTAGGGCTAGGTGTGAAGCAGGCAGGCGCTGCGCTCCTGAGCCAAGCCGCATCGGGGCTGAGGTTTGTTCCCCGAGCCCAGTTTCCCTTTGCAGAATGCAGCTCCTAGCAGCGCGTTTTGTGCGGTTTCGGAGCAAGGCCCTAGGTGGGGCCTTCCCGAGCTGGCTCTGGGGGGGTTGCTAGGGCCAGTGCACACAGGGCTTCTTCAGGCCAAATCAGCCTTCTCCGCGAAGGAGAAGACGTTTGGAGTTGGTTTCCAGCGGCGGAGACCACCAGCCAAGCAGCAGTGCCCACGGAGCCAGAGGCAGCTCAGACCCTCCCTGGCCCTATTGGGAGCCTAGGGCTAGGTGAGAACCAGGCAGGCGCTGCGCTCCTGAGCCAAGCCGCATCGGGGCTGAGGTTTGTTCCCCGAGCCCAGTTTCCCTTTGCAGAATGCAGCTCCTAGCAGCGCGTTTTGTGCGGTTTCGGAGCTAGGCCCTAGGTGGGGCCCTCCCGAGCTGGCTCTGGGGGGGTTGCTAGGGCCAGTGCACACAGGGCTTCTTCAGGCCAAATCAGCCTTCTCCGCGAAGGAGAAGACGTTTGGAGTTGGTTTCCAGCGGCGGAGACCACCAGCCAAGCAGCAGTGCCCACGGAGCCAGAGGCAGCCCAGACCCTCCCTGGCCCTATGGGCAGCCTAGGGCTAGGTGAGAACCAGGCAGGCGCTGCGCTCCTGAGCCAAGCCGCATCGGGGCTGAGGTTTGTTCCCCGAGCCCAGTTTCCCTTTGCAGAATGCAGCTCCTAGCAGCGCGTTTTGTGCGGTTTCGGAGCTAGGCCCTAGGTGGGGCCCTCCCGAGCTGGCTCTGGGGGGGTTGCTAGGGCCAGTGCACACAGGGCTTCTTCAGGCCAAATCAGCCTTCTCCGCGAAGGAGAAGACGTTTGGAGTTGGTTTCCAGCGGCGGAGACCACCAGCCAAGCAGCAGTGCCCACGGAGCCAGAGGCAGCCCAGACCCTCCTTGGCCCTATGGGCAGCCTAGGGCTAGGTGAGAACCAGGCAGGCGCTGCGCTCCTGAGCCAAGCCGCATCGGGGCTGAGGTTTGTTCCCCGAGCCCAGTTTCCCTTTGCAGAATGCAGCTCCTAGCAGCGCGTTTTGTGCGGTTTCGGAGCTAGGCCCTAGGTGGGGCCCTCCCGAGCTGGCTCTGGGGGGGTTGCTAGGGCCAGTGCACACAGGGCTTCTTCAGGCCAAATCAGCCTTCTCCGCGAAGGAGAAGACGTTTGGAGTTGGTTTCCAGCGGCGGAGACCACCAGCCAAGCAGCAGTGCCCACGGAGCCAGAGGCAGCCCAGACCCTCCTTGGCCCTATGGGGAGCCTAGGGCTAGGTGAGAACCAGGCAGGCGCTGCGCTCCTGAGCCAAGCCGCATCGGGGCTGAGGTTTGTTCCCCGAGCCCAGTTTCCCTTTGCAGAATGCAGCTCCTAGCAGCGCGTTTTGTGCGGTTTCGGAGCTAGGCCCTAGGTGGGGCCCTCCCGAGCTGGCTCTGGGGGGGTTGCTAGGGCCAGTGCACACAGGGCTTCTTCAGGCCAAATCAGCCTTCTCCGCGAAGGAGAAGACGTTTGGAGTTGGTTTCCAGCGGCGGAGACCACCAGCCAAGCAGCAGTGCCCACGGAGCCAGAGGCAGCCCAGACCCTCCCTGGCCCTATGGGCAGCCTAGGGCTAGGTGAGAAGCAGGCAGGCGCTGCGCTCCTGAGCCAAGCCGCATCGGGGCTGAGGTTTGTTCCCCGAGCCCAGTTTCCCTTTGCAGAATGCAGCTCCTAGCAGCGCGTTTTGTGCGGTTTCGGAGCTAGGCCCTAGGTGGGGCCCTCCCGAGCTGGCTCTGGGGGGGTTGCTAGGGCCAGTGCACACAGGGCTTCTTCAGGCCAAATCAGCCTTCTCCGCGAAGGAGAAGACGTTTGGAGTTGGTTTCCAGCGGCGGAGACCACCAGCCAAGCAGCAGTGCCCACGGAGCCAGAGGCAGCTCAGACCCTCCCTGGCCCTATTGGGAGCCTAGGGCTAGGTGAGAACCAGGCAGGCGCTGCGCTCCTGAGCCAAGCCGCATCGGGGCTGAGGTTTGTTCCCCGAGCCCAGTTTCCCTTTGCAGAATGCAGCTCCTAGCAGCGCGTTTTGTGCGGTTTCGGAGCTAGGCCCTAGGTGGGGCCCTCCCGAGCTGGCTCTGGGGGGGTTGCTAGGGCCAGTGCACACAGGGCTTCTTCAGGCCAAATCAGCCTTCTCCGCGAAGGAGAAGACGTTTGGAGTTGGTTTCCAGCGGCGGAGACCACCAGCCAAGCAGCAGTGCCCACGGAGCCAGAGGCAGCTCAGACCCTCCCTGGCCCTATGGGGAGCCTAGGGCTAGGTGAGAACCAGGCAGGCGCTGCGCTCCTGAGCCAAGCCGCATCGGGGCTGAGGTTTGTTCCCCGAGCCCAGTTTCCCTTTGCAGAATGCAGCTCCTAGCAGCGCGTTTTGTGCGGTTTCGGAGCAAGGCCCTAGGTGGGGCCTTCCCGAGCTGGCTCTGGGGGGGTTGCTAGGGCCAGTGCACACAGGGCTTCTTCAGGCCAAATCAGCCTTCTCCGCGAAGGAGAAGACGTTTGGAGTTGGTTTCCAGCGGCGGAGACCACCAGCCAAGCAGCAGTGCCCACGGAGCCAGAGGCAGCTCAGACCCTCCCTGGCCCTATTGGGAGCTTAGGGCTAGGTGAGAACCAGGCAGGCGCTGCGCTCCTGAGCCAAGCCGCATCGGGGCTGAGGTTTGTTCCCCGAGCCCAGTTTCCCTTTGCAGAATGCAGCTCCTAGCAGCGCGTTTTGTGCGGTTTCGGAGCTAGGCCCTAGGTGGGGCCCTCCCGAGCTGGCTCTGGGGGGGTTGCTAGGGCCAGTGCACACAGGGCTTCTTCAGGCCAAATCAGCCTTCTCCGCGAAGGAGAAGACGTTTGGAGTTGGTTTCCAGCGGCGGAGACCACCAGCCAAGCAGCAGTGCCCACGGAGCCAGAGGCAGCCCAGACCCTCCCTGGCCCTATGGGGAGCCTAGGGCTAGGTGAGAACCAGGCAGGCGCTGCGCTCCTGAGCCAAGCCGCATCGGGGCTGAGGTTTGTTCCCCGAGCCCAGTTTCCCTTTGCAGAATGCAGCTCCTAGCAGCGCGTTTTGTGCGGTTTCGGAGCTAGGCCCTAGGTGGGGCCCTCCCGAGCTGGCTCTGGGGGGGTTGCTAGGGCCAGTGCACACAGGGCTTCTTCAGGCCAAATCAGCCTTCTCCGCGAAGGAGAAGACGTTTGGAGTTGGTTTCCAGCGGCGGAGACCACCAGCCAAGCAGCAGTGCCCACGGAGCCAGAGGCAGCCCAGACCCTCCTTGGCCCTATGGGCAGCCTAGGGCTAGGTGAGAAGCAGGCAGGCGCTGCGCTCCTGAGCCAAGCCGCATCGGGGCTGAGGTTTGTTCCCCGAGCCCAGTTTCCCTTTGCAGAATGCAGCTCCTAGCAGCGCGTTTTGTGCGGTTTCGGAGCTAGGCCCTAGGTGGGGCCCTCCCGAGCTGGCTCTGGGGGGGTTGCTAGGGCCAGTGCACACAGGGCTTCTTCAGGCCAAATCAGCCTTCTCCGCGAAGGAGAAGACGTTTGGAGTTGGTTTCCAGCGGCGGAGACCACCAGCCAAGCAGCAGTGCCCACGGAGCCAGAGGCAGCCCAGACCCTCCTTGGCCCTATGGGGAGCCTAGGGCTAGGTGAGAACCAGGCAGGCGCTGCGCTCCTGAGCCAAGCCGCATCGGGGCTGAGGTTTGTTCCCCGAGCCCAGTTTCCCTTTGCAGAATGCAGCTCCTAGCAGCGCGTTTTGTGCGGTTTCGGAGCTAGGCCCTAGGTGGGGCCCTCCCGAGCTGGCTCTGGGGGGGTTGCTAGGGCCAGTGCACACAGGGCTTCTTCAGGCCAAATCAGCCTTCTCCGCGAAGGAGAAGACGTTTGGAGTTGGTTTCCAGCGGCGGAGACCACCAGCCAAGCAGCAGTGCCCACGGAGCCAGAGGCAGCCCAGACCCTCCCTGGCCCTATGGGCAGCCTAGGGCTAGGTGAGAACCAGGCAGGCGCTGCGCTCCTGAGCCAAGCCGCATCGGGGCTGAGGTTTGTTCCCCGAGCCCAGTTTCCCTTTGCAGAATGCAGCTCCTAGCAGCGCGTTTTGTGCGGTTTCGGAGCTAGGCCCTAGGTGGGGCCCTCCCGAGCTGGCTCTGGGGGGGTTGCTAGGGCCAGTGCACACAGGGCTTCTTCAGGCCAAATCAGCCTTCTCCGCGAAGGAGAAGACGTTTGGAGTTGGTTTCCAGCGGCGGAGACCACCAGCCAAGCAGCAGTGCCCACGGAGCCAAGGGAGCTCAGACCCTCCTTGGCCCTATGGGGAGCCTAGGGCTAGGTGAGAACCAGGCAGGCGCTGCGCTCCTGAGCCAAGCCGCATCGGGGCTGAGGTTTGTTCCCCGAGCCCAGTTTCCCTTTGCAGAATGCAGCTCCTAGCAGCGCGTTTTGTGCGGTTTCGGAGCTAGGCCCTAGGTGGGGCCCTCCCGAGCTGGCTCTGGGGGGGTTGCTAGGGCCAGTGCACACAGGGCTTCTTCAGGCCAAATCAGCCTTCTCCGCGAAGGAGAAGACGTTTGGAGTTGGTTTCCAGCGGCGGAGACCACCAGCCAAGCAGCAGTGCCCACGGAGCCAGAGGCAGCCCAGACCCTCCCTGGCCCTATGGGGAGCCTAGGGCTAGGTGAGAACCAGGCAGGCGCTGCGCTCCTGAGCCAAGCCGCATCGGGGCTGAGGTTTGTTCCCCGAGCCCAGTTTCCCTTTGCAGAATGCAGCTCCTAGCAGCGCGTTTTGTGCGGTTTCGGAGCTCGGCCCTAGGTGGGGCCCTCCCGAGCTGGCTCTGGGGGGGTTGCTAGGGCCAGTGCACACAGGGCTTCTTCAGGCCAAATCAGCCTTCTCCGCGAAGGAGAAGACGTTTGGAGTTGGTTTCCAGCGGCGGAGACCACCAGCCAAGCAGCAGTGCCCACGGAGCCAGAGGCAGCCCAGACCCTCCCTGGCCCTATGGGGAGCCTAGGGCTAGGTGAGAACCAGGCAGGCGCTGCGCTCCTGAGCCAAGCCGCATCGGGGCTGAGGTTTGTTCCCCGAGCCCAGTTTCCCTTTGCAGAATGCAGCTCCTAGCAGCGCGTTTTGTGCGGTTTCGGAGCTAGGCCCTAGGTGGGGCCCTCCCGAGCTGGCTCTGGGGGGGTTGCTAGGGCCAGTGCACACAGGGCTTCTTCAGGCCAAATCAGCCTTCTCCGCGAAGGAGAAGACGTTTGGAGTTGGTTTCCAGCGGCGGAGACCACCAGCCAAGCAGCAGTGCCCACGGAGCCAGAGGCAGCTCAGACCCTCCCTGGCCCTATGGGGAGCCTAGGGCTAGGTGTGAAGCAGGCAGGCGCTGCGCTCCTGAGCCAAGCCGCATCGGGGCTGAGGTTTGTTCCCCGAGCCCAGTTTCCCTTTGCAGAATGCAGCTCCTAGCAGCGCGTTTTGTGCGGTTTCGGAGCTAGGCCCTAGGTGGGGCCTTCCCGAGCTGGCTCTGGGGGGGTTGCTAGGGCCAGTGCACACAGGGCTTCTTCAGGCCAAATCAGCCTTCTCCGCGAAGGAGAAGACGTTTGGAGTTGGTTTCCAGCGGCGGAGACCACCAGCCAAGCAGCAGTGCCCACGGAGCCAGAGGCAGCTCAGACCCTCCCTGGCCCTATTGGGAGCCTAGGGCTAGGTGAGAACCAGGCAGGCGCTGCGCTCCTGAGCCAAGCCGCATCGGGGCTGAGGTTTGTTCCCCGAGCCCAGTTTCCCTTTGCAGAATGCAGCTCCTAGCAGCGCGTTTTGTGCGGTTTCGGAGCTAGGCCCTAGGTGGGGCCCTCCCGAGCTGGCTCTGGGGGGGTTGCTAGGGCCAGTGCACACAGGGCTTCTTCAGGCCAAATCAGCCTTCTCCGCGAAGGAGAAGACGTTTGGAGTTGGTTTCCAGCGGCGGAGACCACCAGCCAAGCAGCAGTGCCCACGGAGCCAGAGGCAGCCCAGACCCTCCCTGGCCCTATGGGCAGCCTAGGGCTAGGTGAGAACCAGGCAGGCGCTGCGCTCCTGAGCCAAGCCGCATCGGGGCTGAGGTTTGTTCCCCGAGCCCAGTTTCCCTTTGCAGAATGCAGCTCCTAGCAGCGCGTTTTGTGCGGTTTCGGAGCTAGGCCCTAGGTGGGGCCCTCCCGAGCTGGCTCTGGGGGGGTTGCTAGGGCCAGTGCACACAGGGCTTCTTCAGGCCAAATCAGCCTTCTCCGCGAAGGAGAAGACGTTTGGAGTTGGTTTCCAGCGGCGGAGACCACCAGCCAAGCAGCAGTGCCCACGGAGCCAGAGGCAGCCCAGACCCTCCTTGGCCCTATGGGCAGCCTAGGGCTAGGTGAGAACCAGGCAGGCACTGCGCTCCTGAGCCAAGCCGCATCGGGGCTGAGGTTTGTTCCGCGAGCCCAGTTTCCCTTTGCAGAATGCAGCTCCTAGCAGCGCGTTTTGTGCCGTTTCGGAGCTAGGCCCTAGGTGGGGCCCTCCCGAGCTGGCTCTGGGGGGGTTGCTAGGGCCAGTGCACACAGGGCTTCTTCAGGCCAAATCAGCCTTCTCCGCGAAGGAGAAGACGTTTGGAGTTGGTTTCCAGCGGCGGAGACCACCAGCCAAGCAGCAGTGCCCACGGAGCCAGAGGCAGCCCAGAACCTCCTTGGCCCTATGGGGAGCCTAGGGCTAGGTGAGAACCAGGCAGGCGCTGCGCTCCTGAGCCAAGCCGCATCGGGGCTGAGGTTTGTTCCCCGAGCCCAGTTTCCCTTTGCAGAATGCAGCTCCTAGCAGCGCGTTTTGTGCGGTTTCGGAGCTAGGCCCTAGGTGGGGCCCTCCCGAGCTGGCTCTGGGGGGGTTGCTAGGGCCAGTGCACACAGGGCTTCTTCAGGCCAAATCAGCCTTCTCCGCGAAGGAGAAGACGTTTGGAGTTGGTTTCCAGCGGCGGAGACCACCAGCCAAGCAGCAGTGCCCACGGAGCCAGAGGCAGCCCAGACCCTCCCTGGCCCTATGGGCAGCCTAGGGCTAGGTGAGAAGCAGGCAGGCGCTGCGCTCCTGAGCCAAGCCGCATCGGGGCTGAGGTTTGTTCCCCGAGCCCAGTTTCCCTTTGCAGAATGCAGCTCCTAGCAGCGCGTTTTGTGCGGTTTCGGAGCTAGGCCCTAGGTGGGGCCCTCCCGAGCTGGCTCTGGGGGGGTTGCTAGGGCCAGTGCACACAGGGCTTCTTCAGGCCAAATCAGCCTTCTCCGCGAAGGAGAAGACGTTTGGAGTTGGTTTCCAGCGGCGGAGACCACCAGCCAAGCAGCAGTGCCCACGGAGCCAAGGGAGCTCAGACCCTCCTTGGCCCTATGGGGAGCCTAGGGCTAGGTGAGAACCAGGCAGGCGCTGCGCTCCTGAGCCAAGCCGCATCGGGGCTGAGGTTTGTTCCCCGAGCCCAGTTTCCCTTTGCAGAATGCAGCTCCTAGCAGCGCGTTTTGTGCGGTTTCGGAGCTAGGCCCTAGGTGGGGCCCTCCCGAGCTGGCTCTGGGGGGGTTGCTAGGGCCAGTGCACACAGGGCTTCTTCAGGCCAAATCAGCCTTCTCCGCGAAGGAGAAGACGTTTGGAGTTGGTTTCCAGCGGCGGAGACCACCAGCCAAGCAGCAGTGCCCACGGAGCCAGAGGCAGCTCAGACCCTCCCTGGCCCTATGGGGAGCCTAGGGCTAGGTGAGAACCAGGCAGGCGCTGCGCTCCTGAGCCAAGCCGCATCGGGGCTGAGGTTTGTTCCCCGAGCCCAGTTTCCCTTTGCAGAATGCAGCTCCTAGCAGCGCGTTTTGTGCGGTTTCGGAGCTCGGCCCTAGGTGGGGCCCTCCCGAGCTGGCTCTGGGGGGGTTGCTAGGGCCAGTGCACACAGGGCTTCTTCAGGCCAAATCAGCCTTCTCCGCGAAGGAGAAGACGTTTGGAGTTGGTTTCCAGCGGCGGAGACCACCAGCCAAGCAGCAGTGCCCACGGAGCCAGAGGCAGCCCAGACCCTCCCTGGCCCTATGGGGAGCCTAGGGCTAGGTGAGAACCAGGCAGGCGCTGCGCTCCTGAGCCAAGCCGCATCGGGGCTGAGGTTTGTTCCCCGAGCCCAGTTTCCCTTTGCAGAATGCAGCTCCTAGCAGCGCGTTTTGTGCGGTTTCGGAGCTAGGCCCTAGGTGGGGCCCTCCCGAGCTGGCTCTGGGGGGGTTGCTAGGGCCAGTGCACACAGGGCTTCTTCAGGCCAAATCAGCCTTCTCCGCGAAGGAGAAGACGTTTGGAGTTGGTTTCCAGCGGCGGAGACCACCAGCCAAGCAGCAGTGCCCACGGAGCCAGAGGCAGCCCAGACCCTCCTTGGCCCTATGGGCAGCCTAGGGCTAGGTGAGAAGCAGGCAGGCGCTGCGCTCCTGAGCCAAGCCGCATCGGGGCTGAGGTTTGTTCCCCGAGCCCAGTTTCCCTTTGCAGAATGCAGCTCCTAGCAGCGCGTTTTGTGCGGTTTCGGAGCTAGGCCCTAGGTGGGGCCCTCCCGAGCTGGCTCTGGGGGGGTTGCTAGGGCCAGTGCACACAGGGCTTCTTCAGGCCAAATCAGCCTTCTCCGCGAAGGAGAAGACGTTTGGAGTTGGTTTCCAGCGGCGGAGACCACCAGCCAAGCAGCAGTGCCCACGGAGCCAGAGGCAGCCCAGACCCTCCCTGGCCCTATGGGCAGCCTAGGGCTAGGTGAGAACCAGGCAGGCGCTGCGCTCCTGAGCCAAGCCGCATCGGGGCTGAGGTTTGTTCCCCGAGCCCAGTTTCCCTTTGCAGAATGCAGCTCCTAGCAGCGCGTTTTGTGCGGTTTCGGAGCTAGGCCCTAGGTGGGGCCCTCCCGAGCTGGCTCTGGGGGGGTTGCTAGGGCCAGTGCACACAGGGCTTCTTCAGGCCAAATCAGCCTTCTCCGCGAAGGAGAAGACGTTTGGAGTTGGTTTCCAGCGGCGGAGACCACCAGCCAAGCAGCAGTGCCCACGGAGCCAGAGGCAGCTCAGACCCTCCTTGGCCCTATGGGGAGCCTAGGGCTAGGTGAGAACCAGGCAGGCGCTGCGCTCCTGAGCCAAGCCGCATCGGGGCTGAGGTTTGTTCCCCGAGCCCAGTTTCCCTTTGCAGAATGCAGCTCCTAGCAGCGCGTTTTGTGCGGTTTCGGAGCTAGGCCCTAGGTGGGGCCCTCCCGAGCTGGCTCTGGGGGGGTTGCTAGGGCCAGTGCACACAGGGCTTCTTCAGGCCAAATCAGCCTTCTCCGCGAAGGAGAAGACGTTTGGAGTTGGTTTCCAGCGGCGGAGACCACCAGCCAAGCAGCAGTGCCCACGGAGCCAGAGGCAGCTCAGACCCTCCCTGGCCCTATGGGGAGCCTAGGGCTAGGTGAGAACCAGGCAGGCGCTGCGCTCCTGAGCCAAGCCGCATCGGGGCTGAGGTTTGTTCCCCGAGCCCAGTTTCCCTTTGCAGAATGCAGCTCCTAGCAGCGCGTTTTGTGCGGTTTCGGAGCTAGGCCCTAGGTGGGGCCCTCCCGAGCTGGCTCTGGGGGGGTTGCTAGGGCCAGTGCACACAGGGCTTCTTCAGGCCAAATCAGCCTTCTCCGCGAAGGAGAAGACGTTTGGAGTTGGTTTCCAGCGGCGGAGACCACCAGCCAAGCAGCAGTGCCCACGGAGCCAGAGGCAGCCCAGACCCTCCCTGGCCCTATGGGGAGCCTAGGGCTAGGTGAGAACCAGGCAGGCGCTGCGCTCCTGAGCCAAGCCGCATCGGGGCTGAGGTTTGTTCCCCGAGCCCAGTTTCCCTTTGCAGAATGCAGCTCCTAGCAGCGCGTTTTGTGCGGTTTCGGAGCTAGGCCCTAGGTGGGGCCCTCCCGAGCTGGCTCTGGGGGGGTTGCTAGGGCCAGTGCACACAGGGCTTCTTCAGGCCAAATCAGCCTTCTCCGCGAAGGAGAAGACGTTTGGAGTTGGTTTCCAGCGGCGGAGACCACCAGCCAAGCAGCAGTGCCCACGGAGCCAGAGGCAGCCCAGACCCTCCCTGGCCCTATGGGCAGCCTAGGGCTAGGTGAGAAGCAGGCAGGCGCTGCGCTCCTGAGCCAAGCCGCATCGGGGCTGAGGTTTGTTCCCCGAGCCCAGTTTCCCTTTGCAGAATGCAGCTCCTAGCAGCGCGTTTTGTGCGGTTTCGGAGCTAGGCCCTAGGTGGGGCCCTCCCGAGCTGGCTCTGGGGGGGTTGCTAGGGCCAGTGCACACAGGGCTTCTTCAGGCCAAATCAGCCTTCTCCGCGAAGGAGAAGACGTTTGGAGTTGGTTTCCAGCGGCGGAGACCACCAGCCAAGCAGCAGTGCCCACGGAGCCAGAGGCAGCTCAGACCCTCCCTGGCCCTATTGGGAGCCTAGGGCTAGGTGAGAACCAGGCAGGCGCTGCGCTCCTGAGCCAAGCCGCATCGGGGCTGAGGTTTGTTCCCCGAGCCCAGTTTCCCTTTGCAGAATGCAGCTCCTAGCAGCGCGTTTTGTGCGGTTTCGGAGCTAGGCCCTAGGTGGGGCCCTCCCGAGCTGGCTCTGGGGGGGTTGCTAGGGCCAGTGCACACAGGGCTTCTTCAGGCCAAATCAGCCTTCTCCGCGAAGGAGAAGACGTTTGGAGTTGGTTTCCAGCGGCGGAGACCACCAGCCAAGCAGCAGTGCCCACGGAGCCAGAGGCAGCTCAGACCCTCCCTGGCCCTATGGGGAGCCTAGGGCTAGGTGAGAAGCAGGCAGGCGCTGCGCTCCTGAGCCAAGCCGCATCGGGGCTGAGGTTTGTTCCCCGAGCCCAGTTTCCCTTTGCAGAATGCAGCTCCTAGCAGCGCGTTTTGTGCGGTTTCGGAGCTAGGCCCTAGGTGGGGCCCTCCCGAGCTGGCTCTGGGGGGGTTGCTAGGGCCAGTGCACACAGGGCTTCTTCAGGCCAAATCAGCCTTCTCCGCGAAGGAGAAGACGTTTGGAGTTGGTTTCCAGCGGCGGAGACCACCAGCCAAGCAGCAGTGCCCACGGAGCCAGAGGCAGCTCAGACCCTCCCTGGCCCTATTGGGAGCCTAGGGCTAGGTGAAAACCAGGCAGGCGCTGCGCTCCTGAGCCAAGCCGCATCGGGGCTGAGGTTTGTTCCCCGAGCCCAGTTTCCCTTTGCAGAATGCAGCTCCTAGCAGCGCGTTTTGTGCGGTTTCGGAGCTAGGCCCTAGGTGGGGCCCTCCCGAGCTGGCTCTGGGGGGGTTGCTAGGGCCAGTGCACACAGGGCTTCTTCAGGCCAAATCAGCCTTCTCCGCGAAGGAGAAGACGTTTGGAGTTGGTTTCCAGCGGCGGAGACCACCAGCCAAGCAGCAGTGCCCACGGAGCCAGAGGCAGCCCAGACCCTCCCTGGCCCTATGGGCAGCCTAGGGCTAGGTGAGAACCAGGCAGGCGCTGCGCTCCTGAGCCAAGCCGCATCGGGGCTGAGGTTTGTTCCCCGAGCCCAGTTTCCCTTTGCAGAATGCAGCTCCTAGCAGCGCGTTTTGTGCGGTTTCGGAGCTAGGCCCTAGGTGGGGCCCTCCCGAGCTGGCTCTGGGGGGGTTGCTAGGGCCAGTGCACACAGGGCTTCTTCAGGCCAAATCAGCCTTCTCCGCGAAGGAGAAGACGTTTGGAGTTGGTTTCCAGCGGCGGAGACCACCAGCCAAGCAGCAGTGCCCACGGAGCCAGAGGCAGCCCAGACCCTCCTTGGCCCTATGGGCAGCCTAGGGCTAGGTGAGAAGCAGGCAGGCGCTGCGCTCCTGAGCCAAGCCGCATCGGGGCTGAGGTTTGTTCCCCGAGCCCAGTTTCCCTTTGCAGAATGCAGCTCCTAGCAGCGCGTTTTGTGCGGTTTCGGAGCTAGGCCCTAGGTGGGGCCCTCCCGAGCTGGCTCTGGGGGGGTTGCTAGGGCCAGTGCACACAGGGCTTCTTCAGGCCAAATCAGCCTTCTCCGCGAAGGAGAAGACGTTTGGAGTTGGTTTCCAGCGGCGGAGACCACCAGCCAAGCAGCAGTGCCCACGGAGCCAGAGGCAGCCCAGACCCTCCTTGGCCCTATGGGGAGCCTAGGGCTAGGTGAGAACCAGGCAGGCGCTGCGCTCCTGAGCCAAGCCGCATCGGGGCTGAGGTTTGTTCCCCGAGCCCAGTTTCCCTTTGCAGAATGCAGCTCCTAGCAGCGCGTTTTGTGCGGTTTCGGAGCTAGGCCCTAGGTGGGGCCCTCCCGAGCTGGCTCTGGGGGGGTTGCTAGGGCCAGTGCACACAGGGCTTCTTCAGGCCAAATCAGCCTTCTCCGCGAAGGAGAAGACGTTTGGAGTTGGTTTCCAGCGGCGGAGACCACCAGCCAAGCAGCAGTGCCCACGGAGCCAGAGGCAGCCCAGACCCTCCCTGGCCCTATGGGCAGCCTAGGGCTAGGTGAGAAGCAGGCAGGCGCTGCGCTCCTGAGCCAAGCCGCATCGGGGCTGAGGTTTGTTCCCCGAGCCCAGTTTCCCTTTGCAGAATGCAGCTCCTAGCAGCGCGTTTTGTGCGGTTTCGGAGCTAGGCCCTAGGTGGGGCCCTCCCGAGCTGGCTCTGGGGGGGTTGCTAGGGCCAGTGCACACAGGGCTTCTTCAGGCCAAATCAGCCTTCTCCGCGAAGGAGAAGACGTTTGGAGTTGGTTTCCAGCGGCGGAGACCACCAGCCAAGCAGCAGTGCCCACGGAGCCAAGGGAGCTCAGACCCTCCTTGGCCCTATGGGGAGCCTAGGGCTAGGTGAGAACCAGGCAGGCGCTGCGCTCCTGAGCCAAGCCGCATCGGGGCTGAGGTTTGTTCCCCGAGCCCAGTTTCCCTTTGCAGAATGCAGCTCCTAGCAGCGCGTTTTGTGCGGTTTCGGAGCTAGGCCCTAGGTGGGGCCCTCCCGAGCTGGCTCTGGGGGGGTTGCTAGGGCCAGTGCACACAGGGCTTCTTCAGGCCAAATCAGCCTTCTCCGCGAAGGAGAAGACGTTTGGAGTTGGTTTCCAGCGGCGGAGACCACCAGCCAAGCAGCAGTGCCCACGGAGCCAGAGGCAGCTCAGACCCTCCCTGGCCCTATGGGGAGCCTAGGGCTAGGTGAGAACCAGGCAGGCGCTGCGCTCCTGAGCCAAGCCGCATCGGGGCTGAGGTTTGTTCCCCGAGCCCAGTTTCCCTTTGCAGAATGCAGCTCCTAGCAGCGCGTTTTGTGCGGTTTCGGAGCTCGGCCCTAGGTGGGGCCCTCCCGAGCTGGCTCTGGGGGGGTTGCTAGGGCCAGTGCACACAGGGCTTCTTCAGGCCAAATCAGCCTTCTCCGCGAAGGAGAAGACGTTTGGAGTTGGTTTCCAGCGGCGGAGACCACCAGCCAAGCAGCAGTGCCCACGGAGCCAGAGGCAGCCCAGACCCTCCCTGGCCCTATGGGGAGCCTAGGGCTAGGTGAGAACCAGGCAGGCGCTGCGCTCCTGAGCCAAGCCGCATCGGGGCTGAGGTTTGTTCCCCGAGCCCAGTTTCCCTTTGCAGAATGCAGCTCCTAGCAGCGCGTTTTGTGCGGTTTCGGAGCTAGGCCCTAGGTGGGGCCCTCCCGAGCTGGCTCTGGGGGGGTTGCTAGGGCCAGTGCACACAGGGCTTCTTCAGGCCAAATCAGCCTTCTCCGCGAAGGAGAAGACGTTTGGAGTTGGTTTCCAGCGGCGGAGACCACCAGCCAAGCAGCAGTGCCCACGGAGCCAGAGGCAGCCCAGACCCTCCCTGGCCCTATGGGGAGCCTAGGGCTAGGTGAGAACCAGGCAGGCGCTGCGCTCCAGAGCCAAGCCGCATCGGGGCTGAGGTTTGTTCCCCGAGCCCAGTTTCCCTTTGCAGAATGCAGCTCCTAGCAGCGCGTTTTGTGCGGTTTCGGAGCTAGGCCCTAGGTGGGGCCCTCCCGAGCTGGCTCTGGGGGGGTTGCTAGGGCCAGTGCACACAGGGCTTCTTCAGGCCAAATCAGCCTTCTCCGCGAAGGAGAAGACGTTTGGAGTTGGTTTCCAGCGGCGGAGACCACCAGCCAAGCAGCAGTGCCCACGGAGCCAGAGGCAGCCCAGACCCTCCTTGGCCCTATGGGGAGCCTAGGGCTAGGTGAGAAGCAGGCAGGCGCTGCGCTCCTGAGCCAAGCCGCATCGGGGCTGAGGTTTGTTCCCCGAGCCCAGTTTCCCTTTGCAGAATGCAGCTCCTAGCAGCGCGTTTTGTGCGGTTTCGGAGCTAGGCCCTAGGTGGGGCCCTCCCGAGCTGGCTCTGGGGGGGTTGCTAGGGCCAGTGCACACAGGGCTTCTTCAGGCCAAATCAGCCTTCTCCGCGAAGGAGAAGACGTTTGGAGTTGGTTTCCAGCGGCGGAGACCACCAGCCAAGCAGCAGTGCCCACGGAGCCAGAGGCAGCCCAGACCCTCCTTGGCCCTATGGGGAGCCTAGGGCTAGGTGAGAACCAGGCAGGCGCTGCGCTCCTGAGCCAAGCCGCATCGGGGCTGAGGTTTGTTCCCCGAGCCCAGTTTCCCTTTGCAGAATGCAGCTCCTAGCAGCGCGTTTTGTGCGGTTTCGGAGCTAGGCCCTAGGTGGGGCCCTCCCGAGCTGGCTCTGGGGGGGTTGCTAGGGCCAGTGCACACAGGGCTTCTTCAGGCCAAATCAGCCTTCTCCGCGAAGGAGAAGACGTTTGGAGTTGGTTTCCAGCGGCGGAGACCACCAGCCAAGCAGCAGTGCCTACGGAGCCAGAGGCAGCCCAGACCCTCCCTGGCCCTATGGGCAGCCTAGGGCTAGGTGAGAAGCAGGCAGGCGCTGCGCTCCTGAGCCAAGCCGCATCGGGGCTGAGGTTTGTTCCCCGAGCCCAGTTTCCCTTTGCAGAATGCAGCTCCTAGCAGCGCGTTTTGTGCGGTTTCGGAGCTAGGCCCTAGGTGGGGCCCTCCCGAGCTGGCTCTGGGGGGGTTGCTAGGGCCAGTGCACACAGGGCTTCTTCAGGCCAAATCAGCCTTCTCCGCGAAGGAGAAGACGTTTGGAGTTGGTTTCCAGCGGCGGAGACCACCAGCCAAGCAGCAGTGCCCACGGAGCCAGAGGCAGCTCAGACCCTCCCTGGCCCTATTGGGAGCCTAGGGCTAGGTGAGAACCAGGCAGGCGCTGCGCTCCTGAGCCAAGCCGCATCGGGGCTGAGGTTTGTTCCCCGAGCCCAGTTTCCCTTTGCAGAATGCAGCTCCTAGCAGCGCGTTTTGTGCGGTTTCGGAGCTAGGCCCTAGGTGGGGCCCTCCCGAGCTGGCTCTGGGGGGGTTGCTAGGGCCAGTGCACACAGGGCTTCTTCAGGCCAAATCAGCCTTCTCCGCGAAGGAGAAGACGTTTGGAGTTGGTTTCCAGCGGCGGAGACCACCAGCCAAGCAGCAGTGCCCACGGAGCCAGAGGCAGCTCAGACCCTCCCTGGCCCTATGGGGAGCCTAGGGCTAGGTGAGAAGCAGGCAGGCGCTGCGCTCCTGAGCCAAGCCGCATCGGGGCTGAGGTTTGTTCCCCGAGCCCAGTTTCCCTTTGCAGAATGCAGCTCCTAGCAGCGCGTTTTGTGCGGTTTCGGAGCAAGGCCCTAGGTGGGGCCCTCCCGAGCTGGCTCTGGGGGGGTTGCTAGGGCTAGTGCACACAGGGCTTCTTCAGGCCAAATCAGCCTTCTCCGCGAAGGAGAAGACGTTTGGAGTTGGTTTCCAGCGGCGGAGACCACCAGCCAAGCAGCAGTGCCCACGGAGCCAGAGGCAGCCCAGACCCTCCTTGGCCCTATGGGGAGCCTAGGGCTAGGTGAGAACCAGGCAGGCGCTGCGCTCCTGAGCCAAGCCGCATCGGGGCTGAGGTTTGTTCCCCGAGCCCAGTTTCCCTTTGCAGAATGCAGCTCCTAGCAGCGCGTTTTGTGCGGTTTCGGAGCTAGGCCCTAGGTGGGGCCCTCCCGAGCTGGCTCTGGGGGGGTTGCTAGGGCCAGTGCACACAGGGCTTCTTCAGGCCAAATCAGCCTTCTCCGCGAAGGAGAAGACGTTTGGAGTTGGTTTCCAGCGGCGGAGACCACCAGCCAAGCAGCAGTGCCCACGGAGCCAGAGGCAGCCCAGACCCTCCCTGGCCCTATGGGCAGCCTAGGGCTAGGTGAGAAGCAGGCAGGCGCTGCGCTCCTGAGCCAAGCCGCATCGGGGCTGAGGTTTGTTCCCCGAGCCCAGTTTCCCTTTGCAGAATGCAGCTCCTAGCAGCGCGTTTTGTGCGGTTTCGGAGCTAGGCCCTAGGTGGGGCCCTCCCGAGCTGGCTCTGGGGGGGTTGCTAGGGCCAGTGCACACAGGGCTTCTTCAGGCCAAATCAGCCTTCTCCGCGAAGGAGAAGACGTTTGGAGTTGGTTTCCAGCGGCGGAGACCACCAGCCAAGCAGCAGTGCCCACGGAGCCAAGGGAGCTCAGACCCTCCTTGGCCCTATGGGGAGCCTAGGGCTAGGTGAGAACCAGGCAGGCGCTGCGCTCCTGAGCCAAGCCGCATCGGGGCTGAGGTTTGTTCCCCGAGCCCAGTTTCCCTTTGCAGAATGCAGCTCCTAGCAGCGCGTTTTGTGCGGTTTCGGAGCTAGGCCCTAGGTGGGGCCCTCCCGAGCTGGCTCTGGGGGGGTTGCTAGGGCCAGTGCACACAGGGCTTCTTCAGGCCAAATCAGCCTTCTCCGCGAAGGAGAAGACGTTTGGAGTTGGTTTCCAGCGGCGGAGACCACCAGCCAAGCAGCAGTGCCCACGGAGCCAGAGGCAGCTCAGACCCTCCCTGGCCCTATGGGGAGCCTAGGGCTAGGTGAGAACCAGGCAGGCGCTGCGCTCCTGAGCCAAGCCGCATCGGGGCTGAGGTTTGTTCCCCGAGCCCAGTTTCCCTTTGCAGAATGCAGCTCCTAGCAGCGCGTTTTGTGCGGTTTCGGAGCTCGGCCCTAGGTGGGGCCCTCCCGAGCTGGCTCTGGGGGGGTTGCTAGGGCCAGTGCACACAGGGCTTCTTCAGGCCAAATCAGCCTTCTCCGCGAAGGAGAAGACGTTTGGAGTTGGTTTCCAGCGGCGGAGACCACCAGCCAAGCAGCAGTGCCCACGGAGCCAGAGGCAGCCCAGACCCTCCCTGGCCCTATGGGGAGCCTAGGGCTAGGTGAGAAGCAGGCAGGCGCTGCGCTCATGAGCCAAGCCGCATCGGGGCTGAGGTTTGTTCCCCGAGCCCAGTTTCCCTTTGCAGAATGCAGCTCCTAGCAGCGCGTTTTGTGCGGTTTCGGAGCTAGGCCCTAGGTGGGGCCCTCCCGAGCTGGCTCTGGGGGGGTTGCTAGGGCCAGTGCACACAGGGCTTCTTCAGGCCAAATCAGCCTTCTCCGCGAAGGAGAAGACGTTTGGAGTTGGTTTCCAGCGGCGGAGACCACCAGCCAAGCAGCAGTGCCCACGGAGCCAGAGGCAGCCCAGACCCTCCCTGGCCCTATGGGGAGCCTAGGGCTAGGTGAGAACCAGGCAGGCGCTGCGCTCCAGAGCCAAGCCGCATCGGGGCTGAGGTTTGTTCCCCGAGCCCAGTTTCCCTTTGCAGAATGCAGCTCCTAGCAGCGCGTTTTGTGCGGTTTCGGAGCTAGGCCCTAGGTGGGGCCCTCCCGAGCTGGCTCTGGGGGGGTTGCTAGGGCCAGTGCACACAGGGCTTCTTCAGGCCAAATCAGCCTTCTCCGCGAAGGAGAAGACGTTTGGAGTTGGTTTCCAGCGGCGGAGACCACCAGCCAAGCAGCAGTGCCCACGGAGCCAGAGGCAGCCCAGACCCTCCTTGGCCCTATGGGCAGCCTAGGGCTAGGTGAGAAGCAGGCAGGCGCTGCGCTCCTGAGCCAAGCCGCATCGGGGCTGAGGTTTGTTCCCCGAGCCCAGTTTCCCTTTGCAGAATGCAGCTCCTAGCAGCGCGTTTTGTGCGGTTTCGGAGCTAGGCCCTAGGTGGGGCCCTCCCGAGCTGGCTCTGGGGGGGTTGCTAGGGCCAGTGCACACAGGGCTTCTTCAGGCCAAATCAGCCTTCTCCGCGAAGGAGAAGACGTTTGGAGTTGGTTTCCAGCGGCGGAGACCACCAGCCAAGCAGCAGTGCCCACGGAGCCAGAGGCAGCCCAGACCCTCCTTGGCCCTATGGGGAGCCTAGGGCTAGGTGAGAACCAGGCAGGCGCTGCGCTCCTGAGCCAAGCCGCATCGGGGCTGAGGTTTGTTCCCCGAGCCCAGTTTCCCTTTGCAGAATGCAGCTCCTAGCAGCGCGTTTTGTGCGGTTTCGGAGCTAGGCCCTAGGTGGGGCCCTCCCGAGCTGGCTCTGGGGGGGTTGCTAGGGCCAGTGCACACAGGGCTTCTTCAGGCCAAATCAGCCTTCTCCGCGAAGGAGAAGACGTTTGGAGTTGGTTTCCAGCGGCGGAGACCACCAGCCAAGCAGCAGTGCCTACGGAGCCAGAGGCAGCCCAGACCCTCCCTGGCCCTATGGGCAGCCTAGGGCTAGGTGAGAACCAGGCAGGCGCTGCGCTCCTGAGCCAAGCCGCATCGGGGCTGAGGTTTGTTCCCCGAGCCCAGTTTCCCTTTGCAGAATGCAGCTCCTAGCAGCGCGTTTTGTGCGGTTTCGGAGCTAGGCCCTAGGTGGGGCCCTCCCGAGCTGGCTCTGGGGGGGTTGCTAGGGCCAGTGCACACAGGGCTTCTTCAGGCCAAATCAGCCTTCTCCGCGAAGGAGAAGACGTTTGGAGTTGGTTTCCAGCGGCGGAGACCACCAGCCAAGCAGCAGTGCCCACGGAGCCAGAGGCAGCTCAGACCCTCCCTGGCCCTATTGGGAGCCTAGGGCTAGGTGAGAACCAGGCAGGCGCTGCGCTCCTGAGCCAAGCCGCATCGGGGCTGAGGTTTGTTCCCCGAGCCCAGTTTCCCTTTGCAGAATGCAGCTCCTAGCAGCGCGTTTTGTGCGGTTTCGGAGCTAGGCCCTAGGTGGGGCCCTCCCGAGCTGGCTCTGGGGGGGTTGCTAGGGCCAGTGCACACAGGGCTTCTTCAGGCCAAATCAGCCTTCTCCGCGAAGGAGAAGACGTTTGGAGTTGGTTTCCAGCGGCGGAGACCACCAGCCAAGCAGCAGTGCCCACGGAGCCAGAGGCAGCTCAGACCCTCCCTGGCCCTATGGGGAGCCTAGGGCTAGGTGAGAAGCAGGCAGGCGCTGCGCTCCTGAGCCAAGCCGCATCGGGGCTGAGGTTTGTTCCCCGAGCCCAGTTTCCCTTTGCAGAATGCAGCTCCTAGCAGCGCGTTTTGTGCGGTTTCGGAGCAAGGCCCTAGGTGGGGCCCTCCCGAGCTGGCTCTGGGGGGGTTGCTAGGGCCAGTGCACACAGGGCTTCTTCAGGCCAAATCAGCCTTCTCCGCGAAGGAGAAGACGTTTGGAGTTGGTTTCCAGCGGCGGAGACCACCAGCCAAGCAGCAGTGCCCACGGAGCCAGAGGCAGCTCAGACCCTCCCTGGCCCTATTGGGAGCCTAGGGCTAGGTGAGAACCAGGCAGGCGCTGCGCTCCTGAGCCAAGCCGCATCGGGGCTGAGGTTTGTTCCCCGAGCCCAGTTTCCCTTTGCAGAATGCAGCTCCTAGCAGCGCGTTTTGTGCGGTTTCGGAGCTAGGCCCTAGGTGGGGCCCTCCCGAGCTGGCTCTGGGGGGGTTGCTAGGGCCAGTGCACACAGGGCTTCTTCAGGCCAAATCAGCCTTCTCCGCGAAGGAGAAGACGTTTGGAGTTGGTTTCCAGCGGCGGAGACCACCAGCCAAGCAGCAGTGCCCACGGAGCCAGAGGCAGCCCAGACCCTCCCTGGCCCTATGGGCAGCCTAGGGCTAGGTGAGAACCAGGCAGGCGCTGCGCTCCTGAGCCAAGCCGCATCGGGGCTGAGGTTTGTTCCCCGAGCCCAGTTTCCCTTTGCAGAATGCAGCTCCTAGCAGCGCGTTTTGTGCGGTTTCGGAGCTAGGCCCTAGGTGGGGCCCTCCCGAGCTGGCTCTGGGGGGGTTGCTAGGGCCAGTGCACACAGGGCTTCTTCAGGCCAAATCAGCCTTCTCCGCGAAGGAGAAGACGTTTGGAGTTGGTTTCCAGCGGCGGAGACCACCAGCCAAGCAGCAGTGCCCACGGAGCCAGAGGCAGCCCAGACCCTCCTTGGCCCTATGGGCAGCCTAGGGCTAGGTGAGAACCAGGCAGGCGCTGCGCTCCTGAGCCAAGCCGCATCGGGGCTGAGGTTTGTTCCCCGAGCCCAGTTTCCCTTTGCAGAATGCAGCTCCTAGCAGCGCGTTTTGTGCGGTTTCGGAGCTAGGCCCTAGGTGGGGCCCTCCCGAGCTGGCTCTGGGGGGGTTGCTAGGGCCAGTGCACACAGGGCTTCTTCAGGCCAAATCAGCCTTCTCCGCGAAGGAGAAGACGTTTGGAGTTGGTTTCCAGCGGCGGAGACCACCAGCCAAGCAGCAGTGCCCACGGAGCCAGAGGCAGCCCAGACCCTCCCTGGCCCTATGGGCAGCCTAGGGCTAGGTGAGAACCAGGCAGGCGCTGCGCTCCTGAGCCAAGCCGCATCGGGGCTGAGGTTTGTTCCCCGAGCCCAGTTTCCCTTTGCAGAATGCAGCTCCTAGCAGCGCGTTTTGTGCGGTTTCGGAGCTAGGCCCTAGGTGGGGCCCTCCCGAGCTGGCTCTGGGGGGGTTGCTAGGGCCAGTGCACACAGGGCTTCTTCAGGCCAAATCAGCCTTCTCCGCGAAGGAGAAGACGTTTGGAGTTGGTTTCCAGCGGCGGAGACCACCAGCCAAGCAGCAGTGCCCACGGAGCCAAGGGAGCTCAGACCCTCCTTGGCCCTATGGGGAGCCTAGGGCTAGGTGAGAACCAGGCAGGCGCTGCGCTCCTGAGCCAAGCCGCATCGGGGCTGAGGTTTGTTCCCCGAGCCCAGTTTCCCTTTGCAGAATGCAGCTCCTAGCAGCGCGTTTTGTGCGGTTTCGGAGCTAGGCCCTAGGTGGGGCCCTCCCGAGCTGGCTCTGGGGGGGTTGCTAGGGCCAGTGCACACAGGGCTTCTTCAGGCCAAATCAGCCTTCTCCGCGAAGGAGAAGACGTTTGGAGTTGGTTTCCAGCGGCGGAGACCACCAGCCAAGCAGCAGTGCCCACGGAGCCAGAGGCAGCTCAGACCCTCCCTGGCCCTATGGGGAGCCTAGGGCTAGGTGAGAACCAGGCAGGCGCTGCGCTCCTGAGCCAAGCCGCATCGGGGCTGAGGTTTGTTCCCCGAGCCCAGTTTCCCTTTGCAGAATGCAGCTCCTAGCAGCGCGTTTTGTGCGGTTTCGGAGCTCGGCCCTAGGTGGGGCCCTCCCGAGCTGGCTCTGGGGGGGTTGCTAGGGCCAGTGCACACAGGGCTTCTTCAGGCCAAATCAGCCTTCTCCGCGAAGGAGAAGACGTTTGGAGTTGGTTTCCAGCGGCGGAGACCACCAGCCAAGCAGCAGTGCCCACGGAGCCAGAGGCAGCCCAGACCCTCCCTGGCCCTATGGGGAGCCTAGGGCTAGGTGAGAACCAGGCAGGCGCTGCGCTCCTGAGCCAAGCCGCATCGGGGCTGAGGTTTGTTCCCCGAGCCCAGTTTCCCTTTGCAGAATGCAGCTCCTAGCAGCGCGTTTTGTGCGGTTTCGGAGCTAGGCCCTAGGTGGGGCCCTCCCGAGCTGGCTCTGGGGGGGTTGCTAGGGCCAGTGCACACAGGGCTTCTTCAGGCCAAATCAGCCTTCTCCGCGAAGGAGAAGACGTTTGGAGTTGGTTTCCAGCGGCGGAGACCACCAGCCAAGCAGCAGTGCCCACGGAGCCAGAGGCAGCCCAGACCCTCCCTGGCCCTATGGGGAGCCTAGGGCTAGGTGAGAACCAGGCAGGCGCTGCGCTCCAGAGCCAAGCCGCATCGGGGCTGAGGTTTGTTCCCCGAGCCCAGTTTCCCTTTGCAGAATGCAGCTCCTAGCAGCGCGTTTTGTGCGGTTTCGGAGCTAGGCCCTAGGTGGGGCCCTCCCGAGCTGGCTCTGGGGGGGTTGCTAGGGCCAGTGCACACAGGGCTTCTTCAGGCCAAATCAGCCTTCTCCGCGAAGGAGAAGACGTTTGGAGTTGGTTTCCAGCGGCGGAGACCACCAGCCAAGCAGCAGTGCCCACGGAGCCAGAGGCAGCCCAGACCCTCCTTGGCCCTATGGGGAGCCTAGGGCTAGGTGAGAAGCAGGCAGGCGCTGCGCTCCTGAGCCAAGCCGCATCGGGGCTGAGGTTTGTTCCCCGAGCCCAGTTTCCCTTTGCAGAATGCAGCTCCTAGCAGCGCGTTTTGTGCGGTTTCGGAGCTAGGCCCTAGGTGGGGCCCTCCCGAGCTGGCTCTGGGGGGGTTGCTAGGGCCAGTGCACACAGGGCTTCTTCAGGCCAAATCAGCCTTCTCCGCGAAGGAGAAGACGTTTGGAGTTGGTTTCCAGCGGCGGAGACCACCAGCCAAGCAGCAGTGCCCACGGAGCCAGAGGCAGCTCAGACCCTCCCTGGCCCTATGGGGAGCCTAGGGCTAGGTGAGAACCAGGCAGGCGCTGCGCTCCTGAGCCAAGCCGCATCGGGGCTGAGGTTTGTTCCCCGAGCCCAGTTTCCCTTTGCAGAATGCAGCTCCTATCAGCGCGTTTTGTGCGGTTTCGGAGCTAGGCCCTAGGTGGGGCCCTCCCGAGCTGGCTCTGGGGGGGTTGCTAGGGCTAGTGCACACAGGGCTTCTTCAGGCCAAATCAGCCTTCTCCGCGAAGGAGAAGACGTTTGGAGTTGGTTTCCAGCGGCGGAGACCACCAGCCAAGCAGCAGTGCCCACGGAGCCAGAGGCAGCCCAGACCCTCCCTGGCCCTATGGGCAGCCTAGGGCTAGGTGAGAACCAGGCAGGCGCTGCGCTCCTGAGCCAAGCCGCATCGGGGCTGAGGTTTGTTCCCCGAGCCCAGTTTCCCTTTGCAGAATGCAGCTCCTAGCAGCGCGTTTTGTGCGGTTTCGGAGCTAGGCCCTAGGTGGGGCCCTCCCGAGCTGGCTCTGGGGGGGTTGCTAGGGCCAGTGCACACAGGGCTTCTTCAGGCCAAATCAGCCTTCTCCGCGAAGGAGAAGACGTTTGGAGTTGGTTTCCAGCGGCGGAGACCACCAGCCAAGCAGCAGTGCCCACGGAGCCAAGGGAGCTCAGACCCTCCTTGGCCCTATGGGGAGCCTAGGGCTAGGTGAGAACCAGGCAGGCGCTGCGCTCCTGAGCCAAGCCGCATCGGGGCTGAGGTTTGTTCCCCGAGCCCAGTTTCCCTTTGCAGAATGCAGCTCCTAGCAGCGCGTTTTGTGCGGTTTCGGAGCTAGGCCCTAGGTGGGGCCCTCCCGAGCTGGCTCTGGGGGGGTTGCTAGGGCCAGTGCACACAGGGCTTCTTCAGGCCAAATCAGCCTTCTCCGCGAAGGAGAAGACGTTTGGAGTTGGTTTCCAGCGGCGGAGACCACCAGCCAAGCAGCAGTGCCCACGGAGCCAGAGGCAGCTCAGACCCTCCCTGGCCCTATGGGGAGCCTAGGGCTAGGTGAGAACCAGGCAGGCGCTGCGCTCCTGAGCCAAGCCGCATCGGGGCTGAGGTTTGTTCCCCGAGCCCAGTTTCCCTTTGCAGAATGCAGCTCCTAGCAGCGCGTTTTGTGCGGTTTCGGAGCTCGGCCCTAGGTGGGGCCCTCCCGAGCTGGCTCTGGGGGGGTTGCTAGGGCTAGTGCACACAGGGCTTCTTCAGGCCAAATCAGCCTTCTCCGCGAAGGAGAAGACGTTTGGAGTTGGTTTCCAGCGGCGGAGACCACCAGCCAAGCAGCAGTGCCCACGGAGCCAGAGGCAGCCCAGACCCTCCCTGGCCCTATGGGCAGCCTAGGGCTAGGTGAGAACCAGGCAGGCGCTGCGCTCCTGAGCCAAGCCGCATCGGGGCTGAGGTTTGTTCCCCGAGCCCAGTTTCCCTTTGCAGAATGCAGCTCCTAGCAGCGCGTTTTGTGCGGTTTCGGAGCTAGGCCCTAGGTGGGGCCCTCCCGAGCTGGCTCTGGGGGGGTTGCTAGGGCCAGTGCACACAGGGCTTCTTCAGGCCAAATCAGCCTTCTCCGCGAAGGAGAAGACGTTTGGAGTTGGTTTCCAGCGGCGGAGACCACCAGCCAAGCAGCAGTGCCCACGGAGCCAAGGGAGCTCAGACCCTCCTTGGCCCTATGGGGAGCCTAGGGCTAGGTGAGAACCAGGCAGGCGCTGCGCTCCTGAGCCAAGCCGCATCGGGGCTGAGGTTTGTTCCCCGAGCCCAGTTTCCCTTTGCAGAATGCAGCTCCTAGCAGCGCGTTTTGTGCGGTTTCGGAGCTAGGCCCTAGGTGGGGCCCTCCCGAGCTGGCTCTGGGGGGGTTGCTAGGGCCAGTGCACACAGGGCTTCTTCAGGCCAAATCAGCCTTCTCCGCGAAGGAGAAGACGTTTGGAGTTGGTTTCCAGCGGCGGAGACCACCAGCCAAGCAGCAGTGCCCACGGAGCCAGAGGCAGCTCAGACCCTCCCTGGCCCTATGGGGAGCCTAGGGCTAGGTGAGAACCAGGCAGGCGCTGCGCTCCTGAGCCAAGCCGCATCGGGGCTGAGGTTTGTTCCCCGAGCCCAGTTTCCCTTTGCAGAATGCAGCTCCTAGCAGCGCGTTTTGTGCGGTTTCGGAGCTCGGCCCTAGGTGGGGCCCTCCCGAGCTGGCTCTGGGGGGGTTGCTAGGGCCAGTGCACACAGGGCTTCTTCAGGCCAAATCAGCCTTCTCCGCGAAGGAGAAGACGTTTGGAGTTGGTTTCCAGCGGCGGAGACCACCAGCCAAGCAGCAGTGCCCACGGAGCCAGAGGCAGCCCAGACCCTCCCTGGCCCTATGGGGAGCCTAGGGCTAGGTGAGAACCAGGCAGGCGCTGCGCTCCTGAGCCAAGCCGCATCGGGGCTGAGGTTTGTTCCCCGAGCCCAGTTTCCCTTTGCAGAATGCAGCTCCTAGCAGCGCGTTTTGTGCGGTTTCGGAGCTAGGCCCTAGGTGGGGCCCTCCCGAGCTGGCTCTGGGGGGGTTGCTAGGGCCAGTGCACACAGGGCTTCTTCAGGCCAAATCAGCCTTCTCCGCGAAGGAGAAGACGTTTGGAGTTGGTTTCCAGCGGCGGAGACCACCAGCCAAGCAGCAGTGCCCACGGAGCCAGAGGCAGCCCAGACCCTCCCTGGCCCTATGGGGAGCCTAGGGCTAGGTGAGAACCAGGCAGGCGCTGCGCTCCAGAGCCAAGCCGCATCGGGGCTGAGGTTTGTTCCCCGAGCCCAGTTTCCCTTTGCAGAATGCAGCTCCTAGCAGCGCGTTTTGTGCGGTTTCGGAGCTAGGCCCTAGGTGGGGCCCTCCCGAGCTGGCTCTGGGGGGGTTGCTAGGGCCAGTGCACACAGGGCTTCTTCAGGCCAAATCAGCCTTCTCCGCGAAGGAGAAGACGTTTGGAGTTGGTTTCCAGCGGCGGAGACCACCAGCCAAGCAGCAGTGCCCACGGAGCCAGAGGCAGCCCAGACCCTCCCTGGCCCTATGGGGAGCCTAGGGCTAGGTGAGAAGCAGGCAGGCGCTGCGCTCCTGAGCCAAGCCGCATCGGGGCTGAGGTTTGTTCCCCGAGCCCAGTTTCCCTTTGCAGAATGCAGCTCCTAGCAGCGCGTTTTGTGCGGTTTCGGAGCTAGGCCCTAGGTGGGGCCCTCCCGAGCTGGCTCTGGGGGGGTTGCTAGGGCCAGTGCACACAGGGCTTCTTCAGGCCAAATCAGCCTTCTCCGCGAAGGAGAAGACGTTTGGAGTTGGTTTCCAGCGGCGGAGACCACCAGCCAAGCAGCAGTGCCCACGGAGCCAGAGGCAGCCCAGACCCTCCTTGGCCCTATGGGGAGCCTAGGGCTAGGTGAGAACCAGGCAGGCGCTGCGCTCCTGAGCCAAGCCGCATCGGGGCTGAGGTTTGTTCCCCGAGCCCAGTTTCCCTTTGCAGAATGCAGCTCCTAGCAGCGCGTTTTGTGCGGTTTCGGAGCTAGGCCCTAGGTGGGGCCCTCCCGAGCTGGCTCTGGGGGGGTTGCTAGGGCCAGTGCACACAGGGCTTCTTCAGGCCAAATCAACCTTCTCCGCGAAGGAGAAGACGTTTGGAGTTGGTTTCCAGCGGCGGAGACCACCAGCCAAGCAGCAGTGCCCACGGAGCCAGAGGCAGCTCAGACCCTCCCTGGCCCTATTGGGAGCCTAGGGCTAGGTGAGAACCAGGCAGGCGCTGCGCTCCTGAGCCAAGCCGCATCGGGGCTGAGGTTTGTTCCCCGAGCCCAGTTTCCCTTTGCAGAATGCAGCTCCTATCAGCGCGTTTTGTGCGGTTTCGGAGCTAGGCCCTAGGTGGGGCCCTCCCGAGCTGGCTCTGGGGGGGTTGCTAGGGCTAGTGCACACAGGGCTTCTTCAGGCCAAATCAGCCTTCTCCGCGAAGGAGAAGACGTTTGGAGTTGGTTTCCAGCGGCGGAGACCACCAGCCAAGCAGCAGTGCCCACGGAGCCAGAGGCAGCCCAGACCCTCCCTGGCCCTATGGGCAGCCTAGGGCTAGGTGAGAACCAGGCAGGCGCTGCGCTCCTGAGCCAAGCCGCATCGGGGCTGAGGTTTGTTCCCCGAGCCCAGTTTCCCTTTGCAGAATGCAGCTCCTAGCAGCGCGTTTTGTGCGGTTTCGGAGCTAGGCCCTAGGTGGGGCCCTCCCGAGCTGGCTCTGGGGGGGTTGCTAGGGCCAGTGCACACAGGGCTTCTTCAGGCCAAATCAGCCTTCTCCGCGAAGGAGAAGACGTTTGGAGTTGGTTTCCAGCGGCGGAGACCACCAGCCAAGCAGCAGTGCCCACGGAGCCAAGGGAGCTCAGACCCTCCTTGGCCCTATGGGGAGCCTAGGGCTAGGTGAGAACCAGGCAGGCGCTGCGCTCCTGAGCCAAGCCGCATCGGGGCTGAGGTTTGTTCCCCGAGCCCAGTTTCCCTTTGCAGAATGCAGCTCCTAGCAGCGCGTTTTGTGCGGTTTCGGAGCTAGGCCCTAGGTGGGGCCCTCCCGAGCTGGCTCTGGGGGGGTTGCTAGGGCCAGTGCACACAGGGCTTCTTCAGGCCAAATCAGCCTTCTCCGCGAAGGAGAAGACGTTTGGAGTTGGTTTCCAGCGGCGGAGACCACCAGCCAAGCAGCAGTGCCCACGGAGCCAGAGGCAGCTCAGACCCTCCCTGGCCCTATGGGGAGCCTAGGGCTAGGTGAGAACCAGGCAGGCGCTGCGCTCCTGAGCCAAGCCGCATCGGGGCTGAGGTTTGTTCCCCGAGCCCAGTTTCCCTTTGCAGAATGCAGCTCCTAGCAGCGCGTTTTGTGCGGTTTCGGAGCTCGGCCCTAGGTGGGGCCCTCCCGAGCTGGCTCTGGGGGGGTTGCTAGGGCTAGTGCACACAGGGCTTCTTCAGGCCAAATCAGCCTTCTCCGCGAAGGAGAAGACGTTTGGAGTTGGTTTCCAGCGGCGGAGACCACCAGCCAAGCAGCAGTGCCCACGGAGCCAGAGGCAGCCCAGACCCTCCCTGGCCCTATGGGCAGCCTAGGGCTAGGTGAGAACCAGGCAGGCGCTGCGCTCCTGAGCCAAGCCGCATCGGGGCTGAGGTTTGTTCCCCGAGCCCAGTTTCCCTTTGCAGAATGCAGCTCCTAGCAGCGCGTTTTGTGCGGTTTCGGAGCTAGGCCCTAGGTGGGGCCCTCCCGAGCTGGCTCTGGGGGGGTTGCTAGGGCCAGTGCACACAGGGCTTCTTCAGGCCAAATCAGCCTTCTCCGCGAAGGAGAAGACGTTTGGAGTTGGTTTCCAGCGGCGGAGACCACCAGCCAAGCAGCAGTGCCCACGGAGCCAAGGGAGCTCAGACCCTCCTTGGCCCTATGGGGAGCCTAGGGCTAGGTGAGAACCAGGCAGGCGCTGCGCTCCTGAGCCAAGCCGCATCGGGGCTGAGGTTTGTTCCCCGAGCCCAGTTTCCCTTTGCAGAATGCAGCTCCTAGCAGCGCGTTTTGTGCGGTTTCGGAGCTAGGCCCTAGGTGGGGCCCTCCCGAGCTGGCTCTGGGGGGGTTGCTAGGGCCAGTGCACACAGGGCTTCTTCAGGCCAAATCAGCCTTCTCCGCGAAGGAGAAGACGTTTGGAGTTGGTTTCCAGCGGCGGAGACCACCAGCCAAGCAGCAGTGCCCACGGAGCCAGAGGCAGCTCAGACCCTCCCTGGCCCTATGGGGAGCCTAGGGCTAGGTGAGAACCAGGCAGGCGCTGCGCTCCTGAGCCAAGCCGCATCGGGGCTGAGGTTTGTTCCCCGAGCCCAGTTTCCCTTTGCAGAATGCAGCTCCTAGCAGCGCGTTTTGTGCGGTTTCGGAGCTCGGCCCTAGGTGGGGCCCTCCCGAGCTGGCTCTGGGGGGGTTGCTAGGGCCAGTGCACACAGGGCTTCTTCAGGCCAAATCAGCCTTCTCCGCGAAGGAGAAGACGTTTGGAGTTGGTTTCCAGCGGCGGAGACCACCAGCCAAGCAGCAGTGCCCACGGAGCCAGAGGCAGCCCAGACCCTCCCTGGCCCTATGGGCAGCCTAGGGCTAGGTGAGAAGCAGGCAGGCGCTGCGCTCCTGAGCCAAGCCGCATCGGGGCTGAGGTTTGTTCCCCGAGCCCAGTTTCCCTTTGCAGAATGCAGCTCCTAGCAGCGCGTTTTGTGCGGTTTCGGAGCTAGGCCCTAGGTGGGGCCCTCCCGAGCTGGCTCTGGGGGGGTTGCTAGGGCCAGTGCACACAGGGCTTCTTCAGGCCAAATCAGCCTTCTCCGCGAAGGAGAAGACGTTTGGAGTTGGTTTCCAGCGGCGGAGACCACCAGCCAAGCAGCAGTGCCCACGGAGCCAGAGGCAGCCCAGACCCTCCCTGGCCCTATGGGGAGCCTAGGGCTAGGTGAGAACCAGGCAGGCGCTGCGCTCCAGAGCCAAGCCGCATCGGGGCTGAGGTTTGTTCCCCGAGCCCAGTTTCCCTTTGCAGAATGCAGCTCCTAGCAGCGCGTTTTGTGCGGTTTCGGAGCTAGGCCCTAGGTGGGGCCCTCCCGAGCTGGCTCTGGGGGGGTTGCTAGGGCCAGTGCACACAGGGCTTCTTCAGGCCAAATCAGCCTTCTCCGCGAAGGAGAAGACGTTTGGAGTTGGTTTCCAGCGGCGGAGACCACCAGCCAAGCAGCAGTGCCCACGGAGCCAGAGGCAGCCCAGACCCTCCCTGGCCCTATGGGGAGCCTAGGGCTAGGTGAGAACCAGGCAGGCGCTGCGCTCCTGAGCCAAGCCGCATCGGGGCTGAGGTTTGTTCCCCGAGCCCAGTTTCCCTTTGCAGAATGCAGCTCCTAGCAGCGCGTTTTGTGCGGTTTCGGAGCTAGGCCCTAGGTGGGGCCCTCCCGAGCTGGCTCTGGGGGGGTTGCTAGGGCCAGTGCACACAGGGCTTCTTCAGGCCAAATCAGCCTTCTCCGCGAAGGAGAAGACGTTTGGAGTTGGTTTCCAGCGGCGGAGACCACCAGCCAAGCAGCAGTGCCCACGGAGCCAGAGGCAGCTCAGACCCTCCCTGGCCCTATGGGGAGCCTAGGGCTAGGTGAGAACCAGGCAGGCGCTGCGCTCCTGAGCCAAGCCGCATCGGGGCTGAGGTTTGTTCCCCGAGCCCAGTTTCCCTTTGCAGAATGCAGCTCCTAGCAGCGCGTTTTGTGCGGTTTCGGAGCTAGGCCCTAGGTGGGGCCCTCCCGAGCTGGCTCTGGGGGGGTTGCTAGGGCCAGTGCACACAGGGCTTCTTCAGGCCAAATCAGCCTTCTCCGCGAAGGAGAAGACGTTTGGAGTTGGTTTCCAGCGGCGGAGACCACCAGCCAAGCAGCAGTGCCCACGGAGCCAGAGGCAGCCCAGACCCTCCCTGGCCCTATGGGGAGCCTAGGGCTAGGTGAGAACCAGGCAGGCGCTGCGCTCCTGAGCCAAGCCGCATCGGGGCTGAGGTTTGTTCCCCGAGCCCAGTTTCCCTTTGCAGAATGCAGCTCCTAGCAGCGCGTTTTGTGCGGTTTCGGAGCTAGGCCCTAGGTGGGGCCCTCCCGAGCTGGCTCTGGGGGGGTTGCTAGGGCCAGTGCACACAGGGCTTCTTCAGGCCAAATCAGCCTTCTCCGCGAAGGAGAAGACGTTTGGAGTTGGTTTCCAGCGGCGGAGACCACCAGCCAAGCAGCAGTGCCCACGGAGCCAGAGGCAGCCCAAACCCTCCCTGGCCCTATGGGGAGCCTAGGGCTAGGTGAGAACCAGGCAGGCGCTGCGCTCCTGAGCCAAGCCGCATCGGGGCTGAGGTTTGTTCCCCGAGCCCAGTTTCCCTTTGCAGAATGCAGCTCCTAGCAGCGCGTTTTGTGCGGTTTCGGAGCTAGGCCCTAGGTGGGGCCCTCCCGAGCTGGCTCTGGGGGGGTTGCTAGGGCCAGTGCACACAGGGCTTCTTCAGGCCAAATCAGCCTTCTCCGCGAAGGAGAAGACGTTTGGAGTTGGTTTCCAGCGGCGGAGACCACCAGCCAAGCAGCAGTGCCCACGGAGCCAGAGGCAGCCCAGACCCTCCCTGGCCCTATGGGGAGCCTAGGGCTAGGTGAGAACCAGGCAGGCGCTGCGCTCCAGAGCCAAGCCGCATCGGGGCTGAGGTTTGTTCCCCGAGCCCAGTTTCCCTTTGCAGAATGCAGCTCCTAGCAGCGCGTTTTGTGCGGTTTCGGAGCTAGGCCCTAGGTGGGGCCCTCCCGAGCTGGCTCTGGGGGGGTTGCTAGGGCCAGTGCACACAGGGCTTCTTCAGGCCAAATCAGCCTTCTCCGCGAAGGAGAAGACGTTTGGAGTTGGTTTCCAGCGGCGGAGACCACCAGCCAAGCAGCAGTGCCCACGGAGCCAGAGGCAGCCCAGACCCTCCTTGGCCCTATGGGGAGCCTAGGGCTAGGTGAGAAGCAGGCAGGCGCTGCGCTCCTGAGCCAAGCCGCATCGGGGCTGAGGTTTGTTCCCCGAGCCCAGTTTCCCTTTGCAGAATGCAGCTCCTAGCAGCGCGTTTTGTGCGGTTTCGGAGCTAGGCCCTAGGTGGGGCCCTCCCGAGCTGGCTCTGGGGGGGTTGCTAGGGCCAGTGCACACAGGGCTTCTTCAGGCCAAATCAACCTTCTCCGCGAAGGAGAAGACGTTTGGAGTTGGTTTCCAGCGGCGGAGACCACCAGCCAAGCAGCAGTGCCCACGGAGCCAGAGGCAGCTCAGACCCTCCCTGGCCCTATTGGGAGCCTAGGGCTAGGTGAGAACCAGGCAGGCGCTGCGCTCCTGAGCCAAGCCGCATCGGGGCTGAGGTTTGTTCCCCGAGCCCAGTTTCCCTTTGCAGAATGCAGCTCCTAGCAGCGCGTTTTGTGCGGTTTCGGAGCTAGGCCCTAGGTGGGGCCCTCCCGAGCTGGCTCTGGGGGGGTTGCTAGGGCCAGTGCACACAGGGCTTCTTCAGGCCAAATCAGCCTTCTCCGCGAAGGAGAAGACGTTTGGAGTTGGTTTCCAGCGGCGGAGACCACCAGCCAAGCAGCAGTGCCCACGGAGCCAGAGGCAGCCCAGACCCTCCCTGGCCCTATGGGGAGCCTAGGGCTAGGTGAGAAGCAGGCAGGCGCTGCGCTCCTGAGCCAAGCCGCATCGGGGCTGAGGTTTGTTCCCCGAGCCCAGTTTCCCTTTGCAGAATGCAGCTCCTAGCAGCGCGTTTTGTGCGGTTTCGGAGCTAGGCCCTAGGTGGGGCCCTCCCGAGCTGGCTCTGGGGGGGTTGCTAGGGCCAGTGCACACAGGGCTTCTTCAGGCCAAATCAGCCTTCTCCGCGAAGGAGAAGACGTTTGGAGTTGGTTTCCAGCGGCGGAGACCACCAGCCAAGCAGCAGTGCCCACGGAGCCAGAGGCAGCTCAGACCCTCCCTGGCCCTATGGGGAGCCTAGGGCTAGGTGAGAACCAGGCAGGCGCTGCGCTCCTGAGCCAAGCCGCATCGGGGCTGAGGTTTGTTCCCCGAGCCCAGTTTCCCTTTGCAGAATGCAGCTCCTATCAGCGCGTTTTGTGCGGTTTCGGAGCTAGGCCCTAGGTGGGGCCCTCCCGAGCTGGCTCTGGGGGGGTTGCTAGGGCTAGTGCACACAGGGCTTCTTCAGGCCAAATCAGCCTTCTCCGCGAAGGAGAAGACGTTTGGAGTTGGTTTCCAGCGGCGGAGACCACCAGCCAAGCAGCAGTGCCCACGGAGCCAGAGGCAGCCCAGACCCTCCCTGGCCCTATGGGCAGCCTAGGGCTAGGTGAGAACCAGGCAGGCGCTGCGCTCCTGAGCCAAGCCGCATCGGGGCTGAGGTTTGTTCCCCGAGCCCAGTTTCCCTTTGCAGAATGCAGCTCCTAGCAGCGCGTTTTGTGCGGTTTCGGAGCTAGGCCCTAGGTGGGGCCCTCCCGAGCTGGCTCTGGGGGGGTTGCTAGGGCCAGTGCACACAGGGCTTCTTCAGGCCAAATCAGCCTTCTCCGCGAAGGAGAAGACGTTTGGAGTTGGTTTCCAGCGGCGGAGACCACCAGCCAAGCAGCAGTGCCCACGGAGCCAAGGGAGCTCAGACCCTCCTTGGCCCTATGGGGAGCCTAGGGCTAGGTGAGAACCAGGCAGGCGCTGCGCTCCTGAGCCAAGCCGCATCGGGGCTGAGGTTTGTTCCCCGAGCCCAGTTTCCCTTTGCAGAATGCAGCTCCTAGCAGCGCGTTTTGTGCGGTTTCGGAGCTAGGCCCTAGGTGGGGCCCTCCCGAGCTGGCTCTGGGGGGGTTGCTAGGGCCAGTGCACACAGGGCTTCTTCAGGCCAAATCAGCCTTCTCCGCGAAGGAGAAGACGTTTGGAGTTGGTTTCCAGCGGCGGAGACCACCAGCCAAGCAGCAGTGCCCACGGAGCCAGAGGCAGCTCAGACCCTCCCTGGCCCTATGGGGAGCCTAGGGCTAGGTGAGAACCAGGCAGGCGCTGCGCTCCTGAGCCAAGCCGCATCGGGGCTGAGGTTTGTTCCCCGAGCCCAGTTTCCCTTTGCAGAATGCAGCTCCTAGCAGCGCGTTTTGTGCGGTTTCGGAGCTCGGCCCTAGGTGGGGCCCTCCCGAGCTGGCTCTGGGGGGGTTGCTAGGGCTAGTGCACACAGGGCTTCTTCAGGCCAAATCAGCCTTCTCCGCGAAGGAGAAGACGTTTGGAGTTGGTTTCCAGCGGCGGAGACCACCAGCCAAGCAGCAGTGCCCACGGAGCCAGAGGCAGCCCAGACCCTCCCTGGCCCTATGGGCAGCCTAGGGCTAGGTGAGAACCAGGCAGGCGCTGCGCTCCTGAGCCAAGCCGCATCGGGGCTGAGGTTTGTTCCCCGAGCCCAGTTTCCCTTTGCAGAATGCAGCTCCTAGCAGCGCGTTTTGTGCGGTTTCGGAGCTAGGCCCTAGGTGGGGCCCTCCCGAGCTGGCTCTGGGGGGGTTGCTAGGGCCAGTGCACACAGGGCTTCTTCAGGCCAAATCAGCCTTCTCCGCGAAGGAGAAGACGTTTGGAGTTGGTTTCCAGCGGCGGAGACCACCAGCCAAGCAGCAGTGCCCACGGAGCCAAGGGAGCTCAGACCCTCCTTGGCCCTATGGGGAGCCTAGGGCTAGGTGAGAACCAGGCAGGCGCTGCGCTCCTGAGCCAAGCCGCATCGGGGCTGAGGTTTGTTCCCCGAGCCCAGTTTCCCTTTGCAGAATGCAGCTCCTAGCAGCGCGTTTTGTGCGGTTTCGGAGCTAGGCCCTAGGTGGGGCCCTCCCGAGCTGGCTCTGGGGGGGTTGCTAGGGCCAGTGCACACAGGGCTTCTTCAGGCCAAATCAGCCTTCTCCGCGAAGGAGAAGACGTTTGGAGTTGGTTTCCAGCGGCGGAGACCACCAGCCAAGCAGCAGTGCCCACGGAGCCAGAGGCAGCTCAGACCCTCCCTGGCCCTATGGGGAGCCTAGGGCTAGGTGAGAACCAGGCAGGCGCTGCGCTCCTGAGCCAAGCCGCATCGGGGCTGAGGTTTGTTCCCCGAGCCCAGTTTCCCTTTGCAGAATGCAGCTCCTAGCAGCGCGTTTTGTGCGGTTTCGGAGCTAGGCCCTAGGTGGGGCCCTCCCGAGCTGGCTCTGGGGGGGTTGCTAGGGCCAGTGCACACAGGGCTTCTTCAGGCCAAATCAGCCTTCTCCGCGAAGGAGAAGACGTTTGGAGTGGGTTTCCAGCGGCGGAGACCACCAGCCAAGCAGCAGTGCCCACGGAGCCAGAGGCAGCCCAGACCCTCCCTGGCCCTATGGGGAGCCTAGGGCTAGGTGAGAACCAGGCAGGCGCTGCGCTCCAGAGCCAAGCCGCATCGGGGCTGAGGTTTGTTCCCCGAGCCCAGTTTCCCTTTGCAGAATGCAGCTCCTAGCAGCGCGTTTTGTGCGGTTTCGGAGCTCGGCCCTAGGTGGGGCCCTCCCGAGCTGGCTCTGGGGGGGTTGCTAGGGCCAGTGCACACAGGGCTTCTTCAGGCCAAATCAGCCTTCTCCGCGAAGGAGAAGACGTTTGGAGTTGGTTTCCAGCGGCGGAGACCACCAGCCAAGCAGCAGTGCCCACGGAGCCAGAGGCAGCCCAGACCCTCCTTGGCCCTATGGGGAGCCTAGGGCTAGGTGAGAACCAGGCAGGCGCTGCGCTCCTGAGCCAAGCCGCATCGGGGCTGAGGTTTGTTCCCCGAGCCCAGTTTCCCTTTGCAGAATGCAGCTCCTAGCAGCGCGTTTTGTGCGGTTTCGGAGCTAGGCCCTAGGTGGGGCCCTCCCGAGCTGGCTCTGGGGGGGTTGCTAGGGCCAGTGCACACAGGGCTTCTTCAGGCCAAATCAGCCTTCTCCGCGAAGGAGAAGACGTTTGGAGTTGGTTTCCAGCGGCGGAGACCACCAGCCAAGCAGCAGTGCCCACGGAGCCAGAGGCAGCTCAGACCCTCCCTGGCCCTATGGGGAGCCTAGGGCTAGGTGAGAACCAGGCAGGCGCTGCGCTCCTGAGCCAAGCCGCATCGGGGCTGAGGTTTGTTCCCCGAGCCCAGTTTCCCTTTGCAGAATGCAGCTCCTAGCAGCGCGTTTTGTGCGGTTTCGGAGCTAGGCCCTAGGTGGGGCCCTCCCGAGCTGGCTCTGGGGGGGTTGCTAGGGCCAGTGCACACAGGGCTTCTTCAGGCCAAATCAGCCTTCTCCGCGAAGGAGAAGACGTTTGGAGTTGGTTTCCAGCGGCGGAGACCACCAGCCAAGCAGCAGTGCCCACGGAGCCAGAGGCAGCCCAGACCCTCCCTGGCCCTATGGGGAGCCTAGGGCTAGGTGAGAACCAGGCAGGCGCTGCGCTCCTGAGCCAAGCCGCATCGGGGCTGAGGTTTGTTCCCCGAGCCCAGTTTCCCTTTGCAGAATGCAGCTCCTAGCAGCGCGTTTTGTGCGGTTTCGGAGCTAGGCCCTAGGTGGGGCCCTCCCGAGCTGGCTCTGGGGGGGTTGCTAGGGCCAGTGCACACAGGGCTTCTTCAGGCCAAATCAGCCTTCTCCGCGAAGGAGAAGACGTTTGGAGTTGGTTTCCAGCGGCGGAGACCACCAGCCAAGCAGCAGTGCCCACGGAGCCAGAGGCAGCTCAGACCCTCCCTGGCCCTATGGGGAGCCTAGGGCTAGGTGAGAACCAGGCAGGCGCTGCGCTCCTGAGCCAAGCCGCATCGGGGCTGAGGTTTGTTCCCCGAGCCCAGTTTCCCTTTGCAGAATGCAGCTCCTAGCAGCGCGTTTTGTGCGGTTTCGGAGCTAGGCCCTAGGTGGGGCCCTCCCGAGCTGGCTCTGGGGGGGTTGCTAGGGCTAGTGCACACAGGGCTTCTTCAGGCCAAATCAGCCTTCTCCGCGAAGGAGAAGACGTTTGGAGTTGGTTTCCAGCGGCGGAGACCACCAGCCAAGCAGCAGTGCCCACGGAGCCAGAGGCAGCCCAGACCCTCCCTGGCCCTATGGGGAGCCTAGGGCTAGGTGAGAACCAGGCAGGCGCTGCGCTCCTGAGCCAAGCCGCATCGGGGCTGAGGTTTGTTCCCCGAGCCCAGTTTCCCTTTGCAGAATGCAGCTCCTAGCAGCGCGTTTTGTGCGGTTTCGGAGCTAGGCCCTAGGTGGGGCCCTCCCGAGCTGGCTCTGGGGGGGTTGCTAGGGCCAGTGCACACAGGGCTTCTTCAGGCCAAATCAGCCTTCTCCGCGAAGGAGAAGACGTTTGGAGTTGGTTTCCAGCGGCGGAGACCACCAGCCAAGCAGCAGTGCCCACGGAGCCAAGGGAGCTCAGACCCTCCTTGGCCCTATGGGGAGCCTAGGGCTAGGTGAGAACCAGGCAGGCGCTGCGCTCCTGAGCCAAGCCGCATCGGGGCTGAGGTTTGTTCCCCGAGCCCAGTTTCCCTTTGCAGAATGCAGCTCCTAGCAGCGCGTTTTGTGCGGTTTCGGAGCTAGGCCCTAGGTGGGGCCCTCCCGAGCTGGCTCTGGGGGGGTTGCTAGGGCCAGTGCACACAGGGCTTCTTCAGGCCAAATCAGCCTTCTCCGCGAAGGAGAAGACGTTTGGAGTTGGTTTCCAGCGGCGGAGACCACCAGCCAAGCAGCAGTGCCCACGGAGCCAGAGGCAGCTCAGACCCTCCCTGGCCCTATGGGGAGCCTAGGGCTAGGTGAGAACCAGGCAGGCGCTGCGCTCCTGAGCCAAGCCGCATCGGGGCTGAGGTTTGTTCCCCGAGCCCAGTTTCCCTTTGCAGAATGCAGCTCCTAGCAGCGCGTTTTGTGCGGTTTCGGAGCTCGGCCCTAGGTGGGGCCCTCCCGAGCTGGCTCTGGGGGGGTTGCTAGGGCTAGTGCACACAGGGCTTCTTCAGGCCAAATCAGCCTTCTCCGCGAAGGAGAAGACGTTTGGAGTTGGTTTCCAGCGGCGGAGACCACCAGCCAAGCAGCAGTGCCCACGGAGCCAGAGGCAGCCCAGACCCTCCCTGGCCCTATGGGCAGCCTAGGGCTAGGTGAGAACCAGGCAGGCGCTGCGCTCCTGAGCCAAGCCGCATCGGGGCTGAGGTTTGTTCCCCGAGCCCAGTTTCCCTTTGCAGAATGCAGCTCCTAGCAGCGCGTTTTGTGCGGTTTCGGAGCTAGGCCCTAGGTGGGGCCCTCCCGAGCTGGCTCTGGGGGGGTTGCTAGGGCCAGTGCACACAGGGCTTCTTCAGGCCAAATCAGCCTTCTCCGCGAAGGAGAAGACGTTTGGAGTTGGTTTCCAGCGGCGGAGACCACCAGCCAAGCAGCAGTGCCCACGGAGCCAAGGGAGCTCAGACCCTCCTTGGCCCTATGGGGAGCCTAGGGCTAGGTGAGAACCAGGCAGGCGCTGCGCTCCTGAGCCAAGCCGCATCGGGGCTGAGGTTTGTTCCCCGAGCCCAGTTTCCCTTTGCAGAATGCAGCTCCTAGCAGCGCGTTTTGTGCGGTTTCGGAGCTAGGCCCTAGGTGGGGCCCTCCCGAGCTGGCTCTGGGGGGGTTGCTAGGGCCAGTGCACACAGGGCTTCTTCAGGCCAAATCAGCCTTCTCCGCGAAGGAGAAGACGTTTGGAGTTGGTTTCCAGCGGCGGAGACCACCAGCCAAGCAGCAGTGCCCACGGAGCCAGAGGCAGCTCAGACCCTCCCTGGCCCTATGGGGAGCCTAGGGCTAGGTGAGAACCAGGCAGGCGCTGCGCTCCTGAGCCAAGCCGCATCGGGGCTGAGGTTTGTTCCCCGAGCCCAGTTTCCCTTTGCAGAATGCAGCTCCTAGCAGCGCGTTTTGTGCGGTTTCGGAGCTAGGCCCTAGGTGGGGCCCTCCCGAGCTGGCTCTGGGGGGGTTGCTAGGGCCAGTGCACACAGGGCTTCTTCAGGCCAAATCAGCCTTCTCCGCGAAGGAGAAGACGTTTGGAGTGGGTTTCCAGCGGCGGAGACCACCAGCCAAGCAGCAGTGCCCACGGAGCCAGAGGCAGCCCAGACCCTCCCTGGCCCTATGGGGAGCCTAGGGCTAGGTGAGAACCAGGCAGGCGCTGCGCTCCAGAGCCAAGCCGCATCGGGGCTGAGGTTTGTTCCCCGAGCCCAGTTTCCCTTTGCAGAATGCAGCTCCTAGCAGCGCGTTTTGTGCGGTTTCGGAGCTAGGCCCTAGGTGGGGCCCTCCCGAGCTGGCTCTGGGGGGGTTGCTAGGGCCAGTGCACACAGGGCTTCTTCAGGCCAAATCAGCCTTCTCCGCGAAGGAGAAGACGTTTGGAGTTGGTTTCCAGCGGCGGAGACCACCAGCCAAGCAGCAGTGCCCACGGAGCCAGAGGCAGCCCAGACCCTCCTTGGCCCTATGGGGAGCCTAGGGCTAGGTGAGAAGCAGGCAGGCGCTGCGCTCCTGAGCCAAGCCGCATCGGGGCTGAGGTTTGTTCCCCGAGCCCAGTTTCCCTTTGCAGAATGCAGCTCCTAGCAGCGCGTTTTGTGCGGTTTCGGAGCTAGGCCCTAGGTGGGGCCCTCCCGAGCTGGCTCTGGGGGGGTTGCTAGGGCCAGTGCACACAGGGCTTCTTCAGGCCAAATCAACCTTCTCCGCGAAGGAGAAGACGTTTGGAGTTGGTTTCCAGCGGCGGAGACCACCAGCCAAGCAGCAGTGCCCACGGAGCCAGAGGCAGCTCAGACCCTCCCTGGCCCTATTGGGAGCCTAGGGCTAGGTGAGAACCAGGCAGGCGCTGCGCTCCTGAGCCAAGCCGCATCGGGGCTGAGGTTTGTTCCCCGAGCCCAGTTTCCCTTTGCAGAATGCAGCTCCTAGCAGCGCGTTTTGTGCGGTTTCGGAGCTAGGCCCTAGGTGGGGCCCTCCCGAGCTGGCTCTGGGGGGGTTGCTAGGGCCAGTGCACACAGGGCTTCTTCAGGCCAAATCAGCCTTCTCCGCGAAGGAGAAGACGTTTGGAGTTGGTTTCCAGCGGCGGAGACCACCAGCCAAGCAGCAGTGCCCACGGAGCCAGAGGCAGCCCAGACCCTCCCTGGCCCTATGGGGAGCCTAGGGCTAGGTGAGAACCAGGCAGGCGCTGCGCTCCTGAGCCAAGCCGCATCGGGGCTGAGGTTTGTTCCCCGAGCCCAGTTTCCCTTTGCAGAATGCAGCTCCTAGCAGCGCGTTTTGTGCGGTTTCGGAGCTAGGCCCTAGGTGGGGCCCTCCCGAGCTGGCTCTGGGGGGGTTGCTAGGGCCAGTGCACACAGGGCTTCTTCAGGCCAAATCAGCCTTCTCCGCGAAGGAGAAGACGTTTGGAGTTGGTTTCCAGCGGCGGAGACCACCAGCCAAGCAGCAGTGCCCACGGAGCCAGAGGCAGCTCAGACCCTCCCTGGCCCTATGGGGAGCCTAGGGCTAGGTGAGAACCAGGCAGGCGCTGCGCTCCTGAGCCAAGCCGCATCGGGGCTGAGGTTTGTTCCCCGAGCCCAGTTTCCCTTTGCAGAATGCAGCTCCTATCAGCGCGTTTTGTGCGGTTTCGGAGCTAGGCCCTAGGTGGGGCCCTCCCGAGCTGGCTCTGGGGGGGTTGCTAGGGCTAGTGCACACAGGGCTTCTTCAGGCCAAATCAGCCTTCTCCGCGAAGGAGAAGACGTTTGGAGTTGGTTTCCAGCGGCGGAGACCACCAGCCAAGCAGCAGTGCCCACGGAGCCAGAGGCAGCCCAGACCCTCCCTGGCCCTATGGGGAGCCTAGGGCTAGGTGAGAACCAGGCAGGCGCTGCGCTCCAGAGCCAAGCCGCATCGGGGCTGAGGTTTGTTCCCCGAGCCCAGTTTCCCTTTGCAGAATGCAGCTCCTAGCAGCGCGTTTTGTGCGGTTTCGGAGCTAGGCCCTAGGTGGGGCCCTCCCGAGCTGGCTCTGGGGGGGTTGCTAGGGCCAGTGCACACAGGGCTTCTTCAGGCCAAATCAGCCTTCTCCGCGAAGGAGAAGACGTTTGGAGTTGGTTTCCAGCGGCGGAGACCACCAGCCAAGCAGCAGTGCCCACGGAGCCAGAGGCAGCCCAGACCCTCCCTGGCCCTATGGGGAGCCTAGGGCTAGGTGAGAACCAGGCAGGCGCTGCGCTCCTGAGCCAAGCCGCATCGGGGCTGAGGTTTGTTCCCCGAGCCCAGTTTCCCTTTGCAGAATGCAGCTCCTAGCAGCGCGTTTTGTGCGGTTTCGGAGCTAGGCCCTAGGTGGGGCCCTCCCGAGCTGGCTCTGGGGGGGTTGCTAGGGCCAGTGCACACAGGGCTTCTTCAGGCCAAATCAGCCTTCTCCGCGAAGGAGAAGACGTTTGGAGTTGGTTTCCAGCGGCGGAGACCACCAGCCAAGCAGCAGTGCCCACGGAGCCAGAGGCAGCTCAGACCCTCCTTGGCCCTATGGGGAGCCTAGGGCTAGGTGAGAAGCAGGCAGGCGCTGCGCTCCTGAGCCAAGCCGCATCGGGGCTGAGGTTTGTTCCCCGAGCCCAGTTTCCCTTTGCAGAATGCAGCTCCTAGCAGCGCGTTTTGTGCGGTTTCGGAGCTAGGCCCTAGGTGGGGCCCTCCCGAGCTGGCTCTGGGGGGGTTGCTAGGGCCAGTGCACACAGGGCTTCTTCAGGCCAAATCAGCCTTCTCCGCGAAGGAGAAGACGTTTGGAGTTGGTTTCCAGCGGCGGAGACCACCAGCCAAGCAGCAGTGCCCACGGAGCCAGAGGCAGCCCAGACCCTCCCTGGCCCTATGGGGAGCCTAGGGCTAGGTGAGAACCAGGCAGGCGCTGCGCTCCTGAGCCAAGCCGCATCGGGGCTGAGGTTTGTTCCCCGAGCCCAGTTTCCCTTTGCAGAATGCAGCTCCTAGCAGCGCGTTTTGTGCGGTTTCGGAGCTAGGCCCTAGGTGGGGCCCTCCCGAGCTGGCTCTGGGGGGGTTGCTAGGGCCAGTGCACACAGGGCTTCTTCAGGCCAAATCAGCCTTCTCCGCGAAGGAGAAGACGTTTGGAGTTGGTTTCCAGCGGCGGAGACCACCAGCCAAGCAGCAGTGCCCACGGAGCCAGAGGCAGCCCAGACCCTCCCTGGCCCTATGGGGAGCCTAGGGCTAGGTGAGAAGCAGGCAGGCGCTGCGCTCCTGAGCCAAGCCGCATCGGGGCTGAGGTTTGTTCCCCGAGCCCAGTTTCCCTTTGCAGAATGCAGCTCCTAGCAGCGCGTTTTGTGCGGTTTCGGAGCTAGGCCCTAGGTGGGGCCCTCCCGAGCTGGCTCTGGGGGGGTTGCTAGGGCCAGTGCACACAGGGCTTCTTCAGGCCAAATCAGCCTTCTCCGCGAAGGAGAAGACGTTTGGAGTTGGTTTCCAGCGGCGGAGACCACCAGCCAAGCAGCAGTGCCCACGGAGCCAGAGGCAGCCCAGACCCTCCCTGGCCCTATGGGGAGCCTAGGGCTAGGTGAGAACCAGGCAGGCGCTGCGCTCCTGAGCCAAGCCGCATCGGGGCTGAGGTTTGTTCCCCGAGCCCAGTTTCCCTTTGCAGAATGCAGCTCCTAGCAGCGCGTTTTGTGCGGTTTCGGAGCTAGGCCCTAGGTGGGGCCCTCCCGAGCTGGCTCTGGGGGGGTTGCTAGGGCCAGTGCACACAGGGCTTCTTCAGGCCAAATCAGCCTTCTCCGCGAAGGAGAAGACGTTTGGAGTTGGTTTCCAGCGGCGGAGACCACCAGCCAAGCAGCAGTGCCCACGGAGCCAGAGGCAGCCCAGACCCTCCCTGGCCCTATGGGGAGCCTAGGGCTAGGTGAGAAGCAGGCAGGCGCTGCGCTCCTGAGCCAAGCCGCATCGGGGCTGAGGTTTGTTCCCCGAGCCCAGTTTCCCTTTGCAGAATGCAGCTCCTAGCAGCGCGTTTTGTGCGGTTTCGGAGCTAGGCCCTAGGTGGGGCCCTCCCGAGCTGGCTCTGGGGGGGTTGCTAGGGCCAGTGCACACAGGGCTTCTTCAGGCCAAATCAGCCTTCTCCGCGAAGGAGAAGACGTTTGGAGTTGGTTTCCAGCGGCGGAGACCACCAGCCAAGCAGCAGTGCCCACGGAGCCAGAGGCAGCTCAGACCCTCCCTGGCCCTATGGGGAGCCTAGGGCTAGGTGAGAACCAGGCAGGCGCTGCGCTCCTGAGCCAAGCCGCATCGGGGCTGAGGTTTGTTCCCCGAGCCCAGTTTCCCTTTGCAGAATGCAGCTCCTAGCAGCGCGTTTTGTGCGGTTTCGGAGCTAGGCCCTAGGTGGGGCCCTCCCGAGCTGGCTCTGGGGGGGTTGCTAGGGCCAGTGCACACAGGGCTTCTTCAGGCCAAATCAGCCTTCTCCGCGAAGGAGAAGACGTTTGGAGTTGGTTTCCAGCGGCGGAGACCACCAGCCAAGCAGCAGTGCCCACGGAGCCAGAGGCAGCCCAGACCCTCCCTGGCCCTATGGGGAGCCTAGGGCTAGGTGAGAAGCAGGCAGGCGCTGCGCTCCTGAGCCAAGCCGCATCGGGGCTGAGGTTTGTTCCCCGAGCCCAGTTTCCCTTTGCAGAATGCAGCTCCTAGCAGCGCGTTTTGTGCGGTTTCGGAGCTAGGCCCTAGGTGGGGCCCTCCCGAGCTGGCTCTGGGGGGGTTGCTAGGGCCAGTGCACACAGGGCTTCTTCAGGCCAAATCAGCCTTCTCCGCGAAGGAGAAGACGTTTGGAGTTGGTTTCCAGCGGCGGAGACCACCAGCCAAGCAGCAGTGCCCACGGAGCCAGAGGCAGCTCAGACCCTCCCTGGCCCTATGGGGAGCCTAGGGCTAGGTGAGAACCAGGCAGGCGCTGCGCTCCTGAGCCAAGCCGCATCGGGGCTGAGGTTTGTTCCCCGAGCCCAGTTTCCCTTTGCAGAATGCAGCTCCTAGCAGCGCGTTTTGTGCGGTTTCGGAGCTAGGCCCTAGGTGGGGCCCTCCCGAGCTGGCTCTGGGGGGGTTGCTAGGGCTAGTGCACACAGGGCTTCTTCAGGCCAAATCAGCCTTCTCCGCGAAGGAGAAGACGTTTGGAGTTGGTTTCCAGCGGCGGAGACCACCAGCCAAGCAGCAGTGCCCACGGAGCCAGAGGCAGCCCAGACCCTCCCTGGCCCTATGGGCAGCCTAGGGCTAGGTGAGAACCAGGCAGGCGCTGCGCTCCTGAGCCAAGCCGCATCGGGGCTGAGGTTTGTTCCCCGAGCCCAGTTTCCCTTTGCAGAATGCAGCTCCTAGCAGCGCGTTTTGTGCGGTTTCGGAGCTAGGCCCTAGGTGGGGCCCTCCCGAGCTGGCTCTGGGGGGGTTGCTAGGGCCAGTGCACACAGGGCTTCTTCAGGCCAAATCAGCCTTCTCCGCGAAGGAGAAGACGTTTGGAGTTGGTTTCCAGCGGCGGAGACCACCAGCCAAGCAGCAGTGCCCACGGAGCCAAGGGAGCTCAGACCCTCCTTGGCCCTATGGGGAGCCTAGGGCTAGGTGAGAACCAGGCAGGCGCTGCGCTCCTGAGCCAAGCCGCATCGGGGCTGAGGTTTGTTCCCCGAGCCCAGTTTCCCTTTGCAGAATGCAGCTCCTAGCAGCGCGTTTTGTGCGGTTTCGGAGCTAGGCCCTAGGTGGGGCCCTCCCGAGCTGGCTCTGGGGGGGTTGCTAGGGCCAGTGCACACAGGGCTTCTTCAGGCCAAATCAGCCTTCTCCGCGAAGGAGAAGACGTTTGGAGTTGGTTTCCAGCGGCGGAGACCACCAGCCAAGCAGCAGTGCCCACGGAGCCAGAGGCAGCCCAGACCCTCCTTGGCCCTATGGGCAGCCTAGGGCTAGGTGAGAAGCAGGCAGGCGCTGCGCTCCTGAGCCAAGCCGCATCGGGGCTGAGGTTTGTTCCCCGAGCCCAGTTTCCCTTTGCAGAATGCAGCTCCTAGCAGCGCGTTTTGTGCGGTTTCGGAGCTAGGCCCTAGGTGGGGCCCTCCCGAGCTGGCTCTGGGGGGGTTGCTAGGGCCAGTGCACACAGGGCTTCTTCAGGCCAAATCAGCCTTCTCCGCGAAGGAGAAGACGTTTGGAGTTGGTTTCCAGCGGCGGAGACCACCAGCCAAGCAGCAGTGCCCACGGAGCCAGAGGCAGCCCAGACCCTCCCTGGCCCTATGGGGAGCCTAGGGCTAGGTGAGAACCAGGCAGGCGCTGCGCTCCTGAGCCAAGCCGCATCGGGGCTGAGGTTTGTTCCCCGAGCCCAGTTTCCCTTTGCAGAATGCAGCTCCTAGCAGCGCGTTTTGTGCGGTTTCGGAGCTAGGCCCTAGGTGGGGCCCTCCCGAGCTGGCTCTGGGGGGGTTGCTAGGGCCAGTGCACACAGGGCTTCTTCAGGCCAAATCAGCCTTCTCCGCGAAGGAGAAGACGTTTGGAGTTGGTTTCCAGCGGCGGAGACCACCAGCCAAGCAGCAGTGCCCACGGAGCCAGAGGCAGCTCAGACCCTCCTTGGCCCTATGGGGAGCCTAGGGCTAGGTGAGAACCAGGCAGGCGCTGCGCTCCTGAGCCAAGCCGCATCGGGGCTGAGGTTTGTTCCCCGAGCCCAGTTTCCCTTTGCAGAATGCAGCTCCTAGCAGCGCGTTTTGTGCGGTTTCGGAGCTAGGCCCTAGGTGGGGCCCTCCCGAGCTGGCTCTGGGGGGGTTGCTAGGGCCAGTGCACACAGGGCTTCTTCAGGCCAAATCAGCCTTCTCCGCGAAGGAGAAGACGTTTGGAGTTGGTTTCCAGCGGCGGAGACCACCAGCCAAGCAGCAGTGCCCACGGAGCCAGAGGCAGCCCAGACCCTCCTTGGCCCTATGGGGAGCCTAGGGCTAGGTGAGAAGCAGGCAGGCGCTGCGCTCCTGAGCCAAGCCGCATCGGGGCTGAGGTTTGTTCCCCGAGCCCAGTTTCCCTTTGCAGAATGCAGCTCCTAGCAGCGCGTTTTGTGCGGTTTCGGAGCTAGGCCCTAGGTGGGGCCCTCCCGAGCTGGCTCTGGGGGGGTTGCTAGGGCCAGTGCACACAGGGCTTCTTCAGGCCAAATCAGCCTTCTCCGCGAAGGAGAAGACGTTTGGAGTTGGTTTCCAGCGGCGGAGACCACCAGCCAAGCAGCAGTGCCCACGGAGCCAGAGGCAGCCCAGACCCTCCCTGGCCCTATGGGGAGCCTAGGGCTAGGTGAGAAGCAGGCAGGCGCTGCGCTCCTGAGCCAAGCCGCATCGGGGCTGAGGTTTGTTCCCCGAGCCCAGTTTCCCTTTGCAGAATGCAGCTCCTAGCAGCGCGTTTTGTGCGGTTTCGGAGCTAGGCCCTAGGTGGGGCCCTCCCGAGCTGGCTCTGGGGGGGTTGCTAGGGCCAGTGCACACAGGGCTTCTTCAGGCCAAATCAGCCTTCTCCGCGAAGGAGAAGACGTTTGGAGTTGGTTTCCAGCGGCGGAGACCACCAGCCAAGCAGCAGTGCCCACGGAGCCAGAGGCAGCCCAGACCCTCCTTGGCCCTATGGGGAGCCTAGGGCTAGGTGAGAAGCAGGCAGGCGCTGCGCTCCTGAGCCAAGCCGCATCGGGGCTGAGGTTTGTTCCCCGAGCCCAGTTTCCCTTTGCAGAATGCAGCTCCTAGCAGCGCGTTTTGTGCGGTTTCGGAGCTAGGCCCTAGGTGGGGCCCTCCCGAGCTGGCTCTGGGGGGGTTGCTAGGGCCAGTGCACACAGGGCTTCTTCAGGCCAAATCAGCCTTCTCCGCGAAGGAGAAGACGTTTGGAGTTGGTTTCCAGCGGCGGAGACCACCAGCCAAGCAGCAGTGCCCACGGAGCCAGAGGCAGCCCAGACCCTCCTTGGCCCTATGGGGAGCCTAGGGCTAGGTGAGAACCAGGCAGGCGCTGCGCTCCTGAGCCAAGCCGCATCGGGGCTGAGGTTTGTTCCCCGAGCCCAGTTTCCCTTTGCAGAATGCAGCTCCTAGCAGCGCGTTTTGTGCGGTTTCGGAGCTAGGCCCTAGGTGGGGCCCTCCCGAGCTGGCTCTGGGGGGGTTGCTAGGGCCAGTGCACACAGGGCTTCTTCAGGCCAAATCAGCCTTCTCCGCGAAGGAGAAGACGTTTGGAGTTGGTTTCCAGCGGCGGAGACCACCAGCCAAGCAGCAGTGCCCACGGAGCCAGAGGCAGCCCAGACCCTCCTTGGCCCTATGGGCAGCCTAGGGCTAGGTGAGAAGCAGGCAGGCGCTGCGCTCCTGAGCCAAGCCGCATCGGGGCTGAGGTTTGTTCCCCGAGCCCAGTTTCCCTTTGCAGAATGCAGCTCCTAGCAGCGCGTTTTGTGCGGTTTCGGAGCTAGGCCCTAGGTGGGGCCCTCCCGAGCTGGCTCTGGGGGGGTTGCTAGGGCCAGTGCACACAGGGCTTCTTCAGGCCAAATCAGCCTTCTCCGCGAAGGAGAAGACGTTTGGAGTTGGTTTCCAGCGGCGGAGACCACCAGCCAAGCAGCAGTGCCCACGGAGCCAGAGGCAGCCCAGACCCTCCTTGGCCCTATGGGGAGCCTAGGGCTAGGTGAGAACCAGGCAGGCGCTGCGCTCCTGAGCCAAGCCGCATCGGGGCTGAGGTTTGTTCCCCGAGCCCAGTTTCCCTTTGCAGAATGCAGCTCCTAGCAGCGCGTTTTGTGCGGTTTCGGAGCTAGGCCCTAGGTGGGGCCCTCCCGAGCTGGCTCTGGGGGGGTTGCTAGGGCCAGTGCACACAGGGCTTCTTCAGGCCAAATCAGCCTTCTCCGCGAAGGAGAAGACGTTTGGAGTTGGTTTCCAGCGGCGGAGACCACCAGCCAAGCAGCAGTGCCCACGGAGCCAGAGGCAGCCCAGACCCTCCCTGGCCCTATGGGGAGCCTAGGGCTAGGTGAGAAGCAGGCAGGCGCTGCGCTCCTGAGCCAAGCCGCATCGGGGCTGAGGTTTGTTCCCCGAGCCCAGTTTCCCTTTGCAGAATGCAGCTCCTAGCAGCGCGTTTTGTGCGGTTTCGGAGCTAGGCCCTAGGTGGGGCCCTCCCGAGCTGGCTCTGGGGGGGTTGCTAGGGCCAGTGCACACAGGGCTTCTTCAGGCCAAATCAGCCTTCTCCGCGAAGGAGAAGACGTTTGGAGTTGGTTTCCAGCGGCGGAGACCACCAGCCAAGCAGCAGTGCCCACGGAGCCAGAGGCAGCTCAGACCCTCCTTGGCCCTATGGGGAGCCTAGGGCTAGGTGAGAACCAGGCAGGCGCTGCGCTCCTGAGCCAAGCCGCATCGGGGCTGAGGTTTGTTCCCCGAGCCCAGTTTCCCTTTGCAGAATGCAGCTCCTAGCAGCGCGTTTTGTGCGGTTTCGGAGCTAGGCCCTAGGTGGGGCCCTCCCGAGCTGGCTCTGGGGGGGTTGCTAGGGCCAGTGCACACAGGGCTTCTTCAGGCCAAATCAGCCTTCTCCGCGAAGGAGAAGACGTTTGGAGTTGGTTTCCAGCGGCGGAGACCACCAGCCAAGCAGCAGTGCCCACGGAGCCAGAGGCAGCCCAGACCCTCCTTGGCCCTATGGGGAGCCTAGGGCTAGGTGAGAACCAGGCAGGCGCTGCGCTCCTGAGCCAAGCCGCATCGGGGCTGAGGTTTGTTCCCCGAGCCCAGTTTCCCTTTGCAGAATGCAGCTCCTAGCAGCGCGTTTTGTGCGGTTTCGGAGCTAGGCCCTAGGTGGGGCCCTCCCGAGCTGGCTCTGGGGGGGTTGCTAGGGCCAGTGCACACAGGGCTTCTTCAGGCCAAATCAGCCTTCTCCGCGAAGGAGAAGACGTTTGGAGTTGGTTTCCAGCGGCGGAGACCACCAGCCAAGCAGCAGTGCCCACGGAGCCAGAGGCAGCCCAGACCCTCCTTGGCCCTATGGGCAGCCTAGGGCTAGGTGAGAAGCAGGCAGGCGCTGCGCTCCTGAGCCAAGCCGCATCGGGGCTGAGGTTTGTTCCCCGAGCCCAGTTTCCCTTTGCAGAATGCAGCTCCTAGCAGCGCGTTTTGTGCGGTTTCGGAGCTAGGCCCTAGGTGGGGCCCTCCCGAGCTGGCTCTGGGGGGGTTGCTAGGGCCAGTGCACACAGGGCTTCTTCAGGCCAAATCAGCCTTCTCCGCGAAGGAGAAGACGTTTGGAGTTGGTTTCCAGCGGCGGAGACCACCAGCCAAGCAGCAGTGCCCACGGAGCCAGAGGCAGCCCAGACCCTCCTTGGCCCTATGGGGAGCCTAGGGCTAGGTGAGAACCAGGCAGGCGCTGCGCTCCTGAGCCAAGCCGCATCGGGGCTGAGGTTTGTTCCCCGAGCCCAGTTTCCCTTTGCAGAATGCAGCTCCTAGCAGCGCGTTTTGTGCGGTTTCGGAGCTAGGCCCTAGGTGGGGCCCTCCCGAGCTGGCTCTGGGGGGGTTGCTAGGGCCAGTGCACACAGGGCTTCTTCAGGCCAAATCAGCCTTCTCCGCGAAGGAGAAGACGTTTGGAGTTGGTTTCCAGCGGCGGAGACCACCAGCCAAGCAGCAGTGCCCACGGAGCCAGAGGCAGCCCAGACCCTCCTTGGCCCTATGGGCAGCCTAGGGCTAGGTGAGAAGCAGGCAGGCGCTGCGCTCCTGAGCCAAGCCGCATCGGGGCTGAGGTTTGTTCCCCGAGCCCAGTTTCCCTTTGCAGAATGCAGCTCCTAGCAGCGCGTTTTGTGCGGTTTCGGAGCTAGGCCCTAGGTGGGGCCCTCCCGAGCTGGCTCTGGGGGGGTTGCTAGGGCCAGTGCACACAGGGCTTCTTCAGGCCAAATCAGCCTTCTCCGCGAAGGAGAAGACGTTTGGAGTTGGTTTCCAGCGGCGGAGACCACCAGCCAAGCAGCAGTGCCCACGGAGCCAGAGGCAGCTCAGACCCTCCCTGGCCCTATGGGGAGCCTAGGGCTAGGTGAGAACCAGGCAGGCGCTGCGCTCCTGAGCCAAGCCGCATCGGGGCTGAGGTTTGTTCCCCGAGCCCAGTTTCCCTTTGCAGAATGCAGCTCCTAGCAGCGCGTTTTGTGCGGTTTCGGAGCTAGGCCCTAGGTGGGGCCCTCCCGAGCTGGCTCTGGGGGGGTTGCTAGGGCCAGTGCACACAGGGCTTCTTCAGGCCAAATCAGCCTTCTCCGCGAAGGAGAAGACGTTTGGAGTTGGTTTCCAGCGGCGGAGACCACCAGCCAAGCAGCAGTGCCCACGGAGCCAGAGGCAGCCCAGACCCTCCCTGGCCCTATGGGGAGCCTAGGGCTAGGTGAGAACCAGGCAGGCGCTGCGCTCCTGAGCCAAGCCGCATCGGGGCTGAGGTTTGTTCCCCGAGCCCAGTTTCCCTTTGCAGAATGCAGCTCCTAGCAGCGCGTTTTGTGCGGTTTCGGAGCTAGGCCCTAGGTGGGGCCCTCCCGAGCTGGCTCTGGGGGGGTTGCTAGGGCCAGTGCACACAGGGCTTCTTCAGGCCAAATCAGCCTTCTCCGCGAAGGAGAAGACGTTTGGAGTTGGTTTCCAGCGGCGGAGACCACCAGCCAAGCAGCAGTGCCCACGGAGCCAGAGGCAGCCCAGACCCTCCTTGGCCCTATGGGGAGCCTAGGGCTAGGTGAGAACCAGGCAGGCGCTGCGCTCCTGAGCCAAGCCGCATCGGGGCTGAGGTTTGTTCCCCGAGCCCAGTTTCCCTTTGCAGAATGCAGCTCCTAGCAGCGCGTTTTGTGCGGTTTCGGAGCTAGGCCCTAGGTGGGGCCCTCCCGAGCTGGCTCTGGGGGGGTTGCTAGGGCCAGTGCACACAGGGCTTCTTCAGGCCAAATCAGCCTTCTCCGCGAAGGAGAAGACGTTTGGAGTTGGTTTCCAGCGGCGGAGACCACCAGCCAAGCAGCAGTGCCCACGGAGCCAGAGGCAGCCCAGACCCTCCTTGGCCCTATGGGCAGCCTAGGGCTAGGTGAGAAGCAGGCAGGCGCTGCGCTCCTGAGCCAAGCCGCATCGGGGCTGAGGTTTGTTCCCCGAGCCCAGTTTCCCTTTGCAGAATGCAGCTCCTAGCAGCGCGTTTTGTGCGGTTTCGGAGCTAGGCCCTAGGTGGGGCCCTCCCGAGCTGGCTCTGGGGGGGTTGCTAGGGCCAGTGCACACAGGGCTTCTTCAGGCCAAATCAGCCTTCTCCGCGAAGGAGAAGACGTTTGGAGTTGGTTTCCAGCGGCGGAGACCACCAGCCAAGCAGCAGTGCCCACGGAGCCAGAGGCAGCCCAGACCCTCCCTGGCCCTATGGGGAGCCTAGGGCTAGGTGAGAACCAGGCAGGCGCTGCGCTCCTGAGCCAAGCCGCATCGGGGCTGAGGTTTGTTCCCCGAGCCCAGTTTCCCTTTGCAGAATGCAGCTCCTAGCAGCGCGTTTTGTGCGGTTTCGGAGCTAGGCCCTAGGTGGGGCCCTCCCGAGCTGGCTCTGGGGGGGTTGCTAGGGCCAGTGCACACAGGGCTTCTTCAGGCCAAATCAGCCTTCTCCGCGAAGGAGAAGACGTTTGGAGTTGGTTTCCAGCGGCGGAGACCACCAGCCAAGCAGCAGTGCCCACGGAGCCAGAGGCAGCCCAGACCCTCCCTGGCCCTATGGGGAGCCTAGGGCTAGGTGAGAACCAGGCAGGCGCTGCGCTCCTGAGCCAAGCCGCATCGGGGCTGAGGTTTGTTCCCCGAGCCCAGTTTCCCTTTGCAGAATGCAGCTCCTAGCAGCGCGTTTTGTGCGGTTTCGGAGCTAGGCCCTAGGTGGGGCCCTCCCGAGCTGGCTCTGGGGGGGTTGCTAGGGCCAGTGCACACAGGGCTTCTTCAGGCCAAATCAGCCTTCTCCGCGAAGGAGAAGACGTTTGGAGTTGGTTTCCAGCGGCGGAGACCACCAGCCAAGCAGCAGTGCCCACGGAGCCAGAGGCAGCCCAGACCCTCCCTGGCCCTATGGGCAGCCTAGGGCTAGGTGAGAAGCAGGCAGGCGCTGCGCTCCTGAGCCAAGCCGCATCGGGGCTGAGGTTTGTTCCCCGAGCCCAGTTTCCCTTTGCAGAATGCAGCTCCTAGCAGCGCGTTTTGTGCGGTTTCGGAGCTAGGCCCTAGGTGGGGCCCTCCCGAGCTGGCTCTGGGGGGGTTGCTAGGGCCAGTGCACACAGGGCTTCTTCAGGCCAAATCAGCCTTCTCCGCGAAGGAGAAGACGTTTGGAGTTGGTTTCCAGCGGCGGAGACCACCAGCCAAGCAGCAGTGCCCACGGAGCCAGAGGCAGCCCAGACCCTCCCTGGCCCTATGGGGAGCCTAGGGCTAGGTGAGAACCAGGCAGGCGCTGCGCTCCTGAGCCAAGCCGCATCGGGGCTGAGGTTTGTTCCCCGAGCCCAGTTTCCCTTTGCAGAATGCAGCTCCTAGCAGCGCGTTTTGTGCGGTTTCGGAGCTAGGCCCTAGGTGGGGCCCTCCCGAGCTGGCTCTGGGGGGGTTGCTAGGGCCAGTGCACACAGGGCTTCTTCAGGCCAAATCAGCCTTCTCCGCGAAGGAGAAGACGTTTGGAGTTTGTTTCCAGCGGCGGAGACCACCAGCCAAGCAGCAGTGCCCACGGAGCCAGAGGCAGCCCAGACCCTCCCTGGCCCTATGGGCAGCCTAGGGCTAGGTGAGAACCAGGCAGGCGCTGCGCTCCTGAGCCAAGCCGCATCGGGGCTGAGGTTTGTTCCCCGAGCCCAGTTTCCCTTTGCAGAATGCAGCTCCTAGCAGCGCGTTTTGTGCGGTTTCGGAGCTAGGCCCTAGGTGGGGCCCTCCCGAGCTGGCTCTGGGGGGGTTGCTAGGGCCAGTGCACACAGGGCTTCTTCAGGCCAAATCAGCCTTCTCCGCGAAGGAGAAGACGTTTGGAGTTGGTTTCCAGCGGCGGAGACCACCAGCCAAGCAGCAGTGCCCACGGAGCCAGAGGCAGCCCAGACCCTCCTTGGCCCTATGGGCAGCCTAGGGCTAGGTGAGAAGCAGGCAGGCGCTGCGCTCCTGAGCCAAGCCGCATCGGGGCTGAGGTTTGTTCCCCGAGCCCAGTTTCCCTTTGCAGAATGCAGCTCCTAGCAGCGCGTTTTGTGCGGTTTCGGAGCTAGGCCCTAGGTGGGGCCCTCCCGAGCTGGCTCTGGGGGGGTTGCTAGGGCCAGTGCACACAGGGCTTCTTCAGGCCAAATCAGCCTTCTCCGCGAAGGAGAAGACGTTTGGAGTTGGTTTCCAGCGGCGGAGACCACCAGCCAAGCAGCAGTGCCCACGGAGCCAGAGGCAGCCCAGACCCTCCTTGGCCCTATGGGGAGCCTAGGGCTAGGTGAGAACCAGGCAGGCGCTGCGCTCCTGAGCCAAGCCGCATCGGGGCTGAGGTTTGTTCCCCGAGCCCAGTTTCCCTTTGCAGAATGCAGCTCCTAGCAGCGCGTTTTGTGCGGTTTCGGAGCTAGGCCCTAGGTGGGGCCCTCCCGAGCTGGCTCTGGGGGGGTTGCTAGGGCCAGTGCACACAGGGCTTCTTCAGGCCAAATCAGCCTTCTCCGCGAAGGAGAAGACGTTTGGAGTTGGTTTCCAGCGGCGGAGACCACCAGCCAAGCAGCAGTGCCCACGGAGCCAGAGGCAGCCCAGACCCTCCCTGGCCCTATGGGGAGCCTAGGGCTAGGTGAGAACCAGGCAGGCGCTGCGCTCCTGAGCCAAGCCGCATCGGGGCTGAGGTTTGTTCCCCGAGCCCAGTTTCCCTTTGCAGAATGCAGCTCCTAGCAGCGCGTTTTGTGCGGTTTCGGAGCTAGGCCCTAGGTGGGGCCCTCCCGAGCTGGCTCTGGGGGGGTTGCTAGGGCCAGTGCACACAGGGCTTCTTCAGGCCAAATCAGCCTTCTCCGCGAAGGAGAAGACGTTTGGAGTTGGTTTCCAGCGGCGGAGACCACCAGCCAAGCAGCAGTGCCCACGGAGCCAGAGGCAGCCCAGACCCTCCTTGGCCCTATGGGCAGCCTAGGGCTAGGTGAGAAGCAGGCAGGCGCTGCGCTCCTGAGCCAAGCCGCATCGGGGCTGAGGTTTGTTCCCCGAGCCCAGTTTCCCTTTGCAGAATGCAGCTCCTAGCAGCGCGTTTTGTGCGGTTTCGGAGCTAGGCCCTAGGTGGGGCCCTCCCGAGCTGGCTCTGGGGGGGTTGCTAGGGCCAGTGCACACAGGGCTTCTTCAGGCCAAATCAGCCTTCTCCGCGAAGGAGAAGACGTTTGGAGTTGGTTTCCAGCGGCGGAGACCACCAGCCAAGCAGCAGTGCCCACGGAGCCAGAGGCAGCCCAGACCCTCCTTGGCCCTATGGGGAGCCTAGGGCTAGGTGAGAACCAGGCAGGCGCTGCGCTCCTGAGCCAAGCCGCATCGGGGCTGAGGTTTGTTCCCCGAGCCCAGTTTCCCTTTGCAGAATGCAGCTCCTAGCAGCGCGTTTTGTGCGGTTTCGGAGCTAGGCCCTAGGTGGGGCCCTCCCGAGCTGGCTCTGGGGGGGTTGCTAGGGCCAGTGCACACAGGGCTTCTTCAGGCCAAATCAGCCTTCTCCGCGAAGGAGAAGACGTTTGGAGTTGGTTTCCAGCGGCGGAGACCACCAGCCAAGCAGCAGTGCCCACGGAGCCAGAGGCAGCCCAGACCCTCCTTGGCCCTATGGGCAGCCTAGGGCTAGGTGAGAACCAGGCAGGCGCTGCGCTCCTGAGCCAAGCCGCATCGGGGCTGAGGTTTGTTCCCCGAGCCCAGTTTCCCTTTGCAGAATGCAGCTCCTAGCAGCGCGTTTTGTGCGGTTTCGGAGCTAGGCCCTAGGTGGGGCCCTCCCGAGCTGGCTCTGGGGGGGTTGCTAGGGCCAGTGCACACAGGGCTTCTTCAGGCCAAATCAGCCTTCTCCGCGAAGGAGAAGACGTTTGGAGTTGGTTTCCAGCGGCGGAGACCACCAGCCAAGCAGCAGTGCCCACGGAGCCAGAGGCAGCCCAGACCCTCCTTGGCCCTATGGGGAGCCTAGGGCTAGGTGAGAACCAGGCAGGCGCTGCGCTCCTGAGCCAAGCCGCATCGGGGCTGAGGTTTGTTCCCCGAGCCCAGTTTCCCTTTGCAGAATGCAGCTCCTAGCAGCGCGTTTTGTGCGGTTTCGGAGCTAGGCCCTAGGTGGGGCCCTCCCGAGCTGGCTCTGGGGGGGTTGCTAGGGCCAGTGCACACAGGGCTTCTTCAGGCCAAATCAGCCTTCTCCGCGAAGGAGAAGACGTTTGGAGTTGGTTTCCAGCGGCGGAGACCACCAGCCAAGCAGCAGTGCCCACGGAGCCAGAGGCAGCCCAGACCCTCCCTGGCCCTATGGGGAGCCTAGGGCTAGGTGAGAAGCAGGCAGGCGCTGCGCTCCTGAGCCAAGCCGCATCGGGGCTGAGGTTTGTTCCCCGAGCCCAGTTTCCCTTTGCAGAATGCAGCTCCTAGCAGCGCGTTTTGTGCGGTTTCGGAGCTAGGCCCTAGGTGGGGCCCTCCCGAGCTGGCTCTGGGGGGGTTGCTAGGGCCAGTGCACACAGGGCTTCTTCAGGCCAAATCAACCTTCTCCGCGAAGGAGAAGACGTTTGGAGTTGGTTTCCAGCGGCGGAGACCACCAGCCAAGCAGCAGTGCCCACGGAGCCAGAGGCAGCTCAGACCCTCCCTGGCCCTATTGGGAGCCTAGGGCTAGGTGAGAACCAGGCAGGCGCTGCGCTCCTGAGCCAAGCCGCATCGGGGCTGAGGTTTGTTCCCCGAGCCCAGTTTCCCTTTGCAGAATGCAGCTCCTAGCAGCGCGTTTTGTGCGGTTTCGGAGCTAGGCCCTAGGTGGGGCCCTCCCGAGCTGGCTCTGGGGGGGTTGCTAGGGCCAGTGCACACAGGGCTTCTTCAGGCCAAATCAGCCTTCTCCGCGAAGGAGAAGACGTTTGGAGTTGGTTTCCAGCGGCGGAGACCACCAGCCAAGCAGCAGTGCCCACGGAGCCAGAGGCAGCCCAGACCCTCCCTGGCCCTATGGGCAGCCTAGGGCTAGGTGAGAACCAGGCAGGCGCTGCGCTCCTGAGCCAAGCCGCATCGGGGCTGAGATTTGTTCCCCGAGCCCAGTTTCCCTTTGCAGAATGCAGCTCCTAGCAGCGCGTTTTGTGCGGTTTCGGAGCTAGGCCCTAGGTGGGGCCCTCCCGAGCTGGCTCTGGGGGGGTTGCTAGGGCCAGTGCACACAGGGCTTCTTCAGGCCAAATCAGCCTTCTCCGCGAAGGAGAAGACGTTTGGAGTTGGTTTCCAGCGGCGGAGACCACCAGCCAAGCAGCAGTGCCCACGGAGCCAGAGGCAGCCCAGACCCTCCCTGGCCCTATGGGGAGCCTAGGGCTAGGTGAGAAGCAGGCAGGCGCTGCGCTCCTGAGCCAAGCCGCATCGGGGCTGAGGTTTGTTCCCCGAGCCCAGTTTCCCTTTGCAGAATGCAGCTCCTAGCAGCGCGTTTTGTGCGGTTTCGGAGCTAGGCCCTAGGTGGGGCCCTCCCGAGCTGGCTCTGGGGGGGTTGCTAGGGCCAGTGCACACAGGGCTTCTTCAGGCCAAATCAGCCTTCTCCGCGAAGGAGAAGACGTTTGGAGTTGGTTTCCAGCGGCGGAGACCACCAGCCAAGCAGCAGTGCCCACGGAGCCAGAGGCAGCCCAGACCCTCCTTGGCCCTATGGGGAGCCTAGGGCTAGGTGAGAAGCAGGCAGGCGCTGCGCTCCTGAGCCAAGCCGCATCGGGGCTGAGGTTTGTTCCCCGAGCCCAGTTTCCCTTTGCAGAATGCAGCTCCTAGCAGCGCGTTTTGTGCGGTTTCGGAGCTAGGCCCTAGGTGGGGCCCTCCCGAGCTGGCTCTGGGGGGGTTGCTAGGGCCAGTGCACACAGGGCTTCTTCAGGCCAAATCAGCCTTCTCCGCGAAGGAGAAGACGTTTGGAGTTGGTTTCCAGCGGCGGAGACCACCAGCCAAGCAGCAGTGCCCACGGAGCCAGAGGCAGCTCAGACCCTCCTTGGCCCTATGGGGAGCCTAGGGCTAGGTGAGAACCAGGCAGGCGCTGCGCTCCTGAGCCAAGCCGCATCGGGGCTGAGGTTTGTTCCCCGAGCCCAGTTTCCCTTTGCAGAATGCAGCTCCTAGCAGCGCGTTTTGTGCGGTTTCGGAGCTAGGCCCTAGGTGGGGCCCTCCCGAGCTGGCTCTGGGGGGGTTGCTAGGGCCAGTGCACACAGGGCTTCTTCAGGCCAAATCAGCCTTCTCCGCGAAGGAGAAGACGTTTGGAGTTGGTTTCCAGCGGCGGAGACCACCAGCCAAGCAGCAGTGCCCACGGAGCCAGAGGCAGCCCAGACCCTCCTTGGCCCTATGGGCAGCCTAGGGCTAGGTGAGAAGCAGGCAGGCGCTGCGCTCCTGAGCCAAGCCGCATCGGGGCTGAGGTTTGTTCCCCGAGCCCAGTTTCCCTTTGCAGAATGCAGCTCCTAGCAGCGCGTTTTGTGCGGTTTCGGAGCTAGGCCCTAGGTGGGGCCCTCCCGAGCTGGCTCTGGGGGGGTTGCTAGGGCCAGTGCACACAGGGCTTCTTCAGGCCAAATCAGCCTTCTCCGCGAAGGAGAAGACGTTTGGAGTTGGTTTCCAGCGGCGGAGACCACCAGCCAAGCAGCAGTGCCCACGGAGCCAGAGGCAGCTCAGACCCTCCCTGGCCCTATGGGGAGCCTAGGGCTAGGTGAGAAGCAGGCAGGCGCTGCGCTCCTGAGCCAAGCCGCATCGGGGCTGAGGTTTGTTCCCCGAGCCCAGTTTCCCTTTGCAGAATGCAGCTCCTAGCAGCGCGTTTTGTGCGGTTTCGGAGCTAGGCCCTAGGTGGGGCCCTCCCGAGCTGGCTCTGGGGGGGTTGCTAGGGCCAGTGCACACAGGGCTTCTTCAGGCCAAATCAGCCTTCTCCGCGAAGGAGAAGACGTTTGGAGTTGGTTTCCAGCGGCGGAGACCACCAGCCAAGCAGCAGTGCCCACGGAGCCAGAGGCAGCCCAGACCCTCCCTGGCCCTATGGGGAGCCTAGGGCTAGGTGAGAACCAGGCAGGCGCTGCGCTCCTGAGCCAAGCCGCATCGGGGCTGAGGTTTGTTCCCCGAGCCCAGTTTCCCTTTGCAGAATGCAGCTCCTAGCAGCGCGTTTTGTGCGGTTTCGGAGCTAGGCCCTAGGTGGGGCCCTCCCGAGCTGGCTCTGGGGGGGTTGCTAGGGCCAGTGCACACAGGGCTTCTTCAGGCCAAATCAGCCTTCTCCGCGAAGGAGAAGACGTTTGGAGTTGGTTTCCAGCGGCGGAGACCACCAGCCAAGCAGCAGTGCCCACGGAGCCAGAGGCAGCCCAGACCCTCCCTGGCCCTATGGGCAGCCTAGGGCTAGGTGAGAACCAGGCAGGCGCTGCGCTCCTGAGCCAAGCCGCATCGGGGCTGAGGTTTGTTCCCCGAGCCCAGTTTCCCTTTGCAGAATGCAGCTCCTAGCAGCGCGTTTTGTGCGGTTTCGGAGCTAGGCCCTAGGTGGGGCCCTCCCGAGCTGGCTCTGGGGGGGTTGCTAGGGCCAGTGCACACAGGGCTTCTTCAGGCCAAATCAGCCTTCTCCGCGAAGGAGAAGACGTTTGGAGTTGGTTTCCAGCGGCGGAGACCACCAGCCAAGCAGCAGTGCCCACGGAGCCAGAGGCAGCCCAGACCCTCCTTGGCCCTATGGGCAGCCTAGGGCTAGGTGAGAAGCAGGCAGGCGCTGCGCTCCTGAGCCAAGCCGCATCGGTGCTGAGGTTTGTTCCCCGAGCCCAGTTTCCCTTTGCAGAATGCAGCTCCTAGCAGCGCGTTTTGTGCGGTTTCGGAGCTAGGCCCTAGGTGGGGCCCTCCCGAGCTGGCTCTGGGGGGGTTGCTAGGGCCAGTGCACACAGGGCTTCTTCAGGCCAAATCAGCCTTCTCCGCGAAGGAGAAGACGTTTGGAGTTGGTTTCCAGCGGCGGAGACCACCAGCCAAGCAGCAGTGCCCACGGAGCCAGAGGCAGCCCAGACCCTCCCTGGCCCTATGGGCAGCCTAGGGCTAGGTGAGAACCAGGCAGGCGCTGCGCTCCTGAGCCAAGCCGCATCGGGGCTGAGGTTTGTTCCCCGAGCCCAGTTTCCCTTTGCAGAATGCAGCTCCTAGCAGCGCGTTTTGTGCGGTTTCGGAGCTAGGCCCTAGGTGGGGCCCTCCCGAGCTGGCTCTGGGGGGGTTGCTAGGGCCAGTGCACACAGGGCTTCTTCAGGCCAAATCAGCCTTCTCCGCGAAGGAGAAGACGTTTGGAGTTGGTTTCCAGCGGCGGAGACCACCAGCCAAGCAGCAGTGCCCACGGAGCCAGAGGCAGCCCAGACCCTCCCTGGCCCTATGGGCAGCCTAGGGCTAGGTGAGAACCAGGCAGGCGCTGCGCTCCTGAGCCAAGCCGCATCGGGGCTGAGGTTTGTTCCCCGAGCCCAGTTTCCCTTTGCAGAATGCAGCTCCTAGCAGCGCGTTTTGTGCGGTTTCGGAGCTAGGCCCTAGGTGGGGCCCTCCCGAGCTGGCTCTGGGGGGGTTGCTAGGGCCAGTGCACACAGGGCTTCTTCAGGCCAAATCAGCCTTCTCCGCGAAGGAGAAGACGTTTGGAGTTGGTTTCCAGCGGCGGAGACCACCAGCCAAGCAGCAGTGCCCACGGAGCCAGAGGCAGCCCAGACCCTCCTTGGCCCTATGGGGAGCCTAGGGCTAGGTGAGAACCAGGCAGGCGCTGCGCTCCTGAGCCAAGCCGCATCGGGGCTGAGGTTTGTTCCCCGAGCCCAGTTTCCCTTTGCAGAATGCAGCTCCTAGCAGCGCGTTTTGTGCGGTTTCGGAGCTAGGCCCTAGGTGGGGCCCTCCCGAGCTGGCTCTGGGGGGGTTGCTAGGGCCAGTGCACACAGGGCTTCTTCAGGCCAAATCAGCCTTCTCCGCGAAGGAGAAGACGTTTGGAGTTGGTTTCCAGCGGCGGAGACCACCAGCCAAGCAGCAGTGCCCACGGAGCCAGAGGCAGCCCAGACCCTCCCTGGCCCTATGGGGAGCCTAGGGCTAGGTGAGAAGCAGGCAGGCGCTGCGCTCCTGAGCCAAGCCGCATCGGGGCTGAGGTTTGTTCCCCGAGCCCAGTTTCCCTTTGCAGAATGCAGCTCCTAGCAGCGCGTTTTGTGCGGTTTCGGAGCTAGGCCCTAGGTGGGGCCCTCCCGAGCTGGCTCTGGGGGGGTTGCTAGGGCCAGTGCACACAGGGCTTCTTCAGGCCAAATCAGCCTTCTCCGCGAAGGAGAAGACGTTTGGAGTTGGTTTCCAGCGGCGGAGACCACCAGCCAAGCAGCAGTGCCCACGGAGCCAGAGGCAGCTCAGACCCTCCCTGGCCCTATTGGGAGCCTAGGGCTAGGTGAGAACCAGGCAGGCGCTGCGCTCCTGAGCCAAGCCGCATCGGGGCTGAGGTTTGTTCCCCGAGCCCAGTTTCCCTTTGCAGAATGCAGCTCCTAGCAGCGCGTTTTGTGCGGTTTCGGAGCTAGGCCCTAGGTGGGGCCCTCCCGAGCTGGCTCTGGGGGGGTTGCTAGGGCCAGTGCACACAGGGCTTCTTCAGGCCAAATCAGCCTTCTCCGCGAAGGAGAAGACGTTTGGAGTTGGTTTCCAGCGGCGGAGACCACCAGCCAAGCAGCAGTGCCCACGGAGCCAGAGGCAGCCCAGACCCTCCTTGGCCCTATGGGCAGCCTAGGGCTAGGTGAGAACCAGGCAGGCGCTGCGCTCCTGAGCCAAGCCGCATCGGGGCTGAGGTTTGTTCCCCGAGCCCAGTTTCCCTTTGCAGAATGCAGCTCCTAGCAGCGCGTTTTGTGCGGTTTCGGAGCTAGGCCCTAGGTGGGGCCCTCCCGAGCTGGCTCTGGGGGGGTTGCTAGGGCCAGTGCACACAGGGCTTCTTCAGGCCAAATCAGCCTTCTCCGCGAAGGAGAAGACGTTTGGAGTTGGTTTCCAGCGGCGGAGACCACCAGCCAAGCAGCAGTGCCCACGGAGCCAGAGGCAGCCCAGACCCTCCTTGGCCCTATGGGGAGCCTAGGGCTAGGTGAGAACCAGGCAGGCGCTGCGCTCCTGAGCCAAGCCGCATCGGGGCTGAGGTTTGTTCCCCGAGCCCAGTTTCCCTTTGCAGAATGCAGCTCCTAGCAGCGCGTTTTGTGCGGTTTCGGAGCTAGGCCCTAGGTGGGGCCCTCCCGAGCTGGCTCTGGGGGGGTTGCTAGGGCCAGTGCACACAGGGCTTCTTCAGGCCAAATCAGCCTTCTCCGCGAAGGAGAAGACGTTTGGAGTTGGTTTCCAGCGGCGGAGACCACCAGCCAAGCAGCAGTGCCCACGGAGCCAGAGGCAGCCCAGACCCTCCCTGGCCCTATGGGGAGCCTAGGGCTAGGTGAGAAGCAGGCAGGCGCTGCGCTCCTGAGCCAAGCCGCATCGGGGCTGAGGTTTGTTCCCCGAGCCCAGTTTCCCTTTGCAGAATGCAGCTCCTAGCAGCGCGTTTTGTGCGGTTTCGGAGCTAGGCCCTAGGTGGGGCCCTCCCGAGCTGGCTCTGGGGGGGTTGCTAGGGCCAGTGCACACAGGGCTTCTTCAGGCCAAATCAACCTTCTCCGCGAAGGAGAAGACGTTTGGAGTTGGTTTCCAGCGGCGGAGACCACCAGCCAAGCAGCAGTGCCCACGGAGCCAGAGGCAGCTCAGACCCTCCCTGGCCCTATTGGGAGCCTAGGGCTAGGTGAGAACCAGGCAGGCGCTGCGCTCCTGAGCCAAGCCGCATCGGGGCTGAGGTTTGTTCCCCGAGCCCAGTTTCCCTTTGCAGAATGCAGCTCCTAGCAGCGCGTTTTGTGCGGTTTCGGAGCTAGGCCCTAGGTGGGGCCCTCCCGAGCTGGCTCTGGGGGGGTTGCTAGGGCCAGTGCACACAGGGCTTCTTCAGGCCAAATCAGCCTTCTCCGCGAAGGAGAAGACGTTTGGAGTTGGTTTCCAGCGGCGGAGACCACCAGCCAAGCAGCAGTGCCCACGGAGCCAGAGGCAGCCCAGACCCTCCCTGGCCCTATGGGCAGCCTAGGGCTAGGTGAGAACCAGGCAGGCGCTGCGCTCCTGAGCCAAGCCGCATCGGGGCTGAGGTTTGTTCCCCGAGCCCAGTTTCCCTTTGCAGAATGCAGCTCCTAGCAGCGCGTTTTGTGCGGTTTCGGAGCTAGGCCCTAGGTGGGGCCCTCCCGAGCTGGCTCTGGGGGGGTTGCTAGGGCCAGTGCACACAGGGCTTCTTCAGGCCAAATCAGCCTTCTCCGCGAAGGAGAAGACGTTTGGAGTTGGTTTCCAGCGGCGGAGACCACCAGCCAAGCAGCAGTGCCCACGGAGCCAGAGGCAGCCCAGACCCTCCCTGGCCCTATGGGGAGCCTAGGGCTAGGTGAGAAGCAGGCAGGCGCTGCGCTCCTGAGCCAAGCCGCATCGGGGCTGAGGTTTGTTCCCCGAGCCCAGTTTCCCTTTGCAGAATGCAGCTCCTAGCAGCGCGTTTTGTGCGGTTTCGGAGCTAGGCCCTAGGTGGGGCCCTCCCGAGCTGGCTCTGGGGGGGTTGCTAGGGCCAGTGCACACAGGGCTTCTTCAGGCCAAATCAGCCTTCTCCGCGAAGGAGAAGACGTTTGGAGTTGGTTTCCAGCGGCGGAGACCACCAGCCAAGCAGCAGTGCCCACGGAGCCAGAGGCAGCCCAGACCCTCCTTGGCCCTATGGGGAGCCTAGGGCTAGGTGAGAACCAGGCAGGCGCTGCGCTCCTGAGCCAAGCCGCATCGGGGCTGAGGTTTGTTCCCCGAGCCCAGTTTCCCTTTGCAGAATGCAGCTCCTAGCAGCGCGTTTTGTGCGGTTTCGGAGCTAGGCCCTAGGTGGGGCCCTCCCGAGCTGGCTCTGGGGGGGTTGCTAGGGCCAGTGCACACAGGGCTTCTTCAGGCCAAATCAGCCTTCTCCGCGAAGGAGAAGACGTTTGGAGTTGGTTTCCAGCGGCGGAGACCACCAGCCAAGCAGCAGTGCCCACGGAGCCAGAGGCAGCTCAGACCCTCCTTGGCCCTATGGGGAGCCTAGGGCTAGGTGAGAACCAGGCAGGCGCTGCGCTCCTGAGCCAAGCCGCATCGGGGCTGAGGTTTGTTCCCCGAGCCCAGTTTCCCTTTGCAGAATGCAGCTCCTAGCAGCGCGTTTTGTGCGGTTTCGGAGCTAGGCCCTAGGTGGGGCCCTCCCGAGCTGGCTCTGGGGGGGTTGCTAGGGCCAGTGCACACAGGGCTTCTTCAGGCCAAATCAGCCTTCTCCGCGAAGGAGAAGACGTTTGGAGTTGGTTTCCAGCGGCGGAGACCACCAGCCAAGCAGCAGTGCCCACGGAGCCAGAGGCAGCCCAGACCCTCCTTGGCCCTATGGGCAGCCTAGGGCTAGGTGAGAACCAGGCAGGCGCTGCGCTCCTGAGCCAAGCCGCATCGGGGCTGAGGTTTGTTCCCCGAGCCCAGTTTCCCTTTGCAGAATGCAGCTCCTAGCAGCGCGTTTTGTGCGGTTTCGGAGCTAGGCCCTAGGTGGGGCCCTCCCGAGCTGGCTCTGGGGGGGTTGCTAGGGCCAGTGCACACAGGGCTTCTTCAGGCCAAATCAGCCTTCTCCGCGAAGGAGAAGACGTTTGGAGTTGGTTTCCAGCGGCGGAGACCACCAGCCAAGCAGCAGTGCCCACGGAGCCAGAGGCAGCTCAGACCCTCCCTGGCCCTATGGGGAGCCTAGGGCTAGGTGAGAACCAGGCAGGCGCTGCGCTCCTGAGCCAAGCCGCATCGGGGCTGAGGTTTGTTCCCCGAGCCCAGTTTCCCTTTGCAGAATGCAGCTCCTAGCAGCGCGTTTTGTGCGGTTTCGGAGCTAGGCCCTAGGTGGGGCCCTCCCGAGCTGGCTCTGGGGGGGTTGCTAGGGCCAGTGCACACAGGGCTTCTTCAGGCCAAATCAGCCTTCTCCGCGAAGGAGAAGACGTTTGGAGTTGGTTTCCAGCGGCGGAGACCACCAGCCAAGCAGCAGTGCCCACGGAGCCAGAGGCAGCCCAGACCCTCCTTGGCCCTATGGGGAGCCTAGGGCTAGGTGAGAACCAGGCAGGCGCTGCGCTCCTGAGCCAAGCCGCATCGGGGCTGAGGTTTGTTCCCCGAGCCCAGTTTCCCTTTGCAGAATGCAGCTCCTAGCAGCGCGTTTTGTGCGGTTTCGGAGCTAGGCCCTAGGTGGGGCCCTCCCGAGCTGGCTCTGGGGGGGTTGCTAGGGCCAGTGCACACAGGGCTTCTTCAGGCCAAATCAGCCTTCTCCGCGAAGGAGAAGACGTTTGGAGTTGGTTTCCAGCGGCGGAGACCACCAGCCAAGCAGCAGTGCCCACGGAGCCAGAGGCAGCCCAGACCCTCCTTGGCCCTATGGGCAGCCTAGGGCTAGGTGAGAAGCAGGCAGGCGCTGCGCTCCTGAGCCAAGCCGCATCGGGGCTGAGGTTTGTTCCCCGAGCCCAGTTTCCCTTTGCAGAATGCAGCTCCTAGCAGCGCGTTTTGTGCGGTTTCGGAGCTAGGCCCTAGGTGGGGCCCTCCCGAGCTGGCTCTGGGGGGGTTGCTAGGGCCAGTGCACACAGGGCTTCTTCAGGCCAAATCAGCCTTCTCCGCGAAGGAGAAGACGTTTGGAGTTGGTTTCCAGCGGCGGAGACCACCAGCCAAGCAGCAGTGCCCACGGAGCCAGAGGCAGCCCAGACCCTCCCTGGCCCTATGGGGAGCCTAGGGCTAGGTGAGAAGCAGGCAGGCGCTGCGCTCCTGAGCCAAGCCGCATCGGGGCTGAGGTTTGTTCCCCGAGCCCAGTTTCCCTTTGCAGAATGCAGCTCCTAGCAGCGCGTTTTGTGCGGTTTCGGAGCTAGGCCCTAGGTGGGGCCCTCCCGAGCTGGCTCTGGGGGGGTTGCTAGGGCCAGTGCACACAGGGCTTCTTCAGGCCAAATCAGCCTTCTCCGCGAAGGAGAAGACGTTTGGAGTTGGTTTCCAGCGGCGGAGACCACCAGCCAAGCAGCAGTGCCCACGGAGCCAGAGGCAGCCCAGACCCTCCCTGGCCCTATGGGGAGCCTAGGGCTAGGTGAGAACCAGGCAGGCGCTGCGCTCCTGAGCCAAGCCGCATCGGGGCTGAGGTTTGTTCCCCGAGCCCAGTTTCCCTTTGCAGAATGCAGCTCCTAGCAGCGCGTTTTGTGCGGTTTCGGAGCTCGGCCCTAGGTGGGGCCCTCCCGAGCTGGCTCTGGGGCGGTTGCTAGGGCCAGTGCACACAGGGCTTCTTCAGGCCAAATCAGCCTTCTCCGCGAAGGAGAAGACGTTTGGAGTTGGTTTCCAGCGGCGGAGACCACCAGCCAAGCAGCAGTGCCCACGGAGCCAGAGGCAGCCCAGACCCTCCCTGGCCCTATGGGCAGCCTAGGGCTAGGTGAGAACCAGGCAGGCGCTGCGCTCCTGAGCCAAGCCGCATCGGGGCTGAGGTTTGTTCCCCGAGCCCAGTTTCCCTTTGCAGAATGCAGCTCCTAGCAGCGCGTTTTGTGCGGTTTCGGAGCTAGGCCCTAGGTGGGGCCCTCCCGAGCTGGCTCTGGGGGGGTTGCTAGGGCCAGTGCACACAGGGCTTCTTCAGGCCAAATCAGCCTTCTCCGCGAAGGAGAAGACGTTTGGAGTTGGTTTCCAGCGGCGGAGACCACCAGCCAAGCAGCAGTGCCCACGGAGCCAGAGGCAGCCCAGACCCTCCTTGGCCCTATGGGCAGCCTAGGGCTAGGTGAGAAGCAGGTAGGCGCTGCGCTCCTGAGCCAAGCCGCATCGGGGCTGAGGTTTGTTCCCCGAGCCCAGTTTCCCTTTGCAGAATGCAGCTCCTAGCAGCGCGTTTTGTGCGGTTTCGGAGCTAGGCCCTAGGTGGGGCCCTCCCGAGCTGGCTCTGGGGGGGTTGCCAGGGCCAGTGCACACAGGGCTTCTTCAGGCCAAATCAGCCTTCTCCGCGAAGGAGAAGACGTTTGGAGTTGGTTTCCAGCGGCGGAGACCACCAGCCAAGCAGCAGTGCCCACGGAGCCAGAGGCAGCCCAGACCCTCCCTGGCCCTATGGGCAGCCTAGGGCTAGGTGAGAACCAGGCAGGCGCTGCGCTCCTGAGCCAAGCCGCATCGGGGCTGAGGTTTGTTCCCCGAGCCCAGTTTCCCTTTGCAGAATGCAGCTCCTAGCAGCGCGTTTTGTGCGGTTTCGGAGCTAGGCCCTAGGTGGGGCCCTCCCGAGCTGGCTCTGGGGGGGTTGCTAGGGCCAGTGCACACAGGGCTTCTTCAGGCCAAATCAGCCTTCTCCGCGAAGGAGAAGACGTTTGGAGTTGGTTTCCAGCGGCGGAGACCACCAGCCAAGCAGCAGTGCCCACGGAGCCAGAGGCAGCCCAGACCCTCCCTGGCCCTATGGGCAGCCTAGGGCTAGGTGAGAACCAGGCAGGCGCTGCGCTCCTGAGCCAAGCCGCATCGGGGCTGAGGTTTGTTCCCCGAGCCCAGTTTCCCTTTGCAGAATGCAGCTCCTAGCAGCGCGTTTTGTGCGGTTTCGGAGCTAGGCCCTAGGTGGGGCCCTCCCGAGCTGGCTCTGGGGGGGTTGCTAGGGCCAGTGCACACAGGGCTTCTTCAGGCCAAATCAGCCTTCTCCGCGAAGGAGAAGACGTTTGGAGTTGGTTTCCAGCGGCGGAGACCACCAGCCAAGCAGCAGTGCCCACGGAGCCAGAGGCAGCCCAGACCCTCCTTGGCCCTATGGGGAGCCTAGGGCTAGGTGAGAACCAGGCAGGCGCTGCGCTCCTGAGCCAAGCCGCATCGGGGCTGAGGTTTGTTCCCCGAGCCCAGTTTCCCTTTGCAGAATGCAGCTCCTAGCAGCGCGTTTTGTGCGGTTTCGGAGCTAGGCCCTAGGTGGGGCCCTCCCGAGCTGGCTCTGGGGGGGTTGCTAGGGCCAGTGCACACAGGGCTTCTTCAGGCCAAATCAGCCTTCTCCGCGAAGGAGAAGACGTTTGGAGTTGGTTTCCAGCGGCGGAGACCACCAGCCAAGCAGCAGTGCCCACGGAGCCAGAGGCAGCCCAGACCCTCCCTGGCCCTATGGGGAGCCTAGGGCTAGGTGAGAAGCAGGCAGGCGCTGCGCTCCTGAGCCAAGCCGCATCGGGGCTGAGGTTTGTTCCCCGAGCCCAGTTTCCCTTTGCAGAATGCAGCTCCTAGCAGCGCGTTTTGTGCGGTTTCGGAGCTAGGCCCTAGGTGGGGCCCTCCCGAGCTGGCTCTGGGGGGGTTGCTAGGGCCAGTGCACACAGGGCTTCTTCAGGCCAAATCAGCCTTCTCCGCGAAGGAGAAGACGTTTGGAGTTGGTTTCCAGCGGCGGAGACCACCAGCCAAGCAGCAGTGCCCACGGAGCCAGAGGCAGCTCAGACCCTCCCTGGCCCTATTGGGAGCCTAGGGCTAGGTGAGAACCAGGCAGGCGCTGCGCTCCTGAGCCAAGCCGCATCGGGGCTGAGGTTTGTTCCCCGAGCCCAGTTTCCCTTTGCAGAATGCAGCTCCTAGCAGCGCGTTTTGTGCGGTTTCGGAGCTAGGCCCTAGGTGGGGCCCTCCCGAGCTGGCTCTGGGGGGGTTGCTAGGGCCAGTGCACACAGGGCTTCTTCAGGCCAAATCAGCCTTCTCCGCGAAGGAGAAGACGTTTGGAGTTGGTTTCCAGCGGCGGAGACCACCAGCCAAGCAGCAGTGCCCACGGAGCCAGAGGCAGCCCAGACCCTCCTTGGCCCTATGGGCAGCCTAGGGCTAGGTGAGAACCAGGCAGGCGCTGCGCTCCTGAGCCAAGCCGCATCGGGGCTGAGGTTTGTTCCCCGAGCCCAGTTTCCCTTTGCAGAATGCAGCTCCTAGCAGCGCGTTTTGTGCGGTTTCGGAGCTAGGCCCTAGGTGGGGCCCTCCCGAGCTGGCTCTGGGGGGGTTGCTAGGGCCAGTGCACACAGGGCTTCTTCAGGCCAAATCAGCCTTCTCCGCGAAGGAGAAGACGTTTGGAGTTGGTTTCCAGCGGCGGAGACCACCAGCCAAGCAGCAGTGCCCACGGAGCCAGAGGCAGCCCAGACCCTCCTTGGCCCTATGGGGAGCCTAGGGCTAGGTGAGAACCAGGCAGGCGCTGCGCTCCTGAGCCAAGCCGCATCGGGGCTGAGGTTTGTTCCCCGAGCCCAGTTTCCCTTTGCAGAATGCAGCTCCTAGCAGCGCGTTTTGTGCGGTTTCGGAGCTAGGCCCTAGGTGGGGCCCTCCCGAGCTGGCTCTGGGGGGGTTGCTAGGGCCAGTGCACACAGGGCTTCTTCAGGCCAAATCAGCCTTCTCCGCGAAGGAGAAGACGTTTGGAGTTGGTTTCCAGCGGCGGAGACCACCAGCCAAGCAGCAGTGCCCACGGAGCCAGAGGCAGCCCAGACCCTCCCTGGCCCTATGGGGAGCCTAGGGCTAGGTGAGAAGCAGGCAGGCGCTGCGCTCCTGAGCCAAGCCGCATCGGGGCTGAGGTTTGTTCCCCGAGCCCAGTTTCCCTTTGCAGAATGCAGCTCCTAGCAGCGCGTTTTGTGCGGTTTCGGAGCTAGGCCCTAGGTGGGGCCCTCCCGAGCTGGCTCTGGGGGGGTTGCTAGGGCCAGTGCACACAGGGCTTCTTCAGGCCAAATCAGCCTTCTCCGCGAAGGAGAAGACGTTTGGAGTTGGTTTCCAGCGGCGGAGACCACCAGCCAAGCAGCAGTGCCCACGGAGCCAGAGGCAGCTCAGACCCTCCCTGGCCCTATGGGGAGCCTAGGGCTAGGTGAGAACCAGGTAGGCGCTGCGCTCCTGAGCCAAGCCGCATCGGGGCTGAGGTTTGTTCCCCGAGCCCAGTTTCCCTTTGCAGAATGCAGCTCCTAGCAGCGCGTTTTGTGCGGTTTCGGAGCTAGGCCCTAGGTGGGGCCCTCCCGAGCTGGCTCTGGGGGGGTTGCTAGGGCCAGTGCACACAGGGCTTCTTCAGGCCAAATCAGCCTTCTCCGCGAAGGAGAAGACGTTTGGAGTTGGTTTCCAGCGGCGGAGACCACCAGCCAAGCAGCAGTGCCCACGGAGCCAGAGGCAGCCCAGACCCTCCCTGGCCCTATGGGCAGCCTAGGGCTAGGTGAGAACCAGGCAGGCGCTGCGCTCCTGAGCCAAGCCGCATCGGGGCTGAGGTTTGTTCCCCGAGCCCAGTTTCCCTTTGCAGAATGCAGCTCCTAGCAGCGCGTTTTGTGCGGTTTCGGAGCTAGGCCCTAGGTGGGGCCCTCCCGAGCTGGCTCTGGGGGGGTTGCTAGGGCCAGTGCACACAGGGCTTCTTCAGGCCAAATCAGCCTTCTCCGCGAAGGAGAAGACGTTTGGAGTTGGTTTCCAGCGGCGGAGACCACCAGCCAAGCAGCAGTGCCCACGGAGCCAGAGGCAGCCCAGACCCTCCCTGGCCCTATGGGGAGCCTAGGGCTAGGTGAGAAGCAGGCAGGCGCTGCGCTCCTGAGCCAAGCCGCATCGGGGCTGAGGTTTGTTCCCCGAGCCCAGTTTCCCTTTGCAGAATGCAGCTCCTAGCAGCGCGTTTTGTGCGGTTTCGGAGCTAGGCCCTAGGTGGGGCCCTCCCGAGCTGGCTCTGGGGGGGTTGCTAGGGCCAGTGCACACAGGGCTTCTTCAGGCCAAATCAGCCTTCTCCGCGAAGGAGAAGACGTTTGGAGTTGGTTTCCAGCGGCGGAGACCACCAGCCAAGCAGCAGTGCCCACGGAGCCAGAGGCAGCCCAGACCCTCCTTGGCCCTATGGGGAGCCTAGGGCTAGGTGAGAACCAGGCAGGCGCTGCGCTCCTGAGCCAAGCCGCATCGGGGCTGAGGTTTGTTCCCCGAGCCCAGTTTCCCTTTGCAGAATGCAGCTCCTAGCAGCGCGTTTTGTGCGGTTTCGGAGCTAGGCCCTAGGTGGGGCCCTCCCGAGCTGGCTCTGGGGGGGTTGCTAGGGCCAGTGCACACAGGGCTTCTTCAGGCCAAATCAGCCTTCTCCGCGAAGGAGAAGACGTTTGGAGTTGGTTTCCAGCGGCGGAGACCACCAGCCAAGCAGCAGTGCCCACGGAGCCAGAGGCAGCTCAGACCCTCCTTGGCCCTATGGGGAGCCTAGGGCTAGGTGAGAACCAGGCAGGCGCTGCGCTCCTGAGCCAAGCCGCATCGGGGCTGAGGTTTGTTCCCCGAGCCCAGTTTCCCTTTGCAGAATGCAGCTCCTAGCAGCGCGTTTTGTGCGGTTTCGGAGCTAGGCCCTAGGTGGGGCCCTCCCGAGCTGGCTCTGGGGGGGTTGCTAGGGCCAGTGCACACAGGGCTTCTTCAGGCCAAATCAGCCTTCTCCGCGAAGGAGAAGACGTTTGGAGTTGGTTTCCAGCGGCGGAGACCACCAGCCAAGCAGCAGTGCCCACGGAGCCAGAGGCAGCCCAGACCCTCCTTGGCCCTATGGGCAGCCTAGGGCTAGGTGAGAACCAGGCAGGCGCTGTGCTCCTGAGCCAAGCCGCATCGGGGCTGAGGTTTGTTCCCCGAGCCCAGTTTCCCTTTGCAGAATGCAGCTCCTAGCAGCGCGTTTTGTGCGGTTTCGGAGCTAGGCCCTAGGTGGGGCCCTCCCGAGCTGGCTCTGGGGGGGTTGCTAGGGCCAGTGCACACAGGGCTTCTTCAGGCCAAATCAGCCTTCTCCGCGAAGGAGAAGACGTTTGGAGTTGGTTTCCAGCGGCGGAGACCACCAGCCAAGCAGCAGTGCCCACGGAGCCAGAGGCAGCTCAGACCCTCCCTGGCCCTATGGGGAGCCTAGGGCTAGGTGAGAAGCAGGCAGGCGCTGCGCTCCTGAGCCAAGCCGCATCGGGGCTGAGGTTTGTTCCCCGAGCCCAGTTTCCCTTTGCAGAATGCAGCTCCTAGCAGCGCGTTTTGTGCGGTTTCGGAGCTAGGCCCTAGGTGGGGCCCTCCCGAGCTGGCTCTGGGGGGGTTGCTAGGGCCAGTGCACACAGGGCTTCTTCAGGCCAAATCAGCCTTCTCCGCGAAGGAGAAGACGTTTGGAGTTGGTTTCCAGCGGCGGAGACCACCAGCCAAGCAGCAGTGCCCACGGAGCCAGAGGCAGCCCAGACCCTCCCTGGCCCTATGGGGAGCCTAGGGCTAGGTGAGAAGCAGGCAGGCGCTGCGCTCCTGAGCCAAGCCGCATCGGGGCTGAGGTTTGTTCCCCGAGCCCAGTTTCCCTTTGCAGAATGCAGCTCCTAGCAGCGCGTTTTGTGCGGTTTCGGAGCTCGGCCCTAGGTGGGGCCCTCCCGAGCTGGCTCTGGGGGGGTTGCTAGGGCCAGTGCACACAGGGCTTCTTCAGGCCAAATCAGCCTTCTCCGCGAAGGAGAAGACGTTTGGAGTTGGTTTCCAGCGGCGGAGACCACCAGCCAAGCAGCAGTGCCCACGGAGCCAGAGGCAGCCCAGACCCTCCCTGGCCCTATGGGCAGCCTAGGGCTAGGTGAGAACCAGGCAGGCGCTGCGCTCCTGAGCCAAGCCGCATCGGGGCTGAGGTTTGTTCCCCGAGCCCAGTTTCCCTTTGCAGAATGCAGCTCCTAGCAGCGCGTTTTGTGCGGTTTCGGAGCTAGGCCCTAGGTGGGGCCCTCCCGAGCTGGCTCTGGGGGGGTTGCTAGGGCCAGTGCACACAGGGCTTCTTCAGGCCAAATCAGCCTTCTCCGCGAAGGAGAAGACGTTTGGAGTTGGTTTCCAGCGGCGGAGACCACCAGCCAAGCAGCAGTGCCCACGGAGCCAGAGGCAGCCCAGACCCTCCTTGGCCCTATGGGCAGCCTAGGGCTAGGTGAGAAGCAGGTAGGCGCTGCGCTCCTGAGCCAAGCCGCATCGGGGCTGAGGTTTGTTCCCCGAGCCCAGTTTCCCTTTGCAGAATGCAGCTCCTAGCAGCGCGTTTTGTGCGGTTTCGGAGCTAGGCCCTAGGTGGGGCCCTCCCGAGCTGGCTCTGGGGGGGTTGCCAGGGCCAGTGCACACAGGGCTTCTTCAGGCCAAATCAGCCTTCTCCGCGAAGGAGAAGACGTTTGGAGTTGGTTTCCAGCGGCGGAGACCACCAGCCAAGCAGCAGTGCCCACGGAGCCAGAGGCAGCCCAGACCCTCCCTGGCCCTATGGGCAGCCTAGGGCTAGGTGAGAACCAGGCAGGCGCTGCGCTCCTGAGCCAAGCCGCATCGGGGCTGAGGTTTGTTCCCCGAGCCCAGTTTCCCTTTGCAGAATGCAGCTCCTAGCAGCGCGTTTTGTGCGGTTTCGGAGCTAGGCCCTAGGTGGGGCCCTCCCGAGCTGGCTCTGGGGGGGTTGCTAGGGCCAGTGCACACAGGGCTTCTTCAGGCCAAATCAGCCTTCTCCGCGAAGGAGAAGACGTTTGGAGTTGGTTTCCAGCGGCGGAGACCACCAGCCAAGCAGCAGTGCCCACGGAGCCAGAGGCAGCCCAGACCCTCCCTGGCCCTATGGGCAGCCTAGGGCTAGGTGAGAACCAGGCAGGCGCTGCGCTCCTGAGCCAAGCCGCATCGGGGCTGAGGTTTGTTCCCCGAGCCCAGTTTCCCTTTGCAGAATGCAGCTCCTAGCAGCGCGTTTTGTGCGGTTTCGGAGCTAGGCCCTAGGTGGGGCCCTCCCGAGCTGGCTCTGGGGGGGTTGCTAGGGCCAGTGCACACAGGGCTTCTTCAGGCCAAATCAGCCTTCTCCGCGAAGGAGAAGACGTTTGGAGTTGGTTTCCAGCGGCGGAGACCACCAGCCAAGCAGCAGTGCCCACGGAGCCAGAGGCAGCCCAGACCCTCCTTGGCCCTATGGGGAGCCTAGGGCTAGGTGAGAACCAGGCAGGCGCTGCGCTCCTGAGCCAAGCCGCATCGGGGCTGAGGTTTGTTCCCCGAGCCCAGTTTCCCTTTGCAGAATGCAGCTCCTAGCAGCGCGTTTTGTGCGGTTTCGGAGCTAGGCCCTAGGTGGGGCCCTCCCGAGCTGGCTCTGGGGGGGTTGCTAGGGCCAGTGCACACAGGGCTTCTTCAGGCCAAATCAGCCTTCTCCGCGAAGGAGAAGACGTTTGGAGTTGGTTTCCAGCGGCGGAGACCACCAGCCAAGCAGCAGTGCCCACGGAGCCAGAGGCAGCCCAGACCCTCCCTGGCCCTATGGGGAGCCTAGGGCTAGGTGAGAAGCAGGCAGGCGCTGCGCTCCTGAGCCAAGCCGCATCGGGGCTGAGGTTTGTTCCCCGAGCCCAGTTTCCCTTTGCAGAATGCAGCTCCTAGCAGCGCGTTTTGTGCGGTTTCGGAGCTAGGCCCTAGGTGGGGCCCTCCCGAGCTGGCTCTGGGGGGGTTGCTAGGGCCAGTGCACACAGGGCTTCTTCAGGCCAAATCAGCCTTCTCCGCGAAGGAGAAGACGTTTGGAGTTGGTTTCCAGCGGCGGAGACCACCAGCCAAGCAGCAGTGCCCACGGAGCCAGAGGCAGCTCAGACCCTCCCTGGCCCTATTGGGAGCCTAGGGCTAGGTGAGAACCAGGCAGGCGCTGCGCTCCTGAGCCAAGCCGCATCGGGGCTGAGGTTTGTTCCCCGAGCCCAGTTTCCCTTTGCAGAATGCAGCTCCTAGCAGCGCGTTTTGTGCGGTTTCGGAGCTAGGCCCTAGGTGGGGCCCTCCCGAGCTGGCTCTGGGGGGGTTGCTAGGGCCAGTGCACACAGGGCTTCTTCAGGCCAAATCAGCCTTCTCCGCGAAGGAGAAGACGTTTGGAGTTGGTTTCCAGCGGCGGAGACCACCAGCCAAGCAGCAGTGCCCACGGAGCCAGAGGCAGCCCAGACCCTCCTTGGCCCTATGGGCAGCCTAGGGCTAGGTGAGAACCAGGCAGGCGCTGCGCTCCTGAGCCAAGCCGCATCGGGGCTGAGGTTTGTTCCCCGAGCCCAGTTTCCCTTTGCAGAATGCAGCTCCTAGCAGCGCGTTTTGTGCGGTTTCGGAGCTAGGCCCTAGGTGGGGCCCTCCCGAGCTGGCTCTGGGGGGGTTGCTAGGGCCAGTGCACACAGGGCTTCTTCAGGCCAAATCAGCCTTCTCCGCGAAGGAGAAGACGTTTGGAGTTGGTTTCCAGCGGCGGAGACCACCAGCCAAGCAGCAGTGCCCACGGAGCCAGAGGCAGCCCAGACCCTCCCTGGCCCTATGGGGAGCCTAGGGCTAGGTGAGAAGCAGGCAGGCGCTGCGCTCCTGAGCCAAGCCGCATCGGGGCTGAGGTTTGTTCCCCGAGCCCAGTTTCCCTTTGCAGAATGCAGCTCCTAGCAGCGCGTTTTGTGCGGTTTCGGAGCTAGGCCCTAGGTGGGGCCCTCCCGAGCTGGCTCTGGGGGGGTTGCTAGGGCCAGTGCACACAGGGCTTCTTCAGGCCAAATCAGCCTTCTCCGCGAAGGAGAAGACGTTTGGAGTTGGTTTCCAGCGGCGGAGACCACCAGCCAAGCAGCAGTGCCCACGGAGCCAGAGGCAGCTCAGACCCTCCATGGCCCTATTGGGAGCCTAGGGCTAGGTGAGAAGCAGGCAGGCGCTGCGCTCCTGAGCCAAGCCGCATCGGGGCTGAGGTTTGTTCCCCGAGCCCAGTTTCCCTTTGCAGAATGCAGCTCCTAGCAGCGCGTTTTGTGCGGTTTCGGAGCTAGGCCCTAGGTGGGGCCCTCCCGAGCTGGCTCTGGGGGGGTTGCTAGGGCCAGTGCACACAGGGCTTCTTCAGGCCAAATCAGCCTTCTCCGCGAAGGAGAAGACGTTTGGAGTTGGTTTCCAGCGGCGGAGACCACCAGCCAAGCAGCAGTGCCCACGGAGCCAGAGGCAGCTCAGACCCTCCTTGGCCCTATGGGGAGCCTAGGGCTAGGTGAGAAGCAGGCAGGCGCTGCGCTCCTGAGCCAAGCCGCATCGGGGCTGAGGTTTGTTCCCCGAGCCCAGTTTCCCTTTGCAGAATGCAGCTCCTAGCAGCGCGTTTTGTGCGGTTTCGGAGCTAGGCCCTAGGTGGGGCCCTCCCGAGCTGGCTCTGGGGGGGTTGCTAGGGCCAGTGCACACAGGGCTTCTTCAGGCCAAATCAGCCTTCTCCGCGAAGGAGAAGACGTTTGGAGTTGGTTTCCAGCGGCGGAGACCACCAGCCAAGCAGCAGTGCCCACGGAGCCAGAGGCAGCTCAGACCCTCCTTGGCCCTATGGGGAGCCTAGGGCTAGGTGAGAACCAGGCAGGCGCTGCGCTCCTGAGCCAAGCCGCATCGGGGCTGAGGTTTGTTCCCCGAGCCCAGTTTCCCTTTGCAGAATGCAGCTCCTAGCAGCGCGTTTTGTGCGGTTTCGGAGCTAGGCCCTAGGTGGGGCCCTCCCGAGCTGGCTCTGGGGGGGTTGCTAGGGCCAGTGCACACAGGGCTTCTTCAGGCCAAATCAGCCTTCTCCGCGAAGGAGAAGACGTTTGGAGTTGGTTTCCAGCGGCGGAGACCACCAGCCAAGCAGCAGTGCCCACGGAGCCAGAGGCAGCCCAGACCCTCCTTGGCCCTATGGGGAGCCTAGGGCTAGGTGAGAAGCAGGCAGGCGCTGCGCTCCTGAGCCAAGCCGCATCGGGGCTGAGGTTTGTTCCCCGAGCCCAGTTTCCCTTTGCAGAATGCAGCTCCTAGCAGCGCGTTTTGTGCGGTTTCGGAGCTAGGCCCTAGGTGGGGCCCTCCCGAGCTGGCTCTGGGGGGGTTGCTAGGGCCAGTGCACACAGGGCTTCTTCAGGCCAAATCAGCCTTCTCCGCGAAGGAGAAGACGTTTGGAGTTGGTTTCCAGCGGCGGAGACCACCAGCCAAGCAGCAGTGTCCACGGAGCCAGAGGCAGCCCAGACCCTCCCTGGCCCTATGGGCAGCCTAGGGCTAGGTGAGAAGCAGGCAGGCGCTGCGCTCCTGAGCCAAGCCGCATCGGGGCTGAGGTTTGTTCCCCGAGCCCAGTTTCCCTTTGCAGAATGCAGCTCCTAGCAGCGCGTTTTGTGCGGTTTCGGAGCTAGGCCCTAGGTGGGGCCCTCCCGAGCTGGCTCTGGGGGGGTTGCTAGGGCCAGTGCACACAGGGCTTCTTCAGGCCAAATCAGCCTTCTCCGCGAAGGAGAAGACGTTTGGAGTTGGTTTCCAGCGGCGGAGACCACCAGCCAAGCAGCAGTGCCCACGGAGCCAGAGGCAGCCCAGACCCTCCCTGGCCCTATGGGCAGCCTAGGGCTAGGTGAGAACCAGGCAGGCGCTGCGCTCCTGAGCCAAGCCGCATCGGGGCTGAGGTTTGTTCCCCGAGCCCAGTTTCCCTTTGCAGAATGCAGCTCCTAGCAGCGCGTTTTGTGCGGTTTCGGAGCTAGGCCCTAGGTGGGGCCCTCCCGAGCTGGCTCTGGGGGGGTTGCTAGGGCCAGTGCACACAGGGCTTCTTCAGGCCAAATCAGCCTTCTCCGCGAAGGAGAAGACGTTTGGAGTTGGTTTCCAGCGGCGGAGACCACCAGCCAAGCAGCAGTGCCCACGGAGCCAGAGGCAGCCCAGACCCTCCCTGGCCCTATGGGCAGCCTAGGGCTAGGTGAGAACCAGGCAGGCGCTGCGCTCCTGAGCCAAGCCGCATCGGGGCTGAGGTTTGTTCCCCGAGCCCAGTTTCCCTTTGCAGAATGCAGCTCCTAGCAGCGCATTTTGTGCGGTTTCGGAGCTAGGCCCTAGGTGGGGCCCTCCCGAGCTGGCTCTGGGGGGGTTGCTAGGGCCAGTGCACACAGGGCTTCTTCAGGCCAAATCAGCCTTCTCCGCGAAGGAGAAGACGTTTGGAGTTGGTTTCCAGCGGCGGAGACCACCAGCCAAGCAGCAGTGCCCACGGAGCCAGAGGCAGCCCAGACCCTCCCTGGCCCTATGGGGAGCCTAGGGCTAGGTGAGAACCAGGCAGGCGCTGCGCTCCTGAGCCAAGCCGCATCGGGGCTGAGGTTTGTTCCCCGAGCCCAGTTTCCCTTTGCAGAATGCAGCTCCTAGCAGCGCGTTTTGTGCGGTTTCGGAGCTAGGCCCTAGGTGGGGCCCTCCCGAGCTGGCTCTGGGGGGGTTGCTAGGGCCAGTGCACACAGGGCTTCTTCAGGCCAAATCAGCCTTCTCCGCGAAGGAGAAGACGTTTGGAGTTGGTTTCCAGCGGCGGAGACCACCAGCCAAGCAGCAGTGCCCACGGAGCCAGAGGCAGCCCAGACCCTCCTTGGCCCTATGGGGAGCCTAGGGCTAGGTGAGAACCAGGCAGGCGCTGCGCTCCTGAGCCAAGCCGCATCGGGGCTGAGGTTTGTTCCCCGAGCCCAGTTTCCCTTTGCAGAATGCAGCTCCTAGCAGCGCGTTTTGTGCGGTTTCGGAGCTAGGCCCTAGGTGGGGCCCTCCCGAGCTGGCTCTGGGGGGGTTGCTAGGGCCAGTGCACACAGGGCTTCTTCAGGCCAAATCAGCCTTCTCCGCGAAGGAGAAGACGTTTGGAGTTGGTTTCCAGCGGCGGAGACCACCAGCCAAGCAGCAGTGCCCACGGAGCCAGAGGCAGCTCAGACCCTCCTTGGCCCTATGGGGAGCCTAGGGCTAGGTGAGAAGCAGGCAGGCGCTGCGCTCCTGAGCCAAGCCGCATCGGGGCTGAGGTTTGTTCCCCGAGCCCAGTTTCCCTTTGCAGAATGCAGCTCCTAGCAGCGCGTTTTGTGCGGTTTCGGAGCTAGGCCCTAGGTGGGGCCCTCCCGAGCTGGCTCTGGGGGGGTTGCTAGGGCCAGTGCACACAGGGCTTCTTCAGGCCAAATCAGCCTTCTCCGCGAAGGAGAAGACGTTTGGAGTTGGTTTCCAGCGGCGGAGACCACCAGCCAAGCAGCAGTGCCCACGGAGCCAGAGGCAGCCCAGACCCTCCCTGGCCCTATGGGCAGCCTAGGGCTAGGTGAGAACCAGGCAGGCGCTGCGCTCCTGAGCCAAGCCGCATCGGGGCTGAGGTTTGTTCCCCGAGCCCAGTTTCCCTTTGCAGAATGCAGCTCCTAGCAGCGCGTTTTGTGCGGTTTCGGAGCTAGGCCCTAGGTGGGGCCCTCCCGAGCTGGCTCTGGGGGGGTTGCTAGGGCCAGTGCACACAGGGCTTCTTCAGGCCAAATCAGCCTTCTCCGCGAAGGAGAAGACGTTTGGAGTTGGTTTCCAGCGGCGGAGACCACCAGCCAAGCAGCAGTGCCCACGGAGCCAGAGGCAGCCCAGACCCTCCCTGGCCCTATGGGCAGCCTAGGGCTAGGTGAGAACCAGGCAGGCGCTGCGCTCCTGAGCCAAGCCGCATCGGGGCTGAGGTTTGTTCCCCGAGCCCAGTTTCCCTTTGCAGAATGCAGCTCCTAGCAGCGCATTTTGTGCGGTTTCGGAGCTAGGCCCTAGGTGGGGCCCTCCCGAGCTGGCTCTGGGGGGGTTGCTAGGGCCAGTGCACACAGGGCTTCTTCAGGCCAAATCAGCCTTCTCCGCGAAGGAGAAGACGTTTGGAGTTGGTTTCCAGCGGCGGAGACCACCAGCCAAGCAGCAGTGCCCACGGAGCCAGAGGCAGCCCAGACCCTCCCTGGCCCTATGGGGAGCCTAGGGCTAGGTGAGAACCAGGCAGGCGCTGCGCTCCTGAGCCAAGCCGCATCGGGGCTGAGGTTTGTTCCCCGAGCCCAGTTTCCCTTTGCAGAATGCAGCTCCTAGCAGCGCGTTTTGTGCGGTTTCGGAGCTAGGCCCTAGGTGGGGCCCTCCCGAGCTGGCTCTGGGGGGGTTGCTAGGGCCAGTGCACACAGGGCTTCTTCAGGCCAAATCAGCCTTCTCCGCGAAGGAGAAGACGTTTGGAGTTGGTTTCCAGCGGCGGAGACCACCAGCCAAGCAGCAGTGCCCACGGAGCCAGAGGCAGCCCAGACCCTCCTTGGCCCTATGGGGAGCCTAGGGCTAGGTGAGAAGCAGGCAGGCGCTGCGCTCCTGAGCCAAGCCGCATCGGGGCTGAGGTTTGTTCCCCGAGCCCAGTTTCCCTTTGCAGAATGCAGCTCCTAGCAGCGCGTTTTGTGCGGTTTCGGAGCTAGGCCCTAGGTGGGGCCCTCCCGAGCTGGCTCTGGGGGGGTTGCTAGGGCCAGTGCACACAGGGCTTCTTCAGGCCAAATCAGCCTTCTCCGCGAAGGAGAAGACGTTTGGAGTTGGTTTCCAGCGGCGGAGACCACCAGCCAAGCAGCAGTGCCCACGGAGCCAGAGGCAGCTCAGACCCTCCTTGGCCCTATGGGGAGCCTAGGGCTAGGTGAGAAGCAGGCAGGCGCTGCGCTCCTGAGCCAAGCCGCATCGGGGCTGAGGTTTGTTCCCCGAGCCCAGTTTCCCTTTGCAGAATGCAGCTCCTAGCAGCGCGTTTTGTGCGGTTTCGGAGCTAGGCCCTAGGTGGGGCCCTCCCGAGCTGGCTCTGGGGGGGTTGCTAGGGCCAGTGCACACAGGGCTTCTTCAGGCCAAATCAGCCTTCTCCGCGAAGGAGAAGACGTTTGGAGTTGGTTTCCAGCGGCGGAGACCACCAGCCAAGCAGCAGTGCCCACGGAGCCAGAGGCAGCCCAGACCCTCCTTGGCCCTATGGGGAGCCTAGGGCTAGGTGAGAACCAGGCAGGCGCTGCGCTCCTGAGCCAAGCCGCATCGGGGCTGAGGTTTGTTCCCCGAGCCCAGTTTCCCTTTGCAGAATGCAGCTCCTAGCAGCGCGTTTTGTGCGGTTTCGGAGCTAGGCCCTAGGTGGGGCCCTCCCGAGCTGGCTCTGGGGGGGTTGCTAGGGCCAGTGCACACAGGGCTTCTTCAGGCCAAATCAGCCTTCTCCGCGAAGGAGAAGACGTTTGGAGTTGGTTTCCAGCGGCGGAGACCACCAGCCAAGCAGCAGTGCCCACGGAGCCAGAGGCAGCCCAGACCCTCCTTGGCCCTATGGGCAGCCTAGGGCTAGGTGAGAAGCAGGTAGGCGCTGCGCTCCTGAGCCAAGCCGCATCGGGGCTGAGGTTTGTTCCCCGAGCCCAGTTTCCCTTTGCAGAATGCAGCTCCTAGCAGCGCGTTTTGTGCGGTTTCGGAGCTAGGCCCTAGGTGGGGCCCTCCCGAGCTGGCTCTGGGGGGGTTGCTAGGGCCAGTGCACACAGGGCTTCTTCAGGCCAAATCAGCCTTCTCCGCGAAGGAGAAGACGTTTGGAGTTGGTTTCCAGCGGCGGAGACCACCAGCCAAGCAGCAGTGCCCACGGAGCCAGAGGCAGCTCAGACCCTCCCTGGCCCTATTGGGAGCCTAGGGCTAGGTGAGAACCAGGCAGGCGCTGCGCTCCTGAGCCAAGCCGCATCGGGGCTGAGGTTTGTTCCCCGAGCCCAGTTTCCCTTTGCAGAATGCAGCTCCTAGCAGCGCGTTTTGTGCGGTTTCGGAGCTAGGCCCTAGGTGGGGCCCTCCCGAGCTGGCTCTGGGGGGGTTGCTAGGGCCAGTGCACACAGGGCTTCTTCAGGCCAAATCAGCCTTCTCCGCGAAGGAGAAGACGTTTGGAGTTGGTTTCCAGCGGCGGAGACCACCAGCCAAGCAGCAGTGCCCACGGAGCCAGAGGCAGCCCAGACCCTCCCTGGCCCTATGGGCAGCCTAGGGCTAGGTGAGAACCAGGCAGGCGCTGCGCTCCTGAGCCAAGCCGCATCGGGGCTGAGGTTTGTTCCCCGAGCCCAGTTTCCCTTTGCAGAATGCAGCTCCTAGCAGCGCGTTTTGTGCGGTTTCGGAGCTAGGCCCTAGGTGGGGCCCTCCCGAGCTGGCTCTGGGGGGGTTGCTAGGGCCAGTGCACACAGGGCTTCTTCAGGCCAAATCAGCCTTCTCCGCGAAGGAGAAGACGTTTGGAGTTGGTTTCCAGCGGCGGAGACCACCAGCCAAGCAGCAGTGCCCACGGAGCCAGAGGCAGCCCAGACCCTCCCTGGCCCTATGGGGAGCCTAGGGCTAGGTGAGAAGCAGGCAGGCGCTGCGCTCCTGAGCCAAGCCGCATCGGGGCTGAGGTTTGTTCCCCGAGCCCAGTTTCCCTTTGCAGAATGCAGCTCCTAGCAGCGCGTTTTGTGCGGTTTCGGAGCTAGGCCCTAGGTGGGGCCCTCCCGAGCTGGCTCTGGGGGGGTTGCTAGGGCCAGTGCACACAGGGCTTCTTCAGGCCAAATCAGCCTTCTCCGCGAAGGAGAAGACGTTTGGAGTTGGTTTCCAGCGGCGGAGACCACCAGCCAAGCAGCAGTGCCCACGGAGCCAGAGGCAGCCCAGACCCTCCTTGGCCCTATGGGCAGCCTAGGGCTAGGTGAGAACCAGGCAGGCGCTGCGCTCCTGAGCCAAGCCGCATCGGGGCTGAGGTTTGTTCCCCGAGCCCAGTTTCCCTTTGCAGAATGCAGCTCCTAGCAGCGCGTTTTGTGCGGTTTCGGAGCTAGGCCCTAGGTGGGGCCCTCCCGAGCTGGCTCTGGGGGGGTTGCTAGGGCCAGTGCACACAGGGCTTCTTCAGGCCAAATCAACCTTCTCCGCGAAGGAGAAGACGTTTGGAGTTGGTTTCCAGCGGCGGAGACCACCAGCCAAGCAGCAGTGCCCACGGAGCCAGAGGCAGCTCAGACCCTCCCTGGCCCTATTGGGAGCCTAGGGCTAGGTGAGAACCAGGCAGGCGCTGCGCTCCTGAGCCAAGCCGCATCGGGGCTGAGGTTTGTTCCCCGAGCCCAGTTTCCCTTTGCAGAATGCAGCTCCTAGCAGCGCGTTTTGTGCGGTTTCGGAGCTAGGCCCTAGGTGGGGCCCTCCCGAGCTGGCTCTGGGGGGGTTGCTAGGGCCAGTGCACACAGGGCTTCTTCAGGCCAAATCAGCCTTCTCCGCGAAGGAGAAGACGTTTGGAGTTGGTTTCCAGCGGCGGAGACCACCAGCCAAGCAGCAGTGCCCACGGAGCCAGAGGCAACCCAGACCCTCCCTGGCCCTATGGACAGCCTAGGGCTAGGTGAGAAGCAGGCAGGCGCTGCGCTCCTGAGCCAAGCCGCATCGGGGCTGAGGTTTGTTCCCCGAGCCCAGTTTCCCTTTGCAGAATGCAGCTCCTAGCAGCGCGTTTTGTGCGGTTTCGGAGCTAGGCCCTAGGTGGGGCCCTCCCGAGCTGGCTCTGGGGGGGTTGCTAGGGCCAGTGCACACAGGGCTTCTTCAGGCCAAATCAGCCTTCTCCGCGAAGGAGAAGACGTTTGGAGTTGGTTTCCAGCGGCGGAGACCACCAGCCAAGCAGCAGTGCCCACGGAGCCAGAGGCAGCTCAGACCCTCCCTGGCCCTATTGGGAGCCTAGGGCTAGGTGAGAAGCAGGCAGGCGCTGCGCTCCTGAGCCAAGCCGCATCGGGGCTGAGGTTTGTTCCCCGAGCCCAGTTTCCCTTTGCAGAATGCAGCTCCTAGCAGCGCGTTTTGTGCGGTTTCGGAGCTAGGCCCTAGGTGGGGCCCTCCCGAGCTGGCTCTGGGGGGGTTGCTAGGGCCAGTGCACACAGGGCTTCTTCAGGCCAAATCAGCCTTCTCCGCGAAGGAGAAGACGTTTGGAGTTGGTTTCCAGCGGCGGAGACCACCAGCCAAGCAGCAGTGCCCACGGAGCCAGAGGCAGCTCAGACCCTCCTTGGCCCTATGGGGAGCCTAGGGCTAGGTGAGAAGCAGGCAGGCGCTGCGCTCCTGAGCCAAGCCGCATCGGGGCTGAGGTTTGTTCCCCGAGCCCAGTTTCCCTTTGCAGAATGCAGCTCCTAGCAGCGCGTTTTGTGCGGTTTCGGAGCTAGGCCCTAGGTGGGGCCCTCCCGAGCTGGCTCTGGGGGGGTTGCTAGGGCCAGTGCACACAGGGCTTCTTCAGGCCAAATCAGCCTTCTCCGCGAAGGAGAAGACGTTTGGAGTTTGTTTCCAGCGGCGGAGACCACCAGCCAAGCAGCAGTGCCCACGGAGCCAGAGGCAGCTCAGACCCTCCTTGGCCCTATGGGGAGCCTAGGGCTAGGTGAGAACCAGGCAGGCGCTGCGCTCCTGAGCCAAGCCGCATCGGGGCTGAGGTTTGTTCCCCGAGCCCAGTTTCCCTTTGCAGAATGCAGCTCCTAGCAGCGCGTTTTGTGCGGTTTCGGAGCTAGGCCCTAGGTGGGGCCCTCCCGAGCTGGCTCTGGGGGGGTTGCTAGGGCCAGTGCACACAGGGCTTCTTCAGGCCAAATCAGCCTTCTCCGCGAAGGAGAAGACGTTTGGAGTTTGTTTCCAGCGGCGGAGACCACCAGCCAAGCAGCAGTGCCCACGGAGCCAGAGGCAGCCCAGACCCTCCTTGGCCCTATGGGGAGCCTAGGGCTAGGTGAGAAGCAGGCAGGCGCTGCGCTCCTGAGCCAAGCCGCATCGGGGCTGAGGTTTGTTCCCCGAGCCCAGTTTCCCTTTGCAGAATGCAGCTCCTAGCAGCGCGTTTTGTGCGGTTTCGGAGCTAGGCCCTAGGTGGGGCCCTCCCGAGCTGGCTCTGGGGGGGTTGCTAGGGCCAGTGCACACAGGGCTTCTTCAGGCCAAATCAGCCTTCTCCGCGAAGGAGAAGACGTTTGGAGTTGGTTTCCAGCGGCGGAGACCACCAGCCAAGCAGCAGTGTCCACGGAGCCAGAGGCAGCCCAGACCCTCCCTGGCCCTATGGGCAGCCTAGGGCTAGGTGAGAAGCAGGCAGGCGCTGCGCTCCTGAGCCAAGCCGCATCGGGGCTGAGGTTTGTTCCCCGAGCCCAGTTTCCCTTTGCAGAATGCAGCTCCTAGCAGCGCGTTTTGTGCGGTTTCGGAGCTAGGCCCTAGGTGGGGCCCTCCCGAGCTGGCTCTGGGGGGGTTGCTAGGGCCAGTGCACACAGGGCTTCTTCAGGCCAAATCAGCCTTCTCCGCGAAGGAGAAGACGTTTGGAGTTGGTTTCCAGCGGCGGAGACCACCAGCCAAGCAGCAGTGCCCACGGAGCCAGAGGCAGCCCAGACCCTCCCTGGCCCTATGGGCAGCCTAGGGCTAGGTGAGAACCAGGCAGGCGCTGCGCTCCTGAGCCAAGCCGCATCGGGGCTGAGGTTTGTTCCCCGAGCCCAGTTTCCCTTTGCAGAATGCAGCTCCTAGCAGCGCGTTTTGTGCGGTTTCGGAGCTAGGCCCTAGGTGGGGCCCTCCCGAGCTGGCTCTGGGGGGGTTGCTAGGGCCAGTGCACACAGGGCTTCTTCAGGCCAAATCAGCCTTCTCCGCGAAGGAGAAGACGTTTGGAGTTGGTTTCCAGCGGCGGAGACCACCAGCCAAGCAGCAGTGCCCACGGAGCCAGAGGCAGCCCAGACCCTCCCTGGCCCTATGGGCAGCCTAGGGCTAGGTGAGAACCAGGCAGGCGCTGCGCTCCTGAGCCAAGCCGCATCGGGGCTGAGGTTTGTTCCCCGAGCCCAGTTTCCCTTTGCAGAATGCAGCTCCTAGCAGCGCATTTTGTGCGGTTTCGGAGCTAGGCCCTAGGTGGGGCCCTCCCGAGCTGGCTCTGGGGGGGTTGCTAGGGCCAGTGCACACAGGGCTTCTTCAGGCCAAATCAGCCTTCTCCGCGAAGGAGAAGACGTTTGGAGTTGGTTTCCAGCGGCGGAGACCACCAGCCAAGCAGCAGTGCCCACGGAGCCAGAGGCAGCCCAGACCCTCCCTGGCCCTATGGGGAGCCTAGGGCTAGGTGAGAACCAGGCAGGCGCTGCGCTCCTGAGCCAAGCCGCATCGGGGCTGAGGTTTGTTCCCCGAGCCCAGTTTCCCTTTGCAGAATGCAGCTCCTAGCAGCGCGTTTTGTGCGGTTTCGGAGCTAGGCCCTAGGTGGGGCCCTCCCGAGCTGGCTCTGGGGGGGTTGCTAGGGCCAGTGCACACAGGGCTTCTTCAGGCCAAATCAGCCTTCTCCGCGAAGGAGAAGACGTTTGGAGTTGGTTTCCAGCGGCGGAGACCACCAGCCAAGCAGCAGTGCCCACGGAGCCAGAGGCAGCCCAGACCCTCCTTGGCCCTATGGGGAGCCTAGGGCTAGGTGAGAACCAGGCAGGCGCTGCGCTCCTGAGCCAAGCCGCATCGGGGCTGAGGTTTGTTCCCCGAGCCCAGTTTCCCTTTGCAGAATGCAGCTCCTAGCAGCGCGTTTTGTGCGGTTTCGGAGCTAGGCCCTAGGTGGGGCCCTCCCGAGCTGGCTCTGGGGGGGTTGCTAGGGCCAGTGCACACAGGGCTTCTTCAGGCCAAATCAGCCTTCTCCGCGAAGGAGAAGACGTTTGGAGTTGGTTTCCAGCGGCGGAGACCACCAGCCAAGCAGCAGTGCCCACGGAGCCAGAGGCAGCTCAGACCCTCCTTGGCCCTATGGGGAGCCTAGGGCTAGGTGAGAAGCAGGCAGGCGCTGCGCTCCTGAGCCAAGCCGCATCGGGGCTGAGGTTTGTTCCCCGAGCCCAGTTTCCCTTTGCAGAATGCAGCTCCTAGCAGCGCGTTTTGTGCGGTTTCGGAGCTAGGCCCTAGGTGGGGCCCTCCCGAGCTGGCTCTGGGGGGGTTGCTAGGGCCAGTGCACACAGGGCTTCTTCAGGCCAAATCAGCCTTCTCCGCGAAGGAGAAGACGTTTGGAGTTGGTTTCCAGCGGCGGAGACCACCAGCCAAGCAGCAGTGCCCACGGAGCCAGAGGCAGCCCAGACCCTCCCTGGCCCTATGGGCAGCCTAGGGCTAGGTGAGAAGCAGGCAGGCGCTGCGCTCCTGAGCCAAGCCGCATCGGGGCTGAGGTTTGTTCCCCGAGCCCAGTTTCCCTTTGCAGAATGCAGCTCCTAGCAGCGCGTTTTGTGCGGTTTCGGAGCTAGGCCCTAGGTGGGGCCCTCCCGAGCTGGCTCTGGGGGGGTTGCTAGGGCCAGTGCACACAGGGCTTCTTCAGGCCAAATCAGCCTTCTCCGCGAAGGAGAAGACGTTTGGAGTTGGTTTCCAGCGGCGGAGACCACCAGCCAAGCAGCAGTGCCCACGGAGCCAGAGGCAGCCCAGACCCTCCCTGGCCCTATGGGCAGCCTAGGGCTAGGTGAGAACCAGGCAGGCGCTGCGCTCCTGAGCCAAGCCGCATCGGGGCTGAGGTTTGTTCCCCGAGCCCAGTTTCCCTTTGCAGAATGCAGCTCCTAGCAGCGCATTTTGTGCGGTTTCGGAGCTAGGCCCTAGGTGGGGCCCTCCCGAGCTGGCTCTGGGGGGGTTGCTAGGGCCAGTGCACACAGGGCTTCTTCAGGCCAAATCAGCCTTCTCCGCGAAGGAGAAGACGTTTGGAGTTGGTTTCCAGCGGCGGAGACCACCAGCCAAGCAGCAGTGCCCACGGAGCCAGAGGCAGCCCAGACCCTCCCTGGCCCTATGGGGAGCCTAGGGCTAGGTGAGAACCAGGCAGGCGCTGCGCTCCTGAGCCAAGCCGCATCGGGGCTGAGGTTTGTTCCCCGAGCCCAGTTTCCCTTTGCAGAATGCAGCTCCTAGCAGCGCGTTTTGTGCGGTTTCGGAGCTAGGCCCTAGGTGGGGCCCTCCCGAGCTGGCTCTGGGGGGGTTGCTAGGGCCAGTGCACACAGGGCTTCTTCAGGCCAAATCAGCCTTCTCCGCGAAGGAGAAGACGTTTGGAGTTGGTTTCCAGCGGCGGAGACCACCAGCCAAGCAGCAGTGCCCACGGAGCCAGAGGCAGCCCAGACCCTCCTTGGCCCTATGGGGAGCCTAGGGCTAGGTGAGAAGCAGGCAGGCGCTGCGCTCCTGAGCCAAGCCGCATCGGGGCTGAGGTTTGTTCCCCGAGCCCAGTTTCCCTTTGCAGAATGCAGCTCCTAGCAGCGCGTTTTGTGCGGTTTCGGAGCTAGGCCCTAGGTGGGGCCCTCCCGAGCTGGCTCTGGGGGGGTTGCTAGGGCCAGTGCACACAGGGCTTCTTCAGGCCAAATCAGCCTTCTCCGCGAAGGAGAAGACGTTTGGAGTTGGTTTCCAGCGGCGGAGACCACCAGCCAAGCAGCAGTGCCCACGGAGCCAGAGGCAGCTCAGACCCTCCTTGGCCCTATGGGGAGCCTAGGGCTAGGTGAGAAGCAGGCAGGCGCTGCGCTCCTGAGCCAAGCCGCATCGGGGCTGAGGTTTGTTCCCCGAGCCCAGTTTCCCTTTGCAGAATGCAGCTCCTAGCAGCGCGTTTTGTGCGGTTTCGGAGCTAGGCCCTAGGTGGGGCCCTCCCGAGCTGGCTCTGGGGGGGTTGCTAGGGCCAGTGCACACAGGGCTTCTTCAGGCCAAATCAGCCTTCTCCGCGAAGGAGAAGACGTTTGGAGTTGGTTTCCAGCGGCGGAGACCACCAGCCAAGCAGCAGTGCCCACGGAGCCAGAGGCAGCCCAGACCCTCCTTGGCCCTATGGGGAGCCTAGGGCTAGGTGAGAACCAGGCAGGCGCTGCGCTCCTGAGCCAAGCCGCATCGGGGCTGAGGTTTGTTCCCCGAGCCCAGTTTCCCTTTGCAGAATGCAGCTCCTAGCAGCGCGTTTTGTGCGGTTTCGGAGCTAGGCCCTAGGTGGGGCCCTCCCGAGCTGGCTCTGGGGGGGTTGCTAGGGCCAGTGCACACAGGGCTTCTTCAGGCCAAATCAGCCTTCTCCGCGAAGGAGAAGACGTTTGGAGTTGGTTTCCAGCGGCGGAGACCACCAGCCAAGCAGCAGTGCCCACGGAGCCAGAGGCAGCCCAGACCCTCCTTGGCCCTATGGGCAGCCTAGGGCTAGGTGAGAAGCAGGTAGGCGCTGCGCTCCTGAGCCAAGCCGCATCGGGGCTGAGGTTTGTTCCCCGAGCCCAGTTTCCCTTTGCAGAATGCAGCTCCTAGCAGCGCGTTTTGTGCGGTTTCGGAGCTAGGCCCTAGGTGGGGCCCTCCCGAGCTGGCTCTGGGGGGGTTGCTAGGGCCAGTGCACACAGGGCTTCTTCAGGCCAAATCAGCCTTCTCCGCGAAGGAGAAGACGTTTGGAGTTGGTTTCCAGCGGCGGAGACCACCAGCCAAGCAGCAGTGCCCACGGAGCCAGAGGCAGCTCAGACCCTCCCTGGCCCTATTGGGAGCCTAGGGCTAGGTGAGAACCAGGCAGGCGCTGCGCTCCTGAGCCAAGCCGCATCGGGGCTGAGGTTTGTTCCCCGAGCCCAGTTTCCCTTTGCAGAATGCAGCTCCTAGCAGCGCGTTTTGTGCGGTTTCGGAGCTAGGCCCTAGGTGGGGCCCTCCCGAGCTGGCTCTGGGGGGGTTGCTAGGGCCAGTGCACACAGGGCTTCTTCAGGCCAAATCAGCCTTCTCCGCGAAGGAGAAGACGTTTGGAGTTGGTTTCCAGCGGCGGAGACCACCAGCCAAGCAGCAGTGCCCACGGAGCCAGAGGCAGCCCAGACCCTCCCTGGCCCTATGGGCAGCCTAGGGCTAGGTGAGAACCAGGCAGGCGCTGCGCTCCTGAGCCAAGCCGCATCGGGGCTGAGGTTTGTTCCCCGAGCCCAGTTTCCCTTTGCAGAATGCAGCTCCTAGCAGCGCGTTTTGTGCGGTTTCGGAGCTAGGCCCTAGGTGGGGCCCTCCCGAGCTGGCTCTGGGGGGGTTGCTAGGGCCAGTGCACACAGGGCTTCTTCAGGCCAAATCAGCCTTCTCCGCGAAGGAGAAGACGTTTGGAGTTGGTTTCCAGCGGCGGAGACCACCAGCCAAGCAGCAGTGCCTACGGAGCCAGAGGCAGCCCAGACCCTCCCTGGCCCTATGGGGAGCCTAGGGCTAGGTGAGAAGCAGGCAGGCGCTGCGCTCCTGAGCCAAGCCGCATCGGGGCTGAGGTTTGTTCCCCGAGCCCAGTTTCCCTTTGCAGAATGCAGCTCCTAGCAGCGCGTTTTGTGCGGTTTCGGAGCTAGGCCCTAGGTGGGGCCCTCCCGAGCTGGCTCTGGGGGGGTTGCTAGGGCCAGTGCACACAGGGCTTCTTCAGGCCAAATCAGCCTTCTCCGCGAAGGAGAAGACGTTTGGAGTTGGTTTCCAGCGGCGGAGACCACCAGCCAAGCAGCAGTGCCCACGGAGCCAGAGGCAGCCCAGACCCTCCTTGGCCCTATGGGCAGCCTAGGGCTAGGTGAGAACCAGGCAGGCGCTGCGCTCCTGAGCCAAGCCGCATCGGGGCTGAGGTTTGTTCCCCGAGCCCAGTTTCCCTTTGCAGAATGCAGCTCCTAGCAGCGCGTTTTGTGCGGTTTCGGAGCTAGGCCCTAGGTGGGGCCCTCCCGAGCTGGCTCTGGGGGGGTTGCTAGGGCCAGTGCACACAGGGCTTCTTCAGGCCAAATCAACCTTCTCCGCGAAGGAGAAGACGTTTGGAGTTGGTTTCCAGCGGCGGAGACCACCAGCCAAGCAGCAGTGCCCACGGAGCCAGAGGCAGCTCAGACCCTCCCTGGCCCTATTGGGAGCCTAGGGCTAGGTGAGAACCAGGCAGGCGCTGCGCTCCTGAGCCAAGCCGCATCGGGGCTGAGGTTTGTTCCCCGAGCCCAGTTTCCCTTTGCAGAATGCAGCTCCTAGCAGCGCGTTTTGTGCGGTTTCGGAGCTAGGCCCTAGGTGGGGCCCTCCCGAGCTGGCTCTGGGGGGGTTGCTAGGGCCAGTGCACACAGGGCTTCTTCAGGCCAAATCAGCCTTCTCCGCGAAGGAGAAGACGTTTGGAGTTGGTTTCCAGCGGCGGAGACCACCAGCCAAGCAGCAGTGCCCACGGAGCCAGAGGCAGCCCAGACCCTCCCTGGCCCTATGGGCAGCCTAGGGCTAGGTGAGAAGCAGGCAGGCGCTGCGCTCCTGAGCCAAGCCGCATCGGGGCTGAGGTTTGTTCCCCGAGCCCAGTTTCCCTTTGCAGAATGCAGCTCCTAGCAGCGCGTTTTGTGCGGTTTCGGAGCTAGGCCCTAGGTGGGGCCCTCCCGAGCTGGCTCTGGGGGGGTTGCTAGGGCCAGTGCACACAGGGCTTCTTCAGGCCAAATCAGCCTTCTCCGCGAAGGAGAAGACGTTTGGAGTTGGTTTCCAGCGGCGGAGACCACCAGCCAAGCAGCAGTGCCCACGGAGCCAGAGGCAGCTCAGACCCTCCCTGGCCCTATTGGGAGCCTAGGGCTAGGTGAGAACCAGGCAGGCGCTGCGCTCCTGAGCCAAGCCGCATCGGGGCTGAGGTTTGTTCCCCGAGCCCAGTTTCCCTTTGCAGAATGCAGCTCCTAGCAGCGCGTTTTGTGCGGTTTCGGAGCTAGGCCCTAGGTGGGGCCCTCCCGAGCTGGCTCTGGGGGGGTTGCTAGGGCCAGTGCACACAGGGCTTCTTCAGGCCAAATCAGCCTTCTCCGCGAAGGAGAAGACGTTTGGAGTTGGTTTCCAGCGGCGGAGACCACCAGCCAAGCAGCAGTGCCCACGGAGCCAGAGGCAGCCCAGACCCTCCTTGGCCCTATGGGGAGCCTAGGGCTAGGTGAGAAGCAGGCAGGCGCTGCGCTCCTGAGCCAAGCCGCATCGGGGCTGAGGTTTGTTCCCCGAGCCCAGTTTCCCTTTGCAGAATGCAGCTCCTAGCAGCGCGTTTTGTGCGGTTTCGGAGCTAGGCCCTAGGTGGGGCCCTCCCGAGCTGGCTCTGGGGGGGTTGCTAGGGCCAGTGCACACAGGGCTTCTTCAGGCCAAATCAGCCTTCTCCGCGAAGGAGAAGACGTTTGGAGTTGGTTTCCAGCGGCGGAGACCACCAGCCAAGCAGCAGTGCCCACGGAGCCAGAGGCAGCTCAGACCCTCCTTGGCCCTATGGGGAGCCTAGGGCTAGGTGAGAAGCAGGCAGGCGCTGCGCTCCTGAGCCAAGCCGCATCGGGGCTGAGGTTTGTTCCCCGAGCCCAGTTTCCCTTTGCAGAATGCAGCTCCTAGCAGCGCGTTTTGTGCGGTTTCGGAGCTAGGCCCTAGGTGGGGCCCTCCCGAGCTGGCTCTGGGGGGGTTGCTAGGGCCAGTGCACACAGGGCTTCTTCAGGCCAAATCAGCCTTCTCCGCGAAGGAGAAGACGTTTGGAGTTGGTTTCCAGCGGCGGAGACCACCAGCCAAGCAGCAGTGCCCACGGAGCCAGAGGCAGCTCAGACCCTCCTTGGCCCTATGGGGAGCCTAGGGCTAGGTTAGAAGCAGGCAGGCGCTGCGCTCCTGAGCCAAGCCGCATCGGGGCTGAGGTTTGTTCCCCGAGCCCAGTTTCCCTTTGCAGAATGCAGCTCCTAGCAGCGCGTTTTGTGCGGTTTCGGAGCTAGGCCCTAGGTGGGGCCCTCCCGAGCTGGCTCTGGGGGGGTTGCTAGGGCCAGTGCACACAGGGCTTCTTCAGGCCAAATCAGCCTTCTCCGCGAAGGAGAAGACGTTTGGAGTTGGTTTCCAGCGGCGGAGACCACCAGCCAAGCAGCAGTGCCCACGGAGCCAGAGGCAGCCCAGACCCTCCCTGGCCCTATGGGGAGCCTAGGGCTAGGTGAGAACCAGGCAGGCGCTGCGCTCCTGAGCCAAGCCGCATCGGGGCTGAGGTTTGTTCCCCGAGCCCAGTTTCCCTTTGCAGAATGCAGCTCCTAGCAGCGCGTTTTGTGCGGTTTCGGAGCTAGGCCCTAGGTGGGGCCCTCCCGAGCTGGCTCTGGGGGGGTTGCTAGGGCCAGTGCACACAGGGCTTCTTCAGGCCAAATCAGCCTTCTCCGCGAAGGAGAAGACGTTTGGAGTTGGTTTCCAGCGGCGGAGACCACCAGCCAAGCAGCAGTGCCCACGGAGCCAGAGGCAGCCCAGACCCTCCCTGGCCCTATGGGGAGCCTAGGGCTAGGTGAGAAGCAGGCAGGCGCTGCGCTCCTGAGCCAAGCCGCATCGGGGCTGAGGTTTGTTCCCCGAGCCCAGTTTCCCTTTGCAGAATGCAGCTCCTAGCAGCGCGTTTTGTGCGGTTTCGGAGCTAGGCCCTAGGTGGGGCCCTCCCGAGCTGGCTCTGGGGGGGTTGCTAGGGCCAGTGCACACAGGGCTTCTTCAGGCCAAATCAGCCTTCTCCGCGAAGGAGAAGACGTTTGGAGTTGGTTTCCAGCGGCGGAGACCACCAGCCAAGCAGCAGTGCCCACGGAGCCAGAGGCAGCCCAGACCCTCCTTGGCCCTATGGGCAGCCTAGGGCTAGGTGAGAACCAGGCAGGCGCTGCGCTCCTGAGCCAAGCCGCATCGGGGCTGAGGTTTGTTCCCCGAGCCCAGTTTCCCTTTGCAGAATGCAGCTCCTAGCAGCGCGTTTTGTGCGGTTTCGGAGCTAGGCCCTAGGTGGGGCCCTCCCGAGCTGGCTCTGGGGGGGTTGCTAGGGCCAGTGCACACAGGGCTTCTTCAGGCCAAATCAACCTTCTCCGCGAAGGAGAAGACGTTTGGAGTTGGTTTCCAGCGGCGGAGACCACCAGCCAAGCAGCAGTGCCCACGGAGCCAGAGGCAGCTCAGACCCTCCCTGGCCCTATTGGGAGCCTAGGGCTAGGTGAGAACCAGGCAGGCGCTGCGCTCCTGAGCCAAGCCGCATCGGGGCTGAGGTTTGTTCCCCGAGCCCAGTTTCCCTTTGCAGAATGCAGCTCCTAGCAGCGCGTTTTGTGCGGTTTCGGAGCTAGGCCCTAGGTGGGGCCCTCCCGAGCTGGCTCTGGGGGGGTTGCTAGGGCCAGTGCACACAGGGCTTCTTCAGGCCAAATCAGCCTTCTCCGCGAAGGAGAAGACGTTTGGAGTTGGTTTCCAGCGGCGGAGACCACCAGCCAAGCAGCAGTGCCCACGGAGCCAGAGGCAGCCCAGACCCTCCCTAGCCCTATGGGCAGCCTAGGGCTAGGTGAGAACCAGGCAGGCGCTGCGCTCCTGAGCCAAGCCGCATCGGGGCTGAGGTTTGTTCCCCGAGCCCAGTTTCCCTTTGCAGAATGCAGCTCCTAGCAGCGCGTTTTGTGCGGTTTCGGAGCTAGGCCCTAGGTGGGGCCCTCCCGAGCTGGCTCTGGGGGGGTTGCTAGGGCCAGTGCACACAGGGCTTCTTCAGGCCAAATCAGCCTTCTCCGCGAAGGAGAAGACGTTTGGAGTTGGTTTCCAGCGGCGGAGACCACCAGCCAAGCAGCAGTGCCCACGGAGCCAGAGGCAGCTCAGACCCTCCTTGGCCCTATGGGGAGCCTAGGGCTAGGTGAGAAGCAGGCAGGCGCTGCGCTCCTGAGCCAAGCCGCATCGGGGCTGAGGTTTGTTCCCCGAGCCCAGTTTCCCTTTGCAGAATGCAGCTCCTAGCAGCGCGTTTTGTGCGGTTTCGGAGCTAGGCCCTAGGTGGGGCCCTCCCGAGCTGGCTCTGGGGGGGTTGCTAGGGCCAGTGCACACAGGGCTTCTTCAGGCCAAATCAGCCTTCTCCGCGAAGGAGAAGACGTTTGGAGTTGGTTTCCAGCGGCGGAGACCACCAGCCAAGCAGCAGTGCCCACGGAGCCAGAGGCAGCCCAGACCCTCCCTGGCCCTATGGGGAGCCTAGGGCTAGGTGAGAACCAGGCAGGCGCTGCGCTCCTGAGCCAAGCCGCATCGGGGCTGAGGTTTGTTCCCCGAGCCCAGTTTCCCTTTGCAGAATGCAGCTCCTAGCAGCGCGTTTTGTGCGGTTTCGGAGCTAGGCCCTAGGTGGGGCCCTCCCGAGCTGGCTCTGGGGGGGTTGCTAGGGCCAGTGCACACAGGGCTTCTTCAGGCCAAATCAGCCTTCTCCGCGAAGGAGAAGACGTTTGGAGTTGGTTTCCAGCGGCGGAGACCACCAGCCAAGCAGCAGTGCCCACGGAGCCAGAGGCAGCCCAGACCCTCCCTGGCCCTATTGGGAGCCTAGGGCTAGGTGAGAACCAGGCAGGCGCTGCGCTCCTGAGCCAAGCCGCATCGGGGCTGAGGTTTGTTCCCCGAGCCCAGTTTCCCTTTGCAGAATGCAGCTCCTAGCAGCGCGTTTTGTGCGGTTTCGGAGCTAGGCCCTAGGTGGGGCCCTCCCGAGCTGGCTCTGGGGGGGTTGCTAGGGCCAGTGCACACAGGGCTTCTTCAGGCCAAATCAGCCTTCTCCGCGAAGGAGAAGACGTTTGGAGTTGGTTTCCAGCGGCGGAGACCACCAGCCAAGCAGCAGTGCCCACGGAGCCAGAGGCAGCCCAGACCCTCCCTGGCCCTATGGGGAGCCTAGGGCTAGGTGAGAACCAGGCAGGCGCTGCGCTCCTGAGCCAAGCCGCATCGGGGCTGAGGTTTGTTCCCCGAGCCCAGTTTCCCTTTGCAGAATGCAGCTCCTAGCAGCGCGTTTTGTGCGGTTTCGGAGCTAGGCCCTAGGTGGGGCCTTCCCGAGCTGGCTCTGGGGGGGTTGCTAGGGCCAGTGCACACAGGGCTTCTTCAGGCCAAATCAGCCTTCTCCGCGAAGGAGAAGACGTTTGGAGTTGGTTTCCAGCGGCGGAGACCACCAGCCAAGCAGCAGTGCCCACGGAGCCAGAGGCAGCTCAGACCCTCCCTGGCCCTATTGGGAGCCTAGGGCTAGGTGAGAACCAGGCAGGCGCTGCGCTCCTGAGCCAAGCCGCATCGGGGCTGAGGTTTGTTCCCCGAGCCCAGTTTCCCTTTGCAGAATGCAGCTCCTAGCAGCGCGTTTTGTGCGGTTTCGGAGCTAGGCCCTAGGTGGGGCCCTCCCGAGCTGGCTCTGGGGGGGTTGCTAGGGCCAGTGCACACAGGGCTTCTTCAGGCCAAATCAGCCTTCTCCGCGAAGGAGAAGACGTTTGGAGTTGGTTTCCAGCGGCGGAGACCACCAGCCAAGCAGCAGTGCCCACGGAGCCAGAGGCAGCCCAGACCCTCCCTGGCCCTATGGGCAGCCTAGGGCTAGGTGAGAACCAGGCAGGCGCTGCGCTCCTGAGCCAAGCCGCATCGGGGCTGAGGTTTGTTCCCCGAGCCCAGTTTCCCTTTGCAGAATGCAGCTCCTAGCAGCGCGTTTTGTGCGGTTTCGGAGCTAGGCCCTAGGTGGGGCCCTCCCGAGCTGGCTCTGGGGGGGTTGCCAGGGCCAGTGCACACAGGGCTTCTTCAGGCCAAATCAGCCTTCTCCGCGAAGGAGAAGACGTTTGGAGTTGGTTTCCAGCGGCGGAGACCACCAGCCAAGCATCAGTGCCCACGGAGCCAGAGGCAGCCCAGACCCTCCCTGGCCCTATGGGCAGCCTAGGGCTAGGTGAGAACCAGGCAGGCGCTGCGCTCCTGAGCCAAGCCGCATCGGGGCTGAGGTTTGTTCCCCGAGCCCAGTTTCCCTTTGCAGAATGCAGCTCCTAGCAGCGCGTTTTGTGCGGTTTCGGAGCTAGGCCCTAGGTGGGGCCCTCCCGAGCTGGCTCTGGGGGGGTTGCTAGGGCCAGTGCACACAGGGCTTCTTCAGGCCAAATCAGCCTTCTCCGCGAAGGAGAAGACGTTTGGAGTTGGTTTCCAGCGGCGGAGACCACCAGCCAAGCAGCAGTGCCCACGGAGCCAGAGGCAGCCCAGACCCTCCCTGGCCCTATGGGCAGCCTAGGGCTAGGTGAGAAGCAGGCAGGCGCTGCGCTCCTGAGCCAAGCCGCATCGGGGCTGAGGTTTGTTCCCCGAGCCCAGTTTCCCTTTGCAGAATGCAGCTCCTAGCAGCGCGTTTTGTGCGGTTTCGGAGCTAGGCCCTAGGTGGGGCCCTCCCGAGCTGGCTCTGGGGGGGTTGCTAGGGCCAGTGCACACAGGGCTTCTTCAGGCCAAATCAGCCTTCTCCGCGAAGGAGAAGACGTTTGGAGTTGGTTTCCAGCGGCGGAGACCACCAGCCAAGCAGCAGTGCCCACGGAGCCAGAGGCAGCCCAGACCCTCCCTGGCCCTATGGGCAGCCTAGGGCTAGGTGAGAACCAGGCAGGCGCTGCGCTCCTGAGCCAAGCCGCATCGGGGCTGAGGTTTGTTCCCCGAGCCCAGTTTCCCTTTGCAGAATGCAGCTCCTAGCAGCGCGTTTTGTGCGGTTTCGGAGCTAGGCCCTAGGTGGGGCCCTCCCGAGCTGGCTCTGGGGGGGTTGCTAGGGCCAGTGCACACAGGGCTTCTTCAGGCCAAATCAGCCTTCTCCGCGAAGGAGAAGACGTTTGGAGTTGGTTTCCAGCGGCGGAGACCACCAGCCAAGCAGCAGTGCCCACGGAGCCAGAGGCAGCCCAGACCCTCCTTGGCCCTATGGGCAGCCTAGGGCTAGGTGAGAAGCAGGCAGGCGCTGCGCTCCTGAGCCAAGCCGCATCGGGGCTGAGGTTTGTTCCCCGAGCCCAGTTTCCCTTTGCAGAATGCAGCTCCTAGCAGCGCGTTTTGTGCGGTTTCGGAGCTAGGCCCTAGGTGGGGCCCTCCCGAGCTGGCTCTGGGGGGGTTGCTAGGGCCAGTGCACACAGGGCTTCTTCAGGCCAAATCAGCCTTCTCCGCGAAGGAGAAGACGTTTGGAGTTGGTTTCCAGCGGCGGAGACCACCAGCCAAGCAGCAGTGCCCACGGAGCCAGAGGCAGCTCAGACCCTCCCTGGCCCTATTGGGAGCCTAGGGCTAGGTGAGAAGCAGGCAGGCGCTGCGCTCCTGAGCCAAGCCGCATCGGGGCTGAGGTTTGTTCCCCGAGCCCAGTTTCCCTTTGCAGAATGCAGCTCCTAGCAGCGCGTTTTGTGCGGTTTCGGAGCTAGGCCCTAGGTGGGGCCCTCCCGAGCTGGCTCTGGGGGGGTTGCTAGGGCCAGTGCACACAGGGCTTCTTCAGGCCAAATCAGCCTTCTCCGCGAAGGAGAAGACGTTTGGAGTTGGTTTCCAGCGGCGGAGACCACCAGCCAAGCAGCAGTGCCCACGGAGCCAGAGGCAGCCCAGACCCTCCTTGGCCCTATGGGGAGCCTAGGGCTAGGTGAGAAGCAGGCAGGCGCTGCGCTCCTGAGCCAAGCCGCATCGGGGCTGAGGTTTGTTCCCCGAGCCCAGTTTCCCTTTGCAGAATGCAGCTCCTAGCAGCGCGTTTTGTGCGGTTTCGGAGCTAGGCCCTAGGTGGGGCCCTCCCGAGCTGGCTCTGGGGGGGTTGCTAGGGCCAGTGCACACAGGGCTTCTTCAGGCCAAATCAGCCTTCTCCGCGAAGGAGAAGACGTTTGGAGTTGGTTTCCAGCGGCGGAGACCACCAGCCAAGCAGCAGTGCCCACGGAGCCAGAGGCAGCTCAGACCCTCCTTGGCCCTATGGGGAGCCTAGGGCTAGGTGAGAAGCAGGCAGGCGCTGCGCTCCTGAGCCAAGCCGCATCGGGGCTGAGGTTTGTTCCCCGAGCCCAGTTTCCCTTTGCAGAATGGAGCTCCTAGCAGCGCGTTTTGTGCGGTTTCGGAGCTAGGCCCTAGGTAGGGCCCTCCCGAGCTGGCTCTGGGGGGGTTGCTAGGGCCAGTGCACACAGGGCTTCTTCAGGCCAAATCAGCCTTCTCCGCGAAGGAGAAGACGTTTGGAGTTGGTTTCCAGCTGCGGAGACCACCAGCCAAGCAGCAGTGCCCACGGAGCCAGAGGCAGCTCAGACCCTCCTTGGCCCTATGGGGAGCCTAGGGCTAGGTGAGAACCAGGCAGGCGCTGCGCTCCTGAGCCAAGCCGCATCGGGGCTGAGGTTTGTTCCCCGAGCCCAGTTTCCCTTTGCAGAATGCAGCTCCTAGCAGCGCGTTTTGTGCGGTTTCGGAGCTAGGCCCTAGGTGGGGCCCTCCCGAGCTGGCTCTGGGGGGGTTGCTAGGGCCAGTGCACACAGGGCTTCTTCAGGCCAAATCAGCCTTCTCCGCGAAGGAGAAGACGTTTGGAGTTGGTTTCCAGCGGCGGAGACCACCAGCCAAGCAGCAGTGCCCACGGAGCCAGAGGCAGCCCAGACCCTCCTTGGCCCTATGGGGAGCCTAGGGCTAGGTGAGAAGCAGGCAGGCGCTGCGCTCCTGTGCCAAGCCGCATCGGGGCTGAGGTTTGTTCCCCGAGCCCAGTTTCCCTTTGCAGAATGCAGCTCCTAGCAGCGCGTTTTGTGCGGTTTCGGAGCTAGGCCCTAGGTGGGGCCCTCCCGAGCTGGCTCTGGGGGGGTTGCTAGGGCCAGTGCACACAGGGCTTCTTCAGGCCAAATCAGCCTTCTCCGCGAAGGAGAAGACGTTTGGAGTTGGTTTCCAGCGGCGGAGACCACCAGCCAAGCAGCAGTGCCCACGGAGCCAGAGGCAGCCCAGACCCTCCCTGGCCCTATGGACAGCCTAGGGCTAGGTGAGAAGCAGGCAGGCGCTGCGCTCCTGAGCCAAGCCGCATCGGGGCTGAGGTTTGTTCCCCGAGCCCAGTTTCCCTTTGCAGAATGCAGCTCCTAGCAGCGCGTTTTGTGCGGTTTCGGAGCTAGGCCCTAGGTGGGGCCCTCCCGAGCTGGCTCTGGGGGGGTTGCTAGGGCCAGTGCACACAGGGCTTCTTCAGGCCAAATCAGCCTTCTCCGCGAAGGAGAAGACGTTTGGAGTTGGTTTCCAGCGGCGGAGACCACCAGCCAAGCAGCAGTGCCCACGGAGCCAGAGGCAGCTCAGACCCTCCCTGGCCCTATTGGGAGCCTAGGGCTAGGTGAGAAGCAGGCAGGCGCTGCGCTCCTGAGCCAAGCCGCATCGGGGCTGAGGTTTGTTCCCCGAGCCCAGTTTCCCTTTGCAGAATGCAGCTCCTAGCAGCGCGTTTTGTGCGGTTTCGGAGCTAGGCCCTAGGTGGGGCCCTCCCGAGCTGGCTCTGGGGGGGTTGCTAGGGCCAGTGCACACAGGGCTTCTTCAGGCCAAATCAGCCTTCTCCGCGAAGGAGAAGACGTTTGGAGTTGGTTTCCAGCGGCGGAGACCACCAGCCAAGCAGCAGTGCCCACGGAGCCAGAGGCAGCCCAGACCCTCCTTGGCCCTATGGGGAGCCTAGGGCTAGGTGAGAAGCAGGCAGGCGCTGCGCTCCTGAGCCAAGCCGCATCGGGGCTGAGGTTTGTTCCCCGAGCCCAGTTTCCCTTTGCAGAATGCAGCTCCTAGCAGCGCGTTTTGTGCGGTTTCGGAGCTAGGCCCTAGGTGGGGCCCTCCCGAGCTGGCTCTGGGGGGGTTGCTAGGGCCAGTGCACACAGGGCTTCTTCAGGCCAAATCAGCCTTCTCCGCGAAGGAGAAGACGTTTGGAGTTGGTTTCCAGCGGCGGAGACCACCAGCCAAGCAGCAGTGCCCACGGAGCCAGAGGCAGCTCAGACCCTCCTTGGCCCTATGGGGAGCCTAGGGCTAGGTGAGAAGCAGGCAGGCGCTGCGCTCCTGAGCCAAGCCGCATCGGGGCTGAGGTTTGTTCCCCGAGCCCAGTTTCCCTTTGCAGAATGCAGCTCCTAGCAGCGCGTTTTGTGCGGTTTCGGAGCTAGGCCCTAGGTGGGGCCCTCCCGAGCTGGCTCTGGGGGGGTTGCTAGGGCCAGTGCACACAGGGCTTCTTCAGGCCAAATCAGCCTTCTCCGCGAAGGAGAAGACGTTTGGAGTTGGTTTCCAGCGGCGGAGACCACCAGCCAAGCAGCAGTGCCCACGGAGCCAGAGGCAGCTCAGACCCTCCTTGGCCCTATGGGGAGCCTAGGGCTAGGTGAGAAGCAGGCAGGCGCTGCGCTCCTGAGCCAAGCCGCATCGGGGCTGAGGTTTGTTCCCCGAGCCCAGTTTCCCTTTGCAGAATGCAGCTCCTAGCAGCGCGTTTTGTGCGGTTTCGGAGCTAGGCCCTAGGTGGGGCCCTCCCGAGCTGGCTCTGGGGGGGTTGCTAGGGCCAGTGCACACAGGGCTTCTTCAGGCCAAATCAGCCTTCTCCGCGAAGGAGAAGACGTTTGGAGTTGGTTTCCAGCGGCGGAGACCACCAGCCAAGCAGCAGTGCCCACGGAGCCAGAGGCAGCCCAGACCCTCCCTGGCCCTATGGGGAGCCTAGGGCTAGGTGAGAACCAGGCAGGCGCTGCGCTCCTGAGCCAAGCCGCATCGGGGCTGAGGTTTGTTCCCCGAGCCCAGTTTCCCTTTGCAGAATGCAGCTCCTAGCAGCGCGTTTTGTGCGGTTTCGGAGCTAGGCCCTAGGTGGGGCCCTCCCGAGCTGGCTCTGGGGGGGTTGCTAGGGCCAGTGCACACAGGGCTTCTTCAGGCCAAATCAGCCTTCTCCGCGAAGGAGAAGACGTTTGGAGTTGGTTTCCAGCGGCGGAGACCACCAGCCAAGCAGCAGTGCCCACGGAGCCAGAGGCAGCCCAGACCCTCCCTGGCCCTATGGGCAGCCTAGGGCTAGGTGAGAACCAGGCAGGCGCTGCGCTCCTGAGCCAAGCCGCATCGGGGCTGAGGTTTGTTCCCCGAGCCCAGTTTCCCTTTGCAGAATGCAGCTCCTAGCAGCGCGTTTTGTGCGGTTTCGGAGCTAGGCCCTAGGTGGGGCCCTCCCGAGCTGGCTCTGGGGGGGTTGCTAGGGCCAGTGCACACAGGGCTTCTTCAGGCCAAATCAGCCTTCTCCGCGAAGGAGAAGACGTTTGGAATTGGTTTCCAGCGGCGGAGACCACCAGCCAAGCAGCAGTGCCCACGGAGCCAGAGGCAGCCCAGACCCTCCCTGGCCCTATGGGCAGCCTAGGGCTAGGTGAGAACCAGGCAGGCGCTGCGCTCCTGAGCCAAGCCGCATCGGGGCTGAGGTTTGTTCCCCGAGCCCAGTTTCCCTTTGCAGAATGCAGCTCCTAGCAGCGCGTTTTGTGCGGTTTCGGAGCTAGGCCCTAGGTGGGGCCCTCCCGAGCTGGCTCTGGGGGGGTTGCTAGGGCCAGTGCACACAGGGCTTCTTCAGGCCAAATCAGCCTTCTCCGCGAAGGAGAAGACGTTTGGAGTTGGTTTCCAGCGGCGGAGACCACCAGCCAAGCAGCAGTGCCCACGGAGCCAGAGGCAGCCCAGACCCTCCCTGGCCCTATGGGCAGCCTAGGGCTAGGTGAGAAGCAGGCAGGCGCTGCGCTCCTGAGCCAAGCCGCATCGGGGCTGAGGTTTGTTCCCCGAGCCCAGTTTCCCTTTGCAGAATGCAGCTCCTAGCAGCGCGTTTTGTGCGGTTTCGGAGCTAGGCCCTAGGTGGGGCCCTCCCGAGCTGGCTCTGGGGGGGTTGCTAGGGCCAGTGCACACAGGGCTTCTTCAGGCCAAATCAGCCTTCTCCGCGAAGGAGAAGACGTTTGGAGTTGGTTTCCAGCGGCGGAGACCACCAGCCAAGCAGCAGTGCCCACGGAGCCAGAGGCAGCCCAGACCCTCCCTGGCCCTATGGGGAGCCTAGGGCTAGGTGAGAACCAGGCAGGCGCTGCGCTCCTGAGCCAAGCCGCATCGGGGCTGAGGTTTGTTCCCCGAGCCCAGTTTCCCTTTGCAGAATGCAGCTCCTAGCAGCGCGTTTTGTGCGGTTTCGGAGCTAGGCCCTAGGTGGGGCCCTCCCGAGCTGGCTCTGGGGGGGTTGCTAGGGCCAGTGCACACAGGGCTTCTTCAGGCCAAATCAGCCTTCTCCGCGAAGGAGAAGACGTTTGGAGTTGGTTTCCAGCGGCGGAGACCACCAGCCAAGCAGCAGTGCCCACGGAGCCAGAGGCAGCTCAGACCCTCCCTGGCCCTATTGGGAGCCTAGGGCTAGGTGAGAACCAGGCAGGCGCTGCGCTCCTGAGCCAAGCCGCATCGGGGCTGAGGTTTGTTCCCCGAGCCCAGTTTCCCTTTGCAGAATGCAGCTCCTAGCAGCGCGTTTTGTGCGGTTTCGGAGCTAGGCCCTAGGTGGGGCCCTCCCGAGCTGGCTCTGGGGGGGTTGCTAGGGCCAGTGCACACAGGGCTTCTTCAGGCCAAATCAGCCTTCTCCGCGAAGGAGAAGACGTTTGGAGTTTGTTTCCAGCGGCGGAGACCACCAGCCAAGCAGCAGTGCCCACGGAGCCAGAGGCAGCCCAGACCCTCCTTGGCCCTATGGGGAGCCTAGGGCTAGGTGAGAACCAGGCAGGCGCTGCGCTCCTGAGCCAAGCCGCATCGGGGCTGAGGTTTGTTCCCCGAGCCCAGTTTCCCTTTGCAGAATGCAGCTCCTAGCAGCGCGTTTTGTGCGGTTTCGGAGCTAGGCCCTAGGTGGGGCCCTCCCGAGCTGGCTCTGGGGGGGTTGCTAGGGCCAGTGCACACAGGGCTTCTTCAGGCCAAATCAGCCTTCTCCGCGAAGGAGAAGACGTTTGGAGTTGGTTTCCAGCGGCGGAGACCACCAGCCAAGCAGCAGTGCCCACGGAGCCTGAGGCAGCTCAGACCCTCCTTGGCCCTATAGGGAGCCTAGGGCTAGGTGAGAACCAGGCAGGCGCTGCGCTCCTGAGCCAAGCCGCATCGGGGCTGAGGTTTGTTCCCCGAGCCCAGTTTCCCTTTGCAGAATGCAGCTCCTAGCAGCGCGTTTTGTGCGGTTTCGGAGCTAGGCCCTAGGTGGGGCCCTCCCGAGCTGGCTCTGGGGGGGTTGCTAGGGCCAGTGCACACAGGGCTTCTTCAGGCCAAATCAGCCTTCTCCGCGAAGGAGAAGACGTTTGGAGTTGGTTTCCAGCGGCGGAGACCACCAGCCAAGCAGCAGTGCCCACGGAGCCAGAGGCAGCCCAGACCCTCCTTGGCCCTATGGGCAGCCTAGGGCTAGGTGAGAAGCAGGTAGGCGCTGCGCTCCTGAGCCAAGCCGCATCGGGGCTGAGGTTTGTTCCCCGAGCCCAGTTTCCCTTTGCAGAATGCAGCTCCTAGCAGCGCGTTTTGTGCGGTTTCGGAGCTAGGCCCTAGGTGGGGCCCTCCCGAGCTGGCTCTGGGGGGGTTGCTAGGGCCAGTGCACACAGGGCTTCTTCAGGCCAAATCAGCCTTCTCCGCGAAGGAGAAGACGTTTGGAGTTGGTTTCCAGCGGCGGAGACCACCAGCCAAGCAGCAGTGCCCACGGAGCCAGAGGCAGCTCAGACCCTCCCTGGCCCTATGGGGAGCCTAGGGCTAGGTGAGAAGCAGGCAGGCGCTGCGCTCCTGAGCCAAGCCGCATCGGGGCTGAGGTTTGTTCCCCGAGCCCAGTTTCCCTTTGCAGAATGCAGCTCCTAGCAGCGCGTTTTGTGCGGTTTCGGAGCTAGGCCCTAGGTGGGGCCCTCCCGAGCTGGCTCTGGGGGGGTTGCTAGGGCCAGTGCACACAGGGCTTCTTCAGGCCAAATCAGCCTTCTCCGCGAAGGAGAAGACGTTTGGAGTTGGTTTCCAGCGGCGGAGACCACCAGCCAAGCAGCAGTGCCCACGGAGCCAGAGGCAGCCCAGACCCTCCCTGGCCCTATGGGGAGCCTAGGGCTAGGTGAGAACCAGGCAGGCGCTGCGCTCCTGAGCCAAGCCGCATCGGGGCTGAGGTTTGTTCCCCGAGCCCAGTTTCCCTTTGCAGAATGCAGCTCCTAGCAGCGCGTTTTGTGCGGTTTCGGAGCTAGGCCCTAGGTGGGGCCCTCCCGAGCTGGCTCTGGGGGGGTTGCTAGGGCCAGTGCACACAGGGCTTCTTCAGGCCAAATCAGCCTTCTCCGCGAAGGAGAAGACGTTTGGAGTTGGTTTCCAGCGGCGGAGACCACCAGCCAAGCAGCAGTGCCCACGGAGCCAGAGGCAGCCCAGACCCTCCCTGGCCCTATGGGCAGCCTAGGGCTAGGTGAGAACCAGGCAGGCGCTGCGCTCCTGAGCCAAGCCGCATCGGGGCTGAGGTTTGTTCCCCGAGCCCAGTTTCCCTTTGCAGAATGCAGCTCCTAGCAGCGCGTTTTGTGCGGTTTCGGAGCTAGGCCCTAGGTGGGGCCCTCCCGAGCTGGCTCTGGGGGGGTTGCTAGGGCCAGTGCACACAGGGCTTCTTCAGGCCAAATCAGCCTTCTCCGCGAAGGAGAAGACGTTTGGAGTTGGTTTCCAGCGGCGGAGACCACCAGCCAAGCAGCAGTGCCCACGGAGCCAGAGGCAGCCCAGACCCTCCCTGGCCCTATGGGCAGCCTAGGGCTAGGTGAGAAGCAGGCAGGCGCTGCGCTCCTGAGCCAAGCCGCATCGGGGCTGAGGTTTGTTCCCCGAGCCCAGTTTCCCTTTGCAGAATGCAGCTCCTAGCAGCGCGTTTTGTGCGGTTTCGGAGCTAGGCCCTAGGTGGGGCCCTCCTGAGCTGGCTCTGGGGGGGTTGCTAGGGCCAGTGCACACAGGGCTTCTTCAGGCCAAATCAACCTTCTCCGCGAAGGAGAAGACGTTTGGAGTTGGTTTCCAGCGGCGGAGACCACCAGCCAAGCAGCAGTGCCCACGGAGCCAGAGGCAGCTCAGACCCTCCCTGGCCCTATTGGGAGCCTAGGGCTAGGTGAGAACCAGGCAGGCGCTGCGCTCCTGAGCCAAGCCGCATCGGGGCTGAGGTTTGTTCCCCGAGCCCAGTTTCCCTTTGCAGAATGCAGCTCCTAGCAGCGCGTTTTGTGCGGTTTCGGAGCTAGGCCCTAGGTGGGGCCCTCCCGAGCTGGCTCTGGGGGGGTTGCTAGGGCCAGTGCACACAGGGCTTCTTCAGGCCAAATCAGCCTTCTCCGCGAAGGAGAAGACGTTTGGAGTTGGTTTCCAGCGGCGGAGACCACCAGCCAAGCAGCAGTGCCCACGGAGCCAGAGGCAGCCCAGACCCTCCCTAGCCCTATGGGCAGCCTAGGGCTAGGTGAGAACCAGGCAGGCGCTGCGCTCCTGAGCCAAGCCGCATCGGGGCTGAGGTTTGTTCCCCGAGCCCAGTTTCCCTTTGCAGAATGCAGCTCCTAGCAGCGCGTTTTGTGCGGTTTCGGAGCTAGGCCCTAGGTGGGGCCCTCCCGAGCTGGCTCTGGGGGGGTTGCTAGGGCCAGTGCACACAGGGCTTCTTCAGGCCAAATCAGCCTTCTCCGCGAAGGAGAAGACGTTTGGAGTTGGTTTCCAGCGGCGGAGACCACCAGCCAAGCAGCAGTGCCCACGGAGCCAGAGGCAGCCCAGACCCTCCCTGGCCCTATGGGCAGCCTAGGGCTAGGTGAGAACCAGGCAGGCGCTGCGCTCCTGAGCCAAGCCGCATCGGGGCTGAGGTTTGTTCCCCGAGCCCAGTTTCCCTTTGCAGAATGCAGCTCCTAGCAGCGCGTTTTGTGCGGTTTCGGAGCTAGGCCCTAGGTGGGGCCCTCCCGAGCTGGCTCTGGGGGGGTTGCTAGGGCCAGTGCACACAGGGCTTCTTCAGGCCAAATCAGCCTTCTCCGCGAAGGAGAAGACGTTTGGAGTTGGTTTCCAGCGGCGGAGACCACCAGCCAAGCAGCAGTGCCCACGGAGCCAGAGGCAGCTCAGACCCTCCCTGGCCCTATTGGGAGCCTAGGGCTAGGTGAGAAGCAGGCAGGCGCTGCGCTCCTGAGCCAAGCCGCATCGGGGCTGAGGTTTGTTCCCCGAGCCCAGTTTCCCTTTGCAGAATGCAGCTCCTAGCAGCGCGTTTTGTGCGGTTTCGGAGCTAGGCCCTAGGTGGGGCCCTCCCGAGCTGGCTCTGGGGGGGTTGCTAGGGCCAGTGCACACAGGGCTTCTTCAGGCCAAATCAGCCTTCTCCGCGAAGGAGAAGACGTTTGGAGTTGGTTTCCAGCGGCGGAGACCACCAGCCAAGCAGCAGTGCCCACGGAGCCAGAGGCAGCCCAGACCCTCCCTGGCCCTATGGGCAGCCTAGGGCTAGGTGAGAAGCAGGCAGGCGCTGCGCTCCTGAGCCAAGCCGCATCGGGGCTGAGGTTTGTTCCCCGAGCCCAGTTTCCCTTTGCAGAATGCAGCTCCTAGCAGCGCGTTTTGTGCGGTTTCGGAGCTAGGCCCTAGGTGGGGCCCTCCCGAGCTGGCTCTGGGGGGGTTGCTAGGGCCAGTGCACACAGGGCTTCTTCAGGCCAAATCAGCCTTCTCCGCGAAGGAGAAGACGTTTGGAGTTGGTTTCCAGCGGCGGAGACCACCAGCCAAGCAGCAGTGCCCACGGAGCCAGAGGCAGCCCAGACCCTCCCTGGCCCTATGGGGAGCCTAGGGCTAGGTGAGAACCAGGCAGGCGCTGCGCTCCTGAGCCAAGCCGCATCGGGGCTGAGGTTTGTTCCCCGAGCCCAGTTTCCCTTTGCAGAATGCAGCTCCTAGCAGCGCGTTTTGTGCGGTTTCGGAGCTAGGCCCTAGGTGGGGCCCTCCCGAGCTGGCTCTGGGGGGGTTGCTAGGGCCAGTGCACACAGGGCTTCTTCAGGCCAAATCAGCCTTCTCCGCGAAGGAGAAGACGTTTGGAGTTGGTTTCCAGCGGCGGAGACCACCAGCCAAGCAGCAGTGCCCACGGAGCCAGAGGCAGCCCAGACCCTCCCTGGCCCTATGGACAGCCTAGGGCTAGGTGAGAAGCAGGCAGGCGCTGCGCTCCTGAGCCAAGCCGCATCGGGGCTGAGGTTTGTTCCCCGAGCCCAGTTTCCCTTTGCAGAATGCAGCTCCTAGCAGCGCGTTTTGTGCGGTTTCGGAGCTAGGCCCTAGGTGGGGCCCTCCCGAGCTGGCTCTGGGGGGGTTGCTAGGGCCAGTGCACACAGGGCTTCTTCAGGCCAAATCAGCCTTCTCCGCGAAGGAGAAGACGTTTGGAGTTGGTTTCCAGCGGCGGAGACCACCAGCCAAGCAGCAGTGCCCACGGAGCCAGAGGCAGCTCAGACCCTCCCTGGCCCTATTGGGAGCCTAGGGCTAGGTGAGAAGCAGGCAGGCGCTGCGCTCCTGAGCCAAGCCGCATCGGGGCTGAGGTTTGTTCCCCGAGCCCAGTTTCCCTTTGCAGAATGCAGCTCCTAGCAGCGCGTTTTGTGCGGTTTCGGAGCTAGGCCCTAGGTGGGGCCCTCCCGAGCTGGCTCTGGGGGGGTTGCTAGGGCCAGTGCACACAGGGCTTCTTCAGGCCAAATCAGCCTTCTCCGCGAAGGAGAAGACGTTTGGAGTTGGTTTCCAGCGGCGGAGACCACCAGCCAAGCAGCAGTGCCCACGGAGCCAGAGGCAGCTCAGACCCTCCTTGGCCCTATGGGGAGCCTAGGGCTAGGTGAGAAGCAGGCAGGCGCTGCGCTCCTGAGCCAAGCCGCATCGGGGCTGAGGTTTGTTCCCCGAGCCCAGTTTCCCTTTGCAGAATGGAGCTCCTAGCAGCGCGTTTTGTGCGGTTTCGGAGCTAGGCCCTAGGTGGGGCCCTCCCGAGCTGGCTCTGGGGGGGTTGCTAGGGCCAGTGCACACAGGGCTTCTTCAGGCCAAATCAGCCTTCTCCGCGAAGGAGAAGACGTTTGGAGTTGGTTTCCAGCGGCGGAGACCACCAGCCAAGCAGCAGTGCCCACGGAGCCAGAGGCAGCTCAGACCCTCCTTGGCCCTATGGGGAGCCTAGGGCTAGGTGAGAAGCAGGCAGGCGCTGCGCTCCTGAGCCAAGCCGCATCGGGGCTGAGGTTTGTTCCCCGAGCCCAGTTTCCCTTTGCAGAATGCAGCTCCTAGCAGCGCGTTTTGTGCGGTTTCGGAGCTAGGCCCTAGGTGGGGCCCTCCCGAGCTGGCTCTGGGGGGGTTGCTAGGGCCAGTGCACACAGGGCTTCTTCAGGCCAAATCAGCCTTCTCCGCGAAGGAGAAGACGTTTGGAGTTGGTTTCCAGCGGCGGAGACCACCAGCCAAGCAGCAGTGCCCACGGAGCCAGAGGCAGCCCAGACCCTCCTTGGCCCTATGGGGAGCCTAGGGCTAGGTGAGAAGCAGGCAGGCGCTGCGCTCCTGAGCCAAGCCGCATCGGGGCTGAGGTTTGTTCCCCGAGCCCAGTTTCCCTTTGCAGAATGCAGCTCCTAGCAGCGCGTTTTGTGCGGTTTCGGAGCTAGGCCCTAGGTGGGGCCCTCCCGAGCTGGCTCTGGGGGGGTTGCTAGGGCCAGTGCACACAGGGCTTCTTCAGGCCAAATCAGCCTTCTCCGCGAAGGAGAAGACGTTTGGAGTTGGTTTCCAGCGGCGGAGACCACCAGCCAAGCAGCAGTGCCCACGGAGCCAGAGGCAGCCCAGACCCTCCCTGGCCCTATGGACAGCCTAGGGCTAGGTGAGAAGCAGGCAGGCGCTGCGCTCCTGAGCCAAGCCGCATCGGGGCTGAGGTTTGTTCCCCGAGCCCAGTTTCCCTTTGCAGAATGCAGCTCCTAGCAGCGCGTTTTGTGCGGTTTCGGAGCTAGGCCCTAGGTGGGGCCCTCCCGAGCTGGCTCTGGGGGGGTTGCTAGGGCCAGTGCACACAGGGCTTCTTCAGGCCAAATCAGCCTTCTCCGCGAAGGAGAAGACGTTTGGAGTTGGTTTCCAGCGGCGGAGACCACCAGCCAAGCAGCAGTGCCCACGGAGCCAGAGGCAGCTCAGACCCTCCCTGGCCCTATTGGGAGCCTAGGGCTAGGTGAGAAGCAGGCAGGCGCTGCGCTCCTGAGCCAAGCCGCATCGGGGCTGAGGTTTGTTCCCCGAGCCCAGTTTCCCTTTGCAGAATGCAGCTCCTAGCAGCGCGTTTTGTGCGGTTTCGGAGCTAGGCCCTAGGTGGGGCCCTCCCGAGCTGGCTCTGGGGGGGTTGCTAGGGCCAGTGCACACAGGGCTTCTTCAGGCCAAATCAGCCTTCTCCGCGAAGGAGAAGACGTTTGGAGTTGGTTTCCAGCGGCGGAGACCACCAGCCAAGCAGCAGTGCCCACGGAGCCAGAGGCAGCTCAGACCCTCCCTGGCCCTATTGGGAGCCTAGGGCTAGGTGAGAAGCAGGCAGGCGCTGCGCTCCTGAGCCAAGCCGCATCGGGGCTGAGGTTTGTTCCCCGAGCCCAGTTTCCCTTTGCAGAATGCAGCTCCTAGCAGCGCGTTTTGTGCGGTTTCGGAGCTAGGCCCTAGGTGGGGCCCTCCCGAGCTGGCTCTGGGGGGGTTGCTAGGGCCAGTGCACACAGGGCTTCTTCAGGCCAAATCAGCCTTCTCCGCGAAGGAGAAGACGTTTGGAGTTGGTTTCCAGCGGCGGAGACCACCAGCCAAGCAGCAGTGCCCACGGAGCCAGAGGCAGCCCAGACCCTCCTTGGCCCTATGGGGAGCCTAGGGCTAGGTGAGAAGCAGGCAGGCGCTGCGCTCCTGAGCCAAGCCGCATCGGGGCTGAGGTTTGTTCCCCGAGCCCAGTTTCCCTTTGCAGAATGCAGCTCCTAGCAGCGCGTTTTGTGCGGTTTCGGAGCTAGGCCCTAGGTGGGGCCCTCCCGAGCTGGCTCTGGGGGGGTTGCTAGGGCCAGTGCACACAGGGCTTCTTCAGGCCAAATCAGCCTTCTCCGCGAAGGAGAAGACGTTTGGAGTTGGTTTCCAGCGGCGGAGACCACCAGCCAAGCAGCAGTGCCCACGGAGCCAGAGGCAGCTCAGACCCTCCTTGGCCCTATGGGGAGCCTAGGGCTAGGTGAGAAGCAGGCAGGCGCTGCGCTCCTGAGCCAAGCCGCATCGGGGCTGAGGTTTGTTCCCCGAGCCCAGTTTCCCTTTGCAGAATGCAGCTCCTAGCAGCGCGTTTTGTGCGGTTTCGGAGCTAGGCCCTAGGTGGGGCCCTCCCGAGCTGGCTCTGGGGGGGTTGCTAGGGCCAGTGCACACAGGGCTTCTTCAGGCCAAATCAGCCTTCTCCGCGAAGGAGAAGACGTTTGGAGTTGGTTTCCAGCGGCGGAGACCACCAGCCAAGCAGCAGTGCCCACGGAGCCAGAGGCAGCTCAGACCCTCCTTGGCCCTATGGGGAGCCTAGGGCTAGGTGAGAAGCAGGCAGGCGCTGCGCTCCTGAGCCAAGCCGCATCGGGGCTGAGGTTTGTTCCCCGAGCCCAGTTTCCCTTTGCAGAATGCAGCTCCTAGCAGCGCGTTTTGTGCGGTTTCGGAGCTAGGCC